>NW_026988417.1:40675000-45675000 GCF_030222135.1 Aotus nancymaae | reverse complement strand
AGAAAAATTTGAAGCATATATGTGTTTGTGGATATATAGGTTTCATCTGTTTCTCAAAAGAATCACAAAAGGTGACACCAAAGAATAAAGAACCTCCACTGTAATAACGGGTTACAGTTCAGATATTTCTTTGGTAAAACTGGTAGCTAATTTCCATGTGTTGCCTACAATTTGCAATAAGCCCTTAACTACATGAGGGTTAGTAATAGACCCTTAACTACATGAGGGTTAGTAATAGACCCTTAACTATATGAGGGTTAGTAATAGACCTCCATAAGTATATGACACCCCCTTTATATATACATCTGTATATTCTTGCTTCTCTCCCCTTTGCCCACTTCCAAAAGTTGAAAATGAAAAAAAAAATTGAAACATGCAACATAAAGCCATTTACCGGAGTCCATAGAGAACTGTTCCATCAGGATGCAGTCGAATCATTCGATTTTTCACTGTGACCCCATGCACGAATGATTTCTTGTCATTCAGAAAGTAGGTGTCTGGTACCCAGAGTTGGTCAGCTACCCTATTGTCTAGGGTGAGGTTTAGTGGGATTCCAGAATAAGAAAGTCTTTTGTCTTTCCAAGACTGCTGGAAATACATGGTGAGTGTATAATCCTGTGAAATAAAGAAAGCCAAAAAAAGAGTTTTACTATTATTATCATCTAAGGTTTGATAACAAGTGGAATGTCCTGTAAGAGATTGCATTTGAATATATTAAAATTTGCACCTGCAGGTATAAGGTAACCAGTAGGTTAAAGTACTAGGGGTCTGGCACAGTGGATCATGTCTGTAATACCAGCACTTTGGGAGGCCAAGGAGGGAGAATCCCTTGAGCCAGGAGTTCAAGACCAGCCTATGCAATGTAATAAGACGCCATCTCCACAAAAAATAATTTTTTAAAAGTGAGTTAGGTGTGGTGACGCATGCCTGCAGTCCCAGCTACTTGGGAGGCTGATGTAGCAGGATCACTTGAGCCAGGATACTGAAGCTGCAGTGAGCTAGGATTATGACACTGTATTCCAGCCTGGGTGACAGAGCAAGACTTTGTCTCTAAAAAAAATTAATTAATTAACTAAATAAATAGGTAATAAAAGTACTAGAACTATACTTGAATGTATACATAAACATTTCCACCAATATAGAGAAAATAGATGTAATTGAATTTTAAAGTTTGAAGTTAAGGTAATGATGTCATGGGGAAGGTCATAAAGAGAAATTGTACAGAGGAATCTATGTTCATGAAAACTGACCTCTGAATATTATAATTCTATTCTGGAGAGGAATGCCTGATAAATAACTGAAACTGAATGCACTTGAAAGGAGAGGGTGTTTTTCAAACCACAAATTCTTTTTCAATAAATACTTCTCTGTTTGACACATAAAGGTTATCAATTTGCCCTTATCTGGATTTTACTTTGAAGTACAACTTATCTATGGGTGAGTCCTAAAAAGTAGTTATGAGGCACATACAAATGGACATGTTGACTTGGTCTGAAGACTGATCCCAGTGGTGGCACGATTCGATATTTCTCTCTTAACACATTCCTGTTTCATTTCATGAAGTGGTTTGAATTCAAGAGTTGGGATTGATCTTGAAAGTTTGTTGCCTCACCTTGTGCAAAGTGTTACAGAGGACATCCCCCTGCACTTTCTCTTTCTACTTAGGTTTCCCCTAGCAATTAGAGACAGGAAGATTGGGCTCACTATAAATGGCTCGAGCTGCTGGAGAGAGATGGTGATAATAATCATAGCACTTTAGTTATTGTCTGTTTTTAAAAACTCTATTAATACAAAGTAAAATTGCCCATGAAAGGAAAATAGATTGGCAGCTGTAAAATCATAAAGTCTTTGATATGAATCCCAAGATAATAAAAACAGAAAGTTCACTTTTTCTAAGGCATTCATATGGCAATAGTGACTTTGTGAATGCCTTAGTGACTAGTAAGAACACACTGTGTACCTCCTGCACGATGTCATGTACTGCCATTGTAATCTACTCTACTGTGGAGAAAGAATGATTTGAATCATGCCTGACATCTGGCAAACTGCACTTCATATAGACTTCCCAAAGGAATATTTATGTATTCCTGAAAAATCTTAAAATAAAAAATGATATTCATTCTGGACAATTAATTCCAGAGTCTTTTAACCATATTGAAGAGCAATTATACTATTTACTCAGAAACCACCTTGCAATAATTTAAAGACATTGCTTCTTGTTCAATGGCAAGGATATTCACATTTTACTATTAGTCATACTGTATCCTTTTTAAAGATGTAAAACCTCCTTCAACCTTACCTTCATATATATAAAAAGAATAACCCCCAGGCTACATACAGTCCTCGTCTCAGTTACTACTATTCTCATTTGCATCTTCTTCCAGTTCTTAACATTGTGACTTTTTGGAGGAATATCAATTGGGCAGATTATGGGCTTAGATTGCAAAACTGCTTGATTTTACCACATGCAAGTCTAATTATAAGTGACTGACATAACCTTTTGTTCCTAAGATGCCTCTTTTTTATTTTTAAGAGACAGTTTCACTTGGCCATTCTGGCTGGAGTGCAGTGGCACCATCCTAGCTCACAGCAGCCTCAGACTCCTGGGCTCAAAGAATCCTCCTATCTCTCAGCCTTTCAAGTAGTTGGAACTACAGGCATATACCATCACAGCTGGCTATTTTTTTTTCTTTTTCTTTTTTATTTTAGACAGAGTCTTTCTGTATTGCTTAGGTTGGTCTTGAATTCCTGGCCTCAACTGCTCCTCTGGCCTGAGCCACCCAAAGTGCTGGGATTATAAGAGTGAGCCACTGCGCCTGACTTGCCTCATTTCCAAAATGAAAAAAATAGCATTTTACTGGCCTGTTGTGAGCAACAGTTGAGAAAATTAAGGTTAAAGCAGTTTAGAAACCACAACGTGCTAAGCAAATCAATTATCTTCAAAAAAAATCAATTATCTTTTAATTGCTATGTACAAATTAGTATTACACTTCCAAATACTTAGAGTGTATATGCTCACTTTCATAAGCATTTCTATTTTTAAAGAGATGTTTATAAAAGAATCTGTGGGCCAGGCGCGGTGGCTCACGCCTGTAATCCCAGCACTTTGGGAGGCCGAGGCGGGTGGATCACGAGGTCAAGAGATCGAGACCATCCTGGTCTACATGGTGAAACCCCGTCTCTACTAAAAATACAAAAAATTAGCTGGGCATGGTAGTGCGTGCCTGTAATCCCAGCTACTCGGGAGGCTGAGGCAGGAGAATTGCCTGAACCCAGGAGGCGGAGGTTGCGGTGAGCCGAGATCGCGCCATTGCACTCCAGCCTGGGTAACAAGAGCGAAACTCCGTCTCAGGAAACAAAAAAAAAAAAAAAAAAAAAAAGAATCTGTGGACAGATGGACTCTGTTGGCCATGAAAATAAACAATTTTCTGTGATGAATTCTAAGTCTTGGTGTTGAGTTCTTGTTTATAATTCAGACAGTATAGGAAAATTAAATATCAGCTACAGTCATATTGTAAATTTTGCCATGATCAACAGTGGAATACATGTTTCAGCTCATAGTGATTCCTCATTAGCATCCAGATTCTTCTGAGTGCCACACAGGATTCCTCACAGTTAAACCTGTGGCAAAAATCTTTGCTCCACAATTCTTTTCAATAAAGATTAAAAACATATGATCATAAAGTATAAGAGACTGTCTTGAAAATTGATAAGAGTAAATCTTACCACAAAAGACAAGTATATGAGGTAATGAATTGGTTAATTAGCTGTATTTAGCCATTCCACAATGAATACATATTTGAAAACATCATGTTGTACACAATAAATATATACAATTTTAATTTTTCAACTTTAAAAAATGGCAAAATAATACTAACTGATAAATGCTATATTAATATGTAGGATTTATTATCATTTACTTACTCCATGTGGTAGGAGGAGAACAGAAAGGAGAAAATAATGTAAATAAGGGTAATCACCACTTAGACTTGTGTGTGTGTGTGCATGTAGACTTTTCCCTTTTTCTCTTTGGAAACTGTTTTGTTTCTTGTAGAGAAAGAGCTATATGCCATGTGGTGAAATCTTTGCTATACAACTCATTCCGTTTTCAATAAATATTGAATGAAAATTTTATCATGGTTATAAATTCAGGCAACAATGTATCCAATTTGCAATGGAAGTTATCCAGTGAAAATGTATATATGCTAGTATATTACATCTGGGAATAGGTGAGGTGGAGCAAGTACCCTTCACACCTGGTCTTTTATTGCATTTCTAGGGTGAGTAGCCCAATCTAGGACCTGATTCTATGATAAATAAAAATACAGACATATGATATTGATAACCTTACTAAAATCTTTTTGAAGAAAATAATGGTGATAATGATGAACATTATGGAAGGACCTAAAATACACCAATATCTCATTTCTCTACCATCTATGTAAAACCACATGCATGACAATAATTCCCTTTTCCCGTGGCATGCTCTGTGCTCATGGTTCTCATAACCCATTCATATCTATTATAACATTTTTTTCACACAGCAACCTTGTCAGATGGAAATTTTTTCTATGAAAGTATTTATTACTTACAAGTTAGAGAAACTACTTATTATATAAATAATTATTTTATCCATCTCTTAATATAAAGGTTAACAGTGACATCTGAATATAGTAAAGCCTATGACTTAGTTTTGGTGGATACTATTTTTAGATAGAAAAGAAAACCTTTAAGTGCTGTATTTTTGCTGTCCTACACAACAAGTTTTCTATTAATTCTTCATTAGTCCAAATTGCAAGCACTCCAGAGAAGATGGAACATTTTTCAGAAAGGAATTAATGCTCTTTGGCCAACAGCATTAAAATTATTTTTCTTCTAGGTGTGTTTACAAGTGTTCCACCAGCTTTCTTAAGTGTGCAAGCTATTTCTTGAAAGAAAGTGTGACATATTTAGAAACTATGGGCCATAGGGAATTCCTTGACACTGAGGTAAGTTAGCATGATTAATGGATATGAACTTGCTAATAAAATTAGTCGGGCTAATTCAGGCATGACAGAATTTGATTCATTGAGGAAAGGCAAGATAGACAATACCAAATCAGTAGTGCTCAATGAAACTCCAAAACAAAATCTTTAAACATTTTATTTTCATTTTTTAAGACGGAGTCTCACTCTGTCTCCCAGGCTGGAGTGTAGTGGTGTGATCTCGGCTCATTACAACTTCCACCTCCCAGGTTCAAGCAATTCTCCTGCCTCAGCCTCCCAAATAGCTGAGATTACAGGTGTTCACCACCATACCTGGCTAATTTTTGTGTTTTAGTGGAGATGGGTTTTCACCATGCTGGCCAGGTTGGTTTCAAACTCCTCACCTCAGGTGATCCACCTGCCTCAGCCTCCCAAAGTGCTGAGATTACAGGTGTGAGCCACTGTGTTCAGCCCCAAAACAACATATTTTTTAAAATCTAGAGATGATTAAAGGTAAAGTATAAGAAAATAATTATGTTTTTAAAAAGTCATTCTTTTGGAGAATAAAGATAACATTATTCCTAGATTTATACTTTAAAGCACAGGCTGATTTTGCCCCCCAGGGTAGGTACATTTAGCAGTGTCTGAAGACAGCTTTGCTTGTCACCCGTGAGATTCGTGGTGGTGTGCTACTAGCATCTGCAGGTAGAGGCCAGAGATGCTCCTTTATCTACTACAATGTGCAGCACAGGCCCCCACAACAAAGAATTGTCTGGTTCAAAATGTCAATAATGGCAAGGTTGAGAAATCCTGCCTTACATAAAAATTTATCTTTTTAGTATGAGCAAAAGATTTCAAAATGTTTACCATTGTTTATCATGAAAAATATGTATATTAACATGCTTATCCGGAGATTTTAATGTATTTCTCAAAACTTCATGCTAGGGAATGCTGACATAAGATGGTTTATAATTTTCTATTTTACCATAAGAAATCATTTTATTAAAATCCATTAATTATCTAGCATTTGGAATAGGAAAAACAGCTATGCACTGTAGGCAAATACGTTCAAATATTTTGAGGTATGCATTTTACTGGAATGACACCTAAAAATTCACAGTGAGCTATAAAAGGGAAGGTCCCTTGATCGCGGCTTCCACAATCTGCATATGTCTCATAGTCTCAGACTATGTTAAGAAAGAAACAGGATATCACCTTAACATCTAGTAATAGGGCATCCACTCAAAAGGATCCTACGAGCTATTCCTCTTTTCTAACTATTCTCAAGAAAGACATTACATGTATTTTTGTAATATGTGTGTATATCTTTTGGGGAAAGAACTAAAGCTCTTGTTCACATTTATATTTTATCTTTCATTGATTTTAATATATATTCAAAGGAGTCCCAAGTACAAGCCTCTGTTCCCTGTAAAATATTCATGCCAGTTTAGCTAAGCTCTGAGATTTGCTCTTTGTAAAACTTGGGCTGCTCCCCCTGAAAGCCTTACTAGAGTAGAGCTATGCATCACTGCCTATGACTTCTACAGTTCTTCTGTGATGGAGACTGCCTGCCTGTAATCTCTGCTGCTTGAGCAGGATAACATTTTATATCACATGAGACTGCTCTTCTCCCCACTTTGAAATAGGAGTAGATACCTGATTCAAGAACAGCTGCTTCACAGGCAGTCACTAAACATATGCCTGGCTCAAAAAAGTTGAGATGGACCAGTCAGAGTCCTCTCTCCAGAATTTGCTAGATAGACAAAGGATCTGAAGGAGCTGTGGGACCAAGTGCAAAGGTTATGACTGAGAATTAGGGCTGCACTGCTATTATGAGGCTATAAGAGAGGAGAGACTGTAAATCAAAAGAGGAAGCTAGCCTGTAAAGAAAGAAAGAAAACGGAGAAAATGCATAAAATAGCCGTAAGAGGTAGAGTTTATTGTTAGCGAGTGAATGATCAGATTCACAAAGACTTTCTACTTCAATTTCTAGTTCTCCTGAGGTCTGAGTACATTCAGTGCTTTAGCTCCTTGTGATCTCTCTTTGTATCCATACACCAAATTGCACTTTGCTTGTGCTAATCTGCTCCCATCTTTATTTCCTCCAACCAGAAAACGTTGTAGTAATGATGCTGATCAACATAAATATCAGAATCTCATTACCAATAATTGCATAGATTAAAGGCCAAAGAAACCTCAGACAATCATCTAGCCCACCTTCCTGAACTAAAAAAGGGAGGTATGCTGAAAAATCTTAGACCTGGAGATGTTAAGCGACTTTTAAAATGGAGAAATATTTGATTTGGGTGTTGTTTATTAACCGAGACAGCAAGGAAGAGAAGAAATACATATTTATTTGCCAGCAGAACAATTTCCTATCAAACATAATTAAAATAAATTACCAAGACAAGTCATCTATATATACTAGTATATATGGTGGTAACAAGAAATGCCCTATGGGATAAGAAAAAAAAACATAATTTGTATCTCTCAAAGACAATCAGTGAAAAATGGCCTGATAAACCAATCTAAACCATAATTGTAATCAACAACAAAACACCTGTTTGTAATAGAACCTTCTGTCCAAATGAATGTTTTGCTTTTCACTGTCACATTAAGTACATTCTGAAGCAGATATTCATCATTGTATCCTCCAGGTTTTCTGTTAATTTCTAACCTTTTATCTTGACATCATCTAGTGTTATATCAGCTATTAATATGTGTTATGCTTATTCCTTGGCCATGTTTTGTTATAATACCTTTAAAATACATGCATTCTTCATTACCATTATTGCCAAAGCCCATGTTCTTATTTATTACTGATTTTTCCCAGCTGTAGCCTAGTATGTGCCTCAGGGAACATCGTCTTCTTTTACCTTTGTCTCATCCTAAATAGCCCCATTTGGTCTACCCATCTGTGTAGTCAGACTTTTTGTTAGTCTTATGTTGTGTTCTGAACAATTTTGAAATTAATCAACCCAGTGACTGAACAGAATCATGTAGTTGTGATGCTATACCAAATGAGAATCATCTAAGAAAATCACGTGGAACACATTTTAATACATGTGGAAACATATGACATTGACATGCCAACTAGAGTATGGATTCCAATAAAATGAACTGCAAGAGACTCACTATATGAAACTCTGGGACTGTACTAATATAGCACAGGATTTTAGCATTTTAAATCTAATATCTACTCTTAAAACTATAAAGATACATTTTTAAAAAACATGTAAAAACCTTTCTTTGCTGACGAATCCAATTTCTTCAAACAGATATGATAAAATTTGTATTTCACACAGTGACAGCCTAAATGTGTTACATTTCAGAATCTAAATAATCAGAAGCTCAAATAAATTTTGTTGTTTCCATGGTAAGATATGGTGAAATGTTGGTCCTGAAGTAGTGAAGTTTTCTAGAAACTTCCAAGTCAAAATATTTTAACTTGTTAGAATGACTAATTCATTCTGTCAACTTTTAATGGCTGTTTACTATATGTAAACAATTATATTATGCCACATGCTGAGAAGAAAAGGCTGACTAGTACATATTCTCTGCCTCAAGGAACTCATCAGCTAGTGGGAGAGACTTAGCGGTGCTTATTTCCAAGCTTCTCCACTGTCCTCTGCAGGCTTCTCAGTTCTTCCATCACCTGTGTAACCAACTCCCTGTATGAAGCTCCTGTCACTTCAAACACTCAGGGAACTCAGAGTGGTTCCGCTTTACCAGCATCTGCCTAATAAAGGATACAAGATGATTGAGTAGGAGGATACCAGTTTAATAAGCTCTTGCATTAGCCTGGAGAATAGATAAATCAGAGTTGACTTAATGCACCACTAAAAGAAAGATGAAAGAAAGGAAATCTGTGTGAGTTATTTAAGGCAGCACTTTGTGGTCTTTTAATATGGGAGGTTAGGAAGAAGGAGGCATCAAGGATGGCCACCAGGTTTCTGACTTGAGTAGGTAGGCAGATTACAATATGAAGAATTGAAGACTGGGGGCTGAAGATGACTCACTCATCTCAGTTGGGTTTGTGCTGTGGGTGTCAGTGGTGCGTGCACATAGAGGTGCCAAGTAAGTAGTTATGGGTCAGAATATAGGAAGACAGGGTTCAGAGAGAAACACAGCTATGTGAGTCATGAGTGATAGATGAAGTCGTGGGAACGGATTAGCTCACCATGGAGAGAGCATAAGGTGAGAAGAGGATAGAGCCCCTGGGAAATTTGATTCCAGGATTAGTCACTCACTCCTTTGAGCTCCCACAACACTCTCTATTTTGATTGTAGCACTTATCCTATTGTTTTGAAATTATTTCTCAGTCCCACTAGATTCTGAGTTCCCCAAAGGCAAAATTTATCTTTCAAGGCCCTGGCACAGTGCACAGTGGATAGCAGATGATCAAATGCATCAGTTGAATGTGAATTAAGTGGTGTCATGTGTTTGGGGCACTCAATATCAGTAACAAGAGTGTTAGTGCTGTCATCTTGTTACATGCACATTTTCTGAAAAATTGGTCATCCTTATAAAATATAAATGTATACTTTCACATAACTAAAATAACTAATAATCCAGAACTTCCATTCTCTAACAACTCAGAATTAATGGGTCTATAATTCCTGATAACATAGAGAATTGATAGATTTTCCAGGAGATGACAATGGCATATGACAAAAGTAAAATTAAGATAAAAATTTACTCTTTAGAAATGAATTAGTAGTGACTTTATACAAAATGTTACTAAATATATTTTGAGATATGTCAAAGTGGTATTTCATTTTTTTTTGTTGTTTTTGTTTTTTTTGAGACAAAGTCTCCCTCTGTTGCCCAGGCTGGAGTGAAATGGCACAATCTTGGCTCACTGCAACCTCTGCCTCCCAAGTTCAAGCAATTCTCCTGCCTTAGCCTCCCGAGTAGCTGAGATTACAGGCATGTGCTACCACACCTGGCTAATTTTTTATTTTTAGTAGAGATGGGGTTTCACCATGTTGGCCAGGCTGTTCTCGAACTCCTGACCTCAGGTGATCTGCCCGCCTCAGCCTCCCAAAGTGCTGATATTACAGGCGTGAGCCACTGCGCCTGACCAAAGTGATATTTTATCGATTGTTCCAGCAATTACTGTCATCAGTTTGATAGTATAAGGCTACTGGTACTAAAGCTTTAAAAATTGATCTCTATTCAGTAAAATTTTGAAGATCGTTTACAAGTTAATCAATAATCAAAACAAAATGTATCAAATTGATAATTAATTCATCAAGATAATGATTCCTAAACTTCACATTTTAAAAATCACATAATGGCATATGACACAATAGGTTTTCTGTAAGTTCCTTAGTTCCAGAGGTTCATAGGATATTAGTGTTTCTATTTTTCTTAATATCTAAATAAGAGCAGAAATAAGACCAGATGCATGGAAGATCTAATGGGATCTTCAGAATGTGGTGGTTTGGGCTGACTCTCTTGAGGTAGACTATGACTACAGGACCAGAATGGTAATCAGTATGTGGTATGCATAGTAACCCAAGAAAGTGAAGCTAGTTATGCAGCAAGCTAAATTGAGAAAGGATACATGAATCTGAATTAAATCAAGATTCTATGAAAACTCACATTAATTAGAAGAAATAAAGAAATTCCTGTATAATTTTCTATCCTAGGAAGACAGTCTTTTCTTGTGATTTATGATTTTGCAATAAGTACAGAGCTTAAAAGGGAGAAGTCTACAGGAAGAATTCTAGGTCTATACTGTTTTGTTGGAGAAGAAAGAGGTTTTAGGAACTCTAGACTTAAAATAGAGCAGAAGAGGATTCAGTAATATTCCTTTCAAAAATCAAGCAGTTCTGATATCCCTTAGAGCTTTCAGTTACCTTTCCATCGAGGATTCTGTTGGGCACATTTGGAAACCTTAATATTAGATGTTCTAGCAGGAAGAATGATTTTAATCAAATTATCCATCAAATTATCATTCTAAAAAGACTAATGGTAATAGTCTCTGGGGAGATCCTGGGGAACTCTTAAAATACAATGAATAGCCTAATTATAACGCCCAAATGTCAACTTTACCACATTAACTCTCTTGCCCCCTTCTCTGTCTTCTGTATACTATCTTGTATTTAAAAAATTTACTATTCAGAGACAATCACCATCAACATTCTGGTGGTTTTCTCTCTCCCTCTACTAAAAAAAAAAAAGATTATTCTCTATATAAGACTTTTTAGTCACATGCATTGTTACATTTTTTCACAGCTATTTGTTTAGCCATTTATTTATTTTTGTCTGTTTATTGCTTATCACCTCTCCTCCTCCATCCTACTTTCTTTCTCTAACCAATTAATAATGTGATGGTATTTTTGCTCATGTTTATAACTCTCTCTCTCTCTCTCTATATATATATATATATTTATATACACACATATATATGTATGCATATATATAATATATATGTGGCTTTTGTTATGTTTTGAAAAAATAGCATATATTAATTTCTGTAATCTTTTTTTCTTCATGACACAGCTCAGAAATTCACCAATTAAATGGGTTAAAATATAAATCATTTTACTTAAGAGCTATATAGTATAGTATGATATAAATATACTGCTAATTATTAAATCATTATTCTATTAATGCTCATTGCAGTTGTTTTAGGTTTTTTACAACTAAATCAATTCTGCAATAAATCTCTTCTTCATCTCTCTCTCTCTCCCTGTATGTGTGTATGTGTGTGTGTGTGTGTGTGAGAGAGAGAGAGATGTATTCTCATATCCTTTCTCAATTAGTTCACATCATATATAGCTTGGCTTTCATCATGCTCAACAAATAGGCAATATGAAATAAGCACGTGTGTGTGTGTGTGTGTGTGTGTGTGTGTGTAAGCATAGGTACTAGTACTAAATTACATTTTGTTTCTTTGTGTGATGCCATATTCTGGAGTTTAATATTATAATTTGCTAAAGTAAATAAAAATAGAACCATAGCCTGCTCCATCATTTGGAACCATCATTTTCTAAATATTTAGCTAAACACAAATGTGTAAAAAGTATCAAGTAAGGCCTTAAAGTCAAGTTTACAGAACCAAAGAACTACATAAATATCCATATTGACCATCTCCAGTGGCTCAAACTCATTGAGCATCTGTTCAAATTTCTGTTGGTCTTTGACTGAGTCTGGCTAGAAAGTGTCTTGGCAGACACTACTGGAAAAAACGATATTTAGCAAGTTTATACCTCATAATGAGAAAAAAAAAGAAAAAGAAAACTCTAGAAATGTCTTTGTGAGTGAAGAAAAAATGATTCGAGAATTCTAAAGCAAAAATTTGGATAATCTTAGTTTTCCTCTTGTGTAGCTTCATAATCATCATTGAGAGCTACAGTGATGATTATGAGATTAGAATCACGAGAGAAAAACTAAGGTGTGTATCAAATATACACATCTAAACTAATTAAGGCTACAGACTGGAACTAACTAGGAAAGAAACTTCCACACTACTGCCATGGGAAAACAAACTGAGGTATCAACTAAGTCTTTGGCTAAAATAGATTATTCAGGATAATAATGACATGTGGCATTAGGAATTGAGAGACTTGGAATCTAATTTAAAGACTCATTGCTTATTAGTCCTGTTATCATAGAGCAAATTTATCAACTAGTCTGAAACTCAAATTCCTTGTTTGTGTGATGAACAGGAACACTACTAACAGGACTGTTGGGATGATCAATTGAAATACTGTATGTAATAGTCCTAACAACTTAAAAAACAATAATTTAATAAATAATAAAAATCAAGTAGCTTAAAATATGTTACAGAACAATGCAGTTCCTAATACATACTTTAATTCTCTTTGACTAAGTTATCAATTTTGAACCCTAAATATTTAATAATAATTTCTGCCTATTTCTGAGCATTTAACTGTATGTTCAGCACTTTACTAGGTGCTTTCTGTATGCTATATTATTTATAACACTACAACACCACCACATAAAGTTGGAGTTAATATCTTTCTTTGATAGGTGAGACTGTGAGTTTAAGGGATGCCCCAGGTGATTATTATCAAAAATATCACAGCTGTGATTTGAACCCTGATCTTTCTGACTCTATGGGCAAAGTTCTTCCCACTGTATCACATAACAAATAATAGTTTAAGGCTGTACCACAAGCACAAAAGGTTTTACTCATAGGACATAGCTTTTATCTCTTGCCCAAGGCTGACTTCTGCCTTGCTTTTTTATGGATGCCAATTAATCATGAACTTTCAGTTATCTGGTGGGTCTTCCAGTTTTCTCTGATGTTTTATCCATAAATTCTCCTTCATCAGCCAGCGATGCTGATGAATGCTGCTGCCATGCTCTCTTCTGTGTGTGGTCGACGCTAGTTACAATCAATCGTTCATCACTGCCCTGGACAATTCTTCAGATGTCAGCCAAGGAAAAGCCAATATTTTTGTTCCACAATAATCCTTAAGGAGTACGGGATGTAGAACAATTTTCTTTTGATAATTATTCTTTCACATTAAAAAGTCTGCCAAGGTATTTTACCACTTCTGAATAAAAACCTCATTAATCATTAGTTATGGTAGCAACTATATTTACCTTGCTAGAAATTATTTGTAAGTGACAGTAAGATAAAAGGCAAATATCATTAAGTGCTTAGAGGCTAAAGATCTCTTAATTTAAATTGTGAGTGCATGATGACTCTAGGATAAAAGGATGAGCATAAACTGATGGAGAGAAGGGGCTGGTGTGCTTGACTTCTATTACCCAGTGCCAAGCTGACAGAATGCTGAATAAAGGAACTATCTCTGGCCCAAAATAGAATTATGCCCATCCACTTTTCAATCTGGTCCTCCATCTCCATCCCCTTTCTCAGTGAATGGTACAATCAAACACTCCATTGACCAAACCAGAACCTAAGAGTTTTACTTGACTCTTTTTCTCTTCCGGCATTTCTAGTTCATTAAAATTTCTCTTTATTCTGTCTATACTTGCTACTATCTAGTTTGGTCTTTATCATTTCTCACCTTATTTACTACAATAAGCTCCTAAGTAGCCTTCTCTTTCTAGTCTTGCTCTTCCCTAATCCATTTGCTATATGGCAGGTAAAGTGAGACTTCAATTTTTAAAACATTGCAATATGATCATGTTGCTCCCAAGGTTAAATTTGTTGTAGCTCCTCAATGTTATAAGAATAAAAATAAAAATTTTTAAAGGGCAGACAGTACCTTCCTCTGTCTCTGTCTTGTCTCTGCAGTCACACTTCTTGACTGCTTCTTTTACTCTGTTATCCATCCACCTGGGCTTATCTCGGTTCCTCCAACATACCTCTTGTATTGCTATAAAATCTTCTTGGTTTGGAACACACATTCCTCCTGTCTTGCCCCTTTGCCCTTGCCTGGCTAACCTGTATTGGACAGGCCTTAAATTGGAAATAGAACTGCACCCTCTTCTCCCATGTCAGAAGCCAGCAAGTCTGGGTTTGGCCCTTCCTACCTGCTCCCATAGTATGCTATGGGATACAGGTCATCATGGCCTGTATCGCTCTGTATGGAAATCAGCTGGGTGCTCTTTTAATTCCTCCACTAGATCCCAGGCTTTCCAAAGGCATATTTCTCTTGCTACATCCTCAGTGTTGAGGGCAGGGCCTGCCGTCTGGCGGATGCCCAAGTTACTATTTGCTGAATGAATCAATAAATGGATTGGAATCAGGCAAATTCAAAGATAGACATCCTAGTTAAGAAACAATTAAAAATTATAGTGGAGGTGAATATGCTGTTAGTCTGAATGGAGGCAGAGGAATATGAGGTTGTATGAGAGAAGGAGGAAAGAAAAAAAGGGGAAATAGAATGGACTTAAATTGGTTGCTGTGGATATGGGAAATGAAGAAAAGAATGTAAGTACTCAAGGAAGAACAGAATTTAAAGGAAGGAAATATTGGATGTTAATTAAAAGTGCTTGAAGTAGAGACATAAATGGTAAATGGCAAGATGTAAATAATGAGTAAGACTCACTTTTAGACTATATTATCTTATGTATTTAAAATGTATTTCATTTTTATTTTTAAATACATTTTAAATGTGCCTTATCCAGCCTCTAGGGGAAGTATATGTTTCAAAGGTAGGCATCAGCAACAAAAGTGGCCCAGAAAAAGAAATTGCTCTAAGTAATTTACCATTCAACCAATCAAATTCCTAATTAAACTGAGTAGTCACACTCTAACACATTTATCTTTAGGACATTCAAAACGTATCAATTTTGTCACATTCTAAGCTTTACATTATTTAAAAATTTTTCTAAAAATACCGCCTTTGAGAAAAGTCATGCAGAAAACTCGGTTTGCTGAGAATGAACCTGAGGATCTAGAAAAGTGAGTTTTAGATCTTTGGCAAGACAAAAGTCCCAGAAAGTGAGTTATTTTCTCTAGTAAAATGAGTAGATTTACCTAGATCAACAATTCTTATGCTCAGTGTCCATAATTACCACCAGGACAACTTGGACAGTCCTGAAATCTATGTTTTTGGATAGATGTTTCATGGAGATGATTATTCTATTAATTCTCATGTCATTATTGGGGAATTAATTTGAGAGTGGCCTGGAATTCCCTAAGGGTTCGTCAAAATTCTAAATGAGCAATGTCTATGCTTTCATTAAGCCTATAAAATCTGTTTCTGTCTACATTTATAATGTCATTTCCTATTTTATCAATTTCCTCTTATACTTTCTTTCTACTGCAGCAAAGGGAACTTACGCCTGAAAATTGTTCTTACTGTTGCTGTATAAAGACACATTATCATGAATACCAAAAAGAGGAAAAGGTGGGGAGAGAGGGAACAAAAAGAAGAGATGAGAAAAAGAAAGAGACTTTTATTATCTTTGCTTTGTGGCACTTTATGTTCCCCTGTCTTTTTTACTTTCTTAATTCTGGCTCAGCATATTTGTTTTTAAATATGTAAATTCTGGCAGACACTGAAAATTGAATCCAAGCTCAGACAGGAGTGGAAATCAAGGATAGCAAGGATGTGGCCACTAAAGTGATATCTGCAAACATGATGCAGAATTTTATTTTTGAAAAGCAGCTTGAGTTCCCTCCAATCATCCACACCTTGTCTGTGCCCATTTCCCTATTCCGAAGATGGGAGAAACTGAAGGACAAGACACATCTTGTACAGAAATGAAATGGAGAGTTTTAGGAAGGAAAAAAAAGGCTGTGCTGATGCGTTTTTTTTTTTTTTTCCATCTGCATGGAGCAGTGTGTATTTTGGTACAGTGTTAAGAATCCTCAAGCAATTTCTCTCATGTCACAAGTTTAAAGAGTTATCTATGAATGAGTCAGCCTGGTAGTTGCTATGGTAACAATTCTCATCCTGCTGGAGTCAGTCCCCTTCTAATGTTGCCACTGAAAAATACCTTAGTTTCAGAAGTATCTGAAGTTCCCTTTGCATTTAAATATTCATTATCTTATATATGCATTTCTTGATTTTGCAAGATTACCTGACTAGAAATCGTTTTTAGAGCTCTATAAATAGGCCTGCTATGTCGTGTTCCTTTCTTCCGCAAGATAAAAGATAAATCCCTGTGCTCACAGAACAATCTCTCTCTCCCTCTCTCTCTCTCTATTTTCTTTCTTGAGTGTAAGTTTGCGCATGTGTGTGTAATCAGTGTCCTTCACATTTTAATATTTGAAGAAGACACTCTGGACAGCAATCATAAGCCCCAATTTTCAAGAGAGTATTTGAAAGTACGTGTGGGCTTGCCACACTGCAACTGCACATGAATGTAAATGGTGCTGTAGTTTAGTGTGGAGTCACTACAGCATCATTTGTGTGGTTTACTGATTTATATTCCAGGAAAGAGCTGCTTGGCAGAATGAAATTGCTTGTAGCTGCCATAAGTCCAAAAAAAGAAGTCCGGACTCTTCTTTGACAAGAAAGGTTTTCAATAATCTAGCTCAACCTACTTTTCCAACATCTTTTCCCACTTGACTACTTGCTCACTCAGGCATACCTGCTGCATTTTTTTTTCTGTGTATAAGATTACCCTATTTCTGAGGCAAGCATGACACACTGTTAGTTGTGATGGTTTCCTAAAGTCCATTGCTGTGCTGTGCTTTTAGAAACTGTAACAATATAGTATCGTGATGAGAGTATAAGATTTGGTGTCAGATCGATCTAAATTAGATTCCAATTTTGTCTATTACTAATTCTTTCACCAAGTCACTTAACCCTTTGAGATTCCGTTTCCTTATCCATAAAATAGAAATTTAAATAATGTAATACAGATCTTAGCACGGCACTTTGTGTACAATTATGTGTTTAACAAAAAGTAGCTATTATCACTGCAAATATAACTCAGGGATACTGCAAGATGTTGCTTTTTCTCATTGTTCTCACATTACCGCTAGACATATCTTATGTGATTAATATATGAAAGACCCCTCTGAGGTTATGACATGTCTGCAGCTACATTTTTTGTACATATTTGACCATACTTTTGTCAAATTACTTTTTTGGGCTAGTCACAATGCTCTGATATAGAGAAAGGATTTATATGGACTGGGCAGTGGGGTATGCATTAGCCTAGAATATTCTTTCTGCTCATTATCTATCAGCTCTACTAGATAGAGACTCCCTCTTGAGTGTGAAGGTTGGACACACAAACGGCACAGTTAGCAGCATGGAGCAGAAACAAAGACACAGAGAGAGGAAGCAGTATGTACGAATAAAGGAAGACTAGCAGCAGCTGCTGGGAATCAGAAATGCTTCCAGATAATGCAAAGATGAGTAGTTGAACCACCTGAATGGTAGAAAAAGGAAATAAAGTTATTTCAGTGTACGAGATTCTCTAGAGTTAATGCTGGATCCTGAGTCAGGTCTTAGTTTCCAATGAAGCCCAGCTCTGTGGGTGCTAAGACTGTTTTCAGTTTTTACAGACTCTTCCATGTCTTATCAACTACAATAATGGGAACACATCTACTTTCTTTACAATCTGGGAGTACCTACCTTAGGATCTCAATATTTATTATTTAGACATGGCTACTGTTTGACAGTTACCCAAGGCAATAATTTCTTCATCTACCAACTATTTTTTTGAGTAGCTACTATGTGCCAAGCACTCTGTTGGGCATTGGAACCCCAGGGAGAGCTACTTAGTCCACCCTCCATGCTATTCCTATATCGTGTTATTAAACAGTATACTACATTGCATTTCTCCAGTCTTATGTTTGTATCTTTTCCTAGAACTATGACTTCTCTGAAGACAGTGTTTGTTTTTTACCAAGACATGCACAGTGTCCAGGATATAATAGGCATTCATTAACAATATCAGATATTTGCATAGGTGAATTGATCAGACAGTGCTATGTATAATTTCTTAATGACACTGAAATAATTTTTTGAAGACCAGAACAGAAGGTCTCTGAATTATGACGTTTTGACTTATGATTTATTGACTTTACAATGATATGTAAATGATACATATTTAGTAAAAATTGTACTTCAAAGTCTGAATTTTGATCTTTTCTCAGGCTAGAAATATGCCATATGATACTCTTTTGCATTGCTAGGCAGAGGCAGCCAACCACAGCTCCTAGTCAGCCACACAATCACGAGGGTAAAACACTGATATTCTGCAGTGCACTGTGTTGCCAGATGATTTTGCCCAACAGTAGGTCAAGTGTTCCGAGCATGTTTAAGGCAGGCTAGGTTGTGCTATAATGTTTGATAGGTTAAGTGCACTTTCAACTTACAGTATTTTCAATTTGTGATAGGCTTATAAGGATGTGGTCCCACTGTAAGTCAAGGAGCATCTATATATTTAATATAAAATAGATAACAATTTTTTTTTATTTCTAGCAGTAAAGTCGTGATCATCCTCCTCCCAAGCTTATGTTAATTAATTTGGCATACACATAAGTATTTTTTCAAGTTCAACATGTCTGAAAGTTCTATATTATGACCCATTTATTAAAGGAAGTGTTTAATACTGAATTAATTTTGCTCTTAGTATAGTCTATCTTGTGAGATTCTTGGCATTGTCAAAATAAGGACTTGAGGCAAGCAACTCTGGTATTTTATGGAAAGTTTAAAAACAATACAATGTCCAAGAAGACATATAATCTATTTAGTTTGGTCCATTCAACAATATCAAGGATTAAGGCCAACTCTTTTCATTTTAAACTCTCTTCAGATATTATGATATGAATATTGATTTGAAGCACTTAAGAATAGAAACCTAGTTTTAATTTCTAAAAAGCTTTTGTTGTATTTAGTTGTAGATTTTATTACTCAGTGAATTTGATTATAAGATTCAATTCTAAGAGGATTCAGAAGATTTCAACAAGAGAAATAGCCATGAAAACACTGCAAGAGTTACAGCTAGTATACAGAAGAAAGAGCAGTAACTTAGTTAAGTAACTTTACTGAACCTGCTTGTAAAGTGAAGAAGAATGAGACTAACAGTTTTTTGACACTGTCAATTGACCAGACACTTTTAAAGACAACTTTATTGACACATAACTGATAGGCAATACACTGTACATATTTAATGCATACAATCTGATGAGTTTGGACCTTTGCATATACCCATAAAACTACCACAATCAAGGAAATAGACATATCTATCACCTTCAAAAATTTTCTTCTGTCCTTTTGAAATTTTGTTTGTTTTGTGTTTTGCTTTTGTGATATAAACTCTTAATATGAAATCTATCTGATTAACACATTTTTAAGTGCATGATGCAATATGGTTGAATACAGGTACTAATCTACATAGCAGTTCTCTAAAATCAGTTGGTATAAAATTTTGATTATGCAAGATAAATTAATCTTGGCCCAGACACCTTGATATTCACTTTAGATACATTATCTTACATAGTCCTCTTAGAAATGCATTAAATCAGTGTAACAACAAAAAGACTAAAGCTAAGAGATATTAAAAAGGATTATTTCAAATGTCTGAGCTGGGTCTTGAACCCAGGTCTGCCTGAACCCAAAGTTGTGCTCTTTTACACAAGGCATCCTATCAGTGAACTAACTGGTGGCCCCTAAAAAGATATGCCTATGTCATAATTTCTGGAATTTGTTAATGTAATCTTATTTGGAAAAAGGAACTTTGCAGATGTGATTAAGTTAAAGATCCTGAGATAAGAATATTCTACATTATTCAGGTGGACCCCAACTCCAGTGGCAAGTGTCCTTATAAGAGACATACATACATAGGGAAACACAGGAAAAAGAAGAGAAAGTGATGTAAAGACAAAAGCCAAGATTAGAATTTAGAAGCCAGAAGCTGAGAAATGTCTAGAATAATGAGAAAAGACAGGGAAGGATTTTCCCCTAGTGCCTTCAGAGGGAGCACAGCGACCTATAAAACTGAGAGGGAATAAATCTCTTGTTTTAAGACACTTTGTGATACAAAGTGTATCACAAATGTCTAATACATTAGGGCAACCATAGGAAAACAGCACACCTCTTAAAGTTGTTATTTTGAATTTAATACATTTTTTGGATATTCACAAACATTATCAGTCACTCAGTCAACCTTATCAGTAGCATCTTGGTACTTAGCATTTAGATTCTTGAATTTTTGGTCCTATGCAGAATGTGGAATGTATCATGTCCCCTTCCTTTAGAGTGGTCAAGGAGAAAAAATGAATACCTATCAAATACTATTAATGAAAAGTATTTATTTGTATATTTGAAACACTTATTCAGCACATATTTTGGAGTAGAGATAGTTTTAGGTGCTAAGAATGCAACAGTAAACAAGACAGAAAACTTCTCTATTTTCTCAGTAAGATTCCAGAAAAAGACAATAGCTAGTTCCAGGCCATACAGAAGGAGCAATCATGATAGGTTAAAGGAACAAAAAGGAGGCCTGACATATGTTAAGCATTTCAATAGATGTGAGCTCATCTATCATTGTTTTTATTATTATTAATCATCCAACCAGTGTTTAAACAGAATATTTAGAATGTGCTGACTAAAAGAGAATGCTATATTATTTTAGAATATGCAAATAGAAATACCAAGGTACAGGGTCAATCTTAGCCAGCTATAGAAAGGTGATTGCTTGTTGGGTTGGATGACAAAGCACCTACAAAACATTTCTCCATCTATGCACCATGCACTACCCACATGATTTCTAGAAATCTAAGGGAAACCACAATAATAAATGAATATGGTCAGTCTTTTATCCCTGTGGTTTACTTTAAAATCTTGCTCTAGCAGTGTTTGTGTGTATGTGTGTATGCCTGTTCCTCCTGTTGAGATAGAAGAATCCTCTGAAGCACTTGACATTTTGGGACAGGATGTCCTAAAAAGGAAGGAAAATAATACAGACAAAGAAAAAAATAAGCGCCACAACTGCAGGAACGTTTTATACAATCTACAAAGTGCCTGAAGTCAGCACTGCTGGCAGGACATTGCTTTCTCAGGGGCATGTTAAAATAGAGAAAATGTGGAATCCTTTTTGATGACACCCTTAGCTTCTTGTTCTGACCTGCCAGTCACTAGGTGGTGGAAGCATTTTAGTTTCCTGTTCTTCTTCCTCAGTATCATAGAAAAGTCATACCAGAATACTGCTGCTAACAGTACTGGTACAAACTTTCTGAACGCAGTTCACAGCGTATTTTTAGTTTCATATTTGATTATAATGAAAAATATAGCCACAATTTTAGCTCCAAGCAGGACAGTCAAAGAAATCATCCTTTGCGTGAGGACCAGGTGAATATAATTGCAGAAATAATTTCAGTGGAAGGAGATTGATAAAGAAAAATCATGTTTATTTTATAATATAGGCACAATGCTAAAAAGGATACTGAAAATCACTGATTCAAGTGGCAATTATTTACTTTTCACATCCCAGGCACATCTTAGTCATGCATTTACTTGGGTATCCTACTGGGTCTTGTCTGTTTTTCCTTTACTCGTGCTTCCCACATCCAATCCATTACCAATTTCCTTCATTTATTACTTCTAAATTCAATTCAGATGTATCCTCCTCTCTCCTACTGATCTTCGTTTAGGCCACAATGCACTCTCTTCTTAATAACTGTATAATTCTAACTAATTTGTCTGCCTTCAATTCACTTACACCTCCAAACTCATTTTTCACATCGGGTTGGAGTAATCATGTTATAAAACAAGCATCTGATGATGTCGCTATTTTGCTTAAATGGCTCCCCATGGCTCTCAGGATTAAATTCAAATTTGTCTACATGAGTTTTCAGACCTTTTATGATCTATTTATATGCCCAGCAGCATCCCTTATTTCTCTCCCTATCTTGAACTCTCTTCTATAGCCATAAAATCTTATTTGTCATTTATTGAAAGGACAATGTTCTTCATAAGCATTCTCTCAGACTCTCATATAATGACTTACAGAATACATACTTTGGCATTTCTACTTGTCTTTCTGTTTGCCCCAAACCTGCTTGGACTCTACCTATGACTCCTCTCAAACTCTCATTTAGTCTTAAATCGATGATATGAATTTGGATGTCCTTTCATCTGGAATAATTCCTTCACCCCGCAATACAAGAGACACTTACAGAGCACCCTCGGCTTACCTTAATTTTAGCATTTATCACATTTATTGAAATTACTTATTTATTTAATGTCTTCTCTCTGTAATGTAGGCTTCCTTAGGGATGGAATTGTATTTTATTCACTGATGCTTCCTAGCATCTAACTGATGGTTGGCTCATAGTTATTGCTCTCAAGAAATATCTTCTGAATCACTACATAACCCAGGCAAACAAAACAGCCATTTCAAGGGGGGTATGGTGATAGAGTCTGCTTTTCTATTAGCCAAGATTTTGGCTCAAGTCATCCTTATAGGGCTAGCCACTTATTAACATATGGTCTTGAAATTATGTTTTGTGCAATAGATACTTATATCTACTTGGATTTACCTGTAAGTTAATGAGTAGCATGAATCTCTAGAGAATAAGTTGAGTATCTAAGAAACTAAGCTCTCTGGTGCTAGCTCAAATGTAATTAATAAAGATATCAAGTATTTCTGAGAAATGATCACCAGATTCAGAAAAATTAAAGAAGATATACAACTTCATAAAATAATACAGGTATGTGAATGAGTCAAGATGAAAGGGGCAAATAAAAATAAGGCAAGAAATGAATTTCATAGTCAATGAAATACAATGTGCATAATGACTACTTATTTACAAAATGTAAATAATTCCACCCCTAGCCATGGTTGATAAGACTAGGAGAAAATATCTGACTTAAGTGGAGATAACTAGCTAACTTCTCCTAGAAATTCTAAATTTCAATAAAGAAATTATAATTTTGTGGGAAATTTTAACTTGAGTGCTGGGGCATGTGCATAAGCTACTTGCCTTGCAGACTAAGAAGCTAAACTTTATAGAGAGAAGAATGAAGCAGGGTGATGGATGGCAACAACAATGGAGAAGTTCTGATGGATTTTTAGTTCCAGATTGTATCCCTTTCCTGAGGTCCAATACAGGCCTAGCCTCAGTTATTATATGACATCCTTATATAGGAGGAGAATATAGCTGAATATGCTAATATAGCAATGTTAGTTTTTTAAAAAAAACTGTTGTGCACTCAAATTGATGGGTACCCATCCTGTATTAGTTTTGTATTGAAATATTTTCTACCTTCTGATCTTAGGGCCATTGTAGCAAATTTTGATATTTTAAATACATTTCTCACAAACACTCTGAGGGATTGTAGACAAAATATTTTCCATTCAATCACTGAAAAAATATATAAGAAACTGGCAAAAAGATTGAAATTTGTGAGTTGTTAAGTATTTTAAATTTACATATGCCTTTCTATCCATATGGGAAATATCCTTTTTTTTTTTTTATAAGCTCGCTTAAGTTGGTTCTGGTCTTTTAGAAACAAAAAATCTCTTAATTATACAGGAAAGAGCAAAGAAATAATGGTTAAGGTATACGTGTTCCAAAGTACAGGAAGGGGAAAGGACACTTTCTCATGGGGGGAGTTAAGAAAAAAAAAGTAGTAGGAAATATGGAATGTCACAGCTAAGTAGCTCATGGTTTGTGTGATCTGATTGCCCACTGTGCTTTGCATTTCACTGCCAAGATACTATTTTTACCTCATACCTGGCAAATGCTATCACTGCCAAGACAATTCGGTCCTCTTTTCCAAGATACAAAAAAATTGTTTAAGAGCTCTTTTGGAATTTTCTAGATCTCCCTACTATCTAACCTACTTGGAAGGCATTCATACGCTTTTCTCTAGCTATTATAAATTTTGTATCTGTACCAAGCAAAGTCGTCAGAGAATTGTATATTTTGACCAGAAATGTTTGGCTTCAATAGAACTAGACTTTCTTGATTACATTTCCTTATTATACTCTCAAGCCTGATATGAGAAATTATGTATGACAAACGCAGATAAAATGTTTTATATTATAAAATTATATATTATATAAATATATCTCACAATGTTCACAGGATTTCTGCTTCTCCTTAAGTTTTGCTTTGCCTTTGGGCTTGGGAATCTTTGTGTGTGTGTGTGTGTGTGCGCGCGCGCGTGCGCGCGCGCGTGTGTGCGCACGCACGTGTGCTTTAATTTAATTTAATTCAGTTACCAGAAGTATTAACGTGCAGTCTTCTTCCACAATTCTATAGTGTCACACAACCTGTGTTTCCATCTGATATTCTTACCTCTGCTGTTCTATCTTTATTTCCATAGACCAGGTTTACTATTTACTTAAACTTTTAAATTATATGTACTTTCGTTGTGACTTTCATATTCTTTGTGAAATGCTGTAGAACCTTTCAATTAAAAGTGTGGTCCACGGACCTACAACATCAACATAACTTGGGAGTTCATTGGAAATGCAAATTCTCGGGCCCCACTCTAGGCCTACTGAATTTTCATTTTAATAAGACCCAGGTGACTCATATTTACATTAAAGTTTAAGAACACTACGGTAGAGAATTTAGAATTAGCTAACATGAATTTATCTCAGTTAGTGGTTAACATTACATACTGGTTTCAATCTTGTCAATTTCAAACTGGCTTAAGCCACTTGGGGAGTTGGTTAAAAATGGAAATTTCTAGACCTAGTCCTCATTCTCTGATCTAGTAGGGAAAGAAGAAGACCGTGGAGTCTGCATTTTGTCAGGTTCTCCAGGGATGCAGATGGAAGGCTTGAGTCCTAGAGATCTTCACCTTCTCACCATTATGATTTCAAAACGTCAGTACCTAATGTGAATCAATATACGGCTTCTTTATTTGTCCTGAGGTGGATAAATAGAGGTGAATAAATATCGTAACTTTATAAGTTGCTGGTGAGTTAAAAGCAAAAGGACTGAGAGGATATGGACCCTACAACCAATCCAGACCATTGTCTGGAGGCCTTTGTTATGTGTATGCTTTGTTGAGGTCCAAGGAATATGAGAGATGGTGTGTTTATTTACTCTTGGGAACTGTTTTAGAGGCATCCCAGTCTCTAGGACTGTCCTTTCCAATGATACACACCTAGCTCTGCATGAATGATTCAGAGTCTGTTGGGAGAGTGATAGGTTCACAGTCTTGATAAATTTATCTAAAGTTAATCTATCCTTGGTAGAGAAACAAGATCTACAAGGAGGTGAAGTTGATGTAGAAATGGTTGGAATGTATAAGAAGTAGAATACAAGGAGGCTGTTCTTTCAATTATTACAGTTACACTTTTATCTCAAATGTTTGGAAGCCACTTATTTAAGCAAATGGCTTAAATAAAGGTGAATTAACCAGGCTTTAAAAATCTCAATGATGAAAATCCAACTTAAACTAATTTAAATTAATTTAAATGTATTAGAAAATTCACCCATTCTAATAACTGGGAAGACCAAGAGGAGTCTCTTTCTCATTTCAGGAATAGCTAGACCCAGGTATTAAATGGCATCAGAATTCTGCCTTGCTCTGTCTTACAGTTTTGCTCATCTGTCTTCATTCTCTGGGTCTATGGTTATGCATATGCTTACAATGTGGGTACTTACAGACCCAGCTTCACATGCTTGAAAGGTATGTGAAAGGCAGCACCAAAAATATGATTTCTTTATAACATCTTGCAAAGAAGAGCACATTTGTTTTTCTTGAGAGTTGTGGTAACATTCCCCAGGAAGACTCTCACTGGTCTAGCTTTCATGACACGCTTAGGTATCAAACAGTCACTCTGGCCATGTTGATAAAGAATTCAGATTGGTCAGACTCAGGACACACCCAGCCTTGGGACTAAGGGGTAGTGTCAACCCCCATCAGAACTGCGTAGACTGAACAAGATTGCTGAGGGAAAGGGGCGAGTGATTGTCTTAGAACAAGGGGTTCTGGACAAATACCTGTATATCAACTATATTGGTCAAGCTGAATGGGCTCAATATCTTATGATACGAATCAATAAAAGCCACCTTCAAGACATTGGTTCCAAATTGATTTCAGGTTAATAAACGTACTCTCCTCTCTTTCACTATTGAGACATCTACAATGAGCCTAAATGAGCAAATTTACTACTTCCCTAAATGCCCAGCAGGGATTGTCCTAAGAACTGAAGACCATAGAGTCCCATCAATTTTTTGCTTCACGTAGAATCGGTGGTGATTTTTAACTTGCTATCCATACAATCTTGAATACATATCAACCAAACACTGCTATGTTACAGGAACTTTTCGATACTTTTTCTGGACAACTTGACCTCAATGTAATGAAAATAGTCCATTTAAATACAACTGCATGGGTATACATGAATATTTCTATTTCTGTAGAACATTTCTATTTGGATCACAATAGTTTTTGCATTCCTTTGTTTATATATACATATATTTGATGGGAATAAATTGAATTAAATTTGCTTAAAAAGTTCCCTAAAGCTCAGTGTAATTTAATTGATTTGTATTAGTATGTGGTCCAAATGTTAGTTGAATTTACAAGAAAATAGGTCACATAACCAAATATCTTAAATTCTTGTCATTAAGTAAGAAGACTTGACAAGCATTTGGTAGATACTCTGATTCATATTTACCTATGTTTTTGGAAGTTGGATATAAATGTTGCAGTTGCTCATTATCAGCAATGAATTTTGTGTAATTGTAAATGAGATATAAATAATTTAAAGAGAAAAATCATCTTCTTAGCTACTTCCAACGGATTGTACTCTCTTTATGTATCCAAACAGGACATGAACATCTGTATTAGGTGGACAGATTGGTTAACAATGATAAATATAGCATTCGATTCCATTTGGCAAACACTAATGTTGCTAAAATTTTACTTGAGGTATTTTATCACCTGTCTGTTCTGTCCTCAGTCCTTTAAATGGTCTGTTCACCTCACACACCAACATGCCAGAAGCCCAGCAGAGGATTGACATGGGGTATCATGCTGATCTCTGGTGTTCCTCACTCATCAGTTCACCTCCACATCCCTCTTTCCTGCTATTCCTTCTTCTCCTGTAGCTCTAATCCTTGGTTAACCCACACTTTCAACTTCACTTCCTGACACCCATCCCAAGCCTCTCCTTCCCTCAACTTTCTAGAGGGCAGTTAGGGATGATTTATCAACTTTTGAGTCTTTAGGCCATTTTTTAGGGAAGGACTTGGCTATAAATCAATGTTCAGGGCAGGTTACCCCTCTGTGGCCCCCTTTCCACATTCTCATATCGGCAAAACCAGTCCTAGTCTTCTCGTCTCTCTTTGTACAATTATTTTGTTACTTCTTTGCAGGTGCTTAATTTTTGGAAAAATATAAATTGAAAATCTTGCCTTCCACACTGTAGTCTTTCTTATAATGACATTGTCCTTAGTAAGCTTGTATAGACACTAAACATTTTTTGCTAGTTTTTAATTACATAATAAAATTTAAGGATAGATATACAACAAATGTAGTGTTTTAGTTTGGAGAGATAAAGTATGCGTATCTGGGTCTGTGGCTATCTATGTGATTACTATGTGGGTTCCCAGAGACTACAATGTATTCAAAGTATAGAAGCATCCGTGAATTAAATGGGAAGGTTTTCTGATGGAACAATATCATTACAGTGAATTCTATTCGCTTTTTTATTTCCCTAGAGTCTGTAAGTCAACAGTTTCAGTTAAGCTGTTACGGTCTTCCTTGATCTTCTAGACAAATTCAGCAGTTATTTCAGTTCATTCTTTGTTTTTATAAGTTTTTTTTTCTCTTTGTGACAGACATCGCCCTGTTTCTTAAGCCTCCTAGAATTGTTTTCATTCATGTTTTTCTCTTTCATCGAAATAGTCGTTACCATTATTTTATAGGCTGTGCAAGTCACTCAAGGTAATCTTGATGTAACAGAGAAAGTATGAGAGAGCAAAGCCCCAAATGTTACATGAAATGAAAGAAGGACAACTGTTCCAGGGAAAGGAAAATCTTCTTAGAAATGATATCAAGGCCGCTATGCCTGTAATCCCAGCACTCTTGAAGACAGAGGCTGGAGTTTGAGATCAACCTGAGCAACACAGGGAGACCACATTTCTACAAAAAAAAAAAACAAAAAACAAAAAACAAAAACAAAATTAGCCTAGAGTGGTGGCATATGCCTGTAGTCCCAGCTATTCTGGAGGCTGAGGAGGGAGGATCACTTGAGTTTAGGAGTTCAAGGCTGCAATTAGCTATGATTGTGCCACTGCACTCCAGCCTGGGTGATAGAGTGAGACCCTGTTTCAAAAAGAAAAGAAAAGAAAAGAAAAAAAAAAAACAGAAAAAACTGGTATTCAACCTAAGCCTTTCAGGATAAGTAGGAATTATCTAGATGAGGAATAGAGAAGACGCTATTACAGACAAAGCAACTAGTATTTTTAGAAAAGTCAAATGTGTTCCATACCATACGGGATCTGTGAATTTCAAGTAGTAAATATGTCTGTATTATAACTTAGATTTTTAATTTAAAGACATGAAGGAGCCACTAAAGGGTTTTAATTAGGAAAGTGCTTTGAACGGATGAACATTCATAAAGATCACTCTGAAAGCAGTGCCGCAAGTGGATTGGGAGAGAAAGGTGAAAGGAGGTAGAGACAGAGACCTCTGGTTGACTGATGCAGAAAATAATGGAGGCTTGCACTAAGGAATAGGAAGTAAGGATGGATCGAAGAGACAGATTGAAGAGAAAATAAGAAGGGAGAATCATTAAGACTTTGATGACATAAGATTTGAGAATGGCATCTTTACTTCTTTCTCTTTCACTAAAATGTCTACAGTGGCGTCCCTTCTTTTGGCACAGTTTGACTAAATTGTGCCAAAAGTAGAATCCCTGGTGCTGTGCCTTCTTTTTATCTCTGCTTTCCCTGGAAATAATGTGGGCTGCCATAGCTTCATCTGCATGTAGGATGACTCAGTGTCAATAGCACTGATCTCTGTATCCTCTTATCAAACTGCTGGTAGCCTATCTCCACATACATGTGTTGCCAATTCCTAAAGCTTACCATGATAAAATGAAACTCAACACCTTCTCCCTAAAACTGGCATCTCACCATTATCATTAAGAAATATCCAAGTCATGCTCCAGATTTTCCAGGAAGAAAACATTTTACTACTTTATCCTCTACTCATTACATTTTTTTTTCTGAGACAGAATCTTGCTCTGTTGCCCAAGCTGGAGTACAGTGGCATGATCATAACTCACTGCAGTCTTGAAATCCTGAACTCTTGGGCTCAAGTGAGACTTCTGAGTATCTGGGACACAGACACATGCCACTACACCTAGCTTATTTTATTTTATTTAGTAGTGATGAGATCTCACTATGTTGCCCAGGCTGGTCTCAAACTCCTGGCTCCAAATGATATTCCCACCTCAGCCTCCCAAAATTCTGGGATCAGAGGCCTGAGCCACTGGGCCCAACCTACTCATTACATTTGTAAATATTAAAGTCCTACTTGTCCTTCCTTGCATATCCAGCCAAAACATTTTGCTAATGTCCCTTTCTGTCCTTTTCTACATACTGTGCTATACATTTCAAAAACAAATTGCTTTCATCTTTATCATTACTTAAACTCAAATTTCTAGGAATGTCCACCACACATCTAGAAATTTGACAGATGATTCTTTATTATTGATAATAGTTTCAAGTTTATAGAGTATTTACCTATTAAAATAATCTAATTGTTTATGCAAAGTAAATCAATTTTTAAATTTTTATTGACATTATTTCTTAAGGATAGCTATCATTTTCCTGTCATTAATATATGAAATTTTTATTTTATTTCTAATTGTTAGTGATTTTCTAAACCTTATGATAAGTGACATTAATCTATTATTTGGTTTTCTTGGGTTTTCTCAAATAAGCTATTTATGGGTGGTTTTATTTATGTTTTATGTGATATACTTCTCTCCCCAATTATTAGTAAATAGAGGGTTCAATTATCCAGCATTTTTACTGATGGGATAAATAGTACTAATTCTTCTTAAAGTACAAACAAAAACTGTGGCATAACCTTTATTTTCGGCTTGGTAATTATTCAGTGGAGTATGACTAGAGACAACTAATTACCAACCTTTTGGTAACAATGTCTTAAATTACTAAATGGAAGCCTAGCAGAAAAGACTTTAAAAAAACTATAAATAGCAATGCATGTATGAAATCAACATCCGTAGTTTTAAGTCTCCCTCTAATCATTTTGAAGTAATAAGATGCTGCCTGAAAGTTCTTAAACACTGAGATAAAGATGAAAGATTATTATTTTCCCAAACTTTCTTTTTACTTCTTAACCTGTAAAACACTATATTTCCAAACTAAAGCTAGTGAATGAAAATTTGATGAGGAACAGGATATTTACATGGTGTCAAGAATTCTTAAGTAATTGCGGAAAGAAAAATTATAATTTATAACAAAGAAACCTGGAAACCTCCACATTACCCAAATGATCAAAGAGCACATCATCAGTAATGGAACAACTGACATCATATACCTGCAAATGAGATGCAATGAGAAGACAGCATTATTTCTGTGATATCCCTGCCAAAAACACATAACCTGCATCTAATCATGAGGAAACATCAAACTAACTCAAATGGAAAGATGGTCTATAAAATAGCTTGCCTGTCTCTTAAAAATGTTAAGGTCATGAAAGACAAAGGAAGACTGATGAACCATTCTATGTTAAAGAGACAAGATCACTGCAGCAACGTGTCATCCTGAATTAGATACTGGGTGGAGAAAAATATAGCTAGCTATGAAATACATTATTGGGATATTGAGGATATTTGAATATGAAATTTGGAATAAATAATAGCAATGGGTCGATGTTGAATTTTCTGATTTTGATAATTGTACTGTAATTATGCAAAGAAATGTCTTTGTTTTAGAAAATATACTCTAAAGTATTTAGGGGAAAAGAGAACATACGCAATTTATTTTCAAATGGTTCAGAAAAAAAATGTGTGTGTGTATGTGTGTGAAGAGAGAGCAAACAATTGAGGAAATAGGCAACTTTTATTTGAGTTTGAACTATATCAAAATACGAAGCTACATAAATATATGTCATTTTATTTATAATAATTTTTCCTTATATATTTAAAAGGATGCTACCTTACTCTAGTATTCCAGCACTTGATGAAAAGGTATCTGCATGTTTTTCTCCATAGATTATTGGAGTACATTTGGTATTTGGTTACATGAGTAAGTTCTTTAGTGGTGATCTGTGCAGTTTTGGTGCACCCATCAACCAAGCAGTATACATTGTACTGTATTTATAGTCTTTTATCCCTTGCCCACCACCCATCTTTCCCTGCAAGTCCCCAAAGTTCATTGTATCATTCTTATACCTTTGTGTCCTCACAGCTTAGCTCCCACATATCAGCATGATCATACAGTGTTTGATTTTCCATTCCTGAGTTACTTCATTTAGAACAATAGTCTCCAATCTCATTCAGGTCACAGCAAGTGCCATTAATTCATTTCATTTTATGGCTGAATATATATATATATATTTTATATATATTTTTCATGAATATATATATTCATATATATTTTTCATATATTTTCATATATTATTTCAAATATATATTATTCATATATTATTTCAAATATATATTATTCATATATATTTTTCATATTTTTTTCATGAATATATATATATTCATTTTATGGCTGAATGTATATATGTATGTGTGTATATATATATATTCAGCCATAAATTCCATGTGTGTGTGTGTGTGTATATATATATATATGTACATATGATGGATTAGTAAATAGAGGGTGCAATTATGTGTGTGTGTGTGTGTGTACAGATATATGTATACATACCACAGTTTCTTTATCCACTCATTGGTTGGTGAGAATTTGGGCTGGTTTCACGATTTTGCAATTGTGAATTGTGCTGCTATAAACGTGCATGTGCAAGTGTCTTTTTCATATGATGACTTCTTTTCCATGGGTAGATACCCAGTAGTGGGATTCTTGGATCAAATGGTGGAGTCCTACTTTTAGTTCTTTAAGGAATCTCTACAGTGTTTTCCATAGTGGTTGTACTAGTTTATACTCCTACCAGCAGTGTAGAAGTGTTCCCTGATCATCATATTCATGCCAGCATCTGCTGCTTTTTTATTTTTGATTATGGCCCTTCTTGAAGGAGTAAGGTGGTATCATATTGTGGTTTTGATATGCATTGCCTTAATCATTGGTGATGTTGAGCATGTTTCATATGTTTATTGGCCATTTGTATATTGGCAAGGCAATCCTAAGCAAAAAGAACAAAGCCAGAGGAATCACATTACCCAACTTCAGGGCTACAGTGACCAAAACAGCATGACAATAGTACCAAAACAGGCACATAGACCAATGGAACAGAATAGAAAACCCAGAAATAAGGCCAAACATCTATAACCATCTGATCTTTGACAAAGCTGACAAAAATTTACATCACTGTTCAGTAAATGGTGCTATGATAACTTGCTAGTCTTAGACAGAAGATTGAAGCTGGACCTTTTCCTTAAACCATATACAAAAATCAGCTCAAGATGGATTGAAGACTTAAATGTAAAACCCCAAATTATAAAAACCCTGGAAGACAACCTAGGCAATACCATCTTGGACCTAGGGATGAGCAAAATTTCTTGAAAAAAACACCAAAGGCAATTGCAACAAAAGCAAAAATTGACAAATGGGATCTAATTAAATTTAAGAGCTTTGGCACAGCCAAAGAAACTATCAACAGAGTAAACAGACAGCCTACAGAATGGGAGAAAATATTTGCCAACTATACATCTGACAAAGGTCTACAATCCAGTATCTATAAAAAGTTTAAACAAATTTACAAGAGAAAAACAACCCCATTAAAAAGTGGGCAAAGAACATGAACAGACACTTCTCAAAAACAGACATACCTGCAGTCAGCAAGCATATGAAAAAAACTCAATATCACTGACCATTAGAGAAATATAAATCAAAACCATCGTATACCAATCAGAATGGCTATTACTAAAAAGGCAAAAAGTAACCGATGCTATTGAGGTTGAGGAGAGAAGAGAATCCTTGTAAACTGTTGGTGGGAGTGTAAGTTATTTCAACCATTGTGGAAAGCAGTATGGTGACTCTTCAAAGAGCTAAAAACCAAACTACCATTTAAATCAACATTACCATTTCTGGGTATATACTCAATGAAATATAAATCATTCCATTATAAAGACACATGCATACATATGTTCATTGCAGCAATATTTGCAAAAGAAAAGACATGGAATCCACCTAAATGCCAATCAATGAAAGACTGGATAAAGAAAATGTGATACATATACACCATGGAGTATTATGCAGTCAAAAAAGAACTAGAGCATGTCTTTTGCAGGAACATGGATGGAGTTGGAGGCCATCATCCTTAGTAAACTAATGTAGGAACAAAAAACCAAGTATCACATGTTCTAACTTATCAATGAGAGCTAAATGATGAAAATTTATGATCCCAAAGAAGGAAACAACAGATCCTGGGGTCTACTTGAGGAGGGACTGTGGGAGGAGGGAGAGGAGCAGAAAAGATAATGATTGGGTACTGAGCTTAATACCTGGGTGATGTAACAGTATGTATTCCTACAAAAACCCCCATGACACATTTTATTTCAATATAGGAAACCTTCACATGTACCCTCAAACCTAAAATAAAATTTAAGTAAAAGAAAAAAAAAAAAGTTTATTATGATTTTCCAAATACAAAAAGGATTTTTTTTTCACCTTTAATGTTCTGCAGTTTCACAGTGATGCTCCTATGTGTGCTAATTTGGTCATTTACTCTTTGTTATATTTAGCAGGTTATTTGAATTTAAAGATTATGCTTTTCCTTTTTTTCTAGGAAACGTTATTTAGTAACTTTATTGAGAATTTATTCTCCTTCATTTTCTCTTTCTGCAACCCTATAACTAAATCTTGGGCTTCTTAAACTAATATTTTTTTCTCTTATGCTCTGTCTCTCAACCATATTGTGGAAAATTTCCTTGACTTTATTTTTTTTTTTTAATTTCACCTATCATATTTTTAATTTTAGGGGCTTTCTATTGTTTTTGTCCCTTCTTTCTAGAATCTTACTTTAGTTTTGGGATGCAATATCTTCTCAAAATTTTCTAAGCATATGAATTAAGTTTTATTTAAAATATAATACTTTTTAAAATTTTCTGTGACTTTTCTAGGTTAAGCTTTTCCTATCTGTTCTACTTTCCCTTTGTTATACCACATGCTTTCTTTAATTATATAGCTCTTCTTGATTAACTATTATGTTTAAGAATAAAATAATAAATAAGGTGACTAGAACTTTGCACACATAGGGGAATTGATGGGAATGAAGCCACTATATATGTATGAAACCTTCACATGCCCAAAGCATCAACATATACACTAATTGCTACAGTTTGCTTTGACCCTTTTTAAATTATTTAGAGTATTCTGTTTCCCCACACTGACAAATTAGGGGTGAATATCTGACTAGATATTTTAAATATTGTAATGGGGAAGTATGAAGATGGAATGAAGATCACATACATAAGTTTCAGTCCACATTCCAATCATTCATTCACTGAGTCAATCTACAAATTTATGTAGTTTGAGTATTCCAGGCTGTGCTCAAGATGCTAGAGACTATAGACTTTAACAAAACAGATACATTTAAAGCTCTTGTGAAGGTTACTTTCTCTTGCAAGAGACACTGAACAAATTAAAACATAAAAACATAGTATACTGCATATCATGAAAAAAATTAAGGCATAGTAGAATAGATACAGATTGATGGATTTCAAAAAAAGAAGAGAGACAGTTTTGTTTAGATAGATTGTTTCAGGGATACCTCTTTGGTAGAGTAGCATTTGAGCAGGGATTTAAACAAAATGAGGAAAGACGTGAAGATATTCAAGGGAAGTATGCTGTAAGCAGAGGAACCAAGAATGCAAGGCAAGATGGGATGTGTTCTGAAGGATTTCTAGATATGTCTCATGATTGCATTGGAGACTCTCTGGGTCTGGCAGGCACACTGTTTTACTATTTTGTAGCAAGGCTCTTTGAACACATTCTAGATTGTGACTATTCACTTCCAGCTTCATCAAATACCCATCTATTTCCCTTTGTTCCAGAAATTTTTTGAGCATTTCCAGTATTCGTTATTTCCAGTTGAGTATTCCACACTTGGTCCTTTTTTTCATTGCAATAAATGTATACCTTATAAAGTTTATTTTAACTGATTCTTCAAAAGTAGAGAACATAACTGAGTGGACTCAGGTGCCATCTTGAACTAAAAACCAAAGCAAAAACAAAACCTCTCTTCTTAAAAACTTTTTTAAAGAGATTGCAATACAAACCAGAAAAAAAAAATTCTTCAGAGATTCTAAACAAACCAAAGGGCACTGAAGGCTTTTAACAGCAATTCTAAGATGAGAACCCATGTCATTATGGTATCTCTAGAATAGAAATACCATACCACATCAATAGAAAAATAAGAAAGCATACAACATAAACAGTGATTGATATTTTGAACAAGAAAATGAAAACAAAACTGTAAAATAAGAGAGAGAAATTCAATCTGAATAATGCTTCCTAGTGAAATGAGCCCAATACAGTGTGTTATGAATTGATTTTTATTCTTCTTCAGTACCACCACAAATATACAATAAATAAATGATTTAATAAATCACCGCAAATAAAATAAACCTAAGTTTTAAAAAACCTGAAAATTCATTAAGCTACCTTTCTTTCTGAGGCAGTAGTCAACAGATTGTCAAATTAAATTTCAAATTGTAATTAAAAAGGAAAAATTTTACATTAAAGCAAATTCTGATTCTAGGAGCTATGGAAATAATTATTTTGCTTTGCCAGAGAAATTTGTAACTGTTCTCAGATATTGTACTTGTCAATTAGAAAGAAACAAAGTTCTTAAATCATTTTTGATCATCCACCTCATTTAAGTGTTCAGTAATTTGCACAAATTCATGCCTAGTTGGTAGCAGAATAGAAATATAAAGTAGGCCATAAGACCCCGGGTATTGGTTCTTTCACCGTATCATAACATTGCATTATTCATTCGAAATCATTGAATACTTCCTACATTCCAAGTCTGGCCAATATGCCCACTTCCTCCCTGGCCATTATATTTAACAGCAAAAACAGCAATTATATTTGCACCAACCTAATACAATTTACAGCAGTGGCTATGTTAGGTAAAACTGACTTGCACTCAGAAAAAACAGACTCCACGCCAGGCGCAGTGGCTCATGCTGGTAATCCTAGCACTTTGGGAGGCCAAGGCAGGCAGATCACCTGAGGTCAGGAGTTCGAGACCAGCCTCACCAACATGGCGAAACCCTGTCTCTATTAAAAATATGACAATTATCCAGGTATGGTGGTGCATGGCTATAATCCCAGCTACTTAGGGGGCTGAGGCAAGAGAATTGCCTGAACTTGGAGGTGGAGGTTGCTGTGAGTTGAGATCATGCCACTGCATCACTCCAGCCTGGGTGACAGAGCGAGCCTTCATCTCAAAAAAAAAAAAAAAAAAAAAAAGAATAAGAAGATTCTCCAGAAGAAAGATTGGACTTAAGCATTCATAGAATGGCCTCTTCAGTTTTCTTCCTGGGCTAGGAACAAAAGAATCTTTTTTGTGAATGTGAGCACACAGAGGCTTTAAATCAAGGCAGTGTATTATATTTAGAGATGTTTTTACAAATGTATAAACAGAACTTCAGCTTCAGTTTTATGCCACTTGTCAGTTTGATGACTAGTTGAACTTCAGTAGACTTGTCCTTTTTAAGTGCACCTACTGGACATTAATAACTTTCCTTGTAACCAGCTTTTTTGATATAGTAGTAACTCTTTCAAATGACAAATGTTTTTTGAGTTATTACTATATACCAAACACTGTATTGAAGCTGAAAATATAATAAATAAAACATAATACAGTCCCTATTCTTTTGGTGCTTGGAGGATACGAGGTCCCTGCTTTCATGATGCTTATTATGACCTACTTCAGGAACAGGCATGACTAATCTAATAATTACACAATTAAATATAAAATAACAATGGTAATAAGTGTCATGAGGGAGAGGTACTGTTCCTCTGTAAAAGTGGAAAAGAAGAGCATTTGACTATTTCTAGTTTGGGAGTAGCCAAATGGTCAGGAAGTTCTCAAAAATAAGGGATATTTAAGAAAAGCCAGAAAAGAGAGAGAGGTGGGCTTCAGGCTGAAAGGACAACTTGTGCAAAGGCTGGGTTGGAGCAGGAGCTGTATTTCCAGGAGCTGAATTTTCCAGGAACATTATATTTTCTGGAACTGGAAAACATACACACACAGAGATCTGGAGCCCATACATTATGGAGGAATGTGCAGTGACATGGGGCTGCAGAGGTGTACAGGGGCCAGCCCAACCAAGACTGCTTACACCTTATGGTCTTTATCCTGAGGGGAGTGGGAAGACAGTGAAAGATTTAAGCAGGGGAGTGACATAAACTTCCATTTTAGAAATGAAACACTTGGTATGAGAGAGAGAATGTGGGGCAGCAAAAGCTATGGAGATCAGTTAGTAGATTATCGCTAGAAATAGTCATCCACGCAATGGAGGAGAGGGCATGTGTTTCCCTGGGAAACTTGTTAGCAGACTTCTCAATGTATACTTTGCAAAACTCGAATGTTTTAAAAATAAAACACGATTTTTTACCCTTGAAAAGTAAAGGCAGATTATTTATACCTATTTATTCATCTATATATTCACAAATTTGCTTATCCACCTTTTTGTCCGGTTTTGCTTTTCTTCTCTCTGACATACTTTCCATTCCTGAAAGATTGATTCTTTCTTCTTGCCTAGGGTCTTTGAGTACCTGATGCATCCTCTTATGAGAAACGCTTTTCCTAGCCTTCTTTCCACTCTGCCTAACCAACTTCTAATCTTCTTTGCTCTTCAAATATTTCTTTTTCCAGGAAGCCTTCACTGACTTCTAAAATCCATGATGGTGATTCCCATTACACCACATACTTCATGGCCATTAATTAACTATTTACAATTGCTCATATAATTATTTGTTTACCTTAGTCAACTATAAGTGCTTTGAAGGCAGGAACTGTGTCTATCATAACACCATTTCTTATTAGGTAACTACAGTGCCTGACACATCATAGGAACTGAAAATGTATTTGCCAATGATGAATGCATTAAAATATAATATATTTGACAGAACTAAATTCACATGTTTCTTTGAAATACTTTATTTTTTTTTAAGGTAATAGTGCATGTTTGATATTTGTTTTATGTTATTTCTAGGGGTGAACACTTAACCTTTTTCAGTTTGGGGTCTGTTTTGCTAGTGATTTTCTATCATGCTTCTGTTATGATCAGTGCTTTAAAAGACAGCTCTGTTATAAACACAGAATTAATTGAAAAGGATATATTATTTTAACACTCAAAAGTTTATGCAACATATTAGCTCACATGGAGATATTCCACCTTCAATTATCTCATACTAGGGTTGTTGCTGTATTGTGGTTACTTTGCCCCAGTCCCAATAGTTAAATATCTGGAAAAATTCCCAGCAGCACTTTTGGGTTGGATTTCTACAATCATGTGTATATATGTGTATAGATATACACACACACACACACATATATATAATATATATACGTATATTGCTGACACTATTTTATTCTTCCTTAGCTATTTATAATTCCTTAACTTTTACCACAAAAAGTAGGTCACAAGTAGGTTACTGCTTGTACTACTTGTTTAACAATGTACGTTTTGAACCTAAAGAATTTACCTATTTAAGTCAATATAATCAAGCTCAGAGTGGTGTGATACAGACTGCAAGAAATAAAGGAGAAGGTAAGAGAATGGCAAGATCCAAAGTTAAAGAAAATCAGGAATCCCACATAGTGATATAAAAACCTTCTCATTTACACCTTCCAGGAATAAAGGTCTTTGTCCCACCTTTAGTCATGTTTAAACATTTCAAAAGAGGCAAAACTCTGAAATATTATAATTCTCTGAAATATGAAGAAATAAACATAAATGCATGAAATTGGCTACATGATATGATTTCTATACTCTAAGTTATATTTGCCTTTTCTTTATTTTCATGTAAATGGAATTATGCATACAGAGTCTTCATGGGTAGCTTCTTCTGTTCAGTATAATGTTTTTGAGATGAAGAAGTATCTTTCCTTTTACCTGTGATATTGATAATTCGTATCTTATCTTCTTATTTGATTAGTCTAGGTAGGTAAGTCTAGGTAGAGGTTTTTCTAATTCATTGATTTTTTAAATTTTTCCTTTAATTCCTTTCTCATACTTAATTTGGTTTATTCTCTTCCAAGCTTAAGGTGGAATCCCAGATTGTTGATGTAATTTTTTTTTCTTTTTTGCTACAAGCAGTTAAAGCCTTAACTTTCTTTCTTCCCTACTTTAATGGCATTCCATAATTTTGATTTGTAGGACCTTTATTTTAATTTAGTCCAAAATATAACTACCTTAACTTTCTTATTATTTGTGTTTGAAGATTACATCTTTTTACATTATTCTATTTTAACATCTTTATATCCAAAATTGAGTTATTAAGGACATTATTCCGACACCCTCTACCTTTTCACTGAAATGTTCATATATAGTTTATATTTAATATAATTAATGACTTTCTTAGTTGTAAATTTGTCTTATTGCTAATTGTTTTCTCTTTATTCTTCTCTTTTGTGTTTCTTTTACTTCTTTTCCTGTCTTAATTTAGTTAAAGTTTTGGGGTTCTATTTTATGTCCACTAACCACTCATCTTCATTTACGTTTGTTAGTGGTTGCTCTATCGTTTACAGTAATGCATCTTTAATTTATCACAATGGGAGGCATTACTTTAAATCTTATTTTACAGATTAAGTAACTGGAGACACAAAAAGCTTTATATACTTCTCTAAGATTATACAGCTTGTAAGAGGCAAAGATGATGTTGAAAGGGAAACAAAAGAGTTTGGTCTAGATGAGGTAGTTCATATGCAGAAGAGTAGCGTATGAGCAAAAGAATAGTGAGAAAATATTCATCAAAGACAGAGGGAGAGAGAAACTACATGCCAAATCACTTTAATGGCTAATGAATTAATGCACAAAGAAAAAGTGAGAGTCCTAGAAATGGTGGTGGCAGTGAATGAAATAAGAAGTAATTTCATTAAACATTTTTAAGTTTATTCCCACAGGCATTGTTTGTCATAGAAAATAGTTAAGACTAATTGCTTAATATTAGAATATTTGCATATCCAAATATTCTATTATTTGTAAATCCAAATATTCTAATATTTGCATATCCAAATATTCTAATACTGAACAATTTTAGACATGTATGTATATGTGCATATATGTGTGTATCTACACACACATACATATCCATATTTTTTTGATGTGTTATAGTCTGTTTTACAATTTCAGTTCTTTATAAATTATGAGCATGTTAATATTATTGCTATGTGTTTTACCTTAATAAAGTTCTTCAGTCTACTATTCTCATGATTAATTTTATAAAGATTTAGTCTAAAAAAAGATACTATAATCAGGAAATTAGACTTAATATAAGGAGGGATTTCAATAGGTTTTTTTTTTCCTATTCAAACTGTATCTGATTTTGGCATATTTTATAATTCTTAAAAATAACATGGAAAGGGACAGCTGTATTACGAACATGAAAGCAGAGGCTAACCACCTACATATAAAACATTTTTAGCACCTCATCTAACTTATGTAGAAATAGGAGGCTCACTGTATATAAAAAAGATAGAAATATATATATACACATATTGTTCAGGTACTTTTTTCCCTCCGTTTCTCCTGGTTTGGCTTCATTACTAACCTTCCTGCAATGTTTTCCGGTATGTCCTCTCTTCTGTGATTCAATCTCTGCATACTCATTGGTTTAACCTTGTGAAGATTTTCTTACCTATTTTGTATCACTAAATAAATGGCAAGCTTCCTAGCATATCATTAAAAAGTTCCATAGTCTGATTCTCAATCTCCTCTATAGACTTCTCTCTCATCATTCCCTTATGTCAACATCATAGTCAATGTAAATCTGATGATTTTTGCCACTTTACATATATATTTGTTTTTTTGGAAGCCCAGATTTTTTCCAGCTTTGTTGAGGTGTACTTTACAAATAAAAATTGTAATGTAGTTAAGATGCACAAAACTGTGTCTTAAAATACACATGCATTGTGAAATAATTACCACAATCAAGCTAACTAACATGTCTATAACCTTACAAAGTTATGATATTTTTGGCATGTGTTGAGAATACTTACAACCAACTTTCTTATCAAATTGCAATTATAAACTGTGTTATTAACTATAGTCACCATTAGGTCTCTAGAAAGCATTTATCTTTCATAACCGAACATTTATACTCTGAACAAAATCTTTGCCCCACACTTGACCAAAGCCTATTCTTTTATTTTATGAGTTTAACGTTTTTAGATTCTACATATATGTGAGACTATGCAGTATATGCCTTTCTGTGCCTGGCTTATTTCACTTAGTATAATTAGCTCCAGATTCATCCATACTATTGCAAATGTCAGGATTTTTTTTAATGGCTGGATAATATTGCATTGTGTGTGTATGTATGTGTATATACACATACACAATGCAATACACACATATGCACATGTGTATATGTATATACATAAACACACACAATGTAATATTAGGCAATATATGCACAATACAGGTTTTATATATATTATATATATATCATGTTTTCTTTATTCATCAGTTGACGAGTACTCAAGTTTTTTCACATCTTTGTGTTGTTTATTCATTAAGAAATTATCTATACTTTGTTATGTCTAGAGATATCTATGTATCTAGAGTTATCTTAAAATGATTTTGTCTTTTAATTTTTATACTAAAGTAAGATATGCCCCATTATTACTGTATTAGAGTATTTTTAATTTGACTATATGTTCACCTTTATCAGTGAGCTTTATATTTTCATATGTTTTCATGTTACCAATTAGTAACATAAAATAATTAGCATCATTTCAATATGAAGAACATCTTTATCATTTTGTGTAAGGCAGGGCTAATGGTGACAATCTCTCTCAGCTTTTATTTGGCTGAGAAGATCCTGATCTTTCCCAGAGCTTTGCTGGGAGAGTACTATTCTTGTTTTGGAGCTGTTTTTCTTTTAAAACTTTAGATATATTATTGTATTCTCTCCTAGCCTATAAGGTCTCTGCTGAGAAATCTGCTTATAGACTTATGCAAATTCCTTTTCATGTGGAGTTTTACTTGCTTGTTTCAAAATGATCTGTCTTTAATTCTTGATAAGTTAATTAGAATGTGTCTCTATGTAATCTTCTTTGGGTTAATCCTGTTTTGGAATCTCTAAGCTTCATGGCTTTGGATGTCCATATCCTTCCCACTATGTTTTAAAATAAACTTTCTGCAATTTTCTTTCTTTATTTTTCTCTGGGAAACTCATAATGCATGTTTATTTGCTTGATGGTATCTAATAGATCCTGTAGTCTTTCCTTCCCCCTTTTCATTTTCTTTCCTTTCTTCCTTGGCTGGATGATTTCACATGACCTGCCTTTGAGTTCACTGATTCTTCTGCTTAATTAAGTCTGCTCTTGAAGCTCTGTATTGCATTTTTATTTCATTTGCCATATTTTTTCAGCTCTAGAATTTGTTTGGTCCTTTTTTGCAATTTCTATTTCTTTGTTGAACTTCCATTCTGTCATCTATTGTTTTCCTGATTTCATTGAGTCTTCTGTCTGTTTCCCTGTAGTGCACTGAGAATCCTTGAAATAATAATTTAGAATTTTTTGTCAGGCAATTTGAAGATCTCCATTTCTTTAGGAGTAGTTACAGAGCTTTATTAGTTTCCTTTGTGGCATCATATTTGCCTTATTATTCTTAAATTATATAGTCTAATGTTGATGTTTGTGTAGTTGAAAGAGCAAACACTTCTTCTTGTCTTTACAGATTAGTTTTGACAGGTACAGACCTTCACATGCTGGGGCTAATGATATTGCTTCCAGGATTGCAGTTGAGCAGGTCTGAAATCAGGTCATGTGGTTGTTGTCAGGTTCTCCATAAACCCAGAAAGTACATACATTCTCTTTGTCTGCAAAATTCTTCTAATGCCAACATCCAATTTTAAAATTCTACTCATTCTTTAATAACATGAGGTTTCTCTCATAATTTTTAACTTTTTTTCAAATGATCTATGAGACCTCATGAACTCCTCTAACAATTGGTTTAAACAACTAAAAGAATTATCTGAAGGCTTTATGACTGCAGATGTATAGTTAGGTTGTAATGTTTATATTTATATATTTTTTTCAGGTATATATGTATACCTGAAAAGCAAGATTATATATGTGTGTGTGTTTATACATATATTATGTATATATATAATTATATGTAAATTTATACATATATAATATATGTACATGTATAATTATATATGTATAAACACACACACATATACATATAAGAACTGGGTTTATTTCACCTCTAGCCCAGAATAGTACCTTTTGTAACGTACGTAGTGAATAAATAGTATTTAAAAGAGTGAAAAAATAAATACTGAATTCATTGAATTTCAAATTATATTTGTGATGTAAAAAGGGTAGAGCATTGGAATAATTCAAGAGAAACTGAGTTGTACAACTATTTGCTTTCATTACATTATATAATTACAGCTTCCTATTTTGTAAGTTAATATAGGCAGTATAACAGCTATTAAATTATTGTTTCACAGCTTCGATCCCAACCTTTTACACTACCTATCTTTGGAGTTAGGGCTGTTACTCCATCAAACTCATTTCAGCTGTTCAGCTCATTTTTCTCAGGGTCTGCCAGTAGAGGGAGCGAGAGGAAGGCTACAAGGCTGGAGGAAAAAGAAAGAACTTGCTCTTTCCTACTTGTTTCCAGTGAGCTTCATGCCAACTGTGGTTCCTGTGAGCCTCACTTCAACAAGGCTTCATCAACCCAGCAGTGACAGTTTTGTCCTGTGACAGCAGCTGTTGCAGTTTTTACAACACTTGCAGCACCAAGTCTATCATACTTCCCCTCAGAGACATTAGCTCCTGCTTAGAAGCACCCAGTCCTTTGAGACAGAAGTTTCAGTTCCATGGGGTTCTTCCTCTCAGTGGCTAAGTTTTCTAACATCTTTCTTGATTTTACCAGCCATAAGGGTGGCACCTGCTTTCTGAAGTTGATGCTTCCATGATATGTTAAAATTATCTTTTTACTCTTTCAGTTGCTTAGTTGACAACTTTATGGCTAGTTAACAATTCTTTATATTTCTCTGGTCAAAAAGAAACCTGTTCTGGTTTCTGTCTTCTTACTGGACCTTAACTGATAATCATGGGGAAAGTATCAAATGCAAAAAAAGGAAGACTTTTTCTACAAAAAAATGATGAACTAGACAGTCTGAAAATTATTTCACCCAGAACAGCAAATTGAGATTCAACACTGTCAAACAAAATTTTAAACCTCTCTGCAGAAATGTATTTCCTTGGCCACTGATGATTCAAAATTTTCAAGCATGAATCCAGTTATGTGATTTTGGAGGTATAAGCTCAGGGCAATATTGCAGAGCTAGGATGATCACATATTAAGTGCTGACAGGACTTCCCCAGAAGCTCTGCTCTAGGCTGTTTTTGGAGTCAGAGTCTAGAGAGGAGTTAAGGATAAAGATATCATGGAACTGGATTAGAATACTAGGAAATATAAATGTCTTTTTTTGTGTGTATATTCATAAGAAGATCATGCCTAACAAATTAATATTATTTAACTATTAAGTACTAAAAACAAAAGCTTTAAGGAATTAAATGTTTTGAGGTGTATTCAAATCAAATGGGATTGTTTGACAAAACATATTTTGTTTTCATTTCGAATAATCATTTATAAGTCCCTTATATAAGAAAACCATCGCAAGATTCCAAATGAATGTTGTCTTTCATTTGCATAAAATAACTATGACTCAGCTCAACAAAAATTAGTTTGCATATTCATTCTTTGAGCTGGAAACCATTCCCATATTGAAAACATATTATGATAGAGAAATAACTTAGATACATCTCAATTTAGTGGCATTTTTATATCTTCATATGTTATAAAATATATATGTGCATAAGTTTTGAAAATCACATTCTATTTAGGAGAGGGAGGTGGAGCAGCATGGTCAAATGGAAGCCTTCATCAGTCATCCTCCCTGCAGAAACACCAAATTTAACAACTATTGACACAAAAAAAGCACCTTCTAAGAACCAAAATTCAGATGAGTGATCATGGTACTTCACTTTTTAACTTCATACTGCTGAAAGAAACACTGAAGAGAATAGTAAAGACAGTCTTGAATTGCCAATGCTACCCATCTTTCATTCTCTGGCAGTGGCCTCATGGGGTGAAGAGAGAATCTATGTGCTTGCAAGAGGGGACGCACAGCAATTGTGGGACTTTGCATTGAAACTTACTGCTGCCAACACTGGGCAGAACTCAGCCAACACACATGGAGGGAGCATTGAGATGAGCCAGAGGAGAATCACCCAACCCAGTGGTCAGAACCTGAGTTTTACTAAGCCTTGCCACCAAGGGCTAAAGTGCTCTGGGGTCCTAAATAAACTTGAATGGTAGTCTAAGATACATGGACTGCAACTCCTAGGCAAGTCTTAGTGCTGTCCTGGACTCAAAGTCAGTGAGTCCAGGATGAGCATGCAACCTAGTGAGACATCAGCCAGGGCACCTTGTGCCACACCTGTTTCAATACCAGGCAGCACAGCTCACAGATCTGAAGACTCTTTTCTTCTGCTTGAGAAGAGGAGAGGGGAAACTAAAAAGGACTCTTGCCACTTGGATAGCAATTCAGCCACAGTAGAATAGGGGGAGAGTAATGAGGACCCCACTGCAGGCCCTAGTTCCTGGATGACATGTCTAGGCACAATGAGTCTTGTGGAACCTGCTCCCTTGAGAGGAAAGGGAACCTGCTCCCTTGAGAGGAAAGGGAACCTGCTCCCTTGAGAGGAAAGGGAACCTGCTCCCTTGAGAGGAAAGACCGAGCCTTGGCATGATTTATCAACTATTGATTAAGGAGCCACTGTATCGTGAATAATCAGTAGCGATAACTAGGAATACATGCCGTGGACCTTCAGTGAGACACTTGAGACATGCTGGCTTCAGGTGTGACCCAGAATATTCACAGCTGTGGTGACTATGAGGAGAGTCTCCATCTGCTTGAGGAAAAGCAGAAGAAAGAGTAAAGGAGACTTTGATTTGCAGCTTAGTTACCTGTTCAGATGCAGTGAGACAGAGCACCAAGCAGGCTCTTGGGGTCCCCAATTCCAGACCTTGGCTCATGTGTGGCATTTCTAGACCTGGGCCATAGGAGAGTAGAGATTAAGTCTGATATTTCTTTGTTGATTTACTCTCTGCAAAATCTATCCAATACTGAAAGTGGGGTGTTGAACTCTCCAGCTAATATTGTATCAGAATCAATCTCTCTCTTTAGCTCTAATAATATTTGCTTTATATATCTGGGTGCTCTAGTGTTGGGTACATATATATATATATTTACAGATCTATAATATATATACACACACACATTGTTATATCCTCTTGCTAAATTGACCCCTTTATCATTATATAATTAACTTCTTTTTCTCTTTTTACAGTTTTTGACTTAAAATCTATTTTTTTTTTCCTGCAGAGCATGAATGTTCTTGTTTATCCAGTTTTGCACCAACATCAAATTGACTTTTAAATTGTGTCTACATGGATATTTAATAATGTTGCATTGTTTTTATTTCACGTGTCCTTAATTACTAGTTGCATTAAACCTCTTTTCAGATACTTATTGGCCAAATGTCTTTTTCTTGAAACAGTCTTTTAAAATCTGTTACTATTTTTCTACTGAGTAGTTTTATGTTACAGATTGTAATGCTGTGTGTTTATACACCCTTTAAAATATTCTGTAAATTTGAGTTTTGGGATTTAACTTTATTCATGATATCTTAGGTTGAAGGAGACGGTTTTATTTTCATGTGGTTAAATTTAATAAACTATTATTGTATGTCTTTATCTTTGTATCTTGTTTAAAAACTTCACTTTTTCCTAAAGTCATATAAATTTGCCTCTATTTTCTTCTAAGTTTGTATATTTTACTTTAGGTTTTATGTCTATCTGAAATTTATTTGGGGTATAATATGAATAAAAATATAAAATTTTTTTATTCTATATTTTCCATTAATTTCGAGCACATTTTATTAAACAGTCAAACGTTCCTCTTCCGATTTTGAATTATCTCTCCATTCTGTAACAAATTTCTATGTGGTTATATATAGATAGGCAGATATGTTTATACACACGTATATTTTATTCCTTTGTTTATCTCTTTCTATATCAATATCACAATAATAAGTTTCAAAATCTGGTAGAGTATGTTTTCATATCCATGTGCAGCTTGCGAGTGTTACTAGTAAAATGAAGGCTTGCTTTTTATCAGTTCTTTTTATTTCCAACCATTTTAATATTTATCTTCATTAACTCTCTCTTTTCCATATATTTCAGTGTATATGACATCTGCCTGCATTAAAAGCTTTGGTTGCTAATATTGGAAGCAGATGTTTGGTTTAGAAACCCATCATCCAGCTGGCATATCTCTATTTAGCTAGTCAGTTTCTTGACAAAGAGTCTGATGCTTATTTCTGGAGGTACTGAGAGAAATATACGTACGCATGCTTGAATGTATTTACCTATTAGGATATTTATGTGTGTACTTACATGCCTTTAGTTCAATAATCATCTTATATGTATTAATAAGAAAGATTCAGGAGGTATTTCATATGGAGTCACACGTAAATAACCAAGAGTCATTCTGAATATTACTTTTATTCTGGAAAAGCATTTTCTCTCACATTTGAGTGGACTAGATAGCAACTGGCAAATCAACAGAACTTTCAACAGGGTTTCAATTCAGTTTTTTAAAACTGTGAAGTGATAAAATAACATTAAATATTTTATCACATGGAAAGGTGTTAAGTCACTTAGACAGCTGCAAGACACCTGGCTTTTTATGACTGTAGGTAGAATCTTCCTAGTCAGAGAAATACTAATTGAGTCCTGTGAATGAGTCTCATTAGTTACAATCACTCAAATTAGATGGAAAATGTGAAAGCAAACTAGTATTTTAAATGGCAAAATGTTCTTCAAGCTCATTGGTATTTGACCTTTATGACTCTATGAATGAAGATGAACTCATCTTGATTCTTATTAACATAGTTTTTAACATCTGTACTAAATTCCAGTCATCTCTTTGGACTCAAACCATCAGTCAGCAATAAAAAAGTCAACTACTTACATCTTAATATTTCATATACTATATATTTTATTTTAATAAGTTCTTATTAAGTATTTCCTAGATACCAGATTCTATTATGGGTGCTGAATATACAGAGGTAAACAAGTCACAGATCCTATCTTCAAGAATTTTGCAAGAAAGGGGAATAAACACTTAGAAAGCCTATGTGACAAATGACTTTATAATAGTGGCCATTCACTAATTGTCTCTTGTGTACCAGATACTTTACTTAAAATGTCTTTAATTATCACAATAATCATATATGCATGTTCCCTTATACAAATGAGGAAACTAGAGATAATGCAGTCTAAACAATTTTCCCAATGTATTTCATAACCAAACCTTATTATATAAAAAGTATTTTGTAATTAAGAGTATTTCATGACCAAACCTTATTATATAAAAATAAATTTTAGTTGATTATTTAACAAGAATGTTTCCTAGACCCTAACACCAAAAAGTAGTCTTATTGCTACCCAAGTGTGAGTTCTATTAAGTGGCATAACCAAATATATTGCATAACTATTGCTTTTCCCTGATCTCCTGAATGGCATACTGGATAAGAGTTTCAGAGTTGAAATGAGAAGATCATGAAGAGATATCGATATTGGAGAAATGTTTCACAGAGGAAGACATAGCTGAACTGAATCTAAACAAATGGTTCACCCAGTGGGAATCAGCACCCTGGACAGCAATTAGGAAGGCTTAAGAAGGCATCCAGATGAGAGAGACTTACTCATGCAAAGACCTGGAGGCTTGATGTTATATGGGGATGCATGTTACATGGGGATGCATGTTATATAGGGATTTTAAATATTTTTGTATGGGTGCACTCCAAAGCTAACATGCATGCTTTGATGCCTATGACTCAACTATTTTTCTAAAAATTCAGAGGACCTGCTTCTCTCATAACATAAAAAGGTAAAATTCTTTAGTGGCTTTTATTATACATTAAAGTGACAGTTTCTGAGCTTTCTAAGAGCTTGTGTTTTATTGTGCTTCTAATATGGTTTGGCTTTGTGCCCCCACCCAAATCTCATGCCTAATTGTAATCTTCAATGCTGGAGGAGTGGCCTGGCAGGAGGTGGCTGGATTATGGGGGTGGACTACCCGATTGCTGCTCTCCTGATAGTGTGTCAGTTCTCATGAGATCTGATTGTTTAAAAGTGTGTAGCACTTCCTCCCTTCTCTCTCTCTCCTGCTTCACCACATGCCATGTTCCCCTTCCCCTTCTGCCATGTTTGTAAGTTTCCCCGAGGCCTCCCCAACCATGCTTCCTGTACAACCTGTGGAATTGTGAGTCAATTAAACTTCTTTTTTGTTTTTCACAAAGGACTCAGTCTCCAGTAGTTTTTTATAACAATGCAAGAATGGACTAATACACTTGCCCAAAGAAAAGCACTAGACATTGTAATTACAACAATAAAAATATAGGGCCAGTAAGCCATAGAATCTAATCAGAAATCCCAAAGGAAAAAAATTAATAAATGTATACCTTTTATTTTCCCACCTAACTTAACAGCCAAACTAATTTAGCACGACATGTTCCAAAAGACTTAGCAGTGACAATGCTGCTGACATAGAATACTAGATAAGCAGAGAGAGTGAATGAAGAAAAATCATAGCACTAAACATTATGTTATAGTGATATTCTCTGTATGTCTAAAGACATCATTCGAAATGTTTTTTACACATCTTTGCCGCCAGGTTGAGCACTGGCAGATGTCTGTGGCAACTATTTTGTAAGTGAATGATATTACATATTAAGGGCTATCTGCAGGGAGCCAATTCAAATAATTGAGACAAATGTCTTAGGCTAGGAGTGAATTTCCAAGTACTTTGCTAGAGGAACAGAAAATTCCTACAGAAACAAAACAAATCAAACCTTATTTATAGATCCCATGAATACTGCATTAAGTAACTAGTTGTAGAATGTACAAACCTTGACAATTTATTTTGCTATAAAAGACCTAAATAAAACTAGCAGCTAAAAATCATAGGCTACTTACATATTTTCAAAATTTGAAGGTTGCTTCTTCTCAAATTAACAAAGCAAAACTTCAATAACATGAATGACTTATATTTGAAATATAAGAGAAATGAGGAAAATGTTCTGAGGTTGTTCTTAGCAAAGATGATACAGTCTGACTAATATGGTCAGTCAGAATAAAAGTAAAATAAAATAAATAAGATGGGAAGCTATAGAGTACAGTACAAATAAAGGCACAGTATTGCATGGTTTGCTTTATCATTAATGTAAAATTGGATTAAATATATGAGAAATGGAAAATATTTTCCTATTTTAAATAATCACAGAAATTCCTAATTGCTATTAACTGTTTTTGTAACGTGTTGTTAACACAGTACATATGTTTTATTTAAAAATCTTATTATGTTACAAAAAGCCTTTTCCAGTTTACTAACGTGCTATAAAAACATGCACTTTTTTCAATATATTAAAAAGCAAAAGAAAAGAGTTTTCAGTTGACTCTTAACTAAGGATGTTTCCCAGAACTTAGCACCAGAAATGAAAATCAAGTTTGAACATATCGAACAACAGTGTTTTTATGATTTTATGTTTAAAAAATCATGAAAAGTAAGTGTATTTTTCCAATGTACATTTCTCAAGATCTTATTACTTATACTAGGTCTTTTTCCAAAAAAGAAGAAAAAAAATTAAAAGAACTTAAAGAGTTCAGACAGCAATACAAGATAGAATAAGTGAAAATATCAGACAAATACGATTAATATTAGTATCCAAAATGTTTAGAAATAGAGGTTATTATTTATATTTGTGAAGCTATAGAGAGAGAATGTTCAAAATGTTTAAAGAGAAGTCCTAGGAAAAAGTCTGAGGATAAGAAGGATTCCACTTTAGATGTGTTAGCTATCAGCATAAATGTCTGCTTGCAATTAGAAATTTGTTCCTTAATTCATGAGAACCATCAAGGCTTGAGATATTAAGTTTAGAGTCACCTTCAGGTGATTTCTTCAGGTTATATAGTAGTAAAACAATATCAGAGAATGGGAGCTATAATCTTGGATTCACCCATATTTAAGGAGCTTAAAGAAGAGAAGTAAAGCAAACCAAGGATTTGATAAGTTCTAGTAAGAGAGAAGAAACACTGAGATGGCAGAGACCTCAAATCTGTAGTTGGAGAAAGTTTTAAGTGGGCCAGCTTCATGGTCATGTGACCGACCTCTGCAGTAACCACATTTGGTTTGTGTTCTGTCTTCCTGTGCTCTTGACTTAAGAATTTCTGAACAAGGGGTTCTGCATTTTCATTTTACACTAGGCCTTGTAAATTATGTAACTCATTCAAGTTTCAAAACTGAAAGTTGGAGTCAGCATGGAAGTAGACTGACAAATGTCTTCCAGGATTATCATTAAAATACCTGTGACTATATGAAAAACAGACAAAAAAAAATGGCCACAATGCTACAAACTAACAAAGAAGAAAAGTCACATACCAAATATCCGGGCAGAAATTCAATTATCTGTCTCCTTGATAAAGATGAATGCAAAAGTCCATTGTTGGACAACATACCTGATATTGCATGCCCAGAATAATAGTTCAGCAGAAAGCGACAAAACATAAAGGTGGAAATAAGGATGAACACACTGATTCATTGATACTTTTAGTGTCCAAACTTGATGTGTTGGGACTACCAAGACAAGAGAGAAAAAGGCCTTCCTCCCCTAAATACTTAGGAGACAGCTTTGAAATGAACCAAAATCAGAATCCAGAACCTCCTGAGCCAATCAGTTATTCACAATATCTGCATACATTGAGATTACTCTGAAGATGACCTGTGCAGGAAGTAGATGGCAGCAGGAGAGGTTTAGACACTTCTCTTCACATGCCTTGGAACGCTTAGCTGCCTAAAAACATCACTATACATAGGAGTGAGAAAAAGTAGATGGTTGGGAATAATGCATGCTTCTGGTGGGATGGAGTAGAGTATTTCAGAACCAAGTAAGAACTGCAAATGAATATGCATGTCCAACTTAGTCAGACAACCCTAACCACAGAAGAAGGAAGTGTGGCCTGTCAGACTTAAATTGCCATAAGGCTGTGGCCACATACCTTATTTTCTGTCTTAGAGAGTAAAAGAGGCTAGATCCTACCCAACTATAGGTCGTCTCAGGACACTCTATGCATCCTGTCTGTTATTTAACAACAGAACTATAGGGACAGCCCCACATTTGTGGCTGAAAAAATTGAAAAATAGAAAATATCTGGTACATGTGGATTTATTGGTGAAACCAACAAAAAACTTTAGTTGTCAAGTTGTGTTCTGCTAATTAGATAAGGTGTTTTATTAAACAGAAATCTGGCACAACTAGAATAATGATACTAATTAAGGACAAGGGCATTAGGAGCTGGGGGAAAAAAAATGTTACCCTTTCATGATTGTTCTTCTTTTCTCCATGTGTTGAAAATTTATCCATCCTTTAAAGTGGCTTGAAACCCACCATTTTTGTGAAGGTTTCTTTTGATTAATTTTATTGACTTATTTCTTCCTTATCTAAATTCTCATTAGGTATATTTTCATTTATAGTTTAACATATGGTTCTATATTCATAATTATATTTTTATTTCACTTAACGTGATTATGTACTCAAAATTAAATACTTTTCATTTGCTATGAAATTCATTTTGGGAGTAGGGAATCACATTTCTATATACCCTTTCCATCTAACCTTCTAACTCCGTTTCAAGCCTAATACAGAAATAGACATATAAAACGTATTGTAACTGCAAAGGAAAAAAGAAAAGGCTAAAGAAAGGCAATAAAGAGATAAAGGAAATACAGATTTAGAGATAGGGTTCCTTCTTAGCTTAGAGAAGATAATTTTACAATTATACATATTTATAATTTCAGAGGCAAGTATGTGATTAGCTTTCTTAATAAAAATGTAATCACATCTCACAAATAAGAATATAAGCTCCAAAAGGCAGAATGTATTTTATTGCACTGTGCCCAATACAGAGCTTGGCACAAGGTGGGCACTTAATAAAGATTCATTGAATGAATAAATGAATGGATGAATTATGGGTATTAGCTACACAACTTAGAAAATGAAAGAAACTGACAGGCTCTATACACTTTCCATATATGTTTTCCTTTTCATCCTCAGGCTTACGAGTTGTTTCTTTAACAAATAGAGAAACTGAGACTTCAAATTTTAAATAGTTGAACCAAGATTATATAAAGTATTTAGTGGTGAAACTGACAATCAAACCAAGAAGTGCCTGATTCCCGTCAAAGCCATTCACTTTCTGCTATACAGTAACATAATTGTAGAATACTACTTTTCATTCATGAAGGAAGGCAAGAGAAAATAGGATGTTCAATGTGTAAAATGATATTTAAAATTGAACATAAGAAAATTATACATTATAATTATTGCATTGCAGGATTTCACTCTCGCCCAGGCTGAAGTGCAATGGTGACCTCAGCTCATTTCAGCATTGATCTCCTGGACTCAACCAATCCTCCCACCTTAGCCTCCCAAGTAGTTGGTTCTAAAGGTATGTGCCACCATGCCTGGGTAATTTTTGTATTTTATTGTAGAGACGATGTTTTGCCATGTTTCCCAGGCAGGTCTTAAACTTCTGAGCTCAAGTGATCTGCCTGCCTCAGCCTTCCAAAGTGCTGAGATTACAGGTGTAAGCCACCATGCTCAGCCTGCAGTGGATTTCTAATAAGGATGTATTTTTGACAGGCAACTGAATGGCAGATTAGGCACCGATTTCAAGTTTAAAATTCCACTTCCTCTGTCCCTTAAAGTGGCATTAGGGAAGATTAATCTTAATTTGGAATCCATAGATAGACAGACATACAGATAGACAGATAGATAATTTATAGATACATATTTCTGTAAAAGTGTGTGCTTGTGTTATTGCTAATTTACATTTCTGTTTTAGTCCTTGTAGCTGTTACATTTCTTAGTTGGACAAAAATCCCACTTTGGACTCTCCCACCCAGAAGCTTAATAATGCCAGATATTTGTGAGACGTTGGAAAATTATCTTCAACTGTCAACTGTACCCCCACATTTTAAATATAGGGCTATAAAATGACATGTCAAAACCGAAACTAATTTTTACCTCAAAAAGCTTCTAGTTTTGCACACAGAGATAAAATCTTTTGAAGAACTACTGAAATTTAATGCAATATTTTTCCATATCACACAGAGAGATTCTGTAACTAGATTCAATTCATTTTGTTATTATGGGCATATAAAATCCTTGCCTTATGTTATAATATCTTTTTTTGTAAACCTGATTTGCAATTATAATGTAAATTCACTCGCCTCAGTGAAACTTACCCAGCTTCTTAGAGAAATATAGGTTAAAAAGTCCCTGGCATATGGTGAGATCTCAATAAATATTTGTTGAATGAATTGAAACTCACATATTTTCACATTTTGGTAATTGCTTCTCATTTGGAATTAATATTGCTTCATCTTTTAGATTCCACTGACAGAACTGATGGTGTTTAATGAACCATCAGCTTATCATTATCAAAGAGGATATGATTTCAAAACCTTGGCGTTCATCAATATATTAAAATATTTTAATTGAGTTAAAATTGAAACCCATCTCATTTACCATGAATAAAATGTTTCACACTTACAAAATGGATTGCCTTAGATGCCTTTTGGAATAAAGTATCTACATAGCTATTGCAACTGGCTAAAAGAAACTTGTTTAATTAAAATGGATTTTTTATTAAGCAACGATTTGACAAAAACATATTTTTGGGTAAACATTCAAATATAACTTTATTCAAAACATATATTCTGATGGTTTGTGCATATTTCCACTAAGTTATAATTCAATTGACAAAAAGAAAAGATAGCATTAACTATGTTCAGAGAGATAAAGTTAGCACCACTTATGGGAAAAAGCTTTATTTAGTGCCGAATAGGTAAGAGTAACAGTGCCTCTTGAGATGCGTAAATCTTTTTTTTTTAAATCTACTTAAGGGAGACATTGAAGAAAATCATAGCGAAGATAGAAGGTGGCATGATGGTCTGAGAAAATATTTCTTCCTATCAGATTTGGCCCAATATCTTTAAGAAGAGATTCACAACAATCTTGCTGCGTTTTTAGAAATAGCTCAGAACTGCTAACTTCAAGCTACTGACACATTAGGTTCCTATCTGTTCCTGAACAAATTCATCTGTTCTTTAGGTCTTGACTAATTTCCTGATTACAGCCTCCATCTTGACTCAACCTCAATGCTTAATGTCACCCCATTGGCCTTAAACCTCTGATTTCTAGCTTCTGGCTTCCAGTACAGTGCTGAGCTTTTCGTTGTCTTGCTTCTCACTGTTCCATTTTAACTTACAGGGTCTTACACAATGACACTAGCTCTGGGGACCAGCTAGTGTCTAAACTTCTGGTTTAATTCTTGGGATTGAAAGAAATACAATTCTCAAAAGATCAGAAATGAACTACTATAGAAAATTTCAAGTTTTGCCATTCTTTTTCTACATGCAGATAACACCTAAATTGCATCTTTAAATCCACCATATGAGTTTCAGGATCCCAGGTGAGATACCTGATAAATATCTCCCATTAGATATCTCTTGTAGCCTCTAAAATTCAAAATGTCCAAAATCTTATTTACCACATTTTCCCATCTGATACCTCAAGCCTTATACATGCCCACCACCTGTAAGTCTCCCTTGCAGTCCCTATTTGCACAGAGACATTATCATTCTTTCAGATCTACCTGTAACCAAACTCATGATCCATCTCCTCTCCCTATCATTTTGCGTGAAGTTTAAGCATTTGTGGATTTCATATAAAATCACATAAAATTATGAGCAGATGAATGGCAAGGACATTGTTTTTTTCAGAGTCTCATATTCTAATGAATCATGAAATCTTATTTAAGAATTACCAACTCAGATTGTCAATGTTAAATGGGACTTTAATGATTACCTATGTTACCCACCTCTATGTTATTTGTTCTGTCCTGTCTTGTCCTGTCTCATGATTTATTCATAATCTGCCAATGATGTCTGTTGCAAATAGTCTTCCTTCTGGTTCCCCAGCCTATAGTCTCTCCCCACTCTAAGCTATCCTTCAAATCACATTTACATTAATCATGATAAAATAAATATTATATCATATTATTCTGCTAAAAATATTAATAATATCCCATAACCTACCCAAAACCTATCAGACTTGTAGAGTATTTTAATGTGGTCAAATAACTTTCACATATTATTGCATTATAATCCTCACAAAAATCTTGATACCCAAATCAGCTGAAAATAATAAGCCGTTCTCTCACCCACTTCACCTCAGGAAGCAAACTTTCTATAAAAAGCATATCAAAAGTTTACTCCAGTAGCTTAGTTAATCTCTCCAGATAATAGGTAAGGTAGATAATTTGAGCTCTGTGGGAGATGATGTTTATTTTCTCCATTATCCATTTTGGTGTCCTGGCAATTAGGAATTCATCAACTTTTTCAGAAATGTATTTATCTAAAAGGAACAGTGTAAGGTAGCACCCAGGATGCAGTTATTGCTTTACTGCTTTCTATAATAAAAACTAATATTCACTAAAGATGCTCCTCATAAAAGCCTAAAGCCATAATTGCAATTATTATAACATGTAATTATAAACTAATTAATATGATAGTATGACTGAAGGGCAATAGATTATTTGTTAAAACTTGATTAGGTGGAAAATTACCTTAACTTTCTCTTTGTGCTGAAAAAATAATTAATATAGGTGAATCTCTGGAATTTGTAGTCAGAAATTTATGCTTTTTTATTAAAGAAGAAATAAAATGTCAAAATTCACAATATGCTATAAATATCAAGGTGACTCTTAAAAGATTTGTGCTTACCAGGTTACCTTCAAACTATTTCAGCACAGAACAAAAAACTAATAAGGTTTGTCAAAGTTTCCTTTCAATTACTCTTTTTTCATTTATATCATGGATTCACTTATTATTCACAAAGTGGAAAATAATCCTGGAGACATTAATTTAGATGACTATTGAGATCTAAGCTAAAAGTGTTCTTTAAAAAATTTGATGGCCTCTGAAACCTTTTGCAGAATTAATTTTCAAGTATTTGTAATTCATCTGAGGGGATTTCGATTGTGGATGGTAGCAAGGAAAGTTCAGAGATGAATAATATGTTGTGAATATAAAATTACAAAACTATGCATGTGAAGTGGATTCAAGGTTGATTCATTTAAATTGGAAAGGAGAAGAGATGTGGTTTATTACAAACACAATTGCTGATTTCCAAATAACAGGCAGTAACAACAAAAACAAAATAGTGATCAAACAAAATCTTGATTAAAAAAATCTCAACTGTTGGCAGCTTTTATTTTTTCTCAGTTTCTCTGTCATTCTTTAAGATAAAGCGATACTATCTAAAAGTTACTCTCAAAATTTGGGATCTTTTTAGCTTTTGGAAAATCTTAAGTTTTAGGAAAACTCTATGGATATTTGGAATTGCTGATAAAGAGCAACTTTTGATTTTTCTCCAGATTGATTTTTCTCCCAACCCACAAATATTAGTTAATTCTTACAGATCATTTTGGTCCAAACACTGTTCTAAGGGCTTAACGTATGTTTATATATGTCAACTCACTTTATTCCTACAACAACTCTTAAGGAGTTGATATTATTGGTTTCATTTAACAGATGAATAAACAGGGGTACAGTGACATTAAGTTGTTTTCCCAGTGGCACACAGATAGAAAGCAGCAGAATTGGGATGTCATGACTGTTATACTGAAAACAGTGATACGTAATGCAAATATTATCTTGCATTAGTTTTCCAAATTCTGATGAGTGAAATCAGTATTGAAAAAAAAGTCATGGTGGGACAAACTGGAATTTGTTCAGAGGAAAGTAATTAAGTTGGTGAGCAGTTGAGAGAGGCATCAAGTAGAGGCTATATAGCCACCCATCAGAAAAGTTTAGCAAGGATCCCAGAGGCTCTCTCCCTTGCTAAGAATCTAGAATTTTAAGTACAACACTAAATATTGATGGTAGATCATCGTAAGCAAAAAGATGAGGGAATATTCTATATTTCTTTTGAGCTGATGTTCTTGATCTAAATTTTGTGGGGTCCATTCAATGGCTGACTTGAAAAGCTTCAAATCTTTCAGATGCTCTTTAGCTGCTAAAGTGTTTTAGCTAGTAAATACTGCTTCAGAGAGGGTGTGTCAGAGTTTGTTTTCCTGCCCTAAAAGAGGTTCTTTTCCAGTTATACTCCAGCTGGAAGATCTTCTGCCTACTAAAGGGCCACCCAATCACCACGATGAGATAGAGACTAGGACAGAGTGACAGTGTTCAGTTACCCACAGACCAAAGGCTGTTCAGAAGAGGGCTAGGCCATGAAGGGAAAATCACACGGAGAAAGTGATCCCATATTTGAGAAATAAACAAAACAGTTATGGTCATTTTTGCAGAATTTATTGTAGGTCAGTCAGGTCTGCTTGTCATTGATCATTGACAACTAAACATTAAGCAACCTTGGAAAGAAATAGGAGACTTCTGAGTAATATGAGTCCTCATGCAGGAAAGAGACAGAGAAGAGGATGAGGGGAGAGAAGGAATTGCAGAGTTAATGTAGACCAAGGCTACCGTGGACCACAAGAGTTAGTTCAATTTGCAGAATCTGGGAAAAAAACAAGTCAACCCAAAATAAAACAGTACCTTAATAAACTCTAGGAAAGTATTTGAAATTTATTACAACTCTCCTGTAAGTCATCTGTAACTTTTGTATATAATAAAGCTTAAGTTAACTATATAGTAAACTTAACATAGATTTTTTTCTTTAACATAGATTTGCGTTTCCAATAATATTAGTTCTGTAAGCCTTCAAACTGTTGTTAAAGATGGGCATGAGATAAATGCCTCTAGAAATTCCTACTTCTGCTTCTAGAATTAGACACATAGACCAAGACTAGAGTCTTCACTCTGTTGTTCAGTTTGGTTTTTTAAAATCTTGAGAAAATTAATTAGCACTTTAAACTTCAGTTGCTTTTCCTGTAAACTGCACATAAAAATAGGAGTATTTTTAAATGTTGCTGTATAGATCAAATAAAAACCTAATTTTATGCAAAAAGATTATCACTCCTAAATGAATAGCAACAAAAAATCAGATAATTTTTTAATTACAGCTTTTCTTGAATTAATGAGTGCTGAGGTCACAGGGCAAGCAAACAATTTAAAATTTAAGGAAAAATAAGCACCTCTAATGAGAGGCAGGATGTAAGTCCTTGCTTACCTGTGGCTAATGCCAGATTTCATACAAGCCAAATTTAAAAAGTATCCAAAACTCAACTAAAATTTTCAATGAACTGCTGAAGAATGAGTGTGTACTAACGTAAGCATCTAGAAATAAAGCTTAAGTGAAATTTGCATTAACTCAATGGATCCTCTCCATGGTTATTATGATGAATATTGGGGGCAGAGAACTGGGAAACCCACCTTATGGCACTAGCCTGGGGGAGGGATCAGCATCTGCTGCAGGAAGGACAAGAAGGCTTGCTTGTATGCTTCTTCCCCACTTCCCCTCTTGAACAAAAGCCATAAACTTCTAGAGGAAGAGAAAGAAACTTGTTACACTAACTGCACAGGTAAAGCTCTACTGAGGCAGGAGAAAGGGAAAGAAAATGTATCTCCACTGGTTGTCAAGGAACGGGAATATAACATGCGTGAAACCATTTGAGATCTCTTTCAGGTGAAGGAAGAGTAGAATCACTGAGGAAGCCTCAGCCGCAAGAATCAAAGCAAGCACCTGCCTAAGACAGAGACTGAATCAGAACAACAGAGAGGACCACCTTGTTCTTCCACCACTAGTCTGGTAAGCATCGAGTGGCATGCAAGAGCAATTTCTTGCTTGGAGATGGTCAAGAGCAGAGAGAGAGAGGGGGAGGGGGGGGGCAGAGAGAGAGAGAGAAGGGGGGAGAGAGAGAGAGAGCGAGAGAGAGAAAGAGAGAGAGAGAGATTCTCTGAAGTTTAGGCAAGGCACAGAAGAAAGACCTAAAGCTGAAAATGGAGTAATCGTTGAGGAAAAACCCATTGGTAAACCAGCACCCAGCCTAAATATGAGGTAAGACTAGAAAAAAATAAAGACAATGATGCACTGAGGGTACTCAGAGCAACAGCAAAATTTAAACTCAGATGGACTCAACTGTACGTGCGGAAGACCTGCAAAAGATAAGGAGTGTTTAATTCCTGGAACAGGTAATATTTAACTGAGTCTCTACTATATATGCAAGATGACTCCATTTCAACCAAAAAGGATGAGATGAACAACGAAGCACAAAATAAAATAAAATAAATGCACTGTTAAGAGACAAAAAAAAATGTACAGGACCAGATGCAGACATGATATAGATGTTGAAACAATCAGGGATTTTTTTTTAAAGATGAGTAATATGCGAGAGGACTAAATAGAAAAGATAGGCAGCATTCACGCTCAGCTAGGTCATTCCATCAGGGAGATGGAAACTTTAAGGAAAATAAAACACAAATATTAGATATGGAAAGCATAGTAGGACAGATAAAGACCGTATTTTCTGAAACAATTAGTAAATGTGATACAGACAAAAACAGAATCAGTAAACTTGAAGATACATCAACAGAATTTACCCAAGCTGAAAAAGAAATAGAAAGAAGAGTGAGACAGCAAAAAAGAACAGAATATCCAAAAGCTATGTGACTATATAAAATGATCTAATGTATGTGTAATTGGAATCCCAAATAAAAGAAGAGAGAGAGAGAGAAGACAGCAGGAAAAAAGTATTTATGAGATTATGGTCAGTAATGAGAATTTTCCAAAATTAGTTACAGTCATGGATCACAGATGCATTAAACTTAAAGAATAAGTAAGAAATACAAAAGCAAACAAATAAAAAATGTAGACACAAGTTTATTCACACAGCTAAAAACTAAATATAAAGACAAAATCCTTAAGACAGACAAAGAAAAAAATTACATTCAGGAGAATAGAGATGAGGATTATAATATACTTTTTATTAGAAACCATGCAACAGAAGAATATGAAGAGAAATCTTTAAAGTGATAAGAAGAAAAAATCTGTTTTTCTATACTTCCATATTTAGTGAATATATATCTAAAAAATTGTGAGAAAATCCTTTTTTTCATAGAAACATAAGTGGAGAGAATTTATTACCACTACTCTTGCACTAAAGGAAACTTTAAAAAAATTTCTTCATGCAGAATCTGATACCAGACAGGAACTTGGAATTACATCAAGACATAAGGAATGCTAAAAAGGGCATTAAAAAAAAACAAAATATGTGATTTATTTTTTCTTATTTTTATTTTTTATTTTCTTATTTTTAACTAAGGGAAACTTGCTGATATCAAGTGTTGGAAAATGTTAATTGTTAGTTTCTTTATACTGCAGGCAAAATACTGGTCTTTAGAGGAGGATGACCACTAATCAGAATTTTGCCTGGCTTATTTTCCATAATGTGTTATATGCTATGGATGAAAAGATAATTTTGTATAATTCATTCAAAATTTTTATTATACACCCCAAAATTATGTTTTAAAATACTTTTATTATTGTTCTAACTTAATATAATTCATTTTGTCTTAGGTATTGACTAGTTTCCATACAGAAATACATAATGTAATATGAATTTTGCTGGAACCAACTTGATCTAAACTTTCATTGAATGAAATACAATATTGCAGAAAGACAATTTCTACAATCACACATACCTTGATATAGTTAAATAGAATAGCATAATGATCTAACAATAAAACTATCTAAGTATGAAACTTACTATACATCAGTTTTTACCAAAAAGTATTAGTTTGATAAAATGACATGGGTTATAATAGGATTTACCTTGTAGTTTATTAATATATCTATAGAAAGTTACCATTGGGAAAAGATTTTCAGCCACAGACTATAAAATATCTCTTTTATATTTCTGAAAGCCATAGGTCTGTTTTTCACAATTGCCATCGCGAGATACCTAATCATAAGGACTTCAGAATATAAAGAACAGAAAGCATTTTTCCTACTATGTTTCTATATATTCGTAATTTTTATATAAACTACTAACTTTAAACTCAATGTCTTGAAGGTCTTCTTTGGTTATACCGTAGATTCCTCAAAATCAACTTACCTTCTCCCTCCTCATCTCTATACACCCCCACACACCTGCCTCAGCCAAATGTGCTCATCCTCTGCGTTCCAGATCTCATAGAAAACGCAACCACTCACCCAACTGTCCATATAGGAAACTAGAAATCATCCTTAACTTCTCCTATTCCTGCCTCTAGGTAATCACCAAGTCCTGTTAATTCTATCCCCATTTTATATTTTTGGATCTCTCCACCATTTCTGTGATTGTGGCTGGTCATTCTATACCTAGACTATTGCAATAACCTCATTGCTCCCCTAGTTCTATTTTTAACTTTTTCAACCTAGTTTTATGAATGTAGCTGAAGTATCAATTTTGCTATCCTACTGTGATGCTTCAAGTTCCTTGTTTTCCATGTGCTGGCACCTCCTCTCCCTCCCATCCTCATCTCTCAACACTTTCAAGCCCTGTACGTTCCAGCCACATTGTGGAGCTTGAAGTTTCCAGAATTTGACATTTACTTGCTCATGCCTGGGTTTTTGCCCTGGTTGCTCTCTTTCTTCAGCTGAATAACTCCTACTTGTGCTTCAGGACTCAACTTAAGATTCTCTTCTCTGGAATCTCACCCTGACTCATTACCCCCTAAATTAGCTGAGGTTACTCAACTCTTCATATCTACTCCCATTGCTCTCTGTACTCTTCCCTTTTATGTTTACTCACCTTGCATTCTATTTGCCTATTTATTTGTTCAACTCCACAACAATCTCTTAAACTTCTTGGAAGTAGGGGCAAGATCATTTTCATTCTTAGATCCTCAGATACACATCTCTTAAAAGAGTGTACCTGTGGGTAGGCATCCTATGGTGTGTGTTGTTAATGGCTTGTACTTGAATAACACCTAACCAAAGCAAAATATTATTCTTCATTTTAAATCACAACTTAAATCCAAGCTTCTAGTCCTATTTGGATTCCTAAACTGTCAACCCTGTTTGTAAATGTAGATTAGTAAGGCTTGTGAAACTGAGGAGTTCCTTTATTCTCTACCTTCACAGCCAAATTCTTATGATGACTTGCCAAGTGTTTGACTCTTGATCATTTCATTTTTCAATTTCTGAAGTAGAAACTGGGTTTTCTGCTAATTAAAATCAGAGAGTAGAGTTTATTTGAGCTCTGACAAAGAACAGTGGCCTCCCTCTTCCTTTCTAGAAATACACTTCAGACATGAAGGAGGCGCTTTTGTAAAAAGGCATTCCTGACTTCAAAGAAAAAATGGGCACCCATCTTTCATTTCATCCTCTTTCTGAAATAAGCAAGGCACATCTAAGGACCAAGTTTTAAAAATCAGAACATACAACCCTCTCCACCTGTACATCTCTCCATCATTTGATTAGCTACTTTGGTTCTCAAAATAGAAATATATTTTCATCTTGCTGTAATGTTTTTTGCCATAGCTTCTGCATGGTTTTTCATATACAAGCATTTAGAGAAAGCAGAACATAAACAACAGTTAGTGAGCATCACTGGATGGGAGTCAGCAGAGGTTATCTCAGACAGAAGGGATTTTTTCTTCCATTATCTCGATTTCTACTCTTAAAAGAAACTGTTCATTTGCAGAAAGGCATTGAACAAAAAAAAAAAAAAAAAAAAAAAGAGGTTAAAATAAAATTCTGTGTATCTCAATTAAATGTAGCATAAATAAATTGGTTGTTGTACATGTCCTACCAAAATGCAATAAATTAATGTTAACGTCTAAATAAAATTTCTTTCTAATGGTTCTTTTTTCATATTTAAAATCATTTACTAGACAAAACTAACTTTTTGTCTGCATTTCTGTTCTTGTTTTGAGGCTAATGCCTGACACATTGCTTTCTTGCATCCTAGCTTTTGATTTTATGGTAATAATTTGGTTTCATGCATGATTCATTTACTTATTCATTCATCTAAAAATATTTACAGGGCATTAAACATGTGCTATGAACTGAGGTGTATGCTGAGCATGCAGCCTAGTTCAAAAACATGTGAGTACAGACGGACCCTGTCCTAAGGGAGACTACCATGTAAAGATGAGCCCAGGTAAAACTTCCATTATAGGCAGGACTAAGTCCAACCTTATTTCATGGAACATGGAATTGTTCATAATTTTTCGGCAACCTAACCTTCGAGCCTCATTTATGTCCATTCACGGTGTGTACCATATTTTATAGACAACATACCGTCCTATTTGCGTATCTCCTTCACATATTATATTCCTCTATACTTTCTTGACTTTAAGCAAGCTGATCTCTCTTGCAGAACACTTGCATATCCCTTGCATTATGCATTAAGACTTAGTTCTTAACATAAACTCTTATATGGTTCCTTCTTTGATTCTCATATTTGAGTAGTTGTCCTCTCATGGATGAATATTTCCATAGCTAAGAGTAGGGTCTTTCTATTTTTTGCTTTTACTGCAGGTACTGTATCATAATTATTCTTAATTTTTTCCCCTCCTTTACCCTTTCCATCTTTGCTTTCCACAACACTTGGTGACAAAAGTACAGTGCAAAGCTGATTTAAAATTTTATTTGAATCAATGAATGCTATGGTAGGAGAGAATGGAATGATTGATTTTAGATGAGGAATAAGGAGAGACTTCTAGGAGTAAGGGTTCCACTTTACTTAAAATTGCACCACGCTTAAAAATAAGTCCAAAATTAGTTGTATATATATAGTAATCAAAACGTTTGACTCACTTATACTACTACCAAAGGCCAAGAAAATGTTTCTTTTCCTCAAGAGGTTTAATCAGCTTTCTTGACTTCTTTCTGCCCCGACCGTGTATGCTAAAGAACGATGGAGTCTCCAAAGTAAAAGTAGTTTTGAAATCTGTGTCAGTGGTTTTAGACTCTTAGGCATAATTTAAAAATAACCAGTACACAATCAACATAGTTCCGTGTGAGTTATTATCCTCAAAATGTTATTAAATGAGCATTTTCCTTAAGATTTCTTCTAAATATATTTGTAGTTATTTGATTTTTATTTATATTTATTTATTTATTTTATATTTTAAAGGAATAGGTTCCCATTCCTTTAAAATATAAAACAAAATAGCGTTCTTTTTAAACTATCCCTTAAGTCTTTAAAACCCTGAGCATAATTTCAATATAAAAAATTAAGTAAATGTATAATCTTTTTTCTTTATTATATTCCTCCTTTGATAATCTCTGAATGTAGTTTCCAGAGTAAAATAGAATATAAATATTCTTAAATCAAATCATGTAGGCGAAATTAAAACTAAATGCCTTTTCTGTAATCACTAAATAAGGCATTTAACTAAGAAGTTTGTTTACAAAAAATAAGTGTTGGTTGTTTTTTTTTTTTAAGTGAATTTAATGCTCATTAAAGCAGAGCATTGACAACATCATATGTCTCAGTTTTTGATGCACTTGCAGAAGCATACAAAATTCCTCTTTTATTATACAGTGCCTCTCTTTAAGTTTCCTGCTCTGCAACTCATGCGCTCTACAGAGACTTTTCCCAGGTGTGATGATTGAGAAGTGTCGTTTGCTTCTCTAGCATTTAAAGTGTGCTTCTTGGGGCACTAGACCATGAACAATCCACGTACTAAAAAATGGCTATCAATATGTTTTACCATAAGCTTTATTACTTGTATTTAGAAGGAGAATTATAATTTTAATGGTCACTAATTACTTCCTCCATCAGGCAGATATATTTATTTAGCTCAAGGAAAGAGAAAGGAACAGAGTGGTGATACCTTGCCTTTGGGGCATTCATAAGTTATGTCTTCCAGAGCTCAAAAATGGATGAAAAGTCTTTTTATTTTTTACATGAAAAATCCAATATAGTTCATATTTTGTCTCTGGAACAATGGAAATAATTCTATTCCCTACAGCAGTGATTCTCAGCTTTTCTTCTGTTTAATACATCTGAAGAATATAATCAAGCTCCTATTTCCCAGCTGATACAGTGACTCTTTGAGGTCTTGATGTGGGTATGTGTGCCCTTGTTATTTGAGAAGCACTGATCTGTGACTGATTTAAATGTTTGCTTGCTTTGTTCTTAGATAGAATTGTCAAACCCAAAAAAGAGAATCTTTACCATGGATGTACCTTCACAGTCTTGCAACCTATATTGCTAAACATGGAGGGGAATACTGAATACTTTGTATTACCCTAGAAGTCAGAACAACTTGAACTAATGAAGAGAAATCATTGAAAACTAGATTTTTTGCCCTTATTTAAGAGCTGTCTAACAATAATAACATCTTTTCAATAATGGAATAAGATCTTCTAAAGTGCTCCTAAAGTGTTGAATTTTCTTCCAATGAAAATATATGAACAGCTACTAGGTGATATCTATTTGAGGTTATTACGGAGTATGAACACGGCCCACTAGCAAATTCTAGATTGACATCACAATACGGGGCATCACAATATAGTACAATATCACAGTATATCATCTTCCCCACCAACACTTCAGTTTCTCAGACAATTATTTAACTTTACACAATTTATACTAACCTGAGTCATAGTGAGTGTCAATTTTTACTCTAAACATACCTCTATACTGTTGTCAGATTTATATGAGGTAATGTATGTTAATTTAAAAATCTAGTCACCGTGGATACTGTGAAATCGAAAACATCTACAGCTTTTTATTATAAATCAGTTTCAATACACTACCCTATCAGGACACTGATTTGCAAAAGTAATAATAATAAAATAACATTTTGTAGAAACACTAATTGAGGAAAAAAAAGTTTCAAATTGCAGGCACCCCAAAGGTTTGGGGTTCTCTGTGAGAATGACAAAGTTTCACGATAAAATGCCAACATAGTAATGAATTCCTTAAGCTAGGTGCAGTGAATTAACAAACCCCCAGAGTAAATGATACACATACTGATTTAGGGTGAGGAAGGAAGACCTAACTCCAGAGAAATCTTGACAAATTTTAATGAAGTTGAAATGGAAATGGAGAAGGAAGAAATAAATTTGACTGAAAAACAGTCTCTGTGTGTGTGTGTGTGTGTGTGTGCAAGTGTGCGCATGCACGCTAATAAACTACATTCCAGGGACCCTCAATAGTTGTCAGTGATAGAAAAATTCAATGACTTACAGCCCTTGTGTGTAATGCACTTCAATTTAAGAAGAGCCTGTGGAAAGGTGGCATATATGCTGCTAAGTATATCCCAACTTGACAAGGCCAAATGAGTGATTCAAAACAAGGTGCCAGTGCAAATTTTACAATCAAAGATACTTATAAACTGATGCTAAATTTCTGAGAAATAAGCTTGAATACTCAGAGATCTTGGGTTAGAGAAAGGCCAGTGTGAGCCTAAGTAATTCAGGATAATCTATAAAATTACTGGTTTGTGTTGGGAGCTATATGTTATTTTTCAACGACTTATACCTAGGTTACACCGAATATAAATGTTATTATGACATCAATAAAAGAATAAACATCCAAGGTTAGTCTCCCTTTTAATTCTCTTATCATATTAATTCATTTATTCAATTAATACGTATTAAGCACCAACTATGTGCCAAGCAATGTTCTAGGCACTAGAGAATTAGCAATGAATAAAATAGACAAAATTCTATGTCCTGGTCGGACTTACATTCTTATAGAGAAAGATAATGAACAATATAAATAAGTAAAATATATGTAAAATGGTGAGAAGTGTGGTGACAAAAAAATGAAGCAAGGAAGTTGGATAGGAAGTACTGAGGATGGGAATGAGGTGTTTCAATTTCAATTCATTACAGTCATGGAAGATTCACTTGATTAGGTGTTACTGGAGCAAGGATCTAAAAGGTACAGAAGTGAATCCTGCAGCTCTCTGGGGAAAGTGATCTTTCCATGTAGAGACACCAAGCATAGAGTCCTATAGCAGAAGCATACCTGATGAGTTTTAGGAAGAGCAGAGTGAGAGAGGAGCAGGAGATAATGTCTGAAAATATTAAGGAATAGGTCACGTAGGACCTTGGAAGCTGTCAGGAAGATTTTCAGTTTTACTCTGAGAGAGATGGAAAGCTACTTGAAGCTTTTGAGTAGAAGAGAGACAGGCTTTGATTTTTCTTTTAGGATCACTCTGGATGCTATTTTGAGACTGGAACATAGGCAATCAAGGGCAGAAGAAAGTAGACCCAATTGTATTAGTTTTCTACTGCTACTATAACAAACCACCACAGACTTAGTGGCTTAAAATGATACAATTTTGCTACCTTGTCTTTATGTGTGTTAGATGTCTCACTGGGCTAAAATCAAGGCCAGTGCTGGGCAGCGCTCTTTTCTGGATGGAGGCTTTTGGGGAGAATCTGTCTGTCGCCTTTTGTAGTCTTTCTTCCATCTTTAAAGCTTGCAACATCACATCTCTGACTATTCTTCCATTGTAACGTATTCCCTGACTCTCTCTGACACTGATTATTATTCCTTCTTATCACATCCAGGAAAGAGTCTCCATTTTAAACAATCCATTTGATTACACTGTGCCTACCTAGATAATTAGGATACTCTCCCCATCTCAAGGTCCTTAAATTAGTCACATCTGCAAAGTTCCTTTTGCCACATAAGGTAACATACTCACAGATTCTGAGGATTAGGGTATGAACATCTCTGCAGGATGGGAGGCATTATTCTGCCTACCCAACCAGTTTACTGCATTCTGCCTTTTATTTATATTTTTGTGATTGGTACATTTGCCTTCTCTTTTTAAAACCACAAACTCTTTTGAGGCATAGGCTTAGTGGGTCTATCTCACTTCAGTAGTGATGTGTTATTTCCAGGACTTTGTACTTCCTAGTTTGGCCTGTCTCACTATCTACTTAGATTGGCGTTTCCAATATAATCAGTGGGGCGGCGGGGCGGGGGGGGGGGGGGGCGGGAATAATGGAATAGCAAAATACTTCTATGACCTAAAAGAAATATAGGGTTTGGAAGGCTAGAAGTTCTGTCTGCATAGAAATTTTTATATTCACAGTGGCATGAGCACAAAAGGAGGAGGTCACTTGGAAATATACTGAAGTATGGAGACCACCATCTTTGTGAAGGCAGAAGGACAAACCATATGGCATATGGAAATATGTCTCCAACTCCAGGACTCCATGACAAAAGTCCTTAAAATAGAAGGAAGATAGGATCAACAAAGTGAAATACTTGTCATTATCCTACTCTGAGCACTTTATGTTTGGAAAGATTTTGCATCATTCCTCAAACATATTGTTACTCTATCAGATATTTTTAATGCCTAAGATAAAAATTTAAATTAATATAAGGTAATGATTCTCATTTAAATTCCAGGTAAACACTACTGATGACTTACAGATTATGCAAGTGATTGATTTTTGGAATAAAATTCTTCATTAAGTTATCAAAGATAATAGTAACTTTTATTGAAGAATAAGCAACATTTCCAAAGACTACATTAATATCCACATCAGTGGATATTTCAAAAGAGACTAACTCAGCAGTGTCAGCTAATGACAGTGAATGAAGAATCTGGAGATTAAAAGATCAGTATGAGTCAATAATTAATTTACGAGTTTCATGAGTCATAAGTGTCCCTAGTGTTTTCCCGGGCCTCGCCAGGCTGCAGGTACAAATGGTACAGTATTCAGAGTTGGCATCACGTTCCTGCAACTCCTGGTCCCCATCTGCATATGCCGGGTAAGTTCTTACACATACACATGAACCAAGTTTCTCAGATGTAGCCATTATTTGGCAGGGATGGTACTTTTCCTGTCTTCCTGTTGGGCCTCTCTCCTTGGCACTGCAGAATCATTCACATATTGCTGCGCCCATGGACTGCTATAGCTCTTACCAGGTTTGCCATATCTGCAAAGTGTCCCCGGTGCTTCTGCTTGGTCTGTTGTGTTCCCTGGCACCACTATTGCATTTGGGACATTTGTGTTACGAGGGTTGCTTAAGGTTCTGGCAAACCGAGTAATTGCATTAATTCCTCATTTTTATACAAAACCTGTTAAGGGGTTCTAAAGCATTGTGTCCTATGTCTTACTATATTTTAGTGAAATGGCTTTTTAAAGTTTGCATGTAACAGTCCCATTCCTTACCAAATCTTCATTCAAATACTGTTTTGTCTCAAGAATTTTTTTTCTCTTTTCTGAGCTAGATTTTTCTGCCTGACTTTTTGTTTTCTTTCTTGAGGTGTCTCCTCAAATTCTCATTCAAGTTGAGTCTTAGCAAGTATACTTTACCAGTTCAACAGATGCACTCACGAAGATTCTATCCTAATAACAGATACAGCTTAAGCTAAAGTTTGGACACCTCAACACTTGTACAAGACCTCAGTCTTTTGTACCCGTTTTGTACAATTAAACAGCAAAATCATTTTTTTTTTTTTTTTTTTACCTTTAAGTTCATGGGTACATGTGCAGGTTTGTTACATAGGTAAATATGTGTCACAGGGGTTTATTGTACAGATTATTTCATCACCCAACTATTAAGCCTTGTACACATTAGTTGTTTTTCCTGATCCTTTCTCACCTCCCACCTTCCACCCTCTGATAGACCCCTCTGTGTTTTGTTCCCCCCTATTTACCCATGTGTTCTCAACGGTAAAGTCTTAACACATATGAATTAACTTTTTCCATTCTTACTTTCTTTCAAAACTATAGTTTGAAAACTTTAATTCCCTATCATTGGTTTCTAATCATAGCCAAAGGAGCTTCCTTGATTGAGGTAAGGCTAGAAGAGAAATCTTTCCTGATTGCCTGTTAGGCCATCCTTTGCATCCCCCTGCCCATACCCAGAGCCACTGGGAGGATGTTATGGAGTACTAGGGGCTAATGAAAGGCAGCAGATTTCACTTTTCAATAGCTTCCTACTAAGGGAGAAATGGTGGCAACTGTATAAAGCTGTTCTATTCGTTGGAATGTGTCTATATAAAGAAAATGTTATATTAAAATCTTATTTATTACCATTAGGGAATTTTAGGACAATAAATGGCCTTTACACATTACTCAACTTGTATCTTAAGAGAGATTTTGCCATAATAATTTGTGCACATTTATGAGATTGCAGGTGACTTATCAACTGTTAAATTTTCAATGCAAGTATTAAAGTGTACAAATTACTTTTTTCCCAAACTTCCTACTTAACACTTTTAAGAACTTATTTTTGAGTCTTAGATTCCCTTGTTATTTCAATTAAGTAGTAACTGCAGACTGTGATAAGTAATATAAGATTTTTTTTATTATACACAGAAAAATATGGTGGTACAAATAATTACTGACTACAACTTTGCAATATGCCACAATCTGGCAAATGGAAGTATCAAGGAGTCAAAACTGACGGGCAAGCTTATGGTTTTGTTTGGGGGAGGAGGGGAATGACCAGTATTTATTTTAAAAAGCATTGCTTATTGATTACCCAATAGATCAATAGGTAACCTGAAAATAATATTAGAATAATGGACAGACAACCACAGGAAAATCTAATAAAAATGACTTAACTTTACCTTATGGAGGAAGCATTCCAACAATGTTAATATTTAATGAAGATTTGGTTAAGAAACAGGTAAACTGTAGAATGTATTTCAGAGGTGGTTAGTCACGTGCATCTAAAAGTAATACAGATAAATTATAACACATTTCCTTAACACTAGGAAAAAGAAACTATTCTTCAGTCCAATGGTATTCAAACGTAAATCTTTTAAAGAAACTTTCTCCAGAAATTTCTGTATGTGAATTATTAATTACCTTAATAAAAGAGAACAATTTTTTGTAACACCACGTTGTATGAGAAGTTATATGACAATGGTAAGTGTATTGCTCATCTCTTTTTGTATTTCTTAATCATTATTTGAAACAACACAACAATGACTATAACCATATTGTACAATAATGTCAGAAACTGGTATGCTGGCCAGGCGCGGTGGCTCACGCCTGTAATCCCAGCACTTTAGGAGACTGAGGCGGGCGGATCACAAGGTCTGGAGTTCATGACCAGCTTGGCCCAGATGGTGAAATCCCTTTTCTACTAAAAATACAAACAAATTAACTGAGTGTGGTGGCATGTGCCTGTAATCCCAGCTACACAGGAGACTGAGGTAGATAATTGCTTGAACCCAGGAGGCGGAGGTTGCAGTGAGCTGATATCATGCCACTGCACTCCAGCCTGGGTTAAAGAGCGAGACTGTCTCAAAAAAAAAAAAAAAAGAAAAGAAAAGAAAAAGAAAAAAAGAAACTGGTATGCCAACTGATATCTGTAAATGTGACATCAGATTCACAAATTCCTTCATTCTCTTATTTATTTATTTATTTATTCAAAACATGTTTATTCAATTTCTAAGAGATTCCAGGCCCTTTAGAATTCCTGGGAATTGGCCAGGCATGTTGGCTCAGGCCTGCAATACCAGCACTTTGGGAGGCCGAGGCGGGGGGATCGCCTGGGATCAGGAGTTCAAGACCAGCCTGGCCAACATGGTGAAACCCCATCTCCACTAAAAATACAAAAATTGACCAGGCATGGTGGTGCACACCTGTAATCCTAGCTACTCTGGAGGCTGAGGCAGGGAGGCAGAGGTTGCAGTGAGCTGAGATCTCACCATTGCACTCCAGCCTGAGCAAAAGAGCAAAACTTCATTTCAGAAAAAAAAAAATTCTGGGAATTATTCGTGAGCAATGTAAATGTAATCAAACAAATTAATACATATCATGGTAAGAAATGCTGTAAAGAAAGGGGTTATGACGGATTAGGGGGAGAAACTAACCCAGACTGTGATCACGGAAAGTATCTTTGAAGAAGAAATATTTGAATAGAGATAGATAAGATGAGTGGGATTCAACCAGGAAAAAGGAGAAAGGAAACACTCTGCAGAGAGAGGTAATTGTGTGAACAAAGACCCAGCAGCAGGAGGTAGCCTATGGAGGCCACTGTGGTGGAGGGTAGAAAGCCAGGGCAGAGGCGTGGAGTGCCAGGAGGCTGCTTCAGGAGCCAGGGAAGAAAATGAAATGTCTAGAAAGAATTCAGCCTTTATCTTAAAATCAGCTAACAGGCAGGGAAAATTGTAATCAGTGTACACAGATGGGTCCGGGACTAGGGGAGGGCAGATGAAATATGCAGGACTTGGTCATGAACTAGATATGGGGAGGTGAAAGGAGAACACTTCTAAACTGGAGGAACTTCTGGGGTGACTTCTAGGGTGGAGGAACAGAATGAATATACAGTTGTGACATTCACTGAGTCAAGGGGTTGCTTACAGGGGAGAGTCACAAAAATGGTTCCTGCTTTAGGTCCTAAAATTTAGTGAGAGTTTTTAAATGGGCTGATTTTTTTTCGAGGAATTATTTCTGTTTTTCTAACTCCTCAGTATATTTTATATATTTATTAATTATGCTGTAAGGCACCATGTTTTGTTTTTTCTCTTTAGAAAAATAAATCCTCTTATTTTAAAGCCAATATATCAGGAAATAGAAGTTAAAAGTTAACATCTTGAATAAAAAATAAAACATAATGGCAAATAAATATATATATTCTTCAGAAATAGCAATTTCACTGTTTCTCAGCTGACTTTTTTGAACAGGATAATTACTTGTTGTGGAGGGCTGTCCTGTGTACAATGCAGCATCATTGTCTCTACGCATTAGAGGCTGGTGGCAAGCAGCCCTCTCTTTAGATGTGACAACCAAAACTATCCCCAGACACTGGCAGTGTTTGCAGGGGGCAGGGGGTGGGTAACTGCCCTATGGAATAACATGAGCTGATCATATTACAATGCAAGTAGTACTACTGAACTATGCAGAATAGGACTAGAGTGTAAGAAGTTTATATTCTTCCAGGAGATGATGGACGTTGTACGGAAATGTTTCATAGAAGAAATGATATTTGAGGTGGCTCACGAAAAAAGAGTAGGTAAGTGTCAGGTAGAAAAAAGCTATCCCAGGTCAGGCATGCATGCCTCAAATTGCATAGCATTTTGAGGATTGACAGCTCATTCTATGCTGCACTGATCCATACGCTCTAGTCCATCCACACTCGCCTTTCTGATGGGGTCACATCTCTAATTTTAATGTAGTAGGTTCTCTAACCTTTAGCAATTAGACAGGTGAAACTGATTTTTATACCCTACTTCCTTGAGATCAATAGAAAGGATCAGCTTAAGCCAAGATCCCTGGCTTTAATTCTTGAGAGAAACAAAGAAAATCACGGTGACAGCATAACAGTTCTAAAAGATTCTAATACACCACTGCCAGCACCCCAGTGATTTATCCAATGTTGTGTCTGCCCAAGTCATCCGCCGAGGACATCTCACTGCAGTGTTTGAATGTGAGTCATTTTCACTCAACTTCCTCACTTTCCCCTCTCATCCTACTGCCAGATTCCAGTTTTACACAATTCCCGGTTTTGAACACTTCAAAATCCTATAAAATGTCTTTGCATAACAACTTTTGAGTAATTTTGTAATCTGAAATAGATGGAATAGAGCCCTACTGTAAGAAAGGCTACTTACAATTGATTGCATTGATATTTTCTATTTTATACAATTAATAGCACATCATTCAAACCCCTTTGTTAACAGGATATAAAAGTAAACAACTTAGTTTTCAGTTTCCTAGCCCTCAGGCAGGTAATATATGGCATTAATAACTTTTCTAATCATAAGAGTAATTGTTTTATATTCAATAAAAATATCTAATAATATTAACAAATTTCATCATGAGAAAATTTACTGAAGGAAGAACAGTCACAAATGTGATAGAACTAAAATTCTGTTAGCCAGAAATCACTTTCTACTATTGTAAAAGGAAAAAGTATAATTTCTGCCCTAAATCTCTTACTTGAAAATAGTGTGATAACAACTGAGATCTTTTCAATAATCTTAATTGTTTAAAGAGACTATAATTTATTTTTAAGTGTAATTACTAGTGAAGCTTTATTTTTTAATAATATTCTATTTTCATTATAAGTTCTGTTATCCTCCCAAATATTAGTAGCATAAAAAGGTAACCATGGAATATTTATTTCATATCCACAAGACAAAACTAATCATAAATCTGATCATTGATTATCTGAATATTTTGATTATAATATTTGAATTCTTAAAGTTTCTTTTTGTTTCTTCTTCATCTGGAAAACATGATGTGCTTTAGAACTCCTATTTAAATCCTCCTAACGTTTTAAAACTAAATAGATAGATAAATGCTAGAGAGAGGAGAGAGATGTGCACTCATTTATTCTCTACCTAAATTCTGTGAAGCACGTGGAGTGGAGATTTCAGTGCTAATTTCCAAATGAGGAAATAGTCTCAAAATGGTTGACACATAGGCCACTTTAAAATGGGACTTTGAGGTAAAGCTTGACTAGAATGCATTGCCTTTCATTCCCTAGTTAAGGCTTTCCCAACAGGTCTCTGTACTATTGCAAAACAGCAGATTATGGGGATTTACTGGGGCAAGAAGAGAGAATGGCGAACTCACCCTCAGTAGTAAAATCTAAGGACACAGTTCACTAAACCACTTCAGCACCTCAGAAGAACAAAACAGACTGTGAATTAGAGATCCCCAAAAGGGAAAACATTTAAGCTTTTGGAGGTTTTTCCTCTATCTCCTCTCCATCTTCATTGTTTTTCAATCACTGTAATCAGAAGCAAAACACATAAAAATTTATTTCTGCTTCAAATGGAAAAGCAGGAGTGATCAGATAATAGCCATTATCTAGGTTTGACAATAAACATTTTAAAAATCCTGGGAATTGGCAGCTAGAACAAGAAAAGTCTAGCAGATAGAGTCCCTGATTTGCGCACAACACAAAGAAGTCAAAATAGGTCCAGGAAAGGTTAGCAGTGATAATCAGATTGCCTCTTCTTTCTCAAAATATTTTATTGTTTTTCCAAGCAAACATGGGCCCTGTAAACATTGACTATAGCTAGAAGAAGCTAGGGTTAACTGGTCTTTTGGAAAATCAAGCAGACTGATGGAGTGATGGGCATGGCATGGTTTTTGGAAGAGAATATCAGCTGGTAGTAAACGGGATGATATATCATTTGTTAAGTAGTGAGTACAATAATAATTCCCTGCTTGGGCCCTTGTTATATAAGCTGGCCTTCTCAATGACACAACTGTAAAGAAAAGAAACAACTTTTTCTCCAGGTACCAAGCACAGGCCTGGACAGTTCAGCCTGCTTCATGCTTCTCCAGCCTCATTTGTAGCACTTTCTTCTTGTTCTCTAAGCCTGGCTGTGGAAGCATGCCAGGTTCTGTCCTCCTGGTATTTTGCATTGGCTCTTCCCCCAGCCTAGCACCCCCAGTCTTCATCTTGCTAGCTCTTTCTCATTCTTCAGGTCTCAGTGTAAATGTCACTTCCTTAGAGAGACCTCCTATATCTCCTGAATTAAAATGATTTTCTTTGACCCAGATGCTTCTGTCTCAGCCTCCTATGTACATTATTGCATGTTATTATTTGCCTCCCTTCCACAAGGACAGGGATTATGTGTCTCCTCATCTCTGTCCCCAGCACCCAGCAGTGTGTGATTCTTCCCTAATTAGTGTTCAATAAATGTTTGTTAAATGAATTCTAATGACTCATGCTTTTCTAAATGTAGTGAAAGTGTAACATTTTCTACTTTTAAAGTGCTTCCATAGAAGGGACATCTTAAACTAGTTCATACTTCTTGACTTCCATGACTTCCTCTAATGCCAATAATAAACAAGAATTAAAAATAATACCAACTTAACATTTCCAGATAATCTCATGAAATGTAGAAATTACCATTTTGCATAATCAAGAAGGGAATTATGTCTCTCAGGCCCCCAAGTAGGTCCTCAGGTTGCAAAACAACACAAGCTTCTTTGTATCAAAAGCCTGTTACTTCCTATCTGGTGTGCTGGATGCTTTACACACAAATCCTCATTATCTCCTCAAATAATCCAACAGTTAGATTATATTATCCTCATTTTCCAGGCAAGGAAAACAATTCTGAAAACATGATGCTAATTTCAGACAGTGCTAGGATCTGAATTCTGATTCATCTACATGCTACACTGTTTCTCTAAAATACTTCTAAAATGTTCTTTCAAAGGAAAGTTCCATAATATTAGGGGATGAGGTGGGATTAGTATTCATATTATTTTGTTTTATTTTATTTTTTATTATACTTTAAGTTCTGGGGTACATGTGCAGATCTTGCAGGATTATTGCATAGGTACACACATGCCAAGGTGGTTTGCTGCATCAGGCATTTCTCCCAATGTTATCCCTCCCCCACCTCCCCAATAGACCAGTGTGTGATGTACCCCCTCCCTGTGCCCATGTGTTCTCATTGTTCAACACCTGCCTATGAGTGAGAACATGCGGTGTTTGGTTTTCTGTTCTTGTGTCAGTTTGCTGAGAATGATGGTTTCCAGATTCATCCATATCCCTAGATATTCTAGAATTTGATCTTCCTGTCCTGGAAACCCTGAAAATTAAATATCAATGCTAACATATTTTATTGTTTCATATGCCTGGAGTCCCAGCTGAGCCTAATCTGAAGTTCAGGTAAGTTTTGGCACGTCTCATTAACTGGTGATGGAAAAACAGCCTGGTTTAATTATTCTATGCCATCCTTATGGATTAAGTATAAACTCTCTGAGGAGAATTAATGCAGGCAGAGATTGAATGGACTTTGCAAGTCCATGAAGCATTTTGTGAGACATCGGTTATACCCAGGTGGAGCCCAAGTGGAAAAATGTGGCATGAAATGGGAAAAAGCAGTGTTCTCCCACTTCCCGGTGGAACACAGGATGAATCTCCACACTGTGAGGACAAAGAGGAATATAGTAACATTGTGACACGTTGCGGCAGAATTAGGAGAATGAGTGTGACCACTCCCATGGAGATATCAGAAGCAGTACTGAGCAGCCCTTGGACACTTCCCAGTTGAGTTGTCACATGAATGCAGCCAGAGTGATTTCAGATGAGACCAATAAAACCATTGTCAATCCAGACAATTTTAAAAATCATCATTGTTTTAAGACACTTAGGTTTTAGATTGTTTTATCATGAAGCAATAATAACTAAAATAATTCAATATGTTTTTTCCTTTCCTTGAAAAGCAGGCTCTCTTGAGAAGTGAGTTTTTTTTTTTTTTTTTTAGAACTTGCTCTTCTAAATTTTCGTTTACACTAGTTCAATATACTGTTTCAATCTCTGTTAAATGCCAACAGGGAAAGTCTTTTTATCGTCATAGGCAATCTGTAAATTGGTGAGCGCAGAAATTAAGTGTTGCTTCAATACAAAGTGAATGTTGTTTACTTACAGATCTTGTTTTCACTTGTGTTGGAAGCAAATAAAATGTCTTTAAGATTAAATATAGATAAAAGTCACAAAATCTAAAGTAGAATAAATACATGTACTATAGGTTTTTAAAATTAAATTTCTAATGTCATAAAGGGAAAAATACTGTGTATTTGGTTGACAAATTTTTCTCACAGGTAACGCTTTTTTCTTAATAAACATCTGGCAATTAATGAAAATGTTAGATCTAGAGGAATTTAAAGGTTATCTATCAATGTCAAGTCCATCAACTTCATTTTAGATATGAGGAAACAGGATGAGTTAAGTGTTTTACTCATAATCATATAATGAATTAGTGACATATTTCTGAGATGATGAGAATCAGAGATGGGTTTAATAACTTGCTCATGGTCCCACAGCTGATGAGTGTAAGTTCTGGCTACACCTTTTTTGGCTTCAGCTTAATAACTCCCAAAGGTTGATCAAAGCTGAAGTAAAAAGAAAAAAACAGGCCAGGTGCTGTGGCTCATGCCTGTTACCCCAGCACTTTGGGAGGCTGAGGCGGGCGGATCACAAGCATCCTGGCCAACATGGTGAAACCCTGTCTCTACTAAAATACAAAAAAATTAGCCTGGCGTGGGGGCGCTTGCCTGTAGTCCCAGCTACTGCAGAGGCTGAGGCAGGGGAATCACTTGAACCCGGCAGGCAGAAAGATTGCAGTGAGCAGAGACATGCCACTGCACTCCAGCCTGGTGACAGCGAGACTCCATCTCAAAAAAAAAAAAAAGAAAAAAGAAAAAAGAAAAAAAGAAAAAAAAATGAGTCATCTGTATACAGATGCTAGTCAAGAGAGAACCAACAAATTGGTTTTGCTGATGTAAACCCTGTGCATAGGCCAACTCAAAGTGGGTAGCAGAGGGTTTCTGTACTTGCCTTATCTTTAAGGGCACTCTTCCTGGCTTTGATGGGGAATACTATGGGCACCCAGGCTACCCTATTTATGACTTACAAATAACTTACAACCTGAGAGATGAGAAACTCAGAATCCAGTAAGTAAGGAAAGCCCTAGAGTAATTATGTCTACCATTACAAAACTTATATTGTGCCAAGTGCTATGTTAAGTGCTTCTAGGTATTATATAAACTGAATAAGAAAGAGCTTTTGATGTCTGAACTGATTATTCAGAGCTTCCAGACTTCTAAATACACAAAGCTTGAGAGAAAGGGCAGAGATATCCTGCACCAAAGATGCTGTGGCAGCTTGCATTCACTTTAATTTGGTACATATTTTTGAAATGCACGTATGAGAAATCCTGGTTTGAGGGCATTTGTGACAGTATACCATAATCAGGCTTAACAATTCAGTGATGATAAGTTATACTGATTACCAGTTGATGGCTTAGAAGACAATAAATGGCTTATTCTATGTTTGACTTGCAAAGCTTAAATCACATATTGGCAGAAGCACTCCCACAGAAGGCTGAAACAGAAATGGAGTGACATTTCAGCCCAACACATTCTGTTTATTTAAGCTGTTATTGATGTTTGTCCTTGAGACTTTCAATTTAATTTATCCTCCATGAAAGAAACCATAGCTACTTTACATTCATATTGATGACTTACTCTAATAACTCCCTTTGATTAAAAATATGATCAGTTTTAATTTCAGGGAAGCAAGCTATATTCCTTTTCTTATTTTTGTTTTCTTTTACAGATATTTTTTTCCTTTGGGGCATTATATAGTTACGGACTATCCCAGGGGATAGAAGACTAGAGTTAGGAGACAGAATAAGCAGCTAGGAGCCTAAAGCAGGTGGACAGTTATGCTGACCCCCTAGACATGGGGTTATAGCTTTGATCTAAAAATGATAATAGATGAGTAGAGATCTGGGAGAAAATCCTGAACAATTATTGAATTGGAAGTAAATGTAAATAGGGGTAACATTCATTAACAGGTCCAAGGTTCCAGAGATAGGAGCCACAATTCCAATGGAGAGGTAAGCCAGGTATTAGTAGGCATTTGTGTGGGAGGAGATAAAGAGCCTTGGAATGGGGATGGATGGCTAGCAATGTGACAGACCTGGGAAATATCTCAGGGAAGATTGCCTCATTTTAGTTACTAATCAGTCTCCGTAAGTGAGCCTCTAACCCCTGGGCCTTAAATGTAACGATTTTGATGCACATTCATTACTTTTTATGATAAGCAATGAAAAAATTAAAAGAATATATAGTCTTAGACTTTATAAGAGCACACATTGCATAAAAACAGACATTAAGAAAACCTGTAAGTGACCACGAATGAAAAGAATTTCAGAAAAGTTTTGCCGACCTTATGCTAGTATATAATATGTGTGTGTGTATGCACATGTGTAATAGTTGTCTCAAGAAAGGTAAAGTGTAAAATATGCAATGAGAAGCATGGGTCATTGTCACCCATAAACTTAAATGACCTGCTTGACAGAGCAGAGGCCATTATCAAGGCTTGAGTTTCAAGTCATCATTAAATCACTGAGAACCCATCAATTACAAGACTAAAGGTCTCCTAAATTCATCCAGTGTTGTATTTATTCTGGTGTGCTTGCAAAAAGCTTGTTGAAGTAGTACAGTAATCTATCCTTTTCTTTTCCTTTGTAAAAGCATACTATCAATCAGGACATTTCTATAGCACTTTAGCAGAGGAGGTCAGGGTAGCCTATTATTCATGAATGTCTGATAATTTCACATACTCTATTGCATATAGTCTTCCATTACAGATACTATTAAAGTAAATTTCTGATTTCCTCGTAAGTCTGGCTGTCTCCTGAATTGGTGACGTCAACAGAAGTTCAAAATGACCTCATTTATAAGACAGTACACTGTAATGAGGAAGACAGTTTCTCCAGACATAAGAATCTAGATATTCTCAGATATCTACTAAATTAGATGCATCTATTCTACATATATAAATGAAATATATTGCAGAGTATTTCAGGAAGGAGGGACTTTAAAACAGTATGCCTCAATATACCTAGTTGAAATTAAGAAACTAAGGTTCTTAGGCATTAGTGACATGCCAAGTTCTGGAAGATCTGTGAGACCATGGATTTCCAGCCCATTACACTTCCTGATGTACCAATTTTCCTCTAAATGGCAGACATGTATAACAGATGGTAGGCAAGATAATTTTAAGTAATTAAAGAAATAGCAGAGAATGACATAGTGAGAAAGTTGTTCTCTTTTAAAATATATTTCAATACTTCTGATTTACATTTAGTAGAAAGCCTTAGTGTGAAGCCAGTACAATTTTTAAGGCCTTTATAACATCTATTCATTTCTGATTTTATCAAGGAGAGCATGTCAGTGGCCTCACAGGCAGCAGTATTTAGCTAGAATTTAATGGCATCTTTTTTATGGAATTCATTTTTAAAGTTATTTTTTATTTTTTAAAGTTATATTTGTTTTCCATTTATAACAGTGATATAAAGTTTCTTTTTAAAATAAGTTAATTTGGGTTATAAAATAGAGTTGATATAAAAGTATCATGCAAATAATAGCTCAGGGACCCTCAACTATTACATAAATCATAGAGGTGGTATTAGATAACAAAAGTTGAGTGAAGCCAAACATAGCAGTATTATCTATACTACTACCTCTCTGTAAATTATTATGTTTGTATAAATTTATACATTAACTAAAGTTATTTACAGCTACTTATTAATTTTGTGAAATAAGCAACTGTTTAATGATTTTGTGAAAAAAGTAAGAAAGCATTAGCATTTGTTTTACAGTGAAAGAAAATGGAGGCCAGAGAAATAAAAACCACTTATATGATCACAGTACAAATGACAGAATACCAAGAAAAGCTTAAGTCATTTTTCCCCAAAAGGTTATTCTGCCTTGTTACACATCCCATTATTTTGTTTTTTTGTTTTTTTTTTTTGTTTTGTTTTTTGTTTTTTTTTTTTTTTGAGACGGAGTTTCGCTCTTGATACCCAGGCTGGAGCGCAATGGCGCGATCTCGGCTCACCGCAATCTCCGCCTCCTGGGTTCAGGCAATTCTCCTGCCTCAGCCTCCTGAGTAGCTGGGATTACAGGCACGCGCCACCGTGCCCAGCTAATTTTTTTTTGTATTAGTAGAGACGGGGTTTCACCATGTTGACCAGGATGGTCTCGATCTCTTGACCTCGTGATCCACCCGCCTCGGCCTCCCAAAGTGCTGGGATTACAGGCTTGAGCCACCGCGCCCGGCCAAAAATTGGGTAAATTAAGATGAGCCAACCATTGAATATGAGGGAGATGAAGAAGGAGGTATATTGAAATAGCATAAGACCATGATCCTTGAATGTAAATATTGTACACCATATCTTAATGTTTGAAAGACAGCAGAGAAAGGATATATTGCACAAAATTTGGAGAACAAAAAGAAGTTATAATACTAAATGTATGCATTTGATATTTAGTGCCTTGGCAATTCAGAAACTATTGCCTGCATTTGTGTCATTTATTTAAGCTACTTTAATATAACTTTTCTTATTCAGTATTTGAAGCAACCAAGTAGTTGAGGTTATTATAATTCTGCAAATAAAGAAACTGAGGCTCTGAGATATGTTAAATGTCAAACATGAAGACACTTGAATAATGTCTCAATATTTGCATAAACATGCTTCCATTGCTGTACCCCATACTGATTTGGGAATAGGAAAATTTGATTTTGTGGCTATGGTTGATCCATTAGGTTCTTTGTGTCTTAGTTTTTCAGAGGTATCAAAGGCTTCATTATGTCATCTTAAGCTGGTATTATTTTTAATTCACAATATCACATTCCTCAGAATCATTATTCATTGTTAAACATAATCTTATAGGATTAAAGCTAAATCCCCTTCTTTTTCATCCCAGATTCTGGATACTGTTCAAAATATAAAGATCTGTCCACCTGATTCACTGGTCTTGCATATTGAGTAGTTTTTCACAATATTGTTAAGTATAGCTGGAGCAGGTTTTTTTTTTTTTTTTTCCAAAATGACATAAATCCAAGCAAAGCCCATTTGTATTTACCCACAAATCTGTAAATTGAAATACAACTAGAGAAGGGCCATGAAACTCCTCTCTTAGCCTAAACATCTTCCCCACAGGACTGATACACCTAAAGGGTCAATGTTTTTGGTCAAGTAATTTGTCTCTGCACAGTGGGCATGCCTGTAGTCCCAGCTACTCAGCAGGGTAAAGCAGGAGGATCCCTTGAGCCCAAGAGTTTGAATCCAGTCCAGCAAAATGGCAAGACCTTGTCTCCAAAACAAAATAAACATTTTTTTTTTTTTTTTAAAGAACACAAGTTACTTAGGACAGATTACACAGAAGACCATGCTAACGTGTTCATTTGTCACAATATACTGCATTTTCATGACTCTTAATACTTCATAATTACTCTTTGCTCTCACCGTCCTAACACCTTCATTAAAAACTGACAGAATAGTATTATTAATTCCATTTCATGCACAAGGAGCAGGAAATGTACACCACTTGCCATGTATGCAAAGCTAATTAATGACATTCAAGACAGGGCCCTAGTTCTTTATCGAATGGCCAAGCCTCTTTTGAAGCTGATTTCTCTTAGCAGAGAGTAGAACCCTGAAAGAAATGGACTCTGGACACTTAGGATAAAACAGAGCAGTTGGAGGATAAAAAAAATCGAGAGAGTAGATCTTTGACCAGGGTCAGTGGCCAATAATAAGTAATTGCTATAAGAAAAACTGGATATTAAATGGCAAGAAGCAGGGCTCAGAGATGAAATTATAGCATTATAGGACGTTAGAGCTGAAAGGTATCCTCAGGCTCACTGTTCTCACATTCTTATTTTACAGATGATCAAAGTAATCTTGTAAGAAAGACTAAGAACCAGACTAAATGACATATAGGAGAAAAAGACAAAGCTGACGTAGAAGTCAGGTCTCTGAATTTTATATACTGTGCTGTGCCACTCACCTTACAACCCTGCTTAGAGATGGTGTTTTAGAAATAATTTAAATTAAGCTAAGATTATTTTCAATTAAAATAGTGAAAACTTATGGTGTGCAGGTGACATTTTGGATGGAAAAGGTAAGGCATGGGGCTAAGTGAAACATATAAAGCAGAAAAGAAGAGGTCAAGAGCAGCCTATACCTGCACTTACTCAGGAATCTGTTAAATTATTCCAATGACTGATAAATATTTCTAATTATTAATCAAAACACAATCTAATGAGGCTTTTAAAAGACTACAGGTCTTTGATAAACTAATTTTCAGCAAACAGGAAAAGTGGAAAAAAGTATCTCATATGGTTTCCTTAAAACTTTATTTTGAAGGGTGTGATATTCTGTAGGCAAACTCTTCATTGAGTGATTGTGTTTTTCTTAGCATGATTGAGAGAATGCGCAGTATTTTTAGCAAGTGTTTTGACAGGATATACTTAGCAATTTGTAAATAATGGAGAACTTACTGATTGTACATTCTACTCAAAATATATTTGTCTCCAAGGCATATTTAAGCAACATAAGACAGATTACATAAAATAAGGAAAAGAAAAAACAACTGTTTTGTTTTTATTTTTCTACTATGCTCCAGGTAGATGATAAGCCCATCCTTGCCATTTAGGTGGCTAAATGAATATTTTATGCAAAACTCCTTAGAATATTTTGTGACTTAAAGTATTTAAAGGACCACTCTGTTCAAAAAGAAATCTAGCTTCCAACAAGCCAAGGAATAAGGGAGTAAATATTCACCTTTTCTGGGAACTTAGCTTCTTTAATCAGATCTGGTGATACGTGTGATAACATATACTGAGTTTTGGGACTCAAATACATTTAGATAGAGCTCTATTTAACTTCCAGATTTGTGGAAAAAATCTTATGTCATGTAAAGTTTGCTGGGGGCAAACTTTGCAGTAGAGAAGAGGTGACACTTAGTGGCTGGATGTAGGGATTAGGAAGAGGAGAGGATGAATACAGGCTTGGTTGACTTAGCAGATGGTAATGTCACTGATGTGGTATTATAGCCTAACCTATGACATGAGAGGTTGTTAACAGGATTTTGTTTCAAGACTAGAATCTCAACAGTGGGCCAAGGAGAAAAGAAAGAGCTTTTTTAGAAGCAGAGCCCCTTATGGAAGTGATTTATTACCGGAATGTGCTCAGAAGGGAAGTAAGAGACGCAAGGATCTACTGGGGAAAATGACTGATCAAGTATGTTGTCTCTGAGAGAGAGAAGAGATTTATTCTGTCCTACATGGTAACCCTGGAATACAAATTGCACCACAGTGTTGGTCCTATCAGGTTGCTGGTTTTTTTTTTTTTTTTTTTTTTCCAAATGTAATTGGCTGCTGGCTGTCCAGAAGGGTGGTGAGTAAACTCTCAGGCAAGACTTCCATTAAACCAAAGACAATGGAGAAAGGAACTTCTGGGAGCCTCCACAGTAACAACTCAAAGCTTCTTTGGGATGAGGTTTTCTGGTGCTCAGAAGGGGGTCTGGGCTGGCCACCAACAGCCTAGACTAGGGCTGGTTAACTAATCCAACTGCAGGGATCAGTCACAAAGGGAGCAGTCAGCATTCTGTATTTGAAAGAACATAGGGAATTCTCGCTTAGATTGAGCTGATGTATAGCCAAAGGACATCTGGTTGGTCTAGTTATGAGACAAAGCAGTGGGAACACCCATGCAAGTGGGTCATTGGATCAAGAGCTTTTTGAGAGCAAGACTTCCACCAGGGGCTGAAGGAACAAGGATAGAGACCAGTCTCTTAGGAGAAAAGGGCTGACCAGGCTTAGCAGGTGGTCCTAGACAATGCTGCTGGAATTGGACAAAGAAATCAGTCAGTCCCACCTGGGAAACTGGAATGTAAACCAGGAAACAAGACAAAAGCTCAATCTTCTTGGGAAAACAGAGTGTAAATTAGGGCAAGTTTATGGCTTGGTGAATCGTTAGGGACATGGGGTAACCTCATCCACACAAGGATTACCGAAATCAGACTAATTTTAGACCCCACTGGCTGGTGGATTTTCATCTACAGCTATACTTGATACCTATTTGTAATTTTGGGTTGAACCAGGTAGGCTCCAAAGGGGTCTAAGTAGCCAGGATTTCATGACTCCTGCATGTTTGGAAAAAGGAGATAGCAATTAAACCCTTAGAACTCCTAATCTTAATATTCTTAAATATCCACTGCCAGCTTCCATAAATGTGCCAAATCTCTTATTTCCCCTCTGTTTTTACTTACATTATTTTCACATTTTTCTCTAATACTTTGTGTGACTCCATATTGGTGTGGCAAGTAGTAATTTCTGTGAAGAACAAAAATCTTAAAGATTTTTGAACAAAGATGAACTCCTGTGTTATTGCAATAGGCATAAAATCCTAACACCTAATTAAAAGGTGTGATTAATTATTGATATGCCGTAAGCAGACTGGCTAGAAGCTGGGATGCAAGTGTTATTTCTTCCTCTATTATTTTTGGAAAGTCAGTTTAACATTTAATTCACTTGTCTGAGTCACCCGTTGTGACAGACAGAAAGTCCCAGCATAGATTGCCTCTTAACCATAGCCTTCATGAAAACAGCCTAGCTTGCACTGCAGATTTAATCTCCATATGAACTACTGAATTAATTACTGTAATGGCATCCGGTATGTGTCTCCTGCTTTGTATATATAATATTTCAGAGTTGGTTTACGTTTTTTTAATATTTGCAAAAGCTAGTTCAGCTGGTACCTGTGGCATTGTCCATTTGCTACTTCTGTTGGGTCAGAGACTGCAAGAAAAAAAAAATCACACAATGCTTCTGATTTGCTGCTGCAACAGGAACATTTCGAGCAGCTTTCCTGCTCTCTGATTTCAACTGAATTAATTTTGAGAGCTAGTAGCTCTTCAGTGAAACAGAAATGACTTATACAGCCTCACATTGGCAGTGAAAATCCTCATGGGAGCCATTTTTAATTTTGGAAGAAATTTGCTCTAAAAGCAGCTCTTCCTCATCATACCTTGGCAAGAGAGGAAGGAAATTCCTCCATTTCAGTAACAGATATTTTAAGTGATTTGCCCTTAAATACTGAGATAATCTTGAGATTTGCCTAGTACCACATCTGCCACTTAGTTACTTTTGGTACTGTGCAGAGAAAAGATAAGTGGCTTCAAATTCAATGAACAGTTGCAACCTTATCGGTAATTGTAATTCTTTTAACTAGTTCCTTTCCATTTTTTTATTCACATGCTAAGTAAGACTCAAAAGTCACCTCTTCTAAAGTCTTCCCTGTGTTTATCACTCCTGTCTCTGAACTCTTATAGCATGTTGTGCATGTTCTAGTCATGATAGTAATAATATTACAACTGGAGCTAATGATTATGGAGCACATCTTATATACCAAGCACTCATGCTAAGCACTTTATATCCACATTGTATTTTACTTTTTATAAGAATTATGTAAGAAATGTTATATTAATATTGTATCCTCATTTTTATAGATTAAAATGCCCTGCCTCCCACTTCTGTGCAGGCAATTCCCTGCCTTCGTATGCAGGGCATTTCAGAAAATATTTTGTAAAGTTTAATGCAAGAAAATCAGACATTAACCTTACCTGCTACCAGGGAGAATATATTTTCAAAGTGCTACAAAATACTTTAAGCTCTTAAATTGTACCTTACTCTTAGATATGAGCTTCAAGGATGCATTTGAACATATTACATATGTTCTTTAATTTGTTTTTTTCGTACAGAAAGTTTTAAAGTACTATCTTTTAGTGTATTTGCTTATAAGGATGTTTTCTTCTATATGAAAAGCATTCACTGTTTCATTACATAAGAAAAACTATGGTTAAGATACCATTTAAAATCTTTGGAAATAGCAATGGTTTTTATACAATCATATTTGAGAAAAAATGTATTTATCTTACACATATTTAAATTACATATTGTAGGTAAGAAATAATCCAATGATGGCTTGAAATTAATAATTCCAAAGAGAGGCTGGGTGTGGTGGCTCACTCCTGTAATCCCAGCACTTTAGGAGGCTGAGGTGGGCAGATCACAAGGTCAAGAGATTGAGACCATCCTGGCTAACATGGTGAAATCCCATCTCTACTAAAAATACAAAAATTAGCCAGGTGTGCTAACACACGCCTGTAGTCCCAGCTACTTGGGTGGCTAAGGTAGGAGAATCGCTTGAACCCGGGAGGTGGACGTTGCAGTGAGCCAACATCGTGCCACTGTGCTCCAACCTGGTAACAGAGGGACATTCCATCTCAAAAAAAAAAAAATTCCGAAGAGAAAATATGGGTGTCAGAGATGCCTATGTAAGTCTGTGTCTTATCTATCAATCCAGAACAAGCTCTTATCCCATGATGTTCTGTGACATGTCTGTTTATATTTTGGCTGCTTGCTCACCTCATATCAGGTAAATAGTCTGCTTATGTCACCTCTTTCCAGGTAATGAAAAGAGGGTTCCCATCTCTGTGGCATAGGTCCTCCAAGTCACTACCAAGGCACTCTAGGTGGTTCATGAATGCCAGAAGAGATATTAATCTATGCATTCTTCCTCCGAGCACCAAACTTTCAGATTACAATTATTGACAGCTTATAGGAAGGAGATAATGGCTCAAAAGAAAGGCAAAGGTAACTTCTAGAAACAAAGATATTCTTCAAAGTACAGATAAAAGGCCAATATTTCCAACTTTTCCATTAGTTTGAGTAATTCTGAAATGTTCCTTTTACTTGTATGACTCTCTTACCAGGCTCACATCTACCACTTTACTCACTTTCCCATGTATACCTGAGTTTTATGCCTCTTAGAACACTGGACCATCTATATGTTTGAATATTTATTACAGCATTAGGAAATGGCTAAGGGTCCCTATTAAAGATGCTTAACTGAGAGTATTTTCTCAAGTAAACAGAAGAAGCAAGAAAGAATTGTTTCAATTAAGGAAAACAAACAGTTTGTCTTAATAAGCCTGTTATATGAATATGCCCAACTTTTATTAGGAGAGCTCTAAATATGTCCAGACTTTGGGATGGTAAAAAAAGGAGTATGCTGTTTTCCTTCTTTCCAACAACATCACTGATGAACTTACTTCCTTACGCCTCCACAATTTTGTAAGAAGATAAGAGGAAGAGAAGCAGCCTAGGAAATGAAACAGCTATTGCCATCAAGAATCTGTATTTAATCCAATTCTAGACACACTTTGAGGTTACCTGTAAGTATTTATGTTTTAATAGGTTTTCTGATAGGTGATAGTCTGTAAGTCTATAACAAGAATTGTCTAAATTAAAGAAATGAACCATTCTAAGTGTGCTGAACAACAGAAATATTAAGTAAATACTAAATAATAGTGACATTGTCAATACTTAAAGTCACAATAACAATGTCAAATAAATAGCAGCATTAATTTAAGAGCTGCCAAATTGGCTGTGTAATTTCTGAATGTTAATTTGATCTAATTAGTACCAACACATAAATAACAGTTTTCAAGAAAACCATCACAAAAGACAACAGAATTTAGCTTACTAAATTCATCTGTATTTTGTCACATGATAAAATACATAATCGCTGCAGAAATAATCATTCTTAGGAACCAATAATGTATGTGTGGATTAAAATTAACAGCATTGCCTTATGCAAACTTACATTTTCAAGTAGATATTAGAGAGGTATTATCAAACATAATATCACATAGTAAAAGTAGTAGTTAGCCAAATATAGAAAAAAATAGCAGATTCCTTTATAATACTGCTTATGTGATATAGACTCTGCTGGGAGCCATAGTAGCAAACTAACCTTTCCTTTTTTTCTGGTAGCAACAGCCTTTGGTAGCTTGAAGAATTACTACTAAAACATGTTTAGCTTAAATATATAACCTGCTGTGAGTTATAAAATATTAAACTCTAACTCTTTCCCTTAGACTGTGGTATCAAAAGAAACCCTCAACAATGTACATTCCAGAATTGTGATCCATGTGTAATCTCTACAGTAAATGTCATCAGTTGCTTAAAATGGTAAACCACAGGAAACCGCTACACCTAAGCACTGCAGTGTAATAATAATCTTGATTGAATAAATATACTTGAGAGTCAAAGTTTGCTTTAGAGGGCACAACTTAAAAAAGAAATGTGAACCTTTTTCAAGGCAGGAAAATATGTTCTTTTTCTATCCAGTCGAGATGACTTTTTGCATTGTATCACTTCTACTTGATTTTTTTCTTAACTGATGACTAAGAGATTACAATGACTTCATTTCCTCTGTAAATCATAGTGTTGTTTAAGGAAATTTACAATCACATAATGGTTCTTAAAATATTCTAACCTCGGTTTCATCACCCCGTCACCCTCACCACTCAATTAAAATAGAACATGCTTTCTATGCTTTGCTAAAAAAATAGGTTGCATATGTATTACATTTTCATTAGCTGGCTTGAGAGTTAAGAATTATAAACAATGGAAAAGAGTTCATTTAACAGATACCTTCTGAATGGCCTTCAAATGCATGGTGCTGTTCTAGGCACTGGGTATAATTAGAGAACCAAATAGATAAATGTTCCAGCCTTATGAGAGCTAGCGTTTCCTATTGAGGAGAGATGAAAAACAAAAACAAAAACGAGTAAATGGGGAAATATGTAGTATTTCAGGTATTGTTAAATTTTATTGAGAAAATTAAAATAAATTAATGATGATAGAAACTGCTGGATCGGGAGGGGAGCAGGGGTTGGTTGGAGGTGTGTGCCATTTTACATCTTGTGAAGGAAATGCTGGGAACAGAAAGGAGGCAGGCATGGCTGGGGAGAGAGGAAGAGTGAGATCAGAAAAATGGGGAGAACTAGAAAGATTTTGTAGGCCAAGCTAAGATTTGTAATTTTCTTTCGAGTAAGAAAAGAAGTCACTGACATATGGGAGCAAAGGAGGAACATGATCTGACTTGGGGCTTAAGAGGATCACTCTGGCTGTTTTGTTGAGCATAGATGGTGAGGGTTTGGTACTGAAGCACAGAAATTAGTTCAGAAGCTTTTGCCATAATTCAGAATTTAGACAATAGCAATAGCAATGTGGGAAGAAGTGATCAAACTCTGAACATAGTAGGAAGGCAGAGTATTTAGAAGTATCTGATGGATCTGGCACAGAATATGAAAGAAAGAGAGATTAAAGACGACCCCATTAAGCAGATGATCTGAGCAATTAGAAGAATGGTGTCACTTTTTGCTGAGATAAGAAAATTATAGGATGAGAAATCTAAGTCACAGTTGGGGCCAGGAATAAGGATTTTGTTTGTGGATATGTTAAATTTGAGATGCATATTAGACGTCTAAATGGAGATGCCAAGTAGATAGTTATTTGAAGAGTCTAGAATTCATGCTGGAGGTGTCTGATTTAGAAAGTCTTTAGAGTGAGGTTGGTATTTAAAGCCATTAGATTCGATGAACTTATTCATGGAGTAGGTGGAAATCAGAAAAAGTCTAAAGAATTAACTCTGAGATAGCTCAACGTTTACACATTAGGAAGTAATCAATAACAAACAAAAGAAGCTGAGAGGAGTGGCTGACAAGGGAGAAACCTAGATGTAGTAGTAGCTATGATGACAAATAGAAAAAGGTTTCAAGAAAGGCAAGTGGAGGCCAGGCACAGTGGCTCATGCCTGTAATCCCAGCACTTTGGGAGGCTGAGGCAGGTGGATCACCTGAGGTCAGGAGTTCGAGACCAGCCTGGTCGAATGCTGAAACCTCGTCTCTACTAAACATAGAAAAATTAGCCGGGCATGGTGGCAGGCACCTGTAATCCCAGCTACTTGGGAGGCTGAGGCAGGAGAATTGGCAGGTGGAGGTTGAACTCGGCAGGTGGAGGTTGCAGTGAGGTGAGACACACCATTGCATTCCAGCCTGGGCAACAAGAGTGAAAACTCTGTCAAAAAACAAAGTGGGGTGTGGGGGTGGGGGTGGGGTGGGGGTGGGGGTGGGAGTGGGAGCGGCAAGTGCAGTATTTTCACTGAGTAAGATGACTGAGAATGACCATTAGGGATAGCAACATGGGGATCTTTATTGATCCTGAAATGAGGAGTTTTGTGGAGTACCAGAAATGAGCTAATTTCAGTGGATTTGAAATGCGTGGAAAGAAATTGGATATTGTGAGTATAGTCAACACTTTAAAAAATGTTTGTTGTAAAGAAATAAAGAGAAATAAGACTATATTGGAGATAAAATGTACCATGGTAAATGAGAAAAGAAAAAGAAAGATTTCCATTAACCCATCAGAAAAGTTGGTAATGTAGAGGATTTTGATGGACAGAAGTGAGAAAAAGGCCTTTTTAGTCAGGAGAAAATATTTAAAGTACAAAAGTGTTTTAGGAGTAGAACTGAGAAGTGTGGCTGGAGAGAGCATAGTTTCTGAGGGTATAAGATAGAGTGAAGAAAAATGCAGTCAGAAAATTAGGTGAGGGTCAAACCGTAGAAACTGTAGAATGTTCGCTGAGCAGTGATGTAACAGGAAATTAGCAGACGTTTTTCAACAGATGAACGTTTTTAATGAAACTTTGGCAAAATGTTTGGATTACAGGGTTCATGGGAGAATTGAACAGAAGGGCAAAAGGAGATAATCAGAAAATAATTTCATTTTTGAAGGGGAGGAATAAAGGTCTCAACTAGAAAGTAGAAATAGGACAGATTTGAGGAATATTTCAAAAATATTTCATCAGTTATCTATAGTGACTCAGGGAAGAAGAGTTTATGACAACAAGGGTTTAGGCAGACTGGTGATATATTTAACATGGTAGCAGAAGAGGAAAACATTGGTTTGGGGGCAGTAGTTTTCTATCTCATGCCAAGTTTCCTGGTTCAGTGCTGATCTAACTTAATCTCACATGAGGAGATTCTACGGGTGCTCCAAAAATGGAAATGGAGGAAAGAAGGCAAAATTTAGAGATGCGATGAGATTAGTTTGGAATAAATGCCCAGAGTGATAAAAAGGCAAACTTGGAGAAGTCATCAGTCTTTGGAGAAAGCCAGGGGTTGGCATCTCTCCCTGTTTTTACAGCCATACCTCATTTTATTGTGCTCCACAGATATTGTATATTTTATAAACTGAAGGTTTGTAGCAAGCCTGCATCAAGCAAGTTATCGGTGCCGTATTTTTAAACAGCATGCGCTCACTTCATGCCACTGTGCTACATTTTGGCAATTCTCATCATATTTTAAACTTTTTCATGATTATTATATCTGTTACAGTGGTCTGTGATCAGTAATATTGGATGTTACAATTGTTGAGGGTGCCATGAATCATGCTGATAGAAGAGAGCAAACAATTGAGAAACATTTTGTGTGTTCTGATTGTTCCATCAACAGGCTGTTTCCTCATCTTTCTCTCACTCTTTGGGCCTTCCTCTTCTTTGAGACAAAAATACTGAAATTAGGCCACTTAATAACCCTACAATGACCTCTAAGTATTCAAGTAAAAGAAAGAGTTGAGCGTCTCTCACTTTCAATAGAAAGATAGAAATGATTAAGCTTAGCCAGGAAGGCATGTTGAAAGCCCACGCAGGCTGAAAGTTGGCCTCTTGCACCAAAGAATTAGCTAAGATGTGAATGCAAAGGAAAAGTTCTTGAAGAAAATTTAAAGTGCTACTCCAGTGAACACACAAATGATAAGAAAGTGAAATAGCCTTATTACAGACATGGAGAAAGTGCTAGTGATCTGGATAAATTATCAAATCAGCCACAACACTACTTTAAGCCAAAACCTAATCCAGAGCAAGACCCTAACTATCTTCAATTCTTTCAAAGTTAAAAGAGGTCAGGAAATTGCAGAAGAAAAGTTTGTAGCCAGCAGAGGTCAGTTTGTGAGGTTCAAGACAGGAAGCCATCAGAATACTATACAGCCATAAAAAGGAATGAGATTTCCTTTGCAGGGACACAGATGAAGCTGGAAGCCGTTATCCTCAGCAAACTAATGCAGGAACAGAACACCAAACACCACATGTTCTCACTTACAAGTGGGAGACGAACGATGAGATTACATGGACACATCGGGGGAAACAACATACACTGGGGCCTGTCAAGAGTGGGGCTGGGGGAGGGAGAGCATCAGGAATATGAGCTAATGGATTCTGGGCTTATTACCTAGGTGATGGGTTGATCTGTGTAACAAACCAACATGGCACACGTTTACCTATTGTAATAAACCTGCATATCCTATGCATGTACCCCAGAACTTAAATAAAAGCTGAAAAATAAATAAATAAATAAAAATAAAATAAAATGCACTCACGGCCAGAAAATAAAAAAGAAAGAAAATCATCACTATAACATAAAAGTTCGAAGTGAAGGAGCAAGCATTAACGTAGAAGCTGCTACAAGTTATCCAAAAGATTCAGCTAAGATAATTAAGTTGGCTATGCTAAACAATAAATTTAAATATGGATGAAGCAGCCTTCTATTGGAGGAAGACGACTTCTAGAACTCTCACAGCTAGAGAGGAGATGTCAATGCCTGCCTTCCCTTCACAGCTTCAAAGGACAGGCTGACTCTCTTGTTAGGGGCTAATGCAGCTGGCGACTTTAAGTTGAAGCCAATGCTTATTTACCATTCTGAAAATCCTAGGACTCTTAAGAGTTATGGTAAATCTACTCCGGCTGTGTGCTATAAATGAAATAACAAAGCCTGGATGACAACATGTCTGTTTGCAGCACAGTTTGCTGAATATATTAAGCACACTGTTAAGACCTACTTCTCAGAAAAAAAAGAATCCTTACAAAATAGCACTGCTCATTAACAAGGTACCTGGTCACCCAAGAGCTCTGATGGAGATGTATGAGGAAATCGATGCAGTTTTCTAGCCCCGTAATGTAACATTTATTCATTCAAGGACTAATTCCAAGCTTCAAGTCTTCTTATTTAAGAAATACATTTTCTAATACTATAGCTGCCATAGATAGTAATTCCTCTGATTAATCTGGAAAAAGTAAATTGAAAACCTTCTAAAAAAGATTCACCATTCTAGATGTCATTAAGAACATTTGTAATTCATGAGAGGAGGTGAAAATATCAACAGTAACAGGAGTTTAGAAGAAACTGATTCCAATCCTCATGGATGATTTTGAGGGGTTCAAGACTTCAGTGGAGGAATTGACCACAGATGTGTAGAAACAGCAACAGAACTAGAATTGGAAGTGCAGCCTGAAAATGTGACTGAATTGTTGTGATCTCATGATAAAACCTGGATGGATGAGGAATTATTTCTTATGGATGAACAAATAAAGTGGATTTCTTTTTAGATGGAATTTATGCCACATGAAAATGCTGTGACCATTGTAATCACAACAAAGGATTTAGAATATTCCATAAATTTAGTTGATAAAGAAGCAGTAGGGTTTGAAAATATTGACCCCAATTTTGGAAGAAGTTCTACTATGAGTAAAATGCTATAGAACAACATCACATACTATAGAGAAGTCTTTCATGAAAGAAAGCGTCAATCTATGCAGCAAACATCATTGTCTTATTTTAAGAAACTGTCACATCAACTTTAGCCTTCAGCAGCCAGCACCCTGATCAGTCAGCAGACACCAACATTAAGGCAAGACCCTCTTTCAGCAACAAGATTATGACTAACTGAAGGCTCAGATGATCATTAGCATATTTTAGTAATAAGGTATTTTAAATTAAGGCACGTGCACTGTTTTATAGACGTAATGCTATGGTACACTTAATAGACTACAGTATGGTATAAACATAACTTTTATATGCCCTGGGAAACAAAAAATTTTGTGCAACTCACTTTATTGCAATATTTGCTTTATTGCGGTAGTCTAGAATCAAATCTGCAATATCTCTGAAGTATTTCTGTAATTGTTTCTCATGCCTAAATTTAGGGTTTCTATATTTTGGGCACATAAGCAATTGCTCTTATGGCTTTGACAACCCTGGCCCATATGTCTTAGAGTTGATTGATTAAGTTGGTATTTTCAAAGGAAAGGACATTTTTCTGAGATACAAGTCTCAATGACTTACCATAATTAGCCTAACACACAGTAAAGACACCTAACTAATCATAAATTTGGAACAAAGTATGCTAAAAGATAGAAATAAATAAATCCTGCCTTTTCAACATCAATTTTTATTAATTTTAATCTAATTTTTCCAGGCCTAGAAAACTGTGATCTTACCTTTATCGATGGAGTCATTCTTTTGGGGATTTAGGATAGGGCCCTTGCTTTCATCCCTAATTTTATAGCCAAAGAACATGAAAACAGAACAGCTATCCGTTGTTCAATTTGCAGGAGTTATTTACAGTGTTGGACTAATTTGAAGACTGGCAAGCTTATGTTACACCCAGTGATTTGGAATCCTCATATGAAGAATTTAAAACAGAGAAATTTCAAGAAATTGCCATTCATAGCATATTGGAATTCAATTCTGAAGTATCCAAAGGGTTTGTTTTTCTCTTGCCTTAAAGTTCTTTGCACAATACTTTCTTTATCTTTATTCACGTTTTTATGATGTCGGTTTGTGAATGGAGCTATCATCGTGAGTGACGAGTTGCCTAGCTATCCTGAGAGAACTGAGAAATTACATAGCCTCAACAAGGAGGCAGTTTTCCAACTTTTGCTAAAGGGGAAAAATATCACGTCTGCGTGAAATAGACAATGCCCATTTGGGTTCAAGGGAAGAAATCTTTATTATGTAAGAGATGAAACACTGTTTTTATTAAGAAGGGTTTTTATTGGTTTCAGGCAGCATTGCACGCTGGTGAGTGGGTTTTAATACAGCATTTGTCTTTCCAACATCTACTGCCATTTAAAATGTCACCAGTTTTTCCCAATGGTGAGGTAAAACCATGGGAACAGCATTCAAACCACTTCACAGAGTACAAGCCAATTTTTAACAAATTCATAATTAAAACCCAGCCAAATCGCTCCTTGTACTGCCAAAGTCCTTCCTGTGTATTTTCCAATTAAATATCCTTTCTCTGAGGAAGCAGGCTTCCAGAGATGCCAAAACTGAATCACTAATGCCTTTATAACAATGAGACCTCTCTGTTCTCATATCACTTTTAAGTACCTTAATCCCATTGGCTTTCACAAACATTTGTAGAATAAATGCATCCATTCATTCATTCAACAGATATTTATTGAACATCTACTACATACCAAAAACTGTTCTAGACTCTGAGGATGCATCAGTGAACAAAACAATGTCTTTTCAGTGATGATGCTGTCATCCTAGCTGGAAAAGCAAATAAGCAATGACACAATCTCAGCTCACTGTAACTTCTGCCTCTCAGGTTCAAGTGATTCTCCTGCCTCAGTCTCCCTAATAGCTGGGATTACAGGCAGACGTCACCATGCCTGGCTAACTTTTTTGGTGTTTTTAGTAGAGACAGGGTTTCACCATGTAGGCAAGGCTGGTCTTGAACTCCTGACCTCAACTGATCCATGTGTCTCGGCCTCCCAAAGTGCTGGGATTACAGGTGTGAGCTACCACGCCTGACCTGATAACTCCTTTGAAGAAAAATAAGGTAAAGAAGAGAAGAATGTAATGTGGCGTCATGGCCATAAAAAAAAAAAAGGTAGAGAAGAATGACAAAGCATGCTACTTTAGTTAAAATAGGCAACAATGACCTCACTGGAGAAGAACTATTTAAATAGAGATCTGAATTAGGGCAGGACATTCCAGGAAGGGACAAAGCAGGTGCACATGGCAGAGGTGCACCCACCTTGAAACTGATGAAGCTCAAGCTTTAAGGCCACTCACTTAATCAAACTCCTGCCAAGGCCCTGGGAAGGCCCCCAGGCTTGAATTCACATGCTCATGTATTACTTTTTTAGTTTTATTTTATTTTAGTTTTAAGTTCTGGGATACATGGGTACATGTGCAGGATGTGCAGGTTTATCACATAGGTAAACATGTGCCATGGTGGTTTGCAGCATCTCACAACCCCTCACCTAGGTATTAAACCCAGCATGCATTAACTCTTTTCCCTAATGCTCTCCCCCAGCCCCACTATCCCCCGGCAGACCCCAGTGCATGATGTTCCCCTCCCTGTGCCCATGTGTTCTCATTGTTCAGCTCCCACTTATAAGTGAGGAAATGCAGTTTATAATGGGTTTCTGTTCTTGTGTTAGTTTGCTGAGGATAATGGCTTCCAGCTTCATCCATGTCCCTGCAAAGGACATGATCTCATTCCTTTTTATGGCTGCATAGTATGCAGCTTATGTGTTTTTTGTAAAATTTGTATGATCGTGAATTTTAACCACAATTGGTTTTCTGCCTTTTTCACTCCTATTTCTACCTCCATCATGCTCTCCTCACTCCTGTCAGGTGGTGTTGGAGTGGTCAGTGGCCTTGCTGGCAACATGTGGAGACTCATCTTGTTTGTGTTGTGGTCTATATTTATCTGGTTTGCAATTACTTTTTACTTAAGCTGTTGTTAGCTTCCCAGTGAAGGAATCCAAGGACATGGCTACCATCCATTGTGCCGACATGTAGCAGACAGTTATTTAATATAAAAATATTATGTTATGGTGATTGTCAGCTTATTTAAATTTATAAATTGGCTGTGATTTGTTTTCTTATCTTAAATCAATATTCACTTTTATGTCCAATGTTTGTATTCACTTACCTAAAAAAGGTTCCTCAAATTACATAAGCTTCAAGTTCATGACCCCTGTTACGTTTTGACCAGGGAGCCTGCTTGGCATGTTCAGAGTCTGCATGGGTCGTGGTTAATAACACTCAAACAAAGTGAACACCAGGAAGACAGGTGGGAGGTGAGCTTGGGGAGTGGCCATAGAGGGATTGCTTAGGGCCTTAGAGCTATACAAAGTCTTTGGATTTTATTTTAAGAGAGAAAGTCATAAGAGGTTTTGAGTACAAAGTGATATAATCCAAACAGCATTTAGAAACATCCCTATGTCTTCTGTATGAAGAATGGACTTGAGTGCAGCAGAACTGGAAACTCGAGAGCAGTTAGATGTAATGATTCAGGGAAGGGATGGTATGGCTTGGTTTTGGGTGGTGGTTGTGAATGTGATCAATTTTGGGATATATTTGAAGGTATGTCTGACTTGATATGTTGATGAATTGGACATGAAAGGTGAGAGAGTTTGGACTTGATAAAGTTGCCAGTAGGTAAAAAAATTAAAACAGAGAGTTTAAGAGATATGCTTAAGGACACTTTGCTTCTTACAAGAGCACAAATTTCCTGACTTTGAGACCAGTTCTCTTTCCACTCTATGATTCTGATGAGAATTAGAAGGCTAATAGAAAAATATCTTGAATATTTTGGAAAGAATTAGATAAATATTACTTTTAAAGAAGAAGAGCAAAATATCGTGTCTTCCTAGTATATACCACAATGTTTATATCAAATCATGTCACATAACTACTTTAAAGTAAATTGCCTAATCTGTTTTACTGAATTTTTACGAATTAGCACTTAGATATATAAATATATAACCAAATACCATTGTAGATAAGCCAAATTATCTAGAGAAAGGCATAACATTTTTTCTGATGTAAACAGGTTTCCATTGTGTTAGTAAAACAACCAAGCAGCAACAAATCTCTTGCTTGTCAAAAAAAAAAAAAAAAAAAAAAAAAAAAAGGACATTGCTTCAAACTTGACCTGAAGGAGTCACTGGAAATCTGATGGGAATAGCTTGGGACTAAAAAAATCCTTTTGAGAAAATGACCCTGTCTGGTTTCAGCTCTGTTCTTAGTGGAATTTGGTATAAATGGCTTATGAGTGCCTCTTGATGTGATGCAGTTCAAATGCTATCAGCTGTGTCACATCAGATTGTAAGTAGGTTCGCCAGGACTTCAGGACCCAATAAGGTACAAAGCAGCATAAATGAAAAGGCCTTATAATACTAAATAATGCAATAAGCTTTGCAAGGTGAAGATAAATACGACTCTGATCTATCTTGGCAGCATCACATCTGTCATTATTATAGAATGCAGAATTCAACATGGGAATGAAAAATAAGAATGGATATTACCATTTGAGACGTGCTAAACTGAAACAAGGCTCATATAAAAAATTCACCTGAGGAAAAACAGCTCACATCACAAGATGGTCAAAAGAAAGTATTTATAAAACAGTCACACAGTGATGAGCATTTTGAGGAGAAATCACAGGTTGATAAAATTAGATTCTAGGATCACTTCACCAGAGGAATTACTTTTAAGATGAGACATTTGCTTGCATTGACTTAGATGCTTTCAATATAGCTTTTTGTAATTATAAATTTTGCTATTCTTCTCTGTATCGTTCCAATTTTTTAGTATATGTGTTGCTGAAGCAAGTACAGCTTTTTTTTTTTTTTTTAGATGGAGTCTCACTTTGTCACCCAGGCCGGAGTGCAGTGTCACTGCAACCTCTCTGCCTCCCAGGTTTAAGAAATTCTCCTGCCTCAGCCTCCTGAGTAGCTGGGACTACAGGTGCATGTCACCAAGCCCAGCTTTTTTTTTTTTTTTTTTGTATTTTTAGTAGAGATGGGGTTTCACCGTGTTAGCCAAGATGGTCTTGATCTCCTGACCTTTTGATCCGCCCACCTCGGCCTCCCAAAGCGCTGAGATTATAGGCGTGAACCATCATGCAGGCCTCAATATAGCTTCTGCATGAAGCAAAGGCTTTTTGGACTTTGCCTTGCTCATCAACATGACTCATTTGTTTTAGTTTAGTTTATTCCTTAAAACACTGGTTAACCACAGAGAATCTGCTAAGTTAATAGCAGAAAAGCAAAATTATTTTCCTGGTAGGATTTACTAGGGAAGCCCAAATACTTCAGAATCTCAACAAACCCTCTTTTCCCTCACTGTCTGAATCTAGCAAAACAAAAGTAACCATTTTAATCAAATCTTTATTTTGCTAACATCACTTCTTAAAGCGTTGACTGAATTATTTCTATTGAAGATGTCAATGATCCAATTTTTTAAAAAGTACAACAGCTGTAGTTTACCTTTGTTAGTTTCCAGAGAATGAATGGGGTAAAAAAAGAAAAAAGTCGCTTTTTACAGAATCAAATTTTACCTGAGAAAGCTGACAGTTCAATTACAGATGTACAGATTTCCAAGCCAAAGAGAAATTTAAATCACACGTCAGAGCCTTCAGAAAAATAAAATCATGTGAAGCATTATTATTTTCCTAGCAATATTTTTAAAGAAATGGATCTGATTGTTATTTTTTAGTAATTTTGTGTTTCATAACGATAGAACAGAAGATTAAATATGTTTATTGTAGAGTTACCATGGGATATTAATTCTTCAATTTGAAACCATAAAATCCTGGAATTGGACACTTACATTTAGCAGAAAAATGCTTAAAATGAATAATAGTATAATTTATCCAACCAACTATGAATAATGTAATGAAAAAATGAAGAAATGGTGAAGGTCAACACTGTACATTCATCTTAAACTGCCATCATTCTTGTGTTGCTTTCATGACTCATTTTAAGGCTATTTTCATACTGGAAATTAATTGAGGCTGCTGAATTTATTAATATTAGCCTGCCAACACTCCTCCCCTAATAGGGATGAGTGGTTTTTGTTTTTTGTTTTTTATTGTACTTTAGGTTCTGGGGTACATGTGCATGGATTGTTGCATAGGTACACACGTGGCAATGTGGTTTGCTGCCTCCATCCCCCCGTCACCTACATCTGGCATTTCTCCCCATGTTATCCCTCCCTGACCTCCCTACCCTCCCACTGCTGTCCCTCCCTTGGCCCCCCCAACAGACCCCAGTATACGATGCTCCCCTCCCTGTGTCCACGTGTTCTCATTGTTTAACACCTGCATATAAGTGAGAACATGCAGTGTTTGATTTTCTGTTCTTATGTCAGTTTGCTGAGAATGATGGTTTCCAGATTCATCCATGTCCCTACAAAGGATACAAACTCATCATTTTTTATGGCTGCATAGTATTCCATGGTGTATATGTTCCACATTTTCCTTGTATAATCTATCGTCGATGGGCATTTGGGTTGGTCCCAGGTCTTTGCTATTGTAAATAGTGCCTCTGTGAATATACATGTGCATGTGTCTTTATAGTAGAATGATTTATAATCCTTTGTGGAATATTCACAGGGATACAAAGCATGCCTGGAGAGACCCTGCTGGATTTTTAAACTAAGAATAAAGTCATAAGAGTTGATTTCCTGGCATGCTTTCTATTGAACTGCAAACTGTCTTTATAATTGTTTGCTTGTATTTACTGTACTGAAAACAACATATGGAAGCTAGTTCCACTGAGAGAAACAAATAGTTCTTACCAATGCAAGTACAGAAATGTTCACCAGGTTATTTTATTCTGCAGTTATGGGGCAATACCCTGGAAAGCTGAGATATTTCTGTGGGTTTTTTTTTCTTCCACTTGCAGATCACAACTATTTACTTATTATGTTATTCAGGATGTGATGGTAAACTTAACAGTAGTCTTGTATGCAGAGTCTGATGGGCCTCTATTTATATTCCAGTTCCCTTACTTTCTGTTGTGTGAATCTGCATACGGTTTACAAATTGCCAGCTATATAGAACATATGTCAGAAAATTCACTATTAGAGGTCATCTTTATTCCTTGATGTTTGTTCTGGCAAATAAAATTCATGAATTATAAAGCATGGGGATACTTTATCAGCCATTTGCTAAGGGGTGGGCTCCAGAGAATTGTCATTCAAGTGTATTTATTTGGTGACTCCATGGAATAATAGAAATGACATAAGTTAAGAGTCAAAAATGATTCCATATCTTGGTGCTTGCATAGTACCATTGAGATAAATTAGAAATGGTGGAAACGTTGATTTGGAGTGAAAGGTTCTAAATCTAGTTTTGGAATACTGGGTTTGAGAGCTGGTAGATTTTACAGTTGGAAATGACCAGCAAGCAGTTGAATAAGAGGCTTAATATGTGGAGGATGTGTCAGGGCTAGAGGTAGGTATTTGGAAGCTACCAGCAGAGAGGTTGTAAAGTCATAAAATTGTATAAACTCTCTAAAATCCATATTGTAGAAGGGAGGCATGGCATTTCACAACTCATCTTTGACTACCAGAGACATAGCTCTGGCTTCATATACTGTAGATTTTTTTTAGCATAGAATTTCTTATGTTTTCTCCTTAGGTTTTTATGTTGCACTAAGAAAATACCTTTACAACTACACAAAAATCTCCACAATTAAAAAGTCTTCAGGTAAGAGATTCATTAATCCTCAGACACCATAAAATGGCATTAACAGAAGTTACATCCATGAATTTGTCACATAAAATAGCAAAATCAGCCAGGTGCAGTGTTGCATGCCTGTAGTCCCAGCTACTCAGTAGGGTGAAGTGGAAGGACTGTTAGAGCCCAGGAATTTAAGACTAGCCTAGACAAGGTAGCAAGACTCCTTCTCAAGAAAAAGTTACATTGAAATTAAAAAGAGAGAAGTTAAAGGACTTAGTATATCATAAGAAATTAGATACCACAAAACCAAACTGGGGGTAAACAGCATGCTTCCTCATCCCAGTCACCCATAGGTGAGTAAAACTGGACTGTGGAATAATCAGAACATTATTCTTATTTCTAATACTCTTGAAGAATCATAGTATAGAGATCTTTCTCTAAGACCGAATTAACTCATAGCACTCCTCCTCAATTTTGCCTTGTATGAAGATTTAAGTGGTATTTGTGCCAACCTAATTGACGTTTTCTCCATGACCAATTAGATGTAAAACTGGATATTGACATCTTCTTATTGACTATCAGTTAGTTAATGAATCAATTGATAAGATGGTCTTCAGCATTGATTTTTACTAAAAACCACCATTTTATTTATTTGCTAATTAGAAAATGTGCCATTTACGCTCTGCTTTGTTTCTTACTTTGAATCCAGTTTTCTGTTTCAAAAGATTATTCCAATTTCTTAGTGATTAAAATTTTGTATTTACTGGTGTGGACAAGAATGGCAACGACAGACTCTTTCTAAAAATAAAAGGGATTACAAAGGTAATCTAGTAGGATTGTCTTCAAACCTTCCAATAAAAACTTACTAGGAACTGCAACGTGTACAACAAATATCCCCTATGGAAGCAAGATCCACCAACAGCTCCCTTAGCCTGCATGACCCCCAGGGCACCTCAATGGAAATCCAAAAGGGCACAGTTTAAACATTCCTGTGTAATCTAATATCTTACCTGCCATGTGAATTACATCCCACAAAAGCCTAAATGCATGGATATCTAGTGTTTTGAGAGTACCTCTAGTGACCTATCTCATGAGGCCTTCCCTTGTTCAAGGCTTTCTGCATGTCTAATTAAATTACTTCCACTGGTAGTTCCTTGCCTACAAGGCATTTGTTTATTCTTTTAACAGATCTGTTTATGCCTGAGAGAATTCAGGTTGTTTAATTAGGCATGATTTCCATTTATAGAAACCATATAGACTTTTTCCCCAATGTATTTGCTTATTTGTTCAATGAACCTGCCTCGTTCTATAGGTCAGTGATTAATAAGAGCTTTTTGAATGATGATGGACCCTTCTGCACAGAAATGAATGCTTCATTCTCTAAATAGAAACTCTAGGTGCTAACAGCGTTTCATGAATCATTGACCTTCTTTAACCTCACAGGCTATATAAAATTATGTTTTGAATGAATCACCTGCCTCTCACGACTCTGTGCAGCCTCTTCAGGTGGTAGATTTTACTATTATTATTCTCATGAAACACCTGTATTATGCATTTTGTGGTCTCCAGACTTCAGTCTCTTGCTCAGAGTTTGACTATTTACTGCTAATCTGTCACTTTCCTACCATAGCTAAAGTCCTTCCCTATCAGGAACATGCTTAACCACACTTCTGTCCTTTCTATTCTGTATAATATCTCTGTTATGTGGCATACTTGTGTAAATATTCATGCATGCTTCAATACTAGTGACTATTCCATGTTGGTGATGGGATTTTGCTGGGTTAAGCCATTACCTGATTGCAGTCCATGTTTTCAAAGTGTACACACTCCTCTTACATCCAGTTTCAGGTGCACTTTCACTTAATCCTACGAGATGAGGAGAAAATGTAAATTGATTCTGGAAAGTTCATTATTATATAGTTAGCCAGGATGAGAGTAGGAAATAGTGACAGATTGCAATAACTAAGCTTACTATTCACTGGACTTCAGTTGTACTGCATGTGCACAGGATAAGCTACTTTTTAAAAATCCAATTTGTTCCTGTGTAAAGGAACTCATCTTTAGCCTAAGCTAATTGTGCTAAAATTGTCCTATTCAGGTTCTTTTCTGATGGTTTCTAATTTTGTGGGAAATTTTCATATTTAATCCTTTGTTTTGCATCTAATTTCAATTCCCCACGGAAATTCTTTTTAAATAATAATATTAATCAAAATTCAATGAATCACATTGTATAAAAACTCACAAATGTCTGCTATTTAATAGAACACTTTGTGTGCCAAGATTATTTTAAAAACCATGTCCTTTTTTACAAGATTGAAGGCTCAAGCAGAGACACAATGAGAGAAGTCTGGATTCCTCAGTCCATTTCGTCTCTTCCTTATTGGGAGTAGTAATGTAAATGTAGGCCAGAGAACTGCATTTGAGACCATGCCTTATGGTTTTATAGACAATTTCTCAATAATGATCTCTTCCTATCCCTGTGGATGATTTCTTCTTTCCCTGTTTGTTTCATCCAACGAAGACTTGGGAAAGATCATTTCATGTCAGCTCAAGTCCTTTCCTTTTTTTGTAGCCCTTCTGTGAATTAATTTTTGACCAGCAACTTTCTCTCCCCAATTTAGGCCCAGGCTTGAGTCTTTCAGGGCATGAATTCACAACCAATTTGTCCATTTGTATGTGTATTTCTCTGTTTTTGCTTCTCACTCATGTTTGACTTAGATGATTAAAGTAGAGAAAAAAAAAGACTGCCCAGCATGCTACTTTTATATGTGACCTGAGTCACCACCCTATCTCATCCAATTCTTGACATGTTAGGACCTGAGAAAGCCTACCAGAAACCTAGGTATGAAAGGTTGGGAAATACAGTATCTATTAGTCCAGGCAAACTCAAGTGAAGCAAAAGCAGTGATATTAAACAAATGTGTTCTAAGCTGGGTGAGAGAGGGTGGCTTCCTAAAAGAAGAAGTGAAAATACTGGTTTTAAATTTTCTCCACCAGAAAAAAATGAGACAGATTTAAAGACCTCTGAAAGAACAGTTTTTCCTATCATTCCATAGCTTTATTCCTCTTCGGCTTAAGGTCTATTTCTTTTCTTTCTTTCTTTTTTTTTTTTTTTGAGATGGAGTTTCGCTCTTGTTACCCAGGTTGGAGTGCAATGTCACGATCTCGGCTCACTGCAACCTCCGCCTCCTGGGTTCAAGCAATTCTTCTGCCTCAGCCTCCTGAGTAGTTGGGACTACAGGTGCGCACCACCATGCCCAGCTAATTTTTTTGTATTTTCAGTAAAGACGGGGTTTCATCATGTAGACCAGGATGGTCTTGATCTCTTGACCTCGTGATCCACTATTTTTCAATGAGGGCAGATGTAGATGGAATAGAAAGGATGCTGTCATTTTTTTTCCCAGCTGACTCATTAATAAGACAAGGATTGAAATTTAGATGTATCAGCAAGGTGTAACAGATGTCATCTACATAGAAGATAGTTAATATGTGTTCATTGATGATTTAACCTTGGTTTAAGACTTACCAATGCCAAAAGTTCGCTATCAAAAACATATTATTGTACATAAACCTTTGCATTTTGTAAAAGCCAACATTCCCTAATAAGAGTCACAGAATAAGCTTTATCAGTGGACTGAATATGATTATAAATAGGTTTCATGTCTAATCTTGAAAGCAGACTTTCAATTTTTCTTTAATTAGAAAGTAGCTTTAAAGAGCATGAAAACACAAGGTGCCCAAAGGATGGGAAGGGCAAAGTCTCAACATGAGAGAGTAGAAGTGCAAAGATAACTTTGCTCAAGGTTTCCTGATCTCTGGCTGAGAATTTTCCTAAGTCACAGCACATGGTCCATTTGGGTCCTAGCAATAAGGCCCAGCAGTCAAGTGAGACATCTCGCCTCTCATCCAGCAGCTCCATTTCCGCTATGGTGAGACCTGTTTAACTTCAGACTAGCAGAAAATAAGTCATTCTGTTTGGGGAATGTAATTAACATTCTGTACAATATTTAGACAAAGTGCATGCTCATATAAATGGTGTCTGCTCAGTTACCACTTGAGTGCCTTCTACACCAAAACAGGTAATTAAAAAGCCCACTACTGAGCTCCTTCAATCTCAACTCAACAAATAACTGCATTAATGGAGAACATTTAATTCTAACCTATAATTAAGTTTGTCAGTCTGAAATTATTCATTTTCTGTTTGAGGTTAACCTTTCTTCCCTGAACATTTTGAAATTCTTCCAAACCATCTCTATTCAAGATTTTATGCTACAAAGAAAGTACCTTTCTTTCTACAAACAATTAAATTACTTTGTTAAACAGACATAAGAAGTAGCAATGTCTCATTTTCCCTGGTTGATGAGAATATTGATTTGAAAGATAAATGTTTATAAGTTTTAGAAACTGAATATATATGAGATCATCTTACTTACCCTACCCCCAACTGTAAGAATAAATAATCTAGAAGCCAATGTAATAGTTCAGGTTCTGCCATGATGCAGGAAGTCTATGTCTTCTGTTGTGGTTACTAGTTTAAAAAATAACTGAGTCACCTTTATATTACCAAATCCAATATGACCTCTTTAATAACAACCTTAAAACATGTCCATAAAGTGATAATAATAGTAATAATGCAACTACTCTTTTAAATTGCATTTTAGATCTCAAAAATATCAGGCAGGCATTACCCATTGATCTTCATCGCAGTCCTTCAGTCCAGCACCTGCTGCTATTCATGAAGGTAAAGCAGACATCATTATCCCTAATTACACGAAAAACAGAAGTGAGTCTAAGAGAGTTCAAGTGATTTTTTACAAGATCACGTGGTAAGCACCAGTATAGCAAGAAACAGAAGCTGGTCTTCAGACTGTGTTTGAGGGCTCTTTCCACTGAAATACCGGGACTGTCACTTTCACACCTTCTGCTGGTTTCCCTTCCCCTCTCTTTTTTGAGTGTTCAAGGTTCTGCCTGTAACTGATCAAGGTCATCAATATCAGCTCACTCAGGAGCCATTTATATGCAGATATGACAGAAAAAAAAACGTGGTAAATGAGTGGTTATTTACATATTCTTAAAATATGGATAAAAGACTTTTTTTTAGTATCATATTACACAGGTAATGAGCTTTTTTTTAAAAATCAATTTTAGATTTAGCCAGCTACTCATCTAAAGAAATTATTAAAGGATAGGAAAAATATATAAAATGTAATCCTGGTATTTAAAGAGTTTAAACTTTAGGTAAAGGACAAAAACAATGCACATGCAACAATCAGTGACTAGTATGAGACAAAACTCCCCAGAGCTCTGAGGGAGAGTCTCTTCAGGCCAGTAATTTTAGCTGTATTTCGGACCCTACAGGTAATAGGAGGATGCTGTGATGCTCAACCCAGATCTCACACCCCTTTCAGAACCCACTTATTTTTTCAGTTGCTGGGAGTGGTGGCTAATATCTCTCAGTTGGGTCACTCTTTAGATATGCCATAGTTAAAAAGAACTTCGTCACCCATGGTCACATCTTCATAGTGACAGCCAACATCACATGTTTGACTAATATTTGGTGGTAGAATCCAGGTGGGACACAAAGACTGCTGTAGGCTAAATGTTATGTCCTATCAAAATTCATATGTTGGAATCCTACCCCTCAATGTGATGGCATTAGAAGGTGGGGATTTGGGGAGGTGATTAGGTAATGAAGGCAGAGTCTTCACGAATGAGATTAAGAGTCATATGTATATGTGTGTGTATATATATATATACACATTTAGATATATCTAAGATATCTCTCCTGGGTCCCTGACCCTGGAGAGCTACCCCACCTCTTTTCCCTTGAGAGAACACAAGAGAGAATAAGGTTGTCTATGAACTAGGAAGTAGGACCTCACCAGACACCAGGGACCTGCTGGTGCCTTCATCTTGGCCTTCCCAGTCTCCAGAATTGTAAATAATAATAATAATAATAAATTTTAAAAAATTCTGTTATTTATAAGCTGCACAGTCTATAGCCTATGATAATTTTGGTACAGCAACCTGAACAGACTAAGACAAAGACCCATGTTTAAATTTCAGATAATTCTGAAGGGTCATTCTTTCTCCAGAGCTCTTTTTGGGGTTAATTACACATTTGTAGCAATGAAATCTTATTCATCTTCAACATTTCACCTCTTTCTTTGCCAAATGTGCTTGCCCTCACTGCCTTACAGGAGTTGTTCCCAACAACATTTTCCAATAAACATCCCAAGAATCACAAATACTCATCTCAGCGTCTCAAGAGAACCCAGCGTACAACAGTGCCTTTTTCTACTACTCCCTTTTCTTCTCACATTTTAATTTCTTCTCTGATTTCCACCAGAATTAACTGCAAGTGCTAAACTTGCACTAGTCCCAGCTTGCTTGCTCTCTCTTTTTTTTTCTGTTGCCTTGTTTCAGTTTTTAGATCCATTGGAGGCTTCGGAAGCTAATTCCACAAAGTGATGGATACATTGACAGTAAGATGCATAATGTTACAGTCAGGGAGGAAAATGAGAGAACTGAACAGAAAGTCAGAGAGCACCAGATATAAACAGATGGATAAGCAGAGCCAGCAAGAAGACAGTAACAGGGTTTGTGCTTCTGAGAAATTTACAGCATTGACCTTCAATTCTTGGACTCCACCATCTACCATATTTAAAAGGCCACAGTACAAACTAGGTCTTAAGGCACACTGTGGCTATACTAGCTCTGTGCTTCTGAGTCTGTATGCAAAATTACTTTAAGTTGACAGTGCTAGGCTTGTAAGCAATTGTGCATGTGCTATGTATGGGGACCGAATTACTTCTCCCCCTTGCCTGAATGTGTGTGTGTGTGTATGTGTGTGTGTGTATGTGTGTGTGTGTGTCACATTGATAATAATCATCCTTGAATTTGTAGCCTCAGCAGGAGATTCTATAGGAAATCAGGAGAGGAAACAATGATTATACCTTGCTGTCATGCTCTTGTTCCTCAGTGCCCTCAACTTGCATCTTTCTCATGTTCCTTTCCAATAGTGATATGGGGCCTCCATATTGCTTCAGTGAAAAAAGGAAAACTCAAGTTTCTTCAGCACCTACAAGGCAGCAGGTCTTCTGCTTCCTATATGCTGGCTTTAATCATACTTTTAATTAATTAATTAATTAATTTATTTATTTATTTTTTAGACAGGATCTCACTCTGTCACCCAGGCTGGAGTGCAATGACACAGTGTCAGCTCACTGCAACCTCCACCTCCTGGGTTCAAGTGGATTCTTTTGCCTCAGCCTCCCATGTAGCTGAGATTATAGGCACGTGCCCCACACCAGGCTAATTTTTGAATTTTAGAGATGGGCTCTCACCATATTGGCCAGGCTAGTCTTGAACTCCTGACCTCAAGTGATCCTCCCGCCTTGGCCTCCCAAAGTGCTGGGATTACAGGTGTGAGCCACTGATCCCAGCCTTAATTATACATTATATATAATTACATGTTGGCTGACTTTCTTTGAGACTGAAATAAATTAACCTGAGGCCTTTACCATGTACTATTAAAAGTCCAGTGCTTTCCCTGGGATTTTTGCGAATATCCAAATTTGTTTTCCTGGTTGCCCCTGGCTCTTATTTGTTTCTTCTGAACTCTTATTATCATTCTGGTCTTAAATACATGGCTCTTCTCTTCACTATACTCAATGCTGACCCAGATGTGGAACTCAGAATTCCCAAAAACCACTCCAACAAAGCATTACAAATAAAAGCCTTTATGAGGAAGTGGAAAAGCAATGATGTTTTACATCACTGCAATGAAATCTAACATAATCAAATGAAAACATCCCTGTATCCCTGTTTTTAAGTTCTTCTGTTACTCAACACTGAGAAGTAAATACTTGCTGAGAACTCTTGTCTAGTCTGTCAGTTTTGTTTGTCTCCAATCTGCCTCTTCTCTCTGGTTCTCTATTTTCTATTCTGCTCTCAACTTTCCTTAAACTATTAAGCAGAAAATTTTAGCTCTTCTTCTCTTCCTAGCTCTAAACATAATTTTGCATTCCCAAAGGCTCATTAACATTTCCCTGAAACAAAGGGCCAGTTATTTCAGATCTTGCCCATTAGCATTGTGAAACTGGCAGAGCCTCTGAAATCCTGTCTTTTCTTTTCTCCTTCCTGCCAGTCTCAGGGAGTTAGAAGGGGTAGCCCAAAGATTTATTTTTCTACTGACATAAACTATGCCCTCTGCTTGAGGAAGAAGTAGCAGTTTTGATGAGTTTAAATATTTTTCTTGCCCCAACACACAGAGACAACGAAATTAACAGAAAGAGCACACACAAAACCTAAGCCAGAACTCAGGCTGGACCCAGTAATAACCCATTCATTTCCCATCATGCTGCTTTTCTAGAACAGATGGTAGCCAGATGAGCTTCCATTACTAGTCAATTAAGGAACCATATGGAAAAAGAGAGTGGAAGGAATGGAAAAATGGAAGACAAGGGAGGAAACGTCAATAATACTGAAATTGAATTTGTGGTTGAAACTTTTCTGTTTTTTATGTAGAGCTGGAAGAAGAGAATGTGAGGAGTCAGGAGATGGAGTGAATATTTGTTGTTAATTCACTCCTGAATGTAAGAGGGGAAATCCAGGAAAAAATAGGTTATCTCACAGTGTTGAATGTCTACTTACATCAAGCCATTTACAAAGCAGGTATCCAACAAAAATGATAAGGAGGTATTTATAAATTCTTATTCATCAAAATTATTCTTTGCTCCCTTCAACTGTTTGCACTGGCATTTGCTTCCCCCTTTGCATCTGAAATTTCCAAAATGCTTCTTGAGAACTTCTAACCAAGCATCTCTTAGAATATATGTATGTGTGTGTGTGTGTGTGTGTGTGTGTATATATATATAATGTAAACCAGTATATATATATATATATATATACTGTCAGCCAGTATATATATATACACACACACATATATATAATATATATAATAATATATATACATATATATAATATATATATTTTATAAATACTGTCAGCCAGTATATATACTGGCTGACAGTATTTCTTTTCTACTAACTCTCCAATAAAATTAGAAGTTAAATGGATTTTAAACTTACAAAATGATGTACTGGTCTGATAATTTCAATTATAAATGTCACTCTAAAATTACATATTTTCATACCTCAGTGAAACCCACAGTGCATTATGCCTAAGTGGTAACTTTCTTCTAAGTGGTAACTTCCTTGAAGTTCACTTTGTGCTGCACCCACCTCCCACCCTAGAAACTTAGCAACACTCTTGAAGCAAAAGCAATAAAGTTCTGACTTGACCTGACCTGTGGGTGCCCGAATGTGCATGGGACAATGTAAACATCCAAATATGTTTTCCTGGTTATAATGACAGCACATACATAGTTAAGCATTTGCTTGCTAAACTCCCAACCTACACCTAAGAGCACATATTATTCTTTAGCTGTGAGAGATGAATAAATACAGCAAGATCTATATGAGTGAGTAGTAATACCATGCCTTACTAATGTAGTGCCAAAAAGAGTAAATATGACAACCTGTAATGGCAGCAGCAGAATTTAGTGATCTCTCAAACAGTCTAACTCTGCATTTTTGAAGTACAGAAACAGCAGTTTATTTATTTCAAGCTAGCCATTTTTCCCTAAACTATGTTCTATGACTGTCTTCTACTTTATAAATATACTGTTCATCTGCAGTAAACCCTTTTGTTTTTTTGTTTCTGTAGAATCAAGCTAAATATTCCCATCGCCTTCATTTCGATCAAGACAAAAGAAACTGAGATTTTTTTAAAAAAAAATAAAGAAGATATTCCTACACTAGGCAGAAAAATGAAAAATACCTCCTGTAAGCTATGTGGTAATAACTTGCTATTTTAAACTCGGGTGCCATTTGCATTTCGTAATGTAATTTCCCTGTTCTTAAAGGACAGTGATGAAATGATCTGACCTTTACATTTTACTATTTGATTTCTCTCTCGGTGTTCACTGGGAGATTTCAGAAGAGTTAAATATACCTGGGTTTCTCTGGGTTTCTCTGTCTTTCTCTGTCCCAAAATGGGTCGTTTGATTGGCCTCTGTATTTTCCCCTCAAGAAACAGTTGGTATGCTTCTCACCTCCTGCTGCTGACATGGGGCCCCACTAAAGAATCATGGAGTGGTGAGCAGTTCTGTCGTTCCACTGGCAGAAATCTTGTGAATGGAAAAGTAACATATGGGGATGGGCACAGTGGCTTACACCTGTAATCCCAGCACTTTGGGAAGCGAGGAGGATGGATCAGGAGGTTAGGAGTTTGAGACTAGCCTGGCCAACATAGTGAAACACTATCTATACTAAAAATACAAAAAAACTAGCCAGATATTGTGGTTTACGCCTGTAATCCCAGCTACTTGGGAGGCTGAGGCAGGAGAATGGAGTGAACCCAGGAAGTGGAGGTTGCAGTGAGCCGAGATGGCACCATTGCATGCCAGCCCGGGTGACAGAGCAAGACTCCATCTCAAAAAAAAAAAAAAAAAAAAAGTAACAAATGATTTTGGATGTTCAGGTCTTCATCTTGGACTCAAACAAACAAATCAGCCTTGTTAGCAAACCTGACTGGAAAACTATTGTGTTGCCTCCTTTATGAACTATGACATGGATGCCAATGGAGGGAGCAACAAAAACTTGGATTTGCACGAAAAATCTCCCTCCTGTGGCCAGTCATTTTTTTTTTTTCTTATTATGAAAAGATTAAGAGGAAAGGCTCTGTCTATGAAAGTAACCCTAGGTAAGAACTAGAGAAAGAACAGCAACCACTTTCCTTCCTTATGGCTTGTTTTGAGGCTTGAAATTTAGAACTCAATTGTTTGGGTAGGATTTTGCCTATCCGTTCATTTAGAGAAATAAAAAAAAAAATTGTTTTTAATGGCAGAATTCAGACCAGAGGAACTCTAAAGTGGAAAGAAATTATTGTTGGGTAAAATGAGAAAAGGGGTTAGAAGTCTGACTCTGAAGTCAGACAGCTCTGAGCTTCAAACCCAGCTCTGTTACAAATCAACCTTTCTGGGCTCAGTTACTTATCTGTGAAGTAAGGCTAATTAAATATTCCTATCTCAGGTGACTCTTGTAAAAACTGATATAAAGTGTTTGTCCTGGTACCTGATACATCGCATGCATTCATTCCATTTTAACAACTATTTATATTCCTAGCATTAAGGGTTATCTTTTTTTCGTGGTCTAAATACGAAAGTACACATAGACTTGAATTGAATGCATCATGCTTAAATTGAACACAATTTTATTCAGCCTGCTCTATGTGTAAGGTTCTTATCAAGCACAGTATGAGGTGTGGTCATTGTCTTCAAGAAGTTCTCATTGCAAAAGACTCTTAGCATTTGGGGATTTAACATCTGCTATGTCTCCTCTTCATTAATTATTCTGAAGCTCAGTGACATGGCAACATTTTCTGAGATAAAAGTTTGAGTATTGTGCACAGTAAGGTCACAAGTTAGTCGTTCCAAGAAGGGCCACTTAATTCATAATGACCTAGCCCAGGGCCCTGTCATTGTCTCTGAATGTGTGGTTATGGTTGAATAAATCAGTCTTCAATTATATATACTAAAAAGTGAGGAAAATATGAGGATTTTTGGAGATATGATGGATCATTTGTAATTTATCCAGTAAAAATTTTTGAATCTCGAAATTCTTCATCAGGAAAGATATTAAGAGAAATTTATTTTCTGATCTCACCCTCTTGCCTTTGGACAGAACAGCTATCTAAGCCAAGTAGGACAGATATAATTATCTTTTTTTGTTCTGAAGCTTTCTAAGGATGTACACTTCGCAACTACTCTTAGTAGCTCCTTCCAGCATCTTCTCACTCGTTACAGTCAAGATGCTCATCCTTATGTCCAATTTAAACTTCATTTCTCTCTCAAGTTAAGATTGTCTCAGAGGAATGACAAATCTATTATCTTTTCCTGTTTCTGGTTAATAACATTTTGTATCTTGCATATGATAGATCCAATATGAATTAAATCAGCAAGTGGATCAAACATTTCATAAATCTGAAGACGTTACTCAAACTACTCCTTACTTTTATAAAGTTTAACTCAAGAATAAGTAATATCAATTGCTAATGCATTTCCTCCTAGGGTCCATTTTCTAGTATTAACCATATTCCCTAAATCTCTGAAACTTTTCTATATTTAAATGTTACTAGAAATAATGATGTTTTATGATCTAACTGATGTAGTGACCTAATTGCCACACATAGACTCTGAAGGTAATTATCTGGGTTCAAATTACAGCTCTGTCGCCTACTTGTTATATAACTTTGGGCAAATTACTTACTTTTTTTATATCTCAGTTTACATATCTGTAAAGTAGGGATAATAATGATAAATACTTCATACCGTTGCTTTATGGATTAAGTAGGTTAATATTCGTAAAGTGGTTAGAATAGTGCATGCTTTGTAGAAGTGTTTAATTGGTATTAATTATCATTATCAAGACTCCAGGATTATTTTTCCGGCATGAAGATTCATGTGAATTTCCCTATCATTTTGAATACCCTAGGTAATCTTACCACTACATATTTTTAATTAATTTATTATATTTTGGGAGACTGTTTTATTGAATTTTTTAAACTTTTATTTTAAGTTCAGAGGTACATTTGCAAGTTTGTTACTTAGCTAAAACTTGTGTTCAGGGGGTTTGTTGTACAGATTATTTTCATCACCCCAGTATTAAGCCTAGTACCTATTAGTTATTTTTTCTGATCCTCTCCCTCCTCCTACACTCTGCCCTCTGATAGGCTCCAGTGCATGTCATTCCCCTCTATGTGTCCATGTATTTTCATAATTTAGCTCGCACTTATGAGTGAAAACATGCAGTATTTGGTTTTCTGTTCTTGTGTTAGTTTGTTAAGGATAATGGACTCTAGCTCAATCCATGTCCTTGAAAAAGACATGATCTCATTCTTTTTTATGGCTGCATAGTATTCCACAGTGTATATGTACCACATTTTCTTTATCTAGTCTATCATTGATGAGCATTTAGGTTGATTCCATGTGTTTGCTATTGTTACAGATTTCTTAATACTATATTCCCTACCTGGAATGTCCATTACCTTCCTATCTAGATTATTCTTTTCCTGCATATCTCAGCTTGATTGCATTTTCTCTGTTATGTCATGAGATCTCATCTTCAAGGACAATGTGATCTCATCTTCAGGGCCTTTTGTTGGTGCCATTAGTGGTCAGTTATGACTTCATGCAGACAGTTATCTTTTCATAACTTACCTTCTCAGTGAGATTTTTGTATGTTCCTTAAAAAACAAAGTAAATCCTACAATTTTTAATAAACTTTCACAGTTCCTACCAAGTATCTTTGCTTTTATGAAGTGCTTGACAAGCAGAAGTGAACTGATAAATAATATTTTTATTTACTTGATTGTCTACAAACTTTAGTATAAAAACTCTTCTTAGGTTATCTCACCTACTCTTATTTTATTGTTGATATTTACATATAAAGCACTGTATTAGTCCATTCTCACCCTGCTATGAAGAAATATCTGAGACTGGGTAATTTATAAATAAAGAAATTTAATTGACTCACAGTTCTGCATGGCTGGGAGGCCTCAGGAAACATACAATCATGGCGAGGGCACCTCTTCACAGAGAGGTCGGAGAGAGAATGCAAGGAGGGGAAATGCCAGCTGCTTATAAAACCATCAGATCTCATGAGAACTCACTCACTACCATGCGAACAGCATGGGGGAAACTGCCCCTATGATTCAATCACTTTCCACTGAGTCCCTCCTCTGACGCATAGGGATTATGGGAACTAAAATTCAAGGTGAGACTTGAGTGGGAACATAAAGCCAAACCATATTAAGCTCTCATAACAGGGCCTGGTTACACTGCAAATGTTCAATAAATAATGATGATGATGATAATGATTGCTATAGATTGAATGTGTGTCCCCCACAAAAATCACATGCAAAAACTTAATCTCCAGTGTAACAGTATTTGAATGTGAGGTCTTTGAGAGGTGATTAGGTTGTGGGGGCAGAGCCCTCATAAATGAGCTAATTGCCCTTAGTAGAGAGGCTCCAGAAAACTCCCTCACCACTTTCCACTGTGTAAGGACACCATGTGAAGGTGGTCTTTGAACCAGGCAGTAGCCCCTCACTAGATACAGAATCTATCAGTGCCTTGATCTTGGACTTCCCATCCTCCAGAACTGAAAGATAAATGTCTTTTGTTCATAAGCTTTCCAGTTTATAACATTCTGTTAAATCAACCGAAATGGACTGATGATGGTGATAAAGATGATGATGATGATGATGATGAAGGAGAATACTATGCTTTAAAATGACCAGTTGTTTCCCCAAGTATCTACTCAGACTCAGGGAACTATGCTAAAATATTTGTATACATTATCTAATTTAGCCTTCAATAACCTAAGAAGAAAATCTCATTTATTTCCATTTTAAAGAGAAATTCAAGCTTTGAGTGCATAGGGTAATCATAAATCCTGGGTTTCCTAGTACAGTGTTGTTTTACACTTGTTGTACACAGGTAATTATTAATAGTGTCCTCTTCATTCTCAGAAGTGTATGTTTGGTCAATGACTTACATGGTTACTCTAGAGTTAATTAATGCCAATATAACAGAGCTTGGAAGTGGAGGAGCTGTAATCTAAAAAGTGAGAAGTCAACCTCAGAGCACTAACCCTTAGGCTAAGCCCTTGTAAAGCCACATATTTCAATTCCTCTTCATATAAAGGAGTATTACAAAATATGACATTTAGAGATGTAGGAAATGAACATATACAGATTGAAATTTTGTTTATGTTTGAGTGGTCACATGGTCCTGCTCCTTCTCCGAGTGAGAAATGAGATAAAATTATCAGGAGGGAAGATGGGGAAAATTATTTTGATTTTTTTTGTCAGTTCTCACAAAGAAATTTCACAATTAGAAGTAATATGAATTTCAATTGTATGATGAAAACCCCAATAGCAAACAAAAATATTATATTTACTAAATTTGACTATGCATAATGTGAATTAATGTTATCCCTGATGTCTTGGCGTTAAAGAGGGAGAAATTCATTATAAGCCTGGGAGATAAATGTAAAATAAAAAATACCAGTACTTAACAATTATAATATTGTACATTTTATACATAACTTATACCAGAGCACATATTTGTATATATCTGTTTGACACTCACAGTTCTCTGAAACAAGTAAAGCAGAAATTCTTGTTTTCATTTTACATGAAACTGAGAATCAAAGAAATTAAGTAAATCACAAGATTTATACTTGAGAGTATAAATTAGGATACAACATCATCCTGATATCTTAATTGTTCAAATATAGCCTGACAGAAACATGTTCAAGAGAAAGGTACTTCAAGGGCAAAATCCAAACTATACACTCCAGAAGAAGAGTGTCTGAACTTAAAAGATGGCTGTTGTTTACTGCCCACTGGACACTGATTTTAACTATGAGACTAATCATTAAAACTACAAAATATTATTGTCATCTTGTCTAGTTAACATAGATGCCATTATACAACCAGAGAATGGAGTTAGAGTTGATTTCACATCTTGTGCTACAAATTATTAAGCATCACTGTCAGATCAAGCAAAATGCTTTTGAAATGCAGATGATCAGCACAGGCAACACAGACGCTGTCTCAGGACATTTTTTCTAGCTGGGTCATATCAGCTCCCAATTGAAGAAATTGCTGATTCTGGGAATATGTATGAAATAACTCCAGTTTCTTCTTTCTCCTTATTCTCTTTTCTAATCTCTGTCCCTAAGCAAACCTGTTCTCTCATGCAACCATTCATTCACACTCTGATATAAAAATAGTAATTGAAGACTAGCATTATGTTTTCCTCTTCAATGGTTAGCTACATTTCTGCAGGAATCGAAGCTGAAGACATCAAGTTCTAATAATGACATTTAAAGGAGGTAGCTTTCCAGTTAGTCTGAAATCCCCTTCTGCAGGTGTTCACTAGTTATTGTACAGATAGGGTCCCATATTTTTATTCAACAACTAAGCTCCACTCAATGAAATTGAACAGGGTAAGCTTATTGAAAAAGAATAAAGGCAATTGCTTTCTTTGAGTTTTGGCTCATTTCTTTGTCCAGTTTGAAAAACTAAAGGTACTGTATAAATCCTTTAAAATGTGGAACAGCAGGACAGTGACTGTGCAAACACATAATTCATCAAGTTAAATTTATGTCTGGTAACAGTGATTTTGAACACAATAGAACAGATGCCATCCTGTAATATCCTGTCAGTCACTCCTTTCCACAATTTCAGAGAACCACATTATGAAATTCCTTTCAAACTTTATGCAACATAGCTTGTAGGGTGTTTCCCAAAGTGGTGCTCACATAGGTATGAGAGACACACACCAATAACCTGGCAAGGACTGAACCCATTTGTCCAGTTTTGTGACTATATCCTACTCTCCAAATTTTTATCCTGTCCTCTCATTCCCACCTTCAACATTATAAAGATCAGTTCTCCCCACATGAAGCCAGAAGTTTTCAGTCTACCAATATTGACGTTTGTAGTGAATCTACTTTCTCTCTGCTCATCAGCTTCAACTCAGTAGTTAGCTTGGGATTTTTATTTCCCCAATTATTTCTTTAGGATATGCTAAATGGGGGCAGGGAAGGAAGGCAGGGAAGAGACAGAGAGGTGGTGATGTCAGTGGTAAGAAACTTTCACCACTGTTTAATGTGGTTGTTGATTTACCATATTTACAGATTACAACAGATTACTGTGTGAATGTGAAGATTTCAGACAAAAGTTGACATTTAAAAAAAAATCTTGTAGCAGCATGGATACAATTATGTATACATAAGGAATATATATGTAATATTGTATACATAAAATGACTAGGTAGATAATAGATGTGGATAGATATGTATTACATGCATCTATATTGTGGATTAGACATACTTTTAACTTTTTATTTTTATGTTTGATTAAGTCTTTGTTTATCTTTTAAAATATAGTTTTCTCATTTAAAAACCTGTACAGATTGGCTAAAATGCCACTTTCCATATTCTACCTTCTATTTTTGATTTTTCTTCTTCTTAAATGTCATTTACTTTGTAGTCATCAATCAAATTATTCTTTAACCATTTCTTACCTGTGTCTAGAAGTATTGATAGTCCATATGCCATTAAGGTGACATTTGAAAAGTGAAAAGTAGTGATTATTTTTTAAAGCAGACAAATGTGTATGCACAGTATATATGTATATATATACATATATACACACACACAGAGACACATGTATGTGCACTATAAATATATGCACTGTGTGTATATATATATATATATATATATATATGGTGCACATATGCATACGTCCATTGATATTTGTCATGAAGTGATTCTGTGTGTGTGAAACTGGCTATGCCATGTGATAAAGCTGTTTCTATGGAAACAGCTCATGATTCATGGTCAACAAAAATTACAGATGAAAGTGTAAGGTAGACTTGATAGAGAAACTAATTTCTGAATTAAAAAATGTAAATGCTATATTTACTAACAATTTTTTATGACTGAAAATATTCTTTTATAATCCTAATAAATGTCATTATTCAGTCCCTAAAATATGCTGGGAGTGATAATAGAGAATATAAAGAATACAATTCTAAGCTTCCAAAAGCTTACATAGTAGTGGGGAAAAGGTAAGGTTAGGAAGACCTTTATATGGATGATTCTTAAATTATATCAGGTCTTTTGTCTTTTATGAGACTTGATTTCCTAATATGCACCAGATATTATTTTTCCAGAATAATTCTCTCTGGTGAGGCTGCAGAAAAGACTCCATAGAAAAAAATACGATTTCCTGTGGGTTTTGAAGTAGACCTAAATGCATTTGGGTGGCAGAGGGTTTGCGGGTGGCAGGAGGTAGAAATAATGACCACTGACATGAGAAAATGTTCTAGACACAGGTGGGATTCCAAATAAATGTCATTGAACTGTCTCCATGGAGACAACAAAGCTATTTCCCTTGACTAGAGAATTGTGTATCATTCCCTTGAAAATAATAAATCATAAGAAAAACATCTCTCCATGAGTCACAGAAGTTTAGAGTAGGCAGAGATCCTGAGCTTTCGACAAATTTATTTCTCTGCTTTCAGGAAAGATACCAAATAAATCCTATCATTCAAGTGGGATTCACTCTTAGCAACTTCCCTGATCATTCAGCGACAAGAACCAAGGCATCTAACCTCTAATTTTTCCTGTTGTATCTGAAGGGCCTTCATCCATACTCTTTTTCAGTAGAGGTAGGGACCCTCTTTTTCAGTAGAGGTAGGGAAGGAACATCTGACTGCTAACAGTTACCAAAGGGTCATCTTCTATTTGAATCTATTTCTCTAGCTGCTTCTCTGTCTTTCTCTAAATGAAACAGTACAATCTATGAATAAGACTTTGCTTAAAGAGATTTCCTCTTTCCAGGAGACCAACTTGTAGGGGACAGGGATCTGTTGAATTCGTCTTTAGAATCATACCCAACAGGCCATTCACATGTTTCCATTCTTTTGCAAAGCTACTGAGAGTCACTTTTTAATTTCCTGGCAGGTAAGCTTCATTTCTCAAGGCATGCTGTCAGCCTCATTTGCCCTGCCTGTTATATCCGGTTGCATTTCATCACCAAATACACTTTCTACAAGAACTCACACTGCTTTCATGCAATCTCACATGGAAACACAATGTTCCAGAAGGACTCTGAATCACTTTAGCGATACAGTGGAGAAGAGACCAGATGCTGTGTAAGTAAGTTTCCCACACATCTATTTCCCCTACCTCTAAGGTTTTATAAAGGCATCTAAAACAGAACACAAAGATCACGCCTCTGGAGGGATTTGAAAAGCATGCTCTAAATCCTGTCAGAGTCTGGGTCTGCCTAGATAAAGAACCATATTACCAGGGATAATTAAAGTTGACTTTATTCCACTCTGTCTTGCCCAGCACTCTTTCTCCCTATCTCTAACCACTTTATTCTAAGTGGAATAAAGTTGACTTTACTCCACTCTGTCTTTGCCCAGCTCGCTTTCTCCCTATCCCTAACCCTATCTCTAACTCATCACCACATTTATGGACTTAAGGATCTATCTCTGTAGAACTCACCTTATTTGTGAACAGAATAAGAAGAAACAGTTCATTGATGCAAATATTCAATATTCTGCCTTAGTGCTTCCCCAAGTACCTTACAACATATATTTATATTCTAACTTTTTTTTCTGAAAACATGTTCATTTCAGCAGTAAAGAGATATTGTGGTGCTCCTGGCCCTGGGTTCCCTCCCTAGGCACATGGTGCCGCTATGTCAATCACTTAATATGGAACCTTGGAGGGGATCCAGGGCTCATTTCTTCTCTAATCACTATCATCCAAAGAGTCACTAAATTCCTCTGATTTCTCCTGAATAACATGTTTCTGTCTATGTCTATGGAAAGTACTAGTTTAGGCATCTATTTTCTCTTATCTGGACCTTGAAACACTCTCATAGCTTCATAACACTTTCTCAGTTTTAGCCTTCTCTACTTCATCCTCCACATAGCTGCAAGAATCTAAAATGTAAAACACAGATCCCATTAAAACCTTTGCCAAGATGTTCTGGATTTCAGGATTAGGGTCCATTTCCTCAGCATGGACATTTCAGCATCATTTCTTTATCTGATGCATGTGAGTGTGTAGTACGAATTCTCTTTTTAAAATGAAAGTGAATGACACGTACATATAAGATTTTTTTAAACCAACAGTTCAAAGAGGTATATAAAAGACTGTATCCCTCTGCAGTCCACTTGTGGTCCTTGTTCCACCTCCAGAAGATTACAACTATTACTTATTTTCTTGTGTGTATCCTTCCAGAAATTGTCAGTGCATATACAAACAAACATATATTTATAGAGAGGCTTCTTTTTACACAATGAGAGCATTCAATAACATTTTCCTGTACCTTGGTTTTAGCACGCAGTCTGATCTCTTGACAATCCTCCCTCTGCCTTTTACGTTCTCACAATAGGAATTATCTGTAGTTCCCAGAACACTTCATGCTGTTTTCAGGCACACCTCCCAATGCATATGCCCTTTCATTTGCATGGAAATGTGTATAGGCTGCAAATGAGAACTTCTACACAATTTCTAACTACTATTCTTTGCTAAGATTCATTTCAGGCATTAACCCTTCATCATGCCTTATAAACTAACAACCTGTGCTCCCATAGGATCCTATACATACATATCTCTATCATAGCACCTACCACACAGACCAAGATAACTATGGAGGTTTTGAATCCATAGTTCTTCTTTCAAAAATATACTTTTCAAAAAAGGCATTCTTCTGAAAAAGAAAATCTCCACTGCGAGATTGGAAACTTTAAATTGTTTGTTTTTAAAAAAAGATTATAACCAGCCAGGCGCAGTGGCTTATGCCTGTAACCCCAGCATTTTGTGAGGCCGAGGTGGGTGGATCTCGAAGTCAGGGGTTCAGGATCAGCCTGGTTAATATGGTGAAACCTGTCTCTACTAAAAATACAAAAATTAGCCAGCCATGGTCGCGCACCCCTGTATTCCCAGCTACTCAGGAGGCTGAGGCAGAAGAATCGCTTGAACTCGGGAGCTGGAGGTTCCAGTGAGCTGAGAACACACCACTGCATTCCAGCCTGGGTGACAGAGTGAGACTCTGTTCCAAAAAAAAAACAAAAAAACTATAACCTCCACAAGAACAGAGACCACATCTACTTGTCTGTTTTTTTGTATTTTTTTTTTTTGCTAGAGTAGTTGGATCAATGCTACTGGAAAATTATCCCTTATTCTTAAATTCACAGTACGGTAACAGATTTTATTGGGGACGTGAGAGTCAGGGAAAGATACGTCTATTCACTTAGTAGAAGAGTAGCAATGAGGACTATGAGGACTCTAAAAGGGGTAACTGGGCTCACTAAAGACAAAAAATGAATCTTTCAGGGGTTTCTTTTGTGGCCAGACTTTTTCTAAGATTTCACTACTGATATGAATTAATTTTAAACCTTTTCTTAATCACATCTGCCAAGTAATGAATAATAGATTGCTGAATGCCAGTATTAACTTCCTTCCCTTTCAATACATAGAAGTCACGGAACTTCATGAAATGTATGATCTGCTGAAAACAGAAGTATTTTAGGAAAAAGAATTTCAGTGCTCATATGGTTTATGGATGAACTATGCACTAACATTTAATCAACTATAAACATCTACCAATTCTTCCTCTTATGACTTTCAAGTATGATTGTGTCATTTGAGCCCCCTCACTGAAACATAAGCCAATTGGAAACATTTAAACCATTCTTTTCTGTTTTGAAATGTTTTACTTTTCTTGAAAATGCAAGATTTCATTTGTGTATGAGTATTTTGAAGGTGCTATGAAGTATTTGGGGCCTGCCAAGACAAAAATCATCAGAAACTTAAAGAATGGATATTAAGTGAGATTCAGCTAAGACAAACACCCTGGTTTTACCCCTCATTTCTCAGTCACCTCATAGAAGGATTTTAGGCAGTTTGGGTAAATCCTTTGGGATGCTCAGATCTACAAAAATAACAGTTTCTTTTCGTTTCACAACATGTATTGACAAAAAAATGTTACTTCAGTTGTGGTGGGGCAGTGTTCCCCGTTTAAATACAATGGACAGCTCCTCATAGAAATAATTCCAATTTAGTCTTGGCTCTAATGTTCAATACAATATAAACCAGGCATTAGGCCAGTCTCATTTTGAAGATCATTGCTTCTTGTTGCTGTCTTTGTGAATGTGTTTAAGGAAGAAAAAGTTGGATGAGGATGCCATGACTAATTAAAATAATAATTCAAGAGGTCCTAGAATGGACACAATCAGTACTTCGGTGTTCTAAGGAGGCTACTGTCATTTGCATTCAGTGGGAATTCAATAAATTCTTGTGACTGACTCGCCTACCAGGAGAATATGATGGAATAAGACAATCTAGTAAGAGAATTTTATTTTGACAGAGTCTAAAATCTTTAAATATCTAACTTTTTATTATAGGATCTTTGAACTGGAAAGAGTTTTAGCAATTATGTAATTTACCTTGATTTTACAAAGAAGAAACCTGAGGCCTAGAGAAGCCAAATTACTCACTCAAAGTCTTAGGCTGTTTTTTTACTAGCCTAGTAGTTAGGAGCCACACCCTGGAGACAGCCTGCCTGGTTTCAAATTTTGGCACTGCCCATTCACTAGCCCATTCTGAGTAAGTTATTTAACCTAACAACGTTTCTCCCTCTCTCAATCTCAGTTTTTCAATCTGTAAAGGGGGGATAAGAATTGCATAGCATTAAGTAAAGGATTAAATAAGCTATTAATGTAAAGCACTGATAACCATACCTCACATATGGAAAATGTTCAGTAAGTTACTATTTATTTCATTGCTTTTCACACTATAATAGCCAGTCTGATTCTGCAATCCTAAAATTCCAGGCTTTCAAATGTGAATTCAAACTTTAAAACAATCTAGATAGGCTTGCTTTAATGCAGCTTAGAGTAAAAAAAAAAAAAAAAAAAAAAAGTTATCCCCAAACAGACAGGCAAAGGGAAGATTTTCCTTTCTCAGCCTCTCCAGATGTTATAAAATTATAATCCAGCACCTAAAAGAAAAACTTGTGTGATTACTCACATAAGAGTAAAATGCATTCATATGCTTGCTAATACCTGTTTCTGCTTTTAAATGGTACTCTCCTATTTGTTCTGTTTGCAAAGGAAATTCTATTATAACCTCAGAGAATTTACTGACAACATCAAGAGTATGTTTAGGCTATTTTACAAAGTTATTGCTAGCTCCTCAGTGGTGAAAAAACAGTTTGCAGTGTTCTTTATTCTGAAGAAAAAAGTCATAGGTGTTTCTGTAAAGCAATAGGATAGTATTGTAGAGTTACTGTACTTGGAAATGTTTTCATTGCCATCATTTGAGATTGGTTGATTCATGGGTATAAATACAATCAGGAAGACAATTTATTAGTTTAGTTCAAGCCCCATCATCCAGACTCCTGCCTTTGTCCTATTGGTTATCAGCAATTATGGAATTAACTTTCCCTTTAGAGAACAGGTACCTGTTTAACCAGCAGGAAATTAACCTGCAACTTAAACAACAACATTCATAGAGAAATTTGAAAGGAAAATATGTTCATTTCTTTTTTTTTTTTTTAACCGTTTTGCTCTATTGCACATGCTGGAGTGGCTCATTGCAACCTCTGCCTCTCGGGTTCAAGTGACTCTCATGCCTCAGCTTCCAGAGTAGCTTGGACAACAGGCACACGCCACAACGTCCAGATGACTTTTGTGTTTTTGGTAGAGATGGGGTTTCACCATGTTGGCCAGGCTAGTCTTGAATTCCTGACCTCAAGTGATCCACCCACCTTGGCCTCCCAAAGTGCTGGAATTATGGGTGTAAGCCACTACACCCAGCCAATTTCTTAATGAAGCTAGAATTTAGGATGATGTACTACTTTGATATTCAAAGTGCAATGTACATACCAGCAATCAGCATTGCCCAGGAAAAACGCAGAATGCCAGGCCCCATCCCACACCTCTGACTCAGAATTGGCATTTTAATAAGATCCTAGAGTGATTCAGGTACATGTGAAAGATTTGAGAAGCAGTGACCTAGAGAAATGCGTGTGGAGACTGGCAATCTGACAAGCAGTTACTCTTTTGGGTCACCACAGTGATAGTAATGAGATGTAATTGAAGTATGTACCAGAAACTTCCAGAGTCTAATATTAAAATCACCACCACCACAACAGAAACAGTGAATTCTAAGTGGATATTTGGTAAATTAAATTTGTTTTTCCTTAAGCATCATTTATAAAATTGGCTAATTTTCATTTCTGTCGTTGTTCACTGTAATCTCTGTAAGAGCATTTACTGTTATACTCATTTATGCATGAAGGAAGGAAAGACAATGAATCCATGATAGCTATCTCATATTGGGGACAACCTGGATTGAGTCCTATGTTTAGTTAGGACTCATTCAATGTAAGGGTTTCTGAGGGTGGCCATTTGGACCATCGTGTCTTCAGATCAGGTACAGAAAGCTGCCTGGTTGGAGCTCCTATGTTAATCAGGATCCTCCTCTTGAATAAGAAGGAACAGCTAGTCGCTGGAATTTGAAATACAAGACTTCAACTACTTGTTTGCAGGTAGTTAATATCATGTTTTCCCAAACTACTGTTCAAAGAGAAAACCTGCTTACTACTGTGTCTTACTGGCTTTATAGTAGCAGATGTTAGTGGTTACGTTAAGGACAATTTCTGGGAGCTCTTGTCTCCGTTTACTCCAACTGCTTCCTGTTCATCTTCAGTCTTTTGTGTGTGTGTGTGTGTGTGTGTGTGTGTCTGTGGCTTGGCAGAAACTTAAAAGACAAGCTTTGATGGGTACAATATATAAATGGAAATCATGGTGATTTCTTAAGATGACAGCTTAGAAAACGGTAACAGTATGTCAGTATGTAGTTGCTATCACACGAACCATGTAACCCATGATGCAAGAACAGATCTTTCTAATTTAATCAGTAATATTATTGCCTGAAAAGTCTTTTTCTCAAGTAGATATTTTTTTCTGCATCGGAATTATTATTCACAATTTTTGCATTCCCTTGCTTAGAACCAATGATTCTTGATTATAGAGATTCTTTGCTATATAAAGACTGCTTTTTTCCTTTTAAGAAAACACTTCATTTTTCCCAAATTAAGAAACCAGAAAATGCTCTTAATGTGATGTTAGTCTTTAAAGCAGACAATGTATAAACCAAACAGGAATTATATTTTACTTGGGAAGGAAACAAAAATGAACAGAACCTAATTCTCAAATCCACTAATTTAATGCACAGTTATGTCATTTTCCCAGCCAGGGAATGGGTCATAATGATAATGGATGAAAACATAAATATGAACAATGTTTTAGTAATGGATTCAATTTGCATTTTCTTAAAAACTATTTTTATGACATTCTTGTCCATTCTCTTTATTATATTCTTGTGATTTAATGTAGATGAAAATTTTCTATTAAATAACTCAAAAGTTATTGCCTATCAGGGTACTGAAACATGCTTAATACAAAAAGCAATAAGCAATAAGTCTTATTTTCCATGGACTTCCAACCCTATTTATATTATATAAAATTACAACATATAATAAACAATTTTCTTATGGGGGTATGGGGCTAACCATCTGAGTTGTGTTTAGACAGAGCTCTCAAGTCTAAAAACATTTCTCTTTATTTCCATTTTTCTTGGAGTTATTTCCAATCTATTTATTTCAATGCTTTGCCATAGTTGAGAGAAGATAAAATGAACTTTAGGGTCTGTCGGCAGTGCTCATTAAAAGGAGAAACGAGAAAGAACAAGTAAATCAAGGTTTATTATTTTTCCACATTGAGTGGTTTCTATTTTCTAATTATGTCGCTAACATTGTTGAGGAAAGGTCATGAGAGTTGTAGTAGAATATGTATTTTCAAAGGCTTACTGTGTTGGGCGAATATTTTTTAAAAATCAAGTGCATATACACATGTTACCATGAGTAAACAGACTGTATTACTTAATCATTAGGAAGAACTGTCCAGTGGTGTTTCAATTAAAGTCAATCCTTGTTCTCAGCTTGTGCACGAATTCAGCTGAACAACTGATTATACAGAACTGTTTTGTTATGGTGGTTGTTGATTATAGCAACTTCCCTATTTAATTAAGTTTAACAAAAACTGAAAAAGTGTATGTTAATATAGCCAACAGAATTATATATTTTTAAAAATTCTGAAAAGCATAGCACTCTACACGTCAAGGTAGACCAAAGGCTGCATTTGCTTTTTGAGCTTTTTAAATCTCCTGTTTTATAAATTATATGTGGATGCTTGCAAGATACAAAAGTCAATGATTGAAAAGGAAAATATTATTATTAATCTACGTAATAAGACTTGTTAAACTAATTCATTGTCTAATTTGTCCAGTTGCATTTGTGTAGATTAGGCACAATTTGTATATGTGCACATATTATCACATTCCTCAGAGTGTTTGCAAATATTGTGTTTTGGGTTACTTTGTGGTATTAACATGTATGTAAACAGAATACAATAAGTCAGTTTGCCAAATGAGAAAATATTCATTGTGCATTACGTTTTTAAAATTGAGTTTCTTTTTCCAGCATGACAATCAGAGACATTTAAAAATAGTATCTCAAAAAAATAGTATTTTAAATATTATTTGAAGCAGGAGCAGCTACAAGTACAAAGCACAGAAATTAGTCACACCTTTTATTCTACTCCTATTTAAGAAGCTATAGATACATTTATTTCTTCCCTAACATAACCTAAAAAGGAAAAGAAAAAATTCTTAAACCATAGCATTTTAAAATAAAATGACACAGTAGGAATGAAATGAAAGACAATTCAATAGCCTTTATAGCTATAAAGTGATAAAATCTCTAAAGGTTTTACTCTTTAAATTATTCAGGATGTCTAAATTTCTGCTGCCATAATATTTTTTCACAAGTGGAATAAAAATGGCATTTTGCTCACGTAGATCTAGCTGTCCCCTGGGTGGCTGATTCTAGAAAAGCAACAGGTTTTTTCCCCTGTCTTACAAGAAGCAACAGTTAGAAACTCTAAGTAGCCAACTGCTACCCACAGTGGACGGAAACAGCCGACAGGAAAGTGGCAGCTATTTCAGTTGATTTTGCAACAGCTTCCAAAAAGAGAGGGAGAATATAAATGAAAGAAGACCCCTTGGAAATGAAAGGACTGTGCTATGTTACTGTCGCCCCCTCTCCCTTCCAACGTCCCTTAAATTATCAAGCTTTTTAGACATGCGTAGATTTCTAGAGTAAAGTGAAGCAATATAACTTGACCCATTTTGTTTCAAGTTAAATTTGCAAGATGCAGCAAGACAAATTCATAACCTCCCACGAGTGAACAAGACAAGCCTACCCAGGCTCGGGCACTTTTCCTATTAGCAAGCATGGGCTGTCGTCTCAGCCTGTTGCTCTTGCCACACGGTGTGCCTGAACCCGGAGGGAGGGACACTTTGAAACCTCGAGTGTGAGCTGGGTGGCGGGGCCTCGGTGCATCCGGGCTTGCCGACTGCGACTGCGAGGGCCACGGGGATTGCCCGGGCCGCGCCTGGGGAGGTGATGGCTGCCGACCACCGGTCGGGGGACCCCAGTGCAAGCCTCCCGGCTGCCGGCAGATGGTGCCCTCCTCATCCGAACACGCAGGGAAACCCAGCTAAAGTAACGCTCAGACTCCGCCCCAGCCGATCTACGGCGCAACAGTCACCCGTTCTTCCCAAAATAGTGCCGAGCACGTTTCCCCTGGAACACCGCAGTAGCCCGTGTTTGTCGAAATTACAAACCAGGGGTGACCGGGTGTGTGTGCCGGAGTGGGGAGCGCGTGCGGAGTGGGACCCCCCGGGGCCAGGGGCGAGGTGACCGCCAGTGAAACGCAGAGGGCACAGGGACCGGTCCATTTCGCTTCTGCGTAAGCCGGACCGCCGGGCCCGTTGGGAGGCCACTCACCATATTCACTTCGGAGACCATGTCTATGCTGGCGACATCGATCCGCATCCCGACGTCCACCGGGGGGCCTGCCGGGGAGGTGGGCCACATTAGGGACAGATTCTCTGAGTGACAGCGGGCTGGGGAGGAGAAGGGGGCTTCCCAGCTCTTACTCCATTCTGAACGGGCTCCCTCCCTACTCGCCCCACCACCCCTTTCAGGGGACAGCCTGGGAAAACAGGTGTGGGCACACGCGTGATGCAGTGACTATGCAGAGGGTGTGTCGGCCCGGGAAAGGTCGCCTCCGCCTGATGATCCATGCACCTGAGCCTGGGGTCCCGGTGTGTGTGTGTGTGTGTGTCCAGGGCATAGTGCACGCTTACGAAAATGACACGCTTTTTTTTTTCTTTTTTGACATTTATCTTTGACAGAAAAGGAGAACTAGGGATGGGTTACAGGTTGAAAAAGATGAAGCGTTACCTCCGAAGTCCGGCCGCAAGCGAATGTCATATCCTTTGAGCAATCTGTCCACTGTCTCTTTCACGTATGACATGTTGCTGGGTTCGTTGGCGCTGAAGGGAAGAAGTAAGGACCGTATTCAAAATGAGCACAAACCGTGAGCACATATAAAAAGATACAGGCACACCTACCCCCAAATAACAAGATACATGATCCAGCAGGCACGTAAAAAGAAACACACCAAGAAAAAAAGAGAAAGATTAAACAACAGTATCTCACCTGTGTGCACAACAGACCATGGTAATCATCACAGGAAAAGAAAGAAGCCCCAAACTCTCTCGATTTTGTACTGTCCACATTACTAACTCTGATTAAAGAATTGTCTTTTCTGCGAAGATTCAAGGAATGCAACTTAGTCTGCTGCTGGGCAGTAATTCCCGAATGGACCTGCGCATGCGCAGAGGGCGCTCACTACCAAAAGACACCTTGTGCCTTGCAAACAATATTCCTAGTGGAACAGGCAACAGATTTCAATCCTTCTGAAGTTCCTTTTTGGGGTGCTCCGTGTCCTCCGGGTAGTCAGAGACAAGCTGCTGTTTTCACGCAGGGAATCCTACGACAAGTGTAAGCGGAGTTTCCTTCATGCACTGGAGGTTGCTATATTGATTTCCTTTCAGCCCCCAACCTGATTTTGTTTTTTTTACTGGGCTCTCAGTGATTTAGCTAAGGCTGCCTGTGATTGGCATCTTCCGCTGACAGTCAGGGAGGTCCCAGAACCGGGATTCTGGAGGCAGATCTCTTGTTCTCTGTTTGCCTGTGGCGGTACCGGGTGGATGTGGTCAGCAGGGGTTGAGGGTGGGGGTGACTGGGAGCTGGGAAGAGTGGAGAAAGAGGGAGCCAGAGTGTTACGAAAGGTACTGAGGAAACTCTGTACCTTGAGAACTCCAAAAATCAGGTGCCCTTGAGAGGCATCCTAGGACATCTGGCTTGGTGTAGACTTCTGTAGGAGGCGGAGTAGGAGAGGCAAGCCAACTTTTCTTCCACCCTACTTTTCTTCCCTCCACTTGTAGTTTCTCTACCAGGTTGGGAAATGAGGGAAACAAAGGATGGGGCAGCAGTTCTTGGCAGGCAATCTTTTTTTCTGGGGCCATCCGCTGCAAGCCTCACTTTTTCCTCCAGGTTTTAGTAAGAAAAATCTCTTTCTTAAGTTAACAGCATATAAGCTGGTATTTGTGACCCCTAACAGAACCCTGAAACATCCAGACAATCTAACCTCTGTTTGCCAGTAGGTTGGGATTCTGCAGCAGCAAGCATTTTTGAATTAAATCAAATATAGTAACTTCGATTATACAAATGTCATAGAGCACCTGTTAAGCAGAAGGCCCTGGGCTAGGTGTTTGTTCACTTGTTAAATGGTACATATTAAATCTATGTTGTGGGCATTCTGGGACTTATAATTGCTTCAAAAAGGGTTCTTGAGCTAGAGAAATTCGCATCTAATGAGAGGGATAGACACAAGTGTAAGGAAATTCAGTGTATCTCTAGAGAGTTTATGTAGTGATAGGAGTGTTGGTAATTCTACCAGGGAGACGTTTCCAGAGGAGGAGTAATTTAAAGGAGGAGAAAGCTTTTTGCCAGAGCAAGGAGGGTGGGGTATTCCAGAAAGAGGGACACCATGTGCCAAATCCACAGTCTACTTGGATAACTAAACCCAGAAATGACTGGTCAGATTATAAAGGGAGGGAGAGAAGGTAGGTGATGAGAGTGCAAAGGGAAGTTGAGGTGACATTACAAAAACATTACATACTCTGCATTTAGGCTTCTGGCAATCACTGAAATGTCTCAGTAAGGATGGTGAGGGTCAGATTTAGGCTTTAGAACTCACTGGTAAAATAATTATAGCAACAATCAACACATATCACTTGCTGGTTAGGTGGCAGTTATTGTGCACATTACTTAGATTATCCCATTTAAACCTTAGAACAGCCCAAAAGTGCTATATATGATTATTATTCCCATTTTATAGATGAGGATACTAAGACTAAATTAACTAGTTTAATATCAAATAGCTAATACATGACAGAATCTGCATTTCAACCAAAATTCTATAGATTTAACTACTCCTGCATGTTGTGAAGCATGGACTCATAGAGGAAGAACCAGATAACGAAACAAGAAGGAAAAGGGTTATTAAAATATCCTAGGTAAAAGGAACTAAAGTCAGAAAGTGTTTAGCATAAAGAGGAGGTGATAGACTAGCTCAAGCTTTCAGAAATATAATGGAGAAATTGAATAGTTGGACGGGTCAGGATTTGGGCACATTTGGAGGGTGTCTAAAAATTGTACAACCATTTACACATGTATAGAGCTTGACATTCTACAAATATATTAATTCTCATTTGAGCCTCACAGAACCTTAAATACTGGGGTCATTCCTTATGGGAAAGAATGCTAACTACTAGTTAGAGTCCTCAATTTTCTTAAAAGGATATCAACTCTACCTTGTATAATTCATACATATCTGCTTTTATGGGTTAAAGAGAGGCTTATTTATGTTTTAGGTCCTTGCTGAAGCATGGAACCCTTCTGTGCTGCATGATTCTATGCAAAAGTCACACTGCAGAAAGTAGGATACATGAAGCTTTACTTCATTCATTTCCTCACTTGTTTATTTCCCAAATATGTATTGAACACTTACTAGGTTCCAGATATTAGGCAAAAAGCTGGTGATACAACAGTGAACAATACAGTGTCCCTATTCGCATAAAATTTGTCAAGTTTTACATCTGTTCATGGTTGCAAATTAGCCTTGCTACTCAAATTCAATTAATAAAAAGCATTCTACCAAGTATTTGTTTCATGTGGTTTTTATTGGGATATATGTTTTCCATTTGCTCATAAACCCCAATAATTACTTTTGAATAACAACTAGGATTTTATTCAGCAGGGTCTGCTGAAGAGCCAAGATTTTATTCTTGAATTAAGAAAGACTATCTGCAACTTTGTAGACTTGAATCCTATTGTTTAGCATGCCCCAGTGAATCAATTTCACTGAATTTTGCTTTGAAATTATGTTTTACATTTACCTGAAAGAACAGTAAAAGTCATAAGATATTCATTATCACATTCATTTGTTACTGAGATGCTACAGAAGGTGAAGTCCACTCTATCACTTGGCATCTTATATACAAGAACTGTTGAGAGGATATTTTTCTCAGACCTCAGTACTCTGAAAATTGTCTTATTGTTTGAATAGCTTATCTTATGAACAATAGAAACCATAAAATTCATTAAATTCTCTACTTAGTTTGGCTACTGAAGATGTCAGAGTCTTGTGTACAACTCAGTTTTAGTCATTTTGTAAGATATGAATGACCTGCATTTTGATATATTACATTTCTCTACAATGCCTTAGATTTCTAAATTTATTTTTTCTTTGTCACAGTTTACTAATTTAAAAAAGGATATGTTGCACTGAATATATATAGTTTGTAAGCTGTCTTGAATAACTTTGGAACTAAATGGGAACTAAATTATTTCAAAATTATTAGAAACATAAATAATTGAACTTAAATGTCTTAATCTAGATGCATTGTGGGAAATTTTATGGCTTAAATAAGCCAAAACATTCTTTCTCTGTGAAATTGATTGCTTTTTCCTCAAGTCAGTCCTCTTACTTAAGACTTTTCTTCCTTCAAAGCTCAATTTAAATTTCTTTTAATATATATATGATATAATCATATATAAAATGTAATATATCATATATAAAAAGAAAATTGAATATATACCATAAAAATAAATAAATAAATAAATAAATAAATATATGTATTTGTTAAAGCTACCCCTTGAAAGCCACCAGTAATTCCTACTCGTATTATCATCTGCTGCTTACTCTTGTGAGCGAAATAGGGGAGGTCTAAAAGTTAACTTCTAACTAGGTTGGAAGTGTCTCAGGGTCAGGAACCTACACATATTCTTAGTATTTCCCTACACAGCAGTTAGCAAACAAGAAAACATAATAGAAAAATGATTCCATTACAATAACAACAATAAATTCTAATGTACCTAGGAATGACTGGGGAAAAATATGCACAAGAACTTCATAGTGAAATATACAATTTTATTTAAACACACAAAATATGACCTAGATAAATGGAAAATGTATCATATGGGTAAGTGGGAGGACCCAACATTGTAAGGATGTCAAATCTATCCAATGTAAGAAATATAAACAATTTGAATAAAAATTCCTACATTCTAAGTGGAAATTAAGAAACTAATCCCAAATTTAAATACAAGAATGAGGGGTAAATAAAAGCCAAGAAAACTTGGAAGAAGAAAAAAAGAGAAGGAATTTGGGGACATATGCCTTTGAGATATCAAGACATTATTGAGCTATATAGAAATTGAATCAGTTTGTCTTTGGCATGGAATTCATGTAGGAATAAAAAGCAAAATAGTATAAGCAAATAAAGAGCACAGAAATACTTTTCTATTTTAGGAAAAGTAGGAAAAGATGAGCTATTCAATAAACGCTGTGAGATAATTTATTATCTATAAGGGAAAAAAGTAGATCTTTACATCATTACCTACATGAAAACATATTACAGGTAGATTGTAATTTTAATACAAAAACCAAAACTTTCAAAACTTTAAACTATAGAGGAGAATATCTTTATGACTGTGATGAAAGGAAAGACCTAAAGATGAACAAAAGTATAAATGATAAAAACGATTATAGGAATAACTATGTTAAAATGTAACCTTCTTTAAATCCAAAGATTCTTCTGAAAAGTCAAGTTATACATAGAAAGAACATGTTTTCAGCAAAATTAACCATCAAAGGATTTGTATAAAGAAATTACTGGGAAAAAAAACTTCTAAAAGTAAATAAGAAAAAAAGATCAAAAGCCAGTCTAAATAAGGAATTGCAAATTAAAGCAATTGTATACTATTTTAAATTCATCAGATAAGCAAAACTTTTAAGAGTATTAAAAATTGGCTTTTGGCCGGGCACGGTGACTCAAGCCTATAATCCCAGCACTTTGGGAGGAGGCAGGTGGATCACGAGGTCAAGAGATCAAGACCATCCTGGTCAACAAGGTGAAACCCCGTCTGTACTAAAAATGCAAAAATTAGCTGAGCATGGTGGTGTGCGCCTGTAGTCCCAGCTACTCGGGAGGCTGAGGCAGGAGAATTGGTTGAACCCAGGAGGCAGAGGCTGCGGTGAGCCGAGATCGCGCCATTGCACTCCAGTCTGGGGTAACAAGAGTGAAACTCCATCTCAAAAAAAAAAAAAAAAATGGCTTTTAAAACTCCATATATTTTCAATAGACATATAAATTAATCTGAACATTTTGTGCAGCTCTTTGGACATACCAGGAAAGTAAAAGATGCCCAAGCCCTTTGTCCCAGCATTTCTACCACTCAGAATATACCCTCGTGATAAACTCATGAAGTCTAAGAATGTTCGTGGCAGTGTTGTTTTTAGTAGAGCAAAACTGGAAACAATTTTTATTAATTGGAAATAAATAGTATATTCACACAATGAAATGAAACAGTCAAAATAGGTGAACATCTACTTGCTTCTACACAGATAAATCTCAAAAGTAAAACATTAAGCAGAAATGAAACAAGAGCAAGGTGCAGAATGACACAATGAGCCATGATAACATAAATTTTAAGAAATTTAAGTATAAAACCCAGGATACATATTATATATGTATTACACACACACACAGAATAGAGAACAAAAACAGGAAGGATGCCACATTTTGTGGTTTTATATATATTATAACAATATATATTATATACATATCATTATATATATGTGTGCGTATGTTTATATGTGTATGTGTGTGTATATATATATATATATATATATATAAACACACAGAATAGAGTACAAAAATAGGAAGGATGCTACCTTTTAGGGTTCAACTGAATCTATAATATTGTTTCAAAAAAATTCATTCGCGTTAACCACAACATAATATGTGGGTGTTCATTTTTCTACTTTCCATTTATTTCTAGATATTTGAAATATTTTACAAAAACTGATCAAAACTAATAAGGAAGTGACAAACTGAGGAGATATATTTGCAATTTATATTTTAAAATGCTTATGCAAATCAATGAGGTAAATACATGTCTAATAAATAATGAGCAAATGATTGCAACAAGTATTTCACTAAAGAAGCCTTAATATTTGATAGCAGAGTAGGGTGACTGTAGTCAATAACTTAATTATACATTTTTAAATAACTTAAGGAGTGTATTTGGATTGTTTGTAACTTCAAGAATAAGTGCTTTAGGGGATAAATACCCCATTCTTTATGATGTGCTTATTTCACATTACATGTCTGTATCAAAATATCTCTTGTACCCCATAAATATACACACCTAACACATACCCACAAAATTTTTAAAAATAGTAGAAAATATTTTAAAAAATAATTAAGTGACCAATAAATATATTGTAAAGTTTCAACCTCAATTGTAATCAAATGAATACAATTTTTAAAACAGATATGAAGTACCATTTTCACTTGTTGGTTTGCTAGTCTAAAATGGTTTAACATTAAGTATCATGGAAGCTGTGGAGAAATACAATTTCATATACTTTGGGGGGAGTATAAATTGCCACAATCTATTTTAAGGATAATTTGTAATACTAATAATAATATAATACATTATTGGATAAATGTATTGGCGGCATTTGCCTTCTATTTAATTGATCAGGTTTTCTGATTTAATATATCACCTAATGTGATATGTTTTTATTATAACCACTCATTGTTAGTAAAGTATGAATTTTGAGAAGACAGTAACATCATTATTGATTTTTAAGATATTTACATACCCTTTGTTATGTTTTCATACTTCATTTTCTAGATTAAATGTAGTATTAATTTAATAAGGTCTAAAGATCTCTTGTTACTTTTATATTGCATTAAGTATTCTAATTAACTTAAGAAGTAATTTTAATCTGTCTTAATAGGAATGCTATCACTTTACTTTTCGCATATCAATTTATCCTTTAGGGATATATTATTTTCTTTAAAAAAAAAGTCTTTTTTCAGGTTATATTAACTGTCACCTATTTAATACATTTTTAGCTATATGAAAATGCATTTTCTACTTTGCATTTTTCAGCTCTTCTTAGTCATATATTATAGCAAGGACCTTAGAGGATAAAATTTTATCATGTAATAAGTCGATTATATTTTCACCTCTTTGTATTTTTACCTCTTGTTATGCTATAACAACTTTTAGATTGTATTTAAAAATTCATATTGTATTTTTCCCTAGATTTATTCTTATTGGAATTTCTTCTCAAATTATTATTTATGGTATTTTTACTATTTGATAAATTGTGGTGATAATAGGGATATTCATTTCTCTTTTCAAGTGGAATTCTATCCAATTAAATACAATATTTTGTTTTAAAATATACGCTCTATCTTACAAATAAAGAGATGTTCTAAGCCATTGCTTCTATTAAAATGTTACCACTGCATTAATAAGAATAGTTAACATTTTAATAGGCTTATTATTTATCAGCACTATTTTAAACACTTGATATATCTAGTGCTCATAATACCTTAAGAGGTAAGGATATATAATTAGTTCTATTTTAAAGATAAGACACTGAAACACAGAAAGTAACTTATCCAAGGTCAAACAAAAATTGAGAGGCAAAATTCAAATTCAAATAGTCTAATGACAGTTTAAATTCTTTACCAGTACACTACTAATTATGAAAAATGTTGCCAACATAAAATATATTTTTAACCTCTACTGAGATAATTAAATGCTTTTTGCAACTTCTCCTGTAAAATTAAATGCATTTAGGGTTTAACCTATGTTATGAGTGATTTATATTTTTAGCAAAAGCCCAAATTATGTCAAAAAATTTTGTTTGAGTACAGCAGACCCATGCTACCCAAGTAGAATCTTATGAAGGGTTCTCTGAAAATCCTCCTTTGTAGTGTTGTGCCCTTTACTTGGTCCCTGTAATTCTGTGGGCCAGGAAAAGTCACAGAGAATGATGGCTAGTCACTAGTAATATATTGCTGTAGAGCATTATCTAAAAAGTGCTGCCATTCACATCTGTGTTAATGTGTTTTGATACATTTTACAGTAAAATAAATTTTACTGTTTACTGTTGTTATTAGAAGCTATAATTTTTGTCTTCTTTAAAAAAATAAATATTTAGTGCCTGATATTAACTGGAGAACAAAACAAACAGCCCGGTGATTATCCGCTGAACATTTTTTCTGCTAAACATACAGCCTTTGGACTAATTCATTTATTCATGAATTTATTTAAAAATATTTTTAGAACTGTGCAACAATAAACGATACAAACTATCAGGGCAAAGCCACCCAAATAACCAATATATAATTTTTTAAAAATGCCAGAAATGAGAAAAGACTTTTTATTTTAATTTTATTTACATTAAGGTCTCACTATATTGCCTAGGCTGATCTTGAACATCCAAGAGATCCTCCCACCTCAGCCTTCAGAGTAGCTGCCATTGCGCCCAGGAAAAGACACCTCAATAGAGCTGAAACTTTCTGCTAGATCTTTAAATCACCAAGTTGAGAATTTGGGAGGAGTTAGCAAGTGGAAAGCATGAGTAAAAGCCTTGAGTTTTAAAGTTGATGGCATTAAAGAAAATGGAAGTAATTAAGGCAGAATTGAAGAAAAATTACGTTTGCAGTGGTGAGGGAAGAGGGAATATTGAGAAGAGGATAAGAATGGAGTTAGATGGTGAGAAGTATGTTTCTAACTTACAGCTAAGCAAGACAAGATTAGCAAAAGAAATTTGGGGATTTGGTTGGGAAATAAAATTTCTTTTTCTCTGCTTCATGTTAAATACATATTCTTCATTAATGAATTGAGATAAGAACATTGCTAATCTCCAGTTTTATTTTGTTGTCATTAAAATTATTTTAAGAGAGATTTAAAGAAAAATTTAGAAAAACCTAGACTGAAAATATGACATAGTGACAGTGTAATTGATTAAAGAATAATCTAATTACTTTCTGTGGAAAAAATCAAGGTTATAAAACTGTCCTCTCCCTGAAATGCAAATCAAAATCACAATACGATACCAACTCTCTCCTGCAAGAATGGCCATAATCAAAACATTAAAAATAAATAGATGTTGGTGTGGATGTGGTGAAAAGGGAAAACTTTTACACTGTTGGTGGGAATGTAAACTAGCACAACCACTATGCAAAACAGTGAGGAGATTCCTAAAAAGAACCAAAAGTAGAACTATCATTTGATCCAGCAATCCACTACTGAGTATCTACCCAGAGAAAAGAAGTCATTATATGAAAAAGATACTTGCACACATATGTTTATAGAAGCACAATTTGCAAAAATGTGGAGCCAACCCAAATGCCCATCAATGAATCAGTGGATAAAGAAACTGTGCTATATATATATATATACACACACACACAATGGAATACTACTCAGCCATAAAAATGGAATTAATGACATTCACAGCAATGTGGATTAGATTGGAGACTATGATTGTAAGTGAAGTAACTCAGGAATGGAAAATCAAACATCATATATTTTCACTAATATGTGGGAACTAAGCTATGAGGAGGATGCAAGGGCAAAAGAATGACACAATGAACTTTGGGGATTCAGGGGGAAAGCGTCAGAAGGGGGTGAAGGATAAAAGACTACAAATTGGGTACAGGTTATACTGCTCAGCTGATGGGTGCACCAAAATCTCACAAATCATCACTAAAGAACTTATCAATGTAACCAAATGCCACCTGTTCCCCCAAAACCTATGGAAATTTAAAAAAAAAAAAAAAAACTTAAAAAATAAAACTACCCTGTCTGTGAGAGATGAAACTCAAGTCATCCAGCATTTTAAACAACAAATATTTTCTTCAGTCACGTGTCACTGCTACTATATATTACAGCTGAATAAATATTGGATCGAGGATTTGGGGGATTGTAGATTTCTTTCTTTTCCTGTCATTAAAAATTTATTAGCCATAGTCATGTAATGGTTTCAATTTGTGCTTAAGAAATAAAATACTTTTCAACATAAACCCTCATTCAAAAATATGGACATATAATAAAAAGTCAGTAAGCCTTTAAAAAAAATCAATATCACAAAGAAAAGGAAGTAAATTCCACAAGCAGAAAATTAAATCCCATGGAAAGTAAGACTACTCTAAAGCAAGTATAAAAGCACCCAAGAGTACACAATAAGAAGTACAAATTATTAAGAGAAAACAAAAATCAACAACAGCAAAAACCAAGATTTATTTAATTGAAACGTAATTATAAATTTTAAAACGAAATTCCAAAAATGGGTTGAATGACATAGCTGAAGATTTTATTAATTAGCTAGATAATAGAAACAAATAATCTAGCTGGCATTGCAGAAGGTAAAGACACATTGTAAAGGGATCCAAAAAATATAATAAGAGTTGCATAAGAAAAGAACAGAGAAAAAGGAGGGGAGGAAATAATTTTTAAAAATGATGTTCCGGAAACAACAACAGTTATTAGTTTACACACTTACTGAATTTTTTCATTTTTATTTTTGTAATTTTTGTTGGTACACAGTAAGTGTATGTATGTTTGGGGTACATGAGATGTTTGATATGAGTGTGCAATGTGAAATCATCACATTTATTGTGATTATTTACACATGTGAAATCCTGCATTTATAATTATATGAAAGTAATAGAAAGGAATAAACTAAATATTTTCACCTATTATTTCTGAATGCTAATGTTACAGCTATTCTTTAATTTATACTTTTATTTATTTCTTTCCAAATTCTACATAAATATATATCTTTTAAACCAAAAATATACCTTTAAAGCAAATTGTATATGCTACTTCTTCTGGCAGTAATTATAAAATGACCAAACTTTAATAAGACTTGAAAATGGCAATTCTAATAAAACACACATAACCAAAAAACAAAAATAGAAAGACAAAACTTTATAAAGAAAAAAATGGTGGAGAATGGGATATTCATCCCCTCAAGCATTAATCCTTTGAGTTGCAAACAGCCCAATAACACTCTTTAAGTTATTTTAAAATGTACAATTAAATTATTATTGACTACAGTCTCCCTATTGTGCTATCAAATACTAAGTCTTATTTATTCTACCTACCTATTTTTGTATCCGTTAACTAATCTCAGCTTCCCCTCAGGGCCCCCACTACCCTTCCCAGCCTCTGGTAATCATTCTTTTACTCTCTATGTCCATAAGTTGAGCCGTTTTGATTTTCAGATCCCACAAATAAGTGAGAATATGTGATGTTTGTCTTTCTGTGCCTGGAATATTTCACTTAACATAATGATCTCCAGTACTATCCATGTTGTTGCAAATGACTGGCTCTCATTCTTTTTTATGGCTAAATAGTAATCCATTGTGTATATATGCCACATTTTCTTTAACCATTCATCTGTTCACAGACACTTAGGTTGCTTCCAAACCGTAGCTATTGTAAACAGTGCTGCAGCAAACAGCAAGGCAGATATCTTTTTGAGGTACTAATTTTTTTTTTCTTTTGGATATATCCCCAGCAGTTGGATTGCTGGATCTTATGGTAGCTCAATTTTTAGTTTTTTGAGGAACTTCCAAACTGTTCTCTGTAGTAATTGTACTAATTTACATTCCCACCAACAGTGTACAAGTGTTCTCTTTCCTCCACATCCTTACCAACATTTGTTATTGCCTGTCTTTTGGATCTAAGCTATTTCAACTGGGACGAGATGACATCTCATTGTCATTTTGATTTGCATTTCTCTGATGTGATTGAATGTTAAAAAGCATTAATTAGTCATATTCTGTTGAAATTTTGGGACACCATGGATAAAGAAAAACATCTAAAATAATTTTGAGAAAAATAATCATATTATCTACATAGAAAAAAGAATAATTTGTCATTCTTTTGGCCTGCAAAATTAGTACCAGAAACAATAAAGCAATGTTTTAAAAATTCTGAGCAAAAATGACTTTGAAGTGCTAATTTTATACTCTAAAAAACTAGCATTCAATTGTGTTGGCACTATAAAATCATTTTTAGACATAAAAGGACTGAGAAAGTTTTGCCCCATCAGATCCTTTTAGCAAGAAATGCATAAAGATTACTATAGGAAAACAAGACATTAATACAGGACAGGAGTAATTAACACACAAAATAAAACGATAAGCAAATAAACCAGTAAAATAAAATATTCTCCAATTTTTAAATAGAGTCATGAAATTTAAAGCAATTGTTAAAAAATTATTCTGAAGCTGTAGGCAAGGGGTATAGAAACTAAATATTATGAGTTAGAGGGGAAGCCAGGAGGTTTACCAATTTTGACGAAACAGGCATAAGATATTTTAAATAAGTCATACTTCTTTAGTAGGAATTAGGAATTAAAAATAAAATCTATAATTTATTGAATGCTTACTCTGTGCCAGGCCCTGTTTGAAGTCTTTTTCATATAGTAAGTCATTTATACCTAACATATCTAAGGTCTTGTAATATTATTTTATTTTTTGGAGTTTTTAAAAGGAAGAGCAGATAGGAAAAGCAACTTGTTGTAGGTCTTATAGCTTAGACATGACAAGGCCAGACTTCAAGCCCACAAAGCCAAAATCAACATTCAGTATCATCAACCATTTTGGTATACTCTTTCTGATGAAGAAAAGTCAGAGGATAGAGAATGAAATATTTAAATGTTGATGAACTGATAATTCTCCCAGAAAGAAGAAGGAACTGGGTTAGTAGATGAGTAATAAAGTTGGAATATTCAAGAGAAGACCATATATTACTGAAGATAAGCATACCTGCAGAGGATCTAAAAACACAGTCATGTATGTGGGGTGCCTCAATTACCTTCTACTTTTTTTCCCTGTTTCATCATGATTCCTCTGTTCCTAGTAATTTAGCATTTTCTGTATCCACACATAGCAGAGTGTCATGGCTGTTCATTATTAGCACATATGTTTTTACAATAAAATCACTAAATTGAAGTGCTATGAGGAAAAGAACCTTTTAAAAAACTTACTAATATCTCTCACTTATCTAGAATTGTGTCTGGCACAAAACAGATATGCAATAAATTCTTGTCGAATTAATGAATAAATAAATAAATTTAGCAATATTTAGAAAAGAGGATGGGCCATAAGCAAAGCAAATATGTTAAGTATATTATATGTTTAGATAGTGATGAGAGAGAAAAATTAAATCAGGTCATGGCAGATAGGAATCTGGGGAGAGTTTTGTTTGTTTGTTGAAAAGTAGAAAGAGTGGTAAAGGAAGACCTCTATAAAAAGATGACGTTTGAGTAAAAAACTGCAGTAGCAATGGACTGAGCCCTGTAAATATGTTAACAAAGAACACTCCCAACAGAAAACAGCAAGTGCAAAGATACTGAAATGGGAATGTGTCTGGTAGGTTTAAGGAGGCCAGTGTGACTAGAGCAGAGTGAGAGGCAGAAAAAGTAACAAGACATGAGTCACAGAGTTGGAAATATTCACTCTAAGATGGAGAAGCAGTGGAAGGATTTGATATAAAGTTTTAGATGACTTGATTTACTTTTTAACAGAAGCACCTTAACTACTCTGGAATATAGATTATTAGAGGGCAGGGGTGGAAGAAATTAAGTCAGTAATCCAGGTGGGAAATTATAGTAGAAGTAGAGGTGATGAGAAGTGGTCATATTCTAGATATATTGTGAAGCTACAGTTAACAGAACTTTCTGACAGATAGGATGTAGATGTGAGGAAAAGAGATGAATAAAAGATGACTCCAACATCTTTGAGCTCAGTAACTGGAAGAGTTGCCATTGTCTGAGATGGTGAAGATGCTGAGAAACAGTTTGGGGAAGGTTGCATTGTAAATCCATTTCAAACATGTTGAGTTTAACATGTTTATTAGAAATCCAAGTGGAAATTCTGAGTAGACAGGGGGTAACTCCATTTCAAGGAAGAGGCCTTGGTTGGAAATACAAATTTCAAAGCCAGCAGCACACAGATACTATTTGTAGGAACTGAATTGTTCCCCCAAATTCACAAGTTGAAGACCTATCCTTGAATGTGACTATATTTGAAGAGAGAGTCTTTAAAGAGATAATCAGTATTAAATGGAGTCAGAAAGGTTGAGGTCCTAATACAATAGAATTGGTTTCTTTATAAAAAGAGGAGACACCATATATGTTCATGCACAGTTGAAAGGCCATGTGAGGACACAAGGATAAGGCAGCTATCTGCAAGCCAAGGAAAGGGTCCTTAAGAGGAGCCAAACCGGCTGGGCACAGTGGTTCACACCCATAATCCCTGCACTTTGGGTGGCTGAGGTGGGCAGAGTGCTTGAGTCCAAGAGTTAGAGATCAGCCTGGGCAACATGGTGAAACTCTGTCTCTACAAAAACAATATATAAGTTAGCCAGGCGTGGTGGCATGTTCTAGCTATTTGAGAGGGTGAGGTGGAAGGATTGCTTAAGCCTGGGAGGCAGAGGTTACAGTGAGCTGAGATCTGCATTGCAGCCTGGGTGACAAAGTGAGATCCCATGAAAGAAAAAGACAGACAGATGAAAGAAAGAAAGAAAGAAAGAAAGAGAGAGGGAGAGAAGGATGGAGGGAGGAAGGGGAAGAGAAGAAGGGAAAGAAGGAGGGAAGGAAGGGAGAGAAGGAAAGAAGGGAGAGAAGGAAGGAAGGGAGAGAAGGAAGGAAGGGAGAGAAGGAAGGAAGGGAGAGAAGGAAGGAAGGAAAGAAGGAAGGGAGGGAGGGAAAGAGGGAGGGAAGGAGAGAGGGAGAGAGATATCAAATCTGCTGACACCTTGATCTTCGACTTTCAGCCTCCAAAACTAGGAGAAAATTAAGTTTCCATTGTTTCAAGCCACAGTTAGTATTTTGTTATGGCATTCCTAGTAAACTAATACAGTGTTTAATGAAAGAGATGGCATAATTTCAAGAATATTGTGAGCATAGGTAGAAAAGAAAGGAAGTTCCAGGTATGCTGGGCCTTTCAAACTTTTGAGGTTAGAGTAGACATAAAGAAACTAGAAATAGTGACAAAGAAGGAGCAGGTAGAAAGAAAACCAGAAGAATGAAGTGTGCTAAGAGCCCAGTGAAGAGCCAAGCATTTAGGAAAAGAGCCAAGCATCTAGGAAAAAGTAATGTTGATCGATCAACCAATATGAGGCCACAATGAAGTTAGCCATTAATCAGATGAGAAATACATAATATTTTTCAATGCTGTTGTTTAGTGGATCTTGAAGTCTGGAGTGTCCAATTATTTTAATTTGAACTATTAAGAGTCTTAAATGAAAAGTTTAATATATTTTCAGAGAAATTACATTTCTTAAAAGTTAGTGATGTATGCGCATTTTATAAATTGTCAGTAAAGATAGGGGCAAAATGGTGAAGAAAAATACAACTGACTCTTGAAAACCATGGGTGTGAATTGCACGGGTACACTAGTATGTGGATTTTCTTTCACTCTGCCATTCCTGAGACAACAAAATCAAACCCTCCTCTTCCTCCTCCTCAGTCTACTCATATGTAAAGACAATTAAGATGAAGATCTTTTTGATGATCCTCTTCCACTTAGTGAATAATAAATATATTTTCTCAGCCTTAAGATTTTCTTAATCACATTTTCTTTCTCTAGCTTATTTTATTGTAAGAATACAGTACACAATGCATATAATATATAAAATATGTGTAAATCAACTGGGTTATCAATAAGGATTCTGGTCAACAGTAGACTATTAGTAACATTCTTGAGTAGTCAAAAACTACACATGGATTTTTCAACTGCTTGGGGTTCAGAACTCCTAACTTCTGCATTATAAAAAATTCAACTGTATATTTTAAAATTGTATATTTCTAGCATTATCATATTGTTTTGTGGCATTAGTTTTATTTTTAAGAACCAGAGACATTACCAGTTTAACAATTGACTAGATGTAAGGTGATTATTTGTTGAAAAGAAGGCCAGGAATGGTGGCTCCTGTTTGTAATCTCAGAACTTTGGGAGGCTGAGGTGGGAAGATCACTTGAGACCAGACAGAGGCCAAGAGTTCAAGACATACCTGGGCAACATATGGAGACCCTGTCTCTACAAAATAAAAAGGAGGAGGAGGAAGGAAGGAAGGAAGGAAGAAGAGGAAGAGGGAGAAAGGGGAAAAGGAGGAGGAGGGGAAAGGAGGAAGAGAAGGAAGAAGAAAGAGGAAGAGGAAGAGAAGGAAGGAAGAAAGAAAGAAAAAAGAAAACATTTTAAAGCGGGAAAAACTAAATAAAAAATGGATAACAATAGAAAAGGTAAGAGATTTTATTTTGAAAGAGAAGTCAATCATTCAAATCTGAAAATATGAATTTAATGACAATCTAGTCATTTGAATTCTAAAAGAGAATAACCAGTTTTCTAGCCATATTCTGAACTTCTACTTAGCCATCTGTGGATGAAAATCCTCATGGCTACACAGCAGTGTGCAAAATTTTGATTGAGAGATGAGTCAGATGCTGTTCATAAAATATTCACAGTGAGGGTGTTAGGTCATCAAGAATTTAAGTGTCTTACTAATACTTCAGAGATTTAGTGGTAAAACTAGAAGCCAGCATGCATGTGTGTGTGTGTGTGTGTGTGTGTGTGTGAAAAAACTAAACGATTTGATTGTGTAACTTTCCTGCTTACAGCTACTCTTTCCTGTTTTATGTTTTTATTTGTTTCCAATGTGTTTCTTGTTTCTTTATTTGGATTTAGCCCTTTGGTGGCTTCTTACAGTGGTCATCATAGTGCAATTCTCAAAAAAGTCTATCTCATATTTCCCAGTGTTTCCTTTATGTCAAATGATATATGCTGTTCAGTTAAGAAAATGTTTATTTTCAATTGTCCAAGGAGCTTGAGCAAATAATGTTAATAATGCGACCATCAGCTACAATTTCTGTTAGTGTAATTTCATATAGTTGCCAGAGTCATAACACTTTTTCCTGACGGTTGTGTCATATCAAAATCATGACCCTAAACAATCCTTTAGATTTGAAAGTTAACACTAGCAGGGCATAAAAAATCTGACTAAACACTTCCATAAACACATAAACTATATAACATGGAGAAGGCCATACATGTAGTAAATTGCAGACAACTCTACAGCATCTCTACACCGTCATAACTCGACAGCATTTCTTTCTAAATACCTTACTATCCTTTCTAACAATCTAAGAAGAGTATTAATTTTTGTACTCTCAATTTCTGCTTTTAAAACAGTCTGTTATTTATTAAAAGTTAAAATGTTTAATTATAACGGGTTGGACATTTTAGCACCTAGTTCAAAAACTGATTCTACTCTCATTTAAAACAAAAAACGTCATTTTATTCATTAAATTGTCCGCACAGATGGAGCACAGTGGCTCAGTCCCATAATCCCAGCACTTTGGGAGGCTGAGGTCAGTGGATGACCTGAGGTCAGGAGTTGGAGATGAGCCAGGCCAACACGGTGAAACCCTGTCTCTACCAAAAATACAAAAATTAGCAGGGCATGGTGGTGGGTGCCCTGTAATCTTAGATGTTCAGGAGGCTGAGGCAAGAGAATTGCTTGAAACCGGGAGATGGAGGCTGCAGTGAGCCAAGATTGTGTCACTGCACTGCAGCCTGGGCAACAGAGTGAGGCACCATCTCAAACGAATAAACAAACAAATAAATAATCTGCACAGATAGAAATTTTGTCACCTAGAGGACAGTAAAAAAATTTTTGGATTTAATTTTTCTTTTCTTCATAAAATTATTAAGCCATTCTATGATTCACTAAAGTGTCACTATGCCACTTTAGTGATCAAGTCAAATAATTAGGGATTTTCAAAAATTTTTATTACACATTTTTAAAAGATGGAAAAATTTTAATGACTGGAAAGAAAAAGATAATAGAATTGGCTTTGTTTCTTATTCAGTACTTGAGAATATGACTTCTATAGGACAAAGCATGAAAGCAGCATTTTCTAAAGAATTTTTGATTTTGCAGCCTGGTTCATGTTTTGTTTAAGGCAACATGCTGTACCTGGGTAAGAAGGGAACCGTCTCCCTCTCTCTAACCCACATTATTTCTATTGTTTTTTTCTTCCTTGAACCGTCTTTCACCTGCTGCATCCTCTGTCTGCAGTGCTCTTCTGTCTGTCTCATCCTTGTGAACTTTCCAGGTGCAGTCGTCCCTAAAACTCCAGCTTCTGTAGCATTTGGTCAAAAACTCTATTTGAACATTTTTTCCAAAGTTCTATTGTTAGCTGAATATATTTTTTCTACTAGATTATGACCTCCAGGAATACAGTCAATGACAGGATATGGCAAAAATCCTGCTATGTTGTAGGATCTCAAAAATATGTTTGAATGAATTAAGAATAAAATTAATAAATAAATGCTTGCAGGGGCTATATGTATAAGTAGAAAAGCTTCAATGTATTCTCTTGTTGATCACAGATAGTAAACATGTAAAACTAGCTCATGCTTCCCCGTTGTTTATATGACATAATGATAAACTTTAAAAATTAAGGTAAATAAGTATTGGCAATACTTTCCCATTATTGCTCTGAAACCATTTGGTATCATTTTTGCATCTCATTATGGAAGCCTTTATGCTAAGATCAGACTTTAGTGTAGATAAAAAACAAAGGCCACAATATCCCAGAGTCATAATTTAGCTTTCCAAGGTGGAAGAGTCACTGTTAAAAAAAAAAAGAGTCTTGTTTGGACTAATTCATTGTTATATAGGCTAATCAATTAAGAATATTACAATGTTGACATATATAATAGTTAATCCCTAAAATATAATGGATATTTTCTATTTTTCTTTATCCTTAAATTCTCAGTAATATTCGATACTATTAACTTTATTAACCTAACCCTCTTTGAAACATACTATTTGTTATTCTATACTATTCTGCATTCTCTTAAATCTCTGCCTTTTCTTTTCCATCTCATTTATAGACCCATCATAATATGTATGGCTACTAGGTCAGGTGCAGTGGCTCACGCCTGTAATCCCAGCACTTTGGGAGGCTGAAGTGGGTAGATCACAAGGTCAGGAGTTTGAGACTAGCCTCGCCAAAATGGTGAAACCCCATCTCTACTAAAGATACAAAAAAATTAGCTGGGTGTGGTGGTGCGTGCCTGTAACCCCAGGTACTCGGGAGGCTGAGGCAGGAGAATCACTTGAACCCAGGAGGCGGAGGTTGCAGTGAGCCAAGATCGTGCCATTGCACTCCAGCATGGGCGACAGGGTGAGACTCCGTCTCAAAATAATAAATAAATAAATAAATAAAGCTACTAAATACTGTAGTTTCCCAAACTTAGTCTTATGTGTTTCTATAGCCTCATTCTAAAATCTTTTCATGGAGTATCTTAGATTTAATTACCAATTATATGGCAAAGTTTCTCAAATTTAAACCTATAGTTTAAACTCTTCTCTTGCTTCAGAATCATATACTTAACTTCTGAATTAATATATCGTATTATCTTCAGTTTGGACATTTAAAAAGGAGCAAAATCTAAGTCCTTAAACTGTGAGATCTGATGTTTTTTCGAGGTAAGTAGTCAGAGTTAAGTTAAAACGTAGGACACCCAGTTGGTATCCTACTCAGAAGCGAAGAATTGCTTGTTATAGGAGGCTGGTTGGGAGAGAGGGGAAACTCCACAGATTTTTGGTAATCAGAAGTGTTGTAAGAGTATAGGAGAGGAAAAAATTAGTTTGTTTTATAAAACATAAAAGAAGATGTAAATAGTGCTTATCCTATAATACAAACATGACAATAATGTTAGATTTAGATATTGACAGGTTCTTTATAAAGATGACATTTAAAATTAATATTGACAAACCTAGGACAAAGTGTTTGTAGAAAACAAAATGGAAGATTTTACCTTAGTAGCTCTCAAAATCTATCATGAAACTATGGAAATTTTAAAAGTGCACAATAGGACATCCACAACCAGTTCCAATCATATGTGGATATATGATACGTTACAGAGGTAACACTGCAAATGAGAAATTATAAGATCTCTAGTGTTTTTAGAGTTGATTAGCTATAAGGAAATAAAATAAACCTGGATACCTACTTCATGGCACATATAAAAATATACTCAAAATAAAAATCCTTTAAACTTTTAAAATTAAAATGAATGGGATAAAATTTTATGACATTATCTTAGAGAAAAATTTCTTAGGCAAGACAGAAAAAACACAAACCATAATGAAAAGATTCATAAACTTGACTATTTCCAAATTTAAATCTTCCACATAATGCAACCTTCTCTTTTGGTACAACTCCAAATAAAAGTAATAAATTTGTTTTCTTCCTTTTACAATAGTCTCACTTTAAGACACTATTGGAAGTTTAAAAACTTGGTATAAAAAGTTTTCGCAAAAGATAATAGCCAATAACAAAAAATAGAATCTAAGATTAACAAAGTGCTCCCTAAATAACTAAGGAAAAGACAGCCAAGCCAATAAAAGAAGGAACAATGGATATGAATAGAACTCAAAGAAGAGGAATCCAAATGACAATTAAACACATGAAAATATCTTAAACCTAAATAATACAAACTAATGAAATAGCATTTTTAGCATTAACAGGTTGGATGTTTTAGTATCTAGTTCCAAAACAGATTCTACTCTCATTTAAATCAAGAAACATGATTTTGTTCAATTAATTGTCTGCATAGGCCAGGCACAGTGCCTCAGTCCTGTAATCCCTAACACAAGTGTTTTTAAAAACATAGAGAGATGGGAACACAAATTATTTAGTTACCTTGAAAAACCATTAAGTGTATCTGGTAATGCCGAAGATAAGCAGCATAGTCTTACACACACACACACACACACACACACACACACAATGTCATTCCTCAGAGAAATGCAAATTGTTAATGTAATGCAAAAAGTGGCATGCCCAAGAATGTTCATTGCACTATAATTTATAGTAGTGAAAAATTAAAAAGCTATATGTCTATCAACAGAAGAGTGAATAAATTGTGGTGTACTCAAACAATGGAAAACTTTTTAGTGGTTACATAAATGAACTACAACTATATTTTTGTGGTTGAATCTGTTGTGGAATACCAGTATCCACAGGCTTGCTGGCATACTTCCCTTGAGGTTCCACTGACCATGTGACATGTTCTGATCAATAGAATGTGAAAAGAAATGTTATAAGTTACTTCTTAGCAAAGATGGTTAAATATCCCATGTGTTTTCTCTCCTTTTTCTTTCTCTCCCATGTATATAAGGCTAGAAAAAAAAAGGAATCTAAGTCAGTGGAGCCATATAATGAAAGAAGCCAGATCCCAATGTCACCACTTGGAGACAAGCTACTCAGGAATGCATAAGAATAAACAACATTGAACTTCACATGAGGAAGAAATAAACTTTTCATTATGTTGGATCATTTGTTATAGAAGCTAGGGTTAATTACCATGACAATGTTTAAACATAAGTAATCCCAAAAATACAAATTAATATTAAAAACCTTTGCAGGGAAATGTATGGAGCTGGAGGCTATTACCTTTAGCAAACTAAGGCAGGAATAGAAAACCAAATGCCACATGTTCTCACTTATAAGTGGGAGCTAAATGATGAGAACGCCTGGACACATAGAGGGGAACAACACACATTTCAGCCTATCAAAGGGTGGAGGGTGGGAGGAAGGAGAGGGTCAAGAAAAATAACTAATGTGTACTAGGCTTAACACTTGGGTGATGAAATAATCTGTACAACAAATCCCCCATGACACACATTTTCTGTGTAACAAACCTGCACATGTACCTCTAAACTTAAAATAAGGGTTAAAAAATCAATTTGCATGAAGATATTACAAATAAAATATTTAAAACAAAAATTTTACATGGGTATTTATTTTGTGTAAACATATAATAATACATAAGTGTGCATGAAATGAACTACCAAATTTAATATGATGGTTACTTTCAAATGAAGGACAGTGTGGTGGATACTCAGGATGCTTTAACTGAATCTGTAATGTTTTCTTAATTTATTTTTAAATTCTGAATCAATTTTGAAAAATTTTAGAATTTAATAGAGCTCAGTGTGGAGTGTCTAGATGTTTATTGTATCATATTCTATTGTGAGATTTTTTTCCTGTATTTTGAAATCTTAAAAAAAAAATGGCTTTTAATGATTAGGAGGAGTTTTTTTTAGAAGTCTATACATCATATATAGTTGGTGGGAAAATTTATACTCATTCATCATACATAAAAATTAGATGTAGGCACAAATCTTAAAACTTGGAAAAGGGATGTTTTTTCCCTTTATCAAGAAGTGCATTTTACTCAGAGAATATGAATAAATGAGCTGCCCTAAGATTGAAACAATATGAAAAATACAAAGTGAAGCAGGGCTTAATCAAACTAATGTACCCCACCACCACGACTGGGACAGACCAGAACAGGTATGCATGCCCACAGATGATCTCTTTGGGAACAGCTTGGCCTCTGAGTCTGAGTCTGTTATATTTCTGTTTCTCAAATGTTCAATCAGAACCATTTGGCCCCACTTGGGACCTTACCCTTATCTATTCTTGCATCTAGTTTTTGGCCCCAGGCAAGCCGTAGCCAAGGTAGAAGTCCTTGGTTCAGCTCACATCCTTCTTGTGATCCATTTTTCTCAGCAGTTGCCGCCCAGACAATTCACAGCTGGTCTTAATACCTACTGCAGTTCCCTCAGTCCTGAGTGGGATCACAGGTCTAGGTCCAGCTCATATCTGTGGCCTTATTTTTGCAGCAACAATGATGAGGTGAGGTCTTGGGCAAAACAGGAAGGTCTTTGAAATTTCTCTCTGGGCCTTCCCATCTTCTGCTAATGTTTCCCACACAGTTGCATTTCCTCTCAATTTTTAGGTACTTTGATCTTTGAACTTCATCCATCATTGAAACTGCAACTAGTCTAATGCTTTCATTTTCACTTTGACTAAAGCTTATTCACACCAACGTGTTAACTTCCTAGTGTTTTAACACTTTTAAGCTTTTTATGGCTAGCTACAGAAGGACTTTCTCTCTGTCAGTGACAATGAGTTTAAAAAAAAAAAGGCGTCAGGTTCCGAAATCCAGTATGTGAGTTATTAATAGAACTAATACTTTGTTAGTGCTAGCTATGTTCCACGCACTCTTCAAATAGTTTTAATATGTATTAACACATTTCATCTTTTTTAAAAATCCTATGAAATGGGCACTATCACTGTCCTTATTTTGTAAATGACACTGAAACCCAGAGTGGAGAAGCAATGTTCCAAAAGTGAAGCAGCCAAGAAGTTCAGAAGTCAGGATGAGCCAAGGTCAGAGCCAACAATATTCTAGCTTTGGGGAGGAAGATTCAGGAACTTTGTTACATAAGAAGAATACATGGTGATGGCATAGTAATTTCACAATAATAAATGTTATTTAGGAAATGTGGCAACATTTGAGTTGGTCATATTTATTTGCATTGACAAAATAAAGTAAGCTGGCATTGCTTACCAAATTTCCTTCATTAGTGTGCAACACAATCATTGCTATGCAATCATTCACAGACTACTAGAGCAGGAGGCAGGAGAACACTCTACCTACCATTAACTGACTAGATGTGATCTTTTTTTGTTGTTGTTGTTACTTAACCCCTCAGGTCCTCATCTCTTAAGCAAGGATGAGGCAGAGATCAGAGCTAAATAATGTGAAAAGTTATTACTGCTCTAATAGTCAACAAAAGGGTCTGGTTAGCTTTACTGACTATATTTTATTATAGTTTGATTTTCCGAAAACATGATATCTGATTACATCTTAAACATTTTTTTTAAGGAAAATACTTTGGTCATTGCAACTCCTGCTGCACTGTTTTGTTACTTATAATGGAAGGACAAGACAGTGTGTACCACTCATTGAGAAAGCTTCCTTGAGTATGCACCAAAGCAAAGACTGGCTAAGAATCTGTAGCAATACAGCCAAATTTGTACATAGGTGAGCAGTAGCCTGGTTAAAATGTCAGCTGTGGCAGGTAAGTAATTCTTACTTTACCTGCAGAGGCTTGAACAAGCTTATTTGAATGTCTTATTTTGTGAATTGTTTGGAAAAGCCTTTCAAAAAGAAGCTTTCAAATTATAGACATCCATTAAAAAAAAATACTGAATTTGGATGAAACTACCAGTTGCTTATCAAATGGTGACCATCATCACATTCTTGGTTTTATTTATTTCCATTCCAGCCTGGAGACCACCTGTTGAGTACTACCTCCATCACTCTGTGGTCAATACACAATGTTTTTGGCTCACTTGTCTTTATCTAGTGAATAGGCCCTAAAACCCCTCAACTTAAATCACGGCAACCAATTAGCTTCTCCTCTTACAATCAAATTCCAGGGCTTTGGAGATAATCTGAAATTGTATGGATTTCTATGCTAACTATCATATGACTTTGGAAACACCTGGCCACCTAGAGAATTCTTGTCAATGGTCATAAGCATAGCTTCTATAACCAGATTTACTAGCTCTCAAGTTCTATTTTTTTCTTCTTAAAAAAATTAAAGTTGATGCTATTCTGAACATAAGCACATTAAACTTAGTAGATAATGTTGATTATCTGTGTTAATGCATTAATTTTAGATGTTCTTTAAAATTATATAGATAAGCCTATAAGGCAAATACATTATAAAGGTAGTATTTTTAAAATTTTTAATTATTATGAGTACATAATAGGTATATATAGCTGTGTAGTAAATGCGATGTTTTGATTCAAAAGCATATATATTTAAATTTTTATAAATATATAATTTATATAAAACTTTAGAAATACTTTCAATATATTTATATTTTATTTTATATTTATATAAAAATATAGTTAGAACGAATAAAATGTATCTGATAGCATAACAGGGTGATCATCATTAATAATGCTTGTATTTTTAGAAGTCCAGTTAAAAAGTTAAAATATTGGCTGGGCGTGAGCACTTTAGGAGGCCAAGGTGGCTGGATCACTTTAGGTCAGGAGTTCAAAACCAGTCTGGCCAACATGGTGAAACCTATTCTCTACTAAAAATGCAAAAAAATTAGCTGGGTGTGGTGGCAGGAGCCTGTAATCCCAGCTACTCAGGATGCTGAGGCAGGAGAATCACTTGAACCTGGAAGGCGGAGGTTGCAGTGAGCCAAGATCATGCCATTACACTCCAGCCTGGGAAATAAAGTGACATTCTGTCTCAAGAAAAAAAAAAAGGTAAAATATTTTATTTTTTCCTCAAATGATAGTCAATATTACAAATTTTACAGTTGGTATTCCATATATTCTAACACAAACGTTCTCCTCTCTTCTCTTATTTCTTTGTATAATCTCATTTAGCCCACGCCTTATTTATCGTTTGTCATTTCAAATGTATATTTCAGGTACAGAGCACTGTTCTGATTTAAGTGACTATAGGGCACCCTTGGTTGTCCCACAGTCATTATCTCTAGTTTTCTGCCTTCCAGCTTCCTGTATTCTCTATTTACTGAATGATGCCACTCAAGCATTTAACCAAGACAAAACTCTGGCAGTCATTTCTTGTTAACAAGAAATACCAACAATGCCCATCTTGCCACCTAAATATTTCTCTAATCTTTCCTCTTATTTCCATCTCCACTGCCACTATTCCAATTCAAGCAACTACACTTACCTATAATAATGTAAGTTAGGCAAATTGGCCTGCCTGCCTCTATACTTCTCTTCACTCCAAAACATTATTTACCTAATCTCACAACCCTTCCTCCCCAGCATCTCAGCTGCAACCAGAATGACGATTTAAAAATACAAAATTGATTATATAAGTCCCAAGGTAAACATTCTTTAATGGTACTCAGTGCTGTTAGAATACAGTTGTCTTAGTAAGGCTTACACCTCCTTGTGACCTGTCGCTCCTATCTGGCCTCTTGCCCCAACTTTTCTTCATTCTCTAAAAAGGTTCTCTGGTTATCTATTGACTTCAAGCTTAATTTCACAATGGTCAAAGAACATTCTTGGTATGATTTCTATCCCTTGACATTCTTTATTTGGCATGCTTTAATTCCCAGCATGTGGTCAACTTGAGATAATGTCATTTGAAAAGAATATATATACTCTGCATTATTAGGTGCAGCATTCTCTGTGAGTAAAGTCCAATTTATTAATGGTGGTGTTAAAATCATCCATGCCCTTATTACATTTTTCGTCTGTTTGTTCCTTTAAGTAACTGAGAAGGGTATGTTAAAACATCCCACTATAATTAGAGATCTTAGTTTCGTCAGTTATTTCTTTAGTGTTTTAAGCTATTAATTGAGCTTAAATTAATTAATTATTAATTTAATTAGCTTAAATCAATTATTAATTGATAAATTCAGAATTATTAGATCATTTTGGTGGGCTTACCTCTTTATCACTTTGGAATATCTCTAATAATACTTTTTCCAAATAAAGCATCCTTTGCTGGATATCAACACAGTGACGAATGATGTATACTTCACCTTAAAATTTTCTGTCCTTACATTTAATTTATTTTCTTTTCTTTTTCTTTTTTTAATTCAAACAGAGTCTCGCCCTGCCACCCAAACTGGAGTGCAGGGGCACGATCATGGCTCATTGCAGCCTCAGCCGCCTAGGCACAAGCAACCCTCTCACCTCAGCCTCCTGAGTAGATGGGACAACAAGCATGCGCTACCATACCTGGCTAATTTTCTGTAGGTTTGGCATGTTTCCCAGGCTGGTCTCAAACTCCTGAACTCAAGCAATCCACCTGCCTCAGCCTCCCAGGCTGGCATCCCAGGCTTGAGCCACCAGGCCTAGCCTGAAGTTTATCTCTTTTAAGTACACTTGAGATTTGTTTTGTTATTCAGTGTGGTGACCTTTATCTTTTAATCACAGCATTTACTTACACTATCATCTTACTGTATTTTCTATTTACCCCACTTAATCCCACTTGCTCCTGTTAGGGTTCACACATAGCAAAACTGTGTGTTACAAGAAAAACCAAATATGTTGAAAACAACATGTTAGTTACAGAACCTTATGCTAAACCTAGATATAACAATTTTTGATTCTTGGTCTCTATAATTCCCCATTTGAAAAATACTTTGTTTATAGATATGCATCTTATCATAATTCAAGTCACCATAATAATAAGCAAGTGAAGCGATTTTATTTTAGAGTAATTTTGTATTCATCATCTAAGACATATTATAGATACAATGGATGTACCTGACCTATGAAAGTAAATAGTTCCATCTTAAAATTATTAAGAAAAATTTTAAATACATTTTTAATTGTTTGGTACTGCAAACTCTGTGGGATATGCACTCTGTATTATATGTATTATATATATTATATGTATAGTATTATTTTATTACTATAAATATCTTTCCCAAGGGCCCAACTCTTTCAGCATAACATAATGAAGGGTCTGTCTGTGAGAGACTGGTAGCCTTATAAAATTTTTGAAAGACAACCCCAATCTAAAATCAAAATCTGTGATCATAATTCAATATATCAGAGACAGAGAAAAACATTTTTCATCATAATTCTGTTATAAATGATCTAATGGAAGGGATTCCTTTCTCAAAGAATGTCAAAATGAGTCAGAAAAATAGTATCTGATTTTTATCAACCAAGATAAAACAAAAAGAAATTATTGCTTCTTTATTAGAAGATGTAAAAAAGCATAACAAGAGCCTCCCCAAATCAGATACTTCCAAGTTTTAAGTAAATTTAAAAAATAAGAACAAGAAGAAAGAAAAGAAGGGAGGAAAGAAGACATTTATATTCATTAAAAAAAAGTTTAAAATGCTGCAAGTTTGGCTGTAAATAAGCCAGAGTAGAGGACAAATTAAATAAGACACAATTTAGCTAGGGCCCATATGTTACAAGTTGACTCTTGAAGAGTTAGGTCAAGAAATTTGGTAGCCACTGTAGAAGTACTGGATCCTAATTTTAAAGAGCATGCAGAGGGAGACATACAGTTCTCTGTGATTGACAAAAGGACATTTTCAGTGCTTATATCTTCAGGAGACTTTTAAAAAAGCTGACTATAGGCCGGGCGCGGTGGCTCATGCCTGTAATCCCAGCACTTTGGGAGGCCGAGGCGGGTGGATCATGAGGTCAAGAGATCGAGACCATCCTGGTCAACATGGTGAAACCCCGTCTCTACTAAAAATACAAAAAATTAGCTGGGCATGGTGGCGTGTGCCTGTAATCCCAGCTACTTAGGAGGCTGAGGCAGGAGAATTGCATGAACCCAGGAGGCGGAGGTTGCAGTGAGCCGAGATTGCACCATTGCACTCCAGCCTGGGTAACAAGAGCGAAACTCCATCTCAAAAAAAAAAAAAAAAAAAAGCTGACTGTCAATTAAGAGAGACTGTCCATAGTCTTTACTGATGATTAAAATGTTTGCACTCCTTTACTACTGTCTGTTTGATTCTCATTCCTTTTAGCATCAGATGGATCCTTATTAGATACTGTGCTCAAACCACAAATTGCTACATTTTCAGCATACACTGACTTTTAAAATCTCACTGGATGTTCACTTCTTTACCAAGAACCATTTAAAAAAATAACTCAGGGCTGGGCATGGTGGCTCCCAGCACTTTGGGAGGCTGAGGCGGGTGGATCACCTGAGGTCAGGAGTTAGAGACAAGCCTGGCCTAAAAATTTTAGTCTAGACCAGCCCCATCTAGACGAAAAATACAAAAATTAGGCGGGCATGGTGGCAGGTGCCTGTAATCACAGCTACTTGGGAGGCTGAGGCAGGAGAATCTCTTGAACCTGGGAGGTGGAGGTTGCAGTGAGCCGACATTTTGCCATTGCACTCTAGCCTGGGAGACAAGAGTGAAATGCCTTCTCAAAAAAAAAAAAAAAAAAAAAATCATTTCAGAAAAGTTTCTGCATGTGGGACATTCACTCTACGAGCCACAAAGCCAGGTGTGTCTGGCCTCCCGCTAGGCCCACTCTTGGCTAAGACTCTCGCCATCTAGGTGATTGCATCTGCCTGCTCCTTGTCCTCTCAGAATTCACTATTTCTATACATGCCTTAGCAACAATTACAAATAGCTGCATGCTATTGACCTTTGAGGACACATAAAACCATTGAAACTATAATCATTAAACTTCAAATACCTAACATTGCTTTTCCTAGAAGTATAATTTTTAAAGGTGGAAAACTGGCTGATATGGCATCAAATACACATTCACAGAATAAAACTGATTCTAGATTATAAACTACATATCTTAACAGATTCAAAGAGACTGTGTCATCTGTTTTGTTTATTTTTTCATTTGTTTGTTTGTTTGCTTTTTAAATCAAATGTTTGGCCTGACTCATAGGTGGAATAGGCAGTTAAAAAACAAGGTGTGTTTTTAGAACCTCAAACTCTTCCCATTCAGCCCTAAATTTTATTCCTTAATAGCCAAAGATATGGGAAATTATACCAGGGAATCTATTCTTTTTTTTCAAAAGTATTAACATTATTATACATTGCATGCCTGCATCAAAATGTATAAATATATACACCTACCATGTACCCAAAAAAACTAAAAATAAAAGGTATTAATAATGATGCCCTATTGCTCATCATGTCTATAATCTTGACGTAGATGTCTTGTCATTTTCTTAGGATCAATGCCTAGAATTGTAACCACTGGAAAAAATTCAAGAACTTTAAGAAAGTTTATATTATTGTAATGCTGAATAACGTGATTAATGATTTCCTAACTTTCCTGTAGATATATGTGGGCTGACATGGATCAAGAATAGGATTCAATTCCTGAAAGGGCATTGTATTTTATGGGCAAAGCCCAATTTCCTAGACCTAAGGTTTCTCTTAAGGAAAGTCAGGGATTAAGTCAGCAGAATAAAAGCCTCACTGGAGAAAGAGTCAGAGGACTGGGATTCCAATCCTGATTCTGGTAGTTAGCAATTATACAGAAACTTGGGAAAATCATGTCATCTCTCTGAGCCTTAGTCCCATGCTGAAAATAATGTAGCAGAACTAGATGATTTCTCTGGTTCTGTTTTGGCTTTGCAATTCTTTGGTGGGAGTGGGAAACTGGAATGTAAGTATGGACATTTACTTTCTCCAAAACCTAAATTTGTCCCTTGTCTCAGTGTCTTTTAGCCTGAAGTGGTTTAAAATATTGTTATTTATTTCCTAAATAACAATAAACTTCCACGTGGATTCATTACTTACATAAGCATATTAAATGCTTAGAACTTGGGTCTTACAAGAGTAAATAAATATCAAATGGTCCACAGAAGTACAATAGTCTGTAGAGACAGATAACAAATGGGAGGACACAGATTTCCCAAGTGAGGTGTATTTAATCTAAATTTTAAAGATATATAGTGTTTTCCAAGTAGATAAAAAAGAAAAGGGTATTTTTGAGGCAAATGACATGTGAAGATACATGGATGACTGAAAGCTTTAGTAGATTCAGATAATTTGCTACACAGAATTTATCACTAAACGAACAAAATGTCTTTTTTTTATTATAAAACAAAAAGGAGTAATTTGGCAGTCTTATGCTATCCATAAATCATTCAACTTTTGCTCACTGTAAACTGTTTCTAATAAGTAACTTTTTGTGGTATACTTTTCTGTGGTAAAGTCACAAATCCTCCTCATGCATTTTCAATATTAATCAATACTACTGAAGTTCTCCTTCTGTTCTAATGACATCCAGTCCCTTTAACTCTCTCTTAAAATTGTGGTTAATGCCACTCCATGCAGTAGCCACCAGATGGTAATGAAGAGCAGTCTGGCTTCGTAGTCTTCTGAGGACCAAATATTTCACCACTGTATCATGTTCAGGCTTCACAGATTTGTCTGGAAAGTAAAAGTTTAATTTCAAACACGTGTTGGTTTGATGGCAGGCTGGTATACATCTACGATATTTTGATCATTTAGTCTGTGTGTGCCTGGTTTGTGTTACAGGTTCTGCATTGGGGACTTAAAGATACAGAAAAAGCCACATACATTTCTGCCATTGTGCTTTACTTTAAAGGTGATTGTGATTTAAACATTTGAAAGACTAAAATATTTGTGTCTAGAATGATTAGTGAAAATACATTCATTCTTTAGGTTTAATTTATGTTTTCTTCTGGTTATAAACATATTTAAAAGAGGAATCGCTTCATATCACCAGAACAAAAATATGATAAAATAAAAAAATCCAATGCAAACATACACAATAAAATTGCATAAGGTACACAGTATATTCTGCATCTTTGTTTTTTGGGCTTATTAACTTGTCAAATATGCTTCCTCACTACTGTTCTCCCCAAAGCTTGTAAAGTAAATGTTGATATTTCTACAAAGGCTTAGGCCTACTTTTTTAAAGAGTTTAAAAAGTGTTTTACTTGAATGACTGTATGATATATAATTTTTTCCTAGTATTTTGGCTCCAAAATTTCTAAAGTGAGAATGCATTGTTTAATTGAAAAGTCAAAAGAAAAAGATTCAAATATAATGTTTAATTTAGAATCTAAGTAATAGTTTATGTAGGTTTAACATTTATAAAGGTTCACATATCATGAGTTATTAACTGTGTCATAAAAAAACTAATCATTCTAAGAGTAACAAAAACAATAAGTTGTTGTAAGATAAGGTTCAGAGTTCTGTAACAATTTCATATCACTTTTTGGAAAAATTCAATGGCATTTGAAAGGCAAGAAAAATTTTAACATTGAATTGACACACAATTTTACTAGAACCCAAAACATTTAAGATTAAATGTTTATTTAATCTTATATCCCCGTACAACTGTATTAGTTAGGGTTTTCTAGAGAAATTGAACCAATAGAACGTAAATCAATCTCTCTGTAGAGATTTTAAGGAATTGACTCACACAATTATAGCGGCTGGTAAACTCAAAATCTGCAGGGAAGTCTGGAAGACTGGAGACCCAGGGAATACCTAACGTTGCATTTTATGTCTGAATTTCACCTGATGGCAGAATTCCTTCTTCTGGGAGGTCAGTCTTTGTCTATTAGGGCCTTCAACTGATTGGATGAGATTCACCCAAATTATGGAGGATAATGTGTTTTACTTAACGTCTACTAATTAAAATCTTTATCTCATCTAAGAAATACATTCACAGAAATATTGAAAATAATATCTTACCAAACATCCAGGTACTGTGATCTAGGCAAGTTAACACAAAATTAACCATCACATCATTTTTATAAAATGTTATTCAATTTGTTCTATGAAATATTTCAGGCAAATGAAAAATATATATAATAGTTAGTCTTCAAAGATGGCCATCAAATGATCATATCTCTCAGTATTTACATCTTTGTGTATCCCCTTCTACATGAATCTGGTTTGACCCTGTAACCTGCTCTGGCCAGTATAATAATGCTCTGTGACTTTCAAGGTTTGATCATAAGAAGTTTTCAGCTTCAGCCTAACTTGAAACGTTTACTTTGGGAAAGCCAGCTGGCATGTAAAAAGGCCACCTTACTTAGTTGGCTTGGATTGCTACATAACATACCCTGAGATCAGCATGTTATGTGGCAATCCAAGCTAGCTAAGTATGGAGGACAGGGAGAAAGGGAGAGAGAGGGAGAAAGAAAGAAAATCCAACCAATTCTCTCTCTAGCTGAGGTACCAGTCATGTGAAGCAATAAGCCATCTTCGATGCTCAGCTCAGTCAAACCTTCAAATTATGCCAGCCCTAGCCACTATCTTAACTGCATTGGGGTGAAAGACCTCCTGCGAGAACCACTACATGAGCCTAAACTATGTGCATTGTGAGAGAGTATCATAAATTGTTTTAAGCTAGAAAGTTTTATAGGGCTTTGCTCCACAATAGATGACAAATTCCAAAAAAAAGTAACATAGTGAACATCTAAGTCCTGACCATCAGATTTAGCAAATCTTAACATTTTGCCATATTTTCTTCAGATATTTTTAATGAGATAGAGCAGTACATAAATAGTTGAAATGGTTAATGTTTCTCTTCCTTATTTCATTCCTCTTTCTGCCACGGATATCCATCACCTTGAATTTGTTATTTTTTTTTTTCATGCAGACTTTTTCATATGGCTACATATATGCCCACAAAATGCATAAATTTTTTATGTTTTAAATGTTATATGAATATTTTGCTGAAGGTATTATTGTTATTGAGAGAAAGAGGTTTGCTGCCTGATGCACTGGAAGTCATCGGACACAGAGGTTTTGAGAAAAGAAAAGATTTTATTGCAATTTAAGTAGCAAGGTGACATGAGTCCAGCTCAAATATGTCTCCCTGTGCTGACTTGAAGGTAGCAATTTTATTAGAAAAAGCTTAAGGGGTAGACTTTGGAATTAGCAGGAGATTGGTGGAAGAAAAAAGGAGGTCTGGAAGGTCCTTGGGCATGCACAGGTATCTCTTCATGCCTCCTCATGGGTCCCATGTGCAAATTTGGGAGGAGTTAGTATGAAACATGCAATGAAAATTCAGGCTGTGATGTCAGTATGTCTATTCTGTGAAAACTCTATTTTAACAGCCATGTTGGCATTAACCCATGCTAGCTAGTTTTGTTATCTTATAAGCAGAAGGAGTTTTAGCACTGTTTCTTTTATTTGTAATCCATTATCTTGTAAACTAAACAATTTTTGTCATTGGTGTCTTTAACTCTTTCAGAATGTTTTCACTATTCTGCCTCTTGCTTATTTTGTGTACATTTACTCCTGACATATTTATATTACAACATATACCTTATTTCCTTATTTTAGTTGTTGTCTAGTTCTCTCTTTACACCACAATATAATGTATCCACTTCCCTGTTAAATGACATTTAATTTGTTTCTAAGTTTCCAGTATTATGAACAACATAACATATTTTAGATGTCTCCTCATGAACATGTTTGAGAGTTTCTTGGAGCTATAAAATTAAAATTAGATGGTTTGGTCATATGGTATGAATATGTTAAACTTAAATATATTGGCAAACTGCTTTCCAAAGTAGTTCTCCTAGTCCCTTATCACTCTTGAAACAAAACATAACATTGTATTTATTATAAAATACACTTGGGAACAAATTTGACAATGTTTAAACGGTAGTCAAATGAATCAGATCTGTCAGTATTTAGATCTTTGTGTATCCCCTCTGCATGAACTATATGGTTTAATTTGGGCACTATTGGTAATGCACAAATTATCCTTGCAAACTGTTACTATTAGGTGCTGAAAATAAATCTATTTCTTAACAATAGTATCTTTTTCAGAAACTTTAAAAATACACACATACCATACATACACACTAACATAATTTAAGAAATATTTCTTCTTATAATTAGTACTCTGTACAGGGTTTATAGAACACTCACATGTGCACACACACACACACACACACACACGGAATCATGGCTCTTTGAAGTAGTACTTCTAAACTTATTCTGAGAGCTTATTTCAGAATTCAAGGTCTGACGAATAAAATAATGCTTCACATATTATTAGGCATTTTCAATTGAGCCTAAAAAGTAGTTATTAAATGAATTACTTGGATTGTATCCCATTAAATTCTATTCTTTGTACTTATTTTAAAAATCAAACTTTCAAATAAAACAAAAGTTAATATTGAATAACTAATATTTCCTAAAATAATTTAAATTAATGTGAGAGCTTGGAGACTATTAGTATTGATATACTGTCTTAATGTCCAACTTGATCTCAGACAACTATAAAAACATAATTAATAATTAAAATATATACTATAATAGTTGAATTTCCAAATTTCATGTGTAGAGTTTGTTCAGGTAAAAATATTATCCTAATTTAATTTTTTAAAGTAATTTCTCTGAAATAACTAAATTTACATTAACTATATGGCAAAAAGTTCTTATTTTGACAGCAGTATTAACTGGTATTATGAGATGTTTAGTCAAATACAGTATGTTAATTTCCCTCAGATTAGGAAACCCTTGTACACTGTTGGTGGGAATGTAAATTGGTACAGCTATTGTGGAAACAGTATGGAGGTTCCTCAAAAAATTAAACATAGCACTAACATATGACCTAGCAATCCCTCTTCTGGGCATATACCCAAAGGAAATAAAATCAGCATCTTGTAGAGATATCTGAGCTCTAATGTTTATTGCAGGATTATTCATAATAGTCAAGATATGGATACAACCTATGTGTGTCCATCAGTGGATGAATGTGTGCGCATATATATATATACATATATATATATATAAAATACATGTACACACACACATATATATGCTTTAAAAAAGAAAGGATATTTCCATTTGCAACAACATGGATGAACCTGTAGGACATATACTAACTGAAATAAGCCAGACACAGAAAGCGCAGAAAAATAAATATGAAATGTTCTCACTTATTTGTGGACTCTGTAAATAGTCAAGTACACAGAAACTGAGAGTAGAATGGTAGTTACCAAAGAAGGGATGGTGGGGAGGGGAATTTAGGAAATAGAGCTTGAAGTGTACAAAGTTATATATGATGATAAGATCTAATGCACAGCATTAGTTAGTAATAGATTAGTTAATAATATTTCATTGTGCACCGAACAGTAATTTTCTAAGAAAGTAGATTTTAGGTGCTCCCACTTCACAAACAAAAAGATAACTATGTAAGTTGGTGGATATGTTAATTTGACTGTAAAAGTCATTTCACTATATATATGTGTATCAAAACATCATGTTGTATACCTCAAATACATACAATAAGAAATGAATGAAGATAAAAAAATCTATAACTCGATAATGATAATAGACTGGTATACAGGTAATACTTCAATAGAAACACTGTTTTAATACAAATAAGGAAATGCATTAACTAAGAGAGTATCAAATCAATTCTTCTCACCTATGATAAATACAAGGGGCAGAGAAATACATTAACCTAAAATTGTCAATAGCTTCTAAATTCTTGGAACAGAAATATTTCAAACTGGGTCTACATCTACAAGCCTTCAGAATTTAAAGCAGTAATTCATACCTGTACCCTACTTAAATGGATACAATTGGTTCAATATTTACCAGAAAGAATTAATTTAAAACAAAAAAGAGGAACAGGTTGGACTATTTCAAATTATTTATGTCATTATGACTCAAATATTTTGTGTACCAAGCTCATTGGACATATGATAAATTGACAATAAATGGGACCGAGTACCCACAAGAGATTTACAATCTACATGATAGTCTATAGAAACCAGCAATGGGCAAACTTATACAATGGGATAGAGAGATTTACCACACATTAATTACCAATATTCGTTCACTTGTTTGGTTGAATGTTCTAGCTTTTTTTTAATATTAAAATGTTGGTCCATACTATAGTTGTCCATGGCCTATAAGAACTTGATAGGAGATAGACAGTCTTACGGAAAAATGCATTACATGAAAACAAAATTTTGTGTTCATTTTCAAGGCATTTCATAGGCATTGTGGACTTTGAAGAGTCCATCCTAAGATTTTAGCAGTTAGGCATTCTGTATTATTTGTAACTTATTATATCTGAAGTAAACCCATTTGCTAAATTTTTAAAACGTGACTGGCTTAACATAATGATATTTGAGGGTAGTATAATTCATTAACAATCCTGGGCTATCACAAATAGGGGTTTACATGGAAAAATAGCATATTTATATTTGTAAGTTAAGGTAAATTGTAACTTTTCAGGATGCCAGAGTTCTAAAAAAAAAAACCTTTCATGTTAATAGGCAATTTTTAAAAAGATTTCAGGCAGTGAAATTCAACATATGCCTTCTTGAAGTAATACAAAAGTAGCATAAATGAAAGACTGTAAAATAAAATAAAATGTCTTTAGTATTATCTTCAGCTGAACTTATAATATTATAACCCAGTTAACAAAAATATAACTGGAAGTAGCTACTCTGAAAGAATGTTCTTTTAATTTGAATATAATAGTTTCACAGATTTTAAATTTGAATTTTAAAGATACCTATCTTTAACAATATGTAACTTCTTCCCCAAAGCCATTATTTTAGGTTGTTTATTTTTTGATATGTATATTTTTAAAATGAAAATTGCAAGGGAAGTAGTTTAGCAAATACCAATTTAGGTTTTAGAAAGTATAGGAAAAGGCTTACAGATGTAAGGGGTTGGCCTTACATCTGCAATCCCAGCACTATGGGAGACAGAGGCAGGAGTATCGCTTGAGGCCAGGAGTTTGAAACTAGCCTGGTGATACCGCAGAGCCTCCACATCTCTACAAAAAAATAAACATAAATATATATTGGGCAGGCATGGTGACACACGCCTGTAGTTCCAACTACTTAGGGGCTGAGGTAGGAAGATCCCTTGAGCCCAAAAGGTAGAAGCTGCAGTCAGCTATGATGGTACTACTGCTCTCCAGCCTGGGCAACAGAGCTAGAGTCTCTTTTTAAAAATGTAGGAAAGTATTAAGATTGGAGAAATAATGTAATATGTGGAGAATCTGTGATGACCAGTGCTTTCATGGTGTATTTTGGAGGATGCACTAGTACTTCAATTATGTTTCCCAAAAGAGAAAGCTTGAACCTCATCCAAATTTATAAGATGGATCTGGGAACAAGCAATTCATTGCTTTGTTTAATTGTTCATTCGATAAATATTTGTTGACATTCTATGTGGCATGCACTGTAGCAACAGATAAAATAAACACAGATGAGCAAAAATTACCCAGCTCAGGCCCTCAGAGAGACTACAGTCTATGAGAAAAGAATGATAGAGATGGAATTAGGATGAAGTGTGACGAATTCCATGAAGGAAGCAGTACGGAATACAGAGCACGGAGCTCTGGCTATTGCGCATGATGGGCACTTTTGGCTTTCCCTTAGAAAGAAAACTTGAATCCAAACGTTTAAAACACACAAAAAACCAAAGCCTCTGTCTAATGTAATGCGTTCCCACTTCATACCCGTCCACTAGTCATCCAAATCTGAACAAGTCATCAGAGTTCCGAATAGAACCTAATTGGCGTTTGTTTCCAGGGTATGGGAATTACTTAGCTCATTGGCCCATCATATGAAAATTTCCACATGCATCATTACTAATGTGAAAGACGCTTTTCCCCCTTGAAGCCAATAATAAATGCTTTTCAAAGATCTGTTGGGAATGCTTATCTTTGCTCAGTAAAACACTAAAGATATAGAGCTTAGTGATCCCTTTCATGTCACAAGGGAACTAAGATTTGTCCCCCACCATTTCAATTTATGTATCCTTTCTCTCCATACCCCACCTTCTCTCTCTGTGTGTACCTCTGTCACACATTCATTTTCTCTTTTTCCCCCTCTCCCTCTCTCCAGCCGTCCTTTCCCCCTACCTAAAGCGGTCAATCTCTGGAAGTAAGTCAACTCCGTTGAGTATCGCAAGAAGTGAAAGTGATTTTGACAAGAGGTCGCTTGTCTCTACCTCTCCCCTTCTCTCCAGAAAAGGATGGAGCAGCAAAGCGGAGGGTGCGCGCGTGTCCAGTGGAGGCGGGTAAAGAAACGGGGTGTCTTTAAAGCCATAGCTTAGCAAATGCTGGGACTAGGGTGCGGCTGGAGTCCACTTTGCAATAGTTTGGCGGGAGTCCGCCCGGTGAGTGGTAACCCCTGTTACCAGGAAGAATCTTTCTGGTTCCGTCGCCCTCCCTACCGCCGCCCACAACACCTGAAGGGGAGGGTCTCAAAGGTCGATTGAGCCCGAACTTGATCCCCCCCCCACCACCTCCTCCCACCCCACGCCCAGCAGTCCCCGTCACCCACCCCTTCTCCACCTCCAACCTTGACTCTGGGTACAAACAGGTCCTCGCACAACCTGACGAGAGAGGAGCTTCATTGGTTAGATCCAAATCCCAGCGGAAGGGAGGGGGCCAGGAGGGAGGAGGCCGAGCACTGCTGTGGCCGGGGAGCCCACTTGGGGTGGGGGGCTGCGGAGCCGGAGGAGGGGCGAGAGACCCGGGTCCTCATCCCCGGAGTTACAGTCGGAACAAACTTGCCGAGTCTTGCAGCGCGAGCGCGCGGATGCGAACCCCAGAACCTCCAGCGCGCGGGCACGAAAGGGTGTGGAGCGGTATACATAGCTCTACATACACATTGAACGCTGAGCGAGAAAGGAGGGGGCGAGGAAGGCAAGTTCCGCCTCCCCTGGCCCCGTGCACACACACGCCCACCGCGGCTCGGGCTGGCTGAGCGCGGGCGAGTGTGAGCGCGAGTGTGCGCACGCCGCGGGAGCCTCTCTGCCCTCTCCTCGCACCCTGCTCAGGGCATCTGAAGAGCCTGGAAACGTGAACAGGCTTGAAGTATGGCATGTTGCAAAGATGGTTTCTGCCAAGAAGGTACCCGCGATCGCTCTATCCGCCGGGGTCAGTTTCGCCCTCCTGCGCTTCCTGTGCCTGGCGGTTTGGTGAGTTCTCTGGGGTGTGCTGGGAGGTGGGCGACGGGAAAGTGGAGAAATGGCCAGCTCCCGGACCCCTTCGCGCACTCGCTCCGCCCTAGGCGGACTAGATCTTCTCATCTCAGCTGTAAGATCGGGGGCCAAAGCCAGGCTTTTCTGTGACCGCATAGATGCGGAGAGCACGAAGGGCGCAGGGCGCAAGAGGCGTGTGGGCACTGGGGGTCTTGTGGTGGGGCGTGCTTTTCCTGACCATTTCTGTCTTCTGCATCCCAACCCCCAGCCTCGTCGCCTTTAGCTTGGGGCAAGCGACTCTTTCCCTAGAAAACAAACCTGTTTGCACCTGTTCTCTGATGGATTCTTAAAATAATCTCCTCCGCCCCCGTTTTTTTTTTTTTCTCTCTTGCAGTTTAAACGAATCCCCAGGACAGAACCAAAAGGAGGAGAAATTGTGCACAGAAAATTTCACCCGCATCCTGGACAGTTTGCTCGATGGTTATGACAACAGGCTGCGTCCTGGATTTGGGGGTATGAACGATTTCAAACCCGCAAGTGTGTCCTGTCTGTCCCTCTCTTGGTCTGCCTGTCTGTCTGTCTGTGGGAATATCATTAGGTATGCCTCACGTGCAAAAATAAATCTCTATCTCTCCTCTCTTGGTGAGACCTATGACAAGAAGACCGCCTCCACCCGTACTTTCCCATCTCCCTGCCCCCTCAGAAGCTTTGCCTCTCCCCCACACTAATTACCTCCCGGGACCTGACTGCTGGGTGGGGGAGGTTGGAGAGGAAGAGTCAAAATTGGGAACTCTAGGCTCAGCTGCCTGGCCGCTCTTCGCTGAGAATAGTTTCCCTGAACCTGGCCACTTCGCTCAGAGCAGGTTGCACTTGAGGCAGCTGAACCGAAGTCCCTCTTCCTCCCACGTGTCCAAGCCTCTGCCAAAACCTTGGCCACCGTTCTACCTAGGACATGAATCTGGGGCATGAAGCTGCCTGCTATGCTAGAGAATCCAGACCTTTCCCTTTCTCTTCTACAGCGGGATGCTTGCTTTCTTTCTTTCTCTTTCTTTCTTTCTTTCTTTCTTTCTTTCTTTCTTTCTTTCTTTCTTTCTTTCTTTCTTTCTTTCTTTCTTTCTTTCTTTTTTGGGGATGTGTCATTTGCTTTCCTCCTAAGACTTTAAAGTTAGAGATGTTTCAGCTTGCTTTCTTCAACAAAATAGGTTTAAAGGACTTAATAGAGGCACATCCATTAGCAGCACTGTTGCTCTTTTTTATACTCATATTTCCTTTGCATATATAATGGAAATCTATGTGCCAAGCTTTGTGCTAGGCACTAGGTCCACAGAAATCTTAAGATACAGTTCTTAACCTCAAACAGCTTCTCAGTCCAGTTCAAAGAGGACAAATGACTTGCTACGGTCCCATTCACAGGTTTGACCCAAGTTCTTTGATCTCAAATTCCCTGTTCTTTACAGTACACTGAATTAATTACCCTTCAGCAAATGAGTTGAACAAGACAAAGATTCTATCTTAAAGGAGCTTACATTCAAGCGGTAACAATAATAGCAACCAGTAATATTGTATTTATTTAATAACATGTTCACATATACCAGGCAATTTATAGATATTACTACTCTGTTTAACCCTCACAACAACCCTTTGAAAGCCAATTCTATCCCCACTTTACAGATAAGGAAATTGAGGCTTAGAAAGTTAAGTAACTAGGGTACAAGTTCGAAGTTAGTAAGTGGGAGTAGAAGGATGTAAACCCAGGGCAGGCTGTGTATTTAAAAGACAACGCCATGCAGATGGGAGTGGTATCAGATACTACATGATGAGTATCATCTAATATTAGAAGCATGGAGCAACTTTATGCTTCCTATTGAGGGTATGTGGAAGAGGAGATGCTGGGAGAATGGAGAAAGTAAGAATGGGGAGCAGGACAGCATGTGATGTGAGGTAGGAGTATGGCCTGAGGCTAGAAAGAATTGGTGGAGATAAAATAGAGTTGGATACAGTAGAATTGGGACTTTTTTGGAGTCTAGTCTCATTTAACTGATGGGGACACCGGGGTCTAGAAAGGGAAAGTGATGTCTATAAGGACACATAGTATATCAATGAGAGGATGAAATCAGGTCTTCTGAATTCCAAACCATTATTTTCTTAGATTTTATGAGAATGTTATGGGAAACCATTGAGGGTATTCATTCAGCATTTGTATTTTTTCTTTTTTTCCTTTTTTTCTTTCTGAGACAGAGTCTTGCTCTGTCATCCGGGCTGGAGTGCAGTGGCACGATCTGGGCTCATGGCAACCTCTGTCTCCTGGGTTCAAGTGGCTCTCCTGCCACAACCCCCCAAGTAGCTGGGATTACAGGCGCATGCCACCCACACCCAACTATTTTTTTTTAATATACTTTTTGGTAGAGATGGAGTTTCACCATGTTGGTCACACTGGTCTTGAACTACTGACCTCAAGTGATCCACCGTCCTCTGCCTCCCAAACTGCTGGGATTACAGGCACGAGCCACCACGCCCAGTCAGCATTTGTGTATTGACAGTGATAAGGATAGATGAGAAGGATGAAAGTTTCTCCTGCTTCTTTTCATGTTGCCTCTCCAGGGATAGGTTTCCTGCACTGCATTTGCCTTCATGCAAATCTGAAAATAGGTGAATCATTTGTCAATGCATGATCTTCCATAAGTGACTGGGAAATTACCATTTTAGATCAAAAATAGTGTTGTGGAGAATGGTTCAGATGATGTGATACCATTTAAGGCAGTATTTTATCAATAAAAGAGGATTTATCTGCTCATAAAGGTTTTAAACTTGACATTTCAAGTGAAGAAAAAAAATAAGACAAGTATCCAGTCCCATGTAGTTCAAATGTTCATCAGAAAATTGATATACCAGAACATAAATCAAAGTGAAAAGTTAGAACTGAAATTATATTGTTTTATTATAAATGTTGAAATTCAAAATAATACCTGCCCAGCTGGCTGTAATGCAAGTTATAATTCAAAAGGAAGAAGGGATCCATTGTAGATGGATTATTTTTACCATCTAGCATTATATTGACAATAACATAAGTGAAAACATTCTATGTGAGACCTTACTCAGTTTTGGTTGATCGTAATTCTGCTAAACGTCTCAAGGACATTATTAGTCATCTAACTTGTCACTGCCAAATGATCTGCATTACCCACCTAAAAATATTTTTATAGTTTTATGGGAAGGAGTTGAATTAACATGACTTCCAGCATTAGCAATCGATTAACCATTTAAACATTTACTATGTAGCATAACATGGGTCTTTCTTTCTTTCTTTCTTTTTCTTTCTTTCTTTCTTTCTTGGCTTTTCTGATAAATGTTTGTGGTAGATGTAATTCACTTTTTAGCAGTAGGATATTCTCTGTAAATGCACAGTATTCCCAACGTTACAGAGGAATGGTGATTCTCACCTGCAGAAAATGTGTTATCTGTTTACATGAAGTTGTAAATGTGTACCACTGAAAACAATGAGAAACTTCATCATTGGCACAGACTCTTAGATACCACAAATCAGACCCCATTTATGACAATGCATATTCTGTGGAAAATTTGGTATTTTAAAAATAAAATGAAAACAATCCAGATTTTGACTAGTAGGCTATAAATATGGATTTACTTCCTGGTTCCTATAATCCTGCTCCTGCTCTTTGTAGGGCCTTTACTTTATATCTGTTTATACAACTTTTCTGTGTTCCATTTCAAACAAAGCTAAAAGCAAAGATTTGAATTGAAATTGGATGGTTTGTGATTGCTCAGTAGGCCAGGCAGGGGTTGAAATAGATTTGGAAACTAAATTACATATTTTTAACTCAGCAGCACAGCTTGCGATAGGGAAATAAAAGGAACTGAAATGGTTTCCTTTTTTTTTACATCCCTCCAGGATCTCCTCTCCCTTGTCTCCTATATTCTCCCACTGGAGAAAAAAGGGGGAAAAGGTGAAAAGTGAGGAAAGGAGGCATGGTGAGAGAAGCTGGTTTGGGACTTCTGAGGGATGTAGTCCTTTCAACCTCTGACACATCAGTTGCTATCATCCTGAAGTAACTTGCACCTGTTTAGACGTAGCACACAAGTGAAGCTTCCACAAAAGAGCCAGAAAATAATCCTGTAGCTCTTGTTTACTTTCAACACTGTTACATGCTGTCTTAAAAATGTATAGCTAACATATTTGCTAACTACCAGGAAATGGTTTAGGAAACTTGCCTTTACTCATTTTTCATTTATCGAAGGGTTGCACAGCCTTTCATGCATCTCAGTCTTCTGAGGCATATGATCTAGAATATTAAATGTTTCAAATACAGATTGTTGCCTCTGAATCATCTTCCACCACCTCTATGAAATGGGAATGAGGAATTTTAGTCAATTTTGTAAAGTTGCTTACTAACATAGTAGGACTTCACATTAGTGACTTCACATTTTTTTGCTTATGACACCAACACAAAGAGATAAGTGGGGCAGGCATCATACCTCTGTTAGAAAAGAGGCTGAAAAAAATTCCAGAGAATTCCCCACCAATTTTATAGCTACTCCTTGGTAAGGTCACAACTCACACCCTCATCTTTTAAACCTTAGTTAGTCAGCTGGTCTATTGCTATATCCACTTCTGAGGCATTCTTGCATCCCTCTGTTTATCAAGGGTCAAATTTCCTGAACATGCTTTCTTGTTACTAAATTAAGTAGGTCTTTAAAATAAGCAAAACTACATTTCCTCTAAAGGAGTGAAATGAGAACTTTTATTCTAAAGCTTTAATAACTTTTCAAATAGTAAAGAAAAGAGAGAACATTACATGCATTTGGGTTAAGTTGGAATATTTTTCTCTCAAAATCAAATTGTGTTTGCAATGTTTTTAAATGGTCCACATATCTCCATTTAAAAGTTAATGTGTCATGTGCTAGCCTTATTAATTAAATGTCAATAGAGAAATAGTTTTAAAAATACATAGATGAAAAGAGCACTTCTCGGCAACATAAAGCTTCATTCTTTTCCAATTTGTCCCATTCTTTCATTCATTCATTTTGTGAAATCAATCTGTATTGAAAGACTACTATACGTCAGGAACAATGTAAGGTTGTAAAGATATCATTCTGATCTGACATGAGCCCTCACAGACTTTATAGCTAAGCATTATAGAGAGATGAAAATAAGAAAAGAAATAATAAAATAATTAATGCAAAGGTCTAAAGGTAGATCATCAGTTAGTGTGATGTAGACCATGAGAGGAGTCCAGTGTGCCTGCAGCCAGAAAGCAAGAAGAATTTCATAGGATTAGGTTGGGATGGTAAACAGAGGCTAGGTCTTGTTGAGTCTTTGGGGACCCTGTGAAAGAGCTTATATTGTTCTCTTAGTGAACCTGGAAGCAACTGGAATTTTCTAAGAGGAAAGAATGACATGGTTTGACTTAGAGTGAAAAACGCTCCATCTTGTCTGCATAAAGGAAGCCTTAGAAAAGGAAGTGGGGCAATTGGAAGCAGGGAGACCAGCGAAACTTTGTTTTACTTTTACTTTAGTTCTCTTAAGTTGATGGTTGCTTGGAATAAGGTGGCAGATGTAGTAAAGATGAATATACGTGAGTTTTTTGGAGATTTAATTCAACAAAGAATTGGCAATTGACTTGATATGAATGTTAAAAAAAGAGAGAAAAGTAAAAAATGACTTCTCAATTCTATTTTGAGAAACTGGGCAAGATTGGTGTTATTTAAAGTTGGGGAGGACTGCACGATTTCCTGCCCTCATAAGTTCACACTGTGGAAGAGATAGAAAATAAGTAACAGAAATAAGTAAAATATAGTGTGCCAAATGTTGGTTAACAGCTACAGAGTAATGTAAAGCAGGGGAGGGGGGTGCAATTTTAAGTAGAATAATTAGGGGAGACTTCATTAAGAAAGTGGTATTTGAACACTGAACATAATTAGGTAAAAGCATAACCACATTTGGAGTGGGGTCTTCTAATGAATGAGAAGGAACTCTAAGTGCAAACATATTAAGCAGGGAAGTCAGGGTCCCTGTAGTGAAGTTTTTAGCAGGGCTGAGACATAAAAGGGGACCAGTGTGATAAGAGGACAAGGTTGTGTACAGCTTTGCAGGCTGATTAGGACTGTGCTTTTACTCTGAGTCAGATCAAAAGTGACTGGAAAGATTTTAGCAGGGACAAGGCCTGAACTAATTTTAAAAGGCTCTTCTTGTGTTTAGAACAGGCAGTCAGAGGCAAGTGCAGATGCAGCAAGCTTTTCCATAATAAACCAGGCAAGAAATGATGGATACTTTGACCAAGCTGGTAGCAGAGAAGTTTGCAAATTTATAAGAAATGGTTGGCTTCAGGATATTTTGAAATTAAAGTCAACTGACGACAGCTAGAACGTGGGATGTGAGAGAAAGGGAGGTGTCAAAGCTGATTCTAAAGTTTTTGACTTGAACACCTAGAAAAATTGAGTTGTCAAGACTGTGGTAGAAGCAGACCAGTGACATAGATGAGCAATTTGTATGCAGGTATGGTACCTGTGAGATGTCTATAACACGTCAAGTGGAGATGAGCCTGAAATTCAGGGATGATGAGTATGTCAATATACATGGTATTTAAAGCCAGAAATCTAAAAAGATTACAGGGGATAAAGTTTGATAGAGAAAAGGTACAAATATTGAGTTTTGATGTCTCCAATGTTAGGAGGTGGCTCCAGACAGGAGAGGCAGAATCTCTGACCCAAGAAAACTTAAAAGGAGTGGCTTGTGAAGTAACAGGAAAACCAAGGGAATGTGTGTAAAAGTAAGGTAAAATGATAAGGGGAGAAAAAAGAAAGAAAGAAGGAGGGATTGATTAAGTCAAATGTTCCTGACAGATCAAGAAAGATAAGAACTTAAAATTGACCACTCGATTTAGCAATATCTGTATCTTCAGTGATTTTGACTGTTTAGTTGGAGCAGTTTTGTTGGTATGATGGGTATGAAAGTCTGATTGAGTTCATTCAAGAAAGAATGGAACACAATTTTTCTGAGCATTTGTACAAGGAAGCAGAGAAATGGGATGGTAGAAGGAAGGAGGTAGGAAATGGGAGAAAGAAAAATACTTTTAAAGTTGATGGGACCGATGCTGTATATAGGGAAAAAGTCATGATACTGACAAAAGAAAGTGGATGCTAGGCATGAAAAGCAAATTATTGAGATAGATGATGGAGTGAATAGGAAGAATTAGAGAAGAGAAAGAGGCAAGTTTACCTTTCTTTTTTCAAGATTAGACCATAACATGTTTTTTGACTACTGGGAATAATCTAGTAGAAGATATTTAATATTAGACTGGAGGGCAGGGAGAACTGAAAGAAAGATGTCTTTGAGAAAACAAGAGAAATTCGAATTCAGAGCACAACTTTACTTTCTTAAGTTCTTGGTTAACAACAACAACAAAAAGATATACAGTATGCTGGTGCTATATTTACATTTTCTTTAGGGTTAGGCTATATCCGTTGCGTTCAATGTTTCCCGAAATAAACACTGTAAAATCTAGATCATAGGATATTAGAAAAGTGGTGGATATTTGGGTACTACTTCTCTGAGTTGTTAGATTTCTTTTAGATGAGAAAATACATCTGATTGCATTTGTATATATCATTAAACATCACTGCCTTATGCTCTAAGCTTTTCTTATATATTTATTCTATAAGCCACAGGTACACAGATTTGAAGGCTGAATTGATAGTTCTTGGTTTATGACACACTCTCATTATTGGTCCATACATAATCTTCTTTTTATATATCCTTTCATCTATTCAACCATTTATTAAACTATAATAAACATACCAGTTAAACCACAAACTGGCACAAAGCGTAGGACTTGGACAACTTTTATTCTGCTACGTGGTCTCCCCCAGCCTATCTTCCTGTCCTCCTTGCCTAAAGTAACCATGATTTTAATTCATTTTAAAATTAGTTCTTAGTTTTCCTTTGAATGTCATTTTAGATGGACTATCTTTATTTTAAAAGTAATTTACAATATTTAATTGATTTGAACTTGCTATATATAATCTTTTGATGCTTTTAATGTGATTATATATTGCTAAAAATCATTCTTATTGTTGCATATTGCAGTAGATCATTCATTTTGACTGCTGTGTGATATTCCCATTGCATAGAAACCAGCTTATTCATCTGCTCTGTTGGCAGTAGGCTTTTTGCTTGTTTCCAAGACTGTGGTGCTGTGAATATCCTGGCTCAAATTTCCTGCTGTAAATGTGCAAGAGTTTCTTTTGCATATATATCAAGGAATGGATTTTCTGGATCTTAGTGTAAGTGGGAGTTGATAAGATAATGCCAAACTATTTTTCATGATGAGTTTACAAAATCAACTCCCATTTACAGTTTACAATGAACATGACATTCAGGATCCAGATACCCTCTTTAACACAAGATACATCACATATATATCTTGAAATGGTATTTCTTAAAATGGCATTTTATTGTGAAATGATCTGAATTTTTCTGATTCTATGTTCTAATGTGGTTGAGTATCTTTTCCAATCTTTACTGGCTACAAGAATTTTCTTTCTGTGAATTACTTGTTTTCACTGTTTGCCCATATTTATTGTTGTTGTTATTCCTACTTTTCTTATTTATTTGATGGCTTTAATTATTGGCAAAGTGGACCAGGATTGATAGAAGGATTATATGATATAGGAGGCCCTAATCCTTAATGTCTTCTAAGAGAAAGAAACTTCTAGAACTTTATAGTGTTTTCTGCTCTTTCAGTGATATCAATGGCTATCTCTTGTCTTTGTTTAATATTCAGGGAGGCTTGTATTTGTATATTTTGTAGATGACTATCAAAAAGAGATTTCTTTATGCATTTCATTTAGGATTCCTTGTTGTTGTATTGCTTAAGTACTTCAAGTGTCTTCATCTTTGGAGATATGTCACTAGTATTTTGTAAGTTCATGGTGGATACGTGATGTAGGTGGTTGGAAAATTATAAATGTTTCCTCAAGTGCATGGCTCGAAAGGCAATATGGAAAATGTGGATGAACTAGTTTCAAGATCAGCAAACACCGTAGGTCTTTCTCATGATGTAACAGCAAATTAGACATGATTATTGGAGATGAAATTTAAAAAATGATTCCATCTTTAGCCATGTCTGTACTGCAAAAGTAAAGTAAACTGGGAGGTCATCTGATTCATTGTTAATTGCCTTCCCACTTTCCCAGCAAGTTAAACTCAATAATTAGATGGGAGTATTTCCCTGAATTTGATCTTGCTGGTCTTGGCTTTCTTTCACAAAACTTTTAAATCGTCTTGTTTACCTTACAGACTGTCAACCATATTTTAGGGATTAAAAAATATTTCCCTATTACCAAGAAAGTAGAATTTTTAAATAAAAGATGTCTTTAATGCTGCACAAATGCATATCAAATTATGGGAAGAAATCCTTCCAAGCTCAAAATTATCTGCTTTCCATGTAATTATAGTCTTAGTAAGGTTGCTTTGTACATCCTAAACTGTCTTATTAGAGGAGATGTCTCTAATAATTATTCTTAATTACATAGTGACCATTTTTCATTGACAACTGATTTATCAGAAGCCCATTACATTTAAAACCTGTGATTGGTTTTGCCAGAGGATACAAATACAAAATAAGATACAGTTTCTGCTTTAAATTGGAAATATTTTTAGTTTAACGGATGTGGAAAGTAATTCTGTTAATTTTTCCTTTTGATGGGTTTTCAAATCACTACTGGGATAATATTAGGAACATGACAAAACACAGTTATTCAACATCCAATATGTGCAAGACATTGTGCTGGTTTGGGACTTCAAAAAGGATTAAGATTTTGCCTTTGCTGTTACAGCTAGAAAGACCCAGGCAGGATGTAATACGAATAATAGTAAATGTGTGAAAAGTGCTGTGAGAAAATGCTTGAGAAACTAGTGAATAAAGCAGAAAATGTAGATATAGTATGTTATATTATAGATATGAAGTTCCATATTTGCCTAAGTCATTATTGATTTATTATTGGTGATATAGTGTACTAAAGCTAGCACACGCTTTAGGGATCAATACAAAGGGATTAGAATCCTGGCTCTGGCATACACTACTTAATCTCTGTGAACTCAGTTTCCAGATACATAACATTTTAATGAAAATAGCGCCTTTGGAGGGTGTCGTGAAGATTAAATGAAATAGTATATGGGAAGATTCTAGTAGCCTACCTGGCACATAATTGATCTTCAATAAATAGCAATTATTATATCTCTGCATATTGTTCTTTGGAATATACCCACACCCTGTGAGCATACCTGCTCCTCAGTCTGTCCACCCTTCATTCCCACTGCCACATCCCTAGTCCAAGGTGTTCTCACCACCTCTCAACTTCACTAGTATAGCAGCCTCTTAGAAGAGCCCTTCTTCTATTTTTGCTTCCCTGTAATGTATTGTCAATGCCATTGTCAGAATAAGTTTGTAAAAAACATAATCCAGTCATATAAATTCCCTTATTTCAAACCCTCAGTGGCCTCCCAGTAATGGGACACAAATTCCAAATGATGGGATGCCAATCAAACTTCTTACCACAACCTATAAGCAAGAGATAGACTGAGTATCAGAACAAGAGAGATCCAGGAAAGCACACAGGAAAAATGATTAACCCTTGGGTTCTCTAAGGCTGCCATAACAAAGTACCACAGACTGAGTGGCTTAAACAATAGGAAATTAGTTTTCCACAGTTCTGGAGGTATCAAAGTGTAGACAAAATTGTGTTCTTCTAAGTCCTCTATCCTTGGCTTATAGATGGCCATCTTCTCTCCATCTTCACCTGGTCTCCACTATGTGTCTGTGTCCTAATCTACACTTCTGATACGGTCACTATTGGATTGGGGCCCACCCTAGTGACCTCATTTTAACTTAAGAATCTCTAAAAATTATATCTCCAAATACGGTAATATCATGAGGTACTGAGAATTAGATCTTCATCATAGGAATTTGGAGGGAATACAGTTTAGCTCATAACAATACTCTATATAGCTCTCCATCTTTTACTGATATTTCTATAACTTATTTTCCATGTAGTTTTAACAACAGTCACCATAACATGTATTATAAATATGTTGCTCAAAAGATGCCACTTTTTAGAATATGAATTCAAGAGTAAGTGTTCTAACCACGGTACCCTGGTTTTTATTCTATCATTGTGGCTTTCATTTCTCATCATTCTGTCCCTCCCTTGCTTTGCTCCAGCCCCAATGGCCTCTTTTCTAGTCCTTGAATGCATTCAGCCCTTTTCCTATCTTTGATCTTGTCCTTTTGCTGTTCTCTCTGCCTGGAATCCAATTTTTCCAGCTCTTGCAATGGCTCATGCTCATTCTCCAAGTTTGAGTTTAAAAGTCACTGCTTTGAAGAAGCAGCTGTGACTGCAAATCAAGAATGGCCTTCCCAGTCTCTCACTCTCTTACCATTCTGTATTTTTCCTCTTAGAAATGGTAGCATTCTGTCATTTAGTTTATCTTTTTACTACTGTATTCATACTCTGATTGCCCCAATGTCATGTCAGCTCTTTGAGGCAGGGAATTCCTGAGTCTTGTTTACCAATGTAACATCAGAGCCTAGCAGGGAACCCGATACACGACTCGCACTCATTCAATAAACATTTATTGAATTAATGTCTGAATGAAATCCCTTTACCAATCAAATGTTTTTAGGATCTCACTCAGTCTCAAAGATCCATAGGAACATATGAGGTAAATACTGAATAATGAATGTCACAAATAGTAACGTTATAATTTTGAACACAAAACATTATTTAAGAATCATTGAGAAAGTAACATGTTATGCAAGAATTGGAAAATGTTCATTATTATCATGGAATCATTGTAACTATGGAACTACAAGAATTAGCATACACCCACATACTTTAAAATAAATTTATAAAGAAAAAATATCATTGGCCTAATTCTTTTCTCTCCTAGACTCCTCACTTCCTTGAAATATCTATGATGTTAATATTTTATAGCACACAGTATTGTAAATACTATTCTAGAAAAACAGATGAACACTGTAAAATAGAGTAAAGTGATCAGCCTCATCTAGGAACTTGTTAGAAATGCAAATTGTGAGGCTGCACCTTATGCCTAGTACTAAATCAACAATTCAGGGTGTGGAGTTCAGCAATCTGTGTTTTAACAAGCCCTTCAAGTGATTCTGATATATATATATATGTGTGTGTGTGTGTGTGTGTGTGTGTGCGCGCACGCGCGCGCATGTGTATACATATATCTGTATATATACGCATATATATTTATATGTATATATGTGCACATATACATTTATACACATGCTATTAGTTGTTTAATACTATTAGTAGTTAAGGTTTGAGAACCACTTCCATAAACAGATTTTCAAAGTAACTTTTGCTTTCTCAAGAATCTTGTCGAATAGACTAGTTGTCAGGACATAATCAACCTCAATTATTCTGAGTAACTTATCCCTACTTGCCCTGACTTGCAACGACATAGTGTTTCTGGTTTTAATACTCTTGCAATTGTCCTTAAGAAACTAACATAGTGATTTATTTCACTGTTGAACCTATTTGAGTGAAATTGCTATCTTCTAGGGTTCAGCACACATTACCTGCTTCCTGGGTTACCTGACTATTCCTGGAACAAGTTCACTTTAATGAGTTTATTACTACCATGTTTTGTTGTTGTTGTCTCCAATTTTCCATTCAAATAAAAATTTAATTAACTTTTCTCCTTTCTATAGATGTAGTCTTGAAAAAATTAAATCTCACGGTAGATCAGCCTGATCCAGACTTTTTCTTGCATTGTACTGCCTAAGGCTCTATTTTTCTTAGGATACTTATTCAATAAAGAATTTCCTCATTCTCCCTCAAGCTATCTTTCTTTGTGTGGATCAATCTTCATTCTTTAGAAGAAGAAATACTTGGATTTATTTTTATGAGGATAACTTTAGAACTAGAGCATTAAGTGATACCAATTTCTCTTTGCCTTTTTTTTTTTTTTGCCATAAATCCCATTTCCCAGCCAGAATCCAAGTGAGAGATTATTTCATCTGATAGCAGATGTTATTCTTCCCAGTTACAGAATATCTAGCCTCTTGCTATACAACATTATAAACGATTGTTTAAGGAAATTATGTTCAAGGGTCAACAATATTTATATTTTTGTTAGTAATAAAATGCTATATTATCCATAATGATGACTATTGTCATCATTGAGCACATTATATTCTAGAGACTGGGACAAATGGTTTACAAGTATTATCTCAATTAATGCCCATTAAAATCTTTGCCTATGAGGATGCCTGACTTGAAGATCATATTACTAGAACATGTTAGAACCAAATTTGAACTCCAAACTTTCTAAGTATCATGCTAAACTCAGATTGTGCTAAACCCAGATTGTATTCCCTTGTCTAAAATCTGTGTCAGCCATATTGTCACCATGCTCCCACCTTTCTCTTCTGCCAAAACACCTACGTGCTTCTTCACGAACCAGTCTTATTTAGATACAGGAAAGAGTCTCAGTAGTGGTCATTGTCAGGAGCAAAGGGAACCTCACATGGAATGCATACTTTCATGAGAGTCGTTGTGTTGAGCATCTTATTTCGGCAATTTCATTTGATCTCTATCAAGTTCTTGCCTGATGGTTGTCGTTGCTACTATTGAGGAGTTAAATAACTTGCACAAGATCATACAACTAGTAGGTAGCAGGGCATAAATAGCTGTGACTTACAGGAAAGTTTTTCTTTGATCCCAAACACCAGTGGATGACATACCTATTGATAAAGGTGACATGAATCATTTAAAAAATTATTTACCAGTATCCTCAACTCTCCAAGGATGCATTCTGTACAGCCATTATGGTTTTTGTCCTCTTCACTCCTGTGGCCACATTTCCCCTTTTTAAGAGCTCAGTTCTGTATAGAGGCCAATCAGATGATGGACTATAAAATATCACAAAGGCTAAAAGCTTTTGTGTCTCTGCATTGCCTGTTGTAACAGTGCCCAGGGGTAATGTATCTTTGAAGAAACAAGGTTCCTGGTAAGTAATTGGGATTTCTTTTTGCCTGTAAGTAAACACTGATTTCTGTTTTTTTTGTGCTTTGGTCTACATTTTTTATAGAGATATATTATCTCACTGAAAATTTAAGATGCCTGTGAAAACATGATATGTCATATCTGTATTTACTCTGTAATTATCTAACCACCCCAGCCTGTAAAATAGGTAATTATTTTTTCACACTTGTTTACTTCATACCTGCTAGGTCCTGTTACAGAAGTGAAAACTGACATATATGTCACCAGCTTTGGACCTGTTTCTGATGTTGAAATGGTAGGTATTTAGAAGTTTAATGTACCTTTGAGGCTTGAAGAAAACATGTAGAAAAGAGGGCAATTAATATTTATTTCATTGTCAATCACACAAAACTAGAAAGCCAAAGAATACCTAATTAAACTTAAGAATATGTAAAGTGTAAGACATTGAATCTCATTCAATTTGCATTTCAGCTGTAACATTTGAGTATTTGTTGATTTAGGGCCATTCCAAACAAAGAGAAGAACCTTCCTATTACTGGTCCCTATGTCACAACCTGGTGTTCAACCTTTTTGCTTTTCTTTTTGTTTGTTTTTTGTTTTTTGTTTTTTGTTTTTTTTTTTGAGATGGAGTTGCGCTCTTGTTGCCCAGGCTGTAGTGCAATGGCATAATGATCTTGGCTTGCTGCAACTTCTGCCTCCCAGGTTTAAGTGAGTCTTCTGCCTCAACCTCCATGTAGCTGTAGCTGGGATTGCAGGTGTGCACCACCACATGTGGTTAATTTAGAATTTTTAGTAGAGATAATGTTTCACCACATTGATCAGCCTGGTCGCGAACACGTCACCTCAGGTTATCCGTTCGCCTCAGCCTCCCAAAATGCTAGGATTACAGGCATGAGCCACAGCACCCTGCTGTTTTTTCTTTAGGAAACTATTGAGGAGAAACTATTGAGAAAATTAGACGTGATCATTAGCTTCAGTATGAACTAGTTGCGTACACTATTTTGTAGTTTTCATTGTATTTAGTATTTCATATTGGTCTAGTTGCTTGCTGCCCATCTCAGCCCTTCTCCTTCCTTCTCACTCATGTTTAAGAGTTTAGAATACCAAGCACTTGTCAGGAAGAATTCATCCATACAGTTGTGCTACCTTATATTAAATATATTTCATTTGCATGACAAAAAAGCCACCTTAGTTTATTCCTTTATCCAAAGCTCCTAGTAATTTGAAACTCTTGGATTATTTGACTAAGTTTAATAAACTTTGTGAAAATAAAATATGTTTTACATGTATTACTTTGTCTTTAAAATGCATACAATTACATGATTAATTATGCATAATATTTTTACACATCAACTGATTTTTTTTTATCTAGTCTAAATTAAAACACAACTGTAACTACCTGGTACTGGCAGTTTTCTTAAATTATAGCAAATTTATTCTTAAATGATTCCTATGTGTGGTAATTTATTTATCTTATGAATGTAGAAGATGAAGGCATCAAGATAGATAAAAGGTACTCTAATTGCTGAAAATCTTTTTGCTCTATTGGTTTAAGATCATTTCTGCTCCTATTAATTTTATTTGGAATGGTCTTTTTTATGAGCATGAAGGAAGACAGAATTTACTGCTTATTTTCACAAACTTACATGTAGTCATTTGTGACTTAAATATGTTCCAAACTAATTGCCCTAGGAATACACAATGGATGTGTTCTTCAGACAGACATGGATTGACAAAAGACTGAAATATGATGGCCCCATTGAAATTTTGAGATTGAACAATATGATGGTAACAAAAGTATGGACCCCTGATACTTTCTTCAGGAATGGAAAGAAATCTGTCTCACATAATATGACAGCTCCAAATAAGCTTTTTAGAATTATGAGAAATGGTACTATTTTATACACAATGAGGTAATCATTTTTTTTCTTTTTACTTCTTCCCTTCCCTTTTGATTTTTTTCTTTCTCCCCTTCTTTCCTTCCTTCCTTCCTTTTCTTCCCACCCGGCCTTCTTCCTTCTTCCTTCCTTCTTTCTTTTTTTTCTGTCCTGCCTTCTTCCTTTCTCCTTCTCTCCCTTCCTTTCCATTTTAGGATCTAAAATTATGATTATTTTTAAGAAGGATTGATTTTATTCAATTGCATTTCTCGTCATAGACTCACCATAAGTGCGGAGTGTCCCATGAGATTGGTGGATTTTCCCATGGATGGTCATGCATGCCCTTTGAAATTTGGAAGTTGTAAGTTGTAATAAAAATGTTGTTAGAATTTATGATTACCTCATGCAAGCTGATATTTACATAAGTATTTTATTTTTCATAATTCAACATTTAAATCATTGTCCATGACAAAAACAGACTGGTTTTATTTCTGGAGACTTCATTAACTAATATTTTATAACAAAGAAATAAAAACAACCTCCTTTCCCCATAAAAAACAAAAACTTATTTATACAGATAGTCTAAGTACTGTTAGTCACAATTGGCAGGTGATCAGTCGTGAAATTTAGGGACCTCTAAATGCTACGTGTTTGTAGTGTTACATAGAAAGTACAAATTATATATGTAATTTATATAATTATAATACATATCTCTATAGGTAGAGAGATAGATAGATATTTTATTGTAAGCAGAGTCCTTCATAGCAGACATGCAAAAAGTCCATAAAAGATTCAGAGCTTCCTGATATAGTATAGATTAAAATGACAGAAGCAGCACTGTTAGTATAAAAGTGACTGAAGCACGGCAAAAGCATGGTAGGGGGTGTGGTCTGAGATAATATAATGCCTTATACACCACATTTAGGGGTTTGGATTATATCTAAAAGCTATGGGAAGCCTTTGGAAGATTTGACAAAACAGTGTCACTGTCTTTGACATTTTACAGTTCCACTTCGACTTTTTTTTCTTTTTCTTTTTTTGAGAATGGGTGGTAGAGAGGCTGGAGTGGAAGCAGAGAAGAGATGGAGGCTGTTGTTTTAGTACAAGCAAAGATGGCAGTGGCTTAGGCTAGGAGGGTAGTAGAGGAGAAAGTGTGAAATAGATGTCTGGGAAATTTTGTAGAAATAAACGCAACAGGATGAGACGGATAGGAATTAATATGACATTCCTTTCCTTAAGCTCCCTTCTCTGAGATAGCAGAAAACTATGATTGCCTTTTCTAAGGTCTGCCTCAAATTTTCAATTCAATCAGAATCTACCAAAAATAGATGCTGGCTTTTACTATTGCTTCAGATTCTTAGTCGCAGTGATTGTGAAACTGTTGCCTGCTGTTATCATTGCTCACTGCTTAACTTAATGAGAATCAGCAGTAACCATTCTTTTTATAACCCCTAGTAATCACAATATTCAGTGGCCTAACTTGAAGCCAGAGAGAGTAATATATTCCCTTACCAATAATTTAATAAGAGAAGATAAATGCAGAAAAATACATAGACAGGGTGATCTCATTGGGGCCAGAATTATCCATTTGTGCTGTCATCATTAAAATTTTACCCAAATTAGTTCTCATGTAGAGGAAGTCCTTTTCACTCCCTACACTCTAAACTCTAGTTCTCAGAAAAAGCTCTCTTCAGAAGGACTTGAACATAGTGTTCAATCAGGGTCTGTACAAAATAAAGAAATTGCACGTGGAAGCTGATGTTTTTGGATTGTAAATTAAAAAGAGAGGCACACCATACTCAGCAAGTAAGGATTTTTAATCATTCTGGAAAGAGAGAGAGAGAAAGAAACATGATTTAAAACCCCCATGCTTATAATAAGAGGAATTAGAAAAACCAGAAAAGAAAAAGTTATTCTAGCAAGGTAGGATAGCCAAGGGAAGGATACTTAATATGTAATATCATAGGCAAGAACATAGTATATAGAGGCTGTAACAATTTAGTGAAGTGTGAATATATTTCTGGAGATAAATGCTGACACATAACATAACTGAATGAAGCTAAAATGACAACACAAGCCTCATTGTTTTGTAAGGTGCTCTTAGGTATCAACTCCTTTCCTAGAATTAAATAATTCCATCGAGGGCCTACTGTGCTATAGCCATTTTAGGATGGTTTGGGAGGGAGGTTGGCACACAATTCATTTTGGTTCTTTTGAACTTACTTGTGTGTGAGCCAAGCTGTCTGTTATGGGTAGACTGGTAAGCAAGCAGCTGGTCTCCATTTGCACTGAGTGCCAAATAATAGAAAATGGGCTTAAATTGCCACTAGAAGAGATCTGTTGAAGATAGAAGGGGAAATGTCTTGATTGTAAGAAATTAAAGGTAGTGGAACTGGTTGTGTAATTATATTCCCTGGACAGCTTTACAAACAGCATAGCCCATTGTCACTGTACAATGGTCCCAAATACAATGGATATTTCCCAGAGGCAGAGTTTGGAACAGGTCGCCCAGGGGAGCTCTCCTAACAGTAGGATTTGTTTGATTTTGTTATTATATTATTACAGGAAGCATATGGTACATTTCTAAATAGCAGAACTGTGTTAGGGTGATATTGGTCAAGCACTGGACGTGAGTTAGAAGTGAAAAAAGTAGGAGCTTGACAGTACAGTTTTGGGAGTTTAATATATCTGCTTTTGAACTGCTTATCCTTACTAGCATGGACACACATATTTCTGCATACGTAGCATTTTGGATGCCTCAGTTTTAATCTCTCCTCCTCCAATTATTTGGCATAAAAATAAATACTCTTGAATTGCTAGAGTATTTACTCAATCTCTAGTTTTCTAAACATGTTTGACTAAATTATAGTGAACATTGTTTTCATTTATTCCATCTTTCATGAACAAGTACTGTTTTTAAATGTTGACCACTGATGAGGTTGAAAAAGTAGCATTGACTCTAACCACATTCTGTGCTCTCTTTTAGATGCCTATCCAAAGAGTGAGATGATCTATACCTGGACAAAAGGTCCTGAGAAATCAGTTGAAGTGCCAAAGGAGTCTTCCAGCTTAGTTCAATATGATTTGATTGGGCAAACTGTATCAAGTGAAACCATCAAATCAATTACGGGTGAGATGTGTAATGAATAAAGCCGATATGCTCCTTGGTGTTAGCAATAGAGTTTTCTCCTGACTTTTTCATTGAAATAGTTGTATTTTTTTCAGGAGAACAACAAACATTTTCCAGAAATAGAGTTGATGCAAGAGTTACAGCTCATCATTTCTTTATTTTTATAATCTTACTTTAGTTCAAAATAAATTCTGATTTAGTAAGATGCTAAAAGTGAGTTGGTTTTCTTGTTCAGAAATGAAAGCCAGTAATCAAATATGTTAAAATTATTTTCACAAAATTATGTGGTAGGAAGTTTGATCTTTTTTTTTTTTTTTTCTTTTTTTTTTTTTTTTGTCTTTGCTTTCTTTGTGGTTGTGGATTTTGGTGATTTTTGTGGGACTTTCCAAAAATTTTCTTTTATCTTGCTCAATTTTATGGTACCACCTTTCTTCATTTTTTCAAAGTTAACAAAAATCTAAAGTTTAATTACAAAGTATATTATGGGTATATATTAAAGTTCTCACATGAGTAGGGGAATGTTTATTATTGATGTTTCTTGGTCTGTCTTTTCTTTTGGAATGTAAATAGAAAGAATTACAGAATTTAGTTTTTAATCATATTTAGTGGAACAAAATTATCTGATTATTGTTTGTTCTAAGACGGTTCCTTATATACACATATCTCCAGAAAAAAATATTTTTAATGATAATTGTCTTAGTTTGTTTGTGCTGTTGTAACAAAATAACACAAACAGGGTGGTGCATAAACAACAGAAATTTACTTCTACACTTTTGGAGACTGACAAGTTTAAGATGAGGTGATACCAGATGCAGTGTTCAATGAGGAGCCACTTCTTTGCTCACATAATAGTACCTTCTATTAATAAGTCCTCACATGTGGACCCTCAAGGTGTAGGTAGTGAGTGCTCATGCTGGGGCCTCTTTTATAAAGGCACTAAATCTATTGATAAAGACTCCACCATCATGATTTAATCACGCCTAAGCCAACTTCCTATCATTACATTGGCTATTATGTTTCAACATCTGAATTTTGAGGACCACAAACATTTAGACCACAGCCATAGTTAAAATTTATTCCACAGTTACTATCTGACAGGCACCCTTCTAAATTCTTTTCATGTATTCTTTTGCATAACCATCACATGAACTGGATACTACTGTGACATTTATTTTATCCATGAGAAGATTTAAGTACAATGTATTTGCCTAAGCACACAACTAATAAAGGGCAAAACCCAAATTCAAATCTAAGTGTTTTGACTTCTGAGTTTGTATTCTTAAAAGGTTGACTGCCAGATAAAATGCTAAGATTTCATTAGCAGAAAATGAGTAGTTTTAAGAGCTGGAACAAAGGTGTGAGATAACGAAGTTTTTGTTTTTGTTTCAAGAAAAAAATGGATAAAGCAGTGTGGTGAAGGGATGAGGAATCTAAAATAGTCAAACTCAGAGGCAGAGAGAGGAATGGTGGTAGTCAGGGACCTCCAAAAGGTGGAAACAGGGAGGTATTAGTCAAGGGGCATAGTATTTCTGTTAATATAAGGTCCTAGATATCTACTGTATAGCAGAGTGCATATAGTAAACATTACTCTACTTAAAAATTTGCGAAGAGAATAGATCTCAAATAATTTTATCACTAAAGATAATAAATAACAAGGAGGGAACTTTTGGGGGTGATGTATAAGTTTATGGCATAGATTGCGGTGATAGATTCACTAGTGTATACTTACCTCCAAACTCATCAAGTTGTATACATTAAATACGTACAGTTTTTGTATGTCAATCATACCTCAAATAAACTGGTTAAAAATTAAACATAAATAAGATAAAATGGAAATGTATCATGGATAAATAAAATTAATACATCAGTGGCTCATGACTGTAATCCCAGCACTTTGGAAGGCCGAGGCGGGTGGATCACGAGGTCAAGAGATCAAGACCATCCTCAACATGGTGAAACCCCATCTCTACTAAAAATACAAAAAATTAGCTGGGCATGGTGGCGCGTGCCGATAATCCCAGCTACTCAGGAGGCTGAGGCAGGAGAATTGCCTGAACCCAGGAGGCGGAGGTTGCGGTGAGCCGAGATCACGCCATTGCACTCCAGCCTGGGTAACAAGAGCGAAACTCCGTCTCAAAAAAAAAGAAAAAAAAAAATGAATACATAAGCTTTTGTTTTAGAAAAAGAAGTTTAGCCCACTGTCTTTTCTATTAAAACTGCTTTGTATAAGTTCACACACTATCATGAAATCAATGGCACTGCTCCTGTCTCCTAAATTTCCATTACTTTTATCTTTACGACACCTGTCATGACTGTTATCATTTTGTGGAAACCTTCTTCACATCAATTACGAAACTATACAGTAGCTTTCTAACAGGGCACTTTGCCTCTCATCTGTCCAGGAAAATATGTTTTTGGAAGGACATTTATTTTCCAGTCTGCAAGTGGGATTTAGAATGCATCTGGTAGGATGTGAGGTTTCTGAATACTGGGCTTCACAGTTTGTGAATAAGGCCACTGCTTCCTAAGTAACTTTCTTGACATGTTCTTTTCAGAAGTAACAGTAAAAATACTTGTCAACAGCTACCAGAAATCTCATGGTTTATTATACTTATTAGGTTTTCAAGTTTTTGTCTAAATGCCAGTAAAACATGCTTGAACTCAGTATGCCTGTGTGTTTTACATGTCTGTATTTTTCTTCATATAAAGAACATTTAGAAATTCAACTGTTTTCTAAAACTAATGTAGTCTCTCTCTGAGCTTGTGAGTGTGTATGAAATATATATATGAATGAAATATATATATTTACATGTAAATAAAATACATATATTATTCCTTTCTAAAATTATATTTTCATAAGGGTGTGTGTGTATGTATATGTGTCAGTGTCTGTGTGTGCATTTCCATTTTTTCCCAGTAGTTTTCCATAAAAGTTAGATCTAAATGCTGTTTCTAAAAAACACTGAAAATGAAAGCTAATTGCCTTAGCAATACTAGAACATCAAAATAGAAAGCACTACAGAAATTTTTAAAAAGTTTTAGCCCTATTTGTTAAATTATTTAATCATTACACAGAACAAAGTGTTTTTCTATATAATAACGTTCAATATCATTTTCTTTCTCCTTAGGAAACTACATACTTACTGATTTTTGTGTAGCTATGCACAAAAGATAATTTCTTTGCTTAGAATCCTGTTTGTTTATCTGAAATATGTTTATGAAGCCATTGACTAATTGCCTACAGAACTGATAACACACTTTCCTCCTGTTTTCTTGGCAGGTGAATATATAGTTATGACGGTTTACTTCCACCTCAGACGGAAGATGGGCTATTTTATGATTCAGACCTATATTCCATGCATTATGACAGTGATTCTTTCTCAAGTTTCATTCTGGATAAATAAAGAATCAGTTCCTGCTAGGACTGTATTTGGTAATTGCAATTCATTTCTTGAGTGTTTTTGTTCAAATTACATTTTAATCAAGACTCATGGGATATTTCTAAGAAAATCTTAAACCCTAATACATCAGGCTACCCTGAATAAGGAATCACACAGGCTTTCATTTTTACCTAGCCAGTACATAGTAATAAAGCCTGGGGAGATACAGGCATCCCTCCTTTCCTCTGGGCTCATGCATCAGATTTATCCTGTTGAGAACCAGATAGGCGAAGACCAAATGTGAATCTGGACATAATCTCACTTTTAGTGATATTCTTGGGCTCCAAGTATAATGCTGTGCAATTGAATTAAAATTATGTCTATGTGTTAAAATGAAATGCACTGGCATCTTAAAATAAAACAAATAAAAGTCATGGCTGAATAAATATGAAAGCCTTAGAATAATTTAGCTTTTAATGAAGAGGAACAAAATGCAAATGGTTTAAATGCATTGAATTGGAAGGTATTATGTGCTTAGTTTATAAGCTCATCTATTTACATCTTTTTTTTTCTAAACATTGTTTTTTCTTTTTGTTTTTATATTGGCTTCATATATACCATATGAAGTATATAGCTTCATATATAGTATTCTGAACCAAATAAAGTTCAGAACATATGACTTCAAAATTTTTATAACTGTTAATGTTTTCTACATGTCAGTCATGCTTTTAAATAGTAAAATTTGTTATAATTATATTTATTTTAATGTCTTTCTCTATTTTTTCCTCTGTTTATTGTGAGTAACAAAAGCATTCAGTAGTAGAATAAGAAGGAAAATAATCAGAATTGCTCTGGAATCATGGTGTAGTCCTTACAAGAGTGCCAATTCCTCTTTGCTTTTCTACCTGGTAGGATCACAGCCATGGTATAATATCCCTTGTCACACAATAGCTGAAGAGATGCTGGTGTGAAAGAACTAAGGAGAATAGAAACTTTTCATCCTACCTCCCCATCCTTTTCAAAAACTGCTGATTATGGTGTCTTAGTGTCCTCAACGGATCTGAAATACTCTATAAACAACTATCCTACCTTTAACCTTAGGTTTCTCTAAGAAAGTGTTGGAGTATGAGGATGCATTAGAAAAATAGGAAAAAAATTTGGAATTATACTGGAGAAACTCATATGGGGGGTCAATGGTGAAGGCAGGATGTGATCTTAGGAAGTAAGTGAGCAGGTATAATGGTACCTTAAAGAGTTATGAGGCTTCAATTAAAGAATAACCGCACAATTGAAAGTGTTGAATATATTTTAGTTCTTAAATATGGGTGTGAAAATGAAAGAGAGAAAATAACAAATCTAAGCTGTGGATGTCAGCAAGTCTAGGTTTAAACCAAAACTTGCCACTAATTTTCTCCATCCATAAAATTATGACAATACATCTTTCCCTCATAGACTAGTGAGAATTCAAAGAGTTATATACAATACTCAATATAGAGGATCTGGATCACTTAGTTTGTATTAATCACTTTCTCCCGTACTTCTCTTATCTAAGGAAGATACATTTTGTTCCGACTTAGTTTCCTTGACTTTTAAGTGTTTTAAAGAAAGCACAACTTTCTAGTGTGTACTATCGGACACTCTGCTAAGTTCTTGATGTTCATTGTCACAAGAGTCAAGCTAATTTTGTGTCTTTATACATCATGTTTTGAAGCACTCTTGACTAGTCAGAAAATGTCTGCTGAGGCTGAGCATCCAAAGTCTCTTTACTTTTTCTTGTACAAAAATATAAATATTTCAGGAAATACCCTCATTAAAAATTAAAAAGAAAACTCAGAAGTTTCTATTATATTTTACAAATAAAAAAAACTCTTGTATACATGTCGTTTTTTTAAAAAATATGATCCTAAAGAGCTTGTAGAACAGAAAATAACAATACATCATAGATGCCTGTAATCAAGAGGTGATAGTGTCTTAAGTGCAGAATGTGGAGGCAAAAATCCTACTTTCTAACCCAGGGTCTATCACTTACTAGCTGTGAACCTTCAATAAGTTACCTTTGCCTGCTTCCTTATGTGTTAAAACAGGATGAATGATTGTATGTACTTCATAGGACTGCTGTAAGAATAAAATGAGTTGATTCAGATAAAGCCCTTGAAATAATGCCTTGTGCATAGTAAATACCATTTAAGTGTTATTTATTGTTATTTATTAGTATGGCATTCCATGCTATTGACTTCATTTGAGAATCATTGCTTAATACATTAATGAGACTGTCTGCCATATATTATTATTGTGATGACTTGATAACCTTTTATTTCTTGATTGACTACAACCTACTGTTCTGTCTAACTTGTCCCCAAAAAATAGAAATTTCCAGTGGTGTGGAGGGCTAGTATTGATTACAGCTAGACTCACCCAACATTTCCTATCCAAATAAGATATTTTAAGGAAATTAAGTAGCATGAAGTAAGGATATTAGCATTACTAGTACCAATGATAAACAGATTTGCCAAATATTGTTGACCCTAATAATTACTCAGCAAGGTAGTCATTATTTTTTATAGATAAGGAAAATGACTCAAGCATATTAAGTAACTTGTATAAAGTCAAATTGTAATTAGTGGACCCAAGACAATTTCTGTGTAACTTTGACAACTCAGCCATTATGTCTTCACAGGAGGTGTGGGGATGTGGGGGCTTGTGGAGAATTCCAGAGCTGCTGAGTGAGATTATATGGATGCATGCTAAAGACACTTTGTGGGTGATTTTTTTTTTTCATTTGAAATTTATCCATCTTTTGTGCCCATGTTCTAGGATATTGTTTTTAGTCAAGCAGAGAAATTATGTCGGTAATTAAGTCTTCAAAGACCTAAGATGCGTCAGATTGATAATTATTAGACTATCATTGAGGGCCTATGAAGGTACTCTCTTAGGAAAGTTAAGTTTTAAGTATTTTAGGGAAATTTGGCAGTCTATTTTCATGTGAGATTTTGGTAAATACTAATTCTGGGCTAATTTTTTTTTCCCTAACTCGTATTTCCCTTTTCACTCATAAGAAGATAATTTGCTGGGTCAGAGATGTCATTAGAGACTGTGCAAAAACAAAACCCCCCAGAAAATATCAATGTAAATAAAAGGAGAAGAATGTGCTAAAAATCTCTCCAAAGGCCTTCTATCACCAAAGCTGTATGCCTCTAAGTTTTCTAATTATTCCAGTATAGTAAAACATTAAACACAAGTAAATGCCAGCTGGCATATCTTAATCATTGCTATTTCATTTTCTAGGAGTGGCCAGCCAAAAATTCACTCTTGTGTACAGTCTTTGCCTACTCTTACACATCGTTTCTCAGCTTCTGGGCCAGCCAATATGGTGCATATTCAGCATGCTAAATGCAGGGAATGGCATCAATAATTGGATATATTTTTTAAAACGTAGCTTTTAAATGTGTTCAGGGTAGATGCTGGCTAAGCCATACGTGACAGATAAATTATCTTCCTGGATGCAAAGGAAACACGGATTTTTATTCTGACGAGTTGGTTTCTGTTTGCTATTCCATTGGTTTTCATTTAACCAAATGTTCCACCTGAAACCAAGTATAATAAACATACCTTTGTCATGGCATTCTTTAAATTTTAACACCAGGAGAGAGAACTTTTTAATGCCTAAAGATGTGGCAACATTTAAATATTTAGCCAAATGTTTGTGCCAGCTACTTTCCCAGTTCTGCCAGTGTCATAAAATAGGAACCATAGTATCTGGAGGGCTATTCTACAAATTTTAAAATCAAACTGATTGAAAACAATGCAAGATAAAAGGAAGGTAGCCATCTATCCAGCATTTTTGTGTGTGTATTGGTGTCCACATCATCATTTAACTCATGAACCTGGTGATCTATCCCCCTTAACAATTGGAAAATAATTATTGAATGTATTGGTCAATAACTACATTAGTATTCTGTTTGCCTGACATTGGTAAGAACATTTTTTCACATGGCAAGAGGAGAAGATGAAGACCACTACTTCCGATCATCAAGAAAAATAATCCTATTACAAAAAAAAAAAATGCCTATGTTCAAAGTAACATAGGCAATCTTAAGTTGCTTATATTTGAATTTGAGTATCCTTTTAGGTTATCACATTACTGTCTCTGTAGAATTTTCTGAGTACTGAATAGTATTATTATTTATACTGCACTGTTCATATTTTATTCTAGCCACTTTTAGCATTGTTTCTATGACATTAGAGGGAAAATATTGCTTACGTATCTGAGAAAGTTATGGCACATTTTTGAATTCTTAATAGCCCATTAAATTTAAATTGTTATGAACAAGAAAAACATTTTTATCTATCATCAAACGTAGCTAAAAATTTTGTTATTTTATTGTTTATTCATATATCTCACAGCCAACATGGGAATGGTGCCACTTTTCTGAGATTCAAAATGAAGGCCTAAATGTTCCAAGGCCTCTTTCTGAAATAAAATCCAATAAATTCACAATATAGCATTTTCATAGATATGTAGATATTTATATATTTGAATAAACTCATTTTATAATCTATTTTAGACTAGTAAGAATGTTAACAATGTCACAAAAAATTTTAAAAGGGAATACAACCAAGTTCTCAAGTTTCTTTCTCTGTATAGTTTATAAGATCTTTATAAATGATGCGTAGCTCATGTACTGCACAGTTCCTCCAATTTTTCATGTTCTAAGCATTGAAAATTTAGAAGAGATTGGATTTCAGAGAAAATGGATTGGGGAGGAACTGGAAAAAATGAGTTTTTATTTCCTGTGCATTTATCTTGTACCTAACACCATGTGAAATATTATAAACCTGAAGCAGTCTTAGACTTGTGTGCCCTCAAGAAGACTATGCTTAATAAAGCTATGGAAATGAGGGTTATATACATGGATCAGTTAAGGAACAGTAGGCAGGCAGAATACAACAAAATTCTAAATTGAGGAGACAATATTATTTTCCCCAAATTAAAATAGTATGGTTGAATATGCATTATTTGCCTTTCAGCTGGGGATTGCCACGGATTGGAATATGCAGTTTAAATGCCTTCAACATCATTGTTCTATCATCATCATCATCATCATCTCCAAACATGTTGTGTGTTAACTTCAGGCACTATCCTAGTCATTATACAGAATCAGTTAAAATGGATGTAGTAAATCCCCCTAAAATTTCCAATCTTAACTGCATAATATGGATTAGACAGACATATATAGATGCAGAAATGGACAAGTGTCCAAATATTAGCATTCTTAAATAATGTGTTACACTATAGTACCAGTGGCAGGGAGAATTTTTCTATCAAGAGTGGGAACTGACATTTTTTCCAGGCTAAGGAGAAAGCATTCCTGGATGTGGTGCTTCAGAAACCTACTGATGGAGAAGTACTTCTGTTCTTTTTGCAGATATTTTCTGGCCAGCTGTAAACTGATGGGTGGTAGAGGTCCAATATCTACAATGCCAAATTGCTCTGGAAATCTATTCCTCCAGTCATATATCTTTATTATTTTATAGAAATGAAGCTTCTGCACAACTAGTAAATTTAGTATTTTAATTCAATAGATAATATATGAAGATAAGAAAGACTTATGTATAATTCATCCCTTTTCTGGCAGTGGTTCTCAATGGCAGTAGGCCATGCTTAACTCTAGAAATTCTAATGCTCCAATTTAGGAGGACAGTGTTCCTCACTTTCCATTCCTGGCTGAGAGTCAATGTTTCAATGAGTTCCTCTTCCTGGTAGGTGTGTGTCTGTTGAGTCCCTTAGGTATGCTGGCTTAGATTCCAGTATCATCCCACTATGTGCTAGGTGCCTTACATGCTTTTAACCTTTAGAGAAAACCCAATCAGTAGGTGTCAAATAAAACCCAAAGAATTTTCCAAACTCAATGCAAGATATATTAAGTAAACTATTAGACAAACTAGGATAAGAACCATATCCTTCTCTCACTCCAAAGCCTGTGCTAATTTTACTGAACCACTAAGATTCAAATTCTCCATCAAAGATGATTTTGTTTGAGTTATTGTAAATTATGTTAACCCTATCCCACTTGATTTTCTAGGTTTTGTTGTTGGTGGTGGTGGCTTTGTATAGAAATAACAGTAAGGTGTTTTGTCTCTCTGCTCTTTTGCTTTGAAGGAATAACAACTGTCCTCACCATGACCACACTAAGCATCAGTGCACGACATTCTTTGCCCAAAGTGTCCTATGCTACCGCCATGGATTGGTTCATAGCTGTCTGCTTTGCTTTTGTATTTTCGGCCCTTATCGAGTTTGCTGCTGTCAACTATTTCACCAATATTCAAATGGAAAAAGCCAAAAAGAAGACATCAAAGCCCCCTCAGGAAGCTCCTACTGCTCCAGCGCCAAAAGAGAAGCATTCTGAAGCCCCTTTGCAGGTATTTGACTTAATCTGCTTTCATTTTAAGATTTAGCTCCTTGGTCAAATTTATGTTGTCAGGGGAACAAACTGAGCCCTCAAAAATACCAATAACAACATGTAAGTCATTTAAAACTCCAGAAAAATATAAAAGTAACTTTATGAGCTTAAACTTTAAGCTTAAATATTAAACAGTTGTGAAAGGGCTAGATGCAGGTGAAGCTAATTGTTTGTAAGTTTCTTTCGGAGTTACAGATTTTTTTACAGAAGGGCAAAATCTCATGTATACTATTAGGATGAACCTGTGGACATCTTTAAGTGAGTTGAACAAACATTTTAATGGAATTCATTGTGCAAAACATAGCAGCAGTTTGTTTTTGTTTGTTTCTTAAAAAAAATTTTGTATGTTTAATTTTTGTGACTACATAATAGATGCATATATTTATGGGGTACATGAGATGTTTTGAGACAGGCATGCAATGTGAAATAAGCGCATCGTGGAAAATAGGATTGCCATTTCCTCAAGCATGTATCCTTTGAATTACAAACAGTCTAATTACATTCTTTATTTTAAAATGTACAATTAAGTTGTTATTGGCTATCATTGCTCTGTTGTGCTATCAAATAGTAGGTCTTATTCATTCTATTTTTTGTACTCGTTAATCATCCCTATTTACCTGCCGACCAAACTCCCAATACACTTCCCAGTCTCCATAACCTTTCTTTTACTCTCTGTGTTCATGAGTTCAATTGTGCTGATTTTTAGATCCCACAAATAAGTGAGAATGTGCAATGTTTAACTTTCTGTGCCTGGATTATTTCACTTAACATAATGATCTCCAGTTCCACCCATGTTATAGAAAATAACTGAATCTCATTCTTTATTTATGGCTGAATAGTCATTCATTGTATATATGTACCATATTTTCTCTATATATTTTTCAGTTGATAGGCACATAGGTTGCTTCCAAATCTTAGTTATTATAGACAGATCTGCAACAAACATGGCAGTGTAGATATCTCTCTGATATACTGATTTTCATTCTTTGGGGTATACACCCAGTAGCAGAATTGCTGGATCATATGGAAGGTCTATTTTTAGTTTTTTGACAACCCTCCAATTGTTCTCCATAGTGGTTGTATTAATTTACATTCCCACTAACAGTGTACACATGTTCCCTTTTCTCCACATCCTTGCCAGTATTTGCTATTGCCTGTCTTTTGGATATAAGCCATTTTACCTGGGGGTGAGATGATATGTCATTGTAGTTTTGATTTGCATTTCTCTGATGATCAGTGATGTTGAGCACTTTTTATATGCCTGTTTACCATTTGCATGCCTTCTTTTGAGAAATGTCTATTGTATTAGTCCATTTTCACACTACTGATAAAGACATACCTGAAACTGGGAGCAAAAAGAGATTTAATTGGACTTACAGTCCCACATGGCTGGGGAGGCCTGAGAATCATGGTGGAAGGTGGAAGGCACTTCTTATATGGCTGTGGCAAGAGAAAAATGAGGAAGAAGCAAAAGTGAAAAACCCTGATAAACCCATCAGATCTCATGAGATTTACTCACAATCACAAGAATAGCACAGGAAAGACTATACCCCATGATTCGATTACTTCCACCTGGATCCTTCCCACAACACATGAGAATTCTGGGACATACAATTCAAGTTGAGATTTGGCTGGGGACACAGCCAAACCATATCATCTATTCAAATCTTTTGCACATTTTTGATTGGATTATCAGATTTTTCCCTATTCAGTTGTTTGATCTCTTTATATATTCTGATTCTTAATTCTTTGTCAGATGAGTAGCTTGCAAATATTTTCTCCCAGTCTGTGGGTTGTCTCTTCACTTCATTGATTGTATTTTTTGCTGTGCACAAGCTTTTTAACTTGATGTGATCCTTTCTGTTCATTTTTGTTTTTGGTTGCCTGTGCTTGTCAGGTATTACTCAAGAAATTTTTGCCCAGGTCAATGTTCTAGAAATTTCCTTCAATGTTTTCTTGTAGTAATTTAATGGTTTGAGGTGATCGAACGCATTTTGGTATGATTTTTCTATACAGCAAGAGATAGGGGTCTATTTTCATTCTTCTGCATATGAATATACAGCTTTATTAGCACTATTTATAGAAGAGACTGTCTTTCCGCCAGTGTAAATGCTTGGCACCTATGTTGAAATTGAATTCACTGTAGGTGTGTGGATTTGTTTCTGGGTTCTCTTTTCTGTTTCATTGATCTATGCATTGATGTTTATGCCAGTATCATGCTGTTTTGATTACTATAGGTTTGTAGTATAATCTATAATCAGGTAATTTGATTCCTTCAGTTTCATTCTTTGTGTTTAGGATAGCTTTGACTGTTCTGGGTCTTTTGTGGTTCCATATAAATTTTTGGATTGTTTTTGCTATTTCTGTGAGGAATATCTTTGGTATTTTGATGGGGATTGCTTTGAACCTGTAGATTGCTTTTGGTAGTATGGAAATTTTATTAATATTGATTCTTCCAATCCGTGAACATGAAATCTGTTTTCATTTTTTGGTGCCCTCTTCAATTTCTTTAATCAATGTTTTGTAATTTTCATTATAGAGATCTTTGATTTCTTTGGTGAAGTTAATTCCTAGGTATTTAATTTTATTTGTGGTTATTGTAAATAGGATTTTTTAAAACTTTTTTCAGATTGTTCACTATTGACATATAAAAATGCTACTGATTTTTGTATATTAATTTCATATCCTGCAATTTTACTGAATTTGTTTATCCATTCTAATAGTTTTCTTGTGGAGTCTTTAAAGCAGCAGCTCTTAACATGGCCACACATTAGAACTACTGCATGGGGCAGGGTGGGGCCTGTACCTGTGTATTAAAGAAGAAAACAAAACCAATAAGCAAGAAGATAGATGAATTCTTGACCTAAAGGGATAGATCTAAGAAGATGTGGAAAGCTCAATAAGAGCTATTGTATTTTACATTTGACACATCAGTGAGTCTGTGATTTCAAAAAAAAAAAAAACTATTAAAAAGTGTATTTTTCCTCATGGAATCCAATTGTACAAAAATAGTAAGATTTTCATGAAAACATAGATGCAAACAAGCAGTGCCCCCTCTATGTTTTTCCTCTTCTTCTGCTACTCTCCAACTCCCTCTCTCTCTTTCTCTCTCACTCTCATTCTACTCAGCTTCTTTTTTGAGCCAGCAGACAAATGCCTGGGGTCACTTACACACAGTATATTGTATTTGCCACAAATGGTAGTCTAAGACTCCCTTTGTTTGCATATACTCAAATCAACATGTATATAAATCAACTTTATTCTGTACAAATGACAGCTCTGTCCCTTATTCATTCATTAGTTGACTCATTCACTCATTCAACAAATATACATTTAGTGCCAACTTTGTGCCAGATTTCCTGTTTGGTGTCTGTGAGTCTATAATGTACCAAAACCCAAATATCCTGCCAGTTGGAGCTTACATTACTTGTGTGGGGCAAGAAAGAGTTGGCAGACAATTGTAAAAAACATAAATAACAAAACAGGTAATGTGTTAGATGGTGACAGGGCTCTGATAGTACTAAAGGGGGCAGGAAGTGTGGGAGTAGGATAAGGATTTTGGGATTCTATTCTCAGAGAGGTGACAGTTGAAGAAATTAGGTTAGGTGTTCAACCTCACATTCATTAACTGGTCAAGAATCCTGCAATTTATAGTTCTCTTCCTCTTCCCACAGGGCACTGGGCCCTTTAAGAATGGCATGTGTGCCGGTGAAAAATTCCTATCTTTCCACTCAGTTTAGATAGTTCATATTTTTCTCTAAATAAATCCATGTCATCATAATTTTGAAAATTATCAGAATGAATTTTACATACTATTTATTAGTTAAAAAAAGTATTGATTGAGTATGCAGCATTATTTTCTTTCCTATCCCCCACAGGTGAATTTAGGCCCTTTGTGCTTGTTGCTTCATTTTGCTTTGCCTTGTATTGAAACCTTGATAGAAGATTCTTTTTATGGATCTTTTCAAAAACTTCAGTCTTGAATTAATCAATTAATTTATTTTTTATTGTTGAGTCATTAATTATTGAGTCATGATTTTATTTGAATTCCATCTTTCTGAAAGTTTTGTTACTCTTTTTCTAGCTTCTTGAGTTCACCTTTTATTAGTTTATTTTCACTGTGTCTTATTTGATAATAAATTTTTCTTATTACAGTAAGATTTCCTTTGCAAACAACTTTGGCCATAATTCATACCTTTAGATATTCAATATTATTATAATTATTTGCTAAATATTCTATAATTATGTTGCTGCTTTTATCTGTGCAATAAGAATTATTTGGAGATAGTATTAACATATTCAAATAGGATATTTAAAAACTTCATTGCTAATTTTCAGTTGCATATGTTCAGAAATATTAGCTATACAGATTTCAATGTTACAGATATTTTCAGTTTGCCCTGAGCTATGCTAAAACCTTATAAATGTTTGATGCCAAATTGAAAAGAGTTAATTTTTAATTATTAAAACAATTTTACTTAAAATATTATTTTAGCTATTTAACAAATAACCTCTTATTATCTTGATTTTTCAAATACCAAGAAATATTTGAAAATTTATCCCACTGATATTATGAGATCATATTAATTTTTTTGCATTCTAATTATTTTTATTTTATACATTTTAATTCTATGATATTTGACATGCAGAGACACATAACTGCTTTATTTCTATATCAGTTCAGGTATATAATAATGCAATAAACTTACTGTTTTCTCCCATATAATTTTTTTTTCCTTGAATTCTATTTGGTCTGATTTTAATACATTTTTAAATTTCTTTTATTTCTTAATATTAATTTTGCTATTATATTTTTATCATGAAAATTTTTCTTATCCTTTCTTTGTGTAGTTTGGAAGTTGTCATATTTTCATATCATGAGTGGTTAACTGTAAGTTTTAAAACAACATATTAAATTTGTGATTTTCTAATAATGTTGAAATTATAAAATATATTGACTTTTCAGTGCCAGGATTACTGTAGGTCCAAGTATTCCAGTTTTGGAGACATATATATACATAGATATATATAATTTTTGTGTTATAATAAATCAGTATATATTTTTTACAACGTTATGAGACTCATTGTATTAGTGCTATCATGGAATATTCTAAATACTTCAAAGTACTACTTAATCAGAATAAAACTATTCTGCTGAATTTCTAAAGATGGAAAGAGACCTGATAATCTTCCATTTGTTCCCTGAAACATACTTCCTGACTACAGCAATTGCCATTACAGTAAATGCTTGATTAAGTTCATTCCATTGGCTAAGTTCATTCTGATACAGTAACTCCTTTTTCAGAATGATCTATATGCTATATGTAAATGGCACATTCAAGGTGAAGAAGATCAAATTTTTTGTGAAGGACGTAGGATTATACTATTTAAGCATTGGGAAGGACTTAAAAATACATCTAGTCAACATATGCATTATATGCTTCATATCCTCTACAATGTGTGACTATTATATGTAACAGCTTAGATTTCCACAGTGGTTTACTTGAAGAATATCTGTTGTCTAAAGACAGTGATTAATGGGTTGACCCACCATCCTCCTGATTCTAGATTCCTGCCAGAGTGCAGCTGGTTTTACAGTATCACTTGTCATCGAATGGCTTCAGTATTGAATACAACTTTAAAGATTAAGAACACATTAAAATTAAAGGACAGAGAGAGAAAGAGAAATAGGAAGAAAGAAATCAAGAAGGAAAAAGTATGTTGCAAAATATTGCAACATGTAACTAGAAAGCAATATTTATTCAAGAATTTTGTAATTTTTGAATTTCAGTAGAGATTTCAATCAGGAAGTTGAAATTTGCTTATTCAAATATGTGTTCCAACATGTAAAGCTATTTACTTATTCAAATGATACTGCCTTTGCTTAAAATGTGTTTGAACTCTTCACTTTGAATTGTCTTTAGAGTCTTATGGGACATTTGGTATTTCAGTAGCCCCTTGGGTAGCTGACTAGTAGTCTGATTCATTGTCACTGTATGTGACCCATGGACTGTTATCGATAACCTGGCGCAGGCTTATGGTGACCATTTCAGTTCTTTGGGAATTGGAAAGCTTATAGCTTATGGAATATTCATGAAGCAAGGAGAAAAGACCAATTGGTGGAATCTAAAAGCATCTATGGGTAGCTTCAGTGTGTCCTTGAGCATCTCAGAAGGCAAAGCAGCTGTTCTGTTTCCACCCATTATTACCTTCCCGCCGCCTTTGCCCCTGTTCGTATTTTAATTGAGCCTGATTCTTGTGGTTCTATCCTTTCACATTCTTAACTACTTCTTAGGGTACTTACTCTCTCATGGATGCAGGTGATTGGGATTAATAGAATGATTTGAAAAATAAACAACCATAGGCCAAAAAAGAAAGATATTTTAATGAAATGATATTTTTAAAAATCACTTCAATATATACTCTTTAGTTCTTGTCTAGCCACAATTTATGCATTAATATATGCATACTGTATCTTATGAAAAATATCAGTGATATAATCGAATGGGTAACATTAGTTGTGTCAGGTACTATATAATGTGCTTGACATGTATTACTTAATTTCAAGCTCACAATAACTATTTTATAGATGAAGAAACTAAGTTTTTCAGTTGTTAGGTGATATATTATTCAATAAAACGCAGATAGAAAATGGTAAACCTAATATTGAAATTAATTCAGCTCTGTCTGAATCCAGAGCTATTTTTCTTAAATACAATTCTATGGCATTCAATGTTCAATTTTTGATATCTCTATTAAGAATAGACATTAAATTGTATGTATTGTGTATATATAAAAATGTATACATATACATATGATGTATGTACGTATGTAGACAGAAAATAATGAGCTCAATATAGAATCTTTTTGTTCATATTTCCATGAATAATTAATAGCTGAATATTCTGAATACTTTTTATGTGCCAGTTAGAAAAACTTTCACAGTTAGTCTAGAATTGAATTCTAACAACTTATAAAATATGTTCTATTTTTATCTATATTTTTACCAATGAGTAAATTATTAAAGATCAAATAATCTTCCCAAGGTCACCTATCTAATAAGTGACAGAGCTGAGACAGAAAGCCTCATGCTTTTAAGCCTCAAGACTTAATGACTGATTGGATATATTGGGTGAGAGAAATGGAAGTTGAGATAGATGGTGGTGGCATCAATCACTAGGATAGGGAAGAGAGATGAAGCACATTTAATGAAGAAGTAAATTAATTCAAGTTTATGTAAGTGGAGATTTCCATAGCAGTACAACTTGTCCTTTCCCACAATAACAACTTTCTGTTTTCAAAGTTCAAGTGCAAAATTCTCTACTGAATGCATTTTCTTTCCCATCTACCTAATTTCTATTTCTCTTTATTTCCATTTTACCATAACAATAACTATTCTTCATGGGCTTTTCAATTTTAAAGGCCATAGATACGTACAATTCTATTTGCAAAATTAAAGAGCTATTTTCTTTGCTTAGAGTCTTTAAGAAAAAGAAGATGCAAATTTTAAAAAAAGAAATAAAAAAGAAGATGTAAAAAGGAATGTATAAATAATAATTCAAGTACTCTTATGAGGTGTTTTTTTCTATTTATCCTTCAAAGTCAAACTCTAGCCTTATTTTCTTGTTGGGGCTCATTCTGACTGAGCTATAGGACCTTGAGGATATGGTCTGAAGTATTCAGATCTTTAAGGTGGAGGTAATAATATAACCTACCAGAGAGGCTTATAATAAGGATTAAGTTACATCATTCTGTAAAGTACCCAGTACAGTGCTTAGTGCTTAGTAAGTAGTACCTGTGATTATTACTTTTTATTTCTTTAGGCATCTTAAATAAAGTATGCATGATATCATTTATCACTTTATAATAGCCTGTGGTATTTTGCTTAAATTGTTTCCTATGTGATTGCTGTATTTAGTGATATGATAGACTCATTAGTAAAATGAATTATGGCTTCATACAGCACACTTATTTTCCCATACAGCACATAGTATAGTGCTTAACAATTACAGTTGTATTGGTTGGTTATGAACCAACTATAAGAATTTGACAATAGGAAATGTGGTACTTTTAAAAACCAATATATTTGTCCCCCATTTTCAAAAAATGCGTCTTTGATGGCATTTTTTTTACCTGAAATAAACGTGGGCATAAGGCAGATGTTAAGTGCTGAGCTGCAGCAGGGTTGCTGTGGGCATTTAGGACAGGAAATACACATTCTTAGCATGCTGAGACACATTTTCAGCAGTTGGACTTAGCTAATGGGCAGCAATAGAGAACTGAGAAGGACACTTTGGGGGAAAAAAAGCAAAACAGAGAGCCTCGGCAAATCTACGCATACCGCTGTGCATTGTGAGGAAAGAGTAGTTGGGTATCGTAACATACAACCTTCATTCCATTCCTAAAGGGTATACAAACTAGGTCAGTTTCAGATTTTCACTTCAATCATTCTCAAAATTCCTCTTAAAAATGCTGTTCTTTAAATAGTTTAAGCTAACATGCAACAAACCTTATTTTATTCATTTGTCCTTATTTGTTTCATTTTTAAACCTAGTTTAAAATCTCTTTTTTTGGCAGTTCGGAAAAGGACATGAAGCAGGACCGACAATTCATCTGACATTTAGGTGTGTTTATGACAGGAGTTTAATGACATTCTTTAAATCTTATATAAACAAGTACCTCCCCAAACTCATAACTGTTTTAAGTACAGAATATTCTGTAGTTAGTAGTGCTTTTTAGGCAATGAGTGATTGTTTAATGTACAATTACTAAACTGTAAGCTTTAAGTGCCCAAAATGTAAGAACTATGTTTTACCTCCAGCCATGTTTTTTTATGTCAGTTTTGTTATTTATTTTTCATATGTAGAGAAATGATATGCTAAACATTAGAACAGATCTCAGCTAGCCAGATAACAAATGTTCACTAGGTAACTATTGTGCAGTCACCAGGCAAAGCATGGAGGATTCGAAGACAAAAACCTAGGAACTTAGCTTCATAAGAGAGACAGGCTATTAATCTTGTTAGTGGCTTTACTTACTATATAAAAGTAGGGTCTGAGTATTAGTTTTGGGATTCAAGTATGTTTATAGTAGAGTGAATGTACTGTAAAATTTTTACTGCCACCTTAAACCTGTCTCCTGACATACAGATTTTTACATTCAATTACATGCTAGGAACCTGTTATATTTATGAAATACCTATTAAGTGTCAGTATGTTGGGAATAGTGTCCTACTTCCTTCATAGATATGAGGGTGGTAAAGAGGATAGTCATTCAACAATGAGTTTAAAATAAATAGTGACAAACATGCAAAATGCTGAGAAGAGGTAGAAGGGATAATGATAAATTATATCAGAGCTGAGCTTCAAATTAGTCTTTGAAATGTGAAAAAGTAACAAATTCAAAATGACAAATGGAAGATGAGATCAGTTTTAGTTTATTGAATCAATATTGTGCATATTTTGGTAATTATTGGCAATAATGTCACATGGAAAGAAAAATGCCAACATTAGCATCATAATTGAAAATTTAGGCTCCTTCCTTTTCCATAAGAGGAAATGCTGTAAATTTAATGCTGCATTAAGAAGGCTATATATATTAACTGTGTTCAAGGAGGGAGTAAGACAACATAGTTTAATACAGCAGGTTGTGTATGTGTGTTTATGTGGTATAAATATAGATTAATAGTATATTAGTTCATTTATTGTCATGTTTTCTGTGTTTATAAATAGCATGGCAAATGAAGAAGCTGTGAAATGTATTTAGTGTAGAATTTAGAGAGCAGCATGTCATCATCATCATCATCACCATCATCATCACCATGATTTATTGAGTACCTACTATGTGCTACATACTCTGTTAGTTGCTTTACATGAATTATCTTGATTCTTCATAACAAACTCTGCCATGTGTTGTTATGTTGTTATACACATAATTTTATGGTTGAGAAAACTGAGCCTTGGTATTTTGGTAAGTTGCCTAGATCATATGTATAGTAAATGGTAGACTTGGATTTGAGCCCTGTCTGTTTGGCATCAGAAAGCTGGATGCTTTCAGATTCATGGTGCTGCCTCTCACCTAGAAATAACTGCAGGCAGGCATTAAGGGATTTTGTCTCTACTCTCAGTTCTCCAGTGTAGCTTTGATCACACAACCTAATACTTAGGTTTCCATTTCTCCATCTGTTAAATGAGGAAGTTAGGCAAGATTATATCTAAATTCACATCTAATTAAAAATGTCTGGATTAGTACAAACTCATTTATTCTCTACAACTAATGCAAGTTTGCTTTGCAGTCTTTTTTTTTTTTCTGAAATGGAGTTTCACTATTGTTTCCCAGGCTGGAGTGCAGTGGTGCGATCTCAGCCCACTGCAACATCTGCCTCCCAGGTTCAAGTGATTCTCCTGCCTCAGCCTCCCGATTAGCTGAGATTACAGGCACCCACCACAATGCCTAGCTAATTTTTTGTATTTTTAGTAGAAATGGGGTTTCACCTTGTTGGCAAGGCTGGGCTTGAACTCCTGACCTCAGGTGATCCACCTGCCTCGTCCTACCAAAGTGCTAGAATTACAGGCATGAGCCACCACACCCAGCCACTTTGCACTCCTTAACAAGTGCTTACTTTTGTATGAAGGATGTCTCAAGAGCTGATTAGAGAAAGGATGGTTATTTCTGGGGTCACTGAGTCAGATCAAATTAAATATTCGGGTTATTTCATGCTCAACTCTACAGGAGAAATCTATACTGCACAACAGCAATAAAAACATCAACTGATACTATGCTTATAACTTGCTGGATAATATTTTAAGCATTTCATATATATTCATATAGTCTTCACAGTAATACTTTTTACAGATGAGAAAATTGAGGCACAGCAAAGTCTAAGTGATTTGCCCAGAATTACAGAGCTGCTGAGTAACAGAGCCCAGATTTAAACTCGGGGGTCTGGATCCAAAGTGTAGCTTCACAACCACTACAGACAGTTGTTCCTCAATTATAACCCATCACAACCACTGCTGAACTCTGCTGTGCTCCGGCCACATACTCATTCCCCAACTATCCCCAATTTTTCTGAAGATTGTCTTAATGTTTACATTGTTAGAAGTGTAAGTCATACTTTGAAGCTCTATCCCATTTATATAAAAGCCGTGTCCCTTAGTCAGTAGTTTGGTTTACATTAAAACCAAATGTTTGGTGCATTAATTTTCTCTGAAAGCAATCAGAGAAAATTAATCATATTCTCCAAATCATCTACTTTTCATAAAATACAGGTGGATTTTGTTAAGTGTAAAAATCACCAATTAATTTTGTACAGTTATTTTAATAAACTGCAGACTAATCTGTAGTTTTCCCCAAATTTTTGTGATATTTTAAATATTTAGAAAACTTTAAAATATATTAGCATTATTTTTTTAGTTTGAAATAATCTATTTTATTATATGCATCAACATAGTCTATTAATATTTATTTACAACATATGTTGTTTTAAATGTGGGAACAATTTCCAAGAAGTTTAAGAGGTAGTTTTTGCCTTGAAATACTACATCAGGAAACAGAGTGTAGTGATATAAATAAATATCCAGAGTAACAGATACTGTAGGGACCAAGGGACACTATAAAGAAGCATGCTGAGCTTTAGGGGATGGGGGATGGTGGCAGAACTCAGACTGGGGGTGAGGTGTATTTTACTGATGGTCAACAGATAAAAGAGAGTAGCAAGGAAATAAGCCAGCTCATTATTATGAATATCCTGAGTTGGTTTGTAATACTTATGATCTAGCTTAATAATCATTCTAGAATTGCTATATCATTTGTAAGCAATTACCATATTGTTGGAATTGTTATTACTTCTCCATTTACTCTATTACTTTCCCAACACATCTGGCATGAATCTCCTAACGCATAGCCGGTGCTCAAGAAATGCCTACTGATTTATTTCATTCCTCTTATAACTAAGACATAGACATGGTTACTGCTGATAGCAATATATGAAAGAACTACACATTTCCATGGTGAAATTTTGTTATTAAAAGGTTTTTTTTTTGGTACTTCAATATTTTATTTATTTTATGATCCTTTTTTCTATTTATATCGCAATGTGAGTGGGCCAGCACTTCTTTTTAGAATGGAAAAAAATCAACTTCAAAAATATACAACTGCTTTAAACAACTTTCCTCAACATTTAGTTATATTTTCCACCAAGTTCTCATCCCTAAGCTACTGAGTAAGATTATTCATTCCTTCTGGTGTATTTGACTAAGCTGCCAATTTTCCCTTTTGCTATTTTGAGGAGCTAATTTTCCCACAACATAATATACATTGCTAAATCTCCAGCTTTTTGCTCAGCCTCAGATGATTTAGAAGTTTCAAGAAACATCAGTTTGGGTATTACTTATTTCATTTCACTTAAATTAATTAGAGGATGTTATATATGAAAAACGTCTTTGGTAAAAAAAATATGTATTTTGATCAATTTTTCAATGGTTTTTAAAAGAGGACACTTTTCACACATATTGTATAGCATGACATGCTTTCTTAAATGTTTCCTAGTAGTTCGGATGTTACAGGATTTTTTTAGCTTCCTAGATTCTTTACTTGACTAATACATCATGTACTTTCCCAAACTGTCTTTTGCTGCCATGATTAGTAATCCTGAATTTTCAACTTCTTAGCTATTCTGTAAGACTCTATTCCTTCTCCCTCAGTCTACAGCTCTTGAATTTTGAGTTCAATTTTTATAACTTTGATATCTTCCTATCTATGACGAATGTGGAAATTTCTTTATACTCTCTAGTCTCACGAATCCCAAACAACGTAGGCCACTAAATTTTTCTTCTCTCTCAGACTCCCTTTCTCTTTTGAGGATGGGTTGGCTAAAATAAGCTTTTAAAAAACAAATACTTTTAATTGATTTTTGTTGGTTAATTGTAAACAGTCTTAGGCTTAGTCAGAGAGAAGGACTTTCTTAGGGGATTCACAGAAGTGGTAGGCATGTGAGCACTCTATTTTTGCCTGCCTAAAAAGTTTTTCTAAGTCCAGTCAGTTTAATGTAGATATCAAGATACCTCTTGAAATTTATATATATATATGTGTGTGTATTTCCTATTATTTCATTATATATATATTAACATTAGGAAAAGGGAAGAGATATAGAGGAAGAGGAGGCCACACCTTTTAGCACATCTGCACTTTCTCTTTGTCTAGGTCCCTGGTACTTGGGGATTGGGATTGACATCTCCAAAGAGAATTTGGCAAAGAGTGGAAAGGACTCTGTGTATTCAAAATGCAGAAAGTGAACTCTTTAAATACAAAGTGGGAATATTACTGTCTCCAGTGTAACAAACTATGAGGACATGTGGGTTTAGTCTATTGGGTGGACTTATTTGAAAAGTGTTTTAAAAAGTATGAACTTGAAGACAAATATTTAGTAGGGGCTTGGAACCCAATATTTGTCAATTGAGTCAATGAATGAAAGAATGTATAAATACAAAGTAGTCTCTAAAATATTAATTACAAATATATAGTATATATTCTGTAATGTATAAAAATATTATTAGTACTAACTTGTTAGATAACATAACAGAAAAAAGTCCCACTAACCCATTCAACATTGTTAATTTGCTTTTTGAGGCTCACATATAGGTTTTGGGTGACTGAAGGAAATCTGTGTAATGCTTCTCTTAACCACAAATGACCTAATTTCTTTGGAACTCACCCATATGAAGCAAGTACTATTTCTGTCTTCCACTGGCTTTTCCTCTGAGCCTTAGTTTTATTGTGTGGGCTGTCTCTGTCTCCCAGTGCAGATAGGTATGAGATAAAAAATTGAGAGTCCTGCTCAACAATGCTGGTCATAGATAGCTGGGGCACCAGTATATGCTGTGTGTGAAGGAAGGAATCCAATACTCGTCTGATCTAATAATACCCAAATACTCTTCTGAGTGCTAGTTTAGTTGGAAGAGCTCTGATAAGGGCCTCTTGGTTGGAAGGAATGAAAAAGATATTTTCATGGAGCTTGAAACTTCTTGCTTCCCTGGAAGTAAGCAAGAGCTGGACAAGCATATAGTAATGATATTTACTTTATTAGAGCATATCATTCGCTTAAAAAAATGTGGGAGGGCAATGATAAGTGGAAGCCTGGGTTGGGCACTTAACTTTCACAGGCTGCTCCTTTCATGAAGAAATTAGCCTGAGATTTGTTTTGAGAAAAGCCAGGTTTTATTAGGTTGAGCCATTAGAAAATGCCATTTTGCTAGACAAATATGGCTTTCAAAATGGTGAAAAATGGTCTTTTGGAGTAAAGATGAGGCCTATCTCTGACATAAAATTGACTTATTAGTTGCCTCTTTTTGACAGCAAAAGAGGTAATTAATAAGAATTTGTCATGGATGACGATAGTGATTTGCATTTTTAAATATATTAGCTTATTTGTTTTGAAGACAGAGATTTAGGCTGAGCTGAGAGTATCAAAACCTTGGAGCTGTACTCTGTGTGTCTGGGTCTAATTGGGGCACATCCTCTCTGGGCATCTTAATGATCTCAGTAGGATTGTTTTGTTAGTTTATTTGCTTTTTTTTTTTTTTTTGACTTGAAGCAATTTATGCTTGTATAGATTCTGAGCTTCAACAGACACTCTCTCCTGTGCTTAGCTCACTATCACTGCTTCTGCAAGCAAGAAACACACTTTGCTAAAGCCTTAGCCTATCCTGAAAAATATTAACATGCTTTCTGCCTAATGTTTGCCAACGGACTGATCTAAAAATGGCACCAAGGAGGTTACCTATTATCCATAGAACAAGAATACATTTTGGGACTGAAATAGATCATGGTCAATGGGGACCTGATCTGCTGACAGAAAGTTATTTTAGCATCCCCAAGCAATTCATAAAAATAGAATGAGATTTTTATATGGTGAATCCTATTTGTTTTTGGTTAATTAAAAAAAAAGAATCTCTCCTTGAGTAGCTTTCACTATCTAATTTCTTGTTCTTTGTACTTATTTTCCCAGAGTGTTTCTTATGAATTGCATTCATATTTCAAAATTCAATAAATCATTCATTTTTGCACATTTGCAATAGGTAATATCTCTTGTATCGTGGTCAAATCTATTTTATCAAATTAATTACTACAAATGTTTTAAAGAAGTATACAATGTATTATTGTGATAAACTATGGAAAAGTTTAAAACAGTTTTTCAATGAAATATACACATCTTTTTTCCAATGTGATCTTCAAATTCCTAGCAAATGATTTTTTTTTCAACTCATCTACAATGGATAGTTTGATCTTGTCCGTATTTGCCTGCAATTGCTGGAGTTTATGACTGTTGTCCTTGTGGCCTACCCAAGTTAGCATTTGTTCTGGACAAAAATGTCCTTGCTTGACCAATGGATTAGATAGTCACCCTAACAAGTGAACAAATGTAAAAGATAGTCTTCTAGCAGTGAATATTTGCTAAACTATTTAAGTAAAATGTTTCCAAATAGTAATCTAAATATATATGACATGGTACAATGGGCTTAAAGGTTAAAATTACAACCAATTAAGGATTTCAGAATCCCATAAGGATGTGAGATAATTTTTGACTACAGTTAGCTTACTGTCCAGTCATTTTGTAGCCAGTAAGTACACCTAGCTATTCACGGTTTTAGAAATCATAGCACTATGAAGTTTCTAAGCTTCAAAGAACATAAAATTGAGGTGTCAGAAGTATCTCAAGTCTTTTTTAAGCTGCAATGCCTGTGCAAGATATAGGCCAATTGTTCTATAATGTAAGACAGTTAAATACTGTTGTTTTACTCTCAGAGATTTTGTTACAAGACTATATTCCTCATTTATGAAAAAAATATGAAAAGGAGTAAAATTTGGGGCTGAAGCAAGTAGGGTAAAATCACAAATATGAAAGTGAGAAGAGAAATCCTGAATAAGATGTCCTTTATTCCACCTGCTGGGATCTAGCTTGTGCATTACCTAAGTGCTTCCATTTTTAGGTCTATTTTGTAAAGTAGTCATCAAAGATACCTTAAAGTTTCATCATATTTGTTGGCCTGAATGAAAATACATGCTGGACTTTTATTGGGGATAGACAATATGAATCCAAGTGTTACATTCTGGCTAGAACACTGCTGTTGTTTGAAGTAATGGTACTCTGCTTGATAGACCAGATTTAGTACAGTGTAGTGCAGCCTAATTCATTACAGAGTTGTTCATCTCAGAAATAGCTACATGAAATAAAATATTATATATGTTTATTTCAGGCCAATCTGCCAGCACAGTAGAGTGAGCACAATCATCTACTCTCAGCAATGCAAGCAATGAGACATAATTTGTCCCTTTTTTACTAGCTCACCATAATATTCTTCCCTAGTTTGAATGCTCCCCACAATCAGATTACTGTGTTTACTCCACGATATTTCTTTGTGTCATTAATATCCTATTTTCTGGCAGAGTATATCCTTACATAAGATAAAATTTAATAGATTTCCAGGGTATAAACAAATTGATTATTTTAATAGTTAAAATACAGGTTGGGTGTTCAGTGGAGGTCTTAAGACTTTCAGATCACCAGATGGGATTCATGGTCTAGGTCTACCAGGGTTACTATTAGAATAATTTTAGCATGCTGAGAAGATAAAGGCATTAGCCAAAAGCCTCTGGATATATTGACAATAGTTGATAAATTAAGATAAAAAGAATGTAGCCCAAAGTGGACTGTGTAAAACTATGCAGTAATTCATTTGGTGCTACTGTTTCCAATATACTCTAAGGTATTCTGGCTGACAGCCACAGCCTCAACTGCCAGGCCTACTAGTGAGGACATCTTCAGGGTGATTCCAACCCAGCCCTTCTGATTGAAACCACATGACAGACTTTGACTGATAGCTGCCTACCTGAGTCCAGCCAGCCTCCAAACCCTTGAGAGATAAAATTAAAATGATTGCTGTTGCTTTAAGTCACTATGTTTCGGGGAGATTTATTATGCAGCACAAGATTCACTGGGAAACACATGCTTTTAAGTCAGATATAACCAAGTTCAAACAATGACTCTGCCTCTTGCTAGTGGGATGATGTCAGCCAAGATCTGTAATTTTTCTTATTCTGTTTGCTCATCTTACAGATGTCTAATCTGGAATGCTGCAAGTGCTCAATAAATATGTTTTCCTTCTTTCCTTCCTACTTTACTTCCTTCCTTCATTCCTTTTTTGCATCCTTTATTCCTTCTATCTTTCTTTCCCCCCTTTGCTTCCTTCCTGCTTTCCTCCTCTTCCTTCCCCTATAAATTTAACTGAGTGCAGCTGCTTTTGTGGTAGGCCATTTTAAACTGGAATATGTTAGTGCCAGGTGTGGATTTAATTGGACCTTTACTTAGAACGCAGGCAGACAGAATTCAGGATGCATTTATTTTTTTCAGTGAAAACTGCTGAATCACTGGTTCCAAAATCGGCATAAAATATGCTCAGACCTTCCACAGACAGCATGTGTGATGTGATCAAGTGCCTTGGGGGAATGGGGTAAACAAATTTTTAAAAAAGGAATGTTTCCATCAGTTCACAGTGAACATTATCAGAATTCAGTTCAGGCAAAGAATATCTTAAAAAGCTAGATAAAGGAAATGAAGGCATGAGCAACATGTTATTTGTAGGAATGACATACATTATCTCCTTGGCAACTGCAGGGTGGCATGCAATTTGGCAATCTACGTTGTGTCATCTTGGATGCCTGGAAGTCACTGTTTCCTATGGAAACAAAGGAAAGAACAACATGAGAAAAAGAGTTCTGATTTTAGTATTCTGGAAAAGTATTTTAAAACCGAGAGACCAGCAAGCTTCCACGGCATAACTAGAACTCAAAATGGCATTAAGTTTTTATTTATTAATTCCATAATGCTTTAGAACGTGAATTAGATCCAATTTTTTTTGGCTCTGCTGTACTTTTATTCTTGCTTTGTGTTCAAAAAATGACTTAAGAAATTTGTGTGGAACCTTCAATGCACCAGTGCATAACCTTTCATAAACATCAGAGTCTCAGCTTATGCACATTTATTAAGAGACTAATTTATGCCAGGTGTTGTACTAGGTATCATGACTGTATAGATTCCGTATGTCTTATAATCATCCTTTACTGTCTGCAGAATGTTGTGGGATTTCTTTATTTGAAGTGAATCAATAATTTAATAAGCACTGACTTTGGCCTGGGTTGGAGATCCTATTATATTGAGAACTAAGAGTTAGCAGAAATGAACCATAGGATTACACAATACTTGATGGGGCACAAAACGATTCTCATCATGCTCTGTCTTTGGTTAGTCACTTGGGAAACCTTCTTGGGTGTAAAAAAGTGCTGTTTTTATCAACAGCCTCCAAGTAAATGGCTCCAAAATATTTATAATAGTGACTCACATTCTATATAATTTCATTTGATAGGTCATTGACTGAAATTGAATGTCTTAAATGAAGGAAATGAAGGTTGCAATATAGCTGGCTGGAATCTATCAGTTTCCACTTTGATGAAATTCAAAGAAATATCAACATTATAAAATGCTACAAAGGCAGTCTAAAGGATTGCAGTAAGACTGCCTGGTCACAGCAGGAGAATGATATAGCCAGCTACATGAGTTTATAACATCACATCAGTCTTGCCAGGATCACCAGTGAGCTACAGAGATTTTTTTTTTTTAAATAGTGCTGGAGATAAGAACTTGAGGTTTTACTGTGGAGTAGAAATTTGGGTTCAACAGTCAGTTCTTCCCAAGGACAATGTTGCCTCCCATTGATTTTTTTTTAGTGTCTTTAAAGCATTACTTTGACTGCTTATTCTTCATCTACTTTCCAGTCTCTTCCTGGAAAAAGATGAGGCATTTATTTACATTCCTGGAGACTATTAAGGAATGACTTTGAGACAGATTGCTCACCAAAGAGCCTGTAGGCTACTTTTTCAAATAGCAATTTAAGGTGTTCTTTTAGCTCAGAAGAGTAGAAGTTATATGCCTGATTTTATAATTTCAGTATCAAAATTAACAACCAGATTTCACTTCCTGAATTTTCCTCCTATAGGGTCTTATTTTACTATGTCCTCTCTAAGAGCAGTATTTCAGTTTAGAATTTTCTTGGGTTTGTGGAGATATTCATGGAAGATTTAAATAGCATTGCAGCTGTACAGAAAAGCTGTTCTAGTGTGTGCTTTAAAAATCAGCTTTTCAATAAACGATAGCTTTAGACTATGATTGAGAGGAAAAAACCAGTCCTTGTTAAACAAGCTATCACAGCCACTGGCTACATGTTCCAAGCAGTTTGAAGAGCAGGCTCATATTTCTCATCCCTTTGCTCCGGGAGAGGCAGGTTGGTTCCCATGGTCCTCGTGCCTTTCCTGTGAAGCCTCAAAGGGCAAGAGAAAAGTGCAGATTGATCTAGGATTTGACTCTTTCCTACTCAGTAGCAGTCATTCAGGCATACCTTTCAACAGGCAGATATATGAGACAGAAGAAAAGCATTTCATTCTGGTTATCGGTTGATATTCCAGGATTGACTCATTAAACAGTCCATTAACTACTATAGTGACCCAGGAAGTATAATCTGGATAGAATAAAAGACTGTCATCTTGTTTTCAAGTGGATTTAAATATGCTGCTTTTGGCTATATTGCTCTGCCAACTACTTACTTCCTAAACACATTGTGTGAAACTTATTTCTGCTGTTTTGAGTATACAAGAGAGAATGATTTTGTTGTTGATTTATTTTAATACTGTTTACTCATCATTTATTTTTCATCAAATTCATTTGACTTACTTTTATTGAATACTTTCCAGTGTTTGGTACTGTGCTAGTTGGTAGGGAAAGGAAAACAGTAAGACACTGTTGAGGCCTTTAAAGAAACTAGGAGTTTGGAGGGGCACTCACACAAGCATGCTAAATGCTAGGCTGGGAGAAAGCATTAAGATGCGGTGTGAAGATGCAATGGTCCTGATTTGAGTTTGTATGGTGTAAGATTTGATGATGGTGGTGGGGTGTCAGATTAAACCTTTCAGAGGAAGCAATGTTTAGATACTATCTTGGAAATTATAAAAGGGAGGTAAAGAAGATGGAGGCGAGATGACAGTGAGAAGGGAATGTGCAAAAAACCAGAAGCAAAAGAAGATGGCTCACATTTCTAGAACTAAACTAAGACATCCTGGCTAGAGTCCAGGTGTTTTAATTTGGGTTTCTCTCAAAGCAGACTCTGTTGCAAGGATGTGTGCAAGCAATTTATTTTTAAGGTGTTCCCGAGAAGCACTGTGAGGGAAGTGAGAGGGAAAGGAAGAAAAGCCAATCAAGTGTCATGAATGAGCAGGTTTACCACTGTGTGCTCATCATGCTCGAGACCTTCCCAAAGTATGTGGGGGATAAGCTTTAGAACTGTCACCCTGGGTGACAAGGAAGATGGAGTACTTACCAATACCTGTCTTTTGTTGATTAGGCTCACTCAGAAGTGTTTTTTCATTGAAATTGTATATATTTAAGGTATGCAGCATCATGTTTTGACATACATGTGCATGGAGAACTGATTACTATGGTCAAGTTAATTAATATGTCTATCTCTTCACATAGATACTCTTTTGGTGTGTGGTGAGAACATTTATGGTTTACCTTTCTAGCAAATTTCAAGCATACAATACGGTATGATTAACCATAGTCCCTATGCTGTACACTTGATCTCTAGAATTCATTTGTGTTACATAACTGAAACATTATACCCTTTGAGCAACATCTCCTCATTCCCCTCTGGTTCCCACCACCACTGGTAAATCCATTCTACTGAGAAATTAGTTAATGGGTACAATGTACATTACTTGGGTGATGGATACCCCAAAAGTCCTGACTTGACTACTGCACAACCTATGCATGTAACAAAATTGCACATGTACTCCATAAATGTATACACATTAAAAATAAATAAATAAATAATGTTTATAAAGCTCCTGTAGGCAGAGTATCCCTCAAGCAGAGAAAGGCAGTAAGCTGCCAGCCTACGTGGAGTAACCTCCTGGGTAAACCAAGTGAATATGGACCAGGTGCTGATAGCCTTTGCTAATACCAGGGTACCTAAGGTGGCTGATAGGATGGTTTGGGGAAAAGGAAGGGGAGATGCGTCTGGACTGGGAGGCAGGACCCAAATCTTGTAGAATGCTATGCCATTAATTTTTTTTTCCCCTGTAACAATCAGATGCCACTGAAAAAGTTTAAACAAGGAATTTATGTGATCCCATTTATAGTGTGTAAATATTATTTTAGTGGAGAGTAGAGAGAGAAAAGGTGCATAAGGATGATAGGTCTCAGAATGTTAATAGGCTGTGCAATAACCTGGTGAGAAATGTTGAATGTCTTTCAAGGGCTGTGGAGAAGAGATAGATTAGAAAGAGATTGAGAAAAAATGAAAGGAAAAGAGAATAAGGTAGAAGGAAGCAGAAACAGTTAAAGTTTTGTGGCTTGGAAAGCTTGCTGGATAGTGGGCTAATCTCTAAGATCTAGATTACAGCAGGAGAGATATTTGTTTGGACAAATATATCAAGTTTATTGGATATAAATAAATTTGTACCTCTATTAGACTTTGAATATAGGCAAGAATGTAAATTCCACAAGGATAAGAACTTTGGGCTGGTCTCTACTCTTCTATTACCAGAGCCAAGCACAGTGCCTGGCACTCAATAAATACCTGTTGAAGAATTGAATGAATAAATGGGTAGATATGAATAAATAAATTAAAAGTTTGATATGCCTCTAGGATATCTAAATGATGTCTTACTGGCTATGTGGGTCTAGATGTTAGAAAAAATTAGGAGAAGACATTAATTTTATGATATTGATATAAAGATTGTATTAAAAACCACTGAACAGGCCTATTTACCTGAAGATTAAGAAAACTGTGATAACTGAGAGCTAAACCCTATGGAAAAATAGCATGTTATAGGTAGAAAAAGAGCATCTCACATTGGAGACTCAGAAAGGTAAATGGAGCAGTGCTAGAGTGTAGAATTATGGGAAGAATTGAATGAAACAAAGAACTGATCAACAGTGTTACATGCTACTGAGACAGACATACTTTTTTTTTTTCCTGGCAGAGTCTCACTCTGTCACCCAAGCTGGAGTGCAGTGCTGTGATCTCAGCTCACTGCAAACTCCACTTCCCAGATTCAAGCAATTCTCGTGCCTCAGCCTATCAAGTAGCTAGGATTTACAGAAGTGCACCACTGCACCCAGCTAATTTTTGTATATATTTTTTAGTAGAGATGGGGTTTCACCATGTTGGCCAGGCTGGTAAGACGTAGATTTTCAAAAGTGCTTGTTACTGTGATCCACAAAGAATTTCAAAGGAAAGATGGGAGAAGAATCAAATAACAATAGGTTGGAAGTGAGGGAAAGATGAAGAAGTGGAAACCATAATTGTAGACAATTTTTCCCCAGATGAATAGTGGTACATAATAGCTGCTGGAAGGAGTCATGAATTCGAGGAGTCTCATGAGCTGATGTTCCATAAGGATAAGAATTTTGCACCGTTGTTCTGTACTTGTATCACCAGAGCCAAGAAGAGTACCTGCAACATAAAATAGGTACTTAATGAATATTTGTTGAATAATGGGATGAGTAACTAGATGTCTGGACGAATGAACAAATTAAAAGTTTGTTATGCCTTTAAGACATCTGAGTGATGTCCTGCTGGATATATGAGTTTACTTATTTATAACCCAAAAGAAATTTTAGTTATATGCTATATTTTGAGTAAGTGCAAATATCTTTAAGTTGTTAATGTTATTAAATAGAATAAAATCCACAGGATTCTTGATTTTATGCCTCTCTTGAAGCAGTCACCATCCCTAGAGGATACATTTTAAGCCTTTTAAAGCTTGGAGCTCTTAATCATCTCTTTACAATTGGCAGATCTAGGCAAGATGGGTTTTAGCTAGTTCTTAGTGTTGCTCCAAAGATGTTGATTATGTCCACCTAGGAAGAGTGAATAAAATGAATTTTGAACATGACACAAAATATGGCTACTCATACATTTCCAACACTTACTGAAGTGGAAAGTTAAAGTATTAACATTAAGTTCAGTTGAAAAATACAAATAACTGAGTATAAAAATAATGTAAATTTCTATAGTAATATTTTACCTGACAGGAGCCATCTACAGATCTGTGTTAGACTATTAAATGATAATTACAGAATAAAAACATTTAACAAGAATTGATCATTTATTATATGCCAGGCAATGTGTTAAGCACTTTATGGAAATTACCCCACCAGTAACTCTAAGAAGTAGTTATTGTTACTATTCTCACTGTACCCAGGAGAACTCTTAAGCACAAACAGACTAAATAACTTACTCAAGGTTGCAAAGCTAATATTTAGCAAAATCCAAAACTTGAATCTATCTGATTTCAGAACCTATGGTTCAGGCTTTGTTTTTTTAAGTACTAATACACTGCCATATAAGAATTATAATGAATGATAATGATATTTGATAGTTTTTGGTTCTAAGATTTGTTTTATAGAAGTTGATAGAGAGCACATTTCCTTTACTGCCTACTAGATATTTGGGTCTTCTAGTTTTTGGCCTGCCTGGCTGAAGTGGTTATGTTGGCAGTATGCATTAATGTGCTGATGAGCCATTTGCCATAAATTGCAACTCAGCTACTGGTTCAATTCATGCTACATTTGCAATCTGCCTTTACTGAAGTGCAAAATTGGCTTTCTTGTCATAAAGTGGTAGAACATGCAAAATAGTCTAATACCTTATTTTCCAGCTCAAGTAAGATTAGCTAGACTCAGAGAAAGTTAAAGTTTCACTTTGGATGAACAACTGTTTGAGTATGAGAGCCTTGTTAAATGTTGAATGTTTTTAATAATGCCTATTGGAAACTATAGCTGATAGCCTAGCGCTTACTCTTCCGGGCAAGTCAAGTTATTTTCTGGCAAACGGCCAAATGGCTTCAGCAGTTTGGGAGGTGAGGGTGAGGGGGGTCTGTTTGACAATGTAAGTGCTACCAGTTGGTGTCACAACAGAACCAAATTAATTTGTTCTGCTGACTTAATGTGCTGTTTTACTGTAGATGGAGTAAATTTGTAATGAATTGTGTTAATAGGCTGATTTAACATGCTTTATGACCAATTGACTATGCTTCCATTTGTAAACACTATGGGAGAGGACTGATTTTAAAAATATAAAAACTGACAAAATAGGCGACTTAATCATCTTCTGCTACATATACATGTGTACACACACCTTATACATAATTTGGCACAGTATTGCTGAACTTTATTAACTTTAATTATTTGTAGCCAATTTTGAGAATGATTGAAGACTCATTCTCAAATCAAAAACTAGAGCTAGCACTCATGTTGATACCTTCTCTGGGCTACAAATGAAGCTGAAATTGTAGTGTCCTACATACCAAAGGAAAAATGTTTCAATCAGTTTTACCATATATCTTGAATAGTAAATTTTTAAATAGCTTTTTTAAAGTGCTATATTCAAATTTCAGGGAGAGTTTGTGGAAGAAAGATAGGGAATAGATTTCCTCTTGTAGAAGAACATCATAAAATATTTTTATCACATAGAAAATGCAGATTTTCAGTAGCGTTGATTTATTTTTAAAATAACTCACAGGGAAAGTGTCTTCAATTAAAAAAATACAACTTTGCTCAGCTAGATTGCACTTGTTAAGATACAGTTTTCTGTAGAATAAATCAACTAAATGTGGGCCTATTTATAAATATTTATTTATGCCTGAATGTAGAGGATCTTTGTGATACAAAGTATTATCTATAAGCATTTCATGACAGTCAAGCGTCAAAGTAGAAAGAATGTTATGAATGGGAGTAACAACAATCAGTAAGAACTCTAGAACAATTTTCACATGCATTGGAAAGGAAGGATTTTCTAATCAGGAGACAATTTTTGTGAGATACAAAAAAAGTTAGTACAGTACTTAGCTTTTAGTGGAAACTATGTAAATGTAAATCAAATCCAAATCTGATAAAGCAAACTGTTTACAAACATCACTTAGGGGTTGTCATGGACATGTTTCAGATAAACTCTTTTCTGTTTTTTAAAAAATATCATAAGCATGTATTTTTAATTCCATAAGTATATGTATTTGCTATTGCAGGTGGCCTGTTGAAGTAGTTAAGAGTATGTATTTGGGATTCAAATTATGACTAACACATTTTAATTGTACGATGTTGGGAGAAAGAGGTGCTCAACTTTTTAGGTTTCGGAGCCTTCATTGGGGAAATGAAAATATTAGTAGAATCTCATGAGTTGTTGTAGGAACTATTTGGGGTTATTTGTGAAAACGATTTAGGTAGTGCCTGGCCCATATTTAGTGCTCAATACATTGTCAAAATGTTGATGATGATTCAGGATTTCTGTCTAGAAAGTGATATTATCAGATATTAATTATGTTAGGGTACAATGTATTATAAATCATTCCCTTAATTGTTCACTTCAAAAGAAAAAGTAAGAAGAGAAAGGGAAAAATTTAGAATATCTTCAAGGGACCTCAAATTTCTATTGACAAGGAAGAGTATTGGTCTTCCTTATCCTTTTACCACTGAGAGAAATCTTTGAAAAATTGTTTCTAGTATCACCAAGCATCTTCTTCCCTCATCCCATAAGGGAATGGGGAGCTCTTTCGCCTATATAAAACCTACTTGTCCCTAATATCTCAGTTTAAGTATTACTTCCACAAAAAGGCTTTCCCACCTCCCAGGCTGGGTAATATATTCCCTAGTTCCTCTAATTTTTTAAATAACATTTAGTGTTTATTTATTTTGTGTGTGTGATTCCTGAGAGAAATTGCAAGGACTGTATTATTTTTCACCTCTGTACTCCCAGTTCCCAGCAAAATAACTTGAAAAAGTTGAATGAATGAATGAATGAATGAGTTGAATCAATGTGTTTAATAAGACCTTTATTACTACGTCTTAATTGTGGATATTCTTGACCTGTGTAATATGCTCCAACAAGAGAAGAAGCATGGAACTTGAACTATTTTTCCCAAAAAATAGATCTATTACAGTTATTATAAATGTTTCTATTCAGTAGGCAACATTGTCTGGAATTACAAAAAAATTGGAATTCCAAATTCAGCAAGGTTCTTGGCTCATCAACAACTTCCTCACCTTGCATAGCTATGGTTTTACAGAGGGACTTGGCTTATAATGCTTGAGCTATAAAATTATTTTTCCCCAGCAAAACTATACTGAAAATCGGGCCTTGGTAAATGATTGTTTTTCAGACAGTGCCCCGTTGCCTTTGGTGATATAGATAAAGTTGTAACTCAGACAACTTGCTATGCCAGCCTCCTATAGGGTTTGCATGGACTTAAATATTTTGAATGGCTATTCATCATAGCACAATTTCATTATGATCAAGTGATACCAAGTCTATATTAAAAATAAAGCATTGTGCAAATATCGTCTGAGTTTGAATATAATTTTCTGAATATTTTGAAGCTGAAGAAAATCATTCCCATAGGAGAATGTGGATGCTTTAAAGGTGAATTTACTTGACCATCTAGGTTAGCATTCTTTCACAATGTTTTATCAGATATCTCTATATATTAACTCCACTTTCAAGGGTTAAAAATATTCTTAAATAAAGTGTGAAAAAGAAAAGTGATAAATTATATTGTTAATTACATTTTTCAATATTTAAACAAATGCACGCTTTGAAATCCAAAACACACATACACATGCACACATACACACAGACACATACTTCTTTTATATTACGGGTGAGTCATAACCTGCTGAGAGGTGAAAATATTCAGGGAAAAATATTTGGTGGTTGAAGAAGAAGCTGGAGCTAAGTCTAAACTCTGAGGTTAAATAAAAGCTCCAGTTAACTGACTTCCCCTAATGTGGGTGAAGAGGAGCTGAAAATAACTCAAGAGTTACCTAAAGGAATCTTATTAAGGTAATTTTGACCAATTAGGAAGAGAATATAGATGCCCTCTTGTGGGTATGAAAGTATTTTCTCTCTTCAACCACAAGTAAAACTATTAAAAAGAAATGAATGCTTAATTTTTGTCAAAAGTATTTTAGCTTTTCTGTACTTTTTTTTTTATCTTGGTTCTATCTAGAATTTAGAGGTTACCAGAAAAGTATACCCACTTAGTAAAGAAGGCATGACAGAACAGAGTAGAAACAAAGAAAATACCTGAAAGAAGAGGGAGTGTTAAGATTGGGTGTTTTTTTGTTTGTTTGTTTTGCTTTTTCTATTAAAAAAAAAAAAAGTTAGCAATTTTGGAAGTTTGTGTATCTTGAATTTAATTTTATTGACATTAGATTATTCTTTTAGTTTGCTCATGCTGCCATAACAAAATACTATAGATGGCTAGTTTAAACAACAGAAATTTATTTCTCACAGTTCTGGAGGCTAGGAAGTCTAATCTGAAGGTTCCAGCAGGGTTTGGTTTCTGAAGAGGGTTCCTGTAGTGACGTGCAGATAGCTGTCTTCTTACTGTGCCCCCACATGATAGAGAAAGGTGGAGGTGGTGAGAAGACAAACAGAAATCTGTTATTTCTTTCTCTTTTATGAGTGTACAGTTCTATGGGACAGGGCTCCACATTTATGACTTCATTTAACCTTAACTACCTCCTTAAAGTTCTTATCTCCAATATACTCACATAGAGAGTTCTGTCTTCAACATATGAATTTGGGAGAACACATTTCAGTCCATAGTAATGGTTAAAACCTCTTAATGTTTGCATTCTTGACCTTTGAAATTTGTAACCATCCCTAGTCTGGTGGACCACATTGCCTCATTTTCTTTATTTTATTTTATTTTTTTTAATTGCATTTGGGGTACATATGAAGAACATGCAAGATTGTTGCATAGGTACACACATGGCAGTGTGATGTGCTGTCTTCCTCCCCATCACCTATATCTGGCATTTCTCCCCATGCTGTCTCTTCTCAACTCCCCACCCCCCGCTGTCCCTGCCCTGTTTCCTCCCCACATATCCCAGTGTGTGATGCTCCCCTCCCTGTGTCCATGTGTTCTCATTGTTCAACATCCACCTGTGAGTGAGAACATGTGGTGTTTGATTTTCTGTTCTTGTGTGAGTTTGCTGAGAACGATGGTTTCCAGGTTCATCCATGTCCCTACAAAGGACATGAACTCATGGTTTTTGATGGCTGCATAGTATTCCATGGTGTATATGTGCCACATTTTCCCTGCCTCATTTTCTACTTCCAATTTATATGTTGAAGAAAGTCCTTTTGACTTCTGTAATGAAATAAGAGATAAAGGAAGAAGACTGACACTACAGTGCCAGACCTATATATTCACAGATATATTTCTTTTAAATATTCCAATAGATTTAGAAAGTGTGCCAGTCAAACTGGATTGCCAGTATTATTGTAATTGTGAGCCAATGCTATTAGTATGTCTTTTCATAACATAATGAGATATGAATATTCTTGTAGGTTGGGATTGCAACAGTTTCTCCAATCTGTGCTGTTTCCTTGATGACCACTTTCTAGATTTTACTGATAGTTGGTAAAGTCCCAGAAAGAAACAGTGATCTGATAGAATAGTACACAAGATGTCCTTCTTATATAACCCACATCTATTTTAGACAATGAAACACTCGTGGCTATAGTCCTTTCTACATGGTACCTGACATTATGTGTAGTAGCTAGTTCGGTTAAAAGCGTATTAGCTGAGTGCCAGGTGCAAAAGAATTACTCAATAAAAGTTAGCCATTGTTTTGGCTGTTGTTGCTATTGCTACTGTTTTCTAAAGAGCTTTTTCCTATATGTTTTATGATAAGTTATAAGGTTTACTCTATTGTTAATTCTCACCCTTACTAACAATATGTATTTTTATTTTGCTATTGCATTTTGTATTTATTTCTCATTTTCACCAGCAACCTGATTTCCATGACTGACTTCACCATACAGTATTCTTGCCTTCAGTGATCATTTGCTTTGTTAATTATTAGATAGGATGGCCATATTTTCATAGATGTATAATATTGTTTTCTAAAATTTTGTTTCCTGTAATTATTTATTTCTGTGATGTATCATTTTCTTTTTGAGGCAGAATCTTATTATGTGACCTCAGCTGGTTTATTTCTATATAATACGCATTTGAATCCTACTATGTGCCAGACATTGAGCTATGTGCCTTACATGCATTATCTTATATATTTATTAGGAGTAAGACACCATTATTAGTCCTATAGCAAGGACTTTGAGGTTTTGAGACGCTAAATAATTTGCTTAATGTCTCATAGCTAGTAAATGACAAATTCAGTATTTGCATCCAGTTCTGTCTGATTTGGGAGCCCACATTGTAACTGTTTAGCAAGTATTTTTCAATTTTTGATCCCTAGATCACTGACAACAGCATAGCTAATGAAAAAACTTCCTGCAAATAGGGCTTGTTTGAGACTTTGAGTTTTTAACTAGTCTCAGATTATTCTTATTAAACACTTTGTATGACCACAATACTGTTTTTCTGCATTGAATAAGAAAAGATTCATCTAGCTTAGTATCTGTATTTAGAAAAAGTGAGTGGAGTGTCCTTTGTACTCCTTTCTCTCCAGGGTTATGTTGGCAGTATTGATGAAAGCAGCTCCTGGCATGATTTCGGGTAGCATTTGAACAAGTCTGCTTAACCAAGCTGAGAACTTCTGCTCTAACTAATGAAGTCTCTAAGTAGATTGGAGCTACATATCTACTATACAAAACATTTACAAATAAAAAGAAACACTAGGAATCAGTATGAAACAAAAGTAACCACAAAGTCGTATATCTTAAAGAAATTTTAATGTTTTAAACCCTCAACTCTAAATATGTAAAGGAAAAATGAATGAATTCTTTAAGATTTCTTTTTGCTGGTAATCCCAAATGGAAAACAAAAGTTTATCCTAGTGCCTGATATTGAAAGTAATATTTCTATAGCTTATGAAAATGCAAACATTGAATTAAATGGCAACACTGGGAGAAAATTAGGTACAATAAATAGGGAACTCAGCATTTTCATTTCTACATTTTGGAGCTCAGTATATGATAGAATCCCTTGGTAATTATTTATAAAATATTTAGCATGATTATTTAGAGGTGAAGTGTTAAAAATTTCTACGTGTAGCACTTTCTAAAAATGCTGTTGATAGTCCTCAGTAAATAATTATCTTGCAGTTTAGTTTTAGCTGTTCTACCATGCTTGTTTATTTCCCTATTAAATAAGATGTGTGGCTTACCCACGAAGTCCTGTTCAAGTGGCCTTGAATAAATGTCTTTACATTACTGGACTTTTTTTTTTTTTTAGTATGTGACTCATTGATATTCTGGAAGATAAACCTATTCATTATTAGTCTTGTTAGTTTTTAATTTATAAGGGTTAAATTACATTTTATTAAACTTCACTAGCTTCTCGAGCAAGCAATATGAATGTAATTGGTTGCATTCTGCAAACCTAATCTTAGTCACTTTATCTCATTGCTGCTAGAGTAATAAGTTGAGATGCATTTTTTTTTGTAGTTGATAAAAATTACTTAGAAATTGTGTCAGATCACAGTCATGATTGACGAGTTGCTTGGATCTGCTCCCGTTTGCCTGTTGCTGCTTTAATCTGTTGGTAATGTTTGAATCTACCACCTCACATCTCTTTTCTTGCTTCAGGCTATTGTGACTAATGACAAAGTAATTTCAAACTAAATCATTTTTTTAAATTCAAATGAAGCTTAGGTGCTTTTTCTTGTTTGAAACCACTGTGCATCAGCTAAATAATGATGGAATCACTGAAATCCCTACACTCTGTATGAAACACAACATCACTCTGACTCATTAGTTGCACCAAAATGTGAAGGCTGTGTGATTATTCTTAGTGAATCTTGTGCCAGATAGGCCACAAGATACCTTATTCCTTTTGTGGTTTGTCATCCTGGAAAATGACTACTTTTAACAGAGTAGAACTTGAGACATAACTACAAAAAGAACTTGAATGTCATTTAACTGCTTGGCAGAGAGCAATGATTTAAGTCTCAAATCAGTCAAATTCCTCTTTTCTTTATGTAGAATATGAAATATAGAATATTAAAACTTCTAAGGCATTCTCAGTGGGACTTGGGATTGAGTCAAGATAACTTAAATGCCTTAGGCACTACCTGCAATATTCTAAAGATATGTTCCATGGACAAAGACATAATAAATTGGAGATCAGATAAAAATGTTTGACACTTTCTAATTTGAAAAAGGATCTTCATTCTATAGGATATCCATTTTAATGCAATTTATCAAATATGAAGTAGGTGCCTACTGTGTGCATTAATCTGCAATGATTGATAAGACAGTCTTTATTTTATTTATTTATTTATTTATTTATTTATTTATTTATTTATTTATTTATATGAGACAGAGTTTCACTCTTGTTGCCCAGGCTGGAGGACAATGGCTCCATCTCAGCTCACTCCAACCTCTGCCTCCAGGGTTCAAGCGATTCTCCTATCTCAGCCTCCTGAGTAGCTGGGATTACAGGCATACACCACCATGCCCAGCTAATTGTGTATGTTTGGTAGAGACAGGGTTTCACCATGTTGGTCAGACTGGTCTTGAACTCCTGACCGCAGATGATCTGTCCACCTTGAGGCCTCCCAAAGTGCTGGGATTACAGGCGTGAGCCACCACGCCCAGCCAAGACAGTCTTTATACTCTAGCTCATTACTTCTTTTAAACTTGGAATAAAAATACTTGATTTTTGTTTTCAGACAGTAATCTTTTGGGTATTATACTGCTCCCCCCATTCTCAAAAAATCTCTTACATTGTTCCTTTTTCTAATCACTTTAGACTGATTCTTTTTATTTTTGCTTAGGCGCTCTTCTTTCTCTATGCATACTCTTCAAATCTAAGCTTTTATTTCTTTGATATTTATAACGTGTCAAATAGTAGATATCATCAGAATATAGTTCTCAAACTGTCGAAAACATGACATACAAATAATGAGTGGACAGGACCCCCAAGATTTGTTCAATTGTTAATTAATGAGAGAACCACTTAGACAGTAAAGTGGGTTCAAAAGCTTTTTAAGGAATGGCTTTTTAAAGGCAATTTTTAAAAAGGAAAAGTAAAATAAGGCTGTAGTCTAAACACAGTAGTGTTTAATGTCTTACAAGGCAATAAAACCATAACCTTTGGTGATGTTTTGTACTAGACAGGAATCCACAAGTGAATATGTTAACAGTGTTTGGGTTCTAATCAAATAGTAAATAGCAAAATCAAACTCAACTAAAATATTCTAGAGACTTAATAATCCTTGAGTAGGCTTGTTAAACAATACCCTATTATGACATTGAAAGGACATGCTGTATTTTTTTCTGATGTCCAAGTCTTATATAATTTTCCTTAACATTATACTGACTATTTTAAATACTTGACTGACTCAAATAGGTGCAGATTGTTACATTCTTTAAAGCCTCTTCCCGATTTGTGAGTAGAGAACCTCTACAATTAGGCCGAACAGATACAAAGTAACTTACTGTATGACTTCCAGCTACTGGTGGCCTTCTGTTCTTACTTTTCTCTACTGGAAAATGAGGTAATGGAGTAAGTTGATCACTGAAATCTTTCTCAGTTTTAAATACTGTAATTCTTTAAGAGTGGGATTATGAAGAGCAAAATATCTTGGTCCTTTAGCTCGTGTGTGGATTAGGCAACAGTGCCCCCTAAAGGTCCTCTATGAGTTCGGGCAGACCAACCTACTGAGTATCCTAGTGTCTGAGGAACTTCCCCTCACAAGCACTTTGGCAACACCTGCCATCAGGACTTTGATCTAACGCATGTATCTACTACCTATTGCCACAATTATATTGCATAACAAAAGACCACGATACTTCTGGTACACACAATAAATATTTAAATGCTCTCTAGTCTATGGATCAACTGTGAATTCTATTGATCTTGATTACACTTCCTTGGGCAGCTCATTTTCTCTTATCAGAACACTCACATATCTAGTGTCAGCTGATTGTTGGGTGTTCTAGGATGGTCTCACTGTGATAACTGGCTATTCTCCAAATGATCTCTCAGCCTCCATCAGGCTAGCCCAGGTTGACCTGTTCTTATGGTGGTGGTGGCAGTGTTTCTAGAAAGAGTGTAAGTAACAACTCTTGAGTTTAAGAATTGGAAATGACAAACTATCATTTCTACCACATACTATTGGACAAAGAAAGTCATTAGGCAGCTTATGGGAAAATAGACTCCAACTTTGGATGAATCAGGAGAGGGTAAGCTCCTGGGCATTAGTATGCAACATGAATATGGAGGGCATGAATATGGAGAGAAACAATGAATTGGTGTCATTTTTGAAGCAAGTCTATTATATAGAACACAAGTCACAAGATTTTAGGACATTTCAGAAGGATACTGGTCTAGAACCAAAGAACTTAAATGTTTTAATAGTTTGTTTTGGTGGACAGTAAAGCTACTTGAAGTCAGTTTGATTCTTTCTACTCTTGCTCTTAAAATTCATTAGACAATACCAGAGCAGTGACTGGGGCTATTTATTCTGTACTATGAAGACAAGCACTTCTTAGTACTCTACAAAATGCTACGTGAATGTTAATATTTTCTGGTCCAGCAAGTGGGAACACGCACTATTCCTGGCTTTGGGTGAATGTCAGCTATTGTTTCTTTTAATTATTTTGGATGGTTCCGTTCAGCCTTGGGTTGTTACCTCACACTCAGAAACCAATCTTTGTTTAGTAAAATACTCAGTGGGGACTGTCTTCAGATCTTTGGAGTTCTCTGTTTAGCATTCTTATCTCTGGTACTTTGTCTTGTGAACTCTGCCACCTTGGTCTCCCAAGATTCTTAACTCCATCTCTTCAGTTCAGGAAGTCTGCCAGTTTTTTCTGGTTTTTCCTTTCCTATACCACAGCATGGCAACTCTCTCAAGTTTGCTTCTTCCCTCTCAGTGCTTACGGTTCTGTGTTGTCTAATGGCCAGTTTCTTCAAACAACAGTTGTTTTGCACGTTTTTCACATTTTAGGGGTCATTTTAGGCAGGAAAGTAGATTCAGTTCACTTCATTTTGGCTGGAAGGGAAAGCCTCCAGTCCTTAGAATTTAGTGTTATGAAACATACAGATTTTTAAAGATCATGGACAACCTAACTGAGTGAAAGAAAAAGACAGTATGCAACTATCAGATATTTGAAAGAATGTATTTCTTTCCTGTTTGTCAAATTTATCATTTTTACTCTTTCTTCTCCTCTTGGGATATTCAGTATTTGGTCATAGTTTGGTTCTTGAATATATTTTACTTTTGTTGTATTTTTTATTGTATCGTGTGTATGTATGTTTCCTTGCCAATGATCATATATGCTCTTTAAATTTTAAGGATCTACCTTGTTCTTTATTATATTATTCACCATGTGTATAACATGTTAGGATCAATGATAATCAATTAATTTTTATCCTTTTCTGTAACAAGAGATTCAAAATCTGAGATGTAATTAGATGACGTTTATAATGTTCTATGTAAAGAAAAAGTGCAGGATAAGAATTGGTTCTTCAGCTTAAAAATTGATGTCAATTTTGATTTCAATGTTTTCCACCCAAATTTAGTGTCTCATGTTACGCTACAGTTTCTCATTAGTTCAACTGCAACCTGCTTAGAAGAATACTCCAAGCTGGCCAGGTACAGTGGCTCACGCTTGTAATACCCAGCATTTTAAGAGGCCGAGACGGGTGGATCACAAGGTCAGGAGATCGAGACCATCCTGGCCAACATGGTGGAACCCCATCTCTAATAAAAATACAAAAATTAGTCAGGCATGGTGGCGAGTGCCTGTAATCCCAGCTACGTGGGAGGCTGAGGCTTGGAAACTGCTTGAACCCAGAAGGTGGAGGTTGCAGTAAGCCGAGATCGCACCACTGCACTCCAGCTTGGGGACAGAGCGAGACTCCATCTCAAGAAAAAAAAAAAAAGGAATACTCCAAGCTGACATGAATGCTTTCTACACCTCTCAGAGTCTACATTGGCTCTGTTTTGTGAGGCTGTTTTTCCTTTTCTATTCAGCAACCTTGAAATCATAATTTATGAGATATGAATTGAACTTTGAACATGCTAGATGAATGTACTAAGAAAGATTATATTTGTAGAATAAACCTTTACGTCTAAAGTGAGATTTCAATTAATTGTATATAATGTATCCACTTTATGTATTAGTATCTGTGAATTGTCCTTTGGGGCTGGCATCTTCCAATCACCCTTTTATAAGTTGCTCTTCTTTCTCTCTCCTCTATTTCTCCATCTTTTCACTCATCATCTGCTTCATGAAATGGTTATGGAAAGTAATTATCATCTAACCACAATATAGCTTAGAATAAATATAGTTAGAGAGGACAAATTACTGCAAAAATATCGTAGTATATTCTAAAGAGTCAGACATGACTATTTGGGGGATCATCTGAGAAATTGCTATCCTTCATTAGTGTGGAAAATCTATAATTAACTATGTATGTAGTTATTTGTTGTGTCTGTCAATATTTTAAGAATTTTAGTGATTTACTGCACAACTTTCTTCAAATATAATCTTGTTTTACAAATAAAATTATTTGATGAAAATCAGTGAATTGTATTTCGATTTTAATCACTCTTTACTGGTTAATAGTTTGAATTCAGGTATTTATGCAACTATTTGTTGATGCTGTTCATAAGTCTAATACAACCTTTTTTTAAAATTAACTTTTTTTGTATTTTCATTATTAATTGAGGTAAAAAATAAAATGTGTCAGGATTGTTAGATTTTATAATAATGTGTATAATTACCTATCCCTTTTATGAAAGTAAATTCAAAGTTTTCGGAAATCAAAGTTTTTGGATTTTTTTTTTTTTTAATTGAAATAAAGTTTCAATCTTGTTGCCCAGGCTGGTGGCATGATCTCGGCTCACTGCAACTGCCGCCTCCCAGCTTCAAGTGATTCTCCTTTCTCAGCTCCCCAAGTAGCTGGGATTACAGGCATGCACCACCATGCTCGGCTAATTTTTGTATTTTTAGTAGAGACAGGGTTTCACCACATTGGCCAGGCTGGTCTCAAACTCCTAACCTCAGGGGATCCTTCCACCTTGGCCTCTTAAAATGCTGGGAGTACAGGCATGAGCCACTGTACCTGGGTGGGGTGGTGGTGGTTGTTGTTGTTGTTGTTGTTGATAGAGTTTTTCTCTTATTGCCCAGGCAGGAGTACATTGGTGCCATCTCTACTCACTGCAACCTCCGTCTTCCAGGTTCAAGCAATTCTCCTGCCTCAGGTTCCCGAGTAGCTGGGATAACAGGCATGCACCACCAAGTCCGGCTAATTTTTGTATTTTTAGTAGAGACAAGGTTTCTCCATGTTGGTCAGGCTGGTCTCGAACTCCTGACCTCAGGCGATCCACCCACCTTGGCCTCCCAAAGTGCTGGGATTATAGGCATGAGCCACTGTGCCCGGCCAGTTTCATTTTTTAAATTAAGGAATGTTATGTAAATATGGACAGTTGTTATTGTTGGTATTCTGTTGTACATGACTAGGAATAGTTCTCCCTGTTTATAAAACAAACAAATAGAAAACTTTGAAATGTATCTGACATGTACAGGATATTATTTGCAATAAAACTGAACAAATAACTTGTACAGCAATGATCGTTAACTTCTAAAATGAAATTAAGTATAATCTCAGCTTGTAGTTCTAATAACTTAGTCCTCTTTCTTTCTGTAATTTAGAGTCCAATTATTTATAAGAATACACCATATTTTGAAATAGATCTTTGGTTCAAAGTTTCAAATGTGTGCACATTATCTTTTAGTTATGTATTTTAAAGCTTTTTAAAATCAAGGTGACTACAGATTATTATAAAGGTTTATTTTATGGAAATGACTAATTTTAAGTATTTCAATCCTTTTAAATTTGTACAAATCTGCATAAAGTTACATAGCTAATATACTTTTTCATATACCTTTTCAGAATACAAATGCCAATTTGAACATGAGAAAAAGAACAAATGCTTTGGTTCACTCCGAATCTGACGTTGGCAACAGAACTGAGGTGGGAAACCATTCGAGGAAATCTTCCACAGTTGTTCAAGAATCTTCTAAAGGCACACCTCGGTCTTACTTAGCTTCCAGTCCAAACCCATTCAGCCGTGCAAATGCAGCTGAAACCATATCTGCGGCAAGAGCACTTCCATCCACTTCTCCTACTTCTAGCCGAACTGGATATATGTTTCGAAAGGCTTCCATTGGATCTGTTTCTACTCGTCATGTGTTTGGATCAAGACTGCAGAGGATTAAGACCACAGTTAATACCATAGGGGCTTCTGGGAAGTTGTCAGCTACTCCTCCTCCATCGGCTCCACCACCTTCTGGATCTGGCACAAGTAAAATAGACAAATATGCCCGTATTCTCTTTCCAGTCACATTTGGGGCATTTAACATGGTTTATTGGGTTGTTTATTTATCGAAGGACACTATGGAGAAATCAGAAAGTCTAATGTAATTTTGTTGCTATAGAAGTTTGCTAAAAGATGACGAAAATGCAGAATGTCTTTTTAAATGTTTTTAAATATAAACAAATATTCTTTATTAAAAGAAAAACTCTATGTAATTTTTCCATTTAAAGATATAAGCCAGTTATTGGAAGCGTTGATTGATCCCTCAGTGAAAAAGTGAACTATGTTTTTTTTCTTTCAGAAAAAACGATTTTAAAATAATTCAGCATTCAATTAGCTAGAGTACACTCCATCCTGGAAAGTTGGGATAAGAGAAATAGAGCTATTAGAGACATGAGGTGCATATTTTTTCATTGATATTTGAAAACAGGCTATGACATTTAAAAAATCTACCCTATGAATATCAACCTGCCACCCTAAATTTCCCAGTGGCAATGCCCTTAACCAGAATTGTTTATTGGATGTCATATGCAGTGACCTTTGGTGATCTTCTTAGGAATTTTAAGAAAAGAAATTTTCCTGTTAAATGAAACATTGGCAAAAAGAAATGGAATAGCATAAACACTGATCAATAGAGTAAAATCTCTGCTGCATCAAGAACTAAGACATAGACCAGAGGAAATACGTTCCCTTTCTTATGTTGGCCAAACAGTACTTAACAGTTGACTTGAAATTTTGTGCTCTGAGCCAAAGTTTAACTCATTGTATGAATTCTTTCTCATGGCAGTTCATTCAGTTATGTATTCATTTACTACATAGTTATTCAGAGCGTACTGTGTTCCAGGAACTATGCTAGAAACTGTCTCTCTAGGAAAGCTCTTGCACCTTTACCTACAATATTACTTAAAAAGTAGAGCAGTCAATGCATGCCAAAGAACCATAAACTAGCAGAGGACATTGCATTCTTTAGTGAAGGGCATTTATTTAGAGTCTGACAACATATTCAAAATATTTTTTCCACCTATACTGATAGTGGATAACAAGTATATTTGTTCACATAGCCACTTTGACATAAGTACATGTTAGTACAGCTTCAGCAATTGGTTTTCAAAATAGATGAGAATGTGGTACAGATTGTTCTGTAAGTGAAAAGCATTGTGTACTTGAAAGTAAAAATCTGGGCACTCTAAGACTTAATAGATTAACAGTCTCAAATTTGATTAGAGTCACAGAGTAGAGTTTGATCAGAATCCCAGAATTATTAGATATAGGAACTCAGCACAGGCTTTTTCAGGTGCTTTCCCCAGCATAGATCTATATATTAGCTAGTGAAATGCTAAATTTTGAAGAGCTTTTGTGTCCATAGTTCTGTAATTCTGGGCAGTTTTCATGTTTGTTTTTTGGGAGTTTTGTTAAGGCTATAGAACTAAGGTGAATGTTTTAAAATTAAAAGAGTGGCAAATGAAAGGAGTAAAGAAAAAAACAGCCATGGGATGGGATGCCACTGACTCTGTTATGCAATTTGTCAGGGTGTTCATGTACTGACTTCTTTCTCATTAGGTAGGCTTAACAACTTAATTGAAAATTTTGCAGCTGTCTATGCAGCTTAATCCAGGTCTGGTTTTTGTCATATTATCTCTAGATTTTCTTCTGTGCTTCTCTCTATCTGCTTTGGATTGGATGAGTGAATGTGTTCTAGGTGTTTTAGGGAACATATTGATAGAAATGGCCACCTTGCAGACAAAACCTCTCTCTCTCTTTTATTTTTTGGAAAGGAAGTGGCAGTAATTAATTGGCATCAATTTTTCATTTACTGCATTACCTTGTAATGATTGTTTTTGAGACCTGAAAATTGTGCAAATGCCAAATATTTATTGTAAGTCATATCTGAGAATTCTTTCTTGATTGTCTCTCTAGGTATTCCATAGAATCAACACATTTTAAGGCTGAAAGATACTGTAGAAATCACCCAGTCCAAATCCCCCATTTTAAAATTTATTCTAGTAAAATTAGGCCCAGTAACATCTGTATATATGTATATATTTAATAAAGAGTACTTGTACAAAAAAGCTTATCATAAATTATTTCATGAATGTGAATAGATTTCTGGCCTTAAGGACAATGCTTGGAAATGTGGCTGGAAACACAATTCATTCACTACATAGTTGTTCAGAGCATACTGTGTTCCAGGAACTATGCTAGAAACGGATAGTTCACTATTCTGATGAAAAGACTGTTTTTGTTTTTTGTTTTTTTTTTTTTGGTGAGGAACACTTACTCTTTGTACTCTTTGCTAATCTATTGGTTTATCTTAAGAAATAATTCATTTGCTTCCTTTAAAAAAATTCTTCTACAAATCTTACAGAGTTTAAAGGGATGAAAAGAAATGATTTTATATTAGTAGACCAGAGAGCCAGGTGAACTCATAATTTTTTGTTTTTTACGTTTACCTATGAAGGATTAAAAATAAATCAGCTGGCCAAAGAACAGGAAAGAACAAAATTAACCAAGGATTCTTAATTGTTAATTTGAAGGACAAATTAACCAGAAATCCTAATCATTATTATAAAAATAAATTATTGCATTTGCGCACAATGTTAATAATAATAATGGTAATAATAATATTATATTGTTTACTTTCCTTAACTGAATTTCATCAAATTAATTCAGTGCTTTTTATTTTGGTCATCATTTCTATCTTCCCAACAACCCAGAGGTACATCAAGTACAAACATTTTTGTAAAGAGCCAGTCACGTTCCAGTATTAGAAAATCTCACAAGAATAATTAGGGGCACCCAAAGTTCTGGTTATCTGTGAATGATAATAATTTTGGCTGAGAATGGTACCTTTATATATCTCTTTTAAAGGTGAAATTCAGAGTAGTTTCATTCAGTACCTAGTATCTGCAGTCTAGGTTGGCCACTAACTGCTACATAATTTCAATTTCCTCCAGGCATGACTAGGTCGAAAAATATATTTACATGATTAATCCACAGTTAAAAATGACTTGCATTTGTGCATATACATAGTACTTTGAATAATGTATATTTTAAATTGGACCTCACAAATCTTGTATTAAAGTAGGTAGAGAGTAGTGTCACCCTTTTTTTGATGAAATGAGTCACAGAGAAGTTAAATGACAAAGATAAAATCACAGGATTGGAATGAACTTTGAAAAGTCATTTTTCAATAATCTCGTCTTAACAGTGACCCCATATCAAACAATGCATAAACAATTTATTTGTGGCTTATTTTACCCATGAACTGGTCAATTCTTCCTGGCCTAGAAAAAAATCTCCACTCTCCACCTTCCTGTTTTCAATGATCTCCTCTTCTAAATTTGTGAATAATCTCCAGTAGAAGGCACCAGGTATGGGGATGGGTCACTTAATTTCAGGTTCTGACTGTCTTGTGGTTTTATACAAGTTACTTAACCTCTCTAGGACAGATCCCTCATTTATAACAGGGAGGAGGTGGATTATGTAATATCTAAGATCTTTTCAATTTTCATATTCTCTGATTCTCATAATAAATACAAGCATACTCTTGTAATAAAAACACTGAATACTTTTCCACCAAAAATAAGTGTTTATGGACAAAAATTTAGTTCTACTGCTAGATTACTTTAAGTTCATGGCTAGCTTCAAACTAAGGTTTCCTTACCCTCAAAAATATATATAACATCTCTCCATTTATATTAAGTGTATTCTTCCCCAGGGAAGATTGTATTCTTTAAATACTGTAGAATATTTGTTAGTTCTCTTTTCTGGGATTTTCTGGGCTTTTATTCACTAAATGGGCTCCTGCCCAGTTTAGGTACTGTGCTGATTTTTAGATATACAAAAATAAAATTAAAAATAACCCCTTTCCTTGCAGGTAGTCAGAGTCTGGCCGAGACGATAGGGTGTAACAAATGCTTCAGTAGAATTGAGCAGTGCCAAAACTAGGGTGATACTCATCTCAGGCACAAATATATATGGGGACACCAAAACTTCAATAGTCAAGATACATAATATCTAAGTCAATATTTTTTAACAATCAAAATTAATGTAAAAATTTATGATGAACAGAATATACAAATTTTAAATAAATTGATAGGTTCAGCAGTAATAATATTTTCTTCTGCCTCAGGCTTCAAAATTACTCCACATAACACTGATCTAGAGATAGATAAAAGATGCCCATAATTTATTAACGTTGTTGATGGAGAGGAACAAGAGTGATAGCAGAGAAGACTTCAAAGACATGATCTTAAGATAAATTCCATAGGATGATTTGGAGTTCTTATAGCCTCCATTCCCACTTCCACAAACAAACAAACAAACAAAAGCATAATTTTATCACTATCTGAGGCAGAAGAGATGAAGATTTGGAAAGTCAAGGGGAACTCTAACTAGAAATTGTTAGTTCAGAGTGTTTGGAGGGAAGGGTGAATGCAGGGAAGTGAGAGTTGTTGATGTTGGAAAGACACAAAGGGCCTGGATTAGGGACAGTTTTGTGTAAATTACTTAAGGAATGGGATTTGATCAGGACTAGTGGCAATTTATTAAAAATCTTGAAGAATAATATGATGAAAACTAACATTCTTATTTTCCTGTTTTAGAGAAATCACCTCATTATTGTGTGAACTATGACTGGAGGGTCACAAATCTAGAGGTAGTGAGTAGTAGAACAATTGAGATCACTTATTTTTCTTTTCTCTCTTAAACTTTGTCTTCTATTCCTTCTTTTTTTAACCACATTGATGTCATTGTCATTTGTAAAAATGATATATGACTATTAAAGATAGACATTGTAGAAATTTAAAAACAATCTCAAAATTCTACCACCCAGAAATTATAAATATTTTATGATATTTGGATACGTTTGTATAGAAGAGTAGATTGCTTGGTTAAAAGACACAGTTTTACAAATGTAGAAGCCAATATAACATACACTGCCGTTAAATAATAAAAAAATTAAATTGACTTTTATCTCAAGGTAAGATAAAAATAGGAGGGTAAAACTGAAGAAATTATTGAAATTTAGATGATGTTTCTTTAAAGAAAGATTTAGAGAGTCGGTGCTTTTTATCCCAGGTTTCAATCTTTATTTCAGGAAAATTTTCTGCAATTATGTCTGAGTAAATTTTTTTTTTAGAAATGTCAATTGTATCAAATCCCTTTTGTCTCCATACAGTGGTCCCCAACTGTTTTGGCAAGAAGAACCAGTGAGTGTGGGGGGATGGTTTTCAGATGAAACTGTCCCATCTCAGATCCTCAGGCATTAGTTGACTCTCATAAGGAGCTGACAACCTCGCATGCACTCCTATGAGAATCTAATGCCGCCACTAATCTGACGGGAGGCAGAGCTCAGGCAGTAATGCTCAATGGACAATATTCACCTCCTGTTGTGCCACTCAATTCCTAACAGGCTATGGATAAGTACTCGTCAGTGATCAAGGAGTTGGGGACCCCTGCTCTATAACTATTTATAGTATTCCTTTGTTTAATATATTTTAAGTTCTGGGTTACATGTGCAGAACATGCATGTACATAGGTATACACATACCATGGTGGTTTGCTGCACTCATCAACCAATCATATATATTAGGTATTTCTCTCAATGCTATCCCTCCCCAAGCCTCCCACCCCCCAACAGGCCCCAGTGTGTGATGTTCCCCTTCCTGTGTCCACATGTTCTCATTCTTCAGCTCCCACTTATGAGTGAGAACATGTGGTGTTTGGTTTTCTGTTCTTGTGTTAGTTTGCTGAGAATGATGGTTTCCAGCTTCATCCATGTCCCTTCGAAAGACATGAACTCATCGTTTTTATGGCTGCATAGTATTCCATGATATATATGTGCCATATTTTCTTTATTCAGTCTATCATTGATGGGCATTTGGGTTAGTTCCAAGTCAAAGGTCTAGAACTAGAACTAGAAATACTATTTCACCCAGCAATCCAATTACTGGGTATATACCCAAAGGATTATAAGTCATTCTACTATTTACATTATTATTTATAATCACTTTGGTATCTATAAAATTTTTGTTAACTTTTGTCAACCATAACCCTAGGAGTTTTTAGTTGTGATTATTCTATTTTGCAACTTCTAATGTATTTTTCAACTTCATAATGGTTTATTTTGTTTTCCATTGCTTTCTTGATCACTGCCATTTCACTTCTCATCTTTCTCTATTTTTACCATTGTTTCATTGAAATATCTTATTTGAGCTTTTCACTTTCTCTATTAATAAGATCATGTCTGTAATATTTTTTAAGACTATAGGGAACTATTTATGTAAACGCTTCCCCCATTTCCTGAAAAAGTTTTTCTCTGGCATGAGCTTCATCTGCTTTTTCATTGAGTTTTTATCTCCTTTGCCTAGTTTTTGGGCTGGTTTCTTTCTATTAATCACTGAGCAGAGCCAGCTATTTACTGAACTATAGTGTGGGAAGTGGTGGGAGGGTGAGTCAGATCGGCCCACAGAAGCTATTTAATTTCAGGTTTCAAGCCCACCTCCCCAAATCTGTTTTATGTGTTTTTTTCTTCTGCCCAGGCAACATATTTTTAAATCTATTTTTGACATTTGAGTGGCCAATGTAGTTCACAGTGTAAAACTCTCTGTTTTACTTGCTCTATGTTATTGCTAGTGATTACTGCTCTTAGTCCCTCCTCCTTCCCCACGTTAAACTTAGTATTCTGTATTATTCAGCAGGCTGGTTCACAACTCTTAAATATAGGCTATCAGAATTTTTATCTTTACCCCTACATTCGACTATTCAAAAGTATATAGTGAAATTATATGAAGACAGATTTTGTTTTTCTCTTGCCTATTTACACTCCATCTTACGGAGGTTTCAAACAATCCATCTTTGTTTGAAACATCTCAGGATAATGATACTTACTTAAATCTACATCCTGCCCAAGATATATGCCAGTCAATTTCCTTTCTCCTATTAGTGCAAACGTCTACCTATTTAAAAGCTATTGACTATAGTTTGTCATGAATTACTTGTTAATTACAGATATGGTTTTTAATCTTTTTTTCTCAATTTTTCATTATGTTATTTTTGGAGGTTCTCATAGGTGGGGAGTTAATTATAAATATTTTTATTTCACCATGTTTAACTGAGTCACCATTTGTTATTTGCACTTCCAATAGACCAGGGATTGACCAGAGTATCTTTTACTGATATAATAACCAGAGCTATGTGTTTTTTACCTTCTGTATATCATATGTCACTGGAATCAAACATTAAAGCTAGATTAAATCTGGATTAAGCCAGCCATATGGCACCTCAGAAAATTGGGAAGGACTAGAAAGCTGATAGAAAGAACTCCTGTATAAAATATAAATTATTGGCCGGGCGCAGTGGCTCACGCCTGTAATCCCAGCACTTTGGGAGGCCGAGGTGGGCGGATCACGAGGTCTGCAGATCGAGAACATTCTGGCGAACATGGTGAAACCCTGTCTCTACTAAAATACAAAAATTAGCCAGGCGTAGTGGTGTGTGCCTGTAGTCCTAGCTACTCGGGAGGCTGAGGCAGGGGAATCGCTTGAACCGGGAGGCAGAGGCTGCAGTGAGCCAAGATCGCAACACTGCACTCCAGCCAGGTGACAGAACAAGACTACATCTCAATCAATTAATCAATCAATTCTTTTTATGTTGTCCTTGTTAGTATTTCTGCAAGCTTCTTTAGCTTCTGTCAGGGAATCCCAGAGTTGACCTGTGAGATTGCTTCCCTTTCATTTTTTAGTTTCTCTTTTCCTTCCTGGGCTTTACATTTCAGTCATGCATTTCTATCCTAATGCTAAATTATTACACTGTTTATAGTTTCTTGTCCTTCAATTCATCAGTAGATTAGTGAAGTATTTATTCCCTATTATATGTATAAACAATTATAAGTTCTTTTTAGATAATGCTACATTTAGATAATGCTACATTTAATGGAAAATTTTTAAATGCCTATAGTGTCTTAATAGCTTTTCTCTACCACTAATTACTTCTGTTAAAAAATAAAAGGAATACCCATGTGTAATATAAAAGAAATTTTGAATAAAATGGTATCCTTTCCTTTTACTAGAAACAAACATCTCCACTTCAAAATGGAAAAATGGAACTATGCAAAAGAAATTTACAATATTCAATAGTATTATTTTATCACCAAACCATTAATTTAGTTGAAAATACTAACCTGGGAAAAAGAATTACACATATATATTTGAAATGTCACCAGACACCTCAAGCTATGACAGAGTTGGTCACATTAAACAAGTAGTAAGGATAAATATGTTCTATATTAACACTAAAATTTAAAATTAATTATAGTCTTCTTTAATTTTCCTACTATATACATTTCATCCAGCTTTCAGTAAAACAAACTTTTCATTACATTTACTTATCCCATGTAAATCTAGTTGCTATAAGGTATAACCTACTTTGGAAATATCTGCCTGTATTACATTGGGATTTTGGTGTATGTGTGTGTGATCAGGGAAAATAAATAAACAGTGTCAGCAAAATATAATATAAAATATGGAGATAATGTGGATTTACGCAATTTGATAGGAATTTTTTCCTTGATTTTTGTAGCTCATATATGAATATCATAATGTGAAATGCAATTAGGATTTTTTCCATGTATTAATACATATATATCATCTCTTTAATACAGTATTTTGCTGAACTCGTTTGTTTTATATTTTCTCAACTATGTCCCATTTTAATTTTTTTTCTACAGTATGCATTAAAAGAGTCCGGCAAATACATGCACAAAACTATGTTGTTGGCAATATAAGATATTACCAATTGCATAATATTATTTCTAAAGGCAAATTAATATGCAAACTAGATTTCCATGGGTATCTACACATATTATTACTTGAAATCCATAAAAAACAGATTCCTTTGGGGAAAGTCAAAGAAGCTCTGACAACAGAAAATGTATAGCATTTCAGTTAACCTTTGGTTGACATATTTTTTCTCAGCCTTTTATATTTGTGAATTGGAGTCTGTATTTTGTCTTTACAGATGTTGCTAATACAGTGCAGCATGTTGGCTTGTCATTTTACTGATTATATATATTGTCTCCTAGTTCAAGTATCCAGTAAATCAGAGCTTTCATTTTCAAGAGGCAGAAAAATTATGGTTGATTGATAAGGTAAGGTTACGTGATTTTTAAGGGAGCTTCATTGTAAATTGAATGAAAATCCATTTTTCATGCGCAGCTATATGTATGTGATAAGACTTTGAATGGCTATAGTATGAAATAGAAGGTTAATTTTTCCACTGATTTACCCTTAATGAAGAAAATCCCCTGATAATTACTTTGATTCTGAAAATGTTGAAAAATCAAGGAGAAATAAAGGTTTTCTTTGATTTTTCAGCTGAAGTGTTGTATAAATAAAGTTCATTCCCTTCTGTCTTCTCCTGAATAATTTTAAAATTGTTTGTTTAGCTGTGCAATTGAAAATACTCCTTATTATAGAAGTTAAAAAATGCATATTTTATCATATTATAAAAACTAAATTTGTTATCATCTGAGCTTTAATATTCTTGCTCAATTAGAATAGTAAATGTGAAGTATGATATTTATAAGAGTTCAAGGTTTTGTAGGAGATACAGGTGTTTGGATTTTATGGGAAAATTATTTCCTCAAGAACATATTTCTCGAGGTTTTAGTAATCACATTTGACTCCCTGAAATTGGCAACTTTATTCTATGTAGGAGTAGTAACATGGTATGTTATAGTGAGGAGCACATAGTCATTACGATTTTGTTTTTGCAAATTTATTTAAAAAAAAGGAACATTATCGAATATTGGTTTACTATTTTAAAGTAATTCATCAGGAAATGATTTTTAAACACTGTCTCTTTAAGTAAATGTCCCTTGCTTTTCAAAGCTTAACTTATTACTCATGGTTACACGATTCCTTTGCTTCTTAAAACAAAATTTATACTAGAGCATAGCATTGTAGAATTATTCAGGTCTCAATTTCTCACTGGAAAATGAGTCTTTAAAATAGTGAGGATTTAAATTTCTATAAAATTTAATCACAGATACTTATATTTTAAGATAAATGTGTTGGAGCTAAACTCTGGAATTGCTAAAATACAAAACATTATATCCCTCTAATGTATTTTTTCTATTTAAATTTAAAACAATAAACATAAATATCTTTGGAATATTTTTTGGTTTTGTGTATTGTTATTTCTGTCTATAAATATCCTTCCTTTAAATTGGTCACAGTATTGTGTCTGACTTGATGGTTCACTTTGGAATCCCTGCTGCTATCATGAATGTTCCTAGTTTTTACTTAACATCTAATTCTCTTCATGACCAATACCACCATCAAGATTGCAATTTTGCCAAGTTTCAATGGTTGGAAAAATTCTTTGTAGGTTATATGGATCAAGAAATGGTATAGGATCTGTAATAGCTGATGTGGCATAATAAAAACTTTTCACCATGTGGTTTTGGTTCACTAATGGTGTCCAAATGTATGTATGTGTGTGTATTTTTTAAAGATTCAACTCAAAGAAGAGAGTGAAAATTAATAAAGTATAGCAATCAATCTATGACTTAATTCTAACTTGGAAGACCAAAGTAAATGTCTGAGAAACTGAATGGGATTAACACCTAATATAAACATGTGAGTTTATGCATTTTAATATTTATCTCAGATTAACAGTCATTTTGATGAAATAAAACACTTTAAATACTATAACTGTCTTTTATAAATTTTTTTTTTTACATCTTGTAATGTACTATGAAACATCCTAAAAGTAATATTCCAAAACACCTCTTTCTTGAAGAAACTTCTTTAGAAGAGAATGTTCCCGAGAGGGAGAATGTTCACCACACACATACATATTTCTATATGAACACAGACTAATAAAACACATACACAGAATTCTTCCCTTGTTCACTTATTGTATGACATATTATTTGGGTTAATTCCCTTCCATATTTATGGTATTTGATCACTTAAATATGACTTTATACTCTAGTAAGAAAAACTATATTTAAAATGTAGTGTTTAAAATATACAGCTCTTTTTGTTTATTGTGTAGTAGCGTGTGTTATATATGTTTGTGTATGTACATAAATTTATGTGTGTGTTTATATAAACACAATATATATACACACATATATGTATATTACCGTATACTCATACACACACACACACATTTCTGAAACTCTCATTGATTGACAGATTCCGTTTCCAATTGAGTTGAATACTATTCAGAAAGTGTTTGCCTTTTATATTCAATGTTGATAATATAGAATCATAGTCAATATAGAAGAAGGTGGGAGTCAAAATTAAAGGAAGAAAATTTTCCACAAACACAAGCATAAATAGAGACATAGGATAAATAAATTATTGGAATACTCAGAGGTGTGATAACTTTTAAAACAGGATTAAATCAATGGTGTACATTATTCCAGTTTCATTTGTTTTAATCTTTGATGAATGATTTCTACATAGCTCATTTTCTGGAGAAGTCTAGTTGTCCAAGGTCAATTTTCTCTCTGATTAATTGGAAGCAGAAGCTCAATGCTGGTATCTTGGTTATGGAAATAAACTCTGGGCTGGTTCAGTAACTGTGTACTTGTTTACGGTGTTTCCTAATCTGCATTATTATCCTTTGTACATTCTGAGAATTAATCTCTTTTACAAGAAAAATTACATGAATTCCTGCTATGTTATTCCAGTATATTTTGCTGATGTCAGATATGCATTCATCAGGTGAATTGTTAAATGCTATCCCTCTCATTTTGTTCTGAAGAATGTGAAATAACGTCATCTATTTAACATTGGTTTGGATTAAGTTCACCTTTGAAAACTCTTCAGGGTAACATTCATTAACTCGGCATTCCAGGAAAATGGATTCATGAATTTGTATCATTAGCATTAAGATAAATGCTAATCAGAGGCATCATCTTTTAAGTAAGACCCATATATCTGCTTGTGTAATAATATTATTGTCAAGATGTCCCATGTACATTTATCCATTGAAAACTGAACAGATTGATATATGTGCATGCTTAACAGAGGGATATACATCAATTGGTGTGTTACTCTGACATACTGATAGCATTTCCATTTTTTCCATGACTTCAGTTTCCTGTATTTTGCCTACTCTTCAGTTGGTATAAATGCAATACAGTGTGGTGTCAAAACTCCTTCCCTCATAGTTTGTAGTGTTTCTAGCAGGGCCACAGAGAGAAGAGAACAAAAATCCTCTTCTCTTCTGCATTTAAAATGGAAAAGATGAGAGCATATTTCTGAGTATTTTCAAGTGCAAAGTTCTCTAACCACTATATCACATAATAAGTAATACTCCTCTATAAATGAGAGCAATCTATTTTTCACTCATAAATAAGACTAGGTCTAATGCTTCTTTTAGCACAACAAGCAAATGCCGGGGGTGGGGGGAAGCTATTGCTGTTTATTTTGGAAAAGACTGCATTGTAAATAGAATTATACCTTCTGGCCACTCTAAGAATAAACCATACATGGAATTGAAAATGTCCTTTAGAGACTGTGCTAACTGAATTATTCAAATATATCTCTCAAAGAGCCGATCTAAAATCCTGGCATTCATCATAAAAGTTGAGCAATTTTTAATTTATTTTCCATTAGACAATTATTCCTTGCATTTCTGCTCAAGTGATGGCCTTATTGCAGGTTTCTTGATCTTGTCTTTCCAGAATCATCCATTCTATAGTCTGATGCCAAGTGTTTCTAAAGTTCATTTCTGTTCATTTCACATTTGCCCTAGTCTGTGTTTGGTTTTTGGGGAATAAAATATGAATTTCTTACCATGACATTTAGGGCCCAACACAATCCAATCCTAAGTCACCTTTATCCTTGGCTCCACCTATTCTATGACCTAGTAACCCAGGACTGCATGAGATTCTCTGAACAAATCCTGCATAGACATACCTCAGTGCCTTGTCAAGCTAAATCCTTCACCTGGACTGCCTTTTTTTTGCTCTTGTCCTGCTGACAGGATGTAAATCACAGCACTGGCCATTCTGCTGGCTGTGGCCACCTCTAGATTCTCTTTAATGTAATTAATTCCTGGTGTTTTCCTATCTTCTCTGTGTCTACTTTGTGTTTATTTGGTACCATTTTTTTATCTGTAAAGAAATTATATTTGGATAAAGGATGAATTCTCCCTGATCACAAGTTCACAGTTATATCCTGTAAGTTTAACAAAATAAAAATCAATATATTCATTAGTCTGATGACAAAATGAGGGTCCTAGCATAGCACTTAGCAATTTGTAGGTTTAGTTTATTAGCTAATTTGAATTGTAAATTTAGTTGAGTAGTTAAAATCTAATAGCCTCATTAATGTCATCTTGCATATTTTATCAATAAAATGTTGATATTTTGATGTCAGAACTCACCTATTACAGCATAACAATAGTTTTCATTTTTTTAATGTCTTTTATAATATAATATTAATTATTTAAAAGAAATTGGCTAGACAAATTACTTCACACATTTCCAGTTTGATTGTGTACTATAACTAAAACAATCATTTATAATGCTCTGAACGAAAGATACTATAATAGTTCTATAATCATAATTCTGATGTTTACTTTAGAGCAATTGAAGAGGGACTCAGATGTACATATTTTAAAGCTGTTTTAAAATGGTATATTTTTGAGAAGTAATATAACTTTACTGTTTTTGACCGTCTTTCCCTCACTTACCACTTGGTAAGAGAATAAATTTAGAAAATAAAAGGATCAGTTTCATATCTATATCGTGATTGAAGACCCTTTCTCTTCTCTTTTTAGCCCCTGAGAATTTTTGTTTGCTACTTTAGTGCTTCACTAAATTTGGAATTCTTTGACAGCAATCATGCTTTGATTTAGGAAACATTCCTTACACAGACAATACAAATAGTTTTGAAATATATGTACTGATAAGTAATTGTAGGACAGAGTTGGTTCCAGTGACTTCAGCAGTAAAACACTGACATGACATTGTTGTCCTATGAAAACCTTATTTTAGTGAGAACACATAAGTGCATCACTTGTGGCATGCTAACCTGAGTAAAACTCCTTATAGTGAAAGCAGGAAGCAAAAGATGGTATCAAGGAGGCAAGAGGGTGAGAAAAGTTAGGAACTGTCTTATGGAGCATTGTGAAAGAAGTTCCACAATGGATTTTAAAGTTGGCTAGGAGTAGAATGAAATGAAATGTGATACAAAATAGGGATGCTCTTCCAATGATTCTAGATCAATTTTCAAATGATGTACAATTAGAAGTTAACCCTGCGCCTTAGAAAATAGGTTAAATAATGGAGAGGACAGCATGGGGAGTCTTTTGCAAGTAACGTAATTTGATGTGTATTTAAACTCATTCTTGTTTTTATTTCTGAGTTGTTTGCACAGAGGCATAGACATTTACTATGGTATTACTAGGGATATATTCAAACTGTTGTTGCTGATCTAACTACTTTTACTGGTCAGTCATTTCTCTACCTCATGCTCCATTGGCAAGAAATGATTTCCTTAAAATACAAATTGATCTTTATTGTAGTAGGTAAAAATAATTTAAACATAGAAATGAAGCTATGGAAATAAAAGTAGCATAAGAGTAAAAACATTCTGAGGATATACACTGTATAAAAGCAAACTTAGTACTTCTATTTTTAAAATGATTTGTTGTATCCTTATATTGACATGCCTTCCTCTTTGGGAATTGTTAACTCTTCCTGGCTAGAGCAGACTACAATACATGTGATTTTGTTTTTTATTTTACTTTCAGTCTTTCAATGTTACTCTTAAGACTACATATCTATAATTTGGTAATATAGTATGGATGGGAAATCATATACAAGTAATTCTTCTTTAGATAGTATTTCTTTGTTTTCCTCTTTTGAGAAAATAATAAAGTCTGGAGCTACAGAAGTAATTGACTCATATTCATAGTATTTAAATATTACATATTAGATATTGTGACTTGCATTTAATCATGTTTGCAAATTTCTGATTCATAATTATGTGATTTTATATTATGTGATTTTGGTGAGAACACATTAGTGCATTGTGATTTTAGTGAGAACACATTAGTGCATTTTTGTATTAACAGTATTTATTTTTGAATTTAATCTTTCATTATGGTGTCTTCATAGTTGATATACATCTTGCAAACAGACTTAATGAAGCTGAAAATATATTTGATGAGTTTCCTAAATATTGGCAAAAATTATTAGGTAAACACAACATACACATACATATATACTACTGTAAATTGGAGACTTTTTTCTGAATATGTAAGATGGCAATATAGTGCCTCACTTGCTACCAGGAGGTAGGTTAGCATAGTGGTGTTCTAGGTACTCTAGATTCATCATACCACTTCAGTACATGATGTTAAGTAGGTTATTTAATCTTGCTGCTGTTCAGCTTTCTCATCAGTCAAATAAGGATAATTCAATTATCTCAGTAGTGGTTTATTGTTGTTGTTGCATTGCAAGTTATTTTTACATAAATCATACCATCACTGTGTACCTCATAATTACATATAATTGTAATTAGTCAAGCATGTTTTTGATGCATAAATAAGTTGAACATGTTTAGAAAGTGTCTTGCACAAAGTTAAGTGCTCAATAATTTTTTTTTTTTTTTTTGAGACTGACTCTTGCTCTGTCACCCAGGATGGAGTGTAGTGGTGAGATCTCGACTCACTACAATCTCCGCCTTATGGGTTAGGCAATTCTCCTGACTCAGCCTCTTGAGTAGCTGAGACTACAGGTGTGTGCCACCACACATGGCTAATTTTGTATTTTTAGTAGAGATGGGATTTTACTATGTTGGCCAGGCTGGTCTCAAATTCCTGACCTCGGGTGATCTGCCCACCTTGGCCTCCAAATTGCTGGGTTATGAGTACAAGCCAGTGTGCCCAGCTCTTAACAAATATTATTATTCCAGTTATCCATTGCTGCTTAACAAAGTTCCTTGAAATTTGGTTAAAAAAAAGATTGTTTTTGGTTTTCTTATTCACTTTTCTGTGGACTCACCTGGGTGATCACTGGGGATTTCTTATGCAGTTGTGGTGAAATATTGCCAAAAATGGAGTTGTAGGAGTGCTTTTCTAACTCACAGGCCTGATGCCTGGGCTGAGAGAAGTACAACAGTAGTTTTTTGAGAATCTTTCTCTCTATGTGGCTATATTGAGCTTTCTCATAGCATGGCAGTCTCAGAAGTCAGACTTCTTATGTGGCAGCTGGTTTCCCCCAGAGTAAGAATTCTAAGTGACAGGAAGTGGAAACAGCAAATCCACTACTGCCCAGCATACAAACAAGCATACTGTTACTTCTGCCATATTCTATTAGTAAAGATAGTTACAGAGTCCACTCCAATTCAAGACAAGGGGGCGTAAGCCTAGCCTCTCCATGGAAGAGAGTCAAAGAATTGTGGCCACCTGTAATTGTCACATATATTGACACTATTGAGTAGTCTATTTAGTGAATATCATCATTTCACACCTTTTTGGCAGTTGAAAACTGTGAAATTTAGATGCCTTGGCCCTAGATCCTCTACATTGAAGCAAACGTTAAAAGTGTCATCAAATAATTTGCCTTATAGTTAGTACGTGATTGCAGCCTATGAAAAATAACACAAGCTGTTTCCCTTTGACCTGTATTATTTGGTATGTTGTTGTGTATGCTGTCACTACCTAATAGTCAAACACTAATCCAGATAAGAGAATTTAGAGGAAGAACGATTTATTCTTCAATGAAACCCATAGAGGACACATATCTCTACATTCATAACACATGAAACAAGACTGTGAGAGAACTGGGTCCTTGATGTTTTTCTAGGCAGGGTGTTAAAATTAGAGGTCATTCAGGTTCTAGTAAAAGGAATTACCAGAGTAAAGGGGCTTCCTTCTAAACCTTCATTGAAAGTAACAGCACAACTTCATAAATCAAGGAGACTTGTGTAACTGAAGCTATGCCACTGAAGCTATATCCTTCCTGCTGATATTATGCCATTCCCTTAACTGTTCATTTAATTAGTTGATTAACTCCAGATTTGCTAGTGGGCAATAACTGAGCCATTAAGTGGCAAATTGAAGGTAGGCAAATTTGAAATAGATTTTGAGGTGCAAATTTCACAAAGTTAGTCTATGTAAACAAGCAGATCACATGATTTAAATAGAGATGTCACTTCTGCCAAATAACTTGCAAACCATTAGTTTTCATAATGTCATGTGGTCAGGCTGCAGGGCTGTGCATTTTGATATTATAGATAAAATACATTTTATAAGTGCTAGTATAGCTACATAACTACTTTAGATTAGAATTCTTTCTTGATCAAGACATTATTTTATGAATTGTTTTTTTCTAAATTCCATTGTTTGCTCTCTTTTTTATCTTATTGAAATAATAGAATTGCAGTGTGGTAATAAAAAAATAATAGCATGGTGATAAAAATCAATTTCAAAGGGAATTTATTTACTTAGATTCCTTAAACATCTTGAAGTGTGTACATATAACACAAATGAACACTTCTGAAAAACCCTTTTATCTCTTATCTTTCCTCCCATACTCCACAGTTACTTCCATATCCTTGCCCCCAAAAGTCTCTATACATGCTTTCCTGAGACCTATGCCATGCCTCACTCATCTCTTCATACTTCCTGTATTCCTCCTGGCTCTCTGGTTTAATTTCTCCTCATATTCCATTAGAAAAAAAAAAAAAAGAATTAACCTGACAGTTGGCAAAATCTGCTCTACAGAGTTCCAATCACTCCTCTCCCTCAAATTGGATTTATGAGGGGATCCAGACTGAGAACAAAGGTGGGATGCTTGATGTTTCAGAGATGGATGAGACTTATGTGAAAAGAAGAGGTAACACATTGTGCCTCTTCTCACTTTGAAGATTAAAACCTGGGTGGGAATGGGAGATGGGAAAGTAAACAAAGTTTGTGTTTTGAGAGAAGTTAGGTGAGAGAAGATCTTGCCATAGGAGACTTATTTGTGTACTTCATCTGCAGAGTTCTGAAGGTGTCAGGCTCACAGAAACACACTGCACAAAAGAATGTATTTCTTAGCATCTTGTTCAATACAATATTTATCCCAGATGTCTTATTTTTGGTGAGAAATTAGTATTTATGTTTGCATTAAAATAAGTCAGTGTGGATTTGTTAGATCTTGACTTTGTACTTCTAGCTTCTGCTATCATCTCATTTTAAAAACTGTGAAATGTGTGCAGTAAACAGTATTATGATTTTAACACATGGACAAACCTGACAGACAACCAGCAATAGCCCGTCTCTGTTTATCCGACCTTTCCAGGCCAAACCTTACTCACCACTAATATGGTTTGGCTGTGTCCCCACCTAAATCTCATTTTTAATAGTAGTTCCTATAATTCCCACGTGTTGTGGGAGGGATCCAGTGGGAGATAATTTAATCATGGGGCAGTATGGTAGTTTCCCCCATACTGTTCTCCTGGTGGTGAAGAAGTCTCATGGAATCTGATGATTTTATAAGGGCAACCCCTTTCACTTGGCTCTCATTTTCTTTTTGCTGGCTGCCACATAAGACATCCCTTTGCTCTTCCTTCATCTTCTACTTTGATTGTGAGGCCATGTGGAACTGCAAGTCAATTAAACCTCTTTCCTTTATAAATCATCCAGTCTGGGGTATGTAACTTTATCAGCAGCATTAAAATGGAGTAATACAACCACCTTTCTATTAAATACATCATTAAGGAAACTTACTAATAAGGCAAGGTGGTCTGGGACACTAGCAGCACAGGAAAATTAGAAAAACTAACAATATTGTAAACATATATCTTATTATTTACTAAAACTTACTTTATGCAGTCAAATTAAAGCATTGGAAAATTAATTTTTCAAAAGAGTAAAACATCAGCTATTATTGGGAATGTGATTTTATATTCAATTCAAGCAATATTTAAAATAAATTATTACAGTAGAATATCAACTTAGATTGGGAAGAACACAAGGTAATAGGAGAAAGTAAATATTCATATTAAATTGAGAAATCTGTGAGATAGCTATATTATTGGAATGGGCTGGGGTATGCACACAATTAATGCATCTAAACTGCAATTGAAATATAAGTTATAATTGTTAAAATTCACAAATAGTGTTATATGTAGTAATTAGATGAATCAAACTTTTTGTGATAAAACTGGAATTGAGTAAAGCAAACAAACAAACAAAAAAGATAGATGTAAGCATAATACCACGTTTTCTTTGTTGCTTCCAAACAGGATTTTACAAATATTTGATCCTTAAAAAAAAAACTTTGTAGCTGGGCACGGTGGCTCACGCCTATAATCCCAGCATTTTGAGAGGCCGCGGTGGGTGGATCACGAGGTCAAGAGATCGAGACCATCCTGGTCAACATGGTGAAACCCCATCTCTACTAAAAAATGCAAACATTAGCCAGGCATGGTGGCACTTGCCTGTAGTCCCAGCTACTCGGGAGGCTGAGGCAGGAGAATGGCTTGAACCCAGGAGGCGGGGTTGCCATGAGCCAAGATCGCACCGTTGCACTCCAGCCTGGGCAACAAGAGCGAAACTCCGTCTCAAAGGAAAAAAAATAAAACTTTGTAAATAAACTTAAATGATCTACAAAAATAGTACACTTTTTATGACAGAAAAAATTTGTTGCATTGTGTTAAAATCATCTGAATATTTTCAAAGAATTCAATTGTTGTGCCAATAAAATACAGGTTTTAAAAATGTAGCAGATTGCAGTTATTAAAAACAAAGACCATGACACAGGAAAGTATTTAAAACACCCATTCAAAATTAAGAGATAATATGAACAATTTTAATTGGATCTTAAATCTTATATAATATTTAACTTTCAAATTCTATAACTGTGCTTTGGAATATTTTAAATTTATATAAATTTTTTTCTTGGCCTTCTACTGTAAGTAGTATAAACTCACATTTTTAGAGACATAAAATTTAAAAGGCTTTTCAATTTGCAGGATGTAAATTTACAAAACCTTTGAAAGAATCATAAATAACAAAAAATATTAATGAAATTTGTCTCACACAAATATTTGCTCAAGAAAGTTTCTCTTAATAGAGGCAAAAAGAAAGTACTTGCAAAAATATTTAGGCTGAAAAAATTTTAATCTGAAAAAATATAAAGGATATTTTCTGTTTAGCAGGATTTCAGTAAGCTTATTTTATCAATTTAAAATACTATAACACATGGTGAAGAGTTAAGTGAAGATGCCAAAATTTTACATATATCACTCATAAAGTATGTATTTGAGAAGACTGTAGGCGATTTAAAAGTTTACAAGCAATAATATAATATTAAAATATATTTTTCAGAAAATACTAACGACCCCGTTTTATAGTCCAAAACACTAATTAAAATACATCAGCATACAGCAAGAATGATTATTTTATGATATTTTTAACATTCATATTATCAATACAGGCTTTAAAAAGTTTTAGCTTTAGTATACAGTTATATCATTTTAATTTTTAGAACTACTTTCTAAAATGAATTTTGAATTACACTTTATTGGTCCACTAATATAAAGTCTCAAAATCTCAAAAATTAGGAAAACATATTTTAATTAATTACATTGCCTCCTTTCACTTTTAAGGATCTCAGTTTGGACAATTTTTTTTTTCTTTTAGATGGAGTTTTGCTCTTGTTGCCCAGGCTGGAGTGCAATGAATGGCACGATACCAGCTCACCACAACCTCTGCCTCCCACATTCAAGCGATTCTCCTACTTCAGCCTCGGGTGTAGCTGGGATTACAGGCATGCACCACCACACCTGGCTAATTTTTTGTATTTTTAGTAGAGGCAGGGTTTCTCCATGTTGATCAGGCTAGTCTCAAACTCCCAACCTCAGGTGATCCGCCCGCCTCTGCCTCCCAAAGTTCTGGGATTACAGGTGTAAGTCAGCATGGCCGGCCTGGACAAAGTATTATATGGTCATCATAAATAGCATCGTAGGTGGAAACACCTAACTCAATTCTTTTGTTTCCTTCATTACAGAGGGACTTATATTAGAAGAACACTCTTAATGTCTGTCTTCTTAGTTCCTCCTGTGGAGATAGCAATCCTTTATCTGATTGGTCAAGTTTGGTGCAGTCCTGCACGTGACACCCTCTTCTTTTTGCCTTAGGCGGAAATTGCTCACAGGAAGTGCCGTTTTACCCACCCCCTCCAGGCAGTAAAACGGAAAGACTCGGAATTTGCCTCTGCGCCGTATTCTTTTGGCTGTTACCTGTGATGTCCTTGGTAAGTTTGTCTAATTCTGGGATTCAGTATCAGTAAGCTGAAAATTATAACCCACGGTCTTCATTTGTTCTAACAGTTATCAGGAAATATTTTGGATTTTTTTTTGGCCACTTTACTTCTTTTGTTTCCTTTCTTCCCGAGGGAATGGAAAGACATTACCTTTCGGATCTTCCTCTCACTCTGACATCTAGGACATGGGATGGGAGTAAAAAGAATATGAAAAGGAGATGAATTCCATGTTGCAGAGTGATTTGTGTAGTTTTACCTTCTGGCATGGCTAAAGTGGGAAGTGTTACACCCTGGCAGAATTGGTAGTCTAGGCACTGATCACTTAAGTTCAGCTGCAGTGGCAATTTTGCCCACAGTAGAGTGACTGTTTTTATATAAGCAAGTTTGCAGACCTTGGGCTGTAAGCAAAAGCCAAAAAGCTTTGAGGGACTCAGCAAACAAAATCTGACCAGGAGTGGTGAGGCATGCCTATTAAACGGGTCTTGGTCAAGTGATTATTGCTGCTTGGCTTTGAAATCTGTAGACACAGTTTTTCCTAAGTAGCGTTGACTGAGAGAAGGATTTGACTATAGAATCTTTCTGTGTATGAGCCTCTTAAAGTGTTTCTAGTATGGCCAGTGGTATTTGCGGGAAATGTTTAGTGCAGGCGTACATAGGGGCGTAGAAAGTCTGCTCAAATTCTGATCTTTTATATTGTTTTTACTCCTCCTCAGAGAGGAGAGAGGGAAGTTCAGAGTGACAGATCTTGGAGTTCTGTGACTTGGCCTATAGATTTAAAAGTTGTTTCTATTTTTTGATCTCAGGGTAGTTTTGAATTTAACAATTGTATGTACTCAGGTCATAACATTTGATTTTTGAGGTCCACACTGTGACTCCACCCACAAGATGTGCATATGGATATTAAATTAGGAGATGGATATTAAATTAAAAGGGAATAGGAACCCCTCCTGTAAAGAGCATATACCTTCTTCATAAATTGAGGATGAGAAACCATTCAATACAATTGTTACAAAAACAGTGACTGAGAAAAGAATTTATAAGTCTCATGATTGTAACATCTGGTTCTAAAAATCATTTTTGCTTAGGATTTTTAGGTGCTAGAGTAGTTCAACATTTATGCTTTATTGTTAATAGAGAGCAGTGGAAAAATGGAAGCAAGAATAAAATAAGTTAGAGCTGGAGAAAAAAGTTTTTAGGAGAAAATTTGGGAAATTAGGACACCAGCTTAAGAGAAATGATGTAGAAAATGAGATTGAAGTTAAAGTAGACATCTGTAAGAGGGAAATAGAGATTCAAGAGGATCTAAATGTTGTATATCATAGGATTGGTAAAAGAAGAGATATTTAGTAGTTACTAGATTGAGATAAGGACCCGAGTCTCAAATTAATCAAAAAGAGAAAGAGGCAAGATCTCAAATGGAATGACTCCTGCAAAGAGAGTCAAGAAATAGGAAATTATTAAGAAGTCACAGTTCAGGGATGACGTTAAAGGCAGTTAGAACTAAGACTAGGAAAACCTGTTGAACTCACGAAGTATCATTAGGTGATTTTCAAGGTAATATAGCCATTGTAGATTTTGAATATAGGTATATTTTGTGCCTTGAAGGACTGTGCCTAAAAATTAGGATTCAAGACAAGGCTCAAGCAAGAGGGGTATATTGGAAGGAGCCAGGTAGGAAGGTAAATTCAAGCTGAGATAGACTAGATGTTGGTCTGATGAAAGAAAAGTTCCTACATGGAATTATTTGTCTCAGGGGAGAAGAGGTGAACATATGTGTTTGAACGGTATACTTTTAGTAAACTCAAAATTCAGTGATTTCATTGTTATTGATAGAGAAGAAGATTCTGGAACTTATGAACTAGAGGAGTATGTTAGAAAAAAATTAATGCCTAGAAAAAAATAAGGTAGTCAAGTATTCATTTTCAGCAAATAGCATACAAATGCTGTATGTGTTGGAGAAGAGACCAAATTAATAAGTAGGTTAAGCAGTTAGAAACTCAACTTCCTAAGTTGATTACATAGCTAAGAACAGCTAAAACTTTCTGAAAGGTATAAGAGAAGGACAGAAGAAAATAAAAATTAGAGGTGTGTTTCACTGTTGCAGAAAAATATGTAGCGGAAAAAAATGCTATTCAAGGTCTGTACAATTTTATGATGAAAGACAGTGCCTAAAGGAGCACATGGAGAAGGAACTGTTGGTCCCTGCAGGCACAGGCTTCAGAATCATCAATTGAAGCTTCAGTTCAGGAATCTGCTGAAAGTGATTGTCCAGCTGAAATAAATAGGATGAGCGAGAAACCCACCCTAAGAGGCAGGTCACCAACTTATCAATTCCATAACGAGAAACAGTGGAAATAGCTATTGTAATATACGATTGAAATATATGCTTATCAGAGATAGTAGGCTCTGTTTTGTAAGTTAGAGTCCACGTTCAGCTGCACTAAAGTGGCAGGAACTGAGGGCTCAGAGAAGGAATGAAAATGAGGTTTTAAAAACAGATTATAGAGGGGTTTTTATACTTAATTAAAACCTGGGGGCCGGGCACTGTGGCTCACACCTGTAATCTCAGGCACTTTGGGAGGCCAAGGCAGGCGGATCTGAAGGTCAGGAGCTCAAGACCAGCCTGGCCAGAATAATGAAACCCGCATCTCTACTAAAAATACAAAAAAAGAAAAAAAAAAAAGAAAAAAGAAATTAGTCGGGCATGGTGGTGGTCGCCTGTAGTCCCAGCTACTTGGGAGGCTGAAGCAGGAGAACTGCTTGAACCCAGAAGGTGAAGGTTACAGTGAACCAAGATCGTGCTATTGCGCTCCAGCCCAGGCAACAGTGCGAGACTCCGGAAAAAAAAAAAGAAAAAAAAAAACACCTGGTGATCTTGATTGCAAATTTTTTTAACTTTTCTGGAAGGCAGGAATGTCTCAAATGTCATTTTCTGAGAGAGGCAATAGTATGCTGAGTGCATTTACTCCCAGGTAGGATGAATCCTTAGTTAAAATTATCTTATTGATAGGAGTTTTCAGGATTATGTGTTATGTAAATGACAAGCATTCTGATGAGGCTGCAACCAAGAATATTTTCATGTCCTCTTCTTCCTCTAGAAGACATTCAGCTCTGTTTTCTAAGAAGACAGTGTGCTTTGGGATAACTGTTGTAGGGTTTGGGAGTGTGGCTGTGTTTAAATTTCATAAATATGGGACATTTTTGTTGAGTATATGTATTCTTTTATTATTGTTTTTAAACCATACATTCGTAAAATTAAAACAGATGGAAAAAAGTAAATTTGACAAATCTTATTCATATGTTTACCCATGCCTGCAGGTTCTATTTATTTAGTTATTTGTTACTTTTTTTTAGAAAAAATAAACTCGTATAATACTTAAGTGTCCAAATGCAGTCCCATGTACTTTGCAAATACTAACTCATTTATATCTTGTATCAACTCTCTGAGGTAAGAATTCCTATACTTTCCATTTAAAAAATAGGCTAAAAAAGATTTTAATTTGGAAGTGGCAGAAACAGACCTAGGCAGTCTGACTTTAGAGTCATAAGTAGATAGGTAATCCATTTAGTAGATTCTACCATATTATGTATACCTAATGTGCTGTCTTTTAAAATGTTAAACACATACAAATATGAATCTATATTTATGTTTCCTTTTCTCTACAAAAGATAGCAAACTTTGCACACTGCTCTGTACCTCATTTTTTTTTAGTCAACTGCATATTTTCTGTATGTGGAAAACTTTTTCTTGTTGCATGAAATTAATATTTTGTGATGTGAATGTATCATAAACAGTTTCCTGTTAATGGATGCTTGCATGTATAAATTCCTAAACATAGAATTGCTGGATCAAAAGATAAGCGCATGTGTAATGTTGTGTATGACCAAATTTCTCCCTATATGTGTTGTACCATTTTGCGTTCTGCTTATGGTGTGAGATCTGTTTCATTAATAGAGTATTATGAAAATTTGGATTTTGACAATCTGATAAGTGAAAAATATTATCTCAGTGTTGTTTTAATTTGTAGTTATTATTTAATAAGGATATATGAATGAGTTTTATATCTTTGAATTTCTTTAAGGGCCATTTCTTTTTTTAACTTTTATTTTCTGGTTTATTACTGTGAGAAAATGATTCCAAATTCTGCCTAAGAAAACAAGCCAGATTTTCCTTAAGATCCCACTGGTTATTGGCTATATGATATAGTTAAAAAAAATTTATTTATTATACTTTAAGTTCTGGAGTACATGTGCAGATTGTGTAGGTTTGTTATTTTTCTGTTAAGTGATTCTCATTTTCTTTGACAATTTTTAGGAAGTTATTAGTGTTATCTCCATTTGAATTCTAGCTGCTCTTTTTACATGATGGATCTTTTGCCTATGATGTGAGTTTCAAATATTTTTTCTGAAGTGTGTCATTTGCCTTTTGACCCTGGTTTTTCTTTTAATGCAGTACAATTTATCAGTATTTCCTTCTTTATGTAATGGGACTTAGTCATTTTAAATGTCTTTTTCGCTCAGATATAATGAATTTGTGTGTTTTCATTTAGTACTTCATGGTTTCATATTTCCTTTTCTTTGTACATTTAAATCTTTGATTTGGTTTTAGTTTACCAGGGGTCATAGGAATATGGTGGAGATACAGCTCATCTTTTTGCAGATAATTATTTTTTGAGCCCTTTATAATGTAGGCAGGAAAAATTTGTCTTTCATGTGACATAATTTCTGAATCTCTGGAGGAACCACAGTCATGCATTGCTGAACAAAGATATATGTTCTGAAAAATGCATCATTAGGTGATTTCATCTTGTACAAACATCATAGAGTGTACTTACACAAACCTAGCTTACCACACACATAGGGTATATGGTACAGCTGATCGCTCCTAGGCTACTGACCTGTACATGATGTTACTTTACTGAATACTGAAGGTCCTTGTAACACAATGGCCAGTATTTGTGTAAACATATGTAAACATAGCAAAGGAACAGCAAAAATACTGTATGAGATAAAAAGTGATACAATGAGGAGTCTACAGGACTAAAAGTTGTTCTGGGTAAGGCAGTGAGTGTGAGTAATGAGTGAATGTGAAGGCCTAGGACATTACGGTATGCTACTGTTCACTTCATAAACCCCGTAAACTTAGGCTACACTAAATTTATTAAAAAATTAAGTAATTGTGCTACAATGTTACAGGTACTACAGTGTTACTAGGTGACATGAATTATTCAACTCCATTTTAATATTATAGGACAGCCCATCATTGACTGAAATACTATGTGGCATGACTGTATGCCCATTCCAGTTATTAAGAATGCCTCTGAGAGGTGGCAGAAGAAGAAATTCATCATGATGTTTTATTGACTTTTACCTAAGCATTCTGATTTGAACATTTCCAAGATGTAGCTCCTAAGTTTATGAAAATTTGATTATAGACTATAATTCCTTTGAGTATTAATGGTTTTTCATTTGAATTTCCAAGATGATTTAATTTTTGGACTTAAATTTATTCTTGGGAATTTAATAATTGAAAGGGCTTACTTTCAAATTTGGCACATCTCTATAATGTTAGAATTGTATTCTTGGTATTTCTTAAGTTGTTTGACCTCATTGTTAGACCCCTGATGTGTTATGTTAGATATATACTTGACATATTTTCAATAAGATATAGAATAGAAATCAGTTTTCAGCTTTAGATATAGAATGACTACAGCTTTTTTATTTTTATTTATTTTTTTTGAGACAGCATCTCTCTCTGTCACACACCCCAGAGTGCGGTGGTGTGATCTGAGCCCACTGCAACCTTCTGCCTCTCCAGTTCAGAGTTCAAGTGATTCCTGTGCCTCAGACTCCTGATTAGCTGGAGTTAGGGGCATGCACCACCACACCTGGCTAATTTCTGTATTTTTAGTAGAGATGAGGTCTTGCCATATTGGCCAGGCTGTAGAATGACTACAGATTTAATTTAATTAATGTAGTTTTGACCTACTTTGGAGAATTCTGGGTTCAAAAATCTTGACTGCTAACAGTGGTCTCAGAATGATACCTAAAGTCATAGATGGTGTAGTTGACTCATGAAATGGAAGAAGCAATGTTTTGAGGCTGCTGATTCCCTTCTCTGAAGGAGAGCCACTCCAGTTGACCATAAGCTTAATGATTAAGTCCAGTGGTTTAGTCAAACAAAAATGCTGCAGGTTATTAGTATATGGAAGGTGTTATAGAATGCTTTCTCTCCATTTCTGTTGTTTCCTTTTATGTGGAAGATCCACTGTTATAACATGTTTGATCTCTTGACCTAACTTTTATGTGAGTAGTTAAGTGAGTTATATGATTGTCAACTTTAGAAGAAGAAACTGGAAGACTATCCTCCTTTTGTTCTTTGGATGCAGCTATCCTCAGGCAGTTGCTCTGCTCTTCCATTTTGCAGGGGTAAGAGAAGGACTGCCCTCATACTGTGCTGCTGAGACTGAGTGGGAAGATCTGTGTAATATTGGAAAACTCATTGTTCATAGATGTATTAGGCAGGGCTCTCCAGGGGAACAAAACTAATAGGATATATAGAGGTAGATATAGGAATAAGAAGAGATTTATTAGGGGAATTGTCTAATGCAATTATGGAGGCTGAGAAGTCCCATTATATGTTGTCCCAAGATGGAGAAACAAGAAAGCTGATGGTGTGATTCAGACTAAGTAATTAAATGTAAGAACCAGAGGATCAGACTGTGTAACTTCCACTCTAATACCTAAGGCCTGAGGACTGGGGTCCCACTGATGTAAGTCTTGGAATGTGAACACTGGTGAACCAGAAGCTGCAGTGTTTGAGGGCAGAAGAAGATTAAGGATAGTCGGTTCACCCTTTCTGTGACGTTTTGTTCTATTGGATCCCCCAAGAGATTGGCTGACGTAAGTCCACATTAGTGAGGGTGCATCTTCTTTACTCAGTTTACTGATTGAAATGCTAGTGTCTTCTGGAAACACCCTCACAAACACACACATAAATAATCTTTACCAGCTATTTGGGAATCCTTTAGTCCAGTCAAGTTGACACAGAGAATTAATCATACAATAGATTAAACCATACTCTCTAAATTTGCTTTATTAGATGCAGAGGTAATACACTGACCTCATGTTAAGACAACTCCTTTGTATCTCCTAATTGTTTAGAACTTGGGTAGGACTGCCAGTTACTGATTTTTTATAATCCCAACTCCATCAGAGTGGGAAGCCTATGATGAAGACAATAGAATGATTCATTGGAAACTTCCGTTGATTATGCCTCATAGCTGAGGTGGGAATCAAGTCAATCATTGAGACAATAACTTTCAATACTGGCTCTAATAGCAATCCATGTTTAATATTCATGTTGAGGCAGTATATGACAATTACCATAAGATATCACAAAAAAACACCCTTTATACCTCCATGTTACATATGCTTTTTCTGAAACCAGAGTAAGAAATCACAGGAAAGTCTGAATTTATAAACAGAGATTGAAGCTTTGTTCTAGGCTAGGTATTCAAAGGTGGAAATTATAAGATGTAGAAATAAAGTTATGTATTATACACCTGAATTTTTAGAACTGCTAAGACTATAAAGTTCACATTGTGTTGAGTTTTTAAAATTTGTCTGTCTTTTTGGGCTGTTATAATAAAATACCATAAACTAGGAAGCTTATAAGCAACAGTAATTTATATAGTATAGTCCTGGAGACTGGGAAGTCCAAGATGTAGGTGCCAGCAGACTTGATGTCTGGTGAAGGCACCCTTTGCATATAAATGGCATCTTCCAACTGTATTCTCACAGGGTAGTAGGGACAAACAAGCCCCATTGGGCCTCTTTTATAAGGGCACTAATTTGATTAATGAGGGCGACCTACCAAAGGTCCATACCTCTTAATATCATCATTGTGGGGGTTAGAATGTGAATAAATGAATTTTGGGGGAACACAAATATTCAAATCATAGCAGTATTTGTTTTTATTTTATTCTGAATTTGAGGTTCTTTGTACCAGTAACAGATTTCTTAATGAGAAATAAGACCTCCTTCTTCCTCTGCCACCGATTCTTACATTTCTGGTGAGACAGTGAGAGCCAGGTCAGTTGTTCTACTCAAGAAGCCAAACTACCCATGTAAGAACAAGAAAAAACAGATTTTCTCTGCTTATTTAAGGGCAAGCAGGCAGCTGTCCACCTCTCTTTCTGCAAGGGTATCCTTGGAAACATAGTGGGCCTGATTCCTAATTCCAGCACTTTGGTATGTAAATAAAAATCTCCCCAGGAGCCAGATAGCCCTGTGTGTCAGAGACTTAGAGGTGTCTCCAAGCCCTGGGTCTCATTCTTCCTTCAAATATAAATATCTAGGAATTTTCTCCGCAGTGCTTTTACCCAGTAACTAAGTAACTATCCCAGTATATAACCTTTTGACTTTGGGAGAGCTAAGTTTAATTTTGGATCAGAACAGTTAGCTCCATCATTAGGGAAACAAAATGCTACAGATTTAATCCTTGTGGTTTGTGAAAATGTTTTTATGAGAAATGAAATAAAAGATTCTCTGACTATATAGTGAATATATCTCCATGTTGAAGGAGGCTCGGGCTTTTTATAGGAACACTGAGAAATCTAGGGTGTTCTGTTTCTCCACATATCCATTACATGACTTTTTGTCATTTGCACTTGATAAAACTGTTAACACTATACCTGGAACATAGCAAGTACTCTACAAATAATAGCTTTTATAATAATTATTATACTGTTATACCCGAGCAAGATTAAACAGAAGCGCCACGCTCTGAGTTTGTTGAGAGTCCACTTTTAATGCCGGCGTCCTAGAGTCAGCTAGAGCTCAAACTTCTGGGCCATGAACAAAGGGCAGCCAACATTTTTATACCAGTTAAGGGTCAGGAGGCAGTAAGCAGATTATTACAGAAGCAGAAGGAGCAGGTTAGGGGAAGGGGGCGGTGCATAACAAAAAAGTTCTACTTAAAGTTGTTTTTTACTCAGGATGTTGGATAAGCAGTTGCACGGTTGCAAGTACAGGATGTATAGGCCATTGGGCCCTGTTTCTCAGAAAATTGATTACAAAGATGCCAAATGTCTCAGACCACACGCTCTCAGAACAGAATGCCCTACATAGCTCAGGGTGGGCAACACAGCTCAGGGTGGGCAAAATGGAGTTAGCAGGATTGTTTAAAATGTATTCATTGTAGCCAAGCTAGGGTATTTCACTACTTATTATTATAAGATGTCAAAATGCCTGTGTAATTGTTGCAGAAATAATCATTAAAATGGAAATTAATTTTACATTCATTTATTTTATTTACGAAATGAATTTCTGGATGAAATTTAAGTTGGATAGAGTCTATCATGAGGCTGAAGACTTACAGAGCAGAATCTACACTTTCTCATGGAAGGCCAACTATTTAGCCCATGACTCACTGTCTCTCTCTCATTGGTGAAAAGCACTCCACACATACATAAATGCACAGATATCTCTCTCTCTCTCTCTCTCACACACACACACACACACACACACACACACATCCTCTCTGTTAAGCCGGTATTCTTGAATTGCATTTAGATTTCCATTCTCTTTAGAGTTTTATCAAAATGGATTTTATACCTAGGAATTGAGACTGAATCTTTATCTTCCTGTAGCTAAACTCAATAGTTATATGATCTCTTACTTACTTGCCTTTCTTAATTCTTCTTTTAGATTCTAGTTACAAGGTTTCACATTCTTTTTATTTTCTAATACAGTGACATGTTTTCAAATAAATGGATACTGAAATCTAGCTTGAAAAAACTAAAAATTGCCACAGATGGAATTACTAGCATACAGTACAGTATACTGTATTTTTAAATTATAGTAGTTGAAAGAGTAGAGGGATCAATACAGGTAGGTTGGAGTAACTGATAATTTTTAGTAGAGGAAAGGGGAAATGAGTTGGACCTGATTTTGTATAATAGGTAAATAAAGAAGACAGCATATCACCTATGGGGATTTATAAGAACTAAGATAATTTCTTGAACATATTTGTTAATTTTTTTCTCTACCATTGTAAAATACAGCAATGAACGAATAAGAGGTGATGAATAGCCCCTTCTTTCATGAGTTTACACTATAGTAGGTTTATAGTGCACTGTGTTCATTGATTAATTCTATTAATGAATTTGATAATTTTATATTTTGGGAACAGAAGGCTATATCCAAAAGGATATTGGGCTTAGAACAAAGAGTTCAAATCAGATGCTACAGACAATGTAGCATCAACACAGTTTTTAAACACAGATGTGAAATAATGGGAAACAATATTTTATGAATATCCATCAATGGTAAATTAAATTGAGCAGACTGGGCACAGTGGCTCCTACTTGTAATCCCAGCATTTTGGGAGGCTGAGGCCAGTGGATCTCTTGAGCCCAGGAGCTTGAGAACAACCTGAGCAACACAGCAAGACCCCATCTCTACAAAAAATAAAAAAAATTAGCCAGGCATGGTGGTGCATGCCTGTAGTCCCAGCTGCTTGGGAGGCTGAGGTGGAAGGATTGCTTGGGCCTGGGAGGTTGAGGTTGCTGTGAACCATGATCACACAATTGTACTCCAGACTGTGTGACAGAGCAAGACCCCATCTGAAAAAAAAAAAAAATTGAATGGCGAGACGGAGAGAAATTTGAATCAGGATGACCAATTAGGGAAATACTGGAATAATTCAAGAGTAAATGATAAGAACATCTGATATAGGTTTGGCTTTTGGAGAAGACAATTCAGAAGAAGAGTCCAAAGTTCTTGTAGACTTGTAGACAAAGTTATGAATGGAATAAAATAATATGAATGGAATTAAATACATAATTCAGAGATAACTTGAGGATTTGGAGAAAATAATATAAATTTGGAAGGGAAGGTGGCAAGGTGGTAATTTTTATGCATATTTAGATATGGCCAATGACCATATCCAGGAGAAAAATCGCTTTAGACATTGAATATATAGTACTGGGATTCTGGGCAGGAGATACAGTTTCAGACTTCTCCAGCCTAAAGGTGACAGCAGTCATAAGAATGAATAAGCCTTTTGTGTTACCAGGCCAAAAGTTAAACTTAGAGGAAGTCCATAGAGAGTAGGAAGGAGAAACAGAGAGGTGGAAATCAGAGAACATAGCCAGCATAGTTAGGGAAGCTGAGGAAATAGTAATGTCAAGTTAATGTGGTTAACAATACCAGATTTAATGTGAGGTAATAGAAAATGAAGTCTGCTAAATTCTCATTAATTTTCTGGCTTAAAGTATGACTCAGGATGGGGCAAAGTGTATAGTGGGGTACCTGATCTCTTGTGTCCGTGTAAACATACACTTTAAGCCACTGTCATCCGTTATTGCAGACTGATTTGTCAGATGAATTGGGAATGGGCTCTTTAATTTGAGAACTAGAGAGGAAGGAGGGATGGAAGTATAGACAGGGATGGGAGAGCAGTGCTTAGTTGACAGCTGTGGTACGCTGAGGGGTCCATGATACAGAATACTTGAGAGAGAACAATAACAGACTTATGAGAACAATAACAAAAACACAATTAATTTTGTGTTTTCTGATCATATTGGGAATGATGAGGTACTCTTTTTATTAGCAACAATTAAAATGTTGTCTGTTGAATGGAGGTAAAGGAAAGGTGACTCAAAGAAATACAACTTTTCCTGATACTCAAGAGGAGACACACTTAGCATTCTAATGAGACAGAGAGAAATAATCCAGCTGAACTGGCATTGGATTGATATTTTTTGATGTGGACAAATATGAGAAGAAATCTAGAGAGATATCAGTTCCTTTTCTTTCTTAAGACCTGAGACATGGATGGTGGTGGGAGAGAGAGGAGTTGGAATCTTTATTTTACAAAAGAGCTAGCAGTTCATGACAAGGCCTTCGGCCTGAGTGACCTATTTTCCCAGACAGTTGCCCCTGTCTTGACCCTGCTTGTTTCTGGTTCTGTTGTCTGTGCCCCTGAGGTGAGACTAACACAGGACGATTGGGAAGCCAGCCATAGCTTATAAAACAAGCCTTCAATTGTCATTTTAATGGGTATACTATTTCACCTTAATTTAATTTCCCTACCTCCAAGAATATATCTTGTTTTGTAAGTTCACAAGCTGACACATCATCCAGAGAGACTATTTATTTTCCCTATCTTCTTCACACAAAGGCTGAGATTATTCTTGCAACAGTAATCAAGATCTTCTGTCTTTGGGTTGCAAAGAAAATACATTCAACTGTACTTGAAAGAGAAAATTGAAATTCGGCTACAGATGATAAAGCACATTCTCCTTCTCTTTCAGTTTTGTCTGGCATAGCAGCTGAACTGCATTAACAAAAGCAGAGGATGCCTGTTGCCTGCTATTGGCAAAAAATACAATATTCATTGTCCAAAACTGTGTATGAGGTGTGTTGTATTCTACTTCTATTAAGGAATCTTGTTCTTTTTCTTTCTTTTTGTTAATTTTAGCATGGTACAAGATGAACCAGGAAAACAGTCCCCAGAGAAAGGTTTTTCCACTAGCTTTAATAGTTGAGCAACTGTGAGTCTTTTAGAAAAATGATCAAATCTTACAGGCTTGCCTGTTTTAACAATTTTGCAGTGCTGGTGTAATTGTTTTAGGAAAAAATTATGTAGACTTATTAGTATGCTTAATGCTGGCTTTAATTATTTATTGCATTTATTGGGTATGTAAGTCCTAAAATTGCCACTGGGTACATCTACCGATAGCATAACTGCTACAGTGATAGAAAAAATCTAGAAATAAAAGTAGGTTGGTACCTCTGAGATAAGAGATTTCCATAAACAAAGAGTGCATTGCAGAATTTTCTTTTTCTCCATTAGACCATCTCATGGGCATGCCAGTTGTGAAACCATAGTCAAATTTATAGATACGGAAAGGCAAGAATAAAATATGAGTTTATACTCATGTATATGCATAAATAATTCTTTTTAGTGGGCTGTATAACAAGAGGCCAGGGGCACAAGTCTTGGCAAAATTGTGAAGTAGGAATAGTTTATGTTCAGCTACTTGTTGCCTGTGCATTGTGTGTTTAATAATATCACCTTCTCCAGAAGCCTCCTTGATTTTTTTTTCCCTTCCAAATTTATTTATTCTCAAGAAGGGATGAAATTAATCCATACTGAGGTTTAACTGATAATAAAAGTGGTGAACATGCAATAGAAATAACTCTTTGAGACCAATAAGGCTTCAAGTCTAATTGTAATTATTTTCTAGCTAAGTAATTTTACTGAATTTCTACCTTAGGTGATCAGGATTTGGTGCAAACTGAAGATTATATAATTTTAGGGGCTTTAAAAAATACAAAACAATGTATATAAATTAAGAAACTAAATACGTGTAAATACACAGGAAAATGACAAATCAAAAAGTTCCAGAAAAACAAATAATTTTTAATTAACTTCCTAATAATACTCTTTTAAAAAAAGTTTATTTTAGGTTTAGGGATACATGCACAGGTTTATTATATAGGTAGTCATGGGGGTTTGTTGTACAGATTATTTTGTCACCCAGGTACTAAGAGTAATACCTAAAAGTTATTTTTTCTGTTCTTCTTCCTTTTCCCACTTTCCACCCTCAAGTAGTTCCCAGTGTCTGTTGTTCTCCTCTTTGTGTCCATGAGTTCTCATCATTTAGCTCACACTTATGAGTTAGAACATGGGGTATTTGGTTTTCTGTTCCTGCTTTAGCTTGCTAAGGATAATAGCCTCCAGCCCCAAACATGTTCCTCGAAAAGACATGACCTCATTCTTTTGTATGGCTTCAGGGTATTTTGTGGTGTGTATGTACTACATTTTCTTTATGCAGTCTGTTATCAGTGGGCATTTAGGTTGATTCTATGTTTTTGCTATTACAGATAGTGCTGCAGTGAACATTGGCATGCATGTGTCTTTATAAAATAACAGTTTATATACCTTAGGGTACACACACAATAATAGGAGTGCTGGGTCAAATGTTAATTCTGTTTTTTAGCTCTTTGAGGAATTACAACATGCTTTCCACAGTGGTTGAACCAATTTACACTTCTACCAACAGTTGCTCAGCTTGACTCCCAACAATTGCTCGATAACCTCACCAACATCTGTTATTTTTCAACTTTTTAAAAATAGCCATTCTGACTGGTATGAGATGCTGTCTCATTGTAGTTTTGATTTGCATTTCTCTAATGATCACTCGTATGGACCTTTTTTTCACATACTTCTTGGACGCATGTATGTCTTCTTTTGAAAAGTGATCATATCTTTTATCTATTTTTTAATGGGGTTGTTTTTTGCTTATAAATTCCTTTAAGTTCCTTAAAGGTGCTGGATATTAGACCTTTGTCAGATGAATAGTTTGCAAATATTTTCTTCCATTCTGTGGATTGTCTGTTTATTCTGTTGATGATTTCTTTTGCTGGGCAGAAGCTCTTAAGTTTAATTAGATCCCACTTGTCAATTTTTGCTTTTGTTGTAGTACTTTTGGTATCTGTCATGAAACCTTTGTCATTTCTACATCCAGGATGGCATTGCCTAGGTTGTCTTCCAGAGTTTTTAGTGTTTTGGGTTTTACATTTAATCTTTAATTCATCTTGAGTTGATTTTTGAATATGATACAAGGAAGGGGTTAAGCTTCAATCTTCTGCATAAAGTTAGTCTCTTATCCCAGCACCATTTATTGAATAGGGTGTCTTTATTTACTGTTTGACAGATTTGCTTATTGGTGTGCAGCCTTATTTCTGGGCTGTCTATTCTGTTCAAATACCATGCTCTTTTGATTACTGTAACCCCATGGTATAGTTTGAAGTCAGGTAATATGGTATTTTCAGCTTTGTTCCTTTTGTGTAGGATTACTTTGACTATTTGGGCCCTCTTTTGGTTCCATATAAATTTTTAAATAGTTTTTTCTAGTTCTGTGAAGAACATTGTTGGTAGTTTGATAAGAATAGCATTGAGTCTGTAAATTGCTTTGGGCAGTGTGGTCATTGTAATGATACGCATTCTTCATATTCATGAGTGTAAGATATTTTTCCATTTGTTTGTCTTCATTAATTTTGTTGAGCAGTGGTTTTATAATTCTCATTGTAGAAATCGTGCACCGTCCTGGTTAGCTGTATTTCTAGGTATTTTATTCTTTTTGTGTCAGATGTGAATGAGATTGAGTTTCTGATTTGGCTCTTGGCTCGGCTGTTGTTTGTGTATAGGATAATTATTTTTCTTACATTTTTTAGCTACATTCTCTTTGATTCTTTCATGTGACAACATTTTGTATAATTGTAGAGAGGAGAGAAAGATAATTTTGACTTTTTAAAGGAAGAATGATTGGTACTTTTTGTTAGGCTGGAAAAGTTTTTTCTGCTTTGCTGCATGCTTTTGGAAATGCCACATCTTTGACTTTGTCCATGGATTCTCACTTAGATTGCTTCTTGTCCATTAATAAGCCCTGGAAAACTCCAGCAGTTTGAAATTTCCTTTTATTGTCTCATTGATGCAATAGCTGCTGCAGCAGCTGGCCCTGCTTGGCCAGGTCTTTGTCACTCTGAAAATGAAGGAAAACCATATGAACAGAAGTCATTAATTAATTCAGTAATTCATTAACTTATTCAGGCTTGAATGTATTTGTTCAACATATATTCAGTGTTTTCCTTCTGCCATTGTGCTGGGTCTAGAGAATAAAGAAATGAAGGAGGCATTTCTGCTCTCAGAGAGCTCACAGACTAGTGCAAATGGGTATTTTATAACACAATGTGAACAGTTCATCAGTGAAGTATGTACAAAGGGTATAGCTTATCAGTGGAGGGAATTTCAACTGGCTGGTATAACGGAGACCACTTGTGTAAAATGCTATAAAGAAACGAATTTCTTATAGCCAAGTAAGTTTGAAAAACATATAATATTATATATTCATCTCAGACATTCACAATGTACTTACCATAATTAAGGCTCTAGGAAGTCCTATACCCACAAAACCTGTTTAATGATTTATCTAGGCATTCCTTAACTCCATTTGTCCATGTGTTAGTCTGTTCTCATGCTACTATGAAGAAATACCTGAGATTGCGTAATTGATAAAGGAAAGAGGCTTAACTGACTCACAGTTTCTTATGGCTGGGGAGATTTCAGGAAACTTAAAATCATGGCAGAAGGCACCTCTTCACAAGGAAGCAGGAGAGGGAAAAATGAAAGCCAAGCAAAGGGGGAAGCCCCTTTTAAAACCATCAGTTATCTTGAGAAATTACTCACTATCATGAGAACAGCATGGAGGAAATCCCCCTATGATTCAATTGTCTCTCATTTGGTCCCTCCTGCAACAGTTGAGAATTATGGAAACTACAATTCCAGATGAGATTTGGGTGGGGACACAGCGAAATCATATCAGTCCATGAAAATAATTATTTCCAAAACAACAAAACTCAAAATAGCTAGTAGTCTGGACATAAAATGACCTATTCCACTTCTTATTTTCTGAAGGGATTGAGGCTACTTTTATTTTCTCTCTTGAAAAGTAGTCATTTTTTTTCTGATCATGAAAATTTATATGGGGATGAAGGCCAAGGGTTTGGGTGAAAGAGTCAAGCATTATTGAGTAAATAACCTTTTCAAGTACCCCAGGCGTTATCTTCCATATAAGCTGATGGGGAGGTCCTTAAAATAACTCATATGCAAAGAATGCATGTCACTACATGTTTCAGTTTCTGTATCATGGCCAAGCCAGTACGGACCTCATGTAAAATGTGTCATGAATTTCATCACGGATAATAGAAGTAAAGATACATGATAATGATCCGAAAGATACCTATCTATACTGTCTACATATACTATCTCATGTGACATGTCTGATGGACTTACCACATCAACTTTATAAAAACATCAATAAAATTGAATAAACCATCAGTGTAAAACTGCTTTTCTTTTCTTTTTAGTCTATACTGTAATCTATAACAGTGGTACCAGTAGTCCCAGCAGTTAGTATCAAAGTCAGGAAGACTCACAGGCTATTGTCATTAGCAAGAGGGAATCCTTGATTCCTTTGGGAAGAAAGGTTCACCTTTTCTTTGACGTCGATATGTTGATCAGTTTGTTCTGTGGAACCTGTGGGTTGTACTGCAGTGTAGTTCTTAGGATTGCCTCTCCTGAAGGATATCCAACAATAGCTAAAAGTAAATTTATCTGAATAGGGTGAAAAGATAAGGAAATAAATGAATACATAAGATATGTTTTGCACAGAACTGGACCAAAAGAAACCTACTTAGATCTGAGGGTCATTTTCTCTTCATTATATCAGAATAGTATGCCTGCAATTCAATTTTGTTTTGCAATGCTCACAACCAAGCTTGTCTTGCAGTATGGATTTCCCTGAAACATCTGTTATCTCTTCAGCTTTTTATGAATCCTCTGTTATTGCCTAGTGACACAGGTTTGAAGAGATAGGCAAGAAGCTAAAGTGGGTGAAGGACTAAACAAACTTACCAAAAATCAGATGACACTGAATTCACTGGTCTACTACATATATTTCAAAGTGATGTGTAAACTTCTTTTTGATCTAAGGCAATTTGTTTTCACTAGTGTTCTACAAGACATGGAAACTTTAAGAAGTGTTATTCAAAGTGCATTCTGTTAGATACTTTGTTCGGTAGACTTTTGGGACATCATTCTCTTACCTTCCCCCCTTGTCTCATTGCTTCTTTCTGTCAGTATTTTTGGCTAGATCTTCTTCATTATGACCTCTAAACGTTGAAGTCTCAGGGCTCTGTCCCTGGACCTTTTCTCTTGTTTAAACATGTTCACTTCCTATATTATGTTTTAATTACCATCTGTATACAGAAGATTCCTCACATTCTATTTCTACCTTGAATCCTTTGAAGTTCAGATTTATATTCAAATATCTACTGAAATATGATATATACAAATTTGAATACTTTATTCAGTGTGCCAAATCTGTTTCTCCCATAATATTCTCCTTCAAGTAAACAGTAATATCTAGTTACTTAAGTGAGAAATTTTAACATAATTCCTGTTGTCACTCTTTGGTTCACATCCCACATCATCAAAACTGTTGGTTCTACAACTTTTGAAGTTTATTTTGAATGTAACCACTCCTCTCCATTTCCACTGTCACCACTTTCATCAAGACACCATCATCTGTAGCCTAGACTCTTGCTTTATCCTTCAACCCCTTGTATTTCATCTTCCCTCTATCTAGTTATGTTTTACACATGACCAGAAAGATCCATTTAAAATGTAACTATGTTATTATCCTCTGTGCAAAGTTCTCTAATGACTTATACTGATTAAAATCCAAAATCCTTGTTATCTCCCAAAGCATTCCATTGTCTGTCTCCAGACTAGCTATTGTATCTTTCCTTACTGTTCTCCAAGCATTGTTACTGAATACTTTAAGAACACTCCTTCAGAGTTTTTGCACTTTCTAGTCCCTCTGTCTAGAATGCTCTTTATCCAGATGTTCACATGGTTTGTCCTTTCACTTCTTTCATTATTTATTATTAGGAGAAATACCTAATGTAGATGATGGGGTGATGGATACAGCAAACCGCCATGGCATGTGTATACCTATGTAACAAACCTACATGTTCTGCACATGTACACCAGAACTTAAAGTATAATAAATAAATTAAAAAAAAACTTCACTGAATATCCTCCTGAAAGTAGCATCCTTTCTCCTTTTTTCCTTATATTTTCGTTGCCTACATCACCTCATAAAATGTAAGATCTATGAGGGAAGAGACATTGTTTAAGTGTTTCATTTGTCCTCTTTTGAATACCAAGAGTATAAAATGTTTTAACATAGGAACTGAATAGTCCCTCAATAAATATTTAGGTAATGAATTAATAAAGCATCAGTTGTATTCTAGAGGCTCCGTTTGCTTTACAGCAATGCCTTTTCTGTTGGGGTAGGCAAAAACAATACGGCCAGTTAAATCTGTTACAGCCCCATGTAGTTGCCAGATCCAGCTTTTAGCAGCTAATCTCTACTAGAAAAGAAGCCAAATTCTTGTGATTATGCAAACATAGCATGTACTAAGGAAGGCCTAGACTTACTTTTCTGTTCAAACACACTAGAGTAACATAAAGCTTTAGGACTCATTCCAGATTCTGCTCAGTGGAGAGCTTAAGCCTGCTGTCTGCTTTCTTCATTATTATTAGATCCATTATTTCTGGAGCTGAGCTCAGCTGGTCATGTAGGTTAGAGGTGTCAATACTTAGATGAGTTTCTTCCCATTCAGGATGCTGGCGTATATTTCTTTTTTGGATAAGTTATTTTTTTCTCTCATAATACAAGTAACCTACACTAGATTCATTAGGAAACATTAGAAAAAAAAACTGTACCAAAATGCAGAAAAGTACTAAAAATTCAACTCCTGAGAAACAATTATTATTAACATTTAGATGAATTTCATATCAGTTTTAGAGGGTGTGTGTGTGTGTGTCATTGTGGTGAGCCAACAATATTTACTGAGTACCTTTTTTCCTGTACTAAGTAAACTTAATGAAAAAGCTGAGAGAATTTGACTTTTTGCCCTCATTATGAGCTACTCCTCAAGAGGCATTCCTTTTATTTGAAAATTATGGACTTTGTTCTATCCACATTACCATTGCCTATTGATTGAATGTGCACTTGCCCTCTTTTCACACTTGTCTCGCCTCTCTCTGTGGGTAATATTTGAGACACAATGCTCATGGCAGCCTTGTCTATCTTGCTCACCCATTTGTCAATTATTTCTGCTTAGACAAGACAGAGAAAACAGAATTTAATCAATGAAAACCTGAGTTAAAATGTGTGAGAGTATCCCTGACTTCAAGAAGAATGTAGTTCTGTGGTGTTAGGTCTGGTCGACATGGAGAAGAGTTGAATGTTAAGACTGCTTTGTGACTATACCTACATCCAGGGAATAGGTGACAGGTTTATTGTAGGCTACAGTTTGAGATTCAGACCAGTTGTTAAAAGTCCTAGCCAGAGGAAATGTAGATAATAAAGCATAATGGGACAACAAAATATGAGAACCATCTATAAAGGTGGTTTAAATAGTTCTACCAAATGGATTTTTCTCCTTAGATTTTATTTATTTATAATTATTGTTTTTTAAATTTAAATTTGTGGTTACATAGTAGGTGTATATGTTTATGGGGTACATGAGATGTTTCAATACAGGCATGCAAGGCATAATATATCATGGAAAATAGGGTATCCATCCCCTCAAGCATTTATCCTTTGTGTTGTAAACAATCCAGTTACACTCTTAATTACTTTAAAATGTACACTTTACCTAATATATAATCATTGCAGGAACACTGGGAGGTACAGATAAATAACTGCACACTTAAAGATATCTGTTGGTGTGTGTTTTGTGGTGTTGGTGGCATATAGAATGGGGCATTAGAGGAAGATACAGAATTGGGATTGTAGTAATTATAAAAACACAATAGGGAAGTAATATCAATGCAACAAAATATTTAAGAAGAAACATAATCTGCTCCTGTCCAACACCATTATTTAGCTTGTATGAGTTACTTTTTTGATTATAAAACAAATCTAATGTTAAAAAATTATTAAATTATTAAATAGACACAAACAAGCTACAAATAGAAAATTGGCTGGGCCAAAATTTAAATGTGGCTTATTTCTCATAATCACAAAGAACCAAAGTCTTGGTTGAATTCACTATTAGATGAAGGCACCACTGTGAGATGCAAAAGTCTTTGCCACAAAAGAAAGCACTGCGTTCTTGTGGCACTTTCTAAGGGACACTGCTTTGCTTCTCCTGTTGAGCTCCTAATGCACAGTACACACCATGTGACTTATTGCTTATCAGTGAAGTCCTGATCATCACTGTAAAATGTTGTTTTCCAGATATATGAGTCATTAAAAGTGGTGTCAGCACAGCAAGCTGACCTTTCATTTTGGGTATCTATACCTTCAGTAGGGGTTGGCAGCCTACTGGTTCTGGCTTGATTAATGGCTCCAAATAGGAGTAAAGCATGTCCAGGAGATGACAACGGAATCCATGGCCAACTCCTAACTTCGTTTTTGTTCTGGAGGCTGCTTGCAGGGTGCAGAGTCTAATTTGGCAGAAATGAGGGAATTTGGGAGATAGTCAGGTAGTAAGACTGCTTGCCTAGTTGGGATGCATTGCCAAATATGACTTGATTGTCTTGTCTCTGTGTAGGATATTTACTTTTTAAAGTAGATTTATGTACATGATCATAGAAGAATCCTCCAGGATCTGGGCCCTGGGTAGTAGGATGTATTGAGGAAGGTCATGAGGTGATCTTTTTCTGTTTTCTCATAGTTGTCAAACCAACTAGGATAAAATAAAGTTCTGCTTCTTAAATGAATTTGTTTGCTTTTTTTGCCCGTATCCTTAAAACTAGGATACTAGTATCTTTCAATGGAGAATGTACATGAAAATGTATTCCTTAAAATGCTTCTCAGAAAACAAATGGGAAGATTAGGAAGGAGAAATGGGATTCATTCCCTCTCTTCTTTCGCTTTTTCCTTTCTTCCTATGTGATTTTTATTGAGCCTTCCTTAACGTGAGGCACACATAATGGTTAGAATTGTAATAAAAATTGTTTTTAAAAGGCCTTTATATTTTATGTTGCTGAGAAGCTTCCTGTGTAGAGTATAAAATATGTTTGTGATTTGTTTTCCACACCAATTAACAGCTCTGTCCAGTAGGTGGACTCCTTCATGTATACATAAGGGTTTTCTTTTTCCTTTAATCAAGTGTTCCCTAAATCTGTGAAAAGGCGTTTTCGCATATTGAACTTCTGGTTTCACCAATTTACTGTCTGAAAGGCTGAAAATAGATTCTGAGATTCTGCTTACTTCTGTTTGACAAAAAAATTCATGTTTAGTTTCTTTTATTTTTTCCTTTAGTTTTGTTTTAGCATATATTGTGACATTTTTATTTTTTAATCAGGGATCTTTTAAAGAAACTAGTTGCTTTTCTTATGTCAAACTTTAAGATTTACATTAAATTCTTTTAAAACAAATTACTTCTCTGAACTTATATTCATCACAATATGCAAAAAAGGACTAAATTAATTATACTTATAAGAATAGGAGTTGTTTAATGAGTACAAAAATAAATTAGAAAGAATAAGTTCTTGTATTTGATAGTACAATTGGGAAATCACAGTCAATAACTTATTGTATACTTCAAATCAGGTGGAAGAGAAGAATTCTAAAGTTCCCCATACAAAGGTAATGTTTGAAGTGGTGGATATCTCAGTGGCCCCAATTTAATCATTATACATTGTATATATGTTTGAAAATATCACATGTACTCCAAAGTGTATACAACTATGATATATCAATTAAAATACATTTTTATGGTCTCCATAGTTGTTTTCTATATTTTGTCCTTGAGTACTTTTATAAATGCATATTATACAGAAGAATCTGGCATGAGTAGTTTTTAAGCTGATCCCTGTTAACTTCTTTTTTTTTTTAAATTTTATTTTACTTTAGCTTCTGGGGTACATGTGCAGATCATGCAGGGTTGCTGCATAGGTGCATACTATATCCAGCATTTCTTCCCATGTTATCCCTCCTCACCCTTCCCACCCTCCGCTGTCCCTCCCCTGGGCCCCCCCAACTGCCTCCAGTGTGTGATACTCCTCTCCCTGAGTCCACGTGTTCTCATTGTTCAACACCCACTTATGAGTGAGAACATGCAGTGTTTGGTTTTCTGTTCTTGTGTCAGTTTCTTGAGGACGATGGTTTCCAGATTCATCCAAGTCCCTACAAAGGACACGAACTCATCGTTTTTTATGGCTGCATAGTATTCCATGGTGTATATGTGCCATAAGTGGCTTTGGCAGTTTCTTTGCCTGCCTTCAGAGTCATTAAGGCAAGTGCAGATTAATATAATGGGTTATCAGTCTTCTTTTCTTCCCAAATTCTTACTTTTCACCCCTCTCTATTGAAAATCAACCTTATCATTGGCTTGTAGACAGTAAAATGGCTGCATGGTGAAATTTTTGATAGTTGATTCAATACATTTATTCCAACATGAAAAATAAATCTCTTGACCTGGAAACTGAATTTAGGAAAAGCCTCATTTAGGTAGCCTTGTGCCTGGGCCAATGATGATAGAATGTTACTCAAAACTAACCTTTACTAAAAAGTCACTGCTTTATATATTGCAGTTTCCACATCCACTGGAATAATTAAATGTTGAGATAAATGAAAAAAAACCCAACTGTTTTCTGAATAATCAAGGCTAGTTCTGATGCTTTAGATCTAGATTTTAAAATGGTTGAAGAGAAAGTTTGTATATCTTGTTCATATTTATGTCTGTATTTGCATCTGATGTCAAACATGGAGGCATAATATCCTGCTTATAATTGCTGGTCAGCAGATGTTTCTTGACTAGAATGGGATATGTTTATTCATTTCATAAACAATAAACAGTGAGGGACTGCACAAATACAAATCTACAAAAATCATACAAAATACAGGTATACTAAGCTGTAGGAGACTATATATTTCATTTGGGACTTGTTTATATGTTTATTTATCCACCTGCACTATTACATATATTAGCAGATACTATTTCTCCTTGAGAAGAAGAGCCACAATTTAAAATTTTTTATATTTCTATTACCTTACACAGCTTTATATGTAGTAGCACTTATTAGGTGTGTGATTATATGCATGTCAAAATATAATCACATGCCAAAATACAATTTTCTAATAAGCATAATTGGTGTTAAATTCACACTTATATTCAGTAGTGCCTTGCATATTATAGTTTTCAATAAATGCTGTGGAAGGAATGGGAAATGGCCAGAAGTCAAAATAAGACTTGGATGTAGTAATGAAAATAATATAAACATTAATATTAGTAGCAGTATACCCTAAATTAGCAAATTAAGAAAAATTATGTTGATGTATTTTTATCTCTGTGATTTATATGTATTGACATTTCTTCCTTAGGGTACATGTTTTCAGAAAAATTACAAACTAGTTTATATTAAAAAAAGATGGGGAGGACAATTAAAAATCAGGGCATTAACAAAAATATTACAGTCCCCAATAAAAATGCTAGCATAGTAAAAAATAAAAGGCACATAGATTGTTTAAAGCCAATACTCAATAAATTTAGAACTTCATCACAAAATAAAGTTTAAAGAAACTTGACAGAAGGAGATGTGAAGGGTTAAGTCTGCTAATCCAAGGAGACAAGGACAAAATTCAAAAAGATTAGAAAGAACTGTTCAATAAACACTTCCAAAACAGAGCAATCAGAGGAGTCAAAGAAAATAAAAATGAGTGAATGGGAAACATTTTTATCACAGTATTCCTCCCTGGCTTGCTGAGTTCTTCTGCTGGTTCTTGGTAGCATAAAACATTAATGTGTTGGGGAAACAATCATGGATGAACTAATCTGATTTCTGTGTTGTACTAACAGTACTCCACTATTTACTGATCACATATGAACTAATGTTTGTAATAAAACTCAAGTGGGAATATATTCTGTTGCTTCAAAAACTGAGATAATACAAGTCGGAGCTTTCTATTAATCAGAATAAGTAAAGACATCATTAGAGAAAAGAAATTTTTCTTAAAAAAGAAATGCAGGCTGGCCATCATGGCTCATGCATGTAATCTCAGCACTGTGGAAGGTTGAGGAAAGAAGATTGCTTGAACTTAGGAATTCGAGGCTGCAGGGAGCTATGGCAGTACCACTTCATTACAGCCTGTGTGACAAATGGAGGCACTGTTACTAAAACAAACAAACTAACAACTCCCCTCTCTCCCTCATACACAATTAGATATAGTTGCAAATTACAACTGTTTTATTAAATGTCTGACCTTGGGCTAGTTATTGAAGTTCTTGGAGCTTTTTGTTTCTCATTTCTAGAATGGGAATAGCAATACTTAGAAATAATTGAAGACAGGATATTATATAATTTATTCATTCATTTGTAATGAAAAATGAAGATTCAAATTCAGCTCTTCTGATTTTTATTGCATAACACTGAAATTGTCAGTCTATGCTTGATGTACTTACAAAGAAAAGACAGGAATTCTCCAGACTAATTCTAACATCATGTTTCCAAGATGATTTATAAGGATAAGAGAATAGGTGATGTTTGAAACTTCATTCTGAAAGCAGGTTAAATTTTGAGACCTTGACAAGAATTTAAAATTAATGTTCAGATTTTTTTTTTGAAGGTTTATTCTGATTAATAGAAGGTCTCACTCTGTCACCCAGGCTGGAGTGCAGTAGCACAATCTTGGCTCACTGCAAGTTCAGTCTTGGCTCGCTGCAACATCGGCATCCCAGGCTCAAGTAATCCTCCCACCTCACCCTCCTGAGTTGCTAGAACAACAGGCACATGTCACCATGCCTGGCTAATTTTTTGTGTCTTTGGTAGAGACAGGGTTTTACCATGTTTCCCAGGCTGGTCTCAAACCCCTGAGGTCAGGTGATCCATCTGCCTTGACCTCCCTGAGGTCAAGGGATGCTGAGATTACAAAATGCTGAGATTACAGGCATGAGCCACCATGCCCAGCCAAATAAATATTTAATACAGAGTTGATAAATAAGAATTTTTGAGAAAATTTTAGTGCAAAAATAAAAAATTACAGAAAGGGAATTCTGAAAAGGCCAAATTAGTGAGGTTGTTATTTATGTAAATTAAGCCAGGCAACCATGACTTCTACCAAAATACCAAATCTACAAAGTATTTAGGTAATGAGATAAGTAAATGATTGAGATTGTCAAAGCAATTGAAGGCAAATGATGACCTTCTCATGGTTAAACATTTCCTTCCAGAATTAAAACATTTAATCCACATATGATGCCAAAATAATTATCCTCAGTATTGGTACATCAACTTTTCCTATGATTCAGTTTTGGATATGAAATTGATTTTGATTATTTTCATTAAATGTTTAATGTGGATATTTTATTTCTCATTGCCTATTAATATAAGAAAAAAATTAATCATATAAAATTATAGCCTTCAAATTGTTACCTAGGTGAAGCATTTTATTAAACATATACGAGAAATTAAGTCTCTTTCCCATTGCAAAATTAATCACAAGTAATATGGAATAGTGAGGATATTTAGCAATAATGATATGCAGCTCAAATTCACTTATGGAGGACTCCTTTTGTCTTACAAATCAGAAGACTCATGAGAGAAATATAATAAATTAAACATCACCATGGAAACACACATTATTTAATAAGAAATTTTAGAAACATGGAGTTGTTAAAAAAAAAATTTGGTTCAGCCACTGGTATGCTGTCTTCAAGAGACCCATCTCAGGTGTAATAATACTCATAGGCTAAAAATAAAGGGATGGAGGAAAATCGACCAAGCAATTAGAAAACAGAAAAAAACAGGGATTGCAATTCTAACTTCAGACAAATCAGATTTCAAGCCAACAAAAATTAAAAAGACAAAGGAAGGTATTGCATAATGGTAAAGGGTTCAATTTAACAAGATGACATGACTATGCTAAATAAGTATGCATTCAACATGAGAGCACGCAGATTCATAAAACAAATTATTAGAGACCTACAAAGAGACATAGACTCCCACACAATGGTAGTGGAAGACTTCAACACTCCACTGACAGTATTAGTACAGATCATCAAGGCAGAAACTTAACAAAGATATTCAGGATCTGAACTCAACATTGGACCAAGTGGATCTGATAGACCTTTACAGAAATCTCCACCAAAAAACAACAGAATACACATTATTCTCATTGCTACATGGGACATATTCTAAAATTGACCATGTAATTGGACATAAAACAATCCTCAGCAAATGTAAAAGAACCAAAATCATACCAAACACACTCTCAGATCACAACAAAATAAAAATAGAAATCGAGACTATGAAAATCTCTCAAAACCATGCAGTTTCATGGAAATTAAACAACATGCTACTGTATGACTTTTGGGTAAATAATGAAATTAAGGCAGAAATCAAGAAGTTCTTTGAAACTAATGAGAACAAACACAACGTACCAGAATCTCTGGGACACAGAAGTCAGTGGTAAGAGGGAAATTCATAGCACTAAAGGCCCACATCAAAAAGTTAGAAAGACCTCAAATTAACAATGTAACATCACAATGGAAACAACTAGAAAAGCAAGAAAAAAACTCAAAGCTAGCCGAAGACAAGTGGGAAAGGAAAATATCTTGGGCCCCAAAATCACCAAGGAAAACTGAAGCTGGAAACTGCTTAAGGCAAACTTGCCTCCCATTCTATTATTATTATTATTATTACCTGGAATTACAGGTGCATGCCACTATGCCTGGCTAATTTTTGTATTTTTTATGTAGAGATGGAATTTGCCACATTGGCCAGGCTGTTCTCAAATTACTAACCTCAGATGATCCACCTGCCCTGGCCTCCCAAAGTGCTGGGATTGCAGGTATATACCCATGCCCGGCCGCCTCCCATTCTGGCACTTTTTGGGTACACCAAATAGTTTTCATTACAAGGATCCTAAAGGATTGGAACAATACTCCTTCAAATCAACTACAAAAACAAAATGTGTCTCAATGGGCTTTCTTGGGGTCTTCATTTTCTTTGATAAATCCATCAGAAGCGGTATAATAAAAGAAAAACTTGCAATTATAAAACGGATAAAGATTATGTAACACACTCTAATGGATCACCATTCAGAAAAGATCAAGAAAAGAGCTAGGTGTGGTGGCTCCAGCCTATAATCCCAGCACTTTAGGAAGTTGAGGTGGGAGGAACGCTTGAGGCTAGCAGTTCAAGACCAGCCTGGGCAACATAGTGAGACACCCAACCCTATGAAAATTTTCTTAAAAAGTCAGCAGGGCAGCGAGCCGTGATCTTGCCACTGCACTCCAACCTGAGTGACAGTATGAGACCCTGTCTCAAAAAAAAAAAAAAAAAATTCGACACAAGCATGTACCACTGTGTCTGGTTAGTCTTTGGAAGACTAGAGGCTACTTGGAAGTCTGAGGTAGGAGATCACTTGAGCCCAGGAGTTCAAATTGAAGGCCTCAGTAAGCCATGATCATGCCACTGCACTTCAGCCTGGGCAAAAGAGTAAGATCCTGTCTCAAAAAAACAAACAAAAAAATGTCAAGAAAAGGGGAAAAAAATCATGGCCTTAGTTCATTATATTCAGTTATACTAAATATACTTGTACCTTAATAGTAAGAGTCAATCAGAAAAGTGTCCAGTGACCTATCTGTTGTTTACCTGCAATCATCTTTGGGCATGAACTGGTTTAGCAATATAATCTTGAGTCTTAGCTGAGGACATGTCTGACTGGCTAGGACTGCATGTCTCTGCCTTCTTTGCTAGACGTGTCTCCATGGTTAAGTTCTGGCCAATGAAATGTGAGTAGAGCTAGTGATGTGAGAACCCTCTAGGTCATGCCCTCAGAGGGAAGGGCTAGACTTTTTCTTACCCTGCTTCCCAGGTTTCTGGAATATGGAGGTGATAAAGAAAGCTAGAGGAATCATAGTTGCCCATGAGGTAGAAACCAAATATTGAGGAAGACGGAATGGTAAGATAGTAGGAAACTGAGTGGTTCTTGACACTTTACAGCCAGCATGTTTTCCCTGGATTCTCTATGTTAAGATTATGATGTGAGAAACAAATATGTTTCTGTCTTGGCACCCAAATATGTTTAGGTCTTTTAAAAAATGTTATTGTATGCATTTAAGATATAAAATGTAATGTTTATTTCTATATAGTGCTAATTTATGTATATGTAGTAAGTAAAATGATACTACAGTCATGCAAATTATTCTATCCATCACCAGCTTTTTGTGGTAAAAGCACCTAAACATATTTTTTCAGCAAATTTTTAGTATACATTTCAATATTATGAACTATAGTCATTATGTTATACATTAGATCTCTAGACTTAGTCATCCTATATAACTGAAAGCTCATACCTTTTGACCTTTTTCTCTCCTTTTCTTTCGCTCCTCACCCCGGTACTACTCTCTGTTTCTATGATTTCAACTCCTTCATTAAAAAACTTCCATGTATAAGTGAAATTACACAGTCTTTCTTTCTGTGTCTGGATTGTTTTACCTAGCATAATGTCCTCCAAGAACATTTATGTCAGCAAATGGCAGTTATCACCTCTTTTTTTAAGGTTGAGTAATATTCTTTTGTGTGTGTGTGTGTGTGTGTGTGTGTGTGTGTGTGTGTGTACCCTACAATTTCTTTATTCATCTATCAGTCGACATGTAAGTTGTTTCCATATCTTGGCTATTGTGAACTGCTACAATGAACGTGAGAATACAGATACCTCTATAAGGTGCTAATTTCATTTCCTTTAGGTATGTACCCAGCGGAGAGATTGTGGGGTTATGTGATAATTATAGTTTTAGGATATTTTTAGGATAGTTTTTTGTAATGGCTGTACCAATTTACATTCCCCATAAACAGTGTACCAGCATTGCCTTTTCTCCATACCCTCACTCATATTTTTTATTTTTTGACATTTGGTATTTGGTATACCTATTCTTTTATTATTATTATTATTTTATTATTATACTTTAAGTTCTGGGGTACATGTGCAGAACTTGCAGGATGGTTACATAGGTATACATATGCCATGGTGGTTTGCTGCCTCCATCCCCCTGTCACCCACATTAGATATTTCTCCTGTTATCCCTCCCCAACCCTCCCACCCCCTGCTATTGCTCCCTTAGCCCTCCCACCTCCAACAGACCCCAGTGTGTGATGTTCCCCTTCCTGGGTCCATGTTTTCCCATTGTTCAGCAACCACTTATGAGTGAGAACATGCGGTGTTGGGTTTTCTGTTCTTGTGTCAGTTTGCTAAGAATGATGGTTTTCAGATTCATCCATGTCCCTGCAAAGGACATGAACTCATCCTTTCTCATGGCTGCATAGTATTCCATGGTGTATATGTGCCACATTTTCCTTATCCATTCTATACTTGATGGGCATTTGAGCTGGTTCCAACTCTTTGCTATTGTAAACAGTGCTGCAGTGAATGTATGTATGCATGTGTCTTTATAATAGAACGATTTATAGTTCTTTGGGTATATACCCAGTAATGGGATTGCTGGGTCAAATGGAATTTCTGTTTCTAGATCCTTGAGGAATTGCCACATTGTTTTCCACAATGGTTGCACTAATTTACACTCCCATCAACAGTGTAAAAGCGTTCCTGTTTCTCCACATCCTTTCCAGCATCTATTGTCTGCAGATTTTTTAATGTATCACCATTCTAACTGGCGTGAGATGGTATCTCAATGTGGTTTTGATTTGCTTTTCCCTAATGACCCGTGATAACGAGCATTTTTTCATATATCTGTTGGCCTTGTAAATGCATTTATGGTATAATTATTCTAACAGTATGGGTATGGAGTGGTATACCATAGTGGTTTTGATTTTCACTTCCCTGATTATTATTGATGTTGATGCTTTTCATATACCTGTTGGCTTTTTTGTGTCTTTTTTGGAAAAATGCATATTTGCATTCTGTGCCCATTTTTAAATTGGGTTTGTTTGTTAGTAGAGCAGCTTAATTCCCAAGATCCATGTAATAACTATACTGGGATCTATATCTATATAAAGATAACTGGATGTGTGTAGCAAAGTTTACAGTCACAATATCCTCCACTACCAAAGAAGAAAAGACTAACCAGCAGTGAAAGACAAATATGTTAGGCATTTTAAGGTCAGTGAAAGATGTTTTATCCAAAGACATGTCATAGTAAATAAAAAAGCATTGGTTTTGGACTCAGATGGCCTTGAATTTGGCTATGAGACCTCAGCTCAGTCACTTAATAAGCTAGCACTATGTTTCCTCATGTTTAATATGGTAATAATTATTTCCTATACTCCTCTCCTGCCTCTTCTTCTCCACTTCCCACTTCCTGATACACCAAGTTTAGAGTAATATATACTTTAATTAATTTCTATTTTGTGTTTAGGAATTTTAGATCATTTTGCCGTCTGTCATACTAGAACTGTGACTGGGTTTTGAGAGTTGCTCAATTCTTATTGCTAATCATTTTAGTTCAGAAACTTAACATTATAAACTCAAAGTGATAATAAGTTTTTTTTTCCAGGTTCATCATAGATTTGTTTATGTAAAGATTGGTAAATTTTTAGATATAAAAGTAGCTGCTGTCAGAAAATATCAAGTAGCTTTAGCGTTTAACAAAACTCATACTTGACAAAGATTTGTAATGTAATGAGAAATACTTGAGAATATTGACACTTAGACTTATCTTTTAATTCTCTCATCTTAACACAGCTAAGACTTCTCCTTTTTCTCTATTCTTGTTTTAGAAGATGAAAATCTTTCTTAAGACAATAGGACAGACACCTGTGTTTAAAATGTAAAATCAGAGGATAATCTTCCCTTTATAAAGAGATACAATGAAAGATTATTTAAATATCACCATCTAGTATATTTAACCTACAGTTTTGTTTACAAAAATGTTACCTCTTTTTCAGAGTACGCAGATTTGCCCCATTCATGTCTCTTAGACAGTCATTAATCTATCCTTGGTAATTGTACAGTTAGTACAGTTGTATTTAGAAACCTTTTCTTCTTTTTAAAGCATATTAGATTGAGTTCACTTTGCATACATAGAATGTAGTGTGTTTCCAGCACTGAAAAAGCACAATGATTAATATGAAAAAATTGCATAATGAATATTCATGCCTTCAATTGTTTTATAATCTATTTGGACTAACAATAGTTCCAAAGGAGAAACAATGCAGAGCAGCATATAAACTTCACTGAGTTACATAGTCAGAGTAATTCTGTGAACTGTAGTGTAAATTCACAGAAAACTATGACCAGTGGGCTACAGTAGTTTAAACTCTTAATAGAATTTATAACACTTCAGTTGGCCTTGGAGGACAGGTAGAATGTGGACAGCTGAAGAGATGGAAATAGTAGAAGAGAAAATTAGCAAAGTCACTGAGCAGAGTGACATGGGCTATGGGGGATGAAAAGGAATGTATTCCGATGGAAGTAGAATTTAGTTGGGAAGTCATAGTATGTTAGATTGATAACTAAAATGGGGTGCTGTTTCCCAAGCCTTGGAAACCTGTCACTGTCAGGGATATGGGCTTTTTCCTATAATCACTATAGAACCACAGTATGAATTTGCACAATATTGTGATATGATGAAAGTGGTGTTTTAGGAAATTTAATCTAGAGGATGTTTATAGTGTGCATTGGAGGTGGCAAAAACTGTCATTTAAGCAGTAAAAATGAGCTGAAATTGTTCAGAATTGAGCTATGGTATTAAGGATTGAAAAGATGGAACAATTTTGAGCTCTTTTCAAGGACAACTGAGAACACAGTATGAAGAAAAAAAGCGAAGGGTTAAAACTGGCTCCAAAAGCTATTGGACAAAATTAGTGGACAATGCTTTTTCTATTTGAAAGAAACATGTTAAAATACAATGTTTTATTTGCCATTGAGTTTAAAATGCCTTTAGTTTTCCTTGTTTAGTAACTGTTGTTCCATAACATCTCCAAAAGGTCTGAAAATTTCCTATTAAAAAAGCAAAAGAGAAAAATTGCACTGAACTGGTAATGAATGGTTAGAAACACATACTTGTGCAGAAGGTCTCTTTATATGCAAGGTAGCAGTTACCCATAGGCAGGTATTTGTTCTAGGTATGTTATGTACTCTTAGTACCCAGCCATAGTCTCGGAGACAAAGGCGGAGGTATGAAGTATTTTTAATAAGTGGTACTAGTGGCAGGAATGAGCTTGCAATTTTCAGAGATTACTTTGGAGACCAGCCTAGTAACAGCAGACATTTCAGGTAGAAACCAAATTGGTTAAAGAGTACTATGATTATATGTTGATGTACAAACAAAAACAACAAGAGAGAAACAATCAGGGTAAACTTGCATGTGTCAGTCTTACAAAAATATCAGTGTTAAGAGAAATTTCCAGAAAACATCTAAGTTTGCAGGAATTTGGCTAAGTATACATTTTTTTCTGACATTTTAAAAATATTTTATCTAGTCTACATAGATAAATACTGTCTGCTTTCAAAATGCATCAGGGACTATATAAAACCTATGTATCAAAACATAAACTTTATTTTGAAATATGATTAACATAGCTGAGAATATACTCTGCTCTTGGAACAAAAAAACACACTAGAGAATTGATATGATGGTTCATATGTTCTTTGGTAGTTACAGAAATGGAATAAAAAATGAAGATCAGATAAGCTTCAGCTTGTTGTTTGTTTTTAGTTTTGCACATTAGATGTAGCAATTGAAAAAGCATATTCCCAGTGCAGATTTTCAGAGGTGAAATTCTACTCACCACTTCATTCCTTTGGGATCCTCTTGTATCTTCACTGAAACTAAAAACACTTCAGCTTTGCTTGAAGCATATTTTGTGAATCTTAAAAATAACATGAATTTAAGCAAATTCTGACTTTTTTCTTCTTCCCAACCATGTTGCTCATACTGAAATAAAACATACATTTTGGATTTTGGTCTTATGTTTTAAATTATGCTTGTAATTTAGTCTTCAAGGAAATCTGAGCTGAATGTCCATGCTTTCTTTTTTTTAAAAAAAGACAGTGAAATATATGGATAAGCCAAGTTCCCAAACTAAGAGAAGCAAGACACAAAGTGAATTATAATATGCAAGCTAACATATTTTTCTGCACAGAGTTCATGATCTTTTAATCTCATTTACCCACTGGACATCAGTTTCAGTCTCCTGATAATTTAACCAGCAGAATGGTATTGTGGCTTAAATAACAAAGAAAATAATACCTCTACTAAAAAAATAATAATAGCAAAACTTATTAAGCTCCTACCATATTGTTAGTGCTTTATATATTGATTAAATTAACACCAAAACCATATGAAGAAGTTAGTGTAATTATCCCCATTTTATGAATGAGGGAAGTTAGGCACAAAATGAATCATTACTTTGTCCAAGTTACCCCCCTAGGAAGGGGCAAAGACATGAACTCAGATTCTGACATTCTGACCTCTGAATCATTTTCTTAATACTATGCAATGGAACTGCTCTATTGATATAATTTGTGAGGAATTGCCTTCCTGAGATAGAATTAAGAAGGAACAGTGATACAGGACAGGCAAGCCCCCATATTGTAGTTTAGCCTGGGAGAGTTCTTGGCTTTACTCAGGAAAGAATTCGAGAACCAGCAGTAGAAAAAAGCAGCTTTATTTTATTTATTTATTTATTTATTTATTTATAACTTTCATTTTAGGTTCAGAGGTACATGTGAAGGTTTATTACATAGGTAAACACGTGTAATGGGTCTGTTGTACAGATTACTTCATCACCCAGAAATTAAGTCTAGTACTCCATAGTTATGTTTTCTGCTCTTCTCCCTCCTCCCACCCCTCACCCTCAAATAGGCACCAGTGTCTGCTCTTTCCTTCATTGTATTCATAAGTTATTATTTAGATCCCACTTATATATTTGATGAGGATAATAGCCTCCAGCTCCATCCACATTCCCACAAAAGACATGATCTCAATTTTTTATGGCTGCATAGTATCCATGGTGTATATGTACCACATTTGCTTTATTCATTCTGACAGTGATGGCCATTTAGATTGATTCCATGTCTTTGCTATTGTGAATAGTGCTGTAATGAACATTCACATGCATGTATCTTTATGGTAGAATCATTCATAGTCCTCTAGGTATATACCCAGTAATGGAATTGCTGGGTCAAATAATATTCTGCTTTTAGCTTTCTGAGGAATCACCATACTGCTTTCCACAGTAGTTGAACTGATTTACACTCCCACCAAAAGTGTATAATTGTTCCCTTTTCTCCTCAACTTTGCCAGTATCTGGTATATTATTTTAAATACCATTTTGACTGGTGGGAGATGGTATCTCATTGTACTTTTGATTTGCATTTTTCTAATAATAAGTTACATGGAGCTTTTTTTTTCACATGGCTCTTGGCCACATATATGTCTTCTTTTGAAAAGTATCTGTTCATGTTTTTTGACCATTTTTTAATGGGGTTGTTTTTTGCTTGTAAATACGTTTAAGCTCCTTATAGATGCTGGATATGAGACCTTTGTCAGATGTATAGTTTGTACATATTTTCTCTCATTCTATAGGTTGTTTACTCTGTTGATAGTTTCTTTTGCTGTGCAGAAGTTTTTAAGTTTAATTAGATTCCACTTGTGAATTTTTGCTTTCATTGCAATAGATTTTGGTGACTTTTTAATGAAATCTTTGCAAGTTCCTATGTCCAGGATGATATTGCCTAGGTTATCTTCCAGGGTTTTTATAGTTTTGAGTTTTACATTTAAGTCTTTAATCCACCTTTAGTTGATTTTTGTATATGTTGTATAACTGGGTGCAGCTTCAGTCTTCTGCAGATAGCTAGCCAGTTATCCCAGCATCATTTATTGAATAGAGAGCATTTCCCTGTTGCTTGTTTTTGTCAGGTTTCTCAAAGATCATATGGTTGTACATGCACAACTTTATAGCTGGGCTCTATTCTTTTCTATTGGTCTGTGTGCCTGTTCTTGTACAATTACCATGCTTTTTTGGTTGCTATAGCCTTGTAGTACAGGTGGAAGTCTAGTAACATGATGTCTCCAGCCTTGTTCTTTTTTTTTTTTTTTTTTTTTACCTACGAAGTCAGACACTCTAAGGGTGGGGAACCTGTCATCTGTATTCTATTAAGCCTTTTAGGTGATTTTAATGGAGGATAAAGTTTGAGAAACACTGCTTTAGAATCATTAGTCATCCTAAACTATAGATGATATCGGATTTTAACTTCTCCCCACCCCACTTATTATAGGTCTAGTTTTGTTTTACAGCTAGCAGTACTGCCTGCATAATTTGCTAGCTCAGTGCAAAATGAAAATGTGGGCCTCTTGTTCAAAATGAAGGAAAATAGTGTCAGTAAAAGTATACACAGGTGTTTTGTTACCCATCGCTCTTGACTTGTCACAGTGTTTTTTATTTGTAATTTTATATCATTCTGATTAAGGAAAAATGAAAGGTTTTAAGTTACTAGCATAAGTTTTACCATTCCTCTTTATATTGTGTGATATCAGTTTGAATTGCAAATATGAGAGTATTTAACTCATATGCAGAATCACCAAAATTTCACAGTTCTTTTTTTTTTTTTTTTTTCAGTAACTTTCTTTTTTTTTTTAGAGAAAGAGAGAGAGAGAATAGGAAGGAGAAAAAAGGAAGAGAAAGAGAGAGGAGAGAATGGGGAGGAGGGAGAAGGAAAAGAAAGAGGGAGAGAGAATGGGAGTATTGCTTTCTTGCCCAGGCTAGAATGCAATTTAGTAATGGGTATTGAAAACCTCTTTTATACTGATAATTATACTTAATGATGTAATCAGGAAGGAGTAAGGGAAGAAGATAACAAACAAACAGCCAACCAATATTTAATTTAAACCTATGAAATGCTATGCGATTACTGAGGAGTGATTTACTTCCAATTATATAGTCACCTTTGGAATAGGTGTGAGGTGGTAATGTATGTTTTGTGTATTTGAAGTGGAGAGTACTATAAATATTTATTAAGTTTACTTGTTCCGGGTCTGAGTTCAAGTTCTGAATATCCTTGTTAATTTTCTATCTCGTTGATCTATAGAATCGTTAGCTCTTGTTGTTGCATTGATCCTTTTGCCATTATGTAATGTCATTCCTCGCCTCTTTTGATCTTTGTTGCTTTAAAGTCTACTTTATCAGAGGTGAGAATTGCATCTGCTGCTTTTTGTTTATTAGTTTATTTTTACTCTCTGTTCAATTGGTAAATCTTCCTCCTTCTCTCTGAGTCTTTGTGTATTGTTTCATGTAAGATGGGCCCGGATGCAGCATACCGATGGGTTTTGGCTTTTTATCCAATTAAAATATATGTAAGTTTAATACCAGCATTTGATGCTAGCTGGCTGTTTTGCCCATTAGTTGATGTGAATTTTTTATTGTGTTAAAGTTCTTTGCTTTTTGATATATTTTTGGAAAGGCTGATATTGGTTGTTCCTTTATATGTATAGTGCTTCTTTCAGAAGCTCTTGTAAAGCAGGCCTGGTGGTGGTGAACTCTCTAAGTACTTGTTTGTTCGCAAAAGATTTAATTTTTCCTTCGCACATAAAGCTTAGTTTGGCTGGATAGGAAATTCTGGGTTGAAAGTTCTTTTCTTTAAGGATGTTAAATATTGGTCCCCACTCTTTTCTGGCTTGTAGGGTTTCTGCTGAGAGATCTGCTGTAAGTCTGATAGGTTTCCCTTTATGGGTAACCTGAACTTTCTCTCTAGCTGCCCTTAGTATTTTCTCCTTCATTTCAACCCTAATAAATCTGGCAATTATGTGCCTTGGGGTTGGTCTTCTTGAAGAATATCTTTGTGGTGTTCTCTGTATTACCTGGAGTTGAATATTACCCTGCCTTGCCAGGTTGGGAAAATTTTCCTGAATGATATCCTGAAGAGTATTTTCCAACTTGGATTCATTCTCTTCATCACATTCAGGTACACCTATCAAACGTAAATTAGGTCTTTTCACATAGTCCCATATTTCCTGGAGACTTTGCTCATTCCTTTTCATCCTTTTTTCCGCATTCTTGTCTTCTCGTTTCATTTCACTGAGCTGGTCCTCGACTTCTGATATCCTTCCTTCCGCTTGATCAATTCGACTGTTTAAACTTGTGCATGCTTCGCGAAGTTCTCGTGTTGTGTTTTTCAGCTCCATCAATTCACTTATATTCTTCTCTAAATTGTCCATTCTCATTAACATTTCGTTAAACCTTTTTTCAAGGTTCTTAGTTTCTTTGCATTGGGTTAGAATAAGTTCTTTTAATTCACAGAAGTTTCTTATCACCCACGTTTGGAAACCTGCTTCTGTTATTGGAATACCGGTGTAATCTATTAAGCCTTGTTCCGTTACTGATGAGGAATTGCAATCCCCTGTAGAGGGAGAGGCATTCTGATTTTGAGTATTCTCTACCTTTTTACGCTGGTTTCTTCCCTTCATTATATATTTGTCCGTCTGTCGTCTTTATAATTACCGACTTTCTAACTGGGTCTCTGACGTCCAACTTGTTGATTCCCTGCGCCGAAATCTGAGCAATCCACTGAGCCGGCCAAAAGAGCGGTGTTAAGATTGATGGTGCTTTTCTGCCCGGGAATATCCGGACTCTGCACCAAGAACTGGCGTGCTAAGGCACCAGCAAAACCGCCACGCCGGCCACAAGAGTCGCCCTGGCGACCCGTGGAGCTCCTCCACTGGGAATCTCGTGGTCCGTGAGCAACTAATATTCGTCTGAAAGTGTGGCGTCCTCTCGTTCTTTGCGCTTTCACTGGGAGGTACGTGCCCGAGCTGCTAATCATCAGCCATCTTGGATCTCTCTCCCCTTGTTCTTTTTGCTTAGGATCATCTTGGCCATTCACACTCTTTTTTGGTTCCATAAGAACTTTAAAATAGTTTTTTTCTACTTCTATGAAGAATGTCCTTGATAGTTTGATAGGAATACCATTAAATCTGTAAATTGCTTTGGGCAGTATAGTCATTTTAATGATACGGATTCTTCCTCTCCGTGAGCATGGGATGTTTTTTGGTTTGTTTGTGTCTTCTATCATTTAGTTACCAGTGTTTCATAATTCTCATTGTAGAGATTTTTCACTTTCCTGGTTAGCTGTATTTCTAGGTATTCTTTTTGTGGCAATGTGAATGGTATTGAGTTCCTTTTTTGGTTCTTGACTTGGTTGTTTTCGGTGTTTTGGAATGCTAGTGCTTTTTGCTTATTGTTTTTGTATCCTGAAGCTTGCTGATGTTGTTTGTCAACTGGTGGAGCTTTTGGGCTGAGACTGTGGGGATTTTAGATATAGAATCATGTCATCTGAAAATGGACATAGTTTGACTTCCTCTCTCCATATTTGGATGCAGTTTATTTCTTTCTCTTGCCTAATTGCTCTGGCTAAGACTTACAATACAATATTGAATAGCAGTGGTGAGAGTGAGGGCATCCTTGTCTTCTGTTGGTTTTCAAAGGGAATGGTTCCAGCTTTTGCTCATTCAGTATAATGTTGACTGTGGGCCTGTCATAGATGACTCCTTATTTTGAGGTATGTTTTTTCAATACCTGGTTTCTTGAGAGTTTTGAACAAGGAGTATTGAATTTTATCAAAAGCCTTTTCTTTGTCTATTGAGATAATCATGTGGTTTTTGTCTGTAGTTTTTTTTAATGTGATTAATCATATTTATTGATATTACAATGTACTTACAAGTAGTGACTGTAAAATAAACCAGGCTGAGGAAAGAATCTCAGAACTTAAAGACTGAATCTTTGATGTAAAAGAACCAGACAAAAATAAACAAGTAAGAAAAAAAAAGTATGAACAAAACCTCCAAGAAGTATGGGATTATGTAAAGAGGCCAAATCTACAAATCTTTGGCATCTCTGAAAGGAAGGAAGAGAAAGCAAAAAACCTGGAAAGCATATTTCAGTATATCATCCATGAAAATTTCCTAGCCTTGCTAAAAAGAACAACAGTCAAATTCAGGAAATATAAAGAACTCCCTCAAGATTCTATTCAAGAAGATCATCCCTAAGACAGATAATCTTCAGATTTTCCAAAGTCAAAATTCAAGAATTTTAAAGACAGTTAAAGAAAGAAATGGCAGGTCACCTACAAAGAAAATACTATCAGGCTAACAGCAGAACTCTCAGCTGAAATCCAACAAGCCAGAAGAGTTTGGGGGCATATATTCAACATGCTTAAAGAAAAAAAAATCTTCAAACAGAAATTTCATATTCAGCCAAACTAAGCTTGCCAGGCAAAGGAGAAATAAGATTCTTTTTAGATAAGCAAATGTTGATGGAGTTTGTTACTCGCCAGACCTGTCTTACAAGAGAACTTGAAAGGGTCACTAAACATACAAAGGAAAATTCATACCAGCTAATACAAAAAGACACTTAAACACACAAACCAGGGTCACTCTAAAGCAACCACTCAAACAATCCAACATAATAACCAGATAACAACACAATGATAGGATCAAACCCACACATATAATACTAACCTTGAATGTAAATGAACCTAATGCACCACTTAAAAGACACAGAGTGGCAAGCTGGATAAAAAAGAAAGATTCAGTGGTATGCTGTTATCAAGAGACCAATCTCACATGTAATGACACTTATGGGCTCAAAATAAAGGGATGAAGGAAAATCTACCAAGCAAACAAAACAGAGAAAAATCAGGGGTTGTAGTCCTAACTTCAGATAAAACAATTTCAAACCAACAAAAGTAAAAAAAGACAAAGAAAGGCATTACATAGTAGTAAAGGGTTCAATTCAACAAGAAGACCTGACTATCCTAAATACATATGCACCCAACATAGGAGCATTCAGATTCATAAGTTTTTAGAGACCTATAAAGAGACATAGACTTCCACATAGTAATTGTGGGAGATTTCAACACTCCACTGACAGTATTAGACCAATCATCAAGGCAGAAAATTGACAGTGATATTCAGGACCTGAACTCAACATTGGACCAAATGGATCGGATAGACCTTTACAGAACTCTTCACCAAAAAAACAACAAAATGCACTTTCTTCTCATTGCCACATGGCACTTACTTGAAAATCAACCACATAATTGGGCATAAAACAATCTTCAGCAAATGCAAAATAACCAAAATCATACCAAACACACTTGGACCACATTAAAATGAAAAATAGAAATCAGGACTAAAAAGATTGCTTAAAACCATGCAATTATGTGGACATTAAACAACATGCCCCTGAGTGATTTTGGGGTAAATACTGAAATTAAGGCAGAAATAAAGAAGTTTTTTGAAACTAATGAGAAAAAAGATGCAACATACCAGAATCTCTGAGACACAGCTAAGTCAGTGTTAAGAGGGAAATTTATGGGCCTAAATGCCCAAATCAAAAATTTAGAAAGACCTCAGGTTAACAATATAACTTCACAACTGAAAGAACTAGAGAAGCAAGAACAAATCAACCCCAAAGCTAGCAGAAGACAAGAAGTAACAAATATTGGAGCTGAACTGAAGGAAACTGAAACACAAAAAACCATTCAAAAGATCAATTAATGCAGGAGTTGGTTTTTTGAAAGAAATAACAAAATACATACACCCTCCCAAGACTGAACCAGGAAGAAATTGATTTCCTGAACAGACCAATAAGTTCTGAAGTTGAATAAGTAATAAATAGCCTAACAATCAAAAAAAAAAAAAAAAAAGCCCAGGACCTGATGAATTCACAGCTGAATTCTACCAGATGTACAAAGAAGAGCTTGTACCATTCCTTTAGAAACTATTCCAAGACTAAGGAGGAGGGACTCCTCCTCAACTCTTCATATGAGGCCATTGTCATTCTGATACCAAAACCTGTCAGAGTCACAACAACAATAAAAAGAAAAACTTTAGGCCAATATCCTTGATGAATATCAATCCAAAAATCAACAAAATCTTAATATACCAAATCCAGTAGGATATCAAAAAGCTAATCCACCATGATCAAGTAGGCTTCACCCCTGGGAGGCAATATTGGTTCAGCATAAGCAGATTTATTGAGATGGCCATGTACAGCAGAGTGGCTGCTCCTTGTGGAGCAATACCAACCCATAGGCAGTACACTCAGAGCAGCAGGGTATGGGCTCTCTGTTATCTGCATTTATGTTCACTTTTAATTACATGCAAATTAAGGGTTGGGCAATTCAGAAATATTTAGAGAAAGGAGCGGTTATTTCTGGGTGTTCCCATGGTACTTGTAAACTGTCATGATGCTGGTAGAGGTGTCATATGCTGATGAGCATCAAAGGCAACTGGAGACTGCCTTTGGCACCATTTGCTGGTTCCAGCCAGTTTCTTGATTTCATCTTGTCAGGATCAGAACACAAATCCTGCTGGTCTCCTATCTTATTTTCTCCCCTCAGAGATTATATACTCCTCCTTAATGCTAAAGGGGTTATAGAAGAGTGGGGCGGTCCAACTTCTGTAACTGCTTCCTGCTGATCGTATGAGCATAGGTACTTCCTGACATTGGAGGAGTAGAAATTATAGATATCCGATGTAAGGAGGCCAAAGGCAGTATATCCCTGTTTCCTGGGTCAGAAGATAGGATGAATTGGAAGCCTTGTGACAGCATTGTCTTTAAATGGAATTGTTGTAATCTGGAAGACACGAATTTTGCTAAGAGGTAACAAGCAAGGGCCAAAAATTATTAGTAACAAGATAGCTATTAAAGGTCATATGAAAGGTAAAATCCAGGTGAGATTTGGTAGGGCAGTTTTAATAGTCAGTCAGATATAGGTGGAATCAGTGCCCTGGTTATCTCTATATAGCCAGGTAGCTTTTTCATATATTTTTTGAATGTTAATTTCAACTTGTCCAGAGTTATTAATATATGAACAGCAGTTCTTATTAATAACAACATAGACTGTTGTTCAGGTAGTAAATAATACAACACTAGTCAAGGGTTACATTTGCCAAAAGTCTAGGGACTCTTGAATTCTCTTTAGTGCCTAACCTATGTTGGTGGCCAGTTATTCTGGGGTTTGAGTCAAATTCCTTAGGATTGTCTCAGGTAGGCAAAGCCACTCCAAGAAGCCACTAGTTCTATTACTGCCCTGCTTCTCACCAGAATTAATGCTATTGTTTGTTTATTTCTGGTATTGTTGGGCTATATACAGTCACCCTCAGAGGGGAAGTGGTGGCCAACATATGTTTCTGTTTTGATATACAAAACATTTTGTTTTGATATACAAGCTTTTTATATACAAAAGAAAACTATTCCTAAAAGAATAGGTGGCTCTCCAGGGAGTCAGGAGTATTTACAGGGTAGGATTTCTTTCCACTCATAACCACAGACAAAAGTGAACCAGTTAGGTCACAAATTTAGGCCATATGTGGTATGACATCTATTCTTGGCTACCAAGTTGGATCTAGAGGTATTTTCCCTCAATTCCAATAAGAGTGGTCAAACAGCTCCTATATTCCAGAAGGGGGCAATATTTCCACCATCCCAGATCAGGCAGTTGCTTTTTCCTTGCATGTATTGACCCTGGAGGAGGCATCGTGCATGGTTTCCTTACTTAGAAGTTGGATCCCATTTATCTTAGTGCAGCCTTGGGAACTTGAGCATTGGAACAGAGCATTACAGGGAATCTTCCACTCTTGTGTCATTAACACAGCAATAGGTGCAAAGGTAGTGTCACTAGATTACTGGAGGTACCAGTGCCCAATCTCTCAGGTCCAGATAACAGTGGTAGAAGAAATTAGGTAGAATCTGTTAAGAGGGGAAGAGTTCCACCTAACAGGTAGGGGTCTGTGTACTAAGAGATCATGGTGGTTAATTAGGAGGTCCAGAGAGATGGTTGTGAGATTTTCCAGATGTGCCAGAATGTGGAACTCTGTCTTGGGGATGTTGATGACAGATTGAGCAACCAAGATGATTCCTTGATGCTATACTGTTTGAAATATTTAATAAAGAGTTTTGCTCCCACCCACACTGAATTAGGTTAACTGGGGGAGCAAACAGGATTATCAGAGGCAGCATGATGTTTAGCTGGACCTTAGAGTGGCCTCTACACCCAACGAGGACAGAAGATGTATTTTCTAGGTGGAAGCAGTTGTTCAAAGCCATAGAGAAGGAGTATTATAATCAAGAAGAAGGGAAAAATTGATACTCTTGTGCTTACCACAGCATCACATCTCTGTGCCAAACTGAGCGTTGGTCCTTTTACAAAGGTAGTGGACCAAAGGAGAAGAGGATGCTATATGATAAAGATACTTGCACACATATGCTTATCACAACACAATGTACAATTGCAAAGATGTGGAAGCAACCTAAGTGCCCACCAACTAATGAAATTGTGGTATGTATATAACCATGGACTACTACTTGGCCATTAAAAAGAACAAAATAATGTCTTTTGCAGCAAGTTGGATGGAGCCGAAGGCCATTATTCTAAGTGAAGTAACACAGGAATGGAAAACCAAAAAACATACATTCTCAGTGATAAGTGGGAGCTAAGCTATTAGTACCCAAAGGCATACAGAGTGATATTAATATAATACTCAGAAGGGGGAGAGTAGAAGCAGTGTTAGAGATTAAAAAAATACTACACAGGTGTATTATACACTACTCAGGTGATGGGTGCTCTAAAATCTCAGAATTCACCACTATTAATTCAGTCATGTAACAAAAAACAGTTGTATCCCAAAAGCTATTGAAATTAAAACAAAAAACAAAACTGACCAACAACCCTAGGAATAGGCCGACTGACCTGATAAGAATAGGCTGATGGTGCCTGCAGAAGACCACAAAATACTGACCAAGAAAGCAGTCATTAACTACCCACCTGAGACTGCACATGATCATTTTACAAAAATGTTTTTATGATTGCCCTTAACTTCCCTTAAAAATTCTTGATCCAGAAGCACAACTTGGAGAGATGGTTTTTGAATGCTAGTTCAACGCCTCCCTTTGGTTGATGGCTTCTCCAATAAAGCTAACTTTCCTTTAGTTAAAAAAAAAAATGTAGTGGATGGCCTTCAGGGACTCACAAGTAACATTGTATCTGAAACCTGTGGAGGCTCATAAGAAACAGGTTTAATTCTGGATAGGTGTACTCAGCTGGTGTTCCCTTGAAGTTTAATGTCTGTGGGGATAGTTAACAACCTCTGATAGGGGCCCTTCCATTTTGATTGTAATTCATCCTTGGGGAATCCTTCTTTCCAAATTTTTAGTAAGACTAAATCTTTTGATTGAATGGGGGAGTTAATTCTTTCCCTTGTGGGAAAGGGCAATTCTTTATTTCCATGTTCTTGAAGGGTCTTTTGAACCTGACCTAAATTCTGTACACACACACACACACACACACACACACACACACACACACACACACACACACACACACACTGCATTTATCAGGAATTGGAGTAATCAGAGCTGTAGACGTTTTCAAGTCTCCAGCTCCCCCAAATTTATTATGTACTCCTTCTTGGGTGTCTCAGCCTCCACCAAATCAAACAATTAGATCATGTATAACTTTGAGATGCAGCATTTTAAAGCTCTAGAATTATATCCTTCCTTTTTTTTGTTTAAAATGTATTAAATATAAAACTAATATTTTCATGAATGGAAAATGGCCTGAAACTCACATGCTACTTGCATTAGTGTACTAATATGTCTTAAACTATAAGTGATGTGGCCAGGCATGGTGGCTGATGCCTGTAATCCCAGCACTTTGGGAGGCTGAGGCGGGAGGATCACTTGAGGGCAGGAGTTCAAGACCAGCCTGGTGAATATGGTGAAACTCCCATCTCTACTAAAAATATAAAAATTAGCTAGATGTAGTGGTATGCGCTTGCAGTCCCAGCTACTCAGGAGGCTGAGGTAGGAGAATTACTTGAATCTGGGAGGTGGAGGTTTTAGTGAGCTGAGATCTTGCCACTGCACTGTGGCCTGGGCGACAGAATGAGACTCTGTCTGAATGTGATGTTACAATAATTCTTTACTTTTTTTTGGGTATATATTGGGGTGAAGTGGGGTTGGATGTCAAAGTGGCAAGATTTAATAAATTTATTCAAAAACCCCACCAGCTTCTAGTAGTTACACCAAATGATAAGTTAATACATGCTAGTTAAATTAGATTATGAATTAAAAGGATGTAACTATTTCAGTAGAATACATTTTAGACTACAAAGAGAAACACAGAGAAACAAAACATAACAACACAAAAAAACCCTCTTATTCCTTTTGCTCTTCCCAACACCAGTGTTAGTTCTCCAAGTCTTTTCTCCCATTTATTGGTTCACTGAAACTTTAATATGCATACATTCTGAAAATTCTGTGTTTTGATCTGTTTTTACTTCTGTAGCTCTTCCACTGGGGAATTCTACTTGCTTTTTGTTTAATTTGGCTGTTACGTAAATATGTTGAAATGTTCCACTATGTCAGTTCCTACTGTGAAAATATTTTGTAAGCAGTAGTATTAAAACTTTTTTTCTCCCAGCTCTATAGATCGTAGAAATTTGAAAGCAACAAAGAAGTATAAGGCTTATCCAGTACACCCCTTCATGACACCACTGAAGCCTAGAAAAGAAAATGGTTTGCCCACAGTTCACCTGGAGGTAGAAGACCCTCAACTAGGATCCAGCATTTATGACTCCAATGCAAACAGATATTTAAATTTAAAAAGAAATTTAGCTTTTTATGATATTTGTAAAGCAAACTACATGGATTTCACTGAAAAGTGATTTCCATCTTACAGTCCAAATCAACTAGTACTTGTTAACTATGTGGTATAATTCTGTTTTCAAAAGAACCAGATTATTATCCTTATTTACAGTGGGAACTCTGAGGTGTAGAAAGGCTAAGTAACTTGGCAACTTACAAAGCTAGTGAGAGGTGGAGGGAAGATTTTTACTGTTACCATCAAGCTCTAGTTCTGTGCCCTTAACCACTAGGCTTGTCACTATGTGCTTATTTTATTTTCTTCACTCTGTAATCCACTTATGATGTACATGTAAGAACTGGTATAATGACAAAGCTTTCAGTTTTTAACTTGTGATTACCTGAAGTTTCACTTTTAAAATTAAAAAGTTTATCAAACTTTTTAACTATCTCTACTGCCCAATTATTTCTATTCCTATTCACCATTTCACCAATTTGTGAAATTCTGAAATTACTATAGTTGTGAAATTTTCTAATGCAAATATATCTTACTAATCTTTGCCTCTACAAACATACAAATAGACCTTCAGCTATTAGATTAGTGAAAACAAAACACTCTTTTTTTTTTTTGACAGAGTCTCATTCTGTTGCCCAGGCTGGACTGCGATGGCATGATCTCAGCTCACTTCAACCTCTGCCTCCTGGGTTCAAGAGATTCTCCTGCCTCAACCGCCTGAGTAGCTGGGATTACAGGTGTGCACGACCATGCCTGGCCAAGTTTTGTATTTTTAGTAGAGACAGGGTTTCACCATGTTGGCCAATCTGGTCTTGATCTCCTGACCTCGTGATCTGCCCACCTTGGCCTCACTAAGTGTTGTGATTACAGGTGTGAGCCACCTTAATAGCTTTGCCTTAAGCCCTTTCTAAATTATTCAAAACAAACCAAAAAATACCTCTTTGCCTCTAGGGGTAGTTTTGGCCTTCAATTATTAATTTACCCTTTCTAAGAAAAAGGTGCTTTCTAGGATGAAAAACTGTAATTTCTGTTTGGGATGGCAGCAGGGGCAGTGTTCCCTCTCCAACTTTTTGATGTCATTTTTGGCTAAAGTTATATCCTGTACTGAATGAGTGAGTCACTATGGGAGAAAACTAAAGAATGAAAACTGAACTTTGCAGTTGAGAAGAACTTATGAAGGCCATAACAAATTACCTTAGTCCACATAAAATAATCTGAAGAGTGAAAGTTAATGCCCCAGGCCTCTAATGCTGAGCTGAGGTGAATGTGTGAAGTAAAGCAGGACTGAGTTGGGTAATGTCAGCTAAGGGCTTTGAAAAGACATACTGGTTCCATAGTCATTCATACCCTCTGTCTGGCTTGCATTCCTCACTGATCTTTAGGAATTGGAGAAAGCAGACAATTTAGATTTTAGGGATTTATTTAATTTTATTTTTTGGGACTGAGTCTCGCTCTGTTGCCCAGGCTGGAGTGCAGTGATCTTGGCTCACTGCAACCTCTGCTACCCAGATTCAAGTGATCCTCTTGTTTCAGCCTCCCAAGTAGCTGGAATTACAAGGGTGTACCAGAACACCTGGCTAATTTTTGTATTTTTAGTAGAGACTGGTTTACTCCATGTTGGCAAAGCTGGTCTCAAACTCCTGACCTCAAGTGATACACCTGCCTCGGCCTCCCAAAGTGCTAGGATTACAGGAGTGAGCCACCGCTCTCAGCCAGGATTTTAAAAAATAAACATTAATTTTTCTTATTATAAAAGAAAACCAGATTTATCTCAATGTTTTAAAACTATGAAAGTGTTTTAAAACCATGAAAATTTCTTTTCACCTTAATACCCAGAGAAACCGATTGTAAACAGTTAATTTTCTATTTATCTCATTTCATTAAATGCTTAAACACTTGTCTAAATGCAAAGTGATGTGAAACCCACATGCCACTTGATTTAGTATGTTAAAATATTTTTAATGTCATGTAGTAAACAAATACTATGTATCTCTTTATTATACGAGTTCAACAAATTTGGGATCTTGCGATTTAAATACCTTTTTACTTTTTTTTTTCAATCTATAAATCAGAGTAGCACAATATACATGTACCATAGATTAATATTATTCAAAAGCATGTTTTTAATGCCTTCATCATATTTTCTTTTATGACAGTTAGTATATATTTTGTCATTCTCCCTGCATACTTTTTTATTTTAAATTAGGAATAAGTATTGAAAATCTTTACAGAAAATCCTTATTTTCAATACTTATTCTTAATATAAAATAGAGAAAAGTATACTGTCATATAAATCATTAAATTTTCCCTTTTTAATCAAATAAATAATATATAAATACTTTTGCTAATAACATTTTGTTAATTTCTTGTGTAATGGTGTGATCTCAGCTCATTGTAACTTCTGCCTCTCGGGTTCAAGTGATTTCCTGCCTCAGCGTTCCTAGTAGCTGGGATTACAGGCGTCCATCACCATGCCTGGCTAATTTTGTATTTTCAGTAGAGATGGATTTTCACCGTGTCTGCCAGGCTGGTCTCGAACTCCTCACCTCAGGTGATTCAGCTGCCTTAGCGTTTCAAAGTGCTGGGATTACAGGCATGAGCCACTACACCTGGCCTAATAATCTTTTGTTAATTTCTTTTAGCATTAGCTTTTGATGTTTATATTTTCATAATTATTTCCCATTAAAATGTTACAATGGCATATTTCACTTATCTATAGAATATAACTCCTTTCAAGTTATTTTTTCTAAGCAGCCTTTTTTAATGGTTTTATAATATCCCATTATAAGAATATATTACTTTAATGACTGCATCTTATTGAATATATAGGTTTTTCTCAATGTCTTATATTATAAATATTGTGTAATGAACATCTTTTGATACCATGTTGCCAGATTTTGTTCCTGATACTATTGTCCATTTGTTTACTTCTTTCCTGAATGTGTCGTGAATGTCTACTATGTGTTAAGGCACTGCGGTGGCATAAGAAAAATAGGCACTAACCTCATGAATTTACAGTGTAGAGCAGTGCTGCCAGATAGAACTTTCAGCAGTCATGAAAGTGTCTGCATTGTCCAATGCAGTTACTTTATTTTTACCAATTTAAATTTGAATTGAAATAGCCACCTATGGCTAGTGGCTAGTGTCTTGAATACCATCATGAAGAATTTTCCTATTCATACTGTCAAATCTGTCAGCTTTCTTGAATACTGTATAATGTTAGAGCCCTCATGGGATCTGTATTAACATGTCCTTTTATATATTATGTAAAGAGAAATACTCATTCTATTGCATGTTTTATAAATTCATTAATACTTTTTAAAAACTCAACATATTAGCCAGTTACCTAAATTAAATTTGAAAACCATAAGATCTTGTATGCTGATACATGTTGATGAATATGTTAATATAGATTGTAATGTATTTGTTCCAAATGACTAATTAAGAGGCAATATAAAATCAATATGTAGTCTAATTTTATAATATACAAAAATAATCACTCTATATTCAACTCAACATATCTTTCTGCCTTAATTTATATGGCTAAATTAGTTTTAAAGAAGCCAAGTTAATCTTCACTTGAATGATCCACAAGTAAGACATTTGATTATTTTGTTTTAAAATTTTCTTGTTCCACCTATGTGAAAACCTATACTTAAATATACGACATGTGGTAAACTTAATTTCCAGAACTGAAATGGAAACAATCTAAATTCATAGTTTGTAGATAATGCAGAATCAATTGAATGAGAAGATATCACTGATCACACCCCTATGGATATATCTCTTTGCATAACTAACTTTTAGATTTATAGTACTATTTTATATATTCTTTTAATAAACAAAGTTAAACCAAGTACTGATGTGAGGGAAGCCAAAATAAAATACAAACAATGAAAGACAAGCCTAATTATATTACAAATGAGTGAGATAATCGCATTAAAGAGAATAGAAAATAACTAAAATTACTGTGGTAAAACAGTGTCTTGACTGGATACTGTATGGTTAATGGAAAAAAAATTGAACATAACTGCTGTAATCATATTATAAATATTTTTAACAGGAGCTTGACTGACAAAATATGTATTTTATACACATGTATTTTCTAAAATGTTTATGTATATGCCATAATTAAGAAATGAGTAAATAAATGTTAGATGATGAGAGCCAGATTTCTGACTGTTGGAGAAATAAGTATAAAAATAAGGAAAAGGGGAAGGGTTAAATGAATCTTGTGGTGTTATGTGGATTAGAATGAGAAGTATAGATATAAATTATTTGTTTTTCACATATATGCTGATAAATAGATGAATAAATACAGTTAATCCCCGTTATTCACAATAGTGATGGTCTAGAGAGTGACTGAGCTAGCAAATACTGCAGTATTGCTCCTAAGGAAATACATAGTTAAGTTCACATGAGCCTCTGGTCACGTTTTCATCAATCAATCAGTCAATCAATGCATAACTTTCTTTTATGTATGTTTCTGCTTAAAGACATTTAATACATATTGCTGACTCATTACCATTGAATTCACAGCCAACAGTACTATAACTTATGACTAAAGTAACATAAATATGTTCTCTGTAACGCAGATCATAGCCTTCCTGTTCCTAAGAACACTAGACAGCGCTTCAGCACTACGATTGGGAACTATTTTAAACAGCAAAGTCAGCAACGTAAAGCACAGAAATGCAAAAAAGTAGCACTGCATAGATCTCCAATAGGACATGTATCTACAGTATGAGAACTGAAATGAGTTGGCAAAGCATTGCCTTGTTCAGCTTCAGCTGTGATCATATGCACTGGGTGACTCAGATTTTTCACCACTCTGCCCAGCTCTGTAAATGACTTTGAAAATGTCTTGAGAATTGATTTGGATTTGATTTTGGGGTTACAAATAAATTTTAGTGAATAGGTGAATTTGCAAATAAAATAGCAAATAATGAAAATCAGCTTTCTCTCTCTGTGTGTGTGTGTGTGTGTGTGTGTGTGTGTGTGTGTGTGTGTATTCATACTTACATAACCTAGCTATGACTGGTAAGAGGATCAAAAACAATGGCACTCCTTCAACAATGATGATACCTAGCACCTAGACTTTGGTCCTCAAATACCACTACTCAGAAAAGGAAATTAGAACTCCTTAAAGAAGTAGTTGATCTCGGGGTTAGGGCAAGAAAAAAATGCTAATTAGGTCTTTACATGTTGAGTTATTAGAAAGTCTTAAAAGACAAAGGAAAAAAATGATTTTTCACAAGAGCATAGGATACAATCTGAAGGAGCTCTGAATGAACAAATTGAGCAATAAATAATAATATTACTGGATTTTAACATCCAGAAGAAAAGGAAATGTTCATGAGTCTTTGCTCATATCAATAAATAATTTGATAAATAAATTGATACATGAGGGAAAAGAGACAATTGCTTTTCACAGTAGAATTTTAATTAATAAATGTAGAAGGAAATAAGGAAATAGAGAACTACCGTTAGGCAAACACCATAGTAATACATGTTACAGAGAAAGTCTCCTATGGATACAAAAACTAGTTGGGAGAAACAGAATTTGCATAGTCTCAAAGTATGTTCCCAAAATACTTATCAACTACAAAAAGAAATCTGTAGGAAAGCATGCTTAACACCAAATTCATCAAATGATCAAGGTAAACATCATTTGGAATAAGACACATTGCTAAATATCATGAACCTTTTACTCTTGATGTACTAAGAAAGTCACAAAACCATTTTTGGAGTATTCTTATCAAAAATGCATAACCACATTCTAATTTGAGGGATCATTAGACAAACATACATTGAAATATAAATATAAAATAATATTCTTCAGAAGTATCTACGTCATGAATGTAAAGGGAAGACTGAGGAACTATTACAGTATGGAGGAGACTAGATAGAAATAACAGCTAAATGCAATGTGAGATCCTGAATAGGATATTTTGGGATGGAAAAGGGCCGTTAGTGGAAAAATTGGTGAATATCAAATAAAGTCTAGAGTTTAGTTAATAATATTGTATCACTTTTAATTTCCTGTACTTTTATTATGTAAGTTGCTAATATTAGAGGAAATGAACGAAGGATATAACAGAATGCTTACTAATTTTGGAGCTTTTCTCTATTTCTGAATTAGTTCAAAATAAAAAGTTTAAAATACTATTAAAATTCATTGAGTTCATTTTCCTTCTTTCATGTCTGATTGGAAATTAGTTTTATTATCTGGAGTAAGGGAAATTGAAATTCATAAATATCTAAGAATACTTTAAAACTGGTTTTGCTTACCCTAGATATACAATTTCTTTACCTTTTCTAGTTCCTCTCAACTAATATTTGCTCAAGTTGTCTCAAGACAAAGGTACTGGATTCATATCTAACTGCAAAGTCAGTCCTCTTGGGAGTCACCTACCTTCTTGGATCCTGTGGTGGGCCAAAAGATCTCTGGTAGCAGCTCCACTGCTCCCTGTGCCTTTGTACCCTGATAACTTTCATTACCTCTTTCTTTATGCCCCTGTCACAGTCTGTGATCTTAATTCACATCCAAAGAGAAGGAAATAAATTGGCCAAGATCTTTTTTGTTCAGTTGAACCAGTCCTCATTGAATGTCACAAGCAAACTTAATGGATTCCTTGTCCTTAGATTATAATTGTTATCTTGTCAGTTCTGTCCCTTTTCGGACATGGACACATAGTGCAAAGCCTGACCACCTAATGATTGCACTTAGCAGGGGCAGTGGGTTAAGTAGCTGGGCATAGTATTGGCAGGCAACGTGTTTGGCCTATGTACAGTAGTAAAGAATAACAGTTTGCTGTCACTTATATAATACTGTGGTAAATAATTATACTTCTTTACAGTGTTAGTAATTTACATTTGTTGTCAGTGCTTTATAGGCTAACATTGTGTTCATTCATGTAACTTCACGTGACACTTTATATTAAAATGAAATGACGTCTTACACTTTTAGGAAGTGGAAAATAGATATCAATATTGAGGTAAATTGAGGCATTTTTTCATGTGAGATATTTATACTATTTTAATATTTATGCACTTGGAAAGTACAAGAAATTTTTGTGCATTTTGCAGCCTGCTTTTTCCCCCCGTCTCGAAAATGCTCATCAACGTGTTCTAATGATTAATTACTGAGGCATCAATAACACAAAAGGTGACAGTCAATAGAATCAAAGTGTAAATCCTAGGAGGAGGCTTGTATCTTATTCAATCCAACATCTCAATTTTAAGTCGATTTATCTATCTTCCCTTAAGACCATTAAGGAAGATGCATGCTCTTATTTTTCCTTTAGTCTAATCATCCTTGTAATAAATTAGAATTTACCACTCAGGAAAATTTTTGCTGTTGATAAAAATACCTCTTTTAGTTGGCAATACAATTACACAATATCTGTTTCTCTTTTTATGATAGTTGTGAGAAGGCACAGGGTTAGACTCAATTTTCAAGTCTGGTAGTTATATGAACATATTTTTTAAAATGTTCATTGCCGCCAATTTATTTAATAAATTATTAAGTAAAAACTGTATTACACATTATATAATACCTTATTTAGCTATAATTTATACATCCTTATCTAACAGCATATTTGTTTGTCTACCTCTCTATTACTATTTTCATGAAAGCCACTTCAAATCATTTTGGAAAGCTGCTAATCAGTCAGTGCTTATTGAGCAGATACTATGCATTAAAAGCTACATCAGTGAAAAGTTAATAGGAATCCCTGCTGTGGAGGAGCCTACATTCAAATGGGGAGAGGCATTTAAAAAATATGAGTCGTTAGTAATAAAATAAGTTTAAAACTCCTCCATGCCATGATCTAATCTTATATATCTCTGTTTCGCAATGTCAAAGTCATTACTGAGGGAAGTGAATAATGCTAAACTGAACAAAACAAAACATAGGAGCAATTGATTTAATCTTTTAGCCTTGATGATGGACCAAAACCTGGGGAAAAGCTGATGGTACAGAGGCAGAGTTGTATTACTAGCAGACTCAGACATATAAAGTGTGTGTGTATATGCATATATGTGTGTGTATGCATATGTGTGTGTGTATAGTTAGCCATGTGTTCAAATAATTGTAGAACTAAAATATTTGGAGAAAAAATTGCATCTGTACTGACATGTACAGACTTTTTTGTTGTCATTATTCTCTTAACAATAGTGTAACACTATTTTTTATTTTATTTTATTGTGTTTTAGGTTTTGGGGTACATGTGAAGAACATGCAGGATTGTTGCATAGGTACATTCATGGCAATGTGGTTTGCTGCCTTCCTCCCCATCACCTATATCTGGCATTTCTCCCCATGTTATCCCTCCCCAACTCCTCACACTCCGCTGTCCCTCCCCTAGTTCCCCGCTACAGACCTCAGTGTGTGATGCTTTTTTAACATGGAGTTTTGCTTGACCCTCTGCCTCCCGGCTTCAAGTGATTCTCCTGCCTCAGCCTCCTGAGTAGCTGAGATTACAGGCGTGCGCCACCACACCTGGCTAATTTTGTATTTTTATTAGACGTGGGGTTTCTCTACATTGGTCACGCTGGTCTTGAACTCCCACCCTCAGGTGATCCGCCAACTGTGGCCTCCAAAGTGCTGAGATTACAGGCTTGAGCCACTACGACTGGCCAACAATAGTGTAAAACTATTTATATAGTATTTACATTGTATTAGCTATTATAAGTAATCTATAGGTGATTTAAGGTATACAGGAGCATGTGAATAGGCTTTATACAAATATGACACCATTTTATTTAAGGGAATTGAGCTTCTGCAGATTTTGGTATCCAAGGGAAGTCCTAGAACCAATCCTCCATGGAATCCAAGGGATGATTGTGCATATATAAATATATATATACACATGTGCACACAAACACACACCATATATATAATGTATGTAAACACATACACATAGATGAGACATAAAAAAAGGGACACATTTTGGATGTGTCTTATAGAACTTTAAATACCCTCTTTTTTTTAATCCAACTCTCCCCTTTGTGTAACTAAGTAAGTGCTCAATAAATCTTCTTTACGTGAATGAATAAGAGAAAAAATTCCTTTCAAAGCATTATAAGAAAATAGTATGCTCCCTACAGACAAATCCAGATTAAAGCTGAATACTAATCACATTAGGGCATAACATGGTTTTTGTACAACAGTCAAAATAGCGTAAGTTTGCATACAAATTGTAGGTTTGCAAAAAGCAACGGGGCCAGCTTTTTTCACTGAGCTATACCTAGTTAATTCAGGGCCTTTTGCATAACACTTGCTCATTAGATTTGATTGTATTGATATTTTTGAAAAATAAAAGCCAATCCAAGCATGTCTTATAACAATGAAAAGTTTAAAAATAGATAATGTTAGCTATTCAGTAATTAAAATGAGCCGACTTTGATTAGTATTAGTGAGTTTTGAAATACCAACCTTCAGAGTCTTATAAACAGTGAAATAGCATAGCTCTGGCACTAATTGGGTCTTCTCAGGAGCCTAATAAGGCTGAATGTCATTTACTTAGCAATGAACAGCTTAGCAGATTACAAGGACCCCCACTCCCCAAAAAATTAATCAATGCTAAAAATCAGATGTAAATCATCCTGTGTAAGATCTAGTGTGATTAGAGAATAAGCATCTAGAGCAGAAAGAACAGAAACACTTTCTGGGTTCTACCAATTTCCATGCAACATCACTGCCTGTTACCACCTTCTGCTAGGAAGGGGCAAAATAGAGGACCTTGAGTCTGGAGTGGAAGTGGCTGAACCTGGCTTCTCCTGTCCCTTTCAATGCTGATTACCTGTCAGCTTCTAGAATGTCAGCAGATTCAACCTTCCCTTGCATTTTTGTCTCTATTCCTCTTTGAGAAAGCTGGCAAGAAGCCGCTTGCAGAAATGCTTTTCTCTTGGTTTTCCTCTTACCTCCCTGGCCTCTCTCTTCCTTGGTCTTTTTATTGGTGCTTTCTTAACTCCCTGGCCTGCAAGTGCTGGGGTAACCCAGGAATCATATTACTTTTCCACTGGTGCATAACAAATTACTACAAATGTAGTGGTTTAAAACAACAGACATTTTTTATCTCCTAGTTTCTGTGCGTCAGAACTCTGCTCACAGCTTACCTAGGTCTTCTGCAAGGATGCAGTCAGGGTGTCACGTGGGCCTGGGATGTCATCTGAATGCTTGACTTCAAAAGGATTTCCTTCTAAATTTACTCAAGTTTTCTGCAGACTTTTTATTTTCTTGAAGCTATAGGAGCGAGGGCCTTATGTTTTGTTAGCTGAAGGCTGGAGGCCTTGCAAGCCGGCAGCTAGAGGCTGCCCTAAGTTTCTAGAGGCTTCCATCAGTTTCTTGCCGAATTGTTTCCCCTACATGACTGCTTGCTTCACATACATCTCACCGTCACATATTCTATTGGTTAGAAACAAGTTACAGACCCTCCCTGCATTCTAGGAGATGGGAATCATACAGGGATGTGAACACCAGAAAGTGAGGATAATGGAGCACACGAGTCTGTCCTCTCTCCTCTATCTGCACTCATTTCTTCTTATATCTCACGCTGTATCTAAATGTTAAGCTCTATCTTCCTCAAACTTCACATCAATATAGCCAACTGCATAGTTTATATATAGTTCCTCTTGCATAGATCTAATGGACATCTCAAATTTCACATATCTAAACCTAGAATAATTATTTTCCACCAATAACTTTTTTCCCCACACTCTTCTAGCCTCACTAAATGTCAGCTCAGTTACTCAGTTAAACAACTTCTGTATCATCCTTGAGTCTCCATTCTTCATACCCACATCTAGTTTATCAGAACATTGTGTTCCATCTATTTTCAAAGTATATTCAGCCTCTGACCATTTCTCTCCACTTTGTGAAAATGCTTCCCATTTTATTCCCAGTAAAAGCTACACAATCTGACTTTTTTGTTACTTCTTTGACCTCTTCTATCATTGCTCCCGTTTTCATTCCATTCTAGAACACTGGCTAACTTGCTGTTTTCCGAGCACCCCAGGCACCGTTTCATGTTAGAACCTTTCAACTCACTGTTCCCTTTTACTGGAACTCTTTCCCCAAATGCCTGTATGTCTGACTCCCTTCCTTCCCTCATGGCCTTTCATACATGGAACATTACAGATGAGGCCTACCCTATTCACTTTTTAGCTGTTGCAATCTGTGTTCCAGATATCCTTTCTACTGCTCTCCCCTCTCCTTTTTTGTTCTTTGTAATTATAATCTTGCCACATTCTATACAAGTTATTCCTTCTATTTATTGTTTATGGTCCCTGTTTCCTACTAGAATGTTAGTTTCATGAGGACACAAACCTCTGTCTCTTTTGTTTATTGTTCTATCTCAAGCCCTTATATGTTCCTGGTACATAAATAGATGATCATTAAATATTTGTTGAATGGATGAACAAATAGTGCAGTTACTCTTGTTCTCATCTTGGTATCTGCAGCACCTTCAATTAATCCTGGACTCTTAGGCACTTGCAAAACTATTTTACTTTCAAAACTTTGGAAACTTGCCATTTCTTGTTTAGCATCTTCAGTTGTCACTAGGGTCTGCTTTAAAATTTAGGTTAATTGGTAGTCCTCTGGTTACCATTCCAGCCCTTATGGGGGTAACGTGTATCTCCATTTCCTAGCAACTGGCTCGGAACCTGCTTCTAGGATTGACCACACAGAACCCCGACACCACTGCCTCTGACTTTGCTGTTGATAGAAACTCATGCAATTTAACCATATGCCAGATTATTTTACATCAAATGTTGCCTCTCACCAAACATAGCTTCATGTACCCATCTCAGTTCTTGTTTCACTCCAAGCATTAAGAAGGAGGTAAAACAGGCAATGATAGTCACCTGACTCCTCTCCCAGTATACCCTTCCTGCAGGATTTTTTCTTCTGTGGCCTGTATGCTCTTTTTTCTTTCTGTGTTCCTACATCCTTGAAAATTATTAAAATCTGCATTTTGGGTAAGACTTTCCATTATTCACATATACTTTAAAGTAGTAAATAAATGTATCATTTTCTCTAGATGCTTTTTACTTTAAATCCTTACCCTTGTTGTAGAATGAAAAATGTTTTTCTTTCAACCACATTTGAGGCATTAGTATGCTGGTTAATTTGATTTAGGGCTCAAATATTAGAGAATTCCATTTCTGTTTCCTTGAACTCGCATGAAAGAAGTTGCTGAGAAGTCTCCGTGTGTATTAAGCAAACCTTGGGCAGAACTTCCCTATCGAGGTTGGGTCCAGGTGGATGTTGACTCATGAAGGTAGCTGATATAAAAAAGAGGGTTATCTCAACCAGATGGGTTGAGAAAAGTTTAAAGACTCATTCTCTACCACTACTGGAAGAGAGGTAGCTATGCCCTTGTCGTGCTTTATGATGCTTCCATTTCAACTTTTAAGTTGTTCCTTAAAATTTGTTTTAATCAGATATCGTTTGTATGAAAATATTTACTGTTCATGGAGTAGTATATGGTGATTTTCTCTGAGTAACATAGCCTGTACTTACCTTTGTCTTTTTCATTGTCTTTGAAACCTGACACTAATTTTCTAATTGTATTTTTAGGAAGCAGAATCTTAAACTTTCTGAGGAGAGCATTTGGGCTTCAGATTTCTAACAGGTAATGAGAAAATATGGAAAAGACCCACACTACCTAGATTACACTTTCACAAGGTAAAAGTTAAAGTTCTGGTGGGAAATTTTGTAAAAAATAAAATTCACACTGAATTCGTTTTTTAAAATTCTATGTACTTTTAAGCACAATGTTTATTATTGAGAATCAGCTCAAGTACAGAAAGAGTAAGAGACAGATGTCAGTTTAAGTAGACAAATGTTTCAAAAATAAAATATTTTTTATCATCAGTAAATGTTTTACTTGATAGACTAACTCGATAGTCTTAACTACACCAACAGTTGGATACAAAAGAAAATGTGTGCATTGCCAGCAAACATTTTCAAAAGATAAGCACTTGTGCCAAGTACTACATGCTTAGAAAAATCTTTCATTCGGCCAGCTGAGACCACCACGTGTCTTAAAATATGCCATCCATCATTTTAGTGTTAAGAGCGCCCCCTGGTGTGGTTGTATATTTATATGCTTCTGTGACATTCAGACGTTTTAGAAATCTCATTTTGCTGTTAGATGGTGATGGGGCTTTTTATGCTGGGTTGACTTGGTCAGTATGGTATGTTACTGTCTAGAAATCTGTATTTAATTTTTTTCTTGTCTTTATCCATGACCGTGTCTGGAGTCAGTGATCAGCTTGAAAGCTGAATTTAGGAATATTTAATTCCTAAATTTATTCAGTCAAGCTAATGGCCAATAATATATTGTGTATTAAGTGTGAAATTACATATTGAGATAAAATTTTACAGGATAATCAAGTTATTCGGTGGTAATAACTTTGTTAAGTGGCAAATTTCTGTGAACATTTTCTTTTTGGTAAACTCATGGGTGTTATAATAATTTAACATGAGAATTCAGACATTACATTTGCTTTTAAAATACTGATTGTGTAAAAACTAAATAATCCAAATGTTGATATTTCCTTACAAGCCAGCAACTCCTCTATGGTGATGTAATGTGCAAATATAAGCATAATAATTTACTCATAAATAAATAGGCTCTTATTTATTACTTGCCACCAAGGAATAACCCCATACATTTGCAGCCAAAATTGGCAAGTACCTGTTTTTTAACTTTTATTTTTTCTTGTATTTAATTTTTAATCCTTTGGGAATATAAACCATACTTGCAAAGTAAAAGTGCACATAATATTCTAAATCACATTTCTGTAAATTTGGTAATTGCAATTATTTTCCCTTATTGTCTCTTCTCCAGACTAAATTATCTTGATTGTTTTAACCATATCTCATATAAATTGTTTGAAATATAATAATTTACAGAACTACAGTTGTGAACTGTTTGCAGTAGATTGCTTTTGTTTTTATTTTTTTCTGTATGTTCTCTCTCCTTTGATTCTGAAACCATAAGCTCAGTACAATATTTAGATTAATTCCTGGCTTGTTGAAAGAATGTTTTTAAAAACGTGGATTTAAAAAATCAGAGCAGTGACTCTGTCTTAATAGACCTGTGTTTGAATCCTGGCTTTCATTATTTACTTGTAAAAATCATGGCTGTGGACAAGTTGCTGACTCTCTTGGAGCCTGGATCTCTTTTGTAAAAGACGAATGCAAATTGCTACTTCAAAGGATGTCCTTAATGCATCCTTTATATTAATATGTGTTTAATATTATATGCTAGATTTGGGTACCTTATGACACACCCCTTATTTTTCACAAATCTGTGAACATGGTTCTATTTCCTTTCTTTTTTTTGAGACTCACTCTGGTCCCCCAGGCTGGAGTACAATGATGTGATCTTGGCTTACTGCAACCTCCACCTCCCAAGTTCAAGTGATTCTCCTGCCGCAGTCTCTTGAGTAGCTGGGATTACAGGTGCCCACCACCATGCTTGGCTAATTTTTGTACTTTTAGTAGAGATGGGGTTTCACCATGTTAGTCAGGTTGGTCTCGAACTCCTGACCTCAGGTGATCCACCCTCCTCAGCCTCCCAAAGGAGGCTGGGATTACAGGTGTGAGCCTATTATTTCTGTAGTATGATGAGGCTTAGTGATTCTAAGAAACCTCATAAATGGAAAAGCCAAGATTCTAATTCAGGTCTTTCTGACTTAAGGTGAGCTCATAACCACGGTGCTATGTGTTTAATTTAATCATGTTTATTCATTTCTACTGATTTATTAATTTATTTGTCATTACTGTCAAATAATCCCCCAATGCCCAAACATAGAGGAAAGCAATCTTTTGAAAAAGCATAGAGGAATCATTTTATATGGATGCTCCTGTCTGAAAGCCAGAATTGCTTCGGGCATTTATTATTCTATGAAGATTTTCAAACGGGGTGGTGCATTAAGACATTCCTTGTTATTAGCATGATCGAGCTGATAATAGCAGTGACAACGAATAGGGGTATTAGGTTAGTGAACTTGAAGACATCTTTATGAATAATATAAAATCAGGGTAATGGAATGTTAATTTTAGAAACCATTGCAGCCTTCTAACTCACCATTTATTTTGTGTTTTTTGTTTCCTGGACCTGGGAGCATAGTGTAATTCTTATGTGCATTGGCATTCAATTTAAGTATCTAATTACTTGCATTGGCTTTATGAAACTTGTATCATTTTCTTTATGGGTTAAGAATTCTTTTTTTGATTTTTATATACCAGATTTTCTGTAATTGCTACAGAGGCTAATGTAATACGTTTCTCATTTCATTAATAAGTAGTTTTGAAGGCTACTAAGTAGCTCATCACAGAAACACAGTGTGAATAGGCCTATTCTTTGCTTAATAAAATCTGGTGTTGCATATTAATTTTTTTGGCCCTTGGGATTTTCTCTAAGAAGTAGGCTGTTTAACCACAATTCAAAGCACATTGTTAGGCTCTTCAATGACTAAGTGAGTGTTTTCTTGTTTAAGTTGTGTTATGTCCTGCTTGGGTCAGAGGTATAGGCGTTATTATGAGTTTGTATGCATATTATTATATTACTCCAAACACAAATTAACCCTACAAAAATCAGTTAATTAACAGAACCAATGAATGAGTGAAGAACTTGGAGTTTTCTTAGTATTTTGCCCTCATTACTGCCCACCTCTACGGTGGCTTTTCCTGCCAGCCCATCACACACACACACACACACACACACACACACACACGTGTGCATGTGGTTGGTAAGTGGGCTCTTTGATTTGTTTACTGTCTGTGGAACCTCTGATATTGTTTTAGTTTAGGCCTTGATATTTTGAACAATTAGAAGAGTTTTCTAACAGAATTCCACCTCTCCAGTTTTACCCCTCTCCAATCAATTAAGAGCAGGCTAATTTTTCTAAGGCATAGAACTAATATAAGGTTAAAATAATACAGCGTCTCATTGCTCCAAACCATCTCTGGTTCTTGCTTACCTCTCTTCTAGCTTGTCTCACTGCCTGCCATTGTCCTCACTCCTTGGATGTTGTGCTTTGCTGAAAAAGTTACAGATTCTAGAATGCTTTCTGCTTTCTTTGCCTCCCTGTGTCTTTTCTTTATGCACCAACTCCCTATGTCAGTAACAGCCTTTTGCATGTCTTCATTTAGTGAGTCCTTTTATTTTTTTCAAGACTCAGCTCCTCTTTTACTTTTTACTGTAATCCTTTCCAGACTAACCTCCCTGCACAAGGATATAACCAGCCTGAATTAGGTACCTCTTCAGGGGGCCACTAAAGACCCTATGACCACTCTTACTGCAAAATTCAGTTTACAATGGACAACTTGAAGTAGGTATTCTATCACAGTACCAGGTACATTGAAAGTGTTCAGGAAAAGGCTTATTTATGAAGCTTGTAAGAGACTGAATGAAAAATATAAAGATGTTGTATTAGAATTCCCATGAAGCTCATGCGTTCAGTCAGGCTTTAAAGCTGATAGATCAGTTGCCTGACTACTATCGGCCATTAGTGGGCAGGATGGGGAAGCAGCCATTAGTTGACTTTATGTGTGCTCTTTCTTCTGTTTACATTGGCTCTCTTTTCAGCAATACTCCTCAGTGCACGAAACTATCCCTCATGACACAGAGTTCTTCTCGTTTATTTAATATAATATCCTCTCTTTCTTACTTGCTGAATCCTATTATTGTTGCAGACAAAAACAAATACACAAGTCCTCTATTTTCTCATTCTCCTTATTGGTATGAAAGATAATCTGCTGTAATTGTTTCTAGTGAAATATAAACAAAAATCCGATGGAACTTCTGGGAAGTTCTGTTTTCCTGATACAGATTTTTTCCTTATGTTCCTTCAGGCCCCTCCTTCCTTTATAATTCCTGGAAGGTAGACATGATGACTGGATCTAGAGCAGTCACCTTGCAACCTTGAGGGAAAGGCCAGAAATTACTGAGACTTTAACCCTGACATTCTTGAAGTTCTAAATCAATACCAGTAATTGCCTTCTCTTGGACTTTTCACAATGTGAGAACATCCTCATGTTGTGTTTAAGCCTTTGTTATCTGGGTTTACTGTTGCATCAATTGTTTCAGTACCCTAATGGATACTCATAAGTATTACAGTTAAAATAAGTGCATTAAAATTAATGATATAAGTTTCTCACCTCTCCACCTATATTTTATATTCTTAAATTCAGCAACCATATATTAAGACCCACCATTAATATGTACTACCTTAGACATTAAAATACAAGTATTGACACACCTTTGCTATGCAAATGGCTTTCAGTCTTATGAGGGCACAGAAACATAAAATTAATTGCAATAAGCAATACCATGTACAATAGAATATATGATAGGCACAACAGTAGATATATGGAGAAAAACCTGAGAATTGACAGAAGAGATTATTTGCATTTTGATCAGGATGCCCTAAAAATATTAAAAATTTTGAAATCAGGAAATAAATCTTTTGTGTAGAATTGCTGGAAGCCTGGACAGGACTAATTCCTTGTGCCTTTTCAATAACACAGTGTAGATGGTCGCCTATTTGTGTCAGCCTTACTGCCTTTTAATAATAATTAAAATGAGCACAGTTGCAGAGACTTTGAGCTGCTGACAGGCTGTCTTTGGAAAGCCAAATTGGTGAAAAGCGATCTGTGGAGAAGAAGGGGCAAGAGATGACACAGGAGGTTGCCAAGGATGCTATTGACAAGCAGACTGAAGCACTAAGCAAAGAGCTGCAACAAAGAGGGCAGTAAACAGGAAACTGAAGCTCCTGGTTGAAAGGCAAGAGTTAGTTAATGGACAGAAACATCAAAATATGAGGCAGTCCACAGCCCAGAACAAATTCACAATGAGGGAGGGCTGGGGAGCAAGTCTCCTCAAGAGAGCACAAAAATAGGCTGCTCAACTCTGGGAGTCTCAGCAAAGTCTCTGTGAGAAAAGCCAGAAGCAGACCATAATAAGGACGCTATTTATAATCACAGAGGCTTAAAGGAGTTAAAATAAGAAAATATTCCCAAAATAAATCCTAAAAATGATAATGAGTTGATGTTTTGAAAAGGCACTAAATACATAAAGAACCTGATTCAAAAACAGGGTCTGGGGACTTTGATTTCATGGCATGATCCTGAGATTTATTTGGTGCAGATTTTGAAATGAAAAAGAAGTTCCGGGAAAGGCAAAATTAATGTGGAATAAAAATTCTGTGATTGGGCCAAATGCCATTCAGAATTACCAGGTCCTGGGATAAACTACAGAAGGAAATTTGAGCACATTACCACTTCTTCCAACTGTGACACACTGGGTTTTCCCAGAAGACAAGTGAAATGGAAGCTGCCAAGGATCTAGGTTTTGAATAGTAGGGATTGACCATCTTCAGTGTGCCTTAACACCACACACTTGAGAGAAACTATGAATGCCAATCATGCATCAAGTTATGTTGTGTTATCACAAAATACTCCATACTGTTACTCTACCTACAGTTAATGGAACAAATTATGCTTTGATGCATGAACACCAGGTCTGATAGTGAATGTTAATGCTATTCTATGGCACAAGTCCAATCTTCCTTAAAAATACTGAAGATAATAATAAGTAGACCAGCTTCTATGACTATAGTCTGCCTGCACACTTCCTCTAATACAGAATACCAATTATGTCATCTAATTTGACTGAGAGTGAGTTTCTGAAATATATGTGTTGTAAATGTTTGCATTTTGTTTAGAAATATATTAGATCACTTATTATATTACAGATGATTTAAATTATTCCAAATGCAAGACATATTGCTAGTTCATGCCTTTTTTTTAACTTTTAAAGTGGTACCTATGAGGCAGCATAATTATTTCATATGATGTCAAATTCCACAGAATAGAGATGTAACCTATATACCTTTTAATGTCCCTTGATAATTTGATGCTGATAATGGACAAATTAACCCTCAAAATTTTTGAAACTATTTTGCTTGTAGTTGGCAGACTGCTTTGATCTATGAAACATAGTAATGTACTTCTAGAGTGTACTGTTTTCTAGATTTAAGTTGTAGGCATCTAAGATTTCATAAATATCTATGTTGACTTGCATTTCTTCAATGTTTACAGTAATTTAAGTTATTTCAACCTTAGTTTTTAGACTGAGAAATTCTGACCTTTGTATCTTCCCTCATTTGTAAATTTGTTCCATGGTTAATTATTATTATTATTCTCCATACCTTATCCTGAGCTTTGGTATTTCTGAAATGTGGCAACATACAGTATAAGGCAGTATAGGAATATACAAAGGGGAATGTTACAAAATCTCCTCAGGGATATTTAATTGCTATTAGTTTCCTAAAAGTGCTGTCTCATCTTTATCTTTATTTTTTTAATGTAGTAAAATATCTATAGAACGTTAAAGATTTCATTTTAGCCACTTTTAGGTGTATAATTCAGTGGCATTAGTTACATTCATAGTGTTGTTGAACCATCATCACTACCCATGTCCAAAATGTTTTAACTACCCTAAAGAGAAACTCTAAACCCCTTAAGCAGTATCTTCCCATCCCCACCTCCCCAACAGACTCTGGCAATGTAATGTGCTTTAAGTCTTTATGAATTTTTCTATTCTAAATACTTCATATAAGTAGAATCATACAATATTTGTCCATTTGCATCTGGCTTATTTCACTTAGCCTACGGTTTTCAGAGTTTATTCATGTTGTAGTGTGTATATTACTTCATATCTTCTTATGGCTGAACCATATTCCTGTGTGTGTGTGTGTGTGTGTGTGTGTGTGTGTGTATGCGCGTGCACACTACATTTTGTTTATCCATTCATCTGTCGATGGACACTTGGATGTTTTCCTTTTTTGTTATTTTTAAAGTATCTATATTTCTTAAACTACTACATTTTTATTGAACTAAGTCTCAGAGTCTCTTAAAGGTCTTTAGGCACTATTTCTTTTGGAAACTGAATCCTGCACTGAAGTCAACATGTTAAAATGAATATATCTCAAATGTTGCTGTAGTTAAATATGAAGTGAATTAAATTATTGGCGAATCAATATGTAAAACTACACACATTTACTTACCATTCATAATTTTAGTGTCAATATGCATTCTTGTGCTGCATAATGATGTTTTAATTAATGGTAGGCTGCGTATGTGACAGTGGTCACGTGAGTTTGTAGTGGAGCTGAAAAATACCTATTGCCTAGTGACATCGTAGCTGTGGTGAAGTTAGAGCTGTTGTGACATTATAGCTGTCATCATGTCATAGTGCAATACATTGCTCACATTTTTGTGGTGGTGCTATGTAAACAACTCAGTGCACTGTCAGTTATAAAAAATCTATCACATACCATTATGTAAAGTTCATACTTAATAATAAATGACTATATTCCTGGCTTATACATTCACTATATTATACTTTTTATTCATTATTTTAGCTTGTGCTCCTTCTTATTTTTTAAAAATATTTAACTGTAACGCAGCCTCAGGCAGATCATTCCATAGGATATTCCAGAATAAAGCATTGTTATCACAGGAGATGACAGCTCTATGTGCGTTATGTGTGCTATTGCTTCTGAAGATCTTCCAGTGGGACAAAATGTGGAGATGGAAGATAGTGATATTGATGATCCTAATCCTGTGTGAGTTTAGGCTAATGTGTGTTTTTGCATTTTAGTTTTTAAGAAAAAGTTTAAAAAATAGTAAAAATTTTTAAAATAGAAAAAAACTTATAGAATAAGTATATAAAAGTATGCTTGTAGAGTTTTATAATGTGTTTTGAGCTAAATGTATCACAAAGTCATCAAAGTTTTAAAAACTAACTTACACAGTAAAATGTTATGGTAAGCTATGGTTAATTTATTATTGAAGGAAGAAATTTTTAATAAATTTAATGTAACCTAGGTGTACGGTTTTTATAAAGTCTACAGTAGTGTATGGTAATGTCCTAGGCCTTCACATTCACTCACCACTCACTCACTGCCTCACCCAGAGCAATTTCCAGTCTTGTAAGCTCCATTCATATGTGCCCTATAAAGGTGTACCATTTTTATCTTTTATATGATATTTTTAGTTTACTTTTTCTGTGTTTGGACATGTATAGATACATAAATACTTTCTCTCGAGTTATAGTTGCCTACAGCATTTAGCAAAGTAACTTGCTATGCAGATTTGTAGCAAGGAGCAATAGGCTGTATCATATAGCCTAGGTGTGTAGTAGGCTGTATCATTTAGGCTGTGTAAGTACACTTTATGATTTTTGTACATTGATGAAATTGCCTAATGATGTATTTCTCAGAATATGTCCCCATTGTTAGGTGACACATTACTTATTTATATTTTTCAGACAGTACAAATTTTCAAAGGCTATTGAAAAAGCTTGTGTCTCCAAGAAGTAAATGGAGCTATGTTACTTTACGCATTGAAAGTCTGAGTTGATAGTTCTGTAACTTGCTATATTTTATGCAGTGTTTTCCAATGAAAACCATTTTCACTTCTGTTTCACCAGGAGGACTAGGCCTGCTTACTGTCCCAAAATGCAGCTATCAGACTGTTTTTCTACCATGATTGTCAAACAGTCTGCCTTATTAACATTTGTGTGTTTGTGTTGTGGGGGGAATTTGTGTATCTCATAACAGTTACTGCATTTTTTTCCTGATTTTAAAAGCAACCCATTTTCATTTTAGGATGTTTACACACTAGAGAAATATTTGATTTGATAACTTTGCTATTATAAACAATGTTGCAACATATAGCCTTGTGCCGACCTTTCATGTCTGTGTGCAAGTATTCCTGAAGTTAAAACTAGGTGCGTTTATGATTTTGAGAGATGCTTTCAAATTGTCATTTATTTATGTCATGCTTTCATATACATTACATTCTCACCAGCAGTGTGTAATAATGCCCCTTTTCTTACATCATCCACATCAATATCATGAGTATTATCAGATTTTTTTAGCCTTTATCAATCTATTAGGGAAAAAGGGTCTTACTTTTATTTCTCTTATTATGATTGAAAGTTTTTTCTGGTTTAAGAATCACTTATATTTCCATTTTTATGAATTCTCAGTTTATATAATTTGCTTCTTTTTCTTTCAAGGGTTTTCTTTTTTTTTGAGATTTGGAGACTTGCACGTTGAGTAGGATATTAGTTATCAATATTTTTCCCAGTTTGTCTTTTGATACTTTTCCTCTAGAGTTTTGTCACTCATTACTTTTGTTTTTGTTTTTCTGTTTATGATAGACGGTAGCTTCAATGTGAGATTATTTAAAAATATTTCCATGATTTCTTTTAGTGATATTGTGCACACTCTTCATATTCTGTATTTAAATATTTGATTTACTGATAATATATTCTATTGGACTGATAAGGCAAGATAACAATCAAGGTGAAGAAGAGAAGGGTTGGGTATAATTAGAGTAAGATGCTTGCAAAGAAAGTTGGATAAAAGCACTCAAATGCTTTTATTTGTTTTCTAAATGGTAACTTAGTTGCCGTAATGTATTTTAGTGAAATATTCGTTTTCGACATGAATTTGCAATGCCATCTTTATCCTGTACACAGTTGCCAAATGTGCTAGAGTTTATTTGCTGACGTTTTAATGTTACTGACATTATATCTTCATGCTTAGCATTCACTATATTGGTTTAGTTATTCTAGCTGTAAAATGCATTTTAACATTTGAAATGTTTCCATATTTCTTGTCTTTTTTCATCAGTTTCCCAGATTTTCATGCCTGTTTGTATTACCATCTGAACTCTAGAATCAAGATACATACTTCTTCAGAAGACAACAAAACTTGTTGGTATTTTAAAATTGGGATCATATTATATTTAGAGTTTGACTTAAAAATAATTGTTATTCTTATGATTAGTGTTTCTATCCAAGAATGTGCATCTTTGGCCACAATTTTTATCTTTCAATTGTTGTAATGTTTCCTTGTCAATAACTTAAATATATCTTTTGCAGATTTTGTTGTTCATTTAATTGCTTTTTTTAGCTTCTTATTTACTCTCAGTATTCTCAAAACTCTTCTTCACACACTCTGCGACCTTGTTTTCTCAGTACTACAGTTATAGCTACACATTTACATTCTTGTTTTGAACTGGATCTTTACCTTCAAAATTAAATATTTTCATAGAATTCCAATTTGCCAATCCAATAACATTTCTGTCAACCCACCATATCTTCAACATTCAATATTGTTTTGCACACTTCTTTTTTTTCTTAGGTTATCTGTAAAGATTAATATCTACACGAGGTGAAGTTTCTCACAATTTGCTTATTCTGTCATCCCTTTTCATATGGTTTCTGCTCCCACAACTGTTAAAAGTCACAGTATTATAAAGTGACATAACGGTCTCATAGTCATCAATTCCCATCAGTGTTTCTCTCTATATATTCATCTGGCTTTCCCCAGTCTTCAGGATTTGGTAGTTATTATTGTCTCTGCTCTCTTAAGACACTCCCTTTAGACTTAGTGACATTGAGTTTATCTGAGTTTTATTTTCCCTTTTGAATCTTACTTCAAAAAGTATATGATTACTAGTAACCTGTATTTGGGTTATACTTTTTCCATACCTACTCCATTGGAATGTCATATTTCTTACGCGTTCTGCATAGGAATTAAGTATATACCTCCCATATTTATATCTCTATTTCTAACCTCTTTTCACCTTCTAGTTACATTCTCTTGTTTATGTTTTCTATGGTGAGCCATTCATCAAAGATACTCCCTTTTTAATTGTAGAGTTGATGCCAGGACATACTATGTTGGTTCTCACATTGCTATTAATAAATATCTGAGGTTGGATAATTTATAAAGAAAAGAAGCTTAAATGGCTCATGGTTCGTCCTTAAGTATGCCTATGGAACTGGTTCTTGTCATTTAATATGCAGAAAGACAGTAATCTCAGGCACATGTGTAGAAAATGTGTAGAATACATTTTCTTCTGTTTTGATAGACCTTGTCTTTCTCCTGTTCCTTTTTTTCTATTAACGAATGCAATATACCATTAGTCACTCAGACTAAAATGCCATTTTAATTTTTTATTTCAGTTTTCCTCAATGGATTATACTTTCCACTGCCTAGAAAATTTTTCCTACATACGTTGTTTCTTTTCTCTCCATTTTCTTTTCTTTTTTTTTTTGACATGGAGTCTTGCTCTGTAGCCCAGGCTGGCTTGGTCTTGCTCTGTAGCCCAGGCTGGCATGCAGTGACGTGGTCTCAGCTCACTGCAATCTCTGCCTACTGGGTTCATCAATTCTCCTGCCTCATCCTCCTGAGTAGTTGGGATTACAAGCATGTGCCACTACGCCTGGCTAATTTTGTATTTTTAGTAGAGATGGGGTTTCGCCATATTGACCAGGCTGATCTTGAACTCCTGATCTCATTATCCGCCTACCTCAGCCTCCCAAAGAGCTAGGATTACAGGCGTGAGCCACCACTCCCGGCCTCTCTCTATTTTCATAGTATCTATATCTATTCTATTTTAGATTCTTGTTATATCTTAATTTGACAGTTGCCATAACTTATAACTAATTTCTCCACTGAATTATTTCTTCACACTCTCCATGCAACTGATTCATATTCCAAACTTTGTGTGATTTGTCATTACATTTTAGTCAGAACTGTATGTAATAAAGTTCAAAATCTTTATCTGTATTCTGCCTTCAGTTTAATTTTGCTGTGTTGTTTTATGTCACTTCCTATATGGTATAATATAATAAGTGAACAAAAATACCTGCACATCTTTTATACCATGTTCATTTTCCTACCTCCCTTTGTTCTGTTTACATGAAAATTATAAACCTTCTTAAGGCCCAGTTCAAATGTTGCTTCTTTCACAAAGCTTCTTTGATCCCCTTCTTTAATAATAAGTAATTTCTTCATCCCGTGATGAAGTGCCGTCATATGGAGTGTCATTTATGACACTTTGCTTTTCTGAAAGCTATGTGTGTGTCTTACCTTACCTACTAGAGGATAAGCTTTTAAAGAATGATGACATTCTTTTAAAAAACCTGTTACTAATTGAACGTTACCTGGAAAACAAATTGCTTGTGAAAATAAATTTATTTTCAAGAATTACATCAATAATTTTCTTATCAGCAATTTTTTCAAAAGATAAAAGCGGGTGCAAACTGAATTAGAAAATACACCTTCAAGGTGTTCCTAAATAGATTATTATGAGACAACATAAAACACATTCCATGGTCATTAAATAATTGTTATGAAATACGAGACTATTCCTGTATAATATTCAATTAAACTGAATCATGATTCTTTACATGTTTTTCAATTTAAAACAAGATGGGTCTGGGCAGTATCACATGCACAATGAAAAATAAGTATATTCTCTTTAGAGGTAAAAATTTTATGATGAAATGAGGCTTTGATGTTTCACAAGGAATGCTGTATACATTTAATGTGCAGAAAGACAGTAATCTCAAGCACATGCTTAGAATGCTTCTGTTGTCTTCATAGTTTCATCATTTGAGAAAGGAGTAATAGTTCATGTATAAGTCTCAGCATTACAAAAGTATTAAGATGCATAAATGTAGAGAAATACATTTTTATTTTATATGCAGAAAGTTTGTTATACTCCTCCGTTAATTTGCACAAGGCCTCTCGTTTTATTTTTCTGCAATTACCTTTTTTACATGATTTTTCATATTCACTGACATTTCTCTTCACTCATATCTATAGATAAGACTTGCGTATCTTTGAAAACCAATATTACTCTTTATATTTATGTATTCATGTTCTCATTTATATAAATCATGTTGAATTATTCTATTTAGTAGTTTTCTCCCTCATAATTTTCTTATGATTTACTAATTTTACTCTATATGGACTGTTCATTATTGCCTGGAATTCCATCTTGTGAATATTACCACATTTTATTCAGTTTATCTCTTATGAGTGACACATAGTATTCCCAGTGGAAGGTTTTATAGGTCACATGCACATGTAATTTTCACTAAGTACTTCCTGACTGCTTTACAGAATGTCTAACTCAATTTCCAAGTCAGTCAGCAAAACCCAGCAGCTTAATTTTACCATTTACTTTCTAACATTTGGGGTTATCCAATTTTCTGATTTTTGTTAATTTGAAAACTGGAAATTTGAACTTTGTGCTTCTTTAGTAGGGAATATGAGCCTTGTTTTCATAGATGAACTCTTCTAATGGGTTTTCTGTTTTTCAGAAGTTCCTTGTATAACCGAGATTAATACTTTTGTTAGTTTTAAACATTGCAAATATTTCTCTCTGTCTTTAATCTTTCTTTGAACTTTACTTATATAATTCATTGAACAGAAATTCTTCTTTGTGTTTTGTCAAATTTGTTAGATTTTGCATTATGGTTTACTAAATCAAATTTATTAAGGTATAATTCATATACAGTAAAATGCAGCCATGTTAAGGGTACAGTTTGATGAGCCTTGACAAATGTATACATCTATGTACCCTCCACCACAAACAATATATAGAAAAATTCCATCCCCTCCAAAAATTTTCTTATGGCCTTTGGCAGTCAATTTCTGCATTTAATCCTCAGTACCTGGCAACCAATGATCTGTTTTCTGTCACTAAATATTACTTTTACTTCTTCTAGAATGTCATATAAATGGAACCATGTAATTTTACATTTTGCGTTTGGCTTCATTCACTAAGCACAGTGTTTTGAAAGAAAAGGAAAAAGGTATGTATAGACACACACACATTCACACATACACTATATTGTTAGCAATTTCTCGTGCTCTTCATTCCTTCCTGCATATCTAGATTGTTAATTTGGCATCACTTTTTTTTCAGTCTTTTGAACTTCCTTAGCATTTCTTTGTAGTGCACATATGCTATATTTTAAAAACAAAAAAGATTTTTCTTTCAACTTCTAAAATTTGTTTGTTTTACTTAGCAATATTATGGACATAATCAACTTTATTTTTGTAGGGTAGTTTTAGTAGATAGAGAATTTGGCTGAAAAACTTTTCCTTTTCTACTTTGGACATGCCATTCTGATGTCTTCTGGCCTCCACTGTTTGTGGTACCAAAATCTATGGTTGATTGCATCATTGTTACTGTCTATGTACTTTCATTTGTATTTAGCTGCTTCCAAGATTCTCTATCTGTAGCTTTCATAAGTTGGCTATGAAGTTCCTGAGTGTGATTTTCTTTGTATTTATCCTGTTTGGAATTTGTAAATTTCTTGGACCTGTAAGTTTATAGCTTTTTTTCCTTTCTTTCTTTTTACCAAATTTGGGAAGATTATAGCCTTTTATTTCTTCAAATATTTTTTTCTTTCACTTTTTGTCTCTCTTCTTCTGGGACTCCAGTGACATAAACGTTGAATCATTTGATGTTATCTATCCCTCAAGTATCTGAGGCTTTATTAATTGTTTTTCTTTTTTTATTTCATTTTATTATACTTTAAGTTCTGGGATACATGTGCAGAATGTGCAGGTTTGTTACCTAGGTATACACGAGCCATGATGGTTTGCTGCATCCATCAACCTGTCATCTACATTAGGTATTTCTCCTAATGCTATTCTTCCCGTAGCCCCCCAACCCCTTACAGGCCCTGGTGTGTGCTGTTCTACTCCCTGTGTCCATGTGTTCTCATTTTCAACACCCACTTATGAGTGAGAACATGTGATATTTGGTTTTCTGTTCTTGTGTTTGTTTGCTGAGAATGATGATTTCCAGCTCCATCCGTGTCCCTGCAAAGGACATGAATTCATCCTTTTTTATGGCTGCATAGTATTCCATGGTGTATATGTGCCACATTTTCTTTATCCAGTCTATCATTGATGAGCATTTGGGGTTGTTCCAAGTGTTTGCTATTGTGAATAGTGCTTCAATAAACATATGTGTGCATGGGTCTTTATGGTAGAATAATCTTTCAGTATATACCCAGTAGTGGGATTGCTGGATCAAATGGTATTTCTGGTTCCAGATCCTTGAGGAATTGCCACCCTGTCTTCCACAATGGTTGAACTAACTTACACTCCCAACAGTGTAAAGCATTCCTATTTCTTCACATCCTCTCCAGCATCTGTTGTTTCCTGACTTTTTAATGATCGCCATTCTAACTGGTATTAGATGGTATCTCATTGTGGTTTTGATTTGCATTTCCACAAACAGTAATACCTACATAATAAGTGGGCTTAGAAATATATAAGAAAAGTGAACTTCATTTTATTTATTTATGTATTTATTTTTGAGACGGAGTTTCGCTCTTGTAGCTTAGTCTGGAGTGCAAAGGCAAGATCTCAGCTCACCGCAACCTCCACCTCCCAGGTTCAAGCAATTCTCTTGCCTCTACCTCCCAAGTAGCTGGGATTACAGGCATGTGCCACCACGCCTGGCTAATTTTGTATTTTTAGTAGAAATGGAGTTTCTCCATGTTGGTCAGGCTGATCTTGAACGCCTGACCTCAAGCGATCTGCCTGCCTAGGCCTCCCAAAGTGCTGGGATTACAGACATGAGCCACTGCACCCGGCTGTGAACTTCATTTTTGAGTAGGCTAACCAACAGTAATTGATCAAGTGTTTTGTTTTGTTTTGTTTCTTTTTTTCTTTTTTGCTACCTCTTTGCTATAATCACATACGGCAGTATGATAGGTTAGGAAATAATGAAAAAGCTGATTGACTAACAGTCAGTTTCATACTTTCATGAAGGCCAGTGCTCTATACCTCATTATCTTGCAAGTATTTCTTCCAAAAGATGCGCATGTTGCCAAGTTTTGGTATGAAAATGAATGCTTGCCTCATAGTACGAGTTGAGGAAGAGTCCCTCCTCCTCAATTTTTTGGAATAGTTTCTGTAGGAATGGTATCAACTTTTCTTTGTACAGCTGGTAGAATTTGGCTGTGAATCCATCAGGTCCTGGGCTTTTTTTGATAATGGTAGGCTATTTATTACTAATTCTGTTTTGGAGCTCATTATTGGTCTGTTCAGGGATTCAGTTTCGTTCTGGCTCAGTCTTAGGAGGTTAAGTTTTTAAATAGATACAAGGTTATTCAAGTATCTATTTTTCATTTAGTAAATTTTGCTAGTTTGTGTATTTTAAAGGATGTGGTCAGTTTCACCAATGTTATTAAATTTGGGGGAAGATAGTTTTGCAGTATTTTTAAATTGTCTTTTAGGTATCTGTGGTATCAAGAGTGCTGTCTTCTTGTTTTTCATTTATGATACTAGTAATTTGTGTTTTCTCTCTGTGTTTCATTTTTTGATCAGTCTTGGTATAAGCGTGTTGATTTTATTAATTTTTAATTTATCTTTGTTTGCTTATTTGATTTTTGTCTGTTTTTTTCTGCTTTAGTTTTATGATTTCTATCTAATCTTTACATATTCCTTTGTTATATTGGCTTTGTATTTCGTTTGCCACCCTTTTTTCAATTTTTCTGAGATAGTTTATGTTGCTGACCTTACAACTCTGTTTTTAATGTAAGCAATTAATGTTATAAATTTCTTTCTAATTACTGCCTTAGCTGAGTTCCACAAATTTTTACATAATGTATTTTATTATATTTAAGTTTTTCATTTTATAATTTATCCTTGAGAGTTCCTTTTAAATTGATAAGATATTTAGAAGTGTGTTGTTTAATTTCCAAAATATTTGGGGCTTTTCTGGATGTCTTTATGTTATGGATTCATAGTTTAATTTCTTAAAGTTTAATACATGGACAAGGAGATATACACACACATATTATATATATTGTGTATGCATGTTTACACACATACATAGAAATAAATATACATATATAATATATAAAATTCTACCTGTAGATCAAGGCTTTTATTCTATAAGCTAAACAGTGGTGATATGTCTGGATGGAATTTTGGAAGTAGTGGCTATTTTCTCACCCAGCAGCACCTTGGAGGATTCTGTTTCAGGATTTTCACTCATTTTCCTACCTAGCATGTGGTGGGTTTCCTGGAACAAAAGCCTATAACAGCATAGAATACACCTACATCTGTAGGTCTTTGGGTGCTTCACACTGTAACACTGTCATATTTCCATGTAAAGAAATGCTGGTCCTGCTTCTCCATGCAGGCATCTCCTTCTGGATTTAGATTAGTTGTTTACATTGAGACCTCAGTTCTCTAGTGGGCTTAACAAAATTGTAAATTTGCTATTTGTATAGTTTTTTTTTTTTTTTTTTTTTTATCTGAAGACAGGAGTGAAGTTCTTTCTAGCTACTTTTATTTCTGACCTTTTTTTTTTTAATGTATTGTACTATTCAATTATCTAATAGTTTATGTCTGCATTCATGGACCCTCTTCTTACCTAGTTTTAGAATGTGGATATTAACAGAACCATGAAATAAGTTAAGTAATACCATTTAAAAAGTTTATGTGAGATGGAATCTGTTCTTTGAAATCGTGATAGAATTGTGAAAATATCTAGGTCATAAAGTTTTGGTCAAGGAAAACCATTTTTAATAAAATTTCAGTTTATTTAATGGTTTTTAATGTAGTTAATTTTCCTATTTCTTTGACAATTTTTCTATTTCTGTGCCAAGTTGGCATGTTGTTGTTTTCTTGCCTGTGACAAGGGTGGACAAACATTCATCCGAGTATGTGAGGAAGAAAAAAATCAACAAATAGATGCTTCTCTTTTCTCCTATGCCCCAGAGCCCTCTCCTCACCTGGATCCTCTGTATATTATTATTATTTTTAATTTATCTCCTCAAGGTTTTCTCCTAGTTTTTATTTTGTATTCTGGGCTCTTACAGCTGTGTTCTCCCACTTTTGAGGCCTATGCTATGTTAGTTTTGCGGAAGTGGTTTAGTTCATGTTTGTGGTCCTCTCCTCGAGAAACAGACACTCTCATATTTTCAGTTGAAAACAATGGAATAACCTCTGTACCTCAACTGTGTTAAACAGTTGGCAACAATTTTGGCAACGTAAGAGACATATGCCATGATTGTAGTTTTCTAGTCTTAGTTTTATGCTATAGGTAATCAGCAGAGACTCCATAACATTTATTATCATCTTCAGTGCTCTACATTGATAATGAATACTTGTAACAATGATTATTTAACTTATACATTTGAATAACAGTTCAGATTTTATATTGTTAACACTCTTTATTCTATTTGATTCTCCTTCCTACCTGTGTGGTATAGGTATTAATAGCTACATACAGAAGATTAGGGAACTTGTTGCCCAGAAGGATTAAATGATCTGCTTAATATAAAAAAGTAAATGGTAGAGTTCAGTCACATTCTCTACATAGTTCTTACTGAACACACTGATGCATAGGATTAGCCATTCTTTGCTTATTGTGTTGTGTACTGATTCATGTCATCGAGTGTAGATTGTTAACACATAGAGTGAAATATATTTAAGGTTTATTTGGGATTTGCTGCAAACTTCAAAGAATGTTGCTGCCAAATAGAGTTCGTGTTTTCTTCTGGAAAAGTAATTTCTCTCAGAAAAAATTATCTATGCTATCTAACAATATTTTCTTTGATGAGAGTGACTGAATTCTCTCTGGTACATCTTTCAAATGTCTCTCATGGCTTTTACCTCTTGTTTCCTTATTGAATTTATTTGACACCTTGTTAAAAATAGTTAATTGAAAATGCATATTTGAGATTGAATTCAGAGAGGAAGAGTTTTAATTAAAAGAATCAGATATGAAGTGCAGAAGTGGTTTTTAAAGAAGCAAGGCCAGCATAAGGCAGGCAGTGGATCTAACTTTAGTATGCATACAACTCATTTTAAAAAATTGTTAAAATTCAGATTCTCAGGTTTTGACTGTGGTAATTCTGGCTGACTTTCTATCATGGGCTATTAAATCTAAATTTTGAACTCTTACCTGAAATTGCATTACTTTTTAATGTACATTACTTCCCTACTGCTGTAATATCTTTTCCTTTTTTTTAAATTTATTTTTAATTTTTTTTACAGAGTTTTGTTCTCATTGCCCAGGCTGGAGTGCAATGGCATGATCTCAGCGCACCACAACCTCCACCTCCCAGGTTCAAGCGATTCCCTTGCCGCAGCCTCCAGAGTAGCTGGGATTACAGGCGTGAACCACCATGCCTGGCTAATTTTATATTTTTAGGAGAGACGGAGTTTCACCATGTTGGTCAGGCTGGTCTCAAACTCCTGACCTTAGGTGATCCGCCTGTCTCCGCTTCCCAAAGTACTGAAATTACAGGCATAAGCCACCTCACACGGCCTGCTGTACTATCTTAACCAAAAGCAACATATCAGATTAGATGAAGCAGGGATCTCCAATCCCTGGGCCATGGACCGATACCAGTTCATGGCCTGTTAGGAACGGGGCTGCACAGCAGCAGGTGAGAGGCAGACAAGTGAGTGAAGCTTCATCTGTATTTACAGCCGCTTTCCATTGCTCACATCATTGCCTGAGTTCCACCTCCTATCAGATCAGCAGAGGCATTAGATTCTCATAGGAGCATGAACCCTGTTGTGAACTGTACATGCTAAATTGTGTACTCCTTAGGAGAATCTAATGCCTGATAATAGGTCAGTGTTCCCCATCTCCCCCAGATGGGACTGTCTAGTCTAGTTTCACAGAAACGAGCTCAGGGCTTCCACTGATTCTATATTATGATGAGTTGTATAATATTTCATTTTATATTACAGTATAATAATAATAGAAATAAAGTGCACCATAAATGTTATGTGCTTGAATCAGCCTGAAACTATCCCTGCTGGTCTGTGAAAAAATTGTCTTCCACAAAATCGGTCCCTGGTACCAAAAGGTTGGGGACCGCATATCAGCTTTGAAGAACTGATTCAATTGGCTTGTTAGAATGAAGACATTTAATTGAAATATTTTGCATATGGCGTTGATCATCCTAATCCCTATCTAAGAATAGATCAGGATTTCCTGTTTAGTCCCAAGTAAGGATTAGGATGATCAAGGTAATTGTGACCATGCCGCAGTCACACTGAAAACCTTTTATTCATTTATCCCAGTCACACATTCAAAAATAGTTTTTGGGCACTCTAATATATAAAACATCTGATGTATTGTAATAAGTAGAAATATATACTGCTTTGTTTTAACACAGATAATATACTGCTTTACTTTAACACAAGCTTGTCTAACCCTTGGCCTGCAGGCCACATGTGGCCCAGGACAGCTTTGAATGTGGTCCAACACAAATTCATAAACTTTCTTAAATAATAATGAGATTTTTTTTTGTGTGAGTTTTTGTTGTTGTTGTTTTAGCTCATCTGCTATCGTTAGTGTCAGTGTATTTTATGTGTGGCCCAAGACAGTTCTTCTTCCAGTGTGACCTGGAGAAGCCAAAAGATTGGACACCCCTGCTTTAACTTTTGACCATGGTTTGTAATTTTTGTCTCTTTTAGTGACTTTACTACCTCTGAACTGAAAGCTCCATAAGAGCGGCATGTTAGTTTGCTGCTCTGCTTCCAGCCCTTAGCATGGGGAGTTAAAAAACCTCTGTAGAGCTGTGTGCGGTGGCTCACGCCTGTAATCCCAGCACTTTGGGAGGCCGAGTTGGGTGGATCACGAGGTCAAGAGATTGAGACCATCCTGGTCAACATGGTAAAACCCTGTCTCAACTAAAAATACAAAAATTAGCCGGGCAAGGTGGTACACTACCTGTAGTCCCAGTTACTCGGGAGGCTGAGGCAGGAGAATCGCTTGAACGCAGGAGGCGGAGGTTTCAGTGAGGCTGCACTCCAGCCTGGGTAACAAGAGCAAAACTCCGTCTCAAAAAAAAAAAAAAAAAAAAAAAAAAATCTCTGTAGAGAGAATGAATGAGGTGTGACCCTGAAATGGTATCACAAAAGGGTTTTTTCATAAATAAGAGTGGATTGGGAAGTTCTTCAGATCAAATTTACCCCCATCTTATAGGTTTTTTGCATGAGAAGTGGTTATTTAACAATCTCTATTATGCAAGAAAATCTATCACCTGTCAGCCAAGAGAAGGTTGCATGTTTTCTTAAAAAGGCTTTGTTTTGAAAAGGGCAAAATTTGTGGTGATTGTGTACATGCCAAAGTGACACTGAAAGCATTTTATTCATTTATTCAGTCATGCATTCAAACATAGTTATTGAGCACACCCTACTGTATAAAGTACCTGATATACTGTAATAAGTGGAAAGACATTTTTTAGTGCTTAAAACTTACAGTATTGAGGATGGGGGAACAGCCAAATAAGAAATTAATACAAAGTGTGTGCTGTCTGCCACACTGGCATGTCTAAAGTGGTTAGCACAGAACAGAGGCCCTGTATTTGTGAAACAGATAAGACTAATGTGCCATCTTCATTTCATAGAGATGATTATTCATATGTGTTCCATGCCAAAGGGCACTGACCATGATAATGACAAAATTCCTGTATACTTATTTGTTTTTCCATTACAATGAAAGATGCTTGAGGTCTAGTGGTCTGTCTTCTATGTTCATGTATTCTTTATCAAGTTCACTACAACTCTCTGAACAAGGGACTTCCAATAAGGCACTGACAAACTGACCCTTCCCACCTTCTGCTGGATGTGCAAATGATTAATAAGACAGCAGATTCAATAAAGGTCACTGACTGCATAGAGGGATATTGATTAATTGAGAATTGACATATTATCTTTTCCTTTACCTGCTCTCATTTGTCCGACCATCCTGTGTGTTTTCAAACAGTTCATCCAAGTGTGGATGCCAGTGTACTTAACCTTTGTAATGAGCATAATAAGACTCACTAGAAGCCTCTGCATAGTATTTTGGGAAGAAATATCTATTTTGCAACTTTGAATGTTTCTGAAATTTGAATTTCTAATCAGTTCCTTTTCTGTGTTCTGCTGAGAAATGCGTAGGTTCAAAGATTTATTCAAACATCTCATATACAAAGTAAGTTCTGAAGCTGGGGGAAAACATGCTTGAAGACGGTCTCATTAGGATGACCCTCCAACTCTTCTCAGGAGCAAAAGTGTAATCTACTGAGATGATTAGGGAACCTGCCCTTTTTTTGGCTGTATCAGGTTTATCCTCACCTCCTCCTGGCTTTAAATTTCATTGAGCCTGACTCTGGAACCAGACTACAAGCCTTTTTGGGCTATATTTGCTTTAACTTTATCATGTTTCCTTAATACGGGAAAGTATTTGAGAAAGTTCTATTTACTCTGTGACCTAGGATTATGCCTTGATTATGTTATTATTCATAATGTTTAGAGCCTAAAGTTAGATAACAAATTAAAATTGCCCAATTAAAAGAATGTCAGAGAAAAGTTAGAAAAAGAGTACAGTTAAAATGTGAATATTCAGATTCTATTTGAGTTGATTCAGTATGTTGTAGTGGAGAGCCCACTGGGGGACTGAGAGGCTGAAATGTGTACCCTGGCTTGTCTATTGACCTTGTAGCTACACTTAAATCTCCAAAGCCTCAATTTCCTCATCAATAGAAAGGGTATATTGAATCTACCTGTATCCCAAATTGTTGTTATAATGGAATAAAATAATTTATGCAAATCACTTGGCAGAGGGCCTGACTCTTGGAGAACATTAAATAACTTTTAGTTTCTTTCTAATGCTTCTGTTGTCCATGCATACACAGTTCAAACAAGATAGACTCTAACAAAGAACAGTAACTGGTTATCAGTTAACCATTTAATTTGAATAATTGGGGCTTAAAATTAACTTCCTTCTCCTGAGTTATGACTCTATTCTCTTTTTTCTTGTCTGTCTTTTTTTAAAAAAATTTCCTACTCTGTAGCATGAGCAGCTGCCTGAAAGCACGGAGCTAAGATAAAATCACTTTTTCTCTTCATAAACTAAATCTAAAAGACAAAGTGAAACAAAATACTGAATCTAACCTCCCACTTAAAAAGATTCTCTGAGGCTTACCCTCACAAATAAGCTACAAGGACTTCAAAGTAGGAGCTCAATCAGTAAGTGGTGATAGCTCAGCAATTATTTATTACATGAATGTCTCTAACATAGATTTATTTCTAGTCTACATACAACCTCAGTTATAGAAAACACAAATCAATGAGATAAGTTATATTCTGCTTCAAGTGAATCCTCATAGACTATAATTCCTTTATTATTTGCAACATATTCTTTTCTGCTTGTGGAAAAATATCCTAATGCAAAAAAGGAAATAAATAATATTTTCAGCATTCATTTGAGGTCTTACAATGTACAAGATACTTTGATAGTAACTGTAGGGGTAAAAAGATTCAGACAAATTGTAATTTTATGATGGTTACCATATCATACAGATATAATAACTATAAATAATTATAATACAGAATAGACCAAGAGTTATGAGTAAAGTACCATGAGAATTTAAAGAAGAACTTCAGTTAGGGTTTAAGGATGGTTAGAATTTCAAATGTGGTTGCATTTGGTGGCCGTTAGAGATAGAAGATAAAGAATTAAAAAGGGACATTTTAGGAGGAGAGAACAGTCAAATAACATAACTAGAGGCCAGAAAGGATAAAGCATATGTTAAAGATGGCAAAGAAATTCAATGTGCATGAAGTTTAAAGGAAGAATATGAGTTAAGGTTTGAGCATATCAAGGTCCTTGAATACCAAATAACAACTCGTTTCATTCACAAATATTCAGAACAGTCACAGGTCTCACTGCATTCCCATGAGTCAGAGAGAAAAGTATTGGTGGTCCTCTTGTGGTTTGATAAATCTTATAAGTATTGGTACTTTTTCAAAACAGAAACGTCACTTTAAATATTATCACCAGGGAAACAAAGTGTTATCTGCTAAAACAACTAATCTGTATTAGAGACATTTTAGAAGTTAAAGCTTACTTTCTTTTTTTTTTTCTTGAGATGGAGTCTCACCCTGTCACCCAGGCTGGAGTGCAATGGTGCAATCTTGGCTCATTGCAACCTCTGCCTCCTGGGTTCAAGCGATTCTCCTGCCTCAGCCTCCAGAGTAGCTGGGATTACAGGCACGAGCCACCACGCCCTGCTAATTTTTTGTATGTTTAGTAGAGATGGGGTTTCACCATTTTGGCCAGGCTGGTCTCAAACCCCTGACCTCGTGGTCCACCCGCCTCAGCCTCCCAAAGTGCTGGGATTACAGGCGTAAGCCATAGGCACCCAGCTGGTTAAAGCTTACTTTTGCACAACATTGCAACATTTCTCTGAATTCCTGATATCATAATAATCCTTTGTTCAAATAACACTTCCAAGGACAATTTTAATAATAGAAAATAAAAGGATTACATATTCCCCCATCCAGGACAAGAAATAAGAGTGATACTCTTTTTTTAAAGTTCTTAATTCACCATTTGTGCAAAATTGAATCTGGATTTATTCAGGTTCAGGAGAATGCAGCTTCTTTTTATTTTGTTGAAACTTCTTCTATTTACAGTTAGCCTTTAATTTCCAAGGTTAAACCCTGGAATTTTGTTGATTAGTACTGAGAAGAGGCAAGGAAGATTCAAGATGCACAAAACATACAATATAAAAAGAAAAAGGTTTTATTAGAATTAACAAGTAGGATAGATAATTATTACATTGCAGGCCATAATAATAAATGCAACTGAGTCATGAGTTCTGCATAGAATCAACTCAATGTCAGTTTAGTAAACATGTAGTTCACTAAATACTAAATTCCACTAAATTGTGGAATAATACTTATTCCACAAAATTAATAGATGCCACATTTAACAGGAGAGTCTAACTTTAAACCCCAATTAGAGACAATTATTACTTGCTGTCTGAGTACTTCCATGCTTCTCAAGTGACATTTTCTTTCCTTTCTCTTTTTTTTTGGAGACAGAGTCTTGATCTGTCACCTAGGCTTATGCAATCTCAGCTCACTGCAACCTCTGCCTCCTGGGCTCAAGCAATTCTCCTGTCTAGGCTGCCCAAGTAGCTGGGACTACAGGCATGCACCATCACACCCAGATAATTTTTGTATCTTTAGTAGAGATGGGGTTTCACCCTATTGGCCAGACTGATCTCAAACTCCTGGCCTCAAGTGCTTCACTCAAAATGCTGGGATTACAGGTGTGAGCCACCGCGTCTGGCCCTCAAGTGACATCTTCTTAAACCAAATCTAATTTCTTGGAATATACTAAGGAAACAGAAGAATGATAGAATTGTCAGAATTTTTTAATCAGGATACAAATTCCCTATATTGAAAATGACTACTGTAAATGATCATAAATAATGCTGAAGTCTCTTCAACAAGAGCAGCCGACTGATCCATAATACATAGGTGTAAAAAGTGATCAATCCTGCAATATAATCAATTAAAACCATTCATTGCCAAGAACCTTATCATAACTTACTGTCATTCATTAGTATGAGTTATATAACTCTTACCTTACATATATGTCTTTAAAGGAAGCTTTTCTAAGGTGGCTTTCTTAAAAAATAACTATAGGCTTAGTTTATATCCTAAATAAGAAAACATTTTTTGTTATAAATGTTCTCTAGTTTGCATTCAGGTCGACTATGCATTTAGTAATTTTTGTGGGAAAATGAACAACACATCTAAGAGGGATACACTTAAAGAGACACATTATGGATCACTTTTTCCTGGTTTGCACAGGACTGGGGATTAATGATTCGCATTGGAAAGACAAATTTTGTATCACCTTGCAGAAAGTGACTTCTCCAGTGAATAATGAAACAAAATGGAAGTCTATTTCTGAAATCTGAAACTGTTACAAGTTTGGTGTTCAATGACAAACCAAGATTAGGCAAGTAAGTCTCTAAAAACAGTTCTTTTAATATTTCCTTTCCTTTGGATAAATACCCAGTAGTACAATTGCTGAATCATCTGGTTTTCTATTTTTAGGTTTTGAAGAACCTCCATGCTATTTTTCCTAATGGTTACCAACAGTGTATATGAGTTCCCTTTTATCCATATCCACACCAGCATTTCTTATTTTTGTCTTTTTGAAAATTGCCATTTTAATGGTGATGAGATAATATATCATTATGGTTTTGATTTTCATTTCTCTGAGGATTAGTGATGTTGAACATTTCTTCACATATTTCTTGGCCACTAGTATGACTCCTTTTGAGAAATGGCTATTCAGAATTTTAAAATCAGATTATTAGTTTTTTTTTTTTTCTGTCGCATTGTTTGAGTTTCTTTTATATCCTGGATACTAACTGCTGCTGGTCAGATAAATAGTTTTCATGTATTTTCTTCAGTCCTACAAGTTGTCTCTTTACACTGTAGATTGTTTCTTTTCTTTTTTTTAAATTTTACTTTAAGTTCTGGGATACATGTGAGAACGTACAGATTTGTTACATAGGTATACATGTGTCATGGTGGTTTGCTGTACCTATCAACTCGTCATCTAGGTTTTAAGCCCAGAATGCATTAGGTATTTGTCCTAATGTTCTCCCTGTCCTTGCCCTCCATCCCCAACAGCCCTCAGTGTGTGATGTTCCCCTCCCTGTGTCCATGTGTTTTCATTGTTCAGCTCCCACTTATGAGTTTTTTTGCTGTACAGAAACTTTTTCGTTTGATATAATCTCAGTGGCCTATGTTTGCTTTCATTGTCTGTGCTTTTGATGTGTTCCCTATAAACTCTTTACCCAGTCCAATGTTCAGAAGTGTTTTAAGGAAAAGAAGTTCATATACTGAAGAGATATCTGCACTCCCATGTTTACTGCAGCACTATTTGCAATAGCCAAGATACAGAATCATCTGAATGTCCATGAACAGATGAATGGATAAAGAAAATTTGGTAAATATGTATACACACACAATTGAATATTATTTAAACATAAAAAGGAATGAAATCTTGTCTTATGGCCTACTTTCTAGGGCCAAGCTACCACAAAGCCATTCTTCTACCCCCATCCGAGTTGCTGGTGCATTCTTCCCTCAGGGTCAAGCTGAAGTGGTGCCCTGCCCTCAGGGACCTGGAGACTTTTAACTGTGGGGACAGTTATGATCTGATGGCAGAGCTGAGGCATCAAAGGCATCAACCTATTTCCCAGGGACCTTGAGCTACTACTGGTATACTGGAGTAGTAACTCCCTACTCTGTGCAATAGGTGAGGCAGCACCCTGAACCCTGGAAATAGGATCCTCTGGCCCAATGAAGCAGCTGTACCTCTAAGTATCACAACTGATGCCACACCCTGAGCCCAGTGATCCAGAGGCTCTGCTGACTCATGTAGCTGCACTTTCTGGGGCTAAATAGACAGAGTGCCTTTAGTCCCAGGGAATCAGAATCTGGCTGAACTGTGGCTGTGCACCTTCCAGACCAAAAAGCCCACAGTGCCCTACCTACCCAGAACTGGACCAGACTCCTACAGTCTGAGCTGCAAAGACACCCCATCTCTTCTGAAGGAAGCATCACTATACTGCTTCCTGTCCCCTGGGGCTTAAATCAATCAGGAACTTGCATCCTTGCTGCTATACCTGGCCATATAAAGTCTGGGATACTCCTGTGTTCTACCATTTTCAGTTCCAGAGTCACCACCTCCTTGTACCTTATTTTCTGGAGCCCACGTGCCACTGTGCCCTGTTTGTTCTGGGTTCTGAATTGCAGCTATGCCCAACTCTCTGGGGCCTAAGCCTCTGTAGCACTTTTTTCCTTTTTTTTTTTTTATCCAAGATCCATGCTGGTGCCTCCCAGGGTTAGAACCATAGCTACATCCAAGCTCCTAGGACAAAGCTACTGAGATGTGTAGGAGTTCAGTCAGGGTGATGAGAGAAATTTCAGAAATGCAAACCTTGGAAGGCTGGAAGGTTTTGCAGAAGCCTTGGGAGGAGTTTATGGCTGAAGGCAGCTTAACACCCTGACCTTGAGTTTATAGCTAGGAGTAGATACAAAGCAATGCAGAGGAGTTTATCTAAATAGCTTGTTTACTCATGTGATCCTAAGACTGATCTTTGATATTCCATGGTGGGGGAAGGCATATGAGTGCTCTCTACTCGGGGGGTTAGCAATGTTAATTACCCTCTAATGGTGTTTACTTGAGACCTTTGTCATTTAATCTGTACTAAATATATGTGAAAGCTACAAGCTTATCAAGGCTGCTGCTGACTCTGGCAGAGGACCCCAGGCTGGACAGAGGCAAAATATCTATGTCAGTATACGTTTTTCATCTGTCGCTTGGTCTGTGGGCCCAACCTGGCAGGATGTGCCTCAGAGAAACAGTCCTCAGCTTAGTGGGAGAATTGCATTCTCTTGTGCTTTGTAGAGTGAGCCTATGACCTCAAGTTCTGAGTGCTGTGGTACTTTGACAAAGTGCTTAGCCCAAGAATTCAGTTCCACAGCTGCTCCAAGCACCTGTGTCCTATATTCTAATGCTGTTGTTGCTGCTTGATAGCCATATCAGACCCAATATCAAGAAAGATCCCCAGCTAAGACTCCCCACTGTGAGAAAAACAAGAATAGGAGGATCCCTAAAGTCTTTGCCCTAATAACTTATGCAGCCACCATTACTGCAACAAATTCCTACAGTCTAGGCCACATAGGCACCTCTAGTCATCACAAACATTGATCACAATTAGAGAAGCTGAATGTAGATTACACTACTGTGTCCACATGGTGAGTTACTTGCACCCTGTTCAACCTCTAATGCAGGCCTATCTATATGTGAAAGCCTCCCCCATGAAAGCTACTCTGTAAAGTTTAGGCGTGACTGCACTATCTGATGCACAGACATCAATGCAGGGACACAAGAAAGATGAAAAGGGAATATGACAGCACCAAAGAAGCACAATAATTCTCCAGTAACTGACCCCACAGAAACAGAAATTTACAAATTGCCTAAAAAGGAATTCAGAGTAATGATCTTAAGGAAATTTAGTGAGACGTAAGATAATAGAAATAAATGATTCAATGAATTCAGAAAAACAATGATCTGAATGAGAAATTCAAATAAGAGGTATATAAAAGAACCAGACTGAATTCTTGAGGCTAAATAATTCAATCAATGAATTAAAAAAATATGGTTGAGGTTTCACAGCAGAGGAGATCAAAAAGAAAGAATTTTTGAACTGTGGTATCAGTCTTTCAGCATTCTCAAAGGAAAATTAAAAGAGTTAAAATCCTGGCCAACATAGTCAAACCCCATCTTTACTAAAAATATAAAAATTAGCTCGGCGTGGTGGTGTGTGTCTGTAGTCCCAGCTACTAGAGAGGCTGAGGCAGGAGAATCACTTGAACCCAGGAGGTGGAGATTACAGTGAACTGAGATCAAGCCACTGCACTCCAGCCTGGCAACAGAGTGAGAATCTGTCAAAAAACAAAAAACAAATATGACTACAGGACTGATGGCACACTGTTAAGTGAATAAATATTTGTATTATTGGAGTCCCAAAAGGATAAGAGAAAGACAAAGGAACAGAAAGCCTATTTAAAGTAATTGCTGAATATTTCCCAAGTCTGGGAAGAGATAGGGCTATCCAGATCCCTGAAGCTCAAGGATTTCCAATATATTCAACCCGAAGAGATTCTTTCTGAGACATATTAAAACTAAACTGTTGAAAGTCAAATTTAAAGAGATCATTTTAAAAGAAATAAGAGAAAAACATCAAGCTGCATATAAGAGAATCTTAGACTATGAGCACATTTCTCAGGATAAATCTTGCAGTCTAGGAGAGAATGGAATTACATTGTTAAAGTGCTGAAAAGGGGAAAAAAAAACCTATCAGCCAAGAGTAGTATACCCAGCAAAGCAAAGTAGTATCCTTGGCATAAGCCAAGAGACTTTATTACAGTTGGAGCTGCCTTACAATAAATGCTTAAGGAAGTTCTTCAAGTAGAAACCAAAGGATGATCAGTAGTATCATGAATACATATGAAAATGTAAAACTCACTACTAGAGACAAATACATAATCAAATCCTGAGTGTTCCAATACTTTAATGGCATTGTGAAAGTCATACATATCTCTAGTATGAAGGTTAAAAGTCAAATTCATCAAAAATAACGAAAGCTATAAGTGTTACAATGTACATAAATGTAATTCGCCACATAAACAGAACCAAAGACAAAAACCACATGATTATCTCAATTGATGCAGAGAAGGCCTTTGACAAAATTCAGCAGCCCTTTATGCTAAAAACCCTCTATAAACTAGGTATTGATGGAACGTATCTCAAAATAATAAAAGCTATTTATGACAAACCAACAGCCAATATCATACTGAATGGGCAAAAACTGGAAGCATTCTCTTTGAAATCTGGCACTAGACAAGGATGCCCTCTCTCACCACTCCTATTCAATATAGTACTGGAAGTTCTAGTCAGAGCAATCAGGCAAGAAAAAGAAATAAAGGGTATTCAATTAGGGAAAGAGGAAGTCAAATTGTCTCTATTTGCAGATGACATTATTGTATATCTGGAAGACCCCATCGTCTCAGCCCAAAATCTCCTGAAACTGAAAAGCAACTTCAACAAAGTCTCAGGATACAAAATCAATGTGCATAAATCACAAGCATTCCTATACACCAATAACAGACTTAAAGAGAGCCAAATCAAGAATGAACTGCCATTCACAATTGCTACGAAGAGAGTAAAATACCTAGGAATACAACTAACAAGGAATGTAAAGGACCTCTTCAAGGAGAACTACGAACCACTGCTCAACGAAATAAGAGAGGACACAAACAGATGGAGAAACATTCCATGTTCATGGTTAGGAAGAATCAATATCGTGAAAATGGCCATACTGCCCAAAGTAATTTACAGATTCAATGCTATCCCCATCAAACTACCAATGACCTTCTTCACAGAACTGGAAAAAGCCACCTTAAACTTCACATGGAACCAAAAGAGAGCCCGCATAGCCAAGTCGATCCTAAGCTAAAAGAACAAGGCGGGAGGCATCACACTACCGGACATCAAACTATACTACCAAGGCTATAGTAATCAAAACAGCATGGTGCTGGTACCAAAACAGAGATATAGACCAATGGAACAGAACAGAGGCCTCAGAGGCAACACAACATATCTACAACCATCTAATCTTTGACAAACCTGACAAAAACAAGCAATGGGGAAAGGATTCCCTGTTTAATAAGTGGTGTTGGGAAAACTGGCTAGCGATTATGCAGAAAGAAGAAACTGGAGCCCTTCCTGACACCTTACACTAAAATTAACTCCAGATGGATTAAAGACTTAAACATAAGACCTAACACTATAAAAACCCTAGAAGAAAACCTAGGCAAAACCATTCAGGACATAGGCATAGGCAAGGACTTCATGACCAAAACACCAAAAGCATTGGCAACAAAAGCCAAAATAGACAAATGGGACCTAATCAAACTCCACAGCTTCTGCATGGCAAAAGAAACAGTCATTAGAGTGAATTGGCAACTGACAGAATGGGAAAAAATTTTTGCAGCTTACCCATCTGACAAAGGGCTGATATCCAGAATTTACAACGAACTAAAACAGATTTACAAGAAAAAAACAAGCCCATTCAAAAGTGGGCGAAGGATATGAACAGATACTTTACAAAGAAAACATACATGAGGCCAACAAACATGAAAAAATGCTCATCATCACTGGTCATTAGAGAAATGCAAATCAAAACTACATTGAGATACCATCTCATGCCAGTTAGAACGGTGATCATTAAAAAATCTGGAGACAACAGATGCTGGAGAGGATGTGGAGAAATAGGAACACTTTTACACTGTTGGTGGGAGTGTAAATTAGTTCAACCATTGTGGAAGACAGTGTGGCGATTCCTCAAGGACCGAGAAGTAGAAATTCCATTTGACCCAGCAATCCCATTACTGGGTATATATCCAAAGGATTATAAATCGTTCTACTATAAGGACACATGCACACGAATATTCATTGCAGCACAGTTTACAATAGCAAAGACCTGGAACCAACCCAAATGCCCATCGATGATAGACTGGACAGGAAAAATGTGGCACATATACACCATGGAATATTATGCAGCCATCAAAAACGATGAGTTCGCGTCCTTTGTAGGGACATGGATGAACCTGGAAACCATCATTCTCAGCAAACTGACACAAGAACACGAAATCAAACATCGCATGTTCTCACTCATAGACGGGTGTTGAACAATGGGAACACACGGACACAGGGAGGGGAGCACTATACACTGGGGTCTGTTGGGGGGGAATGGGGGACAACGTGGGGTGGGGAGTTGGGGAGAGATAGCATGGGGAGAAATGCCACATATAGGTGAAGCGGGGGAGGGCAGCAGGTCACACTGCCACGTGTGCACCTGTGCAATGATCTTGCATGTTTTTCACATGTACCCCAAAACCTAAAATGCAATAAAAATAAATAAATAAAAAATAAAAATAAATAAAAAATAATATAAAACGTTGTAAATTGTGACATCAAAAATATAAACGGGATAAAATCTCATGTTTTTATATATAACAGGAATTATTAGCTTAAAATAGTAGACTATAGGATGTTTTTGTCAGCCTCATGGTGACCAAAAAAACCTACAGTAGATACACTAATGATAAAGATAGAAGAAACAAAAGTTAGCACTACAGAAAATTAACAAATCATAAAGGTGAGTAACAAGAGAAATAAAGGAACAAAGAAACTATAAAAAGAGCAGAGAACAAATAGCAAAAATGGCGGTAGCAAGTCCCTATCAGTAACAACCTTGAATGTAAATTGATCAAATTCAACACTCTGTGTAATTTGATTGGATCATTTGACTCATTTACATTCAACACAAAGTGACTGAATGGATGAAAATCAATATCCAACCATATGCTGCCTGAAAGAGACCCACTCAAGCTTTAAGGATACACAAAGACTGAAAGTGAAGGGATAGAAGAAGATATTAAATGCAAATTGTAATCAAAGAGACCAGCAGTGGCTATACTTACCTGATAAAATAGACTTCAAGTCAAAAACTAACATATAAGACAAAAAAGATTGTTTCTGAATGACCTCAATCAGTTTATCAAGGTGGCATAATCATTGTAAATATATATTTACACAATATTGGACTACTTAAATACATAAGCTATTAATGAACACGGAGGTAGGAATAGATAGCAATACAATAATAGAAGGATGCTTTGTACCCCACTTTCAACAATGGATATATTAACCAGACAGAGAGTCCAGTAGACACTGGACTTAAAAAGTACTTTTGACCAAATGGACTTAGCAGACACATACAGAACATTCCATCTAGCAGCAACAGAAAAGTACATATTTTTTTCAGAGTACATGAAACAATGTGCTCTAACACAAAATGATATAAAAAAGATCATAGCCTTCTCAACCTCAAGCCAACTAGGCCTCATAATAGTAACAACTGGCATCAATCAACCACACCTAGCCTTTCTTCATATCTGTACCCACGTTAGGTGATAAAACATTTCTTAACAAATTTAAGAATATTTAAGTCCGATTGAGTATAATTTCTGACAATAATTGTATGAAACTAGTAATCAGTAACAGGAGAAATCATGAAAATTGTATAAATTTGTGGAAATTAAATAACATGTTCCTGAACAACCAGTGGATCAAAGAAGAAATCAAAAAAAATCTTGAGACAAACAACGATGGAACAATGGGAACACAATATACCAAAACTTATGCAATATAGCAAAAGCAGCTTTAGAGGAAAGTTTATAGAAATAAATGCCTACATTAAAAAAGAAGAAATATTCCATATATATGGTCTAATCATCAAGGAACTAGCAAAAGAAAAAACTAGGAACATGAAAGAAATAATAAATATCAGAATAGAAATAAATCTTAATAAGTCAGGCACAGTGGCTCAGACCTGTAATCCCAGCCTTTTGTGAGGCTGAGGTGGGCAAATCATGAGGTCAAGAGATCAAGACCATCATGGCCAACACTGTGTAACCCCATCTCTACTAAAAATATAAAAATTAGCTGGGTATGGTAGAGTGTGCCTGTAGTCCCAGCTACTCAGTAGGCTGAGGCAAGAATGGCTTGAACCCAGGAGGTGGAAGTTGCAGTGAGCTGAGATCGTGTCACTGCACTCCAACCTGATGACAGAGCAAGATTCCATCAAAATAAAACACACACACACAAAAAGAAAGAAATCAAATAAAGAATAGATAAGCCATACGAAGAGAAATAAAACTAAGAGTTTTTTCCTGAAGAAAAAAAGTTGACAAACCTTTTAGCTAGTCTTGCCAAGAAAAAAAAAAAAAAAAAAAAACTTAAATGAATACAACCAGAGATGAAAGAGAACAAATTACTGCAAACACTTTACAAATGAAAAGGATAATAAAGGACTATAATGAACAATTAAATGCCAAAAAAAATGGATAATCTAGGTGCAATGAAAAAAATCCTAGAAAAATACAACCAACCAAGATTGAGATAGAAAGAAATAGAAAGCTTGAACAGACCAATAACAAAGAAATTGAAAAATTAATCAAAAAATCCCAACAAAGAAAAGCCTAGGACCAGATAGCTTCACAGACAAATTCTACCAAACATTCAATGAAGAATTTATATCAATCCTTTGTGGACTCTTTTGAAACATAAAGCTAAAGGAACTACTTTGAAACATATTTCATGAGGCCAACATCACCTTGATACATAAGTCAGACAAAGACATCACAGGAAAAGAAAACCATAGGCCAATTTCTCTGATTAAAAGCAATGCAAAAATCCTTAGTAAAATATTAGTAAATCAAATCCAGCAACACATCAAAAAGATCATGACTGAATGGGATTTATCCCTGGCATGCAAGATTGGTTGAACATATGCAAATCAATCAATGTGATACATCACATTAACAGAATAAAAGATAAAAACCATGTGATTATTTAAATTGATACAGAAAAAGCATTGCCTACTCCGATGTCCTTTCTTGATAAAAATACTCAACAGTTTAGGTATAGAAAGAAAGTTTTTCATCATAATTAGAGTCTTCTATTAAAAAAAAACCCCACAGCTAATATTATAATCAATGGGGAAAAATTGAAAGCTTTTCCACTGAGATTTGGTACAAGGCAAGGGATGTCCACTCTCACCACATCTATTCAATACAGTACTGAAAGTACTAGCAAGAACAATCAGACAAGAAAAAAGAAAAAGAAACAAAAGAAAAGAAAAGGCCTCTCAGTTAAAAGGAAGAAATTAAATTATCTCTATTTGCAGATGAAATAATTCTGTATGTAAAAAATCTCCAGAATGCCAGAAAAAAACCTTAGAATTAATAAATGAATATGGCAAAGTTGAAGGATACAATATCGAAATACAAAAATTGGCAGCATGTATATACAAAACTGATAACCCAACCTAAGTAAAAAAAGACCTTAAGAAAACAATTCCATTTACAATAGCATCAAGAAAAAAAATATGGGAACAAATTTAACAAAGGTGGTAAAAAATCTCTATACTGAAAACTTTAAAGCATTTGATGAAAGAGATTGTAAAGACACAAATTGGCCAGGCGTGGTGGCTCATGCCTGTAATCCCAGCACTTTGGGAGGCTGAGGTGAGCGATCACCTGAGGTCAGAAGTTCAAGACCAGCCTGACGAACATGGAGAAACCCAATCTCTACTAAAAATACAAAATTAATTAGCTGGGTGTGGTAGTGTACTCCTGTAGTCCCAGCTACTCGGGAGACTGAGGCAGGAGAATTGCTTGAACCTGGGAGGCAGAGGTTGCAGTGAGCCGAGACTGCGCCACTGCACTCCAGCCTGGTGCCTGGCAACAGAGCGAGATTCTGTCTCAAAAAAAAATAAAAAATACAAAATTAGCTAGGCATAGGGGTGCATGCCTATGATCCCAGCTAATTCAGGAGGCTGAGGCAGGAGAATTGCTTAAACTTGAGGTGGAGGTTGCAGTGAGCAGAGATCGTGCCATTCTATTCCAGTGTCAGATGGTATCTCACTGGGGTTTTAATTTTCTTTGATGATCAGTGATGTTGAGAATTTTTCACATACCTGTTGGCTGCACGTGTGTCTTCTTTTGAAAAGTTTCGCTGCATGTCTTTAGCCCATTTTTTAAATGGGTTGTTTTGTGCTTGTTGAGTTGTTTAAGTCCCTTATAGATTCTGGGCTTAGACCTTTGTCGAATGTGTAGTCTGCAAATGTTTTTGCCCATTCTGTAGGTTGTCTGTTTACAATGTTGATAGTTTCTTTTGCTGTGCAGAAACTTTTTAAGTCCCACTTGTCCATTTTAATTTTTGTTGCAATTGCTTTTTAAGTATTTATCATGAAATCTTTGCCAGGTCCTATGTTCAGAATGATATTTCTCAGATTTACTTCAAGGGATTTTATAGTTTTAGGTTTTACTTTTAAGTTGTTAATTTATCTTGAATTGATTTTTTTGTATAGTGTAAGCAGAGAGTCCAGTTTCAATCTTCTGCATATGGCTAGCCAGTAATCCCAGCACCATTTATCTAACAGGGTGCCCTTTCCCCATTGCTTTTTATTGTTGACTTTATTGAAGATCAGATGGTGTGTTCTTTTTTTTGTGATTCTCTAATCTTTCCCATTGGTCTGTATGTCTGTTTTTGTGCCAGTATTATGCTGTTTTGGTGACTGTAGCCTTGTAGCATAGTTTAAAGTTTGGTAGCGTGATGCCTCCTGCTTTGTTCTTTTTGCTTAGGATTGCTTTGCCTATTCTGACTCATTTTTGGTGCCATATGAATTTTGGAACAGTTTTTTTCTAATTCTGTGAACACTGTCATTGGTAGTTTGATATGAATAGCATTGAATCTGTAAATTGCTTTGAACAGTATGGACATTTTACTTCTATCCATGAGCATATAAACACCATTTGTTTATATTAGCCCTGATTTTTTCTGCAGTGTTTTATAATTCTCATCGTAGAGATTTTTCACCTCCTTCTTTAGCTATAGTCCTAAACCCTGAAGGGACCAATAATGAGTTCTGAAATTTTATCAGTAATAAAAAACTTACCAGCCCAAAAAAGTTCTGAACCTGACAGATTTACAGCCAAATTCTACCATATATATAAAGAAGAGCTGCTACAAAGCCTTCTGAAGTTATTCCAAAAATTTAGGGTGAGAGACTTCTCCCTAACTTATTTTATGAAGAATTATTTTGTTACCAAAGTCTGGCCAAAGGAAAAATGGAAAAATTTCAAAATTTCAAGCCAGTTTTTTTTTTCTTTCTTTCTTTTCTTTCTTTCTTTCTTTTTTTTTTTTTTTTTTTTTTTGAGAGGAAGTCTTGCTCTGTGGCCCAGGCTGGAGTGCAGTGACACAATCACGGCTCACTGCAATCTCTGACTCCTGGGTTCAAGCAATACTCCTTTTCAGCCTCCTGAGTAGCTGGGATCACAGGCATGTGCCACCACACCCTGCTAGTTTTTGTAATTTTATTAGAGATGGGGTTTCATCATGTTGATCAGGATGGCCTCGAACTCCTGACCTTGTGATCTGCCCACCTTGACCTCCCAAAGTGCTGGGATTACAGGTGTGAGGCACTGCTCCTGGCCCAGGCCAGTTTTTATGATGAACATAAACACAAAGACTATCAATAAAATACTAACAAATTGAATCCAGCAGCACGTTCAAAAGCTAATCTGTCACAATCAAGTAGGCTTTATTCCTGTGATGTAAGGTTAGTTCAACTGCATACATGAATAAATGTGGTTCATCACATAAACAGAACTAAAAAACAAAAACCATCTAATTATCTCAATAGATGCAGGAGAGGCTTTTGATTAAGTACAACATTCCTTTATATTAAAAACTCTCAATAAGCTAGTCATTGAAGGAATATACCTTGAAATAGTAAGAGCTATCTATGACAAACTCACAGCCAGCATCATAGAGGCAAAAGCTGGAAGCATTCCTGTTGAAAACTGTAATAAGACAAGGATGCCCACTCTCACCACTTGAATTCAACATAGTTTTGGAAGTCATATCCAGAGAAATAAGGGAAGAGAAAGAGATAAAAGGCATCCAAATAGGAAGAGAGGAAGTTAAACTACCTCTCTTCACAGATGATGTGATTTTACAATTAGAAAACCCCATCATTTCTGCCCAAAGCCTCCTAGATCTGACAAACAACTTTAGCAAAGTTTCAGGATAAAAAATGAATGTACAAAAGTCAGTAGTGTTTCTATACACCAAAACATCCAAGCTGACAGCCAAATGAAGAACGCAATCTCATTCATGTTAGCCACACACAAGAAAGAAAATCTTCATTATACAGCTAACCAGAGCTTCTGAAGGCAAAGTTTGTCACTTCCTTATCTTTCTGGCCAAATCCCCAATAATTCTGTGTTAGTAAATGGGAGACAGAGATATCAAGAGTAGAAGGTACTTAACTGGGGGTCTCTTAGAGCTCAAAGAGCTTGTAAGTGCAAGTTATCTGACAAGGTATTTCCTCAGTCAAATGAGCATGAGGCCATTGGTGTAGGCTTGGAAAAACACTTTATGTAACTTACTTATGCCTTCAGAGCTTACTTAGGACCCATCATGTATATATCACTTCTGTTTGATGATGGAGTGTTGCTATACATGCCAACTTTATGGCTTGGCATGCCAGACAACACCCATTTTATGAAGGCCGACTCAGGTCGCATGGGAACTTGTTGACCCATGGTTAAACATTCAGACTCTAAAGCCCAGTAGCAGGCCAAGAACTATTTCTCAAAAGGAGAGTAGTTAATCTGCAGTTGATGGCAGGGCCTTGTTCCAAAATACGAAAGGCCTGCACTGTGATTCACCCACATGGGTTTGCCAAAGACTCCAAATAGCATTTCTACCTGCCAGTGACAATTAAAGTACCTCTTAAAAGCTTTTTGGGTCACTAGGTAAATGAGATGGAGCAATATCTCCAAATAAAGAAAATATTGCCTCCCAAATCCAGAGAGGCCCACCAGGCATCACACCTCGTTATTGTTTCTAGGAGGGCCAGGTGCAATGACTTTTCCTTTACCTTAGAAGAGATACCTCAACATGACCCACACCACTAGACTCCTAGAAATTTCACTGAGATAGAAGGCCTGTGAATTTTCTTTGTATTTATTTCTCAACATCTGATATGTAAATCTTTTACTAATGATAGAGTAGTTGCTATTTCTTGCTCACTAGTTCCAATTAACATAATGTCATCAATATAATAGACAAGTGTGAACGCTTGTGAAAGGGATAGGTGATCAGGATCCCTTTGAATTAAGTTAAGACTAGGGGCTGGCAAGTTTATATAATCTTGTGATAGAACAGTGAAAGTTATATTGCTGCCTTGCCAGCTGAAAACAGACCACTGCTGGTGTCTTTACTTATGGATATTGAGATAAATGCATTTATCAGATCAATAGCTTCATACCAGAAACCAGAGGATGTTATTTGCTCAAGCAATGCAAACTTCATCTGGCACAGCAGCTGCAATTACAGTCACCACCTTATTAAGCTTATGATAATTCACAGTCATTCTTCAAGATTCATCTTTCTTCTTTACAGGCCATGTAGCCAAGTTGAATGGGGATGTGGTGGGAATCATTACCCCTGTATCCTTCAAGTCCTTGAAGGTGGCACTAATCTCTATAGCCCTTCCAGGAATGTGGTTTTGCTTTTGGTTTACTATTTTCCTCGGTAGAAGGAATTCTAGTGGCTTCCACTTGGCTTCTCTCACCATAATAGCACTCACTGTGCAAGTCAGGGAACCAATATAGGAATTCTGTCAGCTGCTGAGTATGTCTATTCCATTTCTGTATTCCAGAACTTGAGAAATAACTACAGGATGGGTTAGGTACTTGCTGAGCCCACAGTGGGAGACCTAAGGTAAAACTTCATTGATCACATGGCTTCCATAAGTCCTTCCTTTCATTGGTAGAATGCAGTGATGTTAGGGCTTCCTGGAGTTTGTGTCAGTTCAGAGCCAGGGTCCAGTAGTCCCCAAAAGGTCTTATTTTTACCTTTTCCCGAGTGTACAGTTATTCTGGTTAAAGGTTGTAGGCCCCTTTGGGTAAGACTGGGAGAAAGAAGAACAAAATAGTTTTTGGTAGTATATCAGAGTCCTTCCTTGAGAGAACCCTGGCTCTCCTTCATTCAAGGGGTTCTGAGTCTGTACATTGGCTTAAATCTGGGAATTCACTGAGAGGCCCTGGCTTTCTGTTTTTATGCTTCAGATTAAAGTTTTGTTCACTTGACCTAGAACTTTTCTGCTTATGAAGATCAAGTAAGAATTTAGTAGGCTTCCTACTATTTTCTATTCTCTGTTTATTACTTCTAGGACCACTGTGGTCATTTAGCCAGCACCATAAGTCTGTGTGAGTCAGATTATTATTATTGCTGCTTTGACACTGCTCTCCATCATGGTAATCATGCTTACCTTGTCTTTGGCAGTTGAGTGCTACCGCTTGGGCCCGGCCACCCCAGGATCTAATTATTTCCTTTATATTTAGGTTTCCCAGTTCATTTTCTGTAGTTCCCACTGAAAGGTCTAGCCAAGAGAGAAAAGCAATTACAGAGCTCTTCAAGGATTCTGGGGCTCCCATCAAAAATTTATTTCTCCTAGTGTTGGTGAAAGTCATGTCTCTTGGGCCCTCCCAGTATGGGTGAGTAGGTCTTCAGATGTACTCTAACAGATCTATCTCCCTAAGCCTTTGAATTGCTTCCTATATATTAAAGCAAAGCAGTTCCAGAATATCTCATTTGCTCACTGTGGACCACCTTTTGATCCATGTTTTAGTCAATCAACCAAACAATTAGAACCCTTCCTAACTCCCTGAACTGCAACATTAAATGCAGAATTTCTGCTTAGTGAGTCCATGTCAGTATATTCATCGTATTCCAACTGTTTCTTTCACAATTATTCCATAGCCTTAACATTCATTTAAACACATTTTCCCATTTTTTTCTGTGTATAAATTAGAAAACTCGAGTAGTTCTCTTGGAATGTAATATGCTTTATGTGTTATACTTTGTACCTCACCTTTGGAGGCCTGCTGACACTTAAGCCTAGTCATAGATCTCTAAACAAAGAGGGGCTGGGTACTGAAAAGAATTGGTATTGTCTTTCATGGCAGCTGATTCAGGGGAGGACATTACAGTTTCCTTAGGAGATAGAAAGGCCACTACCACTATGAATGTTGATGCCACAGCCACCAAAGGGTGAGGAGACCAATTTCACTAGAAAAGATAACTGATCAGAATTTAGGGATTCAATGTAACTAGCTTCATCAGGGTCTTTCCACACATCCCAATCCCAATTTATAGGATCCCATTCTTTTCCAATCAATACCCTTACTTCAGCAACACCTGGCCAATGAGGCTGGGAGTACAACTGGCACTGTAATCAGCCAGTCACAGGATGAGATTCTGTGTTTTATCTCCAGCAATCTCAGCCATGCGGCTATAGGAGCCATGGGTCTCCTTCAATGTATGCATGGGTGCCTTCAGGTCATTTATATGGTATTTGAACTGCACATCTGAATCCCCGAGCTCATCCTTTTCTTCCTCCACTTGGCGACATTAGGAGCAACCAGCCAAACTTACTACATTTGTTAGTTTTCCTAAAGTCATCCAGTTCCTTGTGACAGAGCAGGAGCATCGCCATCTTTGACAAGCCTCTCATTCTAAAGTTCACTTCAATTGAAAATTGCCTAAATTCAAAGGTCATCAGCCTAATGGCTAAGGTCAGTATGACCATAAACCACAAATAACATCTCCAAACAGAAACATTCCAAACTCCTTTCTGACCAGAGACATGCTAGCCCGGAGATAACCCTCCTCCAGCCAAGAAGATGTCAGTCTTTAGATAAACCCCCTCTGGCTGGAAAAATGCCTGCCCTAAGATAAATTTCCCTCCTCCCAGAGACTTTCCAGTCCTGCCATAAAACTTCTCCCACAAACAGGAACATTCCAAGCTTCTGATAAGCCCCCTTATCCTAAAACAAATATATACTCTTAGTTTATAAGAGAAAGCACACCTGACCACAGTCAGTGAGGAGTGCCTTTCAGGTTTTAACTAAAGAAAACCTGTCTTTGACTGCCAAGCTGTGTTTTGTGTTTCTTTCATCTTTAACTCTTACACCTTGCTTATGGTTAGAACTATTGATTGATTTGTGGTTGATTAGGAATATCCAGTGCAGATGCTTTGTGTATCTCTATTGCCAGATTTATTACTAAATAAATAGATTTATTTGTTGCTTTAGTTTTCTTTCTCTTTATTACTGGAAGTAGAATTATTAACATTTTATATCTAATCAAATTAAAGAGACAATTCCAGAAACCCCAGAATCAATTTAGAAAACTTGTTCTTAAAGTTCTGTTTCTCTACAGTAACTCTTGGTATCAAAATCTGTCCTAGAATTCTCCAGAGAATCAGAAGAATTAGGATGGATGTGTTATAAGGAATTGTCTCACATGATTATGGAGGCTGAGAGGTCCCACAATCTGCTGTCTGCAAGCTGGAGGCCCAGGAAAGCTTATGGTATAAATTCCAGGCTGATTCTGAATGTCTGATAACTGGGAGCACCAATAGTGTAAGTCCCAGTCCAAAGGTAGGAGAAGACTAGTGTCTCAGCCTAAGTGTCAAGGAGAGAGAGAGAATTCAAACTTATTTTACCCTTTTGTTCTGTTTGAGGCTTCAGTGGGTGGGTTGTTTGATGATCACCCACACTGGGGAGGACAATCTGCTTTACTCAATCCACCAATTCTAATGGTAATCGCTTCCAGAAATACCCTCATAGACAAACCCAGAAGTGAAATTTAGCCAGATATCTGGGCATCCCATTGCCCAGTCACATTGATGCATGAAATCATCAATGTGATAATTATTGATTATCAATTGATAATTATTGGCTGTGAGAATGCCTTACAAGAATTCCAGATTCAATATATATAGAAGTAATTTAAATAACATCTCCTAGACAGTATAGAATTGCTTGACTAAGCATCAGAAGGTGCAGATCTTAGGCAACCCAATAGGTTTTGCCATCATAAATGATCCCTGATCTGTCAAGGGCACAGTAGTGATTCTCAACACAGATGTTGACACCTATTCCTGGGGGTTAATCAAGGATGTTTTATAGGATCTTTGTGATAACTGAAATATTTAGAAGATTTAAAATCCTCTTTGGCTCTACACTGATTTGACCTATGTTGTCTCATTTTCCTGGTATAAACCCCAGAATCAAAGATAAATTAAAAAGGAAGCCATCTTTTCTTGTAGTACATAGTACAGATTTGGATGAACACCAGTAAGCATCATTGGGTGCAAACTGGAAGTCACAGGCAAGGGAATCAGCTGATACAGAGATCCCTGTTTTTTCAATGCCCTATGGAAAGGAATGCTTGGATTTGAGTGCTGCTATATGTTGCATGGGAATGGGTTCCAGGAGAGGGACTTCAACACCTATTGTTATTTTTACACTGGGCTAGTGTTTAGAGTACAGACTTTGTTGCATGAAACGAAATGGACAATTTGAATTTAGATGCCAACCGCTTAGTTGAGTGTTAGAAAACCAGCTGCCCAACAGCTGGTTTTGAAGTTTGGAGGCTGCTGGTCACTTTTGAGTTTGGAAGAATGGCAGCAATTAGTTACAACTAATTAACTATAAATAGCTAAGAAGAAGCCCTCAACGTTATTAACTAGTCTGTCCAGTTTGAAGTTAAAGAGACAAGTAAAAATACCAAGGTGAGTTAAGATTCACCTGTAAACTTAAAACCAATCACTTTTGTTCAAAATATTATTTGTTTACATTAGAATTATAAAATGTCATGTTTATTTCCTGATGTTATTTCTACTTAAAAATCTGGGTTACAGGTATGTAATATTAGGACTTTAGGCATTAGCTGTGGCTAAAACAAACTTCTCTCATTGCAATGAACTGAAGCTCACAGTGGAATTTCACTCTCACTGGAATTTCACTCTCACAAAAGTGAGAATAAACCTAGGGTTTGTTTCTTAAGCAGCAAGTATCAGATATTATCAAAAGTAGGGGTTAACAGTTCCAAAGTGAGGATCGGGCATGTGACTAGGATTCATCCAATAGTGTTTACCTCATCAGACCCCAGTGAGTCTTAATATATTGCCTTCTTTGGCCAGATTTGCCACAGAGAATAGTAAGAGGTTGAGCTTAGAAGTCCAAGAGGATACAGGGACCCAGAACAGATACAGGTTAAAAATAATTAGAATTAATTAGATGATGAAACACTAAAACTAAAAAACACAGTTTGGGATGACTCTAATGGTCTCTGTCTTAGGTGAAAGACTTCTAAACTGGGATAGTGGCACTGACAATGGAAAAGGAGCAACAATAAGATAAGCCCAGCAATACCCAGCAATAATAAGTAATAAATTACCTGTGTAGGCCGGGCGTGGTGGCTCAGGCCTGTAATCCCAGCACTTTGGGAGGCCGAGACGGGTGGATCACGAGGTCAAGAGATCGAGACCATCCTGGTCAACATGGTGAAACCCCATCTCTACTAAAAATACAAAAAATTAGCTGGGCACGGTGGCACGTGCCTGTAATCCCAGCTACTCAGGAGGCTGAGGCAGGAGAATTGCCTGAACCCAGGAGGCGGAGGTTGCGGTGAGCCGAGATCACGCCATTGCACTCCAGCCTGGGTAACAAGAGCAAACTCCGTCTAAAAAAAAAAAAAAAAAAAAAAAAAAAAAAAAAAAAAAAAAAAAAAATTACCTGTGTAAATATATTTGAGTTTCGAAAATGAAGTGACCAAACCTATTGCAAAAAACATGTCATTCAAAATGAGGCACTGTATGAATGAGTGAATAAAAGATTCAGGAGTCTGGCTCTTCAGGAGCTATTTATCTGCTCTTTTCTTCTCAAATAAAATAAAATCAAATAAATTTAGCATGCAAACTGTTTATCATCTATGGAGCCTAGCCTTAGGCTTGATTTTAATATTTGTTGAGTAAGTTAACAGAATCACAAGGAATACACCAAAGACAGATAAATTGCTCATTCTGTTCCTGCTTCAGATTTTTCTGTTTCTTCATTCTAAGCAGACATCATTGTGTAAAGATGTGCTTAGATGGCAGATATAAAAATTATAGACTAGTACCTTTTCGCATAAAGCATATTTGACTTCAAGATGTATCAGTGTCTAAAACCAAGTTTTTGCTTTTCTTTTGAACAAACCTACACAATTTTTTGATAGAAAATGTAAAATAACCTCTCTTTTCTTCAGTTACTAAGTGGCAGTTCCAGAGTCTCACTTTTATTATGTTTTTAAAATCCTAAGAAGTGTCGCCTACACTGGAAATATTTGCTAAACCTGAACTTTCAGGATGCTAGTAGGATACACTTCAATTGAATCTATAAAAGTAATTCCCCAAAGAGTGTGCCTTTGACTAGTTTACAGAAACCAATTAGGGCTTTACAGAGGAAAATAAATAAACAAAATTGAAAAAAATGACTGGTTTTCCTTGGCTCAGCCTAATGTTTAAAATTGGAAAGACTTGGGAATTAAGTTTTGGTGGTTCATATGGATGGCATTTCACTTTGTTTTTACTTGGGAGGGTTGAAATGTGTATCTCTATTTCATTTTATGTGGTTCACTCCAGTGGTCCAAGACACTGTTAATGTCTTAGAAATTAACACTAGAAATTCTTGGATGTCCATGGTAAACATGAGCAGTGGTAGATCAAAAAGATATTTTTATTAAATAAACAGTGTTATTCCTAGACAAGATTAAAAAAAAATTTTTGATATTATTTTTGTGATGGTTCTTTTTGACCAGAACTAAGGTAACAAGTTGGGGAAGCATAATATTGGTCTTCTGTGTTCTATGATTACATAGCCTTGTTTTACTTGTTTGTTTTGAACTTTCTAATACTGAGTCTTATCTGATACGAATTCAGGTAGACAATTAAATAGTCAAAGGAGAAGCAACTGGAGAAACACAAAATAGCCTTGCTAATCTATCTATATACTAGCTAATCAACTTCCTAATTTTTGAATATTGATTGGATTCACAAACTGTGAAATGGAGTTCTGTAAAGTTTTTGTAACTAAACCTCAACTTAATTTTGGTCTTTTGTAAAAAACTTGCCCATGTTTGTGAAGTTCAGAAACAAAGTACTAAGTTTAAATACACCAGGGTTGACTTAGGTCCCAAAGCAGAAAATGGAACAAGCAGATATTTTAGGAAACAGGCTGAGTCCGCATGGTTCTTGTTAGAAATGGTTATCTGCACACCTAAATCTCTCTACCATCCTGAGGATAAATAATTTTGTTCTATGGATCATCTCATTTGCTGACTTAGATCAATATAGATTTCTGGTTCCCATCAAAAGATAGGTGAAATCATGTTTTCCAAGCATCTCTCTGTTGTTGTTTTTTTTCTCCTACAGTATTCCATTAACCTGAAACGATTTTAGTTTACTATGAGTTTTGCTTTGATAATTATCCCCATTTTGTGACTTCTAAAAATAAGATATGTATATATACATATATAAATTGATTTCTATATGTAGAGATATACATCTGTAAATATGCCTGTGAATAAAAATATTTTATCAATCATGGTGATGCCAAGGATTCTAAGCATTACCAATTGGTTCAGAGCATGTTGCATAGGAATGCTGTTTACATTTATAACTTCTTATTTTAAATTCCTGACTCTTTACAAGTAGTGATTTTACTTGAAATAGATTTTTTAACTGAAAAATGACCCCTACCTATTTAAAAAAATCATATATTTAACAAGATAAGCCTTTTCAAGAACACATCATTGTGATCAAAACTCACAAGAAAAGTTTTCCTTGCATAATCTTAGTTATGTATGATTTTTTATTGTCTATCAAAGAAATAACATTGTTTCTTCAGTTCAGATTTTAAGGTGATATGCAGTATCTAGTATTCTTTGATTCTATTTATCTTTGATTTAAATATAATAGGACTGAATATAAATGACCAATGATCCTAAATATGACATACCATGGAATATGGGGCTTCTTTCTTATCTCATACTTTTTTTATTTACGTGCTATTCTATGACATTTTCCTTTACTTTTTTCCTATGGTTTTTGCTTATGCCATTTTCTCAATCTGGAAATAAGTTTGTGTACCCAGCTAAGTTTGCTGATAACCTTGGTCCCTGAAGTCCTAAACTACATGCAAGAAAGCTATAGGGAGAAGAGTTGGTGATCAGAGGCCATACACATGAAGACTGCAAGCTATCAAAGATAAATTGAGTAAGTTAGAATACATGCTTCATATGGTGGGATGACATGGGTGGTCAGCAACTAGATAAGTAAAAGCCTCTAAAACTCGTGTTGACTAACCCCAGGAAAGGAAAAAGGCAGAACACACAGAGTAAGTAGAGCCAAGGCAAGCTGTGAGTCATTACAGAATTCATCTCTAGCCTCCCTAGGCAGCCCAGTAAGGTCTTGCTGAGCAGCTACCTAGGTCTTTGTGTATCAAGGCTCTGCTAGACACTTAGTGTATCAAGGCTCTGCTAGCCCTTGCATCTCGAATGTTATCTCTTCAATAGAATCTTTTTAGCATCCCCAAAGCTACAGTTAATATGTCCTTCAATACTTTATCAGTTCCCATTTTATTATTTCTTTCTAATGTTATTCAGTCAACATTGAGCACCCACAGTGTGCCAACCATTCTGGTGAAAGTAATAAATACAGTAATAAATAAGACAGATAAAGTATCTGTCCTTATGAAACTTACAATTATAGTTTGTATGACTTTAAGTGTATCAAATGATATTTATGGAATATAATATGAATAATTGTTTGAATATGAATAATTCAATAATTGTTCAACAATAAAACTGAAAATATGACATTTAAATAATATAATATTCTTTAAATACACTCAATTAGCCTTTAAACTACCATTCCTAAAGGACGCTAGGAAATATCTTGTGAGTCATTCTTAGTCTTCCATTTCTTCCTAAGATCACACAAGAGAATTTGCAATGCTCAGAAGATGGAAGAAAGCTACTGACTATTCCCTCTGTCATGGTTGTTAGTATCATCATCTTTTCCAAGTTCACGGCATACCTTGAAGCCCAGGAACTCTCTTTTATGCCACATGTAGAGTGTGGGTTCTTTGCTCAGATTCAAACTTCTTAGATCTACTACCCTCCTATCATACCAACATAGGTCTAGCCACCTCTTTAGGGACCAACTATGGTATTGAAGAAACCTACAGGCATCTTTTTCTCCAGCCAGGCATCCCTACCTTGCTGCTTTCCTCCCTAAGATGTCTGGCATAATCTCCTCATGATTTTAGGCTTTTTATAAAAGGCAGGCTTCTTCAGGCTACTTTCACTTTCTACCAGGCTATAAACCCTGAGGGGAAGAATCACAAAGCTATATTATCTCAGTAAAATGAGAAAAGAGAAAATATATCTGAACCTCTCAAAAATGTATTTGCCAGTCTAAAATGAAAGATAGATATTACACAAGTGACTATTATACATGAGAAAAATAATTGTAATGCACCCAGAGAATTTATTCCTCAAAGCAAAATAAGTAGGCATGCCAATATTTAGCTACATTTGTGCCCATCACAGCATTACTTATTAAAGCCCAAAACAACAACAACAACAACAATAAAACAAAACAAACCAGGAATCAACACTAGTGTTCAACAATGGAAGAGTGGTCAGATAAAGTATGTTGCACCTGTACAAGTCTGTACTACATAGATACGTGAATATTAACAGAATTTTGATACTAACGTGAGAAGATGTTCATAATATATTTTAGGTGCAAAAGTAAACTATAAAGAGCATGAATGGCAAGATACTTTCCAATATTTTACCAGTGGTTATGACTAAGTAGCATGGTTGCTGGGAATTCAGGAGTTTTCAGCTTTACTCTTTTTGTTCACTTGCGTATTTTCATTTTTTTTTTCAAAGAATGTGTATTTTCTTTTAACCATGAAAAGAAAAGCAAAAAGAACTATTTTGAATTTCAAAAAAAAGAACAAATAGTATCAATCTATTGCATTTAACTGTGTCAGTCACTTTGAATAAACATTTTTGTGCATTATTTATATTCTTCTCACCAATTCTGAGAAATATGTATAGAAAGGTTGAATTTTTTTCTCTTTATTTCCTCTTTTTTATCCCATAAGACAGAATATTAGATTGGTGGATGGAGGAGCCATGTTTCCTACTAGGCAGAGTTGTTGTATGGTAACAGCAGAAGCTCCCCTTCTCCTCTATTCATGTGGTTAGGTGACGATCTCCCACCCCTGTCCTCTCAGGCTTTCTTTTATCCTTGCTCTTTCCTTAGTATCCTAACATGCTTGTTTTTGCTTTTAATTTGAGAAGAATATGACAATGAAGTGAGCATAAAAAAGCTTTACAAGTGGGAATGATATGAAGAAAACTGATTTTTTAAAAGATGTATGATGAGCGGTTTCAACAAAAACCTCAAATTGCTGTATCAGATTTTGTGGAATTCTTTTCACATCCATTTTTCAACATGGATGTGAAAGAAGAGAGTTTTTTTTTTTTTCTTTTAATGAAAGCAGTATAGTATTAGTTTTAAATTTTTGGTACTTGGTTCTACATCATTGACAGTATACCATTCCTCAGCAGGTTCTCATCTTCTCACTTAATATTTGTGTGAGTGGAGTTCTACTGATTTGTCAAAATATGAGACAATAGCTGCACAAGCAATGAGACATAAAGTGCTAAAGTCTGTGCCTTATCTGAGAATTTTTAATGCTGTTTAAATACATTTTTAAAACTTGTTTGAATAATGAAATAAATTCTAAAACTTTGTTTGCATATTTTTATATATTTTTCCTTGTAATTTCATGCCAGATTTTGCATGTGCCTTAAACATATTATGATTTAATTATTTAAATACTTTTAGCTAAAAGAAATTTTGAAAAGAAAAATAATTTGTTGTGAAATGAAATATGATAACAACCTATCAGGATCAAGGAGCTAATATGTGATGATACTTAGTATTTTACAGATACAATACTGTATAAGCAGCACTTCTGGATATCATTAAATATAAAGATAAGCAATCAACACATACTCACAAGACAAGAATTTAATCATGAGAATTACAACATGTCTTTGCAGAAGTGATCCTTCTGTGGATCTTAGGGTTGAGAATTTTACTTCAGTTGCTTATCAGTAATATAGAAATAGATCATTTACTTGATTAAAGCTTCTTTTCTAAGTCTTTTTATCTTTAATATTTAAGGCTAAATTGGATGTTAAATTAGTATGTTATTAAATTTGTATAGTATTTTATTTTACAAAATAGTAATGTTTTTGTAATGCACAGCCTGATTTTTGTCTACCCATTATCCGGTTTTCTGATACAAATACCCTACCCTCTTCTTTTTAATTTTGGCCCTGTCATATTCCATGAGGTTCTGATGAGACTGCTATTCACAAAAGTAATCGGATTATGCAGCAGAGTTGTGACATAACTGATGTCTGACTGTGATTTGGAAGTACAAGTAACCTAAAACAAGTGAGTTGATGATATGTACACAGACAATAGGAAATAGAAGATAAATTCATGATATTGTCCCAATCTTGTCATCTGCAAAAGACAGGACTTGCGGCCGGGTGTGGTGGCTCACGCCTGTAATCCCAGCACTTTGGGAGGCCGAGGCGGGTGGATCACGAGGTCAAGAGATCGAGACCATCCTGGTCAATATGGTGAAACCCCATCTCTACTAAAAATACAAAAAATTAGCTGGGCATGGTGGCGCGTGCCTGTAATCCCAGCTACTCAGGAGGCTGAGGCAGGAGAACTGCCTGAACCCAGGGGGCAGAGGTTGCGGTGAGCGGAGATTGCACCATTGCACTGCAGCCTGGGTAACAAGAGCGAAACTCCGTCTCAAAAAACAAACAAACAAACAAACAAACAAAAAAACAAGACAGGCCTTGCCTTAGTAGAAGAGAAGGAAACCATAAAGAGAAGTAAAGCTAACAAATTCAAAGTCCTGATAATATCTGATTGTTTGATGTCTGATGCAGGTACCACCCCTAACTTTCTCAGTTATGTAAGTCAGTTAGTTTCTTTCTTTTCTTCTTCTTTTCTTTACTTCCTTGCTCCTTCCATCCTTTCCTTTCCCCACTTTGCCCTGCCCTTTTGCCCTACCCTGCCATTCCCTTTTTGTTTAAGCGAGCTTGACTTTTGTTCATATCATTTGCAAACAAAATATTATTTGGCCCCCACGAAAGGGGCCTAGTTTTTGTGAGGTCCATGAATTTTCCTTAAGAACATCTGGCTTGAAAGAAAGCTTTAAATGTGAGTTTTCCTTAGAATGTCTGGCTTGAAAGAAAGCTTTAAGTAAACAGAAAAATGAGGTGATCCATTCTGTAGATGTAGTCATTCCCCTTCCTTAGTAAAGCCAGGGTTTATTCAGTGGGCTTACTTTCAAAATGGCACAATAGGGCAAGTATGGAAATGTAATACATGTGTTCAATAATATGGATTTTTCACTCACTGCCAGTAACCTGATGACCTAGCTACTACTATTGCGACTGTCTAGTTTTCTGAAATCACTGATAAGCAAAAGATCCCTGTTATGAAATGATAGTTCTAAGAGATCAGCCAGCTACCTGATTACAGGTCAATTATACTGGCCTTTTTCCATTTTACAAAAGTGAGCAATCTGTAGTCTGTAAGGTACTTCTTTTGGATATGCTTTTGTTTTCCAGCCTGTATTGCTTCTGTCAAAGCCTTTACTCATGGGTTTACTGAATGTTCTAAACACTGTTGCAGTAGTCCAAATCACTCTCATCTTCTAATTCACTTCACAGTGGGAAAAAAGCAGTGCAAGGGACTAATACTTGTTTGTTGTTCTTTTCATGTACCCCATTTTTAATGGAGTTTCATTTAGAATATGTGGTTATCACTTAACATTATGAGTTTTTCACTTACAATGATTTTATTAGTAAATAAAGAACTAAGCCAAACATAGTATGTGTAGGAAAGGATTAAAAAGAAGGTTTGGAAACCAAACCTAGAGAAGGGGAACAACCAGGGAGGCTTTGCTTATGTCTGAGGAAGGTGTATCACATGACTCACTCTAACTAGTTTTGGTTTCTGAATCTGTGTGTTCATATGGTAACCATGACTGAAATTTACAGAGGAGAGAATCTAGTTGACTTAGTTTGGGTCATGTGCTCACATTTGTGATCAGAATGGGAAGGGATCTATTATCCGAATAGCAGTATATTAGTATGTTAAATAGTAAGCAGCCAAGGGCAGAACTGTAGTAGCTACTATTTTTGCTTTGTCAGTGTGTTGCCTGTGTGCCCTCTCTCTCCCCTACTGCCCACCTTCTAATAGTAAGTCTATATGTTGGTACATATGTTCAAAGCTGTTGGTAATCATATCTGCCTGCTCTTAGGGTTACTTTCCTAATGTCAAAATAGCAGATATCTTGTATCTGTCATATTGAAATCCATTACCAGCTGCAGGCACCTCTGCAGAGATAATTATAATGAAACATTTTTTATATTTTTGATAAATGTTAATGGTTTCTGAAGTGCAATAAAGTAAGACATTGACTTGTCATGAAAATGACCTAGTGTTGTGAAGTAATGCAGTGTTGTAATATTTATTAATTTTATGGAGATGATGAGTATGGACCAAGGCGAAATGTTGCTAATGGTATAATGTATAAACAAAGGTTTCACAGTTGTTCAAATAATGAAAATTGGGAGCCAAAGTTAGTCATTATGGAGCACAGAAGTAGGCATGCTGAAGACAAGTAAAAAAGCCATAGTAATTAGTGTTGTATTTATGTTTCAATTAGATGTAATTATATATCCAATCATTTTAAGTCCTTAGGGAACCAAATGTCTACCAGGCAGTGATCTTATACCTATATGATTCAATATGTATTTTTTGTTAAAGCGTTTATTATGTTCTGAAATTTTTGGTTTTATACTCTATATCCCCCAACCAGGTTGTGAGGCAGGAACCTTGTCACTCATTTCTATATTTCATCATCTGTCTTCTAGTTAGAGGTCTGATAGCAGTCGTTTAGAAGTTGAGCAAGAGCTTTACCTTTAGTCATAGTTGAGTTTGATTACTGTATCTACCATATTCTAACCCTGTAACCATGGATTAGTCATTGAAACTAATCAAGCTTATTAAATTCTTTCTTAAAAATACTTTTTAATGCACTTTATTTTTATAATATGTTTAAGTTACAACATACTTCGATATGCATGTACATAATGAGATTATTACTGCAGTCACACAAATTAACATATCGATGGTCTCACATAGTTATCTAAAATCTACCCTTAACACATTTCTACTATACCATATAGTGCTATTCACTATAGTGAATTATTTATTAGAATAATGTATTCCATACAACTTTATAAAATTGTACCATTTGACCTCCATTTTCCCATACTTGCCCCCACTCCATCCCTGGGGGATGACCCAACCGCTCTACTCACTGCTTCTTTGTATTCAAGTTTTTTAAAAATTTGGTATAGTTTTTTTTTAGATTTCACTGTTAGAATTACAGTTATCAAAAAGACAAGAGATAGTGAGTGTTGGTGAAAGTATGGAGAAAAGGAAACCCTTGTGCCCTATTGGTGGGAATGTAGATTGGTGCAGCCATTGTAGAAAACAATAGTGAGGTTCTGAAATAATTCCAAAATAGAACTATCATATGACTCAGCAGTCTCTTCTGGGTCTATACCCAAAGGAATGAAACCACCATTTTGAAAAGATATTAAATATCTGCACCGCGATTTTCATCACCGCATTGTTCACAGTAGCCAAGTTATGTAAACAATTTAAATGTCCATCAGTGGATGAATGGATAAAGTGTGAATCTCGTGTGTGTGTGTGTGTGCATATACACAGACACACACATATATACACACACATATATGCATGTGTATATACATACATGTATACACACACACAGTGAAATATTATTCAACCTCAGAAAAAGGAAATCCTCCTATTTGTGACAGCATGAATGAACCTGAACAACAGTTTGCTAAGTAAATAATCCAGACACAGAAAGAAAAATACTGTATGATCTCACTTATATGCGCAATCCTATTATATTTTCCATGTGTGATTTGGAAATAGCATTGCCTCTCTGGGTTGCCTGAGAATTAAATGTAATAACGTAAATAAATTTTGAATCACGGTCATCAGCATATAATATTTAAATGAAGTGTAGCTATAATGTTGTTCATTACCAATTTGTTGGATTGTCAAGTCAATGACTTCTGAGGTTTTCTTGGTTAAAGCCACACTCTTTGTCAAACAAATTATATAAATGAATGTAAAAATTTTTAGTATCAACATTGCAAAAATAACAACTAACATGTGTTTTATGTTGTAATTTTAGATGCATACAATTATGAAAACTCAGTGTTTTATTGAATCGGAGCAAATGTTTACCACATAAAATATTATTATTTGCAAAGGAGTCCAACAATTTAATAAACTAGGCAGATGGACTATTGAATTACTACAGTGAAAATTTAGTTTCACTGATTATTCTACTCACTGAAGTAACAGATGCTAAAAATACTAGCAAATACTTTAATACTGATGGAGCTAATTGATATATCAAATTATTCAGTGGATCATCAGCTGATGTGATTATACATGCAAGATATAAGCTATATTTAAAAATGTCTAATGATTCTGTATGCATCATCTTACACATTAGCATCAAATGCACATTTTTAAATTTGACTGTAACAGTGAGAAACTGTTTTAAGTAGGTCACTCATAATTGAATCGAATTGATATATGGTGTTTATTTTTCTTGTTGTACTAGTCAGTGAACATCTTGGTTGAGTGGTCATGAAAAATAATGAAACTGAAAATCTGCATGCATTTACCTAGAAATGCAGTGTTACCATAAGAAATACCAATAACATAGAGAGTTCAGATGATAACCTGGTTTGCTGACTGAGTGTTATTGTCATTGTTATGCTCTATTGAAAAAGGAAAATTAACGAGAGTAGGAGACACTTACGTAATAAGAACTAGGTTAACTACCTTCGGGAGAAACATCAACAGAAATGATAGTGATAGGAAAAGAAAGAATCTTGAAATTTTCCACGTTCTTATTAAAGAATTTGATTTTCAAATCACATATCTACATTCTTCCTTCCCCACCCTCAGAGTCATACCAGTTAAGTAAAATGCCCCTTGTCTTTGTGAAGGTAAGGATTACTTCATTCTGAACCAATGATGGTGTCAAAATGAGCTGGTAGGTCACATTTGTTGAATATTTACTATATGCCAGACACCATGTAAGTACAATTAAAAGAGAAAAAAAAGATGGAAATCCATGCTTTCACAGAGCTTATATTTTATTGGCGGAAGATAGATATATTATGTCATTTGGTCCATCTGTTTAACTTTATGAGGTAAGCACCAGTGTTATCTCCATCTATGTTTGAGGAAATTGAAGCATGAAGTTTGGTATTTGCTTTATGTCACATAGCTAGTTAAGGACTGAACCAGGAGCTAAAGCCCTGCAATATCCAACTATACCATGATACTCTGTTTTTCTTAGTCTTTTGCTTCTTATTTGGACAGTGCTATGCATTTCTTAAACTGAAGCTATCTATTGCTGCTAGCCTCTGTAACTACATATGTTCCCTTCATTCTTACACAGATGAACTGAGTATCTCTCTGAGGCAAGCTCCCCCATTTATACCCAAGACTTCCTTGTCCCTATTTAGTCAAATACGTAGCACTTCCTCCTTTTCTTTTTCTGCATTGGTATTCCCTCCATCTCCACTGGATAATTCCCCATCAGAGGACATATGTGCTATTATTTTTCCATTATTTAACACACTCTCTCTCCTCCCTGCCACGCCCCCTGTCTCTCTGTCTCTCTCACTCCTCTTGACTCTTTAACCACTGGCTCACTTGTCTGCTCTTTGTTAAAAGCAAAATTCTTCATGAATTATCCATAATGACTGTATTCAGTTGCTCTTCCATTTATTTCTTAAAAGCATTTCATTCAGGCTTTTACTCCTTTTTATTTCATGGAATTTTTTTTTGTCTGCTTTCAAGGTCCATGTTCCATTTTCAGAACTAGAAAATGCATTTTAAAGACTGTTTAGTATCCTTACTTTCATACAGGATAAGCTTTATATCCATGGCATGAGCTTACTAACACACATATATATCACATTTACTCTGGTTGATGCAGCAGTCTAATCTGCATCTTTAACATGTTTATATTTAATATGCATCCAATGGAAAGGCATAAATGGTAAGAAGAAATTGGGATGTTAACCGGAACCATCTTAATGCCAACTATGACAAATTAGATGTTTTGCCACATAGATAAAAAGAAGAACAGTCTATAGCATTTAACTTCAAACTAGCTGGTATATGGTGATCAAGAAAAGCCCTGAATCTCTGGGATAGAACTCTTGGAGATCCTACCCTGCTTTTATAAGTTCTAAGTAAGGGGTGCATTTCACAATCTTTACTAATCTCTTCCTGGGTATGTGGAGAAGCTCAAGGGTCTATTTTATGCTCCATCGGTAGCTGCTGAAATAAAATGGCTGAAGAAAGCCAGAAAGCCAGGAGGGATTATTAATTACTCTTTTGTCTTTCTTCTTTGCAGCCAGCCAGTCACCAAATCTGGGAAAGGCTGATATTTCTTGATCTTCTCCCCTTCTCTGAATTCCCATTGCCACTACTTTACATGCTGAATCATTTCCCACTGAGTTTATTACAGCAGTGCTTATCTTGCTTCCTGGTCTGACACTCTTCACATGGCACATAGAGGTTTCTTTCTAACACACACACACATGCAGGCATGCACGCACGCATGCACATGCACACACACACGCACATGCACACAGTGAAACTACTCTCTAGCTAAAAGCTTTTAGTGGCCCCTTATGGCCATTAGGATCTAACAGGAAATGGTAAAGAAAAAGTTCAACAAGTTATATTTTGCCATCATTACCATTTTGCTGTTTGGAAATACTATATGAATATTCCTTTAAAAGGAATTGTTTTAGAGCAGACCCCAACTTTCCTGATATCTGAAACATGGACTTGGTCTGTCTACTAGATAATCCTCCACTGCCCCATACTCATAGGAGCAATGGTATATCCATTTCAATCTGACTGTGATTGTCTGTTGTCAGGAAGTATGTCTTATTTACTGGTTTATCTTTAGTGCACAGGAGCATTCCTAACACACAAAAAAATTTATCTTTAGATAAATATTATTCAATTTAAATAAACATTCCATCTTTTCTGAAATTGCAATGTATTGGCATCTCACCGTTTTATGGAAACTTGGAAATAATGTTGGGCACTGTCTTACCAGTATTTGTATTTTTCTTCTGGCATCAGGCCTCTTTGAATACCTCAGATAACAGGGATCTCACTGCCTCACAAGAAAGTCTGTTTCTTTATACAATATGATACACTTTGTTATTTGTAATCCTCTTTTTGTGCTTAATTGAAGTTTACTTCTAAATTTCTATTCTAATTTGTAATACTTTAGCCTCATTGAACCCCATGTACTCTTCTTGTAGATATCATACATAATGTAAGATTTTGACTCTCCAGGTATCTTCTGCTGTAACAGATTTTACACTGTGAAGAAAAAGACTTTACTCAGAAGCTTCTTTTTGTAATATCAATACATAGTGGAGGGGGGTGTTCATTACAGTATGACCCAATTAGGCAAAAGCATTTAAACAACTTATTCATCACTGAATAGTAAAAGGTTCTGCTAATGCAAGTAGTGCATAGTAATGTGTCATATACTTCAGGAAAATGTAAAATTATAAAAACTGAGCTTTCTGTTTTCTATGGTGAAAGATTTATAGTCATCCTAAAATACAATGACTTTTTGCAATTTTGTTAGAACACCAAACTGAATAGAGATTATTGTTTTAACAACATATGACTGTAACAATAAAATTTGGCTCCAGAACATGATACTCTGGTTTGTAAAATATTGTCTTATAATACATACTTTTCATAACATACTGGAAGTCATATTTGTTGTGTTCCATAAAGAATATAAATAACTTCTGTTTTCTTAGTCATTATCTTAAAGAATCTAACTGACATACCATATGTACTTGTAATTTATGTTTAAGTATCAGGCAGTATCACTTACAATGTCTAGAAGTGAGGTAATTGTGTAGTTAAAGTCACATGTATGAGTGATAAAATTCACAGAAACCTGATTTTATTTCATAGATATGGAAACATCAACTATTGAAAATTAAGTAATATATCTTTCTTTATATCTTAAAGTAAGCATAAGCTATGTTCTTATCTAGTGCCTTATGTTTTGAGTGAATAACTTGCTTTAAAATTGTATAGTGAAAATGTAAATCACATTTAGTCAAATCTCTGATACATTTAAATTGTTTCTCTTTTGGATTCAGGATTAGCTTTAGAATCAGTTATTCCTTCATTCCAAGAGTGCTTATTATCAGCTATTATATTAACACATCAGTGATAAGACTTGAGGATATAAGAGGTCCAGATGAAAATGGGTAGGGATATGAAAGAAGAGTTGAGTAGGTATCAGAGAAAGAGAAAAAAAATAAATATTTTTAATTTATTATTAAAACTCTGTATTAGTAAACTCTGTATAGCCGGCAATACCAACAACTGACACTTTAGACATGGAAATGGGGAGAATAAATAACAGTCCACCAATGAAATAGGGATAAGACAGACATCACTTTGCCTTTAAAGCCATGGCCTCTACGTTGGTGCCAATATAGTAAGGCTATCCACAAAATATTTAGAATGGAAACCTGCTGACATGCATGAAAAATTAATAAAACTAGAGCACTAGAGCAGAATATAGTCAGACAGGGAGTTAGTATAATTTCTCTGAATTTGAGGACAAGGTCAGGTAAATTTTAAATTCAGTATAATGATTGAAAGTAGCCATGGATAGAAGAACTAGCTTCTAAGATAATGTGTTATAAATGTGTTGCTAACCAAGCCAAGAAGGGAATTTAGTTTTTGTTTGTTTGTTTTGTTTTATTTTTAGATAAACACTTGCAAAACCTGGGGGCACTTTTCAGAAAAAGAATAACAGCTATGTGAGCTATTGAAAATATCAAAAGAGTGAACATCTTGACTGAAACATTATCACAGAAAGCATAATGTAACTCATTCTGTTGGATCTGACTGTCTAGCAGGAGATTGTTAATGAGCTGTCCATGGATTCTGAAAAATCAGAGTCTGAGAGGAAATATTCAGGTCAGCCTAAAGAGAATGATGGAACAAGGGAATTAGGAGGGTGCATGTTTCCAGTTACTGTGGAAGTACAGCTTTTTCTGAATCATGAAATTCAGTTTAATCATTATTTGGTTAAAAGATATCTCTAGATAAGAGTATCAAAATGGCAGTCTATGGACTAAAGATAGCCCCCAGATCTGTTTTGTTTGCCCTACATGGTATTTTAGAAATTTTCTATTAAAAATGAAAATATTTTACATTAAAAATCTAGATGTTCAGCTTCTTTCTAAAAAGTTAGATCCAGAAGCTCAGCTCAAATTCGGGCAATGCAACAGTCAAATTTAACATGATTCTGCTACTTCATCATGGTTGTTAATATAGCTTATTTCTCCCCAACATTGAAGCTTTAGTGTCAGTTCTTATTTCTTATCATGCTAATACCATGCCTTTTCCTTATGTATTAGTCCATTCTCACACTGCTATAAAGAACTGCCTGAAACTGGGTAATTCATAAAGGAAATATGTTTAATTGACTCACAGTTCAGCATGACTGGGGAGGCCTCAGACAGTTTACAATCATGGTGGAAGGGGAAGCAAACACATCTTCTTCACATGGCAGCAGGAAGGAGAAGTGCTATAAAAAGGGGGAAAAGCCCCTTATAAAACCATCAAATCTTAGGAGAACTCACTCACTAACAGCATCATGGGGGTAACTGTCCCCATAATTCACTTATCTCCCATGACATGTGGGGATTATAAGAACTACAATTCAAGATGAGATTTGGGTGGGGACACAGCCAAACCATATTACCATATAACAGTAGAAAACCATTTTTCTTCTTTCATGTTTCTATTTGGAATGGAGAATAAAATTAGTTTAAACATAGACAATGTATTTCATGTGTTGCAAAAGAACAGAGAATATATATATTTTCATTAAAGTGTAAAAATTTTCTACCTATGTGAAAATCCTTAGCCAATATGCTACTTTTCCATTGATTTCTGGTTTCCATGGACATTTAATTCTATGTCCTATGTTCTAGAGTCAGCAATCAAAAAAATTTTAAAAATCTTATTTAAAGCTTACAGACTCCATAGGTAATTTGGGTTTCCTAGTGTCTACTTAGAGGATATAGGTACCTTTATTACTGGAATAAGTAAGCACTAGCAGTAAATCAAAACTGTAAGCTTGTACAGTCTAATTTGATCATCTGAAACCAAAGCAATCCAGCATAAGTTGAAAGAAAAGCTATTTCTGTGAAGATGAGAATCAGGTACTAGACTGCAATTACTCTGCTTATGCTCCCTACAGTAGCTAACTTTTCTGTTCCTTGGCATTTCTTTCTCTCCCTTTCTTTTTTTTTTCTTCCTCCCAGCATTAATTAGGTATACATAAAAAATAAAAATTGTATATATTTAAGGTATAAAATGTGATGTTTTGATTTATGTTTGCATTGTGAAATAATTACCACTGTCAGACTGATTAACATATCCATGACCTCAAATATTTACCATCTTCTTTGTGTGGTGAGAAAATTTAAGATCTACTCTCTTAGCAAATTTTGAGCATACCATACAGTATCATTAACTATAGTGCTCATGCTGCATATTTGATCTGTAGAACTTAATCTACTGTAACTTTGTGTCTTTTGACTTGCAACTCCTCATTTCCCCCACATTTTAGTGTGTGACCACCACCATTATTCTCTGCTTCTATGAGTTTGAATTCTTTAGGTTCCATATATATAAGTGAGATTAACCAGTATTGTATTTGTCTTTCTGTGCCTGGTTTATTGCACTTAGCATAATGTACTCCTGGTTCATCCATATTGTCATGAATGGGAGGATCTCCTTTTTGCTGCTCAATAGTATTCCTGTGTGTGTGTGTGTGTGTGTGTGTGTGTGTGTGTCTACTCACATTTTTAAATATGTTTATCTGATGACTGACACTTAGGTTGATCCCACATCTTGCATGTTGTGAATAGTGCTGCAATGAAGTAAGATATCTCTTTGAGATACAGGTCGTGCAAGCCAAATCTTAAAGTCCAAAGTTGAAAATATTCCAAAATTTGAAAGTTTTTGAGCACCAACATGATGCTCAAAGGAAATGCTGATTGGAGAATTTTGGATGACAGATTTTCTGATTTGGAATGTTCAACCTGTAAGTATATACAGCTTTAGTATCCTTTATCTGAAATGCTTAGGATCAGAGGTTTTTCAGGTTTCTGATTTTTTTTGTTGTTGTGGGGTGGGGGTAGATTTTGAAATATTTGCATTATATTTACCAGTTGAACATCTCTAATCTGAATATATGAAATTCTCCAGTGAGCAATTTCCTTTGAGTATCATGTTGGCACTCAAAAAGTTTTGGATTTTGGAGAATTTTGACTTTCGGATTTTCAGATTAGTGATACTCAAACTGTAAAGCAACTATTCCTAATAAAAAAGAAATCTAAAATCTGTAACAATTCTGGTCCTAAGCATTTCAAATAAGAGATATTCAACCTGTACTGATTTCATTTGCTTTAAATATGTACCCAGAAGTGAGACTGTTGGATCATATGGTGGTTATATATATTTTTTGTAGAGTCTCCATAGTGTTTTCCATAATACCTATAGCAGTTTACACATCCACCAGCCATGCCCAAGGGGACGCCTTTTCTTCACACGCTCCCCTGCAAATATTAATCTATTGTCTTTTTGATAATAGCCATCCTAATGGGTGTGAAGTGATTTCTTATTATAGTTTTGATGTGCATTTCTCTGATAATTAGTGATGCTGAGAATTTTTCCATATACTTTTTAGTAGTTTGTATGTCTTCTTTGGATAAATGTCTTTTAAAATCCATTTCTTATTTTTAAGTTGGGTTATTTATTTATTGCTATTGCATTGCTTGAGTTCCTTATATATTTTGGGTATTAGTGCCTTATCATGTATGTTTTGGAAATATTTTCTCTCATTCCTTAAGTTGTCTGTTTATACAGTTGATTTGCTTTTCAAAGCTTTTTAGTTTGACGCAATCCCATTTGTGTGTTTTTGCTTTTATTGCCTGTGCTTTTGGGGTCATTTAAAAAAAATTTAATGTCTCAAGCAATGTAAAGAAGGTTTGTCCCTGTGTTTCTTTTAGTAGTTTTACAGTTTCAGGCCTTATTTTTAAGTCTTTAATTCCTTTTAAGTTGATTCTGCATATAGGGTGAGATAAGGGGCCAATTTTATTTTCTTGCAAAAGGAAAAACAATTTTTCCAACACCATTAAATGAATACACAAACATTTCATCTTTTTTTTTATTGTACATTAGGTTCTGGGGTACATGTGCAGATCACGGAGGATCGTTGCATATGTACATACATGGCAAAGATGGTTTGTTGCCTTCAGACCCCATCACCTATATCTGGTGTTTCTCTCCATGTTATCCCTCCCCACTCTCCCCATCCCCCACTGTCCCTCCCCTAGCGCCCCCAACAGACCCCAGTGTGTGATGCTTCCCTCCCTGTGTCCACATGTTCTCATTGTTCAACACCTGCCTATGAGTGAGAACATGTGGTGTTTGATTTTCTGTTCTCGTGTCAGTTTGCTGAGAATGATGGTTTCCAGATTCATCCATGTCCCTACAAAGGACATGAACTCATCATTTTTTATGGCTGTGTAGTATTCCATGGTTTATATGTGCCACACATGTCCAGTCTATCATTGATGGGCATCTGGGTTGGTTCCAGGTCTTTGCTATTGTAAACAGTGCCACAGTGAATATACATGTGCATGTGTCTTAACAATAGAATGATTTATAATCCTTTGGGTATATACCCAGTAATAGGATTGCTAGATCAAATGGAATTTCTGTTTCTAGATCCTTAAGTAATCGCCACACTGTCTTCCACAATGGTTGAACTCAATTACACTCCCATCAACAGTGTAAAAGTTTTCCTGTTTCTCCACATCCTCTCCAGCATCTGTTGTCTCCAGATTTTTTTGATGATTGCCATTCTAACTGGCATGAGATGGTATCTCAATGTGGTTTTGATGTGCATATATCTAGTGACCAGTGATGCTGAGCATTTTTCATATGTTTGTTGGTCTCATATATGTCTTCTTTTGAAAAATATCTATACATATCCTTCACCAACTTTTGATTCGGTTTGCTTGCTTTTCTTCTTCTAAATCTGTTTTAGTTATTATAGATTCTGGATATTAGCCCTTTGTTAGATTGGTAGATTGCAAAAAATTTTTCCCATTCTGTTGGTTTCCAGTTCACTCTAATGATTGTTTTTTTTTTTTTACTGTACAGAAGCTCTGAAGTTTAATTAGAACCCATTTGTCTATTTTGGTTTTTGCTGCCACTGCTATTGGTGTTTTAGTCATGAAGTCCTTGCCTATGCCTATGTCCTGAATGGTTTTGTCTAGGCTTTCTTCTAGAGTTTTTATGTGTTAGGCTTTATGCTTAAGTCTTTAGTCCATCTGGAGTTAATTTTAGTGTAAGGTGTCAGGAAGGGGTCCAGTTTCTGCTTTCTGCACATGCCTAGCCAGTTTTCCCAACACCATTTATTAAACAGGGAATCCTTTCCCCATGTTTTTGTCAGGTTTGTCAACGATTAGATGGTTGTAAATGTGTGGCACTGCTTCCGAGGTGTCTGTTCTGTTCCATTGGTCTATATCTCTGTTTTGGTACCAGTACCATGCTGTTTTGATTACTGTAAGCTTTCAATATAGTTTGAAGTCAGGTAGCGGGATGCCTCCAGCTTTGTTATTTTTGCTTAGGATTATCTTGGCTATGCAGGCTCTCCTTTGGTTCCATATGAAGTTTAAGGTGGTTTTTTCCACTTTTGTGAACAAGGTCATTGGTAGCTTGATGGTGATAGCATTGAATCTATAAATTACTTTGGGCAGTATGGCCATTTTCACAATATTGATTCTTGCTAACCATGAGCATGGAATGTTTCTCCATCTGTTTGTGTCATCTCTTATTGCCTTGAGCAGTGGTTTGTAGTTAGACCATCCTGGCCAACATGGTAAAACACTGTCTCTATTGAAAATACAAAAACTAGCTAGGCGTGGTTGCATGCATCTGTAGTCCCAGCTACTCAGAAGGCTGAGGCAGGAGAATTGCACGAACCCGAGAGGTGGAGGTTGCAGTGAGCCCAGATCACCCCATTGCACTCCAGCCTGGTGACAGAGCAAGACTCTGTCTCAAAAGAAAAAAAAAGTGGGTGAAGGATATGAACAGACACTTTTCAAAAGAAGACATTTATGCAGCCAACAAACATATGAAAAAATGCTCATCATCACTGGTCATTAGAGAAATGCAAATCAAAACCACATTGAGATACCGTTTCACACCAGTTAGAATGGCAATCATTAAAAAGTCTGGAGACAACAGATGCTGGAAAGGATGTGGAGAAATAGGAACACTTTTACACTGTTGATGGGAGTGTAAATTAGTGCAACCATTGTGGAAGACAGTGTGGCAATTTCTCAAGAATCTAGAAATAGAAATACTATTTGACCCAGCAATCCCATTACTGAGTATAAATACAAAGCATTATAAATCGTTCTACTATAAAAACACATGCACACAAATGTTCATTGCAGCACTGTTTACAATAGCAAAAACTTGGAACCAACCCAAATGCCCATCAATGATAGATATGCTGCTTTCTGATGTTCTCAACTGTGAGGAAGAGAGCATAGAAAGTCTGCAGAAGTGGATGTTTGAGTATATTGTCTGTGATCAATGTCTATTATTATTTTCTTTTCTCTGCTTGGCCCTGTATTCCATTGTCACCTGGTACTGCTCTCATTAAACCTATTATGATCCATTTCTATTTAGACTACAATAGGTATTGTTATCTTCATATACATGTGAAAAATGGAACAAGGAAAGCTTGCGCCCTGCTCAAGGTCACATAATTTATAAAAGTTGCAGAGCTGACACTTAACATTTTTGAGATCCTGTAGCACAAACATACTGTTTATATGGTTATTTGCAGTCTCACCCAGTGGTTAAGTACAAAACAAAACAAAACAAAACAAAAAAGACAGTAGGTGAGTAGACAGCAGTTGTGATTAAGGAGATCAGTAAGATGCTTTAACGGATGGTGGAACTTTTGGGTCTTTTTTAATTCACTCATCTCCACAACTTCTGACCTATAGTTAGAATTTTTGATTTCTCCTGGGCTCTCTTGGTTTTTAATCCCTAGTACTTCCAAAGGTCTGAGAAGGGCAGAACAAAAAGCAATTCATCATGTTGGTGAGCAGAGATCTATATTTCCCTGGAGCAAAGCAATGAACCTTTGAGTTTCAAGCAGCTTGGGATATTGAGTCCAAACCATCAGATTTCAGACATAAAATAGTAAAAGAAGTAGTAACTCTGGAAAATGCATTCTCAGCCTGAAATCTTATCTTATACTTCCTCAGAAAAAGAGAATGTTACCATAAGATAAACAGAAACAGTTCAGCTCTTTCACCCGCCCTGGGACCAGGAGAACACAGTGGGAATGATTGACCAATTAAAGCAACCTAATCTATATGTGGAAGGTAAAGGAGACTGTGTATTTAGTGAAGGCTATTTCTAATGTGCCTCTCTAAGCTATGCCAGCTCTTTAATGGATACCTTGGCTGCATGAAAACAGCAGGAAACTATATTACACTCCAGACACTATCATTTAGGTGGGCCCTGCTACTGGTTCTGCTGACAAGCGGGTTGTACAGACAGAACAGGGACTATTTTTCAAGAAGCTCTGGTTTCTGATGTCATAGCATCATTTTAAAAGCTTGTTCTACTCACTTTAAAATGATCTAATTGAGATAGAGCTCAGGTCCTAGCAAGAGAACACTTGGCTTGCTACATAAGTAGCTCATCTGCCTTACAAGAGGTTTTCCTGTGTTTGATTTTCAGCCAGCTCAGGTGACCAAGCAGTGAAAGGCCAGAAGGACTTTAAGGTCTGAAAGAAGGAAGAAATCCTCAGGAAGTCCAGTAGGAAGACATATTTTTCTATAATTTGCTTCCATGTAGAATCACCAGTGTGACAATTAGTTCATTTCAAACACATCAAAAATTTTTTCTTATTCTTTCTTCATTTCTTTGCTGAATTTTGAATACTTAACTAAGATTTAATTTCTTGTTCATTAATTCTTCCTTTAGCTATGACTACTCTGCCATTAAATTTATTCATTGAGTTTTTAATATTAATTATTTGTATTTCAGACATTTTATTTGGTTTTGACTTTAGTCTTTTTAGAAATTTTTCATGTTTTCTTGTTCATGTAAATATTTTAAGGTTAGAAAAAATCTCTGAGTATATTAAATACATTTTCCTCATAGTTGTTATCTAACAATGACACTATCTGAAGGATTTCTTAGTTTATTTCTTCTATTATTTCTTCTGCTTTTTGCTTCTGGTGCCTTGTTTCTCTATGTATTTAGTAATTTTGTTTATGAGCTCCTCATTTTCCTTAGATTTTTAATTTTGGTATTTCTCTGGGATCTGGGGTAGAAGTGTATTTTTCCAGAGAGGATTTACAGTTACTTCTGTGGGTCTAGGATCTCTACAAACTATATTCTCAATGTGAGATTGTGCATAAACCTGCAGGAGGGCCAGTTTGTGGGTCCACAGTCTTATTCACTATTTTTGACCAGTGCCCCCCTAGGCAGTTTCGAGGTTTGAGAGAGTTTATTTTTCTTGTGGTTTTCTGCAAAGTGGTTTATTTATGTGCTACCCTTTGCCTGAAGATATAGCCATTTGCTATCACAGTTTTAAGAGGATAAATGTCCTATCTGAGGCCTAGGCTTTAATTTTTATTTTCCATGTAATGTGAGTCCATGAAAACTGAAATTCACATTCACATTTTTGGGCAAATAGTCTTTGAGTAAACGCTGGCTACATTCCTATGCTTATTTCTTTGGGTTCACTAAATTACTATAATATATCCTGCCACATTATTGCAAATGGAAATCTTAATCAAAAACATTTTGACTAAAGAAGGTTGGAGTTATTCGCAGCTATTCTTTTAATTTATTTTCTTGTTGAGATAGTATGGATGCCTCATTATTATTTTCCCATGTAATATCCAGCTTTGTCACCTGAACTTTTGGAGATGGAAATATATTAAATTTTCATCAATAAAAAGCACACAGAGACTATCTGTACTTTAGGCACTTGCCAGTATGTGGAGACATGAATCGACATCATCTAACTCCTGCCAGATATATAGCTGAAATAATGGTTAATTGAGACAGAGAGAGAGAAACTGACTATCTTTTGAAGAGCCATGTCAACCACTCACTTTCATAGATTTTCTCTGCTCTATACCTCTCAGTTTAGAGCATTAGAAAGTAGCATAGCTAAAGTTATATTAATTGCTATACACAAAGTTTCACAGAATCCTGATTGAATAAATATTGCCTCCGTTTTATAGAACAATGTTATAATTCTTATACTAGTTAAGAAATTACCATGAAATATTATAGAATACTAATAGAAAGAAATTACCATAAAGTATTATAGCTGCAAATAAAATCCAAAATTGCTTGGAGGCCTGCAAGCTTCTGCATTATGCACTCCTCCTGATCCTTCCTAGCTTACTTGATGCCAGCTTCCCTCCACCACATGATGCCCTAGTCACATTGGGCTTTTTTCGGTTTCTGCCTCAGGGCCTTGTGTGTTAAGCCTTCTGCTTATAATTTCCTTTCTTCTTTGTTACAGAACATTTCTCTTTTTATTTTTATTTTTTCAGCCCATAAACATTTATTGCACACCTAAGCTATGCCTATCTCTGAACAGCAGTGGATAAGACAGACTTACACAGCAGTGAACAATATAACATAAACTCCATGAGAATAGGAGTTTATATTCTAGGGACAGAGTGACAAACAAATGGACAATTTCCAAAGTGCACAGGATGTATGGGGAACAGTTTGGTGTGAGATAGTATGTGTAAGGACTAAGGAAGATAAGATTTCGTAGAAGTAAGGCTAATTGGTAAAGATATTTGGATTGCAAAAGGGCAGTGTTTTGGGGGTTAGAAAAGCAGAGAAGTGACAAGTGAGTTTTTTGAAAAATAATTTGTTATAGTATATTTAAGGGGTACAAGTGCAGATTTCTTACATGCATATATTGCATAGGGATAGAGTATGGGCTTTTAGTGCATCCATCACCAGAATAGTGAACATTGTAACCAAAAGGTAGTTTTTCAGCCCTAATCCCCCTCCCACCTCTCATAGTCTCCAGTGTCTATTATTCCACTCTGCATGTGCACGTGTGCATATTGTTTAGCTCCCACTTACTAGTAGAACATGTAATATTTGATTTTCTGTTTCTAAATTATGTCACTGAGGATAATGGTCTCCAGTTCCATCCATGTTGCTGCAAAAGACATGCTTTCATTATTTTTTATGACTAAGTAATATTTTAGAAGTTTGTAGATCTCCTAGACCCTCCACCACATGATGCCCTAGTCACATAGAGCTTTTTTCAGGTTCTGGCTTGTATATATATATATACTACACATGATATAGATAACGCTTTTTTATCTAGTTCTCTATTGATGGACACTTAAGCTAATTCCACCATCCATATTTTTGCTATTGTAAATAGTGCTGTGATAAATGTACAAATGTAGGCATCTTTTAATATAATGATTTCTTTCCCTTTGGGTGTATACCCAGTAGTGGGATTGTTGGATTGAATGGTAGTTCTATTTTTAGTTCTTTGAGAAATATCCAGTTTGTTTTACATTAAGTTTGTACTAATTTACACTCCCACCGAAAGTGTATAAGTGTTCCTCTTTCTCTACATTCTTGCCAACATCCTCTGTTTTTAGATTTTTTCTAATAACCATTCCATTAGATGGTATAAGATGGTATCTTATTATGGTTTTTATTTTCATTTCTCTGATGATTAGTAATGTTGGACATTTTTTAATATGTTTGTTGACTGCTTTAAAAAATATACGTCCTTTGTCCACTTTATAATGGGGCTATTTTGTTGTTGTTGTTGAGTTGCTTGAGTTCTTTGTAGAGTCTAGATATTAGTTCTTTGCATAGTTTGCAAATATTTTCCACATTCTGTAGGATGTCTGCTTACTCTGATATTTGTTTTTTTTGCTTTGCAGAAGGTATTTAGTTTAATTAAATTCAATTTGTCTATTTTTGTTTTTCTTGCATTTGCTTTTGAGGACTTGATCATAAATTATTTGCCTAGCCCAATGTACAGAAGAGTTTTTCATAGGATTTTTATATTTTTAACTTATGTCTATGTTTTCAATGCATCTTGAGTTAATTTTTGTATATGGTGAGAAATATGGTTACAGTGTCATTCTTCTGTATATGGCTATCCAGTCTCCAGGGTGTCCTTTATCCAGTGCATATTTTTGTTGACTTTGTTGAAGATCAGTTGGTTGAAGGCAAGTGCCTTCATTTCTAGGTCCTTTCCTATGTTCCATTGATCTGTGTGTCTATTTTTATACCAGTATCATGGTGTTTTGGTTACCATAGCTTTGTAGTATAATTTGAAGTCAGGTAATGTGATGCCACCAGCTTTGTTCTTTTTGGTTAGGATTTCTTTGTCTATTTGGGCAATTTTTTGGTTCCATATAAAATTTAAAATTATTTTAAATAATTTTGTGAAAAATGATGCTGGTCATTTGATGAGGATTACATTGACTCTTCATATTGTTTTGGGCTGTGTGATCATTTTAACAATATTGATTATTCCCATCTATGATCATGGGATGTTTTCCATTTGTTTGTGTCATCTAGAGTTTGTTTCATCAATGTTTTGTAGTTCCCCTTATTGAGATCTTTCACCTCCTTCGTTAAATATATTCCTAGGTACTTTATTTTTGTATCATGTTAAGTGAGATTGCCTTCTTGATTTGGTCCTTAGCTAGATTATTATTGGTGTATAGAGACACTACCAATTTCTGTAACTTTATTTTGTATCCTGAAACTTTATTGAATTTATTTATCAAATCTAAGAGTTTTTTTGGTGGAGTCTTTAGGATTTTCTAGGTATATTGTCGTGTGATCAGCAAACAAGGATACTTTGACTTCCCCTTTTCTAATTTGAATGCCTTTATTCTCTTGCCTGATTGCTTTGGTGAGGATTTCTAGTACCATACTGAATAACAGTGGTGAAAGTGGGCATCCTCTTCTTGTTCTATTACTTAGATTAGAAAGATTAGGAAGGGAATTAGAAATCATTATTAGAAGGAATGATTTCAACTTTTCCCCATTAAGTATGATGTTGACTGTGATTTGTCATATATGGCCTTTATTATGTTAAGATATGTTGCTTTTATGCCTAGTTTGTTGAGGATTTTTATCATGAAGCGATGCTCAATATCATCAAAGATGTTTTATGTATCTACTGAGATGATCATGTATTTTTGTCCTTAATTCTGTGTATGTAAATATATCACATTTATTGATTTGAGTATATTGAACCATCCTTGCCTCCCTGGGATACAGCCCACATTAATATTGTGTATTATCTTTTTGATGTGCTGTTGGATTTGATTTGTTAGTATTATGTTGAGGATTTTTGCATCTGTGTTCATCGTTGCATAGTCTGTAGTTTTCTTTTTGTTGTTGTATCCTTGTGTGATTTTAGTATCAAGGTGATACTAGCCTCATAGAATCAGTTAGGGAGAATTCTCTCCTGCTCAATTAAAAAAAATAGTTTCAGGAGGATTGGTTTTTCTTTTTTTTGTATTTTGGTACTATTTGTCTGTGAATCCATCTGGTCTTGGGCTTTTTTTTTTGTTGAGAAATTTTTTATTACTAGTTCAATCTTGCTATTCATTACTGGCCTATTCTGAATTTGTTTTTCTTTCTGCTAGAAAAAATTTCTAATCATTGTCTGGTCTCATCCTAAATGTCTTTTCCTCAATAGAGGCTTTTCTGCCCACCTAATATAAAATCACTTCTCTATTATTCTCATTTTTATAACACTGTATATTTTATACAGTTTATCTCATACTACAATTATATAGAGTTGTGGTTGTTAAATGACTTGCTCTCACACTGAACTGAGTTCCACGAGGGCAAAGAATGCATCTGTTTATCGCCACAGTTTCAGTATATACTTGAGTGGTAGCATAGCATAAAAAATATTCTATTTCATTTGCTCTAAACTGAATATGATAATTAACATGTATATTTTTTGCTAGAAGTGAAAAGAGAATTAAATGCCTATGTAAGAAATGAATTATAAAGGTAGACATATAAACATTCACCAAATAACATGGTATGCACTCTGCCACCAACAATGAACAAGTTCATATGTATGCCTTTGCAAAATTTTAAATGATGCATGACATAGACCTAGTTTGTCACGTTGAAGTAATTGAAACAATAGATTAGAGGGTATAAATATCTCCCCAAGAACAATTTGAGTAGATAACAGGAGGATGAACTGGAATTGACTATGTGCAGTAAGAAGGAACAGAATGAAAAAATCTTTGGAGAGAAGGAAGGCCTATTCCAGAGAACTAAAAGAAGGTTACTGGGATGCAGAGGTGAATAGGAGATTTGTGTGAAATTGCTGATTAAATGGTCAAGGACCATGAAAGCTTTATAGTTCACTGTTATGGACTGTTTGTGTCCTCCCCAAAATTCATAATTTGAAGCCCTAACCTTCAGTTTGTCTGTATTTGGAGATAGGGTCTGTGAAGAGGTGATAAAGATTAAATGACATTAAAAGGGTGGGTCCCTAATCTGAAAGGGTTGGTGATTTTACAAGAAAAGAAAGAGACATCAAAATGAGCTTTCTTTCCAGTATTTGAAGACATGATGAGAAGCTGGCCTTCTCAAAGCCAGCAAGATAGCCCTCACTAGAAACTAAACCTTGTTTAGCCTTAATCTTGGAATTCTAGCCTTCAGGACTGTGAGAAAATATATTTTTGTTGTTAAAGCAATGGGATCTCTTTTATTTTGTTCTGGCAGCCTAGGTAGACTGAGGAAATAATATCAAAGAAGTTAGTCTTTACCTTAAAAGAAGTTAGAAACTATTGAATGGTATTCTGTCCTAACATAAAATAATTGATCTTTCTACCATTTTCAAGTTATTTTGGTAAATATCTGGACTTTTTAATAGTTAGATTTAGGAGCATAAGGAGTCTTGATACTAAATGTCATTATAATAAAAGAAATTCTCATTTGTTTGTTTTGTTTTGAGACAGAGTCTCACTCTTTTGTGGAGTGCAGCGGCATAATCATAGCTCACTGTAGCCTCCAATTTTTAGGCGCAAGCAATCCTTCCACCTCAGCCCCTTCAGTAGCTAGGATTACAGGCACGTGCTACCACATTTGGCTAATTTTTTTTTTTTTTTTTTTTTGTAGACGTGGGATCTCACTGTGTTGTTTAGGCTGGTCTTTAACTCCTGGCCTCAAGCAATCTTTCCACTTTGGCCTTCTGAAGTGCTGGATTATAGGTGTAAGCCACTGCACCTGGCAGTAAAAGAAATTCTTAAATGTATTCTGTCAAATATGTGGAGTTGGATATAACATAAGAATAAAAATGTACACCCAAAGAAGTCCTTACTCTTTGTCCTTTGGCACACTCCTTACATTAAAATAAGGCCAATGATATCCTTTTAATGGTAGGAGCAACCAGTTCGATAGTGAATCAGATAACAGAATTCTCTGTGCAGAGGAGAAACTCAGGACCAATAGAAATCTAGATCTAAATTATTATTCCCAGTGTGTCAGACTGCTATACTTGCCAGATTCTTATACTTTATCCCTATGAATGCGTTAGGCCTGACACAAACTTTCTTATCAACCACATATCTTGAATATCATTCATCTCAACAATGAAAAAGTATTTCTGACATAGATTAGATGAATTAACAAACCCTCTGGTTTGTATTTCTATAACTGTGTGGCAGGTGCATCTTGTAGCCATTCCTGAAGTGTTGATTTCTGATTAGTGTACTTCAAATGCAAACTAACAATCCTTACACTGTAAACTGAAGTTAATTTATTTACATGTACATAGTACTATTTATACTAAAATGTTTTTAAAGTAAATTATCACATAGATAGTATGGCAAAGAGTTTTCATTGGTTATAGTCACATTTCATAGGCCACCTTGTTAACAATTGGGAAAATAGATGGAGGATGGGGAATGGCAGAGGTATTGTGGAAAGACCATTTAAAGAAAGCATATGAATTGAAGTTAAGCTAGGATGGAGACATTTTGGATGGAGAAAAGTTAGCAGATTTAATGTTTTTTAAAGACAAACAATTTTAACAGTAACAAAGACTAAAAGAAACAAAGAAGGACATTACATAATGGTAAAAGGATTAATGCAACAACAGGAGTCAATGATCATAAATATATATGCACCCAATATAGGAACACCCGGATACATAAGACAAGTTCTTAATGACTTATAAAGAGACTTGACTCCCGCACAATAATAGCGGGAGACTTTGACACCGTGTTGTTAATATTCAACGGATCAACGAGATAGAAAGTTAACAGGGACATCTGTGATTTGAACTCAGACCTGGAACAAGTAAACTCAGTGAATATTTATAGAATTCTTTACCCCAGGTCCACAGAACATACATTTTTGTCAGTATCACATTACACCTATTTTGAAAGTGACCACATAATTGGAAGTAAATCACTCTTCAGCATTTGTATAGCATTTCACAGACTTAATGAGATATTGGTTGGCTGTTTGTTTGTTATTTTCTTCTCTTATTCCTTCCTGTCTCTGCTGTTAAGCACAATTATCAGCAAAAAAGAGGTTTTCAACACCTATTTTTAGATTGCATTCCAGCCTGGGCAATAGAGCATGACTCCTGTTCTCTCTCCCTTTCTCTTTCTCTTTCTTTCTTTCAAAAAAAGAAAGAAAGAAAGAAAAAAAGAGATTACTAATGGCAGTATCAAGTGGAAATTTTGATGGATCAGTAGGAAATTTTAATGGATCAGTAGGTCTTTATGAACTAAGTTCCTTAGATGAAAAAGAAAAAAAAATAAAGACAAACAAAAGAATTAAATTTAAAAATTAAAATTAAAATTTAATTTAATTTAAAGAATTAAATATTAAATATTGTGAGGGAGTTGAAGGCATCAAGAATGATTTCTGTGTTTAACTTGCTCAGCTAAATGATGGAGGTGCTGTTCACTAGGATGAACATCCATCCTAAGCTGTGTAACACACTTAATTGAAACTTCTATGGGGCAGTGTAACACACTTATTTGAAACTTTAGATATAGAAACAAAATCATAGACGAGGAAACATTGGTAAGGATCAAACTTGGGAGTAGAAGATGAAGATTGTACACTTATTCTATTATTTTGCAGACACCTTTAAGCCATTTTAGGAGAGATGTTGTGAAGGAAGTTTAATATACTGTATTGCTCTGGAGCTCACAAGAGAGTTTATATGTGTAGATATAATTTGGGAGTCATCTAATTGCCCATGACAATTAAGTTTATTAGTGTGATTGAACTACCTAGAGAGAGAGAACATAAAAAGTGAAAATAGAAGAGAACCTATGAGTGAGACCTGAATAACTACTTCTAAGAACTTGTTAGAAGATGAGGTTGTAAAGAAGAAATAGCCATATAGACATGAAGAATAATAAAGTAATATCATGGAAGCTAATGGAAGAAGAGGTTCCAGAAAAGGGAAGCATCATTGGTATTATTGCAATGAAAAGTCAAGAAAAGTTATCTAAAATGTTTTGTGGGCTAGAGAGGACGTTGACCTTTGGACTACTATTGATATTAGAATGAGAGAATGGAAACTCCATGGAGTGAAAGAAGAGTGACTGGAAGTTCAGGAAATGGCCAAGGTTTTTTGAATAGTTGTCTGAACCTAGATTCCTTTTCCCATGGACAGTGCCCTTTGCTCTTGCCCTCCACCATTATTTAATATTCTTATGCTGTGTTCAGTTCACACAGTATAAAATGCTATTTTGACTTAAAGTATTTTTGTCTGTTTGTTTTGCGACTATTTTCTTCAGTTAAATAAATGTATGTTTTATGTAGAGTACTTCCATGGTAGTTATAAGCTTTATTTTTGGTCGTTGCCAGTATTTTGGCAGCAATAATTTTTAGGCTCCTAAGATAATTTGTGACAGTGATTGCAAAAGATACTTAAGGGAATACCTTTATAATCTAGCTTAAGTCTAGTCCTCGATGAAGCATGTGCTTATGAAGCATGGCTACTATTGAATTTTCCCATATTGGTTCCAAGATTTTTAAATTTATTCTTTCTGCTTCTTTAATATAAATCAGAAAGTTATAGGTGTTGATGTAACATCATGAACTTTGAAGTAAATGTAAATGGCTACTCTTTAGATACTGTTAATTCTAAGCACAATTAGATTTTAACTATCTTGACTCTGATTATATTCAGTATTATAAATTACATTTGTTCTAAAAGAAGTCTGTGAGGAATATCTGCTATTATTTCATAGTAACATTAAAGACAAATTATATGGCAATTACAACATGACGTTCAATCAAGATGAAAATGTGTTACATCATTGGCAAAGAGCCAGATGGAGATTTATTCCAATATGATGCTTAAGTATAATGTCGATAGTATAGATGCTGTAATTAGGAATTTGACATTAAAGGAGATTCTGTTGATTATATATGGTTGACTTAAAGATCACCTTTAAAAGAGAAATGTTCAAAAACTATATTTTACCCTTGATAGGTAAAGAAAAGTCCACTTATATGTGGGAGCTAAATGATGAAACACATGGGCACATAGAGGGGAAAGACACACACTGGACATATCAGAGGGTGAAGTGTGGGAGAAAGGAGAGGATAAGGAAAAACAACTAATGGATACTAGGCTTGATACCTGGTTGATGAAATAATCTATACAACAAACCCCCATGACACGAGTTTACTTATATAACAAACCTGCACTCATATCCCTGGACTTAAAAGTTTTTTAAAAGGTCCTTAATAAACCTTTATAACCCTGTCTTTTTCCCATCTGAATGAGCCTGTTTGAGGCCTTAGCTTATGTCTGTTGCCCCAGGAGGCTTTTCCTGGTCTGTTGGTTTGAGAAAGACGTCTCTTATTTTCGGTGACATAGCAGCCTGATCGATCATATTTATTACTTTTTGCACATTGAAACCTTATTATTATCTGTTAATCTCTTCTGCTGGGCATTCCTCAAAAGAATGAATCATTCTTATCCATTGTTTTGATAAATCCCATGTTTAGTAGGCCGTAGTCACATAATAGGAGCTCAGTTTAATCATGTTTAAGTAAACAAAGTAAGTTTAAGTAACAAAATAGTGCTATTTAGGGTTTTCTAGGGGATCTTGTCATGCACTAAAAACCTTGGAAAAGGCAATTTTTATTTGTGGAAACAAGTTGCAGAAAAAAAAGTGTGCATGTTCCCATTCTCACACATTGTAGATTGCCCCTTGCCTTAGACTCCTTCTCTGGGGCAGTGTATCACACTTATTTGAAACTTTAAGTATAGAAACAAAATCACAGAGGAGGAAGAAACTTTAGAAAATCCAGTCCACTGGTCTCTGTCACTTAGTGAATAAACTTCTTTGTTTCCACTGCACTTTCAATGTGTAATGGATATCTTTTGTTTCCACCCCATTCAAAATCCATTCTGCCTATCTCTGGTGACAGCGTACTCCATGTTCCACTCTTGGTCAATGCCCTAATTCTAGAGGAGGGCAAAAGATTCAGGTCCTTTACCTGTTCTACAGTTGGATCTTTGTGCCACTTTTATAATTAGTTTGCATTAGAAAACACATATATGAGTTTGGCTTTCTGCCTCTTCCTCAATTAGAAGTGAAGCCAGGACAGTACTGGGTTGTGTGTATTTACTATTTCCTATTCACACTCTAACTTCTACCCACATTGTTCTTCAACATGTGTCAAGTCATGAATAACCAGTGACCAAAAGATTATTATAAATATTAAAGGGAAATATAAAGTGATCTCTGGGTCTTTCAGATCTGATGATTTTTTTATGAATATGATAAAGCACATTATCTGCATAAGAAAGCCTACCTTTTCATTATCAACAATGACTCTAGACTATATAAATTGCATCTACTGTGTGAAAATTATGGTCTATGTGCATAGAAATCTTTTTTAGTTCGCAAATGTTAAAATGATTAAATTATGCTGATGTAATTTAGGAATGCCCCTTTAGACTAAGAAATTTCAGATTCTGTTAGATTAATGAAATAGAAGTTGAAACCTCATAACCTCTCTGAAACTAGAATGTATTAGGAAATTTTAGGATTTCAAAACAAAAATCTATTCTGAATTTTTGTTGCATGTTTTTAGACGGGTAATCTTTTTTAGGCTTGCTTTTTCTTCTTTAAGATCCTTCCCTCAGGAACTTAAAAGAAAAATTAAAATGAAATTTTGTTCACTAAAGTAAGCACCCTGCCCCAAGGTTTAGCAAAGTGCATCCTGTCTCGCTGTTTCTGCTGAGACATCTACAAAAAGAAAAAAAAAATCAGTTTACCAATGTTTGCCCCTCTGGCCAGTTTTTCTCACTTAAAAACAATGAATCCAAGAGGGGAAAGGGGAAAGTTAAAATATCTTATTAAAAGTTTTTTAAAACTAATATCTTGTTAAAAGTCTCCTTTAAGTCTCCAAAATTTTATGAAAGTGAAAAAAAAAATTATACTGAAAGCACTGGCCTAGTAAAACAACTCGTAGTGAATAGAGCTACTACTTCATTGTTGTAATGTGTTCTTTCCATCTGATGAAATTTCTCTGCAAATGTACCATAAGTTGAATAGGTGATCGCAATAACAAGAGCCTTATCATAAAATATTAATTAACAGGTATATTTTGAGCGGAATTTAGGAGGACAGAGATAGTCCAAGATGGAAATAAATAATCTGGAGATTGCAGAAGCAAGGTGTGGAAAAGATTACTTTATAGTGCTAAATATTCCAATCTAACTGGGTAAATTTATCAAAAGTAACTTCTGGAATGGCCCCTTACTGGCCTGAGGTCTTGTTGGCAACTGCAAACAATTTTATTGTAAAATGGAAACAATTGGTAAATGTGTCTTTAAAAATTAAAGTATCCTTCATACGAAAAGTTAAACAGACCAATGTTTCCTGTGTATTTTTACCTAAATATATCAGTGATAGACTTAGATTAAAGGCAGAAATAACTCTAACATGTCCATTTCAAAGTTTTAATGAAAGTTTCAAATTATTCAATTAGGGGTCATTGATTCATCTCTAATGAGCACTGTAGAATCATGAAATATTTTTATTCAGAGTGCATTTAATGAATAAAGGTGGATGTGTCACTGTAACACTAGGGATTTGGTCTAGGTTCTGCTGCTCACCACACAGAAAGCCAATGACGAGACCACAATTATTGCCAAGGTCAGGTGCTATAGCCAAGGAGATGGGAAGGAGCTCAGTTTCAAATTCATCTCTCTGACTGACTAAAATTGGAGGTTTATATAGCAGGGAAGAAATTTAACAATGCGTAGGAAAATAGGAACACAGAAGGCCTAAGGAAATAATCATGATGAATGAGGGGCCTGGTGTCCCACTGTCTGGATGTGGGGATTTGGTACTTTGATACTTTGTGAGAGGCCTTGGGGTCCTTTTTGGAGGAAGGAACTCAGATGAAACAAACCTAAGTTTCAAGCTTTAAGACCAGAAGAGTCAATTTCTATGTTTAAAATACAAAAAAACTATGGGACTGTTGGGTTAGTTTCAGATGTTGAAACCAGAGAAACATCTGCACAAATATTAAAACTGCCAAAGATAGAATCATATAATGAAGGCTAGAGTTAATTGCTATAATGAGTGTTGTTAAGACAAACTGGGATTCCCACACACCCTGTTCTCCTTGACTCATATGTTGAAAGTTCCCGCAAGGAAATGATTTAGTTTGTGAGATGCCTCCTGGACCCATTAAGCCTTTGGAAATGAGTACAGTGATGTAACAGTATTGAGAACACAGAGGCATCCTTTGGTTTTCCCCTAATTGTGTTCTGGAAAACACTAATCTGGAGATATGCTTCAGGGGAAAAGAGGCATGGCATGTTTGGAATGCACCACATGCCATCCCTCTCAAAGAATCACTGTTTAGATTAGCACAATAGAGGTTGGAAAAATATTTCACTAAAGAAAATCTGACTTTATTAGCTGCATACTTCTCAAAACTTAGATAACATTGAAACTCTGTTTTCAAGTAACTTCTATTAATATAACATCAAAGAGAACTAGTAAAATAGGCATATTTTGGGAAATACTGACATGAGATCCCTTTACAATTGGAATCAGTGCCAAACTATTACAACTAAGAGATTCTGTATTTCAGCCATTGAAATGGACTATACTTTTTTTAAGTTAATGAAATAAATTCCACATTCCAGTTTATATATCAGTTTCTGAGAGTTCCATTAGCATGAGACAGATCCTCAGAGGTTTGTCCTTTTTAGGCACCTGCACAAAATAATTGTGATCTTGCCCTGCAAAGCTGAATATTAAATGCAGAAATGTGATTACACTAAGGGACTAGCACATTTTGAGATCTTAACTTGTGAACTGTACATATTTAAACGGTATTGTAATGTAAAAATAACATAGACATTCACTTTGAGGAAATGTAGTGGCCCTACTTGAAGTTTAATGATGAACAAAATAAGAATTGTCGCACAGTTGGGACACTGACTTGCAGTGTGACATGTAGAAAAGCTTTCAACCTGTATGACACTGTTTTGTTATCTCTTACTCATAGCTATCAAAAGGAAAAAGAGTGAGTATAGTTGAAAGAACTTTCAGACTAAAGAAAATATTATGGGTGCTTAATGATTGAACCATCTTAATGTGATCAGCTTCATAAAAGAAACTGCCTAAATGAACACTGCGATTATTCCCAGGCTGGACATTACTGAATACTTTCAACACTCCATATGGGATAGAAATGATCTGTTCATTTCGACTATGGCTGGGAAGAATGTGAGCAAGTGTGCATACCTCAATATCCTTTACTCTTCAGACAACATATGGCATATGAGGACACCAACTCACAGGTTCTTTGTACACGCTCTTAGTTTTCCTTCTGGCATAACAATTCACTGCTATAATCTGCCTTTCTGTTTGTTCAGGTACCATCCATTTATGTAACTTTTTAGGTTTAATAAAGTGACATAAAACATGGCCTTAAGCAAATGGTTGTACTATCCATCAATTCAGTGACTTAAGAGATGATGCCATTACATATAAAATAGAACCATTGTTTAGCATTTTTACCAGCGGCGTTGCTTCTTTCAGAGTTCCCATACTTTCTGTAATGAAATGGCTGAAACCTTGAATACATTGCGAAGGGGGTCACTTTGCATTGTGTACACTTAAGCCTTACTTGAGAATCATCATCTGCTGACAATTACGTAAGTGAACTGAAGACACTGCAGGTTATGTGCATTTCCATTTCAAGAAGATTGCCTTTTTATTGTTTCTTATTTTGCATTGATACCATGAAGTTGTAAAAAGAAGAGTGGAAATAAAAGCAAGTGGAAATGAAGATATTTCAATTGAGTAATGTCCAGGAGTCCTAGCTCTGAAAGTGTATCATTCATTTATACAGCAGAACACCAGTATTACTAATGCCTTTAACATTTTTAAATGCTACCAAATGTTTCTCTTGACTAACTTATTCCCAGGGGGTCCCTATAACTCTTTCTGGTCACTCAGGTACTGCTTTCTAAATTACCATGGAAGTAGATTCAATTACTATTGCACTCTTTCAGTGGCCTAAAAGAATAAATGGCCTTCCTAAAATGCTTTTTAAAATATTTTTGCCCTAAGGAAAAGCTCAGAGTGTTACAGCTGGATAGTACCTTAGAGATTATCTGATTCAATGTTCCATAAATATTTCTGATGATAAAACTCTACGGAGAATTTGTTTTAAAAATACAGATTCTCAGGCTGCTGCCCTTGGATACTCTGTTAAAATATATTTGAAATTGAGCCTGTGAATCTATATTTTGTATCAAAGATTCCAGATGACTTTTATGATCAGATAGCTTTGGAAAAACTAAATTAGTTCAATTTTTTTATTTTATAGGGAGTAAGAAGATGTCCAGATAGATTGATTCATCTGAGTTGAATCATACCACATTTTAAATAGTGGGATTAGTTCAGGAAAAATATTGATGGCAGCCTATTTGCATCCCATAGTTGGGACTAGGATAATTTATTATCTTAGAATGTAAGTTGCCTTCTCTATTGTATGGAATAGTGTCATTCATGATGGAGATGTGATAGGAGAGGATACACCTTGCTGTATATACAGCAGTGGTTCTGAACTGGGGATGATTTGGCACCCCAGGTAACATTTATCAAGATCTGGAGACATTTATGGTGTCAAAACTGGAAGATGCTACTGCTGTTACTTCGTGGGTAGAGGTAGGGATGTTACTAAACATCTTAGCAGCTCACAATTACTTTTCCCCTCTCCAACAAAGAATTATTCAGGCCAAAATGTCAATTGTATCCAGATTAGGAAACTCTGATATACCCCTTAATCCCTTCTTGAACTTCATCTTTGTCTGAACTATTTAGAGTAATATCTGGACAATTTGAGAAATAGGACCCTGTTTTCTATTTTCTTCTTGAGATTACATAGAACGCCTATAACAAAGCTAAGTGGGTCATCTGTTGGTCCATGTTGGGCTACACTTAGACTGGATACAGTTATTATTTTGGTTTTGGATCATACAGCAAATCCTTTTAAGATGCTTCCCACTTCTACTCAGGCATCTAAACCTGCCTTTTCGTGACACACCTCAACTATGTATGCTTTGACCTTTCAGTATTCTGTGCCTAGATCACACAAACTCTGATTCCCAACATCAGCAACAAGCTACAGTGTCAATATCTGCTGATTTTGAACAGAAATTTGGACAGAGGTTTCGGCTGAAATCAGCCCAGAGATTAAGTGAATGGAATACTCAATTTACTTAGAGTAACTTATTTACTAAATTGATCTGATTTTATTTTGTTAATATTTCTCAATTCTATATTCTTTTTCCTATTTCTGGTATCAGTATTTAATTTAGATCCTCATTTTCTTTTTCATGAAGCATTGCCATCAATAGTTAACTAATATCTTAACTTTTTTGCCATTTTTGCCATCTTCCCATTCATTTTACACCTAAAATTATGTTTGTAAAGTGCATTTTCTAATTATACCAATCAGTACTTTTCCTCACCTACAGGAGTGTTTCTCAAACTTGAGTTATGTGTGGAATCTTCTAAAAGGGGAAACATTATTTTATCATTGTTCCATCTTAAATTATTTTATTATAAAATCAATTACATATGGGTAAACTCAAAACTGAATTAATCTTTTTTATGTTGGGAGCTTAATACAATGATAAAACCAAAACACATTATCAAGTAAAAAATGAAACAAACTATACAACAAATAAAGTTCAAACTTGTCATATTAACTTAATATGACAGTTAATGCTGTCCTGAAACTCTAACACTGTGGTAGTCGTGTTCTTTTATTTTCACATGTCTGTGCTTAGTAAGCTGTGGTATGACTCAATTCTTCTAATTCTTTTCTTTATTTTGTCCCTTGCATGTGAACACTTTATTTAAACATAAAAGCTGCATCCATTCTTTTTGCATTAACCTAGGACAAATAATCATTATTGCAACTGAAATGCAGAACAAAGATAATCAGAGACACTAGAAATTGATAAGCTACACCATCCAGGTCTCATATTATATATATATCTTATCATGAAAATAATCAATTAAAAATGAATTTTAACTTATTAAAATAATAAATTTAAAATTCTTATTCTTAACTCACAGCAAAGGTAGTGAGTATGACAACTATTTTTTCAATAATGGGAAACAATGACCTATAAAATTGAGTCTAAATGTCATAGCAAGGCATACGAAGTCCCCAGTGTGCCATCCTTTCCTCATGTTTCCAGGCTCATCTGTTGGGCATTTGTTGCTTCAACACTTACTACATAGTGTTACTGAGCTCACCAGATTGCCCTGTCTCCATATTATTTCCAGCCTGTGTGCTTATGCTTTGCTTCTCCGTCTTGTTTTGAAATAGAAACAAAAATTTCCCCCCAAATTTTTGTTTCTATTTCAAAATAATATTTCAAGATCTAGCTTAGGTATCATCTCTAATAAAACCATTCCTAGAATTCCAGGATAAAATGTCCCCTCCTCTGTAGACTAAATCAGCACCCTGTGCTGATTTCTAGCCTACCTCCTTCTGTAGGCCAATAATTATTTATTCCTCTAATATACCATAAGCTTCTTGAGAGTAGACTTTGTACTGATGACAACTATCCCAGGCTCTAACATACAGTAGTTGCTAAGTAAATAAATAGCAAAGTGCATTGAACCATTTCCAGTTAGAAAGCCATCTCTGTAACTAACTTGGTTTTGTTTCGTTTTGTTTGATCGTTTTCCAATACTCAGAGTTGAATATACTTTAAGAAAACATGGCATAGTTGAAGAATTCACTGGATTTGGAACCAGAGAACTTACGTTCACATCCTGTCCTGCCATTTGTTCTTAGGTGTAAAATGGGGTTAAACAGTCACCTTTCCACATCATTTTTTCAGATGTGCAAAATTCTGGCACAATGTCTAACACATAGGTATATACTCAATAAATGTTAGTGTCCTTACTACATTATTGTTTTACTTGTTTTTATGGCCTTTAGTGATTTGAAATTATTATTGTTACCAGGGAATCTTCAGATTGATATACTTCCTTATTGTAGTTAGACTGAGATCAAGTATTAGATATTTTTTTCTGAAAGACCTTTAAGATGACTGTGTATAATAGATGACACAATCAGTTTTCAACTTCAATGAATACTTTACTCCCTTTAACTATTTATATTTATTCAGAACATATTTCTTTTATTGCCATGGGCATGAGGGAATTTTTACTTTGTTTTTGCTACCTAGATAAATCTGTCTTCTTCCATCTTTTTGTAGTTTATTTTTACCAGAAAGACCTACTTTGAAAAACATTTCCTTTACTACTGTATCATTGAATTTCTTTTTTATGCTTTTATATGAATATTAGAAGCTGTAGCTTTAGTTCTTTAGATAATAGGCTTAGACTCACTGATAACACAAAATTTATTGTAGAGGTATGTCATATGGGTTTAAACAATATGGAAAATTCCTTGAATTTTCTTAGCTTTTACATGTGTTTTATAAATAAAGATAGAGATAAGATAGATCTGAAGTCAGTTGAGACAAATGTAGCTGATGCCAACAAGGAAAAGAAAAAGAACAAAAAGACTGCAGTTTGTTTATTATAAGATGAAATGCCAGCTGAAAACTATAGAAGGAGTTCCTAAAGGAAAATTTTTAGTAATAGACATTTAACTGGTTCAAGACAATTAGGCTATATGGAAAAGAAAAGCTTTATAGATATGGAAATAGCCAAAGGATGAACTAAGCTTCTAAAAAATGTGATCAGTGTCACTAGAGACAAAAGATCTGAATTTAAATGTAATATCATGAGTAAAAGAAAAATGAAATCAATTTGTCATAAAGAAGCAAGCATGAGTCGACCCACTAGAGATCCCTGTTATTACAAATTATTCCTGGTTATGTGTCTTCCTAAAGACTGAAAGCAATGTGTGGCACAGGTGCTTTTGTATTGGATTAAGGCTACACCTGTCATACCCTGACTGATGTCACCTTCTGCCTACTCTCTACATTCAATTCAAACTAAAACCTTGGTGTGTTTGGATGGAAAGATTTGTGACTAACAGGAAACATCTTTGAACATCTGGAACCTCAGAAGAAATTAATTAGTCTCTGGTTTGCCCTGTTTGTCACAATCATGATAAGTACCACTTACCATATGGTAGAAAATAAAAGAGAACCTTAGGGTCTTGTTTTCAAAGTTGGAATAAAGTCTTCTGAGCTGGAAAATCTCAGTGAATAGTTCTGAGTTACAAGTATTGACCTCAGGGCCTTTCATATCCTGGTTGCCTATATTTGGGCTACAGTTAACATATGTAATTGTTGAAGACACTGCTGTCTGACAATTTGCACACAGGAAGAGAAATTGAAAGAATTATTTTATGATTCTACTTCGAGATTTCTTGTAACTAATTAAGAAATAAAATAATTTTGGTTATTATGAAATGCACACCTAAGTTCATTATATTTTGACTTGTTCTTGGTGTTCATTTAAGCTTCTTATGAGGATACCAGTATTCATTTATATTTCAGATTGGTTTTAAAAAGATCTTTTTATGCTTTTGTGTCAGCTACTTTATATGCAGTTACCTCCCTTGCTCGTGGAGAACTTGCAGTTTATCAGAGGAGATTAAAAAGATAATTCCTTAAGAGAATCACAAGGCAAGTCATAGGCTTGAAGAAAGTATTTACAAAACCCATATCTAATTGAGAACTGTTATGCAAAATGTACAAACAACTCTTAAAATTCAACCATAAGAAAATGAACAATCTGATTTTTTTAAATAAGCAAAAGGCTTGAAACAGACACTTCCCAAAGGGGAGATAAAGATGGCAAATAAGCATATAAAAAGATGCTGGATGTTATATATCAGGAAACTGCAAATGAAACACCTGTTTACCTATTAGAATGCCCAGAATCCAAAACACTAACAATACCAAATGCTGGCCAGGATGTGGAGCAACAGAAACTCTCATTCAATGCTTCAAAATGGTACAGCCAGTCTGGAAAGCAGTTAGGCAGTTTTTTACAAAACTAAATGTATTATTACCATGTGATTTAGCAATCATGCTCCTTGATATTTACCTAAATTAGTTAAAAATATATTCAGATAAAACCCTGCCCACAGATGTTTATAGCAGCAGCAGTTGTATTCATACTGGCTGAAACTTGGAAGCAATCAAGATTTTCTTCAGTAAAAGAAGAGATAAATAAATTATGGCACATCCAGACACTGTCAAGCCACAAAAAGGTATGGATGAACTTTAAAAGTATATTTTGAAGTGAAAGAAGTCAATCTGAATAGGCATACTGTATGATTACAACTATATGACACTCTGGAAAAAAAAAAAAAGAAAACTGTGGAGACATTAAAAGGATCAGCGGTTGCCAGGGGTAAGTGGAAACAGAGAGATGAATAGGTGAAACCAAACCATTACCCCATCGACCGTTCTTTTTGATAAACATAGAAATTGACCCTTGTTAAAAAGCTTGAAACTTACATTTTGTTTTATCTGAGTTCCTTCCTCAGGAAACAATGTTTAGGGCTCTCACAAAAAGTATCAAAGAACTGAAACCAGGTCACCACACCAGATGCCTGACCCATCATTCACCATGATTGCTTCCTTGCTCCTCCCAAATGCCTGTTTTCTTACACATTTTTACATTTCTTGCCTGCTGTATAAAGCCCTGGTTTCAGTCAGTCAGGGAGTTGGATTTGAGACTGAGCTCCCATCTCCTCCACTGCAGCATCTGATTAATAAAACCTTCTTCCTTGTCAGTACTTGACTTCTCAGTGACTGGCTTTCTGTGTGCTGAGCAGCTGGACTGAGACTGAACCTTTGGTGTTTCAGTAACATAGGTAGAGCACAAAGGGCTTTTTAGGGCACTGAAACTATTCTGTATGATACTAAAGTGATGGATATATATCATTATACATTTGTTAAAACCTATAGAATGTATAATATCAGGAGTGAACCTTAATGTAAACCATGGACTTTGTGTAATAATGATATGTCAATGTACATTCTACCAAATGTACAACTCTGGTGGAAGATATTGACAGCTAGGGAGGCTATGGGTATATAGAATCAGGATACATGGGAACTCTCCATGCCTTCTGCTCAATTTCACTGTGAACCAAAACTGCTTCCCCAAAATACGTCTATTTAAAAAGATAATGCCTCAATGTTAAGTGTTATGAAAAAAAAGGTTGTAAATATACAGTAACCCAGAGACGAAGGGGCAGGTTCAACTTAGCAAGGTTTGGAAAAGACCTCACAGAAGTGGTAACTTTTAGAGTGGAATTTCAAAGGCAAGCAGAATTTTGCCTGTAGGAATGGGAAGGCAGGTATTAGAGATAAAGAAGCAGAAGGAAAGCGGTTAAGCAGAAGGGAGAAAACGAGCAAGAAGAGAGTGAGAAGGCATGGCACATTCTGTGACTTTCTGGTAATCCTGACTAAAACCAGGAGTTTGTAGTAGACAAGGGAGGTCTTTAGACTAATGATACTGGTTGGGAATGATTCTAAATAGCTATTGTAGCCATGTTAATAAATTTGCAGTCTATCTGTGGAGTCAATGCATTGGACATTTGTGATGAGTAGAAAAACTAACACTTATTACATGCTTGCCTTGTTGTTGTTGGTTTGTTTTGGATTATCACACATAATCTTAACAACATTTATACTGAGGTAAAAAGAGGTTCATATAACTTGCCTCAAGTTCATATAGCTAATCAGTGGCAAAGCTGGGATTCAAATTCAGATATTCCTATATCAAAACTCACATTCCTGACCACCACTCCAACAGGTGATGTAGCCAAAGATTCAAAGGGGGATGAATTGAATGAAGATTGGAAGTCAGTGTGTGTTTCTTTCCTTCTTTTTCAGGCCTCATTGCAACAAAATAGACAAGTAGCGGCAGTCAACAGCAATCCTTCATGATGTTTCCCTTGGCCAGAAACGCACTAAGCAGTCTCAAGATTCGAAGCATTCAGCAAAGTATGACAAGAAAGAGCCCTGTAAAACACTCACCAGATTTTCATGATAAATATGGTAATGTTGTGCTAGCCAGTGGCACCGCTTTCTGTGTTGCTGCATGGGTGTTTACAACTACTCAGATTGGAATAGAATGGAACCTATCCCCTGTTGGCAGAGTTACCCCAAAAGAGTGGAAAAAACAGTAACCATCATAGTTGTTGTAATGACAGAATTATTTAAAAAACCAACTTGTCATGTAAGCACTCTGCTGCTTATTAAAATATAGCATAATTGAAAAAATAAAATGTGTTTTAAAAGTTTAAAAAGTCTTTGAAAATGGTCACTTTATATATATATATATAACCCGGAAGCCATAAAATAGCAGTGGGTATAGATTACAGTGGATTAGGAATAGCAAATATTTGAATGTAGGATTAATAAAACATGTATCCCTTTAGTTTAATGATTTACACCTGGTGTCTTTCAGTGAATATATACACATATGTGATTTACAAATTATTTGGCTGGAAAATCCTGTTGAATCTTCCTTTAAACTGTACATATGTTTCTTGACTTGGGGTTACTTACATCCCAGTAAACCCATCACAAATTAAAAATGCTGTAAATTGAAAATATATTTAATACCCAACATTGTAAAGTCAAAAAGTGGAACCATTGTATGTCTAGATGCTCCTCAATTTATAATAGGGTTACATCTAGATAAACCTATCAAAGTCAAAAATCATAGGTTGAACTATCCTAAGTAGGGGACCATCAGTGTTCAGAAACTGACCATTTTTCACGCCCTTCATCATTCCCACCCTGGCCCGAACCATTATACTCACTGAGATTATTATAAAAACTTTCTAACCAGTCTTCTTGTCCCTACAGTTTCTGTACTGCCAAACCTGCCCCCCACCACTACACACAATCATTTTTCAGTTCAGTAGCCAGTTTTCATTTTAAAACATAGTCTAGTGATGTGATTCTTCATTCAAAACCTGATTCTGATTTCATTCCAGAGTTAATGCTGAAGTCCTTAGAAAAGTCCCATGAATGCTACACTGGCCAGTTTACCTCCTGCATCAACAGGTTTCTACTGGCTCCTCCCTCTGGTTGGCATGCACTTCTGGATTCTGTATGACTCCCTCATACCTTTCTGGGTTTTGTTCATTCACCTCTTCAAGAGGCCTTTATCCTTTCTGAAATTGCAGCCTTTATTTTGACCTGAATTTCTCTCTCTTGCTTCTTTGCTTTTTTCTATATTACTTATCATAATCTCACTTAAGATTTATTTATTTATTTGCGATGGAGTCTCACTCTGTCACCCTGTCACCCAGGCTGGATTGCAGTGGTATGATCTCGGCTCACTGCAACCTCTGCCTCTTGAGTTCAAGTGATTCTCCTGCCTCAGCCTGCTGAGTAGCTGGGATTACTGGCGCCTACCACCACGCCCAGCTAATTTTTGTCTCTTTGGGAGAGATGTGGTTTTGCCATATTGACCAGGCTTGTCTCAAACTCTTGGCTGCAAGTGATCTGCCCACCTCAGCCTCCCAAAGTGCAGGATTACAGATGTGAGCCACTGTCCCCAGCCCACACTTAAGATATAGTTAGCTTATTTACTTATTTATTGTCTGCATACAAAACTCCATAAAATCATAGGTTTTGCAATTTTTTTTATAACTTTGTCACAGGACTTGATTACTTTCAATTAGGTTGAATTAATGAATTAATAGGTGGCTTTAGGTAATTCAGAGTCCCCAGTAGTCTGAAAATAATGAATTTGCTTATCATTGTGGGTTGCAGTGAATATTGGAAAACATATTAGTTCTCTACTGCTGTTTGGCAAATTATCCCAAAACTCAGTGGCTTAAAACAGCACTTATTATCTCTAATTTCTGTCGGTCAGATCTGAGCATGACTTAGTTGGATGCCTCTGGCTCAAGATCTGACATTTCTACAATCAAACTGTCAGACAGGACTGCGATCATCTCAAGGTACAACTGGGGGAAGAAGCACATCTAAACTCACTCAAAAAAATGTTTGCTGGCCTCATGACCTTGCAAGATGGTGACCCAAACATCATTCCTTTGTCATATGGGTCTTTCCATAGAACAGCTGAGGACATAGTAGCTGGTATCCCTTAGAGTGAGAGAGGGTGCCCAACATAGGAGCTTTTTGTAACCTAATCTTACACGTTACATTCCATCACCTCTACCACATTCTGTCCACTACAAATGAGATATCAAATCAAGCTGATACACAAGGGGAAGTCATACAAGGGCATGATTACCCGATGGCAGAAACAACCAGAGACTATCCTAGGGGATATCTACCACGGTTGGCAGTGGAGACCACCTCCTGCTACTGGATAACCAATTTCAATCAGTCCGTTTCTCAACCTCTGTTATATACTAGCATCATTAATTTTCCAGATAGAGATCATTGCACATGCCTAAGCCCCATGTTTACTATTTGAAAGTTCCTCTATGGTTCCTCCAAGATGTGAAATTGGTAGGTGTTAGGGATTGACCATTTACAGTATTTCTAAATCATTCTCCAAACTGTAATGGTTTACAGTCTCACCAGCAATGTATATAACTTCCTCTTGTTCTACCTCCAGACTCACTCTTAAGAGTTGTCAGACAATTTATATTTTTGTTCCTTTGATGAGTGTGAAATAGTAACTCAACGCCAGGTGAGGTGGCTCATGCCTGTAATCCCAGCACTTTAGGAGGCCGAGGTAGGCAGATCACAAGGTCAGGAGTTTGAGAGCAGCCTGGTCAAAATGGTGAAACCTCGACTCTACTAAAAAATACAAAAATTAGCTGGGCCTGGTGGTGCACACCTGTAGTCCCAGCTACTCGGGAGGCTGAGGAAGAGAGTCTCTTGAACCTGAGAAGCGGAGGTTGCAGTGAGCTGCGATCACGCCACTGCACTGCACCTTGGGCGAGAGAGTGAGACTGATTACTAATGAGGTTGGCTATCCTGTGTTAGCTCTTTGCTTTCTATTGTGTGACTTTACTGTTTGTTCATTTTGCTGCAGAAAAGTTTGGTTATTTGTCTTATTCATAGAAATTTTTTGTATATTTTACATACTAATTGTATTAGGCAGGGTTTAATGAGTAAGGCAGAACCAGTATGAGTAGATAATAATACAGGATTAATTATGGACATTAAAATGAATGCAAATATGGGAACTGGGAGAGAACTCTTTACAATGCTATTACCTCCATGTCTGGTGTTGAATGGTTCTCAGCAAAGGAAGCTGCATATGAAGTAGCTAAGAGCTAGGACCAACTGGAATTGGGAAGGATACACTGAAATCATGAATACAAATTGGAATATGTGCATTTTTCTCACTTTCTCTATCTAAGATGGTGTGGATGACCTGTAGAGAAGTTGATGCCCTTCACTATGGAGCTGCATATTCAACTGGCCCAGAATTCAAAAAAGCTGAAGGAGAACAATTAGTGGGATTTTGAATAGCGGTCAGTGTGGCAAGCCAAGAGATCAGCAACAAACTGAATAAGCTGCCACAGTGTTGGTGAACTACACCCACTTTCTAAATATAAAATGGTTGATGTTTCATGTTCACCCTATCTCAGACATTTTTTTCTTATTCTTGTGGTCAACTCTAATCTGAAACTACAAAGGGAAGGGAGTAAGTAGTTCAAGCTTAGCAAAGTTGACACTCAAAAAGCCACAGTAATCTACCGTGTCAACTTCATATCAGTGTATATCTTTTCTAAACATACCTATATTTCAAACATAGACGGTTTCAACACATACTTCTACTAGCATGATGGCGACCTTCCCTTGTAAGACTAAAAACATACTGTCTCCCCTTACTCTCAGGATGGCACTCTGAATTTCCAGTTTAATGTCACCATTGCTGTGATCCATAGTAGACACCTAAGACTTCTAGACTAGGAAAGTCAACAATCATGGAAACAAGAAACAAACATTACTCTAGTGGATCACTAGGGGGCTAATAGTGAAAGGAACCACTCCCATATTCACCTCTTGTTTCCCAGATCCGTAAATTCTGGCTCCAGGAAAATAGCACCATGCATTTTTGCTTATTTAGAGCATATTCAGCATTCTTGGAGACATTACCTTAGCTTTGCAAGGTGGTGTTATCGAGCTATTATAGTAACTAACATTTCAAAAGGTTATTACACCATTCTATCAGTGATGGGAAGTGTGGCAATACCAGTGACTCCCATAAACATGAGCTCATTATTGCACTCATCTGCTGTAAAATGAATTTATTCACAAAAATCCAATATGCATGGTATACCATGATGCTGAATAAGACATTTTTCAAGTCCAAGGATGACAATATTTAAGAAGAGTTTTAGGGAAAGTAGGTAAATCTACACACTAAGTGAAACAAAGTGCTGCCTTTTCCACAAGGGAAATGGTCCAGTGGAATCAACCTGACACTGATGGTTGCATGATCCACTACCTTCCCTCAAGAAATGGTGCCAAATGGAGACGCAGTGTTGGTCCTTCCATTTGGCAGGTTGGGAACTTAGCAGTGGCTATAGCCAAACTAGCCTTGATAAGTGGAACTCCATGTTGTTGAGCCTGTGCCCAACCTCCATTTCTGCTGACATGATCACTTTGTCTCTGAGCCATTGTGGAAACACAGGATTGCTAGAAAAGGCTGATGAACATAAGGATGGGTCATCTTGTCCACTTGATTATTGAGATACTCCTCTGCTGATTATCCTTTTGGTGAGCATTGATATGGAACGTGAATATCTTCCATTCTTTGTCCATTTGGAGAAGTCTGTTCCCACAACCCATTCCCAGACTTATTTTCACCTATTTTGGAATAGTGTCTCTTCTACTTTCTCAATCATCCTATCAAGCCATTGGCTGGAACCCATGACTCATTGTAAAATTGTATCTTTGGCCGTCTCTCCTTTCAGGCAAAATGAACAACTATGTGCATTACTTAATGCACTACGCACCAGAAAAATTTTCCTTTTCCTTTAGGGCCAACCTGGAGTTAAACTACGTAGTTAAAACTATCTGCTTTCAGGTATGATCAGTATATCTTGCAAAATCAGATCTGAATTGTTTCTTCTTTGGACAGCTGATAATAGGAAGTCATACTTGTAAATTTTAGGTTCAAAGTGACATGAAATTTTCTCAGACACACAGCTTATAAACAATGGAGTCAGGACTCAATCTCACATCTCTCTGGCTTTAGAATCTGTTCTTTTACTTGTAGGTTACACTGTGTACCAGTCTTTCTTCATATATATAAGTTGCAAGTTCTCAAGAAGGATTCAGCTGGAGCTAGAAAAGACAGGAGGTCATTGTTGATTGGGAGTAAATAAGATTATTAAGAGAGTCCATCAGCCAGCAAATGAGGATATAAAATGCATATGGAATATAATGAGTTTTTCTGTTTTGTTTTGTCTATGTTTTGGTTTTTTTGAGGTGGAATCTCAGCTGACTGCAATCTCGGCCTTCCGGGTTCAAGCGATTCTCCTGCTGCAGCTTCCCAAGTAGCTGGGATTACAGGTGCCCACCACATCTGGCTAATTTTTGTGCTTTTAGTAGAGATAGGGTTTCACCATGTTGACCTGGCTGATCTCGAACTCCTGACCTCAGGTGATCTACCCACCTTGGCCTCCCAAAGTGCTGTGATTACAGGTGTGAGTCACCACACCCAGCCTTGTTTTTGTTTTTAAACAGAGTCTCCCTGTGTGGCCCAGGTTGGAGTGCAGTGGTGCGATCTTGACTCACTTGATTAAAATGAGTCTCATGCCTCAGCCTCCTGAGTTGCTGGGATTACAGGCACATGCCATCATGCCTGGCTAATTTTTTGTATTTTTAGTAGAGACAGGTTTCACCATGTTGCCCAGGGTGGTCTCAAACTCCTGAGCTCAGGCTATCTGCCAGCCTCAGCCTCCCAAAGTGCTAAGATTACAGGTGTGAGCCAATATTACTGGCCATAGTGATTATTTTTAAATGATAGTTTATTTCTTAAATTTATCTTGAATATTTTCTGATTTGAAATTAGGATTAAAGTCTACCTCTTTGAGTTTCTATATGTATATATGTAAGTTCTTGTCGGGTGGAGAGAGAAAATGTGCATGTATGTATCTGTATATCTGTCTATGTAGATAGATAGGTATAGATATACATGTATATATACACATCTGTTTTTTCTTTTTTGAGACAGAGTCTCACTCTATTGCCTAGGCTGGAGTACAGTGTTGGAATCTCAGATCACTGCAACTTCTGCCTCCCAGGTTAAAGGGATTCTCATGTCTCAGCTTCCCAAGTAGCTGAGATCCAGGCGTGCACCACCATGCCTGGCTAATTTTTGTATTTATAGTAGAGATGGGGGTTTCATCATGTTAGCCAGACTGATCTCTAACTCCTGACCTCAAGTGATCTACCCACTTCAGCCTTCCAAAATGCTGGGATTACAGACATGAGCCACCACACCTGGCCTACACATCTGTATTTTTAAGATGAAAATTATTTTAGGAGCATATATATGCTTAAAATTATTATCCTGTCTAAATTTTTGGCCACAAATTTTCTTTTTTTTTTTTTTTTTGAGATGGAGTCTTGCTCTGTCACCAGGCTGGAATGCAGTGGCGCAATCTCGGCTCACTGCAACCTTCGCCTCCTGGGTTCAAGCGATTCTTCCACCTCAGCCTCCCGAGTAGCTGGGACCACAGGCATGTGCCACCATGCCTGGCTAATTTGTTTGTATTTTTAGTAGAGATGGAGCTTCACCGTGTTGGCCAAGATGGTCTCAATCTCTTAACCTCATGATCCGCCCTCCTCGGCCTCCCAAAGTGCTGGGATTACAGGTGTGAGCCACTGCGCCCCGGCCCACTGATTTCTTATAATCAAACTTAGATGTTGAATTTTTTTATTATTTCTTTCTTTCTTTTTTTTTTTTTTTTTTTGAGATGGAGTCATTCGGTTGCCCAGACTGGAGTGCAGTGGTGCAATCTCGGCTCACTGCAACCCCTCTGCCTCCCCGGTTCAAGCGATGCTCCTGCCTCAGTCTCTGGAGTAGCTGGGATTACAGGCGCACACCACCACACCCGGCTAATTTTTTGTATTTTTAGTAGAGATGGTGCTTCACCATGTTGGCCAGGCTGGTCTTAAACTCCTGACCTCAGGTGATCCGCCCTGCCTTGGCCTCATAAGCCTCCACGCCTGGCCAATTTTTTTTTTTTTTTTTTTTTTTTTACTGTTGCTAACCTTTCTCACTGTAAATTATATTCAAGCCATATGTAAAACATAAAAATTATAAAAATGCAAGCCATTTTGCTGTTCTCTATGTATCTGAAAACTAACTTTTGAATAAGTTTTCCAAATTACCAGCTACAATGTAAATGTTATATTATGCCACACACTTCTTGAAAAATTATATTATTATGTGTTATTATTATGAGAAAAGTGTTATTTGACAGTTACTGAAAAGCTTCATTTTGACATGTGTTCTTCCTTTATTTGGAAAAACTATGCTACTGGGGCAATGTTTTGCTATTGTACAGCGGGTAAGTGTGAATAATAAGTGTAAAGAGGAAAGTTAAAATTTTCAATATCAATGTGCTGTGACAGTTGTTAATAGATTAAATGTTTTTCCCATTTGAAATATACAGTAATCCTATAAAGTCTGTAAGCTGGTCATTTACCCTATTGAATAGATGTATACCCGTAATAGCCATAGGTTGGTTAAGTGACATGGAAGTCACTGAAAAATAGAGATAGAAATAGAATTCACATCTCTTGCCTTTTAGTCTACTGCTCCGTTGAGAATTTTACATACTTCTTCCAACAAGACAATCTTGATTTCATCCTAAGTGATGATGGTAAGTGGATAGATAGTGTATCTGCATGCCAACTATTGGAAGGATTGGTAAGTAAAAGAATTAGGCTGGAGAATAAGGCCAAAATGAGGCTGTGTGGATGATTTATGTTTGGCCGCTTTAATGGAATTTGAATGTTAGGTTTAGTATTTACTGGTTCACAGCTTCATCACTAATAGTAAGATCTACCCAAAGAACTGTATGGATGTTGGTCTCGTGTGTGAACAATGGATAAAGAGATATATCTCTGTTGTGGAATTTTACTTATGTCCTTTACTGACTTAACAAATGCACTGTGTGACATCAAGATGTGATGTAGGAAAATGAAGAGGAGCTAGCAAGCCAGTTATTAGTAACCATTGCTAAAACGTGTTTCATTAGAACCCCTTTTAAACCTGTGTCTGCTAACTTGGGAAATTATTCAAGTATCATGATAGTTCCTCATTTATTACAGGTGAAGAAAAGTGCATACATGTGTAACATATGTCATAAAATCTTTCACATTTTGCAGTAACAGCAGTTGTTTTCCTTAGGTGATGACATTAATTTGAGCAGTATCTCTTATTTTCCAACAACCTTTTACATTACAAAAAAATCTGCAACTTCATTTTCTTCCCCTATCTGGAAACCATAGAAACCAATGTGAAATTATAGCTAAGAAGCTCGTCACTGGGCTATCTCAAGCTGATCTCCATGGAAACATTTCACATTCTTGAAATGAAAGATCTTCCAATCAGACACACAACCATAACTGATGGGTGTCTGACAAATATAACAAGAAGAAGAAAGAAGTATATAGATATTTTATTGGATAATATATGCAGGAGAGTTTTTAAACTACTTCAAAAATAAGAACATTTAAATGGTAAATATGATGCCAACTACAGAAATAAAGTTGAATACAGTTTTGAAAACAATGTTCTGTTACTCTTTTTACATATTGTTCTTTCTAGATTTTTGCATTAAAGACAACTTCCTAAAATAGTATGGACTTTGGATTCAGAAAAATCTGTGTTCAGAGGCTAACTCAGCCCCTTAGCTAACTGGCTTATCACTCCCATTTTCTTATTATAAAGTTGAGGGGAATACCTGATTTACAGAATTTGAAAATTAAATTAGTTAAAATAAATGCTTAATAGGTAATCCTACGAGGCGGGTGGATCATGAGGTCAAGAGATCGAGACCATCCTGGTCAACATGGTGAAACCTCGTCTCTACTAATACAAAAAATTAGCTGGGCACGGTGGCGCGTGCCTGTAATCCCAGCTACTCAGGAGGCTGAGGCAGGAGAATTGCCTGAACCCAGGAGGCAGAGGTTGCGGTGAGCCGAGATTGTGCCATTGCACTCCAGCCTGGGTAACAAGAGCGAAACTCCGTCTCAAAAAAAAAAAAAAAAAAAAAAGGTAATCCTAAATTTTTATCTGGTGAAATGAATAATTGAGTAAAGGAAGTATTGATGATAAGGATGATGATAATGTCGATGATGATTTCAGCTTTGTAAAGAATTGTTACTAAGGGATAGTACTTAAATATTAATGCCATGGTTCTGTAATATAAAGAGCTCTATATTTAACTTTGATAATACAAAGACTATTCCTAGTTCAAAATTTGGATAATCTCCAAAAATTCATTTTTAAAATTGTTTGGAGCTTGGATCACATGAATGGGGTAAGGGAAACAACTTCTTCAAATTGTAGGATTGGACTCTAAAAATAAACCTGTTAAGGTAAAAATTATATTTTTAACATTATCTTAAATTACACATGTAAATTATGCATATAATTTTAACATAGCTTTCTTTTTGCATATTTAAAATGTATACAGCAATATACATTTGCCAAGGCATATACATGATGAATATAATTGGACAGTGTACTCACAGAGTGTGAGGATGTGCCCTTTTGTGACAGCAAGTTGCAACCAAGGAGCATGTAGACTTATTGAGCAGAAAAACAGATGGAATTTTCAGCCCTATATACATTTTTTATGTCCTTTTTTTGTCTTCGTGATTCTATATCTGTATTTCAGTCCCCTTAGTTTCTGCCTTTCTCTCTGTTTGCCTTTCCACTGTCTCTGTCTCTTTGTCACAAAGCCTCTATAGTTGAATCTAATTAAGTTAAATACATACATGATGTGGTTCCACCATATTACCATAGAAATAATATTAAAATTAAGCAGTTTTAAAACTATTTTTGCTGCAACACATGCTGAATAGTGCATGTATGATAAATTTCTATGAATATATGTAGAATTTGATTTTTAAAAAATAGGCAGGGAAATAAACTGATAGAAACAAATGTGGATTAAGAAGTCATAGGTATTAAAGTGTTTTAGGCATCCATAATTGAATTGATTATGTAATTTATCAAATGACTGTTAATTTTAAGGAAATAACTAAAGATTCATAGGCCATATGTACATTAATAAAATGCACTTTAAAAAATTTTGCTTAAAATTCTCCCCAGGTAAGCAAATGAAGTTTGCAGTTACTACAAATTTTAAACACATTGTATTTATCCCCACCTTTCTGTCTCGATGAAACATTCAAATACTGGTATGTAACACAAGCATATACTAGGAATAACCTAAAACCTTAAATTTCTCCAACTTCTTTTTCTTTGTTTATAGAGATGAGGTCTCACTCTGTCATGCCGGGTGGAGGGCAGTGGTGCAATTATATCTCACTGCAGCCTTGAATGCCTCCTGGGCTCAAGTGATATTTCTGCCTCAGCCTCCCAAGTTGCTGGGATTGTGAGCCACCATCCCTGGCCGAACTTGAGTATTTAACTCTTACAACTATAATAATAGAGCAGTCACTACAGTATATTATTACTGTAGCAACTGATGTAATGAGAATGGTGATTAGATTCACAGATCACCCTAAGTTTGTGTATCCCATAAGTTCCCTAAATTGTCTACAATTTAACAGTTCCAGTAATTCCATACATTACTACTCAATATTACAAAAGCAATGGAGGTTATCACCCCCCATTGAATGGGATAGGACTTCTGTCCCCACACCATTTCAGGAAAGTTATTCATAAGTTAATTACTCGTAAGTAACTGCTCATTTCTCTCGTGTATGTGTATATTCAATTTGTCAATGTATTTCCAAAGTACTATATCTGAAATGCAAATACATTTGAATTATGCTTCTGTTCTGTTCCTACTGTGATAACATGAAATGTATTTGATGAACATGATAATTATTTTGTAGAATTAAAAAAACAATATTCATTGTACTGTATCTTGATGGAACCACATTGAAATTTGGTCAGTTTCAATTTTTCATTTTTTTTGGTTAAAAGAGAATTTTCTTGTTTTTTTTTTTTTTTTTTTTTTTTTTTTTTTTTTTTTTTTTACAGAGCCTCTCTCTGTCACCCAGGCTAGAGTGCAGCAGTGGTGTGATATTGGCTCACTGAAACCTTTGCCTCCTGAGTTCAAGTGATTCTCATGCCTCAACCTCCCAAATAGCTGGGATTATGGATGTGTATGGTGTGGTGACACCTGGCTAAATTTTTTTGTCATTTTAGTAGAGACAGCGTTTTGCCATGTCGACTAGGCTGGTCCCAAACTCCTGACCTCAAATGAACTGCCTGCCTCAGCCTCCCAAAGTGCTGGGATTATGGATGTGAGCCACCGCACCCTGCTCGTGTTTTCTTTATTTGCTAAATGTTATACAGCTTAAAAGTGCCCAATTCTATGATATGAGGAAATTTAGAATAGTGGTTTTTCTGAAATACAATTGTAAGAAGATAAATATATTATTTGTAGAATTTATCTGATATATGAAAATTTTAAGCAATATTATTCACTTGGTCTTAAATATTACTCATTTATATAGTCATTCAGCTAATGGTTTGCATTTCTTACCCTTTAGAAATTAGTAAATGCTGGATTATGTTACGAATGCCCTAAGAATACAAGTTAGTAACTACTTTGTGGACTTGAATTATTAGAATTTAAAGTGATTGTGGGGAAGAAAGTGACAAAATGATAGAAAGCATCTTCTTTTACGAATTAGTCCCAAATACAAGACACGTTTCATTTTCATTGGGTATAACTGATTATTTGATGAAGGTATCTTTTCACTGAGCCAGTCTCTCTTTGAAGCTACAAATTTGATAGGTCTGTCTATGGTTAGTTATATACAGTAAAGTGAAGTCGAATAGAGATACCAGGAATGTAGTCTTAAAAAACAGAAGTTTGTTTCTCTCTGATTCTCCATTCCAGTTTAAGTAAACAGTTTAGAGCAGTAGGTTGAATACAACATAGAAATGACTTTCATAAAACAGAAGACCGAAAGACAAATAAAATTAATGACTGAAATGAGAGTTACACATTTCTAAAGCCAAAGCAGATCATGTTCTAACATTGCCCCCAAACAATATAGTTATAGAATTTCTAAACAACAAAATTGTGTACCTGTGTAGTTGAAATATAAATATCATTATTTGAACATACTGCAATTAAAAAATCAAAAATTATAAAATGGAAAGCTCCTTCCACCTGTAATTTAAAAACAACAACAAAAGCTTTGTTAAGCAACTTGTATTAGGGTTCTCCAGAGAAACAAAACCACTCCGCGTGCGCGTGCGTGTGTGTGTGTGTGCGCGCGCATGTACGTACATATTATATATTGATACGTTTTGGCTCTGTGTCCCCACCTAAATCTCATCTTGAATTGTAGTCTCCATAATCCCCACGTGTCAAAGGAGGGACCAGGTAGGAGGTGATTGAATTCTATGGGCAGTTTCCCCCATGTTGTTCTTGTGATAGTGAGTTCTCATGAAATCTGATGGTTTTGTAATGGGCTCTTCCCCCTTCACATACCCTCTCTCTCCTGCCATCATGTAAGATGTGCCTGTTTCCCCTTTCTCCTTGATTGCAGTTGTCCTAAGGCCTCCCCAGACATATGGAACTGAGTCAGTTAAACCTCTTTTTTTAACAAATTACACAGTCTCAGGTATTTATAGCATTGTGAAAATGGACATATATATACACACACACACACACACATATATATTAGAATGAATATGTATTCTATATATGGATTTATTATATATGCATATATAAGGCACATAATGCATACAGTATATATACATATACATATATATGTTTGTAGCTAGTATATCTATAGAAAGACATTTGTTGTAATAAATTGGCACAATAATGGGGCCTATGATGTCCCCAGATCTGCAGGTGGCAAGTTGGAGACCCAGGAGGGCCATTATATGTACATACATATGTAATACACATACAAATACATATACATTGCATATGCATATATATATATACACACACACACATCTAGAAAGAGATATATTTAACAAATTGACTGACATGATTGTGGAGGCTAAGAAGTCTTGAGACCTGCAGGTGGCAAGCTGGAAACCCAGGAGAGCACACGATAGTTCCAATTCAAGTCAAAAGTCCTAAAAACCAAGATAGCCTGTGATATAAGTTTCAATTCAAAATCCAGAGGCCCAAGGCTCAAGAAAAGCTTATGTTTCAGGCTGAGCCCAAAGATCAGAAAGGACTATGTCCAAGTTCAACAGTCAGTAGGAAGAGTTCTTTCTTATTCATGGGACTATCAGGCTTTTTGTTCTGTTCAGACTTCAACAGATTGGATGAAATCCACCCACACTGGGGAGGTCAATTTGGTTTACTCCCTCTACTGATCTCAACATTAATCTTGAAATACACCCTCATAGACACACTCAGAATAAAGTCTGACCAAATATCTGTATACTTTGTGATTCCATAAGTTGACACATAAAATTAACCATCACATGACTGTTGGGTTGAAGAGAATATACTAAAATTTCAGACCTAAACAAGAAAGGCTCATGAGAATGCAGTATTCAGAATTGATGGGATATAGCAAAGTTAGATATTAGAGAAAAATTACAGATTATATAAATACCTATAACAATAAAAATGAAAAGTGTATTAAATACTCAACTGCTAGGTAAGAGAAAATTTTAGAAAGGACTATATAAACAGAAAGAAAGCAGAACTGACTCCAAAATTGAAATATGTAGCAAACAGGACACAATTAAGAACTAACAGTAAATCCAAAAGTAAACCCTGTTATTTGAAATTATCAACTAGACTAAACGAACAACTAGAGTCATGTTTTTAAAAAGTAAAGGGAGGAAATACAGAAAATTAGAAATGGTAATGTTTCCTTCTCAACTGAAGGAAAGATACCACAGATTATTATTCTGTATACCTCTATGCAAATATATTTGAAAAGCTAGATAAAATGAATAATATTTAACTATAAAACAGCTAGCAAAGAAATTGTACAAGATATAGATAAATGAAAGGATATCCTATTTTTATGGATTAGAAGAATTAATATTATTAAAATGTTCATAATACTCAAAACAATCTAGAGATTCAGTGTCATTCTTACCAACATTCCAATGACATTTTCAGAGAAACAGAAAAATAATCCTAAAATTCGCATGAAACCACAAAAGACCTTTAATAGCTAAAGTAATTTTGAGAAAAGACGTAGCTGAATAAGCATCACACTTCTTGATTTCAAACTATATTACAAACTTGTAAATAATCAAAACATGCTGTTTGAATAAAAACAGGCACACGGACCAATGGATTAGAGACCCTAGAAGTAAACCCACACATATATGATTAAGTAATCTTTCATTAGAGTTACAAGAATACACAATGAGTAAAGGATAGTCTCTTTAATAATCTAAGGAAAACTGGACATCTACATGCAAGAGAAGAAATTGCACCCTTATTTTACACTGAATACAAAATGGCAAATTAAATAGCAAATTTACCATTTAAGATAAAGAACTATATTTGCATGTGAAATCTTAAAAAGTTGCATTGAAACACAGTTTAAAATGGTAGTTACCAGGGGCTGGGGGTGAGGGAAATGTGGAGATTTTGGTTGAGAGGGAAGAGTAATTTCCTAGCTAAATACATTTATCAAAATGAAATGATCCTAAAACATATAAAGTCTAAACATAATTACCTTAGGATAAATAGAGGAAGTACTTAATGAGATTATTCAACAAAACAAAACAAAACCAAAAATAAACCTGAACGGGTCCAGAGGAGAATTTTGTCAAACTTTTGAAAATAAGAAAATCATAAGGCTGTCTAAACTATTCTAGAACAGAAGTAATAAAGAAAAATCCAAATTCATATCAGGAAGCAAGTATATTATTGATAATAAACATTATACAGATTGTTCCAAAAATAAAATTATAATCAACTCTCATTTCTTTATATTAGAATAATAAATAATGACCATTTGGTTATCAAACTATTCTTGCATTCCAGGAAATTAACAAACAAATTCCAGAAATGCAAAGATAGTTAAGTGTTAACAAACAAACTCTAGGAATGTAAGGATAGTTGAATATTAGCAAACAAATTAATATAATCCATTTTAGGGCTGGGTGCAGTGGCTCATGCCTGTAATCTTGGCACTTTGGGAGGCTGAAGTGGGCAGATCAGAAGGTCTGGAGATGGAGACCATCCTGGCCAACATGGTGAAACCTCGTCTCTACTAAAATACAAAAAAAAAAAAAAAAATTAGCTGGGTGTGGTGGCGTGTGTCTGTAGTCCCAGCTACTCAGGAGGCTGACGCAGGAGAATCATTTGAATCCAGGAGGTGGAGGTTGCAGTGAGCTGAGATCGTGCCACTGCACTCCAGCCTGGCAACAGAGTAAGACTCTTCCTCCTAAAAAAAAAAAAAAAAAAAAAAATATATATATATATATATATATATACACACACACACACACACACACGCATATATATGTAATCAATTTTAATAATATAGAAATAAATCATATGCATAGATGCATAAAGATATTTGACAATATTTAAAATCTATTATGCTTTAAAAATAAAAATCTATGACTTTTATTTGTGTATGCACGTGTACCCATTCAGATACATACACATCTTGTCTGAAATTCAGTCTCTTACCTAGTGGGAAAACACTGGAGACTTTACCCTTCATGTCAGGTACAAGGCAAATGTATTCTCTATTTCTATTACTATTCAACATTTTATTACAGATATTAGCTTACAATATTAGTTAATAGAAAACATAGAGGCATAAGAATTGGAAAGTAAGAATCAATCTCTATTTGCAGATGATATCATTATAGATATAGGAAATAAAAAGAATTGATAGAGAAACAACATAAGAATTTGTGGGTGGTATGAGAATCATAAAATGAATCTTCAAAAAGAGGATAAGGATAAAACAATATGATTTACAAAAGAGAAAATAAACAAATAGAATACGTACATGAGAACTTAATGTCCAGCAAATGTGTATTTGTGTGTGTTTATGTGTATAAACAAATGAAAACACATATCATGTTTTTGGATAGGGAGCTTTAATATCACATAGACTTTAATCTTCCGTGAGTTGATTGATAGCATCAAAGCTTGTCTAAGAAAAAAAACTAATTTTTTTTTCCTTTGAAATGTGGGAAGTTAATTACAAACTTTATTTAAAAGAACGAATAATACAGATATGAAAGTCAGAAAAAGGCTAACTCCATTAGTTATTAAAACATTTTTTGCAATGTCTCTGTATTTAAATTATTATTGTGCAAATAGAAGCCAGAGCAATAGAATAGACAATGCATACATAGACTTACTGCACATGGAAATGTAGTACACTCTAAAGGCAACATTAAACAGTGGGAAGGAGAGGAACTTTTAATAAGTAATGGTGAGACAGGGAAAATAGATACAATTGTATTTATTTCTAACACTGTGTCAGCATAAATTCCAACTGGTTTAGAGCTCTAAATAAAAAAATAAGTTATGCAACATCAAGAAAACATGGAAAAACGTGAGAGCGAGGAAAATGTCCTAATTATGAGTCAAAATTCAGATGCAATGAAATATTGATTAATCATATTAAGAAATGACTTTTACATTGCAAAAAAATAAGCAAAGTAAAAAACACAAATGATTAATTGGAAAAAGCATTTACAAAGTATATCAATTAAAGTAGTTACTATTCCTAATATTTATAAACCTTCTGAAAATAGAGAAGTAAAAGACATGAGCAAAATAGATAAAAACAGATAGTTCAGATGTATATATATATATGTAAATACAACTCTCTCATAACAAGAGGATGTGCTAATTAAAACTAAACTGAGATACTCTTTCCCACCCATCAGATTGGTAAAAATCCCTGAGTTTGACAATACATGTTGATGAGGCTGAGCCAATATAGGCACTGTCATAATTAATGTTGGAAATGCAAAATGATAACTATCCCAGGAGGAGAATTTCTCAGTATTCTGTAATTACCCTTTGACCCAGCAATCTCATTTCTAGGAATCTATCTCAAAATCTGGTAAATATATGAAAAATTATATGTATAATGCTACCCACATAGCAACACTTTTTTGTAATTGCAGGAGACTATAAATATACAGTTATTAAACTCTTGTGTCTCAGCTTCAAAACTTGCCCTTCTTTTTTTTTAATTAATTAATTTTTTTTTTATTGCATTTTAGGTTTTGGGGTACATGTGAAGAACATGCAAGATTGTTGCATAGGTGCATACGTGGCAGTGTGATTTGCTGCCTTCCTCCCCTTCACCTATATGTGGCATTTCTCCCCATGCTATCTCTCCCCAACTCCCCACCCCACGCTGTCCCTCCCCTATTTCCCCCCAACAGACCCCAGTGTATAGTGCTCCCCTCCCTGTGTCCGTGTGTTCTCATTGTTCAACACCCACCTATGAGTGAGAACATGCGGTGTTTGATTTTGTGTTCTTGTGTCAGTTTGCTGAGAATGATGGTTTCCAGGTTCATTCATGTCCCTACAAAGGACGCAAACTCATCATTTTTGATGGCTGCATAATATTCCGTGGTGTATATGTGCCACATTTTCCCTGTCCAGTCTATCATTGATGGGCATTTGGGTTAGTTCCAGGTCTTTGCTATTGTAAACTGTGCTGCAATAAACATTCGTGTACATGTGTCCTTATAGTAGAACGATTTATAATCCTGTGGATATATACCCAGTAATGGGATTGCTGAGTCAAATGGAATTTCTATTTCTAGGTCCTTGAGGAATCGCCACACTGTCTACCACAATGGTTGAACTAATTTACACTCCCACCAACAGTGTAAAAGTGTTCCTATTTCTCCACATCCTCTCCAGCATCTGTTGTCTCCAGATTTTTTAATGATTGCCATTCAAACTGGCATGAGATGGTATCTCAATGTAGTTTTGATTTGCATTTCTCTAATGACCAGTGATGATGAGCATTTTTTCATATGTTTGTTGGCCTCATGTATGTCTTCTTTTGTAAAGTATCTGTTCATATCCTTCGCCCACTTTTGAATGGGCTTGTTTGTTTTTTTCTTGTAAATCTGTTTTAGTTCATTGTAAATTCTGGATATCAGCCCTTTGTCAGATGGGTAGGCTGCAAAAATTTTTTCCCATTCTGTTGGTTGCCAATTCACTCTAATGACTGTTTCTTTTGCTGTGCAGAAGCTGTGGAGTTTGATTAGGTCCCATTTGTCTATTTTGGCTTTTGTTGCTAATGCTTCTGGTGTTTTGGTCATGAAGTCCTTGCTTACACCTATGTCCTGAATGGTTTTGCCTAGATTTTCTTCTAGGATTTTTATGGTGTTAGGTCTTATGTTTAAGTCTTTAATCCATCTGGAGTTAATTTTAATGTAAGGTGTCAGGAAGGGGTCCAGTTTCTGCACATGGCTAGCCAGTTTTCCCAACATCATTTATTAAACAGGGACTCCTTTCCCCATTGCTTGTTTTTGTCAGGTTCCATGTTCATGGTTAGGAAGAATCAATATCGTAAAAATGGCCATACTGCCCAAAGTAATTTACAGATTCAATGCTATCCCCATCAAGCTACCAATGACCTTCTTCATAGAACTAGAAAAAACCACCTTAAACTTCATATGGAACCAAAAGAGAGCCTGCATAGCCAAGTCAATTCTAAGCAAAAAGAACCTAGCGGGAGGCATCACACTATCAGACATCAAACTATACTACAAGGCTACAGTAATCAAAACAGCATGGTACTGGTACCAAAACAGAGATATAGACCAAAACTTGCCCTTCTATAACTGACTGGGTATGCATGCTGGGGCACATCCAACTGCATTTCAGTTTGCTTACTGGTTTTTCTTATTTTGTCTGCAGGAGGCACTATTGCAAAATTGGAGCCACTAGGGGAAAGTAAAATTATGATAGACTTCCTGCCTTGCCTACAATTCCTGTGAGTGTCACAGCAGCAACACTTCTTCATCCCAACTACAATAAGTTGTCCCCCACTGATTTAAATATGGCCTTTATCATATACTAAATGCTTGTGTCTGGAGCATGACATGTTGATTATAAAAATCCATTTAAAAGAAAAACCAATATCCAGGAAAACTTTGACTTTTTAATAAGTAATTTTGAGCTAACTAATTAACCATAGGAAAAATAAATAAACTGTTTCAATGCCTGGCACCATAGACAGGATTAGTTAAAAATTATTCTAGGATTCAGATTTTTTAAAATGAAATTATTTAACTAGAAAAAAATAGGAATACCATGATTTTACGCAAGTAGTAATGACAGAAAACAACCACTACCTATGACCAGGAAAATAAAGGAGAAACGTTACAATTATTAGAAATTGGAAGCATAAAGTCCAGAAAATTGGACTCAGAACTCTGAAGAAGAGGTACTGCTTAGATGGTGCTGGCATCTTTGAACTTGGAAGCCCTGTAGAGTAAGTATCCAGACCTCCAAGAGCAGGCCTGTACTGGGATATCTGCAGTGAAATGGTAAAGACTCTTCCAGTAGAATTAGAAAAACTTTAAACTGGAATCAACAGCTATCCTTTGAGAATGTTAGGAAACCATCTCAGTTTTAAAAATATGTATGTGTGTGTGTGTGTATATATATTTACAATAAAGATATATTTTTATATATTTAAATGTGTATATACATTATATATAATAAACTATTATAATAATTACACATAATTTATATATACATTGTAAATCAATATATAATTTATTTATACATGTTTTATACATAATTTATATATATTTTTAAAATCAAGTATTCATCCTGCCTCTTTTATATTGACTCTAACAAAAAGTAAGTAAACAAATGGATGATGAGGGTAAGTTTTTTTTTCATATTATTCCAACCAATAAATGGAGGGAAAAATAATAATTAGAATATTGCCATCAAATGAAAGATTGTATTGAGGCCATGATAATCAGTGACTATTAACATAAAAAAGAAAAAAAAAACAGACTTACACCAACTGGTTGAAGTACAAATGCCATCTATGAGCTACTCTTGCCAAAAAATAAAAACGCAAAGCTGAATTTAAATTTAACTACTAACTTGCAGGAACTAAGGAGACAGAGGAAATTGTTGGACAACACCATGGGACCATAGTAAGTAAAATGAAGACTGTGGGAAACTCTTCTTTACAAATAACCAGTTTCATTCACAAATAAATGGCAGAGAAAGAAATAGAGGGATTGGAAACCTATTTATTAAATGACCCTGATGTGATTATTAAACATTGTATACTTATATCAAAATGTCTCATATACCTCGTAAATACCTACACCTACTATGTACTCATAAAAATAAAAAATATAAAAAATAAATGAGACTAATGAGACATAATAAAATCACAATTTATGGTCCTTTTTTCAATCTTAAAGAAACAAACAATATAGGGAATTTGAACAGTGTATATATGACAATTTCAAAGAATTTTTAGATATAATGATAATCATTTATGTTGAAAATATAAGTGCTTATCTTTTAGAGCTACACAATAATGATGCAGGATTTTTCTTCTCAGTCACTTTGCAAGCTGGGGACCTCTGGCTGACAACACCCCGCCTGTGCCTTGCTTGGCCACACTGACGTCCTCCAGCTCACCTGTGTTATAGGTTGTACCCATGTTCCATGGCTCCCAAGTTCTTGTACTATACCCAAGAAGAATGAGGATATTCTGGACATTGAAGGGTGAGAAGAGTGGAGAAAAATTTTATTGAGTGATGAAAATGGCTCTCAGTGGAGAGGGGAGCCTGAGAGGGGACAAGAAGAACAGCTTATCTTCCCCAAAGTCAAGCTGTTTCTTCCCTGAAGTTAGGCCATCTCTCCCTCTGTTAGTCTGCTTTCATGCTGCTGATGCAGACATACCTGAGACTGGGCAATTTACAAAAGAAAGAGATTTATTGGACTCACAGTTCCACGTGGCTGGAGAGACCTCATAATCATGATGGAAGGTGAAAGGCACATCTCACATGGCAGCAGGCAAAAGAAGAGAACTTGTACAGGGGAACTTTCCCCTTTATAAAACCATAAGATCTTATGAGACTTATTCAAAATCATGAGAATAGCACAAGAAAGACACGCCCCTATGATTCAGTTACCTTCCGCTGGGTCCCTCCCACAACACATGAGAATCGTGGAGCTACAATTCAAGATGAGGTTTGGATGGGGACACAGCCAAACCATAAGACTCCCTCTACTGACTGAGTATGTTTATAGGCACAGGATGGGAAATGCATGCTGATTGGCTTATGACTGTGTTAAAAAGGGTTAAAGCAAAGGCACCACTGGAAGGTGTGCACAGCAGTGTAGAAAACCAATTAGAAAAGGGTAAAATATATAAAGTGTGGGGGCCAATCAGAGGAAAGCACGCCAAATAGGAAGACAAGTTCTCAATCCAGTCCAAGGATTTAACTTGTAGCTTGGCTTTTGGGCTTTAAACTGTCTTTGGCTTGGAGGTGGGGGTTCACTGAATACCATGCCTATCTACCTAGGCATTTGGCTGCCTCCTGTCACTATCAATGGGATATTGTCCACAACTTGCTTCAAAATAATCCAGTGTTGGGAGATGGCAGAGGGAGCATGCATAAATGAAACAACATTGGCCATTTGTTGAAAAGTGCTAAAATGCTTAAAATTGTGTGTATGGGAAGATTTTTTAAATTACTTGTTTTTTGTGTTTGTATCTTGTGTTAGAATTTTTCCATAATAACAAGAAATATATTTAGTACACTCATTTGTAGTATATGTTTTTGAATTCATATGATGACAATCTGCATTAGAGTATTACCATGTTTTGGTCACTATAAATGCATGTTAAATGTATTATTTCTTCACATCCTCCCAATAAATATTTGATCTGTGCAACTTTACCCTCATTTGTTTGATTTCAAAACCTTTATTCTTTTAACTAGCTGCCTCTCTGCTGTTATTATTAATGGTATAAGGTGATAATAATTTTAGTTGCAAGTCTGTCAGTTAATACTAAGCCCATATACATACATATATATATATATATATATATATATATATTTTTTTTTGAGACAGAGTCTTGCTCTGTCACCAGGCTGGAGTGCAGTGACACAATCTGAGTGCAGTGGCACAATCTCAACGCACTGTAACCTCCACCTCCCATGTTCAAGCCATTCTCTTGCCTCAGCCTCCCAAGTAGCTGGGACTATGCACCACCATGCCCAGCTAATTTTTGCATTTTTAGTAGAAATGGGATTTCACCATGTTGGCCAGTATGGTCTCCATCCTTTGACTTCATGATCCACCCACCTTGGCCTGCCAAAGTGCTGGATTATAGGCATGAGCCACTGTGCCCGGCCTATTATTAATATTTAATTATTATAAAATAATAACTGTTAATGTTTATTAGTGTTATGTGCCCAGCACTATTCTAAGGCTTTATATGTATTTATTTACTATTTTTAACTACCTTATGAAGTAGTACTACTATTAGCATTGTTTTATAGATAAGGAAATGGAGTTTGCTCAAGGTCATGCAATGTGAATTGCTTATAAATTTTAGAATTAGGATTTGAACCTAGGTAGTCTTGTACAAGCACATGGTATGTGCTTACCTTTGTACTTCTCCACAAAAAGGAGGGTTGAATGAAAAAGATTTAGAAATTTATTGTGCTTGGAAAGCTTGCGTGATTTGAGAGTCACCTACCCAGAATTATTTAATTAATTTCTCTTCTGTTAGAGATGTCGAGTTCTCCCCTATTGCAATTAGAAATGATACTTTATTAAGTAGCTGTATACACAAATATTGAACCTACATTTTGATATTTTTAGGTAAAGTCTTATGACTCTACTAGGTAGAACCATTTTTAAACTTTTGTTATATATTGTCAAAATGCTTTCAGGAAAAATTTTGCTAGCTTTCACCAGTTTTGCACAGTAGTTTCAACATTATATAAGGTCTGGAATACTTTAGTCCCACTTAGTAATCTTATTTTTAAAAATGAAAAACTGAGAAGTGAAAAATGCCATGTCATTTGCATAATTTTCATTTCTTTATTAATAGTACCAGATATTTTAAAATGATTTTGTGTATATGTGCATGTATATGTATGTATTGTCCATTATTTTTTTCACCTGTTTTTTGACTGATGTTCTTGTCATTAAATTGTAAGACCTCTTCCTATAGTAAAATGCTCATTCTTTTCTTTCATCTATGCTGTAAATATTTTATTATTTTATTGTTTGCTTTTCACATGTGTTCTTGATATTTCTGACATGTGAGTTTTCAATTTTGATGTAGTCGTTTAGTCAACTACATCCTTTGACCTTTTCCAATGGGCTTTTTACTTACGTAGTCTTTTGGGATCACATGAGAGAAGCATTCACAAGCTGTTGCTTTAATTGATTAGATCTTGAAACATTGTTCTGCCCTTTTTTCATAATGTTCTAGACAACTGATTTCCTTTCAGTCAGTCTACCAAGCTCCTTGCCAACTTGGGCTAGAAGGGACATGTAGTGCCTTCTCTTTCGGAAGTTCAAAGCTGAAGAAGCCCAAGTTGTTCAAAGCTGTTTTGTAGTCTGTATTAGTTGAAGAATCCTGGTTGTCAAAGAGCCTGATCTCAGCAGGGACTTCCTGGCATTGAGCTGGGGAGCATTATTGGTCTAAAGGCTGAAAGAATCATCTTGTGACCAGAGAATTACCAAAGCCTTACAATGTGAACATGTAGTTTTTATACAAATAGGTCAGGAGTAGAAAAGACAGAAGTAATGGAAAAACATCAACATTTTTAAAGCAGGACTCAATTTTTGTTGGCATTGCCTCTTTAGCAATGAGATAGTCAATATTTTGCAAAATTCTTGGAGAATTTTATTCATGTACATGGTGAATTTCCAGTTTCCTTTCAGTCTTTAACTCACATATAGTACATATTTGACTACAGAATTTCAATGACAACAACAAAGTTAATCTCTCCATTAATACTTCAGAGATAACTTTCCATTTATGTTTTCACTACTCAGAATTTGAGTCAGTGTTAAAGCAATTGTTAATTTAGAAACCTGATTTTTGTTTAGAAATCTTGTTATTTTGAGAAGGAACATTTTGAAACACATTTTTTCTTCTATTTTTAATACATTAATTTGTAACAAAGTAATACAAGTACATAGCTTAAAAACTCAATGAGTGAGGAAAACCTTATCCTAAAAACAAGCCTGCTATTATACCTCCTTCTATCTTCAATCACTTTCACTAGAACCATTTACAGTTATCTCATTGGTTTTTCTGTTTTTAGCTCATCTTGCAGCTCTACTTTATAAAATAAATAGACATTTCTTGATTATCTATTATAGTCATTGTCTATTGATGTCTTATGATAGGTGAATTTTTAGCAGTTTATTTCTTCTAATATCTTCTCCTTATTTTGGGATTGCAATAGTTTTTAAAAATTTCTGTGAGATTTTGGGTCAACTTTTTAAAGTTCTCTTCAATTCCAAGATGATCAATATTTCCACTGAGGAATCTTTTTCAAATTTGTTCATCCTTATCTTTCTCTTGCTGTAAGTTTTTTTCTTCGATTACTAGTAATTATTGATTATCCTTTCACATTGACAATAACTGGTAATGTCAGGTTTACAAATGGGGCATTTTAGTTGACAGACTTCACTTTAGAATAAGCGAGCAGAAAGGGCTGTTGAATTCAACAGCCCTTTTTGCTAAAAACTCTCAATAAACTAGGTATTGATGGAACATATCTCAAAATAATAAAAATTATCTATGACAAACCCTCAGTCAATATCATACTGAATGAGCAAAAACTGGAGGCATTCCCTTTGAAAACTGGCGTTAGACAACGGTGCCTGCTCTCACCATTCCTTAACAACACAGTATTGCAAGTTCTAGCCAGAGCAATCAGGCAAGAAAAGGAAATAAAGGATATTCAATTAGGAAAAGAGGAAGTCAAATTGTCTCTATTTGCAGATGACATGATTGTATATTTAGAAGATTCCATCTTCTCAGCCCCAAATCTCCTAAGATGATAAGCAACTTCAGCAAAATCTCAGGATACAAAATCAATGCACAAAAATCACAAGTGGCTGGGCATGGTGGCTCACACCTGTAATCCCAGCACTTTGGGAAGCCAAGGCGGGCAGATCATGAGGTCAAGAGATAGAGACAATCCTGGCCAACATAGTGAAACCCCATCTCTACTAAAAAATACACAAATTAGCTGGGTGTGGTGGTATGTGCCTGTAGTCCCAGTTACTCTGGAGGCTGAGGCAGGAGAATTGCTTGAACCCAGGAGGTGAAGGTTGCAGTGAGCCAAGATGGCACCACTGCACTCCAGCCTAGTGCCTGGTGATAGAGCGAAACTGTCAAAACACACATACATACACACACACACACACACAATTATTCCTGTTATGCACCAATAACAGACAGGCAAATCATGAGAGAACTCCCATTCACAATTGTTACAAAGAGAATAAAATACTTTGGAATACAACTAACAAAGGATGTGAAGGACCTCTTCAAGGAGAACTATAAACCACTGCTCAAGGAAATAAGAGAGGATACAAACAGATGGAAAAGCATTCCATGCTCATGGTTAGGAAGGCTCAATATCATGAAAATGGCCATATTGCCCAAAGCAATTTATAGATTCAATGCTATCCCCATCAAGCTACCAATGACCTTCTTCACAGAACTAGAAAAAACCACCTTAAACTTCATATGGAACCAAAAAAGAGCCCACATAGCCAAGACAATCCTAAGCAAAAAGAACAAAGCTGGAGGCATCACGCTATCTGACTTCAAACTATACTACAAGGCTACAGTAATCAAAACAGCACAGTATCAGTACCAAAACAGAGATATAGACAAATGGAATAATAGAGGCCTTGGAAGTAATGCCACACACCTACAATCATCTGATCTTTGAAAAACCTGACAAAAACAAGCAATGGGGAAAGGATTCCCTGTTTAATAAATGGTGTTGGGAAAACTGGCTAGCCATTTGCAGAAAGCTAAAACTGGACCCCTTCCTTACACTTTATACAAAAATTAACTCCAGATGTATTAAAGATTTAAACATAGACCTAACACCATAAAAACCCTAGAAGAAAACCTAGGCAATACCATTCAGGACATAATCATAGGCGAGGACTTCATTACTAAAACACCAAAAGCAATGTCAACAAAAGCGAATACAAACAAATGGGGTCCAATTAAACTCCAGAGCTTCTGCACAGGAAAAGAAACAATCATTAGAGTGAACGAGCAACCAACAGAATGGGAAAAAGTTTTGCAAGCTACCCATCTGACTAAAGGCTAATATCCAGAATTTACAAAGAACTTAAACAAATTTACAAGAATAAAACAAACATCTCCATCCAAAAGTGGGTGGAGGATATGAACAGGCAGTTTTCAAAAGAAGACATTTATGCGGCCAACAAACATATGAAAAAATGCTCATCATCACTCATGATTAGAGAAATGCAAATCAAAACCACATTGAGATACTATCTCACATCATTTAGAATAGTAATCATTAAAAAATCTAGAGACAACAGATGCTAGAGAGGATATTGAGAAATAGGAATGCTTTTACACTGTTGGTGGGAGTGTAAATTAGTTCAACCATTGTGGAAGACAATGTGGCGATTCCTAAAGGATCTAGAAATAGAAATTCCATTTGACTCAGCAATCCCATTACTGGGTATATATCCAAAGGATTATAAATCGTTCTACTATAAGGACACATGTACATGAATGTTCATTGCAGCACAGTTTACAATAGCAAAGACCCGGAACTAACCCAAATGCCCATCAATGATAGACTGGACAGGGAAAATGTGGCACATATACACCATAGAATACTATGCAGCCATAAAAAGGATGAGTTCATGTCCTTTGCAGGGACATGGATGAATCTGGAAACCATCATTCTTAGCAAACTGACACAAGAATAGAAAACCAAACACTTATGTTCTCACTCATAAGTGGGGGTTGAACAATGAGAACGCATGTACACAAGGAGGGGAACATCACACAGTGGGGTCTATTGGGGGGATGGGGGGCTAAGGGAGTGATATCAGTGGGTGGGGAGTTTAGGGAGGGATAACATCAAGAGAAATACCTAATGTAGGTGAAAGGGGGATGGAGGTAGCAAACCATCATGGCATGTGTATACCAATGTAGCAAACCTGCAAGATCTGCACATGTACTCCAGAACTTAAAGTATAATAAAAAGAAAAGAAAAGATTAAGAATAAGTGAGCAGAGACCTGGAATTTCCCTAATTTCAAAAGTGGAATAGTTTTTCTTTGAGGGCAAATGCCAATCATCCCAGTTTATCCAGATAGAGTCACTTCAGTTTCATTAGAAACAAAGCACCCCACCAAACCCCAGAGGTGTTATAGCTAGAAGGTCATCTCCCTCTATTTATGTATTCCTTCTCCATCTGCAATGAATCCTGTGGGCCAAAAGCTTTTGTCCCTCTTTATTAAATTTATTTATACATTTTATTTTTTATTGTCCTTTTATGAGGATTTTAAAGGAAGAAAAATTTGTATTTAGTCTGCTACTCTGAGCCAGATACCACACATTACTTTTTAAAAAAAATTGTATTGTATTTTAAAAACAAATATATACTAATTGAAGAAAATGTGTAATATTTAGAAACATGTAAATAAGAAAATAACCATCAACAATGATCTCATCATTGATAATAATGATATCTGGGGTTTCTCCCCCCAAAATACATCTCTTTTTACTTCTATACTTACATCTCTAGTAGAATTTTGTGTCCTACTTTGAATACAGCATCGAATGGTAAAAATTTTTTATGTAAATAACTATCACCCATAAATAAATGTTAAAGAGCACATATTTCTCCATTTTCTGCCTGTAAATACTATTCTCTCATGGTGGCAATTAGAATTCTTATCTTCCTCATCATTATTATAAACAATGCTATAATGATAATGATGTACATAGATCTTTACTTGCATCTGTAATTATTTCCTTAGGATTTTATTTTAAAGTAAAACTTATGAATTAAAGGCTATAAAAATATTAAAAAGATAAAAATAGTAAAAGTTCACAATTTGTGTGCCAAATTGCTTTCAAAAATGTTTCCATCACTGGTATAGAAGAGGGTTTCTCTCACCAATAATTTTATAAAACATAGTTTTAAAGTTTTTAAATCTTGCCAGCTTTATAGATAGAAATTATATCTTGTTTTACTTGTTTTTTCTTTGATTATTAATGCGGCTTAAGCTTTTTATTTTTAATTCGATTTTTTTCTTTTATGAATTATCTGCTTGGATCTTTTCCTAATTTTTGCAATCATGAAATTTAATAGTTGCATTTTGAATTTTGTAGCAAACAAAATAAAAATTTGTTCCCTATTGAAAATATGTACATATTAATAGTTCATTTTAGAAATGTTTTAGTGTATAGCCTGGCTAAAGTGTTCAAATTTTAAGTTTTCTGTGGATATTTTTATTGTCTCCATATGGTATGTGTGTTGACAAAATTTTAAAAGTAAATAACAAATGACAGAAACATAAAGAAACAAATAGCAAGAATTGTAATAGATTTTTGGTCAGGAAAAATAATTGGAAGACAACTAGAAAGAATGTAAAAAAAATGTGGTATCTAGCACAGTGTTTGGCCAGGGAGGCTGTCACTCCACAAATATTTAGAATGAATGAATCAGGAAATTATGACCAAGCAGAGTACTACAGAGTCAGCTAGTGATAACATCAACTTGTTCTCTCATTATTTTCTGCAATTTGATAAGTAAATAAAGTAAATCAGAAATTCTTCTGTTGTTTCAGCTGAAAATAATCACATCTTCAATACAAAGAATTTCTTAGCTGGTATTGCCAAAAATGGTTTAAAATCTTCAAAATAGAGTTGGACAAATATAAGTGGCTCTTATCAAGTTATAATAATGGAGAGATCATTAAATTCACATTCAAGGCAGATACATTGCAAAATTAGTGTTTCTTTAAATAGCAGGTGGTTTGGTTGTTTCTATAGCAATAGTAACAATCTTCAAAATGTTTTAAAATAATTCTCTTTTTGGCAAGAATTCTCCTTTTTCCAAAAACTTATAATTGTAAAAACAATATAAGAATTGCATTAAAGATAATTTTGGGGAAAAAAAACATGATTTTTGAGAGGCACAGCTGTTGTTAATTTATGCTGTATTTTTCTTAACTGTTAACGGATATATATTTGTTAGATGCTATTGCAGTGCTAAAATTTGGTGAAAGATTTAATACATTTTCAGTGAATTTGAGCTTTATGTGCAAAAAGTAAATAAATATGAGACTATGTATAATGAATTTCAATTGTCCATTCAGATGTCTAAATTCATTATCTGAACCTTTTTTTGAGGTAAGGAGTTTGAGATTAGACTTGCCAACATGGTGGAACTCTGTCTCTACTAAAAATACAAAAATTAGTTGGGCATGGTGAAATGCACCTGTAATCCCAGCTACACAGGAGTCTGAGGCAGGAGAATCGCTTGAACCTAGGAAGCAGAGATTGCAGTGAGCCAAGATCACACCACTGCACTCCAGCTTGGGCAACAGGGAAAGACTACATCCCAAAAATTTATAGAGCAATGTTGGTAGGAAAGGGATGATGATACTTCCATGGTAGGAATATTAGGTATAAGGAAACAGCAAACCTAGAGCTCCTATCTTTGTTGAGATGAGGACACCATCCATTTAAAAATGAGGAGACAGGGAGAGAGATCCAAGATGGCTGATGATTAGCAGCTCGGGCACGTACCTCCCAGTGAAAGCGCAAAGAACGAGAGGACGCCACACTTTCAGACGAATATTAGTTGCTCATGGACCAGGAGATTCCCAGTGGAGGAGCTCCACGGGTCACCAGGGCGACTCTTGTGGCCGGCGTGGCGGTTTTGCTGGTGCCTTAGCACGCCAGTTCTTGGTGCGGAGTCCGGAGATTCCCGGGCAGAAAAGCACCATCAGTCTTAACACTGCTGTTTTGGCCGGCTCAGTGGATTGCTCAGATTTTGGCGCAGGGAATCAACAAGTTGGACGTCAGAGACCCAGTTAGAAAGTCGGTAATTATAAAGACGACAGACGGACAAATATATAATGAAGGGAAGAAACCAGCGTAAAAAGGTAGAGAATACTCAAAATCAGAATGCCTCTCCCTCTACAGGGGATTGCAATTCCTCATCAGTAACGGAACAAGGCTTAATAGATTACACATGTGTTCCAATAACAGAAGCAGGTTTCAAAACGTGGGTGATAAGAAACTTCTGTGAATTAAAAGAACTTGTTCTAACCCAATGCAAAGAAACTAAGAACCTTGAAAAAAGGTTCGACGAAATGTTAACGAGAATGGACAATTTAGAGAAGAATATAAGTGAATTGATGAAGCTGAAAAACACAACACGAGAACCTCGCGAAGCATGCACAAGTTTAAACAGTCGAATTGATCAAGCAGAAGGAAGGATATCAGAAGTCGAGGACCAGCTCAGTGAAATGAAACGAGAAGACAAGAATGCAGAAAAAAGGATGAAAAGGAATGAGCAAAGTCTCCAGGAAATATGGGACTATGTGAAAAGACCTAATTTACGTTTGATAGGTGTACCTGAATGTGATGAAGAGAATGAATCCAAGTTGGAAAATACTCTTCAGGATATCATTCAGGAAAATTTTCCCAACCTGGCAAGGCAGGGTAATAGTCAACTCCAGGTAATACAGAGAACACCACAAAGATATTCTTCAAGAAGACCAACCCCAAGGCACATAATCGCCAGATTTATTAGGGTTGAAATGAAGGAGAAAATACTAAGGGCAGCCAGAGAGAAAGGTCAGGTTACCCATAAAGGGAAACCTATCAGACTTACAGCAGATCTCTCAGCAGAAACCCTACAAGCCAGAAAAGAGTGGGGACCAATATTTAACATCCTTAAAGAAAAGAACTTTCAACCCAGAATTTCCTATCCAGCCAAACTAAGCTTTATGAGCGAAGGAAAAATTAAATCTTTTGCAAACAAACAAGTACTTAGAGAGTTCACCACCACCAGGCCTGCTTTACAAGAGCTTCTGAAAGAAGCACTATACATATAAAGGAACAACCATTATCAGCCTTTCCAAAAATATGTCAAAAAGCAAAGAACTTTAACATAATAAAAAATTTACATCAACTAATGGGCAAAACAGCCAGCTAGCATCAAACGCCGGTATTAAACTTATATATATTTTAATTGGATAAAAAGCCAAAACCCATCGGTATGCTGCATCCGGGCCCATCTTACATGCAACAATACACAAAGACTCAGAGAGAAGGAGGAAGATTTACCAATCAAACAGAGAGTAAAAATAAACTAATAAACAAAAAGCAGGAGATGCAATTCTCGCCTCTGATAAAGTAGACTTTAAAGCAACAAAGATCAAAAGAGGCGAGGAATGACATTACATAATGGCAAAAGGATCAATGCAGCAAGAAGAGCTAATGATTCTATAGATCAACGAGATAGAAAATTAACAAGGATATTCAGAACTTGAACTCAGACCCGGAACAAGTAAACTTAATAAACATTTATAGAACTCTCCACTTCAAATACACAAAACATACATTACCACCTCACACCTATTCCAAAGGTGACTATATAATTGGAAGTAAATCACTCCTCAGTAATCGCATAGCATTTCATAGGTTTAAATTAAATATTGGTTGGCTGTTTGTTTGTTATCTTCTTCCCTTATTCCTTCCTGACTACATCATTAAGTATAATTATCAGTATAAAAGAGGTTTTCAATACCCATTACTAAATTGCATTCTAGCCTGGGCAAGAAAGCAATACTCCCATTCTCTCTCCCTCTTTCTTTTCCTTCTCCCTCCTCCCCATTCTCTCTCTCTCTTTCTCTTCCTTTTTCCTCCTTCCTATTCTCTCTCTCTCTTTCTCTTTAAAAAAAAAAAAATGAGGAGACAGGATCTTATTAATAACATTGGAACCTCTGAATGGAGTCATGCATGAAGCAAAAACCATTCCATGTACTTTCTTATTAAATGGGCCAAAATATCTCCTTTTTCAGCCTAAGCTAACTTGGGTTGGTTTTCTGTTTCTTGTTAAACAATAATGTCCTGATGACTTGTGTAGACACTGTCTGAGTATATAACTTCCATCTTCAAGTAAAACTAACAAAAACCAATCTAAATCCTGGTAACATAGTGTAGATTTGTGTAGAATGCTGCAGCAAGCGAAGTGAATCTCAGCTAGGTAGAGTAACTTGTATTAAGGCATTGAGGTAAGAGAGATACCAGGACACATTAAGAAAATGAATAGTTAACAGAATTTGCAGTTTTCTGCTTCATCATGTAAGGAAGCCTGGAAGATACCACTTTGTCTTAATAGTAAAAGGCTGCACAAACTGAAGATATACAACTCTTCTTAGATCCATCAGGGAATTGAGATCACAAGATGAACTGCTGTCTTTCAAATTGGAGAGGCAGACAGGTAGACATAGAAAATCACAGTTTTCTGGAGCAGAAACCCAACTATAATTGACAAATTACTGGTGACTCAAGTCTAAGATTTAAAGACTCCAGGGGGCCCAGGCTTGGATTGGTGGGAGGAACACCCTTGTGAGTTTTACCTCTAGAAGCCCTATCAGGTTCTCACACACCATATTGGTGAAAAATCCCCTCATGCCTTCAGCTGAGAGAGGAAAAAGTTTAACTATTTTGTAATAGGCCCAGAGCATTCTGTTTTTCTCAGCAGGGGCTGGGGAGGTTGGAGAGGGATAACATCAGGAGAAATACTTAATGTACGTGAAGGGGGAATGGAGGCAGCAAACTACCATGGCATGTGTATACCAATGTAACAAACCTGCAAGATCTGCACATGTACCCCAGAACTTAAAGTATAATTTTAAAAAAAGAAAAGAAAAGAAAAAAAGAATAACTGAGCAGAGACCTGGAATTTCCCTAATTGCAAAAGTGGAATAGTTTTGCTTTGGGGGCAAATGCCAATCATCTCAGTTTATCCACATATAGCCACTTCAGTTTCATTAGAAAAAACCACCCCACCCAAGATCTGCACATGTACCCCAGAACTTAAAGTATAATTAAAAAAGAAAAAAGAAAATAAGCCCTGATATCAAAAGGAAATAATTTACTAAACTACTGGGGTTTTACCAGAGCCCAACTCTATCCCAATCTAAACACTTCAGTTTCATTAGAAACAAACCACTCCACCTGCAAGATCTGCACATGTGCCCCAGAACTTAAAGTATAATTAAAAGAGAAGAAAAGAAAAAAAGGATAAGCCCTGACATCAAGAGGAAATAATTTACTAGAGTCTAAACTACTGGGGTTTTACCAGAGCCCAACTCTATCCCAATCGAAACATCCTGTCCCACTTAAAGCTGAGAAGCAGTTGTGAAGGTCATGGCCTCCAGGCACAGGCTTACTAAAAGACAGACCTAATCATAAGACTATAGACTATTTTCTCTCTCCCCATATCTTACCACATCACTAAGAGCACTTAGAGTATATTCACTAGTTTCTTTTATGTGATACATTATGTCCAGCTTTCAATAATCTGTACAAGGCATAATAAAAGCAGAAAATAAAGTTTGAAGAGATAGAGTGAGCATTAGAATCAGACTCATATGCCAGGAATATTGGAATAGTCAGACAATGAAATTTTAAAACTATGATAGATTAGCTAAGGACTCTAATGAAAAAGTAGACAACATGCAACAACAGGTGAGTAATTTAAGTAGAGAGAAGGAAATTCTAAAAAAAAAAAGAAGAAATATATAAATGCTAAAAGTCAAAACTACTGTAACAGAAATGAAGAATGCCTTTTGTGGGCTCATTAGTGGACTAATCAAGGCAGAGAAAAAAATCAGTGATCTTGAGGATATCTCAATAAAAGCTTCTAAAATCGGCAAGCAAAGAGAAAAAACAAAAAAAGAAACCTCATAACAGAATATAAGAACCATGAGACTACAACAAAAGGTGCAAAATATACATAATAGGAATACCAGGAGAAAATAGCAAAAGGAACTGTAGAAATATTGAAGAAATAATGACTAAGAATTCCCCCAAAATTAACATCAGGTACCAAACCACAGACCCAGGAAGCTTAGAGAACATCAAGAAGGATAAATGTCAAAACAAAATAATAGCTTATTCTTAAGCATACTGTATTGAAAGCATAAAATCAAAGACAAAATTTGCAAAGAAAATAATCTCGAAACAAGCAGGGGTGAGTGATTTCTATGTATAGAAGAGCAAGGAGAAGAATTATATCAGTCTTTTTCTCAGAAGCCATGCAAGCAAGAGAAGAGCAGGGTGAAATATTTAAAGGGCTGAGAGTAAAAACCCACCAACATAGAATTCTGTATCCTGTGAAATTATCCTTCAAAAGCGAAGGAGAAATAAAGACTTCCTCAGAACAAAAATGAGGGAATTTGTTGCCAGTAGAACTGCCTTGTAAAAAGTTAAAAGAATTTATTCAGAGATTAGGGAAATGATAGAGATCAGAAATGAATCTATGTAAAGAAAGAAAAAGCATTTGAGAATGAATAAGAGAAGATAAAATAAAAATCTTTTTCTTATTCTTAATTGAGCTAACATGATATTTTGTTGAGAGTAATAGCAACAATATAGTCAATGATTATAGCTTATAAATAAGTAAAATGAATGACAACAATGATACAAGAGATGAGAGGGAGGAATTAAAAATGATTTGCTATTATAAGGTACTTGTACTATCTGGGAAGCACTATAGTTTTAATTGAAAGTGAACTTGGTATAACAGTAATAGTTGTAAATGTATATTACAAATTCTGGGGTACCAAGAAAAGTTTTTTGAAAAGTATAACTGATGTGCTAAAAAAGACAGAAAAAGAGTCATATGAAAGAAATCAAAGAAGCAAATACAATTTTGTGTATAGGAAGTCTTAATATTATCAAGATTTCAGAGTTTCCAAGCTAGTTATATAGATCCAACACAATACCAAATAAAATCCTAGCAAGTTACCTTGTGGATATCAACAAACTGCTTCTAAATTTTTTACGGTGACGTGAAAGACTGAGAATACTTAAGACACTATTGAAGGAAAAAAAGAGTCATAGAACTGAGTAGTGTTTTTATTTTCCTTCAATATCGAAGGGAACTGACTGACACTTCCGCTCTGCAAAAGACACTGACAAGATAATGGAAAGACAGGACACAGACTGGGAGGAAATATTTGTAAAAGACATATCTAATGGAAGACTGTTACCCAAAATATATAAAGAACAATTAAAAATCGAAAATAAGAAATTAAACAACCACATTAAAGAATGAGGAAAATGTCTGAACAGACACTTCACCAAACAGGTTATACAGATAGCAAATAAGCATATGAAAAGATGCTCAACATTCATTGTCATTAGGGAATTACAAATTAAAATAATGGCATGATACTACTACTCATCTGTTAGAATGGTCAAAATCCAAAATGCTAACAACAAATGCTGACAAGGATGTGGACCAACGGGAACTCTTATTCATTCCAGTGAGAATGCAAAATGGTACAGCCTCTTTAGAAGGCAGTTTGGTGGTTTTTTATGAAACTGAACATATTTTTATCATACAATCTAGTTATTGCATTTTTGTTATTTACACAAATTAATTGAATAGTTATGTACAAAGACCTACATACAAATGTTTATAGCAGCTATATTCATAATTGTCAAAACTTGGAAGCAACCAAGATATCCCTGAATAGATGGTTTACCCAGACAATGGAATGTAATTCAGCATTAAAAAGAAATTGCTAGCAAGACAGAAAGGACATGTAGGAATCTTACATGTATATTAATGTATGAATTAAGTCAGTCTGATACGATTACATATTATATGATTCCAATCATATAACATTCTGGAAAAGGCAAAACTAAGGAGTCAGTAAAAAGATTATTGGTTTCCAGGGGTTAGAGAAAAGGAAGGGATGAATAGGTGGAGCACAGAGATTTTTAGGGTAGTGAAACTACTCAGTGGAACAGGGGTCCTCAACCCCTGGGCTATGGAGCAGTACATATAGTCCATAGCCTGTTAGGAACCAGGTCAGGGGCACACACCAGCAGGTGAGTGGCAGGCCAGTGAGCAAAGTTCAGTCTGTATTTACAGCTGATCCCCCTCGCTCACATTTCTGCCTGAGCTCTGCCTCCTGTCAGATCTGCAGTGGCATTAGATTCTCACGGGAGCATGAACCCTGTTGTGAACTGTACATGCAAGGGACCTAGGTTGTGAGCTCCTTATGAGAATCTAGTGCCTGATAATCTGTCAGTGTCTCCCATCACCACCAGATGGACTGTCCAGTTGCAAGAAAACAAGCTCAGGACTCCCACGAATTCTACATTATGGTGAGTTATATAATTATTATTTTATTATATATTACAATGTAATAATAATAGAAATAAAGTGCACAATAAATGTAATGTGCTTGAATCATCCCATACCACCCCACTACAAACTGGTCTGGGGAAAGATTGTCTTCTAGGAAATTGGTCCTTGGTGCTAAATAGTTTGTGGACTGCTGCTGTATGATACTATTGTGGTGAATATATTGACATTACACATTTATACATCATTGTAAATCTTTCAAAACATACAGAACGCACACCACCAGGGGTCAACCCTAATATAAACCATGTACTTTGGGAGGTAACGTTTCAATGTAGGTTCCCTGATTGTAACAAACTTACCACTCTGGTGCAGGATGTTGCTATCTGGGAAGGTTCTCTATGTGTGGAGGCAGGGAATATATGGGAACTCTGTGTACTTTCCATTCAATTTGGCTGTGAACCTGAAACTGCTTTAAAAAATAGTCTATTGGGCCGGGCGCGGTGGCTCACGCCTGTAATCCCAGCACTTTGGGAGACTGAGGCGGGTGGATCACGAGGTCAAGAGATCGAGACCATCCTGGTCAACATGGTGAAACCCCGTCTCTACTAAAAATACAAAAATTAGCTGGGCATGGTGGCGCGTGCCTGTAATCCCAGCTACTCAGGAGGCTGAGGCAGGAGAATTGCCTGAACCCAGGAGGCGGAGGTTGCAGTGAGCCAAGATCGCGCCATTGCACTCCAGCCTGGGTAACAAGAGCGAAACTCCGTCTCAAAAAAAAAAAAAAGTCTATTAAAAATGACCTGGAATATAAGACCAGGAATAAGGCATATGAGAAAATTACAGGGCCAAGCATAAAAATCATGCAGTGTTCTTGAATGTTGTGATAACATGTTCAAGTTTTATTCATAATTGGGGGCTGTTTATGTACTTAAAGCAAGGCTATATCAACCTGTCTGATATGTAGAAAAATTGCTTTTTTGAATTATGATAAATTGATTTAATGAGAGTTAGAATGGAGAAAATGAGACCAGTTAAGGGAAGACTATTGTAATCATCTAGGTAAAATCCATAAGAATATAAATGAAGAATGGCAGATAAAGGGAAAGATTCAAAAAGCACTTAGGAGCTGGAATAATAGGACTTGGGTTAGTAACATGACAGGGATTGGATGTGGGAGGTGAAGGAGCAGGAGCGGATAAGGAAGACCAGGCTGGTCCCACACATCTCAAGGTGCCAGTATCTGAGTCAAAGGCATTCTTTAAAAGTTGTAAATAGAACAATCAGTCTTTCAACTAAAATATGCTCTATTTTCCTATCTTGAAAAACATAGCTTCATAACAATAAATTAACTACGGTGTTTATCTGTGAGTATTACATGATGATGTTAGTAAAATATCAAACACAATTCAACAATTATTGTACATGTCTGAGTGTTTTGGTCAGCATCTGTTTCATAATAGCCATCGTTTAATGAATTAAGAACTAAAATGTAATTTTACTTAAAACATATATAATTTAGTATATTTTTAACAAAATTGTAAATATAGTAAGTAAAGGTTGTTAGTTATATTTTATGAAGTTTTTCCTCCAAAATAATTTAAATTATCTAAGGCCGGGCACGGTGGCTCATGCCTGTAATACCAGCACTTTGGGAGGATGAGATGGGTGGATCACCTGAGGTCAGGGGTTCAAGACCAGTCTGACTAACATGGAGAAACACCGTCTCTACTAAAAATACAAAATTAGTTGAGTATGGTGGCACATGCCTGTAATCCCAGCTACTTGGGAGGCTGAGGCAGGAGAATCACTTGAACCTGGGAGGCAGAGGTTGCAGTGAGCCGAGATTGAACCATTGCACTGCAGCTGGGAAACAAGAGCAACAAAAAAATTAAATTATCTATTATAATTAAAATTTAATATGCAAACTATAATAAAATAATTTTAAATACAATTTTGGCATTCACTATCTGTTTGCTAATGTAAATAATTGGTATCATGCTTCATATGTTTCCTCTATACCTCTATATATACAAACATATATGTACTATTACATACACAAATCAATATGAATTTTTACTGTTGCTAAATATTCTGCAGTCTCCATTGAGCCGTTATTGGAAATACAATACCAATTATTGAGTACCTCTGGAACTACAAATTGGGATACAAAGAAAACAAGAAAATGGATGCTTGGTGCTAATGGGAAATGATATTTCATTATTCCAAACATTTATTATAGTCATGCTATCTGAGGAAAGATTTGACAAGTTCATTAATTTGTCTTTTCATTTAACTAAGCATGTCCACAACCTGAATCTTCATACCGCTCCACAGCAAGGTCTCTCTGTGAAGTCAGTAGTGATACAATTCCCACACTTTCCCATCATTAAGAAGTAGTTCCCTTTTGTTGCAAGGTTACTGGAAAAGAATGAGAAAGAAGCATTCTCATGGATTCTAAAGGGTGCTAGTTAGTCAAGAGAAAAAAAAATTGTACGGTTTACCTTGTGCTGATGCTGAGTGCCACATCTAGGGTGACAGAGTTGTCCATGCCTATATAATTGTGTGTGTATCTGTGTGTATGTATGTATGTATGTGATGCCCAGGCTCCTCTAAAATGTGTCTCAGTGCAGGGGTCCCTCTTGCCTCAGTTCAAGGCCACTTGGAGGAAGACTATGACAATTTTAGATTTTGTCTGAGTCACTGGTAGGCTTTCAGAAGGAACAGGGATAATCATTGCCAGAAGAACAGGTTTAGAAGAAAATTACAGGTTCAATTTGGACAAGTTAATTTTGAGATAATGATGGGATAGCCAAACTGAGAGAGTTAGTTGAGTTAGAGTACAGTTCCAGGCTACTGAATATAGGACTGAGTTTACAGTATAGTCCTGAGAATTGTCACATTTGTAGGTTCTAGAGAAAAGGAAGATTTCAAGGCTTTAGCCTCATATTTTCCTCATTTCTCCCAAAGGAGAAATCTGTTTATTAGATCCCACACTGAACAGGCTAAATCAGCCAATGAATGAAGTCAATTTGTGTTAAATGGCTAGCACCATTTGAGTTTATCTCTCATTTCTCCTCTACTCTTGCAGTTAACTTGTCCTTCTTAAAAGTCCTAGAGTCCACTTTGTCTTTTTTTTGCATATCTCCACCTCTTCCTTCCATGATGTTGTGGTGTAATAATATTGAAAACCTGCCTTAAGATTGAATTGGTGTGTGTCTGAAAGTTTATGTGAAATAGAGAAGGTAACAGATGACATTCCAAAAATCCCAGTGTCTAAGGATCATAAGCTTTGAGATTTAGAGTCAAAGACAGCCCTTGCTAAAAGCTTCTGTCTGCCATTTGTCATTGGTCATTGAGTGTCAATCCCTGAAATATGGCGCAGTGTAGGTTAAGATTTCAGTACCACTAGATATCTAGTTCATCAAGAGTCGTAAAATGTTACTATAATATTAAGTGCCAGATATTCTATAGGAATGCTCTTAGTATTTGCATCAATAGTAATAAAAGAACAAAGTCATATGGTAACAATTAAACACAGGTACAATAAAAAGTTTTTATCCAGTCGATATCCTGGTTCCAACTGTCAACACAAACAAGAGCATTCCGTACATATTCCTCAGTGCTTTACTTTCTTCATTTAACAATATACTGATGGACAACAGGACTGCTAGTAAATGCCAGTACTTAACATTTTGTATATAGGTACGTATAAAAATATATTCCCAAAAGTAAAATTTCTAAATCAAAGAATATGTCCCAGTGTATGAAAATGTCAGATTAATATTGCTAAATATTTTTGGTTTTGGTAATATTGAAAATAAAGATGATTTTTTTTTTGTTTTTAAATTGCATGTTGTTGATTATGATGTTTGTAAATTGGCAATATTTCTTCTTTATATAATTTATCAATTTTTAGTGGGTTGCTGTGTTATTAATGTTTTATCTTTGATGCTTTATATTGTCAAGAAACATATTCTTAGTTCATAATTTGCGACTCACTTCTTTATAAGATTTTCCTCTGCACTTGCATTTAATTATTTTGGTATAGGCAATTTTAACAATTTTTTTTCTATAGTTCCTGGGGTGTGTGTCCCATGAAAAACATTATTTCCTACTCTAAAATAATAAATAAATGTGCTCATTTATTTGTTCCTTGTGACATAATTTTTGCATTTTCCACTTTGGTCTGTCTAAAAATTATTGTGGTAAAAGGGTGATATTGAGATACAGATTTATTTATTCCAGATTGCTAGCAGTTATTCCAAACCACTTTAATTAAAATATATATATATATATATATATATATATATATTTTCTCTTATTGGTGTAAAATGTCACATCTCTAAATCTCCATATATGCATTTGCTTCATTTTTGGTCTGTATTCTATTATTTGGATATGTCTACTTTTCTCACCCCAAGAAAGATTAAGTGAACGAAAAGCAATAAAGTAGATTTTATATAAATACATACACCCATACACAAATATATATAACCAGCAAATATTAAGTATAGACAATTTATAGAAGAAATGCAAATACCTTGTAAATTCAAAATATGCCCAATTTCGCTCAGAATCAAAGATATTCAAATTCATATGACAATGGCATTCCACTTTTTGCCTCTCATGTTGGTAAAAGTTAAAATGTTTGATTAACACCTGTTCTCGCTCACCATTAATGGAATTAAATTGTCACTTTTTCTGTGATTAACCACTTGATAGTAACTATCGAAACTGAAATTGCACATAATCTTCAACCCAATGATTTCCTACAGATATACTGGTATACATTTAAAAAGATATATATACAATATGTGGTATTACATGTAGTATCAGGTATCAGAAACAACCAATCAGAAGTATGAAATATTTTTCAGTGAAATAATACATAGGGGCCATGCATGGTAGCTTACACCTTTAATCCCAGCACCTTGTGGGGGCCAAGGCAGGAGGATTGCTTGAGGCCAAAAGTTTGAATCTGCAGAGATCTATGATCACACCACTGCACTCCCCACTGGAGTGACAAAGTGAGACCCTTTGTAAAAAAAAAAATTACATACATTACAGTGTTATCAGTATTTAAAATGAATGTGTTAATATATATTGATGATTAAAAAATAACCTCTGCAAATATACTATAAAATGAAAAATATTTAAAAAGCTTATTAAGCAAATATTGAATAGCTTGTAAATTAAGATATATGATAAAAGGTATACATCTCTTATATGGAAAAAGTATTCACATATATTGGTGCATACGGATAGAAAATTTCCGAAATATACGAAACTACCAAAGGTTGATCACTAAGGGTAACTGAATAGTCTGTGTGTGTGTGCAAGTGCATGTGTGTGTACGTGTGTGTATATATGTGTGTGTTCTGGCTTTTGAAAATAAAAATATCACAGGGAAATCAGAGAGAGATTGGAAAATTTCCTTCTCCTTGGTCCTTTCTACTATGGTACTGTTTAAACAATACCCTTACTCCCCTCACAAGACTAGTGACTAGGGGTGTGTCTTGTTTCTTTGGTGCCCTGTTGCTCACACCCCTAAGGGGAGAATTCAGATAGGCAGTTCGTGGTCATGGGCTCTAACTCCAAGGCAGTGTCAAGGGATGAATGTTTACAGCTTCTGAAGCCCCAGAGGGCATGTTACAGTGCGCTCTTTCAATTTTGCCAGCTGTAGGTGGCTTGTGTTCATCAGCTCAGTTAGACCCTCTGCCTTATCGTAAGGACAGGGGGCTTTCTGTATCCTGGGGTTCTTGCTCTAATGTACTGGGAAAAATTGGATCACACGTGGGCTTGAGAATGAGTTCAAGGTTTTATTGAATGTGGAGGTAGCTTTCAGCTTTCAGATGGATGCGAGCCAGAAGGGGGATGGTCCTCCTCTGAAGTTGGGCTGCTTAGCAGTGGGGCTCTCTTCTGACCTCCCTGGACTAAACTCCCCGTAGTCCTGCTGTAGATGGCCTGCCAGCGTCTGCTGGTTTTTGCCAGTGTGTTCCTCTCCACATTCAGCTGCCTGTGTGTGTGCCCGCTAGTCTCAGGGGGCGTGGTGGGCCAGAGCGTGGAAAATGCAACATTTGGGCATGACAACAAGAGTGCTTGTCCTCATCTAGGTCCATGAGCACAGGCCCTAGGGCAGAGCCCTTGCCAGGGACTCTGCCTTTCACTACTCAGTACTTCCCTGCCCCCCTCCCATATCACTCTTTCTCTACAAGTTGCTGAATTCTTCTTCAGTTAAAACATGCACTGATTGGACCCTTTTTCCTGAATCCAGTTCTCAATATGTTTCAGGAGCACTCTCTCCGTTTCAAGCCTAGGAGTGGCAATGGCTTTCTTCTTTTATGAGTTGCTGCATGCTGTTTCCCTAGTTTGTTATCTTAACCCTTCCAACACCTCTGCAAATACTCTCTTCAATAAAATATCTTCATTTAAACATTAAGACAGGAAGCACATGAAGAAATCTTAGCGAAAAGCCTCAGAGGTACAAGCAAAACCATGAAAAAGCATTTACATAGGAGGCAATGCAAGGTGAGATTTTGAATGACCAAATATTACATGAGATCATATATGGCAATGGCATCAAATCAATGAAGCAGTGAAATTTGGCTTTCAACATAAGGAGGGCATTGGTGACTTGGTGAACTAATTGCAAATAATTTCAGCAGAGGACTGGAGCAGAAGAAACAGACTGAGTTGGTGATTAGTGGCATACCATGTTTAGAAGCTTTAATTAAAAACTCTATTGGATTTATTTCATATAAAACTGGACAGTTCAACCAACTCAGTGAATTAGAACACTGCACAGTTAGATTTCTTGTTTTTGTTTTTAACAAAACATAGTGTATTTTCTCATCTTTATAAAATTAAAAACTCTACTACGGAATGTAAAGGCAATAGAGGACAGATTTAAACTATTTTTCTTTTTCTTTTTTTGCAGTGGCATGATCTTGGCTCACTGCAACCTTCACCTCCTGGTTTCAAGCGATTCTCCTGCCTCAGCCTTCTGAGTAGCCGGGATTACAGGCGCATGCCACCATGCTCTGCTAATTTTTGTACTTTTAATAGAGATGGGATTTTACCATGTTGGTCATGCTGGTCTTGAACTCCTGACTTTATGATCCACCCACCTCAGCCTCCCAAAGCACTAGGATTACAGGTGTGAGTCACCATGCTCGGCCTCAAATATTTTTCTTTAAGATTTTTCATAAACTACCCAGTCACCAACATAGTTCTTAAATTTATTTTCAGAAGGCTTTTGTATAATCAACCCCATTCTCTAATGCATCTCAACTTTGAAACAGTGCCTTTAAAATTCCATTATCTTATAATGGAATTGAAGATCACTCCTCTACCACCTCTCTTAATATGAAATATTAATAACCACCTACCTTAATATTTTAATAGAAAGATGTCAATATCTAAAAAGACTAACATCATTAGAATAATGTCTACAGTAGAGTTGATAAATAAAACACAAATAAACAAGCTAATGGAACTATCCAGTGTAAATGCTTGCCAGAAAAATTTTAGTTTAATGGAAAGTCATATATCTTTTGTAATGTTCCTGAGGAGGAATTTTTTGGCTAGTATCTCACTTTGTTTAATTGCAGCTGAGTCATGTCAATTTCAATATATTTTTCAATATACCAGTTTAGAAATGTAATGTTTTCTGGAAAACGAAGCACTAAAAAGAAAGTAAAATCAAGACCTTTACCCACAACTTATGAAATGCAGACAGGATATTAGATTTTGGCACACGTTTCAGGCATGACTTAGAAGACTATAGACATCAATTAATATAAGACCTTTCAAGCATTTTAAATTTCAATGAAAAGCCAATTCTAGTGGTTTTTCTAAAATGAGTATTGAGTTTACATTAGTAGCAATTAAAATTATCATCAAATTTAGTTCTGAAGAAAATCATCTACCTTCAGGAAAGAGTAATTTTCTATACTATTTAACTTGAGCACTGGATCAGAACACTGTTTTTTACCACCCAAGTCACAAAAGCCATGCCTTTTTATGAAACCCAATAGGGCACTGAAATCTACAGGTAGATCCAGAGATATGTAAATCACTTGACTGAAATGATACTAAGAGAGTCAGATATAAAGCAGAGTCATGTTCTGTGAGACAGAGAATAAAAATGAAAGTGAAACTGAAGGAAACATCTACTGAATGAGGAAAATAATTTGAGGGTGGCTGATGGTCTGATAATTCAGCTTTGCAATAATCTGTCTACACAATATATCTAGATGTCCTGTAATCCCAGCACTTTGGGAGGCCGAGGCGGGTGGATCACGAGGTCAAGAGATCGAGACCATCCTGGTCAACATGGTGAAACCCCGTCTCTACTAAAAATACAAAAAATTAGCTGGGCATGGTGGCGCATGCCTGTAATCCCAGCTACTCAGGAGGCTGAGGCAGGAGAATTGCCTGAACCCAGGAGGCGGAGGTTGCGGTGAGCCGAGATCGCGCCATTGCACTCCAGCCTGGGTAACAAGAGCGAAACTCCATCTCAAAAAAAAAAAAAAAAAAAAAAAAAAAATATATATATATACACACACACACACACACATATATACACACACACATATATATATACACACACATATATATATCTAGATGTGGCATCACCAACTGTGTCAAGATAGGCAATTAAATTTTCTACAAGGATAGAAGGTTAAAACTTTTGGTGGAACCTGATTTTCTCTGCCACAGTCTGATGAGTTTTCTTTACAAAGACATGGAAAACAAGGTGATGATTTCCATGGTAGACGGGGTCTAGATGGAAGGAGATTAAGTGACTGGCTCTATGCTTGAGACACAGAAACAGACCCAGAGTAATCAGAAACACTGTGCCACATAATTTATTGTAACATAAGGAAAAGGTAGCTTTTCTTACCTTGGGTCCATGTTTTAATCTCACAGTAGTGCTGATAGTTCTGAGATATTTCTAACTGAGAAATTAACTGGGTATTTTTCTCATTAGATGCTTTGGAAGAAAAACAAAGAGAAATGTTTTTCTCTTTGCTTTTTCCAAGATAGCCATAATTTTTATCTCTCTAAGCTCTCTTGAGAATGGGGAAATGTATGATAATTAAATCTCTTTGTTTGAGGGAACACCTTAAAATAGATAACAATTCAGGTATTATTTATAAAGACAGGGTCGTCAAAAAGTTTATGTGAAATTGTCCTTGAGTAGCACTGTCCAGTAAAATATAATGCAAGCCATACTTGTAGTTTCAATTTTCTCATAGCTGTATATTTTAAAGTAAAAGGTGAAAATAATATTAGATTTTAGTTAACTCAATATATCTAAAATAGTTTCAAAACATAGAGTAAAAAATTATTAATGCAAGTGCTTTAAGTTCTTCCTTTCCTATGAAGTGTTTGACTCACAGTGTGTTTTTTTCTGCCTACAGAATACCTAATTCAGACTGGCTACATTTTCATGGTGCCCAATTGCTATATGGAGCAAATGCTTACTGGATTGGACAGCACCGCTCTTGAGAGTTAAAGGCAGAGAGATTGGGGAGGAGACAGTCTGATCTGGGAAATGGTGAGGTTCTCAGACTGTGACAATTAATAGATGGCAGAGATCTGTTCTCCATTTCCTGCAATGTGGCAATACTTCAATGGGGGAAGGCTACAGAATACCTATGGAAGTTAGTCTGTGAACATTGTGGCTGTGAGAGCAGCAATGAAGGTTCTTTATGAATGATACTGGGTTAAAGCTTTAGGGGCATCCCTGTGGTTCACCCGAAAGAACACAGCTCATCCAGGAATTATGAACCAACATTAGGCAATGACATACTCTACACTGTCTCCGATATTCCTGAAACAAAATTGGCCTCAATAATCTTATAAAATCTTAAGGAGACAGGATGGAGCTCTCCAAATGCTTAGACATTCTGTTATCTTAGTGGCTGAAGACTGCAAGCTAGGATAATTTCATTTAAAATATGGCATTTCTTGCATTTGATTACTTTTGAATAAATTCACACCTGTTTCATGGGTGTCTACCTCCAAATAAACAGTTTTAGACTAAAGCTTCTAAATAGAGTAAGAAGCTTTAGTCTAAAAACACCTCTACTTCAAAACCTACCACTTGTGGCTCAATCTAATGTGGCCTAATTTCTGCTTTAATCCCCTGTTAAAATTAATTACACTACTACACAAAGAGAAGAGTTATTAAAATCAGAAAAAAAACTTATAATTAGAAATTTACATATATGAAGAATACATTGTATGAAACTATTATCATTTTTTCAACAACAAAATAAAGCTGGTTAATTGAGAATAAACTCTAGATGCCACATAACTTGATATTTTTATAGTACCAAATGTTTCACTAAGGATTTATAGTATATTCAGTATTACTCTACTCCTTGGGAAATGAGGTTTATGATAGAGGAAACATAACAAGCAGTTTTCATTTTGTATGTTAACTCTAAAGATTTGATAATGGCCATTGTCAGCTCTTCGTGAAGAAAGTACCTGGGTCTATATTCAAATATTCTGGGGTTAATTAGCAATATCTGCATTGAATTTAGGAGACAGACTGGATTGAATCATGCTTCAGATGGATTAGGTTATGCTTTCACTGGACTAGATTATAAAACTGTATGTATTTTCTGCAAAAGTATTGAACTCTTTTCCTCCAAAAGTTATCTTTGGAGAGGTAGACACACCTTAGACTTGTTTCTGCCTCGTTAGACTTGTTTCTGCCTCATTTTAGTGTGCAGCCCCAAATCACTGTTCAAAGACCCTCTGTGATTATCAGGAACAGAGATGGCATCAGTTAAATGGAAACATGGTGTAGAAGAATGAGAATGGGCTTTAGAATTACTTTGATGTTAATCTTAACTCTGCACACTTAGTTATGTGTCTTTGGAAAAATTGATTTCCTCTTCTGTAAATAAGGATAATACGAATATCTGGCTCACAGGAATGTTGTGAAGTACTCTTTAATGAGTAAAGCATTTGACATTTGTTGTTTTTAAGTAAATATGCTTTGGGGCCACTATGAAAATTTTAAGGGCAGGGACCATGACTCATGACTTATGTTTTCTTTCTTTTTTTTTTTTTTTTGGATGTATTTGGCAAAGGTAATCAATAGGTGTTAAAGCAAATTAAAGACTTTCAAACTGGAATGTTTTTAAGTTTTACTTTTTGTGCACTTCAAAGCAAAAAGATAAATTTACATTTTTTTGAATGGATCAAAGTCTAGGCTTTATTAGAGACAGGATAAGATACTGAATGACTTCTTTGATTTGCTTCCAGCCCTTTCTTTCTTTGCCACCTACATATAATGGGAAAAAAAAAATCCTGCCCATGAAGGGATTCATTGGTAGTCATCATGCAGTTGTTGTAAAATACAGTTTAGTATTTTATGGCAGCTTAATCTACTTTGCCTTTCATCTGTGCATCTGTGAAAAAATGGTGACAACATGGAAAATACTCTAAATCAAACATATGGAGTGCTGGATACTGCAGCCAAATCCTGTCCCTAACAAACTGTTATTGAGAGTAAGAAATTTCAAGGCTGGTTTGTATACTAGATGTTTGTAATGTACTCAAATAGCCACTCCCTCAAGTTGAAGATTATTTTAAAATAATACCCCGTGGAAGAGAAACACAAAGAGTCACTAGAAATACTTTTTACTGGTCTTATCAAATGTTTATAAAAGAAAGAACTTTTAGTAAATCCATATATAAGGATCACACACACAGCATGCATATTTGAGAAGATTTGAACACAAATTTATACGTGTGCATTCAAAATTAAAGAAATTAATGCTCAATTTTGAAATAAGAATAAGCTGATAACACACATTTTCTATTTATTACAGTGTTTTTTTAATGCTGTGACCTGCCACATGCATATTCATATAGAAGAAAAATGGTGCTCACAAGGTGCTACTAGCAGAAGATGCACAGTGTTTTTTCATCCCGACTGTACCATCCACATCTGCAGAGGAAGTCAGTCCCATAGATATGATGTGTAGGGCAAACTTTTGAATTGTGCAATGAAGAAGTACCCAATTTAGAAAGATGTTCCCATCATATGAACTTCAAATAAATAACTTTTGGGGTATTAAATCCAGCTTAATTCAATATAATGAATTCTATTTTTGAAAAACACAGAAAATTACAAAATATACAAAAACATAAAGCAGGAAAATTAACATGAATTATACATACAAACACAACAGAGTAACTGAATGTGTGATTTTTAGACTTTGATATCATTTCTTCAGTTGATCAGGAACAAAAATCCAATCAAGCTTAACCAAACACAGTGAAAAGATATAAAAATCCCATAGAAATCCACAAAATGTGAAATATTTACCCTTAGAAAATGAAGAATTGGAGTAGCTTCAGGTGACCAACAACCAGATCTTGAGGGCTTCTCTCTAATTTCTCTGACTTCATTTTCACTTACATATTCCTGCCTTGTCTGCTTTTCTTCCCATGTTGCCAAACTATGTCTCAGAGTCTCAGTACCTGTAGTTAAATTCCAAATTCCTAGGAAAGAAATTTAATGGATTGGCCTAGCCTGTGGATAGAATTATCTCAGGCCAATGGTTTGTGGGTTTCTTAGTCATCTTTGGTCAGAAATCACAGGGGCACATATCATATAGAATAATCTTTTCCAGGGATTCTGGCTAGTAGAGTTAAAATATGAAGGCTAGGTGGATACCATAGGCAAATGATTTTTGTAAAGCATCCTTAGAGGAAGTCAGACTGCTTGGGTCATCATAGTATAAGCAAAATCAGTGATTCATCTGCTGAGGGAGTACTCAGGTTACAGAGAGAATACTGAAGGAGAAATGAATAGTGTCTTAAGAATGAGATTAAAATTTAAATATATAAAATAATGAAATTGTGCACAATAACAAAGCACAGAGTCCGCTAAGGAAGCAAAACATTTCTTGTAGTAAAATAGTATTTCATGTAGAGGGAAGTAGATAGCATTTTCTAGGAGAAATCAAATATACTCAGTCCATTAGAAGTGCCTTGAGATTTATGATGACTAGCTTACCTTTATACTTCATAATATTATGTTTAATAATTCTATTTATAAAATGAAAAATTTAAACCCTCGTGTTTACAACTACTAATGTCATTTAGTTTTATTTGATTATGGATTCCTTATTGAATGTTTTTCTATTTATTATAAAATGCTTCAAATTTAGAAATATATAGGTTTTCCTGTCTTGAAATTTTTTTTTTTAAGACGGAGTCTTACTCTGTTGCCAGACTAGAGTGCAGTGGTATGATCCCATCTCACTTCAACCTCCGCCTCCTGGGTTCAAGGAATTCCGCTGTCTCAGCCTCCTGAGCAGCTGGGACTACAGGCACACACCACCACGCCCGGCTAATTTTTTTTATTTTTGTATTTTAGTAGAGATGGGGTTTCATCATGTTGGCCAGGATGATCTCGATCTCCTGACCTCGTGATCCACCCACCTTGGCCTCCCACAGGGCTGGGATTACCGGGGTGAGCCACCGCACCTGGCCTGTCTTGAAATTACAGCTTTACTTTTATGTTACCAACCAATTTACAACAATGGAAGAAATGGATGAAAACTGATAATATACTTTGTCTCTTGAACTTTTCACAGTTTACAATTCAATTATGTAGTGATTGATGATCAAGAGTGATGAATTATACCAAATAAGAAAACTCTCTCATTAAGGAATCTTTTTAATATAGTTTTAAATTAAGTTGGTTTAACCAATCTTCAATATTGACCATAAACAAAATTTGTGAGAACATGCTTTTTCACCAAGTGGAATATTTTTCACCTAGTTATCCCTTTAGAGTTAGCCATTTAGTTGACCAGATTAAATTTTAAAAATCATAGATGATTTTTCATCCCCATAAACCAAACTCCTCTTTCTCGTAGTTTCTCTTAACCAGCTTACATACTTTCTTATATGTAACAATTATTCCTATAATCTATGGCCACATATTAGTCAGCTGTTTACACTTTCTTATGCATTAAGTGGATAAATGAAAGAGAGAGTACAAAGACTGGAAAGGTCTACAAAGAACTAAAACAGATATACAAGAAAACAACAACCCTATTCAAAAGTGGGTGAAGGATATGAACAGACACTTTTCAAAAGAAGACATATATGAGGCCAAGAAACATGAAAAAATGCTCATCATCACTGGTCATTAGAGAAATACAAATCAAAACCACATTGAGATACCATCTCATGCCAGTTAGAAGGGTGATCATTAAAACATCTTGAGACAACAGATGCTGGAGAGGATGTGGAGAAATAGGATCACTCCTACACAGTTGGTGAGAGTTTAAATTAGTTCAACCATTGTGGAAGACAGTATGGCGATTTCTCAAGGATCTAGAAATAAAAATTCCATTTGACCCAGCAATCCCATTACTGGGTATATACCCAAAGAACTATAAATCGGGGGGAGGGGGTGGGGTGGGGAGGAATAACATGGGGAGAAATACTGGATATAGTATATACCTGTGCAACAACCCTGCATGACCTGCACATGTACCCCAGAACCTAAAGTAAAATAAATAAATAAATAAATAATTTAAAAAAATAAAATATTATAAAGATATTGTTCAAATTGAAGGGCAAAGGCCAGGTTCAGCAATTTTCACACTGTATGTACATTTAATAAAATAACTACAAATAAAAAATTATATTTCAAAAAAAGAAAAAAAAAGACTGGAAAGGTAAGTTGAGGCCAGATTTTTTAATTATCTGGGAGGCTTTCCTAAGATTTCTGGGTTTGTGATCCTTGAAATGAGTTGTGCCTTTAATCATGTTTTATTGTATTTCAAAATATTTTAGGTAAAATGTCCTCATTTTATAGATTTGTATTAACAAAGTTTTGGATAAGGCTTTGGAAACTGCCAGTTGATGAATCAAGTGATGTTGTAGTACTCCAATATTTAGAAAAAAGCTATCTTTGATATTTGATAGTGGGAATCAATGGAGTTTTTTTTTTGTCTTGAGACAGAGTCTCCCTCTGTCACTCAGGCTGGAGCACAGTGGTGCAATCTTGGCTCACTGCAACCTCCATCTCCCAGGTTCAAATGATTTTCCCACCTCAGCCTCACGAGAAACTGAGAATACAGGCATACACCACCATGCCCAGCTAATTTTTGTATTTTTAGTATAGATGGGGTTTCACCAATGTTGATCAGGCTGGTCTCGAACTACTGGCCTTTAGGGATCTGCCCGCCTCAGCCTTTCAAAGTGCTAGGATTACAGGCGTGAGCCCCTGTGCCTGGCCTCAGTGGAGATTTTTGAGCACAGAAGTAAGAGCAAAGATATTCTTTAGAAAGATCACTTTAGATAATAATGAGTTTTAGAAGTTTGAAACTTAGTACAGGGAAACAAGTTAGAAGATAGATACAAAAAGCTGAGAAAGAGTTCATAAAGGCCCAAGTCAAAACATTGACAATGAGAATTGGAAGAAAGAAGACTCGGTGACGGAACAAAAATTTACTGAGTGTTTGCTACAAATCAGGTATTACTCTAGGTGTGGTAGATACAGAAGAGAACAAAACAGAAAAAATAAAACATTTTTATTCTTGTGGCTGTTGTATTTTATTAGTGTGAGATAAAAACAAACACATTAATTAAATATTAATATACATAGGAAAGTCTCGAGTATTTTGGAGAAAAAAAAAAAAGAACAGAGAGGATAGGAAGTACCTAGTAGAAGAAGAGGTTAAGTAAGGTGATTTGGGAAAACTTTACTGAGAAAGCAATGCTTCAGACACATTTGAAGGAAATGAGGATTCAAGACACGCAGTTGTCTGCGGCGAGGTTATTCCTGGCAGAGGATAATGCCAATGGAAATACTGAATCCTGGAAGTGCGCCTTGCATGTCCCGGGAAAGGCAAAAGGGGTCACTGCAGCTGGAATGGAGGGAGAAATGGGGAGAATAGGAGAGAAGTTTGTCATATGGACTGTGGGATGCCAGATTATTGAGGACTTTGTAGGTTCTTGTAAAAACTTTGGCTTTTACTCTAATTGCAACAGAAAACCATTGGAAAGTTTTGAGCAGTGTGAGAGACACAAAGTGCTTTATGTCTTAATAGAGTCACTCTGACTGCTATGTTGATAGATGATGGGTGTCGGGGTAAAAAGAGAGAGAGTGGTTAGGAGAGTATTGCAATATTCCAGTTGTATCATAATGCTTTGGATCAATGTGGTAGCAGTGGATGTATTGAGAATTTGTTAGTGTCTGGAAACATTCTGAAGATAGAGACAACAGGATCTTTTGAAATTTGATGTGACGTGATAAATAAAGAGGACGAAGTGGCTATTAAGTGAGAAGGACAAGCTGCAGGTAGAGAAAATGGAGGAGAAGAATATCGGGAGTTCAGTTTTGAACACAGTTAAATTTGAAATGGATATTAAGTCCTCTAAGTAGGGATGTTGAGTAGGAATTTGAATCCTACAACTCTGGAGTTTAGGAGAGACGTCAACCTCGAGACAGAAATTTGGCAGTTCTCAGTTCATAGATGGTATCACCAAGGGATTAATGTTGACAGAGAAGAGGAGATATCTAAGGACTAAAACTTGGAGCATTCCAACATTAAGAGGTCAGTAAGATGCAGAGGAACAATTAAAAGAGACTGAGAAGAAGCACCAGTGAGGTAGGAGAACATTAATAAGTTAGGCTGTCTTTGAAGCCAGCAGGAAAAAAAAAAAAAAAAAAATCAAAGTGGAGAGAGTAATTAACTGAATCAAATGCTGCTGATAATTCAAACAGGAAATCCAAAACCTGACCTTGGAATCCCAAACAATCTGAAGAATTTTGCTGACATTGGCAAGAAGAGATTCAGTCTCACTGAATTGTGTTCAAGAGACAATGGGAGCAAAGGAATTGGAACACTGAAGAGTTTCGCCTTCCAGGTCTCAAGAGGAGCTATCAGATGGGAGAAATATTTGAAAAGATATAACGGAAAGGTATTTGGTGATTGCTCACTACCCTCATAACAGAATTGGCTCATATGTCTACATTGATAACAGCATGCTTACATCAAGAGGGTATGAAAAGCTCACATAATGGGACTATCAGTGACAGCAGGACAGGCACAAAAGCTTGAGCAAAAGGAAGGGCTTTTGTTTTTATTGTGATTAAGGGCAGCCTATGGTAAGGGTTTCCACATGCATGGTTTGAACAACTTCCTGCCAATGGCAAGTGAGGAATAGTGAAGGCTTCCTTATGGGCTTTCCCAGCTGTGGGGCAAGAGGAGAAAGGGGAGAACTGGGATTTGGAAACACAGTGGTCAAACGTTAAAAATGGAGTCAAATTATAACAAAGGAACTTGGTGGAAAATGTTGAGTGAGGTTGTAGAGAAGAGATGAAGTTCGTTCCCTAATTTGAAGCCTGAGAATTGAAGATATTCATGCTGTTCAACTAAGATAGGAAACATATAATACAATCAGGTCACATCTAGAAATGTCAGTCTGTTCTGGCCATAAGAAAGAAGCAAGAGGAACAAGGGAAGGCAGGTGAGCAGAAAGTTAAGGTAAAGCAATAAATGTTCACAGTGTGAATTTTGGTATTTGCATCTTGAAGCAATCTTGTCCTGCATCTCAATTTCCCTGCCTTAAAAAAATTGTTCTGGTTCAGCTAGGATTTTTGAAATGTGAGAGACAGAGCCAAAAAATCACTTTCTCTGGAGTCTGCCCTGTCTCTCATTTTTAATTACACTGAATCTTTTGTTGTCAATGTAATCTTTAATAGGATTCAGCAAGTCTCTGTTATGAATCTTCTTGACTTCTAATTTTAGTTCCAATGTGTAAATAGTTTGGAAGTCATCTCTATTGCCCTTACAATAAGAAAAAGAGCTGAAGAAATGAAAAATCAATGACTTTTCTTGACCCCATCAGAGAACTCAAGTTGCAGGGCAAATCATCACCTTTAAGTCTGGGGAACATGTGGATTGAGAGCATCATAGACAAAATCCTGCCTACCTGGAGCAGAATACGCTGGGGCAATAAACTGGAAAAAACATGAAATGATAATTTTGATGAATTGCTGGATGCTGAGTATAGACTAGCATGAACATGAGAAACTCATAGGAACTACAGTCTGACGAGATCCCCGCAGTCTCTTGGGTTTTACCTCCAGCAGCCCCATTCATCGCTGAGGTTGAAGAACTAAGAAAGATCCCCTCCTGGCTCTGGTAAGGGTTAGAGAAGACTAATCACTATGAAATATGCCCAGATCATTCTTCATAATAAAGACGTACTCTTCAGTAGAAAGGACCTTACTCTTATCTGCCTGGAGAGAGGACATTCTTCACATTCTAGCCCCCTCTAGCCTTCCTGCATCAATTGAGGAGAAAAAAAAGGAAAAACACTTGTGAAGGTCACAGTGCAGTATTCAGGCCTTCTAAAAGCCTGAGAGTTAATCATAAGATTATGGAATATTTCCTCTTCCCCAATTATTACCCCTAGAGAAACAAGGCTTCCCTTTGATAACAGTGCAACATAGCGAAAAAGCTTCAAATTATAGACTCCCTTTGAGAAGGAGTACTTAGGAAACCCAAAAGACAACAGGAGAGGCAAAAATATGCACACACTAAAAATTTGAAGGCTCTGTCACCTATGACTACAGCAAACATTAAACATAACCAAACTCTTAGCCAGATTCAGATAAATGCCTATTTATTTCAGTCCCTATTATCTGATCATACATGTCTGGATTTCAACAAAAAAGTCCCAAGTCCTGAGAAAGGCAAGAAAAAAAGCATACACAGTATGAAAAGACAAAGCAATATTCTGAACCAGACTCAGATATGACACAGATGTTTGAATTATCGGACTGTACATTTAAAATATCTATAGCTAATGTGTTAAGGGTTCCCATGGAAAAAGTAGACAGCAGGCAAGAACAGATGGATATTATAATCAGAAAGATGGAAACTCTAAGAATAAAAAGGAAATGTTATATGTGAAAACGACAATAAAAGAAATGCATTATGCCTTCTGATGGAATCATCCGTAGAATGAACATAGTTGAGGAAAGATTTAGTGAGCTTGAAGATAGGTCATAAGACACTTCCCAAACTGAAATTCAAAAAGAAAAAAAAAAGGAAGAAACAGACACACACACACACACACGCACACACACACACAAACACACAGGGAGAAAGCACTCAAGAACTGTGGGACAGTTTCAAAAGGTAAATATATGTGTAATTGGAATTCCGGGAATAGAAGGAAAAGAGCACAGAGCCGAAGAAATGTTTAAATATATGGTATAAAAGTTTAAAGTTATAATGGTAGAAAAGTTTAAAGAAATGTTTAAAGTAAATGTTTAAAGTATAAAAATTTCCCCCAAATTAATGTCAGACATAAAACCAGAGATCCAAGAAGTGCAAAGGACCCCAAGCAGGATTAATACCAAAATATCTATACCTAGGTCTATGTATTCAAATTGAATAAAAGGAGAAGCAAAGAAAAAATTTTTGAAAGAAGCCAAAGAAGATGAGGTAGGTAGGGGATCTTACTTATAAAGGAACAAGGATAAGCATTAAATGATATAGGTTAGAACACAGGTCTACATAAAGAGCAACAGAGAAAGAATAAGATAAAATAAAATGATTTATGATACTTAGAATAAAACTTAAGCAAGGGAACTGGATTCAATATCACAAAAATTTTTAGCAAATGAATTTTAGGAGGAAAGACGTAATTGTTACTTATTAATGTTCAGCAAGTAACAGACATACTAATTCCAAGTATAGTTAATTGAAGAAATATTATTCTAAACCTAATATGAAAATTAGAGCAATATAATGGTTTTGATACTGCTCAATGTTTTCTATATAATGGCCTCAGGGTGAATACTCAAATATATGCTTTGTAGAGATGAGACTTGCTTTGTTTTGTTCACTGTAGTACTTTTCAGTAGTAAGACTGCCTGGGATATAGCAGGTAGTCACTACATTTTCTTTCTTTTTTTTTTTTTTTGAGACGGAGTTTCGCTCTTGTTACCCAGGCTGGAGTGCAATGGCGCAATCTCGGCTCACCGCAACCTCCACCTCCTGGGTTCAGGCAATTCTCCTGCTTCAGCCTCCTGAGTAGCTGGGATTACAGGCACATGCCACTATGCCCAGTTATTTTTTTGTATTTTTAGTAGAGACGGGGTTTCACCATGTTGACTAGGACGGTCTCGATCTCTTGACCTTGTGGTCCACCCGCCTCGGCCTCCCAAAGTGCTGGGATTACAGGCTTGAGCCACATTTTCTTAAATAAAGATAGCTAATGAAGCATAAGCAGATGAGCCAGAGAGGAAAGGAGGGCTTCTAAAGCTATTTAGAAGTTTGAATGAACTGGTTCAGTTTTTGATTCTTTGGTGCCTTAATAGATAATGGTGCCATTAGCTGAGAATGGCAAGCAGGAGAAGAAGGGCATGTGAAGGGCAATTTAATTTTGGATACCTTGAGTTTCAGGTTTCTCAGGGACACACATGCAGTGATATTTAGTAGTTGACAGAGGTAGAATTGGTAAACGTTAGCGTAATGATCCAAGTTCAAGTCCTAGAAATACATAAAATTAAGTATTATGTAGACCAGGGGTCTCCAAGCCTCGGGCAGGGACCAATATGGGTCTGAGGTCTGTTTGGAACTGGGAGGAACAGCAGGAGGTGAGTGACAGGCAAGCAAACATTACTGCCTGGACTCCACCTCCTGTCAGATCAGCAGCAGCAGTAGATTCTCATAAAAGCCAAAGCCTATTGTGGTCTGAGCATACAAGGGATCTAAGTTGCATGCTCCTTATGAGAAACTAATTAATGCCTGATGATCGAAGGTGGAAGAGTTGCTTCTTTAAACCATCCCCACCCCGCTTTCCTGTGGAAAATTTTCTTCCATGAAACCAGCCCCTGGTGCCAAAAAAGTTGGGAACTGCTGATATAGATGTCTGAAACATATCTACCCTCTTCCAAATTCACTCATTTATGTTCAACCTCAGCAAACAGTAGCAACCTCCACAAATTTACTCAAGTGAGAAATATAGATGTTAGCTATGATTATGTTTTCTCAACAAATCCGATTTATTAACAAGTCTGGGCTGTAATAACAAGGCATATAGTAAATCTGTTCACTTCTCTCCATTATATTTTTCTCCCCTTTCCAAGGCACTTCCACTCTCACCTGGACTCCTGTGTTAGTTCCCAACTGACCTTGCTGCTTTGAGGCTTGCCTTATTCCTACCCATGCCCTCCAATGGCTGCACATCATACTTAAAATTCAAACTCCCTGCAAAATTCAAACTCCCTGCTTGGTCTGCTTCTCCTACTTCTCAGACTTCATCTCATACCTTTCCTCCCAGTCAATAATACTCTAGCCTTATTGACTTAAAAAAAAATCAGACATGTTAAGTTTGTTCCTCTCCTATGACTTTTGTACTCATTCCTTATTCTGCCTGAAATGCTCCTCCCAGTCCTTGATCTTGCTGTTAGGTCCTTATCATTCAGAACTTAATATAACTGTCAAACTCATAGAGGCCTTATCTCACTGTCCAATTTAGAGTAGCTAGGCTGTCTCTCACTTTCATATTCCCCTTTTTGTTTTTAAAACATTTATATTCACAGCATTAACTACGATATGATATTCTTCTTATTTGTCTGCATCTTTTCAGTTTTCCACAACAAAATATATAAAGTTCATGATTTTTATGCTTTCTGTTGTCTTGTTCCCTATCTGCAGTGCCAAAACAGGGTCAAGCAAATAGATGGTCAAAAAATGTTATTAAATGAATAAGCCTGTTTGAAGAAAATATATTTCGTATTAAGTTTGATTTGCTTTTCAAAGTAAGATATTGCATCTTACACATCAAAAGCCTCAGATGCCCAATGGATTGCTTTTCATAGAGCACTCAAAGTGTAAGCTCATTAATGTATTATTGTAAAGTTTGTATGTTCATTAAAGTACTAGATTATATGCTATACTCCGAATATTCAAATCTCTGTCTCTTTCTCTGTCTCTTCATCTCTCCCACTCCCTTATCCAAGTGTTAACAGTATTTTTCTCTAGGTATTAGAATTATAGTGGATTTTTCTTTATTTGGGGAAAGGGCTGAATATACTGGAGCAGAACACTTCTTTGACACATCAGGATCAGAGAGAGTCCACCAACTGAAAAAGTAATTTAAGGTAGAGTCATAAATATGTTACATAGTTGTTGCTTTATTTTGGATCATGAGTTGCCTTATTAGCATAAACTAAGATGTCATCTGAAGGGCCCTCCATGATGACAAGGACATTCCTACTACTTAGGAAATTCCAAAAGTTTAAGAGATTACCTCCCAGGATCCAGGAAATGGTTGGAACTCTCTTTATGCAAAGCCAAATACATTATTACACAGGTCATAATTATAGTAACATGCACATCTGCAAGAAGTAACTCCAGCAACAGACACAAGGGTCCTATTAGAATCCTAAATTTCAATTCTTGAGGACCAAAAATTAATGTGCATCATAGGAGATGAATAATAGAGGGAGAATTTACTGTGTCACAAACTTTCAGGGAAATTGTCAATATACTTGATGTCATTTCAGAAAATGAACATGTTGAAGTCATGAGGATTTTCTGTGGGTGTTTTGAAACTTTTAAAATAATTATGGAATCCTTGGTTTATAAACATACAATTAAATACAATTATTAAAATACTTAAAAGGAAATTTTTTAAAATTTGATATTGGTTGAATGTTTGTGTCTCCATAAAATTTATATTTTGAACTCTTAGTTTCCAAGATGATGATATTAGGTGGTGGAACTCTTGATACATGATTATATTATGAAGATGGAGCCCTCAGGAATGGAATTAGTGCCCTTATAAAAGAGACCCAAGAAAACTCATTGGTCCCTTTCACCACGTGAGGACACAGCTGGAAAGTATCTTCCATGAACCAGAAAGTGTGCCCTCAGCAGACACTAAATCTGCCAGCACCTTGATGGTGGACTTCTCTGCCTCCAGAACGGTGATAAATTTCTGTTGTTTATAAGCTGCCTAGTTCATGGTATATGTTTTATCAGCCCAAATGGACTAAGACAAGTATTAGTAAACAGAATTAAATATTTATGATTTTAAAAGAGTTTATTTTTAATTATATTGTAATACATCTTTTAAAAATCATTATTTATTGTTATTTTACCTTCCAAATATCAAAATATATACTGTTGGAGGTGGAAAGATCTTCAGAGTTCCTGGCTCCGGCTCTCACTTTTTATATGAGGAAGCTGTCAGATGTTAAATAACTTGTTCAATGTCAAACAATTTCTGGCAAAGCCCTCACTGCATTCACGGTTCCTGAGTTCAGTCCAGAGCTCTTTAGAATTGAAAAGGTGAAATGTATGACAATTGTTTATGTCCTAATTGAGAGACAGCATGATACAGGGGAAAAAAGCTTCATTTTGGAATTTTGTCTACAATTATGTCTCACCTGTGCCATTACTGGCTAAGTATCTTTGGCCACATTGCTTGACTTATTTGAACTACCATTTCTTCCTAGTTAAAAAATGCAGCATAAAGAGTTCTCTGAGTATTGTGTTATATATCTTTTAATTATTAAACATCAGGTACTTTCAGACTTTCTACATTTCTGTTTGAACTGGAATATAAGATACTATATATCACTTCAAATCTGAGCCCTTCTGATTTCTAAATCCAACCATCTGAGTTCACGCTTTGCAGTTCATTGCTTCTTTAACTCTCCCATGGAGACTGTTACTGTATCATTCAAAGGGCTGAAATGAAAGATTTCTATATTTCTGGAGTGTTTTAAAGTCACTGAGAAAATTCACTGAGACTTAAAACTTTTCAAGCATGCTCAAATACCAAGGCAGATTTCTTGTATAAAATATAAAATATATTGAGGTAAAAATACAAACAGCGGGCTAAAAAGGAAGATAACAGTATTGTAACAACTTCTTAAGTAGGACTAATGTGAAATAATTGTATGTTTAAGTTTGCAAAAAAAAAAAACACACACTTTAAAATTTTGGCTCAATGCTAAGATTTCAGTTGAGTGTATTTTTTTAAAGTCATTTACAAGTAATTTCATTATAAGATCTCACCTGTGGCACACTTCTTTATTTGCTATGTTAGGAACTGTGTAGCAAAACATCTTCTACATATTTCTCTCTTTCCATTTTTATTTTATTTGTACAATAGATTTGTGATGTTAAAAGACAACTGGGAATTATGTGCAGTAACTATAGCACAAAATTCTAAACATAATGTTTGCAGAAAAATTTATATCATGTGAGTTAGGAAATCATTTAATTTAAAGACATAAGTAAGATTGGCTCGAATGCACAAACATTTATTTGTGTGTGTGTGCTGGGGACTCTGCTAGGAACTAATAGCAAAGTGAGTAAGACATAGCTGCTGACTCTTCACATTCTCAAAGTAGTGCTGGAAAATCGTATCCATTCATTTGCTCTGGGGAGTTTCTTCACTTTTACCTAGATACCTAGATACACATGATGATTAGGGAACTTTCAATCCTAATTGGTGCAGATTATTAGGTGCAAACAATTAGGATCCTTGACAAACCTGATAAAAACAAGCAATGGGGAAAGGATTCCCTGTTCAATAAATGGTGTTCGGAAAACTGGCTAGCCATGTGCAGAAAGCAGAAACTGGACCCCTTCCTGACACCTTACACTAAAATTGACTCCAGATGGATTAAAGACTTAAACATAAGACCTAACACCATAAAAACCCTAGAAGGAAACTTAGGCAAAACCATTCAGGACATAGGCATAGGCAAGGACTTTATGACCAAAACACCAAAAGCATTGGCAACAAAAGCCAAAATAGACAAAGAGGACCTAATCAAACTCCACAGCTTCTGCACGGTGAAAGAAACAGTCAATAGAGTGAATCGGCAACCAACAGAATGGGAAAAAATTTTTACAGCCTACCCATCTGACAAAGGGCTGATATCCAGAATTTACAATGAACTAAAACAGATTTACAAGAAAAAAACAAACAAGCCCATTCAAAAATGGGCGAAGGATATGAACAGATACTTTACAAAAGAAGACATACATGAGGCCAACAAGCATATGAAAAAATGCTCATCATCACTGATCATTAGAGAAATGCAAATCAAAACTACATTGAGATACCATCTCATGCCAGTTAGAATGGCGATCATTAAAAAATCTGGAGACAACAGATGCTGGAGAGGATGTGGAGAAATAAGAACACTTTTACACTGTTGGTGGGAGTGTAAATTAGTTCAACCATTGTGGAAGACAGTGTGGTGATTCCTCAAGGATCTAGAAATAGAAATTCCATTTGACCCAGCAATCCCATTACTGGGTATATATCCAAAGGATTATAAATCGTTCTACTATAAGGACACATGCACACAAATGTTCATTGCAGCACAGTTTACAATAGCAAAGACCTGGAACTAACCCAAGTGCCCATCGATGATAGACTGGACAGGAAAAATGTGGCACATATACACCATGGAATATTATGCAGCCATCAAAAACGATGAGTTCGCATCCTTTGTAGGGACATGGATGAACCTGGAAACCATCATCATTCTCAGCAAACTGACACAAGAACACAAAATCAAACATCGCATGTTCTCACTCATAGACGGGCATTGAACAATGGGAACATATGGACACAGGGAGGGGAGCGCTATACACTGGGGTCAGTTGGGGGGGGAGTGGGGGGGACAGCGGGGGGTGGGGAGTTGGGGAGGGATAGCATGGGGAGAAATGCCACATATAGGTAAAGGGGAGGAAGGCAGCAAATCACACTGCCACCTGTGCACCTGTGCAACAACCTTGCATGTTTTTCACATGTACCCCAAAACCTAAAATGCAATATAAAAAAAAACCCAAAGGGGAAACTAGTTGATACAATAATATACTACCAAAGTGTGGTATTTTGAGTTTGAAATTAGCTTTGCTTTAAGTTGCCAAAGAAGATCTTTTGGGAGTTATACAGAACCCTGAGTAGTGCTACTAATGACATATTCTACTCAGATCACATAACTAAAATTTAAGAGAAGGTTTAAACCACCCTCTTTTCCTGACAGAATTTTATTGAAACTAGGCACATGAAAAGATGTTACCTCTTTTTTTATTTGAAAAAAAATAATCAATAAGGATTGAAAAGGGCATAAGTCAGATACTCTACACTTTGATAGAAAGATCACAGTCTGAGATGTGCAATATAACTTTATACCACAAAGATAGAGGTATAATTGGAGGGGCTAAGCTTTTCAAAAGCTATGATCAAAGGAGAACTAGAGCATATGAAAAGAAGATTACCAGGTCAATCACAACTAGATTTCCAGAAGACTAAATTATGCCACTGGAACACAGAATTGCCAGGCTTAGGACAAGGGTCCTTGGGTACATTTTTTTTTTTTTACAAAAAGAAAAAAATAGCAATAATTAGAACTTAACATGAAAGAAAGGCAAAAGAAAAACAGTGACATTTTAGCAGTTAAAAAATGGGACAGAATTTGAGGCAGGTGCTACATCCTCTGGGACAAAGGTTATGAAGTTATGTAAGTGTTGCAATTGGATAATGGCAGCAGGAAAGGGGAATTAAATTTATAATTACAAAAATTATGTTTTTATATACAAGTCTAGTCAATCGTATAATACTCTAATTCACTCAGGACAATAATACATAGTCAATTTTAAAACATGTTTGAGAGATAAAAAGCAATTCTTTCGAGTTTGAAATTATAAAGGAAGTAATTGTGAACAATTTTCAAGTGGTTAGCAATTAGAAAAGCTAAATTTGAGACAAATAATTGAGCACAAAAGTTATGTTAGATTATGAAGTTTGTGAATTACGTATTGTTTAAAACCTATGAGAGACAAGGGTTCTATAAAGAATGTTAAATATATTGTTAAAATCCTGGTATAATTGAGTAAAAGAAGGTCCACCAGTTATTGTTTAAGAACTATTTAAAAGAGAAAGATGACAGACTTCATTTTTAATTTTTAAAATACTAGAAACTGGCTTGCTTTAAGGAGAAGACAAAAAATGATGCTTCTGTAAAAGGAAACTTTAAAAATAATTTCAGTGTAATGCTTGGCTACAAGACATACGGTTACAATGAACGTTCTCTATGCTAAGAACATGTACTTTTTTTCTTTACTGTATTTAACACTGCTCTATTGGAACTATACAACACTACATGCATGATTAAGATGAAAAAGATGGGTCTAATACTCAGATGAATGGAGAATGAGTTATCTATTTTAAAATAGGAATGTGAATTCATGTGAAAAATGTCATGTCAGCAGTTGACTACGTGTTTTGATGCTTAAAAAGTTTTGGTTGATTCTATAATACTTTTTCTTTTTGAGATGGCATTTTACTCTCGTCACCAAAGCTAGAGCGCAATGGCATGATCTCAACTTATTGCAACCTCTGCCTCCCAGGTTCAAGTGATTCTCCTGCCTCAGACTCCTGAGTAGCTGGGATTACAGGCACCCACCAGCACATCCAGCTAATTTTTGTATTCTTAGTAGAGATGGGGTTTCACCATGTTGGCCAGGCTGGTCTCAAACTCCTGACCTCAGGTGATCCACCTGCCTCTGCCTCCCAAAGTGCTGGGATTACAGGTATGAGCCACTGCACCTGGCCTGATTCTATATACTTTCACTCAATGTGTAGAATATGTCTTAGAAAGGCAAGACAATTTTTTTATATAACTTATTTTACATCTGTATACAGAGAATGGTAGATATAGTACTATCATTCTTTATCTACCAGATACTAGGTAGTATCTGGTAGATACAAGTGCTAGGAAGATACTAGTACCTAAGAGAGCCTTTAAACCATATCCTTTTCCTGAGAGAACTTTACTAAAACCAGGACAGTGCTTCTTAAACTTTATGATGCATCAGAATCATTCATTATCTTGTGAAAAGTGCAGATTTCTGTTCAGTTAGGTATGGAGTGGGGCCTGTGATTCTGCATTTTTAATGGTTTCTCCTTGTCTGTGGGTCACACGTTGAATAGCAAGTCTCTAGGTCATGTCTATAAAATGAAGGAGGTGGGCTACCAAGCCTCTGAAATCTCTAAGTGTGCTTACATTCTGCATTCTTTTAAAGTTGACAGTTTTGGGACTGGATCAGACTCAGCTTGTATTTCTGGAAAGATGTATTGTTCTGAAACACACCTCAGTGACAACGATAGGCACTAAGTGACACAGAATGCACATGCAGATCACTGGAAGAAGCAGATATTTCTTATGAGTATGTAATGCCTCACTAAGATATTAGTTTTCACAACCTTTACACCACCATTAAAGTACCTTTAAATTCCATTTATGTGCATTATAAAAGCTTATATTCTAGTATAGATGGGATGATACAAACTGACGCTTCCTTGCTAAAAAAGATAGACTGGGAAGTAAGTTTCCAAATGGAAGAAGATTGGGATGATTATAAAAAGGCTATTAATCAGAAGTGAGTGGTTTGAAGAAGGGCTATCATCTCCTGTGTTTCAAATGAGAGGGACTCACTTTGAGCAGATATTCCTGACAAAGAGATAGCAAAGTTAAAAAAAAAAAAAAAAAAAAAAAGAAGAGCAAGCCAGGGAAAGTAGAGGTGAGTCACACACCAAATTTTAAGTAGTGCAAGAAGAAAGAAGTGTCTAGGATGAGAAAAGCTGGTCAATAAGTGCATGGGTGAATTGTCAAGTTTTAGTACAAGTAAATATTTATTTATTTACTTATTTATTTATTATACTTTAAGTTCTGCGGTACTTGTGCAGATCCTGCAGGTTTGTTACATAGGTATACACATGCCATGGTGGTGGTTTGCTGCATCCATTGCCCCATCATCTACATAAGGTATTTCTCCTAGTACTATCCCTCCCCAATCACCCCACTACCTGCTATTCCTTCCCTAACCCTCCACTCCCCAGGCCCCAGTGTGTGATGTTCCCCTCCCTGTGTCCGTGTGTTCTCATTGTTCAACACTCACTTATGAGTAAGAACATGCAGTGCTTGGTTTTCTGTTCTTGTGTCCGTTTGCTGAGAATGATGGTTTCCAGTTTCGTCCATGTCCCTGCAAAGGACATGAAATGGTCTTTCTTTACGGCTGTATTCTTTCTTTAAGGCACATTCCATGGTGCATATGTGCCACATTTTCTTTATCCAGTCTATCACTGATGGGCATTAGGGTTGGTTCCAAGTCCTTGCTATTGTAAAGAGTGCCACAATAAACATACATGTGCATGCATCTTTATAATAGAATGATTTATAATCCTTTGGGTGTATACCCAGTAACGGGATTGCTGGGTCAAATGGTATTTCTATATTTTTAAAAAATTCTTAAAATAAGGACCAGTAGGAGATGATGATGAAGTAAGGTAAGTAAGGTAGAAGAAAATGAGAAGCATATTTGAATGTTCAAATTTGGGCAGATTTTTTTTAATGGCCTAAATGTACTGTGTTTTCTTGGTTTGCTGTTTTAAGTCTTTAGAAGGGAAAACTTGGAGCATGGAATTCGACTTCTTATTTCTCAGAAAGAAAACAAAAAACAATATGTAGGATGAAAAACAATTCAAAAAATTAATGAAAAGAAGAACTACTGTAACATTATAAATCATGATTTATAGTGTCACTCAAAAATTATAAGAAGTTATAAAGATAATCTGTTGGTTTTCTCATAAATAGCTCTTAACACCTTCCCTATCTACTAGCTTGATGCTGAGAACTGTAAGGTCAAGGAGGTGGCAGAGCCATAATAATGGGAAATAACCAGAGTCCCAGAATCATCATCTGGAGGAAAACAACAGGAACATATGCATAGAACTGCTGTATGATTGAGAAATTATTTTGCAGTCTGGTCAGCCACTTATTTGGTGGTGGTTTATTACAGTAGCTAAGTTAACCTAACTAACATAAAGATTTATATCAGAAGAAGTGTGCTGCTTTAAGAAAGCACTTAAATTTGGGCATTGGCTCAGCAGGCTGGCTGTGGACAGTAAATATAGAAGGCCATGAAGCTGGAGATCCTTATCTGTCATGTCAAAAACGTTTGATAAAACTGTGACTTGTGATAACTTGGAAAGTAGATCAAGTGCCTACTAAGACTGTAGCTCTTAAGAAGTTTTGAAAAGAGCTGGAATGTTAGGATATGTTGTTTGCCTTTCACTGGTATTACCAACATATCACAATAAGATAATTTTCAGGCATAAATAATAATGATAATGATTTTCCATGATTGCAAAAGTTGATCAATAGTTTTTAAGTTCAAATAATAGTAAATAAGACAGAAAAAACATCAAGGACATAAGGACCATCTAGACTTACCACGTAAAAATTATGGCTCAGTTGTGGAGTCATGTAAGATTAAGGGAGTTGCCCTTAAATTGAAGCATATCGTTTCAACTGGCCTCAGAGTAGTAGAAATTTCAATTTCGAAATAGTAGTAATAGAGTTTATTTTTTTGTGGAGGGAGGGGCAGGGATGAATGAAAAAGATATGGTATCAAGGAAGACTTGAGAACTATATTTAGAAAAGACTTTTGAGTGTTTCAGAATATTAAACTGACTAAATGACAATAGATACAGTTTTTGGGAGAAGCTTTTTCTGTATGCTCTTAGGTTATGATGGAACTGTATTGGTAAGGAAACCATGAGCCTCACCAAAAATAACATGACTGTAACCAGTCTTTAGCCCATACTTTCAACTTGCCATAACAGGAAGCAGCCTGATAAGGTTATGCAGACTGCTAACTCCTAAAGAGCACAAAATCCCCTGCACCTTCCCAGTGGGCACAGCCAAGTACTACGGAGTCCAATGGATAAGGTGGTTGCTTCCAGGTAACCCAGTCCAGGTCTGAGCAAAGAGCTTGGAAGGGATCTTCACAGTCACTGCAGAGTAGGATTTCATCATTGCTGTGGACCAGTGACTGCTGTGTGTTTCCTGTTTTCCCTTTTTAGAGTAGAATTCCTTAGGCATATCTTGTCCTTGCTTCATCATTGCGTATTGGGTTGTTCATGTTAGCTGGCAATGCAGCAATTTGTCACTTTGGTTTATATGTGGCTACACCATAAGGAATACCTTAGGACCTAAGGAAGAAGATAGCACATTACCTAAAGATCCTGCAAAGCAAGCTGGGTTAAATAGCCAAATGGAGCTTTAGATATTCTTTCTTTGAAAGGGGAATGAATGTACCCTGAGAATCAAAAAAACAAATACAGATAATTGCTGTCAAGAAGAGAGATTGTAGCAAAAATCAGTAGCTATTTGCCAAATCTGTCTCTCTTCTTTCCTTGGGCATAGAGTGAGACTACATTTCTCATGCTCCCTTGCAGTTAGGTATACCTATGGGACTGAATGATATCCAATGGAATGCAAGCAGAAGTAATTTGCACAATTTGCAGGCATGACCCTAAAACTATCACATACAGTTATATGCCCCATAACAGAAAATATGATATATAAAATATTACAGACATAGTAGAAAATACAGAGATGAAAAATCCTGAATAATCAATTTCTTTGTAATTAGCAATGGGTTTAAAAACAATCTTACTTGAGTCCTCTGTACACTTTTGGCTGCCATTGATTTATTCTTTACTTTGTGAAATAACAGATTGATGGAAAAATTTTTAAAGTGGCATGGTGATATATTTTCTCTCCTCTTCCTCTGGAAGCCATATTTTGTAGCTCTTGCCCTGTCAATAAAGTATTATTTATTTATTTAAAAGTTTTAATTTGGCCTGTTACTGCTCCTCTTTGTTAATGTCTTCATTTTGGCAGGATACTAAATAATAGCACTTTTACGATGCACAGAGCAATATTGATTGCAATTGGTCTATGTGGACAGCCACAATAATGGGCCAATAATGAACTCTGACTACCATGCTTAAAAGTACGTTGCCAACACAAGCACTAATGAGCCCTTTGGAGCCATTATATTTTGCCTCTGTCATTACCAGACTGAGAAAAACTTTTAGAGAATGTAGGACCATTGTGTCTGAGTTATATCTGGAGTCTCTTTTCTTGGTCTATTCCTATAGTTCTTGACAATTTCTCAATAAAGAAATTATAAAAAGGTGAAAGTTTGACACACATATAAATATTATATTTTCTTAATTCTATATATGCAGTTATATGTGATTTTACGTATATCTGAATTATATACATGGATTTATATGTTATTTTATGTCTCTAATGTCAGTAACAACAGAAAAGTCATCTTTTGGTGTCTGTTTTGAAAGACAATTTTTAAAGTCTTGGATGGTAAAATTATGTCAGAGACATTATATTTTACAATACTTCTCATGGTCTATTAGCTGGCAGTAATTGTGAGGGTGGGGTGATAAACTGAGAAGGTGACTTACAAACAGTGCAGCAGATTATTAATGAATTGTGTATAAATTGAACTAAAAGCAAAAGCAAGAGAAGAAAAAAATAGAGGGTTAAAACAGACAATTGAAGACACAAAGTAAAGTGTCATCTAAAATAAAGGCAAATAGTGTAATAAGTGAGATAACTTAGAAAGGAAAGCTTATGTCTATACATACTACTTTGCAGAGAAATCTAATTTTCATGAGAATAAATTAACCAGTCACCCTCACATGTTCACATGTGCATACACACACACACACACACACACACACACACACCCCATTCTATAGCAACAGTTGACAATATGTTATAAAATACTGGTTTAGAGTGTCTCTCTCTCTCTCTATGCTGTGCTATTCAGAGGGATATTTTAATTACAGTGTGGATGTGACAGAAGTGTCTCTAAGTAACTGAATGATACCTTTGTTGAAGTCTAGGACTCTTGACAGGATCTCTCCTTTTGCCATATATTTCCTTCATCAATTGTTGCTAGGCATGTTTGAGGCATGTGTGAGTTTGAAATAAAGATGTTTAATTGATAAAGGAGCCAATTTGGTATAGCTGAGGTGAAAATCCTTTTTACTGCCAAAGGTATTTGCTTCAGCAGAAATGAGGTTGCCTCTAATTGTCTGATTATTGAAGATCTATGTATGAGAAATCTTATCAAATCAGCAAGAGTAATTTTGTTTTGTTAAGGGAATGATCTATGGTCAATTGTTAACTGATCCACTGAATCCTGAGTCTGTTTCTTCCTATCCTGATTCAAACACATGTAAACCATTTGCAGACACTTTCAGTATACATGACTCATACATCTCCTTTGTTTTACTCTCCTTAATAATTGAACCATGAAGGTAATTAATTATTAGCAAAACACCACTAATATGTTTTATGTATACCTGTTTTAATTATTATACCATCATCCTTTTGACTTCCTCTTATTATGATTAACTATTGCCATTACAATGATTGGTGTATGACTTGACCCATAACAACTCTTCACTGTAGTTACAAGGAGAGGTATGGGGAAGATCAAAATGAGTTAATACTTCAACTTGTGAACACTAAATTCCTACTGAAATTTTTCTCTTATACATGACACCGGATTTCTATTAAAAAGGGCTGGGCATGAGAGCAGCTGAAGGAGAGTTATCAATAGGAGTGCTACATGCTGGTCAATATCTTTCCCAACATTATTGTGTTAATTTTTTTTTGTGGTAGATGTGTCACTCTTCCCTGATTCTAATATAAACCAACTATAATAGATTTCTAGGGCTTCCATAATAAAATGTCATAGAATATGTGGCTTAAACAACATCAATTTATCTTCTTAAAGTTCTGAAAACCAGATAACTGGGATCAAGGTGTTGAAAGAGTTGGCATCTTCTAAGGACTGAAGAAAGGATCTATTCCCGGCCTATTCCTTTGGCTTATAGATGACCATCTTCTCCTGGTATCTTGACATCATCTTTTTTCTGTTGTCTGTGTCCAAATTTTCTTTTCTTATAAATACACCAGTCATATTGGATAAGTGCCCACCCAAATGATCTCATTTAACTAAATTACATCCTTAAAGAATCTATATCCAAATAAAGTTACGCTGAAGTACATGGAATTAGGACATCAAAATCTGAATTTTGGAGGAACAAAATTAATTGTATATCATCCACATTTTTAATAATTTTTTATTTCTTATGATGTATATCCCACTGTGAGACACAGTGTATATGCAATATATAGCAATTAAATACATTTTTTTGATATTGAGTCTTGCTCTGTCGCAGGCTGGAGTGCAGTGGCACAAATCTCAGCTTAGTGTAACCTCTGCTTCCTGGGTTCAAGCAACTCTCCCTGCCTCAGCCTCCCAAGTAGCTAGGATTACAGGTGGCTAATTATTTTATTTTATTATTTATTTACCTTTTTTTAGTAGAGTCGGGGTCTCACCAGGTTGGCCAAGCCGGTTTCAAACTCCTGACATTAGGTGATCTGCCCGCCTTGCCTCCCAAATTGCTGGGATTACAGGTGTGAGCTTCTACACCTGGCCCATGTTTTAGTAGATTTAGGGGGTAGACGTGCAGTTTTGTTACATAGATATATTGCACATTGGTGAGGTCTAGACTTTTACTATAACCATTTACCGAATTGTATACATTTTGCCTAATAGGCAGTTCCTGATTCCTTACCCTCCCACCTTTTGAAGTCTCCCATGATAATATGTGGCACTTGATTTTCTCTGAGTTATTTCACTTAGGTTGATGGCCTCCAGTTTCATTCATGTTGCTACAAAAGACATAATTTTGTTCATTTTAATGGCTGAGTAGTATTTCATGGTATATCTGTGTGCATGTGTGTGCGTGTGTGTATTTGTGCATATAATCTCACATTTTCTTTATCCAATTATCTATTGATTTGATGAACAGTTAGATTGACTTCATGACCTTACTAATTCCTGTGCTATTACGAATAGTGCTGCAATAAACATAGAAGTACAAATGTCTTTTTTTATATACAATTATTTCTTGTTCTTTCCTCCTCAGTATTTTGAAACAGTTTCAGTAAGATTGGTACCAGGCTGAAAAGCAAACAATTGCTGGAGAAATTTGCATAACTAAAAAACAGTCAAGTGCTGATAGGCAAGACAATGGGAAAAAGGCTTCCAAGCAATTCAGAGATCTCCAGGGCAGACCCTCCCATCATTGGCCCTGAGGCCTAGGAGGACTGAATGGTTTAATGAGCCAAGTCTAGGGCCCCATACCCCTGCAGAGCCTTGGGACATTGCTCCCCACATCCCTGCCACTTCAGCTCAAACTTTGGCTTAGAGGATCACAGATACTGCCAGGACCTCCACTTTTTAGAGCTGAAGCCACTATAAGCCTTGGTGGCTTCTATGTGGTGTTAACCTTGCAGGCACATAGAGTGCAAGAGTGTTGGGGACTTGGCAGTCTCTACTAAGATTTCAGAGGATGTATGAGAGAGTACAGGTGTTCAGACAAAAGCCTGTTGCAGGGGTGGATGCCTCACAGAGAACCTCTGCTAGGAGAGTATGAGGGGTTGGAGGCCCGACATAGAGTTCTCACTGGGACACTTCTTAGTGGAGCTGTGGGAAGAGGGCCACCATCCTCCAGACCCCAGAATCATAGATTCACCTGCAGCTTAGAATCTCAGCATGAAAAAGGTGTAGGCACCCAATGCCAATCAATAAGAACAGCTGCAGGGGCTGAATGCAACAAAGCCATAGGGACAGAGATGCCCAAGGCCTAGGGAGACCACACCTTGCACCAGAGTACTTTGGATGTAGGACACAGAGTCAAATAAGATTATAATGTTTTGGAGCTTTAACATTTAATGACTGCCCCGCATGGCATCAAACATGCACGAGGCATGAAGTTCCTTTCTTTTGGCCAATTTCTCCCATTTGGAATGGAAATGTTTATCCAACGCCAGTACCCCCATTGTGTCTTGGAAACAGATAACTTGTTTTGATTTTACAGTCTCATAGGCGGAAGGAGACATATCTCAGATGAGACTGGACTTACACTTGGGACTTTTGAGTTAATGTTGGAACGAGTTAAAACTTTAGGGAGACTATTGAGAAGGGTTGATTGTATTTTGAAATATGAGAAGATGAGATTTGAGAAGTATCAGGTGTGGAATAATATAGTTTGAATATGTGTTCCCACCCAAACTTCATTTTAAATTGTAATTCCCAGTGTTGGAGGTGAGGCCTGGTGGGCGGTCATATGTTCATGTGGGTAAATTTCTGGTAAATGGTTTAGTCGTAACCACTTGGTGCTGTCCTCATGATAGCGAGTGAGTTCTCATGAGATCTGCTTCAGAGTTTGTGGCACTTCCTGACTCCTTCCCTTGCTCCTGCTCCCACCATGTGAAATGACTGCTGCTGCTTTGCCTTCCACCATGTGTAAAAGCTCTCTGAGGCCTTTCCAGAAGCCAAGCATATGCTGGCATTATGTGTGTAGAGCCTGCAGAACAGTGAGCCTTTAAACGTCTTTTCTTTATAAATTACCCAGTCTCAGCCAAGCACGGTGGCTCACACCTGTAATCCCAGCACTTTGGGAGACTAAGGCAAGTGGATCATGAGGTCAAGAGATTGAGACCATCCTGGCCAACTTGGTGAAACTCTGTCTCTACTAAAAATACAAAAATTAGCTGGGTGTTGTGGTGTGTGCCTGTAGTCCCAGCTACTTGGGAGGCGGAGGCAGGAGAATGGCTTGAACTTGGGAGGTAGAGGTTGCAGTGAGTGGAGATTGCACCACCCACTGCACTCCAGCCTGGATGACAGAGCAAGACTCTGTCTCAGAAAAAAAAAAAAAAAAAAAAAAAAAAAAAAAAAAATTAGCCAGTCTCAGGTATTTCTTTGTAGCAATGAAAGAATGGCCTAACACAGGGGTCCTCAATGCCCCTGTTAGGATCTGGGCCACACAGCTGGAGGTGAGTGGTGGGTGAGCACGTGAAGCATTTTCTGTATGTTCAACCACTCTCCATTGTTGCTTTACAGCTTGAATTCCGTCTCCTGTCAGATCAGCCACAGTATTAGATTCTCATAAGAATACAAATCCTATTGTTAATTGCGCATGCAAGGGATCTAGACTGTGCACTTCTTATGAGAATCTAATGCCTGATGATCTATCGCCATCTCCCATCACCCTCAGATGGGCCGTGTAGTTGCAGGAAAAAAAGCTCAGGGTTCCCACTGTTTCTGTAGTATGGTGAATTGTGTAATTATTTCATTATACATTACCACATAATATCAGTAGAAAAAAAGTGCACAGTAAACAGTTACATTTACATTTACACAGTAAATGTAAAGTGCACAGTCCATGAAATAATTGGCTTCCATAAAACTGTTCCCTAGTGCCAAAAGGGACTGACATGTCTCCTTGGGGACTGCTGACCTAGTAATTTTAGGATTGTTTTTAATAATTCTATGAAAAAAATGATGTTGATAATTTGATAGGAATTGTGTTGAATCTGTATCTTGCTTTGAGCAATGTGATAATTTTAATGATTTGGTTCTTCCAATCCATGAGCATGGATGGTTTTCCATTTGTTTATGTAATTTATGATTTTTTCTTATCTTTTTTTTTTTTTGGACATGGGATATTGCTTTGTTGCCCAGTTTGGAGTGCAGTGGCATGATCATGGCTCACTACAGCCTTGACTTCCCAGGCTCAGGTAATTCTCCCACCCCAGCCTCATGAATAGGTGGGACTACAGATGCATGCCACCTTGCCTGGCTATTTTTGTAATTTTTGTGGAGGTGGGGTTTTGCCGTGTTGCCCAGGCTCATGTTGAACTCCTAGGCTCAAGTGATCTGCTTTCTTCAGCCTCCCACAGTGCTGGGATTGCAGATGTAAGCCACTGGACCCATCCCTATGATTTCTTTCATAATTGTTTTGTAGTTCTCCTTGTGGAGATAATTTACCTCCTTGGTTAAATGTATTCCTAGAAATTTTAATTAAAGCTATTTTAAATGAGATTAAGTTATTGATTTGTTTCTCAGACTGATTGTCATTGAAGTATTAAAATGCTACTAATTTTTGTACATTGATTTTTGTTTCCTATAACTTTAATGAATCAATTCATCAAATCTAGGGTTCTTTTGAAAAGTCTTTAGGGTTTTCTAAGTGTAAGATCATATAATCAGCAAACAGAGATGATTTCACGTTCTTTTCCAACTTGGATGACTATTATCTCTTTCTTTTGCCTGACTGCTGTAGCAAGGACTTCCACCACTTTGTTGAATAGGAGTAGTGAATGTGGGCGTACTTTTCATGTTCCAGTTCTTAGGGGAATTGCTTTCACACTTCCATGCTCAGCATGATGTTAGCTGTGGGTTTGTCATCTGTGGCTCTTATAGTTTTAAGATATATTCCTTTTATGCCTAGTTTGTTAAGGGGTTTTATCATGAAGCATTGCAAAATTTTGTCAAATGTGTTTTCTGCATCTATTGAGTTGATCATGTATTTTTTGCTTTTAATTCTTTTTATGTAGTGAAAGACAGTTATGGATTTGCATATGTTGAAGCATCCCTTTATCCCTTGAATAAAACTCACTTGCTTGTGGTTTATTAACTTTTTGATGTGCTATTGGATTTGGTTTGCTAGCCTTTTGCTGAAGAGGTTTGTATCTGTTTGTGTCTCTGTTCAATAGGCATATTGGCCAGTAGTTTTCTTTTGCTGTTGTGTCCTTGCCTGGTTTTGGTATCAGGGTGATACTAGCCTTGTAGAATGAATTAGGGAGAATTTCCTCCTTCTCCATTTTTTGAAACACTTTCAGTAAGATTGGTATCAGTTCTTCTGTGTACATCTGTAAGAAATTGGCTGTGAATCCATCTGGCCTTGGACTTTTTTGGGAGGACACTTTTCATTACTGACTCAATCTTACTACTCATTATGTGTTTTCTTAGTGTCAGTAGTTCTGCTTCTTCCTGATTTCTATTCACTGTCATCCAATAATATTATTGATATGATTTAGATATTTAAGAATTTCTTTAGACCTGTTTTATGGCCTAATATATGGTCTGTAGAGGTTCAATCAGGGTGGTAGGAAGAATTGTAAGAGGAATTGTAAAGAAAGTCATAGAAAATTGTCACAGAACTTCTTGGGAGGCTGGAAGGTTTTGTAAAAGCCTCAGGATAGAATTATGGCTGAAGGCAGGCTAATCCTCTTTGATCTAATAGCAAGAGTAAATAACAAAGGAATGTAAGGCAGTTTTTCTGAATAACTTGTTTATTCACGTGGTCCTAAAACTAACTTTTAATCATTCACTTTACTGAATGGCTGTCTGTGGGGGAGGCTGACCAGGGAAATTACCCACAAATCGTGTTTGCTTTAGGCCTCAGAACTTGGTCTTTAATCTTTACCCTCTAGTGGTGTTGACTCAAAGCCTTTGTCATTTAATGTGTGCCCAGTAAAGGCCGGGAAGGCCAGCATGTTGGGGCCCTTGGCCATTAACTTCTTTGGATGAATGGTCTGGACACCCCAGACCACTCTTTCAATTAAAATCTGTGACTCAGTGAATTTATTCATCTGTTATTGGGTAGTAGTCTTTCTGTCAGACCCCAACAGTGGTGCCCTGTGTAAGAGACTCATCAATGGTTCCCCCTCTAAGGTTTTGCTGTAACAGAACCTGAAGGAATCTCCAAATATGAAGGAAAATGGGACTGCATAGTCAGTAAGTCATTGGTGCTCACTTAGTATATCCAAATTTGGAGGGATGTTCAGGCTGGGTTTTCATCATGGGACAACAGTTATCAGCACAACAGAAACAGTATATAAAAATGCTGAAACATCTGCTTAAAGCTAGTGGAGCTCAGTTTCACAGGCTCAATTAAGGGATGTAATGCAGACTGTTGTTTCCCAAAGCCCATGGTTTCTGGTAGAAGGCACATAAGACATAGAGCTCTGGGAACAAGTCGGGGGGAATTCTTAAACATCATTATGCACAAGGGCAACACCCAGTAACATCATCACCAGGCCAAGATAACAAAGAAGAAATGGAGGTTTTGCCTGAGTCCCCTCCTCCAATAAATAGGAAAAAGGACAAGGGACATGCTTCAGCTATAGGACCCTGTGTTAAGCATGCAGCATTAAAAGGGGAGCTCATAGTCTGCCTGGTAATACAAGATCAACAAGGCAATAAGTTGCATGCTTATAAAAAGATAAGAAAAAAGGCATTAGAGGCTGAAACTATACAGCCAAGCACGTGGTGGTGCAGGCTTAGCAGGAGGGAAGCTTGTGGTGCCCCGGGCGGATAGGAACAGCAGCCACCGCCTGGCAGTGGGAGGAGGGAGCAGCACAGACAAAAACCAATGCAGACAAAAGGCAATGCCTAGGTGAATACAACATGGCTGCTGTCCTGGGACCTGCTCTGCTGCTCTCTGGCTCTGCGGGCAGCCCCTGGTAAAATTTCATAAGTTCCTTATATAGAAGTAATGTCCCAGATTATAAATCTCTGCTAAGATTTAAGTAAAATTTAAGAATTTGTAAGACCTTTTTCTGATAATGGCTACTCTTGTTATTCAAACATTACCCCGATGTAACTCTCTCAAAATCTTATTTGAGTAGAACAGTAACTCTGAAGGGAGAGAAATTACTAAGAGCCCATGAGTTGATTGACAAGCAATTAAAAGCTGGACATCTAGAACCCTCAACCAGACCTTGGAATTCACCCATTTTTGTCATTTCTAAAAAAGTCTGGCAAATGGAGACTTTTTCATGACTTATGGACTATTAATGGCAAATTGCAATCTATGGGACCTGTACAACTGGGCCTCCTCTCCTCTGCAGTGATTCCTCAAGATTGGCCTATAATTGTTATTGACTTAAAAGATTGTTTTTATACAATTCCTCTAGCAGAACAGGACAGAGAAAAAAATTGTGCTTATATTATCAGCTACTAATAAAGAAAGACTAGCTTGCTGATTTCATTGGAAAGTGCTGTCTCAAGGAATGCTAAACAGTCCTACTATGTGTCAGTATTATGTAGATTATGCTTTACTCTCCAGTAGAAAGGAATTTCCCAATTGCAAGATTATTCATTTTATGGATGATATTTTACTGGCAGCCCCAGGAGAGCTAGTACTTTTAAATGTATCTGCCATAAAGAATACGCAGTTAAGAGGTCTAATAATGGCACCTGAAAAAGTACAAATGTCTTCTCCTTGAGAATATCTTGCTTACATATTGACTTCCCAGTCAGTAAGACCTCAAATGGTTAAATTAAATACTAGCAACTTACGTACCTCAAATTTTTACCAGAAATTACTGAGCAATATAAACTGGCTCCACCCACTTTAGATATATCTACAGATAAACTACAAAACCTGTTTACTATCTTAAAGGGCAATACAGCCCTAGATTCTTCCAGATATTTAACCCATGCAGCTAAAAATGAGATTAAGGAAATAGAACAAGCCATTTCTCACAGGCAGCTAGATTGCAAAGATCCACTCTATTCAGTTCAGCTCTTTGTCTTTCCCACCAAACTCTCCCCTACAGCGTTAATAGGACAAATGGTCCCAGGACTATGTTTCTTAGAATGGGATTTTGCTCACATACCAGCATTAAAACTCTTTCCCCCTATATTCAGTTAATTAGTGAAGTAATCTATTCAGGCCACAGATAATGCAGTCTGTTACTAGGTTATGATCCTGATATCAGGATTCCTTTAAGTAGAAAGCAATTTGAAGCAGTATTGCCCTTATCAATGGACTTGCAATTAGCACTCTCTGATTAGACAGGACAAATAAAGCATGTCATCCCTGTTGAAGAGCTCCTCAGTTCTTATCTCATACTCCTGTGATCTTACCTAAAAAATATTTTACTCCCTGGTACCTAATGCTTTAACACTGTTTACTGATGTTTCAGGTAAACAGAAAAGTGGCAGTCTGGTGGAGACCACATAATTCAACTCACTCAATCTGGATTTACTAGTACTTAGAGAACTGAAATTGGAGCACTAATCTTGGCTTTGGAAACTTTTTCCAATTGGCCCATAAATATTATTAGCAACTCTGCCTATTCTGTTTATTTATTACAGAACCTTGAGACAGCTCTGATAAAGAATTCACTTGAGCCAACCATGTTTGCACTGTTTCTTTGACTTCAGCAATTGCTAGACCAGTGTACACATCATATTTGTATCACACATATTCAAGCCCAGAACTCACTGTCTGGCCAACTGGCTTATGGCAATGAACAAACAGACCTACAAGTGATGACGTCCCTGCTTCAACAAGCCACTCAATTGCATCGATTTTTCCACCAAAATTGGAGAAACTTAACTAAACAATTTTAACTTACCCAGAGCCTAGCTAAACAAATTATCCTGCACTGCCCAGATTGCCAGCTCACAGGCACATCCCCCTCCTTCAACAGGCTTTAACCCCAGAGGACTAGAACCTAATTAGTTATGGCAAACATGTCCCTGAGTTTGGAAAATTAAGATATGTACATGTATCCATTGATACCAACACTCATCTAATTACTGCACATGCTCTTCCTGGAGAATCTGCTTGATATGTTATCAAACATCATCTTTTAGCTTTTACATTTATGGAGCAGCACACAAAAATTAAAATTGCTAATGGTCCAGCTTATGCCAGCTCACAATTTCAACAATTTTGTCACCCAAGGAACATCCAACATTCCACATGCATCCCATATTTCCCCCACGGTCAGGCAATTGTAGAACATGCTCACTCCATCCTTAAAAATATGCTCAGAAAACAAAAAACGGGTGGGGGTGTATGAGTAAGGACACTGCAACATTATTGGCACGGGCCTTATTTACTCTTAATTTTTAAAAGTTAGATGACAAATTTCAACCAGCTGTAGAAAAGCACTTTGCTAAAACCTCTCAAGAAAGAAACAGAAAGATTGAAGAGAAAAATAGAATGAGTAAGAGAGAGATAAGAAGAGACAGAGATCAGAGAGACACACAAAAAGTAAGATAAATGAGGGAGATAAAGAAGGAAGAAGAGAAAGAAATGTTAAGAAAGTTATAGATATAAGAATACACATTTAGTAAGGAAGGTTATAAAACAAAATCAGAAAATTAAGGCATGTCAAAGATAGTCTGTGAAAAGTCATGAAAATTGTTATAAAAAGGAATTTATGCAAGGAATGTTGTATAATTTTTGCTTTGAAGATCTAAGCTAGTTTTAAAATATTAATTGTAAAAGAAATTCTGTGTGTAAACATATTGGCTAAAGTTAAGTAAGTATCATTCACTTTTTCTGTAAACTAGACATTAAATAAAGCATAACTGGGTTTTCCTAAAGCACTAATCTGCTCTTTAGCAAAGATTATAAAAGGTCTCTTAGCACAGGCACCACCCCTAGAATTTCCAGTATACCAGGACCAGCCTGGATATTATGTTCTCATCAAAGAATGGAAAGAAGAAAACCTTGAGCCAACTGAGAAAAGACACTACAGGACCTGCATCCCTGGACAACATGGCTTCTGCAGACAGAACAGGCACCGAACATCATCTGGGGAATGCTGAAGAAGGCAATACAGAAGGTTGAGCAAATTTTGCTCCGGACACAGACATCATTCACTCCAGATAACTTGTTTCTTTTTTTATTCTCTCACTCTGCCTGCAACTAGTACCTGCTACACTCTATCAGGCTCATATCTTAAATCCACATTTCCTTCACCCTGTCACCTAGGCAGATACCCTCTTCCAGCTTCTAACAATGCAACTGCTTGGCAAAAGAAATTAACATACCCCCAGTAGAATTCCTCATTAATGGCATACAGTGAACTGAGATGCCAAGTAACACTACAGGTCACTCATTGACTGGAAAAGAATGTTGCTACTTATACTCATGATTGTCTTATTTTATTTGCTAATTCTAGGATGAAAAGCTGACATAAGAGCAATGACTTCTTAGCCTGACAGACATGATGCTGCACATATGTGCACCCTTCAGTCAACAGAGCCTGATGTAGAAAACAGAAAAGGGGGAGATGTGGGGTTTCAGTCAGGGTAGTAGGAAGAGTTGTAAGAGAAATTATAAAGGAAGTTATAGAAATTAGTCACAGACTTTCTTGAAAGGCCAGAAGGTTTTGTAAAAGCCTCAGAATAGAATTATGGCTGAAGGCAGCCTAATTCTCTTTGAGCTAATAGCAAGAGTTAACAAAGGAACGTAAGGGAGTTTATCTGAATAACTCTTTTATTAATGTGGTCCTGAAACTCATCTTTAAGCATTCACTTTACCAGATGGTTCTGTCAGGGAGAGGTCAACCAGGGAAATCACCCATAAATATTGTTTGCTTTAGTCCTCAGAACATGGCCTTTAATCTTTACCCAATAGTGGTGTTGACTCAAAGCCTTTGTCATTTAATGTGTGCTGAATAAAGGCCAGGAAGGCCAGAGAGTCAAAGCTGATGGCCATTAACTCCTTCAGGTGAGTGGCCCAGACACTCCAGCCTGCTTTTTCACTGAAAATCTGTGTCTGAGTAAATTTATTCATCCATTATGGGGTGAAGGTCTGCCTACTGAACCCTGACAATGGTCTGTTTTGAAAAATGTTACATCCATTGATGAGAAAAATGTAATTCTGCAATTTGGGGGCTGAATTTTCTGTAGCTGTATTAGGTTTATTTGGTCTAGAATGCAATTCAAATCTAGAATTTCTTTATTGATTTTGTCTTTTTTTCCTCACTGATCTGTCTATTGCTATTAGTGGGATGTTGAAGTCCCCAACTATTATTGTATTGTTGTTTATCTCTTCTTAGTTGTGGTAGTATTTATTTTATGAATGTGAGTGCTCTAAATCGGGATGCATATGTATTTCAGATGGTTATATCTTCTTGCTTATTGATCCCTTTATATTTACATGACAATGCTCTTTATGTCTTTTAGATGTGGATGATTTACTCTTGCTTACTTTTGGTTTTCACCTGCATAAAATATCTTTTTTTATCCCTTTTTGTTGAGTCTCTAATGTCTTCACTAGTTAGATGAGTTTCTTGTAAACAGTAACATGTTGTATTCTTTTTTAAAAAATAAAATCTATTTCTCCAATTTATATATATAAGGATGAATTTACACCATTTCAAGGTTAATATTGATATGTGAGGTCTTCTTCCTGCAGTAATGATAATTGTCACCTAGTTGCTTTGTAGTCTAAATTGTGTAATCTTTTTATAAAACCAATGCGTTATATTCTTTCACATTTTTTGTGATGGTGACTATGACTTTTTGTTTCCATATTTAGAACTCTCTTGGGCATTTCTTGTACTATCAGTCTGGTGATGACAAAGTCCCTAAGAATTTGCTCCTCTGAGAACAACTTTATTTCTCCACCATTTATTAAGCTTAGTTTGGCTGGATGCTAAATTCTTGGTTGATGGTATTTTTCTTGAAATAGACAAACAATAGAACCTCCATCTTTTTTGGACTAGCAAGGTTTCTGCTGAGATGTTCACTGTTGAGCTAATGGAGTTTCTTTTAAAAGAGATTAAGCCATGTTTCCTTGCTATTTATAGAATTTTTTCTTTCATGTTTATTTTATGAAGTCTTATGAATACATACTTTGGTGAAGTCTGTCTTGCAGTGTATCTTTCTGGAGTTCTCTGAGCATCTAATAACTGGATGGATAGATCTCCAGTAAGGGTAAGGAAGTTTCCTAAATTATTTCCTCAAATGCGTTTTTCAAACTTTTTACTACTATTTCCTTTTCTCACTCAGGGGTTCCTATGACTTGTAGATTTAGTATTTTACATCATCTACTATAATTTGAAAATTGTATTAATTTGTAAAGTATTTATTTCTTTATTTATTTTTGTCTGGCTTAGTTAATTTGAATGATTTATCTTCAAGCTCTGAAGTTCTTTCTTCTTCTTGGTCTAGTTCATTGATAAAGCTCTCAGCTGTATCTTGTAATTTCTTCAATGAATTTTTTATTTCCAGAAGTCTATTTTTAAAAATAGCTTTCTCTATTGAATTTTTCATTCATATAACAAACTTTTCTCTGATATCTTTGTGTTGGTTGTTTACTTTCTCTTGGACTTCACTTAGCTTCTTTAAAATTAACATTTTGCATTATTTATTGAATATTTCCAATAATTCATTTTGGTTAGGATCCCTTGCTGGAGAGATTGTGAGATCCACTGAGGGTGTTATAATATTGTAGTTTTTTTTTTTTTTTTTTTTTTTTTTTTAGTATACCAGGATTATTTTTCTGGTTCCTTCTTATTTGTAAAAAAATCTATCTCATGATTTTTTTTTTCATTTACTTGTTTTTGGATGGGTTTACTTTCCCCTTGGAGGATATGACTATAATGTAGGTTTTGTATGGTTCTTTCACTTGTATGGGAGCTTTCAGTGCCAACAGCTCATTATGTGTTCTTTGGGTATAGATATCCTTATGCAGTAGCTTTTTCAAATACTGATTTCATTACCAATGTACTGGTTTATGAGTAGACTCACTGCCTTTTGCAGGCCTGAGATTGCAGGGGTCTCAGTCAACTTATGTCATTCCTCAGTAGTGTGCATTTCTTGTTTTGTGCAACTTAACTTTCAAGTCAGTAAGTGGTGCTTACAGGTAAGAGAGAGCTACAGCAGAAGCACATGGGTATATGCTTGATCTCTGTTTATCAGAAAAAGCTGTTTTTGCTTCAGGCAATGAGCTTGTCTGTGGAATGCCTGTGCTCTGAGCTCTCTGCTCTGCTTCACATGAGGAACAAATGAAGGTGGAACTGGACTGCCAGACTCACTCTTGTGTACCCCAATGGCAAGCACAAATACCATCTCTGGTGGGGGTTTGGGGGTAGCTCCTGGTGAAATGTGCTGAGGTCTCTGTAGGGATGCGGAGCTGGGTACCCCAGCTTCATGATCTGGGAAGGCAGGAAATGAATCAACTTCCCTATCTCATCCCTATCCCAGAGCTCAAGCTCTCATCTCAAAGAGACACTGCCACAATGTAGCTGAGAGTTGTGGAGGATGTCTGCCCTGTGGCATCCATCAGTTTGGCTTCAGTATGGAATCTCTTTCCACAGCGCCAAACAGACAGCTTTGTTGTTCACCTGTCCTCCACTACAGGAATCCTGCCACTTCATGTAGAGAGGAGGAAGGGCCCTGTCTTTTGTGCAATCCCAGGCCTGGTGGGCACACCACCAGTGGAGGCACAGCCACTCACTAATATCCCAGGAATGGCCATCCACAAGCAGCCCATTGCCCGATCACCCATGGGAGAAACCACAGCATTTGCAGCATGCGAGCAGAGCGAAAATCCACTCTTCATGTCCATTCCTGAACACTGAGGCCACTTGCTTGCTGGAGTAGAACCACACTCTTTCCCCACAGAGATGAGCATAGCACCCACATAACCAGTGGAAAAGATGCAGTCACTATCTGCCCATAAACAAAGAGTGCTCAGGCACAGGAAAGTTTATACTCTGGTTTCCATTGGCTCTAGGTGTCCTCTCTTGGCATGCTGCACTTTCTCTTCCCCTAGGAGCAGTGTACCCCAAGGGCCACATCACCAGAAATCCTGCAGCTACTAAAGGTCTAGCCAGCTCTGTGGGGTTTCCACAATCTGAGCAGTGCTAGGGAATATTTTTGGGGGAATTTGGTGATGTGGAGACATAAATGCTAATGTTCTCTGGGTAGGAAACAGTCCCATAGTAGGTGTGCATCCCATATTCAGTTCTGGGGGTAAGAGAGGAAATGCCCTTAAGAAGTTCCCAAACTGCTACCCACATTGTACCTTGGACTTGCAAGGGCAGAGGAGCTCTCTGATAATTCGGAGACCAGAATTATGCCTCAGAAATGAGGGTAGCCAAAAATATCTCCACCTACCCTTTCATCAGAACACCAAGTCCCTTGGTTTTTGATCTCTGCCACACTCTTGTGTCCTCCTTTTTCAGTGCCCCAGCTTTCTTCTAAGAGTTTTCTCATGAGCTCTGGATTGCTCTCCTTAACATTTTATTTAAGTTTCACATATTCATCTGTAACTTTGTTCTTCTTTCTGAGAAAAACTGGCATCTTATTGCTCTAGTCAGCCATCTTGAAAAGAATTGTAAGAAACCCATCATTTAAAAAAATACATACTTTATATGGACTCAGACTCCCAAAGCTATTGCAAAGAAATTTGATGGCAATGTAATAATTGGTCACAATATTAATCATCCTTATTTTCTCATAACTCTCTTCTGTTTATGTCACTGTCAAGTAAACATTCTAAAGCAACAATGTGGAAGACTGAAACATACCAATATATTGATAGAGCATCCAAAATAATCATTTAAGCTTTAAGCATCACTTGTACCCAAACTTCACTAAATAGATAGATCTGGGAAATATGTCACTGAATTGAAAATATTTTAAAATCTTAAATCACTATATCTAGGAATGCTTGTTCTCTATAGGGAAGCATGTATTACAAATATGGCTTCCAGTTAATTCCTTCAGAAACTGGCAGGCATAGAAAAGCAAAAAAAAAAAAAAAAAAAAAAAAATAAAAAAATAAAATTGAGAAAACATTTGTAAATACTTCTTGATATATTTTTTCCTTAAAGGAGAAAGTAAGCAGTAGAACTCAGAGCTTACAAATCTAAGCAGAAAACAAAAAGAAGGGTAATCATGTGAAGAAAAATAATATTACATAGTTATACTGTGAGCACAAAGAGCTGGATAGAGAAATAGGCCAAAGGACAGTTATAGTCAATCAATTAGAAATGGATTTTAATTTTTTTCTTTCAAAAAACAAAGTATCCCACACTTGTGCAATGAAATTCAACACCTGCTCAACCCATTCATCTTCAAAAGAATCATATTATGTTAAAACTTTCTTCTCTAAATACAGAAGGAATTAAGCACCAAAACAGCTATAAAGTAGAGGAATCATATTGTTGATTTAGGGTGGAAGGTAAGGATTCTCAATAAGTAGCTTCACTGCCAAATGCCCTTTGACAGCTTTTAGATAATACCCAGTTATCTAAAGATCAAGTACACTGCTCTTGCATGTATCTTAGCTGCTCACTTGACTGACCCAATGGCCCTGGGAAGGAGTGCCTGGAAGCACTTGTCAAAATTAATCCTGAAGGCACTGAGATGCAAAAGCTCTGCAACTGACACCTCCAGAAATTGATACAAAATAGAGTATGATTTGACTGTCGATTTGAACTTGAGAAGGCAAAATTAGAAAAATAAATAAATACCCTCTAGCATGGTAAGTCTTAAGGGAGTCTCATAACTGTTGTCTACTTTACTGATGTTTTAGCATAAGCATTTCAATGCCAGATACTTCTGTAGAGAATGTCCTGAATTGAATGCTGCCACCCATAAAAACATTATTTGCTTACCTATTAAAATAGATAATTTAATGAGATTGATGCATTCCTCTTCTCTGATGTATACCACATTATACAGAAACAGAAACAGCAAACTAAAAATAAGAAGATCTAAAAAAAACACAGAGTGAATGATGGGATTTAAGGGATACAATGAGAAATATCATCTTTCTGACACTACCCTACTTAAACATATTTTAGATACACTAATGCAGATTATAATGTCAAGTTCTGATCACCATGGCAACATTTATGCATGCAAAAGGTACTTACACAGTTATAAAATTTTTTGGTTTCACATTCTGGAGTCAGAGTTTAATCAGCTCTCTATCCTACTGGGAATAGGAAAAGTAGAGGAAGCATAAAAGGAGTCAGTATCTACTGACAGTTGCAATCTGTCACTTTCATTTTCCTGAAGGCTAAATAATAAAGACCTTTACTGGACCAGAGATTGGGATTTCAAGCAAAAATTTATCTCTTTTGCTGGCTCTAGTGAAATTCTGCCACACTTTCTTAATATAATAGGAGATAACCCTTAGAAAATGTCAAGGAAATTTTCCTTCCCCTATTCAGTTAAATTGTTCCATTTTCTCCAAAGTACTGTAGATCTTTAAATTATTAATACAGTTACTTAGTGAGGCTGAGAATATATTGTACAAAATACATATAGTCTATTGTAATCTCTGTTCTGTTTTATCTAACTGTCATATATTTTTGGGGTAATTTTCCCAAACTGTGTAGTTTGTCAATTGGGGGGACCATGAAATATACATAAAAGCAAAGAGAAAGTCACCATGATACTTTGATATCATTAATTATTCAAGAATAGCAGTGAAATGGATGAGTCCATCATTGATTTATGTCTGTAAATTACTATATATCAAATATTTTTTTCTTGTTACTAACATACAAAATATGATATTCCTACCATATAATGAGACATACCAATTCTAAAGATCTGAATCAAACTAAGCAGGTTTTTAAGAGTTATCATTTTACAGAATCCACAAAATGTCACTTACACTTTCAGTTTATACAAATGCAGTACTTATGTTCAAACTTGATAATTCTTATCTGCAACTAATAAATTAGGATAAATAATAAATTTTTGATTGCACATATAATTAGACTTATAGAGCAGCCATAAAGTTTTATTAATATATAAGTACTAATCATGAGGTTTTTGGAGAACAAGGATGTGTCTTAAACAAATGTATATTAATTTATAATTTTCATTTAAGTGCTGGACACTTGGACCCCTCCTTCTTTCTCCTATGATTTGGTATTGCATTTTGTTTATATCATCAGTTTCACTAAACATCATTCAATTATTTAATGATAATATGACTTCCAATAATGGTGCCAAAGAGGATATGTGATTTCTCTCTGAAGAAAACAAATATTGAAATGGATAAAGTTTTCAAAAACAATCACTGCAAGAGCTTCAAATAAGAATGGTAAAAACGAGTGGCCTTTGTTGCTTAGGGCTGCTCCTGCTCTCTGCCTCTCTGCAACATGAACTTAGCTATATTTTCAAGATTTATAACTTTATTTTGAAAACAAGTAGCTTTCCTGCCACAACAGTCAAACCCAATTCTGGATGGAGGGTGAAAAACCTGCATCTTTGCTGTCTCAATGTTTGAGTTTGGTTTGTGCAAGCATAAGGCTGTAAATTGATGCAGAGTTCCTAAATATGAAAGAACAATAAAATGAATAAGATAACTTCTCCACAGGTCACTGGTTGACTACTAATCTTTAATTGTGTGTGAGAGACCCAAGCAAGATGGGGAAAATGTGAAAGGTAAGGAAGATGGAGAATGTGCTGCAATTCCCAGCTTCATCAGGATCATCCCACACAGCCTCATTCCAAACTGCATGGTCCCATTCTTTTCCAATCAATGCCCTCACTTTAACAATGGACACCTCATGAAGCTGTGCATGCACCTTTCATTGCAGGTCAGCCAATTGAATGATAATAGTGATAATAGCTTGTGTCTGTTTTTCCACAATTTTACCTTTCTCTACAGGAGATACAACTTTCACTCAGGAAAATCTTGGCAGATGTAAGGCTCAGTATCTGCTTCTGAAGCTGGGAAACAGAATCCCTGAGTTCATCCTTTCATCACTTTGTTCACTGAACTTAGGAGCAACCAACTAGCTTCATTATGTTCCTATGGTCAAAGGTATTATGTATAGTGTCAGTAAACTCCTTGCTTCTCATGAGTGGTGAGTCAGTCAAATGCATTTATTTTGCATAACTCTCTAAACAGTTCATGCCAAGGAATATCAGTATACTTCATACTATTAGAAGTAGAGTCCTCAGCATTTGTGGATCTAATCATATTAAGCAGACAACTCCAGAAACCCAAAACACACAAAAGAACTTCATCCTTAATATTCTGTTACTCTAGAGTCATTCCTGGTACTAAAATCTCTATTGGTCAGAGTTCTCTAGAGGGACAGAAATTACAGGAGATATATACATATATATGTATATGTATACATATATACATACATATACATATATATGTATATATACATATATGTATATGTATACATATATACATACATATACATATATACATACATATATACGTATGATGTATACATTCATATGTATACATATATACATACATATACATATATATACACACATATACATATGTATATATATACATATATATACATATGTATATGTATGTGTGTGTGTGTGTGTGTGTGTGTGTGTGTATATATATATCCTAGAAATTAAGAATAATTGGATTCCAAGGTGGCAGGGGCCAATTGGTGGCACTAGACCATCAAAGGCAAGGTGGGCATAGCTACTGTAATGGACAGCAGAGGAAAAGCAGTAACAAGAAGAATTTGACTCATGTAGAGCTTTGGCATTTGCTAAATAATCACGATGTTTCTAGAAGTGAAATTGATAGGAAATCTGCATAACTACTTAATTTATATAAGCAGAAAACTTCTGGGTCCAATGGACAAAAGACTAATTTGAATTATAAAGAACAGAGAACTACAGCCCCTCAATCAATTTCCAGACTTGAGCCAGTTTATGGATCCAGAACTCCTGGAATGAAGGGGAGGGCATTCCCCTTGGTGAAGGATTCCACTACACTACTGACAATTCATGCTGTGAATATTTCTCCCATCCTTCCCTAAGGAGACCTCTGGTCTTTTACCAGGGTAACTGTGCATTGGGGAGGGAAATGATCAGACACTTCAGGGACTACTGGACACTAGTTCTGAGCTGATATTGATTCCATGGGAGCCAGAACATCATTGTGGTCCTTCAGTTAAAGTAGGGGTTTATGGAGTTCACACAATTAATGGAGTTTTAGCTCAGGTATGACTTACAGTGGGTCCACTGGGTCACCAGACTCATCTTGTGGTCATTTCCCTAGTGCCAGAATGCATAATTGGCATAGAAATACTTAGCTGCTGGTAGAATTCCCTCATTGGTTTCCTGACTGGTAAGGCAAGGGCTATTACGGTGGGAAAAGCCAAATGGAAGCCATTAGAGTTGCCTCTACCTAGAAAAATAGTAAATCTAAAACATTATTGCATCTCTGGAGGGACTGCAGAGAATAGTGCCATCATCAAGGACTTGAAAGATGCAGAAGTGGTTATTGCCACAGCATTCCCATTCAACTCTCCCATTTGGCCTGTGCAGAAGACAGATGTATCTTGGGAAATGACAGTGGATTACTGTAAGCTTAACCAAGTGGTGACTCCAGTTGCAGCTGCTGTATCAGATTTAGTTTCATTGCTTGAGCAAATTAACACATCTTCTGGTATCTGGTAAGTAGCCATTGACTTGGCAAATGCCTTTTTCTCAATTCCTGTCCATAAGGCCCACCAGACTCAATTTGCCTTCAGCTGGCAAGGCCAGCAATATACATTTAATGTCCTACCTCATGGGTATATCAACTCTCTGGCTTCGTGTCATAATTTTATTCTGAGAGATATTGATTGCTTTTTGCTTCCACAAGAATCACACTGATGCATTACATTGATGACATTATACTGATTGGATTCAGTGAGCAAGAAGTAGCAAACATACCAGACTTATTGTTGAGACATTTGTGTGCCACAGAATGGGAAAAATATCTGACTAAAATTCAGGGACCTTCTACTTCAGTAAAATTTCTAGGGGGTCCAGTGGTTTGGGTCCTGTTGAGATATTCCTTCTAAGGTGAAGGATAAGTTGAAGCATTTGGCCCCTCGTACAACTGGGAAAGAGGGACAATGCCTGGTGGGTCTATTTGGATTTTGGAGGCAGCACATTTTTCATTCAGGTGTGTTACTCCAGCCCATTTATCCAGTGGCCCTAAAGGCTTCCAGTTTTGAGTAGGGTCCAGAACAGGAGAAGGCTCTGCAACAGGTCCAGGCTGCTGTGCATGCTGCTCTGTCACTTGGGCCATATGACCCAGCAGATCCATTGGTGCTCGAGATGTCAGTGGCAGATAAGGATGGTGTTTGAAGCCTTTGGCAGTCCCCTATATGTGAATCACAGCTGAGGCCTCTAGGATATTTTAGTAAGGCCCTACAATCTTCTGCAGATAACTACTCTCCTTTTGAGAGACAGCTCTTGGCCTGTTACTGGGCTTTGGTGAAAACTGAACATTTGACTATTGGTCATCAAGTCACCATGCAACCTGAACTACCTATTATGAATGGAGTGCTTTCTGATCCACCTAGTCATGAAGTGGGTCATGCACAGCACCATTCCATCATCAGATGGAAGTAGTATATACAGGGTCGGGGTTGAGCAGGTCCTGAAGGCACAAGTAAGTTACATGAAGTGGCTCAAATGCCCATGGTCTTTACTCTTGCCATCCTACCTTCTCTTCCCTACCTTACACTGATGGCCTCATGAGGAGTTCCCTATGACTGATTGACAGGAAGAGAAGACGAGGGCCTAGTTCACAGATGGTTCTGCATGATATTCAGGCACCACCCGAAAGTGGGCAGCTGCAGCACTACAGCCCCTTTCTAGGACATCCCTGAAAGACAATGGTGAAGAGAAATCTTCACAGTGGGCAGAACTTCCAGCAGTTTATCTGGTTATGTACTTTGCACAGGAGGAAAGGCCAGATATGCAATTATATACTGATTCATGGGCTATAACCAATGGTTTGGCTGGATGGTCAGGGACTTGGAAAAAGCGTGATTGGAAAACTGGTGACAAAGAAATCTGGGAAAAGATATGTGGATGGACCTCTCTGAGTGTCCAAAACCATGAAGATATTTGTATCCCATGTGAGTGCTCGTTAACTGGTGACCTCAGCAGAAGAGGATTTTAATAATCAAGTGAATAGGATGACCTATTCTGTGGACACCATTCAGCCTCTTTCCCCAGCCACCCTTGTCATCATTGCCCAATGGGCCTATGAGCAAAGTAGCCATGGTGTCAGGGATAAAGTTTATGCATGATGTCGGCAACAAGGACTTCCACTCACCAAAGCAGACCTGGCTACAGCCACTACTGAGTGCCCAATTTGCCAGCAGCAGAGAGCGACTCTGAGCCCTCAGTGTGGCACCTTCCATTCTTTGGGGTGATCAGTCAGCTACTTGGTAGCAGGTTGATTGTGTTGGACCTCTTACATCATGGAAAGGGCAGATTTTTGTCCTCACTGGAATAGCTACTTACTCCAGATATGAGTTTGCCTATCCTACACGCAACACTTCTGCCAAGACTACAATCTGTGGACACATAGAATGCTTATCCACTGTCATAGTGTTCCACACAGCATTGCTTCTAACCAAGGCACTCACTTTATGACTAAAGAAGTTCAGCAGTGGGCTCATGCTCATGGAATTCATTGGTCTTACTATGTTCCCCATCATCCTGAAGCAACTGGATTGATAGGCTGGTAGAATGGGCTTTTGAAGTCACAATTATAACGCCAACTAGGTGACAATACTTTTCAGGGCTGAGTAAAAGCTCTCCAGAAGGCTGTGTATGCTCTGAATCAGCTTCCAGTATATGGTATTGTTTCTCCCATACCCAGGATTCATGGGTTCAGGAATCAAGGGTTGGAAGTGGAACTGGCTTTACTCATCATCACCCCTAGTGATCTACTAGCAAAATTTTGCTTCCTGTTCATATGACACTACTTTCTGCTGGCCTACAAGTCTTAGTTACAGAGGGAGGAAGGCTGCCATTGGGAGACACAACAACAATTCTATAAACTGGAAGTTAAGATTACCACCTGGACACTTTTGGTTCCTCTTACCTTTAAGTCAACCAGCTAAGAAGGGAGTTAACAGTGTTGGCTGAGGAGACTGACCAGACTATCAAGATGAAATGAGTCTATTACTCCAAAATGGAGGTAAGGAAGAGTATGCAAGGAATACAGGAGATCCATCAGGGCATCTCTTAGTATTACCATGCCCTGTGGTTAAGATCAATTGGAAATTACAACAGCCCAATCCTGGCAGGACTACAAATGTCCCAGACCCTTCAGGAATGAAGGTTTGGGTTACTGAACCAGGAAAAGAAGCCTTGACTTGCTTAGGTGCTTGCTGAACCAAAGGGAATGGATAGTCATCAGTACCAGCTATGACCATATGATCATTTGTAGAATGAAGACTGTAACTGTCATGAGTATTTCCTCCTTCTTCAAAACATGTTGGTGCATGTATACACTTGTACTAAAAAATCTTCATTTTCTTTATGGTGTGACATAAGATTTATTGACTTCATATCAGCATTTTATTATTGTTAACTTTATATAATAATATTTTGGTTGAAGATTGGTGTGTTTCCAGTTGTACAAAGGATATTTGTATTATGTTAGGTATAATTATGACCTTAATATTGTCTTTATTTAAAGATTATGTATGATCTCAAGAGATGCATATAGCTTCAAGTTGACAAGAGGTGGACTTGTGATGGTTAATGCTGAGTGTCAACTTGATTGAGTTGAAGGATGCACAGTAGTTATCCTGGGTGTGTCTGTGAGGGTATTGTGAAAGGAGATTACCATTTCAGTCAGTGGGCTGGGGAAGGCAGACACACTCTTAATCTGGGCAGGCACCATCTAATCCACTGCCAGTGATGCTAGAATATAGAGCAGGCAGAAAAATGTGAAAATACTAGACTGACCTGTACCAGCTTACATTTTCTCCTGTGCTGGATGCTTCTGTCCTTGATTTCAGACTCTAATTTCTTGAGCTTTATGACTTAGACTGGGTCTCCATGCTCCTCAGCTTGCAGAGGGCCTATTGTGGGACCTGTGATCATGTGTGTTAATACTTAACATTATATATATATATATATATATATATAATATATGTATATGTATGTGTATATATATATTATATATATGCATATGTGTATATATATTATATATATGTATATGCATATATATATATTTTATATATATATATATATATATATATTATATATATGGGGGGATATAGTTGTATCCCTCTAGAGAACACTGACTAATACAATGTGTGAGAAGAAAATTTTTGAGATTATTTTTTGTTATCTCTTTTCCCTGGTGCTAGGAAAAGAGTAAGATATTAGGATTAAAGATGCTTAGCATTTAAGGATTCTTTATGATTTTTAAATAGATATATTTCCTTAGCAACTAATGGCACACAAAATATGTCATAATAGGTCCAGAAAAGGCACCAGCTATCAGGTGTATGTCAATCCCAAATTCTAGCAAAATATCACTCTAGAAACCATTTACCATACATTTTGGTAAGACTATTCCCAATATTCACAATTCCAGAATTAGTACAAATTTCAACACCCTCTCAGTCACTTTCTGAGTAATGAGCAGAGTGATGAGAAAAGGAAGAGGAGTGTACAACTACCCTGACTTTAAGTGGTGACTGAAATGAAATAGGCAGGGTATTGGGATAGTGTGTATGTTGGGAATAGGGGTGAAGTAGAAGACATCCAAACACCTCACCTATTCTGTCAAAGAGTTTAAAACTTATGTAATATGGCTTAAGTGCATCTAGATAATATTTTATTTATTCATTTCATTCACTTATCTCCACAAGCCAAAGTTCTGCATAAGCTGTAAAGGCAAAAGTCATTTGAGCAAATACAATTAAAGTGCCAAGGGTGCATGGATGCTTGCACACTCACACCAGTGCCCCATGGCTGCTGGCATGCTCAAGGTAGCACAGACCCAGCTTCCACCACCCTGATGAATTGCCTTGACTGACAACCTCAATCAGATTATTATAACCAGTAGACTGAGAGCAGCCAGGCCCCTCCAGTGCAGCAGTTTCCCAATCTCAAGGGGCCAGAGAAAAAAGTTGGAGGGCATGGTATCCACGCCCAAATTTAAAGCTTACGGTGTGATGGTGCTGAGCTGAGCCTTGACCACATGATGGCTTACAAAAATGAAGCCATGTGATTCTACCCACTTTATGCTACAATCAAAACTCCAAGGGCAAGAAGATAAAAGCAAAGCATTCCATCCAAAGAATAGCAATTTTAAAGATTAAGGAAACATCAGCTCACACAGATGAGAAAGTACCAAAACAAGAACTCTGGCAACTTAAAAAGCCAGAGAGTCTTCTTACCTCCAAATGACCACATTAGTTCCCCAACAGTGTGTCTTAAGAGAGCTGAAATTACAGACATTAAATTTATAATATGGATAGGACTGAAGATCAATGAGATTTGGGAGAAAGTTTAAACCCAATCCAAGTCATCCAAGGAATACAATAAAATCATACATGAGGTGAAAGACAAAATGGCGATTTTAAGAAAGAACCAAACTGATCTGATAGAGCTGAAAAATTTACTCCAAGAATTTTATAATACAATCATAAGTATTAACAGCAGAATAGGCCCCCAACATCAGGAAGGAATCTTAGATCTCTAATACTGGTTCTCCAAGTTAACTCAGTCAGATAAAAATAAAGAAAAGAGAATGAAAAACAATGAATAAAACCTCGGAAAATTTGGGATTATGTAAAGAGAACAAATTTATTACTCATTGGGATCCCTGAAAGAGAGGGAAATAAATAAAGCAAATTGACAAACAAATTTAAGGATATTGTCCACAAAAATTTCCTTAATCTTTCTATGCAGGCCAACATTCAAATTCAAGGACTGAAGAGAAACTCTGCAAGATACCAGACAAAATGACTATTCACAAAACACATAATCATCAAATTCTTCAAGAAAAACACATTGAAGACAGCTAGTGAGAAAGGGCAGGTAACCTACAAAGGAAATATCATCAGGCCAACAGCAGAACTTTCTGCAGAAATCCTACCAGCCAGAAAACATTGGGGGCCTATATTTAGCATTTGTGAAGAAAAGAAACTCCAATCAAAAATTTCATATCCAGCCAAAATAAGCTTTGGAAGTGAAGGAGAAATAAGATCCTTTTTAGACAAGCAAATGCTGATGGAATTAGTTACCATCAGACTTGTCTTACAAAAAATCCTTAAAGGAACACTGAATGTGGAAATGAAAGACCATTACAAGCCACCAAAAAACACCCTTTAAAACATAGACCATTGACACTATAAAGCAACTACACTATCAAGTAGGCAAAACAACTAACAACATGACAGGATCAAATACGCATATATATAAATATTTACCTTGTATGTAAATGGGCTAAATGCTCTAATTAAAAGGTACAGCATGGTATGTTGTATAAAGAAGCAAGACCCAATGGCATGCTGTCATCAAGAGACACATCTCACATGCAATAACACTCATAGGCACAAATGAAAGGGATGGAGAAAAATCTACCAAGCAAATGGGGAAAAAAAGAGAGAAAAGTAGGACATGCAATTCTAATTTCAGACAAAACAGACTTGAACCAACAATGTTCAAAAATGACAAAGAAGAGCATTACATAATGGTGAAGGGTTCAATACAATAAGACTTCACTATCCTAAGCTTATATGCACCCAACACAGGAGTATGCAGATTTATAAAACAAGTTATTAAAGACCTGCAAAGAGAATTATATTGCCATACAACAATAGTGGAAGACTTCAACAACCCACTGAAATTAGACTGGTCATTGAGGCAGAAATCTAATAAAGATATTTGGGAACTCAAAAAGATGTTTGACCATATAAACCTAACAGACATCCACAGAACTCTCCACTCAAAAGCAACAGAATATGCATTCTCACCTACACTTGGCACACACTAAAAAGTTTACCACAAAATTGGATATAATCCCCAGAAGATCAAAAAAAAAATAAAATAAAATGTAAATCATACCAACCACCAGCCACATAGCACAATAAAAATAGAAATTGATACTGAGAATAATTACTCAAATCCATACAATTACATGGAAATTAAACAACCTGCTCCTGAATGACTTTTGGGGAAATAATCAAATTAAGGCATGAATTAAGAAATTATTTGAAACTAATGAAAACAATGATAATACATACCAGTATCTCTGAAACACAGCTAAAGCAGTGTTAAGAGGGAAGTTTATCACACTAAAGACCCACATCAAAAAGTCAGAAAGATTTTACATTAACAATCTAATATCACACTTAGAAGAACTAGAAAAAACCAAGAGCGAAGCAACCCTAAAACTAGCAGAAGACAAGATATGATCAAAATCAGAGTTGAACTGAATGAAATTTAGACATGAATAACCATGAAAAAGAATAAGGAATTTGGGAGTTGGTTTTGTGAAAGACTAAATAGATTGCCAGACCACTGGCTAGACTAATAAAGAAAAAAAGAGAGAAGATCTAAATAACCACAGTGAAAAATGACAAAGGAGACATTACCCTTGAGCCCACAGAAATACAGAACACAGTGACAATGATTAAACCTCTATGCACACAAACTAAAAATCCTACAAGAAATGGATAAATTCCTAGAAATATACAGTCTCCCAAGATTGAACCAGGAAGAAACTGAATTGCTGAATAGACCAATAATGACTTCCAAAATGGAATCAGTGATAACAAGCATTCCAACCAGAAAAAGCCCAGGACAAGATAGATTCACAGCAGCCTAAGTTTACCAGATGTACAAAGAAAAGCTGGTAACATTCCTATTGAAACTATTTTTAAAAAATTGAGGATGATTGACTCCTCCTTCATTCATTCAATGAGGCCAGCATCATCCTGACACTAAAATCTGGCAGAGACACACAAAAAAAGGAAATCCTCAGGCCAACTTCTCTAATGAACATCGATGTAAAAATCCTCAACAATTATTAGCAAGCTGAATCCAGCAACACATCAAAAAGATAATCCACCACAATGAAGTAGGCTTTATCCTGAAATGCAAGGTTGGTTTGATATATGCAAATCAATATATGTGATTCATTACATAAACAGAAGTAAAAACAAAAACCACAATTACCTCAACAAATACAGAAAAAGCTTTTGACAAAATCCAATATCCCTCCATGTTAACCTTCAATAAACTGTGCACTGAAGCAACTTAACTCAAAACAGTAAGCGCCATCTATAACAAATCCACAGTCCACATCACACTCAATGGGCAAATATTAGAAGCATTCCCCTTGAAATCAGAACAAGGCAAGGATGCCCACTCCTACCACTCCTATTCAGCATAGTACTAGAAGTCCTATCCAGAGAAATAAGGCAAGAAAAAGACATAAAAGTCATTCAAATAGGAAGAGAAGAGGTCAAACTATCTGTTTGCAGACAATATGATTCTATGCCCAGAAAACCCGGTAGCTTTCATTCAAAGCCTTCTTGATCTGACAAACAACTTCAGCAAAGTTTCATGATACAAAAACAACAGACAAAAATTAGTAGTGTTTCTATATACCAGCAACATCCAAACTGAGTGACAAATCAATAACTCAATCTCATTCACAATAGCTGCCCTAAAATACAGCTAACCAGGGAGGTGAGAGTTCTCTATGAAGAGAATTACAAAACACTACTGAAAGAAATTAGAGATGGCACAAACAAATGGAAAAAAAAATCCATGCTTATGGACAGGAATAATCAATATTGTTATAACAGATATACTGCTGAAAGCAATTTATAGATTCAATGCTATTTCTAATAAGCTGCCAATGACATTCTTCACAAAATCTAAAAAAAAAAAACACTATTCTAAAATTTACATGGAACCAAAAAGAGCCTAAGTAAACAAAACAATCCTAAGCAAAAAGAACAAAGCTGGAAGCATCACATTACCTGACTTCAACTTATACAGTAAAGGTATATCAATGAAAATAGCATAGTACTGGTACAAAAACAGACACATAGACCAATGTAAAAGACAAGAGAACCAGAATAAAGACCACACATCTAAAACAATCTGATCTTCAACAAAGTCAGCAATAATAAGCAATGGGGAAAGGACACCCTATTCAATAAGTGGTGCTAGGATTACTGGCTAGCCATATGCCAGAGATTGAACCTGGACCCTTTCCTTATATCATATATAAAAATCAACTTGTGATGGATTAAAGACTTAAATATAAGACCTAGAATTCTAAAAACCCTAGAAAAAGACCTAGCCAATACCATTCTAGACATATGTCCTGGCAAAGATTTCATGACAAAGATCCCCAAGAATTGCAACAAAAACAAAAATTGACAAAATCTAATTACACTAAAGAGCTTCTGCACCAGACAAAAAAATTATCAACAGAGCAAACTAACAAGCCACAGAATGGGAGAAAATATTTGCAAACTGTGGATCTAACAAAGGTCTAATATCCAGATTCTATACCTATATAAAACTTAAACAAATTAAGAAGCAGAAACCAATTCCATTAAAAAGTGGACAAAGGATACAAACAGACAGTTCTCAAAAGAAGACATAAAAATTACAACAAGCATATGAAAAAATGCTAACCACCTCTAATTTTTAAAGAAATACAAATCAAAGCCATAATGTGACACCATCTCACAGTAGTCAAAATGACTATCCTTAAAACGTCAAAAAATAACATATGCCAGCAAGCTTGTCAGAAAAAAGAGGAATACTCATACACTGCTGGTGGGAATTTAAATTAGTTCAGCCATTGTGGAAAGCCATTTGGCAGTTTCTAAAAGAACTTAAAATAGAACTACCATTCAACACAGCAATCCCATTATTGGGTATATACCCAAAGGAACAGAAATAATTCTACCCTAAAGACACAATGTATGTGTATATTTACCACAGCCAGCACTGTTAACAATAGCAAAGACATGGAATAAAACTAGATGTTCACCAATGATAGATTGGATAACAAAAATGTGGTACATATATACCATGGAATACTACAGAGTCACAAAAAAGAATGAAGTCATGTTCTTTGCAAGAACATAGATGAAGCTGGAGGTTATTATTCTAAGCAAACTATCATAGGAGTAGAAAATCAAATACTACAATACCACATATTCTCACTTATAAGTTGGAGATAAACACTGAGTACACATAGACCTAAAGAAAAGAACAATAGACACCAGGATCTTCTCGAGAGTGAAGAGTGGGAGAGTAGTGAAGATAAAAACAAACAAAACAACAGCAACAAAAAACTGCCTACTGGGTACCATGGTTATTACTTGTGGAATGAAATAATCTGTACACCAAACCTCCATGACACACACTTCACCAATATAGCAACCTGTTCATGTATCCCTGAAAGTAAAAGAAAACATTTTTACAAAAAGTTCCAAGGAATTTTTATTAGATCCCTGATCTGATTACCCTTATTGCTTTGCTGCAGCCCTTCAGTTTTTGAATTATATGTTATCTCCAGGACCAACACTGGGAATCATTTTATGCTGTATGGTTCATTTCAAGCACTGATACACTTAAGAGTAGCCAGACTTCATTTTAGAGCTGGCAATTACAATCCTGGCTATTTATTCTGGAGCATACTTTAAGTTAGCCCTTCTGCTAAGCTTTCTCTCTGATGCATCTGATGTTATGCTCTACATACTCCTCTTCCCCTCATTTGATTGCTATCCTTTAGCTGGGGATTAGTGTAGTGTGGATTTACTGACATGACTGATGGTGTGTTTAGTCTCTAGGAAATCCCAGTGCTGGAGATTATAATGCATATGCCAAATTTTCTCTTGTGCTTCTATCATTTCTCTGTTCTTATCTTCATTTATCCCCTTTACAGCATGTAAACCTAATGGGCATTATGAATGATAGCTTAAGAGAGTCCTATTGGAGAGGTTAATGAATTTAGTAGCAGGGTAATTCTAATTTTGTACACTCAAGAACGTTACCTATTTTTTTTTAAATGAGATTTTAAAAAGTGATGGTGGGTGAGTATAAGGGAAAAAGCTACTGCCTTTTTTCCTTCTTAGGAAATTGTTTGATGATAGAGGGTTGAAAATGGAAGGAATAGATATCTTTTTTTTAAATTTTCACCTTTTGATATATTGAAAGCTATTCAAAGAAAGAAATAACATATGCTTATTTCACTTAATCCTGACTTCATATGTCAATTTCCATTCAATGAATTGAATCGTCAGTATCCAAAAAACATAAATAATAAAAATATCTGGCAGGTATTTGTGTAACTTGTGGATATTATATTTCAAATGAGATGCTCTTGGGTGTGGGTTAGTTTGGTGGGGGATGTTAGATTCGACTTCTTTGTAAAAAGCATGAATATTTTGAGCATTTTTTTTTTCCAAATGAACTGAGTCAAATGGCATACCTGCTTTCACTTAGGCACTCTAATTATTTCTCTACAAAACTCTCTTCAATTCCCTGGAAAACAAAATCACCTAAGAAAGCATTAGATGTGAGACTTAATAGAGGTCCCCTGTCTCTGATATTAGCTTTCTTGAATTTTGGTCCAATTAAATAAACCTTTAAGAAGAATGAGTAATGTGCAAGACATTGGTAGGCACGGGAGGGAAGAAACAGTGGTTCTTACACTCCATTAATGTATATTTAGTGGGCCAGTTATGTTAGGTTTAGCATAAATCTTTCTGCAAGAAATGTGATATGTGTGAACTTATAAGGTCACAGATTGGCAACCATAAAGATATAAATAAGATAAACCACCCAGCTTTGCATAGTCTAGTTAAGATGGTCAAAAAATTATTAGTCACACTGATATATATTTGAGAGTTAAAAGAGTGGGTAAAAATAATTATGTAAGGACAATAGTGAAAATACAGATTTTCGCAAAACAAACCAGGAAATATAATCAATTAATACTCAAACCAGGGAATATAATCAATCAAATCAATTAATAGTAAGGAAGTTTTACGTAGGAAATCTCTGTTTCAAAGGATTATATCACATCACAGAAGTCAAATTCTTGCCAGCTTACTCTCTTGGATATATACACACCTTTCTACTTTCACTATGTTTTTTCCTTGATCTGTATGAACCTCAGGCAAACTCTCCAGTGACTGGAGAAACAAGTTACTTCTCAAACTCAGTTTGATTTACTTCTCTGCCTTCTTCTACAATTATCTCAAAAGCAGGTCACTTCCGTTGTCTAACTTCTTTCTTCCCAACTGTATTATAGATTGTTATGAAACCAATCTTTCTGATATCATCCCCTTAATATAGTGCAGACGTTGGAACATCAAATTTGGTTCATTCACTCAGTATGTTGAAGACACTATATTGTAGATACTGTAGAGAAATTAATAAAATACCATGGTTACTTTGAAGAAGATTATGCTTTAATAGCCATAATTAAACAAGCAGATAGATAGCAGCAAAAAACAAGTAGAATAAATGCCATAAATAAAATAGAATGTGTACAGAGGAAAGAATCATCATATCCATACTGGGGAATCAGATAGAGTTTCATGAAAAAGAAAATATTTGAAACAAATCTTAAATAGATATTTCAATGAGATGAGGTGGAGGAAGAGACAGAGATCATATTTCATAAATGAATATAACACAAAAATATTAAAAATTAAGATGATAAATTGTTAATGTGGTAACTGGTTTGGTGGGCAGATTATCTTACTTATGGACATATTTGCAACATCTACATTAAAACAGAAATTCAAGCTGTATGATTGGTTAGGTTAATCCATTCAGAGATTATAATAAAAAAAGAATAGAACTGAGAAATGGACTTTAAAAGTTGTCAATTTTTATGATGTAGATAATGACAATTACAAAGACCTACTAGACATTTGAAAAAAATGAAACAAAACAGAGCTAAAGGTAGTAATAATTTAAAGAATTTAACTAATGAAGACTGTATTATTTAAGGAAATCCATGAATATATAACTATAAATAGGAAATTGTATTTGATGAGTTAAATGATGTGAGTGAGAGTAATTTTAGTGAAGTAGTAATGTAAATGGTAGATCTGAAAAATTTAGAACTGAATTGATAAAGAGATGAAAACAGCCTGTATAGATTATTTTTATCCAAAAGTCAGCAATAAAACAAAATAATAGAGCATGATCTGCATGATACCAGAAATAATTGCAACAGCTAATTGTGGCCCTTATCGGTTACATTGTTTTTACAGTGAGTTAAATAGAAAATAACAATTTTGACATATTAAATGAGGAGCTATTTCACACCTTCCATTTTCCTAAACTTTTTCAAAAGCCAAACATCAACTAGAAATGCCTGAGGCAAGATTTAAAAAGAGAGAAAGCATTAAATGTAACCTAGGACTTGGATTAGAATATAATCAAATATCATAGTCTATGGGAAAATATCTAACTCTACTCTTAAGTCAATTTAGTTGAAAAATAAGATAAATGGGTTTAAGTTCAATCATGAAGGATAAAAATTTGCTTGAAGAAACACTTACAGATAATTATGGGGTTTAAAACAAATTATAACCTCTATATGTCTTTTTTTGATATGCTATTTTCATTTTTCTTCATACTTTTGATTCTACTTTTAGTATTTCCATGGAAATATATAAAAATAAAATCAAATACTTTTGAGTTACTATTACTTTAAAGTATATCTTTCTGTACATGTAACAAATTAATATTTTGTCAACGGATCATGTAACTGAAGTGGCTTAAAATGGAAATATTGATTTCTGTGGAATACTTCTCAATTACACTGTGATCTTGGTACTGTTATTACAAAATGCTCAGTTCACATCCAAATAAATTTGGACATTGGTCTCTTCCAAACTGTTGCCTCTGATAAATATTTTCTTTTTTCATATTGAAATAAATATGACTTAAAATAATCTCTTTCCTTACATGAACATTTTCTGTGTGATGCACATTATCAATAACAATTCTTAGATGATTAAACATCAAATAGTTATTTTCTTTCAAACTTTAATATTAAACCAAATTTCAGTGATTTCTTTATCTTAAAAATTAAGCTTAAAACCAATGTTACCAATTTTTCTTGGCAGATTAACCTATTATATGAGGTACAGAGAGAAGAGAAAGTTTAAATTGGCATTGCAAGCATCAAAGCAGAAAATAAGTGGCAAGTAGAAATGCAGGGAGAAAATAGCCTGTTAGGTTTTGGTAATTTAGAAGGAATCTCATGATAGCATTTTAAATTCAGATGGGTAGGGACTAAAGTGGGCCACCAACTAGGCAGTTGTCTATGAATTCTCTGTAGGGAAAAGCAAAGCTTTCCACTCTGATAAGAAGAGAAATAAGAACAAGTAAAAAGAAAATACATAAATGTGCTCAAAAATCAAACCTAAGCACATTGGGAACTTGCTATATACAACTTTTCCATCTATTGTGCCAAACAAGAAAATCTAAATGATTTAGTTTAAGGAAATAAAGAAAAGTGTACCAATTATTTTTATTTCTTTATCATAAAAACAGAGTTTTTCCTCCTCATTTTAAATTTTGTTTTGAGTAATTCCTGTAATGTATTTTTATTTTATATTTTGGTATGTGATCAATAATTTCAACATGTATGTCTGGTTTCTCAGTGCAGACCTGACAGCCTCAGTATTAGAGCAGATCCTGAAACAACACTGTAATTCAGTTTCAGCTCCTCTCAGCTATGGTCTGAGAGCAGTCTTTCCCACCCATGACTCAGAGGGAGACACACCCATCTGTACCCCTGTGGTCAATCCAGCTAAACTTAGTTCCACTGCAGATCTTGACATGGCCTTGTAGCTCAGTCTCAGCCCTTGTCAGCTGTGTTCTGAGATCAGAATTGCTTGCCCAGAGACCAACGTAAGATACACCCACTCATGCTTGCAGAAGGAGACCTGAAGTCCTCATTTTGGCTGTGAAACCCTGAAACAGCCATTTAACCCAATTAGAGCCCCACTCAGTCATAGAATGGAGCAAGGAATGCCTGGCCAGGAGCCCACCCAGGAATCCAGAAGGAACCTTCCCTGGGACCCATGGGAATCAAATCTGTCTGTGCATACAAATCTGTCTGTGCTCCTCAAAGTTAACCTTCATCCTAGCACCAGCTCTACTTCCCAAAGTCCTGAGGCAGTTTAGTTTACCCAGAGACCAACAAGATCCACACTCACCTGAGCCCTGGTAACAGGCCTGTCAACTACCGACCACACTGACGACTCAGTAGTCACATAAACTGGCTCCAACCCTAACCAAGTGCCATCCCAGAGTCAATTCTATCAGCCTGAAACCCAACAGGAGAAGGTCTTGATCTGCCAAAAGCAGTCTGCAAAGACTGGGTGAGGTGTTTTTTTCTTCAAATGAGAGACACTAACACAAGAATACATGGATAATAATAAAACCAGTTAAATATGACACCACTAAAGAAAATGAACCAAGTTTTAGTAGCTGATCTCAAAGAAAATCAGATATACAAATAGCCTAGAAAAAAACCCAAAATTATCATCTTGAAGGGCAATGCAAGCAAATACAGAAAGCTAAACAAAATTTAGAAGATGATGAATGAGAAAAAAGAAAATGAACCTTAATCCTTAATAGACAAATAGCATAAAAACCACCAAACAAAAATCCTGAAGTTGAGAATACAGTACCAGAAGTGAAAAATTCAACAGAGAACTTCAGTAGAAAACTTGATCATGCAGAAGAAATAGCAACATTAAATACAGGTCATTTGAAATTAGCTAATTAGAAGGACCAAAATAAGAATGAAGAAGAGTGAAGAAAGCACGAGATACTTATGAGACACCATTAAATTATAAATAAAGTATCTGCCACTCAACAATGGGGATATGTTCTGAGAAATGCATTGTTAGGTGATATCATACAAATATCATAGAATATAACTACATAAACCTATAATTATAGCCTACTGTATACCTGAGCTTTATACAATAGCAATTTGCTCCTAGTCTCCAAACCTATACAACATGCACTGTACCTAATACTGTAGACAACTGTAACAAAATGATAAATATTTGTGTATCTAAACATATCCAAGCATCAAAAAAGGTATGGTAAAAATACAATATTATAATGTTATGGGAACACCATCATGTATGTGGTCTATTTACCAAAATGCCATTATGTGGCTCATGACTATATACAAACCATGGAATTTTTAAAATAAGAGAGAGAAAGAGATAGAAAGCTTATTTAAAGAAACACTGGCTGAAAGATTCCCAAATCTTGTGAAGTCCAGATTCAGAAATCCCAAAGGATGTATTAAAAACACCCAAAAAAGAATACTTTGAGATGCATTATAATCCAAATGGTAAAAGTCAAGAACAAAGGAAAATTCTTGAAAAAAGCAAGAGAAAAGAGACTAGTCAATGACAAAGGAATCTCCATAAGGGCATCAACAGACTTCTCAACAGACACCTTGCAAGTCAAAGGGAGTGAGCTGCTATATTCAAAGTGCTGGAAAGAAAAGAAAAACAGAAGCAAAACAAAAACAAACAAAAAAAACCTGCTAGCCAAAAATCTATCCTTTGGAAATGAAGAGGAAATAAAATAATCACCATAAAACCTGCCTTATAAAAATTAAGGGAGCTCTTCATGTTGAAACAAAAGGATACTAAGTAAAAACATGGAAATATATGAAAGTGTATAATTCACTAAAAATGTAAGAATACAGTCAAATTCAGAATATTGGAATATTGAATAATGTAATGGTGATGTGTAAATCACTTTTATATTTGGTTTAAAATTCAAAAGGCAAAAACATTAAAAATAACTAAACCTTTAATAAATTATTAATGGATACACAATATATAGGCATTAAATGTCATCATATATGGGAGGAGTGAGAAAACTGTAGAGAAGTTATTATCAGCTTTTTAAAAGAATGGTATAAGATATTTTATGCAAGCCCCATGATAACCACAAAAAAAAAACAAGAACAAAACTAAACAAAAAAAAAGTTCTAGTGGATACATAAAAGACAAAGAGAAAGGAATCAAAGCATACCACTATAATAAACCATTAAATCATCAATAAAGACAGGAAGAAAGAAACCAATGAACTACAAACAGTAAAAAACCAAAAAATATAATGGCAATAGTACATCCTTACCTATCAATAATCACTTAAAATGTCAATAGATTAAATTTTGCAATCAAAACACACGGAGTAGCTCTATGAACAACAACAACGAAAGCTTCCAGCAATTGCCAATAAGAACCCCATTTTAGCTTTAAAGACACACATAAATTGAAAATGAAAAGGTAGAAAAAGATATTCCATGTAAATTATAACCAAAAAATAGCAGGACTGGTTATATTTATATGAGACAAAATACACTTTATGTCAAAATCCCTCAAAATAAATTAACAAGGTAAATGCATTATCATTAATGGGCCAATTCATCAAGAAGATATAATAATTGCAAATAAATATTCACCAAAGAATAGCTCAGCTAATTATATAAAGCAAATTTTGAAAGAACTGAAGAATAAAATTGACAGGAATAAAATAATAATAGGGGACTACAATATCTCACTTTCAACAATGGGTTGATCATTCAGTCAGAAAATCCACTGGGTAACAGTGAATTTGAACAACACTATATGCCAAATGGACCTAACAAATATACAAAATGCTCCATACAATGGAAGTAGATTATATTATTCTCAAGAGCACACAGTACATTCTCCAGGATTGTCTGTATTTTTAGACAATGAAACAAGTCTTAAAAGATATAAAAAGATTAAAATAATCTCAAGTATGTTTTCTGTCCACAGTAGTATTCAGTTAGAAATCAGTTGTTTAACGTACCCCGTGTTAGCCAGACAGATTCCATTTTGCTGAGAGTCAGACAGACTCCATCTTAACCTCTGCCTCACCCCTCCTGCCCTTTCTCCTTTGAGTGCATATCTGGTTAATGTTCCTGTGATGGGTGATGTTGTACTTAGAGCTATAGAAACATATAACCATTGTAACCATATCCTGCTTGACAAGCCCACTTGCTATTGTGAATACCCCCTTGACTGATTGTATGGAAAGTACCAAATGTCCCCATCTTGGTAGCCAGCAATCATGGGAACTGCTTGTGTATACTCTCCTTAGTAATCAGCAATCATGGGAACCTCCTGCTTCCTAGTTACCAGCCTCCTTACCTAACTTACTTGTTCGCTTCTGTAAATTCTTCTTCAGCTAGGCTCCCCCTCCCCTTTCTTAAGCAAGGTATAAAAAGTGATCAAGCCCATTCCTTGGGGATGAGAGATTTTGAGCGTGAGCTGACTCTCAGTCACTGGCAATAAAGGACTCATAATTTGAACTCAGAGTGTGGCGCTTTCCATTCAACTCACTTGGTTATAACATTTGGAGGTGCCAGCAAGATTATCGACACTTGACGCAGATCAGTCTCGATCCAGCCTTCCCCGGGTGGAGGTGGACTATAGGAGAAGCACCCCCTGAGATGTTCTAGGGCCCTATAGGCCATCCCTTTCTGGAGGAGAGCGGATAGACCCCCAGCATGCCCCACCAAATTATTCCTCTGAGTCCTCAGTCCTGCTCCCTGGAGAAGGTAAGTCAGGACTGACTGGGTTATTTCTGGAAGCAAACCCTAGCAAGGGACATTTGTTAAAGGGCCAATCAGTCATTCAATTGCCTGGGATGCCAGGATTGACTCCTGTATTCTGATTCCTGACTGGCTTGAGAAATTTCTCCTGTATTCTGATTCCTGACGGGCTTGAGAAATTTCTCCTGTATTCTGATTTCTGACTGGTTTGAGAAATTTCTGAGGGGAAGGAAATTTCTCTGGGATCCCGATTGGTTTACAAAAAGTGCAAAAACTGTTATAACCTCTGAGTGCGTGTGTGAGTGCATGGGCCTTAGAGGCTTGTCCTCCAGCTAGTCTTTCTTATTCTTTTATTTTACCTGCCCCCTCCAGCTACGTCCTCTACCCTCATCTACTCCTTTCTCCTCACTAATTTCAAAACAGGCTGTGTATATACAAATACCACCTGGAGAGAAAGTGCCTCCAATAAAGTTCCTCTTGTGGTCAATTTGTGTGCTCTGTTCACAGGATCTAGCCCCAAGGGGGTGCTCCACGCAATCGGATGTGAAACAAAAGCAAAAAAGAGTCTTCAGTTTGTTGATTTTGATTTTTACCTTTGTCCAGGAAATCACCCTGATACTAACTGCCAACAAGTTTATTAATTTTTCTGCCCATACTGGACTTGTGTAACCTTGGCCACTTACTCTGGAGGACCTCAACATCGTCCTCAACTCTTTCTATAGCTCACACCTCTTGCCCTAAAACATGTAATATAAGAACTTGCAATCCTCTTACCATAACTGTTCATAATCCTAGCTTAACACATTGGTACTATGGTATGACATGGGGATTAAGACTCTATCTCACAGGGTTTGATCATGGAACTCTGTCCGTTACAACCCTCCTAAGCCAATTGGACCTTTGACTGATTTAGGTGACTCTGTGTTCCAAAAACACCCAGACAGTGTTATCTCAACTGTCCCATTGCCCATCCCAGCTCCTCAATCTTGGCTGCAGCATCAACACCTCCAACCCAGCCTAATGTCCATTCTAAATAAAGTGCACCACCTGCTTAATGATACTCAGCCTAAACTGGCCCAAGACTCTGGTTATGCTCAAAGACCAAACCCCCATATTATGTTAGACTGGAGTTGAAGCTATGCTTAACATTGGCCCTCTTTCTTGTCATACACTCCCTTGTTCTCTTACACTAGGAGATGTTTCAGGAAACACCTCCTGCCTAATTAACCCTAGGTATAACCTATCTGCTTCTCCCTTCTAGGCTACCTGCGACCGCTCTTTACTCACTGTTATAAACTCCTCAGTCTCCTACCGGGCACCCAACAATACCTAGTTGGCCTGCACCTCAGGCCTCATCCACTGCATCAATGGAATTGAACCTCGACCTCTTCTGTGCATGTTGGTTCATGTGCTTCCCCAAGTCTACGTGTACAGTGGGCCAGAAGGACAAAATCTCATTGCTCCCCTTGAGCTGCATTCCAGGACCTGCTGAGCTGTCCAACTTCTTGTGCCTCTTCTGGCTGGCCTTAGTATAGCTGAATCAGCAGCTATTGGCACTGCTGCTCTGGTCCGAGGAGAAACTAGACTAATATCCCTATCTCAACAAGTAGATGCTGATTTAAGAAATCTCCAGTCAGCCATAAACATGTAACATACCCAGGTAGAATCCCTAACTAAAGTTGCTTTCCAAAACCATCGAGGCTTAGATTTACAGTTCCTCTCTCAAGGAGGTTTATGCATTGCTTTGGGAGAAAGCCGTTGTTTTTATGCTAACTGGTCTGGAGTTATAAAAGACACTCTTCAACAGGTTCAGGAAAATCTAGATGGAAACCAACAGGATCGGGAAAACAACACCCCATGGTACCAAAAGATGATTAACTAGAGTCCATGACTGACTACTTTAATAACTGGGTTAGTGGGACCCCCTCCTTCTTCTCCTGTTAGGTTTAATCTTTGGACCTTATATACTAATTGGTTCCTCAATTTCATAAAACAATGTGTAGCTTCTGTTAAACTTATGTATCTCAGAACCCACTATAATCCCCTTGTTATAACCTAGGAGTCAACAATTTGACTCCCCAAAAACACAGGTGGCAAATGTGCTAACCTATCCTGTGTTAGGCAGACATACTCCATTTTGCTGAGAGTCAGACAGACTCCATCTTAACCTCTGCCTCATGCTTCCTGCCCTTTCTCCTTTGAGTGCATATCTGGGCCATGTTCCTGTGATGGGTGATGTTGTACTTAGAGCTATAGAAACATATAACCATCGTAACCATATCCTGCTTGACAAGCCTACTTGCTATTGTGAATACCACCTTGATTGATTGTATGGAAAGTACCAAATGTCCCCATCTTGGTAGCCAGCAATCATGGGAACTGCTTGTGTATACTCTCCTTAGTAATCAGCAATCATGGGAACCTCCTGCCTCCTAGTTACCAGCCTCCTTATCTAACATACTTGTTCTGCTTCTGTAAATTCTGCTTCAGCTAGGCTCCCCTTCCCCTTTCTTAAACAAGGTATAAAAAGGAATCAAGCCCCTTCCCCAGGGCTGAGAGATTTTGAGTGTGAGCTGACTCTTGGCTGCTGGCAATAAAGGATTCATAATTCAAACTGAGAGTGTGGCACTTTCCATTCAACTAGCTTAGTTATAACACAGTAACAGGAAAACTTTTAGCAAATTCACAAACACGTGGAAGTTAAATAATAGAATCCTTAACAATGAATGGATCCAGGAAGAAATCAAAAGGAAAATTAAAAAAACTTGAGAAATGCAGAAATAGAAATGTATTTTAAAATATTTAGGATGCCGCAAAAGCATTTCTAAAAAGAAAGTTTATTGAAATAAATGCTTAAATTAAGAAGAAGGTAATATCTCAAATAAACAAGCTAATTTTATGCTTACAGAAATTAGATAAAGAATAAACTGAGCCCAGAGTCAGCAGAAGGGAGGAAATGAAGCAGAAGGGAGGAAATGATAAAGATTATTACATAAATAATAAAATAAAGATTGACAATAGACATGATCAACAAAACTGAGTTGATTTTTGAAAAGATAAAATTAACAAACCTGTAGCTAGATTAAGCAAGAAAACGAGAAGACTCCTGTAAATCAAAAAGCAGACATTACAACTGAACTTATGAAAATACAAAGGATCACAAGACTACCGTGAAAATAATAAATGAACACCAACAAATTGAAGAGTCTATGCAAAGTAGATACATTTCTGGTAAGATACAGCTTACCAAGAATGAATTATGAAGAAAATGGAAATCCAAATAGACCAGTAATGATTTAATCATTAATCTGAAACATCACAACAAAGAAAATCCGAAAACTATATGGATTCAGTGGTGAATTCTACTAAGCATTTAAATAATTAACACCAATCTTTCCTAAACTCATTCACAAAAAAGAGGAGAAAACACTTCCAAATTGATTTCTTGAGGCCAGGATTAACCTGATACCCAAACTAGACAGGGACTGTACAAGAAAAGAACATTATAGTCCAGTAGTGTTAATGAACGTAGATGCAAAAAGCCTCAACAGAATACTATGAAATGGAATCCAACAGCTCATTAATAGGATCATATGCTATAACCAAGTGAAGCTTATCTCTGGAATCCAATAATGGTTCAACCTGCATATGGCAATAAATATGCTACAACAAGTATGGTTCGGGCAATGTTATATTGCCCAAGGCAATTTGCAGATTCAATGCTGTTCCTATCAAACTACCAATGACATTCTTTGTAAAACTAGAAAGAACTATTTTAAACAGAAAGAAGTACAAAAAGCATATTCAACATTCTTTTATGGTAAAAATTCTGAACAAATTAGGTATAGAAGGAATGTATCTAAACATAATAAAGGGCATATATTGCAAGCCTGCAGCTCACATGATACTCAACAGCACAAAGCTGGAAACTTTTCTTCTAATACCAGGACCAAGACAACAGTGCCTATTCTCATTACTTCTATCCAACATAGTATTGTAGGTATTAGAAAAAAAGAAAAAAAAAGAAATAAAATGCATCTGTGTTAGTTCAAGTTACTATAACCAAATATTGTAGACTGGGTAATTTAAAAACAGTAGAAATGTATTCTTACAGTTCTGTAGGCTGGGAGTCCATGATCACTGGGCCAACAGATTTATTGTCTCGTGAAGTCAGCTTCTCATGGAATCACCTTACCTGTTCCCTCAGCTGATTGGAGGTATAAACAGGTTCCCTCAGGCCTTTTTTATAAGGATATTTATGAATGAATATCCCATTCATAAGGGTACAGCTTTAATCACTCCCAAAAGCCCATGTATTATAATACCATGGAAATATTATAATACCATGGCCTTGGTAATTAGGATTCAACATATAAATTTAGGAGGAAGTACAAATATTCACAACATAGCAGCATCCACATTGGAAAGGAATAAGACTGTCTGTTTGCAGATGTCATCATCTTATATGCAGAAAATCTAAAGACCACTAAAAATTAATATAATTAATAAACAATTTAGTAAAATAGCAGGATAAAAATCAACATGAGAAAAATTTTCATGTGTCTATACACTAACAACAAACTCTAAAAAATTTACAACAAGCTTATTTACAGTAGTATAAAAAAGAATAAAATATTTAGGAATATATTTAACCAAGAAGACAAAATATCTATACACTAAAAATGACAAAAGATAGATGAAAAAGACTGAAGAAGACAGAAATAAATGCAAATATATCCCATGTTCATGGATTTGGGACAGATTCCACCCAGGAGGCAGAGGTTGCAGTGAGCTGAGATTGTGCCACTGTACTCCAACCCTGAGCAAAAAAGCAAGACTTCATCTCAAAAAAAAAAAAAAGAAAGGAAGAATGAAAAAAGAAAAAACAGCTAATCCATCATGATCAAGCAGGCTTTAATTCCTGGGATGCAGAGTTTGTTCAACATCCACAAATAGAAAAACATGATTCATTATGTAAACAGAACTAAAGACAGAAACCATATGATCATCTCAATAAATGTAGAAAAGGCCTTTGATAAAATTCAACAACCTTCATGTTAAAAACTTTCAACAAACTAGGCATTGAAGAAACATACTTCAAAGTACTAAGAGATGTTTCTGACAAATTCACAGTGAAAATCATACTGAATGGGCAAAAGCTGGAAACATTCCTCTTGAAAACGTGGGCAAGACAAGGATGCCCTCTCTCACTGCTCCTATTCAACATAGTATTGGAAGTCCTGGCCAGAGCAATCAGGCAAGCGAAAGAAATAATGAGATCCAAATAGGAAGACAGGAAGTCAAACTATCTCTATTTGTAGATAACATAGCTCTATATCTAAAAAATGTCCCATCGTCTCAGTCCCAAAGCTCTTTAAGCTTAGAAACAACTTTAGCAAAGTCTCAGAATACAAAATCAACAACAAAAATTTCTAGCTTTACTACACATGAATAAGCCAAGCTGAGAACCAAATTAGGGACTCAATTCCATTCACAGTTGCCATAAAAAGAATAAAATACCTAAGATACAGCTAACCAGGGAGCAAAGATCTCTACAATGAGAATTACAAAACATGGTCAAAGAAATTCAGGATGACTCAAACAAATTGAAAAACATTCCATGTTCCTGGATAGAAAGAATTGATATTGTTAAAACAGCCATATTGCCCAAAGCAATCTGCAAATTCAATGCTATTCCTATCAAACTACCAATGGCATTATTTGCAGAACTAAAAATAACTATTTAAATATTTATATGGAAAAAAAGAGCTTGAATAGCCAGGCAGTACTAAGCAAATGAACAAAGCAAGAGGCATCATACTACTTGATGTCAAAATATACTACAGGGCTATAGTAACCAAAACAGCATAGTACTGGTGCTAAACCAGACACATAGGCCATTGGAAAAGACTAGAAGCCCAGAAATATGGCTACACACCTACAACCACCTGAACTTCAACAAAGCTGATAAAAACAAGCAATGAAGAAAAGACTCCCCTATTCAATAAATGGTGTTGGGATAACTGGCTAGCCATATGCAGAATATTAAAACTGGATCTCTTCCTTATACTACACCATATGCAAAAGTCAACTCAAGATGGATTAAAGACTTAAATTTAAAACCCAAAACTATAATGAACCCTGCAAGACAACCTAAGCAATATCATTGTGGACATAGAAACTGGCAAAGATTTCATGATGAAAATGCCAAAAGCAACTTCAACAAAAGCAAAAATTGGCAAATGGGATCCAATTAAACTAAAGGGTTTCTTCACAGCAAAATAATCTATCAACCAAGTAAACAGATAACCTAAAGAATGGGAGAAAATATTTGCAAACTATGGATCTAACAAAGGTCTAATACTCAGCATCTATAAGGAACTTCAGTAACTTTACAAGAAAAAAAGGGACAATCCCACTAAAAATTGGGCAAAGGACATGAACAGACCACTTTCAAAAGAAGACATACATGCAGCCAACAAACATGAAAAAAACTCAATATCACTGATCATTAGAGAAACACAAATCAAAGCTATAATAAGGTATCATCTCACACCAGTCAGAATGGCTATTATAAAAAAGTCAAAAAATAACACATGCTGGTGAGGTTGTGGAGAAAAGGAAATGCTTATACACTGTTGACGGGAGTGTAAATTAGTTCCATCCTTGAGATGGAACTAATGAGCTAAGTGTTCTTTAAAACTCAAAACAGAACTACCATTTGACTAGCAATCTCATTACTGGGTATATACCCAAAGGAATATGAGTATTTCTATTATAAAGACACATGCACATGTATGTTTATAGCAGCACTATTCACAATAGCAAAAATGTGGAATCAACCTAAATGTTCATCAATGGAAGTCTAGATAAAGAATATGTGGTACATATATACATTAAAATACTATGCAGCTATAAAAAAGAATGAAATCATGTCCTTTGCAGGAATATGGGTGGGACTGGCGACCATTATCCTTAGGAAACTAATGCAGGAACAGAAAACTAATACCACATGTTCTTACTTACAAGTGGAGTTACATGATGAGAATACATGGAGGTATAGAGGGGAACAACAGGCACTGGGGCCTATTGGAGGGTGGAGGGTGGGAATAGGGAGAGGAACAGAAGAAAATACTATTATTTCATCACATCAGTACAGTACTTGGTGATGAAAAAATACTATACTGTATTTATATTATAGTATAATAAATAATTTATAGTGAAAAAATACTATACTGTATAGTATTATTTCATCACCCAGGTATTATTTCCTCATATACTGTATTTATAGTATTTTTTATTGTTATTAATAGTATAAATACAGTATAGTATTTTTTAACTATTATTACTGAAATAATAGTAAAAATACAGTATAGTATTTTTTTCCTGTTCCTGTTAGTTTAATCTGTACAGGTACCGTACCTGGGTGATGAAATAATAGTATTTTTTTCTGTTCCTCTTAGTTTAATCTGTACATTAAACTTCATGACATGAGTTTATGAATGCTTAAAAAGTTAAAGAATGAAATTGGACCTCTGTTTGATACTATATACAAAAATTAACTTGCATTAGATTAGATTTAAAAGTAAGTTCTAAAACTCTAAATTTCCAAAAATATGTATAAATAAAAAGCTCTTTGAGATTGGTCTTGGCCATGACTTTGAATTTGACACCTAAAGCATAGGCAACAAAACCAAAAATAAATGAGTGTAACTATATCAAACTGAAAAGCTTCTGCACAGTGAAGAAAACAACAAACAAAATGAAAACACGACCTATGGAATGGGAGAAAATATTTTCAAATTATATATTTGATAAAAAGTTAACATCCAGTAAATTAGTATACATAAGGAACTAAAACAACTTAATAGTAAAAACACAAATAATATGATTAAGAAATGACCAAAAAACTTGAATAAATATTTCTCAAAAGAAGACATACAAATGATTAACAGGTATATGGAAAAATGCTGAACATCACTAATCATTGGTCAAATTCAAATAAAAATCACAATGAGATATCACCTCATACTTATTAGTAATGCTATTATAAAAAAGACAAAAATTAGCAAGTGATTGCAGGGATGGGGAGAAAAGGAAATCCTTATATACGCTGTTGGTAGTATTACAAATTGGTATAACCATTAAGAAAACAGTGTGGGGGTTCCTCAAAAAATAATATGTAGAAACATTACACAATCCATCAATCTCACTTCTGGTTATATATACAAAGGAAATCAAATTAGTATCTCAAAAAGATATCTGCACCCCAATGTTTATTGCAGCATCTTTCACAATAGCCAAAACAGGGAAAGAACCTGTCTATTGCAGCATGAATGGATAAAGAAAATGTTATATACACATATATATGATATATGTATGCTATATCTATCTATTTATCTATCATCTATCTATCTATATAGGGGCTCATAGGATATAGAGCTGTGGCTTTATTACCCCCCCCACACACACACATATATCAGCCTAGGGCTCCTGACCTAGATTGAGAGCAATAAATGCTCTAATATATATATATATATATATATATATACACATATGAATGGATGATGCTACAAAGAAAATGTTTTATATATATAAATAACATTTATGTATAAAACATATATATGTTTAATATATAACATTCATATGTTTAATATATAACACATATATATATAACATCATCCATTCATACAGATATAATATATATATGTGTATGTATATATATAGAACTGAGAGCATTTATTGCTCTCAGTCTAGGACAGGGGTCCCCAATCCCTGTGCCACAGGCCAGTACTGGCCTGTCAGGAACAGGGTCGCACAATGGGAGGTGAGTGGCAGGCCAGTGAGCATTGCAGCCTGAGATTACAGCCTGAGATCCACCTCCCATCACATCACCTGAGGCATTAGATTTTCATAAGAGCATGAAACCTATTGTGAACTGTGCACGTAAGGGATCTAGGTTGCAGGCTCCTAATGAGAATCTAACTCACGCCTGATGATCTGAGGTGGAACAGTTGCCCTCCAGTCCCCACACTGCCAAAATTGTCTTCCACAAAACCAGTCCCTGGTGCTAAAAACGTGGGGACCACTCATCTAGAGGACTCACAGTATATAGAGCTGTGGCTTCATTGCCTTAATATTTGAAAAGGATAGTAGGGTGTTTCCTTTTCTCTTTCTTTTTAAAATTGATACATAATGGATGTATGTATTTTCAGAGTACATGTGATATTTTGATATGCTCATACAAAATGTAAAGATCAAATCATGGTAATTGAGAATTCATCACCTTACATAGTTATCATTTGTTTATGTTAGGAATATTGAAAGTATTCTCTTCCAGGCAGTTTATACAATAGATTATTGTTAGTTAAAGTCATCCTACTGACCATCAAATACTAGGTGTTATTTCTTCTAACATATTTGTACCCGTTAATCAAACTCCCTGTGCCTGCATATGGTATTTTCTTTGACCTAGATCTTTGTGATTTCTCCTAGAAAACTGTGGCTTTCTTGATATAATGATGACCTGTAAATATTAAAACTGTATTCATTTACAGAAACATAGGAATTTATGTAAGCTAGTTTTAGATGGTCTTTGAAATTATAAAAATGAATGAAGGAAATCAAACAATATTTTTAATTACTTAATAAAAATTATAAATTCTTTTCAGAGAATAAGAATAAGGACTTATAACAATATAACAAGATTCTATATTATCAAAAATCGGTCAAAAAAACTACTGCATTTCAATTTCCATGTTACAGACAAGAAAGCTAGCAGTGTCTGAATTAAAAATAATAGAAAATTGGAATTTTTAAAATAACATGTGGATGGCTTCCAATTATTTTTTAGTAAAGACTTTATATAAATATTACAAATTTTCTTAGGCATTTCAGTGAATGCATTCCTTTTTAAAAGTTACAAAGATATTTTGTTTTTGCTTTATTTGAAAGAATTTTAACTGTTTTGCTATGGCAGCTTCAGTGGATTCAGATCTGGAACATATCTATTATATGAAAATAACATTAATACAATGAACTTAACCTCATGCTTTATTTAACCAGCTGGATTAATTAAAAATCTTTTGTTGGTGTTTCTAAGAAATTTTTAAAAATATATAAATAAGCATTTTATAAACCACTAAATAACATTGTGTTTAAAAAAGATCCCAGAAGAAACCAAGTGACTTCAGTGATACAAAAGAGTGTTATTAGACTACAGAGTAGAATGCAGTAGAGGTGGTGAGAGAGGATGTTAACCTATATGGTTTCCCAACACCACATAATTTGCCTAAAATGAATCTGTTTTCTAAGGAAATAGCCCATTATGTCCTCTCTTACCCAAAACTCACTCTTCGGTTGTTTTATAGAAATATCTTTCTATTTCTAAATTGTGCTAATGTGTTAAGGCTTTTTCTTTTGCATTAATTTGGAAGTGATAATAGGCAATATTAGCGATTCCTCCTGATTACTACAGTGTTTCACACTGATAAGCACTTTTTAAGAAGAGATTTAATTACATTCCCTAATGAATTTAAAACCGCTGAAAACCACTGCATGAGTAACCATTGCATGAGTAACTCAATTATACATATACATGACCGATAGTTACTGCAAAGATTGATTACATTTTAGAACATTTAGATAAAATGTATACATTTGTTTTATGCAATTGGAAAAGCAAGGTAGGAATTCCAAATAGTAGTAACGCACCTACCTTGTCCACTTGGAGGAGGAAATAGGCATACTGAATTGTTCTTTACAGGATTTCTGATAGAACCTAAGGGTGATGAAAGCATTCAGAACTTTGATGATTAAACCTTTTCTGTAAAAGTACTGACCTAGATTAAAAACTGTAAGCAAGAGAATTGTCCTAGTATCTTAGTGTTTTGTCTTGTTCTAAAGGAATATCTAGGGCTGAGTAATTTATGGGGAAGAGAGGTTTATTTGGCTCACTGTTCTGTGGATCATATAAGAAGTGTGGCACCAGCATGTGCTTCTGGTAGGAATCTCAGGAAGCTTCCAAACATAGCAGAAGGCTAAGGGAGAGCAGGGATGTCACCTGATAAGAGAGAGAGGGAGCAAGAAAGAGAGATGGGAGGGGTACCACTCTCTTTTAAATAGCCATGTCTTGGGGAACTAGTAGAGAAACAATTCACTCATTACTGCCAGGGGAACACTAAGGCATTCATGTGTGATCCACTCCTTGACCCAAACACCTCCCACAAGACCCCACCTCCAACACTAGGGATCAAATTTCAAATGAGATTTGGAGGGACAAATATTCAAACTACATCACCTTGTCACTTAAAGTCCTAAAGAGAAAGAGTAATTCTTACTTGAACTCATCTAGAAGATGATTTCTTTAAGATTGATTTTGCACACACACAAAAACCAAAGCAAAAGTTTTGTCTAACTTACAAATATTGATAGCTAAACTGCTTTACTTTGTTTTTGTTATTTTTCCCATGAATTTCCAAATGATACATGACTTCGCATTTTTGGATGATACTTGTGATCAAATTCAAGTCTTGGTATGTTTTATTTTGCAATACCAAGTATATTCTTTTGTTTACTTTTGGTCAAACGAAACTCAGGCTAGCTAGTCTCCTAGCATCAAATCTTCAAATAAACAAGGCAGCAGGGTTTTACTTTTTTTCATCTCTTGAGAAATTTTCTGGTCATATCACACTATTTGCTACTTTTCAGACATTTTGTGAGAATATTTTGCTCACATAATTGTTTATACAGTTTATAGAAAAAAGGAAATGTGCTTGCTTTGTTCATTGAAATACTAAACACAATGGATTTGTCAGGACTTTGTGTTCGTTGACATCTCTGAATTTAGGAGGAATCATACACAGTGTTATTGTAGATTCCAATCCCTTAGAAGCACTCAGCCTTGCTGACCAGAGGGCTAAGAGAAAACTTATTGTAGGAGATCTAGTTTTCTGGGATTTAGTCATGCATTGTTATCTTTTCCTATACCTGCCTTAGGACCATAATGTCTGGTGCTGCAATGTGGCTGGGGATGGAAATAGACAAACAATAATGTGAAGTATATTAGACAAATAATGGCAAGTGCAATGCAGGCATGGCAAAAATTGGAAAATTTATGGCAATTTTACATTCTGACCAAGGCAAAAGCAACCCAGGTTTTAAAAACCTCAGGAATGTATTAGGCTCCACTCAGTTAGACTGCTAAGTAAAGAGAACAAAAGATTTTCTCTTAACTTTTACAATGCTATATTAAATTTATGAATTGTAGGAATCTGAATTTTGAGAAGAACAATTGGACATGATCCAGCCATCTAACTTACTGTAAGAAAATATCACAAAGCAATGGGGAAGAAATTTCTCTTTGTATCTTTTAAAACAGTTTCATTGTATTATGTATAATATTGGATTTTGTTTTAATTATCAAGCTAGGAAATTTGGGGGTTAATTGAATCTGTGGATTCACATGTCACATGACTGCTAAAAAAATTCTAAGCCATGATTTCTTCAAATGTTCTTCTGGCTCAGTCTCTGTATCTTCTCTCTTTCTAAGACTTTAGTCAAATATAAACTAAACCTTTCTGTAGAATTTACATATTTTCCTTCCCTTTTCCACTTTCTCCCTTTGTGCTAGATGCTGGATAACTTCTTCTAATCTTCATAGTATTAATTTTATCTTCTCTATGCTTAGTCAAATGCCAAATAAATTTTAATGATTGTTATCGTCTCTCCCTTCCTTCCCTCCCTCCCTCCCACCCTCTCTCCTTTCCTTCTTTCTTTCTGTCCCTTCCTTCCTTTCTTTCTTTTTTTCTTTCTTTTCTTTCTTTTCTTTCTTTCTTTCTTTTCTTTCTTTCCTTCTTTCTTTCTTTCTTTCTTTTTCTTTCTTTCTTTCTTTCTTTAATTCTTTCTTTATTTTTCTTTCTTCTTTCTTTCTTTCCTTCCTTCCTTACTCCTCCATCCCTCTCTCCTCTCTCTCTCTCTTTCTTTCTCTTTTCTTTCTTTTTTTTCTTTCTTTCTTTTCAACAGAGTCTCCCTCTGTAGCCCAGGCTGAAGTGCAGTCTTGGCTCACTGCAACCTCTGCCTCCCAGGTTCAAGCAATTCTTCTGCCTCAGCCTCCTGAGTACCTGGAATTACAGGTATTCACCACCAAGCCAGGCTAATTTTTGTATTTTTAGTAGAGATGGGGTTTCACCTTGTTGGCCAGGCATATCTCGAACTCCTAACATCAGGTGATACACCCACTTCAGCCTCCTAAAGTGCTGGGATTACAAATGTGAGCAACCATGCCCAGCCTGTAGTTCTTTCTTAAATATGATCTTAAATATTCCTGTCCCCTGCAAGTGGTATCAAATTTACTGCTTACTTGTTTAAACACTGTAAATACAATTTTAAAATGTATATTTAATAATACAATATGTGAAGTCCATTTGAGTTTGTTTCTTCTCTCTGTTTCATGTATTGATTCTTGATCCTATTAAAATCCTCATGTGCATGTTTATCTTTGAATGTTTGCTGGTTATTTTTCCCTAGAAAAGTTATTTGGGAGAGTGTCTGAGGCCTTGGGTAAAAGCATCTCTATCTGAAGGTTATTCTGTGGATAGAAATACTTGGGAAATTAAAAAAATATCTGTATGTGTGTGTGTGTGTGTGTATGAATGTATGTATATCTGTTCAAGTATGTGTTTTATGTATATATTTGTGTGTGTATTTGTAGATATAGATAATTTTTATCCTGATATTTTTGTTTTGTTTTATCTTGAGCTGGGAGATTCACACAGATAACTTAGCCAGCTATTACCAGAAACAGGAAGTATTTTTCACATTATATAATACATTTAGAATTATATGAGAATTTAAGAGCTGAGATTGGACCTTATGATCCTGTCAGTGGTTATATACTTCTAGGGAGAAAGTATGGAGCCAATGAATCTTACCTTTGAAATCCTTCTTCCTCTTTTCTTCACTTTCCTCTTCCAGTTACCTAAATGATAAAACAATAGTATGATAAAAATCAGCAAGGTTTTTTATCATTGATAGAATATCTTAAGAAGCCAAAGCCTTACGCATGTCCAGGGTTAAAATCTACAAGATATTTTTGACAAAGGACTTGCTTGTGTTGCTCTTAATAGAGTATCTCATACTTTTCTTTCTGCCTATTTGAGGTCTGTTTCTGTGACTGGCTTTAGGTATTTGTCTCCAGAATGGAAGGGCCCGACATTGCAAAAGCATTGGAATAGAGCAGTGAAATCCCGGTGAGAATCCTGATGTGTACTTTAATGATTACTAACCCTGGAAACTGGCAGATGAAAAGAATCTCTCTATAGATATAGCTATCCACTGGGAGAAATTTCTCCCTTTAGAAAATGTAACTCAATTCATTAATATAAATCTATTCACAGGCATTTGTTGGCAGAACATGTACCATGTTCCAGCATGGTATCATTCCTGATAATAATAGAAGTATAGTACTGTGTGTTTCCACACTATCTAGAGAAAAAAATCATTCGTTAAAAATTGTCTTCATTTTGTTGCTGTCACAAATTTGTTGAACTTAGTTGCTACCTTAGCATCCATTTTTAGGCCTGCCATAAGTTATTTGAATCCCAGTGGTACCCTGTCACCTTCACCTATTTAAAACTTCCCCACTCTCTGGATCACCAAGAACTCATCAGGTCAACCCCCAAAGAGACATGTAAAAAAGAAAAATACATAGCAACCAAGTAATACAAACCATTCTGATTGTCTTACTTAAAAGAAAACAAAAAGAGGGGGAAAGGGATTGATCTTGTGGCCAGGGTGTCCAGAGGGGAGAGAAGACAGTCATGGTTTCCTAGTGTCTATTTCCGGTTGGGTCAGTAAAGCCCCTTCCTCATTCTTCTTTTCCACTTATCAACAGAGACAGAAACTAAAAACTGTAACTTCAGGCTGCAAAAAGCCTAAAACAAAGCAAAGTAGAACAACAACAAAATAAGGTGGGCTGGCAATGACTGCTGCTTTAGGGAGCTGTAAATCCAAAGGAAAGAAAAAGAACTTCAAACTTTAAGTACTGAGCAAATGCCAAGCCTAACAAATATAATACTAGCCTTAAATTACTTATTGCACTAAAAATAAATCCCCTAGATTTGATACAGAAGGAGAAAATAAAAGGTAACTAAATAAATTGTGCATATGTATAATATTCCAATACAGCTATATGAGAAATTGTATGTTATCTATATGGTCTGTTTCCAGACCACCACAATAAAGGAATAATCACAATAAGGTGAATCACAAAAATTTGGGGGCTTCCCAGTGTATATTAAAATTATATTTACACTATATTGTAGTCTATTAAGAATACAATAGCATTATGTCTAAAAATGTGTCTATCTTATTTTGAAATACTTTATTGCTTTAAAATGCTAAAGATCATCTGAACCTTAGGCAAGTCATAATCTGTTGCTGGTGGAAGGACTTGCCTCAACATTGATGGCTGCTGACTGATTAGGATGGTGGTTGCTAAAGGTTTGTGTGGCTGCAACAACTTATCAAAATAAGACAATAATAAAGTTTGCCACATTAATTAACTTCCTTTCACAGAAGGTTTCTCTGTGGCATGTGATGCCATTAGATAACACTTTACTCATAGAACTTCTTTCAGATTTGGAGTTAATCCTCTCAGACCCTGTCACTGTTTTATTGACTAGATTTGTGTAATATTCTAAATGCTTTGTAGTAATTTCAACAATGTTCAAAATATCTTCATCAGGTGTAGATTCCATCCAATTTCTTTGTTCATCTCTGAGAAGCAACTCCTCATTGTTCAAGTTTTATCAAGAGATTGCAGCAATTCAGCCATCTTCAGGCTCCACTTATAATTCTTTTGCTATTCCCATCACATCGCAGTAGTAACTGAAGTCTTGAACCCCTCCAAGTCATCCATGATCGTTGAAATCAATTCCAAACTCCTTTTAATGTTACTATCAATCACAAATGTTCTAAATGGTATCTAGAATGGTGAATCATTTTTAGAAGATTTTCCATTTACTTTGCTAAGATCCATCAGAGAAATTACTACCTGTGACAGCTATAGCATTTATGAAGTGTATTTCTTAAACAGCAAGTCTTAAAAATGGAAATTGTTCCTTGATTCATGGGCTGCAGATCAGTGCTGTGTTAGTGGGCATGAAAACAACATAACTTTCCTTGTACATCTCTATCAGAGGTCTTGGGTTACCAGGTGCATTGTCAATGAACAGTGATATTTCAGAGGAAATCTTTTTCTCTGAGCAGTAGGTCTCAATACTGGGGTTAAAACATTCAGTAAACCATGCTATAAATAGATGCACTGTTATCCAGATTTTGTCTTTCCACTTTTAGAACATAAGGAAGTAGATTTAGCATAATTCTTAAGGGACTTAGAATTTTTGGAATGGTAAATGAGCACCTAACAAGAAACTCAGCCTGGCTTTAAAGCTTGGAAACTGGGTGTTGACTTCTCTCTAGCTGTGAAAGTCCTGGGTGAAATCTTCAAATATATGACTGTTTTGACTGCACTGAAAATCTGTTGTCTAGTATAGCCATCTTCATCAATGATCTTAGGTCAATCATCTGGACAACTTGCTGCAGCTCTGCACTAGCACTTACTGCCTCACTTTGCAGTTTTATGTTATGGAGATGGCTTCTTTTCTTAAACCTCATGAATCAGCCTCTATTGGCTTCAGACTTTTCTTCCATCTCTTCCTCACCTCTCTCAGCCTTAGAAAATTGAAAAGAGTTGGGATCTTGCTCTGGATTAGGGTTTGGCTTAAGGGTATGTTGTGATTAAGGTTTGATCTTCTATTGAGACCACTTAAACCTTTTCCACATCAGCAATAAGGCTATTTTGTTTTGTTATCATTTGTGTGTTCACTGGAGTAGTACTTTAAAATCCCTTCAAGAACTTATGCTTTGCATTCACAACTTGGCTAAGTGTATGGCTCAAGAAGCCTAGCTATTGGCCTATATGGGCTTTCACTATGCCTTCCACACTACACTTCATCATTTCTATCTATTGATTTAAAAGAAGAGATGCAAGACTCTTTTTTCAGTTGAACACTAAGAGACCATTATAGGGTTATTAATTGACCTAAATTCAAGATTGTTGTGTCTCAGGAAACAGGGAAGCCAGAGAAGAGGGAGAGACAGGGAAACAACTGGCCAGAGTAGCAAACAGAACACAAGTAACCTTTATGGATCAACTTTGCCATCTTATATGGGCCCAGTTTGTGGTGCCCCAAAACAACTACAATAGAAACATCAGAGACCACTGATCAGAGATTAGCATAACATATGTAATAATAATTAAAAAGTTTGAAATATTGTGAGAATTACCAAAATGCGACACAGAGACATGAAGAGAGGACATGCTGTTGGAAAAGTGACTCCATGATAGTCTTGCTTCATGTAAAGTTGTCACAAACTTTCAATTTGTATCAAATGCAGTATCTGTGAAGTACAATAAAGGGAAGTGCAATAGAATGAAGTATGCTTGTACAATTTTAACTTGCTGATATGATTTGACTCTGTATTCTCACCAAAATCTTATGTTGATTTGCACTGCCATAATCCCCACTTGTTGTGGGAGGGACTAAGTAGGAGTTAATTTGAATCATGGGGACAGGTCCCCCAAACTGTTCTGATGGTAGTGAATCAGTCTCATGAGATCTGATGGTTTTATCAGGGGTTTCTGCTTTTGCATCTTCCTCATATTTTCTCTTGCTGTCACCATGTAAGAAGTGCCAAAATCTCCTGAAACTGATAAGCAACTTTGGCAAATTCTCAGGATACAAAATCAACATGCAAAAATCACAAGCATTCCTATGCGCCAATAACAGACTTAAAGAGAGCCAAATCAAGAATGATCTGCCATTCACAATTGCTACAAAGAGAATAAAACACCTAGGAATACAACTAACAAGGAACGTAAAGGACCTCTTCAAGGAGAACTACAAACCACTGCCCAACAAAATAAGAGAGGACACAAACAGATGGAGAAACATTCCATGCTCATGGTTAGGAAGGATCAATATCGTGAAAATGGCCATACTGCCCAAAGTAATTTACAGATTCAATGCTATCCCCATCAAGCTATGAATGACCTTCTTCACAGAACTGGAGAAAACCACCTCAAACTTCATATGGAACCAAAAGAAAACCCACATAGCCAAGTCAATTCTAAGCAAAAAGAACAAAGCGGGAGGCATCACACTACCTGACTTCAAACTATACTACAAGTCTACAGTAATCAAAACAGCATGGAACTGGTACCAAAACAGAGATATAGACCAATGGAACAGAACAGAGGCCTCAGAGGCAATGCCACACATCTACAACCATCTGATCTTTGACAAACCTGACAAAAACAAGCAATGGGGAAAGGAGTCCCTGTTTAATAAATTGTGTTGGGAAAACTGGCTAGCCATGTGCAGAAAGCAGAAACTGGACCCCTTCCTGACACCTTACACTAAAATTAACTCCAGATGGATTAAAGACTTAAACATAAGACCTAACACCATAAAAACCCTGCAAGAAAATCTTGGTAAAACCATTCAGGACATAGGTGTAGGCAAGGACATCATGGTAAAACACCAAAAGTATTGGCAACAAAAGCCAAAATAGACAAATGGGACCTAATTAAACTCCACAGCTTCTGCATGGCAAAAGAAACAGTCATTAGAGTTAATCGTCAACCAACAGAATGGCAAAATTTTTTTGCAATCTATCCATCTGACAAAGGGCTAATATCCAGAATCTACAAAGAACTAAAACAGATTTACAAGAAAAAAACAAACAAGCCCATTCAAAAATGGGCGAAGGATATGAACAGACACTTTACAAAAGAAGACATACATGAGGCCAACAAACATATGATAAAATGCTCATCATCACTGGTCATTAGAGAAATGCAAATCAAATCTACATTGAGATACCATCTCACTCCAGTTAGAAGGGCAATGATTAAAAAATCTGGAGACAACAGATGCTGGAGAGGATGTGGAGAAATAGGAACACTTTTACACTGTTGGTGGGAGTGTAAATTAGTTCAACCATTGTGGAAAACAGTGTGACGATTCCTCAAGGACCTAGAAATAGAAATTCCATTTGACCCAGCAATCCCATTACTGGATATAATCCAAAGGATTATAAATCGTTCTACTATGAGGACACATGTACACGAATGTTCATTGCAGCACAGTTTACAATAGCAAAGACCTGGAACCAACCCAAATGCCCATCGATGATAGACTGGACAGGAAAAATGTGGCACATATACACCATGGAATATTATGCAGCCATCAAAAACGATGAGTTCACGTCCTTTGTAGGGACATGGATGAACCTGGAAACCATCATTCTCAGCAAACTGACACAAGAACAGAAAATCAAACACCACATGTTCTCACTCATAGGTGGGTGTTGAACAATGAGAACACATGGACACAGGGAGGGGAGCACTATACACTGGGGTCTGTTGGGGGGGAGTGGGGGAGACAGAGGGGGGGTGGGGAGTTGGGGAGGGATAGCATGGGGAGAAATGCCAGATATAGGTGAAGGGGAGGAAGGCAGCAAATCACACTGCCACGTATGCACCTATGCAACAACCTTACATGATTTTCACATGTACCCCAAAACCTAAAATGCAATAAAAAAAAAAAAAAGTTACTTTCACCAACATTTGCTAAATTATTTAATTTTATTAAACTAATATAAACATTTTGTTTTTTCTATCCTTAAAATTACTTTCATCACCATAATTTAATTTATGATGGGCTAGGTGCTGTGGCTCACTCTTGTAATCCCAGCACTTTGGGAGGATGAGGCAGGTAGATCACCTGAGGTCAGGAATTTGAGATCAGCTTGCCTGACATGGTGAAACCCCCATTTCTACTAAAAATGAAAAAATTAGCTGAGCATGGTGGCAGTGCCTGTAATTCCAGATACTCAGGAGGCTGAGGCAGGAGAATTGGTTAAACCTGGGAGGTGGAGGTTACAGTGAGCTGAGACCCTGCCATTGCACTCCAGCCTGAGAGTCAAGAGCAAAACTCCATCTCACACACACACACAAATAATAAAATAATAATAATTTATGACTGCTGCTGTATTTTGAAGAGATGTATTATTTCTAGACCAAAAAATCCAGGGAAGCTTGCCTGTTCAATTAGGGTTAAAAAATAATAAAAATTTTACTTCCCTGAATTAGTTACTAATGTTAAACTGAAAATTATAAGCCTTGCTGAATTGAAACGGTTCTATAATAAGTTAGAAATATCGAGGGATCCAAGATGGCCTGTTAGGAGCAGCTCAGGATTGCAGCTCCCAGGGAAAGCACAGAGGGACTGCAGGGAAGTTCACATGGCAGCTGGGTGGAGCCCACAGCAGCTGAGCAAAGCCTCTGCAGGCAGACAGTGACTAGGTTGCCTCCTCACTGGGCAGGGAAGCCCTGAAAAAAGGCAGCAGCATAACAGAAACTCATAAATAAAGCCCTAACTCCCTGGGACAGAGCACCTGGGGAAAAAAAAGGGAGGGGTTATGAGTTCTGCTGCAGCAGACTTAAATGTACCAGCCCAGCAGCTCTGAATGAACAATGGAGCTCACAGCTCAGCACTTGAGCTCCTATAAACGACAGACTGTCTCCTCAAGCAACTCCCTGACCCCCATATATCCAAAGAGTCACCTTATAAAGGAGAGCTCAGACTGACATCTGGCAGGTATCCTTCTGGGACAAAGATAGCAGAAGAAGAAACTGGCAGCAACTCTTACTGTCCTGCAGCCGCTGCAGGTGATCCCCAGGTGAGCAGGGCATGGAGTGGGCCTCAGCAGTCCTACAGCAGAGGGGCCAGACTGTTAGAAGGAAAACTATGAAACAGAAAGAAATAACATCATCAACAAACTGGATGTCCACTCAGAGACCTAATCTGAAAGTCAGCAACTACAAAGATGACAGGTGGATAAATCCACAAAGATGGGAAGAAACCAGCACAAAAAGGATGAAAACACCCGAAACCAGAACGCCTCTCCTCCTACAAGGGATCACAACTCCTCACCATCAAGGGAACAAGGCTGGATGGAGAATGAGTGTGATGAATTGACAGAATCAGGCTTCAGAAGGTGGGTAATAAGAAATTTCTGTGAGCTAAAGAACATGTTCTAACCCAGTGCAAAGAAACTAAGAACCTTGAAAAAAGATTTGACAAAATGCTAACGAGAATAAACAACTTAGAGAGGAATATAAGTGAATTGAGTAAGCTGAAAAACACAATACAAGAACTTCACAAAGCATATTCAAGTTTCAACAGCTGAATTTACCAAGAAGAAGAAGGGATATCATACATCAAAGATCAACTCAATGAAATAAAATGAGAAGGCAAGATTAGAGCAAAAAGGGTAGAAAAGAATGAACAAAGTCTTCAAGAAATATGGGACTATGTGAAAAGACCTAATCTACATTTGATAGGTGTACCTGAATGTGACAGAGAGAATGAATACAAGCTGGAAAATACTCTTCAGGATATTATCCAGGAAAACTTCCCCAACCTAGCAAGGCAAGCCAATATTCAAGTCCAGGAAATACAAAGAACACCACAAAGATATTCCTCAAGAAGAGCAACCCCAAGGCACATAATCGTCAGATTCACCAGGGTTGAAATGAAAGAGAAAATGCTAAGGGCAGCCAGAGAGAAAGGTTGGGTTACTCACAAAGGGAAGCCCATCAGACTCACAGTGGATCTCTCAGCAGAAATCCTACAAGCCAGAAGAGAGTGGGGGGCAATATTCAACATCCTTAAAGAAAAGAACTTTCAACCCAGAATTTCATATCCAGCCAAACTAAGCTTCATAAGTGAAGGAAAAATAAAATCCTTTGTGAACAAGTAAGTACTCAGAGATTTCATCACCACCAGGCCTGCTTTACAAGAGCTCCTGAAAGAGGCACTAAACATAGAAAGGAACAACTAGTACCAGCCACTCCAAAAACATATCAAATGGTAAAGAGCAATGACACAATAAAGAAACTGCATCAACTAATGGGCAAAACAGCCAGCTAGCATCAAAATGGCAGGATCAAATTCACACATAACAATATTAACCCTAAATGTAAATGGGCTAAATGCCCCAATCAAAAGACACAGACTGGCAAATTGGATAAAAAGCCAAAACCCATCAGTGTGCTGTATCCAGGAAACCCATCTCACATGCAAGGATACACAAAGGCTCAAAATAAAGGGATAGAGGAAGATTTACCAAGCAAATGGAGAGCAAAAAAAAGCAGGAGTTGCAATTCTCATCTCTGATAAAATAGACTTTAAACCAACAAAGATCAAAAGAGACAAAGAAGGACATTACATAATGGTAAAAGGATCAATGCAACAAGAAGAGCTAACAATCCTAAATATATACGCACCCAATACAGGAGCACCCAGATACATAAGGCCAGTTCTTAATGACTTACAAAGAGACTTAGACTCCCACACAATAATAGTGGGAGACTTTAACACCCCATTGTCAATTTTAGACAGATCAATGAGACAGAAAATTAACAAGGATATCCAGGACTTGAACTCAGACCTGGACCAAGCAAACCGAATAGACATTTACAGAACTTTCCACATCAAATCCAAAGAATATACATTCTTCTCAGCACCACATCACGCCTACTCTAAAATTGACCACATAATTGGAAGTAAATCACTCCTCAGCAAATGCAAAAGAATGGAAATCATAACAAACAGTCTCTCAGACCACAGTGCAATCAAGTTAGAACTCAGAATTCAGAAACTAACTCAGAACCACACAGCTTCATGGAAACTGAACAACTGGCTCTTGAATGTTGACTTGATAAACAATGAAATGAAGGCAGAAATAAAGATGTTCTTCCAAACCAATGAGAATGAAGACACAACATACCAGAATCTCTGGGACACATTTAAAGCAGTCTCTAGAGGAAAATATATAGCAATAAATGCCCACATGAGAAGCAAGGAGAGATCTAAAATTGACACCCTATCATCAAAATTGAAAGAGCTAGAGGAGCAAGATCAAAAAAACTCAAAACCTAGCAGAAGACAATAAAAAACTAAGATCAGAGCACAACTGAAGGAGATAGACACAAAAAATCCTTCAAAAAGTCAATGAATTCAGGAGCTGGTTTTTCAAAAAGAGCAACAAAATAGGCAGACCACTAGCCAGATTAATAAAAAAGAAAAGTGAATAATAAAAAAGAAATAGAATAATCAAATAAATGCAATAAAAAACAATAAAGAGGATATCACCACAGATTCCACAGAAATACAAACCATCATCAGGGACTATTACAAACAATTCTATGCACATAAACTAGTAAACCTGGAAGAAATGGATAAATTCCTGGACACTTGCATCCTCCCAAGCCTAAACCAGGAAGAAGTCAAAACACTTAATAGACCAATAACAAGGTCTGAAGTTGAGGCAGTAATTAAGAGCCTACCACCCAAAAAAGCCCAGGTCCAGATAGGTTCACAGCCGAATTATACCGGACATACAAAGAGGAGCTGGTACCATTCCTTCTGAAACTATTCCAAATAATCCAAAAAGAGGGAATCCTTCCCAAATCATTTTATGAGACCAACATCATCCTGATACCAAAACCCGGCAGAGACTCAGCAAGAAAAGAAAACTTCAGGCCAATATCCATGATGAACATAGATGAAAAAATCTTCAATAAAATACTGGCAAACCAATTGCAACAGCACATCAAAAAGCTTACCCGCCATTATCAAGTAGGATTCATCCTGGGGATACAAGGATGGTTCAATATATGTAAGTCTATAAACATAATTCACCACATGAACAGAACCAAAGACAAAAACCACATGATTATCTCAATTGATGCATAGAAGGCCTTTGATAAAATTCAACAGCCCTTTATGCTAAAAACCCTCAATAAACTAGGTATTGATGGAACGTATCTCAAAATAATAAAAGCTATTTATGACAAACCAACAGCCAATATCATACTGAATGGGCAAAAACTGGAAGCATTCCCTTTGAAATCTGTCACTAGACAAGGATGCCCTCACTCACCACTCCTATTCAATATAGTACTGGAAGTTCCAGCTAGAGCAATCAGGCAAGAAAAAGAAATAAAGGGTATTGAAATAGGAAAGGAGGAAGTCAAATTGTCTCTATTTGCAGACGACATGATTGTATATCTAGAAGACCCCTTCATCTCAGCCCAAAATCTCCTGAAACTGATAAGCAATTTCAGCAAAGTCTCAGGAAACAAAATCAATGTGCAAAAGTCACAAGCATTCCTATACATCAATAACAGACTTAAAGAGAGCCAAATCAAGAATGATCTGCCATTCACAATTGCTACAAAGAGAATAAAATACCTAGGAATACAATCAACAAGGAACGTAAAGGACCTGTTCAAGGAGAACTACAAACCACTGCTCAACGAAATAAGAGAGGAAACAAACAGATGGAGAAACATTCCATGCTCATGGTTAGGAAGGATCAATATCGTGAAAATGGCCATACTGCCCAAAGTAATTTACAGATTCAATGCTATCCCCATCAAGCTATGAATGACCTTCTTCACAGAACTGGAGAAAACCACCTCAAACTTCATATGGAACCAAAAGAAAACCCACATAGCCAAGTCAATTCTAAGCAAAAAGAACAAAGCGGGAGGCATCACACTACCTGACTTCAAACTATACTACAAGTCTACAGTAATAAAAACAGCATGGTACTGGTACCGAAACAGAGATATAGACCAATGGAACAGAACAGAGGCCTCGGAGGCAACACCACACATCTACAACCATCCGATCTTTGACAAACCTGACAAAAACAAGCAATGGGGAAAGGAGTCCCTGTTTAATAAATTGTGTTGGGAAAACTGGCTAGCCATGTGCAGAAAGCAGAAACTGGACCCCTTCCTGACACCTTACACTAAAATTAACTCCAGATGAATTAAAGACTTAAACATAAGACCTAACACCATAAAAACCCTGCAAGAAAATCTAGGCAAAACCATTCAGGACATAGGCGTAGGCAAGGACTTCATGACCAAAACACAAAAAGCATTGGCAACAAAAGCCAAAATAGACAAACGGGACCTAATTAAACTCCACAGCTTCTGCAAGACAAAAGAAACAGTCATTAGAATGAATCAACAACCAACAGAATGGCAAAAATTTTTGCAGTCTATCCATCTGACAAAGGGTTGTTATCCATAATCTACAAATAACTAAAACAGATTTGCAATAAAAAAACAAACAAACCCATTCAAAAATGGGTGAAGGATATGAACAGACACTTTACAAAAGAAGACATATATGAGGCCAACAAATGTGAAAAAATGCTCATCATCACTGGTCATTAGAGAAATGCAAGTCAAATCTACATTGAGATACCATCTCACACCAGTTAGAAGGGCGATCATTAAAAGAATCTGGTGACAACAGATGCTGGAGAGGATGCAGAGAAATAGGAACACTTTTACACTGTTGGTGGGAGTGTAAATTAGTTCAACCATTGTGGAAGACAGTGTGGCGATTCCTCAAGGACCTAGAAATAGAAATTCCATTTGACCCAGCAATCCCATTACTGGGTATATATCCAAAGGATTATAAATCGTTCTACTATGAGGACGCATGCAGACGAATGTTCACTGTGGCACTGTTTACAATTGCAAAGACCTGAAACCAGCCCAAATGCCCATCGATGATAGACTGGACAGGAAAAATGTGACACATATACACCATGGAATATGATGCAGCCATCAAAAATGATGAGTTCATGTCCTTTGTAGGGACATGGATGAACCTGGAAATCATCATTCTCAGCAAACTGATGCAAGAACAGATAATCAAACACTGCATGTTCTCAGTCATAGGCGGGTGTTGAACAATGGGAACACCTGGACACAGGGAGGGGAGCATCAAACACTGGGATCTGTCGGGGGGAAGGGGGGGGGACAGCGGGGGGTGGGGAGTTGGGGAGAGAGAGCATGGGGAGAAATGCCAGATATAGGTGATGGGGAGGAAGGCAGCAAATCACACTGCCATGTGTGTACCTATGCAAAAATCTTACATGTTCTTCACATGTACCCCAAGACCTAAAATGCAATAAAAAAGTTAAAAATTAAAAATTAAAAACAAAGTTTCATACCCTAAATCATGAAAGCAAGTTGCATTTTCATGTGGAGCATGTTAAGTCGAGTTTAGTGTTTATAGCAGCAGGCTGTGTCCAAGTTACTCATAAACACAAAAGATACACCCTGACTTTAGAGCATAACTGCTGCATACAAAAGCTTTATTTCTAAGTAAAATGATGCAACAGAAAATAAGTAGCTTTTTAAAGAACTAGTTATCTTATACATTTTAAGAAACAAATTACCTCACTGAAATAAGTTTATTTGTGATAATGAACTTTAGATTTAACATAGTGTGCTGTAACATTTGAAATTGCTAATAACATGAAACAAATTAAATCTGACTATTGTAAATAAATTGCACCAATATATGAGATATTCCAAGGGGGAAAAAAAAGAAATATCAATACATGTTTAGATGTTCTTATATATTTAATATATTTACACAATTTTGGATAACAGTTATCAAACTAATCTCATACTGTAATGTGGTCTAGCTGAATGTGACCTGTATGAAGTTTCTGCTCTTTTTCACTCACCAAGCCCTTCTGAAAACACTAAAACTCTTCAAATAGACAAGTGTACTCATTATGTGGTGTTATAACAATGGAAAGTTGTTTTAAAAGTTTCTAAATACTCTTCTGTCCTGTACTTATATTACCACAGCCAGGAAGAAACACTTCATGGACCAGTCCTGGTGGACAGATCACATTTTGAATAGCACTACTTTTGTACTCACCTGTGGCTCCTGAAGAGGTAACCCTAAATCCTGGACTATCTCTCTGGTATACACTGTGTGTGTGTAGCAGAAGACTGAGAGGTAAAAAGGGACAGAGTAACTCTAGATGTTAGAAACTTGAAATACAAATAGGGGTTTGATCTTGTAGCAACAGGTATTTGGGAGCCAGCATGGCTCTGTGAGTAGAGGAATAACATGATGATAGTCATGCTTTGGCAACCAGTGCTTTGGCAGAATATTAGAACTTCATGATGATCTAGTGCAACCTACTCACTATACAGATTTTTAAAAATCATTTAAATAATCACCAACAGAATCAAGATTAGCATCGCAAAATGGAGAATATTATATTTATGAAGAAGGTTTTGAAAAAAGTCCAAATATAATGTGCAAAACAAAGAGCTTCTATAACTTGCTATACTTAAAGTTAGGTGATGTTGGGATGCTGTTAACAGTTAAACTTATAAGGACACTGTGTAAGACCTTAACTCGACCCACCATGACAAAAACTCTCTGATATTTTATTGTCTTTTCAAACTTGCTCTTCATTCAGTGACATCTGCAGTTTTCAGGTCACTCCATTCCCAACAGCTACGTGACGTGCATTAGCCATGACCACTGAAGCATGAAGAAATTAAGCAGTTAAGAAGACATTGGGGAGCTATAAAAATTCAAAGGCCGAAAGTGGCAATGTAAAGTTGCAATTAGCCTATTTTTATTATTTTTAGAATGGCATTTTACTACTGTATGTAAACCTGCAAATAGAACAGATGATAAATATTTATTCCTTCAAATGTTTTTAAATTTAGTTAGAATATTATGGCAAAATGTTTCAATTAATTTAAAACAATTTTTCCAGGAATATACTAGACATTGTGAGTTACCTATTAAATATTCACTTCATCTTTTTTATGTGGTATCCATTGTTGTACCATATACACATGAGCTTGGGAAAAAGTTGACTTTGTCCCCAACTCTAGAGTTGAGAGAGAAAAATGGGCCAAAATTTAGACAGAGATAAAATGGAACTCAATTCACATCTGACATTCTTGGTCATCTAACAATTAGTTCTTGTTAGACAATCTCCATCTCACAAAAAAGATAATCACATTCTTTGAGATAGGGAGTGAAAAACCTTATTTAATGGCAGATGCAGCCTCAGAAGAATGAGGAATGGAGAAAAATAACTGATTATACATAACTGTTTTTCCTTGTAGCGTCACTTGTGGAGACAGAGATTAAAAAACAAGTGGCTTGAGTTTGTGAGGTTAACCAGTTCAGCAAATGGGGTTTCAAATTCAGTTGGTTCTTTTTTCTTATGACTTTTACACAACACTATATTTAAAGATGACCTCTGTACAATAATCATTCTAATAGAATGGAAGCTTCCAGAAGAAGATAACTTCATAATGTGGGGAATTTTTATCTGTTTATCTTCTTAATTAATTAATTATTTAATTCAAGAAACATTTATTTATAATCTATCACATATAAGGTAATGTCCACTTTACTGGAGGTACATCAAGGTTTCTACTGAAAGGGACTTTCATTCTACTTGAGGAGAAAAGCAAGAAAAAAGTAAACAAAATGTAAATAGTATAACTTCAAAAAGTAATTAAGCAAATTAAGGAAGCAGGCACAGTTTTGTAATAGAAAATGATGGGGATTGAGTAGGTGCCCATTCAGTAGGATGATCACAGAAGGCCAAAGAAGATACATTTTGACTAAGAAATTAATGATGAGTAGTTAGACAAAGGAAGATCTGAGGAATCACCTTTCTGTTAGAGGGGGACCATAATCTCAGAGGCCTTTACAATGGGAAATAACTTGAATCTTATTTGTCATGTTCACTGTCGATTCCCTAGTAACTGGAAAATATTAAGCATACATGAAGTATTCATTAAAAACTGGCTAAATAAGTTAATAAATTATGAAGTCCTTTTTTTACATTTGGAAAGATTAAACTAAAGGGAGATTTGTTGTTTGCCTAGGGTCATATACATATTTGAGAAAGTTGGAAGTCATAGATGAACTAAGTGCTTGCTTGAGATTTTGTCATAGTTTTCAAAGTGTAATATACTGTTAATTAATTTGATTTACCATGTTCTCAAACCCACAAAACAACTGTATTTTATGATTTCTATTAGATATGAATTTAATTACCAATTTCATAATAAGCAATGTGAGACTTTTGCAATTAATTGGATGCAAAGTGCTGAATATTTGACATAAGAAGATAGATACATGCAAAAATGAACATTCATGTAGAGGAGAAAACTGGATGTGGGGAAAGATCTGTTCACATAAGCTAGGAACAATATTTAATACGTAGGATGAATAATTTTACCACCTGGATTTTTGTTTATACAAATGTACATTCCTTAACATAATGGAAATAATTGTAAAAATATTGATGTTGAGTTTATTAAATGTATTAATATTTTTAGGACATCCTAATTTCTAAAAGGCTGCAACTTCTTCCCTTGTCACAAACTTCCCTCTTACTTTGGTAGAATTATTAAAAGTACTTGGAATTAGTCTCTGTACAGAATAGTGTTAATGAAATACCTCTTGGCAAACTCAGGGAGTGCTTCTTATCAGAGAATTGGGTTTGTCATCATGGGATGTGGTAATTACACATTTGTTCCCATGGCAAAATCTAAAATTACTTCTGTGTTCTACCTACCTCTCAGTACATAAATAATAGATATCATAGACTATTTTGCCTGAAATTTAGATTTAACTTGAAGAGGTAACTTTCTTTTTAAAAGAAAATATTTGCATAGGATTCTTTCTTTCTTAAATCATCTCTCTCCAATGCATTATTCTTCTATCACTTAAGTAGTTTCATTTGTGCTGTTGAAAAATTTGTTGACATTCATTATTGAAATTAATGCCAAAGATCACAACAGTCTTAATTTAGTATTTGCTTCATATAGTTCTGAAAATAATTTTCATTAAAAACTTAAATTTTTCCTCAATGCCATATTTCATCTGAAAAATACATAATCCAGGCTAGAGAACAAATAGTGTCTTAACTAGATCTAACAGGTAATAACAATGGAAGAAATTTATTGATGATTTGTTTGAATGGGCTGCAAAATCATGAAAGCAGGTATAATGTCTATGTTTGTTACAGGATACTGTTTAATTCTCTTCAACCTGAAGAGGCCTTTCCAGTTTAGAAGGTATTTATTAACTTTTCTTGAATGAATGATTTAATTAATCAGCAGCAGTAATTGCAAAAGCAGGTTAGAATAGAAAGATAAGAGTTTGAGAGACTTGAGGATGTCGATTTAGAAGTAAGCATAATTGAATGATGGTGATGGAACCAGGAAGGGTCTGGTAATAGGTAAGAACATTGGCTTTGGAATCAGTACAGCTTGGGTTTGAATCTTGCCTTTATGTTCTACTAGCTGTATAAATTTGGGTTGCTTGATTTTTCAAATTCCATTTTCCTTTTCTGTAAACTAAGTATAGTGATGCCTACATCAAATATCTGTTGTGAGGTTTCCATGAAGTGATATTTCATATTTGTAAATACTCCTCTCTCCCTCCACTCTATCCCATTTCTCTTCTCTTTCTTCTTCTATCCTCCCTGCCATCACCCCATTACTCTTTTTTTTTTTTTTGAGATAGAGTCTCACTCCGTTACCAGGTGCCAGGCTGGAGTGCAGTGGCACGACTTCAGCTCACTGCAACCTCTGTCTCCCATTCAAGCAATTCTCTTGCCTCAGCCTCCCAAGTAGCTGGGACTACAGGTGTGCTCCACTGCGCCCAAATAATTTTTTTGTATTTTTAGTAGAGACGGGGTTTCACCACGTTGGCCAGGAAGGTCTCGATCTCTTGACCTCGTGATCCACCCACTTTGGTCTCCCAAAGTGCTGGGATTACAGGCATGAGCCACTGCACCTGGCCACCTCATTACTCTTTAAGCTTTGAATGAAGAGTAATGAAATAAGTGGTGTTGGGAAAACTGGCTAGCAATGTGCAGAAAGCAGAAACTGGACCCCTTCCTGATACTTTACACAAAAATTAACTCTAGATGGATTAAGGATCTAAACATATGACCTAACACCATAAAAACCCTAGAAGAAAACCTAGGCAAAACCATTCAGGACATAGGCATAGGCAAGGACTTCATGGCTAAAACACCAAAAGCAATGGCAATAAAAGCCAAAATAGACAAATGGGATCTAATTAAACTCCACAGCTTCTGTACAGCAAAGGAAACAATCATTAGAGAGAACCAGCAACCAACAGAATGGGAAAAAAATTTTTGCAATCTACCCGTCTGACAAAGGGCTAATATCCAGAATCTACAAAGAACTAAAACAGATTTACAACAAACAAACAAACCAACCCATTGAAAAATGGGCAAAAGATATGAACAAACACTTTAAAAAAGAAGACATCTATGAGGTCAACAAACATGTGAAAAATGCTCATCATCACTGGTCATTAGAGAAATGCAAATCAAAACCACATTGAGATACCATCTCATACCAGTTAAAATGGAGATCATTAAAAAATCTGGATATAACAGATGCTGGAGAGGATGTGGAGAAATAAGAATGCTTTTACCCTGTTGGTGGGAGTGCAAATTAGTGCAACCATTTTGAAAGACAGTGTGGCAATTCCTCAAGGACCTAGAAATAGAAATACCATTTGACCCAGCAATCCCATTACTGGGTATAAACCCAAATCAATATAAATCATTCTATTACAAAGACATATGCACATGTGTGTTCATTGCAGCATTGTTTACAATAGCAAAGACCTGGAACCAACTCAAATATCCATCAACGATAGACTGGATAAAGGAAATGTGGCACACATACACCATGGAATACTATGCAACCATAAAAAAATGATGAGTTTGTGTCCTTCTTAGGGACGTGGATGAATCTGGAAACCATTATTCTCAGCAAACTGACACAAGAACAGAAAACCAAACACTGCATGTTCTCACTCATAGGTGAGTGTTGAACAATTAGAACACGTGGACACAGGGAGGGGAGCATCACACACTGTGGTCAGTTGTGGGGGGTAAAGGAGGGACGGCAGGGGGTGGGGAGGTTGGAGAGGGATAACATGGGGAGAAGTACCAGATATAGGTGATGGGGAGATGAAGGCAGCAAACCAACTTTCCATGTAGGTACCTATGCAACAATCCTGCATGATCTGCACATGTACACCAGAACCTAAAGTACAATGAAAACAAAAAAAGGAAATTAGAAGTTGTAGAAAAAGAATGCGAGAAGAGCCAGAAGTTCCAAATAACAGTCATGTGAAAAAGAAAGGGCCTACCAATTCCTCATTTGCACAGTAAGGTCAACCCAGGCTTACTGTGATTCATCCTGGTATTCATTCTGATTAGAAGCAGAGGGAGCTTGAGCTATCCAGGTGAAGCAACTCTTGAGGCCAATCTGCCTTCAGCAGGTGCTCTGATGTGTTAACTAGGTTTCTGCTTTTCTTGACTCCAGATGGTCCCTAAATCTTCAGTACATAGGAGTCCATATGCATACATTCTTATTGTAGTGCCCTCCTAAGTCAACTATTCCCTCCTCAGAATTAGAGTCTTGCATTTTTCTTGACAGTTTCTCTTCTTGGGTCTTGAGTTCCGTCCCTGAACTCTGAACTCTGACATGAGACTAGAATAATTTTGTCTGCTTACTAGCATCCTTGATCATCAGCAAGGGATTTGACTGCCAAATCCCAAGAGATGACAATAAATACATTATATATTCATTAATTTAACCTCTGCTGAGCTTGCAGTTCTCCTCAGAAATTCTTTTTCAGATCTTTGGTCAGTTTCCCCCCAATTCCTCACAAACGCTAACTCAAATCATTTCTGTAGGGCAAGATGCTTCTAAAACTTAGGAAACAGTTTTTTTTTTTTTTTTTTTTTTTTTTTTTAACAATAAATCATACCATCATGTAAGGACATCCTTCTTCTCTACCTTTGATTTTATTTGTATTTTAATCCACATGTATTAATTTCTGAGGCTGCCATGAGAAATCACCACAAACTTGGTGGCTTGAAACAACAGAAATTTATTCCCCCAGAGTTCTGAAGGCCAGAAGTCTGAAATTAGGGTATCAATGGAGGAACAGTCCCTACAAAGTTTCTAGGGAAGAATCCCTTCTTTGCTTGTTCTAGCTTCTGGCAGTTTCTGGCTTCCTCTACTTCTGTCTTCCTGTTCTTTCTTCTCTGTGCATCTGTGTCAAGTTTCCCTCTACCTTTCTCTTATAAAGAAGATATTTGTGATGGCATTTAAGGCATGCCTGGATAACCCAAGAGTATCTCCCCAGCCCAAGACCCTTAACTTAATCACATCTGCAAAGACTTTTTTTCTAAATAAGGTAACAGTGCACGTTCCAAGGAATTTGATCTGAATATTTCTGGGGAGCAATTTTTTTTATTGCATTTTAGGTTTTGGGGTACATATGAAGAACATGCAAGATTGTTGCATAGGTGCACACGTGGCAGTGTGATTTGCTGCCTTCCTAAGCCTATTCTGCTGTGTTTTTCCTTTTCTCTTCTATCCTATATGGTTTATCTTGATCCCCTCCTGCCTTAGTGCCTTAGTCTGGTTCCTCTGAACGTAAGCCAGAAAAAAAGTACTTGATTATACAGGAAGTGGTCTCAGAGAATAGGAGTGATAGAATGGAAAGTGTGAGACCAAAATAGAAAAAAGGTTAGCATGAGGTTGCTTTATTTACAGCAGCTAAAATACAGGCTCAATTTTTATGAAGTACCTGTCAGTGTTATTTACCCATTTTGTTAATTGCACTGTCTTTTGTCATTGATTTGTAAGCATCCTTTATATAATTTTGATATAAGTACTTTGGGAGATTCAAGGGTTGAAGTTATCTTCTCTCACTCTGTAGCCTGCCTTTTAATCTACTACCCACCAGTCTGGGCCAAAGAGCTTTCTTAATAGTATTTCTTAGTTATTCTATTTAGAGGTTTTTCTTAACAAAGTTTCAATATTTGTCCAATAATATTCCTACCACCTACCACTTTAATTGTACTTTTTCAATAAAGAAATTTTAATTTTTTATTTCCCAAAGTAATTTTTGTTATGAGTACATTTGTTTCAAAGTATTAGATCCACCCACATTAATTTACCTGTAGGATTTCTTTAGTAGCCACCTGGTTCATTTCACATAGGAATAGCACACAGAAATAGTGTCTCCGGCTTCTTTTCTGCTTCTTTTCTGATAATAAGACTTTTTACCCCCAGGCTTCTGACTAATTCATCCAGAAAAAATGGCCTTACATCAAGCCTGCATACATGCAAACAATCAGTTTCTTTTAATTTGGTATGAATGTAAACAATAAAGATTGTGTCCTGAAAGAGTTCACTATGCAAGAGAAAGAATAAATCAAATAAACAATTTACAAAGGACCCAAGATAGGGTAGATTATATTTAAAAATCAGAAAGGAAAAAGTTCAAATAAAGTTCCTAGTACACAATGTCTCATAGAATAGTGCTTAGGCTGAACTGCAGTTTTAACTGAAAACATTAATTTGTTTATATCTTGATTGTGGGTTTTGGAGCAAAACTAGTGTAGAAGGTAGCTAGTGAAATGAACTTGATGAATAAATACCTTTTGTTGACCAGAGTTTAGAGAGTAGCATTATCAAAGAAAATAATTAACAAGAGTGGTAAAGATGGACAGCACTGGACTTTTTGTCAGGATCAGTGTTATCTATGGGTATTTCTCTACATTCAACAGAACTGGTTACAAATGAGGTCACATGTGTGTTACCATGCCAAATCACAACAGCTATGAATCATTGCCCATTTGTCAGAAAAATTCTAGTCTTTTCTAGGAAATTCTCTCATCATACATTTTTGAAGTTATCTGGGAACCTTTCTGTGTCCTTGATTCAGGCCTCCTTGTGGACTGATGGTTGCCAGGTGCTGGGGAACTCAAACATAGTTCTCAACACTGCAATTCCTGGCCTTCAAAGCCTAACTTTCTTTGCTTGCTTTTTTTTTTTTTTTTTTTTGCCTCAAGTGATTCTGTCATGCTGCAGATGGTGAGAACTGAGTGTCCTTTGAAACTCCAGAAAGTTCCCAGAAATTTATATCTTTCTAAAGCATTTATTTAAGTGGTCCCAACTACCTTGCTCTCCAATGTTGCTGAGCTACATTCTCATTAACCCTGAGGTTATCATTACTGGATTCTTCCTATGCTATAGAATGGTAGGTGTGTTCCACAGAAAATTCAGATTTATGTACAGACACAGACACATGTTTGTAAGGTTGATATGGGAAGTGTTCCAGTCAGAGGGGAGACCCCCCTCCCCTTCTCTTGCTTTCTGGCCTCCACCTCCTCCTCCCCTCCAGATGGGAAGAAGGGTGAAAAAGAAAAAAAAAAAATTAAAATATAAAATAACTGGAAAGATGACTCCTTTTTCAGTTCCCAGCATCTCTGCTATCTGAAAGCCTTGAAAGAATTGCAAATGAATGCTATCCCTACTGGCTGGAGCATGGCACTGGGTCAGGCCTCCATGTCTGCACAGCCCAGGTTCCCTCCTGGGAAACACCTCTGACAACAAATAATTTACTGCCTTTGTCTTGTCTCTGTAAGCCCCCTCCTCTGCCTGTTCCCACTCAGGCTGCATGTGAACTAGCAAATCAATTAAGCCAAAAGATTGTAAGGTCAGACATCCAGTCAATGGACAATGACATAGTTTCACCTCAGTTTCCCCTTTAGCATTGTAAGCCTATAAAAGGGGAAAGAAGGCATTTCTTAGGAAGCTTGGTTAATGAGTCGGTAGCCCCCCGCAGCTCCCTGATGAATAAAAAGCCACTTCCTTCCTCAGTTTGGCATTTGAGAGGTTTGCTTCTCACCGCTCCTGCTTCAGCAGCATCTGCTAGCCCCAGTTTCCCTTCAGCAATCTAGACAGGTGCTACATCCAGCTCACTCATTCATTCACAGTTTTATGGAGACAGTACTCACTTTTGTATGTGTGTATATACATACATAAATTTATCACCAGAACAAAACTTGGGCATCCAATAAATATTTTTAATGAGTGTAATGAATTGGCTTTTCTTCAGTTACTTCAGTGTCATTTCTTTCTATTTGATTTATGTAGGAATAAACTCAGTTTGAAAAGATTTTAGATTTGTAATGTTCAAAGTGAGAAGCTATATGTTAAGACCCTGTAGATTTTCCTTCTTAAAGCTCCTCTAAAGTTTACAAAACTCTTGTCCTCTGGAGGTGGCTGAATGGATCAAGGTTCAGTATTATCACCTAAGCTGAGACAATTAGAGTCTACTTTTCAGGTGTTTGAAAAGCCTCATGAAGATTACAAAGAGAGAAGGTGGTTAAAACCAAGTCATCATGTGGTAAAAGTTGCTGCTAAGGTCCCTAGAGTTGCCCTAGCTTTTATCATTCTGATGCTCAGAGTCTCAGTGTTTGATTTAATTCTAAGAGTGACTCAATATCTTCCCAATAAAGCTTTGTTTTACTTAGGTTAGTTAGTGCCATGTCTGTTATTTGCAAAGAATCGTGATGAATAAATCTTGATGAATAAATTCCTGCACAATTTTCCTAGTGTCTTCTTTTGGTAGATTAATAGCTTGAGGTATTAGATTTACATCTTTAATGCATTTTAATGTGATTTTTATATGGCAAGAAATAGGGCTCTAGTTTCATTCTTTCACATATGGATATCTAATTTTTTCCAGCATCATTTATTGAAGAGACTGTCCTTTCCCCAAAGTATGCTCTTGGCACCATTGTGGAAAATGAGTTCACTGTAGATATACAAATTTACTGTAGATATGTGAATTTGTTTTTAGGTACTGTGTTCTTGTCCATAGGTATGTCTGTTTTTTATGGTAGTAGCATGTTGTTTTGGTTATCATAGCTTTGTAGTATAATTTGAAGTCAGGTAATGTGATCCTTTCAGTTTTCTTCTTTTTGCTTAGGATAGCATTGGCTATTCTGGGTCTTAATTTAGGATGGCTTTTTCTATTTCTGTGAAGAAAGTCATTGGTATTTTGATTGAGACTACACTGAATCTGCAGATTACTTTGGGTAGTGTGGACATTTTAACATAATTGATTCTTCCAATCAATGAACATGAAATATCCTTCCATTTTTTGGTGTCCTCTTCAATATCTTTTGTCAGTGTTTTATACTTTTCATTTTAGAAATATTTCATTTCTTTGGTTAAGTTAATTCATAGATATTTTATTTTATTGTAGATTGCAGATTGGGGTACCTTCTTGATTTCATTTTCAGATTGTTCACTTTTGGAATATAGAAATGCTACTTTTTGTGTATATTAATTTTGTATACTGCAATTTTACTGAATTTATCAGTTCCAATAGCTTTTTGGTGGAGTCGTTAGGTTTTTCCAAATATAAGATCATATCATCAGCAAACGAGTATAATTTGAATGCTTCCTTTCCAATTTTGGTGCTTTTTATTTCTTTCTTTTGTCTAATTGCTCTACCTGGGTCTTCTAGGACTATATTAAATAACAGTGTTACAAGTGCCATCCCTGTCATGTTCCAACTCTTAAAGGAAAGGCTTTCTGTTTTTCCTCATTTGGTATAATGATAGCTGTGGGTCTGTTGTAAATGGCTTTTATTGTGTTTGTTTGTTTCTTCTTCTTTTTTTTTTATTTTACTTTAAGTTCTGGAGAACATGGGCAGATCCTACAGGATTGTGACATAGGTATACACATGCCATGGTGGTTTGCTGCATCTATCCCCCCATCATCTACATTAGGTATTTCTCCTAATGTTTTCCCTCCCAATCCCCCACCCTCTGCTTTCCCTCCCCTAGTACCCCCCAGGCCCAATAGGCCCTGGCATGTGATGTTCCACTCCCTGTATCCATGTGTTCTCATTGTTCAACACCCATTTATGAGTGAGAACATGTGGTGTTTGGTTTTCTGTTCTTGTCAGTTTGCTGAGAATGATGGTTTCCAGCTTCATCCATGTCCTTGCAAAGGACAGGAACTCATTCTTTTTTATGGCGGCATAGTAATCCATGGTGTATATGTGCCACATTTTCCTAGTCCATTCTATCATTGATGGGCATTTGGATTGGTTCTAAGTCTTTATTATTGTAAACAGTGCCACAATGAACATACATGTGCATGTGAATTTATAATAGAACTATTTATAATCCTTTGGGTATATACCCAGTGATGAGATTGCTGGGTCAAATGGTATTCCTATTTCTAGATCCTTGATGAATTACCACACTGTCTTCTACCATGGTTGAATTAATTTACACTCCCACCAACAGTGTAAAAGCATTCCTATTTCTCCACATCTCTCCAGCATCTGTTGTCACCAGATTTTTTAATGATCACCATTGTAACTGGTGTGAGATGGTATCTCAATGTGGTTTTGATTTGCATTTCTCTGATGACCAGTGATGATGAGCTTTTTTTCATATGTTTGTTGGCTGCATAAATGTCTTCTTTTGAAAAGTGTCTGTTCATATCCTTTGCCCACTTTTTGATGGGGTTGTTTATTTTTTTCTTGTGAATGTGTTTAAGTTCTTTGTAGATTCTGGATATTAGCTCTTTGTCAGGTGGGTAGATTGCAAAATTTTTTTCCCATTCTATTGGTTCCTGGCTCACTCTATTGATAGTTTTTGTTTGTTTGTTTGTTTGTTTGTTTTTTCTGTACAGAAGCTCTTAAGTTTAATTAGATCCCATTTGTCTATTTTGGCTTTTAATGCCAATGCTTTTGGTGTTTTACTCATGAAATCCTTGGCTATGCATATGTCCTGAATGGTATTGCTGGTTTATATAGTGTCAGGTCTTATGTTTAAATTTTTAATCCATCTGGAGTTAATTTTTGTGTAAGGTGTAAGGAAGGGGTCCAGTTTCAGCTTTCTGCATATGGCTAGCCAGTTTTTCCAATACCATTTATTAAATAGCGAATCCTTTCCATATTGCTTTTGTCAGGTTTGTCAAAGATCAGATGGTTGTAGATGTGTGGTGTTACTGCTGAGCTTCTTTGCCCAGGTTTTGAGAATTTTTATTATGAAGTATGTTGAATTTTATCATATGCTTTGTCAGCATCAATTGAAATGATCATATGATTTTCACGCTTTATTCTGTTGATATGATGTATCACACTGAGATGAATAAGAAAGAATATTAGAGGGGAAGGTAGATCTTTCTGAATTCAGAATATTCATGTATGTACTCCAAGATCTTCTACTGAATGTATTTTATAATAACAAGAGTTGGATGCATAAAAGTAATAACAAGAGTTGGATGCATAAAATTAACAACAAATGTTTAAAATAGAGGTAAGAACTTGGTCATTTGGCACTGTAGGAGTGTAATGATTTTGTTCATGTTAGGATGGAAAGAAAAGTAGTAATGTAGGATCAATGGAAAGCAAGTCAATGTGCAGGATGGATGCTCATAGGGATATCATTTAAGCAGTGTCTTGAAGGATAAATAAAACTTCTCTAGGTATAGGAGGAAAAGAAAATATCTCAATTAATTTACACGAAAATATATTACTTTATTCCAACTTGTATTCAAACCCTGTTCTGAGGATGTTCTGCAGTCTTCATACAAAAGTTTCAATTGTCTTCAGTTCAAAAAGGCTGACTTTCCACTATTAGCTTATAATTTATGTCATACTGCTATTCCTATCTTAAATATAAATGACTTATCCAGAAGAGAAAATGATGTGAAATTAGATTTCTTTGCAATTATTTCATTGGAATTACTTTGTTTCTCAGGAATCTTGTGAACAATGTATCTCAAAGGGAATTCATACAAAATTTGGCTAATTTGCTAATTTTCTGTACTCTATATATTTCCATTTAATTCTTTGAATTTTATAAATCATAAACTTTAGTTTGGAGCTTAAAAGAATGATTCAATTGTAATCAGAAAAATAAATGAAAGGCATGACAATTTTTGATACTATATTAGTGTATTTATTGATATAGATTGTCACAAAGAATGTTAAATGTGTAAAAAGGTGGTAAAATAATTATATATAGTTATTGCACATACACATTATATATTCTGGAAACCTTTACATATATTTAAGTGTGAAAATCTTAAATATAGCATTTGTTGAATTTTATAAAGTGACCAACACAAGTAATGACCATCCAGTACAAATTATGAAAATATTAACATTATCCAAGAAGAAACCGTTATAGCCCTTTCCAGTCATTAATTGCCACTATTAAACTATTAAGACATCTATTAAGAAGGCTATTTGTGCATGTTTTAGAAATTTATGTGAAGGCAATCATATGGTGTATATATATATTTGTATGATTTCTTTCTATTAATATATTTTTGAGATTATGTATGTTGTTGAATGTAACACTGACAGTACCTAATATATACTATAGGTATGGTTCAGTTGAATAAATATTATACAGTGAAAATATACTTTCTAATTTTGTTGATGGATATTTGGTTATTTTCCCCATTCTTGACTATTAAGAATAATGTTTTTTAGATATTATTGAATTATTTAATGGTTCAAAGAGTGGGATCTGAAGTTGTTATATTGCTTAACTTCAAATCCCAATTCCACATATTATCTGTCATTGTAGACAAGTTATTTAGCTGTATTTGCCTCAGTTTCTTTATCTGTAAAATTAGTAATTGCATCTACCAGCATTTATTATGTTAAGAAATGCAACAATACTGAAAGAGTGCTTAGCATGATTTCTCAATATGCGTGTTTGATTTTCATTTACTCTTTTTTAGGCCTTGGATTATATGTCTGTTATTTATGTTGCCATTCTTATATATACTGTTTTCATTTCTGTAGTACATTATTGTCTATCCCCTTTCCTTCAACCATTCTGTGTTAGTTTTTATTATTTTTTATAGTCTTGCTAGAATATGTCTATGTAAAATTATTTCAGAATAAGATTGTGGGTAGTAAACTTTTTAAAATTCTTGAATGTCTGAAATTGTCTCTATTTATAGTCAGTGCCATAAAATTTGAAGGTATTTTGATTGGATGTACATTTGTAAATTCTAATGAGTACTGTTTCCCCCTAGAACTTTGTTATCCTTTTGTTAATTGCCTGGTATGTTGTCCCAGGTGTGTCTGGGACTCCTTTTAACTTCCACCACTATGAATTATATTGTATATGTTTCTTATTTTAGTGAGGTTTTGAGAGTAAACAAAGATAATATTTTGGCAAAGAAATAGGTCTTTTAAAAAAACATGGTCTTTAAGCTTTTCATTATTTTACTCCTATAATTTACTACTGAGAACAATGTGGGATTTTATTTGTAGACTGTGTCACAATTTAGCTCTCTCTCCATAATCATTGTGCCCACCATCAAGTCATGGATCCCTCCTTTCATTCAAGCATCCTTATCTCTAACACACCACTAGTTATCATGCAGAGGTAACACAGTTACAGAAAAAAAGCAGTCAATTAACTCAACGTCAACCTTATGTTTCTCTGTAAACCTTGTGAGAAATGGGGGTGGGTTGTGGGAAGACTCCACAGAGGAACTTGAAAGATTGTGATTTTTGCTGTAGTTAGAATGCTCCCTGTTTTGTTACCTTGGATATGTGATTCCTGGTTTTTGAGCCCTAAATTTTCCTCATTTTTAAATTAAGAGGGGTGTGTGTGTGTTGTGTGTAAAACAAATACAATCACTTAAAATCTTTAAAACCTCTTATAGTTCCAACAGTTTATGTTTCTAAGCTTAAACTGAGCTGGCATTATTTAACTAAGTTAAGGTATATTTTTGTTTATGTTGTGTGTGGGTATCTGTGCATGGGTTTATGTTGTGTGATGGGGGCTCCTGAAGGAAAATTTGTCTTCAGTGAAGATGTTATTTTTGATGTTGAAATTAAACGATTCTTTTGGAATGAATTTAGCTTTGATCTATTTATTTATGTTGGCAGAGCTATCAGGAAGTGTACTAAGTGGAGAATGGGGGCTGCTCTACTGTTTGAACAGAAGCCGTTTTGCATAATTATCTGTCATCTCTCTGGCCCTGGGGAAGCCTGAGACTTCTGACCAACCTAATTCTTCCTGTTGGACAATTTCAGGGGCTGCCCCTTCACTTGTTTTTCTCTCTTGGTATTTACTGATATTTTGAGATATTTTACATGATGATTTTGGAAAGATTCCGTGCAATAGAGTCACTGATTATATTTTCAATCATTTGTGATTTTTAGATAATTAACATTGCTTCTTTAAGTAGGTAATTATAGAAATTTCCCTTATACATATGGTATAGCTAAAAATGATCTCCCAATCTTGCTTTACTATAAGGGCAAAAAAGTATGTATCACAGTTTTTTATCACATTCATTTGAAGTTAGGTGGTGGCATCTGGACTGCTGTTTATTGAAATCCCTTTGGATTGTTGTTTCATCTTCTCGATTCTTGGATGCTTTAGAAATATCTTCATTTAACTGATATTCTGAATCTATTAATTTTGTCACTAAAGCCTATATTTAATCTTTTGGTGTATTTTACAGTGCTCTTTCTTTACCAATACAAAGTTCTGTAGTATTCATTTATTCATTTTTAATTTTAAAAATTTACAAAGCATTTTGCACTGGGCATACTTGAAGAAAACAAATATGTGCTTGCATCTATGGAGCTTAGAGATTAATAAAAACCCAGGAATAAGGAAGTAGGCATACATATGTATATGTAGTTATAAATTCTGACGGCAGCAATGAAGGAGAAAGACTGGCTGCTAGGAAACAGAGTAACCCAGTTGGGAAGTTACTTTATTATGTAATTAGGTCATCAGGGAAGTCTTCTCTGGACATAATATTTAAAATGGAACCTAAAAAATAAGAAGAAAACAGTGAAGTGTAGTTAGGATAGAGCATTCCATAGGGGAAGATGCTATTTCAACATTTAGGGAAGTGCCATAATTAATCTCCTGGTCAATTAGTTCTAATATTTAGAAAAACATCCTGGTAAGTCCAAACGGGCCTTTTCGGTTGATTACGGTATGATCCCATTGGACATAGATTGAAATGATGGGTTGAAAGGACATAACAAAGCATACCTGTTCTATATGCTAACCTGAGATCTTTGAGTTCATGAACTAGGGAAAGGGCAGTGAAAAGAAACAGGAGAGAAGAGAAAGATGTGAGGAGGGTGTGATGGTGGGGCACAAGTCAAAAACAGAAGTAGCATAGAAAGATGAAACATAAAGGAATTCCTAAAGGAGGGAAGAACCCAAAATTTTACAGACACAGTGATGATTAATGTTGAATTTGGAATTGTTTCTTGCTTTTTGATGTAATTATTCTCTTTCATCTATGAACATTTATATAATCTGTCAAACATATGAACTTTAGATTTAGTAGTACTTTGAGAAGGCTGACAGAAAACAGTGTCAACAAGCATAGGAGCTAGGGGTGACTTTAGGAGCCTGGTAATAGTGAAGGCTAGGCTGCAGCAAGGATGGGAAAAAGAAGAACTTAAGGCCCCACAACCAAGTAAACTCTACATTTAATGGATGGAAGCTGAAAATAATTTGGATTTGGATACTCAAGTAAAAGATCATTCCAGAATCCTGGATAATTTGGAATTGTCTGAACAGAGGTTCTTAACTTGGGGTGATTTTTCCTTCTGAGATATTTTTCACCATCTGGAGACATTTTTTTTAATGATCATCAATTGGAAAGAGGCTATCACTGTTGGGGGTGCTACTGACATTTAATGGGTATAGGCCAGGGATGCTTCTAAACATCCTCTGATGCATAGAAAAGTCCATCTCCCCATCCCCACACAAAATTATCTGGCCCCAAATGTCAATAGCACCAAGGATGAGAAACCCTGGTTTGGACTAAAGGCATTTTAGTCATATTAATTTCCTAATGTTTTTGAAACAAAAATTAGTTTTAAAGAACTTATATGATCCCTATGTCATATACCCCAATGACACCATTTACTTCCCACAGTCTCTAAGCTAAAATATGTATAAAATCACAACTTGAGAATTTTTATTCAAAAACTTTCCTATTAAGATTCCAACACATATACCAGTTTGGTTCTAGTGGGTCTGGAGAATAGCATGGATATTTAGATGAAATCCATTTGTACATACAGAAATCAATTCAAAATGGTAGTTTTGTTGATAGCATATTCACATAGACTATAAGAAATGACACGAGCTGAATTTTCAAAGATTATCAAGCTTGAGCTATTTGCAGTAGGACACGGAGGCACAGAGCATCTGTGTTATATAGAAGCAGTATGGTACATATATTGGATGAGGGAGCAGAGAGGAAGGGAATAGTGAGGAGACTATAGTAGGAGGTCTGGTGAACTTGAATGAAAGTCCTCTTTGTTAGCAGGAATGAAGAGAAATCTGGAACAATGCTGTGTTGAAATAGCAGTTCTTGAGTAAATGAAGAAGGAGAATTGTATGATTTGGTCATGAATAAGGCATGAGGCAGCGAAAATTATCTTGGATGACTCAAGGTTGCTGAGATGGGCATTAAGTGAATAGTGTGTCTAGTATACAGATGTGAGGGAGCAGGTGTGCCAGATGAGGAATATTAGTTTAGAGTGGGAGTAGAGCTGAAGTTACCTAGAGCATATTCATGTTGAAATTGATGACAGTTGGATGAACATAGAAGTCTGGAATTCCAGAAAGAGCTTTAGGGACAACTAGAGATTGGGAATTATTTGCATGACAAATGACGACTTGGAGAAGACTAGATAGTCATTTTACTGAGTCCCCAGCTCACTAACAGAAACATCAGCTGCACTTGCCAGTGTGTTCAGGGAAATAACAAGACAGTTTAAATCATTATTTTTGCTTGGTATTACCTCAGATGTTTTAAAACATCTGCTAAAAACAAAAACCATTACCTCCTCGGAAGCAGGTGCCTCAGAAACACAGCACACTTGTTGTGACAATGCTGCCAGTACTCAATATTTTTAGATTACCTCTTTAAGGAATCCATAGAAATTTCAGAAATCTTCTCTAGGCAAATCACTTTCATAAATTAATTTAAATACATACGCTTTTTATACAAAATAGAAATAATAACTCATGCTCACTGAGTACCTAATATGGGGTATAAATAATATAATATGTGCTTAATGCAAATAATCATATTTAGTCTTCAGTACCACTCAATGAGCTAAGTATATTTACTAATATTTAGTTCAAAAAAGAGGCTTAGTGGAGTTAAAAATTATTTTCTCAATGCCACCGTGGTCCATCCACCCTATTCTTAAAGCAAAATCTTTTAAATAAATTGAGTAATAAAAATGTAATCTTAAAATACAATTATGGAATAATGAAACTAATTTCCTAAGGTATTTCTGGAGAACTCCCCTTCCCAATCAAAACAACAACAAACAAAGAAGGAATTCTAGAAATCTCTGAAATGTGTAGCCTATTAAAAGGGTTTTTGAGGAATAATCTCCAATTAGGTTATATTGTTTGGGTAATGTTCATTTGACTAATAATTTTTATTATTTTATAGTTATTCATTTTGTTCAAATTGTATGAATAAAAAATAATTTATGATTCTTCCATTCATTTGAGATTTACTCACAAATTCCTTTTTGTTTTCTCTAGATATATGGTCCTTGAAGCAAGTGACTGACTTTATAATTCTTCCACACTACCGAATCTTTGCAGATTATTGCATAGAAGAGATTCAATTAAATCTTGTTATTTAGATAGGTGAAGTTAAAATATTTATTATTTTCAAACATAAAGAAACACACAGACATGCACACACACACACACACACACACACACACACCTGTTTAAGTACTCCAGGAATGAATCCATTATGCACCTTTGGTATATTGTAATTTTTTTTTCATAAGTAAATTTTGCAATGGATAACCAAGACATTATTTAGAAAGGTTGCTAACATAATAAATTTTAATTAATAAAGTGAGTATCTTTTAAAATCAATGATTTCATTAAAATGCAAAGCTAGAAAATAAACTTTGGGTACTCATTTGATATTAAGCTGATAATGTTTTGTTTTGTGCAGGGCTCATGATAGAGGAGAAGCTTCATCTATACTTTTCTGCCTCAGGGAGGCTTAGTTATATGAAAACAGGAGGAAGAGATTATCAGTACAAACAAAACAAAAGAAAATAACTCCGACCCCTCACCCCTTAAAATCTAATTTTCCTCAGCCTTGCCTTTCCCATTTTCATATTCATGAAAGAGGAGATATTTAATTTACATGCTGCCTGAAAAGTCAGACATAAAAAAAAATTTTGAAAATGTCTGCAGCAGTAAAAGTAGCTATCAACAGTGTAAACAGTCAATCTACAGAATGGAAAAAATTTTTTGCAAAGTATGTGTTCAAGAACAGTCTAATATCCAGCTTCTATAAGAAACTTAAACAAATTTACAAGAAAACAAACCCCATTAATAAGTGGGCAAAGGACATGAACAGACACTTTTTGAAAGAAGACATATATGCAGCTAATAATCATATGAAAAAAAGCTCAACATCACTAATAATTAGAGAAATGCAAATCAAAACCACAATAAAATACCATCTTACCTCAGTCAGAATGACTATTATTTAAAAGTAAAAAAAATAAAATAACAGATGCTGGAGATCTTGTGTAAAAGAAAGAACCCTTATACACTGTTGGTGACAATGCAAATTAGTTCAAACACTGGAAGACAGTGTGGTGGTTCCTCAAAGACCTAAAGACAGAATAATATTTGTCCCAGAAATCCCATTACTGGTATATACTCAAAAGAACATATACATTTCATTATAAGGACGTATGTATGCATATGTTCATTGCAGCACTATTCACAATAACAAAAAATTAACCTAAATGCCCATCAATGACAGATTGGATAAAGAAAATGTGGTATATGTATGCCATGGAATACTATGCCCCGATAAAAAAGAACAAGGTTATGTCTTTTGCAGCAGCCTGGATGGAGCTGGAGGCCATTATCCTTAGTAAACTAATGCAAGAACAGAAACCAAATACTGCATGTTCTCACTTACAATTGGGAGCTAAATGATGAGAACACATGGACACAGAGGAGAACAACACACACTGGGGACTATTGGAAGGTGGAGGGTATGAAGAGGGAGATTAGGAAAAATAACTAATGAGTATTAGGCTTAATAACTGGGTGATGAAATAATCTGCACAACAAGCCCTGATGATATAAGTTTATCTATGTCACAAATCTGCACATGTACCCATGAACTTAAAATTTTAAAAAAATCTGCAGGACATTTTTATTACCAATTGTTATTAAAATGTGTATTGTCACTGTTTTCAGGTGGTTTTGTGCATGTTTTAAGGATTAAGGTAAACAGATGCTACAAGCTTACCATTAGGAGATAATCTAGCTTATTTTTAGTGGATACATTTATTTTTAATTACTTGAGATTGCTAATGGTGAAAGCATGATTAAGCATGGAGTCACCTTTTGGAATATGGGAGAACACAACATATAGAATGACTTTTGACCATGGGCACCTATACAGTTATTTTTTAGAGATTCTTCTAAAAATCTGGCCTCTATTTAAACAAGATAAATATAAATAAATAAGAATTAGTGCAGATTAGCCAAATATGCTATTGACTTGTTCTATGTACCCCAGCCATAGGGCCCCCTTAATTCTGGTTGCTTACCTTTAGTGCAATTCCAAGGTGTACGACCTAGTTGATCATGGAATAGAATGTTCACTCTACTATTGATCTTCTTTCATAACTGAAACAAAGGTTATGTGTGTTTTGTAAAGATTATTTAATATGGTTGTACAATATTGAGTACAGTTGAAAGTGGTTTATGCAAAATGTCACAAAGATAATCCAATAAAAATTATAATTTAATTACATTAAGGTAACCAGTTAGATTATTGCAACTAACAGCATTTTAGTGAATGTTTACTTTAAACTGTAATAATGAGAGATCAGGAAAACTAGATATAGAGTCACTGGTAGATATCTGTTAAAATACTAGCAAGCTGTTAGTATGATTTTTGTGTAATATCCTTGGGTCAGACAAAGCCAGAGATGTCACTTAAAATTCAGATGGAAGTAATTAAAAATATACATAAAATCTGTGGTACAGCCAGACCAGAAAAAAGAAGAAAGAAATATAGAATTTCATCTTCATCATTCAGTTTGTAAAATTCAAAATTCAGAAGCACTGTATGAACTATTCAAAAGAATATCATCATAGTGTCTTCAGAGACAGGCTAGAAGACCATGAAATGCCATAAAGAAGCCAAAGAAATGCAAAGTCATAAGAAAATTAATCAAAGCTAGATAAGTAGGTGGAAGATTAAAGTCAGATGGACTAATTACACTAATGTGTGACTTGAATATAGAGTATGAAGACTCTAAATCCAAATACCTTTTTAAATATTGAGTCTGTTTAGTGATTATATAGACTTCAGCATTTTCCAGTTTTACCTTGGGGGAGACAAAGAAAAGAAAGCTAAAAGAAAAGAAAACTAATCCCAGATCCCTGCCAAACATTTCTGTAGTCTATAGACAATGTTACTTTGCACATATACAAATTCCAGCTTGCCTGGGAAATATAACAGTTTCTTAATTGAGTAAATATATTTTATCAAAGGTTAACATAATGAACTAAATTGAACATATAGTATTAATATTTTATGTTAAGAGGAAAAAAATCTGTATTTTGGGGAAAGTGCTTGCACCATTTATATTATGGGGATATAGTACCATATCTAACCAGTAATTTCAATTTAAAAATGTTTAAAGAAAAAAATTAATATTACAAATCAGATTTTAATTTGAAAATAGAGAAATAAATGCACTGTTTGAATTAATAGAGGAATAATTAAGAACATTTACTATATACTATATTTTGTTTTTTAAAAATAATTACTTAAGAATTCATTAGGTTCCTTGTTTGTTAGAAGAATTTCTGCTAATCTTTTCATTTAATGCATCTATAGATACAGGTGCTCCAGGCATCCGAGTTCTCATGCAGCCATCCCAAGGGCTGAGGAAATCCCTAAGCTCTATAATTCCTGCACAGCGCACCAATATGCTTTTGCATCTACATTTAAAAACTCTCAGTGAGACAGTGAAATTACTTATAAAAATTGAATGCTGAAAATTGAGAATGCAGATTAAATGTTTTGGGAAGCTAAATGTTTTAAATTGGGTGAAATATTAATCAAAATCCACCTTAAAAGTTATTATTAAATATGTACTGGATTTATAAGTAGAGAATGACTGTAAATTAACTTAAAAAGTTTAATGAGTAACGTCGTCAAGGGGATTAAAAATACTTTCCTGCCTGAAACAACAGAAAACTTGAAGAAGCAATATGAAACAATGGCTCCCAAGAAATTTGACATTAGGGAATGAAGGACAGCGATTCTTAAGAGACAGGAAACAAATAAGAAGAGCCCTTTGATTGCTCCCTTTATCTTCTGGAGAAAGTGCTCTGGTTGTGGCACAGGAACCACACCCTGAACCAAATCAGCGAAATTTTGCAGAGTGGACAGAAAGGAGACAGCTGCCCAGAGAAACAGCCAGAGCCCTGCAGAGGGACTCCTGGAGTTTCCAGTTGAGTTTTGATCAGCAAAAATGTGTGAAGAAACTATTTAAAGCTGAGAAAGAACCATCTGAAAGGATCAAAGGGTACGGAGCTCACATAGAGTGGAGAACAATGCTGTTCCCAGGAGCCAGAGTGGAAAACCTCCTATAGAGTTTCACAGGGCATGAGGTAGATTACTAAGTTTCCTGCATCAGTAGGGGAGAAAATTAATCCTGGACTAAACCCTGGTCTTGCTAAATACAGTTTAAAGGATGACCTAAAAGGATCATATTGTTTTCAAGTGATTTAATGGCTTCCCATAACAAAGCTCAAGAATGTTATAGGAATACAAATATATTCAGTATTCTAAAGATAAAATTCACAGTTTCTGGGATTCAATCTAAAATTACCACACATGTAAATAATCAGGAAAGTGTTAACCATAGTGAGAAGAAATCTCAATCAAAACTGATCCAGAATGATACAGTTAAATTATTAGATGAGAAGCAAGAAAACAATAAAAGTACTTTTTGTTGTTGTTTTTTGAGATGGAGTCTTACTCTGTCGCTCAGGCTGGAATGCAGTGGTGTGATCTCGGCTCACTGCAACCTCTGACTCCCAGGTTCAAGCAATTCTCCTGCCTCAGCCTCCCAAGTAGCTGTGATTACAGGCCCGTGGCACCTTGCCAGGCTAAGTTTTGTATTTTTTGTGGAGGCGGGGCTTCACTATGTTGGCCAGGATGGTCTCTATGTTCTGACCTCATGATCCACAGGCCTCGGCCTCCCAAAGTGCTGGGATTACAGGCATGAGCTACCACAACCTACCCAAAGTCATTTTTTATTTAAAAAAAAAAAAAAACCCTCAGCAAATTAGAAGTTGAAAAGAACACTCTCCTTTTGATAAAGTATTTGTTTGAAAAACCTACAGCTAATAACCTAATTAAAAAGCTATAAAGGATTTGAGCTGATACTTCACTGAAGATGAGATATAGATAGCAAACAAGTGTATGAAAAGATCCACAACATTCCTTAGTCATTGGGAAATGCAGATTGAAGCCACAAGGAGTAACTCCTATATGCTTAGCAGAATTAAAATTAATCTAAAATTAAAAAGATTGACCACACTACAGAGCCCCCAGTTCACCCCTCACTTTTGTTCCATGTCTTGATTGAAAACCAGAGTGATTTGACACTTTTGTAATTCAGAAAGCTGCAGGTTTTTCCCAGCAGCCTCGAACCCAAACCGGCGCCTTTCACATTCTCAGGCACTGAAAAGGTATTTAGGTGTTGTCCAAAATACTGAACGAAACTGGCCCCAGTCCTAAGCCAAATTCCTTAAACCCTCATATAAATTCTATACCCTGAACCCCTTACTGTGGACGTACCTAGGTAAAACAATACTTTTCTCTTGCAGTTGGTCACTAGGATCCGTTACACCACTCTGTAATAAGTTCTGAAAGATGCTTTGGACTGATCACCCTGGAGTTTAGTGCCTCTTTCTTTGGAATCCCAACCAACCCCATCTCAGGACAGTTTGGGGAACTCCCTTGTGGGAATTTCTCTTTGCAGCTTCTGGGGTGACTCTAGCTTCAGATTCAGCAGGATGAAACATACAGCAAGTGTTGCTAAAAATGTGAAGTATCCTGGAACTCCCATGAACTGCTAATGGGAATGATGCAATTGGAAATGGTTAACTTGGGAAAATATTTGGCAGTTTCTTTAAAAATTAAAACATGTATTTGCCAGATAACTCTGCTATAAGAGAAATGAAAGCATATGTACTTGCACAGGCTTATATGTAAATGTTTATGTCAGCTTATTTGTAATGGCCAAAATCTTGAAACAAAAGTCCCACAGGCAAATGAAAAAAAAAATTGTGGCATATATATACATGAAATGCCACTCAGTAACAAAAAGGAATGAACCACTGAATACAAAGAATGAACACACCTAACATGAATAAATATCAAGAATATAATTTTTCATGAAAGGAGCCAGACATCTCTCCCTCTAAAATATATTAAAAAATAATCTCTCTCTCTAAAATAGAAAAAAGAGTACATTTTACCTGATTCAATTTATACAAAATTCATAAGATACAATTATTATTTAGTGTCAGAAAGCAAATCAGTGATTGCCTAAGGATGGGAGGAGAGGTCTAGAGAAGAGAGAAAAGAAGAGATTACAATGAGAATGAGGACACTTTTGGAGATGATGGATCTTGATCTTGATTTTGGTGATAGTTTCCTGGGTGTATATAGATACGAAAACTTATCAAATATACAATTTACATATATGCGACATCGCTTGTAAATTATACTCCTTATTTTCCTAAGGGAAACTTGGATTTATGAATTAATTACTTTAATATATTGATTATGAATTTAAAAAGTCAAAATATTTCTAAAACATCTTCTCTCTAAGTAAAAATATGCCAAATGCAACAAAAAGAATTCATACTTTCAGGCATATATCAGAATTATTAAAACTTTGGATATGGGGTTTAGAAATTTCTCTAATTTTAATAAGTCCCAGTTGATTCTTAACCACTGATATTTGAAAATCATGCCTTTGAATGATCAAAAGCTTTAGAAATTTGTGCACAAATAAATTGAGCACCTTTTAATTTCCCTAATAAAGAATTTCAGCTTAGAAGTTTTTCAATGGATGCATAACAATTATTTTGTTTTGCTTATTTGATAGACTACATTCTATCAAATAAGCAAACATAGTCTTCTATGAAATAAACAAGATATATTCTATCAAATAAGCAAGAATAAATAAGCAAACAAACTTATCTGGTATCCTATATTCATGCTGGAAAAACATTAGAACTGATTACCTAAGAAGAGGGAAGGGTGGAAGCAGGGTGAGGGATTAAAAGCTACATATTGGGTACAATGTACACTACTCAGGTAACAGGTGCACTAAAATCTTAGACTTCACCACTATACAATTCATCCATGTAACCAAAAACCACTTGTACCTCAAAAGTTATTGAAATAAAGAAATATACATTTTAAAAAGAAACATAATATTGAAGTCCTGTGTGGCAAATGTCACTCCATTACTTCAAATTCTTCTCATTAATACAGCAGCACATAGTGGAAAGGGAAACAGCAGCAGAAGATACACAGGCTAAGGCTCCTTATTTCTGCATACTAATTTAATACCCATATGAAGAGCAGGGGATTGGGTAGTTATAAAAAGACAGCTTAGGGAGCGATAATAGAGAAATGTCAAGAGTAGGGCAAGCAGAACAGACTATCTCAGTGCCAAAAGAAGAGTATCTTAAACATACATAGAGTCCTAGTATGTGTTTATAATGAAATTTATTGTTGTATACAATTGTCTTTTTCTCTGCCAAGAGGACCAATTGAATGATTGATCATCTCCTCAATGACTTAAGAAATTTTCACTTCCGAGTTAATACAGTAATCCTTATATTTATGTACTTTTTAATTTGTAATTTTATTTCTTTTCACAAATCTAGGATAGAAAAACATAGTAATTTAATGGGATTCTGATAGATATTTTATTTTTTCTCATTTCTGAGGTCTGAATGGGAAGTACACAATTTCCCCAAACCAAGGAGCTGTCTTTCAGAGACTTTTCATTTTAATTAAGAGTGGTAGCTGGTAGAAAGTGGATACTTCAATAGCTTACAGATTCTCTCTGTTGAATAAATGTTAAATGTTTGTGGTAGGGACCTTGCAATCAGTTTAATTCAGTGAAGGGTATTTCCTCCCTATTAAATAAAAATAAACCATGTTATAACTAATTAACACATGCAAAATACCTCATTATTGCTTGGAACATAGTATTTAATAAGTGTTAGCTATCAAAAATATGGAGGCAGCATGGTTAAGTTGAAGGTCACTAAATTATGAAGCAGAAGACTAGGGTACTAATCCTCCCCCAGGTGTATGAGTTGAGAAAGTTTCTTATCACACTCAGGATTCCCTTACTTCATCAATAAAATGGCTTTAATACCATCTCTGATGAGCGAAATCAGCTGGATATGTCAAGGCCCTTTGCAGGCCCAGGTTCTACTAAAAGAGGACACAAAATAACAAAATGAAAAATTCTGAGAGGTCAAACAGAGACATATTGGGAAAAGCTACATGAAAACAACACTCGTGAACTGTATCTTAGAGGTGTTGATTCTATTAATCCTGTTGTGTTGTGTTTTGCCACTTGTCCCTAAATAATTCTTTTTGAAATATTTTGTAAAAATACATAGTCACACAAGAGAAAAATAGAGAGAACACCGCACTTGAGTTGTGCAAGGAAGGAAAATGAACAGAAAAAAAGAGAAAAGTAATGAGTTGAAGAGAATCGCTAAACAGATTTGAGTACCAAGGTGGCTGATCCATTCCTGATTCCAATTAACTTTAATTTGTTTAGAGGCTCAGCAACACCAAATGAATCTAACTTGCCAATTAGCAGACCAGCAACATAAGTTCAGCTCACCAAAGGCTGTTTATCAGCTGGATATGATGAGGGTAAAATTCTGTTAATTCTGTGATAAGTGTCAGGGCAAGGTTCTGTCTTGTAGAACTCTTTAACTTGGGAGCTATAGAATGTACATGCTCTGAGAAAGCGTAAAGATTGCAGAAAGAATGACCTGCACTTCATTTGGGATTTATTAGTAAATACAACTGCAGTTACTTACAAGTGAATATTAATAGGAATATTGCCTGAGCCCATGGGATTTAGACTATAATTAATTCTTTGCCACATGCAGTTCTTAGCAAGGACTCAGTGTTCAAAAAATGCTAATGGAGATGCTTATTTCATTTTTAAGCTTACTATTTCCTCAGTGAATTTTCATTGCTCTTGCCAAAAGTCCATTACACCTATTACGGTAAAAAATATACTGTTTATTTTAAAAACAGGACTTTGGAACTTTTTTTGTTTTTTTGTTGAGTGTTATTATTTTCTTCCTGGGCAATTATCATCTGATGTTCTGTTTAAAGGTGAAATCTTTTGGTCAGTATCAGAGGAAGCTGATATGAAATTTATTTAATAGCATTATTGGTTACTAAAACTGAATTTCTCACATCTAAAATTATTACCATAAATATACAAATTATATTTGCAAAACATGGTTAATCCCATGAAAATTAGTCAGAAAGTGGACTTGGGTTCTTATGAGGATAAGAGAGAACCTGGTGAGGTCTTAAAATGAGAATGGGAAGCAGGAATTATTTCCAGCTCTGATAATAACTTTATGTGTAGCCTCGGGCAACTCATTTATTTTCAGGGTGCCTCCAGTTTTGTCATGGTGGTAATAATGTATGCCTACTTCCCAAATGTGTTGTGGGGATTAATTATTTAATGTTTACCAAGAACTTTGAAGATAAAGAATAAAGACTTGATGCTAAGTTTATTACCCGCAATAGAATACATCAGGCAACTGCAATCCATTTTACCAGTGACTGCCGTTCTGCAGTGAGAAGAGCTTGATGAAAAAGTGGCTGAAAGTGTAAAAGAAATGAAGATGAAACAGTTACTTCTCGATGAATCAGAATTTTTTTTTCAGTCCTCTACGCTTTGAAGAAATGTGTTTGACAGCTAAGCATAGCAAGAATGTATTTATAAGTTCTGTCCAGAAAATATCTTCAGGGCCAAAGATATGTCAGCTTGATTTTCAACCATACCTACATTAACAGCATAATGAATTCCCATTCTAAATAATAGCTCTCAGACAATCAGAACTTCTGACCGACCTCAAAGAAAAACTTACATTGAGTCTATTTTAAGAAACTGAACAAATTTAAATTGTTTAAGTGTAGTTTTACATTAAGAAACAGAATGAATTTAAACAGATTTTCAAAAACATTAGAAACCAAATGATTTTCTAGATAAATTATAAAGTAAATGGAATAGTGTATTAATCAGTTTACCGTCTCATGCCCATCTCTTTCCTCGACATTGAAATGTGCAAGAGATCTGTTCTAATTAGTACAGATTTGACAGTTAAAAAGGTTTCTTATCTTATTGGAAGGATTCTACAGTGGGCTTTACAGCTAACAAAAGTAAAAGTAATTGCTCATTTGGTTAATTCAGGACTAAAAAACGTAGTACTATGTTTTAGCTATTGTGAGTAACTAGCCACAGATTGAGCTACCAAAGCCTTAAAGTTATTCATTTCTGGCCGAGCATGGTGGCTCATGCCTGTAATCCCAACATTTGGAAGGTCAGGAGTTTGAGACAAGCCTGGCCAACATGGTGAAACGCTGCTTCTAATAAAGGTATCAAAAAAAAAAAATTATCCAGACTTAGTGGTGAGTGCCTGCAATCCTAGCTACTCAGGAAGCTGAGGCAGGAGAATTGCTTGAATCTAGGAGGCAGAGGTTGCAGGAAGCTGAGATAACACCACTGCACTCCAGCCTGGGCAACAGAGTGAGACTGCATCTCAAAAAAAGAGAAAAAGTTCATTTCTTATACAGCTAAGTTCTCAACTACTACTATAAAAATCATAGAAATATGGAAAAAATAATGTTACAATTTTACATTATTCAAATAAAAAACCAAGACCCTGAAACTGAAATGACTAGACCGTTTCCATTGCTAATTAATAATTCAACAAATACTCAAATACACATATATGGTCTTTCCTACACACTGAATCCAATAAATTACATTCTAATGTCTTAAAATAACAAAAATATGACCAAAAAATTTACATATATATTCCTGCACAGATGATAATCTTAATCCTAGGGTAACACAACGGGGGTTTGCCCAACCATTATTCATAGAAAGTTCAACACATTTAGTTCTACAGAAACTTTCAAAGCACCTTAATCCCAAGAACTGAATGTAAAGACACATTGTGATGTTTTTACATCACAAGGGCCAGCTGGTGCTTAAAAGATATTTAGCTGCCAACTAAGTAAGGGCTGAGTCATGCTCAGATATTATGGCAAATATGAGTTGTTATTTAGTGACCCCTTTTTTCCTATCACACATCTCTGTTGACCTACTAGGGTAACTGTTCCGAATATCATTTTGTGTTTTCTTCTTCTTGTTTGGCAATACTGTGAAGATTGAACCTTCTTAGATGGAGTTCTTCTGCCCTTATTTTCCTGAGTGTAATAAGAAGTAAAGGATAGAGAAAAGAAGAGGGCAATAAGATAAAATTGTGAGAAGAAAGACAGAAAGACATTCTGAAAAATTGAAAGCCTTCCATATTCTTTGTCTTTGAATTAGGGCTTATTATTGTAATAAAAATAAATAACCTTTATGAAGCTGGTCATTCTGCTATGAACTCTTATATGCCTTCAATCCTCATTACAATGAACAGGATCCTATTTTATCCCCAAATGACTTGTTCAAAATAAAAAATAAGTGTGAGAGATACAATTTTAACTTAGATCTTTATGGCTATAAGCTATTTTGCATATAATTAATTGAGATTAATTAAACTAGAGACTAAAATAAATTGTTTGAAAAAGAATGTAATCAACTTTAAAAACAAAGACGTGTCAAAGGAAATGTAAGTAATGACAGCTAATCACTGGATGCTATCAATCATTACCTGCTCCTTTTCTACATGTCCCTTAAAAAAATGGTGACTGGGCACAGTGGCTAATGCCTGTGATCCCAACACTGTGGGAGGCCGAGGCGGGTGGATCACCTGAGATCTGCAGTCAGATACCAGCCTGATCAACATGGAGAAACCCCATCTCCACTAAAAATACAAAATTAGCCAGGCATTGTGGCACATACCTGTAATCCCAGCTACTAGGGAGGCTGAGGCAGGAGAATCACTTGAACCCGGGAGGTGAAGGTTGCAGTGAGCCAAGATTGTGCCATTGGGCTCCAGCCTGGACATCAAGAGTGAAACTCCGTCTCAAATTAAAAAAAAAAAAATGGTTACACATTTGAAAATCCATGAGATTTATTTCTGCTTTTACTTAGTTCCCATGACTTCTAAATTATTCTCATAAGTATACTTAAATAGAAATATAAACATGAAATTATCACTAATAGGAAATTCTAATGATATTTTAGAGTTGATTAAATTGAACCCTCAGCATTTAGTCAATCAGATTCTCTTTAAATTCTTCTTCTTTTTTTAATCTCCTGGTTCTACATAGCTCTCTTTCTCTGTGATCCTGTGGTTTTGCATGCTGGTGTCTTTAAATGATTCCATGTTTATATTGGGACTAATATTCTAATTCCTCATGTTTGGCACGTTCATCTAAATCTACTGCAAGCTCAATCTCAGAGGGAGGAAATTCAAACTATATGACTGAGGCTTTTGTGTTTCAATTTCTTTTCAATAAAGCAGAGTCTTTACAAAGTCGATTCCTGTATATGAACATTTTTGTGTTTATTTTCCACTATGAAAGCAAATGACTTTTCTGAAAATTGTGGTATGAGAGCAAGACTAACCTATGACTTTCCAGATTTGGGCCAAAAGAGAAACCTTTTTGTTTGAGGGCTACCTGAAAATACCTTCCTCATTTTGTTCCCTTCCTGAATTTTTGTATCAAACATTCCCTGGCTGTTGCAACCCCAAATTGGAAAATTTTCAGTTTCGTACCCTATTATATATTTTCATAAAAGAATATAGTAAACAAATACAGAAAAACAATAAAAATATGTTAAAGAACACCTCCCTCATTGAATCAGTTGTTGGTCTAATCTCATTTCAGTCCTGAATACCTATACAATCTTAGATGCAGCCATGTTATCTGTGGCATATCTCTACTCTGTTAAAGTAATGACAATGATACTTCTAATTAATAGTTGCACAATATTTAAGTTAACTAAACACATTAATATATATTATATCATTTACCCATTACGATATTTTTTGGGGTTTAGTTTTATCTACATTGAATGATAACATAATAAACTAGAAAGGCTTCAAAATCATAGTTATTGATATAATAGTAATGAGAATGATATAAAGGAATAATAGTTATTACAATGATAATGTAGTGCTTACTATGTGCCAATTGCACAATAATTATATGATAAAAGTTTCTTGTTGATTATACTTTGCAGTAGAATAAGTGAAGTTCTGAAAGTCTAAGATTACATAGATATTAATTCATAGAGCTGGATCCAAATACAGGTCTTTCTGAAATGGTACAGAAATTACTTATAGATTTCAGACATCAAATTTTCATACCTTTCACCACACTGTTTCATATTTTCTGTTTGTACTGCAGACATTTCATGATTTATTGATTCTATGTGAGTCATCTTTTATGTGTATTTATTATCTCCTTTTCCAAATAAGACCTTTAGTTCCCTGAAAGCAGAAACTGCCCTGTTCAACCTTGTCTTCACAGTTCTTAAGTTGTTACTACTAATAGTATTAACAAGTATGATCCTAGGCACTTTGGGGAAAAGTGCAGAAGCAGTGTGAAGATCTTATTATCTTGCAGTAGCCAAAATCAAGCTGTGTAGGTAAAGATACAATAATATTAACTGAAGTCATTGGCATTAGAAATATCATGCAATGGGTTCTGTAATTGTAAGTTTTATGTGTCTTCTTGACTGGGCCATAGGGTATTCAGATATTAGGTCAAACATTATTTTGGGTGTGTCTCTGAGGATGTTTCTGGATGGGATTAACATTTGAACCTGTAGACTAAGTAAAGCAGATTGCCTTCCCTAATATGGATGGCCCCAATCCAATCCCTTAAAGGTCTAAGTAGAACAAAAATGTTGACCCTTCCGTAAATAGGAGGGATTCATCCTACTTGACTATATAGCTGTGGCTTTAACTGAAAAATGTACTTTTTTGGCTATGGAGCACACCAGCTTTCTCCTGGAACTACACATCCGCTCTCCAGGATCTTCACCTTACTGACTAAAGAGCTAGGATTTCTCAGCCTCCATAATCCCATGAGCCAATTGCAGTTCTATTTTCTGAAGAACCCTGACTAATACAGATTCTTTTGACAAATATTAAGAACTAATTCTGTTCAAGCACTTACTCCAATTGTATCTACTGAGTGCATTCTATGTGTAGGATTTGTATTAGTATCTGGAGAAACAAGCAAGTAAAAGATACTCTTTCTGCTCTCAAAAACTATAACAAACCAAATGAAGGCCAAAGAACATATGCATAAGATATAAGCAGCACTCAGTAGCATATGGTAAATGTCAAATAAGTGGAATCTGTAGTAAATACTATTAGACTGTTAAAAGAATGGTGCTTGCTTCATGGATAATGTGGCCATCTATCCCAGTTTATCAGGGATGGTTGGTTTATGCCTCTCTTCTCAGCCCTATTATTTATAGCACCATTTCATTCTCAACAGTGTTCCAGTTAAACAATAAACTATAAGGTCACCTTACTCACAGATGGGGATAGAAGAAAACATTTCTTTAAAAGGTGAATTGTGGGCCATGTCTTAAAGGAAGTAACAGACATGAATCACAGATATGGTATTTTGAAATGTGTCTTTTATCATTTCCTTAACATTTGCAGTCATGAATTGCTTCAGTCCTGCTGTCTGCCTTGCCTTCATTCTGGAGAGTCCTATGAGAAAATAAGACATATTTTGCAAGAAGAGAACAGAATGTTTCATTGATGTCTCAGCTGTCCTTCTCTAGAGGATGACAGTTCATGTTCAGCATTGCTATGACAGTGTGTTGTGGTAGGGAGGCATGTGGTGTCATAAGCTCCTTTGTCATTATAGCTGATAATACAATCACTAGCTAGGAATTAATATTAACTGGAGTAAATTAGGTAAAAATGACACATATTTAACTTTCATTCACTCAAAATAATCACCTGCTAAAATAAAATTGGCTTGCATTTGAGAAAATAATGTAAAAATGTCTTTAGTGGTCGTATTTTAATGCTTATCAATACAGATGGAGAAGAGAAGCATTTGGAGACTGCTAATGAAACATTAAAGTAGGTTTTCCATGAAAATCACGTTCAATTTTTCAAAGCAGTATAAATATGCAACCCCTGGCAACTAATGCCACAGCCCCTTATAAAGCTGGCTTCTGCATTAGCATTCAGTAAGATTAGAATTTTTAAGGCAAAAAATCAGAGTGGTAAAAGATACTTTTTTCATGCAAAAAGAGAGGTGTATTGTAGTCTTTAGGAATAAATTTATATGACTTCAACATTTAAATTATATCACAGTAAAAGGACCACACTATTTGCCAGATCAGTGGTGTCTATTTTAGAATGTGAACATTTTGAGAACAGTTGCCTTGCTATATTCATCTTGGTATCTCTCACATATTATGGAGTACCTTGTATACAGTAAACACTTAAAACTTATCTGTTGAATTAACTTGACAAGATTATTTATTTTGATGACTAAACTATAGACAAAAGTAGATTTGAGCCGTGATTTATTTCTAAAATAAATTCCCAGGAATTTTCTGTGTATATTCTTGACTTTTTGACCTATATTTGAACCATATACTTATGCTTACTTATCGTAGACTTATGATCATGAAATGGATACCCAGAAGCTAGTCTGGACACATTTAGGAAAATAATAAAAAGGTATTAATGGAGAGTAAGTCAAAGGGAAACTTCTTAGTACCATAAAGAGGTTTACTTTTCAGATCTCCAGAAAATCCTGATCTTACTTTTTTTATGATGCCTAATAAAATGACAAAATTCCTGGATGTTGGCAAATTCTGCTTCCTAACGATACTCAAATAAACAGTCTGTAGATTACTTATTAACACTCTTAAGTCACACGCACGTTTTGGTAACAATGAGTGAATTGAGAGCCAAAAGTCCTATATTATAGTCCTAGTTCTGCCATTGAGGTTCTGTGCGATCTTAGGCGAATCATTTAAGGTTTATGAACATCATTCTCCTCATCCGCATCAGTGAGGTTGAAGGTTCTTCTAAGAGTCTTCTTATCTAGCACAGATTAAATGAGTTCAGGGATTTTAGCAATCAGAAATTTCAGGACAGTCATTTAGTACAGATCAGTAGGCTGTGCAACATCTTTCAGTAATGTATAGTTGAAGAAAATGAAACAGAACTTCACATATTTAAATGACAACTCACATTTTAAATCTCTTGGAAAAGATTGGAATATAATTTTCCTATTAATAGTTTCCTAGTTATTAATATTGTTAATTAGTAGCCTGTAATATAGAAAAAGATTCCAGCCAGAAATAAATTAGGCTTAGATGAAGAAGTTAGAGGATACCACAGTAGAGTAATTTATTTTTCTATGCTGTGAGGATAAACTAATGATAATAATGGGTTATTATGAAATCTTTTCCAAGGATTAACCTGTGTGCTGTATTATATGGTTTGGCAGTATATCATGAAGAAATACAGCAGAGAATTGCCAAACATTTGCACCATTTTGTGCTTTCATGGCACTTTATGTAACAGTAACTCTTGGCCCTTTTTAAGATAACAAATCTCATTTGAGAATCTGATCAAAGTTATTGAACAGGGTGTTAATTAACTTTTGTTACACTATGCTGTGCGACTCAAAACTCCCAGATGATGATAATGATGATGATGATGATGATGATGATTGCACTAAGAGCACAAAATGTATTCAGTTCTTTCTCAAATTTCTTAAAGTCTTGCCCGTCCACTGGGATTATACTCAATGCTGATGACTGATAAGTCTTCACCCTTATGCCTTTTCATTTCAGGACCAAGTCTGAAGGATCTGCCCTTACTTTGAGTGCTATGGACTGAATGATTTTGTACCCTCAAAATTCATGCAATGAAACCTAACCTCCAATGTGATCATATTTGGAGGTGGAACCTTTAGGAGGTAATTAGATCATGAGGCTTGAAGACCTCTTGAATACAGTAGTGAGAAGACTGATAAGTAGTGAAAAAATTTTTGAGCAGCAATGATGTCTTAACCTTAGAAAGTGAGTTGTGACTATTTGTTCACATTGGTTTTCTAAGTAAATATGAAAAGTGGCACATCAATTATCAGGTTAGTATGATCTGACAGAACTCAGATTATTCTTGTTAATCCAAGAATTTGCATCAGGTCTCACTAGCTTCAAAGCTCTAAAACGTAAAAAGAAAAATCATATTATGCTCCTTGAAGAGAATAATGGACTGATCCTATGCAGTTGAATAATCCTATAGTTTAATAATTTGGGAGTTCAACAACAGTAATTCCTGTTAATAGCAGTCATAGCTAGAGTTAAACATTTAAAATTTCCAGAAGACCAAAGTACAACCAGTGCCAGGAGATACCAGATCATACTTCACATGGAGTAGAGTTTATAAACTAGACTAACTATATTTTTTTGAAGTTGTATCTACACTGTGTAATGACAACATTTAAAATGAAGTGTCAAAATAAGCCTGACCTGCAGAAATTGTAAGAAAGCCAGACGTGATGGCTTACGCCTGTAATCCTAACACTTTGGGAGGCTGAGGCAGGTGGATTGCCTGAGCTAAGGAGCTCCAGACCAGCCTGGGCAACACAGTGAAACCACATCTCTACTAACATACAAAAAAATTAACAAGGTGAGGCAGTATGTGCCTGTAATCCCAGCTACTCAGGAGGCTGAGATAGGAGACTCTGCTTGAAGCCGGAAGGCAGAGGTTGCAGTGAGCTGAGATTGCGCCATTGCACTCCAGTCTAGGTGACAGAGCAAGACTCTGTCTCAAAAAAAAAAAAAAAAAGAAATTGTAAAAAAAGAAGATTTTGGCTTAACATCAGCATTTTCTAATTTATTATCTTTAGTACCGTATACGCTTCTTCATTAGAAATGGTTTACCATCTTCCAGGAAGCATTTTTTTTTTTTTTTTATTAACTGCGTGAGTGGCCAAGTGTGATGACTTCTTAAACCACTTTTACTACTGAGATTCTATGTCTCATAATTCCTTCCTTCCTTTCTTCATTCCTTACTTTTTTCCTTCCTTTTCCTTTCCTTTCCTTCCTTTTCTTTTTCCCTTTTTCCTTTTTCCTTCTCTTTCTTTCATTTTCTTTTCCTTTCCCTTCTTTTTTACTTCTCCCTTCCCCTCTTCTCATTCTATTTCTTTATTTTATTTGACCCTAAAGAATTAAAGTATAGATTAAAGCATATTTTTCCACTCACTGAATACATCTATTGTTTTGGTATAACTTAACCGATTGTTAAGGATATAATCTTCAAGTACTCTTGTGTTAAATATTAAGATGTTCTCATTTCTTCTATACTATCAATGGATATTTTTTCTTAACTACTTTTAGAAGTCTATTTTACATTTTCAGTTTCTAATATATATATATATATATATTTTTTTTTTTTTGAGACGGAGTTTCACTCTTGATACCCAGGCTGGAGCGCAATGGCGCGATCTCGGCTCACCGCAATCTCCGCCTCCTGGGTTCAGGCAATTCTCCTGCCTCAGCCTCCTGAGTAGCCGGGATTACAGGCACGCGCCACCGTGCCCAGCTAATTTTTTGTATTAGTAGAGACGGGGTTTCACCATGTTGACCAGGATGGTCTCGATCTCTTGACCTCGTGATCCACCCGCCTCGGCCTCCCAAAGTGCTGGGATTACAGGCTTGAGCCACCGCGCCCGGCCTCTAATATATTTTAAACATTTGATTATAAAAATTTCTATTGAAGTTTTTTTGAATGAATAAACATGAATAGCAAGAGAATTTCCAAATCTTATTGATTTGTCAATACCGTATGGGTGTTCACTTGAAGCCTAAAGTGACACAATGCTTTAGCAATAAGTACTGTTAAATTGAATCATAGTGTTGTCCAATGGACTTGATAATACAATTGATTACTGTAATTTAACCACATCTAGTCAAAAGTAAGTTGCTTTATGCTAACTACATGGATCACCAATTTCAGAGAATTAGAAATCAATAAACTACTTAATATTAAAGGATTCTCAATGTGTTTGATGTTAAAAGATGCTTAAGGACCTTATAATTATTACAACAAGGTCCTATAGGTTCTCCAAAACACATTCTCCTTTTTTTAATTATTACTTTTCTAAGTTCCGAGGTACATGTGCAGGATGTACAGGTTTGTTTCATAGGTAAACATGTGCCATGGTGGTTTGCTGCACCTATCAACCTAACACCTAGGTATTAAGCCCAGCATGCATTAGCTATTTTCCCTAATGCTTTCCCCCTCTACCCTCCCTCAACAGGCACCCTGTGTGTGTTGCTCCCCTCCATGTGTCCATTTCTAGTGATTTGTATTCTTGAAGAATGAGTTTCTATACTTCAGTAATGTGGATATGTTTTGTTTTAGTCTTTGTTTCCAATGTTTATGTGTCCTACATTTTCAGCCTTACCACGATCTTCATGCAAACTTGAATACACTTTCAAATTCTAAATATTTTCCACTTATTCTGCTTGTTATAAAATGTGGCAAGTATAAATTAGTACATGGCCAGGCAAGTAAATGAATGTGTTTAGCAGTAACACAATAGAGAGTGGTGTGGGCTATGGCCAGTGACTGCTTAGCTTCATCTGCCTGTCACCATGTAGGCAAGTGGGCCCTTGTGGTCAGATGATCACTTTTTCAAAAGAAGACACAAATGTGGAATTCTATGTGAAATCTTCAAATAGGAAATATCATCCACTAACATTTCTCTCTTCTTATCTTAGCCATACAAGCCATAGAAAATACATTCAAGGCCAAAATCCAACTGACAGTTTCAGACAATTTTTTATATGCATATTAATATTTACTTATCCAAAGTTCTAATTTCAGGATTTCTTTCATGATGACATTTAGGTAATGAGATGAACCAGGCAATCATGGCTATAATGACCTCAATTAATCATTGCATATTCAGCCTAGTGAAAATAAAAGCATGTGTATTCAATTAGCCTTTGAACATAGATGCTCTGTATTCTGAATAATGATAATTTGGGAATTTTTCAAACTAAATTAGTCATGTCATATTCTTAGATATTTGCCAGTGTCCAAGAATTAGTACAAATAAATTCCTTGCTTCGATTATGTTTAACGTTTTCTAGATTTAAAAGATAGCGGTAACTGAAACCGTAGTTTCAAGAATTTTAATAATGATGTGGAACTTTGACATTATCCCTGTGCCTCCTCTAAGTGATTTGTCATTACTGAATATATACAAAATAGCATAAAATTAAAATACATTGTCTAGGCACAGTGGCTCACACCTGTAATACCTTCACTTTGGGAGACCAAGGAGGGCGGATCACTTGAGGTCTTAAGTTCAAGACCAGCCTGGCCAACATAGCGAAACCCTGTCTCTATTAAAAATACAAAAATTAGCTGGGCATGGTGGCACACACCTGAAGTCTCAGCTACTTGGGAGATTGAGGCACGAGAATCACTTGAACCTATGAGGCAGAGGTTGCAGTGAACTGAGATCCTGCCGCTGCACTCCAGGCAGGGCAACAGAGTGAGACTGTCAAAAAAAGAAAAAAATTGAAGTACATTAAAAGTAAAAATTTTTTTGAAGTTCTTGAATAATTCCTCTACTAAAAATAATTTAAATGCTAGATAAAATTTGAAATTTAAAAATTTATTACTTTTTTATTTTAATGTGCCATGAGTTGTCAAAATGCAAAGAAAGCATAGGACAGGGAACTCTGGGTTCCAAGGAGAGCATGTACGCAGATTAACATTGAAATAATATTGAAATAATTTGTTAAGCATCTGAAATTAATTGTTTCCTTTCTTGGCTTATAATACTTAATAGACAAGGAGTGATTTAGAGTCTTTGTCTTCTCTTTGCTTGTCTTAAGAAGGATGCAATATTCAGAAATAAATATTTCTGAATGTGCATTGGCATTAAAATGTATAGTTTAAACAGGTCCTGACTTAATTACAGAGTGTGTAAATTAGTAAGGAGGGTTAGTCAATACCTCACATCTGTATTCATGTTTCATATTTGACCATAGAGTTGAATTGCAGTATAGAGTTTTTGTGGAAGAGAGAAATCACTTTACACAGAACTCTGAATATCCTTAAGAAATTATAAAATGAGAAGGTCTAAATTTAAAAAACAGATGAGATTATTATTAAGTTTTCAGAAAACTACTTTCTTTTATAAAGTGGATGACTATGCATATTTTGTTATAAATAGCTTTTTCCACTGGAGTTTAACATTTATCTAAAGATGCTGGATTACTGGACAGCAAGGAAGAGGACAGGAAATCTTAGAGCATTAGTAGTCACAGGAAAGCCAATCAATAGATATTTATTGAACAGTCACTTCCACAAACACAATGTAAATATAGAAAAAGAGCTAAACACTTGTTCTTAAGAAATTTATCATATAGTTGGGTAAGAAAGTTAAGTATAACAACATAAGAAACTCAGAAATAAGTAATATGAGTTAAAAGAAGTGATAGATGTTGTGAAAGACATTTTACGTAAGATGACAGAATAAAAAATTAAGCTTAGCAGATTGTATACACTGAATTTTGTACCCCCAAAATTCATATGTTAAAGTTCTAACCCCCAGTACCTTAGAATGTGATTATATTTGGGGAGAGGGCCTTTAAAGAGGTAATTGTAGTAAAATCAGGTAATCTGTGTGGGCCCTGATCCAATATGACTGGTGTCTTATAAAAAGAAAAGATTAGAACAAGTACACACAAAGAGGAAAGACCATGTGAAGATATCAGAAGACAGATGTCTACAAGCCCAGGTGAGAGGCCTCAGGCAAAACCAAACCTGCTGACACCTTGATCTTTGATATCTAGCCTTCAGAACTATGAGAAAATAAATCTCTGTTGTTTAAGCACCCAGCCTGTGTGGTACCTTGTTATTGAAGCCCTAGCAAACTCATACAGTTGGCAGACAATTGGAAACACAGGACAAAGAGGTCTGATATGAGTGGTTTGCTAACTACTAAGAGATAATTACCCCTTAGTGGAGGTAAAGAGAGCTTTATGGAGGTGATGAAGTGGAAGAAAAGAAAGTATAGGTTTATTAGGTTTACATCAATTTAAGAGAGCATCTTACATGAAAACAGGAGGCAAATTGCATTAAAATTTGTACTATCAAGGTCTTGAATAATGTAATTTAATTCAATTCATAGTTATTAAATTGAATGCTTTGCTCATTTATTTTCATTTTTCTTTGTGCTATAAACACATTAAATTATTAATTTTTTAAAACATCCAGCTTTAGTTGAATTTCCTACATTTTAAAATATGCATAATATTTGGTGTTATTTTAGAATTCAAATTTTCACGTTCTTTAAATTAAAATAAGTCAAAAATTTAAAAAGCATTATGTTAACGGAAGTTGCTGATGGTGCTACAAAAGTGAAATGAGCTTTGCTTGAAGTTATTTTGGAGACAGAGTATAGAATTGTTATCTTGAACATGTCCAAATTTAATATCCTGAAATCAGATAAAATATTATTAACAAGAAACCTTACACATTGAAAGATAAAAAAGAATAAATGGTTACATACTCCTATTTAACCATTATTTAAGTTGTATTTCTGAGATTTGAGTAGGTATTACTTTTCTACTCTGCCGGCGTTACTGAAAATAATTAGTTATTTTCTTGATTCATTAATACTTTAGGCTACTTGATTACTGAACGCTTGTCCTTGAGACGAACTATTGTACCTCTTAATGAAATACAGTATTCTACTTTCTTTAACTATTTATTGTTTTGCAATGGTCCAACTTATGACAATACCAGAGAATTAAGCATTAAATGGCATGCAAGATATCTAACTGTCCTCCCTATATACAAATCTTTTCAGCTGTCTAACTGACAAGTAATTATCTAATCTCCAATAGAAAAACTGCAAAGATGGATTTTTCACTAAACCACAAGTTAGCCTTTTGAAAGTTTTCTAAATCCTGAAATTTGTATCACCAATATATGATGAGCTGCTCACGAAATATACCATGACTTAGTCGTTCTTTTATCTCCAAAGTCTATTGCTGGCCCATAATGGGAACTTAATGTGTGCAATTTAATTGAATTGATTGGTATTGTCCTGACCTGAGATTACTTATCCACACTTCAGTAAGAGTTTCTTTCACCGTGGATATAATTGAACATTTCTTTGTTTTCTGTTAAGAACTCCGGAATGTGTGAAAGGACCAGAGTTTCTACTCTATTCTCAAATGGCCTTGAGATTCAAGCCTATTCTTATGTAATGCAGAGTTAGAACATTTACTGATCCAGTTTTAATGCCAGTCTGAAAGCTATTCGGAGTGAGTCCTGACATACTGCTTTGTTTTGGTCATTTTAGCCCGTATTTGGGTGGATTCCATGTTTTCCAGTCCCTTGTGGTTTGTGTTCCTTCATTCTTTTGGAGCTAGAGCAGACATTTTAAAGGAACAATGTGGTATGCAGCAGGAGGTTTACAAATAGATATTAGGACATACTCTAGGAGAACAATTGATGGAAATATTTCCACTTATTTAATCATCAGTATAACAGTTCTTGTGCCAATGTAATAAAGTCTTTTTCTTGAAAAAGAGAAATACTTTTCCAAGTCATGTTGCATCCTGAGAGACTCCTGGTTCCAATCCTTGTACACTCTCTGACAAAAGAAAATAACTGAGTATTAATAATATTTCACATAAATCCTTTGAAGAAAATTCCTAATAACCTTCTATATCTGGGTCAAGTAAATGAAGTACTAATAAATTGACATCCAAATTGAAACATTTGTGAATCAATAGTTAGGGGAAGTAATTTAGGGCAAAGAGTGAAAAGGATGGCCTACATACAATTTTCAATACGAAAAAGGGGAATTATGATTATGCATATGTTTATTCCAATGCTAGAGATGTTAATCAAACAGCTTTGGAAATTATGCTATACAGAAAAATGTGTACTAGATGGCAGTCTAAGTACCCTTTTCACTTATGTCTCAGTCTGATTTTTGGATTCCAATCCAAATGAGTAAGGGAGAAAAAAGCATATTTTTAATTATTTTGCCAAATAAATGTTTTTTATTATTACAAAGAGGCATAGTGTATAACCAATTAAACAGATGAGTTGTGATTCAAGTTTCAAATGTCATAATGCATCTTTTACTGGTACCTCATGCATACTTATAACTGCATCTAAGTGCAAAAATATCCTCTTGAGACACCTTGACACAAGTTAAAATTAGCATCCTGTCATTTAAACAATTCATCATTGCTTATTCTCAATGTCTTGTTTTAAATAAAACAACAATAAACAAAATTAGGAACTAAAAAGATAAATATTTTATGATTTTTCAGGGACCTCAGGACTCTTAAGGATGCAGGGCAATTACATTGCAGCCACATCTGATACTAGTGATTGTTTCAATTGCATGCATGGATTTATGTTACCCTTACAGCTAGAAAACCCTATTTTTATTCTTATAATCGGATGTTTATTCTCATTCTCTTATTTCAGATTGGTGCAGAATTTTTCATTCCTATTGTCTTTATATACTTTCTAGGTTTCATTTTTTTTTTTCCTGAATGTCACACAAGACTAAAATATATCTAAATAAAAAGCCAAAGTCATACCTTTGGAAACTTTGCTTTCACTGTATTTGATTATGATCTTGACTTTATTATTTTTATAGCAGGTGTTGGAATCATTTTTTCACTTGTAATCAATGCTGGCTGTTTAAATACAATTTGCATACTTGTTTTAGAGATGTTTGGGAAGCCACAGACAGCCCCTCTAGTCTCATTTGCGTAAAAGCCCCAAACCGCTGAGCTGCTGCGCAGTTAGGATACTGGAATCCGAGTTGTTCAAGCTATTGAAGAAGCTGAGGATGTTATGGCGAATGCCATAACTGTAAACCTGGATCTGAGAAGATAATAACAGCCAACACTTCTTTTGAACTTACTAAATGCCAAGTACTGCAATAAGTTCATTACATGGATTATTTCAGTTAACATTTAATCTTTTGAGGTAAGTGGTACTATTAATCTCACTTTATAAATCAAAACTAAGACTCAGCTTACATAACTGTCTAATGTTAGAAAGAGAGCAAGTTCTGGAGGTGAAGTTTGAATCTAGACAGTCCAGCTGCAAACTCTACACCATTCTGAAGACTTTAACCACAAAGCTATACTGCCATCGTACAAATTACAGGATGCAAAGCACTGAAAGATTCTAGATAGAGGTGGCACTTGAAATTAATTTAAATAGCAACATTGTGGTCCCTGATAGTCCATTCTCAAATAGGCCTCAAAGATTTGTATGAATTGAGGGTAGAGTACCTAAATCCCAGGGGCTGGTGCTAGCAGGAATTAGGCAAGATGACTGACCAAAAGGTTCACAGCTTTCAGCAGGACACACAACTGATTAACACAAGGAAGTTGTCAATGAATATAGAGCTACCAGACCTTCTGATCATATAATAGTTGTACAACAAATGACTAATTAAAATACCACAATGCTATTCAAAATGCAGGTTTTCATACATTCTGCATGAAAAAAAAGAGAAATTGTTTCAAGACTTTGTTAGAAGCAGCAGAACCACAATCCCGCTCTATGTTTCCCGCTTCACAATTCTTATTCTTTTAGTATTTCTCTTTATCTCTCTATTTACTACTTTTTAGTTTTAGTGTTATTAATTAATTCCCCAGTCTTTTTCATGTATAGCCCCATCATACCTCCCCCGATTTTTTATCTCTCCCTCTTGCAATTTTTCTATCATAAATTTGGTAAGATTAATATTTAATATTTGCATTATTATAACTATCATGATTATGTGACTGACTCGCAACTGAGCTCTGTGGTATGCCATGATTACTTTTTGTTCCTGTGCATTATGTTTTTTTCTTAGTGTTTAATAATACCTTTTAAAATGATTAGGAGTCCAAGGTGGGTGGATGACTTGAGGCCAGGAGTTTGAAACCACCCTGAACAACATGGTGAAACCCCATCTCTACTTAAAAAACACAAAAATTAGCCAAGTGTGGTGGTGGGCACCTATAATCTGAGGCATGAGAATCACTTGAACCCAGGAAGTGGAGGTTGCAGTGAGTAAAGATTGCACCACTGCTCTCCAGCCTGGGCAACGGAGTGAGACACAGTCTCAAAAAAACCAAAAAAATTTACTAAGCACTTACCACTAATTAATTTATTCCTAATTTATCCCCTAATTTTGTAATCTCCTCTCATTTTATTCATTCACATCAGTTATTGTATGAATTCCTTATTTTTGAAAAGTTTTGTAAAAGTAGTTTCTTATTTTCAATCTAGAGTGTTTGTTTGATGGTTTTAAAATTGGTATCTCCACACACCATCACACTAATAATTCTATTTATCTCTCCTAATTTAGATTTCCAGTTTCCTGGCTTCTATGATTTCCACATTTCAGTTTTCCTTCCTGATATTGCTGGATAAAATACCCAGGAGCTTTCTAAGCACCAATGGAAGTACATTTGTTGACAGCTTGCATATCTGCATGTCTGTAAATATCTTTTATTTGTTTTGTTTTCTCCTTACTCTACTGTTTGGCTTCATGTGGAGTTCTAAGCAGGAAAACATTTTTATCTTAGATTTTCTTTTATCTTTTTCCTTTTTTTGTGTGACAGAGTCTTGCTCTCTTGGCCAGCTGGAGTGCAGTGGTGTGATCTCAGCTCACTGCAACTGCCACCTCCCTGGTTCAAGTGATTTCCCTGACTTAGCCTCCCTAGCAGCTGGGACTACAGGTGCCTGCCACCACACCCATTAATTTTTGTATTTTTAGTAAAGACGGGGTTTCATCATGTTGGCCAGGATAGTCTAGATTGCCTGAGCTTGTGATCCGCCTGTCTTGACCTCCCAAAGTGCTGAGATTACAGGCATGAGCCACCACACCCAGCCTTCTTTTAGAATTTTTAAGACTTGGCTGGGCACGGTGGCTCACGCCTGTAAACCCAGTACTTTGGGAGGCCGAGGCCAATGATCATTTGAAGTCAGGAATTTGAGACCAGCCTGGCCAACATGGTGAAACCCTGCCTGTACTAAAAATACAAAAATTAACTAGGTGTTATGGCAGATGCCTGCAGTTCCAACTACTCCGGAGGCTGAGGTAGGAGAATTGCTTGAACCCGGGAGGCGGAGGTTGCAGTGAGCCAAGATTGTGCCACTGCACTCCAGCCTGGGCAACAGAGCGAGGCTCCCTCTCAACAACAACAAAGAATTTTTAAGACTCTTCTTCGTCGTTTCCTAGCTTTCAGTATTGTTGAGAAATCTGAGGTCTTTATATGAAGCCTCTACTACCCAACCCCTGCCTCAGAATTTCATGGGGTCTTTGCTTCATTCAACCTGTTATCTAAAATTTCACAGTGGTTTAGATTGCTGAAAAAGGCCACTGCATTACAATAAGCCAGGGCACCATTACAGAAGGCACCAAGAGGTTCATTCACATTGTAATTCCCAATGTTGCCCCTAAAGTTGGGCAGTTTACAACCTGTGTGGTTATATGATACAATCCTATTGTGTAGGATTATTTTCATCAGTTACCCTGAATACTCAAGTGGATATTTCAGTATGGAAAATTATGGCTCTCACTTTCAGAACATTTTCTTGTGTTATTATTTTCTTCCTCTCCATTCCTCTATTGTCTCTTCTTGAAACACCTATTTGTATGTTAAGAGGCCTACCTTGGTCTTCTAACATGCTTATTTTTTTTCTCTTTTTTAACTTCAATTGTTTTACCTTCTCCTCAACTTTTTTCTTCTCCTCAACTTCGAGAATTAAAAATATGATATTAGAAACTGAAATTTTTGTTTCCAATATATTTTTAATTCTCAAAGACTTTTTTTTTGGTTTATGTTTCTTTTTTCCAGCATACTCTTATTTATTTGAAAATATTAAGGAGTGTGTGTGTGTGTTTCCTTCATTACCTTTAGAAGTGTTCTTTTGTGCTGGCTAGACTCCCAAAAAACTCTTTCAGTTGGCCTGGAGGACATAATTATGGCTTCTAGTTCTGGAATCCTGGTGGAGTGATACAAATAGTATCTAAATTTCCTCCCAATTTCCTTGTTTTTAGTATAGCATTCTGGTTTCCAACTCTGATCAGGTATATTCTAACTTGCCCTCTCCTCTTGATAAACCAGGATTCATCTGCCTGATTGGTATATGAGTGAAGGACTTAGGGTTGAGGGAGGTAGCAGAGCCTTAGCTATGTAGAGGAAAAGAGGTGATTAGGAGATCTAAATAAGCTTTCAACTACTTTTAACACTACCTTTATTTGAACTTCCATAACTACCCAACGTTACCAATTCCTAAACCATTTGTTTTTTTGAATGTAGAAAGTCATTTGGAAAATTCTGAGGTTCTTGCATCAGGACACATTTGTCTTGAATCTGTTAAATCAATTACTATTAATACTTTTCATTGTGTTTCAGCTTCCAGCATGTTTCTCTCTTTATTCTTTGGGTTTATTTCTCTTTTTTAAAATTTACTTTTATTTATTTATTTTATTATATTTTAAGTTATGGGGTACATGCGCAGATCCTGCAGAATTGTTACATATGTATACACATGCCATGGTGGTTTGTGCATCCATCCCCTCTTCACCTACATTAGGTATTTCTCCTAATGTTATCCCTTCCCAATCTCCCTACCCCCTGCTATCCCTCCCCAATCCCCCCACCCCCCAACAGGCCCTGGTGTGTGATGTTCCCCTCCCTGTGTCCATGTGTTCTCATTGTTCAACACCCAATTATGAGTGAGAATATGCAGTGTTTGATTTTCTGTTCTTGTGTCAGTTTGCTGAGAATGATGGTTTCCAGATTCATCCATGTCTCTGTAAAGGACATGAACTCATGCTTTTTTATGGCTGCATAGTATTCCATAGTCTATATGTGCCACATTTTCTTTATCCAGTCTATCATTGATGGGCATTTGGGTTGGTTCCAGGTCTTTGCTATTGTAAACAGTGCCGCAATAAACATACGTGTTCATGTGTCTTTATAGCAGAATTATTTATAATCCTTTGGGCATATACCCAGTGGTGGGATGCTGGGTCAAATGGTATTCCTATTTCTAGATCCTTGAGGAATTGTCACACTGTCTTCCACAATGGTTGAACTAATTTACACTCCTACCAGCACTGTAAATGCATTCCTATTTCTCCACATCCTCTCCAGCATCTATTGGCTCCAGATTTTTAATGATGACCATTCTAACTGGCATGAGATGGTATCTCAATGTGGTTTTGAGTTGCATTTCTCTAATAACCAGTGATGATGACCATTTTTTCAAATGTTTGTTGGCTGCATAAATGTCTTCTTTTGAAAAATGTCTGTTGATATCCTTTGCCCACTTTTTAATGTGGTTGTTTTTTCTTGTAAATTTGTTTAAGTTCTTTGTAGATTCTGGTTGTTAGCCCTTTTTTAGTGGGATTTCAGAAAGGAGTGGAAGCTACTACTCATTTTAAATTTTTCATCTTTAACAGCATTACATTGTTTTGTTTTCTAAAACATATTTTATCTGAATAACCATTAAAGGTAAATTGTGCCAATATGTCTTATTTTCCTCTTAATAATTTTGAATGTATTTTGTATTTGTTAAAACTACATAAAAGTATTATAAAAATTTACACTTGTAAATTATTTTTATATATTTATTGCAACTAGTGTTTTCTTTTTAAATACAGATTCCATGTCTCTCTTGACACTTTCCATTTTCTCATGAATGTTCTACACTTTTTTCACTAGCACTTTTAGATATTTGTCATATTTAATTAAAGTCCATCTGAGCCATCTCTGTCTCTGCTTTCACTGATTGACTCATCTCTTGCTCATGAATCACATTTACTTACTTTTTTTCTTATTGTCCTTCCTTGCTTAATTTTCTTTTTCTAAAAATGAAATGGACATAAATATCTTCTTGCCTATTAAGGGTTCAGCACTTTCTAGAGTTTATTTTAGTTAAGGTTCTCCACGTCATTAGCTCTTTAGTGAATTTTTTTTTTTTTTTTTTTTTTTGGTGACAGAGTCTTGCTCTATTGCCAGGCTGGAGTGCAATGGTTAGTGAATTTTTTAAAGCAATTATTTTGTAACAATCATTTATTGAAGATTTTTACATCCAAATAGGGGCATGAACCTTGTAAATTATTCTGAAAAGTACATTTTATATATAACTTATATTACCTACAAATATGTTAATATACCTACAGGCTTTGTAACTTGGCGGAGTTACAAAGTTACAAAGTGCAATAGGATGAAATGGACAAATAGATCAGCAAACTCAAACTCTCTCACAGTAACAATGTGGATGGCCACAGATTTGAAAGAACAGCTTTATACTGGAAGTATAGATTATAAAACAGTTTGACAGAAAGGATTGGGCCCTGGAGACACAAGCAGTTTGTGCTTCTATTCATAGGAGTTCACGTTTATAAAGGTTTGCTTCAGGTTTGCAATATTACAGACAACATTTGGAACTCTTGATTTCATGCAGTTCATAAGTATCAAAGAAGGACTTTTGTTGATTTTGAATCATGTAGGGAAAAAATTTTGAAGGCGAAAATAATCCTATGTGTAAATATTTATTTTGAAAAACATTTTTAATATGTTTTAAAAACAGAAAGACATTACAGCATTTATGAATGCTTATACAGTTCTTTGATCATACCCCAAATAATGGCCTCTAAGATCTTTCCAAATGCATAAGCATTATATGTGAAACTGGAATTAAAATAAGAGAACTTAACACTTAACATAATTACATACTTTAGTTCAGTGAGCAGAAATTATTGGCACCATCTTGCCAGATTTTCCAAACTGAAGCTGCCATGTTTTGTATTATGAGCAGTTCAGCAGCTTTGGGCTTCTGTCCCTCCCCTCCAATTTAATTAGACTGTCTGTTGCAGACAAATCAGACTGTGGCTTTTTTTTTATTTTATTTTAACCCAACTGCTATAAATGCCAAGTCAAAATATGAATAAGATGAAAACAAGATGTTCTGCAAACACATTCCACGTTATTGGGGAAAAACATGATAGGTGGATCTGCTCTCACTCTCCATCACAGATGAGACAAGTGAGGGCTGGAGAATGAGGTTATAAAAGGGTCAGATTGATGCCATTGTCTTTGTCGGCTCCGATAGAGCAGGGACTTGATTCTGCCCCCAGTGTAATCTTGCTTTGACACTGCAGCCAATACAGATTTATGATTACACATTCTACTATTGCAAAGGGAGTGAGAATCACAGCAGAGAAAACACAAGAGACAAGTAAGCTAGAGATTCTTGTAGAAATTTATAGTCTTATATGCTTTGCATTCCTGTGGCTAGTTTGAACCATTATGCCCTAGTAGGTCACTATAATGCCACATTTAAGTCGTTTTAATAATCTGTAATAGGGTTGAAAAACTGTTACTCTTACGGAATGAAAAGGTTATCTACAGGCAGCAATTAGTTACATTCCATGGAGGATAATAGCTGAGTTTTATGGGATATCTTTCTCTAGCTTATTGCCTGAGTTGAGCAGTGATTCATAGAAAAAACTGGGTCCTAAAGTTAAGGTGTCACAAGCAGCAGTAATGCAAAGGTAGAACAATAAAGTAGAAAAGCTTTCAAAGGGTAACTACAGAGTGGTAAGCTATGCCAGTAGGTAGGTGATTGGGAGCAGGGGCCAGGACCCAACTGTGAGCCAGGGTAAATGAGGTCAGGCCTGTGAAGTCCAAGGATGCAGGATGTCCTGGAATGCAAAAAGGTTATTACTAGAGGACAGTTACATGAGAGAGGTGAATACAGTTCTTTTGCACATACTCTTGGAAAAGATTCACATTTCCAGTGGATTCTATTAAAAAGCAGTAAAACTGGGTCTTCCTTTTTGAGAACCTGAAGCTATAGTTGGCTATTAAATTATACCACTGCTCTCTTGAAATTATTTTTTTCTAATAATTATAATGAACAGCATGAAACTATCCAAACTTTTCTTATTCCATTTCCATGGACACGTTGGCAAAATGTTTATTGAAATTGAGGTTTGAGTTTACATTCATGGAAAAAGATGTAGATAATTTGCTCCTGAAATTTGCTACTTCTTAGTTTGACTCTATTATATGTAGAATGTGCTTAACAATCTTTGCCCCTGAAATCTCCCTCCCCAGTATTCCTTTTGGTAAACTACTTCTAATCACTGAAGAATATAGTACTTCTCTTAGGAGCTTTCCTAATTCTCAAAGAATCAGTTACTCCATAGCAACTTTCCCACATAATTCTATTGTAGGCAGTATTATTACCAAGAGATTTCTCCTCCATTCACATTGAGTCATTGTGCCCGTATGGTTCTGAGTTAATGTGAAGATAAACATCTGAATGGCCGCTGGCATCCTGAGGAAAATCACACACCCCAAAGAGAATGTGAAAAAGTAATCTTTTATCCACTTATGTAAGCAGTGCTTTGAGAAAGTATCTTTTACATCAGCTTCCCATCTTGTCTCTCCTTCAATCACCATAACAGACTCTTTGGACAAGTGTCAAAAACGGAAAAGAAAGAGACTTTAATATTCCTTTTTGGGAATTCCATCTTATTTTCTGATTTTTATTCTATAGGATTTTGGCTTCTTATTACAGGCAACATTTAGACATACATACTATACGTGTTTCCAGGGGACCAGATACTCCCAAGATCTTGGAACAAAGTGTCAAATTAAATCGATTTGTGTCCATCATAGACACATTAAAACATAAGCATATACTTTATAAACTTTCAGTCAGTTAGAGAAAGGTAGAACTTTTCAACTTGAACAAATAATTATACAAACCAAATTTGAATCATCTAGGAAACTATCAAAATTATCTGGGTTGAAAGAGAACTCAGAGTGCCACCAATGATGGTCCCATGTTTAGATAAGGAAATGAAAATGTATGAGAGGTTCTCTATCCGAAATGATTCTTCTCAGCTAGAAGACAGAAGAAATCAAAGTAAGTTAGTCTGAATATTTTCCTTTTAAGATCTGCCCTGCAATTAGTGTATTGAAACAGTATTTGTAGGCATTTGTACTGTAAATATAATAATTACTTAATAAATCTCTATGGAATGAAAGAACTGATAAATATGGGCTACATGGACAATTGGGAAGCTTAAGACACACAGGAGATCCTTGAGTTTGCATATTTTCCCTGTCTCTACATGGGTTTCCTCTGTGTACGGGTTTCCTTCCACATAGCGAAGTTGTGCATGTCCAGTGAGGTTCATTACTGTGTCTAAATGGTCCCAGTGGAGTGAATGTGGCTGTGTGTGTTGAGTGTACCCTGCAATGGAATGGCATTCTGATCAGGGTTGGTTTCCACCTTGCAACCCTGAGCTACCAGGATAGGCTTTTGTCACCTGTGACCCTGAACTGAAATAATTATCTTACTTGTTTTTATTAATCTTTCATAGATATAAGTGTAGCTCACATTTATTTCAATGTTTAATGTTAGAAGTGATTTGGGGTCTTTATTTAGAAAGTTGGTGATGTTTTTGTGACCAAAAATATGCTCTATGAACTTGACTTTAGTTTATATCAATAAGCCTGTAGTAAAATTGGTTTTGTTACATGTCATTTTGCTTAAAGTTAGACTCCAAGAACCTATCAACCATGTTAAGTGAAGACTTCTTGTATTTTCCTTTCTTTGTATCAAGGACGTAGACAGTTCCTACTTTCAATTTGCATTAGAGGACTTTGTAAATTACAAAGCTGTTAACTGGAGACAAACTAAAAGAAAAATTACAGAAAATTCTTTCTATCATTAAAACTGACAACAAAATGCCAGGCTCTCTAAAGGACAAAAAACTGAATTTTAAAAAACCTGAATATTAATAGCTCCATTACTTGAGATAAAGGGTTTAGTTTTGCCAGGTCCATGGGCTGGCTCATTAAAATCATGTGCTGAAATATTTGAGATAATTATATTATCAGAATTCTGGCACTTGTTTCTGAGCAAGAAAAACAAGGCACATATGCTAGGCAATGTGCTAACATCCAAAATTTTGTGGCTATTTTTTGCATTTTAGGTATATAACAGATATTTATTATATATCACATATGCCACAATATTAATCTCTGGTGATATAAATGAAAAAAGACTGTGACATTCTTAAAGAATTTTGTTTTTCCTTAAAATTTCAATTATTAAGAAAGCTTCTACTTTCTATAGGAAGTTTCCTATCAAATTTTATATAATATTGAGGCACTTTTTCCTTGAATGATTGGTACTATTGGGTTTGTTTGAGGTGATAAAAATTTTAGAAAAAGATATTACTTAAGACAAATATTAGTCTACCTTTAGGAAACATAAAAATATGTTGAGGATACTGACAGGTTAATTCTGTCCTTAGGAAAGCCCTAAAAAGAAAAGAGGGCAATAATATTGGAGAGTAAGCCTTATCATATTTACTTTTAAGGATCTCTTTCATATGTTTGTTTTAATGACATGAAACTCACTTTAACAATAACATTTCATCATTGCATGTTGATAATTTCCTAATATGATTTTTCTCAACATTTTAATAAATATTAAATAGTATTATGGTCCCCTTTTAATGAGACAATTCTGAACTTTGATTTCTAATTTCTGCTAACACCAGATCCTTCTAAATGGCTTTTTTTTGGCACAAAATTTCTATTACCAAACTCCTACCCTTTTACTAAACGTCATTGTATTTTCCAGTGTTTTTTTTCCTGGATTTCCTAGTATGAGTCTCCAGATTGATAATTTTTTCCTTGCACACTTCTGAAATGGAACTGAGTGGGCATTTCCATTACGAATTCAACTTCTATAATGAACTAGCCAACTTAAATGCATGTTCACTGGTGACTAACTACGTGGACCTTTGTCTCCTCATTCCTCCCCCTCCCTCCTAACACATAGCTCACCAGATTTACTCATTATGTCCTGCATTGCTAAATCTGAAATGTATTTACACACAAAAATAATGCAGGCATTTGGAAGATAAAATTAAAGGATTTGGGAATTTAATCTGACACCTGTTACCATAAAAATTGCATTGTAAGTGTAGATAGTATAATTTAAGCATTTTTATTAAATGTATTAAATGTACATTTTATATACTGTCTACACTTATAATGCAATTATTTTTCTTTCATCATTTTTGGAACATTTTTTTCTGTCTAAGTCTATCTCTTTTATTTTGGTTTCAAGAAGAGCCCTGATAATCTTCCACAGAAAAGTGTATGAGGCCCACACATTACATGGTTCTGACCCCTGTCAGAACCATCCATGCTCTTAGGACATTCAAGCAGTTCTAATCAGAATATAATGTGGACAGTGATATATTTATATATTATCTATCCATCTATATCTATCTCTCATATCATCTGTCTATATTTCTACCATCTATATCTATATTTAGTTGAAATCTTCTGAGAGCAAAGCACTGAGGACCATTTAAGCCTTGAATGGCCAGGAGAAAACTCTATACCCACATAAGAACAGAGTCATACATAGAATGAAACCAGCAAAGAAGGAGAACTGAAAGATAGAGGGAAAGCTTCCAAGCCTTGCTGACAGCTTTCAGATCCCTAGATTCTGCTGTACTTGAAAATTATTTCTGAACTTACCTGTTATATAAGCCAAATAATTGTTTTTGTTCTTTATACAGATTTCTATTATATTTATGTCATTAGCAATTAATATTTTAATAACCAAGATTTATCTTATTGATAATAATGATAATAACAGCAACAAAGTAACAGAGATTTAAGAAATCATTTTCTTTCTCTTGCCATGAAATGAGGAAAATGATTTACCATTAAATGAGAAAATAAGATTTACCATTTATTTTTATTTTTATAGTCTTCAAATAGTTTATTCTTAAGCTGACTTTGCAGGGACATTATCCGTGAGTCTCCACAACCAATTAAACAATATGCTATGTAAAATATTGTACATTATGCTCAATTCTTCCTCAGCAGGGGTATCTTTAGCAATGAAAATATAATTATTTATTCTTAAGTTTCAAGAAGAGAGTGTCAAAAAATATTAGCTTTTTTAGAGGTCTCAACTCAGACCAAAATTCTATTTTTATGAAAAAAAGCAGCAGAGGCTTAATTGTAGATAATTTTTAGAACATTTATGTAAAATCCTCTGGTTTTATCTCTGTTTTATCAAAGGTAAAATGAATGATAAGATTTAAATGACAAAGTTAGAACAAAGTAAATGAAACAACTCATGTGGAAGTAATTGTGTGTCTGACACATTGTAGGCACTTGCTTATAATATTTCCATTTGTTATGGAGTTTTGAGATCAGATCCAATCTGAAGCAGAGATGTAGAAGGAAGGAATAGCGTGTGTGTGTGTGTGTGTGTGCACGTGTGTGTGTGTGTTTTGCTTGTAATTAATAAGGGAGTCACAGTTTGCAATATGATGTTTTTGTTTTTCCACTATATGATCTGTATTTCCATCTACAAACACAGGGCACTTCTATGTCAAAAGATGAGGAACACAGTCTTAATGGCAGCCAAGGTATTCTTGCAGTAGGATAGCATATGAGCTTCAAACTGATTGACCCTAAGTCTTTGCGTATAGTTAAAGAGAAACAAAACAGGAAAAGAAAACTCTTGTTATACTCAAAATTATGTTATGTAAAGTTCATAAAGACATCACAAACTTTAAAGACACTTAGATACTAGCTGGTAAGCTTCCTCACTTCCTAATCCCTATTACTATGATCGGTCCTATCCATTAAAACACACACTAGTTTATTTAGTGCTCTGACTTCTAAGGAAATGGAATAACAATAAAGGTAAATTAGACCATAAAAAGTTTTAAAACACTTTTATCCATTAAGACAAGAAGAAAAAGCTCAACATAGCCTGTAAACAATATCTCAGGGTTTATGAAAAGTAAACAATGGGTGATTTATGATCAGATATAAAAGAGATTCCACTTTCCTTTGTAACCTTTGAGAAAATGTCTATAGGCTGAACAGCATGTAACAGAATCTAGACAAAGCATACAGGTCTAGGTTCACTTTGTGTGGGCTTGTATGGTCCTTGCGGTCAATTAGAAAAAGTAAATCTCATCACAAAATTTTTCTCATAGGAGCTACGTAAATGGATATACATCATACCAGAAGAGATTTGATTTTCTTGAAAATATTAACAAAATCCCTTCCCTGAAGCCTTACCTGCAAAAGCTTGGCTAAATATGTAGAAATGCAAAATAGTCTTGCTTATTTCTACAGACAGAACAATAATTTAGTGTATTTACCAAAATGTATGTATTATATTACTATAAATCACTATTTCATATTTCTCTGACCTTGCAGGATATAAAATAATACTACATCAAAAATAACACCTAAGTAGTCCTTTATCATCTGCAAAAAATATGTTCTCATTTATCTATAAATAATAACAACTTGTCAAAAACCTGCACATACTTCTTCAGATTCATTTTTGTTAGGTGATGTAATTAATTATTGATGTCTGCCTTTTGTATCAATTCCATTAAAAGAATATTGATTATGAGCTTATTCAATGCCAGTCACTATGCATTGGGAAGGCATGTTGATGGTACTGAAAATTGTGATACTGTATTTATGACCAAGATGATCATAAAGACAGCAATGCTGAATGTTAGCATTTATTAAACAGTGTCCATGTGCTGTGTTTTCATGCATGCTAGAATCTATTTCTAGATCCTCTAGTTGATTTCACTGTCTTACTTTTCAACTTCAATGTAAATAATGTGTTGATTTAGAGACACTACAATATGTTGTCATATCTAATAAGGGAGTTTCTGTTCACTTTTTTTTCCCAAAAATTTCTTGGTGATTTTTAAGCATGCAGTCTTCCTTATAAACTATAAGGATTTTGTTGTTGTTGTTTTCACCAGTTTATGTCAAACTGCTCTTTTACCGTCCCCAGAAATTCAGCTGTACTGAGATTCTACTAGAATTATATTAGCATTTACTCATGAATTTTGAACTACTAGCATATTAATGATAATAAGTCTTCCTGTTCAAGAATATAATATGATTTTAATTAGCTTATTGTTATATGTCATTCAATATGATTATACATATAGATTCCATACCCTTACTATTAAATTCATTCATGTGCATTTTACAATTTTTGTAGCTAGTATGAATGAAAAAATGTTTTGCTTCCTCTTTTGCTGAAAATTCCTTACTTAGAAACTTCAGGTACTGAATTTTTTAAAGTAAATGTTCAAGCAATTTGTCATCTTTTTTTTCTATCAGTTTATCTTTGACAAGATTATTTTGGTTTTGTATATACAGAATTTCATCTACAAGAGTCTTATTTACTTCATTTCATATTTTTAAAATGCTATTTTATTCCTTACTTGCATTTTCTATAAGCTCTGAGGCAATATTGGGTAATAATGGTGATGGTGGGAACCCCTGAATAGCTTTTGAATTTAAATAAGATGGTTTTGGTGTCTCTATCTGTGGTAATTATTGTTTTAGTAAAGTCTTTATTATATTTAAATAATTTTATTCCTCTTCAATTTGATTATAATTTTACTTAGAAGTTCCAAAAAATTATATGTGTGTTCAACATTTATTGGTATAATCATAAGAATTGTACCCTTAACATGTATGTAGTCAATTACATTATTAGATTTTATAATAACATTCCTGAAATTAACCCTATTTGGTCACAGTGTATATTAGTAGTTTCCTTTTGCCAATATTTAATTTGGGAGGCTTCGAAGGAAGCTGTGGGAGTTTTAACAGGAGTACTTACCAAGAAAAACAAGGAATCTCATTATAGCCTCACTGAGCTCTGTAGACCACTCTTCATCCTGGGAGTGGGAATGTGGAAGCCAGCATGCTTGCCTGTAAAAACATTTATCCTGGAATAATGCAACCTCTTCAACATGCCTATACCTCTTAGTCATTTTCTATTAATGACTACTAATCTCAAGTAAGCCCTGTGTGCTACCTGGAAATCCTACTAGATTTCTTTAATCCATTCATTCTACAACTCCCCTAGTTATGTATTTCATATCTGCTCCTATCCCCTTAAATATAGAAGCTTGCCCCCAGATATTTTTTCTCAGATGGTTGGTACTCGGTAATAGAGAAAATGGTTGTTGCACTGAGATCTCAACATTTCCAGAATTTTCTGCTCAAAAAATGCTCCAAGATAATTTATAGGTATCTTACACTTAGATCATGAACAAACAGACATTGTATTAGGGACACTGCTTAAGGAAAATTGATTGCAAAAACAATGAGAAAAAATTAGTCTCTCTTTTATTTCCATTATCTCCAACAAGCAGAACAGTTTTTAAGAGTTTGGACAAGTGTCAGTTAAAGAAACTGACACACAGACCTATGGAACAACATGGAAAACCTAGAGATAAGACTGCACACCTGGAGCTATCTGATCTTTGATAAAACTGACAAAATCAAGCAATGGGGAAAGGATTCCCTATTCAACAAATGATGCTGGGATAACTGGCAGCCATATGCAGAAGATTGACACTGTATCCCTTTCTTACACTATATACAAAAATTAACCCAGGATGGATTAAAGACTTAAATGTAAAACCCAAAACTATAAAAAAACCATAAAGATTACCCATGCAATACCCTTCAGAACATAGACATGGGAAAGACTTTATGATGAACATGCCAAAAGCAATTGCAGCAACAGCAAAAATTGACAAATGTGATCTAATTAAGCTAAAGAGCTTCTGTAGAGAAAAAACAAAAACAAAAACATAAAACTATCAGCAGAGTAAGCATACATAATAGGAGAAACATACATAATAGCAGAAAATTTTGGCAAACTATGCATCCAACAAAGGTCTAATATCGAGCATCTATAAGGAACTTAAACAAATTTACAAGAAATAACAACCAAACAACTTCATTAAAAAGTGGGTAAAGGACACGAACAGACATTTTTCCAAAGAAGGCATACATGAGGCCAAAAATCATGAAAAAAGGTCAACATCACTGATCATTAGAGAAATGCAAATCAAACCACAATGAAATACCATCTGACATCAGTCAGAATGGCTACTATTAAAAAGTCAAAAAATAACACATGCTGGCAAGGTTGCAGAGAAAAAGCAACACTAATACACTGATGGTGGAAGTGTAAATTAGTTAAACCATTGTGGAAGGCAGTGGGGCAGTTACTAAAGGACCGAAGGACATAATACCATTAGACCCAGCAATCCCATTACTGGATATATACACAAAGGAATAGAAATTGTTCCATTATAAAGATATATACATGTGTACGATCATTGCAGCACTATTTACAATAGCAAAAATATGGAATGTGCCTAAATGCCCATCAATAACAGACTGGATAAAGAAAATGTGGTACATATATACCATATAATATTATGTAGTCATATAAAAAAAGAGCAAGATGATGTCCTTTTCATGGAAATGAATGGAGCTGGAGGCCATTATCCTTAGCAAAGTAACACAGGAACAGAAAAACAAGTTTATTAGTTTGTTTTTCACACTGCTATTAAAGAGATACCTGAGACTGGATAATTTATTAAAAAAATAAATTTAAGTGACTCACAGTTCAACATGGCTGTGAGGCCTCAGGAAACTTACAATCGTGGCAGAAGGGGAAGCAAACACATTCTTTTTAGCATGGCAGCAGGAAGAAGAAGTGTCAAGCATAAGTGGGAAAAGCACCTTATAAAATAATCAGATCTCATAAGAGTTTACTCACTATCATAAGAATGGAAGCATGAAGGTAACGTCTTCATGATTTAATTACATCACACCAGGGCCTCCATGACACGTGGATTATAGGAAGTACAATTCAAGATGAGATTTGGGTGGGGATATAGCCAAATCATATCACCAAGTATCACATGCACTCACTTATACACGGGAGCTAAATAATGGAACACATGGACACATCAGGGGAACAACACATACTGGGGCCTGTCAGAGGGCAGGGGGTGGGAGAGATAAAGTTAAATAATGAATATGATGCTTAACACCTGGGTGATGAAATAATTTGTACAACATACCCCATGACATAAATTTACCTATGTAGCAAACTTACACATGTAACCCTGAACTTAAAAGTTTTGTTTAAAAAGAAAATCTAGAGAGATTTGACAAATTATAGCTAATATAGCTAATACTTACAGAACACTTTAGACAGGCACTATTCTAAACACTTTACATATAGTATTTGATTTAATCCATACAGCATCTTCATAAACAAGTTTAATGTCCACATTGTGTAAGTGAGGGAAGGAAAGCAGAGGGAGGTTAATTTTTCTCAATGCCACACAATTATTAAGCGAAGGAGGTAGGATTTGAATACAGGCATGTGGCTCCTATCCTCTCTATGATAGTAGAAGAGGCCAGGAATGTTTGAGAAAATCTTTCCTCATGGAACTAGGAGTAAATGGTCACCCTGCTATTCACTGCAATAAATGCATGGGGTTTGATAAAATAGGGGCCTATCATCTCACAAGGAAAGTGATTAGCAGTGTGCTGTATTTGGACAGTCTCCCATTTTCAAGATGTCACTCAGACATAGTAATCACTGCTCTTTTGAGCATTTTCTTGGGATCAGGTGTGGACAATACAGATCTTATCTCCAGAGTTCTGAAATGGATTAAAATCATGTATTAATGAAACCCAATCTAAGCCACTTAGTAACTAAGGCCCAAGTTCACTGCATAATCTGTTTCTATTCCAGATTGTGTCCAGCCTATATAACATAATATATTAGATATTCTGCCATGAGATTAAAGGACATTAAGATATTTCAAGATGTCAATGTCAAGATGCTACTTTTTGTAGGCAAACTTGGTTCCATTATTAACTACTCAGAGAGAAATTAAAATCTAAATATAGCAGCCACTTTCATAGTCCAGAAAAGTAAAGTTCTGTTACTCTTTTAATCAAAATTTGAGAAATAAAAGTACAATATTGAATCTCTTCAGCTTCTTCATTTCAGTCCCAGACAAAATTATACTTTATGCTAGAGTAGAACTGATTTCTATCAGCAGCTACATTGTTTTTCTTTAGCATAAGTAATTTTATTTTTGTGTGTGTGTGTGTGTGCTTTTTGGAAGAAAGAAAAAAAAGAATGAAGAAGAGGAAGAAAAATGAAGAGAAAGAGAGAGAGAGAATGGGAGTATTGCTTTCTTGCCCAGGCTAGAATGCAGTTTAGTAATGGGTATTGAAAACCTCTTTTATACTGATAATTATACTTAATGATGTAGACAGGAAGGAATAAGGGAAGAAAATAACAAACAAGTAGCCAACCAATATTTCATTTAAACCTATGAAATGCTATGCGATTACTGAGGAGTGATTTACTTCCAATTATGTAGTCACTTTTGGAATAGGTGTGAGGTGGTAATGTATGATTTGTGTATTTGAAGTGGAGAGTTCTGTAAATGTTTATTAAGTTTACTTGTTCTGGGTCTGAGTTCAAGTCCTGGATGTCCTTGTTAATTTTCTGTCTCATTGATCTATAGAATCATTAGCTCTTCTTGTTACATTGATCCTTTTGCCATTATGTAATGTCCTTCTTTGCCTCTTTTGATCTTTGTTGCTTTAAAGTCTACTTTATCAGAGGTGAGAATTGCATCTCCTGCTTTTTGTTTATTTGTTTATTTTTACTCTCTGTTTGGTTGGTAAATCTTCCTCCTTCTCTTTGTTTTGAGTCTTTGTGTATCATTGCATGTGAGATGGGTCTGGATGCAGCATGCCAATGGGTTTTGGCTTTTTATCCAATTAGAATATACATAAGTTTAATACTGGCATTTGATGCTAGCTGGCTGTTTTGCCCATTAGTTGGTGTAAATTTTTCATTGTATTAATGCTCTTTGCTTTTTGATATATTTTTGGAAAGGCTGATATTGATTGTTCCTTTATATGTATAGTGCTTCTTTCAGAAGCTCTTGTAAAGCAGGCCTGGTGGTGGTGAAGTCTCTAAGTACTTGTTTGTTCGCAAAAGATTTAATTTTTCCTTCACTTATAAAGCTTAGTTTGGCTGGATAGGAAATTCTGGGTTGAAAGTCCTTTTCTTTAAGGATGTTAAATGTTGGTCCCAACTCTTTTCTGGCTTGTAGGGTTTCTGCTGAGAGATCTGCTGTAAGTCCGATAGGTTTCCCTTTATGGGTAACCTGACCTTTCGCTCTGGCTGCCCTTAGTATTTTCTCCTTCATTTCAACCGTAATAAATCTGGCGATCATGTGCCTTGGGGTTGGTCTTCTTGAAGAATGTCTTTGTGGTGTTCTCTGTATTACCTGGAGTTGAATATTACCCTGCCTTGCTAGGTTGGGAAAGTTTTCCTGAATGATATCCTGAAGAGTATTTTCCAACTTGGATTCATTCTCTTTGTCACATTCAGGTACACCTATCAAACATAAATTAGGTCTTTTCACATAGTCCCATATTTCCTGGAGACTTTGCTTATTCCTTTTTATCCTTTTTTCTCCAATCTTGTCTTCTCGTTTCATTTCACTGAGCTGGTCTTCGACTTCTGATATCCTTTCTTCTGCTTGATCAATTCAACTATTTAAACTTGTGCATACTTCGCGAAGTCCTTGTGTTGTGTTTTTGAGCTCCATCAATTCACTTATATTCCTCTCTAAATTGTCCATTCTCGTTAACATTTTGTCAAATGTTTTTTCAAGGTTCTTAGTTTCTTTGCATTGGGTTAGAACAAGTTCTTTTAAATCACAGAAGTTTCTTATCATCCACCTTTTGAAACCTGCTTCTGTTATTGGAACACACTCGTTCTCCATTAAGCCTTGTTCTGTTACTGATGAGGAATTGCAATCCCCTGTAGAGGGAGAGGCATTCTGATTTTGAGTATTCTCTGCCTTTTCAGGCTGATTTCTTCCCTTCATTATATATTTATCCCTCTGTCGTCTTTGTAATTACCGACTTTCTAACTAGGTCTTTGAGTGGACGTCCAACTTGTTGATTCCCAGCGCCGAAATCTGAGCAATCCACTGCGCCAGCCAAAACAGCGGTGTTAAGATTGATGGTGCTTTTCTGCCTGGGAATCTCCAGACTCTGCACCAAGAACTGCCGCGCTGAGGCACCAGCAAAACCGCCGCACTGGCCCCAAGAGTCGCCCTGGCGACCGGTGGGGCTCTCTGCTGGGAATCTCTTGGTCCGTGAGTAACAAATATTCATCTGAAAGTGTGGCGTCCTCTCATTCTCTGTGCTTTCACTGGGAGCTACGAGCCCGAGCTGCTAGTGATTGGCCATCTTGGATCTCTCTCTCAGCATAAGTAAATTTTTAAAAAATTGTCTGAAAAGTATTTGTAGGGCCTATCTTTGTAGAGTTCAAAGAGTTAATAAGAAACAAAAATTATTCTATCTTTTTAATTAAGGTAAGAAGCCAATTCTTATTTCTAAAAGCAATTATTCCAGGAAAAAAAGAATATGTTTGCAAAGCTAAGTGTTTAATGGTGCCAAAGACCAGAGAAGAAATTCCTTTTAACTGGAGAAGGCAATTTTTTTTTGGTTGTAGCCTTGCCAGGATGCCACTCAGACTGTTCCAGGTGTTCTAAATCCATGACTTGTAAATTTAAACTCAGTTGGGAGAATTCTCCCAGCAAGAAGTTATTTTTGGTGCCCTGCAATCACATTTCTGAAGGGATAATCCATTTATGCACTGGACTCTTGTTTCCAAAAGTGACACTTAGTCTACTTACAAAGTTTAGAAGTTTTCAAGGGTGGCATCTCAGTTGCCGGGTGCATACTCTTGTAAGTACATATTTTCAGTCTTATGCCAGAATGGTTCTTTCCAGTGCCTCTTGTCAAGAAACCTGCTCCTAACAAAATTTACTCCTCAATCTGGAGATGTCCAATCCAGTGCCACCCTAAAACCGTGAAATAGGAAATTATTTTTTGAGATTATGGACATTCCTCATGATTTGCCCTCCTACTGTTATTTTCTTGGCCATGAAGAATGGAATTTGGAGCATCTGGTATAGAGATGTCTGGCAGTAACAATTTAAAGCTAAAACCTCTCAAGCTCAGAGACATATGGGGACTTCACTACCCAGCAATTTAAAAGCAGCAAATAATGTTCTGTCTACTAAGAACTAAGAGGCCTATTCCTTACAATGGAACATTTAACTTAGCCATACCTCCTTAGAAAAAAGCTGCACCTGAAGAAGGGTCTGCAGCATCCCGAATCTAGGTCCCTATTCCTGCTAAGGCCCTGGAGCTTTGACTCTTTTTGATAGACTCTGTCTCTACTGAGAGCTGAGTGGCCTTGTTGATCCTAGCTGAGGCTCCCACTTTCTGTTCCCCATTTCAAATGATCTCTCATTGGCATCCCCCTTGAAACATTTCCTTAGGTCCAGGGGCCTTTGTTTAAATCTCAATTGTCTTTGCTTTTGGACAAAAACACCACAAGTTGCAATCATCCACCACAGGCAAAATACTATGGGATGGCATTAATTTCAAATTGGTCAATGTCTGGGTCTTAAAACCCACCTGGACCTAAAATTAACCTCTGCAGATTACCAAAATGAGAACACCAAGCCCAAACCACTCATCTTAAACTACTAATAGCTTCTCCAAGTGTATGTTTTGCTGCCCCAAATTTCACTCTTTGGTTTTATTTTTTAATATTTCTGGCCTATGTATTTAGAGTTTAGGGTCAATAAAGCCACCAAAAATTAATCTTTCATCCCCTCACCACTGGTAAAATCTGAACAAGTTAAGAGAAGAAAAATAAAAATGGAAGCCAAAATAATGTCAGAGACCAGGATGCTAATTGTACCTCCAGTTTGATTAGCCAAGTGCACTACTTTCTAATTCAGAATCTAAGAAACAGACTCATCCTCTCCCATTCATGGGTAGCATAGAGAAAAAGAGAAAATATATTCTCTTTGAGGATAGACTCATTAACCAAAGAAAATAAGTGAAAATAAGTCAAGCGTTTATAGTTATTCTTCCCAAAGTTACTCATCAGTTTTCACTTTGCTCTCGTCTGGGTAGAATAAATGAAGGAGTGAGGAAAGGCTAGAAGTATGCTTTCCAAATGTCTGATCTTGGATGCCTGGAGTGAGAAACAGCATTTTCCTTTAATAAGTAAGGGTTAAATTAATGATAACAATTACTACTACTAATAGGTATTATTATTAATGCTTAAACTTTCAACTTAAGGGCATAACTGTGCTACATGGAAAATAAAAATGTTACACACAGCAATTTACTTTTATTTATTTATGCAAAGATATATTTGCAGAAATACATTTTTTTGCTCCAGTTTCTGTGTATTTCTAGCACAGACCAATCGTTTGATCAATGTGCAACATATTGGGAACACTTTCTAAATGATGTATGCAAGACACTATCACGGTTTCTAGTGTGGAGTGACTGTTTGCCTTCTTTTACTTTTGAGTCCCGTTTATTTACCAGCAAACTCATGGAGTAAACTAATACTATTTTTAAAAACTATTGTTTAATACATCCACTATGAGACTAATAAATTGGAAAATATTTTAAAGATGATGGAAATTTACCAATATCGGTAGAATACCTACTTTGTGCCAGGGACATTGCACATCGTAGCCCATGTTATTCTCATGTTGACATTATCACAAGGTATTATTTTCTCCATTTTATGGAAAATGCATGTGAGGCCAGAAAGGTCAAATAACATGTCCAATGTCATATAAAACATGTTAGGAAACTATTTGAATCCATAGATGTCTGGTTCTCATGCTGTTTGCACAGTGGCCCACCATCTTTGTCTGTTTGTAACTTAACAACTCAGTGTCGTGCCTTATTGAAATTATTAGATTTGTTATCACAGTTATGATGTTACATTTTAAATATAAAATTATATTTACTTATACCTCAAGAAATATCTTGCTAAGTGTACTTTATTTTCTATAATTGTATGCTCTGAGGCCACTGGCAGATTTTGAGTTTAAAGGCAGCATTATGCATTTAATTATTTTATTATATGGTTTGTTCATTTGATTGACTAAGGAGTAAAATAAATTTCCTGGGGTTTGGGCAACATTCTGGGGCTTCTTAAAATGATTAAAGTTATTTGAGATTACACTGTTTCTTATTCAGGAGTTATTTTAAGAGTCACTTATCTTAAGTTTTCAAAATCACATCAGCTTTAAATTAAAAAAATATATAACTAACATATCAGTCTTTTTTTTTGTTCTTTTTTTCTCTTTTTTTGAACAAAAAATATTTTAATGGAGTGGTGAAAAATATGATAGGAAGAAGTACTCAAATAAGATCAGTAACAAAGTAGTATGGATTTTTTTCTGTAAAACATAGGAAATCATTGAAGTTTTTTTTTGAGAGAGAAAGAAAGAAAGAGAAAGAAAAAGGGGGAGAGAGAACAGGATTCTTGCTCTATTGCCTGGGCTGGAATGCAATCTAAAAATAGGCATTAAAAACCTCTTTTATGCCAATAATTGTGCTTAACAATGGAGACAGGAAGGAATATGGAAGAAAATAACAAACAGCCAACCAATGTTTCATTTAAGTCTGTGAAATACTATGCAAATGCTGAAGAGTGATTTACTTCCAATTTTCCAATTATGTGGTCACTTTCAAAATAGGTGTAATGTGATACTGAGAAAAATGTATGTTTTGTGGACCTGGGGTGGAGAATTCTATAAATATTCACTAAGTTTACTTATTCTAGGTCTAAGTTCAAATCATAGATGTCCCTATTAATTTTCTATGTTGTTAATCCGTCGAATATTAACAATGTAGTGTCAAAATCTCCCGCTATTATTGTGTGGGAGTCCAGGTCTCTTTATAAGTCGTTAAGAACTTGTCTTATGTATCTGGGTGCTCCTGTATTGGGTGCATATATATTTATAATCATTAACTCCTGTTGTGGCATTGATCCTTTTACCATTATGTAATGTCCTTCTTTGCTTCTTTTAGTCTTTGTTACTATTTAAGTCTATTTTGTGAGAGACGAAAGTTACAACTCCTGTTTTTTTTTCTTTTTTTTTGCTCTCCATTTAATTGGTGAATCTTCCTCCATCCCTTTGTTTTGAGTCTTTGTATGTCGTTGCTTGTGAAATAGATCTGGATACAGCATACCAATGGGTTTTGACTTTTTATTCAATTTACCTGTCTGTGTCTTTGATTGGGGCATTTAATCCATTTAAATTTAGAATTAATATTAATATTTGTGAGTTCAATATTGTCATTTAATGCTAGCTGGCTATTTTGCCCATTAGTTGATGTAGATTCTTCATTATAGAGATACTCTTTATGTTTTGGTAAGTTTTTGGGATGACTGATACTAGTTGTTCCTTTCTGTTTGTAGTGCTTCTTTCAGAAGCTCTCGTAAAGCAGGCCTGGTGGTGATGAAATCACTGAGTGCTTGCTTGTTTGTGAAAAATTTTCTTTTTCCTTCACTTATAAAGCTTAGTTTGGCAGGATATGAAATTCTGCGTTGAAAATTCTTTTCCTTGAGGATATTGAATATTGACCCCTACTCTCTTCTAGTTTGTAGGGTTTCTGGTGAGAGGTCTGCTGTGAGTCTAATAGGCTTCCCTTTATGGGTGACGTGACCTTTCTCTCTAGCTGCCCTTAGAATTTTCTCCTTTATTTCAACCCTAGTGAATCTAGCGATTATGTGTCTTGGAGTTGCTCTACTTTAGAAATATCTTTATGGTGTTCTCTGGATTAGCTGGAGTTGAGTATTGTCCTGCCTTACTAGATTAGGAAAGTTTTCCTGAATAATATCCTGAAGAATATTTTTCCAACTTGGATTCATTCTCTTCATGACATTCAGGTTTACCTATCAATTGTAAATTAGGTCTTTTCACATAGTCCCATATTTCTTGGAGACTTTGCTCATTCCTTTTTACTCTTTCTTCTCTAATCTTGTCTTCTCATTTCATTTCTTTAAGTTGGTCTTTGACCTCTGATATACTTTCTTCTGCTTGATCAATTCAACGTTAAAACCTGTGCTTACTTTGCGGAGTTCTCGTATTGTATTCTTCAGTTCCATTAATTCACTTATATTCCTCTCTAAATTGTCTATTCTTGTTAGGATTTCATCAGACCTTTTTTCAAGGTTCTTAGTTTCTTTACATTGGGCTAGAACATGTTCTTTTAGCTCACTAAAGTTCCTTATTATCCACTTTCTGAAGCCTAAATCTGTTAATGGAACACACTCCTTCTCCATCAGGCCTTGTTCTCTTGTTGATGAGGAACTGTGATCACCTGTAGAAGGAGAGGCATTCTGATCTTGGGTATTCTCAGCCTTTTTACGCTGGTTTCTTCCCTTCGTTGTGAGTTCATCCACCTGTCGTCTTTGTAATTGCCTACTTTCAAATTAGGTCTCTGAGTGGACGTCCAACTTGTTGATTCCCAGTACCAAAATCTGAGCAACCAACTATGCTGGCCAGAACAGTGGCATCAAGAATTGTGGTACTTTTCTGCCTGGGGATCTCCAGTCTGGCTTCCCTCTTGAGTCCCTTCTTCAATCAGGTAAATGGGCGACTCTGCCTTCCCGGAGCTCCAAACATCGATCAGTCTCATTTACTCTGCACCAAGAACCGCTGCGCTGGGGCGCCGGCAAAACCACGACGCTGGCCACAAGAGTCACCCTGGTGACCCGTGGGGCTCCTCCGCTGGGAATCTTCCAGTCCTTGGGTAACAAAAATTCGTCTGAAAGTGTGGCGTCCTCTCATTCTGTGCGTTTTCTCTGGGAGCTACAATCCCAAGCTGCTAGTGATCAGCCACCTTGGATCTAATATATCAGTCTTATATCCATCTTGTTTAAACTTTACTTTATCGTACTAGATAAGTATTTTTGTTATCTTTGGCAGTGGTGAAACTGAAGCTAAAATATGGTGAGTGCCATTTCCAGAGTTATACACTTAAGAAATGGCATTTTAAGGCTTGAACCTAGTTTATTCTGACTTCTAGGTTAGTGTTTATCTTATGACATGGGCTTTCTCCATGCCACAGGCACATTAGACCCCTATGGACCAACAGTCTGACAATATCAACTTCTGTTTTGGGAGAGAACACACTAGCTGGTATTGGACTTGGCCTCTTGTTGTAAATAACTATACAACTGTACATAATACATAAGGCTTCTGTTTTCGGATACAGGGTAACAAGTAACATGAGAATGAGACCCTCCGGAGAAGGAAAAAACATGATGTAAGCTCCATGTTATCATTGGTTTTGTCCTGGGACACTTTCCAGAACATGGCACAGGGAAGTGAAGCACCATGAAGATTGGCAGTCTCTCTGGGCAGTTGAGGTAGAGCTTCCAGTTTGAAGATCTTAAAGCAACTGGAATTTGCAGGGCAGAGTGCAGTAGAGGAAGAAGCCCCAGAAAGGAATAAGCAGAAATCTGCATGGAGGTTAACCTTGGGTTCTAGCTGAGGTATGGGTTGCATATTCTCAAAGGGTAGAATCCATAAGGCATAGCAGAAAGCAAAAGCAAATGTTAGAGCATCTGAAAGCCAAACAAAGGTTTAAAAAGACTCAATAGAGCTTATTAATGCCTAGTTCTGACTGAGATGAAATGTGTCCTCATATAACATGTTCCTCAAAGCACTATGGAAAGACAGACTATGGCTATTTAAGTAGAGGTTCAACATTCTCATAAAGGTTCATTAATGCATCTGGAATTTTTTCTTCTTCTATATTTATCAGACTGGCAGTGCATTATTTCAACTGATTTTCTTAAATTTCATATTGCTTCAGTAACATAACCAAAAAGCCTAGGCAGGTAATAGGTTTTTTTGAATACCAAAAAAAGGTAGCGTCTATTTTCTGGAGCTGTCCTGTCAAAGACCTACCCATGGTGATGTGACTACAGATTTTAATGTAAATAATAATTACCAAAAATATTAAGTTAGTAGAATATTAAAGAATCATTTGCATCATTGATACCAAAGTTTTCTTTTGGCTCCTTTCTTATTTTCAGATTTCCTTGAAGAAAGTGAAGAAATTATGGAAATTATGAAATATATTAAAATGCAAACTCAAAATACTTTTATATTTTAAAACCCCTGTACTTTGAGCTATATTTTTCACAAGTGAATATAACACTTATTTCTTGAAGTATTTATTATGCGAAACTAGAATCTTAAGTTGAAGTGTCACTCAACAATCAGGAAGAATCCTGTGAAATCAAGTCATAGTACTTCATCTCGCTGGGTCCTGGATTGCTGATTTATGACATGGAGTTAGGAGTCAGTTATCTGATGCACTCAAATGTCTCTTCTATGATTCATGCATGGAGTACTGCTGCTGTACTTGCTATCTTGAATGCATACTCTAGAATCATGGAGATTGTTATCCATCTATGTTTGCTGCATTTAAAAAATTTATTTCATTTATTCCATTTACAAGGCAGAATTGCAAGTATGGCTTAACCTGAATATTGCAGAAAAAAATAATGGCCACCCAGTATCTTAAGAGTCCTTGAAAACAAGATGAAGTAATGATGTGGTCTTTCAATTATTTATGTGAAAAAAAGAGTTACAGATGTAAGAAAATTGCATTCCCTAAACTACTGTTCAATAGAGCTGAAGACAAGAAGATTGTGCCCTTTAAAGAGAGAGAAAGGTGCTCTTGAAAGGGACTTAGATCTTGTAGTATTGAATATGTTTCTGTTGCTCACTGTCTTTGATGTTTGGCCCCCTAAAGATTTTTTGTTTGTCTTATGTAAGGAAACAAAAATGGCATTTTTGGGGGATGTGATCAACATTTTTTTTTTTTCCTCAAACTTATTTGTGGGAAGGTCTTGAAGAAAGTGTGAGAGTTTTAAAATTTCTAGAGCCCAGAAGAAAGGGATTAGAGATATAATGATCACATTGCCATCCTTTCGTTTCTGTCTTCTTGTTCTACTCTATTTTATCTCTATGATATCTGTTTTCTTTTGTCAATCAAAGAGTAATGAGTGAACAATGAATAAATCTGAGACTCTAGAATAGAAAGTGAAAAAAAGTGAGGAAAACTTTGATGGGGGCATCAAAACTAGAACACCTAGAAAAAAGTAAAATCTGTACACAGAAAAATTATAAATAAGATAGGTCAGTGCCAAGTATTGAAATAGTCTCATGAAAAATATGGCATGAGTAGCCCTAGTTGCCACATAGACATCCATAAAAACAACTAGAAATGACAATCAGGTGAACATATTATTTAATATTTATACTTGTAGTGTCAATGATATCAACAAACACCCCACTATTTAAACTTCACGTTGTTGCTGAACACAAAAAGAATGAGAAGGGTCATCATTTTCTGCTTAGTGTTGGCTGGTCTCACTCAGGCTTATTCAGCATATCTTTCTCTATCCTCTCAGGAGACAGGTTATATACCTGGCCTGAATTAGAAAAGTTAGCAAGTGAAATGAGATTTCCCCTAAGCCCCTAACAGTGTTCTTTGGAATATATTTCAAAGCTTATCCTTTAATATAGTAGTATTCCTTTCTCTACAGTTTTATTACATTTACTTTTCAATTGAATCAAATCCCCATGGTCACCACAGAGGCACATAATGAAAGAGTATCTGATTACCTCATGAAGAAAGCTGTTGGTGCTCAAAGACACATGCGCGTGTGCACGTGCACACAGACACACATTCTCTCTCTCTCTCCCCTGCCCACCTTCCCCAACACCACCCTTTCTCATACACATACAAATACTTTCTATATATCACCAAGGATTCACCTGGGAAACAGAAGAAAGAAGAATCAGATCCAAGTCTACAATTTTGGTGAAACTAGACCCAGCTGTATATACCCTATTATTCTCAGTGATATTCAGCTTACAAAACATTTATGCATTCACCATTATTCATAGATTTCCTTAATTGAGAACAACCCTCTTCACCTTCTTAATCTTATCCATCTTCAAGACTAAGATTTTTTATAACCCCTGAAAGTTCTAGACCATCCCAGACATAAAGATAAATATCCTTTCTAAATTTATAGCATTTCTAATCTAAATTGATCGTTTGCAAATGTACCAGGCACTTCTTGTGATACCTGTGGAATTCTCTTTGAAATGCTGTTCTAGTTCATTTTAATTTTTGATAAATTGGGGCTTATTTGGTTCTTCCTGTGTATATGAGCTTTGAATAAGACCCACTGTTATAAACCAACCATCATGTCATGAGCAATTGCTCCAGAAAAGTGGTTTCTAATGCTTCATGTGATTATGAACTTTTACATTTTTCACTAAGGCAGCAAACAGAAAAAAGAAAATATTAATAATTCAGGAAAAGAGATTGAGGTAAAGAATAAAGGCATACTCTAGATAAAATTCAAACATCATGTAAAGATAGCACTCAGGAAAGCAGAGCACTAAGTTGAGAATGTATGAAGGCAACAGAATTAATAATGGGTTCCAGAGAGACAGAAATTGAACCTTATTGAGAACCTAGCAGGTTAACAGGGATGCAAGTACACTAACAGCTCTGAAAACAGGGCTGGAGCAAAAGTGTCTCTGCCCACTGGAGATGGTAGGTGATGGGAATGGATATGTAAAACATTGAGAGTTAGCAAAATTTTCAGTTTACAACATGTAATCTCTTCAGTTAATGTTTGGGACTTTTATCCTCTACTAATTTTTCTTCCACCCGATGTTAAGACCATTTGCAAAAAGAATTTTTTTTTCTCAAATGGCGTATTTCCCAGATTCACTTAGTGCAAGCTCTGGCCTACACAGTAGGATTTTCCTCAAATAACTAATTTGAGTTTTTAGCATGGAAGTATACATGTTTGAAGTTTAAGGTTCCATAGCGTTATGCCTTGTCTACAACTTGATGGTGAAATCCTTGAGATCAGCAACTGTTTTTACTCACCTTTCTATTCTCCCAAAGTCTATCACAATATTTTCCATGGAGTAGATATTCAACTGCTGATTAATTTGTCCTTCTTAATTATGCATGTTTACTAATGTTATGTATATTCAAATATTTTTTCTAAATCATGTAACCTTGTCCAGTTAATAAAAAATCATTAAAAACACATTCACATCATTAACATATCTTGAGTTCAATGAAAAGTCTGGTGGGCAGAACTGATAATACATTAAAAATTCCTTTTTCACCATTTTTCAATTTTGAGCTATGTATGGAGCTGCCTTTGAAAACATTTGTACTTCTCATTTAGATGAGCTATGTTACATACAGAGAAAGATGAATAACAATCTCTGTGTGAAGTCGCATATGAGGGTTAGTTCTAAATTTACCAGCCACTAATTTTCCTTTGAGCGATCATATTTGTTCTTTGATTACACATAACCTTACTGATTTCAAAGCAAAAGAGCAGGAGGAGATGAAAATACTTGAATCACATAACAACCTCAGGTGGTGCCTTTGGAACTGAAGAGCTGACATTCCATTTCCAAGTCTCCAAATATAAGAGACATAACTAGACTGAGCAAATGTGATGCAGCAGCAAAAGCCCTTGGCAAAGCAGAGCCAAATATCAAGAAGGGCTGGAGCTAAAGTGTCTCGTATTTGTGTGTTTAGGAACCCATGCAACCCAGACAAGGAGCATTAAGGGATGAACTAGGAGCTTCTTGACTTACTCTTTCCTGGGGAATGTTTGGTAGTGTTGCACAGGAAGTACTATGGTGGCAATGCCTCCAAACTATGGAAAGCTCTTTCTCAAACAAGAGGAGACTCTTCTTTCCAAAAGGGGATTAGAAATCTCTCCTTTTATTGACTAAATGAAGAATTATATTCCCACGGAATGGCTGACGATAGACACAGCAATCTAACAAAAGATAGAAAGTTGCAGAGGATGCTAGAGAAAACAAAGTCTCCTTTAGGAATTAACAAATAAAGATTAAATACTTAATATCTGATATGGAGAAAGTACATAGATTAACATATTAAATTATTTTATCCTATAAATATATTACTCCTTTTTGGTTTTTATACTGATTTTTTGAGTGATTACCATATGCCAAGAACTGAGTTGAATATTTTACAATCTTATTGCTTTTAAGCCTCATAATAAGGATGATCATAGGAAATAAGTACAATTAACAATCTCCTTTTTTGAAAAGATGAATTGGGTCTTGGAGAATGTAGGCAAGTCACTCAATATAACTAGTGATTTCAAGACTGGGACTTGGAGCCAATTCTGATTAACTCCAAATCATATGCTTGCAATTATTAATCTGAGAGATTCCTGAAGCAAGAAGACATTTTAGCATGGACAGCAGATGTCTGTAGCAAAGGTTGTACTCAGAAGAAAATTCAGATAGGACAACATTTGTTTCTTGATAATGTTGGATTAGAGACCTCTGTCAGGAATCAGAAATTATTTTTACCAACTTTTTACTAATTATATGTACATATAGTGTGTCTCAATTAGACACACTCAGTTCTAAGGAGTCTCAATTAAGTTTTAGACATTCTCAAAACAAATTCATTATAGATTCATGAGTTAAAAGATACCTACCAGATGTCATATAAGAATACTTAGGCTAGGGGTAAAGATTTGAGTCCCCAGAAAAGATAAAATTAATTAACAGTTAACAACAACCTGTGCAGAATACTACATTATTAACAAGGCTTTTTAATTTTCTTCCCCTGGGATTACTGTGAGTGATAACAAGAAATGTGAGAAGTCAGTTAATAGCATTGTAAACAATGGCTGCTCTGTTTTCTAGTTCACAGAAATTCAATTAGTAAGAAATTCCACATCTTTGCCCCCTTGTGTAAACAAATTGCCTTTACTTTGCTAAAGTTAAGGCTGGCAGTCCCAGAGTGTAAAAGTGTCTTGACATTGGTTAAGTTCTATTAGTTTTCCAGTCTTTTTCCCAATCCTTTGCTGAAAACATTGAATTCATGCATTAACTCATGTATTCATTCATTTAGTCATTTCACAAGAATATGTAGAATGTTTACTCTATGCCAGGCATATTTTACATGCTAACAAAGAAATGATGTGCATGAAGGCAATTTTTTTGTGCTTATGTGCAAATACATACACAAAAATATGCAACATAATGCCAGTAATAAGCTGCGTAAGAAGACAGAGGGTGCCTAGGAGGTGAGGGTGCAATTTAAAATAGGGTGTTCAGATAAGGCTTTGCTGGGGAGGTTCCACTTGAGCAGCACCACCACTAAAACAATGGTGCAACGGCACACATCTCTGAGGTAACAATATTCCAAACTAAGTAAAAAGGGGAGGCACCCTGAAGTGGAAGCCTGCTGACTATGTTTAAGCAAGGTTCAGGGAGGAAGCTAGAGTTCTGGAACAAAGTGTGAAAACAGGAATGAAGTCGGAATAACAACTAGAGGCCAGATCCTGTGAAGCTTTCCATACTGTGGCTTTTGTTCTTAGTGACAAGAAGTCACTGGGAGTTTTCAGTAGGCTATGACAAGATCTGAATTGTATTCTAAAATTAACATTTTTATTATGTACAACAGATTGTACTTCCTATAGATAAGGTCACACGACTCTGAAGTTAAAAAAAAAAAACCTAACAGACACATTACTTGCCCTTCAGAAGAATGTTAGTGTAATTCTTGAGTAGAAATATATCATTGTCATTTGCTCATTGTTAACCTGTTTTTCATTCAATTTTATTGACTGTAACATCTATAAAGAAAAATTCATAAATCACAAATATACAGCTTAATAAATTATCACAAGGTGAAAAATCTGCATAGTGATGATGTAAGTCAGGAAACAGAGTTGTGACCTGTCTCATATTATACACCTTCCCCCCTCCCATATGGACCACTAACTTGCTTCTGAAATCATAGATTAGGTGTGTCTTAATTTTGCTTTTATATAGGTACTTCAGTCATATTGAATTAGGGTCCACTCCAGTGTGATTTCATCTCAACTTAATTGATTATATCTGCAATAATCCTACTGTCAAGTTTGATTTTGAGGTACTAAAGTTAGAACTTCAACATATGAATTTTTGAAGGACACAGTTCAACCTATAACATACCAGATAATGGATTATTTTTCTGAAGTACTTCCATTCGCATTTATTACAAGTATAATCTACTGGTGATGAAATATCTCACCTATAATTTATCCAAAAATACCTTTGTTCCACTCTCATTTTTGAAGTATGTAGAATTTTTGTTAATGCTTCCTTTCTTTAGTCTTTCAGCAATTTACAAATGACCTTCCATTATGTTTTGGTCTCCATTGTTATGATGAGAAATAAGCCTTTTTTTCTAATAATGGTTTCCCTGAATATAACATGTCTTTATTTTTTTCTTCTGGATATTTTTAGATTTTTGATTTTTTGTTGCTTTCCAGTAGAATAACCATGATGTACCCAGGTGTTGTTTCCCTTATATGTATTCATTTTAGCATTTGCTGTACTACTTGGATTTGTGCATTGATGTTTTTCACCATATGCTATAGCTTAAGTGTGTCTCCCAAAGTTCACGTGTTGAAAACATGATCCCCAATGAGGAGGTGGTGGGAGTGGGGCTTAAAGAAATGAGCATGGGTCATGGGGGCATGGCTGTCATGAATGGATTAATGCTGTTATGGGAGTGGTTTGTTATCACAGGAGTGGGTTCCTAGTAAATGGAAAATTTGATCCCCTCTTGTGTGCTCTCTCTCTCTCTTTTTTCTCTCTTTGCATTTTTGACTTTCTGCCATGGAATTTATAAGCACAAAGACCCTCAGTGAATGTAGGTCCTTTTCTTTCTGAAGAATTTCAGAAGCAATAAGGAAACTAAAATAAAACCAAATGTAAGACTTGGAAATAAAAATATGAATAAATTAAAATGTGAAAATATAAATAAGAAGTTATCTCATGTTAACTTTAACAGTACATTATTTGCAAGAGAAGAAAATATCTATGAAATTTAGTACGTTTGAAAATAAATTATTCACACTGAAGCATAAGGAGAAAACTGATTTCAAAAAATGAACAGAGTCTCAGTGAGCTTTGAACAGTACCAAGGAGTTTAAAATCTAATTTTTTTATGAGTTCAATAACTTTTGATAGTGTGCTGGACATTGCAATTCATACACTTTAAGGAGTCTATGTTATATTGTGTTATTTTAAGGATTTTTGAATTTTATATGACAATTAAATTCTTTTGATCCTGTTTGGGTTGATTTTAGATTTTCCTAGGGAAATCATAATTCTAAATTGTGGCTTTAATTCTAGAATATGGCTCTTTCACCTAAATCATGAATTTTTTGAGGCTCAACTCAATGTCCAAGGTGCTCAGTGCAGACTTTCACTCTGGGTTGAGTAGAACTCCAGTGTTTCCATGCATTGTGGACCCCAGTCTTTTCAGATGCTGCATGACATTTCAAAACCTGTTTGGCTTTCAAATGCTCTAACAATTGCTTTCTGATATGCCTCATGGATTCTACCCTTTGAGTATACACAACCCATACCTCAGCTAGAACCCAAGGGTAACTTTCATGTGGATTTCTGCTTATCCCTCTCTGGGACTTCTCCCTCTTCTACACTCTGCCCTGCAAATTCCAGTTGCTTTAACATCTTCAAACTGGAAGCTCTACCTCTGCTGCCTAGGAAAACTGCCAGTCTTCATGGTGCTTTATGGCCCTGTGCCATGTTTTAGGTGTCCCAAGACAAAACCAAGAATAACATGGAGCTCATATATGTTTTCCTTCTCTCAAGGGTCTCATTCTGATGATGCCTGTTGCTCAGTGTCTGAAAATAGAAGCCTTATATATTATGTGAAGTTGTATAGTTATTTACATCAACAGACTAAGTCCAATACCAGCTAGCATATTCTCTCCCAAAGCAGAAGTTCATATTATCAGACTGTTAATTTTGGCAATTCTAGTTTATGTGCAGTGGTTTCCGTTATTGTTTCAGTAGTATTTCTCTTATTACTAATGACATTAAATGCTTATTTTTCATTTAGATAATCAAGTCACTGTTTTATTTTTTATTGAGCTGTCTCAAATTTTCTTCTTGATTTATAGAAGTTCTCTATCATTTATTCTGAGGCAAAGATTTTCTCCAACAATATAGTGGCCCTTTCACTCTTTCCATTCTCTTTTGTTGTTCCTAACTTCTTCCTTAGATTTCATGACATCTATTCTCTTTCTTATTTTTCAGATTCTTGTCATGTTTTAGATTAAAATTATGCTGGTTTCATTATATAAGTTTGGAGTTATTTTCTTTTCTTCCATTCTCTGGGAGAGTTAATATACATAAATCAATGTGTATTATTTGTAAAACATTTGATAGAATTTTCTGGTAAAATTATCTGTGCCTGGAGTTTTCTTTGCAGAAGAGTTTAAATTATAGATTTGACTTTTATTTTTTAGTAGTTAGTGGACTATTCAGATTTTTCTGTTTTTTTCATTTGCCTCTTATGGTAATTTTATATACATCAATATGTTAATTTCACCTACATTTTCCAATTTATTTATTTATTTTTTTTATTTTTTTTTTTTAGCCTGAGAATAATTTTCTATTTCCTTGATTCTTTTTTTTTTTTTTTTTTTTGAGAGAGAATAGGAAAGAGGAAAAAGGAAGAGAAAGAGAGAGAATGGGGAGGAGGGAGAAGGAAAAGAAAGAGGGAGAGAGAATGGGAGTATTGCTTTCTTGCCCAGGCTAGAATGCAATTTAGTAATGGGTATTGAAAAGCTCTTTTATACTGATAATTATACTTAATGATGTAGTCAGGAAGAAATAAGGGAAGAAGATAACAAACAAACAGCCAACCAATATTTAATTTAAACCTATGAAATGCTATGCGATTACTGAAGAGTGATTTACTTCCAATTATATAGTCACCTTTGGAATAGGTGTGAGGTGGTAATGTATGTTTTGTGTATTTGAAGTGGAGAGTTCTATAAATGTTTATTAAGTTTACTTGTTCCGGGTCTGAGTTCAAGTTCTGAATATCCTTGTTAATTTTCTATCTCGTTGATCTATAGAATCGTTAGCTCTTCTTGTTGCATTGATCCTTTTGCCATTATATAATGTCATTCCTCGCCTCTTTTGATCTTTGTTGCTTTAAAGTCTACTTTATCAGAGGCGAGAATTGCATCTCCTGTTTTTTGTTTATTAGTTTATTTTTACTCTCTGTTTGATTGGTAAATCTTCCTCCTTCTCTCTGAGTCTTTTTGTATTGTTGCATGTAAGATGGGCCCGGATGCAGCATACCGATGGGTTTTGGCTTTTTATCCAATTAAAATATATATAGGTTTAATACCAGCGTTTGATGCTAGCTGGCTGTTTTGCCCATTAGTTGATGTAAATTTTTTATTGTGTTAAAGTTCTTTGCTTTTTGATATATTTTTGGAAAGGCTGATATTGGTTGTTCCTTTATATGTATAGTGCTTCTTTCAGAAGCTCTTGTAAAGCAGGCCTGGTGGTGGTGAACTCTCTAAGTACTTGTTTGTTCGCAAAAGATTTAATTTTTCCTTCGCTCATAAAGTTTAGTTTGGCTGGATAGGAAATTCTGGGTTGAAAGTTCTTTTCTTTAAGGATGTTAAATATTGGTCCCCACTCTTTTCTGGCTTGTAGGGTTTCTGCTGAGAGATCTGCTGTAAGTCTGATAGGTTTCCCTTTATGGGTAACCTGACCTTTCTCTCTGGCTGCCCTTAGTATTTTCTCCTTCATTTCAACCCTAATAAATCTGGCAATTATGTGCCTTGGGGTTGGTCTTCTTGAAGAATATCTTTGTGGTGTTCTCTGTATTACCTGGAGTTGAATATTACCCTGCCTTGCCAGGTTGGGAAAATTTTCCTGAATGATATCCTGAAGAGTATTTTCCAACTTGGATTCATTCTCTTCATCACATTCAGGTACACCTATCAAACGTAAATTAGGTCTTTTCACATAGTCCCATATTTCCTGGAGACTTTGCTCATTCCTTTTCATCCTTTTTTCTGCATTCTTGTTTTCTCGTTTCATTTCACTGAGTTGGTCCTCGACTTCTGATATCCTTCCTTCTGCTTGATCAATTCGACTGTTTAAACTTGTGCATGCTTCGCGAAGTTCTCGTGTTGTGTTTTTCAGCTCCATCAATTCACTTATATTCTTCTCTAAATTGTCCATTCTCGTTAACAGTTCGTCAAACCTTTTTTCAAGGTTCTTAGTTTCTTTGCATTGGGTTAGAACAAGTTCTTTTAATTCACAGAAGTTTCTTATCACCCACGTTTTGAAACCTGCTTTTGTTATTGGAACACACGTGTAATCTATTAAGCCTTGTTCCGTTACTGATGAGGAATTGCAATCCCCTGTAGAGGGAGAGGCATTCTGATTTTGAGTATTCTCTACCTTTTTACGCTGGTTTCTTCCCTTCATTATATATTTGTCCGTCTGTCGTCTTTATAATTACCGGCTTTCTAACTGGGTCTCTGACGTCCAACTTGTTGATTCCCTGCGCCGAGATCTGAGCAATCCACTGAGCCGGCCAAAACAGTGGTGTTAAGATTGATGGTGCTTTTCTGCCTGGGAATCTCCGGACTCTGCACCAAGAACTGGCGTGCTAAGGCACCAGCAAAACCACCACGCCGGCCACAAGAGTCGCCCTGGCGACCCGTGGGGCTCCTCCACTGGGAATCTCCTGGTCCGTGAGCAACAAATATTCGTCTGAAAGTGTGGCGTCCTCTCGTTCTTTGCGCTTTCACTGGGAGGTACGTGCCCGAGCTGCTAATCATCAGCCATCTTGGATCTCTCTCTCCTTGATTCTTGTTTCATCCAATTTATTTTTATTAGCATCATCTTTTGACCTTTTAGGTGTCTATAGAATCTTTAGTGTTATATCATTTTTATTCTTAATATTATTTGTGTTAAGTCCCTGTTTGTCTTGATAAATTTCACTAGAGATTTAATAACATATCTGTCTTTTCAAAGAACCTTAGTTTTGGCATGGTAGACACATCTCCATTGTATCTTATTTTCTATTTTATTAATTTATCTTCTTTATATTTATTACTATCTTTCTTCTACATTCTTTTGTTATAAGTTTTAATGCCAAGTGCTCTATTTTCATTTCCCTGTTACTCTGAAGACAAAATACTTTTTGGTCCTGAACCTGAACCTAGGATGTTTACCACAGCATCTGATTCTTAGTGGGTGCTGGACTGCAATTTTTGTCTTTGCTATATATGAATCTGTCAAATGCTTTGTTTGACTTCTCAGCTTTTCAGTAATCTCTATAATTGGCATTTGCCTTTAGGAATAATATGACCTCACCTTCTCAATTTCCTTCCATAGTCTTCCCTTCTTTCCCAGACTTTGGCCTTGTAATTCCTCTCTGTCTTAAGATTTCTTTGGTATCACAAAACAGATTTGTTTTTTGTTCCAGATTTTTCTAGTTATTCTCAGAAAGAGTATAGAAATAAATAAATGGAATGTTTTCCTGTTTGTTTGTGTCCTCTCTTATTTCCTTGAGCAGTGGTTTGTAGTTCTCCTTGAAGAGGTCCTTCACATCCCTTGTTAGTTGTATTCCTAGGTATTTTATTCCCTTTGTAGCAATTGTGAATGGGAGTTCACTCATGATTTGGCTCTCTGTTTGTCTGTTATTGGTATATAGGAATACTTGTGAATTTGCACATTGATTTTGTATCTTGAGACTTTGGTTAGGAAGAATCAATATTGAGAAAATGGCCATACTGCCCAAAGTAATTTATAGATTCAATGCTATCTCTATCAAACTACCATTGGCTTTCTTTATACAATTAGAAAAAACCACCTTAAACTTCATATGGAACCAAAAGGGAGCCCACATAGCCAAGACAATCCTAATTAAAAAAAAAAGCTGGAGGCATCACAGTACCTGACTTCAAGCTATGCTATAAAGCTACAGTAATGAAAACAGCATGATACTGGTACGAAAACAGAGATATAGACCAATGGGAACAGAACAGAGGCCTCAGAAGTAACATGACACATCTACAACCATTGATCTTTGACAAATCTGACAAAAGCAAGCAATGGGGAGAGGATTCCCTATTTAATAAATGGTGTTGGGAAATCTGGCTAGCCATGTGCAGAAAGCTGAAACTGGAACCCTTCCTTATACCTTATAAAAAATTAACTCCAGATGGATTAAAGATTTAAACATAAGACCTAACACCACAAAAACCCTAGAAGGAAACCTAGGCAATGCCATTTAGGACATAGGCATAGGCAAGGACTTCATGACTAAAACGCCAAAAGCAATGGCAACAAAAGCCAAAATAGACAAATGTGATCTAATTAAACTTAAGAGCTTCTGCACAGCAAAAAAATAAAAATAATAATAATAACATTAAAGTGATCTGGCAACCAATGGGAAAAATTTTGCAATCAACCCATCTGACAAAGGGCTAATATCCAGAATCTACAGAGAACTTAAACAAATTTACAAGAAACAAACAAGAACCCCATCAAAAAGTGGGCAAAATATGAACAGACACTTCTCAAAAGAAGACATATATGAGGCCAACAAACATATGAAAAAAATCTCATCATCACTGGTCATTAGAGAAATGCAAATCAAAACCACATTGAGATACTATCTCATGCCAGTTAGAATGGCATGTCTCCAGATTAAAAAAATCAGGAGACAACAGATGCTGGAGAGGATGTGGAGAAATAGGAACGCTTTTACACTGTTGGTGGGAGTGTATATTAGTTAAACCATTGTGGAAGACAGTGTGGTGATTTCTCAAGGATCCGCAACTAGAAATACTGTTTGACCCAGCAACCCCATTACTGGGTATGTAACCAAAGGATTATAAAACACTCAACTATAAAGACACATGCACACATATGTTTATTGTGGCACTGTTTACAATAGCAAAGACTTGGAACCAACCCAAATGCCTGTCAATGATAGACTGGATAAAGAAAATGTGGTGCATATACACCATGGAATACTATGCAGCCATAAGAAAGGATGAGTTCATGTCCTTTGCAGGGACATGGATGAAGCTGGAAATCATCATTCTCAACAAACTGACACAAGAACAGAAAATCAAACACCACATGTTCTCACTCATAAGTGACTGTTGAACAATGAGAACCCATGGAGACTGGGAGGGAACATCACATATTAGGGCCTGTCAGGGGATGCGGGGGCTAGGGGAGGAATAGCAGGGGTTGAGGGTATTGGGAAAGGCTACCATTAGGAGAAATACCTAATGTTGGCGAAGGGGGGGATGGATGCAGCAAACCACCATGGCACGTGTATACCTATGTAACAAACCTGCCCATTCTGAACATGTACCCCAGAACTTTAAGTGTAATTAAAAAAAAAAAAAAAAAGAAATAAAAAGAAGTAAACAAATGAATTTAACTTTATGAAAAAAAGTTGGTAAAGTTTTGACCAGTTTTTAAGGTAGCTAATATTCTAAATGTCTTGAATTTACTATAACTGTTATTACCAATTTAACATTTTATGGATTATTTTTAAGTTGAACCTCCTGTATTCACAACAAATTAGATTTTCATAATATTTAAAATTGGATAATTAATTGTAAAGGCTTATTTTTACCAATATAATTCTGGAAATTTTTCAAAAAATTACATTTAGGATTTCTAAATGCTGATTTTAAAACTGCGTTTCTTCAAAAAGAAACTTAGACTCATCATAATTTCTGCAAAAATATTTTTATAATTCAGAAATAAATGCTCCTTTTGGCAACACATATACTAAAACTGGAATAATACAGAGAGTCTTAGCACGGCCCCTCTCCAAGGATAACAAGCAAATTTGTGAGGCATTTCATGTTTTTTAAGTTCTCAAAGCAATGGCAACAGAAACAAAAAGTGTGACAAGTGAGACCTAATTAAACTTAAGAACTTCTGCACAGCAAAAGAAATTATCAACAGAGTAAACAGACAACCTACAGAATGGGAAAAAATGCTTAAAAACTGTGGATTCAAAAAAGGCCAGAATCCATAAGGAACTTAAAACAAGCAAAAGACATATAGCCTCATTAAAAATGGGGAAAAAACATGGACAGACTTGGACAGACATACAAGCAGCCAACAAACATATGAAAAAATGCTGAACGTCACTAACCATCAGAGAAATGCAAATCAAAACTATGATGAGATACCACCTCACACCAGTCAAAAGAGTTATTACTAAAAAGCCAAGAAACAACAGTTGCTGGTGAGGTTGCTAAGGAAAAGGAATGCTTATACGCTGTTGATTGGAATATAAATTAGTTCAGCTACTGTAGAAAGTAGTTTTGAGATTTCTTAAAGAGTTTCAAACAGAACTACTGATATGGTTAAACTTTGTGTCCCCACCCAAATCTCATCTAGAATTGTAATTCCCATAATCTGCATGTGTCAAGGGCAGGACTTTGTGGGAAGTGATTGGTTCATGGGGGTGGTTTCCCCCATGCTGTTCTCATGATAGTGGGTGAGTTGTCACAAAATATGATTGTTTATTATTATTTTTTGAGATGGAGTGTTCCTCAATTGCCAGCTAGAGTGCAGGGGCACAATCTTGGCTCACTGCTGTTTCCACTTTCTGGGTTCAAGAAATTCTCCTGCTTCAGCCTCCTAAATAGCTGGAATTACAGGTATGTGCAACCACATTCTGCTAATTTTCATAATTTTACTAGACATGGGGTTACACCATGTTGTCCAGACTGGTCTTGAAATCCTAACCTCAGGTGATCCACCTGTCTTGGCCTCCCAAGTGCTAGTATTACAGGTGTGAGCCACTGTGCCCAGCCAATCTGATGGTTTTATGAGGGGCTCTTCCCCCTTTTCTTATTCTTGCATCTTCCTGCTGCCATGTGAAGAACTTCCATGCCTGCTTCCCCTGCCAGCATGATTGTAAGTTTCCTGAGGCCTCTCCAGCAATGAAGAACTGTGTGTAAATTAAACCTCTTTTCTTTATAAATTACCAAGTCTCAAGCAGTTCTTTATAGAATTATGAACATGGAAAAATACAATGACCATTTGACCCAGCAGTCTCCCTACTGTGTATATACCCAAATAAATATGAATTATTCTACTATAAAGAAATGCACATGTATGTTCATTGCAGCACTATTCACAATAATAAGGACAAAGAGTCGTGGTGGATTGGATAAAGGAAATGTAGTACATATACACCAGGAAATATTACACAGCCATAAAAAAGAATGACATCCTGTCCTTTGCAAACAAAATGAATGAAGCTAGAGGCAATTTTCCTAAGTAAATTAACACAGGAACAAAAAACTAAATACCACATGTTCTCATTTATAAATAGGAGCTAAACACTGAGTACTCATGGATATAAAGATAGCACCAACAGATACTGGAGACCACTAGACAGAGGAGGGAGATTTTCAATAACTGAAAAGCTACCTAGTGAGTACTGTGGTCTCTACCTGGGTGATGGGATGCATCATACCCTCAACTTCAGCATCATGCAATACACTCAGGTAAAAAATATGCACATGTACCCTCTGAATCTAAAATAAAATTTGAATGTATTTTAAAAAAGAAGTACAGAAATATGTACTATAAATCAGTATATCTTGATGAAGATTAAATTCTTCTACACCAATTCAATACCTGAGAAAATATTTTAGAGAGATCACTCATACGGAGAAGAAATTAATTTGTGAGATTATTTCACTTCCATTAGCATTTTCTTCTAACTTCAAAACTGAGGTGAAGGGAGATTAAGTTACTTCTCTATGTCACACAGCAAATAAATAACAGAGGTGGAACTTGCCTCTCTTAACTGCTTCAAACATTCTCAAGTGTATCATCACCATTCCCACACCTATAATGCTATGTTCCTGGCTAGTCATTGTGCTTTCCCATCCCTGCAGCTGATACTGACATTTTGTTGAAAGTAAAAGCAATGATTATTTTCTGAACTTCTTCACTTTCTGACTTCACAGTCTGATATGTTAAGGATTATTCATACTTCAGGTTTTTGGATTATTGTCAAAACCAAACAGACAAACAAATAACAAATAACTTATATGAATAGGTCAATATATTAAAATTAGAGAATGGATTCTTGCTTTGGCTGAAAGGCTGAATAAATTATTTCATAATTACATTCCAAGTTCAATACTGTGTAATAACTATCTTTAAATTGTTTTATTTAAAAACAACTTGAAAATAATTTTAAAATGTTATATAATTTTTATTCAAAAATATGTAGCATTAATGTGAAGACTACATTTATACCTTTTTTGAAAATTTGTGTAAGCACATTATAAAGCTTTATGACTGTCTTTTGTTTCTAGTTGCCACTTACTTTTCTTTTGTTAAATACATATAATTTATTTTGCTATAAATAGTCTATCTTTTGAGCCCAGCCAATATGGTAACTGATTATGGCTCTGACATCAATCAGCAGTACACTTCTCTGAAGGAAGTGGTATAGTCTGAAGGAATTCCTATTTCATTTGTGGTGCATGAGTGCCTATATAGTAATTAAAGCAAGCAGCTAGTGAAATCATGGGTTATTAGGAGGAAATGCTTGTGATTAGAATAAAAGATGATTGTTGCATTAATATTTCAGATGGCAGAATCTGTATGAAGGGAAGCTATTTATGAAAGGACTTGAGGATTCTGCCCTTATGGGTGCATATGCTAATTTCAAACCCCATAACTAAAAACATAACTATATTTATCCAAATGAACCTGATTACTTGAGCTTCACTGGATATACAGAGAAGAAATAAATTGTAGAGTATAATACTGGAAGAGGAGAGTGAAATCAATAAATACCAAGCACTTCCATCTATATGTAAAGCAACATGCTAGTTGCTATAGGTTAGAAATAGAGATGTAGAATTCTCTGCCTGACCTCAGAGAGTCTGTATTAGCTGGAGAACAGGACCATGTACATGGTTATAATTGAATATCACAATAAAATACTGCATTAATTTTCTATTGCTGCTGTAACAAGTTACCACCAATGCAGTGGCTTAAAACAACTCAAATTTGTGATCTTATAGTTACATAGCTTTGAAGGCTCACACAGGTTTCACCAGGCTAAAATCAAGATGTCGGCAGGGCTGCATTTCTTTTTGGGAGCTCTGGGGGCAAATTCATTCCCTTGCCTTTTTCAGTTTCCACAGTGTTTCCACATTTTTCTGCTAGAGTTTCCTTCCTCTCTCTTCAAATTCAGCAGTACAAAATTTCTCTCTGACCTGTCTTTTATCTTCTTATCTCCATCTGAAGCCAGAAGGAAATGGTTCTCCACTCATATGACGACATTGGGTCCACTTGGATACTTCAAGATAATCTCTCTACCTCGATGTTCTTAACCTTACTCATATCTATAAAGTACCTTTTGCCATGTAAGGTGTTCTATTCCTAAGTTCTGGAAATTAGAGTATGGATTTTTTTTTTGAGGGGGAGACATTATTCAGCCTACCAAAAATATTGAAAGGATAATTTAAAAATAAAGTTTAAATTAAGATTTAGACAAAGGGAGTGAAAGATATCATTGTGAACAAAATGTTAAGAGAAAAGTTTATCAAGATAAGTTCATCTTTGAGAACTAGACTATTTGCTTCTTGATAGTTTCTTCTCCTTTTTAATCAATTTTGCTTCTAGAAAATCAATTATTTCAAGATAAGTTATTAGCATGAGTAAGAAGATTATATTATCTCAATTTATCCTCAAAATAGCACTATTAGAGACATATTAGTGCTATCCCTGTTTACACAGATGAGGAAAAACTAGGCTAAGTAAATTGCCCCAAATCACATACTTGTACATATTGAAATTAGAATTCAACGTCACATAATTGACACCTGTGCCCACAAACTTAACCACCATAGTCTATATTCTTATTTTACATTTTCCTTGAAATTTCTAATATTTTCTGTAGTACTTTTTAAATCAGGTTTTTCTAAGAGGTAGATATTACATTTAACATTTTATGTTTTGCCACTTTTATATGTTATTTTCAAGTATACTGATTTCTCCTTTCATGTTTAAAATATTCTTATTAATGTTTTTTCAAAATTTATTTTTCTTTTAATATCTGATCTTGGATGCTTAATTATTTTCTTCAAAAACGTATAAAGTATGAAATTGATTTCTGAGTTAATTGTGATTTGACCAAATCTCACAAACTTTAAAAGGCCGGGTTTTTATTTTAATGATCTTGAGGTAGTTTATCATTGAATTTATGAAGTTTTTCCCACATGGTTATTCATGATTACTACAAAAAAATAAAAATCAAGAAAGCAAAGAACAAAATAAACAATCTTATAATCTGGAGATCTGGAGATCTTAAAACAGTTTGGTTAGTTGTTTGATTAGCAGCTTTTAGGATTTTTTTCAGGAAGAGAGTGTGTATTTACAAAAATAAGACAATATTGAAATCGTTTTTAACATTGATTTTCCTTGCAGAAATATAGGAAAGATATGTTACTATGTTAACAAAATTATCTTTTTCTATCATCATTTCTTGCTAATTGCATAGAAGGCCTTTCGTGTGGATGTTATTTTTAACTAATTCTCTATAGTGAGACTATGTTTTCCCAACTCTGTATTGCTAAAAATAACAAAGTTATGAACAGTTATATACTTCTATCTCTATTAATCTATTAATCTATCATCTGTTCAGTCTCTCCTTGTATCTATTATTATTTGTGTTCTGTTTGATCACATCATTTTTAAGATAGTATAGTGTATTGTTAAGTGTGTGAGTTTTAGCCTCAGTTTTCCTGGAATTGAGTGTCTTCTCCAGCCCTCACTCAATAGGTGACTTTGGGTTAATCAATTAATTCTTCTGTGTCTCGATTTCTTCATATATAGGAAAGTAATAGTATTGACTTAATGATCTCATGGAGTTTTGGTAAAGATTAAATATATATATATATACTACACATAACATATTAGAATTACATGGTAATATGAGACTACTAACATTACATGATTTCAACTCAGAAGATGTTTAAAAGATGACTTCTCCTAAAATAAGCCTCTTATATTAAACAACAACAACAATAACATTAGAGTTCAAGGTGGTTTTTTTCCTTTCATGATTTTAGACATTGAATCAGAAAAGCAGTTCTAAAGTAATGTTTTGTATAAAAAAGACGGAAGGGATGACATATTCTGCCACATTGGAAATAACAGAAAAAGCAATAAAATGAAAATCTAGACACAGTTCATTAATATTCAATATGTCTCTCTAATTGTTCTGTTGTTTTTGACCCAGATACTGCCCATATTGTACTACGTGTATAACGTCATCTTATGGAGTCATTCCAACTCTTTTTGTACAAGCATTAGGAAAATTTTAATTAAAATTACAGCTGTACTTCAATTAAGAAAATCATTGCCTTAATAAAGGCTACTTGTATTAAAGAAGTGCAAAAATAACATCTGTCATTATTTTGTTAATACTATTAATACACTCAGCCATTGAATATAATCCAAGTGAATATTGTCTGCTGGCTAGCTCTCCTATCAAGAACAGATATAAAATTTCTGTAGATAGAATATGTTTTAGAGAAACCACCTATAATGCAAAGTTTATGACATGAGTCCTACCTAGTAATTCGAGTAAACATTTCTTGAATTGAATGTAATATATTGCCAAATGGTTGACTGGTCTGTTGTTGTGGGTGAATTGTGGACAACTTCTGGAGACAGAGTGATTCACTGACATTGGGTAGGCTGTGAATCTAAACATGGTTCTCTTCATATGTAGTTCTCATCAATTTCAGCATCATTAAAAAAATGCAAAGCCTTTGTGGTTGAGCTATTCTCTAATTCAATTTTACTTAACTAACTAAACTTGAAAAAAGAAAAATCCTGTGCAATGAAAGACATTTAAGGAGAAAGAATATAAGCAAAGAGTATAAAAGGAAATCCCAAGTTCGTTTCCTAAATAATACAGCTGAGCCTTGAGTATAGACTTAATGCTTTTCTGTGTCATCATCTTTCTTAACTTTGGACCAGTGATCTACATCTAATTTGTTCTCAGTTGAAATGCTTAACATTGAGTGTCAATTTAATTGGATTGAAGGATGCAAAGTACTGTTCCTGGGTGTATCTGTGAGGGTGTTGTCAATAAAAGTTAACATTTGAGTCAGTGGACTGGGAAAGACAGACTAACCCTCAATCAGGAATGGCACCATCTAATAAATCAGCTGTCAGCATGGCCAGAATAAAAGCAGGCCATAGAAAGATTAGACTGACTAAGTCTTCTGTCCTCCATCTTTTTCCCATGCTGGATGCTTCCTGCACTTGAATGTTGGAGTCCACGTTCTTCAGCTTTTGGGCTCTTGGACCTACACCAGTGGTTTGCCAGGGACTATCGGGTCTTTGATCACAGACTGGAGGTTGCACTGTTGGCTTCCCTTTTTTTGTGATTTGGGGAATTGGACTGGCTTCCTTGCTCCTCAGCTTGTAGACAGCCTACTGTGGGACTTCACCTTGTGATTCTGTAAGCCAATATTCCTTAATAAATTTCCTTTCATATATACATTTATTCTACTAGTCCTGTCCCTCTAGCAAATGCTGAATAATACAGAGTTTGGTACCAGGAGTAGTTCTAGAGGAACAGAATTTTAAGCATGGAGATTTTTAGTTGGTTTTGGGGTTTCTGGAGTTGGCTGCTTAATATGATTAGACCCCAAAATGCTAAGAACTCTACCTCTAATTCTATGGAGAACACTGATAGTTCTTGGGGTGAACTGATTTGAGAGTTATACAAAACAAATGCATTTAATACTGCTGATTCATTGCTCATGAGAAGCAAGGAGTTTAGTGATTTTATACATACCTTTGACCATATGTGGAACAGAGGAGAAAATGAAGTTGTTTGGCTGCTCCTAAGTTCAGTGGACAAAGGGATAAAATAAAATGATGAGCTGAAAGATTCTGTCTCTCAGCTCCAGAAGCACAAATTGAGCCTCAGATCTTCAAAGATTGCCCTGAATGAGAGTCTTACCTCCTGCAGAGAAAGGGCTGAAATTTCAGAAAATCAGACACAAGCTCTTATCATGCAAAGTGGCTGACCTGCAACAAAAGATGCACATAAAGCCTTGCCAAGTGTCTATTGTTAAAGTGAGGGCATTTATTTGAAAACACAGGACCCTGCAACTTGGAATGGGGCTGTGTGAGAGGACCCTGATGAGGCTGGGGGCACTGAGGTCCTAAATTCTGATGAACCTTTTTTGGCAAAGGAAATAGCCTCCTCACTCCCAGTGGTGGCACCATCCCCGCCCTGGCTCATGTTGCCATCAGCCCTCTCACCTTTGTCTGAGGACACTAACCATGCACTGCCTAAGGCAACAGTGGCGGCCTCCCTGGAGGCAGTTGCCAGGCAAGACAATGCTGTTTCTTCTCAGGAACCACCCCCAACACCTCTCTCTGCTTCTAATCTATGACTAGACTCAAGTCCCAGCAGGCCACTAGAAATGAGGCTCAGAGTGTGACCCACAAGGAGGTGCATTACACTCTGAAGATGCTTGAATTTACTCATTTATGTAAGCAGAAATCTGGAGAACAGGCATGAGAATGGATATTAAGGATGTGAGATAATGGTGGAAGGAAGATAAAGTTAGATCAGGCTGAATTTATTGATATGGGCCCACTAAGTAGGGATTCTGAATTTAATGTTGCAGTTTGGGGAGTTAAAAAAGGTTTTAGTAGTTTATTTGCTTGGTTAGCTCCAATATGGATTAAAAGCTTACTCCACTGTGAGTGAGCCAAAAATGCCTGACCTCCCTTGGTTTTATTCAGAGGAAGGGATCCAGACTTAGGGATATCTGGATGCTGGAGTGAATTATTTACTTTAGACCCATTTATCCCAGCTTAAAGGGTCAAGAAGACATACCCTTCATCAATATCTTGTGAAATAGATTTGAGAGGGCAGCATCTGCATCCTTGAAAAGCTCTGTGATCATTCTTTTCTGTATGCCAGATCTTACAGGGGGAACTACAGTCACTCAACTACAAAATTTAAATGCAATGGGAATGATTGAATCCAAAGGAGGCAGGTGCCAAGTGGTGGCACTCAACCCTCAAAGTCAAGGTGAGCATAGCTAACATAATGGACAGCAGAGGCAAAGCAGCAATTAGAATAGTCTGACTTGTATACAACTCTGGCATTGGCTAATTAATATTGGTGTTTCTAGAAGTGAAATTGATAGGAAGTTTACTGCATTCTTACTTAAATTATATAAGCAGAAAACTTTCAGGTTGAATGGATAAAAGACTAATTTGAATTATAAAAACAGAGAATCACAGCCCCTCAATTTCCAGACTTGAGCCAGTTTACAGACCCATAATACTTTGAATGAAGGGGAAGTTGGGTCCTTTTGAGGAGGGCCCCCACTATACTACCAACAATCTATGCAGTGAATCTGTCTCCTATCCTTCTCCAAAGAGACCTCCAGCCTTTTACCACAGTAACTGTGCATCGGAAAAGGGGATGAGTAGATTTTTTAGGGACTGTTGGACGCTGGCCAGGAGCTGACATTGATTCCAGGGGCTCCAAAATGTCATTGTGGTCCTCCAGTTAAAGCAGGTGCTTATGGAGGTGAGGGAATTAATGGAGGTTTAGCTCAGATCCAATTTACAGTGGGTCCAGTGTGTCCCTGGACTCATCCTATGGCCATTTCCCCAGTGCCAGAATGCATAGTTGGCATAGAAGTACCCAGCGGCTGGCAGAATCCCCACAGAATTGACTCTTTAACTGGTAGAATGAGGGTGATCATGGTGGAAAAGGCCAAATGGAAACCATTGCAGCTGACTCTACCTAGAAAACTAGTAAGGTAAGACGAAAACTAGTAAGGTAAGGCAAAAACAGTATCACATCCCTGGAGGGATTGATACTCTAGAGATCAGTTCCACCATTGAGGACTTGAAAGATGAAGGGGTGGTGCTTCCCATCACATCCTTTTTAACTCTCCTATTTGGCCTGGGCAGAAAAGAGATGGACCTTGGAAGTTGACAGTGGATTATTGTAACTTTAACCAAGGTGTGAGTCCAATTACAGCTGCTGTACCAGATGTGATTTTATTGCTTAAGCAAATTAACACATTTCCTGGCACCTGGTATGTAGCCACTGATTTGGTAATTTTTTTTCTCCATTCCTGTTCATAAGGCACACCAGAAGTAATTCGCCCTCAGCTGGCAAGGCCAGCAATAAACCCTCACTGCCCTACTTCAGGGGCATATCAACTCTCTAGATTTGTGTTGTACTGTATTTCACAGAGATCTTGACCTCTTTTCTCTCCCACAAGATGTCACACTGGTCCATTACACTGATGGCATTAGGCTGATTGGATCCAGTGAGCAAGAAGTAGTAAAAACACTGAACTTACTGGTGAGACATCTGTGTGCCAGAAGATGGGAAATAAACCTGACTAAAATTCAGGAAACTTCTACCTCAGCAAAATTTCTAGGGGTTCAGTGGTATGGGGCCTGTCAAGATATTCCTTCTAAGGTTAAGGATAAGTTGCTGATTTGGCCCCTCCTGCAACCAAGAAAGAGACATAACATCTGGTGGGCCTTTTTAGATTTTGGAAGAAACACAATCCTCATTTGGGTCTGTCACTCTGGCCCATTTACCCAGTGACTCTAAAGGCTGCCAGTTTTGGGTGGGTCCAAAATAGGAGAAGACTCTGCAACAGGTCCAGGCTGCTGTGCAAGTTTCTCTGCAACTTAGGCCATATGACCAGTAGATCCAATGGTGCTTGAGGTGTCAGTGGCAGAAAGGGATTCTGTTCAGAGCCTTTGACAGAACCCATAGGTGAGTCACGGTGGAGGCCCTTTGAATTTTGGAGGAAGGCCCTGCCATGTTCTACAGATATTTACTGTCCTTGTGAGATACAGCTCTTGGCCTGTTACTGGGCTGTGGTAGAAACGGAATGTTTGATGATCAGTCACCAAGTCACCATGGACCTGAACTGCCTATCATGAACTGACTGCCTTCAGTCCTGTCTATCCATAAAGTAGGATGTGTACAGCAGTATTCCATCATCAAATGGAAGTGGTATGTGATCAGGCTCGAACAGTTCCTAAGGGCACAAGTAAGTTACATAAGGAAGTGGCTCAAATGCCCACGATCTCCAGTCCTGCCACCCTGCCTTCTCTCTCCCAGTCAACACCAATGGCCTCATGGGGAGTTCCCTATGATCAGTTGGCAGAAGAAGGTAAGGCTAAGGCACATTTCACAGATAGTTCTCCACAGTATGCAGGCATAACCAGAAAGTGGACAGCTGCCAGCACTACAGGCCCTTTCTAGGAAAACCTTGAAGGACAGTGGCAAGGGGAAATCTTTCCAGTGGGAAGACCTTCAGCAGTGCACTTGGTTGTATACTTTTTGTGGAAGAAGAAATGGCTAGATGTGTGAATATGTGCTGATTCATGGGCTGTAGCCAAAGGTTTGACTGGATGGTCAGGGACTTGGATGAAGCATGATTGGAAAATTGGTGACAAAGAAATTTGGGGAAAAGGGATGTGAATGGTACTCTCTGAGTGGTCAAAAACTCTGTAGATATTTGAATCTCATGTGTGTGCTCACCAAGGGGTGACCTCAGCAGAAAAGGATTTTAATAATCACGTAGATAAGATGACTCATTCTGTGGACGCCATTCAGCCTCTTTCCCCAGCCACTCCTGTCATCATTGCTCAATAAACCCATGAACAAAGTGACCATGGTGGGAGGGATGGAGGTTACACGTGGGCTCAGCAACATGGACTTCCACTCACCAAGGCTGACCTAGTTATGACCACTGCTGAGTGCCAAGTTTGCCAGCAGGAAAGACCAACACTGAGCACTCCATATGGCACTATTCCTTTGTTAGCTTGCTACTTGGTGATGGGTTGATTGTATTAGACATCTTCATCATGAAAAGGGCAGTAGTTTTTCCTCACTGGAATAGACACTTATTCCAGATGTGGGTTTGCCTATCCTGCAAGCAGCACTTCTGTCAAGACTATCATCTGTGGATTCACGGAATGCCTTATACCATCTTGGTATTCTACATAGCATTGTCTCTGACCAAGGCACTTACTTTACAGCTAAAGAAGTGTGGCAGTGGGCTCATGCTCATGGAATTCACTGGCCTTACCATGTTCCCCATCATCCTGAAGCAGCTGGTTTGATAGAAAGGTGGAACAGCCTTCTGAAATCACAATTACAATGCCAACTAGGTGACAATACTTTGCAGGGCTGAGGTAAAGTTCTCTGGAAGGCTGTGTATGCTCTGAATCAGCATCCAATATATGGTACTGTTTCCCCCATATTCAGAATTTACAGGTCTAGGGATCAAAACGTGAAAGTGGAAATGGCAGCATTTATCATCAGCTTTAGTGGCCCTCTAGCATAGTTTTGGCTACCTGTTTCCATGATATTATGTTCTGCTGGTCCTGAGGTCTGAGTTCCAGAGGGAGGAATGCTGCCACCAGTAGACACAATGATTTCATTAAACTGGAAGTTACAATTGCTACCTGGAAACATTGGGCTTCTCATACCTCTAAGTCAACAGGCTAAAAAGGGAGTTATAGTGCTGGTTGGGGTGATTGACCTGGACTATCAGGATTAAATCAGTCTACTACTCCACAATGGAAGTAAAGAAGAGTATGCATAGACTACAGGCGATCCATTAGGGTGTCCCTTAGTATTACCATGCCCTATGATTAAGGTCAATGGAAAACTACAACAGCCCAATCTAGCCAGGACTACAAATGGCCCAGATCCTTCAGGAGTGAAGGTTTGGGTCACTCCATCAGGTAGAAAACCAAGACCTGCTGAGGTGCTTACTGAAAGAAAAGGGAACAGAAAATGTGTAGTAGAAGATGGTAGTCATCAATACCAGCTATGACCACGTGACCAGTTGCAGAAACAAGGATTGTAATTGTCATGAGTATTTCCTTTTTCATTTATTAAGAACATATTTGTGCAAGCATACAATTGTACTAAGAAAATATCTTCATTTTATTTCCTTTATCATGTGGCATAAGATTTATTGACTTTATATCAGGATTTAAGTGTTGATAACTTTATGTAATAGTATTTAGGTTAAGGATTAGTGTGCCTCCCTTTGTGCAAAGGATAGGTGTATTATGTTACGTATAATTAGGAGCTCATTATTGTCTTATTTGAAGATTATGTATGATTTCACGAGATTCATATGGGTTCAAGTTAACAAGGGATGAACTTGTGATGGATTGAAGGATGCAAAGTATTGTTCTTGAATGTGCCTGTGAGGATGTTGCCAAAGGAGATTAACATTTGATTCAGTGGACTGAGAGAGGCAGACCCACCCTAATTTTGATTCAATGATGTGCACCATCTAATCAGTTGCCAGCATGACTATAATAAAGCAGGCAGGAGAAGATAGAAGAGCAGAATTAGAGTCTTCCAGCCTTCATCTTTCTCCCTTTCTAAATGCTTCCTGCCCTCAAACATCAGACTCCCAGTTCTTCAGCTTTTTGACTCTTGGACTTACAGTAGTGGTTTGCCAGAGATCTTGGGCTTTTGACAAGTACTGAAGGCTGTACTGTTGGCTTCCCTACTTTTGAGGTTCTGGGACGCCGACTGATCCACTACTGGCTTTCTTGTTTCTCACCTTGCAGATGGCTTACCGTGGGACTTTACCTTGTGATCATGTGAGTCAATTCTCCTTAATAAGCTCTCTTTCATATATACATATATTCTATTAGTTATGTCTCTTTAGATAACCCTAACTAATATAGAAGTGTAGTGACTGTATTTAAACTCAGTTTTATTATTGTCACTGAATATTCTTTTATGAGCATCAGAAAAAAATTACTAAATATAGGAATTATACCTTCACACAAAATAATATCAAGATATGTCACACTAAAGATTGATAGTATAAAATGTGCTTTGGAAGAATTATCTTTTCACCTGGTACACTAAAGCAAAAGGAAGTGGACCATGTCATACAGCAGCAACATCAGAGTTTATCACATTAAATTAACATTTTACAGTAAACATTCAATTGGGCTTGTAGTTTCCTTTTCATTGACTACAAAACTTTTTAAGGTTATATAACAGCAATAAACATAATGGGTTTATAACTAGTTTTCCATTTGTATGTATTAAAAAAAATTTAACCACATCAACATGGAATTTATTTGGAAAAAGTCCAAACATTACTTAACTTATAAACTAACTGGGCTATTGTATTACAAGAAAAAGAAATTTCTAATAGATTTAGTGACTCCAAATGATGTCTGAGAACTATATCTAATCTGGATTTTTAGGTAATTTCCTTTTTATTTTTTTCTTCATTAATGTGCAACTGTTCTGTGTCCCATTTGCTTTGGGTATCTGTGCTACCTAACATAATAAACTTATTCTTACCATAAATTTCAGTCCATTGACTGCAGGGAATAGAGATATGAGGAGGAAATATCTCTGGTTACCATTACTAGAAGCATGCTTTATAGTTCATGTATTTCATTGGTACATATTGTACAAAGATATACAGAATCAGCTTTTATTCATGGGCTGCAAGGAAAAGAAAACAACCATAGGTTAAGTTAAATGAAAATATGATAAATGAGGAGTCTATAAGATGACAATAAGCCAAACTTCTGGTTTTAGAATGAAAAAACTAAACTAAAATAAAATAAAATAAAAACCAAAAGAACCATACCAGGTATCTAGGCAGGGAATGAGAACAATCACTTCAGAACATTACATTTGAACTGATGTGTTCTTTCTAACCATGTTCTGGTTATTGCATATTCATTAAAAATGCTAATACTTAGCAGCTTACATTTTTTTTTTTTTGAAATTTTTTTTGAGATGGAGTCTCACTCTTGTCACCCAAACTAGAGTGCAATGGCATGATCTCGGCTCTCTGCAACCTTAGCCTCCCAAGTTCAAATCTTCTGCCTCAGCCTCCTGAGTAGCTGTGATTACAGGTGCCCACCACCACATCTGACTAATTTTGTATTTTTAATAGAGACGGGATTTCACCATGTTGGCCAGGCTGCTCTTGAATTCCATACCTCAGGTAATCCACCTGCCTCAGCCTCCCAAAGTGCTGGGATTATAGGCATGAGCCACCGTGCCTGGTCACATTTTTTTAAAATCATCTTGTGAAGTCTGTATGTCAGGAATTCAAATTAAAAAAATGCTTTATCTCTGTTCCTCTTCTCTCACATTGAGACCTTAGCTGGAAAGACTCATCAGCGAGGTGGGGTGGACACTCTATGACTGGGTGCTGAAAGCATCTGGAGACATCTTCACTCACAACAGACAGTTGATGCCAGCTATAGGCTAAGACATAAGCTGGGCTTTTCAACTGGATCATCTTCATGAGGCCTCTTTAGGTGGCCTGGGTTTCCTCATAGAATTGTATGGCCTCAAGATAGCCAGATATTTTAAGTGGCCTATGAAGATGTAACACAAAATGTATGAAGATGAAAGTCAGAAGTTTTTGTTTTTAATAACCTCATCTGAAATGCCACATAACGGCACCTCTACCATATTGTATTGATAGTGTTAGTCATAATCCCTTCCAGATTCAGGGGAAAAGACATAGTCACCACTTTTCAAAGACTTGTTGCCATCATCACATAGCATGTAGAAGCCCGTGAAGTATAAAAGATTTGCTGTGGTCACCTTTGGAAAATATCATCTGCCAACAACTATTTTAATCTATATACTAACACATATTTGATTATAGTGGGCATATGAATGGACATGTTTTATCTCTATATGTTTCTGCCCAGGATCTCACATTTTATTTCAACCAGAAAGAAGGTGCTTTGTGGAAAAGCAGGTCTGCAGAGTTAGAGACAGAAATGCATCAGAGGGAAATGGAAATGGGGGGAAACACTGAAGAAAAGATGTGGAATCCAGTGTGCCTTTTTGTGAAGAAGTCACGGCAACAGGGACTACAGACCATACACAGTGAAACTATGAACTTCATAAGATTTCTTAAAACTCCAAATGCCCCTGTGTTTGCCCTTGTATTATCTTCTGACTGTTTCCCCAAAGGAATTTGCAGTAAAAACTTGAAAACCAGAAGGATATGTATTTGCTTTTTAATGTACCAAGAATACGTTGAGCTGGAGAAAGGATAAACCACTAAGGAGGCAAATGTGGAAGGGAAAGGAGTCCCAAGAGAATGACTGTGGAGTGTCTACAGTTAAAGAGGAAGGAAAAGCAGACTGGGTCCATGGGGACCACACAAGGAAAAAGACAAGCACAGAAAACTGGTCTTCACCTTAGATAAACCCTGGGGATTTTACCATCTGAAATCCCTACTAGAATGAGATGATTTAAAGCAAGCCTGCTGTAGCTATAGCAGCTAAATAAAAAATAGGTCCAAAAAATTAAAAAAAAAAAAAAAATGAAAAATATCAGGATGGAAACCAGGATGTTTGCAACGATCAGTAAAGCATTGTGTTTTTTGTCTTTTTCTGACCCTTTCATTATTTCTACTTGTCTATTTTCTTCTTTTCTCTCTCAGTTGTATATACCCCTCACTTTTTATACTGTGGTTATTTTTGTCATATTTAGCATCTGCTTCTCCTTTTACATTTAGTGAAAAAATAAAGTAAAAGAAAAAACTCAAAGATAATCTAATTCAACACTCTCATTTTAACCAAAAGAGTGTCAACAGGGATTATGGGTAGTAGCAGAGTTGGGGATGAATGTTGCTCTGCTGACTCTTTGTGTGTTTCCCACTATATGAGACTGCCTTTCCAGCCTAGCCTGAGCCTGAAGTTTCAGCTAAGAAAAATTGCAAAAGTATAAAAAGGTCCTTGTGTCAATTTGAGTTTTCAGGGAAGCTGATACCAAGATGGAATGAAAGGCATGAGATTTATTGGGTGAGGCACCTATGAAGAATAAAGGAGAGCAGAACAAAAAAGAGAAAGAGAGAGAGAGTGAGAGAGAGAAAATGGCTTTAGACCACAATGACTCTCTGATACTGGGAATAAGAGAGAGAGAATGAAAAAAGAGACTCTGACTGCCATGGTATTCTGAGAAAATCTCAGCCAGGTTCATAGAGAGTCCCAAAGAGGAGTCCCACATTAGGCAGAAATGTCTCCGCTTTAATAGCATCAGTCATTGCTCAGTCATTGGCTAGGAGTTCAAATGTGTGGAGCGGTAGGAGCACTGAACGGCTCCCTAACCTCTGGGACCTGGTAGTTTTGGTTCACTACACTCTGTACAGTAGAATAATGAACCAAAACTCTGTGAACTTCATATTGCCTTTAAATACAAAGCCAATCCTGCTTAATAATTTTGCTTCTTTATCCCACTACCATGTCTTCAGAAGTTGAAGTCCACACTTGCAGGTTCTGTCTTGAAGTAGATTTAAGTTGTATACTCCTATGACTGCCTCAGTTTCCTCCTATGGAACTTACTTTAAATAGGCCTCTAGTAACATGAGTATATTTGCTATCTATTGCTATCTAACAAATTACAACAAACATAGTGGCTTAAAACAACATGCATTTATCTCATAGTTTGTGGGTCAGGAATCTGAGTACAATTTACCTAGGTCCTCTGCAAGGCCACACTCTGTGTTGGCTGGGACTGGGTTCTCATCTGAGGTTCCACTGGGGAAGGATTTGCCTCCAACATTGTATGGCTGCTGAGTGAATCCAGGTCTTCACAGTTTGTGAGATTGAAAGCCTCAGTTTCTTGCTGGCTGTTGGTTTTTTGTTTCTTTGAGACTGAACTCTCGCTCCATCACCTAGGCTGGAATGCAGTGGCGCAATCTTGGATCACTGCAACTCTGTCTCCTGGGTTCAAGCAATCCTCTCACCTCAGTCTCTGGAGTAGCAGAGATTACTGGTGCCTGCCACCCTGCCTGGCCAATTTTTCTTTCTTTTTTTTTTTTTTTTAGTAGAGATAGGGTTCACCATGTTGGCCAGGCTGGTCTTGAACTCCTGACCTCAACTGGTCCACCTTCCTCGGCCTCCCAAAGTGCTGGGATTACAGGCGTGAGTCACTGCGTGTGGACTTGGCTGTTGGTTATTGACTGCTCTCAGTTCCTTGTCATGTAGGCTTCTTCACAGGGCAATTCACAACATGAGAGCTTGCCTCCTCAAAGCTAGCAAAAAAGACAGTTTTCTAGCAAGATAGATATTACTATCATGAAATATGATTGTGTATATCTAATAATCTAATATTCTGTGCTGTATTCTGTTGGTTAGAGGCAAATAACAGGTCACACTCATACTGAAGGGAAGGGGAAGATAGCAAGGCCTGAGTACCAATAGATGAAGATAGTTGGGGGTCACTTTAGAATCTGTCTGCTACAGTGGGAAACTGTTTATTGGGTCAGAAGGACTACCTAGCATTGATATACATGAGCATTTGGATTCTCCCTTCTGAGACTAAAACCTTGAAGAAATTAAACACAAGCATGTCCAGAACCTCAAATTATCTTGAACATTCTTGAAAAGGACTGTCCTACAAGATCAGTGCATTCAATTATTTTCTGGTGTATACGTTGTCAGAGTGGGTCTCATGGGGAATCTCAAACTTAGGAAATAGTGATTATGTGAGTTTTCTGAGAACTGAAGACATTTATTCTTGTTCTTTATACTCCATGCTGTCAAAATACTCTTTCTCTTGGATTCATCTAAACTTAAGCAAATCATCTAACTTTCTTGAGTCTCAGGTTACACATTCTAATGATCTCCTGCTCCCATATTAGAAGTTTAAGGTTATTCTCTCATATGTGAATGTTCCTCTTAGATACATGCATGACCTTTCCATCTCCTTCTTCAGGTCATTGGACAAAAGACACTCTCTCAGTGAAGTCTAGTCCATCAGTTTATTTAATATTGCAACCCACCCCTTCCTGTAGCACACTTGATTTTCTTTATTCTGTTCAACTTTTGCTTTTTTCCCACCATGCTTATTATTTTCGAGTACATGGTATATCATTACTCATTTATTAGGGTTCTTGTTTATTCTTTGTCTGGCTATGACTTCTAGAATATAAGCTTCGTGATTGCAAAGATCTTTGTTACTCTTGTTTGTTTATGTATCATAAGCACAACTAAAGAAAAATTACTTATAGAATGAAATTATTCTTTTAAAACAACTCTCTGTGATAGTTATTATCATTATTACCTTCAGCCAACAAATGAGAAACCTGTCAAACAGAGGTTAAACAACTTACTATGATGATTAAAGTAATAATTGGCATAGTCTAGGATCTGGTGCAGACAGTCCGACTACAGAATCTGAGCTCATAAAACGAGGTAATAGTGCCTTGCACTGAAAGAAAGGTAAACCTATATGCAAACCTTGAACTTCATACTGCCTGTGAAAACAAAGCCAACCCTGCTTAATCATTTTCCTTCTTTACGCCAGTACCATGTCTTCAGAGTTTAAGTCTGCACTTGCAGAATTTATAGAAAAATACAAATAACCACAAACAATTCCTTCACAGAGATGTATAGTTTGCTTGGTATTGTTGAATTTTCCCCTGGAAGAATGTGAGCATTATCTCCTCCACCTCTCAGAATTCGAACATATTTTTCAGCAATTGAAAATATTAAAACTTGACAGGAAGCAAACACTATTAATAAGAATCCCTTTGGTACATCTTCCTAGTTAATATGACACATTAGCATGGAAGATAACTGAACAGATTTAAGTAAATGACTGTTCAGAGGTGCTCAGGCACTTTATAGATCTCTGTATTTGGTGTAGTTTATTATCCTTAATGGGTTTTACTCTCACTAAGATACTCCTTTCGTGTTACATTTCACATCAAAATCTGTGTCAAAATCATCTTATTGACCTTGAAAGAAGCTACAAAATAAAATGGTAATTGACATGATTAATCCAGAAATTTCTAGGCAAGTTGGTTGCTATTTGGGAAGCTTTCAGTGAAAAAAAAATCACAACATACTTTTCCTAATACTTAACTGCAAATCATGACAGTTGCAATAGAGGAGTGCTGGGTTAGGAGGCAGAAGACCCAAGGTCTAGGTCTGGTGCTGACACTGTCTTATGGTGTGGCCTCCTGTCAATAACTTTTCCTTTCTGTGCCTAGGATATTACATCATTGAAGAGAGTTATAGTATGGCCTCTATTGTACCTTCTAGGCTTACTAAGCTGTAAGAGTCTGGATTTGTTATGTATTCATAGTAACCTGAGACATTCACTTTCAATAATGAAGTAATTTGAAGCAGCATTCTTCACTGAGACTGATTTGGACAACAAATTTGACTTTAAAATCAGAGTATGTCTTAGGAACTGATGAACAGATGGCTCCCAGTTATCTATTCAGTTCATTTTCTTTACATGGATGGTGGAAAGACAATTGTGTGCATTTGTGAGGAAGACAATTGTGTGCATTTCTCCCATATGGTATTAGTTGGCTATGACCAACAATAGCATTATGTAACAAACCACTCTAAAACTCAGTGTCTTACAACAAGAACTATAGAGTCACATGCTCAGGAGGCTGAATACAGTTTGGCTAATCTAAGCTGGCTCCACTAGGCAATCTACTTCAGGCTATAGGTCAGCTGGGCCTGGCTCCAGGTAGGTTGGGTGTCAATTTACCCCACGTGTGTTTGTTATCGACATCAGGTTGATGGGGCATCGGTTACTAAAAGAAGCTCTTCTCACAGCAGGTCCCTGGGGCACAAGAAACAAGCCAAATCCTGTAAGGTCATTTAAGGCCTCCACCTCTGTTACATAGGACAATATCCCCTGACCAAGGCAAGTCACATGGCCAAGCCTAATGTCAAGGATCAAGGAAGTATACTCTGCACATCTTGAGGTGTAGTATGAATATTGGTGTAGAGTAATAAATGACAGCAATAGTTCAATCCATCACATGGGCAGGATGAGCCAGGAAAAAGGTATTTCTGAAGCTGGGCTCATAGGCTTTGTCTGAGCCTTATAAAAGGAGAAAGTTTTTCTCCATTTTGACAAATCTCACAGAAGTCTTGTTCATGGGAAATCTTTACAGTTTTGTATTTGGTATGGAGCTGTCTGGGAGGCAACACGATGGGAAAGGAAGGAGTGTCATGTAGGGCAACAACAGCAGTGCCCCTGGTGGTCTGTTGCTCACAAATGCATCTTTAGATAGTGGCCCTCACTTTGGGAACACAGGACCTGAACAGGTTTGTAATAAACAGATGCCTTGTTTTCTTGGGGCTCTCCAAATTAAATGGGGAACATACCATATGTTCCTGAATTGTGTCTCCCTTCCAAATTTATATGTTAATGTCCTAATTCCTAGTACACCTCAGAATATGACTGTAATTGGAATAGGGTCTCTAAATACAGTCCATATCTGTATTGGAAAATATTTTCAAAAAATAAATGAAAGGAAAACTAGTCACATATGAAAATACTACTTAGCAGCTACTGTTAAATTTCTTTTATATTTCACATCATCACATTAATAAAATTTATATTACTCTTTAATGAAAATTGCATATTTTGCGGCTGCTCTTAATATTATAGCATTTTCCCTAGGTGGTAAGCTCTAAGTTATTTAAACAGATATGTGGCATTTTGTTTATCTTTGTGCTAAAATTTACTTCACTATTTTTTTCTTCCTCTTCTGCCTCTCATCTTCATCCTTTTCCTGCTTTAATTTATATACATTTAAAATGTATCTGATTTTTAAGTTTAATTTTTTTCCCATTGAAGTCACTTTGGATATTTTAAGTTTTTGTGACTGTTGTGATTAAGTTCTTGTCTCCAGTATATTTTGTTTTCATAATTTTCATAATCTAAGTAGGCTTATATAATTTGCTGTAGAGACTTTTTAAAAAATACAGACAATTCTAAAGAATACATAAAAATCATCCACAATGTGATCTCTTTTAATTAAGCGTGGTTAATGTTTTCAGCATAATCTTCCAGATTTCTGTCTATAGAAATAAAATAGCACATTTTTATTGATTGTGTTGAATTACCACATTTTATAATTATTTAGTTGAATAAAAGAGAGCATTGCATTTTTTCCCTTTCTTTCTCTCTTTCTCCTTTCTCCCTTCCTCTCTCTTTCTCTCTTTCTCTCTTTCAATCTTCTGACAGTCTCGCTCTGTTGCCCATACTAGAGTGCAGCGGTGTGATCTTGGCTCACTGCAACATCTGCTGCCCTGGTTCAGCAATTCTGCTGTCTCAGCCTCCCCAGTAGCTGGGATTGCAGGCACTTGCCACCATGCACAACTAATTTTTGTACTTTTTAGTAGAGATGGGTTTTCACCATGTTGGCCAGGCTGATCTTGAACTCCTGACTTCAAGTGATCCGCCTGTCTCGGCCTCCCAAAGTGCTGGGCTTACAGGCATGGGCCACTGCACCTAAGCCTGTATTTTTCTACAGGTAGCTTGCATATTCCATTATCTTAGTTACTGGGATTTTACTTAAATGCCCTATTTTAATCTATTAAAATAATAATTTTATTCATAGTTCACCAGTTGATTAATGCTAAATAAGATTTATAGGTTTTCTGAAATAGTAATGTCCTTGAGTTTCTGTGATAAAATGTATCTATTAATGGTAAGTTAATCCTTTTTAATTTGTGTAAATTTACAAAGATATTCAACAAACTACTACAATTGCAAACTCCGTATGCATTATATTTCAAAAGTCTCTTCCTCTTTACTTATGAGAAAACCTTCTGGTAAAACCTAATAATTTCTCTATTTTTGGTATTTTAATTCAAAGACCACATAATTTTTTTTGACCTTTTCACATCTCACTCTAAAGTTAATTTATATAATATTATAAACATAATTTCATATTTTTAGCTATTTTAATAGTAGAACTGTATAGAATTTGCTATGCCAACCAGTGATGTGCTGGTAAATGTTTAACAACTAGATCTTCAGAAAAAACAAACAAATCCTTATTTCTGTGGTGCACATGCTACCACCTTGGCTGGTTTTGAGCTACCAAAGTGATATCACTGAACACTGATTTGGAAGCAAATTGCCTTTCATGAACTTATAGGATCCAGCTATGGCACGACTAAAACTGATAATGCAAGGATTAGTCATTGAGATGGCTGAATATAAAAAAAAAGTCTTAATAGTCTTAATATCTATAAATAGAAATGGCCTTATGCTGTAAGATAGGATTTTCCATATTCATATGAATAATTCAAGAAGCTTTTGAAAGCTTGCTCACTCAACATATTGCAGTAAAAACATACTGGAAGAGGAGCAGGAGAGCGTCAGTTTGAACTTTACCACTGACAAGTAGTAATTACCTGAGCAAGTAGCTTAGGTTTTCTGAGTTTCTGTGGTGTTTCCTTGTGTGTGTGTGTGTGTATTCTTAACTCTAAATTCTGTGAGACACAAACATATGCATTCCTTCATAAACTATACAAATTAAGCTTTTTCCTCAGCTGTTTACAGAAATTATAACCACCTTTCACAATCATATTTAAATTCTTAACTCCTTTATCAGGCCTTTCCTGACTGTATTTAATTTTCCTTTTCTTTCACTTTCATCCTCTTTTTTTCCTATACATTCATTTTTTCTACCTCACAATACATATGAATATTTATCATTTGAATTATCCACAGCTTCATGTGTCTTAATCTTTACTTTTCAGATGGATTTAAACCCCATAATGGGTGATATCATGCACTCAAATATTTAGCATACTGCTATGCATGTGGCAGTTGCTCAGTTAATAACTGCTCATAAAATTTGAAAGCAGAATATAACTCTCAATTTGGAAAAACTAGAAAAACAAATCCTTGTGCAATGTTAATTCAAACCCGTCTGTATTTTTGAACTTGAATTAATGTCATGTTTGTTGTTGATTGCTTAAACTAACAGCAACTGACAAATTATTATACCTACTATTTATAAAGGGTTTACTACATGGCAATGATCCAACTGGAAACTTGCATTTTCTTTCATCCTTAAAGTAGCTCCAATAATGTAGTTCATTCCATCCTTTATTTTCTAAGCAAGGAAATAGCACCTGAGAGAGATTAACATGTTCAAGGTTATAAAGATTAAATGATAGATTCAGGAATCCAATCCAGGTGTGTCGAATTCCAAAGTCTCTCTAAAAATATTGTACCACAAAGGATTTTCTTCTAGCTAACTAAAAGCCTCTTCTGGAAATTCACAAAGAAGCCAAAAATATATTCAAATATAGTGAAAAGAGAAATGAAACACTCTTGGTCTAAATAATACTAATGGTTGGCAATATAGGAAATAATAAGACAGCTACTTGAACTTAACCTTACCCCAGAAATAACTCTAACTATAGCCAGCAAACTTGAATCAACCATTAATAATGCAAGGTGACGTGCAGAGAAAGACTCAGCCCATAAAAGTGATTCATTTACCCTCTTTCCGGAAACAACATTCCATTGGGGCACATTAATGCCGCAAGCGCTACTGAAAATGCTATCTACATGAGCCAAAAATCATTGAGGTTCACTTTTAGTCTTTGACTGTGATTCTAAAAGGTACTTGGCAAATGTTGCAGAATGTTCTGTACAAGGAGGCAAATGGTAATAATTGGGGAAAATTGGGTATTCTACATGAATGGATCTCTGAATGATCCATGGCATTAAATTTCCTTTCAGTCCCTTTTATATGTTTTAATTGAGGGTTAGCAATAAATCATTTTTGTGAAATTAAAGTGTCTTAAATGCTAACCAAAGATATCTGCTCAAGAGACAAAATGAATATTATAATAAAATACTTATAAAAAACAAAAACTTAAAACTTTGAGAGTATATTAATACTTATTTTTTTCCATAAACCAAGATTTCTTTATACATAAGATAAACATTGAGATTTGCTAAGTTTTGAGCTAACAGAAACGAAGGGGCAAGGTTCACATTTTTAAGTCATTCAACTTGCCTCACACATATTAGTTACTGAATAAATGTTTGTTAAGTGACTAAATGAACCTCTGCCTGTGAATATATTTGTGTGCATATATATGACTATACATATATCCATATTTCTATACATGTATGTATTTGCACTGGAAGTGTTATAAACACATATATAGTCATAGACTGAGAAATATGAGTCAGAAATATAAATCTCTGGCTATTGTTTGCTCTGTGGGAAGAACATAGATGTTAAGGGCAAACACACTTGGATTTGAACTCTGATTCTACCATTATCCACTCTCTTGGATTTGAACTCTGATTCTACCATTATCCACTCTCTAAACGTGGGTAATTTACCTGAAGGTTACAAGTCCCAATTGTCCTCTGTCAGTTCACAGTAATGCCTACTTTTTCAGATTTGTTGAGATAAATACATCAGAGAAGTCCAGTATTGTCTGATACAAAAAAAAACCCCAAAACAGCATTTTCGTTTTTTTCTTCCATTCTTTCATTATATAAGAAAACTACTCAGTATAGTACTATTGTATCTACGTTGATTGGCTTGGTAAAATCAAGTTCTTCAAAGGACTAGCTCACTCTATTCATTTCCATGAATGCCTTAATATTCCCCAATATCATTTCTGTACTATACTAATTTCTTCTGTGAACAAATCATGCTTATATTTTTCTGGAGACAATTTTTATACCTTTCACACCACCCAAAATGCAGATTCTCTTATACTTACCAGGCTAAATTTTCCACATTTTTCTCAGTCCATCTCAAAATGTATTTCAACTCTACATAACAAAACTTCTTTCTTTAAATCAGTCCTCTCAGCCTTTGTGTCTTAGTTCTACACAATCTTCCAGTGCTTTTTGGTAGACTTTAGAGCTGAGTATTTTGCTATTTGTGTCTTTTGTTTCCCAATAAGTCTATTACCTAAACTTTTCAAGGAGATGAAAGTGACTTCAAACTTCTTTGGTATCCCTGAGAACCTAATGGACTGCTGGAATATATGCAAAATAATTATAATAAGCAAATAAACAAAACACCCTTTAGATAAGGACTGAGAACTTCTGAATTGCATAGAGCAGATTTGCTCAAGCCTCTACTTTACAGTTCTTGGATCCAGTCACTTTATTCACACCTGCTGTCCTGAAATATGTGACTCAACCATTAGGTATGTCTGCATCAAAATACCTGGGGTTGGGATGAGGCAAGTCTCCACTGAGATTTTCTTCTTACCATAAGAATAGAATCCTGACCACTTTATATTTTAAGACAATGTCTGTTAAGTGTCAGCACAATGCCTGGCTTATAGGAAGAATTCAGTGCCTGTTAACAATTTTATTTTTAAGTAAACCTTGAGAAATATCTTATATTCAGCATTTATGCTTTCCTCTTGTCATTACAACAGGATTTCAAATAAGAAATATTAAAAAAAATCCAGATGATCACAACATTTTAATGTTATGTGGTCTTAAGTTATGAATTCAATTTTAAATGACATTTCAGCATTTCAACATAGCTATTTGGGGCTTCAGTTCCCATGTCTGCTGTACCTTTCAAGAAGGATTGATTTGGTGTTGTACGATTTATCCTATAATGATATTTTTAATGAAATAGAAAAAATATGTACTTTATTTATAAAACTTTCTTTTTTAAATCTGTGCTCTCAGCCTTTGGGTCTCTATCTGGTTCTACACCAGTAAGAGAAGAAAAAGAAAACCTTGATGCTCATGTAGATCAATGTAAGGAAACTATTATCTTTACTTCAGGCTTTCAAATATAAATCATCACCTTACAGGTTGGATGTATATTGTTTACATCAAGATACAAAAGCCCATTTGCTTTGATTTTGGTTTGCACACAACTTTGTAAGTTCAGATGTAATTTCCTTTTCCATACTCATACATTAATTAAGTTGTCTTCTTGCCAGAGTTTAGGTTGCTTTACTTTATGGTAGGGTGTGATTCCAGACATTCTATCAAATTAAATGGAGTGGAGATATATCAAATGCATAATTCAATGGAGAAGCAAATCTTTAAAGATAATCTAATTAGCTCTTAAAATTATACAAATAAGCAGCAGAAGTTTGGAACCAATAAATACATACTCTGATTGCCATTGGAGAATATTAAAAATAATATTATAGGAAAACCGATTAACTGTATAAGTGGTTTTAATTGGACAATAATTAATTTTTTTTTTTTTTTGCTCATCTCTTATTGTGAATAAAAATAGCATTGACAAAGCTCTGGTGCTCATTACATTTAATGAATCATTTCCAGATGTATATATAGTTTTCTTAAGATTTCTAATTCCTCAATAGTAGATTGCACTCATACTGCAATCTTCCCCACATGTGTCTAACTTAGAAACAATAGAACAATTATAAAAATAATGAATAAGTGTCATCTTTGAAAATAAGAAAGGGAAATACCAATAAACAAGAAACAGAATCTGTCACCAAAAAAGGAAAGTAGCAGGGAAGTAGAATCTGTAATTCATGATTACCATTGGAAAAATACAATATACGTAGCTGATGTCATCTTGTAAAGCCCACAGCTGTTCAAGGAAACAGTTCAAATCATGCAATACAAGTTCTAGAAATCTGCTTGGCAACATGGTGCCTGTAGTTAACAATACTGTATTGTACACTTATTTCTTAATGTATAATTTTTGAAATATATTGTTATTAGTTTTGAAGGAAACATCACAGGAAATGGTAGTAACTAGACTTCCTTTGTTGTTTCTTTTTGTTTTTTAAATTCCCTTTTTTTTAATTATTATTTCTTTTTCAGCTTTTTTTGGGGGGGAGTTGGCTGGGGGACTAGAACTAAAATCCTTTTTATTCATTCATTAAGAGAGTTCATGAATTTGCATGATTGCTCTGACTTTGTGAGTTACAGACTGGCTCAATGTAATTCTAGTAAACAAAGTATAAATATAGCAAATTAGGCTGAAATGCTTTAGGTTGAACATTCTTCTACGTCTTATGATTACAATACGATGATCTAACTCTGATGTCAGCTTTAATTTTAATAATCATTACATTTCTTTATTTTTTCCAACTTGCACTCTTGTGAACATTGCTTCCTCTGCAATTCCCTTAAATAAGTAATTTACAAAACAGATTCCACATTCAGACTGATTCTCACCTTTGAGTTTGTGAAATTTCTTTTTATTTCCCTAGCTATACTGCCTTCTGAATAGAATTAGGTTATCTTGTGGAATCTGCTTCATTCCATGATGAAGACTTGGTCCACAGACTTGGTGCCTGGTCCACAGACATCATTCTTACTGCATCTCAACACAAATGACAACACAAATATTACACATACATGTAATCATGCTTTCACACTGTTACACTGTGGGCCTTACAGTCACTCGAATACCCCATTTCCAAAATTATTATTGAAGCATCTCATTGATTGAAATATCCAAACCCAACTTTCTACCTGTATAAACTGCTTGTTCAGCTATTTCCACAACTTCTCTTTCTTTGGCCTTATTGGGAGTTTTAGCTCCCAAATCTCTAACCACTAATTCAGTCATCAACCTCAGTGTTCACACTATCCATTAGCTGCTTCTTCTCTTCACTTCCTTCTGTATTCAGCTTGAACTGTGTATGCCATTATCTCAGTCACTCTACTTCAAACCTGAAATTTTTGCCCACATCATGAATAGCCCAACCATTCTCTGCATTTCTACATAAGCAAGTGAGCATTGTTGAGGGAAATTATATGACCACATTGGAATGATATTGTCATCAACTTTGTGTTCACCAATATAAATGATGCTTAAACTTGAAATGACATTTCCTTATTCTAGCTGGAAAATCGCTGATCGTCCTATGTTTCACAACAACTTTAGGCCTTTCCATTCTACCTAGACTCATAGACACTTCAACTTTATCATAATCAGCAAAATTTCAGAATTCTCTTACTTCCCAGAGAAAATAATAGTCAGCATTTTGGTACTCCTTTCACTTTCCACCATTAAACAAGAAAATACCTCCCTGAATTCGTTATCATCTTCTTTTTTTTCTTCTTGTCAAAATACAGGAATCATTCTTCTCAAGAGCTGCCAGGAGCTTCCATTTTTTAATGCATTTCCTTACTCTTTAGTGAGGCTTTACCTCTTCAATAAAACCGTACTGCCCAAGGAATCTTACACAATCTTAATTTATTAAATTACTTGATTTTTCAGCAGTATGACCTTTTGTTTCTTACTACACTTCTCTTGATTTTGTTTTTACTTTGTTTGCTACTCAGCCTTGTTTTCTCACATTTTTTTGAGACCTTTAATAAATAAATAAATATATGGTAAGCATTTTCTTAGATTTTTATTTTCTCACTCTAACTTTTCCACATGGGCATACCTATTTGCAGGAATGTAATCAACACCCATGAAGTTAACACTTTTATATTTGTTTTTCCAGACAAGCATTTTTGTTTTTCTGAATTAAAGACCCATACAATTACTTGCCTGGTTAACATTTACACTTGGAGTTTTCCAAAGCATTTCAAATTTTACATGGCAAAGTCCTGAATTTGTGATTCTCTTTTTCCAATCCTTTTTGCATTCCACAATCTCCTAGCATTTCCAAACAAGTCTTCAAGTCAGAAATATTGGAGTTCTTCTTCATACACATACTTCAAACAAATTATGTCCTCTCCATTTTCCTTCGTTTGTTACTATTCTCCCATCTCCACCTTACTCACCTATCTCTTGGACTACTGCCATAGCCTTAGAAATTGTCTACCTTTATTCAAATATTTGTTCCATTAATAACCTGATAATTGAATAAATGAATAAGTTGCTCTGATTATCACTGTTAGAACTGTTTACCTCCTACCTGGAAACTATCTCCTACTCTAAAATCTGGGACCAATTTATTTCTTTGGATCCAAAACAGACATCGCAGGTTTAAGCTCTCCTTTTACTGGTATTATGTCTCTATAGCCTCCTTTTGAACTGATTCATGAAGTGCTCTTCTCACATGATTTCACACAGTCTCTATAGTATGAGAGACAGATCTTGAAATCTCTGTAGTACCAAGGCAGGGGCAGTCAGTGTTTACCAATGTCCACTGCTCTAAGCTTCAGTGTGACTTCTTGCTACTAGAGAAATAAGAATTATAAGATCAAGATTAGAAAATAGATTCAGTGGAAATTGTGCAAGTGGAACAAATAATACCCTTTCATATTAGTTTCAGCTCTGCTCATCATTGCCAAGGTTTATATGTAGGTATATGGAACTGAAGACTACTTGGCTTGTGTCATTTCTATAGAGATGCTCAGTTAGAACATGATTTATTCTCCATACTCAGCTCATATAATTGTCTGATATTTTGTTCTTGGTGTTGTATTCTTGATTCCTGTTGGACACTTGGCACCAAGCACCTGCTGCGATTGCTGTAGACTCCCTTGGACTGCCTAGTTTCTGAAACACCATTTGCAGCTGAAAAGATATATCCTGGTGAAATTAGTTTTCTCCACTTTACCACTCAGCTTAGGTTTCAACATGGTAGGCCCATGGTGTTTTATGTTGGTTTATTTTATTCTTATTCAGATGAAAATACTTACCCAATACAGAAAATCTGGAATTTCTAGAAAAGCATTCAGCACAAGTTAAGCAGTACAAATATATACATATACTCATAGTCATTTGTCAGAGCACTAGCACTGAATTGAGGTCAAAATCTTGAATTTTAGGAAGATTTTGAAGTCATCTGATGCTTTAATACATTTTCAATATGGTGACACATAACCTGACACCTCATGATATCTGATGTTTATTGAATAAATCAGATTAATATGGAAGAAATTTAGTCAGCTGAGGGAAAAAGACTCATTTGGTAACATATTTCATTCATTGACTATAAAATGATGAAAAATGTTTATATTTTATTTTATTCAAATATTATTTTAAATTGACATTTTGGGCTGACTAAAGTACACATTACAAAGATGGGTTCTATATATCTATACATTACAAAATTTAAAATTCATATAGAATAATAAAATCAAAAGTGATTTCTAATAATATAAAATTACATGAAAGATCCTGGTCAACAAGGATATAGTATTGTTACTTAAAGAATAAGTAACAATGCAATTTTTTTTTTGAATTGTACTTTAGATTCTGGGGTACATGTGCAGATCTTGCAGGATTGTTGCATAGGTACATACATGGCAAGGTGGTTTGCTGCCTCCATCCCCCTGTCACCTATATCTTGAATTTCTCCCCATGTTATCCTGCCCCAACCTCCCGTCTCCTGCTCCCCTCCCCTAGTTAACCACAACAGACCCCAGTGGGTGATGCTCCCCTCCCTGTGTCCATGTGTTCTCGTTGTTCAACACACACCTATGAGTGAGAACATACAGTGCTTAATTTTCTGTTCCTGTGTCAGTTTGCTGAGAATGATGGTTTCCAGATTCATCCATGTCCCTACGAAGGATAGGAACTCATCATTTTTTATGGCTGCATAGTATTCCATGGTGTATATGTGCCACATTTTCCTTGTCCAGTCTATCATTGATGGGCATTTGGATTGGTTCCAGGTTTTTGCGATTGTAAGTGCCACAATGAACATACGTGTGCATGTGTCTTTATAATAGAACGATTTATAATCCTTTGGATATATACCCAGTAATGGAATGGCTGGGTCAAATGGAATTTCTATTTCTAGATCCTTGAGAAATCTCCACACTGTCTTCCACAATGGTTGAACTAATTTACACTCCCACCAACAGTGTAAAAGTGATCCTATTTCTTCACATCCTCTCCAGCATCTGTTGTCTCCAGATTTTTTAATGATCACCATTCTAACTGACTTGAGATCGTATCTCAATGTGGTTTTGATTTGCATTTCTCTTATGACCAGTGATCATGAGCATTTTTTCATTTATTTGTTGGCCTCATATATGTCTTCTTTTGAAAAGTGTCTGTTCATATCCTTTGCCCACTTTTGAATGGGTTTGTTTGTTTGTTTCTTGTAAACCTGTTTTAGTTCTTTGTAGATTCTAGATATTAGCCCTTTGTTAGATGGGTAGATTGCAAAAATATTTTCCCATTCTGTTGGTTGTCGATTCACTCTAATGATTGTTTCTTTAGCTGTGCAGAAGCTCTGGAGTTTAATGAGATCCCATTTGTCTATTTTGGCTTTTGTTGTCAATGCTTTTGGTGTTTTGGTCATGAAGTCCTTGCCTAGGCCTATGTCCTGAATGGTTTTGCCTAGATTTTCTTCTAGGGCTTTTATGATGTTAGGTCTTATGTTTAAGTCTTTAATCCATCTGGAGTTAATTTTAGTGTAAGGTGTCAGGAAGGGGTCCAGTTTCAGCTTTCTGTGCATGGCTAGCCAGTTATCCCAACACCATTTATTAAACAGGGAAACCTTTCCTTATTGCTTGTTTTTGTCGGGTTTGCCAAAAATCAGATGGTTGTAGAAGTGTGGTGTGGCTTCTGAGGCCTCTGTTCTGTTCTGTTGGTCTATATTTCTGTTTTGGTACCAGTACCATGTTGTTTTGATTACTGTAGCCTTGTAGTATAGTTTGAAGTCAGATAGTGTGATGCCTCTAGATTTGTTCTTTCTGCTTAGGATTGTCTTGGCTATGTAGGCTCTGTTTTGGTTCCATATGAAGTTTAAGGTGGTTTTTTCCAGTTCTGTGACTAGGACGATAGGTAGCTTGATGAGGATTGCATTGAATCTATAAATTACTTTGGGCAGTATGGCCATTTTCACAATATTGATTCTTCCTAACCATGAGCATGGAATGTTTTTCCACTTGTTTGTGTCCTCTCTTATTTCCTTGAGCAGTGGTTCATACTTCTCCTTGAAGAGGTACTTTACATCCTTTGTTAGCTGTATTCATAGGTATTTTATTCTCTTTGTAGCAATTGTGAATGGGAGTTCACTTTTGATGTGGTTCCCTTTTAGGCTGTTATTGGTGTATAGGAATGCTTGTGATTTCTGCAAATTGATTTTGTATCTGGAGACTTTGTTAAAGTTGCTTATCAGTGTAAGGAGATTTTGGGCTGAGACAATGGGGTCTTCTAAATATATAAACATGTCATCTGCAAATAGAGACAATTTAATTTCCTCCTTTCCTAATTGAATATACTTTATTTCTTTTTCTTGCCTGATTGCTTTGGCTAGAACTTCCAATACTATACTGAATAAGAGTGGTGAGAGAGGGCATCCTTTTCTAGTGCCAGATTTCAAAGGGAATGCTTCCAGTTTTTGCTTATTCAGTATGATATTTGCTGTGGGTTTGTCTTAAATAGCTTTTAATGTTTTGAGATATGTTCCATCAATACCCAATTTATTGAGAATTTTTTAAATAAAAGACTGTTGAATTTTGTTGAAGGCCTTCTCTGCATCTAGTGAGATGATCATGTGGCTTTTGTCTTTGGTTCTGTTTATGTGGTGGATTACATTTATAGTATGTTGAACCAGCCTTGCATTCTTGGGATGAAGCCTACTTGATCATGATGGATAAGCTGTTTGATGTGCTGTTGCAATTGGTTTGCCAGTATTTTATTGAAGATTTTTGCATCTATGTTCATCATAGATATTGGCCTGAAGTTTTTTTGTTGTTGTTGTTGAGACTCTGCCAGGTTTTGGTATCAGGATGATGTTGGTCTCATAAAATGATTTGGGAAGGATTCCCTCTTTTTGGATTGTTTGGAATAGTTCCAGAAAGAGTGATACCAGCTCCTCTTTGTATGTCTGGTAGAATTCAGCTGTGAACCCATCTGGACCTGGGCTTTGTGGGTAGGCTATTAATTGCCTCCTCAACTTCAGCCCTTGTTAGTGGTCTATTCAGGGTTTTGACTTCTTCCTGGTTTAGGCTTGGGAGTGTGCAAGTGTCCAGGAATTTATCCATTTCTTCCAGGTTTACTGGTTTATGTGCATAGAGTTGTTTGTAGTAATCTGCGATGGTAGTTTGTATTTCTATGAAATCATTGGTGATATCCCCTTTATCATTTTATTGCATCTATTTGATTCTTCTCTTTTCTTTTTTATTAATTTCGCTAGTGGTCTGTCTATTTTGTTTATCTTTTCAAAAAAGTAGCTCCAGGATTTATTGATTTTTTGAAGGGTTTTTGTGTCTCTATCTCCTTCAGTTCTGCTCTGATCTTAGTTATTTCTTGTATTCTGCTAGCTTTTGAGTTTTTTTTTTATCTTGCTCCTCTAGCTCTTTCAATTTTGATGATAGGGTGTTGATTTTAGATATTTTCTTGCTTCTCATGTGGGCATTTATTGCAAAAAATTTTCCTCTAGACACTGCTTTAAATGTGTCCCAGAGATTCTGATGCATCGTGTCTTTGTTCTCATTGGTTCTGAAGAACATCTTTATGTCTGCCTTCATTTCATTGTTTATCCAGTCAACATTTAAGAACCAGTTGTTCAGTTTCCATGAAGTTGTGTGGTTCTGAGTTAGTTTCTTAATCCTGAGTTCTAATTTGATTGCACTGTGGTCTAAGAGACTGTTTGTTATAATTTCTGTTCTTTTGCATTTGCTGAGGAGTAATTTACTTCAAATTATGTGGTCAATTTTAGAGTAGGTTCGATGTGGTGGTGAGAAGAATGTATATTCTGTGGATTTAGGGTGGAGAATTATATAGATGTTTATTATGTTTGCTTGGTCCAGATCTGAGTTCAAGTTAATTTGAACTTGTTAATTTTCTGTCTCATCTAATATTGACAGTGGAGTGTTAAAGTCTCCCACTATTATTGTGTGGGAGTCTAAGTCTCTTTGTAGGTCATGAAGGACTTGCTTTATGCATCTGGGTGCCCCTTTATTGGGTGCATATATATTTAGGATAGTTAGCTCTTCTCATTGCATTGATCCTTTTACCATTATGTAATGCCCTTATTTATCTCTTTAGATCTTTGTTGATTTAAAATCTATTTTATCAGAGACTAGGATTGCAACTCCTGCTTTTTTTTTTTTGCTCTCCATTTGCTTGGTTAATCTTCCTCCATCCCTTTATTTCAAGCCTATGTGTGTCCTTGCACCTGAGATGGGTAGCCTGAATACAGCACACCAATGGGTTTTGACATTTTATTCAATTTGCCAGTCTATGTCTTTTGATTGGGGCATGTAGCCCATTTACATATAAGATTAATACTGTTATGTGTGAATTTGATTCTGCCATTTTAATGCTAGCTGGTTGTTTTGACCATTAGTTGACACAGTTTCTTCATTGTGTCAATGGTCTTTACCATTTGGTACATTTTTGTAGTGGCTGATACTGGTTGTTGCTTTCTATTTTTAGTGCTTCTTTCTGGAGCTCTTGTAAGGCAGGCCTGGTGGTGATGAAGTCTCTCAACAATTGCTTGTTTGTAAAGGATTTTATTTCTCCTTCACTTATGAAGCTTAGTTTGGATGGATATGAAATTCTAGGTTGAAAGTTCTTTTCTTTAAGGATGTTGAATATTGTCCCCACTCTCTTCTGGCTTATAGGGTTTCTGCCAAGAGATCCACTATGAATCTGATGGGCTTCTCTTTGTGGATAACCTGACCATTCTCTCTGGCTGCCCTTAGCATTTTTTCCTTCATTTCAACCCTGGTGAATCTGATGATTATGTGCCTTGGGGGTGCTCTTGTTGAGGAATATCTTTGTGGTGTTCTCTGTATTTCCTGGACTTGAATGGTGGCCTGGCTTGCTATGTTGGAGAAGTTCTCCTGGATGATAACCTGAAGAGTGTTTCCAGCTTGGATTCATTCTCTCAGTCATATTCAGGTACACCTATCAAACGGAGATTAGGTCTTTTCACATAATCCCATATTTCTTGGAGACTTTGTTCATTTCTTTTCACTCTTGTTTCTCCAATCTTGTCTTCTCATTTTATTTCATTGAGTTGATCTTCAATCTCTCATATCCTTTCTTCTGCTTGGTTGATTTGGCTAATATACTTGTGTATGCTTCACAAAGTTCTGATGTTGCGTTTTTCAGCTCCATCAAGTCATTTATATTTTTCTCTAAGCTGTTTATTCTTATTAGCATTACATCTAACCTTTTTTCAAGGTTCTTAGTTTCTTTGCATTGGGTTAGAACATGTTCTTTTAGTTCAGAGAAGTTTGTTATTACCCACCTTCTGAAGCCTGTTTCTGTCAATTCATCAGACTCATTCTCTATCCAGCTTTGTTCCCTTGCTGGCGAGGAGTTGTGATCCCTTGAAAGAGGAGAGGCATTCTGGTTTTTGGTGTTTTCATCCTTTTTACACTGGTTTCTTCCCATCTTTTTGGATTTATCTACCTGTGGTCCTTGTATTTGGTGACTTTCAGATGGGATCTCTGAGTGGACATCCTTTTTGTTCATGTTGAAGTTATTTCTTTCTGTTTTTTAGTTTTCCTTCTAACCATCAGGCCCCTCTGCTGTAGGACTGTTGGAGGTCCACTCCAGACCCTGCTTACCTGGGACTCACCTGCGGTGGCTGCAGAACAATAAAGGATGCTGCTGGTTTCTTCTTCTGTTATCTTCTTCCCAGAAGGGTACTCGCCAGATGTCAGCCTGAGCTCTCCTTTATGAGATGTCTCTTTAGATCTACTGAGGCCGGGGAGCTACTTGAGGGGACAGTCTGCCCCTTATAGGAACTCAAGTGCTGAGCTGGGTGCTCCATTATTTTGTTCAGAGCTGCTAGGCAGGTATGTTTAAGTCTGCTGCAGTGGAACTCATAACTGCCTTTTTTCCCAGATGCTCTGTCCTGGGAAGGTGGGTCTTTATTTATAAGTTCCTGACATGCCGCCACATTTTTTTCAGAGATGCCCTGCCGAGCAAGGAGGTAGTCTATCACAGTCTGCCAGCAGAGGCATTGCTGAGCTGCTGTTGGCTCTGTCCAGCTGCTGTGTGACATTCCTTGCAGTTTTGTTTACAGAGGTACAGTTAGAACTGCCTCAGTAATGGTAGTCTGCCTTAGTAATGGTGGACTGCCTTGGTAAAGGCAGACTGCTTCAGTAAAGGCAGATTGCCTCGCTAATGGTAGACTGCATTGGAAATGGCTGATGTCCTTCCCCCCACAGAGCTGGACCATCCTGGGTCTAGCTGCACTTGCTGAGAAACTGTCAATCCAGAGTGTTTCAGACTACTGGTCTTTGTAGGGGGTGGGACCCCCTGGGTCAGATCACCTGACTCCCTGTTTCAGCACCCTTTTTTTCAGTGGAATGGGCACCTCTGTCTCTCAGGCATTCCAGGCACCAGTTGAAACAGCTGCCTGGATTTGTGTGAGTTTTTGTGTGGAGACCCACAGCACCAGCTGAAACAGCTGTGCTGGAAACTCATGGCACTTTTCAGTCCAGGACTCTCCTGGTCTGTGGGCAGTAAAAACTCATTTGGAAATGTGGTGATCACTCACCCTCTGCATTCTTCTTGCTGGGAACTGCATTCCAGAGTTCCTATACTGCCATCTTGGATCTCCCCCCGCAAGAAGGGATATTTTCATTAAATTCTACAGTGATGTTTTAGGAAGAGATTTATATTAAAAAAATATTTGGGCCGGGCGCAGTGGCTCACGCCTGTAATCTCAGCACTTTGGGAGGCCGAGGCAGGTGGATCACGAGGTCAAGAGATCGAGACCATCCTGGTCAACATGCTGAAACCCCGTTTCTACTAAAGTTACAAAAAATTAGCTGGGCATAGTGGTGTGTGCCTGTAGTCCCAGCTACTCAGGAGGCTGAGGCAGGAGAATTGCCTGAACCCAGGAGGCAGAGGTTGTGGTGAGCCGAGATCGTGCCATTGCACTCCAGCCTGGGTAACAAGAGCGAAGCTCCATCTCCAAAAAAAAAAATATTTGGCTACTTGAAGAACAGTGTATTTAAGGTTAAAATTGAGTTATTAAAAGAATGTTGATTCTCCTATTGAGTATTGTCATAACTCTTAATTACCATGACATATACATTACTAATTCCCTGCATTCTATTATAGAGAATTCTCTTATAGTTTCTTATAAGAAAATTTTCTCATTTTATGAGATATTAAATATAAGAAAATACATTGCCCATATACAAAAGAATAAGCATTCTCTTACATATTATTCTTACATAGCTACCTAACAAACATATGAAGATCTACTTCTCATGAAATTAGTAAATATTTTAACAATATCCCCTATACTGTGTTTTCTTCCAAAATCCTTCTCACTCGTTGTTTCCTAGAGCACTTTACTATTATATCTGCTTTACCAATAAATGACTCACCTGTTTCTTGGGGTAAATTACGTTGCCTTTTCTACTTCACTGTTGAGAATAACTAAACAGTACATAAAATAGTCCAAATGGTGCTTTCTATTTGAGCATTGCTTTGGAATGATGCCAGCACTTCCTGAGTATTAGCTGCTCTGTTAATGGTTGCCTAATTCTCCAAATTGCAGTTTGAATTCCAGCTATTTTAGACCTAGAGATAGAAGAATTTAGATTTTTATCAGCAATTTGGAGAATTGCTTTTCTAAGCTAATAGAGGTTACTATTTCCTAGAAGAGCACATAAGTTTGATATTGTGTATAGTTTAATAAGGAACAGAGAAAGTCAATGGGATGAATATTATTATATCTATACAGAAACTTCATTACCATGGTCTTTAAAACTGTAATTTAATTCCTTAATTTTCCCAAGAGTTTAATTTGCTTATCTTGTTTCCACTCAACAAAAAGCAATACCTACTTTGTTCATTGGAATTTGTCTTTGGGAGCAGTTCAGTGGTGGGGACAATATACAGTTATCATAGCAGCTTCATTTGAATTCAGTAATAGTTTCAAGTTCATTTTGTTTTTTTAAGACATAAACTATAAAATGAGGCCACCTTGTTCTCTTAATGGAGTTTTTAATGAATAGTTTAAATACCACACTAATTTCTGTTTTCTTTCATCCTCAGAGCAAAGACCTATAAGCAATGACCTAAGGATCTGTATATCGATCTCATTAATCTCTCTGGTTCTAGCAACTCTGGAGAGGAGCTCATTGACCGCACTTTTTTTTTCTTTCTTTTTTAGCTATCTGCTGATGCTCTGTGAGATAGGAATAGAGCGGTGCCAGCCCTAATATGGTTTTATACTTCATTTTTACTAATGGTGTAATTCTCTATTTTAAAAAGTAACTAAATTGATAGAAAAAAATGCTGATAAGGACCTGTAGTATGTTCAGTAAACTCTTAATTGATGTATGATAGACTATTAAAGACATTGAGTACATAATCTTGCATATTTCCTTTTTTGTGATGGTAACATCAGCTTTCAAATTGGCATAGAATTCTCTTTTAAGAGAACTCAGCATGAATTTAATCTTTTGCTAGAAACTCCATACCTAGAAAGCTGTTCTTCTACATATATCTGTGAAACATCTAAGAGGATACATCCCTAAGTTAGGTGACCATGTACTTTACTGCCCAAATAGGGACACTTGACAGAAAAATGCTATGCTATGTTAATTAAACTAGGTATAAATGGGAATATTCCAGGAAAATGGAGACATGAAATTATCCTAAAATAATTTGACTTTTGATAAGTAAAACCTGAGTTTCACCATGATTACTATAATTCTCTAGAAAGTCTATTTTTATATATTTTTAGACTTACTTGAGTGAAGTCCAAACTCTGCTATTATACATTTTTGAAAAATGAAAAATTTGCTCTAAGGTTATCAACAAACATACTATACTCCAAGAAATCTCTTGCTCATCTCTCATGCATTTCTCTTTGTTCTTTTCTAGTAAATTTGTTTTGTTTATTTTAAATTAGGTTCATGGAGGTATAAGTTACACAGAGTAAAATCAATCATTTTTAGGTGTACAGTTGCATTAATTTTCCACACCATCATCAAGATGTAGAATATATCCATCATTCTATAAAGTATCTTTATGATCTTTAGTAGTCACTTCCCTCTATCCAGACCCAGGAACTGGAAACTACTGACCCATCCCTTATCAGAATGTGATATGAATAAAATTATATAGTACATAGCTTTTAAAGTCTGGCTTCTTTCCCTGTGTGAAATGCATTTAGGATTTTTCTGTTATTACACAAATCTGTAGTTGGTTGCTTTTTATTGCTTTTTTTGTAAAGTAATTTTCCACTGTTTCTCTACTTACCATTTATATTTGTGTTGTTTTTTGTTTGAGTAACTGTGATTTCAACTACTGCAACTTTCATATACAGACCTTTGAGGAGACATTTGCATTTATTATCTTTAGTAAATACTTAGGATTGTTGTGTTGTATGACAAGCATATGCTTAATTTTATAAAGAACTACAAATTTGTTTTCTAAATTGACTGTACTACTGTTTTTCATTCCACCTGTAAGGGTTATTGCTAAGTTTAAAAGGAGAAAACTGAGGCCAGTATAAGAAAATTAAATTCCAGGTTATTCAGCTCCCAGGTGAGGTTCTATGGTCCAGGGAGAGGGGCCAGAGAAGTCACTCACCTTCTTGGAGTGTGGAGTTTTTCAGGGTTATGAGTGATGAGCAACAGCTGGGTACTCTGATTGGCTTCAGGGGAGCAGGATTGGGATGGGTCAGGCCGCTATTGGTTGGCAGGTTGTTGGGCGGATTTTTCTAATGCTGAGCCAACCAGGGCTGCATCAGCTGGAGCGTGCGCATGGCTAGGTGCCGAGTGCAGAGCCAGGTGCCGGGTGCAGAGCCAGGTGCTGGGTGCAGGGCCAGGTGCCAGGTGCAGGGCCAGGTGCCAGGTGGAGAGCCAGGTGCCAGGTGGAGAAGTGGGTGTGCCCGGCTTCCTGGCGAGGTAACTAGCCTTCCATTCCAACCCTTTTGATGATATAAGACATTGTTTCTTTCTGGCTACTTCCTGCTGAATAGGGGTAGAGTGAGGGAGAAGGTTCAGTTGGCTGGTGCCTCAGTTGGGAGTTGGACATAGGGGTGAAGTATCATCTGGTTTATGGCCACCCTGGAAATTTCTCAGGCCTTGAAATGCAGGCCTGTAAAAACCTGAGGAAAAAAGGGGCAAGCATTAAAAGAAGACAAACTACAATAATGGGAGTGATAATAGGGATTAGCCAGGTAAGCATGGGGGATTGCCACAGTTGAGAGGCGAGACTGATGCATTTTGCTTCTTGCGGAGGTCTTCTTGGAGGTGATAGAGAGTGTTGACATTTTCCTCTACAAGGCCTGTTTCCTTAATATAATAGCAGCACTGTTCCTGAAGAAACAGACAGGTACCTCCCTTTTCTGCTGTTAGCAGGTCAAGGGCCTGTCAGTTCTGGAGAGTTACCTGGGCCAGCAATGTGATTTGTCGCTGGAGGGAGGTCAGGGAGGTGGCCGATGCTTCGATAGCCACACGAAGCTTGTCTTCTAGTTGAGTGGTTGAGGTGACTGACACTGTAGCCTAGAGCGCCACTACCCAGCCCGGCCGCCACGAGAGAGGATGCTAGACAGAGACCAATGACCATTGGGAGGAAGACTGCTCATCTGTTTCAGTGATTAGGGGAAGGTGGAAGGAGGGATAGAAGTTCGGCCTGTCCATATACCTCTAACTGCGGGACCAAGGTGACAGGCACACAAGGGAAAGGGAAGGAGGCATTAATAACTTTGGTTAAGGTTCCATTACACCAAAAGTATCCTCCTGATGGCACGTAGAGGGAGGATTTTACTTTTACTGTGGTGTTACAGCTGAGACTGGAACTACTGGCTGTCTCATAGCAGAGAGAAAAATTTTGAGAGTGTATTTTGAACAAGGGGATATCCGTTAAGGTGGTGCCGGGCCCTGTAGGTGATTGTGACAGATTGAACCCAGATTTGAGGGGAACTGCAGCCAAGGGGGTGTTGCTGAGAGAGGCACATAAAAAACAGTTGGTGATATTTATGGCTTTGGTTAAATTTAACATATTGGCTCCCTGCTGTACTAGAGTTAATCAGGAGAAAGGTTGGGAGGTGCTATCTGAGGGCTTGAATTGGTTAGTTAGGGTGGCTTCATTTTGCAGGATTGTATGGCTTATAAAACTGAGTTGTTCTATAACCTCAGGGACAATGCAGGTATAGGACCGGAATATCAGCCATGTTCCCTGAGGGTGGCTGTTTTGCCACCAATTGTAGATTTTTCCACTGACCCCCTTCATCCAGTGATCATTCCATGGGTCGTGGATAGTGGGAAACAGCTTACCCCTGAGGTTGGACTTTAGTACCCTGTCTCCAGTCTTGCAGTTGGTTTTGTCTCCACACTGGCCACATTCTCCCAAGGTATGGATGATGCAGGAATTATATGGGCATCCCCCATAGGTGGTGTTCCACCAATGGCAATAGTAATGGTGTTGGTCATAGAGAAAGCACAGGCCATGAGCAGAGAACCCGAGTTGTAAGGTTTTGGTTTTTTGTTTTTGGATTTCAATTATTACCACTGACTGGCAGCCAGTGGGTTGGCAGTCTGCTTGGGCAATGTAGTGAGTCCTGGTAGTGGGACCCTCAACCCAGGATTCCTGGATGTAGAAATGCCAAACATACGAGTTGGCTTCAAGTGGAGATATTAGAAGGACTGTCAGGAGGAGGCTCTGTAGGGTTTTTATAGTTTCTTAGGTGCCTTTTATAAAGCAAAAATATTAACTTTGATAAAGTTTAATTTATCAGTATTTTTCTTTGTTTTTAATACTTTTCGTGTCCTACTTAGGGACTCTCTTTATCCAAGGTTGTAAAGACTTTCTTTTACATTTTCTTCAAGAAAACTTTTTCTATTTTACACTTATGTGTATTATCTATTTCATGTCTTTTTTTGCTTATGAATATCCAATTATTCCAGCACCAACATTTTTAAATTTCCTCAATTTGCTTATTATTGTTGAAAATGTGTCAGTTTCCTTCTTATGCCCTTGCCAATTTTTCTTTTCCTTTAACCCAACAATAATAATAATATATCCCTTAAATTCCTATCTTTCTAGATACTAAACCCAGAAATTTTCAGCCTATTTTTCTTTATTACTCTGAAAAATATAAATAAAAACCTAAGAGAAAAAAAGAAAAAATATAGATGCTTTATTCTTTATTTCTACCTTAAATTACAGGATTTGCCTTGCCAAAACAATTAAAAAGCAACTATGATTTTCTTTTCTTCCTTCCATGATTTTTCTGTTCTTCTCTTTAGACATTTTGCCTGAAAAAGGGACATTGATCTTTTCCCTCCCAGTTTTGTTTTTCTGAATGAATTTGCTGATCTACCCCTGTTTGGTATTGTGTCATATCATGACCACTTCTATTGATAGACTGCAAATAAACTGTTACCTTGTCGTGCCCTCTTGGATTTTAAATTTTCTTCTTTACACTGCTAAATGAAATGCACCAGAATTTGGGGAGTAAATTCTGGAAACATCAGCCTTTGGAATTAAAAGAAAATTAAGAATCACCATACATAGTGTTGGGCTAAAGGACTTACAAAATAGTACTCTAAGAGATGAATATATTAAAATCAGATTCTGATCCTGTCTTTTTAAAAGAACCCCTTCCACTGAAATAACAATAAAAATTAGCTATAATCTTAAATCCACCTTGGGAAAAAGTAATCAATTGTGTTCTCAATGGTAAATCTAATAAACTCTTGTCTAATTGAAACTTCTTAATCACCAAATACTGGTAAACTCGTTTATCATCTTTTTCCTTATTATTCATACTTCTTGTGCCCTACCTAGGAAATCTTCTCTTATTCAAAGTTGTAAAATTGTTCTTTTATGTTTTCTTCAAGAAACCTTAGATTTTTACATTTTATATTTATGTGTATTATATATATTTTATGTCTTTTTTACTTTTGATCATGAATGTCTAATTGTTCCAGCACCAACATTTTAAATTTCCACCAATAAATGTATATGAATTTACACCAATGTATAAAAACTTTGCTTATTATTTTCTTTCTTTATAATTATTTTTCTATTACAGAAATTACACTTGATAGTTTTATCAAACACAGAAAATGCACAAATATAAAAAAGCACAATAAAGGAATTGGTTAAAATCATCATTTAGAAGTAATACATTTTTGTGTATGCACATGGCATGCATTATACATATGCACACTGTATATGTGATATAATATTTGTATAAAGCTATATATGACACATGAGATAGTAAATATATATTATACTAGCATACATTATTCATTATATAACATATTAAACATAGTATATAAAGCAAATGAATAAAAGTAACATGCATATATTAGTAGTTGATTTGTATATACAATATAGTGTTTTCAAGTGTTATTATAAAATCATAACATTATTTTCAGGGAGAAACTCTTTCTAATATATAATTATATTCTTTTTTTTTTTTTTTTTTTTTGACGGAGTTTTGCTCTTGTTACCCAGGCTGGAGTGCAATGGTGTGATCTCGGCTCACCGCAACCTCTGCCTCCGGGGTTCAGGCAATTCTCCTGCCTCAGCTTCCTGAGTAGCTGGGATTACAGGCACACACCACCATGCCCAGCTAATTTTTTTTTGTATTTTTAGTAGAGACGGGGTTTCAGCATGTTGACCAGGATGGTCTCGATCTCTTGACCTCATGATCCACCCACCTCGGCCTCCCAAAGTGCTGGGATTACAGGCGTGAGAATTATATTCTTATAAATATTTAAACGTGGGAATATTAGGTTAAAGAACATATATGGTTTTAAGGCTGGACATATTGTACCAAGATTACTTTCCCAAATAGTTGTACTTCTTTCTATATTCTTTCAACATCAATGGTAAGAATACATGTTTTACAGCACTTGGACGGTTTTGAATAATGCCATTCTTTAAAACAAATGTTAGTGATGAAGATACATAATTCTTGATTATTGCATTTACTTAGAATATCTTCTATTATTACTGAAAGTGAGTATTCTTTCATATAATTATTGGTCTTATGCATTTTTTTTCTTCTGTGAACTGGCTGTTCATAACTTTTTTGTTTTTTTCCTTTCTGCTGAACACTATCTTCTTATAACATTCTCCTACTTTCATTTATATAAAATCATGTTTTGATTTTCCCTCTAGATCTTAGAAGTTTACCTACCAAACTTAGCATGAGTTGTCCTTCCTGGGAATCAGTAATGAATCCTATTATTTTGCATGTGTGTATTTTAAGTTTAAGGAAAGATTCTTGAATACCAATCAAGATCTTCTCTCAAATTTACCTTTCATATTTGTATGTCATTTGAAAAGCATAGCATTCTATTTTGTGAGAAGTAGTCTCTTAGAATAGGAAGTGTTATGAGTTCTAAAACCTTGCTTTGCTTGTCAAATATTAGCTCTTTAAGAATAGTAGTATGAGATGTATGCCATCAACAGTGAATAGGAAAGCAACAAGATAATTCTACCCTGGCTACCTGAAACAGGAATTAGAGACATGAATAAGAGGGAAAATCACTAGCATCTGACTTTGAGAAGAGGTATTGTGTCCTTCTTCCCTCCTATGGGAGTACACTAGAACTCTAAACAAGATTGAAGAATCTTGAATAAAGGAAATCTGGGACTAAAGTGTTCTTCACTTTCCAAGATGTAGCCTGAGGATCTTAGTGAGGCTTGGAGAAATCCCCAGGTCAAATTAGACACTGTACCAGAAGAATACTGTATAAATGGTTGCCTGAGGCACTGAGCTGACAGGCCTGGAGACAGTCTCACAGAGTTCTGTTTACTTCAAATTCTGGAAGTTACAACAGAAATATCCCCTACCCTGGGAAAGAGCATAGACACAAGTAGGGAGGGAAGGATTGAAAGCATATGGTAGGCCACCTGTATTGGTGCTATAGCCACTCCTGCCTGGAAAGTCCTTTCCAACATTGCCAATCCAGTTCTATGTCAACACTTAAGATACCATTCCTCACAATTTTATTTCATTTATTGTTCTTGTTTCTGGTCTTAGATAAATCCAAAGCTCATTGAGAACAAAAGCTAAATTCCATTCACTTAAAAAAAAAAATCTCTCATGACTTAAATCTTGTCTGCAACATAGTAGGTATTCAAATATCAAATGTCTTAAATTTAATCCAGTTTTTGGGCAAATTTTAAGGGGAAGGGACATCTGATTTTGCTGTGTCTTCATTCTATCAACTGCTTTCAAGGCTCCAGTCTGACTTCATGAAGGAGACAGATTAGAAGGCAGGAAATAGAACATATGTTCATGTTTTTTAAACTTATCTACTACTAATATAGCCCAGTGAATATCTTAGAACTTTCATCAACTGAATTGTCACTTGTATCCTAGAAAAGAATCAGAAAAGGAATAGGCAGATATAGGACTGATGGAAGAAGGCTCATAAATATTACTTCTTCTTTGGATATTATTACTTTGATTTAGTAGTTTAGAAAGCAGAAGATAGAATATTGTCACTTTAGCACAAACACAGAGCTATGCCATAGCAAAGTCAAAATGCAAACCCTGATTTATCTGCCCTCAAACAATATACTCTTGTCCCTACATTAGGTCTTCTCAGTAAGTGCAGGAATAAATAGTAGGTGAAATGTTATGTTGATTTGATTCTTTTAGCTCTAAGATCAGCTAGACAAAGCCTAGGGCAGCTGACATGAGCCATCTCATCAAATAACCCCAGAGTATAAATATATTATATTTTTCTGTCTATCTTGATATAAAATTTGCTAAAAGTCATCACATCACATCATACTGCATTTAAGTTTTCAGGTAAGTACAAGGAGGTGGAGAAGCAAAATGTCACTACAAAGTGTATATACTAATAGATAAACAGAGGAGAGATGGAAGTGTAGACAGAATATGATTAGAGCAGGTGTATTGTTCAGAGACACACCATAGATGAATGACAGGTCACCAGTTTGCAGCATGTATAAATTGAGTGAGCAGAAAGCAGTGGAACTTTAGCTAACCAACTCTAAAATTAAAAGGAAGTGAGAAGTTTGGGACAAAACATTTACTAAAGCATCAGGTATTACAACAGTAATAATGTTTGGAGGGTCAGGAATAAGGTTTTTGCCAACTTGTGACTAATATCAGGATCCCTACTTTCTATGGATATATTACTTTTCTAATGTTAAATATCCTCATTAAAATCTTATTTATACTATAAATTTTATTTACAGGTTAAAAAGTTTAAAAACTTCAGATTTTAAATGCCACCCATTTCAAATGATGATCATTAAGCAAATGAAATGTAAATTTATCTAATTTTTCTGATGCCACACTTCATTTTTTATGCCACTCAGGCATCTAGGGACATACAAAGAAAACAGTCTGGTTCACAGATCTCCAAGAAATAATATCTACTTCATGACTAGTGGAGCCTTCTGAGAACACACTGGCCCTGGATTCAGGTATTGTTAGAGTAGATAGTTAAGCAGACATGACAGGACAGGAGAGGGTCCCCCACACCCAGGAATGTCAGGTGACCATCAGGTCAGGATCAGGTTGCAGCTGGTGCCAGGGAAAGACAGTATCCCAATAGATAAAATGCATCTGGAGCTGGTGATCCGCAGCTTCCCTGTTAAGATATCAAGCATTGGGAAAGTGGACTCAAGCATGCACATTAGGAGGCAAGATGATAGTTTAACTGGTATATGACATTCCTATAGGAACACATGACTGGTAGGGGAAAACTGCCTCAAGTGAGCATGTGCACAACTTCAGTAAACACACTGTGCATGGAGCCCCTCCCAAGAGCTGTCAGGCTAACATGCATAACAGCCTGCCACAAGGGAATAATCAAGGAAGGATAAATACAAATTCCAGAACCATGCCAATGTATAAAACTCCAAGTAAAGGCCTGAACAGGGCACTTGGATCTCTTAAGTCACCCACTTGGTCTTCTTCCTAGTGTACTTTGCTTCCTTTTGTTCATGCTCTACAACTTTTTAATAAACTTTCACTCCTGCTCTAAAACTTGCCTTGGTCCCTCACTCTGCCTCATGTCCTTCAACCAAATTCTTTCCTCCAAGGAGGCAAGGATCAAGTTTGTTGCAGACCTGTCAGATTCACTGCTGGTAATATTGTTGTTGTACTGGCCCGAGCATAGAAAGTCAACACCAAGACAAAAGTATGCCAAATTGCAGGGTCTTTATTTCTGGTGGCCACGGAGGACTCGTGTCTCTCCAACCCGTGGCCCCAAAAGTAGGGTGTCAAGACCTTTTATACCCATAAAACCACCTCAGGAGTGAGGATGAGGGGCAGGGGTGGGGGTGAGGGGCTTCAGACATTCTGAGGGCAGGTGGATTCTGTAAATCACCTCCGGGGAGGAGATGAGGGTGAGGGGCTCCTGACATTCCAGTGGATTCCTGGGCAAAGATGAGGGTGAGGGGCTCTGGACATTCCAAGGGCCAGGGGACTTTTGACATTCTGATTGTTACTTAAGTGGTTCACAAAAGTCAAGATAAGCATTTGTTTACACATTGTCTGGGAAGGGTGGAAATTACAGTCTTTAATTACTTACTCACATTTGGGTTATAGAGAGCAGTTTCAATAGAAAGCCAAGGTATGGTTGAGGTATGCAGTTTTATGGGGCTTTTACCATGTCATATTCCCCCCTTGTTTTATTTACAGGAATTAAATCATTGATTCCTCCAACAGGTTAGTATTGTTTGTTGGTTCTAAGGGCTCATATTGAGACCATAATATCATTAGTCTATGTTTTTGGTGCACCCTGATATAGTGGAGATATTTTCACAGCCCCAGTGGGGGCAAAAGAATTCATGTAATTCTCCACAGTTTGATCTTTTTTGTGGGGTAGATCCTGGGCACAGATGGTTGTTGCTCTGCCCCTGAACTGCCACACCCAGCTACATCTCCACTTGTTCTGAAATTTAGGTTGGGGCCCAGGAGGGTACAGAGGTCTAGGGAGAAGGTAATGGGGTTCTTTGGAATGTACTCCAGGGTTAAGTTGACTAGCATGGATCCCTTCCCAGTTAAGGAACTAATATATCCTCCAGTGGAGACCTCAGTGAGGACCCATTGATAGTAGGTGGATTCTAAGGGGGTTTGGCATAGGGATTTACAGCACAGATTAGGGTGGCGGGGGTGGTGACCTCGAAAAGCACACAAGTCTTAGCTTTAGTGAATTGGGGGATGAGCGTTTGACCCTCCACTGTCCTTCCAGTGGGGCAGTCTTAACGTGGGTGTGATGAATCCAGGCCTTAAGTCCATTCACCTTGAGTGCAGTGGGTGTGGTCAGGATAACCATGTAGGGTCCCTTCCAATAGGGATTGAGGCCAGAGGTGGCAAATCTTTTAACAAGGACAGAATCTCCTGGCTGGAAGGAGTGTGTTGGCTGCTCTGCAAGGTCCAGTGGGGTGGGATGGGTGTCCTTAATGAGCTGGTGTATCTGAGATTGAACAAACTGGAGTGCCTGTAAGGACTTAAGGAGTGTATAGTTATGGACTTCAGCATGCACAGTATCTGCAGGTCTGAGGACTAAGGGAGGGGGCCTACTGAACATGATTTCAAAAGGGGAGAAAGCTTTTTGATAGGGTGTGCATCTGATGCAGAGGAGGACAAAAGGAAGCAGGCTGACCCAGTTTTCACCAATCTCTAGGATAAACTTTGTCAGGGTTTCTTTTAAGGTCTTGTTCATTCGTTCGACTTGCCTTGAACTCTGAGGACTATAGGCACAGTGCAATTTCCAGGATACACCCAGGGCCTTGGGTAGGCCCTGAGAAATTTGTGCAGTAAAGGCAGGCCCATTGTCTGACCCCAGCATTAGAGGGAGGCTGAACCAAGGAACAAGGTCCTCTCATAGTTTTATTGTGATCATCAAAGCAGTCTCGGACCTAGTGGGGAACCCTTTGACCCATCCAGAGAACATATCTATAAACACTAGGAGATATTTATAGCTATTTTCTGGGAGTTTTATTTCAGTGAAATCTACTTCCTAGTGCTCCCCAGGGCTAGTCCCTCTGAGTCTTACTCCTACCTGGCTAGACTTGTTCCCTCCTGGATTTACTCGGGCACATACATCACACCGAGTAGTAATTTTCTTTATAAGTTCATGTAAGTGGGGAATGTAGTATTTGGCTTTTAGCAGCTCAGTTAGTTTGGTCTGTCCTAAGTGAGTGGCCTGGTGTGTGTCCTTAACTAGGTCCTGTCCTAGAGCCTTGGTGACCACAGTCCTTGTGTCCAGTAGAATCCATCATCCTGTGAAATCTCGTGTGCCCCCTTGTTCTTTAGCAACGTTTTCTTCATTAGTACGTAAGGGTAGGGGGCAGGGTTGGGGCCGGCAGAGTTATAAGAAGAGTCAGAGGTTTTACTGGTCCCAAGCCTGCCTGTCTGGCTTGTAGGTCAGCTGCCCTATTTCCCCTCGCCTCTGGTGAATTTCCCTTCTGGAGTTTTTTGCAGTGTATTAATGCCACTGCCTTGGGCTTCCATATAGCCTCTAGTAGGGCTAGGATTTCTTCTTTATTTTTGATGTTTTTTTTCCCTCTGAGGTAAGTAGTCCTCTTTCTTTATAAATGGCTCCATGTACATGAGACATAGCAAAGGCATACCGGCTATCCATGTAGATGTTAACAGTTTTTCCCTCTGCCCAGTCTAAGGCCTTTGTCAGAGGTATGAGTTCTGCCTTTTGGGCTGAGGTTCCATGTGGAAGAGCCTGGGTCCAGACAACCCGATCTAGGGTGACTACGGCTGCCCCGGCATACCTGACTCCATCGACCATGAAACTGCTGCCATCCATATACAGTACCTCCTCTGGGTTCTGCAGGGGGACGTCGGTGAGGTCCGGTCGATCGGTGTGGAGGTTGTCCATTGTTGTTGGCAGTTGTGTATGGGCTTCTCTGGCTTGCTGTTTGGTAGCAGTGTGGTGGGGTTTAAAACTGTAGCCTTTAAAAACATTATTCAATCCCAGCACTTTGGGAGGCCGAGGAGGGTGGATCACGAGGTCAAGAGATCGAGACCATCCTGGTCAACATGCTGAAACCCCATCTCTACTAAAAATTCAAAAAATTAGCTGGGCATGGTGACATGTGCCTGTAATCCCAGTTACTCAGGAGGCTGAGGCAGGAGAATTGCCTGAACCCAGGAGGTGGAGGTTGCAGTAAGCAAAGATCGCACCATTGCACTCCAGCCTGGGTAACAAGAGTGAAACTCCGTCTCAAAAAAAAAAAAACTTTATTCAGGGCTGGTCCAAAAGTAAAGCCTGATATTGAACTATGCGGGCATTTGAAATCCATTTTCCCGGAGCTCCATGGAGTAGTGACTCCACCACGTGGGGTGTTACTAAATTTAACTCCTGCCCCAAGGTTAGTTTGTCTGCCTCCTTGACTAACAGGGCTGTAGCTGCCACCAACCTCAGACAAGCTGGCCACCCAGAGGTTACAGGATCATGTCTTTTTGAAAGGAAGGCAACTGGCCAGGACCATGGCCCCAACATCTGGGTGAGCACCCCCTTAGCGACTCCCTGTTTTTCATAAAAAAACAGAAGAGTTTAGAGATGTCTGGCAAGGCCAAGGCTGGGACCATAGTCAGGGTAGTCTTGAGCTTGTCAAAAGCCTGTTGCTCTATCTCTGTCCATGTCAAGGGCTGATTTCCTCCAGTGCAGGCATACAAGGACTTGGCTATTTCGGCAAACCCGCAAATCCATGACTGCCACCCCTACCGCCCCAAGGAATTCTCGAACTTGGCATTTTGGGATGGAGGTGGGTATTTGCAGCACTACTTGGACTCAGCTAGGTGCCAGTGCCCAGTTGCCCTTCTCTGTGATATAGCCCAGGTAAGTAACTTTCGGTTGGCAGAGCTCAGCCTTTTTGGCTGAGACCCAGTAATCCAAAGTCTGTAGGGTCTTTAATAATGACTGGGTGGTCTCTTTACAGGCCTCCTGGGTTTTTGTAGCCAAGAGTAAGTCATCCACATATTAAAGTAGGGTTCATTCAGGGAACTCAGCTCAGAAGACAGCAAGATCTTGGTTAAGGGCCTCATCAAGCAGAGTGGGGGAGTTTTTAAATCCCTGAGGCAGTCTTATCCAAGTGAGTTGCCCTGAGAACCCAGTACTGGGGTCAGTCCATTCAAAACCAAATATAGGCTGGCTAACGGGGGCCACTGGGATGCAAAAGAATGCATCCTTGAGATCCAAGACAGTGTAATGGTGGTGTTCTGCACCCAAAAGGCTTAGGAGGGTGTACAGATTTGGAACCATAGGGTGGACAGTTTCCACTCATTTGTTTACCTCTCTTAAGTCCTGTACAGGCCAATAGTCCTTTGTGCCTGGTTTTAAGACAGGGAGCAATGGAGTATTCCAGGGGGACTTACAGGTAGTAAGGACCTCTCCTTTTAGGAGTCTGGTTATATATGAAGCAATACCCCATCTGGCTTCCTGGCTCATGGGATATTGTCGTATCTGGACTGGAGTTACCATTGCCAATAGCTGGACCACGACTTGGCTATGGTGACTTGCCTAGCCTGAGGAATTTGTCTTGGCCCACACTCTGGGTACATTCTCTTGGAATTGGCGGAGGAGGTCTGATGTTGGTGGTTGATCTGTCTCTGAGGATAAGGTTTCCTGTAAGAGATACTCATCTGACAGAGCACAGGTGATGAGGATTTGCCGAGGTGGCCTTGATGCCAAGGAAGGAGGAATTGAGAGGCAAGCCTGACTTGCACAGAAAGAAATATTTGCTTGAAGTTTGTGAAGTGAGTCCCATCCTAGGAGTGGGTACAGACATTCTGGAATGGCTAAGAAGGAGTGGGTGATGGTGCCATTCCCCAGATCAATGAGTTGGTTGGTGGTCCAAGGGCTTGTTGTGGTTTTTTTTTCTGTGGCCCCTTGGATAATTGTTTTTTTACTGGATGGTTGTCCCAGAGGCTAAGGACCGAGTGGGCCACCCAGTGTCAACTAAGAAGCTGACAGGTTTGTCCTAAACTCTTAATGTGACCCTGAGCTCTAGGGGGCTTAGTAAATAAGAGCCCCAGCCCCATCAGTCCTGACCTTCTAAATTGAGGATAGTCCTCAGTGGATTTTTCTGAGTGATTACTCCTCTTTTTCTCTTGGGGCACTCATTCTTTCTAATTTTCTCTTCTTTACAGTACACACATTGGTTTCTTCCTAATGGAGCTTGGGTCCCTGGGGCTCCTTTTACAAGGACCCCTGCCCTCATGGAATGACTCATGTCTTCTGAAGGGCTACTATTACTGCATCTTAGTAATCTTTTTTGTTTTGTATGGCTCCAGGAGTATTCCCGTTATTAAAAACTTTCTGGGCAATTTCCAGAAATTGGGTTAAATTTATTCCCTGGAATACCTCTAACTTCTGTAATTTCTTTTAATATCTGGGTCTGACTGGGAAACAAAAACCAGATTGATGGTCCACTGATTTTCTGGAGCCTCAGGGTCAACAGAAATGTAGGTGCAATAAGCCTCTTGTAGACGGTCAAGGAAGGCAGCCAGTGACTCCTGCGGACCCTGAGTTACAGTCCCTGCTGTGGAGAGGTTAGTGGGATTGTGGGCTGCTCACCTAACCCTTTCTAAAAGATACTGGTGAAAATGTTCAGAGCCTGGTGACCCCCCCAAGGTGTTGGGGTCCCACTGGGGTCAGGTAGAGGGAAAAACCTTTTTAATTTGGGCCCTCATTTATTTTTTCCTACTGTTCCTAGCCCTGGACCTATGATGGCTTTCAGGGCTTCCTGTCTAATTTTGCCTCTTTCCTTTGTGGTGAACAGACTCGGTAACAATTGTTGACGGTCGTCCCAAGTGGTGATGAGTCTGGAGTACAGATTCTAAGAGCCCTGTCAAAGCCTGGGGCTTCTCAGAGAATGGGGGATGTTGAGCCTTCTGACAAAGCTTACTCCATTGTAAAACCCCACCACCGCCACCGACTTAAGTTCCCCAGCCTCTCAGCAGGACCCCCTCCCAGGGAACTTTCCATATCAGCAGGTTTCTAACCCTCCCCCTCTCACCACCTTAGCAGTTCCCCACCACGACCCCCTCCCGGGAACTAATACACTCAGCAGTTCCCCAGCCCCTCTCCTCCTGCACAGCCCCTCACACTGGATGCCTCTGCCAGCTTGCAGGCCGTAAAAATTCCCTTTGCCATGCCACGGATGCTGCATGCCAATTTTGGGTGCAGCCTAGCAGCTTTTCCCTTGCTCTTAATAAAGCTTGTGCCAGCACTTGGTGTTTTGGCCCTCTCTTTAATTTCTATCACCTTCAAGTTATATAAGTCACTTGACAAGAAGGGGATGTGAACAAAGAATGGGCGACCCCGATTGTCTTCTCCTGTTGGGGGCACCTCTTGGAGATGAAGCACCGCTGGTGGGTGTGGGGCCCCTCTGCGGGTGTGTAGGGGGGACAAGATTTGGTTACTAGTACTAACAAGGGGGTTGCTGAGGCCCTGGTTCAGAGGGCCTTGAGTAGGGTGGAGGTAATTCCTGATCCTCCGCTGGTGTGGGGAGAATGGCTGGCCCAGAAAGGGCTTTCTTTGGGCCAGCTAACATGACCTGAAGTCTAGCCTGTTTTATGCAGCATTTCAGCCAAGGCGGGTTTGGCGTGGTTGTTGTTGGACTAAATCCAACCATCAGTTAATGTATGGAAACGGGTCAGGGTGTCCAGGAGTTCCTGCAACCATTTTCCATAGAGCCTGGGTAATTTTTTTTTTTTTTTTTTTTTTTTTTTTTTGAGTCATAGGTTCCAGTGTCAGGCCACCCAATTCCAAAATATGGCCGTTCTAGTTTAGATAAAGAGCAGAGTTCTCCAGGGATTAATTTTACCCCATATTGGCCTGAAAATCTAACCTTGAAGTTGGCCATCATGCATTGGAGGGGGGTACAAGGCCGGGAGCTAGATGACCCCATTTGGTTTTTCCTTCAGTTTTTGAATTTCCCCCAAGAGACTTCACTAATTTAAGACTGGCTTCACAGAGGACTTGAACAAACAACCTTGCAGTTGCAGGCTCTACACCTTAACTACTGTGCTAACAAGTCACTTGCATTACTAAGAGTTAGAAAACTTTTCTTAAAGCCAGATTTTGGAGGCAAATACTGCACCCTGAGGCAGTGTGGCCTGCCTGAAAGCCAGGTGGGGCTGGCGGCCGGTAGAGAAAGAAAAAAATGCTTTTTGTGTCAGTTTAAAAACTGAGCTCCCAGTTGCTGGGCCGACTGTGAGTTCCCTGCCCCTGCAGCTTTTGGTCACCTTGACACAGGGACCTTAAAAAGCATTAAATTCCTCTCTCCCTATCTCTCTCTCTTCTCTCTCTCTTTTTCTTTGTCTCTGTCTCCTCTCTCCTCTCTTTCTCCTCTCTCCTCTCTTCTACTTTTTTTCTCTCTTTTCTCTCTCCCTGTCTCTGTCTCCTCTCTCCTCTCTGTCTCCTCTCTCTTTTTCTGTCTCCTCTCTTCCTCTTTTCTGTCTCCTATCTTCTTCCCCTCTCTTACTTTCTTGTCCTCTCTCCTCTCTCTTCTGTCTACTTTCTCTCCTTCTCTCTGTTCTCTGTCTACTCTCTCTCTCTTCTGTCTCCTCTCTCTTTCTTTTCCTCCCCTAATTTCTTGTCCTCTCTCCTCTTTCCCTCCCTGTTTCTGTTTCTTTTGACAGAAGAGACAATTACTCCTTTTTTACCCTAAATGGGCAAAGAGGGGTGGCAGTTTCTTATTTAAAGTTTGATTCCCTAAAACATAGAAAAAAAACTACACCCAAGTCATCAGGGGCAGAATTTTCTCTCAGACATGAAAAAAAGGAAGAATGAGGCCTCAATGATAGAATAAGAAGAAGAAAAGGAAAGAAAACAGAATTATTTCCAGGGATGTAAACTCAATTAGCGTTCCTTGAAGTCAATGGTCACTTAGCCAATGGAGAATATTATCCACCTCAAGAGTAACAGGTCTAAACCACTGTATATTAGTCAACAGGAGTCTAACAAAACTGGTAAATTTACAATAAAGACAGAACCACATATAGGATTGACAGACAAAGGATGGGTGTCCCCCAGGTGGGAGACCAGTCTGATGCCTGCCTGGCCACGTCCCCAGAGGGATATTTCAGAGCATCTTGGCTAAGGGGTACCTGTATAAACCCTGGGCCTGGTCACCTTAGAATTTTCAGTTCTGAGATGAATCATGATTACGCCTTATGATGTCCCTGTGGAACCGGGGGTGAAGGCCCATACAAGCCCCATAGCCTTCCAGCCATGGGACTACATATATACACACTCACTCTCACTCACACTGAGGTTATGGAAAACAACTGAAAGCTAAATTACCCAAGCCTCCAGTGAGGTAACCTGAGCCTCCAGTGAGGTAACCTGAGCCTCCATTGAGGCAACTCGAGCCTCTAGTGAGGTAATCTGAGCCTCCAGTGAGGCCACCTGACCTTCTAGTGACATCTCATGGTAGGCTTGCCTGGTCAGAGTTGCAATGACTGCATCTGGTCCCCCAACTCAGGCTCCCCTGATGGACCAGTCCCCAGACCTGACTTACCTCTGGAGGTTCCCAGGACCCTGAGGAATTTTGGGTGAATGTTGGCTGGGTAGTCACTTATCCTCCATGGGGCTGGAACTCTGGGGCCCTGGAACATCTCAGGGGGCGCCACCCCTAGAGGTCCCCAAGGTGGGAGTGGCTGCCCAGGCAAGAATCTGAGATAGCTTTTGTCTGGTGATGGATGAAGATAAATCTCGGTGGGACCTCCAAAATGTTGTACTGGCCTGAGAATAGAAAGTCAACACCAAGACAAAAATATGCCAAATTGCAGGGTCTTTATTGCCAGCACCCATGGAGGACTTGCATCTCTCCAACCCATGTCCCCGAAAGGAGGGTGTCAAGACCTTTTATACCCATAAAACCACCTCGGGAGTGAGGGTGAGAGGTAGGGGTGGGGGTGAGGGGCTTCAGACGTTCTGAGGGCTAGTGGATTATGTAAATCACTTCCTGGGAGGAGATGAGGGTGAGGGGCTCTGGACATTCCGAGGGCCAGGGGACTTTTGACATTCTGATTGTTACTTAATGGTTCACAAAAGTCAAGATGAGCATTTGTTTACACATTGTCTGGGTAGGGTGGAAATTACAGTCCTTAATTACTTATTCACATTTGGGTTATAGAGAGCAGTTTCAACAGAAAGCCTAGGTATGGTTGAGGTATGCAGTTTTATGGGGCTTTTACCATGTCATATTGTGACTTAGAGATGGAGATTTTCATTAAGATGATGATTATGATCTTCAGCCCACCACTATGATATTGTATCCAGACTCCCAGCAGTTACTGTGTCCCTGTTTCTAAAATAATTCTCATCTTTTGGAAAGCCATTTTACATAGTGGACAAGAAAACTGCTGCTTGGATTTGATCCTGGCTAAATAACCTTGGCAAATAACTTAATCCTTCTGTGCTTCAGTTTATATCAGAATGAAATAATCATAGTATTGCTAATGGGAAAACAAAACTCTGTAAAACATTGTAAAAAGGTTTATTCTTAGACAATATAAGTGACTGTGGCCTGGGGAACAGTTGCAAGAAGTCATGTGAAAGTGCACACAAAGTGGTTGGGTTACAATTTGGTTTTACACATTTTAGGGAGATAGGAGTTACAGGCAAAGACATCAATCAATACACAAAAGATATACTTTGATTGAGTCCAAAAAGGCAGGACATCTCTGGGTGGTGGGGGTGTGAGGGTGAGAGGCCTGGGGAGGTTTGCAAGTTATAGGTGGGTTTTAGGGATTCTTTAGTTGACAATTGGTTGAGAGAGTTAAGCTTGAAGTCAGTAGAAAGGAATGGTTGAATTCAGATAAGGGGGGTTGTGGGGAGCCAAGGCTCTTGTTGTGTAGATGAAGCTTCATAGGTAGCTGTCCTCAGAGAGAAAAGACCGTAAATGATTCTTTTCAGAACTCAAAGTTGTCACTCTCAATTAATCTTTACTACATCTGGGAAACTCCAAGAAAGGAAAGGCCTGCATGCATTGATGGAGATTGAATAATGCAACTTTTACCCACAAAATTTGGCTTAGCAGGGTCATTTCAAAATGTATCTAAGAAATACATTTTGGGGTAAAATATTTTGATTTCCTTCATCATCTACTACCTTTCATGTGGTGTTATATGAGTCAGTTTGAAAAGTAAGCTACATTTTAATGGATTAAAGAAAAATATTTAAGGAGATTTTATGGTTGATAGGATAAGACTTAGCCATCACCTTGCATGGTCTTAGTATCTTCTTGCCATGAAGAGTCTGTTTTGTCAGACTTATGATCTGTATTTTACCCTTAATTTTGGTCAGTTGTATCTAACTCCTAAAGGGAGTGAGTTTACAAGGCATATCCAACTTAGGGTTTCTCTGGGGTCCCCTTGCCCCTTGACTAAGAAGGGATCTGTTCAGTTGGTAGAGGGGCTTAGGATTTTATTTTTGGTTTACAGTACATGCCTCATAGTCTTATTATAAGGATTAAATAAGTTAATACATGCAACATGCTGAGAAGTATCCCTGACATATAGTAAACCTTTAACAAATGTTAACTATTCTTATTATCACCTTATGGAAAACAGCTAGAGGCCTTAACCAAAATGTAGGCTTTACTGTTAAATCTTTGGGAAATATTGATTTTTTCATTAGCATTTTATGATCTAAAGTCCTAACAATTAATTTACAATCTGCAATCCTCTCAAACTGCTTTGGATCTCATAATAGTTTAAGTCCATATGTGTTCTCTTATAGTTACTGTACTAGCCAGTGTTCTCTAGAGGGACAGAACTAATAGGATATATATATATGCATACATATATAAACACATAAGTGTGCATATATATATACACATATATAAAGGGGAGTTTACTAAGTATTAACTTGATCACAAGGTTACCAATAGGCTGTCTGCAAGCTGAGGAGGAAGGAGATCCAGTCCAACTCCCAAAACTGAAGAACTTGGAGTTCGATGTTTGAGGGCCGGAAGCATCCAGCACAGGAGAAAGATGTAGGCTGGGAAACTACCACCATCTCTCCTTTTCACATTTTTCTGCCTGCATTATATTTGCTAGAGGCTGATTAGATTGTGCCCACCAGGTTACGGGTGGATCTGCCTTACCCAGCCCACTAACCAGAATGTTAATCTCTTTTGGCAGTACCTTTACAGACACCCCCAGGATCAACAATGTGTATCCTTCAATCCAATCAGGTTGACACTCCATATTAACCATCACAAGTCTACCCCTTGTCAACATGAACACATACATATCTCCTGAGATCATACATAATCTTCAAATAAAGACAATAGTAAGGTCACAATTGTGCCTAACATAATACAACTATCCTTCCTATGACTGGAAGTGCACCAATCCCCAACTCAAATTCTATTACATAATGTAAGAGTTAAAAAGGAAAGAAACATGCAAAGTGTTTCAACAGTCAAAGACAGGTTTATTTTGAAGAATGGGGCTTCTGGCTGATTTCGGTAAGGAGCATGGTATCATATATACTTAGCGTATTTAAGGATGCAGGGTGAGAGAACTTATCACAGGCTTGGAAGGTGTCCTTTTTTTTTGAGACATAGTTTCACTCTTGTTGCCCAGGCTGGAGTTCAATAGTGCAGTCTTTGCTCACTGCAACCTCTGCCTCCTGGTTTCAAGCAATTTTCCTGCCTCAGCCTCTCAAGTAGCTGGGATTACAGGCACCCACCACCACACCTGATTAATTTTTTTTTTTTTTTGGTATTTTTAGTAAAGACAATGTTTAATTGTGTTGACCAGGCTGATCTCAAACTCCTGACCTCAGGTGATCCACCTGCCTCAGCCTCCCAAAGTGCTGGGATTACAGATGTAAACCACTGTGCCTGGCCAGTTTGGAATGTTTCTGTGTGAAGGAGAAGTTTGTTTCGGGGTTTGGAATGTCTCTGATAGGAAGGGAGGTTATCTTGGGGCTGACATCTCTCTGACTGGAGGGGAGGATATCTCAGGACTGGCATGTCTCTGGCCAGGGAGGGGTTTATTTGATGGTTGGAATGTTTCTGGTCAGAGATGTCATTCATGGCTTATGGTCATGCTGATATTAGCTATTAGGCTGGTGCCATTTGGGCTGGAATTAGGTGGTTTTTGATCAAGAGGAACTTTAAAATGGCAATGCTTGTCCAAGATGGTGATGTTCTTGCTGTATCACATAAAGTTAACAATACTTAAAGGAAGTCAATAAATCTTATGCCACATGAAAAAGAAAAATGAAACAAAGATATTTCCTTCGTACGGGTGCATACATACACAAACATGATTTCAGTAAAAGATGGAGGAAATACTCATGACAATTACAGTCCCTGTTTCTGCAGCTGGTCACGTGGTCATAGCTTGTATTGATGACTATCTTTTTCTACTACCGATTCTGTATTCTCTTTGCCTTCCACAAGCACCTCAACAGGTTGTGGTTTTCTTCCTGGGGAGTGACTCAAACCTTCGTTACTGAGGGGTCTGTGCCATTTGTAGTCCTGCCTTCATTGGGCTGTTATAATTTCCATTGACATTAATCACAGGGCATGATAATAGTAAGAGATGCTCTAATGGATCTCCTGTATTCCTTTCATACTCTTCCTTACTTCCTTTGAGGAGTAGTAGACTGATTTCATCTTGATAGTCTGGGTCAGTCACCCCAGCCAACACTGCAACCCCCTTCTTAGCCTGTTGACTTAAAGGTAGGAAGAATCCAAAGTGTCCAGCTGTCAATCTTAACTTCTAGTTTAATGGAATTGTTCTGTCTCCTGGTAGCAGCATTCCTCCTTCTGGAACTAAGACCATAGGCCAGCAGAATGTAATGTTGTAGGAAAAGGAAGCAAAAATTTTACTAGTGGATCACTAGGGGTGATGATGAGTGACACCACTTTCACTTCCACCCCTTGATTCCTGGACCAGTGAGTCCTGGTTATGAAAGAAATAGTACCATATATTGGACACTGATTCTGAGCATACATGGCCTCTGGAGAACTATGCCCCAGCTCTGTAAAGTGTTGTCACCTAGTTGGCTTTGTAATTGTGACTTCAAAAGTCCATTCCACTGTTCTATCAATCCAGCTGCTTCAGGATGATGGAGACATGGTATGACCAGTAATTCCATGAGCATGAGCCCACTGCCACACTTCTTTAGCTGTGAAGTGAATCCTTTGGTCAGAGGCAATGTTGTGAAGAATACTGTGATGGTGGATAAGGCATTCCATGAGTCCACAGATAGTAGTCTTGGCAGATGTAGTGCATGTGGGATAGGCAAACTCATATCTGGAGTAAGTGTCTATATCACTGAGGACAAACCTCTGTCCTCTCAATGGTCAACAAGGTACAAGAAATCAACCTGCCACCAGGTAGCTGGCTGATCACCCCAAGAAATGATGCCATATCAAGGGTTCAGTGTTGACATCTGTGGCTAGCAAATTGGGCACTCAGCAATGGCTGTAGCCAGGTCAGCCTTGGTAAGTGGGTTCCATATTGCTGAACCCATGCATAACTTCTATTACTGCCACAATGGCCACTTTGTTCATGGGCTCAGCAACAATTATAGGGTTGGCTGAGGAAAGAGGCTGAGTGGTGTCCACAAAATAGGTCATCCTATCCACTTGATTACTGAAATTCTCATCTGCTGAGGTCATCCATTGGTGAGCACTCACATAGGATACAAATATCTTCAGTTTTTAACCACTCAGAGAGGTCAAATCACATACCTCTTCCCCAATTTGCTTTGTCACCAATTTTCCAGTCATGCTTCTTCCAAGTCCCTGACCATCCAGCCAAACCATTGGCTACAGCCCATGGATCATTATATAATTACACATCTGGCCATTTCTCCTTCAATGAAAAGTGCACATCCAGGTGCACAGCTTGAAATTCTGCCAACTGGGAAGATTTCCCTTCACTGCTTTCCTTCAGGGATGTCCGAGAAAGGGGCTGTAGTGCTGCAGCTGTCCACTTTTGGGTGGTTCCTGAATATAGTGCAGAACCATCTGTGAGCCAGGCCCTAGTCTTCTCTTCTTCTGTCAACTGATCACAGGAAAGTCTCCATAAGGCTATTGGTGCAGGCTGGGGAAGAGTAAGCAGGGTGGCAGAAGTGGAGAACATGGGCATTTCAGTCACTTCCTCATGTAACTTACTTGTGCCTTCTGGATCTGCTGGAGCCTGATCACATACATAACACTTCCATTTGATGATGGAATGCTGATGTGCATGACTCACTTCATGGCTAGATAGGTTAGAAACCACCCAGTTCATGATAGGCAGATAAGGTCACATGGTGACTTGATGACCCATAGTCAAATGTATCAGTTTCTACCAAAGTCCAGGAACAGGCCAAGAGCTGTCTCTCAGAAGGAGAGTAGTTATCTGCAGAAAATGGCAGGGCCTTGCTCCAAAATCCTAGAGGCCTCTGGCGTGATTCACCTATGGGGACCTGCCAAAGGCTCCAAATCACAGCCTTATCTGCCACTGACACCTCAAGCACCATTGGAACTGCTGGGGCATATGCCTCAAGTGGCAGAGCAGCTTACACAGCAGCCTGGACCTGTTGCAGAGCCTTCTCCTGTTCTGGATGCCACTCAAAACTGGCAGCCTTTTGGTTCACTGGATAAATGGGTTGGAGTAACACACTCAAATGAGGAATGTGTTGCCTGCAAGATCCAAATTGGCCCACTAAGTGTTGTCCCTCTTTCTTGGTTATAGGAGGGGCTAAATTCAGCAACTTACTCTTCCCCTTAGAAGGAATATCTCGACAGGCTCCACACCACTGGACACCTAGAAATTTTACTGGGGTTGAAGTTCCTTGAATTTTAGTCATATTTATTTCCCATCCTCTGGCATGCAAATTTCTCACCAATAAGTCCAGTGTGTTTGCTACTTCTTGCTCAAGGGTTCCAATCAGCATAATGTCATCAACATTATAAACCAGTGTTATACATTATGGAATCCAAAAGTGATCAAGGTCTCTCCAAATAAGATTATGATACAAAGCTGGAGAATTGATATACCCCTGAGGTAGAAGAGTAAACATACATTGCTGACCTTACTAGCCAAGGAAAATTGCTTCTGGTGGCCTTATGGACAGGAATGGAGAAAATGCATTTGCCAAGACAATGGCTGCATACCAGGTACCAGGAGATGTGTTAATTTGCTCAAACAATGAAACCACAACTGGTACAGCAGCGGCAATTGGCATCACCACTTGGTTAAGCTTATGATAATTTACTCTCATTCCCAAGATCCATCTCTCTTCTGCACAGGTCAAAAGGGAGAGTTGAATGGGGATGTGGTGGTAATCATCACCCCTGTGTCTTTCAAGTCCTTAATGGTGGTAGTAACCTCTGTAATCCCTCCAGGAATGAAATACTGTTTTTGATTTATGATTTTTCTAGGTAAAGGCAACCCTAATGGCTTCCATTTGCCCTTTCTCACTATAACAGCCCTCACCTTACCAATCAGGAAGCCAGTGTGGGGGTTCTGCCAGATGCTAAGTATGTCTATGCCAATTATGCATTCTGGCACTGGGGAAATGACCACAGGATGAGTCCCAGAACCTACTGGACCTGCTGTAAGTTGGACCTAAGCTAAAACTCTATTAATTCTCTGACCTCCATAAGCCCCTACTTTAACTGAAGGACCACAATGATGTTTTGGGTCCTCTGCAATCCACATTAGCTCAGAGCCAGTGTTGAGTAGTCCCTGAAATATATGACCATTTTCCTTTACTCAATGCACAGTTACCCTGCTAAAAGGCCAGAGGTCTCCTTGGAGAGGGATGGGAGAAAGATTCACTGCATAAATTGTAGGTAGTGTAGTGGGGTCCTTCCTCAAGGGGACCAGTCTCCCCTTCATTCAAGGGGATCTGGGCCTATAAAGTTACTCAAGTCTGAAAATTGATTGATGGACTGTGATTCTATGTTTCTGAAATCAAATTAGTCTTTTATCCATTTGACCTAGAAGTTTTCTGCTTGTATAAATTAAATAGGAATACAGTAGGCTTCCTATCAATTTCACTTCTAGGAGCACTGCGATTAATTAGCCAATGCCAGAACTCTACACTAGTTTGACTATTCTGATTGCTGCTTTGCCTCCACTGTCTATTATGGTAGCAACACCCACCTTGCCTTTCACAACTGAGTGCTGCCACTTGGCCCCTGTCACCTTGGGATCCAATTATTCCTATTGTATTTAAATTTTGTGGTTGAGTGACTGCAGTTCTCACTATTATGTCTGGCATAAAAAGAAGAGAAATTACAGGGCTCTTCAAAGATGCAGGTGCTGCCTTTACAAATCTATTTTGCAAGGCATTGGTCAAGGGTATATCTTCTGGATCCTCCTTTCTGGGATGAGTAGGTCTAAAGTGACTAATCCACTCCACCATCCCAATTTTCCTAAGCTTTTAAATCCCTTCCTTTGCATTAAACCAAGAGAGATCAGGCATTTCCAGCTCACTCACAGTGGGCGATATTTTAATCCACATTAAATTAAACAAATAAACTATTAGAACTTTTTTAAACTACCTGAGCTGCAGCATTAAAAGCAGAAACCATATTTAGTGGCCCAAATCAATAAATTCAGCCTGATCCAATTAATTCTATGTTCCTTCCACTGTTATCCCATACCCTTAATATTATTTCCCATGCCTGATCTCCTGATTTCTGTTTGTATAAATTAGAGAACTCAAACACTTCTTTCTGAGTGTAGTGCACCTTCACATGGGTCACACTCTCAACCTCACCTGTAGAGGTCTACTAGGACTTTAGTCTAATTATAAGTCTAGAAGTAAACAGGGATGTTTGGGGTGGCTCCTGAGGAGAATCAACATTTTCTTAACTGGCAATTGCCTCAGGGGAGGCCATCACTGTTGCCATAGGAAGCACAGAGTTTATCTCCTTAGACAAACTTAGAAAAACTGATGGCAGCATGGGTCAGGGAAAGGATGTTGCTACTACTGGAGATGGGGAAGCTGTTCCTTCTGGGAAAAAAGCTTCATCAGATGTCCCCAGCTTCATTAGGGTCCTCTCACATGTCTCAATTCCAAGTTGCAGGGTCTGATTATTTTCCAATTGATGCCCTCATTTTAACAGTAGACACTGGCAAGGCTGTACATGCATCTCTCATTGCAGGTTAGCCACTCACATGATAAAAGCTTGTGTCTGTTTTTCCACAATTTCAGCTCTTTCTCTACAGGTCATAAGACTCTCACTCAGGGCAATCTTAGCAGATTTGAGGCTCAGTATCTGCTTCTGAATCCAAGAAACAGAATCCCTGAGTTCATCATTTTCTTTCCTCACTTTGTTTACTGAACTTGGGAGTATCCAAACAGCTGCATTATGTTCCTTGGTTCTCCACATATGGCTAAAGGTATTATGTATGGAGTCACTAAACTTTTTACCTGGTACCACTCCTGGTACCAAAATCTGTATTAGCTAGAATTCTCTAGAGGGACAGGTCTAACAGGATGTATAAAGGGTAGTTTATTAAGTATTAACTTACACGATCACAAGGTCTCACAGTAGGCTGTCTGCAAGCTAAGGAGCAAGGAAAGCCAGTCCAAGTCCCAAAATTGAAGAACTTGTAGTCTGATGTTCGAGGGCAGGAAGCATCCAGCATGGGAGAAAGGTGTAGGTCGAGAGGCTAGGCAAGTCTCTCCTTTTAATGTTTTTCTGCTTGCTTTATATTTGCTGATAGCTAATGAGATTGTGCCCACCAGATTAACGGTGGATCTGCCTTCCCCAGACCAGTGACTCAAATTTTAATCTTTTTTGGCAACACCCTCATAGACACCCCAAGATCAATATTTTGTAAACTTCAATCCCATCAAGTTGATGTATTAATCATCATAGCCACACTCAAAACTTTTCAGTTATAGACAAACTTGAGAAATTTCTTGTTTTTATACCTTACCTAGATAAGGTGCTAAACTACAAAGTCCATAAACTATTTCTTAAAATATGGAGATTACCTGAATATAGTAGAGAGTGTTATAATGCACTATACAGAATAAAACCAAGGAAGGTGATTAAGAAATAGCAAAGTTGTGGAAAACATAAAACTTTATGAAGATTCCAAACTAGAATGAAGAAAAAGAGCGAGAAAGTTAAGATTCACAAGGTATCTTCTTCGTAGTACACTTCACTCTAAAGTCTATTGAATAGTATCATGCCCATTTTTAATATTGGCTCTTTGCAGTATAAACAATTCTTAACCATCTTTCTCACATGATTGTGTGTGGAGATATTTTTCTATGCTATATAAATGGCAGAACACATTTTTGGGCAGTATTCCTGAGTGAGTCACAAATAACCCATTGTCCAAAAGCATCTCCCCACCTACACAATCAAAAATAATTATTTCTCAGTATGTTATCTTTTCTAACTTTATATAAGTGAATCAAGAGACAGAAGAATTTAAAGGGAGACTTTTTACTTCACAGCATGATCTAGTCCTGACCTTCATAATTAAAGTGAAATTTTCCTTACTTTGAAGGACTCAAAAAAGTTGATCATGTCATAACAAGGGTTATCACTAAAGCCAAGAAAATAGATGAGTTTTCTGAGACAAAGACTGGAGCAAAAATAGAGAAGCTTAAATGAGAAGCAACAGCCAGGGGTCAGAGGGAGCCAGAGAAGTTACAGTATCAAAGAAGTTAGATACACATATATACTAGTCATATATAATGTCAGATTTATTTTTTACAAAAGATAGTTTCTTTAGGATTGTCTGAAGCATGATAGAGAACAAGAATAGAGAGGATGAAAAAAGTTCTTTGGATACAACAATTCTTACTTTCTGCTTAAAGTGTTATTTAGTGATGAAGAGAATTGAGAAGGCTCTTGAAGTTTATATATGGCATACAGTATGCATTGGAAATCAAAGATACTGAAGAAAAGATGAAAGAGGATAAATGTGAAAGAAGTAAGGTTTTTTTTTTTTCTACCAAGAATAAATGTGGTGAGGGACACAGGTGGAAGGAATAATTTATGTGGGATAGCATTCCCACTTTATTTGACTTTGTGAGCCTGTGTAAAAATAATAAAAATAGTCAGCATGTATTGAGTCCTTACTATGTGTGAAGCATTGAACTGAGCACTTGACATATATTGAGTACTTTTAATCATCCAAATGAACTTATTGCTTAAGTACCTTTATTATTATACCTCAATCAGAAAAAACTCAAGGTAGTTAAAAGTAAAAATTAGCATGGACTGCTGGTAAGTGGAAGAATTGAGAGTCAAATTCATAAATTAGGATTCAAAACTACTACCCTAAATCACTATTTTATGATTAAAATAATTATTGTTGAATATGAAACTAGGAAAACTGAGTGAGGCCATTAAAACAAGCAAATTGAGGTAACTAGCAGCTTTTAATCAAACTATAACTAAATGCATATATCTGTTCTAGAAACTTCCATTTTAAATATTAGAAATTTCATAATAAAAGAAACATCTTTTTTATGAAGTAATTGAGCATAATTCTTCTTTATGATTTACTTCTACTATCTCATTTGACATAATCCTTATAGCAAATTATGTAAAAGGTAATATTGGCAATCTTCTCTTTTCTTTGCAGATGAGAAAAATCTGAGGAGGGTGAAGAGCTTAAGTTTGCCAAAGGTGCCCTGTTAAAATGTGACAGAGCTGGAACTCAGAGTTACTTTGCTAACTGATCTTCTATCAAGCATCTCATTCAATTGAAATTAGCAGAAGATAAACATACATAGCATTTCACAAACTCCTCTAGCTTTTTCTAATTATTCCTGAAGAAAACATTGTATAGGAATTGTAGAAATCTAACTCTCTAAAAGATTCACTTCCATTCTGGACTGACTTCTCTTTTCTTTGCACAAGGTCCACTTACTGCATTTAACCCAGAAATACAGATAATTCCTTTACAGAGAATTCTTCAGAATTATTTCTCCATTACTTCTAAGAATGACTTCCTTGAGGCAGTAATGAAGCTCTGTGTATCCCTTTCATCATACCATCCAAGACATAGAATATTGTTTTAGATTTGAAATTGAACATCGCTAGGGCTGGAAAGGCATAATTTGTTCCATGTTCCTATGAGTCACATATTTTAACAAAGCCCAAATTGTTATCTTTTGTCACAATGTTGTAAAAGGTTTTCTTTGGTATTATACTTGCTCCTGCTTAAGTTATTAGTAGTAATCTAAGGCATAATTACAGATGATATTTCAGTCTCCATTTTTCAAGTAGGTACTTTACAAATTATTGTTGTTTACTTTAGTCCAGCACTGTGAAATTAACAGCAAATGTTAGAGATTTGGCCAAAACAAAATAACTTATTTACTTAGTACGCCATTCAGAAAAATTAGATTGATTGCCGTTTTTCCTATTTTCCCCCATAAGATTAGCTAAATGAAATTTAGCTTCAAGTACTACCATTCTTCACTTTGGAAAAGAGGTCCTAAAGAATTTATTTGTTTACTTGAGCTTAGATGTTTAGGTTTCATGATTGAAAGTATGTAGAAAACGAGCATCCATGAGCAGATACTGCTCAGTGTCTTGTGTGCAAGCTTGGTATGCTGACAGTGCAGTGGTCCAGATTCTGGCTCCCTCCCAAGAGGTGGCATAGGAAACTCTGGCAGTATCCTATTAAAATAGTGAATTGAAATTAAAAGCTGGCCATACATGCAGAACATAATACCCAGGAGAATAAAATAATGTAGGTAGAGCTGGATTTGAGAAATGCTTATAGAAGCTGGAATTACCTTACTATGTCCAGGGCCAGCTGTAAAGAGAAAACATGGTGCATATGGTTATTCGAGATTTTAGTTCAGTGAATCTAGAGTCTGTAGAAAGATGAACTACTTCACTTCTGTAAGGTAAACGAAGTCTATCCAAAAATAGCTCTTTCACCTAAGAGTAAAATCATACTAACAGAAACTCTTATTTCCAGGTTAATTTGGATGAGTGTGCCATCTGCTAAAATGCACATAGCCTGGACTAATTACAGGGTCAATACTTTAGTGGGAAAAAACTTTGAATCAGATAACTATTTTCTCCAAAACAGAACAAAATTCATCCATGCTGAGAACAGTCAAAAACCAGGTTTCTGGCCAGGTGCAGTGGCTCACACCTGTAATCCCAGGACTTTCGGACCCAAGGAGTGTGGATCACCTGAGGTCAGGAGTTTGAGACCAGCGTGGCCAACATGGTGAAATCCCATCTCTACTAAAAAACACAAAAATTAGCTGGGCATGGTGGCAGATGCCTGTAATTCCAGGTACTTGGGAGGCTGAGACATGAGAATCCCCTGAACCTGGAAGGCAGAGTTTGTAGTGAGCCAAGATTGGGACACTGCACTCCAGCCTGGGAAAAAGAGTGAGACTTTTTCTACAAACAAACAAACAAATGAAAACAAAACCAGCCTTCTGAGGATCCTAAAAAGCAAGCAACCTTTGTATTTGGTGGATTAAGCAATAGTGAACCACGTGTTTCCTGTGTAAGAGTAAAAATTTATGTTTAAGAAAAACTAATCAATGAGGTATATGGGATCTGGATTAGTTCATTACAAAATACTAAACAAGCATGATCTCAGGCTCATGAGTCAGTGTCTCCGCTTTGTCAAAAACCTACTATGTTACTGTAGACAATCACCTTATTTTTCTCAGTTTTATTACCTCTAAAATTATGGTGCTAAGCTAGATTATTTTAAGGTTTCTTCTAGCCCAAATTAAAAATTAAAATAATCATCATAGTATAATGAGAAAATCATAAACACTTAAAATTAGAGCATTCCTCAGCGATCACCTCCTACCAAATTCAGGAATTCATTAATGTCAATGATTAAGTAATCTCTAGCTGAAGCGTAATGCTGAGAAACAGCTCTCCATTATCTACAGCAATGGTTCCCAACCTTTTTAACACCAATGACTGATTTCATGGTTGATAATTTTTCCACGAACAGAAATGAGAATGGGGGAGAGGCTGGAGGAATGTTTTCAGGATGAAACTGTTCCACCTCAGATCATTAGGCATCAGATTCTCATAAGAAGGGCTCACCCAGATCCCTCACATGCACAGTTCACATTTTGGGTTTGCATTTTTTTTTATTATTATACTTTAAGTTCTGGGATACATGTGCAGAATGTGCAGGTTTGTTACATAGGTATACATGTGCCATGGTGGTTTGCTGAACCCATCAACCCATCATCTACATTGGCTAATTTTCCTAATGCTATCCCTTCCCCAGCCTCCCAGCCCCTGACAGGCCCCAGTGTGTGATGTTTCCCTCCCCCTGTCCATGTATTCTCATTGTTCACCTCCCACTTATGAGAGAGAACTTGTGATATTTGGTTTTTCTGTTCCTGTGTTAGTTTGCTGAGAATGATGGTTTCCAGTTTCACCCATGTCCCTGCAAAGGACATCAACTCATCCTTTCTTGTGGCTGCATAGTATTCCATGGTGTGTATGTGCTGCATTTTCTTTATCTAGTCTATCATTGATGGTCATTTGGGTTGGTTCCAAGTGTTTGGTATTGTGAATAGTGCTGCAATACTGCAATAAACATACATGTGTATGTATCTTTATAGTAGAATGATTTATAATCCTTTGGGTATATACCCAGTAATAAGATTGCTGGGTCAAATGGTATTTCTGGTTCTAGATCCTTGAGAAATTGCCATAGTCACCATACCCTTGATGTGTCTTAATAATTTTCTATGCATTGACTCCCCTCACTCTGCTCACTGGCAGTTGAATCACTTTCGGCACACAAATACTGATATGAATCTGAGTTTTCTTTCACCTTGAATTTTTGCAGGTGGTTATTTTTTAATAAACTAATTGCAGTGTTTAATAATACGATGGAATTCTTCAAAATAACTTTTCACAAAGGTCATTTCCAGCTGTCTCATTAAATAATGATGGAAATGTGTCTTGTGAACTGAGACTTGAAAGAGATAATGGACACCATAATGATGAAGATTGAATATTTTTAATGGCATGATGGAGTAAAGAAATGCGTGGAGACAGGAATTAGCAAGCAGCTTGTAACAGGGAAGCAAAGAAGTGAATAATGCTTTCTTTTGAAAACTGTTACATCCCCTTCCCCAAGACTGAGAGATTTGTCTTCAGCACACCTAGGACCTCAATTATACCAGTTTTTGAACTATATATTTTCAACATGTATTATTTGTTATTTTTCTGGAACATAAAAGCAATTCATTACAGAATATTTTAAAAGAGCATAAAAGCACATTTAATCTTAATTTTATATCTATCTGTATCTATGTATTTCATTGAGACATAAATAATAAAAATTTCCCTTATTCCTTACCAATTCCACTTCCCACAGATAACAACTACCATTTATTTGTCTGGGTTCATTCCCCTTTTAGGCTGTAAACTCCTTGAATATGTAAAGTGTGTTATCTTCATAATTGTTAATCCCATGATTAAAGAAGCCTGTATAAAGATGATATCCTGTAGGTATTAAATCCTATCAGGCAACATTTCAATATGCAGTCAGTATTACATGTGATATAGAAATAATACATAAGGGGGAAAGAGGAATTCTCCCTATTAAGGAAAAAGATGATTCGTGACACATGAAAGAGTGGTAAGGCAGATGTTATTCATGACTATTGTAATAAGTATAATGGCTACAGCAATAGAGTTTTGTAGTAGGGGAGAGAGATTGGGCTTAACTTCAGATACAGGGAGAAAAAACGAGGATTTGTAGCCAAGGATCAGGGGAGGGGGTTGGTGGGTGGAAAATTACTTAGAGAAAACATCAGGTATGAGAGGAGATTTTGGACCTAACAGGATTCTTGCTGAGGGTGGATCAGATATCATGTAGGGGATAGTGGAAAATGAGGCACAGTTGAAAAAGAACTCAGAAGAGCCTGAATGAAGTCTGGTTAAGGAGAGAATCTTTGTCATCCACCATATTACAACTACCAGACAAATGAGAATATATTTTTATTTGGCAAAATCTTGGCCAGCACAAACTAAGAAATTCTGAAGCCATTTAGTTTTTCAAAAAATTATTATGGGAAATAAGCTTAAGTTTCACCATGATAGAAGAATTTTGCCTGAAGACCCAGTGTTGTTAGCCTTTTACGTCTCTCACCAGCATGCGACAGCACTAAAAATGAAAATTAGATTTAACTATAGCAACAAACATCATCACATAGAGTAGATAGAACAAAAGTAACCAGGAGAACAAGCTTTAGAGATGATAAAAGCTCAGTATCTTGGCAACCTTTTGTGTTGGGTTATTTTTAAAAAATGGATAATATTGTGCTCTAGTTCTAATTTATTCAGCTATTTGCTGAGTGATAGCAACATTACAACTACAGAATCTGTATGTCATCTTGACATTGTAAGTATTTCTCAAATATGGTAAGACTTGTTTTATTTTTTCTTATTTAATTTTGCTGTGGTGGGAAGAAACCCTTTAAGTCGTATTTAACTGGATTATGTCAACTATGGCGCCTTGCTGACATGTTACTATTGTATCCAATCTTTTCTTTCTTTAATTCTGAATATTTATGGTGTTTACTGTTTCTATTAGAGAAAGATTTGGGAAAATATGACTTCAGTGTCCCTGTGTCAGCAAAAAATATCTTTAAAAACACATTTTAGGATTTAATTTATTAATCTAGAAATGTATGTGAAATATACTTACTATGGCAGAAAGGCATAGTAACAAAGGGTTACTAAAACACAGACAAATACTTATCAGTTAAGTTCTACAAATATTAAATGCCATTTCTACGTTGGGCACTGTGCTAGCTGCTGGCTCTATATGCACAGATGAATATTAAAAAGCTTAGTTCTAGTGTGGCTTATAGGTCAGTAATAAATAATAATCCCCTATAATTTTCATGATTTAGATATTTTACGTTTACCATGAAGTGAATAGTTTACAGTTTATTTATGTATAATTTATAACTAGCTCTTTGTTAAGTGCATATATTTCTGCTTGTCCCCCTCCACCCAGGGCTCTAAATTGTGTTTGTAAAAACAATTGAAGGGCAAATCAGAGGCGTCTCCCTTCCTTTTCCTCAACTGCAACTTATAAATTGAGTCAGAACATCTGTACCATTCCCTCAAGTTTGTGAAAATTGGACCAGCTATTCTTGCAGAAGGCTGTAACAGACATGTAGTGCCCTAATTTTCTTTATGTGGATTTTTATCTTGCTATAATCATCAAGCATATTATAACTTAACGTAATGCAAACAAATGTGTGTCATACTGTTTCACTTTTGTTCTGCGTGATTTTTTTTCCAGTTATTTCTTATCTCACAATGCTTAGCTCAGTAAATATATGCTAAATTTATAAATGAATGAATTAATATTTCACTCTTTTTGCTCTCAGAGGGCCTTTTCCAACTTTCATTTGCTCTTTAAAATTTCCTTTTGATAATGCTCCCTAAACACTATAATTGCAAGTGGAAGTTCCATCCTATCTCCCATCTCCTCCACAACTAAATGGATTAAAATCCCTTCTGTTATGTCCCTTTGTCTCTTCTCAAATTTCTCATGCTTGGGAGGTAGGTTTTTTTGTTTATTTGTATGTGAAACATTCTGGGCATAATAACATTTAATAGCTACATAGAGACATTTCTAAAGCCCTCAACCTCAGATTCTTCAGTTTGCCTTATTATTTCAATTTGTCTTTCTCCCCTTTTCTGAGCATTTACATTTTAAAACGCTACTTATCCTAAAATCTACAAAAATATTAGAGCATCAATGTGCATATATGTTACACCACAACTTCAGGCAGCATATATATATATATATATACTTTATACACACATATATATACAACTTTATACACACACATATATATGTGTGTGTGTGTTTGTAATATATGTATAATGCATGCATACATTATTAAGCACATATATATGCATGCTAATGCTACTCTCTTTTTATACATGAAAAGAAAACAGAGATTCCATTTGGGTAAGAAACTGGCCTTGGCTTACAGATGGTGATTTTAAAGCCTGATTTCAAAGGGGGTCTGTGATGTCCAAAGTTGGTGCTTTCCTATAGTGCCTCAATATCTCTCCCAGTGTTTGCCACTTTCTGCCTTCATACATTTGAGAGACAAAAATATTAACTGACAAAAACTTGGATGTTGATCATTCTCATGAGACCATTTCATCTTTTCATGAGAAATAACTACAGAGCCTCCTATTCAGTGTTCTTGCCCTGTTGTTCCATGAGAACTTTAAAATGACTCAACAAGGGAACTGCGTGCAGTTGTAGGGAGCAGGAATGTGCAAATATAAATTGGCATTAAGCAATGCTTAATTATACATACCCTGCTTTCTAATAATTTTCAAATCCCCTATGTCTATTTTCATATTCTGGTCTCTCATTTTCATTGCACTAATGTTATTTGCATCTTCTGTCCAGAGCAAGTCAAACACTGCCAGTGGCCTAGGCTGCACTTTGATATCTTCAATATGATCAGATCTGCCTGTCTCTCATTTTGTAGACCTGTGTTTTGCTGCCTCTTGCTGCATCTTTCCTGGAGTACTCTTTGTATATTTTAAATATTCTCATCTTTTGGCTTGTATGCTGTTGTCAAAATGATGTTAGATACCTGGGTTTATTAACCTATGATAGCATCTCTTTTTTTAATTGTGTTCATTTGTCTTCTCTCAGATTTGTTATTTCTTTTGAGACGATCTACAGAAAACACATGAAAATAATGGACTATGAACTATATGGATAGATTGCTTCACTCTCCTTCTCATATGAATTTATTTCTTCCTGCACCCATTGACTGTTAGAATGCAGGTCACTTTGATACATAACATCCTCACTTATTTCAGCAGCTTAGCTGGCGAATCTAGATCCACTATTTTGGATCCAGATTTAAGGAAAGAAAATTATTTATGTTTAGTTATCAAAGCCATATTTTTGAATAAACTAGTTAATAATTCTCTCACCTCCCCATTTTGGCCTGTTTTTGATTGCCTCTGAAATTCACAATCAGCTATTTTTGGCTCTCTGGCATGTCATTTGCCCTGTGTGTCATGCCTTCTGCAAAGCTTGCCAACCTTTTCAGTGAGATGCCTGGATAAGTCTTGTAATCGGTGTTCATGTTAGTGGTCTCCAGATTCTAGTAATTTTTCTCTCTCCCTTATAATTATTATCAGTAAGTTTCCTTGTTCTAACACTTTACCTTTTATCTATATATTTTAATTCAAAGGCTTCCTTAGAATTCTTTTTTAAGGGGCTGAAAGACTCAGCAGAATATCATCAAATATTAAACCCTCCCCCAAAACCAACAACTTTTACTTTAATCAATCTGCTCAATTTTTGAGATGATGTATGTGCTATGGAACAATTTTTAACCCTTTGATTAATCCTTGCCATTGCTACCTGTTACTTCTGCTTTATATGACATATAATTTTATTCCTTAAATATCCTTTTCTTTATTTATAACTTTTCTATGCCATCTTATTGTCTATTTTCAATGTTTAAATCTACTCTTCATCTTCTCAACTCTGCTTATTCTATGTTTTCTTTTTCTTGTCTGACATTTTCCTTACACTTTTTATCTTGATGATACAGTGAATTCTCTCACTTGTATTTTGATTTTTGCTATTTTAGCTTCAATTTCCTCCCCTTTGTTTTTCTGCCCTTGCTCTCTCCACAAAATGTTTCTGCTGCCTTATAGAATATTGACTTTCTTCTTGAAAGCCTTGCCTTTACTCAGTCACTTTTAAAATCATTCTTCATATCACTTTTAACTTTTTCTGTCATCCTCCAACATCTCGAAAGAGTATCTGAGCTTCATTCCCTTAATCCTAAATTCTTCCTGTTCTAACATCTCATCCTCCATTCGCCATTATAAGTTCATTCATTTAGCTCTAAAATTGGCCAATAAATTTCTTCACGAATGCTTTCAAAGAAGAGATTATCTGCTACTGACTGTAAGAGAAATCAAGCAAGAGAATTTTCTGAAGTTAAAAAACTGGGACTAAGATACAGATTTTCCATTAAATCTACTTGGCACTCAGGAATGAATGTTTCTGTTTGGCAAAAATTAGTCCATTTAAATATGCTTGCACTTTTTATTACAAGTAGGGTTTTAGAAGGCAAGTCAGACATCACTTTGTTGGAAAGAATTGTAAGAGAAGAACTGAGTCTGCACTTTTAGCATCTTATATCATTGAGCTCATGCTCATTATCTCTCTCCTCCAGGTTTAGTGAACTTGATTTTCTTCATCAAATGGAGGAGATTTTCTCTTCCCTCACCTTGGTGTCCTCAGGCTGTATCCACTTCCTGAAACATTTTGATCTTCATTTCAGTATCCCACTAACTCCACTTTATACTTCAGGCTTCAGGTTAGGGGTACTCTGATTTCCTGAGTGGGGTACTTTTCTTATATGTTCCCACACCTCTTTATATTTACCCCACAACTGCTTTTGTCACACTTTATTGTAACTATCAAGTTCCCTGTGCCAGTTTCTATAAGTTTCTGAGAGCACAAGATCATCTCAGAGACATCATCAGCATGGTGACTAAGGGCACAGATTAGAGTCATGCCATCTGCCACCTTTACTAGTGTGTGGTCTCAGAAGAATTGCTTACCCCTCCATGCCTCTTTTTCCCATCTGTAAATCTAGGATATTATTAGCATTTGCCATATAATTTTTTGTTTGTGATATTTAATTACTTAGACCAATTCCACATCTTACAGTAAATACTTTGTAAAGTTTGCTACAAAGTTTACTATAATTATTAGAATAATAATTATTAGATATTATTCTAATATATTATTCTAAATATATTCTAAATATTATTCTAATATAATTAATAGAATAATAATAATTATCAGTCACAGACACATTTCTAGGATCTCTGACACAGTATCTGACATACAGTAGTGCTCAATCAATGCTTGTTGAATAAATGAACTAATGAAAGAATGAATGATGTTAAAAATAATATACTCAGATAACCAAGCTAGCAACACAAAAGAATCTATATAAATTGGGATATGTATCAATGGGAACTTCCCAGTTGCTGGATAGCTCTCTTTTTCCCCTTCCAAGTGACAGATATATCAAAAAAGGAGCAAACCTTCCAGAGGAAACTTCATGTAAAAATATCTGGGCACTGATAATTAGCATGTGCTTTAGAGATATCCTTTGGTATCTCCAGAAACTTCCTTTCTGGCCTTTTCCCAAATTATACTCCTGCCAAATTTCTCAGCTTTTGAGAAATTTCTGCTTTTGCCATAACATTATAAAAAAAGAGAACTTCTTTCATATTTCACAAGCTAAATTACTTCTTACACACAAATCCTATACATTCCTCTATCACAATTCCTTTTTTCTTAATTTCAGAGCATTAATATAAACACACAAATGAACAGTCTATAATCCTATGCTCTTTCTCATTGTTTCTAGCTATTTGCTTGTATAGATCATTTGTTATTGCTTTTATTATTTTTGTTCCTATTACCTTTATGGTCAAGTAGCCAAAATTTCTCAATTGGTTGGATGCAGAAAAAAAGCAGGGTGTTTGTTCATTCCTTCTTCTTTCTTTTGAACTAGATATACATTCATGTCTAATCACACATCAAATTGCTCCTGAAATGAGTCTATACTAAAATACTAAATTTTCACAATTCATTTTTATGTTTTTCCCTCGCTGACTTGATATCTATTGAAAACTTACAATGGGTTATAAGGAAGGCATAGGCAATAGGCTTTTTAAAGAAATGTACAGTATAGTCTTTTTGTAATGTGTAATAATTTGATAATTTTTTTCATACAATAATAATTCTAGTAAAAACTAATATTTATTTAGCACTTCCTATGTGTCAGATATTCTTTCAAGGATTTTATACACATAAACTCATTTATTTTTCACAGTAAGTCTAGGAGTACTATTAGTATTCCTACTCTATGTATGACAAAATGGAGCAACAGATATCCAGAGCTAACCCAACAATTATTACACATATATTTGTTGAACAAAATATGTAAATCATTTACACTAAAAATGTAACAGTTATTATGAATCCAATGAGATTAAACATTTGCTTTTTAATGTAGAATCTATAGAAATCCAGGAATGGAAAGAGCATTGTGATATGTGGTGGCTGGAAATAAGTTTTGAATTATCGTTAGTTTGAGCATTGAAGTGTAGATTGTGTAGATGAGTTTTGAAATAGGCATGAGGAAAAAGAATAAATAATCAAACTTAAATGGGTATGGACATTGAATTTGACACTGTCTGAATATTTTACACTTATTATGTAATTTAAGCCTCAAAGTATTCTCATGACATAGGTCCTATTATTTTCTCTGTTTTGTAGAAGAGGAAATCAAGGCTCAGAGAGAATAAGTACATTGCTTAGAGTCACAGACTGATTAAGTAATGGAGGAAGATTCAAAGCAAGCGCTTCAGTTAGAGACATCCACTTGTCCACTGCACACAGATTCTCTTGCTGAGAAAGAATATTTCCTTTTACTGAGTCTATAAGTAAGAGAAGAATGGGCGCACACACAAAAAAAGCGTAACATAGAAGGTAAAAACACCATGTTCAAATAGGATAGTTGAAATGTACAGATGTTAAGACAGTAGCAGTAACCTTTTTAATTTCCAATGTTGTCATCAGAATCATAAAATAAAAAAACTGAGCTTTAAAATGTATTTATAGTATTGCTGGAATGTTTTTGCTCAATACGTCTAGATCCTTTTATAGGTAACCTTTGGCAGAGTTACATAGCTGGCAGTCAAACAGAAGGATGGTGAGAGAATTCTAGAAAACCAGGTTGCCCCCATGATGGCCCCAGTTGAGAGCACAGTCATGCACTGCATAATGACATTTAGTGATGGACCTCCTTTATGATGGTAGTCTCATAAGATGATGTCATATTTTTACTGCACCTTTTCTATGTTTAGATGTATTTATATACACAAATACTTACATTGTGACAATTGTCAATCATATTTAGTACAGTTAACACGCTGTCCAGGTTTGTAGCCTAGGAGCAATAGGCTAACCCTACATGTGAGGTAGGCTATACAATCTAGATTTGTGTAAGTGTGCATTGTGATGTTTGTACAGTGATGAAATTGGCTAATGAAGCATTTCTCAGAAAATATTCCTGTCATTAAGCAACACGTGACTGTATTCTATGTTGAAATGGATTTGAACTTAACTGGATGGGGTAACCTAAGTGTAATTTCTTTTTCTCTATTAACTATTACTAATTTTAAAGTGCACAAACCATACTAAATGGGTTGCTGGTTATAGACATCCCAGAACATCAAAATTATTGTAATTATTATTACTAAAAATCATACCCTTAACAGTCACTCAAGGCTTCTTAGGATGTTTATTGTTCTCTAGATACAATAAGCTCTTATGAGCTTCTTGTTTTTTCCTAGCTTTAAAAAAATAAATCTAATTTTTACATGTAAAATATAATTTACAAGGCAATTAAATCGTATTAGTTTCCTATTGCTGCTGTAACTAGGTATCACATACTTAGTGGTTTAAAACAACACAAATTTATTATCTTATAGTTCTGAATGTTGTAAGTTCAAAACAGATCTCACAAGGCCATTCAAGTTGGTGGCAAAGCTACATTCCTTCTGAAGGCTCTGGAGGAGAATCTGTCCCTTGCTTTTTCCATCTTCTAGAGGCTGCTTGCATGCCTTGGCTAGTGGCTGCATCATGCTCACTTCTTCCATCATCACATCTCTTTTTCTGACATTGAACCTTTAACCTCCCTCTTATAGGGACACCTATAATTACATTAGACACATGTTGATAATCCAGGATAATTTCTCCATTTTAATATCCTTAATTTATTCACACCTGCAAAGTATCCTTTGCCAGGTGAGATATCATATTCATAGGTTCTGTGAATTAAGATGCAGACACTTTTGGGAGGCCATAATTCCACTTATCACAAATACTAAAAATATGCTGATAAAAGAACAAAAGTAAAATATTAGCAAATATGAATCTGTCTTGGGATGGGAAAGAATATTGTGCAAATGGAAGTAATCATAAGGAAAAGAAAGATAGACTTAAGTTCAAAAATCTACATATGCAGAAAAAGTTTAACACAGTAAGCAAAATAACAGGCAAATGAAATCTTGAATAGTAAATACAGCAGATAGAGCAAAGGGTAAATAAATGACATTCTTAATTTTTTTAAAAAGGGAATTTTATCAACAAGGAAGCAATAGATGAATATGCCAATGAAAGAATGAGTGAAGTATGTGAACAAAATATTAATTTAAATGGGAAATTCAAGAGGCCAAGAAACATATAAAAATATTCAGCCTTACTAGTTAAAAAAATGCAAATTTTTACAAAAAAATATCATTTTCCATATCACATCAAACAAGGTTAAAAAAAATTGCAAAATGTTAATGAAATGGTTTTGGAACATGTGTGGCCAGCAAGAGTTTTAAATGCCACAAACTTCAGGATGAATAACTAGAGAATACACATCAATAATGTTTAAAGTATTTAGCACTTTTAGCCCAATGACTACACTTCCAGACTTCATCATACAAAAATGAAAATAAAATATTAGTATTTCTTATCTTTTCACACAGCCAAATTTATATTGGAAAAAATTGGAAAATAACTCATCTGAAAACTAGTGATGTCATTGGTTAAATACATTATAGTGGATCCTCACAGAATTAAAAGTTATATTGTCATAAAGATGCAATTTCCAAAGATGTTTTCAGAATATATTATTAAAGGGTAAATATCAAAAAGAAATATTGTATTAGTTAGAGTAGGTTCTGCTCAGTAATAAATGTCAAAATTTCAGAGGTTTAAACATAAACATTCAATTATTGTTCATGCAAAATATACTATGGATTCAGTAGCACTCCACGGCAAATGATGGCTCAGGGCCTCAGTCTGCTTCCACGTAGTGTCCCTGGCAGCTCAACCGGAGACTTCAGGGTTCACTCACCCATCTTCAATGTCTTCAACCAATAATCTCAACTAGCCATGTGGTTCTAGATAACTGCAAAAGTGGTAGAAAATTCTCTTTTTTTGTGCCTGGAATGGGATAAATATTAGTGAGAATTAGAAGTGTCTTAAACAGGTATATATTGTGTGATATAAATTTTTATTAATTTTACTAATTGCTTATACCGTGAACATATATGTAAATAGAGGGATATAGCTATATCTGCATCTATGTGCCTAAACTAAGAGTCAACTTGATATGACCCTTACCAAATGTGGCCTGAAACCTATTTTTGTACAACTCATTAGCTAAAAATGATCTTTAAAATCTTTAAATGCTGAAATATATCAAAATAATAATATTTCATGGTACATGAAAATTATATGAAGTTCAAATTTCAGTATCTACAAATAAAGTCTTATTGGAAACACAACCAAGACTCCTCATTTACATATTGTCTATGGCTGATAGCAAGGTACAACAGCAGAGTCGAGTAGTGTAGACAGAGATCATGTGAATCATAAAGCCTAAAATATTTGTTATTTAGCCCTTTACAAAAGAGTTTGCTCACATCTGGTCTAAACACCTGTGAAAAGTAGGCATTAAAGAAAAATTCTCATAATGGTTACTTGTAGCTTTGGAATTTAAGATAATTTTAATTTTTATAGATTCCTCTATTTGCTAAAATTTCCACAAGGAATAGATATTAGAGCTATATTTGAGGAAAATTGGAAAAAATAAATAAAAATAACTCATAGGTAATCTCCTAGTAATATTCATACACCATTAGTTCCAGATAGCTGCTTTTTTTGAATAATACAACCTAGCACAAGAGACAAGGAAATTGCTACTAAAGATAGGGCCCTTGCTTCCTTTACTATCTCTTCTAGCTCTTTTCCCTTCATTTAATTCTCTAGCCATACTCCCTTTTAGTTCTGCAAATAAACTAAACTCATCCTGTCATCACAATCTCTACTGTTGCTTTACCCTGGAGAGCCCTTCCTATAGATTTTCACGTGACTGACAACTTTGTTACTTATATTTTAGCACAAATGTCACCTCATGAGTGATCTTTCCTGACTCCTCTGAGTAATGTATACTACTGCAGTCAACCTCTATCACATTTATGTTTTATTTTCTCTGTACACTTATCACTATATGCTTTATTTCACTTATTTGTCTATTTTCATTCTTACTATTACTTTCATTAAAATTTAAGATCAATGAGAGCAGACTCCTTGTCAGTCTTCTGTTACTGCTATATCCTAGAACGTTGAACAACCGAGACTAGATGACTTTTTAAAAAATAGAGTAAATGAAAAATAATCATATCAAGTCAGTGCCACTTACCTATATATACATTAACATCGTAAGGAAGCTCAATGAAAAGCCAAGTATGTGGAGGGGAAGTCCTCTTAGGCAGAGCAAAATTCCCTTGTCTTAGTCACTTATTGATACTTGAATCCAACTGTGCCAATGACAATTAAAATGTTAATGGTTCTTATATATCAGACATGACATACTGTTGATTGAAGAATAATACATAACTCCAAAATAATTTAGTGGACATCCTTGATAATAATTTCTTTGAATAATCATATAATTTGTGGATCCAATAATGTGTTATGATTTTCCTGAAAATATTCTTGTATATGGGCAAAATGTATAAATGTACACATAAATAACATCAAAAGCACATATTAGATATCTGATTTGTGAAAAGATAAATAAGAAATGTTACTGTATTCAATAAGCATATAGAAAAATGAGGGAAACCTTTACAAAGGAACTATTACAAAGGTAAAAAACATTTTCAACATAAATTTAAGATGCTATAAAACCAAATTTATGTCATGATAATCATATTCCCAATTCTTTTTCATCCATTAGTTTTATTGGTACCAAATAATTACACTTTTTTGGGGATTACACTTTGTCCCACACTGTGTAATGATCAAATCAGGACGCTTAAAATATCTATCAGCTCAAATAGATAGATAGAAATATCTATCTATTATATCTTTGTGTTGAAAGAGTCTAAATTTTCTTTTTAGCTATTTTGAAATATATGATGAATTCTTGTTAACTATAACCACCCTATGGTGACTAGAAAACTAGAACTTTATTACTTCTACTTAATTGTATTTTTTAACCCATTAACCAACTTCTTTTCTCTCTTGCTCCCCTCTATTCTTCCCTGCCTCTGTTAACCATTACGATACTCTATCAACTGTGTTGCTGCAAATGACAGAATTTCATTCTTTGTCATGGCTAAAGATTATTCTATTGCATATATACACCACATTTTTCTTAACCACTCTTTCAGTGATGGACACTTTCATATCTTGGCTATTGTGAATAGTGCTACAATAAACATGAGTGCAGTTATGTCTTCTATATACTTTTTTCCTTTATTTAAGATATATACCCAGCAGTGGGATCGCTGAATCATATGGTTTACTTATTTTTAGTTGTTTGAGGAACCTTTATACCATTTTCCCTATGGCTGTACTAATTTACATTTCCACCAGCAATATACTAGTGTTCCCCTTTCTTCCCACCTTCTTCAGCATTTGTTAGTTTTTGTCTTTTTGTTAGTGGTCATTCTAACAGAGGTGAGATAATACATCATTGTGGTTTTGATTTTTATTTCCCTGATGATTCGTTATGTTGAGCATTTTGTTCATATGCCTGCTGTCCATTTGCATGTCATCTTTTGTGAAATGTTTATTCAGATCATTTGCCCATTTTTAGTAGGATGATTTGTGATTTTTGCTATTGAGTTATTTGAGTTTCTTATGTAATCTGGTTATTAATCTGTCATTAGATGGATAGTTTGCAGATATTCTATCCTATTGCATAGGTTGTCCTTTCACCATGATTATATTTTTTGCTGTGCAGAAGATTTTTAGATTAATAGAACTCTATTTTTGTTTTGACGCCTGTGCTTTTGAGGTCCTATCCAAAAATAGTTGCTCAGACCTGTGTCCTAACACATTTCCTCTGTGTTTTCTTCAAGTACTTTCAGTTTCTTGTCTTTCATTTAGGTCTTTAATCCATTTTGAGTTCACTTTTGTATATGGTGATGGATGTAGATCTAGATTCATTCTTCTGTGTATGGATAGTCAATTTTCCCATCATCATTAGTTGAAGAGAATGTCCTTTCCCTATTGTATTTTTGTCAAAAATTATTTGTCTATAAATGCATGGATTTATTTCCAGATTCTATATTTTGTTCCACTGGTCTATGTGTGTTTCTTTATGCCTACATCATGCTGTATTTATTACTTTAACTTTGTAGTATACTTGAAATTCTGTAGGGTGATGCTTCCAGCTTTGTTCTTTTTGCTCTCTACTGCTTTGACCATTTGGGGTCTTTTGAGGTTTTATATACTTTCTAGGTTTTTTTTTTTTTCTATTACTGAGAAAAATATCCCTGGAATTTTGATAGGGATTGCAGTGCATACCACTTTGGATAGTATGGGCATTTAAAAAATATTAATTCTTCCAATTCATAAGCACAAAATATCTTTATTTTGTGTGTCCTCTTCAATTTTTTTCATTGTTGTTTTATAGTTGTTTTTTTATTACAGAGATCTTTTACTTCTTTGCTTAAATATATTCTTAACAGAAAACCAAATACCACATATTTTCACTTATAAGTGGGAACTAAATGATGAGAACACATGGACACAGAGAGGGGAACAACAGATGCTGGGGCCTGCCTGAGGGTGGGGAGGGTAGAGGGTGGAGGAGGGAGAGGATTAGAAACAATAATTATTGGGTACTAGCCTTAGTACCTGGGTGATGAAATAATCTTTACAACAAACTCCCATGGCATGAGTTTACCTAAACCTGCACATGTAGCCCTGAACTTAAAAGTTAAAAAAAAAATCCTGGGTATTTAATTTGTTTTGTAGCTATTACAAATGGGACTATTTTCTTGATTTCTTTTTCAGATTGTTTACTATTGACATATAGAAATGCTACTGATTTTTGTATGTTGATATTATATCCTGAAGTTTTTCTGAATTCATTTATCCATTCTAACAGTTTTTGGTGGAATTTTTTAATTTTTGTAGGTATAGGATCATGTTACCTGCAAAGAAGGATAATTTGACTCCTTCCTTTCCAATTTGGATGCCCTTTATCTTTCTCTTGCCTAATTGCTCTGACTAGAACTTTCAGTACTATGTTGAAAAAAGTAGTGAAAGTGGACATTTTTGTCTTGTTCTAAATCTTAGAGGAAAGGCTTTGCATTTTTCCCCATTCAGTATGATGCTGGCTGTGGCCTTTATTGTTTTGAGTTATGTTTTTCTATATCCAGTTTGTTGACAGTATTTATCATAAAGGTATATTAAATATTAGCAAATGTTTTTCAGCATGTTATTTAAATTGTCATGTGATTTTTGCTTTTGATTCTGTTAATGTGATGTATTACATTTATTAATTTGCATACATTGAGCCATCCTTGCATCCTTGGGATAAATTTTACTTGATCATGATAAATGACCATTTCACCCTCTTGTTATATTTGCTTTGCTAGTATTTGGTGGAAGATTTTTACATATCTGTACATCAGAGTTATTGGTCTGTAATTTCTTTTGTGTGTCATCTCCTTGTCTGGTTTTGGTATCAGCATTATATTGACTTTATAGAATGAGTTTGTAATATTCCTTTCGCTTTAGTTTTTTTCCCATAGTTTGAGTACAATTGTTATTAGTTTTTCTTGAAATATTTGGTGGAATTAAACAGTGAAGTCTCAAGTCCTAAGCTTTTTTTTTCTTGTTTTGAAACAGAGTCTTGCTCTGTAACACAGGTTGGAGTGAGGTGGCATAATCTGGGCTCATTCCATGCTTTGCCTTACAGGTTGAAGCAGTTCTCCTGCCTCAGCCTCCTGAGTAGCCAGGATTACAGGCGTGCCACCAGACCCAGCTATTTTTTGTATTTTTAGTAGAAACATGGGTTTCATCATGTTGGTCAGACTGGTTTCAAACTCCTGACCTCAAGTGCTCCACTGGCCTCGACCTCCCAAAGTGTTGGTATTATAGGCATGAGCCACTGTGCCTGACCCTAAAGCTTTTCTTTAATGGGAGACTAATTATTTCCTTGATCTCATTATTCAATTACTCATTACTTGTCTGTTTGGGTGTTCTGTTCCTTGTAGTTCAATCCTGAATTTCATGTGTTGAGAAATTTCTTCTAAGCTACCCAATTTGTTAGTGTATAGTTATAAATAATTGTCTCTAATGATCCCTTATATTTCTGTATCAGTTGTAATGTTTTCTTCATCTCTGATTTTATTTGGGTTTTCTCTCTTAGTTTAGCTAAAGATTTGCCAGTTTTATGTTTTCACACCCATCTATTCCTCTTGTTGATCCTTTGTGCTTTTTGTCTCAATTTTATTTATTTTGATTTTGATCTTCTTTCTTTCCTTTCATTCACTTTGGGTTTTGTTTGTTTTTGCTTTTCTAGTTCTTTGAACAACTAGAAATCATTCTAGTTGTTTGAATTCTTTCTATTTTTTGATGTAGGCTTTTATTGCTTCAAACTCCCTCTTAAAACTGCCTTTGCTATATTCCATAGGATTTGGAATACTGTGCTTCCATTTTCATTTTTCTCAAGGAAAGTTTAAATTTGTTTTTTAATTTCTTTATTGACCCATTTGTTGTTCAGGAGCATGTGGCTTAATTTCCACATATATTTTTTAGTTTTAAATTTTCCTTCTGTTACATATTTCAAGCTTAATTGCATTGTAGTCAGAAAAGATACTTGATGAAATATTTATTTCTTAAAGTTTGTTAACTTGTTCTGTCACCTAATATATGGTCTATCCTGGAAACTATTCCATGTGCTGTTGAGAAAATTTGTATTTTGCAGCTGTTGGATGAAATGCTCTCTGAATGTCTGTTAGGTCTATTTAGTGTAGAGTGCAGTTTAACTCTGATATTTCTTAGTTGTCTGGATGATCTGTTCATTGTTAAAAGTAAGGGTTTTGAAATCCACTACTATTATTGTATTGAAGGCAATCTCTCCCTTTAGGACTATTAATATTTGTTTTATATATTTGGATGCTTCAATGTTTGTTACATATATATTGGCAATTATTATATCCTTTTGCTGCATTGACACCTTTATTATTACATAATGGCCTTGTCTGTCTTTTTGTTGTTGTTGTTCTTGACTTAAAGTCTATTTTATTTCATACAAATATAGATATTCCTACACTTTTTCTGTTTCCATTTACATGGAATACCTTTTTCTATCCTTTCACTTTCAGTCTGTATGTCTTTATAGGTGAAGTGAGCTTCTTGTAGACAGCATATAGTTTGGGCTTTAAAAAATATCCGTTCTGGTACTCTATGTTTTCTAATTGGAGAATTTAATCCATTTACAATCAAGATTAGTATTGATAGGTAAAGCTTTATTAATGCCATTTGGTTACTTGTTATCTGGTTGTTTTATAGATTTTATCATCTTTTGTTCCTCTTATACTGTCTTCCTTTGTGGTTAAGTGGTTTCTCTCTGGAAGTATGTTTTGATTCCCTACTATTTATTTTTAATAACATCTATTATAGGTTTTTGCTTTGTTGTTACCATGTGGTTCACAAAAATATCTTATAACAGGTTATTTTAAACTTAGATTTGGTCACAAAGAAAAGTAGCAGAAACCAACTATACTTTAGCATTATCACTCCTTATATATTGACTTTTTAACGATTCAGTTTATATCTTTTTATATTGCCTATTTCTAAACCAATTGCTTTTACAGTTGGGCTTTTTTTTTTTTCTTTTTTTTGCATACCTAAGACACAGGTAGTTTAATAACCCCATTACAGTACTGGAGTATTCTTAATTTTTCTGACTTCCTTTTTTTACTAGTGAGTTTAATACCTTCAGATGCTTTTTTGTTACATATTAGCACTGAATTTTTTAAATATAGATTAAAGAAATCTTTTTAACATTTATTGGAAAGCAGGTCTGGTGTTGATGAATTTCCTCAGCTTTTATTTGTCAGGGAACATCTTTATCTCTTCTTCATGTTTGAAGGATAACAAGTACAGTATTCTTAGCTAGCAGGGTTTTTTGTTTTTGTTTTTGTTTTGTTGTTGTTCCTTTAGCACTTTGAGTAGAGCATCCCAATTTCTTCTGGTCTTGCATGACTTCTGTTGAGAAATCTGCTGAAAGCAATATTGACGTTTCATTGAATGTGATATATTTACTTTCTCTTACTGCTTTGAGTCTTATTTCTTTGCTCCTCACATGGAGACTTCACACGGAGAGGAAGGCTCCATGTGAGCAAGGAGTGTGTATGTGTGTTTGATGAACTTTATGTTTCCTGTACCTGGATGGTGCAATCTTTCTCTGGACTAAGAAGTTTTAAGCCACTGTTTTCTTACATAGGCTTTATAGGCCTTTTACTGTGTTATTATCTTTGCAAATTATTATGTGGAGGTTTGCTCACTTGATGGTGTCTCATAATCCTTTTATCCTTCTTCTATCTTTATTTTTTCTTTTTGCCATTACAATTGGGTATTTTTATATGTTCTCTTTTCAAACTCAGTTTTTTTGTTTCATCAAATCTGCTGTTGAAGTTTTCTATTCAACTTTTTGTTTCAATTATTGTATTTTTTACTTCTGTAATTCCTATTTGTTTTGTTTCTATTTCTTTGTCAAATTTCTCACTTTTTTCTTTATTTTTCAAATTTCATATAGTTTTCTATTGGTATTTTCTTGTGATCACCTGAATTTCTTTAAGAAGATTATTCTGAATTCTCTGTCTGACATTTTATGGATCTTCAATTTTTCTGGGTCTATTGCTGGAGTATTTTAGTTTCTCTTGGTGATGCCATATATCCCTGAGATTTTAGAATCACTGTGTCTTTTTGTTGATCCTTGCATATTTGAGGATAAAGGCATCTCTTTGTATTTCCTCAGGTGTTTTTGGGTGGTGTTAGACCTTTACTACTTGGAATTGAAACTTATATTCTAGCCTGTTGTTTCTTCACATTCTAGTGATTACTTATACTGAGGATCAGAACTAAAACATTGCACTGGAGCTAACACATTAATTTGCCATTATTTCCTAGTTTGGAAAAGACTTAAGAATTTAAATGCTACTCTGGATCTAAACTACTGCTCTATTTTTCTTTTTTTTTTTCTAGTCAGGGGAAGACTTACAGTGTCACTGGAAGTTAAACATTTCCCAGAATGAGATTAGCAGCCTGATGGTGTTTCCCAATCTGAACAGTACTTAAGCAGGCACTAGAACTTAATAATGAATTTTTTTGTTAATTCTAGGCCAGAGGAAGGCTCCATGTGAGCATCTGGGCTTTGTGGAAAATCCATCTAGGAATTCAGACTTTACTTAAGATTGTGACTTAGGCAGCAATTTGGGTCTTGGCCACTCTCTCCACACGTCATCCTTGCTGATCTTCACAAGTCAAAGTGCAAAATGGCCACCATAATTTATGCTCCAGTTTCTGTAATCAGCATGCCATTATTTGTCCTCAGTTCATTTCAGGTGGTTCAGCCCTCCTGGAAATCTCAGTGCTTCACATGAGACATGAGTGGCATGGACTTCTTGTAAAGGTTCCCAAACCAGTGGGAAGATTAAACATCCACCTCCAATTCCCTACTTTTGCCTCAGAAACTGTGAGTCTAGGGAAATTCTCTGTGATAGGGGTTATGTTGGCTTGGAGGAGGAGGTGGCATAGTCTGAAATGACCACTTTCTTACTAATCACATTATTTCTCTATTCTTTTAACAGCTTTTCTCTATTTTGTGGGCCCTGGGAATTTCTTTGCTTCTCCCCTGAGTCCTGTTAAACCCAGGGTATTTTTGTCTTTGAATAGTTTCTAGTTGTATTTTGTAGGTGGCGTTATGCTGTGGGATCTTCTATTCTGCCATCCTGCTGACATCACTCAATATTTCTAATTCTTAACTGCAAATGCAAGAAAGTTAGATATTCTTGAAGGTCAAAACTAAGATCAAGTTATTAAAAATTACAAAATAAGAATTTTAAAAAGCAAAATACTACTTTAAAAGTTTACATAAAATTAACCTTTTGCTTATGAGATTTCTGAACTTTCTTTACTTTTAGGATAAAGATAGAAAACTCAATAGTTTAAATGAAAAGTACATTTCCTTCAACCTGCTTTTCCTGTGGACTAAAATCTGATTCTCTTCTTCAAATTGTAGTTTTGGGAATGTTATATCTGATTTCTTTTTTTTATACCATGTTTCATATGACATTTAAAAAATTACTGTATAAGTCAGGTATTGTCAGAAACTATATTATTCAGTTTGAGGCATTCAGGAAAATAAAAATATATATAGAAGAAAGAAAACTTCATATATACAGAGTAGCTGTAGAATTCTGTCTCCTTTCTAAAGGTTTTTATCTGCCATAGATCCTTACATTTAAATTTTTGACAGTTCTCATCTGTGATTTAGGTTTGGATTTTGCATACACCAACTTAGGTTCAATATCACTCTTCTTAAAGGGCACTCCTAATAAAACATTGATGCTTAAGGGAGGGCCATTCACCATTTGCCAAGGGGCAAAAAATACCTCATAGAGAAAGAGATGCCAATTGTTACCTGCTTCTCCTAGAAAATGTTTGCTTAGTACAATGTGTACAGTCTTCTCCTAGAAAATGTCTAGACACTTAGTACAGTGTGAACAATCTTTGTTTGTTTGGAAATAGATAAATTTTACCACCCCAAAATGCTTTAAATCTCAGCATTGGGATCATGGAGGGAGATATATATATATATATTTAACCCATGATTACTTTTGGACATAGAGTGATATTTAAAACCTTATCATGATGACTTTTACAGATCAAGTCTTTCATCTATATTATTTGTGAATTTCTTTCATAGACAGTATTCATGATAAAATTTGATATAATTTTTATAAATCCAACAGTATGATTTATCTTCACTGTTACAGTATTAGCTGTGTCTGTTAAAATTCATTTTCTTTACCTCCTGAAAACACAATCAATAATTATGCTTTACTTCTCTGTCATCACTGTTGTCAGATAAAGATACATGACTGTACTTGTTAAATTAGATGGGACTGAAGTGGTTTATACCATTTTGAGACTTGGACCATAAACATCTTCACCTCCACCATTTGCCAACTGAATGTTAAATTAGGTTGCAGAAGATTTATTGGTCAACACAAAGCTCCCAAAGCCCCTCATCCATGAATAAAGATATAGAGCAGAGAAGGTCTCATTCCACGCACTGCCTATGAAGTTCATTTGTCTGTAAAAACTATACTACTATTTTTATAAATCACTGAGATTTTAGAGATTTTGCTTTATCATACTTTCTTATTACATTAAAAAATTCAAAAGTCTGTGACAATATACCTAACAGTATTGATACCTCGGTCTTTTCCATGACCATAGATAACTCTCTTTTAATTACTGTGGGGAACACATACCAACATGGACTCAAAAGATGTCCTGTGTAAGAATTTATGCATGGAGCAATATAATAGATGAGAAAGAATATCCATTTATCTGTTCAACAAATATTTATTGAACATTTCCTTCATAATAGACACTATGTTTACTGTACAAAGAAAGATGAATTGCACATGTGCTAGCATGTATTTTAGCTAAGATCATGTGTTTCTGGAACCAGGAGCCTTAGTGTTAATTTGCTGACTCAGGTAGGCAGTTCTGTGATATAACAGCAGCAGCTCTCTTAGCTGCTTACTTCTGTAACACTTTTGGGAATCATCTATTAGAACATATTTGGTTAGACCAAATTTTCAACGATATTTCAAATTATTTCATAATACTATGAACTAAATTATTTTCTGCTTGAACAAGATTCAGTAGCTTCCATTCTCTGAAACTGAAGCCTAGGCTCCAAGTATTCATCTTTCCAAGAATGTATTTACAGATGTCTCAGTCTTTGGGCTTCAGTTTGATAACAGTTGGTTTAATGTTAAATGTTATTTTAGCATCCCACTTGGTAAATAGTGTGACTGCAAACCCAAAACAGAAACTGAAACTTGTTTAATGATAAGATGAAAATTCAGATAATTTAGAATAAGTTCATATTGCTTATTAATAAAATGAAATAAAATAAAAATATATATATAATGATGTAAGAACCTACAGAAACCCATGGTGCTACTAATCCAATATTGAAAGATGCTGGTGAGCTGCATATAGATACATAGAGCTTGGCAAAGTCAAAGAGAAATCAATCAATTGTTAGGTAATTTTAATAATAATATTGTTATTGTTAAATGCCAAATGAGATAATAATGTAGAGCTACATTGTAAGGAGATAAAGTGCTATAGTCATTACTGGTAGTATCTTCAACATAAATGCCTTACATTTTTTAGTGCCATTTAAAGACAATGGTCCAATGTCATATTATTGTAACTAAAGGACAATGCACTGTGTGTTTATCTACTTAAAGGTGTAGATGGAAATTAGATAAAGAGCCCTTCATTCTACAGATGAGATTTGAATTAAGTAGCATTAGTGTAAACAAAAGAGGAGTTCAATAATTGAATGCCCATAGTGACTCTGTAGGTCAAGATAAAGGCCTGCCTGTGGAATACTTTAAATTACTGCTTCTCATGTTCTACTTTACTTTGGGGAACTTGAGCTGCCATTATAACACTTTTTACCAGGCTGCATTTGCAATTGAAAATAAGTCAATCTTGAGGTGACTGAAATTATTATTGCCTGACTTCTTTCACTCTGTCATTCCACAGGAAGCTGGTTGGCAATGGATAGAGAATGAATTGACATTTCTCTATTCATTTTGTGACATCACAAACTTCCACAAAATTTAATGATAATAATTTTTTTCCTTGAATTAGAAATTGTAGTATAAATTTTCTATATTTATTTTATCTATATTTTCCCCACCTTATATGCCCTCTGAACTCAATTACTAAAATCTCCTTTGACTTCCAGAACTTTTCAAATGTATTTTTAAAAATGTTTGACATACTATTGATACATATGTATATATAAAATATTATTAGCATATATGTATTTTTATACAAATAGCATGGATTTATATAGTTTTCAATAAATACATGACCCAACTTTCATGGATTATATTATTAACTAGTTAACTGTATTCTTTTTTTTTTTTTTTTTTTTTTTTTTTGAGACGGAGTTTCACTCTTGATACCCAGGCTGGAGCGCAATGGCGCGATCTTGGCTCACCGCAATCTCCGCCTCCTGGGTTCAGGCAATTCTCCTGCCTCAGCCTCCTGAGTAGCTGGGATTACAGGCACGCACCACCGTGCCCAGCTAATTTTTTGTATTAGTAGAGACGGGGTTTCACCATGTTGACCAGGATGGTCTCGATCTCTTGACCTCGTGATCCACCCGCCTCGGCCTCCCAAAGTGCTGGGATTACAGGCTTGAGCCACCGCGCCCGGCCTAGTTAACTGTATTCTACTTTATTTGAATTTACTAATTCCACTTTTATCCTTCATAGCATGTGCATATTCATTCACAGAATTTCATTTTTGCCCCCCACTGACTTCTTTAAGCTCCGTTTGCTTTTTGAAGACAGTAAAGAGAAAAAAGTTAGTGAGTAGCTTTTATTAACACACGGCTGTTTTTGTCTTTCCCTTTTGTCCATTCCTTTCTATTCAAGCAATCGATCTGTTCTTTTCATTTGCCTCATTGTCTCTTGGGCTGCATCTTTTCTCATAATTTCATCTGTCCCAGGTCTCATCCACGTGACCTCACAACTGCACTGGGGCATTATCTCCTCTGCCAATTTCCGGACATAATTCCCTCTTCTCCTGTCTACCTCAAAATACTTCCTCCGCCTCAATTCTGCTGCTAAACAATGATTTTCACCATGCTATTTTCTTGCTCAAGCATCTGTACTCATTCCCACCATCTTTTACAAATGTTACCAATTTAAAAATTGTTCACCGACTTAAGGGAACAAATGTGAAGAGGTTTCTCTGCCACACAATACCATAATAACAATCATATGCTAATACCTGTAAATTGCCATGAGGGCATATATTATCTAGCAGTCCCCCAGTACAAAGTATTATTATTTTGAAAGGGAATAGAGTTAGCATCTAACTCCAAACTAACAGAACTCCATTCTAACAGAATACCAGTGCATTACAAAATGCCGTGAAAGTAATGCTAATCTAAGGAAATCATTTTGAAAAAGCCTATTGTTAAAGTCTGGCTCTGAAACAGCTCACTCATTTTCAAAAATCTCTTCAACAATTGTCATGAGTGAGACACAGTCTAGTTGGTGTTATAATGTATTCTGCATAAGGCTGGTTCACTTCCACTTCTGTGACTTTTTTTGCAGGCTGTGTTTCCAGCAAACAACATCTCTTTATTCCTCTTCACATGTCCAGAACCACTGTGATTTAGGTAAAGATTTACACCCCACAAAAAGTCCCTTTAAATTATCTTGATTATAGATCATTATGTGTTAATTTTAAAGCCATAGTAGATATGCAAAATTTTCACTCTTCTATCTAAGAATTATATCTTCTTATATATAAATCAATCATGTGTTTTTGATTGCTATGTGTTCTTTTCAGGGTGTGACATTCCTAATTTGTTTAATTATTAGTATTTGTTTATATTCATATCTCTAGGATGAGTTATGTGCTATAACATTTTATGCATTTTCTTCTTATGTTTTATTTGTTTGTATCTACATACATAAAATATCCTTCAGGTTGCTATATGAATAAACACGCTGTCAATATCCCCAGATACACTTCAAAGGGGCAGTGGCAGAGCATGGTCATTCAACAGCTGACAGTAACAGTATGGCAACAGTGACTTGGTACTTTCACAACAATGAACAGTATTTCTGGCAACTTATGCATGATTCCAGTAGACAACTTCCAATAGAGATGGAAAGGAGTACTAAGTGGTTTTCATGGGAGAGTTTATTTGCACAATTTTATAAACAGCTTTTTGGATATAGCATAGAAATATAAAAATCATATATACTTAGTGCAACTTAATGTTTTGATAGACACACACATTGTGAAATGATTACCGCAATCCAGGTAATTAATATATCACCTCTACATAGTCTTCGTGTGTGTGTGTGTGTGTGTGTGTGTGTGTGTGTGGTCAGATGATTTAAGATCCATTCTCTTAACAAATATCAAGTATCCAATACAGTATTGTTAAATATCATCACCATTTATTTGTAATATTTTATAAGCAAAAAGACAATATATGCATTCGCAATGTGTATAATATAAATTATGTAATATTTAAGTAGCAAGGACTTAATTATTTAAAATGAAATATATTAAAATGTTAACCTTTGTTATTTCTGAATAATAGAAATATGAAGGAATATCATATCCTTTTTGCAAATGTCTATATATTCATATTTCTTAATGAATATGGAGACAGCAATGACCATTCTACATAATTAAGAAGATTTTCCATGAGGTCAATAACAATTTATACCTTGATGTTATTTTTTATTTGAATCATATGAATTATCTTATTTCAATTCAGTATTTTCTAACTAGCTTTCTGATTATAACTGCCCTGACTTACTGATCTAAGTATACTGCCTTGCATGAAAGTTGTAGTTTTAATTTTAAAAAATACTTCAGCATTTTGTTATATACCTTGCTCCCTGTGAACTCATGAACTCACGAGTTATATACAATACATTTCTGTGAACTTGTTTGTATCTGAATCTATTCCAGACAGATAGATTCATAATTAATGAACTTAAAATCATTTCAGTTTTCTGAGCCTGCAAGGATGAGAGTGAGACCCTAAACCAATGGTCAAAGGACAGCCTGAAGCAGAATACCCTGGGTAAAGGCTATGCATTTAGGTCTGGTAAATGGGAGTTATTGTGCAAGAATCTGTGGCCTCTGTGCCCCAAGTTCTCACACACATGCAAAGGAACATTGTAAAACCATTGAGTATATACTACCTTCTAAGTTTTTTTGTTCTGTGAGCATCAGGCTTTTCCTGGTAATACTCCAATCTTAGCAATGTTTTTTCCCCTTCCAATAATAAAACCCCAAGACAAATTAGTACAAAATTTCCCATATAGTCTATCATCAAATATTAAGTATATAAAACTCTTCTATGAAGGGCATCATTCTACAATTATAAAACATAATTTTATTGGAAATACTTCATTTCTTATTATTATACTTTCAGAATAATGATTTATTTATGCTTAAGCAAATCTAAACTTCATGATTCAATCCAAATCATTTCTATACAAAAATACCCTTTATCAAGTGAATAACGTCACAAAAATTATACAGCAGCCTAGTTAACTTTTTATGATATTAAGAAAGCAGACAATAAAAGTAATGTAAGGATTAAAACAAATATGACTTGGACTTTATCCAAATATTCATTCAAATGTAACTCTTCCTTGAAAATGCATGGGCATAGAGTAAAATGGCAATTTAAAATTATTTTATAGAGTTATTATTCAAGGCATATTCTGTGGAGTGGACTCTGTGCACTCTGAAAGATGATATTTAAGATTTCATTATTTCATTTTTGACTAACGTGATAAAACCAATTAGCATTGTTCTATTTTCTAAGTGTCTTCTTGCCTACATGCTGAGTTAGAAGGGCAACAAAGAAAAAAGCTATGATGGAAACCGTTCTCAGAAATATTCTGCTACTGTGCCTATATATATAGTCCTTTCTTAGCTGAAGAGTAAACCTTACATAATTTTAACTGGAGTTGAAACTTAGCAAGTTTGTTGCTATTAAAATAATAAATGAGGTAATTTTAATCAATAGGATAATGTAGATCATGGATTTTTGGCTTTAAAAATCTTTTGTAGAGATATAAAATACTATCATTATTATATTTATATAAAATACATTCATTTGGGTTAAAAACCATCTTAATTCAATGCTCACACTCACTCTGATTGTTATATCATGATTTTCTCCTTATAGATAATTGAATAAAACTATAATTTATGACTTAGGCCCTTAAAGAAAAGTATTTCCAGTCTTTAAGTTAGAATTTTAAGATATATTATATAACTTAATTAAATATTATCCCATGTGGTAAAATTTACATATTTCTCTGTAGTTTAAGGTCAATATTTAGAAGACTCTTTTACTCGATAATATTGATGTTTATCATTGTTTGAAGGAGACTAAAGTTAAGAGTTGCAAATCTTTCTTCCATATTTGTAGTTTGTGAAGAAACGTGAAGGTAAGTACCAATGAGAATGAAATACCTGTGTAAATTAAAGGAGATTATAATTTAAATGCCATGTATCACTCATCTTCAGTGAGAACACAGATGGATAAATGGATAGACAGAGACATCACATATACTCTACAAATACATGTATTCACGATTATTACTGGCATATAGATATGTTTTTCTTGGTACCTGCATAGAAGATGAATGCATTTTTACTTTTGTTGTTTCCTTCTTGCTCCTCTTCCATCCCATTTTCTCAGGAGCAGGAGAGCAATTTAAACTGGATCCTCAGGCTCCAGCATGTCATCCCCATTGGTCAATGCAAAGACCCCTCTCCTATTTTATTTCACCCCTGTCTCTGATCTTTATTCACTTTCCTCATCCCTTTTCCAAAGATACCATCCACAATGCATTTGATATGCTTTCCAGAATATACCAAGTGAATACATTTATTTTCATTTTTAAAGTCCAGTTTTATTAAGAAGTTAGAGGAGTGAATGACTATGTCTAAACAAATGATTTGTCAATCATTTTGATGAAACTAACCAGTAGTTATCATCCATTTCAACATTTACCAAGGCCTTACTCAAAGAAATGCAGAAGCTACAACGTACTGCTTTAGGCACCTTCCAAAAATTTTCTCACTTAATTTTCACAATAATTATAATTCACTTTGATTATTCGCATGTTAGAAATGAGAAAATTGAAGCTCAGCGTGGCTAAATAACTCTTTATAGTTTAATAAAGCAAAAGACTATAGTAGTACTGAATAATTTCATGATAAATTATTTTCAAATGAATAAAGTAATGTTTTCATGTATAAACAAATAAATTTGACATATCTGTCCTTAAGATTATATTTAACATCTGGGGAAATATTTACCACCTGAGGAAAGAAGAATAATTGTGGAAGAAGAACAATTGTGAACAATTGGGAAATTCAAGTCTGACTAATAGTAAAGGTCAAGTGTACTATTTAGATAATTAGGAATATATTGAATTCTGTAGAGTGAGATCATCTTGAACTGGAGTTTTCAGGTTGCAAACATACAGGCATTTATTAATTTGTGAATGAAGCCTTCAAGGCTAGGTTGGAAGCACACAGACCCAATTAAAGAAGAGTAATGCTGTTTGCTTGCTTGCTTTCTGCTGTCTTCAATATTCACAAAGCAAATATTGCTGATTGAAGCTCACTTGTGCCTAAGTCAATAAAATGGGTGGCAGGAGAGCAAGCAAAACCTTTATGGCTCACAACGCTAATTTCATAATCAATAGCAATAGCAACAGCTTCAGTGACTGGAATTGACTATTAAGATGTGCAAAATGAACCACGAAGGCTGTTTTCTATACAGATGTGTTATTTTCTCTCCCTCACATGACCATGGTTTCACAAGGTAAGTTTACTCACTATGCATCTGGCTGAGCTTAACCTTTACTAACCATCCAATTTTTAAAATTGTATAAAGGGATTTGTAAGAAAAATCTGTGCACCGGGCTCTAGTACAGATAAAAATTAGTCCATTTAAAGACCTCCCAAAGAGTTTCCTACATAATTTCTGTATATTATTATATTTGTATGAATCTTTTTATAAAAAAGTAAAATAGTATTGGTTTTCCTACATGTAGAATTGAGAGAATTTATTTGCATAAATTGATAATTTATATAATATTTGAATATACAGTGAATAAACTGTCTGCATATGAATATATAATTATTTATATGTTAACCTTCACATACATGTTTGAAACCTTTTGGACATAACTTTATATCATTCCTCTCACCTATATTTTAATTATTATCAATGTTTCCATAATCTTTGATAAACTAAAATAAGCCTTTTCTAAAGATGTTAAATAACATGCTAGTTTAGAAATGGGATTTGGCATGACAAAACTGGGCCCGAATTCCAACTGTGTTATGTACTAGCTTTGTTGGAATATGATATACTATTTAATTTTTTAATGTATAAAAACAAAAAAGTAATAGTAAGAAGTTCATAATTTAGGGAGAAGCACAAAAGAGACAATGCATGTAAAGAAATGCTTTAACACTTATCATAGTATTTTATATAAAAAATACTCAAAGATGACAACTACTAAAACTGTCTTTATTATTTTTCCATATATATAGAACCTAGCCCATTCACAACCAATAACCAAATAACAACTTACAAGATATGTTTGAAATTGAAAAAAATGATTTGGAAAATTCAGATCTCACAATGTGCATCTGAAATACAATGTATTGAAGTAAAGACAAAAAAAATCAATGCCTATTTCAATTTACTGTCTGAGACATGGCCTAACTTAGTTAAAATGTAGTCAGACAGACAGACGAAATATGCACATTTGTAGGACAGTCATCACCTTGGTTTGTATTATTCATTCTCCCTCATTTGTTCTCCAGCACTTGACATCTCTTTAATGCATTTTTAGCTCTGCATTTCATTAATTGAAATTTCAATTAATCTAAAGTTATCCAAAAAGATTGGAAGCTGCCAAATTTGTTTTTTTTTCTTTGAAAACTACATTGTGCAGTAATATTCATAGCTACACCCACTCTCCAGCAATTTTGAGTTGTGTGGAATGAGTCATACAGACATATGCATGTATATTTTTATCTGGCTAGAAAATGTCATGCCCATCGAATTTTCAGTCTTCCAAATACATGCATTTCTGGGCCTGAGTTATCTTTCCCACATGCATGGAATGCAAGATAGGAAATGCTTTACTGTAATGTATGTAAGTCAGTTTTTAAACCACCCAGATGAACTTATTTGGTGCACTGAAAAACTCTTTTAATAAAACCTACCATTGTGTTTATAATTTGTTAAATATTATTTTTATAAAATGTAAAATTAAAAAAATAATGGTTCATTATTTAGAACATAAAATAGGAAACTGCCTATTAACTGAGATATTTTGATATCTGTGTTTGATTTTATAATCCATGTAAAATAATAACAAATGTATACAAAATAGAAAACTTATGTTTGGATTTTCTAAAAAAGTTAAGTGAAGAAATAATCAGATTAATGTATATTTTTTTGAGATAGAGTCCTGCTCTGTTGTCAAGACTGGAGTGCAGTCGCGCCATCTCAGCTCACTTCATCCGCTGCCTCCCAGCTTCAAGCGATTCTCCTGCCTCAACCTCCTGAGCAGCTGAGACTACAGGCGTGTGCCACCACACCTGGATAGTTTTGTATTTTCAGTGGAGACAGGGTGTCATGATGTTGACCAAGCTGGTCTCAAACTCTTGACCTCAGGAGATCCTCCCACCTCAGCCTCCCAAAAGTGCTGGGATTACAGGGGAGAGCCACTGTGCCCAGCCAAAATTTTTGAATAATAAAAGTTTAAAGTTAAAAATTCCAAATTGGTTAATTAAATAACTGTCAATTATCCAGTATCATATTGTAGAGTGCATAAGATTGGTTTGACTATTATATTTAATCAAAACAACTATTGATAGGTTAGCATTGATTACTTTCATTTTTTGAAAATAACTTTATATGATTAGATTTCCTTGAAGTTCATGTGACATTTCCCCAATATTGATACTTCTTAAAATATTTAGAAGAGCATTTACTTTGGTTGAAGATTGGCTCATACTTCACATTAACCCTTGAATTATTTGGAGCAAACCAATCTCATTGATCTTGCTATAAGTTCTAATTGTTTCAATCATGCTGATATAAATCCCCCTTAACAAACAAAGATAGCTTATTTCTTCAGACAGAATACCATCAAAACATAGTGAAAATAGAGTCTGTGCACCCACAAACACAAACTCTGCCACTGCCTTCCCATCCCTTTACCCCTACGCTCTAGGCTAAAAGTCAAACTTTGTTGTCTGAGACTCAAATCCTTTTCCAGTCTGGCCACAACCACCTTCCCTGTCTGGTTCCAACTACCCTGCAGGCATGACTCACCAAAACTCACTCAAACACTCAACATTTGCCAGCATTTGCACATGCATAGTTCTTTGAAGCAAAGCAAAATTGTTAATTTGGCTGAAGTAATGGTTGCATGGCTGGAAATGTAGAAAGATAAATTGAATCCAAAGTATAAAAATTTTGACCCTTTGGCCATAAGATTTGTGTGGCTTTTATTAATCAATGCAAATATATTTATGATACTTTAATAAGGAAGTGACTTAGAGCTGTGCTGTAGGAATATCAGCTAAGCAACAGTATATGAGAAAGCTTAGATAAAATAAAAGGGTGATAAAATACTGAATGAGGAGAATAAATTTCAATAGAAAGAAGGTTAAAGAGTACATGATAGTGGTGAGAGCATAAATTCATATTTCAGTTCCCCTGCATACTAGATGCATGGATTTGGATGAATTATTTACTGGCTCTAAGCCTTTCCTCATTTCAAATGAGGATAATAAAGGTACTACTTATATATTTGCAAGGGAATGAAGAGTTAATTAAAAAAAACCTACAAAGTATTTAACACAGAGCCTCACTCATAGTAAGTGCTCAAGGAATATTGCCTATTTCATAATTATTATTATATCAAATGGATTTGACACCATATTGGATATGATTGTCAAGACAGATAAAGGAATTTAAAAATATTCTAAGATTTCTAATCAGTATATTGAAGAGATATAGGCACTCCCATGTTAGCACCATTCACAATAACCAAGTTTAGAAGCAACCTAAGTATCCATCAACAGATGAATATATAAAGAAAATATGTTATATATATATAGTAGCATACTATTCAGCCATAAAAAGAATGAGATCCTGTGATCTGCAACAACATGGATGGAACGGGAGGTCATTAGGTTAAGTGAAATAAGCCAGGCACAGAAAGACAAACATCACTTTGTCTCACTTGTTTGTAGGAGCTAAAAATTAATACAACTGAACTCATGGAGATACAAAATAGAAGGATGATTACCAGAGGCTGGGAAGGGTAGTGGTGGAGCGATGGTTAATGGTTACAAAAAATAATTGAATAGAATGAACAAGTTTTAGTATTTGATAGCATAACAGGGTGACTATACTCAACAATAATTTATTATAAATTTAAAAATAGCAAAAAGAATACAATTGGAGTGTTTGTAACACAAAGAAAGGATAAATGCTTGAGGTGATGAATATCCATTTACACTGATGTGATTATTACATATGATATTCCTGTATCAAAATAAGTCCTGTTTCTCATAAATATATATGCCTACTATGTATGTACACACAAAAAAATTGAAAACTAAAACAAGTTCTAAGATTTCTAGTTTTAGTTCCTGGAATAAGAATGATCTCGACAAAATTATTTATGAGACTACAGGGGGGAAAGGAGCTGGAGGAGGGAAGATAATAAATAAGCTATTCTTTTTTCCTTTACAGCTTTTATTTGAGGGGTTGGTGGAATGTCCAGTCAGAACATATCTGGTAGGCAGTTAGAACTGTGCTCGGTAGTGAGCCTCCTGCTCACAATGGTATAAATAGACAATGACAAGATCTGATCAAGTATTTATGTTTTGATCATTATCCAGTAGGTAGTTTTTGTTAAATTATCATTATGGTCATATGGGCATTTATGTGTATGTTTAACAAAATCTAATCAAAGAGATAAACTATTTTACAACCAAGACTTGTAGTTTCACAGACTCTGAGTCATTTCCTACACTTACATAATCATATTGTATGTTTATTTGAAACAGGAATTCAGACATAATTTTGTTTATTTTCTTCTGTAGAAAAATGTTTCGATTACCTCAGAACACTAAAGATGACTCAGGGAATCTCCCCATAATCAATTCAAGGAATTTTCCCAATGCTGATGACTCCAAATTTGAACTGTGTTGTTTGGTTCTAGCTGGGTTCTCAATGAAACTAATGTTATTCCTATCTTGGTGATTTGCCAGCATAGTCACTGTAACATTTATTCTCAAAGTTCCCTACTTTCTTCAAGCACTCCATTCCATTATTTTGCCTGTTCCTTTCAAATCGCCACATTTTGTATTTCTTATGAAAATTAAGTGTGATTTCTCAATCTGACCTATTTTATGTAAGATTGGTGTGATCTCTCTCATCTAATTCAATATCTACCTTACTTTAAGGTAAATATTGGTTAGGAAGAATCAATATCGTGAAAATGGCCATACTGTCCACAGTAATTTATAGATTCAATGCAATCCCCATCAAGCTACCATTTACCTTCTTCACAGAAATGGAGAAAAACACTTTAAACTTCATAAGGAACCAAAAGAGAGTCTGCATAGCCAAGAAATCCTAAGCAAAAAGAACAAAGCTGGAGATGTCATGCTAACTGACTTCAAACTATACTACAAGGCTACAGTAATCAAAACAGCATGGTACTGGTACCCAAACAGAGATAAGGACCAGCGGAATAGAACAGAGGCCTCAGAAGCAATGCCACACATCTACAATCATCTGATTTTTGACAAACCTGACAAAAACAAGCAATGGGGAAAGGATTCCCTGTTTAACAAGTGGTGTTGGGAAAACTGGCTAACCATGTGCAGAATGCTGAAATTGGACTCCTTCCTTACACTTTATACAGAAATCAACTCCAGATGGATTAAAGATTTAAACATAAGACCTAACACCATAAAAACCCTAGAAGAAAACCTATGCAATACCAATCAGGACATAGGCATACACAAGGACTTCATGACTAAAACACCAAAAGCCATGACAACAAAAGCCAAAATAGACAAATGGGATCTAATTAAACTTAAGAGTTTCTGCACAGTAATAGAAATAATCATGGCCAGGCACGGTGGCTCACACCTATAATCCCAGCACTTTGGGAGGCTGAGGCAGGTGGATCACGAGGTCAAGAGATCGAGACCATCCTGGTCAACATGCTGAAACCCCGTCTCTACTAAAAATACAAAAAAATTAGCTGGGCATGGTGGCGTGCACCTGTAGTCCCAGCTATTCGGGAGGCTGAGGCAGGAGAATTGCTTGAACCCAGGAGGCGGAGGTTGCAGTGAGCCGAGATTTTGCCATTGCACTCCAGCCTGGGTAACAAGAGTGAAACTCCGTCTCAAAAAAAAAAAAAAAGAAAAAAAAAGAAAAGAAAATTAAAAAAAAAAAAAAAGCAACAATCATTGGAGTGATCTGGCAACCAACAGAATGGGAAAAAAATGTTTGCATTCTTCCCATCTGACAAAAGGCTAATATCCAGAATCTACAAAGAACTAAAGCAGATTGACAAGAAGAAAACAAACAAACCCATTCAAAAGTGGGCAAAGAGTATGAACAGACAGTTTTCAAAAGAAGACATTTATGAGGCCAACAAACATATGAAAAAATGCTCACCATGAAATGTTTAGAAGAAAATATATGCAAAAAACTGCATGACACTGGTCTGAACAATTACTTTTGGATATCATAAAAAGCTCAGGCTACCAAATGGGACTACATCAAACTAAAAATCTTCTGCATAGCAAAGCATATGATTAACAAAATGAAAAGTCAGTGTACAGATTGGGAAAGAATATTTGAAAACCACATATGTGATAAAAATGTTAATATCCAAAATACATGAAGAACTTACACAACTCAATAGGAGAAAAAGAAGTAACCTCATTAAATAAAAAATAGGCCAATGACCTGAATAAACATTTCTCCAAGGAAGGCATAAAAATGGCCAACAAGTATATGAGAAAATGCTGTATCTCACTAATCACCAGGGAAGTGAAAATTAAAACCCCTATGAAATATTACCTCGCATCTATTAGGATGACTATTCTAAAAAATCAAGCAATAACAAGTATTCATGAAAGTATGAATAAAAGAGTAACCTTGTCCACTGTTGGTGAGAATGTAAATCAGTACAACCATTACAGAAAACAGTATGGAAGTTCTTAAGTAAATTGAAGAGAGAACTACCACATGACTCAGTAACTCTTCTTTTGTGCATATACCAAAGGAAATGAAATGACACATCATAAATATATCTGCTGTTCTGTGTATATACCCAATGGACATGAAATCATCACATTATAGAGATATCTTTACTCCCATGTTCATTGTAGCATTATTCACAATAGCCAAGATATGAGACAACCTAAGTATCCATTGATAAATCAATAAAGAAACTGCGATATTGCATATGTGTATAATGGAGTATTATTCAGTCTTAATAAAGAAGATCCTGCCATTTGTCACAACATGGATGAACTTGGAGGACATTATGCTAAGTGAAATAAGCCAGATTCAGAAAAAACAAACAAACAAACAAAAAAACCCTACATAATCTCACTTATGTGTAGAATCTTTTAAAAAAATAGCTGACTACACAGAATTAGGGAATGAAGTGGTAGTTACCAGAGACGAGGTAAGGGGGAAGGTGCAGGTCAAGAAATACAATGCTACAGATATATGGGAAGAATAAATCTAGAGATCTAACAGAGAACCTGAGGACCATAGTTAATAATACTGTATTTAACTTAATATTTTTGCTAAAAGAATAGATTGTAGGTGTGTTTGCCACAAAAATAAGGGTAACTATACAAGATAATGAATACTTTAATTGCTTGAATATAATAGCCATTTCACTGTGTATAAAGACATCAAAATATTATGTTTTACTCCTTAAACATATATAACACAATAAAACAATGGAATGAAGAACCATCTGTCATTGATCTCCATTTTTCTCTTGTACCAACTGGAAACTCTTAGTTTGTGATTGAACATGAACCTCAATCACAACAATGATTATCTCTAAAAGGATAAAACCCATCAATATCTCATGTATTGATCTACATGATATCAGATAACTTGCACTGGGTTTTCTTCTTTTACTGAATTGTCAACTCATTTAAATTAATTTATTTCTACTTAGTGACAACCTTGCTTAATGATGTAAATTGTAAATATAACTTTTTTCTCATGATAACAGTGCTGCAATGACCTATTCACTAGCACCCTGCTGCCAATCCTTCCTTTCCAATTGTGCATACAGATACAATATTTCTCTTTTAAGAAGGTTACTTTCACCATTGTATATCCCTCCTCAAAACCTCCAGTTATTTTCTCATCTTCAGTATTAAGGTCAGATTTCTTTGCCTCATATCCAAGGCTTTCCACAGTCAGTCCAACCTTGTGTGCTCCACTTACATCTGACTCTTCTGTTGCATTATCCTTCTGTTTTATGATCTCTGCACATCCTTTTTCAATCCAATATTGTACCATGCAGGGTTAAAGAATAACATTGAAATTTCTTTCGTCTTCCTTTCTGAATCTCCCTATTTTCTAATAGTCCTAATATAAACTCCATCATCTTGTCCTCTACTTATCTAATAGTCCTAATATAAACTCCATCATCTCTTGTGAGTCTTCCAGGTTATGCTAATTTTTCCCTTTTTAGATTGTGGAATTAATTTCTGACATCATCTATTTGGCATTTGGTTTTATACTATCTATAGCATTCTTTCTTTCCATTTTTTCATTTACTCATGCCTTCTTTTCTTAATTTGATGGTCAGTGTCATAAGGGAGAGACCATGTCTTAGACTAATGCTATATTCCCTACGATCCATACTTTCAATAATGAGTGTCTGACAAATAACTGTTAAATGTATATACTTATGCTATTGGGGTGAATGTTTGACAAGAGGTTCCCAGAGCAGCACATTATTCCAGACAGGAAACTTGCCAGGCTGAGTCATTCAGCAGCTGCAACATGTTTGCAATTTATTTTCTTATCTGGGTATGAGAATTAGGAATAAAGAAATCTCAGTTTGAAGCGTAGTGAATAAACTTGGGTTTTGTACCTTTTGTAATTAAATAATTTATTTTTTAAAACTATTGCTGTGCATGATTCTTCCTTTTGGTTCTAACAGACATAGATTTAGCTGCAAGTAATAGAAATGGCTTCAATAATAAGGAAACAATCATATCAAAAGAAAGATAAACTGAAAAGTTCAGAGATAATTGTTTCAGATTTAGTTAATTTTGCACATCAGTGATATCACATGGGACAAAGTTTCTTCTTTCTTCTCTCATGCTCCCTATTGTGTAACAAGCTGTCTTTAATTGGAAAATGGCTGTTACAGATCCACATCTCTGTTAAAGATACTACAATGTCCAGTAGGAGAAACAGAATCACTTCTTCTTTGGTATCTCTATTTAGAAGTGAAGAAACCATTTCCAGAAACCCCCTGAAGATTTTCTATATTTTAGTATCAGAAACTGGGTTATGTGCTCACACCAAGATCAATAAGTGGAAGGAAGGATTAGATCACTAAAGATATAATGTACAATAATGTGACTATGGTTAACAATACTTTATTGATACTTAAAATTTGCTAAGAGGGTAGAGTTAAAGTGTTTTCATCAAAAAAAAAAGATACTATCCGTAGTGATTAATATGTTAATTAACTTGATTGTGGTGATTATTTCACAACATACATGTGTATTAAATTGTCAAATTGTGTGCCTTAAATATAGAAAATTTGAATTGCCAAATATACCTTAATAAAATAATAATAATAAAAAAAGAATACCAGTTACCTGAGGTGGCAGGATAGACATCAGAACAAAACTGACTCTTCAGTAGGTCAGAGGAGAAACGACTGCTTGCAAAATAACCAACCCAATTTTAACCAATCCAAATTAGCCAATGACCCCCCTCAAAAAGGTAGGCAATGCTCTCACCCCTTCTATTTATTTACAAAGGACTGAATAAGCCAAAGCATTTCCTGACTCTAGGGGATATTATCCAGCTGACAAGTGGTTGGAATCTTCTGCCAGAACATTTTAATAGTCTTAATGACCATAAATTACATATATTGTTTGCATTAAAATATTGGCTGTGACTAAGCCCAGAGGTTTCTCTAGGACACCTTTTAAAAATTAAAAAAAAAATTAGACTAGATGCCTTCCTAAGTCAACTCATAAAGGAGAGAGATCAGTTATCACCACCACCCTTTTTTGCTCCTTTCTTTTACCTAACCAGGTCACTTGAAACCTTTTTCCAGTGGCCCAGAGCTATGTCAAAACCTGCTTTTAGATGAATTCTCTTGACAGCAGTTACACTGGAAGGGAATTTGTTCACATGCTATCTTTACCTTACACAAATGGATTAAAAATAAATGGTAGAAATAAAAATGTTTTGGTTTTATGTTCCAAAATTGTGATATCAGCTACAGAGTGTGTATAGTAATTTTAGTGACTCTGGCATCAAAAGGAATTCAACATAAGTTTGAAGCTGTGAAAACATATTTCAATTAACCAGGTAATGTGTGTGAGCATGTGTGTGTGTGCGTGTGCATATGCATGTATATGCGTGTATGGGTATATATGTTTTGAGGTAGAATGATGGGAACAATTTTGAGATGCATGTTTTATATTGCAATCCTAATTAGGCTTATATATACTATCACCATTCATCAGATTATAGAAGTTTTACATCAGGTGAACACATCAAGTTTTCATTAATCAGTGAATGAAACAGACAAAATATTGCTCTCATAAGGCTTACATTTGGCATTTACATCAAGTGCATGCAATATTTCCTATATAGAGAAAATAAACAGTATGGTGTTTTAAGTCACTTGGAAATAATTTTGTTTCTGATCAACTGCTTCAGAAAAATATTTTCTCAAAGATTACAAAAAAGTAATGTTACTGAAGTGTTTCCACTCTTGATTTTTTTTCTTCTTAAAATCTGTTTCTATCTATATAATCTGCTTACTTGAGCTCAGTGCTATACACTCAACACCCCAAACCACTACACTTTTCAAAATTGCCTAATACATTTTATGCGAACCTATCTTTAAAATTTAAACTCAGATTATGTCGGCTTTCTGAACATGTATTCTACCTGACTACATTATTCTTTTTCTCCATTTCCTTTGGACATACATATAAGAAAACTACTTGTGTCAAATCTGTCAAGGAGAAGAAATACTAATTAAGATAAGATTTCCAGTGGAATAAGTTATGATTTCTAAGAATAGATTGTAAATTCTTCATCAAGTCAACTTATAATAGGTTAAAAACACTCTGAGTTTCAGCCAAAAGGCTAATTTGATGCAAGAATCCTTTGTGAAGCTTTCTCCAACACAGCTACATCTAGCACAGTATGGACATTTCCTAATTTGGATCCCTACAAAGAATTTATGGGACTCATGCTTCAATTATTTTACTTACAACAGTGCACTACATTTATTTGTACATTTTCTTAAACTAGAAATATTTGATACTCAGGTATCATTTCTAAATAATCTCTGTGTGTCCAATACTCAGCCAAGTGCCAAGCTCACCTAGGTGCTCAATGTCCATTAGAAATGCCTCATTCATTTCTGGCTCCTTTGTTTGAACTATGCTGGGTACTCAGTTAGAATTGAAATAATGCTGAACTGTCCATGTGAGGGGATAGCAGTAGGAAGTCAAGGCCACCTTATTCGTGCTTTACTCCTCTTTGTGGTCTAAGACACTATCAGAGTGCTTTCATACTTTCCCTTCCTTATCCCTGAATTCATTCATTGAAATATATTTATTAGATGTCTACTATACGCTTGTCACTACTGCAGGCTCTGGGATCCATCAGTGAATGAAACAAACAAAATACTGCTCTCATAGAGCTTATTTTCAGTATGTAGGCAGCAGAAAAATGATCAAATGGATATAAAATACAAATGTCAGGTAGTGATAAGTATCATGAAGAAAAATAAAAAGGGATAGAGAGTTTCCAGATGAGATTGGGCATGTTCAGCATGGTATGGCCGTAGACGAGAGTTTCCAGAGATGTCATTTTTTAGGTAAAGTGGTCAACATTCTGAAATAATAATAGCTGATCAGAGACAGTGTATATCTAGCGATTGAATGTTAGCATGTGTGGTGTGACTACCACCACAGCAAAAAGAACCATGCGTCTGTAGCATAGTAAGCAGAAGAAAGTGTGGTAGAAAAAAGAAGTGGATGTCTGATTTTGTGGGACCTTGAAGGAATATTGTAGGATTCTGATATTGTAGGGCCTCAATATTATTGTGACATACATATATAATCATAGATTGATTTATTTGCACATTATTTTAATATAAGAAACGACAAGTTTGAATAGAGGACTGATAAGATATGATTTATCTTTGAAAGGATTACTCTGATGTTGTGAATTATAAACTGAAGGATAGCAAGAGAAAGAGCAGACAGACTAGTTAGAAGGCAATTGCCCCAATCCAAGAATGAAATTATTCTAAGGTGGATTAGGATAGCAATTTTAAAATGAGTAAGAAATGGTTAGTTCCTAGATTTAAGGTGAGATAATGGGAAATGCGAATGGATTAGATGGAGGAGATGGAAGCTGAGGAAAGTAAAGAATGGCTCCATAAAATTTGGCCTGAGCTACTGATAGAATAATAGCATTATTTAGAGAGTTAGGACGCATTATAGGGTGTACAGTAGGAAGGCAGAGACGAGTTGGCTTTGAAGTGCAGTAGGAATCATAAATTTATCTTGGGAGACTCTCTTAGTCGATTTTTGTATTGGTATAGCAAGATATCTGAAACTGGGTCATTTGTAAATAATAGAAATGTATTTCTCACAATTCTGGAGGCTGGTAAGTCCAAGATCAAGGTGTCAACATCTGGTGAGAATATCTTGCTGCATCCTTAAATCGTGGAAGGTGTAAGGGCAGGAGAGAACTGAACACTGTATGAAGCTTTTTTTATAAAAGCATGAGTCCCATTAACCAGGGAGGAACTCTCATTGCCTAGTCTTATTGTAAAGCCCCCACCTCTTAATACCATCACATTGACAACATCTGCATTTTTGAGGGGACATTCAAACAATAGCAAAGATTTCTTTTAAGTATCTGATGCTTACTAGACACCTAAATGGAATATCCTAGATTTCAGAAAAAATGGGAAAAGCTGGAGGTTTAAATTTGGGAGTTATTAGTGACTACAAGCCATGGAATCAGGTGGACTCAGGAATTAATTATAGGAAGAAAAGGGGGAGAGATAAGAGAATGGAGAAATGAAATACTCCATCATTTATGGGTCAGAAAGAAGAAGATAATCCAGTAAAAGAGACTAAGAGGAAGAGAAAGAAAAAGAATTTTTTAAAAAGCATATCTAGTTAGAACCTGTTTTTCTTTTTTGCTTTGAATGTTTCCTTTTTCTCATTTTCTATACATCTCAAAAAGTGAGATTGATCCTGTGATCCAATCTATGTATTAAAATTGTTCAGGGAGGGCATGGTAGCTTAAGCCTGTAATTCCAGCATTTAGGGAGGCCAACGCTGGCAGATCACCTGAGGCCAGGAGTCGAGACCAGACTGATCAACATGCTGAAACCCTGTCTCTACTAAAAATACAAAAATTAGCAGCGCATGATGGCCCAGGTACTCTGGAGGCTGAGGCAGGAGAATCGCTTGAACTCAGGAAGCAGAGATTACAGTGAGCCATGATTGTGCCACTGCATTCCAGCCTGGGTGAGAGAGTGAGACTTCATTTCAAAAATAAGTAAATAAATAAATACAATTATTCACACTGAGACCAACACATCCAATTTCCCCACTGTGTAAAGTGATGTCTAAAGTATCCATCATGGATCATAGTGTTCCTGATCACATCAGTCAGTTACCTATCTCATCTTACAGTTAGCCCCTTGCTTTACTATAGAGGGATGGAGCTGTAGGGTGGAGGTCCAGATGTTTGGACTGTGTCCATTAGGTTTATTCAGACCTAGGCTCTGAAGAACATTTTATCTTATTAAGGTCAATTTTGCTAAAATTTATAAATGCTTTGAAAGTAATTACAGTAAATGCCTTCTTATTTGGTCTCTTAACAGCTAGCTAAGAATGGTTCCCTTTCCCATTCTCTTCTTAAAATGTACTGACTAAGGCCTATAGATACCAATTGCTCTCAGCCATAGACTTCTCTCCCACTGTATTTAGGACAATTTCAAATCTTTGTTCCCATACCCATTTGTGCCAATTGTACTTATCAGGACAATACTCAACTTGATGTAATACTTGTACACTGATAAAATATGAAAATAAAATATGCTGCTTTGCTAAATGTTGATGAATGTGAGTTATTATATGATACTAAAATAATTTTGATAATTTTGTGTTGGAGAAACAACTTAAAACTAGAGTGAAATTATAAAAGTTTATAAAGAATTTGTAATCAATTTCTGAATCTAGATTTCTCCACCTGTCTTTTAAGCACCCATATAATTGGAAGAAGGAAAGAAAGCGGGCAGACAAAAAGAAGAAAGAACAGAGAAGAATTTTGGAAAAATATGGAACTGTAAGATGATGCATTCTACATATGATTTATGTAAGAGGGAGAATTTAAAACTTCAGTTAAACCCAAAGAAAATGTTGCATGTTGACATTTCTGTATCAAAATATTGGCAAATAAATGGATATGCATGTGATTTAAGTTAAAATAAAAATGTTTAAGTATTGTATGTATCATATTTATTGGATGCACCGTAAAACCAATTTTGATGTTTACCACTATTTTTCCTTTTACTATGGTATTTATGAATATATATTTATTTGTGGCTCAGAAGAATTTAAGACGGTCAAAGTTGCTGCAAAACAACCCAAGCAAAGTGCCTATCTCTTTTCAAAATAGCTTATCTTCATGACATAATGTAAGAATATGTTGACCAGCATCTTTTTGAAATTCCCTTTCTCTTATTGATATATTTATTTAAATAAATTTTAAAATTAAATTTAAAACATGGCACATTTAACAAATTTGACTTGAATAGTATAAAATCAACAGCACTTATCAATGTCCTATTTAACTTTGAAAACTATAATAAAAATAACTATTTAAAATGCTTCTTTGGAAAACAAAATGAAACAGCTGAATCTTCTAAAAAAAGAAAGGCAAAATCAATTTAGAAGAAAAAAATAACAAATAACAGAAAGGACTACGAAGCAGAAGATATCATTCTAGTGTCATTTTCAAATTCTTAGAATAAAATGGATTTACATCTTGTCATGTAGAGAATTGTGCAGCTTTCTAATTCTTTTTATTTTGAATATCTGTGTTAACTAACTTCTACCTGACTTAATGAAAAGAGAAAACCCCAGTTCTAAGCTTAGTTTTACCATATGCTCCCTATGAGATAGTCACAGTTTTCAAGCATTTGCCCTAAGCCAGGCACTGTTTCCCCTTTAATTCTCTTAATAATCCTTCCAGGTAGTTATCGTCAGCCTCATTTTTTAACATAGAAATTTAGGCTTAGAAATGGACTAACCACACAAGCAATGGCGGGGCAGAGGTGCCAGCAAATCTCTGCTTGATGACAAAGGCTGAATGTTTAACCCACCCCTTACTATCTCAACTCACTCATTCATGTGTCCATTTCTTCTTTTGCGAATTAAAGATAGAGATGTTTGCCTTCCCCAGAACAGGTCCAATCCGAATCTCATGCAGTGTTTATTGCTATTAACATCTCTCAGAGAAAATTAGAAAACATTAGAAAAATTCAGTAGAGGTGCTTTCCCTAGAGACATGGAAACATGTTCAGCCCCAAAGCTAGGCCCCTGCTTCTAGTCAGCCATTTCCTGCTACTCCACACTCCAAGCCAGGGTCCCTTTATGCTACACAAATTGACCTGCATTATTCTACTGCTTATCAGTGGGTCAAAGAATCAGCAGATTAACTTTTCAAACAACTTAATTTTGCATCATGGAAGACCAGAAGTTGCATAAGTCCCAGTTCTCATTTTAACAGGGGATAGAGGACTGCTGGCCAGTGACCAGCTATCAGCAAGCATGCCTGCTTCAGATACCTCTCCACTTGGGAGAAATGCCTAATGACAGGAAATGATGCAACAAATACTACAGAGAGTTATGGAATTGTCTTTAGGTCAAAGGTAGGAATCCCCTTGGAGAATCAATTTTGAACAGATGCCTGGTTATTAACATGTGACCTCAATGCTGAGACACATATGGTATTGCCCCTCTCAAAAAAATCCTGCATTTATTTGAAAAAAAATTCTGAATGAAACGTAAGGAAAATATAGTGCCTTTTCTACTGAGGTTTAACAAATCAGTTTAAAAAATTTGTCACTAAATATTTCATGATTACATTAGCTTGCAGAAATATCCAGGGATTAGAAATTAGAATGGATGGCCGGTTATAAAGTGGCTTAGGGGTAATTATTAATTGACATTTTACTGAACAGGATAAAGATGATGTTCCCCAAGAGTGAGTTTTAGGGCAGACAGTGTGAACAGTAATGGTATGTAATTGATTCCTAGGAGGGGACTTCAGATATTTGTTAGAAGCATGTACTTCAGGAAACATAGAAATAGAATAAAGCTATATAGCTATTTTTTATTAAACATAATGTGTTAGTTTTCACTCAATGAGCAGAAGGACCAGAATAAGATATGGGATAGATAAGAAATATATTAAATAAATAATTTAAAAAAAACGAAAAAAGAATATGTTCAAATTCCCAGCCTGGGGTGCTTGATTTCAGAGTGTCAACAGATGGTGTTTCTTCTAGTTTCCCACAGTGTCCTAAATGAGGATGTTTTCCAAGATATCTAAAAATTAGGTCTTTTAAATTTAAAATTCAAGTCAAATCACAAAAGAAAATGAAAACAGTATTTAGAGGTGAGTCTTTATTTCATTTCTGACTCATGAAAGTGCTGTGATAAAATTGTGAAAGACGATGCTCTAGCTATGAAATTTTCCAATGACAATGTTCTACAGGGTTTTATTAGGAAAGCATGTAAGTAGGCAAGCAGGTTTAGGAATCTGTATTTTTGGGCCTTTTTTGGACACTCACAATGCACAAAATCATGCTATGAAGAAATCGATCTAACCTTGTTGGTTCCAGTATTTCCTATATTTTTCTCCCCTACAGTAGATTATTTGTTTTGTTTTGTTTTTCTAATGGAAATTAAATAATAGCTTTCCAGATATTCAGGGATAAGGTGATGATGCATTAAGGATAATTTGTTATTTGTCTTACTGTGTGCTTCTCTATGAACACTAATTACATCAGCAGCAAATATTTTTGCCTAACTCCTCATTTATAGGAGTACATTTAGCATCTAGTAGACTGCCTAGCATGTAACAGATGCTCAATAAATAGCTGTTGAACTAAATGGAATGAGGAAAGTTATTACTTGATTGATATTTAGTCAGATATGTGGTCCTAATAATAAAGTATTAACATGTAATGCACACACACACACACACACACACACTAAGTACTCACACATGGAGCTGAGATTTTAATTGTAGGTCAGAGTTTACAAAATAGGTTTCTGTATTAATAAGAGTATACTCATATTTTATTTCCACAAACACTTGTGAAATAGCTTCTATTCAGCAGAATACTGAAGAAGATGGCTAGCTTTCCATCAAAACTTGTATTTTTTTTACTTGTAATATTGTGAAAGTAAAGTAGTTGCTGGAAAATGACTAAGTAGATGTGATTTCTCAGTCTCCCTCCATCCCTTATATCTAGATGTGACTATTTTTCACCAATGTAACATGAGTGGATATGAGACCTATCACTTCTAAACCAAGGCTTTAAGCAATGTATGTCTTTCTCTGTGCTCCCATTCCCCTTTTGCTACTGCATAAAATAAACAGAACTGCCATAGGGGGAAAACTTGGGTCCATGTATTGTATAGAATAAGGTTGAATACCAGCCTAGAATAACCAATTAGGCTGTTAAGTGTGCAAGAGAAAATAAATTATTGGGGTAAGCAATTGATACTGGATTTATTACAGCAGGTAATGTTACTGTGACTACTTAAAAACATCTAGGGCAGGAATAGTTTAACATATGCAAGCCAATAAATGTGATACATCCCATAAACAGAATTAAAAACAAAAATCATGTGATCATCTCAAGACGCAGAAAAGGCATTTGAGAAAATCCAGCAATCCTTTATAACTAAAACCCTCAGCAAAATCAACATAGAAGGGACATACCTCAATGTAATAAAAATCATCTATGACAAACCCACAGCCAACATAATACTGATGGGGAAAAGTTGAAAGCATTTCCCCTGAGAACTGGAACAGAACAAGGGTGCCCATTCTCACCACTTCTATTCAACATAGTTCTGGGAGTCCTAGCCAGAGCAATCAGACAAGAGAAAAAAATAAATAGCCTTCAAATCTCTAATGAGTAAGTCAAAGTATTGCTGTTTCTTGGTGATACGATTGTTCACCTAGAAAACCCTAATGACTCCTCAAAAAGCTCCTAGAACTGATAAACGAAATTGACAAAGTTTTAGGACACAAAATTAATGTATACAAATCAGTAGCTCTGCTATATGCTAATAGCAACCAAGCTGAGAATCAAATCAAGAACTCAACCCCTTTTACAATAGCTGCAATAAAACAGAATAAAAATAAAATACTTAGGAATATACTTAGCCAAGGAAGTAAAAGACCTCTATAAGGAAAACTACAAAACACTGCTGAAAGAAATCATAGATGACACGAACAAATGGAAGGAAACACATCCAATGCTCACGGATGGGTAGAATCAATATTGTGAAAATCACTGTACTGGTCAAAGCAATCTACAAAGTCAATGCAATTCCCATCATAATAGCACCATCATTGTTCAAAGAACTAGAAAAAGCAAACCTTAAAATTCATATGGAAACAAAAGGAGCCTGCACTAAGCAAAAAGCACAAATCTGGAGGCATCACATTATCTGATTTCAAACTATACTAAAATAAGGCCATAGTCATCAAGACAGCATGCTGCTAGTATAAAAATAGGCACATAGACCAATGGGACCGAATAGAGAACCCAGAAACAAAGCCATATGTGTACAGCCAACTGATCTTTGACAAAGCAAACAAAAAAATTTAAAAAAACCCCACATTTGTTGAATAGGGGGAAGGACACCCTTTCAACAAATAATGCTGGGATAATTGACTGGCCCCATGTAGAAGAATAAAACTAAATCTTCATCTCTCATCTTTTACAAAAATCGACTCAAGATAGATTAAAGACTTAAATCTAAGACCTGAAACCATAAAAATTCTAGAAGATAACATGAGAAAAACCCTTCTAGACATTAGCTTGGGCAAAGACTTCATGACCAAAAACCCAAAAGCAAATGCAACAAAAACAAAGATAAATAGACAGCACTTCGTTAAACTAAAAACCTTGAGCACAGCAAAAGAAACAATCAGCAGAGTTAACAGACAACCCACAGACTGGAAGAAAATCCTCACAATCTATACATTTGACAAAGGACCAATATCCAAAATCTACAAGGAACTCAAACAAATTAGCTCGAAAAACAATCTCATCCAAAAATGGGCTAAGGACATGAACAGACAATTCTCAAAAGAAGATATACAAATGGCCAACAAACATATGAAAACATGCTCAACATCACTAATGATCAGGGAACTGCAAATCAAAACAACAATGTGGTAACACTTTACTCCTGCAAGAACGGCTATAAGAAAACAATCAAGAAATGATAGATACTGGTGGGGATGTGGTAAAAAGGGAAGACTTTTACATTGCTGGTGGGAATGTAAACTAGTACAACCACTATGAAAAACTGTGGCAATTCCTTAAAGAACTAAAAGTAGAACTACCTTTTGATTCAGCAATCCCACTACTGGTTACCTACCCAGAGGAAAAAAAAAAAATCATACAAAAAAGACATTTACCTGCTCATGTTTATCACAGCACAATTTGCAATTGCAAAAAATATGGATCCAGACCAAATGCCCAACAATCAAAGAGTGAATAGAGAAAAAGGTAAGAGATATCTATATCTATCTATCTATCTATCTATCTATCTATCTATCTATGTAATATATATATATGTATGTATGTGGTGGTATGTGTATGTGTGTATGTGTACAAAAACTAAGATAAATAGATGTATATAAACACACACACACACATACATATACCACCATATATACATATAGATACTGGAATACTACTCAGCCATAAAAAGAAACAAAGCAGCATTTCAAGCAAACTGGTTGGAATTGGAGACTATTATTCTAAGTGAAGTAACTCAGGAATGGAAAGCCAAACATAGTAAGTTCTCACTCATAAGTGGCAGCTGACGTATAAGGTTTCAGAGGCATCGGAACGATACAATGAGCTTTTGGGACTCGAGGGAAAGGGCAGGAGGAGGTGAGGGATAAAAGACTACAAATTGGGCACAGTGTATACTGCTCAGGTGATGGGTGCACCAAAATCTCAGAAATCACCACTAAATAACTTATTCATGTAACCAAACACAGCTGTTTTCCAAAAACTTATGGAAATAAAAAAAATTAATATTTTAAAAAAACCTTTTTCAAATTCCAGAATCCATGAAAGACTAAGTTTGATTACATTTTAAAAAACTTTCATGTGTTGAAATAAAATAAAAACAAAGGCAAAAGACATAAAGAAACTAATAAAAATGAACCCTACGAATGTGTTGAACTAAAGGAGAGAGACACAAGAGAATGAGGCAGTATGATTTTATTTTCATAATTACAATAAAAGCAACACTAATGTGTATTGTCAGAAATCTCAAGGAGTTGGGTTAGAATGGGAACCCAGAAGGTGATTATGGGGTGCTAGCAATTTTCTGCCTCTTGTTAAAATGCTGGTTACGTGGGTGTGTTCAATCTGTGAAAAGTCAGAAAGTTGTATACATTTTTATGTGTATATATGAGTTACTGTATCATACTCAGGTTTTTAAATGTTAAAAAAGAACAGTAGTTTAGTTAGTGGTAGTTTACTGACTTTGGGTGTTTTCTAATGTGCTATAGTTACGTAACTATTATAAGAAGAACCTGAATAATGTTACATAGGACTTCTCTGTATTATTTTTGCAACTACTTATGAGTCTGTAATTACCTTAATTAAAAATTTATTTAAATGGAAAAAATTTAAAAAATGAAAAGAAAGCTAGTGCTATCATAGCATATTTGAGAAATTGAAATGTAAAAAAGTCAACTGACTTAACTAATATTAGTCAGTGAAAGGCCCAAATGTCAAATCCAGGTCCTTTAATTATAAAGTCAAAGCTCTTTTGAATGCTTCCTGCTGCCTCCCAGCAGATTGGCCAGGTAGAGTTACTGATGGAAGAGTTTGTCCTTTCTGAATTCTTGAATTTAGTACCTTGCATTTGTGAGGATGCTTTGACAATTCAATATGAGAATAATATTTTTAATGATGATAATAATACCATTACATTTGGCACTTTTTAGTTGATAACATATTTCTTTAGATGTCTCATTTAGCCCTCATAATAATTCTGCGTGCTGTGTAGATTTACCCTAGGTCTATGTTATGGGTGATAAAACTGAAAGTTAGATAAATATTTTTGTCCCAGATCATATTATCCAGTTTAGAACAGTAGAATGAAGACTCAGAAAAAAAGATTTTTAGAGAAAAGAAAACAATAAAAAGAGGTAAAGAGAGAGACTGTCTCAGTAGAATTCCCAATGTAATACATGTTTGAAAGAACATTTGAGAATACAATCAAGAAAATAGAGGTAATTAAAACATTAGGTGAAAAGAAAATACTTAAAAAAAGGAAAACGGAAAAGGAATTACTCTGCTTGGCTCTCCAGTGCAAAATATATACCTAACCATAATCATGTATGCACTATTTATTCAATGAAATAAAAATATTAATAAAACCACATAGGGCCTATGAGATAGATTAGTAGGGTAGAGTTGTAAAAGAATAAATCCTCATCCAAAATAACAGAGACTCTGAGGATATTTCAAATTAATTAGCAAGGGGTATCAATATGTGTATGTTGTTTTTATAGAAGGAGATAACTGCTAGACAAAATAATTAAAAGGGTTAAAAGTTGTTGCCTCTGAGGTGGGGCAACTAAGGGGTGAGAAGCAGGGCTTAGGTTTTTGGTTTAGCTCTCTATGATATTTGGTGTTTTAATTATACACAACTACTACTCTAATTAGAAATGACAATAAAAAGTCAAATGCATAAAACTAGTGAGAATGAAATATATAGACATGGTGTCCACTCTTTATCTCCTGAGGACAAAGTCAGAAGTTAGCTCAGTTCCCATGTGGCTGGGATGAAAGTGGCAGCTTACACACAGACATGCAGGATTACAGGGAAGAGACTATAGGGAAACATGAATACATGCAGAAAGAGCCTTTAGGAGCAATTACCATTATCGAAGTCAGGGAGTTTAGGCCTGGAGTAGTAGTTTTAATGGAGTCAATGAGAATGGGAAGGATTCTGATATGTTTTGAAGGTAGAAACAAAGGATTTGCAGATCTATTGGATATTGAGTGTAAAAATAAAAGGTAGTAAACAAGGACTTTAAAGTTTGGAACTGAACAACATAAAGAATGAAATTGCTGTTTTATGGAGATTAAAAAGACCATGTGAGGAACACATTTGGGAGATGAAAATCAAAATTTCAATATTGAACATGATAAATTTGTTATACTTACTAAACCTCCAATATGGTTTGGATTAGTGTCCCCGCCCAAATTTAATGTCAAATTAGAGGAGGGGCCTGGTCAGAGGTGGTTAGATCTTGGGGGTAGATTTTCACCTCGCTGTTCTCGTAATAGTGAGTTTTCACGAGATCTGATTCTTCAAAAGTCTGTGGCACCTCCTCTTCCCTCTCTTTCCTGCTGCACCATGATAAGATGCGCTTGCTTGCCTTTCACCATGTTGTCCTAAGTTTCCCGAGCCCTCCCAGTCATGCTTCTTGTTAAGACTGCAGAACTGTGAGTCAATTAAACTTCCTTTCTTCATAAATTAGTCAGTCCCAAGTGGTTCTTTATAGCCATGTGAGAACAAACTAATACAACCTCCAACTGGAAATGTCATGTAAGCACTTAAATATATGAGTCTGTAATTCAGAAATAGTTTTAAACTAGAGCTATAGACTGGAGTATTAGTGTATAGATGGTATTTAAAGACATAAATGGATGAGGCCACTTAAGGAGTGAGCATAGATAGTGAAGGAATCCAGTCTGAGGATGAAGTCTTATTTACTCTGAAGGCTAGAAGTAGGGGAGATAAGAAGCCAGCAAAGGTGACAAAGAAAAAATGACTAGAGAAGCAGGATAACTAGACAAAGTGGGGTGTCCAGAAGGTTAAATGAGGATAGTATTTCAAAGAGGTGAGAATGAACAACTGTTTCAAACACTGTTAAGGACTTAAATGAAGACTGAATATTAAATGATCCTTACAGCATAGTAACATGAAGATTACACAGGATTTTAGATTTGGTCGTGGAAGCATGTGAAAACTCTCTCTCTCATCCATTTTGCTTCTTATTTCCCTGGAGAACAAGAAGCAGAATTATCAGCAGAGTGAGGCAAGGAGAAGTTGCGGATGCTTGATGAGAGGGAAGAGGTATGAAATAACCATCTAGCAGAGTGACAGAGAGAGAGAAAACTGCCCCTAGAAATATGGCAGGAATTCTCTGAAGTGCTAAGGTAAAATATTGCCTGTTTCTCTCTAGCCACATGCTGCTGCTTGCCAGATTTAGCTTCTAACAGTAATGGTGTTTTCCTAAATTAGTTTGACAAAGTAAGAGAGGAGTAAGGGAGAATGGGTCTCTTCAGGGAATGATTATGGTGACTGGAATCTAGATCAGGTAAAAAAAGACAAGAGCATGGTCAATGATACTCATGGTTAATAGGTGTAAGGCCGGTTGCCTCGCTGGGGGCTCGGACACACCCACTTCCCTCTCTGGGGGCTCGGACACACCCCCTTCCCTCTCCGGGAGCTCGGACACACCCCCTTCCCTCTCTGGGAGTTCGGACACATCCCCTTCCTTCTCCGGGAGCTTGGACACACCCTCCCGCCCCCCGCACTGGGGAGCGTGGGAAAAAAAGCCCCGCCAGGACTTACCTGATACTGTTTTGTCCTATCCGGGCCCCACTCCCTGCCATTTTGTTCCATCTGGGTCCCACTCCCCTCCATTTTGTCCCACTTACCTTGGGCACAACCAATCAGACGCCTCCACTCCCTATAAAACCCCCTGCCTGAGAGGAGTCCGAGCGACTTCTCCGGCCCTTCCTGTCCGGACCGCAGAACCTCACCCGGGAGCCTGAGTAAATTCCTTCGCATTGGATTATTTTCATGCTGGCCTCAGTTTCTTCATTTTAAACGCGGCAAGAACCCAAGAACAAACCTTACAATAGGGTCTTAAATATTTGTGGAATTATGGGAACTGAAGTACCAGAATAAAAGGGTAAAAAGATGGAAAATGGGAACAAGAAGAAGGGATAAGAGGTGATGTACTCAGGAAATTAACTTAAAAAAGACGAGATAATGAGGTAGGAGGAAAGGACAATGGTCCGAATGCCACAATGGGCAACAAGTAAGAGACCTATCCACCCTTCCTCCAACATCCACAACATCCAAGTGGTACATGGGATGGATACAAGAGAAAAAATGGCCTGTGTACGAGGGCTATAGGAAATTCAGTCTTCCATGTATATGGACGAAGTTCAGTGTACCTGTCAAAAGAAATAATGCACATGTATTTTAGAATATATTTTTGAATTTAAGTATACAATATGCCACACCCTTTAAAAATTACATAAATATATATTTTTTTCTAGAAATAAACACTTCTGAGGATTTTTTCTGATGTTTTCCTCTTTGTAATCTCTATAATTTACATACTAAACTATATAATTATATAATCTACATATGTATCTGCATATCTATGCATTTGTTCTCTTCTATTATTGGATAAAAAAATAATAAAAGGGAAACAAAACAAGTCCCAGGAAGCATTAATATTAAGTATACCATTATTTGTTTGTCATGGCTACTTTTTCTCTGAATCTCTTTAACTAAAATCTTATCTCTTAGCATAAGTTTAACATACTCTTTTTGTCATTTAAATATTCACCACTCAGCGTTTTGGAAATGACTTCGTAGTATTTTGTTAGCAATAACTTTCTTTGGCTCTTTTGCCAAGTAGTTGATATCCAGATGCTCGTAAGCACAATAATGTGTTGGCATAAACTAATTATCTGCCATGTGCAACTATTTATACGTCCTCACTACATTAGTAAGATATGAAAGCGATTTACAATTTCCTTTAAATAGCCACATGCACCTGCAGGCAGTTTTGGTTCAATAACGCAGAAATGAATGATAAAGATATGTTAGGCATCTTTGTTCTTTATGGCTTTAAGAGTTCAAATGACTGTGAATAAAACATTTCCTTTCCCTTTGCAGCATTGCAAATACTGTGACTTTTTTTTTTTTTTTTTTTCAATTCCTGGATTAATTCTGGAGTGTTATATCTTGGAAGGAAAGAAATTTAAGTTCTATAAATCATAGAATTTAGGCTTGATAGATTATGCTATTAGTATTTTAAAAATCATTTTGGGAGAAGTGGGGAAAATGTATGGTTCATGATTTGATGGTGGCAGAGATGAGGGGAATGCATAGAAGGACATAGCTGTTGGATTCATTCCATCAGCCCAAGTTTGAATCCTGTCTCTGCAAGGTCAACTTATTTATTAGGCATAGTAGGCATGATTTTTGGTGGGGTCTCACAAAATATTTTAATTTTAATTTCTTTTGAATTCAAGAAAAAACAATTAAATATAGTAATAATGAATATGTAATAGTAAATCCAGCCTGAGTTATAATTGTCTTCATACTTAGGCAGTTACAAGACATAATTTTTGTTTTTTAATGAAGCAATGGGCCCACAAAGACAAAAGTGCCTAGATCTCATAAAAGTGACAATGCTGCTCTGAGTGGCTCAGTGGCCTTGAGTGAGTAACTTGGAATAACTTAACCAGCTTGAACTTTTCTCTTTTAATCTTTAAAGCAGAGATTGTATCTGAGAGGGCTGTTACAAGACATCCGGGAAACACTGTATGTAGAGTTCTCTGTAGACTCTTAGGCATAGAGTAAGGGCTTAAGAAATGGGAGTTATTGTTAAGTTTTGCTAAAAATGGAGACTTTGACACTCTTACCACAGTCAAAGTGGCTTAAGGAGTTCTTTATTTCCTTTGTTCTCGCCCTAAAATGACATTCTTTACTACATTGCTACTTGATGAAACTGATTGTAAGGTTTGGTGAATTCAATCAGAAATAGTCTTTGTTAAGATAATTGATGGTGTTAAAAATCAACTGCTGATCTTAACCACTCAGCCATTTAACTGAAATATCTTTGGCTACACATCCAGGTTCCTTGGCTTATGTAGAGCTCATGGATCTTGTGTACATTTATATTTATTTTTCGTTTGAGTATTTATAAATGAGTAGGAAACTATGTTGTTGTTGTTTTTTTTAACCAAATTCTTAAATATGGGACTACAGAAAATCTGGCTTAATTTGAAAAAAGAATGTTTATAAACACTTTTATCATGTAAATTATGGTTGAATTCCCATGAAAAATAACTGAATGAAGAAAAATAAAGTATTAGTATCACTCTTCCCCTGGCACCCAGTAATGATAGCCAGGGTTTCAGTCACAGAAAGAACTGGAATTAGGCCAGGTGCGATGACTAGGGGTAACCCCAGCACTTCGGGAGGCTGAGATGGGAGGATCCCTTGAGCTCAGGAGTTCAATACCAGCCTGTGCAACATAGTGAGACCTCACCTCTAAAAATTTTTTTTAAAAATTAGCTGGGTTTGGTGGCACATTCATGTAGTCCCAGCTACTTGGTTGAGATAGGGAGATCACCTGAGTCCAGGAGTTTGAGGCCACAGTAAGATATGATCATACCAGTGCACTCCAACCTGGGTATCAGAGCAAGACCCTGTCTCAAAACAGCAGCAACAACTACTGGAATTGTTTTCAATTTTATTTGCTGATTTTGGAAAATGACAATGAGGAATGAGGTGACAGAGGGGCCTGAATATTATGTGGTCTGATATAAATTTAAATCTATAAATGGGAACAAGGTGGACCTTCCCAAGGCCAGATAGTGTAATGGTATGCTTGATTTTCTATTCTTGCAATGTTATAGCCTTCCCAGCCTTGCTTATTAACTCATTAATCTTGCTCGCTCCCAGTAGAGAATCTAATGGAATCTGATGATTCCTTGGCTAGTAGCATAGTCTTGTTAAGTTTTCAGCGGTCTCTTGAGCTCTAATCTATGGCCCTAAATCTGTGAGATTTCTGTCAGTGAAGAGAAGGTCTTTAGGAATTATAGGAACTTAATCAAATTTAACAATCAGCGCATTGTACAGCATCCTGCCCCAAAGTCTATTTTTCCCCTGTGCAGAATACAATCAGCTTGTTGGTTGGAACCAGTTTCTGACAGACTCTGGCAACTTACAGATGGACACTAGTGAATTTTCCTTATTACACTGCTAAAATATTCACCCAAAAGGAGCTATAGTTTCATTATCATAACATGCAACTTATGTACTGGTGTAATGACTCACTATGTCTATATAGCTGGGACTCCTACCTTCCCTTATCTACATGTGATGAAGTATTCTCTCCCCAGTCCATTATCCCATATAGCTTCTTGCTTCTTGCCTTCAGGAAGGCACTGCTTTAGAGAATACTCTCAGTGTCCTCCTCCTTAACATTCCTATTGATGAAAACTTGTGTTCTCATGGACAGCCATTTGTTATTCACTAAGTGAATTAAATCTGGTTTTTTACTAGTAACATTTCCATTTCTGTCCTGTTCATGCCAGTATGTGCCATTGACACTTTTCCCACAAGATTAACAAGAATTGCATGCTGGGTTGAGCCTAGAATGCAGAGTTGCAATGAGTCAAGATTGCACAACTGCAAATTAGGGTCCTAATACTGTGTAAGACTTGATTTGCATTTTCATTATTCCTAGAGATGGGATCTCTGACATTGGATTCAAAAGGTTTTTGATTAAGGATTGCTTAAGATGATTTTCAGGACCAGAATTCCACTAGCCAGTTTGAAGACCCATACAGAGGAATAAGATCAGCATGAGAATACAGCTTCTTCATCTCCCTGTGCCATGACTTCATCATGCACTCTTAGACCAATCAATGATCTCCACACTTCAGTCCATTCCAAGACCCTTAGAAACCTTAACCCCAAATTCATTTAGGAGATGAATTTGAGGATTCTTCCTATCTCCTTGTTCAGTGACCTACAATTAATTCTCCTTCTCTGCTCCAACCCAGTGTTTCAGTGTATTCACCTTCTGTGTGCACCAGGTAATAAGCCTATTACAGTTACACCTTAGTGGTGATCCTACTAAGAGGTACCCCTTGTAAGCATTTATCCATGGCTAGTGTCCCTTCCATTTTGGAGGGCCCAGAGATCATCTCAAGTAGCTGCCTGAGTCATTTAAGCCAGGGGCGATCTCTGGAGCCTTCGTTGCCAGTGGAGTGTTGTCAACATTTGGCACATAAGCTTCCTAGCAGTAGAGAAATGGTTTCTGAGTCTGAAAGATGTCTTCTGAATCTGATGAGTACTCCCAAGTGCAATGAACACCACTTTTCCCTTCTCCTGATCTGTTGACCTTTTCAGAGGTCTTGTAACCTGTTAGAAGGTACTGTTGACCCTCCCTAACCTAAAGGAAGGACCTTGTTTAAGGGGATTTTCCCCAACTTGAAAGATAATAAAGAGCAACGTTTGGAGGAAGTACTCCTGGACCCTTTGAGTCTCAGTTCTGAAATCTGGTTTCACAATTCTGGCTTGTAAGGCTACATGCTTGTTTTTGTTCCATTTGTGAGTGTGGAGCCCTGAAGGAGTCACTAGCAGAGGCTCAACAGGCCTGACTTGCAGGGAACCAATTTGTCTCTTTTTCTATGTTAAAACTCAGATACTGAGAAGAGTGACTGGTATTGTGTCTTTGTTACATCTATAATTTTGTCTTGGCTGCTATGGGAAATGATAAGCTGATCTTTCTAAGCAGGCTATTGGGCTGTGTACTACAAAATTAGGATTTTCTTCACCTAAGAATCCATGAAAAAGAACAAAATGATTTATATTTATAATGTAGTGTGGTCCCAGTACTTATTAGAATATAGGGAAAGATGGCCAGAAATGGTTCCTTTAGTTACAGTACCTTTTTGCAGCTAGACTTGTTTTGTAAGAAAGAAGAAAAGCAAGATGAAGTCCCCACGTATAATGTTTTATATTGCTTTGCCAAAATAGGTCAATAAAGAAGAGAATGTTAATCAACTGGTACTAGAGAATGTTAATAAACCTGTACTGCAGGTTAATATACCTGTATTAGTGCAGGTTAACTAGAGAATATTAATATGCATGTACTAGTAAACATTATCTCTTTACTGGAAGTAAAGAGATAATGATACTTTGCTAATTTAGGTAAACAAATAGCTCCCCTTCTCCCTCTTTATGGGGGAGTCCTGACCACATCACCAGGTCCTGAACCATAGTTCCCACCTCCAAGAGGTCAGGAATGAGAGGGTTACAGGAAAGGTCTTCATTTCTCATACCTATCAGGGAACCCTTCAGCCAGGGTGCCACTTTAACTTTAGCAGGGCAATTCTGCCTTTGGCAGCTAGTTATGGGAGGTGTTGATGTCAGTGCAGGGTAACCTATGGGGCTGATTTGAGTATACTCTTCATTCTCTACTTCTGACTTACTCAATTGGAAAAATAATATGCCCACTTATTGGGATGCTTCCAAATAAATAAAAAAATTGTTTTCATTTATATTTCCAATTCATAACCCCACCTGGGCCAATGTTCAAAGCCTGTTAAATATACTTCTAATATCTGTGGAGTGGAGAATGGTCTTAGAAAGGCTAGAGATGAAGCAGATCATTTGCATGCTGACTTCCCCAGTAACCCTGGTATAGGCAGCAGGCCAGATTTCAGTGCCTATAGCCAACCTTGGATGGAATGTTAATGCTGGAGACAAGCCTAAGCTTGAGCATTATCATGATTGCATTCTGGCTAGACTCCATCAAGAAGCACTGAAGCAAAGAAGCCTTAACAAAGTTCAAGAAGTAAGGTGAAAGCCCAATGAGAGCCTCTAAGAGTTCCTGGGATGCTTTTTAAAGTTTTCAGGAAGGCAATACACATATGTTGACCTCACTTTCCCAAAATATTTAAACACAATAAATATAACATGTATTAGCCAGAGTACTTCTGATATTCTGAGAAAGTTGCAAAAGATCAAAGGGGGATTGGACATGTCTTTGTCTCAATTGGTGGAGATTTTTCAAACTATTCACCAGCAGTGACCAGGTTCAGAAGCAGAAAAAGCAATGAAAAATGCAACAACAAGCCACCTTGCTGGCAGCTGCTGTAACCTAAGGAACTCTTTACCATGGCAAGGACCCTGCTTGGGCACCCAACTTAAGATAAGACACCATTTTTCCCATGCTTCCAGTAAGAAGGGGCACTCCACTGCAGATCCTGATCAATGTGCTTATTGCAGACAGGAGGGCCATTGGAGAAAAGATTGTCCAAACCACAGAGAGGCAAATACTGAGGGAAATCAACCTCTCTTTCACCAAATGCATTATCTGCTCCCCACAGGCAAGGGACTTGAGGCTGAGAACTTTGTTGATGAGGGACAGGAATTACAGGACCCCGGGAGCTCCTTCTGATCCAACCAACACCCTTCAGCTTTCCCACACAGAGCCCCAGGTTGCTATAAAAATGGGATACAGACTTTTGGAATTTATAGTAGATACTGGAGCTACCTACTGGGTATTAAATACCTACCTGTCCAAACTGTCTTCAGAAACGGCAAAAGTGACTGGAGTCCCAGGGAGGACCTTATAAAGAACACTTCAACCCCTAGATTGCCAACATAGTTTCTTCAAGCTGAATTGTTACATTAAGCTCATAAGCCTGCTTCCAGCCCAGAAGCATTGCTGCAAAGGGTGAATCACCATTCCTGAGCAAACAGGACATCAGGAAGGGTTAAATCCATAACACCAGTACAGGTTAATGTATTTGTAGAAATGGCACTGCCAAATATAAAACAATATCCCTGAGGAAAAAAGTACAATAAGATATTGAACATTTGTTACCCATTTTCCTCCAATTTAGGCTCATTTGACCTTTCTGGTCCTCATATAACACACCTATCTTGCTGGTCCAGAGGCCTGGGACTAAGGAATATAGGGTTATTCAGGACTTGAGACCATTAACCTAACTGCAAAGGACATTCACCCAGTGGTTTCCAATCCTTATACATTACTCGTAACTTTAGTGGTGAACTTTGCTGGTTTACAGTCTCAGTTCTGAAAGATGCTTTCTTTATCATTTCTTTTAGTTCAGAGTCACAGAATTGTTTGCTTTTGAATGAGAGGGCCCAGATAATAAGGTAAAATGGCAGTACTGTTGGACAGCTCTCCAGACCTTTAAAAACTCTCCAATCATCTTTGCGGAAATTCTTGCTAAGCACCTTCAGGACCTTCAGCTAAAATATGGGACTCTGCTCTAATATGTTAATGATATATTAGGTGCTGGCACAAGCAAGGAGGCTTCCGACCAGAGCACCATATTAACATTAAATCTTCTGGACAAATAGGGATACTAAGTATGCAAGAAAAGGCAAAATGTTACAATCCTCAGTTAAGCACCTTGGGGCTAAACTCTTGCAGGGACAGAGAAACCTCCCTGACTGGAAGAAAGTTCTTGCTAGAGCTGCCAGGCCTAGGATGTGGCAGCAGCTAAGGAATTTTTTAGGCCTGGCTGTGTTCTGCCACATTTGGATCCACAACTTGAGACTATGGCAAAGTTGTTGCATGGTGTTTTAAAGGGGGGATATAATGATAACCCAAACTCCATGCTGTGGTTACTTCACACTTAATGCCTGTATCAAAATATCTCACGTACCCCATAAAAATATATACCTACTATGTACCCACAAAAAATTTAAAAACATAAAAAAATATAAAAAAGGAATATAACAAACTGTTAAAATAAACTGGGGATTGCTAAAAAGCTTTTTTGACCATTAAAGAAAAGCTGATAACAGCTCCAGTATTAAGACTCCCCAGTATAAAGAAGCCATTTGACCTATTTCTACATGAAAGAAGGAACAGAATTAGGAATGATAACCCAGTATTTAGGGAACATCAAGAGAACAGATACCTACTTCACAAAACAACTGGGTACTGCCACAAGGGGATGGCCATCTTGCCTTAGGGCTGTGATTTTCTTTAGGAAGCCGAAGTTTATTCTGGCCCAACCAACTAGAGTGCATGCACCCCACTATGTACGTCCATTACTGAGACAAAAAGGAAGCTATTTGTTGACCTCTAGAAGCCTAGGTCAATATTAAGCTATCCTCCTGAGTAACCTAAATGTGATGTTGAGAGCTGTTATTACTTTAAATTCCACCACCTTGCTCCCTCAGATAGCATCTAAACCTATGTATGACTGCTTGCAAAGTATCCAACAAGTTTATTCTAGCTGGTCAGATTTGACTGACATACCATTGGAAGATCCATATCTAGAGATGCTCACAGATGGATGTGGCTTTATGGACCAGCAGCAGCAATAACAACAACAACAACAAAAAGACCAGGTATACTGTGTTGATACACCAGTAAGTTTTGGAAGCTGAAGCACTTCCCCCAGAACATCACAGAAAGCAAAACTCATTAACCTCACCCACATCCTGCAACTAGGTAAAGACTACAAATGACTAGCTACACAGATTCCAGGTATGCCTTCTCTGTTATCCATACTCATGTGGTGATTTGAAAAAAACAAAAGAGGGCTTTTAATTTCTGGTAACAAAGAAATTAAGCATTCTAAAGAGATTTTAGCTCTGCTAGAGGCAATCATGGTCCCCAAAGAAATGGCTGTAGTTCATTGCTCTGGGCATCAATAGACAGACAGTTTGTTAGCAAAAGACAATAATCAGTTAGACAAGGATGAAAAGACAGCAGCAAGAGAAAAGGTCCCCCAAACTTTACTAATGCCATTAACACCTGGAATAATTCTTGACCTTGAACTGCCTACATACTCAGAGGAGGACTTAAAAGAGCACTCGATTGGGGTTTTGACCCTACTTGAAAAACACAGGATGGATGGATACATAGCCAAGAGGGGATAGTTTTAGTGTCTAAATGCCTCATGGGTGGCATTGCTGGACATACTCAGGGCACCACTTGGTGTATAGGTGGGAGACGCTTTTCCATTGGATTCAGAGATATATTGTTGACCCATGTATGAGTAAGATTTTTCACCTTTAGCACAGCGAGTTTGAAACTGCTTGCACTTCGCTTCAAAGCTGGCTCTTGGAGCGGAAAGCGACGTGGCCGTGGTAGTTGCCTCTGTGGCCACCATGGGATAATAAGCTGACTAGAGTGGCTGGTGTCAGGGTCGTGCCTAGAGGCTGGCCCGGGGGCCTCAGAGGAATCTACCATACCTATTGACTAACTATGGAAGATCATACTAAAATAGAGAAAATTGGAGAAGGTGCCTATGGAGTTGTGTATAAAGGTAGACACAAAACTACAGGTCAAGTGGTAGCCATGAAAAAAATCAGACTACAAAGTGAAGAGGAAGGGGTTCCTAGTACTTCAATTTGGGAAATTTCTCTATTAAAAGAACTTCATCATCCAAATATAGTCAGTCTTCAGGATGTGCTTATGCAGGATTCCAGGTTATATCTCATCTTTGAATTTCTTTCCATGGATCTGAAGAAATACTTGGATTCTATCCCTCCTGGCCAATACATGGATTCTTCACTTGTTAAGAGTTATTTATACCAAATCCTACAGGGGATTGTGTTTTGTCACTCTAGAAGAGTTCTTCACAGAGACTTAAAACTTCAAAATCTCTTGATTGATGACAAAGGAACAATTAAACTGACTGATTTTGGCCTTGCCAGAGCTTTTGTAATACCTATTAGAGTATATACACATGAGGTAGTAACACTCTGGTACAGATCACCAGAAGTATTGCTGGGGTCAGCTCGTTACTCGACTGCAGTTGACATTTGGAGTATAGGCACCATATTTGCTGAACTAGCAACTAAGAAATCACTTTTTCATGGGGATTCAGAAATTGATCAACTCTTCAGGATTTTCAGAGCTTTGGGCACTCCCAATAATGAAGTCTGGCCAGAAGTGGAATCTTTATAGGACTATAAGAATATATTTCCCAAGTGGAAACCAGGAAGCCTAGCATCCCATGTCAAAAACTTGAAAGAAAATGGCTTGGATTTGCTCTCAAAAATGTTAATCTACGATCCAGCCAAAAGACTTTCTGGCAAAATGGCACTGAATCATCCATATTTTCATGATCTGGACAATCAGATTAAGAAGATGTAGCTTTCTGACAAAAAGTTTCCACATCTTATATCAAGAACAGATAGTTGTGTTTTTATTGTTAACTCTATTTTTGTCTTATATATTTCTCTGTTGTCAAACTTAAGCTGTACTTCATCTTCTAATTTCAAAAGTATAACTTAAAATGTAAATATTCTATATGAATTTAAATATAATTTTGTATATGTGTGTAGGTCTCACTGTACCAGCTATTTGTTTACTATAATAAAACTATAATATTGATGTCAGAAAAAAAAAAGATTTTTCAAATGGTCATACAGAAATGTCTCCCCTGGGCCTTAAACAACCTCAAAACTAGCCCTCCACCCATGATACAAGGTGTCCAAGCACGGAGTGAAAGGTCATCTTGGGGTTGGCAGATTGACGTCACCATGATGCTGAGGGTGGCAAGAAAGTTTAAATATCTGCTCATGTTTATAGATACTCTTTCAGGATAGATTGAGGTATTCCATTGCAGAACAGAGAATACATCTGAAGTTGTTAAGGCTCTGCTTTAAAAAATATCATCCCTCAGTTTGGCTTGCCCATTTCTAATCAGAGTGACAATGGTGCCAGCTTTGTGGTCAAAGTCACTCAGGATGTCACTCAAGTCCTTGGCATAACATGGAAATTCCACACAGCCTGGAGGACCCACCAGGAAGAGTGAAAAAATGAATCATGTCCTGAAAAAAGGCTTCAGTTAAGATTTGTCAGGAAACCAACCTGACCTTGGATAAGGCTTTGCCTATTTCCTTGCTCAGAGTAAGAGTGGCTCTTAGAAGTAGGCTCAAATTTAGTCCTTTTGAAATACTATATGGGATACCATTCCCATGCTCCATCCTTAGATTAAACGACCTCAACAACATACATAAAAAACAGTGAGACACTGTCAGGTATGTGCAACTCTTAGGCCTGATTCTATCTGCCATTCATAAGTTTGCTTCTAGCAGATTGCTATTTCCTACAGATGTTCCCCTTCATCATACTCAGCCTGGAGACTGGGTGTTATTGAAGGCCTGGAAAGCCAGCATCCTGGCAACTAGGTAAAGCCTCAGTAGAACAGATCACATGAAGTCTTGCTGGAAACTCACTCCTCCATAAAGCTCATGAGGATTAGACCTTGGGTTTAGCACAGCCACGTGAAGTCAGCCCCGCCTGACTTAACAACCAAAGTACAGCCTGATTAATGCTTAATTATAACTGTTTTTTTTCTGCCCAGAATCCAGCATGTAATTCTTGTAAACTCTATGGGGGCGGTTTCACCATGGTGAGCTTTCTTTGGGGAAAGATGCTAAAACTTAAAATATCTCTGGTTCTGACTTGGGTCAGAGCCAAGCTCTGAGCCTACCAACAACCAGGCTCAAGAGTTTCTTCCCATATTACCTACAAGTGTTCTGGAAATAAAACTCCTTTTCTTCCCCATGCCCTTTCTACCTGTGGCATAAGTTTTGTTTTCCAAGGGAGGTCTTGTCTAAGTTGAAAAACCTAGGCTCAGGTGTGAGTGCACCTTTCCCTTCTGTACTACCTTCAGCCAGCTTGTGTCACTATTGCTACCTTTAGCCCTATGACAACTCTAAAGCCATGGCAACAATTTCTTAAACACCAGCTGCTCACTCCTTGTTCTCTTATTTTCAAACTCTATAGATCCTGTAAACAGTTCTACATTACCCAACTATGAAAAACTAACTTGATCCTTTAGTGAATGTCAAGTTCTTCTGGTAATCATGAGTAACCACCACTGATTAGAGGTAGTCTCTAGCCTTCAATCTCTCCACTAGATGTTAACTCACCATAAAAGCAGATCTCAGGAGAAAATCTTCCAAGCAGAATACATTTATTAACAAGCAGGTATAGTCATGGAACTTCTTAGCTTGGGAAATGTTTCATTCTTTTGCCCTTAGTTCCATAGACCAGAATCTTCCATGAAATATTCACTTTGAGTGGGACATAAGAGGTTCTAATGGCAAGATCTGCTGGCCTTGCAGTTGGATCCAGTGGCAAGATGTCTCCAGGCCAGAAGCTCTAGAGTTGGCTTCCTGTACTCTGGGCATTGCTGAACTTGCTCTTTGTAGTACTTATTCATGAAAGGAGTTTTGGTGCTCTTAAAGTCTTCTTAACTTCAAATCCCATTACTATTACCACCAAAAGGTTATATATCATAGGTCTTACATTAATTTATGAGCCTATACAGGTTGATTTACACTGAAAAGTTTCTTAGGTTAATTAACTCCACTGTAAGGTGTTAAATTTAAATTGTCTATACCCATATGTCTGCTACTTATACTGAAATGTCTACAGTTAATTGCACCCAGAAAATATCATAAACAAACCAGCTTGTGGTGTTGACAGAGTGTTTGAGAGGGTTCCTCACTGAGCTCCTAGATGACTTGTAAATTCAGTGGTTTCTTGAAGTTAGTCAGCTTCATGGCTCAGATGTAGTCCTAGGTAGAAATAGATGGTAGGACTGGTTTCGATGGCAAAGTCCCTTAAAACATTTCAGGCTATGATTTTCTAATGTCAGTGTTCTTCTTTATCTATCAGACTGTAGTCCTTCATTCTAGCTAAATAATAATAGATCATTCTATTTTAGGCAGAGATACTAAGGCAAGATTTGATGGGTGTCAGCTCCCGAACACCTGTAAAATCCTACGTGCAGTTTTATCCTTTGAAGCTAATAGTCCATTGGCCTCTATCATTACCAACTACACTGGATGAGGAGATCGTCCTTATTGTGAACCAAATACATCATTTCCTTTTGCTGGCCTACCTTGATTGAATTTCTCTCCCACTTTTTTACCAACACAAAATGTGTCCTCTTCTCATTTCTCATAAGTGTAGAGAGGCAGTGACATTGTCTCTAGCTCCTAGCTCTCCATAGGCTCTTTATGACCATGGCAATAATCCAAATAATTAGACTATAGATTTAATTTTAGGGATAGGAGATGTTAGCTTTGAAAGTGACATTATACATCACATTCTGAGTTTGTTACACATTTATTTGTTTTTCATTTTTTTCAATAATGATTTATTGCATGCTTACAATGAATCAGGCCATAATGCCCTAATTCAAGGATATATAATGTTAAGTAAAAATAAGCAGGACACCTGAACTCATAGAATATATTGCACCTTTGGTTAACTGATGTTAATAAAATAATCACCCACAATGATTAAAAAACTGAGAAAAAGATATCTAAAAAAAGCACATTTAACAAGGGAACATAACAGAAACTGGAGGTGGGGTTACTGTGTCAGGAAAGGCTTGAGGAAGTGCTTCCTAATTTTCTAAGAGGAATGAATAGGTGCAAATCAGGTAAAGGAGGTAGGAGGCTTCTGTCAGAGGAAACCTGTGCTATGATGCTCTATGTCAGGAAAAGAAATGCCATGAGGGAGCCTGGCACATTTCAGGTACTGAAGGAAGCTAGAGTTCCTGGAGCCAGGAAAACAATGATTCAAGACCAGACAGGAGCCAAGGCATACAAGACCCCGCCATATAAGGAATCCAGTCTTGACTTTAGGAGAAACAGAAAGGCTCTGAAGAATTTTAAGTTATGCAGTGACATGATCAACTGATTGAGGCAAGATCACACAGTCTACTGCACTGTGGCCAGGCTAGCGAGGGTCCAAATGGAAAAGGTGAGAATAGGTGAGCTATGATAAACAATCTTTAAGAAATTTTTGACACAGTCTTTCATTCATTTATTAATTTACTCACAATTATTCACTTGTCTATTTGTACTCTCTATTAATGTTTCTTGAGCACTTATTGTATGGGAAGCACTATGAGGAATATAAAGAGGAAGAAATCATAGTTTCTGCTCTCTCAAGGGCTTATTAAAGACAAGTACCTTTTTCTTCTCACAATTTGATGTCAAATTATCTCAATGGATTGATTTTGATTGACTAGCTAAAAGCAGTTTAAACCCATAAATTTTTGCTCCAGTGAATTTGTGCAGTGACAACAAAATAATTCATATTAAAGTCTGTAACTAACTGGCCTTTTCTACCTTGTCAAAAATATCTGAAAATGGTCTCAAAGTTCTCATTGTATTTTTAGGTCAGAGCCAATTTCTTTTGTCTTTCTTTATGTAGTGAAACACAGACATTCCTAACATGCGTTTCTACTCAGAACCCGTTTTTTTTAATCATCTCTCTTTCACTTTAACATCTAGAAGTTGCTGTCACATCAGTCCTCTTTTCCTTATCCCTTCTTTTAAAATCATTTCCTATCCCTTTTCTTATACCTGTCAGATGATTTGATAATCAGAGTTCCTGTTAGAACTCAATGAATATCATCCACCTACCCAATGTCTGTGCCACTGTAAGGAAGAATGAAACAGAGATTTAGAAGAAATGTTTGTCAGGAACCATCTCAGATGTTTTCTCAACCTCTCTGGGTGTTTAGGTGGAGAAAGAAAGAGAAGAACAGTTAAGAAATGGGAAAAAAGCATAAATACAACCAAAGACCAAGGAAATCAATTGGTTTAGGCTTAGGCAAGCAGATATTTATGGGCTGTGATTTTTTGGATCTTTTACAGAGTCTTCTTTGCCAGAAAAGATTTTATATGCCATTTCATCAATCAATGTTTGGCATTAAAACAAGACAAAAAAAAAACCTTGCTTTTCTCTTCATATTTCAGCAGTAAGGATAGGTCAAGTTATTCTGTAGTTAGATACTACTCCCTCCAAATTTTAGAGCCTTAAAGCAAAAAATATGTATTTCTTGTCCATGCTATATGTTCAGTGCCAGTTATTTAAGAGTTCTGATCTTTGTAATTCTCATTCAAGGACACACTGAGCAACCACCACTATTAGGAGCATCACTGGCCACAAACAAATCATAGGGAAGGAGAAAACCTGGTGAATTGGACACTCATTCATTCAGTTTCCATCTTGAAATGGCCTATGTCTGTTTAGCTCCCCTATCATTGGTCAGAGAGATTTTCAATAGCAACTCTAATTTCAAGGAAAGTGAGGAAATTTAATCTGTTCATACATCTATGCTAGAAACTAGCATTATTTGCTAGAGAGCATTAATGTCCATCATTAGCCACTTTAAAAATGTTTCCCTCCCCACCAAAATATTTTGGGACAGTTTGTTATTTTAATTGTTTGTTATCTTATTTTAAGGATCATTTGTTAACTCTTAATTCATAATACAGACAATTTTCCTATTTCTGTTTTCCAACTGAGTACAGACTGGATACCCAGAAGTCACAGAAAAAGGAAGAGCAACTTTTAACCATATTTCACCCTAGGGCATGGATAGGAGGGGCAGCTGGAAGCCTCCACATTGACAAATGAATTTAGCTCTTTAGATGTTACAGATTTGAGCTTCATTTAAACATGTGGCATTTTTTTTTTAAATTTCAGGCAAATCAGTAGTTATTTCAAAAAAGAAAGTCACTTGACTTTTAATTCAATTAATATAATTAATCAATAGCATACATTTGAGTGGATTTAATAGTAGTGCTTATACAGAGACCTTCACCCAGAAACACAGACAGGGATGCCCATGCATGTGCAGCATAAGCACTCACATTCCCATCTGCTTAAATAGACACTGTCTTCTTATCTGTATGCACTCTTACAAACACACGTTTTTCCATATGCCAAAAGACAAGTGCATACACAAATGCAGATGTATGCTACGTATGAATACTAATGAGAAAGAGGGAGGAAAAGGGGACATTAGAGAACTAACGAAAGATGGAAACAGGCCGAGCTGGAATAAAAAGGAGGGCATAGGATACTAAAAGGAGGACAGGAGAAAAAACAGAGCAGAGGAAAAGTGAGGGAATGAGGGAAAAAATGTATTCATGAGAAAAAAAATCTAATGCAACATAAGAGAATGTAGGTATATGTGCTGGGTTCTGACAGGTCATTCTGTGAAGGTGGAAGCTTGAATGTGGGTGGGAAAGAGTGGATGGGAACATATTCACACTCATGAGAAAAGATATGAGCCAAACGATTCAACAAATTCAAGGGCTGTGCATGCAACTAAATCTCACAAACTGAATGTGGAGGCAGTGATCTAACAGCTTTCAAATACTTCCGTAACACCAGCAAACACTATTGTAGTGTGGTCTATGATCCATGTGTTGTTCTGTGCACATGTATCAACTCAAAAAATACTTGTGATGACCAAAAGTAGTGAGTTCTATAAATACTTTTATTATTCAGGTAAGAAAGCTAAGACAAGATTAAGGAACTTGTCAAAGGTTGTATAGTGAGTAAGTAGTAGAATCAGGATCTAGAACCAGAGTCTGAGCTCTTAACCACAACTCTCTGTTATATCTCATTCCTCTGAAGGAAGGATTGTGATTTCTATATACACACTGTTTTAGTTCATTTTGCAATGCTATAAAGAAATATACAAACCTGGGTAATTTATAAGAAAAGAGGTTTATTTGGTCTATGGTTCTGCAGGTGCTGTACAAAAGGCAGGGCACCAGCATCTGCCTATGGTGAGGGCTTCAGGCTGCCTCCACTCATGGAAGAAATCATGTTTTTGACAGAAGGCATCATATGGCAAGACAAAGAAAGAAAGAGAAGAGGCAGTGCCAGACTCTTTTAACAATCAGATCTTAAGGGAACTAATAGAGGAAGAACTCATTCATTACTGCGGGAGGGCACAAAGCCCTTCATGAGGGACCTGCCCCCATAACCCAAATACCTCCCACTAGGCCCCACTTCCAATACTGAGAATCAAATTTTAACATAGATTTAAAAGGAACAAATATCCAAACTCTATCCCATATGAAGGTACAGATGCTCATGTCCTCAAGAATTTCCTGAAAGATAATGTATGTTTGATTCTGCCAGTGCATGTAGAAGGTGAACAATGAGAACACAAGGACACAAGGAGGGGAATATCACACACTGGGTCCTGCGGGCTGGGGGGCTAGAGGAGGAATAGCAGGGGGTGGGGTGATTGGGGAGGGATAGCATTAGGAGAAATACCTAATGTAGATGATGGGGCAATGGATGCAGCAAACCACCACCATGGCACATGTATACCTATGTAACAAACCTGCACGATCTGCACATGCACCCCAGAACTTAAAGTATAATAATGAAAAAAAAAAAAGGTAGCTAAGATGAGTCTCCTTTTGCCTTTAAATTGCTCACAATCTAATAGGATGTGTGCTATGATCTGAATGTTTGTGTTCTCCCAAAATTCATGTGTTGAAATCCTAATCCTCATGGTATTAGGAGATGAGGACTTTTGGGAGATGCTTAGGTAATGAGAGCACAGCCCTAATGAATGAGGTTGATGTCCTTATAAAAAAGGCCCCAGAGAGCTACCTTCCCTTTTCTACCATGTGAGGACATGGCCAGGAGGCACCATCTATGAACAAGAAAGCATGCCTTCACCAGACACTGAATCTGGCAGTGTCTGGATCTTGGAGTTCTTGACCTTCAGAAGTGTACAAAATACATTTATCTTATTTAAAAGCCTACCACTGTATGGTATTTGGTTATAGCAGCCCAAAATGACTAAGACAATGTGATAAAATGTTAATAAATAAGTTCAGCTGAATATTCTAGTTTTAATGTTAAATGACTGTGCTAAGTTCATCAGGAGTACAAAGTAAGGCATAGTAATTTTATCTGGAAGAAGTAGTTTATAGAGCTGAAACTTGGAGTGTTAACCAGGTAGACAGGGTGAAAGTGGCATTCCGGTAGAAGAATCAGTGAAAAATAAAAGCATAGCAACATGAAACCACTGGCTCCTGAGAGAAATGCAAAAAGTTGTATTTGGAGGGAGCATAGAGGAAAAGATGATGCTTGAAAAATGAATGCTGGTTATGGAAATGTGTGTGTGTGTGTGTGTGTGTGTGTGTGTGCGCGCGCGCCTGCATGCATGCCTGCATATGTATAATAAGGAGTGTGCAGAGAGAGCAGAGTTGAGGCTGGAGGTATAAGCTATAAACTGAAGTCAGGTGTGATATACAAAATAGTTGGACCTTATACTATTCTCAAGAAAACATTTTGGATGACTGAACGACACTATCAAAATCAGTTTTAGAAATATTTTTGTTGCTGCAATGGAAGATATATTGGAGAGAATAGAGATTAGAGTCAGAGAAATTAATTAATAGGCTACTGTTTATTAGTATTGCCGTAGTCCAAGTAAGGATAGACGTAAGGCTACGGAATTGGTAATGATAGAATGGTTCAGATAATGGATAGATAGGAGGTACTTTCTTAGCAATAATAAATGTGTGTGTGTGTGTGTGTGTGTGTCTGTGTGTGTGTGTATGGTACTGGCAGGGTGTTGAGAGAGTCTAGAATGAACATCTGCCAGTTTTCAGAATTTTGGTAGAGGAAAGATGATAAAATAGAGAACGCCAGAAGAGATACCCTTTGAGGAAAAAAGGTATCTAAGCACTGATAGTCAGTGATGTAAAGTTAGAGACAGAGCTTTAAGAGTTAACAGCATATGTCATAGCTAAGACTGTCCAAGGCCAGGCCATTATTAACTCTGTAACTAAGGCTCTCAATTTGTATTTCAAAGTGCTTAGCTTTACAAAGATCAGCAATTATTTATTGGGCATCTATGAGAAAGCCACTCTCTCAGATACAAAAAGTCTCTACCAAAGAGAAATGATCTATATTTAAAATCATTTGATATCCATAATTAATTTGCCATAGCATTATTCACTTTTTCTTAGAAATAATTGGTTGCTATTTTCTCTTTCATGTTGCTCTGACTGACCATAAAATGTCCATAGCCTGATTATATTTTTCATTTATTTTTTCACTATATGTTCTCTCTTTTCCTCTCAAGATGCAAGAGTTTTGATGCTATAAATAATGATATTGGAATAATCCTTCAGTTGGACAAATCTTATCCCACCTGAGGTGTTTACAAATGGGTTCAAATTAGGTGCTGGACTCCCTCTGTTTTCTGATTTCCTTGTTGTTATTATTGTTGTTGAATAATTGCACATGATGAGGTGTTATTACAAATAGTATAGTAGTTATGGAAACTCTGGAACCATATTGTCAGGACACTACTCTTTCCGTCAGCACGGTGAGAACCTGAGTCAGCTTAATGTTTCTGTGTCTAAACTTTCTTATCAGTGAAATAGAAATAATAATAACTTCTTACTTTTGAAGATTAAATTTGTTAATACAAAGCATTTAGAATGGGATCTAAGCTGTTATACCAATGAAGATATTACAGGTTTCCTTTTATTATTGTCATTAGTATGAATATTATTTAAAGGACATATCTCACAGGCAAAGCTGCTGATCATGTAGCCGCTTAGACTTCATTAACATGCATAGTTTTCAATGAGGGAATTTTTGGTTTGAATTGCCAGAGTTTTATCTTTGTTTTAGGAAGAAATTCATTAACCTAAAAATAAATTTTACCTATAATTTTACAAAAGGAAGGCAAAATAATTTTCTTACAAATAATTCTTATGTGTGTCATGATGTAAATATTTTTTAAAATCTCAGAAACCACCAGGATATCCTGAATGCTTAATATATTCTATTTGCAAGTTGGATGAGAATTTGTAAAATTACTTTACAAACAGTTACTAATTATGTTTGAAGAAGGTAATGTGCATGGTTTATTCAAGCTAGTATACATGATATATTTAGCTCTAATGAAATGTGACCTAGATGCATTAATAGAAAAGAATAGTTTTGCAATTGTTTGTGAAATCTGTTATTTTCACTTTACAGCTGTTTCTTCTTTCAGAATCTTGGGGCCTAACTCTCCACCTAAATGCAATATATGGGAAAGTAGAGCTTGACCACGTCCTGGTTTTGACTTGATAATTGTCAACTAAAAATTTGTACCAGTTTTGTTTTTTTGTTTTGTCTTTTGGTAATGTGGTGAATGTATGAGAACTGACTTACACTCCATGTCCATTTTGAAATCAGTAAATCATTCAATGGGAAAAGTAGGAGATAATATTTAATTGTTTGAAAACAGAATAATCAGTGGTTCAGTTCCTAATTTTTCATAAATTTGCATTCTCATTCAAATGAATGAATCACATAGGAATGTATGTAGTTAAAATATATACAAATATATAAAATATGTACTGAGAGTTTTAAAAGTTAAATATAGTGAGAGGCTATTCTTATTGAGGTAATTATGATATTGCGCTTCAAAGCGTGTAAAAATCATCATGATCCAATTCATGTAGTAAGATTAAATGTATTTTGTAGAATTGTGATTTTTAAATATTATTTTTATTAAAATCCTCATGTCTATTTTTATTAGTTCAGATATATATTTATCTACAGCTATATCAGCATATCTGTATATATGTATGTATGCATATGTGTACAATAAATATAGCTGTATTATATATACACATATGTAACATATATATTTACATACATCTATCATTCTATAGAAAGCTTAAGATTAATGCAGTCTCCTAGGGCATATAAAGTAGTAGATCTGTATAGCAGTAATGCTAGGTAGGGTCCTAAAAATGAAAGCTGTACAAAATATCTGTTCAAGAACATGAACAGTTTTTATAACAAATCTTAAAATTGTACAATATTGTGAGACATCAGCTAATAAGAAACCAGACAAAACCAGGATCTCCCAATTCTTCAGCTTTTTTTAATTCTTGGTCTTTATGTGGAAATTTTCTTAGGGATTTTAGTTTTGGGGTTGAGGAATATATAACAAGTGACCACCCCACCCATCAACCTAATTTGTTGGTCAGTAATTCGAACAGGCTCCAAACAGAAGGTTTTGTGCTACCCAAGCCTGGGTGGAAATGGATTCACTGGCAACCAATTAGTTGTCAATTCTTCCTCAGGATTGGTTGCCTTAGGACATGCTCCAAAAGGAGTGGGTAGGAAGAGCTTAGTCACGACCCACACAGGCTGGCTCAGATCTCAGAGAGTTAACCTGCACTCTCTCACAAAGAGCAGAGAAGAAAATCTGGCTGAGTTTGTCAGATGTTTGAGGAAGCTGGACAATCCTCAAATTTCCAGAGAATTTTGTCTGGGCTAATAATACAGCAAAATAACAGTATAGATATGCCTATATAGTAGAAATCTGCTGCCCACAATCAACTTTTCTAGTTTGATTTCTTTTAATGTGCTTTGAAGTTTAAGTCACAGCTATCCAACATTTAAAATTGTAAGACACTGGGAGAACTAAAAGCAAGGTTTTATAATAAAACATTTTAAATTGAGTTTTTACGGTGGGTCTTTCTCATGTAAATGCATTCCTAAATCTGTGGGATGTACTAACATACACTTAAAGAAAAAACTAAAATGATGAAAATCATCCAAAGCAGTTTGAACTTTGTGAAGTGTCATATAAGAGGGTCATATGTCACTGAAATTACATATTTAATAAGGGTGCTAATGGGAAAAGCTAATTCCTTAAAACAAATCATTCCCATTGATATAAATGTTGAATGAAAAAAATTAAAACTAACATTTATAATTTGATATCAGAATCCAGGAGAAGACCATGTAAATATGAGAATAACATGTAAATATATTTACAAAAATTTTGACATTCATTAAAGAAAAATGTTGTTGGAGCATAGCAATTATGGAAAGAAACCATGCACTGCTCAGCTTCCATTATCAAAATATTAACAATTTAGTAGTAATATAAATTGAGAGACGATAGAGATCTTAATGAAGATTAACTCATAGAAATGGAAAATAGGAAAATACAGTAGGAAGTGAACTGTTCATGCCAAGTGAACTGTTCATGTCAAGACACTTAGGTTCTCTGGTTGCAAGGTTTTAAATGGCATGCTTTTTATCTTGGTGAATTTCAATTAGACTCTGCAATGGGCAAGTCAGGAAAAGAATATTAATGATGGAGGAGAGAGCTGGGTGGTATTCCACTCTTCACAGAGCAAGCTGAATAAGACAGCAAATGTTTGTTTAGGTTGTAGCATATTAAATGCTCATCCAGAAAATGGCGATTAATAGGTTAAAAAGTACAGCTGGAAATATTTACAATGTAAAGGTTTTACTCTCTTCCCATAATCTTCAAAGCAAAGCTAAAATTTACTGTAGATTAGCAGTGCCTGTTAGAAAAAGTGCACCATCTAGGAAAAACATCTGAATTTTTGGTGCATAACTAACAAAATTGAAGTGTTTGGCACATATTGACTCTGAATGTAAAATGACAGAAACATATCAGCATACTTATCTCTCTCTTTTTCCTTTAAAGTGTCTAACGTTTATACAACTTCTGGAAGAGATAAACACTGGCTCTGCTTTGCCTTAGTAGAATGTGCATAACATTCTGTCTTATGTGCAGTACGAAAAGGAAAATGTCTCTTTTTTGTTGTTGTTCAAGTTGCACGTTTGGATTTTATCGCCTCAGATAAAATAGAACAGAAACGAGACAGATCAAACACACAATGCTGAAAGTATAAGATGGGACTGGAATTCCAAGTCCCTTTGCCAGCAAAAAGCCCTAAAGAGGGAAAACCTCAAACCTTGTTTCCTTTCCTCCCCCTGGTAAAGGAGTTGCAGAGATAGTAGAAGCACAGCAGGTCCCTATTTGCTCCGGGGTAATGTAAACTTTCTGGAGCTGTCGATTGAGTTTGATCACCTGCTAGGGAGGGCGCCTGTGAAAAGAGGTTGGAAAAAGGATTGCTGGAAGTGAGCGGGAGGTTTCCCAAGATGTGCGTGTAATCTGCAAACGGACTTTAGTGACTGGTTCAAGAGAAGTCTCCAGCCCTTAGAGGTTTGAGGGGAAAACGGTCTTGATTGCAGGAGTGTGAAGGAATGAATAGGGTATCAGGAGGGTTCAGGAAATCAAAGAAACTTCCTGCTGTCTGATTCCACGCAACATTCTTTGAACTTGGTCCTGCGTGGATGCGCTGATGACTAAGTGAAGGCGTGATTAGTCCCTCGCCCTCCAGCGGGAGCGGTACCTCTTTACCTCTTAGCAGCCACGTCGCTCCACAGCAGGGTGATGTTGGGGGACGGGCGGCTGGGCGCGGCCCCAGGGATCTAGGGCGTCACAGCCACGCTGCATTCCCGACTTCACATCAACACCCACCGGCAGCTTCCCCAGGAACCTTGGGGCCTTTCGGGAGCCCCAGCAAGCAGCCTCGGGGAGCAGCCCGGGGCGGCGCGTGGGCTCCGCTCCTCCGGCGCGGCGTGGGCGAGGGGAGCGGCGCTCGGAGCGCACCCAGGAGCCCGACGCCGCCCGGGTCTGCGCCTCTGCTAGTGCCAGGCGGGCGACGGTCAGTTACCAGGGATCGGGGCGGGGGAGAGTGTGTGCGGGGGTCCCCGCGTTCCCAGGAACCTCCTTAGTCCTCCTACCCGGTCTGACTCCTCCTCCTCCAGGCGCGGGGCTCGTGCCCGCCATCGCCGGCGCGCACCGCGCCTCCGCCCGCGTCCCCCCAATTTCCCCCCCTCCCCAGCTCCTGCCACCGTTTTCCCCCTCCTCCTCTTCCTCCTCCTCCGCCCATCACCGCCACTACGAACGCCTTCGTCTCCTTCTACACCTCGCGCCGCCGCCGCTCCTGGCGCCCCGCTCTGGCTTCCACCAGCCCATCGCTCCACGCTCCCTCGGCTGCTGCAGTCTCAGTCAGTCTCTCTCTCTCTTTCTCTCTCTCTAAGTTTCCTATCTCGTCAAGATCAGGGCAAAAGGAAGAGCACACCGAATTCTGCTCGCCGTTTCAGGTAGGGTCGCACACGTTGGTCCCGACAGGGACCCTTTCTCGTTTGTCTGTGCCTCGCGTGCAATCCTCATCTCCCCCCACCCCACTTTCAGAGGCTCCCTGGAAACGGGGGAGGCTCAATTCCCCCAGAGTTCCCCTCCCTAGCGCAGTTAAAACATAATTTCGATACTTATCCCCAGAAGCCTATTTGCGACTACAATAAAATTCAGGACGCCGGCCCGGCAGGCAGCACGTTAGCCTGGCTGTTTTAGAGTCTTCAACTTTGCACGCTGTGGTTACCGCTGCCTGCCTGCCTGCCTGGTGTTTGCTGCCGGAGCCTCACGCTCCTTCTCTTATTGTGATCGTCGGCTCCGGAGCAGCTGTCAAACGCATCGTTTCGCAGCACTTGATCCGAACCCGGCTGCCTCCAAGACACGGTCTTGGGCAACCGTGGGTGGGCAGGGAGGGAGATTATTTTATTTCGTTAAGGGGAGTGAAGAAACGGAGACGTGAGGACCGCAGTTCACTGTAATGAAAAGAATAATTGCAAAAGTGGGCTGCCTGCCCCTAGCTTGCGGAGGTGGTCTTGGTTGAGGGGGCTGTGGCGTGAAGTACCCATCCCTCCTCTCCTTTCCTACTCTCCTCTCCAACCCATTCCCTTTTCAGCTCATATGTCAGTTTAAAGTCCAGGGTGTTATTATTACATGTGTGCGCAAAACAGTATTTGCTGACGATGAGACTGGGGGACGTTCCTGGCAGAGAGAAGTCTGATTACTTGGTTATCTTGCTGTTTAAAAAAAAAAAAAGGGAAAAGAAAGAAAAGAAAAGAAAGAAAAAGGGTGGGATGTGTGTGTCCGGGGGGTGAGGGGGAGAAAAAATCTCCTCCCCATTATCAAATCCTACACACAATCCAGGAAGTAATCTCCATAGCTTTAACTCGAATCCCTGACTAAAAGGATATTTTTGGGGGTTACTTCGATAGTGGAACTGAAGGCAATTTTAAGTGTTTTTTGTTTTTCCTTCCATGGCTTTGTAAAGAGCGGCAGTGATGAAGACAAAACTGAACATCTACAACATGCAGTTGCTGCTTTTTGTTTTCTTGGTGTGGGACCCTGCCAGGTGAGACATTTATTGTATTTGACTATGTTAATTCAGGGTAAAGGTGTGTTTCTTGTATGCCATCAAAGCTTTTGAGAATCTAGAGTGTTTTAAAGAATTATTTCTCAGAAAAGGGGGTATATGGGAAAAGTGCACTGTGAAGTAGTAGACTGTAAAAACTTCACTGCTTCTTGTTCTTAGTGATAAGCTCCAAAAGCAAACAGAAACATTTTCTATGCAGAAAATTCACAGAAGAAAAGAAAATCCTTTTAATGACATATTACTACAAGGAATTGAAGTGATTAGTATAGGCACTTAGAATATAACACCAGGATTCAGTAAGGAAGCCAAGTTTCCCTTCAAAGCTGACAGAAAAGTACCAGCTAAGTGATTTGAGTGTTAACTTAATTTTTTTCCCTTTTTCTTTTCTTTTTTTAATGGTATGGCTCCTTCAGTCATCATAGAAAACTCCAATGATGTGTGAGTCTTAAACCTCTAGGTGGAGGTAGTATACAACTTCACAATCACAAACAATAAAACAAAAGCTAGATTTAATAATCATAAACTTTTTGCATTATTAGGATCCTTTTTGTCTGAAATGCTTAGAGTCAGAAGGAGTACTTATTTAAAATATATAATGAATTTTCTTTCACCTATGCTCTAAAAACATGAAATTAATTTCTATTGCTTTCAGTAACTTCATCTTAATTGCAGTCTTTCCTGCTTTTCATCATCAGTGGGCACCTTTTCTTTAATGCTTTTAGGATATGATTTTCAAAATACCAGAATACATAAGATACAAGTTTTATAAGAATATTTCTGTAACCACTCACTTTTTAAAAAACAAATGTCTTTATTACACATTTATTTCTCTTTTAACTTTTTATTTTATTGTCCAAATAATGGTCAAAATATGAAAACATTTATTAGAATTGAGAGGCCATCTATCTTATAAAGCCTTGTTTTCATTTGGAAAATATCTACTAATTTAACATCTACATATTGATTTGAGAAAGAAAATATAAAATATGATTAAAAAACACTTTTAAGTGAAAACCTCTATGTGGGAACTTTATGAACATCTTAGTTACTGGTTGTAAAATTAGCCTAAGTGGGCAATATAGAAACTTTTAAGGCCAGAGAGTATAAAGTGATGCACTTATTTAATTTGTAGATGTTTGTCTTCATTTCAAGATTTTAATATTTTCTCTGCTCTTAAGGCAATATTTGTTTGAAGTTGGTTGCCAGTTTTTGATGTATCATGACTAGTTTTAGCTACTAGCTCTGTAGTCATTTAAATGCAAATTGACACTTTCAATAATATTTTATACAATGCACCTTGATCAGAATGTAATTACATATAATATTTTATTTTAAAGGAGTGGACAATCCATGATCAATTAATAATCATTGAAAATCTCAGTATTTAGACATATTTCTCTCAACTAGTTTCCTGTTCTATATTTGAGCAGTAATGCTTATGTCAGTATTTTATTCTATTATATAAATGACTCTTTTTCAGGGCCAGTAATTTAAATCTCTGATTCATTCTGAGAAAAAAAAATGGCAGTGAAAAGGGACATTCTGTTTTATACATTCAGTTGCTTCTGCAACAAATGGCTGCATGTCACAAAATCAGGTGTTTGGCTTTATGATGGAGAAATAATGGAGAAAATCACATTTTCTAAACCTTTTCTGGTGATATTTTAAGACCATTTGTCCTTTCCACAAATTTGTTATAAAATAAAAGTAACTAGGCATTCTAATCTTTACATTGCACCTTATTGCTCTTCTTAGAAATCAGTCAGGAAGAACTGGGCTCTAAGGCTCTCTGCAGTTGTGTATGTGTTGCTGATGCTTTCATAGCTCACCTCCACCTCCTGGCTACATTTTGCCTGGCACATAGCCAGTGGAGTTTCCCTGATGTCTGTATTGCACTTGGCCATTGGGTGGAGGTATACCCAAAGTAAGGAAAAAATCCCTATTTAAAAGAGAAAAAGACATACGAAAAAGAAAGACACTTATGAGAGAGATAGAAAATATATTTACCTCCATAAAGACAATTTATTTTCCAATTCATACTGAAAACAATTATTTCAAGAGTCTGTTTGATTATTGGACTTTTCTAGCTGCGGTATAGCAATACTAATAGTGTTTGCATGTGAAAATCTATGATCATAATATGTCCCAGTAGACAGATTTAGAAAGAAAATGAATAGTCCACATAAAATGTTAAAGGGGTAAGAATCTCAAATAATGTTAACACCAAACTTCTGATAATCTACTATTTAGAATCGATTTCAACTTCATGTTCACCTATTTTTGCAGACTTACTGGTATTTATAGAAATTTTAAAAGGAGGAAAACGAGTGGTACTAATAGCTCAGGGAGTGTTAAAATTTAAATTAAGGAAGAAAAGCATTCTGGCATTTGCAAAACACACATATGTATATATATCAGCTTTTAAAATTATCTGTTTAGGTTGGTGCTGGCTAACATCCAAGAAGATGAGGCTAAAAATAACATTACCATCTTTACGAGAATTCTTGACAGACTTCTGGATGGTTACGATAATCGGCTTAGACCAGGACTGGGAGGTAAAAATAGTTTTCTTTTTTTAAAACTCATAAAATAATGCCTTTAAAAGTTAAGGGTAATATTCCTATTTTAATACATTTTATGTGTGAATGTATCACTGTATATATAAAATCATAGAAAATAGAAAGATATATGAAAAAGCACTATCTGTGATTCCTTTTATACACACATAATGTATTTAACATATCTTTCATAGAATGCCTAAAGTCATCTGGATCCTAGAGTTTCTGCATGAATAGTTTTTAAGTTAATTTATTTCAAATGGCTAACTTTCTCACACTAAGAGTATGTTAAAGTCTAGTATTATTGAGCAGATATACTTATGTAGTATATTTACTTTATTTGATCATATTTTCATATCAGTTCAGATACACAGAAATAAGGAACATAAAATGTATAAGAATATAGTGGTTGAGTTTTAAGAAATACACTTTTCAGAACTCTATAATGATAATTCTTTGCACATGCATGTGATATTTCTAAAATACAGTACAAGTTTGTTATTCTTGAAACTTTCAGACATTTCAGATATACACTAGATATAGGTCTAAATTTTTGGATTGAGGCACAATTTGATTTCAAATTTAAACATTAATTTTTTACTCAGAAAAATAAATATATATATATTTATTCAAAAAGGGAAAAGAAATTGGGTTTGGCTAATATGTTAAATTTTAATGACCACATTTACAGCTTGTATGTTTCATAATCATTAAGATGTTTAGTTTCACGTTAATTTAAGACAAATTAGTTGAACAGTTGATACTAATCGAAGATTTATATAGTTTACCTGGTTATTGCCAGGTTTGGTGACTTCGCAATGCTAAGTTTCTGGAAAAGATTGTATTAGTCTGACTCCATGCCTGAATATTTATGCAAATAATTCCTTTAAAAAATATAAATTTTGTGTGTATGGTTTGGATTGTCCATGGGTAAGAAAAAGTCAGAAGAGACCAGGCTGGTTCAATAATATGCCATTTAAATTTGATTAGTTTTTTACTTGAATCCCTGAGTAATATCTTACATTTAAATCCCAGAAAGGAATAATGTTCACATATATATGACACATTGCATCCTGAAGGAAAAATTCAGTTGTTTAATATATGCTCAATTTCTAATAGGAAAAACAAAAAGGAAAACAATATCTGATTAGTAATTAACACGCCTAAAAAGCATGAATATAAAGAATTACTGTCCATGTTAACATATGTGGCAATGAACTATTGGCCAAACTCGTATAAGAAAAGTAAGCCTAGTAAGTAAGAAGTGAGGGTCTCATAACTCACAATGTTACTTTAAGAGACAGCACTAAGGCAGATTTTTTTTCTAAACCATAGATTTTATTATTTTTAAATAAATTATCTACTGTCAAATTTTAAAATGTTCAAGCTAGACCATAGACTTTGTCTCTGAATTTTTAGGAGGAATATTTATCCTCTGGGTATATGGTTGGGTAGTAGAAACTACCTGTTTGAGGACTCACATATTGTTGTCGATCTCTTTATATTTCCTTTTAAAATCTTGCATCCTTTTTATTTCCAATGCTTGCATTCAAATAGATTTTGTTAATCGTGTTAATGCAATACACTAAGTGGCTTTTCTTGCATTATTTTCTTCCTTTCTCAATCCTCTGATATTGAACACAGCTAATATCTCACAGTCAGGTCAGTCTTCTTTATGCTTTATATTCCTTTTTATATGCCACTCTCTTTTCTTGATCAAGTGCCTTTGGTGGCTTCCCATTTCCTTTGGTAGTTGGTGGTGAGGATAGTGGAAGGAACATAGTCCTTGGAGGCAGACAGATCTAGACTGGAATTCTGCTCCATCCACACACGAAGCTGTGCCTTGGCCATATCACCTCTGTTTCCTTTTATTTAAAGTGGTTATATATTTACCTTTCTACCTTATTGGGTTGTTGAGCTGTTTATATAAACAAAAAGTGTACACAAACCATGTGCTATATACTGGCAGTTCAATGATATCAATTCTTTGCCTCCTCCCTTGGATTGCTAATTTAACAAGGATTTCTGCAGTCTACTCTGGTGTCATTTGCCACTTTACCCCACCTCCCATTCTTCCTGCCCTTCAAACACATCTATTTATTCTCTCTTGATAATTCATCTTAACTACTCCCTTGGTTTTTGATCATATGATCTCCTCTGACTAGAATCATTTTTTCCTCATCCCCTCTGGTGATCCAAATCCTACCTTTCCTATGAAAATCATCTTAACACCAGTCCTTTTTAGTAAAGATATTTTAACTGAATTGAAGCACCCAGAATAAATTTTCTCTCTTGATTTTTTTTAACCAGTCATTGACTCTGTGTCTCCTGGTACATATGTGCTATCATGTGTGATTTATTACCATTTTATGTTTCTCTTGTTACCTTATTAAGATTCAAAGCTCATTGAGTCAAGATATTGTATAATAAATCCTCTGTTTTCTCAGCAACTAAATATTGATTTGCATATTGTGGTCATAAAATAAATGTTGATGCTTGATTAACTTTTCTGTGACCAGTTAATTGTCTGGAAAATGGGACTACTCATATCTGGCTGACTTTTGAGTTAGGAGTGTTGAGGTGGTATGTTGAGTATTGCTCTGGAGGAGAGCAGTGTGACTTAATGAAGAGAACCTTGCTTTAGACTGGAGATTTAGTAAAATCCTGGCTCTGGGGCTAAGCAGTTGTGTGACCTTTCAACCCTTAGCCTCTCTGGATCTATATTTGTCATCTGTGAAACAGGATTTCTAATGCCATTCTTAAATTTTTTGATGAATATTAAATATGATATATGCAATGAATTTAGCACAGTAACTGGCAGTTAGTTTATAAATTACAATCTATAAGATATTGAAGTCTTATAAATTACATATAAGACTTATAAATGACAACTAAAAGACTCTGAAGAACTTTCTAAATGTACTGTTGCAAGTTTAAATTATTATCTGATTACTTCTGCATCCAAAATTTTTGGCCTGAAGGCACACATGTCATTTCAAATAGAAAGTTCAGGGAAATAACCTGTAGCATTATTTCCCATAAATGAATAATAAGGGAAAAATGGGTTTAATTCAATTTTAATATATTAAACTGAACATCTCTATTGATGGGCAATCTAGTTAATCTCAAATACTATTTTCTTTCCTTTATAACTTTAATATAAACAGGTACATAGAAAAGGGGAATCAGTTTTGAACTATGAGTTAGAAAAATTGTTCTTTTCACCTGGCTCTGTCAGTTACCACCTCTTATTGTAGGCATTTTGAGCCTTGATATTTTCTTTGGGAAAGTGGGCATAATAGAATTTTATTCTGAGAGGAGGAGAGTCCATTGTGATTCGTTTATATGGCAAAAATTATATAATATATTAAGTAAAAAATCTTAAGGTATTTAATGATTAATAATAGATCCCTTTAAAAATTTAAGTCAGAGCCTGCCCCTCAACTGCTCAGATCCTTGCAGTGGTGTCCTATTCATTCAGAATAAAAGCTGGATTTCTTGTGTGGGCCTGTAAGGCCCTGCAAGGTTTGTCTCCCCACTCATTCTTTAACCTCACCTCACACAACTCTCCCTCTTGCTAACATTGCTTCAGTCACATTGGCTTCGTTCCCACTTTTTGAACACACTGGGATGCTCTGTGGAGCCTTTCCCTGGTTGTCTCCTCTTCCTTGGTATATCCACGGATCTCAACCTCTCAGTGAGGTCAACCCTGACCAACCTAAAGAAACTCCAACCTGTCTACCTATAAGCAATCCTGATCCCCTTTGCCCAATTTCATTTTTTCTTTGTGCTTCTTTAGCATTTTTAATATATATCATTATTTATTTATTACCATTATATTAATTACATATTTTTGTCTCTTTTGCTAGAATGTATGCTCTATGAGGTCTGGAATTTTTGCCTGTTTTGTAGCTTGATTCACTGATACATGTATGCTAAGCATCTAGAACAGTGACTAGCACATAGTAAGCACTGAACTAAATATCTCTTGAATGACTCAATTTTATTAGTTAATTCATTTTTGTTTTTAGTATGCCACCATGAAAATGATCAACTATAGAGCTTAATTAATCCTTAAAATTAATGGAGTGATGATTTAATTACTACCTTGGCCTCTCACTATTAACATCAACATATTTGAAGTCTATTTCTTGGTGAATTGGAATAATTATTACACCAAATACTCAGACTCCTGACTTATAGTACCTGTGATTCTGCCATGAACGAACTGTAATTTGGAGTGATTCATTTGTCCCATCTATGACTTAATTTGCTCATCTGTCAAGTGGGAGTAGGAGTTCCACATATTCTATTTATATCTCATAGGGATAGTATATGGCTCAAGTAAATGGAAATTCTTAAGAAAGCACAATGTGACATGCAATTGATAGGTATTAGTATTGTCAGGTATAGCAGAGGAGAAATCTTCAAGGAGAATATTATGTTAGGGAGTAATATTCTTCAAAAACATGTCAAGAAAATACTGATAGGTCTTATGCATTTGGTAGTCTTACTCCATTGTGGGCCTGAAAACTTGAGATGGGATTGCCTCAAAAATCTTATCTACCAAGACCATGCATTCAGATTAGCTAGAAATAGTAACCAAATCAAGTTTTCTTTTTGTCTTTTGTCTTCAATTTAGTCATTAGAGCTAAAGAGTTGGGGTACCAACCAAATGAAAATATTTCATAAGGGGCTTTTACATTGTTAAATGAATAAAAGGAACGTTTGTTTCTTGGACAGATTTTATAAGGTCATTGGAAAATTGAATGTGTAGACAGGCCTCATATATTCATGAAAGCTGACATCCACATGCTCAAGAGTAACAACTATTTGAAATGACAAGCCTTGGAATCTAAATTATAGATTCAGTCTGGAAAATCTAGATTGAGTACCATGCTTAACCACATTTTGAAAAGCTGTTTTGAGGAGGTTGGCTAGTTAGAAACACTCTGTCCCAACTTGATGCTTTTGTCTTATACTCTGAAACCTTAAAATACCTTATGCTTAAAAACCATGAAAAACTTGAAGTCTGAACATAGAGTCTGATGCTCAGTTTCCAGCTTCACTCTTGGATATTTATCTTTAGGCTGTGGATAGATGTATGATAACATATTTCTGTGGATTTTATTACTTCTTAAATTTATAAAAAAATAAAATAGAGGCTACTGAGTGGGCCAAAATTAATACTGAAAAATCTGATCTCTCCCAGAACCTAAGAGGAAGTCTGGCCTCAAAAGAGCATTGTATTACTTCATAAAGTAATGGTAAAGATCAGTGCCTGCTTTTGAATTCCGTTCCTGTTGTATATTAACTATATAACTTTCAGTACATTGCTCAACCTCTCCTTGCTTTGATTTCTTTATTTGTAAAATTATAAGACTTGTTGGTTTGTTCTGGGCTTATTTTAGTTTATGCATCTAATTCCTTTTGACAGTGGCTGACAAACAGAATAAGAACTCAATACATGTAGAAATTATTACCGTTATTGTTGATCCTACTACCACTTCTACTAGAAATGCAATAGAATATATCAATCCATGTTACACTTAATTTATAAAAGCTTTGACTTTCCAAACATGATAAACTTGGAGCATACAGAATTCAGCTTTAAAGAAAGAAGTTATTTGTGTGTTTCTTATGCATTCAGTCTTATTGTGTGGGCACATCTTTGTACATGAACAAAATCCCTGAAAACAAAACCAATGATCATGACATATAACAATTTGGCATCACCAATTCATGATAATGAATTTGCCTATAGAAGCAAAGATGTATTTACAGAATAAAAGTTCATCATATGATATAAATGATGATTTTAGGGACATATTATAAAACTGAAAGCATGGTCACCACCCTAACATGGGATGTACCAGGTACTTCAACAGCAAAACCTCTGGGTCTTGAAACTTTACAGTATACATCCTGATGCTTGATAACATCATACTTATCTTTATGATTATGGGTAGAGATATCAGGACGGAGAGAACACACTGAGAATGGTTGAGGGGGCGAGGAAAAGATGGGGAAAGGTAGGTTGCAAGATGAGTAGAAAGAAGAGATTGAGCTGAGCTGTTAAGTAGTTCTAGTCTCAGTTGAAGGCAGAGTAAGCTCCAGATGTTAAAGCTTCTGCTTCTTTGAAAATCTGTTATGTTTGGCATTCTCCTCATTCAGGCAGCTGCAGTCAAGGCTGATGCTCCTTCAGAAGCATGAGGCAGCTGAGAATCTAGACTCTCTTCCCTTCAGACTCAGATTCCTGGGGTCTCCTAAAGTTCATTGAGTAGGATAACCTTCAGAATAAACCTTCTGCATAAGAAGATTTCAGAGTCCTTTCATGTTCTGCACCAGATCCACCCACTAGACTGCCTAAAGGTCACAGGGAACACTGCATTTTATTATTTCATGAGTGAGAAAATGAAAATAAATTGGGATGGTTTCATACAAGTGTGTAAATAGCTTTTGATAAAAGTGTAAATGACTGATATAAAGTCATTTGTCATTTCCTATTTATTTAAATTTACTTTGTGGGAGGGATGAAACGTGTACTGGCTGCCTGAAGTGGGATGCCATTAGGGAGGCTGGAGACTTGTGGACACAGCTTTCAAAGTCAGTTTCTTTAATTTTGTCTGGGGGCTGTCCTACTTCTCTCCATATGGCACAGAAATGGCATACTGATGGACTTCACCACAGTGCATGCTAGGTTCAACTAGAAACATGGTAATGTTAGGTACAGCTTTTCGTGATGCTTTTTAATATTTTGAAGCATGACTAACAAGCATCTTAGTGTTTCTGCACACCCTCACCAACACTGTGTGTTGCTTGCCCACTCCTTGTTTCAGAATGGGACTAAGATAGGCTTCTTAGGAAACAGGGTGAGGTAGTTTTGCAGAATTTTTTCTCAGTTGGTTGTTTTACCCAGATATATAGCTTATGATTGTTTAGTAGGAAAGGCAGACTGAATATATGACAGCGCTGGTATGCGTTAGATTAGATAGTAGCACTTTCTCCACATACAGCAAGCGTCAGGCAAAATTCAAGGTGATGTCAGTTAAGTGCATGACCCAGAAAATATTACCTATGTTGTTGTTGTTGTTTTTCGGAGACAGAATCTTGCTATGTGGCTCAGGCTAGAATACAATGGGGGCCTCACTCTCTGCCCACTGTGGCCTCCACCTTACAGGTCAAGCGATCCTCCCACTTCAGCCCCCTGAGTACGTAGGACCACAGGTTTGTGTCACCACATCCAGCTATTTTTTAAATTTTTGTAGACATAGGGTCTCACTATGTCTGGTCTTGAACTCCCGGCTTCAAGTGATCCTCTCACCTTGGCCTCCCAAAATGCTGGGATAATAGGCATAAGCCACTGCACCTGGCCACTACCCATGTTTTAATGAACTAACACTAGGGCTTTGTTTGTATCTTAAAACATTTTTTGGTTAATAGTAGTTTGTTTTTTCAACCATCACTGTTGTGAAGGTGTTGTCTTCAGTCGTAATTCTGAGGGATAGTTATTTTCACTGTTTCAGGCACAAGCATGCTTCACTCACCATATTTTTACCCCATAGCACTTCAGCTCAGATGCAGTCAAAGATTTCTTTCTGTCCCCCTTAATACACGGTGGGTAAATTGGACCATAAGTATGACCAATCCATTTGTTTTAGTGTTCTATTTTGATTGCTACAGCTTAATCACCTTGTGAAATCTATATTGGTAGTGAAGATAGTGAAATGAACAGATTGGCCAGTAAACAATTCATTACTTTTCAATGTGTTAACATGGAAAGAGTCAAATGAAATTGTTCTAGTATTTTGTTCCTTAAAATGTGTATTGAAAGCATACGATATGCCAGCCATGCTACTCTGAAGGACATAAAGACATACAAGCTGTGGTGTTGGTCTTCCCAGAGACAAAGTCCCTCAGGGGGAAGATAGGCAAATACACTATCATTTTCAAAATAGCTTGAAACCACGCAACACATGGGCCACTATAAGAACATACTATTGAAGTTTAGAGAAGTAAGAAATGATTTTTACTTGTACCGTGTAACTGAAGTTAGCGAAGTTTTGTAGCTGTAAGGATAGTTCATTCATTCAACTGTTTCTTACTAAGGGCTTAGGATTTGCTGCATACTATATTAAATGCTGGAAGAACTATGATGAACAAGACCCAGTCTGCATAAATTCATATCACACCATATTTTGGCTCTTTCTGGCTTTCACATGTTCTAGGCACTGGTTTCTTCTTTCTCGTCTTAACTAAGATATAGGTGAAGGGGAGGAAGGCAGCAAATCACACTGCCACGTATGCACCTATGCAACAATCTTGCATGTTCTTCACATGTACCCCAAAACCTAAAATGCAATTAAAAATAAACAAATAAAGAGAAATATCTGATTCTAAAACCAAAAACAAAACAAAACAAAAAAGAATTCTGTATAACCACTCTGTGTTTTCTTAATTAAACTTTAAGTCATCTCTCATAAAGGGAAGAGTGATTTCTGGTATAGTTGTTGTGAGGCAGATAATTATGATATCTACAGAAGAGTGTAAAACCCAGAGAGCACATTTTATCTGTTTGTAGCAGGGACGTTGAGAGTGTTTATGTTAAGTGTGGTATTCCCAGAAGTACTAAGTGACTGTTAATTCCAACAGAAACTTCTGGATACTCCAGTTATCTTCTTTAGAAAAACATATCTTCTGTCTCATCTTAATTTTTTTGAGCCACAGGTGAAAGAAAAAATAACTAGACATGAATGGCAAAACAAAAAAATATATGAAGAATCATATGATGAGAATTATGTTTATTTCTTCTAAATTTTTAGTGTTGACACAACACAGAATTCTGAAAATTTTTGTTTTTAACTTAAAATACCTTCATCCCTTGAGGTACAGATCTTATCATTTACAAATAAGGTATTATAACAATGAAATTAGTGTTTAAATATTAAAAGATTTCATATAGAAACTAAGCAAATTAGGGATATCAACTTATCACCAGATTTGGATTCCTTCAAATTGTTTACTGGATTTTGCAGTTTAAATAATTAGCATTAGTGGTAGTTTTGGTATTTTGTGTTTCTACTATGTTTTTTTAAGGTGTAATCTTAATTTGATATATGAGTTAAATCTATTTCATCTTCTATATATTTCTTGTTGTTTATTTCACTATTAAAATATGTTAAAATTAAAAATCGTTTCACATAAAAATACAAAAAGTAGCATTCTTTCATGAGAGTATCCATTTAATATATTTTTGTTAACATTCAGATTGTCACAAGCTTATTGGGGAATGAATGTAAAAGGTTTCAGGGACATACGTAATGCCATTTTTTAGTATAGCAGCATATCAGTATTCTTAGAGGATATGATTAATTAGGGCATTAATAGTTTGATTTAAAACATAATAAAAAGTAAGATGTTTCTTCTGATACATATATATGTAAATATGCATATAATATCCATAGAAAAATTTGCTAAAAATAAGGTAATACTATTTTCAACTGTTTCGTGGAGATGGTTAGCAAAGTCTAATAACTTTATGAATATTTCAGGAAAATACTGAAATACATGAATATTCCAATATAATGAGTAGTACACTTGGATTTTGTCTGTGAGTAGAGGAGTAGAGTTACATCTCAAGGTTAAGGAAAGTTGAAGAAGGAATAAAAATTATAAATGTCTCCAAATAGTATTACAAAATACATTATTTAGATTATGTTTTGTAATGGCATCTAACATATATTAGTAAGTGTTGGGGAGACATTTGGTTTCCATTAAGTTGACAAAAAGATCAGATGTTTTTAGGATTACGTATGTTAAAAACTTTCCAACACAGAAGATAACTCCAGACTTGAATTGGAGGAGGTGTTTAGAGAAGGAAGACAAATGTCATGGGAGACTTTTAGAACGAGATGGAAGATTTCGTGTTTACTCTTAATTACTTGTGAAGATTTTCGATTTTGTAGCAAAAGATGATGAGATACAAAGATTTTTTTGTTTGGAGACTTCAATTTTTTTCAATTACATGACTTTCTTAAGGGTCATTACAATAGAATTCAGTAAGTTAGCAATAGTCAGAGAATTAGGGTAAATAGGACAAATTCATTGTTGTTACTGTGATTATATAGAGAAACTCTTCAAAATTTTCAAGAAAAAAAATAGTGGGCTAAAATGCTACTTAGGTTTGCAAGGAAGATTAAAATTTGGATACCACAAGAGAGGCAGTCTTAATTAAAAGAAAATGGAATTGCAAGGCTCATGTTCAGGTCAGGTAGTGGGGAATATGAGAGGATAGATTTAATTAGTTATCTAGGGCATGTAAGGGTAATCATTGAAGCAATAAAAATGAGAAACTGATGATTGTTGTTAGTAAAATTGCAAAAGAATTGTTCAATACATATTAGAGTAAAAGAAACTTCAGAATCTTAAAAGACTAAATGGGGCTGGCTTACGTTGGGAAAATATTATAAAGAATGGGAGTTAATGTAGAGTCACTTTTCAGGAAGCAGAGGATTTTTAAGAGAATAGGAAAGTGCCTTGATGACTCAAAACTAAAACTGAGGATCCTTTTATCATTTTGAGTAGTTTTGGCTTAGTAGCAATTATAGAATTGCAGGATCAGAGATAACTAACAAGAAAACCATATGTAGAACCCTATTATTAGTAATACTATTGTAATATGTCACCATTTAAAATAGATTAAATATCAAAAGTTGACTTCTTATTATTCAGATAAATACATCAGAATAACAGTATCTGAACTCTTAAAGGAGAAAAGGCGGTGTAGTAGTGAGGAGAATATTGCTGTAACAGAAAGCTTTATTTCAACTTTCATGCCTTCAAGCTTCCTTGATAATCTGAAGGGTTCTAGGAGGTATTTTTGGCTGCTGCCAAATTGATGGCATAATTAATATCTTTAACAGACAGGGTCATTTAGGATTTACGTTATTATCTATGTAATATAGGGGTGATAAAAAGTCCCATGGGATACAGTTGCTGACTCAGGATGAAGACATTTACGTTCAGATGCTCGTTACATAGACATTGACAGTGTTTGCCATTCTCTTTTAGCTGCTACCCCACCTAGTCTGGTTTTTGTAATTTTTTGGTGACAGCTTCTAATACAGGCATTTAAGCCTCAGACATCTGATTGCCACCAGTTGCAGGGGGCAGCTGCAATTTCTGCCTGTGTTGCTACTGCATTGGAACAGCTGGGATGTTAAGAAAAATCTATCAACACATAAGGAAATTGGGCAGGTGCATGTTTAAGAGAGTAGATATGAAAGTTAGTGGGGTGGAAGCAGATGTCTCTGCATCAAATCTCTTCCCTTTAGGGAACAGTTTTATGGCATGTCATCTCTGTAATTTTCCCCACCTGCTTAGAGAGAGTGGTGTAACCCTTTACATACTTCTGTCTAAAGACATTAAAAAAGGATATAATAATCTCAAGTGGTGTTTTATACCACAAATTTAAGCCAGTTGGAAACAGAGGAAACTGCTCTCTAGCATTGAATAAATTATCAAATATAGGTAAGACAATAATTACCATAGTAGCCTTAATCAGTTAGGGATGTGTTTGCCTGAGTGTAATTGGAAATTTCATCTGCAGTGACTTCATTGGGGGTTATTTTTTCTCACAAACAAGAATTTTACCGATAGGTGGCTCCTAGCACTGAGTTCTTACAAGATGACTTAAAGAACATTGACTCTTCCTTTTCCATTGTCTTCCTTAGTGTTTCCTTCTCTTTATGCTTTTGTCACCTCATGATCCCAAGATGACTGCTGCAGCTCCAACTATCTCATCTATGATTAAGACCAGAATAAAAGGAAGGAACGGCACCATCTGTTCCTTATGTCAGAAAAGTAAGCCTTCCAGGCACTCGTGGCTGATTTCTTCCTTTGTCTTCATACCTCTTTTCAGCTAAGGGGACATCTGAGAAAATTAGTGTCCTACTTGGGTTTGGGCACATTTCTACCATAAATTGGATTTATTGGAAATGAGGAGGATGTATTTGAGAATCAGTAAGCTACTGGCAATGTCTTTCACATTTGCTAACTCTTTAGTAGAAAAGTTACTTATTCTCTCTGTGCCTCCATTTCCTCCTCTCTAAAATGTGCATGTGAATAACATGAATGGTGATTGTTAAGATGCATATGTTGATTCAATAAGTTCATAGTTTATGTGGGGCTCAAGATGCTGTGTTTCCAACAAGCTCCTATGTGATACCAGTGCTGCTGTTCTGCACACCACACTTTGCCCAGCAACGAAGTGATTAGCTGAGGCTACCATGTACAACTCCAGGGGAAATTCATAAAGAATATAATGTAGTGAAGAGAAGGGGTCTTTTAAGTGCTCACTAAATATTATTACGATGTCAATTTTTTGACACTTAGGGATATAACTTTTATTCCTAAATGTTGGTGGTGATAAACTTTATTTTTAGCAGAGTATAAGTATAAACACATTTTTTTCTTATACTTTTACAAAATTGTTGGTAAACATAAAACTGGCCATTAATTTAGTTGGATGTGCTGCATAATATTAAATACAATTTCTCTATCCAGTCATGACTGTACCTTAGTTATATCATCCTCTATGAGTTAAAATATATCTATATCTATATATAGGTATGTAGAAAAAATTAAAACTAATCTGTAAAAATACTTGGTAGTATTTGAACCTTGCTTTATAAAAACAAATGTATTGGATACCGCAGCTAAATAGTTGTGGGAAGAAAAAATCTGAAGTGAAGATTGTGAACTAAATCTGTATACATTATTGATTATAAAATAAATAATTTAATTCCGAATATGGTATTGTGGTTAAAAAATTACCACATGTATAATTTTGGCAGAAATATAATAGTGCTCTCAATTTAAGTTATTTAATGTTCTATTTAACATGTTCTAAATTTCCCCTTTGGAGAGATAAAAGGGGTGATGTACTTTAAAACAATATTATGTATGATTTGTATCAGAGCACCTTATAAAGACCGCTTTATAAACTTAGAGGATCCTAAATTGGTGAAAAACATTGTATTTTAATTTTACAGACTTGCTAAGAGGAGAAAGAATCTTTAATTTGATCAGAGGATTTTGTGATGGCAAAGCTGTGTACAAGAATATAAAACAAACACTGGTTTGTACATAAAAAACCTCTTTTTATAAAAGCTGTATGACCTTGGAATAGTATTATCTCTGTGCCTCAGTTTCTAGAACATGAATATGAGAGGACTGTAGTCAATGACCTACAATGCCCCTTCTATCTAAAATTTCTCCTGTGGTTTTGTGTGTGTGTCTGCGGGGGGCTGGGGTGGTTGTTTCAGGCAAAATATAGTAGAAAATAACGTTCTTGGAACAGAAATCTAAAACCAATTTTTTCTTTACAGAGAAACAGACAGAGTATAGGGTTGAATACAAGCTAGCAGAATAAGGCTGCTAAACCTCTAAAGTCTCTCCAGCCTGGAAGGGCACAAAGGCTGCTTTGGTTTTCTGACTCCTAGCAACTAGGAGTTTGTACAAAATTCAGTGTTCCCATTGCATGAAAATCCCAATTAAGAGCTTCTTTTAAATCTGAGAAACATTTGATTAGGAAGTGACTAGAGTAAGTAATAAATGCATCAAATTATATTTTTCAGCTGTTTATATTTCTAAATCTTGCTCTACATTCTTTATACATGGCATATGAATGGCCACATCTCTTCAAAGCTCTTTTACTTCTCTGCTCTGTTTGACCTCATAGATCTACCTCTACTTGAAACTTCTCTTTTCTGTTTTTTTTTTTTTTTTTTTTTTTGTCCCTCTACTGTTCTTTATCAGTGTTTTATTCTTTGGTTTCTCTTTATCTTCTCTCTTCTGAAGTATGGGTGCATTCCAATGTTCTATCCTTTTAACTCTTATCTTTTACTTTAATGATTTTCCCAGAACAGTTTAATTCAATTTCATGACCTAAAACATTAACCTATATGTAGTGTCCAATACTTTTTTTTCCCTGATTTGCTTATTATTGCTCAGATGAACTCCTTTCTATGACGACCCACCATTTTCATGATTATGTCCAGGGCCCTTAAGGTAGCTCACTTAGCCAATGACCTGTGTTCACTTTTCTGGCCCCATCCGTTACTACTTGTCATGAATTTTGTATGTAGTGGTCCAGATTCACTGAATTCATTTCATTTTTTATTTTTTAGTAAAATTTAAAAATAGTCTTTGGACCACTAGCCTGTGAGTCATTATGTAGACTGTTGCTTCTATCGGGAACAACATTTTCCTATTTTTAGGTTCAAGCTTAGATGTCACCACGTTCTAGAAGTCTTAAATGACTACCATCTACTCACATACACACATTTCCTTTGGAACAAATCGCCCATTAATATATTTAGTATAACATTCTCATGCAGTTTTGTAACTCTATCATTCACCTATTGGAATCTAAGATCTCTAAATACAAAGATTTATGACTCTTTGCCTGTTGATTTATCCCCAATATTATGTGTAATATTTCTAGGATATAATAGTAATCATATATGCTGAATAGATAGACAAATGATGAACTATGCCTTTTCACACATGGATTTCTCAAATTAAGTTTCTAGGAACTAAACTTATAATTCTACCACCTAAAACTGTTTTTTTCAGCCTGTAGTTCTCTTGCATGGCTAATGGTATCTGAATTTGTCAAGCCTCAAGAACTGAAAATCCATCTGAAAATAATTTTTCAAATTCTCTTTACTCCTACCCAGGTTCTTGCTTCCAGTCTCTATCCTCTAATCCACAGGTATCAACCTGACTTATTGGCCTATTCTTGTTTTTAAATCAATAATTAACTTAAAACATTTGAAATCTAATAAAATGTGAACTTCTGTCTTCTCTTTTAAAAATGACAAATCTGGTGACCCCAAGCTGAAATTCCTGATGACAGTAGCTCATTGAAATTCAGTAACAGCTTCCCTGATTACAGGGGTGTGCCTTCTAGATTTAGCCAGAGATTTTATCCAGTGTATGTCACTCGTCAAGTCAACTGCTTGACCAGGACACATTGTGCTGCCCCAAGGAAAAGTTTGAGTATATTAACCTAGCACTACCCTATTTTCCATATTACCAGATTTCTAACATTTAGTTAGATTTGATTATGCAATTATTTTGCTCAACATCTTTAATAGCTTTCTTCTTTCCCAGTTTCCAGAGTGAAATCTCCAGTCTGTGTAACATAGCCTTCAAGAGCCAGAACAAAGGGACCCAAACTCAAATGCTCTCCATGGGCAGAACAAATAAAGGAATGAGTGGAGCATAATGGAGATTGAAGAACTGGAGAGCACATTTCTTGTATGAAGGGGGTTGAGTTTTATCTGATTATTGCCACATAAGTGTTTAAAATCAGAGTTGCCAAATACTCCAATTATTTTTCAAAAGTTGTTGAAGATCTCCATTTTTATAGAAATTTTTCTTAAGTTTTAAAGGTCAACCAATTTTTATTTAAATCAAAATAAACAAAATCTGTTCTTCCCAAACAAATCACACTTCAGTATTAGTTTGCAGTCTCTGGCCCAAAACCAAGACTTCTCATAAAGGGTATGAAGAAATCAGTTGGAGAACTTATTAAAGCAAATTTAACAAACCTTCAAAGACTCATTCAGATTTGGTATGGTCCCAGAACTATATTTCATCAAATGATTCTGATGCTCATGGTCCAAACACTGGATCGAGTCATCTGTTTTCAAGGTTCTGGTTAAAAATGACAGTTTCTTTCTTCTTTCTCTTATAGTACTCTTTAGTTAAAAGAGAAAAATAAATGTGTATAGTAAGATTGGTCTGTTACCAGATGAGTCTAGCTAGCATTTTCCTCAATAACATCAAAGAGGGGCCATTGTCCCACATTGTTCTGAGCTGGCAGTCAGTATTATAAGGTCAGAGTCCTACTTTTGTTTAGTAATTGGATTAGTTAGAATTAACTGGCTTATACTTCAGTAATAACTTTCCAGTTTTATCTCTCTTTCATGTATCTTGTTCACGATCCAATCTTGTCCACTGAGGTTGGATGGTATATAGGAATGGGTTCTCTTTCATGTCATCCTCACTTAGGGTCTCAGGTTGATGAACTTCTACCATTTAAAACATTGCTAGCCACTGGGACCAGGGGAAAGATGTGGCTAGGTGCATACTGTCACTTAAAGCTTCTGCCCAGACATGACCCAATGTCCTTCTGCCCACAGTCCATTGTTCAAAGGAAGTCATATAAACATATTCAACTTCAAGGGGGCAGGGAAGTGCAATCCTACCATGTACTCAGAAGTGGAAGAACTAGCAATATTTCGCAAGTAACTTAATGATTACCACACTTGGCAAGCAGAACCCATTTCTCAGGGTGCAAATCATCTTCCATAGTGACTGATTATGCAAACTGCTTGGTGAAACAAGTTGTATCTTATTTTAAAATATATAATTCTGCAACTATGTTTTGTCTGTAACATGCATAAAATGTTTATGAAGTTAACTACTACATGAAATTAATTATTATGAAGGTATGAGATCAATAACAATTTTTGGATATAGTCAACTTTATATACCTTCTCTTTTTTTGGTGTTAGAGGGCAGTGCCGTATGCCCCTTTTCCCTAGCTCCCAGGAATAAAGACCTTTGTCATTTGTACTGTGAAGACATGGTTCCAGTTCAAGATATTTAAAAAGAGATAGTCTTTGAAGTGTTAGTCTGAAATTTCAACCTCTGTAACAGTAATTGCTAGGGGGAATGGAGTTAGATAGGTGAGGAACAGAGACCATGTCTGGTTTGCTACTGTGTCCTTAGTGACTGGCACAGTATGTATGTAGAATTCACCATTTGTCAATTGATTATGTATGTGAATCCAGCATTCATACATGTAAAAACAGACATATCTGGACTTTGGAGAGCTACTTACTTTGGGTTCTCAGAAACATTTTTGACATTCAGCAATCAATTTTGTCTACATATTTTAGTGGTTTAGGCTTCTGACATTGCTAAAAATGAGTCATTCTTCTCAGAAACAATGTTGATTGATAGAGATGGGTTCAAATACTCTGCTGAACCTTAAATTCAGTAGCACATAAAATTAGAACCATTGGGTTGAACCTGGATTTAATATAGTGAAATGGACTAATTCAGTTGCCCTTGCTGTTACTGCATTTTAGACCAGCTGAGCAGTGATCATGAGCAAAGGCTCAGTTGTCTGTAATGTATGCAGCACTGCCTTCTAACACCACAACAAAAGCTTTGCAAGAGCTATTAGTTGCACATGACAGAAACCAAAACAAGAACTACAACAATGTATTTCAAAAGCCTGAGAAAGATAAGCCTAAAATGCCTGTGTTGAGATTTTGCAAAACTATTATTAGTTTCATACAAACCATTTAAATTTTTTTCAATTGTCTTACAGAGCCTGTTAATCAAAAGTTATAAGATAATGTGAATCACACTAAATTATAATTTCTAACAGGTTTTGAGAGTGAGGTACCATGCTAAGCACTTTACATATCATTTAATACTCATTATAACTCCCATAAGATAGATAAATTGGTGACCCCTACCTTACAAGCAAGGAAATGAGAGGCAGAAACCAATTACCTGCCTTTTGTCGCCTAATTATTTTGTGATGGCATGGATATTCTATCCAATATAATTGTCTCAAGAACCTTTCTTCAGAGTCTCATCAATCAGGAATTAAGTACCCTCAAATCCAACAAAGGTGGGTTCAATGAGTATATCTATGCTTTGGAGGAGGAAGTCACTATTTGTTGCATTTGTTTAATCATTAGCCTCTAGATAAGTACCTCTGGAAGGGGAAGAATGGTGTACAGTTTTATTCTTTTATTTGTTTAGGTGTTCTCATTGTCACATTTCTTGGTCATCCTGACTTTGACATATATCCAGACTTGAATATAGTTTTAGACAGGAAGGATCAGAAAGGACAGTGCTTAGCAGAAAATCTTGTAGGGCATTGTGAATTAAAGCCAGAATCTTTTACTCTCACTGCTGATTTTACTCCCTTACTGTGTGAATCAGAGCTTTTGGTATTATTATGCCAAAGAATAGCTAATGAAAAGGAGATAAGAAGACTAGGTAGATATGTGGTCTAGGTAGATAATCCCAGCATTTCTTGGTACATAGTACTTGAGTTATTTGTAAAATTACTAATACAATGATGCAATCATTCACATAAATTTCAATCATGTTAAGCTTATTATAAGTGATTTTGAAGGAATATGGTACGTGAAGAAGGGATACCTATATGAAAGGCAAATAGATTAAGGCATATTAAATGCTAGAGTCCTCTTTTCAGATGCATTGGGTTACAATTGCTTCTTTTCTCTTTGTCCCTGTTTGACCCATGTTCATCTTATGAGATGCAATATAGTGTACTTTGGAAAAGATCAGGCTTTGGAGCCTGACAAACTAGGGTTTGTATTCTAGTTTGAACAACTTCTTACCATGTGGTTTTTGTACACAAGTTGCCTTTTCTAATCCTTGATTTCTTCATCAGTAAAATAAGTCTAAAATACTGACACTTAGAGCAAAGTTGTAAAGATTAAATGAAATTATTTGTAATATTCCTGTAAAAGTACCTGCCATGTGTTGGTTGTTCATCAGTGGTCAACTTCCCACATGCCCTTTGATTTCTGCTAACATGTCATAGTGTGGAGATTTGTTCACAGTTTAGGAAATAATGAGTGAAAATGAGAGATGCTTTAAAAATAGGACATGAGATCGTTATTCTTACCAGGAGAATTCATGGAGTTTGATAGTCTTTATTTAACTGTGTATCCTAGGGTTACATGTGATTAAACTTCTCCTTTGTGGGATGGCCTTTAAGTAGAAGTTTATTGCAAAACTCTCCACAGAATTTGTAAATTGCATAGTATTTCTTGTCATATGCTGGAAGTAAATAAAAAGGAATTGTTGACTTTTGAGATTACATCTGTGGAAGTACAGAACCAAACAGGAGAATAAGGTGTTTCTGAGAAAACCTGAGCAGTAGAATAAATGATAGTTTAACTTAATCTGGCTTTTCTTTAGAAATTTAGACTCCCGTAAATATGTTGAATTTCCTATGCATAAATATTAGACAATAGTGATCTAATTACAGGAGAGTTTTTGTTAGGTTTCTAATCATGATACTTATGATTTCTTCAAAACTTAAAAAGGTAACCTTTTAAAATGATTGAAAGTGTTATGCAATAGATAACTTTTAAGACTTCTACTGAAATGAGTAGGAGATAGAATTCTAGGACATCCCCAAATTCCCTGTCATATGTTTTACATGCACTGTATAATTTCTGGGACTGTGACGGTGGTTTCACTCTGATGATTAGGTTTTGCTACATAGCATAGTTGATTTTAACAAAGGGAGATGATCCAGGTGGGTCTGACCTAATCACATGAGCCTTTTAAATCTAAATCAAGAGGTCAGAGACAGAAATGTCAGGGATATTTAAAACATGAGGGAGATTCTCCATTGCTGGAGGGGGCCACATGGCAAGGAACACAATAGCCTCTAGGAGATGAGACTTGAGAGCCAGCAGGGAAAATGAGGACCTAATTCTACAGCTGCAAGGACCCAGATTTGGCCAACAATCTGAAAGAGCTTAGAAGCTGATTCTTCCCCAGAGGCTCCAGAAAGGGCCACAGCACACCAATACCTTGATTTTAGCTGTGTAAGACCCTGAGTGGAGAACCAAGACGTAGCATGCTGGACTTCTAACCTACAGAACTATGTGCTATTAAATGGATATTGTTTTACATGGTTAAATTTGTAATAATTTGTTACACAATAGAAAATTAGTATTTCTACTATTGACTAATTTTTTAAAATACATTTTTTTCAGTGTTTAACCTGTGCTAGTCACAGTGTACTTTACACCCACCATCTCATTTAATTATTTTAAAATACTGTAAGATAGGCATTATAAGCTATGTTTAACAGATAAGAATATTGAAGTATATACAAGTTAAGTAATATGCATAGGGTCCCAAATTATTAGTGTATAACTCTGAATTGAATTTAGATCTCTTTAATTCCAAGGCTTGGCATCTCACATGCCCCTTTATTATGTGGGAATAGATATTTCATGAAGATGATAACAAACCATCTACAGAATATCATATGGCATTGATGTGACAGTTTACCTACAAAATATCTCATTTTTGAGCCTTCAGCAAGAGAAAAAAACAGTTTTATTTTATTTTTTTATATGACAAGATTACTAGTTGTGAATGTTACAATTTTAAACAATTACATGTAAGTGTATTCTTCCTTTAAAATTGCTATGGAAAAGTTTAATTATTTCCAACAGGTTTTATGGCTATCAGTTATACCTCCAAGTTGTCATTAACTGAATAAAACTGCACATTCCAAAATGATTAACTTTTAAAGTGCATTATTGGTACATTCATAATGTTTAATTTTATTTTTATCATCCTTGCTTATATTGAATAAATGCCTTTTAAAACCATTTTAAGATTGTTAATGTTCTCATATCTTTATTAAAAATCTTATTAAACATTCTCAAAATATTAACATTGTAACTAAAAGGATAAACTATTACACCTTAGAAATTTTATATAATAAAGTTTATTTTTCTTTAAGCCTTTCATCGCAAAATTATTCCTTAAAAGTCATTATGTATTCTCAAATAGCCCCCTATCTTGTCTTAGTTTTTAGTTAGTATTAATATGTTGCTGCTTCTTTCCTCTCTGAGGACTTCCTCTCTTTCTCTATCAATCCATGTGACTATCTCTTGCTCTCATTTTTATCCTTGGTGCTCCTTTCCTTTCCCAGGGATTTAGCTGCCCTTCTGTGTACCTGATTCCAAAGTCTTTCTTAGTGTGGAGACTACCTTTCCAGGTGATAATATCTCCTAGTTCTATCCATTAGTGCTTACATATTACCTATCTTCATTAATTCTTAATACTCCCCTGGCCACTTTTCTGGCCTGTTGAAATACATCATTCACTTATTCCCTACATTCAATATTTCTTTCTTATCTTCTATCTTATCTATGTCTCATGTATTCATTTTTTTCTAAGAAACATGATTTGGTGTATGTCTTGCAGGGAGTGGTTATATAACTTGTTAGACTAGATGAAGTTGGAGAAATAAGAATCAAGGAAGGTTAAAAGGATATTGACATAGGCAAGGGGGTAGAAACTGTTTACTTTTACTTAAATAGGACATATTTGAACGGTAGTTACTATTGTACATACCATAATTACCTGAGTAGATTATGAATTATATTACTAGAAATACGAAGTTTTCTTGTTTTATCTCTACAGCACTTGGCACAGCACCCTGCATATAATATCACCCATAATATCACTGGTTTATTCAATTATAATAATTGAATAACTTTATTATCTTTTAACTTTATTAATTTTATTATCTTTTGCCATTTTGCAAACCACTGCATTACTGCATGTAAACCAGCTAAGAATTTATTTTTCAATAACCGGCAACCATATGGCAGTTGCTTATAACCTGTCATTAAAAGTTTAGAGACATAATCCCAAAGCATTTACTTAGTTGCTTTTTGTGGTTTTGTTATCATGATTTCATTTAAATATTTTTGAAGATAATCCTATTTCCAATCTGAGCTTTTCTTACTGAATGAAATGTAAGTTAACCTCTCCCTGTAAAACACTGCGTCTAAATTTATTTTTAGTTTTTGTGTTTCTTTTTTTAACTTGATTGAGATATAGTTTGTATTAGTCCTTTTCCATGCTGCAGATAAAGACATACTTGTGATGGGACAATTTACAAAAGGAAGAGGTTTAATGGACTTACAGTTCCATGTACCTGGAGGGGCCTCATAATTGTGGAAGGCAAGGAGGAACAAATTGCATCTTATGTGGATGGCAGCAGGCAGAAAGAGAATTTGTGCAGGGAAACTCCCGTTTTTAAAACCATCAGATCTCATGAGACTTATTCGCTATCGTGAGAAGAGCATGGGAAAGACCTACCCTCATGATTCAATTACCTCCCACCAAGTTTCTCCCACACAGCCAAACCATCATTCTGTCTCAGCCCCTCCCAAATCTCATGTCCTCACATTTCAAAACCAATTATGCCTTCCCAACACTCCCCCAAAGTCTTAACTGATTTCAGCATTAACTCGAAAATCTGCTGCCCAAAGTCTCATTTGAGACAAGGCAATCCCATTCTTCCTATGATCCCATAAAATCAAAAGCAAGTTCCTTACTTCCTAGATACAATGGAGGTACAGGCATTGGGTAAATACAGCTACTCCAAATTGGAGAAATTGGACAAAACAAAGGGGCTACAGGCCCCATGCAAGTTCAAAATCTAGCAGGGCAATTGGATCTTAAAGCTTCTAAATGATTTCCTTTGACTCCATGTCTCACATCCAGGTCATGCTGATGCAAGAGGTGGGCTGCCATGGCCTTGGGTAGCTCTGCTCCTCTGGCTTTGCAGGGTATAGCACCCCTTCTGGCTGCTTTCACAGGCTGGTGTTGATTGTTTGCAGCTTTTTCAGGTGCATGGTGCAAGCTGTTGCTGGATCTACCATTCTGGGGAGCTGGAGGATGGTGGCCCTCTTCTGACAGCACCACTAGAGAGTGCCACAGTAGGGAATCTGTGGGTGCCCAACCCCACATTTCCCTTCCACATTGCAGAGGTTCTCCATGAGGGGCCTGCCCTTGCAGGAAACTTCTGCCTGGCCATCTAGACGTTTCCATACATCCTCTGAAATCTAGGTGCAGGTTTCCAAACTTCAATTTTTGACTTCAGTATACCTATAGTATCAGCACCATGTGGAAACTGCTATGACTTGGGGCCTTCACCCTCTGAAGCAACAGTCTGAGCTGTACCATGACCTTTTTTAGTCTCAGCTGGATTAGCTGGGATGTGAGGCACCAAGTCCCTAGACTGTACACAGCAGGAAGACCCTGGACCCAGCCCACAAAACAATTTTTTCCTCCTAAACCTTTAGGCCTGTGATGGGACAGGCTCCCACAAAAGTCTCTGACATGCTCAGGAGACATTTTCCCTATTGCCCTGTGATTAACATTGGGCTCCTCATTACTTATGTAAATTTCTGCAGCTGTCTTGAATTTCTCCTCAGAAAATGGGATTTTCTTTTCCATTGCATTGTCAGCCTCCAAATTTTTCAAACTTTTATGCTCTCTTTCCATTTTAAAACTGAATGTCTTTAACAGCACCCAAGTCACCTCTTGGATTTGCTGCTTAGAAATTTCTTCTGCCAAATACTCTAAATAATCCTTCTGAAGTTCAGAGTACCAAAAATCTCTAGGACAGGGACAATATGCCACCAGTCTCTTTGCTAAAATCTAACAAGAGTCATCTTTACTCCAGTTCCCAACAAGTTCCTCATCTCCATCTAAGACCACCTCAGCCTGGATTTCATTGTCCATATCATTATCAGTATTTTAGTCAAAGCCATTCAAAAGTCTCTAGGGAGTTTCAAACTTTCCCACATTTTTCTGTCTTTTTCTGAGCCCTCCAAACTGTTCCAACCTCTACCTGTTACCCAGTTCCAAAGTCTTTTCTAAATTTTTGGGTATCTTTTGAGGAGCACCTTACTCCACTGGTACCAATTTACTATATTAGTCCATTTTCACATGACTGATAAAGACATACCCAAGACTGGGCAATTTACAAAAGAAGGAGGTTTAATGGGCTTACTGTTCCTTGTGGATGGGGAAACCTCAAAATCATGGTGAAAGGCAAGGAGGAGCAAATCACATCGAAACTCCTGTTTTTAAAACCATCAGATCTCATGAACCTTATTCACTATCACGAGAGCAGCATGGGAAAGACACACCTTCATGATTCAACTATCTCTCACTGGGTTCCTTCCACAAAACCTGGAAATTGTGGGAGTTACAATTCAAGATGAGATTTCAGTGAGGAAACAGCCAAACCATATCATAATTTAGATACAAAAATTATCCATATTTAATGTACACATTTTTAGCAATTTGGTCTTATGCATATACTTGTGATACCATCACCACAATCAAAATGCTAAATGAGATTTAAGAAATGCTGGATTTATTATTTTTTGATTTCCTGGATAAATCACAGTTTCCAAGAGCCAGGAAGAATTAATATTTAGTTTCATTACCTCCCATCTAGTAGCACAGGAGTCATCCCCTTTATACCAGTTGGTTTCCTTCTTTCCTGTCTCTTTTAGGAATGTCAGTGGAACTATCACTGCTTATATAATTCTTTAAGCTTTGATTATTTTGCATTTTAATTTAAAAATAAAAATCAGTATGTAATAATTACCTTCTGCTTGAAGGTAATTATTTTTGAAAAAAGGTATAGAGTATTAAACAATAGAGAGCTCACTAAAGATATTTTCATTAATACTTGGTACAGGAAATTGTAGATATGTTGTTGTAGTTATACATTTCTGAGTAAGGAATGATATGGTACTTGTCAATCATCTTAAACATGACAGTTTTTGAAGGGGCTGAGTGTACCTTCTCTTGAGTTCTACAAAGTTAAGTATAATGATTATGAGTACCCCCATTTGAAGATGGGCTACAAAGTGTCAGAAAATGTTAAATACTATAAATATTTAGTTTAAGAAAATTTCCTTAAATTTGGAGTGAGTGATTTTCATTAAACTTTACAATGTAAGTAGAAGGTGTCAGAGACAGTTAGTTTCCATAATGATTTAGTTTAAGAAGATCTCCTTAAATTTGAAGGGAATGATTTTATTATATTTTATGACATATTTGTGTGATTTTGGTAAATTTCTGAAGACCAGTGTCAGACTCTGGGTCAAGAAGAATATTTTTGGCTAACAATCCCGCTACTTACTATCTTTATGACCTCATGTACCTTATATTTAAACTCTCCAAGTTTTGATGTTATCTGAAAGTGAAGATAAAATTACAGATCTCAATATTTGGTATAACAGGTGTGTGTTTATGATTGCGGAATGAATGAATGAAGATATGAGTTGCATTTGAAAGTTATCTGTTACCTATGAAGATAATTCATCATTCCTTACGTATAGAACACTAATGTGCCTCAGATGAATGGCTTGATCACAGATGGTTAGACAGGTATCCAAATGGACATCTTCTACCACTTAGCTACGTTACTGCATAAGATCATTATAACTGGCATGACATGTAGATAAAATGACTCTCTGATTGAAGACTGCTCAGGGATATTTAGTTTGAGACTAATCCTAGATTAATTGCATCAGAGATAGTGGCTGGGTATCAAGCTAAGGCCAAGAGTATGTTAGTTCAGCCATTTCTATACAAGAAACTAACTCAGAAAACATGTGATCCATTAATTCCTAACCATTCAATGCATGCACTTAAAACAATGACTATTCTTAAAGAGGTGCAAATTCTGTCTGGCTACATCCTTGTTGACTTCATAAATATATTTATTTAGAGTCCTACCATCTCTAAGAAGACAAGAGAAAATAATTTTTCAATATTGCCCATCAAAATTCAATTAAAAATATGATATACTATATGGAACATCAACATTGCAAAACAAAACGAAAGCTCTATGCTTTCAAAGTCAGAAAATAATTCCTCCTAGCAGAGTGTAGCAGGTTAAATAACAGTATCCCCCAAGGAACTGAGTTGAGCATTTGAGAGTAGAATTCAGAAATCAGAAGATGTAAAATATTATTATCTAAATAATCATCATTGCATCATGGAACATCTGAAGCTCAGAGATAATCACAGAGAAAAAAAAACTGCATTAGTAGCACAAGTTGGTTGGTAAGAGCCGGCATTGATTCTCTCAATGAAGCAAAGACCATCATTGTCATCATCATCATCCTCCTCATCAGCTATTGAGTGCTTACTATGTCCAGGCAACACTGTAAGTGTGAACCTTATGTCCTTGGATTGTTTCAATTTTACAGTATAAAAGCTTCACAAAGGCAGACATTTTAGTCTGTTTGTATCCTGTGTATCCTCAGACCCTAGGACAGTGTCTGGCACATTGTGCTCATTAAATATTACTTCAAAATATGATTGTGGAAACCGAGGGACTAAAAGATTATATAAATTGCCCAAGGTTACACTCATAGTAAGTAACAGAATTCAAATTCAAATTGAGGTCTTTTTACTCCACACAGTTCTAATAAAATGAAATCCAACATTCTAGGTAAGAAGCATGCCTAATTGTTCCTCTGTAGCTGTTTAGGGCTTGTGGGGCCTGTAATAAGACCCTTTTTTTCCTCCTGCTAAACCCCAAACCAAATAGAAATTAGACATAGAAAGCAGACTTCCAGAGATCAGAATATTAGTTTTTTTTACTAACAGGCTAGATTGGAGAATGTAGCTTATATGTATGGTCATGTTCAGGTTCTCTAATGTTACACCCTAGGAGTACTGGGGCCTGCAGATAGACAGACATATCCCTGATCCCTGTGTTATGTATATAGAGCCCCAATTGGGCAGCCAAGAAAGCTTACAGACCTGCCTCCAGATGACAGGCCTGTGTCCAAACTTGTGTAATAATCACAGGAAGCAAAAAAGAAAAAAAACAAAAAACAAAAACCAGGACACAGCTCTTTTGGGCAATGAGATCTTAAATCAGAGAAAATGGCAAAGCTGATCATGTTCAGTTTCTTTTCCCAATCCCTCTTGTCACAAAAGTTACTGTTTCTCCCTCAGGAGAGGTATTTATGGGTAGCGAATAGGGCTGGATATGTTACTTCTATTAATGTTTCCTCTGGGGAGACACATGTCCAATGAAATGTGAGAAAAGGGGAATAAGTGTTTTTCCACCAGTAGATCAAACCTTCACAGAGCGGTACTTCTGTCTTGTTCATTCTGCTCATCTCAGAAAATAGAATATACTAATCTTAAGACCATTAGATTAGTTCCTGATTGTTCTGTGATAATGTCTGCAGACCCAGTCTTTGTGTGAATCTCAGAAGTGATTTTGATATGGGCGCTCTAGGTTTCTCAAACGCATACTTATTCTGATGCAACTGCCATGCACCCTGTAATTGCTTGATAAACATCAAAGAGATGAGCTGCTACATACTATAAATTTGGGAAGCTGTAAAACAGTGGCTTTTTTTTTCCTCAGTGAATTTGCCATATCCCCAGATAATTGCAAGTATGTTTCTTCCTGGACAGGGGTGTGAAGAGACTGCAGCAAACAGGTTCTTGAATGGGAGATTTAGAGAAAATCAGAAAATTGACAAGTAGATTGGCTTTGGCAAATCCATAGAGGGAGGCTAGACAGAAGGATAAAATTAAAGGTCTTGGGAAAAGAGATTAAAAGCAGAGCAAATGAAAGCTGATTTTGATTTTTTGAGATGTCCAGCATTATTAAAGTTTTCTGAGGAGTACAATGGGGCAATGGTTGAAGATATTTACTTTAAGAGTTTAAGAGGTGAAGATTAACACGGGCAGGGGCACTAAGTGCCACGATCCCCCTAATGATTAACAGGCGTATAGTGTTGACATCTTATGTCCATTAAGAAATATCACATTTCACCAAGTTCTGTGAAGATGGATATGAGTCCACATGCCTTTTGAAGAGGTACTAAAATTGCCATTATGAGAATAATGTTTGAGAAATGTAAATAAGAGTGTTTTAACTACATTTTGTTTCAAGTGGTCTACTATATTACCTAATGAGGTGTGTAGTTAGAAAGAGCCTTAAAGAGTCTTACTATTCATATGCGATTTTAGTTAACCCAGTGATATTTTAAGGTATACAAAAAATTATAAAAATAAATGAAAGCAAGATGGAAAACACGTGGCAGATAAGACTGTAATGTGTTTTCTTCCAGTTCTGGTAATGCTGTGCTTAGCGTAGCCCTGATTATTTGGGGGTTCCTGTGCTTGGCAGAATCTTTGGCAAAGGGAAAACCAGAAATGCTCTGTATTGAAATGAGCTACCCTGCAGGAAGAGCTAAAGTGAATGCTTTGCACTTGTAACAGTTCTTCTCTAGTTTTATTTGATTTAATAATAACTTTGATTTAAAAAGAAATTTGAGAATCCATTTAAGAAAAGTTATTTGTGTTAAAGGGTCTACTGGGGGAAAAATGGTGCATAGCCTGACCCCAAAGGATATATTATCTCTTTACTGAGCTTGCAAAGGAAAGGACAACTGCTGTTTAAGGCACAATTTAGAAACACAATCTGTTGGAGTATTTTTAAAGCATGATGGATGTTTAATTCTAAAAAATACTGTTTAGTGCATTGAAATGCTAAGAATCTGTTGACTGCTTATATATTCCTCTATGTTTATACCACAAGAAGTGAACAATTACAGTTATAAGGACTATTTAGGTTAAGAAAATGCTGGCAAAAATAAAGTAAGACATTGGGATTGAAGCATTTAATATAAATTTTTAGCACTGATATGACTCACCAGGCAAATGAGAAAGAAAGTGAAGTGTTGACGTGGGTGGAGGGTGCCTCGGAAGGGAGTAGACTAGGATATTTTTATCAGAATGCACATATTAAGAGTCTACTCAGTTCATGGCTGCCTGTGAGGTCTGTATAAAGTGACTTAGGATGTATAATTATATCCCGATCTCTCCTTATTTTGTGGAAGTTTAGAATCTAAGACACAGGTGGAGCCAGCCATGACACAGATGGGGCAAAACTGGATGACAAATTCAAGCTTAAAATAATGTGATGCGTACAAAAAGAGTGGCAAGTGCATACGCTGGCACCACGAGTGAGGGAAGTTAAAGGATTTCCTTTCTTCGTCAAGCTGGGACTAAGTGCTAGCATTCTTGAAACTGTGGGTAATTTTGAGAGAAACTAAGAGAGTAAGTAGCCAAGAGTCAGCTGGTTGGTTGGTTTACATGATTCCAAACAAGCAACTTAAAGGATTAAAAAAAAAAAAAAACTACCTAGCTGATTTTAAAATGATGAATTTACCAATAGTTTGGTTTTGTGTTAGTTGGAGGTCAAGAATAGAGATCAATCATTAGAGACACTTAGAAGCAGTCCCCAAGAGAGGAATGAGAATCAGAGTATGATGAAATGAATGAAAAGGATAACCAATTAAAATTTGTCCATGTTCACTGTGTTTTTCTTGACTTTTTCTATAGATATTATGAGCCTTTTCTATGATATTATGAGTGTCTTGTTTTGAAAAAATGTTCTAAATTAGGATTAGATTTTGGAATAACGTATTTCTTGATAATTACTTTATGCTTCTCAGTCAAGAAAGCTTAAATCCTTTCCTACACATAACAGAAACTCATGTTTATGGAGAACTGTGTAGTAAAACAAGTCACTACTTTCAACATGTCACAGCGGTTAGCATCCAAGCTTTAGAGCTGGATATGAGTTTCAATCTTGGCTCTGCCACTTACCTTCTGTGTAACCTTGGACAAGTAACAAACTTTTCTAAGTGTTGGCTTCTGTACTTGCCAAGAAGAGGAGTAATACCTACCTCATACAGTTTATGAGACAAGATAAAATGATGTGTGCAAAATACTTAACAAAGCACTGATGGGTAGAATGCTGTCAGTAAATGACACTATTTTTTATTCATTCTTCATAAATTTATTTATTTAATAAATATTTATTGAGTGTCAAGTGTGTGCCAGCAATTGTTCTAATCCATTACAATTTATCAGTGAACAGATGAGATTCCTGCCCCTGTGAATTTACATGTTAGTGAATGGAGTGAAAATAAATAACAAACACAGTGAAGAGGTAAAATATATAGTATGTCAGGAAGTCATGAATGCTATGGAGAAAATAAAAATAAATAAAAGAACAGGGAAATAAGAAGTGGGAGAAATGGGAGCAAAATGAACTTTTTAAGTTTATGTGGGTCTGTTAATATTAGACTCATTGAGATAGTTGACATTTCAATGAGGGTTTATAGAAATTTGATGGAGTCAGCTATATGGATGCCTGAAAAAAAAAAAAAAAAAAGAGCATTCTCCAATAGGGAAGAGTGTGCATCCAATTCAAAAGATGTGAAATAGGAATGTGCCCAGGGAAAGGAGGCAAAGATACAGAGGGTTAGATTAGCAGGAGATGAAGTCAGATATATAACAGAGAAGATTGTTCAGACTACTTACAGCCTTGCTGGCCATTGTAAGAGCTTTGGCTTTTACTTCTAAGTAAAATGAGAAATAATTGCAAAGTCCTGGGCAGAGCCATGGCTCAATTTTATTTTCTTGTATCTTATAAGATCCAGTCTGTTTGCAGTGGTGAGAGTAGACTGTCTGAGCAAGGAGACTAGTCAAGAGGTCACTGCTTTTACCCAGGTGAGAGACAGTGATGGCTTCGACCAGGGGGCTAGCAGTAGAATTCTTGACAGGTGATAGGATTCTGGATATACTTTGATGAGGGAGTCAGGTGAATTTCTCACGGATTGGATGTGGGTGTGAAGAGGAAAGTCAAGGATAACTACAAGGCTTTGGCTTAAGCATCAGGAAGGATTATAATAAATATGATTATTGTTATTTTATACTTTGTGGCTTCTTGTTTTCCACAATTAAAAGAGAACAGTGAACACACTTGTACCTCTTTGCATCCTCCATAGAACTTATGAAAAATGGTATGCACAAAATTGGTGATGAGTAAATGATAGCTGAAACTTTGAAGGGTATGGAGACAATGCTACTGCTGAGAGAAAACAGGAAGGCATGAAAAGACAGCGAGGCCTTCCAGAGAGAATTTTGTTTTCTTTTATAGCTGGGTTAAAGTTACTCTGGTCCTGACTTTTCATCTCCCATTAAGTTGTCTGATCCAAGAACTTTACCATAGACATTCTCCAAAATCAATGTGGATGCCCACATCCTTCTTGATTGCAGAAAATGGTCTTCCTTTTTAAGAGCCTTAGAAGTGAAATAGCCTCATTGTTCTCTGGCCACATAGAGACAAGTGCTCTACAGTCAATGGAAATGGACAATAGATACAATTACCTGACAAAATAAGCCCCAAAAGGTCTGTCTAAAATTTTTTTTTATGTGGGCAGAAGTGGATTTTGGTTCCTCTCTTTATGTAGTGATATATCCTTAGGAACTGAAGAGAATTGCCACAATGCTTTCAGCAAATGATGCATTTCATTTCTGTATTGGATTTATATTCTTGTGAACATTTACAGATGGGATACATAAAACTTTCACACTGAGAGGAGAAGCCAACATTATTATTTGTGGGAGGACCAGAAGAAAAGTAAATTATGTAGCTTACCATTTCTGTTTTTTGTTCATAATCTGTGAGTCATAAATATAATGTTGAGACTCAACATCTGTAAACGGAGTTCAGAAATGTCATGCCAATTCCAAACAGGAGAGCTTGGTTGAGGAGCACCAAAGCATACATGGAATACCCTGATTTAGTTGTAAGTGTCCCTTCGAGTACAAACTGGATGTGTTTTCATTACATGAAGTGCAAAGCCTTATTTCTAGTGATTCTCTGCCCTTACAGCAAAAGTCTAACCATCCCACGTTCTGAGTTCAGTCAAGGCAAACATGGGGCGAATCTCTTTGATCTATTAGCTGGGGTTGTACCAAACCTGCCTTTAAAAACTTCCTGGAGAGCTGAAACAGCAGCTTAAAAGACTACCAGAAATGGCAGGAACAAGTAAGAGTGGACAGGTAAAAACACCAGTTTTTGGTAAAACCCCAAATGTATCAACTTGCAAGTTTATATAACAAATAGTTTTACAAGAAGAAATGGTGGAAACCAGATTTAGGATAGGAAAAAACAATCAACTGCTTCTAATAGTGTATCAAAATAGAGAAATGAAGGAATAAAATTTAAATGCAAATGAAGAAAGAATTAAAGAACTTGAATATTGACATTCAAATGTTTCCTATGGATGTGATCATACTGAGAAATTGTTTTAGACTAATAAATAGTAAATGCAACCTTCAATTTCAGACATGGTCTGTAATCATTCTTCATGGAAGATTGTTTTATTATCTCTGTCTCTAATGTTGTTAACCATTCATATATCTTTTAAAAGTTTTGTTTGTAGAAATTATATTTCTTGTTTACTAGGAAATGTCTAAAAATATTTTATTGTCTGAAAAAGGTATAGACATAATTAGGATTCACAGACAGATTTATAATAAAGTAAAAGAGTTGTGAATTGCAAAGAATGCTGAGTTTGAGAACTCACATTAAGTTAAAAATAATATTTCATGACAAGATCTAGGTATAGCCTCGAAAACAATTTTGAAGGACCATTAGAACACTCTTAAGTTCATAGAACACTACCTTAATTTCATAGTTATCTTTATTTCATTCTTTCATCTCTCTCCCATGTCTAGTGAATCCCTTTTGTTAAATTTCTTCTACCAATTTCTGCACTCACTTTGGGGTCCAAACCCTATGCTGCATCAAGTAAAATCTAGATCTCCTAGAATTTCATCAAAGGAACTTGTTATAAGTATTAATACTCACTACGGTTAATAGCCCCCCGTTTCTTTTTTTTTTTAAAGCCTCCAACAATGAGACCAGGTAATAAAATTTGTTGAAATGATAGAAGGGAAAGACTCTTAAAGCAGATAAATAAATAACAAAAAGACAATGAATTACAGATACAAGGATGGTCTGGAAAGCCTTTTTCTGGGAAACATCTCTGGCTCCCCAGCTTTGAGTTCAGGACCATGTGCCTCCACTTCCCCTATTTCTTACCTCTCTTACCACACCTTTGCACTTTTGATTGTTTTTACGATTTATACACATTTCATGGACATAATCTATCTACTTGTTTCTTTTTCCTCAATGACTATGATATCTACATACTATGTTTTGTATTTGTCTTTTATCTAAGTATATAGTATAAGAGGTACTCAATATGGGTTTTTGGGTTCTTTTTTGGAAGGAGGAAAAACAAGAATGAAATAAGAAAAGATATAAGAAAGAACATTCATTTTACCATTTCTCAGGGTCTTTCTCCGTGCAGCCCTCTTTGGAAGTTCAAGATTTAAGATAAAGTGATATAATTATTTTGATTTAAATATGAGGCAATTCAACATTAAAATTAAGATCTAGATATGATAGAGACATATTCAGATAGTTGCCTGTATATCTATATACATGTATTTATGTGTGTGTATATATATAAAATATATAGAGAGCAAAGATGATGTACACCTACATATATATGTGAATACATATATATCTTATATCCATATATATAAAATGAGATGAAAATTTAATTTAAATTTTCATAACTGGCATTGACTACTTAACTGGACTGTAAGTTTCTTTATTATTATTTCTATATTATCTTCAAAATATTTAACATGAGGCTGGCCCACGAAGACTGTAGTACATATATATGGTTTGACTATACTGGGACTACTCAAGATAGTGGTTTAAATTAAATGAAAATCCTTTTACTGGTTGTGTTTGTGAGTGGCATTTTATTACTGTAGTAATTAGGAGAATGAGATTTCATGTCATAGTAAAATATTTCAATGCAGCTCTATCTCATATTAGCTTTTGAATTTGGATGATGAATAAAATGAATATAATTACAGTTCATATGGTGATCATGAAGATAAATTTTGATAATATATACAAACTTAATCTAGTTCAGGCTTACAGTAAATGCTTAATAGGTGGTAAATTCCTTTTATTATCACACATTTGGAATTCAGCAGATATGACAAGTACTTAAGGGTTGCTACTTAAGTTTCTAAAAGTTCCTAATTACATGTTAAGTATAGAGTAATCATAATATTTTTTCAATATACATACATTCAAGAAACAGCATCCAGTAATATGTGGTAAAGTTAATTACTTTTGATTTCATTTTTACTTTTATGCTACTTTAAGCTACATTTAGTTTTATGAAGAAAGTGATACTATCATCAAATTAGAATATCAATAAGCTCTGTGTTATAAGTACTGAGTTTCTTTTTGAGACTGATCCAGGAGATTCAGGGAAAGATATCAAGGGTTTGTACTATTGCCAACAAGACTATGAACGCATTTAACTTTGGAATGTTGTAGGTGAAAAATGTTGAATTGTTGAATGTGAAAACTGAACTCTACTTGAAACAAAAGCAACTGATCTTAAACCTATAATTTTTAGCATCTAAATCTAAAACATTGCTTTAAATTTTTCCCATATATGATTAATGTAATTCAACAATGTATCATCATAACAATTTTCCTACATGTAAATTATACTAATTATCCATAAGTATAAATTTGACTTACTTCATATTTAAGTGTGATAGTATTTGTATAGCCTTATACTTGATTATAATATGCTATCCAGCAAGGAGATCAAAATGAATAACCTACATGAAAGTCATATTTCAAAGATATTATAACTACAGGCATAGCTTCGAGATATTCCAGGTTCAGTTCCAGACTACTGCAATTAAGGAAATATCTCAATAAAATGAGTCACATACATTTCTAGCTTCCTAGTGCATATGGAGTTATGTTTACACTACACTATGTCCATTGTGTGAAACAGCATTATGTCTTAAAAATGTACATTAACTAAATATAGTTTATTGCTAAAAAATGCTAACAATCATCTGAGCTTTCAGGAATTTACAATCTTTCTTCTGATGGAAGGTCTTGCCTGAATATCGTTGGCTGCTGGCTCATCAGGGTGGTGGTTGCTGAAGATTGGGGTGCTGTGGCAATTTCTTAAACAATGAAGTGTACCACATTGATTGACTCTTCCTTTCACAAAGAACTTCTCTGCAGCATATGATGCTGTTTGATAACATCTTACCCACATTAGAATTCCTTTCAAAATTAGAATCAGTCCTCTCAAACTTGGCTGCTGTTTTATCAACTAAGTTTATGTAATATCATATATTATTTGTCACCATTTCAACCATGTTTACAGCATCTTCACTAGGTGTATATTACATCTCAAGAAACCACTTTCTCTGCTGATCTATAAGAACAAACTCTTCATTACTTTTTATCCTGGGATTGCTACAATTCAGTTTCATCTTTAGTCTTACCTTTCAACACTTGTTCTCTTGCTATTTCCACTACATTGGAAGTTATTTTCTCCACTGAAGCCTTGAAACCCTCACAGTCACCTATGAGGATTGAACTCAGGTTTTCTCAAACCTATTAATGTTGATATTTTGGCCCCTTCCCATAAATCATGAATGTGCTGAATGGCATCTAAAATGACTAATCTTTTCCAGAAGGTTATCTTTTTTTAAAATTATTATACTTTAAGTTCTGGGGTACATGTGGAGATGGTGCAGGATTGTTACATAGGTATACACATGCCATGGTAGTTTGCTGCATCTATCCCCCCATCATCTACATTAGGTATTTCTCCAAATGTTATCCCTCCCCAATTCCCCCACCCACTACGATCCCTTCTAGATTCTTTCAAGGAATCACTACGACAGTGATAGCCTTACAAAATGTGTCTCCTAAGTAATAAGAATTGAAAGTTGAAATTACTCCTTGATGCCTGGCCTGCAGAATGGATGCTGTGCTAGCAGGCATGAAAACAACATTAATCTTGTGTATCTTCATCAGCACTCTTGGGTGACCAGGTGCATAGTCAATGAGCAGTAATGCTTTGAAAGAAATCTTTCTTTTTGAGTAGTAGGTTTCAATAGTGGTCTTAAAACATTCAGTAAACCATGATGTAAACAGATATGCTGTCATCCAGGCTTTGTTATTGCATTTATAGAGCACGGGAAGAGTAGATTTAGCATAAATCTTAAGGGCTTTAAGATTTTTGAGACAGTAAATGAGCATTGGCTTCAACTTAAAGTCACCAGCTGCATTAGCCCCTATCAAGAGTCTTTCTGTTCTTTGAAGCCAGATATTGACTTCTCCTCTCTAGCTGTAAAAGGCCTAGATGATATATTCTACCAATCTAAGATAGTTTTGTGTACATTTAAAATCTGTTGTTTGGTGTAGCTACCTTCATCAGTGATCTTAGCTAGATCTTCTGGATAACTTGCTGTAGCTTCTACCTTAGCACTTGCTGCTTCACCTTGTACTTTTATTTTCTGAAGGCTGTTTCATTGCTTAAACTTTATAAACTAACCTATACTAGCTTGATTTTTTTCTGCAGCTTCCTCATCTTTCTCAGCCTTCATAGAATTAAAGAGCGTTTAGGGCGTTGCTCTGGATTAGTCTTTGACTTAAGGGAATGTTGTGGCTTGTTTGAACTATTTAGATTATTACATTCTCCATATCAGCAATAAGACTGTTTTGCTTTCTTGTTATTCATGTGTTCACTGGAGTAACATTTTTAATTTCTTTTAAGAACATTTCTTTTGCAATCACTACTTGGCTAACTGATATGAGTGACCTAGCTCTCAGTCTGTCTTGGCTTTTGACATGACTTCCTCACTACAATCAAGCATTTCTGGCTTTTGATTTAAAGTTAAATGTGTGACTTCTCTTTTCCCCTGAACATTTAGAGGCTATTGTAGGGTTATTAATTCGCTCAATTTCAAATATAAGAATACGGTTTTAGTCTCAGAGAATAGGGAGGTCTGAAGAGAGGGAGGGAGACCAAGGAATAACTTGTTGGTGGAGCAATCAGAACACACACAACATTCATGATTTGTTTGCTGGCTTATATGGGTGTGGCTAGTGGCACTCAAAAATAATTACAATGTTAATATCAAATATCACTGATCACAGATTACTATAACAGATATAGTATTAATAAAAATATTTGAAGCAATATGAGGATGACCAAAATGTGACCTTGAGACATGAAGTGAGCACATGCTATTGGAAAAAGGATGCCAGTAGACTTGCTGGACACAGGGTTGCCACAAACCTTCACTTTGTTAAAAGCACACTATCTGTGAAGCACAATAAAACCAGCTATGACTGTAGATGATAGAAAACGGTGAAAGATAAAGTGGTTTTCTCTAGGATTGCTTTGTGTCATTCTCTGGTTATCTATGATGCTGTGAGTTAATCATATGGAAAAAAGTACTAGGAGTTACTGGGTGGTGAATAGAAAGGTGGACTACCATTTAATAAATTCTCATGCATTGAATGTTACAATGTGAATCATTTTATTTGAAGAAAAAACACAAATTCCTGAATCCAACAGAAAGATTAATTATCTGAGGAATGGCAAAGATAACTTCATAGAGAAAATATGATTTGATCTGATTTTTTAAGAACAAAGGTTAAATGAGAGGATATTTTATGTACAAGAAAGTCCAAGTACAAAGAAACAAAGGTATGAAGGAGAATAACATGGAATTTGGTGTGGCTAAGGTACACAATACAGAATATCATTGGATTAGGAAGTGAATGTGAACAAAGACACATCATGAGAAGTTTTAAATTCCATGCTAAGATTTTTGAACCTTAAGCAAAGAAGAGCCATTGAGAAAGATTTTGATCAGAAAAGAGACACCATTAGATTTCTAATTGGGAAGGAACATTTGTGACAATATAATGGGAGGTAGATAGTAGCTGGAAAGAACATAGGCAGGAAAACCTTTAAGGTGTCGTTCCAGAGGTCACTGCCAGTACAGATGGGTAGGAAAGGAAAATTCAAAAAAGATAAAGAAAATTCAATCAGCAGAACCTAGTCAAAAATTAAGATGTAGTATATGAGTCGGAAGTTCAGACCGTCTAAAAATTTGAAAACTGCCGCCTCAGTTATGGTGCCTTTTGCCAAGAATGGAAATAAAGGAAGTTTGAAAGGCATGATATAAATACACATGTGAAATTATTGGGGTTGTGCTTTCAATGTTAATATTTTTATTACACTGAATTGCTTTCCTTCTACAAAGAGTAAAGAAATAACAGAAAATAATTTTGCAAAGTAAGCAGATGTATTGTCAACAGCAGTATTGTGTGGGAGTGATAGAAATATCATAAAAATTAGCAAGCTTTATCTTATGTATCTTTTTATAATAAAGAAAATATGGCAAAAATTTTTAGTCCCTTACTATTAGTAACATAAATAAATTGTATGTCTTCACACATTAAGAACTTTTACTTTATGTTGATTTATAAATAACATCTCACAAAGATAAAAGTTTGGCCCTGTTACATATTGGCTTTCAAAGTTCTTTCTCATTAATATGGTTATTAAACACAACATGAAAATTTTTAACAGCAAAGTTTCTATTTTTACATTCTCCTAACTCAGCTGTTAAGCTGGTTACTATCAGTACTTTAGAGAACAGCACGGGCTTTCAGAATGCTGGCTAATAAGCTACAAATTACTGTCTAACCCAGGAATACTAGCTCTATATCATCCAGTGCTCTGAATGAAGTGTGGACTCCTAATGTTCTAGCATACTTCATGTGCTCCGATTTCCATCTTTAACAGCTTGAGATAAAGTGGGATTCTATTCTTCCCAGAAGAATGGAGTTTATACTAGAAGTTGTATCTTTGAGAATATCTTCACTTTTCCTTTCCCTTGTCAGAGGGCCAGACTGAGAATGAAGCAATTGCTTGATGAAAGTTGCCTTGAGGAATGTAAACAGCTGAAGGAACCATACATAGCTTCCCCTTGGAAACACTCTCTCCCTCGTCTGTTAGGCTGGGGATGTCTCCAAGTTGTACTTAGTAAGCTCTTAGTAGATATTTGTTAATTGAACCAAATGATCCCACTAAATAGATGCAAATCAGTGTTCATTCCGTCTCTGCTTCCCTTTCCTAGTTGACTTTTTTCACTAGTGCTTTGATTAGAGAGGTGTTTCTTCAGCTCCCTTGTCAGACTAAGCTGAATCACTAGATTTCACAGAAAGACATTTCGAAGAGAGAGAAGGCACTGCAAGTCTTCTACCGAGGTGATGGTTAAGAGCCGGAATGGTTCCAAAATGTGTTGGTGAGAGATAGACCTTGCATTCATTCCTATGTTGTATTTATTTGTAACTAAAAACCAAAGACTATCATGATTAGATGTCTTTAGTTTCTTCTTCATCGACTTTTTGTATCCTGTCTACAAGTGTACAGGCATTCTTTACAAAACAGTGAATTGGCAAATAATAACTATATATATTTATCCCTTACAATGTGAGTTTTTATGCATATATACATTGTGGAATGAGCTAATCAGGATAATTAATACATCCATCACCTGACATACTTATCATTTCTTGTGGTGAGAATATTTAAAATCCACTCTTAGTAATGCTGAAATATAAAACACATAATTATTCATTATAGTACCTTTGCTCTCCAATAGATCATCAGAACTTATTCCTCCTATCTAACTGAAACTCTATACCCTTTGACTGGCATTTCTCCTTTTCCTGCCTCTTCTCCCCATTCTCACCCTCTGGTAACCACCATTCTACTCTTTTATTCTATGATATGGACATTTTTTGAGGAACCTCCCTACTGTCTTCCTTAATGACTGTAATAATGTACATTTCTATCAATAGGGTACAAGGGTTCCTTTTTCTCTACATCTTCACCAGTTCTCGTTACCTTTTATCTTTTTGAAGATAGGTATTTTAACAGGTGTGAGGTGATGTCTCATTATTGTTTTAATTTGAATTTTTCAAATATATTTGTTTACCATTTGTATACTTCTTTTGTTTTGTTTTGTTTTGTTTTTTCTTTTTTTTTGAGACAGAGTCTCGCTTCAACGCCAGGTGCCAGACTGGAGTGCAGTGGCACAATCTTGGCTCACTGCAACCTCCGCCTCCCGGGTTCAAGCAATTCTCCTGCCTCAGCCTCTCAAGTAACTGGGACTACTGGCACGTGCCACCACGCCCAGCTAATTTTTTTATTTTTAGTAGAGATGGGGTTTCACCATGTTGGTCAGGATGGTCTCTATCTCTGGACCTCGTGATCCGCCCACCTCGGCCTCCCAAAGTGCTGGGATTACAGGCGTTCATTTGTATACTTCTTTTGAAAAATGTCTATTCTGGTCTTTAGCCACCTGCTTTTAAACAAAATTATTTGTTTTCCTATTATTGGATAGTTTGAGTTTCTTTTATAGTGTAGATATGAGCTTCTTATCTGTTGTATGATTTGTGAATGTTTTCTCCCAGTCTGTTCTTTTTCTCTTCCATCTATTGTTTCCTTTGCAGTGCAAAAATTTTTTAGTTTGATACAAATCTGTTTATTTATTTTTGCTTTTGTTAAGTGTGCTTCTGGGGTCATAGCCACAAATTGTTGCCCAGACCAATGTTGTATAGCTTTCTCTCATGTTTTCATCTGGTAGTTTTATAGTTTAGTCTTATATTTAAGTCTTTAATCAATTGTGGTTTGATTCTTGTATCAGGGCTAAGATAAGGGTCAAATTTCATCCTTCTCTATGTGGATAGTCAGTTTTTCTAACATCATTTATTGAGGAGTCTGTCCTTTCCCCGATGTGTGTTCTTGAAACCTTTTTTCAAAATAAATTGACCTTGGATATGTGGGGTTATTTGTGTGCTTTCTATCCTATTTCATTTGGTTGCTATGTCTAGTTTTATGCCAGTATTATGCTGTTTTGATTACTATAACTTTGTAATGTATTTTGAAGTCAGGTAGTGTGATGTCTCCAGTTTGCTTTTTTTGCTTGCAATTGCTTTGGCTATTCAAGATACTTTGTCATTTTATACAAATTTTAGGATTGCTTTTCTATTTCTATGAAGAATGACATCGGAAATTTGATAGAAATTGCATAGAATCTGTAAATCACTTTTGATGATATGGATATTTTGACAATATGAAATCCTCCAATTCATGAACATGAGGTATCTTTTCATTTGTATGTGTCATTTTCAATTTATTTCAGCAGTATTTTATAGTTCTCAGTGTATGGATCTTTTAGCTCCTTGGTTAAATTTACTCCTAACTATTTTTATGCTGTTGTAAATAGGACTCAGATTGTTCATTGTTAGTGTATAGAAATGCTACTGATTTAGTAGGTTAATTTTGTTGTATGAAACTTTAATTAATTTATCAGCTCTAACAGTTTTTTGATGGATTATTTATGGCTTTCTATATATAAGATCACATTGTTAGTGAACAGAGAAAATTTTACTTCTTCTTTTCCCACATAGATGACTTTTATTTTTTTGTCTTGCTTAATTCTTCCAGTTAGGACTTCCAGTACTGGTGAATAGAAGTGGTGATAGTACACATACAGGCATTATTGTTCAGGATTCCCAAATAGTCTATACTTTAAAAATAAATGTAATGTAATTAATTGGGAAAAATAAAAAGCAAACAAAGAAAACTACAACAACAAATGTAATACATAAAGATGCAACTGGTTTTAAAAGCACCAGGAATCTTACACTAAGAGGACAAGTAATGTATTAAACATATGTTTATATTTTACATTTCCAAAACATTAAAATATATCAAAGCCAAAACTTAGGAATAGAATAAAAAATGATTGTACCTAAACAAAATACATGCCAGTTTTACTATTGTTCTTAACTCTTCCTGCCTTTATGGACCCTTTGTTGACCATCCAAATACAGTAATGTATTGTTTGGGTTATCCTTTTTTTAATTGCATTTTAGGTTTTGGGGTACATGTGAAGAACATGCAAGATTGTTGAATGGGTGCATACGTGGCAGTGTGATTTGCTGTCTTCCTCCCCTTCACCTATATCTGGCATTTCTCCCCATGCTATCTCTCCCCAACTCCCCACCCCCCGCTGTCCCTCCCCTATTTTCCCCCAACAGACCCCAGTGTGTAGTGCTCCCCTCCCTGTGTTCGTGTGTTCTCATTGTTCAACACACGCCTAAGAGTGAGAACATGAGATACCATCTCACGCCAGTTAGAATGGCGATCATTAAAAAATCTGGAGACAACAGATGCTGGAGAGGATGTGGAGAAATAGGAACACTTTTACACTGGTGGTGGGAGTGTAAATTAGTTCAACCATTGTGGAAGACAGTGTGGTGATTCCTCAAGGACCTAGAAATAGAAATTCCATTTGACCCAGCAATCCCATTACTGGGCATATATCCAAAGGATTATAAATTGTTCTACAAGAATGACACATGCACATGAATGTTCATTGCGGCACAGTTTACAATAGCAAAGACCTGGAACCAACCCAAATGCCCATTGATGATAGACTGGACAGGGAAAATGTGGCACATATACATTACGGAATATTATGTAGCCATCAAAAACGATGAGTTTGCGTCCTTTGTAGGGACATGGATGAACCTGGAAACCATCATTCTCAGCAAACTGGGTTATCCTTTTTATCAAATGTATGTTGATTGCTCACTGGGAGTAAGATAATAAGTAAGGGGCAAGAGTTCTGTAGGGATAGAATGGAGACCATTTTATTAACTAATTTAATGTTTTTAACTTTTACTAGAGAACACTAAGTACCATATTCACAGAAGTCACTTAATAAGTATTTGTCGACTTTAATTCAATTGATAGATGACAAATGGCACATGTAGGTGTTATGGGAATCATCCCAGAAAGCAGAATGTCTTTGTTGTTGCTGAGAGCATAAGGCAAAGCACAGCAATGACTAACTCATCTTAAAATATATGCATGACATTCTAGTTATGATACAAGATGAGCAAAATTATTAGCATCATGATCTACTTGAAGGGATGTCATCTACAGCTTGATTTCCTCTCAGTATTGTACATTCATGTCTTTATTGATATTACTGTTAATATCTAAATTACAGGGATGAAGACAGTGTAACATATTGCTTGGATAGTTAGCACCAGTGAATATAATTGAAATTTCTCCTGTGCCTGTCACTATTGTCATTTTTCCTTCTTTGAATAAGCAAATGATGTTTGTACGTGCCTCTCATTTTCCCCAGAAGCAGACTCTAAAACACAGATTTTTTTGGGAAATGATATCAGGAGGCACTAGAAGAGGGAGTGGCAAAGTGAGCCAGTAAGGAAAGAAAGTCAGTGCAGGGTATCCTAATGAGCAGGTTACTGCTGAGGACAACTGGAGTTTAGTGCCACTGTGGACTCTTGGGGAGTGATATGGAATATGTTGTCTCTACTTATGGAGAGGGAAAGCTGATTTATAGTTCTTCCATTTTCCATCAGTCACTGGTTGCTTGTTGCTCCCAGGAACATAAACCCTGTATACTTCCAATCTACCACCACCACCAGAGAAAGCCCCCAGGCAGAGCATCACAGGTGCAGTAGAATGCCATCACATGTATAGGAATTGTGATTGTCAAGGCAGTTTGGAAAAAGGAGCTGACACTAGATGCTAAATTGGTGTTATGTGGTATACTAGTCCATTTTCACACTGTTATAAGGCTGAGTAATTTATAAAGAAAAGAGGTTTAATTGACTCACCATTCCACAGGGCTGGGGAGACCTCAAGAAACTTACAATCATGGCAGAAGGGGAAAAGGCATATCTTACATGGTAGCAGGTGAGAGAGCACAAACAAGCGAAGGGAGAAGAGCCTCTTATAAAACCATCAGATCTCGTGAGAACTCACTCACTATCATGAGAACAGCATGGGGGATACCGCTCCCATGATCCAATCACCTCTCATTAGGTCCTGCCCTTGACACTTGGGGATTATGGAAAGTACAATTCAAGATAAGATTTGGGTGGGGACACAGAGCCAACCCATGCCATATGGATATATAATATTTTGCATTTTATTAATAAGATTGCCTAAACTATAAAACTTTTGACCTGGAATTATTTTTTATAATAAAAATGATACACATATTTTTGGCAGCTAGAAATTTCTCTCCAGGAACTTCTACTTTCTTACCACTAGATTTAAAAATCTATTTCCATTTGTTTAAATACTCTCCGTACTAATTCCTGATATAATCAAGGATGTTCTTTCCTCCCTCCTCCCTCCGTGTATTAGTTGCCAATTCCTTTTAGTTAATGTCCTGGCTGCATGCTCAAAAATTTTTCTCTGTCATTGATCTTTTCTCTCTCCTGTATATTCAGCTTCTCCCTTTCAACCTCAGTCTTTCCCATCTGCCTTGCCATATGTTCAACTATCTTCTGCCTTAAACAAGCAAAACAAAAAGCTGTCTCTTTTCCTCCACCTTGCCCTTTTGCTAGAGTTCTCTTACCCTTCACAGTCAAACTTCTCAAGCCTTGTTTAACATCTCTCTAGTCTTTTCCTCTTCTCCTGTCTCTCATATAAAGCTGGCTTCTGCACATTTTCTTTACTCAGCTAGTGACTTCAAGATCTCTAAATCGAGCAAATATTCTAGGCCTTAGACTACTGGATCTCTCGGCAGCATTGACTGTATGTCACTCCTTCCTTCATAGGAACATGAATCGCCTTTGTAGCACTCATCTCTAGTCTTTGAGATACTGTATTCTCCTCTAATTTTGGTTTCACTACCTGTCTGTATGCTATTTTCTAGCCTAATTTCTTGGCTTATTTTCATTTATAAATTGTTTAAATGCTGGGGCTCAGGCCTTTTTAAATTTATTGGTGTGTATTCCAATATTAGGTATATTCACCTACTTTTAGACTCCAATTATAATAGTAACACTAATCATAGCTAGCATTATGGAACATTATTATCTGACATTGTTCTATACTCCTTTCAAGCCTTAATCCTCACAGGAATCCAGTAAGGTGGCTTCTTTTACCTATCTTGCATTAGAGATAAGGAAACTTAAGTGCATAGAGATTGACTGAGTTGTCCATGTATTATTCAGTAGAATCATGGACTCTGGAGTATGCATTCACCACCCAGAACTCCCCAGTTAGATACAGATATACATAGGTAGCAAAATCTTTTATATTACCTTGTATTACCATGGCTACTATAAGTGATTTTATGAAGTAACTTATTTAATCTTTATAACAAGACCATAAGGTAGGTATAGTTATTATCTATGTTGAATTATACACAGTATACAGATAAAACTAGTTCTCCAAGGTCGCACAATTACAAAGCATGCATGTTAGCTGTGCCTGTTTCTTCAGATCCACCTTATACTATTCTTCTAATCCCTCTCTATTCTCTTTCTGTACATTTTTTCACTTCCTGATGAAATCCAACTATTTTTTCTATCAGTATCTTTGAATGTGCTGTTTACCCTATGCTGGTTAGGCCTAATATTATCTTATGTGTCTCACTCAAACTTACTCAATTTTAAAAGATCTTTATAATGCACTTTTTTATATCCATGAAATAGAATTTGATTAAGGAACCCTACCCTTCCTCTATCCCAAATTGAGTCAGGCTAAATGGTTGGTTCCCTCAACCGATATTTATTTAGAGCCTGCTATGTTCCAGAAATTATTTGTTCTTGGGAAATACCATTAGACAAAACTATTTTTGTTTTCTTAGAGTTTTTATTTTAAAACATGTATGTAATATGTAAGAAAACTATAGGGAATATTGGAAATTAATGTTATTATTCAAAAAGCAGGGAAAAACAGGGCAAGGCAAGGGAGATTTATAGTATTGGGGGTTGAGGGAAGGTGAAATTTGAAATACAATGTCCATTTTGGGCTTATTGGAAGAAGGTGACTTTTGAACAAAGTCTTAACTAAGTTAACATTTTTAAATGCTTAGAAAGTGTTGGGCATGTAGTCAAATCTATATAAATATTTGTTAAACATAAATAAATATGCAGGGCTCTGTGGCTTATACCTGTAATCCCGGAACTTTCGGGGGCCAAAGTGGGAGGATTAGTTGAAGCCAGGAGTTCAAGGCCAGTTTGGGCAACAGAGCAAGTCCCTGTTTCTAAAATAAAATAAATAAATAAAAATTAGCTAAGTGTGATTGTGTGCACCTGTAGTCCCAGCTACTCAGGAGGTTGAGATGGGAGGCTCACTTGAGTCCAGGAGTTGAATAATACAGTGAGCTATGAGGCTGTGATCATACCACTACACACCAGCGTAGGCATCAGAGTAAGACCTTTTCTCTAAAAATAAAATAAAATAAAATAGTAAGGTGAGAGAGTAAGCTATGTACCTGTGACACAGGCCTCCTTGGTGGAGGAAAATGTCTGTCAAATACCAGGCATGTTTGATGAACATTCAAGAGGTCAGTGAGGCAGCAGTTAGTGAGGGCAATAGCAGAGAAGAAACAAGGTAATAGGGTACAGTTATGAAGTGTTATGTGGGTCATGAATATAAGGCTATAGCTTTTAATACGTGGAGTGAGATAAAGATCCATTCTGGGGTTTTGTGAAGAGAATTGGCACGAACGAGTTTCTGATTTAAGAAGAGACTGTGGAAAAATACTTGTGGAATGGAAAAGTAAAGACCTCCAAAAATCTGCTCCTCCACAAAAGCAATAAGAGCAGTGGCAAAAATTATATAATCAACCTTCTCAGTACTCTTGAAATTAACCAAAACCTTGCAACAATTTGAGGAGCATTTACAATACAAATGTCTGAAACTTACTCAGCACACTGAGTTTGTGTCATTTTAGCTTTCATTATTTCATCTTCTTTACTGCATCTCCATGCTTAACTTAAAAATCAAGTCTTGCAACTCTGTTAATTGTGAAAGTGGCAGTCTAGAGTCCACTGGATTTGACAGAATCAGTTTGGAGCTACCCCAAAAGTCCCATCGCCAGCGAACTGTCACCATTTGACCTGAATGTACACTCTCAGGATTTTGCTTTACTTAGCTTGCTCTGTGTGGAGAGGTAAATTTCCAGAGCATTTGATTAAAACAATTGGCAGGTTTTGTTTAATGTCACAGTGATTTTAAAAGAGATATATCAGCTAGAGTTAACAAGAAGCTGGGCAAAATCTAAAGAAAAAACTGAGGACTAAGATGACAATAGGGGGCTTTTAAAACCTCAAACCTATTCTTGGGAATCTCAAAAGCCTTGCACAAGTGCTTGAGAAACACTTAAAATGGTCTTAGTCTTCCAGGTAGGATAGCCTTGAGATTCTGCAAAGCAGGAAGTGAAGGCTAAGGCAGAGTTATAAACTGTGTGCTGGAGTGTTGAAGACATTACTTCCCTCTAATCCTTTTACCTCACAGAACCTTTGTTCAAAGGCTGGGAAACTTATTGGTTCAAAGAATTTAAGAAAATCACTATGCTAGTATTAGCTGGACACTAAGCTAATTGAGCAAGAGACTTCAGTGGCTGCAAAAGACAAAAAATACAGGCTTTACAGAAATAGTCCTATAAAGTCACTAAACAAAAAATAGCAAGAGCAACAAAGAGCAATACACACAAACACACACACATGCACACACAAACATGCACACACACCTTGAAGAGTAAAGGATTTATCTTTAGAGTTATCACATTATAATATTTAAAATTTTAAGTTTTCAACAAAAAATTATGATCCATGTACAGAAACAGGAACATAAGTTTCACATAGAGAAAATATATGAATCAATATAGTTGTCCTTTAGGAAACTTAGATATCAGAATTACTAGTCAACAACTTTAAATGGTCTTTTAAAAATATGCTTAATGAACTAAAGGAAATAATGTCTAAAGAATAAAAGGAAAATATAAAAACAACATCTCACCAAAAGAGAACACTGACAAAGAGATGGATATATATATATATATATATATATATATATATATATATATATATCTTAAGAGATATATATATATATATATATATCTTAAAGGATCTCATAGAAACTTTGGATATGAAAACCAACTGAAATAAAACATTTACTAAAGGGGTTCAGTAACAAATTGGAACAGTCAGAAAAATCAGTAAATCTGAAAAAAGTTCATTGAGATGATTCATTCTAAGAACAGCAGGAAAAAAAATCAGAAGCAAGGAACACAGCCTCAAAGACCTAGAGAACACATAAAGCATACCAACATTTGGATAATAGGATTTCTAGAAGGAAAGGAAAGAAAGGACAGAATGAATATTTAAAGAAATAATGGTTATGAAGCTCCCAATTTAATGAGTAACATTATTCTATACATCCAGGAAGCTCAACAAAATCAAAGGATAATTTCAAAGATATATCTACAAAATATTAGCAAATTAAATTCAGCAACATGTAAAAAATTATATAGTAAACCAAGTTATATTTATGCCGGGAATACAAAGTTGCTTTAACACATGAAAATCAATTGCTATAATATACAGTATTTACAGAAAAAGGGTAAATGCTTCATGATCATCTGCATAGGTGCAAAAAAATCCAAAAATTTGACAAAATCAAACACTCATTCATGACAAAAAATTGTACAAATTTGGAATAGAATAGAAGGGATTTGACTCATAATAAAATGTACAAAATAGGCAAATCCATAGAAACAGAAACTGAATTATTAGTTGCCAGAGCTTGTGAATAGGGAATATGGGGAAAGACTGCAAATGGATATGGGATTTCTTTGTGGTGATAAAAATGTTTTAACTTTAGAGAGTAATGATGCATAACTTGGTGATGATACTAAAAATCACTAAATTGTAAACTTTAGAAGATTGTATTTCATATTATATAAATTATATCTGAATAAACCTATTATTTTCTTTTTTAAAAAAGAGACTGTAGGGGTGAATGAGTGCAAGCAGATGATTGTAGCTCTAAGAGTCCTAACAATGGAGAAGGTGAGAAGTCTTTGGATTGTACCTATCTTTGAGAGGAGATTTACTGTTGAAAAGAGAGAAGCTGTGAATAAAACCAAGATTTGTGACCCAAAGGGTTAGAATAAATAAAATACAATAGAGAGGGCTGTAAATACAGTGATTTTGGAGAAGAATATCAGTTTTGTTTGAGACATGATTAGTTTAAAAAACCTGTTAGACAGCCAAGCGAAGATGCCAAGTAAAGAGTTGCATATAGAAGTCTAGATTTTAAAAGAAAGTTCTAGATTGCAAATAAAAATTCAGAAGTCCTTAAATACATGAAATAAATCAAGAGAAGTAAGTGTAAATACAGAGGACCAAAAATTGAAATTTGAGGCATTCTAATATTATTAGGTTAGGAGTTAGGAATGAAGGATTTAGAGACGTAATCAGTAAGGTTGGAATAAAATAAAGTGATTACCGTATCCTGGAGAAAAAGTGAAAAAAGTGTTTCCAGGAGGAGCTCCTGTATTAGATATTCTCATAGCATATATCATGTCTGCAATTGTATATTTATTTGATTTTTTGCATAATATCTCTCTTTGTTAGGCTATAATAAGCTTCGTTATGATAACAGAGGCTAAGTCTACTTTAAATGACTGTGAACTAAGAGTAAGAATTTATTTAGTTAACCAGGATTTATTAAGAACATATACTTGTCAGGGGCTGTTCTGTGCTGTGGCTTTATCTTTCTGAGCAAACAAAACCCTTGTTTTCATGGAACTTAACTTCTATTGGAAGATATAGATGAGTACTATTTTACAGAACTTTCTGTGATAATGGTAATATTCAGCTATTCTATCCAGTATGGTAACATAGCCACATATGGAAAAAATATGGCCAGTGTACTAAGGAACAATATTTTAAATGCTATTTTATTAAAAATAATTTAAATGACCACATGTGCCTTGTGTCTACCATAGATATAGATATGTACAGCAAACGGAAAAATAATAAATGAACTTATAGAGCTAGGGAGAGATTTTGAGTGGTTGTAATTTAAGATAGAATGACAACTTTATTCATTCACTCACTTACTCATTGCTGTATTCAATTGTGTTGAGGACTATATACCCATCTATAATGAACATCAGGAAATAATAAACCTGATTAGCCTTACAGATGGTGAAAAAAAAATCTTTCATCTCCTCTTAACTGCCTGATCTATATTTTGAAGCTGCAGTGCCTTTGAGTCAGAAAACTGGTCCAACCTTTCTACTTCTCAGTAGCTGTCTATTTGCACTCTCAAACTCCAAGAAAATAGTAAGACCAGAAGGTCAGAAATGGGTAGGAGACATTAGCCATAGAAAATAATAGCCTGAGAATTAATCCAGGAAAAATTCTATGAATGGGAACATACAGGAAAGAAACATTTTTTAAAATGGAAAATTGAAACTTTCCAAGACTTTCAATCTCAAATTCCTACAAAAGTCAAGTAATTGGCACACATATGGACCACAGAAAATCAGATAGTTCTCTTCCCATTTATTGTGGATATCTTACTTTGGGAAGTGCTATACTGAAATTATTATCTGAATTTATTCTTAACTTTAAAAAGATAAGTTTTTAAAAATAATAATGAATGCATGATTTTTATTTTAACTGTTATTTAAAATATTATTGAAGATTGGCTAATGCAATAACCTAAAATAGAAGTAAGAGTAGGAAAAATGATGTTGGTTTTTTTTTTTCCTAAATATGAAGATAATTGTGTACTTAGAAACTTTGCTGGTTCAATTGCATGTGAATGAAATTATAATTAGTTTTTCTGGATTACACATCACTGAAGTGGAGAACATTTTCCTAGAGAAGTTATTTTCTATTCCTAGAATAACAGCATTACTGGCTAGATCAAACAATAAATGGTCAATATGAGTTTATTTCTTCTTTCATGTGATGCACACAAAAGCTTTCTGAAATATATTTATGATTCTCTTTCTAATTCTACATATATTGTTACCATTTCCTTGAGAAAACCAATTTTAAAATGTGTGTGTATGTGTGTGTGTGTGTCTGTCGTAGAGAAGAAAGAGAAGGAGGATCTGGCACAAAGAATGTACATATTAAATGTCCATCAATCACTTACAAAAGAGAGAATTTTGCTGTTGCCAAATGTTAGAAATTTTTGTTTGGAAAGTTTGATCGCTATTGTATGTATTGCCCAGTACAGTTCAACTATTATTGTGTTTGTCAAAATCATTTTGATAAGCTTTTAAAAAGAATATTTTCCACTTACTCTCCTCATGTTCTTACCTTCCATTTACTTTCCAAACCTCATTTGTTTTATGCCTTTATAGTTTTACTGAAAATACTCCTTTACAGTATCTGCACATCCTCTGACAGTCAAACATAAGGTCCTATTCCTGCAACATTACTTTAAAACAAACAAATTATTCCCTTGAATTTTACCATTTCCTATTCTTGATCTCTCTCTCTCTTTTTTGTTTTTTTTGGTCTTAACAATGGCATCAACTTCCAAACTGAATACACTGTCCTCAGTCTACTTCAGTCTACTTTGTCTCAACTTGCCCCCTATATAAATGTAACATAATATATCTGGTAATATAGCCCTGGACACAAAATTCTCCAAGTCAGTGTCCTCCAGTGAATCAACTGCTGCCATGTATATGGAGATAATATTCTCATTATTGTGGCATGTCAAGTCTGTTTTGATAAAACTTCTGCCTTTCTTGACAACCTGATCCCACCCTCTGCACATATATGTCAATCATGTTTATGAGTGAAAGTTAACTATTTGTGGGACTTAGCTTTTGCAAAAGGGAGTTTCCCTGCCTCGAATATCTGCCTTGCTCTTTGTTGGATTAGAGGATGCTCAGGAACCACTGAAAATCACAGAAGAGTGAAGTATTCATGTCTTTCCCCAACATGCTTCTCTGGGCATTGAGATATTATGTTCTTCGTTACAGCAGACATTTCTTGTATTACATTTTTAAAATTTTATTTTTCCTATTATGTTGTGAATCTTTCACAGGCAAAAGTTTTACTTTACTCACTTTTTATCCTCAGTCATCTATTTTAAGTGAATCTTGTAAAATAAATAGTAATTGAGCATTAATTTTCTTCTTTCATAGTTTTGCAAAGAACTTTCTTAATAAAGAAATTTTTATGGTTATTCTATGCTGCATTTCCCAGCAAAAATTAATTCTTCATTAATTAAACACTTCTTGAAATTATTTATATGTGCATTTTGGGTATCCTTTGGGGCCATGTATTTTTTCTGTGAATAATGTAAAAAATTCAGAGAAGTACACAGAAGAGTAAGATATTACAATGACCACCCCAATCATATCATAAGATTTTGTCAAAATTTATTAGGATTAATTTTAAAAGAAGGAAATATTAAGAATACATTATGTATTCTTCAGTACATGTCTGCAGGCTATTCCCTGTTCTCTTTCGCCATCTTGAATTTGATGATTTCTCCTAAGGATTATACATTCTTCTATGTATGCCACATGCATTACTTATTTCTCCTGAAGTACCTGTTATCAACCTTCTTGTGTTTTGCCTCTGGAGAAATCTATATAGAACATCCTCTTACTTTTGCATATTACTGTAGGTATTTCTCATGTCAAATATTTAGCTGGTAAACAATTATTTTGAGGTAACTAATGGTGGCTATTTATGCTAGGAGCTCTTTAACTGTTCAGACTTCAATTTTGGTTTGCAGTGAATCAGGGCAGTGAATTCCAGTGAGTTTGTTACTTCACTGGAAGCCTGTTAGACTCTCAACCTGCATTTGTCAATGGAAAGTTTGGGCTCTACCCTCACAAATTATAGGTATCTTTTCCTTATAACTAGCAATAGCTATGCATGACCATTTTTAATGTTGATGAAATATTTTGGAAAAAGATCGATGTTCTACATTACTAAAATGAAAAATAATTTTTGTTCAAACATACAGCACCTAACATGCAATAGACATTGTAGTAAGCACTCGTGACATACTAGTGAACAGAAATGGTGCAGTTCCTGTTCTTTATGGAGCTTACATCCTGGTTGTGGAGACAGACCATATACAAAACAAAAAGTAAGGAGAATATGTTAAGGCATTAAAATAATGGCAGAGTTGAATGGTCCCATAAAAAGTGTCAGAGAGCAAAAATAAAAGAGAGCTTACATTACATAGGGGGAATATGACCTCCTGCTTTGAAGAGAGAACCTTTAAATTGGGACTTAAATGCAGAGAAACAATTAACCAAAGAGAAAATGAGAAACAATAGCCATTTTGAAGGCTCTGAGTCAGGACAGATCTTGGTGTGTCAACTAAGAGTGATCAGGACCAGGTACTACAGCTCATGCCTGTAATCCCAGCACTTTGGGAAGCTGACGTGGGTGGATCACCTGAGGTCAGGAGTTCAAGAACAGCCTGGTCAACATGGTGAAACCCTGTCTTTACTAAAAATACAAAAACTAGCTGGTCATGGTGGTGAGCACCTGTAATTCCAGCTACTTAGGAGGCTGAGGCAGGAGAATCACTTGAACCCTGGAGACAGAGGTTGCAGTGAGCCAAGATTGCAACATTGCACTCTAGCCTGTGGAGCAAGAGTGAAACTCCATCTAAAAACAAAAAAACAAAAATGAAAGAATGATCAAGACTGAAGAGTGCATCATGGTACCTAAGATTCACAGAGACTCAAGTTGCCACAGATCATAAATTCACTTGTTTACTCTGTAACATACGTCTCTTCAGTAGATCAGAATATTGTAACAGGCATTGATAGCACAACTCCACCCTGTTCGAAAAACAAACATAATCAGAAGATACTGTAAAATGCCTTCACAAATCAGAGTCACAAGATTAGAATATCCTGTATTCTACTGGAAATAGCCTACATTCAAATAATCTCTCTAGCCACCCCTCCCCTCCATTTCTTTCTTTTCCCTTTTCCTTTGTTCACTTCCCTTTCCTTCTCTAAGGAAAAGCCAAATTATAACCAAAGATTGAGTTTTGATCATGGAATTCTAGAAGATTGTGTTGGATGTGTCAAATATCTATACTCATTGCACTAAAATAGGTCATTAGCACATGTTGGTTGTTTACAGCTTTGTGCATCATCCATATTGAAATCCTAAAACAAAACAAAACAGAACAAAATAATTCTTTACTATGGATCCCTTTCCTAGACCTAGACACTATTGGATGTTCCTCATCAGTGTTTGGCTTGCTGATTTTCCTTTTTCTTGACATCCACAGCAGGAGAATATCTTCCCAATGCATACATTACTTAGCTATGTTTATGATATCAGTAATCCATGAAACCATTTCTTTTTATAAAAATAACTTTTCATATCTATGTTCTGAGTCTTAGGCATTTCTCTTACTAGTTAGAGCTTTGAGGCTAACCTTATTTTTCATATCAGTTCTTAAGATACCTCCCTATAGCCACTAGGCACTGATGATACCCTCTTATCTTTTATTTGCCATTTGGCATATAGGAAATGTTATTCACATCCATAGCATTAATACCTTCACACATTTTTGTCATTTCTTGGACTCTAACTTTACTACTTAAACTAAGGAGAATCATTTCACCTTCTTCTCTTAGGCTAAAAGCTACCTTCACAATTTAATTTCTCTTCTCTGGACATTTTGGATCAACAGCTATAACAAAGTTTTATTCAATTACTATTTGATTAAATGTAATTGTGTGATTAATTTGGTGTGGATAAAAGGGAAAAGCATTGGGCCTCATCTCTACAATTGCTTTCTAATAGTATATATAATTCAGTTCCAGGACCAAAAAATAATTAAGATTTTTAAGCAAAGCACAAATAGAACATTAAATTAAGCATGGAAGTCTTCTCAACTCAGAGTCCTATGGGACTTTGTAAACTCAGAAAGCTGGTTCTGTGCAGGTCTTTGGGGTAGGTGGCATCTGAAAATAAGTTTATAAATTTATTTCTTTTCAAATGGACTTTATAATAGAATTTCAAAAATACAGTTTTAGTGATAAAATAGTATATAGAACAAAGCTCAGTGAACATATTTCTTTGGAGCACTATAACTATGCCTTTGGCATGGAGTATTCTGGTGAACAGAAATGTGTTTAACAAGAAACTACTGTTAGTTTTAAGTTTGTCATTGACTACGGTATAATGACTTGATTTAGCTTGAGTACTCAGAAACGAGATTGCTTGGGTTGTAAATCTTTGCTCTATCTACTCTATTAGCTGTGGGTCTTTGGCAAGTTTGCTTACCTTTCTTTGAATCACTGTACACATGCAAAGGGTTAATAGAGAATCTACAACATAGGTTTGACCTGCAGATTGTGATATTTCACGTGCTTTAAAGAGTACCTGGTATGTAGTAAGCATTCAGAATCTACCCTGTTTTATCAAAATTCTTTCTATTTTTTATTCTTGCCTTAATGGAAACAATATCCCAAACATAGTTTACTCTCTTTAATGTTTGTTAATTAATGTCTAGTATAATATGAAAAATATTTCATGTTATTTTTTGTGTAGAATTACATATCTGACAGCTAATGGATAAGACATTTAGCTCATGTTGATAAAAATTAATCATGTGTTTCTTTCTACTACAAGAGTAGTGAAAAGATTTTTGTGTTTAGATCTTTTCTTCGACCCTCTTCCCCATCACCATTTGGCTTATTTAAAATAAAGAATGTAAATCATCTGGCTAATAGAGCACTCCAGTTAATTGTTTTACAGTTATTATGTTACATAATTTTAGAATCCAATTTAGTTCAGTCATAGCATTTCATGCATTCTTAAATACATTTAAAAGTAAGCTTGTTTGAAAGTAATCCATTGTAATTAATTCAAGTTATTTTATTTTATTTTTATGTCACTAAATGATAAAGCTTTTTATATTAATTAGAATTATGTTTATTTGTAATTACCAAGCTGTTTTTTGTGTATAGAGAAGATACACTGATTTACACTCTATAAATTGAATCTTTGCCATCAGGAGATAACATCTGAAATATTTAGTTGAGACATCAAATTTAGGATTATATCAAACAACAACCATACTTTATTTTTAGTACTGGTAACACATTTATTGTAAGCTAATTTGCTTAAGATATTTCCTAAGAAAGTATTCATTATGAGCAATATAGTCTTAAAATGAGGATGCTCTAATCAGATATGGTTTTCAAGTAAGAATATCATAATACTTCCATGCATTTTGCATTTAGGATGGTGAAAACCTATGAAATAACTGAGCATTATAGTCATTATGGTTGCAAAAGTTGACAAGAAAGTAAAAACCCAATACTCCTGAATTTATGACAACACTTCCAAACCATACCATGTACTCAAACCCTTTTCTCTCCTGTGACTCTTATTATATAATATCTATATTCAATCTCTTTTCTCATATCAGACAGTATTACTGAAGTCTTCACTAACATCTACGTGACCAGTTTTGGCCCTGTCTCAGATACAGATATGGTGAGTCTTTTCATTAAATAGTATTTTTACTTCACATAATGGGAAATGGGGGATAATTTAGAATAAACTGGCATTTTTAGTGTTATAGCATTATGTATATGTCTCATGTCTTTTTAGTCTACCCAAATACATGGAGAGTTAAAGATGTTTGGATTTGTGGTTTCCACTTCCAACTTGAGTGTTTGGATTAGCCCTTTATGTTTTATATTATTTTTACAACATGTCTACCTAGCTACAGTGTAATAAACAATTATTTAAATAAAATTAATTGTATTACAGAGAAAAATTTTCTAGAAAGATTAAGGCAGCAGTGTGGACTTGCATGAGGAAAGAGAATATAGTTTCATAGATAAATGCTTCTTATAGAATGAGGTCATGGTCAGTGTTGCATATTTAAAAAACAAACAAATTTCTGATTGGTATTAAGCAAACTGGTTGCCTTGTTATGCTGTCTGTATACATACATACAATACATATAATCTGCACACATAGTAGATATATAAAAATCAACCTAAAAAAATTAGAATGTTGGTACTCTTGGATTCTATGGAACTGATGTTATTTACTTTTTCTTTAAAATGAGACAGGCCTGGTGTGGTGGCTCATGACTGTAATAGCAGCACTTTGGGAGGTCTAGGTTGGAGGACTGCTTGATCCCAGGAGTTCGAGATTAGCTTGAGCAATATAGTGAAACCCCGTATTTACAAAAAAATATATATATATGAAAATTAGCAGGGTGTGAAGGCACAGGCCTTTTATCAGAAGGCTGAGGTGGGAGGATTGCCAGAGCCCAGGAGATTGAAGTTGCAGTGAGCCATGATCATGCCACTGCACTCCAGCCTGCATGACACAGTGATACCCTGTCTCCAATCAATCAATCAATTAAAATAAAATAAAATGAGGTAGGTGAGGAAAATTGGTTTGATGTGTTAGGTACTGGTGGGTTAGAGTCACCAAGGATGAATTATTGATGAAGCATAAAAATTTAATACTCAGTCCTCCACCTTTACTGCTAACTATAGTGTTCTGTAATAGAAATTTTTGATGAAATCGTTTTTCATTCATTAATACCTTGTCAGATTCTACCACGTCTCTCAACTGACATTTGGTTCACTTTGCATTTCCTTGATGTGCATGTCTCTTGTCCGCTGCTATTTCCCTGTCAAATCTGTGGCTCATTCACCCCTCAGGCAACTTTCTCTCCAGGATTTCATGGCTCTTTAGAGCTCCATCTTCCTTATGGCCTAGGCACTGAGAATTAAAGAAGTCCTTGTTCCTTTTTGCCCAGTTATCCTCCATTATGTCATTTCTACTCAAATTCTTCCCTTTCTCTGATAACTCAGGGGAGAAGGTGACAAGTTTGCACATTTTCTACCTGGACAAACAAACAAAACAAAGTATTTCATTTTTGCAGGCTTTCATAAACATTATCAGCTAATTTATCAGGAGCTCCCTACATTTTCATTAGGGAACCAACATTTCACTTTTATGATAAAAGATATGCTGTTTATTCCATCAGAGCCACATCTCTGACCTCAGAGACCTTTTCTTACCTTGACCTGGGTGGCTGAAAACATAATGGTTGGGGGGATGATCCCCACCTTTGGGGAGGTGGTTCATACTAAACATTGGCAGGCCTTTAAAATTCTTTGAAACAGGAATGTCAAGATTTCAGTGCTTTCATTTTTCTCCTTCAACTCTGCGTCTTAGGCACAATTCTGGAACAGGAGGAAAAAATCCTATTCTTCAGCATAACACTCCTTTTCCCTTGCATTATCTTAAATTTTGACCGGAAATATTAATCTGCCTCTTCCCATGGGTCAATTTAAGTGGACAGATCCTTGTAATGATGGCAGAGACTAATTTTTTTTTTTTTTTTTTAGCAAGAATGTGCATTCTAAATGTTATTGGTTGGCTATGAATATAATTTTATCCTAGTAAATATTCTTTGCCTTAGTGCAGCTTGTCTTAAATGTTCCCAAATGTTAGAGAGATACAGTGCAAATAAACACCTAACTTCTATTTGAAATCAAGTAGAAAGAGTCAGAATTTTGTTAAGTACTATGTTGAGAAATTAGCATAATATTATATAAATTATGACTCTTACATATGGTTACTTTGTGTCTTATTATCAGCCAAAACAGAAAGACAAATGATATAAGACTCCCAAATATCAATATATTTTCAATAGATTTTTTTCATATTGTAAATTTCAGTAGCAGCAATTACTGAATTGAAATTTTAGCTTTAATTTTTTGCAGAATAACCACCTAAAACATCTCTCTCTCTCCATATATATATGCATACATATATATATACATATGTACATACATAAATACAAATACATATATTTGTAGCAAGACCTGTTTAGTATTTGGGGATTTTACACAAACTCATATCATACGTGTTTGCCAAAATGTACAGTCATTAGTTTTACAGTGATGATAATGGATTAGATTAATCCTCTACCTCTCCATGTTGTGACCATTCTTTGGGATTGCTAACATATTTAAAAAGTTGGTAGTTGATGTTAGGTATGTAGTCATGAGCAATAGGACACATTTAACTCCTTTATATCTGAATTGAATAAAAGCAGTCTTGTTTCATCAGTAAATTGAACCTCAGAATGTTAAAATTTTTTAGCAGGCTCAAGATATGCTTTCTTATTTGGGAGGATCCTATCACAAATTATAGAAAACATTAAAATATACTCACATTACCAATATAGGTTGCATTGAGTGGAATTTCAGTTGATAACATTTCAATAAAGCCACTTACTTTGATTTTTCAGTTTTCTTTTTAAATTTCAGAATACATGAGTGTGTGAGTGTGTGTATGCACACCCAAATACAGATACAGTTTCCAAAATGAAATGCATATTCAACATCTTAGTAGGTTTTGGAAAAACTTGAAGGACCTAGACATTTTCCCTAATGATACATTTCCCTTAATGCATTTAGCCTAAAAAATTTATATGAGATTGCTCTGCCCTTGTCAGATTTCCTATTCTATTTCTGTCTTTATTTACCTCATTTAGTCATGCTTACCAGCCGTTGTTTACGAGGAAGTCTAATTAATCACAAAACTACCAAATGGGAGTATACTATAGAAACACAGTCCAGGCACAGGACAGCACAGGAAAATTCTGATATAAAGAATCATTAACTAATAAAAGACAGTTAAATTCATTTTAAAAACATGGATAAAAGAAAATGCCAAGCAATACAGAAGTAACAAATGCAGACAGAACATCTACTTCTAGGGGTGCAGTGTCACCATTTCCAGAGTCAGGAAGAAACTGAGGACTTGGAAGAGCACCTTTCTCCCTAAGACCAATGAATTCCAACCTCACTGGAGGGGTGCTGCTGCTATAGGAACATGCAGCTAGCTACTGCTGGTGAAGAAACATGTGAGGGTATATGCTGAAGCTGGTCCACAAAAATATGCTGCCCAGGCTGAAAACTCAGAGCATGCCAATTCTTTGAAGCTGTGCCAAAAAATGACAATGCAGCTGACCCAGAAAGAGACCAAGAAAGAAAACTCCCTTCTCTTGTTATCACATTGGAGTGTCCCTCCAGCACCCTCTATTGACAAAGCCTGACATTGTGTGAGCTGGCAGAGGAGCAGTATTTATAGGGTCCATCAGGTATCATAAAGGAAAGAAAAGAAGGGAGGATTTCAAGTTAAGAGGCAGTACACAGATAGCTGATATACTAATAATGTGTAATACAGGGAGGATGGAGAGTGAGGACCAGGAGATAGTTTGATCAATCAACAGGTACTGTTGATATTTGTCCAAATCTAGGCAAGAAAGATGAACCTGGGAAAAATTGCAGTTGAATAACCTATATACACAAATAACACAGACACATGCAAACACACACATTTACTCACATTTTAAGTCTGTTAGGGAAGATGGTGTTCAATTGAAAACCATATATACATTTTATAAGAAGAATGATTTGGTCTTCATGATGATCGAAATAAATGGTTTCCATCTTGATATTATTTTTACTGGAAATCAAGATAAGTAATGAGGCAAAGTTTGAATTTATGTTTAGTGTGGATGGCAAGCTTGAGCAATGAGACCTGGTTGTGTCACTCAATAAAAAGAAATGTTATAATGATTGGGAGGGAAAACACAGCCACATTATTATCTACAAGTCAAAGTAGATGTGGACATAGCTAATGAATAGCTTACAGAAGCAATTTGTTAATAAGAAAACAAGTATGGCCGGGTGTGGTGGCTCACGCCTGTAATCCCAGCACTTTGGGAGGCCGAGGCGGGTGGGTCACAAGGTCAGGAGTTCAAGACCAGCCTGGTCAAGATGGTGAAACCCTGTCTCTACTAAAAATAAAAAAAAATAAAAAAAATTAGCCTGTCGTGGTGGCGAGCACCTGTAATCCCAGCTACTCAGGAGGCTGAGGTAGAGAATTGCTTGAACCTGGAAAGCAGAGTTTGCAGTGAGCTGAGATCGTGCCACTGCACTCTGTCCTGGGCAACTGAGTGAGACTCTGTCTAAAGACAAAAAAACAAAAACAAATTTAGTTTGTTTATTAGTTTATTTAGTTTGTTAATAGTTTCATTAAAAAATGGAAAAAGGACGTGAAAGGACATTTCTTACAATGACATACGTGTAGCCAACAAGCATATGAAAAAATGTTCAACATTGCTTATCATTAGAGAAATGCAAATCAAAATCACAATGAGGGATCATCTCACCCCAGTCAGATGGCAATTATAAAAAGTAAAAAAAAAAAAGCATGTTGGCAAAGTTGTGGAGAAATGGGAATGATTATACACTGTTGGTGGGAATGTAAATTAGCCACTGTGGAAAGCGGTTTGAAGATTTCTCCAAGAAGTTAAAACAGAACTACCATATGACCCAGCAATCTCATGACTATCAGTAAGACATACACACTTGTATGTTCATTGCAGCACTATTACTACTTTTAGGAGCCTAGCTGATACACTTTTATTTCTAATCAGTGTTGCATAGTCAGCAGCAAAACCTAAATTCCTAATTTCTCCTATTCACAGCAATGATATAGATTTGTTATGACATTAGCCTAAGAGAAAAAAAGCAGCATAGCAAAAAGAATTAAGAACCAAAAAAATATGCAAACACACACACACACACACACTCACACACACACATGCTGCTATCTTGGAATCATTAGTGTAATTGTCTCAAAAAATTTGTAGCTCTAAATTATAATTAAAGATCCTACTTACAGTTTCTGCAATTAAGTTGAAAATATTTTATTTTAACATTTTGAAATTCATAAGAAGGTAATTAATTTCTGAAATGTACCGGTAGCTAACAATTGACAAAGTTTGTAGTAGGCATGTACATTTTAGCAATTTCTAACTTACTATACTGGTTTTTTTTACCTTTTTTTCTTGGTTTATATATGGGATGTCTTTTCTTATATTAGTAAACATTTTCACTGTGTGTGCATATTCTTCAGGTGTAAGTGTTATAACTACCAATTATTTAACCTAAACCTAGACTGAGAACCTCAGCCCAAATAGTTGTCTATAGTGAAGTGTTAGGGTTAGAGCTTGAACAATGAAAACTTTGAAGTAATCTTGAGATTTCTGATACAGAGTTTACCATTAGGCTAAGACGCAGGCAGTCTGGTAAGTATGACCTTGGCTTATCGATTACGTTGATTACCCCAGTTAATACTTTTCTTCCTCTACAAAAACACAGAGTGCATTATCTCTTAGAATCTCCAGAAGCTACTGAGATATTATTTAGTTCAGTATTTAACATTAAGGAAATTTAAAGACTTGTGACATTTAATATGTGATCAAAATTGACACTGAACTTAATCTCTTATCCTTTTTCAGAGGTTGTCATTTGTAAATGTAATTCATTAAGAAAACCTATGACAAACATGGCAAACCCTTTATATCAAAAGTAAAGCAGTAATGTTTACTACTTTTAAAGCCAGCATGTTGAAGCTGGTTGCTGTAAGGTTATTGACATTTTGGAAAGTTAGGAAATAGACTCTGGGAACATTCATTCATTTATCAGATTTTTTTCAGCACTCTCTTTAGAATTTATAATGATATTCCCCAAAATGTGATTTATAGACACTTGCATTGTAACCACCTGAATTATTTTTTTAAATAGTTGTTTCCTGGGATCTTCCGAAGATCTATGGACTCATATTCACTATTTGTAGGACATGAAGGTCTGTATTTAACATGATAAGCTATTTGACTTTATGCTAAGGGAAGCACAAATCTATTATAAGATTTGTGAATGGGTGGAGGAAGGTAGAGGGTATGCGGCAGAGTAAGAGTTCTATGATCCAATAATTTATATTAAAGGATATGGAAAAGGAAAACTAGTTAGAAAGCTATTCTATTACAGGCAAGAGATGAATGTGGATTGGCCCAGGGCAGTGGAACTGAAGATGGAGAGCAGTGAAAAGATTTAAAAGTTATCTGTGGGGTAGAATTGGTGATCTGTTGGCTGTAGGGGTGGAAGAAGTAGTACAGAATGACATCTTGGGGAATTGCATGAATAGAGGTACCATTCACCGGGATACGGAACACAGAAGGAAAAGTTTTGTTTCTTTTTGTTTCGTTGCTCAGGGATGAACATTTACATTTGGCACATGTTGAGTTTGAGACTTTAATTGGAGATGTCCAAGTAGCAGGCATAGATCTGGAGGTCAATAGAGAAGTCTGGAGTGTAGATGGCTTGGGAGCCATCCAATGGTGGTTGAAACGATAGGCATACATAAAATTTTAAAAGGAGAGAGATTAGAGCGAAATGGCATCATATTTTCACAGAAACTCTAGAACACCAATATTTAAAGGATGGAAGGAGGACAAAAAAGCGGAGGAAGAGAATGACAAGGAGGAACTGTGGGTATCTTTCAAAATGAAGGACGGTTCCATTTTCTGAGCTAGGCTGTGCTTTGATCCTTAATTAAAAAAAAAAAAAAAAAAAGGCAGAGACCACTGCCTTAATCCTTATCAGATACAGTGGTATGCTCTTGTCAGCCCTCTGCCCAAATGGGATTCTGTAGAGTTAAAGTGAGATGGCTTATTTGGTAACTGTATGAACACATGCATTTTGCACACAGTAAAACATCACCTAGTGGGTGGGGAGACAGTTTCAGAAGGGTTCAGGTAAAAGTAATTTGACTCCATTCATTACCTTTCTTGGGGAAAGAGAGTTGTAGGAACTTAGTACATCTAGTCATAGCTCTCTTTGTTTTCTAGGGTCACAAAGTAGCATTCCCTACCAACCTCCCCATTCTTTTGTATAAACTAAATAACATTTATTCCTATCAAATTACCAACATCATTATTCATATAACTAGAAAAAAAAAATCCAAAAATTCCAAAAAATTTATATGGAGCCAAACAAGAGCTTGAATAGCTAATGCAATCCTAAGCAAAAGAACAAAGCTAGAGGCATCACGCTACCCAGCTTCAAACTTCCCTACAAGGCTATGGTAACCATAACACTGTGGTACTAGTACAAAAACATGTAGATCATTGGAACAGCCTAGAGAACCCAGAAATAAAGCCACACACTTACAACTAGCTGATCTTTGACAAAGTTGACTACAATAAGTAATCAGGAAAGGACTCCTTATTCAATAAATGGTGCTGGGATAACTGGCTAGCCAGATGCAGAAGATTGAAACTGGACCCTTCTTTTCATAATATACAAAAATATACTCAAGATGGATTAAATACTTAAATGTAAGACATAAAACTATAAAAATTCCAGAAGAAAACATAGAAAAATGTCATTCTGAACACAGACCTTGACAACATCTTCATGATGAAATCCCTAAAAGCAATTATAACAAAAACAAAAGTAGATAACTGGGACCTAACTAAATGAAAAGAGCTTCTTCATAGAAAAAGAAACTATAAACAGAGCAAACAGCCAACCTACAGAATAAGAGAAAATATTTTTGAACTATGCATCCAACAAAGGTCTAATATCCAGAATCTATAAAGAATTTAATAAGTGAAAAACAAAGAACCCTATTAAAATAAGGAAAAAGGGCATGAAAGAACATTTCTGGCAATGACATACATGTAGCCAACAAGCATATGAAAACATGTTCAACATTGCTTATCATTAGAGAAATGCAAATCAAAACCATAATAAGGGACCGTCTCATCCCAGTTAGATGGCAATTATAAAAAGTGAAAAAAAAAAACATGTTGGAAAAGTTGTGGAGAAATGGGAATGATTATACACTGCTGGTGGGAATGTAAATTAGCCACTGTGGAAAGCAGTTTGACAATTTCTCAGAGAAGTTAAAACAGAACTACCATATGACCCAGCAATCTCATTACTATCAAAAAGACATACATACTTGTATGTTCCTTGCAGTATTCACAATAGCAAAGACATGGAATCAACCTAGATGCCCATCCGTGGTGAACTGCATAAAGAAAATGCCGTCTATATGCAGCCATATATAAAAACGATGAGTTCGTGCCCTTTGTAAGGACTTGGATGAATATCTGGAAACCATCATTCTCAGCAAACTGACACAAGAACAGAAAACCAAATACTGCGTGTTCTCACTCATAGGCGAGTGTTGAGCAATGAGAACACGTGGACTCAGGGAGAGGAGCATCACACAGGAGGCAGTTGGGGGGCACTAGGGGAGGGACAGCGGGGGTGGGGAGGGATAACATGGGGAGAAATGCCAGATATAGTCAAAGGGGGAATAGAGGCAGCAAACCACCTGGTTATGTATGCACCTATGCCACAACCCTGCATGACCTGCACGTGTACCCCAGAACCTAAAGTAAAAGAAAAAAAAAAAGAAAATGCTATCTATATACACCTTGGAAAACTATGCAGCCATAAAAAATAATGAAATCATGTCCTTTGCAGTAACACGGATGCAGCTGGAGGCCATTTTCCTAAGCAAATTACTACAGGAACAGAAAACCAAATATGACATGTTTTCATTTGTAAGTGGGAGCTACACATCAAGTACACATGCACGCAAAGATAGAAACAATAGACACTGAAGCTTATTTGACGGAGGGGTAGGGTTGAAAAGCTACCTATGGATACTATGTTCACTACCTGGGTGGTGAAATAATTTGTACATCATACCACAGCAACAGGCAATCTACTCATGTAACAAACTTGTACAGGTATCCCCTGAACCTAATATAAATGTTGATAAAGGAAAAAAATAATAATAATAAACAACTGTGATTACTAAAAATGAAGTGATTTTTAAAATAAAAATTGCAGAGGTTGCATGTTTTTGTCCTAGGTTTCAAGTTTCAAGACTATCTTTGGGAAAGCCACAAAGACCTTATATGCCTAAATTAAGAATAATAAATATTATCCATTGGTGCTACTACCGTATATTTTCTAGGGGATATCAACACATGTAGATAGGTGACAGGCATTGAAGGTTTCAGGTCCCATGATGAGGATTTTCCCAATGGTTTTCACAATACCAGGAGAATGTGACTTTAAGAATACCAGTACAAGAGAGCATTGCAAAAGTAGGGAGGGAACACTGTGTCATATATTATGGTAAAACCCAGAAAAGGGTTTAAATATGTCATTAGATTAAAAACAGAAGTATTTGCTGATTGTGGTAAAAGCAACCAGATTGCAGTGGGTGGAGGCGAGTGGGAGGTGAGGAAATGGAGAAAGAGTGGAGGTAACATTTATAAGCAGCGTGGTTGAAGAGAGGAGGCGAGACAGAGGGCAGTAGCTCTACGGCATTATAACTACCAGTGAGGCTTTTATTTTTAAAGATGGCATTGAACTTCTCACTGTTCCCTGAGCATGTCATTATATTTAACAACTCTTTGGCCTTGTACATGTTTTTTCCTGTTCTTGTTATGCTTACCTCCTCCTTTGCCAACTGGAGATATTTTATTTATTCAAAGCCAAGCTCAAATTTCTTATTTTTTTTTTTTCTGATTTATTTCTAGGTTACTCCAAGTCGTCAGTCCTCCTTATCCCTGTGCTCCACCACGTGGTGTTCATACATTTTTTTTTTCTTATGACATTGTACACTGGCTTATGAAAATCTTCCTGACTTTTGTATTTTTATTTTTACTGCAATGTTAGCTACTAGAAGGCATAATTTGTGTCTGTTCATTTCAGCAAGATTTCCCAAGTACACACTAAGTGCTCCTCACCATGTTGGGGCTGAAATATGTAGGCGTAGCCCTCAAATTGCTCACAGGGTATTGGAGGACAGCTAAGGAAATAGTTCATTTTTAAACAGTACAATGATGCTTTCATTGAAGTATTTATGAATTAGTATGGTATCAGAGGGATTGTGGGTGGTAGATAAAGAGTTTGGTATGGGTTTTAGAGAAAAAAGATAGCTAAGGTGAATAAATAAGGATTGGCTAGCTACAAAATGGAAAAAGTATGTTTTAGCACAAATTGGAAGAGTTTGTTGAATTTAGTAAAATGTGAAATTTCAGTATAACTGGAGCCTAGAATGCTCTTAGGAATTCTGGGAGAGAGGAGGCTAGAAAAGTATTCAGAGCCAGGCCATAAAGGCCATAAAAACTAAGAAGGTTGTAATCACTCCCCAAAAGTTATAGCTGAATGCCCAAATGATATTTTAAAACATGGCGTTTTCTGTTACCAGACAACTTATAATTGCATGGCTTTTTTTTTTGGTAAGTGTTGATTTTCCTTAAAATATAACTATTATACATACATTTATACATGTATACATTTTACATACATATTACACATTCTTTAAAAAATAACTATTAATACTTAAAAATTACTATAGTTAAATATAACTATTCTATAAAATAAAATCTAACTATTTATATAACTATAAAGTATATTGATGGTTAGTTTAATATAGTTACCTAGATGCACACATGCAAATGCACAAACGAAAGTCACTGACACCTGTGAATTTAAGGATTAGGGTATTGTTTGCAGGTTGCTGCCATAAGACATCTGCGAGCTTTTCTGCCATCTGCCTCTGCTAATGATCCCTTTCTTCTTGTGTCTCATCAGAAACATTATGGCTCAATATCCTTCATACCACATTTAATTTATAATGACTTCCCTTTTTCATTTATTAATAAGCAAAGTGTTGTCTAGTTCCAATAAGCAAAGTATTGTATATTTCCTGTGTTTCAAGTAGTTTTTTAGATGCCAGTGACACAGCATTGAAGAAGTTGGTCACTGTCCTTGTTCTCAGTGTGGAATGAAAGTTGTCCAGATATGGGGGGATAGATAAGGCTGATCGGCAGAGGTTAATGAGTTTGCATAGTAAAATGCAGGGTGATAAATCAGAGGCCTGAGATGTATGTATGCCATTGATGTGGCAGCAGAGAGGGATGTGTGTGTTGGGGCGTAGGTGTGTGGAAGTGGTAGGAATTATTGTGGGCAAGGCTAGAGAAAAGGCCTTGGAGGCTGTGAGAGTGTACTTCATGTCAAGGACTTTAGAAATGCAGGTGAATGAAATCAGCATTTTATTATTTCAAACTCCCTTCCCCACATCATGGCAGTATTTCAGTGCATACCATAGCTTAAGGAGTCCAGTCCAGACTAATTTCGGCATCAGTCTTTTAGGCCATCTATTTAGATGCTATCGCCTTTTCCACACCTTTTCACAGGTAAGGAATGTACTGTGGGGACAGGCTGGAATCTAATCTTCCTCTTTTTTTTCTGTGTTTTTTCAAAGATGATGCAAGGGTAAAAGAGAGTAGTAAAAGGGGAAAATATTTTTTTACTTAACTGATTCTATTGGTAGCTCTCTGTTAGCAATCTATGCCATTTGTATGGTTGGTAGATGAATACTGGATCTCCCGTGGGGCTTACCTGTGATGTCTTCTCAGTGACTTCCTTATTGCAGTCACCAAAAACACAGGTGGCTTACTCTCCAGTGGCATTCTCTGTGGTACCCTGTGTGGCCACTGCCTCTGGAACTTTATGACATTTATTTGCTGGGTGTCTCTACCTTGTCAGGCTACCCTTTTGTTGAGTATGGGGAGAGGGAGAAGGATCTTTTGAAGATGATTTATGTCAGACTATCTTCTTTGGTGTCTAAACTATTTTCTAAGAACTTTGCACATATTATTTCAATTCATCCTAATAAGAGTCCTAGGAAGTAAGTTCTATTTTTCTTACCATTTTACAGATAAGTTAACTGATATAAAAAGAGGTTAGCCAACCTGCTCAAAGCCAGGTTCCCTGATCTACCTGACTTGAGAACTCGTGCTTTTAACATCTATTTCTTATTATTTAATATACATCATTATTATTTGAGTTTGTGTTTGAGTTAGTTTTAGTTGTGAAAAGATTTTTTTTATTATGGACATTTAAGATGTACAACATTATACTTTAGTTCACTTATAAGAGTAAGTCGCTACTGTAGTCAAGTAAAATTAACATCTCCAATATTTTGTGTAGTTTCCTTTTCTTGTAGTAAAAGCAATATTATAATTACAGTCTTTATGTTATATCTTAGATCTGTAGAAATTCATCCTACATATCTAAGCCTTATACCCTTTGAGTGACACCTCCCAATTTTTTCCCTCTTCACATCTCACTCCTGGTAACCAGTATCATTTTATTCTGTTTCTATGTATTCAACCTACCTTCCTTCCTTCCTTCCTTCCTTCCTTCCTTCCTTCCTTCCTTCCCTTTTCCCACATATAAGTGAGATCATGCAGTATTTTCCTTCTGCGTCTGGCTTACCTTACTTAGCATAATGCCCTCCATGTTCATCCAGATTGTTGCAAAAGATGGGATCTCCTTTTCTAAGACTGAATAATATTTCATTGTACATAATTCCACATTTTAAAAATTTATTCATGCATTGACAGACACTTAGATTGTTTTTGTGTTTTGGGTAGTATGAATAATGCTGCAATGAGCATGTGAATACCAACATCTTTAAAGGTCATGATTTTATTTCTTTTGAGTACATACCTAACAGAAAGATTCCTCAACCATATAGTAACTCTGCTTTTAATAATTTGAGGAATATCAATATTGTTTTCCCTAATGGATGCACCAATTTGCATCCCTGCCAACAGTGTACATGGATTCCTTTGTCTCTATCACCTGTTCAATACTTGTAATCTCTTGTCTTTTTGATAATAACCATCCTAACAGCTGTGAGGTGGTTTTAATTTTTAATTCTTTGATGATTAGTGATGGCTTTTTATATACTTATTGACCATTTTTGTGTTTTTGTTGGAGAACTGTCTATTTAGGTCCTTTGCCCATAGGTGATTTGTTTTTTAACTATTGAGTTGTGTGAGTTTCTTATATATTTTGGTTTATTAATCTCTTATCAAATATATAATCTGCAAGTATTTTCTCCCACTCCATAAGGCTACCTTTACATTTTGTTGTTTGTTTCCTTTGCTGTACAGAAGTTTCTAGTTTGATGTATGCCCACTTATTTATTTTTGCTTCTGTTGTCTGAACTTTTGGAGTGATTTCAAGACATTTATTGCCAAGATCAATGTCAAAGAGCCTATCTTCTCTTCTAGGAGTTTTAGTTTCAGGTCTTACATTTAGGTGTTTAGTCTGCCTTGAGTTAATTTTTGTGTATGGGATAAGATCAATGCCCAATTTAATTCTAGTGCATATGGCTGTTCAGTTTTTCCAACATTAGGTTTTGAAGAAAATACCCTTTTCAGAGATTCAAAAACTCCAGTCTCAGTCCTACAACTTAGTTCTTCTTATAACTTTTCATAAGCCATGAGTAATGTCCATTTATTGATCTATAAAAGAAGAAAATTTTATTCTGATATTCTGCCTTCAAAGGTTGTTTTATGTATGGTATAATGAATGAAAAGACCATGGTGTTTAGAAACACAGAATTTGAGACCAAATTTTGCCTCTCTTTTTTTTTTAAGTAAATATTGGTTTTGAAGTATTTCCCACTAGTGAAATTGGGATAATTTTGCATATTCAATAAGGTTGTTATAAATTTTAAATTATACATATAAAAGTAAATTACTGTCTACATAACTATTAATTATAGTGAATACTTTTATTAGATATATTTTAATTATCTCCTGTTAGAATATGAATCTGTAGTATAATTTTCTAATTTGATAGTGAAATTTGCCTGGCCCCTAGTTCCAAAAAGAATGCCCAAACATCTTACCTCCACAGTGTTTGGAATGTGCAGTAGCTGTGTTGCTCTGCAACTGCAGTTTGTGCGAACTTCATTGTATAATAAGGCTTATACTAATTGGGTTTGTTGGCACTTTGCTGATCTGTTCTTAAGATTCTCATTTTTTTGCAACTTTTGCAATGAAAATAGTGTACTAAATTTGTTGTCTAGACCCCTTTGAGTACCAACTGAAAATATTTGAGCTTAATTATTCTTGTGTATTCCAAGGATGATTTTTTTTTAAATTGCTGCATACCTGCTTCATAGACTACATGTTCCTCATTATAGAAGAAACACACTGATTGGAATTTACTCAATGGAGACTAGCTTTTATTAGCAAAAAGAGTATAATGAAATAAATGTTGATATTTTAAAATAAATACAGAAAATCAAAGTAAATGAGACATCACTCCAGAAGCAGTCCTACAATTTAGTTGTGTTTTAGTGAGTGGATAAAATTCTTCAGGAATTGGCTACAAGCATTGATTTATAATTAATATAGTCAGGCAGTAAAGAATATGATGCTGTCATTAAGTTAATGTGTCCTTTAAATTATGTTTATATAACGAACTGTGCAATAGTTTATAGAGATGATTTCTTTGTTTCCAGGACAAATTATGGATATAACACTTAAGGAGTCTACTGTATAAATGGAGATTTTTAGTAGTGGCAAAAAACCTTTGACTGGAAACTGTATCCTTGTCTGTATTCTGTCACTAATAAACTTGAAAATAGGAAATTCATTGAATTTATCTATAATCCCATCTGTGAATGGAGGAAATTGGCTTACATTTCCTATAAGGAATTTTTGAAAACTTGGAGTGTATGGATTTTTCAATAGTTTAGTGTTACCCAACAGTCAGTCTCACTTCTCCTGTGTATAAGTCATAGGATAGCTTCAACCTAATGTATCCTTGTGGTTTTTGTTTGTTTCTTATTAAATTTGCACTTTAGTTGTATGTGTATTCTCCAATGCATTGTGAAATTCATCATTTTTAAATTAATTTCTTATAGAATCTCAGTTCACGGATCTAAGCCTTTAACTTTGTATGAAGAAGTTAGACTGTTTTTTACTTTTTTGGTAATTTTCTTATAAAACACAAATCGTGTAATAAATGTGTTAGTATGTACTCATGAAAAACCTGAAGTTAATTTTAAATGAACTTTTCTTTTTTTTTTTTGAGACGGAGTTTCGCTCTTGTTACCCAGGCTGGAGTGCAGTGGCGCAATCTCGGCTCACCGCAACCTCCGCCTCCTGGGTTCAAGCAATTCTCCTGCCTCAGCCTCCCAAGTAGCTGGGACTACAGGCGTGCACCACCATGCCCAGCTAAATTTTTTTTGTATTTTTAAATGCACTTTTCAAGAATATTCTTTTCAAATACTGAGAGTGTGCATTTTACAAGCATTTAAGGAAATCACATGAAAATAATTTATTTGGAAATCTTGTTGTATTTAGTGGCTATGCAATGAATATTATTTTATTGAAATGTCTTCTTTACCTGTCTTTTTAATCTAGAAAGCAAAATATACAAAAACTAGACAATCAACTATATTTGTTTATGTATCCATATATCTATATCTATATCTATATCTATATCTATATCTATATCTATATCTATATTTTATACTAATATATAAACATATAAAATGTGGACTAAAGTGAACATTTAAAAATAAATATTCAAGGAGTAATTATTATATTTATCAAAGAATACATTTATTTTTCTACCACTTAAAATTTTTATATTTCTAGTAATTAATATGTTTAAGTACAGTTTATTATTTTTAATATTTTTCTTAGATACATTATGTTGTAGCAATTAAAAGATAGGATTCTAAATTTATGTTATGTTAATACTTGCCTTAATGACTATTATAGATTCAAATTTAAGAAGTGTGTCATTGGCTATTGGTTACTGAATTATCATGCTCATTTTTAAAAATCCATCCACCAACTTTAGAGATTTGTCTTTGTGTTCTGGATTTTTAGTTTTTAAAACGGCTTATTACTTGCAATGGTCTGATGCTATCATTGACCATTTTAAATTACAACATGTGCTTAAGATGAAACTTATAAACAGTGGGCATAAATCCATATTTTAAACAGATAATTATAAATGTTTTTTGGAGTTTTTTTTTTAGAGGTTATTTGTTTTTCATTTTTTACCTGGCTCATGTAGAGTTCGTTAGGCAGAGAAGTGGTATTTATTTTTCTTGTTTTCCACTTTTGTTTGCACAATTATTATTTTATTCCATAGCATTTTATCAGTAATCTTCTGAAGCCAATTGCCTATTTTCATTAGAAATAGTTTAGTCAAAACTAAGTATTATACATTCACCTAACTGGACACAATCACAGTACACTGATAATAAATGCATTCACTAACCCATTTCCCTTCTCTTCCCATAGAATGCCTTATAAACATGACCTTAATTTACTTATTTGCATTCTTACTCTTAACAATGTCTGTATCATTCCATATACTATCTTTTAGTGAAGCTTCAGTTACTTTTTATATTTAAAGTTATATATAAAAATCAAGATTTTAATATTTTCTTCCTGGACCCAAATGGATATACACACTTTACTTTGTAAACCACTATTCTAAGCTGATTATCCTGTTTCCACTTAAAGGCTCGCTCTTCATTTAGGTATTATACAGTTGATAATAGTTATATTAAATAAGTTATAACCAACCTGCTTTCCTGAGATTAGACTCATGTAACTATCATTGAAATTTCAGATGACCTCACATTCTTTATTCATTCATCAACATCTTTCACTTTTCTCTCACAGAGGCCTAGTGTGCTTGGTTGCAATATTTTTCTTAATTACATTATGTTGTAGCAATGAAAAGATATGGCTTATGTTCCTTACCCCTTCCTATAGCCATGTTTTCCCATTTCACTTTGAAGTGCCCTTTCACTGAGAGTTGGGGTTAGCTGCTATACCACTTGTCCATCAATTTAACTGTGTACATTGCTTTAGCCAATGGGATGTTAAAACATGTTACAGAAGCACTAGCTTGAAACGGGCTTGTGCATTGGGGTGTCTGAGGCAGGACAAGAGACAGTTCTTGCTGAGCTGAATTGCCCCAGCAGCCCTACACAATGACAGCCTAGATCAGCCATGGTCATCTAACTCACAGACCTATAAGCAAGCTCAGCTAAGATTAACCTGAGCCCAGGTGAGATCAGCCAACTTCCAGCCTCATGACTTCTAAATGAATAATAAATGGTTGTTATTTTAAGCTCCTGTATTTCCAGTGTTGTTTTTAATACAACAATAGCTAACTTATATTAGCTACTCTCTAGGTGTTCTGTTAAACTAGATTTCCAAAGGCATTTAAATTCAGGAGTGGAGGAGAGTACTCTATGCTTTATTCACTTGTACCCTGTGTTCCCTACCCAACTCATTTGCATTCTGCCTTCTATGCTCTCTCCATCTAGGTCTTTATGACCTTTCAGTAACTTTTGTTATTGATGATTTCTATATACTTCTTACATTTTCTTTTAGTTTGATACATTTTCTTCCTTCTACTTTGTGTATGCTTTCATGTGTGTTCTTTCATGGCTCCTTTTAATTTTCTAGAGTTTTTCCTCTATTTATTTTTATCAGTTGATCATATAATCTAATATGTTATCTTTTCTATCCTTATAATTTTAATTCACTTGTAAAAACAATATAGCCTTGGGAACATGTTCAATATTAGTAAACACAATAGATATAAATGGACTGAATTATCATGAAAGGATGGAGATGGTCAGATTCAACAACAAAAAATCTCTTAAATTTTCGATGAATTGCAAAAAATTGTTCTATAGTGCCTAATATCTTATTACAACTGCAGTAAAATCAAACATTAATGATTAAATATAAAACAAGGAGCCAATACATTTGGAAATACAAAAACACAATTAAAAATGTTTTCTATGTAAAGAGGAAGGAAAGCCATGATAGAAATTATAAAATATTTTCAATTGGACAATAAAGATAACACTATGAATTAAACCTTATTATACAACTATTATAATAATGACTTTGGAATTGAATAGGCAAACAATAAAAACAAAATAGAAATCAGAAACAAACCCATACCCATATGGATACTGGACATATTATAGAAATATCATTGCATATGTATGGGCAAAAAATGGACCAATCAATAAATGGTGCTGATAAAGCTGGTTTTCTGTTATTAGAAAAAAATGTTGGACCTTGATCTCATATCATATATAATAATACAGGGTAGATTTAAGGTCTTCATGTAAAAAGCAGAGTTTTTTTATATCCATTGAAGATAATAAGGGAATATGTTTATGATATTTTAAATATCTTTAGTTTGACTCTTGTTGAGTTGTATATTATTTAACGAAGTGTTAGTATGGAAACTACATAAAGAATCATCATAACTTAGTAAGAAAAAGACAGACAACCTAAAGGGAAACTGAGTAGATGAAGTCAACAGACAATTTATAGAGGAGAAAACTAGAATTTTTAATAGACATGAACATATATTAGTTTTTACTACTTAACAGAGAAATCCACATGGTTGCACCATTACCCATTTCACGTTAATTATAATGTCTAAAATGAAATATTCTGTCTCTACCAAGTAGTACATAAAAAACATTTATACCCTTCTATTGAGAATAGAAATTTACATACTTCTTAGAATTTCAATTAAAAAATATCTTGTTATTTTGAAGATGCACATATACTAAATTCCAGTAATCTTACTTATAGATTTAGTCTAAGGCAGTGTCAGCATACTACAGCCCATGGAAAAAGAGCTGTCAGCTGCCTATATTTGTAAACAGAGTTTTATTGGAACATAGCCATGCTTATTCATTTATGCGATCTATGATTGCTTTCACATTGCAGTGGTAGAGTTGAATAGTTGTGATACTAACCATGTGGCCCACAAATTCTAAAATGTTTATTGACTAACCCTTAATGGAAAAAATTTGCTGACCTCTGGTCTACAGTAACTCTTCTTATACCTTTGTATTACAAGTGTTGAACAAGAATATTTGTAGCAATATTGCTTGTGACAGTGACAAATTAATAATAAGAAAAATAAGGATTAGAAAAAATGATGACTTTATTGTGAAGTGGTCTTCCAATATAATGCTATAAAGTAGTGAAAATGAATCAAAGGGCTAGAAATATTGCCATGCGCAAATCTCAGCAAAGTGGCTAAAAGATGCAAGTGTCAGAAAAATATACAATGTATATTTACATGTATATGAATGTTTAAAATGTGACACACACTATATATATTTATGTAGTAAATCTGAAAGTACATGTGTGGGAAGAATGTACACTAAATTCAACATACTTATTTCCTCAGGGACTGGGGGGCTGTGATTGAGAAGGGATAAACAGAAGAGAAAGGGCTTCAATAATATTTGTGATGACATTTATGTTAGGTGATGGTTACAAGGTATTTGTAATATTCTTTACAGTCTTTTTTATGACTGAAAAAAAAATAAAACACAAATGAAAGCCATGGTCCCTTTCTTGAAGATGTATAGACTGTTCAGGAGGCAGAGAAGCAAATTTATAATTGCAGTAGATGATCTTGAAAGAATGAAGAGCTCTATAGAAATACAAAGAAAGCTGGCTATGCATTTTGCAGGTATTCAAGAGACTGAGTCAGGTGGAGATCTTGCTCTATTTGAGGAATGGCCAGGAGTGGGACTGTTAAAACTGCGTAGACCATAACATGAGTTTGCATGATGAGAGTGGGAGAAAAAGACGCAAACTATGTTAAATAGATTGGCAGAGCACACCTGGGACACTGTGAGCTCTCAAAGATAAATAACAATTCTGGAAACAATTTTTAAGAAACTTAAGTAATTCAACAAGTAAAACCAAACAACCTCATTAAAAAGTGGGCAAAAGACATGAACAGACACTGCTGAAAAGAAGACATACAAGCAGCCAACAAATAGATGAAAAAAATGCTTCATATTATCAATCATCAGAGAAATGAAAATCAAAACCACAATGAGATATTACCTTATATCAGTTAGAATGACCATTATTAAAAAGTTAGGAAAAAAAAAAAAGAAAAAAACAGATGCAGACTAAAGCGAACACTTACAGACACCTTTCCCGGGAATGTAAATTAGTTCAGTCACTATGGAAAGCAGTCTGGAGATTTCTCAAATAACTTAGAGCAGACCTATCATGCGACCCAGCCATCCCATTACTGGTTATAGATCTCAAAAGAAAATGAATCATTTTACCAAAAAGACACATGCATGTATATGTTCATTGCAGCACTATTCATGATAGCAAAAACATGGAATTAATTTAGATGCGTGTCAATGACAGATTGGATAAAGAAAATTTGGTTCATATACACTATTGGTTGGTAGGAAGCTTAAAAGAGAACAAAATCATGCTCTTTGCAGCAACATGGATGCTGCTAGAAGCTATTATCCTAAGGAAATTAACGCAGTAACAGAAAACCAAATAAGGCATCTTCTCACTTATAAGTAGGAGCTAAACATTAGGTATTCATAGACATAAAGATGACAGCAATACACACTGGGGACTACTACAGGGTGGAGGGAAGGAGAAGGACGAGGGTTGAAAAACCAACGATTGGGTAACATACTCACTCTCTGAATGATAGTATCCCAAACTTCAGCATCACACAATATACTCAAGTAACAAACCTGCATGTATGCCCCCATATCTAAAATAAAAGTTGAAGTTATTAAAAAAATAAATAAATAAGTAAAATATATCATTAAAATGTCAAAAAAATTCACCTGCAACTTTCTGTTTGTAAACTTAAAGTATTTCCTAAGTAGTCAACCTCCAGAAAATGACTGTCATATCAATAATTTCTGAAACAGATAAAACATACCCTCATTTTACAGAAATGAAATATAGAATTTGAAGTTTTATAAAAAGTTCAAAAATGTATTAATTTTGCCTGGAAAAGTAGGTGTCATATGTGTTTATGTTAGGCTAGTATTTGAGGAATCCCAGGTAAAAAAGAAATACTTGCATAAAACTTACAGTGCAAAGACTCATTTCTTTATTCATTATTTTTAAATTTTAGAGTGCCATTTAGATAGAGTTAAACATTAAAAGAGATAACTAGATGATAGTAAGAGTGGATAAGGTTATGAAATATTCCCCTAAGAATTAACAGCCTAGAGCCTCTGTTCATTTCCTACTCACAAGCCATTACCTATGATTTTCACTTGTTAGTATCATCACTGTTTCAATTTTTGAGGGACCACTAGGATTCATGTACTTAATTCAGATTTATATAAATGATTTTCTAATTCATAAGTATATGGCCTTTTAAATCTGTTCTTTTTTGCAAAGATTACTTTAGTAAAATTGCTATTGCTACATTGTTTATTTTCAAACATGTAATGACTGTGTTTTTGTGCTCAAAGGACAGTTTCTGAATTTCCTATCTCAGGTGTGTAATTGAACATTTTAATTATTAGTAGTATGTTTATAAAAACATACATTGACAAAAAAATTAACATCCAACAGGTTGTAAATATTAAGCATAAACGTGCATTGTATATCTCATCTAAAATGTATATGTTGTCTTAAGAAAGATAGATAAAGGTAGAGACAGAGGTAAAGAGAGAGAGAGAGAAAAAAAGAGGTTTACCTAAATTAAGGTATTGGAGAAAAATAATAGAGGAAATTATCACTAGTGGGTCTGTAACAATATTTTAAAGTACATTTTAACATGGAAGAGTTTATCTGCAAAATATTCATACATACTTTAAATACTCTAAAAACATGTAAAGTGCTTGTATTACAACTAACTTCATAAATAAACTTTATTGAAATTATCTCCTAACACAGTCTTGCTAACAATATCATGTTCTCACCATTTTTTAGGATTAAAAAATAAACATGATAATTTACAGTTCCTTTAGCAACAGGAGATGATTCATACAGATCAGACAATGCGCTTAAGTGTTGTGTTTTTTTGGTTGTTGTTTTAATTTTAACATAAAAAATGTTGTTTCTTTATTTATTTGCTATTGGGAAAGCTGGCTGCTTATTTTTTTTTTTTTTAAATAAGCTACTTGAAATAATTCAACCAGACCCTAGCTAAGCTCATCCCTTCTAGAAGCAGTTCTCAGTTACGGATGCAGTGAAGCAGTTTGACTGAGACCTTGTTCAACTGAAAGAGGCCAAAGTGAACTTGTTTTTTCTTTTCACAAGAATATATAGCTAATAGTGTACACAGGTGTACTTTATCACATTTTATGTGGCAACATGTATTGATAAGCCAAAGGAGTAATATTTGTGATTAAAACTGATTTTCCCTCAATGTAGTTCTCTCTCTCTGTTTAAATTTTTTAGAATATATTTTTTTGGAATTTTATAGTGTCTCATTGTGTCTAAAACATTTACTATTTTGAAAGGAATTCAATTTTTTTTAATTTCAGGAATATACAATTGATGTTTTCTTTCGACAAAAATGGAAAGATGAACGTTTAAAATTTAAAGGTCCGATGAACATCCTTCGACTCAACAATTTAATGGCTAGCAAAATCTGGACTCCAGATACCTTTTTTCACAATGGGAAAAAATCAGTAGCTCATAATATGACAATGCCAAATAAATTGCTTCGAATCCAGGATGATGGGACTCTGCTGTATACAATGAGGTATGTTTTTAGGTTTGATGTGATGCATTTATATACTGGGAAATTCATGTGTTAAACAACCAGTCAATCTAGTTGTCAAGTATTAGCAAAAGTTGAATGTTTTCTAACAGATTATTGAAGCACCCATAATATGTTTGCAAATGCTTTGATTAAAAAGAAAACTACATAAAATAGTATTTATGAGTTTGAGTCTCATCTTGGTTCTTTAAATGTTAAGAATTGCCTTTATTATTCAGAATTGATGTTTTTGGTTATTCTTCACACTGTATTTTTATTAAGTACAGTTTTATTAATATGACTTGAATTTGGTTTTCATCAGCATACAATTTTAATTTATCAGATATCCCATAAAAATTTTTATTATTTCAAAGTAATACTTTATGTATTTATATTTATTTATTGAGATGGAGACTTACTCTGTTACCCAGACTGGAGTGCAGTGATGTGATCTTGACTCACTGCAACCTCCGCCTCCCTGGTTCAAGTGGCTCTCCTGTCTTAGCCTCCTGAGTAGCTGAGACTACAGACCTGTGCTAGTAGAGATGGTGTTTTGCCATGTTGGCCAGGCTGGCCTGGAACTCCTGGCGTCAAGTGATCCACCCACCTCGACCTCCCAAAGTGCTGGGATTATAGGCATGAGCTTCTCTGTACCTGGCCTAATTTAATTTTTTTTTTTTTTTTTTTTTTTTTTTTTTTTTTTTGAGACGGAGTTTCGCTCGTTACCCAGGCTGGAGTGCAATGGCACGATCTCGACTCACCGCAACCTCTGCCTCCTGGGTTCAGGCAATTCTCCTGCCTCAGCCTCCTGAGTAGCTGGGATTACAGGCACGCGCCACCATGCCCAGCTAACTTTTTGTATTAGTAGAGACGGGGTTTCACCATGTTGACCAGGATGGTCTCGATCTCTTGACCTCATGATCCACCCGCCTCCTAATTTAATATTTTAATTCTCCTTATGAAGTTACTCCAGAGAAAAATAACTTTAAATTCAGAGACAAAGCTTTATTAATAAGGCTTCAAGTATATTGGATACCATAAACATGTACTGGATTGAACCATATGAAATTGTCATTTTGTAACTCAAAAAGTATCCTAAAGCATTAAGTTTATATGATTTAAACTTTAATGAAATTTTACGGCAGAATAAATAAAATTTAACACCTATTACATCTTGAGTATACTTATGATTTAATCTTGGGAAATAAGTTACTTGTATTATGTAAGAAAAAGATCACAAATCTAGTAAAATTATGTGGAATCTAAAGATAAAATGTTTCATAAAATAATTAAAACAGACATCTGACATCAGCATTACATATAGACAGAAACATGTATTCCAGTTATTTGATGTGTTGTAATTTCATAAGATAAGTGCTAGATTTTAGTTATGAAAGTTATTTAAGAGGGACAACAATATAGTCCTATGCTATTTCTGATATTTAAGGAAAAATTTTTGAGGACTCATTACTGGATATTCATTGCCTACAATGGAAATGCTAGCTAGTCCTTCTGCCTACCTCTCTCTCTGAATTTTGCAATATATTCAGATGCAGTGCCCTTGTTGACTTTGTACTTTGATCATTTCTATGAATTAAGGCAATGATTAAAACTTTAGGATTTAAAAATGCAGGTACAGGACATATAGAATTTTGGAAAATATTGTATAAGTTTCTATTTAAATATTCTCTTAGCATTTAAGCCATAATAAATTGTTGGTCACATGATTTGTGTTGCTCATTATAACAGATTCCTCTATAAATTTTATTTAGTATCTGCTATACCCACTTTGTCTTTATGTGAAATGGAAAAATTGGAAGTTTGCCTTATATCAAATTTTCTATGACTACTGTTTGTTGCGATCATGTAGATACAGAAAAAATATGTATTTAACATTCTTAATTTGTGTTTTATAATTTAGCCTACAATCTAATCTCGATGAGTTATTTCTAGGAAATACATCTGTATATGTATTTACATCTGGTTCTATATGTATAGCTGTGAATATATATGCAGTATATGATATTTACTCACAATTCACGTATGTTGAAGGGAGCTCCTCTGAAGTAATATTGAATTCTTTTATCAATTTTGCTATATATTTGTCGATGAGATAATGGAGACAGTAGGATTCTTTTAATGATAGAGTTATTTGTCCTTAAGATTTCAAGTGTTAATAGTGAGCTTAATGAGGAAAGAGCCCTTTAAAATGCATATGTAATTTCTTCATGTCTTAAGAAACTAAAATGGCTAAAGTATATTTTTATTTATTATTTTCAGTTATACTCAGAATTTGCATGTATCAATATCTTCTGAGGGATCACCTAAACATGAAAGAACAAAAGTATTTACATATGAATGAACCTAATAAAATGCTATGATTAAGGCTCTACCTCCATCAATTCTGTTGACAGTAGACACAAGTGATTTTTCTTGACTTAACCAATTTACTTAAACAAATAGTGGAATTTTGACTTTTAGGCTTACAGTTCAAGCTGAATGCCCAATGCACTTGGAGGATTTCCCAATGGATGCTCATTCGTGTCCTCTGAAATTTGGCAGCTGTAAGTACAGGAATGAAGGTACATGTTTTGGGTCAATAATATCAGGGAAAGTCAGCAGCACTCCTTAGTTGTCCAGGTTTTTTTTTTTCTCTCAAATTATGAGTTGATTAACAATTGTCCAATAAGATACAGAAGTAAAAGGCATGCTAATTTCCCTTAAGGAACATCTCTCAAATATCACTATAATTTAGTCATGGTGTTAAACAATTATCACTTACTTTTACTGCTAATAAAGAATATCATGTGTTTTAATACATGTATAAAATTAGGCAATTTATAAAATTTATAAATTTTATAAATTTAGACATATATAAAATCAAGACCTAACCTAAAGGTTAGGACTGTAATTTACCTCCTTTTCCAACTGCTAGAACCTTAAAAACTCAAAATAAATGTTAATTTTTCATTGACTAAGAATGAATTGGAAAGGATAGATTCTACAGTTTATTAAAGTGACAATCAGCCTTTTGCAAATGACATGCACAGAAAGTCTGTGCCACTCTCTTCTACTGTAACAAATAGAAGAATTACTTTTTTATTTCTTAAATTAAGGGAGATAATGTAGCTGTATTGCTACATTCTGGCACCTTCTATATATAGAGAACATTTTAGAAAAGGGTCTGTGCAGTTGGCTGTTCTTTAGGTCATAGGGGTTATATCATGTATATCAAGCAGAAGCATTCAGACTTCCAGAATAATTGAAAAGGGGGAAGGTCAAATCATCTTCCTAGGCCCACATGACATTCTGGGTAGATTCAGCATGAATTCATGAACACAGCTAAGCAGTCTCCCTCTTGTGAGGGTGTCCTCTTGCCTGACCTTTTTAGAGACTGTGCTCTTTCTGGCACCATCATCTTTGTCACTTCTGAACAGCTTTTGACTTTTTGTTCTCTGTCAAATATAAGTGCAGTGTTCTCACCTGATTAAAACTGTATCACTGAATAGTGTGCCTTCTCCTCACAAACTGTATCAAGCCAAAGAAAAGGAAAGAATGACAGCTCATATGAATGCAAAACTCTCTAATTATTTTGATAATCATACTTTTGTGGTATGAGAAGAGCAGTCTTGTTTGTTCTTACAAAAAGGTGTCAGTTCTAATTTTCTTGAAGAATTTCCCCTTTATTTAACTGCAAATCCTTCTTTTATTGTCATGGAAACCATAAGTTTAGTACCAGCATTTCTTCCAACATTATTTAAGATAGTCAGTCATGTTATATAATGTAAACATGATGCTGAGAAAACCACAGCAGATGCAGCAGAGAAAGACTTATTACGTAAGTGGCATTATAGAAAAAATTGAAAGCCTTGATACGAAAGAAAAGATTAATTCAAGATGTAATCATGTTGTAAGAAGGATTTTTTTTTTGTCATGAAGGCATCAAATATAAATGATGTGATGAATGTCTCCATTCTGAAAATGAAATAAGCACACTTGAAAATATTTTAAATGAAATTTAAAAATCTCTTATACTGCATCTACAGAGTGGTGGAATATCACATGCTTGAGAATATAGTTTCTGTACACAGAAGGAGCTATGAGCAACACATAAAATGTGTTGCCAGGTTTTTTATGTTTAAGTAATTATTACTAATTTTGTTTTCTTCACATTTATTTTCTGACACACTGAATAAACAATTTTTATGTTATTTTATTCTCTTTGCCTATAGTAGGTGCTGGATGCATAAATATTAATAGTATGGACATCAGTGTAGAGTAATATACAAGCCAAGCCAAACCTAACAATGTTTGCATAACAAAGTTTGGTTTGTTATGCAACACAGAAGCAGCTGTGACTTTTTCTTCTATTCATTTATTCCTTGCTTATTTGAAAGCCCTCTTCTTCCCTACCCTTACCCCCCAAAAATGTTGGATTTCAGGAACTTTGTCATTGTCCTCAATTAAAGGAAGAATTTTTTTCTGTGTGCTTACAATTTTAAATTCAGTCTTATTTTGTTTTATTCCTATTACCTCATACCTTTCAATTGTTCCTTGTTGTTTAACTTGATTTTAAAATTTCTGAATGAAAGTCTAGGATTACTCCATTCATTAATCCCAAAGAAGCTGTAAATTGTCTTCAGACTAAAAATTAATAGCTAAAAATAATTATGATGTATTTTTCCTGGTTACAAAATATTAAGAATCAGTTGGTATAATCTGTTTAATGCAACATAGGAATAAAAAATGGGTTAACTTAAACAAGATTATTTAATGGCAGCCTAATTTAGAAGTGGAATTTATGATGAATTTTGTAAAACTGTCTTTCTCTCCCTTGATACTTTATTGAGAAACATTATTAAGATCTCTTGGCTTATATGTATGTTAATGTCTTCAGGAGAGGCTCTAATCTGCATTGCATAACTTTCTGCTGCATTATTTTCACCAGACACAAATTTCAAAACTATATTCCTGTCTAACTAATGAAGTGCAGTAATTGCTTTTTCAAAAGTCATGTGAAGAATCAGTCACTTTAATAAATTCTTGAGTTCTTCTCCAGATTTCCTTCTTCCAAAACAGTGAAGAACATAATTAAAATACTATGAGTTAATTTATTAATCTAGTGAGGATGGTGAGACTTTTTCTTCTGTGTATCAGGTCCTGTGTCCAGGACCGTACCAGGTCCTGGAAGAATAGACACGAATCAGACAGAGTCCCTGCCTATCAGTATCTCATTAGTGCCTTAAAAATGTCATCTCTGTTACAGGGTTTCATTTTTACTTATTTATGTTTAAAAGAAACATAATTCAAAAGTGATTTATTCTACTTAAAAAAAAACTTCATAATTCGTTGACAGCTACAGAGTATTGTGAGGCCCTTCCAATGTAAAGTAGACCATTTGATGTATCTTTTTCCTAAGTTCTGTGCCATTTAAAATTTTATTGAAGAGAGAGCCAGAATATGCGTTCAAGGGAAAAACAAAGCAAGCCATTTGATCTACAAATCAGTTGCTAGTTATCCACATTAGTAACGTTGTTGTTTAGTCTTCTCAGGGTAATCAATCTTTAATGATTAATGAATTGAAATTACTTAAGAAAATTAAACCATAGAATAACTAAAATTCATTTATATGCAATCATATGAACGTTTCTCTGCTACTAAAAGTATATACATACATAAATATATACATATACATTTTTAGAATACTATTTCAAAAATTGTATCACATAATATAATTTGATTGTTAATGTAGGTAACTATATATGTAGTGATAGTGGTGTTTCGCTGATATTAACATTTAGTAGAAACATTCAGAAAACTAGACAACATTGCAGTATGTCATTAAAAGACACAAACTCATAATCATTCACTCTATTGTTACTGATACTTGAGTGGAAATTGATCTGTGATCACAGACTTCAGATCAAGTTCAGAGCCAGGGTCACCACAGTATGATGCCATGAAAGCTAGGAAAGTTATAGATGATAGAGAATGAGATTTCCAGTGTCCTAGAGAGCTGGAGGCAGAACTATTGCCAGCAACAACTTGCCCTTTCTCTCCCTTAATTGGTGATGTGACTGTGATACTGAGTTTTGTTAGGGGTAACTGTATCTCTAAACATTTTCACGAGTAAAAGTGCATAGAAGTTCTTCAAAATGTCACTGATATAGCAAGAATTGCCTGTTATTCAACTGTGGAGGAACTCTGCCTACCTGGAGAGGTTACCTGTTCCCCAATGGGACATAAAGGGGTAAGAAAATGCAGTGCCAGAGAAAGGGGCAAGACCAGATACGTTGCCTGCATGCCAGCTCTGAAGTCATCTCACTTCTGCTAAGTTCTGCATCCTTGGCCAATAAATCAGGAAGTTATATCTGATCTGATTGCATTTTTCCTCTTCGTGCCAATCTGTAATTTGACTGGGATGCTATAAATATGTAGGCTAGTGATATCTGTGTGCATTAATTCCTTTAAAAATAAGCATGATTTTAAAAGGATTTGCAACTTGATGCAACTATAGCATTATTATTTATCTTATATGTTCTATAATAATTACTTTTTGTTCTTCTCATGAAATGCATTGTATCATGATAGCTAAGCCCTTCAACTCTTAACTAGGGTACATTTATGTCCAAAAATTAATATAATTTTGACTTATGTTTTTTATCTTATGAGTGATTGACATTTATAAATAAGTGGTTTTACTGGACTTTGGGCATTTATAACCTGTTTACTACATTGTCTTCATATGCTATCTTGGGCCTAAAGGAGATGTTTTAATCATCTCAGGGCCCAGTGATTGTAATAGACTCTAAGAAGAAATTTGCTTTTCACCTTTCAAAGTGGCTGCAATGAATATACTGTCATGGCCATGATCATCTTTTTTGGTCTGCTTTATGTCTTTCATATTGAAGTAAATTTAAATGAGACATTTTTTCCCTAAAATATGATGTTTAGTATTAATATTAAAAGTATATAGTGATTGTATGAAATACACAACTGTATATGTAGCACTAGATTGATGGCTCTTATTTAAATGCTTAAAATATTTTTTCTGATTTCTTATAGATGCATATACAACTTCAGAGGTCACTTATATTTGGACTTACAATGCATCTGATTCGGTACAGGTTGCTCCTGATGGCTCTAGGTTAAATCAGTATGACCTTCTGGGCCAATCAATTGGAAAGGAGACAATTAAATCCAGTACAGGTTAGTAAAATCAGTCCTAAGAAACCTGGTGCCTAAGAGTATTAATAGGTTAAAGGACTTGGAAGTGTGTCAGATGGCTTAAAATCATTTGCTCTTGAGGTCCAAGAACTAGTTGCATAGACTGTGCTTAGAAGTTTTTTAGATATTTGGAATCTTAGGCCCCACCCGCTATTAAATCAGAATCTACATTTTAACAAGATTCCAAGATTAATAGTTGCACTGAAGTTTGAGAAACACTGGCCTAAAATAAACCATGTATTCACAACATACATGTTTTCTCAGAGTAGTAAATTTTAATTTTTACCTTTTGACAAGTGATAATTTCTTTTTTACTTTTTTTTTTTTTGAGATGGAGTCTTGCTCTGTTCCAAGTCTGGAGTGCAGTGGTGTGATCTTGGCTCACTGCAACCTCTGCCTCCTGGGTTCAAGTGATTCTCCTGCCTCAGCCTCCAGAGTAGCTGGGACAACAGGTGTGTGCCACCACACACAGCTAATTTTTGTATTTTTAGTAGAGACGGGTTTTCACCCTGTTGGCTAGGATGGTCTTGATCTCTTGACCTCGTGATCCGCCCGCCTCAGCCTCACAAAGTGCTGGGTTTACAGGTGTGAGCTACCTCATTCGGCCAACGAGTGATAATTTCTTTAGTTTTCTATTTTTTCACTCCTATTCTAGATAATTTATGATTATTCAACTTTTGATATTGATAGTTACTACAGGCCCATGTGGAAAGCCGATTCCCTCTGTAAGGGCCGCCTTCACCTAAAAAAACCCAGCAGTGTGGACTAATGATCTTACATCTGGCAATAATTAAAACCCAGGGAGCAGAAAGCAAGGTAGATATGAGGATTAGATGGGAGTGACTTAAGCAAATTAGAACAGACATATAACAATGAGGAATTCAGAATTTAATAACAGGGTTAAAAGTGAGAAAATGAGGCCCAGAAGATCAGTCTTGGAAATCTGGCCAGAGATCAACATTTTTGGAACCAGAGAGCACTGAGATAGAATAATCAAAACAGAGACTTGAGGTTTATACTAATGAGAATGAAGGGCCTAACCAAGTAAAATAAACCATTGGCAGAAAGCATTTATGAATCCTGAATTACTGTGGTCAATAAGCATTACTTAGAGAGGAAAACAAATGCAAATTCAACATCTCTAATTTGAAAATCTAAAATCCAAAGTGCTCCAAAGTAAAAAAAAAGAAACTTTTTGAGTGCTGACATGATGCGCAAAGGAAATATTCATTACAGCATATTAGATTTTATATATTTGGAATAGGGATGCTCAATTTGTAATAATGTAGATTTTCCAAAATCTGAAAAATCCAAACTCAAAAACACTTCTAGTTCCACATATTTTAAATAAGAGGCATTTAACCTGTACCATATCATGGGATGTGCACTGCAAGTTTCTTGACATTATTAAAGTTTTCTTTGAAACACTCATGCTAAGCTAAGGAGGCTTTGAAAGATGATATAAATTTCATGACATATATGTGATACATTCTTTTTTAAAAAAATTAGTTTTTGTTCTACCGCTGATCCTTTCTATTTCCAAAATGTTCAATCTATTGGCTATTACTCATTGAGCTTCTTAAATTTTTCTTCCAGGTGAATACACTGTAATGACAGCTCATTTCCACTTGAAAAGAAAAATTGGGTATTTTGTGATTCAGACATATCTGCCTTGCATCATGACTGTCATTCTCTCCCAAGTTTCATTCTGGCTTAACAGAGAATCTGTGCCTGCAAGAACTGTGTTTGGTGAGTGAATACACTCTCTGCAGTACAGCACATTATCTTTTATAGCATGCTTTCAAAAACATTATCTCTCTTGATCCTCAAACTAATTCTTTGTAGTATGTGGGGCAGGGAGCATTGTTTTTGTCTTATAATTGAGGAAATAGGCTCAGAGAGGTAACATAGTGTTACACTGTTAACAAGGGATATAAACAGTATTCTGAAAACACACTCAGTCTTCTTTCTTGAAAATCATACTGCTCTTCAACATTTGTCCCTACTATATTTATATCAGGAGAATTTTCTTAGAGGTTTTAATTTACAGTCTGACTACCATATTTCTAGGCTTTCTATATTTTTCTGTTGTTTTTAGATGAAGAGGGATGATCTTACAATTTAAGTTAGAAACAGAAGGAGAAAGAGAGGGAGGGAAAGAGACCTCATTCACTTTTATTAGAGTATTTGATTTTCTTGAAGAAAACCAGGAAAAAGAATTTTTAAATTTAGAACATGAAATTCCATATATCTAGACTTTAAATGTTTGTTTTGGTTTTGTTTTGAGATAACAAAAGATATTGATACTTTAAATGAGAGAGAGAGGCTGGTGCAATGCCTCATATCTGTAGTCCTAGCACGTTGAAGGCCGAGAAGGGAGGATCGCTTGAGTCCAGGAGTTGGAGACCAGTCTGGGCAACAAAGCAAGACCCTGTCTCTCTAAAAAAAAAAATAGCCAAGGTTGGTGTCACACCTAGAGTTGCAGGTATTTGGGAGGCTGAGGCAGGGGGATTGCTTGAACCTGAAAGATTGAGGCTACAGTAAGCCATGATCATGCCATTGCACTCCAGCCTGAGTGATAGAGCAAGACTGTGTCTCAAAATAAAACAAACAACAAAATGAAAAGGAGAGGTATGTTATTCATTCCATGAGTTTATTTAATAACAAAGCTTTCATTTTCTTGATTGAAGCCATGCAGAGGAATTTGGTTACTGCTTTTTGGATATATGGGTATATGAATTAGGCCAAGCACATTTTGTAACAAAATAGATTACCTTTGTGTGTTTGGTCCACTCATTCATTTGGGAGTTTTATCGAGAACTTACTTTGTTAGATACTGTACCAGGCCCTAGAGAGGCAAATATGAATAAAATGTAGTCACTGCATTCAATTACTTGGTATAGTAGATGGCACAGTATAACCAGGAAGGATAATGACATCACAAGGTAAAGGTATTGTAAAAGAGGCATAGACAAGTTATCATAGAAAACAGCAGCATGGATTCTTCGTAGAGTTGAGTAAGTGGCTGAGTTAACATTTGTGCTGAGACTTGAAAGATGAGTAGGAGTTTCCCAGATAGATGAGATGGGCAAGAATCCTAGTTCAAAAGAATAGATTGTGTAGTGACATTAAGGTATGTTCATTGAAAGGGAACTGTTTAAAAATCCTAAAATTGCAGAACTAAAAGGAACTAATGGGAATGATCAGAAAATTGACAGTGCTCTGAAAGGATAATTTCAACATCTCTCTCTCTCCCAATCTCTCTCTCTCTCTCTCTCTCTCACACACACACACACAGAGAGAGAGAGAGAGAGAGAGAGAGAGAGACAATGGTATGTTCATTGAAAGGGAGCTTGTTTCAGTGTTTGTGGAGATATAGATAGAAAATAGCTTGAGGCCTATATGAAAAGGGTCTTATAGGTCATCATAATAAAGTGTACTTTTATTTTAACAGGTTATAACAAGTCACTGTGGTGTTTTGGACCATAGCATGTCTAAAGCTCTCAGAACAATGCCTAGCATATCATACGTGCTATGTAATTGTTAGCTATTCATCTTCAAAACCACTTTGTTGAGGTTGATTGACATGTAAAAATCTATACATATTTAATGTGTACAACTCCTTGAGTTTGGGGTGTAGGATACATCTGTGAAACTATCACCACCATCAAAGCTATAGACGTATTCATTACCTCCCAAAATTTTCTTTCACCTCCTTTATTACTGTTGAGGTGTGTGGAGGGAGGGATGGTAAAGATACTTAACATAAGATCTACGCTCATTGCAGATTTTCAGAAGACAATATATTGTTGTTAGCTATAGGCACATGCTATAGTAGATCTCCAGAACTAATTTATCTTGCCTAACTAAAGATATTATTACTAATCTGATCATATTTGTATTTTAGAAAGATATGGCATCTTTGCAGAGAATTAAAAGATAGAAATTACAAGAGGTAGGGAGAAAAGTTAGGAAGCTACTAAAATAGTTCAGGTGAGAAATGATTAGGTTATTTTAAAAGAAGACAGTAGCGAAAAAGAAAGAAAAGGATCAAAAGATGTTTAAGAGAGAGAATCAATGGATGTGGTGAACATATATAACAAGTATATAAAAAAGAATAATTTAGGATAACATTTAGGATTTTTCTTGGATTATTTAAGTGGATAATGTTGCTATTAATAAAAGAAAAAAAGGAAGAGAAAGAGCAAATAGGAAAACTGAGTGTAGTTTGAGTTATGTGTATTTTGATATTCCTTATACTATCAATTTGATGTTTAGTATACCAATAGAAATAAGTATCTGGAACACAGATGAATATTAGAAAATGTTGATAAATATGATAATCATTAGTGACTAGGTAATAGAAGTTATAAATCTAGAATTTATCTCAAAGATAAATTAGGTGGGTGAATCTGATATCAGAGGACAGAATCTTTAAAAATCCTAAAATTGCAGAGTGAAAAGGAACTAATAGGAATGACCAGAAAATAAGGAAGGAAAACAGGGGATAACAGTGCTCTAGAAGGAAAAGAGGATGCTTTCAACATCACACACACACACACACACACACACACACACATCCATACTGAATATATGATATCAAATGTACACCGATAAGTCTAAAATGCAGTGAATGAATTTGACTAGTAGAAAGTTACTGATGGTAAGGAAATAAATGAGTAAAGTTGCTTTGGAGTGAAATAGGATTGAAATGGAAATAAGAAATGAGAAAGGAAAGGAGCTGAGCATAGAATAAATTTGGAAGAAGAGAAAGATTAAGATAGCTATAGAGACAGGCGAGTCATATTATTGTTATTATTAATACATAACTATTAACATGAAAATTTGAAGAACATGGGGAACGACTATATAATAAGCCACATGTTATGCATGTTGCATACCTCTTTACTTATTTTATTTCCAATGAAGTAGATTATAATATCTCTTTTCTAAGAAGAAAAGATATGAGACTCTGAAATCTTAGATATCTTGTCTAAGACCTTAAGGCAGACATTTACTCCAAGGCTTCGGTTCCTTCAACTACACTATGCTGCTGTCATGACTCTCCTTTAAGGGGAAGGGGGTCAAGAAAGAGTAAGGAAATTGAACATTTCTGTAGAAGACGTAAGAAATTCTGATAAACAGGTACCTAAAGAAAATACTTGTAATATGGTTGGATTGACAAAAAAAAGGAAACCCAATTTTCCAACGTATAGTAAGTGACACAAAGTGGGCTTTGTTGGTACTTTCCTTTTTCCAACTGTTTGCCTGGCTGTTTAAAAAACACACATTTTCTTAAATCTTGGAAAAATACTTTTTATTATTACATTATTGGACGAACATGTTTGTTTAAAGACTACGCCACTAACTATAAACACGATTCAAATGATAAATAACCTCAAGAGTTCAAACTGCAACCAAGTTGTGTAAGATTCAAAACAAAACTATTTTGCAGACTAGATTTGAGGGGAAAATTTTAGAAAGAACTAAACAAACACAGCATGTGCCAGAAATAAAGGAGTAAGAAGAGGAGAGAATGAAGAGGATAGTAAAAAGAGCAATTTTTAACAAATGTATTCACCTATGAAAACTTTTTTTTAATTCAGGAATAAAATTTTAAATCAGGATATGTCTGCCAAATCAAATTTAACTTAGGGTTATTATCATTTGTTTGTTATTACACTATATCATATGTGTATCCTATATATATCTCATATATATATCCTATACATATCTCATATGTGTATCCTATATATATATCCTATAGGATATATATATATGATGTGTATGATTTCTATATCTCTTATATATATAGATATATATATCCTATATCTCATATATATAGGATATATATATGAGATATATATATATAGGCTATTCTATATGTCTCCTATATATCATATATGTGTGTGTGTGTATATATATGTGCATATATCCTTTGTATATATTTAAAGGGGAGTTTATTAAGTAGTATTAACTCACATGAACAGGACTTCCCACAATAGGCCATCTTTAAGCTGAGGAGCAAGAAAGCCAGTCTGAGTCCCAAAGCTGAAGACAGAGTCTGATGTCAGATGACAGGAAGCATCCATCATGAGAGAAATATGTAGACTGGGAAGCTAAGCCAGTCTAGTCTTTTCACGTTTTTCTACCTGCTTTATATTCTGGCTAAGCTGGCAGCTGATTAGATGGCTTCCACCCAGATTAAGGGTGGGTCTGCCTTTCCCAGCCCATTGAATCAAATGTTAATCTCCTTTTGCAACACTCTCACAGACACACCCAGAATCAGTACTTTGCATCCTTCAGTCCAATCAAGTTGACACTCAGTATTTACCATCCCTCAACCCCTTATCAACTTGATTCTATACACATCTCATGAGATCATACATAATCTTCAAATAAAGACAATAATAAGGTCATAATTACTCCTAAGATAATACAACTATCCTTCATACAATGGGAAATGCATTAAACCAATCCTTAAACCAAATGCTAATACATAAAGTTAACAATAGGAGGTCAATAAATCTTGTGTCACATGATAAAGGAAAAGGGGAACAAAATGAAGACATTTTCTTAGACAGGTGTATACATGCACAAACATGTTTTTAACAAAAGAAAGAGGAAATATTCGTGACAATTACAGTCCTTGTATCTGCAAATGGTCACATGGTCATAGTTGGTATTGATGACTAGCTTCACCTTCTACTACCCTTTCTGTATTTCCTTTGTCTTCAGCAAGGACCTGGGCAGATCATGTTTTTTGTTTTTTGGGGTTTTATTTTTGTCCCTGGTGGAGTGATCCAAACCTTCATTCCTGAAGGATCTGGGCCATTGGTAGTCCTGCTTGGTTTGGGCTGTTATAGTTTCCAATTGACCTTAATTGCAGGGCATGGTAATATTAAGAGATGCCTTAATGCCTTAATGGATCTCCTGTGTTCCATGCATGTTCTTCCTTACCTCTGTTATAGAGTAGTAGACTGATTTCATCTTGATATAACCCAGCAAACACTGTAACTACCTCCTTAGCCTATAGACTTAAAGGACACACACCCAAAGTGTCCAGGTGGCAATCATAATTTCCAGTTTAATGGAATCATTCATGTGTCCTCTGTTGCCAGCATCCCTCTCTCTAAAACTAAGAACTCTAGGCTGGCAGAACATAATGTCGTGGAAACAGGAAGCAAACATTTTGCTAGTGGATCACTAGGGGTGAGTTGAATGGTGCCACTTATCCTTCCACCCCTTGATTCCTGGACCCATGAATCTTGGCTATGGTAAAAATATTACCATAAAGGAGATGCCAATTCATAGCACACATAGCCTTCTGGAGAACTTTGCCCCTGCCCTGCAAGATATTGTCACCTCGATGGCACTGTAATTGTGACTTCAAAAGGGCATTCCACCATTTTATCAATTCAGCTGCTTCAGGATGGTGGAGAACATGATATGACAAGTGAATTCCATGAGCATGAACCCACTGCCTCACTTATTTAGCCATAAAGTCAGTGCCGTGGTCAGAAGGAATGCTGTGTGGAATACCATAATGGTGGATAAGGCATTCCATGAGTCCACAGATGGTAGTCTTTGCAGAAGCATTGCATGCAGGATAAGCAAACCCATATCTGGCATAAGTGTCCATTCAAGTGAAAGCAAACCTCTGCCCTTCCCATGATGGAAGAGGTTCATTATAATCAACCTGCTACCAGGTAGCTGTCTGATCACCCAGAGGCATGGTGCCATATCAGGGGTCAGTACTGGTCTTTGCTGCTGGCAAATTAGGGACTCAGCAGTGGTCATAGCCAAGTCAGCCTTGGTGATGGGAAGTCCATGTTGCTGAGCTGAGCCCATGTGTAACCTTCATCCCTCTCACCATGAACACACTGTTCCTGGACCCATTGGGCAATGACAGGGGTGGCTGAGGAAAGAGGTTGGGTGGTGTCCATAGACTGGATCATTATATCCAAGTCATTAAAATCTTCTTCTGCTGAGGTAACCCATTGGTGAGCACTCACATAGGATACAAATATCTTCACAGTTGTTAACCACTCAAAGGGATCCTTCCACATGCCTCGTCCCCAAATTTCTTTGTCACTAGTTTTCCAAACATACTTCTTCCAAGTCTGTGACCATCCAGGCAAACATGTGTCTTTACAGTAGAATAATTTATACTCCTTTGGGTATATACCTAGTAATGAGCTTGCTGGGTCAAATGGTATTTCTGTTTTTAGGTCTTTAAGGAATCACTACACTGTCTTCCACAATGGTTGAACTAATTTACACTCACATCAACAGTGCGTAAGCTTTCCTTTTTCCCCACATCCTTGCCAGTATCTTTTTTTGTTTACTTTTTTTAAAAAAATAATAGCCATTCTGACTGTGTCAGATGGTATCTCATTGTGATTTTTATTCACATTTCTTCTAATGATCAATAACATTTAGTTTTTTTCATATGATTGTTAGCAACATGTACACCTTCCTTTGAAAAGTGTCTGTTAATGTTCTTTGTCCACTTTTAAAGCTTTTTTTCTTCTTGTAAGTTTGTTTAAGTTCTTTACAGATATTAGATATTAGACCTTTTCAGATGCATAGTTTGCAAAAATTTTTTCCCAATCTGTAAGTTGTCTTTACACTCTGTTGATATTTTTCTTTATATCTTTAGTTTAGTTTAATTAGATACTCTTTAGTTTTATTAGATCCCATTTATCAGTTTTTAATTTTGTTGCAATTTTTTTAGTTGTTTTCATCGCGAAATCTTTGCCTGTTTCTATGTCCAGAATGGTATTGCCTACATTGTCTTCCAGGGTTTTTATAGTTTTGGACTTTCCATTTATGTCTTTGATTCACCTTGAGTTAATTTTTGTGTATGGTAAAAGAAAGGGGTAGTTTCAATCTTCTGCATGTGGCTAGCCAGTTGTGTTAGCACCAGTTATTGAATGGGGAATCCTTGCTTGTTTTTGTCAGATTTGTTAAGATCAAATAGTTGTAGGTATGAAGCCTATTTGCAGTTGACATCATCCTGTATCTGAAAAACCTCACAGTCTCAGCCCAAAAGCTCCTTAAGCTAGTAAACAACTTTTCAAATTCTGAGGATACAAAATTAGTATACAAAAATCACAAACATTTCTATACACCAACAACAGTCAAGCTGAAAACCAAATCAGGAATATATTCCCATTCAAAATTGCCCAAGATTGCTTTGTGAAGTATGGTCATTGATATGGTTTGGCTGTGTCCCTTCCCAAATCTCATCTTGAATTGTAGCTCCCACAATTCCCACCTGTCATGGGAGAAAACCAGTGTGAGGTGATTGAATTATCCCTTCCACCATGATTGTGAGGCCTCTCAAACTATGTGGAATTGTAAGTCCATTAAACCTCTTTCTTTTGTAAATAGCCCAGTCTTGGTTATATCTTTATCAGCAGCGTGAAACTGGACTAATACAACTATTTTACCAATATTGATTCTTCCTATCCACGAGCATGGATAGCTAGTAATACAGGTAAAATTCATATACAATCAGAAAAGATCCTTAATAGTCTGAAAAATCCTAAGCAAGAAGAACAAAACTGGAGGAATCATGCTATCTGCTAATTAATTTTCAATAGGGATGCTAAAATTATTCAACGGGGAAAGAATAATCTCTTTATCAAATGGCACTGTTATAGCTGGATAAATGCCACATTCAAAAGAATGAAGTTGGACAACTTACCTTACTTAAGAAACAATAATTAACTCAAATAGATAAGAAATATATAACATCTGAACATAGCACCTAAAATAAAAAACTATTAGAAAAAAACATAAGGATAAATCTTCATGATGCTATATTTAACAATGAATTAATTCTTAGATTTAACACCAAAAGCACAAGCAACAGTAAGTAAATAAATGGGAATTTTTATATCATGAAAAACTTTTGTGTATCAAAGAACATTATCAAGTATGTGAAGATAGCTTACAAACTATGAAAATCTATTTGCAATTATTTTATCTGATTAGGTTTTAATATCTAGAATGTATAAGGAACTCTAACTCATAAGCAAAAATATAAACAATTAAATCTAAAAACTGGGCAAAGACTTGAACAGACTTTTCATCAAAGGACAACTGACAAACAAGCACATGAAATGATGCACAATACTATGGGTCATTAAGGAAATTCAAATGAAAACCACAGTGTGATACATTTTATAACCACTGGGTTGGCTATATAATTATTTTTTAAATATAATAATCATTGGTAAGAGTATAGAAAAATAGGAATCCTTGTATATTGCTATTGAGAATTTAACATGTTACATCCACTGTGAACAACTTTGGATGTTCCTAACAAAGTTAAACAAAGAATTATCACATGACCCTGTAATTCTACCACTAAATATATATCCAAGAGTAATAAAAATATATGTTCAAACAGAAAAATGTACATGGATGTTTATAGCAGCATTATTCTCAGTAGTCAAAAGGTGTAAACAATCCAAATTTTCATTAACAGATGAATATACAAAATATAGTATACACTTACAATAGGACGTTATTTATCCATAAAACGGATTGAGTACTGACATATGCTACAATCTGGATGAACTTTAAAAATTCTATGCTTAGTGAAAGAAGCCAGACAAAAATTGTCATATAGTATATGATTCCTTTATATAAATTATCCAGATAGACAAATCCATAGAGACAGAAATGATTTAGTGGTTGCCAGTGGATAGGAATGGAATAAATGGAGAGTGATTACTTAATAGAAACAGAGTATTCTTCTGGGATAATTAAAACAAGTTTTGAAACTAGAGAGAAAGAGTGGTTGCAGAACATTATGAATGCATAAATGGCATTGAATTGTATAATTTAAAATGATAAATTGTATGTCATATGAATCTCTCCTCAGTAAAATAATTTTTGAAAGTGATAAGCTTAAAAAATAGCACTGAATTTGTACTCAAAGGATTTCCCGGGAATAAGAAGAATCTTCTAAAGTATCTATTAAAAACTTTGCAAATTATTGCACCAATACCAAAACCATAGATGTGCCCAAAGCTGAGAAGAAATGTTTTATGCAAATGACTTAAAAAACAAGATTGCGTGATTTTCAGAGCACAAATAATACAGAAAATAGTGTCAGGGAATGATTATATAGCAATGAAAAACAGAAAGGAAATAAATGGGACAGAAGTTATATTTCAGAAAGACCTAAATTAATTTGCAACTATGTGATAAATCTCTAATAAAATAATGAATTTTCTGTTTAATAAAGATTATAAGGAAAATTAAATAGTGCATTGAGGTAAATAAAGACAGAAATTTCCTGGTATAAGTCAAATGGGTGTATATTTTAAAGGGAGCCAGCAGAAGACTCTACCCATCTGAGTACAGAGGTGAGATAAATAGATGAATAGATATTTAACTTAAAATCAGCAGAAGGTGTTAGTGTCAAGGCTGCCAGGTTTAATGTTTTTTTGTATCAAATGTACAAATGTTTTCAAAGACTGATGATAGATATAACATACGTAAAATAAAACATCCAGACAATTTGAATGTGTAAATTTTATATGAGTTCTTTACAATATCACTTTAAAGATTCAAAAATCATATTTTATGTAAGTTGAGGTTGTCAGATGGTGAAAATATTCTACAAACTATTCAGTATAAAGATAGCAATAAATATTCCCTATGAATGTATGTGTATGCATGTGTATATTGGAGAGGGAGCAAGTCAAAAATAAACAAAAATGCTAACACCTGCCTGGAATGAGGCTTGAAAGCTGTCCAGCCTCCTTATTCTACACCCTCATTTCATCCTTCACTGTTTTCTACTTTCTTTTTTTTTTTGAGAGTGAACATTGTCATTGGATTATTACATAGCAGTGACCTAAGAAAAGTTGCTACCTTCTTTAAATTTCTCACTTTAAATTTACAGTCAAGTTTATGAACTCTCTTCCTGATGAGAGATAATTAAATCTTCTGCACTCCCCCTATGGCCAAAGCTTTTTTTTTTTTTTTTTTAAAAGAACTACTACCGTTTAAAAAATTAATATGCCATCAGAGACAGAAGGTCAAATTTTTCAACCTCTGAGGTCTTTATGGCCTTCATGCTGTGAATAGAATAAGAAAACAGAGCAAATAAGACAGTAGGCAGAGAAATTAAAAATAGAATGTGCATGCCTTGATTTAGAGACTATGCTCCATTACATTGGGTTTTAGTTATTCATTTTCTGGCATATTTCACTTATCTCATGGATATGTAGAGCCAGCCTGATGTCTTTCAAAGATACCCTTGTATTTTGCAACAATAAAAGCCTCCTTTGACTTTCTCTATTTATCCAATTCATTCAATACCAACAGATACTTACTAAGCACCTGTTTACACCCTTGAACAAAAAGTATGCACAACTCTCTTCAAGGTGAGGTATTTTCCCTCAGTTGACAACATAAGAAAGCACTTGGGAAAACATAACTTAGGTGTTATGCTTTAGAAGTTCCTGAGACTAGACAATGCATTAACAGTACACAAACCTCATTTTGTTGTATATATATATATATATAGCTTATTTTGTAAAATTATGGATTCTGAACTTTTCAAAGAACTTTATATAAAAAACATAATTGTGAGAAATTTGCCAAGTATTCTCTCTATATTTGATGCCAAAACATTTTTTGAATTTTGGATAAGTTTATATGAAACATGAACTTGTATTTTTCTGAATATTATATTTAGTATATAACAGAGTTTTTTTCTATTAAGAAGTCAAATCAAATAACAGACATCTGTTAGGATAGAGGTTTTCGATAAGTAAGTACAGGGAATGAATTTTGTTTTCTACAAAATTCAAGGTATATTCAAGGACATTAGCTATTGTCTTATATAAATTTTGGAGTAATTAAAACTCCAAAACGGATATGTTTGGACTGATCATTTCTACCCTTAGTTCTACAGATTTCTCTGATTCATTCTGACTTTTTAGACCAGAGAACCCAAATATGGTGGTTTGAATCCAGAACACTTTTTGTTTTCTTTTCCTATGTGGAAGAAGTCCACAAGTAGGTGGTCCAAGGCTAGTATGACAGCACTATGGTCATCAGGTATTCAGTGTCTGTTTTTCTGTTTTGATGCCCTTAATTTGTGGTTTTGCTTAATTCGTGGGCTAAAATAGCTGTTGATAACTCCAGTCATTATACTCATATTACAGGAAAGATGAAGAATAAAGTGAGGAAGAGTAAAAACCTTCTGCTCTCAATTTGCCATACAGTGAGCTTTCCAGATGTCCCTCTAACTAATTTCTACGTGTCATTAGAGTAACGTGGTCTTACAACTGGAAAATCTGAGAAATTGATATCTTAAATAAATTCAGTTTTCTACTATTATGGATTGACTGCCAGATTAGTAGCTAGTGGTTTCTGCCACAATAAAAATAAGTTGTTATGAAGATACCCTGGATGCCAATCACCTTAGATTAAGAGCACATGCTTGGCAGCCGGAGTATCTTGGTTCAAAACCAGGCCTTTTTACTACCAAACTTTGTGGCATCTGCCAAGTTTCTTAACCCTTATGTACCTTAGTTTCATCTCTTTGTAAAACTGGGTTAATAACAATAACTTTCTCATAAAGTAGTTTAGGGAATTAACACATGCACTTGCATATACACACTCACATTTATTCATATATGGAGCACTTAGTGGAATTCTGGTCATATAGTAAATGCCATGTAAGTATTTGCTATTATTATTACTGTTTATTATCTGATACTGATTCTCTATTTCATGTCAAAAAACATGTTTAAAGAATGGCCAGATCTTGTTTTAGTGCGAAAAACAGAAATCATTTTACAAAATGGCCTATTTCAGAAGCTATGGACCTCTACAAACTTCTGGGAAAAACAGATCTGGGCAGGAATCCAGCTTCTTTGACATCATATCATTAGTGTTTGGTTTTGTTTGAAGGGAATTTCAGAATCTTTGCCATTCTGTTATTTAAGCAAATTATGCCAATGTGGGTTCAGTTTTAGTAAAGGCTCTTTCAATTGTAGTGGAATAAAATCCATGCAAAGTTGTCTTATAACTCTCTGTTAATTTTATTCTTATCAATCACAAGTTTGTCTAAATATCCACAAGAAACACCATCTCAGATATGTCTCTCATCCCAAAGTCCCATTCTTGGGTCTCGTTGGTTAGACATAGGTCTCATGCTCTTCCCTGATAGAATCATCCTGGCCAGTTACACGCTTATTAGCAAGGCTTGGGTCCAGTCCACTCCTTGAGCCAGTGGAAATTGTCAAATTCACCCTGAAGATGGAAGAAGAATATTCCTCCAATGGAAAGGAGAACAAGAGGTTATTAGAAGGATTGTCATGCACCTCACTCTGCTATTTGTGTACATTTTCTTTGATGATGACCTTCATTTGTACTTCACTGAGAAAATTGAAGCCACTAGAAGAGAACCTCCTTCAAATCCCACAGCCTCATGCATCCAAGCTCCTACACCAACATACTCTGCCTAATCATGTTTCTGTATATTGCTAACCCTTCCACCTGTGAACTAGAATGCATTCCTTCTCTCTTGCTTCAGAGCATTAATCCAGGAGTGCACCTCTCCCTTTTTCATGTCGTCAGTGTCTTTGATTTTTTACTTAATCATCTCTAGAAGAAAGACAAACATGGCATTAATTCAATCCGCAAATCCTCAAATCAAATTCCCTTGACTGTACTAATGTCCTGGTTAACATTTCTTTGCCCTCATTTTAAGCTGATTTACTTGAAGGCATTTGCTGTTTTTACTGTCCTCAATTTTTCTCCTCCCATGAGCTCTCAAATCCACCTAATCAAGCTTTTGTCTCTACTATTCAAACATCATCCTGCCAAGGTCCTCCACATTGCTAAATAGAGTGGCCAAATCTCAGGCCAATTTACTTGACATATCAGTGGCCTTTGACAGATTACATTCCTTCCACAAAATGAGAAATACAATGTCCTGGAGATAATTTCTTCATTCTGATTCTAGGATAACCATACTCTCTAGATTTATCCCCCACTTCTCATGCCTTCTTAGTCTCCTTTGCTGGTCCCTACACTTTCTTGGAACTCCCTACCTTTGCCCAGAGCCCTTAAATGTTAGCGTGCATCAGGGCTCGAAATTTAGCCATTATTTTTTCTATCTATACTCTCTACTCTCATTCCAAATCTGTCTTCCACAAGGCATGGGCTGGGAGTGCTAACAGGAGGCACACCTGGCATCCCAGAATTGACTTTGGCACAAGGCAGCACTGGGTAATCAGATGCAAACTGCCAGCCCACCAGCAACCCTCCTCCCTGCTGTTGTCAGAGTCTCATCCCAGTTAGCTCACTGCCAATTAGGAAAGTGACTGAAGCAAAATACATTAATAAGCCAAGGCAAGGAAAATTAGAGAGCCTTGATTATTCTAGTCTAGAGGCAGGCTGAGTTGTTTCAGGAATATAGGTGGCCTGGCCTGATTGATAACATGAGCTATTATCTCCTTATGGTAATGACATAGGGGGGAATTAAAAGTATATGCTATTGTTTCTTGGTAATTTCTTTTTAATTTTTAGAGTTTGACCAGGACATGCAGATATCACTTTAAAATAGTTATGACCATTTAAGTCATGAGAGCAGGAAACCCACTCCTACTTCCCACACTAAAATTTATGTAGTAATAATGACAAAAATACAAGTAGCATTTATTGAATACCCTTTATATAACATACACACTGTTAGACACTTCAGATTAACTCATTAATTCTGAAAAGTAAAAAATAAAAAAACCAGGAAAGTGACATTTCCTCCACTTTTCAGACAAAAACATTGAGACCCAGAGGTGTTAAAGTGCTACTCTACTATCAAACATCAGGTCAGTTCCAAAGATAAAATTTAAACTTTGATCTCCCTGACTCTAATGCTTTCACTTTTTCTCCTACACCATTATGACATCAAACTATTGTGTCCTTTTTGTTTGTTTGTTTGTTCATTTGTTTGTTTTGAGCCTGAAATCAGAAATACTCTTAGTGACTTCTTCTTATTTCTGTTTAAAAGTCAGTCAGACTTACTAAATCTGCATCAGAACTTGAGGTGAACTTTTAGATTTGAATTCTCCTAGTTAGCTGTTACCTGTCAGCAGCCGCAAAGGATTTCAGATTCTTTACCCTGTAGTAGAAGTTGCTACTATCAGATGATACTACAGCGCCTGATCCTATAAAGTGGCTTTTCCAAGTTCAGTCTTGCCCAGGTATAATATTCAACATTTTTAAGGGAAATTAACCGAGTCAACCTATGTGTAGGTTAATTTTGCTTAAAAAATGCCCATGTTCTTGTAATCTGAAGTGAATAATTTACTGGTTTTGACTGCCTTCAGTAAATCCAATTCACCATAATGTACACTTTCTTGGAACTCATCTGTGAGAGCTTTATAACTTTGTTGAATATATGAAGGAGGTTGCAGGTGTTTCAAGAGAAGAGTTTTTTGTTCTTGTTTTCTTTTGATTTGATTTTTTTGGTAAACATGTTTATTTTCTTCATTTAAGCTTTAAGAAATGTGGAAAATATCAACTTTTCTACTCTAGTTATGCTACTATTTGTAAAGCTTAGGTTATCACTACATAGTAAAATATTTACTTTCACTATAGAAAAGTTTTGAGTACATATTTATTGCTGTTTTATAACTCCCAAAGAAATAATAAAAACTATTCTTTATTTTCAAATAGGTTTTAGTATTTCAGGAAAATAATTTTCAGTTGGGTGAATTTTTTGTGATAAAAGTTCTCTAATGATGCTTTATCACAAATAACATATATCCTCAGTTAAATCATCTCAAGGGGTTATAAGAAATCATTAAAACTATTAACATAGGACCAGTCAACCTGCATTTTATGGCAATGAAACTTACAAGAGTGAAATAGAAAAATAATTTGATAACAATGGGGGGTTTATATAGGATAGGGTTTTTGATAGTCTCCTGTTATTTTGTTGTCTGCTTTTAATTATTATGCATATGTTATTTTAAACTCATGAAATTGGAATATAGTAGTGATTCTTATAGTCACATCAGGTCGAAGCTCATGGATAGAGGGGCAGAGGTGGAGGGATCCCAGAGTGATAGACCTGGTTGGCCATCTTTGTCCATATTTAGATCCACCGTTACCTTAATGCAAAACCTCTAGGTCATAACCGTTTTCAGTTGATGTGAACCACACTAGAGTTCTTGGAAATCACCTCACAAATGCACTAGATTATGATTTGATGGGTTGTTGTTGCAAGAGATTAGTTTTAAGTCATAAAACAGTTAAAAAGTCTGCTAAATACATTTTATAGCATCACTATCACATTTGTCTAATTAAGGAGCTGAATCAGAGTAGTTCTGTCATTAAGATGATGGGTTTAATGAGACCAGAAACAGGTGAAGCCACTCAGAAGAGATTCTGTGCTCTATTGGAACAATGGAAGAATGAGGGGGAATCCAGTTCAAGGCTTTCCTTTCTTTTTCCACAAGAGCCGCATTAAATTGTTTCCCAAGGTGGGAAATGAATTAACTAAAATAAAACTGCCCAATGCTTTCTAGGCATCCATTTAAGCAGTGCAATTTCAAAGTGTCTTTTGATTTTTCTTAAACCACCACTAGATGGGACTCTTGCATCCTTGGTTTTGGGTTCTTAGCATCTTTGTCCACAATTTGGGGGTCTAATGAATTCAGAAATAAAAGGGAAGTTATAAGGTTCTCTAATTGACAGATTCTGCATAGGGCCTCTGCATACATCATTAAATCTTTGGAATTACATAAGATGCATATTCTAATTCCCATTTTAGAGATAAAATCACTGAGGCTCAGAAAGAAAGAAGAGACAGGACAATTTAATATTCATTGGGCAACTCTGTATATCAGTGATGTATGCTCATAGGTTTTCCTTCTAACAACCCCCAAAATATTTTCCTTTGCAGATGGAGGAAGGATCTGCAGTTTAGCAAAGTCACATAGCTGCTGTGGCAGAAGCAGAATTCAAGCTCTTGCCTGCCTTTAGGGCCCATTTTTCTCTATGTACAGCCACTTCTCAAGCAATTTAAACACTTTAATGCATGACTCAACTTTAAAATTCATAAAGATCTTGTTGGCTTCACCAGTAAAATGCAAGGGTTAGATTAATTATATCAAAAAATACACAAATAAAATCTCATTTATAGTTTCAGCAATATAATTTAGTAATAAAGAGTGTGGACTTCTGAGTTAGGTTGCCTGGGTTCATATCTCTTCTGTACTACTTGATACTACAGTATGATCTTCAGTAAGGTACTATACCTTACTTAAACTCAATTTACTCATCCATAAATGAGAAAAATGATAATACCTAAACTTACATGGTTGGTATATGAACTACACAAATTAATACATAGAAATGTTCTTAGAATAGGATCTAGCATTAGGAGAAATACCTAATGTAGATGATGGGTTGATGGGTGCAGCAAACTACTGTGGCATGTGTATACCTATGTAACAAACGTGCACTTTCTTCTGCTCATGTACCTCAGAATTGAAAATATAATAAAAAAAGAATAAGATCTGATAACTAGTAAGTGCTTCTCAGTGATGATTTTTTATTATTCAATCTGGAGTAATGTAATAATATGAGATTTATGTGCAAAAGGCACCAATGTATATAATTCAAAATTATATTTATATTGCAATATTGTAATTAAGCTTCTGTTTCATTCTAAAGCTTACTATATTCTTAATTTATATATTCCTTGTACAATCTGTATGTGTGGTCCACTAGTGTTACTATTCACAATTTTTAAAATTAATTCTTTCATTTAATGAACCAGGTGATAAGGAGTATTTACCTTCATGAGAATCTGTGTTAGGTGACATTATTTTTTTAAAAGCACATGCACACAATCAGCTCAGATAATGTAGAGGGATAAGCAGGCATGTAAATAAATAATTGAAGTGAAGGATAATAAGTGCTAGGAGAGAAATTGTCTAAAATAAGCTAAGAGTGAAAAGAAAGAAAACACATATCAGAGGAGTCAGAGAATCCCACAGGGAAGAAGAATCAATTCAAGCTTTACAGATTAGCATAATGGAAAGGCCATATTCTAAGCAGAGGATATACAATTATCAAGGGCAACATGGAGCTTATGGAGAACAAGAAATTATGGAGTGGTGTATCTCTGGCATGGGGTTCATTTGTTTATCAGCATGGTTAGATAGAGTCCAGTTCATGTGCAGCCTTTAATCCCATTCTCAGCCCCTGGAAACTACTTCAAGGGTGTTTTAGCACGAGAGTACAGTGGATATATTTGAGTTTGAGGAAGACTATTATGGGAAGTATTGCACAAAATAAATTGCAATGGGATGAAAGTGGATATAAGGTGACTAGTAAGAACTAATTTTTATGTTTCAGGTGAGAGATAATGAAGGTCTGAAACAGGATCATGCATGTTTGTGGAGAGAGAATTACATATATTGGAGATAGTAGAAAGGTAGGATATGTAGGACATAGGGTATCTGAGGGAGAGAGAAATGTAGGTGTGGGGATTGTAGAATGCAGTCAGCCCTCTGTGTCCAAGGGCTCCACATCTGTGGATTTAATATGGATTGAAATAGTAGGGAAAAAATGCATAGCTGTGATCTTTCTAAACAAGTACAGACATCTTTCTTGTCATTGTTTCCTAAACTATACTGTATAACAACTATCTACTTATAATTTACATTGTATTAGGTATTATAAGTAATCTACAGATGATTTAAAGTACATGGAAGGGTGTGTATAGGTTATATACAAATATGCCATTTTCTACGGGGACTACAGCATCTGTGAATTTTGGTATTCACAGGGAGTCCTGGAACCAATCCACCGTGGTTACGGAGGAATGACTATATTCCTAGATTTCCTAGTGGAGTTACTAGCTAAAATCCAGTGTTTTTTCTCTGTATTACAGAATTATGAAACATGAAGTAGGTTTTGAGTTAGACTGTAGACTCACTAGTGAAAGTTTAAATTTTGAGACTTCTGTGGGACCCATTAATGTTGGTAGAGCGTAAAAATTTTCTCTGGTTTTCCGTCTCTAGTCTAACATTTCTTCAGCTTATTCTACACATTGTGGCAAAAGTAATTTCCTGAAAACTCAAACCTAGTCATGTAACCCTTTCCTGCATGAAACTTTTCAGTGACTCCATTGTATCTATTGACTAAAAATCTTACTATGGGTTATAAGAGCTTCATGAGGCCTCCCCAGCCCAATCTGTTATAATTATTCATTTTGCTATGTTAACCTATATTTGGCCTAGGGATGGGTTTTATTTTGTGCTGTTTTGCCTTGAATATTTTCCTCAGACTTTTTCAAGTCACTTTTTATATATCTGGTCCTCCAGGGAGCCCTATCTGATTCCAGAGTCTTTGGTACCTCTTAGGTAGTCTTAGAGCACCTCATACGTTATCACTTTTTATACTTTCCGTGTAACATGCCTGTTGGTCATCTCCATCTTTCTGTAGGTTATATTCCCCCAAGCATATGATTTATGTTTTTCATATACTCATGTCTAACAAAGTGACTGACACATAGTAGGCCTGATATATTTTTAATGAATAAATGATGTCATATAGAAGGCTTGACAAATGTTGATTGAATCCGTGTGGAGATACTCAGAGGAAATGAGATACTTGGCTCTGGGAGTCATGAGATACATGCTTGAAGGTCTTAATAATCTGGGAGTAAGTCGGAAAATGAGAATAAATTAAATTGCCAAGGGAGAGGAGTAAAGTAAGAAGAGTAGAAGGGCAGCATTGTACCTTGTGGATACCAACAATTAAATGACTAGTGTTAAAGGAAGTAAAAAAGAAATTCTCAAAAGATAAATTGTGTATGGAATTCTATTTTGACAAGACCAAACTATTTGGAAGGGGAGTTAGGAATTACCTTGAAGCTGCATTTGCATAGCAAGCATATTGTAACAGTTTGAAGGAGACCAATGTATGTATGTTGAGTTTTATTTATTAGGTAGTTTGACATTTTAGAGGGTCAGTATAAAACTTTTCTTTTTTCCTCTCTCAAATTTGAGCTAAGTGATGTGTTCAGTACGTAGATAATCAGCATTCCTTCTGTCAGAGATGATTACTGTCTCCCAGTAATTTACAGAATACTGTAATTCCAGATTCTAGCTGTGTTTGTCAAATCAAAAACTACATTTTTCTGCCTCCCTTATAGTTATAGGAACTAAGAGATATGAGTAAAGTTCTAAAAGAGATATGAGTAAATAATAGTTGTATAATTTTCCATTTGCGACTTTAATCTTAGGGATACACCCTTAATCTCAGTAACATGCCCTTAAAATGAGCAGATATGCTTCTCCTTCCCTCTTCTGCTTTCTGTTTGCTGGAAGCCAGTTTAGTGTTGGCAAGCCTTCTTGAACCTCAAGAACATGGGCAACATCTTAAAAACGGCAGCGAAATAAGAAATAGAAAGCCTAAGTCTCTGACACCAAGACTGTCCTGTGCTTGGATGTCTTGTGCCACAATTGTTAAATGAGAGAAGAGGAGAAAATATACTTCCATCTTCTCCTGTTAGCTTTCTTACCTTCTCACTCCAGAGAATGGTGTTTAGTTAGTGCTTAGTTTAATATATTCATTTTCTAAAACTTATCTCTCTCTCTCTCTCTCTCTCTCTCTCTCTAATGAATGGTCTATATATATAGACACTGTCTATATATATTTGGAGTGAATGATATATATATGTGTGTGTGTACATATATATGTGTGTGTGTGTGTATATGTATATAGTGTGTGTGTGAGAGAGAGGAAGAGTCGAGAGAACAGAAAAGAAATATTTGAGATAATAATGGCCAAGAACTGTCCAAATAAAACCACAGATCCAGAAAGCTCAGAGAACACTAAGAAGGATAAATTTAAACAATGAAAGAAAACAACAAGAAACACACCTAGTCTTATCATATTCAAACTGCTGTAAACCAAGGACAGAGAAAATCTTAACAACAACTAGGGAAGGAAAAACAATACTACTTTAAGTATAAAGAAATAATAGCCAAAGTAATATCTTAAATAAGAAATACTGATCATGCCACTAACCTGTCAGTTTTAACTCTAGTTTCCCATTGCTCTTGAAAGTAAGTTATATTACTTTAGCATAGTGAAACAGGCTTTGAATAGTCTGGCTCCTGCTTCCTGTTCTGGCCTCATCTTCTTTCATGAAACCCTCATATTTTGCCTTCTGGCCTTGCAGCCTTCTCTCTATTCCTTCTAAATGCCCCGGGCTTCACCATGTTCCTGGGATGTTCTGTACCTGCTCTTTTCTAGCTTAGGATTATTTTTTCTTGGTACCCCATTAACTTTGTCCCTTATTTCTGTAGGGAAGCCTTACCCAAGCTCCACTTCTAGGTGGATTGCTCTGTTATCAGTCATCTTCAACCTCGTGCAGTTGTGATGTCGTGCTGTTTTGTATTCTTATTTTTTTATATCTCTTAGAGATCTTATCTGGCTTTGCTAACACTACATTCACAACTCCATAGTGCTTAGCACAAAATGGGGACTAAATTTATGTTTGCTTCATAAAAGAAAGAATAGGTTTCTTACAATTATCATAAAAATAAATATTTATTGATTACAGATTACTAGGAGAGTGGTTTCAATAAATATATTGAAAGACAAATGAACCACTACCCTCAACTAAGCACCCTTTTACATTTTGGGGAGAAGACACACAGGCTTTAATCCATATAATTTATTAGGGTATAAAGTTGTGCCAACTAACAAAACATTGAAAAGGACAATATAACAAAGATATACACAAGACCAAGTTGTGTGTGCCTTTAGGAAAGAAATTCTACAGATTACAAAACCTGAGCTATATGTACTGCTGCATTAAAAGAATATGCACTCTAGGGTGCAGGAACCTTTGCAATTATGTTAATTGGTGTATTCTCAATTTTTACGAAAGTACCTGACATTTAGTAGGCACTTAGTAATAATTTATTAAGTAAAAAAATAGGAGCTAGATAAATAAAAAAGAGGTGAACAAGTGACAAGGAAAACACTCCAGGTAAACAGCATGTACAATTTCCCAGACTGTCAAAATTTTTATATCACTGCAACTTCATCCCAGAATATGAAAATGGTATCAATTAGATTGTGAAGCCTTTCACTGAGAGAAGGACTTCAGGAAGAAAAGTGAGGAGAAGGATACAAATTTTAGATATATTAAATCCGTGATATATTTAAGTAAATAGAAAAAATTTAATTCCTTCAACCGTGTTGTTCACATTATTATTAGACTTTGAAACATTTTCCTCTGGATCATAGTTGTTTCTTTATTCTCACAGATATTAAAGATATGAGCTTAAGTTTTCTGACAAAATATGTCATCCAAATTCTAATTTCTCTCTCTAAAACATAGAAATTCGAATGCTTTTATCATTCAGATGCAGTACAGTTCTGAGTTAAAAATTATAGCCTTTTATAGTACATGTAGATTGTATTTGTAAATGTTTATTTGGTGGATACGGTATTTAACAAAATGGCAAAGCTTCTTGCACCCGAAAGTGCACATTCTACTAATGCTGCAGTATACATAGCTCAGGTTTTGCAGTCTGTAGAACTTCTTTCTAAAGGCACATACGACCTGGTCTTGTGCATACCTTTGTTATATTCTGTCCTTTTCAACTTTTGTCCTTTGGGCTGGAGGGGTAGGGGAACCTCAACACATGTTATCAAAGTATCTTTTGTTTCTGTCATTTCTAGCAGTAACCAGCAGGTGGTATCAAACAATTTTACATGTGTTCTATTGCAGTCTTCTGTGCCTATTTGGTTTCTGAGACTTCTCCTTCTTAACTTCCACCCTACACCCCAAACACAAATACACCCAAATATTTGATAAAATAAAGATCTACAGAAGGATTTTATTTTATTTTGTCTTTCTGATTTAAATCTCTCTTTGCTTTCAGGGTGATAGTTTTTGCATACATGCATTGAAGTATTTTTTTTTATAGTAAGGGCACAGCTTTACATGAAGAAACTTATTTGGTCTTAGTAACAGTACTATTGGAAAGCACTATTGGTGATCCTTACTTCAGAAATTAGGAAGCTGCTGCAACAGTGTCACTCTCTGTGTTAAACTGTCTTCTCTGGTTTGACTTTGTTCTCAGTGCATATTTTCATCCAACACTCTTTGCTTGGACATCACTTGCTCAGCTATTCTGAGTCAAAACATCAATTGTTTAACATTTTTTGTCTATACTTTGATATAAAATATTATATAAAAGAAACCAAAATATTAAAATGCTATAAGTTAGATATTGTCATTGTGTGGGGAATAATCACATGTGTTTCACATATTATAGAAAACTTTACTGCTAAAAACACTTTAAGATCCTTACCTTTTTTCTTTTTAACTGACAAAAGAGCCTCCTAGAGAAGAAATAGAGGTCTCATAGAGTGATAATAAAAAGAAGCAATCTGTTAAAAAAACGCTAAGGAAACATTTAGAGAGTGCCTAACTAGGTGTAGAAAAATGTACATTGTTGGCAGACAGGTACATGGAAGTTTTGTGAGCTTTCCAGGTAAGTGCATTGTCTTTTTGTTTAATGTCCATTATTTTCTGTTTATCGTGTGATGAGACCAGGCTACACCAAAGCAGGAAGCAGAAAAGGTGGCATTTGAGAATTGTATTTTTCTAGTAAAAAGACAAAAAGAAAGGGAGGAAAGAAAGGAAGGAGGAGGGGACCTAGAGACAATGTTAATAATGTTGTCAAATTTCCAAAATCAGATGAAAGAAAATGTAATATAGATAAGAGGAAGATTGCTGCGTAGTAGATTTATATTAAAATTGCTGCAATGTTTTATTGCCTGGAATGAATACACCAAAATCTAATTTTAAACTATAACTTAGAAACAAAATTCAACTTATGGTTTGCCATCATTTGGACTTGCATTTATTGTAAATGTTTTTTTTTTAATTAACCAGTAGTAATGCATCTATCAAATATTCCAAGATTCACATTTGAATTCGAATTGATAGGTGCCATCAAGTTTCCCTGATTTAAATTAAAATTGTTGTATTTTTTAATCACAAAAGCAAAGCAGATTCACCACAGAAAAAGAAAATAATAAAATCTTCTCAGTATTAATTCCTACAAATAACTAGTATTACCATCTTAAATTGTATCCTTAGAGATTTTATCCTTTAATTTTATTTCTGATATTTCACTTTAAAATAGCAAAAAATGTAAAACAACAAAAAGTCAGCCACAAGTCCATTTTAATTTTCTCCATTCAATCCAAATGCCACATTTTCCCCCAAATGATAACTGTAGGTGTTTGTTTTTTTGATTTTTTAGTACGTTTGTACAGATATATTTATATTGATATATAAATCCAGTTATGTATACTTTTATTCAAATTGAATTAAGAAACGTTTAATGCAGAATATTTGTAATCAAATCAATGTATAGCACTACTTTGTTCTTTGATATTGCCATGGTAATTATAATGCAAGTATTCAATAATTTTTCAAAGTATTTCTGTGTCAATTAATATGCCAATGTGCCACTCTGGCTTTTGAAAGCAGTGTTCATTGAAGAGTTTGGTATATCATTTATCTCTATACTGTCTTTTTTATTATCTATTAACACATTATAGTTGTATATATAAATATGGGGTACAAAATGATGTTATGATTTTGAATACAATGTGGAAAGATTAAATTCGGCTAATTAACATATCTATCACTTCTAATATTTAACATTATTATAATGAGAATACTAAAAATATTTTCTTAGTGAAATAGAAGTTACAGAATTTAATTATTTGCTATATTTACCATACTCTGCAACTGTTCTCAAAAAAATATCAAAATTATTTCTCCTATCTGATGCTTTGTACCTCTTGGCTCTCATCTCCCCATTCTATTTCTCTGACCCCCCAGCCTCTAGTAATTAACTTTCTTCTCACTGCTTCTATTAGTTCAATTGTTTCAGATTTTACCTGTGAGAAGATGCTTTATTTTCTTTTCTGTGTTTGACTTACTTAACTCAGCATAATATTCTCTAATTTTATTCATATTGTCTCAAATGACAGAATGTCTTCTTTTTTTAGAGACTTAATACTGTTCCATTGTACATATATACCACATTTTCTTTCTTAATTCATCCTGTGGTAGACACTTAGGTTGATCCCAAAGTTGTCTGTGGTAAGTAGTGTTGTAATGAACATGGAAGTGCAGACATCTCTTCAGTATACTGATTTCAAGACTTTGAGATAAATTCCCAGAAGTGAGATTACTGGATTATATGGCAATTTTAGTTTCGGTTTTTTGAAATCTCTCATATTATTTTCCATAATAGTTATACTAATTTGGATTCCAACCATGAATGTGCAATGGTTTCCTTTTCTATACATCCTTGCCAACACATGTTACCGTTTGTCCATTTGATAATAGCCATTCTAAAATACGTAAAGTGATATTCATTATGGTTTTAATTTATATCGTCTAATGTTTAGTGATGTTGGCCATTTTTTTCATATATCGCTGAATGATTTATATGTCTTCTCTTGAGAAATATCTTTTCAAGTCCCTTGCTTGTTTCTCAATTTGATTGTTTTATTTCTAGAGAGGTGATTAAGTTTTTCATATACTTTGTAAATTAAGGACTTTTCAGTGTGTGGCTAGGAAATGTTTTCTATCAATCCATAGATTTTTATCATTCTGTTAATTTTTTTAATATATGGAAACTTTTTATCTTGATGTAATCTCACTCATTTATTTTTGTTTTTGTTGCCTATGTTTTTGCAGTCAAACCTAAAAAATTATTACCCAAACTAATGCCATACACCTTTTTCCTCTATATTTTCTTATAGTAGTTTTAAGGTCACTCTCGGGTTTTGTTGTTGTTGCTTTTCTGTCATATCAGCAAGATAGATTTTTGAGAATGGCACCAAAAGTGTTTGGATTTTGGAACATTTGTAGAATATATACGGCTTCAGCATCCATATCTGAAAATTCTGAAATCTGCAATGCTCATTTTAGCACTTGAAACATTTAATAATTTAGAGAATATTAAATCTGAGATTTTTGGATGAGGGATTGTCAATCTGTCATAGTAAGAAAAATAGGAGGAATAAAAATAGCTAATATTTACATATTCTTGTCCTATCATTAGATTATTCACTAAGCTATTAAAACAGAGATTTCAGTAGCCTCCTAACTAAAAAGGAATACAGACTTTATAGAATTAGTTAAGAAAAGCTAATAAACAAACAATAAGTACATCAACAATAACAACAAACCCAGAGAAGGATCAGAATCTGATTTCCATATTTGCGATATTACAATATTCCTAATGTCCAATTTTCAAAAAAAAAATATGAGACATGCAAATTAAAGAGAAAGTATAACCCATTTGCAGGAGAGAAATATATTCATTAGAAATTCTACCTGAGGAAGCACAGACATTTTACCAACTACACAAAGACTTCACCTATGCTAACTGTGATAAAAGAGCTAAAGGAAACTTTGTTCAAAGAACTAAAGGAAATTAATAATGATGTTTCAAACATATTATCAATAAAATGATATAAATTCTTTAATAATTGAAACAATTAAAAATTCTATAGTTTAAATTACCATAACTGAAATGAAAAATTCACTAGAGGGGGTCTCCAGAAGATTCAAACAGTCCAAAAAGAAAAATCAGTAACCTCAATGATAAGCCAATTAAGATTGTTGAATGTGAGTAATAGAAAGAAAAAAGAATGAAGAAAATTAATCAAAGTTTGTAAAACCTATTATATATCATCAAGCATATCAACACATGAATAAATTATAGTCACAGAACAAGAGGAGAGAGAGAAAGGTAAACAAGAATATTTGGGCCACTCGAGGTGGCTCACACCTGTAATCCCAGGATTTTGGGAGGCTGAGGCGGATGGATCATTTGTGGTCAGGAGTTTAAGACCAGCCTAGACAACGTGGTGAAATCCCATCTCTACGACAAATTGAAAAAAAAAAGAAATTATCTGGGCATGGTAGTGTGTGCCTGTAATTCTAACTACTCTGAAGGCTGAGGTGAAGAATTGCTTGACCTGGGAGGGGAAGGTTGTAGTGAGCCGAGACCATGCTGTTGACCTCTAGCCTGGGTGACAGAGTGAGACTACATCTCAAAAAAAAAAAGAATATTTGAAGACATGATGGCCAAAACCTTTCAAACTTGATGAAAACCATCAATCAGTACATTCAAGAAACTCAATGTACTATAAATAAAATAAATTCTAAGAAATCACAACTAGATATATCATAATAAAACTGTGGAATGTCAAAGGGGCCAGTAGAGAATCTTGAAACAAGCAAATGTTTTAAGCAAAGTAACACTTCATGTAAAAGGGATCCTCAATATGATTAGCACCTAACACATCATCAAAAACAATGGAGACCAGAGGTAATGGGGTGATACTGGAAAGAAAAATACTCAGCCAAGAATTACATATTCATCAAAACTATCCTTCAAAATTTAGTAGGAATAAAATATTCTCAGGTAAACAAAAACTAAGTTTTGTCATTAGCAGAACTGCTCTACAGAAAATGCTAAAGAGCCACCTCAGGCTGAAATGAAAAGATAGTAGATAGTATTTCTCCACAAGAAAAAATAAAGAACAATAGTAAAGATATGTCGCATAGGTATATATAAAATACAACTTCAATGTATTTTTGTTTTAATTCATTTATTCTTTCTAATTTGAAAGAACTTTATAAAACCATAATTATAAATTTATATTAATGGGCAAACAATATAGAGAGATATAATTTGTTATATAAAAGTATTAAGTTGGAAAGACAAAGCTAAATAGAAGCAAATTTATGTATTTTTGATACTTAGTTGGTATTAATCCAAATTAGATTGTCATAAATTTTAATTCTTAAGACAAATACCAAGAAAATAACTCAAAAATATATGGCAAAAATACAAAGGTGTTAAAATGGTACATTATAAAATATCTATTTGACAAAAATGGAATTAATGGAACAATTGAAAAAATATAAGATATGACATATAAAATTAGGAAAATGGGAGAAGTAAATCTTTTTTATCAGTAATTATATTATATATGAATGGATTAAACTCACTAGCTAAAGTTATAGATTCATTTAATGAATAAAAATCCAAAAAATATGATTCAACTATATGTTGTTTACAAGAAAATCCCTTTAGATTCTAAAACACAGATTAATTGAAAGTAAAAGGATGGAAAAGCATATTCTACACAAAGAACAGCCAAGGAGATCTAGATTGGCTACATTTATAACAGACAGGATAAATAATAAGAAATTAAGGCTTCAAAAGACAAATGACATTATATAATGACAAAAGAATGAATTCATCAAGAATATATAAAAATTATAAATATTATATAATGACAAAATAATCAATTCATCAAGAATATGTAAAAATTGTAACTATACACACGTGATAAAAGATTTCTAAAATATATGAATTATAGAGTGAAAAAATTGAAGGGAGAAATTAATGGTTCAAAAATATTAGTTGAAGTGTTCAGTGTCCCAACTTAAAAAAAATGAATGTAACTAGGCTGGGCACGATGGCTCACACCTGTAATCCCAGCAGTTTGGAGGCTGAGGCAGTGCATCACCTGAGGTCAGCCATTCATGATCATCCTGGTCAACATGGTGAAACCCCGTTTCTATTAAAAAATACAAAAAAAAAAAAAGAAAAAAAATTTGCTGGGCATGGTGGCGAGCACCTGTAATCCCAGCTACTCAGAAGACTGAGGCAGGAGAATTACTTGAACCTAGGTAGAGGTTGCAGTTAGCTGAGATCGAACCACTGCACTTCAGCTTGGGTGACAGAGCAAGACTCCATCTCAAATTAAAAAAAAAAGAAGGAGAATGTAACTAGACAGAAGATCAGCAAAAATTAGAAGAGTTGAATAAAGAATACACCAACTAGACCTAACATACTCCACCCATAAAAAGCAGAATGCACATATTTCTCAAATAGACATGGAACATTCTCTAGGAAGATAATGCATTAGACCATTAACCGAGTCTCAATAAATTGAAAGATTGAATTATTACATAGTATGTTCTTAACACTACAATGGAATAGAATTATAAATCAATAAAGAAGAAAATTTAGAAAATGTACAAATATGTAAACATTAAACAAGACATTTCTAAATTACCATGGAATCAAAGAAGAAATCAAAAGAGGTATTAGAAAATACTTTAATATGAATGAAAAGAAAAAATAATGTAACTTATGGAAAATAACAAAAGTCGTTTCTTAAAGAGAAATTCGTATCCCTAACCACTTATGTTAAAAAGAGAAAATTCTCAAATCAAAAACTTAGCCATCCTCCTTAAAAAGTAGAAAAGATAAAACTAAACCCAAAGCAAGAGGAAGAAAAATAAGTGTTAGAGATAAACTGTAGAGAAAACAGAAATAACAATGGAAAAAATTACCACACAACCATAAGTTGGTTTTTTAACAGATCAATAATATTGACTTACTTTTAGCTACAATGACCAAGAAAAAAAAGAGGAAAAAATCAACAGGAAAGCAGATGGGATATCACTTCTGACCATAAATTTTATATATATATATATATATATATATATATATATATATGTAATTCTATATATGTATCAGAGAATATATATATGTAATTCTATGTATGTATCAAATATATATATATATATATATATATATGTAATTCTATATATGTATCAGTTAGATAATATATATATGGTGACCAGGCTCATGCCTATAATCTCAGCACTTTGGGAGGCCTAGGTGGATGGATCATTCACTTGAGGCCAGGAGTTTGAGACCAGCCAGGCAAATACGACAACACTCTGTCTCTACTGAAAATACAAAAATTAGCTGAGCATAATAGTGTGCTCCTGTATACCCAGCTACTCGGGAGTCTGAGGCACAAGAATCATTTGAACCCAGGAGGTGGAGGTTGCCCTGAACTAAGATCATACTACTGTACTTCAGCCTGGGTAAAATATATACATATACATTAATTGTTAGGTCAAAAATTTAGATGATCTAAATTAAATGTAACAATTCCTAGAAACTACAAATGACCAAAATTGACTCAAGATTCTGAATAAGCCTATAATAAATAAAGCTATGAATTTAGTAAACAAAAAAAAGTTCAATCAAGAAAACCTCAAGGTCAGATGGCTTCACTGGTGAATTCTACCAAACATATAAAGAATTAACAAAAATCTTTCTCAAAATCTTCCAAAAAATAGATGAGAAGGAAACATTTCCTGACTCATTTTATAAGGCTGTATTATCAAGATACCAAAATAGAGAAACAAATCACAATAAAAAGCCTAGAGATCCATATTCCTTACAGATATAGATGCAGATGCCCTCAATAAGATAATACCAAACTAAAATCAGCTACATGATAAAGTGGGATTTATTCCAGAAATGCAAGGTTTGTTCAGCATAAAAAAATCAAACAAATATAATACAACATATTTATGTAAAAGGAAAAAAATAAAAATGCAAACAATCATACTTATAGGTGAAGGATTAAACTTTCTCCCTAACATCAGAAATAAGACACAGATGTCTGCTCTCACCAATTCTATTCAACGTTATACTACAGTTTCTAGCTAGGACAATTAGGCAATAAAAATAAAATTATACATATTGGAAATGAAGAAGTAAAACTCTATTTGCAGATGACATGATCTTATTTATAGAAGACTCTTAATAAACCACATCAAAATTGTTACATCTATTAAACAAATTCAGCAAAGATTTAGGCTACAAAACCAACATACAAAAAGTCTGTTGTGTTTTTGTACAAAAGCAATGAACAATCTGAACAGAAAGTTAAGAAAATCAATCCATTGACATTAGCATCCAAACAAATACAGTATCTATTAATAATATAACCAAGGAGATGAAAGATGTATACACTAAAAACTATAGAATACTGCTGCATGAAATTAAAGAAGCCCTAAATAAATGGAAATGTTTATATGAGAGAGAGAGAGAGAAATGGGGCGGGGGGGGGGGGGGAGAGAGAGAGAGAGACCTAGTGGAAATATATCCTATGTCCAAAGATTGAGAGCCTTAATATGATTAAAACGGCATTACTACCAAATAGCATGTGCAGATTCAATGAAATACCTATCAAAATTCCAATGACTTCTTTTGCAAAAATGAACAAAATGGCCATAACAACATATGGAAATGTAAGGGACTCTGAATAGCCAAAACCATCTTGAAAAAGACAGAATGATGAATAAGAATAAGAAGAGACTCAAGCTTCTTGATTTCAAAAGTTACTCTAAAGCTATAGTCATCAAAACAGTGTGAAACTTGACTAAGGATAAATATGTAGATCAATGGTATAAAGTTTGGAGTACAGAGCTTGAACCCACATGTCTATGGTCAATTGGTTCTCAACAAAGTGTGCAAGATAATTTAATGAGGAAACAAAAATCTTTTTAACAAATGGTGCTGGGACAACTGGCTATGTAGGTGCAAAAGAATGAATTTGGATGTCTACCTTACACCCTCACACAAAAACGAACTAAAGGCACACTAGCAATACCTCAAACTGTAGAACTCATAAAAAAAGTAGGCCTAAATCTTCATGACCTTCGATTAGACAAGTTTCTTAGCTATGACACCAATTTGTAATACCCCGTATCATCCTGAATACAAAGAGAGTATCAGATTTTTAAAGTTTTGATAACATTTTGATGATACTATTGGTTTTAAAATGTATCTTATTGTTTGGTTTGTATTTATTTACTGCTGCTGTTGATTTGTTATTTTTATTTCCTATATTGTGTGTGTGTGTATATATATATATGTATGTACATATGTATATCTGTCTTATATTCTACTCTTTTGTACAAAAATCTCAATGAAGAGCAACATATCAATTTAAAACCTTTCACAACTTAGCATGTGCAAACACAGTATGTTTCTGTAAATGCTGATTTTAATAACTTGCCAGTGAAGTAAAGTTCCTTTTATGCTTTCGTTTTTACCATTATTGTCATATGGTATTTTTAGAGGCATTGACTCATGATTTACTAGAATTATTGATATTTTAAATTACTAACTGCATTCTAAATGAATAAAAATACTGATATAATGAATAAAAATGCTCATTTATCCTAAAGGAAAATAAAATACAAAGAATATTCAAATATGAATGAAAATTTCTTTAACATTTTCATATTTTCTTTTAATTTAATGTACCTCCAGTGCACATAATTAAACTTATATTGGATCCCAGATAAAGCAGGTTATTGTAGCCATTTTGAGGACTTATAATGCAATTCACCTCCTGAATTATGGCTTTCTTTTCTCTTAACAATTGTGACTTCCCTTACCACTGTCAGAAAAGCTATATGTTAAAAGGAAAAGAAATACATTTTTTTAAACGAAGAAAATTATGAAATAATGAATTATATTTTATGACGTTTTGTTTTTAGTGGCTTGCTTTATATTTTAAAGATTCTAAGTTATGTTATAAAAGATAATTATGTCCTCATAATGTCCTAATAATCCAGAATTAATTTCATACTTAAATAGTCATGCTTGAAGTATTTTTAAATCACAATTTCTTCAGGATCACTTCTGTGGATTATTGGTCCATTGCTTAACATGATTCAAATAAATGATGAACAAATTAATGTGAAGCTTTTATAATATTTAAAAAAATTAATGTTGATTGGCAATGGGCCCATTTAACATGCCTGCTTTTCCTTGTAGGTAATTCTACATCAGTATCCCCAGTCATTTTAACCTCATTAGTACTCAGAGGAAAAGGGATTTTTTTATACAAAAATGGAAACCAAAAGCATTTTCAGAGTCATTACTTCAAGAAATATTATAACCATTTAAGATAATTGACTTTACACTGTATTCTCGTATTTATTGATTTATTTCCAATTTTTTAGTGGATAAAAGTAGCAAAAATATTGGGAATAGAGAGAGAAGAAAAACTACTTCCCATGCTGTCCTGCTAGTACCTATTAATGTTTTCAGTTCCCATCTTTTCTTTTGCAGGAGTAACAACTGTCTTAACAATGACAACTCTAAGCATCAGTGCTCGGAATTCTCTCCCCAAAGTGGCTTATGCGACTGCCATGGACTGGTTTATTGCTGTTTGTTATGCATTTGTGTTCTCTGCCCTAATTGAGTTTGCAACTGTTAATTACTTCACCAAAAGAGGATGGGCTTGGGATGGGAAGAGTGTAGTAAATGACAAGGTAAGTGAGAACTTCCATGTTATCATTATTAAGAAACTCCCCTAATGAATTCAGCCTGTAACAGATATGTTTCTAAAAACTGACATTAAAGACATCTATCTATCTATATATGAGCTAGAATCATATCAATTTCCCTAAAGTGTTCTTGCCTGAAACGCTTTAGGAGTGCTTGCAGTAGTAATACTTCCATTAACGCCACTCTGTAGCATCTGTTGAGCTCTATGTGTCAGGCACTGTGCTAAGTGTTTTACATATGCCCACTCACAAAATCTTTATAGCGTCCTTATTACTAGACTGTCTTCTTAATTCTCATTTTTACTGATGAATAAGCAAAACAGTAAAGTTATTTACTTCTCCAAGCTCACACAACTTGTTAGTAAGTGTACTTGAACCCAGATCTGCCTGTCTGACGATTGAGTTTTTAGTTTTAGCACCACACCGCATTATTATAAAGAGATTGGAAAAAGAAAATGGGCATTTATTTTACCTATAATAGAATTCCAGTATCTAGGAATGGTTTGAATCCTCTTCACCTGTTCCAATCTCTGTTGATTGATTGTAAAAGGCCATATAGCATTTTTTATCTCTCCATATTGTATGGAATAAATTTGTGGGTGCTGGGATGCCTAAGAATTTTACATTGCTCATACAGTCTAAAAGGGAAAAGTTATTTGTTTTTAAGATTAACTTCTTTTGAGACTATTGCTGTCCATTTTTAAGTTTCAAGTACTGAATCTAATGGGAGATTTGTGGATTGATGTAACAGCTGCTTCCTTTCATACTCTATAGATTATTTATCTGCCTTAAGAGGAGTCTTCGAATGTATCATAATGATCTATATTCTTATTAGTAAAATGTTGTATTCAGAGAATTTCTTTAACATTGTATTCACCTAAATGCTTCTTTTATTACATTTGGAATAACTTACTTGCAGATTTGATTTTTTCTCAGTTATTTGAATATAGTATTTTTCATTTCTATGACTATATCACAGTTTAAACATACAAGCCGTAAATGTTATAGTTTAAAAATCTTGCTCTTTTTTCTTAATTTTGTGAGCCATAGAGATTTTAAGGAGACTGATGGTTCATTTAATTTTATAAGTTGTGTTTTCTCTACTAACAGAGCCAACAAATAAATATGAAAAGGAATCTGATCAATTTTATATGCTTAACTTTTGGGCTGTTTCAGCATTTCTATTACATTTTAATGTTGATTTATGTTTTCATTGCCCATATAGTATACTGCTTTTTCATGGTATCTATGCAATTATTTTTTAAGCTATATTGATTATACATGCACTTTCATACTAATTTTGGGGGGATAAAATATTAGATATTTGTAAATAAGTCACAAAAGATAAATGCTTTGTGCCATGAATTCCCATATATAAATTTATTGATATATTATTTTAATATTAGAGAGTGCCAAATTGACATTATGAAATGATATGCCTTCTCAACTCTTGACCCTGGAAAACAGAAGTACCTCTAAATGTGAAAAACAAATAATTGATAATATTTTATAAAAGCAATAACTTACTACTCATGAATAGTGGATTTAAGTGTACCCATATGCCAAATTACACATAGCCAGGATAAATTTATGTCGAAATCACTGAGATCCCAACCTAATTTTCAGGAAAAGAGCTAACATTGTGTATGTTATTTTAGTTCTTTTGGTTTAGTTCAGGAGAACCATGTATCAGACATTGCTTGTTCTCATATACTTTTCCATAGCTCCAGTGCCCAGCACACTGCCTGGTCCTTAGCAGGCATTTTAGAAATATTTATTGTATGAAAGAATAAATGAGTGTCTGATCTTAAATCTGAAAATGTAATACCAGTGGGAAAACTTATTTGCCTTCATGGAAAGCTTTTTAAGAAGCTTATAATAAATTTACCAATGGGTATTCTTTCCAATTTCATGATTCAGATGAGTTTTGAGAGTTGTTTCATAAATTACCTTAGGTATAAGAACTAAAAACTCCTTAAAACTAAAAGGAAATCAAGAAGAGTGCATTAAAGTAGCCTATCTGTCTAAAAGATATTTCAGTGTAATATACTTTTACCTTAATATTCCTTAGACTTAATTTTAAGTAGAAAATTATAATTTTCTTTAAATGGAAAGTTTTTGTCCACAGGCTGTTTTCAGTGTCCTTTCTGATTAACCAGGCTTATGGAAGGCCTTTTGTTTTGCCATTAATAAACATGAGCAAATGTAGTTATCTGTCAATCAAGCGAGCACATGAAAAGTTATTTGAAAATTCATAAAATACCAAGCATCAATTTGCCCCATAAGAATAATGATTCAGCTACTTATTGAAATTGTATGTTTTAAGAAAAAGACATAGGTCTTTAACCTGTCTACATGTGGATTGCACAGTCAACATATTACATTTAGAATGTGCACTGATACTTAAATTTAGTTTTTGCAAATAAATAAATAAATACTCTCAGTTATATTCAAGCTACTTTTAAGCCCTATATTAAAAGGAAAAGCTACCTTGCTCTGTGAGCTTGGGCAGGACTTTAAACTACTTTTAGTGTCAGTTGTGAAATTAGGTGAGAAAACCTTATTATTAGAAAAATGCAGTACTGGATCAGATTATCCAACTCCAAATTTTTATGCCTTTCCATATACAAAGGTATCTATTTATGCAACCCCAGGCTCTTATGGAACTTTTCTTCATATCCAATGTTCCTCCTTTTCTCTTTCTGCTCAATACAAATTCTTTCACCCCAGCTCTTTAATTGATCTCTTTCATTCTTGTTGCTTTCTCAAACCTTCTCATTAGTTATTGTTTCTTATTTTATGTCTTAAAAGCTATCTTATTCTTTTCAATTGCCTCCTTTCTTTCAGCTTATGAAAATGCTTAATATACTTAATTTACTAAGAGGAAAACTTTTTCCAATCCTATGCCACTTTCTTTCCATATCCTCAGATTCTACCCTCTGTTCTATATTCAAACTTTTTAAAAACATGTTGTCTTACTTTCAACTTAATCCCGACCCACTATAATCTAATTTCCTTTTCACTTACTATTTTGTAACTGAAGGGCACAAATAACCTTATATTTTAAGATCTGATATTTTTTTCTATGTTTCTCAAGGAATCCCCATTAAACCTTTTTACTGTTATGATCCAGAATCATACTTCAGACCCAGCTCAGCAACTTTTTCTCTTCTTTTCATTCTGAAATCAAGCTTCAGAATATCGGCTTTCTTTGCTCACATCCTGGCAGCTGCCAGTATTCATTTTATGTTTTTTGATTCTCTGCCAGAGTTCAGAGTGGACCCAGCTTCCCTGGCATCTGTTCTTGTTTATCCCTAAAGACAGCCAATTCTACTTTCTTTAATGCAGTTTTTGTTTTCAGTATTCACTGTGTGATTCTCACTTTAAGGGTTTTACTGACAATGTTTGCATGAGTATCTGCAACACTAAGCACACTGTCCCCCCATTTACCATCCTCAGCATAAATATCTATTCCTCAGGAAAATTTTGAGCCCTCCTCTCCCTTATAAATGATTAAATCTCCATTATAAGTGTGCACAGAATTCTGTTCTTTTGCATTAGAGCCCTTATTGTGGTTGTATATTGCATGTTTCTGTCTCAACTCCCTCACTGATTATAACAATGACCATATTTGTTTAATAAATCCCTTCTTTTGTAATAAATATCCAAGGCATTTTGTACAGGCCCTTTCATGTACCAGGTGCTCAGTAAATATGGTAGGAGTTAATGAGATATTACAAAATTAAAATTTAAAACCCATGCCTTTATTTTACTATTCAAGGTCGTTATCAGTAAGTATACTGTACCTTTTAACTTACAAGATCATGTATCTAACCCGTTCCTGGAACATTTTTACCTGAATATAATATCTCATTCTCAATCTCGACCTGAATATGACAATATCTGTTTTATAAAGGATTAAAGAAATAACAGACAAGCAAAGACAATACAGTCTCCTAAATTGATGTTATATCTTTCCACTGCACATAGCCAGTTATTCATCAATAATTGGTACCTCAGTTAATGTCACAACCTAATCTTATGAGCCAACAACTTGTAAGTATCTCTCAATATCTAGTCGGCCATTAAATCTTGTCCATTATTCTTCCTACATATCTTAGACCATATCTCCACCATCTCTCATAATTTTTACAGTTTTTTTAACTTCTCTCTAACTCTAATCATGTCTTTTTCTTATCTGTCTCTGCATTATGACAGTCAGAATTATTCTAAAACATAGATCATTTCACTCTTCAGTTCTTTAATGAATTATTAAAGGCAAATATTCAAAGAGCTAAGCTAATATAGTCCAAGTGTATAGTTTCTCTTATATTTGCTTATATGATGAATAATAAGGAAGAATTTTTTGTTATTATGTGCTTCTATATGTCTGGGAATATTTCTATTTTAGAAATGAGAATTGGTCAATAAAGTTACTTGGTCTGAATCACACATCTAATAGGACTTAAGATAGATCTAAGTTTCATAATCATATTCTTCCTCTAACCATTACTAGCCACCATCATTTCCCCAAACAACCATGCCTCTGCACAGCTCCATAGCATTAGATCTACTGCCCCCTTGCAATAATACCTCTTCTTCTTTTGCTAACTGACAAATTCCTGTTGTTTTTTAAGATCAATCTGATTTTGCATAATACGAAAACTTTCCAGACCAATGTTTTTGACTTCTCTCGACTCCCAAATTGTATTTTGACACCACGTGGTATAAATTATTTTTACAATATCTCAATACATTACAGTTCTACTGTAAATAAATCTGTTTCTTACACTAGTTTAGAAGATCTGAGTGGGCAATATTTTGCCTGATTTATCATTGTATATGCTGTTACTTAGCACAGCATTTAGTACATAGCTTATTGAGTTGATAAAAAATATATTTACTTTAATTCCTTGAGATGGTTTTCAATTCTAAATCTGAGTCAGTGAGTCAAAACTGGCTAAGGAAAGTATAGAAAACACTGGATAATAAATTACTCAAAACATAGGCGTAGCAACAAAATATCAAAACTGTTATGGAATGTGCCATTATTTTGTGAGTCATTTTATTTAATTCATAGAAAACATCACATTTTCAAGTGTATCTATTTAATTATTTGCATTTATAATATCCTCACTTGTTCCAAAAGTATTTCAGGCAGTTTATCAAAAGAATGCATGCACTTAAATTATAATTAAATAAAATAGAAATAAAATCTAGATGAAAGAAAATAGACTCAAATACATTCTTCTTTGGGCCAGCATATTAGCTGCAGTCCATAGCCATAGTAGTTGAGCTTCAAATTCTTGCCTTCTTGGTGACCAAAGTAACCCCTTGGGGGAGGGAAGAGTTATTTTTCTTTGGATATACACATTTTCTCAGAAAAAACATTTTCCTTACACTGAAATTGCCTTTTGAAAAAACAAAATATCATGTTGGCTTTTTTTTTTAATTAGGGGAAGCTGGGTACTGTAGCAAGTGATGTCAAATTTTTCCCAATAAACGCAATAATGGATTTCATATTGATGTTTCTTGTAGTCCCCTTCAATAAAAGCTGAAGGCATTACATTAACATACAACTCAGTGAAAGCAATTCTTCAAGGAGCTAAGCTAATATGGTCCAAGTATATAGCTTTCTCATGGCCCAATTTATTCCAAGAAAAGACTTTAGAATACTTAGAGAAGTGGATGGACTGTTTAACCTTCAAACAATCTTCTGTAAGTATCACTTTTCTCAGTCAGGATGATTAGTAGACAGTTAACAATAGCATTATCTGACCAATGAGCATGTTGTTATTTTACAAGTAATGGGCTTTCTAGTAGCCACAATAACTGTAAAAAGGCAACATGGTATGATAGAAAAAGTATAGATTTGTACTTTGGAGACCTGTTTTTTTTTTTTTTTTCCTCCAAAGCCTATTATATTCAATGTTTGAATGAGAGTCCCATTTCTTTATTGTAAGGAACAGTCACTAAGATTCTTTCTGATTCCAAACCATGTAACTATTATTTTCACTCAAATACTAGGTCACTTTACTCATAGGTATATTAGCTAGAACATCAGCTGAAGTTACTAGCAAATTATTTTCTCTACCACTCATAGGAAGTCAAGATTGTTTTGACACCATGGTGTAAGACATTTTGATTTCTGTAATCTGGGTTTTTCTAGACTTGATATTTTAAATATATATCCAAAAGACCTCAGTAAAGTAATACCCTCAAAACATGCTTAAGTCTATTAAACATCATTTAAAAATGGAAAATCAATTTGTGTGGATTATATTTCCTTTTTATTCCACTTCATTGACAGCTGAACAGTCAACAAACTATATAACAGCATGGTTTATTCTTCCGCCACCCAGATAGTATATAAAAATACATATTTTTTATTTTGTTTACAAATCAAATTTTCACATTCTAATATGAGATCTAAATCACAAGTAAAATGGCTTCTACAAGCATTGCTTTTTTTATTTAATTGAGCCTGTTTTATTATTTCCCAGTGTTACACATCTGTAGATGGTGAAATTGAAGACATTCAGGAGGCTTACATAATAGAATTATAGAATAAGCTATTAAATTCTGTATCTATTGATTGATAAAGTATTTATTATAGTTTATGAAACATATTACCTTAAGTTATGCTTTATGTGTTACATATACATTTTTATCATAGTAAGCATTTTAGTTACATGCTGCTCATTTATCATTAAGCAAATGTTTTTGAGCCTGCTCTGAGCCAGGAAGTATGCTAGGAGCTCTGTAGTACACAGTCTGTGTCTTCATAGAGCTAACAATGAAGTGAAAGGAAAACAAAAGAAGAGTGAAAGAGATACATACATGTTTCATTATAGATGTAAGCACCAGGATCCTGCTGAAAGGCATGAAATGGCAACTAAGTGCAGGCAATAGAAAGTGTTGTCTCAGTCGATGTGACTCAAAGCTAAGTCAGTGTTAGCCTGGAAATGGTAAGGAGGAAACCAGGGGACAATATGGAGCTAATTACCAGTTTTGGCTGAATTGTGTAACCAGTTGCAGGTTAGGGAGTACGAGTGAGTGTACAGATTTCTGCAGGAAGTAAGAGTTCATGGAAGCTGAGTGCGTTTCCAGACATTTTTGTTTTAATTACCTGTGGGATATGTAGATAGAGAAGTCTAGTGAAACTTAGTGGTTAAGAATTCTGGAGAAATACTGTATCAGTCATTCATGCATAGGTATCTAAAGCCATGACAATTACTGACAATTAATAGAAATTAGTGTCAGTTTGCCTTCCTTTTCCCCAGTCTCCTTCCAACTGATCTCATTCTCAACAATTAACTTTACTTTTTTTAAAAAAATGGCTTCAGAAACACAGTGTTTCTATGTGTATATTTTTGGCTATACCTGGCCTTATTCTGAAAATGATAGGAAGTGGCCTATCTAGGTGCCTTAAAGTAAAAATACAGCATTAGATTAGGCAACAGGAAATTAGGCTGTACGAACTATCAGAATTTTTCGTTATCAAAAGGAACAAAAAAGTTTTGTATAGGAACACGAACATTAAAAAATTCATTCATGGAAATGAGTATTGTTTTTAATCATTAACACAAAGGTTTCATTGGGCTATTTCTCTTCAGGTTCTGAGTGTAAGCTAAAAGTTACACTAAATAAAGTCAAATGAGTCACGTGGCCTAAGTATTCAGCCTGCTGATGGTCTGGCTTGATCCAAAGCTCCATGATATTCAAAGAAGTCTCTATAGTGAAATTTCTCCCAACATAGTTATTTTTAACAGAAGTTGATAGTGAATAGGGCAATGTAATATCTCCTGGTTATAATTTAGGTAAGCTATGCTTATTCTTTGATACTATCACTATCAAATCTGTGTCTCAAAAAGAATATTAATAATATATAGTATATAGACTTAATCTTTAGGCTCTTGTTTAGAAGATCTTAAAATTTCAAGTCAGCTATGAATTCAACAGTATTTTTTCTCCATAAACATGGTTTTAATTTTAAACAAAGAGAAACAGTTTGATTTACTATAGATTTGTAGTTATTACTTTCAAATAGTCTGAGGGAGTTATTTTCCCCTTTAAAATGAGACTTTGTAAAATTCTGAGCCAGAAAAGCTTTGCTGAGTTGTGGCTAGGAATTGAGAAGATTTAGCACCATAGGAATGCCCTGCCCTTCATTCAGTGAATTGGTAAAAAATTACAGGTGCCAACAACTGGATTATTAACTAAAAATAGCACTTATAGCTGTTATAGTTTGCTTACTTGGTCCTGAAAATGGTAGTTTCCAAGTCACAAGAGAGCATTTTTGAAGCCAAAACCACTGCCTTATTAAGTTCTGAGCCCTATTCTGAAGTTTACATTGATTCAGAGATTGAAGCCATACTTTAAACAATGAAGAAAATAAGACAAATTTTGTTATTTATGCTGTCAATAAAAATTACAAACATAACTTGGAAAGAATTTTAACCCTGCTTATTAAAGAGTCCGTAGTGTTAGCATGGAACAAAAAATGCCAACATATAAACATGCAGGATGGATATTTGGCTGGTATGTGCTGCTTTTGGTTATTTACAGCCAATGTCAGTTCTGATTGGTTAGAGTATCTGTTCAGATTTGTTAGTCCCTCTGCTCTAGAGTTTTTCGAAGATTTTGTACCTGTATTTACTGGACATATATGTGCAATTGGAGAGTATTCAAGTAGGGGCAGGAATATGTTGGTTAAAATTAGTACAGGGCTTCTAGCTGTAGACTCCTGTTACAACAAAAGACATTTACATTTTGTGTTTCTTTTTCTACATGTCTAAATTCTACACCATAGTTCCTCATCCAACATAACTGTCCTACTTTCACAAAACTCTCCTTGAGATCTTCAACAAAATATTTGTCTTCTTCTACCTAACACGTAATAAATTATATTGCCTTTACATCTTGTACACCAGTAATCACTGTCTGGTTTGTAATAGTTATGATTTGCACTCTAGGACAATAGGAACATACATGTTTCTCAATGTGGTTAGAATAATACAATTTGTCCATTTGTTTATCAGGACAGTTTGATATACCTTTAGTATCATTATCTTCCTTTTGTCAAGTTAGAAGCTGAAGAAAAACATTAAGAAACTTTCTCAAGGCCCAGATTCTTTATATGTGCAATTTGATACCATTTTAAATGATGCTACAATTTGGTTCAAATAATAATATTAACACATGCATTAGAAAAAAAACATGTTATTATTTGAACCACATGGAACCAGTTGTAACATTATACAAATTACAAATTGTAACTTATATACATTATAAGTTAAAAAGTCCTTTTTGAAGATTGACCTAGTGGTATAAAACTCAACAAGGACATTTTAGGAAAAAGCATACTCCCAAGTCTCAAATAGCTTCCTCAGACAGAAAGTCATATGGCATGGTGTTTAAAAGAAGAGGTTTAGAAGTCAGATACAGCTAAGTTTGAGTGCTCTTTCAGCCATTTAATAGGCAGGAGACCAATCAAGTCACAAAACTTTTTTAGCCTTCATTTTTGAACTTATATCATGGGATTAATAAGGGAATTTAATTCCTATCTCACAGTGAGATTTCACCTTGGCTAACAATTAACCTGACACATTCTAATGCTCAAAAAGTGTTAGCTATAATTTCCTTATCAGTCTTTGACTTGGGGATTATCCTCCATTTGTAACATGGGAACTATATGCATCATTACTGAAGAAGAGATGTTCTGTAGCGTTTATATAAATTTACAAATGGTGATCCCGTATCCCTCCTTTTTTCATTATTAAGCAAATCTGGAAGAATGTCAGCAGAGAAAAGAGGAGAGGGAGAAACCCAACCCAGTGAAAGATGAATAGTCTATGACTGTTTTTAGATTCTCCTGGGCTTTCAGAGTTCCTTTCTTATTTGAACACTTTAAGAAATCTTAATTAAAATAACTAAGAGTCAAAATTTTATTGTAGAACAATTTTTCTTCTATCTCAGTTGCTTTACACACTACACATTATGTTGGATAATTCACTGCTGTCTCAATTTACATTGTATTTAGATAACTAACAATATATTTATATTAGTAAAGAAACACCGATACTGTTTATATTTTCATTTTATTAAATGAATTATATATTAATTCACTGATGTGGCTACCTTGTAGAAGGCCTCATGCTAAGTGCTAAGATTACAAAGATAAACAAGACAGAAGCAGCACCAGACTTCATTGAAAGAGAAAGCAAGATGTCAACAAATAATCATATGACTAAGAAATAACACATTTTGAAAAGTGTCATAACGGAAACAGAGTGTTATGAATGAGAATATATGGGGACCAAATATATATTTAGTTAGAGTGTCCTTAAGAAAGTTCTTTCTTAGGAAATGGCATTTGAACCAAGACCAAAATAAGAGAAGGAATTGGTGGTCATGTGAAAAGTGGAATGGGGAGAAGGTATTCCAGCTTTTCAAAATTGAGGTGTTTTGGGCTGGGGAACTATCATGGCGAAAAGCATGGCATGAAAGCAAGAAAGTATTTTGAAAGCTAAGATTATTTCAGGGGAACCAGTATGTAATGAGCAAAAGAAAGAAGCTGTGATTTTTTAAAAAATGTTTTAATTCTAAGTTCCATGAAATAGTATTTAAGGGATGTAAGCATAGAAGTTCAATGATCCGATTTTTGTCTTAAAAAAGATCCCTGTGACCATAATGTGTCTAACGATTGGATAAAGTCAAGCCAAGCTAGAAGAACACAAAGTCCAGGCAGGAGATAATAGTGACATAGACAAGAGTGTGTGATAACTGAACAAGAGTTTGTGATAACTGAACTGGAGATTATAAAGAGAAACGGGATGAGCTAAGCAAAAATCCAAGAGTTTATATTTTATTCTCCTTCTGTGTTTCTAGTGTTTGTTGCACTGCCATCTTCATAAGGTTACAATTTCCCATCATCTGAGTAAAGTATTGCTGTATGATTTTGACATGAGGTGGGAGAGAATCCTGTTTCGAAGCTAGGAATGTGGGATCATTCATTGTAGATTATCATTCCTCTTGTTAAAATATTTCTACATTTCACTTATTCATTCAATCATTCATCTGACAAATATTTGAGTGACTCATGAGTAAAAAAAAAAGTTATATTATTTTATTATTTGATTTATTTTATTTATTTGTTTATTATTTTTTGAGACAGAGTTTTGCTCTTGTTGCCCAGGCTGGAGTGCAATGTTGAGATATTGGCTCACTGCAACCTCCGCCTCCCAGGTTCAAGCAATTCTCCTGCCTCAGCCACCCGAATAGCTGGGATTACAGGCATGCGCCACTACAACTTGCTCATTTTTAGTAGAAATGGGGTTTCTCTATGTTGATCAGGCTGGTCTCAAACACCCGACCTCAGGTGATCTGTCCACCTTGGCCTCACAAAGTGTTAGGATTACAGGCATGAGCCACCACACCCTGTCTTTATATTGTTTTTAAGGTTGTATTTTTCTATTGTTTATTTTCCATGTCAATCACAACAAGATTCTCCAGGAAAGTGGTAGCATTAATTTTACTCTGGGGGTTTTCTCACTCTAATGGATTTGGGATTTAATAAGCACCTTTATTTATTTTCCCAATTTCTGTTTTTTTTTTTTTTTTTTTTTTTTTGAATGCATGATGGTTTGTATTAGGATACTTTCCTTCAGAATTTGAAGTGGACTTTAGAAAATGTTATGTAGCAGACTCAACCCACACTCTCTTAATTTTTGTATTTTTCAATAGAAAAAAGAAAAGGCCTCTGTTATGATACAGAACAATGCTTATGCAGTGGCTGTTGCCAATTATGCCCCGAATCTTTCAAAAGATCCGGTTCTCTCCACCATCTCCAAGAGTGCAACCACGCCAGAACCCAACAAGAAGCCGGAAAACAAGCCAGCTGAAGCCAAGAAAACTTTTAACAGTGTTAGCAAAATTGACAGAATGTCCAGAATAGTTTTTCCAGTTTTGTTTGGTACATTTAATTTAGTTTATTGGGCTACATATTTAAACAGAGAACCTGTATTAGGGGTCAGTCCTTGAATTGAGACCCATGTTATCTTTGGGATGTATAGCAACATTAAATTTCATTTGTTTTGCTATGTACAGTCTGACTAATAACTGCTAATTTGTGAACCAACATGTACAGTATGTATATAGTGATACAGCTTACCAGTAGACCTTTAATGGAGACATGCATTTGCTATCTCATGGAACTGCAGACAGAAAGCACTCCATGTCAAAAGAGCCATTACCTTTTTCCAAGATTTACCCTTGGACCTAATTTTAAGTGAATTTCAGATAACCCGATTTATTTCCTATCCTTCTAATAGAGATGAAAATGGGAATCCTGTACAACCCTTTGTGGACCCTTTTGGTTTAGCTCTTAAGTAGGGGTATTTTCTACTGTTGCTTAGTTGTGATGGAAGATAACATTGTCATTCATAGATGAATTCTTCTAAGTAACAGAACATTGTATCTGCAACATCATCTCCCTTCATGAGTGCTCAGAATCCCTGCTAATGTAATTGGAAGCTTGGCACATATAAGAAAAACTAGAGATTTGAAATCAGCTTTTAATTACTCTGTATAGAATCTATAGCCATGTACATATTTCAGCATGACAAATTCAAATAATTATGAGTCCGCCCGACACGATGTTAATTATGCCTATGATTTAATAACTATTGGAATGTCATGGTCATTATGTTTTTAGCTTCAGAGTTCATTTGAAAGTAATAATTGAAATCCTACAATTTATTTCAATCATTGGAAGCTACCTTAATTAAAAAAAAAAGAAAATAAATGTGTCATACTCTTTCCAGGTATGTGTTGTATTGAAATTGATCAGCTAAATTTTATTGGTGCTGGACACTGGAAAAAGCATCCAGTTTGGTTGCTGTGGAGCAACATGCATATTGGATTAGAAAATTGTGCCAAAAACTCCCACTGATGATAATTCATAGGTGTCCCACACTACGATGAGCACTTATATGATTCTCCTCTTTCCTGTTTACTGCAAATTCTGCCTTAAGGCTTCTTTTCAAGACTCAGAAGCCACTAATTATAAAGGAAGGGGCAGTTAATTGGCACATTTTTCTGTTGTGAAAGCAGTTCTTTCAGATAAGAATTAATGTAAATCTGCTTTTGTAAATTGCAACTTTAAATTTCGCTGACTCAAGTTTACAACAGCTTTGTATACCAGAAGAGATTTTGGTAAGTGTTGAACATTTTTACACTGCAACTTTAAAACATCACCAATAGATTGTGGATTATTTCACATACACAAACATAAACACACATACATTCACACACACACATACACACACACACATACAAACAGCTAAATTAGAAACCACAATTTTTAATTGTATATAATTACTATTAATGGGTAAAATTCATTTTTCTTTTATTATTTTAAAATATTATTTACACCCCTGAAATATGCTAATACAAGTTAAAAATTGTATATATGCCTAGATTCAAAGTTTTTGGCAAACCTCAAATACTTTTGATTGACATGTACATTAGCAGTTATTAGTTGACTTTTACTATTAGATGCACCTTTACAATGGTGTTTTTGTAGAAACATAAGTAGTCAAATAGTGACATTTCTTGCAGTTTTGTACAGTATTTGAGTATAGTGCATAAATAGGTATGTTCATAAAATCAATAAAAGGAATATCTGTGGAAATAAGCAAAATCTCAACAAAATTCCTATTCCTTTGCCTCATTTAATTTTTTTTAATTTTCTTTGTTTCAGTGTGATTCTATTATATGTTTTGCATGATTGTATAATACCAAGGTCACAAATGCATCTTATTAACGGAATTTGCCAAGAAGACAGCCTTGGCATTAAAAATTCCCTCTCAAAAGCTAATCCATAATCCTTAATAAAATAAAATTGTTATATGAGCCAATAAATGTATTTCTTTAATTCCCTTCCAGTAACACCTTCTTTGTCACCTAGTTTTAAAATTTGCACTTTATTTATACATTGAAACAGAAGATATCCTATTATACATTTAAATATAGCATAGCTCTTCTGTGTGGTTTAGGGACATTTGAAATTGTATGAGAAAGTACACAACGCTTGAAAGTAAGCAATGAAATTGCTTTATGTGCTATGCATTATTAGACATATTAAAAATATTTTTCTTGTAAAGTCCACATTGCCCCTTTAATGTCTGACTATGAATTATAAATTTATAAATATGTGAATATGTAAAAATCATTGTAAATAACAGTTTCTGTATGACCACAGAAAAGACTCATCTATACTTTAGGCAAAGAGCTGCTATTATGTTGATGGCACTAGTTTTGTTAGCATTTACAGAAGATTGTCCAGAAAACTTATTATTGTTATTCTTATTTTTAATTTCAGTTGTTAAAATTTTGAGTGCAATGAATGGCATTCTGACAGTTTCGATTTTTCAGTAATATGGATCAGAATTCTCTGTAATTTCACTAGAGATGCTTCATGGAAATTGCTTTTAAATTATAGAACAAGATTTTCAACAATTATTCTCCTTTCCATGAACCAATTTAAAAACAAATTAAAAGAATGTTAATTTATCACAATAAGATCAATTTTTCAGGAAATACATTTTACATATACTAACACTGATCTCTTTGGCCCATAAGATTATACCTATTTTATGCAGTTATATAATCACATAAAGTGTTATGGTATGTACAAAATGTAGATAAATACATGTACATATATAGAAGTATAATCTCATTATTTTATAGATACTACTCTGATTCAACTAATATTTATTCAAAAATATTTTTACCTCCCCTGCCATGCCCTGAAATTGGTGTTAATATCACTCATGTAACATCCACTGAATTTAGTTGAAATTTTAAGTACATCTCATTCTTTTAATGACTTGAAATTAAAGACTATATAAAACATTTAAATTAACTAAGTACTGGGAGTTCTTTAATGAGCTATGATACTACTAGTGTGCTAAGGTGGTAGCTGTTTTTCTCTTTTCTCCTGTTCATGTTCCTGTATGTTTTATTATGTAATGGAACAAATAGAACAATTTAACAATTTTTTAAAAACTTTAATGATTTTATTAAGTGCCAATCTTAAGGTTTAGAAATCTATTCAGGGATTTCTTTGTTTTGAATTGATCTCAGGTTTGGATAAATGGTCTCCTTGAGCCGTGTTTCTAAATTTTTTTCTTAAATAGTTCATAGTTTCTTTTCAAAAACAACATGGAAGCTATGATTTCACCCTCATTTTTTTGGTAAGTATACTTTGGTAAATATATCTGGGGGGAGATAGATAAACAATTGCATTTATGTGGCTCTTTTGGAATTCCTGGTTGAGGGACAGGAATCATGCCATGATATAATCATGGATTCTAGAAGAGCACCAAAGTTTTAGAGGTACTTTACTTTGGCATGGCCTGTCATCATTCCAATGAAAGAATAAAGGAAATAGCTCAAGTCACCTTCTGTATTGTCATGGTTGTTCAGCATGACAAAAAAAAAAATTGTTTAATATATTCTATGCCTAATACCCTCAGACACATGTCTGTGAAACATAGACATATTTATTTACTTACTTGGAAATACAAAGTCATGTTAATAGATTACTAAAGAGATTATTTGTGTTATTAGTCTCCCGGCTCACCTACATTCATCTGGATACTTTTGAAGCAATGACCAAAATTTTTATCATATGAAAAGATTCAGAATTTTAAGTGAATTAGTACCTGGCCCATTGCTGCCCTATAGTGCCATTTGTTCTCCATTTAATGGAGGTCCCATAGGCACCTCGTGCTTCCCCTTTATTAGTTCAAAGTATGCAGAAGTGTAAAATTTTAACTGGGGAGGGATGCGGTTATTTTTGACATCTGAATGGTTAAGAAACATGGATACTATATTGAAACCACTTGTAATAGAGTAGACCAGACAGTTACAGTTTTATCTACTGAATTCATGCTTTAAAAATGAAAGTAAATATTTAACATAATTATTTAATATTCATAATATTTTGCTATTAAAATTTATATTAAATATATCAATATTTTCCATCAGTAATTAAAAGCTCGGAGAGAAGAACCCACAGGGAATGTGAGGCTGTTGCTTATTAAACCAAATGAAGCACATTTTCCTTTTTAAACTTCTGAGAAAGTAGATAAATTATACATATGTAGACACACAAATATTTTAAGAGTCTTTATTCTATTTTAGATAAATTATACATATGTAGACACACAAATATTTTAAGAGTCATTATTCTATTGTAGTAAGCATCATAACTAAAATACTGAAGTAGAGAAAGTTCATGTGAAAGACATTTGGGAAGGTAATAACTTATTCAAAATCTACTTGTAAATATTATATATCGTAACTTTGTTTTTTGCTAAAATTCTCAGTTATCAACATATATAGACCACTGTGTCTTCCATCTTGTTTAGTTGAAATATTCTATTTTTGTTTGTTTATATATGAAGAACAATGTGTACCAGTAATAATACATCCCACCTCAAACTACTTGATGATGTATTTAATACATAACATTACCTAATATTGCCAATAGGAAAGAACAATTAACAGATTTATGTTTCAGCTTACAGTAATGTTCCCAAAGATCTCTTAGTAAGGTCTTAGCTATATGTGTCAGTGATGTCTGTATGTTTGTGAGTGAGTATGTGTGTAATTCCTAGGTATATATGGAATAACATTTTGAGAAATTTGAATAAATTTATGAAATCTAAAAAATTTGTTTATTAATGGATCCAATCACACATTCAGTTCTTATTAAACTAACAGTTAACTTGACCAATAGAATACCTTTTTCAGTAAATCCATAACAAACATTAATTAGAATTAGGTTTGAGATATGCATATGATTAAAAATATCTTTTCTATGTTTCTGTAAACATTTTTCCAATGTATTTCTAGGTTTTTTTTTTTAAAGATAAAATTCAAAATGATCTCTCAATTCTGCTTTGTGAAATAGAATAGAAACATCTTCAAATGCTAAGTTTCTCAATGGAGGCTTATGTAAGCTATTTTAAAAGTTAAACATCTGGTTATTTACAAATACAAAGTCATCTATATTCAATATTGGTTTGTTTTATACCTTACTTTTTGGATTGCAATGATTCTGAGTATAATTATTAGAAAGCCCATCACATACTAGTCAATGTTCTAAGCTTTTTATACATATTAGTTCATTCAGTCCTCCCAGCCATAATCACTGTGTGATTCTTGAAGTTCTGGAAATCTAGAATTTCTATATAGTACATCAACATACCAGTTTACATATATTATAAGAAAAGTAAAAAAAAAAAAAAAAAAGAAAAGAAAAATCTGAGTTTTTATTTGCTTTAATTCATATTTATATTTATGCCTTTGGGGAATATCCATGAAATAAGGAAGCCAATAGATGCTTTTCTGTACAACAAAACAAACAAGCAAACAACAAGTAAAAACAAACACTAGACAAGAAAACTATACTATACAGAAAGCAAGTACCCATTTTTGTGATGCTAGTTATTTACTAACTTTGTTACAATTTAGTTTCTGGGAATATATTGCAGTTTTCTTTTTTGGTTCACAAGTAATGATCATGTATTAAAAATGATTAATGTTGATTAAGCAAAAGTAAGCACTGCCTTCATTTTTTTTTTTCTTGTTTTGCCAGTTTTATTTGTCGTTGGAGAAATTTGTTTTTATTTGCCATATTGTTGACTTCAAGGATTGGACTACAAGGATTATCTATTGATTTCATCAAACATTTTGTTGTAAATTACTGTTAAAAGAATGAGGCCTGAATTGATCCCAATAGATGCCATTGGTGGGACTGTAAGTGTTGAATTAACTTACTATGTTTGAAAATGTCAATTTTCCATGCTTCTTTTTAGAAGAATTCACCATAACATAATGCCAAAATACAAATCTATATTGTTGGCTATATATGAATATTTTCAACAAAGTTTATTTGTAAAAACACTGATGCTAAGAAGGCAAGCAGGAAATTGCAGAATTACTTTAGAAATATTAGTTATAGATTGTTCACAATTTATTTTTAACGACTATGTTGAAGCAATTGGCTGTGCTTTGAATTTAGCATAATGTGTAAAAAGGTGTAGTGTATAATTAGAAAGACATAAAACTCAATTATTGAGCCAAAATTTTCATGAATTAAACTTTGCCATCCACAGATAAGTCCTGATTGCTTGTTAACCTTGGGTGCCTGCACTACACTTGATTTTAAGATTGTTGGTGTCCTATTCATTTTCAAGATTTTCCTGAGCAGATACATATTCAGGTTTTGGTGTCCTTCAAATTGAGGAACATCATCTTTCATGAAATGTTTCCAGTAGACATGATGTGGGTGAAAACTTTTTAAAATGTCGTATTTATTGCTAAATTTGAACAGAAAATAAAAGGAATGAAAAATTTTCCCCTTGCTGAAAATTAATAATACAATCACATGCATAGAGAATGTGAGGAAGCTCCAACACTAAACTTTGATATTCACATTATATGAAATTTGAAATTTTCTGGGTGACAGAATACTTATATTGTAGTTTTCCTGGTTCAAGAAAATAACTCAAGGACTCACAATATTTGTAACTATGACCTTGTTGTAATTGGAAAAGCCACTAGTTTCTCATATGATCTTTATTGAATATGTCATGCTTTCTGTTTAAAAAATTCCTAACTAATCACATGCAAATTAATGCTAAACAATTTTTTTGTATTTATTAAAATAATTTAAATATATTTGATCTGAAAATTGTGTTTTTTATACTCTATTACATCTTTGATTATAAGAATTGAATTTATTGTGAATGTGGCTTTTATACATTGGGATATAAAATGTGGCTTTTATACATTGGGATATTTTGTAATAGCAGTTTTAAAAGTTGTTAAGTTTCTTAAACTTCCCTTTAAAATATAAAGCTGTAGGGTAACAGGAAAAGCATAAAAATACCCTAAAATATGGGGGGGAGTATTGTATTGCTAATGTAGATCTCTTCAATATTTTAAGAAAGTGGTCCTATGGAAAATATAAGCTCACCCAGAAAATTGGCTACCTGCTATTATATAAATGTCATATTTACATGGAACTATTAAATTAATAATATTTTATTTTATATAAGGTAGTTTGAAGTTCACCATTCTCTCTGTAAGCCCACATATCATGTAGTTTTCTTGCCTTATTTTCTAAATTCAATGCAATATTATTTAAAATAGTTTCTATTTTAATTGTTATTTTGTTAATAGTACTAAAATATTTTAAATGTCAAAGGTATAGAAACAAGACAATTTTTATCAACATCTTTTTTCATATAATAGTGGTCAACCCTAGCCAAATTTTTAAATTAACTGAGAAGTTTTTTTAAAAAATGAGTAAATCAGAATCTTGAGTGAGAAGGTTCTATGAAAAAAAATTAAAAGCTCTCCAAGTAATTTTACTGTACAGCTGTGTTTATCTGCTTTCATGGGCTCTTCCTAGTCTCTTTCTTTTTTGAAGACTTCTGCTTGCTAGCCTATAGGCACAAAATTAAACGAATATTCCATCAGTTTTACATAATATAGTAGGTATAATTGACAATATTAAATCTTATGTAACAAAGTACTCATTCTTATTTTATTAATTTTTATTAATTTATTAATCTAATTAATTAAAGTTGCTGCCTTACTATTTGTACCCTACAGACTGTAATTAATTATGAACTGCGAATGTGTATATAGCTGTAGATAATAGATATAGATATAATTGTCATCTTCAGCCTATGCTTTTAATCAAATATTTTTAAATTACTTATAGTAATATGTTTTTGCTATTTTCCTGGGTAAAATATGATCAATGTAAATAATAAGATAAGTATTAAGAGCTTGAAATTTACATCTCAGTAAAACTGTAGCCAGCAAAATGCTAAACACATCAATAGCATTCAACTAGTTTCCCTGATATTAGTCAATTTGTAGTCCAGGCTTTCTCAAAATCATTTAAATGAAAGCATACTTTAAATGGAGGTATTCATTTCACCTTTTCTCTATAAGATTCAAAAGGGAGAAACTGAGTTTTCAAAGGGTTTTCTATGGTGTTTTGACTGATCCTTATAATGGAAAGCCAAGGAAACTGCTGATAAAACAATAAGGCTCAAATCTTAACAGTATACTGTGAAGATGGTTGCATTGCCAAAGTGAAAAGCTTTTATATTCTCAAACCTATCATCAGTATTATCTCTGGGAAGTTTTTAGATGCAGATAGGAAAATAGAGAAATGGAAAAAGAGATATAAGTGGTTAGAAGATTATCAAATCCCTCAGATATCCCTTGAGAAACTGTGGAATTATATCCAATTTTCTTGGTTTAGAAAATCAGGGATATGAGTATGTTTAATTTTTTTTAAATTTTCTTCATCAATTAACAGTTAATATATTAGAAATTAATTGAGTTTCCTTTACCTGGAAAATTTACTCCTGTGGAATACCTTATTCTCTTAATAACTTGAAATTTGGTGAAATTTCTTTTCTTTTCTTTCTTTATTTATTTATTTTTATTTTTTTTATTGCATTTTAGGTTTTGGGGTACATGTGAAGAACATGCAAGATTGTTGCATAGGTGCATACGTGGTAGTGTGATTTGCTGCCTTCCTCCCCTTCACCTATATGTGGCATTTCTCCCCATGCTATCACTGGGGTCTGTTGGGGGGAAATAGGGGAGGGACAGCAAGGGGTGGGGAGTTGGGGAGAAATTTCTTTTATTAATCAACAACAATTTCTAAATCACTTCTTAAGATGTAGAATAATAAGATATAAACTAACAATTGAAGTATATCAGTTTTAAATTGTCCGTGCACTTACTGTTTGAAACTAGTTTTATTTCCAAAGTAAAATATACATGAAATTCCAGATAAATGGAAAAATGAAACAGTTTTAAAGGTTATCATGCCTACCACTTAAGTCAGCCTGTCTACAACCAGTTTATAGAACGTTTTCATAAAAACTATATACAGAGGTCACCCTAAGGTGTATCTGAAAATCCAATCCATTCCAGACAACTGAATCTGTACCTCAGGAGAAAAATGTCTATAGCTCTATAATGTTTGTTTTGTTAACTTTTCTTCATACTGATCATTGCATTTCTCCTTCAAGATTCTGGTATACTATGTAGTAATTGTATTGAACTTCATGAGTATCTTACTGAAAATCATGTTTTGCTTTCTGGAAGTCAATATATCAGCCATGACTCCTTTGAATAAGAGCAGGAACAACTTCAAACTAGTTGAAACACAGAAAAAATGTAGGGAAAGGATTGAAGATGTCTCATTCAATTGCGATGAAGCATTAAAACTCCTGACCTCAGGCTTGGCGCAGGGGCTCAGGCCTATAATGTCAACGTTTTCGGAGGCCAAGGAGGATTGCTGGAGGCCAGAAGTTTGAGACAAGCCTGAGCAACATACTGAGACCCCATCTCTAAGAAAAAAATTTTTTTTAATTAGCTGGACTTGGTTGCAGGCACTTGTAGTCCAGCTACTTGAGAGGCTGAAGCGGGAGGATACCTCGAACCCAGGAGTTTGAGGCTGCAGTGAGCTGTGATACTGCCACTGTTACTCACAAGTGGGAGATAGAAGTAGGACCCTGTCCCTAAGAAACAAAAACAAAACAGAACTGAAAACTACATGAACTCAGAAATGTTAGGAATTAAGCTATGGAATTTATTAATGTGATGAAATAACAAGACTTATTGCCTGTGTAGCTCAGTTCAAATTCTGGAGTAAAATAATCTGATAGGGACAATTTGGTCTAATCAGCTGTATTATCTTGAGTAAAAAATACAAGCACAACTGCTGGGTCACTCCCTTATCAGTGGAGAGAGCCAGTGTTCATTGAAGAGGAGCAAAGGTTCTGTTTGCATTTCAAAACATTGGCCATTACATTCAAATAATGTTTTTCTATTTTGAAAAATTATGAAAATGAAAATGAAATTTAAAAATACATAAAAATGAGGAAAACAAAAAATAGACACTCTCAATACTAATATAAATATATTTTCTAATGACACAAATCAACTACGTAAAGATGTTATAATTTATGATTAAATTATCAGTGTTTATGTATCTGAATAATGTTTTTATTTTATTTTTATGTATTTATTTATTTTGAGGTGGAATCTCAGTCTGTTGCCCAGGCTGGAGTGCAGTGGTGTGATCTCATCTTACTGCAACCTTCACCTCCCAGGTTCAAGTGATTTTCCTGCCTCAGCTTTCTGAGTAACTGGGACTACAGGTGCATGCCTCCACGCCTGGCTGTTTTTTTTTTTTTTTTCTTTTTTTGTATTTTTAGTAGAGACAGGGATTCACCATGTTGGTCAAGCTGGTCTTGAACTCCTGACCTCAAGTGATCCACCTGCCTTGGCCTCCCAAAGTGCTGGGATTACAGGTGTAAACCACCATGTCTGGCCTGCTTAATAAATACCAACTATTGGATCAAAGAACACATATACATTAAAGATTTTGTTATATGCATTTCTATTATCAAAATTAGTTGCCCTTCGCTTACACTGGGATGACAGGTCATTTACATTCACAATTGCTTCTATTAGCACAGTCTCTCAAAAGGTATGGAGGAGACTGGTGGCCCAGGCAAGTGGAGTCATGATTTGGATGTGGGGTCCTACAGGGCAAAATTGGAACTGTGTTGCCTGTCCCAAACAATCCAGGAATGGAAAGAGACTAAAACTTAATGCCAGACAGAAATTATCTGGCAAATAATATTCTAGGAAAATTGCTATCAACATCTCCAAATGACAGGAACATGGCCAAAACAAGAGGGTTAGAAGAAGAAACTGAACTGGAATGGAATTGAAACATGTTATACTCAAATTCTGGAGTAAAATAATCTGATAGGGACAATTTGGTCTAATCAGCTGTACTATCATGAGTAAAAAATACAAGCACAACTGCTGGGTCACCCCCTCATCAGTGGAGAGAGCCAGTGTCCATTGAAGAGGAGCAAGGGACATTATTTTGTTATAAATAATGAAAATAGAGTCTTTATTGAGGACTAAGAATAAAACTAGAATATCTACCTGTCTTCATTACCTACTATCCTCATAATACATCCTGGGCACACTAACATCGAGTAAAGTAAGAAAGATGAAACAAAAGTTATGAGAAGTGAATGCAATTTTATTTGAGTCATAAGGAAGCAGAATACATTGACTAAATAATTAGCCAAAATTTGAGTAAGGAGAAGTAGCAATCAAGATTTGATGATTTAGTCTCATATGTTTTCAAGAAATAAGAGTTTTCCATTTACCCTCACTATTAATTTATACCACTAATGTGCATTCTGCATATTACTATTTATTCAGAGGTTACAATTAGGAAACACTTTATGCCATATGAGAAATTTTGATACAGTAATTGTGATCACATGTAATATAACATAAACTTAACTGATTAGCATATTTCATGATAGTACAGTACTACTTAGTGAAAGCTTGATTTTATAAATTCAATTTCTGCTTAAATAATAATTTTTATTCATTAATATCGTGTTATTAAGCACACAATATTACAATTTCTATAATATCAAACCTTATCTCTTAGTAGTTTAAAATTGATGAAGCTACAACTAATATTTTAATAGCAGTATAAACTTGGATAATAATTTGTTTTGAGCACACCAAAGACAAACTATTATAAAACTTTAACAACTTGTGCTTGATTGAATGTTCACTGATCTCCTGTGTTTCTCATACTTACTTAATGATTGCCTTCTCCATTACACTATAATATTCTTAATGGCAGGGATTATACCATTCTTTTTCAAATATTTTGATTGAAATTTACCAGGATTCTTTGAATCTGGGCATTGGTTTATCAGTTTTGGAACATTCTTAGTTATTATCTCTTTAAATAACATTACTTCTCTCTACTCTCTCTTCTCTATCTCTCTGTAATACCAATTACATATATTTAGAACTTCTTACTCAGACCTCCATGTCTTTTAACCTCTCTTTCATGTCTTTCATCTGTATTCTGGATAATTTCTTTTAAGTACGTGCTAAATAACTGGCCTAAAATCCTATTTTTAATTTTGAATTTTGAATCCAGAGTCTGACCATTAAATTACACTCTGGTTCTGTAATTCTCTTGCTTTGAAAAAATTGATTTCAATATAAAATATTTATATAATTAATAAGACTGTGAAAATTATTCTTTAGTCCATGGGGAACCTGTAGGCTAGTATTCAGTGATCTGAAATTCTTACAATTGACTTCTGCCAACTTATAAAAGATCAATACCCTTTATATTCCTATACATTTTCTTCTAAAATTTTGAGGGATAATTCCAACTACTTAAAAACCAAAATGTAAATTAATTTATGTAAATTTCAAATAAGCATCCTATCCAGGCATTGAATTGTAAAATCATTTCATAAGGCTATTATCAAACTACTGTCAATAAGATCTGGGCAAACATTGTGCCCATTTATGAAATGGCATATTTACGAAATGGGTACAATGTTTATAGAGATCCTACTGATAATAGTCTTAATTAAATGTTGTATAAAACAAACTGATCATATATAATTTCAGCCTCTGTCTGTCAGGACAGGAAAACCATTAAAGTGTCATGTATTCATAGAAAAACTCACGAGAAGCCAAGATGGTATAGAAACCGTGGATACATCTTTTAGAAAGCACTTCTACATGAGTGTCATGAGTGTCACATTTTTGCACATCTTGTCAGCAAAAGCACTGGCTGCATTTGTTCCAGACTGACTTTTCAGATATGTTTGTAGAGCAAGAAGCCTTGAGAGAAAATTATAGCAGCAAATTTTGGTTATTTATAAGCTAGGGAGATAAAGATATTGTGTCTCTTTGTGGCAAAGACCAGGCAAGTTTATTACCTTTCACAAAAGCTTCAGGTTCCCTAATCATGATGCTCTCCCATAATGCAATTCATTAGGTATGTAGGTATCTGCTGAATATACTTTTATTGCCCTACAGGAATTAGGAATTAGACTATGGGTGCAAACATGATTATATTCTGGCTATTGATATTACCATAAGTAATAAACTCTTTTATCTCTGACACAGGAGTTTCCAGCATCCAGAACACTTTGTCTGGTTAACATTTCAGCTTGCATGTGTGGGAAAATCTTGAACTTCATGGTTCTTGACAAATCACCACCACCACAAGCATAACAGTAAAAATAATAATGACAATATATACGAATAACAAAGAAAGCACACCATGCCTGTTATCTTTCAAGACATGTTAAGTATATTAATTAATTTTCTTTACAATAAAGCCATTAAGTTAATACTACTATACAGATGAAGAAATTGAGGCAGATATATTCATTACTTTGCCAAAGATCAAACGGCTAATATACAGTAGAAGTTAGATTCAAACATACACCACAAATCTCCAGTCTATGACTTCAACCAATTTTGTATAATTGCTTATTCAAGTAACCCTTTTACTATTGCATATCATAGACTATTCATGTCCATTTTATCATACTAGTTAAAAACATTGCTACCTTAAAACTGAACCAGGTCACTTAACTCCAAACTCCCATTTTCTTAAGAAATTATTACTTTCAAACACTCTTGTTACTAATTACTTTTCAGTCAATATTCATATGCACATCAACCAAAATCCACTATATTTTAAGCAAAAGTAGACTTCTTATAGAATTTGAATTATATACAGATTTATTGAACATTTATGAAAAAAAGCCTAGATTTAAGAAAAATCTCTCAAAGATGTGCTGCAAAATGACTACCAAGGGTAATACCTCTTCTGTAGTCAGGAGACCACAGGTGTCAGACTAACATCACTGCCACTATAAATCATCATAACTAAGTAAGTAACTCTATGGTATGTTACGTCAAGATGGACAAGCATATCTTGTTAGCCATAATCCGAATGAACAGAATGTATGTCCGTGCCCTACCTTTCGAGTACTATGGAGCTAGAAGAATGAGACCTCTGTTAATACTACTACAGAAAAACCTCAATATCATAAACTATCTTTAACTAAAATAAATAGCAGAAGCAGGAGATTTTCTTCCTTCTCTTGGTTTCTGCTTTTCAAATCTTGTGTTATCTGTTTGGCTGAACCGAAATCAAATCCAGAACTCTAGTTACATGGGATCTGAAAAATAATATTAAGCTTCTGGCTGACACAGAAAAGGAATCTATATTCAGAATCTGGGGACATAAGAGCTGAGAACCATTCTAGCAAATTCTTCCTCGTGCATTAATTTTTAACATAGTAGAACCTGTTCCAAATAAACTACACAATTCAAAAAATCTCAATGATAGGCAACAGGTCTTTCTGAAAATTAAGTAGCTATTAAACAGCAATATAAAGTATTTCACTGAGATCTCTACTCATTTCATGATTCCATCTTGCTACTCCTAATTTGGGTAGGTAGGCTTGGAGCTACCTTTTGAGGTCATGAATGTAAATTGAAATGAATAAGACAGTGATTAGAGATTCTGTATGCCAGCTCCCTGAGACAGGGACAAGAAATTTTACCTGCCACGTTGTGGAAAGACTAGGAAAGAAAGGATGATCACAGAAAATGGAATCTGGTGAGAAAAAATCATGTGTGATAACAATCAGTAGTATTTCAATTTTTTTCATTAGCAGTTGTATAGATCTAGAATGATGACTAGATTTAAAAGCCTTAGCTAGAGTTTTTAAAAATGTGAATTGTCTGTCTACTGACTACAACTAAATCTCGTAATGCTCTTGAAATTGTAGACTCTTTGGGAAACTAAATAATGAAATGCTTTAAAAATGGCTACTGGGCAAATGTGGCTGAAAAAAATCCCCAAATTATAGCATTCCTCAAGCTAAAAGACATTGACAATAAAATACTGTAGTAGATAAGTTTCTGGCATTGTTATATGGTGATTTTGTCGGTAGCGAAGAGAGAAATTAAGGGCATGGTACAATCTGTTCCTCAGAAGATGCATTGTGTAGTGCTCTCAAGAGAATGACAAGGAAATAATTGAATGCATTTTGTGAACCAAAATATTGATGAATAAAGAAAAGACAACTCTTGGGCAAGAAACAGAGCCATGAAAGACAGGTAATTTTCAAACTTTAAGTTCAGTTTCTCATTGAGATATATAAGAGAATGAATGTGAGGCAACTCTGAAATCATAATTAGAGGGAAATCTATAACAATTACTTTTGCAAACACTTCTAAAAGTGACAGTGGGAAGGATTTTTAAACAAATAATTTTCAATCCTATTGAAAAGATAATAGAGTGTGTAGTTCTCTCTTGGCACAGACAATAGCTCACTTTGTCCAGAAAATTATCGGGCAAGCAATACAGAACACTTGGGCTTCATTAAGAAGAACACAGCACACTGCTGACTGGGAAGCAAGTCGCACAGGAACAGAAAGCCTGGAAAAGCACCCACATCTTGCCTATTTGCCACTTCATTCAAATATCATTGTAAATGTTTTAAATTATTCTCTCATCTCATTCTCTGCAGGGAAAGAAAAAAAAAGTTCTGTTTTTGTAACGAGTCCAGCTGTTCATGCAAGTTAAGAATAATGGGATAAGCGGGTATGCATATTTAAAGCTAACATACAAAGAAGTTATTTACGGTATAACAATTGCAGAATGAAAGTCAAAAAAAAAATGGAACTTGTCTTGCTGAGCTTCTAGCCAAGCAGATCATGGCTACATGTGTGTCTACTATTTTTTTATTTGGACTTTAGATTCTGGGGTATATGTGAAGATCATGCAAGATTGTTGCATAGGTACATTCATGGCAAGGTGGTTTTCTGCCACCATCCCCCATCACCTATACCTGGCATTTCTCCCCAAGTTATCCCTTCTCCACCCTCCCTCCCAGTAGCCCTCCCATAGTCCCCCACAATGGACTTCAGTATGTGATGCTCCCCTCTTTGTGTCCAAGTGTTCTCATTGTTCAACACCCGCCTATGAATGAGAGCATGATTTTTATGTGATTCTGATTAGTATTCTTAGACTCTCCTAAAAATTACATAGTAAATTCACATATGGCACTCTGAACTTCTCAGTTGAAAGGCATTTGATTAAGTAAATTATGGACTTAATATTATATTCTAGATCTTGTGTTTTTTACATATATTAAAAATTTAGGAATTCAATTAAATATGAACCTCAACCTCTCAAAATACTAGAAATCAAAGACATAAAATTACTCACTAGGAGTTAAATCCTAAAGTCAGAAAAGGAAGTTTTAAAGACATATATATATATATAAGATAAAATATTTTCCAGGTCTGATGGACTAGGATATAAATTGATTATAAATTATAACATTTTAAAATAGAAAATTTAAATTGGAAGTGTTTTTGGTCAGCCACAGAAACATAAAGTATTTAGTTCCTTAGAAGCAAACATCTGTACTACACATCCAAGCTCTGCTAAGAAAAAGAAGGACTTAGCAAACATGTCAGACTATTCTAGCCCCTGAATATTGGCAATATCATCCCTATTGTCAGATGGTTCCATCAGGCAAAAAAAGCACACCTAATTTAGATTAATATTCAATTCATCTTATTTATTTGTTCTGATTACTTATATATGAGAAAATTATTTGAATTTGGCTTCCTATTTAGGTCTCCCTACATTGAGATAATGTGCTGGATATATGGACTAGAAATGCCCTTGCCTCTATAATAGGTCTTTATTATTATAGATTAGAGTTATGGTAATCTGGATTTTTACATATCAATTTCATATTTTGATTACTGTGAGTCTACCATCAATAGAAGAAAATGCCACTGGTCTACTAGCAATGTCTTGCTTCTAAAACTGGTACTGAATTTGGGCAAATTTAGCAAAATCACAAGTGGAATTCTGAAAGCTCTTTTGGAGGAAAGCTGCTAAATTTTTCTCCATTTCTGTATCACCATATTAGGAAGACAAAAGTTATTCCTTATGTCCACAGGACATATTTTCTTACATTGATTAACCACATTATAGTCACTGCCTGTTTTTATTTTCCCAGTACATTTAATGCAGTTTATATTTGTTATTATCTCCTCTGTGAATTTTCTATGGGTACCTTCAGGGGCTTTGATGTCTGAAAGCAGGAGAAGATAAATGTCCTAGCTCAAGAAGAGAGAGAATTTGGCCTATCTCTATTCAGGATCTTAAGGGTTTGGATGATGCTCACCAACATTGCTGAGGGCAAATCTTCTTTACTTAGTCTCTTGATTCAAATGCTTATCTCTTCTAGAAACAGCCTCACAGACACACCCAGAAATAATATTTTACCAGTCATCCAGGCATCCATTAACTCAATGAAGTTGACACATAAAATTAACCATCACATATCCAACCATTGTTAACTTGGCACCCATATACATCTCCTTAAATCATACTTAATCTATAAGTAAAGAGGATAACAGGTCATAATTCTACCTTCAATAATACAACTGTTCTGCATACAACTAAAGAGAAACTAATTTCTTTTCCGGAAGAGACAGTCAAGTTTTTAAGTGATATTTACTCTTCTGATATTTCAAAGCTTAAATACTATGATGTACAATGAACAATATGTAAATACTGATATAAATTTAATATACCATGTTGTAAGATAAGGAATATGAGAAAGAAAAGCCAAATATTTGCTTAAATATGTTTGTATATACAAAACTGTATTTGTAACAAAATAAGAACATACCCATGACAATTACAATCTTGGATTCTGTAATGCATCACGTGGTCTTCACTGGTATTCCCCCGACTTCTGAACACTCAGCTGTGTTATTTAGCTGATATTTCTAACTACTTTCTTCTACTGTCTATTCTGTATTCTCCTTTCCTTCAGAAAGAACTTTACCTCTTCATGGTTCTTTATTTAGCAAAGTCACCCAAATTTTTACTACTGAAGGGTTTGGGCCATTCATAGTCCTGCCTGGATTGGTTGTTTTATATTGACCTTAATCACAGGACATAGTAATACTAAAACACACTGAAAAAGGATCTCCTGTATTCCAGACATACTTTTTCTCATGTTCATTGTGGAGTAGTAGTTCAATTTCCCCTTGAATGTTCATATGAATCGGTACAGCCAACACCTTAATTCTCTTCTTGGCCAACTGACTCATAATCATGAGGAACCTAAAATAATCAAATGGCAGTCTTAGTATCCATTTCAATGAAATCACTGTTTCCTGATGGAAATATTTCTCCCTCTGGAACTAGACCTCTAGACCAGCAAAGCATAAACTTGTGGGAAGAAGCAGCAACAATTTTGCTAGTGGGTTAGTAAGGTAATGGTGAAAAGCACCACTTCATTTTTAGCCCTTGCTTCCTGGAAACATAGAATCCTGGCTATTGGAAAAAGAGTAGCATGAAGTGGACACTGATTCAGAGCATATACAGTCTTCTGGAGAACCTTGCTTCACTCTTGCAAGGTACTGCCACCTGGGTTGTATTGTAACTGCGTCTTCAAAATGTGGTTCCACCCTGCTTTCAAACTATATGCTTATGGATGCTGAAAAACGTGGTAAGACTAGTGAATTCCATGAGCACGAACCCACTGCCACACTTCTTTTGCTGTGAAGCGAGTTCCTTGATCAGAAGCAATGCTGCATGAAATGCCATGAGAGTGGATAAAGCATTCTGTAAGTGTATGGATAGTATTTTTGGCAAAAGCATGGTGTATAAGTAAGACAAATTTATATTCAGAGTAAATTCAGTGATGAGAATCCAGAGTAAGTGTCTATTCCAGTGATGAAGTGTCTGCTCCTTCCCTGATGAATATTGTCCAATGTAATTGACTTGGCACCAGATCCAATGTAATCAGACAATATAAAATGGTGCCATATGAGGGGTTCAATATTGGTCTCAGTGGCTGGCAAACTGGGCACTCGGAGCTGGTCACAGCCAGGTCAGCCTTGGTGAATGGAAGTTCGTATTGCTGAATCCATGCATAACCACCATTTCTGCCACTATGCCCACTTTGTTTATGATCCCATTAGACAATGACAGAAAGGACTAGGGAAAAAGTTGACTAGTATCTTTATAACAGGCCCTTCTATACATTTGATTATTAAAATCCTACTCTGCTCAGGACATCCTTTGGTGAGCATTCATGGACATGGACTCAGGTATCCTCATGATTTTGCCCATTCATAGATGTCTATCCACATAATTCTTTCCTAAATTTCCTTGTCACAAATTTTCCAAGTATCTTCCCTCCAAATTCCCTTATCATCTAGCCATACCATTGACCACAACTCATGTTTGGTATATAATCACATGTCCTACCATTTTTCCTTCCAAACACAGACCACAACCATTGTACTGTCCAAATTTCTACCCACTGGGATGATTTTTCTTCACCACTGTACTTCCAGGATGTCCCACAGAGGGGTTGTAATGCTGTAGCTGTGCCTGGGTCTTCTCTTCTTCTGTCAGCTGATTGAACGAGTTCTCCATGAGGCTAAGAGGGAAAAGGCAGTATAGCAGAAGTGGGGTCTATGGACATATAGGTTACTTCCTCATGTAACTTACTTGTGCTTGAAGGGCCAACTCAGGCCTAATCATGTATATCTCACTTCTATTTGATGATGGTGTTGCCGTGCATGCCCACATTTCTGACTTTGTGGAATAACCAGTCTATGACAGGCAGCTCAGGTCACATAGTAAGTTGATGGCCCATGATCAAGTTTTTTATTTCTACTATGGCCCAGTAGAAGGCCAAGGCTGTCTCTCAAAAGGTGAATAGTTATGTGAGGATGATGTCAGGGCCTTGATCCAAAATCCTAAAGGCCTTCACAATTAACTCACCCTTTGGGGTCTACTATAGGTACCAAACATATGCCAATGACACTGCAAGCACCATTGGATCTGCTAGAGCATATGGCTCAAATGGCAAAGCATCTTGCAAAGCAACTTGAACCTGTTATAGCACCTTCACTTGTTCTGAACGAAACTCAAAACTAGCAACTCATTTAGCAAACCGGCTAAAGTAATACACTCAAATGAGGGATATGTTTCATCCAAAATCCAAATAGGCCCACAGCATTGGACCTCTTTCTTGGCTATAGGAGGAGCCAGAAGCAACAACATATCCTTCATTTTAGAAGGCTATATTGATATGTCCCATACCACAAGGACCCTAGAAATTTCACTGTGATACAAGACCCTGGATTTTATTTTGATTTACTTTCCACACTTTGACATTCAAATACATACCCAGTAAGTCTACAGTAGTTGCTACTTCTCAGTCACTAGGTCCAGTCAGCATAACATCATCAATGTAGTAGACCAGCATGATATATTGTGGAAAGAAAAGGCAATCAAGATCCCTATGGATGAAATTATGGTATACAATTCATACCATATAATTCATACCTCAGGGGTATGTCATACCAGCTGGAGAGTTGACCCACCCCTGAGGTAGGACAGTGAGGGTGGATTTCTGATCTTCTCACCTGAAAGTAACTACTTCTGGTAGAGGTTTTGACAGGTATGGAGAAACTCCCCCCAAAAATGTTTTCCAGATTAATGCTACATACCAGGTACTCAGGGATATGTTAATTTCCTTAGTCAGTTAAACCACATGTGGTACAGCAGCTTCAGTTGGAGACACCATCTGGTTAAGGTTGTAATAATCCACTGTCATTCTCTAATATCCATCCGTGTTCTGCACAAGCCAAACAGAAGAGTTAAATGAGGATGTCATGGGAAATAGCATCCTTGCATCTTTCAAATTCTTGATGATGGCACTAATTTCTGCAATTCCTTCAGGAATATGGTATTACTGTTTCACTAGGTAAAGGCAGTTCTGATGTCTACCATTTGGCATTTTTCACCACAATAACCTCACCTCACAGGTCAGGGAACCAATGTGTGAATTCTTCCAGTCATAGACTCTGTGTACTCCAGTTGTGCACCTGGAACTGGGAAAATGACCACAGGCTAGGATTGGGGTCCCAGTGGACACACTGTGAAATGGTCCTGAGATGAAACTCCATTGATCTCCTGACCTTCATAAGCATTTACTCTGATTAGTAGACCACAGAAACATTTTGGGTCTCCTGGAATTAATGTTAGTTAAGAGTAATTGTCCAGTAGTCTCTGAAAAGTCTGATTATTTCATTTTCCCCAATGCGCAGTAATCTTGGCAAAGGATGTAGGTCCCTCTGTGGGAGGCTGGTTGCAATATTAAAAATATAAATTGTTGGTAGTATGGAGGGTGCTTCCTCAAGGGGACCTAGCCCCCCATTCATTCAGGGAATTTGGGGTCTGTTATTAGGCTTAAGTATGGGAAATTGAGGGGATTTGAGGAGACATGACCCTGTTTTTATAATTTAAGTTAGATTTTTATTCACTTGACTTGGAAATTATCCGCTTATATAGAACAAATAAGAATTTAGTGGGTATCCTGTTAATTTTACTTCCAGGAACACCATGATGAACTAGCCAACACCAGAGATCTGCAAGGGTCTGAATATTCTGATGGCTGCTTTGACTCTGCTGTACGTTATAGTAGTTATACGCATCTTGCCATTTGGCTCCTACCACCCTAGGAACCAATTACTCCCATTGCATTTAGATTTTCCAGTTGAGTGTCTATGGTTCCCACCGTAAGGTCTGATCTATAGAGAAGAGGAATCACTGAGATTTTCAAAGAGGCTGGTGCTTCCCTCACAAATTTATTTCTCAAAATATTGTTGAAAGGTAGGACTTCTGAACCCACCTAGTGTGAGTGAGTAGTTATTAAATAATACCTCGTCTCTAACATTCCATTCTCTCTGTCTTGGAATCATTTCCTCTACATTAAACAAAAGGGAAATCAGGCATTTCCAATTCACTCATAACGATGTGCTCTTTAATCCATGTTTTAGCCAGTTAAGCAACCAAACAGTTAAAGACCTTTCTAACTCCTGAGTGCAACATTAAACACAGCATCTCTGCTAGTGGGCCTGTATCAATAAATTTGGCCTAATTCAAATTGATGTTTCTTCCACCTTTATACCACAGCTTTGATACTGATTTCTGCACATATTCTCTGGATTTCTGCTGGTATAAATTATAAAACTCAAGTAGTGCTTTCAGAGAGTAGCACATCTCCTCATGGATCACTCTTTGTTTCTCACCTCTAGGGGCATGCTGGGGCTGAGTCTAGCTATAATTGTAGAAGTAAAGAAGGATAGTAGGGTTTGGTCCTGAGGAGAATTAGCAAGGACTTGCATGACCACTGTTTCAGGGAACACCACAACCTTTTTCTCAGGCAATGCAAGCTGAGTTCCCTCATATGGAAGTGGGAAGGCTTATTTCAATGTGGCAGGGAGGCTGCTGCCACTGGAGATAGGAAGGCTGGTTTCGCTGGGGTTAGAAAGCCTACTTCCACCAGAGGTGGAGAGACCACTTCCATTGCCAAAGACTTGTCAGAATTTAGATGCTAAATGTTCTCAGCTTCATTAGAGTCTCCCCACATGTCCCATCTCAACTTACAGGATCCCATTCTTTAATAATCAATGTCCTCACCTTATCAAGAAACACCCAACAAGACTGGAAGTTCAACTTGTCTTATAATTCAGCCAATCACAGGATGAGGTCCTACATTTGATTTTCAGCACTTTCAGCCCTCCAGCTATAGGAGATATGACTTTCTCAGGGTACACCTAGAAGCTCTTAAATCATTGATGTGCCTCTTGAGTTGGTAATTAAAATCACTGAACTTATTTTTTTCTTTCATCACTTTGTCTAGTGACATTAGGAACAAGCAACCAGTGTCATTATGTTTCTTTAATTTCCAAAATGTTTGAAAGTGTCATAAACATAATTGCTTACCTCCTTCCTTATTATAAGTGGTGAATTAGGAGTATCCAATGAAGATATTTTGCATATTGTACCATGGACTATCAGTGCTCTAGAAATAGAGTACTAGAAATAGAGTCATTAAAATCTTTAAATCTCATCAGAGTAAAGATGCAATTCTAGAAACCCCTAAATAATTCAGAAAACTCATTTTTAAAATTATGTTCCTCTAGAACCAATTTCAGTACCAAAGTCTGTGCTACTCAGGATTATCCAGAGAAATAAAACAAATAGAATATATATATATATATGTATATGTGTATATATACATATATATATATACACATATATATATATATATATGAGAGAGAGAGAGGTAGATGACAAGATATGGGAATATCTCTTCAATTTATTATTTTTTAGCCAATTATTAAGAAAATTGACTTACATGATTAACAAAACAAAGACATTCTATGTCGCATCATCAGCAAGCTGGAGAATTAGCAGAAGTCCTAGTATAATTCACTCTGAATCTGAAGGCCTGAGAACATGGAGAGCTGATGCTGTAACTTCTACTTTGAAGCCAAAGGCCTGAGAACTAATGAGTGTTGATGGAGGACTAGGGAGGTGAGACTGGCATAAGTTACAGAATCTGGAGGCTGAAGGCTAGAGAACCATGAGCTTCAAAGGGCAGAAGAAAATATTCCAGCTCAAAAAGAGCTGCATGGTCCCTCCTCCACCTTTTTGTTCTGTTCATGTCATTACGGGATTGAGTGATGCCCACTGTGGGTATAAACTTTATTGGCCATAAATTTTCCTTTTAGGATTTCACAGAGTCTATTCCTTTATTTTCAGTCACCTAGTGTTATAGAGGAGAAAACTAAACCTACTATCTGAACCTTCATTATTTGGATACTTAAATATGTTTTTTTAAAACAAAATACTTTCCCAGGTTACTTATTGGCACAGAATGCTTATTGTTGGCTTTCCTTAGAAAGTGGTGAACATTTTCTGTCTGTATGTTGAAATTAAAAATAATAAAAATGACGTACTTAAAAGACCTTTTTTTCTAATACAGTAATGTTTCTCAACATTGAAGTAAAATAGAGCTACCTAGTTCTAGAAGTTTCCAACATACAGGTACACATTATGCCCTTAGTTCCATTCTTTGTTCAATTTAGTTTTTGTTCTAATCCATTTAGCAAATCTAAAGTTAAGTCATTTTATGCTCCTAATCGTAGAATAATTTTCTGTGTAGTTGCTGTTTATATACTATTGTGCTCTAGGCTTGAAGTATTTGCTTACCCACCTCAGCTACATGGATTTTTGATACTCCTAACAGAGTGCTCTGCTACTACTAGTCATGTGATCTTGAGTAACTGATTGAACTTATCTGATCCAAGTTTCTTCATTATGAACTGAGGATAGTGTCTATCCTCTTACGTATCTAATTCATGGAGCTGCTGACAGCACTAAATCATATAACATACAGTGCCTGGTATATATTGATGGCTCAATGAATGATAAAGATCATTGGCATTCTTGTGTCATCATTATTTTTAATCCAATCACCAGAAGCTACTGTTACCACAAGGCCTTTCTTTGCCCACAGAATTTAATTTGGGAGAATTAAACTTTTCGAGGTAAAAGACACTCATGTCTTTTCCATTTCCTAGGCCCTGAACAACTTTCTGGGGAGTTGTTGTTCACAACTGATAATATTAGTATGGACTTTTTTTTTCTAATTCAGAGGAGATATCAGTGCTGAAAAAAGAATGGTCTTACTTATACTTTAAAATGGGCAAACTTGTATAAATGGTCCATGCTTTATTTTTAAAGTTCCATCATCTTTGTAATTAGCAAAAATTCTTCATGGAAACTAGCAATAGGTTAATTGTTAGATCCTTTTTTATTGTGTGTAGCTTTTTTCTTTGTGCAAATTTGTTAATATTTAATTTAAAACATGGGGAAGTTTAATATTTGAAAGAAAACCTTTTAGTCAGTATCACATATAATAGAGTTGATGTGTCTACTGCTAATCTTGTTCATAGATATCTTTGTTTGTTTGGGCTACTGTGACAAAGTATCATAGACTAGGTACCTTAGAAACAATAAAAATTTATATTTCATATTTCTGAAGGCAGGAGGTTCGAGATCAGGTTGCCAGCATGATCACGTTCTGTGAGGGTCTTCTTCCTGGTTAATAGATGGCCCTCTGCTCAGTGTGTCCTCACATGGAAGAAAGGACAAAAGAGCACTCTGTGGTCTCTTTTATAAGGCGCCAATCCCTTTCATGAGGGCTCCATCCTTAGGGCCTAATGACCTTCCAGAGGTCCCACCTCCAAATTCCACCACATTGACTATTATGTCTCAACGTATGAACTTGGTTGGAACATAAAAATTCAGTCTACAATAACAGGAAACTCTCTCTCTCTCTGCTCATGTCAAGTTCCACTTTCACCATAGGGTGAAGCTGACTCAATGTGCCATGATCCTTTACCAGGTTACTCATCTACATGTTTGTAGGTATTTGGGAAGAGCCTTGATCACCAAGTGGTTAACTTTCCACAGACTTTCATTCCCAGACTCTGGTTTGGGAATAGATTTCTCCTACATTTTGGTTGAGTCAGCTCCCCATTCTGCTATCAGGTCCTTTTGATTGAAAAGTCTTCACTTTCATCAGCCTTCCCATACAGCTCACCAGCATCCAGATTTATTTCCTTCTTTGTTTTCTTTTCAGTTTTATTTTATTTTCTCTTCATTTCTTCACAGTTCTATTCTTATGAAAAATGGCTAATATTCATTGACATAGATTGACCTTGACGGGTACTACACAAAGACTTTTACACGAATCTATTCATTTAATTACCATACAAAATATGAAGCATGTATTAACATTATGTGGATTTTACCAATAAGAAGCCTAGATACATTGTACTTAAGTAAAGTAACTTTCCCAGTATTACGTAACCAAGGAGAGATAAAACAAGGGATGTGAACAACAGCTTTACTGTTATGCACCACTTATGGACTCCTGAGGGCATAAAATCTTGCTTGTTTACATGTATGATGGTATTTATGCCCATTTAAATTTACCGTGATTGCTTGTTCTTTTTAATTTTACATTAATTTTTCAGTCAGGATCTCACTGTGTTGCTCAAGCTGGTCTAGAACTCCTGGACTCACGTAAACCTCCCTTCATAGCCTCCTGAGTAGCTGGGATTACAGGCCTGGCCACTAAGCTCAACCCACACTGTTATTGCTTCTGAAGTAAATATCTAAAGCTAAATAATATGTATTATTATGAACAAATGGGGCAGTAAAAAAAACCTGCATAATTATAGCAAAAACTTCTAGAGGAATTCTTCAAGTTAAAACTCAACCACAATTTAATATCATTCTCACAAATTGTACTAGATTATTTTAAAATAGTTTTATGTATAAAATATTCTGAATTTTACTGATTTGTCCAAGTTCTGAGTAAGAGATAATATTTGCTCCATCTTCTTCTTTAATAAAAGTTTAATAAATTGCTCATCTTCAATGAAGCAAACTCATTTGGCTGAATTATTGGAATCTGTTTAAAATATAGTAGTATTATTAAAATGTTTTTGCTCTTAGATGTAGTTTTTTACTAGACTCTTATGATTTAATTGCATAGATAGATGGAGGTCAAGGAAACCTGGAAGCAAAGGATGATACCATGACCTAATGTTCTGTTTTATAACCACTAATATTATCATACAGTGAGAGAAAAATTTCCACTACACCATAAGAATTATTTTTAAGTTAGAGGGACACAATTGATTATAAAGAAGTAACTAATAAGGGCATTTATGACTCCCTTTATGTATATGATTCACCCATTAGATATCTTCTCAAAGGGGTCTACATAACTCTGCAGCATCTTCATTTTTTTTAGAGCTTAGTCATTTGTCATTATGTCATGAAATTACATAAGCTGATCTGTGGCTTTGTGAAGACGGTGACAATAATTGTTTTGGCATTCTTATTTGTGATCAGTAAACTTTGATATGGGTAACATTAGACGTCTTATTACAAATCAGCCCCAAAGTTCCCATCTTCAAGGTCATCAGCAGCAAAGGGCAGTTGATAAGGCAGGACTCAACTAAGGAGAATCATTTTAGAATGCTGTTGTCCTTTCATAACAGTTTGTACAAGACACAGTCTGTGTAAGTTATGTGACCAGTCCCCTGTATTTAATATCCCGGTGAGTGCTTTAGAAATAGTTTTTGTTAGTCAATAATAATGGAGAAATTTAGGCAAAAGTGATGCATATACATGTGTATTGTGTGTGTGTGTGTGTGTGTGTGTGTATGTGTGTGGCCAATGTCTCAGTTTAACAAAATGAATTTGCCTGAGTATCATATGATTGACTGCCAGAATGCTTCAGTGATCTAAGGTGTTTTTGTATTCACTCTATCTGCCAGTAAGATTCATTATCTTGTTTTGTATTTTTTTCATTTTGTTTTCTGTTAAGAAGTCCTTTCAAAGTGAATGGCATTTGACATATTTCTGCAGATATATGTATTAACACTTTTGCGTACATGAAGATTCACTTACTCAGCACCACAAAAATTCATGAGCAGCAGAACCACCCACTCAGAAAGGTATCTTAAGCATTGATCTTCTGGGAGCCCACTCCACACTATTTGTAGAAGAGAAAGCTTGCCGTCACTGATGTTTCTATTCTTTTTCCACTTTCATATTAAATCCCTCATCAATTCTTGTATCTAGAATACTGGACAAATATTCCATGTCCAGCTGAAAAAAAAATGTTGCTTCTTTCTCTGAAGGATCACTTGAATGCTTCCATTTTTCTTTACCACTTAATGCCTTGTCACTGTCAGGTGCCCATCTCCTTCCCTTTCCAGTCCTATTGACCTTCTATTCCCCAGCAGAGTGGTCTTTCTAAATTCCAAATCTGACCATGTCAGGGTACTGCTTAATGACTGTTTTGCAAAGATAAAATCTAAGCTGAAAATATTAGCTTGAATAATTTCCTTCATAATAGGACCATATCCTAAATTATATGGCCCTATTATTTTTTGACCAGTTTTCATTGACATTTTCTTTCAAGCACTTTAGTCTCCATCAACGGTGGATTTCTTCCTAACCTCCAAATGAGTTGTATGCACTCCTCTTAGTAACTTTCTATGTGTTTCTTATTCTCCTAGCGTGTGCCCTGCCTTCCATCTCTACCTGCTGAATACCATTTCAGCTTTCAAGACACAGTTTTACCTGCAGTTTTTCTGTGAATTCTTTTCATATTTTCCCATAGTTAGTCTGACTTTGAGCCTCCTTAGAACTTTAAACTAAATAATTTATTATGTTTAAACTGCATTAGAACAATGCCTATTGAAGTAGGATATATTAATTTTAGGTCTAACTATAGTAGGCTCTGTCCAATGTTTCTAAGACTAATAGCCTATGGATGCCTGCGATTTCTGTAGCTCATTTAAAATCATGCCTTTAATAAATTCTTAAGTACAGAATTCTTCATGAGTTATACATTATATTGATGTGGTGACTTTTTCTACTTTTATCTCTAATGAAAATAATAAAGAGGTTAAAACTTGTCTGTTTCAAGCCTCCTAATTCCACTTGGAATAAAATTAACACCCACAGTCATATATTACAATTTATGCACTTTCTTTGTCTGCAGATTTCCATCTGAAATTATGTTCATAACCCATCCAATTTAAATCACTTGGCAATGGTAATGAACCCCACCTGGGAAATACAAAAGAGCCATAGATACCCATTAATAGTTGCAATCTCAGCCAAGCCTGACCACCTCTGCACATTAAAAGGCACTCTTTGAAAATGACTTCTGACATACGCAGCTGTTTGAAACCTTATAAGCCGTTTTGCATGAAAAAATTTCAGAAACATAGATTTTTCTGTTATTTTATGTTTTTGTTAAGATTACCTTTTAAAAAATAGCCAAATGAAGATCAAAGTGAAATGTTTTAAAAATGTTTGAAGAGGCACAAAACTTTTAAGATTGAAGCCAGCAGGCTATCACTGAAGAGGTAAAATATATTAAATGGGGGTGTGGAGAAAAATGTTAAAATTCTTTACTAAAGTTAATTAATAACATAATATAAAAATTAAGAATAAAAACATTGAAAATTGTAAGAAAAATGGAACATACACACCTAAATGAGTTTTCTTCTTATACATATAGATTTGGATCCTCATTTCTGATGCCAAAGAGAGTTCAGATGGTAAGAGTTTAGGTAGTAAGGGACACAATTTCCTCTAAGAGAATACATGAAAAAAATATGTTGAACACTAACCGATTGATGAATTTGCATAAAAGTTTTTATATTTTTATAAGCATTGTGGATGTTTATACTTATTTTTAGAGTAATTCCTTATGCAATAATAGTTCCAATTATCTTAGGACCACCTTATGTGTAGCCATTGGGACGTGCATCACTGAAGACCATTTTATTTTATTTTTTGAAATGTTTTAAAATTTTCCATTAAATAATATTGATTTCATTTGTAATTACATGAAACAATTTGTCTCATATTTTAAGCATGTTGTTTTTACCAAGGAGTGGGGAAAAAAATAAAAAGTCTTAGGCTGAGCACAGAGTACTTGAGGAGAAGTTAAAAAATCTTGAATTCAATCATTCTACTCTCAGATAATGATCTTCAAATTCCACATTCTTGCCCAAGTACTTCTACAACATTTTATTGTTATTATTACTATACTTTAAGTTCTGGGGTACATGTGCAGAATGTGCAGGTTTGTTGCATAGATACACATGTGCCAAGGTGGTTTGCTGCATCCATCACCCTGTCATCTCCATTAGGTATTTCTCCTAATGCTATTCCTCCCCTAGCCCCCCATTCCCCAACAGGCCTCTGTGTGTGATGTTCTCCTCACTATGTCCCTGTGTTCTCATTGTTCAACATCCACTTATGAGTGAGAACATGCGTTGTTTGGTTTTCCGTTCTTGTGTCAGTTTGCTGAGAATGATAGTTTCCAGCTTCGTTCACGTCCCTGCAAAGGACATGAACTCATCCTTTTTTGTGGGTGCATAGTATTCCATGTGTATATGTGCCACATTTTCTTAATCCAGTTTTTCATTGATGGGCATTTGGGTTGGTTACAAGTGAGCCTCCTTTCCTAAAATAAATAAATAAATAAAAATTAGGGTAAGAAGCTATGTGTCTTTAATGAAGGTCAAGAATGTTGGTTCCTGAACTTCATTAAAGACACATAGCTTCTTGCTCTAATTTTATTTATTGATTTATTTGTTTGTTTGTTTATTTATTTTAGGAAAGGAGGCTCTGTACATTACCTACACTGGCTTCAAAACATCTAAGCTCAAGAGATTCTCTTGCCTCAGCCTTCTTAGTAGCTGGGACTGCAGGCACTTGACACCTTGCCCAGCTTTTCTGAGCTCATTATTTTCTATCTTCTTATGTACTTTTTCTTTTGGACTGATCTGGGTCTTATGATTCATTTATTATAACAAATCTCTGGCAAATACCCTCAGCTTTTCCCTATCTTTTCTTTCCTTAATTGTCTCACAGTGAAACCCATATCTGGATGGTTCCAACTAGCTGCCTTCTCTCTACTTCAGTCTAAACATCTGAACTGTGGTATAGACAAGTTATACCACCTGGCAAATTGCTGAAACTTCAAATTACTGTCACCACAACCAGAGTTCACTTAGCATTCTCTATCAATTCTAGCTTGTTCCCTAATAAGCTTATTTTCTGAAATAATCATTTCTCCTCTCTGATAAAAATTTCAACATCCATCTTCTTTCAAATTCATTCTCCATTGATGATTCACCTTATTTTTGATTGAAAGAAATAGAAAATATGCCTTGGACCAGTCCTTTCTTCCCACAAAATAGTTCTATCAGTTAGAAGTAGGCTTAGATGCAAGTTAACAGTGACTAAAAATAACACTGGCTTAAAATAAGTTGGAGACATTTAAATTTACTTTCTTAGATTGGAAACAATTACATCCTTTTTATTTTCTTCACTTAAATTCCTTAACCTTTGCTTCTGATAAAATTGAAGTCACAGTGATGTGATTTGCTCTCACATCAGACAAATTCTTCTCCTGCCCCCCCCCAAAAAAAATCAGACAAAAGACATGAAGTGGCATTTTTTAAGACATTAGACATCAGGCAGTAGATGACAGAGACCCTTTAAAGGCAAGAAAAAAATGAAGTGAGTACTACAGTTTTGAGAGAGTTTCTAGGCTATAGTCCTAGAAAGATAACTGAAACAGAGGCTAAAGAATCTTATGAATTTAGGAGATAGAGCTGAGAGTCCAGAGAAACCAAGACAGCTATAGGTCATAGAACAGATAATACAGTTTGGCTGTGTCCCCACACAAATTTCATCTTGAATTGCAGCTCCCATAATCACCAAATGTTGTGGGGGAACCCAGTGTGAGGCAATTTTGAATCATGCAGGAGGGTGGGGGATTTACTATGCTGTTCTCATGATAGTGAATAAGTCTCATGAGGTCTGATGGTTTTATAAAGGGCAGTTCCCTGCACATGCTGGCTTGCCTGTCACCATTGTAAGACCTGCCTTTGCTCTTCCTTCACCTTCTGTCATAATTGTGAGGCCTCCCCAGCCATGTGGAACTGTGAGTCCATTAAATCTCTTCTTTAACATAAATTATTCTGTCTCAGGTATGTCCTTATAGCAGTATGAGAACATATTAATATAACAGATCACCAGAAAAGTTAGAGTTATACAAAGAGAGAGAACCCTGGAGATATGCAGATGGTTCTCCTTGAGTTTTCTGAAAATTATTCATCAGAGCAAATGTGAGGAAACTACTCTCATCTTGGAAGAGAACTTTCAAAATGAGCAGAAGAAATACTGGCCATTTCTCAAATAGGTCTGGTATCAATGATTATTTCTATGATCCAGATTAGTGAAACTCATATCTCATAGTGCATTGAGTAGAGAACTCAGGAAGGTCTTGCTCAAGCAGTGTAGAATAATTAGCCAGAGATTCAGCCTTATTCCAGAACTACTTAAAAATCATAGAAGCAAGGCATGAAAAAATCAAAGTGTTTCCAAGTAACTAAACTGTATCCCAGAACAAAGCTCAAGAAAATTTGTAGGAATGAAAATGTATCTAGCACTCAATAAGGTGAAATCCACAATGTTGGACATATAATCAAGTATTACTTAAAGCAGGAATACACAACACACAATGGCAAGAAGAATTAGTCAATAAAAACTGATATGGACTTTAGATGAACAGAAAATGACACTGAAATAGCTATTATAACTGTATTACATATGTTTGAATAGGTAAATGGAGACATAGGAAACATAAATAAGATCTAAATCAATTTTCTAGAAAAAAACTATAATGACTCAGGGGATAAACATGCTAAATTGAATTAATGGTAGATTAGGCATGACAGGAGGAAAGTTTACTGAAACTGTCCCAAATGAAACAGAAAAAAAGTGTGTGTGTGTGTGTGTGTGTGTGTGTGTTTTGAGCAATTAAAGAATGGAGTTTCTCTTACTTGAGATGGGAATAAAAGAGTGTAGCATGGTGGTTGTTTTTATTCAGATATGTTTGTTTAACTTTGAAAGCTGCTAGATGTGTAAGTAGAGACATCACACAGGAAGTTATAAAGTTACATATGATTTAGTGTCCTGCAGAAAGGGCTCAGATGAAAATATTAACTTGGGTATTGTAAGCATATAGATGGGGTCTCTTTGGGGTTGGATTTATATAGAAAACATAAAATTCCCAAACTGGGACCACTCAGATATTGAGTTGAGTGAGAAAGAGAACAGATAACAAAAGAAAATGAAAAGAAATAATTTTGGAGGGGTAGAAAAATCAAGAGTGTGGTGATCTGAAAGTTTAGTTGTAAATAGAAAATTAATCAAGGATAAGGAACACTCATGTTGGTTAAATGCTTCAGAATGGTCTAATATAATGAAGACTGAAAGAGACCACTAGATTTAGCCAAGTGTGTCATTGGCATACTTGACAAGAGTAGTTTCTGAAGAGTAGAAAAGTCAAAGCCAGGTAAGTAAATTTAAGAGAGAAAGATTGAAAAAGAACTTGGATACTGAGAGGATACTCTTCAGAGATTTGTTTCAAAAGTATTCTGAGTAAACGGGACAGCACATAGTCGAAAAATAAAAGGCTTTTCTTTTTAATGGGAGAAATTTCACCATGTTTATATGCTGATAAAACTGTGTTCAGCTATGTGGAGTCAGGGGCAGAGTAGATGGTGGTTTGGATTTAACTAGTCTGTGCCCTGCAAGGAAGAGAGTGTGCAAAAAATGATAAGGGATAAAAGTGACATCCTTTACTTATCTTTGGATTTGTATATTTTTCATTTTTATACATCCCTATTTTTCAATTGTCAATCTACCAGAGCTGTTATAAATTAGACCTTTTTGTGATAGTTCTGAGTTTAAATCTATTCCCATGGCAAATGTGTACAATGCTGAGTAAATTAATCAGCTTCCCTGTTCCTCAGACTTGTCCTCTATAAAATACATATATGTTTTTGAGGCAGAGTCTTACTCTAGCACCTAGGCTGAAGTGCAGTGGCACAATTTCAGTTCACTGCAACCTCTGCTTCTCGGGTTCAAATTATTCTCCTGCCTCAGACTCCTGAGTAGCTGGGATTAAAGGCACACACAATCCCCAGCTAATTTTTGTATTTTTAGTAGAGATGGGGTTTCACCATGTTAGCCAGCATAGTCTCTATCTCCTGACCTCGTGATCCGCCCACCTCACCCTCCCAAATTGCTGGACTTACAGGCATGAGCCACCATGCACAACCTCTATAAAATATTCTTAATATTATTGATCTCATATGATTATTAGGGAATTAAATGAAGCAATATATGTAAAACATAATCCAGTGTCTCCAACACAGCACATAGTAAAATCACAATTACTGCTGACAATTATACTTATATTTCTACTCCATTACTCACTGATTTTTGACATAATTGAATTCTTCTGAATAATTTAAATGATGTATTTGTAACTTAAGAATTGGTATTTTGCCAAACGCTTGTGTTTTTGATATTCCCCTGTTCGTTTTAAATTTTTGTATTACAATACTTTGTATGTATTCAAGTTTCATGTCATTAAAACTACTGACATTAATTTGATGTCCTTCTGCTGCTTTAAAACTTAGAAACAGTTGTCTCATAGAAGAATCAAATTATCACATATGTATTTCTTTGTAATTCCTTCTCCATTTAACCATTTAATCAATTTGAGAATTTTTTTGTGGTGACCAATATCTATGACAGGCCATCTATCTTCAGTATTCTATGACCTACACCAGCAGTCCCCAACATTTTTGGCACTAGGGACCAGTTTTGTTGAAGACAATTTGTCCACAGACATTGGGTGGGGGATGCTTTGGGGATAAAATTATTCCACCTTAGATCATCAGGGATTAGATTCTCATAAGGAGCACACAACCTAGATCCCTCACACACGCAGTTGACAATAGGGTTTGAGCTCCTATAAGAATTTAATGCCACAGCTGATCTGACAGGAGGCAGAATTCAGGCAGTAATGATTGCTTGCTGGCCACTCACCTCCTTCTATGTGGCCTAGTTCCTAACAGGTCGGGAAACTGTAATGGTCCTGGCCCAGGGGTTGGGGACTCCTGACCTACACAACCTCCTTTTCTTGAATTCACGAGAAAGCATATTCTGTTAATTCATTCACTTGCCACGTTTTTATTGAGCATGTACTAGATATTGGGTAACATGCTAGGTCCTAGAGTCAAACTGGCAAATGAGATAGACATCACCTTTTCCTTCATGTAGTTTAACAAGAAAAACTAAAACCAACAAACATTGTTAAAATTTTATTTGAATGGCATGAAGGGAACAAAAGAGAATAGGAGAATATGGAAAATACAGCAGGAGATAACTACTTCTTAAAATTTGATCAAAATCTTATTCTAAAAGATGCTGCTGATGAAAAGACTGGAAGCATGAGAAGAAACTTCACAGTGACAGCAGCTATCTATTCCTCACAGAATAGATAGCACATAAAAAGTTAGAATGGGATTGAGTTATTTAAGAATGAAAGAAACTATAATGACTACAGCAGGGTGACATGGGACATGATATAGTTAGAGTCGGGGGACAGATCTCGCACAACATAGATCACAAGAAGTAATTATAATTACACTGCATAATAAATGCTTAACAAATAAATGAAGAGTTAAAATGTACTACTACACTACACTCCTGGAATTTGCATCACATAACCGAACTGATTTTTAAGAATTGCTGTTGAAACCTGACTGGCTTGTTGGAAATCATTTTTATATTAAAAAAAATAGCCTTTAATTTTTATAATCATTCTACTTGAAATGAATGTTTCCCAGAGGTACTGCTATTATTGTCATGATGGTAGAGAGTGTCTTTCAAATCTAATACTATACATTCTGTATAATATAAAAAGTAGATTTTAAAGACTATAAATGATTCTGATCGAGCTGTAAGCCGGATGGAATTCTCATATATCTTTCTTTAGCAATTCACTACTTCCAGAAATAAAAGTAACAGAACAATGAAAGGTGATTTCATTTAGAATGATAAAAGACCTATGTGAAAGAAATCCTTTATATAATTGTTCAGTTTTGCTCAAGAAAACGTTCTTTCAGAAATACTGACTTTTCAGAATTCATACAAGAAATTTAATGTTTGAAATTACTTTTTTATAGGATTTTACTCATCCTAAAGCTTCTATTACTAATAGCATTTGTTGGCTGATTTCTATGTGCTGGACAGAGCTATAAGAACATTTTCAGTATGAACTCCTTTATTTATCATAATATCCCTATGAGAAATATATTATCACTTATGTTTTTCAAGCAGGAATACCAAAATTTGGACAAATTAAGTTATTTTCCCACATTTTAAAGCTAGTAAATATTAAAGTTGGGATTTAAACACAGGTGATTTGATAATAAAGGCTACAGCTTTCTCTCTCTACTAGAATCCATTTATGTACAACTTTTAATTTTTTCTTCTTCACTCCAGCTTTGATGATCTTTGACTCATTTTAAATAGATAGTCATGTAAGAGCACTATCAACTGATGTGTTGACAAAATGGTGACTTCTGCTTGCTAAAATCTTTTTGACAAAACATTAAGTTGAAGAAAGTTTTTTTAAATATTCTCCATTTATATTAAATTAACAGTAAATGTAAGCAGTCATTTTAATTATGTTGTTACTGTAAACACCTTTTAATGAAGATTGTATATTAAGCTGTTTACTTTGTCCTCATCACTCTCACCTTGGGGTGAATAGTGAAGTCCAGTGTTCAGAAAAAGGCTCCTCAAGACAAAGGACATCTAGACTAAGAACTGAATGATGAGTAGGTGTTGAGCAGGGAATAAAAGGATACATCAGAAATATGTTATTTCAAGCATGTGAGTGGAAAGGAGTCACAGGAGTACCTTGCAGCTGAAGTATGAATTGTTGACGTGATGGGATTTTATGTTGGAGAGAAAGGAAGGGAGTCACAGATTCTTGGAAACTAACATATGAAATGTGGACTTCACTCTAACTACTTTTGAGAGATGTTAAGACTTACTTATGGTAATAATATGTCCAGATTTTCATTTTAGAATCACCCTGACTATAGTGGGGATAAAGGAAAAAAAGGGGGGGAAAAAGGACAACTAGGGATATTGTTGCAGTGATCCTTGCAACAAATGATGTTATCTCAACTAGGTGCAGGAAATGTGGGCATACATAGATTTGAGAGCCATTTAGGAGGATTGAATGAATAAAATCCAGTAACCAATTAGATGTAAGCCATAAAGGAAGAAACACAATTTTAAAATTATATCTATGTTTCTGGCTTCAGAAACAGGAGGAATAATGTAGGGAATCACTAACTAAACAAGGGAGCACAGGCAGACACATGTTTGGTTGGAGTAGGGAGGTGAAGATAAGAAGTTTGCCTTTCCTGAATTTGAAATAGGTCTCTCAGATCTGAAGATCCTTACAGTGATCCAAGGTAGTCCTAAAGACTTTGGAATAGAGGACTTGAATCCAAGATGGCCGAATAGGAACAGCTCTGGATTGCAGTTCCCAGTGAAAATACAGAGGGTGAGTAATCATTGCATTTCCAAATGAATTTTTACTGCCCACAGGCCAGAAGATTCCTGAGCAGAAAAGTGCCATGAGTTGCCAGTGCAGCTGTTTCAGCTGGCTCAATATGTGTCTGCACAAAAACTCATACAAATCAAGGGGCTGTTTCAACTGGTGACTGGAATGCCCGGGAGACAGAGTCACCCATTCAACTGAAAAAAAGGGGACTGATCTGACTTGGCACAGCTGGACCCAGGATGGTCCAGCTCTGTGAGGGGAAGGGCGGCCACCATTACTGAGGCAGTCCACCACTACCTAGGCAGTCTGCCATTACCAAGGCAGTCCGCCATTACTGAGGCAGTCCGCCACTACCGAGGCAGTCTGCCATAATTGAGGCAGTGCGCCATTACAGAGATAGTCCGCCATTACTGAGGCAGACAGCCATTACCGAGGCAGTTCTAACTATACCCCTATAAACAAAACTGCAAGGAAATTCACACAGCAGCCGGGCAGAGCCCACGGCAGCTCAGCAATGCCTCTTCTGGCAGACTGTGACTAGGCTCTCTCCTCACTGGTCAGGGCATCTCTGAAAAAAGGCAGCAACACAACAGGAACTTATGAATAAAGCCCTACCTTCCTGGGACAGAGCACCTAGGAAAAAAAAGGTGTTTATGAGTTCTGCTGCAGCAGACTTAAACATACCTGCTCAGCAGCTCTGAACAGAACAGTGGAGCTCACAGCTTAGTACTCGAGCTCCTATAAGGGACAGACAGTCTCCTCAAGCAGCTCCCTGGCCCCCATATATCCAAAGAATCACCTCACAAAGGAGAGCTCAGGCTGACATTTGGCGGGTATCCTTCTGGGACAAAGATAGCAGAAGAGCAAACTGGCAGCAACCCTTACTGTTCTGCAGCCTCTGCAGGTGATCTCCAGGCAAGCAGGGTCTGGAGAGGACCTCCAGCAGTCCTACAGCAGAGGGTCCTGACTGTTAGAAGGTAACTACAAAGACCACAGGTAGATAAATCCACAAAGATGGGAAGAAACCAGTGCAAAAAGGATGAAAACACCCAAAACCAGAACACCTCTCCTCCTCCAAGGGATCACAGTTCCTCACCAGCAAAGGAACAAGGCTGGATGGAGAATGAGTCTGATGAATTGACAGAAACAGGCTTCAGAAGGTGGGTAATAACAAACTTCTCTGAGCTAAAAGAACAAGTTCTAACACAATGCAAAGAAACTAAACCTGGAAAAAAGTTTTGATGAAATGCTAATGAGAATAAAGAGCTTAGAGAGGAATATAAATGAATTGATGGAGCTGAAAAACACAACACAAGAACTTGACAAAGCATGCAATGTTGCATGTTCTTCACATGTACCCCAAAACCTAAAATGCAATAAAATGTATATTTTTAAAAATCTCAATAAACTAGGTATTGACAGATGTATCTCAAAATAATAAAAGCTATTTATGACAAACCCATAGCCAATATCATACAGAATGGGCAAAAACTGGAAGCGTTCCCTTTGAAATCTGACACTAGTCAAGGATGCCCTCTCTCACCACTCCTATTCAGTATAGTATTGGAAGTTCTACCCAGAGCAATCAGTCAAGAAAAAGAAATAAAGGGTATTCAATTAGGAAAGGAGGAAGTCAAACTGTCTCTATTTACAGGCAACATGATTGTATATTTAGAAGACCCCATCATCTCAGCCCAAAATCTCCTGAAACTGATAAGCAATTTCAGCAAAGTCACAGGATACAAAATCAATGTGCAGAAGTCGAAAGCATTCCTAAACACGAATAACAGACTAACAGAGAGCCAAATCAAGAACGAGTTGACATTCACAATTGTTACAAAGAGAATAAAATACCTAGGAATACAACTAACAAAGAACGTAAAGGACCTCTTCAAGGAGAAGTATGAACCACTGCTCAATGAAATAAGAGCAGACACAAATAGACGGAGAAGCATTCCATGCTCATGGTTAGGAAGAATCAATATCGTGAAAATGTCCATACTGCCCAAAGTAATTTACAGACTCAATGCTATCCCCATCAAGCTACCAATGATCTTCTTCACAGAATTGGAAAAAACTACCTTAAACTTCATATGGAACTAAAAGAGAGCCTGCATATCCAAGTAAATTCTAAGCAAAAAGAACAAAGCTGGAGGCATCACTCTACCTGACTTCAAACTATACTACAAGGCTACAGTAATCAAAACAGCATGGTACTGGTACCAAAACAGAGATATAGACCAATGGAACAGAACAGAGGCCTCAGAGGCAATGTCACACATCTACAACCATCTGATCTTTGACAAACCTGACAAAAACAAGCAATGGGGAAAGGATTCCCTGCACTGGCTAGCCATGTGCAGAAAGCAGAAACTGGACCCCTTCCTGACACCTTACACTAATATTAACCCCAGATGAATTAAAGACTTAAACATAAGACATAACGTCATAAAAACCCTAGAAGAAAACCTAGGAAAAAACATTCAGGACATAAGCATGGACAAGGACTTCATGACTAAAACACCAAAAGCATTGGCAACAAAAGCCAAAATAGACAAATGGGATCTCATTAAATTCCAGAGCTTCCACACAGCAAAAGAAACAATCATTAGAGTGAACTGGCAACCAAGAGAATGGGAAAAAAAATTTTGCAATCTACCCATCTGACAAAGGACTTATATCCAGAATCTACAAAGAACTAAAACAGATTTACAAGAAAAAAACAAGCAAACCCATTCAAAAGTGGGTGAAGGATATTAACAGACACTTTTCAAAAGAAGACATATATGAGGCCAACAAACATATGAAAAAATGCTCATCATCACTGGTCATTAGAGAAATGTAAATCAAAACCACATTGACATACCATCTCATGCCAGTTAGAATGGCGATCATTAAAAAATCTGGAGACAACAGATGCTGGAGAGGATGTGGAGAAATAGGAAGACTTTTACACTGCTTGTGGGAGTGTAAATTAGTTCAACCATTGTAGAAGACAGTGTGGTGATTCCTCAAGGACCTAGACATAGAAATTCCATTTGACCCAGCAATCCCACTTTGGTATATATCCAAAGGATTATAAATCATTCTATTATAAGGACACATACACACAAATGTTCATTGCAGCACTGTTTACAATACCAAAGACTTGGAATCAACCCAAATGCGGATTGATGACAGACTTAACAAAGAAAATATGGCACATATACACCATGGAATACTATACAGCCATAAAAAATGATGAGTTTGTGTCCTTTGTAGGGACATGGATGAACCTGGAAACCATCATTCTCATCAAACTGACACAAGAACAGAAAATCAAACACCACATGTTCTCACTTATAGGTGAGTGTTGAACAATGAGAACACATGGACACAGGGAGGGAAGCATCACACACTGAAATCTGTTGTGGGGGACTAGGAGAGGGACAGAGAGGGGTAGGAAGTTAGGGAAGGATAACATGGGGAGAAATGCCAGATATAGGTGATGGGGGTGAAGGCAGCAAACCACATTGCCATATATGTACCTATGCAACAATCCTGCATATTCTTCACATGTACCCCAGAACCTAAAATGCAATATTATATATATATATATTTAAAAAAAGACTTTGGAATAATCAAAAAGTCAGTGTTTCAAAAAGCTGTGGGGTGGATGTGTCTGAGAGAGACAAGTGAATTCTTAGGTTCTAACATGGAGGATCATTGGCATTTATAAAAAGAATATAAATATTGTTGTCTCCAAATAATATAAATAGAAAAACTGATCAGGGTCACTATGTTTGTTAAAAATTTAATATTAATAAGAAACTTTAAAAATATTCACGTCATTTCACTTCCCAAACATTCCTGAGTTGACCTATGTTGCTAGGTAGATGGACTGGATCTTGAGTTATGCTATTCCAATATGCTCATTTTATTAGTCTCAGGAAGACAGGGAGAAAATAGGGACTATGAATATTGAGTTCAACCCCAAGGAATTTAGATGTAGAGCAATTTTAGAACGTGGGTCCAATTTATCCAAAAATAAAAATTGGTTGGGAACCCTGTTGCATTACAATCAAGAAAATCAAGTTCTTGTATTTACTTCAGTTGAAATTCAGGCTCAAGATACCTAAAGAGTAACTCTATTTAGTAAGAAAAACTTCAAAGAAAAATGATATACTGTGCAAGTGTTGTAGAGATGTATGATTCCTGATTATTTTAAAACTTAGGAAAATTGAGAGCACAAAAACTATTCCTGCTTTTTTTCTCTCTTTGGAAATGATATTATAGTATTAGAAATTAAAATAGAAAATAGTGTTCTAGTTCTCACTTTATATTCATTAATTCATTTATTTACCCACTTTAAAAAAAAGTAACAGTGCATGATTTTCAGTTACATTTGTCTGATATGCATAAACAACATATATTTATGGATATTTATCTATCCTTTTAATTCTCTTGTAAAGCAATGAATAATTAAATGATGTTTTTTAGATACTGAAAAATTGTAGACTGTTTGTAAATATGTGGATATTTTATTTTTTATTTCCCTGGATTATCTGGACATACAGGTTAAGTTTCTTCTTGGTTTCTCCAATCTATGGAGGTTTGCTAATGGATGGAATGGACTGGAAACCAAATCCAAACTAGACTCATATTTTTATCATTGATGGTATGAAATTAAGTAATAATCAGATTAGAAAATTAAAAGTCTGGACATTTTTCCTGAGCCTAACCTGAGAAAGTTACCAAAAGTGAAAATGATTTGAAAGTATTTTCGCATCTTTGGAAGTAAGAATAACGTAAATTCTATGCAGTCAGCACCAAATAGGGAGTCAGCAGTTTGAGGTTGGGCATTCTTTCTGTTCTGTATTTCCTTTGTAACTTCATTCAGTCCTTTCCATCCAATCTCCACAGAACATGAATAATCCAATATGCATTATTGAATTCTATCAGGATAAACATCTACAAACAAAATGGAAAGTCCAACAGCATCCACTCACTGTCAATTATTTATTGAAATTTTTCAAAAACAGAGTATTATGTTAGGTATGGGAGGTGATTACAAAATGATGAAAAAACTTGCCTAGACCTTAAAGACCTCAGAAACAAATTGAGAAAAATACTCACTTGTAACCACGTAATTGAAGAACTCTATAGATTTGTTTATTTTTAACTCATTTTATACCAAAAGAAGGACTTATGGAACTTTTAAAATACATATTGTATAATGACATTTTTTTTTTTTGTAAAAAAGGCTTTAGAAAAATAGTCTAAAAGAATGAAATTAAACTATATCTACAACTCCTTCAAAGTTGATAACAGAGATATCTTTTGATATCAACTGTGAAGGCATAAATTATCAATGTCTCCTCAACTAAAAGTATAGCTATACATATTGTTTTCATTTCTAGAATAACAAATAAATCAGGAAGTAATCACAGTAAAAAATTAACAATTCTTCTGAAGGAGTTTGGAGAACAAACATAACTATTTCTTAGGTACAGAATATTTACAAAAATAAAATGGAGCATCACTAATTATACCTTTGATTAGCATTTATTACTTACTTATTGGCAAGCGTATTTCTCAAAACTCATCAGTTATCATTTGTACACTGTTTTTAGGTAAGATACAGACATTCAAGGTGTCTTATTTAAAATGTGTATATAAATATGTACACTTGTGTTTAATATTAATATTTTTTCTGAAAGTAAATATAAACTATTTTATGTAGAATACACATGCAGAAAAGCATAAATCATAAGCATACAACTAAATGAACTTTTGCAAATTAAACACACCAATGTAAGCATTGGCTAAATCAAAGAGAACATTATTAGCATCCAAGGAAACTCCCTCATAACTTCCTCTAATTTATAACCCCATGTGTTAATTAATTTAAACATACAGATTAGTTTTATCAATTTTAAAATAATGAAATAATACATATTTATCCATAGCATTATGTGATTTTGTTTATTCTCAATCTACACAGCTGTACATTCCATTATATTACTCTACCACAATTATTTCATCCACTATACTCTTGATACATATTTGGGTATTGAGCATAAAAGACCACTACCTAATTAATCATGATATCTCTGATATTGAAAATATTTTTTTAAAAGTTAAAAACATACTCTTAAAAACTGTTAACAACTTCATGCATTATTTAAAACATATGCAGTGCAAACAAATCTATTGCAAATAGTAGAATGAATCTTGAAAAACCATTACTTTTACATATGAAAATCAGAATTGTATTGCACAGTGTTCTATTTCAACTTTTAACAACTAACTAATCATAAAATTTCTCCAATGTATTCAATTTCAAAATTGCTTTACTGTTAAAGGGCTTGTTCTGACATCTTATTCAGAGATGTTATATTATTCATGATATGTATAGAATAAATTTTCTCTGGCCTAATGGGGATTAAAAAGAATCCAAGATCGTGCATCATGATTAAAGAGAAATTTAACAGTTAAATCCTTAAGTACATGTGACAAGGAATAAAAGTACTCCTTTACATTATCCAAGCTACTCTTTGGCTTGCTGTCACTGATGTCCAATCAGATGGAGACTTCTGACAAGACATGTTGCCTCTGAATTAGAAAGTCCATCCATATTACAGCTTCCACTGAAAACATAGATGTCAGCCTAGATGATCTAGGTCTTCCAGCCTGATGAGAATACTTTTCCTTTATAATTCAGATAAATTAATGTCTCTTCATCCACTCAGTTGGACATCCAAAACGCTTCTTTTATCTTCAAATGATTGCCTTCTTGGTTCAGGCTGAAAGGAGGAACTACTTTTCTCCTAATCTCCTCTGGCCCCACTTTTTTAAAGGCCAAATTTAAGTTATCATAGAATTTTGCTTAAACAAAAATACATTTAACTTAAAAGGAATATTACTCTTCCTTAGTGCTGCAAGTTGATTGCATCAGTTGTAGCTTTAAATTGTAATTTCTTTGCTTCATTTCTCTATTGCATTTCTTTTTCACAATTATTTCTATTAAAATGTTATAATACAGTTTATATTTGGCACTGGATATATTTATAGCTTTTTAAAATAGGGTTTAAGGCTTTTCTTCCAACCTCAGGGTTGATGAACTCCTGTAAGGATGTAGTTCTTGGCCAACTACAGTGATTCAGAAATTCGTGGAATTGTTTTCTGTGTCCAAATTTATTATTAAAGGGGTTCATGCCCCTGAAATAATTCAATGATATTGAATCTCAATTCTGCAATTTTTAGCTAGATGGCTTTGGCAAAATATTTAAACTCTATTTTTTAACTCTAAAAGGAAATTGTAATGGGATCTACTCCATAGGGTTGTGAGTTCTTTTATGTAAAGTACTTAAATTTGCTTGCCACATAATAAGCATCATATATGCATTGATTATTATTATACTTATTATAAAATGCTTCTGAAATACCATTCACAAACATTACCCATAAAATTTCTCTTCATACACTCAGTTGGATGAAGTAAAATAAAATTGGAGTAATGTGGTCTTAGAACCAGAGAGGTTTTTGACTTCTGCCTCTGCCCTTTAGCAGCTATGATATTTTAAACTATTATATAAACCACTTGTGCTTCAGTTTCCTGATCTATAAAATGGGTATAGCTATTCCTACCTAGAAGAGTTGTTCCAGGGATTCAATGATGATGTAATTAGAAGCATGCTTTATCACATATACACTAAATCTCCAGTAATAGGACTTTTATTTTTTCCATTTGTTTAACACCTGAGTAGGACTTTTGTTATAGCATACAGTTATTTGACAAGGGCAAAACAACCAGCATTCAAGGTGTTAGTAGATTAGAGATAGAGAGCAAAATGAATGATCACACCTAAACATGTCACATTTTATTCTGTACTGCTGCTCAACAAACCAACAGAAAAGCTACAATGTGGGACCTTTAAAAGAATGAAATGTAGTGCACAAATAAAACATGACACTTTTTATTCCTAACAGTTTTCCATCACTGAAAGATTTATGTTTATATTCAGCCATAAAGATGGGTCTGTATCCCAGGCTGGCCAAATTTATAAAAATGAGACTGGGGTACAGGTCCATCTTATCAACAACTTGTAATTACAGACTAAAATTTCTGTCATTTCTGAAAAATATAGTTGAAATTGTCATTCAATCCTCCAATTGTTTTCTTTACTTATATTTGCCATTGTTGTAAAATAGATGACTTGGAGAGAGCCAAATAATTGATACAGCCAGGTGGAGGGGGTTCCTGGGGAAACTCCAACCAGCCTGCTCACTGAGGTGGAGCCTTGGGAAGTTCACAACTTTTATAGCAGGGAGTAGCCTAGCCCCTCCTCTTCCTATGTGGAACCTGGGATTCAAGCTGTGGGCAGGAAGCACTCTAACAGGGACTCTGGCCTAAAAAAGTCCCTGTTTCTCCCTTTTCTTCCTTTTCACCTAATAAAACCCTGCTTTACTCACTCTTCAAACTGCCTGTGAGCTTAAATTTTCATGCTGAAGTCCAACTCCCTACCACTGGTGGCCACCAAAGAAAGTCCTTATAAAGTGACTTTATTTGGAAAAAGGGCTGGTTGCATATATAATAAGTTAAGATGAGGTCATACTGGAGTAGAGTGAGACCTTAATCTAATAGACTAGTACCTTATAAGAAGAGGAGAGAAAGACATATAGAGAACGCCATGGGAAGAAGCAGGTGGACAGGTAACGCAGTGATGGGAAGAAAGAGGCAGAGCTTGGTGTTATGCTACCACAATGCAGTGCCTAAGACTTACCAGAAGCTGGATGAGGCACAGAAATAGTCTTTCCTAGAGGGTTTGGAGGGAGCATGGCCCCACCAACACCTTGGATTTCAGGTTAACTAGCATTCAGAATCATAAGAGAATAGGTTATTCAGTGTATGGTACTTAGTTATGGCAGTCCTAAGAAACCCTTGAAAACAGCGTGTTAAAAACTATTGTGGAATTGATCACTTTGGGGTCACCACCTGAGATGTTGATCACCACCTGAGGGGATCTGTCCTGCAAACCCTGACTCTGCAACGGAGGAATAAAATACATTCACACACTGAGTACAGTGAACGAGTGAGCTAGGGAGGTCGTCAGCTGCTCTCAGAGGGTGATTGCATCTACCTGACCCCTACTAGCTGTTCCTTCTCACATTTATTCAGTATAGATTTAATGACAGAGGTTCTAAGTCAACATGCTTATGGATAATTAACATGGTTAAAAGAGTGGTTTTACAAATGATAAAAGCTTTGATTCTGGGCACAGAACGAACACTATTAACTGGTAATCCCCCTTTGTGCTACGCTTGAGAGGGTCATCTAGCACCAAGTTTACATTAGTAAACAAGTAGTTAGAGACAAAGGAATGTGGGGTAAACAGACAACTGGGGAAGCTTCTGTTATCCTTAATCTTCACCCTATGACCTAATGCTCTAAGGTAAGAACTGGCTGTCTTCAGCCTGTTCGATTATTACAAGTTAATGGAAACCTTTCAGGCTTCCAAAAGGTTTGAGGCTATATTTTATAACTTTCCCTAATATTTCCTTTAATATTTTGTCAGCCACCCTGAGTGAATTCCAACAAACCATCATCAATGATCTGAAGAAAACACTGTTGACACATTTGCCAAATACAACAGTGCTTATTTCTGGTCAAGTGTGTAGGCTGGCAGTGGGAGTTCTGGTTAGTGGCATTGTAGAGGACACTTCTGTGGTTATTAAAAACTCATGCTGAAGAATCATTTTTAATTACTTTGATATTGATCCTTTGACCTTCATCAATTTATATTACCACTTAGAGCCTTATTTTTCTCATAATAAAAAGGAATCTAAATATTTGTACTGCATAGCTTCTTCTAAAGAATGAGTTAAACATGAGAAATCCTTTAAAAGGGACAGTGCAATTTGAAAATGCTTGACAAGGATTCAATACTCATTTCATTGTGTTTTTTCTATTCCTTATCTTTTATGAAGAATTGTAAAATACTTTTGTGACAATAAAATTTATCAAAGTTATATAAAAAATAACAAAGATTATTTAGAAAATCACTAACAGTTATTGAGAACTTACAACGTGCCATCACCCTGTTGAGTATCATGCATGCGTGCATTATCTCCCTTAGGCCTCACATATACTGTAATATCTGTATTATTTCAAGTTATATAATACATATAAGGCTTGGGAGTTTCAATAAAGTAAAATAATTAACCAAAGACTTGAGGTTGGAATAAATATTCTTAGACAGAATAAATCTAAATTATTAAACCTTCTGAAGACATTTGGTTAATTACTATGTATATTACCTGTTGGATCATTCATCAGTCCCTCTCCACCACCAAATAATACAATCTATGTCAACTGATTTTGCTCTGTATGTTGATATACAGTGTTGGTATAGTCAAATTTAGTTTGTTGTTCTTTTAAATTGTGAGATTCAAGTTAGAAAAGAGGAACTGTATCACTTCTTTATATTTGCCAGAAATCCTAATTTAGAGTCTATGGTTTGAATTCCCTGTAACTCTCACTCTTTTTATTAACTTCTTATATTATTATATTGCCTTTGTGTAAGATACTAGGTTTTAGATGAGACTGTGTACAAGCTATAAATTTTGACTGAATTGCATTTCAAAGTCCAAATTAGAGACACCTATAATGCTTTTCTCACACTGAATATCATAAACAACCCTTGGAAATTCTAATTGTAATCTTTTGCTCAATGTTTTCATTTAATATAATCAGAGATGAGCATATTTTAATATCCTTTTATTATGCCAATATGTAAGACTGTGATCCCAGGAGTTTAGAGATAGGTTAAAAGCAAAAAATAATTTTACTAGTTATGTGGATGTATTTCTCTTACTTAGCCACAAATATTATTAATGATTTTTTTTTCTGCTTTTTGTTTTCTGGTAATGCAATTTTATCTGTTCTTATTATGTCTCTTTGGCAATAAATGGCCTGATAATTATAAAATTGCTTTCCAGCAAGTGTGGAGGATTTGTTTTTCCTAAAGAAAGGTTTTCATTGTAGGAGCATGTGTCTGAAGAATGAGCTGTTTTAGAACCTATTAGACTACTTTCTGATTTTGTTTATGTCACTTTTTTCGTTGATGCAGAGAATAGGTAATTTCTTTGTATCTTATTTTTTCTTAGTTAAAAATACTTTTTGTTTTCTTAGTATAATTGCCAAGATGGATATACCAAAAAATGGCTGAAACACAAGATAAATTTATTTCTTGCTAACATAAAGTTTACAAATGAGTGTTTCTGATCAATAAGTGGCTCTCCACAAGATGATATGAGGTCTAGGCCCTTTCACCTGTGGCTCTAACATCTCCAACATATGGCTTTTGAGTTTGTAGTATTAACTTCTATCAGTCTGACAGCTGACAACACAGTTGCAAGTTGCACATAGGAGATATTTATGGGTCAGTTCAGGAAGTGATAGATACCTGTGTTGCTTACATTCTATTGGCTAGCAATATGTCAAAATGCCAAATCTGTGTGCAAGTAAGCTGAAAAATGAAGTCTAACAGTGTGCATGAAAAGAAAAGTAAAAAAGTTTGGTATAGTTTTGCCAATCACTCTCACACTCATGAACTCAAATAATAGTGCAAATGGTCCACAGCAAAGGATTAGATGAGGATTCTCTTTGCTACTATACCTAGAGAATAAATGTTATCCACACTTAACAAGTCAATGAAATGGGAAATTTGTAGCAATCTAGACAGTTCAAGTGAGTCACATCCACATCTATGGCTAGCAAAAACCATTGTTAGGGAGAATAGTTTTGTTTTCTTTCTTTCTTTCTTTCTTTCTTTCTTTCTTTCTTTCTTTCTTTCTTTCTTTCTTTCTTTCTTCTCTTTTCTTGAGAGGTTCTTTCCTTGGGAGATTAGGGAAATTGTAAGGAGCAAAAAATCAGTCTACTATTACCTTCTTTTTCTTCCTACATCTCAAAAGCAGTCTTTTTCCTTTAAAGTTGTGATACTGAGTGTTTATTTTGAATGACACATGTGAGCGGATCAGAAAAGCTGGAGAGAATGGTATTCTACACCCTGGAGTTAACTCCTGGAGTACTCTATACACATATAGTTTCCTTTAAGAGTGAAGTTAAGATTTATAACTTGTCAAAGAAAACAGTTTTAGGGCCTAGCATGAGAGGGGACAGTGTAATGCATTATTTTTTAATACCATTATTTATCACACAATTATGGAGTTTTTAGATGGAAAAGTATTGATTAAAATGTCTTCCTTTTAGCCTCTTAAATCATTCACCCACAGATACCCAAACACATGCATTTCCACACATAAAGTTAGCTTAAGAAATATCATTATCTACTTTTTAAGTTATTGAGTTTTAAAATACTGCAGTTTACTTAGAAGCAAGTGTTAGCAAAGCAACTATCTGACATCTTTAAACCACTTATAGAAGCAATAAAAATTTAAAGTCTCTGATTCAATCGAATACATCTGATTGCATCCAATCCGAGAAGGTTTCTTCCCTATATCACTGCGGGATCACAGCCAACATGGACTTCCAGAGTTGCTTGGTGTCACCAATTATAGGCAAACTGATTCCACAGCTGTTCAAACACAAATGACAGTTAACTTTCAGGCTTGGGCAATTTTACACGAATACAGAGGATCTGGTAATTGTTTACCCCTGCAATCTCACTTTATAATGTCAAACCTCATACTTACACCATCAATCTCAATCATCATATTTTTTTTCTCATGATACGTCTTTCTCCTTACAATATTCTTTTCCCCTGGATCTTTTCATGTATCATTCCTCTGGCCACTCAGATCTCATCTCCTGCATAATTGTATTAGAAAGGTCTTTTCTGACAACCATGTGTAATATTTTGCCTTTTATCCCTACTCTCCTTTAATTGCTTTCTATCAAATCACTCTGTTTTGTTTTCTTCATGGTACTTAAACTACCTGAAGTTGTCTTATTCCCATATTTGTTTCTTAATCTCATCCTGGTATTCTATACTTGACAAGGAATGTTAACTTGTCAATCTTGTTCCTTGTTGATGTATTTCTAGACCCAACACCAATTCTTGACATATGATAAGTGCACTGTCAATATTTGTCAAATGAATAAGACCGTAAGTTATGATAAGTGAGTTAGAGAAGCTGATGTTAACTCTTCCTAGTATGAGGGTGATTCGGAGATTGATCAATAAATTGCATATTTTCTCTGAAATACACTTTGGGTAAAAGACCGTGAGACTCTCATCAAAGCTAAATGAATATGTAAGGCACCAACCTAAAATCTTTATATGGTGGCTCACCAAGGAAACTGTCTTCTCTTTAATATTCTTACTATTCTGACCCTGGTGGAATTATATTTATATCTCAGACATTTCTGAATTATCTTCTTAATACTAGTTCAGAAAATCAGTTAATCAGGATAATGTACAAGTTAATTAATTCTTCATGAAGCCATTTTGTCAAATGGAATAATTAAGCTTTGTAACTATCAATGATAGCAAAAATAATTTTATATATCAAAAATCTAATTAATGAATAATAATCATTATTGATTGCATATGCTATGAAAACAAAGTGTTATAGTCCTTATTTACACATGAGAATACTGAGATTTAAAGAGGTTAAGTACTCTGTGGAAGGCTGTACATCACCAATGGTGAGGCCGGTTTGTCACCACAAGTTTTACTGGTGTTGAGGTTTTTGCATATTAATCACATTGTCTGATTGTCATTAAGAGTACCAGCACCAAATGTTTATTGAGTCTTATTATGTTACACAGAGCTGGAATATGAACCCAAAAGTCTAGTTTCAGAGCCCATGTTTGTAACCAATACTCAAAGATATTTTGTATATTGTTTTAAGTGTCTACTAGCCTCCTCACTAGAACTATAATACAGTTATTCTCTTTGCATACATACGTTTAAGGATAAGTTAAACATGGTTATCTAGGTCAGGAAGTCTCGAAGAGTGCATTCAAACAAATTTTGAAAATGTATAGCAATGACAGATTGGGGATTATAAATCTAATTCATGTTTGTTGTAAAAAGATTTTTTTAAAAAAAGGAAAAAGAAGAAAGTAAAAGCCATCTATAATTCCTCCTTTCCAGATATATGTATTGTCAATCAATCTTTGGATTCGGAAGCAAAACTGCATTGAATTATAAGAGATGAGAATTTAAAGACTCTCTAAACCAATCAAAAGGTGTTTTGGTCATCAGAAAAACCCCTGAAGCCCCTTAGTTTTCATGTGGTGTTATAATGAGAAATTACCAAAATATGCATAGAAACCACTACATAGCCAGGTCACTTAGCCTTTTGGCACCTCAGGTACTCCTTTGAAAGAGAAGATTAATAAGCCCTTGCATACATGCCTCAGGGATATTTAAGGATAAATTAGATTATAATTTAAGAAATAATAGATAAATAAAGTAATACGTGCAATGATAATTCTTTCAAGCAGGGTAAAATAATGCGTAATTATAGCCCAGAGTGTCAGTCTCACATTCCAAAGTAAAATTGTCAAGGTCAGTCTCAGGTCCTGGAGGCTTTCAGTAGTCCCCTGCCATGTGGTCCTTCATAGGTCCTTGCAAAACATGAGAGCTTAATTCCTCAAGGCCAGCAGAAGAATCCCTGCTGCTTTGTGTCTCTTCTTTCAGGAAAGATCTGGCCCTCTTTTAAAAGGGGTTGCTTTAATAGGTTGGAACAGCCTTTTCTCTTTTGATTAACTCAAAATCGACTGACTAGAGACCTTAATTACATTGGTAAAATCTACTCATCTTTGCCATATTCAACTGGTTAGAAGTAAATTATAAAGTCCATGCACGCTAAAGGGGAGGGCATTGTATTAATACAAACCTGTGGTCATCAGGGCTAAAATTTGGGGGGACTTTTAGAATTCTGTCTACCACAGATCGATTCTTCAGTGTGATGCTTGCATTTAAGTCTGCTTATAATATTTTTCTATAGATATTTTAAATTTTTAGGTGAACAATTTTCACAATTATTTATTTCTACTTTTTGGATTTGTGTCTTCTACAGTACCCAGGTAGGAAGCCCATCATCCATTAGCTATTTTTCCTGATGTTCTTCCCCAACCCCATGGATGTCTGGTGTGTGTTGTTCCCTGCCATATGCCCATGTGTTCTCATCATTCAACTCCCACTTATAAGTGAGAATACACGGTGCTTGGTTTTATTCTCCTGTGTTAGTTTACTGAGGATAATGACTTCCAGCTCTATCCATGTCCCTGCAAAGGACAGATCTTGTTCTTTTTTATGGCTGCAGGGTATTCCATATGTGTATGAACCATATTTTCTTTATCCAGTCTATAACTGATCAGCATTTGGGTTGATTTCAGGTCTTTGCTATTGTGAAGAGCGCTGCAATGAACGTACATATGCATGTATCTTTATTACAGAATTATTTCTAGTCCTTTGGGTATAAACCCAGTAATGGAATTGCTGGGTCAAATGATATTTATGCCTCTAGGTCGATAAGGAATGACCACAATGTTTTCCACAATGATTGAACTAATTTACACTCCCAACAGTGTAAAAGCATTTATTTTTCCCTGCAACCTCACAAAGCATCTTTTTCTTTTCTTTTTTGACAGAGTTTTGCTCTGTCACCCAGGCTGAAGTGCAGTGGCATGATCTTGGCTCACTGCAATCTCTACCTCCTGGGTTCAAGTGATTCTCATAACACAGCATCCCTAGTAGCTGGGATTACAGGTATGTGCCTCCACATCTGACCAATTTTTGCATTTTTAGTAGAAATGGGGTTTCACCATGTTGGCCTGCCTGGTCTCGAAATCCTGACTTCAGGTAATCTGCCTGCCTCTGCCTCCCAAAGTGCTGGGATTACAGGCATCCTCACCTGGCCACATCTATTGTTTTTTGACTTGTTAATAATAGCCATTCTAACTGGGATGAGATGGTTCTCATTGTAATTTTGATTTGCATTTTTCCAATGATCAGTGATATTGAGCATTTTTCCAAATGTTTCTTGGTCACATGCATGCCTTGTTTTGAGAAGGGTCTGTTCATGTCCTTTTCCCACTTTTTAATGAGGTTGTTTATTTTTTTCTTGTAAATTTAAGTTCCTTGTAGATTCTGGATATTAGATCTTTGTCAGATTGATAGATTGTAAGAACTTTCTCCCATGCTGTACGTAGTCTTTTTATTCTGATAATAGTTTATTTTGCTGTACAGGAGCTCTTTAGTTTAATTAGATACCATTTGCCAATTTTTGTTTCTATTGCAATGGCTTTTGGAATTTTTGTCATGAAATTTTGGCCCGTGCCTTTGCCTTGAATGGTATTGCCCAATTTTCTTCTAGGGTTTTTATAGTATTTGTCGTTTGTATTTTGGGTTGTAGTTTTTAATCCATTTTGGTTTAATTTTCGCATATGGTATAAGAAAGGGGTCAGTATCAATTTTCTGCATATGGCTAGCCAGTTCTCCCAACACCAGTTATTAAATAGGGAATTATTTCTCTGTTGCTTGTTTTTATTAGGTTTTTTGAAGATCAGATGGTTTTAGGTGTGTGGGCTCATTTCTGAATTCTCTATTCTGTTTCATTCATCACTGTTTGTTCTTGTAGCAGTACCATGCTATTTTGTTTACTGTAGCCTTACTGTATAGTTTGAAGGCAGGTAGCATGATGCCTCCAAATTTCTTCTTTCTGTTTAGAATGGACTTTACTATTTGAGCTCCTTTTTTGGTTCTGTATTACCTTTAAAATAGTTTCTTTTCTCACACCTGTAATCTCAGCACTTTGAGAAGCTGAGGTGGGTGGATGAGGACCTCAGGAGTTCAAGACCAGCCTGGCTAACATAGTGAAACTCGTCTCTACTAAAAATACAAAAATTAGTCTGGCGTGTTGGCACATGCCTGTATTTCCAGCTACTAAGGAGGCTGAGGAAGGAGAATCACTTGAACCTGGGAGTTGGAGGTTGCAGTGAGCTGAGACCACACCATTTCACTCCAGGCTGGGTGACAGAGTGAGACTCTGTCTCAAAAAACAAAACAAAACAAAACAAAACAAAAAACAAAATTTCTTTTCTAATTCAATTAAGAATGTCACTGATAGTTTAATGGGAATTGCATTGAATCTATAAAATACTTTGGGCAGCAAGGCCATTTTCACGATATTGATTTTTTGTATCCATTCTTCGTGCCTAGAAATGTTTCTCCATTTGTTTGTATCCTCTCTGATTTCTTTGAGCATTGGTTTGTAGTCCCCCTTGAAGAGTTCCTTCACTTCTCTTGTTAGCTGTATTCCTATGTATTTTTTTTTTCATTTTTTAGCAACTGTGAATGGGAATTCATTCATGATTTGGCATGTTGTTGTGTTTAGGGATACTAGTGATTTTTGCATATTGATTTTATATCCTAAGACTTTGTCAAAGTTGCTCATCAGCTTAAAAAGCATTTGAGCTGAGACAATGGGCTTTTCTAGATTTAGAATAATTTCATCTGTAAACAAAGATGATTTGACCTCCTCACTTCCTATTTGAATGCATTTTATACTTTATCTCTTTGACTTGCATGATTGTCATGGCCAGAATTTCCAATACGATATTGAATAGGAGTGGTGAAAGAGGGCATCCTTGTCTTGTGTCAGTTTTCAAGGGGAATGCTTCCAAATTTTACCTATTCAGTATGATATTGGCTGTGGGTGAGTCATATATGGCTCTTATTATTTTGAAGTATTCCTTCAATAACTAGTTTATTGAGAGTTTTAAACATAAAGGGATGTTAAATTTTATCAAAGACCATTTCTGCATCTATTGAAATAATCATGTGGATTTTGATTTTGGTTCTGTTTAAGGAATCACATTTATCATTTGCATATGTTGAACCAATCTTGCATCCCTTTTATTGATTTGCATGTGTTGAAGCCAACTTGATCATGGTGAATAAACTTTGATGTTCTGGTGGATTTGGTTTATCAGTATTTTATTGAGGATTTTTGCACTGATGTTCATCAAAAATATTGGCCTGAAGCTTTCTTTTTTTTGTTATATCTCTGCCAGGTTTTGGTATAAGGATGATGCTAGACTTATACAATGAATTAGGGAGGAGTACCTCTTATTCAATTTTTTTGGAATAGTTTCAGTAGAAATGATATCAGTTCCTCTTTGCACCTCTGCTAGTATTCCACCACTGAATCCATCTTGTCCTGCAATTTTTTGGTTGGTAGGCTATTTACCACTGCCCCAATTTCTGAATATTTTATTGTTGTATTCATGATTCCAGTTCTCCTGATTCAGTCTTGGGAGAGTGTATGTGTCTGGGAATTTATCAATTTCTTCTTGATATTCTATTTTTTGTATGTAGAGGTGTTTATAGTATTCTCCAATGGTTGTTTGTATTTCTGTGGGGTCAGTAGTAATATCCCCCTTATTTCTGATTGTGTTTACTAGATTATTCTCTCTTTTCTTTTATATTTGAGTAGCTAGTGGTCTATTTTATTAATTAAAAAAAACTGCTTCTGCATTTTTTTGATTTTTTGAAGGGTTTTCATGTCTCTATCTCCGTCAGTTCATCTCTGATCTTGGTTATATTTTTGTCTTCTACAAGCTTTGGCATTATTTGCTCTTGGATCTGTAGTTCTTTTAGTAGAGATGATAGATTATTGACTTGAGATCTTTCTAGGTTTTTGATGTGGGCATTTAGTGCTATAAATTATCCTCTTAACACTGCTGTAGTTGTGACCCAGAAATTCTGGTATGTTGTCTCTTTGTTCTAATTAATTTTAAAGGACTTCTTCATTTCTGTCTTAATTTCATTATTTACCCAGGAGTCATTCAAAAGCAACTTGTTCAATTTTCATGTAGTTGATTGGATTTCTTAGTCAAGTTCTAATTTGATTGGGCTCTTGAATGAGACTGTTTGTCATGATTTCAGTTCCTTTGCCTTGGCTGAGGAGTGTTTTACTTCAGATTATGTGATCAATTTTAGAGTAAGTTCCATGTGACAATGAGAACAATGTATATTCTGTTGTTTTTCTGTGGAGCGTTCTTTAGATATATATAAGGTCCACTAGATTGAGAGGAGAGTTCAGGTCTTGAATATATTTTTTAATTTTCTCTCTTGAAGATCTGTCTAATATTGTCAATGGGATGTTAAAATCTCCCCTTATTTGTGTGTGTCAATCTAAGTTTCTTTGTAGGTCAGTAAAATCTTGCTTTATGAATTTGGGTGCTTGTATTAGTCCGTTTTTATGCTGCTGATAAAGACATACCTGAGACTAAACAATTTACAAAGGAAAGAAGTGTAATGGAGAACTCACCATTCCACAGGGTTATGGAAGGTGAACCTCACATGATGAACTTCAAAATCATGGTGAAAGGCAAGGAGGAGCAAGTCACATCTTACATGGATGGCAGCAAGCAAAAGAAGCTTGTCCAGGGAAACTCCCATTTTAAAAACCATCAAGTTTCATAAGACACATTAACTATAATGAGAACTGCTTAGGAAAACCCACACCACCTAATTCAATCACCTCTCACTAGGTTCCTTCCATTACAGGTAGAATTGGGTGAATTACAATTCAAGATGGAATTTGGGTAGGTATACAGCCAAACCATATTATTCCACCTCTGACCCTTCCTAGTTCTAATGTCCTCACATTTCAAAAGCAATCATGCCTTCCCAACAGTCCCTCAGAGTCTTAACTCGTTTCAGCATTAACTCAAAAGTCCACAGTCCAGCATCTCATGTGAGACAGGGCAAGTCCCTTTTACATATTAGACTGAAAAATCAAAAGCAAGTTACTTACTTTTTAGGTATAATGGGAGTACAGGCATTTGGTAAATACAGCCATTCCAAATGGGATAAATTGACCAAAACAAAGGGCCTACAGGCCCCATGCAAGTCCAAAATCCAGTGGGGCAGTCAAATTTTAAAGCACCAAAATAATCTACTTTGACTCCATGTCTCACATCCAGGTCACGCTGATGCAAAAGATGATTTCCCATGGTCTTGGGCAGCTCCTCCCCTGTGGCTTTGCAGGGTACAACCTCCCTCCTGGCTGCTTTCATTGGCTGTCATTGAGTGTCCACAGCTTTTGCAGGCACATGGTTCAAGCTGTCAGTGGATCTACCATTCTGGGATCTGGAGGACAGTGGCCCTCTTCTCACAGCTCCACTAGGTGATGCCTCAATAGGAACTCTGTGTGGGGGGGCTCTCACCCCACATTTCCCTTCTGCATTGTCCTAGTAGAGGTTCTATATGAAGGCTTTTTCCCTGCAGAAAACTTCTGCCTTGGCATCCAGGTATTTCCATACATCCTTTGAAATCTAGGTAGAGGTTCCCAAACCCTAATTCTTCTGTGCATTCGCAGGCTCAACACCATGTGAAAGCTGCCAAGGCTGGGGCTTGCACCTTCTGAAGCTACAGCTTGAGCTCTAATATGGTCCCTTTCAGCCACAGCTAGAGTGGCTTTTGCTTTATCCTTCATTTATGAAGCTTAGTTTGGGTTGATATAAAATTATGGGATGAAAATTCTTTTTTTAAAAGAATGTTGAATATTGACCCTCAATCTCTTCCGGCTTGTAGGGTTTCTGCTGAGAGGTCTGCTCTTTGTCTGATTGGTTTTCCTTTGTAGGTGACTTGGCTTTTCTCTCTGACTGCCCTTAACATTTTTTTCTTTCATTTTGACATTGGAGTATCTGATGATTATGTGTCTTGGAGTATCTTCTCATGGAGTATGTTTCTGGGATTCTCTGCATTTCCTGAATTTGAGCATTCACATGTCTTGCTAGGTTAGGAAGGTTATTCTGAGTGATATGCTGAAGTATATTTTCCAACTTGATTGTATTCTCCCTGTCTGTTTCAGGTACCCTAATCAGTCAGAAGTTCAGTCTCTACATAATCCCATAATTCTCAAAGGTTTTGTTCATTTATTTTTTTTCTTCTATCATTGTCTACCTGTCTTATTCAGAAAGACAGTCTTCCAGTTGTGAGATTATTTTTTTCAATGACCTACTCTGCTATTGATACTTGTGATGGAATTGTGGGTTTCTCATGTTGTGTTTTTCAGCTTCACTAGTTGGTTATGTTCCTCCCTAAACTGGCAGTTCTGACTATCAGCTCCTGTATTGTTTTATCATGATTTTTGGCTTGTTTGCATTGGGTTACAATATGTTTTTTAGCTCAGCTCAGTTTATTATTACTCACCTTCTGAAACCTATTTCAGTCAGTTCAGCCATCTCAGCCTCAGCTCAGTTCTGTGTCCTTGCTAGATAGGTGTTGCAGTCATTTGCAAGAGAAGAGGCATTCTGACTTTTTAGTTTTTAGTATTTTTGCATTGATTCTTCCTCATCTTTGTGGGCTTATTGACCTTTGATCTTTGAGTTTGTTGACCTTTGAATGAGGTTTGTGTGGGGTCTTTTTGTTATTGTTGTTTTCTGTTTTTTCATTTTTCTTTTAATAGTCAGGCAACTCTACTATAGGGCTGCTATAGTTTGCAGGGTATCTGCTGCAGTCCCTAGTTGCTTCAGCCACTCTTGCACCAGGTGGTCTTACCAGTGAAGGCTGTGAAACAACAAAATGACAGCCAGCTCCACTCTCCAGAAGCTCCATCCTGGGAAGGGCACTGACCTGCAGTCACCTGCAGTTGACAGCTGGGTACCTCTGGTGGGAGATCTAACCCAATCAAGAGGGGTGGGATCAGGGGTCCCCCCAAAGAAGCAATCTGGTTGCTTCTTGGTAGAGCAGGAGTGTTGCACTGGGAAAAACCCTTTTTCATTGTGACTGTCTGGATTCTCCACAGCTGGCAGACTGAAATGGCTGAGTCCCACAAGCTGCAGAGTTGGTGGCTGCCCCTCTCCCAGAGAATGTGGTCCCATCGCAGTCAGACTTTGATCTGCTGCCACTGGCTGGCTAGGATTCCAAGCTAGTGGGTCCCAACCCATGAAGTGTTGTGCAAATGGAGCACAGAGATTGATGCTGCTTGGCTTCCTGGATTCAGCCTCCTTCCTAGGGATACACACCGACAGAGTTTTCTACCTTATCAGGGATCTGGGAACCAAAGCATGTAAAACTCTTTGGTCTTTGAATGCCTGAACAGCTGATCTGCCAAAACTTTACACAGCTCTGGGTATTGGACCCAAGGCCCTGGTGGCATGGACTCGTGACTGGATCTCCTGATCCACAAATTGCAAAGATCTTTGGGAGAAGTGTGACTTCCTAGGTGGTGTTGCACAATCACTCACCACCCCTTCTGGCTGGGAGTGAGGGTTCCCTTGGCTCTGTGCTGCTCCTAGGTAGGCTGTTGCCTCCCCGCTCCACCTGTACTTCTCCTTGTTCTCTGGGTCAAGCTACTTGCCTTTCAGTCCCAATGCAAGAACCTGTATACTTCAGTTGAAGGTGTTGAATTCACTTGCCCTTTTTCTTTCTCTCTGTGAGTTCCACAGACCACAGCTGCTTCTTATTAGCCATGTTTGCCTAGTTCTGCAGGCTGTACAAAAGAATGCCTGGGAGGCCTCAGGAAACTTACAATCATGGTGGAAGGCAAAGAGGAAGCAAGCATATCTTATGGCTAAGAGATGAGAGAGTGTGAGTGTTCTTAACTTACTGCAGACTATCTGAATAAACGTACTGAAGAAAATGGCCCTCTACTAGAACAAAAAGCCACATTAGTACTTCTTTAGTGTCTTGTAGGCATTAGATTTGATGCTAAGTTTTTAACAATGAATGAGAAACAGAATCTGCCCTTCAGTCAGTTGTAACACACTCATTGAGACAAGCATATTGACATTTAACTAGGTTTAAATTTAGAAATCCACCATGGAGTGCTTTGGGTGCTTTTAGGGAGCACCTTTGGAGTTCTGGCAATATTTCCAAAAACAAACAAACAAAAACACAAAGCATTTGAACTGAAGAGGAAGAGAGGAAAAGTTATGTACTCTACAACAGGAATGTACTCTAAACAAAGAGATCTTTAGGTGACAGCGGATGGATGCAGTAAACCACCATGGCATGTGTATACCAATGTAACAATCTTGCAAGATCTGCTCATGTACCCCAGAACTTAAAATAAAATTAAAAAAAAAAAAAACAGGCCTCATAAGCAAAAGCACAAAAGTCTAAACCTATTAGATGAGTTAGAGAACTCATAGCAAGAAAAATTACGGGCAAAAAGGAATGGTAGGAAAAGACTTAACAAGAGTCAGAGTCAATTAATTTATCTCCTGAAAGTTAATTAACAATTAGTTTTTCATTTGTGAACAATAAATACACAGAGCAAATGAGATTTTGCTTGAGAAAAATAAACTCTTCATATTAATTGACTGACTCTTCTATTGAGGTCTCAACAATTGGGAATTTTCTTTTAACTAACCATAGTTATTTGATAATTTAATTCTATAGAATTTAGTTTCCTTATCTGAAAATTTTATTGCTTACTTTCTGCTTCTTACAAAAATGACAAGAGAGGAAGTACAAAATGATTTTTGTCTAAATAGGCACCTTTAAAAATGCAGAATATAATAAATGTCTAAGTCACATTATCAAGACCATTGGAGTTTAGAATATTATCTATTGTAATAATTTGGTTAGAAAGACTGTAAGAGATAGTTTAAAAATCATAAAGTATGGCTCTAACAGAAGGCATTAAGAATGAGATTTACTAGAAAATCTTTAATATGAGTAAGAAAAAGTAAAACATAATCAGATATAGATCTCTGGATAAATCCTCTATGTTGTTTGCTTTTACAGTCCTTATATAGATTCAACATTATTTTATTCAAAATAAAGCTATTTCACAATGTTGACAAAACTAGGCATTTGAATTAAAGTGGAGAAAAGAAATGACAAATACAGGGCAGGATATTGAACTCTATTTTAGCTTCAGGCCTCAGACTACTATTCTGGAATTATAGGTCTCAGGTTCATCATAACTTCAAAATCTTGCATTGAAAATAGGGATTGGTTTTTCTGTTGTGTTTCAAAATGATTTCTTTTTGTAAAGACAACAATGACTTGTTTTTTGCTATTTGACTCCTAGGCATGATGTTGACTTTTTGATTTAAGAAAAAAAACAGTAAGTCAGAAGCTGTGTCCCTGTGATACCATTAATAACCAACTGAAAACTAGTTATATTAAGCTACAAGAGGGGGAAAATGTGGACAAATATAGAAATATTTCTTTTTTATATATTTAAAAATAATAATGCCATTGGATGTTTGACATTATTCAATATTAAAGTGAGGTTGTAGCTATAAAATTTTGAAAGGCAGAAGATAGAGTACTTATTTTATTGACATAAAAGAGGAAGAGTCATTTATTTGAACATTGCATTCAAAATATTAGCTTTTGAAACTCTGGCATAATAACAATGAAATAAAAAGTTAAATCCTAGGTGATCAGAATGGAGGCAGCAAACCAGCATTGGCATGTGTATACCTATGTAACAATCCTGCAAGATCTGCACATGTACCTCAGAACTTAAAGTAAAATAAAAAGAAAAAAAATGTTAATAAATGTTCTCTCAAAAGGAATTTGGAGGAAAGAGGCATTATTTATTTGAAAAGTTTGCAAACTGGGAAGACACAGCTTTTGTGTAAAACAAAGATAGATTCCAGAGAACAAAAAGGGAGTTCAAAGTTTATAGCAAAATTTGCCACCCAGGTTCCCAATCATATCTGTTCGGTCTGGTTACAAATAAAGGATTCATGCTCACTTATTTCTGATTGGTGGGTAGAGCTCATTCCTGATTGGTTCATACAGTTAAACCCTAATTGAGTAGAACAGGTGATTTCTGATTGGTTTCCAAGTCCAAAACTGGAAGTCTCTGTCAGATGTTTTTTTCAAACTATAAGTTATTGGGAAGGGAGGAAGGATCTATTTGCAGCTTATTTTGACACTAACAACAAAGAACTGATTTGGCTTGATTGTAGAAATGGAAGTACTGTGATAAGTTGACAACATCTTTCTAGGAACACAGGGCACACGCTTATGCTCTCATCCAGCTATGGCTTCCTGGTTCTGATTCAAATTTTAGTACCTCAGTTAGCCATGCGAAATGCATTCTCTGTGTTAGCTGGGGCATAGTTTAACAGAACAAATGGAAGAAGGAACACAAAATGAGACATTTGATAAAGAGGAAGGAGGAAAGTACTTACATGTTTCTAAAAATTGTGTTATATAATCCTCACAATAAGCTAGTGAGGTGGATATTAACTTGATTTAATAGATGAGAATATTAAAGCAAAGCTATGTACCTCATCAAAGTATGTGTATATGTATTTATGTATATGTGTGCATATGCACCTATATAATCTTACCTCTTATCTACCTGTCAATCATGCCTATCACCATGTCTAAAAGAGAGTAGATGCTAAATATATGTAGATTTTCTTCCCTCATTCTCTTATTAAAAATCCTATATTTACCATGCAGATAAAATAAAATCTTCTTGAAATGGATCAACATTTTAGCCTTTTAGAAGAATGTATAGTCGCAAGGTAATTTAAACAGCACATTTTTTTTCTCTCTCCCTCATAATAATAATTGATTTGGCTAGCTTCTTTCCCAGTAACTTAGAATAAGATTTTTGGGTCTCAATGTTTATAGGCACCAGACTCATTCAAGGATTTTATTCATTTTCACCAAACACTTGGAATTTCTTTATACTTCAAATAAATTACAATGTAATATATCATATTTTTCACATTATTTGAATTTGTGTCTAGGGATTTCTAAAGTCTAAGAGCTTAAAAGATATACACAATGAATCTGAGAGCTAAGGAAATATAAAATTTAAAGAAATATATTCATTTTGAATGTGCTAACCTTTCCCCACAGACTCTGAATAAAATTACTTCTTGAAAGGAACAAGTTCTCAGAGGCTTTAGGCTTTTGAGCAAATGAGGTCAATACATAAACTGTGGTTAAATGCATCCATAAAAATGGTGACTTAAAAATCATATATGCTAACAAGAAACATTTATCAAGTCATATAGAAGCTTTTCTTATAAAACGTAGGCATCTCGATGTTGTTGTAAATAATGAAATTAAGTCAGAAATAAATGAGTTCTTTGAAACCAATGAGAACAAAGAAACAACATACCAGAATCTCTGTGACACAGCTAAAGCGTGTTTAGAGGAAAATTTATGGCACTAAATGCCCACAGGATGAAGTAGGAAAGATCTAAAATTAACATCCTAACATCACAATTAAAAGAACTGCAGAAGCAAGAGCAAACAAATTCAAAAGCTAGCAGAAGACAAGAAATAACTAAGACCAGAGCAGAACCGAAGAAGATGAAGACGTGAAAACCTTTCAAAAAATTAATGAATACAAAAGTTGGGTTTTTGAAAAGATTGAAAAAATAGATAGACCACTAGCCAGACTAATAAAGAAGAAAAGAGAGAAGAATCAAATAGACACAAACAAAATGAAAAAAGACAGATTACCACTGATCCCACAGAAATGCAAACTACCATCAGAGAATACTATTAAAAACCTCTACACAAAAAACTAGATAATCTAGAAGAAATCGACAAATTCCTGAACACATACAGCCTCCCAAGACTAAACCAGGAAGAAATCAAATCCCTGAATAGATCAATAAGAAGTTCTGAAAATGAGGCAGTGATTAATAGCTTACCAAACAAATAAAGTCCAGGACCAGACAGATTCGCAGCTGAATTCTACCAGTGGTACAAAGAGGAGCTGTTGTCATTCCTTCTGAAACTATTCTAGACAAAACAAAAAGAGGGAATCCTCCCTAACTCATTTTATGAGGCCAGCATTATCCTGATACCAAAACCTGGCAGATACACAACAAAAACAGAAAGTTTCAGGCCAATATCCCTGATGAGTATTGATGCAAAAATCCTCAGTAAAATACTGGCAAACCAAATCCAGCAGCATATCAAAAAGCTTATCCACCATGATCAAGTCAGCTTCATCCCTGGGATGCAAGGCAGGTTCAACAACACATGCAAATCAATAAACATAATCCATCACATAAACAGAACCAATGACAAAAAATACATGATTATCTCAAAAGATGTAGAAAAGGCCTTCTGTAAAAGTCAATAGTCCTTCATGCTAAAGACTCTCAATAAACTAGGTACTGATGGAACATATCTAAAAATAATTAGAGCTGTTTATGACAAACCCACAGCCAATATTATACTGAATGGACAAAAGCTGGAAGCATTTCCTTTGAAAACTGGCACAAGACAAGGATCTCTTCTCTCACCACTCCTATTCAATATAGAATTGGAAGTTCTGGCCAGGACAATCAGGCAAGATAAAGAAATAAAAGGTATTCAAATAGGTAGAGAGGACGTCAAATTGTCTCTGTTTGCAGATGACATGAGTGTATATTTAGAAAACCCCATCATCCCAGCCTATGTTCTCCTTAAGTTGATAAGCAACTTCAGCAAAGTCTCAGGATACAAAGTCAATGTGCAAAAATCAAAGTATTACTATACACCAATAATAGACAGAGAGCCAAATCACAAGTGAACTCTCATTCACAATTGCTACAAAGAGAATAAAATAGCTAGGCATACAACTTACAAGAGATGTGAAGGACCTCTTCAAGGATCTTCAAGGAGTACTACAAACTACTACTCAAGAAAATAAGAGAGGACACAAACAGATGAAAAACATTCCATCTTCATATGTAAGAAGAATCATTATCATGAAAATGGCCATATGGCCCAAAGTAATTTATAGATGCAATGCTATCCCCATCAACTTACCACAAACTTTCTTCACAGAATCAGAAAAATTTACTTTAAATTTCATATGGAACCAAAAAAAGAGCTCATATAGCCAAGGTAATTTATGCAAAAGAACTAAGCTGGAGGCATCATGCTACCTATTTCAGACTATACTACAAGGTTATAGTAACCAAAACAGCATGATACTGGTACCAAAATAGAGATATAGACCGAAGAAACAGAACAGAGACTTCAGAAATAGCACCACACATCTACAACTATCTGATCTTTGACAAACTTGACAAAATGTCATTGAGAAAATGACTCGTTTAATAAATTAGTTGGGAAAACTGGCTAGCCATATGCAGAAAACTGAAACTAGACTCCTCCCTTAAACCTTGTACAAAAGTTAACTCAAGATGGATTAAAGACTTAAATTTATGACAGAAAATCATAAACATCCTGGAAGAAAACCTAGGCAATACCACTCAGGAAATAGTCATGGGCAAAGACTTCATGAGTAAAACAGTGAAAGCAATAACAACAAAAGCCAAAATTGACAAATGGGTTCTAATTAAACTAAAGAGCTTCTGCATAGCAAAAGTAACTATCATTAGAGTGAACAGGCAACCAACAGAATGGGAGAAAAAATTTGCAATATATTTATCTAACAAAGGGCTAATATCCAGAATCTACAAAGAACTTAGGCAAATTTATAAGAAAAAGCAAACAACCCCATCAAAAAGTGGGCAAAGGTATGAATAGACACTTTTCAAAAGAAGACATTTATGTAGCCAACAAACATATGAAAAATATCTTATCATCACTTGTCATTAGAGAAATTTAAATAATTGTTGTATCTAAAAATAATTAGAGCTGTTTATGACAAACCCACAGCCAATATTATACTGAATGGACAAAAGCTGGAAGCATTTCCTTTGAAATGTTTTGTAAATAAATGTAATAATTGTTGTGTTTTTCTACTTGGTAGATGTAAATAAAAACCACAATGGGATACCATCTCATACCAGTTAGAATGGCGATCAGTAAAAACTCAGGAAACAACAGATCCTGGATAGGATGTGGAGAAATAAGAACACTTTTACACTGTTGGTGAGAGTATAAATTAGTTCAGTCTTTGTGGAAGACAGTGTAGGAATTCCTCAAGGATGTAGAACCAGAAATACAATTTGACCCAGGAATCCCGTTACTGGGCATATACTCAATGGATTATAATTCATTCTATTTAAAGATACATGCACATGTATGTTTTTTGCAGCTCTATTCATAATAGCAAAGACTTGGAACCACCTCAAATGCCCATCAATGATAGACTAGATAAAGAAAATTCAGCACATATCTACTGTGGAACACTATGCAGCCATAAAAAAGGATGAGTTCATGTCCTTTGAAAGGACACGGATGAAGCTGGAAATCATCATTCTCAGCAAACTAACACAGGAACAGAAAACTAAACACTGGATATTCTCTCATAAGTGGGAGCTGAACAATGAGAAGACATGGACACAGGGAGGGGAACATCACACACTAGGGCCTGTCAGGGGCATGGTGACTAGGGGAGGGATAGTATTAGGAGAAACACCTAATGTAGATGACAGGTTGATGGGTGCAACAAACCACCATGGCACATATATGCCTATGTAATAAACCTGAACATTCTGCACATGTATCCCAGAACGTAAAGTATAATAAAAAATAAAAAAATTAAAGCATAAAACACTAAATTATCAGTGATATACTTTCTCTAGGATAAATTAATCACACTGGATGGGTTTATATGTATTGATCACTCAAAACTTGATGTAAATAATAAATTATGTGTGTGTATGTGCCATAAAATGCCTAGTATATCAGAATTGATATATAATATATGCTGTGTTTACTTTTACCTCCACTCTTATACCTATACTGTTCAGTGAGTGTCTAGAAGGTTTTGGGCACTATAAGAAGATATAGTTATTATTCTTCCAGAAATGCCCATCTTGTCTACTACATTCTTATTTTGTCGATTCATAAAAGACATTTTGTTAACAATTTCACGTTTGAATTTTCTAAGTAGTTTCTGACGTACATAAGTGACAAAAGAAGCAGCTAAACATAATTTGATTTTAACTAGTTTCATATTATAAATTTTGTCATGATGAATGTTGCCACTTATATCCAGGAAACAGCCCAGTTCTGCCACATTTCCTTCTGCCAACACCTTAATTTTTACCTTTAGCATTTCACAGAGATAAACATGATGTAGTTTAACTAGCTGCCTGCACCACACTGCTTTTTCTCTTATCTATTCTGCATTAAGTCAAGTAAGCCTTCTGTTTCTATTCCTTTTTTTTATTGCATTTTAGGTTTTGGGGTACATGTGAAGAACATGCAAGATTGTTGCATAGGTGCATATGTGGCAGTGTGATTTGCTGCCTTCCTCCCCTTCACCTATATGTGGCATTTCTCCCCATGCTATCTCTCCCCAACTCCCCACCCACCACCGTCCCTCCCCTATTTCCCCCCAACAGACCCCAGTGTATAGTGCTCCCCTCCCTGTGTCCATGTGTTCTCATTGTTCAACACCCGCCTATGAGTGAGAACATGAGGTGTTTGATTTTGTGTTCTTGTGCTGAGAACGATGGTTTCCAGGTTCATCCATGTCCCTACAAAGGATGTGAACTCATCATTTTTGATGGCTGCATAATATTCCATGGTGTCTATGTGCCACATTTTCCCTGTCCAGTCTATCATCGATGGGCATTTGGGTTGGTTCCAGGTCTTTGCTATTGTAAACTGTGCTGCAATGAACATTCATGCACATGTGTCCTTATAGCAGAACGATTTATAATCCTTTGGATATATACCCAGTAATGGGATTGGCAAACACAAGCCTAACATAGAGTTTTTATGGCATTAGGCCTCATGTTTAAATCTTTAATCCATCTAGAGTTAATTTTTGTATAAGGTATAAGGAAGGGGTCTAGTTTCAGCTTTCTGCATACGGCTAGCCAGTTTTCCCAACACCATTTATTAAATAGGGAATACTTTCCCCATTGCTTGTTTTTGTCAGATTTGTCAAAGATCAAATGGTTGCAGTTGTGTGACATTCTTTCTGAGGCATCTGTTTTGTTCTATTGGTCTATATCTCTGTTTTTGTTACAGTAACCTTATAATATAGTTTGAAGTCAGGTAGCATGATGCCTCCAGCTTTGTTTTTGTTGTTGTTGTTGTTGTTTTTTTGTTTTTTTTTTGTCTTTTTTTTCTTAGGATTGTCTTGGCTATGTGGGCTCTTTTTTTGGTTCCATATGAAGTTTAAGGTTTTTTTTTTTTCCATTTCTGTGAAGAAAGTCATTGGTAGCTTGATGGGGAAAGCATTGAATCTATTAATTACTTTGGGCAGTATGGCCATTTTCATGATATTGATTCTTCCTGACCATGAGCATGGAACGTTTTTCCATTTATTTGTGTCCTCTCATTTCCTTGAGCAGTGGTTCATAGTTCTTCTTGAAGAGGTTCTTCACATCTCTTGTTAGTTTTATTCCTAGGAATTTTATTCTCTTTGTAGCAATTGTAAATGGGAGTTCACTCATGATTGGTTCTCTGTTTATTATTGGTGTATAGGAATGCTTGCTATTTTCACACATTGACTTTGTATTCTGAGACTTTGCTAAAGTTGCTTATCAGCTTAAGTAGATTTGGGGCTGAGACGATAGGGTTTTCTAAATATACAGTATGTCATCTGCAAACAGAGACAATTTTATGTTCTCTCTTATTCGAATACCCTTTATTTCTTTCTCTTGCCTGATGGCCCTAGACAGAACTTTCAATACTATGCTGAATAGGAGTGGTGAGAGAAGTTATCCTTGTCTTGTGCCAGTTTTCAGAGGGAATGCTTCCAGTTTTTTCCTAGTCAGTGTGATATTGGCTGTGGATTTTTCATAAAGGGCTCTGATTATTTTGAGATACAATCTATCTGTACCTAGTTTATTGAGAGCTTTTAGCATAAAGTGCTGTAAATTTTGTTGAAGGTCTTCTCTGCATCTTTTGAAATAATCATGTGGTTTTTGTCTTTGGTTCTGTTTATGGGATGGATTATGCTTATGGATTTGCAGATGTTGAACCAGTCTTACATCCCTGGATGAAGCTGATTTGATCGTGATGGAGAAGCTTTTTGTTGTGTTTTTTGACTTGGTTGGCCAGTATTTTATTGAGGATTTTTACATCTACGTTCATCATGGATATTGGCCTGAAATTATCTTTTTAAATTGCATCTCTGCCAGGTTTTGGTATCAGGATGATGTTGGTCTCACAAAATGAGTTAGGGAGGATTCCCTCTTTTTGTATTGCTCCTCCTGGTACCATTTCTTCTGAAACTATTCCAAACAATACACAAGTGTTGGAAGAGTGTAAGTGTCCAGTAATTTATCCATTTCTTCTAGATTTACTGGTTTATTTGCACAGAGGTGTTTCTAGTAATCTCTGATGGTAGTTTGTATTTCTGTGGGGTTGGTGATGATATCCCCTTTATCATTTTTTATCGCATATATTTGAATCTTCTCTGTTTTCTTTTTTATTAGTCTTACTAGCAGTCTATTTTGTTGATATTTTCAGCAACCAGCTCCTAGATTTATTGATTTTTTGGAATGGTTTTTTGTGTCAAATGTTTCAAATCATAAAGATTTGAGTTTTGAGACTTTTTGAGAGATGACAAAAAATTTAGTTTCAAAAAAAAAGTTTAGAACTAAATCAAGGCAGTAGAAAATATTTTAGAAAAGGGATTAGAACACAATTCTATGATCTTTCTCTTGGCATTAACCAAAGAAAGCACTCATTCTTCTTGAATCTTAGTGATGATTATCTAAGGGCACTAATTCCCTAATGTCCTATACACAGAGAAAACAAACTTCATTCAAATGCATGATGATTTAGTTGTGAAACTTTTACAACTTTAAAGTCTCCAGATTGAACTACCAGTCTTCTTTGTATTTGGAAGTCTAAATTTTGTAATGTCTTACCTCAAAGTTTGACATGTGGCAAGGACAGATTTTTATCAGTAATAACTGTTGCAATATGGAAGATAGTCCAGGGTGAACTGAACTCAAATTTGTATAGAAGTGACTGGGCATTTTAAAGAGAAAATGACAGAGTAGGGAAGGGGACAAACACAAGCTCAAATTCAGAGAAGTAAAAAATTTAAAAATTACGAAGTTTTAATTAATGTAAATGCAGTTGGTGCAGCTGTGTCTGCTAGTTGGCGGTTATTGAAGTTAGGATTCTATTCTCCAGCAGAACTTAGAGACAGAGGCCCTATTTTTAAGTGTTGGCTGAACCCAACAATAAATTGTTTTGGTGTCCTTGAATGTTTTCAAAAAGGCACTTTAAGGGATGGGGAGATGGAATAGCATCCTATTTGCAATACAGTCTTCAGCTGTTAGAACCATGTTACTGCTTGTTCAAGTCTTTATAGACCAAGGTTGATGCATAGTGGAGGAGGCCCAAAGGAGCCTAGCTAGAGTTCTGCACTGAGCAACTCTCCTCTTCTCACCTTTCCTTCCATTCCCATCCAAACCACAAAACTCCTCAACATGGATTACTTTCTCTCATTATTCAACTATAAATGTTCCTTCATGTCATGCCCCTAATCAATTCTCCAATCAAGGACCAAGTTTTCTCTAAAAGAAAAACTCAGGCTTGGTCGCTTACACCTGTAACCCCAGCACTTTGGGAGGTCGAGACTGGCAGATCACCTGAGGTCAGGAGTTAGAGACTAGCCTGGCCAACATGGTGAAACCCCATCTCTACTAAAAATACAAAAACCATCCAGGCATGGTAATGCACACCTGTAGTCCCAGCTACTCGGGAGGCTAAAGCAGGAGAATTGCTTAAACCCAGGAGGTGAAGGCTGCAGTGAGTCCAGATTGCACCACTACACTCCAGCCTGGGTGACAGAGCAAGGCTCTGTCTCAAAAAATAAATAAATAGAAATAATTTAAAAAAACTAATGTAACAGCCAGTAAGTTGTTTTGTTTGTTGTGCTTGATAAGAATACTATCTTTGCTCTTTTATTTAAACTTTCATTTCACATTCAGGGGTATATATTTAGGTTTGTTACACAGGTAAATATGTGTCATGGGCTTTTATTGTGTAGATTATTTCATCACCCAGGTATTAAGCCTAGTAATCTTAATTACTTGTCTTAATTACTTGTCTTAATTACCCCTCCCTACTCCCGACCTCCACCTTCTGAGAGGCCCCAGTTTCTGTTGTTCCTCTCTTTGTATCTATGTGTTCTCATAATTCAGCTGTTACTTACACGTGAGTAAATATGGTATTTGTTTTTCTGTTCCTGTGTTAGTTTGCTAAAGATAATGACCTCCAGCTCCACCCATGTCCCTGCCAAGGACGTAATCTTGTTTTTTTTTTTTTTATTTGATTTTTGTTTTTGTTTTTGTTTTATAACTGCACAGTATTCCATGTTCTATATGTACCACATTTTCTTTATCCTGTCTATCACTGATGGGAATTTAGGTTGATTTACAATGTCTTTGATATTATAAAAAGTGCTACAATGAATATACATGTGCATGTTCCTTTATAATAGAAAGCTTAGAGTTCTATACATACCTTTGAGTATATACACTGTACTGGGATCGCTGGGTTGAATGTCATTGCTCTCTTTAGGTCTTTGAGTAATTACCACACTGTCTACCACAATAGGTGAACTAACTTACACTCTTACCAACAGCGTAGAAGCATTTCTTTTTCTCTGCAACCTCACTAGCATTTTTTTTTAATTTCCTTTTTAGTAATAGTCATTCTGACTGGTGTGAGATGGTATCTCATTGTAGTTTTGATTTACATTTCTCCAATGATCAATTATTTGGAGGATTTGTTTTTTAATATGATTGCTGGCTACAGGTATATCTTTTTTTTTTTTTTTTTTGAGAAGTGTCTGTTCATGTCCTTTCTCCACTTTTTAATGGAGTTGTTTTTTTCTTGTAAATGTGTCTAAGTTTCTTATAAATGCTAGATATCAGACTATTTTCAGATGCATACTCTTCACAAATTTACTACCATTCTATAGGTTGTCTTTTTACTCTGTTGATAGTTTCTTTTGCTGTGCAGAAGTTCTTTAGTTTAATTAGGTCGCATTTGTCAAGTTTTGCATTTGTTGCAGTTGCTTCTTTTTTTTTTTATTTGGACAGGGTCTCATTCTGCGCCATCCTGGCTGGAGTGCAGTAGCATGATCACAGCTCACTGCAGCAGCATGATCACAGCTCACTGCAGCTTTGACTTTCCAGGCTGAAGCATTACCTCATGCCTTAGCCTCCCCAGTAGCTGGAACCACAGGTATGTGCAGCTATGTCCTGCTGAATTTTTAGAATATTTGTAGGGATGAGGTCTCCCTATATTGCCCTGACTGGTCTTGAACTCCTGGGCTCAAGAAATCCTCCCATCTTGGCCTCCCAAATGCTGTCACTACAGGTTTGAGTCATTACACCTTTTTATGAACACTTGTTAGAAGGAGTAACAAGTTTATTTTTCAGCCTGCCCTATGGTAAACACTCAACAAATACACATGATGGTGTGGGCAAGTTTACAACCACACTTAACATATGCACACAAGCCAAATCCCAAATAGTTTGATTCAGCAAATAAGGTTAGCAGTTCTGAAATCTTAAAAAAAAAAAAAAAAGGAAGGAAAGAACAACACATTACTGTTAAAGAGCCTTGCATTTCCCATAGCTTCATCTTTGATTTTAAAATTTTTTAAATATAATAATAGCAGCAGCAAGATTAATGTTTATGCTGATGATGTGCCAAAGTGCAAAATAAAAGGTGGCTTTAATTACTTTCCAGTTGCTCTAAATACATAGAGATAATCCAGTCCACAGAGAATAGTGGTTACTATAGCCATGTGGACAATAGTTGCAAAAAGTTTAATTAAGTTCTCATCTTTATAAATGATGGCATCAGTAGTTAACAGTGTGTATTAAGTGCCAAATGATGTGGAGAAGACTAAGTCTTGATAACCTTGGCCCACTAAATTGTTGCTGATGTGATATAAATATTCATATTTGAGATTTAATCTCAGAAAATTAACTCTCTTTCTCTCCTGATTTCTTCTTTGTCTCTTCTTTTGTTTGTTAAATCAGATCCTTGATAGAAAATTTTTATTTTTTAACAGAGTTTATAGACATGAAACATATTTATATTTGTATCTATTTTTTATAACTTAAAAATATTAGTATCTATATATATTTTTTCAAAAGATTTCTTAGTTTTCATCCCAAGCATATGATTTTTGTGAGTTACCTTTTAGGATCAATCCCAGGCATTGTTATCATTTTAGTTGTCCCAAGTCCCTGGATTGCCATTATAGTATTACCTCTCTTTGTACCAAATACTTTTTTTGTGTTCAGCTATAGATTCTCCCCTTTAGTCTTAAGTCCATTTTTACTTCTGTTGTGTATATGGGTGCCACATTGATAGTATCTAGAAAAGAAAAATTATTTTCTCCCATATTTCAGTGACACATTACCACTTCTTGCTTAAACTATATTATCTACACAAAATATTGCATTGGAACATGCAAAACAGTTTCTAGGTCAAAAAACTGAATTCTGTTTGCTTTTTTAGTATTGTTCTGCTATGTACGTTTTTGAATTTTGTCAGTTTTCACTGTTCTAGGTATATCTGGCCCCCACTATCCCTCTGGTCCATACATGCTATGTCTGCTTTTCTTTCTTAACTTATGTCACAGACTTGGTGTGTGACATGTGGCACAAATACCTGTAGGTTCCATGCTGGAATTCATTTTTTCATGGCTTCACCTGTTGAAAGTATCAACAAACTTTCAAATATTTTTTCTTCACTCTCAGTTGTGAAACGTGATGCCCATTGTCATTTCAATTTACATTTCCTCTTTTATTGCCTAATATTGCCTATTAACATACACAATCACAAGCTCCCACAATAGGCTTCTCTACAAGCTTGAGGAGCAAGGAGAGCCAGTCTGAGTATCAGAACTGAAGAACTTATAGTCTGATGTTCAAGGGCAGGAAGCATCCAGCATGGGAGAAAGATGTTGGCTGGGAGACTAGGCTTGTCTCTCCTTTTCACATTTTTCTTCCTGCTTTATATTTTCTGGCAGCTGATTAGATGGTGCCTTCCCTAGCACACTGACTGAAATGTTCATCTTTTTTGGCAATACCCTCACAGGCACACCCAGGATCAATACTTTGTATCCTTCAATCCAATCAAGTTGACACTCAGTATTAGCCATCACAAGTCCACCCCTTGTCATCTTGAACCCATACACATCTCCTGAGTTCATACTTAATCTTCAAATTAAGGCAATAATAAGGTCATGATTATGCGTAACATAATGCAACTACTTATAATGTACGACTGGAAATGCACCAATTATCAACCAAAATACTATTACATAAATTTAACAATACTTAAATGCTGATATTAATTCAATAAATCTTATGTCATAATATAAAAGAAAAGAAAATAATATGAAGATATTGTCTTAGTATGATTGTATACATGCACAAATATGTGTTTAACAAAAGAAGGAGGAAATTCTCATGACAATTACAGTCCTTGTTTCTTCGATTGGTCATGTGGTCATAGCTGGTATTGATGACTACTTTCTTATACTACACATTCTGCATTCTCTTTGCCATCAGGAAGCACCTCAGCAGGTCATGTTTTTTGTTGTTGTTGTTTTTTCCCAGTGCAGTGACTCAAACCTTCATTCCTGAGGGATCTGGGCTATTTTTAGTCCTGCCTGGATTGGGCTGTTGTATTTTCCCATTGACCCTAATTGCAGGACATTGTAATACTAAAAGACACCCTAATGTATCTCCTGTATTCCATTCATACACTTCCTTGCCTCCATTATAGAGTAGTAGACTGAATTCATCTTAATAGTCTGGGTCAGTCGCCCCAGCCAACACTGTAACTCCCTTCTTAGCCTGTTGACTTTAAGGTAAGAGGAGCCCAAAGTGTCCAGGTGGCAATTTTAACTTCCAGTTTAATGGAATCATTGTTGCGTCTCCTGGTGTCAGTGTTCCTCCCTTTGGAATTAAGATCTCTAGGCCAGCAGAATGTAATGTCATGGGAACAGAAAGCGGAAATTTTGCTAGTGGATTACTAGGGGTGATGGTGACTCCTTCTACTCCTTGACTCCTGGACCTGTGAATCCTGGCTACAGGAGAAACAGTGTCATATATTGGATGCTGATTCAGAGCATGCATGGCCTTCTGGAGAACTTTGACCCAGCCCTGAAAAGTATTGTCACCTAGTTGGTGGTGTAATTGTGAGTTCAAAAGGTGATTCCAACATTCTATCAATCCAGCTGCTTCAGGATGATGGGAAACATGGTAAAACCAGTGACTTCCATGAGCATGAGCCCACTGCCACACTTCTTTAGCTGTAAAGTGAATGCCTTAGTCAGAGGCAATGATGTGTGGAATACCATGATGGTGGACTTGGCAGAAGCATTGCATGCAGGGTAAGCAAACCCATATCCAGAGTAAGTGTCTATTCCAGTGATGACAAACCTCTGCCTTTTCCATGATGGAAGAGGTCCAATATAATTAACCTGCCACCAGGTGGCTAGCTGATCACCCAGAAGAATGGTGCCATATTGAGGGCTTAGAGTTGGGCTCTGGTGCTGGTAGATTGGGCACTCAGCAGTGCCAGTAGCCAGGTCAGCCTTGGTGAGTGAAAGTCCATGTTGCTGAGCCCATGCATAAGCTTAATCCCTTCCATTATGGCCACTTGGTTAATGGGCCCATTGGGTGATGACATGGGTGTTGGGGGTGGCTTCTGAGGAGAACAAACATTATTTTGCCAGGAAACTCCCTCAGGGGAGGTCATCATTGTTGCCTCATGCAACACAGGGTATATATTTTCAGACAAAGGTAGAAAGACTGATGGCAGCATGGATTAGGGGAGGGGACAGTGACACTACAGGTGATGGGTCAGCTGTTTTTTTCTGGAAAAAAAGATTCATCAGAGTTTACAGGATCAGTGTCCCTAGCTTCATCATGATTCTCCCACATGTCCCCATTCCAAGTTGCAGGGTCCCATTCTTTTCTAATCAGTGTCCTTATTTTAACAGTAGACACCCAGCGAGGCTGTGCATGCACCTTTTGTTGCAGGTAGCCACTTGCATGATATGAGTTTGGGTCTGTTTTTCCATAATTTCAGCTCTTTCTCTACAGGAGATAAAACTTTCACTCAAGGCAATCTTAGCAGATTTGAGGCTCAATATCTGCTTCTGAAGCCAGGAGACAGAATCCCTGAGTTCATTATTTACTTTCATCACTTTGTCCAATCAGCTTCATTACGTTTCTTGGTTCTCCACATACAGTCAAAGGTATTATGGATAGGGTCACTAAACTTCTGACTTGTCATGATCGATGAATTAGCAGTGTCAATTGCATTTATTTTGCATAACTCTCCAAACAGTTCATGCCAACGACTATCAGTGTTCTCCATACTATTAGAAGTAGAGTCCTTAGTATTTTTGAGTCTAATCATATTAAGCAACCAACTCCAGAAACCCAAAAACCAGCAAAAGAACTCCATCCTTAATATTCTGTTCCTCTAGAACCACTGGTACCCAAATCTGTATTAGTCAGGGTTCACTACAGAGACAGAACTGATAGAACATAAATATTCTATCAGAACTTATATATATATATATATATATATATATATATATATATATATATATGCACAAATATATATTCTATTAAAACTAATAGAATGAGAATATATACATGTTTATAGTTCATTAATTATTAACTCACAAGATCATAAGGTCCTAAAGTAGGCTATCTGCAAGCTTGAGAAGCGAGAAGAGACAGTCAATCTCAAAGCTGAAGATCCTGGAGTCTGATGTTCAAGGCAGGAAGCATCCAGCACAGGAGAAAGATGTAGGCTGGGAGGCTAGGACTGTCTCACTTTTTCAGGTTTTTTAATTTTTTTTTGCCTGCTTTATATTCACTGGCAGCTGATTAGGTAGTGCCCAGCAGATTAAGGGTAGGTCTCCCTTCCTAGCCCACTGACTCAAATGTTAACCTTTTTTGGCAACGCCCTCACAGACATATCCAGGATCAATAATTTTCATCCTTCAATCTAATCAAGTTAGCACTCAGTATTAACTTTCACAGTACTGAAAGAAAATGCAGACTGATTTACATAGCTACCTAATGTAGGTTTCCTTTGCAGTGGTGTAACTTTATTCCTCAAAGAAATCTCATCCCATAATTGAAGTGACAGGCTGGAGTGATGTCTGCATTTTCTGTGTAAATGAGTGAAATGTTATTTGGCCAGTGTCACTTTAGAGTATATAGGTTGAGTGCCGCAAGTCTGGTTTTGTGCTCCCCTAACTGCCAAAGTAAAGATGATTTTCTTCCTGTAACATTCACTATTGATTATTTTGGAAGACCTAATTTCTAGAAGCACTTTTCTATATACTGTAATATTTTAGGCTCCAACATACACATACTAATAAACCTATTTAGACAGCCATGCTGTTGTTATAAATTTAATTCAGGGAAAAGAAAACTGTATTATTAACTAAATAATGATCCTAAGAATTGACTAAGGGGCCCTTTTTATCACTCATTTTTTGACTCTAATTTTGGAATATTTTGAAATTATAATAATCAGTGCAGTAACCTGCTCTGGTATGTACTTTGCATCATAGTATGTTTTCTATCTTGTTTCTTTATTGTCATGATTGCAAAGACTGTTAATCTCCAGAAGTTTTTAAAAATATACACTGTATTTCTGGTTCATTTTTGTTTTTGTTTCTTTTTAACAAAAAGTAGCATTTCCACAAATCCATGATGTATAGGCTTGGAGAAAGTATAGTTTTCTGGCTTCTCTGTCTTGATCCAATCTTAAAATATCCAATTTTAGTATGTAAAATAATGTACTATCTTTTTACACAAAAGTGGGATTTGGGGTTGATAGACACAGTAGATTGGCCCACTTGGAAGCCTACTCCAATCTCCTTCTAGTGTGCTAAAACTACACTTCATTGATTTCTTGGAGCTAGGATTCTACACTTGATTTCAGCTTTGTCAACCAGATGAATCAGTATGGCATTTGAATTTAGGAATAATCTAAATAAAGTGAGTGGTGTACAAATAGTCTTTTTGTTTTGTTTTGTTTTTTCACTGCTGAGGAATTAGTGATATGGCTCATAGTTCAACAGTCTGGAAAAATGTTCTTGATTCCTGGTTATTACTACAAAGCAGTGTGCTTTTAGGACCAATATTTCCAGGAGTTGCTTTCTGGTTCTTCAATTTTCTGATTGTGAGAGAGCTTTAGGGACTCATTCCTGAAGGATTAGTCATGAATCTGTTTCTATGTTTCTTCCTGTTTAACATTCTTAAAAATATTTAAAACAGTGCCTGGCACAAGTTAAGTACCCACAAAATTTAAAGTATTATTATTAATCTAATTTTTGCTTCTTCTTACTGTATACCTAGGGTCCATGAAAGCTAGGACTGAGTCTGGTTTAATATTCTACACAAATATTGTCTTGGTGAATAGAATATGTACGTACCAAAAGATATAGGAAATCTTAGTGTAAATAATTGGTATTATTTACAAATTCATGCTATAAAACCTATACTGGATTTATATTGTACATTCAAAACATACAGCAGAGTCTTTTTTCTTCTTCTTTAGTAGTGAATACCCTTAAAAGAATATTTGCTTTTCATTTTCATAAAAAGGAAACAATATATTGTAATGTATTCATCAGCGCACACTATTATTATAAAGGGCACTAATGGAGAGGAACTAAATATGCATGATTATATTCAACCAAGGATATTAATAATTATTAAGAAAAACACAACCTATACCATTTTTAGTAATAATACACCAGTTGTAGCAAATTAAGAATCATTTTTATTAAGAGTGTGATGATGTGTTTTTAATAGAAAATAGTTACCCTACAAGTTTTCTTTGCCTTCGTTAAATTTATTACTGGCAGCACGAGCATGGCAATATTTTAATTAGATTAAAATTATCTTTTCAAAGCAACTGAAGAGTAAAATATGGAATTTAATATGAACCACACTTGAGAGAGAATCCTTAATATTTAATTAACTTCCTTATTTTATATATGTCTTTAGGAGTTGCAACTACATTGAACATTAAAAATAAGGTCCTTTAGAAGGAGTTACACAACATTGTAAGAAAAGCAAATTTCCTTTAAAAAAAGCTGAGAGAAATGTTTATTCCTAACACTTTGTTGATCAATCTAATTGTTTTAGATAGACATAAGTTTATATAGAAAGGCCCAACAATAGCTCAATCATATCAAGATAGGCAATGTAGGAGGGGATTGTGATGAAATGTTAACTGTAAAATATTTTGTTATTTAAACACAAATTATAGTATATTTTATAGCTACTAATTGATAAAGATCATATATTAGGGCAGTGGTTCTCAAGCTGTGTTCCTTCAAAATGTCATGGAAGAGGTTGTTGTTTTTGGATAGTGTAAATAAAAGGAAGAAACAACAATGAAAGAAGCACAGGAGTCTGTATAACTTGTGCCCTCATTCACCCACTTTAGGCCTATTCTTATTCATTGTATATATTGGGATTTGTGGTCACATTTTATTGGATAATAGGGTTCCATAACTAAAACAAAACTAAAAAATTTGAAAAATAAACCAAATTTTTATAAATAACAGATCTAGTTCAAGCCTATATTTTTGAATGAGGGAACTCAAGCCTGAAAACATCCTTTGATTAATGGCAAAGCCACAATTTAAGACCAATTTCTCATCCATGATCCAGTCCTCATCATGGAATGACACATTGCTTTTATTTTTGTTAGTCTTAATTCATTCAGACCTTATTCATTTTATGTCAACAAATATATTGAGCCTCTCATGTATTCCATGCATAGTATTAAGCACTGGGGACATAATGATGAATAATACACAATTCTCTCCCTTCCAAAATCGAAGCTGATTTAGGAGACAGATAGTAAATATAAATGTTAAAAATACATAGATAAATGCTGCTGTGATGTACAGCATGCCCAAATACAATGAGGCTTTGTTAAGGCAAAATTATTTGAGAAAGAGTTGTTATTTCAGGTTTTGTTCACTCCAGACATCAGAATCTTGATTCTAACATTCCGAAAATGTTGATGTAATTCATATAACGATATAGAACAGTATTTGAGTGTTTTCATTTTTGTTTTAACTGATAATTTTTGAAGTGGATAAAAGGATTTATTCAGCATAAGTAAATCCATGCTTATTTATAAAAACTACCTGGAATGTACTATACCATTGTACTGGTCCATTTTCACACTGTCACACATCTATAAAGACATACCTGAGACTGGGTAATTTATAAAGAAAATAAGTTTAATTGGCTCACAGTTCTGCATGGCAGGGGAGGCCTCAATACACTTACAATTATGGTTGAAGGAGAAGAGGCACATCATACAAAACAGCAGTTGAGAAAGGGAGAGAGAGAGAACGAGTGAGCAAGAGCTGAGAAAACTGCCTTATAAAACCATCATACCTCATGAGAGCTCACTCACTATCACAAGAACAGCATGGAGGAAACCACTCCCATGATCTAGTCACCTCCCATCAGGTCTCTCCCTCAACATCTGAGGATTACAGTTCAAAATGAGATTTGGATGGGGAAACAAAGCCTTATCATTCTGCCCCTCCCAAATCTCATGTCTGTTCACATTTCAAAATGCAATCATGCTTTTCCAACTGTCCCTACAAGTCTTAACTCATTTCACTATTAACCCAAAAGTCAAAATCCAAAGTCTCATCTGAGACAAGGCAAGTTTATTTCTGCCTAGGAGCCTGTAAAATCATAGGCAAGTTAGTTACTCCCTTGGTACAATGAAGGTACAGTTATTGGATAAATGCTCCCATTCCAAATAGGAGAAATAGGCCAAAATGAATTGGTTACAGGCCTCATGCAAGTCCAAACTCCGGGAAGGCAATCACTAAATCTTAAAGCTCTGAAATAACCTCCTTTGACTCCATGTCTCACATCCTGGTCATGCTGATGCAAGAGGTGGGCTCCCACAATCTTGCTCTGCCCTATGACTTTTCAAGGTACAGCCCCCTTTTGCTCTATCTTGGGCTGGCATTGAGAGTCTATGGCTTTTCCAGGTGAATTGTCCAAGCTGTCAGTGGATATACAATTGTGAGGTCTGGAGGATGCTGGCCTTCTCAAAGCTCCACTAGTCAGTGTCCCAGTGGGGACTCTGTGTGGGGATGCCAAATCCACATTTAACTTCCATGTTGTCCTAGCAGACGTTCTCCATGAGGGCTCTACCCCTGCAGCAAACTTCTGCCTGGACATCCAAGCATTTCCATATATCCTCTGAAATCTAGGCAGAGGTTTCCAAACCTCAATTCTTGAGACTTCAGTGTACCCACAGGCCCAACACCACATGGAAGCAGCAAAGGTTTGAGGCTTGCACACTACATATAGCTCAAGCAACAACTACATATAGCTTGAGATATATGTAGGTCCCTTTTAGCCATGACTGGGACACAGGGCATCAAGTCCTAATGCCACATAGAGCAGCAACGGGGCCCTATGCCTAGTTTATGAAACTATTTTTCACAGGCCTCCAGGTCTCTGATGGGAGGGGCTGCTGTGAAGGCCACTGACATGCCTTGGTGACATTTTCCCTATTGTCTTGGCAATTAATATTTGACTTATTTTTATTTATGCAAATTTATCCAAGTGGCTAAGTGACTTGAATTTCTCTGCAGAAGATGGGATTTTCTTTTCTGCCATATTATCAGGCTGCAAATTTTCCAAACTTTTATGCTCTGCCTCCCTTTTAAACATAAATTCTAATTTCAGATAATCTCTCTCAAGTTCAAATTCCACAGCTCTGTAGAGTGGGACAAAATGCCACCAGTCTCTTTGTTAAAGCATAGCAAGAGTGACATGTGCTCCAGTTCCCAATCTCATCTCCATCTGAGACCATCTCAGCTTGGGCTTTACTGTCCACATTGTTATCAGCATTTAGATCAAAATTATTCAACAAGTCTCTAGGAAATTAAAAACTTTCTCACATCTTACTGAGTTTTGAGGCCTCTAAATTGTTCCAATCTCTGCCTGTCACCCAGTTCCAAAGTTGCATACACATTTTCAGGTATCTTTATAGCAGTACCCCACTCTCTGTGGTACCAATTTACTGTATTAGTCCATTTTCACACTTCTAAAAAGACATACCCAAGAATGGATAATTTATAAAGAAAAGAGGTCCATATGGTCAATATGGCTGGGGAAGCCTCTGGAAACTTACAATGATGCTGGAGGGAGAAGAGGCACATCTTACATGGTGGCAGACAAGATAGAGCAAGCAAGAGTAGGGAAACTGCCTTATAAAACTCTCAGATTTCCTGAGAGATCATAATCACTAGAACAGCATGGGGGAAACCACCCCCATGAACCAGGCACCTCTCAGCAGGTCTCTCCCTCAACACCTGGGGATTACAATTCCATATATTTGGGTGGGAACGCAAAGCTTAACCATAGCAACCATTATCTTAAACAACTTTAAAGGATAGTAGCTTTTGTTATAAATATCCAGTTCTTCACCATGAATAACCAATAATAATTATAACCAATAATTTATTCATTCAATAATAAATAACCAATAATTTAAACCATTCGTAAAAGAGAATCTCTAATCTGTGTTTTCTTTGTCCTGATATTCAGCCTGTTGTTCTTTCCACATCTTCTCACTGATCCCAGAATGTTGTTTATGTTTCACTTCAAGGCCTTTGTTACTAATTTTTTTTCTGATACAATGATTAATCTCTGTCTCTAATCTAAATAATTATGTCCTGGGCTTACCATTGGATCCATATGTTCCTCCAGTGAGTTCCAGTCTTGTTGTTGGAAATAGGTTGTACTCAAGTCCCGTTAGCTACAATACTTCCTTTACTAAACTCAAGATGGAGTCCCCAGTTTACACAGATTCAGTTCTGGTCAATCATCATTAACAATAGCTCAGGACCCATTTCCTCACATGCTAGTCCAATGTCACATAGATCATACCCAAGTTGAAGCTCAATGTAAGATGAAATTATTAGAACTTGCAGTAGATTTTACTGGAAACTGTGTCCTGCCAGAAATGATGTTATAAACTGACAGATTTATCTCTGTTTTGAGTTATATACAATGCTGACTTCAAATATCTTTGAGATATAACCAATCATCTATTTTACTACTAGAGGGTGACTTAAGGCTTCAGAGAGCATGGCTTAATATTTGCTCATATGAAAGATTTTTACTGTATAGTATTCCTCTGTAGTCATGTTTACTTTTTGTTCAGGTTAAGTATACATTATCCAAAATGTTTGGGACCAGAAGTGTTTCAGATTTAGAATATTTTTGGATTTGGAAACATTTGCATATACATAGTAAGATATTTGGGGGTTGGAGCCCAAGTCTGAAAGAATATGAAATTTATTTATATTTCATATATACCTTATACACATACCATGAAGGTAACTTTTATAAAAATGTTAATAACATTGTGCAGAAAACAAAGCTTTGATTGCATTCTGCCCCATCACATGAGGTCATGGGTAAAATTTTCCACTTGTGGCATCATGTCAGAGCTCAAAAAGTTTCAAGTTTTGGAAATTTGGGGTTTTGATTTTTGGATTAGAGATGCTCAACCTGTATTTCTATACCTAATAAATTATGTTCACCTCAATAACACGGTGATCATTTAATTTTTGAGTAAGCCTATATTATCTTTAATTAGATATTGTGATAAAGACACTTGAGTTGATGTTTGTGAGACTGACTTCTTCATTAATAAATTCTAATACCCTGAATATAAGTTGTAATTATAAAAGTATTATCAATGAAGCCATGTATCTAATAAATGAATTAAAAGAACAAAGAAAAGTCATTGTGAGGATATATTTAAATTTCTGTTGCAAAATTAATTTTATTTGGTGTATTCAAGCCCAATATTTCCTTTGTGATTCACGAAATCAGTGATTTTTTACCATAGGTATTCAGTTTGCAAATTTCTTCTTTGATGTTTTGTGAGCATGATGTTACTTAAATGAAACAAATATGCTCTTAGCTTTAAGCAGCTATTTAAATCTTTTTGAAGCAGAGTAGAAAACAGCAGGGTATTAGAGTTAGGAAGTTCTGAGATTTCAGTATCAGCTTTGCCATTTAGTAGCTGTGTAACCTTGAGCAAGTTAGCTTATTTGAGTATTCATTACTCCATCTATAAAATAGATATATTAAACTGGAATAATTCTTCTAGGGATAAAGAAAATAATAAATCTATAAAAAGACAACACAGATTCTACCAAAAAGTAATTGTTCATTTAGTTGTAATGATTATTATTATATATTTTTTGACATCAATGAAATCCTATAGAATTAACACTTTTTTTTTTGGTAAGACATTTGGGAAATTCTGGTTTAAGGCTTTGACACTAAACGCTTATGTGGAGTTTTGAACTTTGAGGAACAGGGTTGGACTACGCATACTTGTTCCAGAAAGACTTTATGTATTCCTTTTCTATGGTCTTCATTGAGTAGACCAATTTGCTTTCTTGACTCCTTTCTAATAGACTCAAAAATTTCATTTTAATTGTTGTAGTCTTAATGGAAAGAAGAGTAAATTACTAATACACTCAAATAAAGGAGACTGTTGGCACTAGGTATATTTCTGATCTGAGAGTTAAATACTAGGTTATACTTATGGAGGTGCAGCAATTTGACGAAGACATAGTGAGAGGTCCCTGAACTTCAGCAGAGGTAGATATAGAAATCTAACAGAATAGACAATGGAATTATTGTTAAAACACAGATAAACTTTATACATTTATTTTAAATGGGAAAATTTAAATAAGGTACATAACAGTGTGATTAGCATATAATAGGTATATACTAACTCATACATTGATTCATTGTTGGTATTCTCGACTTTTTATGATGATAATCTATTTTATTTTTAAATATACATTTATTACTAATTTTTTATTTCTATATATTTTTAATTACAGTTTTAAAGTATTTTTTAAATTGCAAAATATTTTTGCATACCAATCAACTAATATGTGAAATAAAAATTTTATGCATTTTACACATCTATATTTTGAACACTAAGGTGCTCCATAATTTGTTTATATTCACATATTTAGAAAAGTATAAGAAAAGGGAATCTAAAGTATAAAACATATTCTCAATAACATTTCTCATTCTAATAATTTCTAAAAGAAAACACAGATTTTCTTTTCTACTTGTTAGTAGCAGTTTATTTTCCACTGGGAGCAGGGATTGTTATCATATTTTGCTATTAATTTGATTTATCATCTGTTTTCTAAATAACTTCAGTTGCATAAATATGTCTTTTAGTCTCTTGAATGATTCTCCACCATCATAGATTTTTATTTGTCAATGTTCTTAAAGTAGAAATACACAGAATTCAAATAGTACAAATGAAGTTTAATTACTTGTATTCAATATAAACTTTTTCTTGACCCTTATATAAAATTTTTATTAATTTAAATTTTGATAGATATATAGGTAGTCTTCACTTTCAGACTACACAATTGATTTATGTTAAAAAATTTTGAATGTGTAGTTGCATAAAACATGTGGTATTTTTACTTCTTCAAATGGAATATAGTCACACTAATCCCTTTATTTCAGAAATTATGCAATTATTATTTTTTTCTTTTCTGTTTCTTCCCTTGGTCATGTGACAAAGAGCAATTTTTTTTTTTAACTAAGTGTAGACTTTTGTTTCTGCTTAGGAGGTAAGAAGCTGTGAAGAATGTCACCACCACTCTAAAATCAAAAACAAAATAAGGTGAATAATTTACTTTTTTTGAGCTCATCAGAAAGATAAGGTTACCAACAACTAAGTGAACTGATTTCCAATTAGGACAGATGAGACACAAGAATTATTTCACTTTCAGCAAAGCACAGAAGAAAAGGGAAATCAACATACAATTGTACAATAAAAAATTGATTAAAAGTTTAAGAAGTAATTAAGGGCTAATTTCAGGGTAATGTACCAGTGTGGAATAGGTAAGGACCCCCAGAATAAATGGAAGTTCATTTACTAGGAAGCTCTTTCTAACAGGACTTCACCTTTTGGAAAAAGGCAATGAATGAATTTCAGTTTTGTCTGCTAAAACGTCCAGAGGTAGTACAGCCCTGCCAACACTGTAATTTAGGCCCACTGATATGGATTTTATACTTCTGGCCTCAAGGTACTGTGAAAAGAACATCTTTTTGCTGTAATCCTTTATGTTTGTACTAATACCTCTTTGCTATAGCACCAGAGGAAACTAATGTAAGATTCCTGAGGAATAGGCCTTTCTCCACCCCCAATAAAATGAATTGACAATTCCTAACTTCTATTTTCTGGAAGAATTTGTGTACCACTGAGACTATTTCTTCCTTTAATGTTTGTTAGTGTTTGCCAGTGATGTCATCTGAGCATAAAGTTCTCTTTGTTGGGAGGTACTTAACTAGAAATTCCATCTCTGTAATAGATATATAATCAATCCTGTTATCGATTTCTTTTTTAATGAACGTTGGATGTTTTTCTATCACAAAGACGTTTTGCATTTTATTTACTAGACTACATTTATTGGCCTAAATCTGTTCATAACTCTTTCTTATTATCTTTTTAATATGGGGCTGGCCAGATCAGTCTCACCACCTTTTATACACTTAATGAGGTAAAAAAAAAAATTATATTCTAAAGGTCCTAAAAATAAGCAAAATTATAAGAATATTCAACAGAGACTGTGTATGGCCTGAAAAGTCTAAAATATTTACTTTTGGTCTTTTTCTAGAGAAAGTTTGCCAATGTTTGCTTTAATGCCTGTAGAATCTAAAGATGTCCTCTCTTTCCTTCCTGATTTTGGCAATTAGACTCATCTCTTGATTTTATGATCAGTTTAGCTAAAGATTATCAGTTGGATTGATCTGTTCAAACAATCAGCTTTTTGCTTCATTGATTTTTCTTTAGTGTCTTTTCACTTTTAATTTGAATGATTTATGTCATCTTTATTATTCATTATATATAATATAGTAGCAGAGAAAGCAAATTCTTCCTACTCCATATTTTTCTCTATATAGACCTCTGAAAGATTCAATGAGGCTGACCCACATAGAAGAGGGCAATCTGATTTACTCAGAGTGCAGATTCAAATGTTAAATTCATCCAGAACACCCTCACAGATATACCCAAAACAATGTTTAACCAAATATCTGTGTACCCTATGTCCCAGTCAAACTGACACCTAAAAATAACCATCACACATAAATTGGACTGTAGAACTAAACCTTAAACCTACAAAACTTCTAGAAGAAGATATAAGAGAAAATCTTTCTGACCTTGGATTAAGGAAATATTTTTAAAAACATACAAAGTACAAATGATAAAAACAAATTGATAACTGTACTTTATAAAAATGATAATCACTCGGTCTTCAAAAGGTACTGTAAAGAAAATAAAAAGATGAGATACAGACTTGGGGAAAATATTCAGAAATTATGTATTTATTAAAATAATTGTATCCAGAATACATAAAGAACTCTCAAGATTTAGTAATAATAATAATAACAATAGGAAGAAGAATACATTTATTAAAAATTTAGGCCGGGCGCGGTGGCTCAAGCCTGTAATCCCAGCACTTTGGGAGGCCGAGGCGGGTGGATCACGAGGTCAAGAGATCGAGACCATCCTGGTCAACATGGTGAAACCCCGTCTCTACTAATACAAAAAATTAGCTGGGCACGGTGGCGCGTGCCTGTAATCCCAGCTACTCAGGAGGCTGAGGCAGGAGAATTGCCTGAACCCAGGAGGCGGAGGTTGCGGTGAGCCGAGATCGCGCCATTGCACTCCAGCCTGGGTATCAAGAGCGAAACTCCGTCTCAAAAAAAAAAAAAAAAAAAAAAAAATTAAAAAAATTGTTATTTTTTTCCAAGATGGCAGATTGGAGGCAGTGTTAACATTCCTCTCTTACTTGGAAGGAGAGAATAGTGTATAGAGATTCACACTGTAAACTTTTTTTCCAGGAAGCAATGCAGGAACTTAACAGGAAAACTGAAAGAATCCATAGACCCTTTGAAAGCAGCAGCAGACTGCAGCCTACTCCAAGAAAGGCAAAAAAAATGTAAGTCCCCAGACTGTAAGAGAGGGAGAGACTACCTCCACAATACAAATCCCCACCAAGGAATCTGAAAATTCAAGTCATGGAAGATGGCCTTGCCCCTATTTAGAGATAAAACTGATTAGGAACTGATGAGAAATATGAAAGTAGAAGTAGCAGTGGGAAGTGCCTTGAAGGCATTCCCAGTCTCCAGTATGGACCAAGGGGAAGCCATTCCTGATTATATTTCACAGGGGCCCTTGGGGAAGTCAGCCAACTAGCTCTGGGAGGACTTGCAGGGTGAAAGTAGCTACCAGTTGAATTTTGTGATCTAATCGCAAGTTGGAATGAACTCCCTTGACCAGAACCTGGGGAAAAGTAGGAAGTGCACTGCAGACACAAATGCAGGAGCTGGGCCTTCCAGGCAGACAGGGAAAGGCATGGCCTGAAAGTTGTGCTTGCTATCTCTGTGGGGAATGCTTATGCCCTGGAGCAGGTCTGAGTTCTGTGCATAGACAGCCTGGGTCTCAAGTCAGTGCTGTTAGGGGAGCACTGCAGAAGTGAGATCAGCCTTGCCAGCTGCATGGGAACTGAATGATGCTTACTGTCACCTGCTAGTCCCCTCTTCCTTTCATAATTCTTCTGTTCAGGATAGGCAGTTATAGTCCCTGGGGACATTGCTTGCCCCTGCCAAAGAGAGTCAGAGAACACACCCTCCTCATTCTGCCCCCAAATAGCTGTACCTTTCCACTCACTCTGGTAGCTTAAAATAAAGGACATAAGCTTTTGGGAGCTTTACATCTCCATCCATCACCTGAGAAACCAAAATACTTTCCCTGGGAAACTTAGGGCAAGCTCAAATCCCACTGCTACTACCGCAGCTGATGCAAGCACCACCTCTTGGCTGGAGGCCTGAGAATCCATTACAGCACCTCTAGGGAGAATCATACTATACCCAGGAAAGAGAAAACCACTGTGTGACCTAAGCTATAACCACTGCCTGCAACACCCTAACTAACTAGGTTCTGAGTCTGTCCATGTGACAAATTCACTACAATTATAACAAGTATTTAGGAAAGCCAGCACACTAAGCCTATCTACAACCAAAGAATCACCCAGAGTCTAAGTCACTCCTCTGCCACTGCCATCAGGGTTGATGCTGGTACCCACTTCTGGGAGACATGAAGACAGGTCACATCACTGGATCCCTTGAAGATATTCCTCAGCACCAACATGGAGTGTGGCAGTCCACTAGCTGGCTAGATCCAGAAGAGCAATAGCAATCACTGTAGTTCAGCTCTCAGGAACTCCTACTCTTAGGGGAAGCGGGGAGTGCCACATGAAGGGAACATCCAGTGAAACAAAAGAATCTGGATGGCAGATCTTGAGTCTCACATTTTTCTGCTAGTGGGAAGTTTCTTACAGCAGAGACACAATTGCAGTGCTGGGCACATCAGGGAATCTGCATTTCTACCCAAACAGGCAGGCAGCATTTGTGCTCATGAAGGATCTTGGAGATGGGATGCTTGTTATCCCCTAGTCCAACACTGCAGACGCAGCTGAGGCTTCTCCCATGGGTACTCAGTGTGGATACACTTATAGAGAGCCTTACTGAAACAATTCAAGGTGATTGCATCCCCAAAGGTAGGGCCCCAACCAGGTTTAGGCTTGTATGAGAAACAGAATCACAATTCCTCTCTACTTGGAACATCAAGTTTTCTACAGACAAAAAGAGGTCTCAGTTTTATCTGAATAGCCAGAACACTGGGACAGCAGTGAGACTGGGAGGTGGATAGCTTTCCTACTGATCTGGCAGGAGAGATGAGGTAGTTACCACCCTTCCCTCTGATAAAACTTTAGTACATCGAATTGAGAGTTCCCTCAGGCACTTTCATCAAGGCTGGGACTTCTGCCCACCATGAGGCATTGCATCTACTCAACTGTTTTAGCTACAACCAGTTCCCATCCAGGGATCCCTCCTATACTGGCCTGAAGCCTGATCCCTCAACTCAGTAAATAAAATACTGGGGAAAATACAAATCAGAGAGTAAAGTGCACGCAACAGGGGACTGAGATACACTTCCAGGAATTCTTGCCATTTCAACCCCAAAGGAAACAGTCAACTTGCTGCACACACATACCATGTATGTAGTAGTAGTACATAAGTACTACAACCAACATATGAGAAACCCAACACACAAAGACTCTTCATAACTAAGGAATACATACAGAGTTTTCAGCCCTGAAATCACCAAGAACCAAATTGAGTTTTAATAAACTGTAAACATTAAAGTCAGGTCCTTAAGAGGGAAGAAAATAATTTTTTAAGAAAATATAGCCAAGTCAGAAATAAATTCAAGAAAAATTTGAAAAAAATATAGTCTACTCAAATGAGAAGGAATCAGAAACGTAATTCTGGTAATATGACAAAACAGGGTTCTATGATACCACTAAAATATCACACTAGCTCCCCAGCAATGGATCCAAACCAAGATGAAATATTTGAAATACTAAATAAAGAATTAAGAAGGTTGATTATTAAGCTACTCAAGGAGATGTCAGAGAATGGTAAAAACTAACATAAACAATTAAAAAAAATTCAGGATATAAATACAAAATTTTCAGGAGATATATTCATAATGAAAAAATCATAACTTCTAAAAATGAAAGATAGAAAGACATAACAATTCAATGGAAAGCTTCAACAATACAAGAAGAATGAAGAATTTCAAAGCTCAAAGATAAAATTTTCAAATTAATGCAATCAGACAATCACTTAAAAAAAATCAAAAGAAATGAATAAAAGATGCAGAATGACAGAATGAATAAAAAAGGACCAGGCAAATATCTGCTGTCTTTATGAGACTCACCTAATACATAAGGATTCATATAATTCAAGATAAATAAGTGGAAATAGATAATCCATGCAAATGAAAACTAAGAGCAAACAGGAGTAGTTAGTCTTATGTCAGACAAAACAGACTTTAAATTAACAATAGTTAAAATAAAAGGACATAGAAGCACATTATATGATGATAAAAGGATCAGCCTAACAAAAATATATCAGAAATCCTAAATTTATATGCACCTAACATGAGAGCTCCCAGATTTATAAAACAATTACCACTAAACTTAAGAAATGATATAGCAACAAAATAATAGTGGGAGACATCAATACTCCACTGATAGCACCAGGCAGATTATCAAGCCAGAAGGTCAACAAAGAAACAACAGATTTAACCTATACCCCAGAACAAATGGACTTAACAGATATTTATATGACATTTTCCCCAACAACTGCAGAAAGTACATTCTTCTCATCAGCACATGGGACATTCTCCAAAACATACCATATCAGGCCACAAAACAAGTCTCAATAAATATAAGAAAATCAAACTTATAACAAGGATCTTCTCAAATCACAGTAGAATAAAAATGCATATTAACTCCAAAGGAATGCTCAATACTATATAAATACATGGAAATTAAATAATCTTCTCTTGAATGATTTGGGGGTTAATGAAATCAAGATGAAAAATTTTTAAAAATCTTTGAAATGAATGCTAATACTGACACAACTTATCAAAATCTTTGAGATACAGCAAAAGCAGTACTAAAAGGAACGTTCATGGCATTAAATACCTACTCGAAAAAGTCTGAAAGGGCACAAATTGCACAAATTGGAAACCTAATATCACACCTCAAGGAACTAGAGAAGCAAGAATAAACTAAACCCAGACCCAGCAGAAGAAGAGAAATAAGAAAGATCAGAGCAGAATGAAATAAAAATTGAAACAAAAAAATACAAAAGCTAAATGAAACAAATAGCTTGTTCTTTGAAAAGAGAAATAAAATTGATAGATTATTAGCAAGATTTACCAAGGAAAGAAAAGATCCAAATAAGCTTAAGTAGAAATGAAATGGGAGGTATTACCATTGATACCATGGAAATACACAAGACAATTCAAGGCAACTATGAACACCTTTATGTGCACAAACTAGAAAACCTATAGAGAATGAATAAATTCCTGGAAACACACAACCTTCCTAGATTCAATCAGAAAGAAATAGAAACCCCGAATAGAAAAATAATAAGCAGAGAGATTAAATCAGTAATAAAAAAATTGCCAAGAACATAATGTCCAGGACTAGGTGGATTCACAGCTGAATTCTATCAGATTCCAAAGCAGAACTGACACTAATCATACTGATAATATTCCAAAAGATAGAGAAAGAGAGAATCCTCTCAAAATCATTCTACGATGGCAGTGTTACCCTGATACCAAAGCCAAAAACAGACATAACAAAAAAAGAACACTATAGACAATATCCCTGATGAACATGGATGCAAAAGTCCTTAACAAAATACTAGCTAACCAAATCTAACTGGACAAAAAGACCTGTACATGTATGTTTATAGCAGTAACTGGAAACAAGGTAAATATCCATTAACTATTTAATGAATAAATACACCATGGGACACCTATACAATGCAATACTGTTCAGCAATAAAGGGAACAAAATATTGCTAATATTTAATAAGGCAGAATCTCAAATTTATTATGTTAAATTAAGGAACAGACACATAAGACTACAGACTTTATGATTCCATTTATATTATATCCTGGAGAAGGTGAAAGTATGGGAATAGAATTCAGGTTAGTAATTTCTAGGCACTGGCTACGGGAATGAACAGACTATAAAGATGCATAGTGAAATTTGTGGCGAGTGTTCTATGTCTTCATAGTGACAGTGGTTACAAACTGTCAAAGCCAATGGAATCATGCACACAAAAGAATGAGTTTTAGTATTTGTGAATTGTACCTAAATAACTATTATTATACATACCTAAATAGTTTTTACAGCCATTCTGATTGCATTTTAATTACATCAGATTTTTTAGAACAATTTCATCATTCCCTCATATAAGTAAACTTTATTTCCTACCTCACGTTTTTCACTATCATGAAAAATATGCCTTTTAATCTCCCTTTAGGGTGACACTGATCAATTTAATCTATACTCTCCTTGCTTGGTTGATTTACCAACTTTGAATCTCACATAAAGTATTGCTACTTAACAGGGTAAAGTAATGTGAACTACAAGGACATCAAAATCTGCATACTTGTCAGGAGCAAGTTCTAGCAATGTGCTCCATTGAGCCATAGAGATGGTTGATAAAATTATCTCAAGGTAGCAATCTCTGCCTTTAATTCCATTATTAAAAATAAAAAGTAAAAAACCAAACCTCTAAGGCTATTACATGTGTAAAGTAATGTGGGAAAATGGCAGTATTTGACCTTGTTTTTTACTCATACTGTATTTTTTTTAATTCTAAGGACACATGTTTGTGGTAATTGCACTGAGATTTGAAATTTAAATGATGTTGGTTGTGTGTCTGAAATAAAGATTGGCATACAGGCAAATTAATGGCTATATAAATACTGATGGCATTAGTTTTTAATCTTTGAAGGAAATCTTTATATGTAGTCAAATATTTGCTTCCTCAATGATGAGATGGAATCTCACCTCAGAAAAAAAATAATGCATAATATTTGTATAAAGAGGAGTTTGAAGACTATAGCTCTCATCCATCATTTCATTAAGAGGTCATCAGCCCTAAGAGGTAGTTCACCCATGTATTAATGATTGTATTGATCTTAAATACTTAAATTCTAGGAAATATTTTAACATTCTTAGAAAGTGATGAATTTAAGAAAACAGCAATTAATTCATTTATATATTCACTGAAAAAATATATAGTGACTACATTTTGCCACTGTATTTGGTAACAGCATTTTCAAATGCAGGTCTGCATTTACATAACAGTCTCTTGTGAAGCTTCTTTAACATACATATTTCAGGATTTCACCTATTAAACTCTAAATCAGATTGTACCTAGCGGAAGAATTTTATTTTTAGAGACTCCATTAAGTCTTTCTGTTAAACAGCCAAGATTGGAGAAGCCAAGTTTTGGTTCAAAAGTAAACAATTCTTGTATCTACTTTTCAGTGTTTATAAAGGTATTACATTATATTACATGTTCTTTAATTTAGCCTTATTTTTAATAAAAATTACTGATTATAAATGTATTCTTAAAGAATTTGGTAGATATTCTCATGTCTTTATAACCATTTCAACCATTTGTTTTGGGCAGAAGAATTTATAGGCACTTTTAGCAGTAAATAAAGAGCTATTACTAAATGAACGACTGACTTCAAGTAACTAATACTGTATTGTGAAAATAAAATTCAATCTTCTGAGAATAACACAGAGCTGATCATAATGCTTATGGTGGAAGAAACATCACTGAAACTGACTCTAAAAATCTGTACTATTAATCAAATATTTGATTGTGGAGAAATATTTACAATATTATGCATATATGTTGTGTAAATCTGTAGACACTTTCTCCTCTCCAGTTACTCTGCTTATAAAACATTTTATTACGCATTTCCCCCATTTGTTTCTGAATTCCTTGTTTATGTGCCTCATAATATTTCAGAGATTAATTGGCATACTCTTGTTCTTTGTCACTATCCTAGATATCCAGACAAATGTATTCCTTTCTTTTACCCATGAGATATGACACAATTTCCCTGAATTTAACTGTCAAGTCTTATTTTGTCCAACAACACTGTAAAATACCATAATTATGAAGAACTCAATAGTAACAAGTCCTTGAAATATCTCAATTTCTAATGAGAGATTCTTTCTCATATTAGTCCTTAGGTATTTAACCCTTTGCACCCAAATAAACTGATGTTTTTAATTATTTACTATGTTTTCATGACTTAAATTTTGTCATTTTGCAGATGATAGTTAAGTAGATAATATGTTAGGCCATTCTTCTGTTGCTGTAAAGACATAATTAACACTGGGTTATTTATAAAGAAAATAATTTTAATTGGCTCATTGTCCTGCAGGCTATATAGGATGTGTGGTGCCAGCATCTGCTCAGCTTCTGATGAGGCCTTGGGCTTCTTACAATCATGGTGGAAGGCAAAGGGGCAACCAGTTTATCACATGAGAGCAGGAACAAGAGAGGTGTGAGAAAGGTGCCACACACTTTTAAACAACCAGATCTCATGACAACTCACTCACTATTATAAGGACAGAGCCAAGCTATGAGGGATTTGCCCCCATGACCCAAACACCTCCCACCAGGCCCCATCTCAAGCATTGGGGATTACAATTCAAGTGAGATTTATAGGAAACATCAAAGCTGTATCAGATGGATGTATAGAGATAAATAGATAATTGACAACAAATTAACTCTTTTTCATTCAACTCTTTTTCACACACAAGAAAGTGCCTAGTGTTGCTAGGTATTAGGGACACACAGCTAAGAGAGAGTTCCTGACACAGAGTCTTCTATTTCGTAATAAACCAAAATCACCATAATAAAAATATAAATAGCTATAAATAGACCACATATACAGTGTGGTAGAAGTATAGAAAAATCAATGTTGGTTTTTCAATCCTAATCTTCCTCCCACCCTCTCACCTTAAGTAGACCTTGGTGTCTATTATTCCAATCCTTGTGTCCATGTGTACTCAATGTTTAGCTCTAACTTATAAGTGAGAACATGTGGCATTTGGTTTTCTGTTCCTGTGTTAATTTAAGATAATGACCTCCAGCTCTATCCATGTTGCTGCAAAGAATATGATTTTATGGCTGCATAGAATTTTGTGCTATATATGTAGCACACCTTCATTATTCAGTCCACCTTTTATGAACATCTAGGTTATTTCAGTGTATTTGCTATTGTGAACAGTGATGCAATGAACGTACATATACTTGTGTCTTTATGGTAGAACAATTTATATTCCTTTGGGTATATATCCAATAATGAAATTTTTGCGTCAGATAGTAGTTCTAAGTTCTTTGAGAAATCTCCAAACTTCTTTCTGCAGTGGCTAAAACTAATTTACATTTTCACCAACAGCATGTAAGTGTTCCCTTTTCTCTACAACCTCACCAACATCTGTTATTTTTAACTTTCTAAATGATAGCTATTCTGACTGGTGTGAGATATCTCATATTGGTTTTGATTTGCATTTCTCTGATGATTAGTGATGTGGAACATTTTTTCATATGCTTGTTGGCCACATGTATGTTGTTTTGAGAAGCATCTGTTCATATATTTTACCCATTTTCAAATTGGGTTTTTCATTTTTCGCTTGTTAATTTGTTTCAGTTCCTTATACAACTTTGTCATATGCATATTTGCAAATATTTACTCTCATTCTCTAGGTTGTCTGTTTACTCTATTGATAGTTTCTTTTGCTGTGTAGAAGCTCTTTAGTTTAATTAGGTCCCACTTATCAATTTTTGTTTTTATTGCAATTGATTTGGTGTCTTCATCATGAACTTTGCAAGGGCCTCCATCCAGACAGTATTTCCAGGTTCTCTTTTAGGGATTTCATTGTTTTAGGTTTTATATTTAAGTATTTAATCCAGCCTTAATTAATTTTGCATATGGTGAAAGGATGGGGTCCAGTTTCAATCTTCTACATATGGCTAGCTGGTGATTCTAGCACCATTTATTGAATAGGGAGTCTTTTCTCCTTTGCTATCAAGTGACTGATTGGTGGTCTTCGAGAATATAACCATTTTTGGGCTAAATATGAGGCTCTACTGTAGATAGGCTGGACAGTGATCAAGTCAGACAATAGCTGGTGAGTAAAATTCCACGTTGTTGAATCTATGTATAACCTTCATCCCTGCTGCCTTGTTTACTTTTAGAGCACATTTCATATGGACAGGGGTGGCTGTTGAAAGGGAGTGACTAATATCCACACAACAAATGATCTTGTTCACCTGATTATGAGTATCTTTCTCTGCTGAGGCTAATCTAGTGAGAATTCACAGACGGAACAACAACAACAAAAAATCTTGATTCCCTGCCCATTTATAGAGGTCTATCCAAATTTGTCTCCCTTAGTCCTACTTTTCACCAACTTTTAAACTGTGTCCTTTCCAGGTATCTGACTCTTGGCCACAGTCTAGGATCAGTGTAGATCTTATCTCTGGCTAGCTCTCATTTCAGGAAGAAAAAACTGCAAACAGGTATCCTCTTTGAATTTACTGAAGATTTTTTTCTTTACCATTTTATTCAGAGATACCCTGGAGTAGGATTGTACAACTATGGTTTTCTTTTTGGGTGGTTCAAGTTAATACTACAGAATCATTTGTATACAAAGACTGATTTTTTTCCTTCCTTAATTAAGTAGTATAAGGAAACTCTTAGTTAGGCTTAAGGGTGAAAGTTGATAGAAGGAGAAATAAAGCTAGAGTAAGGACCATGAACATCTGGGTGACTTGCTCACATGGCTTATCTACATCTTCACGCACCACTCAAGCCTGATACCACATGTATCATACGTGCTTTATAGTTAGCCTCTGTCCATGCTTTATTTTATTATTTGTTGGTCAGACAATATTAGTTTATGATGGGTAGCTCAAGTTATATGGCAACTTGGTGGTTTGTAGTAAGTGTTCAGTCTCTACTAGATACCAGTAGTAAACCATAGATTATTTATTATTTCTTTAAAAGGGGATAATAATTTTTAAAGGATGGCATAGCTTATAGCTTGGTCTAAAATCTTAAAAGTCTATTTTGTGATTTATCTATAGAATCTTCCCCAAAGGGCCATACAGTAACCCTATCTGCTACAATCAATTCAAACATAATTGAATCTTCAGTATTCTGTGGCCCCAGCGAGAGAAAGCTTGTGCAGTAGTCTAAACTTATTGCAAGCTTTCTCTTTCTCCGAATCCTAATAAAAATAATAAAAGTCTAATGAAAAACAGAGTTAAAGAATACTTGGTAAATGGGTGGGAGTAATAAACCTAGATAAAATATATACTGCCTCCAAAATTGAAAGAGACGTGCTTCTTCCTTAATGATAGGAAAGAGCCTGATGAAGCAAATTGCCCTTTACCTTCACAGGGTTGTGCAGACCATTGAAACCCTAAAAATATCATAAGGTATCAGCCCCTTGATTTGTTATGAGATTACTTTTCTACCTTGTATGTATGTGTCTTATGAAGGTTCTAGAGTATTTCCCTCTTCATGTTCACCAGATTCAATCAGCATCATGCCATCCCTGTAATGGAATAGCATGATGTCTTATAAAACAGACAGCCAATCAAGGTACCTTTAGACTAGATTATGTCATGGGACTGGATGTTTGATTTAACACTGAGGCAAATCAGTTAGCAGTGAATTGTTAACTCTCTCAGCTGAAAGTAGATTTCTTTTAATGAGTTTTGCCACTAAATCTTTGCTACATAACAGGTGTCAGGAGATTGTTAATTAACTGCAGCAATAAAATCACATCTGGGATAGCAGCTACAAATGAAATCATTACCTAATTACATTTTTAAAATAATCTACCATCATTTTCTTTTATCCGTCTGCCTTCTATACAAAGCAAATAAGCAAACTGAATGTACATTTGATAAGAAATACCACTCCTTCACCTTTCAAGTCCTGGATGAGGCAGACATGTGGTCTTATGTTTTTCTTAAGACCTTATGTTCTCAAGGTCTTATGTTTTTCTTAAGTAGAAAAACCGGCTTTCACTTGGTTTTATCTCCACAGGTCAAAAAACATTTTGTTTTCTGCCAGTGTCTACATTTCTTACCACTGCACATTTTTTAATTAGGATAAAACCACAGGATACATACAAAGAGACATAGTCCTACAGTGGGCCTAACCATAATCACAGTTATTCGTAGGCTCTTACTATGACAACTAGACCACAATGGCATTTTGAGTACCGAGAAATATTTGTCAGTTAGTGCCAGGGCATTATAGTCTCTAAAAGATTAGTTAATCCCTTTCTAAAATGCTCAATCCCTCTAATAAATGGTGGCAGGATTTCTTGGAGGAAGACTAGGAAGTAGATTTTCAGTATGTCACATCATTACCTAAAGGAAACCAATCCCCCCTTTCATTAAGATACTCTGGGTTCATAAACTAGTGCATGACTAAAACTGAATAGGAGATTTGGCATCACAGTGGTACTTGCAATCCCATCTCTAGTTATCAGATCTATTGCCTTTTTGCCTGTATGCATCAATAAAACTCTGTAGAACAATCATCTACTTCAGTTCTGAGGACAACATAATCAATTAACTAGCTCTCTTAGTCAGTTACATACGCTATAATAGAATAACATAGACTGAGTAGCTCAAACAAAAATTTACTTCTTACAGTTCTAGAGTCTGAGAAGTCCAATATTAAAGGGGTCAACAGATCTGGTGTCTGGTGAGGACACTCTTCCTGGTTTGCAGATGGTGGTCTTCTAGTTGTATCTTTATGTGACCAAGAGAAAAATCTCTTTCAAGTTTCTTCTTTTAAGAGCACTAATTGTATTCACAGGGGATTTGTTTTCATGATATATTACCTTACAAATCCCCCACCTTCTATTATCATCATATTGGGGTTAGAATTTGCACATATGAATTTTGGAGGGATACAAACATTTGATCTATAACACTAATGCCAAGGATATTTTCACATCAAACTTCACTGTTTACTGGTAGGGTTCTTCTGTCCAATACTGTAATATTAAATCTGCTGCCCATATTAATTCTTAAGGTACCCATTTTATCTCTTATTATTGATGCCAATTGGCCCCTGCCATTCTGGAATCTTATCATGCCCACTGAATATAGAGAATTCCTGAGATCTCATTGTTCCTATTGAATTTCAGGAATACAGTTTGATCATGCTATTTCCTACTATCATCCCTGTTCTGTAGGTAACAGTCATCACAGAGTTCTTTAAATCTGCTGGAGTTTCCCTCATAAATACATTAGTGGAATTAGCTAACAGGTCTTATAGGACCAATCCACCCTAACTACCATTTTTTCCTAAAACTTGGAATAACTGCTTTGCAGATCCAAGGACATTTCAACTTCATTATTATAGATTACCTTTGAGTAAAGATTTAGTCAACTATTGATGCAAAGTGTCAGAAACACTCTTTACCTTCTTGATTTAATGCATTGAATTCAGAATCTTTACATAGTATACCAATCATTTTAACACATTTTGCCAATCAAATATTATAGTCTTTCCAATCTGATCCAACTGACTTAGAACTCATTCCCATATGGGCTCCACAGATTGAAGAATGGTAATTCTGTTGGTGTGCATGGTACCTCCTCATGGGACTATAAATAATTTCCCAGTATTTACACGCAGTTACTGAGTACTTTGGTGGACTGGAAGCTACAGTGAGACAAATGAGAGGGAAAATATGCAAGTAGAAGAAGATTCTTTTTCTCTCTGGACCCTTATGGCCATAGGAAATTATATTATTCTTTAGCTGCTAGCCAAAGCCACATAAATAGACACATCACAGGCTATAAATTGGATGAGTAGAGAGTTCGGTACTGGATGGGACCCATTCAAAGATGCCCTGGGGGTTATTATTTCAATGCCAGTTCTGCAAGCAAGGCATTTTTAAAATAAAATATATTAGGCTATATATGAGGTAAGTGAGTAATTGATATAAAAAAAACTCCATCAAAACCTTTAGGGTTTTCATTAAATGTCAGGCTACAATAAATTTCCCAGTGCTGGACTCTTTCCTGTAAGTGTCTGATATCTTAAACAGGATTATATTCTCTTGAAACATGGCTACATGAGGGTCATTCTTTAAAAACTCTTCACACTTTTGACACTTTTATGGCATGGTCCTTTGAAGTGAAATATGAAAGGTTTTCACAACAATGATGCCCTGGCATGTAGTCACTGAAATAGCCACATTGGTTAATCTGAGGGGGGAAAAGGTGGCCTTGGTAGAAATATGAACAATTTCTTTTAAAGCAGATATCATGACTCATCTGCTGTTCAGTACATATCATGTAGCTGTTCGAAACCTGGGCTCTGAAACCTGACTCTAGGTTCAAGTTTCAGCTTCATTCATACTTGCTTTGTGACCTGGGAAAATTACTAACCCTCTTCTCTTCAGTGTCCTCATCTATAAAATAAAGGAAAAATAGTGGTAACTGCCTGATAAGGTTGTTGTAGGATTTAAATAAACTAAGTTATCCAAATGAATTAAGATACATAATATGTAGTAAACTACAACGACTTGTTAATTGTAATTGTTAACTCTTGATATTTTGTGTTTCTTTATTATGCCTTCTTTGATTCCTGTCATTTTGTACCAATCATCAAAAAGTAATAGCAATAATATTAACAACTATATTTCTACATCACAGTAGTTTACGAAGAGGTGCAGTAAAATTATTTTATTTGATCTTCATACTTACCCGTAATGGTAAGAATAATCATTAACTTCATTTTGTAATTGAGAAATTTAAAGTTCAGAGAGGTGCGATTTGCCAAAGATTACAAAATAATTAGTGCAAGCAGGATATAAATTTATGTTATTTGACTCTACATTTCTTCTTTTTGCAAAGATAACATAATTTTGTGATTCATGATGCTTACAAGCATTTACCCTCCTGACTCCACATCCCTACCATTTATTGAGGACAGTTTTTTGGTAGACATATTATTTATATTATATAATAATATTACCTCAACTCTGCAAATTTCATATTAATAACCTAACTTTTTATAGGAAAGAAATTAAGTGTACAGAAATGAAGAGTAATACCCAAATTATAGACATAATAATATAGAAATGTTGCAGTTCATTCCTTTCTTCATTTCTTTATTTAATAAATGGCTATGGTGGACACTATTCTAGACTAGGAATAGTGTAAATAAAGAAAGAAGACAATAATCACTGGCCATCAAAGAGTTACAGTCTAGAAAATAAACAAAAATTAAACTAATTGTAAAAATATTTTTAAGAATAAAAACATAAATTGTACCATAGGAAGTTCAACAGAATGCAACAGAATAATCTTTATGAGAGCATAAATATCTGTCTGCTTTTTTTGTTTATGATTGTACATAGAAGGGTGCTTGAAACCCAGGTGCTCAGTGACTATTTCTTGAATTAAATGAATCAATTAATTATAAAATGCATCAAATGTCAGGAAGGAAAAGTGCTGAGTGCTATTAGATGTTATAATGTGGAGTTAATTTAAATGGGAGAACTGAGGTTTCTTTAAGGATTGGCTAGTTAAGCTGAGAGTGAAAATAGGACAAGGAAATAGCTGAGGAAGGGTAAAAGGTGAGATAAAGTGATTAGGATATAGAAAAATCATCGACAAAATCATTAGGTGAACATAAGGCATGGCAATGAAGAACCTAAAGGAAAGTCATTCTGGCTGGAACACATTGAGAAGAGGAGAGAGCTGTAAAGACAGAGAGGAGAGAGTGTCTCACAGGCCATGATAATAGTATTGCATTTTGTCCTAACTAAATTATGAAGACAAAATTTCAGGTTTTCACCTTTTATAAGGCCATTCTAGTAGTTATATAAAGAATAAGTAAAAGGTTGACAAGATTAGAAATGGAAGGTGACTGCAGTGTTTTTATGGCCACTTGGATTGATTGGCTGTAGACCTAGAAGGAAGTTGAATATTGATAATAGCATTAGCAATGCTTGTTAAGATTAACTGATCACTTAGTATGTGCTAGGCCCTCTTCTGAGTGTTTCATATAAACTAACTAATTTAATATTTACAGTAACCACATGAGAACGAAGGAATTGAAAACATAAGTAAATAGAAGACTTGGTTTTGAACCAAAGTCACCGTATGTATGAACCAATGGTTGCCACAATCTATTTACACTGGATAGTTTGAAGATAAGTTTTGGAAATATTGTAAAGAGCTAGTGATAGATTAGATGACATATGTGTCAAAAGAAAAAGAAAAACCTATAAGGTCTCCAGTTGTACTAGCTAGCTGGTGTTATTTAGATTTAGGTGTCTGAAGCCCATTAAAGCTTCTTTGACTTGCAATATGATTTAAGGAGATATTTTAAGTTCTTACAATAGTATGTAAAAATTTGATAATAGATGAGGTTGCCAATGATGACAGCGTGATGCAAAAAGAAGTCAAACTGATATTTCTTTTGAGGAACTCCAAAGTATTGAAGTAAGATAGAAAAAGCATGTTAAGAAGCCTAGAAATAATTAGCAAGAGTTGCATGGGAAAAAATGATATAATAACTCTCAGGAATATTTTGAGAAAGAAGGAATGATCAAATGCAGATGAGAGATCACACAGGTGCATTGGAAACTTCTACTGGATTAACAACATGCAGGCATTAGTGTCACAGGGACAAAAGCTAGAACAGAGAATTTAGTGAGTGAATGGCTGGTGAAGAGAGAAGGATGGTTTTAAAAAGGCATGGATGGCTAAAGAGGGGGAAAGGAAAACATGGTTATATGTATCCTTGAATATTAGACATGAGAGCACATTTACGTGTTTGCGGGAAAATCAAGTAAAAGGCAAACATGGAAGATATAAGAAAGAGTAGAGATAATTAGTAACAAAAGTTCAGATTCAGAAATTATAATACAGAAACAAAAAGGCTAAAACAATAATGGTCTGTAAGTTGGAAGCCGTAGATCCATTCCTATCCGACACGTCTGAACTCTTTGTCTTGGCAGCACTCTAGAGTCCAGGTAAAGGATTAAGATTGAACAGGGTGACAAATAAACAGTACATGCCTTCAGCCTTTTAAAATATCTTTGTGCTGGTCCTCACCTCTGTTTGATTATAAAAAATAATCTATTTACATAAACTGAAGTGGCAGGGCCTGTTGGTTTTTGTTTTGACAAGCTGTGAATCAGAAAAATAATTGCTCCTCATGGTTTCATGGGAAGGAATAAGTCAAGCATCAAAATCTGGAATTTGTCTACTTGGATCTGAAGACTTGTGCCCACTACTAAGGAACAGAGATCCTTTTATAGCTCCCTTCATAGCTTTATAGCTATATATTCATAGCTTTTGAATATATATCAAAATGTTAAAGTTATTCATTTGCTTATTTAGTAAATTATGCATTGAATCTGTATTCATTCTACAAATATTTATCGACTGCCTATTATCTGCTAGCCACTGCTCTGGTTGAAAGGGATGCAGAGGTGATGAAAACAAATTAAAGCCCTACCTTCATAGAGCTACATTCTACAGAGAGAAAGGTACTAATTAAATGTGCACACATAATATTAAACACATGATATAATACCAGATCTGATAAACACTATTAATCCTTACTATATAAAACTTTAAAACAGAACTGGAAGTTTAGGTAGAAATACAGACAGTTCCTAAAAATGTAATATGTTCTATGATGCAGAAATAAAGCATTTGCTTTAGCAGGACAGGTAACAGTGTGCACCAATAATCTAGAATTGCTAAAAACAGTGCAGGGAACACACAGCTAATGCTCAAAATGATTAACCATTATTGTATATATGGTTAATATATATTAACTCTGTAACACAGACTAGAGTGCAATGAACAATCAATAAAGGCTTCTTTATTTAAAAAAACCTTACAATTAATCAGAAAGAATGAAGAAGGATTAAGCATATGGTGAGGAGGGAAGGGTCTCCTAGGGAACAGCATGTGACAAGACAAAAATGGATGATTTTGCAGGATAAGTTTAGGAACCTGAAATTGATGCATTAGCTGAAGTATGGAGTTTTGGCCATCGGAAGAAAAGTGTATCAGAAGAAGTAGAACACAACTGAAAATGTCCCCTTGATCTGGAGAAAGCAAATTTCAAGATAATGTTGAAGGTAGAGTAAAAACCATAGTATCTCCTAATTCTCTCATTTCTTCCTAATAGACTGTACATTTTACAAATTGACTATTCTGTAGCAGATGCTGTAGTAGAGACTGGAATGAATAATTATATTTGAAACCTATCATCAAAGAGATAACATTATTAACATTTTGAGTAATTTTAATTATCCAGGCACTGTTTAAAGTGATCTCCATGTATTAATTTACTTAATCCTTTAAAACACTCTATAAACTAAGCAGAATTATTATTCTCTTTTTTATATACATATAAACCAAGGCAGTAAGTTTTGTTCACCATGGTATTTCTAATTCCAGGCCTAGTTCCTGACATCACAGTTTCTTAATAAATAGTTTTGAATGAATTAATTAACAATGGACAGAGGAATCATACTGAATCCCTTCTTTACTAAAATCATGGTTTCACATATATGATCAGGTCTCTGTCTCACTGGAGTTATTTTGTGAGATGATGGTAGGACCTTGGTCCTCAAACTCAGATGCATAAAAATATCCAGAATTTCTTGCTAAAAATTATATTATATACAATGGTGAAGCCCATGAATCTGAATTTTAAAGAGATAACCCAAATATTTTATTTTCAGGTGATCCCTGAACAAATTTTGAGGTAAATAATTGTTGTGCACTATGTTGATAGTCATTATAACTAGATATAAGCCTAGTGAATAATGACTGTGGTTCAGAAGAAGGAGAAAGGAAATGATGACATCGATGATAACATAAGGAAATCATCAGTTGCAGTAGAGTCTGGTTGCTATTCTCTTCACTCATGTGTCAGGGCTTCTCAGCCTTGCTAGTATTGCCAGTTTGAGTTCTGTAATTCTTTGCTGTGGGAGGGCCTTCTTTTGCATTTTAGTACATGTAACAGCAACACTAGCCTCTATGCACTGTAAACTAACAGCTGCCTTTACCCCTAGATTGTGAAAACTGGAAATATCTCTAGACATTGACAAAAGTTCCATGGGGTCAAATTGCCTTCACTTGAAAACCACTATCATAATGTGAAGATAGAGAGCTTTCTTCACTTCCTTACCTATAGCAACTTCTAGTATTCTAATCTATAATACTGTAAGACACCTGGTCTTATTTCCCCATGAGTACGTGAATGTGCCCTTGTGAGACACTGTTTGATGAGTATGATGTACCTTACTTGCTTTTTTCAGAACTGACAGTATGTATCTTTCCTCACATTCCTCCTCACCATACATAGAGCTGGTTTGTCAAATCAAATGAGGCAGACTGTCAGGGTCAACAGATGGGTGATATCTAAGACCATCATTCCTTTTCCCCAGGTTCCACAGGATTCAGATCCCCTTTACATATAATAGCCCATAGGAAATTACGATTATTGCAGAATAGGATTAGTTTCCCATAAAACACATATTATAAAAAATAGAATATATGTATCGAAGGAGGAGACATAGAAATAGTCAAATAAAAGTGCTTGAAAGAAATAAATGAAACAAGTTGGAAAATACTTTAGAAAAAATCTGCAAAAACCTGGATTTTGGAGAAAACAAGAAATTTTCTTCAGTTTTTAAAAATCTTTTATTAGAATAAACAGGCAAATTCTTACTACCCAAGGAGATACCCTTCAGCTTTCCTCATTAATTCATTTTAACTGTTCCTAGTGTCTTTCAGTTACATATATAAAATATAAGAGTAAAACCTTGTTAAGAATTATTAATGGAAGGACTATCAGCTACTGTTGCATGCAACATTATAAAATGTCATATTCCCATGAATGCATACAAACCTTACCTAATGTTAGCAAAATGCAAAGGGTAATCAGAAAAGTATTTGTTATTCACGACATGCTTCTAATGAATTAATTCCTAGTTCTCTGGCTGATCAGATAAGTGAATTAGTGTGTGCATGAAATGAAACAGTTAAATAGCTATCCAAAGCACATTCTTAATTGAAGCAGAAAAAGAAAAAAAAAACCCTCAGATTTATATTGATATCACATTTTACGTAAATTTATTCACCCTAAAATCTATTATGATTAAACTTTATTGTTTTCTAAATTATTTGATATGAGCTACCTTGACTAACGTGCTTTGTGGAAGAGAAAAATACTGCCTAATTAATGTGTAGGGGGAGAAGAAAAACAAGGCGGGTAAATGCGCATTTCCAGAGGAGACTAAAAGGATGGAGAATCAATCAAAGAGAGGGAGAAACGCCTAGCACTGCACCATTTGTTATTTCGGGCAAGAACAAGAATCAGTAACCTCCTGTGCCCTATCCAGTTTCTTTAAGTGATTTCAGGAGGTAGAGCAGCAACAGTTACCTTACCGCCATGCACAAACACTGTTACTTCTGGCTTGAACGTTTGAGGCAGACAAACACGCTCAGGTAACTGGGTAGTAAATTACAGTTCAAATCAGAATCGGGCCAATTCTGTGGGGTGGATTAACAGCTAAATACTCCAACCCTAGGAGGCTTCCGTCGGAAGCAGGTTCTTGGGAAAGCGTTTTAAGGCAGAAGATGGCTGGGCAGAGAGAGCGCCTGCTTCCATCACCTCCAGCGTCTTCGCCTGTACAGTTGTTCCAGCTGCCAGAGGCTTTCTGGTTGCCACGGCAACTGCCGGGCTCTGCTAGGAACTCAAAGCAGAGCCTCTGAAGTTAGGTACCAAACACTGGAGCTTAACAGATGCAAACGCAGATGGGGAGTGGGGAAGAGAACTAGGATTGCCCATCTATAGGACTACAGCTCTTATGACTAAGACAATCTTTATAAAATCAGACTTTTGTTTTCGTGTTTGTGAGATGACATAGTTCTTGCCCGGCATTATTCATTAGTGTCATCTTTTGGTGCCTGGCGGGAGAAGACTGCAAATCCTCTCTCACTATTAAGGCGGCGGAAGGAGTATGGGGCAAGCAAACGTGGTAACCAGGAATGCATGGAGCCTGCTCATTCATTCATTCAATTATATATTCAACATCTCCTGAGTGCTCATTTGTGCGGGGCATCCTGCCAGGTGCTGGATCTGCAAAGAGAAAGGAGACACCGCCCCACCCACAAAATTAACAAGATAATTAACACAAATTAACAGAATCCTCACGAACCTGGGGAAAACCAATTAGGCGCTGCCTGCTTCCCAGGGGTCTCTCTTGGAAGACAGATTCAGAATCTGAACGCGGGAGAAGAAAGAGGCAGTGGCCCCGAAATAGAGTCAGACAAGAGAAAGAGCGGAAGGGAAGGAGAAAGGCAACCTCTCCCTAGGGAGGGATTCTGTCACGGCCACTCAAATGTTTCTCCGCGGCTGCGAGGGAAAAGAGGTTTGTTTTTCTTTTAGAAAAACGGAGCCCTTTTCCCTACTGGGCTCAATTTCTAGTAGGAGAACCCCGCCTCCTTGGGCTACTGATTGGCTCAACTCTTTTTAAGGTAATTTATGCCAGCATCCTCTCGGCCTGATTGGCTCCCTGGCTCAATTCTGCTGGGAGTCGCATCCTACCTGGTTGGGAGGTGCACTGCCTTTCCACACTCTCCCTTCTTATACTCAGCCAGCTGCTGCTGAAGTGGGAGGAAAAGTCCTGGCTGGGAGAATTGAGCTAGTGCAGCACACACAGAAAAAGCGATTCCGATGGGTCCTTTGAAAGCTTTTCTCTTCTCCCCTTTTCTTCTGAGGAGTCAAAGTAGAGGGCTGAGGTTGATGTTCTTGTTACTGACCCTGCATTTGGGAAACTGGTGAGTAAATTCAGGGGCTTAAAACTATTCTTTGGTATCTACCCTTTCCTCTTATTCCCCTTTATTTTAAAAATTGTTCTACGCTAAGTAATTACATATATGTGATATTTACCATCATTGTATTTTCTGATTAGATCTATTCATTCTCAGATAGAAGGGAATTAACATATTTTTGAAGCATGAGGTTGGTTCAGTTATTTTTTACTTCAAGCAGAGTACAAACTAGTGAGGATTCAGTTACTGGAAGGGAGTGAAGGGGAGTAGGAATGACTTCGCCAGTAAATTTAGTGAATGAATGTCAACCATGAACTTTCAGGATGATTCTGTATTTTAAAAATAAAGTTATTGCAGAAACTTGTTGTTACACAGCATGTTATGTATGATGCTTTTCTACCTTCTGCTATTGCTTTTCCCCTTTCCTCGTTTTTGGTAACTTTCTGGAACAAACCAGTGTTTTACATCGAGAAAGATTATGAATCTGGCTAAAAGCAAATCTTTCAGCATTACAAGTGTATAGTATTCAAGTAAAAATTAACCATGTATATTTTATTTGAACCAGCTTTGAGTATTTTTTTTTTAAATTGGCCATCAATCAGTAATTAAAAATGTATGGCAGCATGAAAGTCTTGGCTCTGTGTTTGTGTGTGTGTGTGTGTGTGTGTGTGTGTGAGAGAGAGAGAGAGAGAGAGAGAGAAGAAAAAAAGACTATTACCAATCACAAACCTCAAAATTAACAGGAACAAGACTGGGCTATGTAATACCTTTCAATAAAACTTTAAAATCTTTCTGTTAGAAAAATAAAATGCTCCAGGTATCATTCCTGGATTATATGTAGGAGTATTGGTGACTTGAGCTAAAATATGTTGATTAAGGCATAGACACTTATAAAGGTCTGGGATGTGGTACTCATGCCATGCAACTTGTTTCAAATAAATGTACTTTTAACATTACGTTATTATAAGTGTAATACTGCATATAATTCAAAAGTAAAGTACAATCACTAGGAAGTTAGAAACATGACTTTATAACTACTTGTAACATTGCTAGAAGGAATTATTATTATAAACTTAAGTGTAAAGATAGTTTGAATCTTTTTTGCCATACCAGCAGATAGAGCTAGTATATATTCTCTCGGAAAATAGAGACTGGATTAAAGTATGCTAAGTAATATTATACTTGTTAGAATTTTTTAACACTTAGTGCTTTTTGAGCATTAAAGTTTCGGTTTATTCACCCTGTTTCCTTGGATTCTTAAATGTTTGACATGAACATAAACGTACTACAGGATGAATTATTCTTATATATGTTGTGTCATGCTGGCTTATTCTTTGAATATATTATAACATTTTATAAAGATTTTTAGGTAAAGCACATATATCATATTACAAAACTAAAAACAGATTTACCCAGTGGTTTTCTGAAATAACAACATTTTGTCATTGTATACAAGTTTCCCTTTCAACCAAACAGGCAAGCTACTTAGTAAAGGACATTTTATCTGTCCCAGAAGATGTTTTATTTTAAATAAACATGTTTTGTTTGGGGGAATATTTACATTTGTGATCATTATAATTGGCTCAAGAACCCTCGTCAAGCTCTCAGAGTTAAAGAGATGTGTGCTGTAGGAACAGAGTACAGGGTTTGCAGCCTGGAGACATGATCTCATATGTCAAGGGCCTTTAACCTCTCTGAACACAGTTTCATCTACGAAATGAAGGATAGTAGTAGACCACATATGATTTCTTTAGATTTTCACATTCAATACCTCTATGATTTCAACTGAAACATGAAATAAGTCAATGGTTGCTTCACTGTTTTATCTAAGTAGTTTTCAAGAGGGAAATCTAAGTGTGAATGCTATGTAATTTTTAAACATATATATATGTGAGAAAGGTATTGTACAGTTAACAAATAACTTCTATTATCATAATAATGTAGATAATCTGGATTATTTTGTCCAGTAAATAAATACCTACTAAAATACAAATTTATAAGCTGTTCTAATTAGCCCTTAAGGCCTCAGTTATGAGAGATTATGTTTAACTTTTAAAAGTACTCCCTAAATCCATAATTTTTAAAACATGAGATGGAAAGCTATCAATAAAAGGCAAATGTAAGTATGCTTTCTTTAAGATGCATCATAAACTATTTTCTTCAGTGAATGGAAAAAGTTTGACACAGAAGCACTTTTGTAGGGAACCCCTGAGAATGTTAATATAACATGTTTCTTTCTCCACTGGGTTCTGTGAGACTAAGTTGGGAAACATAGCAATGAAAAGGAAATATAAGCATGCTTTTGCTAAAAATAAATTTAAAAAATAATGTTGTAATGAGCCTGTAATCCCAGCACTTTAGGAGACCAAGGCAGGCAGATCATGAAGTCATGAGTTCAAGACCAGTCTGGGCCAACATAGTGAAACCCTATCTCTACTAAAAATACAAAAAAATTAGTTGGGCATGGTGACGCATGTCTATAATCCCAGCTACTCTGGAGGCTGAGGCAGGAGTATTGCTTGAACAGGGATGGAGGTTGCAGTGAGCTCAGATACTGTCACTGCATCCAATCTGGGCTACAGAGAGATACTCTATCTCAAAATAATAATAATAATAAATAAAATAAAGTAGCTACGGTTGAGTGAACTTTATTAATATTTAGTTGGAGATAACATGCTAACATGTATAAATCATGTATGATCATATTTCTCTCTCCTTTTCCTTTTCTTTTGGTTAGTTTTTCCTTCCAAGACTAATCATAAATATTTCTGTTTGTAAGCGTTTTAATGTCTTATATGATTTCCAAAGTACATCTTGAAAGTCATCTATTTTTGAGACTTCCTAAATTGGAAGCAATTGTTTTTTATATTTAATCAGTTGCAATGCTTAGTTTCCTCATTAATTTCCATCAAGAGCATAGAGGAGACACACTATTTTTTTTTTTTTTTTCTTATTGCTGAACTATGGAAACCTATCCTATCATTGTAACTGAAACTGTAGTCATGGTTCCTGTGTTTCATTCTCTAGGAGACTCTTTGGCATCTTGACAAGTTCTTTAGAATCTCTTCAGCTTGATTTAACTTCTTTGTAATGTTGAAAAAAATCTGGTTATAATCAGTTTTTTAAAAAGAGATTTTAGCTGTTCTAAAAAGTAATCTACAATAAACCTTGACTAAGAGTTATATATTGAAAAACCTCAAGGAAAAATCACATTTTTGTTTTTCAGTACAATTTCCATGAGTCAGTAATCACACAGTGTGGCGTTCAGTTGCCAAATTGAAAATATTCGAATACACTTGCTTTAAAAATGTATTATTTTCAAGTAATTTTGTAATATATTTTGTGTGTGTATTAATGAATGAATAACTTTTTAAGTGTCTAGATTTTTCGCTTAATTTTGTAATAAAATGCTGATGGTAACCTTTCAAACATGAGAACCAAATAACTAAGTAATGATATTCTATGATAGTTAAATATGCAAAGGACTGAGAGGAAAATGATTTCAAAACTAAAATGCAAATGACAAATTGGGCGCCGTGCCTCATGCCTGTAATCCCAACACTTTGGGAGACTGAAGAGGGTGAATCACCTGAGATCAGGAGTTCGAGACCAGGCTGACCAACATGGAGAAACCCTGTCTCTAGTGAAAATACAAAATTAGCCAGGCTTGGTGGCATGTGCCTGTAATCCCAGCTACTCGGGAGGCTGATGCAGAAGAATCCCTTGAACCAAGGAGGCGGAGTTTGTGGCAAACCGAGATCGTGCCATTGCACTTCAGCCTGGGCAACAAGAGCAAAACTCCATCTCAAAAACAAATAAATAAAATAAAATGCAAATGTCATAGTCGATAACCCCCCTGGGTACAGAGTCTTTTAGTTTATCCAAACAATCAGTATCTTTCTTCCATTCTATACGATGAAGAACATTTCTGGCTAAGAAATAAGAGGAAATGTTTGACATTTTATTCAAATATTAAATAGATTAATTGAAATTAAGAATATAATAATGAAAGTGGAGGCCCAAAGGAGGGGAGAAAAGAAAGAGTAAAAAAAGAACTGAAAAATGACTCTGGAGATACTGAGAAAATGATTACCAAAATATGATAAATGACTGCCATGAGAGGAAAGGAAGAATGAGCTTCCAGAGAGTAATTCACATATGGGCAGGGTTTCAAGTGAGAATCCTGGCCTTTACCAACAGATCTAAATTCCAGTTTCAGCTCCACCATTTCTCACTGGAGTGATTTCAGACAAATCTTTGAGGCAGAAAATCTTCATTAGTGTGGAGCTGTCGTATGTATTTCCAGAAATGAAATTTCCAAGAAAAAAAAAATCTGTGCAAAGAAACTAGCACTTAAAATTTTATATGAAAAGAAAGTCATAACAGATATTCTGTGGAATTATAGTTATTCTAGTATGATATAGCCTAAAGTGGTTTGAAGTGCAATAGAGTGAAAACCATGGATTCTTGTGTGCTCTTAAATATCTTTTGGACTTGGAAAAGGTCAATCATTTACTTAGTCAACAAATATTTATGGAGTACCTAGTGTGTGCCATAAAAGAACAATATGCTGGGTTTACAGTGGTGATTAGAGTAGATATAAGTACTACCCACTTGAAGCATATACTTATTCATTGCTAAGACCTAGATTTATGACACTAATTAAAGAAAAACATTTTAATCAAAATAAAAAATATACCTTCAGAACTTTAAAGATAAACAAAGGAGTCTAAATTTTTCAAGATAGAAGATGCTGAAAGAATGGGTCATAACCAAGAAAAAATAACTAAAGAGCCAAGAGATTTCTCATCAGCAATACCAGAAGACTATGGGGAAAACATCTTCAAATCTGAAGGCAAGTATTCAGCCTAGAAGATTTTACTTAGCCAAATTACACAATGAGAAGACGAAGAAGAATATAGCCTAGATGTTGTTATTCTCTCAGTTTTACAGATGGAAAAACAGGGAAAAGCCATTTTTGTGAACTTATTAAAGGTCATCTTGCTGATAAGTGTTGAATCCAAAATTCAAATCACTGTTTTCTATGCCCCACCTGCATTTGAACTACCAAATCTCTCAGATTATGAATGTAATATAAGTCAAAACAATTAACGTGACTTTTGACAATTTTTTTAAAAAAGGCAAAGTAGAAAAAAGAGGAGAAGAGAGGAGAGATACTATAGTAAATTGTGAGTTCATTGATAAAATCGCATTAAGTAGAAAAATCTACTTTGTACCTATCACATACTTTCTGGAATATTATGGGTAGTGCCAGATTATTTTAAGGAAAACTTTGACACACTGAAGTACTTGAAGTAGAAAAAAATGCACCATAGGATATTTAATTTACATAAGTTTTGCTGAGGAATTGAGTGGTAACCTTATTTTAAAGGATAAAGGCAAATAATAACCAGGTAGTGAAAATTACATGAAGGCAGATTTTCTCCCAATACAAAAATTTTCTAACATGGTAATGGATGCTTTATCACTAGACTTGTTCAAGCAGAAGCTTATTAGAGTGTTCTTTACTCTGTAGGAGGCAGATAAAATTTATCAGTTTTTTTTTGTATTTTCAAACATTTCATTATCTTTCAGTACTAAAATCATTTAGCCAACTGAAGTCCCATGTTCCAAGAAATAGTCTTAGCTATTAATTTATTCAGTAAATACTCATTGAGCATCACCATTCATTCTGCAAATACTTACTCAGTGCCCATTGTGTGTTAAGCAGGGTTCTGGGAACTGGATATAATGGTAAGCAAGACAAAGCCATTGCTCTATAATGTTCAAGTGGTATAAATATGTCATATATGCTAGATGAGCAGGATACAGAAATCAGAATTCCTTCTATTTGAACTGAAAGTGTAGTAGTTTGTGTCAAGATAGCTTATTAATATAAATAAGTAAAAACAATAAAATGTTGGAATTGCTACTCAGAATTCTAGAGGAGTTATAGTGGGGGCACTAAAGAAGTTGCCGTCAGTTGCAACTCTGGGAAAATATTGTATGTTCTCAGCTGTCATAGGCATAAGTTCGGGTCAGTATTAGCTAAGGATATATATATATATATATATAGTGTGTGTGTGTGTGTGTATATATAGTGTGTGTGTATATATATACACATACACACACACTTACATCTGAGGAAGGGGTAAGTTGTATGTTCTTATATGTCTGATAGGGGGTTGAGGACAAGGGTAAGCACTATTATACCATAGCTGTGGTATACATATAAAAGCAGTATTATACCATAGCTATTTTATATATATATATGAAGAGAGAAAGAGAAAGAGAGAGAGAGAGAGAGAACAATAACATTACTATCTTGTGCCAGAGGTGGAGTCTCAAAATTTGGTAGGAATTTTTGTATATAGATTTCCTATGTCTTTTAGGTGAGCCTTCTGGTTATGTAAGATGTGGCATTAAAGTAGAAACCTCCTGTTAAAAGCTATATAATTTAGTTTAATTTTGAAATTCTGAAATGGAGAAATCCTTTCCTCCCAGAAACAATATCTTCTGAGATTTAACACTTCTCTTTATTTTTTAGACTAGTCTTAAATAACTAAGAAGTAATAGAGATTGTGGTATGCAATAGAGATATAGAAGTAAACTTAATATAGACCCTGCTCTCCAACCTATAGCTAGATTGGGCAGATCACAATCTCTATGATTATAAAATAGTAACTTTAGTATATATTAATATTCATGTCAGAGTGTGATTTATTTCCCTAGATAGCTTTAAGGTGCTAGAATCAAGGGTTCTAGCTACTAGGTTAATCTTCAGGTAAATTTCTAGAACAATCACTAATGGTTGTACAAGAGGTACAGTGTGCTTAAATACAGGGATACCATTCACCTCTTGGTCATCCTAGATGTGTATAATTATAATAATAATTTTCCAGCATGTATAATAGAGTATGTTTAGTAAATAATACCTGTTCCAAAAAATTGCCATATTGACTAGCACTGAGTAGCCCTATTGTATTAATTCAGATGCCTGTATTTTATAGACTAATTTCTTACTCTCTAAAGGTGGCTTATGAATGTATATTTGTCTCTGAAATTTCTTAGTAACAATTCATTTTGAAAAACATCAGATTGTCATAACTAGAATAGACTGGAGTGAATACATATTCACTTATTTGTATTCTCTTAGTTTGTGAAGTGAATAATCTAAGACAATCTTTTATGAATTAAAATATCTGACACTCATTTAAGATCACAAGCCTTAGGAAAAAAATACATGTTTCTGCCTTCAGAAGTATGAATTCTCATTTCTTTCTTTCACTTTTAAGGTCTTTTAATTTAATAAGCCTCAATATAATGCCTCAATGTTGCAAAATTTTGCTGCTTTGAAGAATGTATCTGAAACATAGATACTCCAAAGTCTTAGAGAGTGTGAATTTCACCCAGATTTGTATTTTTTCTAAGTCTAACTTATGTTCTGTCAGGCACTATGAATATAAACTGAAAAATGATGAAGTTGTTGATAATTTCAGTATACTCAGTGTTCAATTTTTCAAATAGACTATAATAAAAATTATGTTTTCTTTCTCTTACTCCAGAAAGCACTCACATAGAAATGGTCACAAAATAACACTTACGATTTCTGGGCATTCACCAGCCTTCCGAAGACTTCATTGGATGGGTGGTTCCTAGTTTTCTAAACTGTTTAAAGAAGAAAGTTGGCATGCTAAACATAGCAAATAAACAACGAAAACAAAAATCCAAAGGTTGCCAAACTATATTGTTTTATTTGTAGTATTTGTTCTTTTATTACAAATAAATCAATAAACTACAGAAATTTTAAATCTATAACCAAAGGCATTAAGAAAAAAATCTGTTTTATAATTGTCTGTTTTTATCTTCATGTTTTTTAGAAAAACATGCCACTATACCAATTACTTTTTTAAATGTATTCTGATATTATTATTTTTAAAATTAGCTATCTTGTATCTAATCTCATATTTTAATCTAACTAGATAACTATGCTCTGACAGGTTTACGAATTGTCCAGACTTCTTTTTTTGAAAGTAACAGGGATAAACTCTGTGCTGAAGCAATTTGTATTACTATTTCTTTCCTAGTTTAGATGTAATTTTGAAGAGTTCTGTATCTTCAGCCTTACCAAGAAAATCATATAAAATAGACCATAAATGAAGCTGCATTTTACATTTCTCCTAAATCAATTTTCCACATCTCAAACTGTGAAATCATTGATGTATAATCTCATTCAAGCTCTAGTCTATAGACAGAAAATTAATTTGAATTTTTCACTCAATCTTATTTTTCTTTACTTGCTTTTCAAAAATCATTTTCAAGTTGTTATTGTTGAAATGTATGGAAAAAAAATGGTTTTCCCTAATGACATAATGTTTTTGCTTGTATACTATAAATGTTAAAATGTTGAAGTATCTTATCCATTTCAGTCCTCAAAAAGAAGTTAGCAAAACAAAAAATAGTTCATTAGACTATACATACAATTAATAGCAATGTTTACCTCTAGATGAAGTACAGAAAAGTTTTTGATTTCATTGATCAAAGGTAAGAAATCGCCGAGGACATTAGGTATTTAATTTCACATGTTATTTATCTTGTTTTTACAAGAAGAATATATGTCTAATTAAATTTTATAATTTTAATGAGGACTAAGCTAAAATTAGAGAGACAATATAGTTTGATACTGTCTACCAGAAAGATGTCGATAGGCTTTCTGTAAAGAAGAAGAACAATAGTGAAAGGACAAAAGGAGATAGCCCATCTTTTGCCTTGATACTCTAATCTTGTGTTTCTTTCCTGAGAGGGACCTGAAATAACATCCTTTATTCCTGGGGTTGGTGAGTTGGTATGGTGGTGAGGCAAGGAGAGAGTCTATTTGGTGGCACTATTCATTGATTTTGGGGAAAAAATAGAACCTAATTTATTGATTTAAAAAGCAACTACTTAGCAACTTGTAGCCTTTAATTCCAGATTTTTCCATGAATTTAGGTAGATACATATGTATGTGCGTGTTTGTGTTATGTGCACACATACATGTGTACTCTTAAAAACACAAATAAAATCTAACTAGTTTTTGACGTAACTAACGAAAATATCTTTCTAAATCAGTATACTTATTCTACCTCTTTTTTGAATGACTATGTAATATTCTATATGATAGAAGAATTTTAACATTAAATTGTTCCTTAATATATTCTCTTATATTTTGTCTGTCATTAACATTTTTATGTACATATATCCATATGTACATGCCTTTAATATCTATATTTTGATCAATATCAAATTACTGTAAAGCAAATTCCATCTCCTACTAATTGTTATAAAAATGCCATTTATTTGTATTATCCTCAGTACTGGATGTAATGAATCTTTTAACATGTTGCCAATGTGATGGCTAAAGATCATCATCACATTTTAAACTTATTTTCCCTTGCTACCAAAAAAGTTAGCATGCATATATATTTATTGGTCCTTTTCTTTCTTAAATTCTTGTATATCAATTATGTTATACATATTTTTCTCTCAATTAAACTTTTGTCTCTAGTCTTACATAAAGTTTCCTATTCCAACTGTAAGTTCTTTATACAATTTTTCTTTCAGTTATTTTTTATTTTGCTGGTTTGCTTATATATTGCCTAGCAAGGCATTCTTATCCCAAGTGTCAAAAACATTTTAAATATCTTCCTTAGTAATATTATTCTTTATTCACTTTCTTTTTATCTTTAATATATAGCAATTTATTGTTTAAGGTGGAAATCTAATTTTATTTTCTTCAAAAGGGTTAATTGGGATTTCAACACAATTTACTGGATAATTATTTTATTTCTAAATTGACAATTCACTTTTATCATATATTATATTTCTATATACTAGAGATCTTATTTTGAAAGCTTAATTTTATTTTCACTGACTATGTATTCCTACAATAAGGTTTTGATAAACTTCATTTTGTTTTCTTTTTATTCTCCTCAGATAAATTCCATCTAAGAATTCCCTTTTTAAATAATTTGTTATAAGCTCTCATGTTGATTGTTCTACTTAATTATAATGACTTTAACCTGTCACACACAAAAGATGAGATGCTGATTAAACCTGTATGAAATGTATCAAAAATTTAGGAATAATACATTCATAATATTTTCATAGGCAAAATATTTATTTTGCGTTTTTTGTTCATATGTTCCTCAATAAAGTTTTGTTGTGTTTTTCACATTAGATATATACCTTCCCTGTTATAGTCCCACTTAATCATTTCTCATAGGTCACGTTGTCTTTGTCAAATGAGTACTTTTTTTCTTCTGTTTTTATTTTTGATGACCTTAGTACTGGTATCAGAACATTACTGTGTTTAAATTCGTTTTATGTTAGGTTATCTACCATAATTTTCAAATTAAGGACCACGGTTATAGTTTTAGTTATCTTTATTCACAGTAATTTTATCTGAAAACAGCACAATGATCTATTCATTTACTTATTCAGTGATTTTTATTAAATTGGGAGAATACTATGTATCAGATTTGTGGGTAGGTGCTGAGGGTATCACATTAAATACCTTAAAATCTAAGGCATTTAAATACCTAAATACCTTCACATTGCTTAAAGCTTAGAGGAGGGTTCTAAATAAATACATAATTAATTAAGATACAATGTGATTAATTGCATGGTAGAGCTAACCACAGGACAGATTGGAAGCATACAGGGACACACTTACCTAGTATTCTAGGCTTGGCTCTATTGTGCCATTTCAAGTTTCCAAAGCATCTCTTTATGTGTGTTAAGTGATAGGTTCCATTTTATCTTCCTTTTTGCTCATAAAATAATCATAGAATTGAGTGGATTATCATTTCACATCTTCAAAACTCTGGAAGTTTAGTGCTTGCTTCAGCAGCACATATAATACAATTCTGAAAATTTAAATCTATAATGCTGTTATTTATCACTCTTAATTATTTTGCTTTCCTACAGCTTTATGTGCAGTACAAATATTCAGAATTACAACCCTAGAAAGGAACTTTTGTACAAAAGAAATTAGTAGCTCAAACATGAGGAAAAAAAGAAAAAAGAAAGAAAATTTATTTATTTTTTGACTTTAGGTCTAAAATCAGCGATTTTTACCTACTCTTTGAAAAGTAAGTTCTTATAGTCCTTGACATTAGAGTATCTTCTACTTAGAAAGTTTAGAAACCAGATATTTCTTTTCTGGAATTTTTCCCTGAATGACTGTGCTTATGAAAATGTGTTTGATGGTGGCAAAAAAATACCATGTAACTTGTCATTAACAACAGATAACAGATAGGGCCTGTGGAGACGACATATATTTGTTTACTAACAAATATTTATTAAAACCTTGTGTGTGACAGACACTGTTCTAGAAACTTGTGATATGGTCATGAACTAAAGATAAATCACCTTCTACCATTTTAGAGTTGGCACTCAGGAGGGAGAAATATACAGTAAACAATAAGCATAAATATAATATTAAATTAGAACTTATAAAATTATCTTTTTCTCCAAATGGGCAAGTATAATTTAATGGGTTAAAACTACTTTGTCCTTCATTATTTAGGTATAGGATTTTATAAGTAAATTAGAGCTACGGTGATATGGTTAACTTCAAGTCTCCACCCAAATCTCATCTTGAATTGTAATACCCATAATCTCCATAATCCCCAGGTTTCAAGGGAGAGACCAGGTGAATGTAATTGAATCATGGGGGAAGTTACCCCCATGCTGTTTTCATGATAGTGAGTGAGTTCTCATGAGATATGGTGGTTTTATAAGGGGCTCTCCCCCCCTTCAATCAGCACTTCTCCTTCTTTCTGCCTTGTGAACAAGATGCCCTGCTTCCCCTTTGACTTCACCATGATTGTAAGATTCCTGAAGCCTTTCCAGCTATGTTGATCTGTGAGTCAATTAAACCTCTTTCCTTTATAAATTACCTAGTCTTGGGCAGTTCTGTATAGCAGTATAAAAATGGACTAATACATATGGAAAAAATAAGCTGGGCAAAGAAGTGTGGAATTTGGTTAGAAGAGCAAATAATGATCAGATAGGCTTCAATGATTAAGTAATATTTTAACAAATACTAGAAGTGAGTGAAGCTTTCAGTCATGCCACCTGAGGGTTGGAGATAAACATTTGAAGTGGAAAACCATAATGTGGGGTCTGGTAGTTGCTACTTATTCTTTTTTTTTTCAACTTTTATTTTAAATTTAACAGATGTGTGTGCATGTGCAGGTTTGTTACCTGAGTGTATTGCATGATGCTGAGCTTTGAAGTAGGAATGATCACAATAGCCATGTATGAATCATAGTACCCAATGGTTAGTTTTTCAAACCTTACCCCACCCTCCCTTGCCCTCTCTAATAGTCTGCAGTGTCTATTGTTGCCATTTCTATATTCATGAGTCCCCAGTGTTAGGCTCACACTTACTAATGAGAACATGGGGTATTTACTTTTCTGTTCTCCAAAGGACACAATTTTGTTGTTTTCTGTTTTCTGTGGCTTCTTTTATGGCTGCACAGTGTATATTTACCACATTTTCTTTATGTAATCCACCACTAATGGGCACCTATCAGTTGATTCTATGACTTGGCTACTGTGAACAGTGCTGCAGTGAACATGTGAGTGCATGTGTCTTTCTGGTAGAATGATTTACTTTCTTTTGGATATTGGGATTGCTGGGTCAAAAGGTAGTCCTGTTTTAAGTTTAGAAGTCTCAAAACTGCTCTCCACAGTGGTAAAACTAGTTGTTTATTCTCATCAACAGTGTACAAGCATTCCGTTTTCTCCACAGCCTAGTCTACATCTATTGTTTTTTCTGGCTTCCTAATAGTAGTCATTCTGATCGGTGTGAGATACCTTGTTGTGGTTTAGATTTGCATTTCTCGGACAAGTAGAGGCTCGGAACATATTTCCTTATGTTTGTTGGCCGCCTGTATGTCTTCTTTTGAGAAATGTCTTTTCATGTCTTTTGCCCATTTTTAATGGGGTTATTTGTTTATTGCATTTCCAATTGTTTAAGTTCCTTATAGACTCTAGATATTAGATCTTTGTTAGATGCATAATTTGCAAATACTTTCTGCCATTACCTAAGTTATTTGTTTACTCTTTGACAGTTGCTTTTGCTGTGTAGAAGCTCTTTAGTTTAGTAAGGACTCACATGTCCATTTTTGTTTTTATTGCAATTTCTTTTGAGAACTTAGCTATAATTGCTTTTCTAAGGCTGACATCCAAAATGGTGTTTTCTAGGTTTTCTTCTAGGATTCTTATAGTGTGAGGTTTTACATTTAAATCTTTACTCTATGTAGAGTCAATTTTTGTACGTGGTGAAAGGTAAGGGTCCAGTTTCAGTCTTCTTCGTATGGCTTGCCAACTATCCCAGTACCATTTATTGAATGGAATAAAAAGGAATGAGTCTTTTTCTCATTGCTTATTTTTGTCAACTTTGTTGATCAGATGACTGTAGGTATGCAGCTTTGTTTCTAGGTTCTTTTCTGTTCCATTGGTCTATGCGTCTGTTTTTGTACCAGTATCATGCTGTTTTGGTTACTGTAGCCTTATCATATTGTTTAAAATTAGATAATGTGATGATTCTGGCTTTGTTCTTTTTGCTTAGAGTTGCTTTGGCTATTTGGGTTCTTTTTTGGTTCCATATGAATTTTGGAATAGTTTTTTCCTAGTTCTTTGAAAAACTATTTTATTGGCTTAATAGGAATAGCATTGAATCTGTAGATTGCTTTGGCCAATATGGCCATTTTAATAATATTGATTATTCCAATCTACGAACATGCAATGTTTTTGCATTTCTTTGTGTCACTTATGATTTATTTTAGCAATGTTTTGTAGTTCTGTTTGTAGAGATCTTTCACCTCCTTGGTTAGATATATTCCTAGGTAGCATTTTTGTGGCTATTGGAATTGAATTCTTGATTTGACTCTTAGCTTAAACATTATTTTTGTATAGAAATGTGACCAAATTTTATACATTGATTTTGTATCCTGAAATTCAATGAAGTGGTTTATCAGTTCCAGGAGCCTTTTGGTGGAGTTCTTTGGGATTTTCCAGGTATAGAATCATATACTCTCTAAACAGGAATAGTTTGATTTCTTCTTTTCTTATTCAATGCTTTTTATTTCTTTCTCTTGACTTATTGCTCTGGCTAGCAGTGTTAAGAAGAAAGTTTATATGCTAACCGTGTATCTGAAAAGGTTAGAATAATCTCAATTTAATTATCTAACATCACACCTAGAGAAGCTGGAAAAATAAGAACAAGCTAACCCCAAAGCTAGCAAAATAAAAGAAATAACTAATATCAGAACAGAACTGAATGTAACTGAGATCCAAAAATTTATACAAAGAATCAATGAAACCCAAAATTGATTCTCTAAAATAATAATCAAGATTGATAAACTGTAAGCTAAATAAAGAAAAAGAGAGAAGATCCAAATAAGCACAATCAGAAATGGAAAAAGTGACATTACAACTTATCCCTAAGAGATATAAAAGATCCTCAGAGACTATTATGGACACCTTTATGCATACAAACTAAAAAATCTGGAGGAAATGCATAAATTCCTGGAAACACACAATTTTCCAAGATTGAATCAGGAATAAATTAAAACCTTGAACAGACCAATATTGAGTTTCAAAATTGAATCAGTATTTAAAAAAACAAAAAACACTAACCAAAAAAAGCCCTCAGCCAGATGGATTCACAGCCAAATTCTACCAGGCATGTAAGAAAAGCTGGTACCAAATCTACTGAAACTATTCTAAAAAATTGAGGAGACACTGTTTATTCTAAGAGATATGGAAAACTCTCTAACTAAGATCCAGGCTTTTGAGCATAGAAATGATATGACATAATCTGGATTTTAAAAACATTACTGTGTGTGTTATATTGCTAATGTTATCAAAGCAAGGACTGTGTTATCAATGTAAGGGTGAAATTAGACCCTTTTTAAAATAATTTGAGCCTTCCTGATGAAGTTTACCTGTGATAAATTCTACCTTTGCCACTAACTAATAGTAAGAACTTTGGTAAGTTATTTAAATCTCTTAGAAACTGAGTGATCTTCACTTATAAAATTAGGGTAAAATACCTACCTTATAAGATCTACATTCATCTTTTCATTCATACAACAAATAATAATTGAGTGCCAACTTAGTGCCCATCACTTCTCTAGTCACTGGGGATGCACCAGTAAACAAAACAAAAATCCCACCCTCCTGAATAGTGGTAAGGATAGTGGTAAAGGACCCCACACTCATGGATAGTGGTAAGGATTAATATGTTCAGAATCCTAGCACAAAACTTCTGTTATTAGGTAACTGTGAGTGAATTTCTATAGTTTTAAACAAGTTTTAAGATTCTTGAGAGCAGAAACTCAACTGTTTGCTCCTACATGACTGGTGTAAGAGTAGGCTATATTAAGCAAATCAAATGTGAATTTAACAAAATCGGTTTCTAGTTCAAGTGACTGTGCAAAATACTACTTCTCACAGGGAGATTTAGTGACATATAAATGGAATATATGTGCCAAAAATTTACTACATTTACTAAGCAAAAATTTTTCATATTTGGCTTGAACATGGCAGGCCATAATGCTTGTTTACTGGCATAAGAAATGTGTGTGATAAAAGTATTAATTCATGTTCCCTTCTAGCTAAAAATTCCCGATACTATACATTTGTTAGAATTTTTTCATTTCACAATTATTACCATCATTTACACAGAATATTTCCCAAGTATTTCCAATTTACTAATAAATATTTTTTTCTCTATTTCTAATGTTCCTTCTGATATATATTTTAAAATGCTCAGAATGTGCTAGAAAACCTATTGATTTACCTTCCCATTATTTCTTGTCATACCTCCCCTAGCATAGATTTTTGTCTATCATATATACATAATATTTCACCAAATACATAAGTAAAGACTTATTTTATTGTTGATCCCTCTTATTATAATCAAGTTATATCACCACTTGTAGAAGAGTATTCTGATAGTAGTAGTCTAATTTAAAAAATAATTAATCATAAAGTATTTTGAATGTCAAAGTTTTCAGTAGAAGTATTGTTCAACTGGAAAGTTTGTAGAACATGAGATTTTTGTAGAGTAAAAACAAATTAACAGAATATTTGAAGAAAATAAAATAAAATAGGATTTCTGATATCTCCAAAGGCAATATCAAGAGAATCATCATTTCTGTTTAATGATCTGAAATTATATAATTTAGTATCACCATCATAATTCACATATGAGGAAAAAAGAGAGGGAGATAGCGATAAGGGAAAGAAGGAGGGTGGGAAATCTGGTGGAGAGAGAGGGAGAATGAGAGAAAGAAAGGAAACAAGAAAGGAAGAAATTGAGTGACAATGAAGATGGTGTACATGTACATTTGTGTGTGTGTGTGTGTGTGTGTGTAGAATTTAGAATGACTGCATTGAAATAATAAATAGTAACATTTGTAGTCATGTTAAAAATAAAGCGTTGCGTATATTATTATAATGTATTACCTTGGGAACACATAATATTAATCAATTTATACCATTTCATAAAGCATATTTAAAATTTTTGCTGATAAATGCAAACTATGAGTTTCTAGTTAATGATAAGTGAAAAGAAAATAATATTCAAGAGTAGGAAAAAGATCAATAGACAATTGTGAAACCACATAATGGGTACAAAAAAAAGAATGAAGGAATAAAACCTACTACTTGAAAACATAATAGGGTGACTATAGTCAATATAACTTAATTGTGTATTTTAAAATAACTTGGAAGAATGTAATTGGATTATTTGTAATGCAAAGGATAAATACTTGAGGGGATGAATGCTCCATTCTCCATGATGTGCTTATTTCACATTGCATGCCTGTATCAAAACATCTCATGTGCCACATAAATATATACACTTACTTTGTACCCACAAATGTTTTAACTTAGAAAAAGTAAATGTAGTTGTATTTGGAGCTGGAAAGATGAATTAGGTGACTATGCATACAAGATTCTTCCTCCCTCATGATTCTTTTTCATATCCAGCTTAATGACACACAAAAAAATTTTATAGTAACTTCCAGTTGTTTTATTTCATTTACCAAAAAATCTGACTGGAAATGAACAGTTTTTAAGGTCAGGATAAGTCACAAGGAAAGAAGGTGTTAAGTTAGAAAAGATAAGTTCATATACCTAATTATTGAACTGAACATATTATCCATCCTGAGCTTAATTCAGTTGAACACAGTAGAACCAAGTGTTTATTGCGTAAGCTATGAGCATTTATGTAAATTTCACTTAGTAACAATGCTCTGGCTATATTATGTTTTCAGGAACTAAATCTGCTCATTTACTACAAATGCAAAATAAAGCAATGGGAAGATGTCTTTGCTTTTCTATCTCTTTGTCAAAGTATTTTGTAGTATAAGTTTCTTTTCATTTTAAATTACAAAACTGCACATAAGCAAACTAACCAACAAACCAAAGTAAATACATAAGTGACTAATTATGGGGTATCACCTGGGACCCAATGAAGGACTGATCAACCAAACATCAGGAAAGCTGGGGATGGGGCAGTCTTGGTAGCAGAAATTCCTTCTTTTTCTCTAGCTATGCTTTCGACCGGGTTGCACTATAAATTAGCTATTGCTTCATTTATTGGTTAAAATTCCCCACTCTCAGAAATGAAAGGCTGGCTAAACATTTGGAGGTCAAGTGTTCAGCTGGATCTCCCAGACAACTTGGCCTGAGAAAAGACCTAGGGGTATAAACAGACCTGCCTGTTGACTGCTTTTATACAGGGTCAAATTATAGTTCAGTAGGTGATAATACTCACATGTGCCTATAAAACTAGTTATTTCAGGAAGGAGAGGAAAGATCAACTGGAATCTGGAGAAGAAAATAATTCTAGCCAGCTAATTGGTTGAAATAGAATTTCTTCACTTGTTTTGCTTTTTATCATCAAAACAATCAATACAAAGAAAGAGCATACACAGACTAACTTGTAGAGAATATCTGTCTGTCGATCTATCGATCTATCTATCTATCGATCATCTATTCTATCTGAATACCTACCTATCTTACCTATCTATACAGGTAAGTAATTTTAGAAAATTAAAAGATTATGTGTCTGTAGATAGACAGTATGATGTTCATCAAATCCATATTTGACATTCAAATTAATTATGGCTGTATGAATATAGTTGCAGGTGAATTATGTTGTATGGTGTAATGACAATTTTTCTGAACTTAAAAAATTTCCTCAAGTCAATAATTGTCCTTCTAAAACATTTCTTTTCTTTTACATGTATTAGTCATTTAAAATAATGTCCAATTTTTCTCCAAATCACCTAAATATACAGGTAGCTAAGACAGGCAGCTATAGGGTTATTCAAAGTGCTGGAACTGTCTTCTTCCACATTACGGAAAAAACAGCAGTGTGCATATATAGCTGTGTCATTCTTCCTTCGGTCTCAGCAAATTGGCTTTTGTTTCATTTTCTTTTGTAAGCCAGTTTGGTTTCATTTTCTTTTCTTTCTTTTTTTTTTTTTTTCCACTTTCATTTACTTTTGCGAGTCAGTTTAAAGATGATCCACCTCTGCCAATGGTGCATCTGTTTGTTGACCTTGTATCAAGCATTTGCCCCTGGCCCTTATTAGAAAGGACCGTTCTGCCAGCTTCCTCAGATACCTATGGTTCTTCTCTTTGTTTGTGCTTTGGATTTCTGAAGTCTCCTTATTTATCAAAAATGGAGTTTGGGAAATCTGGTTTTCTATCCCCTTGCTACTTTTGGTTGATTCCAGAGAAAGGAAGGATGGTGTGTCCACTTTACCATTTTCAGGAGAAAGCTCTGAATTACCTTTTACAAATGCAGTAACATTTAATATATATTTATTATCTAAGAGTTTACAGAAATATAAGCCTTAAAAGTTTGATGAGGAAACTGTGGCTCAAAGATTTGTAACCATTTGTTTAAATCTCACACTATCATTAAAAGATTAATGCTAATAGTTAAGCCTTCTATCTTCCTTGAGCTTTCCTCTGGGGGCTGCTTTATTCATCTTTGCATCCCCTGCATCCAGGAATGCCAGATGCTCAGCACACAATAAGCATCTAATATTTGTCAAATGAAGTTTAATAGAATTCTTGTTATACTTGTTTAAAAAGTATTAAAATCCCACTAGAATACAATTTACATAAGGCAAAATACCCAAAACACATAAATAGGTGCTCTTTTTTATAATAATTACAGGAATGCAATGAAATGAAAATTAGACACTATTTCATATCCATTAGATTGGGAAAATGGATTATGTGACTACACACAATATATTATGGCTATATGTAACTTTCTGTCATTCAGGGGTATATAGGTATATGTAACTTAGTGTCATTCAGGGATACATAGGTAATGGTAAAATGTAATAATTAACTAATATTAGTTAATATAACACAGTAGTATAACACATGTTATATTTACTACAACATGGAAAAAAATTCATCTTAACAATTATAATCTCTGAGGATGATGAAGAGCATAGAGCAGTTTGCTTCTTAAACTGTGTATTGGTTTCATAGACAGTTGGTGATTGCATCATCATCTGCTTTTTAAGAGTTTCTGACATACTTCATAACTTCCTTTTACTGCAAACTCTCAGTATGTTTAACTAGAAGACATTTCTCTAAGTAACTGATATATAATGTGTTAAGTATGACTGTTGATACATTTGAAACATTATAATCATTTTGTGAATATAATTATATGAAATTTTTGGCACTAAGTAACTGGGAAGACTTAATGAAGTCATTTATACGTTTAGAACTCCAGTTTCCTTATTTATTTATGTTAGGAGTAGGACATGAGGATATCTAAAGATGCTCTTACTTCAAACACTATGTTTCTGGAAATGCTTACTGTGGGGGCTGACAATTTAAAGCATATAGAACTTGTGTAGAGATTACTTGTAGCTAATCATAACTTGAATTTGGTTTCTTATTGTTATATAAAATGTTAGTTTTGAGAATGTACCTATACTTTTTGTTTCATTCTAACCACTTATGCTTTTTCTCAGATATCTAAATGAGCACTAATAGGGATGCCAAGACCACCCAATTGTGTTTATTAATAGTAACAAAATATTAATTAATAAAATATTAGTAGGAGTAGCAAAATTACCCCCAAAATTAATTCTAGTCAATGACATTCAAATGATGAGAATAGTGTTGGTAGTCCTGATTTCTGAACATATTTATTTATTTTCTAATTAGAAAAGGCAAGAATCTGGATTTCTTGTGTAACCATATCTACCTATTATCTGGGTTGTATATTGATTCACTGATTAACTTGATATTAAAATAATTTTAGCTCCACTTATGTTTAAAAGATAGGGCTATGATAACCTCAAATGATAACCTCAAATGATAACAAAATGAATAACCAAATTTTATATTTATTTTAATAAACATGGTGGAACCTTTCCTAGTGAGAAAATAATGATTATTTATCTAACCCAAAAGTGTTTATGAGGAAGTACCAGTGACAAAATATTTATTATATTTGCTGCCCAGTGAATTTTTCCTGTACATATACTCAGTACAAGTAGCACTCATCATTTTTCTTCTAATGAAATATGTAAATGGCCTCATCAATGAATTTCCCTCACAATTATAACTTTTTTTCACACTGTGGGGAAAATAGTCTATAACTATTCCTTCAGGGTTTTCTCATATTCCTTGGGCACTTTATTAAGCTACTCTGAGCGTCATCTCTGCTTTCTTAACAGATTAATGGAAGAAGCTCCCTCATGTGTCAGAACCGGGAAATTTGCAGTAACCTTTATATAAACTAAATACAGGGTGACTATATAATTAATCATGCAAAGTAGGCCATTTTGTGATGAGAAGTTGCTATTAAAAATCATTTCAGGACAACAGGTGTAAACCAAGATTTTCCTGGGCAAGCCTCAATGCATGTTTATGCATAAAAAATAGTTTATATTAATTGACTGACTTGCTATAGGCATGTAGTTTCTCTCTAGCAATAAAGATGGATTTTCTTCATAATTTTATGGCAAAGCATGCCTTGTCTCTATTTAAATTAACTCTTTGTTATTAATTTGAAACACTTGTTTGTTATATAGAAGAAAACTAATATAGTTATTAAAGTTTTTTTCACATACAGTAATTTCCTATGTCACCAAAGAAATTTGTAGGATATATTAAAGTAACTGAGCTTAGTAAGATAAAAAGAAATAATCATATACTAAATGACTCAAAGATGTTCTTTAGTAAATAGGTACAGGTTGCATGCAATTGAATGTGAGAAGCAGAAGCCTTTGAGAAGATGTCAAGATGCCCTCAGATATGTAAGAAAAGATGTCAAGATGGCCTTATTTATGTAAGAGAGAAATGCTTAGGAAAGTTAAATGAGAGGAATAGGGAGTGGCAAGAGAGGCTTCAAGTAACAAAAGATGTTTGAAATGTATGAAAGTAAGGGGGGAAGAAGTTTTGGATTAAAAGAATCTGAATGCCGTTTACATATTCTAAGAAAGTTTTGGCCATGCCAGTGGGAATCCTCCAACACAAATTGTCCTTCAGAGTAGCTCCTAGTCTGGCAGCAATGGATCTGAATTAATACTCGTACTGTGTTCAGTTATTGACTGAAAGCAGCCTGGGACAACTCGGGTCAGATGCAGACTCAGGGCTGATCCTTAGTGCTGGCAGGCAACTAATGTTCCCACGGTGGGAGAACCAAGTGGCAAATTTTCAGGGCTACCACAATGATTTCCTTAAGAGAGTATGATATTCTACCTCTCTCTATAAAACCCTCTATTTAATTATTCATTTTATAATTCGAAATTTATTTCGAATTATAATTCGAATTATCTGGTATAAAAGAAGAAGAAGTTCATTCTTAGGTTCTTGTCAAATTAACTCCTTTTTATGTATTTATATTACACAATGTGTACATGAAGATTTCAAGATAAAATTAACATACAAAAAATAAATTTTCTATGGTCTAGTATAAAATATTAAGTATATACATTATTCTATTTTTTCATCAAACCTTTTAAGCCACTTTATACATAGATGGCAATGAAAGCAAATTGTTTCTGTTATTTTTCATGTAATATTCAATTATGAAAATAATTCGATGCTTTTATAGACTCTTACAAGAGATATATACCTTTTGTTAATAAATTATTATTTATTTAAAGATACTCTTATGGTTAAAAAATATGCAATCATAGATATAATACTGTGATAAGTATCTTAATGTCTGATGCTTTTCTGTGTCATTGACTGAAAATGTTTTCTCCTTTATTAGAAAATGAGACCATCTAGATCAAGACTATAATTAAAGTCTCAGTTTTGTCAATAAATTGATTTGTGTTTTTGCTATGTTTCAGTGGTCTTTGGTTTTCTCATTTACAAAATAAAGGAAGAGAGTTACTTAATCTCTCCAATGTCACTTCAAGTAAAATTTGATAGTTATAACTCCTCCCAAATGTATGTGGAAGATGAGTCACCTATTGATAATTTGATGATCAGAAAATCTTTGACAATGTTCTTGGAAAAAGATGGCTGGGTCCTTCTGACTTAAAAGAAGAAAATGGTTGTGTTCTTCTGACTTAAAAGATGGCTGGGTTCTTCTGACTTAAAATGTGCACAACATGTTTTCCTTTTTATTCAAACCTTTCTTTACTCATTTTTTCTTCTTCTTTTCTACACATCCATTTTTATACATTTTACTAGACTAATCATTACACCTTTTCCTGTAATTATTTACATTTTAAGGTTTATTTTTAGTTGTGATGGTTTAAGGTCACCAAATATGGATGTGCAGATCATATGTTATACAAATTTAGGGGACACCAGTCACATTTTGGTGGAATAATTTTTATGAACGTTAATGGCATTGTGGGAGTGGTCAAAATTTACTTTATTATTTTAATATTGTATATTTCTTGCACGGAATTCTCAATTTTTGTGTATTATCACATCAGGGCACTTTGTATGACAAATGTGTTAGTTTTACTAAAAAATGTTTTTGTAATGCCTTTTTGTACCACATTATGACTTTCTTACTCAATTGTAATATTCTTAAACTATACTTTTATATATAATTCAATTGAACTTTCTACCATTTTTTAAAATCATTTAGTGTTGATAAGGCAGAAGATGAAGATGATGAGGATTTAACAGTGAACAAAACCTGGGTCTTGGCTCCAAAAATTCATGAAGGAGATATCACACAAATTCTGAATTCATTGCTTCAGGGCTATGACAATAAACTTCGTCCAGATATAGGAGGTAAGTTTGAGTTACCATTCTGGTATTAAAAATATTATCACTGGTACTATTTTAATCATTTATTTCTTATTCCTGGAGTGTCTGATGTTTGTCAGAGGATCTGCTGGATTTAAGGATTATTGGTTGGAATGGTCACTAATGTTTTGAGGAGTTCACAGTCTGAAATAAGAAAAAAAAGAAAAAAAAATTGTGTAATTATTTTCCAGCTGCTACTATATTTGACAAAGTTTTGGTAAAGCTGTCTAAAACACTGAGCAATATGTCATAAAAAGGCTAATATTTGAAAGATAAGTCAGTTCCAATTTTGTACAAATGCCAGACTGTTCTAATTAATATAGAATTATAACTCTTGATAGTATAGTTGGTACAGGTAATCAACTTTGTACCTCTTCAACATTGTTATTTTTGGTCTTTGGCAGTTATGCATAAATTTTAAAACTTAATGAAATTGTAACTTTTCCCTAAGATTCCTTAAAATGAAAAAATTATAAATCATATATTTCCTTAGTCATCAATCAATATATGGAAATTGAAATTTTTAACAAATTCAATTTTTACCATACCAAATTCATGAGAACATCATATATTCTTCTATTTATATATTTACTTTTTATTAATGTTTTCCATAAATTAATATTGCCTGTGTTGTGTTAGATTTAATTTTTTTCTATTTGGAGTTTTTGATGCAAGTATAAATTCACCTTTTTAAAGTTATTTTCTGATTTGTATTACCAGTGTGGAGAAATATAAAAGACTTTTTACTCTGTTCTTGGAAGCCTTCCTAAATTTGTTTATCAATTTTAATTATTTATTTTTAGATTCTCCTGGATTTTTATAAGATAGAGAATAATGACCATTTTCACAATAATGAATATTTTATATTCTCATTTCCAAAATTATACTTTTTCATGCCATATTGCACTGGGTAAGACTAGAGTGTAATGTTGAATAACTCAAATTGTTCCTGATATCAGGAAAAGCAAGCCCTATTTCACTGGTAGGTATGATGTTTGCTTAAACATCTTTTTTAAAGACATTTTTTTGGTTACCTTCTCTTCTTATTTTGCTAGAGTTTCTTCTTTCTCTGCACATCTACAATATGTGTGATGTGAAAACACAGTCTTCAAAACAAGTTTTTTCTGTGTAGAGAAAAATGTCAGAAAGCTAGAGAGAAGTGTGCTTAAGAAATTGAATGCTGAAAGGAAAAAGAAACAAAAGCGTGAATTGTATGCTGAACTCTGGCATCATATATTAGTAGTTTTTGTTATGTTATCTATTTGAGCAGTGAACTTCTTGCATTTAATTAATGTTTGTTTTATTTTAGTATTTTGGGAGTTTCATGTTTTTGTTCTAGTTTTACCCTTGTACTTGTATCTTAATAGCCTTAGTCCTCCATTTATTGGCCCTTTCTCAGGATTCTTGGTTGTTATTGATACTATTTAACCCCCACATACTGTCTACACAACAATCAATGAGATTTTTCTATTTCTTTTTTTCCTTCTCCTCAGTTTTATTATTTTTAGTTACATATTTTCTGCTTTGTCACAACATATAATATTTGTAAATTTGTTTAACACCATTTTCCCAATCTTTGTTTCAGTCTTTAGGCTCTATCAACATATGCTAGAGGCTATTATTTTTAGGAAACTAACACAGGAACACAAAACCAAATACCATCCATTCTCACCTATAAGTGGGAGCTAAATGAGAATTCATGAACACAAAGAAGGGAACAAGAGACACTCTAGTCTACTTGATGATGGAGAGTGGGAAGGGGGAGAGGAATAAAAAAGGTAGTGGGCTTCATACCTGGGTGATAAAATAATCTCTACAACAAACCCCTGTGACATGAGTTCACCTATGTAACAAACCTTCACGTGTACCCTGGAACCTAAAATACAAGTTAAATAATAAAAAAAAACTCTCATCATTGGTGTATTTTGCTAAAGTTATTTTAGTCATATCTTTCTTGAGTAGATTTTCAGAAAGTTGTTATATGTAAAAATTATTTTTTGATTGACTGGAAATGTGAAGGATTTAGTGGCTACATACAAAATCCTCAGTTTATATATATTTTTTCATTGAGTTTTCACTTTAATAGCCTAATCATAACTGGTAACTTGCTTTGTGTGTTATTTTTGAAAAGTCTAATGCCAGTCTATTATTCAGCCCTTGTAATTTATTTAACCTTGTTTTTTTCTCCTACAGGCCATTTGGATTTATTTAAAAAGCTTTCCACTGAATTCTTTTCTTAGTAAATGTTTCAGAGTTGTTCAATTTGGGTAATCTCTTTTCTAGACACTGATACATTTTTTTCAAAATGTAATTTCAAGTTTTCTTTCAACCTTGGGAAAAGTTATTTACTTATGTATGTATTTATTTAGGAATAGAAAGTTGAATATTTGTTCTGTTACGTTGTTGGGTTTCTTCTTCTTGAATTCCCACTGTAGGTATGTTAGTCACCCTTTGCCTGCCGTATATTTGCATGATATTCTCTTTGACATTCTGAATTCTGTTATTATCATTTATATTCTCTTCATTTTTTTCCTGCCTATTATTAAACTGTTTTAGTTGATTTATTGGTGATCAACATAATTTTATCTTTTTCTTCTCTTTTTTAAAGTCCAAACAATTTTTATTTATTTCTTCCTGTTTGTGTATGTGTATGTGTGAGGAATGTATTTATCCTGCTTAGCTTCCAAATTATTTTATTCAAGATGATTTTTTTCCTATTCCTAAATTTTTGTTTGAATACACTTAACTGTAGGGAGTATTTTCTTACAGTTTCTTCTGCTTATTATTTTGGGTGAGAATTTTCCACAATTGAGCTGTATTGGATTTTGATATCTTATTTCTGCAATAATTCGTTTGTCCTTTTTATTTTGTGGTTTGTGGGTGTTTTACAAGATTCTTAGTTTATTGGTATATTTTAATGTCATGATTATAAAGTTCAGATACTTTGGATTTGATTGTGGTATTGGAGTATATTTATTTTGTGGTGGGGAAGGAATTCTATTACTTCCGTTTAATTGATTCTTCTTTTCCTTGTAGAAGCACAAAGTACTCCCCTTGACTTTTCCTTGTCACTGTACAGTTTCTTAAGCTCACTTCTGTTTTTGTTTTTGACATTTTTCTTGGCCCAGAAACAACCTATTTTGAACATCGCTCTTTCACATCACACATACTTATAGATCCTTTTCCTCTTAGTTCTTGTGCTGCTCTCCAAATACATTCTTAAATACTTTCATATTAATGGTATACTTATTTTCTCTAGTGGTCTTGGAGATCAACTTTAGGCCCACCACTGACTCCCTTCTGTCTTCTGCAGAGCCTATTTCAGGCTGCTGTATCCATCATAAAGTGTTGCCTTAGAGTAGAGGTGAGACAATGTTTGAGAGATTTCTTTCCACGATTTGGTATTTGGAGTTTTGTTTGTTTGGTTAACTTTTATAGTCATTTTGAAATGTGGGTATTTTTTGTCTTTAAGTTATGCAGAGGACTGAATTTTTGATTGCTTTTGTTTTTCCCTTTTTTGGTTTTTTATACATTTTTGAAGGAAATATTGGGAGATAAAGACATAGGACATTTATGTACATTTTCTCATGTACTGCTTTAGAGTTTTACAATTTATTCCTTTGTAATTTCTTCTTTATCACATGGAGTAGTTAGTGAATATTGTTTAATTTCAAAAATTAGCCTGTGTTCCAGGTATGTTTTTGTTATTAGTATCTACATTGATTTAATCTGTGTCTGAGAACATACTTGAGTCAGATTTATGATTCTTGTCATTCAAATTATCTATACATCTACTGAAAGAGGTGTGTTAAAAGTCTCTAATTACAATCATTTACTCAGCCTTTTAAAACTTTTTTAGTTCAGTAAGTTTTTGCTTTATACATATTGAAACTGTTTCAGGTACACACAAATTTAGGATTGTTATGTCTCCTTTTTAAAAAAATATTTTACTTTTAATTTTTATGGGTACGTAGTGGATGTATATACTTATGAGGTACATGAGACATTTTGATATATGCATATAATGTATAATAATCATATCAGGCTAAATGGGGTATTCACCTCAAATATCTGTCATTTATTTTTGGTACAAACATTCAAGTTATACTCTTTTGGTTATATTTTAAATGCATATTATTATTTATTATAATCACCCTCTTATACTATCAAATAATAGATACTATTTATTCTGACTATATTTTTATACCCACTAAATATTCCCACTCCCTCACCTCATTACTCTCTGGTAACCATCATTCTATTCTAAATCTATGAGTTCAATTGTTTTGATTTTTAATTCCTATACAAGTGAGAACATGTGAAGTTTGTCTTTCTGTGCCTGACTTATTTCACTTAACATAATGTCTTCCAGTTCCATCCATGTTGTTGCAAACGACAGAATCTTATGCTATTTTTGTGGCTGAATAGTACTCAGTTGCATATATGTACCACATTTTCTCTGGGACTGTACAGCTTCTGTTGAATAGCACTTTTATCATTAGGAAGTAATTCTGCACTGTAGAACACATTTTTCTATAACGTTTAATTTGATTGGTATTATATATCTAGATTTGCTTTCTTTGGATTATGATTTGACTTTTTAATATCTTTTTTCATACTCTAATTTTCAGTATTTTCGTGTTCTTTGTTAAGTAATTTCTTTTAGAATATATATATATATATATATATATAGTTTCTGTTTCCTAATATTCAAGTCTGATAATTATTTTCTTTTAAATGAAGTGAATAATGCAGATATGGTTAAGGTAATTATTAAATATTTTGTGTTAAATCTACCTTTCTATTGTTTTATTTTGTTAATCTATTTAATTTGTTCTCTACTGCTTATATTTTCTCTATTCTTTCCCTTTTTGAATTCATTAAATATATTCAGTGTTGTTTTATCCATTATTGCATTGTATACACATTCATTTATAAATTTTAGTGAGTAAAACATGCATTTCACTTTATTAGATTAAACATAAATCAGTAACTTTATCATAATTTAAAGCAATTTCAGACCTTTTTGATAAACTACAGTGCCATTTTGTTACTATGTCCACATATTTTATTCTATATTTATTTGATTATTATTGTTTTAAAGTGTTTAAAAGCCATTAACTTAAACCAATGACATCCTTTCTGGTGTTATTTCCTTTCTTAAATACTCTATTTCCATTTAAAAAATTTTCTCTGTAGTTTTTCTTTTGGTACAAGTCTCTCAAAATGAAGTACTTTATATGAAAGTTTTATATGAAAATTATTTTATATTGCCTTCTTTTTGAACGATATTTCCAATAGATATGGAAACCCTGTTATTTCCTTTCCAAACTTCATAAATATCACTCAATTTCTCTTGACTTTTGCTATTCTGTTGCAGAGTCACATTTCAACATTAATGTTGCTATTTTGAAGATAAAACTTATTTTATCTATGGATAATTTTAACATTTCCTTAGTCTTTGATTTTCTACCATTTTATTTTAGTGTTCTTAGATTTGTTTTGTTTTGAGATTTATACTGAGGAGTTTACAGGGCCTCTTGAATCTGTGGGTTGAAACTTAGCTGCTTTTGAAATTCTTGGCCTATATTTCTTCAGACATTTTTCTTCTGTCTTAATTTCTCTGCAACTCCAATTGCAGGTATGTTTGACCTCTGCCATGTCACTACATCTCATACATTCTTCTGTAATTTTCTTTGTACTCTATTTGTGTTTCAATCTGCTCTTTATTACCTACCTCGTTTCCAGTTCAATATTTTTTACCTGTAGTATTTACGCCTGATTTTTAAATCAATTTCAGATATTCTATAATATTTGCCATTATTTCATCTATATTCTTATACATATGAACAAAAGTTATTTTAAAATCTTTGCTAACTACAATGTCTTGATCACTTGTGTAACTTTTTAAAATTTTCTTTTGCATTATATCTCTTGGTTTAAGGTGATTTGGTTCTATTTCATGGAATGTTTCTTAATTTTGTGTTGAATGTGAGTAGGGTTGTGAAAAATAATGGAGATTCTACATGACATTATTTTCTTCTGGAGAAGAGTTAATTTTGTTTCAGTAGTCAGATTGAGTAAAGAACTCACTGTCATTTACTCAGAACTGGTGTAAGTCCCTTGGTAAAACTCTTCTTTTGTCCAAGACACAACCATTTGAGATGTCTAGACTGACAACCTGAGGTTTATATCAGGAACCCCTCTCCCTGGCTTGCCAGACATCCCTAAAATATTCGTGATGCCTTAGATGCTTAGGAGCTGCTTGTACTTGGTTTGTCAGAATCACATATCTATGATTTAGGAATCAGCAAATGCCTTAAGGGAAAATCACATGTAGAATGTCCAATTAGATGCTGTGTGTGTGTGTGTGAGTGTGTGTGTGTGTTTCCAGGCAAGTCCTAGCTGTCCTGATAGGCCTTAACGCCAAGTTTTGTCTCTGCAGCCAAATACGACAGCTAAAAGCTCTGAGCTGCTCTGTTTTGTTCAGTCAATTGGTGAGCTGTCAAACAGCAAATATACCAAGGGGGTAAAAAAAGGCCAAAGAATAGTGTAGAATTCACCTCATTTTCATTCTTTTCAGAAAATTGTTACATCAAATCCTGGCTATCTTAGTTGCTCTGTTTTCTTCACCATCTGTGGATGTTTATTAAAAAATAAATTTTATAGTTGTCTTTATTGGAATGGATATTTTGATATCAATTAAACAACAAAGGAAGCATCAGAAGTCTGTATTTCTGTTTTACTCCTCACACTTTACTAATATTTTATGTCGGTTTTCTCTAATGTATGTTCCTTAAAACTATAAATCACTGTATTCCTAATTGCTAAATCAATGCCTAAAATATAAACTAGGTTCTCTTAATATTTATCAGGTATTTGGAGAATAGAATTCATTGTATATAGTCTTTTTTAGTCCATGTGTGGGTATTTTGACAGTTGCCCTACTCCATGAATTTTGCATTTTAAGTACATTTATTTCAAATCAAGATATGAATGTTCAAAATTTACATACACTTGTGATATTATCACTATGTTTAATACATTAGATTAAATATGTCCTGGATACCTTCATAACTGTATCTTGCTTAGTAGCAATAATTTCTGTGCATCTTAGTATACATCACAGGTGGCTTAATTATTTTTTGTATGTATTCCTTTCTGTCCAAAATACATTTTTGTACCCTTTGTCTTTGGTGATGCTATGAAAACTTATATTACCAACTTACTGAGGTCTTCTGAACTTAATGGAGAATTAACATGAAAAGGTTTTGTTCATCTAGTTAAGCTTCTATTGTTTTATGATAAATATTATTTTCCTTTTTTTGTTTTGGTTTTGAGAGAGGGTCTCAGGCTGTCATCTAGGCTTGAGTGCAGTGGCGTGATCACAGCTCACTGAAACCTCAACCTCCTGGGGCTTAGCTGATCCTCTCACCTCAGCCTGCTGAGAACTGGGACTACAAGCATGCAATACCTCACCCAGCTAATTTTTGTATTTTTTGTGGAGACGTGGTTTCACCATGTTGCCCAGGCTGGTCTCAAACTCCTGAGCTCAGCGATCTGCCTGCCCGAGCCTCCCAAAGTGCTGGGATTGCTGGTGTTAAGTCACCAAGCCCAGACTATTTTCCTACTTCTTAAGAACTTTTCAAGTAGATTCTATGACTTTCCGAACAGTTTCAGTTATTAAAATAGTTCAACTTAATATAAAAATTTAATATTCAGATTAAAAGACATCCTCTCCTGAGACACAGGGCAGACAGGCACCACTAGAGAGACACTGGGGGAGTCATAGAATGGTTAGGAAGAGAGTAGTGTGGCCTGTTGTTTTATTACATCTCTACCTCTTCTATGTTTCTAGTGATGGAAGTATGGGAGATAAAAAGAAAATTTGTCTATGTGTTTTAACTCAACATAGTTGCAACCTTGGTCTTGTTACTTGTTACTTCTTTTTGGGTTAACACCAACTGGCCTTGGTGTAAGTTAAGGGGTAGACATATAAATAATGACTTTTATGGTTAGAAGGTATAAATAATTTTTGTTGTTTTTCATAGGCATTTTATATGGCTCACTTCCCCAGCTTGGGAAATCTGGAAGCTTTTCTGTATCTTCCACCTGCCTTAACTCCTTTCATTAGCAGTCTTACTTGAAGATATGTGCTGCTGATGCACAACTGTCTTTAGGTCAAAAAACTTGTGAGATGCCGCTAACCAAGTTATTTTCTTTTGACTTGCTTTATATCCACAGGAAAATAAAATATCCTAAAAGTGCTAAAGAGTAGGTGTGCAGCTCTTCCTCTGCTCTTTATTCTTTAAGCCCTATCACTTCTCTCTTTCCTTCTCCCCAATCAGCTGTGGGAGCAAGAGCAGGTTGCCAAGTCTGCTGCCTAAAGTAGAGAATGAAAAACCAGCCTTCGATTTTCCTGAGAAGACGTTCTTGGGGGAAAAAAAAAAAAAAATATATATATATATATATATATATGTATACACACACACACACACACATACACACACGCCATTTAAATATATGGTGTGTGTATATTGCATAGTGGAATATATACTACATGACACCTGTATTGTAAGGTGCGAAAAGTAATTTATAATGAAATATTTTGCATTCTATATGAAAATACTCAGATTTAACTACACTGAAAGAAAAGATGAAGTTGCCAGATGCTTGCATTTATACACATATGACTGTATATTGGAAAACCCATGTAAGTCAAGAGATATAACTGTGTCTTATCAATGACTCCAGTACTACCAGCAACATAGTAATTGGTGATATGGCTATCTAAAATGGTATACAATATTTTGTAAATATCAGAACAAAATGAATACAATCTTCCTGTGTTTTATGTAATAGTGAATTCTGCAAAAATTCAGGAATTCTTGGCAAACACAAAAATACTTTGTGTTTATATGTAAAACAATCTTATCTTTTAAGTTCAGGCCATAAGGCATACTGTTTTACGTATATAAATGCTAGACAGGATATTCAAAATCTTGTTAAATGTAGGACAATTTTTCATTGTATGTGACTGTTTTATGAAGTTCAAGGACTTCATCTACTAAAAATTATTACTAACAATCTCAATTTTTGTGATAAACACAAACAGCTACCCAGAAATTTTCAAAATCATTTACAAAGGACATGCCATTCTCATTGAGAACCACTGGTAAACACCGTTCAGTAAAATGTACTGAAATGATAGAAATCTTGTTACACATTACCCATTTTTGTAAGCACTAGCCACAAGTGGCTGTTCTGTGCTTGAAATGTGATTAGTGTGGTTAAGAAAATTTTTATTTCTTTAAATGCAATTAATTTCTATTTAAATTTAACCTACCATATGTTTCTGCTGGCTATGATATTAGACAGCACAGCCTTAAGAAACTACTCATGCCTATGTACCTGTTCTTTTTTTCTGACATTATTTTTTATTATTATTATACTTTAAGTTCTGGGATACATGTGCAGAATGTGCAGGTTTGTTACGTAGGTATACACATACCATAGTGGTTTGGTGCACCCATCAACCTGTCATCTGTATTAGGTATTTTTCCTAATGCTATCCTTCCCCTAGTTCCCCACCCACCAACAGCCCCTGGTATGTGATGTTTTCCTCCCTGTGTCCATTTGTTCTCATCGTTCAACTCCCACTTATGACTGAGAACATGTAGTGTTTGGTTTTCTGTTCCTGTGTTAGTTTTCTGAGAATGATGGTTTCCAGCTTCGTCCATGTCCCTGCAAAGAATATGAACTCATTCTTTTTTATGACTGCATAGTATTCCATGGTGTATATGTGCTATACTTTCTTTATCCAGTCTATTATTGATGGGCATTTGGGTTGGTTCCAAGTCTTTGCTATTGTGAACAGTGCTGCAATAAACATATGTGTGCATGTGTCTTTATAGTAGAATAATTTATATCCTTTGGACATACAGCTAGTAGTGGGGTTGCTGGGTCAAATGGTATTTCTGGTTCTAGATCCTTGAGGAATTGCCACACTGTCTTCCACAATAATGGAACTAATTTACACTCCCACGAAGAGTGTAAAACCATTGCTATTCCTCCACTTTCTCTCTAGCATCTGTTGTTTCCTGACTTTTTAATGATTGTCATTCTAACTGGTGTGAGATGGTATCTCATTGTGGTTTTGATTTGCATTTCTTTAGTGACCAGTGATGATGAGCTTTTTTCGTATATTTGTTGGCCACATAAATGTCTTCTTTTGATAAATGTCTGTTAATATCCTTTGCCCACTTTTTGATGGGGTTGTTTTTTCTTGTAAATTTGTTTAAATCCTTATAGATTCTGGATTATTAACCCTTTGTCAGATGGATAGATTGCAAAAACTTTCTCCTATTCTGTAGGTTGCCTTTTCACTCTGATGATAGTTTCTTTTGCTGTGCAAAAGCTCTTTAGTTTAATTAGATTCTATTTGTCAATTTTGGCTTTTGATGCCATTGCTTTTGGTGTTTTAGTCATGAAATCTTTGCTGATGCCTATGTCCTGAATGTTATTGCCTAGATTTCCTTCTATGGTTCTTATGGTTTAACATCTTATATTTAAGTCTTTAATACATAATACTTGAGTTAATTTTTGTACAAGGTGTAAGGAAGGGGTCTGTTTCAGTTTCCTGCATATGGCTAGCCAGTTATGTGAACATCATTTATTAAATTGGGAATCCTTTCCCTGTTTCTTGTTTTTGTCAGATTTGTCAAAGATCAGATGGTCATAGATGTGTGGTGCTCTTTCTGAGTACTCAGTTCTGTTCTGTTCTGTTGGTCTATGTATCAGTTTGGTACCAGTACCATGCTGTTTTGGTTACTGTAACCTTGTAGTATAGTTTGAAATCAGGTAGTGTGATGACTCCAGTTTTGAGCTTTTTGCTTAAGATTGTCTTGGCTGTACAGGCTCTTTCTATTCCATATTAAATTTTAAGTAGTTTTTTTCTAATTCTGTGATGAAAATGAATGGCATCTTGATGGAGATAGCATTGAATCTATAAATTATTTTGAGCAGTATGCCATTTTCCCAATATTGATTCTTCCTATCCATGAGCATGGAATGGTTTTCTATTTGTTTATGTCCTCTCTTATTTTCTTGAGCAGTAGTTTATAGTTCTCCTTGAAGAGGTCCTTCACATCCCTTGTAAATTGTATTCTGGTCTTTTATTCTCTTTGTAGCTACTGTGAATGAGAGTTCACTTATGATTTGGCTCTCTGTTTTTCTATTACTGGTGTATAGAAATGGTTGTGATTTTTGCACATTAATTTTTATACTGAGACTTCACTGAAGTTGCTTATCAGCTTTAGGATATTTTGGGTTGAGGCAATGGGGTTTTCTAAACATACAATCATGTCACCTGAAAATAAAGACAATTTGACTTCCACTCTTCCTATCTGAATACACTTTATTTCTTTCTCTTGCCTGGTTGCACTGGCCAGAACTTCCAATACTATGTTGAATAGGAGGGGGGAGAGACTTTGACTTGTGCCTGTTTTCAAAGGGAATGCTTCCAGCTTTTGCCCATTCAGTATGATTTTGGATATGGGTTTGTCAGAAATAACTCTCATTGTTTTAAGATCATTTTCCATCAATACCTAGTTTTTTGAGAGTTTTAGCATGAAAGGGTGTTGAATTTTTTTCGAAGACCTTTCCTGCATCTATTGAGATAATCATTTTTTTTGGTCAGTGGTTCTGTTTATGTGATGGATTACATTTATTGATTTGCATATGTTGAACCAGCCTTGCATCCCAGGGATAAAGCTGACTTGATCATGTTGGATAAGCTTTTCAATGTGTTACTGGATTCAGTTTGCCAGTATTTTATTGAGGATTTTTGCATCAATGTTCTTTTTCTATTGTTTGGAATAGTTTTAGTAGCAATGGTACCAGCTCTTCTCTGTACCTCTGATAGAATTTGGCTGTGAATCTATCTGGTCTTGGGCTTTATTGGTTGGTAGGCTATTAATAACTGCCTCAATTTCAGAACTCGTTATTGGCCTATTCAGTGACTCAGCTTCTTCCTGGTTTAGTATTGGGAGGGTGTATGTGACCAGGAATTTATCCATTTCTTCTAGATTTTCTAGTTTATTTGTGTAGAGGTGTTTATAGCATTGTCTGATGGTAGTTTTTATTTCTGTGGGAACAGTGGTGATCTCCCCTTCATCACAATAGTTTCTATTGCAACTATTTGATTCTTCTCTCTTTTCTTCTTTTAGTTTGGCTAGTGATCTATCTATTTTGTTTGTCTTTTCAGAAAACCAGCTCCTGGATTCATTGGTATTTTTTTTGAAGGGTCTTTCCTGTCTCTATCTCCTTCAGTTCAGCTCTGATCTTAGTTATTTCTTGTCTTCTGCTGGCTTTTTAATTTGTTTGCTCTTGCTTCTCTAGTTCTTTTAATTGTGATGTTGGTAACAATTTTAATTGTGACATTAGTGTGCAATGTGGTGCTGAGAAGAATTTATATTCTGTTGATTTGGAGGGGAGAGTTCTGTAGATGTCTGTTAGGTCTGCTTGGTCCAGAGCTCAGTTCAAGTCCTTAATATCCTTGTCAATTTTCTGTCTTGTTGGTCAGTCTAATATTGAAATTGGAGTGTTAAAGTCTCCCATTATTACTGTGTTGGAATCTAAGTCTCTTTGTAGGTCTCTAAGAACTTGCTTTATGAATTTGGGTGCTCCTGTATTGGGTGTATATATATTTAGGATAATTAGCTCTTCTTGTTGCATTGATCCCTTTATCATTATTTAATGCCGTTCTTTGTCTTTTTTGCTCTTGGTTGGTTTACAGTCTGTTTTATCAGAGAATAGGATTTGCAAACCCTGCTTTTTTATTTTTTCGCTTTCCATTTGCTTTGTAAATATTTCTCCATCCCTTTATTTTGAGCCCATGTGTGTCTTTGTACATGAGTTGGGTCTCCTGAATACAGCACACTCATGGGTCTTAATAATATCAGTATTAACCTTAAATGTAATGTGAACTTTAAATGTAGTGTAAATTTGATCTTGTCATTATGATGCTAGCTAGTTATTTTGCCCATTAGTTGATGTGGTTTTTTTATAGTGTCAATGGTTTTTACAATTTGGTATGTTTTGGAATGGCTGGTACAGGATCTTTCTTTCCAATTTTAGTGCTTCCTTCAGGAGTTCTTGCAAGATGGGCCTGGTGTTGACAAAATCTCTCAGCATTTGCTTCTCTGTGAAAGATGTTATTTTTCCTTTGCTTATGAAGCTTAGTTTGGCTGGATATGGAATTCTGGGTTGAAAATTCTAAGAATGTTGAATATTGGCCCCCACTTTCTTCTGGCTTGTAGGGTTTCTGCAGAGAGATCCATTGTTAGTCTGATGGGTTTCTCTTTGTTGGTAACCTGACCTTTCTCTGTGGCTGCCCTTAACATTTCTTCCTTCATTTTAACCTTGGTGAATCTGATGATTATGTGTCTTGGGGTTCCTCTTGGGGGTGGTGTTCTCCGTATTTCCTGAATTTAAATGTTGGCCTGTCTTGCTAGGTTGGGGAAGTTCTCCTGGATAATATCATGAAGAGTGTTTTCTGTCTTGGTTCCCTTCTCCCCATCACTTTCAGGTAAACCAACCAAATGTAGGTTTGGTCTTTTCACATAGTCCCATATTTCTTAGAGGCTTTGCTCATTTCTTTTTATTCTTTTTTCTCTAATCTTGTCTACATGCTTTATTTCATTAAGTTGATCTTCAATCTCTGATATCCTTTCTTCTGCTTGATTGTTTTGTCTATTACTTGTGTGTGTTTCATGAAGTTCTCATGCTGTGTTTTTCATTTTCATCAGGTCATTTATGTTCTTTTCTAAACTGGTTATTCTAGTTAGCAATTCCTCTAAACTTTTTTCAAGTTCTTAGCTTCCTTGCTTTGAGTTAGAACATGTTCCTTTAGCTCAGAGGTTTTGTTATTACTCACCTTCTTAAGCCGACTTTTGAAAATTCATCAGACGCATTCTCCACCATTTTGTTCCCTTGCTGATGAGGAGTTGTGATCCTTCAGAGAAGAGGTGTTCTGTTTTTTGGAATTTTCAGCCTTTTTGTGCTGGTTTTTCCTCATCTTCATGGATTTATTATCTATCTTTGGTCTTTGATGTTGGTTACCTTAGGATGGGGTTTCTGTGTGAATGTCTTTTTTGTTGATGATGATGCTATTCCTTTCTGTTTGATAGTTTTCCTTCTAACAATAAGGCCCTTCTGCTGCAATTCTGCTGGAGTTTCCTGGGGGTCCACTCCAGACCCTGTTTGCCTTGGTATCACAAGCAGAGGCTGCAGAACAGCAAATATTGAGGACTGTTCCTTTCTCAGGGACCTTCATCCTAAAGAGGCACCTACCAGATACCAGCCGGAGCTCTCCTGTATGAGCTGTCTCCCAGTCAGGGGGACATGGTGGTCAGGGATCCACTTCGGGAGGCAGTCTGTCCCTTAGCAGAGCTCAAGAAGTGCTGTTCTGGGAAATTCACTGCTCTCTTCAGAGCTGGCAGGCAGGAGTGTTTAACTCTGCTGAAGCTGCACCCACAGCTGTCCCATGGCCCAGGTGCTCTGTCCCAGGGACATGAGAGTTTTATCTATAAGCCCCTGACTGAGGCTTCGGCCTTTTTTCAGAGATGCCCTGCCCAGAGAGTAGGAATCTAGAGAGGCAGTCTGGCTACAGTGGCTTTGCTGAGCTGCACTGGGCCTCACCCAGTTCTAACTTCCAAGTGGCTCTGTTTATACTGTGAGGGGAAGACTGTGTACTCAAGCCTCAGTAATGCTGGCCCCTCTCCCACCACCAAGCTTGAGCATCCCAGGTCGACTTCAGACTGCTGTTCTGGAAGCCAGTATTTCAAGCCAGTGGATCTTAGCTTGCTGGGCTTTGTGGGGATGGGATCTGCTGAGCTAGACCAACTGACTTCCTGGCTTCAGCCCCTTTTCCAGGGCAGTGAACAGTTCAATCTCACTGGTGTTCCAGACACCACTGGGGTATGAATCAACACTTTTGCAGCTAGCTTGCTGTCTGCCCAAGTGACCACCCAGTTTTGTACTTGAAGCCCAGGGCCCTGGTGGCATAGGCACCCCAGGGAATCTCCTGATCTTAGGATTGTGAAGACTGAGGGTAAACTTAGTATCTGGGCTGGAATGCACTGTCCCTCATGGCACAGTCCCTCAGGGCTTTTCTTGGCTAGGGGAGGGAGTTCCTCAATCCCTTGACTTCCCAAGTGAGACAATGCCCCACCCTGCTTCAGCTTGCCCTCCATGGGCTGCACCCAGTGTGTAACCAGACCCAATGAGATGAGCTGGGTACTTCAGTTGGAAATGCAGAAATCACCCACCTTCTGTGTTGATCTCACTAGGAGCTGCAAGACTGGAGCTGTTCCTATTAGGCCATCTTGCCAGCCTATCACCTTTTCATCCATATATATCCACATGTAACCTGGGATACATTTGGTTTTCTGGGAAGGTTGATTTTCAAGTGGTGTTTGACATTTCCTTGTTAAATAAGGCCTCAGAAAAAGTATCTGAACTCAAGCTTGACATCTGTCTTTGATTCAAGGACCTCTGCTGTATAGTCTAGAGAAGCTGGAACATGTTAATCATAGTTATTTTAAAGTCTATATGTGATATGGGGCTGGAGTTTCCTTTCGTGGGACATGCTTATAAGCCCAAAACATTTAATAACTGTAGGCTATTAACTAGATCAAGATTTTATTTTTGTCAATTTTATAGCCTGAAACATAATTTTTCTTTTTGATTTTTGAAAAATTGATTTCCTCCTGATTTTTTCCTGATTCATGGATTATTTTTTAAATGTTACTTAATTTCTAAATATTTTGGGATTTTTAAAGATTTGTTATGGACTTCTGTTTTAATTTTTTTGAGGTAAGAGAATATAATTATATTATTTCAAATTATATAAGCATGATACAGTCATCAAAACCAGAAAGATAATATTTATATGTTACTACCAGTGAATACTCTGCCCCCTTCCCAATTGTCTTAATAATATATTCAAAGAAGGATTATTCAGTTTAGAAATAATATTACGTTTTTGCTGCTTTGCTAGTGATTTTCACCAAATATATAAAAAAGAACTAATATAAGTCTTACACAAATTCTTTTGAAAAATAGAGAAAGAGTGATACTCAACTCATTTTACTAAACTAGCAAAATCCTGATAACTAAACCAGACAAGGATATTACAAGAAAAAAATTATACACTCATATATCTTATGAATGTATTGGTTGAATGAAAGAGTTGGTACCTTTATGAGAACAATTTTTTGCAGATAAAAACACTTGACTCCCTGGAATAAACTTTCAGAAAATCTTATAGAAGCTGTTCTGCCTATGGAGTAACCATTCTTTTATTGCTTTGCTTTCTTAAAACAAAAACAAAAACAAAACAAAACAAAACAAAAAACTTGCTTTCACAAAAAAAAGGAAATCTTCATAGAAATTTGAGTACAGCTTGGTAAAAATACATTTGTATATGGGCAAGGATAGAAGAGAAACCCAAAGCAATTAATTGTATAAGAGTGCTCACATTAGGTGGTTGTGTTCCTTCTTGGTATTGTGCCTATATCATTTACAAACAATAATATACTTGGCTGAATGAAATATTTAAATTTGAAATAAAATTTATATAACATAAAATAAAGAAAAAGAGTCTATGTGTGATAACTGCAATATCTGAATCAGTGGACTATTTCTCTTTCTTAATGCGTATTCTGTGACAATAATAAAAGTGTATAAAACTCTCCAGGATTAGAGTTTTAATTCACCTAAATTAATTTTAATATACAAAAGTGACCAAAAAGCTACATAATCTGCTAGAGAAATCTTAGTGAAATTAGAATAGTGTGTCCAAGAAACCATGGTTAAAATCAATTATAAAGAAAATATTTTTAAAATCCATTGTAGTTTATATTTTCTCATTGATACACCAATTACCCCCCTCTACAATTGGTTCCCCTAAGTTTTGCCTTTGTTACTTGGAATCTGAATGTGAAAGCTTTATTGATCACACTGCTTTTTTTTCTTTTTAAATTTTTAAATTTTTTTCCCTGTTTCTATTTTCTGGATGTTCTTTAAATTGCCCTGAACTTCTATTATTTCTATATACTAGCTCCCACAGGGAGAATATCTACATATATCCTGTTGAGCAACTTAAAGCAAAATGCTTAGAATAACAGCACAGAAAGAAACCTTGCAAAATAATCCAATGTTGTATCTACCTGCTTATATATACATACATACATACATACATATATGTGTGTGTGTGCGTGTGTGTGTGTGTGTGTATGTGTGAGATATGCCATGGCAGTACATGGTTTTCTTATGCATCATTATGCTATTACAAAGAAAGAGGTCTTGATCCCCGTGTGTATTGATGAATTAAACATAGTCTGTGCTTACTTTCAAGACATTATTTAGAGTCTGGAATGACAATTCCCTGTTAGTTTCATTTTTCTAGTTTTAAATTAAAATATGACATTTTAGTTTTTGAACATCACTTACATCTTGCAATTGAACGCACTTTGGATTGAGAAAAATCATAGTGCTAAGAAAGAGTACTTAGTCCATTTCCAAGAAGCCTGTATTTTAAGTAAACCCATAAGTATTGTTCATAGTATAAATCAAAGCAACAATGAGTCATTATTAAGAAGCAATTACAGATTTCTGGTTTTTTTTCTTAATTATATTTTAAAGCATGTCACCAGCTGTGGTTTCAAAATTAATATGATATATTTTAGTCTAGTTTGGGGTTTATTCTTCTTTGTGTTTCGGTGCTGCAGATTCAAGGATCAGATTAAATAGCATCTCAAGTGTACAAAATGGGGTACAGAATAACACAAAAACATTCATAGCTTTCAAATACATATTTAACAATGATCAGTTAAGTATCTTCTCTATTAGTAGCAATGTCCTATGTTGGACTTACTGACATGACTCTTCTTTTGACTCATCTCAGGTGCACTTGCTGTATGCTGATCATAAAATACTTTGGTGTCTCCATTTCTATTAACTCATGGCAAAATGCCAGAGTTAATATTTTTTGAACGTATATGTTTATCTTATAATTAGTTAAGAAATGTTGATATCAAAAAACCAGGACAACTAACTTATACCTATAATCTTTGACACTGTAAATGTAGAAAACATTTATCCTGTAAATGAAATTGTCCCAGGAACAATTTCCCTCGCAATGTAGACAGTGTTCAGCTTTGAGTATGTGAAATAAAAGTAAGTGCTCGGCGTTTGCTGATTTATCCGTTTAACTGAAAAGAAATCTCATTATATAAGAGTGGTACATTGTTTATATCAGTTATAATTACTTATAAGTGGTAATAAATATACTTACAAATGGAACTAATAAATCTATTGTCTTGTTGTTAATTGGCTTTCATAAAAGTCATTCTGTAAATGTAAGTATAATTAGCTTAATTTTATGTGTTGACTACAATTCATAGCTAGTCAGAAACAAATGAGAAACAGTTAAAGCAACTTATCTCAGAAGTCAGCCTACATTAAATTGTAAATCCTTCTATAAATCATATGACTTATTTTATTTAAGATATCTAATTGATGGCTAACAAATGGAATTGCATTTTCAAGTATTGTGTAGGTCTAGAAACATAGCTTTGTGTACTAAAATTAAATCTGTGTTATTAAATATGTATGCCATATAATAAAACTTTTGCTTAAGGAAAAGCAAACTATGTAAGTGTTGTGTGTTTTATTAAGGGTATTTTTAATTGCAAGGGGTAAATATATTGCTCTAAAATTTGATAGACATTATTTTGCAAAATGCTTCAAGTTTTTAACTGAAGTTTGATTAGCTTCAGGGCTCTGTCAGATTGAAAAAATGCCAACACTGGGAGAGTGAGATGGAAAAGATATTCAGCCTGGCAGACTTGGGTGTGCATTAAAAGAATAAGTACATCTTGCCTGGTCAATCACAGCATTGAGATTACGAGTGATAAGTACTAGGTCATAAAGGGAAAACAGATGAAGTTTGAAAAGGATAACTGAGGATGTATGACTAAAAACATGCCACAATAACAGAAAAACTTTTAATCTACAAGGTCATTTTTCTGCATTATCTCATGTGCTTTATCTGTATATAATTATCTCTGATTGATTTGTAAACTGAAAAGGTTGTTTTTGTAATGGCACGTTTCCACATCTAATAATAAAAGATGATTTATTTATGATTAAAATGATAAGATATTATTAGTTACTATGATTTATTTAAAACTAAGAATTACTTATAACAATATCTGATCACATATTTGGCCATTCTTTTTGTTGATATTTTGCAGTGAGGCCCACAGTAATTGAAACTGATGTTTATGTAAATAGCATTGGACCAGTTGATCCAATTAATATGGTGAGTAAGAAATATTAAAAATCATTATCTGCCATAGAGATCTCTCAAGTGTATACCTCTAAAATAGAATTGGGATGTGAGTAATTTTTGATAGTTAATTCTGAAGTAATTCAGATGAACATGTACAATTACTTTGTGCCACGTATTGGCAACTGGAGCTAAAATATACCTGTATCTAAGAATTTGTATTTCATTATTCCAATATGTTGTGTTTGGTAGAACCATGCAAGTGCGTAACAAATTATCATCTAGTCCACCAAGAAGAGGTCCCTAAGGAAATCTGGAAAGAAAAAAAATCAGAGAGCCTGAGGGGGAAGTAGTCAATCAGGGTAGGAAAGGGACTTACTGGCAGAGAAAGCAGCATGCACAAAGTCACAGAGGAAGGAAACAGCCTGATAAGATCAGGGGCAATTCTATCAATTTGATGTTACTAGAATATAAAGTGCAAAGTAAGGAATTGAGGCAAAAGGGATATTTAAGGGTCTTACGATAACAGTTTTGTAAGCCACCATAATAGGAAGCTTGTAAATTGTATTATGTATGAATTGTATTATTTGGGATAAGAGAAATAACTGGAAACATTTTATCAGAGAAGTGTCAAATGTGGATTTACATTTTTTAATACATTACTCTTATAGAAGTATAGAAGGTGGAAGTAAGAGTCCAAATTAGGGTTACAGAGACCCATTACAGGTTATTGTATTAGTCTGGACAATAGATCTTCAAGGTCTTACCTACTGCAGTTGCAATCTAGTTGGAGGTGACAATAATATATTGTTTAAAAATTCAGTAATTTTTTGAGAATTTGGTGACTTATTAATTTTGTGTAAGCTGAGTCCCAGGTATAGAGATGAAGAGGCTTTAAAATGGTAGAGTCATTATCAGATGTAGGAATACAACTTAGGCCTCTGTGTCCCAAGTGCTCATGGTGCATTCAGGAGGAGCTGTCCAGCAGCATTTTGCCTTATAGACCTGCTATCAGGGAAGATGTTAAGATAGAATATAGTTGTAGACGAGAAAGGGAAAGGAGACAAACAGCATATAGTACAGCTTACGACATCAAGAATGTGTGAGATGATATAAGAGAAGATTCAGACTAAGAAGATCACAGATCTGAGGACCAGATGGTGTAATGAGATGAATGTATATAAAATACAGTTGGCAGAAAGGGAAGCATGGAAAGGGGACATACTCAGAAAAGTCAGGGGGGTAGGAGAAGAAATGAGAGAATATGATATTATAAAATGTGAGAGAGTAAAGAGGATAAAGGAGAGGGGTACGATAATGAATTACAAATGGACATGAGAATACAATAAAAATGATTTAAATTGTGATCCCTGGCATTGGCACATAGGTGGTAGTGATGATCTTTGTTAGAAGAGATTCAGTTGGAATGGTGAAGGCAAAGAGGGATAACAGCTGGATCGTACATCCCTCTTTCATCCTCAAAGCTGCTCTCGTGTCCAGACATTTCTGCCATAGAGCCTTGAGAATATATATGGTTCCTGCAGGGATAGTCATGTAGCCATGTGCTGGTTTCCGGGTGCTAGGGAGTGAGTGAGAATGTAGATTTAATTTTATAAACTACTATTTTGAGAAACTTGGCTTAGGAGGAGATGAAATAAGAGTATGGGGATAGAGAAAGTAGAGGAGAGAATACGAGCAATAAGGGAGGGAGAGAGAATATCAGAAAATATCAAGACAGGATCATTTAGAATAAAAATTAAGCAAGTGTGATATTCATTCTTTGTGTTTTATACATAGAATAAATAGTGTTTTATTACTAATGAAGAACACAATTAGCAACACTAATATAAGTAACAGGCATTATTAAAAAAAAAAGACTTCATGATGTTCGGTTCCAAACCCTGATAATCCCATTCTGTGAGTCAAACTACTGGGTTCCATTGAATGCATTCAATAATGTCTTCTCCTCTTCTTCACTTTTGCCTTTGGTATCAGTCCTCTAGGGTTGCCACAACAAAGTAGCACAGATGGGGTGACTTAAATGACAACAATCTATTCCTTACAGTTACAGAGGCTGGAATTCTAAGATCAAACTATTGGCTGGTTTTGTTTTGTTTTAGGTCTATCTCACTGGCTTGCAGAAAGTCACTTTCTCACAGTGTCCTCAGATGGTGTTTTCTCTGTGCCCATGTATGCCTGGTGTCTCATTTTGTATTCAACTTGTCTCTTCTTATCACAAGTCGCATTATATGAGGGCCCACCCTAAAAGCTGTATTTTGACTTTAAAGGCCTTGCCTTTAAATATAGTCACCTTCTGAAGTTCTTGGGATTAAGTCTTCAACATATGAATTTAGGGGGTAACACAGTTAAGCCCATAAGACATTCAAAGATAATTCTCAAATACTTTGCTGATTTTCTTATTCATTATATTTATTCAATATTAAAACAGTCAAATCATCTCTTTATTACAGGCTTTGCCACTTTATAGCTGATGGACCTTTATAATTTGCCTATCAGTTGCCTATATATGCTTACTCCTCTGGTCTGACAGTCACACTCAGTTTTTCTCTTACTCGATGTAATCTTCATACGACTCATCAACTTTTACAGTTGTCTGTACTAATTATTGTAGTGACAGCATTTTAGCCACACCATAAGTGACATCTTTGTCACCTTAGTGTAAGCAAATATGAACTGGCTGTGGCTAAATTGAATTTGAGAAGATGAAGGAATGTTCCATTAGACTGACCTAGAAGTTAGTCTTAAATTAGGGCTAACATTCAGGGAAAAGTAGAGGCTGGGACCAAGTCTTTGTCAGGAATGCTAAACCTCTGTGAGATGGAGGAAACAGCTTTAAAGTAAAGACAGAAGAAAAAAGAAATGAATAGTAGACCTTAGGGAACACAGGTATTTAAGGACCTGAAAGATGAAGCTGAGACAGTAAATGACACATCAAGGTTGGCAAGAAAATGACAAAACTGCTGAGGAAACCAAGTGAAGAGAAAGTTTCAACAAGTCTTTTTAGTATTAGTTCTACCCAAAACAAATTACTATACAATTAGTTGGTTTTGCAAACAGAAAAATTTTAATATACATGTGTAATAGGTTATAGTTTTAATAATATGCAAATATCAGGTTTCATAAAGTAATACATTGCTAAAATGTTAATTTTTTTTAGAATATTATAATGTTTAGTTTCTAAGTAACCAATGCCTAGAGAAAATAAGCCTGTTTGAGCACGTGGGAAAGTCTGCATTTTCTTGAATTGTACATTTTTTGTTTGGGGTTTTTGTTTTTAATTTGCATGAATACATTAAATAAAAATATGGTCATTAAAGTAAAGAGAAACAAGATTCAAGTATGTATTAGTATTCTGGAAACACTTTGACAGGAATGGCTACCAACAGGCTTCTACGATGATCTTCCTATATAAAAAATTCATGGTATTAAAGATTTAGTTTCCCCAGTGCGGCAAATTACACAGACTTTTAACTTTAAACAGTGATCATTTTGAAAAAAACCTAATTAAATAAAATTACTAGTGATACTAAAACAAGTAAAAATAAATAAAAGAACCCTATGGAACACTTGATAGTGTTGATTTTAAAAAAAGCATTGTAGTACTAGGGATGAATAAGAAATAGGTTAGAAGACTATTTTAGCTAAACAATACAGGGAAATTAGAATTCACTTTTCATAAAATGAGCAAAATTGCTTTGAATGTGAGTGTAATCAAGGAGGCCGATTGAGCATAATTAAGCAAGCAAGAGGGCGCCACCCCTGTAAGTACTCATATAATTTAAGTTACTAGTAAGGAACAAAATTAATGTATTACTTTAATTGTTTTTGGTAAGTTAGCCAAAATTTGTTTTGCTGCAAAATGGGTGTTCTTTTTAAACTTAGATACATAAAGTGGCATTTCTATAGATAACTGAATAATGTCTAAAACAACATTATTCTACAATGGAATATGCTTTTCTTTTCACAGTCAAAAGAGAAACAGATGCACTAATGAAGACTGGGGAAAAAATAGAGTAACTTGGAAGGAAGCTGTTCAATTTTATATATGCTCTGAGTAAAACTATCTTCAATATAAGCAGAACAAAAATACACAATCAGAATTGAAGTCAAGAACATGTTACTAGAGATTATTAGACAAACCAGTTATAACTTCTTAACTCTTCAGATTTGGAGGAGATTATGTATCTTTACTCTTCTGAGCAAATATCTCACGATGGTGGCTACCCTCTGACTAGCAAGTACGACACTCAAGGGCCATAGCAATTCTTTAAATCCAAGTCAAAATCAGTAAGAGCTCTAGGAAATTCCAGATGAGATTATGGGTCTCTAACAGGAGGCTACAGCATAAGATTAGTAAGTACAAAAGTATTTACAACTAAAAATTCCAGGTATAATTTGGACATGAATTTAATTGTAGAAACTGGTATACCCTTATATAATCCAATATTAAGAGATGGCTAATATGGAAACTTTGAAAGAAAGGGACAAGGAAAAACTAATAAAAACTACTTAGATCCCAGTTCTCATCTGCAGAACTTAATTTAAATATTTTCTAATTGGAAGAGTGATATGTCACACGGTCCTAAAATATACTTCTGAAACTGAATAGAATCTTCCTGCTGGAAATTCTGATTGGTTTTAGTAATGGAGACAAGGCTGAGGAACAAGGGCACCAGCTATGAAGATGGCAGTTTAAAAAGAAACTAGGAGGTGACCTGGGCTAAACTTGAAAATAACTGCCTTGACTACAAGGGGGTGAGGAGTACTCAAAGAAGATTAGGCAAACTTAGCAAATGACAGAATGCTTTCTCTCTGGCCTATGCAGAAATATGTAACAGAAATGCCCATTTTCAGCATCTTTTTTTTTTTTTAACAGAAAAGGACTATCTATTCTCTACAAAAGAAAAAAAATCCTTTTTAAACAACAATGTATGTGGAGCTACAGAAGTCACAACCATTATTTATTACAAAATGTAAATAAGGGATTTTTTCTTAGTAATAATTTTTTTCATTTATTTAAGTGAAATGGCCAAATATCAAACCTTAATGTGGAAGGTGAGGAGGAGTGTAGCTTAATAGGTTGTTTGAAAATGATGAGAATTGATTTTTAAGTAAGCCTCTTTATCTTATCAGATTCTTTTGATAATAAGCTCTCAAGATATAACTTGTATGTAAGCATTCTAAGCATCTGGATAAACTTGGTGCTCATAGAGATATTCTTTCCATATAATTTATTCCATTACAAGAAACACATATTTCGTGGGTGGTTCATACAATTGGTTCTAATATTCCATAGGTTGATCTCTTTCTCACCTTCTCTTTTTTTCCCTCCCACCTTCATTGTCTCCCTCCCTCCTTTCTATGTTTCTAGGCTTCTAGTTTTAGAAGATAAAACCTTTAGCTATAATTTCTACATATCAAAGAAATCCTTTGTATTTATTTCACTACATTAACTGGAAAGAATCAATTCTCGCCAAGCAGATTAGCTTGAAGAATTATGAAATAGCAAGTGCTTGGGAATAAGATTTTGTTTGCTATTGTAATAACTGACCTGCATATGTTAATGGTGGGAAAAATGGTATTAGTCTTCTTAGATGTGATGAATTGCAGTACTTAAAGAAACACATTTATATTTTTTAAATCTATTATAAGTTTATTTTCTTGGTGTATGCAGTATTTGAAAGCCTATCACTATTGTTTTAATTACTTTGTTTCTCCATATTAACATTTTTGTCACTATATAACATAAAATCTATTTTTTTCATAGATCTTAATTTAGAATAATAGAATATTTAGTTACTTTTGATTCAACATTTGTAGATATAAAATTAAATATTAGAAATAAATAAAAATCATTTTCATCCCTGTTTCTTTTAACTAGTATATTCATTGGCTCCATAAATATTAAGTGAAAGTTCCTAGTATTAGCAAATTAAATTAACCTTAGAATCTCTAAAAACTATCAAAATAATTTTATTTCTTAATTCAAACACACATTATATATATATATATATATCTCATTGTTTTATTTGTTTGTCATATGCTTATTTACAATTTATTATGGTGAAAATTGACTCACTGTTAAAAAAGATATTGGAAAATATATGTCATCCTTTCTTCAGGAGAGCATAAAACCTAACAGGAAAGATGGCTAAAAATGCAAATAAGACCAAGCAGAAGGGAAAAAGCAGGAAAAAGACTGTATGTACCTATACATATTTTAAATTGTAAATGGTAATCCTGATGCTATTTTCTTCTAAAAACATTTTTTATAAAAAGTTTTTATTATAAAAGAAATACATACTCAATCTGAAATAAATAGATACAAGAAAAACAATCCTGAAACATTGTATCTAGTGGTCACCGTTGTTATGATCATAACTTTATGTACATAGTTTTACCAATGCTTTCTTAAGTTCACTGTTTTATAACATTATGTTTTTCTATTTGTTATATTATGTCATTTTACTTAATTACTTTTAAAAAATTCATTCAATGTTGCAAATATTTGATAATGAATTATTATAAAACAAATTCAAAAATTTTCTGAATTTTTTGACACTTCAAGGCAGACACTCAAGGTAGACAGTCTTGAATTAGTTACAAGTTTTTTAGATTTTTGTGAGTTAGTAAACATAGAATGTTGTAGAATGTACTGCTTGGTAGTTCTGGCCTCTGGTTAGGTTTATGGGAAATGTTCTGACAGAATGAATATCTAGTTTGCTTCAGCTCATGATAATCATACATGTACTTAAATAAAACTTGGTTTCTGGTCTTGCTTTAACCAGCTGTTCTAATTCTCTATTGCAAATCTCAGATGTTATAGCTGATTCAAAGAGACTGTTATGATTCCTAATTTTTAACACCTTTATCTACACATTTATTTATCGGAGAAGAGTAACTTTGCTGATAATATGAAAACACACCAAACCATACATGTCTAAGAAAAAATAATTTAGCACATATATATATATTAACATGACCTAAGACAAATTTAGGAAGTACATATTTTGTTATCTTAGGAGATTACATTCTAAAATTGTGTAGGGCTACATATATGAGTTGAATGTTAAAAACCAAAATTTCCTGAAATGTACACGTGCCACACTCACAAACAGACATTTTCGTATAGATTTTAGTATAAGAGTTGAGAAAAATAGTAGCTTCCATGATTGAGACTGAAATGAAGAGTGTTGGACAAATTTTTTAATCTGTAGGTTTTTTAATTTATATAAATTTATGGGGTACAAGTGTAATTTTGTTACATGGATATGTTGTGTAGTGGTGAGGTCAGGGTTTTTAGGGTAGCCATCATCACAATAATGTACATTTACCCATTAAGTAATTTATCATCTTCAAAATCCCTCTGCAAGACAGCCTCCTGAATCTCCATCGTCTCTCATTTCACACTCGTTCTACATCCACGTGTACACATTTTTAAGTTGTCACTTACAAATGAAAATATTTGTACTTATCTTTCTTTATCTGACTTGTTTTATTCAATGACCCCCGGTTCCATCCATATTTCTACAAAAGGTATGATATAAACTCCAAAATGTACTTAAGTGTTCTAGAATTCTGCAGTTAGTTATAATTTACTTTGTATAGCAAGGACCTTTCTTTCTTCTTTTATTTGATTTTTTTGTAAATATAAACACCTTGATGAAGAAATGGAATATGAAGCCAAACTTTTTCAAACCTTCATAACCCCAAGTGATAGACAAGTTAAAGGCAATTTTTGGGAATAAAGAAAAACCAAGTTCTCAAGCCAGGGGAATCTGATACAGTAATCTGAGATGGAGGCTTGGAATTAGAATTTTGAAAATGCTGGCTGGGCACAATGGCTCATGCCTGGATTTCTAGCACTTTGGGAGACCAAAGCAGAAGGATCACTTGAGCTCAGGAGTTCAAAACCAGCCTGGGCAGCACAGGAAGCTCTTGCCTCTAATTCTTTAAAATAAAACATTAAAAATAAAAAAGAATTTAAAATATATTAAAAATTAATAAAAATAATTTTGAAAGTGCTTATCAGAGAATTCTAGTCAACCAGGTTTGGATGTTCCTAATATAAGCCATTTTCACCTATAAATTTAGTAGGGATTAGGTAGGATTAAATGAAGGTAACAATGATATTTATAGACTGAAAATATATTTATGAGGAAGAGTCATTGGAAGAAACTGTATCCACCTTAGGCTTTATCCCTGTTTATAGGTATGACTTTTTTTAAAAAACATGTTAATTTCTAACATTTTATAATGTTCTCATGAACATAGTCTTGGAGCTGGAAAAGACAGTCATGACAATCTTGCCTTGTGCCCACATTTTGCCAATTAGAGTGTATAAGTGACTTGGTCAGCACCCTACTCTACTAAGTCTCAGAATCAGAATTATGACAAAATTTCCTCATTCCATCCAATCAGCATTCTTTGCATTACACATTACTTCTTACTAGAATACATACTTTGTATATAGTCAGTATTTGTTCTATTGATTATCTGGAAAGTATTTTAAATTATGTATGTAATTAAAAGACAATACCTTATCCCTTATTCAATGTGTTATTTTTATATCTAGGAGTGCAAAGGCTTAAAATAATGTAATAAAGTTTTAAGTCTTAGATCAGCAATGAATTTGAACTAACACCAGCTGCTCTTCAGTTTAATTAAAATGTGAAGTAGAGAAAACTTGTTTAAATGTCTTGACTTTTGACATTTTGCTATAATAAAAATGGTAACAAATTACCATAATTGAAATTGTTAAAATTATGTGATAACCCTTGAATTTCCTGGTAGGAGTACCTAGCCTTGTGGTATGCACAATAGGATTCAAATTTCTGAGGTAAACAGAGGAAGAAAGTGCTCTGACAACAGTGCAAATAATGCCCCACTCACAGGATACAATGTTGGAAAATTCTTCATTTTCTGCAGTTGGACTGTGGACGGCAGTAAGAATTTTATAAACTGGTAATAATATAAATAATCTAAAACATGAGTCATGTGGATTATTTCTAAATATATCATTTCCAAATATAGTGTTCTGTCTTGCTCAGATAGACAGACTAATTCAGACATCAAGAAAATATTTTTAGTACAGGGCAGTCACAGATGTAGAAACACTTTTCCCACTCAGATCATACAGCAATTAATCTAGCTGTTTAGCATTGGACCAATCTATAAGAAATGCTGCACATATGGATAGAAAGCATGTTTGCCTAGTGGTGGTGAAGCTTTTCTAGGAAGCAGAGTCTTCATCTGAATATCAAACATTTAGCACAGAGAATTTCTTACCATGCTGTTAATTGGTGATAAACTGTAATGGGAAAGTATAGTTTGAGTGTGTTTATATGGTAGTACCTCCTGATCTGTGGTTTTGCTTTCTGTGGTTTCAGTTATCCATGGTCAACAATGCTCCAAAGATAGGTGAGAGCAGTACAATAAGAAACTTTGAGAAGAAGGTAGAGATCACGTTCACAGAACTTTCATTACAGTAGTTTATTAAAATTCTATTTTATTATTCATTGTTGTTAACTCTTACTGTGCCTAATTTATCAATTGAACATTATCATAGGTATGTATGTATGGAAACAAACATAGTGTATATAGGGTTCGCAACTATTTGAGGTTTCAGGCATTCAGTGGAGATATTGAAATGTATCCCCATGAATAAGAGTGATCTTTTGTATGTTTGTTATCATACTGTGTTTCTTACTTAGGAAGCGTGCTTCATTTAAGGTTAGATTCATTCATTCATTTATTCATCCAAATACCCCATGGTGACAACATAGATACAAATGCCATTAAAGTAAAAAACAAGATGAAAGAAAGGTAAGTATGAAATAAGTGACCAGAACTAGTAATTGTGATATGATTTTCATCTCTCTGGTTTAAAAATCTGTGTCCCATATGGATGACCTGAGTTATGGCATAGAGGTTAAAATTGTGGAGTACATGATCAGAACCTCTTATGTGTTGTATGATCTTGGAAAGACTTTTTTGTATCTCAAATAAAATGAGGAAAACGCAGGAAAAAATGACAAGATAGAGCTTGGCAATATAGAATAGTCACTGGGCAAACAAAATTTGATGGAAACTGGAAAGCAAATTAAAATGTTGTGAAGGGAATTACATTATCTTTCTCTGCTTAAATGAAGGGCTATCAAATATATATTTGAACTGAATTTAATAAAGGTTTATGAAAACATTTCTAATTTATGAAAAATAGCTCAGTTAATTTACATGTTTTTGGATAATTATTTTTAAAATTATTTCATGGGCATATGAAAACTCTTGACATAAACTGATTTCATGAAATACTTTACTCTTTTGACAGGTTGCTAGATTTTAAATAAAAACCATACTATCTTTAATATATCTAAAATCTGTCAAATATTAGTATTTTTATTAAGAACTGCTCCATTTCAAATCAATACTGATTTTCAGCAGAGACAAAGTAAGTTTAAAATAGGTTTAAAAACCAGGTAAACACACCTATATCTCATTTAATTGAATAGTTCATTGCAATGTAAAGCTAGCATCACAATGGTTATGCAGTCCTTATTTTCTTGAAACTTCACTCAAAAATCTTATGTTTTCAGGGCTAATCACTTCTTTTCAGATTTCATGGTCATTCAGATCAAGCTCAAACTGCAGAGAAATAGAAGCAACAACCTATAGGTAATGTAATTTTAATATATTACATTTAATAATGAGAAATATAAAGCCAACTTCACTGAGATCAAGAGATGGGACAAAATGACAAGAATGTAGATTTTCATAGAGAAGAAGAGATGGAAGAATATGTTCCTTCTTGGCACAGTATAAATTGTCCCTCGTGTGGAGAAGAAACATGTGGATAATTTTTGTAAAAGTGTTCTGAATCCATGAGTGTCTATTCCTACTGTTAATAGCTCTGTGATGGTTAATTTTACTTGTCAACTTGGCCAGATTATGGTACCCAAATACAGTTATGTATCACTTAATGACAGTAACACATTATAAGAAATGTATCTTTAGTCAATTTCATTGTGGAAACATCATAGAATGTACTTATACAAACCAACATACTGAGGCTATGTGATATAGCCTATTGCTTCTAGGCTACAAACCTGTAAAGAGTATCATTGTACTCAATGTTGTAGGTAATTGTAACACAATAAGTATTTGCATATCTAAACATACCTAAACATAGAAAAATTCAGTAAAAATTTGGTATAAAAGATAAAAATGGTATACCTTAAAAGGGGCTTATTACTGAAAACTTGCAGAACTGGAAGTTGCTCTGGGTGAGTCAGTGAGTGGTGAGTAAATGTGAAGGCCTAGATATTACTGTGCACTACCATAGACCTTATAAACACTGTGCACTTAGAATACACTAAATTTATTTTTAAAATTTCTTCTTCGGTAACAAATTGTTATTAGCTTACTGAAATTTTTTATTTTATAAATTTTTTATTATAAATTTTTTGACTTTTTTATAATAATAGCTTAAAACAAAAACACTATACTGCTGTACAAAGTATTTTCTTTGTGTAATTATTTGGTAAACTTTTGCTTTTTTTTATTAAATTTTTTTGTTTTTTTAACATTTTGTTAAAAACTAAAAAAGCTACACATTACCCTACATGGTCAGAATCATCATCAAAACTGTCTTCCACCTTCACATTTTGTCCCACTAGGTCTTCAGGGGCAATAACGTGCATGGAGCTGTCATCTGATCTGATAATAATGCTTCTTCTGGAATGCCTATTGAATGACCTGCCTGAGGCTCTTTTACAGTTAACATGCATATGTTACATATACATATATGTATGTAGATACATCAAATATATAAATACATAATATGTATTACATTATAAAATATTTATATAAAATATATATAACATAAAATGTGCATGTGTATTTCGGTTTATGTATTTATCAAGTTATACTTTCTTATATATTTGTTATGTGTGTACATATGTGTATGTGTGTGTGTGTATAAAGTACAAAGAGTATAATCTGAAATGACAATAGAAAGTATTGTATGGTAAATATGTAAACCGGTAATAAGCTAGTTATTTATTATCATTACCAAGTATTATGTACTCTGCATAATTGTATGTATTATACTTTTAAACAACTGGCAGCACAACAGGTTTGTTTACACCAGCATCACCAGAGAGATGTAAAGAACGTGTTGTGCTAGGATGATAGGATGACTACAACATCGCTAGGTGGTAGGAACTTTTCAACTGCATTGTAATTTTATGGAACCACTGTTGTACGTGTGGTCCATCGACTGAAAACATCTTTATGCAGTGCATGACTGCATTTATGCAGTCCAGATGTTGCTGTGAAAGTTTTATTTAGATGTGATTCACATTAAAATCAGTACATTTTGAGTAAGGGAGATTACCCTTTATAAAGTAGTTGGGCCTCAACCAATCAGATGAGCACTTGAAAAATTGAGTGAGGTCTCTCTAGGAAGAAGGGACTCAGGCTCCAGACTGCCTTTGGCCTCAAGACTGAAACATCAACTCTTCCCCAGTTCCATAGCTACCAGTCTGCCCTGCAGATTTTGAACTTTCCAGCTCCTACAATATCATATGATTTAATTCTCTTTTCCATTTCTGTCTCTCTTATCTACCTATCCCTCTACTTCTCTGTCAGTCAGCATCTATATGTCCACCCATTTATCTTGTTGGCTGTGTTTCTGTGGAGTACTGTTACCTGTTACTAACACAAGTCACAGAGTAGCTTGCTCCCTTGCTTCTACCCCAGATCTCCCATGCCAATATTAATGTGTTAATATATAATATTATGTAATTACATAGTTGTATATTACATATTAATATGGCATATTAATACATATATATATGTATTCCAAAGTCTGGAAACTGACCTTGTCTTCTCTATTTTATTGTAACTTCTTAAAGACTGGGAGTTCATTCATCAGGTTTATAAAACCCTACATTTTGTGTTACTGCATCTTCAGTAGAGTTTAACTGTTCTGTGAATATAATGTTCAATATTTTACTCTTTGGGCTTGTATACAGAATATTATACAATATATATTCTGAAAATATAGTTACGTATTTCCAATAGGAAATGTATGACTGAGCATGATGTAGAAAATTAACACATGAAGTACTAGGATTTTCAGCTCATTATTCTCAGTGCAGTGTTCAGAATTGTTTCTAGGGACCAGGGTCAATTATTGGAAATAGGTAATTTTAGATAATAGTTGCTAAAAAGCTCTTCCAGATGTAGGATAACCTGTGTATTTGAGGAATGTACATTCCATGACATACAGAAAATATGCTACTTTTTCACTATATATGGCCTGCATTTTTTATTTTCCATTCTGCCCTGCACTTTACTGCCTCTTTGTCTTCTCCTGCCCCCACCATTTACTAATTGATGCATGAATCAAAATATTTCCCAGTCTTACAGGTTTCAGGTTAAATGCAATTTCTGTCATGAAGTCTTTCTTAGTTTCCCCTAACTAAAAATAATCTCTACTATTTCTATTTCTCTTTATATCCCTTCTACATTTTATTAATTTCCAGTTATATTATGTATATGTTCAAACTAAGAAGTCTCCATTTTCATCCTATAAACCCAGTACATTATAAAAGTAATAAAAATGCTGAAAAAATATTTGCTAAAAAATTAATTGATAAATGCATATGATGTTATGTGCCTTTGACAATCTACGTTCATAGACATAAAAAGAGAGCACAAAGGGTTAGTAGCTGAATCCAGAATATGTGTCTACTTTTTTAATCTCTCTCATGTATTGCTGATGACTTCAATGCTTTAAGCAACTGGCATAACCTCTTTTCTCCTTATTTCTCTATTTCAAACATAGAAGAACACCAAATTTTTTATTTACTCTATCCTGCTAGAATTCGGACGTTGGTGCTTGTACAATAATTAAGCAAACTGGAGCTGATACCTATATACTTTTACCACTAAAGGTGTTTGTTTGTCCTGTGGATTAACTATACTTGTACTTTTTCTTCACATGTCTATAACTCTGTTATTTGAATTACTGCTAAAAATTATTAAGTCTACCATTCTGTTCTTGCCATGTGACTAGACACTTTTGGAAGACATCAATGATAGCATAGGAAGAACAAATCAGGGTTAATCAAATTTAATGATGAAATTATGCACCTAGGTTAATTGCTTTGGCAGGTCTTGAATTTTGTGTGAAGTTTCTCCCATTACTAGAAAGGCAGTAATATTGAATTAACTAGTACTTTGAAATGTGAGATACAGTGCATAATTGCAAACTGACAATGTAGTAATGAGACTGCACTATACACTTATCAATTATGGTTTGATTTTATTAAGTTAGGAATCAAAATGACTCACTTCACACTTATTCATTAATGCTGTTTTGTCAGTTAACTTGCAAGGAGATACAGTACATTCTGTAAAACACATTGGATGTCAAATTTTAAATGCACTGTTTCTTTTCTCAAAATGTTTATCCTAGAAGTTATTGTATTTGTTGTTCTAAGTAAATAGAAGTTTCGTTTTATGTTTTTCTTTTGCTTATTTCTTATTATAACCTGTGAATAGGAACAAGAGCAGTTTGGTCATTTTCTGGAAATTACACTAATACAAATGAGCAAACAAAACTGAATTTTTTTTGATTACATGTAACATGACATGGACTTTAATGATCTTATATCAGTGAGGCATTTATTAAAAATTGGCAATTTATAAGGGCTTAGAAGTATTAGCTTCTGCGAAGGCCTTGTGAAGGTCGGCTTATCAAGACATATGTCTTTCTCTTCTTGATATTAGATTGAGGGAACAACTGTGAGTAGAAAACTTTTTCTGTTTCTGATCCCTTGGAAGTCATAGGTCTTCTAATGGTGATTAGCACTTTCAGAATCAGGGATTCTAGAGAAAGTCCTGCCAGATGCTAAGTAGTATTGACAGCTGCTTTGGAAATCCCAGCCCTAGACAAATTAGTTCTCAAGTGCCACCTTTAATGTCCTGTTAGTTAGGAACACTGCAGCTAAGTATAACTGCCAAGTAGCATCGCATTCCCCCTACCAACCAATGTTGAATATTTGCCTAGCCACAGTCATGAGTGGTATCAAACAGTTTCTGATGTTTGATCTCATGCAAAAATACAACATAATTCTGGGAAATAATGTTGAATACATGCTCTTTCCAGGGCATTTAGTTTACCATAGAAGGTGTATGAGTCTTCTGTTTCTATTTTCTATTAAAATTAGATACCATGTCATTAGTGTAGGTTGCACTGTTAGACTGAATGGTTGGTCATTTGTGTCAGGTGAAGAGGCTGCTTCCATAAATTATAACTGATTCCAAAGACAAGACATCTGGTCTTAGATCCAAGCATGCGGAGTGGGGATTAACGACAACTTCAGTGAAGCTGTCCAAGAATTTTTCACGAGGTTCAAGTAAATACACCAGTGATATTGTATATAAGGTTATCTTGGATCTCCTAAATGCATGCACAATTTATGTATTCCTCCATTAATATTACTCAATAAGATAATTAAACATCTACAGCATACATATGAATTATTATGTATTATGGGATGCGGTTTGCCTTATGACTCAGCTTGCACCATAAACACAGTATATCAGCAAGGTTGTGGCTATATATGATTTATAAGGCTTACCTGGTTGCAAAAGTGCTTTCAATCTGTATTCCACAGCACAGTTTGATCTGTGCCATCCCATATTAAGTTGCAAAAAAACAAAATTTTAATTATTTCCTTCTCTAAGGTACTTCAGCATGGCAATCAAAACTATGTAAAGAGAGAGTCATGATGCAAGCATTTTTGTGCACAAAAACTTCATGTTTTAAATAGATGTTAGGTAGGTAGATTGTTGGATGATTGCACATTACTTCCTTATATGAAGAAATTATTCATAATCATGCATGCATATATTTTAAGCCCTTTATAAAACACGTCTCATACTCAATTACATAGTTTTTGGCTTTATTTAATTTTAAACAATTATTATGTATGTGCTTTTCCAGAACTGTAAGATTGTTCATCCAAAATAGGTAAAATGAGGTACCCTCTCAATTTGTTTTTATATTCCAGTTAAGCAAATTATAATTTTAAGTAGTCTACCCAGAACCTAGGGATTCGACCTAGCTTCCTATAAATAAGTTGACTTCTAGTTTGTTTTCTAATTAATCTCTCATAATTTTTTTTCCATTTTTCTTTTATTGGACAAATTCCCAATTATACTTCCATTTCTTTGTTAAATATTTTCCTTCAGGAAAATTGGCCAATTGCTAATATGACATCCAGTACAAGTAATCAATCTTTCCCACCAGAAGTAACTTATATAATACCTCATATTTTTCAATTTATTTCTTCTTTTAGATATCAAAGTTATATACACACACATGCAAACATACATACACACACACATATATGCACACATATGTACACACACATATATATATATGTATTTTATATATATATATATATATATATATATATATATATATTTACTTCCTTTCCTTCATGGCATTGACCGCTGCATTCTTGTTCATTTTATTTATTTTAAATGCTTATAATTTTGCAGTTATTTTTTCAGGATATCAAAGGTAGATAATATCTAGTTATCTATTCCTGAATGTTCTCTGTTAATCATGAAATTTCCTAATTACAGTTACTTATTGACTATGGACAAAAGCTTTGCTCCAACTTTGGAACCCATCAGACTTCTTGATAATCGTCATTATATGCATTTGTTATGGGTGGGGACTTCAAGTTTAGCCTGCAGTCGCTCAATTTCCATATCAACTGCTTGTTAGTTCTGTGGTGTGAGAAGAATTTATTATTATTATTATTTTAAAGACTAGTCAAGTGCAGTAGTGAGAAAGGGGGAAACAGTAGAACAAGGAGTTTGATCTGTAACTGACTGCGAACAATCGAGATAACTCACTACTTTCGGACCAGCCGGTATGAGAAGAATTATTTTATATTTCTAGTAATACATGTTACTGCAAAATAATGATTATAGTAGTACATATTTCATAGTATTGCAATAAGGATTTAGTGACATGACACGTGCAAAGCTTTTAACATATGCTTGGCATTTTATAAGTGCTCAATAAGTTAGTTTGTGGTTGCTTTCAAACATTTTTGTAAAAGTAGATACAAATAACTGGAATTAACTTTTTGGACAAAGAACAATATAAGGGCTGTTATGCAATATTGGCTAATTTTTGCATCTAGATTTTTTTGTTTATGATTTTTGTGACAAACTATGTATAAATTAATATAATGTTAAAATTAAGACAATTTGCTTTTAAGTTTAATGAGTACATCCTACATACTATAAAATCTTGAGTAAAATTTACACACAAAAAATAAAAAAGAATAAAGCCACACTGGGCAACAATAACTACAAGAAATCTTGGATTTTATTTTACGTGACTCATGCAAAGAAAAAGATAGTTTAAAATAATTGCATTTTTTTCTCCAAAAAGACTGAGTTTAACTGTTACTTACTTTGAGAAACTTTACAACGTAAAAATTCAAACTTCTGAGAAAAACAACTAAAATAGTGACTTTTTTTAATATGTTTTTACTCTTCTTCTTATCTTTTAGGAATACACAATAGATATAATTTTTGCTCAAACCTGGTTTGACAGTCGTTTAAAATTCAATAGTACCATGAAAGTGCTTATGCTTAACAGTAATATGGTTGGAAAAATTTGGATTCCTGACACTTTCTTCCGAAACTCAAGAAAATCTGATGCTCACTGGATAACAACCCCTAATCGTCTGCTTCGAATTTGGAATGATGGACGAGTTCTATATACTCTGAGGTAATATTGGTTTTAAAATCTGCAGTTGCTCTCATTTATTTTCCATACTAATATTTAATCAACTCCTAATTTTTCCTTTCTCAAAGTTGCAAAGCCAAAAATATGGAGCTCCTTTCACATGCTAAAATATAAAATAGTGAAATATTTTGGCAATACTTTTTAAAGCTCAAAGGTATTATTATGTGAAAAGGACTAAAAACAAAGAGAAAAAATTCTTTTATTTTCTTCTTTGGAAGCAGAAGAAGTTGCAGCATAAAGATTATGATTTTCTTAACCTGCAATGCAAGTAATTGAGTAAGATTTTCTCTAGAAACCCACCCTGCTATAAAATGTCATAATATCTAATTTTCAATGGTGTAGTAAAACATTCCTAAGAAAGGATTAAATGAAGGTTGGTGTATAAGGTTCAAGTTTATTTAACTCATTTCCATGAACATATCTGCTTATAAAGAACCATCCTTCATGGAAAGATGTAATAAATTAAGAGAAAAAAATACCATACTTAACCATTTATAATTGGCTAATCTGTTGTTTTTGCACGTGTTTGTGCATGTGTATTTGTGAAGATATTGAAGTATGAAATATTAAATGTAAACACAGAGATTATATAGAAGTATATACAGAGGTAATGTAATTGACTGAAGAGGAAATTGTTAGAATTATCATATTTATATATAAATGTTATATTATTACTATATACTACTTTAGAATCGTTGTTATATTCTAATATGTCACAATCTATTATCATATGACAGAATCTTGTTTTAAAATTAGGCAAGAGATTTTTAATGCTTCAAATTATTTCTCTTTATTTATGCTTATTTTTTTTCCATCTAAATAGACTGACAATTAATGCAGAATGTTATCTTCAGCTTCATAACTTTCCTATGGATGAACATTCCTGTCCACTGGAATTTTCAAGCTGTAAGTGACAAAACACTTGATAATTTCATAGAATTTTAGCCTTAGAAACTGTTTATTTAAAAATGAAATGAAAGAAAACAAATTATAATTTTCAGAAGTGAAAATGATGTTCAGTTCTTTTAGATAAAATAATTACAAATAATATATTTCCTTCTTGCTTTTATATTAAAAGGTTTCAATTAATGTGTACTGAATGCATATATTTTACTAAAACATTACTTATAGCTTCTAGTTTTATTCCAAAGCTATTTGCTTATTTTTATTAAATAAAGGAGTATTAAAGATAGATTTTTATTCAAATGTTTTTATGCAGCCACGAATAAAAAAGTTGATTCGAATTATATTCATCTTCCTGAAGGCAAGATTTAACTTTATTACATTAGATTTTGAAATCTGTTTCAAAAATTGGTTTGGCAAACAGTATTTATTGCATGAATAGCAAATATTTGAGACTAATAAGTCAAAAAAACCAAGGTAGAAATAAGTTGATTTTAATTAAAAAATGATTGATTCATAGGAATATGGTTAGAGCTGAATAATTTTAGTATACAAACCTGGTATTTTCTTTCAAGAAAATAATTATAACCTTTCCAAAGCCATATTAATTTTATTTCATATTTACTAACATCTTACCCTCACACATATTTTTATAAAGGTGTTTTTCTAGATACATACAATTGTCTTAAAAACATATAAAATGACATAAAAATGTGGTTGCCTATATCGACAAATTGTCAGATGCTATTTTCCTTCTTTTAAAATTTGTTGTTTTCACAAATCTCATTCTAGAATCTATTAGTGGTAGAGTGTAATATGATAATTAATTTATACGTATAACCCTATTTTTTCACTTACTACATTTCCACATATTTTTTGCCTTTTATTAGTGATGATGAAATTTCTTAATGATTTGTCTCATTAAAGTATTCTTTTATATTAATGAGCTATGTACTGCTTTGATTTTTAAACAGTAACTTCAAAATGAATAAAACAGCCAAAGAGCAACAAATACTTGATTGATAGGATTACTCAAGGAAAAGTTCACATGCAAATAGTTGATAGCAGTTGTTGTACTTCATTCTAGGAGTCATTCTTAAATTTTCATGTGGTATTTTTGTGTTTTGATTGTTGTCAATGGTAATTAATCATATATCTCTGTGAATATAATTGGGTGTCAATAACACACATATAATAATGATAGCTATTTTCTTTTAGACAAACTACATGGGTCCAGTAGAGAATTAAGCCATCTGCATCTACTATTTCACAACAAATATGCGTGGAAGATTTAATTACAGTCCCAATTTTAAAAGTCAATATCATAAGATTCAGAGTGGCTATTTGCCAACCATGTTTATTTGTGCCCACACTACTGTATACTATGTCTATACTCTAATGACTCTAAAACTTTTTTAAAATAAAGAAAGAAACTATAGAGGCCAGGTGCGGTGGTTCACCCTTGTAATCCCGGAACTTTGGGAGGCTGAGGCGGGCTAATCACCTGAAGTCAGGAGTTCAAGACCAGCCTGGCCAGTATGATGAAACCCTGTCTCTACTAAAAATAGAAAAATTAGCCAGGCATAGTGGCATGCACCTGTAATCCAGGCTACTCAGGAGGCTGAGACAGGAGAATCACTTGAACCTGGGAGACAGATGTTGTCCTGAGCCGAAATCGTGTCATTGCACTACAGCCTGGGCAACAAGAGCCAAATTCCATCCCAAAAAGAAAAGAAAAGAAAGAAAGAAACTATGAAAATCAAGATAGCTACAACCCTAGAGAGCAAGTGAAAGAAGATGGAGAAGAGGAAAGACAAAATAGGTTATTAAATAGATCAGTAGAGATGATAACTATTTCATTGCATGACTAATAGAGATCTTAGTGCAAAATATATATTATTTTGGAAATATTGAGTATACTATTTTTGAAATTTCAAGTTAATTAGTGGATTCTATTTCTGTAATGTGGTAGACCAATCTTTCTGTTGAAAACAAAAATGTTATACAATTAAAATCTTCTAAAAACATGTATGTGATGACAAATGCAAAGAACTTTTTAGCTACAAACATTTACATGAAAACTATAAACAAGGAAGGTAAATTTGCAACCTATCATGACCTGAAGACATTGACAAAACGTGATAATTTCCTTAAAGTTTTGGGATGGAAGTGTAATAGAACATAATCTCCACATAAAGTCTGGATACAAAAGTCTGGGCAGTTGAGATCACATGAAGAATTACCTACCTACACACACACACACACACACACACACACACACACACACCCCAAAAGCTAAAAGGGAAGTTGCCTCTAAAATCAGTATACCAGGGTGAAATAATTCTTCTTGAGAGAATCTAATTATAAGTCTACCCTTAAGTAGATTTTTAGCCCAATTTTTTTCACTGGGTTGGTTCAAAAAGTCCTCAAAGACATTCCTTACACAAGGCAGAAGCAAATATATCTTTTGAAAGATAAAAGGATAAATCTCTGTTCCAGACATCTACAAAGTAGACAAAAACATTTTCAACACAAATAACTAACAAAGGACTAGAAGCAATGACAACAAAAGCCAAAATAGACAAATGGGATCTAATTAAACATAAGAGTTTCTGTATAACAAAAGAAACAATCATTAGAGTGAACTGGCAACCAATAGAATGGGAAAAAATTTTTGCAATCTATCCATCTGACAAAGGACTTATATCCAGAATCTACAAAGAACAGAAACCAATTTACAAGAAACAAACAAACAAACCCATTCAAAAGTGGTGAAGGATATGAACAGATACTTTTCAAAAGAAGACATTTATGAGGCCAACAAACATATGAAAAATGCTCATCATCACTGATCATTAGAGAAATGCAAATCAAAACAACACTGAGATACCATCTCATGCCAGTTAGAATGGCAATCTTTAAAAAATCTGGAGACAACAGATGCTGGAGAGGATGTGGAGAAATAGGAACACTTTTACACTCTTGGTGGGAGTGTAAATTAGTTCAACCATTGTGGAAGACAGTGTGGTGATTCCTCAAGAATCTAGAACTAGAAATACCATTTGATCTACAATCTCATTACTGGGTATATACCCAAAGGATTATAAATCATTCTATTATAAAGACATATGCACATGTCTTTTATTGTGGCACTGTTTACAATAGCAAAGACCTGAAACCAACCCAAATGCCCATCAAGGATAGACTTGACAAAGAAAATGTGGCACACATACACCATGGAATAATATACAGCCATAAAAAAGGATGAGTTCATGTCCTTTGCAGGGACATGGATGAATCTGGAAACCATCATTCTCAGCAAATTGACACAAGAACAGAAAAACAAACACTGCATGTTTTCACTCATAGGCAGTTGTTGAACATTGAGAACACATGGGCACAGGGAAAGGAACATCACACACTGGGGTCTGTTGGGGGGTGGGGGCCTAAGGGAGGGACAGCAGGGGGTGGGGAGGTTGGGGAGGGATAACATTGGGAGAAACGCCTGATGTAGGTGATAGGGGGATTTAGGCAGCAAACTACCATGGCATGTGTGTACCTATGCAAGAATCCTGCAAGATCTGCACATGTACCCCAGAACTTAAAGAACAATTTTTAAAAAAAAGAGGAAAATAAGAGAAAGTAAAAATAAATAATGGGCAATTGAACAAGCAGTTCCTCAAAGAAGCAGTCCAAGAACCTAATAAACATACTTTTTAAATGCTGGGTTTTATTAGTAATCAGGAGAATGTGAAACAAAACACACTTCATGGATTAGTAAAAATGAAGAAGGCTGTATATATCAAGATTAATGAGAATACGCATTCATGTGAATTTTCACACTCTGTCTGATAAGAGAATATGTTAGTGGCCAGGCATGGTGTCTTATGCCTATAATCCCAGCAGTTTGGGAGGCCGAGAGGAGTGGATCACCTGATGTCAGAAGGACAAGAATAGCCTGACCAAAATGGCAAAACCTTGTCTCTACTAAAAATGCAAAACAATTAGCCAGGCATGGTGGCAAGCACCTGTAGCCACAGCTACTTGGGAGGCTGAGGCATGAGAATTGCTTGAACCTGGGCAGCAGAGGTTGGCAGCGAGCCGAGATCATGCCACTGCACTCCAGCCTGGGTGACGGAGTGAGACTCTGTCTCAATTAAAAGAGATAGACAGAGAGAGAGAGAGAGAGAGAGAGAGAGAGAGAGAGAGAGAGAGAGAGAATATATTAGTATACGCTCCATGGAAAAAAGATTGGCACATGGGCACTACCTCATAAAGTTGACATTATATGTAACCCATGACCCAGCTACTCCATACCTAGGTGTATATCCTAGAGTAGCCCTCTCATATACACTTTTGAGGATGCATGTATAATAATGTTACTAGCAGCAATGTTGGTTATAGCCAACAGAAAATATCACAAATGTCTAAAACAGTATAATGGATAAATTTTGATATGTTTTTACAAGGGAAGAAATTTAGCAACATATAACAATATTGATGACTATCATAATATATTTTAAAAAGATGTTCTTAGACAAGGTAGCATGAGGAAAAAGAAGAAAAAAAGTATGCAAAATAATGCCTTAAGTATGGCAATGATCAAATAAAGTTCAAAGGAACCCAAACTATGCTATACTTTTCAAAGATGCATATGAAAAATCTATATCAAAAAGAAAAGATCATCACAGAAATCGGGATAGTTGTTACCTCTAGATTGTAAAGAGAGTACTATATTGGGGTGGACATACTGGGTTTCATATATGTTATCAAGGTTCTATTTCTTAATTTAAGTAGGTTACATGGTATATCATTATTTGATCCATGTATGATTATTCATTAAACTATGCTTATTTATATTTATTGTATGCAAATGTTCTATGTTTGACATATCTAATAATAAAAAAGGAGGAAGAAGTTCCAATAATTTACCATTGGATAATGTTGGTATTACAATGTTATCAAATTTGGATCTCGCTAATCTAAGTATTTTTATTTTTTCTGTAGATGGATACCCTAAAAATGAAATTGAGTATAAGTGGAAAAAGCCCTCTGTAGAAGTGGCTGATCCTAAATACTGGAGATTATATCAGTTTGCATTTGTAGGGTTACGGAACTCTACTGAAATCTCTCACACAATCTCTGGTAAAGACAATACTCAAATAGTGAATTATGTCAGCATTAAATCACATTTGTATTTTAAATATATGGATTGAGATTTATATTTTATAGTCAAAATATTTTTTTTCCAGGGGATTATGTTATCATGACAATTTTTTTTGACCTGAGCAGAAGAATGGGATATTTCACTATTCAGACCTACATTCCGTGCATTCTGACAGTTGTTCTTTCTTGGGTGTCATTTTGGATCAATAAAGATGCAGTACCTGCAAGAACATCATTGGGTATGCCACAAAATATTATGCTATAATGCCCTAGAATTTTAAAAATAATTTTAATGTGATAAAAGTTTATACTCATATTTATTAGAAATATTCTTGTAGACTACAATCAGGTAAAAATGGACAGAAACCATAGGACAGCACCATATTGAAAGAGATATGTACAAAAACAAGTAGAAACTGGAATTGTAAAGAACTTGAAATTTTAGAAAATTCTTTCTTTTTTTCCTGCTAATTAAGGCCAAGGGAAGCATAGATACATCACAGGAATCAATACATGAAAATCATACATAATCCCTAAATCTTATTTTGGTTGAGATTAAACGTTTATTTAATGAGGTGTGCAGATGGCTTTGAAATAACCTGCTCTTAGAACATTGCCAGTGAAGTGAACTGCTCCAAAGGGCAAGTAGCTGAAAGGAACAAGAAGCTCTCTGGCTTCTGTCATATGTAAAATGTGTACTTACTCTGTGAACACTTGAGAGTTGTCTGTATAATAACATTGATTAACGGGGTAGTTGTAATTCATACTTGGCAAAACAGACTTTTGCTCTTTTTCTGTGGCAATCTATTGCAATAATCAAATCATATAACAAAATAAGTGACTAATTATGATACAGTTATTTAAGAAAATGATAACCTGCATTCAGGTATTGATACACAAAGAAAACTTGCTAATCAATTGATTGACCCCTCAAAACAGTGAACAACATGAATCACATTGCTGATAATTGTATCTTAAAAGTATATAAAGGTGAGATGGTTTCCATTTTTAACCACAAGGAAGTTTCTATGTGATTTCTATGATAGATCGTAAATAATTCCATCTAATAAGTATAGTAAAATGCAGGTCACATAAAAGTGACAAAGACAATGCTTGAGGAACACAGGTCTCTACTTGAAAATGAAGTTCTCTTGGGTGTTGAAACAGAAGTAGTGGCATAGTGGACAAAATCCATTCATGCCTTAATTTTGTTTCCTTTCATTGTTTCAAATTATTTTACATCCTAAGTTGTATAAATTATTTTAGGTTCTTTGTATGCTACTATAACTTAAACATGATATTTTTTGCTTCTATTTCCATATTTTTCTGGGAATGTAAGTTAGTATAACCACTATGGATAACAGTTTGGAAGTTACTCAAAGATAAATTTGAATGGATTATTTATACCACTGGATTTGTATAAAGCTGTATGCTGGAGTTTCATGAAGAGAAAAACCAATTGTAAAGTCGTTTTTGCATAGATTTATTTTTATTCAATATTAGCATATCAGTTGTAAAGATAAGTACAGCCAGATGTTACTTGACAAATATCTCTTGTAATTGTGGACCCTACAACTATTTTAAATATACATACACATACATATCATTGAAGGACAATTTGCTGAACTTAATGAACTCAACCTTGCATGTTACTAAAATTTATCAAATACTTTCTATAAAACAAGCAGTGTTTTTGGTGATGCAGTGTTAACAGTGAATACAATTTTAAAACATTCATGTTTATGCTGTTTACATTTTAGAAGAGAAAACAGGCAATGTAAAAATATAAAAAGCATACAATAAAATTTTAGTGAGTCATGAAGTCTGTGAGGAGATAGCAAAATCAATGTTCAGAAAATGACAGGATGTGAGTGGTGTGATGTTTGCTATTTTATATTGTGGAGTCTCAGTAGATATCTCTGAGAATGTGACATTTGAGCAGTAACCCAGTGAAATGTGGTGCTAGCCTGGTGGATATTGAACAGAAAAATATTTCAGGCAGGGAGAACCATATGGTTCTGAAGCCAGATCTTTCTGCTATGCCATGCTTGGGGTTCAAAAAGATGACAAATGTGGTTGGAGCTGAATGAATAGTCATAGAAAATACATTTGGAAAAGTGGACAATAGTTAGATTATATAAGATTTGTGGGCTATTTTAAGGACTTCAAATTTTATTTCAAATGTGATGGGAGACTATTGTAGGATCTTGAGTAGGAGAAGCCATGGAGAAAATAGCAATGATATCCAAAATGTTTTCTCGATATCCTGTTAACATCCTAAATGTTTTTTATTATGATGGACTCAGAAATATTTTAATAGAAAATCCACCATGTTCTTCTCAAGGTAATCACAGGAATAATAATTACTAAATTAAATAAATATCTGAAAGCAAAGTTCTGCTTAGTTTTTCTTGTCTTATTAAAAAAAGATAATAGCAACTTGCAGTCATGGATAATAAAATCAAACTATACATTGGATTTAATAATTTTTAAGTAGATAGGGGACATAATTGTGGAGGCAAGAAACACTTTGGAAACCTACCTTGGACTAACTATGGGAACAATGTCATTTAATAAGCTTGTGTGGGAGTTGAGGGAAAGAAAATCTTGTATATATTATTTTTTTTAGCCTTTACCATAACAAAGCCTTTAAAATATAGATTTGGCTTCAAAATAATTGAAGTAAAAGCTGTTAGGAATAATAAGAGAAATGGACAAATCTGCAATCATTACTGTTTTCTTATTTGTAGTTAGAACTACAAGAAAAAATTGATCAGGATATAGACACTTCGAAAAATAAGTATTATCAACAACTTTACCTGATTGATGTTTATAGAACACTCCACCTAACTTCAGAATACACAATATTTTCAAGTGCATATGGAACATTAAACAAGATCTTACAAATATTCAAAACACAACAATTTTCGGAGTATATTTTCTAACAAAAATGGAAGTAAATTAAAAATTAATCAAAAATATAACCGATAATGGCCTTGTATATTTTAAAATTTAAAAAACTAATTAAATTAGGTATCTTCTGTATATTTACTACAAGTACAAAGCAAGATATTATTTATTTTTTTTTTAATGAGAGGCACAAAGCAGTTGAAAATCTTTGTTAAGGTCACAGAGCTAATAGGTAGAAGGGTAAGAGACTGAACCTAAATTTGTCCTATAATTCCAAATTCATCACAACTGTGTCACCTTCTTAATGTTTTCTCTAATCCTAAGAAGTGATAAAAGTGAAGCGATAGGTGTGTGAGTAGAATTGTCAGGGTATGTTTCAGTGGAGACATGAAGGGAAGAGGTGGCTGTTACTGCCTTCACTATACCACAGAGACTATGTTGCTGCAGCTCTTTTTGGTTTATTTTTCATCATAGATGTTGCCATTCTGTAAATATTGGTCAAATTAAGAAGCATTTAGCTTATATTTTAGTACTTTTAAGAGAGCAAACAATTCTCCTCATAGGGCCATATTTTCTGGGAAAAAGAATGAGAATTATGTAAGTTTAGGTTTAAAAATATATAGCATGTGCATCTGTAATTTAGGGGACATTAGATTAACTGTGGTAAGAACCACACAAAGACAGATGAGAGACAAACCCCTTCAAGGACACACATACAGGGGTGGGGCCCTAGAGGACCTCCCAATTATACATTCTGACTTCTCAAAAATAAAACGATTTACTCTGTGCTTTCAAAGCAGTATTCCCTTGATATAACTGTGCCAGTATTCCTCACTTAAACATTAAGATTAAAAAGTAGCTATGCCAAAGTTTGTTCCCATCCTATGCACAATGAAATGCCAGCAATTCTGGTTATGGAAATAGTTTCTGCAGGGGCAGAAGTGGAGAGTTTCCGAGGTCCTTTGGAAAGTCACATCCCTGTATCCTGGAGCCGGAGGGCAGGGTGTGTGTGGACAAACTGCTAACCTAAGTGTCTCAGCCTTGACTCGAAGATAAATTCTTCTGGGCATTCGCACGAATCCCACCCAAGCAACCTTTCTGTACAATATAGCTTATAATAAGACCTTGCTAAAATAGATTTTACCATTTGTGGTTATTGGAAGAGATAAAATCAAAGTTTTCCCTTTTACCTCAGAGACAATTATTTCCATAGAAAATTAAAGCTGTTTACAAAATTATACGGGAAATTTTACTTAGTTTTGTAAAAGACTTAAGACATTATCTTCAGTGTGACTCCAAATAATAAATTTCAATTTAAGGGAAAAAAGTAGGTTTAACTCAAGTGTTATAAAACCAAAAGCTTTGTTAGTTTGGATTAATTTTGACTGTATATGTATGGTGGGAAATGTCAAATCATTGTCACTTCAATTAGAAGAATTTCTGTTGCTTATGTGAAAGTCTAGGGGTAGGTATTTCAAGGCGATACATTACAGTATGAGAGATGCAGTCTCCTTCTAGCTTTCTCCTGTATTGTAATTTTAATTCCCAAGATTATATAATATTTTAGATAGTTGCTGTTGGTCTGGTCATTGTATTCCAACAGAAGGTAATGAGAAGGAAAGAAAGGCATTCCTTGTCTCTTTAAGGCTGTCTTTAGGATACTGTGTGTTGCTTACATTCTTGACTTGGTTCTCTTTGGCTAGATCTCAGCCTGTGGCCACACTTAGCTGCAGAGAGATGGCAAATAAAGTTGTTCTGGGCAACCAGAGACCAGCTGAATATTTGATGTTCTATTACAGTGGAGGAAGGAAGGAATGAATATTGGGAGTCAACTTGCAGTCTGCAGTAATTTAAATGATTAGAACTCACAGAAACAAAGAGCACATTGGACACAATATAGTTATGACTACCAATAATTCATTCTGTTCATTCTGTAAATTACTAGTAATCATATTTTTTCCATTGTTTATTTTCACTCACAATAGTGCCGAATCAGATGGAAGAATAAATGTGTTCTATTACTTTTCATTTTCTATTTTGTTTTCTCTCTCCATAGGTATCACTACAGTTCTGACTATGACAACACTGAGTACAATTGCCAGAAAGTCTTTACCTAAGGTTTCTTATGTGACTGCGATGGATCTTTTTGTTTCTGTTTGTTTCATTTTTGTTTTTGCAGCCTTGATGGAATATGGAACCTTACATTACTTTACCAGCAACAAAAAAGGAAAGACTACTACTAAAGACAGAAAGCCAAAAAATAAAGCCTCGGTATGTTAAAAAGAAAAAATCTCGATTTTATAAACCCCAACTTACTTAGTGATACTGTTTTGAATATTCATGTGATTGTTTAAAGAAATAGGGATGCTTGAGACCCATAACCAAAGACAAATAAAGCTAAGATGAAACTGGAGTACCTAACATTGCTCACCAAGAAAAGTGTATTTCTTTTTTTAAAATATCTCCCATTGGATCACCTGTGTAGAGTGGTTTGCCATGCTCTGAATTTTCCCACAAGTAGTAGATTCTTAACACCTCAAACATTATTTGTGATTTACCTGTGATTCGATTTTTGTGTTAGGATTTGCATTTCTAACAAAATTACCTTACTTTTAGTGATGAAGATTCCTCTTTAATGTTAGTATCCATAAAATGTGTTTGAAAGTCATGACCACAAAGTTCTTCTCTATTTTTGTATATTTGTACTATTTTACTCTCACATCTCAATTATATTTTTACCTTAACTTATATTGCATCAAGTTTAATACATTAAAATGGATTCTACTGAGTGTAATATAGTCATGTATGGGATGATTGACTATGATTTTTTTTATATTATCAATTATAGCAACCTGAAAGTAATATCTAACCCTTATTGAATGTTCCAGACACTCCAATGATTTCATATAGACTTAGAGCAACCCTCTAAGTAGAAATTCAATGATTTGCACAAGGACATCCTTAGTAAGTGAAAGAACCAAGACTCAGACTTGGGTCTTTTTTGGTGCCAGAGCTCAAGCTTTTGACCCTTTCTTTATATATCTTGTTCTCACAAGGCTGAGAAAAGTGGATGTTTATTTTTTTTAATTAACAACAACAACAAAAAAAAAAAATTTCAGTAAATGCTTTCAAAGATTTGTTGGAAAATACTCAAATAAATATGCATGAGTGGCAAGCTTGGAAGCCTACCATAATGTATATATAATGAGTTTTCCATGTTATCTAACTTTGTAAGTTCTAAGAGTCAGTGCATTTTTCCCTCCTCATTTTTTCCATTGGTTTCTTTATAAAACTCTACTATACTTTTAAGTTATGTTTTACTTTTCATGATGTATTCCAAGGTCAAAACCTGGTATATTTTGCTTTCAGATACCCACAATATTCCAAGAAAGCAGAGCACATTGCTAGCAGTACAAATTTGATATCTTGCATTGTAGAATTAGGCCATGAATCCCTCAACTTGACTTATCTGTAGGATATATCCTGGCTCCTAAATGTACAAGTCAGAAGACAATGATGTCAACTGTAATATCCATTGTTAAATTTTTAGATAAAGAAAAATGAAGGCTTTCTACCATTTTCCTTTCAACAAAGTCATGCATCTTCCCTGGATTTTCCATTTTATCATTTACTCATCTATGTTTAATTATTACCTTGAAAGTTTTATTTCTGGAAATTTTGAATGGAAGTTTAAAATATAAACAACTAAGGTAGAGGCCAGGCAATATACAATCTCACATGGATTCTCTAATTTCACTCTAAGAATAAATAATTAGGTACCACTATATTATCGAAGGACACAACCAAAACATGGCTACTCTAGAACTGTAGCTAATCAGTTTGGCTGCAGCTCATGTACACTCAGCCACAGTTCCAATGCCACTCTTACTCAAGGGACCTTGATTATTCGAGTATAGACTTTAATCTTATGATGTTATTCAATCATTCATTTATCAAATATTTATTACGGACTTCCACAATCTAGGCATTGTTCCAGAATAGTTATTTTTTTAAATCTGTATGTCAAGTCTTTAAAATTTAGCATCACCCGAGGTCACAATCCACTAATTATGAAAAGTAAAGAATAAAAATCAAATGATAACATTGAAATACTAAGTGGCAAATAGCAACAGTTAAATTGAAATATTATAATTGACTACTTGAGTACCAAAAATATTTTCTTTAATGCCGTCTATAATGAAATTTGATAGTCTCTTTTCTTTGTTCAATTATGTGCTTTATGAAATCTTTCAATCCTAAATGATATTTTGAGTGAAAAAGCAGAATCAGTAATCAAATCTGACTCCTGACATGGTTCAGTGTACAGCCATATGGTCTTGCTAATCAGGTAAATCAGAATGTACTTTTATGAGGAATAGGCAGCTCTGTTTGCTGTTGTCTAAATTCACCTACTTAAGGGCTTTCTGGAATTTATGTTTTTCTTTTCTTGCAAGATATGGTAGCATCTTGCCATTAAGCCTGTGTTAACTGTTTGTGATTTCACCTCCTCCCCCCACCTTTCTCTTCCTCTTTTCTTTAATTGCCCCATTTTCTTTATTAGGCTCAAAATTCTGAGTAGTTTAAAATCCAAGATTTTCCATTTAAAAAAAAATGTTTATGGCTATAGTCAGGCTAGGATGAAATACTTTGGCTAGAGTCGCTGAAAGGTCGACATGTCTGTGACTAAGCAAAACTAAAATCCTTTTCTTGACATCTCATTGACTGCTTGTTCTCTTTCTTTCATTTCTCTTTCATGCTTGCTTTCTATCTTTCCTTCCTTCTCTTTCTTTTCTTCCCTTTTCTTCTCCTTCCTTCCCTTTCCCCCTCCCTTCCTCCCTTCCTCCCTCTCTCCTTTCTTCCCTTCCTTCCTCCTTCCTTCCTTCCCTGCTTCCTTCCCTCCTTCCTTCTCTATTCCCTTATTACCATATTTTTATTCTTTCTATTTTATTGTACATGTCAATGACATTTTGGATTGCTCCATATGCACATCCAATATATATTTTTATTGTTAATTATTAAGTATATAATTCAGGTGTATTTGTGCCAACATTTATTTTTAAGAAAATCTATGAAGTTAGCTTAATTATGTTTAACTAAGGAATCAAGACATTTTATGCCACAGGTAAAGGCAACAGAAACGCAATAGTAATAAACCAGCCATTGCCAACTAAAAAGTAGTTTATGTTGAAACTTGAATATTCAGCCCATAGGCTATCAGAAATCTCAGGAAACCATGTTGTACCTACCTCAGGGGCCTGCTATAGCCATTTGAGCATTGAAATTAGTTATTTTTAATCTCCTGATTTTATTAAGATGTGAAATTACAGAAATTTATTTCACCAGCTATGGACAAGACACTATGGAGGCAAAAAGAGATAGAATGTGTTCTTTGCTTTCAGGGATAGTTATGAAAAATATATCACAAATACAAACATAGTAAGATACAACATAAATTACAATCCAAGATAAAAATCAAAATTAAACCAAGAGTCTGTGAGGTAATTAACAATCAGATGAATAGTTTCTCACGCTTTTTCAGAAGTAATATATTTTTACAACAAATATAAATATGGTATTTTATTATTTTTAAATAACAATACTCTCAAGCCTGTAATCCCAGCACTTTGGGAGGCCGAGGCGGGTGGATCACGAGGTCAAGAGATCGAGACCATCTTGGTCAACATGGTGAAACCCCGTCTCTACTAATACAAAAAAAAAAATTAGCTGGGCACGGTGGCGCGTGCCTGTAATCCCAGCTACTCAGGAGGCTGAGGCAGGAGAATTGCCTGAACCCAGGAGGCGGAGATTGCGGTGAGCCGAGATCGTGCCATTGCACTCCAGCCTGGGTATCAAGAGCGAAACTCCGTCTCAAAAAAAAAAAAAAAAAAAAAAAAAAAAAAATAACAATACTCATTAAAAAAAATTTTCATGAAAACATAAAATGTATTTTTAAAGGAACTGTTCTTGTTGAAACAAACAAGTATCATAAGGCCAGACTTACATGGCCTACGCCTAGCATCCCAGGCAATCTTCAGACATCATGTAATATGACCTGTGAAACACTGAACAGGCACACAGTGTTGAAAAGAAACTTGCGTCAATTTCAGTCACAGTGGAGTGGAGAGGATTCATTTCATTTCATGTGTAAATAATTCATTCATAAAGCATGTAAACTAACAGAAGTTTGGCAGAGAAAATTCCAGAGAAAATGTGGCTTCGCTGAAGTAATATTTTGAGGAATAAATTGCAGTTTTTAAGACAACAAATTACGAAGAACATTTTAGATAGAACTATGTCAGCTGGATTGAGCCTCACATGTGAGAATAAAAAGGATTCTAGTATATGTCCCAAGCTGTGTTGTCCAATATAATAGCCACTAACCACATACAGATAGGTTGGGTTAAATTAATTAAAATTAAACAAAATATAATATTCAGTATCTTAGTAGCACTACTTACATTTGAAGAGCTAAATAGCCACATGTGACTTATGGCTATCATATTGAAAAGTGTAGATATATAGAACATTTCTGTCGTCACAGAAAGTGCTATTGGGTAAAGTTGATCTAGAAAATAGGAACCTTAGGGAAGAAAATAACCTATGTTGAGGATAAAAGAGTGGTTTGAGGCCAGGTTGTGCAAAATCTTTAATGCCATGCTAAAAATTTACATTTTGTCTTATCACTGGCAAGTTACACGTGTTTTTAAGCAGCATGGTATATTTCTATGCATGTTTTCAGAAGGTATTTAGAAATAGTATACAGTATACACTTCAATGGCAAAAGAGGTAGGGAGATAAATTTGGAGACTATTGCAATAATCCAAGAAGTAATATAATACTAAAAGCTGAAACCAAGATATTAGGAAGAAAATAATGCATAACAAGTTTCTGGGTCCCCCTCCACCCTGCCCCACCCCACAGTCCTCACCCATGGCTCCTTTTCATCAAATAAAAGACTTTCATTTCTGTCAGTGCATCCCTATTTAATAAACATTTGTCTACCTCTCAGACTACTAAAATAATGAAATGCTGTATCAATCCACAATTTCACAACTTAAAAAGATTCTTTCTTATAATAGTATTTGGCAAAGCTCCCAGGAAGGATTATGTGATATTGGTGAAATGTGAAATACAGCAAGAAGGTTACTCAAACAATTGTAAAGAGTCAGTGCATGGTGGAATGTTTTCAATAGATAGAATACCAGTTGCGACAATGGTCATATGATGATTCACTGAAGTGTATAGATACCATCAACAACAGCTCATTTTTCTACCTTGGCTTCCAAAGAACACTCTTATTTGTATTTATATATTTATAGATATTTTTATCCTTTATTTTAATCATGTATTTATCTTCCTACTTAAAACATCATAGGTATTACAGCAGAAAGGGACCAGATTAATCATTGAGTGTAATTCCCATTAAAAAATTAATTTTAAGTATACCATGGGATCCATGCAGAGTACCACTTCTGATGCTGGAAGTGCTGCCAAGAAGAAGAAAAAAATAATTTTAACAATAATAATGGAGCATGGTTGAAACGAACAAACACAGAACAACTCATAAATGTACAAATGAATAAAATTCTCTACCTAGCACTATTTGTCCCAAATCTTAGAACCAACCACATTGTAACCATTTCTGTTTTTACATTCTGGTGATGATTGTTTTCATTGTACTTCTAATTCTTGCAGTACCAAATTTCAAGGTATCTATAACTCTTTGGTATAAGAGAAAAATTAGCTCTTTTGTTGTCTCTTATTCTATCTCTCAATATTTTAACCTGTTAATAGTTATTATATTGGTTAATTTTAAAACTTTAAATATACCCTTAAATCTCTACTTCTGAACTTATTAATTCTAGTGACAATTTTATTATTATTATTTGCAGATAAATCTTTTTCTTTTCTTACCTGAAACTTTTCATTATCATGTTTTTTAGAGTGTAGAAAATTTCTTAAGGATCTGTACAATTTTTGTGTGCTTTGATTTCATTTGTTTCTTCATTATTCAATATTCTTATGTTTTATCTTTAAGAATGTTATCAATTCTTTGTTTTAATTGAATCTATTTTCTCCTTGGAAACTACTGGTAGTTGGATTTTAAACTTTCTAGGTTCAGTATACATTCCAGATTTTCTTTTTATCATATTTTGAGGCATTTTTTTCTATACTATGAGCAGGTTTTTTTTTTTTTTTCAAGATTTCTTTTTAAAACTTTTAGCTTTTTAAATATTTACAATAACCTTATGAATTTCTGAGAGGTCTTAATTTCTAACTGTTCTCTCTTCATTTTTGCTTAAGTGGATGCGTTATTTCCTCAAGTATTTCTGAGTGGACTAACTAGAAGATTAATGTTCTCATATTTCCTGAAATATTAAAATCAGTAATTCCAGCTGTTCATTTTCACTTTTTCTCCTTTGTGCTGTTCACTTGCCTCAAAACTTCTTTGTGATTGCTCCCCAAATAGGCCCAGTAAGTTTGGCATGCAACTGTCAATTTGCAACCATCAGATTTTTATTTTTAATTATACTTTAAGGTCTGGGGTACATGTGCAGAGCATGCAGGATTGTTACACAGATATACACATGCCCTGGTGGTGTGCTGCATCCATACCCCAGTCATCTACATTAGGTATTTCTCCTAATCTTATCCCTCCTCATTTCCCCCACCCACTGCTATCACTCCCCTATCTCTTCCACCCCCCAACCAGGTACTTTTTCATGTATGTGTTTGTGGGGCATGACATATGATTCCTTCCAAATATACACACATACCTTCTAAATAATACGATGATGGTCCAATACTAGGACATTCCAGTTCCAAAATCAAGAGCCTTAACCTTTCCCAGGTAACTATAGAAGTTATAGAGTTTAGAGATGAGCAAACCCCAACTGTCAGCATCTTAATTCTCTACACGCACAGTACGTTGAGCTACGGTTCAAAAGAGTGCAGCCGATCTGGAGGTGGACATTTAGTCAATACCATGTTTTCCATCCCATTTATTACTCCCATTCTGCCTTCTTTGTATTGAGTATCTCTGACATTTTGATGGGAAGAGTAGATTCCACAGCATTGTTTTCAATTTGCTGAGCCTTTCTGAGGTGTGTCTTCTTTGGGTTTGATTTATCCATTGGCCTATTTCCATCAGCTTTTTATATTTCAGAAATTTTTCAGAATTCTAAATGCTGATTGGCAGCTCCTTGTCACCAAGATTCACCTCCTGTCAATTTTTTCTGTTTTTTAGACAAGGTCTCACTCCATCACCCAGGCTGGAATGCAGTGGTGCGATCAAGGCTCACTGCAGACTCGACCTCCCGAGATCAAGCTATCCTGCCACCTCAGCCTCCCAAATAGCTGGGACTGCAAACCCATGCAACTACACCCAACTAAGTTTCTTTATTTTTTCCTCTCTCTCTTTTGGTAGAGACGGGGTTTTGCCATGTTGCCCATGCTGGTCTCAAACTCCTGGGCTCAAGAAATCTGCCTGGCTCAGCCTCCTGAAGTGCTGAGATTACAGGTGTGAGCCACCACACCCAGCCTTATCCTGTTGATTTTTTAATGCCAATGGGATAATCTCTAATTTTGGAACATCCCAACTTAAACAGGATTTTATGAAGGAGGGGTAGAGAGTGCTTAGTTTAGCATTTTCAGGTGCAACATTTTATATGGGAAATTAATAATAGTATATAGTCAGTATTTTATAATCAAACAATATTTGCTATTCATATTACTAATATTTAATAATTTTAAAGATATTAGCAGATGATATAAATAATACTTATCTGTAAATGCTGATTTATTTATGACTTAATATTTATTTGATATTAGTATAACTTGGTGCTTAAAATATATTTTACTAATATATAACTAGACAAAGATATATTCTTAATAGTGAAAATGGGATGAATTTCTCAAAATAGTAAGTTCAGCTATATTCTTAACAATTTTTGAAATTTTAAAAAAGTATATTTTAAAAATTATTTCATTTAAAGTAGTATATTCTATTCAATTATGTTGTTTCTTTTTAAATTGCTTTAACTGATTTATTATTTTTTAATGTTTGCTTTTATCGGGAGAAGCAGAGTCTATACTTGAGAAATTAAGATGGGTAGCATAGTTGAACTTCAGATATATAAGACTTGGACTGTATATATTTTTCTGATTAATTTCTCAGTGGTTTCCAGGTCAGAAATCTGGGTTTTATCAACATTTTATTTTATCGATATTGATTTAGATTTTTGGCTATTTTTCTCAACATGTATAAAGTCCATTTCTGTTTACCTTCATCATTCATTGAAGTGTAGTTTCTTCCAATTCATGAACTTGAGTTTTGAAAGGATGGGGGTCGGGGCAGAAAAATCTAGAAAACTGCAAATTTAAAATGTCTTTGCAACAGAAACTCTCCATGATACTGCTCACCAGAAATTAGTCCATTTTTTTTAAGTAAACCACCTTGCAGTTTTTCTTCATTTTGGTGCACTAAAATTTAGTCATTTATCTCACGAACAATTAATATCCTCTGAAAAACACACCATATTTCCACTTATGATAATGCTGCTTCATATATGGAATGTGTTTTCTACCACATAATCTTCAAATTGCCTGCTAACAATTTTTAAAAATTAATTTTAATTCTGATTAGCATATGATCATATGCTATTCCAGTGTCAAGTGACAAGGAAACGGATACCAGTTTGTCTCCCTCTCTCTCTCTCTCTCTTTTTTTTTTTTTAAACATGATTTTAGTGCTCCATTAAAATTTAGGAATGTAGTCAACTATCCCCAAGTTCCATCCTCAAAAGATCTGTCATTATCATTTAATAAGATACTGCCTCTGCTTTTTATGACATAGCTAAGCAAGTTTAATCATGAACTTATTTGTGTTTATGACATTTCTCCTTATTTTCAAGGTGCACATTTTGTCTCTAATAGGAATATTGTGACCTGCATGGTATTTTAATCTTTTAAAAATATTACTAAATATGAATATTTAATTCGTTTTGCATCTACTGAAGTTTTAATATTTGGTGACTTAGATTTTATGTTTCTTTTTAGAAACAAAATGGACATGAGCATAGGTTCAAGTTGCAAGATATTTTAAACTTTAGTTTATAATTGTAAAAATGTTTTTCATAAAATATTTAATTTTGTTGATCTATTTCAAAATTTAGGATGACAACATTTAACAAACATTTGCATTAGAAAGGCTGTAAGATCTGGTTAAAAACATTTTTATAAATTTGGGACTATATTTAGTGTTTAGATAGTGAAATTACTGATTACAATAAGTTGTAAGATTTCCATCTTAAGATAATCCTCAAGATAAGTGGAGTTCTGAAAAATGAAGAATTACTGAAACTGAAATCTTTATATTTTACTTGCAAGTTTATTAGTCATTAGTTTTTTTCCAGTAACATTTTTCTGTGGTCTAGGACTTTGTTGTAGTTTCTATTGTTATTATTAGTATTTTTATCTTAGCGTGAATTTTATGATCAATTGTGATATAGCCTCATCAGGAATAAACAGTAGCAATTACAGCAATAATGGTGTTACCTACTGGCAGGTGATTACTTGCTATGTTTCAAACATTTTGCTTCATGTTTTATATCCATCATCCCATTTAAGAATAAAACAAACCTACAGTATTTGTATTGCCATTTTTGTACAGAAGAAAACATAGTAGCAAATGAACAGTCGTAATTTCAGTTTACATTTATACAACTTTACTGGGCAAAGCTAGAAATTTGGCACACGTTTGACGGAGGTGCTTGCTTTAATGTTCTATATTATTTTAATTTCGTCAAATGTATAATACTTTCACTTTTTAATTATTTAAGTATTATTCAAAATCAAGTATTATAGAAAGTTAATTTAACATGTTCCACATCAAGCTGCTAATAATAGTAGCTATTAACTGAGCATGATGGAGCATTGATCCTTTTACATAAGCTGTGAAATATACTTATCATAGCTGTCACAGAAATTAGGTGCTAATATAATTCCAACTATGAAGACAGCTACATTGGTAGAATGAGCAGAATTTGAACACCAGTTGTTCCCACTTCTGAGTTTTTAATTCCTGCACATCCTCTTTCCCAAATATGGTACCTTGTGCTTACCCATCAAAAACACCATATTTTTTTGTTCATTCATAGCTTCTCAAACCTTTTGCATTATCAAAATATCTTCTTTGCTATTTATTATCATTTTTTTAAAAGTAAATAAATAATATATAACAACAAAAAAGACATAGCACTGTTAATGTTTTAGTGTAAAATATCATAGAATATACAGTTGATTTTTATGTTAGAATTAGATTTGTGATAAATAATAATTTGGTAGGTCAACTTTCTAAAGGTGTAAAATGTATTTCATTTTTCAGGACTATTTCATTTCTGCATAATAGAATTTAATGCATGTTCTGTTGCAAAGTAAATTATAATATAAAAATATGTTCTAGTTGAAAATACTGATTTTTTGAAATCAAGATTATTTTCATTACATATCAGTCTCCTAGAATTTGCCTTAAGGGAGAAAATTGATCTTTCCTTATGCTCTTTTTTTGGTGTCAAAAATTCATTTATTATTTTTCTCAGATGTCTCCTGGTCTCCATCCTGGATCTACTCTGATTCCAATGAATAATATTTCTGTGCCGCAAGAAGATGATTATGGGTATCAGTGTTTGGAGGGCAAAGATTGTGCCAGCTTCTTCTGTTGCTTTGAAGACTGCAGAACAGGATCTTGGAGGGAAGGAAGGATACATATACGCATTGCCAAAATTGACTCTTATTCGAGAATATTTTTCCCAACAGCTTTTGCCCTGTTCAACTTGGTTTATTGGGTTGGCTATCTTTACTTATAAAACTACTTCATGAGCAAAAATCAAAAGAAGTCTGACTAAATTCAGTAGAATCTCTTGTACTTCAGTAACTTGAAGTTTAAATTTAAAATGCAGAGAAACCAATGGTTAAAATATGAGTAGTATTGTAACTATTTTAAGGTCTTCAGAAGTAAATAGCATAGCAGCTTTTAAAAACTGATTAGTTGCAAAATCCAGTAGGTTAAAATACTCACATATTTTTACTTAAATTTTCTTTAATTTACTTATATGTATTATAATTTTGAATTTCTAAGTTCTCTGATTCATGTTTTAAAGTTGGATTGATTTTAATACATATTTTGTTTAAACATAATCTATATTTTTTTGTAATTTGAGACTAAAGACTAATATTTATGTAGAAACATTGTGCCAAAAAAGATTTTTAATTTTTTTTTCTTGCTTTTTATTTGTACGCCCTGCTTGAAATACAGTTACTTAATAACATAAAGCCATAATTTTCTTTTCTTGGATTCATTTCCAAGATACTGTATTCCCAAGAAGAATCCGATTTATTTTTAACTTATCAATTACAGAAGACCTATGAAGAGGTCAATTTTTACCTGTCTTTTAATACAGTCCATTTTCTAACACAATATTAAACAGAACTCCAGTTACATGTACTTAGGTGATTTGCAAACTTGGAAGGAAGCCACCAAAGTCATTTTTTAAGACTGCAAGATAAAAATTCAGACAAAATCTATCTAACCATTTTATTCTCTGCTTCATAGCATTAATAATGTATGATGAGGTTAACATTGAAATGTTAAAATCTACCAATGCAAATTAAGTGTGGAGAGAAATGATTATTTTTCTTTATGTTTTATGAAAGTGTTGCAGACCCTAAAATAACAAAAATATTGAGAAACAATGCTTTTATTTACTCATGTCGTGAAAAATTATTACCTGGCAAACTGAGTTGCAGGTCATATTGAGGACAAAATCTTAAATATGTGCTATTAGCATTGGTTTTAGACTAGTAATATTCAGAAAACAGTTATAGACCTGCATTACATATTGCTTCTTCCGGCTCCAAAGTTCTGAACCCTGTCAGTTTCAAAACAACATTGTATATTGTTATAATATTCTTTTTTACTAGAAAATTAGGGAAGCCTCAAAATCATGTTAAAGAGGGAGTTTTGTTGAGGCATCTTTAATGAACATGAGTGTGAGAGCCCTCTAAATTCTTAGAGTCTCACAGGATGTAAAATCTATCAGTTAATAGTTTTCAAAATGTCTCTTTTGTTAAGAAGACAGTTAAATCTAGGCTTCAATGGTTATAATCCTGTAAGTAGTTTGACATATCAATTGTTTATGAGATTCATCACATAAATTTCTGGAGAACTACCAGGGTTAGCTTGGAAATAATCTTTGAAAATAGTTTCTGTTGCCAAGACCAGTGATCATGATGTAGAGTTTTATGATCACGGCCTAACTTACTTAAGGTTTGGAGGGGGCAGTTAACCTGTCACCTGTGCAATTGACACTCTAGTTTTTAATGTTATAATTCTGCCATATGGTTAGTGAATCTCTGGCATGGTTATACATATGTATTAGAAATATATAGGTTTCCTTTATTTTTAATTAATTTATTGTTTACTTTGTATTCCCTGGTAACTCTGAATTTTTTCACTTGCTCATAAACTGCTGGAAAAAATAAGCATGAATCAAATGATAATGCCCAATATCCACCGACACTGCTTTTTCTTGAATGAATAGCCAAATTAAACTTTGGCCAACTATATATTCATTTACACATTATTCATACATTCATTTAAATAACATTGAGTACTGATGGATGTTTTTAAAGTTAGGCATTCATTTAAGGATAAATAAAAAAGTACTCATAAAAAATAAAATACTTCACTAAAATATTGTATGGCTATTTTCATGTTTTAAACTGTAGCTTACTCATTATCATGAGAGAGTTTTGATTTTGGGACTCTTTCAAGTGTATCTGAGCATGACTATATTTTAAAATACTTAAAAGTGCTTGATATAAATAGCGTTCCTTCAGAAACACAGTTCTATGTAAAAGAAAAAACCAATAGCTTTGATTTTCTCATTGCTGTTTCATTAACTTGGTTTTAAATGTTGACAATATTTACAAGTGGAAATAAAGTTTATAAATATGTGATAGATGCCTTTCCTTGTATATACCATCAAGCAAGCACTTTGTTTTCAAAGCAAGTGGTACTTTGATCAGTTGTATGTAAATGTGCAGTCAGAAAGAATGGTGTACAAATCTTATTTCTAAAAATAAGACTGAAAAGGTAAAAATGCATTTAGACTCCTTTTTCAAGAAATCAAATACAGCTTTTTTTCAAAGATGATGTAGTCCATTTCCTGTTCCTCTGTTCCAAGTATAAGTTTCACCATCTTGAGAAATAATTTTTAAAAAATCTTCCCCTTTCTCTGGGGAGTTATACCATAATTTATGGAATTAATGGGAACTTGAATTTCCTGGATGCTTTAAATGTTTTTAACACTAACATAGACCCTAAAAGTGGATATAAAGAATTGGGAAGGATAACTGGAGCACAAGAAATAGGATCATTTATAAAAATGTTTGTTTATATAGACCTATTCTCTAAATATGTTACCAGGATCTAGAAATTCTGAGACGTGAAAACATGTTTGGCATAATTTTATTCTCTTAGATCTACAATGACATGGTCATATTTTATTTTATTTATCTTTGAATTCCATGGACAAAATTAGGCTCACTTGAAATTAATTTTTGTAAAGCCAAGTAAGTTCAGGGAAAAAAATGTAAAAAATACATAGATTACTTAAGAATTTAGTAGAGATAGGGAAAAATGTCCCAGTAAGTCTAACTGAAGTTTTGATATATGTAGGAATTAGCAATTCATTGGAGGCATTTTATTTTAAGCTGAAGAGAGATTTCATTAATAAGTTTTTAACTTCAAATTAAAGCACAGTAGATGTGTGTAAATATGAAGGCAATCATAAGGATTATTTTTTTCATTTGTGGTTCCATATTCTGGCATTAATGTATCACCATAAAATAGACTGTTTTTGTCTCAAGAACAATAATAAAATTGAAGTCTGCATTCATGCCAATTCAGCATCAAAAAGAATGGCTGACAGTTCTTTCACACCAAGGGCCCCATAATTATAAATGTGAAATTGTATTCCAGGTCAAAATGTTGTGAAAAATGCACAAAACACTTTAATTTTACAAGAGAGGAGCTTTAGATAAGATGATTTTAGTAGATTAAAATAAATAGCCAGTATTGAAGTAAATGTATAACAGATGAATAGATACATAAATAAAATTTTCAAAGCTATACCAGTGCCTATTTTTACTGTAGCAAAATTTCCTGCAACAAGATACTACATTGGAAATTATTTCACTGGTCTTAGCACTGGGAATGAAGTCACCCAGTAGACACTTAATGCTTTACTGCTTGTCTCATTAGAAACATTTATTTCTGACCTACCTAGTTTTCTTTATATCATCAAATTTATTCAGCTTCTCAGTGCTATACCATATGACAGCAACACATACTTGGTATTCCATTTCTGTTGGCCATTCTTTATTGCTTTTTACTGCTAGGGAGGTCTTGCCAGGCTCCTATACAGTTACAAAAACCATTACCAACTCTTTATAAAGGACTTTCCAAATGGAGTTTTCAAACACTATTAACCATATTGCTCTAGTTGATTTAAGGTCAGTTCTGACTTTTTGTGTTTGCATTTTGGAAGTGAGGTAACCTTATTCAAATATTTATGCAGCACTTTCCGTGTATAAAGTACTGTTCTAAATACAAAAGGAAATATAAAGATGAACTTTCAAGGAAAATATAATGTAGTCAGAGAGATGAGAGGATTAGTTACACAATTTAAGGGAGGGAGGATATCTCTAGGAAGGTTTTGTGGAGGATATGTGTTTAGGGATGGGAGCTTGGGGATTCAACAGGTGAGAGGGACAGAGATCACAAATTCCAATTGGGTAAACAGCTTGAGAAAAGAAACAGAAGCATGAGCACAAATGAAAATTCCAGTTTCTTTGGAAGATTCATATAGAGACAATGAAAAGTAGGTTAGAACAATAAACTGAGAAGCATGAATGTGGACATCAGGAGGCTAGGTAAAATTATGAAGTCATAAAGAGTTCACAGAGTTCCTTAGTACAAAAGATACATTATTAAAATTTCTGCAGAAGTTTCATCTTATTGGTGTGTGATGGTTTGGAGTTTAACAAGCCAGTTAAGAATATAGGTTTATAGTGAATAATATGAGGATGAAATCAGTACCCTTATGACAGAAGTCTTCAGTGGAAAGAGGGAAAGATAGCCCCAAATAGAAAGAAAGACATTAAGCTTTGACCAACAGACAACATTACTGAGACACATGGTGTGTTGGGTGGAAGGGATCCTGTAATAGATACTTGTTTGCATGTAGATGGGCATAAAGACACTACTAGAAAATTCTAGATGTAATGAAATCTTGTTTCCTGTTCCATTTTTATCAAATGATTATTTTTTCTATTGATTTATCTTTTTCACACATAAAGGATGAAGAAAAAATAATTTGAAATGTAAATCATAATGTGATCTCTCCAGATTCTTTTTTTTAAAATGTTCCTCACTAAACAGGTTTTCTATTCAAATAAGCTTTTCCTGTTTTCTAACTGGAAAATATTATTTATATATATATATATATTTTTTTTTTTTTTGAATGAAGAGAATAAGAAAGGAGAGTTGTGGGTAGAAATAGTCTACTGTGTGAAGAGAAAAATCCAGAAAGCTAATTTCTGATCCTCAAACAATTTCTGAAATATTTCTGTCAGAATAAATAAAATAACTGTTATTGTTGGAAGCTGAAACACACTTGGACTCTTTGAGTGTGTGATGGTAAAGGCTGTGATAACTGAAATGCAGTTAAGCAAAAAGGGCTAATTAGTGGACTTTTAAGACATTATTTACCTAAATGGAAATAGTTTGGTTTTCAATCCTTCATTGTAATAACACTTATTTGCAACCATTAAGTGTATATAGTCATTTCCTATAATAAAGTTTTATGGCTTGTGATTATAATGGCTTCTGTTATTCTGCTACTGCCTCATCGTTTTGAGGAATATTTGTAAGTTTGTGGCAAAGTATCTCAATTTTTCAAAGTGTTCTTTACTTTCATGATCCTTAGTACAAAAATAAACCCAGTAACTTGTTACAAAATAAATATTTACATTCTCTTAAACTGTGTCTTTCTTGATAGTCTTCATACAAATATATTCCTTCACTGTTTCAAAGTATGTGATCATAGCTTTAGTATTGAAGTTCATTTCTGACCTATGTAATTTCACATTTTTTTTCAATTAAGTACCTTAAAAAGTTTCTCCTTGATTGAGACTTTTGAAAAGGAATTTAACTTGAAAAGGTTAGGTAAACATAATTGAAGTTATGCATGATTTTCACTGGTCTATGAATGTCTGGATTATTCTAACAATTTGCGATTTTACCCTGATGTAAACAACCAGATATTCTTCAGTAGGTGTGCCAGTGAGAGCAATATATATTAGTTAGGATTAATACCTAGACCACTCCAGCTATCCCACGTTATAGAAAATTCTATTCCACAAGAAGGAACAGTTACTGAAGAAAATTAAAAGTCAGAAAATCAGGAGATAAGGTATTTTCTGCTTCATCTTCCTAGTTCTCCCTTCCCTGCTGCCACGGTACAATATTTTTTAGAATTTTGTGATTTCTTCTCTCAGGTCCAAAATAACAGATATGCTATTTTCATAAAGCTGAAGAAGGCAGGGGATGACTGCTGTTTCCGGAGTACCTGCTATGTGTCTGGAACTATAAATACATTATATATTAACAACTTAGTTTTCAAAGCAGAGAACTGTATTTAACAGGTGAAAATACCAAGGCTCAGTATAGTAGATATATTCTGCAAGCTCATATACCTGCAACCTAAAATTAAATTTAGATGCCTGTAACTGTAAAGACCTTCTCTTTCATTTATGTGGAATGGCTCTGATGGTAGTGACTGCACTTATTCCAACACTAGAACATCTTTCCTTCACAGAAGAGAAGCAAAGAACTGAAAAACAGCCCACTACATTTGTTTAAAGCACAAAAAATCTACATTATTTAGTAATTGTATAATAGCATCCTCTTTCTATCCCTTATTTCCAAAGTGGATTTCATTTCAGCTGAAACATTTTAAACATATACTAGATATGTTTTTAAAAATTACTCCTGATATTCAATCAAAATATAGAGAACTCACTTCTTAAGAAAGCTATTGGCAAACTATGGCCACCACAGTGACTTGGGACACAATCATTCTGTTCATTTGCTGTTGTCTACGGCTGCTTTTTTTGCTATAGCAACAGAGTTGAGTAGTTTCAACAGAAATTAAATGGCGCATGAAGTCTAAATATTTACTCGCTGGTACTTTACAGAAAAACACTTTGCCAACTATTGTTTTAGAAAAATTTTACTGCTCTAATTAAAAAGTGCCACATATTTAAAGTACATTTTTAATATATTTTTTAAGTTTAAAAGTAAAAGATCTTCATTGAAGATGTGAAGTAATGCAATTAGTTGCTCTCCACTATACTTCAACCTCTTAACTTCTCTCAAAGAGACATTAATGAAAGCTACGCCCTCTTTTTTAAAATCTGTGAAAAACTATTATAAATGTTTCATTAATGAAAATACATGACTCTTCCTAATTAGTTTAATACTATTGAAGTAGATAAAGTAGGTTAATCTAGAGAGAAGGTTGTTGTCACCACTAAAATTGAAACAAGATGCTTTAAGTAAAATAAAAGTGAGAAAAGCAAATATTAAAGTAATTTTGAAGTTTTCCCTCTTGAGGCAGCATAAGGTATGTTTTCCCATTAAAATTGCTTGTGTCAATATGAAATCTTGCTTTTTTTTTTTTTTTCCCGAGACGGAGTTTCGCTCTTGTTACCCAGGCTGGAGTGCAATGGCGCGATCTCGGCTCACCGCAACCTCCGCCTCCTGGGTTCAGGCAATTCTCCTCCCTCAGCCTCCTGAGTAGCTGGGATTACAGGCACGCGCCACTATGCCCAGCTAATTTTTTGTATTTTTAGTAGAGACGGGGTTTCACCATGTTGACCAGGATGGTCTCAATCTCTTGACCTCGTGATCCACCCGCCTCGGCCTCCCAAAGTGCTGGGATTACAGGCTTGAGCCACTGTGCCTGGCCGAAATCTTGCTTTTAACAATATTTTTTGCAGCACTAAAACCCAAGCAACCCTTTATGAATAATTTCTTCAGAATAAATATTTAATTCACTTTGTACATTACTCATGTGCTTTCCTTCTGCATTTCAGTATGCAGATTTCAATAATTAAAATTTATATTTAAAATAATCATAAAAAGTAGTTTGTTAAAAAATGTATACTAAAGGAGGAGGTAAAGATAAAGGACCAAGAAGTGGGTATAGTTGTAAAAAGCTATAAAATTGCTATGTGATCAACATGGTGAAACTTTGTTTCCACAAAAATGCAAAATATAAAAAAACAAAAATTAGCCAGGGGCATGATGGTACACACCTCTAGTCCCAGCTACTCTGGAGGCTGAGTCAGGAGAATTGCTTGAGCCCAGGAGGTGGACGTTGCAGTGAGCCAAGATTGCACCACTGCACCACTGCATTCTACCTGGGCCAGTGAGACTCCATCTCAAAAAAAAAAGAGAAAGAAAGAAAGGAAGAAAAAGAATTACTGTGTGCAAAAAAAACATCTGACAGGAAGTGTGGCCTTCATCAGTTAAAGGACAGACACAGACAGTTGTGACAACACTGCTGGAGGGAACCTGAGGAACAAATACTCCAGTGGCGTGATTTCCCTTCCTCCCTCTTCTCTTCTGCTAGTCTTCTCCACTGGCACACCCTAAGCAGAGACCAGATGGCAAGGGGGCCATTGATCTAAGCCATACATCTGTTTTCTGTGACACGGTGTAGAGGGCAGAAGGGTGGAGAGAAGATTTGGAGGGGAAAATGGAAATACTTAGAGCATGTGAGGATATTACTAGAATTCAAAACAGATTAAAGTTAGTGCACTTTATGGACACATACATATTTTTTTCTTACATGAAAACAAGAGCTAGAGGCACCCCTAGCAAATCTCAGTTCTCTGCCTAATGTTACAGGGTCCAACAGCCGTGGCTTAACCAGATGACTTGGCAAGCTTGACCAGTGCATCAAACAAGACTGATCTTTTTCCCTCTGGCTCTGTATTTTCTGATACTGGCAAATAAAATTTTTGGCACATTGGTGTTGTAAATTTTGAGACATATGTTTGTTGTAAGAGCCAAAAACTAATTTACTAGATTTCTTAAATTTACATGTGTTGCCAAAGTCTCTGTTAGCCAAGAATATATATTTTGGTCTCCACTGCATACCTTTCTTTGACAATTTAAAGGAAAAAAAAAAACCTGGACCACGACAAGGTCATGGTCTTCTTGGCTGTTCCTTTCTTGCTAGGAGTATAACAATAAAAATGGCATATTTTCTGGCTATGTCATTTAGAATCAAATAAAAAAACAAATAATAATCAGATAATTGTGAACAATCTGATACAAGCTATGTTGAGGAACTAAACTGAGGATCATATAGGTTAACATAATTCAGGCTTAACTAAGCAGAAGCCAACCTGAGATGTAAAAGATTATTAGGAATAAGCAATTTAAGTGATGGTATGGTGGTAAGCAAGAGAATATTCTAGAGTATAAAAACTGATTATTTTAATTTTAATGCTCCTTTATCCTCTTTGTTCAGAGTCTCAAAGGCAGTGTTCCTTTATTTTTAAATCTGTATTTGAGCATTCTGTAGTGTTTTATACAGAAAAATCTTCGAAAGATATATTCTCCCTAGAAAAGAACTCTGACTCTATGAGTTCCTTATTGTCTTAAGCTCTTGACAGTATCTATCACCCATAATCACTACCCACACTGCCAGACTTTCTAAACACCTTTTAGCCAATATTTCACCAAGGAGTGCTTGGCAAACTGCCTCCATTATGTTTAGGCACTAATTTAAAGACATATGAATTTATTGCCTTACAGTAATTTTTTTCTATTTATAAAAGGAAGTCTTATTGGAAGCAACCAATTTCAGTTGAAGTTGTAGCAACTGCTTTGAATTGTATTGCTTATCTTGCAGCTGGTTTTATGTGTATAGATACTGGATCAAACACTATAGACAGATCATTTCTTGAAAGGTTGGCTTTTGTTCTCACTGGCATTTTTACTTTGATGAATACTTTCCTACACCTGATCTATCATAGGCAATAAATACAGAAGAATCCTTTTCAATTTTTACTTGTGTCATGACACTAAAATAAAAACTTTGATGCATTTTATAAAACAGTTTATGAAAAATTCTAGAATTACTAAGATGACTATGTTTTCCAGTATAAATTTAATACAACTTATTTCTCACTTTGGTGCATATTTATTCAATTTTTCCTAAGGAGGTATGCATACACAGACAGCCAAGTGAGAGAAGAATCATTAATTGTTATAGAGTAAATTTTATATACTGAGTTTTTACTATGTGCCTGACATTATTTATAATAACATAATTGGCCATCTACCAAAATGTATTGATAGTATTGATTGGCCCTGCAATTGAACATTTACCTACCACATGACCACACTGTAGTTTACATTGAATTTAACCACTTTTAACAAATAACTGTAATATACAAAATTGAAAGCTACACATTGAACTATAGTGGGAATAGGAGACATGTTAGACATGTTTTTCTATGAGGACTTATGAGAGGGAATGGCTTTTGAGAATAAAAACTGAGAATATAAAAATTAATATGGCAATAAGAAAATATAATAGCCAGTGCTGAATAAATACGTGGCAGTGCCCTAAGAGATATATTTACAATAATCAGTTTCATCCTTACAACATCCCTAAGAAATATCTACTATTATTATTTTCACAGAAGAAATCTGAGCTACAGAATATTTGACATGCCTGCCCAAGGACACAGAAATAGTGAGTGGTACAACTGGATTTAACTCAGGCATGCCAGCCTGAGCCTATTCTCATGATACTCTACCAGACTGCCTCTCTATGAATCCAGGCTCCACACACCCAGACTAAGCCCTGAAACATTATTATAAATATATTTTGTCATGATCACTAATATTTGAGTACAGAATCAGCAGAATACACGTGTCCAGTATGAGACTGAAAACAGAGTATTTAATTAAGGGTCTGAAAAATTGGAGAAACGATTATTTACTTGAATCCATATAACTGGAAAATCAAAGCCCACATGTTAAATGTCCAAGCACAAGATTGCAGGGATGAAGTGGAGACAAACAGGCAATCACTAAACTGAATCTACAGATTTATTTCTTTGTATTTATTTTTCCATAAGTTATTGGGATACAGGTAGTATTTGGTTGCATGAGTAAGTTCTTTAGTGGTGATTTGTGAGATTTTGGTGCACCCACTACCCTGGCAGTATACACTGCACCATATGGGCCTATTATCCTTTGCCCTGCTTCTGCTTTTACCCCCAAGTAACCAAAGTCCATTGTATCATTCTTATGCCTTTGCATCCTCATAGCTGAGCTTCTGCATGTTAGTGAGAACATAGGATGTTTGATTTTCCATTCCTGCGTTACTTCACTTAGAATAATAGTCTCCAAGGGCCAGGCGCAGTGGCTCATGCCTGTAATCCCAGCACTTTGGGAGGCCGAGGCGGGCAGATCATGATGTCAAGAGATTGAGACCATCCTGGTCAACATGGTGAAACCCTGTCTCTACTAAAAATACAAAAATTAGCTGGGCATGGTGGTGCGTGACTGTAGTCCCAGCTACTCTGGAGGCTGAGGCAGGAGAATCACTTGAACCCAGGAGGCGGAGGTTGCAGTGAGCTGAGATCATGCCACTGCACTCCAGCCTGGGAGACAGAGGGAGACTCCTTCTAAGGAAAAAAATAAAATAAAGTAAGTCGCCAGTCTCATTCAGGTCACTGCAAATGCTGTTAATCCATTCATCTTTATGGCTGAGTAGTAGTCCATCATATATATATATCACAGTTTTTTTATCACTTGTTGATTGATGGGAATTTGGGTTGGTTCCCAGATTTTGCTATTGTGAATTGTGCTGCTATAAACATGCATGTGCAAATATCTTTTCTGAATAATAACTTCTTTTCCTCTGTGTAGATACCCAGTAGTGGGATTGCTGGATCAAGTGATAGTTCTACTTTTACTTCTTTAAGAAATCTCCACACTACATTCCCACCTGCAGTGTAGAAATGTACCCTGATCACCACATCCATGTCAACATTTACTGTTTATTTATTTATTTATTTTATTATGGCCATTCTTGCAGGAGTCAAATGGTATCACATTGTGGTTTTGATTTGCATTTCCCTGATCATTAGTGATGTTAACAATTTTTTCATGTTTGTTGGCCATTTGTTTATCTTATTTTGAGAACTGTCTATACATATCCTTAGCCCACTCTTTTTGGAACTGTTTATTTTCTTACTGATTTGTTTGAATTTATTGAAAATTCTGGATATTAGTCCTTTGTCAGATGTATAGATTGTGAAGATCTTCTCCTACTCTATGGTTTGTCTGTTTAATTTGCTAACTATTCCTTTTACTGTGCAAAAGCTCTTTAGTTTAATTAGTTCCCAGATTTTTATCTTTGTTTTTCTTACATTTGCTTTTGGGTTCTTGGTCATGAAATCTTTGGTTAAACCAATGTCTAGAAGGGTTTTTCCAATGTTGTCTTCTAGAATTTTTATAGATTCAGGTCTCCAATTTAAGTTCTTATTTCATCTTGAGTTGAGTTTCGTATAAGGTAAGAGTTGAGGATCCAGATTTACTCTCCTACATGTGGCTAGCCAATTATTTCAGCACCATTTGTTGAAAAGAGTGTCTTTCCAAACTTTATGTTTTTGTTTGCTTTGTCAAATGTCAATTGGCTGTAAGTGTTTGGGCTTATTTCTGGGTTCTCTATTCTGTTCCATTTCAGCTCTAGGTAAGGTCTGAAACTTCCCCCACAAACAGACCTTCAGTTTCTTCAGAGGGGGCATGTGTTTAGGAGAGGAGGGTCTCCCTTCCCACTTCCACAGTTGGGGCACTCATGGTATTTGGGGTGTCTCCTGGGTCCTGCAGGAGCAGTCTGCTTCCTTCAGAGGGTCTGTGAGTCCTCTAAGGATTGCTGGTTTGTTCTTGCAGTCAATCTGGAGCCAAAATCCACAATGTAAGCCTCCATACGCTGCTCTGTCCTGGGCTGCAATCTAATCCTGCCTCCCATCTGCCATCATTTTTCAGCCTCAGCAGAGTCTACAGGTTTAAAGTTTTAAATTACATAATTAACTAAAATTACTTCTACAATTATCCAGCAATCCCATATATATTCAAAAGAAGTGAAAGCAAGATCCCAAAGAAATATTTGCATGCCTATGTTCATTGCAGTATTATTCACAATATCTGTGAGGTGGAAGCAATCCAAATGTCTGTTAGAGTGTGTGAATAAAGAAAGTATTGTAAGTACGTGCAACAGAATATTATTCGGTACTAAAAAAGAAGGAAATACTATCCCGTTACAATATGCATCAATGTTAATAAGCTGAATGAAACAAGTCAGTCATGAAAAAAACAAATTTTTCATGCTTCCACTTATATGAGATATCTAAAATAGTCAAACTCATAACAAACAAGCAATGAATGGTCATTGCCAGGGACTGTGGGGAGGAGGAAATGGGGAATTGTTCAATTAACATAGAGTTTTCACTTTTAAGATGAAAAACTTTTACAGATCTTTTACACAACATTGTGAATACAGTTAATGCTACTAAAATGTATACTTAAAATTGGTTAAGATGATCAATATTATGTGTCTTTATTACAAGTAGAATACATGATACTTAAATCACTTCACTGAAGACTAGATATAGATGGATAGACTCAGGAATAGTCATTAGAGTTAAAAAAATTTCAAGCATTGTTGTACAGCAAAAAAGAGAGGCAACTTTGGAATTAGGCAGAGTTGGAACTAAATTCTAACTCTCCCCTTATTTTGTGTGACCCCATGAACAAATTAAACTTCCAAACTTTGCTCTCTTTTAATCTAAAAATTGGAGCTGATATGTATTTTAGATGATTTAATAAAGATAACTTTTAGGGAAACATTTGGCATCTTGAAGATACTCAAAACAATTAGCATCTCTCCCTGATATTTATGTGAGGGGAAAAGCTTACAAAGTCAGATTTCTTGTAATGATGACTTTTGGATCCAGGACTGTAATAAAAAGCAATACTGTGTACCAGCTGAAAATATGACTCTGAATCCACAAGCCCAGTTTCTAGCCCAGCTCCATTAGTAACTGACCACATAACTCTGGACAAATGATTTAAGCTCTCCAAGACACAATCCACTCAACTGTAAAACATGGATAAGAATAACAGCCCTGACCATAGAGGATGTGCAGCAGACACTGCGAGGTGCTAACAAACATATACACATCCCCTAGCCTTCCTCTCCTATAGAGGCAAAGGAATAAAAAGTGTCTGCTGTATGGTCATTGCCAGGGACTGTGGGGAGGAGGAAATTTTTATATAGTCTAAGGGTGATCGTATGATCCAGGTCTCATTAACAAGATGTTAGAAAGTGTCTGAGTGGTCTTCCTCTTAAGCCTTTTTTTTTCTTAAGAAATATACCAGGCCGATGTGTAACATCAGTCTTTAGAATTTCAGCTTTTGGTCTTATCCTTCTTCTTCTCCTCTGTTCTTCTTCTCAGATACAGAGTGTGGAAAAGCAAATGTATGGAAAGGTTATTTATCCACTTCAAAATTTTCATATATGCCTTAGGCTGTGTATCCCAGAATTTCTTGTCTTGATGAATAAAACAAACAAACAATCAAAAACTCTGTTCATTTAAGATATTGTATAGGTTTACTGCAAATATTAAAGGAAGCAAATGGAGATAAGCACTTAGTGAGATGACTTGCCTGCAGCAAATTATTGTTAACTGACAGTCATGGTGAGTTGAATGTGCTTCTTGTAACCTTTCTTTTTCATATTCTATTCCACTGAGTGTACATTAGAAGAAGAATGTATTGGTATCAATATACACATTGGTCATAATTCAATGTTTTTATTATTCTCTTAAACTTTGCCAGGAAATACCATGAAAAGCCAATTGTACTACAGGTTTTCTCAGTTTTTCCAGAGCTAGTTCCAATATATTCTTATTGATAAGCTGAAAAGTTAGGAAAGCAGATATTCAAGAATGGATTTGAATATATTTCAAGAACTTACACAGGGTTAAAAAATAATTTCTAGTACAGATTTTACAGTTGTAATAAAAAAAACTAGACATGCATCTGGTTTGGACTATTTTGATGAGGCTTAAAATATCTTGGGGAGAGTAGAGTATATTTACCATATGCTCAAGCCTTACTTCATTGATTGGTTTATTGAGCCATGCTGACTTCCTAGTGTAAAGCCGATTCATTTTGTGATTCATCATAGGAAAAGCTAATAAAAAACTGAAATGCCTTTTCCTCTATTCTGGAAAATGTATGTTTCTTAATGGTCTTTAAATGATGTAGTTTTCAACCATGACCTGCATTCCTTAAACTATCAGGATGAAAATTAAAGTAACATTTAAACGAAAATGATATAGTCAATGTATTAAAGATGTTTCTGGCTTTTTGAAAGGTATGCATATTTTATCATCCTTCCAGAGCTCCATTATTTACTAAAACTACATGCATGGTAAGTTGCATTTTCCAGAAATGGTTGCAACAATATTCCCCAATGCATGTGTTCTTATAATGCAACTTTAACCTAATTTCCATTAAGAGGTCAGACTTAATGTTATTTCTTTGTAATCCTGGCAGACTTGTGACTGTGGTAGAAGTAATGTTATAAGTATTGCAGTGTTAGATCATAAAATATAACACATTTGCCTGATTATCTTGAGGTACCTGGTTCAGCAACCAAGCCAGCTGTAAGGGAGCCCAAAACAGTCCAAGCTCAGAGATCACATGGAGAGGTAACGCGTAGGCTTTCTAGCCATTAGGCCAGCAAAGGTCTCAGTTGACAACCAGAATCAACTAGAATCAACTACTGCACATGTGAGTAAAGAGGACCTCAGAAAACTCCTGCTCTCAGGTGTTAAATCACCTCTAGACTTCTAGTCTTCCCTGCTGATGCTCCAAGTATGGTGTAATCAGGATAAACCATCTCACCTTTCCTACTGTGCTATATCTAAATTCTTGATCTACAAAAACTGAGTCTGTTTATGTAATTGCTTCATGCAATAAGTTTTTGTGTACTTTGTTAAACAGTAATAGTAACTGTAATAGTAACTGCTGCAACTTCTTTTCTTTACAAGTTAAGAAACTCTGAGTGATGGAGCCAGGATTCATTAGTAATATTAATGCTGTAACTTATATACTTATATATATTATCCCTCCAATTAAGCTGAATGAATGTGAGCTTCATGATGCATGAATATGTATATTCATCTCTTTAAATGCTTTCTAAGCCAAATAGGTTACCTAAATATATAATTTCTGAAGCAGCCTAGCTGAGACTGGTGAATTGGTAGATGTGGTAGCAAACGGAAAAGAACGTGCATTTCTAAATATTGGTATTTATCCTAACTAATGGCATTGACATAAAAAATTCAAGATCCTGGGAAAACACATACGTATATACCACATATCTGTTGTTTCTAACTTGATAATTCATTTCTCTAGCTGTACTGCTCCAAACTAGGGTATGCCATTTTCATGATTTCTCCTGAACTCCTAAATTGGCTCAATACTCTGGTTTTTCCACTTCCACTCCTGTTCACTACAATCAATTCTCCACACAGCAGCTTGAGTCATTTTCTGTTTTGATTTTAAATATAAATTGAATCAGGCACTTATTTCCTAGAAAGCTCTACAATATCTGGCCTTGCCAACATCTACAAGTTTGTCTAGTGCCAATTTAAAGACTCTAAGGTGTTCACAGCTAAGAACTTGTTATTTTAGCCTAGACTCTTCTTTCCCTTATGATTTCTTGTCTTTTCTTCTTATCTTTTCAATCTAAGCCTAATTGTACTCTAAAGGAAGCATCCTTTGTGTAACCTATAAATGTGAGGATCATTATATTGAGCCCCATTTATTCACATTAGAGCACTTATTATTGGCAGTAACTTTTATAAATACATACATAAATATTTATATATTTCATATATATATATGACTGTCTTCTATATTGACTTCATAAATAAAACCAGGGTTCAAAAGAGTTACCACATAAGAAGCAATTAATAATTATTATGTAAAAGTGACATTGAAATAATGGTCCCAGAGAGAACTAAAAGTCAATTATACCAGTTAAATATAAGATACACACACACACACACACACACACACACGTGTATATACATGTAACAAATGTTAGAAAAATGATTTTTAAAAGTAATGGAATGAAAACTCTATTTAATGATGCAAATTAACAATATTAATGCTATCATTATCAACTAGAAATAAATAAAATAAATTGAATAATTCAATAAAATAATAAATCAAATATAAGAAAAGATGGAAAATAGAAAAATAAAACAGATAAAGACAGAACATTATAAATTGATAAATAAAATGTCAAATTTATAAATACAGGTAAAAAATAATAAATATAAATGTTGGATCTCGGCCCCGAGTCCTTAGTACGGAGCTTCTGAAACTCAGATTTACTGAAATCCAGGAGAATTTTTTTTCTAATATTTCCAGGAAAAATATTAAAATTTCCAGGAGAGTCTTTTGTTCTAATATTTGATATCTGAACTGGTTCTTGACAACAGAGCTCCTAAGACCTTCTAAATTTCTTGAGTGTTAGAAGCATCTGATACAGAGCTCTTAAATCACTTGGAATTTCTTGGGTGATGGGAGAATCTTTTCGTCTAATGGGGTGACTCTTGGTGTGCTCCTGGATGAGTCCTCATCACTAGAAAGACCAAGCCATGATTACAAACTTGGAGCTTTCATCCCTAACCCCATTTTTCAGAGCTGGAAGAAGGACTAGAAATTCAGTTAATAATCCATCATCCATCAGCTCCCTGAATCCAACTAACTGTGAGGTTCAGGGATCTTCCAGATTAGTTAACACGGCAAGTGCTAGAAGAGTGTTGCATGCCAACTCCACAGGGACAGAAGCTCCTGCACTACAGACATTACCAGATCTTGCCCGATGTACCCCTACATGTGGTTGTTCATCTTTATGTTTTATTAATAAGTCAGTAAATGTATGTAAGCTTTACTTAGTTCTTTTATTAATTTACCACTCTAGTAAATTAATAAAATCCAAGAAAGGGGCAATGGAATCTCAGATTATGGCTGGTGGGTCAGAAGTATAGGTGACAACCTACTACTTCTTGTGACTGTTGTCAGACATTAAGGGCAGTCTTGTGGGACTGAGCCCTTAACTTTTGGGATCTTACCCTATCTAGTATATGTGCTGCTGAAGCGAGCACAGGATCTTACCCTATCTATACGCAGGTAGTGTCATAATTGAATCAAATTAGAGACACACAGCTGATGTCTGCTGGAGAATTTTCTGGTTTGTGGAAAAATACTGCCTCTCATCTGATGTAAGAAATGTAGTGCTAAAGGACTATTTAAGAGAGTAGGAGACCCACTTTTTTTTTTTCTAACTCTATTTGCAGATAAACAATTTTTAAAGTAAAATAGAATAAAAAAACTCACAAAACAAAATCACTGGCAAATGAAGTGAAAATAAAGAACAATGACTCATGTAACCAAAGTTGGAAATGTGGAAGATAAAACATTAGATAGAGAACTACTTGAAGTATCTGAGAATACTTTGTACAATTACACAATGGTAACAAGGCATTGTGGAGTATCTGAGACTGACATGAAAATATTAGTAACAAAACAAGAGCAAAGTGAGTTAAGGGGAAAAGGCACTGAAGCCAGAGAAATTAAACAGTAAATAATTTCAATGAACACAATAGAAATATAGTTTAAAACGATTCCTCTTTCACAGAAAATTTACTTTAAATTATGAAAAGAAATAGAACTAAGAAAACTATCTGTTGCATTAGTGTGTACAAGCAATGCATTCTTACGGAAAACTCAATCAAATAAAATTCAGCAAACATACTTCTATGGCTGACAGAGACTATTGCTGGTTACATATTACCATGATCTTCTGAAATGGCAATCCAAGAGTGTGATCAGCAATACCTCACAGAGATCATGAAGATGTAGCTTCAGAAATAATTTTCCTGATGCTGAGCTATCAAAAGTCCATTTCTGCAGGCTGAATATTTAGTATGACATCTCATACAGTGGCAATTTACAATAAAATTATTACATCAAGACTTAGAAAAATATTATGGTAATAAATATGTGCATATACATATATATTTCTAATATTTAAAGGAAAATAGTTCAAAAAGAGCAATTTATTAATTACCTCTTTCAGGTAAATTTACCATTATTGAAGACATTTCAAATCAAGTAATTTATTGAAGAAACATGTACTAAAGGGTGTTCAATCAATATTATTTTTGCAATTTATAAAAATTAATTCCAAGTTAAATATCTAAGCTTATACAATCTTAGTATACAATCTTAATTTTCTTTTATTTTCTTTACCACAAGAAAATTTCATGCAGTATATGTTTTTCACAGCCAGCTGGAAAAGTATAGGAAATGCTTTTATTGAATTCTATTGTTTGAAAAATTCCTGGCTGGAGATGAGGGCAAAGGGAGGAAATAGAACCATGTCAAAGAGAAAACTCGTCAACATGGGATTAAGTAATGGCAATGCTTGATACATGATTTCATTGAATTCCAGTAGTACTGAAGGTTTTAATACTTGAGTTATGTGTTTCAGGTCATATGTTGGTAAATGGTAGAGTGAGGTTTGACTATAGATGAGGCTGGTGGTAAAACCAATGCCTTTGGTCTGCTCCAAATCACATATTCTTTTATTTTATATTCACCTCAAATTTAATAGTGTGTGTGTGCATGCATGTGTGTGTGTGATTGAGTGTATGTGTGTAGACATCCTTCTTTTATAGTTTGATATGGAGAACATTAAGAGAAATGTGATTACTTCCATAAAATGCAAAAACAAAAAACAAGAAGGAAGTTACAGAAACATTAGGAACTGTGGCTGTGTATTTGAAATGAAATAAACATAATGGATTACTTTTCTAAATGATATTGTTTTAGAATAATATTTTATTTCCTAATTACTGAAATACCATAAGCATACTGTTATTTCAAAATACATTAACAAAGTAATATATTGAAGCCAAATTGCCCTCAGAATTAATGAGAACAGCTATTAATGAAATAATGCTTTAAACAGTCATAAAAATAAAGAGCAATTTTAACAAACTTCAAATTTTACAATAAACTGAAAACTAGAAGTAATTAACATGTTTGAGATAATCACAAAGTACTTGAGGAATCTGGCTACTGTTTTTGTTTCTATTCAAATTTGTTGAAATCTGATTGATTTCTTTGACAATGATTTTGGTGGTCAGAAGCCACCGAAACCATATAAACATCCAAAAACTTTGGACTCAGCTTTTTTCCTTTTGAATCCCTGGATTATTCCATTATTACTTGTAAATTTCAATGCTTATAAATAAATATAAAATATCTTCACTCAATGTTCAACATTGAATTTCAATGGAATTGAAAGCTACACAAGGGTAGCTTAACTACTTTCAAGTTTTTAAATCCTTTTTTGTTTTGTTTTGTTTGTGAAACTCTGAACTGTGCTTCTACTAATGGCATTCATATTATATATTACACTTAGTATTTGTATAAAACCAAGAAAAAAAGTTTAGTTAGAGCCAAACATCACACTATCCATCTACTCTATTCAATCACATTAAATCTATTACTCCAGTTCCTATTTCCCAGTTCCCTCACAATTGGATACAGTCCGAATATTTTGAATCTCATTTTGAAAATCTGAATCAAAAGTCCTTCCAATACCATCTGCTATTCATTGCTTTTTCAGTAACTTTTTCCAGACACAGCATGACATCTTTCAGCCCTAAGAATTACAGTAGAAACACTTGGAGTCATAAGATCCAACTATCAAAATTAAGAGCCACCAAAACTTTTAAAATACAGTTGATGTTATTGATAACAACTAGATGAACTCATCTCACCAGAAAATCAATATTTTTAAAATTTATATTACTGAGTTCCAAACAATAGATATGTTTTACTCATCCCTTTTATGTGTCCTCTTTGGAGTAAATACTAGGTCATCCTATTAAGGAATTACTTCTTTCCTTGGTGCATATGTAGCTGTGAAGTGCAGGGAAATATGTATCTTGTGATAGTTGGCTTCTTCAAGAAGATGAATCCAACATGTAAAGAGATACGTGAGAGATTCATTAGGAGGAATGCCAGAGAAGGATGAAAGAAACAGCCAGAGAAGACAGGAAGAGCCTCAGACTGTGATGCATGTCTAACACCTGTGACAGAAATGAAGAAAGAATTGGGTAGGAGAATTCTGTGACTGCAAAGCTCCAAGAAACGTTTGGTCAGGCCAATGAGGAGTCCTCAAGCCAATTTACCTGTGAGAGGAGTACTGGGTCTCTTAGAAATGACCCTCAGTTGTGATCCTCACCATGCTCATTCACTGGCTGGGTACACCTTGAAAGAAAAGTGTCCTCAATACAAACACTGTAGTAGACTCAGAAGGGCAGCAGTATGAGTAACAGGTTAACTCTGCTTTCCTTAGCAGGTGATGTGAGTTGTGCATTAGTATGGTTTTCACGTATAAGATTCAGCAAGATTTCTGAGCTAAACATTTAGCAAACAATGTAGCTTATTACTTATTTTCTAAATTCCAGTGCTTTGGTTCTTTTCCATTTCCTTATGCTCAATGATAGAACACTCAAATCACTTTTTTGTCTATAGATCATGTAGATGCCACTGATAGTTTATTAGTGAATGTCAATACTTCTCTACATTCTAGACAGAGAAGACTGAGTAAGAATGTCTTGGAACATATTTTCCTATTATCTAGTGGGTTAATAGAATTCAGAAATTCCCTGCACCATCTATATTAGAGATATCAATCATGGCACCTGCTGTCCCTTGGACTTCTTTAAACACAGCTGATTACAAATCAGAAATGACTTCCTGATGCAAGGACAGCTATTCTTTTGAATATCCTATAATCCAAAATGATACATTTGGGTGTAAAAAATAATCTTGGCAGTCTGATCCTCACATTCAAGACTCTAAATTGGGAAACACACAGAAAATTATACATTCAGCAATGGGTATTGAAAATACAAGATCATGGTTCAGGGAAAAAAAAATATCTCATGTAGCACTTTTCAAATACTTAAATCTGCTTTGATTGATAACAGAATACAAAACTATGTCACATAATTATCCTTTATGTCTCTCCTGATGTTCCTCCTTCACCTCCCTCTGCTGGTCTCCAGGTCCACTGGCTTTCTTTAACTCCTTGAATGTTCCAAGTTCTTTCCAACTCTGGAACTCTAAATATTCTGCTTCTTTAACAGTTTATCTGGTGGACCAGCATCTCTTGAGGTTAACTTCAAATACCTGAGGCCACTCATTCCAGTCCTAGAGTCAAGAAATGATTGTGTGCAGATTTGGATTCCCTTCAAGATGACAGTTTCTCCACTCAATCCTGGGACTTCCATCATTTGCTTTCTGTTCTGGGACAATGATGTGAGAAACAGTCAGATGGCAGCCTGATTAACATGCACAAAGTTGCAACCTGGAAGTGCTGATAGTTAAAAATGTCAAGTAAACTCTCAACCAATGAGGAAAGGGAAGTGATGAATTAATGGTTCTTTCTGTCATCTCTCAGGGTGAAAATTATGGGAGGTATCCAATACATTTATCAGAAAGTCCTGGCAAGATTAAGCCCCAATTTATTATGGTTGAGACCAAATCCTTCTTCTTTGAGGATTCTCTCTGGTCTTTGAGTTACATGGAAGATGTTTACAGCATAGAAAACAGGCTGCTGAAGAAGACAACTTTAGTTGGAGAAAGGATATAGTTACCATTTATTCAAAAATTGCGATATAAGATGGGTTCAGTGGTTCATGTCTATAATCCCAGCACTTTGGAAGGCTGAGGTGAGACAATGTTTTTACACATAAAATATAATCTTGAAAATCTTAAACCCAGGAGTTTGAGATCAACAGGGGCAAATTTTGGAGATAACATCATGAGATTTTTTGAGTTTATTTTAATTTTTGAAGTCCTTATACATTTAGATAGAGGTTTCCCAAACCCAGTAGAAAATGCGGAAGAGGAATCAGAGCTGAAGAAGCACCTGCTAATGTAGTAATCATATTACATAATATTTTACAACATAAATGTACATCAAATGAAATGACTTTTAATAAATGGCCTTAAAATAAAACTTTTTTATTTTAAATATTACTTAATATATTCAGGTGCAAAATATGTGGTGCCAAAAGGAAAAAACATTATTTATTATATAAGACTTGGTAGTTCTAGACATTCACAGCACGAAAAACCTATTGTGACATTAATACATATAATACCTGGTGGTTCTAGACATTCACAGCAAGAAACACCTATTGTGGCATACCAGTCATTAAATGTGCCTAATAAACAATTTTCTAATTAGAAGACTCAGTCATGAAGTCTTACTCTCCTAAACAGTGCATCACAGAAATATTTAGAGTGCATGGTGAGAAAAATTAATGATATGAATTGTTAAAATGAGTAAAAAACAAATACATTTCAGCACCTCAGACAGAGGCATCCATGTTTTCTGCCTTATAATAACTATGTTGCTGTATAGAGTGTTTTTCCTGTTAAAATATATTTTCCAGCTAAAAATCTGTCAAATACTAATACTTACCTCATAGTAAGGGTGTTAAGGATTTGTTATGGTACACATTCATTAATATTAATTAATGTGTTTCCTTATTGTTTTCTTTGTTTCCCAAAAATTCTAGTTATGAATATCATTTCTTAGAAGCAATTTCATGGCAAACAATCCCTTTATCTTTAATGTATTACCTATGCTATGCAATAATTCTATTTTAGCATATATAAAAAATTTCCATATAAATTGTATCAATTCTGAATCTTGTCAAAACATAGGTTTCCCAAGGGCAAGAAATTTTGTTCATTCATGTGAGTTACCCGTCATTATGTGAGTTACCCGTCATTATGTGAGTTACTTATCACTGTTTTCCAAAGAAGAGTTTCTGGAACATAGTAGTGCTTACCACTTCATAAAATAATGGATTTGGATCTTCCAAAAATGAAGTCAACTGGCTAATGTTTACTAGTTTCATTTCATAGAATAAATAATTACTTTGTCTTTAAGTCTGTTTTCCTTCTCCTTCTCCTGACTTGTCCCTCCTAAGGCTTTTCTGGGCAATGTCCTTACACTCGTCAAGCATTCTCTCTAAGATCTCTTCTGACGAGGGGCATCAAATCAGCCATCAGAGATCAATTGATGTTGGCCTCCAAACTTCAATCACACTGTGGGGGCTAGCATCACAGAAAATAGAGATTAGTCTTTAGAATTATATGTGTCTAGGCTTGTAGCCAATGTCTACTATATAAAAGCTGCCTAAACTTTAATGAGTAATATACTTGATCTGATATTCAGTATTTTCATTTTTAAAATTGCATTGTTCTATTAATGATATACCAGGTTATGCAGTGCCAACAAACAACCTAAAAATTTGAGCAAGAACTATTTATTTCTCACTTTCATTGCCTATGAACTCTGCTCATTGTAGCTACTTAGGAAGATAGGCTGACAGAGTAGCAATCATTCAAATATTGCTTGTCACTATACCAACTGTGAAAAAATAAACTCACAAGAACTGGAAATATGTTGTAAACTAAATTAATGACTACTATTGCCATCTTTATCTTGCATAGCTTTTAAAACAAGAGTTGCAGATAGTTCTCTCTCTCTCTCTCTCTGTTATTTATTTATTTTTTTTAGTGAAGTGTCACTGTGTTGCCCAGGTTGGTCTCAAATTCTGGGGTTTAAGATTTCCAAGATTATCTTTTCCACGCAAAAATATTCTCCCACCAAGACCTCCAAACATGCTGGGATTACAGGCACAAGCCACCAAACTCAGCCTATATCAAGTTTTTCAAAAAATTGTATTAATCTATTCTTTCTCCAACGAAATTTATCTTTTTCAGCAGGCTGTTTTCTATGCCAGTCCTTCGATTTAGCAACAGAGGAGATATCTTGTCTTTGGAAAACCTCTGTTAAGCATTCATATACCTCTTTATAATGATGGGAGGTTTCTAAGGCATCTTCACTGCCTTTCTTCTGCTAAAGTAAATGAGTTTTTCTCAACAATAATATGTACTTGCTTTGTGAATGTCTTACTGTTTACAAGATATACTAAAGATCTTATTTTATTACAGCCTTCACAATTTTAAGAGATAGGCCAAGAGTATCACTAGCTCCATTGCACAGGTAAGGAAATAAGAACTAATGACTGTTTGAAATTTAAAGAAGTATTAAAGTGGGGTCAAAGATTTGACCTTTATAAATCTAATTCCAGAGCTCATTCTACCACAACACCATTTCTCTTTGATTAGCGAACTCTCCCTTTGGCCAGCCCAGATATTTAGCCCTGTAGTATGTGAAGAAAGAGAGATGATTTCTGCTAAGAGATGTGCACGGGCCCAAAAGAAAAAAATTGCCTTTGAATAAAGAAATATATGAGGCAAGTAAGCCTGGTAGACTGTCAGGAAATAAAGGGACAAATACACTGAAGGTATTGAAAGATGGCAAACTTCCCTAAGCATGGTCTGCCTTCAGTCACATGGTAAACCCAATATATTCCACCAGTAAATTAACAAATTTAACATTTCAATAAAACTAATATTGCAGGATTGAGTCACACAGCACACTATATAAGTCATTTAAAACCATACATGCCAATTGATTCTAATAGTAATGTGGCAACTAAATTAATGTCAGAGATAAAGGATTTGGGACTTGGTGGTTTAGGGACATTAATAAAAATACCTGCTAGCAAGTTTCAGAGTAGAAAATAGAACCAGATTTTGAAAACTATTTCAATTAATTTCCTTTACATAAATTTCAGTGAACTTTACTTGTCATGTTTAAGACATTTTGGTCCTTTGATTCCTAATGACAATATTAAAAATATAATTAAGAACAATATTTGATGGAAGTCTGAAGTGGGTGGATCACCTGAGGTCAGGAGTTAAAGATCAGCCTGGCCAACAACATGGTAAAACCCCGTCTCTACTAAAAATAGAAAAATTAGCCAGGTGTGGTGGCATGTTCCTGTAATCCTACCTACTTAGGATGCCAAGGCAGGAGAATCACTTGAATCCAGAAAGCAGAGGTTGTAGTGAGCTGGGATTTCGCCATTGCACTCTAGCCTGAGCATCAGAGTGAGACTGTGTCCTAAATAAAAAAAAATAATAACAGATTAATATTTGAGTAATCTTAAAATTCTTGTGAAATATAAGGTGCTGTATAAAAGCTAAATAATCTTAATAGACATATTTTATTTGTAATAATAGTATGTAAATAACATTTTTCTGTGTATTTAGATTCAAATCAAAATTGACTTTGAGTAAACTTCAGTATTTTATCTTCTCAAGAAAAGCTTAGAACTCACTATATATTAAAAGATAGATTTTAATGTAAATTAAACTTTATCAATTTTAGTACTGAACAAGCACAAAAATAAGTTTGAAAAATGATTAATTGCGGTTATATTTGAGTAATTTATATTTACAACATGGATACAGTTTGGATATTTGTCCCTGCCCCAATCTCATGTTGAATTGCAATCTCAGGTATTGGAAATGGGGCCTGTTGGGAGGTGATTGGATTATGGGAGTGAATTTCTTATGTATGGTTTAGCAATATCCCCTTTTATTCTGCTCTTGCAATAATGAGTGAATTCTCACAAGATCTGGTTGTTGTAAAGTGTGGCATCTTACCCTGCTTTTGTTTCTGCTCTTATCATGTGACATGTCTGCTCCTACTTCACCTTCAACCATGCTTGTAAGATTCCTGAGGTGGCCCCAGAAACCAAGCAGACATTGGCATTATGTTTCCTTCCAATCTATGAGCCAATTATTTATAAATGATGCCATCTCAGATATTTCTTTATAGCAATGCAAGAATGGCCTAACACAAATATCAAGTGTATTAGTTTGTTTTATGCTGCTGTAAAAAAATACCACTGAGATAAATGCCCAGACTGGGTACTTATAATGACTAGAAATTTATTGGCTCACAGTTACGGAGGCTCTGAAATTCAACACTGAGTGGGCAGTATCTGGCAAAGTTCTTGCTGCAGCACCCATAAAGACAAAGAGAAGGGGAGAGAGAGAGAAAGAAAAGGAGACCAAACTTCACCTTTTATAAGGAACCTATTATTGCAATAAGAGCATTAATCCATTCACAAGGACAGAGTCCTCATGGCCTAATCACCTCTTAAAGGTCCCACCTCTTAATACTGTTAAGATGGCAATTAAACTTCAACATGAGTTTGGTAATTAAGTTTCCAGCACATGCCTTCTGGGGGACACATTCCAACAACAGCACCTAGTTTGTGGCATACCATTAATTCATTTGGGCTATGACTAGTAATCTTGCCAAAAGAATTAACAGTAGAAAAAATAATAAATAAAATAAGATGTGTTTATTAACTCATTAATTTACTGACCATGACATTAGTGGGAATATGACTGCATTAACATATGGGCAAAAGAGTATGTGTCTACAAAAAGTGCTTATAGAATTTTTAGACTAACTACCTAAATATGGAGAAATGTTAAGAAAATCATAATCCAGGTCAAATTCAAGACAACACCTCAATATAAATTAATGTTACACATGGTTGGTAAAAAAGAAAAATACTGAATTGTTCTGATAAAATATGTGAAAGGATAATTTACAATATCAGTAGCTTAGCTGGGAGAAATAGCTGAGCTGCTAGGTGCTGGCGTAGCTTATTAAAGCAACAAACCAAAAATGAGAGTTAAACCTTTTATCACTTATTGCAATGATATACACAAGCATCTTAAACAGGAAAAAGACATCAACTCTCCCTCTCTGCCCTTTCCATTTCCTACCCACCACCATGAAATGGCACACTAGTTAGTCAGCCAAGATGTGGGGGTCATCTGGCTATTGAGGGAGCCAAGTATACAAGGCTCTAAAAGTTGTATGGATCCTGGGGCTGGGGAAGAGGTATGGGAGTTGAAGGATAGGAATGGGCAAGTCCTGAGTAAAGGTGAGAAAATGTGCCTTGACATGTTCCCCTTCCTCCTCAAAAGGAGGCCTAAGCAGAGGCACCTGAAGAAGACCTCTGAGAAGGCTCAGATAAGGAAACCTGAGATTAAAGGCTCTGAGACTATGACTACAAACAGGAGAAAGAGTATGACCAGCCAAAGGGGCCTGAGTCCTTGACATCAACTCCCCTTCCCTCTGAGGCTGCGATGCATTGGCTGTGCCCCAAGTCTGGTATGGGGTGGGCAGCTTTTCCCGTGAGGCCTGCCAGGTAAAGCATTTGTAAATGCCTATGGCCAGGCCTGAGAAATAGCATATAGCTTTTTAAGCAGTATCCAGACTCCTCATACATGCTATTCTATTTCTGTGGAGCCAAATGTATTCCATTTCTTTCTAATTCTAAAAAATAAAATGAACAGCAATTCAGAGGAAATGCAAGCAAGCAACTATTCCTTTACTTGCCTTTCAAAGATAGAGCTTTACTTCCAATCATTGCAAATATGGGACTCGATAGACCTGATGAAGGAATTTAACCCTGTATTACATTCTTAGAGTATAGGTATTTACATTTGGATTTCAGTCCTTAGACTAGTTTCTCTATAGTTCACTGTCTTCTTTGGTAATTTTATCTAGTAAATGCTATCTAAATGCTAAAGACTCCCAACTTCATAAATTTTCCATGAGTTCTATACCCAGCTTCCAACTTAACATATTTACTTAGTTGTCTAATAGGTATCATAAGCCTTCCTCAAACTTTAGATTTCAATGTTCTCAGACATGTGTCTCCTTTAGTCTTCCCCATCTTGATGAAAAATAACGTCACCCTTCAATTTAGTTGCTCATGTTAAACAACTTGGAGTTGTCTCCTACTCCTACTTTTAATTCAAACTTCCCATGCAATAAATCAGCAAATCTTGTGGGCTCCACCTAAAAATATGAAGATTATGGCAACATTTTAGCACATCCAAACTTGATGGTAACACATTTGGATTAACAGACTTTTAATTTGCCTCCTCTATTCTCCACACCACCATGAGAGTGATCTTTTGAAATACATGCAAATCAGCTAATTTTAATCATCTCCTTGAAACATTTTAGAGTACTCCCCAACTCCCATATTCAAGGTCTTGCTCTCAGTGGTTTCAGTTACCCACTGTCAATCATGGTCTCAAAGTATTAAATGGAATATTTCAGAAATACATCATTCATAAAGTTTAAATCATGTGCCGTTCTGAGTAGCATAATGAAATCTCATACCATCCCAATTCATTCCACTCAGGACATGAATCAACACTTTGTCCCAAGCATTTACCCATCCGTTGGTCACATAGTAGTGATATGAGCTGCCACATCCCCTGCCATGGTATAGCAGTGCTTGTGTTCACATAATACTTACTTTACTATTTTACTTAATAATGGCCCCAAAGCACAACCTTAGTGAAGCTGGTAATTTGGATATGCCAAAGAGAAGTTGTAAAGCACTTCCTTTAAGTGAAAAGAGGAAAGATCTCAATAAGAAAAGAAAAAAATATTGCATGCTGTGGATGCTAAGATAATACAGTGAGAAACAAATCTTCTATCCATAAAATTGTGTAGAAAAAAATTTATGTAGAGTATATACATAAATAAATGTTCAGTACTACCGCTGATTTCAGGCATTGACTGGGGGTCTTGGAATGTATCCTCTGTGGACAGGAGGAGACTACTCTACTGGATTCCTATCTCTTTTAGGTACAAATCCAAAATTCTTAAAATGGCCTGCAAATTTACATGAAATGTCCTCTTCCTACTCTCCAGACTTAATCTATTTTCACTTTCCTCCTTACTCATCTTGCCTTGGTGCCATTAGCTTCCTTGCAATTTTCTCAAATGCACCACACCACTCCAGACCAGGCTTAGAACTTACTGTTTGCTCTGCCTTAAAAATACTTCCTTATAATATCGTTATGATTAGCCTTCCCACTTTCGTCAGGTCTCTGTTCAAATATCACTTTATCAAGGAAATCTTAAAAATAAAGTCTCCTGCATAAAATAGCAACTTTTTCCTCTCTTTCCACTGCATTTGACAGTTGCTACCTTCATGAACTCTTCTGGGGATTTTGATGACAATTTTGAATGAAACAAATGTGTAACCCCAGATTATTTTCCTAAATTTCTGTTAGTGTTACTATGGTTAAATATTTTTATATGGAATTTTAATATGTAAAGCTATCATGTTAAAAATAAGGAGTGGTGTTAAATTCTTTTGAATGTATTTTTTTCCAGTTTTTATTTTCAGTAAGATAAACGTCTCAATAATTTTCTTAGCCAGTCAATATACAAAACAAAAGTTCACATTTATATAAAAAATAAAATTATCATAAGGATAAAACTAACTTGTGAAATATTACATTCTATAGGAATAAACTCCTCAAATATTCTTATTCATTCAGTCATTAAATTTGTAGAAAATCTTCATTTTGCTTACTTTTATGTCAAATTCTAGGTTAGCCATTCCATATACAAAAATAAGCTAAAGCAAATTTAATTATTTACCCTTTCCAGGAACTTGATTTGTCTAATTTAATCATAACTACTATTTAGTCAATTAAGTAGGCCCATTACTTATTTGAACATACTTACATATACATATATGGCAGCACTATTTAAAATTACTTCATACTTTTTGTCTTGTAATAACAGCTGATTATCTTTATCTTGATTACCTATTTTGTTTTTTTTGAGACAGGGTCTTGCTCTGTCGCCCAAGCTGAAGTGTGGTGGTGTGATCTTAGTTCACTACAACCTGCACCTCCCCTGTTCAAGTGATTCTCACGTCTCAGCCTTGAGTAGCTGGGAGTACAGCCATGTGCCACCAGGCCCAGTTAATTTTCGGCATTTTTAGTACAGACAGGGTTTCACCACCTTGGCTAGGTTGGTCTTGAACTCCTAACCTCAAGTGATCCTCCCGCTTTGGCCTCCCAGAGTGCTGGGATTACAGGCATGAACCACTGAACCTGGCCAACAACTGATTATCTTTATATAATCAAGAAACTAACTCCATTAAGTTTTGAATCATATCATTCAATATATATCATATTCCTAAAAATTACCAAATAAATTTCTATTTCTATAACTAATGTTAGTTTTAAACCTCAAGTGAAAATTATCTACTGGTCTTACACTCCCTTCATAGAGGCTAAGAGAAAATAAGATATAAAAAAATAAAAAAGTGCCCTTAGTTATTGAAACTTACAATGTTATTGGATATTATAAGGACAAAGTCAGCTAAATATTATGAAATTTATTAGAATGTGTAAGTTACACGATCCTTCTAGTCAATATTATAAAAACATGTTCAATTTGGAAAAAAATCATTAAATTAATAAAACTGATATTAGAAAATTTTCTTACAAGATTCCTATTCTTATAGGTTTTCTAATTGCTTTTTAACAACTTATCAATTATAACCAACTGTTTTTAAATAATTAAAATGGTTATAAAAGTACTGTTCATCAGATCATTAACAAAAAAATATTTAAACTAAACAACTATAACAAAGAAAAATCATAAAGAGTAGGCAAAGTAGTCAATTTTATACTTGGATTTTGCCTGCAGTTTGCTAAAATGATACAAAAAAGAAAATTGGAATAGAATATATGGCACTCAGAATTCATCAAGACAATAGTTAATAACTCTGAAGATTAGAGATAGCAGTAGAGAATAAGCTACACATTTTAAATAACTGGGCAAAATTTTGCTAGAAATTCGAAGTCATATCCTTACATTTAGAATATTTGGAGCAGGATAATAAAACCATCAACATTGCATCCAGACTTTAATAAAATTTTTCTACACAAATTTATTCCTTTATATTTGAGTGGGCTGTATAATTATTGTTCATGATTTTACTTACAAAGAATTAAGTTGTAAGTAATGTAGAAAGAAACACTTTATAAAAGATCATTCTTGCCTGAATTTATTCTTATTATGATGGATGCAGAATGGTAATTTTTCTAACTTGGTTGTTCTTTTTACAATTGTTAATTGGTATTCTACTCTGTGGAAAAGCTTTTCTTTCTTTCTGAATTTGTATGCTTGGTTTTTACTATTAACGTGTGTCTTTTCCAGGATCCTAAGGCCTAAGAACCAGAAAAGCTGATGCTGTAAGTTCCAGTCTGAAAGCTGGCCAGTTCAAGACTCAAGAACTAGTGTTTCAGTTTGAGGCTGAAGATCAGGAAAGACAAAAAAAAAGTTTCAGCTCCAGCAGTCAGGCAGGAGTTCCCTCTTACTCCTTGGGGGAGGGGTCAGCCGTTTTGTCCTCTTCAGGTCTGCAATTGATTGCTTGAGACCTGCTCATATTATGGAGGACAAGCTACTTTACTTAGTCTACTGATTTAAATGTTCATCTCATCCAGAAATGTTCTCACACACATACAAAAACTGTGTTTGACCAAATATATGTCTGGGCACCCTGTGGCCAGTAAAGTTGACCAATAAAATTAGCCATCAGGACAAGTGACATATGAATTTATTTATGTTCAGTGTGCTACAATTCATAACTTTATTTACTTTGAAGATTTACCTTCCCAGGTTTTCGCAGTGAGAGATTTGTCAAACTTTTCTTGGGTGTTTGAACCTGAATCTTTCTTTTTGATTGATTGTGGTAGTTTCTGGCACAATAAGATAGTCCAGAATTATTTTATACTTGCCCTGGAATACATCATTTATTCAAGTACTCTTGTTTTACTTTTAATGAGGAACAGAATTTAGAAACCAAGATATAGTGACAAGATGTGCTTATTGTCACTGGAGTTTCTTTGCTTCCATATCCTTGCAGGGTGCAGAAGTAGAAATTACACTGTTTGTGTATGTTGTAAGACTGAGCAAATGAGTAAATACACTGATATTATTAAAAGTGGGGGGTTCTAATTGTGGGAGAAAAGATGAATAAATACTGAATAGAGAAAAAAATCTAATTGTATTGAGCTGGCACTAAATATATCAATATAAAAGTATTTTTCTCATTTGAATTTATTTTTTTCTGCAAAGACTTTAACTTTGAACTCATCTTAGTTTTCTCAATTAATAGATTATTGCTTTCACTTCCACTTCCATTGACAAAAATAATTTTTTTCTAAGTATTTTTAATAAGTATTTTCATAAGATGTTGAAATATAGATTTTGTAGTTATTAAATTTAGAAAATGTTGCATCCTCTTCCTCCCATCTAGAGGGAGATAAAATGCACAATAGCATTTGAAAGCTCCTAAAAAGTCTAACAGTAAAGGAACATGTCTAACCAATTTTCCTAAACTATTTTTATCACAGAATTCTTTTCTTCTTTTGCATAGGGGAAATGCAAGCAAACTGGTATGACACAGAATGCATTCTGAGAAATGCTCTTCTGGATTATTTCTATAGAGATATGCTTTCACATTTTTCAATATGGCCCTTAAACAGAAGGTGCCAAGCTAAAGGGAACATACACTTTTCATACATGCAAACTGTACACAAACTTTTTTATGCTGCCTTGAATGAAAAGGCTTCCAAGGATAAGTTTTTCTGGAAAGATCCAGAGGAGATTTAAGCCAAGATATGCTGATGAGGCTCTTCACTGTCTCCAGTTTATAGCATGTAGATGATGGTTCCATATATGTTAGGCAGTCCTAGTGTCTGGTTTAGTAATCATTTATATAAAGCCTCTCATTTTAAAACCAAATGCGGGCCAGATAAGTTGTTGCCTCCTCAGTCCTGAAGCATTTGTCTTTCATTAAGCAACAGTAATGATTTCATTATATGAAGACTTGGAATTACAATATCAAACATTATTATTATGCCTAGAGCTGCATTTACCATACATATACCTCTGCAGCTGAAAAAATTTCTCCGTGCTTACTTGAATCAAGAGTTGTTTAAGAGGTACAAATTAAAGTTAATATATGCATAGTCATGTGTTGCTTAACCATGGGAACACCTTCTGAGAACTGCATCATTAGGCAATTTCATCCTTTTGTGAACATTGTAGAGTGTACTTACAGAAACCTCAATGATACAGCCTACGCCATTATATAGCTTCATTATAATCTTATGAGACCATGGACAAGTGGTTGTCCTTGGCGGAAATGTCCTTATGCAGTGCATGATCATAATACAATTCTTGCTAAAGGCCATGCTCACCATTGTGTTATACAAATTAAAATTCACAGAAACTCTTTGTATATTTTAGATGGACATATTACCTTTGTGAGATAGGAGTGATAAGTCCAAGCCAATGTTTCTTAAAACTATATAATATTTTTAATAAACAAGAGGATACACAATTTAAGTGACTTAATCTGTTTTACTGTTTTGTTTGTCTCCTGGCTTTAAATAAACACATTTGAACTACATTAAAAGATGCATAAACCATTCTCTAAATTTCTCTCAGCACTCAATAACCACAAAAGCTTTAAAATTAAGATATCTTAACACAAATCTTGAACATATGTAGCATTGTATTATATCTGGTACTGCACTTATTTAATACTGATGACACTGCATTTTCAGTGTTTTCTTTTTTCAAAGTGTGTATTCACTCTGCAAATATTTACTCAGCCTTTACTATTTGCTATACACAATGTATGTCAGATGTTTGGGATACCAAAATGAAGAATACATGGGCCCTGTCATCAAGATGCTTATAGTATAAAAGGAAATAGGCATGTAACGAAATGTTACAGGAGCCATAAGAGGAAAAAGAATAAATTATCATAGGAACATAAAGATTAGTGTCATCTATATAATATTTGCAAAAACTTAGATTTTCTGAATTTTCATTAACAATTTCATATTAACCACATAAGCTAAAATTCTATGAATACAGGGGCACAGTATGTTCTAAAATTTAGGAAAACACTAATATATAGATTCGAAAATTTTATACATGAAAATATTATTGAATTTCCAGACATGAGCTTCAGAATGTTGGCAAAGATGATGCCCCTCCATGGTATCAGGGGGCAGATGTCCTGGAGGGAACCTCACTCAATATAGTGAAACTTGGTATACAACTTCTTTCATACATTTTTAGTTCTGGATCAAGGACAGGATTGAAAGAATACCACAGACTTCCAGCACAGTAAAATGAGGATGTTGGATTATTCAATTCTTAAAGGACCCTTGAAGTTATGATTCATACATATCTCTATCTCTATATATATCATCTTTATATCTGTATACTCGTAACTCCAACAAATATAAACAGGGCAGAATGCAAAAGAAGCTTGTCCAAGCAGGAGGTGGGACAGTCCCAGTGGATCACTGGAAAGGAGAAATTTTGACAACCAAGTGAAAACAAAGTATATTGGCCTCTTGTTGAGAAAGAACATAAATACAGCAGGGCAGAGTTGGGTATGGGGTATATGCATTAGAAGGCCTGGTTTGGAGTTTAATGTAGTTCTGTCTCCATTACCACTAAAAAAGACAGAACCTTGAATATCCTTTCAGATATTATTAAAAAATCTTTGCTCTGATTTTCATGCAGTAACACAGGAGAACCAAACAGCTACACTTAAAACTTCTCTCCTTGTTAAACTGTACACAAACAGCAAATAGCTGAAAGTTGACCTTGAGGAAGGCATCCTCTCAAGACAGGGCAACAGGTCCCTCTTTTTGCTTTGATGAAGAATCCCTGGGCAAAGGGGAAAACATCTCACATATGCAAATGAAATCCCGTTGGTATGAAATTTATGCATGAAACAGGAAGGAGGCAGTTTTCATGTGGTTTGGGGTTTTCTGTTAAAAATTTCAGTGTTCTGGTTTGTCCCTTTCCCCTAGGAATCTTCACAAATATGCCTGTGTGAAGCACTTCCCAGCAGACATTTCGTTTATTAGCTTTCCTTTCTTTCTCTTGTGGCTGCTTTTAATCTTTCTCTTTCAAATGCATGCAGCCTGGACCCTCATTGCTGTGTTAAGTTAAATTTTATTGCATTACTCTCTGAATGACCACAGTAGGAATGGTATGCCCCTTTCATTGTAGCACATCAGCTAAACACTCAGGGATGAAATTTTCTATCAGAAAGGTTTCTTTAGTCCATGTAGCTCAACATCATTAATTGCTTGAAGATCAAAGTGAGACTCAGAGAGGATGAGTGGAATGAATTGACTTCTCTACTTCAACTTACCCTACTGAATTGAAGCTGCCACTCTCTCTTCCCTTGTTTACTACAACATTTACTAAGATTTGCCTTCTTCAACAAAGATGAATGAGTACTCATTAAAAAACACACTCTTCATACTGTAAAATCCCCAAGTGGCTTCCCATTACATAAAACAAATGGAAAAAAAAAAAAAAAAAAAAAAAAAAAACCTCCTTACTTTCCATGATAAGGCTGTGACTGATCTGGCCACTTATGATTGTCCAGCTTGAACTCTTCTTACCTCTCCTTCTCAAGTGCTATCCTTCAGCCCCACTGACTGTACCATGTTCTTGCATGCCTCTGGGCTTTGTGAAGGACTGATCTCTTGATTTGCATGGAAGACTTCCTCCCCTGGAAATCCAACTCTTACAGACTACAGGTTAGAACTAAAATGTCACTAACACCTCCTAGATAATGCCTAGTTTCCTGCACTATACTCCCTAAATTCCACTTAACAATTATAATTGTGTATTGGAAATATTTTGATGCATATTTGCCCACTAGACTGTGAGCTCCATTGGGGCAGAGTTTTTATTTATTCTGGTTAACTAAACTCTACAGTTCTCACAGTATCTGGGACACAATGGGGTCATAATTATAAAACAAAATCAAAAAGTAGAAAGTGATTTTCCACCTTTTCAGTTTAATGCTGTTTCCACTGTATCGTATATTTTGGATCACCTATAATTCCAATAATTTATTTGTATATGTTACGTTACATTATCATTTGCCTAAGGCTTTTTTAATCTAACAGCAAAATAACCAATTATAAAATTTTATTTTTAGGTCACATAAGAAAACATTTTATCTCTTATTGTAGATACTGCAAAAAGATTTTAAAATGTTTATTACAAATGTATATTCCCTCCAGCATTACGCAAAAAATGTCCTTTTCTATGTAAACTCCCTGCATAGTGTATTCTTATTTTTTTTATATAGATGCTATTTTGAAAGGTAAATTTTTATTTTTATTATTTTTCGTTGTACATTTCTAGAGAGCTTGTTTGGAGGATCTGGTGGGGAAGCGCAGCCGCTCATATACTTTTGACTGAAGACCCATCCTCATCTATCGTGGATGGTCAGAATGGTCGTCTTCTTCAACCCAGAGTGCAGCTTGGGGAGGCATGTACATGGAATGATGAGGGAGGAAGGGGACACCCGCCTAGCCAGCCAGATTAGTCGTTTCAACCCTGGAGATTAATGGGGTGACAGATGTCACAGCCAGATTGCCCCCACATCCTCATTGTATGTGTCTTTGTTGTACTCATGAGCCTTACATTATTCCATGAACAATTTATTTCTTCCTTTTTGAATTAACTATGTCTTTTCTCCATTAATCTATTTTAAGTATTTCAAATAAATTTTTGAAAATAAATAGTGTAATCAAATATTGTCATATTTATTGCAAATATTTATTTTGTTTCATTCTTCCTATTTACTTTAGATGTTGAGAATCATTTTGAGTGCCTTTTGCATATTATCGCTTATCCATGTGCTTTAACTACATGAACATATTTTATCCTCATAACAGCCCCTCTAAGTTTATCCATTCATTATTTTTACTTTAAATATGGGGATTATAATGAACAGAGATATTAAATACTTAGCAGTGGCAGAGTTAGAATCTTAACCTGGATCTCTGTTGTCAGAGCTTATGCTCTTAGGTAGTATTTCATGCTGTCCCTTAGATATTAAGATAATTTAGACATTAATGGTAAATTGTGATAACTTGAAAAAAAATTACTTTGTTTACCATTTTCAATATTATTTAGAAAACTTTAAATCTTTTAAAGCAACAAACTGTGTGGTTCCATCAGTAGAATTTAGATTATTGTACATTAGAATATTAGGTAAATATATACATATATATGCAGATATATATATACACATTTCAATTCTATCATTCTCTCTTGGTCTTGGATACTGCATACAATCAATTTTTAGGAATTCAGATGTCTGCCATATTTTACTTGACTGTAGTAAAGCAAGAATCTTTCATCAGATGTTGGGAGTATAAACAAAATAATCTTTGCTAAATTGACTATGAACTCCAATTTGATACATAGTTCTGTCTTAGGTAATGTGAAACTTGATTTTGACTTGTTAAAATTTTATTTGATTTTATTTCTCTCAAAAATGGAATTCAAAATAGTCAACTATGTATTTTTTTCAAAATGCCATTATTCATAAATATTTGGTATATTATTTCAAAGAGAATCTTTGACTTCTCATGAATTGTCTGAAAAATGATTTGCAATCTTGAGACCCCTAATACTATGTAAACATCAAACAATATGATTTATTAGATAATACAGTAGCAGGATAATTTACAATGCACATTAAATAAACAAGTGAATGCATAAAATAAGCCTTCCAGCCTGAATTTTTATGCATGAGACTAAGGTTCTGTAACTAATGTTGGTTTAAAAGATATACTTAGGGATTTTCAACTTAAAAGAAAAGAAAAGAAAACCCTAATTAATTCAAATCTTACATTTGAATAAAAGAGCAAAGGTGTTAAAAAAATCAACAGAGAAAACCACGTGTCATTTATTTCTCTCTGTAGTATAATGTGACGGGCTCTCTGTTTTGTAATCAGTGGTAATGTCTACTACAGAAGACATCAGAAGAAGATCTTTTTCTGAAATGTCAACTCCAAAGTCCTGATTAGTGCTTTCACAGATAGAGTGAAGAGTTAGATCGGCCAGCTTCAAGGAAAACCTACAGGAGGCTCCATTCTTCTACATTCTTACCAATAATGCAATCTCTAATGAATATAGTTTTTGTCATATTAAACTTTTTGTTATTGTATTTTAACATAAAGCTGTGCTCAGTATTTTCCTTTATATATCACATGTACCTTAGTATGTGTTAATAATTATATTGACCATAATTATGTAAAACATATATTGAGCACTTAACTGCAAGACAGTTCTCCAGGTGGCCTTGGACTCATTCAGTTCTCTTCCCTTTCTTGCTGATAATTAGAATGTCTGGGAATGCACCATGCTGAGATAAGGACAAATTGACCTTAACAGCCAGGCTCTGTTCATGTTCCCCCTAGAAACACAACATCCTTCCATACTTTAATCCAGAAAACCACATTGTCTAGGGGTAAAATACTCCTAGTGGGCTGCTTTTTGGTGTCTCTCAGCTTCAATGCAAGTAGGACACACACAGATGAAATTCCATCCATCCATTCCATCTATCCTGGGCTGCTTTCCTGAGGGTTTGGGAACTGAATCACAATAAACTCTAGACATCTGTTGTTTCTGGCTGCATATCTGTAAATAATAAATCCACTTAATGTAGCTCATTTTGCATAGGTGTTATGTCTCACTGGACTCAGACAAGTTGGTAATGTGAAGTAAGTTCACTCTGGACTCTGCACAGTCAATCTGCTTCACATTAGCATGTACCAAGTTTTATTCTCACAGCAATCCTTAGTGGTAGGTGGTGATACTGTCCATTAGGAGAGAATTAAGATATACCCATAACAGTTTTCATTGATCCTAAGGCTCAATATTTCAACATAAAAATTGATTGCAATATATTTATTTTCATCATTATTACCTAATTATCAGTGAATACATATTACATTTACCATACTACAAGTGACAAATTTAATTGCTAAGTCAGCTATAAGCAATGAAGAAATTTCAAAACCGTTTTTAAAAATTTTCAATAATTGCATAGAAAGAGTAAAAGGAGATAATGAGATTTTTAATGGAAATTGATATGATCATGGTTTGAGGAACCAGGGGGTCAAAGATTCAGAACACTGCATCCACAGATGTGAAATAAAGGAGGTTTGGTCTGATTTAAAGCCTCTAAGTAAATTCCTAGAGGCATTGGTCTGTAAAGTGGCACCCACCATAAAAATTGCTAAGTACAAATAGAGGAATGGCAAGATTGAGTCCTTCTAAGGTCATAGTAAGGTCCTCTCAACTATGGAGAATTGGCTGATGAGGAATTAACAAGTTGCTGCAGCTTTCAACAAGTTCAGGAAAAAATGAGGACATATTCCAAATGCTGTAGCAGAAATCTTACACTGTCTTTGCACACTTGGCAGACAAGAGGAAATATGGAGAAGCTCAATTCAGGCCTGGGTCTTCCACTTATCTATTTTGGATAATGGGTTTAAAACAAACAAAAATCCTAAATGCTGACTCTATTCATTGCATCCAAAGGCATTTAATATGCCACCAAGATCATTTTATTGACCTGCAGACAGAAAGGATCTGCATTTGTCAGGCTTCAGTAATTGAGCAACTTAGCACAGTCATGAGAGGCACAGATCATCAAGCATTATGATTATTTTCTTATTCATAATATAATGACATTGGATCCTTAGGAAAGGATAAGCTGTTAATTATGCAAACAAAATTCACCAGTGAAGGAGGGTGAATAGCTCTGTGTTTGACATTTGTTCATTAACAAATACTTGAATACCTACTAAGTACCAGGCATACTTACACGTACCAGAATTTAAACTATTACAAGACAGTAGATGCTGAGATTCTATCAGGGTAACTTTCATTTTCCTTTTCCTTTCTACAAAGCAGAAATAATTATTTATTTTACAACCAGAAATTTCTCAAATATATATTTTTTTGTGGTGGGATCGAGAAACACTGAATTTCGATTGAGTCTCTTTTTAAGTTTTCCTATAATGTTTTGTGATATTATTCTCTAAATAAACAATAAAATATGAATTTTACTGTTAATGATTTGTGAAAAAATTGTTTTCCAACTAACTGTGCCAGGTTGTTCTAAAAAAGACTACTGATGTTAAAATAGCAGATTAGTTTTGTTTGGTTCTCAATTGTTGATAGTTAAGGTTTTCATGCTTTTCCATTCATGGGATAATTTTAATATTATCACCAGTTTCTACAAATCATCTCCCTTATTTTATAATATATTTCATTTTTTTCTGTTTTTTTTAAGCAGATACAAATATCACCCCTAAGAGATTCCCAGTGTTATATATTAGCATGGAAATAGACAGATATTTTAAAAATATATATAGTATTGTTGGGTGTATCTATATGTTTTAAATGTATATTAAAATAAATGATAAACATTTCTAAAAATTATTCAGCTATTGATATGTTCTAGAAACTCTTCTACCTATTTATATTAACTTATTTAACCATTACAGTAGTTTTATGGTATTAGTACCTAATTTAGAGATGAGAAAACTGAGATGTAGGCAGGTTATGTGATTTGCCCAAGATCAGGCAGCTAGCAGGTCACAGGAAAAAAAAATCTGGTCCCAGAGTCCGGAGGCTTCAATATATTTATTGTTTGTTCTATACATGTTGTATTATGCTGCAGATCTATTTCCATATCTCAGTTTTCCACTTGGCATTGCAAGTTTTTAATCTGTTCACCTTAGCGTATAAATGTTATTCATTGTTTCAAATTGCTACTGATGCATACAATTTTATACTACATATTCACAACATTTTACTTAACTCTGCTGTAACACATACCTAGTTCTCTCAGTGTACTCATGCTGGGAATTCAACAACTTGAGATTAGGAGAAACTGACTAAGACTGCCACGGATCTGTTCCTGTCTGTACTTGAACAGAATGTCCTTTAACACTTCAGCCCAGTGCATCGTTTTTCCCCAGAGTGTAAAGCCCAAGCTGACCATGTTCCAGGGTCTCTCAGTTGTAGTCCAAGTGGGGAATATGCAAATGAGACTCCGTCTACCCTGGCCAACTTTCCTGAATCTTAGGGGACCAGCCTATCATGAATCCTTGACTTCTGCTGTCTTTTCTGCCTATCTGTAAGTAATAAACCTCCTTGATGTAAATCATGTGTGAGTGTTTTGTCTTACCAGACTTGGAGAAATAGTAAAAGTGCAGTCCAAGATACAGTGGACTAAAACGATAACCAGTGTACAGTGAACTTGCTTTGCATCTAGATTATTTCCATCTCTCTTCTTCAAAAAATCATGCAGTTTTCATTCTGCAACATTCTGTTTTGAGCCCCTTTGTAGGTTTGGAAGAGGTGTGTGATTGCTGTGTCATACCATATAAGCACATTTAATTTTACTCCATTTTGTAAAAGAACTCTTTAATAATACCTGCATTTTTCCTACACTCATTCAGAACAATTCAAATAGGTTATTATTTTCACATAATATTCACTCTTGATGTTTATCTAATGTATACCAGCTGGACTGTGATCATAGTTTCCCCTTTTCTAATTACTAGTGGGGTTAATTGTCTTTTTATATAGTTTTAGCTGTTGAGGTTTCTTTTTCTGTAAGTTGACTGTTTATATTTCATGTTCATTTTCTCATGGGTTAAATGATTTTTTCTTCATTGATTTGAGGTAGTTGTTTGGGCATTCTATATATTAATGTAGAAAAATTTTAAAACTAAGTTATTATTTATTTTTTAAATCAACAGTTTAGAGTTACCTACTCTAGTCACAGTCACAATTAAACAGTCACAATCAAACTGCAATCAGATATCCTTGATGGAACCACGAAATTTGGTAACATTTTAATAAACAAATTACCAAGACTGAAACAAAAAGAACAATGGCAACAGCAAACTCACAACACAATGTCACTGAAAAGGGACTACATATTACCTCAAAAATACACTAAGCATAGCAACCCAGCGGAGAAGGCATTGTTATCCTAATTTTCATAATGATAAAACTGTAGGATTGGTAATTGTCAGTTTTACTTAGGCAAGGTATAACACAGTGGTTCTGAAATCTTCATTTTTATCAGCAGAACAAGTGATTCTGATGGATTATTTTTGTTAGTAAGAAAGACTGATTACCCATCTAAATCCTACATTTGTCATATTTTGTGACTGCTACTCTATGTGCAGAGAGAAAAAATATATATGAAAAAGAACAAAAGAAGACATACATGAGGCCAACAAACATATGAAAAAATGCTCATCATCACTGGTCATTAGAGAAATGCAAATCAAAACTACATTGAGATACCATCTCACGCCAGTTAGAATGGCGATCATTAAAAAATCTGGAGACAACAGATGCTGGAGAGGATGTGGAGAAATAGGAACACTTTTACACTGTTGGTGGGAGTGTAAATTAGTTCAACCACTGTGGAAAACAGTGTGGCGATTCCTCAAGGACCTAGAAATAGAAATTCCATTTGACCCAGCAATTCCATTACTGGGCATATATCCAAAGGATTATAAATCGTTCTACTATAAGGACACATGCACACGAATGTTCATTGCAGCACAGTTTACAATAGCAAAGACCTGGAACCAGCCCAAATGCCCATCGATGATAGACTGGACAGGAAAAATGTGGCACATATACACCATGGAATATTATGCAGCCATTAAAAAGGAGGAGTTCACATCCTTCGTAGGGACATGGATGAACCTGGAAAACATCATTCTCAGCAAACTGACACAAGAACACAAAATCAAACACCACATGTTCTCACTCATAGGCGGGTGTTGAACAAGGAGAACACATGGACACAGGGAGGGGAGCACTATACACGGGGGTCTGTTGGGGGGAGGGGGGATAGTGGGGGGGGTGGGGAGTTGGGGAGGGATAGCATGGGGAGAAATGCCAGATATAGGTGAAGGGGAGGGAGGCAGCAAATCATACTGCCAGGTGTGCACCTGTGCAACAACCTTGCATGTTCTTCACATGTACCCCAAAACCTAAAATGCAATAAAAAAAAAAAAAAAAAAAAAAAAAAAAGAATGAGTGAAGAATACATCAATAACCTCTTTGCCAGTTGTCACCCTTCTCTCTACAAATATAAACGTCCAAGTAATTCTTGGCCCACAGAAAGAGAAAGGTATGTTGGCAAAATATACTGAAAACAAAATATTTTTTTAACTCCTTTCATATAGTAGGGCAAAAAGACAGTTTAGTTATTGAGTGAGCATTAAATCAGAAAATGATGCATAATCACAAGGAATCTTCTAAAAGTTTTCAAAAACAAAAAGAAATCGCATGATTTTATATAGCCAAGCAAATAAACTCATAACAGGTTCTTAAGGTATAGAATAACTCGTTCTTGAGGAGGAAGACTTGACAACACAATTTGTTACACATGATTTATCTTTAATTCACTTGGTAATTGGGATGATCACCTGTCTTAGTCAATTATTTTATACTAATAAAAAATAAATTTCTCATACCTTTAGGATAAGGGTAGTTTTGCAACATGGAGCCAGTTGAAGTTAGGCACCTATTCTCCACAGAAACTCTGAGAAAGGAGCATCATTTCCTTGGATGTTTACATCTTAATGAGATGATTCCAGGTCGTTAAGGAAGACATGCCTTGACTATTAAGCTAGTGAAAACCTAATTTTAGCCTTTAAATAAATTTAAGTACATTTTAAAGAGATAAAAAAGAATTAAGGATTACAAATGTTCCAAAGTAAATTATCTAAGAAAAGTGTGAGATGAAATCTTTCTCCTCATCTTTTCTTAAGACAATTATTTGTTGGGAGGCTGAGGTGGGCGGATCACCTGAGGTCAGGAGTTCGAGACCAGCCTGACCAACATCACAAAACCCCATCTCTACTAAAAATACAAAAATTAGCCAAGCACGGTGGTGAACACCTATAATCTCAGCTACTCAGGTGGCTGAAGCAGGAGAATTGCTTGAACCCAGGAGGTGGAAGTTGCAATGTTCCAAGATAATATCACTGCACTCCAGCTCTGGTGACAGAGCAAGACTTCATCTCCAGAAGAATAAAGAAAGTTATGAGGTACAATGTAATAATGTTTTGATACATTGTAGAATGATCAAATTAAGCTAATTAACAACACCTAATCAGACTAATTAATAACACCACTCATGCTTATAATTTATTTGAGGTGCTACCATTTAAGATGCACTTTAAAAAATTTTTTTAGCAATTTTGTAATATGCTCTATGTTATTCTTCACTATAGTCACCATATTGTGCAACAGATCACCAGAACCTTATTCCTTCTAACTGAAAATTTGTAAGCTTTGTCCAATATCTCCCCTTTCCCAGTTTATCCTCATCATCATTCTCCGATAACCATTTTATTCTCTAGTCTACGTTTTACATTTTTAGACTCCACATATATATGATGTGATTTGGGATTTGTTTTTTTGTGCCTGGCTTATTTCACTTAGCATAATGTTCTCTAGATTCATCCATGGCACTGCAAATGACAAGATTTTCTTTATTAGGTTGAATATTATTATATTTTACACGTATACCACATTTTGACAGTCATTTATTGATGAGCACTCTGGTTGTTTTCATATCTTGGCTTTTGTGAATAATGTTGCAGTGAGCATGACTTTGACCTACTGATTTAAATTTCTTTGGAAATGTATTCAGAAGTAGAATTGCTGCATTATATGTGAATTATATTAGTAGTTTTTTGAGAAATTTCCATACTGTTTTCCAAAATGATGATACAAGATTACATTCTCACCAAAGTTAGGCCAGTGCTCCCTTTACTCCACATTTTTGCCAATGGTTATCTTTCATCTTTTTGATAGTAGCCATTCTAACAGGTATGAAGTGATATGGTTTTATGGTTTTAATTTTCATTTCACTCAGGATTAGTGAGGTTGAATATTTTTTCATATACTTGTTCATTTGTATGTCTTTTTTTGTGAAAAATATCTATTCAGGTCTTTTGCCCATTTTTTTAAACTTTCAAGTTTAGGGGTCCATGTGCAGGTTTGTTACATAGGTAAACTTGTGTCATAGGGGTTTGTTGTACAAATTATTTCATCAACCCAGTATTAAACCTAGGACCCACTAGTTATTTTTTTCTGATCCTCTCCCTTCTCCCAACCTCCACCTTCTGAAAGATATGAGTGTGTGTTTCTCTGTCCCATGTATCCATGTGTTCTCATCATTTAGTCACACTTATAAGTGAGAACATGCAGTATTTGGTTTTCTGTTTCTGTGTTAGTTTGCTAATGATAATTGCCTCTAACTCAATTCATGTCCCTGCAAAGGACATGATCTCATTATTTTTAATGACTGCATAGTATTCCATGATATACATGCACTATATTTTCTTTATCCAATCTATAAATGGTGTTTTGTCCATTTTTAATAGGATTATTTCTTATGAGTGAGTAGTCTTAGTTTCTTACATATTTCTGATATAAGCCTCTTATCTGATATATGACTTGCAAATATTTCAATCTGTTAATTGTCTCTTCACTCTACTGATTGTTTCCTTTGTTGTAAAGAAGATTTTCACTTGACGTAGTTGGAAAATTGTCTATTTTTGTTCTTGTTGCCTATGCTTTTGAGGTCATATTCAAGAAGTAACTGCCTAGACCAATGTTACAGATCTTTTCCCCAAAGTTTTCCTCTAGATGTTTTATTGATTCAGGTCTTATATTTAAATCTTTAATTCATTATGAGTTGTTTCTCACATATGCTCTGAGATAAGATTTCAATTTTATTTTTCTGCATGTAAATAAACATTTTCCCAACGTCCTTTATTAAAGATATTGTTATTTTCCCATTTGTATTCTTGGAACCTTTGTTCAATATCCTTTGACATTAGAGGTTGTGACATGGTAAAATCCCCATAAAACTGCATACCTCAACCATACCTCGGCTTTCTATTGAAACTGCTCTCTGTAACCCAAATGTGACAGGCAAGCAGTCCAAACCCATGCCATCTTGGCCCCTGCGACTTGTAATAAGTAATTAAGGACTGTAATTTCCACCCTACCCAGACAATGTGTAAACAAATGCTAACCTTGACTTTTGTGAACCACTTAAATAACAATCAGAATGTCAAAAGATGAGGGTGAGCCCCTTGCCCTCATCTCCACCCAGGAGGTGATTTACAGAATCTCCTAGCCCTCAGAATGTCTGAAGCCCCTCACTCCCACTCCTGCCCCCACCCTCACTCCCGAGGTGGTTTTACGGGCATAAAAGGTCTTGACACCCTTGTTTTGGGGCCACGGGTTGGAGAGATGTGAATCCTCCGTGGCCGCTGGCAATAATGACCCTGCAATTTGGCATACTTTTGTCTTGGTGTTGACTTTCTATGTTCGGGCCAGTACAACATTTTGGAGGTCCCACCAAGATTTATCTTCATCCATCACCAGACAAAAGCTGTCTCAGAGTCTCGCCCGGGCAGCCACTCCCACCTCAGGGACCTCTAGGGGAGGTGCCCCCTGAGATGTTCCAGGGCCCCAGAGTTCCAGCCCCATGGAGGATGAGCGACTACCCAGCCGACATTCATCTGAAATTCCTTAGGGTCCCGGGAACCTCCGGAGGTAAGTCAGGTCTGGGGACCGGTCCATCAGGGGGGCCTGAGTCGGGGGACCGGATGCAGTCATTGCAACTCTGACCAGGCAAGCTTACTGTGAGACATCACGGGAGGCTCAGGTTACCTCACTGGAGGCTCAGGTTACCTCACTGGAGGCTCAGGTTACCTCACTAGAGGCTCGGGTTATTTCGTTTTTGGTTGTTTTCCAGAACCTCAGTGTGAGTGAGAGTGAGTGTGTATATAAGTAGTCCCACAGCTGGAAGGCTATGGGGCTTGTATGGGTCTTCACCTGTGGTTCCACGGGGCCGTCATAAGGCATAACGGTGATTCATCTCAGAACTGAAAATTCTGAGGTGACCAGGCCTGGGGTTTATACGGGTACCCCCTAGCCAAGATGCTCTGAAACATCTCCCTGGGGATGTGGCTGGGCAGGCATCAGACTGGTCTCCCACCTGGGGGGGCACCCATCCTTTGTCTGTCAATCCTATATGTGGTTCTGTCTTTATTGTAGATTCACCAGTTTTGTTAGACTCTTGTTGGCTGATACACAGTGGTTTAGACCTGTTACTCTTGAGGTGGATAATATTCTCCGTTGGCTAAGTGACCATTGACTTCAAGAAACTCTAATTGAGTTTACACCCCTGGAAATAATTATGTTCTCTTTCCTTTTCTTCTTCTTCTATCATTGAGGCCTCATTCTTCCTTTTCTTCATGTCTGAGAGAAAATTCTGCCCCTGACTACTTGGGTGTAGTTTTGTTTTCTCTGTTTTAGGGAATGAAACTTTAAATAAGAAACTACCACCTCTCTTTGCCCTTTTGGGTAAAAAAAAAAGGAGTAATTGTCTCTTCTGTCAAAAGAAATACAAACAGGGAGGGGAAGAGGAGAGAGAACAAGAAAGTAGGGGAGGAAAAGAAAGAGAGAGAGGAGACAGAGAACAGAGAAAGAGAGAAAGTAGACAGAGGAGAGAGGAGAGAGGACAAGAAAGTAAGAGAGAGGAAGAAGAGAGGAGACAGAAAAGAGGAAGAGAGGAGACAGAAAAGAGAGAGAGAGGAGACAGAGACAGGGAGAGAGGAGACAGAGACAGGGAGAGAGAGAAAAGAGAAAAAAAAAGTAGACAGAAGAGAGGAGAGAGGATAAAGAGAGGAGAGAGGAGACAAAGAGAAAAGAAAAAAAAAGAGAGAGAGAGAGCCAGAAGAGAGAAAGATAGGGAGAGAGGAATTTAATGCTTTTCAGACTCCCTGTGTCAAGGTGACCAAAAGCTGCAGGAGCGAGGAACTCGCAGCCGGCCCAGCTGCTGCAAGCTCAGTTTTTAAACTGACACAAAAAGGGTTTTTTTTTCTTTCTCTGCCAGCCTCCAGCCCCACCTGGCTTTCAGGCTGGCCACACTGCCTCAGAGTGCAGTATTTGCATCCAAAATCTGGCTTTAAAAAAAGCTTTATAACTCTTTGTAATGCAAGTGACTTGTTAGCACAGTAGTTAAAGTGTAGGACTTGCAACTGCAAGGTTGCTGGTTTAAATCCTCAGTGAAATCAGTCTTAAATTAGTGAAACCTCTTGGGGGAAATTCAAAAAGTGAAGGAAAAACCAAATGGGATCGTCTAGCTCCCTGCCTTGTACCCGCCCCCTCCAATGCATGACAGCCAACTTCAAGGTTGGGTTTTCAGGCCAATATGGGGTAAAATTAACCCCTGGAGAACTTTGCTCTTTATCTAAACTAGAATGGCTGTCATTTGGAATTGGGTGTCCTGACACTGGGACCTATGACTCAAAAAAAAAAAAAAAGATTGCCCAGGAAAATTGCCCAGGTTGCACGGAAAGTGGTCGTAGGAACTCCTGGACACCCTGACCAGTTTCTATACATTAACCGATGGTTGGATTCAGTCCAAAAACCCCCTCCCGACCCCATCATGGCTGAAACATTGCATAACATGATTTCAGGTCATGTTAACTGGCCCAAAGAAAGCCCCTTCTGGGCCAGTCATTCTCCCCACCCCAGCGAAGGATCAGGAATTACCTCCACCCTACTCAAGGCCCTCTGAACCACTTAAGTAACAATCAGAATGTCAAAAGTCCCCTGGCCCTTAGAATATCTGGAGCCCCTCACCTTCATCTCCGCCCAGGAGGTGATTTACAGAATCCACTAGCCCTCAGAACATCTGAAGCCCCTCACCCCCACCCCTGCCCCTCACCCTCACTCCCGAGGTGGTTTTACGGGTATAAAAGGTCTTGACACCCTCCTTTTGGGGCCACGGGTTGGAGAGACGCGAGTCCTCCATGGCCGCCGGCAATGAAGACCCTGCAATTTGGCATAATTTTGTCTTGGTGTTGACTTTCTATGCTCGGGCCAATACAACAGATAGTTTACTTCCAAACAAAAGACAAACTTAATTTTCTGAAGAAATCAGATTACTCTGACAGCAAGTGACTTCTTTTAATGTTTATACTTTATGCCTAGTTAATTCCTGCTCAGTAAAACAAAAAATTATAAAATCTAAAACAGGAGATGAAGCCATGTCTCCTCATAGTCCTCTTGCTCATTACAAAGGGTATAGGACAGCCTCAAAAACTCTGAAATATATTTATATTAAAATGAAAATTTTGGTATAAAACAGTCATGTTTATGAGCATACAGCTGCCAAAGCAAAACACTAGCCTACCTAATATATTTTTTCGTATTTAATCTCCAAGGAGTGTAAATTAAGTGTCAGTATTAAACTAAACACTGAGAATTGTTAAGGAGAATAAGGTCATGGCCATCAGATATGTGCACAGTAATAGGAAAGGTGGACCCATTAACATTCCAAACATTGTTACAGTTACAAAACCTCTTTGGAATTCATTATCTCATTTGATCTTCACTGTAACTAGTGAAGGAGGTCTTACTTAAACTCTCACTTTGCAGATAAGAAAATTGAAGCTTAGAAAGGTTAATTAATTTGTCCAAATGTACACTCTAAATGAGATTCTGAAACAATAATTTTTTTTGAAATCTAATGCTCATTCAACTCTGCAATAGCTGCTTAATTCACAAATACTAGCATTTAAAATATAAAACAAATATTTTTATTATTAACCACTTAGGCAATATTTCACTGAAAGTGTTTTGATTCATTTCCAAAATTTAATTTGAATAATGTAGTGGACATTTCTTGTTTCATGCTACATAGCACTCATGTTATTCATACTCTGGTGAAATGCATCCTGGTTTTACTTAGTATGAGAACTCAGCTACCCCTTTCCATTAGTGTTTATAGCAAACATGGTTAGTGAACTGTCCAAATGCTTCAATCATTTTGGTTTCCTGTGTGCCACCTGCCCAGCTTCTATGTGCATTTGCTTCCTCGGGCCAGGCTTCAGAAACATGGAACCACTTTGCTCTCATGCACCAAAAGTCTGGAGTTTATTTATATGTATGATCAATAATTTAAAAGTGTAAGAATAAATTTAAAAGTGTAAGTGAAATCACACCCTTATTTGTTTTCTTCTTCTTTTCTGTCCTCCTGTCTGATTTCTGACTTAATCACTTACACAGGGATCCTTGTTCTCAACATCTACTTCTGGGGAACCTAACCCAAGACAGGAGTGGATCATGTGACCTGGCCCTAAGCCCGTTGGTAACTCATAGTCTTCTGTCAGAAGTTTGTGTTTAGGATTGGCATCAAACAATAAGAAACAATGAGATTTCCCTGGGAATCCTACTGGAGAGAATATTGTCCTTTCATAGAGAATCAAAGCTAAGAGAATGTAAAGTCTTGACATTCTAGCACTAGTTTTTTCAGCCTGTCGTAGGGGAGCACCAAAGACTAAAGAAGAGTCAAGATAAGCCAATACATGGGAGGAAAACAGAATACTAAGTAAACCATTTATGCCTGCACATCAAGCTATGCCTGAAGGCAGCCCAACTGCTGGACTTCTCAGTTAAAAGAGCCAAAAACAATTCTCTTTATGCTTATGCCATTGTATTAAGTTCATTCTCACATTGCTATAAAGAAATACCCAAAACTGGGTAATTAAAAAAAAAATGGTTTAATTGACTTATCATTCCACATGGCTGGAGAGGCCTCAGGAAATTTACAGTAGTGGCAGAAGGGAAAGTTGGCATATCTTACATGGTGGCAGACTACAGAGAAAGAGAGACAAGGAGACAAAGAAAGAAGGAGGAAGAACTCCTTATAAAAGCATCAGATATTGTGAGAACTCACTCACTATAACAAGAACCCTCATGATCCAGTCACCTCCCTCCCTCAACATGTGTGGATTACAATTAGAGATGAGATTTGGGTGGAGACACAGAGCCAAACCATGTCAGGCAGGTTGGCTCGAATTCTCTGAAGACAAAGAATGACTGCTGATTCATAGTGGAAACTGAGATTCATGTTTCAATTGAGATAAAGTAAGAGGTAGTAAGTCCTCTTTTTCTCAGTCATGAAAAATATCTTGAAACCATTCAATTGTCTGAAAGAAATACATTAGAAAAAATAAATTTAACAGAATTTAACTGAGCAAAAAATGATTCGAGAATCTGGCAGCCCCCAGAATCAGAATAGGTTCAGAGTGATTCTGTGGCTGACACATGGTAGGACAATATTGTCAACTAAAAAAAAAAAAAAAATCAAAGTTTTAAAGAATTAAAGTTAGTTTCATTTAGAAGTCTTACTGAGGACTATAGACTGAGGCTTATAGCAGAGGAGCAGTTCAGTAACACTGCTCCAAAACAGTGTTTCAGCTCACAGCTTATATACAGGTGGTAGAAGTTCAGAACATGCAAAATCACATCAAATTTGCTCAAAAGTTATATTAAAGCAGGATTGCATCAAGATTTCTATGTTAGAATACATCTGTTTTTAGATTACAGAGGCATCATCACTAACCTCAACAGATGTTATTTTATGTGCAAGAAAAGGCAAAGACTGGAGTCATTTATCCTTTAAGAAATGTAGTGACTCAGGCAAGAGATATGGGGCACATGTATTCTATCCTGTTTTGTTGTCAAAGCATCTTTCTGGAGAGCTGCACGTGGTCACAGAGTCAGGGGCTGTGTGAAATTATGCTAGCAAGCAGAAAAGAGAAAACATGGTGTCTTATATTTGTTACTTTGTTTCACAATATTTATGAGCAGAAAAGGGAAAGTGACGTACAGAAAACCGACCTGACTTCCAGAAACAGCTGGATTGGTTACAGCTCTGTGTTTGCCTTATTTGAAGAGTTGGCCTTCTGTGATTGGTTAAGACTCAACCTCTCAATTTTGAGAGACTGACCTAAACCTTAAGCATTGACATCAAGGATGAAAGCAGAGGGCACGTTCTTACTGTGCTGGAATCTCCTGTTTTCAGAGAGGAAAAAACAAAAACAAAAACTGGTCTGTCTTGGGATCTATCTGCTTCTTTAAAGTTTCAGTTCGATTGGATGGGATTTAGTATAATTGACTCCATTTTGACTTGGTCTGGTCTGCCGAGGATTGGTGCACAAACTCTGTAAAAGACTACACCTCGCATAATTTTGTTTAATTCCCCTCATTTGGTCAAGTTGTCACTTAGGTGAGAGTGTGACCAAAACTTAGAGCTTAAGCACTACTCTCGGTTACCATCATTTTGGGTTTCCAAAACAGCATGTCATTCATAGGTTCCAGTGTCCTCAAGATCACATGTTTATTTGAGTTTTTGCCATTCCAGTTAAGGAGAGACCATTTGACATTCTATGGATGGCTGCATGGAAATGTTTAAAACTTCTGTGACAATAAAGCCCACTAGGGAGACTATTATTATGATTATCAGGAATATAATAGCAAGAGTTTAGAGTATGGTCCTTAGATAAGTTCCCCATGAACGATATCAACTAAAATTAAATAGATCAAAGAAGGATCCAGAGATGAAGAGTTTGTTTTAACCAAGCAGACTGTTTGATAATCTCCTGCAACTGAAACTCTGTAATACCCAAAGTATTCATCCATGTGCAAGAAGAAGTGTCTGCAATTGCACAGATTCTTCCCTGTTCAGCCAGTAGGCAATCTAGATATTATCTAGTACACTTTAGCAAGGGAATTTAAAGAAGTCTGTTGTGCAACCATGGCCTTTGCAGTAGGGTCTGTAACAGAGCCTACCATGAGGGACAAACTTCTAATTATTGCCTCTTTTACTCCAAACCATGGAAGAAAGACCTAACAACGATGTCTGTTCAGTAAGTTTAAAGCCCTCAGCAATGTTTTCATGAACACATGATATAATACAAATAATTCCAAAATTTTATATTGTCACAGATAGTAATAATGCTATTATTATCATTATTATTATTATTAATTAGAAGCAATGTATTGCTGAGTGTGGATTATGAAATTATATGGCTGCTGAAGTTGTATGCATGGTTTCATAGACTCTAGCTATCTAGCTGTCTAATTTTGGAAAAAATAATTTTTCTGAAATTGAATTGCCTAATGCATAAGATGAGAATTATGAGAGTATTTATATTGTTTGGTTCTCTGAGAAATAATTGTGACAAAACATGTTCCAATTTTTAGCATAATGGTGTCCACGTAGAAAGAATTTAATGTTAGCAATTGTCATTGTTTATAAGGGTGAACTAATTTATGCATATTTACTATGTATGCTGCTTTTTAAAAATTGTTTTTACAAAAATTATCTCTTAAACTCAGTATGCAAAAAGCTCACATAGCTAAAGGTAAAATATTTCACTTTATCCCATATCTCTGAAGAGGCTCTCAATACCATATGCATGGTAGTCAATTAAGAAAAATGTGTGACAGGCTTTCAGGCAGTGCACAAGAAATGTTTACTGAGTTAATGTATGCATCTTCCCTGAGAAAGGGTGCTTATATAACATCAAAAAATGTAAAGATTTAATTTTAAGCAAGCAACTATTCCATTCATTTGTATGGAATCTTTGAATAAAAGCTTTAATCAACTTTTACTGAATATATTCATTTCTTTTTCTTTATTGATCAATGTATTATTATTAATACTAAAATTTTACAGATATCATAACAACATAATATCATTATAAAGTGTTAAAAATTATACAACAGTTTCAAGTATATTAGCACATATAACTCAAAGTATCTGTATGGCTGGGAGGCTGTGTTTCTACTCCTATTCACAAACCAATAAGCTCAGGTTTATAGAAAAAAGATAAATTAAATGAAGTTATAGAGTTGAGCTAAGGAGCCTGTTGCTGCCCCAAATCTCATTGTTTGCAGAATAAATTTTGCTGTTTTGAATCATGTGCTCTATGATAAAACTTACTGAAGGGAAATTTGGGGATTAAATCTTTGAGAAGCATGTGCAGGGGAGCTCTACATAATTGAAATTCAAACAAACCTGACATATAACATGTCTACATGGGAGCCAAAGGCAACGCTTTCATTTTGAGGAAGAATGGTATAAAAGCCCCACCCTTCACAGTGCTCTTCTGAGGCATATCATTAAATTGGTGTGAATCAGGCAGAATTTTGTCAGTTATTTTATCTGAGAAAATTTGATATAAAAAATCATAATCATATATATATTTAAAAAATTTTTTAAGTTGTAAAAATGCAGAAATGAAGCACTAAGGTAGTGATTATCAAAGCGTGATCTATAGACAGCTGAGAATCACCGAGAATATCTCATGAGGTCTGTAAAGTTAAAAAAGTTATAATAAATTAAGATATGATTTGTCTTTTGTACTTTCACTGTCATCCTTTTATGAGTAAAGTTTTTCTAGAGAATATGTAATGTCTGGTGACATCATTGCCCTAATGATTAGGGGGATATTTGCTTCTTCATCATTTTCCTAGAGTTTTTCAGGTTTGTTCAAAATACATACATATTTAGATGTTACCTCAGTTTGTACTGTGTTCTTACAAATTAATCTTTGGTTATACTTGCTATATTCTCTGCAATCTCATTATTGTTCAACAAATACTTATTTTGAAATCCCTAAATTTTCTTTTCTTTTCTTTTCTTTTTTCAGACATAGTCTGGCTCTGTCGCCCAGGCTGGAGTGCAATGGTGCAATCTCTGCTCACTGCAACCTCTGCCTCCCAGGTTCAAGCAATTCTCCTACCTCACCCTCCCATGTAGCTGCCACAATGCCCGGATAATTTTTCATATTTTTAGTAGAGACGGTGTTTCACCATGTTGGCCAGAATGGTCTCCAACTCCTGACCTCAGGTGATTCACCAGTCTCGGCCTCCCAAAGTGCTGGGACTACAGGCGTGAGCCATTAAGCCCAGCCTGAAATCCCTAAATTTTCAATAGGCATATGTATAAATATAATGTAAAATAAGTATACTGTATTATATTGCTTTGTAATATTTTATATTTTTCAAATACATGTGAAAGTATATGGCTTTTTAAAACAACATAATTTTCAAATATAGTGTACATTTGTTTTTACTTTTGAATTTATAATATTTAATTTAAAATAAAACAAAATATATAATGTTTTTTGTTCCAATTAAGAATGGATCCATACTTAAATGTTTGGAAGTCTTGATGTATTAATACACAGTTATAGTTTTTCATCTAAATAGGCTAAAAACAAAACTTTTACATACCAAAATTAAATGTGATGGAAACTATATCAAATTAGGTTTTCTTCTAGGGTTTTTCTGGTTATTAGAGAAATCCAAATCAAAACCACAATAAGAAATCATTTTACATTAGTTTAGAATGATAATCATTGAAAAGTAAGGAAACAACAGATTCTAAAAAGGATGTGGAGAAATAGGAACACTTTTACACTATTTGTGGGAGTGTAAATTAATTCAACCACTGTGGCAGACAGTGTGGTGATTTCTCAAGAATCTAAAACTGGAAATACCATTTAACCCAGAAATCCCATTACTGGGCATATACCCAAAGGATTATATATCATTCTACTAAAAAGGCACATGCACACATATGTTTATTATAGCACTGTTCACAATAGCAAAGACTTGGAATCAACCCCAAATCCCATCAATGATAGACTGGATAAAGAAAATGTGGCACAGATATACCACGGAATACTACGCAGCCATATAAAAGGATGAGTTCATGTCCTTTGCAGGGACATGGATGAAGCTGGAAACCATCATTCTTAGCAAACTAACAGAGAAACAGAAAATCAAACACTGCATGTTCTCAGGGGGAGTTGAACAATGAGAACACATGGACACAGGGAGGGGAACATCACACAGTGGGGCCTGTCAGGGGATGGGGAACTAGGGGAGGGTTAGCATTAGGAGAAATACCTAATGTAGATGAGGGGTTGATGGATGCAGCAAACCAACCATGGCACATATATAACTATGTAACAAACCTGCATGTTCTGCACATGTATCCCCAAACTTAAAGTATAATTTAAAAAAAAGAGAAATAAATTACACAAAGAAAAAATAAATCTCTTTATACTTTATCAGGACAGAGCAATTCAAACAAAATATATGTAAATGACAAAAAAAAAGTTTAAGTTATTTGCTACTGAATATGCTCTTCATGAGCACACTGTCTTCTTCAGCCCTCCAGTTTACCTGAGAGGGTAGAAGCTTCTTCTCTGGAACAATCTGTAGGCTCTAGCCCACTCCCAACATAAATATAATGTGGGGTAGGGGAGCAAAGCATCTAGAGTATTTTTATGTGATTATAGTAAAGTCGCTATCATCTTTTAAAAAGTGTATCATAACTGTACGACTCTTCATGTTAGGCCAATGGTAACCACAGAGACAATACAGCAGATAAAAGCAGAGAAAGAAAAAGCAGAGCATCATAGGAAACCACCAAACTGCAGAGGTAAACAATGACAGAGAAAGATAGAAATGAGGGACCTATAAAAGAAAACAATTAACAAAATGGAAGAAGTAATTTTTTATATAGAAATAATGGCATTGAATGTAAATGAGATAAATTCTCCAATTAAAATATATAGAGTGTATTAAAAAACAACCAAGATATAGCTATATACTGCCTGCAAAACACTGATCTCACAGTTAAAGAAATATGAACTAAAAGTGAAGGGATGTTGTGTGTATTAGTCCTTTCTGCATTGCTATAAAGGAATACCTGAGACTAGGTAATTTATTTATAAAGAGATTTATTTTGCCTCATGGTTCTGCAGACTACAAGAAGCATGGTGGCAGACTCTGTTTCTGATTGAGAGCTTCAAGAAGCTTAAAATCATGACAAAAGGCTGGGTGCAGTGGCTCACACCTGTAATCCTAGAACTTTGGGAAGCCAAGGTGGGCACATCAAAAGGACAAGAAATCAAGGACATCCTGGCCAATATCATGAAACTCTGTCTCTACTAAAAATACAAAAATTAGCTGAGTGTTGTGCCACACGCCTGTAGTTTCAACTACTCGGGAGGCTGAGACAGGAGAATTGCTTGAACCCAGGAGGCGGAGGTTGCAGTGAACTAAGATTGTGCCATTGCACTCCAGCCTGGTGACAGAGTGAGACTCTATCTCAAAAAAAAAAAAAAAAAAAGTCATGACAAAAGGCAAGGGGAGAGCAGGCATGTCACACGATGAGAGAGAAAGCAAGAGAAAGGAGAGGAGGCAACACTTTCTCTTAAACAACTAGCTCTCTTATGAACTAATGGAGTGAGAACTGACTTATCTCCAACAAGAGGCATCAAAACATTCATGAGGAGTTCCTCTCATGACACAAACACCTCGTATCAGGCCCCAGCTACAACACTGGGTATCACATTTCAACATGATATTTGGAAGGGACAAATATTCAAACTATATCAAATGTAAAAAGATATTCCATGAAAATGGAAACCCAAAGCAAACAGGAGCAGTCATACTTACATCAGATAAAATATATATTAAATTTTAAAAACTAAAAACAAAAAGATCGTATATAATGATAAAGGAATCAATTAAACAAGAAAATACAACAATTGCAAAAATATATGCAGCCAACACGAGAGTACCCACATATAGAAAGCGAATACTATTAGTTATAAAGTGAAAGATAGACTGCATTACAATAATAAAAGGAAGCTTAAACAATTCATTTTCAATAATGGACAGAAAATCTACACAAAATAAGCAATAAAGAAACATCAGATTTAAACAGGATCATACACCAAATGGATCTCACAGACATATAAAGAACATTCCATTGAATGACTGTAGGATACATGTTCTTCTCAACCTCACATGAAACAATTTCCAAAATAGATTCCATATAGGAATAGGACACAAAAAAAGTCTTAAAAAATTTAAGAAGATACAGATCATATCAAATACCTTCCTTTGCCCACTTTTTGATTTTTTTTTTTTCTTGTAAATTTGTTTAAGTTCTTTGTAGATTCCGGATAGTAGCCCTTTGCCAGATGGGTAGATTACAAAAATTTTTTCCCATTCTGTTGATTGCCAGTTAACTCTATTGATGGTTTCTTTTGCTGTGCAGAAGCTCTTAAGTTTAATTAGATCCTATTTGCCTATTCTGGCTTTTATTGCCATTGCTTTTGGTGTTTTAGTCATGAAGTCCTTGCCCATGCCAATGTTCTGAATGGTATTGCCTAGGTTTTATTCTAGAGTTTTTATGGTGTTAGGCGTTTATGCAGCCAACAAACATATGAAACTAACTCATCATCACTTGTCATTAGAGAAATGAAAATCAAAACCACATTGTGATATCACCTCATACCAGTTAGAATGGCAATCATTAAAAAATCAGGACACAGGAGATGCTGGAGAGGATGTGGAAAAATAGGAAGGCTTTTACATTGTTGGTGGGAGTGTAAATTAATTCAACCATTGTGGAATACAGTGTGGCAATTCCTCAAGGATCTAGAAATATAAATTCCATTTGACCCAACAATCCCATTACTGGGTGTAGACCCAAAGGATTATAAACCATTCTATTATAAAGACACACACACGTGTGCTTACTGTGGCACTGTTTACAAAAAATAGCAAAGACCTGGAACCAACCCAAATGCCCATCAATGATAGACTGGATAAAGAAGATGTGGCATATATGCACCATAGAATACTGTGCAGCCATAAAAAAGGATGAGTTCATGTCCTTTGTGGGTACATGGATGAAACTGGAAACCATCATTCTCAGCAAACTGACACAAGAACAGACAACCAAACACCGCGTGTTCTCACTCATAACTGGGTGTTGAACAATGAGAACACATGAACACAGGGAGGGGAACATCACTCACCGGGGCCTGGGGGGTGGAGGGCTAATGAAGGAATAGCAGAAGGTGGGGGATTAGGGAGGGATAGCATTAGGAGAAATACCTAATGTAGATGACAGGGTGATGGATGCAGCAAACCACCACAATGGCACATGTATACCTATGTAACAAACCTGCATGATCTGCACATGTACCTGAGAACTTATAGTTTTTTAAAAAAATTAAAAATAAAAGATAGGAACAAAAGATAGAAAAAAAATCTTTATGACTACAATGGTATAAAACAACAAGAATGACTTCAGAAATTTTGCAAATATATGAAAATTAAACAACATGTTTTTAAGCAACTAATAAATCAATATGACAGTAATTAAAATTTTCCTTTAGATGGAATATTACAGAGCATAAAAATCAATAAAATCATACATTTTACAATGACATACATGCAGCTGGAGGTCATTATCCTAAGTGAAATAATGCAGGAACAGAAAACCAAATGCCACATATTCTCACATATGGACATAAAAATAGCTATAATAGACTCTGCGGCCTACTATATGGGGCAGAGAGGGACAGGGACAAGGGCTGAAAAATGAACTATTGGATATGATAGTTACTGCCTGGGTGGCAGGATCATTCATATCCGAAACCTCAGGATCACACAATACATCCATGTAACAAACCTTCACATGTACTCCCTGAATTTAAAATGAAAGTTAAAATATAATAAACAAATTCTTGAGAAAAATGAGAATGGAAACATATTTTACCAAAATCTATGAACATAGCAAAAGTAGTTCTAAGAGAAAAGTTTATGGCAGTAAACCCCTATGTTCAACAAGAGAAAAGATTTCTAGCAAACAACCTAACAATGTACCTCAAGAAACTAGAAAAACAAGAACAAATTATATTGAAAATTGGTAAAAGGAAAGAAATATAAACCTCAAAGCAGAAATAAAATAGAGGCCGAAATGTTTTAAAAGATTAATTAAACAAAAAGTTAGTTTTTTAAAAAGGATAAACAAAGTCAATAAATGTTTAGCTAGACTTATTAAGGAAAAAAAAGAGAAGCCTCAAATAAGTAAAATTAGATTTGAAAAAGGAGACATTACAACTGATACCATAAAAATACAAAGGATAATAAAAGACTGTTATGAACAACTATATGTCAACAAATTTAATAACACAGAAGAAATGAATAAATTACAGACCATATACAATCTACCAACATTAAATTCTGAAGAAATAGAAAATATGAACACACCAATAATGAGTAAGGGAATTGCATCAGTAACACAAAGTCTTCCATCAAAGAAAAGCACAGAGCCTAATGATTTCACTGCTGCATTCTACCAAACATTTAAAGAAGAATTAATGCTAATTTTCTTCTAATTGTTACACAAAATTGAAGATGAGAGAATAATTCTAAACTTATTTTATAAGGCTGGCATTACTTGGATTCCAAAACCAAAGAAAAACATAACAACAACAAAATTATAGGCTCATATCACAAATATAGATGCAAAGTTTCCCAACAAGATACTAGCAAAGTGAATCCAACAACATATTAAAAATAGCATTTACAGCTAGGCACAGTGACTCACGTTTGTAATCCTAGCACTTTGGTAGGCTGAGGCAGAAGAATCACTTGAGCCCAGGAATTCCAAGACCAGTCTGGGCAACACAATGAAGCTTCATCTCTATAAAAAATGAACAAAATTGACTGGGTATGCTGGCGCACACTTTCGGTCCCAGCTTCTTGGGAAGCTGATGTGGGAGGATTCCTTGAGTACAGGAGATCAAGGCTGCAGTGAGCCATGATTATGCCACTGCATTCCTGCCTGAGTGACAGAGTAAGATCTTGTTCCCCAAAAACAAATAAAAAAGAAATTACTTGGGGAGGATGAGGTGGCTGATAGGACACAGATAAGTGGAATAGCTCCCACCAAGGGCCTGAGGTGACTGGTGTGCTTCTAATAGATCTCCACAGAGAAGAAGCTAAGAGTGAATGGAAGGAAGACACAGAAGCTAGGCTGACGGGGGAAAAAAATCTGGGAAACCTGCAATGGCTACCAAGCACTGAGAATTATTTTTGAATCCCAGCAGCTCTGGGGCAATGAGTCAGTTAAACTGGCAAGGAGTAATGTGCTCTCATCACAGGCATCTGGATTCCTGGCAGGAGGGGACCCTCAACCATCACAGACACTTGAAGTGGTTATATCAGGGGTTTCTGCTTTTGCATCTCCCTTATTTTCTCTTGCCACCACCATGATTCTGAGGCCTCCCCAGTGCCTTTCACCTCTCACCATGATTCTGAGGCTTTCCCAGCCATGTGGAATTATAAGTTCAATTAAACCTATTTTTCTTCCCAGTCTCAGGTATGTCTTTATCAGCAATGTGAAAACAGACTAATGTAGACACCAAGAAAGAAAAATTAAATCCCAGGACTAGACGGATTCATAGCTGAATTTTAAAAGATGTTCAAAGAAGAGCTGGTACCATTCCTACTGAAACTATTCCAAAAAGTTGAGGAAGAGGGACTTCTCCTTAACTCATTCTATGAGGGCAACATCATCCTGATACCAAACTCTGGTAGAGATATGACAAAAAAGAAAACTTCGAGTCAGTATCCTTGATGAATATCAATGCAAAAATCCTCAACAAAATACTGTGAAACTGAATCCAGCAGCACATCAAAAAGCTTATCCATTACGATCAAGTAGGCTTTATTCCTGGGATGCAAGTTTGGTTCAATATATGCAAATCAATTAATCTGATTTATCACATAAACAGAACCAAAGACAAAAATCACATGATTATCTCAATAGATACAGAAAAGGCCTTTGATAACATTCGACATTCTTTCATGTAAAAAACTCTCAGTGAACTACGTATTGAAGGAACATACCTCAAAATAATAAGAGCCATATATGGCAAATGCATAGCCAGTGTCATACTGAATGAGCAAATGCTGAAAGGATTCCTCTTAAAAATCAGGATAAGAGAGGAATGCCTTCTCTCACCACTCCTATTCAATACAGTATAAGAAGTCCTGGCCAGGGCAATCAAGCAAGAGAAATAAATAAAGACAACCCAAATAGGAAGAGAGAAAGTCAAACTATTCTTGTTTGCAGATGATATGATTGTATATGTAGAAAACCCCATCGTCTCAGCCAAAAGCTCCTTAAGCTAATGAACAACTATAGAAATGTCTCTGGATACAAATTCAATGTATGAAAATTGCTAACATTCCTATATGCCAGCAACAGTTAAGCTCACAGCCAAATCTGGAATGCAATCTCATTCATATTTATCACTAAAAAAAGTAAAATACCTAGGAATATAATTAACAAGGGAAATGAAACATCTCTACAAAGAGAATTATGAAACACTGCTCAAAGAATCAGAGAAGATACAAACAAATTGAAAAACATTCCATGCTCATGAATAGGAATTATCAGTATATTTAAAAATGGCCATAGGGTCCAAAGCAATATACAGATTAAATGCTTTTCCTATTAATTATCACTGATATTCTTCGAGGAACTAGAAAAAATTATTTAAAAGTTCAAATGGAACCAAAAAAGAGCCTGAATAGCCAAGGCAGCTCTAAACAAAAAGAACAAAGCTGGAGGCATCATGCTACCTGACTTCAAACTATGAAATAGGGCAAGAGTAACCAAAACATCAGGGTACGGATACAGAAAGACACATAGACCAACGGCACAGAATAGAAAACCCAGAAATAAGACCACACACCTACAACAATCTGACCTTAGACAAATCTGACAAAAACAAGCAGTGGAGAAAGGATTCCCTAGTCAATAAATGGTGTTGGGATAACTGGCTAACCACATGCAGAAGATTGAAATTGGATTCCTTCCTTATATCATATACAAAAACCAACCCAAGATGGATTAAAGGCTTAAGTGTGAAACCCACAACTATAAAAATCCTAAAAGACAATATCTGTCTTTTTAATGATATCATTAGGAACACAGGCATGGGCAAAGATTTCATGACAAAGACATTGATATGGTTTGGCTCTCTGTCCCCACCCAAATCTCATCTTGTACTCCCATAATTCTCATGTCTTATGGGAGGAACCCAGTGGGAGATAACTTGAATCATGGGGTCAGTTTCCCACAAACTCTTCTCGTGGTAGTGAATAAGTCTCACGAGATCTGATGGTTTTATCAGGGGTTTTTGCTTTTGTATCTTCCTCATTTTCTCTTGCTACCACCATGTAAGAAGTGTCTTTCACCTCCTGCCATGATTCTGAGGCCTCCTCAGCCATGTGGAGCTGTAAGTCCATTTAAACATCTTTTTCTTTCTAGTCTCAGGTGTATCTTTATCAGCAGCATGAAAATGGACTAATACAGTGAGTTGGTACCAGTAGAGTGGGGTGTTGCTGAAAAGATAACCAAAAATGTGGAAGTAACTTTAGAACTGGGTAACAGGCAGAGGTTGGAATAATTTGCAGGGCTCAGAAAAAGACAGGAAAATGTGGGAAAGTTTGGAACTTTCTAGAGACTTGTTGAATGGCTTTGACCAAAAGCCTGATAGCGATATGGATAACAAGGTCCAGGCTGAGGTCTTCCCAGATGTTGGGGAGGAACTTGTTGGGAACTAGTACAAAGGTGACTCTTGTTATGTTTTAGAAAAGATACTGGTGGCATTTTGCCCTTGCCTTAGAGATTTGTGGAACTTTCAACTTGAGTGAGATGATTTAGGGTATCTGGTGGAAGACATTTAAAAGCAGCAAAGCATTCAAGAGGTGACTTAGGCGCTGTTAAAGGCACCCAGTTTTATAAGTGAACTAGAGCATAAAAGTTCAGAAAATGTGCAGCCTGACAATATGATAGTAAAGAAAAGCCAATTTTCCAAGGAGAAATTCAAGCCAGCTGCAGAAATTTTACATAAATAATGAGGAGCTATTATTTATGTAAATTATTTTACATAAATAATGAGGAATGTCAATCCCCAAGACAATGGGGAAAATGTCTCCAAGGCATGTCAGGCCTTCACAGCAGCCTCACCAGTCACAGGCCTGGAGGCCGAGGAGAAAATGGTTTCCTGGGTCAGGCCTAGGATTCCCATACTGTGTACAGCCTAGATACTTGGTGATCTGTGTTCCAGCTGCGCTAACTGTGCCTGAAAGGGGCCAACATAGAGCATGGGACATGCCTTCAGAGGGTACAATCCCCAAACCTTGGCAGCTTCCACATGGTGGTGAGCCTGTGAGTACACAGAAGTCAAGAAGTGGCATTTGAGGACCACCACCTAGATTTCCGAAGATGTATTCAAATGCCTGGATGCCCAGTTTGGTGCAGGGGCAGGGCACTCATGGAGAACCTCCACTAGCGCAGTGCAGAAGGGAAATGGGGGGTCGGATCCCCATACAAAGTACCTACTGGAGCACTGCTTAATGGAGCTATAAGGGGGCCACCTTCCTCCAGACCCCAGAATGGTAGATCCACCAACAGCTTTCACTGTTTGCCTGGAAAAGCTGCAGACACTCAGTGCCAGTCTATGAAAGCGGCTGGGAGGGAGGCTATTCCCTGCAAAACCACATGCTACCCAAGACCATGGGAACCCACCTCTTGCATCATCATGACCTGGATATGAGACCTAGAGTCACAGGAAATCATTTTGGAGCTTTAAAATTTGACTGCCCTGCTGAATTTCAGACTTGCATGGGCCCTGTAATCCCCTTGTTTTGGCCAATTTATCCCATTTAGAACGGCTGTATTTACCCAATACCTGTAGCCCCATTGTACCTAGGAAGTTACTAGCTTGCTTTTGATTTTATAGGCTCGTAGGCAAAAGGAACTTGCCTTCTCTCAGATGAGACTTTGGACTGTGGACTTTTGGGTTAATGCTGAAATAAGATTTTGGGGGACTGTTAGGAAGGTATAATTGGTTTTGAAATGTGAGATTTGGAGGGGCCATGGACTGAATAATATGGTTTGTCTCTGTGTACACATCTGAATCTTACCTTGAATTGTACTCTCATAATTCCCACATCTTGTGGGAGGGACCTGGTGGGAGATAATTTGAATCATGGGGTGGTTTCCCCTATACTGTTCTCATGGTACTGAATGAGTCTCATGAGATTTTATGGTTATATCAGGGGTTTCTGCTTTTGCATCTTCCTTATTTCCTCTTGCCACCACCATGATTCTGAGGTCTCCCCAGTGCCTTTCACCTCCCACTATGATTCTGAGGCTTTCCCAGCCATGTGGAATTATAAGTTCAATTAAACTTATTTTTCTTCCCAGTCTCGGGTATGTCTTTATCCGCAATGTGAAAACAGACTAATGTAGACACCAAAAGCAATTGCAACAAAAGCAAAAATTGACAAATGAAAGCTAATTAAACAAAAAAGTTTCTGCACAACAAAATAAAATTAACAGACAACCTACAGAATGGGGGAAATTTTTGCAAACTATCCATCTGAAAAAAGTCTAATATGCCTGGCTATAAGAAATTTAAACAAATTCAAAAGAAAAAACAACCCCATTAAAAGTGGGCAAAGGACATTATCAGACATTTTCAAAAGAAGGCATATATGTCACCAATGAGCATAAGAGAGAAAGCTCAACATCACTGATTATTAGTGAAATGTAAATTAAAACTACAATGAGATACTATCTCACATCTCACACCAATCAGAATGGCTATCATTATTATTGTTTTGAGTTGGAGTTTTGCTCTTGTTGCCCATGCTAGAGTGCAACAGTTCGATTTCAGCTCACCACAAACTCCTTCTCCCAGGTTCAATAGATTCTCCTTCCTGAGCCTCCTGAGTAGCTGGGATTACAGGCATGCATCACCATGCTCAGCTAATATTTTATATTTTCAGTAGAGACTGGGTTTCTCCATGTTGTTCGGCTGGTCTCAAACTCCTGACCTCAGGTGATCTTCCCACCTCAGCCTCCCAAAGTGCTCAGATTACTGGCGTGAGCCACTGCACTAGGCCTAGAATGGCTATTATTAAAAAGTCAAAAAATAACATGCTTGTGAAGTTGTAGAGAAAAAGGAGTGCTTATACACTGTTGATGGAAGTATAAATTAGTACAACCATTGTGGAAGACAGTGTGACAATTCCTCAAAGACCTAAAGACAGAAATATGATTCAACCCGGAAATCCCATTACTGGGTATATACCCAAAGTAATAGAAATTGTTCTGTTATAAAGACACATACATGGGTATGTTCATTGCAGCACTATTCACAGTAGCAAAGACATGGAATCAACCTAAATGCCCATCAATGGTAGAGTTGATAAAGAAAATGTGGTACATATATACCATGAAATTCTATACAGTCATAAAACAGAATGAGATTATGTCCTTTGCAGGCACATGAATGAAGCTGGAGGCAATTATCTTTAGCAAAGTAATGCAGGAACAGAATAGTAAATGCTTCATGTTCTCAATTATAAATGGGAGCTAGATGATGAGAACACATGGGCACATAGACCAGAATAATCCACACTGGAGCCTACTCGAGGGTGGAGTTTGCAGGAGGGAGATGATCAGGAAAAATAATTAATGGGTATTAGTCTTAATACTTGGGTGATGAAATAACATCTACAACAGATTTACCTATGTAACAAACCTGTACATGTACCACTGAACTTAAGAGTTAAAAAAAAATACAAATACACAAATGTAGGTAGTGAATATTATATTTATTTTGATTCAGCATTTATTATTATGTATATAAAAATATTCACTATGATCAAGTGAGATTCATTCAAGGGATGCAAAGAAATTTTAACAGATGCAAATCAATAAATGTGATATACCATATTAACAGAAAGACAAAAACTATAATCATTTCAATAGATTCAAAAAGCAAAGGAATTTCTAAAAATTCCATATCCTTTCATGACTAAAAACTCTCAACAAATTAACTATAGAAGCTATGAGCCTTAGCAAAATAAAGGCCAAATATGACAGACACACAAGCAACATCATACTAAGAAGAGAGAAAGGTTTTTTTTCTAAAATTAGGAATAAGAAAATGAAGTCCACATTTACTTGAGGTTGGCCAATAGGTACAACGTTACGATTAGATAAGAAGAATGAATTCTGATATTCTATATACAGTAGGGTGACTATAGTTAACGGTAAAATATTATGTATATCTAGATTAGCTTTTGAAGGCTTTCACCTCAAAGAAATAAGTGTATGAGGCAATGGATATATTACCCTGACTGAAACATTATACCACATAGATATGCATCAAAATATTGAATTGTACACCATAATACATATATAATTACAATGTATTAATTGAAAATAAGTAAATGAAATATAAGTGTATATATTTAAGTTATGGTTGTTAGCTTAGGTTTTTAAAAACAGAGTCAAAATTGAAAACTTAATAACATTTTATGGGTGAGCAAAATCTCAAAAAAATAAAGAAATGGAAAGGAAAATGAACTAAGTGAAAATAGAAGAAATGTCCGCAACACAGGGTGCATTTCTGAGCCAGCTACAGCCATATAACATACATAGGAAATAGTTCAGAGTGAAAGGACACTTTCTGAGAGAACCACTGTGTTGCAAACAGTGTTTCTCTTTTTTATCTCACACTGGCCAAGTTAACTCCAAAGAGCTCTTTATACCCAAAACTCTAAGTTTTGCCATCTCTCCTTACTGGGGACCTTCTGGAAAAGCTGATCTCAAAGTAGCAGAGGTAGCCTCTAAAAAGGTTAGGGGTGCCTTGCATCTCAGAGGCAATAGGAAAACCCAATGCAGAGGGCAGTTTTGTTTAGCTAAAAATGTGAGGTGAAACTGTTGCCCATTTAAGTCAGTGAACATCATTGTGGATTAGAAGCCCCAGCTTGAGTGTCTGGCTGGCCAAGCAGGTAGATTACCATTAAGATGTGGGTCTCACAACAAGGTGACATCACAGCTCCAGGGGCCTTCTACTCAAGAAGATCAAACCTACATGAATGGAAATAATGTCATGGAATCTTGGAAGTGCATCACAAACAGAGGAGAAATTAATAGTTGAACAAACCTGGTAAGTTATATAAAGTGGGGTCTAACACAAATGGTACTAATTTTCTGTTTGTGGATATTGCCTTAGAATCATAATAACATTTCTGTTAACTAGCCCATATTCGAATCTATGCATTCTCTGAAGATAGGGAGCATTCTCTGAAGGAACCAAGTCTACTGTAAATTATTCTGCAACAAGGTTATCTATACCAGGAAGAGTAGCTCTCTTTGATAGCCAGGTAGGTTCACTGAAGAAAATACTGCCTGAAAATATTCTTTAAGATTGTAAGGGCCACCATAAAGATATAATTTCTATCAATTAGCTTTTATTCAATCTTTAGATGGACAATGATAAGTTCTTAAAAAAAAACTTTAAATGATATCTAAGAATGAATTTCAAATGGTAAAAGAGATTTTGAAAATGGTTGTCTTGTTTTTTGAAAAGTAATGTCAAAAAGAAGAAAAAAGTTAACAATTTTCTCCCTTAAATTGGTTTTGATGTAATTACAGGACTGGAATATTAGTGTTTGGAACCATCAAAACTGCATCTTTAAAGAATTGGGTCCTTCTTGGGAGAGAAAAGGAAACATCAAAGCTCTACTGAACAATGTTAATGGATGACTTGTTTCTCTTCATGTTACTGTAAAGAGAGATAAATCATGAATCATAAATCTGTTTCTTTTTTCTTCCATCTGTATTCAACCTTAGTTCACTGACATACTTTCAGATTTCTTGTCATTAAAAGCTTTTAGGCTGCCTGTGTAATTTGGAAGAAATTCTTGTTGAGTAGGAGGAAAGATGATATTTCAATAGATCAGTATATTGACTTGATTTTTAAAGAATTATTTTGTGACACAAAGGAAGTGCTTAAAGATTGCTTTGAATTCTGAACTTTAATCTGTGTTAGAACCCAGAAAGGTAAATGTTTCCTTAATATAAACTGACCTCAACTGAAATTATGTAATTTTTTCAACAAATGTTTTAGCTGAGGCTGCAATTTGTCTTTTAATATCCATTTTTTCTCCTCTCTTCAGTCATAGAACTCTTAAATATTACCAAGTTACAGGTTCATGAGAATAAAAACTATCTGCTCTAGTTTTCTTTGCAGGTAGCTACTCCACTAAATTTAGCCTGTGGATTGTAAATAGAAGTGTATGCACACATTTCATAGCTTGTCCTTAAAGGAATGGAGACTACTCTTCACTTCCTTCTTTGCCACTTCCTTTGGCTGAAATGAAGCTATAGCAGAAACCATTTTAGGAATCATTGGCTGTAGCAGAGATAGTAATGCTCACCATTCCTCAACAGTAATGCTCAAACATTCCATATGTTGGCATATGCCCAACATATCCCTGGCTCATGCTGTTAGGTAAAGCCAAATGACTACTTCTGCCCAATACTGGGGGTAGAAATGACCTACATTACTTCTTGAGCTAGGCAGCAGAAAGGCTAGGTGCCAATTTGTGTTTTCCCTCTTCCTCGACTACGGGGACCAGGAAAGCTCATACTCCGTTTAGTAGTGCTATAAGATGAAGAGTCTCCATCATCCTATGTCACTGAGTGACTTTGTGGAGCAGAGACCTTTGCTTATGATACACTACAGAGTGAGTAGAAAATAAATCTTTCTTATATCAAACCTTTGAGATTTAAGGTATCAACCTGAGATAATTAGAGGGATCAGAATCCAGTTTAAAGAATTTATTGAAACGAAAAGCTAGGAATGATCATTCAGAAGGAAAAGATTCCAGAGAAATGAGGTCAGTGCTCTAAAGTTAAAAGTTAAGTTCTTGCTTCTATAGGTAGAAAACAAAGATGCTTAGTAAGATCATAATATTTTCTATACAAGATTGGTTTATGAGTTATATCAATTTAATTAGTAGCAATTGTAATGATTCGCATCCAAGATTATTATATTTTTAAAGTAAATATAAATATGTAATTCTGACATTACATTACCTTTTTATGTGTTTATAAATATTTATTGAACAATTACTATATTCCAACAATTATATTAAGTAATGTATGTAAATTACTTTTACTCTTTAAAACTCTATGAAGTAGATCTATAATTATGATTGACATTTCTTAGGTAAACAATCTGAACCGTAGAGAGGAAAGTAACTTGCTAAAAACCGCATAACCAATAAATAGCAAGGCAATATGGAAAACAAGTTTGCAAAGATTCTAGAGCCCAAATATTGTCCATAATACTTGTAATATTGTGAAATATATATTTAGTGTTTCCCGCATTTCCTGGTACACAGCTCTAAAACCTTTAGAATCTCAAGAGTGATAAGAGTGCCATTTGTACGCTAATGAAATTAGTGGTGGCTGGAGGTACCTAAATAGCATCTGGGTAGGGACTGCTTGCCAGAGAACCAATCATGATTAAAAGGTTGGAGCATTCAGTTCTATCTGTGACCTCTAGAGAGGGAAGACAAACTGAAGGTTAACTGATCATCAATGGCTAATGACTTAATTAACCAATCTAACTGAAGGAAACTTCCTTAATAGACCAACAGGAGAGCAGTTTTCAGGGTTTCTGGAGAGCAGAACATGTGGAGATTTCTGGAGGGCGATGTGCCAGGAGAGGGCGTGGAAATTCTGTGCCCCCTGTGTTCAGAATATTCTTTGTAATTTTCTTTATAATTAATGAGTAAATATAAGGAAAATATTTCTCTAAATCTTGTGAGCCAGTCTAAAAATTAATAAAACCCAAGTAGGGAGCAGTAGGAATCCCAATTTTTAGCCAGTTGGTCAGAGGTATAGGGACAACTTGTGGTTGTAACTGGCATCTGAAGTGGGGGGCAGTCTTGCGAGACTGATTCCTCAACCTGTAGGATCTGATGCTATCTCGAGATAGATAGTCCTGGCATTGAACTTAATTAGAGGACACCAGCTGGAGTGTGCTAGAGAATCATATGTAGAATTGGGTGTTGGTGGGTAAACCTGTGGTCACAGATGTGTTGATTGTTAAGTGAGAAAATAGGGAAAAAAACTCACTGTTTTCTTTGCCTCCTATGTCCACACATAACATACTAGCATTCATGGTGAGTTAAATGCACACATGGTTTTAAAAAATTATTTTTAATTGCTAATTTCCTATTTATTTCCTCTCCATTTTCTCTTTTCTTCTTTCATTTCTTTTTTCTCCATTTCTTCTTTCTTTACTGCTTCCTTTCCTCCATTCCTTTATTTCTGTCTTCCTCTTTCTTTTTTCTTGTGTTTTTGTTTTCTTTCATTTATTCTTCTTTTAATAATGGGATGCACACTATACTCAAAATTAGAAGTTTGCAGGATCGTTGGGCTTGCCTTTCACTATACGACAACAGATCTGTGTGAGAAATCATGTGTTCCCTCTACTTCCATGACATCTCATATTATGCCTGGAGCCATAATTTCATATCTGGAAAACTACCTTTAGAAAACAACAAATTCATTCTGGAGGATTATTGTGCAGATGAGTCTAAGGGGAGAATTGATTTCCTTCTTATTGTACCTTTCTCTTTAATAGTGCAGGTGCCTGTACTGCTCTTTGCCATGTCCCTGCATTCCAAGTAGTTGATAGCCAATTTCTTGGTGGATCATGAAAAGCCTGTAACTGGGATCATGGCTTGTTTCTGGGAAGGCTCACAGGGTGAGTGTAAAACATATGGAAATTTAACTAGAAAATTATCTGCTAGTATTGCTACTGATATTTCTAATATGCTTTTGACATGTTAACATAATGAAATATGTGGTAAGTGCTGGAGCTAAAGATATAAAAATCATAATCTTAAAGTACATGTTTCAAGATTGAGAAATAAACAGAATACACATGATAAAGGTTTAATAGAGATATACCTCTTGTATTGTGGTGGCTAAATGAGGTGTGTGGACCTAATTTGTTTGGCAGACGTGGAAAACTTTTGAGGTACAGCTTACACAACAAAGAACTTGTTTGAGCCAAGTTCGAGTGACTGAAGCTTCAGAAACACTTCCAAGTTACACGTGCTCTAGAGAATGAAGGAGAGGCTGGAGTTTTTACAGAAAACAGAATGAATCAGGAGAAGAGGTGATTACACAAGTTTTTTAACTGTTACAATTGGTGTGACGTGTCTGTCTAAAGCAATCTTGGAATCAGGGGATAGATTGTTAACAGTTAAGAAGGCAGATGTGATCAGTGACCTCCCAATTCAGCAGACAACAGTCAACAGGTGTTTTGGCAGTTGTATTCAGGCAAGAAGTTTGACCTAGTGAGTTGAGTTTTCTCTGCTTGAAACATGCCTGATGTTCCAGCGGGAATGGCTTCCCAGCTCCATTTTAGGTGCTTTCACTGATCTGTTGCCATTTTTTTTATCAGGTCACAAAAGGGAAAGGGAAGGGATTTAGGGAAGGCTCTGGGAGGAAGTGATAATTGCTCTGATTCTTAAATAGAGAATAGTAGCCAACTAAGCAGATAATAATATTAATATTAGGTTGGGATGCATAAAATTGTTGATAACTTACTCGTATTTTTTGATTATAAAAATAAAAATTCCACATGATTTAACCTAAGATTGTGTATGCTTTGTACCAATCTAAGAGTTTGATAAATATTAATTTATTTAAATCTTATTATAATCATAGGAATTATTGCTTCATAAGAGAAATAAATATAGAAAGGTCAAGCATATCCTCCAAAGTCAAAAAAAGATTCAAATCTAGGCCACCTGGTTCCAGAATGCCTTCTCTTAAGGCATTCTCTTGACTGGGAATCAGTCTAATCTTGATTTGTAGTCAAACAGTAAAGAATCTTTTTCTCTGTAAGGGTGGATTATTTTGTTTGCCTCCATATACACCTATTTTTTACAAATTCCCAGCATTCATGCTAGTTTAGACACCTCTTCATTATAGAAAAGGAAAATATTTATTTTAAATATTCATTCACACCAAGTGTAGTAGTGTGTGGCTATAGTTTCACCTACTTGAGAGGCTGAGGTGAAAGGATTACTTTCACCAGGAGTTAGAAGTCAGCCTGGACAACATACTGAGACCTTGCCTGTACAAATAATAATAATAATTTAAACAAATTTAGCCGATCATGGTGGTGCATGCCGGTTTTCCTAGCTACTTGGGAGGCTGAGGTGGTAGAATTACTTCAGTCCAGGAGTTCAATGCTACAGTGAGCTATGATTGTGCCACTGAACTCCAGCCTGGGCAACTGAGTGAGACCCCATCTCTAAAAATAAATACATAAATAAAATTAAATTTAAATGTTTATAACATATCTATTTACAAACAGAAGTCTATATCTTGATGGTCTCTGGATTATAACATTATCAAGATGGTATTGTCAAGACATCTAAAACTTCAGAACTATAAAGCAAAATTGTACTGAATTAATTCCGCATTATTTTCTACTGATTAAATATCTGTTTTAAAGAGTTAAAAATGTTTTTAAATGCCAGTTTAAATATTTATTTTGATGTGTTTGTGTGTGTGTGTGTATAATGGCAACCAGAACACTAATAAGAATTATTAAAATAGTACATCAGCCTAATGGCAGAAAAAATAAAGTCCTGATAAACCATTTATAAAACAACAACAACAGCAACCAGATTTTCTTAACTACATTAAAGCTTATGGTATACCAGTGATGAGTAACATAGACCAGTAGATTTGCTACTAATTTAAAATAAAATCATTTTTGAATACATAATGTGAATGTTAGGTTTGAGTACAACTCAATCAGTATTTGTTTTTATAATAGTAATATAGACTGACAAGGTCATATTTAGTCAAAACCAAATAAAATATCTTAAATTGTTTTTGAGCTGATTGCTAATCTTGCAAATGTCAGCTTGATTCTTGCATGGGGCCTCATATAGCAAGACCATTCCATAAGTGAGTTATATTTAGTTTTAAAATATTTCCCCAAATTGCTACCATTTTATAGACAAGGTCAAAGGTAAATTTTCTAAATGTTAGTATTTTATGCATTTACACTTGTTATATGTCTAAATGGTTTTATTAAGAAGGACAATTTAGTAAAGAATAAACATTTTATGCTGAGCCACTGAAATATAATTGCATATAGAGGGTCAAGTGTCACCATATGGCAATGTGATTGTTTATACTATTGAAATGATAGTTATTCACAGGCAGTTGCAATTCCCATATTTGTATCTTCAAATGGAGAAGCAAAAGATTCACATTAAGAGGATTGTAATTGTCTTTCTCATTATTATTTTTATCATCATCAATTTGTTAAGTAGAATGGCTAGCTTACTCCTTTTGGCATTAATAATAGGTATTTGTTGTGTCCCTAAAACATCTTTTTCATGTGTCTTACTGGAGACCTCTTCAGTTCCTCATTAACTCACACAACTCGTCTGTAGCATTTGCATATCTGCTTATCTTAAAATGTATTCAGAATCAGACCTCCACTCATCCAAGGTTTGTTGAAGTTGCTTATTCTGACTATACTTTTCTAAAATGGTGAGCTTAACACCATGTTTGAACAATATTAAGTGGAGAAAGATAAAAAACATTCTGTCTCCTACAATTAACTATCTTTATTACAATAAACACTTCCAGGTGAAAAGCAAGAGTGTGTTCTTCAAATCAGGAGCATCTTCCACTTCCTTTTTTTCTTCCTATTCCAGGGTTAGTTTGCCAAAAGTTCCTTCTTAGGGATGTGACCAATAAGGAAATCATAGGCTAGGGTGGGTGGTGGAGTTGCCAGGTAAAGTCCTTAATATCAGTGAATCCCTTGAAGTATTAATAAATAATACTTATGAACATGAAGCTTCTTTGCCTCATCACCTTAAAATGGATTGAATTCATTTACTCTTCAGCCTGGTTGTAGTACCATTTCAAAATATCAGTTTCAAAATATCAGCACATATTTATTAAGCTACTGCTTTGTACTAGGAACTATGCCAAAAACTGGGTGTTTTTGTAGTAAATCAGAAGTCTTGGGTATTTGCTGAATGCTGATGTCAGTGTGGCCACCTACTTAAAGTTCTACTTTTCTTAGGTTAAATGACCAGATTATCCCTGAAACTGTGTACCTGTTTCTTACAAAGGGAGATAAAGTTCCAATAAAGGCCCCTTTAGGCTGAGGGAAAAGATGCTCTTTAGAGATGACTCTTAAGACAATATTTTACCTTTTACAACTTTAAAATACATTATTGTTTTCAATGGACTCTTGAGAGGTTAAAGTATGTTTGGAATAATCAAGAAACTATTCCACCCAAAAGAATAAAAAAGAAATCTCTGGCATTTGGACCTATAAAAATGTTAATAATTTAGGCCCTTGGTAATGTTTACATCAGAGGCATATGAGAAAACCTGAATCATGTGCCAGGAAACCGGACTGTAGTTTGGGGAGAATCAGGGTAGGAGATGTTCAGATAGGAAATGTGGATGTTGAAGTTATTTTTTTTCTCGCACTTACGTATGGTTGTGCTTATTAATCTCCTTTGACTTTGTTCAAAGATCATGAAAACAAATCTCTTGGCTCAAAATCTGGAACTCTGCCTCAGGCACTGCCTTTAGACTGAGAATATTCTTTTCTCTAACCAAAACGGGCATAGGTGAGGAAAAATGAAACAAAGATACAGAGGAGCAATAAATTTTGTTTTAGCAGATCAGAATTTTTGTCTAGCCTCTAATACTTAATAAGTGGTATGTTTTTTGCTAATATACATACATTTTTATTTTTAAATTTCTCATTTATGTACAATAGGAAGAAAATATCTACTCTCTAAGCTCAGTTAATTTTGATGGAAATTCAATATGATGGCAAATACAAAAGTTATTTGAAAAAACACAAAATTCATTAAATTGTGGCCTCAATAGTCAAAATGTTTGTAGAAAGCCTAGTAGGTAAACATATGGACTTAGAAATCAGACAGATTCTACTTTTTATGTATTTTGTGATAGCTATTTCCTTAAGATTTTAAAACTCAACTTCTTTATTAGAAAAATCATCATAATCATACCTCATATGGTTTTGTAATGTTTTCATGAACTAATATGTATAATATGCTTAGCAAAAACCTGGCACTTAGTATAAGCACTCAGTAAATGGAAGCTGGAATTTTTATCCTTCTAGTGAAATATGTATGTATTCCAACTTAGTAGAAATAATTTTTATACCACTAAGTCTGCATATATTTTAAATATTACATCAAAGTTAAACCAGAAATCCTTCTTTGTTATGGAGAGATAGAGCACATTTGTGACAGAGAATCCCATCAAACCAATGATGCGTAACATTATTTCTGTCCTTTGATATTATTTGTCATATTGCCACATCCTCAGTCAAGTAGAGGTGGCAGAACATGCTGGACTATGGTTTTATAACCTTCCTCATCATTGTATGCTTGTTCCGTTTGCATAGTGTTAGGCAAAATACAGTTTGGAACACAAATACTTTTTTGTTCCAAATATGAGAGATTACTTGACCCTCTCTTCCCCTCAGCTTTTCTTTGACTTTGGAGAAAACTGTTGCCATGCAATCAAAATTTTTGGTTTAAGCATCAAGAATCACAGAGTTGATGGGCTATAGAGCTATGAATTCGGTTTTCCTTAAAGGGTAAAGGCCAATTACTGTACTCTAAATGACAGTGTTAATAAAAATGCAAATATAGACTGTCACCACAAGACACTTGGTCAACCCATTTTAAAGTGTATCTAGTTCAATTTAGGATAGTCATTCCTTAAATAACTTATGTTCTTTATTTCCATTCAGCAAAATTAAGACAATTATATTTTGTTTTTTTCCTGGTAACAAAAGGGTTTTCATTTATTTTAAAAAGCTTGCTGGTTTTAGGGGAAATACTTACTTGTCATCATCAAGTCCTTATAAAATAAGTACTTTAAAATGTCTGGATTTCAACAGAATTCTGAAATAAATGTTTAACTACCTAAAAATTAATTTATGCTCATAAACTTACATGTCAAGTAGATGTACTTGAATCTTAAAAAAAAAAATAGTCACAGAGAAAAAACAAACAATGAATCCATTAATCTAAAAAACAAGCAATATTTTTTTTCCAAAGAAAATCAGTAGGGACAAAGGCTTAGGACAACAAATTCTCATTTTCATTATGTGTAAATTACAGGTGTACAAATAGATTCACAGAGAAGCGTGCACGTGCACGCGCACACACACATACAGAAACATGAGCACACATTTGCAAATACCTCTAAGAAAACAACACACATAGATTTCTTTTGCTTTATTTACTTTCTGACAAAAATTCTTTCTGACAATTCAGACCAGATAAGCATCTCCTGAGATGTTCCAGTGTGTCCCAAATTTCCCCTTGCGTGATCTTATCATACTTGTAATTACTGTTTCTATGATTATCTTACCCATGATACCAGAGCCTATTTCCATTTTGTTCTTTGTTATATCCTCCAACTTCTGTGATACTAATTGCACATACATGGTAGGCACTCAATAGATATTTGTTCACAGCTTGAATAAAAAACAAATTGAAGATACAGTTTCAATTATAAATATTTTTTCTATTCATTTAACAGAATGCTTTCTTCAAAAATACATTAATATGGTTTCTCTCTTCTGTTTTTTTTTTTTCTGTAATAATCTTGCTTCTATTTCTCAAGAGGCATTTAATGCCTCAAGCCAACTAAAGTTGTCTTAGTAGGAAGGCACAAGGGAGAATAATGATAATCAGCTATTAACAAATAAGAATTATAATGCGTGTTTACGTTTATGTGTGCATGAATGGTAAAGCAAGGTATTAGCCTCAAACAACATGCCTTGTGTAGTGATAAAGGATTTTTGAATTTCTAGGGCATTCTTATTTTTAAATCAAAAGTCAGGTTCCTAAGGACTGCTGCATGAGCCTCTATGAAGAAAGGACTCAGGATAAAACTGAAAGGAACTCACATTTTCTGAGGGGAAAAAAAGATAAAGTATAGCATTTGTAAGACCTCAAGAGAAAGACGACAAGATAGAGAGACGAGAGGGCAAGGAATTGGATGATAGAGTCCTTGTTTCTTCCTCCTCTCTCCTCTTTAGAGCTGAACTCCAAGAGGAGTGGCAGAAAGAACACAGACAGTTTAGGATGGGAGGGAGTCAAAACAGAAATCTTTTTTATCTTTCCTGGCTCCGCCCAGTTTTAACTCAGTGTGTATAGACCACTTTATTATGAGCATAATGGAGGAGGAAAAGCAGTGTGGCATATCCAGTGGCAAAGCTGGTCTAAATGAACGTTTCATCACCTCTTGACCTCCACCACTTGCCATTGGTTTCTTGTGGCATTCAAAGAATAGAGTTTCCTCTCTTGCTCTTAGCAGAGAAACAAGAGGAATAAATTGGAGAGCCAGTCAGCCTACTATATAGAGTTATTATGATGAGGTGAGAGTGACACCATTAAAATGATGGCCTCACCAGGTGTGGGAAGGAGTGTCAGTGACTGCTGTACTGGGAGTAAGACAAATGGTGTAGGAAGGCAGACAAGTAGAGCCTGATGATTCATAGTCTAGTGCTCTCAAGTTTCATCAAAGGCAAAAACAGCAACAATTCACAGTGGTTAACGTACAAAATGACTGCAAATGAGAAGACATATTTCTTGGGGAAACAGCATTTGAAAATAGCAGACCGACTAACACAAGGGCTGGCACAGGAACCACCTGCGCCATCCCTGCTGCTACAAGACCACTTATGTGCTTACTTGCATCAAAGAGTCTTCCTAGGTAGAGGAAGAGAAGAAAGGTCATCAGCTGAGAAAAAAATAGCCTGTTAGGGTGTTAATTTTAAATTGACTAAATATTTGGCCAAAACAGATTGTTTTATATCCTGTTTACATTCAGGAGATACCAAGTTTAGTTTCCCTGGTAAGTTTCAATATTAGTCACAGTTTTCTTTCACTTCTGAATGGGATGTGGGATGTAGGGTTTTGCTTGTTTGTTTGTTTTTCCTTGAGACAAAGTTTCACTCTTTTTACGCGGGTTGGAGTGCAATGGCGCAATCTTGGCTCACTGCAACCTCCTCCTCCTGGGTTCAGGCGATTCTCCTGCCTCAGTCTCCAGAGTAGCTGGGATTACAGGCATCTGCCATCACGCCTGGCTAATTTTTGTGTGTTTACTAGAGACGTGGTTTCCCCACATTGACCAGGCTGGTCTCAAACTCTTGACCTCAGGTGATCCACCCACTTTGAAGCTCCCAGAGTGCTGGGAGGGATGTAGGTTTGAGTAGGAAAATACAGGCTCTGTTGTGTCTCATAGCTATTGTTTGACATATATTTTCTCTTTAATTTGTAGAATAATATCATGTAAAAGTCATTATTCCAATTTTGTAGATAAGAAATGATAATTTACTGGAGGTAAGAGTTATTAGGTGATGAAGTTAGAATTCAAACACAGATTTCTTTTTCTCTAAAAGCAGTCCTTAGAAATGCCATGACTCACCAGTTTACTACTAAAGCGATAAACTTTTTAAGATCTCTCATATACTTCTCATTATTAAAAGAACTCCTTATAAGCATTTGGCAGCCTCTCTTATTTAACATAGTAATAATAATAGTTTCTATTGTTTTTTACCACAATCTAAATTGCTTTTAAATAGTTGTAACACTATTAAAATATCTCACTAAGCCAAATTTGCATCATCGTATGTTATTACTAACTTCAATGTTTTTTGTCTTCAACCAGTGAATCTTTATGACTGCCTGCACTTTCTGCTCATAAAGGTATGTGAAAGCATTTTGGGAAAAACTTCCCTACCCTAAATGGTTTGCTGTGATTCATCTGCATATCAGTATTCAACCACAGAATTTTCAGTTAGTGTTCTTAGTTGTAAACTACAGAAACCAAATCAGATGAATTTAAACACAAAATATTTATGTAAAATATTTTAAGGCATTCTGGGACTAATGGAAAGTCTCAAGCTAGACCACTGAAGGCAGGGAAGAACCTGGATTTTGCTATAGAAGCAAATGTGCAAACTGACACAGCCCAGAGATAGGACACAGCCAACTGTGGCTACTACAGCCAGGTGTACTCCTCTATATCAGCTAAGGAAGTATGCTAACTCTTGACTGGATTTTATGTCTGTATTTGTTTTCTAGGGTTACCTTAACAACATACTGCAGATGAGTAGCTTAATTAACAGAAATTTCTTTTCTCACTGTCTAGAGGCTGGAAGATAAAGGTGTCAGCAAGTTTGTTTTTTTTCTGAGGCCTGTCTCTCCTTAGCTTGAAGATGGCAGCCTTCTTGCTGCATTTTCACATGTCTCCCTTGTTACTCAGTGTGTCTGCATCTCTTTTCTTTTAAGGACACCAGTTACATTGGATTAGGACCTACACTAAAGGCATTAGTTTAACTTAATCACCCTTTCAAAGACAATTATCTCCAAATACAGTCACACTCTCAGGTTCTGTGTGTTAGAGTTTCAATGTATAAACTTGGGAGGGGCAACAAATTTCAGCCCACAGCACTGTCACAACACCCAAAGAATTTGACTAACATATGTACTTATTTTTAAATGTTGTCAGATTTGGCTACATTCTCAAATGTTTTTTGTACAATTTAGGTCAAAGTATTTAATTTAAATTATGTATTATAACCAATAAAAAATAGTTTTTCTATTTTTTCCAATTAAATGTAAAAAATAAGTTCTATATGTATTGCTTTATAATAAAACCCCACAAAAAACTTTCAACAAAAAACATTCCACCAAAGATATCTAATGCCTCAGGCCAAATAAAGTTGGCTTAGTAGGAAGGTACAGGGGAGCAGAAGAATGATGATCAGCTCTTAACAAATCAGAATTATAGTGTGTGCCAACTATAAAATATAATACTATATTTTACAGTTCTATGGCTTGATTTGACTCAATTGGGTAGATTTTCTTCATCATTCACAAGTGATTGTAGTTGGAAACCTCAGACTGGTGCTCTAGTTTTCTAATGGTTTACTTGATCTGGGTGTCTAGATGGTTTCTTCACTCACATTCCTAGCACTTAAATGGGAATGGCTGGAATAGTGAGGACTGATTGACATCTCTTTGTTTCCGTGTTGCCTGTCCACAAAGCTAGCTTTAGTATCCTCCAGCATGGCAGCCCAGAATGGCCTCACTTCTTTTAAGGTCAACAGCTCCACCTAGTAACCTCTCCAAGAGACCCAGAAAGAACCCACAAGACATCTTGTGTCCTACCTCAGAAGTCACTTTCACCACATTCTATTTGTTTCATAGGGCCAGCTCAAATTCAACTTAGGGGGGGACTATACAGTGAATATCAGTGACATGGTTATGTGGGAGGCCATTTTGGATTCTAACTGCAATGATTATTTTGTAATAGAATTGACAACAGTGACTGCAATATATAATATATATTAATATGTATTCATATTAATAAATTAGGCAATATGGTAAGATTTCCTACTGACAATTCTCCAAAAAAATATCAGTAAGCATACAATTCACACTGATACAAATAAGATTTACCTGGTTGGTACAGTAAAACTAAATAGAAAAGGCCCTTAAATTTTCTTGCTATGTTGATAATCCCAATATCCTCTATAATTTTTTGCACACTAGTTGCAAATGAAAGTACTCTCATGTACACATTTTATGTAAAAATAAATCAATAGCCACTAGAGTGTTGTTTTTTAAGTTCTTTTACTCCACCATAAAAAGATATAAATAAACATCAGATATCATTAACAAGAAACCTAAATGTGTCAGTTATTGTGATAGACTTTTAAAATGAATGATCTCATCATATATTCACAGTAGTCTTATGAAATAGCTATTATTATGCTCCTTTTACTGATGGAGAGCTGGTTGAAGGGATAAATTAACAAATTTGTCCTAATAAACAGAGCAGTCAATATCAGTGCTGGAATTTAATCTGCATTTTACTGACTCTATATTTTTAACTCTACCAGCTCTAAGTATCTTGAAGGTCAATCTAAAACATGTCATCTAATCAATCCATCATTTGGAGTTAGTCCAGCAAGCAGTACAATCTGACAATTGTACCAAAAGACAATCACCTGCTTTCCTACTTATTGTTTAAGGGAACAGGGTCTTGGGGTGATGGTGATTTTACTGAGACCTGGGGTCAAGAATGGGAATTACCTGAAGTAATCTCAAGTTAATGCTACCTCATTTTTTTCTCTATAGATAATAGAGGCATAACATCATTTGAATAGTAGATAGGACAATATTTCTGCAATTGTCATTGCATTGACACAAGCATCACACTTTCTCTTGCCATTGGTATTTTGACAAACTTTTCAAAAGTTACTGCAATTAGTGATCAGAACACTTGGGTACTGTTTGCCGATCATAGTGAACAAATTCCAGGCCAGATTTGACACAGAAACAATAATTTGTCTACCACTGCCTTATTCTCTGATTCCATTGCTTTAGGAGAAGAGATTACATGGCCAAATACAAGGATATAACCATGTCTTTATATTAAGATATGGAGTAGAAATAGGAAAATATAAACGAGCATGGTTTGGAAAATTCCTCTCAGTATAATTTTCCCTTCCTTCTTTCCCTCCTTCCTTCCTTCCTTCCTTCTTTCCTTCCTTCCTTCTTCCCTCCCTCCCTCCCTTTCTTCCTTCCTTCTTTTCTTCCCTCCCTCCCTTTCTTTTCTTTTCACATATATATTACATACTGAAATGCCTAGTTTAGAACTAAAACTTAGTAAGTAGAAGTTATTGTTGTTATTATTATGCCTATGCTTATCAGCATAGGGAATTAGATCATAATGAAATTACCTTTATTTGTTAAAATGAACAGAGTAGAGTTATAATGGATCATTTTCATTACCATTCTTTTGCTTTGTTGTCTGGTACACATTGTGTATATCTGTTTGGTGTTTGGTTAAACAATCTAGTCACACAGTTCAGTTAATGATGCTATGAAATAGGTGAGGGTGTGTTTTGGGGGTTGATATCTTGGCCTAGAAAGGTAACATTAACTTAAGAAAGGTACTAACCAATTTAAGAGGTCTTATTGGTTGCTCTGAGTTTATTTGTTACTTTTTGTTTGTTTGTTTATTTGTTTGGGGATATTCAAGTAGACATTCATAAAGTCTCAGGGACCTGAATTATATTTCTGATTATTCCCAAGTGAAAACATACAATAAAGAAGAGAAAAAGATTGAAAAAGAGGCCCTCAAATGTAAAGACTTTGTTATATTTTGAAGATAATATCAATGACATAGTTGACAGTTAAATTGTTATTGACAGTAATTATTGGTTCTATACCTTTAGAAAAACTCAAACACTTTTTCTATTCTCTTTATTTCTTGAAATAAATAAACAGAGCCTAGGACTCATATATGCCATCTTTTCATAGAGTGGAAACAAGCAACGGGGAAAAGATTCCCTATTTAATAAATGGTGTTGGGAAAACTGGCTAAACATAAGCAGAATGCAGAAATGGGATCCCTTCCTTACACCTCATATAAGAATTAACTCTAGATGGATTAAAGATTTAAATATAAGACCTAACACCATAAAAACTCTAGAAGAAAACCTAGGCAATACCATTCAGGACATAGGCATAGGCAGGGACTTCATGACTAAAACACCAAAAGCATTGGCAACAGAAGCCAAAGTAGACAAATGGGATCTAATTAAACTTAAGAGTTTCTGCACAGCAAAAGAAACAATCATTGGAGTGAACCGGCAACCAACAGAATGGGAAGACATTTTTGCAGTCTACCCATCTGACAAAAGGCTAATATCCAGAATCTACAAATAACTTAAATAAATTTACAAGAAGAAAACAAACAAGTCCATCAAAAAATGGGTGAAGGATATGAACAGACACTTCTACAAAGAAGACATTTATGCAGCCAACAAACACATGAAGAAAAGCTAATCATCACTGATCATTAGAGAAATGCAATTCAAAACCATATTGAGATACCATCTTATGCCAGTTAGAATGGCAATCATTAAAAAATCAGGAGACAACAGATACTGGAGAGGATGTGGAGAAATAGGAACGCTTTTACATTGTTGGTGGGAGTGTAAATTAATTCAACCATTGCGGAAGACAGTGTGGTGATTTCTCAAGAATCTAGAAATAGAAATACTATTTGACCCAGCAATCCCATTACTAGGTTAAGACACATGCACACGTATGTTTATTGCAGCTCTGTTTACAATAGCAAAGACTTGGAACCAACCCAAATGCCCATCAGTGATAGACTGGATAAAGAAAATGTGGCACTTATACACCACAGAATACTATGCAGCCATAAAAAAGGATGAGTCCCTTTGCAGGGACACGGATGAAATTTGAAACCATCATTCTCAGCAAACTGACATAAGAACAGAAAACCAAATACCACATGTTCTCACTCATAAGTGGGTGTTGAACAATGAGAATACATGAACATAGGGAGAGGAACATCATGCACTGGGGCCTGTAGGGTGGTGGGGGGCTAGGGGAGGAATACAGGAGGTGGGGGTATTGAGGAGGAATAACATTAGGAGAAACCCCTAATGTAGATGACAGGGGAATAGAGGCCGCAAACTCCCATGGCACATGTACACCTATGTAACAAACCTGCAAAATCTGTATATGTGCCCCAGAATTTAAGTATAATTTTTTTAAAAAGTCAAAAAACAAAAACAAACAACAAAAATGATATGGGATGGGCCAACTCTTCCCTTTGGAAGGTTGGATTTACTAGACTTTATCATGACTTAAATCTTCTTGCCTTACTGTCAAAGTTATACTGTGGGCCACAAGGTGAGGTCTGTCAAGAATAATTCCCCTCAGCTTCTGTAGTTCAGCCAGTACACCCCCATCAGCGCTTCACACTTAACTATGTCTTAGAATTCCAAACAGTGTAATTCTTGTGTAGAGCATTTCCTCTGGATATCTCTCTCCAGATCTTGTGGCTTTTTTTTTTCCTGTTAATTATGTTTGGCTAGCTTATCAAATTGGAATGGTTGCAGAAAAGATTAAATCAGCTGTTATAAATTGCAAAGACAAAGTTTTTTTGAAGTTAAAAGATTTTAATTCAGAATTTTCTTATCACTTCATCTTTTCCTCCTTGTTTGCTTCACTGGTTGCTTACTAGTGAAAGGATTACATTAATTGAGTCAGTGAAACTACATTTCCTGCAGGAATTATAGAAAAGGAAAGTTTACCCAGATGCAATGATAAATGTTTCACTCAATCATGTTTCCAAGATTCTTTTGTGGTTTCTTTTTTCATAGTTCAAAATAGTATCACATCAATAAATACAACATATTTTAATTTTTTTCCAAAATTTGTTTTTTATTAGTTTAAAAACTCCACATGCAGAAACATTTCTGATGCTAGTTAAAATGAAACAAATTGGCCAAAGGAAGATTTCCTCTGCTTTTTAATTAATGTATTTTTTAATATTCTGCCTTGTTTCAAAAGAGAATTAAGAAGGCTCTGGAGGTGACTTAATTCCTTTGCAGTGGAATGTATGCAGATACAAAAATTGTTACCTTGCCATGAGTACAAAGTTGGTATATAAAATTTAATAGAAAAAATTGAAAATATTTAAAAATGTTTATTGGGATATGCTGCATTTATCCAATTAATTTTGTTATGGAAATAAATTTTATGAGTCAAAAAGAGAGAAAAGACCCTAATTCAACATTTTGTCTCTTGGCAGATTTTTCTCAAATGTATTCTGCATAGAAATGTCTGGCTCTTACATTTTTCCAGAGGAAATGAATTTTATAGAAGTCCTAATTTACTCAGTCCAATGCTTAAAAATCTACTGTTAGAAAGTATTAGTTAAGTAATTTTGAAATCTATTTTGTTGCTTTCTCAGCTCAGTTAATTCCCTAACTATAGGGAGTCAAGACAAAAAGGACTGTACTGTTCATATAAAAATACTTGTGATGCCCAGTTATGCTGCTCAGGTAGTACAATTCCATCAAAGTGTGAGCTTCCAGATAGCTATAAGACATAGTGATGAATGAGGCTTCAGATAATCTCTTTATATAGGGAAGAGTATTGCAGAGCCAGGTACATAATTCCAAAGCCTATATGAATACATGTACTAAACATTGCTTCTAAAGAATATAAGGAAAAATAAGTGGGATCAGTATCATTATTAAAGTTTTTTCTCTTATTCATATATCACAGTATTCATTTCTGTAGTTCTACAGTACTGCCATCCTTTTCTGATGTATGCAGTCATTTTCTTGCCTAAATATATGTGACTTTTCTATTCTTTTTCTTGTTATTACTTTGTGCTCATTTCTACAGAGACTTGCTTTGCGAGCTTTTCAAAGTTTATTAAAAAATGTTTTGTCCAAACCCACACACATAGACATAGAAATATGGCATACTAACATGAACTTATTGCTGATAAGTTTTAAAAAATCAGAGAACTCTGTTAGAAAATATGTATATAAGTGATTGATTATTTGTACATAGCCTAAGGAACATGGGATTTCTGAGAACAAGAAGATAAATGAGCTCAATTTCCGCCTTTTACAGGAGTACCTCTTTCCTAAAGAAGATACAGCTGATAGAGGACAACCCTCTAGTCAGTGACAGACAGATACTGGTTAAAGAAGTTAAACCTGGCAGGGCACTTTTTCCTTCCATTTCTGGGCAAGCAAGCATGATGTGGCAAGAAAAAAAAATTCACAAATGAAGGAATTTAAAACGAAATAGATCTGGGATCAAAACGTGGTATTGGTGTTTAATTATATGACTTTGCACAATTCAGCTAAACACTTGGATCAAATAGCCTCAATATTTTTAACTGTAACATTTAGATATTCTTCTCTTACAGGGTTTATTTAAGGATTAGAGATTGCCAACAACATGGTTATCATGTAGCATTTACTCAATACATGACAGTTATTAAATTAACTATTATAATTACTATGAAGATGAGAAACAGACTAATTTTACAAAATCATAACTTCCAAAACCCTTACACCCAAAGGAAATCATCCTTTTTCATGGTGCACATAATCAGTGGCAATTTTGAAAATGCATGCAAAACAGGTAAGTTCCACTTGTGACAAAGATATGGTACATTAGGCTTTTGTGATTCTTTTCTCAACAGTGAAAAGATTAATAGAAGTCAGGCAGAATCAATATGTTCAGAGTTCTGTGAGAGGAATAACTTTTTGTTCTAGACACTTTTGACAGAGGGATTTTAAATCTTAGAAAAATAGCACGTTTTGAAATTGCTCTTAGATTTTTCTAAGGTGGACTGTATATATAGAAAGACCTAGAAAATCTTTCCAAGAAAAAAATAGTAACCATAAACCTGAAGAGATGTTTGGCCTTATGTGCTTTTTGCTTCAAGTCAGTCTTCAAGGAAAAACTAGTGATAGAGGGACAGAAATGCTTGACTGAATCTCATCTTTCTCTGATTTCAGTTTATTTAAGTGAAGCTGGTAAGTCATACAATGAGAAAATGGCACTATTCTATCAATTTAAAACCAGAATTCCTTATGTATAGAAAGGATAAAATTTCTCTTAGAGGAAACACAGATGGTGAATCATAAATTCTTCTTACCAATCTTTGTGAACCTGCACACAGAGATTCATGTTTCCTCATATTTTTATGTTCTGAAGATCTAACATGTGCTAGATTTGTCTCAAGTCCCTGTTACCCGTAAGGATCCATTATGATTTTCTCTATTTTAGACATACAAATCTCAGGCAAAATTTTCCTCAAATTTCAGAGTTATAGATAATAAAGCACAGCTTATTTCATGCCTCAGTGATTTTGACTAGATGAACTTCTTAGTGTCCAGCCTTCTATGAATGTCTATTTCTCTCTGCCTGGTGTATCTGATAAGGATACATGCATGAGTTCATGTGCTTCTCAGGGACATGAAAGAAGCTACAAACCATCATTCTCAGCAAACAAACACAGTAACAGAACCAAACACCACATGTCCTCACTCATAGGTGAGAGTTGAACAGTGAGAACATCAAGCCAGGACTGAGCATCAGATCAGTAAAAATAAAACCCTGAAAACTAAGGGCAAGATTGAGTAAAAAAAAAAAAAAATGCATCCATTTTCTTCAGTGAGGAAACCATTGTGATATAGATTTGTCCTGAGCTAAACCTAAAAGGTAGCGAATTTCTTATTTGTAATCAGCACAAATTACAGTCTGTAGGAGTTTGGGTACATTTTTAGAAAGAACCCTGCCTAGGTGGCATTTTAGATACGAAGTCAGCTATCCAAGGTTGTAGGTATACCTTTAACTCTTCTGGGGCCCATCTCTGTGTAACAGGAATCATAAGATCTTACCTTCATGGAAACAAGCTAAGCACTATTATACCTTGATATCTCTTTCACACCTGAGATTAAGATAAGACATGATCATGAAGAATTATGACAGTCATCATTTTATATCACACTGCAGAATAAATATGAAAATGAGGAAACTACAAATCCTCTTAAATCTCAGACATACCAGTAGACAAAGAAAACACACACACACACACACACACATCCCCACACACAATTAAGTTTGCTTAAACAACTGATGAGGCCTATTGATATAAATACATCATTTTTAGAATTTTCTAATCTGGCTTTTTAAAAATACCAGTTATGCTTGCCATAGAGATGCACAACATTGATCATCTCTCATGGAAAACTCACATGCTGTGGCAAAAAGTACACTTAGCTGATAGCATAGAGTTCCTATCACTTAGGATCACCTCAGGTTTTAAGCTGTGGTCACATTATTCTTGGGAAGCACCCAAATAATTAATGAACATAGTGGGACCACTAGGATGAGGCAATTTTTCTCAATATTCTCAAGAACTTCCAGAACTTCCCATGCTTTGGTAAAGACTCATGTTTCATTGTAGTTTGACACTGTCTTGGCTCAATCTTGTTATTTACCTGCTTACACGTATTATATCCCAAATAAAACTCTTGTATGGCTAACTGTATCTCAGCATCTACCTCCCACACTACCTGATTGACATACCAGTGTTGGATAAGATATTAATACAATTGTTGAATAAATAGGTATATGGACAAATTAATTGATTTCACACAATATTCACAAATGCACATTATCACTGTAGAAGTTTGGCTGCAGTTGAATTTGCTTAACATTGTTTCAATCTGCATTCCTAGACTAATTTAAGAGCATGATACTTTCCCCAAAGTTTCCCTTTAAGTATCTTTATTGATTTTGGTGTTCTGAAGATGTTGATGTATTTGATATAATACCATTTACAAAAAAGGTTTTATGTTGGAAAAACAAAAAACTCTCTCCAGTCCTTCTTCAAGCCACGTCTCACACTTCCAAACTTTGTTTCTTCGAAAAGAGTTAATCCAATTGGCAATATTTAATAACAACTAGTTGGCTCTCTTACTAGAAACTAAGGTCACTCCAAAATTGAAAGACGGGGTCATGAATCATCCTTTCTCTTTCATCTTGTAACCATGCTCTGGCTGGAACTTACTCTTCTGTTCAACTACATGGCTTCCTAGAGTCTAAAAAGTAATTGGAATTGAGGTTTACATTTTCAGGAGGATTAATTGTCCTTCTTTCTAGGCCTTAAGGTGAAGCTCCCTATATTAGAGTTTTTTCTACTGGAAATGGCAGTGAGGGTGGTGATATTAGGACACACTCATTTACCAATAATGGTAATTTGCTTTGGTTTGATATATCAGACACTGCTTATCCCTCTGGCCATCTGGTCATCATATAATTACACTTTTGCATTCCAATACTTGGCCTGGTATGTCCTAATGGTTAGGAGTACTCTGGATATTATTTTAGAGACACACTTGTTTTTCAACTAAATTTTTAGATCACTCATATTTATTCATAAGGGGCATATTGACCCAGAACAGTAATAAGGGATGTACTGTGACAAACTCAGCATATTTTACTAAGGGAAATTTGAAACTCGGTGATATTTTCTGAGGTTTGTACCACGGATTTGGTAAATAGGTCCTGAAAATTAATACTAAAACCAGATGTCTCATTAGAAATTCTCTTAGTGCATCAGTATCTGGATTGGTATCTCAAATATGTCACATCAAGGAAATCCTTATATTAGCTTCAGAGATAAAAGAAAATACTACAGTGATCTCACGAATTCCCGATCATGAGAATACATCAGTGAAAAATGCTTTTGGTTCTCTGTGTATTTGTGCATATCTAGCCCAATTTGCCTACTGGAGACACCACGTGAATATGTACTGAGTTTTCTTTACAGGGAATTGGGAGGTCCTAACCTAACCCTTATAGGTGTTCTAAGGTACTTTTTAAGGCAACATTTACATATTCATTAAGTTGCATATAGAACAGAAGTTAGGACATCTGAATTATTTCCTAACTCTATCTCTTATTTCCAGTGAGAACTTGACCTAGTGCTTAGTTAACAGAACTAAGGCCCTTGGCTTTTAGAAGGTCCCTGAAGTCTTTTCATGTGACACTGTCTGTAGGAAGTTTACATAATGGCAGCTTCTCTGAAGCTGAAGCTCGGAAGCTCAGTACTTTCACTTGTAAAAATGGAAAGAACAATGACATTTTTTTCAGCATAGGATTGATAAGAACAGCCAGATTGGAAAAGGTATGTAATTACTTTGCATATTGAAAAATATTATGAAAATGAAAATTAAAAAAACCTCAGGATAAACCTTAGACAAAGTTTACAAAGAAAATAAATTTTTCAAGAATGAGTTTATGTCCTTTGCAGCGACATGGATGAAACTGGAAACCATCATTCTTAGTAAACTAACACAGGAACAGAAAAACAAACACCACATGTTCTCACGCATAAGTGGTAGTAGAACAGTGGAAACACATGGACACAGGGAAGGGAACATCACACACTGGGGCCTATTGGGGATGAGGGGTAAAGGGAGGAAAAGCATTGGGACAAATACCTAATACATGTGGAGCTTAAAACCTAAATGATGGATTGATGGGTGCAGCAATCCACCATGGTACATGTATATTTATGTAACAAACCTGTATGTTCTACACATGTATCCCAGAACTTAAAGTATAATAAATAAATGAAAAATAAATTTTTCTTTTGGTTCTCAGATTTTACTGTAAACAACCTAAATATTCCCTAGTATAGTCTTTCTAGTTGTAGACCTGGTGTACTAAATACTATTCTAAAATGATCTTTGCCGCTTGGCAGAGATCATGTGACCATTTTAGAATAGTATTTACCAGACCAAGTCTACAACTACACCTGGTGTGGTAAATCTTGCTTTTAGTCAATGGGATATAACCAAGGAAATTGGATGTACCTCCTTTGACTATGTTACATTATATGAAAAGAATGATATCATTTGTTTGGTCAGCTCATGTGATATAAAATTCCTTCTTATGAGACTGGAGTAAGAGACTATCTGAGGGATCTAAGGGGTCTTGAAGAAGCAAGCTGCCATTATGTGAACTGCCTATGGAGAGTGTCACATAAAAAGACTGCAGGGTCCCTATAAAAGCCAAGGGCCTCAGTTCTGCATCACAATCAACTCAGCCAACTCTAGATCTAGAACTCTGCCAACAAGCACATGGTCTTGAAAAAGGATCCAGAGCCTTTGATGAAACCACAGTCTCAGTTGACATCTTAATTGCAGCCTGTGGAACCCTAAGCAGAGGATCCAGCTACACCATGTTCAGACCACCTGACACGTGAAAATGTGAGATAAATAACGTGTGTTCTTTTAAACCATAAAGTTTGTAATAATTTGTTTTGTAGTCATAGAAAACTAACATACCATGTTACTTGTCTTTTCTTTCACATTCAAGCTAAACAATCCAGGCTTCCAAAACTAATCTGATTCATGAATTAACATCGTGTTGATAATTCAACATTCTATTATTTTTTGAAAATATGCATGAATGATAAAAACACACATATATATATACAATAACTATAAATTTCTTAACTTGATGGTTTTCAAAAGGGTTTACTCAGTGTCTTAGAGAGGTTTCATGGAGGTGATTTAGGGTTACAGATGAGTAAACTGATGGAAGAGCATGCAAAAAAAGTTTCAGGTCCTGACCCCAGGTTCTCTGCTACAAAAACAGCAATTCCTTTAGGTGTATAAGCTAAAACTCATTATTAAAAAGGGTCTAGTTATAAAACATTCAAGAATAATTTTCTTAAACCAAAGCATTATTGATGATGTGGAGTTTAAGAGAGTACAAAGGTTCATCATCATAATCCCTGTCCCAAGAATATGTAGACAGTCAGCAAAGAAAGAAGGAAAAAGAAGGATGGAAGGAAGAAAGGGAGGGAGAAAAGAGGGTGTGATGGAGAGAGAAAGAGGGATGAAGGAGGGAAAGAGAAAAGGAAGGAAAGATGAAGAAAATACAATTAAATAATCTATAGAAAAAGGCTCTAACAGATACTTAACAAATGTTAACTTTTAAAATAGTTTATTTTGCACATTTTTACAATTTCATTTAAAAAATAATCTAGAGAAACGATAACATCTACTATTTCATCAGGCAAATCACAACATTATTTACCCTGTTTTACTTTAAAGATATTAAAATCTAACCAAAATGATAATGACCAGTGGCTAAAATATAAGATAAAATATTTTTTTCCTTCATATATAAAGAAACCAATGATACTTGAGTGAGTTACATAACTTGTGATTCTTTAATGACGACTCTCTGTCTGACTTATTTATGTATGCTAGGACCATATGCCTTCACCACTGAACACAGAACTCACTAAAAGATATATTCAAAGCGTTGCCTATTTTCTTCCTAAGTTTTGTACTAAAATGGAAATGCATTAGAAAGATAAAGCAATTCAAGAGCTTCACTTGTGCTCACTGAACTGAGACACTTAGACAGCAGCTAGATTTCAAGTGGCAAAATGAAATTCAAGTTCCCATGAACACAACAGTAACTTCTACCATAATAATAGTGTACCTGTGTAAGGCAGCTCAAGAAATGGGTTGTAAAGTTCCTACTCCAATCACAATGACGTTTTTATAACATTTTGTGTTAGTTATAGGGCTTGAAATAGCAAAACACTGAAATGTGTCAATGCCTTTTATCTCCAGCATGTCTATTTTGGATAGAATCCAAACATACACACCAACTTTTATTTAATATAATTGCCAGCATCTTCAAACTTTCCCTTTGACATCTTGTTATTAGAAAGCCAGGAACTTTGGTAAGTTCTGAACTTGCGGAAATCTATTTTTTGTTTTTCAGTCAAATATGAGAATATTTAAAACTGTACATGAGACTTTAGGCTCCTGAAAAATGTGTAGTATTTTTTTTTTCCTTACAGGTTGTCAATTTCCAGATTTCATTGCCCACCTTTCATGCTTTTTGCTAACTAAAGTTTTAAACTAAGTCATGGGGTGATGATTTCCGACAGTGCTCACTACTACCCATTTAAGGCATCATTCAATTGGATAGTGTACATCAGTTGATGAGCACAAATGATGTTATAGGCAGTGTGGTAGTTAGGGAGAATGACAATGGACTAAATACTAGTCTGGTTTAACCAGGGAAATAAACTATCTAGGTCACCGATGATGTTCGTGATTCATTTTGAACATAGAAAAATATTACACGCTCAATTATTTTTGTCCTAGAAAATCTGCAAGTTAAGAGAATTTCTATATAATATAACAGTAGAGGGAAATTAGTAACTAACTAAAATAATAGGCTAATATGCAAAATCAGATATAATTGTGGTAGTCATGAGGACATACTACTCAACCTGGTCTTCAAGAGAAACTGCTAGAAAGAATGTGCCAGCTGACAGTCTGCAGCTGCTACACATAGAGATTTACTTTGGAGCCTGTGTTGCATCCCTTTGATTCTTTGGGGCGTTTCAGCCAATAATTGAGCATAGTTAGTGTACTAGAGTGGGGCTATTTCTGCCATATGCTGAATCTTTCTACAAGGCAGTCTTTGCTAGGGGACTCCCTGTTGCCCTGAATAATATCTCATGGCTGCCGATCTCTTTTAATTCTTCCGTCAGTAGAAACTGTGTCTAGAGGACATATATGATTAAAATATTGAATTTAAGGTACTGATGCAAAGCAGGGTTCTTCTACGATTTCATGAAATAAAACACAAATAGCAGCAGAGTTGGTGTTTTGGGCAGAGAATGGGTGGTTATTTTTATTTTTATTTTTATCTGTTTTGTTTTTTAAATTAAATTAAATTTTTATTTTTATTATTATTTTTCCCCATCTAGCAGAAGTCCCAGTATCTCCTTAGTTTCAGGTATTAATCATCTCAGCAAAGCTGGAGAGGAGTTAAGGAGGCATTAGAAATTAGAGTGGTAAATGCCCGATGGTACAGTTAGAAAGTAATATGGAATATTCTTTTAAACACTGTTAGTTCCTTGTGTATTCTTATGGAAGACTCTGAAATTAATAGTCCTTTATGACACAACAATGATGGCTTGCCCTTTTTGTAAGCTTACATGGATGAATGAGTGTTTTCAACTTTTGTGGTTTTTAAATACATAGGACTTTCTTCAGAACTGATATAATTGTCACTTCTTCTGTGTTTAAGGTTGCTTTTCAGTTAAAATCAAAAGTAACATTTATATTTGAACAGTCATTACTTTCTATAGTTCTGTTAAACATCATCTCAAAGAATATTGTACAGATGGCATCTGTTGCATGAATACTAAGCAAAATTGTATTGATTTCACTTGCACTTTGCCTACTAGAATTTGCATCATAAATATCATAAATGTAGAGCTTAGATATCACACAATGCAAAGAGATTTGTGAACACACTGATGCTCTCACTCCACCAAATGACAGATTCAACAGCTTAATTTACATTGCTTCAGGTCTAGATAACTGGCTTTTGTTGTCCTGAGAATATGAATCATTTTATCTCTTGTATTTATAGAATTGAAATTGGTATCTTAGATTTGAATGTGAAATTATGGTAATATGGGGTTAAATGATTATTTGTTGACATGCTAGGATTTTAAGAACATCTGTTTGTCTATTGCATGTAAACACAGGTGTCTATTTAAAAATTACAGATTTTCAAGTCACAGGGCAAAGCTTAACCCACTATTATGACCACATGACTCACCCCAGAACTGTGCCAACATGGAGATAGCTTACCCACAAAGTGAGCTCAGTGATATGATAAATTCTCAATAGTTTTTATTTCAGATTATTGGTTGGATAATAGTCAAAACTTCACATTACATTGTATTTATATCAATATATATTTTGTACTGAAAAATAGTAGTAATACTTGAGAATAGATATTCCTGCATCTATATAGCTTAAATATCAGGATTAAGAATGGAGACCATTTTCATCAACATAATTATATTATTTGTTTGAGAAAACTCTTTCTGGGAGATAAGACTATAGACCAGTAAATAACTTTACTGAATGCTTTAGGAATTTAGTGAATATTAATTTATAGGAATACTAGATTACATCAGCCTCCTTTTCAGGACAATGGATCACTCAACTGGGCAAGCCACCTGCTTATCAAACAATTGTTTTCTTGTCAACATTCAAATTTTGCCTCCTTGTATCCACCAATCCTATGCGTTCATCAACCTGACAAATCTCAACTAAAACTCCACAAGAAAGGACCCACCACAAATCACTGGACCCCAGACATCAACACCTTCTAGTTATCTGCCCCAAATATCCCTTTCTGAGCTACTACCAAGACTCTGTCAAGCTGGTACCCTTCTCTATGCAGTAGGAAATAAGAACTTTGTCTGATCAATAGGTAATTCCGGTGCACTTAGGGATGTTGTCCAACATATCACTTTTATGTTTTGATAATTCTAAAGCATTTACAAAGTACTTACATTTTTACATTATTTTTAATCCTACATTTGTTAATCCTGTGAACCATACATTCATATTTACATTTTAGAGGCAAGAAAACTGAGGCATACAGGAGCATATGGCTTGTCCAAGGTCACATAGTAAGTAGTAAAGATGTACCTTGGCTTGTCCAAGTTCACATAGTAAAGATGCACCTTGATCCTAGATTTTCTAAGCAAGTCTGTTTCTTACATTTGTGTGTTTTGTGTGTGGCCATCTGCATAGACTGCAGGGCCTACAGCAATATGAAAATGCAGATCTCTGTTCAAAAAGCAAAAAGGATGTTCTTAAAGCTATAAAAATATAAAACTTTTTAGTTTAAAAATATTATATTACTCATAAATGTAATAGAATAAATGTGGTACATGTAGAGCAAATAAATTATAAATTAAAGAAATATTATTTTTGATGTCATAATTTTATGCAATACCATGAAGAACAATACTTACTAATATGCTATCTTGAATGATCTTAAGACTTGTATGGATTACTTTTCTGAAAATTTGTTTGGCCATCAAAATTTATATTTTTGGCAACTTATTTTTAACAGATAAATTTAAAACTACATTGATTACTCATTGTAAATTATTAATGTAAGTCACAAACATGTTTTATAATCTTTTAATTCTGAAGTGATCTTTCTGTGGATGCAAATACTACTGGAATTGGTGAGTATTTTTTAGGTTGTGAAAATATTAAGATAAATTTCTGATACTTTTTTTGAAATATGTTTTTCTATATCTAGAACTTGTTATTCTTACAGAATAAATTTTCTTAAAAGACTTAACTCTTCAAACAAATCAGTTTTGTGTAAAGCTAAATTTAATTTTAAATGTAAATTTATATAATGAATTCTAACATTTCCTTTTACATTTTCTGTAAGTCATAGAAGTCATACATGAAATTGAAAGTGACTTTATAATTTGAATAAAATTTGAAATACCTATTTATGTATTTATCGATACATCTTTTATTACAAGGGAAACAATGATTTTAAGATTGTCTTTCTTGTCAGTAATTGCTTTATCCAAAGCTTCATTTGAAAGCAGTATTCTTTTCTATCAAATATGACATCTTACATTGAATTCGTATTTCAAAGCCTGTGAATATACTTATTTTGCAATGTTGTAGCATTCTTTATACACGAGATTTTAAATTATTTGAAAGATTCCAATAACTGCCCAATACGCTTTATTGCAATCTACATGTTTATGCTTTTATTTTAAAATAAATTTATTGACAAAATTTACTGCCTGAGCACCAGAAATTCCTGTCCAGCACTCAGGCACAGAACAGATATTTGTGCAGATGCTCTAGAGATATGAGTGGGGTATAGATAAAGCTGGTCTTACACTGCAGAGTCTGTGGGTGCCAGTGCCACCTCCATGCAGAGCCCCTCCTCCCTTTCCTGCGACTATACAGCTGCTACTCCTGTTCCTGGGGGTGTTGCTGCCACTGCCAGCATCTTAGGTCATTTGTTGAATATGGATACCCTTCTTTTTGGCTTTATGCTATGCCAAACTTAATTCTTTCTGAGGCCACAGAGGCTCCTGGCTGAATAAAGGAAAAGTCATGTACTAAGAAATATAAAAAGCAAATGTACATTAAAACTTCTCAGCATATTTTCTTACTACCAATGATTGGCTATGATTTCATGATAGCAGGAAACTATAAACCCTGTGGACCCAGAGAAGCAGAAGTATAATAGGGCCTTTTCTCCTTCCTCATTCCTAGCTGAGAGTGACTTGCTTGATATCTTTTTAACTTTCAATGTGGAAAAAGTTGAAACAGCTACTAGGGACTATTTTTCTATTTATAATATGTCTAGAGAATTTCTAGACTTTATTTTATTTTGTATTTTTATCCCAAGTACCTAGCACAATATCTGGAACATACAGGCACACAATACATAATGTTGAATGAATAAAGAGTTCGTGACAATTCGATTGTGCTAATCATTATACATTGTCTACATATATCCAGTAATCACATTGTATACCTTAAGTATATGCAATCTTTATTTGCTAATGATTTTTTTTAAAAAAATTAAAAGTGTGTGAGTAAGCAGCTACTGAAATTAAACTGTTAAGAAACCATGGTCACAGGAACATGTTGCAAACTCAAGAGCACACCATTTAAATTATATTCTGTGGGATGATACTTCCTGTATCAAAGCTCAGGGGAGAGAATTTGTATAAAATAAAATGTTCTTGGTAGTCCCTGAAATTGTGCAATGTGCCCTGTGTGAAGTCTACTCTCTGTTTTAAAACTCTTCCACTGTCCCAATGCCTAAGAGTCTAACATTCTTTCATTTGAATTTGGTTTTATTTTGTTTGGTTCTAAAATTATAGCTCCCTTAACAGAATGAAGATATATCTATATACATCTGGGCTACATAAAAGTTTTAGGTTCTTACAAATTTACCCCTGCTGAGAATAGAATTCCTGAAGTGGGACCTAGAAAACACATGAAACAAGTGACTTTGGGACAGGAAAGAGTCAGTGAAAAAACAAATAGCAATGGGTCGCCCAAATATAAAAATTCCTCAATTTGATTTCTCTTCTTTCTGATAAAATTCCTTTAAGAAATATATTTTCCTCCAAGGTTCTAAACTATAAAGCGCTTTAAACTCACAGAAAGTCTTTTGTGTGAGTAGAACAGAGAACTGCATGTTCTGTTTACACAGATGGGTAGGAGAAAAGGTGCACTGGCTGCTCCAAGGAACAGTTAAATATGATCAGAAATCCTTGCTCCCATCTGCTGTTGTCAGTAGTGCTGTCAGAAGAAGGAGGCTCAAATTCCAAGCAGCCAAGGCACATCAGTCGTATTTAGTCAACTGAGACAGCCATTTTTCCTTCTGTCTGGGGAGTTGCTCATTTGGCTTACTTCTCAGTCCTCTTCTTGCTTATTGGTCCCATAGCACTACTTCTTAAATGCCTTCCAAGAATTCCACCTTCTCTTCAAATTTATACCTATAACTAAAGGGACCTTCCTGGTCCTAAATGGTACTACCAATGATAATAGATTGCAAAGTGATCCCAGGGACACTTCCAGAAATCTCTTAGAGTCAGAGTGCTGAAGCCCTAAGCATTCTGCAAATGTAATCTGAAGCAAACGTTAGGAGCGCTCCCACCAGTACCCCAGCTGAACACACAATAAAGTGGTGACATCAGGATCTTTAATTTGCTAAAGAGCCTTAGCACATTAAAAGGGATATGTCAATCTCAGCAGGACACTGTATATACCACAAGTAATTACTATCCACAAAAAAAGACCCTTGCATTAAAATATACTACTAATAGCCAGTACCTATTGAGCACTTACTATAAAATTGTACTTTTGCTTAAGCACCTTACATTCTTTGTCTTATTGAATACAGAAACTGGCAGGGTGATACACTTATCTCCATTTTATGGTGGAATGAATTAAGGCTTCCAGAAATAAAATAACTTTTGCAAGATCAAAAATTAGGTAAGTAGTGACCTAGAATTAGAGCTTCATTCATCTGACCCTAGAGCTTGACTTCTAGGTAACAAAGTATTATACTGATGTGATTAGTGCTTCTTCAGATGTCTTTTTTCTCTGACTAGTGATTTTAGGCTTATACTAATAAAGGCACTTTCAGTCAACGCTCCAGGTAGTAAATTTCATGTTTTTTTTTCTTTTTGCCTCCATGCTATTTGCTCTATGAAAAATTATTCTGGTCCAGAAATACTGCTCAACAGAATTATATTGAATTAGATGGTTTCTGGGCTCTAGCCATGTATTTTGACATCTTTCCTGAATCTTGAGTCTCCATTTCTGGGCTAATTATATATTATCTCTATTTTTTATCCAATGGTTTATTCCAGTAGTTTCTAAATTCTCACTAGACACTATTAGAATTCCTCCCTTAAAATGGACATTTGTCTGTTTCCTACTCAGAATGCTGTTTAAGAAACAATTTTCCTTTTGCTGGACATGAATGAGGAAATATAAACTTTTAATCATAGTGGATTATCATTATTCATCTATAAGATGAGCCGGTTTTAAGATAAAGCTGATATTACGGTTGTCAGAGCAAAAGAGATAAATGCCATTGTTGATATTCTGGAGCCACAAACTCTGCAGTGCATCCTACCTCTTATTTCCAGTTACATGAGTAAATAAATCCCCTTACTGTTTATAACAATTTGAGAGGTGTGAATGCAATATGCAAATGTAAATGTCCTAATTCATATAAGGTTTGGCATCGAACTGTGATGGGTTAACTGAACAGGAAACACAGGGTGGAGAAATTTCAGAATTTATCTTCAGCCTGGGAAGTTGATGATCCTTATTAGGTGTTCTGCAATGGCTTACATTTTTACCTTTGTGTATGAGGACATAAACCATGCCTTGGAAGGGTACAGTATCGGGAAGTTGTGAGAAACATTCATGCTGTTGCGCTGTACTGATTAATTATTCTGGCCTTTGGTGAGGTCTGACAAGCAGAGTAAGTTCAGGCCAAAAATGAGCTGAATGCCCACAGAACTGCTTTGCTAAGCAAGGCCCTTCCTCTTAGTCTTTATTCTTAGTTAAAAGATAATACAATAATGTTGATCAGGTTTGAATTTAAAAAGCAAAATTTCCTCTTATATTCAGTGTTAAACAGAGAGAATTGAGAAGTAAGAAACTTAACAGAAGATACGGTCAGAAGGAGACCAAGAAAGAACACTGCTTTAGTATTCCAAACAAGACTCTTAACATTTACAGTTTGAACTGGCTTGCTTACTCTACCACTGGTCCATTATCACTGTGACCAGAGAAATGAAATGTGCAGAATGACTTAAATTAACCAGATTTTAATCCCTGGGCATATGAGCAGACCAATGGATACTCATTGAATATCCAGGTAGTCTTAGATAAAAGGATAAGAGGATGAAACCTGGGTCTATAATCAATACAGTTCTGCCTTATATCACCACAGTAACTATCCAGCATCTATAAGCAACATTATTATAATATAAACATTTTCAAAAATTCTCTACTTCTTTTCCACACAGAGACCATATAAAGTCCCATACCTGACCTGCATCCAGCTACCCACATGAGGTATTGATCCCTATTGGAAAATGAAGTAGTTGTTTTTCTGAATACCAGCAAAACTACTTACCTGTAAGGGCAGCAGAAAAGGCTGGCCCAAAAGTTTTTATGTAGTCAAGTGTAAGGTCTGTTTAGTATGAGAAAATGCTATAGCAAGGGATACTAATTTAAATCAAAGAGGAGCAAAAAGAACCAGAGACATAAACCAAACTCAATCTTTTTTTTTTTTCCCTATCCGTGGTATGTTTACATACTTTTTCTCCCTGTCAAATTTTATTTATTTATTTATTTATTTATTTATTTATTTATTTATTTATTATTGCATTTTAGGTTTTGGGGTACATGTGAAGAACATGCAAGGTTGTTGCATAGGTGCATACGTGGCAGTGTGATTTGCTGCCTTCCTCCCCTTCACCTATATGTGGCATTTCTCCCCATGCTATATCTCCCCAACTCCCCACCCCCACTGTTCCCCCCACTCCCCCCCAACAGACCCCAGTGTATAGTACTTCCCTCCCTGTGTCCATGTGTTCCCATTGTTCAGCACCCGTCTATGAGTGAGAACATGCGATGTTTGATCTTTTAAGGGAAAATCTAAACACTGAATACACACACACACACACACACACACACACACACAAAATTGTAAAATTGTAGATAAAGGGTATACTTACTCAAAATTACAGAGTTGGGAAGTAAGACATTCAGAATAAAAGACTGATAGACACATGCCAATGGTTCCTTAAGGCATGCCCAGAATGTTGTTCAAACTCATTGAGCAGTGGGTGGTTTCCATCTCACCTAGAGCTATATACATAATCCACAAAGTCCTCCACTTCTATCTTTCACCAGTCCAGCTCCTACTACTCTCTCCATCACACGCTTTACTCCAACCACTGACTTCCTTGTTGTTCTTGCCTTGGCTTGATTCCATCTCAAGGACTTTGCATTTTCTGCTTCCTATGTCTGTATAATTCTGTTTACTTAGATGTCTACATGGCTTGATCCTGGATTGTCTTTAGATCTTTAATCGAAAGTCAACTTATCAAAGAAGACTACCCCTAACCATTCTCTCAAAATTTTTAATCGTCTACCTCTCCATATTTCGTGTCTTCTTTCGCTCATTCATATTTTCCCACCTTAGTTCTTATCATATATATTTTGCCTAATTTTAGTCATTATTGCCAGTCTTCACTTCTAGAATGTGGGGTCCATGAGGGATTTTTGTCTGTTTTGCTCACTTTTTATTTTTAAAACCTAAATTATGTTTATGCACAGTTAAGCCTTACTCAATAAAAATGCATTGAATGGCTGTCAGTGGTGGCTCACACCTGTAATCCCAACACTTTGGGAGGCAAAGCAGGCAGATTGCCTGAGCTCAGGAGTTCGAGACCAGCCTGGGCAACAAGGTGAAACACCATCTCTACTGAAATACAAAAAATTGTTCCAGTGTGGTGGCATGTTCCTGTAGTTCCAGCTACTTGGATGGCTGAGGCAGGAGAATTGCTTGAACCCTGGAGGCAGAGGTTGCAGTGAGCTGAGATAGGCCACTGTGCTGCAGCCTGGGCAACAGAGCGGGACTCCATCCCAAACAAACAAACAAACAAATATGCACTGAAAGAATGGATGAGTGAGCCAAAGGGCAAAAGAAGCCAGAGGCAGGAAAAGTATTCCTTCAGAGGCTAAGTCTGCGATGACAGTGGACACTTTCCAGAGAGAAGTAGGGACCGAAAGCGCCACTTCCTCAGAGGTATTCCATGTTACCAATTGTGATGTGCATGTTGTAGCTCATTCAGTGACTAAAAGAACATACAATAAACACTAAAACTTTACAACATACAATAATTGTGGAGAATAATTATGAATTATGACATAATTGTGAGAGAATAATTGTGGCAGGGAAGAAGTAGTGAGTAGTGGCAGCACCATCAAGAGAAGTGCGCTGTGTGAGGAAGACCCGTGTTTGTCTATTTCTCATACCTGCATTAGTAATGCAGGCTCAGTACTTTAAAGAATTCTCCGCCTGTAATCCCAGCACTTTGGGAGGCCGAGGCGGGTGGATCACGAGGTCAAGAGATCGAGACCATCCTGGTCAACATGGTGAAATCCTGTCTCTACTAAAAATACAAAAAATTAGCTGGGCATGGTGGCACGTGCCTGTAATCCCAGCTACTCAGGAGGCTGAGGCAGGAGAATTGCCTGAACCCAAGAGGCGGAGGTTGCGGTGAGCCGAGATTGCGCCATTGCACTCCAGCCTGGGTAACAAGAGCGAAACTCTGTCTAAAAAAAAAAAAAAAAAAAAAAAGAATTCTCCACCCAGCCATTAACATGAAAGAAGAGAACTTATTAAAAGAAATTCAGTCACTTTACTTAACTTTGCAGCCCAGAAATATCAACTCTACAACAGAGGGAAGGAGACAGAACCCTGTCTTACGTCCTACCAACGTGAAAGTGCATTCATGTCTTTTCTTTGTCTAATCTCTATGTCAGAGGACATGCCAGGCACTGTAGACCCTCTCTTTCATTGATGGAGACAAAATTCCTTATTTGTTCTCAAGTCTACTGGACATTTGCTTTTCTACTCTATAACTCCAGTTGTAAGTAGCCCCTTTCCTTCAAAAGATATCCTGAGCCTCAAACTTTCCTTACTCCCTCCTTTCCAGGTATAATGAAACTTGACTTAAATTTAATTTATAACAGTATAAAGAAGACTGGACTTAATTGTCACAGTGTCCTGAGGAGCCTCCAACAATGATGCTGCCTGCAAGAAACAAAAGCTTCAAAGCTACTATATATCCTCTTAGTTCCAGGCCTGATTCACTTTCAGTGTGCTCTGTGGTATATTTTGGTAGGGCATACAAATTAGTTCTGTTTTAAAGGAAGACCCCAAAGGGAAAATGAGAAAATATAGAAAACCAATGAGCTTATTATTGACTAACAGTATTCAAAGCTCCTCTCAAAGGAGAGGTGAAATGCAGGGAGGTAACATTGTTCTTTTGCATGTAATTATTTTTGTTTCTATATCTTAAAAAAAGGTTCAAAGGGGTTTAAAATTGGCCTTCATCTTATAAATTAATTTTGTCATTGCAGTCTCTTGAAGTACACAAGCTGCCTACATTTGTCGCTGAGTCCTGGCCATAGAAAACATTCACATAAGGAGGACGCCTCTGCTCTCTTCCAACTTGTCATTCTTTACTGCCCCAATGAAATTCTGCTGTTCATGTTTTGAGGTTCACAGCAAAGCTATTTTTGTGGAAGGCATAAAATTCTCATTATTTTTCTCTTTGTATGAGAGGAGTTTTCATCAAGTAGGAAGCTGAGGCTTTTAACCTGATGCACACTTAATACTCTTTTAGACTTTAAAATTTAGAAAATTGTTTCACTAATTTCTTTGATCATTAGAATTCCAAGGATACAGATTCTCAGGTTCTACTTATAGAAATTCTGGTTCTGTAGGTCAGATATGGGGTCCAGGGATCTGAATATTTACCAGAGATCCAAATTACAAGTTAGAAGACTTTGGCCTCTACAGCATGTCAGAATGGAGCATATCATATAAATGTGTAATAATAAGGCATTTTATTATATTTGTGTAACTCTTTTGATTTAAGATTTTATTTTGGCCTTAACACAAACTTTTTCTCTTACAGCTCTGAAGGTCAAAAGTCCAAAATGGATCTCAGCATGACCTTCTGAAGGCTCTTGGGAAAAACCTTTTTCTGGCCCTTTTTACTTCTAGAGGATGCCCTCAGTATTTGGCTTGAGCTTCCCTTCCACCTTCAAAACTAGCAATGGCTGGTCTTTCTTAAGCTGCATCATTCTGATACTGTTATAAAGGATAAATAGTTCTATTTTAAAGACACAATAACACATATGTTCATTGCAGCCCTGTGTACAATAGCAAAGACCTGCAACGAACCCAAATGCCCATCAATGATAGACTAGACAAATAAAATGTGGAACATATATACCATGGAATACTACGCAGCCATAAAAATAATGAGTTCATGTCCTTTGTAGGGACATGGATGAATCTGGAAACCATCATTCTCAGCAAACTGACATAAGAACAGAAAACCAAAAACCTCATGTTCTCACTCATAGGTGGGTGTCAAACAATGAGAACACATGGACACAGGGAGAGGAACAGCACACACCGGGGCAGTTGCGGGGCTGGCTAGGGAAGGGACAGTAGTAGGGTGGGGAGTGTGGGGAGGGATAACATGGGGAGAAATGACAGATATAGATGAAGGGGGAATAGAGGCAGCAAACCACCTGGTTATGTATACACCTATGCAACAACCCTGCATGACCTGCACATATACCCCAGAACCGAAAGTAAAATAATAATAATAAAAAAAGATATAAGTGGACATATATTACCATTTAAAAAATAAAATATATAGGATATTAAAACACACACACACACACATACACAAAATAATACTGTGTTTGCAAGAATGTGGAGAAACCAGTATAGTTATTATAGTTAAAAGAATAATTGGTACAGCCTCTGTGGAAAGAAATCTGGTACGATCAAAGAAGTGAGCTAACAACCTAAAAAGCTATGAAGAATAAATACATAAGTAAAAGGAAACGAATTTTTATTGACAATATTTTGTATTTAACTGATCTTGAAACTGAAGAATTGTATATCTCTTTTATGTGAGATAATAAATTCCTTCACTATGATTATAAATCATTTTCATTGATAGTTGAAAGCATACTAACTGATACAAGTTAAAAGATATGATGAAATATTTATATATGTGTGTCTGTACATGTGTAAAAGTGGTGCTTCAAAAAATATATCCATTGTTATCATAATCATAAGATGAACTATGTCAAAAATGTAGGATGTTTCGGTTTTCTTTTATGAACTAGAATTCAGTTGGACTTAGATTCAATAGCCATGCTTTTACTTATTTTTTATCTGTATGCCAAAAATGCAATTACAAAGCATAATAATTCTGATGTCTTTAGTGATAAGGAACAATGTCACCTAAATACCTCTGAACCATCTTTTTGACAGATAATATTTGGAGAACTAGAAGCTCAAGATGTAACATTATAAAAAATGTTCCAGAATGAATGTTTTATATAGATATAGAGCATGCTGGATATTGTCTCCTGATACCTTTGACATGGTTTAAAAAGCTAGGGTACTATGAAGAAGGCACCATCTGTTTTCTTTTTTTGGGTTCTAAACCTAGTTGGAAAAGTATTTAGAGACAAAATGTAGTCTCTGAAAAAAGAAAAAGAAGAATGCATAATACTTCCAGACAAAGTATAAGAGAAAATTTTTCTCTCAAAGTAGTGCAAAGAGCAAAAGATTTAGGATCAGGGTATTGTGGCTTGAATTGGCACTCTTCCACTCAGTAGGTGAGAGACAACATTTAAGATGGTTAAAATGTGTGGCTGACTCCCTATACAGCAAAACGCGTAAAACATTTTTAAATAGTAATGTCTCAAACCAATTGCTAAGCCTTAATGTAAGCAGAATTTCAAATGCTGTTTTGCATTATATTGCATATACCTTGATTCAAAATATTGTGACTTTTTGATATAAACAAAAATGATTAAATGAGTTAAGTAACTAGAAAGCAGATGGTGCTGCGAGACAAATTGGCCCATTATTGTTCCAAAATGCATAAAGCGTGCTTGTGTTTTCTATGAATATTGACATCCCTTATGACTTTACCAGTGGATAATTTTAGGATAGGAATCTGCAACAAAATCTAATAAGAATGTGCTCATGTCCATAGTTATGGGCAAAATTTAAGGAGTTGATTTCACCTTGCATAACTCCATACCTATCGCTTATGCTAGGAATGGTCCTTCTTTATGGACTTTGCATTAAATATTCCTACTTATCACCAACAAAAACAGCACCACCAATTCCCAACAAGAACTATCACCCTTCATATCCTTTTCACCTTCTAACATGTCACATGCTTTATGAATTTTTATTTTCATTGTTTTACATGTATTACCCCTACTAGAATTCAAGCTCTATAAAGACAAAGAGCTTTGTCTGTGTCCTTCATTGAAATTTCTAAAGCACCTAGATTAGTACCTGACATATATTGTTCCTCAGTAAATACTTGCTGAATGTTGAGTATATAAACAACTCTCTTGATAAGCAGATATGTAAATAAAATATATTCCTATGTTTTTGCATATAGGTAGAAATGATAAAATATATCCAGGGAGAAATATAGTAACAGTGAATTTATATTAATGTAGATAAAAGTAGTAAAAAATTGTATACAAAGTTAGGATATCATAACTAGAAAAGCCTCACCCTCTTGTTTGTATGTTTAAATAGAAATGCATTGGTTTATCTTTTAGGAAACAGAGGTGTTCATATGTTGTGGGTCAGATTGATATTAGTTGATGACTATCCCCATGACTTAACATACCCCTTCACCAACTTACGCCTACTCACACTTAGTAGAATGCCCAAAATGAAACATGTTCTTTAAGTGAATTATTTCATACATGAATGTCTTATCTTCCAAATATGAAGACAGTAAGTATAGAAGATACCTCTATCCTTCCCAGCTTATAAAATAATGTTTCCTGCAAAAACTTTTTTCTGTTATGAAAGCATGTTTTCAAATTAATGCATTCAGTATGGAAGTTATTAGGTTGTACAATCATGTTTCTGCAATAAACAAGTTGCAGGGTGGGCTCAAAATCTGCCCCTTTTGAAAGTCAAGGTCCTGTGGTGACTACAATAAGGCTTTGGAACCAGATAGAACTGGGTTAAGAACTCACTTTTGTCATTAGCAGTGTATGTGACCATCCTGATTCTCAATTTTCTCAATTATAAATGACCTAATTAAGAGCTATGACAAAGGATTATTGTGAAAATTAAATGAGATAGTGCATGCAAAGTACTTAATCTAAAAGTTGGGCACACAGTGTTAGATAAATGTTAGACTCTCTCTTCCTTTTTTCATATCCCTAATTCATTTTCACAAAGCTATTTCTGTTTCTAGACAATTGATGTTGATTGATTCTTATTAAAAATGAGATATCTCTATTGAAAATTTGAAACATATCCCTAAATCACTAGAAGCATATTATGCTAATTGTAATAAAGCAAGGCTTAATCAGTTCTAATAATTACATCCTGGGCTATTTGAAACAGGGAATTGTTATATTTCTCTTGGATGCCTTTTTAACATAATTGTCCTATTTGTTTCAACTAACACATTCAGACAAAAAGACTTGTCTGCTCATGTATTGATGCAATACAATTTATTTCTTATGTACAACAAATTGGACTTAATGACAGTCATTTTTCTTAACTGTTAACAGTATGGTACCTAACTCATGGACAATGGCTTTCGATTTTGTCTCTATATTTGGACTAAAGAAATTTCTAATAATATTTTACACAGTCAGGGAGCTACTGGCATATTTATTGACAGCTTTCTAAATTACAGTATAATTCTATTTGCCTAGACTTATTTGTTTTTCTTTTCCTCTTTGCCTGATATATCGAATGGTGCTTCGACCTAAGTGTTTATGTACCCACAAAATTCATATGTTGACACCTAATCTCTAATGTGGTGGTATTAGGAGGTGGGGAATCTGGGAATTAATTAGGTCATGAGGGCAGAGCACTATTTATGGATGGTTTTAGTGGTCTTATGAAAGAGGCCCCAGAGAGCTGCTTTGTCTCCCTCCACTTTGTGAGGACACATCGAGAAGGCCCAGTCTGAATTTGGAAACAGGTCTTCACCAGACATTGAATCTGCCAGCAACTTGATCTTAGAATTCTCAGCTTCCAGAAATATGAGGAATAAATTTCTGTTGTTTGTAAACCGCCCAATTTATGGTAGTTTGTTATAGCAGCTCAAATGGACTAAGACAAATGATCTTTTATCTATTGTCCCAATTTGACACTCCACATGTCTTCAGGATTCTATGTTTAAATAGACCAGCCTACAATCTATGTCTGGGTACATGAAAATGCCTGTGAAAGCAATGAGATGACATAACAAATATTATTTTGTAAGAACACTTCAAGAGCGAATGAATTAAAACTGATAATTATATATGTCCTTATACCTTTCAATATTGACAAGAGTGAGCATGTGGATAAGGATGTGTAGTTTACCTAAGACTTGCTTACATTGCTTATACATTACCTTATATGATTTGCACCCCATTCATCCCTGAGGTCAATAGCATCATTATCCCATTGTACATGTAAAGAAAACTGACTCTCAAATAAAAAAAATGACGGCTTAGCTTATTTGTCTTGTAAGTGATAAAGTTGGGACTAGAGCTCATTTATTTAATGCCACATATTATCATGTTTAGATCATTAAATGTTCTCTCTACTCTGTCCATCTCAGGAGAGTTTAAATAAATACACTACGTTAACTTGTATCAATAGTCTTCTTCTATTAAAAAAAAAAAAAAAGGATACTGTAAAAGCTATTGAATTGTTATCATTAATTGTTAAAGACAAAAAAATGTTTAAATTATAATAATTATGTCCCAAATGAGGAGTACAACTATGTAATAGAAAACACTATTTAATAATACAGCAAAATTTAGAATTGTTTAAAATTGATTTTTGAAGAGAATATTTCAACATCACTTTTCTACTGCTCACTATACTCTTGTACCTACATGCTTTAACTACTGCTGACCAATCCTTAGGAATATACAGCCAATCCTTAAGAATGTGTAGCCCTCTGTATACCTTGATTAACAGGAATATAAGGTAGAGGTTTAGTATGCCTTCTGCAGATACATATACTTGCGTTTCTGGCTCTAGTATTCACTAGTGGTTTTGTTTAGAGGTGGGAGGTGGATCTCAGACGTTTCTAGTTGAGTAGCCTCTCCAGGGGTTACCTCTCCCTTTCCATTCAATTTGTGTCAAAGTTGAGCCTCTGACATTGTCTTATTTTTAGGAAGTTTATTCTGGCAATTCTCTTAAAGGGTGGATAGCAGGGGCAGGCCAGTGGCATAGGCTAGATACTGTGAGGGGGTCAGATGACCTGTGGAGGGCCCCAGTCTGGAGGGCCAGGAGGGCCCCCATCTGGAGCTCATTCTCAGAATTTGAGAGATTATTTTTTTATTTCTATACCTGCTATTCAGACATGGTCAGTTACCAAGTGTTTCTTTCATGAAGAAAGTTTAAGCTATTCTTGAAAGTTTTGTTTTAAGCTTTGTGAGCATTATGTCCCCAGGCCAGCATAGTGCTGTTAAGTGACATGTGGTGCAGGCCCTGCAAGATGATTGAGTAGACCCTATGGCCATCGTTAATCTTATAGTCATGCTATGTCTCTTATAGTGAGATGCTCTAGTAAAATTTTCTTAGGCAATTGAGCTATGTATGCCTCATTTTCATCTTCTGCAAAAAAGCAATAATGTACCTGTAAGTTGTCTGTCAAAAACACACAAAAAAGCCTAGTTTAAGGAGAAAGATTTAAGATGCTTGTAAAATCTATTAAACAAAAATAAAACCAGGTTTAGGCTGAACTTTGAGAAACCAGTCAAGCCCCAGAATTTTACTGTTTCTCCCATTATGTGGAAAACGGATATGGTGGTACAGTAAACCATTACATTAGGAAGCTTTTGCTCACTTAACCATGTGATGATGTGTACCATAAAAATATAATCCTTGTACCTTGCCTTTCTCCCATGTATTTTAGTTTTGAGTTCTAATTATATGCAAATGCATCCAATTGACAAAATCTCAAAAAAAAAATAAAAGTGGTAAGCAGTACTGGGCACTTGTTTATAAGTACTCTGCATAGATTATGTTATTCAATTCTCAAAAATACCCCATGAAAGAGCACTACTTTTATCCAATGAAAAAAGTTGCCAAAATCATAGAATAAATAAGTGGTGGGTGTGGGGATGTGATCTGAAACTAGGTTTGAACACCATAGACCAATAGAGACCAGTATACTACATGAAAAAAAAAAAAGTCATTTCAAGGGAACTTCAGAAAACTAACATTTAAGCTTCCCTAAGAAAGCACAATGAAGAGAAATCAGAATAGCTGTCGAAGTGGCCATTCCATGGCATCTACCACAAAATAGTGCATTCTTTGGAGTTCTGTTTGGCTTCCCACATGAGATAATGCATATGACATTCTTGAGCCAAGGTTTATGTACAGTAAACTCCTAAAAGATTCTAGCTCTTATCATTATTATTAATAATATTATTATTTTTGGCCAATTAGCCATATATGTCCACTTACTGCTTTCTTTTTGCGAAGCCTAAATAGACTTTTAAAAAATCACTGTACTAAACCATAAGTTAATAATACAGAAATGATGGTTATAGAAACTATCACATACACAAACCAGAAAAGCTTATTTTTTAAAAAAGGCAAAAGTAAACATAACTTGTAACATCTACTCCTTGGCTGCATAAGCTTCATGAGCACCATGGGTCATTTCTGTTTTTTCCCAACAACTAGTTTTCCTCCACTGTGGAATCTAAAAAGTCCAACTCCCAGAAGCAGAAAGTAGAATGATGGTTACCATGGCCTAATAGGAAGGTCAAATTGAAGAGATGTTGGTCAAAGGATGCAACATTTCATTTAGAAGGAATGAGTTCTAGAGATTTATTATACAAGATGATGACTATAATTAATAACGATGTATACTTGAAAATGCTAAGGGGGTAGATTTAAGTTTTTTTGACACAAAAATTGACAAATATTTGAGGTAATCCATACATTAATTAGCTTGATTTACCCATTCCACAATGCATACATACTTTAAAATATTTTTATACATACTAAATGTATATAATTTTTATTTGTTAATTAAAAATTAAATAACAGTTTACAATTTTATAAAACAAATGGATGAACTTGGGGAAAAAAAGCCAGATTAGTTGTAGCTCAAATATTGTCTCTACTGCACTCAAAGTAAACTCAGACAAGTTATATGAATTGTTTCAAATAGAGATACCAACACCAATACCAGTTGTTTACTATTAGAATAAATGAAAATGAAAATAACATATGTTAAATATTAGTTTTCATGGTCAATATTAGTTTTTGCTTTTTCCTTCTATGTCACAGAAACCAAGACATCTCACCAAACGTCTAATATTTTATTTACCAAAGACAAGAAAATTTTATTTCAACTTGGAAGCTTCCTGGAGTTTGTCTTTTACATTCCATCTGCCTTTTGAAAAATATGACATTTTCATGATTGCCTGGCAGTGCAAAAGTCTCACTGTTTAGGTAGGATTATAACCTGTAAAAACAGAACTATGGCTTTACTTTCATATATCTAATAAGATAGCATAGTAACTCTAGTGCCATACTTCATGCATTAATGTTCTAGTGATAATAACAATAATAGACTATTATTATTATGCACTGCTTACTGCTACTGGGCACTTATTCATAAGTACTCTGCATAGATTATGTCATTCAATTCTCAAAAATATTACATGAAAGAGTACTACTTTTATCCCATAAAAAGGTTGCCAAAATCATAGAATAAATATGTGGTGGGTGTGAGGATGTGATCTGAAACTAGGTTTGAACACCACAGACCAATAGAGACCAGTATACTACATAAGCCATATAACCATCACCTCAAAAAGTCCTCATCCCTACTTCCCATCAAATCCTGTCCCAAAGACAAGAAGTGTCATTATTTCTATCAGTATGACCTAGTTTTACTTGTTCTTAAACATTACACTAATGAAATCGTATAACATAGAAGGAGACAGAGAGAGAGAGAGAGAGAGAGAGAGAGAGAGAGAGTGTGTGTGTGTGTGTGTGTGTGTGTGTGTGTGTGTAGCTGGCCGCTTTGTTCGTCAAGATAATATTTTTTAGCTTAATCAATATTGTGTATATATCATTAGTATATTCCTTTTTATTACTGACTAGCATTGCATTCTATGAATATACAATATTCTATTATTTATTTACCTTTTGATTTTCATTGAGGTGTTTCCAACCCAAATTATGAGAAACTATTGTAAAGAAAGATGCTATACATGTTCTTGTATACTCATTTTTGTAAACGTGTTTCACAAACTTCTTTTGTGCAAATGCTGAGAAGTTGAATTACTGGATTACAAAATTAGAACAAATTTATAGGAAATGGAAGACAAACTAAATTCTAATGTAATTTTGCCATAGAGTACTTCCACCAGAAATATATGATGATTTTTGACTGCTCAACATTTTTACCAACTTTTATTGTTGCTATTACTTTTAATGATTGCTGATCTAGTGGCTTTGAAATTATAGCTCATTGTGATTTTCAGTTTGCCATACTAAGATGACTAATAATACTGATCACTATTTTATGAACTTAGCCATTAAGTATATATTCTCTGAAGTTCTGCCTACTGTAGAATGATTGAGTTGTTTGTCTTATTGAAAGAGTTTTTAAGGAATGTGTTCTCCAGAAATAAATAAAGACGAGTTCTTTGTCAGATACTTGCATTATAAATCATTTCTCCTAGTCTGTGTCTTGAATTTTCATTTCCTTAAACATATCTCTTGACGAGCATAAGTTCTTAATTTTATGAAATTCAATTTATCATTTTCTTATCTTTCATTTCACTGCTGTTTTTTGGCCTAAGAAATTTTGCCAACCACAAGGCAATAAACATATTCTTTTATATATTTTTCTATTACTGTTATATATGACCTTTTAAATTAAGGTCTATAGTACCCAATTAACTAATATTTTTATGTGTAGGGTGATGCAGAAGTCAAAGTTTAATTTTTCAATTTATCTCCCACCATTTATTGATTGTCATTTTGCTTAATTTTCGTGAAACTTTTGTTAAACTTAATTGATCATATATATGTGGTTATTTTTCTGGACACTTTCTTCTATTTCAATGATTTATGTGCCAATAAATCAATTATGTCAACACCATGTATTAAAAGCAAGCATAGAAATGAAATGGATCAAGTATTTCAAATATATTCTTATTTTTAAAGTTATTTTGGATATTATAAGTCATTTGTATTTCCTTATTTAAAAATAAAATTTTCAATTTCACTAAAAAGACCAACTGGAATTTTTATAAGATTGCATGACATCCATAGACCAATTATAAGATAGCACTCGATGATCCATGCCCTTGTGTAATTACCACACCTTGAGTATGGGTAAGAACAGCATGTTAGAAGGAATATTAATGCCATGAGTATGCAATATGGCAAAAGTAAAAAAAGATTTGAAGAAATTCAGATCTCTCGTCGGTTGACGCTGAGTTAATAAAAAAAGATATTATACTAGGTGAGGCTACCTAATCAGACCAGCATTTTTATAAAGAGACTGGGGTCTTCATTTAGGTCAAAGAGATTTGCCTGCTTCTCTGGAAGTAAGCAAGTCAACACAACATCAACTCTGTAACTTCAAGGAAGTTAATTCTGCCAATAGTCACATGGATTTACATGATGACTCCTAAGCTCAGATAAGACCACAGCCCTGGCTAAGACCTGTTTTCGTTTTCTTTTTTGAGAAAATATTGTTCTCTACCACCCAGTTTGAAGTGCAGTAGGAGTGATCACGGCTCACAGTAGCCTCAAACTTCTAGGCTCAAAAGATTCTCCCACTTCAGCCTCCCGAGTAGTTGGACTGTAGATGTTCACAACCTTGCCCAGTTTCTGTATTGCAGCTTTACAAGACCTGTACAAGCTACCTAGTTAGGGTATGTCAAGACACTGACTCTTGGAAACAGGATATTACAGGTATGTTGTTTTAAGCTGCTAAAGTTGTGGTAACTTGTTACACACCCGGTGAAAATTAGTAGAAGTAATTGTCTTAACAGAATTATAGAAATTTTTAAATGATAATAACTAGACAAGAAGGCAGAATCAAGGCAATTCCACTCAATATCAAGAAGTGTAGTTGAGAAATTAAATTGGCAAACCTATTCCTAAAGGACAATAATAAGAACATAAACTTGGAGTTAAAAGTTAGGTGAAAAATCATAGAGTGAATTGAAAGCCAAGAACAAGGAAAACTGATGAGATCTTAGTGAGCAATTAGATAAATTGGTAAATTGGGTAAAAAATTGGAAAACATCAGCATGCTTTGGCATCTGTGTTGTTAGCCTATAATATGCTCATGAACAAGGAGATGGAGGTAGCCATCCTAGAGTGCAATTACTCCAGGTTCTACAATAAAAAGAACTAAGTCAGTTTTAGAATATTATTCACAGATTAACACTGTAGCAGAGGAAGTCAGAGCTATAGGAAACACCATATGTGACAGATACCGTGGACAAACAATCTAAGAAAGATGCTAGAAAAGAGAAAAAAGTGTTTTTACCAGTTCTGTGAAGAAGGTCAATGGTAGCTTGATGGGGATAGCCTTGAATCTGTAAATTACTTTGGGGAGTATGGCCATTTTCATGATAATTGATTTGTCGTAACCATGAGCATGGAATGTTTTTCCATCTGTTTGTGTCTTCTGTTATTTCCTTGAGCAGTGGTTTGTAGTTCTCCTGGAAGAGGTCATTTACATCCATTGTTAGTTGTATTCCTAGGTATTTTATTCTCTTTGTAGCAATTGTGAATGGGAATTCACTCATGATTTGGCTCTCTGTTTGTCTGTTATTGGTGTATAGGAATGCTTGTGATTTCTGTACATTGATTTTGTGTACTGAGACTTTGCTGAAGTTGCTTATCAGCTTAAGGAGGTTTGGGGCTGAGACAAAGGGGTCTTCTAAATATATGATCATGTCATCTGCAAATAGAGACAGTTTGACTTCCTCTTTTCCTACTTTAATATCCTTTACTTCTTTTTCTTGCCTAATTGCTCTGGCTAAAACTTCCAATACTATATTGAATAGGAGTGGTGGGAGAGGGCATCCTTGTCTGGTGACAGTTTTCAAAGGAAATGCTTCCAGGTTTTGCCCATTCAATATGATATTGGCTGTGGGTTTGAGATAAATAGCTTTTATTATTTTGAGATATGTTCCATTGATACCTAGTTTATTGAGGGTTTTTAGTATAAAGGGCTGTTGAATTTTGTCAAAGGCCTTCTCTGCATCTATTGAGATAATCGTGTAGTTTTCTTTTTTTTCTGTTTATGTGATGGATTATGTTTATATATTTGCATGTGTTGAACCAGCCTTACATCCCTAGGATCAAGTACTTATCCATACTTGATTGTGATGGATAAGCTTTTTGATGTGCTATTGCATTCAGTGTGCCAGTATTTTATTGATGATTTTTGCATTGATGTTCATCATGCTACCAGCCTTCAAATCATACTACAAGGCTACAGTAATCAAAACAGCATGGTACTGGTACCAAAACAGAGATATAGACCAATGGAACAGCACAGAGGTCTCAGAAGCAATACCACACATCTACAACTATCTGATCTTTGACAGAATTGAAAAGAACAAGCAATGGGGAAAGGATTCCCTGTTACCTGATTTGGGAAAACTGGCTAGCCATGTGCAGAAAGCTAAAACTGGACCCCTTCCTTACACCTTACACTAAAGTTAACTCCAAATGGATTAAAGATTTAAATGTAATTCCTAACACCATAAAAACCCTAGAAGGAAACCTAGGCAATACCATTCAGGACATAGGCATAGGCAAGGACTTCATGACTAAAACACCAAAAGCAATGGAAGCTAAAACCAAAATAGACAAGTGGGATCTAATTAAACATAAGAGTTTCTGCACAGCAAAGAAAACAATCATTAGAGTGAACTTGCAAACAACAGAATGGGAAAAGACTTTTGCAATCTACCCATCTGACAAAGGGCTACCATCCAGAATCTACAAAAAACTAAAGCAGATGTACAAGAAAGAAAGAAAAAAAAAAAAAAAAAACACAACCCCATCAAAAAGTGGGCAAAGGATATGAACAGACACTTTTCAAAAGAAGACATTTGTGCAGCTGACAAACATATGAAAAAATGCTCATCACTGGTCATTAGAGAAATGCAAATCAAATCAACATTGAGATAACATCTCATGCCAGTTAGAATGGCATTCATTAAAAAATCTGGAGACAAAAGATGCTGGAGAGGATGTGGAAAAAAAGGAAAACTTTTACACTGTTGGTGGGAGTGTCAATTAGCATTGTGGAAGACAATGTGACAATTCCTCAAGGATTTAGAAATAGAAATCAATTTGACCCAGCAATCCCATTACTGGGTATATATTCAAAGGATTAGAAATCGTTCTACAATAAAGACACATGCATAAGTATGTTCACTGTGGCGCTGTTTACAATAGCAAAGACCTGAAGCCAACCTAAATACTCATCAATGATAGACTGGACAAGGAAATCGTGGCACATATACATCATGGAATACTGTGCAGCCATAAAAATCGATGAGTTTGTGTCCTCTGTAGGGGCATGGATAAATCTGGAAACCATCATTCCCAGCAAACTGACACAAGAACAAAAAACCAAACACCACATGTTCTCACTCATAGGTGGGTGTTGAACAATGAGAACATGTTGGCACAGGGAGGGGAACATCACACACTGGGATAGGTTGGGGGCTGGGGGACTAGGGGAGGGACAGCAGAGGGAGGGAAAACACTGGGAGAAATGCCTGATGTAGGCAATAGGGTGGGGGAAAGAGACTGCAAACCACCATGGCATGTGTGTACCTATGCAAGAACCCTTTGGGATGTGCACATGGACCCCAGAGCTTAAAGTGCAACTTACAAAAAAAGAAAAGAGAAAACAATGGCATAGAGGTAGAAAACAATGAAGGGTTGGAAAAAATACAGACAATAAACTTCATACATTTTGGAAATATGATTTTCCTGAGAAAATATCATACAGAGGTAAACCAGAAGTGTGAAAGAATAATATTTATCAAAGGCAATTAAAGAGATGAGTTTGAAGCTAGAAGAACTCATTCAAATTCCAAGATTATACCCAAGATTGAGTATAAGAAATTCTTTAGTACAGTGTTCGAACTGAAAGAATAAAATGGGAATCCAACAGACCTTTAGGCAGAAAACCTTACATTCACTACCAAAAAAAAGTATGTAGTCTTCTCAAGCATCCCCTCAGTAAAATAAAATGTTGTTGATTGGGAGAGATGAAAAATATTATTTCTGTCTCTATACCCAGTTAGATTTGGTCAGTAAGAATAACATTTTTTTTGTCCTCTCTCCTATTTTGATGAATATTGAAAAGGACACTTTTCTCTCTCTAACTCTATCATTTTACTTACACTTACATGCAAAGGGAATTGTCAATGTTTGTTGTCAGAATGTGACATACATTCATCCTTGTTAGTTGAGACACTGTGTATTAAAATTTAGTGCTCATAAAAAACCAGAACTTCTAACCCTCTTCTGCGTGGATGCTGAATGAGAGCTGGGCCCTTCTAAATAATCTGACTCTTGTTAGTACCTGAAGCTGCACAAGACACTCATGCTCATCTAATTAGCATGAGTTTCCTGCCTCATCTAAGATTAAAAGAATTAAGGTCTCCCTCATGTCCACGGCCACCACCCCTCATCATGGCCTAATCACATACACAGAAAGAAGCTCAGAAGCCTCTTCCTTGCTGTCTTTGTCTAACTACATAGACTGAAGCAGCACAAACCAACATATGGCTAGTCAGTCTTTAACAGCTCAGATGGTATGTGGGCAAACAAGTTTTCTTGTAGTCTATATAAAACTTTTCATTTAATGTTTTTTAAAACAAATATTTTATTTATATTTTTTTGAATGGATAATATGCTCACTTGGTTCAAAATTCAATTGAATTTGAGTAAATTCAAATTTAATAGCCATAAAATACCAGGTACTCACCCTTTCTCCCTCCCTTCACAGAAGCAAAAAATACCATTATGCCATTAGTGTCTCTTTTACACTATCATAGATATTTTATGTATATTCAGGCAAGCACATACTCATAAATGTATCTATATATAATTTCCTACCTTAGTTTCTAAAAATTAGGACACCCTGACACTCTTCTGCATTGTGCTTTTTTTCCCCTCTTTTCTACTTATAAATGAATACAAACATGCACACACAAGTTGGTTCTTTGTCAACTAATAATTTCCTTTTTAAATTGCACAAAGTTGGACTGTATATGTTTTTAAGTAGCCTGGTGGATTATTATTTAGATTATTTCTGATCTTAGTTATAACTAAAAAACATAGTTATTAATACAAAATTTTTTACAAATGTAAATATATTTATAGCATAAATGTCTAGAAATTGAATTTTGAGGTGAAATAAATTTGCATTTGTAAGTTTGATAGATTCTACCAGATTTCTTTTCCCAGAGACTATTCCAATTTATTGTCTTAACCACAATAGCTATCCTTTTTTATCTTTCCACTTGCAAACATAGTATTATCTTTCTATAAAAATTAGCATTTTAATAAAATAATTTATCTTAATATAATTTAATTTGTTCTTTTCTTATAAAATTGAGGCTGAGCTTTTGAAAACATGTTTTGAGTCATTTATACTTTGTATTATTTGAACTCTCCTTTGCCAGTTCTCTCTTGGGTATTTTTGTTATTAATTTGTAAGAACATTTGATATATTAAAGGTATTTTTTTCTTTTGTATAATTTGCAAATATTTTCTTAATTTATCATTTGTCTTTTTACTTTTTATGTTGTGGTTTTGAGCAAATTTATGTTTTTAATTAGTCAAATTTAGCAATCTTATCTTCTATAATTCCTGACTTTCATGCCATACTTTGTGCCATGATTTCTTCCCATTTTTCTTCCCCAAATTTTCTCTCTCATGATTTCTTCAAGTTTTGTTATGATGTCATATTTTACAACTGAAATGGATCCATTGGAATTTATTATTGTGTAGGGTGTAGGGAAATGGTGAAGATTTAATCTTTTCACTGAAACAACTGCATTGTTTACCTAATAAAATTTTTTGTATAACCCATCCTTACTCTCTTTGAAGGAAACTATATATTTTTTTTGTTAGGAGAACTATAACAAAATACCATGACTGGGTGGCTCATAAACAACAGAAGTTTTTTTCTGACCTTAACACCTACAAACGGCCCTAACTTTTAACACTGTACATTGATATAGTATTAGATTATGTTTCAACATAAGAATTTTGAGAGAGATAAACATTCAGATCATGCTATGGACCTTCTATATGTTAAGTATAAATTGCATTTACTTCTAGACTTTCTATTCTGTTCTTTTTGTCTCTATGTCCATACATACACCAGAACCAAACACCAAATGTGACATTAAATTTTTTTTATTTCAAATTTTTATGAAATTTTTATGAATTTCAAAATTTTATGAATAATAGTCATAAATATTTACAGTGAATGTGATATTTTGATACAATGTGAAATGATAAAATCAGGATAATTGGAGTATATGTTATTTCAAACAGTTATCATTTCTATGTGTTTACGAATATTCCAATTCCACTCATCTGGTTATTTTGAAATATACAATAAATTATTAACTATAGTTGCCCTATTATGTTACCAATTATTAGATCTTATTCCTTCTATTTAATTGTATTTTTGTACCTTTCATATTTTCTAGTCCTTCTTTATTTCTCCATCCCCATTACTCTTCCCTGTCTCAGGTAACCATAATTTTACTCTCTAGCTCCATGAGATCAATTTTTTTAGCTCCCACATATGAGTGAAAACATGAGGCATTTGTTTTTTGGTGTCTGACTGGACTTAGCATAATGTCATCCAGTTCCATCCATACTCTTTCAAATGACAGAATTTCATTATTTTTTAATGCTTGACTTACATTTCACTGTGTCTAATGTAACATATTTTCTTCATTCGTTATTGAAGGTCATGTAGGTTGATTTCGTATCTTGGCTCTTTTGAATAGTGCTGAATAAACATGGATGTATAAATATGTCTTCACTATACTGACATTCTTTCTTTTGTATATATATCCATTTGGGGGATTGGTAGATCATATGGTAGTGCTACTTGCAGTTTTTGAGAAATGTTCATAGTATATTCTATAGTGGTTATACTAATTTACACTCCCACCAACAGTGTATGAGCATTCCCCTTTCTCTACATCCTTGCCAGAATTCGTTGTGGTTTTTTTTTTTTTTTTTTTTTTTTTTTTGTATTTTTGGTAATAGCTCTTTTAAACAGGGTGAGATGACAACTTATTGTGTTTTAGATTTGCATTTCTCTAATTATTAGTGATGTTGAGCATTTTTCATATCCCTTTTGGCCATTTGTATGTCTTCTTTGAAAAAGAATTTGAAAAAAAGTCCATTCTTATATTTTTCCCAATTTTTAATCTGATTTTTTTTTTTTTTTTTTTTTTTTTGCTATTGAGTTGTTTGAATTCTTTACATATCCTGGTTACTAATTCTTTGTCAGTTGAATAGTTTGCAAATATTTTCTCCTCTTCTGTGACTTGTCTCTTTGCTTTGCTAATTGTTTCCTTTGCTGTGCAAAAACATTTTACTTGATGTAATTTCATTTGACCATTTTTGCTTTGGTTGTCAGATCTTACTCAATAAATCTTTTCCCAGCACAATGTCCTGGAACATTTCCCCAAATGTTTTCTTCTAATAGTTCCAAATTTGAGGTCTTACATTTAGACCTTTAATTCAATCTGATTTGACTTTTTTAATGTGACAAGCGATAGTTGTCTAGTTTTATTCTTCTGTATATGGATATGTAGTTTTCCCAGCACCACTTACTGAGGATACTGTCCTTTCCCCAATGAATAATATTAGTGACTTTGTTGAAAATAAGTTGGCTTCATGTGTGTTATTAAAATATCAGGGGTTGAGTCTAGGTCCCATTGTTTGCCACACAGGATGCCAGTTACTTAGACAACAAATATTGCCAGGGAAGAATAACTGATTGAGTGCTGCAGCTATGGAGAATGGGGATTTAGTCTCAAATCTGTCTCTGTGAATGCCTCAAATTGGGGGATATAGGTAGCAAGGAAAAAGGGAAACAGGAATTTGGGAGAGGTAAGGAAGGAATCATGAGGGAGGGATCTGGCATCTCATTGCCTGGATGTGGTACTCTGATGAGTTTTAATTCCTTGACTGAGGGTTGGTTTTCTGAAGAGGAAACACAGATGAGACAAATGTAAGTTTTAAGATTCAAAGGGCCAATCATTATGTTTGTTTAAAAACCCATAAATATTGCTTTTATGAGACACTTGAACCCGTTTCATATCTGTGGATTATTTAATGTGTTTTATATTCTCTTCTATTGATCTATATGTCTGTTTTTAGGCCAGTACCTTGGTATTTTAATTACTATTGCCCTGTAGCATAAGTTGAAGTCAAGTAATTTAATGCCTACAGCTTTGCTCTTTGTTCTCATAATTGCATTCACTATACTGGTTCTTTGGTTGATATATATAATTGTCATATATGGACTTTATTATGTTCTTTGATCTATATAATTTTAGAACATTTTTTATTTCTGTAAAGAATATCATTGGAAATTGGGTAGGGATTGCATTAAATCTACAGATTGCTTGGGGTAGTATGGACATTTTAACAATATTGGCTTTTCCTAAACCATGGACATGGACTACCTTTTCATTTGTGTTCTCTTTAGTTTCTTTCATCAATGTTATATAATTTTTGATATAGAGATTTCTGACTTTTTTGGTTAAGTTTATTTCTAGTTTTGTAGTTATTGTAAATATTATTAATTTCTTGGTTTCTTTTTAAGATTCTTTGCTGCTGGTGTATAGAAATGCTACTGATGTTTCTTTGTTGATTTTGTATCCTGTAAATGCAGTGAATTTTTTTATATTAGTTCAGATAGAATTTAGGTTTTTAAAATATAGGATATCATTTGCAAACAAGGATAATTTGAGTTCTTTCATTCTAATTTGGATGCCCATTTTCTGTCTCTTGTCTAATTATTTTGGATAGAACTTCCAGCATTAGGTTAAATAAAACTGGTGAAAATGGGTATCCTTGTCTTATTCAAGATCTTAGAGAAAAGGCTTTTAGTTTTTTCCTTTTCAGTATGATACTAAATGTGGGTTTGTAAAATGTAATCCTTTATGATCTTGAGTCATGTTCTGTCTTTACCCAGTTTTTTGAGAGTTTTTTCATGAAGGGAAAACTTTTACTGAATGCTTTTCTGGGATCAATAAAGTGATCATATGTTACTTTTATTTGTTGATACAATGTATTCAATTTATTGACTGGAATATGTTGAAACATATTTGCACTGCTAAAATTAATCCCAATTGATCATCACAAATTACCTTTTTAACGTGTCATTCAATTTCCTAGTATTTTGTTGAGGGCTTTTTTCATCTGTGTTCATTAGAGATATTGGTCTGTAGTTTTTTTGTTGTTGTGTTTTTGTCTACTTTTTGTATCAGAGTGATACTGGCCTCATAGAATGAGTTTAAAAGTATTTACTTTTTGACTTTTTTAAAATAATTTGAGAAGGATTGGTCTTAGTTTATCTTTAAATGTCTGATAAAATTCAGCAGTGAAGTCATCAGGTCTTGGTTTTCTTTGATGGGAGAATTTTTATTATTGTTTCATTACTTCTTATTGTGTTCAGATTTTATATTTCTTCAAATTTGCTATATTGTATGTATCTAGAAACATATACATTTCTTCTAAGTTTTCCAATTTATTAGCATATGATTGCTTATAATTTTCTCTAATGATGATTTTAATGTTTGTGGCATCAGTTGTAAGGTCTCCCTTTTGCTTCTGACTTTACTGATTTGAGTTTTTATTATTTTTATTTTTATTTTTTTAGTTAGTCTGGCTAAAAATCTCATGTCGAACTGTGATCCCGAGTGTTGGAGTTGGGGCCTGGTGGGAGATGATTACATCATAGGGGTGGTTTCTAGTGATTCAGCACCATCCCCTTAGTGCTGTCCCTTGACACTGTTCTCATGAGATCTAGTTATTTAAAAGTGTGTAACAACTCCACCATTGCTCTCTTCCTGCTGTTCCAGCCATGTATGATGTGCCAGCTTCCCTTTTGCCTTCTGCTATGATTCTAAGTTTCCTGAGACCTCCCCACCCATGCTTCCTGTACAGCCTGTAGAACCATGAGCCAAATAAACCTCTTTTCTTTTTAAATTATCCAGTGTAAGGTAGTTCATTATAGCAGTGTGAGTGAACTAATACAGAAAACTGGTACCAGAGAAGTGAGGCATTGCAATAAAGACACCTCAAAATGTGGAAGCAGAAGTTAGAACAGTATGGAGTGCTCAGAAAAATACATGAAGATGAGGGAAACTTTCAAACTTTCTAGAAATTTGTTGAATAGTTTTGACAAAAATTCTGATAGTGATAGACAATCAATTCCAGGCAAAAGAAGTCTCAGATTGAGATGATAAATTTATTGGGAACTGGAGTAAAGGTAACTCTTGCTGTGCTTTAGCAAAGAAACTGGTAGCATTGTGTCCCTGCTCTAAAGATCTGTGGAAATTTGAACCTGGAAGAGATGATGAAGGGCGTTTGTTGGAAGACATTTCCTAGTAGCAAAGTGTTAGAGATGTGATCTGGCTGCTTCTAAGAGTGTACTCATGTGCATTGAGAAAGGGATGGTCTGAAATTGGAACTTATATTTAAAAGGGAAGCAGAACATACAAATTTGAAATATTTGCAGCCTGACCACCTGGTATAAAAGAAAAATCCATTTCCTGGGGAGAAATTCAAGCCAGCTGCAGAAATTTGCATGACTAAAAAGGAGTCGAATGTTAATAGGCAAGACAGTGGGAAAAATAGGCAAGAGTAAAAAGGAGTCTAATGTAATTGGCAAGACAGTGGCCCTCAGACTTTTGTGGCAGCCCCTCCCATCACAGACCTGGAGGCCTGGGAGGGAAAAATAATTTTGTGAGTGAGGCCAGGGCCCACTGCTTTGTGCAGCCTTAGGACATAGCATCCCATGTCACATCTTCTCCATTTCCACCCATGGCTAAAATGGCCTCACATACGCCACAGGAATCTGATCCAGAGGGTGCAAGCCATAAGTAACGTTGGTGACTTCCATGTGATGTGGTATTGGGCCTGTGGGTGCACAGAGGGCAAAAGTTAAGGCTTGGGAGCATCTGCCTAGATTTCAGAGGATATATGGAAACATCTGAATGTCTATGCAGAAATTTTCTACAGGAATAGAGCTGTCACAAAAACCTCTTGTAGGGCAGTGTAGATGGAAAATGTGGGGTTGGAGCCCCCACACAGAGACCCTGTGGGGTACTGCCTAGTGGAGTGTGAGAAGAAGGTCACCATCCTCCAGACTCCAGAAGAGTAGATTCACCAACAGTTTGCACAGTGCACCTGGAAAAGCTGCAGGTACTCAATGTCAGCTTGTGAAAGCAGCTGTGGGGGCTGTGTGCTGCAGATCCTCAGAAACAGAGCTGCCCAATCCCTTGGGAGCCCACAGCTTGCATCAGTATGTCCTGGATGTGAGACATGAAATCAAAGGAGGTTGTTTTAGAGTTTTAGGATTTAATGACTTCCCTGATGGCTTTTGGACTTGCCTGGGGCCTGTAACCCCTTTTAACCAATTTTTCTCTTTTGGAACAGGAACATTTACCCAATGACTGTACCACCATTAAATCTTGGAAGTAACTAACTTGTGTTTTATTGTATAGGTAATAAGTTGAAGGAACTTGCCTTGTCTTAGATTAGACTTTGGACTTGGACTTTTGAGTTAATGTCGAAATGAGTTAACACTTGGAGGACTATTGAGAAGGCATAACTGTGTTTCGGAAAATAAAAAGGACACGAGATTAGGAAGCGCCCAGGGATGGAATTATATAGTTTGGCTCTGTGTTCCCACCCAAATCTCATGTTGAATTTTGATCCCGACTGTCAAAGGTGGGGCCTGTTGATTGGATTATGGGGGTAGTTTCTGATAGATTGGCACCCCCCTTCACCCAGTGCTGTGTCATGATAGAGTTCTCACAATATGTGGTTGTTTAAAATTGTGTAGACCTCCTCCTTCACTCTCTGTTGTATCAGTCATGTACTGTGATGTACTGACTTCCCCTTTGCCTTTTGACGTGATCGTAAGTTTCCTGATCCTTCACAGCCATGCTTCCTATGCAGCCTCTAGAACTGTAAGCCAATTAAACGTTTTTTCTGTTTAAATGAATTACTCAGTCTCTGGTAGTTCTTTATAGGAGTGTGAGAATGGACTAATATGGAAAATTTGTTGATTTTGTTTGTCTTTTCTAATATCCAATTTTTTGTTCGTTTAATATTTTGATTTATTTTTTGGTTCTCAATTTATTTTTGCTCTGATCTTTATTTTGTGTTTTCTTCTACTAATTTGGGGTTTGATTTGCTCTTTTTACTCTAATTCTTTAAGATGCATCATTAGGATATTTATTTAAAGCCTTTCTATTTTTTTTTTAATCTAGGCATTTACTGGCATAAACCTCCCTGTTTGTACTATCCCATAAGTTTGGGTATAATGTGTTTCCATTTTAATTTGTCTTAATATTCTGTTAAATTTCTTTCTTAAATTCTAATTTAATGCAATGGTTATTCAGGATCATATTGTTTAATTTCCATATATTTGTATAGTTTCAAAGCTCCTGTTGATATTAGTTTCTAACATTATTCCATTGTGATCAGAAAGGATACTTGGTATAATTCTATTTTTTTATTTGAATTTGTGGAGACTTGGTTTGTGGCCTAACATATGGTCTTTAAGAATGTTTCATGTGTTTATGAGAAGAATTTATATTCTGCAGCTGTTCGATACTATATTGTGCAAATACTTATTAGTTCAATTTGGTGAATAGTGAAGATTAAATTTGATGTTTTATTGTTGATTTTCTTTCTCAGTGATCTAACCAATGCTGAAAGTGTGGTGTTAACAGACTTGTACTTAATTTTTATTGTTTTGGAGTCTACCTGTCTCTTTTGAGACATTTTCACTCTTTTTGCCCAGGCTGGAGTACAATGGTGCAATCTTGGCTCACTGCAACCTCTGCCTTCTGGGTTCAAGTGATTCTGCTGTTACAGCCTCCTGAGTAACTAGGATTACAGGTCCCACTACCATGCCCAGCTAATTTTTTTGTAGATATGGGATTTCACTATGTTGGCCATGCTGGTCTCTAATTCCTGACCTCAGGTGATCTATATGCCTTGGCCTCCCAAAGGGCTGAGATTAAAAGCATAAGCCACTGTCCCTGGCCCTACCTTTCTCTTTAGCTCTAATAATATTTATTTTATATATTTAGGTACTCTGATGTTGGGTGCATATATATTTAGTATTGTATCTTCTTAATGAAGTGACTCATTTATCAGTGTATATGACCTCCTACTTTTTTATTTTATAATTTTTGTTTTGAAAACTATTTTATTTCATATATGAATAGCTACTCCTAATCTTTTTGATCTTAATTTGCATGTTATATTTTTTATCTCTTTTTTAGAAATTCTATATGTGTCTTTATAGGTGAAGTGAATTTCTTACAGGCAACATAGAATTGGGTCTTGTTTTATCTTGCTATTTTTTTAATCCACTGAGCCATATTATGTCTTTTGATCACAGAATTTAATCAATTGACATTCAACATTATTGATAGATAATACTACTGCCATTTTGTTACTTGCAGTGATAGAGTTCTTAATGAGATTTACTTGTTATGTTTGTTTCTGGTTGTTTTATTAGTCCTCTTTCTCCTTCTTACTTTTTGTGTAAGTGATTTTCTTTGGTAGTATGTTTTAGTTTCTTGCTTTTTATTTCTTGTGTATATGCTCTATGCTTTTGTATTGCATTTATTATAAGACCTGCCAATATCATGGAGCCAATTACTTTAAACTGATGTCAACTAAACTCTGATAACAAAGTAAAGTAAGAACAAACAAAGAAAATACTAAAAAGCTGCACTTTAACTTCATCCTCAACTACTTTTTGACTTTTTGGTGTCTCCAATTATATCTTTTTATATTGTTTATCTTTTATCAATTTGTCATAGTTATTGTTTTTGATAAGTTTGTCTTTTAGTTCTCATTCTAAAGATATGACTGGCTCACACAATGCAATTAAAATTTCAGAGTATTCTGTATTCTTCTCTGTATTTACTTTTACCGGTGAGTTTTATAGCTTCAGGTGGGTTTTTGTTGCTCATTATCATCATTTTCTTTTAGCTTAAGAACTCATCTTAGCATTTCGGGTAAGACAGGTCTAGTGTTTAAAAAAAATCCCTCATATTTTGTTTAAAAAAGTCTTCATTTCTCTTTCATGTTTCTTTTTAAACTTTTAAGTTCAGTGGTACATGTGCAAGTTTTTTATATAGGTAAACGTGTCATGGGGGTTTATCTTACAGATTATTTCTAGTATGCATTAATTGTTCTTTCTGATCCTCTCCCTCTTCCCACCCTTCACTCTTTGATAGGTCAAATGTGTGTTATTTCCCTCTATGTGTCCATGTGTTCTCATCATTTAGCTTCCTATTAATGAGAACAGGCTGTATTAGATTTTCTGTTTCTGCCTTAGTTTGTTAAGAATAACGGCCTCTAGCTCCTTCCACGTCCCTGCTAAGGACTTGATCTTGTTTCATTTTCATGGCTGCATGGTATTCTATAGTTTATATGTAACACATTTTTGTTATCCAGCGTATCATTTTTGGTCATTAAGGTTGATTCCATGTCTTTGCTATTGTTAATAGTGCCGCAATAAACAGATGTGTGGATGTGATTTTTATGAATGAATGATTTATATAGCTTTGGGTATATACCCGGTAATGGGATTGCTGGGTTAAATGGTAATTCTGTCTTCAGCTGTTGGAGGCATATGCTACACTTTCTTTCACAATGGTTGAACTTTTACACTTCCACTAACAGTATATGAGACTTCTTTTTCTCCACAACCTCATCAAAATCTATTATTTTTGACATTTTTACAATAGCCATTCTGAATCATGTGAAATTTTTTGACATTTGAACAATAGCCATTTTGACTCACGTGAGATGATATCTCATTGTGGTTTTGATCTGCACTGATCTGTATTGATCAGTAATGTTGAGCTTTTTAAAAATACACTTCTTGGCCACATGTATGCATTCTTTTGAAAAGTGTCTGTTCATGTCCTTTCCCCATTTTTTGATTTCTTTTTCTTGTAACTTTGTTTAAGTTCCTTAGAGATCCAGATATTAGACCTCTGTTGAATGTATAATTTGCAAAAAAAAAATTTCTCCCATTCTGTAATTTGTATGTTTACTCAGTTGATAGTTTATTTTGCTGGGTAGATGCTCTTTAGTTTAATGAAATTCCATTTGTCAACTAAAGACTTAAATGTAAAACCCAAAACTACAAAAAGATCTGGAAGAAAATGTAGCCAATACCATTTAGGACATAGATACAGCCAAAGATTTCATGACAAAGATGTCTCCTTCATGTTTCAAGGTTAAGTTTGCTGGATATAATAGCTAGGTTGAAAATGTCTGTTACTTCATCAATTTCAATATATTATCCTATTTCCTCATGAAATATAAGGTTTATACTGAGAATTTTGCTGCCAGATGTGTTGGAACTCCATTAAATGTTATTTGCTTATCTTCTCTTCCTGCTGTAAGAACTTTTCTTTGTCCTCAACCTTTGAGAGTTTGATTATGATATGCCTTGAAGTGGCTTTATTTTGGTTGAATCTGCTTAGTGTTGTTTAACATTCTTATATATGGATATTCATATTTCTCTCTAGGTTTGAAAAGTTCTCTTTTATTATTTATTTGAATGAATTTCTGACCCTCAGTTCTTTTTCTATGTTCTCTTGAGGGCCAATAACTCCTAGATTTGCCATTTTGAAGCTATTTTCTACATCTTGTAGACATGATTTTTTTTTTTTTTTCCCATTCTTTTCCTCTGACTAAATTTTCAGGTAGCTTGTCTTTGAGATCACTAATTCTTTCTTCTGCTTGTTCAATTTTGATTTTGAGACACTGTGACACATTTTGTAGTTTGTGAATTAAATTTTTTAGCTCCAGAAATTTTGCTTGTTTTTTTAGATTACTTCCATCTCTTTGTTAAATTTATCTGATAGAATTCTGATTTCCTTTTTCATGTTACCTTAAAGTTTGTTGCACTTTCTCAAAACAGCTATTTTGAATTCACTGCCTGAAAAGTCACATAGCTTTATCACACCAGGATTGGTTGCTGATGTCCTTAGTATGTTTGCTGAGGTCATGTTTTCTTTGACGTTCTTAATATTTGTAGATGATTGTTGAGGTCTAGCATTGTAAAGTTAGATATTTATTCCAATCTTCACAATTTGGGCTTGTTTGTACCCATCCTTCTTGAGAATGCTTTCTCAGAATTCATAAAGAACTAAGTGCTGTTACCTAAGACTGTGGTCACTGTAGCTGTTTCATCATGGGAGGAGGAGAGGTGCACTAATCCAGGAATACTGTGACTCTTGCAGATTCCTAGATACACAGCTTTCATGAACTTGGTGAAGATAAGATAAAATTTCCTGAGTTACAAAGCAAAGTGCCCTATCCATATCTCCTTTTTCACTCTGGCTGATGTCCTTGCTTTTGAAAGGAGTAGTAGCTCTTTCAATTATTTTATTGTTTAGACTTTTATCTATCACATAGTTTCATTAAAATTGTTTCTGCATAATCATTTATTTTCTATATTGACTGTGTGATTTTGTGAAAGACAAGAAAATGATGGCTCCACACTAATATCTGTATACCAGCACTGCTCTCAATTGGTCTTTCTTTTCGTGACAGTTACATGTCCCCAGTTTTAGGTACTAGATGATGAAATAGGCACAAACCAAAAGTCCTATCGTTGAAACAAAAGTTCTAATATTTTGAGATGATAATACCATCTACAACAATAGATATTGAGTTTTTACCTAATGTTCAGGAATGGACATTGTTTTAATTTCAGATAAGTTTCCTCTCAAAACACACAGTGCTCCTGTACATAGGCTTTTTAGGTTTACCAAATTGGAAAAATTTTACTACTAGCTAGTTTCCTCCTCAACCTTATCCAATTTCTTATCCAGTTATATAGGGTAATATTAAACTAAAAATAAAAGGGATTACCAGCTAAAATTGAAAAATTTGAGAACTTTCAAATTGTACTTTTATGAGTAGATAGTTACACTGGCCACTTTCAATGTTCTCCTTCTTCAAGTTTGATACATATTCAGGGAGATACAGGACAAGAACAGAAATGTGTCCTGATTGACAGCAATCAAGTTTGGTTTTATCTATGGTTTCAGGCATCCACTGAGGGTCTTAGAATGTATTCCCTGAGGATAAGATGGGACTACTGTGCTTCATTTTTCCCAACATATAAATAAAATCAATTGGTTTGGACTACCTTTTATATAGACCTGCTCATGTCTTCAGACTTCAATGGCCTAGAATGTGAACGAATGGTAGTAAGAAAATTATTCTATCAGTGAGTATATGGAGAGGAAAGAAGACCCTTTTATGAGAGGAACATTTCATCTTTGTCTTTGAAGCAAAGACAATAAAATGCTAAAAACTTTTACAAATTCAAATGATAAGAAATGAAAAGCCAATAATTGGAAAATACTGTCTTTAAATACCAGACATACTTAGTGAGACAGATTCAGGATGGCACTTATAACCGGGTGACTGAGGCAAGGCTGTGGGGTGTCCCAAAGATGCTCACTGTTCCCCGATTGGATGTGTTTTCCCAGGTCCTTGGCCCTCACTCACCCAAGAATGGAGAGAGGGCCCCAGTGGTGTGGTGAGTTCATTAAAGTAAGTATCGAATCCAGAGAGTTTCGCAGAAAGCGATTTATTAGGCAAAGAGAGAGAGAGAGAAAGAAAAATATAGAGAGAGAATGAAAGAGCAACCTCCCACGCTGTCCTCAGAGGGGATCCAGAGATGGAGTCCATATAGGTAAGGAAATGGGGGGATTTAGATGGAGTCCGTATAAGTAAGGGAGTAGTGGGGATTTTAGCCCCAGAGTTACTCCCACTCCATTCAAGTTCTTGTCCAGTGAGAGGAGTTCTTCCAAACTTCCCCTAGAGTGATTGATTTTCAACTCCAATGCTGGATTGGCCATCAGACCCACAGCAGAGTCCCTCCTTCCAGGGCTTTTGGTGGTCCTTTTAAACAAAGGAGAACATCTGAAGTTTTGTTTTTTTTTTTTTTTTTTGAGACGGAGTTTTGCTCTTGTTACGCAGGCTGGAGTGCAATGGCGCAATCTCAGCTCCATGAAGTTTTACCTAGCCTACCCAGGGGAAAGTTAGACAAAGAACTCTAGGTTTGCAGATGGGGAGGTGGATGGAGACATGGTGCTGGGAAATTCTTGCCTTTGAAACCACGCCTCTTGTGGACACGGGAAGAGAAGTTAACATAGTCCCTCAACACTTGCCTCCCACCATTTCATGCCCCACTGGGGATCTCTACTGCAAGATTTTGGGAGAGTCCCTTGGCCAGTGGGGAACCCAACCAGACCATCCAGATATTGTATCATAAATCTTGCTCAAGGCATCACACTGATTGCAGGGCCTTGAGGAAGCTAAAATAAGCCGCTCCTACCATAAATCTTACTCAAGAGAAGAAGCCCTATCTCCCACATGTGTGCAAGGCCATGAGAATGACCAATATTTAACCTTATCTCAATTATAATACTAAAAATTATACCCAGTATAAAGATTTAACATGCTAATAAGACATGTGATCCATGTGCTTAAAAGTTCCCTGCCTCTACATGCCTGAAAATCATTTCTTTCCCATCTTAGACCCTTATAAACAAGTGCCTTCCCAACTCCTTTGCAGGGGACAGGCCAGAGAAATCTCTTTTGTGCTTCCTCCCTTATGCCCAGGCATAAGCTCCAATAATGTCTTGTTTGGATAAACTCTTTGGGCCCTGTTTCAATTTCTGTTGTATTCAGAGCCAAAGAACCCATGGTTGATAACACAGAGACTCTAGAAATTAGGCTAGTTTAAGAAATCAGTGTTTCAAAATTGATGTCTGTTGATGCTAAAGCAACCCCATTTGGAACATAAATTGCCATGTTGACTTCTGATCAACCCTGGTTCCTGGAATGCCTCTGAGACTTTGAGTTTATTGTTCCTTGTGTAAGAGCATATACTTACAATAAATCCTTCCCTTAGGGCAAATTTCTAGCCAGATCTCCATGGAGAAGTAAAAGGCATCAGACATCAAGGAAGGAAAGCCACCACAGATATTTCATAAATAAATTATTTGCTGGTTTCCCATAAACAAGGTCATGCAAATCATGTCTTTAGGTCTACAATCTAAGACTAGCTCTGAAAACCTCACACTGACAATGTTCATTGCAAGCTTATCTTCCCAGATACAGAATAAAGTCAAGACTCCTTCTATCACCTACCCAAAGACATCTGCATAATTGATTCCTTATTTATAATTTTTTTAATCTCCAGACATACATCTTATGCAAAATGCAGTATTCACCTAACCACCTCCCTGCTTCTTGTCCTATATGCATCCCCACCCTCCTTTCAAGAAATGTAAAAATACCTAATCTCCTGAAAACATCTGTGGAAAAACAAAGATGTGTCTGTGGTTCATGTTTTTCCTGGACACACCCTGAAATAGCTTAATACATTTTGATGATTGCAACTTATCCCTCAGTTACTCATTTCAGTTGTCACATTTATAATTAATATATTGCACAGGATTTGTTTTTTATATTTTATACCCTTTATTGTTGGTATTTTTCAAAGCATGTATCTTCTATATTCATTGTGTTATCAAGTATTTTACTGAAATCTTCAGTAATTTGAAGTAAAAAACATAATATATGCAAATAGTATTAATTTTATATTGATTATCATGCATATTTGTACATTTTTTCTGTTTTATATCACACTCTAAATATGTTAATGCAGTGGTAAATTTTAATGAAGATCCTGGGGTTACTCATCTTACTGTTTTTCTTTTCCCCCAGAGAAAAGGAAAATAGCAAAGCCTTACATATATGCTTGCTAAATACTGGCCAGAAAGTGATTGAGCTTGGGTATCAATTTTAAATAAATTAGAAAATCTGTAGTTGAGAAGTTTTGAAAATGTAGATGTTGACCTTGTCAATGAACTGACTCCTCAAATAAATCCCATACAAGGGAGGCTGAAGAAATAAACCCTGTGCTGGAATCTTTTTTTTAAGGGCAACTTTGAAATAATCAATTGATTGAAATAAAACTTATTTCTATAAAATTTATCTATTTAAAGTAAGAAATTCATGGTTATTATATTCACATAGTTTTATAACTTTCAAAAACATCTAATGTCAAAACATTTTCAACACCCCAAGAAGAAATCCCATAGCCATCACTAGTCAATCTCTATTTCCTTCTGTCCTAAATTTCTCAAAATGATTAATTTACTTTTTGTATCACTAATTTACTTTTTATGTCTTTGGATTTGCCTATTCTGGACATTATACATGAATAGGATTATGCACTATGTGGTGGTTTATAACTGGTTTCTTTCACTTAGCATAATGATTACAAAATTCATCCAAGTAGCAATATGTATCATAATTTTATTTATTTTTATTGCTGAAAAGTATTCCATTGTATGAAAAACCATATTTTGATTTTTGATCTATCAGCTGGTGGAAATTTGAGGTGTCTTAATTTTTTGGCCATGCTAGTGCAGCCAACCCCACCATGCTGCCACAGCTGTGATGGCACATGCAAGTGAATATGGATCCTGCTTCCATTGCCATTAGGAAACACATTGGCCCACAACACCCATCATAGTGTTGCGTCCAAAGCTAAGGGAAATTGTTACTACCAGGCCTGTCTTATAAGAGGTCCTGAAGGGAGTGCTAAATATGGAAAACAAACACCATTATCAGCCACCACAAGAAAATCTCACTTGAGTACATAGACCATTGATGCTATAAAGCAATTACACAACCAAATCTGTATGATAACCAGCTAGCAACATGATGATAGGATCAAATCTGCATATATCGATATTAACTTTGAATGTAATCAGGATACACGCCCCAATTAAAAGGCACAGAATAGCAAGTTGAATAAAGAATTAGGATACCACTGTATGCTGTCTTCAAGAAACCCATCCCACATGGAATGATACCGATAGAATCAAATTAAAGGGATTGAGAAAAATCTACCAAAGAAAATAGAAAACAGAAAAAGCAGGGGTTGTTATTTTAATTCTAAACAATGCTGAATTTAAACCAACAACAATAAAAAAAAGACAAAGAGGGTATTACATAATGGAAAAGCATTCAATTCAACAAGAAGACCTAACTGTCCTAAATATATGTGCGCCCAACACAAGAGCATCAAGAATAATAAAACAACTTCTTAGAGACCTATGAAGAGACTTATATAACCACACAAAAATAGTGATAGACATTAACACCCCAGTAGCATTAGACAGATTATCTAGGTAGAAAACTAACAGATATATTTGGGACCTGAAATTGACACTTGATCAAATGGGCCTAACAGGTATCTGCAGAACTCTTCACTCAAAATCAACAAAATATACATTTTCACATCTGAACATGGCACATATTTTAAAATCAATCATACAATCACACATAAAACAATCCTCAACAAATTAAAAAGAAGACAGTTATACCAACCGCATTCAAGTACCACAGAGCAATAATTATAGAAATCAATAATAATAACAATAACTCAAAAACATATGATTACATGGAAATTAACCTATTCCTGAATGACTTTTGGGTAAACAATGAAATTAAAGCAGAAATCACGAATTTTTTTGAAACTAATGAGAACAAAGATATATCATGTCAGAATCTCTGGGACACAATGGAAGCAGTGTTAAGAGGGAAGTTTATGGCACTAAACACCCACAACAAATGTTAGAAGGATCTCAAACTAACAACCTAAGATCACAGCTAGAGGAACTAGAGAAACGGTAGCAAACCAATCACAAAGCTAGCAGAAAATAAGAAACAGCCAAAATCAGGGCTGACTTGATGGAAACTGAGACATTAAAAACAGTACAAAACATCAGCAAATCCATCAGTTTTTTCATTTGAAAAAATAAATAAAATTGATAGACTGCTAGCTAGACTAATAAAGAAAAAAAGGGAGAAGGTACAAATAAACACAATCAGAAATGGCAAAGGGAACATTATTGCCGATGTCTCAGAAATAAAAAAAACCCTCAGAAACTACTATGAATACCTCAATGCACACAAACTAGAAAATCTAGAAAAAATAGATAAATTTCTGGAAACTTACATCATCTCAAGATTAAACCAGGAAGAAATCAAAACCCTGAACAAAATGGTACATAGATCATTGATACTAACTAATAATAATTAGTTCCAAAATTGAATCAGTAATAAGAAGCCCACCAATAAGATAAAGCTCATACAACTTCACAGCTTAATTCTACCAGATTTATAAAGAAGAATTGGTATAATTTCTATTGAAATGATTCAAAAGCATTGAGAGAGAGACTCCTCCCTAACTTATTCTATGAGGGAAGCATTATTCTGATACCAAAACCTGGCAGAGACACAATAAGCAAAGGAAACTTTGGGCTAATATCCTTGATGAACACAGATGCAAAAATCCTCAACAAAATACTAGCAAACGAAATCCAGCAGCACTTCAAAAGGCTAATCCAGCCTGGTCAATTATGCTTTATACCTGGGATGCAGAGCTAATTCAGCACAAATAAATCAAGAAATGTGATTCATCACACAAAGAGAAATAAAAACAAAATTCCATGAACATCTTAATCTATGTAAAAAGGCTTTCTATTGAATTCAAAATCCCTTCATGTTAAAAACCTTCAACAAACTAGACATTAAAGGAAAGCACCACAAATTGTAAGCACCATCTATGACAAACCCACAGCTAACATCATGCTGAATAAGCAAAAGCTGAAAGCATTCCCCTTGAGAACTGGAATAAGCCAAGCCCACTCTCAACCCTCCTATTCAACATTGTATTGGAAGTGCTAGCCAGAGGAATCATGGAAGAGAAAAAAATAAGACATTGAAACAAAAAGAGAGAAATCAAACTATCTCTGTTTGCAGATGATGTGATTCTCTACCTAGAAAACCCCATAATCTCTGTTCAAAAACTCCTTCAGTTGATAAACAACTTTAGCAAACTTTACAAAATCAATGTATGAAAGTCAGCATTTCAATACACAAATAACATTTAATCCGAGAGCCAAATAAAAAATTCAACGACATTCAAAATAAGCACAAAAAGAATAAAATACATAGGAATACAACTACCAGAGAAGTGAAAGATCTCTACAAAGAAAATTACAAAATACCACTGGAAGAAATCAGAGAAGACACAAACAAATAGAAAAAGTCCCATGCTAATGGATAGGAAGAACAAATGTCATCAAAATGGCCACACTGTCCAAAGCAATTTTGGCAGTTTCTACTCCTATCAAACTACCAATGATATTTTTCACAGAACTAGAAAAAAACTGTTTTAAAATTCATATGAAACCAAAAACAGAGCCCAAATAACCAACACAATTCTAAGCAAAAGAACAAAGCTAGAGGCATCATGGTACCTGACTTCAAAGTATGTTACAAGGCCACAGTAATCAAAACGATATGATATCGGAACTGAATCAGACACATAGATCAATGGAACAGAAAGGAGAACACAAAAACAAACCTGCACAACTGGTTTCAGTCATCTGATCTCCAATAAAGCTGACAATAATAAGCGATGGGAAAACTGCTGCTGAATTACTCTGTTCTCATGCTGCTAATCAAAGCATATCTGAGACTGGGTAATTTATAAAGAATATAGGTTTAATTGACTAACAGTTCCATGTGGCTGTGGAGGCCTCACAATTATATGGAAGGAAAAGGAGGAGCTAAGTCACATCTTACATGATGGCAAGCAAAATAGAGAGCATGTACAGGGGGAACTTCCCTTTATCAAATCATCAGATCTTGTGAGACTCATTCACTATCACAAGAACAGAATGGGAAAGACCAGCCATCATGATTCAATGGGGGAGTCTTTTTACTTTTCACTTCTGCACCAATCTAACATTGTTTTTTTCTGGTTCTGTGAAGAATATCATTGGTAGTTTGATAGGAGAAGCCACTACCAAAATTGCTTTGGGTAGTATGGCCATTTTAATGATATGGTCTCACGAGGTCCCTCTCCTAACACATGGGAATTATGGGAGCTACAATTTGAGATTTGGGTGGGGACACAGTCAAAGCATGTCAACTCCCTATTCAATAAATGGTGCTGAGATAGATAGCTGGCTAGTCATATGAAGAAGACTGAAACTGGACCCTTCCCTTTCACCACATACAAAAACCAACTTAAGCTAGATTAAATACTTAAATGTAAAACCTAAAACTATTAAAACTCCATAAGGTAACCTAGGAAATGCTATTGTGGACATAGGCCCTGGCAAAGATTTCATGATGAAGATGCCAAAAGCAAATGCGATAAAAACAAAAATCGTAAGTTGGACTTTATTAAACTAAAGAGCTTCTGTATAGCAAAAACAACTATCAATAGAAAAACAGAAACCCTACAATATAGAAAAAAATACTTTCAAACTAACCTCCAACAGAGGTCTAATATTCAGAATTTATAAGTAACTTAAACAAAATTATGAACTAGAAACAATTCCATTAAAAAGTGGGCAAAAGACATGACAAACACTTTTCAAAAGAAGACATATTAAAAACATTCTCAACATCACTAATCATTGGAGAAATGCAAATGAAAACCAAAATGAAATACCAGCTTACACTAGGCAGAGTGGCTATTATAAAAAGTAAAAACAAACAAACAAACAAAAACAAAACAAAAGAAAACAAATGAACAAACAAAACACATGTTGGTGAAGTTATAAAGTATGCAGCTATCTCTCCCAGCACCATTTATTGAATAAGGAGTTGACATAGTTTGGCAGTGTCCCCACCCAAATCTCAAACTGTAGTTCCCATATTCCCAGGTATCATGAGAGGGACCTGGTGGGTCCATATCATTAAAATGGCCATAATACCCAAAGCAATTTTGGCAGTTGCTGCTCCTACAAACTAATATCCAGTCATTGTAGAAAGCAGTTTGGAGATTTCTCAAAGAATGTAAAACAGTACAACCATTTGACCCAGCAATCCCATTATTGAGGATATACCCAAAGCCATATTAAAGTGTTCTACCATAAAGAGACGTGCACCCATATACTCATTGCGGCACTATTCACAATAGCAAAGACATAGATTCAACCTAATGCCTATCAATGGTAGACTGAATAATGAAAATGTGGTGTTAGGTTGGTGCCAAAGTTATTGTGGTTTTTGCCATTAAAGTGATGGCAAAAACCACAATTACTTTTGCACCAATGTATTGTACATATACCACGAAATACTATATAACCATAAAAAAGAACAAGATCATGTTCTTTGCAACAACTTGTTTGGTTAGGCCATTATCATAAACAAGCTAACACAGGAACAGAAAACTAAATACTGCAAGTTCTCATTTATGAGTGGCAGCTAAATATTGAGTTCACATGGACACCAAGAAAGGAAAAACACACACAAGGACCTACTTGATGGTGGAGGGTGGGAGGAGGGTAAGGATGGAAAATCTACCTATCCGGTACTATGTTAATTACCTGGGTGATGAAATAATCTGTACATAAATCTCCATCACCCACAATTTACCTGTATAATAACTGCACATGTACCTTGAACCTAAAATGTAAGTTAAGAAAAATAATGCTGCTATGAGCATTTATATAAAAGTTTTTTTGTGTATAGATGTCTTCATCTTTGGGGGTGTATAACTAGGAATAGAATTTCTAATTTTGTGTTTAAGATTTGGAGGCACTGCCAATTTTTTGCAAAGTGGCTTCACAATGTTCTTTTTCATGATGTTAATAAAATTTTAAAATAGGGAGAGGATCCAAGATAGCGTATTAGACACAACTCCTGTGCACAACACTCAGTGAGAGAGATGCAGAAACCCAGAGATCTCCTAGCTCCAACTGAGGTACCAGGTGCATTTCACGGGTCTGATCTGAGGGTGAGCAAAGCCCACTCAGGGCAGACCGAGGTGGGGAGGGGTGCTGATTCACCCAGAAAGTGCATCTGATTGGTGAGTTGGAGGCTCCACCTCTGGCTCTCTGGTCCAGATACAGCACTTCCCCTAAAGCCTCAGCAACACGCAGAACGGGGGATGTTTTCCAGTCAAGCTCTGGGAATTACAAGTGTGGAGCTGAATAAGAGTCTGCAGATTGAGCTAGTGCCCCCTCCCTCCGCGTGGAGGGAGAGGGAGCTGTAAGCGGGAGCAGCTGGGCGGCCCCTACCCCATGACAGGAGAGAGAGAAAGCTGAAAGGGAGAGACTGCCAGGTGTGGCTGGGCGGGTCCCTAACCTCCCCTACAAATCCCAGAGGGCTGAAGCTCTGACTCTAGTGGGTTGCATATCCAGTGCCACAGTATGAGATGAACCCTGAATGATCCAGCCCAGTGGAGGAAAGGCACAACCCACCACTAGAGGGGTGGGACTGGGCTACATGTTTTAACAAAAAACACAGGAAGTCTACATAGCAAGGGGACGGCATTCTTGACAACTCAACAGTGCCTACGGGTCAGCGGAAGAGGTGGGCCTAATCTCCTGGCATAAACAAAAAAGACACAGGAAGCTTCCCTAGTAACCTGAAGGAGTCCCTAGAAACCCAGTAGCGCCCCCACAGGCAGACAAGTGACCTCATCAAGCAGCTCTCTGACACCACAGCCAGGTAAATCGACAAAGATGGGAAAAAAACAGCACAAAAAAGGTGAAATCACCAAAGACCAGAACACCTCTTCTCCTTCAAGGGATCACAACTCCTCAACAACATAGGATCACAACTTGACCAATAAGGAGTGTGAAGAAAGTTGACGGAAACAGGATTCAGAAGGTGGATAATAACAAACTTTTCAGAGCTAAAGGAACACATTCTAACTCAATGCAAATAACCAAAAAACCTTGAAAAAGGTTAGATGAAATGCTAACTAGAATAACCAGCTTAGAGAAGAACGTAAACGACTTGATGGAGTTGAAGAACACAGCATGAGAACTACGTGAAGCAAACACAAGTTTTAATAGCCGAATTGATCAAGCAGAAGAAAGGATATCAGAGATTGAAGATCAACTCAATGAAATAAAAAGAGAAGGCAATACATACAAGACAAAAAAGAGTGAAAAGAAATGAACAAAGCCTCCAAGAAATATGGGATTATGTGAAAAAACCTAATCTACTCTTGATCAGTGTACCTGAATATGACAAGGAGAATGAATCCAAGCTGGAAAACATACTCCAGGATATTATCCAGGAGAACTTCCCAAGCCTAGCAAGGCAGTCCAAATTTCAAATTCAAGAAATACAGAGAACTCCACAAAGATATTCCTCAAGAGGAGCCACTCCAAGGCACATAATTGTTCAGATTCACCAGGGTCAAAATGAAGGAAAAAATGCTAAGGGCAGCCAGAGAGAAAGGTCAGGTCACCCACAGAGGGAAGCCAATCACAGCACATCTCTCGGCAGAAACTCTACAAGCCAAAAAAGAGTGGGTGGCAATATTCAACATCCTTAAAGAAAAGAAATTTCAACCCAGAATCTCATATCCAGCCAGACTAAGCTTCATAAGTGAAGGAGAAATAAAATCCTTTACGGACAAGCCATTATTCAGAGATTTTATCACCACCAGACCTGTCCTACAAGATCTCCTGAAAGAAACACTAAGCATGGAAAGGAACAAGTAACAGTCACTGCAAAAGCAAACCAGTTGGCAAAGACCAAAAATACAATGAAGAAAATCAGTCAACTAATGAGAAAGAAAACCAGTCAGTAACAAAATGGCAGGATCAAATCTGCACATAACAATATTAACAGTGAATGTAAATGGCCTAAACGCCCCAATCAAAAGACACAGACTGGCAAACTGGATAAAAAGTCAGAACCCATCGATGTGCTGTATTCAAGAAACCCATCTCACATACAAAGACACACATAGACTCAATAAAGAGATGGAAGAAGATTTACCAAGCAAATGGAGAACAAAAAAAAGCAGGGGTTGCAATCCTAGTCTCTGATAAAATGGACTTCAAACCAACAAAGATTAAAAGAGACAAAGAAGGACATTACATAATGGTAAAAGGATCAATCCAACAGGAAGAGCTAACTATCCTAAATATATACACCCTCAACACAGAAGCACCCAGATACATAAAGCAAGATCTTAATTACCTAAAACAAGATTTAGACTCCCACACAATAATAATGGGAGACTTCAATACTCTACTGTCAATAGTAGACAGATCAACGAGACAGAAAATTAACAAGGATATCCAGGACTTGAATGCAGAGCTAGACCAAGCAGATCTAATAGACATATACAGAATGCTCCACCTTAAATCCACAGAATATACATTTTTCTCAGCACACATTGCACTTACTCTAAAATTGACCACATCATTGGAAGCAAATCACTCCTCACTAAATGCAAAAGAACAGAAATCATAATAAACAGTCTATCAGACCACAGCGCAATCGGACTAGAACTCGGGATCAAGAAACACACTCAAACCTGCACAACTACTCAGAAACTGAACAATTTGCTTCTGAATGTTGACTGGATAAACAATGAAATGAAGACAGAAATAAAGATGTTCTTTGAAACCAACGAGAATGAAGATACAACTTACCAGAATCTCTGGGACACCTTTAAAGCAGTATCCAGAGGGAAATTTATAGCAATGAATGCCCACCAAAGAAGAGAGGAAAGATCTAAAATTGACACCCTATCATCAAAATTGAAAGAACCAGAGGAGCAAGATCAAAAAAACTCAAAAGCTAGCAGAAGACAAGAGATAATTAAGATCAGAGCAGAACTGAAGGAGACAGAGACACAAAAAACCCTTCAAAAAATCAATAAATCCAGGAGCTGATTTTTTGAAAAGATCAACAAAATAGACAGACCGCTAGCCAGATTAATAAAAAAGAAAAGGGAGAAGAATCAAATAGAGGCAACAAAAAATGATAAAGGGAGTATCATCACTGATCCCACAGAAATACAAACTACCATCAGAGATTACTACAAACAGTTCTACTCATATAAACCAGTAAACCAGGAAGAAATGGATAAATTCCTAGACACTTGTACTCCACCAAAACTAAACCAGGAGGAAGCTGAAACCCTGAATAGAACAATAACAAGGGCTGAAGTAGAGGCAGCAATCAATAGCCTACCAACCAAAAAAAGTCCAGGTCCAGATGGGTTCACAGCCGAATTCTACCAGATGTACAAAGAGGAGCTGGTTCCATTCCTTCTGAAACTGTATCAAACAATACAAAAGGAGGGAATCCTCCCAAACTCATTTTATGAGACCAATATCATCCTGATACCAAAACCAGGCAGAGACTCAACTAAAAAAGAAAACTTCAGGCCAATATCCATGATGGACATCGACATAAAAATCTTCAATAAAATACTGGCAAACAGATTGCAACAGCACATCAAAAAGCTTATCCATCATGTCCAAGTAGGCTTCATCCCAGGGATGCAAGGCTGGTTCAACATATGCAAATCCATAAATGTAATCCATCACATAAATGGAACCAAAGACAAAAACCATGATTATCTCAATAGATGCAGAGGCGGCCTTTGATAAAATTCAACAGGCCTTCATGCTAAAAGCTCTCAATAAACTAGGTATTTATGGAATGTATCATAAAATGATAAAAGCTATATATGACAAACCTACAGCAAATATCATACTGAATGGGCAAAAGCTGGAAGAATTCCCTTTGAAATCAGTCACTAGACAAGGATGCCCTCTCTCACCACTTCTATTCAACACAGTATTGGAAGTTCTAGCCAGAGCAATCAGGCAAGAAAAAGAAATAAAGGGTATTCAATTAGGAAAGGAGGAAGTCAAATTGTCTCTATTTGCAGATGACATGACTATATATCTACAAGACCCCATCGTCTCAGCCCCAAATCTTCTCAAACTGATAAGCAACTTCAGCAAAGTCTCAGGATACAAAATCAATGTGCAAAAATCACAAGCATTCCTATATACCAATAACAGACAAGAGAGCCAAATCAAGAACGAACACCCATTCACAATTGCAATAAAGAGAGTAAAATACCTAGGAATACAACTAACAAAGGATGTAAAGGACCTCTTCAAGGAGAACTGCAAATCACTGCTCAATGAAATAAGAGAGGATACAACCAGATGGAGAAACATTCCATGCTCATGGTTAGGAAGAATCAATATTGTGAAAATGGCCATACTGCCCAAAGTAATCTATAGATTTAATGCTATCCCCATCAAGCTACCAATGACCTTCTTCACAGAACTGGAAAAAAACACTTTAAACTTCATATGGAATCACAAGAGACCCCACATAGACAAGACAATCCTAAGCAAAAAAAACAAAGCCGGACGCATCATACTGCCAGACTTCAAACTATACTACAAGGCTAGAGTAATCAAAACAGCATGGTACTGGTACCAAAACAGAGACACAGATCAATGGAACAGAACAGAGACCCCAGAAGAAACACCACACATCTACAATAATCTGATCTTTGACAAACCCAGCAAAAACAAGCAATGGGGAAAGGACTCCATGTTTAATAAATGGTGTTGGGAAAACTAGCTAGCAATGTGCAGAAAGCAGAAACTGGACCCCTACCTGTCACCTTACGGTAAATTAACTCCAGATGGATCAAAGATTTAAAATAAAACCTAATACCATAAAAACACTAGAAGAAAATGTAGGCAAAACCATCCTGGACATAGGCATAGGCAAGGACTTCATGACTAAAACACCAAAAGCAATGGCAATAAAAGCCAGGATAGACAAATGGGATCTAATTAAACTCCAGAGCTTCTGTACAGCAAAAGAAGCCATGATTAGAGTGAATAGGCAACCAACAGAATGGGAAAAAATTTTTGCAATCTACCCATCTGACAAAGGACTAATATCCAGAATCTACAAAGAACTAAAACAGATATACAAGAAAAAACAAACAACCCCATTCAAAAGTGGGAGAAGGATATGAACAGACACTTTTCAAAAGAGGACATATACGAGGCCAACAAACATATGAAAAAATGCTCATCATCACTGGTCATTAGAGAAATGCAAATCAAAACCACACTGAGATATCATCTCACACCAGTTAGAATGGTAATCATTAAAAAATCAGGAGGGAACAGATGCTGGAGAGAATGTGGAGAAATAGGAACATTCTTACACTGTTGGTGGGAGTGTAAATTAGTTCAATCTTTGTGGAAGACAGTGTGGCGATTTTTCAAGGATCTAGAAATAGAAATTCCATTTGACCCAGCAATTCCACAATTGAGTATATACCCAAAGAACTATAAATCATTCTACTATAAAGACACATGCACACGTATGTTCATTGCAGCCCTGTGTACAATAGCAAAGACCTGTATCCAACCCAAATGCCCATCAATGATAGACTGGACAAAGAAAATGCAGTACATATGCACCATGGAATACGGTGAGTTCGTGTCCTTTGTAGTGACTTGTATGAATCTGGAAACCATCATTCTCAGCAAACTGACCCAAGAATGGAAAGCCAAGCACCTCATGTTCTCACTCATAGGTGGGTGTTGAACAATGAGAACATGTGGACTCAGGGAGAGGAGCATCACACATAGGGGACACTTGAGGGGGTAGGGGAGAGACAATGGGGGTGGGGTGGGAGGGGAGGGTGGGGAGGGATAACATGGGGAGAAATGCCGGATATAGTATGCATCTAAAGTAAAATAAATAAATTTTTTAAAAATTTTAAATATTCATTATAAATTAAAAATTTATAATTGTTTCCATTTATTGGGTACAAAGTGATGTTATGATTTATGAATACATTGTGGAATAATTAAATCAAGCTAATTCACATATTCATTAACTGAAATGTTTACCTTTTTTGTGGTGAGAACATTTTAAATTTGCCCTTGCAGCAATTTTGAAATGTACAACACAGTGTTATTAACTGTATTTATCACTCTGGGCAATATTTTTTAAAAAAAATCTTCATTCTTTCTGCTTGATACTATTCTTGGCTCATAATCTCTCCATTCTTCTCAGCCCCCAGCCTTATAACCAACACTCTACTCTGTATTTCTATGAGGTGGTTTTAAATTCCACATACGGGTGAGAGCATGTGTTGTCATTGTGTACCTGGCTTATTTTACATAGCATTATGTTCTCCAATTACATTATAAACCAAAAAGCATCTGAGACATGTCTTAATGAATTTATAAGTTTATTTTGCCAAGATTAAGGACAATGGCTAGAAGAAATAAAGACAGAATCACAGAAATAGTCTTTTGTCTGTGCCTTTCTCCAAAGATTATTTTGAGGGCTTCAATATTTAAAGGGGAATGTGGGCTGGAGAGTGAAGAGGGAGGATATGGTAACACACATGTTGTAAGAGAAAAGGAGCAGGCAGGAGAATAGTGAATTATGCATTTATCTTCCACTCATTAAATCGGCACTTTACATAAGATAAAGTGAACACAGAGGAGCTATGTGTGGAGATATTTAACCTTTTATCTATAGCTACCTGCTTAGAAACAAAAGGAAAGGAAGTTACTTGCATGACTCAGCTTTCAGCTTAATTTTTTTCTTTTGGCATAGTGAATTGGGGTGCCATGTTTTTATTTTCCTTTCACACTATCCATGTTGTCCCACATGACAGAATTTTCCTCTTTTTAAAGGCTGAATAGTATTTCATTGTGTTTAATATCACGTTTTCTTTTCCCATTTATCTGTTCTTGGACATATGGCTACTATGAATAGTGCTGCAATGAACATAGGACTGTAACTATCTCTTCAACAAACTGATTTCAAATCTTTTGGGTAAATGCCCAGACGTGTGATTGCTGGAGCATATGATAATCCTATTTTTGGTTTTTTGAGGAACCTCTATAGGGTGTTCTGTAATGATTGTACTAATTTACATTCTAACCAACGTGTATAAGAGTTCCCTTTTCTTCACATTCTTGCCAACACTTGTCTTGTATCTTTTTTATAAGAGCCATGCTGATAGGTGTAAAATGATATCTCATTGTGGTTTTAATTTGCATTTCTCTAATGATAAGAGATGAGCATATTTTCAAATATCTATCAGCCATTTGTATGTTTTATTTTTGGGAAATGTCTATTCAGCTTCCTTTGCCATATTTTTCTTTAGTTTTTTTTTTTTGTTGTTGTTTTCCTGCTATTGAGTTGTTTTAGTTCTTTATAAATTTAGAATATTATTTTCCTACTGGATGTATGACTTGCAAATATTTTTTCTCTGTCCATAAGCTATCTCATCATGCTGTTAATTATTTCCTTTGCTATAAAGAAGGTTTTCAGTTTTATGTAATCTCATTTGTTTATTTTTGCTTTTATTTCCTGAGCTTTCAGAGTTAAATATAATAAATTACTGTCGAGACTAATGTCATGTATTTTCCCCTCATGTTTTCTTCTATTTGTTTTATAGTTCCTCATCTTATAGTTAAATCTTTAATTTATTTTGACTTGTTGTTGCATATGGTATGAGATAGGGGTCTAATTCCATTCTTTAGCATGTGTATTTCCAGTTTCTCCAAAATCATTTATTGATAAGGTTATCCTTTTATCATTGTGTATTCTTGGCACCTTTGTCAAAATCAATTGACCATACATGCATGGGTTCATTTCTGGGCTATTTTTGTTTCACTGTTTAGTCTGGCTATTTTATTTTTTTTCCCAGTACTCTGCTGTTTTAATTACTATGGTTTTGTAGCATAGTTTTATGTGAGATAATCTGATGTATCAAGCATTATTATTTTTGCTCATGCCTTGGCTATTCTATCTTTTATATGTGTGTGTGTGGTTCCATATAAATTTTAAAATTTGTTTCTAGTCTATAAAAATGACATTGAAATTTCATTAGGGATTACATTGAATCTGTAGAACACTTTGTTTAGTATGAATATTTTAACAATATTAATTATCTTCATTTACAAACATAGGATAGGTTTTTCATTTATTGGGGCTTAAGCATTTTATAATCCCACAGAAATGTATAACAATTGTAGTTCTCCATATCCTCACCAGCACATGCTACTGACTGTGTTATCTTATCGCCATACCATGGATGCAAAGTTACAAAATACAATGTTTTTAACTTAGAATTCTCTAGTGATTATGTTTAGCATCTTATTTATCTGTTTGTCACTTTTGTAACTTCTTTGGAGAAGTTCTTTGTATATCTATATAAATCTCTGTTCTCATATAAGTGATTTAAAATCCTTTTCCCCAGTATCTTTGCTTTTTGTTTACTTTCTTGAGTTGTCCTTTGAAGAAAAACCTTTAATTTATAAAAAGTCCAATTTATTTTAAATCAGTTGTGATTTTGGTATCATAGCTAAGAAAACATTGTCTAACCAAAGTTCACAATATTTTAGTCCTATTTTTCTATTAGTTTTATAGGTTTAGCTTTTATATTTAAGTTTATGATTAATACTGAACTAATTTTGTATATACTGTGAGGTAGAGATTCACATCCTTTTTTTGCATATCCAGCTATCTCAGCATCATTTGTTGAATAGATTATTCTTTCCCCTCTTTAACTGTCTTTGCAGCCTCATTAAGATCAACTAGCCAAAAATGTAAGGGTTTATTTCAAAACTGTATTTTATTATATTGGTCTTTATGCCTGTCCTTATACCATTACTAAACTTGCTTGATTACTATTACTTTGTAGTATATTTTGAAAATGGAAGATAAGAGTCATCAAATTTTGTTCTTCCTTTTCCATATTTTTGAACTGTTTTCGATCCTTCACATTTCCATAAGAATTTCAGGGTTAGTTTGTCAGTTTATGCTGGTAAGATAGTTACGAGTTTGTTAGAAACTGTATTGGACCTGTAAATCAATTTGGGGAGTATTGCCATCTTAGCTATTTTAAGCCTTCACATTTATAAACATGTTTCAATTTCTTTAGATCTTCTTTAATTTTTACAATTTACAATTGCAAAAATATGCTACCAGCCCAAATGCCCATCAATCAATGAGTGGATAAAGAAAATGTGGTACATACATATATGATAAACAACTACTAAGTCATTAAAAGAAACAAAACAATGACATTTGCAGCAACCTGGATGGAATTGGAGACTACAATTCTAAGCAAAGTAATTCAGGAATGGAAAACCAAATATCATATGTTCTCACTCATTTATAGGAGCTAAGTTATGAGGAGGCAAAGGCATAACAATGATACATTGGACTTTGGGGACTTGTGGGAAAGGATGTGGAGTAACGAGGAATTAAAGACTTCACATTGGTTACAGTGTAAACTGCTTGGGTGATGGGAGCACCAAAATCTCAGAAATCACTGCTAAAGAACTTATTCAAGTAACCAAACACCACCTGTTTCCAGAAAAAACTATTGAAATAAAAAAAAATTTGAAAAGAGGAAACTTATTTAATTTTTTAAATAATGGTTTATTTTCTCAGGACCTGTTACTAAGTGAAACTTGATGACAAGAAATAAATATTTAAATGTAAACAGTACCCAACAAGGCACTTATCCTTTATTTTAAAAATTCTTTATCCTTTCTTCATGACCCTTTTGATTCCATTTCATGTTTTTGGCTTGGTTCTCCTTCTTACCTAAAAATGTCTTTCCGACAATGATATGGCACTTCAAAATAAGGTTCAATTTTCTATTTCGTTGCTCTCACATTTGCTTCCTTATTTTTTCTTTTGTTTTCCTTTTTTCTTTGTCTACAAGTAACTATAGCATTCATTATGTGCCCTCCTATCCATTCATAATCTCTTCCATGAGATCCAATCCTATGTTTCAAATTTTCTGGTGGGCTCTTTTATCTTTTATTATTGTGTTCAATTCTCTAAAACTGTATATGCCTGTTTGCTTTTCAATATTCTATATCAACAAACTTATAGACTCTTACATTTGAAATCTTAGAACAATTTTCTATTAATGCTTCATATATAACTTACCGAATCATATTGATTGCATGTCCTACCTTTGCACTTCCTATGCCATAAGCTTAACTTGGACATTAATAATAGCTATCCTTCAGATTACTCTTTTTTCTTTTTGAGATTCTTGTTTATCTCATTCTATACCTTGGTACATTAATTTTATTCTTATGATATCCTCGAAAATATAAAAGTTTAGAAATAAAAAAGATGAATAATGTCTGGCCTCTACCAAGGTCCCAGCACATCCTAATATTTTGCAACATTTGTTTTAGTTTTGCTTTTGATTTTAAAATAAATACATTTAAAATAAATTTGAAGCCTTCTATGTCCTTTTATTACCACATTCCTCTCCCTGATCTCAGATGTAAAACCTGTTCCGAAATTGGTGTTTATATTTCACCTTCATGTTTTCTCCTATTACTTTGTGTGTGTATCTATCTCTAAAGAATACATCCATATGGTGATTTTTTTGGATATTCCCCACCTATAATTAAATAATATGACCACATTTTAAAATTAGTTTTCATGACATCTTAGTTTCAAATTTGTGGCAATTCCTCACTCTTTACTTGCCTTTCGTGATGTTGAAACATTTTTAGACTTGTGGCCAGTTATTTATTAGAATGTTCTGCAATTTGGATTTTTCTGATGTTTACTCAGGATTAGACTGAGACACAACATTTTTGGTGAGAATCCCACTGAAGAATTCTGCTCTTTTCAGTGAGCAAGAGATTTATGATTTCAATTTTACTTATTAATGGTGATGTTAGCTTGATTGCTTGATTAAGGGAGTGTCTGTAAAATTTCTTAACTATAAAACTACAATATTCACCTAGTAACTAAAAATTTCTTAGAGGAGACAGTATTAGACTATGTAAATATCCTATTTCTCCTTAAACTCTCACTCACTATGGTTAATATTCATCAGTTAATCTTGCTTGCAACAATTATTTTAGTGGTTTTCAAATAGCGACTTTCTATTTCCAAATTTCTTCTGAATTAAATTAGGATTCTTCTGATAGGACAAGCTATCATTTCTCTCCCATCCTTTATTCAGTTATTTATGTTTATTGGTATGGGCTCATGGATATTGAATATTTATTGTGTCACATAAGTTATAATTTAATATTATTTATACTGTTTCTATTTTATTGATTTGGTTATTTGGCGCTCTTTCAAATCAGTTCTTGAGTTTCAGCTAACTAAATTTCATTTTTTGATTTAGAAATAAAATACCCTCATTCTGTTTTGCTTTTATTTTTAAAATTTCTCTTACTAAACCTCTATTATTTTTACTTGCTCTATAGACTCACCAATACTTGCCATTATCAAATCTAAAAACATTCACTATTCTAATACGAAATGATAGTCCATTGTTGCTGGGTTTGTTTCTCTGAAATACAGCGAGGTGAAATATGTTTTTTATATGGATTTGCCATTCATTTTTTATTTTCTATACATTCATTGCCTTGATATATTTTCCATTTTTTTCTATTGTATTATTAGTCTTTTAATTTTTGTTTTGCAAGTATTCTCTACATTTTTGGATAAAAATTGTGTTAGTGTATTAAAATTGGATGTATTTGGTTAAGAAAACACATTATAAAATGACTCAATTATATTATTTATACTTTATATATTTATTTGTCTTCTATGCAAAATGTCTGGAATCAGTACTGATGAACTGGTATGGTGGCTTTAGATAAATGAGAAATCTAAGCTTCCCTTTTTTACTCCTTTATCCCAATACATGTGTTCCATCGTCAGGAATATTTCGTGGTTCAAGATGATTACTAGAATTCCAGCTATCAAAGTCATTTTCTGGGAATTAGAGCAATTTGGAAACAAAAGCCATAAACTCTTCTTTTAAAGTAGAATTCATAGTAATATCTTAAAACTTATTCTTATATTTTGTTTTTGAGAACTTAATTAAATAGTTACCATTAGATGCAACGGAGCCTGGGAAACAGCTTTTACTTTGAGTGGTCATGTACCCACTAAAAATCAGAGGTTTTACATCAAAGTGTAAACTATAGATACTGGGCTATACAACTAACAATCTCTTCCACAGTTAGTTGTATACTCGGTCAATTACCTAACTTATCCATGAGAAACTACCTGAAAGCTTAGCATGCTTAGTGTCCCAATAATAAAACACTAATCATAAATGGGGTTACCAATAATGGAACACCAGGCATAAATGAGTTTAACAATTTATGCCTGGTGTTCCGTTATTGGAACGCTAAGCATGTGGAAGTAATTTATATCCTACTGCTCAAGGTCACCACCAAGGTCTGATTGCAAAAATTCAAAAAAATTGCAACCTCATGCATAAATGGGTTAATATAGCAACCATATGTTTAACTCCTGGTTATTTTGGTTGGCAATTTAGGTTGTGATCAGTTAAGAAGTTCTGATTTGGCTGGGGTTCCTCAAGCATTGTGATCAGCTGAAAATAAGCTAGATAACTCTGTTTCTTGGGGTTTTCTGATGGTTAGGAAGATCTTTAGGTCTCTTTCTTGTGGTCTCTTCCCTCTACTATAATGGCTGGGTTCTTCCACATGCCAATGACAGGTTTCCTAGAGAGAAAGAAGAGTTCAAGGCCCATTGGATGCTTAGACTCAGACTGGCACAGCACCACTTTCATCTCACTTAATTGGACACTGCATGTCACAGGTCAAAACAGATTCAAGGGTAGAGAAAATAAATTCCAACTCTTCATGTGCAGAGATGCAAAGTCTCCTTGGTAGAAAGTGAAAATGAATAATTACAACCATTTTAACAATCAACCTACAAGAGTCATGTACCAATTGCTCAAAACTATGTATGTATAGTATCCCAAATTTACTTTAGATTGATATTTTGTTGCCCTTATTGAATTAAAAAAATTAACCTAATGTCTCCTAGAAATGTAAAGAGTTGAATCAAATATATGTTTATGTATATACATATATATGTATATATATATATACATATGTATGTATATACATATATATGTATATACATACAGCAGAATTGCATGTTTGCAAATTGTAAGAGAATATGAAGTAAAATATTTCTATTATATTATTTATGCTATGTCTTTTAGAAGTTATTATAATCATCCCCTAAAAAAAAGAACAAAACCAAAAAGGATTTGGTATAGAATCACTCCTTTATGGGTCAAGTACAGCTTACATTGAAACTCCTAGAAGTATGGCTAGGATTATGTGAAATATATAATTTAAAGTTAGTCAAATGACTTTAGTGACATTTCAAAATGTCATTTTGAACAGGCTTAAGAAAAGTGATTATTAACTGCTAGAGTAGGTATCAGTGAATTGGTTCTTATGCTAGTATATTTATCCTTTAAAGTGTAAATCTTTAAGGGCTGGCAAAAAACAACAACAGTAACAAAACAGTGTTTTTCTTGTTTTGCTTCAACTGGCTTGGTAGATTGTACATTTCAGAAGTGAAAGCTTTTAGGAAGAGTCAGAGAGGCATTTATCTTCAAATACCCCTGAACTTTGGGGGATATTTTTCCAAGATGACATATTTTTCTCTACATGTATATTTCCTTTCCATGTGCTTTTATTTTCTTCCCTTAACTGTCTACTACTTAGTGACCTTAGTGTCAAAAAATCAATTATATGTATCTCAGATATGACACATTTTACAGAATTGACAAGACTGGGAATGAACCCGTGATGAGTCTGATAGAGAGAAAGTTATGACATCCATTGCCACCCCCCACCATTAAAAGCAAAATAATAACAAAAAAATGAACAAATACAAAGGGAGCACATGATAGAAATAATAATTTATTCCATTACAGCAGTTAATAAAAAACTTCTAAAAAATAGTTTTGAACTTATTTTAGAATCACTTTCAGAGTGCAGGTACTTAGTTACTCATCAAATTGAGTGATGTCTACACCTCTTCTCTTGCAGTGCTTACTACACATACCTGTACAACACAGCTGACAATCTGGATTGGAAACTGCTGGTCAAAACTTTGCTGATTATGCTAGTTGCATTTTCCAGTGAAAAGGTTTACTATCCATCCCATTGTCCAATAAAAACTTTACTTTTTAATATGTTTGCTGGATTTTATCTTTCTCTTTCTTTCTTTCTTCCCTTTTTCTTTCTTTCATTACTTTTCTTTCTTTCCTTCATTTCTTTTTTCTTTCCTTCTTTCTTTCTTTTTCTTTCCTACTCTCCTTCTCCCTCCCTTGCTCCCTCCCTCCCTTCCTTCCTTTCTTCCTGCCTTCCTTCCCCCTACCTCCTTCCCTCTCTCTTTCTTCCTCTCTCTCTCTCTCCTTTCTCTCTCTCTCTCTCTCTCTTTCTTTCTTATGGAGTCACACTCTGTTGCCTAGCCTGGAGTGCAGTCGCACAATCGCAGCTCACTGCAACCTCCGCCTCCAGGCTTCAAGCTGTTCTCCTGTCTCAGCCTCCTGAGTAGCTGGGATTACAGACATGCACCACCATACCCAGCTAATTTTTTGTATTTTTAGTAGAGATTGGGTTTCACCATGTTAGCCACGACAGACTCCATCTCCTGACCTTGTGGTCTGGCTGCCTCGAACTCTCTAAGTGCTGGGATTACAGGCGTGAGCCACTGTGCCTGGTCTATTTTTCTTTTAAAAAGATTACCAGTAGTAAACAAAAATATTGCACAAGAGCAAATATGATGCATAACTTCTTGAAAAAAACTTTGCTTTTTCCTTTTGTTTCAGACATATTGGTCAAATTGAAATTTTCAGTCAAATTCGAAAACCTTTATGCCATGCATTACTGTTCAATTACTATAATACATATTTACTACATGATTTATAAACTTTAATGTCAAAGGCTTCAGTCACATAATACGTGATGAGTCTAAAGCACTCAAAAAATGAATCTTGTTAAAACTGAAGAAATATGGCACTGTAAAAATTAGTATAATCATTTTACAATTTTACAGTGGGGAACTGATTTAAAGTTTTTATTAATGCTAGTGAAGGAAAACATTTTGAGCTAATCAAATTAGCTGTTTAAGTTGCCGAAGCAACTTAATTGAAACTAAATCAATTAATTTGCACAAATAACACTGTAAAATGTTTCTCTTGAAATCTATTTAGTTGTCATTTGTATAAAGAATAAGCACTTGACGATATCAACAAAGACCAGGCCTCAGAAAGTCGTAACAATATTATGGAACATTTGTAAATGTGTCATTACTTAATTAGATTTAATATTTTAATGGTTTGTACAATTTAACATTATTTATTTGGGGAAAACTTGCCTTCAGTCATTTCTGAGGAGATACAGGTTTATGACGTATTTTATTTACCAAATAACTAAGTGTATTTACTTTACTAAACCCATGCTAGGTGGCTTTTTAGACTGCTATTGATGTATTTGTTCATGAGATAAATCTTTTCCTTACTTCATTATACATGACTTACTCTTCAAAAATGTTTGGCTTTTTCCTAGGAAGATATTAAAAAATGCATAAAAATAATAATATATTTATGCATTTTTTTGTGAGGCTACATTAGTGGCAAAATCTGTATGTGTGTGTGTATATATATATATATATTTCCTTTTTAATCTGGATAGTTTTACTTACTTTTCTTCTTTTTTTATTTTTTCAGAATACAATGAACATCTTTTTTTTATTATTATAAGTTCTGTGATACATGTGCAGATTGCACAGGTTTGTTACCTAAGTATACACATGCCATGGTGGTGGTTTGCTGCATCCATTGCCCCAACATCTACATTAGGTATTTCTCCTAATGCTATCCCTCCCCAGTCCCCCCGCCCCCTGCTATTCCTCCCCAGTCCCCCACGCCCCAGACCGCAGTGTGTGATGTTCCTTTCCCTGTGTCCATGTGTTCTCATTGTTCAATACCCACTTACGAGTGAGAACATGCAGTGCTTGGTTTTCTGTTCTTGTGTCAGTTTGCTGAGAATGATGGCTTCCAGTTTCATCCATGTCCCTGAAAGGAACTTGAACTCATCCTTTTTTAATAGCTGCATAATATTCCACAGTGTATATGTGCCACATTTTCTTTATTCAGTCTATCCTTGATGGGCATTTGAGTTGGTTCCAAGTTTTTGCTATTATGAACAGTGAGCATTAAATATTATTTATATAAATCTAAACATTATTTCATTGTTTAAACCACATGAATTTATTTTGTCTTTTAGTCTATTTTTACCCAGATATCACTCAGAAATGACTTGTATATTACTCCATGCACATGAAAAAGAGGAGTTGAAATCATTAAAATAATCTTTTATTGGATATCCTTTCCTTAATTCTATCTCATGCTTTTTATTATTTTTATTATAAAAATAAAACTACTTACATAGGCACATATATAATAAAGAATAATGATAATAATAATAACCACCATGCCATTGCCCCTTATGGAAAACCCGTTATTAATATCTTTGAAGCACTGGGGACTTCCCGATTATTTTGCCTTATCCCATTCTCAGAGATAGCTACTGCTAGGAATTTTGTTTATGATTTACTATATTTATTGATATTTAAGCAATATTCATACTTGTTTCTGAACTATAAATGGTTTGCTGGATATATTTTTGCTCTCTCTCTACATATGCACACACATGGAATTCATTCATCTACTCATTCGATAAATATCCATTGAGTACACATTATGTGCAAACTCTCAGAGTCAGTATTTATTACAGTAAAAATTATACAATTAAGCAGAAGAGAATCTTTGTGAGTGGCTAAATGTCCACAAATGGAAAAACTGATACAAAAGAACAAAATTATAACACAGCTAAAACATTTAGTTAAGGTATCAGGGATAGCCTCACTGAAAAAGTGACTTTTGCTTAAATACCTAAAGGAAGTGAGTGAATTAGTCATGCAGATTGAAATAGAACATAGAAAATGCAAAGTCCCTGAGGTGACAGAGAGATGTTAAAAAGAAGTATGTGGCTAGAGACTGAGCCAGGCAGTGAGAGGGCTGGAGGACACAGGATCAGAGAGGTAACATTAACCAGATCATGTGGGGCCTGGTAAAGATTTGGCTTTTATCCGGAAGACTTTGGAGGACTTTGAGCAGAGGAGAGACATGATGAATTCTACATTGTAACAGGATCACTCTGTTCATGTGCTAAGAATAGATTACAAAGATTTAGGCAAAGAAAAACAAAAGCGCAATTAGGAGACTATGTGATAGTCAAGACAAGAAATAGTGTCAACATAGACCAGGAAGATGATAATCTTGGTACTGAAATGGGGTCGAATTGCAGCCATCTTTTGAAATTAGAGCCAACAGAATTGCTGATGGAGATCAGGGGTGATAGAAAGGATTCAAGGCCTGAAAAGCAGGAAAAAATGGTATTTATCTTAGTGTATTTATCTGATGGGGAGCCTATAGGAGGCACTTGCAGTGCTAAGAATGAAAGATTTATTAGCCATCAATAAAAATATGCCAGATAGGCAATTGGTGGCTACATTTGAAGGTCAGGCAAAGCATTTAGACTAGAGAAATAAATTTGGAAATCATCAGCATATAGATGATCTTTATTAAATTGTGTTGATCTAGGTGTTTGAATCAATGACTCTTCATGTTAACACTTCATTAGAATCATATGATAAATTTTGAATTTTAAAAATATTGTTGACATCTAGAAATTTTGCAAGTTTAATTTGTATTTATCTTTTAGCAGATTGCTGTTTGTAAACGTATGTGGGAAAATGATTTTATTTCTTATATTATAATTGCTTAATTTGATTGAATTTAATGATTTTATTTGTGGTCATTTTCTAAGATGGTTATACAAATTTACAATCTCCGATAAATTTACGGTATTAAGTTTATTGATGGAAATTTATTTTCAGAATTTTCTAGTCAGTGGAGTATTAAATGGAATCAAATTCTAGCTTACTTTGTATTGCTTTGATTATTGAGTAAGAGCATTTCAATAGTAATAATGATAATAATAATACATATTTGCCAAACTCTGATGTTCCAGCTTTCTTCTGTGTAATTTTGTATGAATTAACCCCATCTATTTTATTACTGTCCTATGTTTTAGATAATACTATTAATCTACACTTTAGAAACAAGTAAAAGGAATATAGAATTTGTCCAATATTGTACAGGAAAAACATGGTGGAGCCAAGACTTAAACGCTAGCAGTATTACATCATGAACACACTGTCAACCACTCTGAATAATCGCTTCTCTCATTATCTGTCCAAATCTTTACTTCTTTGTTTATTTTGATAATTGTGATTGTGCAGTAAAATTCCCATTCTTACTTTTTGGTAATTTTAAAACTTAAATGCTTTTCAATTTTCATAAAATAACAAAATTTGTTGTATTCTCAACATACTCAATCTTTTTTGGCTTTGTTTCTGGAAATTTTCTATTTTTTTGCCTCTAGTCTATGCAATTTTTTTTTCCTGTCTTTTCTGTTCAAGTTCTGTTTTCTTACTCTTCATATATATCTTTTTAACAAGAATATAGTTGAATTTTTAAAATATCTGGCTAACTAATATTTGTTTCAATTTCAATGTTATGTTATTGTACCTCCAGTAATTTTGATAACTCATTTATTTGAATTATTTTCACACATAATTTTATTTTATAATTTTATGTTTTACTTCTAGTGCCTGTTTTTCTCTTTCTTTGCTTTCATTTGAATTGATTTAAAAAAAAATTTTTCTTATTATTGTCTCTCTCTTAATTTGGAATTTAAATAATTTGTTATTTTGTTAGTTATCAAGAAAACTTTATATTTTGTCTGAAATTTAGGAGTTAATAAACATAGTTACTCTTTTTCCAAAAAATTGAATTATTTAACTTAAAATCTTTTTCATAATTTATATTTTTTCAGTCTTTTAATTCATTCTTTTATTTTTAATTTCACAAGTTAAATGTTATTGTTTTGTGCAATTTTCTTTACGTCCTTTAACATTTCCTTTTTATATGAGATTATCTGAGCATATTTTTATTTTTTCTTGGGTACCTTCTTTAGAGTTTCCTTCAATAAATAACTACTCATTGTTGCTTTATTTCCTGAAATGTCTTTATTTAACCTTTGTTTTTAAATATTTGCTTATCTGGGTATAGAATTCTATGTGGAAATGCATTTTATCTGAGCTGTATAGGTCATTCTAATCCATTCTGGATTTTATTGTCATTGAAAAGTTGACTACTGGTTAGTTTTTCTAAATTTTCATTCCTTTGTGGGAAATCCTCTTTCATCTATAGCAATCTTGAAGATCTTTACTTTTTTTTATTATACTGTAATAATATCATGATTACATGTAAATTTATTTATCTTCATCTCAGTTTTTTACTCATTAGACACTGACTACCAATATTGTGTATCAAATTAAAAAATTTGTCAAACGCTTTCCTCATTTTGACTGTTTCTTTTAAATTTTATCTATTTTCCACTTTTGCAACTGCAATTAGATATGCTTATTTTTCTGATTTTATATATTTTATTTCACTTTTTTTTCTTTAAGCAGAGTTTCACTCTGTCACCCAGGCTGGAGTGCAGTGGTGCAATTTCAGTTCACTACAACCTCCATCACTTGGGTTCAAGTGATTCTCCTGCCTCCGCCTCTTGAGTAGCTGGGATTACAGGCACCCACCACCATGCCTACGTAGTTTTTGTATTTTTAGTAGAGACGGGGTTTCACCATGTTGGCCAGACTGGTCTCAAACTCTTGACCTCAAGTGATCCACCCACCTCTGCCTCCCAAAGTGCTGGGATTACAGGCATGAGCCACTGTACCCAGCCTATGTATTTCATTTATTAATCTCTGTTTTAAAATTCGTATCTCTTTGTTTTCACATGACATTGTGTAGACAGATCTTCAGATATGTCTTTATTAAATCTTTTTATACCTTTGTCTGTCTGTTGTTTAGTACATCATCCATTGAATGTTTTTCTTCAACCATTATATTTTCATTTAGAATAGTTATATAGTGGTTTTACATTTTTTAATTATTTAAATCTGTCTGATCACTTTCTCAGTCTCATCTGGCCTTGCTTATTTTCAGTCTTGTATTTCATTTTTCTGCATATTGAACATATTTAGTTTATCTTTGTTTGCGATCATCTTAATATTTCCAAGCTTTGCATGACTGACTCTCCATGTAATTTTTCTTGTATCATTGACTTTTGTTAGGTTTTATTATTATAATTTTTTATTTCTTTTGAGGGACTCATAGACGGTGGCTTCTTTTCTCTTGTACTTAGTAAGGTTTTTTCAATGTAATTGCCTGATTGCTAGAATTTTATTTATAAGAAATGTTGAGACTGTTTTTTATAATCTGCATTACATTGTAAATTTTCTTCTATTTGATTCTTACAGTCACCTTGGGACACTACCAACCCAGGTAAATTTAAATTATATTTGTGGCTTAGTATGTTTTGTACTGTACTTCAAAACACATTAAAATGAAGGCTGTAGGTTAGAAATTTAGGAGACTTTCCTTCCTTCCTTCCTTCCTTCCTTCCTTCCTTCTTCCTTCCTTCCTTCCTTCCTTCCTTCCTTCCTTCCTTCCTCTTTCTTTCTCTCTGTTTCTTTCTCTTTCTTTCTTCCTCTTGCTTGCTTGCTTTGATTTCTTGTTTTCTTGCTTTCTTGCTGTCTTTCCTTTCTGTCTTTTTCATCTACAATTAGAGGCTGGAAAGGCCACATGGAGGTGATGTCCTGGTCTGATGTAACAGACTCTGATCTGACCTCTTACTCTGCCTAGGTCCCAAGACCAGTCTCTTGTTTTTCTACACACTATGTATAAAAATTCACTCTCATTGCACGTGCCTCATTCTCACTTTCTGTATGTATATCTTAACATTTCTTTACCTTGAGGAACTCCCATTTTTTTCCCACAAAAGCTTAGTAATGTATCAAAAGATACAGTTTTTAATTACCTAATTTTTTACTTATGCTGTACATGGAATGATTTCTGTGCTGTGTAATATTATATTCAACCAAAAATAAAATTTAGTGGTCCTTTTAACAACCCAAATGACAATTCATAGGTTTATTTTTTTTAAATGCATTTGCACAACTGTTTCTTTGCTTAACTACTTATGGATTCTCTTACATACATGGTAAATTTCACATTTCTTTGGCTTATATGGAAAAGTCTTCAAATGTAGCCTTTTCATTTGTTCCAAATTTATAATACTTTCTTGCATATAAAAATCAATCACACTTTTCTAAATATATCATATACACTTTTATTTTGTAATTTTCTGTGCCTTTTTCTCTTTCTTCAGTATCTGCCTCCTCCTTTTGTCACCTGGATTTCTAAAACAACTTTCTAACACTTGTTTTGGTTTCCAATTTTTCCCTGCTAAATAAGTTTCTCCAAGCTTTATCCAAAGAGATATTTTTGAATTGCAAAACATTTTGTAGTGTAGAATCTTTAAATATAGTCATGTGCATCATAATGATGTTTCAATCAAGGATGGATGGCATATATGACAGTGGTCTCTTAAGATTATTATAATGAATTTTTACTGTACCTTTCCTATTTTAAAACACATTTAGATACACGAATACTTACCATTGTGTTACAATTGCCTACAGTATTCAATACAGTAACACTTTGTGCAGGTTCATAGCTTAGGAACAATAGGTTATAATATATAGCCTAAGTGTGTAATCGATTATACCATCTAGGTTTGTGTTAAGTAAACTATAAGATGTTTACACACTGATAAAATTGACCAACTATGCATTTCTCATAACATATGCCTGTCTTTAAGCAATACATGACTGTATTTTTCCACTGCCCTTATGATAATTTTCAAATTCTTTATAGCTTAACATATACAGAGGACATTGTGAAAATGTGCCTATTGTCAACTAAACTTGGATTATTTTAAAACAATTATATTATGAAGGTTTTAGTCTGTGTTTGGAAGGCACTGGCATTGTTAAAACTCAGGGTGTTTTTTTTTCCTTTTTTTGTTTTTTTACTTTAATTATGGGATACATGCTCAGAATGTGCAGGTTTATTACCTAGGTATACGTGTGCCATGGTGGTTTGCTGTACCTACATGCATTAGCTATTTGTCCAGATGCTCTCCCTCCTCTTGCCACCCTCTACCCTTGACAGGCCCCTAGTGTGTGTTGTTCCCCTCCCTGTGTCCATGTGTTCTCACTGAAACTCAGGTTTCCTAATGTACATCACCTGAGTTCAAATTCTAGCTCTGATGCTTACTATATGACCTTGAAAACTTATTTTAAATTTCTTTAAACCTCAGTTTCCTCATCAATAAAATGAAGATAGTATCTATCATCTCTATCTCTATCATCTATCTTTTTTATTATTACCATTATAATTTTTCATCTTTTTTGTCTCTTATATCCAACTTATTTGTAGTTAAAATATTAGGTAACATAACAAAAGTAAGTTATACTAATTTCTTATCACTTTTCAACTGATCCATGCTTTCTACTTGTTCTTTTTTTTTTTTTTTGGATGGAGTCTCACTCTGTCACCCAGGCTGGAGTGCAGTGGCATGATATCAGCTCACTGCAACTTCCAGCTCCTGGGTTCAAATGATTGTCCTGCCTCAGCCTCCCGAGTACAGGGATTACAGGTGTGCAGCACCACATCTGGTTAATTTTTGTATTTTTAGTAGAGATGAGGTTTCACACATTGACCAGGCTGGTCTGGAGCTCCTGGTCTCAAGTGATCTGCCCACCTCAGACTCCCAAAGTGATGAGATTACAGGTGCGAGTCATTGCATCCAGCAGCTTTCTACTTATTCTTTAGGCTCTTGTTTATAAATTTAGTTTTGTTTAGAACACTTTCTGCACCATCCTGTCTCCAGGATTACTTTTACTTCTAAATGTAGTTCCAATGTAAGTGTTCTTTCCTCCATAAAATTTTTCCATCTATCCCAAATCTGTCATTGCATAACTATTTTATTTTGACCCTGTAGCAACCTCTCCTTTCTCTTATCATGTCACTTACTTAACTGCATTGAAGTAATCTGTTATAATTTTTCAAGCCTCTATTTCCAAACAACATCTGAGTTTCTAGAGAAAAAGTATGTAAATGCTTTTTTGTACATTCAGTACTGGTACTGAGTATGTGCTCAATAAATTGTGGATGACCTAGTGAATTTTGACATTGTTTGATTAGGTGATGTTTAGACCCTATTTTCTTGTATGCATTTAATTAGCGGTAGCATAGATATTCCCAATGCCATTTAATGACAAATGATAATGGCATTAATGAAAAAGACAGATCATAGAGATAGAAAGATGATGGATATTATCTTCATTTTATAGATGAGGAAACTGAGATTTGGAGAAATTTAAAGGTTTTCAAGGTCGTATAGTTAGTGTTTAACACTCTATAAATTGTATTGCTGTGTTTTTATATATACATAGTGTTTCCTTAGCTAGTCACTAAGATTCTGGAAGCAAGGCTTGTGCTTTGTTGTATTGCCTTAGTCAGACATTATCAACATTTGGATTTTCATGTAATGTTCACTGCAAGTGTAGGGCTACCACTACGGTTTGAAACAAAATTTATAGAAGTCTCATTTTTTACTCTTTCCTCTGCCCTCCTGTTCTCCTCTGCTAGTATAAAACCTGTTCCACAATATTTAAGCTAAGCTTGTCCTATGCTTTAATGTTACTCTACTTTTCTTAGTTGAATGTCAGTACAAGAATCTATTCTGTAAGTAAAGCTTTATTGTATAATGTAGTAGTTGCTCAATAAAAATATAATTGAACAAAATGTATTCATTCTAAAGTATGACAGCCTTAGTTATTTTCAACCAATTTGAATGTTTATTTATTTAGCAACTATAGCAGACTTTTCTCTATGAGCCAGTTTTTATTTCATGTGCTATGGATACAAAATTAATTTGTACAATTCTCTTGCTCTAAATAGTTCCCAAGTTTGAGGGAAAAAAACATTTCTTATTAAATGTAATGAATTATATCACAGAATGGTATAAATTAAGAGAAGATTCATAATGCAGATAATGCTTAGATTTAAGGGCATATGGAGGAATCATTTTGAAGGATGAGGCACCTTTTACATTACCCTCTCAACTGAAGCTCTCTTATATCCTTTTATGTTTTCTTAGGCTTGTAAACATAAGAAAGAATGAGGATCTGTGACTGGTTTGCATACTTTCGACATATTGCTGAGTCCTATTCCAGTCCTTGGACAGGCAACAATAAATAAATAGACCATGTTCTGAATTTCCAGTTCCAAATTCTATGTTAACCTAAATTATTTTAAGCTATATCTTCACTGAATACATGTTCATTGCCTTTATTAAGGCTGAGTTTTAATACGCTCTTTTATTGCTTAATAATACAGATCAGTAATTTCATAATCTCCCTCAAGGGCTTGTCTGATGAGGATTGCAAAGGGGAGCAAAAGAGACCTTTAAAAATATCTGTTTTACCCAGTAGAGATCCTCATAAGTGCTCCACAGAAATGCATCAAAGGAGAAAAGGAGAATATAATATACTCTTACAGGCTTCTAGAATATCTTTTCATATAAAATGAAATCTAAATTGATAGTGAAATTAGGAGCAACAAGTTTCCTTTTTAATATTTAGTTTCATGGAATAATGAGGTGTAAAAATTTCTGTAAGGTACTCTAGCGATAATGCTAAACGATGTGTATCCTTTTTTTCTGAACTAGTTCTCTTCCTACTCTGCCCCTCTACTTGGAATAGGGGCAGAGTAGGAAGAGAACTAGTTCAGGAAGAAAGGATACACATCTTTTTTAACATTATCTGGGTGGGTTACATAAGTCCTGACTCTCACTTCCCTTTGTATAAAATATGGGTTTTAAACTAAATTTTGATCTCTGAGTTGATTTATAGTATCAAAATTCTATGAATCACTGTGTTCAGAAGTGACAAAGAATAGGATCACATGATTTCTTGTTCAGGTTAATGCTATAGAATTTACATTTAAAGAAAAAAATAAAAATAGTGTCAGACGGAGATGCACTACAGTGGGCAATTTCCTGGCTTTCAATAATATCAGTGTATTTTGTTATTTAATCTAGCCACTTCCCCTTAGGTTTTACTTGAAGAAACAGATGTGATGCCTCCCATAAATTACAAAAAAATTCCATGCAGGATGATTGACCTGAAGCCTGAAGGCAATTTTATGTCTAGGAAATATAATAGCCCATGTACTCTAAAGAGTATTTGCATAAGTTAACTTATGTAAAGAAAATTGGATTCATATGTGCTTCTGGGTAACAAATGCATGATAAATAAGTAATTTAATATTTTAAAAAGCAATATTCAAATAATGCTCTTGTCAGTCATTGATATGGGAATCATTATTCATAATTTATAATAGTATGTACTCGCTTCTTTGTAGATCATGATTTAGAAAAATACTTCGTTTTACAGGCTTCAATTGCAGTCCTAAGAAGTGATAAAAATATCTCACAACATTTGTAAAGAAAAGTCGGTACAAGCAAATTATAACAGCTTGAACCAATGACATCAAAGAAAATTAAACTCTCTAGATGCCTTTGCAAGGTTGTAAAGACACAGATTGTGAAATGAATGCACTGTCAACCAGCTTCAGATTGGATATTCTAATTTTACTTTTATCCCTCAGTATACCTGGAAAAATAGTCATTAGTATTTACCATCTGGATCCAGTGAATCCTTTCTTGATTTTTATATATTTTAGTCATTATATACATAATTTACAGAAATAAAAATAGTTGTAGTGAAAAGGGATTTTGTAAAAAAATAAACTTTCTTATTTTGAGATAATTGTAGGTTCATGTGAAGTTGTAAGAAATAATAGAGAAATTTCATAGACCCTTTACCCATTTTTCCAATAAAAATAGCTTGCAAAATGAAAATAAATTACTACAAACAGGATATTGACATTGAGATGGTAAAGATACAGATACTTTTCTATTACCACAAAGATCCCTCATGTTGTCATTTTATAGCCTCACCATCTTCCCTACAATCCCCACTCCATCCTTCACCTCTGTCAACCACTAATCTGTTTTCTATTGCTAAAACTTTGTCATTTAAATAATGTTATATCAATGGAATAATAAGAGTATGTAACCTTTTAATATTGTTTTTTTTCCTCAGAATAACTTTTTGGAGATTCGTCCAGGTTGTTTGTGTATTTTTTTACTTTTTACTGATAGGTAACATTCCATGATATGGAGGTACCACAGCTTGTTTAGGCATGAACATGATTGAAGGTGGAAGGACATCTGGGTTGTTTCCAGTTTTGGGCTATTATGAATAAAACTGTTCTAAATGTTTGTGTATATGAATATATCCCACACCTGGCCATACCAACAAGGTGCTTGTGTGTGTGTGTGTGTGTGTGTGTGTGTGTGTGTGTATGTAAGTTTTATTTCTATGGAATAAAAGGCCAGAGGTTCAATTAACGGTTTCTACAAAAATTGAATGTCTTGTTTTTTAAGAAATGTCCACAATATTTTAGGGAGCAGCTTTACCACTTTACATCATAACAATATATGAGCAATCTATGAGCAATCTAATTCTTCAGGGCTGCTGTTGTGATCATTTTATTTTCACTGTTTTGATTGGTGTACAGTCAAATTTCACTGTGGTTTTGATTTGCACTTACCTAGTGGATAATAATGTTGGGCATCTTAACATTATTTATTGGACATATGTTTATTTTCTTCAGTGAAATATATTTTCATGACTTTTTTCCTATTTTCCAATTGGATTACTGTTCTTTTTTTTTTTTCTTTTTAACTGTCATGTTTGGAAGTTCTTTATATATTCTAGACACTAATCACTTGATGAATATGGGGTTTGTAAATTCCAGTATTTAGCTTGCCATATCATCCTCAAAAGCAAAAGTTTATATCTTGGACAAAGACAAATTTACAGTTTTTCTTTATATAAATCATACTTTTGGTATCACAATCCTTTGTCTAGCTGTAGCTAATAAAGATTTTTGCCTATGTTTTCCCCCCTAAGATTTATAGCTTTAATATTTCTGTATAAATCCCTGATACATTCTGAGTTAATCTTTGTGCAAGATTTGATACTTAGGTCAAAATTCACATTTTTTCTATAAATACCCACTTGCTCTAGTACCATTGGTTGAAATGGCAATCTTTTTATTATGAAATACTTTGTCTTTTGTCAAAGTCAGTTGTGAAAGAGTTATGGTTTTAGGTTAGACATGTAAACAACTTAGAAGTTGTTACTCTGTCCTATGGCAAGAAAAAACTGAACATACTGAAAATTAGAAACTTTTCTTAATCTCTTTATCAAAGTAAGATTTTGGGGGAAACATTATCCTTTAATCTGGAGAAACAGGGGAATACAGTGTGGCATAGCCAAGTTTTGCTTACCTAGATTAGAAGTTACTGGGGCCATAGGCTGGGAGTAATACATTTTTATTTTATTTTTTTATTTTATTTTATTTTAAAGACAGTGTTTTCCTTTGATGTCCAGGCTGGAGTGCAGTGGAGTGATCTCACCTCACTGCAACCTCCACCTCCCAGTTTCAGGGAATTCTCTTGCCTCAACCTCCTGAGTAGCTGGGATTATAGGCACGTTCCATCATGACTGGCTAATTTTTGTTTTATTAGTAGAGACAGGGTTTTGCTATTTTCCCCAGACTGGTCTTGAACCCCTAATCTCAGGTCATCCACTGGCCTCAGCCTCCAAAAGTGCTGGGATTACAGGTGAGAGCCACCACACCTGACCAATAATACTTAAATAGTAATTTTGATGAATTCCTAGAGGATACGTGTGCATTATCTCGAGAAACTACCTTGGGCTGCGGTTTCCTCATTTTACCTTACATTTACCTGTAGAAACCTAGTAGGTAAAGGTAAAACCAGGTTTCTACAGTGAAGATTCAGTAAAGATCCTCTCCTAATATTGGCAAGGTGAGGAAAAGGGTAACCACTGTGAAATATATCTAGAAATATATCTCTATGACAGGGTTCACTCCCAGGGAAAATGACTTTACTAGACTCTTAACCAAGCTGAGGAAGGTCATTCCTCATTCTATAGATCCTCTAGACTTATTGTCTAACTTATAGGGGGATAAAAGTATACCACTAGAAAAGATTTGTGAAGGTTACAGCCCAGACACAAAGATCCACTAAAACACTGAGTTTTAATCAGAAGATTATAGATCTCTTATTCTACCTCACATCCTGGCCACCATACCAAAAGGGCTCCATTAATAACAGTGAATTATAGTTGAATATGCTATAAGACACAGACTCTCTCTTAGGAGGAGTACCTAGGGAAGCTTAAAGTCAAGAAAGAAGACTAAAACTATGACAACAGAGGAATTTAAAACCACTGGTATCTGCAAGTATAGCAAACATTAAACACAGCCTAAAATTATTAGGTATATTAGAATAAAACACTTCACATAAAAGGCTAATGTACTTCAATTCCTATTAGCCAATATATTATGTCTGACTTTCAACAACAGAAAAATTACAAGGCATGCAAACAGGTGAGTGAAAAATCACACTGTGAATAGTAAAAGCAAACATCAGAGGGAAGTTCAGATGTGACAAAAATTTTAGAATTATCAAGACAAGGAATTTAAAATAATTATGATGCTTATGTTAAGGGAACTAATGAAAAAAAGTAGACAACATGCAAGAAAAGATAGGTAATGTAAGCAGAGATATAGAACCTCTAAGAAAAGCCAAAGAAATCTTTTTTCTTCTTATACTCTAAGTTCTGGGGTACATGTGCAGAACGTACAGCTCTGTATACATGTGCCACGGTGGTTGGCTGCACCCATTACCCTGTCATCTACATTAGGTATTTCTTCTAATGCTATCCTTCCCCTAGTACCCCACCACCAACAAGCCCTGGTATGTGATGTTCCCCTCCCTGTGTTCATGTGTTCCCATTGTTCAACTCCCACTTACCAGTGAGAACAGATGGTCATTTTTCTGTTCTTGTGTTAGTTTGCTGAGAATGATTTTCCAGCTTCATTCATGTCCCTGCAAAGCACATGAACTCAACTTTTTTATGGCTGCAGAGTATTCCATGATGTATATGTGACACATTTTCTTTATCCAGTCTGTAATCAATGGACATTTGGGCTGGTTCCAAATCTTTGCTATTGTGAACGTTGCCACAATAAACATACGTGTACATAAGTCTTTAAAGTAGAATGATTGATAATACTTTGTGTATATACCTAGTAATGAGATTGCTGGATCAAATGGTTTTTCTAGTTCTAGATTCTTGAGGAATCATCACACTGTCTTCCACAATAGTTGAACTAATTTACCCTCCCACCAAAAGTGTAAAAGTGTTCCTATTTCTCCACATCCTCTCCAGCATCTGTTGTCTACTGACATTTTTATGATTGCCATTCTAATAGCATGAGATATTGTCTCATTTTGGTTTTGATTTGCATTTCTCTAATGATCAGTGATGATGAACTTTATTTTTATATGTTTGTTGGGTGCATAGATGTCTTCTTTTGGAAATGTCTGTTCACATACTTCACCCACTATTTGATGGGGTTGTTTGCTTTTTTCTTGTAAATTTGTTTAAGTTATTTGTAGATTCTGGACATTAGCCTTTTGTCAGATGGGTAGACTGCAAAAATTTTCTCCCATTCTGTATCACTCTGATGATAACTTCTTTTGCTGTGCAGCAGCTCTTTAGTTTAATTAGATCCCATTTGTCTATTTTGGCTTTTGTTGCTATTGCTTTTGGCATTTTAGTCATGAAGTTTTTGCTCATGCCTATGTCCTGAATGGTTTTGCTTAGGTTTTCTTCTAGGGTTTTTATAGTGTTAGATCTTCTATTTAAATCTTTAATCCATCTTGAGTTAATTGTTGTATAAGGTGTAAGGAAGGGTTCCAGTTTCAACTTTCTGCATATGGCTATCCAGTTTTCCCAACACCATTTATTAAATAGGGAATCTTTTCCTCATTGCTTATTTCTGTCAGGTTTGTCAAAGATCAGATGGTTGTAGGTGTGTGGTATTATTTCTGAGGCCTCTGTTCTGTTACATTGGTCTATATATCTGTTTTGGTAGAAGTATCATGCTGTTTTCATTACTGCAGCCTTGTAGTATAGTTTGAAATCAGATATTGTGATGCCTCCAACTTTTTTTTTTTTTTTCTTAGAATTGTCTTGGCTATGTTGGCTCTTTTTTGGTTCCATATGAAATTTAAGGTGGCTTTCTCTAATTCGCTGAAGAAGCCAAAGGAATCTTTAGAGATAGAAGCATTGTAACATGAATAAAAACTGCTTTTGTTGGGCTAATCAGTGAACTAAACATGGTCCAGAAGAGAATTAGTAAGCTTGAATGTTTATAGAAACTTCCCAAACTAAAATATGAGAATAATAAGAATTAGAAACAGAAACAATAAAATGGAACTCTCCCCACCCTGGAACAAAACAGAATACTCAAGATCTGTGCACACTTTTAAAAGCTATAAAGTGTATATACTGTAATTGGAATGCCAGAGGAGGCGTGAGAGCAGAACCAAATAAACTGAAGTACCAATGGCCAAGAATTTTCAAACTTGATGAGAGGCACCAAGACATGGATTCAGAAAGCTCAGGGAACACCAAACAAAATAGGTGACAAAGATCTACACCTGAGCATATTGTTTTCAAACTTTGGAAAAATAAAAATCTTGAAAGAAGACTAGGCAAAACAACAACAAAATGGGTGCAACAACAACAACAAAAACACCACCGTCATGACCAAAATAAAAGTATCTATGGAGAAACAGCAATAAGAATTGCAAATGATCAAAATGGATTTTTGTTCGGAAATCATGCCAGCAAGAAGAGAGTAGAACAAAATATCTGAAATCTTAGAAGAAAAAAAATCACTAATTAGAATTCCATATCCTGTAAAATTATCCTTCAAAGATGGAGGAGAAATAGGAACTTTTTCAGAAAAAGAAAAACTAATAGAATTCATTCTCAGCAGATGTGCCCTGAAAGAAATGTCAAATAAAGTTTTCAGGAATATCAGAAACTTTAATCTACAGGAAGAAAGGAAGATTGTTGAATAAATAAATGAAGTCTGTATATTCAGAGTACAATAAAGAATGCTACAAAACAATCTGACTGGATTAAAAAATGTATGAAACATTCACCCTGAAAAGCATGGGGGAAAAGTTACTGACATAAGTAACATTGGAAATGAGTAGTTCCTAAGACTAAAGTAAAAATAAACTATAGGTAAATATACTTTAGTTAATCCCATTGTTCTCCACAGTGTCACAGTTTAACAATTCTAATACTTTTATAAATGTATTCACTAATCAAACAATTATGTAAATGAATAGTAGGTGTTGGATGCCAAGTTTCTCACTGTTAGAGAGAAAGGTTACACATAAACAAAGGTCAGAGTCTGGTGTGATCCATGTAGAAATTAATTTGAGTTTAAGACATCAGCATGGCCCCATGTTTAGCTTAATATAGACAGATGGTTACATATGGCTTAATAGAAACAGATGGTTACTACTTAAAGGTAATGTGTATAGTTGGGTTATATGTACACAGACATTAATGTGTTTATACATATGTGTGTCTATACACACAAACGCACATACACACATATATAAGAGGAAAAAGGAAGAATGATACCCTAGAATCAACAGTCACACTTAGCACACAGCCCTTGGTTTCTAATAACATTCTCTGATGATAGCAACTTTTGGAGACAACATTGATTATAGTACTGGTGAAGGAACTACACAATATGAGCCTGGAGCGTCTGACAGTGCTAGAAAGTAAAGAAATGCTCAAAATCAACCAATCAAAGAAAACATATCACAGAAATTGGGGCATGTCAAAGGGACATGGGGGTCAACTGAAAGACCTTCCAACGGCAAAGAGTAGAACCACTTTTGAATAACAAAATAAATTAGTATTAGATTATAACCTAAAATAAAAAACAAAATCTGAATCTATGCTGTTTGAAATAAATGAATGAATAAATAAGCTACAAAAGACAAATTTTCTGTGCAGAAGACTTCCAAACAATTTATATGGATAGACCACCCTTAATGAAGGAGCAAATAACTCCCTACTTACGTGTGGGACATATACATGGTGATTTCCTTCCAACTGATGTAGTACGGAAACAGATGAAAAGAGTAACTTTATGGTAAAAGAACCTGACCACCACTTTCTCAGACAGAAAAACAAGGTTAACATCAACAGTGATAAATCATATTGGCAATATATGTATTTGACATGATGTGATAAAAGTGGCACTTTCCATCTTTGATCTTTCTCTCCAAAGAGGCCCAATGTGACCTTGAGAAAAAGGTCATTCAAGTCCAATTGAGGGACATTCTACAAAATATGTGACTTTTACTTTTCAAAAGTGCTAGAATCATCAAAATCTATGAAAGTCAAAGAAACTGTCTTAGCTAAGAGGATGCTAAGGAGACATAATTATTAACTGTGCAATATGGTTTCTTTGACTAGATCCTGGAAAGAAAAACAGTAGGTAAAAACTAAGAGACTCTGAAAAAATTATGGGCTTTAGATAATAATAGTGTATCAATAGTGCTTCATTAATTATAACAAATATAATAGGTAAGATGTTACCAATAAAAGAACTAAGTGTAAGGTAAATGGGAACTGTGTACCATCTATAATTTTTCTGTAAATTTAATGCTTTTATAAAAATAAAAGTTTTAAAAACACAAAACGAAATTAGTTTACAAATTAGTAAACAAAATTAGTAGGTCTGTTTCTGAGTTTTGTATTCTGATCCAGTCTTTGCTACCTCTAGCACCATCCAGTCTTGATTACTTCAGCTACATGTTTAGAATCATGTAGACTGAGCTCATTTGCATTTTATTCTTCTTTATCACAACATTTTACCTATTGTAGTTTATTTGCCTTTTCATATACATTTTAGAACAATTTTGTCTACACTTAAACTCTTGCGGAGAGTTGGAAGGAATTGCATTAAACTTGAATATCAGTTTGAGGGTAATTGTTACCTTTACTTTGTTGAGTGTTCCAATGCATAAATATGGTATATCTTCACATTTGTTCAGATCCCTCATCATTTCTTTCTTCAGGAATCAGTAGTTTTCAGCATATAAGTTCTGCACATGATTTGACATGATTTGTTAGATTTACATTTAGGTATACTTTAATTGATTGATTAATTAATTAATTTTTGAGACAGGGTTTCACTCTGTCACCCAGACTAGAGTGCAGTGGCATGATCTCACCTCACTGTAACCTCAGCCTCTGGAGCTCCAGCAACCCTTCTGCCTCAGCCTCTTGAGTAGCTGGGACTACAAGTATGTACCATCACACCCAGATAATTTTTGTATTTTCTGTAGATAGATGGTCTTGCCATGTTGCTCAGTGCGATCTGGAACTTCTGAGCTCAAGAGATCCATCCACCTCTGCCTCCTAAAGTGCTGGAATTACAGGTGTGAATGCCCAGCACTTGGCTGCAATTTTTTTTAAAACAAGTAAAACTAGCATTATAATTTTAGCCTCCATATTTTCATTTCAGATAATTGAAATACAGTTGATTTTTGTATACTTATTTTTATCTTCTGACCTTAATGAACTCATCTATTCTATTAATATTGTTGTAGAATGTTTGGAGTTTTCTCTGTAGGCAGCTATGCTATCTACAAATAAGGTAGTTTTATTTTTAATTTTCAATCTTTATGCATTTTCCACTGCCCCAACCTCATGTATTGTCTATTTCATTGGCTAAAATTTACAGCATTGTATTTAAATAGAGTGATTAAATTGGACATTCTTGCCTTATTGCCCATAGTAGTGGAAAAGCATTTAGTCTTTCATCATTAAGTATAAAGTTAGGCTTTCAGTAGATGCTCTTTATCATGTTGAGGAAGTTCCCCTTTGTTCTGATTCTTCTGATAATTATCTTATTAAATGTTGAATTGTGCCAATACCTTTTCTGCATTGATTGATACTATCATGTAATTTTTCTTACTTAGCCTGTTAGTATGGTAAACTACATTGATTGATTTTCCAATATTAAACCTTGATTGTATATTTGAAACAAGTTCCACTTGGTCATGGTATACAATTGTGTTTATTTATTGCTGAATTCTATTTGGGTGAGATTTAAAATCTATGCTGCTACTTTTACCATTCTCTTGTAGTTTATATCTGTCATTATAAGGCTATTTTACATTCTTTCATTCTGCAATTTGTAAACGCATTTTGATGTATTACCTACCTAAGACTAATATTGGGTGCCAGCTTTTCTAGAAAGATTTTTCATAAAAACATTGTAGCAACTTGTTTACTTGTCAAATCACTGTCTTTTTTCATCAGTTGCTTCATTTTGAATTCAGATATGACAACATTACTCAAGTAGCTTTTTAAATGTCTTTGGGATGCTGAGAAGCTGCTTTTTTCCACAAGAATTTGTTAGAACAATCATCTTTTAAAATTTGTACATTATGAAATGTCCTTAACTATACATCTATATACACATATGCATGGGCAAACAACTCAGTGTAGATATGAATGCATTGCCTCCTGCTTTAAAATATCTAAAGCTTCATTTTTAGAGGAGTTCATCTATTTTTTATGGTTCGGATTGAAGCAGAAACTTTCCTGACACTTGGAACAACCTTTTTGTATGGTTTTTGTAACAACATCTTTTATTTTAAAAAGTGAGAACTTTATTATTCTTTATTTGAATATTCATACCAATAGCCTCCCATGCTATTAGATGGTGCTCTGATTCACTTTTCCTGCAGTTATTCTAGTAATCTCTGTCCCTTTGTAGCTAACACTTTTGTTTCTTTGTTATTAGGATGGAAATGTCACACATTTTCTGGTTCCTTTTACTCATAGTTTAAGTACTGGGAACAAGAGTCATCTCAAAAGCTGATCTCAGTGAGTTAGTGATCATGGTGGATGGGAGGAAGGCTAGATTTCAGCTCCCATGTAAATGAACAGAGCAGTGTCAGGAGACTTGCATCATGCACTTTTGCTCCAGAGCTAATGTAGGAATAAAACAGGAAATCTGAGTGAACCCGTAGGGCCTCTGAAGAAAGCAGATTGCTCCTGCAGAACCTGAGAGACACCCCAAATACTGTGAGGGCCCAAGCTGTGGAAGTAGGAAAGCAGGATCATCCACCCACAAACACACACCCTCACTGTGGAACCTGAAAGTCTAGATCACAGGAGAAGAGTCTGAACTTACATGAAGCTGAGTCAATTTAGAAAGCTGAGCAAAATACAGGGGTAGAGAAACCAGTGGGAAAAGACCTATGAGCTCTCTGTGTTCCCTGGGAAGCCATTTCAGCATTGTCTCACAAGGGTCCTTGGGGAAAGCTACGAGATGTATTGAAAAAAGACCACAGGGAGAAGGAAACCTCCAGCTCAACTTTGTGATGATGCCAACTGTAAATGAAGTGTCCTGGCCAGAACTACTGTGCAGACTCCATAGGCAGAGAGGCATGAAAGACATCCTTGTTTACACAACTAGAAGGCTGGTAGCTTGGGGCAAGTTCTCAGCCCTGCTTGCCCACTGCCTGGAAACAGACTTTGTGCTGTTTGGTGGAGGCCATAGAGGGAGTGATATGGGTCTTTTGGATTGTATGGGAGCTGGGTGAGACCTGTAACTGCTGGCTTTCCCCTCTTCCCTGACAACCTGCATTACACAGCCATAATCTACCTGGGAACATAACTCCATTGACCTGGGAACCACAGCAGCTAAAGCAAGACCTGCAAAAACAGAGTCTGAGCTCAGACACACCTAGATCTGCCCCCACCTTACAATCTTTCCCTACCCATCTTGGTTGATGAAGACAAAGGGCATATACTCTTGGGAGTTCTAGGGCCCCACTAACCACCTGCTCTTCCCTATACTACCACAGGTCATGCTGTCTTGAAAGTGCTACCTTCTAGCAAAAGGCCAACTAGCACATAAATAGTACACTAAACAACCAAATCTAAGAACCACACAGAGTCCATTTTACCATACTTGCCACTTCTACCAGAACAGGTGCTGGTATCCATGGCTGAGAGACTCACAGATGATTCACATCACAGGACTCTGTGCAGACAATCCCCAGTAACAGCCTGAAGCCTGGTAGAACTGCTGGGTGACTAGATCCAGAAGAGAAATAGCAATCTTTACCCCTTGGCTCTCATGAAGCCACATCCCTACGTGAAGGGGGAGAGTACTACACCAAGAGAAACCCTGTGGGACCAAAGCATATGAACAGCAGCCTTGGACCCTAGTTCTTCCTTCTGACATAGCTTACCCAAATGAGAAGAAACAAAAAACATAATTCTGGTAATATGACAAAACAAAGTTCTTTAACAACCCCCTAAAATCACACTAGCTCACCAGCAATGGATCCAAACCAAAATAAAATCCCTGATTTACATGAAAAAGAATTCATAAGGTCAGTTATCAAGCTAATCAAGGAGGCACTAGAGAAAGGTGAAGTCCAATTTGAGGAAATAAAAACAAAAATGATAAAAGAAAATGAGGGGAGAAATCTTCAGTGAAATAGTATAAATAAAAAACAATCAAAAACCTAAGGAAATAATGGATGCACTTAGAGAAATGCAAAATGCTCTGGAAAGTCTCAGCAACAGGACTGAACAAGCAGAAAAAGGAATTTCAAAGCTTGAAGACAGGGATTTTGAATGAACCCAATACAACCAAGACAAATAATAAAGAATAAGAAAAAATAAACAAAGCCTGCAAGAAGTCTGGAATTACAATAAATGAACAAACCTAAGGATAATTGCTGTTCCTGAGGAAGATGAGAAATCAAAAAGTTTGGAAAACATGTTCAAGGGAATAAGCAAGGAAAACTTACTCAGCCTTAATAGAGTCTTAGACATCCAAATATAAGAAGCTCAAAGAACACCTGGGAAATTCACCACAAAAAGATCATTGCCTAGAACCATTGTCATCTATACTTAAGACAAAGGAAAGCATCTTAAGAGCTATGAAGCAAAAGACCAGGTAACCTATTAAGCAACAACAATAACTAAACTATCAGATTAGCAGAGGATTTCTTAGCAAAAATCCTACAAGTTAGAAGGGATTGGGACCCTATTTTCAGGCTCCCTAAAGAAAACAATTATCAGTGAAGAATTTTGTATACTGTGAAACTAAGCTTCATAAATAAAGAGAAGATACAGTCTTATTCAGACAAACAAATGCTGAGAGAATTTGCCACTATCAAGCCAGCAGTATAAGAACTGGTAACAGGCACTCTAAATCTTGAAACAAATCCTGGAAACATCAAAACAGAATCTCTTTAAACCATAAATCTCACAGGACCTATAGAACAAAAATACATTAAAAAGAAAAAAAAAGGTACATAGGCAACAAATAGCATGATCAATAGAATAGTACCTCACATCTAAATAGTAATGTTGAATGTAAATGACCTACATGCTCCACTTAAAAGATGCAGAATTGCAGAATGGATAGGAATTCACCAACCAACTATCTGCTGTCTTCAAGAGACCCACCAAACACATAAGGGCTCACATAAGCTTAAGGTAATTGGGTAGAAAAAGACATCCCATGCATATGGACACCAAAAGTAAGCAGGAGTAGTTATTCTTACATCAGACAAAACAAACTCTAAAGCAACAGAAGTTGAAAAAGACAAAAAGGGATATTACATAACGACAAAAGATCTTGTCCAAGAGGAAAATATTTCAATCCTAAATATATATGTACCTAACATTGGAACTCCCAAATTTATAAAACAATTACTACTAGACCTAAGAAATGAGATAGACAGCAACACAATAATAGTATGGGGCTTCAAAACACCACCAACAGCACTAGACTGACTGGTCATCAATACAGAAAATCAACAAAGAAACAGTGGATTTAAACTATACACTGGAATAAATAGACTTAACAGATATTAACAGAACATTCCACCAACAATTGCAGAATATAATGTATTCTATTCATCAGCACATGGATCTTTCTCCAAGATAGACCATATAGCAGGCCACAAAACAAGTCTCTATATATTTAAGAAAATTGAAATTATATCAAGTACTCTGTCAGACCACAGTGGAATAAAACTTGAAACCAACTCCAAAAGGAACTTTCAACACCATGAAAATATATGGAAATTAAATAACCTGCCCTTGAATTATCATTGGGTCAAAAATTAAATAAAGATGGAAATAAAAAGATTCTTCAAACTTAATAAAAATAGTGACATAAGCTATCAAAACTTCTGAGATACAGCAAAGCCAGTGCTAAAAGAAATGATTATAGCCGTAAATCCTTACATCAAAAAGTCTGAAAGAGCACAAATAGATAATTTAAGGTCACACCTCAAGGAACTAGAGAAACTATAACAAACCAAACCTAAACAAGCAGAAGAAAGAAAATAACCAAGATCAGAGCAGAACTAAATGAAACTGAAACAAAAAAGTGCAAAAGATAAATGAAACAAAAAGCGGGTTCTTTGAAAAGATAAATAAAATTGATAGACGATTAGCAGGATTAAACAAGAAAAGAAGAGAGAAAATGCAAATAAACTCAATAAGAAACAAAAAGGGAGATATTAAAACTGACACCACAGAAATACAAAAGTTCATTCAAGGCTACTATGAATACTTTTACATGCAGAAACTTGAAAAGCTAGAGAAGATGGGGTAAATTCCTGGAAAGATATAACCCTCCTGGTTTAAATCAGGAAGAATTAGATGCCATGAACGTCTAGAGTATTTACAAGCAGTAAGATTGAAATGGTAATTTAAAAAATTCCCAACACAAAAAAATTACACAGCCAGATGGTTTCACAGATAAACTCTACCAAATGTTCAAAAAAGAATTGGTACCAATCTTATTGAAGGTATATCACAATATAGAGAAAAAGAGATTCCTCTCTAAATCATTCTATAAAGCCACTATCACCCTAATATCAAAACCAGGAAAGGACATAACCAAAAAAGAAAACTATAGATCAATATCCCTGCTAAACATAGAAGCAAAAATCCTTAACAAAATACTAGATAACTAGCTATCCAACAACATAACAAAAAGATAATCCACCATGATCAAGTGGTTTTCAAATCAGGGATGTATGGATGTTTTAACATCATCAAGTCAAAGATATGATACACCACAAAACCAGAAAAGCATTTGACAAAATCAAGCATCCCTTTGTGAATAAAATGCTCAGCAAAATCAGAATACAAGAGATGTACCTAAATGTAATAAAAGTTCCCTATGACAAACCCATAGCCAACAAAGGAATGAGGAAATGCTGAAAGCATTTTCTCTGAGAACTGGTACAAGACAAGGATGCACACTCTCACCACTTCTATTCAACATAGTACTAGAATTCCTAGCCAGAGAAATCAGACAAGAAAAAGAAATAAAGGGCATCCAAACTGATAAAGAGGAAATCAAACTATTGCTGTTTGCCAATGATATGATTGTATGCTTAGAAAACTAAAGGACTCCTTCAAAAAGCTCCTAGAAAAAATAAAATAACTCATTAAAGTTTTCAGATACAAAATTAATGTACATAAATCAGTAGATCTATACACCAACAGCAACCAACCTGAGAATCAAATCAAGAATTCAGCTCCTTTTACTATAGCTGCAAAAAACAAACAACAAAAATACTTAGGAATATGTATATATATATATATAACCAAGGACATGAATGACCTCTACGAGAGGAACTACAAAACACTGCTGAAAGAAATCATAGATGGCACAAACAAATGGAAACATTCTATGCTCACGGATGGGTATAATCAATATTGTAAAACTGACCACAGTGCCAAAATTTAATGCAATTTTCATCAAAATGCCACTACTATTTTTCACAAAACTAGAAAATACAATCCTAAAATTCATATGGAACCAAAAAAGAGCCTGGGTAGCCAAAACAAGACTAAGCAAAAAGAACAAATATGGAGACATCACATTATCTAATTTCAAATTATACTATAGGCCATAGTCACCAAAACAGCATGATACTTGTATAAAAATAGGCACACAAACCAATGGAACAGAATAGAGAATCCAGAATATAGAGAACCCAGAAATGTACCCAAATACTTATACCAACTGACCTTCGACATAGGAAACAAAAATATGAAGTAGGGAAAAGACATCCTATTCAACAAATGGTGCTGGGATAATTGGCAAACTGCATGTAGGAAAATGAAACTGGATCCTCATCTCTCACCATATACAAAAATCAATGCAAGATAAATCAAGGAACTATGTAAGAGCTGAAACTCTAAAATTTCCAAATGATAGCATTGGAAAAACCCTTCTAGCCACTGGCTTAGGCAAGCATGTCATGACCAAGAACCTAAAAGCAAATGCTATAAAAACAATGATAAATACCTGGGACTTTATTAATCTAAAGAGCTTTTGCATGACAAAATGAAGTCAGCAGAGTAGACAGACAATCTACAGAGTTGGTGAAAATCTTCACAATCTATATATATATATGACAAAGGACTAATATTCAGAATCTACAATGAAGTCAGACAAATTAGCAAGAAAAAGCCAACAATCCCATCAAAAAGTGGGCTAAGGACATGAACAGACAATTCTCAAAAGAAGATATACAGATGACCAACAAGCATGAAAAAAATGCTCAATATTACTAAATGATCAGGGAAATGAAATTCAAAACCACAATGCAATACCACTTTACTCCTGCAAGAATGGTCATAATCAAAAAATCAAAAAATAATAGATGTTGGTGTGGACATAGTTGAAAGGGAATACTTCTACACTGCTGGTGGGAATGTAAACTAGTACACCCACTATAGAAAACAGTGTGGAGATTCCTTAAAGAACTAAAAGTAGAACTACCATTTGATCCAGCAATCACGCTATTGGGTATCTACCCAGAGAAAAAGAATCATTATGGAAAAAAGATACTTGCTCATGCATGTTCATATCAGCACAATTCATAATTGCAAAAATGTGGAATCAACCCAAAGCCCATCAATCAACAAATAGATAACGAAACTGTGGTATATATATGAAACAAATACTAGTCAGCCACAAAAGGGATGAATTAATGGCATTTGCAGTAACCTGAATGGGACTGGAGATTATTATTCTAAGTGAATTAACTCAGGAATGGAAAATTGAACATGTATGTTCTCAATCATAAGTGGGAGCTAAGCTATGAGAATGCAAAGGCGTAAGAATGACATAATGTACTTTGGGGACTCAGTGGGAAAGGGTGAGATAAACGAGCTCAAGTTGGGTTCAGTGTATACTGCTCTGGAGATGGGTGCACCAAAATCTGGTAAATCACCACTAAAAAACATATTCATGTAACCAAATATCGCCTGTTCCCAAAAAACTATGAAAATGAAAAAAAAAAAAAAAAGCTGATTTCAATGAACTTTATTTACATTTGGTCCCATCTATACAGCCAGAGATTAAAAAAAAAAAATTCTGAGCCTTCCAGTTACATGCTATTTCTAGAGCATTATCTGAGGCCCCAGTTACTTTACCCAATGCCCTGATACTATCTTCACTTACGACCATCTCATCCTGGGGTGGTCAGATCTAGAGTTAGTTTTCTCTACATCCTACTGCTGATGGAAGTCTGGTTTCAAATACATTGATTTCAAAAATCTTTTATTAGCCTGGGCACAGTGGCTCATGACTGCAATCCCAGCACTTTGAGAGGCTGAGGTGAGAGGATTGCATGAGATCAGGAAGTCTAGACCAGTCTGGGAAACATAGTGAGATCCTATTTCAAAAAAAAAAAAAGAAAAGAAAAGAAAAGAAAAAGAAAAAGAAATTATCCAGGTATGGTAGTGTGTGCCTATAATTCCCACAACTCCAGAGGCTGAAACAGAAGGATCACTTTAGCCCAGGAGATTAAGCCTCCAAAGTGCTACAATTCAGCCACTGCTCTCCAGCCTGCTTGACAGAGTGAGACCCTACTATGTATCTGTTTAAAAAGAACAATAAAATCCTCTGTATTAGTCAAGGTTCTCCCGAAGGGCAGAACCAACAGGATATATGTGTATATAGAAGGGAGTTTATTAGGGAGAATTCCCTCACACAATTAAAAGGTGAAGTCCCACAATAGGTCATCTGCAAGCAGGGGAAATAGAAAGGTTGTTGATGGTTTAGTCCAGGTCCAAAGGCCTCAAAACCAGGGAAACCAACAGTGCAGCCAAATGCCTGAGAACCCCTAGGAAGCCACAGGTGCAAGTCCTGGAGTCCAAAGGCCGAAGAATCTGGAGTCTGATGTCCAAGGGTAGGAGGAATGGAAGCAAGTGTCTGGCATGGGATAAAAGGGAGAGAGAGAAAGAACAAACCAGGAGACTCAGCAAGCAACTTAATTCCACCTTCTTCCACCTGCCCTGTTCTAGCCACATTGGCAGCCTATTGGATGTTGCCCATCTACATTGAGCGTGAGTCTTCCTCTCCTAGTCCACCAACTCAAACATCAGTCTCCTCTATCAACACCTTCACAAGCACACCCAGAATCAATACTTTGCCAGTAATCTAGTCATCCCTCAGTTGAATCAAGTTGACTGCTAATATTACCTATCACATCTTCGATTTCTAAGATTTAAACAATTTCGTAGCTGTGAGCAAACCTTAAAGGCTGGGCACAGGTCTTTCCCTATGTTTGCCACCAAAATTGCCATGCCTATTTTGGATTTAGGAACAAATTAGGTTTTAGAAGACCTAGTCATTTAACTTGTTTGATTGTGGAAAACCTTCTACATGTAGCCACATGACTGCCATTTACCTCAAATATGAGATGTTGGTAAAGCTTCTCCAACTTTTTCTCTATCTACTAGTTGAAAATTCCTGAGTTTTTTTTTTCTTTCTGTACATAGAAATCCCTCCCAACTAAAACTTTAGGCAAATTCGTTTAAGGCATCTTTATCACATCTAATCCCAGTCCACAACTCAACAAAGCCCAAGTCTCAGGCAACTTCAAGATGAAGCTGACCTCAGTGATAAAATGTTATTGAATCAAAGAATAGTTTTGTTTTCTTTTTACTTTCAAGGTCACTTTATCTGTCTGTGTGTGTTTTTTAAAATCATGCTTCTACCCTCATTTATATCTGAGTTAAATAATTTGGCTGGCCAAACTATTGGATCACATGTATGTTTCCAGTAGATAGGGCAGTTTTACTTTTCAATACCATGTTTCAATATGTTTAGTTTTCCTTACATTTTGTAGTGACTGTCAATATCAACTTTCATATTTTAGATCTTGAAATCATTCCAAGTAATTATCTAGCATTGTCCCCTACTTCAGGAAAGAGCCAACTAGTGCTCAATAACAGATTCTTGTTAGTGAAAAATCTTAGAGATCTTACTTCTTCTTGACTCTTTTCTCTAACCATATGGTGAGAACAGTGAATTCTGTTATTATTGGCATTGTTGTACTCATAAAGGACACCTGTAGAATTACTTGAGGAGTATGACTTCCTTAGGCCACATTTAGGGGATTTCAGACAGGAGAGTGCTTTATTGCAAAATGCAAGGTATTTTCTCTGAAATGAAAGTATGCTTTCTACTTACTAGAAAATATACCCTCTACTTACTCTCTACTTTCTAATGCTCTTTGATTCACAGTGTCTACAAGATGACATTATGAAAGTGTAGGATAAATGAATTGCCATCTGTGTAGTTATCCCTAGCTTAGTGACATTTTTTTTTTCTGGATGACAATTTTGTTTCTTTTTGGTCACCTGTCCTAGAGTTTTAGGGAAAGGGTGACTTTTCCCCCAACCTACAGAACTTTCTTTTCATTCTCGATTCAGGACATTCAACATTGTTATCTTTGACAGCCTAGTGAACACTCTTGGTTTATTGTAGGCAATATTATCAGGTTTTTAAGAAAACGTATTCATTTGGTATTAGTGCTTCTGAGACAGAGTTCAACAACAGAGACTCCAGAAATAAGGTAATCAAATAAATGTCCCAAGGACCAATAGCTTCAATCAATACTGAAATGTCAATTATTAGCTAGATATATTTGGAGGCAGATTTGTAAAGAATAAAGGCTCTTTGGTACCTACCAAATTGCTTGTTTGCTACTTCACAAAATTAAAGTATACCTTGTTTAGGTTAGTGCTTTACAATTATAATGATTTTCACTGGATTAATATGATTATAATAAAAATAATGGTATTTAACATGAACTGAATGAGTCCAAAGTACTATGCATTATGCTAATCAAGCATTATTGTGTTTGATCTTATGATAGCCTTATAAATCTAAGAATCTTTCTGCTGTTTATTTGAAGTCGTACCATTCTTAGAGAGAAGTAACATAAATTCACACTACTTTTAGAAGCTGAGATTTGCTCCCAATCTGTACTTTCAACTTCTATCCTGGATGGCTGGATTTTCCATATTTAGTTTAGATGAGGTACACATGGTGTACAAAATGATGTTTGCATTGCATTACCTGCCAGCTTCGTATTTCTTTGGTCATACTTTTATTTGTGGATTGAGTGGGATCGTATGACAATGATTGTACTTACTGATAAGTTTAAGTCCTAAAAAAGAGGCTGTTATCTAGAAAAGGGAGGAGCCTATAACAAATACAAGGCAGCCCCAGTTAGATCTTTTATGGAAATACGAAAAAATACACAAATGATTAATCCAAATTTTAAATAAGCCAAAGAACACAATTGGTGTGAAAAATGCAGATACGTGACCCCATTTTCTTTCTCTCTTAGGGTACGATGCAAGGAGAAGGGAGTTCTTAAGACCTGAATAAAATTTCAATGTGCTCCTACCAATGCCAAATTCCAGGAATCCTTTTTGAAAACTTGAATATTTATATGAACTAATATTTGGCTCATATTGTATACATCAACATTTTCCAAGATGAAGCCTCAACACTAGTGCATGTTGTCTTCTTTTATTAATCCTCAACTCCCTAGCCACTACGATAAAGCACTAGTTAATACCTAAGAATAGACAGAACAAATACCTTACTCTGCCTCTCCACCTTAGCAGCATATAACTATCATAATATCATTTATTTTAGAAGTTAATGGGATATACTACATTATCTGTAGAAGTCTCATGTAGTCAAATCTCCACCAATCAACTTGAGTGGTATAAAACATAAAATTGTAGACTATCAGAGTTGTAAGAACATTATACCCAAAGTAATCAATGTCATTTACACTCTATAGGTAGAAATATAGTCCAAGAATGGTAAAATAACTCTCTGGTTTGAGAATCATAAGTGTCATAGTTTCAGTAAAATATGTCTGATGTTTCACTTTCCCTATATATGGGAACACATTATATTTTATACCTCTAAAATCAGAGTTGGAATCCTTGTCTATTGATGCCGTATAGTACTTTACATTCTGTTTATGGAGGATTTGAGATCCTTTAAATTCACCACTGTATTCTATATGAATAAAATATCCATATTAAGCTCTGGTATTTAACATTAAACACATTTCAGATTTTTCTGTTGGTTTCCTTGAACAGTTTGCTTCTTGTTGCTAAGGAAACAGATTTTTGCAAAGATGTAACACTGATGTCACAGGAAACCACTAAAGTGGAAATCTTTATTGTCTATCAACCTCTTGAGAGTAAGCAATTTGCTCTAATCAAAATGAATTAAACATCATTCTGGGAATGTAAAAATGCAGTATTTTAGAAATACATTCCTTCTGGTAATATTAAATTTGTTTATCCTGTTTATTCAAAATCAACATAAAATATTTTTATTATGTGCTTAAATTATATGCAATTTATATTTTTATAATCCTAATTTACTGTAAATTTAATTCAAAACATTTTTAACAAAGCAACTGTAATCATGGTTAAAAATAAAAGAAATTCAAAAATTGTTAATTTTATTTTGAATGATCTTAGTATTTTATTTTTAAAGCTAAAGCTGGATGATATGATTGCTCCTTCATTTCCATTGCTTAAATCTTTTTGACAAAAGTAAAAGGTGTTTCAGTTATTTGGAGTATGAAATGGCTCAGGACAATAGCAAAGAACTTACTCTTTTTTAAATTGAGGCTAAAATCAGAAAAAATAAAATTTACATGTTTATTAGTAACATTTATAAGCCACTGCATTAGTCCCCTCTTCCAGTGCTAATAAAGACAAACCTGAGACTGGGTGATTTGTAAAGGAAAGAGGTTTAATTGACTCACAGTTCCACATGGCTAGGGAGGCCTCACAATCACGGCAGAAGGCCAAGGAAGAGCAAAGTCACCAGCAAGCAAAGAAAACATGTGCAGGGGAACTCTCCTTTACAAAACCATCAGATCCTGTGAGACTTATTCATTATCAAGAGAACAGCATGGGGAAGACCCACCCTCATATTCAATTACCTCCCACTGCCTCCCTCCCAAGACATGGGAATTATGGGAGCTACAATTCAAGATGAGATTTGGGTGGGGACACAGCGAAACTTTATCAGTCATTAAAATGTTTCCTCTTTGGCATTTTTGAGAAGTAGCAACATGGTAGCAGTTTTTCTGACTCTTTAATTTTAATAAGATCCAGGATATATCATGAAATTAAATGGGCTCTTTAATGTGTAGGTCACTAATTCACAGCTCAGAGTTTTAGAAAAGTAACTCATTATCTGAATGGATCCTTTTAAGGAGACAGAGCATTTTCCTTTCATGAGACCTGAAATGGTTGCACAGTGTTTGTGAGTATCCTGTAAGAGGATCAAAATACTTTTGGGGGCCACATAGATGCTTACTGTGCCAGATTAGCTGCAATTACAACTGCTCAAATACTCTGAGAAAAGAATGACCGGGCTCCATCTGTGGAAGACTTGAGAAAAATGGTCATGGTGTTTAATCGGTGGGAAGAAAAAAAGCAGTGAAGTTTATATTATTTTTACACATTAAAGAGAATCTGAGTTCTGATCATAAAATTAACAGTTTGGGTCCAGCAATCTGGCTCACATCTGCAATTCCAGCAGTTTGGGAGGTTGAGACAGGAGGATTGCTTGAGCCCAGATGTTCCTTTGAAGTTGCAATGAGCTATGATTGCACCACTGCACTCCAATATGGGACACAGAGCAAGACCCTGACTAAATAAATAAATACATACATGAAATTAACAGTTTTGGAAATCAGTAAACCTAATTTAACTTTTGTATATTTGACATCTTATTTATTTATTTATTTTTTAAATGGAGTCTCACCCTGTCCCCCAGGCTGGAGTGCAATGGCAGATTCTCGGCTCACTGCAACCTCCGCCTCCTGGGTTCAAGCTATTCTCCCGCCTCAGCCTCCCTAGTATTTGGGATTACAGGCGGGCACCATCAAGCCTGGCTAATTTTTTGTATCTTTACTAGAAACGGGGTTTCACCATGTTGGCCAGGCTGGTCTGGAACTCCTGACCTCATGATCAGCCCAACTCGGCCTCTTAAATTGCTGGGACTACAGGCGTGAGCCACTGCACCTGGCCAGTATTTGACATCTTTAGTACAGCTTTACATTAAAGTTTTTAGTTTATAAGTCTAGCTATGGGGCCACAGCAAATGTTATTTATATTTTTCTTATGATCTTTGTCACATGCAGCCCTCAATGAATATCAGGAAGTATTTCATTCTGTCCTGTTTAGAATATAATGTATTAAAGAAAACAAAAAGCATAATTTTCTATATATATCACAGTCATTATGTTTGTGCTATGAAATTAAGAAAATTGTGTAACTTGCTTGTATTGTGTCAATAATTTTCTTAACATGCTTTCATAATTTAGACAAGGGGGTGTCTGCATTTTATGTGTGTGTTGCTGTTATTAGTTTTATCTGTAGATAATTATTTTGGTGTAAACTTAGTGACTGAATGGGTTGATCACATCAATTGTGCATAAAATAAGTTTCTGAAAATGTTACAGAATGCTTGTCAAAAATGTTTAACAACACTGTGAGACAAAATAAATCTAAGAAAAACAAATTATTTTTCCCAAATAAGAGACGTACAATTAGAAACATGAGGTAACTCAAAACAACAAAGACCATTCTACATTTCTCCACTTGAATGGCTAAACTTGGTCTGCATTCTTTTCTCCCCAAATCATTGTTTCTGGGATGTTAGTGAACATATTAAAGGGACTTAGAAATTGCCTTAAAATAAGGAAATGACTTTTCAAAAGACACTGCACTTTTGAGATACTTATATGTTTAAGAACAAAGCATAAGAAAGAAAAGTACATAGAATTTATTTCTTGGTGAATCTCAGCTGCTCCATCTTTGCCCTGGCAACCCCACTTCCAGTCTCAGTGAATGTTTCTGGAGTGGTACCTTTTCATCTGTGCCACTTCCCATTTACCCTTTCCAAGTGTCTCTCTTTTGTGGTTTCACTCTTCACATCCCTCTGCTTGTGTACCAGGTTACAATATAAACTGCAGGGTGTGGAGAGTAGCACCTGAAGAACCATATTCTCATCAGACAAGGCAGCTAGTTTGAAGCCTGCCTCTTCGTAACCATGTGTATGATAACAAATTCCTCACAGCATCCATCTTATCACTTGTAAAATAAATATTAAGAGAAAACAACTTGCCTGTTGGTAAGTTATGCATGTAAAGCCTGGAGCAGGAGTTTAGCACATGATTAAATGCAGTAAAAGATAACTGATGATGTTGATCAATACATACAGAGAGACACCCTAGATAAATCAAAGGGTTGTAAAACCTCCACATTAATTCCTATGTTGAGGATTAAAATGAGAAAAATAAATTACTAAAAATGTTAAGATAAAATCGTTCTAGACGGATTTTACACCAGAGGGTTTCTTTCCTATTTTTAAAAAGAAAAGAGATTAAATAGGTTGCATAGGTTATCAGAGATAAAGAGCTCAGCAAGCTTTTAATTAAGTTATTCCAATTATGTAAACAGTGCACAAAGGTGCAGAAATTGTATCCTGACCTAGGGAGCTAAGGGCCATTTTCCTTTCCTGCCATACTGTACCAAAACCTCTATGTGTTCTACAGTGATCCCAGTAAACCTAGTGCTTTAAAAAAATACACATTAAAACAGCCCTTGCCTTTATAATATCAGAATTAGAAAAATTTTCTGAGGGCAGACAGTGAGTATAGTAGGATGTCATAAGTAAAAAACCAAGGAAAATGCCACCAAATATTTTCAAATCAATAAAAAGAAATTTTTATGTCAGAGCGTTCTGCTTTTAGTGTGCATTTCATTGTACTAATAAAGCTTTTATATATTTGCACACCAAACTTGTTAGTTTCAAAGCATTTTGAATGAGTACTGTGATTAACAATTGAATGAAAAATATAGGAAAAGATAATGTGACCCCAAACAAGCATTGGTACTTGAGAAAACTAGTAAAGTCTATAAAGATATAATACATATTAATGCTAAATAATCAAAAGACACATTACACATTGTCTTAACAACAAAATTTTAGATCCATTCCTATAAAGTAAAACTTTCTACAGAACAAATGGTATTTAAATATTTTTCATGAGCTAAAAGTAACCTCTGAATTTTAACCCCATAGTAAAGGCTACAGGAAGTCATTTTAATTTGTTATCTGAAAATATTTTCTTTTTTCCTTTATGTTAGGTTTTGAAGTCTGTTTCCATAGAAACCACTTCATCAAGCAAGATCTTGAACTTTTTTTTCTTTAGACCCAAAATGGGCTTGACCATATCTCTTCTTATAGTGGTATAAACAGGCTAAAAATAGCACTCAAAACAATTTTAAATGTAGGCTGATGTTTACGACATAACCCCTGTGATCAGTAGCCAGAAAGTTGAGGAAATAGCTCTTTGAAGTTTTGTCTATATAATTCTCGGATTAGAGGCTGCTGTGACAATGTTCTTTATCTCTTCTTTCTTCCCTCCTTCCTTTCCTTCTTTCTTGTATTAGTTTCTGCTGCTATAATAAAGTACTATAAACTAGGTGGCTTAATACAGTACAAATTTATTTTCTCTTACAGTTCTCAAGGGCAAAAATCCTAAATCACATTCACTGGTATAAAGTTAAGATGTGGGCAGCGCTGTTTCCTTCTGTAGGCTCTAGTGAAAGAAAACCTTTCCTTTGCCTTTTTAGCTTTTAGAGGACTCCTATATTGCTTGATTGACCACCCCTTTTTATCTATCACTCCAAGTACTCCCTTCTATGTCATTTCTACAATCTCTCTGCTCTTATTTCTTAACTCCTATAAGACTGTAATTCCTTGTAATTATGTTCCACCCACTTGGATAATCCAGGATAATCTCCCAATCATAAAATTCTTAATTAACTCGCATGAGTAAAGACCTTTTGCCATTTAAGGAAATATTCATAGGTTCTGGGGATTAGAGTATGGATTTATTTATCAGAGCATACTTTCTTCCTTTCCTTCATATTAGTGTTTATAATGAAAAAAGACATAGCATCCTTTGTAGTCTTAGGTAATGAATAAAAATAAACAAAATTTCTCACCTGCAAATATTCAGCTTAAAGATGGACTTGAAGACAACTAAGGAAATGTGACACAGCATCACATCACAACAAAGACACCAGACAGCTTGTTCAGTAGAAGTTCAGAGAAGATAGCATGCTTTTATATTTACCTAATGCCTTAAATATTTGCATAGGATTTTATGTGCTGCAGCAAGGAGACTGATATGATTATGAGCTTTCCTAATTAGAAAATTAGGTCCAATGAGGCCAAGTGGCTTGCAGAAGATTAAAAAACCTTAGAATCACAAGGGCTGCAAGTGAAGTATTCTGTCTTCTATTTTTAAAAATTATACTTAATTGTACTTAATTTTTTTAAATTATGCTCTGGGATACATGTGCAGAACATGCAAGTTTCTTGTATAGGTATACACCTGCCATGGTGGTTTGCTGTACCCATTAACCCGTCATCTACATTATTAGATACTTCTCCTCATGCTAATTCATCCCTATCTCCTGTACCCCTCAACAGGCCCCAGTGCGTGATGTTCCCCTCCCTTTGTCGATGTGTTCTCATTGTTTAACTCCCACTTATGAGTGGGAACATGCAGTGTTTGGTTTTCTGTTTCTGTGTTAGTTTGTTGAGAATGATGATTTCCAACTTCATCCATGTCCCTGCAAAGGACATGAACTCATGCATTTTTATGGCTGCATAGTATTCCATGGTATATCCATGCCACATTTTCTTTATCCAGTCTATAATTGATGGGCATTTGGGTTGGTTCCAAGTCTTTGCTATTGTAAACAGTGCTGCAGTAAACACGTGTGCATGTGTCTTTATAGTAGAACCATTTATAATCCTTTGGGTATATACCCAGTAATGGGATTGCTGGGTCAAATGGTTTTTCTGGTTCTGTATCCTTGAGGAATGTACTGTCTTCCATAATGGTTGAACTAATTTACACTCCCACCAACAGTGTAGAAGCATTCTAATTTCTCCACATTCTCTCCAACATTTGTTGTTTCCTAACTTTTTAATGATTGCCATTCTAACTGGCATGAAATGGTATCTCATTGTGGTTTTGATTTGCATTTCTCTAATGACCAGTGATGATGAGCTTTTTTTCATATATTTCTTGGCCACATAAATCTCTTCTTTTGAGAGGTGTTTGTTTATATCCTTCACCTACTTTTTGATGGGTTGTTTTTTTCTTGTAAATTTGTTTAAGTTCCTTGTAGAGTCTGGATATTCGCCCTTTTTCAGATGGAAAGATTGCAAAAATTTTCTCCCATTTTGTAGGTTGAATGTTCACTCTGATGACAGTGTCTTTTGTTGGGCAGAAGCTATTGAATTACATCCCATTTGTCAATTTTGGCTTTTGTTGCCATTGCTTTTGGTGTTTTACTCATGAAACCTTTGCCCAGCTCATGCCTATGTCCTGGTACTGCCTAGGTTTTCTTCTAGGGTTTTTATGTTTTTAGGTCTTATGTTTAAGTCTTTAACCAATCTTGAGTTAATTTTTGTATAATGTGTAAGGAAGGGTTCCAGTTTTAGTTTTCTGCATATGGCTAGCCAATTTTCTCAACACCACTTATTAAATAGGGAGTCCTTTCCACATTGCTTGTTTTTGTCATGTTTATAAAGATCAGATGCTTGTAGATGTGTGGCATTATTTCTGAGGCCTCTGATTCCATTGGTTTATATATCTGTGTTGGTACCATACCATGCTGTTTTGGTTATTGTAGCCTTGTAGTTTGAAGTCAGGCAGCATGATGCCTCCAGCTTTGTTCTTTTTGCTTAAGATTGTCTTGGCTATACATTTCTATGCACCAATAACAGATGAACAGAGAGCCAAATCATGAGTGAACTCCCATTCATAATTGCTACAAAGAGAATAAAATTCCCAGGAATACAACTTACAAGGGATGTGAAAGACCTCTTCAAGGAGAACTGCAAACCAGTGCTCAGGGAAATAAAAGAGGACAAAAACAAATGGAAAAACACTCCATGCTCATGGATAGAAAGAATTAATTTCATGAAAATGGCCATACTGCTCAAAGTAATTTATAAATTCAGTGCTATCCCCATCAAGCTACCACCAACTTTCTTCACAGAATTATTTAAAAAACTACTTTATATTTCACATGAAATAAAAAAAAAGCTGTCTCCTTCCTGAGTCCTTTTTATCATTGTAGCTGAAGAATGTCAGCTGTGAAGAGTGTAGTTGATATCTTCACCACTTGTGAGAAGTATTTGTGCAAATGAGTTTAAGAATGCAAGTTTTGAGAATATGTATATATATATATATATATATATATTTCTACTTTATTTTTTTAAGAATCTAAGCTAACACAAGGCTTAGATTTTGAATGATATGTTAAATTATCTCTTGGAGAACTTGCTTTTCACTCTATCTGCATTGGATTAAAAAAGTTACTGGTAAATCTTTGATAATTATACAAACGTCTAACAGAAAACAAAAATAAATCAATGGTGATCCTGCCCAGCAGATAAGTGTTCTTCTTGGCATGATTAATTCATATTGTATCTCCTATGGATTTTTTTTACAAATACATTTGTTTCTACCTAACTAAACTGTTTTTTGAATTCAACAAGTTTGAGGACATTTATAACAATGTGAAAACACATTTTCAAAATAACAACCTATTTATAATCCCAAATAGTTATAAACTGTGTTGTATAAGTTTCAGTCAATAACTTTGTTAATTGAATTTTCATATCTATTACACATAGAAGCTAAAGTGTTCGCCTTTATATCAAAATGTTCCTAAAATGAGATATCTCTGAAAATATTTTTTTCTGAAATTATTTCAGTATTTTGTATTATCTAAAGAGAAAATATTATTTGTAGGCTACATCAAAATATTGATGTAGTCAATCATACATTGTAGTATGAGCCGGAAATGCTAGTTAAGAATGAAATCTGACAAATCAAATGTTATAAACAGAGCTTTTATTATGTTTTAATATCTACTATTAAACTTTGTCTTCCTGCAGAATATTTATGTTATATTAGTTTTCAATGCATGACTATACATATAATCATAAGTAGTCTAGGTGAATACAATAATATATATAACTTTTAGAAATTAATAATGTTAACAACAAAAAATGATGAAATGTGTCCTATAATAGTAGATGGATGAATTGCTGCTGAACATAAACTTACAAAAATATGATCTTTACAGGTTAAAGAAACCTTGAAGTGCTTCTATATTTCACTAATGCTGTCATGCCTAACTTTGCATTTGAAAAATGGGCCAGTAATATAATGCGTTATAGACTTACCAAATTACTCATACTATGTTCTTTTGGACAGCCAACTAAGTATTTATAGCTAATAATGTTTTTATCCAAGGACAATGGGAAAGTGAAAATTTTATAATCAGGTTGCATTAGGGGAAGGTAAGAGAAGTAAAACTATTTTTTTGTTTAGGTAGTTAATTGCATTAAATTCTAAGTTACTAAGGCGCTATGAACAATTCTATATTCAGAAACTTTAAAGTTGAGTCATGGTAATTTAAAAAGTTATGTTTACAGTGAAGAATCAAAGAACAATTTAAAATGCTCATTCATATTTCTAGAGCATGTTTCTTAGAAGTGTGTTAAGCTGACAAAAAATGCAGGCTTGCAGTTTCTTATATGGCTTTTTGATGCTATGCTGGGAGCCACAACATCCATGCAGAGCTTGGTCAGGCTTTCTTATAGTACTTGGGAATCTGTTAGCAAATGTACTGTGTGTAGTTTTTTTGTTGGTTAAAAAAAACATTGCTTGTTTGGACTGAGTCCTCTAAAATTGAATATTAGTAATACAAGGCACAATGCTTTAATTTAGAGATCATGTGTAAATGGCAACATAATTGTAATTTGCAGGCAATTGCTAATTATCATTTAAACTGATGACTGTTTTATCTTTAAAAAGTTAAATACAACAAACTAATATTTCATAATTTGGTGCTCTGACATGTATTGGCATGAGTAGGCAGTTAAATATGGTGTTAACGTTTCAGGAAATCAACCAGAGGTTAGCATGTGAAGTTCATAATATTGTTTCTGGTTTGGCTATAGTTGATACACATCTATATAGCCATAAATCATAGGAAGTGAACATAAGCTGAATATTAACCTAAGTAGAGAATACTATTTCTGTTTAAGCTGCTTTTGTCTAAGTTAGTCATTATTAACTTTGCTTTCCAACATTTATGCTATCATCCATGTGTAAATAAGAATGTCTTGGATTTCATAACAATGTATCTTAATTTAACCATGGGCCTTAGACATCCAAAGTGATTTCCTATATTACTCTATATAATTAAGAAAATAGTAATCTAAATGGTTAATGTTCATAATATATGCATTAAAAAGAGAGCAAATCATTGATTTATGACTTTACTAATTTTTCTTCTCAACCTAGTAGATTACATGATGGAATTAATGCAGTCAAAATAATCTATATGTATTTGAACCAAATATGTCATTGACTAAAATACCACCAATATCAAATTCAAAATCTGGTTCAAGCAGGAATTAGTAAATTTTTCCCCAGCAGGATACAGAAATAGAGATTAGAGAAAAATTTTAGAAAATATACTAAATTGGGATTTTTTTCCTACTTTGTTTTCTCTCTCTCACTTATTATCCTGATTTTGAAAGAGTCTTAGGAAGACAGAAGGAGAACTTAATGAAGCCGGGAAATAAGTAAAATTCATGCACTCAGCAAACAAATATTCATTTTGTGGCAAGTATTATGATACCATATTTTGGGCTCTGAGAAGACTTGGTGAGAAAGAAAATTTGTTTCCATAGTTTTAATAAATACATAATCTTTATACAGTTTAATAAGTTCTAGGAGGAAGGTTTTGTGTTGTACTATTGAAGCACGTTAAGAGGGAGCCTCAGTAGGAATTAGGAGTCAGCAAAGGCACTGCACAATAAATCACATAGTATAGAGACCTGCGAGGTGACTAGAGGTTAGCTGGAAAGTTGTGGAGGGTGGAAGAGAATATTCTGCTTAAAGGAAACATGGACAAACATATTTAAATATTCTACTACCCTCTTGAGATGCAGAGAATTATCTACTGCTGAAGTTTCAAGTCTGCATTCTTCACTGGGAATTTCCATCCACTCCAGATATCTCCTTGCCCAAGGTCATACTACCTTCATGGAGCAACTTAAAACCAATTGCTGGTTAATGTGGAGATGGAAAGCCCCAAACTCCTCGCTCCAGGTAAAGGCAATATAAAGAGCTATCCCAGCTCCAGAGCAATCCAAATGATTGGCTGATACCTACGATGCAACTGCATTGCTGGTCAGCTTCTCTCTGCCCAAATTGTGATAACCCCACTTCCTTAGACATGTATTCTCCTAGAACACTCCCCAGTAAACCATGGGCATGAAACTTCATTTTAATGTATGTTTCCACAGTACCCAACATAAGATTAATGTAGAAGTTGAAGATAACATATATCTTTCTGAAACTGAAACATAAATAACATGGCTACGGGTTGAAGAGTTAGGGAGAGGCAAAAATAAGGCTGGAGAAGTTAGCAAAAGTCAACCTATGTTTTGGAAATCTTAGTGAAAAGTTTTATAAAAGTCACTAAAAGTTATTGAAGATTTATAAATACAAACACATTTAGATTGTGATTTCATAAAATCTCTAGCTGTTGAATGGACAGTGGATTAGAAGAAGACATGGGTAAAGACAGAAAGATTAGTTAAGAGATTGTAGAAGTGCATGATCTGTGTATATACTCCAGAACCTAAAGTACAATTGTGTGTGTGTGTGTGTGTGTGTGTGTATATATATATATAAATTGTAGAAGTATTCATTGTGAGAAGCAATGTTGGAAGTAGTGTGGGGAGAGTAGGCAAAGAGATAAATGGATGAATTTGAGATATATTTTGTAGTTAGAATAGACAAGAACTAATAACCGGATGTGTAAGAAGACCAAAAATGCAGTTTCAATTGATGTCCATACTTTTGACATTGTGGTTAAATAATGGTGTTGTTTATGAAGGTAGAGGAGGAATATCCTCTGTTATTTTTGTAAGTAAATGCTATTTCTCTAACCCAATATATTTATTTAATTATAGGTCCAAATATTTATACTCAGTTACATATATGTGATATATAACTAAATACAATTCTCTGAGTATATATATATGTGTGTGTGTGTGTGTGTGTGTGTGTGTATATATATAAATAATGTTATTGAATAAAGCTGTTCAATATCTTGAAAGGGGACTGGATAACCCTAAAACTTGAATTCTAAGTGAGTTTTAGGTGGAAAAGCTGAGAGAGAGGTGGGTGTGGAAGATAAGAAAGGGACAAGCAACTTGAAATTCTTTGGATGAGGTTTGGAAAAAATGAATGGGAAGAGGAAGACACTAGACCATCTAGTGGACCTGACGTGATGTTTCACTGTAGATAATGTAGATTGATTTAAATACTGTAGATTGAATTAGGTTGGTTTCCGCTCTCAGCTCTATAATTCTGGCCTTGCCATGTAGTTACTCATAGTTGCAAGATGACTTTTTCAGCACCAGCGATCATGCTTGAGTTCAACGATTATGTCTGGGGAAAGCACAATAACTATTCTTGCTATGGGTATTCTTATTATTAATATTTCATCAAGATGGCAAATGCTTCCCCACAGAATTACTCTTACATCACTTTAACAAGAATTATATCATGTAGTTGCCTCTAACTTGCAGAGAGCAAGGGCTTAGTTTTCTCATCCTTCACTGAGACAAGCAAAGAAGGAAAGAGCTTGAAACTAGGATTGATCAGCCATTCGACAGTGCCTGCATAATTTAACCAAGATAGTCCTCACCTCCAAGCATATCCTCTTCCTGCTTGTATCCCCTATATGAAACAATTCACTTACATCCTATCAAATGACTTCATCAAATCTGAGATCCATAATTAGTGTTTAGCAATAAAAGCTAAAATAAGTAGTTTTCTGCTTGGGTCATCTAACGTAAAATAATAGAGAACACAGGACTTTTACAAAAAGTCTTTTCCTTAGTTTGGCACAAAAGAAAGCAAAAAATAAAACAAAAAAACAGGTAAAATCTCACCTGAAATCCTGATAAGGCTGCTGATCCTCTAATGTTAGCTTCAGCTTGAGCGACAGAATAATATAAAATTTGGGACTTTAAATCCAAAATTATGGAACGGTTATTCCTTAGGTTGTTATAGACAGAGTACGTTTCTAAGATATATTCCATGTAATTTCTGCTTTCATACTGGCCATTCCTTCCTTGTCTGTAAGTGACAAGAAATAACCAACTTATGTCTTTTCTATAATTTTATAATATTTGATTTTAAAAAATAATTCTCCAATGTTCTATTTTTTCTATTATTTTCACTAATCCCACAGCACTGGTCAGCATATGGCCTGGGTTCGAGACTCCGGCATGTTACAGTAAGACCAAATATTAGACTCCATAATAAAAGTCGTGAGTGTTTTAGACCAAATTGTCTAGAACTTCATTAACTAAAACACTATCTCTTGCACTTATTTTGTTATATGCAGTATCTTGTCAACTTTGTATAAAGTTGCTGCATATTTCTGGTTAGATTTTCTCACAGGTACTTACATATTTTGGTTGTTACATAAACAGAATCTAGTTTTTCTATTTTCTGTTTGAATATTGTCAATGTATAGAAAATATATGGGTGTTTGTATGCTCATCTTACATTTGTTCTTCTTGTTTATCTTGCTGAAATTCATTCTTAATTTAAATAGTGTGGTCGTTATTCCTTGTGGGTGTTTCAGGTCGATTTTCAGACTTTTTACTAACGATACTTGGTGAAATATTAGATTCCTAATAAAATAATGTTTCTCTGTGTCTTTAAATACTTTCTTACTTGAATTCCCTTTTGACTAATTTAGAATTAAGATAGTAGTTTTTGTTTTCTTGATATTATTTAGTTACAATTATTTTTGCTTGTCTTTTTTTATTTCAGTAGCTTTTGGGGGTACAAGTGGTTTTTGGTTACATAGATACCACGATAATTGAATGATGGTGATACTTTTAGTGTGCCCATCGCCAAAGCAGTGTACATTATATATAAAGTGTGTAGTTTTCTAAAATCCCTAGCCCACCCCTCCCAACCTCCCCTTTCTGAGTCCCTAAAGTCCATTATATCACTCTGTATGCCTTTGTGTACTCATAGCTTAGCTCCCACTTAGAAGTGAAAACATAAGGTTCTTGGTTTTCCACTCTCGTGTTACTTCACTTAGAATAATGGCCTCCAGGTCCATCCAGCTTTCTGCAAAAGACATTATTTCATTCCTTTTTTATGGCTGAGTAGTATTTCATGGTGTATATATACCACATATTCTTTACTCACTCATTAGTTTATGGGCACTTAGATTGTTTCCACATCTTTACAAATGTGAATTGTGCTGCTATAAACACAAGTATGCAAGTTTCTTATTCATATAATGACATCTTTTCCTTTTGGTAGATACCCATTAGTAGGATTGCTGGATTGAATGGTAGATCTACTTTTAGCTCTTTAAGGAATGTCCATAATGTTTTCCATAAAGGTTGTACTAATTTGCATTCCCACCAGCAGTGTAAAAGCGTTCCCTTTTCCTCACATTCATGTCAGCTTCTAATGTTTTTTCACTTTTTAACAATGGCCATTCTTGCAAGAGTAAGGTGATATCTCATTGTGGTGTTAACTTGATTAGTGATGTTCAGCATTTTTTCCTATGTTTGGTGGTTATTCATATGTCTTCTTTGCCTTCTCTCACTTTTTTTTTAACTTTCTGTCATTTTGGCTTATACTGAGCTTTATTTTTTAAATGTAATATCAGAGTTTCCTCTTTTAACAGTTGAATTTAACTTCTTCAAAATTATTGAAACTGATATGGAGAGGAGACAGAGAAATACTGGGTAGAAGAGGGTGGTTTCCTGGTAAAGGGCCCACCCTCTAGCCTTGAAACCCAAGGCTCAAAATGGGAACATGAATTCCTGTTTTTACGCCCGAATGTTGCCTTTTGGCCCACCACACCCCGCTACCCTGTACCCATATAAACCCCAAACCCCAGGTTCTAGAAGGTCAGAGGAGCAGAACAGTGGCACAGCAGATACGGAGAAAAGAAAAGGTGTCTCTGAATGTCAACGGGAGTTTAGCTGAGGACATTCGGAGAGGAGATTGGCTGCAGGACTGTCGAAATCAAGGGGAAGATCGTGTTCCCACTCCATTCCCTCTCCAGCTCCCCATCCATCCTGCTGAGGGCCATCTCCATCTGGCAATAAAATCCCCCACATTTACAATCTTTCATTTGTCCATGTGATGTTATTATTCCTGGATTTTAGACAAGAACCTGGATACCAAGAGGGCACCAAGCTGGTTAACACTTAAGCCATCTGCAGATGGCAGAGCTCCCACTTGGGCTTCAGGTATCACAGACACCCACTCCTAGATGCTACCACAGGACCAAAACCCAAAAGCACTCACTCTGGCTCCTCCACCTGCCCACCTGCATTCTCCCCTTCCTGTAAGAGGTTTGAGCTCACTAAACAGATGAGCCATACCCCTGTCCCAAGTCCTGTGAGGGGGGTCAGGGAACTTTCCCATTTCAAAACTACTAATAGTTTTGAATTTAGCTTCTTTTTAAATTTTTTTTATTATTGCCCTCTGTTTCTGTTTTCTTCCTTCTGAATTTTCATAAAATCATAAAGTTTCTTATTTTTACTCTTCTCTATATTGTATTGAATAACATGGACTATTTCATCTCTAAATATTTCATATTTAGAGAATGTTATTTAAACATTTTAAAATTAAATTGTGTCTATTCATTGAAGGCATCGTATAATTACTGGGAGCCAGTGAAATTCATGACAAAGATGTTCTTACCTTTTCATGCATGACCTTTCTCTTGTAATTTCATATTATCATCACCTCATGTGGTAGTGTTCATCAATAGTATCACATATGATGTTCACTTATCTTTAAAAATATATACAAAAATATTATTCCCTATTGAAATATAATGTTCTTTTAGAAATTAACATGGAGACAGAGTAAAGAAAAATAAGTTTGATATTAAAGTAAATATCTACTATTGAAACAATGAAAACGATCCCATATTTTCTTACTGAATAGCATCTAAGTGCTTTTTGGGACCTAATAAGAAAGAAACCTGAAAGTAGATTAACCTATTTTATGTTTTTTCTTTTTTTAAACTGAGATGCGTAAATAGGACTGCTTATCACATGCCCAAAAAGAAAACAAGAGCATGAAAACTTATAGGATGGTTGTTAGTGGCTTGGTAAGAAATACTGGAGATAATACATAATAGTGGATGATGTGTTTAATGCTGTATCACCAATCCTTATACTGGAACAGAGGATGTTGTTATATGAAGAAGAAAGAAAAAGGACTTTAATGGCTCTTAAAAAGAGTTAGCTGAAATATTTGGACTTAGAATGTGAAAACATGTTAAGATAATAACTTACTTTTTACACTGTTATTTTCACAATTGTAGAAAAATAATATGTACACCTAAATAATTCTAAAATATTTTCAATTTATAGAAATAAAAATTCTAAGACATAAGAATGCATTATGCCATTGGTAGCATATTTTTCTTTCTTAATCATACGTAAAGTATGGTATTCCCTAAAATTGATGATGTGCTGTTTTGATGATTTACTTTTTGTAAGATCATTTTCGCATTTTTAGCATTCCTTTGTATGCGTGTGTATATTTAGGAATGTTAGACTATGCCCTATAATTGTACAAAAGTAGATGTGCATTTTAGATGTTTTTCTATTTAAACAACATCAACAAATCCCCAAAATCTTTTGATCTTAAGTGAGCTGATAGACCTGAGTAGAAGTAAATGTTGGCTGGGTGCAGTGGCTCATGCCTATAACACCAGCACTTTGGTACATCAAGGCGGGTAGATCATTTGCGACCAGGAGTTCAAGACCTGTCTGGTCAACATGGTGAAACCCTGTCTCTACTAAAAATAGAAAAATTAAACAGGCATGGTGTTACACACCTGTAATCCCAGTTACTCAGGAGGCTGAGGCAGGAGAATTGCTTGAACCCAGGAGGCGGAGGTTGTAGTGAGCCTAGATCACGCCACTGCACTCCAGTCCTTGGCTACAGAGCAAGATTCCATTTCAAAAAAAAAAAAAAAAGTAAATGTATAGTATATGTGCAAAACACACACAAATTCACACATGTACTTTTTGTTACTGCTTTTATGGTGTTATATGCAATCCTATTACACACACACACAATACTCATACATATATAATGCCTATACATATTTGTGTCTTCTCTTGACATTCCTTTGTACAATAATTGCTTTCTGACTTACAAAACACCTTTATATATAGTGACTTAGTTTATCCTCACAGACTTTATGAATCACTATAAAGCTAGATGAGGAATCTAAGACTGAGAGACTAAACAGAAATACCCAAAATAGTGAAAGGAGGAGACCAATGTGCTCTCACCCTGTTAATTCTACTCTATCATTAATGTTTGTTAGTACAGGGGCCTAGGGATTTATGTCTGATGATATGTCATAGAGGGTGACAATTGATGTGGTAGGCAGAATTGTAAGAGGACCTCAAAGGCTCCCACCCACTTATAAACAAAATGAGTTTATGCTCTTTGAGTGAGAGCGGGATTGTGAATAGGGTATGTGAGTACTTTAAGTTGTGCAGCAACTTTCATCCTTTCCTAATAGTCAAATAGCATAACCAGAGCTGATGAGCCATGTGATGAACAAAGCACAGAGCAACATGATTTGAGCTCTTGAAAAGGCAGGGCCTGTGGATTCCCAGCACAGAGCATGGTACCTGACACACAATAATTGCTTAAAGTGATTCTTCTTCTTTTTTACTGAAATAATGACAAATACATCAAAGAATGCTCAACTAAAGTACAAATGGGTAAATATTAAATAATATATCCTTGTTCTCATTATGTCAAGTGAAATTCAAAGCACTTTCTTTAAGAAATTCAATCTGGCCAACTATATATCTAATCACATATTTTACAGTACAGTGAAAAATATTGACCTGTTTACCGTGGCATTCTGAAAATAAGAAGAAAAAATCATATTTAAAGTTTAATGTCATATCTTATTTGAGCAGAGCTGATATCACTCTAAGATTTAACAGGACTATGTCTATTTCCTTTGATAACTTCCCAGTCATTGCTTATTTTAGAAGCTGAAAAAAAAAATCAAAGGTTTCAGTTAATTTCAACATTAAATTATGTTTTCAAAAGCAATGTTACAAAATGAGAAATAAATAGGACTTGGTGCTACTAACTGTACGGGTTTTTAGTATACTTTATTTTTCTAAGAAAAATGTTGATGAGTATGTGCTTTTTCTCCCTTATTTATATTTTAGAATACTTTTGAATATGGATCATTTTGTCTTAAAATGAGGATTCCTTTTTATTTCAAAATTTACTTATTTTGTTTCTTATAAGAATTTACACTGTCAGTTGTAGTGCAAATATAAATGTCATTCATTATAATTATGTATTATAATAATATATAATAACTATATCATTACAGAATCTTTAGAAATGTGTCCATATTATACTTATATATATAGGAACAAAAGAGTGAGGAAATTAATTCATAACATATGTCATATATCAAAAACACTAAATAAACTTTATACTTGGCAACTCTTTGAAAAAGATATTAGTGTTAATGATCAGGTTATTCCATGTATCATAACGATCATACAAGGTAGATTTGATATTTTATTGGCTTTTATTTATGGGGTTGAGGGTAATTACAGTTCTGAGCTTTCTTCTGTCTATGTAGTAAACAGAGATTTCCTCATACTTCTTTTCATTGAGAAAAAATTTAAAAAGCACTCTCCCTCGTGTTGTTTAGCTTTTGACCATTTTAAAAAGTAGCAGCATAATTGTATATTATTTTGTAAATTTAATTATGTATTTAATCCCCTGGAAATGGAGACAATACCCTAGTGAAGTATTGTACTAGTATTTTTACTAAACAATATATGTATCCCCAGCACCAAAATACTGTTAATCTTAGTCGAAGATTAAAGATTATCTATGTACAAATGTAAATAAGATCACTGTCAAAAAAAAGATATTTTCCGTTATACTTGACCTCAGAAAATATTTTAAAAATTAGATACTGTAAAATATGTTATTTTACTATAGTCCTGTTGTTACTTTATGGCTATAAATAGCTTTATTAGTTTTCAGTGGCACTTTATTAGGGCAATTTTGACTATTGTGTAAGTTTCCAAACTACCAAAGTCTTTGGCTGAGAGTTTTATCTCCACTATGGCTGACAAAAATGAGATTATTTCAAGTGATCTCCTTCATGTTTCATTTTGTTTGGCTCCTAATATATGTTTTTAATATAATTTTATCATTTCCTTCTTATATGAGTATTCATCTGACCTGAAATTAATCTCTTTATCATGCCTTGATTTTACCCTCTTCATATTTTTTACTTTTACTTATCTCTTTCTTTAGTCAATTTTCCTTTTCACAACCTTCTTCTCCTCTGTGAAAATGGCAAAATTCTAAAAGGTAATTTGAATGAAATAAATAAGAAAAAAATTATTTATTTCCTTCCATTCCTATGCTGGTATTGTAATTTTTGTTTCTTCAATTAAAAAAGTATTCAAAATATGTATATTTCCTCATTAAACTCATTTCTTCATCATTCATTTACTTCTTTTACTCTTACCATCTGATTTCTACCAACTTACACTAATTAAACTTTCTAATTTAGGGTACATAATTAAAAATATGTCTTTTTACAAATTACCTTTGCCTTAGTTCAGTGGTAGATACTTTTTAATTATATCCTGGTTGGATTTAGGGTTCAATATTAAGCTGTTGCATCATCTCTAGAATGGATAACGGAGAGGAGCAGGATGTAGAAGGTTGAGTATCAAACATTATTAGTAACAAAGCTGATAGATGAATAAGATTTAAAATACAGGATCAGGATAGATTTAATAATATTTCCTTCCTAAATTTTAGCTGTAGTGAAAGGGACACTGATGACTAGAAAAGCCTTTATCATTTCAGTCATAGGCAGTGCTTGACATTTGCAAGCCTCCCTCACCTGTGAAGAGTGTGGTCCATGATGGAGCAGTAAATGTGTATGTGCTGAGGACAGCTTAATTCTGAAAAGAAGAGATACCCTAGAAACAGCTTTGTCATCTACAAACAAATTAATCAGATACAAACTCCTCCTATGAGTGAAGGGTATAGACAGAGGTCAATGAAAGCAGCCAAGTTTCCAAATGAAAAGCTGAAGAAGTTGATACTTGATAATTAGTGTCCATTTCTCTGTTCCTGTTATTCATGCTTTTGTTCTGTCCCACATTTCTAGATGTTTGGCTTTTGATTATGACTTATGTATTCTTCGGCCATTCTCTTTCATACTTGGATCACACAATCTTTAGAAAGAATATCAGGTTTCTTTTCTTGGGTCTCAACTTTCCTTAACTTTCTCTCTTTCTTAGTTGTATTCATTATAAAATTTAATCTATTTCTTTTCTCCTTCAAGTCAAAGATCACACTGTGTTCATTTTCATGAAAACTTTAGCACCTAACCCGGGATTTCACCTATAATAGATTTTAAGTATGTGTTTCTTGAATTCAACATGTAAGAGCTTGATTAAATATATAACATATTTGTAAAGGTTCACGTACAAAATCCATGTCAAACTTTAGACTCCCTTCCTAATCACCATCACTGCTCTCTGCTTTCAAACTTAGTCTGGACTAGGAGTCTCTGATATAATTGTGTTTCCAGTGTCTAATAATGTAATTTTTATAACCGTTATGCTGCAGTTAGGAATCATTTTATCAGTTTTTACATATCTAGTGTAATAAATATTTGTGAACTAAATTTTAACTGTAGTGAAAGGGACACTGATGACTAGAAAACCTTAGAGTTTCAATTAAGAAATGAAAAGCTTATAGTAGAATACCTTTGGATGGAAAAATCAGAAGGTACGTTTTAAGAATACTGAATTTCAGTTGTTTATGAAAAATTGCAGTAGAGATATTGAATAATCAGTGAATCTATGAGTCTGGAACTCAGGGGAGAAGTCTAGGCTATGGATATTAATTTGGGAGTTATTAGTGCCTGGTTGTGAGAGAACCAATGATCTGTGTGTAAATTGAGAAGAAAAGAGGCACAATCGCTAATCCCTGATATACTCCAAATATAAGATGCTCTATGTCAGAGAGAAGAGAAGGAACCAGCACAGGATAAAGAAAACCAGAGAGATAGAAGAAAAAACAGGAACATGTGACACCAAGTCAAGTGGAGATATGATAACAAGGAGTGGTAATCTGTCAGGTATCAAGGAAATCAAGTAAGATAATATATATTTAACAAGTTGATTTAATAAGAATTGACTTTCTTTGGCAACCTTGACAAAATCTGAATATAATGTGTTAAATAACAAAAGGAATTAGTTTTGGACATTAAATACACATCAATCTTTCAAAGGATTTTGCTTCAAAGGGTAACTGCATGTTCTGACTCATGTATAGAGGCCCAAATAGTTGATCTCATAGAAGTAACAAATAGAACAGAGGAAATAGAGGCTGAGAAGAAGAAGGGGAAGCGGGAGGGGGAGATAGGGAGAGATTTATAAAGGATACAAAATTACAGCTGGTTAGAAGGATGAACTTCTAGTGTTCACTATAGTTAATGATATAGTTTCAAATAGCTAGAAGGAGGATATTGAATGCTCTGAAAACAAATAAATGGTAAATGTCTAAGATGATGGAAATATTAATTAACCTAATCTGACCTCTATATATTATATGTATTGTAACATCACTATTTACTCTGTAATTATGTACAATTATTTTATGTCAATTAAAAAACAAAATAATAAAAACTTTGAACATAACCTCTATCCAATGTGCTTGCCAGAATATTGCCCTTAGAATAGTTAAATATTTACATTAGTCAGTAAGCTATAAATAGAATAATCAATTGGCTAATATAATCTGTATTGATGAATAGTTAAGTAAATAATAAAGTTTATCCAGATTATAGATTTCTCAAGCAGTTATGAACTTCTCAAACAGTTTTCCTTTTAGTCTCAGTTTTCCTATATAACTCATTCAACCAACCCAGTGAATACAGAAGCCAATGTTTTATCGAATTTTAGCAAACTCTAAAAAGTTCCTTTGTGTAAAAATAAAATAAAAGGTTCCTAATAAAATAAGTGTGTAGAATGCATTCTACAGTCTTGTGATTTAGTCATACATTTTATATCAATAAAAAAACAACTATTCAGTTGAACAAATGGTGAATCTATTCACAATTCTAAAGCAGGCATGTGAAATAATTAATTAATAGTGAAAATCTGAATAGCAGAAAGAGAAAATAACACTTTTGGTTAAACAAGCTAGTGGCAAAACAAAATGGACTTAATCAGATTTTCACTGTGCTCAGTAACACTGAAGTATGAGGAAGCCATTTGTCCTTTTTGAGTTATTGAAATAAAAATACATACCCATTTTCTTTCTTGTGTAAACCTTAACGTACAAAACACAAATGGTTGCATGCTGCCATTATTGCAGCAACAGAAATTTCAAATCCGTTAAAGGCTTTTAATTGAAAGGCAATTTCCAGAACCTAATCCTTATACTTCCATCTTTCCCTTTATATCAAGAATTCTAAATAACTTTTGTAATGCTTTTCTGAAATACAATGCAAAGGAACAAAGACTCTGAAAATGATTATTACTATTAGAAATTAGTAACTTCCCAAATTGATCACTGAATTCTTTTTTTTACAAGTAAGTAAAAGCATCCACTCACACATGATATAGACTTAAAATGTAAATAATTTCTAAGTAAGTTTGTCTCTACAAAATGTAAAGGGAAGCTCCGAAGCCATGGTCCCTTTGACATAGTTTGGGCCTTATTTTTCCACTGTTCATTTGATTAAGACTTATGCTTTAATCTAGTTTTATGATTAAGCTATGGTTTTGGTTTTTTAGAGTTCTTTTAAAAATTCTCTTCAACTTCTTCTATTATCTTTCAATTATTAACCTTTCAAATTTCTTTGGTTAGTCTATTGACAGATCTACCAGGTCATGAAAATAAAGAAACAAACAAAAAATAAAAAACAAAAAACACAGAACAACCTATATTTATGTACATCCCATTCTGTAACACTTAAATTAAAAATAAATTAAGTTCAGAGGAAATATTTTTACTACATTTTCATTTTACTGTGAAGAAACACACCAAGCTTATTCTGATGCAAAGTATTGCTTGTTATTTTTTATAGAACTTATATGACTTGCAGATTTTCATTGGTGGTGGCAAAATCTCCTGCCACCTCAAGCTTGTAAAGTTCTTTCTCTTCCTCATCCCAAAATACAAGCTTCTGGTATGTCCATTCTTTTGTCTCATTATACACTCCAATTACATTTCCTCTGATTTCCATTAACCCAATTCAATCCTTATCAATGGAAGCATGAGTCCAACCTGGTCTTCTAGCGTGGTATCTTGCTTTCATCCTGGTCTTCTGGAATCCATCTTAAGCAATACTGCTAGGTTGATATTTTCATAATGTCACGTTTTCATATATTTGATGTCATTCTCATTCCCAAAACACTTAAAAGGTATCTGACACTTTACAAAATGTTCTATTTCCTTACTATGTCACTCCATGCTCTGATAGTTTAACATGCCCACTCCAGTTCATGCTGTTCACTGTCGTGAATTACTAGAGTTTTTTCTGTGCCAATCTTTTAGAAAATCTAGAAGACTCAATAGAAGGATCAAGTACTTAAATTTTATGTATTTGATATTTCATGTTCAGCATCAGGTCTTGTTACTTAATAGTATTTTATTTACTTGTGTGCTCAATAAATAAATCATAAAAAGATGAATCAATATGTTTTTAAGTTGTTTCTATATTAACATCTATTTTACCATATGTCAACAATGTTTTTCAGATTCGGTTCATTCTATCTTTTAGAAAATAGATTATTTGTTAATTATAGAAAAACAAACCTGAAGATTTCTAGAGCTAGTGGTCTTAGGGTTATGCCATTGTTAAAAATATTTTAAATGGTTAAAAAATGAATAGAGATGTGCTGAGAATTAGATATAATACAATTATCTATGAAACTTTTCTGTGCTTTCCATAGCATAATCATTCAACATTTTCCAGAATAATAAAAGTTATGTTTAGGATTTGAAAATAAGAAATACACAACATTTATTATGTTTATTGTTTTTATTACTATTTTAAATATTAAAATGTACATTCTTTGAAGTTTTACTTTCAATAGATTTGACTTGAACAGAATTTTTTTTTCTGAGAAATAATTCTATTTTATGTAGTAGTAAACTTTAGTCCTGAAAAGCCTGCTTTTATTTTTCCTCTGTCTTCCAGAAATATACGCATTTTTGTTGTTTATTTTTCTAAAACTGAGATGATTTTTATTGATTTATTATGAAATATAATTTAGAATTAAATGTCACATACAAAAGTTCTATCTACATTACATTGCTCCCTAGTTGTTTGTCAAGGGCATTTGTTATTGTAGGCCAGTATTTTTTAAGGAAGATAATTTATTTTCAGTTTCATTGAGTAACTAACACAGATAAGTTAACTAAAATTGCTTGCCTCATAATAAGTGCTCAATAAATGTTTTATTACACTAAACTTGCACAATGATTTATTCATAGTTATTCACAGTTCCTGATGAAACCCAATATGGCTTTAAACAAAATAAAACTCATGGTACATGTTTACCTATGTAACAAACCTGCACATTCTGCACATGTACCCCAGAATTTAAATTATAGTAATAATAATAATAAAGTAAAAATAAACATTATATCTATAGCTCATAAAAAATAACTAAGACATTACAAAGGCTTGAAAAAATACAATCTGAAGACATAAAACAGACTCAGATATGAAAAAGTCTGAAATTATTAAATAGGGAATTTTAAGTCAACATGATTATCATTGATGTGGTTTGGCTGTGTCCCCACCAAAATCTCATCTTGAATTGCAATTTCCATCATCCCCACATGTCCTGGAAGGGACCCAGTGGGAGGTAGTTGAATCATGGGACAGTTTCCCCCATGCTGTTCTTGAGATAGTGAGTTCTCATGAAATCTTATGGTTTTATAAGCATCTGGTATTTAAACTGCTGAGATTCATTATCTTTCTTGCTGCTCTTTGAAGAGGTGCCTTCTGCCATGATGACACATTTCCTGAGACCTTCCAAGTCATAGGGAACTGTAAGTCAATTAAAACTCTTTTCTTTATGAATTACCCAGTCTTGATTATTTCTTCATAGTAGCAGAAGATCAGACTGATACAAACATGTTTAGTTAAAAAGCAGATTGTATGTAAGAATAGATGGGTAGCATAGGCAAAAAGATGGCAGCTCTAAGAAAATATTAGAATTGAAAGCATTGTAACAGAAATGAAAAATGCTATTGATGGGCTCATCAGAAGACTGGACACAGCTGAGGAAAAAAAATCAAGGAATTTGAAGATTTGTTAATATAAACTTCCTTAAAAGGCAAAGAGGTAAGATAATAAAAAATGAAAAAAATAGCCAAGAATTATGGTATAACTTAGGGGTATACCATATATGCAAGTATTCAATAAATAGCATGAGATATTCGATACTTTATTATAAAATAGGCTTTATTTTAGATGATTTTTCCCAATTGTAGGCTAATGTAGGTGTTCTTAGCATGTTTAAAGTAGGCTAGGCTAAGCTATGATGTTCAGGAGGATAGTTATATTAAATGCATTTTCAACTTACAATGTTTTCAACTTACAATGTGTTTATTGGGACTTAGCTCCATTGCAAGTTGGGGAATAGTCTATCTCTATTGGGCAATTATAGGATATATGTAAATTAAATGAAAAATAGCAATTTGGTATGATAAAGGAGGATAGAATTAGAATTAACCTTTTATATTGTATCTACACTACCTGTGAAGCTGTATAGTGTTGAAATTAAACTTATATTAGTGTAAATATTTATTACAAACCCTAGGACAACTTCTAACTTTTTTTTACAATAAATATAAATGATACTCTAAAAAAGGAGAGAAAATGGATTAATATAAAATGCTCAAATAATACCAGAAAAGACAGAAAAAGGAAGAATGAAAAAAAATTAAAACAAATTGCAAGTATGATAAACAGAAAACTATTTTTAAAATAGTAGATATTAATTCAATTATATTAGCAGTAACTTTCAGTGTGAATTGTCAAAGTGTACCAATTAAGAAACTGAGGTTGTTCATGGTTAAAAAACTCTATAGAGTTATATGTGGATTTTAAGAAACTCACTTTAAATTTAAAGGCATATATTAAAAGTTAAAGAGATGGATAAAGATAAACCATGTTAATACTAATCAAAATAAAATTGAAATAGCTATATTAATTTCAGTCAAAGCAGAATTCAGAACAAAGAAAATAATCATAGATAACAAAAGACAATGTGTAGTGATAAAAGGGACAATTCTCCAAGAAATTGTAGTAATCCTTAACATGTATACAGTTAAATGTAGAACATCCAAACTGATAAATCAGTAAGGAGAAATAGAAATAGAAAAATTATACTACTTTACTTGGAGACTTCAATACCTCTGCTATCTTTTGATAAATAAAGCATGCAAAAACAAGTAAGTGTATAGTTAACCTGAAGGGCACCATAAGTTAAATGGATCAAATTGGCATTTATAGAATACTTCATCCAGTAGCAGAAGAATTTATATTCTTTTTAAGTTCATGTGGAATAGTCACCAACAGAGATCATGTCTGGGCCATAAAACAAACCTTAGTAAATTATAAGAACTAGATCAAAGTATGCTATCAGATCTTGATGAAATTAAACTACAATTCAGTAACAGGAGGATAACTGAAAAATTAAAAAATACTTGAGGGTTAAGCAACAGATATTTAAATCCCACCTGGGCCAAAGAAGTAGTCTTTGGAGAAATTTAAAATTGATATTTTAGACAGAATGAAAATACAAATCAACTTTGGGAGCAACAAAGCTGGTTCTTAGAGAAAAATGTAGATTACTGAATGCATATATTTGAAGTGAAGAAGATCTAAACCCAATAATCTGAACTTTCACCCTAGAGAACTAGAGAAAGGGTGCAATTTAAGTCCAAAGCAAGTAAAGAAAAAATGTAATAAAATTTGAGTAGAAATTAATAAAACTGAAAAAAGGAAAATAATAGAGAAATTCAACAATACCACCAAAAGGTGTTTCTTTGAAAAGATCAATGAAGTTGATAGACCTAGAACTAGACTGTTGAGAGAGAGAGAGAGAAATATAAATTGCAAATATCAGGAATGAGAAGAAGGACTTCCTTTACTGATCTTGTGGGCACACGGAAAAAAAAGACAATCATAAACAACTCTATACTCACAAATTGGATAACTTAAATAAAATAGATAATTTCTTAGAAAACAATAGCTACCAAAACTCATGAAAGAGAAGTAAATGAGTTGATAGGCTTGTAACTGTCATATAAATTGAATCAGTAACTAATACCTTTATTAAAATGGAAACACTTTGCAACAGTGGATTCTCTGGTAAATTCTATCAAACACTTAGGACAAAATGATATCAATTTCCTATAGGATCCTCCAAATAGAAGCAGAAGGAAGATTTCCAAACATTCTAATGAGAGCAGCATTACCTAATACCAAAATCTTTTAAACACACTATAAAACAGGTCAACTACAAGACAGTATTTTTCATAAATAGAAATGTAAAATCTATAAAAATGCAGCAAATTAATAAGTATATGAAATATATAAAATACATAGATGGCCAAGTGAGATTTTCAGATATGTGAGGCTGGGTTAACATTCTAAAATCAATTAGTAGAATCCATCATATCAATAGGTAAAAGAAGACAAATCACATGATTACATCGATTAATGCAGAAAAGGTATTTGAAAAAAATCTGAAACCCAATCATCATAACAACTTTCATCTACCTATGAATAGAGGGGAGCTTGCACACTTGGTAACGAACATCTACAAATTACTTTCAGCTAATATCATACTTTATGGAAACATGGATACTTTCCTCCTAATACCAAAAACAGTACTAGAATGTATCCTCTCACCATTCCTAATCAGCATTTGTACTAGAAGTCCCAGCTGGTATAAATGACAAGAAAAGGAAATAAAGGTTATATATAGAGAGAAGGCAAAAATAAAGCTATCTTTATTAACAGATTACATGCCCATGTAGAAAAACCCTCACAACCATAAAAAAAACTTCCTGTAATTAATAAGTGATTAGGTCACTAAATACAAATATTAATATGCAAAATTTAGTTGTGTTTCTGTTTAGTAGCAGTGAACAATGAAGTTAAAACATCATAGCATTTGCAATAGCAGAAAAAATGAAATTCTTAGAGGTAAATCTAACAAAATATGAATGGAATTTGTAAGTAGAAAAAACTTGAAAAAATCAAAGATTTAAGTAAATGAAAGCATACTTTATACTCATGGCTTGGAAGACACCATATTATAAAAAGGTCAGTTCTTCTCAAAATGATCTATAAAAGCAATCCAATTTGAATCTCAGCAAGCTAATTTGTATTATCATACAGGTTCTACAATTACGTGAAAAGATAAAACAAAAACAAAGTGGCAACAGAACAGCAAACAGAATACTGAAGAAAATAAATAGAATTGGAGGACAGACATTAGGGGACTTTAAGACTTATCACAAAACCACAGCAATCAAGAAAGCATTCTGTTAGTGAAAGAACAGACACATCTGACAATAAAACAGAATAGAGAGCTCAGAAATAGACCTACAAAGACAGAGTCAACTTATTTTTGACAAAGGAGCAAAGGCAATCAATGGAAAAAGGATAGTATTTTCAAAAACAGTGCTGTAACATTTGGAAATCCATATGCCAACAAGAAAAGAAGATCTAGACATAGACATTACAGTGTTTCTAAAAATTAATTGACAATAGATCATAAGCCTAAATATAAAATGCAAAACTATAAAACTTATAGAAAAAAATTAAGATAAATCTAGATGACCTTCAATTTAGTGATGTTTTTGACAAAACTCTAAAAGCGTGATGGATTAAAAAAACAGATAGACTTTATTAAAATGGAAAACCTCAGCTGTGTGAATGACTCTGATAAGAGAACAAAAGGATAAATCACAGATTGGGTATATATGTTTGCAAAACACATATTTGGTAAAGGACTTATACCCCAAATATGCAAATAACTTAACACTCAACAATGCAAAAACAAACTGCCCAATAAAAAAGTGGGCAAAAGACCTGAACAGACACCTCATCTATAAATGTGTACAGATGGCAAATGAGCATATGAACAGATGCTCTACATGCTGGCAAGGGTATGGAACAACAGGGACTCTCATTTATTCCTGGTGTGAATGCAGAAATGATACAGACATTTTGGAGGACAGTTTGGCAGTTTCTTATAAAGCTAAACAGAATCTGACTATAGGATTTAGTAATTGCACTTCTAGGTATTTACCCCAAAGAACTGAAAAGGTATTTCTCCAAAAAGGCCTAGTAGTGCACATTTACGGTAGTTTTACTCATAGTTTCCCCAAACAGGATGTAACTGAGATACCCTTCAATACCATATTGAAGGGTATCTCAGTTACATCCCGATGTGACCTCCAATATTGGGTTGGCTTCCACTTTGGCTCCTTGAGGGCCTAGTGAGGTCACAAAGAACTATTTCTATTTCACTTATATCCTTATCCCTGTATATCCTTTGCAATATTGGTTTTTGCTCAGCAATAAACTAAAGGGAAGGCAACATAAGCAATGTCTTGCAAATTGTCATGGAAACTTGTAAAAATCATAACAAATATGCACTGACTTAGTCTGGACTAAAGTGGATCATTTTCAATGAAAGACCGAAGATAGACCCTGGGGACCAGTATACATTAAATATATGAGTGACAGGTTGTAGAATATATAATTAAATTTAGATTTGATTTCATTTCAGCAAGGTTTCTACTTGAATAATTGTAAAACTGTTTCTATATGGGAGATCATACTTGTCTAATTTACCAGTATTACTAAAGGACATAAATAAATGTAGAAATTGTTAGACCTTAACATCTCTTTGGCAGTTTTCTATATGGACAGTTTTTACATGCATATATGTGGAATTGAAAATTACGCTTTGCTACAGGGATCTCCCTTAGGCATGCAACTTAGAAAAGACAAAATGGGGGGCCAGGAGGAGGAAGAAATGCAGAGGTAATAGTTAAAGGATACAAAGTTTCAGTCATAAAAAATGAATAAGTCCTAGAGAGCATAAAGACTTTATACTCTTTATACAGCATAAAGTCTATAGTTAAAAATACCGTTTTGTAAACTTAAAATTTAGATAAGAAGATAAATCTTATGTCAACTGCTCTTTACATAATAATAATTAAAGGGAGCCGGAGGAAACTTCTGGAGATGATGAAATGTTTTTATGGCATTGATTGTAGTGTGGTTTCATGGGTGTATACTTATCTCTAAACTCATCAAGTTGTATGCCTTAAGTATGTATGTAAATATGTACGGCTTTTTGTATAACCATCATAACTCAGTCAAGTTGTTTACATATTTTTTTCTTTAAGCAATGCTGCGCAAAAGAATTATGTGAGCCACATAAGTAGTTTTGAAATTTCTAGTAGTCACATTAAAAAATAAGTGAAATTACTTTAATAATGTATTTTATTTAACAGTGTCATATTCAAAATTTTGTTTCAACAACCTGAATATAAAATATATAAATGGTATCTTTTAAGGCATTTTTTTTCTTTTTTCTTTTTCTTTTTTTTTTCTTCTTCTTTTTTTTTTTTAGAGGAGTCTTGCTCTGTTACTCAGGCTGGAGTGCAATGGCATGATCTTGACTCACTGCAACCTTCGCCTCCTGGGTTTTAGCAATTCTCCTGCCTCAGCCTTCTGAGTAGCTGGGACTACAGGCACACGCTGCCATGCCCAGCTATTATTTTGTATTTTACTAGAGACAGGATTTCACTGTCTTGCCCAGGCTGGTCTGGAATTCCTGAGCTCAGACAATTCACCTGCCTTGGCCTCCCAAAGTGCTAAGATTACAGACATGAGCCACCTCACCCTTTCATATTGAGACTTTGAACCTCGTATGCTTTTTACAGCACATCCCAATATGGACTAACCATATTTTGTGTGCTTGCTAGCCACATGTGGCTAGTGGCTGTCATATTGCACAGTGTAGGCTTATAGTAAAACATCACATGGTACTTTTAGTAATACCTGCTGGTTTCTTAGAATACCAACATAACATAAGACATGCATAACTTTCAAGAATATATGGAAGATAAGCTAACAACACATTTAATGTCTCGAATGGGCACAAAAGGCAACTGATTACTTGCTTAACTACTACTTTGCTGTATTCTCCCTGAGGGTATGTGTGTTCTGTTCACTACACAGTTCTTGAAATATCTGTTGGATGAATAAATTAAAGGAAAGGGAAGAATCAACCTCTGTTGTCTTGTTTCAGATTTGGTCAGTCCCTACTCCAAGATCTCATCCTGTTTTAATCAAATATGCCTCCGATAAGCCTTCATAGCATAGAAAGAGGCCCTCTCTGATTCTCTGATACTACCAATGAAGAGTTGAGAACACTGTTTAGGTAAAGGGGACTGATTCTGTGGCAGACCAATTCTCCCTGACAATCACACAGACAGGCCTGCATGACTGTCACACAGACAGGCCTGCAAAGCACTCCAGTTACACAGAAAGTTTTCCACAGTGCCACCTTAACATTGAGCAAATAGTTAACCTAGGGAAATTGGTGCCCAGACATCAAAGCTAGAAACGAAACATATGGTCAGAAGGAACCTTCCATAGGCGTCTCCCTAACCTGGAGCAAGTCAAAATAATAGAGACTGTCTTACATTCCTAGGGCCAAAAATCATCTTGGATCAACAGAATCTGAGACAAGTCAAGGTAACAGAGGCAGCTGTTAAATAGATTCCATTGAAGAGTCTAAGGCAGCTCCCTGGACCAAACTGTAAAGGAGATAAGAGAGAAATAATCACTCTGGTACCACAATAGACAGATCTTGAAGGTACTGGGGTTCTTTTAATCAGACTTAGCAAGCATTTTTTTTTTTTTGCCTCAGACCTTCTAGCTGAAACAAAATTAGTTACCAGTAGACTTCAGTGAATGCTATATTGCACATAGGCACAAAACTCCAACCTATATAAATACCAAGAAAATTATAACACTTTCATTTGGTCTGTTGGAATTATCTCCAGCCTTTTCCCTGTATCTGGTTATAGCAATAAATTCCCTTCTTTCCTAGTTTGTCTGCTTCTCGTTATTGGGCCTCAAGAAAATGCAGCCAGACTCGGCTTATTTCCAGGAACAATTCTTCATATTCTAGACCTAGGTATTCTTCGACATTTTGTCTCTTTCTACTGAATACCATAAGGAAAATTAGGGTAGGAAGAAAGAAGAGCAAAAGAAAGGTAAGAAGTTAGAAAATAAGGGACAGAAGAGAGCAAAATAATAAGGAAGCAAAGTAGAGAGCAAAATAATAAAGAAGCAAAGTATAAAATGTAAGCAAAAGATTAAGAGGGAGAAATATAAAGGAGGAAGACTGGGAGGGAGACAGCTGTCTCAGTGAAATTTTTTCTAATAGAAAGGTCAAATAAGACTTTTTTTAACTCTTGTGAAAAAACATGCCAGTCTTCCCCTCCTCAACCCTTCTCGATTAACTCCTTAACCAAGCAGTCAATTTTTGACAAATTAAACTGTATAGTAATTTTAAACATCATTAACTTTGTTTAAGAAATTTTGTTTTCAGTTAATTTTATAATATCATTGGAGAATGAGATCTAGACATCACTAATAAGGTAAGATAGTTATCTTTGCAGATTATTTCCTGTAATTATCTTCATAATTCATTATTATTAAGTATAAAGATTAAAAATATACATTGTATGATCAAAGTACATGAAAGTTCGATGAAATGAAAACTCTGACATTGAGTCTTGATTTTCACTTTTTTACAAAATGAGAGTAATAAACTACTTCCTTGGATCCTCATAAGGCTAATTGAAGTAATAGATATGGAGAACTTAAATACAATGTTTAGTGCTGAATTAGGACTCAATATTTTTCACATTATTAGTTAAAATGCAGAAGAGGAGGAATCAGTGGTTAAAATATATGATTTTTCTCTTTCTTTCCCTCCCTCCCTACCTTCCTCCTTTCCTTCTTTCCTTCCCTCCCTCTCTCCCTTTCTTCCTTCCTTCTTTCCTTCCTTCCTTCCTTCCTCCTTCCCTCCCTTCCTTCTTTCCTCCTTTCCTTTTCTTTTTTTCACAGGGTCTCCATGTCATCACCTAGGCTGGAGTGCAGTGGCATAATCATAGCTTATAGCTTATTGCAGCCTTGAACTCCTGGTCTCAAGTGATCCTCCCTCCTCAGCCTCCCAATACTAAAACTACAGGCTTGTTGCCCCACACCCGGCTAATTTTTAGTTATGGTCTTATCTACAGAATATTACCAAAAACATAAGTGTAGAGATAAAAAGGAAGGGATGTGCACACTGGTATTTGGTGGGGTCATATAATTGCCCACTTAACATTTATTGTCCATTCTGCTTGATTGAGGGTGTCCCTCAGTTGTGTTTTGGAAAATCATAGGCATCTAAGAGTCATTTGAAAATTTCTGATCACCTCATCACTGAAGAGTTTTGTCGTTGTTGTTCCTAAAATTATAAGAATATAAGATATTATTCTACTGCTTTGGAAAAGATCCAGTCAGTATTCACAATAGTTGTTTAAGAAGATACGTGGTAAAGCTATCAGGGTCCATGACAGGCTGCTAAATTTAAGGAATGAAGGAAGGGAATTGAGGGAATAAATAGTAAAGTAGACCAAGAATGTTTAGGATGGTGTAATAAAATTGATAAGGTTTATCACGGAAGTATTTATAATTATGGAGAGAATGGATATGGTAAACAGACATTTATCAAATTCTGGAAGGTATTAAAATCTCCTAGCTACTCCAATCACTGTCACTTATAAGATAGATGACTGTCTATACAGTCGTACACACTATAGTTTATAAGAATCAGTAATATTCATGCCACCTACTTCACTGCCCCAGTGAAAAATGAGCCTCTTTGTGCTGATGTCCTGTGATTGTTCTTCATTACTTGAAATGCTGTTAAGAGGTCTGAATAGTTAACAATGATTACAGATTTCCTGATCTTATAATTATCTCTGTTGGCAGATTATGAAGTGTTCTGGTCTGTTGTGTATAAAATACATTCTTTTAGCCTTGAAAAAAATTATTCTTTGTTTTGAAGCAACTTGATTCATAAAACATACTTTGTTAAAAAAAAACAGCAATCTATATCTCATAGAGCAGATCTAGATTCCTGAACTGAAGAAAAATCATGTGAGAACTTGCTTTTTATGCTTTGGTTCTTTCTTTGTAACTCCTCATGTTAGTCTAAGTGCAAACTAATAGAGCTCAAAATATGAGGTAATACTTGAAAGAGCCAGGCAAAGTAACAAGCTGTGTAAATGTTTCCCAGGACTAATAATTAAGGAGATATATAAGAATAATTTTGGCTGGGCGCGGTGGCTCATGCCTATAATCCCAGCACTTTGGGAGGCCGAGACGGGTGGATCACGAGGTCAAGAGATCAAGACCATACTGGTCAACATGGTGAAACCCCGTCTCTACTAAAAATACAAAAATTAGCTGGGCGTGGTGGTGCATGCCTGTAGTCCCAGCTACTCAGGAGGCTGAGACAGGAGAATTACTTGAACCCAGGAGGCGGAGGTTGCGGTGAGCCGAGATCGCGCCATTGCACTCCAGCCTGGTTAACAAGAGCGAAACTCCGTCTCGGAAAAAAAAAAAAAAAGAATAATTTTATTAAGCAATGTGATTGCCAACTAAGAAAACATTGAATGACCATTAAGGTAAATTCTGCATTTACTCCTTAAGAACCCTTTTCTCTAAACACATTTTTTTTTCTGGTTTCTTTATATGCATTGATTAAAAAAATCTTTCTACCAAATGACATTAAGATATCCCTCTTACATGCCCGGAATGAAGCCTACTTGACTGTAATGGATAAGCTTTTTAATGTGCTGTTGCATTTGGTTTGCCAGTATTTTATTGAAAATTTTTGCATCGATGTTCATCATGGATATTGGCCTGAAGTTTTCTTTTGTAGTAGTGTCTCTGCCAGGTTTTGGTATCAGGATGTTGTTGATCTCACTAAATGAGTTAGAGAGGATTCCCATTTTTTGTATTGTTTGGAATAGATTCAGAAGGAATGGTACCAGCTCCTCTTTGTATGTCTGGTAGAATTCAGATGTGAACCCGGCTGGACTTAGACTTTTTTGGTTGGTAGGCTATTAATTGCTGCCTTAACTTCAGCCCTTGTTATGGGTCTATTCAGGGATTCAGCTTCTTCCTGGTTTAGTCTTTGGAGGGTGTAAGTGTCCAGGAACTTATCCATTTTTTTCTAGATTTATTGGTTTTTGTGCATAGAGTTGTGTGTAGTAATCTCTGATGGTGGTTTGTGTTTCTGTGGAATCAGTAGTGATATCCCCTTTATCATTTTTTATTGCATCTTTTCAATTCTTCTCTATTTTCTTTTTTATTACTCTGGCTAGTGGTCTGTCTATTTTGTTGATCTTTTCAAAAAACCAGCTCCTGGATTTATTGATTTTTTGAAGGGCTTTTTGTGTCTCTATCTCCTTCAGTTCTGTTCTGATCTTAGTTATTTCTTGTCTTCTACTAGCTTTTGAATTTGTTTGATCTTGCTCCTCTAGCTCTTTCAACTTTGTGTCAATTTTAGATCTTTCCTTGCTTCCCATGTGGGCATTTAGTGCCATAAATTTCACTCTAGACACTGCTTTAAATGTGTCCCAGAGATTCTGGTATGTTTTGTCTTTGTTCTCATTGGTTTCAAAGAACATATTTATTTCTGCTTTCATTTAATTGTTTATCCAGTCATCATTCAGGAACCAGTTGTTCAGTTTCCATGAAGTTGTGTGGTTCTTAGTTAGTTTCTTAATCTTGAGTAAAAACAAGCAACAGGGAAAGGATTCCCTGTTTAGTAAATGGTGTTGGGAAAACCAGCTAGCCATGTGCAGAAAGCTGAAACTGGAACCCTTCCTTACACCATACAATAAAATTCACTCCAGGTAGATTAAAGATTTAAACATAAGACCTAACATCATGAAAACCCTAGAAGAAAATCTAGGCAATACCATTCAGGACACAGACTTAGGCAAGGATTTCATGACTAAAACACCAAAAGCAATGGCAACAAAAGCCAAAATAGACAAATGGAATCTAATTAAACTTAAGAGCTTCTGCACATCAAAAGAAATTATCATTAGGGTGAACCAGAAACCAACAGAATGGGAAAACATTTTTGCAAGCTACTCATCTCACAAATGGCTAATATCCAGAATCTACAAAGAACTACAACAGATTTACAAGAAAAAAAAAATCAAACAGCCCTATCCAAAAATGTGCAAAGCATATGAACAGAAACTTTTCAAAAGATGCTCATCATCACTGGTCATTAGGGAAATGCAAATCAAAACCACATTGAGATACCATCTCATGCCTGTTAGAATGGCAGTCATTAAAAAAATCTGGAGACAACAGATGCTGTAGAGAATGTGGAGAAATAGGAACATTTTTACACCATTGGTGGGAGTGTAAATTAGTTCAACTATTGTGGAAGACAGTGTGGCGATTCCTCAAGGATCTAGAAATAGAAATACCACTTGACCCAGCAATCCCATTATAAAGACACATTCATACGTATGTTCATTGCAGCACTGTTCACAATAGCAAAGACCTGGAACCAACCCAAATGCCCATCAATGACAGACTGGACAAAGAAAATGTGGCACATATACACCATGGAATACCATGCAGCCATAAAAAATGATGAGTTCATGTCTTTTGTAGGGACATGGAAGATTCTGGAAACCATCATTCTCAGCAAACTGACACAACAACAGAAAACCAAACATCACATGTTTCACTCATAGGTAGGTGTTGAACAATGAGACCACATGGACACCAGGAGGGGAACATCACACATTGGGGTCTGTTGGGGGGTGGGGAACTAGGGGAGGAATAGCAGGGGGTGGGGAAGTTGGGGAGGGACAACATTGGGAGAAATGCCTGATGGAGGTGATGGGGAGATGGAGGCAGCAAACCACCATGGCATGTGTGTACCTATGCAACAATCCTGCAAGATCTGCACATGTACAGCAGAAGTTAATTTTTTTTAAATAGAAAAGGAATTTCAATTTTTTTTTTAAAAAAAGGAATATAAAAATAAGGGGAGGAAGGCAGCAAATCACACTGCCACATATGCACCTATGCAACAATCTTGCACGTTCTTCACATGTACCCCAAAACCTAAAATGCAATAAAAAAAATCCCTCTTATACTTTCCTAATATTTTCTATTAATTTCCTTAATTTTATTAGGTAGATTTGAAAATATCAGAAGTAAAAAAATGTGAAAGAGGTGAACAGTCTTACCATGATTGTCTTCCACCCACTAAAATTCTAAGCCTCTTAGGAAGTAGTATTGTTGTTAGATTTCTGCCTATCCTTCCTGAGATGTCTTTGCAAATATATATCCATTCAAAGAGATATTGGTTCCAGGCTTTTTATACACAAGTTATAGCGTGATTTTTGTACACTGTGTGTGTGAGTTTTCATTTAATGATGAATTCCATTTAAGCATAAAAGAGTCTGGAAATTTTGAGAGTTGTCATTTTATGTTTTCATTATAAATAGAAATTTTTCAAAATTATTTATTAATCATTATTCTATTGTCCTATACATGTGGGTGTTCATGGCTTGGGTTTATATTCTTATAAATTAGTCACTTTATAAAATGTCACAGGTTTTTCTCCTTTTGTTAATTTTTAAAAAGATCCAATAACTTTAATCCGATAGTATAAAAGTATATCTGGTAATTTTTACAGAATTATACATCATTTCTACAACATATTAGATGTCAATTTTCTTTAATTATCTTCAGTGAAATACAGTATCTACAGTAAATTTACTGTACAAATCTGGAAATTTACCTGCACAAATCTAGAACTGTACTGGTAAATTATAAAAGTTATTTATTCATTTATGCAAATTTATGGGATACATGATAAATGTTTTTCATGTATATGACTAGTAATAAAGTCAGAGTATTTAGGGTGTCTATCACCTGAGTACAGTATATTTTTGAATAGTATAGTCATCCCACTTTTCTATAAAATGTTGTATTTATTCTTTCTAACTTATCACACATTTGCACGCTTTAACCCACTTCTTTCCATCCTCCTTCCTGGCCTCAATCATCCTTCATAGTCTCTGTATTTATTTTTCCACTATCTATATGTGTTCAATGTTGCTTAGCTCCACATATAAGTGAGAACATGCAAAATTTGTCTTTTCTTGGCTGGCTTTTATTTCTTATGATAATGACCTCTAATTCCTTTCATGTTGTTCCAAATGACATGATTTTATTCTTTATTTTGTGGCTGAGTAGTATTCCATTTTGTATATATATCCTATTTTCTTTATCCACTTATCAGTTGATAAACACTTAGGTTAATTTCATGTCTTCGATATTATGTGTAGTACTTCAATAAGCACGTGATTGCAGGTATCCTTTGATCTATGATTTTTTTTTTTCCTTTATGTAGCTACCTGGAAGTTGGATTACTGTATTAGATAGCAATTTTATTTTTAGTTTGTTGAGAAACCTCTATACTGTTTTCCGCAGTGGCTACACTAGTTTACATTTTCACCAACGGTGTGTAAGGGGTCCATTTTTGCTATATCATTGTTAAAATCTGCTATTTTTTGTCTTTTTATTAGTAGCCATTTTGACTGGGGTAAGATGATATCCAATTGTGTTTTTATTTGCATTTCTCTGATGATTAGTGATGTAAGAATTTTTCTTATACCTATTGGATATTTTTATATTTTCTTTTGAGATGCCTGTTCATATCCTTTGCTCACTTTTAAATGAATTTTTTCCTGATGAGTTGCTTAAGGTTCTTGTATATTCTAGATATTAGTCTCCTGTCAGTTGAGTGATTTCTACATATTTTCTCTCATCCAGAAGGTTGTCTCTTCAATCCATTGATTATTTCTTGTGCTGTGAAGGATATTTTTTAGTTATTTAAATCCCATTTGTCCACTTTGTTTTTGTTGTTTGTGTTTCAGAGTTCTTATTCTTTGCCTAGACAAATGTCTAGGAAAGTTTTCCCTAGGTTTTTTTCTAGTATCTTAATAGTTTTGGGTCTTACATTTAAGTCTAATTCATTGTGAGTTGATTTTTGTGTATGGTGAGAGACATGGGTCTAGTTTCATTTTTCTGCACATGATTGTCATATTTTCCCAGTACTGTTTATTGAAGAGGATCTCCTTTCCACCAACGTAAGTTCTTGTCAGCTTTGTCAAAAATAAGTTGGCGTTAAATGTGTAGATTTATGGGTTGTCTATTCTGTTCCATTGGTTGATATGTCTACTTTTATACCAATACCATGCATTTTTGGTTATTATAGCCTTATATTTTTCAGTTAAATAATATGATGTCTCCAGCTTTGTGCTTTTTGCTCAGAATTCTTTTGGCTTTTTGGGCTTTCTTTTGCTTCTGTACAAATTTTAGAATTTTTTTTTCTAATTCTATGAAGAACTACATTGGTATTTTGATAGAGATTGCATTCAATTTGTAGAATGCTTTGAATGTGGTCTTTTAAAGATATTCATCTGCTCCATCAGCATGGGATGTTTTCCCATTAATTTGTGTCATCTTCATTTTCTTTCATCAGTGTTTGTAGTTTTTCTTATACAGCTCTTTTCCCTTGTTTAAGTTTACTGGTAGGTAGTTTTATTTTTGTAGCCATAGTAAATGAGAGTTCCTTTTTTCACATCTTTATTATCTAGGTAATTATTAGTGTATAGATATGTTACTGATTTTTGTATGTTTATTTTGTATCTAGCAACTTTACTGACCAGATTTATCAAGTCTAAGAGTGGGTATTTTTTGTGTATGTGAAGTCTTCAGGTATTTCTTGATATATAATCAAATTATTATAAATAAGTACAGATGACTTTCTCTTTTCCAATTTGGATGACTTCTATGTTGTCTCTTGCCTAATTGCTGTGGTTAGGATTTTCAGTACCACGTTGAATATGAGTGGGGAAAGTGGGCATCCTTGTCTTTTTCCAGTTCTCAGAGGAAAGGTTTAAATCTTTTCCCCACTAAGATTACTGTTAGCTGTGGGTTTGTCTATGGCCTTTATTATATTGAGATATTTTCCTTCTATCCATAGTTTGTTTGAAGTATTTATTGTGAAGGGATGTTGAATTTTATAAAAAAAAATTTCTGCTCTGTTTTGGAATGATCATACAGTTGCTGTCATTCATTTAAAAAATGATCATATAGTTTTGTTATTCATTTTTAAAAATAAAATTGCTATTGACGTAATGTATGATGTTTATTGATTTTGTACATTGAACTGCCACTGGCAAGAATTTCACTTGATATTGGTGTGTTATCTTTTTGATATGCTGTTGGATTCAGTTTGCTAGTATTTTGTTGAGGATTTTTGTTTATGTTCATCAGAGATATTGGCCTGTAGTTTTCTTTTTTGTTGTGCCCTTGTCAGGTTTTGGTATCAGGGTGATGCTGGACTCAAAATGAGTTAGGGAGGATTTCTCCTCTTTGATTATCTGGAATAGTTTAAAGGGGACAGATCCCAGGTTTTTCTTTTATGTCTGGAAGAATTTGGCTTTGAATCCATCTGGTCATGGGCTTTTCTTTTTTGGGAGACTTTTTATTTCTGACTTAATCTCACTACTTATTTGATCTATTCAGGTTTTCTATTTCTTTATGATTCAAATTTGCTCACCATGGTAAGAGACATTACAAATATATCAAGGTATGAACTCAAGCAAATTTTTTAAAGGTGTCTGTAAAGCTGAATATTATTATCCGAGACAGAGCTATCACTGACATTTAATAATATTATACTAGTCATAGTTTGTACATTAGTATTCATGACTTAAGAATTACATCTACTTTTTTTGTATGTAAAATGATGGAATTACAGAGTTCTTTGTCATCTTACAAAAGTAACATTGCCTCACTAAATGCGCAATTAAATGCTTCCCTCAAATTTATATTTTATCAGTGGTTTATGATACCAGTAAAAGGAATAATAGAGCCTTAAACATATTCTGTCTGTGTCAGGCTTAAACAATGCCATATAATACTTACATACAGCTCATATCTCCCATTTTTAGCAATAAGAAGAGTTACTGAAAGAACAGAAGGCTTGATGCCTTTGAGAGACCAAGGGTGAAGGATCACTTGAGTCCAGGAGTTTGAGACCAGCCTAGTAAAGATGGCAAGACCTCCATCTAAAAATTTAAAAAAATACTAAAACAGCTGGGAATAGTGGTGTGTTCCTGTAGTCCTAGATACTCAGGAGGCTGACGATGTAGGATCACTTCAGCCCAGGAGTTCGAGGTTGCAGTGAGCTATGACGGCACCACTGCACTCCAGCATGAACAACATGGTGGGATTCTGTCTCAAAATAAAATAAATAAAATAAAATATATTGAATGCTATCAGCTTAAATGCCATTAGCATTTTACTTTATTCTTTAAAATACAGGTATATAGAGCTCAACGACAACTAGAGATATCAGAGAACACATATATGATTATATACTCTTCCTTCACCCAAAAATTTTGGAAGAGCATAAAACCAAAACAAGAGTGTAATTATACATGACTAAACATATATGCAGGACATAAAATAATAAAATGTGATTTTTATTGAATCAAATTGAGTATTTTGAATAAAGTTAAAGACTGTTATCAAATTGCAGTTTAATAAAACTCAAATTACAGAGTGAATAAAATTACACATTTCAGTACTTACCTCATTATGTTCATTAAGATTAATTTCCATGTGGTCACTATTAGGATAATCATCACTTGTAACATATTAAGTCTGCCACTGCCACTAACTTTTTAAATTAAAATTTTTGAATATGAATGCAAAAAAATGATATGGGGAAAATTAAGTGAATGCATATTGTTCTGTGTTTATTAAGTGTCAAGCCAGTAGTTGAGTAGACATTAGAAATTTCACTAAGTCCCGCATCCCAAATGCATCAAAAAAGAAAGAACACAATATTAATCGTGCAATGTCTCACACTGCATGCCAAAAATATTCTTTATTTCCTCTTGAATTATGTAATTTTTGGCACCTTGAAAGAGTGTATTCCATAAAAATAACAAAATGGGCTATTATAGAAAAAGATGCAACTATTTATAAGAAAAGACAATTCTTTATTCTTGAGTAAATGGTTGGATTAGTAAAATCTTTAAATTATAAATTACCATGTTAATGGCATTGGCTTTAATTAGAAATTGATTTAAGTGATTTCCAGTTCAAAATATTAAAATAGGATGATTTCTCTGCAACCTCTTTATGGTTTAGCAAGTCAAATTCCAGAGTTTTAAGGAAAATGGAAGGCTTGAGTCAAAAGAGAATCTGGAAATTCTATTTAGGAGTGAGTTATTATTATAATGTGCTTCATATTAAGATACGGCAAGGTTGAAACCTATAAATTATGTGCCAGTTGAATAAAATGCACGTATTCTTTAGGACATATGATTTAAATGAAATTAGTTGAATGCAATGTATTTTATTTAACTGGAAGGTCCTAAAGAATAAAAAACTATCATAACATTCTTGTTCATCTTCTCAAAGGTGGAAAGATCTGTTTTACAAAGTAGATGTATCTAAACAAATACCATAAATTATTAGTGAACTGAATATGTAAAACTCTATTCTAAAAATAGACACTCTTCTTTCAAATGAAATATGTGTATAGATATTTACTCTTTCATTCATTCAACAGATATTCATCTTATAACTATCACCAATAATATACATGATTGATTGATTGATAGATAGATAGATAGATAGATAGATAGATAGATAGAGCAATAGACAGATAGAAATATATGAGACAGTCTATTAGGGGAATTTTCTCAAGCTATTATCATGGCTGAGAAGTCCCACAGATGGACTGTCTACAAGTTGGAGAATGAGGAAAACCAGTAGTGTGGCTAATTTTAAGTCCAAAGGCCTCATAATTAAGGAAGCCAATAGTAGTACTCACTTGCAGTCCAAAGCTGAAGGCCTGAGAAACTTGGGGTGCAGAGGGTACACAAAGTTCAAGTCCCAGAGCCCAAAGACCAGAGAACCTGGAGTCCTGATACCGTTAAGGCTGTATTGCTTTAGGAGGTAATGTTTCCTATATTATTAGATTTAATTTAGAAATATAACTAATACAAATTTTTATTTAGTTGGATTAAGAAGTATAATTTTTCAACTTAGTAATTTTTTTGATATTTGTCAGTACAAAAGTATAAATATTTTTGATGAAGAAAAACATTGCTATTTTTATTTTAATTCTATATATTTATACATTTTAAAACATATTTTCTATATATTTTATTTTCTATGACTCATATATATATTACATATATATATTCTTTATTGCTCCAATTATATTTGAATGTGCATTAATTCAACTATATAACTCAAGACTCTAATTAGTCATTCAAACCATCTTCTTCCAGAAAACACATGATATGCTCAGTTTCTCTGCACTTTCATGCATATATTTTCAGACTGAGATATGCTAATATAAATGACTCTTCATAAATAAATAAGCAAATTTGATATATCAAATTACTGCAACAGAATATAACATGGATAAAATGACAATGGCTGTGGAGTTAGATCTTGATTTAAAACCCAGTCTTCCAATGGAGGGTTACATGACTTCTCTAAATAAAGATATTATCACTTATAAAAAGAGTATCATAGGAATAGGAGCTTATACAATTTACTGCCTCCTATATGCTGTGCATCATTGTAGAAAAATCACTTATATTAACTCTTTTAACCATTGCAACAACCCTTTTGGATGAGTATTAGATAACCCTGTCTATTTTATAGAGAACACAGGCACAAGGACCCTAATTAGTGTAAGGTCCATCAGGGAGCATGGTGAGAAAAAAGTCTGAACTCAGGAGTGTGGCTTTTATTTATTTTAGCTTTGGTTTGTGAAGAATATAGAGTTACTAGGTATTTAAAGATGATAAGTTTCAGGAAGCATAAAGCCTAATGTATTTGAATAAAATAATGCAAGTTATATAGGCTGGCATTATTTAAAAAAAAGAAGAAGAAAGGAAGAAAAGAAGGGAGGAAGAACAAAAGGAAAGTAAGAATGAGGAAGGAAGGTAGATAACTTAGAAATAAATAACAGTTAAAAAAATCATATAACTTGAAATTATACAATCTAAATCTCATGGCATATTGTTATTAATGGGCAATTTTATGTAGAAAGTTTTATTCCATAATATAAATTTTATACTTTCTCCCTTGAACCATTTCCTGGGTAATATAATAGATTTTGTGTTCTTGTTCACAACTCACTGCTCTATTAGAGTAAGACAATTTTACATCCTTGCCCTTTGGACATTACTCACAATGTTTTGTTTCCTTGACTTAGAGTTTGGCTTGGCCACAGGATTTTCTTTGGCTAAGAAAATATATATGATCATGACAAATGGCATTCCCAAACAGTACTTTAAATTCATTTGAAGGGATTGGTTAGGATCCCTATATATTTCCCCCTCCCTCTTAAAGAACACATCCAGAGATAGGTTTCTGCTTCAGTCTGGTACTGTAGGGAGAAGAAATGTGGAGGCAAAGCCACACCTGGAGTAGAGCTATAGCTGACTCACGGGCCACATGTAGCTTCAGTGAAAAATTAATGTTCATTGGTGAAAACAACAAGGATTTGGAGGGTTACCTGTTATGCAACACAGCCCAGCAAAATTACTAATGCATCACAGTAATTATCCCATTATAATAACCTTGCTTAAAACGTGTTTTATTATGATAAAGCTCTATGTTTATGTATTTTCTACAGCCATTATTTTAGACATCTTCCTCATAAGCAATACTTGAGGCTTAGTCATGAAAGTTATAGATTCTAGAGACTGTATTTTGCTTCATTAGGTCTAGACTTGATCCTAGTATCTTAAATTTTAACAAAAATCCAACAGTTTTCTGATATGTGTTTTGAGAACATGATTTTTAGAAAAAAAAGATTGTCATTCTATTAGTTCTCATGATAACATTTACTTCTGTAAAATTGGTGTGCTTTGTAAATGTAGAATAAAGTTGATCCTGAAAATAATGCATATTTTCTTAAATCAGCATTAACTATGATTATCTTAGGTTTGGTGATATTAGTGGAAGTTTCAGAACTTAATTTTATTTTTCATATTAAAATTTTGCATATATTATACTTTAAAAACTGCTCAGAAATAAATAATACCTTAAGCTCCATCCAATTCTTCTTTAATTGTACTTCCCTTTTGGAAGCCATTAATAATATTTGAGTGACTCCTGTTCCCTCAGACATTCTATGCATAATAAAAATCAGTAACTCTTGATTCTAATATTGCTTTACAGTATACTCTATCTGTCTATCTAACTTTCTATCATCTATCTGCCTTTCATCTTCATATGTTGATCTCTCTACCTACTCTTCTGAAACTTTTTTTATTTATGCAGAAAGATACTCTGGACACAGTTTTATAACTTACTGTGCTCATTTAATAGTGTATTTTGGATGTTTTTCCACATTAGTACATCCAGAAAATATCTTATTTTTGAAAGTACCAATACAAAAATATCTTCTGTGAATATTTAGTGATTAATTCAACCATATACCTATTGACAAGACTTTTGATTTACATATTTTGCTACTACAAATATCGCTGAATTACACACACGCATATACTTATGGAGTGCTTTTCTTTTGAAGTAGAGATAACTAAATATCACTTTTCTGTATTATTTCTCACTCATTTTTGTACAGCAACTAATTTAGCATGTGAAAAGTCACTATGTTGTTAACACTCCCTTGACAAATAATGGTTTAAGGTAAGAGGGCTTGCTACCCGGAAAAAAAATTTAAACAATAATAAATTCATACATTTGTAATGTCTCTTACTATGATGAGCATTTCTTTGTGATGTGAAGGTATATATATAGCAATCATGAAAATATAACTGCTTTTTCATTTCAATATTAGCCTATTCAGTCTTCCAAATATTAAAAAATATTATATACTTAAGCATGTATTGCTTGAGGAATTGATTTTCCCTGTATGAATAGATTTGCTTTAGAAATATAACTAGTATGAATTTTAGTTTAACTTGGATTAAAAGGTATAATTTTGGCCGGGCGCGGTGGCTCAAGCCTGTAATCCCAGCACTTTGGGAGGCCGAGGCGGGTGGATCACGAGGTCAAGAGATCGAGACCATCCTGGTCAACATTGTGAAACCCCGTCTCTACTAATACAAAAAAATTAGCTGGGCATGGTGGCGCGTGCCTGTAATCCCAGCTACTTAGGAGGCTGAGGCAGGAGAATTGCCTGAACCCAGGAGGCGGAGGTTGCAGTGAGCCGAGATCGTGCCATTGCACCCCAGCCTGGGTAACGAGAGCGAAACTCCGTCTCAAAAAAAAAAAAAAAAAAAAAAAAAAAGGTATAATTTTTAAATTTAGTAATATTTTGATGTTTGTAGATACAATAGTGTAAATATGTTTTATAAATAAATAAAATATTGTTATTTATATTTTCATTCTATATATTTTACACATTTTTGCTGGGATTATCTTTCATAAAAATAAGACTTAATAGAATCCTCTATAGCCCATTCTCGCGATAAAAATCTCATTACTGTTTTTTCTTAATCTTTTGTATAAGTTCTGAATGTATTTTTGTTGAGCTTCACCCACAGTTTTGGGCAAGCATTAGTGCTTAAGAATTTTTTTTAATTTCTGCAGTGAACATATACCAGCACATTGACTTACAGTCTGTTTGTATTTAGATAATCACCTGAACTTTATTATTTGACTAGGTTTATTTTTTTCCTCATTCTTATTGTTTTATTAGTATTTTTATTCCTTAGGTCTTCCTCTGGTTTTCTTTATATTCATATACTAAAAATATAAAATACCTACTTTTAAAATGTGTAATATGAAAAGGTTTTCTGATTACCTGGTGTTTAGATATTTTATGATAGCCTGTTACTATAAGTCAGTTACTTGAACGTAAGAGAGTAGCAGTCAATGGAATGTTTTGTTTTTCTGAGAGAGAAAGAATACAGATTTAAATGAATCTTAGTGTACTATTTTAGGAGTCTTATCTATTTTTTTTCTTTCCCTATTTTTCCGCTTTATATATAGAGTCTAGAACTATTATTCTTTGTTCACACATGAAATTCCAGGGAATCCTCCAGCTTTTCTCTTTATCTTCCTCTTAAAAATACTCCCCAGGATAGGAAGTGTGGTTTGTTCAGATGTGAATAACCTTGTGTCACATGTTACAAGTGAGTGGGAATTTAACTTTTATGTTTTCTTTAATCTACATTTTCTCAAGAAAAATAGAACAAATATTTTTCTGCTTCTTAATATTCTGATAATTTTAAATGCATGCCTCTGAACTGCTTGTCACTTTGTTGTAAAATCACCAAGTATGTTTCACTTTGAAGTTGGGGCCCTCTCTCTCTCTCTCTCTCGTCCTACTTCTCTATTACAGTGTGTAAAACAGTAAGTTAGTGGCTCCACAGTAGACTCACGTGATTCTGAATCTGGCAGGAGGCAGGTGGTAACACTTCCCCATGGATTGAAAGCTTTTGTTTTGGAGACTTTGTGGAGTTGACTGACCACTAATAATGCTAGAAGTTTCATTATGAAGGAGAGGTGTGTCTTGGCACCATCAATTCCTAACATTTTAATTCCTATAGAACTTGAGGTCTTCATAGTCTCCAACAGGAAACAATACACTGAGTTCATTCTTTTCATTGTTTTATACAAAATCACAGCATAGTTGGCTTCATTACTTAGCACATCTTAACAATGAGAAATGTCTGTTACACATGATAGACATCAGTTACATAATAATTGAATGAAAATTACATAGAAAAATAGCGTATTGTCATATCTGTATATAGAGAACAAAGTCTTAAGGAAGAAAACATGTATTTTATTCCTTTATTATCTTCCAAATATCTTCCAAATATTTATCTTCTAAATATCTTTCAAATATTTTTCTTCCAAATATTTAACATTTCCAAAATTGTTAGTATGGGGTGATACAACTCCTTAAGTCATTTTTTTTGTTTGCAAATCTTTTGCCTTCTATGTGTGTGTGTTTGTGTGTATGTGCAATAACTTTTATCTCAACTTCAATTAACAAATGTAAATAAAATGTGACAGGGGATGTAGGTTTTCTGACCTTAGTTTCAAGAATGTCAATGTAGGGTTTAATAATCTAAATCTAAGTTGTTTGTTTCTACTCAGAAGATCAGAAATTCAAGCCACCTTAGATATTATCTGATGTATTTCTTCCTGAGATCTGCAGAAACTAAATAACTGCAAATAAAGTAAATCTAGGTAGAGGATTATAGCTGTCTACAACATAACTGGAACAGCATACGAGGCAGTTTCTCCTAACTTCCAACTAAAATACTATGAAAGACAAAAAAAAAAAAAAAAAAAAACCCAAACTCAAAATATAAATAGAAGTGAATCCTTAAAGACTAATTATTTTTTTTTCACAATGGCTATTTTTTAAATTAATATTTCAATAGTTCTTAGGCAGTAGGTAGTGTTTGGTTACAGGGATAAGTGCTTTAGTGAGATTTTGATGCACCCACAATCTGAACAGTGTAAACTGTACCAATGGGCAGTCTTTTATCCTTCACATTCCTCCCATCCTTCCCCCAGAGTCCCCAAAGTTTATTGCATTATTCTTACATATTTGTGTCCTCATAGCTTAGCCCCCACTTAGAAGTGAGAACATACCATGTTTGGTTTTACATTCCTGAGTTAACTGTAGTTAGAATAATGGTCTCCAACTCCATCCATGTTACTAAAAATGCTATTATTTTGTTCCTTTTTATGACTGAGTAGTATTCTTTTTTTTTTTAATTTCAGGGAGGGGAGCACTACACACTGGGGTCTGTTGGAGGGAAATAGGGGAGGGACAGTGGGGGGTGGGGAGTTGGGGAGAGATAGCATGGGGAGAAATGCCAGATATAGGTGAAGGGGAGGAAGGCAGTAAATCACACTGCCACGTATACACTTATGCAACAATCTTGCATGTTCTTCACATGTACCCCAAAACCTAAAATGCAATAAATAAATAAATAAATATTTCTAAAATATAAATGGAGCTTCCACTAAATTATGGGTCATCACTTTTTTTTTATGAACAGGGACAGAGAGTAAATATTTTAGATTTGCAGAAGACGTGATCTCTGCCACAGCTTCTTATCATGTAGCCACTGGTCATTGCAGATCAAAAATGGCCATGAATAAGCATATCTGTGTTCCAAAATTTACAAAAAGAAAGAAGAAGAAGTGGGCCACATATGTCCTGCAGGCTGAATTTGACCCATGGGATCTATTTGCTTGCCCTGTGCTAAGTATGATGTCCACTGTACTAAGTGAACTAATCAGAGACATACGTATATTTCATCTCAAGCAACAAAATAATCACACTCGTCAGAACAGAAGAATTGGAACAGAAATACTCTTTCATCTTAGTCCTGTGTGTCAAAAATGCTCTCAGGTTTAGCCAATCAGGTCAGAGGAGACAGAGGTCAGGACATTTCTTCCCTTAAGAAAAACCTCCCTGCTGCTTGGGCACAGGTTGACTGCTTTGTTTATGGTAGGCCATGATGCCTAGGGGAAAACTCTCTTCTTACAGCTACACTCTCTGTCTGCTGATGATCATTCCTTCCTATTGGATTTTCAGACATTGGTGTAGTAATAGCTCCCTACTTTTGTTAGCCTCGAGGTGGTAATACACTATCCTTTATTGGATTTTCTGGTCCTGTTTCAACTTTATAAATAGCCCTATTATAAGTCTTATAAATTATCTAGTATAAACCACTAATCCTGAATTCTGTCTAGATCTTGACTGATATAAAAGGGGAAAAGATACATTTATCTTTGTCTTAGAATCTGAAAAGATATCAGTATATCCCTGAGGCCAGCACTTTCATTACCTTTCCTATTCCGAGTTTCTTATTGGTATCCTCATTGTAGGCTTGGTGGCTTCATGCAAACCAAAGACTGCGGCATGGACCAAGATACCTACATCTTGTACACCTAGAAGCAGCAGTGTGTGTTGAATCCTTCCACGACTTAAGAACAGAAGATATTAGCTTCCCCTCACTTTGCATGCCCTTGCTAAATCAAGGGCTCTTGTTTTATTAACAGGCTTTCTGCAAAGGAAAAATGTCATTGCATTGTGTGTAGAAATTGTCAGAAAAATAGAAACAGTTACTGCTGATCATCCTTACTATTCAACCACATGTTAAATGAGAAACCTGTCCATTATATACATGTCACAAAATATGAAGGTTTTCTAAACTCAACTTGACATACTTGAAACAAAATATTAACGATAATACTTTGATTAAGATGATTTAAATATCTGTAACAAAATTAAAAATGTAGGACACCAGAACAAAAGGAGTAAACTAGGAAACTATCCTGGGTAAACTAGATCGTATTGCTAACTATCCACACAGCACTATTCAGAATCTCTATCTTCATTTGCTAAGTTTCAGGTTTTAGAAAATTGACCCAAATTTTAAAATTTACTTATTTTTACCTTATTATCTGCAGTTCTATCAATGTTTTCCTTATGAAATTTTGTATTTTTAGAATTCTTTTTTCTCTTATTATACTTGCTAAGGGCTTATTAGTTTTTTCATTCCTTTTTTAAACATAAATTTAATGAATTTCTACCCCAAACTTTCTGTCATGACTTTTTTCTACTTACTTTGGGTTTAATTTCCTGACTTCTTTAACTTTTGATATAAATATTGAGATTATTCATTCAGGAATTAAACAAAAAAAAATAAAGGGGATCCAAATTGGAAAGGAAAAAGTTGAATTATCCTTGTTTGTAAGGATATCGTACATTTGGAGAAACCTAAAGACTTACAAGAAATTATTGGAGTAGATGAACAAATATAATAAAGTTACAGGATACAAAATAAACATTAAAAATCAGTAGCATTTCTATGTGCCATCAGTGAATAATCTTAAAAAGGCATCAAGAACTTGACTCATTTGCAATAGCCACAAATAAAATAAAATACCTAGGAATAAACTTAAGCAAAGAAGTGAAGAATCTCTACAATAAGAACTGTAAAACATTGATTCAAGAGTTGAAGAGGACACAAACAAAAAGATATTTCATGTGACTGATTGATAGAATCAATATTATTAAAATGTGAATACTACTAAAGCAATCTACAGATTCAATGCAATTCCTATAAAAATATTAATGACATTTTTCACAGAAAAAAATTCTAAAATTTATATAGAACCTCAACTCATTTATAATATATACATTTAAATCTACAGTTTCAAACACTACTATGTATATTAGTGTGTGTGTGTATGTGTGTGCACATATATATGTTATGTTTTCATTTTTTGGTTCAAGCATGTTTTCTATTTTTACTTTTATGAATTTTAATTAGATGTTTATTAAATAATTTTCAAATATTTGATAATTTCCTATTTTTGTTTGTACTGTTTCTGGCGTAGCTACCTTAAAGTTAGAGAGCACTATATGACTTCAATTCTTTGACATTTGTTGAGGCTTGATTTATGTCCCAGAGTTTTAGTCACTTTACTAGATTTATATGTGTACTTTTTAAAAAGTATATGTATTATGTATGCAGTTTTTGTTTTTAAGTTTTATATATGGCAATTAGAACACTTTAGCTAATCATGTGGTCCAATTACCTTTAGTTTCTTAAAAATATTTTTTAAAATCTCTTGCTTGAAGAATCTACTTTTAAAAAATGTATTACTTAAAGAATATCTTGATTTCACAATATGCCTGTAGATATGTCTATCTTTTTTATTCCTGTTCTTTAAAATATTTGCTTATACATTTTGAGATGTTTTTTAATAAAATTGCCTTATTACGTCTAGACTTTTAGTACAGTTGCAAATGCTTTCTTTTATATAACATTTATATTTGCTATATATATTATTGTTATAAGAAACACTGACTTCCTGCATAGTCAAAATTCTAAGTATAACTTTTCACTCTGTAAAAACTTAATAATTGCATACTGCCAACTGTCAGAAGTTTGACTAATAACATAAAGTCGTTAATATATATGTTGCATGTTATGTATTTGTATGTATTATATACTTTTTTTTGTTTTCAAATATGTACACATTGTAGAAAAGTGAAATTGAGCCAATTAACAATATATTATTACATATTTATTTTTTTGTGGTGAGAGCACTTAATATCTACTGTTTTAGCAATTTTCTTTTTTTTTACTTTTTTTAAAAACTTTAAGTCACTCTTGTTGCCCAGGCTGGAGTTCAGTGGCATGATCTCAGCTAACTGCAGCCTCTGCCTTGCAGGTTGAAGTGATTCTCCTATCTCAGCCTAGCAAGTAGCTGGGATTACAGGTGCTCGCAACTACAACTGGCCAGTTTTTGTATTTTTAGTAGAGACAGGGTTTCACCACATTAGCCAGGCTGGTCTAGAACTCTTGACCTCAACTGATTCACCTGCCTTGGCCTCCAAAAGTGCTGGGATTACAGGTGTGAGCCACCACACCTGGCCTACATAACACATTTTTAGATTAGAGCAAAATACTAAAAATAAAACATTATTAAAAAACATAGTTTATATTCATTACATGGAAATGGATCATCATAAAGTTTTTTATCCTCATCTTCTTCACACTGAGTAGGCTGTGGAGGAGGAGAAAGAAGAAAAGTGGTCTTGTTGACTCAGGGGTTGGTCATGTTGACTCTTTCATAGGTGGAAGAGGTGGAGGAGTTGAAAGGGGAGGCAGGAAAGGTGGGCACATTGGTATAAATGTATTGAGGAAAATAATCCCCTTAGAAGTGGATACACATAGGCCGGGTGTGGTGACTCAGGCCTGTAATCCCAGGACTTTGGGAAGCCAAGGTGGCTGGATTATCTGAGTTCAGGAGTTTGTGACTAGCCTGGGCAACATGGTGAAACCCATTTTATGAAAAATACAAAAAATTAGCTGGGCTTGGTGGTGTGCACCTGTAGTCCCAGCTACTCAGGAGGCTGAGGCAAGAGAATTGCTTGAACCCGGGTGGCAAAGGTTGCAATGAGCAGAGATCATGCCACTGCACTCCAGCCTGGATGACCAGAAGTGAGCAGACATTTCAGAGTCAACTGTTTTTTATCTTATTATATAGTTTTATTTATTTATTACTTAAAAATACCAAATTATTTTTGGTTGAGTGGCATAATAGATGAAAATTGTAGTGAGAATTGGATGCTCTGTATATTATTGCTCACAAGGAGGAGTTTTCTTTTGCTTTTGGCAAGGAATTTTATTTGAGGGAGAACATATAACTACAACCAAAGCTTAAAATGACCTAAAGCTGTTTCACCCTCTCAGAGAACTGGTTTATTTCTGAATCATTCTTATTTCTAGGATATTGGAATTCTCGACTACCAAACTGAGTGTGTGTGTTCACCAGGGATTTTCTTCCTTGTGGTTTCTCAACTTAGACTGTTGTTCCTTAGTTCTACAACTCTTCCAGAAGCTGTATTTACCTTCTGAACCACTTAACTGTCATTTTCTGCTTAGCTTCTGAACCTCTCAGCTGCTACTTTTGACATCTGCAATTACCTGCAAGGGGAAAGCAAGATATAATTCAAGATTTACTACTTTGATCTTTACTTAGGTATACCGGGTCCATAAAGCATTGCTTTCTTGGGAGTCTTTATGGCCTTTAAGGGTAATGCTATTTCATTTTGTCACTTTTTATAGGTATTTAAAATAAGAAATTTGAACAAAAACAATCTAGTACAATATTTTCAGGTATTTTATTTTAACAGGGGGATACATGAGGTGGTATTTAAATATCTATAAGTATGAGCACTAACCAAGAAAAACAGACAGAGTGGTAACACAAAACAGGCTCCTGTAGGTCCCTCCTGGGCCAAGCATTGCTTTTTTAGCTTTAGATCTTTCAGATGAGATTTGGCATGCTCCAGGTGGTATGGTGATATGCATAACTTTAGATCTTTCAATCCTAACAGAAGGAAAAAAAGTTGTATGGTCAACAGCTATCCTTGAGACTCTTGAGTAAGTGACTACTTAATAACAACATATATAAAAATGTTTTAACATTTTAACATTCAGTAATATAATACTTGGGTACACCAGCTGAATATCAGCTCTTGTGAGTATTTGCACACAACTGACTCAGTTCAGGTACAAGAGGATCCTTTCTTTTCTAAAAGAAAAACATTATGATCAATGACAATCTCTAACCTTATAATTTTTGGGTTATCAAGAAATATAACTAAATAAAATACTTAAGAATGCATTTTTGTTCCAGGTAGGCTGTGGAGGAGGAGAAAGAAGAAAAGTGGTCTTGTTGACTCTGGGGTCAACATGACCCCTGCTCTGGAATGTTTTTGTTCCAGGTAGTTTCAGAGCAACTACTTTTTTTTATTATTATTATGGACTTCTAAATTTTCTGTAATCATTTTCTCAAAAATAAGTACAGATAATTTTGTCATTTCTTATAGTAAATTTGGAATCCTAAATTCATTATGAGCTTCAATTTTGTGCTTAAGCACACAGGAAGCTATAATGTGAGTAAGGATATGGTTACTTCTTTCATGACAGTCGTTCATTGAGTGACACAATGTGTCAATCTGTTATGAAATCAACACTAAATAGCAGAAGTGATATGGTTGGCGGTGATCCCACACAAACCTCATCTTGAATTGTAACTCTCACAATTCTAACATATTCTCATAATAGTGAATGAGTCTCATGAGATTTGATGGCTTTTAATAGGAGTTTCCCTGCACAAGTTCTTCTCTTGTCTGCCACCATGTAAGACATGCCTTTCACTATTTTCCATGATGGTTAGGTCTCCCAGACAGGTGGAACTGTCAGTCCAATAAACCCTCTTTGTTTTGTAAATTACCTAGTCTTGGGTGTGTCTTTATCAGCAGCATGAAAACAGACTAATACACTAAATTGATACCAGTAGAGTGAGGTATTGCTGAAAGATACCTGAAAATCCGGAAGTGACTTTGGAACTGGATAACAGGCAAGGTTGGAACAGTTTGGAGGGCTCAGAAGAAGACAGAAAAATATGGGAAAGTTTGGAACTTCCTAGAGATATGTTAAAGGCTTTGACAAAAATATTGACAGTGATATGAACAGTAAGGTCTAGGTTGAGGTGGTCTCAGATGGAGATGAGGAACTTGTTGGGAATTGGAGCAAAGATGACTCTTGTTATGTTTTAGCAAAGAGACTAGTGGCATTTTGCCCCTGCCCTAGAGATTTGTGGAACTTTGAACTAGAGAGAGATGATTTAGGGTATCTGGTGGAAGAAATTTCTAAGCAGCAAACCGTTCAAGAGATGACTTGGGTGCTGTTAAAGGCATTCCATTTTATAAGAGGAGCAGAGCATAAAAGTTTGCAAAATTTGTACCCTGACAATGTGATAGAAAACAAAATATCATTTTCTGAGGAGAAATTGAAGCCAGTTACAGAAATTTGCATAAGTAACAAGGAGCCGAATGTCAGTCTCCAAAATAATGGGGAAACTGATCATGTCAGAGGTCTTCACAGCAGCCCCTCCCATCATAGGCCCGGAGGCCTAGGAGAAAATGGTTTTGTGGGCCAGGCCCAGGGTCCCCATGCTGTATGCAGTTCAGGGACTTGGTGCCCTGCATCCTAGCCATCCCAGCTGTGACTGAAATGGGCCGAGGTACAGCTAAGGCTGTTGCCTCAGAAGGTGGAAGCCCCAAGCTTCCTCCCTTCTTCTTTCCTTTCTTCTTTCCCTCCTTCCCTTCCTTCCTTCCTCCCTCCTTCCTTCCTTCTTTCCTTCCTCTCTTCCTTCCATCCTTCCTTCCTTCCTTCTCTCTTTCTTTCTTTTAGATATGGTCTCACTCTATCCCCCAGGCTGGAGCACAGTGGCATGAAATCATTGTTCACTGCAGCCTTGACCTCTTGGGCCCAAGGGATCTTGCTCTCTCAGCCTTTCAAGGGATCAAATAATTCTCCCATCCTGGATCCCAAAGTCCTAGGACTATAGACTTGTTCCACTGCACCCAAGCATCTACTATTTTCAAGATACTTTTAATGAGAAAAAAATAATGAAAAGAAAGATGAGGCTAAAGATCTTTTGTTTTTCTTTCCTTTTTTACTATTTTGTAAAGGAGCACTTGATATCTTCATTGCACAAACACATCTAAACGAAATTAATGGTTGTAAAGATTACCTCATTTCAAACTAAATTTAATTTGAAACAAAAATAAACATGCTTCCTGAAATATACATCTAATTTCCTCTTTGGATAAAGGCCCAGATATGTTTTTCCATCCATAAAATTTCCAACTTCTTTATTACTTAATATCTAAGAAAAAACATGGATTACAAATGCATATATATTGATGTATGTATATGTATATATGTGTACATATATATATGATTGTGTGTGTACATGTATATGTGAATGTGTGTATATTCATATGTATGTAACACCTATGTCTCTATATATCAAAGTACTCAATACAATAAGAAAGACTGATTTAGGAATACAACCAGAAACACATTAATAATTATTCTGGATGATGAACAAGTAGAAAGATTGAATGCTGAAATGATATTAGAATTATTTCAGGAAATAAGTTTCCTAAATCATTATATAGTGAAAGTGAATGTATCTGCATATTAAAATAGATTTCCCTTCTGAATACATTTAGAACTAAAATTTAATTATCTTATAAAATATGTCATTTTATTTTAAAAATACTATAGCTTTAAATTTTCTGGCTTTGCTATGCAAACACATCTTATTCTCTAATTATACATAGAGCTAAATAAAAGTGCAATTTGGCAAAAATAGATATTGTATTGAAGTGTACTCAACTGCATTTAAACAATATTGCCTGCAAAGATGATCAAAGATTGTTCAAATAATGAGAGATAATCAATATAATAATCAAATTTACATATTATTTTGTCCTTACCAAAAATAGTTCTCATGTTTTAATTTTTCTTCTAGAATCACCTTTATTATTTTTCTCATACTTGCCAGGAATAATTATCATCACTGTAATCAATAAAATGATACACAGCCTCACAGTTGGTTAATTAAGTAAAAAATACTTGAAAGGAGAACTAAGGAATATTAGAAATTTTATTTAAAATTATACTAGCAAGTTTGTCTTTTATGATCAATGTGTGTGTGTGTGTGTGTGTGTGTTTGTGTGTGTGATGTGTAGTAACTGTTCATGTTTGTGTATCTAAGAGAAAGAAAAGAGAAAAACAAGAAGATGATTGTTTTAAGGGATGAGTGCTTATGAATTTTCAAACTCATTTTGTTTTAGATTATGACATACATTTCCCATTCTGTCTAATTCACAGCCACTGATATTTCAAGAACAAATGAAGAAAAATAAAGAACAAAAAGTGATATTTAAGCAGGCTAGCTTCTAAAGAACAGATTCCTTTAATTAATTCTTAGTATTGAAAAGCAGCAAACTGTACCAAAGGAATATTTGCCTAAGAATTTAGCAATATAATCCATAATTCTAACTTTGATACTATCCTGTTTTATGAATTTGTGTAAATAACCTCACCACCCTGATTTTCATTTCCCTAGATAAGTAGATAGAGATAGATAGGCAGGGAGATAGGTATAGCTATATAGGCAAATGATTGATAGAAGATAGATAGATATAGATAGATAGATAGATAGATAGATAGATAGATAGATAGATAGATAGATGATAGATAGATAGATAGATCAATCTAAGACTCAATGTTAGATACTTTTTATAGGATAAAGAATGCGGAGGTTGGAGTTAGAACTGATTTTAAAATTCAGATTTCAATGATTTAAATAAACATATCTAAATTTGTGATTGTAATAAAAACATAATAGTGTAAAATATAAAGACTGAGATCAGATTAGGACCAAAAGCTGATTCAAGCAATGACTTCTTGAAGGCTAAAGTGATTAAACCATCAATCTAAACTGATTCTAATAGACATAAGATATTTTACACTGAATCTTTAAAATTTTGACTTCTTGAATTAGAGTTATATATTCATTGATGACATAAAAGAAGGGCAGAGCTGTAAGAATTTGTGATTTCATAAAATGCTTATCTGTCTTTCTGCTCCAGAACACAGATGTGTGATAAGTAAGGTTACCCTACTTTGTAGAGTTAGAAGGTAATTGGTGGAACAGTTCGTGTAAAGGTGCCATATGACAGCCAAGTGACTTCTGTTGTGTTGATTGTGGAGTATAGAGCAAAGAACTGATGAAAATGATGCTGAAATGTGTGCTCAAGGAACTATCTGAAGGATGCTAGGTTCCCATCCAAGATCATGATAAATGAGATACTGAATGAAGGAAGAATCACTGAAAAAAATTGTAAAAGAGAATAAAATGATTAGTACTGTTGTTTAACAAAACAGTGTAAGAGATTTTCTGGGAGGGACAGAATAAATGGAGGACAATAAGGTGTACATTCACTGATTTTTGCCTCTCCAGCATCCAGTATCCTGTATAGCAATTTTCTTTGGGAAATTACCCACCACTGTCAGTCAATACATTTAGTCTAGAGTTAGCTCACAGAAGTTCAGAGCCACCCCAAAATATGCCACTCGGGCATAAAGGTTATTTTGAGCTGAATGCTCTTGACAAAAAGCAGACGCAGGACAGCATTTCTGCCACCCATTTATTTACCTGGAAACAAAACCTAAATTCCCCTCCTGAAGTTATTTTCCCTGTCTGCCCTCCAACTTCTCATGCCAGGAAGAGGATAACAACCTTTTCACCAAAAGTGAGACGGTACTAAGTAAATCTACCCAAACAAACATAACTAACCCTAATCTACCATTAGTTTCTTCATAGATTAATGCCTTCTAACAATTTGCCTCCCCTTGAAGCTAAAAGTCCTTTTCCTTTATCTTGTTAATTCTTTAAAATATTATCGTTCTTAGGATGCTTTATAAGCCTAAGCTTTAAATACCCACTTGAGATTCTTATCACTGAGTAATCCTGTGTGTATGTAAGATGCACATGTTGATAAACTTGTTTGTTTTTCTTTTGTTAATTTGTCTTTTATCAGGGCCCCAGGCGGTTAAATTCAAATGAGTAGAGGGAAAAATAATTCTTTCCTCTTCTGCATTGCAGATCATTTTATATTAGGTCTGTGACTCAAGGTCAATCTTGGCTGTAGTTAGAGGTCCAGGAATGAATCCAGACAGTGTAAGCAGAGCCAGTTGTTGCCTGGACAGAGCAAAACATTACAAAAAAACAAATAGGAAGAGAGACAAGAGTTAAAACTAGTTCTGAATATATTGTTTGAACTACTGCCTCCAATAGATGAAGCAATTAAGTATCACTCTAAAAAAAAAGTGCAGCTTAGCTTGGTCCTGCCACTTTTAACAAAATGTCTGCCTAATACAGGAGTCTGATATAAGGACAATTCCAGCTATAACTTCTAATAACACTATGGCATTTTAATGTTTAAATTTCAATAGTGCATCAAATTTAGAGCCAACTGAGAATGTCCTTTTCAAGAGTCACGTTACCTGTTAGTCCATCACCTGTGGTTCATAAAGGGATAGCTTCATATAACCAACAATCTCAATTGCATGTAGCAACTATTATTCTTTTGTATGTACACAGTTAGTCAAAATCAATTTCTTATCTGTAGTTACCTGAGTTCTTTCTTTGACCTCTTATTCAGGTACCATAGTGCCATCTCCTCACAAGATTTAGTATATTCAAATATTGTTAGGAGCTTTACAAATATGCCATTTTTTGGAAGACAATCTGTACTTGCTTTGTAGATCATGATAATTTTTACTTTTTTGTATACAAAATGAAGACCCAGTATAGATATACAAAATCAGAAGTCACACTCGGTTTGACTCTAGCTCCTTCTGATTGCTGTGTCACTGTGGGCAAGTTACTTAATGCTTCTGGAAGGCATCCTTCTTCCTTTTTTTTCTTTTTCTTTTTTTTTTTTTTTGAGATGGAGTCTCACTCTCTCACCCAGGCTGGAGTGAAGTGGCACAATTACCAGCAAGGAAATTGTACAGTAAATGCTTCTATTTGGGGTGATCTTACAAACCCTCTATAAATGTTAAATATAAGAACGGAAAATTAAAACCAAAATCTTTATATAATCATGAATTATTTGAAAATAATCTTTACTAGAATATATCCACATGAACATACACAGACATAAATACAATTAAGTAAAATGAATGTACGTAAGATTGACCTTGGAAAAGGCATAAAAAAATAAAAGTAATTGTTAGATTGCTGTGGTGGTTTTAAGCATGAACTTTATTCTTTTTAAAATGTCTTTTGTTTCTTAGTATTTTAAGCATGCTTTTGCTGTCACAGTAAGTGCATATTTGCTTTTTAATGAGTAAGTATTCTGTGGTCTGAATGCTTGTTTCCCCCAAAATTCATTTGTTGAATCTCAGCCCTGAAGGTGATAATATTAAGAACTTTGACATTTGGAAGGTGACTAGGTGGTGAGTGCAGACCCTCATGGTTGTGATTAATGTTAGCATGGAAAATAAATTTCTGTTGTTTGTCAGCTGCCCAGTCTTTGGTATTTTAGTATAGCAGACTGTACAGACTGATAACAGGTACCAAGTAATATGTTTTTAAATCAATAGCTTTGTCTAGATTAGTTAACTATTTGTGTTCCAGTGTGTCTATATTATAGGTCACCCATAGATTTAATTAAAAAGGAGTTAGTGGCTTGTCCTGAATATCTAAGTTCTCAATTTCAGTAACTAAAATCCAAAGCAAAGCAATATGAAAAAACAAAAACAAACAAACAAACAACAAAAAAAAACCTGGTATTTCCCATAAGGATCCTTCTTTGTCAAGCTCTAATATACCTAATCTTTCTCCAATTGTATTTTGGATTATCTTTGTAGGAATGTATCTTGGAAAAGAAAGTTAATACCAAAACACACATAGTTAGATGATTTCTCAGTTTAACATTTTTAAACATTTTAATGATAAGATTATAATTTTCCTATTTTCTAAACTCCATTTAAAAGCACATTAATTCTTTAATTTTTAAGGTATTATGGAATAACTTAGGTAACAGTAAATGTCTTATTAAAATCTCTTACTCATTGTATAATTTCTGTGTGTCAAATGAAAAAAAAATGAAGTGGATGATACAGTAGCTCCCACAGTGACAAGTCACAGGACATATTTATTTTTGCCTTGTAATATATGCTTGATTTATTACATTTTCCCCTTCTCTTTCTTTAACAGTTATTCTCTCTCTGTTTTTCCTCCTCTAAACTATTTTATTTATTTTTAATTTATTCTGTATACTTCTTCACAAGAAATGGTAAAATTCTTGTGACAAGAAAATGGTAAAAACCACACTAAAAACCTTGTGGTTTCAGGGGAAGAGGTGCTACTGGAAAAATTATGAAGTTAATTTTCTGAATTATACTATTATAGGCCCATAGTCATATTTTAGAGCAGGCTTCTTTTTGGGGTAAATATCTGAACAGTGCTTCTCGTAGGGCCTGTGTATGTTCATGCTAACACTTACACTCAGTTTGATCTTCAGGCATCATAACACCAACTTCAATGTGTTTTAATTGCCTGGAGGTCAAGTTTTGCAGCTTATCCCTAAGCTTTTCTGTAATCTTGCCACAATTTATATTTAAAGGTTTTTTTTTCCCCCTACAACTCATTCTGATGAATCTTATCTTCTAGGTGATAAGTTCAAATCATTTATCTTCATGAATATATTTATTACTTGTCTCCATCTTTGCACCTCTATTCATGTGATTCTCCCTGAGCATGGATTCCATTTGTGGACACTATTTTTAATAATAAGCTTTATTGCCACTTCTCTAATGAAATCAATGTGTCTTCATTCACAAGATAGATTTGATCTTTCTGTCCTTTAAATTCTTATGTACTTTGAGAAGGATGGGGATTGGAATATTTGAAATAGATGGAACTTAATAATAAATCTATTTTATCCAGGTAAAGTAAGTTAATGTGTGTGAATCAGGGGCAATCCAAAATATTCCATACAGGATATCACATTTGACAGATATAGGTAATGGATATGGGTGGTCAAATTATAAGACAAAGGATAAAAGAAAGTGCTTTTGCATATGCTGTCCTATAATTATAACCTAACATCAAGGTGGAATATTGGTTTAAAACACTTAATATATTTGTTACTCTAAATTCTGATCTTTGACAATGTGTCACATCTAATCATTAAATTAGATAACTAGTCATGATTGTATAGTGATTTGTACAGTGATATATTTTTGAGTGAAAGGAAATAAAGAATTTTTTCTGGAGATGCCTATTTTCCTATAACATGGTAAGAAACGAAACCAACTACCTATGATCATATATCTAAAAACAAAAACACAAATAACTAAATTTTAAAATGGGCAGAAAATCGCAATAGACATGTCTGCAAAAGAGATATATAAATAGACAATAGTATATTAAAGATGTTTATATAATTAGTAATCAGGAAACTGCAAGTCAGAACCATGATGAGATATTACATCACACCCACTAGAATAGCTATAATCAGAAAGATAATAACAAGTACAAGTAAGAATTTTTTACATCAGTCAGAAGCCTTGTACACAATTGGTGGGAATAAAAATGATGTAATCATTTGGGGGAAGGGCAGGAAGTCATCAAACAATTAAATATAGAGTTATCATGTAATCATGTGTTTTAAAAATTATATTCTGCTCTCTCTGATACTAAATTCATGAATGATTTCTAAATAACCTGGTCTTTGCGAGGAAATGTATTCAGAATAATTGGCGAAAACAGTTATCAGAAATGCTTTTGTTCTTTTGTAATGTAGTTTTCTAGCAGTTAAATGAACTGGAACCTGAAAAATCAGTTGACTAGATTAACTTCTTATCCCTGCCTGAGTTGTAGCAGGAAAAAGCCATCAGACATAGATATTTCAGGATCTGGGGAAGATAGATCTGTAAGTGAATCAGAACTGAGGTTAGTTGGAGCTGCTCATAACAAAATGGACTCCTAATTATGTTGTCCATTGTAGAAAAGATGAAAAAAGGAACAGAAATTACATTTAAATATCTCATTGACTTATACAATTTTGTCTCCTAGTCTTGTGTAGCTTATGGCAATCTCCCACTGATTCCTTTATAATATTGTTCAGATCTTCCATAACCCAGTATTAGCCTTCACCATTCATTAAAGCACCACTGCAATAGAATCCTTCTGACCTTTCTTTCAGCCCCTGTTCTCTCTTATCCCTTCTATATAGCTCAGTGTAAATGTTCCTCAAATGTCAATTTATCTGCTGAATTTCCATACACTCTAATTAAAGTTTCTAATAAGGCCTTTCAATGTTTCAGAAACTCTATCTTCATCTCCTTCTGTACTCTAGCCCACAAAGATAATACAAACCTAATATATCACCCTTTATTTGAACATAATGCGTAAGACTTGTCTGCTTTCTTTCATTCAGATCTTTATCTGAATCCCTTAAAGTAAAGCTTAACTGATTTTTTAAATATACTTGACCTGACAAAAATTGATAGCAGTGTGCTCAAAACTATGAGTGTGATATTCACTGCATAAAAGTTCCTGACCATTATATCTTCACTCAGGATTACAAATTTATTAATGTAAAATTATCCTTGTTTCATATGCCATTTTTTGGCCTGAAAGACTACTACTTCAATGGGTATTAAAATTGCAGTCCTGCTTAAATTTAGGCATGCTTACTCACATCTATTTTTCTTAGGCACCAATGCCATAGCAATTTTTATTCATATTTTTTTCTCAGTCCTTATAAACATTTTAATTGGAGTTTCAAAGAAGTAAAACTGCTACTGTCTACTTGCCAAAGTCTGAACTCAGAAAGCACCCCATATGTTACTTACTTCAGTACATAATTTTAATTCGTTTCTCTAACTCTTCACAAATTTTCAGGTTTTATATAAAAATGTCACATCTACTACACATTTCTCCTCTTTACAGAGCATATAATTCTATCATAACTTACCAGAGGAAAAATGCACTTAACAATACTTGTCAGAAAATGTAAACTCAAGTTGTCTGCATTCCAAGACCTATCAAAAGCTTAAAGGAGATATATTATATTTAGAGAAGGTCATGTAAAGGTGAAGAGTCCTTTCATACTCTGTATTCTAAGACTTATTTTTCTATTAATGTGCAATGCTGAACATTAGCATATATGTTCAGATTCAATGTCAGGTTCATACAAAAATTAGTATAGGTTCTCACAGAATCACTGTACAGACATCATATCTAATGGTGAGATCTTCATTTTCTTTGATGATTACATGAAATGAAAATAATAAAACCACATTTTAACATGACCTCATTTTATTTCCAAGGGTAATGACTATAAGTTACATGAGAAAATGTTTCTTAATAAAAATCAGAAAATTCATTTATATCCAATCCTATTAAAATTTTGTTTTTCCAGAGATTTCTATTTTTAATATAAATCTCTTGCATTCAATTTCCCTCTTTGTTCTCTGGCTATCAGTAAATTCATAACCCAATTTTATGCTTGACTATTGTGCTGGCGAGGTAATATGTGTGTAGTGAGTGTTGAAAGTTTCAGAGACCGAAATAAGGGAGACTCTTTGAACATTAGTTATTTGCTTGCTTCATCTGTGAGCAAATAGAATTAAAATCTGTCAGATGAACAAATAGAATTGAAATGCAGCACTTTGAAAGCATTGTTGAGTAAAGCAATTAACCATCTCCATTATATAATTTTAGAAGTGGGAATAGAAGAAATGTATGATGTGATCTGAAGTATTTTATCTTGAACTCTGTCCAGAAAAATGCTTTCATTTCTACTGCACCGTAATAACTTTGTTGGAGAATAGAAGAAAACCTTTTCTTATAAATCCAAATTAAAGGGGAAAATTGTAGTTGTGTGGCATCAGTGTCCATCATCTTGCTATAGAAGGAGACAGGTCCTACTGTGAATTGAGTGCTTTTGTCCCCTCCAAAACTAATGTTAAAATTCAATTCCCAATGCAATGGTGTTGAAAGATGGAGCCCAAGGAGAGATATTTATGTCATGAAGCCTCTACCCTCATAAATGTAGATAGGATTTGTGAGGATATGTGGATGGGGCACTCCCACAAGCCAGTTTTATAATGCCACTATAAAAAGGGCTTGTGGGAGTGGGTTTATTTGATTCTGCTCTTCTACCATTTGGGGATTCAGCACTTGTCTCTCTCTTATCTGTCTGCCTTCTGCCATGTGAGGACACAATCAGAAAGCCCACACCAGATGCTGTTGTCTTGATCTTGGACTTCTCAGTTTCCAGAATTGTGAGAGAATAAATTTCTGTACTTTATAAATTACTCAATCTGTGGTGTTCTGTTATAGCAGCAGAAAACGGATTAAGAGAGCTGCTTTAAGGGAGAGATATATTCTAGTCTGTATATTCTAGCCAAAGAGATCTTTCTGTGTGTACCTTCTAATAGTTTTATGTTCATTTCTCTCAGAACTCAGAACTCTTTAAATGCCAGATATCTTACAAGTAGTAAGCAAAGAAGCAAATCATGGTAGATTATTAGTACTTAAATTTATTTTGTGTTAGGTAAAATTTCTCATCGGGGTTTGAAATGTCCACTCACTGACTGATAAAAAAAATAGTTGTAATTAATTTGGTAACGTTGAGTAATTTTGAAGCTTACTCATTTGTGAATATATAGTTCATTCTTAACATGAAGTTCGTTAGTTATTCTTCTTTACTATCATATTTTTTTGATGAATTTTACAACATAAGATATTAAACTACTTGAAAATCCAAGGAGAAAATGTATGTTTTTCATTAGTTTGGAAAAGTCATTATAGACCACTTTAGGCAATAGTTATCTTTGTTAATTGCAAGCCATAGAACAAGGTCATGAAACTAGAAACTGGTTAAATGTAAAATATTAAAGCATCAAAAAGGATATAAAATATGTTCAACATGAAGGGCACTATGTCCAAGGAATCACGTTTATTTGACAGTCTTTGACAGTGTTTTTGTGGTTCTTGGCTACTGCTTTAAATGGTGGCTATAAAAAATATAAATCATCTCTCTATTTCTGAAGAAGCCCAATATAACTGAAGAAAAGGTAAAATTACTTCTAACAGAAATTAACAACAATACCTCATGTATCAGATTTAAAAGAGGATGTTCTAATATAATAGTGTAAATATTATAACATAAAAAGTATTATTTTTGAAAAAGATTTAAAATTTAAAATGGATCAGGGAAATTTGGGGCATCTTCAACCCCAGCAATTTTCTTTTTCTGAGACACAGGCAAGAATTCTATTATGAGCAGGAGTAGAGACCCATATTTTATCTCCAATCAGGATTCATTTATTTCAATTTTCCTAGGTCTTTACTTTAAGAATTAAGTTATTTACAAACTATCTGTATGTTATTTCATATTGGCCTTAAGTGCAATATTACCAAAGACTCCTCAGGTGGTGAGTCATTTTAAAAATCCAGAACATAACATAAAAGTAGAGTCTAAAAATTAGTGAGAAAAGATTGAGAACTAAAAGTAGTTCAGTCAAGTCAGTTCATACTAAATTGGAGGCAGAGATTAACAGTGGATTAGGAAACAAAACAAAACAAAACGTGATCTAACTACATGCTGTGTACCAGAAATACCCCTCACTTCAAATGATACAAGTAATTCTGATGCAACATCTAAATTTGTTAAACTCAACAAATATTAGAACCACAGCCAAAACTTATTATTATCTTGCTGGTCAACTGTTACTTTCCAGCTTATTATGTTAATATTGTTTATTGATTACCCTTAAAAGTGTAACATAAATACTTAGAGAAAAATGTATGACTGTATCTCCCTTTAGGATCCCTCATTTTATTATCTCTTATGGATGACATTGTTCAACATTTTGGTTAGCTCTTTTTTCCTCTGAATTTAGAGACACCATTGTTAGTTTTATACAGTAAACATTTGCTTATAATTGTATCTATAATGGCTTTCTTTTTAATTTTTGCACTTTATATGTCTTCTGGAATCATTTTTTATCTTCTTGAGGTATGTTCTTTAAAACGTATTTTAGTGAAGCTTATTAATAGTAAATTCTATGAGTTTTTTAATATAAAATGTTATATTTTACTTTTACTCTGGAAATAGCATCAAGCTGGGGATAAAGTTTAGTGTGGGAGTTCCCTTCTTTCTTAAACTTTTGATGGTAGCATTCTTCTAGCTTTCATTGTTGCATTTGAATATTTTTTGTACTGGTTTGTTTGTTATTATTTGTAAAGAACCTATTTATATGTTCTAAATACTTTAATACATCTTTGATTTTGGCATTCAGTAGTTATGTTATTATGTGGCTTACCATACATGTTATTTTATTTTTACTGCTTAGCATCTATTAGCTTTCTGAAACTATAAAGTCTTCTATCCTTTGGGGAAACATGTGCCTTCAATATTGCCTTTTTCACAATCTTTCTATTCTCTTATTCTAGGACTCTGACTTCATGAGTTACTGACATTTTCTAGCTTCTCTATCATGTATCTTCTATTTTATATTTCATATCTCTTTGACTTTATATAATGAATTTTGAGAAATTCTTTAAATATAACTTTGAGTTTATTAATTCTCTGTGGACTGCTTGCTGCTTAAAATATCAGTAGTCTCCCTGCTTTCCTTTAGGGCTTATGTTTTTATTAAAGTTACATTTTCTTAAATCTGTCTTTTCTTTTTCTAGATTTTGATTTTTTCTTTTATATCATGATGTAAAATGATGTAATGATATATTTCATATTTTCCACCCAATATTTCTAATATTATAGTTAGGAAGTAGCTCTAATTCTAAATAAGAAAGTAGTATAATTGAACCAAAACAGATTCCTCAAGTTTATCCTCAGGATATCAGAAACTAAATATTTAACACTATGTCCCATATCTATTCAATTTTTTATAAATTTAAAAAATCAAAATAAATTTTTTACAATTTTCTCACAATGAAATGCAATTATGTATTCTGCTTTTATAACAGATACTAAAAGCTTTCTCAACACTGATAGAGTGAGACCTCTTATAAACTGTTTAAATTATTGATCTGTGTTATTTGATATTCTAACCATAAATAAGTATGTATATATTAATTTATGTAACTATACAATATGTTATACACACATATGTGTATAAATACATATATATGTATGTGTGTGTGTGTATATATATATGTGTGTGTGTGTGTGTGTGTGGAGAGAGAGGAGAGAGAGAGAAACAGAGAGACAGAGAGAGGGAGTTTATGTACATATGTATTGGTCAGTAGTCCCCAAGACCAACCCTAGGTTTGATGACTTGTTAAGAGGACTCATAGGACTCTTCATATATTTGTATTCATGGCTATGCACAGCTTTGACATGTTATTATGCAAAATATAAAACAAAGTTAGCAAAGGGAAAGGGTACATAGAGCAAAATCCATTGGAAGCCAGGTAGAAACTTCCAAGAGTCACATAGGATGTGTTTAATTGTTCTAGCTACCACCTGTGACAACATATATAAAATGTTGTCTACCAGGGAAACTCGTTAGAGACTCAGCCCTAAGTTTTCTGTGGGGGCTATTCACATAGGCACCCGTTGCGTAGCATATACCAAATTCCCAGACAGGAAAGTAGATATATATAGCATAAAATCACACTTTTGTACAAATCAGTTAGGCAAAGAAAGCCACTCTTAGTTCTGAGAATAGTGCAAATCTGACCATTATTGAAGTTTCCAGACACCAGAAAAGGGCCAACTTTGAAAACAAGCTTTTCTCAGGACAGCAGTCTTAGGCCTGCCGTGTTAACTATTTTCTGCATCGTGTGTATGCATGTGTTCTATATTCTTTTTACTTTGATTTGACTGAGAAAAGAATAAGAACAATTTCATGCAGTGTGAGAAGTACATCTACAAAACCACTGAATATATACCCATATGTTCTCTCTTCCCTCCTGCTACTCCAGATGGACAATCTATGTTTCTCTGTAAGGCCAACTTCTCTGCCAGTGGATTATATTCCATCTACTTCCATTCTCCTCTCTCATAAATGTGTACATTCTATAATATTGCTATCTGAAAAAACTAATATTGGGTAAGTGTAATAATAAAAATCCTATTATCAAACCATCTTTATTGTTAGACTATATTCCACATGAGTTTTTTTTGTTTGGTTGTTTTGGACAAAAGGAATTTCCTTATTTTGAAAGATTTACACTCAGTTCCTTAAAAAGTTAAAATTTTTATTTATAAAAATGCAATTTAAATATTAAAAAGATGGATATTTTATCTGAGCAATTCTTGAAATTTGAATGCTTTCTCTATATACTGTCTACTTCAAACCTTTAAAATGACAAAGAATTGAGTTCAAGTCATGAATCTCCATTCAAGTCACAAAATTTCTAAGCTTGGTAAAGACGTTTAACTTCCCTAAAGTTTAAATCCTGTAAAATAAAAATACTTTTCCTAAAAATTACCTATTGTATACAGGCTTGTGAGTGTTTTTAAACAAGCATGTGCTCTCTATTATTACCAGAGACTTTAGAATATCACTTTTTTACTCTATTTTCTTCTGCTTCTATGCCCATTTCTTTACAAGTATAACATCTATCATAGCTAAAGGATGACTAAAAGAACCATAGAAATATTAAAATACTTATATAGACTTTTGTATTAAAATAACTCTGCCCCTTGCCAAGCATTATGTTCATTCAGCTTTTAGCCATTAGCTTTGAAGGACACATAAGAACTCACTGCTAACACCATCTGCTAAAGCTTTTCATTTGTACAATGATTTGGATAAACTGTCTCACATATTATGCTTGTACTAAAGAACATATAGGACTACTGTGGATAATGAGTGTTAGATGACTTTTCCTATATTCATTTCTTTCTTGGAAAGTTACGTTCTATTAGTATTGCAACACGGATTTGTGGTACATATACACCATAGAACACTATGCAGCCATAAAAAGAAATGAGATCATTCACTTTGCAGGGACGTGGATGGAGTTGGAAGTCATTATCCTCAGCAAACTAATGCAAAAACAGAAAACCAAACGTTGCATGTTCTCACTTATAAGAGGATGCCAAACAATGTGAACACATAGACACAAGGAGAGAAAAAACACAAACTGGGGCCTGTGGACAGGAGGTAGTAGAGAGAGGGAGAGCATCAGGAAAAATAGCTAATGCATGCTGGGTTGGTACCTAGGTGATGGGTTGATAGATAACAGCAAATCACCATGGTGTAGTTTTACCTATATAACAAACCTGCACTCATGCACATGTATTCCAGAACTTAAAATAAAAATTGAAAATTAAATAAGAGAAATAAAAAGCATCATAAGTTAATTAGATTAATGTAAAATCAAAGTCAAAAAGTAGAAGTGTAGATTAATATCTATTTAGGAACATCTTCATAATGCGGAATGTACTCATCCTTACAGATGATGTATTTCTGTGGTTATTTTGGTCCTCTTTATTTTAGCAATCCTTGGAAGTTTTCAGTGTCTTGGTTTTGCAAATATTTGCATAATATTATATTTAATTGTTTTGTGTTTTTGAAAGCTTTTGTAAAAGGCATTTATTTTTCATATAAATTTTCAAATATTCATTGCTACTATGTAGATATATAACTAACTTTTGCATATTAATTTTGTATCCTGTTGACTTACTAAACTCAACTCTTAATTCTTGTACCTGTTTTGTAAAGCCCCAGGGATTTTACATAAAGACTATTCTGTAGTCTATAGAGAAAGACAGCCTTAGTCCCTTTCTAATCTAGATGGATTTTATTTCTTCATATATATTTTTTGGTTTAACACACTGATCAGAATCATAACACAATAAATAATTTATACAGAATCAATTTTATATAATGTCTTGGTATACTTTTGGTATCAAAGTAATGGCAGTTATATAAACGAGTTGTTTAGTGTTCTCTCATCTTCTGTTTTGTAAATTAATGTGTTTAGGATTATACATTTTTGTCCTGCCCCACATTCTTTTTTTAACTCCCATGACAATTGCCTTTAGGTCATAAGCAACCAAAAATCATAGAAGTTATATAAAAATTTCAGATATTAGACAATTGACATTATAGGATTGTGATCTCTGAGGAAAGAGATATAAACAACATTTCTATGATTGCTTCAGTTTACTGTATGAAGTTGGTTATCAGGCCACTGCATGAGATGTGTAACCAAGACACCACCTATGTGACTGTTTTGAGGAGAAAGATACTGTAAGTTAATGAGTCAGAGACATTGAGAATGTTTGGGGTTGGCTGCTGGAAAAAAGTAAACTAGGAAGAGAGAGAACTCTAGCAATCTTCACATGAGTCTCTTTAAGTCTTTGTTTGAGTCCTGATTTTTTTGCGTATGTTGGGTGTAACTCCATAATCCAGAGAAACCACCAGAATCCAGTAGGCCAAAGAATTTCTGTAACTCAAATGGAGTTGGAAAGAGTTATGGCCTCATCACCAGAAGAAAGAGACTTCATATTACAGGTGACATTGGACAGAGTTTTTGGAAAGGTCATGATTTGAGGGTAGATTTACATTAGAGCCAAACTGAATGTGGCTCTGGACATGTCATACTTAGCTTAACAGCAAAACTTAAGACTATCAAACTGATCTAAAATAACTATATGCCAGGAAAGCATTCACTAGTATTAAAGGAATTTAAAACTCTGGTACTAATAGTTATAAATTTAATAATAACCAATATCTAATAAATATTACCAGCTTTCCATAGCAGTAGAAAAATGTGATTCATTAGCAGTAGAAAAATCAATAACTAAAAAAAGACATAATCTTTATAAAACTATTTTAAGTATTTAAATAAGTCCAAGAATATTGAGAACATGTGAACACCATAAGGATAAAAATGTTAGACACAAAGTAAAAAACCAACTGAATCTTCTTGAAATATAAAATATAATATTTGAGATGAAAACTATGTAAGATAAGATTAACAACAAATTATGAACAGTGTAAATGTATTATGTGTTTCTCCATTGCTATAAATAAATACCAGAGACTAAGTAATTTACATCATGCTTTAAAAAGAGGGTTTTAATTGGCTCACAGTTCCACAGGCTGTACAGGAAGAATGATGCTGGCATCTGCTCAGCTTCTAGGGAGGCCTCAAGAAACTTATGTCTCAGGCAAAGGAGGAGCAAGTAATTCAGAGGACTAAAGCAGCAGGAAGAGAGAGAAGGGGGAGGTGCTTCACATTTTTAAACAACCAGATCTCAGAATAACTCACTCACACACTACCATGCGAATAGAACTAAGTGGATGGTGCCAAACCATTCATGAAAACTCAGCCCATATGACCCAGTCACTTCCCACCAGGCCCCGCCTCCAACTCTGGGGATTATAATTCGACATGAGATTTGGTGGGGACACAGATCCAAACCATAAAAGAAGATCAGTGAATTAAAGACACAGAATTTAAAATTATCTAAAATGAAGTGCAGAGGAAAAAATGTTATTGGGAAAGAAGGGCTTATTATCAGTGACCTGTAGGAAAATACCAAGGGGCCTAATATCCATGGCAATAACATAGTTGAAAAATATTATATATGACTACATAGATTTAAGAAGCTCAAAGAATCCCAAACAGAAAACTCAAAGATACTCACACTGAGGTATATAATAATTAAATTGCCGAATACTGATAATAAGAAAAATTTGAAAGTAGGCAGAAAATTAAAAAAAGAAGCAGATTATGTGTGGAGAAAAAACTCAGAATACAAGCACATGTCTTACTGAAACCCTGTGATATGGTCTGGCTCTGTGTCCCCAGTCAAATCTCATGTCGAATTGTAATCTCCGTGTGTAGAGGGAAGGATCTAATGGGAGGTGATTGGATCATGGGAACGGTTTCCCCTATGCTGGTCTTGTGATACTGAGTGAGTTCTCATGAGATTTGACAGTTTAAAAGTGACACCTCCCTCTTAGCTGTCTCTCTTACCTGTTGTCATGTAAGATGTACTTTGCTTCTCCTTTGCTTTCTGCTATGATTGTAAGTTTCCTGAGGCTTCCTCAGCCATGCTGTACTGTGACTCAATTAAATCCCTTTTCCTTATAAATTTTCCAGTCTCAGGTATTCTTTGTAGCAGTGTGAAAACAGATTAATACACCCTGGAATAAAAGAAAAGTACTGAAATAAAACTCTTCACCTAGAATTTTATAACCAGTAAAAACATTTTTTTTTCTCAAATTAAGGCAAAATAAAAATATTTGCAGGCAAAATACAATGAGGCAATTCACATCCAACAGATCTACCATATGACCAATGTTTAAAACATTATTGTAGCAGAAAGAAAATGATACCATAAAAATTGATCTGTATAAATAAAGAATAACAGAACTACTAAATATGTGGAGATACACACACACACACACACATACACACACACACACACGATAGCTTTTTTCATTAAAAAATTTTAGTAAAATATTGGGAGGCTGAGGCAGGAGAATCGCTTAAACCTGGGAGGCAGAGGTAACAGTGAGCTAAGATTGTGCCACTGCACTCCATCCTTGGCAACAGAGCGTGACTCTGTCTCAAAAAAAAAAAAAAAAAGAAAAAGAAAAAGAAATTTTAGCAAAATATAATTTATTGTTTAAGGAAAAAACTGTATTTATTAAAATATATCACATATTTAAATAAAATATATAACAACAATTTCACAAAGAGTTGAAAGAAGTTATGTAATTACAATGTCATACAATTCTTACACTACTATATATATATATATATATATATACACATATACATATAAAGTTATTTTGTTAGGCTGTAATAGGTAAAGAGTACATATTAAAAATCCTAAACCATCACTAAAAGAGTGAAACAAAGCTGTATACCTAATGAGCAAATAGTAAAAATATAACAGATATAAGAAATACCCTAGAAATCCAAAATGAAACAGCAAAAGAAGAATAAAGAGCAAATTGTACAGAGAAAAAACAAATAGTAAGATTAGAGATACAAATATTTTAAATATATGGGTCAGCAAGAATTTTATGTAGAAGATATATAGTTGGAAGCCATGATTATATAAATATTAACTGAAATGATAAACATTGATGAGATTACTTAGTTTGAATTTATAATGTTAGAAAGAAACACAACCTAAAGCTAAGTCTTGAGAACAACTAAAATAGGGACTAAATTCAAGTCCCTATGTGAGGATACATAGGGACTTGAATATAATCAGAGATATTAAGAAATCCAGGAAGATGTGAGACTTTAGATGTCAGTAAGAGACAGTGTTTCATGATGCTATTTTAAATAATATCAAAGTTCTTATTAAATAGAAAAATAAACATTAATTAATAGTAGCAATGGTTTATGACAGAATAACCATTATTTACAGTTCCATGGTGTGATTTGCTTAAGAGTAACAAAAATGTCTTTTAGATTTTACTTTACAATCCTTTTTATTATTTCTATAGCATAAAAGATGTGAGCAAGAAATAGAGTTAATAATATATGCACTGGGAGTTGTGGTTGTTTGTTAGACAACAAAACTATCTGGTATGCTGTCAGTGTTTATTTTTATTTTTCTCAGATACATTTGTTTCCCTACCCAAATAAACCTATATAAGAGGGCTAGCTCTTTGGACTACCATGAAAGTGGCTGTTGTACTCCACAGGTGCATTATGATATCAGAAGTGATCAACCACAAGCTTCCAGAGAAGGATATAAAAGTTCTGTTTGCCACAGCTTTGTTCTATACAATTATTCATTTAGTAGCAAACCAACCTTTATTTCTAAGAAACTGGTCCATTAAAAATGGCCCTACAGTATAGATAATCCCTTTATATCTCTCATTTTGTATTATCAAGAAGTTTTTCTCACTCCTCTTTTGAAATCTAACATTAGGGAATGCATTGTTTAACCTGTTATTTTATATACATATGTATATAATCTCCTTTATATCATATATTTTATATATGTATATCTCCTTTATAATGTAATATATAATGTATTGAATTTAAATTATCAACTAATCGTAAATCAGACTTATGAATCATAAGAGAATTACTATTAATGTCACTATTAGAAACACTGTAACTAAAGCCTGTCAACGTTAGTATTCACATCATTATCATTTACATTTTCCTCTGTCGTATGACTATGTATATGAGCTTGGAAAAGAGTTACAAAGACAGGAAACAAAAGATGCTAGTGTAAGCAAAATGTTCCTTAGCCTATCTAAATAAAATCTACATAAAATATATAAATTGAAATTATATATACACAAAAAATATTTATATTATTTTATACCTTTTAAAAGGCAATTGATTGCAATATACTTTTATTGAAGAGCTAGGTGTAAACCAAAGAAAAATAAATGTAGATAGTGATAACAATTCATGTTGATAAACTACACATCATGGTTTATCTATTTTTTACAAAGAAATGAGTGATACATGTATAAAATCTTTATACATGTATAATTCAGACTTATGAATCATGAGCATTACTATTAACATTTAACTTATTAATTTAAATATTACAATGCTTGGTATTAAGAAAACTCCCTAGAATACTTGACAATGTTTTCACTAATGCCTACATTTTATCATGAAAACATTAATTTGCAGTATAACATCAATGACCATAAATTCTGAGAGTTTTTAAATTGCACTTATATGTTGTTTGATTTCACTATTTTTGGCAATAAAATTAAGTATACAAGAATGATTAGACCATGAACAAAGAAGTAGGCAAGAAATAATTTGTTATCCTGGGCTAAACTGAAGCTTTGATACTTTAGGAATTTTAGAGGAAATAAGTAACTGAAATAAGCCATTAAACTCACTTGGTTAATACACTACCTATTTTAATATCATTGCTAAGGTTTTTTTTTTTCCCCTGAGGAATTTCGAAGCATTTTAACTTCTTCTCATCAGTATGAGAACTCATTATTTTCCTCCTATGATGGTAAGAATCAATGTGTTACTATATGTAATAAAAACCTTTATGACAATTCTTAGTGCGTGGTAAGTGCTCAAAAAGATTATTATTATTATGATTGCCATTATTACTTTGGTGATAATCATTGATTTATAATACAAATTGTTTATAAGAGAAGCATTTTATAGTTGCATGCCATAATTGGTGTAAGAATATAAAAGGTAGGTTTCAGATTCTATTTGCCAGTGCTTTCTACTATTTCTATAGCATAATTTATTAAGTCTACAGGGCTAAGATAGAAGGTCCATGAGGATAAGTAAGCTACCTAATGTGTTCTATGTTTAATACTGTCATAACAGAATTAACTGAAGGTAAAGTTAGGAGTCACCGATGGAATATTATTGTCCCTTTTTGAATTACAATGATGAATTTCTCTTCTACCTATTTTACATTCTATCATTAATACTGCTGGATTATTGTAATGACTGTCTGAAGGTCTCTAGCAATTTTGCTTAACATTTCCAAATTAATTGCCCTAAACCACTGTTCACAAAAGCGCTTCACAATTTTCAGAATATGGAGTTTGAAGATTTACAAATTAAGGTGAATTTCTTAATTTTCTATTAAAAGCCATGGATAACTCAATCCTAATTTTAATTTCCAAATATGTTACCTGCTACTCTATATGTAATATTTTGATTTCAACCAGATTTTTTTAACTCAGTGTCTAATACTAATTTATACATATCTTTACTCTCATGCTAAAACTCTTCTTTTGAGAGTTTGCCATATAAGATCTTTCTTTTTTTCCTTCTTCACTACTGATATCGGTTTAGATTTGTGTCCCTGACTAATTCTCAAGCCAAATTTTAATTTCCAATGTTGGAGAAGAGGCCTGGTGGGAGATATTAAATGAGGAGGGCGGATTTTCCCCTTTCTGTTTTCGTGATAGTGAGTGAGTTCTCACGAGGTCTGTTTGTTTAAAAGTGTGTAGATCCTTCCACTTCTCCCTTATTCTCCTGCTCCAGCCATGAAGGATGAGCCTGCTTCCCCTTTGCCTTCCACCACAGTTGTCAGTTTCCTGAGGCTTCCCAGGCCATGCTACCTACACAGACCATGAAACCATGAGTCAATTAAACCTCTTTTCTTTATAAGTTACCCACTCAGGTATTATTTTATTACAGTGCAATAACAGACTAATACCAAAACTTGGTACCTAGCAGTGGGGCATTGCTATAAAGATAACTGAAAATGTGGGGGTAACTTTGGAACTGGATAATGAGCAGAGGTTGGAGAAATTTGGAGGGCTCAGAAAACACAGGAAGATGGTGAAAATTTTGTAACATCCTTGAGACTTGTTGACTGGTTTTGACCAAAATGTTGATAGTTATAAGGACAGTAAAGGCCAGGCTGAGGGGGTCTCAGATGGAGATAAGGAATTTATTGGCAACTGGAGTAAAGGTATATTTTTTGTGCTTTAGTAAAGAGACTGGTGGCATTGTGCCCCTGTTCTAGGTATCTGTAAAACTTTGAACTTAACAATGATTCAGGGTATCTGGCACAAGAAATTTCTAACCGGCAATGCATTTAAGATGTGGCCTAGCTCCTTCTAACAGCATATGTTCATATGCATGAGGTAAGAGATGACCTGAAACTGGAACTTATAATTAAAGGGAAGCAGAGCATAAAAGTTTGGAAAGTTTGCAGCCTGAACATGTAGTAAAAGAAAAACCTATTTTCTGGGGAGAAATTCAAGCTGGCTGCAGAAGTTTGCATAAGTAAAAAGGGGCTGAATGTTAAAAGCCCAGAAAATGGGGAAAAGGCCTCCAGGGCATCTCAGGGACCTTCATAGGAAGTCCTTCTCATCACGCCTGGAAGCCTATGAGGAAAGAATGGTTTCATGGGCTGGGCCCAGTGCTTCACTACCCTGTGCTACCTTGGAACACTGCTCCCTGTGTACCAGCTGCTCCAGCTTTAGCCATGGCTAAAAGGACCTCAGGGGTATCTCAAGCTGCTGCTCCAGAGAGTGCAAGCCATAAGCCTTGGTGACTTCCAAGTGGTGTTAAGCCTGCAGGTGTGAAGAGGTCAAGAATTGAGGCTTGAGAGCCTCTGCCTAGATTTCAGAGAATGTATGGAAGTGCCTGCATGTCCAGGCAGAAGTCTTGTGCAATGGCAGAGCTCTCATGGAGAATGTCTACTGGGACTTTGCAGAGGGAATATGTGGGGAAGGATAACCTCACACAGAGTCTCCACTGGGTCACTGTCTTGTGTGACAAGGGGCCACTATCTTCCACATCCGTAAAAGGTAGATCCACTGACAGCCTGCACCATGGGCCTGGAAGTCACAAGCATTCAATGCCAGCCCATGAAAGCAGCTCTGGGGCCTGTACCCTGCAGAGACACAGAGATAGAGCTTTCCAGGGCCTTGTAAGTCTACCCCTAGCATTCAGAGTGACCTGACGTGATACATGAAGTCAAAAGAGAGTATTTTGGAGCTTTAAGATTTAATGACTATCCTGCTTGGAGTAAGATGTGCATGATGCCTGTAGCACGTTTGTTTTGGCTGATATTTCTTTTTTGAAACAGGTGTATTTAATCAATGCCTGTACCTCCATTGTATCTTCAAAGTAACTAACTTGTTTTTAATTTTACAGACTCATAGGAAGAAGGAACTTATTTTGTCTCATATGAGACTTTGGAGTGTGGACTGTTGAGTAAATGCTGAAATAAATTAAGACTTTGAGAATTGTTGACAAATAATGCTTGTATGTGGCAATATGACAAGGACATGAGATTTGGGAGGGGCCAGGAGCAGAATGATATGGTTTGCATTTGTGTCCTCATTCAAATCTCATGCTGAATTGTAATTCCTGATTTTGGAAATGGGGCCTGGTGAGAAGTGATTGGATAATGGGGGCAGGATTCTCCCTTGCTGTTCTCGTGATAGTGAGTTCCCATGAGATCTGCTTGTTTAAAAGTGTGCTGCACAAGCTTGTCCAGCTGGAGGCTCACAGGCTGCATGCAGCCCAGGAAGGCATTAATGTGGCCCAATAAAAATTTGTAAACTTTCTTAAAACATTTTGAGATTTTTTTTTAGCTCACCAGTTATTGTAGTGTTGGTGCATTTTATGCATGGCCCAAGGCAACTCTTCTTCCAGTGTGGCCCAGGGAAGCTAAAAGATTGGACAACCCTGCTGTAGCACCTCCCCTTTCATACTCTCCCTCCTGCTCCAGCCATGTAAGATGAGCCTGCTTCTCCCTTCGCCTTCCACCAGGATTGTAAGTTTCCTGAGGCCAACACAGACATGCTACCTGTACAGCTTTGGAACCTATGAGCCAATTAAACCTCTTCTCTTTATAAATTTCCCAGTCTCAGATATTTCTTTACAGCAGTATGAGAATTGACTAGCACAAAGACCTCAGCTTCTCCTTCTATAAAATGACTCAGCCACTCAAGGCTACAAAGTGATCTCTTGACTTCTGCACCTCATCCTCAAACTCAGTTATATTTCCTACAAAGTGCTAATTGGTCTCTCTCTCTCTCTTTCTCTGTCTCTCAATCTCTCTCTCTCTCTCTATATATATGTATAAACACACACACACATATATACATTTATACGCACACATACATATATATTCACACATACATACATATACAGACACACACATACATAATATAAGCAATTATGGTAGAAAAAAATTATGTATGAAACCAATAAAACAACAAGATAGGAAAACATACTGCCTACATGTTGATATGTGTAAAACATACATACATACTCCTTTGGAGTTTTAAAAATTCAGTATGTCCTTTAATACTCTACAACATAAAAATACTGTTTAGAATTACTGTTCTAAACAATAATTTCCTATAGGAGGAAGAGACAAGTTTTAAAAGTTAGATATAGAGAAAAAAATTGGTAAACTCAGCATAGTTAAGGAAAAAGAAATCTACTCAGTCAGGTAGTGCAGGACTGACAATTATTTTCTATCTCTTGATACAGCAATGTCAGTGGTTAAAATAATGGAATAATTCCATGTCAGTGACCCCTTGCTTATCCACTCCTCTTATTACCCTGAATTCATCTGAACTCTGCTAACTGCCAAGAAACTAGTAAAAAAAAAATGTTAATGCCTGATATGTCAAGAGAACCCAGACCCTTCTCCAGCATTTTGGCCTTCCTCTGTTCCGACTGATAGCATCTGTGATATGCTTATTATTAACATTATTAACTATTTTGAGTATATGCCTGAGGAAAAATGCATTATGTTGATACAGTCATGCAGTAAAAGCAGCAAGCTGGCACTGGAAGCATCTAGAAAGAAGTGAGTTTCTGATACGTAGGCAATATATAGAGACAAGGAGTACAAGATTAGGCAACTGGACAGATTTAGAGAAAGAGGCAACTTGTGACTACACAACACAGTTTAAAGTAGCAAGAATCTAGAAAAAAAATCTAATCATTACTGTTATGACTGGGTGTCTAAAAGACACTGATAAGAGGGAAGCAGGTTTCACTACCTTAAAAAATAGGTTACATCAGGAAACTTGTTTATGTGAACAAGACTTGTTTAGGAAAACTTAGTTAAAATAGAGTCAGATTAAAACCAGTTGACTTATGGCTGCATCTCCTTATGTAGTATAACACTTGAATTCCTAATAAAGAAGATTCTTATGGAATATAAAGTAGAGATGAAATGCTACATGGCATTTAGATAACATACTTTTTCAACAGATACAGCTTTAGATAAATGTGGCACATATACACAATGGAATACTATGCAGCCATAAAAATGATGAGTTCGTGTCCTTTGTAGGGACATGGATGAATCTGGAAACCATCATTCTCAGCAAACTGACACAAGAACAGAAAATCAAACACTGCATGTTCTCACTCATAGGTGGGTGTTGAACAATGAGAACACATGGACACAAGGAGGGGAGCATCACACACTGGGGTCTGTTGTGGGGGGCAGGGGAGGGACAGTGGGGGGTGGGGAGGTTTGGAAGGGATAACATGAGGAGAAATGCCAGATACCGGTGATGGGGGTATGGAGGCAACAAACCACATTGCCATGTATGTACCTATGCAACAATTCTGAATGATCTGCACATGTACTCCAGAACCTAAAGTACAATTAAAAAAAAAAAGAATTCCAAGCAATGATTATGCACCACATTCAATGGAGTGGCTACTTTCAATCACTTCATACCATTAGTATAATTATCCAGTTGTAAGCACTCAAGCAGTTTAATTTCAGATGTATTTCCCCATTTGGTGCCCTAAATTATTTTCCTAGATTTTACAATTTTTGGAAATAATCAGAGTAGTCTATTCAGTAAGCCCACTTAAAATACATACTGTTGAGCTGTAGTTTCAATGCTCCTTAAAATACTTTAATCTGTTCATTTTTAATGACTAATCTATCCTCCTTAGCATTTTTATAAGCCTTTCCGCTATCCTTAAGCTTCTAGTCTCTTGTCTCGTTATTCCATGCTCTAAGGAGATGTCTTCAAATCCCACCCATGAGATGATCGAGGTCATCAGTTACAGTTATATTGCATTCATTGCATCAGAAAATTTTTAGTGTCTTCACCCATGTTTTCTGTTTCCATTTGCTTTTAAAACAGAGCAGGCCTTTCTTCTTTACTCATTTTGAATTGTACCCAATTCTTCCAATCTCTAATCCTCACTTAATTTCTACTTCAAATATCTTATTTATTAGTTCATTCTTGAAGATGTGCTTCATGACATAGATGAAATAAGTGTGGTCTATGAGCTAATAATTGCAGAAACTGGATGACGGAGACTGGCACAAGAATCCACCATCTTGCCTTACCACTGCCTGAGACACAAACATAGCTTCTGTTCACAAGTGTCTATTAAATAGTTCTTCCTTAGGAACTAAATGTATCAACCTCTTTCTTTGGCTTCTTAGCTTCCTTAGACTTTGGGGTATGTTTGCATAGGCCTACCCACTGCAAAACAGAGGTAGACATGCCTTGTAAAAACTTTCACAGCAGATTGATATAGCCAAATGTAAGTAGTATAAAGTATCAAGTCTGAGCCTCAAATAAGTTTTAAGTTTTTCTTCTTATTGTTGCTGCTCACCAGCAAGAAAAATAAGCAACCTAGATTCTGTCTTCAGTTTTAGACTTCTTTTGACATACCAGAGAAACACAATGCCCAATAACCAAATTTCTAGGAATGATAGAACGTAAGAAAATATTTTTAAAAGAAATTGCATTTAGTCTTTCAGAATGTCAAAGTAACTTCACTGTTTTCATGTCAAAAGGACTACTGTATGTTAGTATTAAACAGAAAAGACTTTAGCTGATTTAATTGTAAAGAATATAAATAATATAAATTTGGCCCTATATAAGGCCACCTCAACCTGTAAAAATATAATACATTGGAAATGAGAATTCATGAAGTGAAGAAAGGTGCAATGGGCTTTTGAGAGGTTTAGTTGGAGAGGTAACTTACACAGGACATTATTTTATCAATGTTTATGTATATAATCATTACTTCAGGTTGACCATCCCATTTTTTTCCCCTAAAATGGTCTTACTTAAATAGAACTGGTTTTATTTTCTGTCAATAGTGTGTGATTTTGGCACTGAGTCAAATCAACTTTAATTATAGAGTAGTCATATAATAGGAAATAATGAAGCATACTTGTATACAATTTTTTCTAGCTTTGTTTGGGTGTAATTATAGTCTAAAATTTAGTGAGATTGGCATATATACAGAAACAGATGCTATTTTAGCACAAATGCTATTTTTGGTCAGCATTTATTGCTTAGTTCAGCACCATTTTTTTACATTCTCCATAGAATTTGAAAGATGGTTCAGGTTGAATTTGCTCACCTTCTCTTATCCTGAAAAGCAAAGTTCTGCTTTGTGGCCAGATAAATGTAAAAGGAGTAGCAGTTGATGTGTTTACCTGGTAACAAATATCAGACATTTCTTCATGTTTTCAGGCATTGTCACAGAAGAGTTTTATAGACTGAGAAAAAGATCACATCAGCAAACTAGATAACCAAATCTACTCTTCAGATTCCATCCACTGGGAAGATTTCTCTTTATTATCTTTCAGGAATACTCCAGATTTGGACTATAATGCTCCAGCAGTCCAATAGACCACTTCTGCTTGGATGCTGGTATATTACACAAAACCAACTATGAATTAAGTCTTGCTCTTTGATTGTTGTTGTTGTTTCTCATTTAACTGTTCATAAATAGCTTCCAATTAATTAATCTGTGGTTACATATTGAGAGAAGGTAACTAATACTGCAGGATTAAAGATAAATTGCTCTGTGTATCCAACAATTTTGGTTGCATGGTAACTTGATGGTTACCATGGTAAAGTTACAAACTACAAGCTACTTCTAAAAACAGATTTTTTTAAAAGAGTATATGGACTTGTTTCTAAATTCTGTTTGAATTTTCCAGAGGTCCCATGCAACTTTCTTATTTGCCACAAACAATTTTATCATTTGGTCTGCTGGGTTATAAGTTCTAAAATGCAGAGTCATTTGGACTTCAGCCTGAATCTATGATAAAGCCTTCTCTCCTCATTGAGCCCTGCCTTAAGATAGGAATCTTGTAATTAACTTAACTAATGGATCAAGCACTAAAATCAAATCTGATGTGTGTTGCCTCTCAAATATAAAGATTGTTTGTGTATCTTTAATGTGCTAAGCTATTAATGAATAATCTACATTTTTTTCACTGTGTAGTAGGTATCCTACAAGGTGCTAACCTACTAGATTTCTTAAGAACTCAATGAAAGTTTGGACACAAGAAATTTCAGAGTAATTATCTTCCACCTTCTGAAAAATACATTTCAGGCTATGGAATATCAGTCTGTTCTACTTCCTCCTCCTTAAGTCCAATCTGAATAATTTTATCAGTAAAGTAGACTAGTGTGATATTCTGTGGTATGATAAGATGGTGAAAAACTTACTGACTAGCATATCACAGAAAGCAGGTGAGTTGAGAATTATTTTTAATGAGATAATGAAGAGTTACTCTACTCTTTTTCTTATCTGTATTTAGGTCTTGAATAATTAGCTGCTTACTAGTGCCAGAGGTTGTTGATTTGCTTTATCCCATATGTAAAGCAACTGTATTTGGAATCATAATTAGGTTTTGTGATACCCAAAACTCATTCAGCCTATGTCTAGGGCAAACAGATAAGTTAAATAAAATGCAGTGGTTATTATTGCCCATGTATCTTTCCCTAGGAATATTTTTCCCATGCAGGAGTAGCATCAAAGCTGATGGTAAGGGGTCCAGCTTCTGCTTTCTGCATATGGCTAGCCAGTTTTCCCAACACCACTTATCTGGACAGGGAAAATGTGGCACATATACCATGGAATATTATGCAGCCATCAAAAACGATGAGTTCGCATCCTTTGTAGGGACATGGATGAACCTGGAAACCATCATTCTCAGCAAACTTACACAAGAACACAAAATCAAACACCACATGTTCTCACTCATAGGCGGGTGTTGAACAATGAGAACACATAGACACAAGGAGGGGGGCACTACACACTGGGGTCTGTTGGAGGGAAATAGGGGAGGGACAGTGGGGGTTGGGGAGTTGGGGAGAGATAGCATGGGGAGAAATGCCAGATATAGGTGAAGGGGAGGAAGGCAGCAAATCACACTGCCATGTATGCACCTACGCAGCAATCTTGCATGTTCTTCACATGTACCCCAAAACCTAAAATGCAATTAAAAAAAAAAGAAAAAAGCTGATGGTAATGACATAAGTTGTTATATAAATAGGTTATAGAGTAAGTCTCAATAAAGCCCAGAAGATCTGAAATTTTTAAAGGATAGATTGGAGAGACAAATAAAATTTTATCATAATAATTATATAGCATACAGTGATCCATTACAATTTCAGGTAGATTACATTTTTTTAAATTTGTTATATTTATTTATTTATTCGAGATGGAGTCTTGCTCTGTCATCCAAGCTGGAGTACAGTGGTGCCATCCTGGCTCACTGCAACCTCTGCCTCCCAGGTTCAAGCCATTATCCTGCCTCAGATTCCCAAGTAGCTGAGATTACAGGTGTGTTCCACAATGACAGGCTATTTTTGTATTTTTAGTAGAGTTGAGGTTTCAGCATGTTGGCCATGCTGATCTCAAACTCTTGACCTAAAGTGATCTGCCTCTCAAAGTGCCGGGATTACAGCCATAAGCCACTGCACCTGTCCATAGATTACAATTTTAAAGGTGAAAAGATAATATTAGAAAAATATTTTTGAAATATTTTATTATCTTGGGATAGATGTAATCTTTCTAAGCAAGAGCAAAAAAAAAAAAGAGAGAGAGAAAAAAAAAGAAACAAAACAAAACAGAAAGAACTTATAAAAAGATACACAGGTTGCCAACATAATGGAATAGAAAACTTTTCACTCTCCCTCTATCCACAGACACATCAAATAATATCTATCCACAAATCAATTTCCTCTGAGAGAAAGCCAGACCACAGTCAAGAGACTCCTACACCCCAGGCAACTGAGAAAACATTCACTCAAACAAGTAGGAGAAGCTGAGGCACACTTGACCACGGACCCCACTTAGGGCACTGTGCCATAAAACTGTCATAAAACGTTCAGTTTCACCTTGTGGAGAGGAGGTTCTGGACCTCATATATAGACCTTTATCTGAAGTTTCCCCAACAGTTGGCCCTTCATTCAATAGCCACAATAATGCAGTGGGTTAGACACATTAGTATCCCTCCAGACTGTAGTAAATAAATCAGCAATCTTATACAGGTGACTAATCATTCCCATGTAATTTACTGCCCTTTGAGCAGTGCATAGAAGAGACTTAAAAATAACAGTTCTTTGTTTTCCCACAAGGGATTTACAAAATACTTCTCCAAGGGCTAACTGGTAGTTAACTTGCATTGGGGAGTTAATGAGAAAATCATCAATTTGCTGCCAGCCTCAAAAAAGTCTGCACTCATACCAAAAAGCCTTAACTTTTACAATATTCACGTAAGATACTACATCATATATTTCCTAGCTCTGGCGGTAGAAAGGTTTGGCATGAATGTGTTTTTCTACACAGCAAGAGAAGATTGGTCTCTTTAAGTGGTTGTTAAAACACCTCCAGAGACTTCATCTTCTTGTGGCAGTGCAGAGAAGGGCCCTAAAAAATGTAACTCCCTCTTTCTCCACAGAAGGGGTTTAAAACACACATCGAGATCCACAGTTGCTAAAGCTACATCCCAAAGGACTTTATCTTAAACCTAGCTACTATGGGGAAAGAAGGGACAAAGTATAAGTCTTCTTGATCCCAGAACAAATAGTTTTAAACAGGCATTCAAACACTTCCAGAGTATATACCTCCTTGGAGCATTGCAGTAAAAGGGCTGGCACTTGCAGCTCTCACTTTCTCTACAGGAAGAACTTACGACACGTATTCTTAGTGGCTACTTGATGGGCTAGTTTCTAATGAACTTGTTTCAGTGAGCTAAGAGGCCAAACAAACAATAGCTCTTTGTAGCCAGAGCCAAAGCTTGGCACTTCACAATATGTCCCCCTCAATAGCCCATATATAGCTAGGTTCATCCAGTCTTTCAGGGAAAAGTTTGGCCATACAACAAGCACCACAACTTAACAGTCTGTCTCATTAATGACCTAGCTCTGAAAAATCAAGGGGCTTTTGTGTTCTCAAGTGACCCCAAAGCACAGAATATAAACAGATATATTAAAATGGGCTCACTCCTAGCAGCTATCTTTTCAAAATCAGAAGGCGCAAACTAATTGTGAACATAGACATTTGTGTGGGAGGTAGATAACATCACTCAGTCTCATTGTGAAGATAAAAGGCCTAGAACTCTCATCCAATACCCAAGCATTTCTAACTAAATCTAAAATTTTAAACCAAAGAAAAAAGAAGAAATAAAAACCCACCAAAAAACAAAAAACAAAAAGAAAAACATAAATCTCCAGAAACTGAACGGCATATCATGGAGTTTTCTGGTTTACCCAAAAGGGAAGTCAAAATAAAGGTAATGAATATTTGCATAGCATTCAAAATAAAAATGCAATAACAAGCTTAGAATTTCCACAGATATATAAAGTATGTAAAAATGCCAAAAAGAAACTCTTAGATCTAAAAAATGCTAAAACCAACTGAAGAATTCAACAGAAGAGTTCAACAACAGATTAGATCACACACAAGAAAAAAGCAGTGAACCTGAAGCCAGATAACTGCTAATTAGCCATTCTGAGGAACAAAAAACAATAATAATAACAATGATAATGATGTAAAGATAGTTTAAGAGATTTATGGGATACCATTAAGCAGAACAACTTACACATACTTGGTATGTCAGAATTAGAAAAATACAGAGATAGAAAATATGTTCAAAAAATAATGGCAGAAAGTTTCTGAAATATGGGATAGAATTACAGTTTCAGATCCAGTAAGCCTGTAGGACATTAAATAAGATGAACCAGGAAAAAATTAAATGCATGAACAGACCAATAACAATTTCTGAAACTGAATTTGCAATAAAAAGCCTACCAATGAATAAAAGTCAAGGACTAGACAGATTCACAGGCGAATTCTACCAAATGTATAAGGAAGAGGTGGTATCTTCTCTATTAAAACTATTTCAAAAAATTTAGGACGTGGGACTCCTCAGCTCATTCTATGAGGCTAAAATCATCCTCATACCAAAACCTGGCAGAAACATTATGAAAAAAAAAATTCAGGCCAAAATTCTTGACAAATATTGATGCAAAAATCCTCAAGAAAAAACTAGCAAACTGAATCCAGCAGCACATCATAAATATAATCAACTAGGATCAAGTATGCTTTATTGCTGGAATGTGAGGTTGGTTCAACATACACAAATGAATAAATGTAAGTCATCACATGAACAGAACTAAAATTAAAAACCACATGATCATCTGAATAGGAGCAGAAAATATTTTTAATAAAATTCAACATCCCTTCCTGTTAAAAATTCTCAACAAACTAGGCATTGAAGGAACATACCCTAAAATAATAGATACCTATGACAAAACCACAGCTAACATCATACTAAATGGGAAAAAGCTGTAAGCCTTCCCCTTGGAAACCAGCATAAGATGAGGATGCCCTCTCTCACTTCTATTCAACATAGCCAGAAAAATCAAGCAAGAGAAAGAACTGAAAGGCATCCAAATGGGAAAAGGAAAAGTCAAACTATCCCTATTGACAGACAACATGATTTTATATCTAGAAAACCCCAAAGTCTCTGCCCAAAAGCTCCTTCAGCTCATAAACAACTTCATCAAGGTTACAGGATACAAAATGAACCTATAAAAATTAGTAGCATAGCTATACACAAAGAACATGTCAGCCAAAAGCCAAATCAGTAAAGAAATTTCCTTCACAGTAGTCACAAATTGAATAAGATACCTAAAAACACAGCGAAGCAGAGAGGTGAAAGATCTCTACAGTGAGAATTATTAAACATTTTCAAGGAAATCAGAGGCTATACAAACAGATGGAAAAATATGTTATGTTCATGGATAAGAAGAATCAATATCATTAAAATGGCCATACTGCTCAAAGCAATTTATAGATTCAATGCTATCCCTATCAACCTATCAATACATTCTTCACAGAATTAGAAAAAGTATTTTGAAATTTATACGGAACCAAAAATCGGCCCAAATAGCCAAAGCAATTCCAAAGAAAAAGAACAATGCTGAAGGCATCACATTACCTGACTTCAAACTCTACTGCAAAGCTATAGGAAACAATACAGCATAATACTGGTACAAAAACAGATACAGATCAGAATGAAACAAAATAGAAAGTCCGGGAATAATGTTGCACATGTACAACCATCTGATCTTCAACAAAGCTGACAAAACAAGTAAAGAGAAAAGAAGTCCCTATTCAGCAAATGATGCTGAGATAACTAGCTCACCACAGGCAGCAAATTGAAACTGGACCTTCTCCTTACAACATGTACAAAAATCATATCAAGATGGATTAAAGACAAAAATGGGAAACCTAAAATTATAAAATTCCTGAAAGATAACCTAGAAAAATATTATTCTGAACATAAGACCTGACAAAGATTTCCTAATGCAGATGCCAAAAGTGATTGCAACAAAAACCAAAATTGACAAATGGAGTATTATTAAACGATAGAGTTTATGTACAGCAAAGGAAACTATCAACAGAGTAAACAGACAACCTGCAGACTCATAGGAAATATTTGCAAGCAATGCATCTGACAAAGGACTAATATCCAGAATGTATAAGGAATTTAAACAAACAATCCCATGAGGAAGTGGACAAAAGATATGAACAAACATTTGTCAAAAGAAGACATATGCTAAAGAAGATACGTATGCAGACAACAAGCATATGAAAAGATATTCAACATCACTCATCATTCAAGAAGTGCAAATCAAAACCACAATGATACACCATCTCACACCATCAGAATGGTAATTATTAAAATGTCAAAAAATAACAGATGCTGATGAGATTGCAGATAAAAGAGAATGTTTATACACTGCTAGTAGAAGTATAAATTAATTGAGCTTTGCAGAAAGCAGTGTGACAATTCCTCAAAGAAGTTACAACAGAATTATCATTAAACCCAGCAATCTCATTACTGGTTACATTCCCAAAGGAATACAAATCATTCCACCATAAAGGCACATGAACATGTATGTTCATTGCAGTACTATTCATAATTGCAAAAACATAGAATCAACCTCAATGCTCATCAACAATAGACTAGAGAAAGAAAATGTATATATACACCATGGAATACTATACAGCCATAAAAAGGAATGAAATGCTGACTTATACAGCAACGTGGAAGGAGTTTGAGGCCATTATCCTTAGCAAACTAGCTGAGTAACAGAAAACCAAATACTGCATGTTCTCACTTATAAGTGGGAGCCAAATAAGGAGAACACATGGGAACAATGATCACTGGGGCTACTTGAGAGTGGAGGGTGGAAGGAGGAAGAGGATCAGAAAGAATACCTACTGATTACTATGATTATTACCTGGGTGAGAAAATAATATGTACACCAAACACCCACAACACACAGTTTACCTGTATAATAAACCTGCACATGTACTCAATGGACTATTATTTAGGCATAAAAATGAAATCCTGTCATTTGCAACAACATAGATAAGCCTGGAGGACATTATATTATTTTATTTATAGCCAGGCACAGAAAGACAAATACCACATGTTCTTACTCATATGTGGGAGGTGAAAAAATTTGTATCATAGAAGTAGAGAGCAGAATAGTGGTCATCAGAGGTTAAGAAGGACAAGGGATGGATCAGAGAAGAGTGAGAGATTGATTAGGGTACATAATTGCAGTTAGGAGGAATAAGTTATATTGTCTATAGTGTTATCAAATCACTATAGTTACCAACAATTTATTGTATATTTCAAAGTAGCTAAAAGAGAAAACATTGAATGTTCTCAATACAAAATTGTGTATGTATATTGAAATATCATACCACATACATATGTACAACTATTATACATCAGTTAAAATAAAAAAATCAAACTTAAGAAAGATAAACATATTTAAATACATTCAAATGGTTTCAAAACTGACACATACATACAATTAGAAGACACTAAAAAACTAAAAAGTTTTTGTTTTTCTAAATCCAGGTGTCTAATAAATAATTCAGACGTCAGCTCACTTGAATTCAAATTAATTGTGACTGATCAAAAATACATATACAACTCTTGTTTCATAGAATTAGGGAAAAATAAATATTTTCATACATTAATGTATTTATATGCTATACTTTTGGAAGTAATATGATAAAATATATTAAAATCCAACATTTAATATTTTAACTACACTTTTGTAAATTTATTCTGTAAATATATTACCACTATTATAAATTAATAATGTATAAGGCAGATAAGTAAGTTGTTTTTGTACATACGTTTTGTTCATATTTCTGTTTTTGTAGTAATAACAGGTCCATATTATTTTTTACATTTAAAAAAAAAAGGAAAACAAGCCAGGTGCAGTGGCTCTTGCCTGTAATCACCACACTTTGGGAGGCTGAGGTGGGCAGATCATTTGAGGTGAGGAGTTTGAGACCTGCCTGGCCAACATTGTGAAACCCCATCTCTACCAAAAATATAAAAATTAGCTAGGTGCAGCGGTGGGTACCTCTGATCCCAGCTACTCAGGAGGCTGAGAATCTTTCGAAACTGGGACGCGGAGGTTGTAGTGAGTTGAGATCATGCCGCCACACTCCAGCATGGGCAACAGAGAAATATTCTTTCTCAAAATTAATTAACTAAAAAATTTTAAAAAATGAAGAGAAAACCAAAGGAAATATTTGAAAAATTCACAGCACTTGCTCAAGTAGTAGGGGATTTGTAAGAGATGAGATTTTGCACAATGCCAGGTAAGTTATTTTTTGTTTCAGTAAATGTGGAAAAAAACAATAAGAGAAAGGTAATTAAGAATTTCACAGGTGCAGAGGGGAAATTAAATATTTTTAAATTAACAAGGTTATTTAAATGTCATAATAATTATAATACATATTCATTCTATCTGAAAATGTTTTGAACTCTAAAGTTGTATGAAATTTTATTTTCCTTTCAGTTGCAATAAAAATGCACTGCTAATTTTTTATATAAAAAAACAAGTTACCTGAGATCATTTTGAGAATATTTAATTATCTTCTATTTATTCTGACTTTTTCTTTATTTTTTTGTATAAAAAGAAATAATCCCTGTATAAATAAATGAGACATGAGCAGATTAGTCCACATGTCTCTTCTTCTTCACGCTGCCTGGGCCATCTTGCTAGTCAGTGATTAAATAATGACAAATTTATCCAAGACTTCCAAAGGGCCCACAAGATGAGTATCACAATTCTGTAAAAACATTTCTATTCTCTGTATTCTTGCTTGGAGCTAAAACAAAAATCACAAAACATCTAGTACATACAGAATTTTTGACTGAAGGACTGTCATTTCAGTTTAACAACTTACTTTCCACATTCTTAGTGAGTACTGGTTCTTTTATTGTGTTCTTTGGGCACCTATTTTCCAGGTGATCATTGTATTACTTAAACTGTGATGAGCTATGACTTGGAATCAATGATCACAAACTCTGTGGCTTTTAAATGTCGTATAAATAATCACACTGAGTTTTCTTTGCAAAGATATAGATTAAGTATCTACCTTAATTATTTGATATGTATACTCTAGAGTTTATATTGTTTCTATAAAATATAGGCACTTTCAGAGTTGAAGATTCACCACTTAAGAAGCATTAATAAGTATGGAGCAGGGTCTATGAATGCAACTCCAAAACAAGTTCTGTGCAAGAGAAGCATAATGAGAATAAGAATTTCCACTGTAACAGAACTACACTGAAGGAAATGACACCTAAGCCAGTCTTAAGAAATAGGATTATACAAATGAATAAAACAAACAAAGTATCCAGCCTCAAGAAGCTTACACACAAGTGGGAGAGAAAATGAGGGAAATAAACATACACACATCATATGTATGTTTTCTATAGTTATACATACATGTACATATACATAATTTTAGTTGATACATGTTAAGTAGAAAAATGAAGCAAAAAAACAGAAGTACAGGACATAGGTGAAGCTTTTGCAATTTCAGATTGGCTTAGTCTAAGGGAGGTGACATTTAATTAAAGATCCAATGGAACTAAGGAGAGAAAACATGTGAATACACAGGGAAAGAGAATTCCAGGAAAGGGAAAAGCAAGTACAAAGAACGTGAGTGGGAAGCATGCTGATACATTGAGTTAACAGAAGTTCAACATTTTTTTTTTAAATTTACTTATTTTACTTTAGGTGCATACTATATCTGGCATTTCTCCCCATGTTATCCCTCCCTCCCCTCCCCTCCCTCCCCACCCCCCAGCTGTCTCTCCCTTACCCGCTCCCCCAACTGCCCCTAGTGTGTGATGCTCCTCTCCCTGAGTCCATGTGTTCTCGTTGTTCAACACCCACCTATGAGTGAGAATATATGGTGTTTAGCTTTCTGTTCTTGTGTCAGTTTGCTGAGAATGATAGTTTCCAGATTCACCCAAGTCCCTACAAAGGACACAAACTTATCATTTTTTATGGCTGCATAGTATTCCATGGTGTATATGTACCACATTTTCTTTGTCCAGTCTATCATTGTTGTGCATTTGGGTTGGTTCCAGATGTTTGCTGTTGTACTCAGGGCTGCAATGAACATACATGTGCATGTGTCTTTATAGTAGAACGATTTATAGTTCTTTGGGTATATACCCAGTAATGAGATTGCTGGGTCAAATGGAATTTCTATTTCTAGATCCTTGAGAAATCGCCACACTGTCTGAAGTTCAACATTCTTAAGCAGTGTGATCACAGGATATTAATAAAATAAAGTATGCTTAACACAATTTAAAAAACAAAAAGAGCTTAGGATGGACTCTCCTTGACCAATCTTTAGTCAGGCTTGAGTCTTCTTACCAAGTAGGCCTTGACTTTGGGCTTTTCTTTTCACCTTTCTAGAGTCTGGTTTTAGCAAAAATCTTGCTAAGAAAATTTAGAGAATCCTTCTGCCCTTGATATCTGCAAGTTCCTCATCCTCTACTATCTGCTAAATGATATCTTGTCATCCTGGCCCGCCTTTGGCAGGCATTCTATTAGGTCAGTTTAGCAACAATTCCTCCTACCTTTGATGTTCCCTACTAGTAATTTTCCATTAATTCAAACCTGATTCCTATTAAGATGCTACAAGCTATAAATTCCCACTTGTCTTTATTGTATTTAGGGGTGACCCCAATCTTCTTTCTTATTACAGTAATATTGACAACTATTATACTAGTCTTGAATAAAGACTTCCATACCATTTTAAATAAATTTTAGAATGTTTTTTTCTTTAACAGGACATTATCAATGTTAATGTGTATGCTTATGTCATAAAATTAAAATAGTCTATGATAATTCAATAAAATCAATTCAAATTTATTATGGAGAAAAGTTAAAAATGTGATTTTTTAAAATAATAACACTGCTTATGGCTATTTACAGCTCAGTAGCAATGTCTCCCAGCATTTATTGTCCTTTTAATAATTAAGATCAAAAAAAGATAAAAAGCTAATATATATGTTCATGTAAAGACCGTGTTTTAAATTTTTTTAACTACTAAAGTGCCTACTGCATTTATAAAATAAATATATTAAATTTGATGTTGCTTGATTTTGAAGTTCTACCAATTACTGCTAGAGGCAAATTAGCTGTTACAAAGTAAGTATTACAATGGTTAACAATAGGGGGCTGATTTTCAGAATGAATTAAATCATGAAATGAATGTTTCTTAAAGGGGTACAAAATGAAGCTAGAACCATTGCTGAGCAAGGGGAAATAATTCTCGCTGAAAAAATGTAGATGTAAAAAGTACTAAACTGAGAGTGTGCTAAAGGATCGAGAAAACAGAAAAATGTATTCGTGGATTAGTAAGGAAAGCAAGAAACAAACATTTTGCACAAGTATTAATGAGGAGTGATATGGTTTGACTGTTGTCCCCTGCCCCACCAATCTCATCTTGAATTCCCACGTGTTGTGGGAGGGACCCAGTAGGAAGTAATTTAATCATGGGGCCGGTCATTCCCGTGCTGTTCTTGTGATCGTGAATAAGTCTCACAAGATCTGATAGTTCTATAAGACGGAGTTTCCTTTCACAATTTTCTCTTTTTTCCTGCTGTCATGCATGTATGATGTGACTTGCTCCTCCTTGCCTTCCACCATGGTTGTGAGGCTTCCCCAGCCACGTGGAACTGTAAGTCCAATTAAGCCTCTTTCTTTTGTAAATTTCCCAGTCTCAGGTATGTCTTTATCAGCAGTGTGAAAATGAACTAATACAAGAAACAAAGTGTTTCATAGAAATTAATTGTTGCAAGCTATAGCAAAGACTTTGAGCACTTGTGGTGGATGTATCCTAGGTATTAAGAGTAGTAAAACAGACTCCTGGATTTCAATCCAGAACAGAATGGAATGAGGAGTGTGGAAAACATAGAGCCAGATTGTATCACAAATATTTTACTTAGTTGCTTGGCTACCTAGTTAATGGAGTGTATTTGCTTGAGGAACTGGAAGTTTATAGCATAATCCTAGTAGATAGCCTTTGAAACTGATGTAGATAATGTTCCTCTACAGTATAGCAATGGTGTACACTGCTGAACCATCATGCTAAATATGAGATTGTTTAATTTTAGAGTTTTGATTGTCTCAAAAATACTTGATTTTATTTGAAATCTTGAATTAAACAGCCTTTCTTCCGTTCTTGCAAATAATGCCATGCTCTGAATGATCTCTGCATGGCAATATAGTCAAGATTCTGCTTTCTAGAATGAGGAAGGAAAAAAAAAAAAAAACACTTTCTTCACTATTGGGCCACTGTGATTTTTATCCTACTCTAAAAACAACAGTGTTCAAAAGGGTCAGTCATTTTGAATTATGTGCAGATAACCTGCTTAGCTTCATCTTAACCTATTTATGACCCAAGGAGCACATATCAAAATGATAAATTCAATTAAGTGTTCTTATTAATGAATAAAGTTTAAAGTGACATTTTTTATTAAAAGTTCTGTGGTTTTCTTATACAAATGATTACAGTTATAATTTCGATGTGTCTTTTAAAAAGATAATATAAAATCTTTCAACTATTCAACATGAAATAAATATTCTTCCTTTTCTTATTATTGTAATTAATTCATGAGTGAAATCCATTGGAAGGTAAAAGTTAGATGAAAATATACATTTTGCACATATGGCTTAGACTTTTGCTTTCTGATTTTCTATAAGGAGTTGTCATAAGTATTTTGTGATACCCACTCCAGCATACCTGGTATATTAGGCCACCTGACTTTCAGCATGGTGAGTGGGAAAGCCAAATGTTTTCATTTATCTCAATAAAAGTCTACGAAAGTGGCAAGTTGTTGCTTCTGCCACTGCTAGCAGTGTGTTCTTACAAATTTTTACCCCAAAGCAGTTTTTATTTCCCTAAAGGAAACAGTTTAGAATTATGGATAGTGCTCTTAACAAGAGTTCTGGAAAAATTTCACAGCTTTGTTGGCTTTAACAGCACCTAAGGCATCTCTGGCATGTTAAAATTCCTAAGCTCCTTTTTTTCTACATGCTGTGTCTGGGGTATCTCAACATTTTCTTCCCAATTCCAAGGACTTCATAGCATTGCTACCAACATAACCTTTTAAACTCAATCAGAAACTGCTAGTTTTGTTAAAATTTAGGCTAACCTAGATGCTGTCCTTAACGTGGAAGAAGGTTAGCACCTCATTAGCGTTTATGGGTCGTTTGTTCAACTATGTGACTTAATCCTTCTGTGTATAAAATAAACTCACTTGAAGATCTTGGTATACATTTTCCTAAGACTAGGCCAAAGTGCAAATTAGAGACACTACTCATTGTTAAACTTTAAAGCATCTCTTCTTGATGGTGATTACTGAATTAATTCAAACGACTTAATAGTTCTATGTTTAATCAAAATTAATGAATTCATCACCTGTGCACTGATTTAGTCGTGTGATTAGAACTAAAAAGGTCATTCTCATCATTTTTCACCTCTTTTAATCTCAGTTTTCCACTGAGGAGAGTGGATTTAATGCCTCTTGAAGAGAGATGTTTCTTTTTCTTGTATTGTGGGAATCTATTTAATTCTCTATGAATAGCCTTTAATCAACTTTTCAATGCACTTAAAAAGGATATAATATGAGGGATAGCCAGCGTGTATCTGTTTACTCTAAAAGAAGATCCTGGGGAAGGGTTATATGTGCCCAGAGCATCGGGAACACTTTTCTTATTGTATCTGACAATGTTTCAAAACTATCTCTTTAGGTGTTCATTTTCCTCCTTCTTTCTTCCCCATTGAGTATAAGTTTGTAAAGGAAAGATACTTTGGCCTATACATTCTGTAACATTCACCATGTGTACCACATCTGTAGAGTCAATCAAACAGGGATTAAAAATATTTGAAAAATATATTAACAACTATCTGCACAGCGTTTACATTGTATTAGGTATTAGAAGAACTGTAAAGATGCTTGAATTTATACAGGAAGATGTGTGGAAGTTATATGCAAATACAATGAAATTTTAAGCATCCTTAAATTTTGGTATCTGAAGCACGTCCTGTAACCAATCCCTTGTGGATACCAAGGGATGACTGTTTTCTCTCTGATTAATGAAATGATAGTACTTAGTAATTGCTCAATCATATTTATTGACTAAATGAATGAAACAATTACCTTACATAAATGGATTACAAACCAGTTTGTATGCACTATACTCTACAATTATTTTTTCTGATGCCAGGAAACTTCTGCCTGCCTGAAATTAGGAAGGCAGTATTACACACAAGTGAAGGAATGACGGACAAGAAATGTGAAAATCTTATGTTGTTCTCTGTTAAAGAGATGAGGAGAAAAGAGAAGCTAAAGACATATATGCAGGTTATCTTCTGTCTTTGTTTTGTATTATTGCTGCAACAAATTACCATAATCTTGGCAGTTTAAAACATTACAAGTTTATTTAGTTACAGTTTTAGAGGGCAAAAGTCCAACATGTGTTCCACTGGGATAAAATGAAGCTGAATTAATAGGGCTCAGTTTCTTTCTCCAGGCTCTAGGAAGAATCATTTCCCTTGCTTTTTCCAGCTTCTCAAGGCTAATTTACATCCCTTAGCTCATAGTACTTATTTTACAATTTCAAAGCCAACAAATATGGGCTCTTTCTAACGCTGCCATCTGTCTGGGTTTCCACTCTTCTGCCTTCCTTTTCCACTTGCCTTTTCTAATTCTTTAAGACCCTTGTGTTTAGATTGGACTTAACCCTGAGAACAAGATACTTCCCATCCCAAGATCCTTAATTTAATTGTATCTGCAAAGTAAGTACTTTTTGCCATGTAAGGGAGGATATTCAGAGCTTCCAGGGATTCAGACATGGACCTCTTCAAAGAGCCATTATTCTGCCTATCACATATGCTATTCTAGGTTGTGACATAGTGTTTCTTTACCAAGGAAATAATTTTGAGACAACTTATTTTTTGTACCACCAGGGAAGAAGAAAATGCCCTTCAATAAGCATCAGAAATATAACAGGAACAATGCAATAGAAACTACATTGCTCTGGAACAACATGGGGGATAGATAGGGGCATTGACCACCCCATGAGATTGAAAATTCATGTATAAATTTTGACTTGCTAAACCCTTCACTAGTAATATCCTACTGTTGATTTGGATGTTTTACTAATAACATAAATAGTTGATTAACAAATATTCTTTGTGTCATATGTAAAATATTTGATATTCTCACAATAAAGTAAGCTACAGAAAAGAAACTGTTTAATCATGAAAAAATGCATTTACAGTACTGTACTGTGCTTATGGATACCGAAAGTTTACTTCCGCTGTTTACAAGACAGTCATCTTTCTGAGATGGTGGACAATCACAGCGGCAGACCTCAATCTACTATACACATCAAGCAATTCAACTTTTTCTTGTAATGCCATGACTTTGCCTCTTGGGAGCACTTCTAGCATTACTAGTGGCACTATGTATGGGTCTCATGATATTATTCAAGGTTTACCATATTACACTAAACATGATGAATAATAAAGGAGAATCGTTAGAGGGATATGCAATATACTAAAAAGATGAACTGAGCACGTGGAGATAATCAGCATCACACGGTGTGTTAAGTGGATACCTACAACACTTGAGCTCCGGGCAATAGCAACATGAGGTAGCTAAAAAATTATTACAATAGTACAATATGTACTAGAGTTAATTTTATGCAATTATGATTTAATACTGCGTCTTTATGTTTGTTTACATTTCTCTCAACTGCCAGTGGAGACATGTAGAGTCTATAAAAATGTGCGTAAGTTTTCATAAATTTTAACTTCTTATAATAGATTGATATATTTTGATGGTAGTAAATGATAAAATAGACTAGTATCTACATATATTTTATGCATTCATGACATACAAAATTTTGGAATTTGGTATTTCTAGGCTGAGCAGTTCATATGAGAGTTTTTAAAATTTTCAAATCTCCAAAAAATGATTTAATGTATTTGTCTTTAAAACTCCACATGTAAGTGGATGGTTCAAATACATGTTGTTCAAGGGTGAACTGTATTTTGTTACTTTCCCATAAATTATCACAGTAAACTATTGCACACTAAATATATATTGAGCATTTTTTATGTAGCTACCTTTCCATGTGTTAAATAGTAGTTACAAACAGGTTACCTAGACAGTTCAGGTACCCATTCTCATGCTTTTAACATTCTAGTGTCTAGTGTGTTTGATGTTGATAGATACAAATAAGCAAAAAAGAAAAACATCATTGAGAAATGTTTTACAAGGAGAATTGACATTGTGACTTATTATAAAATAATAAGTGAAGGCTTACTTTAAGTATAACAGGAACATGTCCTGCTATGTATTTTATAAAAAAACTAAGACTAAGGAATGACAGTAATTCATGGGAAGATCCGATATATTATTACTATCACTCAATAGTCAAATGAAGTAAAAACCTAATTAAATAATTTGTTTCAGATCATATAGCTACTATAATGGCGACATTGAGATCCAAGCCCAGATCTTTTGACTACAAGTTAAAGGTATTTTTCATAAAACCTAATTGACATTAGATTCTGGCTACTTTGATGTGAATCAATAGTTTCCAATTCGTGGTGATTTTGTATCCCCTTTTCCCTAGAAACACCTGGCAATGCCTGTCAACATTTGTTGTCACAACCTGGATGGAGGTATTATTAGCATTTAATGGGTCAGAGATGCTGCTAAACATTAATACACTTAATTCCTTTCTCAACAGCAAAGAATAATCCACTCCAAAATGTCAGTGTTGTCCAGAATGAGGCAGTCTGACCTATACAAATGAACTGAACAAGAGCAACTTTAAGAAAATTGGGATGTAGGGATCTTGGAAATGTGGAGAAAAAAATTATGTTATCTATGCAAAGCATTTATAAGATTAAGTATTTAATAAATGGTAGTGATAAAAAAGTAATATCAGTAATGAGGTTGGTGATGATGATGATGATGACTATCAGTTGTATATAGAGGAAGAAAATATGAGAGTGAAGAAGAGGGGCTATGAGTGGACAAAAGGCTTCTTCCATACTCACAGACACTGGGTAGGTCTAACTTCAACTGGCAGATATGACTTGGCTGTCAAGTCCTATTGCTTTTAGAAAGCTCTATGTCCACTGTCAATCTAACTCAAATATTTGTCTTATACTATATCTAGAGTCCCAAATCCTTCTTTCCCTTGGGTCACTGAGAAATAGATCACTATGGCTGGTGCAATTTTCAATGCCAATCTTGGTTGGTATTGTGAGAAAACTTGCGAAGTTTATTATTAAAGATTAGTCTATCAATCTATTATTGATGAGGAAGACAGAAATATCCTATATTTATATTGTGCTCTACATTTTTCAAATATTATGTGTATGTATTATTTCATTTGACCTCATCCTATCCTAAATTATGCATTGAAGTTATTTTCCACATTATTTTCTTTTAATATATGAGAACCTGATCTGGTTGTTGATGTGTCTTTTACTATTTTACAAAATATTGGATTGTAACTAAAATCTGTAATATAAGAAAGACCTTTGCCCCTGACTAGGTAGGTTTCTTTGTCACTACCCTAAGTATCTTTTTAGTGGTGCAATAATAATAGTCTGCATTTTATTTGAGAATATTTTAAGGTTTAATAATTAACTTCTTCCTAATTTAATTTTAATAAAGTTTTTAAAATAAATAGAGGAATAACATATATAAAAATGGCACAAAGGCTAAGTGAATAACTGAAAAGATTTTTACAAAATTAAACACAGTGAAACCTTTGCTAATCAAGAAACAGATAACCAGTCCCAATAAATCTCTACTTTGCTCCCTACTAACCACTCTGTTCAAGGGTTCTTTTAATGGAGGTAAAATTTACATTCAAAAAAATGTATTTTCTTAATTTTTCAATCCATTAGATTCAATAATTTCATATACCAGTGTAATAGTGTTTACCATTGCCCAAAAAAGACATAGAACATTTCCATCAAACCAAAAATTTGTTCATGTACGTTTCCAGACAATACCCCTCCCATTTATGCAACCACTTTTAACTTAGATGATCATAGATTTTATTCTTGCTCTTTCACTTTATATAAATGGAGTAACATTGTATGTTTTGTGTGTATGTATATATTTGTGTATGCTCAACATAATATTTTTGTTTCACTCATTTTATTGCAACAGTAAGTAGTTTGTTCCATTTTTATTGCTGAAATCAATGGTATGATATACTACAATTTGTTTATCTAGTCTCAATTGGATGGACACGTGGGTTATTTTCAGTTTTAGGTTCTTGTTGCGAACATTCTTTCACATACGTTTTAGTGAACATATATTTTCATATATCATGGACAAATGCCTTGAAGTGTAACTGTTGTGCCACTAGAAGTGTAACTGTTGTGGGTAAAGGTATGCCAGGGCTGCTGGCTATTCTTAACGGTAATAACATGCCTAAAGAAAAATCAATACAGAAGTAGATATAATTGTTCTGTTTTGTACCATAGGCAAAGCTGTAATTAAAAAACATAATGAGGAGGGCTTTTTTTTTTTTTTGCTAACAGTGATTCTTATTTCTGGTACCGAGAATTTTCCAAAGCATGCAGTCAGCAATAACAGGATTACATATTCTCACTATTTTTCTTATTAAAATACAGATGAAAAATGAGCACTTCTTAATTAACTCCTTTAGATGAAAAATGATCATTACTTTGTTAGTTATTCATTTTTATGGGTACATAGTAGGTCTAAATATTTACGGGGTACATGAGATATTTTGATACAGACCCACAATGTGTAATAAGCACATCAAGGTAAATGGGGTATTGGTCTCTTCAAGCATTTGTTATTTCTTTCTGTTACATACATTCCAATTGTACTCTTTCAGCTCTTTTTAAGTGTAAAATAAGCTATTGTTGACTGTAGTCACATTGTTGTGCTATCTAACGCTAGATCTTATTCATTCTAACCATACTTTTGTGCCCATTTAACCATCCCATTTCTCCCACTCCCAAATAGCCTTCCCAGCCTCTGGTAACGATCATTCTACCTCTATCTCCATGAATTTGATTACATTTTTAGCTCCCACAAATGAGTGAAAAAACACAAAGCTTGTCTTTCTGTGCCCACCTTTTTCCACTTAACACAGAATCCTCCAGTTCTATCCATGATGCTGCAAATAACAGGATCTTATTCTTTTTATGGCTGAATTGAATAGTACGCCATTGTGTATATGTATTTCATTTTTAAATCCGTTCATATTTAATGGACATTTAGGTTAATTACAAATCTTGGCTATTGTGAATAGTGCTGCAATAAATATAGGAGTGCTGATACCTCTGCAATTTACTGATTTCCCTTTTTTGGGGTACATACCTAACAGTGAGATTGCTGGATCATATGGTAGTTCTATTTTTAAATTTCCAGGCACTTCCATACTCTTCTCCATAGTGGCGGCACTAATGTACACTTCCACCAGCAGTGTGAGGGTTGCCTTTTCTCCACACCTCCAGTATTTGATATTGTCTGTCTTTGGTTTTAAGCTATTTTAAATGGGGTGAGATGATATCTCATTGTCATTTAGATTCACACTTCTCTGATGATCAGTTGCGTTAAGCACATTTTCATATACCTGTTGGCCATATGTATGTCTTATTTTGATAAATGCCTATTCAGATATCTTGCCCATTTAAAAATAGGATTATTAGGTTTTTTTCTTATAGAACTGTTTGAGCTCCTTATATATTCTAGTTATTAATCTCTTGTCAGATAAGTAGTTTGCAAATATTTTCTCCCATTTTATGGGTTTCTTCATTTTGTTGATTGTTTCATTTACTGTACAGAAACTTTTTAACTTGATATGATCCCATCTGTGTATTTTTGTCTGGTTGCCTATCTTTTGAGGTTTCGCTAAAGAAATCTTTACACAGACTAATGGCTTGCAAGGGTTTTCTTTTAGTAGTTTTGTAGTATGCGGTCTTAGATTTAAGCTTTTAATCCATTTTAATTTGATTTTTGTATATGGTGAAAGACAGTGGCCTAATTTCATTATTCTGTCTATGGATATCCTATTTTCCCAGCACTATTTATTGAAGAGACTACCTTTTTTCTAATACACATTATTGGCACATTTGTCAAAAAGTAGTTCACTGTAAATATGTCGATTTATTTCTGGGTTCTCTATTCTATTCCACTGGTCTATATGTCTGCTTTTATGCTGATACTTGTAGTACAGTTAGAAGTCAGGTAATGCGATTCCTCCAGTTTTGTTCTTTTTGTTTAGGAAAGCTTTGGCTCTTCTGGTTTTTTGTTTTTTTTTTCCTTTGTGGTTCTATATAAAGTTTTGGATCATATTTTTTGTTTCTATGAAGAATGTCATTGGTAATTTGAAAGATATTACATTGAATGTGTATGTTGCTGTGGGTAGTATGGAGATTTGAACAATATTAATTCTTCCGAAATCTATGAACTTGGAACATCTTTCCATTTTTGACATCCTCTTCATTCTTGCATCAATATTTTATAATTTTTACTGTATAGATCTTTCACTTTTTTGGTTAGGTTTATTTCTAGGTATTTAATTTTATTTGTAGCTATTATAAATGGGTTGTTTTCTTGATTTCATTTTCAGATTGTTTGCTGTTGGCAGATAGAAATGCTACTAGCTTTTTTGTGTTGATTTTGTATCCTGGAACTTTACTAAATTTGTCAGTTCTAAGAGTTTTTTTGGTGGGTTCTTTAATTTTTTCCAAATATAAGATTATATCATCTGAAAAAAAGGATTTGACTTCTTCCTTTTCAATTTGGATGTCTTTTCTTTCTTTCTTTTGTCTGACTTGTTCTAGGTAGGACTTTCAATGCTAGGTTGAATAACACTGGTGAAGTGAGCATCTTCTTCCAGATATTCAAGGAAAGACTTTCAGTTCTCCTCATATACTATGATATTAGCTGTGGTTCTATCATTGATGATTTTTACTGTGTTGAAGTATGTTTCTTCTACACTTAGTTTTTTGAGGGTTTTCATCATAAAGCGGTGTTGAATTTTATCAAATGTATTTTCAGTATCAGTTGAAATCATAATGTATATTGTCCTTCATTCTGTTGATGAGATATATTACATTTATTGATTGGTGTATGTCTGACCTTCTTAGCATCTCTGGAATAAATTCCACTTGATTATGATAAATGATCTTTTAATATGTTGTTGAACTATTTGTTATTAATTTATGGAGATTTTTTTGCATCAGTGCATCAGAGATATTGGCCTAAAGTTTTTGTTGTTGTTGTTACGGTTTGATACCTTTGCTGTTGGTATCGGCATGATACTGGTCTTATAGAATGAGTTTGGAAGTATTCCACTCTCTATTTTTGGAATAGTTTGTGTAAGATTGGTATTAGTTATTTAAATGTTTGGCAAGTTCAGCAGTAAAACCATCGAGTCCTGGCCATTTCCTTGCTGAGAGAGTTTTTATTGTGGCATTGATCTCATTCCTTGATGTTGGTCTCTTCAGGTTTTGGATTCTATCATGGTTCAATCTCAGTATCTTGTATGTGTCTAAGAATTCATTCCTTTCTTCTGGATTTTCCAAGTTATTGGCATATAATTGATCACGGTATCCTCTAATGATCCTTTGCAATTTTGTGATATTATTACAGTTGTAATGTGTCCTTTTTATATCTCTAATTTATCTGCCTTCTATTTTTTCTTAGCCTGTTTATCTTTTCAAAAAAAAAGTTTCTCGTTTTGTTGATTTTTAAAAATTTTATTTATTTCTGTTCAAATCTTTGTCATTTATTTTGTTATACTAATTTTGCATTTGATTTGCTCTTGCTCTCCCAATTCTTTAAGATTCATCATTAGGTTGATTATTTGAAGTTCTACCACTTTTTAAATCTAAATGCACATTTCCATACATTTTCCTCTTAGTAGTTCTTTTGCTGCATCGCATAGGTTTTGTTATGTTGTATTTACATTTTCATTTGTTTAAATGCATTTTTTAATTTCCTTTTTAATGTGTTCATTAACCCACTGGGCATTCAGTAGCATATTGTTTAATTTCCATGTGTTTGTATAGTTTTCAAAATTCCTCTTGCTATTGATTTTTAGTTTTATTCCATTGTGGTTGAGAACACACTTGATCTAATTTCATTTTTTAAAAATTTCTAAGACTAATTTTGTGGCCTAACATAGGGTCTATCCTTTAGAATGATCCTTGTGCTGAGGAGAAGAATGTGTATTCTGTAGCCATTTGATGACATATTCTGTAAATATTTATTAGCTCAGTTTGATCTATAGTGCCGATTAAGTCTCCTGTTTCTTTGCTAATCTTTTCTCTAGAAGACCTGTCCAATTCTGAAAGTGGGGTGTTCAAGTCTCCAACTACTATTGTATTGAAGTCTATCTGTCTCTTTAGCTGTAATAATATTTACTTTATATATTTGGGTGCTCAAGTGTTGAATACATATATATGTTTATAATTGTTGTATCTTATTGCTAAAATGACCCCTTATCATTATATAATGACTTTCTCATCTCCTTTAAAGATTTTTGTCTTAGAATCTATTTTATCTTATATAAGTATGGCTACTTTTTCTTTTTTTATTTTTTTGGTTTCCATTGACGTGGAATGTCTGTTTTCATCCCTTTATTTTTAGTCTATATGTGTTTTTAGAGCGCAAGTGTTGTTTCTTATAGGTAACCGATCACTGGGTCTTTTGAAAAACCTTAATAAGCCATTACATACTTTTTCATTAGAGAGTTTAGTCAGTTCATATTCAATGCCATTATTGATAAGTAAGGACTTACTACTGCCATTGTTATTTGTTTTCTGCTTGTTTTGTTTTCTATTCCTTTCTTCCTTCCTTCCTTTCTTCCTTCATTCCTGTCTTCCTTTTGTGAAAGTGATTTTCTCTGTTGGTGTGTTTTGATTTGTATTTTGTGTATCAGCTGTAGGCTTTTTTAATTGCAGTTACCATATGGCATTATTGCAATCTATTATATAAATCATTATTTTAAATTAATGACAAATTAACTGTGATTGCAAAAGCAAACTAGCAAACAACCGAACAGAAAACTATGATAGACTCTGCCCTTTAACTGCATTCCCCATGCATTTTAACTTTTTCTTGTATCTTTTTACATCTGATTACACTATCTGTGTCTTGAAAAGTTGTTATTATTATTATTTTTGATTGTTTCTTCTTTTGGTCTTTCCACTCAAGAAATGAGTAGAAAACACACCAGAATTACTGTGTTATAATATTTTGTATTTTTTCATCACTTACTATTACCAGTGAGTTTTGTGCCTTCAGATGATTTCTTGTTGCTCTAACAGCATTCCTTATAGGACAGGTCTGGTGTTGATAAAATCCTCCAGCCAGCTTTTGTTTGTCTGGGAAAGTCTTTATTTCTCCCTCGTGTATGAAGCGTATGTTCACTGGATATAGTATTCTAGTATAAAAGTTTTTTTCTTCAGTACTTTTCATATGGCATGACACTCTCTCCTAAGGTTTCCAATGAGAAGTTTGCTGCCAGTCATATTGGAGCTCCTTTATATGTCATTTTAAAATTTTTCTCTTGCTGTTTTTGGATTCTTTATTTATCCTTGACCTTTTGGAGTTTATTTAATTCCCTGAAGTAGTCTTATTTGGTCAAGTCTGCATGCTCTTCTATAACCTTCTTGTACTTAAATATTGGAATCTTTCTCTAGGTTTGAACATTATCTATTACTATTTTTCTGAACAAACTTTCTTTTTTTATTGCATTTTAGGTTTTGGGGTACATGTGAAGAATATGCAAGATTGTTGCATAGGTACACACATGGCAGTGTGATTTGCTGCCTTCCTCCCCATCACCTATATCTGGCATTTCTCCCCAACTACCTTGATTCCCCTCTCTATGTTCTCTTTAAGGCCAATAACTCTTAGATTTGCCCCTTTGAAGCTATTTTCTAGATCCCATAGGCATACTTTGTTCTTTTATATTGCTTTTTCTTTTGTCTCCTCTGACTGTGTTTTTTCAAATAGCCTGTCATCAAGCTCACTAATTCTTTCTTCTTCTTGATCAATTCTGCTGCTGAGAGATTGTGATGCATTCTTCAAGTTGTTAATTGAATTTTGAAGCTCCAGAATTTCTGATTGTTTTCTGCAAAATGTTTTAATCTCTGTGCTAAATTTATCTGATATTATTCTAAATTCCTTCCATGAGTTTTCTTTAATTTCATTGGACTTCTTCAACAAATCTATTTTCAATTCTCTATCTGAAAGGAGGTCACTTATTTCTTTCACTCTGGTATGGTCATTGGTGTTTTACTTACTTCATTTGCTGAAGTCATGTTTTCCTGCATGGTCTTGATGCTTGTAGATTTTCATCAGTATCTGGGCATAGAAGAATTAGATATTTATTTTAATATTTGTAGTCTAGGCTTGTTTGTAACCATCCTTCTTGATAAGGCTTTCCAAATATTCAAAGGGAATTGAGTGCTTTGGTCTAAGTCTTTGGTCACCACAGCCATATCTGCATTAGGGGACACCCCAAGCCCAGTAATGCTGTAAATCTTGCAGACTCATGGAAGTTCCACCTTGGTGGTCTTGCATAATAAGATCTTTTGAATTCCCTGAATTATGAAGCAATGATTCTTTTTCTTTTTCTCTAATTTTCCCCAAGCATGGGGAGACTGTTTGTACTGAGCTACCTGGAGTTATGGGTGGGGTAATGTAAGTGTTCCTGTTGCCTCCACTACTGGAAGTATGCTCAGTTACACTTGAAGCCAGCACAGTACTAGGTTCACTGAAAGCCTGTGGTGACAACTCTTTGGCTACTGCTGATGTTTACTGTAGGCTCAAGTCCTCTTTAGTCAGTAGTTGATGAATCCTGCCAGTTTGTTTCTTTCCCTCCAGGGTTCCCTTCTGGGCCAAGGTGGGTCTAGAATTGCTGCCTGGGAGCGAGGCCTGGAATCAGAAACTTTAGGAATCTACCCGGTGCTTTATTTTACTGTGACTGAGCAGATGCCCAAGTTGTAAGACAAAGCCCTGTTACTCTTCCCACTTCCTACCTCAAGCAGCAGGAGTCTCTTCCCATGGCCGACACACCTGACAACTTGCTGGATCACACCTGAATCTAGCATGGTACTAGGTCTTTTCTAAGGCATATGCTGACTACCGCCTGGCTACCACTCATGTTTTTCAATGCCCAGGGTCTCCTTCAGCAATAGGTAATGAATTCTTCAAGGACTAAGTCTTTACCTTTAGGGCAACAGGTTCCCTTCAGGCCTGGGTGGATCTAGAGATGTAATTCAGGAGCTAGGACCTAAATGTGGGCTTCAAGAGTCTGGTGCTTTGTTTTGCTCTGGCTGAGCTGGCATCCAAGTTGCAAAACAAAGTTCTCTTGTTGTTTCACTCTCCTTTCCTCAAGAGGAAGGAGTATCTCCCCAAGCAGCAAGTTGTGCTACCTGCAGTTGGAGGAGGAGTGACATAAGCACTCCCTTGGCTGCCCCAGTTGGCATCACATTGGGTCACATGCACCCCAAGTCCACTGGTTCCACGCCCAACACAATACCAGGATTTGCCCAGGATTTTCTGTCCTTGTGGCCTAGACTACCCTTCAGATTTATTTAGGACCCCAAAGTGCTTTGGTCCGTGATGGTAGGCCTAGCCGGAACTCAGGTTATGGCCTCTGAAATGGACGATTCCGCTCTTCTAGGGCTGGTCTAAATGCTCTCTCCATGGAAGCTGGCTGAATTCTGCCCTGTGTTGCTTTCCATGGTGTTGGGGCAGCACGGCATTCCAATGCCACCTTCCATAATCACTTCACTTTCCCTCCCATAGGCACACAGATTGTCTCCATGCCATGCAGCACTGCTGTGGTTGGGGAAGGAGTGATGTAGGCAATTCAAAGATCATATTTCTCTTTCCAACACTCAGCAAAAATAGTTCTTAAATCAGTTGTGCTGAATGTGATCCTACATTGCTGGAATGATGCATGACCTTCATGTCTTCCAGCATTCCTACATCAACCCATTGTGCCAGCCCTGGGTGGTCAATGATGGAAGCTGGATAATATGAATTTGTAAAGCTATTTTTTCTAATTGATTTTTTTAGTGCTTCTTGCATGCTGCATGCTCTCCTGTGGAAATTAACATGCAATACACATTTTATTCCCACTGTTGTAGGTCTACCCCAAATCCTCCACCTCAGACCTCCTTTTAATTTTCTAGTCTTTTATCCTACAGTTATTCTTATTAGCTAAGTTGTTCCCTGGTTTCCATGAGTAATAGCCTTTAGCAATTTCCTTTCATACAAAGTGAATGACCAAAAATTCCACCTGAAGATCTTCCAATTGGGAGGATTTTCTCTCAACTATCTCTTTCACTGATACTCCTGAGTGGGGCTTTAATACTTCTTTCAGACAGTTTCAACACACTATGTCCCCCATCTCTGAACAGAACTTACAATTTTCCTTCATCAGGTAAGCGTTAAGGAGCCTCACACACAAAATAATCACAGCCAAAGTGGTGGATGACACAGATGTCTCAGTCATCTTCTTGTGTAGTTTGCTGTGACCTCTGGCTCCATTCACCTATAGTTTTGCATGTATTATTTTCTAATTTTATAAAATATTTGTCCTAGTCTTATCCTCACTTATGATTTGTTGAATCTGACAGAACCAAGGGCATTAGGGAACATTTGGGCTTAATGGTTAATTTATGTGCCATGATCAAGACTCCATTGTTACTAGTGACCAGTGGCAGATCAGGATTTTGAAAAAATAATGTATACTTCTAAATAACAAATGACACAAGTTTGTTCTGGCATCTTAGGAAGCGACATTTTGCTTTTCCTCTTGGTATTACCCATAAAATCCACCTGACAGTGTTTCCCATTTCCTAAAGCTCTAGTATCATTGTGCTTAGCAGGTTTTATGATAAAAGAGTCAGAATTGATTACACCAGAGCTTAGAGCTGCTGCACAGCACTTTTTCTGATCTGATCTTCACAGTGAGCAAGAATCTTTCATGTCACCTAGTTAATGTGTTGGAGCTGTATTTCCAAATGTGGAATGCTTCTAAACCTTAAAGAAGCCTACTAGGTATTGTGTGTCCTTCTTAGTGGTATGATGGGTAGGATGAAATAATTTATCCTTGATTTTAGAGAAAGAATTTCTCACTCGCTCCAGACCACATCAAAATCTCCATTAATATAGTGCACCTTTGAATATTTGTAGAGTTAATATCCCATTCTTTTTGGTTATTTGATGCAAATGGCACAATATTATTGAGACAGTGGATCTATATGCTGTTCTGTGGAAAATCCAGGTGGTTCCAGTAATTTAACTTCAACTATGATGAAGGCGAGAGAGTTAATACAGTCTTGGAAGAGGTTGTAAATATATATTGCTGTCTGTAACATGTGAATGTGAATGGTTTCTGAGCTCCCTTCCTATAGAGATGCAAGATAATGCAATATACCTAAAACTATGATTGTCTGTTTTACAAGAGATAGTCTTTTATGTTTATAGCAGTAAGACATATTTTCCAATTCCATCTTGGTTGTGAAGGGGACAGACTAGTAAACTAAATGAAATATGCTGACAGTCACTACTGCTGCATCCTCATTCTTTACATTTTTATAGATGGCACTAATTTTGGTCATTTTTCTCATAGTTTTACTTTATTTTTTAAACTTGCTTTCCTAGCCAGAGGAAATGAACTAGTTTTAGAGGCTTCCACTTAGGTTGTCTGACTGGAGTGGCTTTAAATAAATAAAGGTAAATAAATCAAAATGGAGTTTCAGTGAAATACCAAGTATTTCACAGGTAAGCCAAAATAGGTTTCTATGAAATAGCAAGTATTTCATCTCTTACTATACATTCCTAGACTGGGGAAATGACCAGTTGGTAAGTCTTTGGAGCCAGTTGGATGTACAGTGTGGCAGACTTTTCAGGTGACTCCATTTACTTGCCTTCCATCCCAATGCTAACAGAAGACCATGATATGCTTTGTGTTCTATGTATCAATGTAATCATTACAGAAAAATATATAGAATAGTGCTCTCTTTGCCCTCATGTATACTTAGCTAAGCAAATGGGTGTAGGTTGAAATCCATTACTATACACACATGCAATAAAATTGTAGGGTCTTGGGGAACTGAATTCTCTTCCAGTTGATAGTTTTGTTTGGGAATATCAGTTCAGTCTGGAAGCTGGGTAATAGATTGTGACATTTGGGGGAAATTGCTCTCATCTCCCTGTTTATTCCTTCTTGCATTTACTTGAGTTTATAGATTGAGCACCCCCCTTGCTGACTGCCTTTGAACACACAAGTATTGTAAAACAAAAACAAAAACCAACAACTATTTTTTAAATGTCTCTATGAGTTAGAACTCACTCTTACCTTTCGTTCACCTACCTTTCTTCTGATGGTTCACTGCCACAATCTTGCCTCTCTGGTTTCTGGATCCTGTCGTACTTATAACTGTCAGGGAGTTCAGTCTGTAACAACACCTCCTACCTTCATCACCAGCTTAGAGAGGACAGCCAACACTGAATTTCTCACTTGTGATGGTGCCTCTCTCAGAAACAAGTTTCTTAACTTTTTGACCTTCATATGAAACATAGGCAGGTTTTGGGTTTTCTAGCCTTACATTGTATATCAGTCAGAGTTCTCCAGAGAAACAGAACCAATAAAAGAATTTCTATATTTATATATAGAAATTATTAGATGTTGGTTTACACAATCATAGAGAAAAGATGTCCCACAATCTACAGTCTGCATCTGGAGAACCAGGGAAGCCAGTTTTGAAGGCATGAGAGCCAAAAAGCTGATGGTGTAGATTCCAGTCTGAGCCTGAAGTCCTGAGAACCAGGAGTGCAGAGGTCAGATCTGTGTCTCAGCTGAACAATCATGTAGAAAGATCATGCATGTCACTTAGTTAATGAGTTGGAGCTGTATTTCTAAGTGTGGACTGTACTTCTAAACCTTGAAGAAGCCTATTAGGCATACCACTAAGAAGGACACACGATGACCTCCCTCTTTCTTTTCGTTCTATTCAGGCCCTCAATGGATTGAACAATGCTAATCCCCATTGGGGAGGGCCATCTACTTTATTCAGCCCACCAATTCAAAAGTTAATCCCTTCTCAAAACACTCACAGACACATCTAGAAATAATGTTTAATCAAATATCTAAGTATCCTGAATCAAGTTGACACATAAATTTAACCACCACATATACTGTATCTATTACCACATGCTCATTTATCTAAGTTTTTTTTAAAAAAAAAAACACTTAAAGTTACAATTTATCCCCAATAAGTCACATATTTTAAATTATATGATTTGATAATTTTTGGCATATACATACACCTGTTAATGCATCACCAGACTCAAAATAATAAACTTGCTGACTATGTTCAAGTTTCTTTATTCCCTTATGCAAATCAATTTTGCCTCACCACTACCTCCCATTTCCATGCTACGACTGAATTGCTCTTTGTCACTATATGGTTAGTTTGAGATTTTTGAATTATAAATGAATGGAATATTTCACATGGAATATTTGTGGGGTGAAGAGAGTATTCTTTTTTTGACTGAAATGGAATTTATAGAACTAAGGTGTTTGTCAAAATTCATAGAAATTCGCATCTAAAAAGGAGAAAGTTTATTGTCTGTTAATTTTACCTAAAAAATGACTTCTACAGAGATAAAATATTTTTTTTTTTAAAGAAAGAAAAAGAATAAAGAAGAGGAGGAAAAAGGAAGAGAAAGAGAGAGAGAGAATGGGAATATTGCTTTCTTGCCCAGGCTAGAATGCAGTTTAGTAATGGGTATTGAAAACCTCTTTTATACCAATAATTATACTTGGTGTAAACAGGAAGGAATAAGGGAAGAAAACAACAAACGAGCAGCCAACCAATATTTCATTTAAACCTATGAAATGCTATGCTATTACTGAGGAGTGATTTACTTCCAATTATGTAGTCACTTATGGAATAGGTGTGAGGTGGTAATGTATGTTTTATGTATTTGAAGTGGAGAGTTCTATAAATGTTTATTAAGTTTACTTGTTCCGGGTCTGAGTTCAAGTCCTGGATGTCCTTGTTAATTTTCTGTCTCGTTGATCTATAAAATCGTTAGCTCTTCTTGTTACATTGATCCTTTTGCCATTATGTAATGTCCTTCTTGCCTCTTTTGCTCTTTGTTGCTTTAAAGTCTACTTTATCAGAGGCGAGAATTGCATCTGCTGCTTTTTATTTATTTGTTTATTTTTATTTATTTGTTTGTTTATTTGTTTATTTTTACTCTCTGATTGATTGATAAATCTTCCTCCTTCTCTTTGTTTTGAGTCTTTGTGTATCGTTGCATGTGAGATGGGTCTGGATGCAGCATACCAATGGGTTTTGGCTTTTTGTCTGGTTAGAATATATATAACTTTAATACTGACATTTGATGCTAGCTGGCTGTTTTGCCTATTAGTTAGTGTAAATTTTTCGTTGTTCTTTTCTTTTTGATATATTTTTGGAAAGGCTGATATGGGTTGTTCCTTTATATGTATAGTGCTTCTTTCAGAAGCTCTTGTAAAGCAGGCCTGGTGGTGGTGAAGTCTCTAAGTATTTGTTTGTTCGCAAAGGATTTAATTTTTCCTTCGATTATAAAGCTTAGTTTGGCTGGATAGGAAATTCTGGGTTGAAAGTTCTTTTCTTTAAGGATGTTAAATATTGGTCCCCACTCTTTTCTGGCTTGTAGGGTTTCTGCTGAGAGATCTGCTGTAAGTCTGATAGGTTTCCCTTTATGGGTAACCTGACCTTTCTCTCTGGCTGCCCTTAGTATTTTATCCTTCATTTCAACCCTAATAAATCTGGCAATTATGTGCCTTGGGGTTGGTCTTCTTGAAGAATATCTTTGTGGTGTTCTCTGTATTACCTGGAGTTGAATATTACCCTGCCTTGCCAGGTTGGGAAAGTTTTCCTGAATGATATCCTGAAGAGTATTTTCCAACTTGGATTCATTCTCTTCGTCACATTCAGGTACACCTATCAAACGTAAATTAGGTCTTTTCACATAGTCCCATATTTCCTGGAGACTTTGCTCATTCCTTTTCATCCTTTTTTCTCCAATCTTGTCTTCTCGTTTCATTTCACTGAGCTGGTTCTCGACTTCCGATATCCTTTCTTCTACTTGATCAATTCGACTGTTTAAACTTGTGCATGCTTCGCAAAGTTCTCGTGTTGTGTTTTTCAGCTCCATCAATTCACTTATATTCCTCTCTAAATTGTCCATTCTCGTTAACATTTCATCAAACCTTCTTTCAAGGTTCTTAGTTTCTTTGCATTGGGTTAGAACAAGTTCTTTTAATTCACAGAAGTTTCTTATCACCCATGTTTTGAAACCTGCTTCTGTTATTGGAAGACACTCGTAATCTATTAAGCCTTGTTCCGTTACTATGAGGAATTGCGATCCCCTGTAGAGGGAGAGGCATTCTGATTTTGAGTATTCTCTGCCTTTTTACGCTGATTTTTTCCCTTCATTATATATTTATCCGTCTGTTGTCTTTGTAATTACCAACTTTCTAACTAGGTCTCTGAGCGGATGTCCAACTTGTTGATTCCTAGCACCGAAACCTGAGCAATCCACTGCGCTGGCCAAAACAGCGGTGTTAAGATTGATGGTGCTTTTCTGCCCGGGAATCTCGGGACTTTGCACCAAAAACTGGTGCGCTAAGGCACCAGCAAAACCGCCGCGCCGGCCACAAGAGTCACCCTGGAGACCCGTGGGGCTCCTCTGCTGGGAATCTCCTGGTCCGTGAGCAACAAATATTCGTCTGAAAGTGTGGCGTCCTCTCGTTCTCTGCGCTTTCACTGGGAACTACGAGCCCGAGCTGCCAGTGATCAGCCATCTTGGATCTCTCTCCCAGATAAAATATTTTTTGAGATTCAAAACTATTTCTGATATAGCCCAAGATCAAAAAGTGATAGATATGGCAATCCAATCCAGCCTGTCTGACTTCAGAACTGAATTTTTGAGCACTTTAATTATGGTGTAAATTTATTTTAATAAAAGAATTACTTTAATATGATAATTTTAAAAAGTCACCCATGTCCTATTTAAATACTTCTAGACTTCTAAAATGTTATTGTAGTGGTTATTTCCTTTGAAACATAAGTAAAAGAGGCTTATTTTTGTAAACATCAGGACTCTGCCAGGGGACTTTCTTGACTCTATCTTCCTATCCCACACCTCATCAAAAACATAAACAACAGTTATTAAAAGTAGCTTAGCTTAAAATAGCTCTAAGAGTTGACAAAAGTAAAAAATTATATTTGGATTATAATTCCATGTCAACTTACATCAAAAATTATAATTGATTGTAGTCAAAGAACACACAAACATAGAATGTAGATATTTTATGAAATTCCAGATTATTGACCTAATATTTCAAATTGTTACTTAAAGAAATCGAAGTTCATAAAGTAATATGATTTATTTGATGTTATCTAGTACTTAGTTGAGAAAAAGTTAGAACTAAATCATGAGTGCTGTGATTCAGACCAGTACTCTTTCTTCACTCATATGTAGTTATTTTTGTGCTGGGAAACAATGTTCTTTTGAGAACTTGAGAAGAGACATGGCATTTGTAAAGCTAGAGATTAATCAATTTGCAGCTCTCTCACCTATGTTGATTTATGTATTTACCTTATAGGAAATATATCCTAATTGAATTACAGGAAGTTTGGCAGAAGGGAGCAGAATACTTTCAGGAAAGAATAATTATTATAAAAGAAGTCCTTATTAGAAAATTACGGGGACTTCTGCCAAGATGGCCAAATAGGAGCAGCTCCAGAGGGCAGTTCCCAGCAAGAGCACAGTGGAAGGCAAGAAATCTCCGTATTTCCAACCGAGGTACCAGGTTCATCTGAATGGGACTGGTTGGACAGTGGGTGTAGCCCAAGGAGGGCAAACCGAGGCAGGTGGGGTGTTGCCTCACCTGGGAAGTGCAACAGGCCAGAGGATACCCCCCACCCCAAACAAAAGGAGGCCATCGTGGACTTTTCCGGTTACTCTGGCACTTGGGTTCGGATGCTGTGTTTTTCCCATAGTCTTTGCAGCCCACAGACCAGGAGATTCCTGCCGGGTTTCCAGCGCAAATCTGGGTGGCTGATTCAGCCCGGGTTTCCAGGACATGCCTGAGCAGCCATTTTGGCTGGCGTCTGGTGCAGCTGCAAGACAGAGCCACCCATACCCTTGAGAGAAAGGGGGCTGAAGGCAGGGAGCCAGGTGATCTGGCTTGGAGGGTCCTACTCCCACGGAGACCAGCAAAATGAATCCCACTGGCTTGGGATTGCTGCAGCCAGCACAGCAGTTAGAGCTTGGCCCAGGATGGTTGAGCTCCATGGGGGCAAATGTGTCCGCCATTACCAAGGCAGCCTGCCATTACTGAGGCAGCCCGCCATTATTGAGGCAGTCCGTCATTACCAAGGCAGTTCTAAACTTATCTGGGTAAACAAGAGAATATATTTTGCATAAATACATTGCATTAATCATTTTTTAAACATTTTCTATATTTCATGATGCTTTGACCTCTTAAGGTCTTTTGGTCCCAGGCTCCTCCCAGGCTTAGCTAACTTCTAGAGATAGCAAACAAGTTGGCTTTGATTTGAAAACCAGCCAATCTAGAGTCTATACCCCAATCTCCTCTTTTTTTCAAAACTGGTACACACCACGCAAATATTCTTCCTGCCCTAAATCACCCTACAGATTAATTTATCTAATCCAGACTTACTCAGCATGCCTGCGCTCTCTGTCTCACTTCTTCCTGTGAGAACCACGATATTGGCTTTGACCCATGCTTTCCCTGTGCTTTTTCTGCCTTCTGACTGAACTATGTGCTTCCTCATCTGTCCCTGCATGGGAACTAAGCCCTCTTCTCTTGGGACCTAAAATTAGTAAACTATTCCTTTTCAAGGCATTTGTTTTTACATCTGTCATCTTTCCATATGTGATTGAAACAAAATCAGAGTATATTTTAAAACGTATGTTCACTTTACTGCTATAAATGAACCTGTATTAACACTGGTAGAACTAGGACCAAAATAGCCTTACCTTTTCTTGGAAAAAAAATGTACAGAAATGCTGGATAACAACACACATTTTAATCTATAATTCTATTGTTGCACAAAATTCTGTCAATCAGAAGGCTAAATTCTATTATATTGAAAGCATTCCCAGATCAGAAGATAGAACTTTAGTATCTTTGGTCTGAACTCTGCCACTCACAAATAGTGTGGTCTTAAGAGAATCAGCCATATATATCTGTGCAGTGTTTCCTCTTTTGTCTAATCAACATGATCCACATATGTCCTCCCTATCTGACAGGATTTCTGTGAGTAATACTTTCTCACACATTTACTGTAAACCTACAGTGTGACAGTCAACATGCTAGGCCATCAGACTAAACACAAACATGAAGGAAATTTGGCATTTTTCATTGAATGAAATGAAAATTTCATGTAAATATGCCATGGAGAGTTAAAAGAGCTATGTGGATTAAATTGTTTTTCATCATCATTTCTTTTATTAACTACATATTAAATTCAGATAGAATTAACAGCATCAATAAAACCTGTAATATAGGATATAAAACATACAAGGTAGGTGTAACTGACCAATAATTTCATATTTAAATATTTTTTTCAGGAATCTGGAAAGCTCTGTGTTAAATCCAATAAATAAATGCCAAACAAATAAACAAAAAAGAACACATAATAGGCCTAAAAGAATACATAGTGGAAGACAAGAGATGAAAGGCCCCAGTATTCAAAATTGAGCAATATACCATACTTCTTATTCCCAGCTCTTGTTAGTTCTGGATAATGTGTACAGGAACCTTTCTTAAAATCTCTCAAATTTATAACATATACATTCTCTGCATAAAAGGAGGTTCCTACCCATCACTGTACAAAGTGTAGGCTCTTTGTGTATTCTCATTTTACAGCTTTTTTTTTAAAACAATGGAATATTGTTTCCTTTCATTCAAACTGAATGAGTATTGGAAAATGGAAGTAAATATGTGTATGTGTGTGTGTCTGCCTGTGTATACATAGTAAATAGGTCCCATTAACATAAGTTTCATCATTAAAATAATGTTTTGAAACAATTTATAAATTGTATGAAATGCATTTGGTAGTGATAAATGAAAGAAAAACTACAAAGTAGTTTTGTAATATGTCAGGCATATAGTACAAGCACAGAGTAAAGAGATTTGAAAAATAACAATGACTTCCTTTTGTGAGATGTGGACAAAAAAAAAAAAGTAATAATACTTTTTCCTGAATATACAGATACTTCTGAGTTCTTGTGACTTTTAGAGTGGAAAATAAAACCTTTGGACAAGAGATCCTGTGACTTTTAGAGTGGAAAATAAAACCTTTGCAAAATAAATCTACTTATTAAATTGACCTGTTCCAAAGCATTTTATTTGAAAAGGCAATAACTTTAATATGTCTTTTTAAAATTACATTTTTTAAAGTTTATTTTCCAAAAATTTCATTTTAATTTGGGCATTTAAAAAAGAACTGTGAGGAATGCACCTTAGGCTATTAAGACAAGTAGGAAAATATTAGTAAGCTATGTTAAGCTATGTTAACAAATGTACAAGAAAAAATATTTACCCATATCTTTCTTGTAAAAATATGTAACCGATATGGCAGAATTTTACTTAACTTGATTTTTAAAATTTTTGCTATTTAATTATAACTAAAATGGGTGACATTTGTCCAATCAATTTTCCTAATCCTTCTGGCACACAGTGCTGCATATTTATTTTTAAGATGTGATAGGTCCTAAATTTGAGAAAATAAAATAAGGTTTATGTTTAGGACTTAAATTTAATGCTGCAACGCTGTACTATTTTCCATAAAGACCTAGCATCCTTATTCTTTTAACAAGAAGGAAGTTTTTCTCTACTAATCACTTTTAAAAATACTTTAAAAACTCAAAATACTCCATAACAAAGTTAATCACTAATTGCATATCCCTTTAGTAAAAAACAGTAACTTATTTATATTAATATTAATAAGTTAAGTAATTAATAAGATCATTAATATTAAATAATTAACCACTAATTACATATCCCTTTAGTAAAAAACAGTAACTTATTTAATATGGTCAGTTGTATGATAATTTAGTGTATTTTCAAAACAAAGTCAGTTTAGCCAAAATTTTGAGCTACTGTTAGACTTTCATATTTCATTCTGAAATTGACCCATATCCCTTCCAAAAAAGTCAGAAAATGATTGGGGTATGGATAAAGAAAAGGCAGTTTTGTAGAGTCTTAGAAATTTTAGCGTATAAGAAGTGGGTCATTTTCTGCCAGAGTCTGCTCTAGAAATTTGTATTTTTTTTTTTAATTTTTTTTTATTGGTTGGAGGTGAAAGAAGGCTTTAGGGCAGCAATATGTTTGGGATTGTGGTTACGCTACATTGTTTATAGATGGAGCCCCAAGCTACCTCATGTGAGAATAAGCTATTTTTGAATTGCTTAAAGATGATGTAGATTACTAATTACTTGAAGCCTTAGAGATCCCTGTCAACAAGCTACCTGTTGACAGTGCTACCAATTCCTTCCAAGAGTCCCAAAGAATAGTTCTAAAGAACGATTATAAAAGTTTGCCTATTTTTTACTTTCATAGCAAGAAAAATATAGTCAGATACCAAGTCATCTCTCATGTACAAAGCTAAATTATAAAAGAAAGACAATACATTCTGCAAAGTTGGCAAGCAACAGAAAAGTATAAAAACCTTGGCCGGGTGCGGTGGCTCAAGCCTGTAATCCCAGCACTTTGGGAGGCCGAGGCGGGTGGATCACGAGGTCAAGAGATCGAGACCATCCTGGTCAACATGGTGAAACCCCGTCTCTACTAATACAAAAAATTAGCTGGGCACGGTGGCGCGTGCCTGTAATCCCAGCTACTCAGGAGGCTGAGGCAGGAGAATTGCCTGAACCCAGGAGGCGGAGATTGCGGTGAGCCGAGATCGCGCCATTGCGCTCCAGCCTGGGTATCAAGAGCGAAACTCCGTCTCAAAAAAAAAAAAAAAAAAACCTTGAAAGAAAGTCAAAATATAGAAAACTTTCTTGAAACAGGGACTATGTCTTGTTTTCTTGTGTGTGTGTGTATATATGTGTGTGTGTGTGTAAATACATGTGCATATATACACACATATATACATAAATTTAAATGTACATATATGCATATGTGTGTGTATATATATGTATATATCAAGAAATATATATGTGTTTATGTGTGTATACATTTGACCACATTGACAGTGTCACACCCTTAGTTTATAGAGTTATGAATTAGAGGGTTATTACATCCTTTTCAATCACATAGATAATCTGTTATTGAATGCCTAATGTTTCTTTTGATTCTATATTCTAAAAATATAAAAAGAACAATGACAATTCCTGAACACCACTATTTTCAGGAAGAATTGGATGGAAAGACAATTGTAGAAAATGTATTTTCACATAAGTGATGTGACCAGTTTAAGTAGGAGATGCTATAAGGGCATATAGGAGGGATGAATCATAATTCATTTCTGAAGACCATTCATATTTCCTTGGCTTAAACAATTTTATATTAAAATTAATTTTAAATATAGATCATCATCAAATCATTGCCTTTTAAACAGTGTTACTATTCATTGTGATAATCAAAGTTATGCTTTAGATAAGATAGTGTTAGAAAGCAAGAACAGAATATTTTGACTTTAACAAATAATTGTGGCATAATGAAATCTGATATCCCATTTACCAACAGTAAGAATTCCTCACCTGTATAAGAATATCAAACCATTCAAGAAGCTCAACTTACCCTAAAGAGAAATAAATGAAAAGAATACTACGAATAAGAATACCACAAATAGGTACTTATTTGTTAAACTGCTTAAAACCAATAATAAAGCAAAAAATCATGAAAGGGAGAATAAAAAGAGTACAACAACAACAAAAAAATCGGTTAAGAGCTTAGAAAAAGTCAACATAAAACTTTATACCCAGTAAGAATATTCTGTGAAAATGAGTTTCAAATGGAGACATCAGTTATGCGAATTTGTAACCAAGAGAAGTTCACTAAGAGAAATTCTGAAGATATAATAAAAAATGAAATGGAAGGCAAGAAAGACATCAGGAATGTCATATAAGTGTTTATAAGACAGACAAACAAAAAATGTTTCTTTATGTAGTTTCTTGAAATGATAATTAAAAGAAAAAAATAGCATTATAAATTGAGGTTTAAACCATAAGCACAAATAAAATATATGACTATACAAGCAAAAAGTGTGAAGAGAAACATAATTATAGTCTTATAACAGCTACAAATATAAAACACATAATATAAATTGGAAAATAAGGAGTGTGATTTCTTAAGTGAAGTAGGAAGTAGAATAAAATGGCGCATATTAATTCTAAGTTAATTCTATTAAGTAAAGAATGCATACTAAAATACCTAATCAAAAAAGAATGAGTAGACAGATAACAGATATAAAAAAGTCAATACAGAATACAATTAGAAAATTCAATGAAATACTGAAGACTGACTATTCATATGCAAAAAATAAAGCTGGACTCCTGTATTTCACCCTATACAAAAATTATCTCAAGATGAAGTAATTTTCAAAACTGGCTTAATTAAGTAATTTTAAACTGGCTTAGTAGGATTCTTGCTAAAGGCAAGCCAAATACTTAGACATTAGGGTAGAGACAATACATTTAATCAGATATTGAGAGTGGGAAGATTCTGGCCACACTGACTTAACAAGATTATTTTCTAAAATTGGGCTGACTAGGCAAGGGGTAGGGTGACAGGCCAAAGGCAGAGAAGCCAGCCTAAGTCAGGGTCCAGTTGAAAAGAAGACCCAGAGGAGCATGACTAATAGTTTGATCAAGGAGGAAGTCTTTGTCAGTGCATTTTATTTCATTGATTGATTGATTGATTGATTGAGACAGAGTCTTGCTATCTGTCTGGAGTACAGTGGTGCAATCTCAGCTCACTGCAGCCTCTGTCTCCCAGATTCAAGCAATTCTCGCTCCTCAGACTCCTGAGTAGCTGGGATTACAGACATGTACTACCATGCACAATTAATTTTTGTATTTTTAGTCCAAATGGGTTTCTACCATGTTATTCAACTCCTGACCCCAAGTTATCTACACCATCTCAGCCTCCCAAAAAGTGCGTGAGCCACTGCACCTGGACTGTCAGGTGCGTTTTTTCTTTTTCTTTTTCTTTTTTTTTTTTTTTGAGATGAAGTCTTGCTCTATTGCCAGGGTGGAGTGCAATGGCGCAATCTCGGCTCACTGCAACCTCTACCTCCTGGGTTCAAGTGATTCTTCCGCCTTAGCCTCCCGAGGAGCTGGGACCAAAGGCGTGTGCCACCACGACTGGCTAATTTTTGTATTTTTAGTAGAGACCAGGTATCACCATGTTGGCCAGGATGGTCTCGATCTCTTGACCTTGTAATCTGCCTGCCTCGGCTTCCCAAAGTGCTGGGATTACAGGCATGAGTCACCGTGCCCGTCCTGTCAGGTGTTTTTCAAAATTTAAAAGCAAATGTAGAATGAAGGAAAAAAAGTGAAAAAAAAAATATATATATATAATGTAAATAAAAGTCACATGGAAATTTGTGCAACTTCAAAAAAAGAATAAAACATAGACTTGGAGTGATAATGGGCCAATTCGTCAGAAAGACACAATTATCCTAAATTTTTGTGTACCTAGTGTAAGAACCTCAAAATACAGAAAATAAAAAAAGAAATAAAGAGAAAAACACTATCAACTAGATTGACTTTTGTAATAAATAATAATGAGAGGTACAGAAATCAATAAAATGAAAAACACAAAGTAAGGAATATTTTATAAGGCAAAGTTTTTTTTACTGAAAAAATTAACAGAATTGATAAATTCCTGCAGATTATAACCAAGATAAAAGGAGCAAAACACATATTATCAACATCAGAAATTGAATAAAAGTTATTACTGCAGATGCTATAGACATTTAAAAATATTAAAAAGAATTTATGAAAACGTGCAACATAGTTGAAATGGACACAGTTAAAAACAAAATTTAGGAACTATCATTTAAGGACCCATTTTAAAAATAAATATTTCTATGTCTATTGAAAACAGAAGTTTTATTTAAAGAATAAAACATAACAAAACCTCCATAAAAGAAAATATGACACAGATACTTTCATTTGTGAATATTAAAAGAAAATTTGGGGAAATTTTAAGAAATGGATATCTATTTTTTTCCATAAAACAGAGGCAAGAATACTCTCTAACTCATTGTGAGTTCAGAAGAAGACTGACACTAAAGCTTGATACATATATAAAAATTAAATAGAGATCTATATACCTAAAGAAAATGGGCCGGGCGCAGTGGCTCATGCCTGTAATCCTAGCACTTTGGAAGGCCGAGGTGGGTGGATCACCTGAGGTCAGGAGTTCAAGACCAGCCTGGCCATCATGGTGAAACTCATCTAAAAAGAAAAAAGAAAAAGAAAATGAAAGCAAAAAATCTCAACAAAAGTTTATTAAATAAAATTGATATTAGGATCTAGTGGGTTTTACTTCAAGAATAAATGGTTAGGCATTTGAATATTAATCAATGTGTTTCAGCATTTTAACAAAATGAAAAAAATTAACAATATGTTAATGAATGCAACAAAATTCAACACATCTATAATAAAATTCAACATCAATTCAACATTCATGGTAAAATCACTAAGAAAATTAGAACAGAAAATAACCTCATTTGCATAAGAAACATTGGTTAAAATTGTCAGATAACATCATATTAAGGAAGAAGTATTGAAAAATTTTCTATAATGCACATGAATTGGAAAACTCAATAGTGTTAATATGTCAGTTCTTTGCAAATTGATCTATATAGCCAATTCAACCACAGCAATATTATTTTTGAGGAAATTGATAAGTTGACGTTGAGATTCACATGAAAATTCCATTGATCTAGAACAGCTAAACTGAGCTCAGAATGAACAAAGTTGAAGAACTTAACCTGATTTCAACACTGGAATTACAGATATCAAGACAGTAATGTGATGGTGAAAGGAGTTGAGGATAAATGAAAGAGAATAGTGCACTTTGAACTAGAGTCACACATTTATTGCCAATTGATTTCCAAAAAAAGCTGCTAATGGCAGTTCAAAGGAAATTATATACTTTTTAGCGCATGGTGATGAAAAACTGCATATCCATAATAATAATAAAACAACCTCAATCCTAATCTCATACCATACTAAAAAATTAACTCTAAATTGATAATAGACATAAATGTCAAAGTGAAATCTAAAACATTTCTAGAAGAAAACATCAAAGAAATCCTTTACAAAAGTGGATAGGCAAGTGATTCTTAGCACAAAATGTACCTATTTTAAAACGTGATGAATTATACATTATAAAAATTAAAAAATTCGCTTCTTCAAAAATAATAGTGAAGAAATATAAAAGAAAGCTACAAATGAGAAAATATTCAAAATTTAAATAGCAAAGCACATGTGTCTAAAATGTATAATGAACTCCTACAGATTAGTAATAAAACACAAACAATCCAATAAACAACTGGTTGGTAAATCATACAGAAACTACGCTAAAGAAGACAAATCAGTGGCCAATAAGATGAAAATATATTGAGCATCATTAGATGTTAGGAAAATAAAACTAAACCCCATTGCAATACTCATTTCACACTTATTAAAATGACTAAAATTCAAAAGTGTTGGAAAGGATATGGAGCAATTTGATCTGTCCTACATTGCTGACTGCAGTGTAAAAGTGGTACAACTACTTGGGAAACCAGTTTGGAAGTTTATTACAAAGTGAACAATGCAGTTACCATACATCTCAGCCATTTTACTGCCAGTTGTCTATCTAAAAGACATAAACATTTGTCCAAAAAAATCTTGTATCTGAATATATTTTACATTTAAAATCGTAATAAAACTATAATTAACTCAAATTTTATTGCACAGGTAAATACATGAACAAATACAGGTGAATACGTAAATTTTCCAAGTTTATCTGAAGGATTATTGTTCAGAGAAAAGAAGAAATAAACCACTTACATGCACAGCAACATAAATGAATCTCACATACATTATTCTGACTGAAAGGAGACAGTCACAAAGGAGTACATACTGCATGGTTCCATTTGTATGAGTACCTAGAACAGGCAAAACTAATCTATAGTGGTTGACATAAGATTAATGGTTCCCAGTGGCAGAGCGTTGGGTAAGATTGACTGCAGAGGCATAAGGAAGCTGTTCTTTTATCTTGACTGAGGTGATTGTTAAATGAGTGCATACGTTTGTCAAGCATTTCACCTAAAATATATGTAATAATTGTCTGCATATTTACCAAAATCAAATTGATAAGGAAAACAGAAAAATAATGTAAAGTATTTATTTTCTTTTTATGTAATAAATTAAAGGTAAGAAATTAAAATTATAGTACATTTTATAATTTGTTGCTCTCATTTATTTAAAATTATTGTTATAATATATTCATACATGTTAATTTCCCCTAGTTGTTAAGTCCTCTTTTTTTAATGAAACCTAAACACGTAAGGACAATATTTTTCTCCTGTACATTTTCTAGCTACTATTTGAGTAGTCTAACTTCTGATGTTTTTGATTGGTCATAGTCATTGTTTTCCTACATTGAGAAAGAGAGAAAGACAGACAGACAGAAAGAGATATAAAGACAAATGAGTAAATTAGATGCAGAGGAAGTCTTAAGTGGGAGCTCTGTGTTTGTGAACATAATGACCATTTCACTGTCAGCTGAACATGAGAGGACAAGACATTTAGACATCACAAAGGAAAAAAAAAACATGGAAATGAAAAGCTGCCAAAATATTCCACTAATTAAAGTTTTTGGCTGACTGCAAAAGCAGGAGAGGACAGGATGTGACATCTTTTCTACTGAACTTTGGTTATGTAATTGATGAAAATGTCCTTTGTCATTGAATCATAAGGTCATGAAGATGTAGGTAAACTATTACGTATGTTTTTAGACTCTATTTTATATTTTAAAGGTCTTTAAATGTTTTAAAGTTCAAATAAAATACTGACTGTATAGTTAAGCATAAAATTAAGAAATTTAAATTAAGTTTCTTCAGGTAATGTAGGTATTTCTGTGACTTCTCTGGGACAATCAGGTATTGTGCTAGTTGTGCTACATGAGTCTGATAGAGTTTCTGACCTGTAGATCATAGTATAGGCGTGATGATGTATACATAAATAATTATATAGCAAGTAATACTCTGAAATATTGATCACTTAATTTTTCATTCTTACTTTTTGTCTAAGTTTAATTCTTTTCCAATCATTCATAGTGATCCATTATTCCTTGAGGAAAATTAACATTTTGGTAGGTGATGGTGAGAAGAACAAGGACAATACTTAGTTTTAATTTGTTCATATTTTACTTCACATATTGACTATTTGGCACAATAAAGGATGTCTAAGTGAATCAGGACTATGGGGTATATCTTAGATGTAAGTGAACTGGGAAAAGCCAAAGATGAAGGGTCCTGAGGGAAAGGAGATGAACAAGCACTGTCTTGAAGAAGACTTAAGGAGCCTTGTAGATATTGAGCTATTGTGCACCATCTCAACAAGCATCAGGTTTGCAGATAAGTCAGCTCAGCTCTAACTCATTAGAAGAAGCAAAAACAATTTTGAAAGAAATGCCAGTCTACTCCATCTCCTCTGCCCATTCAATTTTTTCAAACAAACTTCCCAAAAAACTAATGAAATTGTTTCAGAATTCTTTGACACTCTCAGAGCCATTAGAGCATAAGAACATGTGTACAATACAACATGTGCACTTGGGTATAACTGAATTGTTAAAACATATCTACTTACAAACGTAATTGTAAAAACGTGTTAAAATAAGGTTACGGACTAAAGACCTGAACGCAATAAAGACTAAAGGCAAATAAAATGCCTAGAGAAAGAAAAAGTCTTCCTTAGAGTAGATGGAATATCTGCAATTTTATAAAACAAGTAATATAGGTTTCACTATTTACAGTTTTAACTGCTTTCATTTTCAAACATGTTTAATCATTTAATATCACCCATTAGGTATCATCATCTCCAGTTCACCGATGAGGAAGCTGAGTTAGAGAGATACTAAATAACTTGCTTAATAAAGCAAACAAACAAAAAATTTAAGAATAAGATAAATTGAGCAAAAAATCTTGCTCAATGCCACATAGTGAACAAGTGCTGGTTGGGAAGAAAGTCATAAAGGGATGTGTGAAGGGTAAAAATATTCAGAAAAACAACATGGAACAGTGAATTGCATGTTCAGAGAAGAGTATACTTGAAGATTGAATGTCTGTGTGTATTACAGATTCATTTATGGTGACTTCATCCCGCCACCCAAGACATATTTAATGCCACAGAACACTCTGTTAGAGAGTAAAGATGATATTGATCAATCAGCCATCAATTACAAAAACAATATTTATGGACAAAGGAATCGATATGATTTAAATAAGATTAACAAAGTGGATCATAAGCCTCAATTCAGTAGCACACGCATGAAACATACACTGGTACCAATCTTTAATGGTAAAGTACCAAAGGGACAACAACAGAACATTTCTGGCATTATTAGTATGAGGATTCAAAATCAAGCATAAAAAGTTCACAAAATGGAGAAAATGGAGAAAAAATAACTGTTTAAACATCAGATTTAAGTAAACATATATATATATATATATATATTAAAGATAGCTGATACATACATAGGTCTAACTATTTACTATTTAACTGCTTTCATATTCAAACATGTTTAATCACTTAATCTTACCAATAACATGTCATTATATACAGTTCACAGATGAGGAAGCTGAGTTAGAAATTAAATAACTTGTTTAGTAAAGCAAACAAGCAAGAAATTTTAAAAAATAAAATAAATTGAGCAAAAATCTTGCTCAATGCCACATAGTAAACAAATGTATTTAATATTATTTGTTGTTAGATAGACGTGTATTAGATTCTGTGTTCTTATCCAACATACTATATTTTCTCTATATATTTAATTAATAATTTAAATTATCTACAAAGGGTGTGCTAAATACCCTGAGTATTTTTACGTATTTATATATTCTTTAAAACCATCTTATATAGTGAAAATAGAAAATATATGTTAATTGTTGAATTGCCTTTAAAATGGCTTACTATGGGTTTATTTGTCAACATTTTAAATTATTGATTATCTGTCTTATATACCCACAAAAATAAATTCTAATAGCATTAAATAATTTAAAATAATATTTAGTGGCATCAATATTAAAGTGTCCTTTCTAGAGGTAATTCTCAAATAACACATGCACTTTTCCTCTTTTACCCTAATGGGTATCTTACACAGCAAAAGTTATTTATTTGTAGTTCTCTCTCCTTCATTTTCCAAAAAGCATAAAATAATGAGAGATTATATACAATTTTATTGGTGGACATTCAAAGTATTGTAAGCTTTACATATAATTTGAACTATTACTTTATGGGATTGAAATTCTGTGAGTCTAGTATTTTTGTGTGCTTCATTAAGATGGTGACTATTACCACTTTAAAAAAAAAGTGGAATAGAATAGTTATTTTTGTTATAGAATGTGAGTAGTAAAAAAGTATTATAAGTGTTTATGAGAAAAAGTCTCCATAATCACCCAGAATCTTATATTCATGCCGTTACCATTGACATTTTAGTGTGTCCATATTTTATTTTTGCATATATAAACACACATACATATATACTATGTATGAATGAGCTCATACTATATGAAGTGTTTTATGAGAAACTTTTGCTTAAAATAAATATACAATACATTGGTTTGCCTTATTGATTGACATAACCAAATAATTCAAATTCTGTAGCATAACATTTAAATAAGTGTAATAAGATGTATTTGTTCAATTAGGTTTTCAGTGAGCTTCTGCTATAAGTGAGTGACACAACATTTAAAACTTGAAAATAAATGGTTCCCTTCTTCAAGGATGCTAGATCTCTATGTTAGTCTGTTTTGTATTGCAGTAAAGGAATACTTGAGGCTAGCTAGTTGATAAGAGAAAGAGGCTATTTAACTCACAATTCTGCAGACTATACAACAAGCATAGTGCTGGCATTTGTTTCTGATAAAGACCTCAGGAAGTTTTTAATTATGGTGGAAGGTGAAGGGGATGTAGGCATGTCATATGGCAAGAAAGAGAACAAGAGGCAGGAAAGATGCCAGGTTCTTTTAAACAACCGGCTCTTCTTGTGAACTCACTCATTACCATAAAGATGTGAGGACGTGAGGAGGACACCAATCCATTTATGAGGGATCCGCCTTCAGGACTAAAACATTAGGCCCTGCCTCCAAAACTGGGAATCAAGTGTTAACATGAGATTTGGAAGGGACAAATTTCCAAACTGTATCAGTTTCTTCTGGGAAAGAAAAGAGTAAAGAAGTTTACTTTTAAATTGCAACGTTAGGAAATAACCATACAAGAGGAAATGGTTATTTGAGAGAGGTGTTGAAAAATATAGAGAATTTGTTAAGTGGAATTGAATTGCTGTAACAAGCTCATGCAACCAGTTAATTATTATTATTTTAAATAATAGTGATGTATAAGAGACTATGTGTCATTTCTCAACAAAAACGTCAGAAATAAAGTGTATATATATATATATGCCTATCTTCAGAAAATGAAATGGGGAAGAAACCTCATCCTGCAACAAGATAACAGATGTATGTATATATATATATATATTTTAGGTTTGGGGGTTCATGTGAAGAACATGTAAGATTGTTGCATAGGTACACACATGGCAGTGGGAAAATACTTCCACAGCCAGCAGGATGCAGAAAACACTTTCCAAGAGTTTGTCAAATCACAAAGCATGAATTTTTATGCTGTAGGAATAAACAAACATTTCTCATTGGCAAAAATATGTCAACTGTAATGGTTCCTATTTTGATTAATAATGATGCGTTTGAGCCTAGTTATAATGATTTAAAATTCCTGGTCCAAAACCACAGGTACCTTTGCACCAACCTAATATTAAAAAAAATTGAGCTAAAAATAATGTTACCAATATTAGGAAAAACACCAGTAAGGTGCTGTGCTCCAAAGTCTGCTTTCCAAACCATGCTATTACCTCCTATGGATTATGGAGAGAGAACTTTTCTTACTCTTGTGTCCTTCGGAATTTTTTTATCTTATAAGATGTAACTCAGTCAACATACATCATTTGACTTACAATTTAGGGAATAACAAACATCTATGTCCAAACATTCCTTACAGCTTTTGTTTCCTTAATTATAACCCACTCAACTGTTATCGATCTTATAAGCATTTATATACTTTTCTGCTAGTCCTAATGATCTGCTTCAACATTCCCATGCATTTTGTTAGGCCTGTCATGCTCTCTAAAGAAGTAGGTCACTTTTCTTGCTCATTGAGTCAATTTGTTTTCCTGACATCAAATATTATTATATACCCAACAAGATATTAATTATCTTCAAATTCACAGAGTGACGTATGTCTATTCCCATATTCTGCCATAGTTACATGCAAATTTTAGATTTCCCCAACTAGTAGATGTGCTACATCACAAATCATCACTCTGTGAAAGACAGCACATTTTCTGCTATATTCCATTATATTTTTTTCTCAATAATTTTAAAATGATAAACGTACTATATATATGATTTCAAGTGTAAGTCATTAGTAACCGCAGAATGAAGAGGCATCTTTGTCTAACACATAAAGCCTGGACATTAGAGTCAGACAAAGAATGGTGTTACTCCTAGCTCCAGCCCAGAAGAGCTGAATGATTTTGAGGAAGTTATTTACTTTTCTGAGTCTCTGCTTCTTTATTCTAAGAAGAGAATTTGTCTCAGTTTGTAGCTATTTTGAAAAAATATATAGATGATATATCAAAAATATATGACTCACTGCCTGGCACCTAATACGAAGGTCAAATCATTATTGACAGCTAGGCTTGTGTTATGAAGAAGTGGTAGTTGGTGGGCAAGAGGTCAGGTGAATATGGTGGATGAGACAAAACTTCATAGCTTTGAAGCACTGGTTGTGTGAGGTGTGGTTTGATGTTGTCATGGAGAAGAAGCAGGCCCTTTGTGTTGACCAATGCAGGCTGCAGGCATAGCACTTTTCCGGGCATCTCTTCGATTTGCAGAGCCTACCTCACAGATGTAATGGTTTCTCCAGGATTCAGAGCCTACCTCTCAGATGTAATGGTTTCTCCAGGATTCAGAAAGCTGTAGTGGATCACACTGGCAGCAGACCACCAAAAAGTGATCATGATCTTTTTTTAGTGCAAGTTTGGTGTTGAGAAGTGCTTTGGAGCTTCTTCTTGGTCCAGCCAGCCACTGGGCTGGTCATCACCGGTTGTCATATAAAATTCACTTTTCATCGCACGTCACAATCCAATTGAGAAACAGTTCGTTGTTGTTGCCTAGAATAAGAGAAAGCAGCACTTTAAAATGAAATTCTTTTTTAAAATTTTCACTAAGTTCATGAGGCACCCACTTACTGAGCTTTTTCACCTTTCCAATTTTCTTCAAATGCTGAACAACCATAGAACAGTCAACACTGAGTTCTTCAGCAACTTCTCATGTCATTGTAAGAGGATCAGCTTTGATGATTGCTCTCAATTGGTCGTTGTCAGCTTGTGATGACTGGCCACTATGCTCCTCATCTTCAAGGCTCTTGTCTACTTTGAAAAACTTCTTAAACCACCACTGTGCTATTTTTTTGCAGTTCCTGGGCCAAATGTGTTGATGTTGTGAATTGTCTCCACTGCTTTACAACCCATTTTGGACTCAAATTAGAAAATGGCTAGAATTTTATTTTTGTCTAACATCATTTCCATAGTCTAACATAAAACAAACAGCAAGTAATAAGTCATTAGCAAAAAAAAAACAAAAGCGAGAAATGCCCGTTAAAATGATCTATAACATAACCACATTTATTTAAGAAATTCTAATATCAAATGGCAAATTCCAACAATGCAAAAACAGCGATTACTCTTGCACTCACCTAATAAGATAAGAATAAATAATAGTCTCTACCTCATAGGTTTGTTTTGTTGCCTGAATAAGACAAAACAAAATATAAAGTGCAGAGTGCTGTGCTTTGTACATATTCAACATTTGGTGAAACATAGCCTTTATTATTTCTGCTGCTTAACAAGCTTCATTGTGTCTGTGGCTTCCCTGACTCTCTCTGGAAGAATCTTAAGAAGCATACTGCAATATGGTTGAGAGGAGACAGATTTGATCTAAACCATTGTTACCCTTAGTCATGTAGCTAAACTCCTAGATGAGTTGAGACTTAACTAGCAACTTAATTAGTTGGGTTAGAAAAGAGTCCTTTTTGAGAACCTCTTGAAAGCTGTATCCATTGAGCTTGCCAGAAGTCCAGGAGGTCATTTAAGAAAATGAGCTAAACTGAAAGTAACAATCAAGACTTTATTCCTTTACTATGACAATATAAGCAAGCAGCCAAAAAGAAAGGCACCAGCTCCCAGTGTTCCATTTCCTCCTTCAGAATGGCAATAGGAGAGGGTCTGAAGATAAGCAGCATAGGTGGGAGGAATGATTTCAGTGCTGAGGAGCCCTAAACAAACACTCCTTCATTCTTGTGGACCTAAGGATCCCAGGAAGAAAAGGAGGATGGGCTAACAAGGGAAAAGCAGAGAGTCTGAGTGGAGAAAGTGCCTTAGCCAAGGTCTTCTGATAAGGAGGCTTCAGAATGGAGGTTCCTGGGCTAGGAATGCAAATATCCTTATGAGCAAAGCTGGCCTTGGAGGGCCTGAATCCTTGACTCAAGCTCCTTCCAGACACTGAAATGCACTGGGTGTGCACCAAGTTTGGTATGTGGAGGGCAATTTTCGCCTGTGAGGCCTGCCAGGTAAAGCAAGTCATTCCCTTGCTCTACTGCCTATGGTCAGGCCTGAAAGGTCGCACAGAGGATTTTGGCCTGGAGCCAGACTCTTCACTGACTATAGATAATTTGTGTATGCTGTTACATTACATTGGATTTACTCTTAATAAACAAAATCTCAGAACACAATTTTAAAAATAAATGGCATATTGCTCACACTATGAAAAGGTTAAGTCCCACTTTCTAAAACAAATCGAAACCAAAAAAAAGAGTCACTTTTCCTTCTGCACAAAAATACATTTAAATGAAACAACTTTCATTTGTTGTACATAAAACGTTGACATTTCGCCATGGTCATTTTCGTGCCAATATCCACTTCAACCATGGCAAAAAAGAAAGTAGATTTAGTTTGCTTTTACATGTTGAAATTGCATAGTCACAACAATATGTAGTAGAAGCAATAACTAATAAGAACTATGATTTTTGAGTACTTATTGTAAGGTATATTGCCGAGTCAAAATGAGGAAACTGAGGCCAGTGTGAGAAAATGAGAATCCAATTTATTCAGCTCCCAGGCGAGGTTCTGTGGTCCCAGAAGGGGTCAGAGAAGTCGCACAGGGCTTCTCAGGGTGCGGGGTTTTATAGGGAGTGGAGGTAATTGATTGGTCTTTAGGGAAACAAAGAGTGGACAGTTTTATTGGTGAGGAGGGTTGATTGATCATTAGGGAAACAAAGAGCAGACAGTTTCATTGGTGAGTTTCATTGGTGAGGGGGTTTGATTGATCACTAGGGAAACAAAGAGCAGACAGTTTCATTGGTGAGGGGAAGTCAAGGTGCTGATGGGGCCAGCTGCCATTGGTTGCCAGGCGGGACTACTGGTGGGCTGACCAGCTGGGGAGGTTAATGTTAAGCTGCCGTTGGACAAATCTTTCGTGGGCTTTTTAAATTTTGAAGGGGTCGAGTGAGGAATGCAGGAGTGGGTGTGTGGAGCCTGCATAGAGAGACCAGATAGGAGTGGGTGTGGGGAGCCAGCATAGAGAGGCCGACATGGGGAGAGATAAGTGTGTCAGCATGGAGAGGCCAGTACAGGGAGAGATAAGTGTGTCCATTTAGCTCCTGGCGAGGCAGCTGGCCTTACACTTACCATTTACCTGGTAGTGCTTAAAATTTTTATTTTCTGTGGGATAAGAGTAACCCATAAGGTACAATCAGAAAAAACAAACAAAAAAAACCCCAAAACAAAATAAATCGCTGCTTTATTTTTACCAGCTTGCTTTGTGTATCTTCTTATCTACTCAATGCACTATTTCATGCTTGACATTAGATTGTAAAGGCAATTTTATGACTTTTTTCCTACTCTTAGAAAACAAGATTGAACTATCTAGACCAGTATACTAATCTCAACACTCAACTTCATTTATTAAAGCTTCTTCCCTTTGCTTGTTTAAAATTCATTTAGGCTGTGAGGCCTACAGTGGGCAAGAGAGTGTTGTGATTGGTTCTCATTTCTTCTTCTTCTTAGATATCTTCTATTCATACTTCCTTCCTCCTTCTTAGGCAGTATCTTATATCCCAGGATTGGAAACGAAGATGCAGAGGAGATGAAAATTAAGGACAGGTCTTTATCAATTACCCAAAATAATCTGGCTCAGATATTCTCTAGGTATAGCAGGGTCTCAATGGTAATCCGTTTTGTCATTGGGAGATTCTATTTTTTCCTTAGAGGCACCCTTTCAAGCCTCCTTTATACTTCCATGCTCCTTTTCTAGCTAGCTACTTCACACATCTCTCTCACCCAATACACACACACACACACACACTCACACAAGTGCATATAATAACTTAAAACAGGTATCTTGCCTCTTGTTATTGAGGTTACCTTATGTGAGGCATAAATTACTCATGGCCAGAGTTAGAGAAATCAACACTTTCATCAGTGGAAGGAAGTACAGCTTTCTTCCAGTAAAGCTACCCTTCTTCACTCTTCCACCAAGCCAATAGCTCCATCTGCAGCTCTAATGTTTTATACTTCTCATACTCAAAATGTGTTAGATGACACATGACCAGCCCACAGATAACCTAGTTCTAAAAAATTCCTCTCTGTGTTACTATGGCTTTCTTACATCAAGAGTGTACACTCTTCTTATACTTACAAGAGTGTACACTCTTGATGTAAGAAGGCCATAGTTAGGCCTTCTCTGGGAGGTAGTAATGGCTGTGCTGCCCCACAGAGGTGGCATAATCAATTTGCAATGTATGGGATATGGGCAATGTGCATTCTCAGGCTGTGTGACTTAAGCTGAAAATGAGGGAAAGAAAGAGGATAACTTGTAGCTTTTAGTTATGCATACATAAACAAACAACAGAGAAGTTTCTAATGCTTTCTAGGCTTGGTGATCATGTGCTTATTTTAAAATCTCAAATTCTTCCCAAGATGCTTTAATTAAATTGAATTTTAGTTGTATCATTTCTTTTTTCTTCAAATGCAAAAAGTCATTTTTGGTAAGATCTGTGCCTTCTGTCAGAAATAAAAAGAAAACTATGAGGTACTTTGGCTGAATTAATCTTCAAAGGGGTTTAGCAGGTTTTGAATTTGCTTTAGATTTCTGTCTGCATGAAATTGCAAGACTGTGACTCTAAACTCTAGCTTGCAGCAATATTCTCTTCCCTAAGGGGGATCTGAATAATTATCTCTTTTCTACTATCCTTTTGAGGAGTTTGGGTAAAAATTTATAATATTGTAGTAGTATATAGGCATTATTAGTATGGCCTTATATAAAAAGCTTTTATTATTAATATGGTAAAAATCTTTTTTATTGTCCTAAACATACCATACCCTTCCCGTAAATTGGTTGAGAGTCGGCTTTTTCTCTCTGGAGAATGTAAAGGAATCTGACTCAAAGTTCAACTTATTTTTTACTCTAATTCCTAAAAATTCTGTGGAGAAAAAAAAGAAACTTTATTTCCTAATCTTATTTCATTGGAAAATGTACCTTAAAAATGATTTTAATTCTAGCTCTGATTTAATTAACATCTATAAGGGCAGTAATTCAGATAACATACAGACTTATTGAAAGAGTCTTCAGTCAATATATATTGATGTATAAATAATGAGTCTTGTTAAGTTCTAGACTTTTCTTTTTCTAATAAGATGTGTGGCCAAATATTATAGATAGCTCATGTGAATGTAAAGTCCACTTATTTTCTTTCCAGACTAAGTGGAAGTATTAGTTAACTATTGCTGTTTAACTCATTATCATCCAACATAGCAGCTCCGAACAATAGACATTCATTATTTCCAAATTTCTGTGGATCAGGAATTCAGGAGTGGCTTAGCTGGGTGGTTCTGACTCTGAGTCTATCAAAAGTTGCATTTGGGATGTTGGATAGAGCTGTTGTCATCTGAAAGCTTGAGTGGGGCTTAAAAATCTGCTGCTAAGATTTATTACTTATGACAGCCATTGGCAGAGGGCTTTACTTTCTCTCTGGCTATTGGCAAGAGATCTCAGATCCAGGAGTTGGCAACATGAAAACCACAAAATCTTATATGGTGCATTTGTAGAAGTTACACTTCATCATTTCTCTAATATCCTAGTGGTCACATTGGCCCTACTTAATGTAATAAGGGACCACAAAAAGAGATGAAAAACAGGAGAGAGGAATCATTGAGGGTCATGCTGGAGCATGAACACCATACTCTGCCCTCAGATTACCAAAGATGATTTATGTTCTCCCTTATATACAAAATGTATCTACCCACAGTCCTTTAAACCACAAAAGTTCCTTCTCATTATAGCATCAGATCAAAATCTAGAATCTCCTCATATAAATCAGGTCCAGGTGCAGATGTCCCTTTTCAAGTATGCTTCTTTAAGTGCTGTTGCCAAGTATATTTTCTTTCAATCTAGAAACCTGTGATCTAAAGTGACAAACTGATTCTTCCACCAAAACACAATGATGGATGGGGTCATAGTCATAAAATATTTAGTGGACAAATTGTCAAAGGCATGCTAGGACATCTCCTTGCATTATAAGACAAATTATTGCATTTCATGTTTCCTATCACAGTGGTAGAAGTTCAGTTCCTGGTGGGCCTCTGTGAGGTCTGGAGAAAGTATATTATACATCTAGGGAAAATGTTCTGGCCAAGGTAATGGGTGTTACAAAGGGCTGGCAGTTGTGCATAGAGCCCTGAGCAGGAATTTTCTCTGCAGCAGGTCCAGGCTGTGATGCAATCAGCCCTGTCTCTTGGATCATTGTATCTGGAAGACACTTCAATGATGATGGTATCAATGGTGAAAAAAGACACTGAAGACTGTGAGGCAAAATTTATGGGTGAGTCCTACTGTAGAGCCCTGGGGAGATAAATCAAGGCTAGCATAGCCACTGATGATAATTCAATGTCTTTTGAGAAAAACAAAAGACTCCTGTCATACCACTTGCTCCTAATAGAGACATCATGCCTAATGATGGAACACCACACATTCAAAACTCTCCATTATAAAACGAGCCTTATGGGACCCACAAAGTCATGAGACACACTCAGCATTGTAAGTTACTTCTGGGCTCTAACGTAATAAGGGCCAGAGGGTATGAACAAGGTGTTTGAGCAGTATGGTAGCCAGCCTTAAGACATCGCCAGGGATCCTGCCTCTTGTATTCCCACTCTTGTATAATCCCCTCCTGCATTGTTTTAGGGTGGGCATATATGACCAATAAAATCTGGCATAAGTAATGGAATATCACTTTCAAGATAGGGTTATAAAAGACACTGTGGCATTTGTTTCTGTTATATTCTCTCATTCTCCTTCTCGCTGATCACTCTCTCTGGGGAAATCAGGTGCTACATTGAGATCAATCCTATAGATAAGCTTACATGATGAGTATCTGAAGCTTCCTGCCAACAGCTAGGTGAGTGAGATTGTAGTGGAACTTTCAGCCCTAGTCAAGTCTCCAGAAACTATAGTCCCAGGTGACAGCTTTACTGCAACGTCATGTGTGACCCTGAGTCAGAACTAACCGGTTAATCTACTTCCTGATTCATGACTCTCAGAAACTGTGTAAGAAAATAAATTTTTGTTTTGTTTTGTTTTGTTATTTTTGAGATAATTTGCTATGTAGCAATGTATTGCTTTGTCCGGGACTGTCCCAATTTTATCACTAATTGTTCTATAGCTCAGGAAGTGCACCTGATCAAGACACACTGGAACTGGTCATGTATAAGTAATACAGGTAGAAACCCAAAACCCTTATGTACTCACTACTGTTGCCCCAGTGATCTTTCCTTTTTTTATGCCTATGGCTATAAAGGGCCCCATATGACCAGCTATGAAAGAAGAAAAAAATCCCAAAGTTTATGTTTGATTCAATAGTATGTAGGTACAAGCGAAAAATGGATGTCAGCTGCACAATGGACTCATTTAGGTATGGCTTTGAAAGTCATTAGCAAGGGAAACATTCATTCCCTCAATGAAAAGAGGCTTGCAATGTGCATCACTTAATCTTTGCATTGTTTGGAAAAATAACTGGCCCCCGATTAATATGTATACAGACTCATGGATTGTGATAAAGATCTAGCAAGCAAGCCTGTGGGCTACACATGTATATTCATAGGCACGTTGTTCATACTCACTTTATTTTTCCCTACAGACTGCATATTTTAGAAAATATTTTTGTTCTTAGTTTGGAAAATAATACAACACTAATAATTAATTAGTAATAGTCAAATTATATGTGACTTTTCAGTTTCATTTTATGGAATTCTAATCATTCTCCTACCAAGTATTCCTGGGGGTTGTTTATCCTCACAGCATATGGCTACTTTTTTGACCATATTATAGAAAAAAATATAATTTTTCTAAATGTAACAGTCATTGATTTCTTTTGTCTGAATAAACCATGATCACTTTTTATGATTATAAATAAATTTATTTTAATTGTATATACTTTGGAAAGTAACTAATGATGTAATTAGATAATTAATAATAATAATCTCATCTCCTGTATATAAACACTATTATTTTGTTTTCTTTCTCCTAATATTTTTATATGTGTGACTATGTTAAATAGATAATTAGAATAATAAATAGTGGTACATTAATAAGATATTGTACTTAAATGTTTCCAAATTTCCCCATTTCAGGTTTTTTTTCTTTCCTTTAATTATCCAATTAGATAGCTAGAACCTCTAACTAGGTTCTATAGACAATCTAGCCTAGCAATCTCTTCTTGATTTGGATAATTCCTACGAGATAAATTTTCCTTGATACTTCTTTCTGACTAAAAGATTTAAAATAGTGGATTTCCTAAAAAGTTCTTTAATTCTTCTTCACCGTGTGTTATTTTCCATTGCAGCTCTTGCTTTTCTTCATTTTGTCATCAAACCTCTCAATCATTCAGTCAATTTGGTTATGTCACTCATTACTCACTCATTTTTACTGATCAATTTAACAAGCAATTACTACAAGTTTACTATACTTGCCACTATGCAAAGAGGTTGAGATACAGAGGTAAAATCGAATTAAAGCAGTTTTCTTTAATACTGAAGCTAAAACCTACCTCTCTGTAAAACAGGGCATAGATGGAAGCTTACCAGAATCAGTCTGCTGGCCTTCTTAAACAAATGTGGATATTGCACGGGGGTGGTTGTGGAAACTTAATTACTCTGATATCTTGCCCTATGAAAGTAATTATCTCAATTCATTTTAATTCATCACTTTATCCGAAGCAATTTAATGTACCACTTCAAGGCAACAATTCCAAATGTACAAAATAATATTTATGAGAAAAATAAAAGCACATGATATGTTAACTATTGATCCAGACATCTGCATGTGTTTGGGAAATGATGTGCCATATAATTTAATTTTCTTTCTAAATAAACATTAAATCAGTAGGTTTGCCATTTGTTGTGTATGCCTGATTGTTTCTTTAGAGTGATTGTCATCTGTTCAATGGAATTTTTATACTCGACATCTTAGTTAAATACTTATTTCTTCTCAGTCTACATCTAAATTTATTTATCTATCAAGCTGTTAGCATCAGAAATCAGACAGTGAGAGGACAGTCTAAGGATAATGACAGAAATAATCACATGTAGTATTTTTTCCCACGAAGCCTTTAAAATTACACACACACAGAGAGAGAGAGAGAGAGAGAGAGAGAGAGAGAGAGAGTTTGATTTATATGATAGCCACTATAAAATAAGTGGATTCATCTGTGTGCAGTGTAATGCACTGGTAATCCCAGCTACTTAGAAGCCTGGAGTAGGAGGGCTACTTGAGCCCAGGATTTTGAGGCAAGCCTGGGCAGCACAGTAAAACCATATCTCTTAAAAAATAAAATGAAGTAACTAGCTAAATTTAAAACTCTGAAAGGAAGTTTTACTTCTCAACACTTTGAACACACATTTTATATCACACACATCTCAAATATTATTTCCTCATGATTAAAGACCTGTGAATAATGTGATAAAGCCAGATTACTGCTCTCAAGTTTAGATAACCAATTATTTATTCTATGTCTATTCTGCCCTTCATTCATTGCCTTGTTTACTTTTAAAGGTTCATACGAGAAGAAAATCTGAATATTGTACTTGTAACAATAGAAATACAACCAGATGTGCAGGGATAGTGATAACAATAGGCATAAAAAGTTTCGTGGAATATACCGAAGGGTCATTTGCCCCAACTAGATTTTATGCTCTGAAGAACACATAAGATGACACAAATTTACTAAACAAAGTGAAGTGTCTGAAAACTTAGAATAATGAATGTGTGTAGGAAATGCTATTTACTAGTTTTTTTTTTTAAGGCTTAGCTAAGCCATGTAATTCTGTCCCAGAAATACACCTATGCTGGTTATAACTACATCTAAAGTGACTGACTTTAACATTTTAATTAGTAATTACTTATATTTATATCAGGTATTGCTTTAAAACTCAAATTAGACTGAATGTCAACTTCACATTTTATTCGACATTGCAATTCTTGTGAAATACTGCAAGGGAATTTATGGTTGTTGTAAATAAATTTATTTTTTAAAATCACTTTTACTGACTGTTTAACATAATAAGATAGAGAAATACCCGATAAATTTGATATTCATCATTAAAATATCTATGGATATACAGATAAAATATAAATAATCACTGACTAGAACCTTTTAAAGAGGAAGATAGAAAATCATACCCTGAAAATATTTATTTATCCTATAATGTGAGATATACTTAATACAGGGATCGTGTCAGGCATTGTCCTGAGTAATGGAAGAGAAAGGATATAGAAAAGCAAATGGGCTTCTCACTACATGATTTTACAGATTACTTTGGAAAGAAAACTATCAATCATACAAAATCCTACTTATGAATATTCAAATATACACTGGGATAAGTGCTCTGTAGGAAAGATGTATGACTCACTGAAACCTTATAGAAGAAACTTACCAGATCTTTGAATTTAGAAAAGTCATCTTTAAAGTATGTGATGCTTATGTTGATATATTATAGATGTGTAAGAGTTAATTAGTAAATACATAGCTCCTGTAGTGAAGGCTAGACTGTGAAGAAGTGACAAAGGACCAGGGTGACAATAACCCAGAGAAAAATGGAGAAAGTGGTGCAAGATTAACTAAGAGAGTTAAACAAGAGTCCAGAAAATGCAATTAAGTAGACTAGAAGTAATGGGTAGCCACTGAAAAATGTCAAAAAGAATGATAGTAGAGATGGGGCATAATTTGAACTAATTTTTTTAAAGCAATTTTATTGTGATATAATTTACATATATAGTATACAGTACAATGTGTCTTTGTAAAGTATGCATATCTCTCCATTTTGATCAGTGCATACAATCAGGTAAAAAGTTGTCTGGTATACTTGATAAAAGTCCTAGTATCTTCTCTAGTTTATGGACTTCTGTTCTGAAAACTGGCTCATATCTGAAAACTGGGCCAGGGATGTCACTTTTTGTTTGAGATAATTTTCCTCAGTCTTCTGATCATCAGTTGTTGATTTTTTTTTCTGGTAGTAAAAGCTAAGAAATACCCTTACTGACTGGGCTTTGTTATATCATTTTGTATTAACCATCTCTGTGGGACATTTTCCCTTGGATGCCATTCTGACCCCATGACTCATGAATATTCATTTGGCTCTTGGCAGTTAAGTACCACCACCACTCTTTACTGTTTTAGGGTTCTTTTATTTCTATTGTCATCAGTAAGGTTAGATTATTGTGGCCTCTACTATCTTCAGCTCTGACCTACCAGGATACCCACTGACTACCAACAGCTTTAGTAATGTTGGTGTTTCTCATGCCAGCACATGCCTTATAGCTTTGTCGAATATAGCCTAACCTCTAAGTCTTCCTGTGGAACAAAACTACTATTGGATCTCATGGTCATACATTGTATATCTATTCCTAGATGCCCACTTTCGTGAGACATTTAATTTGTTCCTTCACTGTCTGCCACAGAAATTTTGCCATTTCACCTTTAGTAAGTAAGGGACATCTCTCTTTTCAAGTTTTAGGAGCTGGCTGGGTGCAGTGTCTCACGTCTGTAATCCCAGCACTTTGAGAGGCCGAGGCAGGTGAATCACTTGAGGTCAGGAGTTCAAGGCCAGCCATGACCAACATAATGAAACCCTGTCTCTACTAAAAATACAAAAATTAGCCAGGCATGGTGGCATGTGCCTGCAATCCCAGATCCTTGGGGCTCTGAGGCATGAGAATGGCTTGAACCTGGGAGGCAGAAGTTGCAGTGAGCTGATATCGTGCCACAGCGCTCCAGCCTGGGTGATAGAGCAAGACTCAATCTCAAAAAAAAAAAAAAAAAAAAAAATTAGGAACCTTCCTAGTAGCCAGTTTGCATCATCTCCTGAGGTCTTTACCAGGTGCTAATATCGCACCTCAGCTGAGTGCTCTCAAATCAATAAACTCTTCCTCATCCAAATGTAGGTTTTGTCCTTTCACCCCTCAACTTTTTTTGAAATCTATTTAAGTGTTAGTCCATTTCTGTTGCTATAAAGAAATACTTGATGTTGGGTAAATTATAAAGAAAGTAAATTTATTTTGGCTCACAGTTCTGCAGGCTGCACTGGAAGCATGCTGTTGGCATCTGCTCCTGGGTAGGGCCCAAGGAAGACCCTATTCATGGCAGAAGGCAAAGGGTGATCAAGCATAGCACACGGTGAGCGGGGGCAGCAAGAAAGAGAGCAGACTCTTTCAACCAGATCTTACATGAGCTAATAGCAAGAACTCACTCTTCACCAAGTGGATGGTGCTAAGCTATTCATGAGGGATCTGCCCCTTTGATCAAACACTTCCTACTAGGTCCCACCTTCAACACTGGGGATCACATTTCAGCATGAGATTCGGCAGGAGGGAACAAACATCCAAGTTATATCAATTCATGCATGTACTTTCTCAGTCCATTAAAATATATTTTGGCCAAGTCTGCAGCTCTTTTTGAGGTCTCATCTTTTTCTTCTCTTATCAGGATCAGTAGTTGGCAGAATGCTTGCTGTCTGGGTTATGTTGGAATTTGCCATAGCTGTGGCTTAGAGGCTGGGAGGGGAATCATGAGCATATTCGGAAAAGACAGACATTGCCATGTAGGTGAGAGGCTTATGCAGTGTCCCAAAGCAAAATGGGAGTACTTGCTCTAAGTGCAAGGAGGGATACAAAACTCCTTAGGTCAGAGCTAAGAGCAAATTGAAAATATGAAGAATGATGATATTCAACTGAAAAATGTCCAGAGGAATTTATCTAATATCAATTTCAACCATCAACATCCTAGTTTTTCTAAAACTGGATCCTGATGCAAAGAGAAAGACCAAGATTTGATTACCTGTTGAACCATTTATGGCATTCTAACACTTAATTAAATCCTGGACCTAGTCATTTGATCTGTATGTTCTTCTGCTACAGAAGATGAAAGTGTCTTTCTAACCTATCAGGAAGGCCCTATTGATATGGGAGGCTGACAGGGAAGTGCTGGGAAGGGAAAGGATTGGTCCTTGGCTAGGGCTCCACCCTTGGCCCTGTGCCCAGGGACCTAGGTGAAGACAGGCACTCCTACCTTCACACCCAAATGTTGCATTTTCCAAGACCACCCTGGACTGCCACATCCCCATCCTGTGCCTATAAAAATCCCATGACCCTAGCAGGAAGACAAGCAAGCAGCTAGATGTCGACAGGAGTGAATTGGCAGAAGAAGACACAAGTGGCTGGACATTAAGAGTTCATAGAGAGCACACTGGCAAGCCATAGAGAGCACACTGGCAAGCCATTGAAGAGTGATGCAGAGCTGGCTGGGGTGGTCAGAGAAGAGTCAGGCCATGCCCAACTCTAGGGGAAAACCATCTCCCTTCTGGCTCCCCCATCTGCAGAGAGATACTTCCACTCAATAAAACCTTACACTCATTTCCAAGCCCATGTTTTACCTGATTCTTCTAGTATACCAAGTTCCATAACCCCGGGGTACACAAAGTCCTCTGTCCTTGTGATAAGGCAGGGGTCTAATTGAGCTAACACAAGCCACCTATGGATGGCTAAACTAAAAGAGTACCTTGTTACATATGCCCACTCGGGCTTGCAGAGCTGTAAATATTCACCCTTAGACACTGCCGTAGAGTCGAAGCCCCACAGAGGCTAATCGTTGTGTATGTTCCCCTAGAGGTTTGAGCCATGGGGCACTGAAGAAGTGAGCCACACCCCATCACATACCCTTCAAGAGCGACAAGGGACATTTTTTTGTTTCACTGTGGCTTTTACACCTGGATTTCAGTAATCTGTTAATTGTCTACAGCTTTCCATATTTTTTTTTCCAGAGTGTAACGCTTAGTAATATCCATTCAATACCATTTTCTTTATAATTGTTACTCCCCCTATAATTTTCAAACATCCAATAAATCATGATAGCCAGTGCATTCTCTACTACCCAGTACACCATCCTAATTCATACCAGTGGGATTTAAACAATCGGATTACCTTATTGTGCCGAGGGCTTTCTGGACTCTCTCTACTACCATGGATATAATCCTCATTGCCAGATTAGTTTTGAGTGATCCAGCTCTAAAATGCAATTTTATACCTTTCTTTCTCTGAACGCTCTCAGTATCACTCATCACAGATTGGTTTCTAATGACAGATATATTGAGTTTTGTGTGTGTGTGCACAGTATTTATTAGGAATTCACACAGGTAGAATAGAGGGGAGGAAGTAGAATTAGAAATGGTGAAAGTGCCATTTGCCATGTAGACCCAGAAAAGACACTGGCCAAATCCAGAAACAAGTCAACAGTAAATAGACCTCATTAGAGTTGTCCCCCTTCGGGACAAAATGGATGGGCCAGTAAACCTCCATCAGTCATTAATTAACCTGTACTAGTCTGCCCTAGTACAGGTGTTCCCTTCAGTGGAACAGTTCTACTGAGGCAGTCCAAGGGATCACCTGAACTAGAGCAGCCCTTTTGCAACTGAGTCAAGCCGGAAAGTACTGCAAATAGGCAACAAGTCATTGGAAGAGACTCTGGTAGCTGCATTTTGTGTTCATTACACAATTCATTAGACTTTTGCCACGCAAAGCATTGGTTTAGTAAGCTAGAAGTCACATAAATAGAAAATAACTAAACTGAAGCACAAAAATAGATAAAGGAAAGCAAAATAAGTGTATGAGAAGAATCAAGTCATATTTAAAATGTTCCTGGAGTGTAATTGGAGTCACAGAAGACAAGAAAAGATTAAAGAGAAAGCAATATTTGAAGTTATAATGTTTGAGACTTTTCAAAGCCACACACAAAAAAACACCAAATAACTGAGGAAGCTCAGCAAGCCCCACATAGAATAAATTCAAATAAAGCCACATTGAGTTATATTCTGGTACTGGATATAAACTACTGAAGATTAAGACCATAGCGAAATGTTAAAAGCAACCAGAGGATAAAAACAATATATTCTAGGATCAAACACAAAAGGAAGAGCTCATTTTACATCAAAAACAATGACAGCTGGAAAACATGAAATGCATTATTAAATCACTGAAAGAATGTAATTACCAATGTGGAATTGTGTACCTAGAAAAAATATCCTTTTACAAAGACGAAACAAAACATTTTCAAATAAGAGAAAGTTGAGAGTATTTGTCAACAAGACTGGCAGTGTAAGGAAAAGTTACCTCCAGATTGATTTCAAATCTAAATATTAATAGAAGAACAAAAAAACTGTTAGAAAAAAATATATAAGAACAAATTACTTACTTGGCGAAGACAAGGATTTATTTTTTAAAATGATAATATAAATTATATTTAGAGTAGGATTTTATGTTTATCAAAACACCAACAAGAATGGAGTTAAAAGGCAAGTCACTAAATGTAAGGTGATGTATGTGTGCATGTGTGTGTATGCTACATACACCTGATGAACAAAACATAAACATAAAAAAATATAAAATAACTATGTATCAATAGCAAAGAGACTGAAAAACTGAAAAATTGACTGAAACGATGGAAATATATTCCAGGTTCATGGAATGAAATAATTAGCATTGTTATAATGTCCGTACTTTCCAAAGAGTTCTACAGAATCAATGCAATCCCTATCAAGAATACACAGGACATTCTTCTCAGAAGTTAAAAAAGAAGAAAGAAGTTCTAAAATTTGTATGGAACCAAAAGAGACCTCGAATAGCCAAAGCAATTCTAAGCAAAAGAACAAAGTTGGAAGCATCACATGACCTGCTTTCAAAATATTCTGAAATGTTATAATAACCCAAAAAGCATGGTACTAACATGAAAACAGACACATAGACAAACAGAGCAGGTTAGATAACCCAGAAACAACTCTAGGAATTTTCAGCCAGCTCATTTTAACTAAAGTGCCAAGAACAGATATTGAAGAGAACATGACAATTTCTTCAATAAATGCTGCTGGGAAAATGGGATACCCTTATGCAGAGGAGTGATACTAAGCCCCTATCTCTCAACATGCACAAAAATCTAATCAAACTTGATTATTAATTAAGCCCTCAAACTACAAAACTCCTAGAGAAAAACACTTGGAAAATGGTCTGAGCAAAGATTTTTTTGAGTGAGATTTCAAATATCATAGAAAACAAAAATTCACAAATGAAACTACATTAAATTAAAAAACTTCTGCACAGCAAAAAGAAATAATCAACAGTGAAGATACAGTCTACAGAATGGAAAAAATAATTTGCAAACTATCCATTCAAGAAGGGATTAATAACCAGAATATATAAAAACTCAAACAATTCAATAAAGTTACCCCAAATAATCTTTTAAAAATGGATAAAATATTCTGAATAGACATTTCTCAAAAAAGGACATACAAATGGCTAAAAGGTATATGGAAAAAATGTTCAACATTGTTAGTCATCAGGGAAATGCATTGTACTTTTAGTCATTATTAGTAATCATTATTAGTCACCAGGGAAATGCATGTGGAGAAAGAGGAACACTCCTACACTGTTGACGGAAAGATAAATTGGTATATCAACTGTGGAAAACCATAGGAAGGTTTCTCAAAATACTAAAAATAGGTCAACCATATGATCTAGCAATCCCATTTCTTGAAATGTATCCGGAATAAAGGAAATAAGAATATTGACGAGATATCTGCACTCCCATGTTTATTACAGTATTATTCACAGTAACCAAGATATGAAATCAACCTAAGCATCTGTCGATGGGTAAATAAATGAATAAAATATGGTACAGATACACAATGGAATACTACTCAGCCATAAAAGGAATAAAATGCTGTCATATGTAGCAACATATGTGGAACTGGAGGACATTATGTTAGGTGAAGTAAGCCTGGCACAGAAAGATAAATATCACACATTCTCACTAATATGTGGGAACGAAGAAACAAATTGATCTTGGGAGGTAGAGAGTAGAATGATAATAACTATTTATTAGGAAAGGCTGGGGGGCTAATGAGAGAAGTTGGTTAATGAATAAATACATGTAGTTACATAAAAGGAACAAGTACTAGTGTTTTATCATACGGCAGGATGACTGTGGTTAACAATAATTTATTGTATATGTCAAAATACTTAGAAAGGAAGATTAGTAATGTTATCAACACAAAAAAATGGTAAATGTTTTTGATGACAGATTTCTCAATTATCCTGACTTGATCATTATATAATGTATGCATGTATCAAAAATGACACGTACTCTATAAATATGTATAACTATTATGTATCAATTAAAAAGCAGAAAAAAATGGAAAACCCCATTGAAAAAAGAGAAAGCAAAAGTCTAAATCAGATACTACATATACAAGGATATACAATACACAATAAACATATGAATTGGATGCTCAATTTTATTGGGTACAGGGAAAATGTGAATTAAAAAATAATGTAATATGAAGTATTGGCAAAATGTGGAGCACTTGCAATAATCACCCACTACTGATGGACATTTAAGCCATTATTCTTTGGATACTTTTCTTTCAGTGTCTATTGAAGTGGAGCATATGTGTACCATATCAACTTGGAATTTTACTCCAAGGATTATATTAATCAAAAATGCATATGTACAGTCTCCAAATTCATGTACATGAATTTTGTAACAGTGCTCCTTACAATAGTAAATAATTAGATACTTTCCAAATAACCATCCAAATTAGAGTGGATAAGTGGTGCATTTACACAATATAATACTACACAGGAGTTGGAATAAAAAAACTAATGTTATATGGAACAAAATATTGACCATAACAACAGACTATTAAACAAAATTAGCCAGACAGAGAAAAGTACAAATTGTGTGATTGAACTTCTATAAATTTCAAATATATAAGAATATTATTATAGTTATTACCTATGGTGAAATATGAATGGTGTCTGAAAAAAGGTCTTCTTTTGTGTTAAAATGTTATTGGGGGAGGGGTGTTGTGGTCATATAGCATGCTCTATTTGTGAAATTTCATTAATCTGACGTTTATGTTTTTTCACTTTTTATGCTATATTTCAATAAAAATTAAAAAGAAAAGAGAATTCAAGATGACTGTGACTGTGTGAAAATTGTTAATCATGGGTTATAGAACTAGAAAATAAAAGAAACATTGAAAGAAATATACACCCTAACAGAAAAGATAAAAATGTAAAATATTATATGTGAATTATACCTTATAAGTTGTTCTTACATTATTTTGGTTCAAATTGAAATTTCCCATTTCTGTAACATAAATGAACTTAAAAAATATAATTATTTTAATGTGTCAGTTAAACAGGAACATATGGGACATAAAAGTAAGAGAAATTATGTGAGGTGGCTAATTATGGCTATTTAATCTAAAATTCATATCTCACTAAAAAGTATTTCTGCTGGAATTTCTTTTTTGTTACAATTATTCTACTGTGGATATTTCAGTAGAAAGACATAACAAAAGTTTGATATGTATTATATACAAAACCTCTCATTATGACCACTGATTTCAAGAGTTAATGAAGTTTGAATCTTTAAAAATGTGCCTTGGACTACATTTTCTTTATCCCGCCTATCATAGATGGGCATGTAGGTTGATTCCATGCCTTTGACTATTGTGAATAGTCCTGAAAGAACATACATGTGCATGTGTCTTTATAACAGAACGATTTATATTCTTCTGGGTATATACTCAGTAATGGAATCACTGCGCTAAATAGTATTTCTATATTTTAGGTTTTGAGGAATTGCCACATTGTCTTCCACATGGATTAACTAATTTACTCTTCCACCAACAGTGTATAAGCATTCCTTTTACTCTGGAAACTTACCAGCATCTGTTATTTTTTGACTTTTTAATGATAGTCATTTTGACTGGTGTGAGATGGTATCCAATTGTGGTTTTGATGTGAACTTTTCTAATGATCAGTGATATAGAGCTTTTTTATATATAATTGTTGGCACATGTATGTCTTATTTTGAAAAGTGTTTGTTCGTAGCCTTTGCTTACTTTTTAATGAGACTATTATTTTTTCTGTAAATTTGTTAAAAATTTTTAAAGATATTGGATATTAGATCTTTGCCGGATCATACTTTGCAAAAATTTTCTCCCATTCTGTAGGTTGTCCACTCTATTTGGCTTTTGCTGTGCAGAAGCTCTTTTGTTTGATTAGACCGCATTTGTCAATTGTTGCTTTTGTTGCAGTTGCTTTTGGTGTCTTCATCATGAAATCTTTGCCTGTGCATATGTCCTCAACGGTATTACCTAGGTTGTCTTCCAGGGTTTTTAAAATTTTGAGCTTTATATTTAAGTCTGTTTGGATGCGCTTTATTTCTTTCTCTTGCCTGATTGCCCTGGTCAGGACTTCTAATATTATGTTGATTAGGAGTGGTGAGAGAGGACATCTCTGTCTTGTACCAGTTTTCACCATGGATACTATGCAGCAATAAAAGGAGCAAGATAATGTCCTTTGCAGGAACATGGAAAGAGTTGGAGGCCATTATCCTTGTCAGACTAACTCAGGGACAAAAAACCAGAGTTCATGTTCTCACTTATAAGTAGAAGCTAGATGATGAGAATACGTGGACACATACAGGGGAACAACACACACTGGGACTTACTCGGGGGTGGAGGTTGGGAGTAGGAAAAAGACAAGGAAAAATAACTATTTGGTACTAGGCATACTACCTGGGTGATAAAATAATCTGTACAACAAATGACAAAGTTTGCCTACGTAACAAACTTGCTCATGCATCGCTAAACTTAAAGTAAAAAAATAGAAATAATTTGCAAAAAAATAATAAAATGTGCCCTGAATTTTTTTTTATTCTTTCTTTACTTTTGTTGTTGTTGTTGAAGAGTCCCAGTCTGTTGCCCAGGCTGGAGTGCAGTGGTGTGATCTCAGCTCATTAGTGCAGTGGTGTGGTCTCAGCTCATTAGTGCAGTGGTGTGATCTCAGCTCATTAGTGCAGTGGTGTGGTCTCAGCTCACAGCAACCTCTGCCTCCCGGTTTCAAGCGATTTTCCTGTCTCAGCTTCCTGAGTAACTGGGACTACAGGCACGCACCACCACATCTGGCTAATTTTTGTATTTTTAGAGGAGACAGGGTGTCACCATGTTGACCAGGCTGGTCTCAAGATCCTGACCTCAAATGATCCGCCCACTGGGACCTTTCAAAGTGCTGGGATTACAGGTATGAGCTACCACGCCCTGGACTTTCCATCAGCCCAAACTGTTCACTTGATAAGCCAAGGCCATAGCTCATCATTTATATTTCTGCTAGGCTGATTTTTGTCTGATGTTATGCTTTATTGTCTCAAGTTATACATTAGCATTCTAAAAGTATTTCAACTTTCTCTCACAGTCATTCCTTCCCCTTTTTTTGGCTACACTTGAACTATTCTGTAATGTTATTATATTTTTCTTTCTAAATACTTGTGTAGATCACATAAACTACATCGAATATTCATGGTGCATACATGTCCCCTCAGCACCCACCTCACACACACCTAAAAGTTTTGTAAAAAGAAAATGAAATAACTGTATATCTTAGTATCAGTTTTAACTCTTTGAAGATAATAGCCAGAATGCCAGGATTATCATTCCAACTCATTCTTGCTAACTGTGTGACATTAGGCAAGTCAAATAACTAATCTGTGCCTCATAATCATTATTTTAAAAAGGAAAGATAAATTATAGTTTTAACATTAAGTTATTGTGAGGACTTCCAGGTTTAATTTGCATAGAGCTAGACCCTGAAATAGGATGTATTCCCATCCAAAGCATCATAATGGTATTTAATTTTATTTCATTATTAATATAAATTTGATTTCTATTGTTTCTCCCAACTTTTTAATTCTGTATTGCATAGCTTAGAAAACACTAAATATTTAATGTTGTGTCCTGATTTACTTCTAAAGCTTTCTCAAATAATTAAAATGGCTTTTCATTTATTGTAACTTACGATTTTTTGAAGTGCTATAATTTCATGATTGCTTTAAAATGTTCTTTTTGTAATATCTTTAGGGGTTCATTTTTTTCAAAATGAAATGATACTTTAATTATGTTTGTTCAAAGCATTTATATTTCAGAGTGTTTCTTAAATGTAGATTCAAATAAATGGATTAGTATGCTAAAAGATATTATATTTTGAAACATTTATCTAAAACTTGATGTAGAAAAAGTACATTTAATGAACATCTAAGTTGAACAGCATAATTGTGTTGTTCAAAATAACTTTCTGAAATAATGGCAATGTATTTCTATAATCAGCTCTCTCCAATGCAAGAACCACTAGCCACATCTATTATCAAACATTTAAATGTGGCTAACATGACTGAAAAACTGAATTTAAGTAGCTAGATGTTGGTAGTGGATATGGGCTCACTGAATCCATATGTGTTAAAATTTCTGTCCAAATTGCTCATATTGTTGAAGAAAACTCCCTGCTCTTCCCTGATATTTCACTACCACCTGAAAACATTGCTGCAATAGTTACCCTAATAATTATTATTCCTTTCTTTTTAAAATAGCTTACCACATGTTTTGAATGCCTAATAATAAGGTGCTCAGTTCTGCTTATTTTTGAGCTTATATAAATGTTCATCTTTATACACATTTATTACTTATAAATAATAATCATTTTTAGTTTCTACAACTTTATTTTTCTTCAATCTACACAACTTTTCTAAGATTTCTTCATTCTGCCTTAATTAGTAGTAGTTTATTCATTCTTGGGGCTTATGCTATTTCATCTTGTAAGTTTATCATAATTTATTTGTCTGTTATACAGTTAAAGATCACTTACTCTGTTTAAATATTTGTTATTATTATGAATAATATTGCTATGAATTGTATGTATTTCTCCTGATGCACATTTTTCAAGAGTTGTAGTAGGATATAAAATGAGTTGAGACTATTGGATCATAATATATTCATGTGTTCCACTTTACTATATCATAGTAAGTTGCATTAAAAAAAGATTGTGTGGATTGATACTTCCATGAGAAATGTATGCATAAACTTAAATAACAAAAATCATAAAAAGCTAAAGATGTTGAAGCTTTCCTTGATGCTTTGAAGGCAATTACTGTAGATAGAGAAATTGAAACTGGCAAGCCCTTATGAGGAAAGAAGACACTCTGAAACTCAGACATGTTGATTATATTTCCTTAGTCATATGACTAGTAAGTAGGAGTACTTACATTCAACCACAAATCCATCTGTAAAAAAGATAAAACTATGATTACATGGACAGCTTTTTAAAATTAATTTTTATTGTACTTTAAGTTCTGGGGTACATGTGCAGAATGTGCAGGTTTGTTACTTAGGTATGCATGTGACATGGTGATTTGTTGCACCCATTGGCCCGTCATCTACATTAGTTATTTCTCCTAATGCTATTTCTCCCTTAGCCCCTAACCCCCGAACAGGCCCCAGTGTGTGATATTCCTCTCCTTTTGTCCATGTATTCTCATTGTTCAACCCTCACTTATGAGCGAGAACATGCAGTGTTTCTGTTCTTGTGTTAGTTTACTTAGAAGGATGGTTTCCAGCTTCATCCATGTCTCTGCAAAGGATATGAACTCATCCTTTTTAATAGCTGCATAGTATTCCATGGTGTATGTGTGCCACATTTTCTTTATCCATCTATCATTGATGGGCATTGCATTGGTTCCAAGTCTTTGTAAATTAGTTCAACCATTGTGGAAGACAGTGTGGCAATTCCTCAAGGATCTAGAACTAGAATAACCATTTGTCCCAGCAATCCTGCTATTGAGTATATGATTATAAATATTCACAATTTTTCTTTTACAATGGCTACTTTACTTGAAATAAATGAAATTAACAAATGTAAACATTTTTGTTTTAGCTTTATTTTTGTTTTAGCTTTTTAAAAAAATGATTATAAATTATTATTATTATTATTGTTTGGAATGCTGCTATCACATTTCAGCTTTGGTTAGTGTGGTAGGCTGGATAATAGCCCCTCAAAGATATCCATATCCTAATGGTAACAATCTGTGATATAATTAGATTAAAGATCCTGATATAAGGAGATAGTCTGTGTTAACTGATGGGCTGAGTGCAGTCTAAAGGCCCTTATGTAAGAGAGATGAGATCAGAAGATAGCAGTAGATATAATGACTGAAGCAAGAGATTGAAATGAGGAAACAAGCCAAGGATGCAGGCAGCCTCTAGAAGCCCGAAAGGGCAAGGATGAAGACTCTCCCCTCAGAACCTCTACACAGTCAGCTATGCTGAACTTGACATTAGACATAATTTGGACTTCAGATCTCCAGAAGAGTAAGATAACTTGTTAAGTTCATAAGTTTGTGATAATTTGTTACAGTAGCAATAGAAAATGAACACACTTTGCTTTACTTAAATAAACACACCAAAAATATTGCCTCGGGGGTCATGTGAGATACACATTTTTGTGTCCTGAACTAACCTGTTAGAGAATTTACTGATGAACATCTGTTAATGGAATGCTGTAAATTTGGGAAACTGATAGGGTGCTCTCAAACTGTCAACAAGTCTACCACCACGTGAAGTCTTTCTCCTTGGTTGATTTCCATTTTAAAAGCATTGTTTTCTTTTCACTGCTGTCCAGTGTGTCATGCTGGAGACTTGCCTGTCACTACAGTTGAAGAACAGGAGTCTGAGGACAAGTGGGAGCCAAGGTTCTATAAAAACTACTTAAACTAGTAGCTGACACCTCACAGGTCTGCACACAAACACAGCCTGTGAGCAGAGTCACTCTCATGTGAGTAAGGTGAAGTTTTCGTTACATACTCTCAGTCATCAGACAATTTGAAACAAAAATAGTCATCGGAATTACCTGGGAGCTACATATTTTCTGGGTCTTTTCTGTTATTTTATGGAGTCAATTTCTAATTGAAAACTAGATTTTGACAGATATGTCAGGTGAATTAGGAGAGACAAGATTTTGGAAGTTTATAAATATATCAACCAAATGTAGAAACACTGATATTTTTAGCACTGAATATATTGTTTTAAACATTGAGCTTTTTGAAACCCATTGATTGCCAATGCTATCTATAAATTCTAGCAGATTACTTAAATAAGTCATGTAATTATAACTAAAATCAATATTTATTAGAAAATATGAAATATGTATATCAGAGTTGATTCTAATATATAATTCATATACATATGAATTATATGAATTTGTATATTCATACATATATTATATGTAATTTTTATATGTATCACACAGTTTGTTTTTTTAAGCTCATGGCATGCATTTTGCCTTGAAACTGAGTTATGATGTGTATTTATTTGTTTGTTAATTAATTTGTTTATGTATTAGAGACAAGGTTTTACTCTGTCACCTAGGCTGGAGTGCAGTGGCATGATCACGGCTCACTGCAGCCTCCAACTCCTAGGCTCAAGCAATTCTCCTGCCTCTGCATTCCAAGTAATTGGGACTACAGGCACATGCCACCATGCCCAGCTAATTATTTACTTATTTATTGGTAGAGATGAGGTCTTGCTATGTTGCCCAGACTGGTCTCAAACTCCTGGGATCAAGCGATCCTTCTGCCTTGATCTCCCAAAGTACTGGGATCACAGGTGTGAGCCACCACACCCAGCTTCTTTTGTAGGTTTTAGATCTATAACTTATTGTACATGTCGAAAAAAGGTCATCTCTTTCATGGTGGCAAAAAAAAAAAAGCTAAAACAAAAATGTTTACATTTGTTACTTTCATTTATTTCAGGTAAAGTAACCATCGTAAAGGACAAACTGTGAATATGTGTCATGTCCCCATCCAAGAGCCTGCCCTTCCCAAACCCTCTTTCCAAATTACCATCTAGGTATCAGAAAAACATCATCATCTTACTTACTTTTATAATCTTTGCCAGGGAGGCAGAGAACTCTCTGTTCATTAGATTATATCTTTGGCCTATGTTGACCTTTACAAATATATCCCTCATCAATACTCATCTCAGTATCTCCCTGCCATCAGAAAACATTCCAGGCTGAATCTCTTCCATACTATCAAATTGAGGAAGAGATGAAGTTGCTTTCAAGTGTCAGATATTTGTTATAATCTTGTACCATGACAATTGTGCAGCTTCAGTTACAGACACTATTTTTGAGTTTAAACCATAAGAAAAAGACATCAGTTACCATGTTCTCATATTACCCTTCCAGCACCTCCTAAACTTGATTTTGACCCAGGATAGCAGAGGTTCACTGTACCTACCCAAAACTTTTGAAGGAAAGCTATGTTTTGGAATTCAGAATTTGGGTTGTATTAAAAAGTACTCTTTAATCAAGCATGTTAGTATTTCTACAAGGAAATGTATGAATGTTCATGCCAAGGGATTGTCAGAGCCCTTTGTGTTTTGGAAGTGTGAATAAGAGACTACATACTTGTAGTTTCTGAGCATTTGCCATTTATCTAATCTTCACGTAAACTTATCTTAGCACCTACAAGGGCTTACTCATTTTGTATATTATTTCTGTGTAATTAGACCTGTTTCAGTTGTATAAACTCTGGTTGATTTTTGTTTAAAGAAATCTGGGGCTGGGTGTGATGGCTAACGCCTGTAATACAGCACTTAGGGAGGCCGAGGTGGGCTGATCATGAAGTCAGGAATTCAAGACCAGTCTGGCTAACATGGTGAAACCTCATCTCTACCAAAAGTACAAAAGTTAGCTGGGCATGGTGGTGGGCATCTGTAATCCCAGCTACTTGGGAGGCTAAGGCAGGAGAATCACTTAAACCTGGAAAGCGGAGGTTGCAGTGAGCAGAGATCGTGCCACTGCACTCCAGCCTGAGGGACAGAGCAAGACTCCATGTCAAAAAAAAAAAACAAAAAAGGAAATGTGATATTTGCAGACCAAAAAGACTTTTATTAAGGGTGTGTGTGTGTGTATTTATTTTTATCTTAACCCTTTAGAAAATAAAACTAATAGATTGCATGACTGTATACAATGTCATTGTGGTAGTCACTGTTTCTTTTGGTGACAAAGATTATACATTTGCACTATGTTGGCCTCAAGCACAGTCATGTGACATGCTTTGGGCAATAAAATGTGAGATGTTTCAAGGACAACTTTTGGGTGGAAATTTATAAAGCTGACTGTTACTATTCCCTTTTTCTGCTTCCCTGATCATGGAAGAATATGTCAAAACAAAGTCTTACTCAACCTATGTACCTACTTGAGCACAACCCCTCTCTTAACTAAAATGAGTCTCTAAGTTATTTAAGTTATTTATTTTTACTGTGAAAGATCCTAATCTTGACGAAGCCACATAATTTAAAAATGAGATTTTAAACATGTAAAATAAATTGCATAGCTAAAATCTGTGCATCTACCATTGAGATTAAATGCATAAAACTAATTCAAAATTCTCATATCAGATATTTCTGAAATACAAGTAACATGTATATATTTAGAGTAATAATATGTTACAGAGCCAGCAACTCCATATTATTTTCATTTCATGGCAGTAGCTGCTACTTATAGATGGGGTATCCATTTCTTGTTCATTACTGTATATTTATGACTTAGGACCTTTACAAGAACTATATCTGTATCACCTCTGATATTTAATTGTCATCACAAAGTCTTGCCTATTCTAAAACCTTATCATCCCTATTGAAGATATTGATCCCAATTAATAGTGCCTTTCCTTCCCTTGATCCCACCTACACAACAGTGTATAGCCACAAAAAAAGATTACTCACAATGACAGTGGAACCAGTTCCTCCCCCATTGCCTTTGTGATCTCCTTGGGGGATGTCTCAGGGTTCCTATTCAGGTGGAAAGGCATCTAATACACATACTGAATTAATAAATACTTCCATAGTACACCTCCAAGACAATTATATCATTCTTACCTCATTAACTCTAGGCAATTTTGCACTCTAGTATTAATAATCCATTCCAGTAGTGTATCAGAAGTTCCAGTTATGCTTGCCAGAAGTTGCTCCATATTAATTAACTCTTTATCCAGTTTTATGTTCTGTATCCCTACCTTGGTTCAAAATCCTCATGATTCAAACCATATGTCTTACTTTAGTCTTTGGCTATATGTATAAAGTATAATTTATAAAATGTATAATTTTGTTATTATGTATAATAATAATGAAGTCTTGTAATGATTTGGGAGTAATTACTGTTTTCCTCTGAAACACAATCGGAATTGTCCCTCTCTTGTTAATGGTGTAAAAGCAATGAGGAGATGAAGCAGAAGATTCAGAGAACAGCAGCATGTTGGAAAACATCTGCCTCAAGTGTCATTTTTGCCAAGTCTCTCTGCATGAGTGAGGTTGTAATCATCCGATCAAAGTGTAGGAGGTCTTTTCTGTGTCAAAAGCGCTCAAAGGAAACTGTGGTTTCAAGATTTTTAAGATCATCTAGACCACTTTCCTCATTCCAGAACATAAGTTTCCACTCCATTCTCATTACGATTTGGACTTTTGCATAGGAAGTCTATTGATGCTGCATAATGTCTTTTTTGCCACTCTGCCTCACGTGTATTTACATTCTGGGACTAATTTGCAGCACAAATTGCACAATAGCTGCAAAAGATTAGGGTTGTTTCTCAAAGTTACCCTAGAAGACTTCTGAATACTTTGAATTAATTAACTGACCTGAGCCTGCCATTTTGTCTTTCCAAGACTTCGAAAGTAGTTAATAAAAATGAGCTAATTTTCCATGTTTAAACAACATATCACTATCTTAGTTACCTTATAGCCCAAAACTTTATCAGCTCTACCTTTCACCTAAAACTCATTCCATATTCTCAACTGTGTGTGTTTTAGTAATTGTGACACTACCGTATGCCAGATACGTTATCACCACTTCACATACCACCAGAAATGGGGTTAGTTTCTTGTTTTTGTCTGCTCAGTATATGTTTTATTTCCAGAGGCCCATCCTGAAGATCTGTTTCCAGAAACTGTACCAGTGCCAAGAGTCTTAACTTGACTTTTTAGCACTACCTACCCTCTGCCTTTGCAAAAGCAACTGAAGGAGGGAAAACTACTACAAGGGTACAATACTGAGGTCATAACTGCAGGCAGCTGGCATTGAGTTCCTCCTTACACCTGTCAAGGAGGCTAGAGAATGACTCTCAGAATTGCTCAGCAATGGATTGACTGGGGAGGACATTTATTCCTTAGCCCTTGCCCTTATCCCACATTAGCTGAGCACTGGCAATTGGGGCATTATTACCATGCATCCTGGGCTATTGAAGTTCAAGCTGGCATATCTATAGTGAAAGATACCTAGTGTTAGCCTAAGGCTAGACACTTGTAACATAAGCTATGTTGAATCCTGCACAGAGCTGTCAGCCACTTTTCAAATAAGTGGCTGATGCCAAGCAAAGAAGAGGTAGAATACAAAATGTGCCAGATACAGAAACTTGTTTTGTCATAATACATCTTGCATAGTTTTTATAAAGCTTGCATTCAGATTTGAAGTTATTTAAATATATACACAAGTAAATAGGCTGCTAGATAAATAAACAACTAAATAAGTGTAATTTTTCAAAATCAACACAATAGAGGTTTCTTACTGAATAGAATTAGGAATATGAATGTAACTTTCCTGATTAATTTCTCTGAATTTTTTACCTAGGTTGCATATTGTCTATAGATACAGATCACTCAATAACTTGGTAAGAGACTGTATTTTTGACAGCACTAAAAGAATAACACTTAAGGCTCTTTCTCTCTTTGTCTCTAATCTTGTTTAGACAGCTTGGTTAATTTCCTAGCACACTGTTGCTTTAATTAGTTGCTAGGTGCTGGATATCATTCTAGAGTATCTGGCTGCCTCTTCTATTGCAAGCAGCAGGATTCCTGGGACCAGGGCCAAACTGAGCTCTGGAATGTTTGATAATATGCCAATATCTAAACAATCCTCTGGCCAGATGTATTACCTTGAACATGCTATTTATTTTTACTTAATCCAAAGAAAGTTCAGAGGTCTAATTAATTTTAATCGCAGGAAAAACAAAGGAGTTTTTGAAAAAGCAGTACCTGAATAAAGCTATATTAAATATACAACATTTAAAATGACAATTTATTTTCCATTCTTAATTTCCACGAGAATACATGCTGAAGGACTGTTAAACAGAATTCGGTTTGCAACACTCTCTTTCTGATTATACTCATATCCCATTCTAGTAAGCTTTCTCTCATTAGCTTCACATTTATATCACTTGTAATAGCAATAGCTGCAATTTCTATGGCACCTATTATGAGCTATATACTGTGATTTATAAGAATAATTTTAAAATCAGAGTGTGCTAACTCATATTCAGCATTAAAACAAATCTCGGGTATAGTCCCAGGCATATAATCCAATGAAATAAAAATGTTCATGTTATAAATCTATGTTTTTTACATGTTCCATATGTTTTTAAAACAATTACAATAATTTTGATATATATCAAGTTTAAAATAAGATTGAATGCTTTATGTTCAGTCATTAGAATAATAATATAAATTAAATGTTTGTACTTTAAAATTTTTTTTTCTGAAAATAACTGAGACAAATATTGAGTCTAATTAAGTTTTCTAACACCACCTTGCTAAAATGCCATGCTTTTAACCCTAACCCACATAAGAGCAAGCTTGTGCAATATCTTGATGGCATAAAGTCCTCAAAACATTAATATTTATTACAGGAACCTCAATATTTATTACAGGCATGTATTTCTCCCTCTACACACACACACACACACACACACACACACACACACACAAACACCCCTTGAGTCAGGTATTTAAAATATAGAACTTTTTTTAAAAAAAGGAAACAATTAAATAGAATACATTATAGCATTTTGTCATATTGGGCAATTTCAAAGATGAGAGAAAATAGAAGAAAATTTGGGAGAGCTTGCTTGACATGTTTGGCATTTAAAAAGCAGCTGGTTCAATAGATGAATGGATGGAAACATGGATTATAGACAGCTATATGTAGATGTTTCTGAAATGAGGTTGTAGGCAGAAAGTGACATTGATTGGACAGGTTAATACAACTAAGTGTACTTAGATTTCTGCTTTTAAATAAGAATTCATGGTAGTGATACGCACAGGATGAAGGAATTATCTCATTGTAATGAGCACAAACAATCATTTTCTGATTATATAATAATCAAGGGCATTTTGGAGGGACCATGCACAAGAAGCACAGAAATAAGTAGCCTTTTCTGAAGGACCTAACTGAGTGGGTCAAGAAAAAACCATTGTCAATCTGTAGGATGATGAGATTTTAAATATATGCTGAGACACCTGTAAATTATTGTCTTATATAATAATTATTTGTGTTTTTGAGGGTGTTGAAGTATACTTACAAGGGCAGAAATAAAGAAGGGGATGCATAAGATTGATGAAGTCTTGGTAAATGAGTATGAGACAAATGTCTCATACTCATTTGAATAAATAAGCATAATGAATAAAATAGTACTCTAATAATTAAGATAGAATATATTCAGAAGCCTATTTAATAATAATAAATATTTTGTGCATAGGTTCAACAGAGTGAAATAAAAATATATGGGTTAAAACCTAATACCTTGTCATATTAATAACCTAAACCCAAGGATATATAATGTAGAGATAAAGCTCTGAGAACTAAATGCTTATTTGGTTAAAGTACTCATATAATTAAAGTTTTTATTGAAAATATTGCTCACTTTTCTAATTTCCAAAGCAGTACAAATGCATGGCCAAAATAATGACTGTGTAAATGTAAGGCACATGAAGAACTTTTTTTTTTTTTTTTTTTGAGATAGAGTCTTGCTCTGTCACCTAGGCTGGAGTGCAGTGGCATGAACTCAGCTTACTGCAACCTCCATCTCCTGGTTCATGCGATTCTCTTGCCTCAGCCTCCTGAGTAGCTGGGATTACAGGTGCGAGCCATCATGACCAGCTAATTTTTGCATTTATAGTAGAGACCAGGTTTCATGATATTGGCCAGGATGGAAAAAAAATTTTGATTTAAAACAAAAGTGCCTGAAACTTACACAGAAATAGTTATTATTAACACAAAATAACATGATTTAATTTTATTTTAATTTTACTTGGAAAGGGCTGAATTAAAAACTCGAAAAAATTGCACACTTTAGGAAAAAATATAATTACTTAATAAAGATAAATTGTTTTTTATAAAATGCCTCAGAAGTTTATATCATGTATTTAGAAATTAATATCATTAGCTGTGTTTGTTTTTATCCTATTTCTATAGAGGCTTAAGTATACTTTGCTACATAAGGAAATTTAATTAGTGAGTTCATAAAAATAAGCCCCATTGGTCACTACCAATATGGATTTAACCAAATACGTGGTTCTCAGGGCTTTATCTAGACATTACGTATCCTTGGGTTTAGGATATATACCTGTACACAAAATATTTAATATTATTATAAATTTTAAATATATTATTTAATTGTCCATGCCATAGTCATGAAATCCACATACAATAGCAAAAAAAAAAATAATTAATGTGGTTTAAATACAGAGAAAAGGAATACAGCAAAATGAACACTATAGACTAAAATGAAATAATAATGTATGGCTTCTATTTTTTTTATTAACTTTATTTTGTAAAACCTTAGTTGAATTTTATTGTGATGTCCTAAGAGATATTAGTAGGAAAAAATTGATTTGTAAACTGAATATGTTGTAGAAATCATAAGAAAACAAATACAGATCATAGTAAAATTATGATCACAAGTTATTGTTATAAACTTAAAAGCATTAAACATAAAAAATTATTCATGAAATTATATAATATTTGCTAAATTATTGAATCGATGAAGATCTGGCCTTCTTGTTTTAGAAATCACCATTTTTTTTTTTTACAATTGATCAATTATTTTAAATCATACCACATTTTAGATTGTGCTGGAAACATTATTTTCTTGCATAACACTTTTTAATTGTCTCAGAGCATCTATTTCCCCTTCCTTGCTCCAGTTGAAGAAATACTTATTTACTTTTGTTATTACGCTCTTGTATATAATCACACATGTATTTGATATACGTCTTTATCTTCCTGAAGATATCTCACTCTCTCTGATACTAAGTACCTTATGGGCTTGCTGTTCAGCTATCATATTGGAATGCAGCTCACCTACTTCTGGTTTTATATGTTGTTTTAACCCATGATTTCTATTTTCTTGGAAAAATATGGGAAGTATAACTTCCAAGTCCTAGAAATTTGCAATTTTTAAAAAATGTTCTTACAGCTTATTAGAAATAATAAAAACACGCCCTTATATTGGTTATCAAAAGTTTTCAGCATCTGAATTAGTGTGTGTCTTTTTCCTTCTTTCTTGACATTTTGCGGGCCTTGTCAATCTAAAGATTCATGTCTCTTGCTCCAAAGAAAATTTATTTCTCTGATTTTCTCTGTTTCTACATAAGGACTTTATATAAGCATTTTATCTTTTTCATCTGTATGAATTATCCCTCATATGTAACAAATTATGCCAAAACTTACTTTAAAACATTATTATCTCACATCTTCTCTGGGTCAGGAATCTGGGTTTAATTTAGCTTAATGCCTCCAAAAGTGACATCTAAAGTTTTACTACACTCTACTATTTAGAAATGAGTCCTTAGGTCCAACTCTCATTCCTAGAAAGCAAAATGGGAACTCCCATTCATATGCAAAGGTATGAACAGCAGCAGGTAGTGATCACTGGGAGTCATTTTAGAGACTACCATAGTGTTTCCTCTGGTCTCCAACACCCTGACCATATGTACAGTATTCTCACTCATTCTCAAGTTCCCCAAAAGGCTTATCCCATTTAAGCTTTCACTAAAAGTCAAGAATCTCATTTCCTAAATCAGGTCTAGTGTGGATGTAGCTCCTCAAGTGTAGTTCATTACATAGAACTCCTGTGTATATTTTCTGTAGAATTAAGTAAACAGATACTGTTCTCACATATCTAACATACAGTGATGGGACAAACATAGATAATGACAAGAGATGCTCCTATTAAAAAAAAAAAAAAAAATGGGAGGAAATGAGAGACAAAAAGCAGTCCAGAGTAATTTTGGTATCCAGCTAGCAAAAGAGCAACATTTTCTTATGAACAATCCTCCACAATTCTTGACTCTATGCTAAGTTATCCTGAGATCTTTAATTCCATCCTCTGACTCATTTTTTTTTTTAAGGGAAGGTGGTACAAATGAGTAGATTCCACCTGCTTCTTGTCAGCAGAATTTTGGAGATTGAATGCCTTTTTAAAAAATTTTGCGCTGTCTCTGACTCTTTGGGTCCACGAAGAAAGGGTGTCTGCAAATACAATTCTCTCAAAATCTCCCTGGACTTGCTGTGAATCTCATTGGTTTTTACTTTTTAAACAAAAGACACATCCACCAATCTCTTTGAAATAAGCTCTTAAACATTTTCAAGTCTTATTGTTTGATTGAAAGGATCTGTGAGCCAATCTTTTAATCTGTTTAAAGTTATTTTTGTGTGACTGAAAAGTACCCTGAGGAACCTCTTTTCTCTCTGAGTTCTTAACAGAAATTTCACAGCCACACCCTCAGCTTCTTCTCAGACCACATTTTACTTGCAGTTTCCTAAATTAAATATTTTCTTAGACGCTATTTCTTAATTTTAGCATGGTTTGCAATCTGGAAACGCTTAGAATTTTTAAAACCATCGAGTACTGTCTCCTTTTGTTTAACAGTCTTTTCTGCAATTATTTCACTCCTTTCACATTTTACTATAAGCAGCAAGATATAACCAGATGGAACTTTTAACACTTTGTCTGAAAATTTACTTAGCTAACTCAATAAGTTTATGATGCCCATTTTCTACTTTCCACATGCCTTCAGGTATACAATTTTTTTTACTATAGATAAAGGGTACCCCTTCCTCCAAGTTCCAACAATACATTCCTTATTTCCTTTCGAGCATTCACCAGCAGCATCCTCAAATTTCAGATTTCTACTAATGGTCTATTCAAGGCAATTTTTTCTTTCTATACACAAAAAATTCATACAGATTTCTGACCCACAGAAACTGAGAAAATAAATGTTAGTGCCATAAGCTGCTAAGTTTTGGGGAATTTTGTCACACACTATAGATAATAATGTAGATTTTGGTCCCAGAAGCGGGGTACTTGCTTAACAAATACATAGAAATGTAAAGTTGGCTTTAGAACTGGGCAATGGGTAGACACCAGAAGGATTTTTGAAGAATTTGTTATAGAAAGGAAATGGGGATGGCTTAAAATAAAAGATAAATTCAAGAAATATCCACATACTTGTTAAATAAATTTTTTAATGTTAACACTTTTTCATACTTATTTCTTCAGATATTTATATATATTTATCCTATTCATAAAACTGATAAATAAAAGTTAACACATGTAATATTTATGCAAGTCTGAAGCTCAATATTGTAATAAACATATGACATCATCATCAAATAAAAGGACTGGAACCCTGCCATCAGCACATGTCCATGTAGGTATGCATCTTTACCATCTACTCTTGCCTTTCAACAGAGGTCATCGTTGCCTTCGGTGCTATGATATATTTTTATATACATCTATTACTAAGAAAAGTGTTGTTGATAAATGTTTATATTCAAGATTTATAGAAATGACATCACACTAATAAAGTCTTATGGGCCTATCTTTATCTCTCATCATCATTAGAGTATATATGTTGCTTTGTGTGGTTATAGTTTACTCACTTTGCTGCTGTATAAATTCCATTGAAATTATATACTTAGTCTACCTGGGCTACCATAACAAAATTCCATAAACTGTGGTTACAAACAACAGAAAATAATTTCTCACGGTTCTGGAGGCCAGAAATCCAAGATCAGAATGCCAGCATAATTGGATTCTGCTGAGGGATTCCTTCAAGGCTGCAAACTGTTAACTTCTCATTGTAGACTCCCATGATGTAAGGGGTGAGGAAGCTGTGACCCTCATTTCTAAGGCCATTAGTTCAATTCATGTGGGCTCCACCATTATAACTTAATCCTCTCCATAAATTCTCCCACCTAATACCATTGCATTGGGGTTAGGATTTCAACATATGATTTTTTAAAATATATATTTTGTTGCATTTTAGGTTTTGGGGTACATGTGAAGAACATGCAAGATTGATGCACAGGTACATACATGGCAATGTGGGTTGCTGCCTTCCTCCCCATCACCTATATCTGGCGTTTCTCCCCATGTTATCCCTCTCCAACTGCCCACCCTCTGCTGTCCCTCTCCTAGTTCCCCCCTACAGACCCCAGTTTGTGATGCTCTCCTCCCTATGTCCATGTGTTCTCATTGTTCAACACCCACCTATGAGTGAGAACATGTGGTGTTTGATTTTCTGATTTTTTTAGGAAAATAAACATTCAGTCTCTAGCACATACCCATATATATATATATGTTCATTCTCTTTTAAGTAGGCATTTGGATGATTTCTAATGTTTTGATATTATGAACAGAGATGATACAAACATTTTGTACCTATTTCCTGAGGTATATATTTATACATTTATCTGCAGTGCATAATTAAGTGACGGAATACTGGATCATTGGGTATACTTATGTCCAACATTAAAAAATAATGTCAGTATTATTTTCTAAAATGAATTATATATTTACTTAGTTACTTTAAATATATAAGAAGTGTTGTTCACTTTTTTATGCTTGCCTATTTTCATTTACCTGTCTTTCTTGCAGGGGTAGCCACTATGATTAGTTTGTTTTCTAAATTCTCATTCATGTTTTTACAATTTTACTTCATAATTAGTAATGATAATTAATATCTAACATGGTTGCACTTACGTATTAAACTTTGTATCAGTTAATTATCTCATTATTGTGAAATTTTGAGATATGATTTTGAAAGCAGTGAGTGCCAATTTAGATCTGATTCATTCATTCAAACTTCTATCCAATGTGGTGTGATGTGACTAATGCATAATTTATTTATTCCCTACATTATATTTCTGAACATTTAATTTTCTGTTTGACTGTTTCAGAAAATGCTACCTCTAATGTTTTTCAGGATCTTATTTTTTACAAAACATTTGAAGTATTATTTTATAGATATATCCCTAAATAACAATTTTAAACTGGTTTACTGGTATTGTCAACTTTTCTAGACATTATTAAATTGGACTACAATGTGGCAGAACTAATCTACATTCCTACCCATAATTAATGTTATCAGACATTATTTTGTTTGGCCACTCTAGTGGATATGGTATCCTCCTGTACAATTTTTAATTTCCTGATTATGAGTAGAATTATATATTTTTTCACATTTTAATATATACAGTAATCATTCAGAATTAAAGTTGTAAATCTTTTTCAGATAACTTTTCCACTTTTATTTTTACTGGCTTATCTGGATTTTTAAAAAATTTATTTTAGGTTTCAAATGCCTGAATATAGTCTAGATACTAATCCTTTGTCAGTTATGTGCATCACAAATTATTTCTCCCCTTCTGTTATTATTATTTTTAACCTTGATTTTAGGGAGGTTTTTTTTGTTTTTTTGTAGAGAATATTTTATTTTTGAGAAATTATACACAGATTTATATGTACATATATGTTTTTTCCTTTATTGTCAGTGCTTTCTTCAATAAGTAACAAGTCACATATATGTGATTTACTATTATTAATAGTTTTAAAGTTTTCAACATATTTTGATTTAATTCACAAAGAATTAGTTGTAAATAGAATGAGTAAGAGCCTATTTTTACTTCTCTATAACTAGAGCCTATATTTGAAGAAGAATGCATTAAGTAAAACATCGTGTTTCCTGTGAGTACTTAAAATATTTTTATCCTCTAACAAACTTTCAACATAAACAATATTTGGCTCTATATCTTCTATTCTGGTCTGTTTATCGACTTTGCCAATTAATGCATTTTCTTGAAAATTATCAAAAATGTCTTTTTTGATAATTTGTATAGTAATTCGTGAATATCATATACAGTTTCATTTCTAGGACTTACTCTTTTAACTAGTGTCACTTAACAGTACTCTCTACAAAGGTCCAGCACATATATTATGTTATTCCTATACTGATAACTAATTAAATGCTTTTATAAGCATTCTTTTTTCTCTTGTGCTATTATTGCTAATGCTTTGGCATATTGTTGATTGTATTTTTTGATATAACAAACTTGAACTATCACTTCATTTTGACTAACCATCAGAATTCCCTTTTATACTAAATAAATTATATCATAGGATTATTTTGTCTTTTATTTTTTCATTTTGTGAAGAACAGTGTCTCACTGTATTGCCCAGGCAGGTCTCAAACTCCCAGGCTCAAGCTGTCCTCCTGCTTCTGCCACCCTAAGTGGTTGGATTACAGGTATGAGTCACGGTACTTTGCTTTATATCAAAGTTTTAAAAATTTGATTATCCTCTTTATGGCACATTATAGTTTATTGGAAAAATATGCCTCAATCTTTATCCTCCCACCCTTGTTTATGCAGGAGTTCAAAATCTAGACTCTGATTATTGTTTTATGATTCATTCACATAATATCCTTCATCAGAAATCTAATCTCATATAAAGGACTAGAAATTGAGTAAACTAATGAGATCCAGACAGATGTCACAGCAAGATCTTTATTAAAATAGTCTCCCGAGTTATATCCTTATGAGAATATGAGAGATTACTAAGGTTGAACTTCAACACATACACACATAAGCACATAGATCTGGCAACAGAATAGCATGATGTATTACAATAGAAGGGTTTGTAAAGACAAGATAAAATGCAACTTAACATACTGGTATTTTTCTGTACTCTACTGAATTAGTATCTTTGGCAAAATGATATTGAACTCTGAACACATATCTGTACAAGAACCTTCAAGGTTCATGACCATAATTTTTAATATTTAGCACTACATGCCATTAATTCAAAAATCTCTAAAGATTAAAATTTTATGCAACCACACACTTTTTATTAAGAAAAATAAATATTGTGCATGAATGTTCTTAATGTTCTGCAGGAGGCACTTTCTCTACAGAGACAGTAATAGATAAAAATCTATATATTTAATTGCTGAATAATATTGTGTACAAAGCAATTTTATTCTAGAAAATACTTTTATGTGATGAAAATATATTTATTCCAAAGGGTCTCCTGAAAATGAAAAGAAGGATTAAATATTTCATTTACACAATATGGTTTAAAAAAGGTATTATATTTGAAATGATGAAATCTGTCATTGGCTTTGGTCTGTAACTGATTAACACGACCCTGTTAGTTAGTGCTACTGGATTTCAGTTCCCTGTGTTTTCAAACAGAAATGATGGTATTACTTATTTTATTTATATAATAGTTTTGAACTGAAGAACTAACAACCTATTGTATATATATCTACTAAATAGTACTCTATTTGATATGGCAACATGTATTATCATTCAAAGTATTCATTATTCAATATTCAGAATTTATTTTTCTGAGCAGGACACAATTATGGTAGTTTAATCTAAAGACAGGAAAACATAGGTAGTTTCTAGATAAAGATGAAATACTTAACACATATATCTAATTTTGCTGCCTCCTTAGCCCTAAAAAGGATTATAAAAAAGTCACAAAGATGGTGAACAGAAAACAATAACAATCAAATATTGAAAGTTAGAAAGCAGATAGATTTGTAATACTGATTTGCTAAGACCCTAGAAGTCAAATCTTTAGCTGGGGGTCAAGAAATCCATGAGCTACATGATCTCTCAACTCAGAAGCCTCAACAGGTTCAGGAACCATCAGTGAAGGCATGCTAAAATAAGAGGAAGCAAGTTGAAAGATGACTCAGAAGTAGTTAAATATCTAGATATATTAGCACCGCAGTGGAAGGGAGAAGGTTTATTCTCTGTGAAGGGAATACAGAGAGTCTATGGACTGGGAGACACTAATAGTAGCTGAGGGCATGAGTCCTGTATGAAAACAATTAGGCCTACGTATATTGAATACTGAGACTTTCAGACATCTTTCCACACTTACCTCCCGGATCTCTGACATCACTGGAAGGAGATTGGCAGAGTGTTCTCTGAAGAAATTCACTGGCCCACAGACCTAAAAATACTGCTATCAGAGTTCTCTAACAAACTCTGTAGGAAAATTCCAAGTTGACATTACTCATTTAAGTACTCAGAAGATTGCAGGCAGAAATTTCTTTCCCATTCTAAAGCAGAGGCTGGCATCCAAAGACAAAAATAAATATACTTAGTAAAGGCATAGTAGTTGAAATAAGGATACAGTAGAAAAAAATCCACAAATTTGTTATTAATTTCTCATAAAGATAAGATAATTTACTTTGTCCTTGAAGTAAGAAAGAATTTTTAAAGGAATATTCAGAGAAATAAAAATTTGTAAGCAGAAATAATCAAGTCAGTAAAAGAAAAGTAGGCTTGAGAAAATAATCTAGAGAGAGATTTCTTAAAAAGATTTAAAAAGTAATGGGAGATAAAGGGTAAGAATAATAAAGAACCTGAGAGGAGGTTCAATATCCAAAATAAAGAACAGAGATAGAAGGGAGAAAATAATTGACTGAATAATTCTAGAAAAATTGGCAGTACCAAAGACAAATATCCAGCACAGACAATGACAACAAACTTCAATTATTTGTTCATTCATCAGGTATATCCTTCAATAAGTACAATATACTGGGCAACTCCTTTCTACCAGGGACTCTTTTGAACAGTAGAGATGTAGCAGTGGAAATAAACATAAAATAAAATTCTGCCTTCCAGGAATTTACCATTCAGAAAAGTGAAACAAATGATAAGAAATATAAATAAATGAAATATACAGTATATTTAATGCTTTTCAATATTTATGTGAAAAATAAAACCAAATAAGAAGATAAAGATAGTTGAGGGGTGTGGTTAAGATTTTCTATAGTGTGGCCAGTGGTGTTACCTAATTGAGGTTACCTCTGATTGAGAATATGAAGAAGGTAATGGAGCAAGGCATGCGTTTCTATGATAAAACTATTCTAGGAAAAAACAGTGCAGAAGTGCTTTTGGAAATAATAGGTATAGTACCTTGGAGGACTGTCACTAATGCTAGTGTTGACAGTCTTTTAATCCCTTGGGTAAACAAAAGGATCAAAGCAGGCACACATTTCAGCAATGTCTCAAAAGTATAACTATTTTCATCCTTTCCCAGAAAGTTTCTGATAATTGTGCTCCACAAACATGAAATATTATACAGGAATATCTCATTTTTCTGTGCTTGGCTTTATTGTACTTCACAGATACTATGCTTTTACAAATTGAAGGTTTATAGCAACACTGCATCAAGCTGTTGGAAAACCTGATGCCATTTTTCCAACAGCCTGTGCTCACTTTATGTCTCTGAGTCATGTTTTGAAAATTCTTGCAATATTTTGCACTTTTTAAATTATTATCATATCTGTTATGGTGATCTGTGACAGACATCTTCTATCTTACTATTTTACAATAGTAAAGGAGCACTGCAAACTGTATCCATGTAAGATTTCAAACTTTATTGACAAATGTTGTGTATGTTCTGACTGTTTCACCAACTGGCTGTTCTCCAGACGTTTCCTCTATCCAGGCCTCCTTATTCCCTGAGACAAAATAAGATTGAAATTAGACTAATTAACAACACCATTACCACCTGTAAGTATTCCCGAGAAAAGCAGGTTGGACATCTCTTACTTTAAATTGAAAGCTACAAATGATTAAGCTAAGTGAGAAAGGAGTGTCTGAAGATGAGAGAGGTCAGAAGTCTCTTGTGTCAAATAATTAGCCAAGTTGTGAATGTAAAGTAAATATTCTTGAAGGAAATTAAGAAGGTTACTTTAGTGAACATACGAATGAAGAGAAAACAAAACAGCCTTATTGATAATATGGTGAAAGTTTGTGTGGTCTGGATAGAAGATCAAACCAGGCACAACATTCCCACATGCGAACCATAAACCTAATTTACAGCACTGCTCTGACTTTTTTTAATTCTACAAAAGCTGAGAGAAGTGAGGAAGCTACAGAAGAAAAGTTGGAAGCTAACACAGACTGGTTCATGATGGGGGTGGGGTAGGGGATTAAGAAAAGATGCTGTCCATGGTATTGACACCAAAACAGAGATAAAGACCAATGGAACAGAACAGAGGCCTCGGAAGTAATGCCACATATCTACAACCATCTGATCTTTGACAAAACTGACAAAAACAAGCAATGGGGAAAGGATTCCCTATTTAATAACTGATGTTGGGAAAAATGGATAGCCATATGCAGAAAGCTGAAACTGCATCCCTTCCTTACATCTTATATAAAAACTAACTCCAGATGGATTAAACATTTAAAAACAAGACCTAACACCATTAAAAACCCTAGAAGAAAACCTAAGCAATACCATGCAGTACCATTGGCAAGGACCTCATGACTAAAACACCAAAAGCAATGGCAACAAAAGCCAAAATAGACAAATGGGATCTAATTAAGCTTAGGAGCTTCTGCACAGCAAAAGAAACAATCATTAAAGTGAACAAGCAATCAACAGAATGGGAAAACATTTTTTGCAATCTATCTATCTGACAGATGGCTAATATCCAGAATCTACAAAGAATTTAAACAAATTTACAAGACAAAAACAAAAAACCCCGTCAAAAAGTGGGAGAAGGATATGAACAGACACTTTTCAAAAGAAGACATTTATGCAGCCAACAAACATATGAAAAAAGTTCATCATCACTGATCATTAGAGAAACGCAAATCAAAACCACATTGAGATACCACCTCACTCCAGTTAGAATGGCAATCATTAAAAAATCAGGAGACAACAGATGCTGGAGAGGATGTGGAGAAATAGGAATGCTTTTACACTGTTGGTGGGAGTGTAAATTAATTCAACCATTGTGGAAGACAGTGTGGCGATTCCTCAAAGATCTAGAAATAGAAATACCATTTGACCCAGCAATCCCATTACTGGGTATATACCCAAAGGATTACAAATTGTTTTATTATAAAGACACATGCACACGTATGTTTACTGTGGCACTGTTTACAATAGCAAAGACTTGGAATCAACCGAAATGCTCATCAATGATACACTGGATAAAGAAAGTGTGCACAGATACACCATGGAATACTATGCAGCCATAAAAAAGATGAGTTCATGTCCTTTGCAGGGACATGGATGAAGCTGGAAACCATCATTCTCAGAAAACTGACACGAGAACAGAATACCAAACACTGCATGTTCTTACTCATAAGTGGGTGTGGAACAATGAGAACACATGGGCACAGGAAGGGAATATCACACACTGGGGTCTGGGTGGTGGGGGGCTAGGGGAGGGTTAGCCTGAGTGAGGAGACTGTGGAGGGCTAACATTATGAGAAATACCTAATGTAGATGATGGGAGATGGATGAAGCAAGCCACCATGGCATGTGTATACCTATGTAACAAACATGCACGTTCTGCACATGTACCCCAGAATGTAAAGTATAATTTAAAAAAGAAAAACTAAAATAACAAAACAGATGCTGTCTCCTGTAACTTAAAAGTGCAAGGTGAATCAGAAAGTGCTGACATAGAACCTGTAGCAAATCATTCGGACGATCTAGCTAAGATAATTGATGAAGGTGGCTACACTACACAACACATTTTTAGTGTGAACAGAATAGCCTTCCTTTGAAAGAAGATGCCACATAGGACTTTTGTAGCTAGAAAGGAAAAATCTGTGTCTGGCTTCACAGCTTTAAAGGACAGACTGACTCTTCTGTGTGTTAGGGCCTAATGCAGCTGTCGACTACAAGATGAAACCAATGTTCATTTACCATTTCAAAAATCTGAAGGTCCCTGAGAATTATGCTAAATCTACTCTTGCCATGTTCTAAAGATGAAACAACAGTGCCCTGATGCTACCACATCTGTTTACAGCACTCTTTACTGAATATTTTAAGCCCACTGTTGAAATCTCCTCAGAAAAAAAAAGATTCCTTTCCAAAATATTACTGCTCATTGACATTGCACCTTTTCACTCAACAGCTATACTGGAGATGTACAAGGCGATTTATGTTGTTTTCATGCCTGCTCACACAATGTCCATTTTGCAGCCCGTGAATCAAGGAGTAATTTTGACTTTAAAATTGTAAGGTTCTAACTCCCATATACGGTTATTCCTGTATGGTTATTCCTGTGATGGATCAAGGCAAAGTAAATTGAAAATCTTCTGGAAGAGATTCACCTTTCTAGATGTCATTAAAAACATTTGTGATTCATGGGAGGTGGTCACAACATCAATGTTAGGGAGTTTGGAAGAAGTTGATCCAAACCCTAATGGATGACTTTGAGGGGGTCGAGGTTTTAGTGGAGGAAGTAACTAAAGATGTGGTGAAAATAATAGGATAAGTAGAATTAGAAGGGAAGCCTAAAGATGTGACTGAATTGCTGAAATGTCAGCATAAAACTTGAATGGATGAGGAATTGCTTCTCATGGCCCTAATCAGGGAAAAGCAAATGTAATTCCTGAGATAACAAAGAAGTCCTAGATCCTAACCAGTCTACATAGAATAATGAAGATCTCAAGTCTTGTTACCTCTAAAGGTTAAAAAAAAAAAAAAGAACAGATTGACTACATTATATATGGTCCTTGTGAAAACATATTGTGAGATACAATTGGAAAGTGTGAGATAAGTAGACAAAAAATTCAAAGAACTTAAAAATAATGCAGATAAAATACTAGCATTAACTCAAGGAAAAACAAAGAAGAAATGGAATGTGCTTATATTACACTTCAATGTTTAGTTGTGAGTATTTTAATAAACATGATAGCATAATTATTAAATGCAGATTTAGCCTCAAAATGTAATATGACTATTCGAAGAAGAGTGTGTGGTGTGCAAGAGAGTAAACTAAAGATCAGAGACCTAAAATATTTTTCAATGTTATAGGAAGTCAGTACATAATGCATGAAATGGGTTAATCAAAGAATACTAGTGTATACATTTTTTAAGAAAAATATATAGATGAAGCTGTAGGCCATAATCCTAAGCAAATTAATACAACAGAAAACCAAATACCTCATTTTCTCGCTTATAAATGGTAGCTAAACAGTGAGCACACATGAACATAAATACAGGAACAAAAGACACTGAGGACTAGAAGGTGGGAGGAATGGGTTAAAAAGCTGCCGATCGGGTAATATTCTCATTGCCCAAGTGATAGGATCCATGCTCCAAACCTCAGCATCATGCAGTATTACTATGTAAAAAATCTTCAGATGTAACCCCTGCATCTAAAATAAGAGTATAAAGAAATTCAAATGGCATTATTTCTTGAGAGGGAGACAGGGAGGGAAGGGAAAGTTGTGGTATGGAATGACTGTATTATAAGATTTAATATTATTTAAATTATAAAACTACATATGTTGTTTAAGAATGTAAAAGTTAATTTAAAATACACATTTTGTGTCATCAGTTTAGTTGACGAGATACAGTTGTATGAGAAAAAGATGTTTAATGAAATGTTTTACCATTAATAAATATTTACACTTATATTGCAAAACCTGGCCCAATAGTAGTTTAGAGTACTCAGATACAAATAAGCAGCCTCAACATTGTGAATTCCATTCGTTAAATAATACATTACTTCAAATTTTGGTGCCCATTTTACATTCATAAAACACACAATATAGTTCCTACTTTTCATATTTTAATCAAGCTGAGCTGTTTCAATTTTTAAGCATATTATTTAGAAAAAAACTAAAATCAGATTTTTACTGCAAGAAATGTGAAAATGTTCTAAAAACACTGAACTAGAAAAAAAATCAGATAAAGATACCAGGCCAATCTCAATCTCATGGCATTAAAAATACACTAAAAAGTGAGAAGCAGGCCAATATCATTTTTAAATACCTCATTTCTAATGCATAGAGAAATGTGAACATTTTGCTATAACTCGAACCATTTTAGAAATCATGGCTCCTAATCAAAAGTCCTTTACTTTGACAGCAGACTTTTGTTTAGTTAGATGCTACAAAATGGGGTTGACTTAAAAATATTTTTTTCTGGCTGCAGTTAAACTTTGTGAAAGTTGAGTTGTCATGGTGATTTATTGTTTTAGTCTAAGAGATTCTGTGATAGAAATATAGATGGTTATAATTAGATATTTCATCTAAAAATACAATTCATTTCCATTTATGATAATTTAACAAGCAAAGCTATGAAATAAACAATGGCAGTAGTCTAGTAAAAGTCTTAGTCGATTTTTGTCCATTCAAAAAGAGTTTAATAAAATAACATATTACATTTTATCCATTCCAATATGAACCCATATTCATAAAGAATATGGAAAAGAATATCAGTATTGATTAGTTATACCTAAATGAAAAGCAAAAGGCAGGGACTCCTGTAACTCAATAATGAATAAATATCAGTAAAAACAGAGCTGCTGCAAACAAATGAATAGCGCAGGATAAAGAAAATAGGTAGTGACTGATAATATTTAATTCAATCATGTAATATAAGATGCTATGCTATGGACTACTTTGATATTGGGATTTGTTTTAGGGGCACATAAATGAGAAGAAAGTTTTAACGAAGAAAATTTCTTCCTCTCACTACATCCCTCTAAGTCTTGGTTAGCAGTCTTTTTTATACACAATTCAAAGTCTTTTCTTTGCACTTATTATACTTTGTTATAGATGTTCTGCTTATAACTCCCACAAGAATATAAATTCCTTGGGTACAAGAACACAATGTCTGTTTATTCTGAAACTGCATATCCAATCCTCTTCACATTTCCTTGCATATATCAGCAGACAATAAATATTTTTTTAATGAACAAATGGCAAATGTTTTCAGAATGACAGTATCTAGGGCTCTGTCATTTAACGTTTTTCTCATGCAAGTTTAGTGTTCTAAAGAAAGGTTAAATAAAAGCAGGTAATCTGGTTTTCGTTCCAGTTATTAACATTTAATTAAAGTAATTATAGAGGAAGAATTTGAAGAAGTATACGGAGTCTAGATAATTCAGAATAGAGTTTCTGCTAAAGAAAATAAGAAAGCCAGGCAATATTTTTTTTTTTTTTTTTTTTTTTTTTTTTGAGACGGAGTTTCGCTCTTGTTTCCCAGGCCGGAGCGCAATGGCGCGATCTCGGCTCACCGCAATCTCCGCCTCCTGGATTCAGGCAATTCTCCTGCCTCAGCCTCCTGAGTAGCTGGGATTACAGGCACGCGCCACCGTGCCCAGCTAATTTTTTGTATTAGTAGAGACGGGGTTTCACCATGTTGACCAGGATGGTCTCGATCTCTTGACCTCGTGATCCACCCGCCTCGGCCTCCCAAAGTGCTGGGATTACAGGCTTGAGCCACCGCGCCCGGCCGCAATATTTTTAAAAAGTGTTTGAAGGCATTGAGAAATAACAAGAAATAATGAGATGTATTCTCAAAATGATATCCGAAATGTTTGGTAGTCAAAACTTGATTGACTTAGAAAACTAGAAGACTAATATTTAAAACTGAAGACTATAGTAAGGCAGAAAAGCAATATAAATCATATGCTGGAACAAAAGAGCTGAAATTTAAGAGTAAAACTGAACTGGAAGAAAATGGCTATTTCAGGGACTAAATCTCAATTTGGAATAATTTCAAGTCATGAATTTGAATTAAGATAATTTTGGCTTTTTTGGGGGCTGAAATCACCATTTTTGTGGTTTATATATAGATAAATATTACATATATATTTATATAATATTCAGCATTTAATTACAAAGTATTCAGAAAGACAATGAGACAAGGCATTATGAGGGAAAATAAAGCAAGAAATATAAAAAAAGTAAAAATGGGTAGATAGATGCTCATATCATGAATTTACCAGAAACAATGATTAAAAGTAATTATCTTACATATGTTTAAGATTAAGAAATTTAGTCAGTCTTAAAAGAAAAAAAACCACACGGAAATTCTACATATTCTATACAATAATGTAAATAAAGAATGCAATAGATATTTTTAATACAACTAAACATAGTTGAATAGAAAGTTTGTGAACTATGAGTCAGAAAAATATTTCCAGGTGAAGCACAGAGATAAACTAATAGAAAATGTAAAAGGAAGAATAAGCTATACAAGAGATAACTGTGAAGATGTCCAATATGTAAATGGAAGCCCCCAAAAGAGGAGAAAAAGAATGGGGAAGAGGCAGTATTTGAAAATTTATGACTGAGAAATTTCCCAATATAACAAAGTAATAAATGTAAAACATAGTTTTACCAAGTTGGAACATTTAAACCAAAAGACAGTATTTGTGTGCATCATGCTAAAATTGTAGAAAAGAAAGACAAAGAGATAAATTTTAAATCCTGACAAAGAAAATAAATATTTTATTCATAGTAATAGCATCTGGTAACTGGTCTCAATAGAAACAATTAAATCCAGAGCACAATTGATGATATCTTAAAATGTAGAGAGAAAATAACTTGCAATTTAGAAAATTGCTGACTCATTAAAAATAATATCACAAATGATAGGTGACCATATAGTGAAAAAAAATATAGTTGCCAAGATCGGCATTTTCCTAAATATCTTCCAAAAGCAATGCACAATAATAAAGAAGTAAAAAATAATGCAAACATATAACACTAAATAAACGTAACAAAAAAATGCAAAAGAAATCCCTATTTCCTATGTATAACTAAAAGACAGAGATTGCCCAAAGATCAAAATAATATAAAAGAGGACAGAAAAATGAAAGAAGGAGAAAGAGAGCAAGAGAGAGAGAGAGAGGAGGGAAGGTGGGAAGGAGGGAAGGAAGGAGGAAAGGAAGGAAGGAGGGAATGAGGGAAGGAAGGAGGGAAGGAAGGAAGGAAAGAAAGAAGGAAGGAAGGAAGGAAGGAAAGGCCATGAGGCCATCAGCTCTTAGGAGTAATTATCTCATGCTTTACTGATGACTTGGACTTTCTACAATTCTTGGGCATCTGCAGAAAACTGCATAGAAGAGAGAAGGAGGTAACTACTAATAGATATAAATTTTATTTTAAGCACTGTTGGAAAAAGATATTTTTGTAAACAAAAGTTTGCAAATATTAAAATCATATCCTGGCATAGCAGAGCACTAACCATAGAAAAGGTTCTCAGAAAGTTTACCATGGCAATCTGAAAAACATGGCATCTGCTAAGGAAAGGCAGAAAAGGAGGCAGTTTCCTTTAACAACTGGATAGCAAAGGAAAAATAATTTAGCAATAACAATTAGAACTCTAAAAGGTAAAAAAAAAAAAAACTTCCCCTACCAACACACACATATCCACCATATCAGGAAATAGTTACTAAATAAATGTCAGTCTAATAGAGTACCATCAATCAAGGCAAAATATAAGTCACCACAGAGCAAAATCAAGGCAACGGAAATGGAATAAATCCACACAATATCATGACAAAATTCAGAAGGTAATATTTATTACACTTCAGTTGATAAAGTCCGTGGCACACACAAAGAATCAGAATGAAAACCATAAGACAACAATCTAAATTGAAATAAATATATAGAAACAAAAATATGAGAATATTTTTAAATATTCTTGAAAGGAAAAGAAAGTTAATTGAACTTAGCATGGAGAAAAATAAAATCATATTATAAATGAATATTACATTTTAGATTATATACAAGAAGAATAGAAACAAATGAAATTTTAATAAGGTAAATTTAAAAATGGCAGGCAAGCAACCAAGAAAACAAAAATTAGATAAAACAGGTCAGAGAAAATATGGTGGATAAACAAACAGGAAAATCAATTATAATATTTCTATAATTGGAATCTCTGAAGAAGAAAAATAAAATGTGCTAAAAGTAACTTTTATGCTGCAGTTTTAAAAATAGTCCCCTAATTAAAAGAAAATATCACATAATATAAAGGTCTACTCCCTGCATTCCTGAGAGAATTAATGCAGATAGATCAACTTGAGATTCCACATAGTAAATCCATTAGATTTTAAAAACAAACAAAAGTATTCTAGACCTCTAAACAAAAAGTTAAACAATTTACAAGGGCAAAAGGAAGACACTGATATCAAATTTCTTAAATCCAACATACAAAATGAGGCAATAGAACTATAGTTTTTTTGTTTTTTTAATCAGTAATTTTAAAAAAAGCTTTAATTCACTGAATATAACATAATTTATTGTTGCATAACCCTCATGAAGTTTAAAATACATAAACAAAACCTGCTAGAACAGAAAAGACTAGGATATTTTAACATGTAACTCTCTAGAACTGAGAGAAGCAGCAGAAAAATATCAGTAAAGATAGAGAAATTTTATTAATGTGTGTGAGGCAATTTACCTAAGTGATCTATTAATAAGATTACATCCATTACCTGAAGAATATCCATTCTTTTCAAGGGAATATGTGCAATCTTTACACAGGTTGGGTGATTAAAATAATTCACAAACTTCCACAGATTAAACTTACATAAGATTTCAATAAAGGTAAAGAATGTAGGGCAAAAGTAGAAAGTAAATGTGGGTAAACAACTAAGCAATTGAGGGCTCTATTATCACTAAATCAACTATCACTTATTCAAAGATGTAAATTAGAGAAAACAATTGCTTGTGTTATCAACGTCTCAGAACCTCAGAAGGAACATCCCATTTAATATCTCAGGTGGAGTTGTGAGTGTTCCACCTTGGGGGTATGAGATTCATACCACTGTCATTATTCTTAAGTTGGGAGTTTGTCCTTCCATCTAATTTACGCAAAGTCAAAGTATGACTGCACTATCATGTGTATGATACAGTCAGAGGTCATTTCAAGATGTTGATAAAAATTGTTACTTGTACAATTGGGTAATTGAAAAGATTTACAAGGTTCTACAGAAAACAGTCCTGTAAAGATATCACACAGAAAAAGATAGTCCAGAAGGAGAAAGCAAGCACAGCTAGACATCAGGAGCCCAAGATCTTCCAAGCACAGCTTCCTATGGTACTTTCTTAGTTGCACTGTTTGTGCTTTGTTGCCAGGTTGTTAGTCAGCAATATAAGTGTGAGAAATCTTTGTTACGTGAGATTTCAGGCAAAATTTCCGATGAGGTCTTTTATTCTTAAATGGATAATAATGGCTTAACCATATAAACTGATTGTGAAGCCAAATCATATGCCTAAGAGAAGCATAAACCATCAATCTACAATCTACACATCTTTAAACAGCATAAACTAGCAGGTTGTTGACAATTGTTTGGGGAGTTTTGAACTTTAAGCTATATATTATACACGATTAGCTTTACTATTTCAACTATATCTTGTTTAAGAGTCAATACCTGACTTACAGGTGTCCTAATCAGCTGTAAAATAACTCATTAAATTTTAATTCAATGACAATAAAATATGACGTAATAAAAATTGAAAGGCATAGGTTACTTAGGACTTCAGGGAAATTATAGACTTAATATATTGGAAAATAAACGATCCTGAAAATAAATAAACCAAGTATTCATATTGAAAAGTTAGAAAAACAACATTAAAAACAGCTAATTGAAAAAAATAAAATAATAGACATAAAGACAGAAATTAAATAAATAGAAAGTGAATGTAAAATAGAGGATTATCACAGACAAATATTTATCTTTGTAAAAAGTAATACGATGATAAAGCCCTTTGAAGACTAATGAAGTGAAGCAAATGGAAATACACAAATTACAATAGTAGGAGTAAGAAAAAGATGTCAAAAATGACTTTAGTTTAGATAAAACAGAACAATTCATAGAAAATACAATTCACTAAAATTGATACAAGAAGAAAAGAAAAATTTGAAGGTTTCTATATCTATTTGTACAGTTTCCCAGAGCTGCTATAATGAATTACCAGAAATGCAGTGGCTTAAAACACTGGAAATTTATCTCACTGTTCTGAAGTTCAGATGTTTTATTTTAATGTTTATAGATTTAGGGGTATAAGTGCAGTTGTGTGACATCGATATATTGTAGAGTAATGAAGTCTGGGTTTTTAGTGTATCACGTGAATAGTGTACATTGTACTCAATAGGTAGTGTTTAATCCCTCACCCCAGTCCTGCCCTCAGACTTTCTGTGTCTCTTATAATTATTATACCACTCTCTATGTACTGGTGGACCCATTGTTTAGCTCCCACTTACAAGTGGAACTTGTGGTTTCTGACTTGGTTCTAGGTTGTTTTACTTAGGATAGTAGCCAACAATTCTCTTCGTGTTTTTGCAAAAGTCATGATTTCATTCCTTTTTATTGCTGAGCAGTATTTTATGGTATACATGCTACAGAAGTGTTAAATCAAAGTGTTGGCAGGGCTATGCCCCTTTCAAAAGCTGTAGGGTGGAATCCTTTCTTAACCTCCTCAAGCTTCTAGTTACTCCATGTCTTTGGCTTGCGGCTGCCTCACTCCAATCTCTGTCTCTGTCTTCATGTGGACTTCTCCTTATTCCTGTGTGTGTGTCTTCATATATCTCTTTTAAAGACACATTATTGGATTTAGCCTTCACCCAGTGACCCACCCACCAATTAAATCAGGATGATCTGTCTCATCTCAAATTCTTAAAATTAAATCTGCAAAGAACCTTTTTGTAAATAAGGTCACATTCACAAGTTTTAGAACATGAACATATATTTTTAGGTACCAGCATTTTAGGTACTGTTAAAAAAATTTAAGCCATAATTACAGTTTTTCCACAAAAATAACCCCAAACTCCAGGGCATTATGGCTATATTCTATCACATATTTATTTAAGATGAGTACAATTAAAATTTTAATTTTAAATAATTACATTCTTTCAAAGAATAAAGGTCATACTCCTCAATTCATTTTATGAGGCAAGCATTTCAGGATAAAAACATGCCAAGGAACATATAAAAATGGCCATTTCAAATCAGTCTCACATACATAATTGAGAATCGCCTTTACTAATAATTAACAAAGGAGTCCAACAGCATACTAAAGAGATAATACTGCATGTTTAAGGTGACTCAGGAATGAAATGTTGACTATGAGAAAATTCATTAAATCAATTTCTCAGATTAACAGAATAAAAAAGAACATTTATCTGATCAGAACATTGGAGGAGAAAAATCCACTTATGATTTAAAAATAAATAAAATATGTATCAAAGTAGAAAAAGAAGGGATATTTTAAAGCAATAACTAGTGTCATCATGTCATGGTGAAGGCTATTTCTTTCAGAATGTGAAGAGATAAAAGTGTATGCTATCAACACTTCTGTTTGACACGCTAAAAGTTCTATTTTATAAGCAATACAAGAAAAACAAATAAAAGATGTAAGAATTTGGAAGAAGCAATAAAACTGTGATTGGGTGCATATGACATAATTTTGTATAATGCAATATTATAGAAAATCTCTATACACATTATTAAAACTAATACCTTTTGCAAGGTACCTGAGTATTATGTAACATGCAAAAGTCTACTTAATTTCTAAATCAGAGCTAATCAATTCCATATTCAAAGTTTAACTGTAATGGCAACAAAAAAGCAAACATTTAGGATTAAATCCAATTAAATAGGGAGCAAACATAATCACCTACAATGCACACACAAAAATTATGAAAGAATATTACTGAAAGAAATTAAAGAAGGCATTTTGCATGTCTTTTTGATAAAAGCCATTATAGCTGGGGTGAGATAATATCTCATTGTAGTTTTGATTTGCATTTTTCTGATGATAAGTCATATTGAGTACTTCTTCATAAACTTGTTTGCCGTTTATACATCTTCTTTTGAGAAATACCTATTCATATCTTTTGCCCAGTATTTAAATTAGGTTATTAGGTGTTTTTTTTCCCTGTAAGTTCTATTTTATACTAAAAGTTCTTTGCACTCCCTATATATTCTGGTATTAATCCCTTGTTATTCTGTGGGTTTTGTCTTTACTTTATTGATTTTCTCCTTAGCTGCATAGAAGCTATTTAACTTGATAATATTCCATTCATTCATTTTTGTTTTGGTTGCCTGTGTTTGTGGGGTATTTATTGTTCAATAAATCTTGGCCCAGTCCAATGTCCTGGATAGTTTCCCAAATTTTTTCTCATAGTAGTTTCATAGTTTGAGATTTTAGATTTAAATCTTTAATTCAATTTGATTTGATTTTTGTATATGGCTAGAGATGGGGGTCTAATTTCATTCCTCTGCATATAGATATCCAGTTGTCCCATAATAATTTATTGAAGAGACTGTTCTTTTAATGTATGTTCTTGGCATATTTGTGGAAAATCAGTTTACTGTAAATACATGAACGTATTTCTGCTTTCTCTATTTTGTTTCACTGGTCTGTGTGTTTGTTTTTATGCCGGTACTGTGCCATTTTGGTTCTGTAACTCAATAGTATAATTTGAAGTCAAGTAATGTGGTTCCTCCAGTTTTGTTCTTTTTGCTTAAGATAACTGGCTATTCTGGATCTTTTGTGGCTCCATATAAATTTTGGGCTTATGCTTTCTATTTCTATGAAGAATGTAATTGGTATTTTGATAGGAATTGAAATGAATCTGTAGATTGCTCTGCATAGTATGGACATTTTAACAATATTATTTTTTCCAATTAGTGAACATGGTATAGGTCTTTTCATTTTTTATGTGTCCTCTTCTATTTCTTCCACCAATGTTTTATAGTAGTGATTGTAAAGATCGTTCATTTATTTGGTTACATTAACCCGTAGGTATTTAATTTTATTTATAGCTATTGTAAATAGGATTACTTTCTTTCTTTTTCAGATTGCTCACTGTTGGCATATAGAAATGCTACCAATTTTTGTATGTTGACTTTGTGTCCTGCAACTTAACTGAATTGTTTATCAGTTCAAAGTGCTTTGTATTAGTGTTTTTAGGTTTTTCCAAATATAAGATTGTATCATCTGCATACAAAGATAAATTGATTTCTTCCTTCCTAATTTGAATGCCCCTTTTCCCTTTCTCTTGTCTAATTACTTTGATAGAAATTCCAGTAGTATGCTGAATAACAGTCATAAAAGTGAGCATACTTGTATTGTTCCAAATTGTAGAGAAAATGTTTCCAGTTTTTCCCCATAATTGTGAGTCTGTCATATATGACTTTTATTATATTGAGATATGTTCCTTCTATATTCATTTTTGAGAGTTTTTATTATAAAAGGTTGCTGAAACTTATCAAATGCTTTTTCATCATTAGGTTGAAATCACCATATGATTTTGTTCTTCATTCTGCTTATATGATAATCACATTGACTGATTTATGTATGTTAAGCCATCCTTGTATATCTGCAATTAATCCTACTTGGTTATAATGAATGATCTTTTTAGTGCATTGCTGAATTCAGTTTGCTAATATTTTGAGGATATTTGCATCAATATTACTCAATGATATTATTCCATAGTTTTCTCTTTGTTAATGTGTTTTTGTCTGGTTCTGGTAACAGAGTAATATTGACCTCATAGAATGAGTTTGGAAGTATTCAATCCTCTATTTTTTGGAGTAGCTTGAATAGGACTGGTATTAGTTTTTCTTAAATGTTTGATAGAATTCAGCAGTGAAGTCATTGGGACTCAGGCTTTGCTTCATTGGGAGGCTTCATATTATGGCTTTGATAATGGTACTTGTAATTGCTCTGTTCAGGTTTTCAATTTTTCATGGTTAAATCTTATTAGGTTTTATGTGTCTAGAAATTTATCCATTTTTTTCTAGATTTTCCTATTTCTTGTCGTATTGTTGCTTATAGCAGCCATTAATGATTCTTTGAATTTCTGCAATATCCATTGTAATGTTTTCTTTTCATTTCTGATTTTATTTATTTGAGAGTCATCTCTTTTTTTCTTAGTCTGGTTAATGGTTTGTTGATTTTGCTTATGTTTTAAAAAACTAGCTTTCTGTTTCATTGCTCTATTGTATTGTTTTTCTTTTTTACAATTTCACTTACCTTTTCTATGGTTTTATTATTTATTTTCTTTTAGTAAATTTGGGTTTGGTTTTCTCTTGCTTTTCTAGTTATTTAAGATTCATCATCAGGTTTTTTGATTTTTTTCCTCTTTTTTGATGTAGGTGCTTATAGCAATTAACTTCTCTCTTGGTAATGCTTTCACTGCATCCCACAGTGTTTGGTGTTTCCATTATTGTTTGTTTCAAGACATTTTTAATTTCCTTTCCTTTTTCTTTATTAACTCAATGGTCATTCAGAAGCATATTGCTTCATTTCTATGTGTTTCTAGCTTTGTTCCATTGTGGTCAACGAAAATGCTTGATATTATTTCAATTTCTTTGAAAGTTTGAAGATTTGTTTTGTTGCTTAACATATGTTTTATCCTTGAGAATGGTCTACGTGCTGAGGAGAAGAGTGTGTATTGTGCAGCCATTTGGTGAAATGTTCTGTAAACATATACTAGGTTCTTTTAGTCTGTAGTTCAATTTATGTCTAATGTTTCTTTGTTGATATTCTATCTAGGACTTTTGTCCAAATTGAAAGTGGAGTGCTGATATCTACAGGTATTATTTTATTGGGTTCTGCCTCTTTCTTGAGCTTTAATAATATTTGTTTTTTATATCTGAGTGCTCTTAAGTTGGGTTAATACATATTTAAAATTGTTATATTCTCTTGTTGAATTGACCCCTTTATCATTATATAATGACCTTCTTTGTCATATAAGAGTTTTGGTCTTGAAATCTACTGTTTCTGATATAAGCTACTCCTGCTCTTTTTGGGTTTCCATTGCTATGAAATACCTTTTTCTGTTCCTTTCTTTTCAGTCTATATGTAGCTTTGTAGGCAAAGCGTGTTTCTTGTAGGCAACAGATTATTGGGTCTTGTTTTAGTATCAGTTTGGCCGCTCTGTCATTTTATTAGAGATTTTAGTCCATTCACATTCAGTGTGATTATTGATAAGTAAGGACTCACTTTTATCATTTTGTTATTTGTTTTCTGGTTCTTCTGTGGTGGTCTCCTCCTTCTTTCCTTACTTCCTGTCTTTGTATCAGTGAAGGTTTTTTTTCCCCTGGTAGCATGATTTAATTTCTTGATTTTTCTTTTTTGTGTTTCCATTGTATGTTTCTTATTTGAAGTTATCATCAGGCTTTCAAACTATCTCAACCAATTATTTTAAGCTAATAACAATATAGCACTCTTTGCATAAACAAACAAAAATAATAAGCATGTACACTATAAATTTGTCACCTGCTTTTCCACATTTTTTCTACTTACATCTTTTTTTTTTCTTGAGATGGAGTCTTGCTCCATTGCCCAGGCTGGAGTGCAATGGCACCATCTCAGCTTACTGCAATCTCCACCTCCCGGGTTCAAGCAATTCTCCTCCTCAGCCTCCTGAGTATCTAGAATTACAGGTGGGCACTACCACACCCAGCTAATTATTTTGTGTTTTTAGTAGAGATGGAGTTTCATCATGTTGGCCAGGCTGGTCTTGGACTCTTGACCTTGTGGTCTGCCCACCTCAGTCTCCCAAAGTGCTGGGATTACAGGCATGAGCCACCACACCCGGCCCTATTTATATCTTATTGTACTGTAGACATCTTCAAAAGTTGTTGTAGTTATTATTTTTATTGGTTCATTTTTTAGTCTTTCTACTTCAGATGAGCATAGTTTACACACTAGAGTGACAATATTATATTCTGTTTTTCTGTGCACTTACTAATGCCAGTGTGTTTTGTACCTACAAATGATGTCTTACTGCTCTTTAACATGCTTTTTTTTTCTGATAGAAGTACTCCTTTTTAGCATTTCTTGTAGGATAGAGCTGGTTTTGATAAAATCCCTCAGATTTTGTTTGTCTGTAGAACTCTTTATTTCCCCTTCATGTTTGAAGGACATTTTCACCAGATATACTATTCTAGGGTAAAATATTTGTTCACTTTTACACTGTTGGTGTTAGTATAAATTAGTTCAACCATTGTGGAATGCAGTGTGGTGATTCCTCAAGGATCTAGAAATAGAAATTCCATTTGACCCAGCAATCCCATTACTGGGTATATACCCACAGGATTATAAATCATTCTATGATAAAGACACATGCACATGTATGTTCATTGCAGCAGTTTTTACAATAGCAAAGACCTGGAGCCAACCCAGATGCCCACTGATGATAGACTGGATGAGGAAAATGTGGCACATATACACCATGGAATACTATGCAGCCATAAAAAAGGATGAGTTTGTGTCCTTTGTAGGGACATGGATGAATCTGCAAACCATCATTCTCAGCAAACTGACACAAGAACAGAAAACCAAACACTGCATGTTCTCATTCATAGACAGGTGTTGAACAATGAGAACACATGGACACAGGGAGGGGAGCATCACACACTGGGGTCTGTTGGAGGGAGACTAGGGGAAGGACAGCCGGCGGGGTGGGGAGGTTGGGGAGGAATAACATGGGGAGAAATGCCAGATATAGGAGATGGGGGATGGAGGCAGCAAACTACCTTGCCATGTAAGTACCTATGCAACAACCCTGCATGATCTGCACATGTGCCCCAGAATGCAAAGTACATTAAAAAAAAAAAAGAAAGAAAGAAAGTACTAATAAAAAGAAAAATTTTGTTCCTTCAGCATTTTAAATAGGTCATGCCACTTTCCACTGAAAAGTCAGACATATTGAACCTCCACTGTTTGCTGTTTGTTTCTTTCCACTTTTGTTGCTTTTAGAATTTTTTCTTGATCTTGATTTGTTTTCACAATTCTTGACCTTTGGGAGTTTGGTTATGAAATGCCTTGAGTTAGCCAGTCTTCTTTGAGTTAAATCTGCTTGGTATTCTATAAACCTTCTTGTACTTAAATGATCTTGTAGGCATGCTTCATTTTTTTTTTTTACTTTTTTTTATTATGCTTTAAATTTCAGGGTACATTTGCAGAACACATAGGTTTGTTACATAGGTATATATGTAACTTGGTGGTTTGCTGCATCCATACCCCTGTCTTTCTCGTTTGACTGTGTATTTTCAAATAGACTGTTTTCAAACTTGTTATTTCTTTCTTCTGCTTGATCAATTCTGCAATTAAGAACCTCTGATGCATTTTTCTGTATGTCAATCGCATTTCTCAACTTCACAATTTTTGCTTGATTATTTTTAAATATTTCAATATCTTTTAAAATTTATCTGATAAAATTCTGAATTCCTTCTTTGTATTATCTTGAATATCTGTGAGTCTTCTCAATACTGCTATTTTATATTATCTGTCTAAAAGGTCACTCTGTTTCTCTAGGATTGGTCTCTGGTGTCTTATTCAATTCACTTGGTGAGGTCATGCTTTCTTCGATGGTCTTGATGCTTGTTGATGTATGTTGGTGACTTGGCATTTGAGTTAGGTATTTATTGTAGTCTTCACAATCTGGGCCTGTTTGTTTCCATCCTTCTTGGCAAGGCTTTCCAAGTACTCTGAAAAACTTGGGTATTGTAAATATAAGTTTTATCAGCATTAGGGGACATCCCAAGCACAATATGCACACTTGGCGAGGTACTGTCTTGGTAGTCTCGGATAAGAGCTAGAAGAATTCTCTGGATTACCAGGCAGGGACTCTGTTCTTTTCCCTTATTTTCCCCAAGCATACAGAGTCTGTCTCTCTCTCTCTGTGCTGAGCTGTCTGGTGCTCAGGAAGGTGTGACATAAGCAACACTGTGGCCCCCACAACTGGGACAGTGCTCAGTCATATCTACAGTCAGTACAGCAATGAGTCTCACTCAAAGCTCATTATAACCACTACCTGGCTACCACCCATGTTCACTCAAGTATCTAGGGTTCTACAATCAGCAGGCGGTGAAGCCAGCCAATCATGTGTCATTTCCTTTGGATGGCAAGTTCCTCCAGGATCCAGGAGGGTCCAGGAGCTAGCGACTAAAGTAAAAAACCTTAGAAGTCTACCTGATGTTCTACTTTACTATGGATGAAGTGACCCTCAAACAATGAGAAAGTTCTTCCCACTCTTCCTTCCACTTTCCTCAGGCAGAGGAAACTCACCCCTTTGTTACCACCACAGAGTACTCTCAGACTACTGCTGATATTCACTTAATGCTCAAGGGCTCTTCAGTCAGCTTGTAAATGCTACCACACCTGGGACTCATCCTTCAGGACAGCAGGTTCACCTCAGTGCCAGAGAAGGTCTAGAAATGGTTTCCAAGAGCCAAAGTCTGGAATAGTGAACCAAAAGGGTCTGCTTGGTGTTCTACCCCACTGTGGCTGAGCTGGTTCATAGGGTGAAAGACAAAGTCTCCTTTACTCTTCCTTTGCTTTTCTCAAACAGAAGGAGTCTCTCACTATAGACACAATACCTGGTAATATGCTGGGTCTTCACTGAGCTAGCGTGCCTCAGAGTCTCACCCAAGGCCCATAGCATACTACCTGGATTGCCAGTTGACTATTTAGGGCCGAAGGGCTCATTAGTAAGCAGCTGATGGATCCTGGCAGGACTGCAGGACTGTGTCACCTTCTGTTAAAGACAATGGTTTGCCTTCTGGCCCAGGTATATCTAGAAATGTTGTCCAGGAGCTAGGGCCTTGAATAGGGGCTTCAGAACTCTAAGTGGTACACTATCCTACTATGGCTCAGCTGGTGTCCAATATGCAATACAAAAGTCTTCTTTACTCTTCCCTATCCTCTTCTCAAGTGGAAGTAAAAGGTCTATTTTGGAGCCATGAGCTGTGTTGCCTGGAGTTTGGGGTGGGTTGGTGCAAGCAGTCCTTTAGCCGCCCCAGCTTATGTCTCAGTAAATTGCATGCCACCCACTACTTGCACCAAGCCTAGCTCAGCACCAGAATTGCAATCTTTGTGGCCTACATTGCCTTTTAAGTTTATTTAGGGATGCACAGCACTTCAGCCCATGGTGGTAAGGCTTGCCAGAATGAAAGTTCTAACCACTGGGATGGATGATTCCCTTCTGGCTGGGGCTGGTCTAAATACTTCCTCCATGGGTGGGCTCAGCTGAGTTCAGCCCAGTTTTGCTTTCTGCTGTGACAGGGCAGCACTGAGTTCAATACAAAGTCTCACAATTGCTGAGCTCTCCCTCTCCCAAATGCACAAATTTCTCTGTGCCATGTAGCTATGATGGGAAAGTGGGGGATCGGTAGCATTAGCAATCCAAGACTATCTTTCCTGCCCTATTCGGTGCCTCTTTCAGTGACATGAAGTTAAACCAGGTACTGTGAATGCTCGCCTAATTTTTGGTTCTTAAAAAGTGGTTTTTTGTGTGTAGTTATTAAATTTAGTGTTACTGTATTGGGAGAATGATTGGTGGGACCTTCTATTCTGCCATCTTGCTCTCCTTCTTTGCTCTATGTGCTGGTTATTAATCCTTTGTCAATTGAGTAGTTTGTAAATATTTTACCTTATTCTGTGTGTTATCCATTTATTTTGTCAATTGTTTCCTTTGTTCTACAGAAATGTTTTTAGCTTGATGTGATCTTATTTGTCCATTTTTGCTTTGGTGGCTTCTGAGGTCTTACTCTAGAAATCTTTTTCTAAACCAATGTACTTCAGCATGTCCCTGACATTTTTTAATAGTAGTTTTATAGTTTCATGTCTTATATTTAAGTATTTAATTGATTTTTATGTGATTTTTGTATGTTATTTCTCAAAGGAAGACATATAAATGGCCAAACATGTATATTCATAAATATTCAAATCACTAGTCATCAGAGAAATGCAAATTAAAGCTATAATGAGATATCATATCACTCAATAAAGATGCATTTTATAATAAAATCAGGCAATTATGGACATATGTAAGGATATGGAGGAAGGAGAACCCTGCGACACCACTGGTGTGAATGTAAATCAGCACAGCTAGTATGGAGAACAGTATGGATATTCTTTAAAAAATTAAAAATAGCACTACCATAGGATCCAGCAATCCTACTACTGGGCATTTAACTATAGAAAGGGAAATCAGTATATTGAAGAAATTTTTGCACTCCTATGTTTATGGCAGCAGTATTCACAATAGCCAAAATTTGGAATAAACCAAAGTGCCCATCAGTGGATAAATGGGTAAAGAAAATGTGGTACATATACACAATAACATATTATTCAGCCACAAAAAAGGATAATATACTGCCATTGGCAACAACAGGAATGTAACTCAAGTATGTAATGTTAAGTAAAACAAGCCAGGCACGGAAAGACAAATATTGTATGTTCTCACTCATATGTGGGAGCTTAAAAAAGTTGATCTCATGGAGATGGAGAGTAGAATAGTGGTTACCAGAGGCTGAGAAGGGTAGTGAGAAGGGCAGAATAAAGAGAGATAAATATAATATGAAAACACAAAGAGAGGTAGATAGAATACAAAAATACAGATAGAAGGAATAAGATCTAGTATTTCGTAGCACAATAGGGTTACCATAGTCAACAATTTAATGTATATTTCAAAATAACTAGAAAAGTTTCTAATGAAATGTTCCTAACAAAAAAAAAAAAAAATGAAAAATGCTTCAGGTGATACATATCTCAATTAATTTGATTTAATCATTCCATGTTGTCTGCTTGTATTAAAATTTCACATGTACCATAGAAATATGTTCAACTATTATATATCCATAACATTAAACATTAAAAAGTTTAAAAATAAATTTTAAAAAATTATAATGAAAAGTACATCTAGCAAATGATGAACTAAAACTACATTTATTATCAAGTAGTAATATTATAAAATTAGAGTGTGAGAAAAGTAATTTGCCAAAAGATACATTTATAAGTGACTCTAGTATTTTGCAGTATGATTTTAGTTTTATCAACGGATTGATGAAGCCTAAGTTGTTGGCTTTCTTTAATATGGAAAGTATGGAAGTAATATATAGACATCAATGAGTTAACAACTTTTGTTAGAACTCTGATAAGAAGTATTGAATTTATAATGTTAAACATTTAAATGGTTGAAGCACTGTTTATAAAGTTGGATTTCAAGTCTATAAATATGCAATTAAAGACAACACTGAAAGATAAGATGTTAGTTATCCTCACATGAGCGTGAGAGGGTATTAACCGTTAAGTGGAGAAGATTGGGACATGATGAGAGGCAGGAAAAATATGACATCAAGTTACATGAAATTATTTATGGCCGTTGATGAGACAACATCTATAAGGGTAACTGATTTTCAAAGTTCTTATCAAGTGCTGACAACTGTGATGAATATTTGTGATTAGTATCTATGAAGCTATCTATATCACATGATCATATAGCTATGAAAATGTGTTATATGAGTTGTCTATTCTTCATTATAGAAAAGGAAAATCTAATGTTTCATTTGTGTATTAATATATGATTGATGTAATCATATGAAATATATCCTTATTTATATTTCAAATTTAAAATGTATGGCAAACAAGAATGGCATTACTTGGCCAGGTGCTATGGCTTACACCTGTAATCCCAGACCTTTGGGAGGCTGAGGCGGGCAGATCATGAGATCAAGAGATCGAGACCAGCCTGGCAAACATGAGGAAACCACCTCTCAAGTAAAAATACCAAAAAAATTAGCTGGGCATGTGGTGCATACCTGTAGTCCCAGCTACTTGGGAGGCTGAGGCAGGAGAATCACTTGAACCTGGTCAGGAGAATCATTTGAACCTGGGAACCTGAGGTTGCAGTGAGCTGAGATTGCTCTACTGCACTCCAGCCTGGGTGACAGAGCGAGACTCCATCTCAACAAAACAAAAAAGAATATCATAACCTTATTATATATCTGGTCTTTTTTGCCACATTACAAATATTAATCTTATTTATAATCAAAATAATACCATGAATTAATTAGCGCTACTAGTCTCATTTTACAGATAAAGAAACTGGGACAGAGAGTGATTAGGTGACCTGCTCAAGGTCACACAATTAACAAATGGCAAACATTGCATCTAAATTTACAGATTCCAGTTTGCTGCTAGAAAAGTAGTCATGAAGCCAGAGTTTATAAGAACATGTCTCAATAAGATTTTCATAACCCCTCACATTCACAAATAATTCAAAATGTGAGAGTTAGATACCAAATCCCGGGTTAGACAGGATCAAAACAAAGACAAGGCATGCTGAGTCCAGATACAAGTCTACTTTAGGTCATGAGAGTGTGTAGTGACATAAAAACAAATGAGCAATGTATAGGTTATGGCTTACTGCCTTTTAAAACAGATTGCTCGATTGGCAGAGCCATAATTTTTAAACGTGAGGAATAGTACTCATGAGCTGTATTCCTATATGAATATTTTTCCGTGAGGCTCTGGTAAATATAGTTGAATGTTGCAGACTGTATTACTGATTATCAAAGCTATAATTTACTTTCTATAAGACCACTCTGTGATGAAAATATATATATTTTTTTCTGTGTTGAACTTGGAAACGGCCATATAATTTGCTCTGACAAATCCAATGTGGGTGAAAGTTTCTGTGCTGAATATTTAAGAGTGAACTTATAGTTTGCTATATCACTTTTTACTGTCACAAGATTGGCAAATTTTTATTTAGAGGCTTCTTCATCCAAGGTCTCAGAGAAATGATGACATGGACTAGGAAAACAGCTGCTTAGAAACATGTTGCATGAATGAGAGTTGAATCTTTATTATAAGCCAGGGAGTATTGTGTGGTCACATTACTATCATAACTTAGTTTATATAGACAGACGCAGTTAAGACAGTAATAAATATGCACCTGAGTGCTAGTGATACCTCACGAAACAAACAATAAAAGCACAGTCACTGTTCTCACAGTGCTAGCATTTCAATAGTGTTACAGAATCCAATGTAGTGGTGGTTTTGTTGGACATCAGGGAAAGAATTAGGGCATTGAACATCTGGCAATGATGACGTCAAAAAAAGAAACAAAATTTTCAAACAAATAAATAAAAGATGAGCAGGTCCCAGAAATTTTCATTTAATCTTTCTTAAATCAGGTCAGGTAATAATGAAGTATAATGATCTGGGACCATATATTGAACATTAAAGTCAGGCCATTCTAGATACCTGCACTTTCACACAATAGAAATAACTCTCTTGTGATATTGAATGCAATGCAAAGCAAGAAATAATCCTCTTAAAGTTGTTTGACATCATATGTAATAAAAATAAATTTTAACATATTTTCTTTTCTGTTCCCAGTCCGTTTTATTTATTATGCTGCCCAATATATCAATGCTCATTTACTGGTCAGTATCCGGATACCTTTTAAAAATGGGGACATGCCAAGTGGCTTATGTGATATGCATCTTGTGCTGATATATTTACCCAGCAAATGATAGGGTGATATGGTCTGTTCTATTTTTTTTTTTCTGTTTATTAGGGATTTCTCTTTTAAGCACAAGAACAGTTTATAACTCAACCAGAATAATATAGGAAAGCTAATCATTTGTCCCATATCACTCTGTGGTTTTGTCATATCTGTAGGGCTTTACTAGGTTTTGAATAATTTTATAGTATGTTGAAATTTCAGGCAAGTAATTATAAAGTATTATTTATATCCAAACTATTCAATGATTTAGCACTTAGAATTTGGACTGCCCATAAGGTATGTGCTCCTAAAGTTCTTTATTTTTTCATTGTTATGTAGGTGGATTCCTATTATAAATGGTACACAGTAAATTATTTGGTGTAGAAAGACTGAATTTTTCATCTGAATCATATCAAATATTAGCTTGCTAAAAGTCATCTATATGCTTTAATGATATTTTAGAGCTCCTGATGTTTATATCCAGGCATAACACCATCTGTCTCATGAATTTTTATTCAAGAGGTATTTGACATTGTCATTTTGAATGTGTCTAGAGAGATGTTCAAAATGCCCAACATAGATGTATAAATAAGATTTGGTTTGTATTAAAATTATATTTATATTTAATATGCCAAAAATTGAGCCAATGTAAACGCATATAAATGAGATGCATTGCTTTTTGCTTTTAAATTTAATTAAAACATAAAATCTGTGGGACATAAATTAAGTGAAAGCAATGTTGACTTTTTCCATTATGATTTTTATAAAACTGACTTTCTAACTTTTAACAATGGCCAAGCCTTGTTTCTGTAGTTCAAACTCTCAACAGCTGACAGACAGACTGTAGAATATCCTAAGCTCAGAAGGACATGGATCATGTCTGCCTTGTTCTCTGATATATTTCCAGTGCTAGGCACAATACACAGGAGATGATTAATAAATGTATTATTCATTTAAAATTCACTTAAAATGATTATTATATACTTTATACACTCAACATTTCTGGAAACAAAATGAGTTGAAGATCAATTTGCACATGGCAGCCAGAACAATTTTATAAACATGCATTAAATGGCATTATTTAATTTTTTCTTATATCAGTAGCACACCATTGCTCCAAGGCAAAACACAAACTCTACAATGGCTTGGGTGGACTTTCATTGTTGTCTTTCTGCTTTCTATATGCATCAATCTCTAGGAAGTTCTTTCTTGTCTAGCAAGCTCCAGCCATGTTTAAATACAACATTTTATTTCTAGCCAGGACACTTTCCTTCTCACACTCCTCTTTCGAACTCCCCCATCTTCAGCATACTAACTGCTAATTATTTTTTGTTTAGATTAATTATTATTTGGGTTGCCATTTCCTTCAGAAAACATCACTTGCCTTTACTGTATACTGTTAAAACAGCAACTTTTATGAGTACACCATTTTGTGTTGTAATATGCTTTCTATGTTAGTCCAAATATGTCACAAAACCATAGATTTTATGAAGGCATTTAGCATATTATTGTCAGAACCACATTGACTAGTAAAATGCCTGACTAGTGCAGAGTATATTCTTCATAAATGAGTTTTTTGGGGAAAATAAGTACATTTGTGCCTTACATTATACTTAATTAGTGACTGAATACTCGCTTTCTTGCTATGTTGCAATTATCCATAATAATCATTTTATAATGAAAGTCAGTATTTACAATAAGATCACTGTGAAAAGTACATTTGTTTACCTGATGGTATAAATAAATAGATGTTGTTATTTCTTTTTTTTTTTTTTGAGACGGAGTTTCGTTCTTGTTACCCAGGCTGGAGTACAATGGCGCGATCTCGGCTCACTGCAACCTCCGCCTCCTGGGTTCAGGCAATTCTCCTGCCTCGGCCTCCTGAGTAGCTGGGATTACAGGCACGCGCCACCATGCCCAGCTAATTTTTTGTATTTTTAGTAGAGACGGGGTTTCACCATGTTGACCAGGATGGTCTCGATCTCTTGACCTCGTGATCCACCCACCTCAGCCTCCCAAAGTGCTGGGATTACAGACATGAGCCACCGCGCCCAGCCCGATGTTGTTATTTCTTATGTATGCATACATGTGATTATGGTTTCAAATATTTCTTGTATGAAACCATCAATATACCAGTTACTGCTAAAAGCTCATGACTTCAACTACTAATCTTTCTAGCACATAGGGTAGAAAGATGAGTAGAAGATGTTCTTCATCTTTTACAGGTGTAGTTTGTATTTTGTAGATGAGTAACCATGGCAATCTTCAGAACTTAACTCCCTATAAATGGGAATACAGTAGATTTCACGCACTAAATGCTATGCATTTGCCATATTCCATGTTAGCCTCATAGCCTTCATAGAAATCCATCCATCCATTCATTATTAATGTATTTTCTTTTTGTCTATTCCACATCATTTTACAAACTGTATGAGATTATTTTTCTGAAACATAAAGCTAGTCATATTACCTCTACAAGCAAAATCACAGTAGCTTACTGTTAAGGGTGTAGTACCCTTTATCAACTTTATCTCTGAGATATGATTATAACAATTCTCCAGTGAAGCCTAGATAATCCTAAAACCTTTAATTTTACTTGTGGTTATCAATTACATTTCTCTATATATATATATCTATCTTAATATGAACTGAAAATAAATATTTTTCATATTTGCTTACCTTCAGAGAAATCAGCAAGGGAATATTTAAAAATAAACATTTACCAAAAATAAAAATAAAAACAAAAACTGAGAATTGGATGATTACGAAATAATAACTATTATTTCTGAGTGCCAACTAAGTGTCAAAATTAGTAACAATAAAATCAAAAGAAAAATAGGCTGTTTTTATGCAATTACCTTTTAACGGAGAGAAACACAATATTAAAACAACAACGAAAAGCAAGTAACACCAAAGCCAGGTACTAATAATAAATGCTATGACTGAACACAATGAAAGGGTATGGCTGTATGACTGTGAAACTACTTTCACCAGGAAAGGTCTTATTACAGAGGTTAGCACTAAACTAAGATGAGAATTATAAGGAGTCAGAAATTTAGAGGTCTGAGAAAAGATTATAACAGGCAGCCAGAAGAGCTGGTGCAAGCACCTTCGAATAAAAAAACATAGCCTATTCAAAATATACAAAGAACTTACCCATTTTTTTTTATTGCATTTTAGGTTTTGGGGTACATGTGAAAAACATGCAAGGTTGTTGCATAGGTGCATACATGGCAGTGTGATTTGCTGCCTTCCTCCTCTTCACCTATATCTTACCCATTTTTAACTCTGGTAAGATTGCTATATGTCTTTATGCCTTAGTTTCATCATCTCTATAATAGGCATGAATATGTTGCCTCTCTCATAAGACAGTTAGAATGCTTTATAAAACATGGAAATAAGTTAACATTTATCACATATTTAAAGCAGAGCAAGGCATATATTAAGAGATAACTAAATGTTTATTAGTAAAAATATTGACTAGATTAATAGATATAAAAAGTTGATAAAAAATAGAAATAGATAAAGAATCAGTGTTTGTTTTCTACTGCTGCTGCAGCAAATTACTACTGATTTTGTGGCATAAAATGCTATAAATTTATTATCATGTAGTTCTGGAGGTAAGAAATCTGAAATGGGTCTTACAGGATGAAAATCAAAGTGTTGGCAAAACTAAGATCTTCCTGGAAGCTCTAGGGAAGAATCTGATCCTTGCCATTTCCAGCCTCTTAAGGTTACTCATATATCACAGCTTGTAGCTGAATCACTCTGACTTTTTTTTGTAGTCTCATATCCTTCTCTGACTGTGACTCTCCTGCCCGCCTACTGTGATGACTGTTTTGAATACATTGGGTGATCTAGACAATTCAGTATAATCTCCCCATCTCGTGAACTTTGATTAATATATGCCAAGTCACTCTCAATGGTGAACATTATTCTTTCTACCACAGATTTTGTGTGTATGTGTATATACATGTACATATACAAATATATATAGGTATGTATACACTCACACACACACAAATCCATGTGTGTGTGTGTGTATACACCACAGATTTGACAACAGAAAATTATTTAGCATGTGAAATTAAACACTGGCAATAAAAAGATGGAAAAAATAAATTATGTGTTAGCTAAAACAACCAAGAGAAGAAATTCTGCCAATGGTTTTAGTTTTGACCATGTTATGATTAAAATGCATACTAAATATCCAAGTTAATATAGATAACTAGTTAAATATTTGAGTTTGGAACTCAGAGATAATGGTGAAGGCCATGAAATCTAAACCTGATTATTGTCAGTATATAGATAGGATTTAAAATAATTTTTTCTGAACAATATCATCAAGTGTGTGAGTTAAGTGTAGACAAATATGGGGAAAGACTCCAAGAATAAGACCCTGGAATTTTCAACTGAACGAGGTCAGTGACCAGTCACTGGAACTGAGAAGGAGAGGTCAAAATAAATCTAGTATGTTATCTTGGAAGTTAATGAAAAAAAATGTACATCAAAGAAAAGGAAGTGGCTGACTATACCAAGATTGACCAAATAAGATATGTACATTAAATTTATCATTGTACTTGTTAACTTAGAAGTTATTTTTTGTTCTTAAAAAAAGCTCTTTTGTGAAATGATAGGATTCAGACAGTAGGCAAGAGAGGATTTGACTTGGGTGAGCACAGATCATCTTTGGAAGAAGTTTGCTATTGAGGGAAACAGAAACAGGCCATATGGAATAAAAAGATGTTTGTGTTTTAGAAAGGAAAAGAACTTTGAGAATACTGTACTTTTGCTGATAGGAATGTTTAGTAGATACTAAAATTTTGATTATGGAAGTCAGGGGAGAATTGCAAGAACTATCAGCCTAAATAAGCATTGGGAAATGTGGTCTAGTGTCCAAACAGACAGATTGACAAATACCGGGTATGATATTTCATCCATAGTCGCAGGAATGAAGGCAGAATTTGTGGATCTGGATGCAAGTAGGTGAGATAAATTTCTCTTTGCGATTTCATTTTTATTACATGTACAATTTTTCAAGTAGAAAGCAAGGTTGCCAGTTGAGTGTCAGGATAAGAAAGGAGATAGCAAAAACTTCAAGAAGAGAATTTAAAAAGTAGACTAGTTTGCCAATATAAAGCTCATCATTATTATTTTAAAATAAGACCAATTAATATGATTATGGATTTTTCTCCAACCACTATCAGCTATTGTGTGGGTTCAGACACAACATAGGTAGAAGAAGATATGAATAGGTTTCTGGTTTTGCCAGGTAATAGTCCTAAAGCAAGTTAAGAACAAGAGTGTTTCATTCATCTTCCTGAACCAGGGAATCTTAGTTTTATAACAGAGAAGGAAGGACATAAGGATGGGAGAAAGAAACAATGTGGTAGGTTCAGTGTATTATAGTTCTTAGTGTTGCTTACATATTATAGGAGTTGATGTGTGGAAAGTGTGAGGTGAAATGTTAAGATATTGGGAGAAGAGACTGGGAGACTTGAAATTGAGTTTATAGAAGGAGAACTGTAATTAGTAATAACCAGGACTAAAGAATGAATATGTGCAGCTGAAGTGAAAGAGAGAAAAGTATCATTGGAACAAGGTACCAAGGAGCCAGAGTATTTGAAACATCATCATTCTGGATGCTGAAATTATAAAAATTTTCCCTATAAGCTGTAGATGGTTAAAAAACGTGGGCATAGGAGGAGTTCTGTTCACCGATGACGGAATTAAATCTGTATTTATTTGGTGAAGGGAAGAAGAATGATCTGGGAGCAAGTATGAGGAGAAAAGGAGGATTTTAAACCCCAATGCAGGCCTGGTGGTGTGAAGGGTACAGAAAAGACAAACAAAACTGTGAATGGAATGTTATTTGATAAGCATTGTCCTCAGGGGTTATATTTTAATATAATAACCATCGATATTAATCTTTAAGATGATGATACGGTAGTTAGTACTTTCAAATAAGATCTCTTAACCTCATTAATTTTGTGCCACTCATGAAAGTAATGTTACACATAATAAATTTAAGGCAGCCTAGCATACTGGCAAGACTTTAGGCTCTGGAGGAAGAGCAAGCTGAATATGATTTTCATTATTTTATATGACAAATGCATGACCTTGGACAAGTTGCTAATGTTATTGTGACATTGTGCTTTGGATAATGAGGCTTTAGAGCCTGAAGTTTTAAAGGTGCATCTATATATCTCCTCAAAATTCTTTTTATAGCTCCTTAATCACCTTGATTCTTGGGAGGCATAAGGGGAAGATTTCCTTATTTGGGAGATTGAAGCAGAGGACCAAAGTGTCTCATGAAAATAACTTTCAAATACTCAGGCAATCACACATCCTAACAATGTCAGCAAGATCAGACTCCTCTGAGAATATCCTTTTAGAGAGACAGAACTGAGTATTTTGAGAACACGAAGACTCCAAGTCCTCTGGTGACATTATTTCAGCACACTTTACATATTTGATATGAAAATCCTCATAACCAAAGGTTCTGTGAGATGAGCCACAACAGTGGCTTCAAATCTATTGTTTTGGCCATCTTAGGGTCAAAGGCAAGTGCTGAATTGTTCACATCAACAACATACCAAGTATGGAAAAATAACAAAGCCATGAATTAGAGAACTTTCTTTCTTTGGTTGGGAAAAAAAAAAAGAAAATGAACTTGGTGGCCTTAGAGGTACTGAGGTATAATTCCAATTTTCTCCCAATGTTTTCATGTTTATTTACATTTTTCCTTTTTTTGGATTTATTCTCTGATACACTTTAATAGACACACTCTGAATGTGTCTGCTGTATAATGTATCTCAAATTGTTTTAAGACCAGCAAAAAATGAATAGATACATTCCACTAGTCCTAATTGAATAAGAAAAGTACAGCATTATAACCACAAACACAATACAATTAAAAAATATTGCCAGAAAAAATTCTTTTGTTTCATTTTATTCAAAGTAGAATATGGCCACTCAAAATATTAATACCTATTGCTTACAAAAGTATATCTGAGTCCATAAGCCAGAAAAAAAATGCCTTCTCCTCTCATCCTCATTTTTCTGTAACACACATCATTGGTCAAGTTCACTCTTCCAACCTCAGCGTGGCATCATTTTCAGCTGGAAGCTTTCTTTCTTTGAGTAAATAAATTAGATGTATATTTTCTATTACCACATCTTAAACAAAGCAAAATAACCTTAGCAGTCTATCTCCACCACAGTCTTAAGTAAATCTAGCCCAACACTTATAGAAAACTTTTAAGCAGGAAGAAGATAGATAAAGTAGGAAAAAAACAGTGAATACAGGACCTAAACCTTAAGGCTGCATTGGAAATATGGACAGAGCACTGGCATAATCTTTTACATATGCTATGGTGATTTTTCATATTTTTAAATAATGACTTTCTATATAAAAGTGATGTTAGCCATAGACTTACAATAACTTTCAGCAACTACAGCATTTATTCAGTGAGTTTTGCCATTTTATATCAATAGTCATCTTATTTTATGTGCTAAAATGCTATTTAAATATATAACAGCCTGGGTGTGGTGGCTCATGTCTGTAATCCCAGCACTTTGGGTACCAAGGTGGGAGAATTGCTTGAGGCCAAGTTTGAGACCAGTCTTGGCAAGAAAAGAAGACCTCGCCTCAAAAAGAAAAAAAATTATCCAATCACAATGGCACATGCCTGTAGTCACAGCTACTTGGGAAACTGAGGTGGGAGGGCTATACTGAACTATTATTATATCACTGCACTCCAGATTGGGTAACAGAGTAAGATCCTGTCTCTAAGTACATATATATATACACACACACACACACACGCACACATATATATGTACGTATATATGTGTGTGTGTATAATTTTGGTTACTTTATATATATGGTTATATACATGGTTTATGGTTACTTTATATTATATATATAGTTATATATGTGGTTTATACTTCACAGAAAAAATAACTATTTCCTTGTGAAAGTAGCCCTCCAATGTTATTTTAAGTAACATTTTACAATTTTAGCAAAATTTAGTTTCTTTTCAACTTATACGGTTCTTTTAATGTAAAAGTGAATAAAGTGTACTTTTAAAATATGTTTACTCGTTCTATTTTTTAGTTTGACTTAATAATAGAAACTATTTGGTATGTAACTAAAATCAAGGAATTCACTTGTCATATATTGCTAATTTTAAAATTACTGATTGGAGACTTTTTCTGAAAAGTGGGATATCTAATCATAATATTTTATTACTCTTGCCTAATTTCTTTTTTCTTCATAGACTTGCTAATAATTTTTTTAATAAAAATCAGCTTTTTAGGCCAGGCGCAGTAGCTCACGCCTGTAATCACAGCACTTTGGGAGGCTGAGGCGGGTGGATCACAAAGTCAGGAAACAGAGACCAGTCTGGCCAACATGGGGAAACCCCATTTCAACTAAAAATACAAAAAAAAAAAAAAAATTAGCTGGATATAGTGGTACATACCTCTAATCCCAGCTACTCAGGAGGCTGAGGCAGGAGAATTGCTTAAACCCGGGAGGCGGAGGTTGCAGTGAACCCAGATGGCACCACTGCACTCCAGCCTGTGTAACAAAGCAAGACTCTGTCAAAAAGAAAAAAATCAACTTTTTAATAGTTTCATTTTACATATTTCCAAAATGAATATTCAAATATTCAACATTTTCAAGTGGTCCAGATGTGCTTTTTTCTTTGGCATGTCTATTGAACTAGAATATGCAAAAACAGAAGGTTTGTTCTTTTTTGTTTTTACCTGATCTTCTCTTACCCCAGGGAAACTGGAAAGAATAATTAGGGTCTTTTTTTAATAGTGAAACAGCAATGAAAATTCATATAGTGTTACTTAGGTAGCTTTCCATATCAATTTTTATTGTGTTCTTGTGCTCTAAGCCTCAAAAAACTAACAGTACTGAACAGAAAAAGTTGGCAGATATTTACACACACACACACACACACATCTGGTAGGTGGAATTAAATGGATTCAAACTATAATTTTGTTGCTATTCATTCATTAATGAATCAATTTCAAAAATATGTATTATACATGTACTACGTCTGGCAAATGGCTAACACATTGGTCTAATGGGAATAATTACAGAGAGACAAAATCTCTGCCTCTAACTAAATTACATTCTGGTGCAGATGGTATTTTTTAACCAAATATTTATGTGTGTAAATATATTTAAATACTGTATTAAACATTATGTAGGAAAGGAGTAGAATTTGTTAAATTAAATTCTTTTACATTTAATTTGTCTAAAGTTTTTCCTTTTAAGGTAGTATAGCATTTAATGTTTGGTTCAGAGAGAATGTGCTGTAGAGCTCCAAAAATATTGTGAATTTTACTGTGCTCCATTAAAGGTTTTCAAAACTTAGTATGCTTTCCTATGTCCTGCAAGAAAAATAAAAAAAAGCAAAACAAAAACAACAACAAAAAAGCAAATGGTTTCACTCACCCTGTTTATTTCATTTTTCAGTTTTTGAGACAAGGCCTCACTCTGTTGCCCAGGCTTGAGTGCAGTGGTGCAATCATATCTCACCACGGTCTCAAACTCCTGAACTCAAGTGATCCTTCCACCTCATTTTCCTAAGTAGCTAGGATTGCAGGAATGAGCCATCACATCTGGCCACCATCTGCTTAAGTGTCTGCTTCTCTAAAATTTTGTTTGGATGTTGACACTGATGACGCTACATGTGCATAAAAGGGTTATAAAAGGTTCACATAATGAGACGTGCATGGGATGCAGAGCTGGCTTCCCAAACAGGTGTGAAAGGGACTTTAGAGAATGATGTAAAGAGTGATGTGGAGTTTTTCTATATTTAAAGGCAGAGCTAGAATGAGGGTGCCTACAAGGCCTGAACTTGCATGACTTGAACTTCTTGCCAGAGCAAAAGGAGAGATAACCTTGACTCTCTCATCCACTTGCCCAGATGTAAGACACAAGGAGAAGAGGAAATGTGCTTAAAAACTGTACGCAGTCAAACACCGCATTATAGAGTCGGTCACTTCATTATAGCTGTGATATACAATGATCAAATTATTTTCCACAGTGTCCGAGCTCTCTACTTAAGTTTCTCACCATTAATGATGAGAAACATTAGCAGTCCACATGATCCTAGGATCTGAAAGTGGAAGTGATGGCAGTAAAGCTTTGAGGAAGTGCCTGACAGATCTAAAGAAAGACCTTGGTGGTGATTCTGGAGGCACCGTCTCAGCAAATGAGACTGAAGGGGATAGTGTCTTTGATATTTCCGAAGGCATAAATTTTGAATTGATATAGAAATTTACTTATAATTCCTGAATGTGTTTTAAAAATTGGAGTGTGAGATGATTGAAGAGATCAAAATCAAAGGCTTTACATTAGTTATTTATTTTCTATAGTAGATAAAGAAAGAGCTCAGTAATTTGGTTTGCATAACTTGCTTTAGGAAAAAAAAATGGTTGAAACTTATTAATACTTTCTATCTAGAAGAAGACTTGTCCTAGGTTTTAGCTGACAAGAGTATTTTCTTCCAAACTTCACCCAAACTTGTCAACAGAAATCTTTTTTGAACTGTAGGCATAACAAAATGAGGTAAATATGGAAAAACTTAATAGAAAAGTAAAACTATTTGTGATCATGTTAAAATAGAAGTTTAACTTATGCATTTTAAAACTTTTCTTCAAGTTCACAGTTTTTTTCCACAATAGCTTCTTAAAATTAGCTTAACTTTAATTGGTCTGAATATTAGTTCTTACAACCTCACAGAAGCAGAAATCAACCTTTAGGGTTTTCACAAGTAACAGTTAAAAATGATGACTATATTGTATAGCAATTAATTGCTATAGTGGATACCAATCAACAGTTTCCAACATCCTTTGGATATCCAAGTGAAGTCAAATTCATAGCATATTTTGTGAAAAAAACGAAACAGGTCACTTCATCCTCCTGGTCACCAATATTGGTTAATTAAATGATACTGACTTTCAGGAGTATTGATGGGAATTTAGATTCACAGGGGCTTGCTTTCTCTTGCTGTTGATGGAATGTTAAGCAGAACTCAAGACTGCCATTGCTGCATACATTAAGCTACCATAGGAGAAGCCAGCCTGAAATAAAAAGCCCCTATGTCAAGGAGGAACGAGTCAAAGAATCCATGAAATTAATGATAGCACACTAATCACACCACATTTTCGTTGACTTGTAACTGGTAGTTGTTGCCCCTTGTTCAATGATAGAGAGTAGGTTACATCACATGCCCAGGGTGACTAAAACATTAGAAGACCAAGCTGAAGAAAAAAATGCCGAAGTGGTTCCCTTTGTTGCAGCCTGCAGTGAAAGACATAATACTTGCTTTCAAACCAGTTGTTTAAAAGCACAGACAAAAGAAAAATCTATCCTTACTAAAATAGTAACTTTTTTGGGATTGACAATCATACTCAAAACTGGGAGTATAATAGAGACTTACAGGCTTAGAAAAACTAAGTTTTTAATCATTACAGATCCAAAGCATACAGTGGGAGAAAAAAAAAAGTGTGTGTATATATATAAACAAATAACATTTTACTGGTTTTATTTCAATAATAATAAATATTATTAAAAGTATTTTAATTTATTATTAGCATTTAGGATATCTTAATTTTATTGTGTATATTTTGAATTTTTTTAAATGTGTACAAAATTTTAAAATAATAAAATAATAAAATTTGATGTTAAATTATGTATAGAATATGAACTAAACCATGTAAACAAAAGATATTTATACAGAAAATTTGGAAAGACATATTCCAACTTGTGAGTGTGACTGTGCCTACTTATGTTTATTTATATGTTTATAAACATTTTATTGTTTTTTGAAATAATTCTTATGAATATATCTTTCATAATCATAAAATCCATACAGTATGCAGACTGTACTTAAGAAAATATTTAAATATTTCCTTTTTAATGAATCTTATTGATTTTACTTCTTTGTTCCCCTATATGTAATTATTTCTAATTTAGTAGATTTAATGGTAATAACTATAACAGCAAATACAGTATATTCAAAATTAATAATAATTTCTAATAATGCTTTTTGGCAGGATTTTATAGAAAACATTAAGGTTGCCAAGTGAATTAATTTTTCTCTCAAAAGTAATTTTTGGAGCACAGAGAAAACAATAAGTGTTTATTTCCTAATATTAATATTTTAAGTTACTCCATTAAAATCATGAATGCAAAATGTAGTTTTCCTTAAGTGTTTTATGTGCATGTTCTAAATGTTTATTTATAATTTTTAATTTAAAAAATTAAAAGAAATAATGTAGGGATCTTAAAATATTAGATCAATAAGTTAAAGTGATTACAATTTTTAAATGTTTGGTTCATTTTACAACTTAATTAAATTCCCTTAAACACTTAAGATACATTTGGATATTAAATGTATTTAATTTTTATTTTTAAACCTATTAAATGACTATCAAGGCAATTACTAATCAGAATAATTTTCCGAGCAACTTAACTATTCCTGTGAATTAATATTAGTGTTATGTTTGTAGAAAACTGAGTGCTGTCAAACATTTGGTACTATTAAAATTTGCTGTATTCTTATGAAAAAAATGCTCATCACTGGTCATTAGAGAAATGCAAATCAAAGCCACATTGAGATACCATCTCAAGCCAGTTAGAATGGCGATCATTAAAAAATCTGGAGACGACAGATACTGGAGAAGAAGTGGAGAAATAAGAACAATTTTACACTGTTGGTGGGAGTATAAATTAGTTTAACCACTGTGGAAGACAGCATGGCGATTCCTCAAGGACTTAGACATAGAAATTCCGTTTGACTCAGCAATCCCATTACTGGGTATATACCCAAAAGATTATAAATCCTTCTATTATAAAGACACGTGCACACGTATGTTCATTGTGGCACTGTTTACAATGGCAAAGACCTGGAACCAACCCAAATGCCCATCAATGATAGACTGGACAAGGAAAATATGGCACATATACACCATGAAATACTATGCAGCCATAAAAAACGATGAGTTTGTGTCCTTTGCAGGGACATGGATGAATCTGGAAACCATCATTCTCAGCAAACTGACACAAAAACAGAAAACCAAACACTGCATGTTCTCACTCACAGGTTGGTGCTGAACAATGAGAACACATGGGCACAGGAAGGAGAACATCACACACTGGGGTCTGTTGGGGGATGGGGGGCTATAGGAGGGACAGTGGGGGTTGGGGAGGTTGTGGAGGGATAACACTGTGAGAAATGCCTGATGTAGGTGAGTGGGGGATGGAGACGGCAAAACACCATGGCATATTTGTACCTGTGCAACAATCCTGCAAGATCTGCACATGTACCCCAGAACTTAAAGTACAATTTTTAAAAAATTTCCTGTATTCTTTTTTTTTTTTTTTTTTGGAGACAGAGTCTTCCTCTGTCACCAGGCTGGTGTGCAGTGGCATGATCTAGGCTCACTGCAACCTCCGCTTCCTGCTTTCAAACTATTCTCCTGCCTTAGTCTCCCGAGTAGCTGGAACTATAGGCGCGCGTCACCAAGCCCATCTAATATTTGTATTTTTAGTAGAGACGGGGTTTCACCATGTTGGCCAAGATGGTGTCGATCTCTTGACCTTATGATCCACCCACCTTTGCCTCCCAAAATTCTGGGATTACAGGCATGAGCCACCGTGCCTGGACTGTATTCATTTATATCTTGCAAATGAAATCATGTGTCTAAAACTATACATTTTTAATTGTAATCAAAAGACCAAATGTTAGATATCACAAATATTTTAAATACCAAATAAGTACAGATTGTTCTGGGAATTAAAAATATATCTTTCTTATTCTTTTTTCTTTTACTTTTTTTTTTTAATTGTATTTTAGGTTTTGGGGTACATGTGGAGAACATGCAAAATTGTTGCATAGGTACACACATGGCAGTGTGATTTGCTGCCTTCCTCCCCTTCACCTATATGTGGCATTTCTCCCCATGCTATCTCTCCTCACCTCCCCACCCCCTGCTGTCCCTCCCCTATTTCCCCTCAACAGACCCCAGTGTGTAGTGCTCCCCTCCCTGTGTCCATGTGTTCTCATTGTTCAACACCCAGCTAAGAGTGAGAACATGCGGTGTTTGATTTTGTGTTGCTGTGTCAGTTTGCTGAGAATGATGGTTTCCAGCTTCATCCATGTCCCTACAAAGGATGCCAACTCATCATTTTTGATGGCTGCGTAATATTCCATGGTGTATATGTGCCACATTTTCCCTGTCCAGTCTATCATCGATGGGCATTTGGGTTGGTTCCAGGTCTTTGCTACTGTAATCTGTGCTGCAATGAACATTCGTGTGCACGTGTCCTTATAGTAGAACGATTTATAATCCTTCAGATATATACCCAGTAATGGGATTGCTGGGTCAAATGGAATTTCTATTTCTAGGTCCTTGAGGAATCGCCACACTGTCTTCCACAATGGTTGAACTAATTTACACTCCCACCAACAGTGTAAAAGTGTTCCTATTTCTCCACATCCTCTCCAGCATCTGTTGTCTCCAGATTTTTTAATGATCGCCTTTCTAACTGGCGTGAGATGGTATCTCAATGTAGTTTTGATTTGCATTTCTCTAATGACCAGAGATGATGAGCAAAAAATATATCTTTAAACTTGCCACAGATGTTATACCATGAAGTATTTGGATACAGAAAAATATTTAGTTGTTAAAAACATTAAATAAGCTTTTCGTTTGCTTATCAGTTGTGTGTTTTGTTTTGTTTTCATTTTGTGCCTCTTGAAATTATAAACATCTTTCAATCTCAAGTGGATTTCATTTTCTGGTGCAGAATTCAAATATAGGGCCATGTGTCAAATCTAGCCAACAACACGATTTTGTACTCCCCAGAAGATAAGGTTTCTAAAGTTTTTCAATAACTGGAAAAAATTTTTATAACATTAGAAATTCATATGAAATTTAAATTTTAACATTCATAAATAAAATTTTAGTAAAACATCTGTGCATGCGTTGTCTATTATTGACTAGAATTACGACAGCAGAGTTGAGTAGTTGTGACAAAGATTGAATGGCTTGCAAAGGTGAAAATAGTTGCTATACAACTAGTCGTAGAAAATATTCTGACCACTGGGCTCCTGATTTGAAATTTCAGCCTGAGATGAGAACCTGGGAATTATTATAATAACTCCAGAAATAAAAATGGTAGGCCCATTTTCTCTGTCATTAACCAGGTGGGGTTTGTTTTAAAACACCCAACCTGTGAGTTTTTGTAACAAGATCTTTCCATTTTAAAGCCCAACTTGGATTATCAACAAACAAAACAAACAAACAGGTAAAAATGCTTGGATTTCCATTTAGGTTGTTTCACATCTAGATACAAATAATATGTTTACTGGTTAATTCTCATATCTGCCATATGCCCTCATGCACTAATTCTCAGGGATTAGTACCCTTATCAAGGAGACTGAAGGGAAAACTTTTTTCATTTCTTCCATCATGTGAGGACACGGCAAGAAGTTGCCATCTATAAGCCAGAAAGTTGGCCCTCACCAGATACAAAGTCTGACTTAACATTGGACTTTTCAGCCTCCATAACAAAATAAATGTCTGTTGTTTATAAGCTACCTTGTTTAAGGAATTTTGTAATACCACCCATATGTACTAAGATAATAGCTAAAGAACTAACTTTAGGTGATTTTTTCTGTATCAGCGATGAAACACTTTGCTCGGCATTTGGAAAAAAATTAATACAAACAGAAACATTAAGTTTTGTGGGTTATTTTAAATGATTAAAACATCAGTTTTTTTTTCTTTCATCACAAGCATGCAAATGTTTTTCTTCTGAATGAGGAGATTTGAGAAAAGAAAGCATGGAAAATCCTGAAATAGTGTCTGGCTTCTATTTCTCTTACTGAATAAAAGGTAATCTATTTTATCACCTTTTCCTATTGTATGAAAAATATTACATAAGTAAAATAAAAGCTTCTTTCTGTAATTTGATTGTAAAATAGCAGAATCAATTTTGTGCATATTTGTGTTCCCTTTGTTGATTTTTGAAATAGAATTTGTTCTTTACAGCCTGTTAAAATCGTTTGGGAAAATATTTTTATCTTCAGACTGTTTTTAAGTCAAGGAAAGGTATGAAACAGTTTTCTGAAAGGTAGGAGTCTACTATAGTGAAATAAGAATTCAAACTCTCTAGGTTTCTCCAACTTTTTGTAATAATACATAACCTCTTTCTGCCTGTGCATACAATGGTAAAGGTAAAAACAGGGAACAGAAATATACTCCACCAGTTTTCGCCAGGTGATCTGATATTCTGCTGCTTCATAGATGGGCTCTTCTGATGGTGGTAACCAGGCTGTCCTGAACTCAGAAACATCTCCACAGGGCTACTTGTCTTTTCATTTCCTTCAGGTTAATCTCTTCCTTCCCAAGAGGCAGATAGGAATCACAGTTTCTGAAGCGATTGTAAACGTAGATGTCAGAAAAATGTGGAAAGCAGTGATCATCATTGACAAGACATGGGAAAGAGTGTATCCATCTTATTCAACCAGCCCCATCTTCTCCACATTTGTGGTGGCTTCCAGCAGGTGCTTTGTGGAGGCTTGCCCTTTTGAGGACTTCCTCATTCACCTCTTTCTGCCTGTGGGCTACTGTGGATCCATTACATCTTTTTTCTCTCTTTCCCTGAAGTCCTACTTCTTCCTATTTGCCTTTGTACTACATTGTTAGTAATGGAATTCCATCCACTTATTTTCTCTTTCCTTTATTTTTTATGTAAGTAAAATTTATAGAATATACTGTTAACAAATTTAAACTGTAAAATTCAGTGATATTTACTGTGTAATTTAGTATTTCGCATATTCACAGTGTTGTTCAACCACAAAGTCTCTCTCTAGTTCTAAAACCTCTTCATCACTTCATAAAAACACCCAGTGCACATAATGCAATTAATTCCCACTCAATCCTTTTCCCATTCCCTGGTAGTCTCTAACCTGCTTTTGTCTCTATGGATTTGCCTATTCAGAATACATTATATAAAAGGAAACATACAATATATGACCTCATGTATCTAGTTTCTTTCTACTAGCATAATATTTTGCAGGTTTATCCAGTTTATCCAGCATGATCTCTATGTTGTGTTTTTTTAATGACACAAAAATTTTACATTGTACACACATAGCACAATGCGTTTACCCGTTCTTACACTGATGTTCATTACAGTTGTTGCCGTTTGTTATGAATGAGACTCATTATAAAAATACATGTACACATTTCTGTGTGGATATATATTTTCATTTCTCTTGGTATATACCTTGAAGCATTGGGTTTTATAGTAATTCTATGTTTAACTTTTTAAGAAACTGTTTTCCACAAATGCTGCATAATTGTAGATTCCCATCTGCAATGTACAAGGGTTCCTATTTCTTCACATACTCATCAACACTTACTATTTTTCATTTTCTTGCTTAAAACCAACTAGTGAATGTAAAGTGCTATCTTGTAGTTTTGATTTTCATTTTCTCAAAGACCAATAGCATTGAATATCTATTCATGTAGTTCTTGACCATTAATATTTTGTCCTCATCTTGAATAGAAAGCCTATGCAAGATCTTTGACCACTTTTAAGCTGGGTTGTTTGGTTTTCGTTGTTGTTCAGTTTTAAGAGTCTTTCATGTATTCCATTAAACCCTTACCAGATACATGATTTGAAAATATTTTCTTTCATACTGCAATTTGCCTTTTCACATTCTTGAATATACCCTTTGATGTACAAAAGTTTTTTTTTTTCTTTTTCAATTTTGTGAAGTCCAGCATGTCTTTATTTTCTTTTGCTCCTTTGCTTGTGGTTCCAAATCTAAGAATCCATTGCCAAATCTGAGATCATGAAGATTTTCCCTATGTTATATATCAGAGTTTTATAGCTTTTGCCTTTATATTTAGACTGTTCATTTTGAGTAAATTTTTGTGTGTACAGTGAGCTACAGTGAGGTCTGTAATGGTGTTACTTGACTAGACTATGATGATCAGTTTAGTTTAACACTGATCTCAATGTTGCTGTGAAGGTATGTTTTAGATGTGATTAACACAATAAATAGGCTTTAATTAACACATATTACCCTCCATTATGTGGGTGGACATAATGTGGGTGGAACTGAGCCAATCAGTTGAAGGCCTTTAACTAAAGATTAGGTTTTCTGAAAACAACACAAGGAATTCTGACTCAAGACTGAAATGTAGAAACTCTTATTAAGTTTTTAGTCTGCTGAACTGGTCTGTGATTGAATGGGTTTCAGATTCAAGACTGAATCAACTCTTACCTGAATTTCTAACCCTTTGCCCCACCCTGCAAATTTCAGACTTCTCAGCCCCTACAGGTGCATGACTTTTTTGCATTTGATTATCCCAAGTGTTGATATTCAATAAATCTCCAGCTTTCTTCCAACTGTAGTGATTGAAAGCATTGGCTCTAGAGTTAGACTGCCTAGGTTCAAATCCAGGTTCTTCCATTTACTATTTTGTGATCTTGGAAAAAATATTTAACTTATCCCTGCCTCCATTTTATAATGTATAAAATGGGTAGCTATATAAATGTGGTATTATGAGGAATGAATCCATTTAGAAATTAGTATTTATAAATCCCTTATTGCAATGTCCATGATAATTGATATATGTTTTAAATAAAAGAAATTTCATTTTCTTTTTTAAAGAGAATAAAAGAGTTTCTAGAATCAATTATTAACCAGTTGCTCATATAATTTATTTATTAAATTATGCCTATTTCGTTTTGAGATATGGAAGCTTATTGGTGCATATACAAAATGCATTAACACACAGATGAAATGGTATAAATAACATTTGTTTGATGAGTAATACTTAGACTTGGAGAAAAATGTGCACATGTGTTAACACACATATACACATACATTATTATGCATATATACATAACATATGAATGCAATATGAATACATATTCTATATGCATTTATATACATATAGAATTGCATACATAGATTTTGGAACACATCCACATTCTTATATGGCTATATAAAAATGCATCAGATTTTCATAAGAGAGGTTATACCTATATCATATTGGGTGAAATTTAATGTTTGTAAAAGTTTTGCCTTTTTAAAATGCCTTACAATCAACACACAGTGAGTTTAAAATCAATAAGGATAAGAGAGTATATTGATAATTAGATTATTACAAAGCATTCATGAGAGGTAGCAGAGTTTTCTTGGTTCTTATTTTAATAACTGCTGTATTGTATTCTTTGAAGAAAAAAATGACAAAGTTGCTTGTTTTTAACTTCATGTAGCCCCATTCTCACTATTTTAGTGTGACTATACTGTAAAACTAAGTTAATACTGTTTATTTTAAAAATTTAAATATACTTTCTTAAACTTTTGTTGCAAACTTTACAAAACATTATTCTGAGCAAAGAAATAAGGACTTGTCTAGTGCCTATTTTATACCAAATCAGTGTGGTACTTGTTTAGAAACCAAACTTTAAAGCAGAGAACTGTGAAATAAGGTGTCCCAGTGATGAGATCTTCTGACATCGAAAGAAGAGCCATGTTATGTGTTCACTAGCACAAACATACACCAAGACTCAGCCTCTAAAATATCTTTTTAATAAATAAAAATCTAAAAGAGAGTTTTGTTTTTTTTTTCCAAAATGGAAAGAAGACTACGTATTGGTAGCAGGAAAGAAAACAGAGTGACCAACAGTAATCTTCCTGATGAAATAATGTTGCATAAAATTGTGATTGATCAAAATACATTATTAAAAGATAGTATTTTAAAAGTTAAGTTAAAATAGATTTTATTTAGTATCTCATAATTAGCAATATACCTCAAGAAAAATAAAAATTATTTTCCAAATGCCTCTGACAAAATATGAAGCTTGATATTTAATATTGATCATTATAATAATATTTCTTGCTTTTTGTATCTTAATAGACTATCATTATTTTAATGTAATTTTTTTTCTTTCACTAGCTCTGTTCTCTGAGGTCAGAATGTTCTGCATTGCTGAAAATACTCAACTTTTTTAAATTAAGAAAATGACTAAGTAATGCATCTTTACATCAGAAAGTGGTACTGCTAAAATTCCTTCTTAATGTTCGAATAACAGAAATGTTTCTTTCAAATATGAAGAAAACATCTCCCAACATTACTTATCTAGTTCTTCAGCACATTCCGAGATGAAAGAGCTATTTACGACATTATTACCTTACAGCATTATTATTACATTAATTGTGTTGGGGAAGTGTTTCATAATTGTTCTCTACATAGATGTAAGTCTATGTCATTTCACGGCAATTAAATCAGCAGAGTTTTAAAAGTCTCATATACGTTAACGGAGCTTTGTGGAAGAAGCATCATCACCCTTTGAGCTCTACAGAAACTGGGATGATGACAACAGGATATGTTGAAAAACAAATAAATAAATAATATCACCAGGTTAAGTCTAGTAATATGACAAAAATAGCCAACATAAAACCTTCATAATATAAACACAATAGATAATAGATACACTAAAAACAGACACAGAATTGATTTCACAGCTGATTTCATAAGACAGAAAAGAAAAACATCCAAGTACCAGGAACACAGACTGAATCAAATGTTCAGGGGTAAATGTACAGGTTGACAATGTGGCAGTAGTGAGAATGGACACAGATATATCCTAAAAGCTATGATCTTGGGATCTTGAATTTAATATTCAGACAAAAAGGATGTGTGCATATCAGTCTCATAGGGCTGCCATAACAAAATTCCATAGGCAGAGTGACTGAAACAATAATTTATTTTCTCACATTTCAAGAGGCTAGAAATTCAAGATCAATGGGCCTTTATGGTTATATTCTGGTGAGACTTTTGTTAAAGAAAAAAAATATTCAGTAATACTTGCTAAAGCATGGTAAGGTAGCCTTCATTCAGGACCATAGTGACAGGGGTAGAGACTCTTGCAATGAGATTTTTGCACTGGGGGAGACAGATTGAGATGAACTCCAAACATAATGTGGGCAAGTGATAATTTATTGCTAAGAATCAAAGTGGAGGTCAGCAAGGAAAATAATTTAGGAGTATAATAACATCAGAAGTAAGGGGAATTTTGAGTAAACTGAGGTAGCAAGGTTTTTGCTAAAAGTGGATTTTTCAAGGAGGTGCACAGATAGGCCTATGAGAAGACTTAGGAGCCCAACTAAAGTTTAGTCAAGCAAAGAATGATAATTACTTATTTTCCTGATTTGTAGAGGACTGTCTTCTGGCTGTGTCCTCACATGATCATTCATCTGTGCATGCACAGAGAAAAAGAGAGAGAGAGAGATGTGATGGGAAAGGAGAGATCTGGTGTATCTTTTTCTTCTTATAAGGACACTAAATCTCTCAGATTAGATGACTTTTTGACCTCATTCAACCTTAATTATCTCCGAAGACCTGACTTCCAAATGCAGTTTCATTAGCAGTTAAAGCATTAACATATAATTTGTGGAAGAAACATTGTAGTTCTTAACAATGTGATGAGACTGTACATAGAACCTTCGTGATGCCCATCAGCTGTAGACTGAATAAAGAAAATGTGGTACATATAAACCAGGGAATACTATGCAGCTATAAAACATGAGGTTGTGCCCTTTGCAGCAACCATAGATGGAGCTGGAGGCCATTATCCTGAGCAAATTGACAAACAGAAAACCAATTACCACATGTTCTCATTTATAAGTGGGAGCAAAACATTGAGTACCCATGAACACAATGAAGGAAACAATAAACACTGAGGCCTTTTTGAGAGTGGAGGGTGGTAGGAGGGTAAGGATTGAAAAACAGTCTATTGGCAATTATGCTGATTACCTGGATAACAAAATTATCTGTACACCAAACCCCTGTGACAGGCAATTTACCCATATAACAAACCTGCACATGAACCTCGAACCTAAAATAAAAGCTGAAGGCAAAAGGAAAAGAAGAGCAAAGCAAGTGCTATCAAGAAAGACCTGGGCAAATATAAAGACCTGGTCTGCCACCAGTGATAACAGTGTTGAATTCTGAAAGAGGCTCTGAGCCATAATTTTTAAAAATGATTCAAATATTTAAAAACTTTGAAATATGTTTTTGATGAAGAAGGCCAACTCCCTGTTAGTAGCATTATCAAATCTGGTACCACTTACGAGGATAACAATAGCTAATGAAATGAAAGTACTACTTTGTCGAATCTAAAACATTAAAAGTAAAGGAAAGATGCCACTTCTGCTACCTTGTACCAACTTCTGTTGCTGATGTTTTCTTGAGATGGAGTCTTGCTCTGTTGCCCAGGCTGGAGTGCAGTGGTACAATCTCAGCTTACCACAATCTCCACCTCCTGGGTTCAACCAGTCTCCTGCCTCAGCCTCCCCAGTAGCTGGGAATACAGATGCATGCCACCATGCCCAGCTAATCTTTGTATTTTTAATAGAGACAGAGTTTCACTATGTTGACCAGCTGATCTCGAACTCCTGACCTCGTGATCCTCCCACTTCAGCCTCCCAAAGTGCTGGGATTACAGGCGTGAGCCACCACACCTGGCTGCTCATGTTTTCAAAGATTTAATGGCTGGCTATATTACCTTTCTAAGAATTAAAAAATAATAATTACTTAAAAAAGAGAATTCAAAAGTAGTCTTACACAAATATGTTCAATTAATCTTTGGAAAAATTACCAGGCTATTTCAATAGGGAAAAGACAGTCCATCAAAACTTATGCTGAAATAAATGTATATAGATATAAAAAAAACTCAAACTATACTTACACAATGCATAATAACTTACTCAAATTAAATAATAGTAACCTGCAAAATAATTTTATTCACTCTTCTAAGAACACATAAGAGAAATCTTCGTGAACTTGCAGAGGGCAAAGATTACTGGGATAGAACATCACCATCATTTATCATAAAATGATAAAATTGACTTGAGCAATGTTAAAATTATTGCTTTTTCTAAGATAGTATTAAATCAATTTTAAAAACAATCTGACAATAAGGAGAAAGTATTTGCCATATGTGTGGCATAACATGTCTTTTCACATTTTATAAAGAATTCTCACAAGTCAGTATTAAGTAAAGAAACAACGCAATTTCGGAAATCACTTCAAAAAAAACAATATACAAGTGGATAGTAAGATTATATGGTCATTATTCAGGAAATTAAAATTTTAAAAATCAGTGAAATACCATTTCACACTTACTAGAATGACTAAATTTAAAATTCCAATCCAACTCTAGATGTTGAAAAAGATCTATAGCAACTGTATTCTCACAGTCTGCTCATAGGGATATAACTACTTTGAAAAATAGGTTCTTTTAAAGATAAATATATATTTACAATATGTCTCAGTGATTTCATTCCTTAATATTTATATAAAAGAATCAAAAGTATATGTCTACAGAAAAACATTTTTATAAATGTTTATTTATAATGTCTTTATTTATAATGGCTCCAAACAAGAAGCAACTCAAATGTTCATCACAGGTGAATAAATTTTAAAAATATGGGATAGCCAAACAATGAAATATTATTAAGCAATAAAAACAGTGAATTACTGATGTGTGTGATAGTGGAAATGAGTCTCAAAATATTAGACTGAATGAAGAATATAAATAAGAAAAAATGTGCACTGCATAATTTTGATTAATAAAGTTTTGAACAGAAAGAAATAATCTCTATTCACCGAAAGAAAATAAGTAAATTTCTGCTATCATTGTAAGAAAAACAAGGGGGTACTTAGTATAATGTAATTTTTTATACTTAATTCTGGAAGTAATTATAAGGTATGATATTTTTAATAACGCATTGAACTTAAAATGAGTGGATTTTATTTTATGTAGGTTAAATCTCAATTTCAAAATGTATGTGCTGTTTTTAAGAAACAAACACGATTTCATTAGATTATACAATAAGTGTACAAGGAAGAGATTCCTAGTGAATATTAATAAAATGAAAGCTAGTAGGTCTATAAGTGTTTTACAATTAAATTAAAAATATCTGTTGGCACGTGATCACACACATGCACATACATACACTGATCAAATAGCTCATATTTAACAGAAAGGGAATATTTGTTAAGAAAATATAAAACATGAATCTTTGGGTATATACAAATATAGATTCAACATATTAAAAAGCCAAAAAGAGAAACTGATCAAAGTAACAGTGGTAAATTAAAACAACTTTAGTACAAAATTGGTCAGAACATTTTTTTTCAACTTTGAGTTCAAGAGGTACATGTGTAGGCTTGTTATGGTTTTCTCTTACTAGCTCACAATATTTCTAAAATCTTCAGGTCTACTCTAAAAAAATGCAAATGATATTCAGTGGCATTTTCAGTACATCTTTTAGGATGCTCATACCTGAAAGCAGCAGAAAATCTACTGAAATTTTTTTTTTTTTTTTTCAAATTTGGGAAATGAGAAAAAAAGAGAAATGAGAGAATGAGAAAAAAAGACTTAGGGCAAGATGACCTTCACATTTATTTTGAGAAGAATTCAGGCTGGGTGTGGGGCATCATAAAATTCAGGGCCAGAATAGATTTAAAAAAGGCTGAAGAAGGATGATTTTGCTTTCTCTTCTTAGGATAGAACATACATTCTCCTGCCCTTGAATGTGAGTCTTTTGGTTCTAAGCCTTTAGACTTTGACTAAATTCTACCACTGTCTTTGGAGTTAAACTAGATTATATCACGGAAGATTGTGGGAATTCTGGGTCTCCAATCTCATCAGCCAATTTTTATAATAAACGGCTTTGTATATATTCATCTATGTATTTTATTGGTTCCATTTCTCTGCAGAACTCTAACCAATACAGTGGCCAAAGAAACATCAAGCCAGAAATAATGACTTTATCTAAGAATGTTAGATCATATATTCAACAGGATCAGTACCTTTCCTGGTGGATAGACACTGGAGAAAGTGATTGAGTCACCATTGTTTCCACCACAAGAATTGGTAAAGAAACCATGCACATCACATGAAATACCAGTGCTAAACATAGTCACATGCTTTAGCAACTCAATTCCATAGTTGTGCTTTTTCTTATTGGTACAATTTCAAAAATGCCCAGTCCTGTGGAGAATGTATGTATACTTTCCCTAGAACCTAAACTTACCTTAGATGTAAATGAAGCTCTGAAGTTACTGCATTCAGCATCCAAGTTAGAATGACTGAGTGATATGTAATAGTGTCCCAGAGTTTGATGAATTTAACTAAACAACATTAGTTATTGTGTGTAATCCAAGCACTTTGGGAGGCTGAGATGGGAGGATTGCTTGAACCAAGGAATTTGAGACCAGCCGGGGCAACATGGCATTGTTACTAAAAAATATAAAAAAATTAGCAGGGTGTGGTGGTGTGTGCCTGTAGTCCCAACTACTTGAGAAGCTGAGGTGGGAGGATCACTTCAGCCCAGGAGGCTGAGTCTGCAGTGAGCCCTGGTTTCACCACTGTACTCCAGCCTGGGCGACAGAGTGAGATCGTGTCAAAAAGCAACAAAAGTTATTTATTCATGTCAAAAACAGCAAATGTTTACTGATGGAGAGAGAAGAAAATAACTAATAATAAAGTGAATACCTTTTGGAAAACTGAATAATGAAATACATTCACTGTTTGCTACTCCATACTACTTATTGCATTCTCTAATAAGTAAAAGCAAGTAATTTTTATGCTTGCAATAATATGAGAGCTTGTGTAGATGATCTGGCAATCCCCATTACTTCTTCTTTCTAGGAGGATAACTATTTTCCAGTGCCCTTTATGATAGGGAAGCAATCAAATTTATCAACCAAACTTTTTTTTTTCCAAAATAAATAGGAAAGGGGAGCTATTAAAATGTCTGGGAAAAAAGGATAAATGTGATTGTCTCTAACCAGTCACAATATACAGTAGCCCTATATAGGGTCCTAATTCTAGTTTCCAAAAAAATATTCCTTTATTGCTGAAACAAGATAATATAATTGATGAAGGCTTTATGTGATTCTTGCATTTTCTAAGTTCCCACAATTTACTGTTATTTATAATCATTACTCTTTCAGCTGTGTCAATTATTTTATGATTATCTCAATCACTAAACATTCCTTGTTGAGTATTTTCTGTTTCCTTCATTGTTACCTGGAATGTATCTTCATTTATCATTCAAAAACATTTATAATCTCATGCTTTTTATCTCTACAAGCTATTCTCCCTTTTATTCTACTTTTTTCCTCTATGTTCTATGTTTACTTTGTTTTACCTTTTTATTTTTTCCCTGACTGTACTTATTTCTTTGAATATTGTGAGTAAAGATTGCTTATCAATCTAACAAATACCTTTCTTTATTTTATTTTATTTTTTTTTTTTGAGACAGAGTCACACTCTGTCACCCAGGCTGAAATGCATTCGTACAATCACAGCTCACTGCAGCCTTGACCTCCTAGGCTCAGGCGATCCTCCTTCCTCATTCTCCAGAGTATCTGGGACTACAGGTGTGCAGCACCACACCTGGCTAATTTTTTTGTATTTTTTAGTAGAGACAGGGTTCTGCCATGTTGCCTATGCTCATCTTGAACTCCTGGGCTCAAGGGTTACACCTATCTCGGCTTCCTAAAGTACTGGGATTACAGGAGTGAGCCATCACATCCAAAAAATACTTTTCTTAATACCACTTTTTAATTAATAATTTATTATTTTGTCTTCGCATTAAAAAAGTCAGTTAATCACCAAATTTATCTGCAATCTTTTTTCTTCCACTGTTTCTCACTTACACCTTGGCTTATTAATAAACCTAAACAAACACAGTACTCAATGATGATTCTTTTACCTTGTCTTCTTCTTGGCTGGATATATAGTTTTAATAAGAGATTATTCTATATTCCATGAGTTCTAGCTCAGTTGAAAATATTTGTTTATTTTATTCAGCTTTCCTGACTAGATAATTCTTGTGTACATCTGAAGTCTTTTTAGATGTATGTACATTTCTTCTTTGTGATACCCTATTTTCAGAAGACTATGGTATATCCTTTTTTTATAAGGTACTTTCTTTTATATTTGTCTAAGAGGTATTTTTTTCTCTTCTTTTCTTAGAGTCTATTATCTCATAAGGCTACATCTCACTTTGCAATTTAAATGTTCCAGCAGTGAACTGTTTTAGTTGATACTTGCTTAACCATTATTTCTCACTACATGACATGCCAAGGTGGTTTGGTCTCAAGAGCATTTTAGCTTCATTCATGTTCTCCACCAATACTCTGCACAGCAAAAGAAACTATTAATAGAGTGAACCGGCAACCAAAAGAATGGGAAAACATTTTTGCAATCTACCCATATGACAAAGGACTAATATCCAGAATCTACGAAGAACTTAAACAAATTTACAAGAAAAAAAAACAAACAACCCCATCAAAAAGTGGGCAAAGGATATGAACAGACGCTTTTAAAAAGAAGACATTTATGCAGCCAGAAAACATATGAAAAAAAGCCCATCATCACAGGTCATTAGAGAAAGACAAATAGAAACCACATTGAGATACTACCTCATGCCAGTTAGAATGGCAATCTTTAAAAAATCAGGAGACCACAGATGCTGGAGAGGATGTGGAGAAATCGGAACGCTTTTACACTGTTGGTGGGAGTGTAAATTAATTCAACCATTGTGGAAGACAGTGTGGCAATTCCTCAAGGATCTAGAAATAGAAATACCATTTGACCCAGCAATCCCATTACTGGGTATATACCCAAAGGATTATGAATCATTCTATTATAAAGACACATGCACACATATGTTTATTGCAGTACTGTTCACAATAGCAAAGTCTTGGAACCAAACCAAATGCCCATCAATGATAGACTGGATAAAGAAAATGTGGCACATATTCACCATGGAATACTATGCAGTCATTAAAAAAAGATGAGTTCATGTCCTTTTCAGGGATATTGATGAAGCTGGAAACCATCATTCTCAGCAAACTGACACAAGAACAGAAAACCAAACACCTCATGTTCCCACTCATAAGTGGGTATTGAACAATGAGAACACACGGACACAGGGAGGGGAACATCACGCACTGTGGGGTGGGTGGCTATGGGAGAAACAGCACGGGGTGGTGGGATTGGGGAGGGCTAGCATTTGAAGAAATACCTAATGTAAATGATGGGGTGATGAATGCAGCAAACTACTACCATGGCACAAAGAATCTAGAAAACTTAGAAGAAATGGATAAATTCCTGGAGACATACACCCTCACAAGATTAAACCAGGAAGAAGTTGAATCCCTGAATAGAACAATAACAAGTTCTAAAATCGAGGCAGTAATTAATAACCTACCAACCAAAAAAAGCCCAGGACCAGATGGATTCACAGCAGAATTCTACTAGAGGTACAGAGGAGCTGGTACCATTCCTTCCGAAACTATTCCAAACCATAGGGAAAGAGGACCTCTTTCCTCACTCATTTTATGAGGCCAGCATCATCCGAATACCAAAATCTGGCAGAGACACAACAAAAACAGAAAATTTCAGGCTAATAATCTTGATGAACATCAATGCTCAAATACTCATTAAAATATGGGCAAACCAAATCCAGCAGCACATCAAAAAGCTTATCCACCACAATCAAGTTGGCTTCATCTCTGGGATGCAAGGAGGGTTCAACAAATGCAAATCAATAAATGTAACCTATCAACCAACCCAAAGGCCCATCAATAATAGACTACATAAAGAAAATGTGGTACATATATGCCGTGGAATACTATGAAGCCATAATAAGGATGATTTCATGTCCTTTGCATTGACTTGGTTGGAGCTGAAAACCATTATTCTCAACAAACTAGCACAGGAACAGAGAACCAAACACTATATGTTCTCACTTTTAGGTGAGTTATGAACAATGAGAACACAGGGAGGGGAACATCACACACTGAGGCCTATTGGGGGGTGCGGGTCAGGGGAGAGATAGCGTTAGGAGAAATACCTAATGAAGATGATGGGTTGATGTGTGCTGCAAACCACCATGGCACGTGTATACCTATGTAACAAACCTGCACGTTCTGCACATGCATCCCAGAACTTAAAGTATAACCAAAAAAAATTCTGCTTGCCTCTAAAGTTCTCTACTGTTATTACTGCCTACAGTGATAGTCATTCTATTGTCATAGATGGCAATCTAACATTTCAAATGAGCTAACAAAAATTGTTTTTGATTCCTTGTAAGTCAAAAGTATTGATCCTAAGGTTCTGGGCTTCATGACATCTGACTAGAGACACCCATTACTGTCCTGCTCTTCAAAGAAGAACCAAAACAGTAAGTAGGTAATAATACATCAAACTGAGCAGTCAAGAGAAAACACTGGGATTCAGCAGGGAGGTGACAGGGAACCTCTGAGGAACAGAAAGAGAGGAAGCAAAACAGCCATCCAGGTCAGAATCAGCTCAGAGCCAGGAGGAGCTCTCCACTGTGGGGAAAAGAAGAGAGGTTCCCAGTGGCTTATATTCTCACCAGAGTCCCAAAATTCTAGCCACAGAAGAGACCCCTAAGGCCTTTATGCACCCTGAGATTAGTATAGAGAGGTGTAGAGAGTCCACATAAGGGTATTGTTCTAAGAGGAAGTTCACGTTGGGTCACACAGAAACCCCTGAGACCCAAGCAGCTGCAGCAAAGTGCCATTTTGAGAGTCCAGCCTCCAACAGTTTATATTCTTCCCTGGAACCTAACTGTTTTCCAATATCCACATCCTTAGAGCACAGCTGATATCCCCCATATCCACCCACACAGCAGCAACATCAGGATGCCTGCCGGACCCAGTGATGATATGAGATCTCCAGCATTCTAGTGCACGTGGTGTCTTTTGCTCAGAAAATGAGTATTGCAGTGCATCACACCAGGGATCCTGCCCTCAACACTAAAGAAGACAAAATTTTTACTCCCCAGAGCCTAAGAACTGCCCACTTGGGGCTTCTGCCACTGAGAGTAACACAGTCACCCTCTGGCCACTGGGCTGCCATGCACCTACAAATCCCTCAAAGAACCCAAAGACTGGCTCACCTGTGTGCCATCCTGGGGTCTGACAACATGCTCATCAGTGCCCACTTGCAGCTGATGCTGGTATGCAAGAATGCTGTCCAGAGACCTTTAAACTGATCTGCCTCACTAGCCAGTACTGGACCCCATGTAAGCTTTCTGGGAGGCTATATCAGGTCTGCCCCACATATAATTACAACTGCTGACATTCTTATGTGTCATTGAGGGCCCACAAGCAGTGTGCATTGAAAGCCCATGCACACTTCCTGGGGTCCTGGAAACTGGACCACCCAGTCTACCTCTGCCACCATTTATGCCCATGCATGCTAATCAAGGGCTGGCTCACTGCTGCTGCCATCACTGTTGGCACCTGAGCATGCCACCTGAAGGCCCAAACACCCACCTTATTGGACCTGCCATCACCAGATCCCACAAACATTATGTGATTGCATTAGAATCAGCACTATTAGCCCACTGCTGCCACCATGGGTGCACCAGGACCAGCTCACCCAGTGTGCTGATGCCCAACAAAACCTCAACACAGCCCTCACTAACAACTGCAGCTGCCTAAGTCTCTGAGGAACTCACAGACACCACTGATACTGACTGCAAATAAATCATATAGAGACTACACTACTATGCCCACCCAGAAACAAAGCCAAAGCACTCTACCCAACCAACACTATAGACACATCTATAGAAATGTCGTTCACTACAAAAGCCAATGGACAAAATGAGAAGTAACTGCTATACCAGAGGCACAGATGTAAACATAATGACACAAGAAACATAAAAAAGTAAGGAAACATAACAACTTCAAAGGAACACAATAATTATCAGAAACAGACTTCAAAGGAAAGAAAATCTGAGATGTCTAAACATTTTTCTTTCAAAATAATAAATTAAAGAAATTCAGTGAGATACAATAAAACATCAATAATAGAAATCGGGGGAAAGTCTGCATAGAGACATATATCAAAATTAAATAAGTAAACTAAAAATCTGAAATTGAAAATTTCAAAGAATGAAATAAATAATACAATTGAAATTTTCAAAATAGACTATTTCAAGCAAAGAAAAAATTCCTGAGCTTGAAGACAGGTCTTTTGAAATAACCCAGTCAGACAAAAAAGTATAAAAAAGAATGAAGAAAATCTACGTGACATGTGAGACATCATAAAGCAATCAAGTGTTCCAATTTGAGGAGTTCTGGAAAAAGAAGAGATGAGCAAATGCACAGTAGATAGAAAGAAATAAAATCAGAGCAGAACTAATCAAAATGGTGACTAAAAAATGCAAAGTATTAATGAAACAAAAAGTTGTCTTTAAAAAATATAACATTGACAAACTGCTAGCTAGATTAACCAGGAGGAGATGACCCAAGTAAATAAAATCAGAAGAGGAAAAAAATGGCATTACAATAGACACCACAGAAATGCAAAGGATCAGTATAGACTATTATGAACAACTATATGCTAACAAATTGGAAAACCTACAGAAAACTGAAAAATTCCTAGACATATCAACTTACCAAGATTGAACCAGGAAGAAATATAAAATTTGAACAAACCAGTTACATGTAACAAAATTGCATCAGTAATAAAAAGCATCCACAGAATTGGATGGGGGTTTACCACTGAATTCTACCAAATTAATAAAGAAGAAGTAACACTAATTCTTCTTAAACTGTTCTGAACAATTGAAGATGAGAGAACTCCTTCTAATTAATTCTATGAGGCTAGCATTACCCTGACATCAAGCCAGACTAGAATAGAACAACAACAAAAACTACAGACCAACATCACTAGTGAACATTAATATAAAGTCCTCAAAAAGTACTTGCAAACCAAACCAAACAACACGTCAAAAAGATAATACACCATGATCAAATGGGATTTATCCCAGGGATGTCAGGATAGTTCAGCATATGCATATCAATAAGTGTGATATATCTCATCAACAGAAAAAGGGGGAAATACTATATGCTTATTTCAATAAACGAAAAAGTGTTTGATAAACTTCAGCAGCTCTTTATAATAATTACTCTTAACCAACTAGGCATAAAAGGATCATACCTCAGAAAAATTAAGGTCGCATGTAACAAATCCACCAACAGCATCAGAATCCATGTGGAAAAGCTGAAAGCCTCTAAGAAGAAGAAGAACAAGCAAGGAGACCCACTTTCCACAATTCAATATAATACTTAATTCTAAGCCAGAGCAATCATGCAAGATAAAAAAAATAAAAGGATTGGCTTTTTGTTCTTGGGTCAGTTTGCTGAGAATGTTGGTTTCCAGATTCATCCAAGTCCCTACAAAGGACACGAACACATCATTTTTTATGGCTGCGTAGTATTCCATGGTGTATATGTACCACATTTGCTTTGCCTAGTCTATCATTGATGCATTTGGGTTGGTTCCAGGTCTTTGCTATTGTACATAGGTGAGTGTTGAACAACGAGAACACAAGGACTCAGGGAGAGGAGCATCACACACAGAGGACAGTTAGGGGGTAGGGGAGAGAAAATGGGGGGTGGGGAGGGAGGGGGGGTGGGGAGGGAGGAGGGGTGGGGAGGGATAACATGGGAAGAAATGCTAGACGTAGTATGCACCTAAAGTAAAATAAATTAAAAATAATAATAATAATAAAAGGAATTAGAAAAAGAAAGTTAAATGATTTATCTCTGTAGATGACATGATCTTAAACATAGAAATACCTAAAAACTCCACCTAAATACTTTTAGAACTAATAAATTCAGCAAAGTTACAAGATAAAAAATCAACATATACAAATCAGTAGTGTTTCTATGCACCAATAGTGAACCAGCTGAAAAATAAATTGAGAAAAACATCATTTTTATAATAGCTACCCAACAGAACACCTAGGAATAAATTTAATCAAGGAGGTAAAAGGTCCTTAAAAACCATAAAACACTAATAAAAGAAATTTAAGAGGCCACAAACAAATTGAAAGACATCTTATGCTGAAGAACAAAATAACATACTTCTAAAATGACTATACTATCCATAGCAAACTACACATTCAAATCATTTCCTATCAAAGTACCAAAGGTATTCTTCAGAGGAATAGAAAAAAGAAAAACCCTAAAATTTGTATGGAGCCACAGAAGACATCAGATAACCAAAACAATCCTGAGCAAAGAGAAAAAAATACCTGCAGACATCACACTACCTGACTTCCAAATACACTACAGTTTTAGTATCCAGAACAACACAGTAAAACAGATACATAGACCAATGGGACAGAATAGATCACCTAGAAAGAAGTTCAAGTATATACAGCCAACTGACTTTTGACAAAGCTGCCAGCAATATACATTTGGGAAAGCAAATCTTTCTTTTTTTTTTTTTTTTTTTTTTAATTTTTTTTTATTTTATTTTATTTTTTTATTGCATTTTAGGTTTTGGGGTACATGTGAATAACATGCAAGGTTGTTGCACAGGTGCACACCTGGCAGTATGATTTGCTGCCTCCCTCCCCTTCACCTATATCTGGCATTACTCCCCATGCTATCCCTCCCCAACTCCCCACCCCGCCACTATCCCCCCTCCCCCCCAACAGACCCCCGTGTATAGTGCTTCCCTCCCTGTGTCCATGTGTTCTCCTTGTTCAACACCCGCCTATGAGTGAGAACATGTGGTGTTTGATTTTGTGTTCTTGTGTCAGTTTGCTGAGAATGATGTTTTCCAGGTTCATCCATGTCCCTACGAAGGATGTGAACTCCTCCTTTTTAATGGCTGCATAATATTCCATGGTGTATATGTGCCACATTTTTCCTGTCCAGTCTATCATCGATGGGCATTTGGGCTGGTTCCAGGTCTTTGCTATTGTAAACTGTGCTGCAATGAACATTCGTGTGCATGTGTCCTTATAGTAGAACGATTTATAATCCTTTGGATATATGCCCAGTAATGGGATTGCTGGGTCAAATGGAATTTCTATTTCTAGGTCCTTGAGGAATCGCCACACTGTTTTCCACAGTGGTTGAACTAATTTACACTCCCACCAACAGTGTAAAAGTGTTCCTATTTCTCCACATCCTCTCCAGCATCTGTTTTCTCCAGATTTTTTAATGATCGCCATTCTAACTGGCGTGAGATGGTATCTCAATGTAGTTTTGATTTGCATTTCTCTGATGACCAGTGATGATGAGCATTTTTTCATATGTTTGTTGGCCTCATGTATGTCTTCTTTTGTAAAGTATCTGTTCATATCCTTCGCCCATTTTTGAATGGGTTTGTTTGTTTTTTTCTTGTAAATCTTTTTTAGTTCATTGTAAATTCTGGATATCAGCCCTTTGTCAGACGGGTAGGCTGCAAAAATTTTTTCCCATTCTGTTGGTTGCCGATTCACTCTATTGACTGTTTCTTTTGCCGTGCAAAAGCTGTGGAGTTTGATTAGGTCCCATTTGTCTATTTTGGCTTTTGTTGCCGATGCTTTTGGTGTTTTGGTCATAAAGTCCTTGCCTACGCCTATGTCCTGAATGGTTTTGCCTAGGTTTCCTTCTAGTGTTTTTATGGTGTTACGTCTTATGTTTAAGTCTTTAATCCATCTGGAGTCAATTTTAGTGTAAGGTGTCAGGAAGGGGTCCAGTTTCTGCTTTCTGCATATGGCTAGCCAGTTTTCCCAACACCACTTATTGAACAGGGAATCCTTTCCCCATTGCTTGTTTTTTTCAGGTTTGTCAAAGATCGGGTGGTTGTAGATGGGAAAGCAAATCTTTCTTAACAAATGGTGCTTAGCAAGCTTTATATCCACTTGTCAGAAATGAAAGGAGACCCTTATCTTTCACCATATACAACAATCAATTCAAAATAGATTAAAAATTTAAACATAGGATTCAAATCTATACAACTGCTTGAAGAAAACATAAAGGAGACACTTTAGGAAATGTTTATGAGTAAGACTTCACAAGAACAGGAAACAAAACTAAAAAGGAACAAATCACACTGTATTAAACTCAAAAGCCTCTGCATAACAAAGAAAAAACTCAACAGAGTGAAAAGGCATCCTGTAGAATGGGAGAAAATATTTGCAGACTAATCATCTAACAATAAACTAATATCCAGAATACAAAAGGAACTCAAACAACTAATCAGGAAAAAACAAATAATGACATTAAAAAGTGGGCAAAGGATTTAAATAGATATCTCTCAAAAGAAGACATATAAATGACCAACAGGTCTATGAAAAAATGTTCAACATTGCTAATCATCCGAAAATGAAACCCAAAACGATAATAAAATATCATTTTACTGAAATTAGCATGGCTGTTATAAGAAACATAAAAAATAGCAAATGCTGATGGGGATGTGGAGAAAGGGGATCTCTTTTATTCCTACATTATTGGTGGGAATGTAAATCAATGTAGCTACTATGGAAAACAGTATGCAGGTTTCTCACAAACTATAAATAAAACTACCATATGATCCAGCAATTGTGCTACTGCATATATATCCAAAAGACAGGAAATCAGTATGCTGAGGAGACATCTGCACCCCCTTATTTTATTGCATTACTATCCAAAGTAACCAAGATATGGAGCCAAACTAGTATTCATCATTAGATGAATGGCTAGAGAATGTGGTAAATATACACAACAGAATACTACTAAGTCCTAAAAAAGAAAACAGTGCTGTATTTTCAGTAACTTGGATGGAACTAGAAGTCATTATGTTAAGTGAAATAAGCCAGGCATGGAAAGACAAAAATCGCATTTTCTCACTCCTATGTGGAAGCTTAAAAAAAAAAAAAAAAAAGTGATCTCATGGAGCTAAAGAGTATAAAGATGGTTATCAGAGACTTGGAAGGGTGGGGCTGGAATGTAATGAGTACAAACATGCAGTTAGATAAAAGGTGTAAGTTCTAGTGTTCAATAGCATAGTAGGGTGAATACAGATACTAATAATTTATAATGTATGTCATAACAGCTAGAAGAGAATATTAGAAATGTTCTCAACACCAAGAAATGATAGATATTTCACTTGATGGACATCTTAAATACTCTGATTTGCTTATTACGCATGGTATATATGTATCAAAATATCACATGTAATCTAAAAATATGTAAAATTATTATGTATCAATAAAAATATATTGATCCTATATAAGAAGCTTTTCTTATATGTATATGTGACTTCTTTAAGGAAATAGAAAATAATTGGGAATGAGCTTAAAGAGGTTTAAGCAAACTGACACAAGAACACAAAACCAAACACCACATGTTCTCACTCATAGGAGGGTGTTGAACAAGGAGAACACATGGACACAGGGAGGGGAGCACTATACACGGGGGTCTGTTGCAGGGGAGTGGGGGGGGACAGCGGTGGGGGGAGTTGGGGAGGGATAGCATGGGGAGAAATGCCAGATATGGGTGAGGGGGAGTGAGGCAGCAAATCACACTGCCATGAATGCACCTATGCAACAACTTTGCATGTTTTTCACATGTACCCCAAAACCTAAAATGCAATAAAAAAAAAAAAAGAGGTTTAAAAAAGCAAAAAGCAATTTATTTTTCTTTATTGTACATGTACTTTGGATATAGCCCCTTTTTGAATAAATTCTATTTATAGAGGCGTAATCACTTGGGCTCTTTCAGATATTTATCTGTATGCATTGTTTAGTTCCCAGGAAGAGATCTTTGCTCAATATTGAGTCATGACTTATTTATAGTACTTTCCAATCCATTAAATTCAACATGAATTCTTGGAGTTTTGCCAGTACAGGGTCTATTCTGTGTTTTCCTTTTCTTTTACAATTTTCAGATGCTCAAACATGACTTGTCAAGCTAAATCATTACATACATTCTCTCCTTCATTGTTTTGTGGCAAGGTTTTCTGCCGTATAGCATCTGGTCCATACTATTATTTTTATTGAAATGAAACCCATTATAATGCATCCACAACTCCATGGGTTGAGAGTTTATCTCTGGATTAGTATGTTTTCAACAGTATACACTCTACAGAATCATTCTAAATTATTTATTATAAACTTAAATGAAGTAAATAAAGCTCTGCATTTTATTAACTTTTTAAAATTCTTAAATGCCAACAGATTACAAGATTTTGAAAAATAAAAAAGAGAACTGTTGACAACATTTAACCTTCAGGCACAACAAGAAATAATCATTTTTCTGTAATGCTTTTTCCATTTATTGATACGTGCTATATTAAACTGGATAAAGCAATGGTACCTATTGCTTTTTCTGAAAGAATGCATTTCGTAGGAAAAGATAATTTATTTTTTTCTTCGATGAATTTACTCCCATTGTTGTCAAACATGTATTTTATTGTTGTTGTCTTTCCTGTTTTTTGTTTCTTTTTGGTAAACTTTGTGCACATGACTCAAAACTATTTTCACAGGAATAACTGACACAAAATATATAATGAGTCCTTAGAAAATAGGACAAAATTTCTCCCAGTCTCTATATTTGGAGATCTTTGTGTCTGTACTCTATTTTGTGGTCTGTGAGTTAGATAGGCCTAGAATGAATAGTTATTCCATTTTTATGAGACAGATGACATTCAATTAGTTATTTTAAATCTTACTTCTATTATGTATAACATATAGACAATGGTATTTCTTTGAGGGTTGGTACAGGAATTAAGATTATGTAAATAAACCCATACACATTCCGAGGCTCATGCACATATAGAAACATTGCATTTGCCAAGAAAAGATACCACAGAAAAGAGTAATAGTGGTAATATTATTACAAACTCGTTTGACTCATTAATAAATAATTTTAACCTAAGTATAAAAATATACCTTGTGTTTGCTTACAATAAAAATTTACATATAACATTAATACATGTAGCTGTCAATGGATTATTAATAATATTAAACAAATAGCATTATAAATATACTTAAATTCAAACATAAGCTATATTTGTTTTAAATATCTATACTAAATATGAACACTATGTTGACAGAGGACATACATATTTTTATGCAATTATAGTTTACTTCTTTTATGCCTTTGAAGATATTGCTGATTAATAATTCAGTAAAAATTCTACCTTCTCCACCTCCAACATAAAGGCAGTAATAATCATTTAGTCATGTTCTTTGTAATTAGAACTGAATTTATACCAGTCATACCAATGGCATGCTAAGTATAAGTACACTAAGGAACTCTAGGGAAATATTTTGCATTCCTCTTTTTGGTAAATCTCCACTTCCTGCCTTAGAGTTAAGTAAGTGATCTTGTGCCAATGAAGAATGAAAACCCTTGCCAACAGAGCTCCTACCAACATTTGCCTTGTTATGTGCAAGGCTCTGATTGATGAAGCCTCTTGGTTTTTCAGCCATTTACAACTGTAAGTGTCACTAATTGATACATTGTTCAAGCAAAGGGCTTCCTTCACCATTAAAGGACACATAGAATCATAAACTCTATAGCCATTTGGAAATTTAGAGCTCACCAAGTGTAGTATATAATCTCTTCATCCATGTTTATTGGGAGAATAATGATAGTAAAGTTAATTGATGGAGCTTAATCAACTCAGTACTATTAAATAATATAATGCCCTGGATGTTAAATTTCTGCCAACAGTGTCTTTGATTCATCCAATAATACTGGATACCCTCCCTTAAAATTCTGTATGCTAAAATGCTTCATTTGCAAGTTTATAGGATAAATATTCTACATAGGTAATTTAAAAGGTATCATCTAGCCAAAAAAATTTTTTTAAAAAATTAAAGTAACAAATTGAAATAATTCCTACATTACACATTAAGTATTTTTAGATGACAATGAGATAGAGTAGTAACAAATTTTATTATGTATAATATGCAGAGGTGAAATAATAGTTTCTGGCAGTTTCCAAAACTTGCTGTTTTTGATGACCCTACAGTTTGGAGGAATCCTGTGAAGACATTTTGTGGAATATCCTTTTGTGAGACAGTGTGATGCTTTTCACATAATCTGACTGAGATTATGTGTTTTGGGGAGGAAAACCACAGAGGCAAACTGCCATTTCCATCACATCCTATCATGAGTACATACATCCACGCTTCTTGTCATTGTTGATGATCAGTGTTTGTCTCATGTAGCGTTTGTACAGCGTAAAGTTATTTCACACCCCCTTTTCTTTCTGTACGGCACTGTTTGGAAGAAAGTAACAAATGAGGTGTAATGGATGAAATAAATAAGTAAAATGGTAATTCAGTACTAATAATGGATTGTAAATACATGGATGAGAAGTTGTAAATATGTAAGTTCAATCAAAATTATGTCTACAATATTAGAAAATAAAATTAAAGCAGCTATGTAGTTGAAATAAAAGGGTAGTAAACATGAAGTGCTTTTTAAAGAAACTGTATTTTAGAGCAGTTTTAACAGTATAGAAAAATGTGAAAATAGTACTGAGAGTTATAGCCAAAGTTTTTCTTGCTATTAATATCTTACATTAGCTTCTGTATGTTAATATATTTATATTGATACATCATTTTTAACTAAAGTCTACACTTTATTCAGATTTCTTAACATTTTACCTAATATTCACTTTATGTTCCAGGATGACACCCACTCTACCATATTAAATTGTGGCTCCTGTTGTTAGTGGCAGTTTCCAAAACTTGCTGTTTTTGATGGCCCTGACAGTTTGGAGGAATCCTGTGAAGACATTTTGTGGAGTATTCTTTTGTGAGACAGTGTGATGCTTTTCACATAATCTGACTGAGATAATGTGTTTTGGGGAGGAAAACCACAGAGGCAAACTGCCATTTCCATCACATCCTATCATGAGTACATACATCCACGCTTCTTGTCATTGTTGGTGATCAGTGTTTGTCTCATGTAGCGTTTGTACAGCATAAAGTTATTTCACACCCCCTTTTCTTTCTGTACCATACTCTGGAAGAAAGTACAATCTACATTGAAAAAGTGGAAAAGTAGGGCTGCTACCTCGTTGAGGGCTATTTACACAAAATATTTGAAATTCTTATTCATGGGAGGCTTATATCTCCCCCACATTATTCCATTATTTATTTTTATCAGTGGCAATTAATAGATGTTCAATATATTTTGTGTTCTAATGAAACATTATTTATGTTGTTGAACATATTGTTCATTTAGAGCTCCCTTGGTTTGTTCCTTTGTTCCTTGTGAGTTATTTATTTATTTTTTTTTGCATGTTTTAATTCCCTACATCTACAAGATACGCCAGGTTCATCTGTATATTTCCTTCCCCAGTCCTAGAATCAGCCATTACTCTCAGGAACTCTGGTTCCTTTTAATGGAGAATGATAGATTTCAAGATCTGGGTGCTAGGTATGCTCTTTGTTAAGTAGGTTCAGTGCTGCTAGGCTCTCTCAGCTGACAGAGTTAGGAAATGTATGCCTGTATGCTAACCTGTATATTTTCACATATCTTTAAACATTTCTATATTTAATCTATATTTAATCATTTTATTCACATTGTAACGTTAAACTGATCCCATTGTCTCCAGCTTTAATCCATTACGACGTAGGTCATGCTAGGCTCCTTCCTTTGTTTCTCTGTACCTCCCACTCTAGCAATGAGAAACCTGGGTCCTACTATTTAACATCCATTTACATACCTGTTCAATTTCGGTACATGATATAGTGGAATAAGAATGGTAGCCCAGTATTCCAAAGGAAACAACTTATCAAATACTTTGCAATGCTTAGGTACAGGTTCTTTTGCCTTTAGACAGCGTTATAGACTGCTCATTTGCAAAGTTACTTAAGTCTACACATTTGCCTCTATCTGCATTACTGAGGTTTTTTTTTTTAATTTTTATACATTTATAACAATAGCTTATCTTGTCACTCTTCACTTCACCCTGGAATTCCTCCAACTCCTGAATGATTTTTTCCAATGTCCATTTGTTGAAGTCCACTCTTTGTATTCTTAAGTTCCATGGCTTTCACCAAATGCAGAATATCATGTATCCACCATTGCAGTATCATAAAAAATAGCTTTACTGCCCTAAAATTTTTTTTGCTTATTTCCTGTGCATTGTATCAAGCCACATCAAAAAAATCCCTGTCCATTATATCAAACCACTGACATTTTCTGTTACTATAGTATTGGGTTTCCCACAGTATCTTTTATTGGAATCATACAGCATGTAGCCATTTCAGCCTGATCCTTTCACTAAGAAATATGCATTTAAGATTCATCCATGTTCTTTCATGGCCTGATACTCCAGTTATTTTTATTGTTAATAACAGTTCATTGCATGGATGTATCAATTTCTTCTTTAATTCACCTATTGAAAGACATCTTGGTGGGTTCTAGTTTTTGGAGTTTATAAATAGAACTGCTACAAACTTGTGAATGTGTGTTTTTATATAAATGTGATCTTTCAAATCAGTTGGATAAATACCTAAGAGTGTGATAGGGGAAATATATGGTAAGAATATGTTTCGTTTTGTAAGAAGTGTTTGAAACTGCCTATCAAAGTGGCTGTACCAATTTATATTTCACTAGCAATAAAAAGCAGTTCCTGTGGCTTCAAAACCTGGCAAGCAATTGGTATTGTCATTTTCTGTTAAATATTAGCCCTTGTAATACGAGTATAGTGATACATATTTATTATTTGAATTTGCAATTTCCTAATGACAAATTATGTTGAGCGTCTGTCCATATTTTTATTTGCCATCTGTATATCTTCTTTGCTGAGATTTCTTGTTCAGATCTTTGGCATATTTACGAATTTTCCCCCAAAATTCACGTTGAAATTCTAATCTTCAATCTGATGGTACTAGGTGGTGGGCCTTTGGGAGGTAATTAGGTCATGAGGTCATAAGTGGTTTAATGTTCTTTTCAAAGGGATCCCAGAGAGCTCTCTGGTCTTGATTCTGTGATGTGAGGACACAAGAAGACAGCATATGCAACCCAGAAGTGGGCGCTCTCCAGAATTAGACCATGCTGGCACCCTAATCTCAGACTTCCAGCCTCCAGAACTGGGAGAAATAAATTTCTGTTGTTTAAGCTATCCAATCTGTTGTACTTTGTTACAGCATCCCACATTAAGATAAACATTGGTATTAAGAAGCTTAGGTGCTTTTGTAACAAATATTTTTTAAAAAAGGAAGCAGCTTTTAAACTGGCTAGTAGGTAGAGGCTGGAAGAGTTTTGGGTTCCATACTAGGAAAAACCTACATTGCTGTGAATGGACTTTTAATTCACCACAATGTAGGTTTTTTCCTAGTATGGAAAACTAGGTGATTCTTTCTAATGAGAGCTCAGAGAGAAAAGAGGAGAGTTGTAAAAGCTTTCATTTCCTTAGAAAATACATAAATAATCATGTATAGAATGTTGGGAAAAATATGGGCAATAAAGGCCAAACTGATATTCCCAAACGCAAATGAGAAACATGTTCTTGGAAAGTGGAGAAAAGGCAATCCTTGTTAAACAGTGGCAAAGAACTTGGCTGAGTCGAGTTCATATCCTAATGTTTTATGGAAGGTACAAATTTTAAGTGATGAAATTGGATAGTTAGCTAAGGGATTTTTATGCAAACTGTTTAAGCATATATGAAAATTCTTATATTAAAATGAAAGAAGAGAAAAAGTATGTGAATACGGATTATTAAGCAAAAAGGAACAAGAACTTAAAGACTCGGAAAACTCTCATCCTATCTATATTGCAAGAAATAAGAAAGGCTGTTTATAAGAAAACACTAAGGGTGTGGCCAAGCAACCATCTGGTAAGGAGATTAGTGGGTATATTAAACACTGACCTAAACAAGATCTCAATAGATACCAGGTGCTATTCTTTAAGACAAGGAAAGAATGAGCCTGGAAGGCAACTCAGCAATCACTGTGGCTGCCATTCTTGCCAGAGGCCGGGAGTGTAATGGAGGGATTGGGAACTAGTTCCTCTCTGGCTTGGCAGACCATGATACTCTTACTCAGTGCCTTATGTGTGGGGCTCCCCAGGGAGCTGTTGTGTGTGTTGTGAGCAGTAGGGCCACTCAAAGCCATGGAGCCATGAACTTTACCCGGTAGAGCCACCCAAAGTGTATTTAACTGAAACTCATCTTATCTTCTTATATGATAGGGTCATAAAATATTATTCCATGATTTTAAAGTTTCCATTTCTACCAAATAAACTCCATCAAAAAATAAACTTGAAAAAGTACATTTTGTATTTAAAAAAATTTTTTTTGACCCAAAATCCCATTCTAAATTCTCTTTCAAATTTCTCCTAAGAATTGGCATTGCCAGCAATGTTCGTGTTCTATCTTTTCATGCTTTTTAGGTCCCATTCTAATCAAGTTTGTATTTAAATCACTCTTACCTCCACTCAGAGTGATCTTCAAATTATGAAATCCAGTGGTCAATTCTCAGACTGCATTCTTATTTAACATAAAAATTAAAATCTCCTTTGATTCTTAAAAACATTCATCATTTTATTTCCTGGGTAGCACACACTTTTGGAGTTGTTCCTATTTCGCTGTAAAATTCTTCTTAGCCATTTTTGCTTGTTCTTCCTCAAAGTATAAAATAATGACTTTGAAATGCCTCAGGAATTAGTTATTAGACCTTCTTCCCTGTCATTATTCCTTTATTATCCATCAAGTTTCTCATCTTTAAGTATGATCTATATGCTCATAAACTTTAAAAGTTTATCACTAGCCGAAACTATTCCCCTAAACTTCAGATTTTTATAAGGAATAGTAGAATCAAAATCTTCACTTAGATGTTTGACAAACATTCCAAAATAAAATTCCATATGAAGTCTTTAAAAAGAGAGATGTTTATATAAGCAAGCTTATTTGATATGTTTATCATATGGGAAACATTGCAGATAAGAAGTGACTGTAAACCCCCCTTATATTTGTGTGTGTGCATATATATATATATTTATATATATATAATTAAAGTCAGTGTCCTGGAAATCGAGTAAATTCCTAGATCTGAAATGTCTTGATATAATATTATCAGTCATAATTTCAATTACTTAAAATATTGCATATCACAGAAATAACCAATATTTTTGCCAATTGTATAATAAATTCTCATGATCATATCTTCAAATTTTGATTCTCTGAAGTAGAGAAAGACAGAGGAGAATGAAATTTGAATATGAATTATAATGGATGTTTGGTATAATAAATGAATTAACAAATGTAAATGAATGATTGTGACACATAAAAAGAATCTTAAGGAATCACATTGGGATCATGTAATCTTTTCCCAGAAATGTAAAAACCCAAACGTTTTGGACAAGTTATAATATTGAATTTAATTGTATCTATTAATTGAATAGTTACTATGTCTTGGACATTGTTTTAATTTTTTATTCCTATTAACTAATTTAATCTCTTCATAGTTTATGAAACTAGTACCGTTATCATTATTAGGCCCATTTGACATATGAGGAAATTGAGGCAAGAATTAAGTTACTTCCCATCCTAATTATTACTCCCACATAAGTGACTGTTTTTACATTGGAAACAAAATGAGTGATCCGAAACACATATGTGCAAGTAGCATTGATATAAAAAGTTTAAAGGAATACTTTATTACCATATCAGACGATATCAACTAGAGAAAATGCACTGAATGTAGCTGTTGTCCAGAGAAATAAAGTTGAAAGAAACCAGTTATATTGCCTCATTGTCATTATGTAGTCTTTGTATATTACGGATGTTTGAATAAGGGCTCTATCATAAAATGAGAAATGCATAAAAATTCATGGTTTAGACATTATTAACATCCTGAGATTAGTTTATACAATCCTGATAGATCCTTATTATCCTGAAAAGTTATTTCTCAGGGAAATATTGCCTTGCAGTTTTTTTTCTCTAAGTGGTTGTTAACTTTGTGATTAAGTGACTAACTTTCTGAGTCACAGCCCCAAAGTGATCTTTACAATGACAATTGCCATTATAAAAATAACAGGGTTCTGCTGTCACTCTTGCAGCCAAGTGAGTGGCTGCTGCCTCCTCCCATTCTCATTATCCTTTTGACACTGGGAGGAAAGTTGGCTTCCCACATGGCCGGGCTTTGTGGGTCAATGTTTTGAGGCAGTCTGCTCTCTTTTTCCTCTTCAATCAATTCATAGATCTCAAGTGCCATGATATCTGAGCCAGAACAATGAGAGTAGAATGAATATACAAGGAGTGCCATGCCACATATCATGATTGATAGCTGTCTATTATTTCAAGAATAATTCCACCAGTGTGTAGGTTCTGTTATTGTTTGCTTTTAAGATTTAGATTAGTTTTTCTTTTCTCTTTTCAAGTGTTTGCCTGCCAAGTCTGTCCTAATACTAAGAGTAAAATTCTTTAGTGATATTCTTTAATACTTTTATCATCTTTAAAAATGTTGTCTATCATATGTCTCAACTGCCTCTGGCATCAAATTAAACCATACAATTATGAATTTAAAAGATAGTAGTTTTTTATGATTCTCCCTAAATATACTGCATTTAATATTCATTCACTAAAATTATTAACCATGTTTTTGAATCTTTATAGAACTACTTATAATCTGTAGTACCACACATTTTTTTTGGTATAACTCCATTGTTTTATTTTATTCACAGAGTTTTACAACTGTTACCACAATCAATTTTCGAACATTTTCGCCAGTGAACATTTTATTATCCATTTAACTTGATGACATTGTTCTTTGCTAACTCATGTCACTCTCTTACAGATTAAAATTACCTTCTTAAATATATGGACTTTAACTAATAAAACCTAGTATTTGTTGCCTATAAAGCCAAGCAAAGTGTTAAACTTTGTAATACAGGCAATTTATAAGGAGAAATAATATTTTTAGGTATTAAATTCCATAATATTTTTCTTTCTTTGTATTTTCTTTTTTATTTCTCTGGTTTTAGTTAAAAACTAGCTCTGTGTTCATTTGCCTTAGAAAAATCTGAAAGCATTACAGAAAAAAAAATTAAGTAAACACTTCTATTTACAGTGTTTGTTTTTAAAATTCTAATTCCTAATTGTGGAGGGGAAGTACAAGTAGGGGTAAGGTAGAGAGAAAAAAAGTAGCATAGCTTGGAAATGAACATGTCCTGAAATTCAGAGAAAACCGTAAATAATGTGCTTCTTGTTTTACTATCATCACTCAACTTTTCAAGTCAGGGCTTCATCTTCAGCTGCTCTGCAACACCTTGTAATATTTGTCAAAGTCTTCTCTAGGAAGATAGCTGAGGAAATGCTCACCAGGAATCATTCTCCACCTGTCCTCCATAATTCCCCACTTACCAGGCCTCTAATGTTGTCTTGATGGTATTCCAGCTATATGAATCCAATTAATACCAGATTTTTCAAGATCTGCTCTTTTAATAGGTAACATATGCCAGACGGTGGTGTGAAATGTTTAAAACATGTTTTAAAAGTAATTAATCTATAATTTTGTATCTGGTCAAATTTTTATTCAAATGTAAGCCATTACTAAAATTTTCTATTTTATAAAACATATATTCAACTAATTTTTGAAATAAGTGTTAAAGTTAGAAGTTGAGTCAAGTTCATGGACCTAATAGTGTTCAGGTGTTTCCCTACACAACTCAGAAGTTCCTAGTTTTATGCTTCCAATTCCTTATAGAATATCGCTCATTAATCCTGGTCACTGGCCTCTACTTCCATTCTTCAGCACCTGCCTCAAATTAAGATTTGCTTAATTTCTTCCGTTTTATTCTCTGTGCTTCCAAAGTCGCACCTCTAACACAATTCTTTACCATGGATTATAGATTTGTTTGTAGAGGCAGACCTTTGAAAGATGTTAGATATTTATGAATATGTCATTTATTTTCTAACCACAGCACAAGGCTGGAAAGGTATTTACATTTTGTGATGGAACAAAAACCCTTTCCTAAGTGGGGACGTAAATGTGCATAGTAACTTTTGTCTTGCGTTTGTTTTGGATTTTACTCAATCTTCTGTTGTTTTTATAATCTCTTTAACTTTTTTCTTCCTGAATTTCTCTGCTATATAGGTGGAGAACAAAAATGAACAGTGAAATCGTAACTGATAACTATGTCAGGAAAGTTTTAAAGGACATTTTGATGTAATAAATGGCATTATCAAAATAGCCTGAAGTGCTTTTTGGAAATGTATACAACTCCAACTTACAGTGTATATATTTTTCTAATGTTTTGTTAAATGGCTACTATTAAAACTCTGCAGTTTATTGGAGTTGAGTAAATATTTTAATTTTTAGTATTACGATTTCATCACATTCTATTGACCATGTAAAGCATTTGTGTGAATGTTTCTGTTCTGACCCTAATCCATTTATTATACTATGCTGGTTGTCATATTGTTACATACAAAATATATACATCTATTGATCTTCATAATGTCACAAGACTATAAGGCCCTTAGAAGTAGTTTTAGAGGTATATATTTTCTACTTTAGAAAATATTCTGTAATCCTTTGCGCCCCATGAGCTAATAATAGCAACGTTTCAGATTTATTTACCTATTAAGTATAAGCTAACAAAAATTTAGTTTAGACTTTCTTAATTTAGTTCTGCTAATATTTACTAAGAACTGCTATGTGCCCAACATAATGGGAATATGTGAAGCATCATTCCATATTTAAGAGCATGGACTATGGAGCTATATTTTCTATACTGAATCCCAGCATTTACCTTTGTATTGCTATGATTTTGAGGGAAATAACCTGCTCATTTTCTCACTTGATAAATAACAGCACCTACTTCGTGTGGTCTTGAGTATTAAATGAGTTGATACATGTAGAGAAAAGTGTATTGCAAAGAATGGGCACAGGATATGAGTTAACTTTCATTGTTTATTCTGCAGCTGCTTACTGGATTTTATCTATGTTTGAGTCTTCTACTATGTTCTCAAATTCAAAAAGACTAAACGAATGACCTCTTGCTCACAATCTATTGAACTTCTTTCATTCAGCATTTTCATAATCTCTACTTAATAAGCCTTCATATGACATTTTCTGTAAAAATTTAAAAATTCTGTATTTAATTATTCCCCTTTTTAAGATTTTAGCCATTACTGATAAAACTACAAATTGTGGCAACATGAAGTTTTTCGAGATAAATTTTGGTAGCAACACCTGACCTTACCTGAATTGACATGAGGATAGCTAGATTTCTTACTGATCTCACTCTTGTGAATATTCATATGTTTTGCTGAAGGAATACTACTGTGTTTGATTACAGGGGATTCCTCCAGACTCTGATGAGACATAATATTTGGTACATGCTTGCTTTTGTATCTCTAAAATTTTTTTAAAATTATTTTACTTATGAATACTTGTGGCCCTCAGGGCTTTAGATAAAGAATTGTAGAGGTGTATCTGAATTTATTGAGCAATTATTTTGTGCCAAACTGAAAATACAATAAGACATAATTTCAGTATATTAGTAACAAAAAAAAAAGAAATCAAATCAAATAAAATAGTTGTAGCTTGTGTAAACTGTCAGAGACAGAGAAGGATATAGCTGTGAGGTACTTGAAATGGAAAAGACAGGGAAGGCCTCACAGTAAGTAAGAGCTATGAATACTATATCAGTAAGGAATATTTTCTATGTTTAATATATTTAACCAATAACAAAACTGATACTGAATGTAAAATGAAAAGAATGTGTAATGTGTGTTTTTATTCTTAGTTAAGTGGTGACATATCAGTTTATCTTCATGGTAAATGTCCCTTCAAAAGGGGTACATGTGATGGTCACATACACTCCTATATTTAACTTACAAAATCATAAATACTTAGCAGTGTGTAAAAATGTATAAACTAAAATTTGAGGGAAATTTCCACATTCAATAAAACTAATTAAAACCTACAGTTATTTAAATATTGAGAGAAATTGCATTAGGTGTAGATAAACAGATAAGATCTATTATACTGATAGTATTCTGCCATTTCAAGGATAATAACATTCTTTTTCTTATTACTACAAGTTCTACTATGAGAATTGCTATTCAGATCACTGCATCTATTTAAGCTAATTCAAATGCTCTTCCATATGATTAGTGCAATGGGCTAGATTAAGGTGTTAATCCCACATTGCCACTGCCCCTTAAAAAATTACTGCACTGAAAGAGGTTGCTAACAGAATGTAAGTCCATTATATTTTCACAAAACAATTCATATATCTTTCTGCTAGTTGTCCATAAAGATGGTATTTTGCTATGATAATTCTGAATATTTCGAGGAAATGAAAGAAAATAAAACTCTATCTCAGATTACCATATTACCTGATAACTTTTATTACACATATACACACACACACACACACACACACACAAATATATTAACTATCTGAGCTAGCTTATTTTTTTTTTCTTTTAGTGGAGGACTAAACACCTTCCGTACGTCTGTAGAGAATTTTTGTTTGTTTTCCTCATGGTAATGAATTTATAATGTTAACTGCTTAACTTCAATGTATAAAGTATAATAGCACCTATTTACTTAACCTTTAATATGTACCATGCGCTTTTCAGAGTGTTTGAAGTATATCAATCATTATAAACTTTACAGCTTCCCTAGGACGTAAATCCTCACAACTTTGTTTTAATATTAGCTGTTTTATAAATGAAAAATAAAGAAACTGAGATTCAGGAATAATTTATGCAACTTACTCCAGGTCACATCACATAAAAAAGCTGGAGCTGTGCTCTGAGCCCAGAGGATCCAGTCCTAGTCCCACATTTTTATGATGGTAATACACTACACAGGAAGTTTCCACCTCTGATTCATAGCAAAAGTGTAGAGTAAACATTTGCTATTTCTTTGTGTGTAAAACACAAAGAAAATTGACCAAATTAGATATGACAAATGAGTGGATTTGCTTAGGTTGTCTAATGTGCAATGTGAGGAATTATTTTCCTAACATACTGCTCAAATGCAACAGTGAATATTTTACTCGTCTTGCAAGCATCCCTTAGCCCTCCCTATTTTGCAGAAGTCATTCATCTGGATAGATGAATCCTTTCAGTGAAGAAGAGCTCTGATTGATATACATGAATTAGGTTAATACAATTTCTATTGTTACATATAGTCAAACCAGATCTAAAATCATCGGTATCATAGAATTTTACTATGCTTGACACATGGTATAGTATTAGACACACATATATATATACACACACACACACACACACAAATGCAAATACAAAAATATAAAATGTGTTTGTATATATATATTATATATAATATATATAATGTGTCTGTATATATATATTTATATATAATATATATGTGTTTGTATCTATATTATATATATATATGTATACTTATGAGCAGTATTTTCCTGGGGAATATTAAAACTCATTGTATCCTTCATCACAACCATATTTAACAGGTGATATATACATTTTGAGTGACTCTCTGGAATGACAAACCCTCATGGACTGGTTGTAGACATCTTTTTTTGACTAATGAACAATGGAACTTCTTTTAACAAACTGTGAACTTGGTCTTCTTTTCTTGGCTAGGTATAAATGAAGACTTATTTCCTCAGATTGCAGATGGTAGCCATCCAGTACTGTGAGGGCAAATAACCTTAGAATAAAATAATGTAGTTGCCAAGGCAGAAAGAAATGGAAACTTTGAGGCCTGGCATGGAGGCACATGACTATGTTCTCAGTACATTGAGAGGCTAAGGTGGGTGGATTGTTTGAATGGAGGAGTTCCAGATCAGCCTGTGCAACATGGTGAAACCCCGTATCTATAAAAAATACAAAAATTAGCTGGGTGTGGTAGCATGTGCTTGTGTTACTTGGGAGTCTGAGGTAGGAGGATCACTTTGCCTGGGAGGTCAAGACTGCAGTGAGCCAAGATATGCACTTCAGCCTGGGTGACAGAGTAAGACCTCATCTCAAAAAGCATTTAAAAAAAAAAAAAAAAAGGAAACTCTGATGTTATTGAGCCACAGGTTATACTAGTCCTGAATATACATCAACTCTTGATTTTCTGGCTGCACAATCTTGATATTTTCCTCACTGTAATAACTGTTTGACTTATCAGAAAAGGTCATAACTGATCCAGATGCCAATTTATCTAATTAACTTCAAGAGATTCAATTTTAGCCAAATTGAAATCAAATATATATTTTTAATTTTGAAAGAAATGACCTTTATTTTCTCAGAATGTAAAGATTGAGAATGGATACAGCTTTGCATGGAGTTAAGTAATCGAATTTAATGGCTATATTCCACAAAGTCCATGGCAAAATTGACTTACTCTTTGTAATCCCTCTGTACAGAGGGACTTACTCTTTGTAATCCCTCTGTACAGAGGAGATGATTTTGGATATCTACATGAAAGTGCCAAATGCCCTCATAACAATCTAGAATATGAGATAATTAAAGTTATCTTCTTAAGATGTGAATCAGAAAGGCTATTCCAACATTATATATCAGTTCTGAAATATAAACTATATTTTTATTATACATGGCATTATTTTCTTTATTAAACGGAATAAGCTGGAGTCCTGATACTTAAAAACTAATCAATATGATTAGTATTTGAGTGTTCTTTGTGAATATTGCAGTTGCATATTTTACAAATTATCTTCTTAGTTTTAAATACTGTTGGTGCTTTGTTTTGCATTTATTTCGTATATATCTAGAAGTACTAAGATATGGAGAAAGAGGGATATGCTGGAAACATTACTGAATCAAAAGCATAGGACTTGGAGTCCTACAGTTGTTGTCACCCACTAGTTGTCTGTCATTGATCAAGACATTTAACTTATATACTTTTCTCTGCTATGAATTAGGAGTATAACAAACACTGCTCTATTCATGGCTTGGTGCTATAATGTTAACTACAGCATAGGTGTAAGTGCATTGTAAGTTGCAAAGTATTAAGCATACATGTAGTGGAGTTGAATTAATTTATAACTTTAAGAATCAGAGCCCTTCATCTATCATCAAGTACTTCACTAACTCCATAAATAAAATTAGTCTAATTTTTAAATGCGTTTAGTGGCATTATACAGGATTTTGTAATATATAATGACATATTGATTGTATATTATATATTCTTACTTTCTAACCCAAATCAAATATTTTCTATTTTTTTATTGTCTTATCAAGCATTTCATTTGGGCCAACTGGGAAAACAAAACACATCAATGCACATTTCTTACTCACAAATAACCTAATACTCCACTTATTTTGCTGCAAGCAATCAAGTCAATGACTAGATACTCTAGACACAATCAGTGGTGTGCAGTGAGGACACGTGAGCTGATCAGAGAAAATTAAAAAATTGTGTTGCATAATATATCTTTTTGTCCATCTTATAAAGTTTTACTGACTACGTTGAAGCAATCAACTTCACTTCTAAATTGTAACAACTGAAAAAAAAAGAAGATAGCAAAATAAAGCAAAGCAGTATGGTTTCAAGAAACAGCAGAATTTCAGTATTCTCATCATCACTACTTTGTGACTCTTCTATTTAAAAAAATAGGAATCAGGCAGAGAATGTATCAGGAAGTAATTTGAATGGATTCACATTAAAATTTCTATCCAGTATTAACAAATGGTTGCTGAACTTTGCCTGAGATCATAAATGACACCTTGATTCGAATGAAGCACAGTAATTAGACATAACTGCTTCAGCAAACCAAAATTAAGTCATTTTTTCTTCTTTTGTGTGGTTACCAGAGGAAAACTCAGGAAAAGTAAACAGAGAGAAAGAAAGGCTGGTTTATCCTGGTTTTTGCTTTAGACAATCCATATTGATTTTCTTTCTAACAACATCCCATTGTCAAATGGAAACTCTTAGCTACCTCTTCAGCTTAGTGTGAAGTCATTTTTCCTATGCTAGGATCAGAACTTAACTTCAAAACTGGACATAGATTAAGGAATTCTGTAACTAAAATACACTGTATACAACAATTCTCAATATATTTGAGTATAAGTCAATAAAAATTAAAGAATAAAAGTCCCCAAAATAAAAACAGATGTGTACATATATTTGATATACTGGGAGTAGAAACAAGGAATTGATGCAGATGTAATGCATAAAATACATATTCATACATTCTTTAAAAAAGCAATATTGTTAGATTGGTATAATTGGAATTAGAGCTTCCCTTTCTGTTATCTTATTACTCTGGGATAATAGAAACCAGGATAATTTATACCCTAAACTAAACTTCCAACTTTCTTAGAATTGCCTTATGAAAAAAACTGCATTTTATTCATCTTTTAATGTCTCTAAAGAATAATTACTATGAACTGTGGAAATCTTTATTTGACAAAAATATTTATTGTTCTTATAACGTATGCTAGAAAATAGCATATAACAATAAATTAGAAATGGAGCTGGCCTCTAAGTAAACTCATTTATCATGCAAAAAAGCTTTTATATTTCTAAAAACTTCAGTAGAAAATATCAAAGAAGCAATAAAAAATCTACAAATATATTTAACTCTTCTACTCCTTTCTTTTTGTACTGAGAACAAAAATAATTTAATATTGGTACAAGTACTTGGTAAACCATAACGTTACCAGTTAAGTATTTTTATTACTTATGAATAGGGGAATCTAAACAAATAATACAAAACAGCCATTAAATGGTAAACAGTAAATGAAAAGATTAAAATACTGTTTCAAATATTTCTCTCTGACTAGAACAAATTATTGAATTAATTATGTGCTACTTTATGTGATGGGAAAGTGGCTAGGGTTGCATGAAATGTGATGATCAGTTAACACAATTCTTTCCAGAATTTTAAATTTTCTGATAACATATATTTAATATTCTGTCATTTCCTTTCAGGAATCTTATTTTTCACAAATCAAGTTGCTATAGTTTGGAAGTTTGTATCCCCAAACCTCATGTTGAAATTTATTCCCCAGTTTTGAAGGTGGGACCAGATGAGGTGTTTGTGTAATGGGGGGAAATCCCTCATGAATAGTTAGATGCCATCCTCTTGGTAATAAGTGAGTTATTACTCTATTAGTTCATGTAAGAACCAGTTCCTAAAAAGAACCTGGCACCTCCACCTTCTCTCTCCTGCTTCTCTCACCACATGTCTTCTGCATATGCCTATTACCCTTCACTATCTACTGTGAGTAGAAGCAACCTGAAGCCCTCACTAGAAGCAGATACAGTGGCATGCTTCTTTTCTGGTTTTTATGTGACTAATTTTCCTGTCTATAACCTTCTATTATCTTTATCCTTTCAAGTAATATATTGTCTGTAACTGATGTATTTATTTGGATTATTTCACTATTTTTCGCAACATAATTTATTCACTCTGTATATTCAACTCGTGCTCTACTCCAAAATCATTATTTATTTTTAACATTGATAACCATTTCTTATTTAATTAATTATAGTTGTCTGTAGGATTGACTGTCACTGTTATGGTGAATCACTTTATTCTCTATCTGTCACTTTTCTTTTTTATAGGTGTATTTTTATTTTAAATATCCCTGGCAGTTTAGGTCTTTGAGTTTCTTTACATTTTTAGGTTCACTTTTGCTTCCAGTATCTATTTTAATCATGCTATCATATAGTAATTAACATTATTTTAGTTGTAAGCAACTGCAACCAAAGAAGATTTATTAGAAAAATATTTGCATATATTCTTCATGCCCAAGCATCTAATATAATACATCTGTAATTTTAAAGTGAAGGAGTGAAATTTAAAAAAAATGATTGGGAAAATCAGAAAGCAGATATTAAAGGGATTTTAACTTTCTCCTGATGTTTCATCTCCATTAGTAAAAATGCCATTGGCTGTATTATGTCATAAAAGAGAGCTATAACACTATGTTTAAAGTATACAGAATTCTTCACCCTTGTGCTGTTTATGATTCTTGCATTTTTCTTTGTCAATTCTCTTAGCTTCTTATAGTTTTTTTTTAAATATTTGTTACTTGTCCTGTTGTGTCTCTACATTCATCCTCAGTCAATTGGGAGTTCTACTTGAAATGTGCTGATACAAAGTGGGTACACAAAACCAGATAGAAAAAAAATACTCCGAGTAAGTTTAAATAGTTTAGAGTTTTGACAAGGAGAGCATTTTTCTTAAAACTATTTACTTGTCTTTCCTACTTCTAATTTCCTAGTTATATTTTAACATTTGAGATTGTTGACAATTTGACTACTACGAAAGTGATGTTATGTAAATTTTTCAACTCTATTTGTACTAATGAATCATATGGAAAGAGAGAGAGAGGCGCCTAATAAAGAGACAAAAAATCATTGTCTAGAGCCAACAGAGTAGAAGGCATCTATCAATGAGGAGAGCAGTAAAGAAACTGTTAATGAGAATCCAGGAAGGTGAGCCCAGGCTTCCAGAAGGCCATGCTAGACTGAAGAGGATAAGTGGATAGAAAATCTGGTCTGCTTGCCTCAAATAGAATAATTCTAAAGGGCCCTCTGAGCTCGGGAGTTGCACGTGGGTTCAGGTAAGACTCCTGTTGAGATTTCAAAGCAGTTAAAACTTTCCCTATATCTTTCAAATACTGATAAAAGAAAAACTTCCAAACCACAATTCTATATACAGTGACTGTATTTAAAAAAAGAAAAAAAGAAGGGATCAACACTCTCTACTTACTTTTCTGATAGACTCCAGAACTCTGCATATGCAGAAAAGACTCAAAACACTAAACTAGAAATGAAAGATCTTAACTGAGAAGCTGCTATACTGATCAGGCTAGATAATAGACAAAAGCAGGCCAAATACGGTGAAGTGGCAGAAGCTAAACACAGAGTTCTACAAACATGTCCCTGACTGCACAGCTCTTAGTCTGGGGTTAAGTGAAGTTTGTGTAGCAAGCACCATAGCCTCAATAAAGGTGAAAAAACCAATTGATATCCTGGATTGGAGAATCAGAAAACTATAGCCAGTTCACCACAAATGCTGGAAAATTATTGAGATGTTTCAGAGAATAAAAGTTGAAAAGGGCATTTTTCGCCTCTGTCGTTCCACATCCTGACAGACTCTCAAATTATGAATATGCAGAATAGACACAAACAACTCAGCTGGAAAGGAAAAATAGTTTTGAACTGGAGCTGAGTTGCTGCCTCAAACGAGTTTTCAGTTTAAACATAATGAAGAAAAGTACCTGCTAAAATAAGTAAAAATAACACTAATTGCATGAACATATATGATTCAGAGTTCCCACAATTTGACATCTGTATGTCCAGGATATCCTCCAAAATTACCCAACATACAAACAGAATGGGGTAGGTGACAGAGGTCTAATGTTAAATGAACAAAATAGAAGCCTCAAAACCAGCTGTTATGCTAGACCTAGTGTTTTAACTAGAGCAGATCAACAGTTTCTGGAACTTGATACATGCAGTTCTCTTAAATGTTGATCAGGAAAGGTGATCAAAACCAGTTCACATTCACTTGCGTATGACAGTAATTTATATTCACACTTTGCCACAGAGCTGTGTTAACATTCATGTTATCATAATGTAGGCTCAAGAATTCCTGATCCCCTTAATATTTCACAGCATATTCGGGTAGCCCACTGCACTGAAGACATCATGCTAATTGGACCTGCTAAGCAGGGAGCCCCAAGCAATCCTGATGACCTTGACACATGCATAAGAGAAGGTAAGAGAAAAGTATAAATTTTACTTGTATGCCGCATCATTGTAGATTTTAGGGTTAAAATTTAGAACATGATGAGATATTCTAATAAGGTGGAGAATAATTATAGTGCCTAATTTCTCCACCACTAAAATAGTGGCACAGCACTCACTGTTTCTGTTTTTTTTTTTCCCACATTTAGGAGAGAATATACACATTTGGAAATACTTTTCTAACCAATTGTCTAATGATGACTTTAAAAACTGCCAGATTTCAAAAGAGAACAGAATAAAAGAGGTCTTTGCCACAGGCCTAGATTTTGGTTAGTCTATCCTGCCACTAGGGCAATATGAACTATTAAATCCAGTGGTGGTGGAGATATCCATTGACCTAAATAAAATTATGTTTTTGGGAAGCCCCAAAGGAGAATTCTGGGTTCTGGAAAAATGCCATGCTTTCTGTAGCTGAAAATGACTCATCATTGGAAAAGCAGCTGCTAGCTTGATACTAAAACCTAGTAGATACTAAATGCCTGACCATGGGAGATAAGTGACTGTGTAATTAGAATTGTCTATCAGAAGCTTGGTGTTTCAGAACAATCAAACCTTAAGGTCAGGGCTATGCAGTACCAATCTATTGTTCTATGAAAATGATATATGTGGGCCTGAACAGATCCAGGGGGCACACTAAATGTTTCACAAAAGGTGGCTTCAAATCCCATTATACTTATCTTTGATGCAATATTGCCTGTCTCACAGCTTACATCTATGTCCTGTTAACAAAAGACCATGTGATCTGCAGAGGAAAAAGGGAGAGCTTTATTTATATTTAAAAATATATATATCTGCACATCAGGGAGGCACAGCCTTCAGTACAAGTAAAAGTGCTCTCTAAAGAACAAAGGAAATGTTTGGCCTAAGTAAGGAACATTCTGGTCCAGGTTCCCAATCAGATTCGTTTATGCAAACAAAAGACTCAAACTTGTTCAATTCTGACCGATCAAGATAGTTGACCCGTAATTGGATGACTTCCCAAGTTCAAAACCAGAAGTCTCTGTCAGCTGGACGTTTTTTCCAAATGGCCAGTGAATGGATGTCTCTGACTTCAGCTGTTCTTTTCTCCAGTCATAGGAACTGTTCTGGCTCAAGGGCATAAGGCAGGATGTTTATCAACAGCTGCCTTTTCTAGGAACAAAGAGGACATAATCACTTTTTTCTTACCTTACCATAGCTGCTTGGTTCTGTTATCTAAATGTAAGCATCTCTATTAGGCACAGGGAGTTCATCTTGTCTGAAAAGCATGTGGTCTTATTGACTGCTTCACTTCTCATTTCTCTCTTCTGTGCAAAACCTGCAATACACAGCATTAATTACCAATGTATGATGTTGCATTTTGTTCCTCGCCATTGTCAGGACTGGTGTGGCTACATTCCCTGGGTTCATCTAGTCTCTCAGTGAGACTTATGTGGCTGATATTTACACTTTTTAACAACCTAGGCTAGACAGGTAGAAAAGGTGAACAGGTACTCGTTAAATGTCTAAGAGCATTTCTTGTTGGAGTTTGGTGGAGGCATCAGAAACTTTGGACAAAACCCGCAGCTGTTGAGCTATCATAATTTGGGTTGGGACTTGGTCAAGTCATCTGGTTTAACAAACAAGAATCCATTTTAATCAGAGTCAAATATTAAGACTCAACATAAATAAAACGATTAAAAACTGAAAGGTGGAATAAAGAAAGAAGCCAACGCTGGAGGAGAGTGACTATGAGGAGAAAAATTGCAATCAGAATGACTACTTACAGCTTTGCACAGCCTAGAGTTGTCTACATATGGGAATACAGGGGTCTAACCTAACATGACGTAGAGCATCTAGAATACGAAGGATCCCTAGAGCTATGACAACCAAGGCAATAATGAGGTAAAGATGAGAACTGAGCACGCACATTAATCTGACACCTACAAAAAAAAAAAAAAGGTCTTTTTACAGGCCTGGTCTGATGGGTTGGTGTCAACTTCAGGTGCCATCTTCTTGGCCCAGTGATAGGACTTTGATCAACTTGAATTTGGTGTAAGATACTGGTGTTGATGTCCAAAATTCATTAAGGGTTGACATCTTCTTTAGGTGGAATATATATATCCAAGAGTCAACAGCCTGTGACTTGGCAATGGGAGGGTTGGTTAAGAGTACCTGGAAAAGAAATAGGGTTCGAGGAAGTCTTTTGGTTAATGTCTTATCCAGTATACAATATCACATGGCTAGTCAGAATTTAATAAAATAAACTCTCCAGTTTATAACAGGCATTTGGATTCAAATTTTTTTCCTGACAAAATGCAATAAGGCCAAACTTTAAGATTTTTTTAACTGGGCAATATTATGAAGGCTGTGAACCAGATTTGAAGTATAGCATATTTTTTGTCAGTAACCAATATACTGAATTGGTCAAAGAATAGCTAAGTGTAAAAGTGTGACTGAATTATGTGAGGAGGACCAAAAGATAATTTATTCTAAAGGTTTTGTACAGTTTTTTCTTGGTCTCAATTTTTTATCCTTGAATACAAAAATGCCACCATTTATTTTAGTATAGGGAGGAAGTCCTTTACAAGGGAATTTCATCTTTTCTGGCTTTCAAGTGTTTTCTTAAATAGTATGTCAGAATAGCCAAGGAATTTTGGAGGAGTTTTGGACAAAAGGAGCTTAGCTAAGAGAAAGACAAAGGGAAAAGACTGTAAAACGGAAGGAAAAAGCTCCAAAGAGAAAGGAGTTTCAGCTCGTTTGGGGATGGTATTCTATAGCAAGGCAACCTTTCAGTCTCAAATGATTCTTTTTTTCAGTCTCAAGATATCAATTTTTTTATATATATAAATTTTATAGCCATGGTCTTTTAATTTAGTTTTAAGTACAGCAGACTGTTTGAAATAGCCTGATAATGTCTGAACATGTTACCAGCTGGAGTCTCAGAAAATATCTTGGCATGGCTTTGAACTTTCCTGGGTTAATTTTATCCACAGTTTTAAATAGGCACTAGGAATTTTCCCTGTAATTTTAGATGTAAAGGCTGCTGGAGTACTGGAAGGTAGTTCCCTCTCTTTAAAACAAGGGTTTCCCACAGCACTCACCTAATGAAGACATCTCTTCCAGTGCAATCAGGGTGAGCATTCCCACAAAACCTCATATGTGAGCATACTCCATGGAGCGTGAGTGTATCCCTCAAAATGGGAGGGGCCTCCTACCCCCACCCATTGGGCACACAGAGCCAGATGGACTTGGATGGGCTCCCTGAAAAAAGTAAAGTCTGCAAGACTTCAACCCAAAAATGGAAGACCTTGGATCCAAGAGGGCTTACTTGATTCCTCCTCAAAACAGCTAGGAAGATAACTGAGCTCAGCAGGCCTGATGCATTTGTCTAGACAGCACTGGGAAGGTGCTTGGAGGCCACTTCCGATTCCATCCATGTCACCAAGAAATGTTTAAAAAATACCATGAGATATACAAAGGAAAGCAGGAGAGCTTTATTTTCTATTAAAAAAAAAGTGCAGATTGGGGGAGCATAGCCTCCCAAGTGAAAGTGAAAGTGTAGCAAAGGAAGAGCTTGTTTCAAGTAGGGAGAGTTCCAGCCCTGGTTCTCAAATATGTCCATTCATGCAAACAAATAATTCAAGCTTATTTAGTTCTGATTGGTGGAGATAGTGGAGCCCTGAGGAGTGGCTTTCCAAGCACAAAGTAGGACTTTTCAAAAGCCGCCTTTTCCAGGAACAGAGGGTTGTGTGACTGCTTAGATCTGCTATAGCTGGTTGATCCTGTTATCTAAATTTGGTCATCTCTATTAACCACAGGGTATCCATCTCATCTGATAAGTTTGGGGTCTCATTCACTGTTTCATTTCACAGGCCTCACACCTAATTTGACTAACTGATGAAAGAGAAAACGAAACAAAAACAGGGTCTGACTCACAAATGAGTCAGTTTAATATGTTTTTGCAAGGCATTGTATTATATTACAGCCACACCCAGTGTGGTTTAAAGGACATGATGAGAAAATATTCTGTCAGGGGCAGAATTTTGAGCAATACAATTGATGGTCTCCTTTGTATGAATAGAAAAGGACTGTGGTAAAGAATTCATAAAATCTTGAAGATTATTAGACCGGTTTTTTAATGGTTGGTGCCTACGAGAAAAAAATGAGTCAGAGACAAGGAGGTTTGTGGAAATGTCTATAGACAGACTTGTGGGAATGGTATTAGAGTACAGAGATCTTTATGTCTCATGTCAGTGTATACTAGAAAGCATTTGCTACAGAAGAATCACTAAAACTAATCATTATAAAGCTAAATAGTTAAATTAGTTTCTAAAAATTTATAACTTTCTAAAGTAGTTTAATAAAAAATTAAAAATACAAATAAACTTTATTCAATTATAGAGCAAAACATGTAACTTTTTTTATACATTAATGTATTTATTTATTTATTTATTTATTTTTGAGACGAAGTTTCGCTCTCATTACCCAGGCTGGAGTGCAATGGCGCGATCTCGGCTCACCGCAACCTCCGCCTCCTGGGTTCAAGCAATTCTCCTGCCTTAGCCTCCCAAGTAGCTGGGACTACAGGCACGTGCTACCATGCCCAGCTAATTTTCGTATTTTCAGTAGAGACGGGGTTTCATCTTGTTGACCAGGATGGTCTCGATCTCTTGACCTTGTGATCCACTCACCTCGGCCTCCCAAAGTGCTTATTTATTTATTTTTAACCATGGTCCCTTTTTGCAATTGGCAAAAATTGACTTTTTTTTAAATAAAAAAATAGAAAAAATCAATTAAATTTCTTAACAGGCAGTTTTGGAAAAGGGAGTACATGCAAAATATTCAAACTTACGTGATTTTCCTAGAACCTAGTTGTGATCTGCTTTTCTGAAATCAAGTAACAACAAAATAATTTATTTTGCCCTTGTATGAAACAGCATTTAAATATTGCTTTCAAGCCATAGATCAATAATTGTCAATGACAGACATTACCAATGTGTAGAATAGTTTTAGGAGGTCAGATGCAGTAAGCATCCCCATATTAGTGTTTACATTTACTAAATTCAATAAAACTTTAACCAATTGAAATGATGGTTTTGGAGATAAGGTCTGGAGTTTGTGGATTTCACTAGGAAAATTGTTATTGTTTTTGCAAACAATTAAGTATAGCAGTTAACTGAAAAAGACAATCCAAAATATCTAACTGTGTTGGGGCATTTTCTGTTGCTATAACAGATACCACAGACTAAGGTTTTTTTTTTTTTTTATTGTTAAGGTTCCAGTTATATTAAAGCATAATTTTTAAATTTAATTTAATTTTTATTATACTTTAAGTTCTGGATGAGGGTGGAAACCATCATTCTAGCAAACTTACACAAGAACAGGAAACCAAACACTGCATGTTCTCACTCGTAAGTGTGTGCTGAACAATCAGACTGGGTTATTTTTAAAGGAATTATTCAGCTCAGGGTTCTTGAGGCTAGGAAGTTCAAGAGATGGGAGTCCATCATCTCATGGTGAAGAAGAGCAGAATAGTAGCATAATGTTTGCATGTGAAAGAGATGGCTTTTAAAACAAGTCCAGTCCCATATTAACATTAATCCATTCATGATGGTGGAGTTTCCATAATCTAAAAAAAAAGTAAATGACATCTTAAAGGCCCCAGATTTTAATACCATTGCAATAGCAATTACATTTCAACATGTTTTGGAAGGAACATTTAAACCATAGCTTTCTGACCCTGGCCCCACAAAATTTATATCCTTTTAACATACAAAATACATGTATTCCATCTTGATAGCCTCAAACGTCTTAATATAGTCCAGTGCCAACTCTAAAGTCCAAAGTTTAGAGTCTCATCCAAATCAAATATGAGCAAGACTTAAGGCATTTACCTTGGAGTAAATATCTTCTAAGTATAAGCCTGTAAAGTTAAACAAGTTATTCACTTGCACAATAGAATGCTGGGAAAAGGAATATGATAGACATTCCCGTTTCAAAGGAGAGAAATAGGTAAGACAACAGGTGTCTCAATTAAACCCCAAACCTAACTGAGAGATCAACATTCAGTCTTAAAGCTAAAAATAATCTTCTTTGACTCTGTATGTCACTTCCCAGTTACACTGGAGTAGAGATTTGAGCCCCCAAAGCCTCTGGCACCTCTGCTTCATAGCTTTGCTAGGCTCAGTCTGTGAAGCAGCTCTCACAAGCTATAATCTTGGGTCTGCAGCTCTCCCAAGCTGAAGTTGCACACTAGTAACTCTACAGTCTTGGAGCCTCAGCAGTGTCCATAAATCCAGTGGGCATTGCCCTGGAGCAAAGACCATTCTTGTAATAAAGTAGCAAAGACCTCGGCTGAATTGTCTCTATGTCTTGTATTTTACGGTATGGAAAACTTAAGAGTGAAAAACTAGAATATCTGGCAAAAGCAGTATCTAAACCTCAAAGTGTTCAGTCTGCTGCCTGGTTACATTTAATTGTGTTTTATGAGATATAACAGCAAAGAAATGACTTACAGGTGGAATTTATAGTTAAAAGGAAAGCAGAAGGAAAAGATTTGGAAACTTTCCAGCCCACATGTAAAGAGTGAGAAATCATGTTTAGAAGGAAAATATTAAGGGTGTGCTATCAAGTTTATGTCTATAAATAATTTGGGGGATACATTTTAATTTTGTTTTATTAAAAAAAATTACCCTACCAGCTGTTTGTGTTTGTTCATTTTTTTTTACGAATATACTATGATTTATTTATCCATTTATCAATTGATAGACAATTGAGTTGTTTCCTCTTTTTGGCTATTACAAATAATGCTATGAACATTTATGTACAACTTTTTGTGTGCACACGTATTTTTATTTCTTTGGATATATACCTAGGAGTGGAATTGCACAGTCATATGGTATCTCTATGTTTAATATTTTCAGGAACTGCCAGGCTATTTCTCAAAGTTGCTGCACCATTTCACAGTCCCATCAGCAATGTGTAAGGGTGCCAGTTTTTCTCTTTTTTACTTTTTTCCTTCCCCCTCAAACACTGTTCAGATGGAGTGCGAATTTTTCTACATACTTGTTGTTCATATTATTTTTATGTTGATTTTCTTTTTTGCCATTACAGATTTTAAAATGTTTCTTCTTATTTGAGGTATATATCCTTTAAGCAACATGTATCTGAATGACTTTAAAACTTCAAGTTGATGTATCCTAAATTAGTTTTCATTTGCATTTCTTATGATTATTTATATTTTTATCTTTAACTTTATTTTAACTTTAATTTCTTTTAACTTTAATTTTATTACAATTTCAACTTTTATTTTAGATTCAGGGGGTAAGCGTGCAGGTTTGTTACATGGGTCAATCATGGGATCCTCAGGTTTGGAGTACAGTTAATCCCATCACCCAGGTAGTGAGCATAGTACCCAATAGTTAGTTTTTCAGCTCTCAACCCCCTCCTACCCGCCTCCTGGTAGTAGTCCCCAGTGCCTATTGTTGCTATCTTTATGTCCATGTGTACCCAGTCTTTAGCTTCTGCTTATAAGTGAGAACATGTGGAATTTGGTTTTCTATTTCTGTTAATTTTCGTAGGATAACAGCCTCCAGCTGTACCCATGTTGTGGCATAGAACATGATTTCATTCTTTTTTATGGCTACATAGTATTCTATGGTGTACATGTACCACATTTTCTTTCTTCAGTCCACGATTGATGGGAACCTAGGTTGATTTCATGTTTTTGCTATTGTTAATAGTGCTTCCATGAACATAAAAATACATGTGTCTTCTTGGTAGAATTATTTATTTTCCTTTGGCTACATAGTCAGTAATGGGATTGCTGGGTCAAATGGTAACAATGTTTTAATTTTTTTGAGAAATTTCCAGACTGCTTTCCACAGTGGTTAAACTAATTTTCATTCTCACTAACAGTGTATAAATGTACTCTTTTTTCTACAACCTCACCAGTGTCTATTCTTTTTTAACTTTTTAATAATAGTCATTGTGACTGGTGTGAGACAGTATTTCATTTTGGTTTTGATTTTTATTTCTCTTATTAGTGATGTTGAGCATTTTTTCATATTTTTGTTGACCACTTGTATGTCTTCTTTTGAGAAGTGTCTCTTCATGTGTTTTTCCCACTTCTTAATGGAATTATTTCATTTTTGCTTGTTGAAGTGTTTTGTTTCTTCTAGACTCTAAATATTAGACCTTTGTTGGGTTCCTAGTCTGCTAATACTTTCTCCCATTATCAAAGTTTCTGTTTACTCTGTTGACAGTTTCTTCTGCTGTGCAGAAACCTTTTTAGTTCAATTAGGTCTCCTTTGTCAATTTTTGTTTCTGTTCCAACTGTTTCTCAGGACTTGGTAATAAATTATTTCCCAAGGCTGATGTCCAAAATAGTGTTTCCTAGGTTTTCTTCTGATATTCTTATGGCTTGATGTCCTACATTTAAAAATTCAATCCATATTGAGTTAACTTTTATGTATATGGTGAAAGGTAGGGGTCCAGTTTTATTCTTCTGCATATGGCTAGCCAACCTGCCAGCCCAGCACCATTTGTTGAATAGGGAGTCTTTTCTCCATTGCTTACTTTTGTAGACTTTGTCAAAGATCAGATGGCTGTAGCTGTGTGGCTTTATTTCTGGGTTCTCTATTGTTATGATTATTTAAATGTTTAGAAATATTGTCAGGACTTTATTTTACATTTTCTGTATACCATTTTAAAAATAATCTTCCTGCATTATGTTTTTCCTTCAACAGATAGATATTTCTGGTTTTTTAAATTTTATTCTTATATTGAATTTGAAATAAGAGATTTCTGTTTGATTATTGGTTATATTTACATTTTTATGTTTATATTGTTTTATACATTTGAATAATCAAATTATGTTATTTATATTTTCTATACAATTTCTAAGCAAAATAAAGGCTTAAAGTACTTTACCCACTAAATACTCCTACTCATTTATTTATTATTTTTGAAGTTTGATTTTACCTGTTATCTTAGGAAAACCTGCATTGTTTTCCTTAAATCAATAGTTAACAATATCCACTACCATATTTTATCAGTGTTTATACATTTTATTGTGTCTTGCATTCCAAACTTTCCCTCTGTGTGTACTTTTTTCTTATTAAGTATTTCTTTTATTAGTGATAGTTGTAAATTCTAGAGTCTTGTAGTCTACATGACTAAAAGACCTCGGTTATTCTCTTGCTTTTAAATGGTAGCAGAATATAAATCTCTAGATTAACAGTTATTTTCTTTCAGCATCCTGATCTCTTCTTATAATGTTGCTAAGAAATTTGCTGTCATGATAACTTTACTATAAGAGATCTTCTTTCCTATTGAAAACATATAGATACTCTTTCTAGCCATACTGTGTATTAATTTCACTGCATGTGTCCATATCTGGACTGACTTCTGCTGTTTGTTTTGAAGACATTCTTATTAATAAAAATTTCTAGCAATTATCTCTTCAAATATTATTTTTTTTATTGCATTTTAGGTTTTGGGGTACATGTGAAAAACATGCAAGATTGTTGCATAGGTGCACACGTGGCAGTGTGATTTGCTGCCTTCCTCCCCTTCACCTATATGTGGCATTTCTCCCCATCAAATATTATTTTTAAGCCATTCCTTTTTTCTTCATTGTCTGTTTGACAATTATTTAAATCTCTCAATCTATCTTTTAAATCTCTCAACCACTCTTTTTATTCTATTTTTATTTTTTAACCTATAGTAATGTTTAATTTAGAAATTAGGTACAGAAAGAAATTAACAATAATAAATAAAAATTTAAAAAGAACAGGAACAATTATAACAATGTACTGCAATCAAAGCTACATCAATGTGGGCAAAGCATCCATAAACAAAGTTAAAGAAAAGCAATAAACTGGTAGAAATGTTTGCAACATGTTAACCTACAAAATAGTTTCATTCAGAACATTTACAGAGTTTATATGAAGTCATAAGCAAAATGTGAAAAACCTGATAGAAAAATGGGCAAGGACTAACAATAAGCAACTCAGAGAAAAATAATCCAAAATAATAAACATATAAAATATTTTGTTTTTTTAACTTTCATTTTGAGGTTGAGGGGTACACGTGCAGGTTTGTTATATAGGTAAACTTGTGTCATGGGGTGGTGTTGTACAGATTATTATGACACCCAGAAGTTAAGCTTTTTACCCATTAGTTAGTTTTTCTGCTCCTCTCCTTCCTCCCATTCTCTACCCTCAGCCAGTATCTGTTGTTTTCTTCGTGTCCATAAGTTCTTGTCATTTAGCTCCCACTTGTAAGTCAGAACATGTGGCATACGGTTTTGTGTTTCTGCATTAGTTTGCTGAGGATAATATCCTCCAGCTCCATATATATTTCTCCTAAAAGACATAGAAAAGTGATCCACTTGTTTTGTATGGCTTCATAGTATTCCATGGTGTATATGCACCACATTTTCTTTATCCAGTCTGTCGCTTATGGGCATTTAGGTTGATCCTGTATCTTTGCTATTGTGAATAGTACTGCAATAAAGATTCACATGCATGTCTTTATGGTAGAATTACATATTCCTCTGGGAATATACCTAGTAATGGGATTGTTGGGTTGAATTGTAGTTCTGGTATTAGTGCTTTGAGTGATCATCACACTGCTTTCCACGATGGTTGAACTAATTTGCACTCCCACCAATAGTGTATGTGTGTTCCCTTTTCTCCCCGACCTTGCCAGCATGTATTATTTTTGACTTTTTAATCATAACCATTCTGACTAATGTGAGATGGTATCTCATTGTGGTTTTCATTTGCATTTACCTAATGATCAGTAATATTAAGCTATTTTTCAGATGCTGTTGGCCACTTGTATGTCTTCATTTGAAAATTGTCTGTTCATGCCCTTTGCCGAATTTGTAATGTGGTTGTTTTTTTTCTTGTAAATTTATTTAAGTTCCATATAGATGCTTGATATTAGACATTTGTTGGATGCATAGTTTTCAAAAATTTTCTCCCATTCTGTACGTTGTCTGTTTACGTTGTTGTTATTTTCTTTTGCTGCACAGAAGCTCTTGAATTTAATTAGTTACCATATGTCAATTCTGCTTTTGCTGCAATTGCTTTTGGCATCTTTGTTATGAAATCTTTGCACAATCCTATGTACAGAATGGTATTGCCTAGATTGTCCTCCAGGGTTTTTATAGTTTAAGGTTTTATATTTAAGTCTTTTATCTATTTTGAGTTGATTTTTGTATATGGTGTAAGGAAAGGTTCCAATATCAATCTTCTGCATATTACCTGCCAGTTATCTTAGCACCATTTATTGAATAGGAAATTCTTTCTCAATTGCTTATTTTTGTGAACCATGTTGAAAATTAGATGGTTGTAGGTGTGCAGCCTTCTCCCTCAGCTTTCTATTCTGTTTCATTGGTCTATATGTCTGTTTTTGTTCCACTACCATGCTGTTTAGGTGACTACATCCATGTAGTATAAGTTGAAGTTGGGTAACATGATGCCTCCAGTTTTATTGTTTTTGCTTAGAATTGCTTTGACTATTAGAGCTCTTTTGTGGTTCTATATAAATTTAAAAATAGATTTTCCAGTTCTGGAAGAATTCCTTTTGCAGTTTGATAGTAATATCATTGAATCAGTAAATTGCTTTGGACACTGTGGCCATTTTAATGATATTGAATCTTCCTATTCATAAGCATGGAATGTTTTTCCATTTGTTTGTATTATCTCTTATTTCTTTGAGCAGTGTTTTGTAATTATCATTATAGAGACCTTTCACCTTTCTGGTTAATGGTATTCCTATGTATTTTATTACTTTTTGTGGCAATTGTGAATGGACATGCATTCTTGATTTGGCTCTCGGTTTTGCTGTTCTTGGTGTACAGAAATGCTAGTAATTTTTGTACATTGATTTTGTATCAGGAAACTTTGCTGAAGTTGTTAATCAGCTAAAGGAACTGTTTAGAATTCATCCAGCTTTTGTCTATTCAGTATGATGTTGGCTGTGGGTTTGTAATAGATGGCTCTTATTATTAGCTATGTTCCTTCAATATCTAGCTTATTGAGAGTTTTTAACATGAAAATATGCTGAAGTATATCAAAAGCTCTTTCAGACTCTATTGAGATGATCATGTGGTTTTTGTCTTTAGTTCTGTTTTTATGATGAATCACATTTATTGATATGTATATGATAAACCAAACTTGCATCACAGAGATGAAGCCTACTTGATCATGGTGTATTCATTTTTTAATGTGCTGCTGGCTTCAGCTTGCAAGTATTTTGTTAAGGATTTTTCCATCAATTTTCATCAAGGATATTGGCCTGAAGTTTTCTTTTTTATTGTCTTCCAGATTTGGTATCAGCTTGATTCTGATCTCATAAAATGATTTGGGGAGGAGTCTTATCTCATCTATTTTTTGTGATGGCTTCAGTGGAAATGATACCAATTCTTCTTTGTATATCTGGTAAAAGTCAGTTGTGAATATATCTGTTCCTGGGTTTGGTCTTGTTGGTAGGCTGTTTATTACTGATTCAATTTCATAGTTTGTATTAGTCTGTTTTGGAAATAAGTTTCTTTCTGGTTCGGTTTTGAGAGGGTGTAGGAGTCTAGGAATTAATACATCTCTTCTAGGTTTTTAAGTTTCTAGAAAGAGGTGTTTAGAGTAGTTACTAATGGTTATTTTTTATTTCTGTGGGTCAGTGGTAACACCCAATTTGTCATTTCTAGTTGTGTTTATTTGGATCTTCTCTCTTTTATTCTTTATTAGTCTAGCTAGTAGCCGATCTTATTAATTTTTTCAAAACACCAGCTTCTGGATTTGTTTTTTGCATGTTTTTTGTCTGTGTATTAGTTTCCTTCAGTTCACCTCTGCATTTTGTTATCTTTGTCTTCTGCTAGCTTTGGGGTTGGTATGCTCTTGCTTCTCTAATTCTTTCAGTTGTGATGTTAAGTTGTTAATTTGAGATCTTTCTAACGTTTTGATGTGGGTATTCGGTGCTATAAATTTTGCCCTTAACACTGTGTTACCTGTGTCCCAGAGATTCTGGTACGTTTTATCTTCTTTCTCATTAGGTTCAAAAACTTGTTCATTTCTGCCTTGAATTCACTATTTATCCAAAAGTTATTCAGGAGCATGTTGTTTAATTTCCATGTAATTGCATGATTTTGAGTTGTATTTTCTTCATTCTTGAATGAAAAAGTATAGCTTCTATTGACTAGGAAGCATCCATTTTCTTATTACATCTATGAAAGGTGGAATCCACACACTATCTTTACCTTCATTTCACAAGAAGCCCTTTAGGGACCCTATGTAGAATCCTAAATTTCACCTTAAATAATCTGCTCTGCCTGCTCTGGATCATGGAGCTTAGAAAGCCTGTGACTTTAGCTTCAATTCATTAGTTTGTGTTTGTCTTCTGTTTTTGGTCTTCAAAGATAATTTTTTTTGGAGATTAAGAAAATTAAAAGACATATGCTATGCTATGTTATGGATGTCTCTATGACTCTCTTTCCATATGTCTATGTTTTTGAAATAGGGAATTTTTCAAGCTATAATGTTGAGTAGATGTTTACTGTTGGGATTAGTAGAATCTCTGAGTTGAGATGTGTTGTAAATCCATAAGTTTCTGCAAGCTGAAGTTAGATATGCTGGGTACAATTTTTACCATTTGCAGAGTTAGAAAAATAGAATTCTAGTCAGAGGAAGAGCAAATTACTCTGCCGATTACTAACTACTCTGAGGGTCATGTTGGATAATATCTCTAAGTACTCTCATTCATAAAAATAACAACATTGTTTTTAACTCTCACTTTTGTAGAGTATTTAAATAAGATGATCTATTATAAAATATAAACCACAGAGAAAATGATCAATAGGGGTTTATTTTTCCTCTAAATTTTACATTCATAAATTATAATATAAGACATCGAACAAATCTAAATATACAGAATACAGTAACTATAATAAGGTCATGTGTTCTTTATGATGTCTAATTGGAGCATCTTTTTTGTTTTATATAAAATAAGAGCATAACAAGCAGTTGGCCTGACCTGTTTATTACATTCATTTATTCATGCATGAATTCATCTTATTTTACTGAATATTTACCAAAACTGCTGTTCAGCACACATATGGAGCCAAGTAATTGAGATAAATTTCAAAATAGCTATAAATACAAATATATAGCTATGACAAATGCCATTAAAGTAAAAACATTGTTTAATAACAGAAAATAATAAGGGGCATCTGTAGTTACAGAGTAGGAGAGAGCCTCATTGTAAAAGTGACAGTTAACTTGAGATCTGAAGAACAGGCTGCCATGCAAACTGGGGCAAAGACTGTTCCCAGCAAAAGATAGATCCTAAAGTAGGAAAGACTTAAGTGTTTTAGATGACTCAGAGAAGGTCTGTGTAGATGACTGAAGAAAGAGATGTGATTGGAGTGGTATAAAGATTCCTGTTACTGAGATGACTGAATTAAGAATATCAACTCATTTATTTGTATATTTCTGTTGCTTGCCACAGTGCAGAATGCTAGTAAATATTCAGTACATACTAATTGAACAAATAAATAAATTACATAGGGAAGAAGCAAAAAAACATTATTTCCTGCTTGTCTCTGTCTCTGCTTCTATTTCTTTTCTTTTCTATTAAAAAAAAAAAATTGGGGGGAATGGGGTCTCATTCTGTTGCCTAGGGCCCAGGCCAGAGTGCAATGGTGCCATCTCAGCTCACTGCAACCTCCACCTCTTGGTTCAAGCAATTCTTGTGCCTCAGCCTCCTGAGTAGCTAGGATTACAGGCACATGCACCATGCCTGGCTAATATTTGTATTTTTAGTAAAGACAGGTTTCACCATGTTTGCCAGGTTGGTTTCAAATTCCTGGTCTCAAGTGATCACCCCACATTGGCCTCCAAAAGTGCTGGGATTACAGGTGTAAGCCACAATGCCCAGCCTCTCCATCTATTTCTAACTTTTTCTGTCTCTCTCTCTGAGGTTGGCAAATAATACTTTTCATTTCCTTTTAAAAATTACTGTTTTAAATTGTTTTAGAAATAGTTTATTTCAAACTATTTTAGAATAGTTTCAATTAACAGGAAAATGGCAAAGACAGAGTTCCCCCATGCCCTCCCACCCAATTTCTTTTATTACTAACATCTTACATTAATATGGTACATTTGTTATAATTAATTAACCAGTTTGATACATTATTATTAATTAAAGTACATACTTTATTAAGAATTCCTTAGTTTTTACCTAATGGCCTTTGCCTATTCCAGGATCTCACATTACATTTATTCTTTGTGTCTTCTTAGTCTCCCCTTGCCTGTGACAGTTTCTCAGATGTTCCTAGTTTTTGATGACCTGGACAGTTTTGAGGTATTTGGTGAGATATTTTGTAGAATGTTCCTCAGTTGGGATTTATCTAATTTATTTTAATGATTAGACTGGAGCTAAATGTTTTTAGAAGGAGGACAACAGACTGCCCATTTTCATTGCATCGTATCAAGTATGAATATTATTAACATGATTTATCAGTGTTAATGTTAACTAGAGTATCTACATAAATTATTTATAATTCTCTATGGAAGATTTGTCTTTTCACACTCAACTCTTTATTTAATCAATTGTTTGTTTATATTAGCATGGATTCATAAATATTTATTTTATAATTTGGGTTATCCATATTAATTTTTTTTGTCACTCAAAATATTTAGTCCATGCCATTGCATTGGAAGCTCTTTCAGTTGATTACTTTTTCCTTTTACCATTTTTTTCTTACTTTCTGACAATAAAAGAATCTCCAGGCTTAGCCTGTATGTATTAATATAATAGAATCAGACATTCTGGCAAGGAAACTTGCATCCTTTCATTGGAGAATGGTATTAGAAACTAAGTTCTAGGTGCTAGGTACTGTTTCTCTTCTCAAGAGGCATATTGCATCTTTGTGTAACTGGCAGATAATGTCTCTCTCATTACATATAAAATATATTTTTGTTTAGAGGTGAGGTTAGAGGTTGAAAGGAAATAGCAGAGGTTACAATTATAATGTTTTGAATTAAAACTCAGAGTAAGCAACAGAAAATTATCAGTTATAGCTTTCTACAATTGATCTGAATAAAAGAAATGTGTTATAATTTCAGAATAGATGTGAAAATGCAAGATATATAAAGCATATTTTATTTCATGATATTTTCTGTCATGGATAAAAAAATTACTGTACATAGTTAATTGCAATTAAAGAAAGCTCTTGAAAAAAATTATGACAAAATTAAGAAATTTTCTTTATAATATAATAATATTCAATGACAAAATATTCTCAAATTTTAACAACATACAGTTCAATGCTATTAACAAAATAAAAGGAAATACTATAAATAAATTCTTTAAATTTAATATATAGTCCATTTGTCTTACTGGGCTTTTTGCAAGCATTTTCCTTTGTATAATATTTGTAACTAATCATACTTAATGTTATATAATTTCAAATGGGTGTATTTTTAAAAATAAACCACAATAAACCAAGTCGTTCTGTGTAGTTTTTGGTTAATGCCACACAGAAAGCCAATCATGTATAGCCGAGGAAGAAGGCTTTATTTGGGTGCTGCAGCCAAGGAAATGGGAGGTCAGCCTCAAATCCATTTCCCTGAATGACTAAAACCGATAGTTTATATAGCAAGCAAGAAATGGAACAATGTATAAGAAAACCAGAACATGGGAAGGGTAAGGACGCAATCATGGTGAATGAGGAGTTCAGCTTCTGGTGTGGTGATCTGGTTCCAGATTTTTTATAATTTTTGTGAGAGGCCTAAAGCTCATTTCCTGAGAAAGGAACTCAGATAAAACAAAACAAAACAAGAAAAGTTTTAATCTTTTTAAGACCAGAAGGGTCAATTTCTATATTTATCAAAAAGAATAGTCTATGGGTCAATTGGGTGGGTTTCAAAAGAACTAATTTGTTTGAGGTGTATGGCATTCTGAAAAACTGTTTGTAGTCAATCTGTAAAATTATGGTTTTTATTTTTTGAGAAGGGGTCTCACTCTGTCATGCAGGCTGGAGTGCACTTCAACCTCTACTTCCTAGGCTAAAAAGATCCTCCTGCCTCAGCCTCCCTAGTAAATCCACAGGTGCATGCCACCATGTCTGGCTAATTTTATTGTTGTTGTTGTATTTTTGTAGAGATAAGGTTTCTACATGCTGCCCAGGCTGGTCTCAAACTCCTGAGCTCAAGCAGTCTGCCCACTTCAGCCTCCCAAAGTGCTGGTATTAGAGGCCTGAGTCACTACACCTGGCCAAAAACCACTCTTTAGACTGTCACACTGTCTCATTTAGTTCTAGATATTGGGCATCAGAATATTCCAGAGAAAGAAATTCTTAATTCTATCAAGTGACTTATGAGTCTATAATTTTGTATATTCAACATACTCTTAAAATGAGATAAGTAAGCCTAAAACTCCAAGCTGCTACTTGTAAAACTATGAACAACCATACCATTGGTAACTTTCTCTTTTCTTCATATATAAATGAGAATAACAATGAATATTTATCAGGGCTTCTGTGAGGATTATAATGTATGCAGATAGCTGAGCGCAGTTCTTGGCACATGATAAATGTTTAATAAATCCTAACTGCTTTTCTTCTTCTTACTTAGCAATGAAGTTATCAACACCTATGTGATGTCTATTTGACCAAATTGGGTAATCTTAAACGAAATGAGACTATATTTTAAACAAAAAAAACATTTAATTTAATTCAACATATTAAAAATAGTCATACCAGACAGCATTTTGAATATTTATAAAACTTTCCCTTGGGGCCTGATCAGATCAGATCTCCAACATGGTTTAAAATATAGGTGGAGGTTACACACACACACACACACACACACACACACACACACACACAAACACACACACACACACAAATACTAAATTATTTCACTTAGAAATTATATAATTAGAAAGAACAGTTAAGAATGGTTTTCAATTTTATATAATAATTTTTATTTAAAAGCTAAAGAAATTAAATGTTTTCATGTATAGATACCAATCCAAATGTTAAATAAAATAAACATGTTATATATTTTTAGTTTTTTAGTTTCCATAAAATTTATCTTATTGGAATAAATCCATCATCATCAATCTTACGCCACAATGGCTACCATCACACAATTACACTATGTATTAATAACTACTTAATTTTTTTTTTTTGAAACTGAGTGTTGCTCTGTTACCCAGGCTGGAATGCAGTGGTGTGATCTTGGCCCACTGCACCCTCCGCCCCCTGGGCTCAAGTGATTCTCCTGCCTCAGCCTCCTGAGTAGCTGGGACTACAGGCACACACCACAGCACTCAGCTAATTTTTGTATTTTTCGTAGAGACGGCATTTCACCATGTTAGCCAAGCTGGTCTTGTACTCTCACCTCAGGTGATTCCCCTGCCTCAATCTCCCAAAGTGCTAGGATTACAGGTATGAGTCACCATGTCTGGCCTTCAAATTTTAATAATAGGTTTGTATATAGGAATAATGTCCTTGGAACATGAATCAAATTGATTAATTTTTATGTATCCCAAAGAAGATATTTACTTGAATAGTATGTTTTACTTATATTTTTCAAACTCTGTACTACACTGCCAATATTCAGATGCAAATTATGCTGCACTAACACTGAATCATATAATAAAAGAGGTAATGAATTATTACTCAGATTATTTTTCCCTTTTCAAATGATCAAAAGAATACATAACATATTGGATAAATTAAGATATTGAAGTTCTTAAGACTGATAATATTAATTTGTTTGATTATTTTGTTATACAATATGCTCTTACTAGATAATAATGAGGATACTGTTATGTAATATCATGTTATGCAACTGATCGAATGTTTGTATAAACATTGTTATAGTTAAATTGGAGATATTTTACTTTCTAAATAAAAAAAAAAATAAAGTCTCTTGATTAGTATTAACCAAAACTTTGGTCATTTAACTAATGGCTAAGTATGGAAGGTAAGTTACATGAATAAATAAATGATTCCTGAAGTGTTTTTAATATATAATGATAAATGCAAAAACAGATTGATTGTTAAAGATACATCCTCTATGTATTAATACCAGATATAAAAAAGCAGTACTGTGTTAGTCTGTCAATGTAATTGTGATTCAAACTTCACTTTTGCTTAAAAAATATTACTAATTTGGTTTTCACAAAAAGTAACATGAAGTCAACTGCATACAACAAAGCCAGTTTGAACAAGTCTCTGTGCTATCTGATTGGTTTTATTTTTATATAAACTACTTCAAATTTAAGTTTTTACTCGGCATGCAGCATTTCTTTATATGTTTGTCCTTCAAAATTTTTAAAATGGAATAGAAATATTTCTATTTATTAGGATGTTTTCTCTAATAATGTCTTCAAAATGTAAGTATATTTGCTAAATTTATCAAAGAATATTAATTAATTATATGTTACATATTATAAATATATGCTCTGTCAGATGTGACCTTCAGGAGGGAAACGCTGAAGGATTGGGAGAGTAGAATGTATTTTGGAAATAAAGCCTGTAAGTTTTAAAAGATTAAAGGGAGTGCGAATGTGACCTTGTGAAAAGAGAAAAAGTAGAAAGCATGTTTGGCAGAGAAAGGCCTGGTCCATAGTACAGATTTGATATATTCCCAGATGACCAACCATGTCTGGAGTGAAGATGATCCATTAGAGGAGTCCCATATTGGGCAGAAATGGTCAGGTCCTAAGAGCCTCACCATGATCAGTCATTGAGCAGGTTTTCTGAAAAGAGTATGGCCTCAACTTGAAGGCAAAAAAGAAAAAAAAATTGTACAGAGGGCACCAGCAGAGTCTGTCAGCTAACTATGCTGCTTTTACCTTAGTTACAATATTTTCCTTGAAGGAATAACACAGCAATCAGTATACCCCTTTGCTGCCACACATATTATATATATATATATATATATTTTTTTTTTTAAGAAAAAAATTTTCAACTGTCAATATTTGGTTAAATAAAATCATAGAATTAGGTGGCACATGCCTAGTAATCCCAGCTACCAGAGAGACTGAGGCAGGAGAATTACCTGAATCTGGGAGGCAGAGGTTGCAATGAGCTGAGATCATGCCACTGCACTCCAGCCTGGGTGATAGAGTGAAACCCTGCATTAGAAAAAAAAAATAGGTCACCCCAATAATTAAGTATTATTATACCAATTAAGTATTAATTAATTATAAAAAGCTTTTAACTGAATGATGACTATTTTAGATCCCTTTAAATTGTCAAAGGATTAAAACGTCAAGGACTGAGACCCTTAAGTTCAGATTAAATTTATTCATTTTTTTTAATGAACATCTTACTGAAATGCACTTACTATGAAAGAATGCTTGTCATGATTCAACAGCAGGCAATAGTATTTCATCTGTACTGTGTCTTCTACCTTATCTGCCAGTATCTTTTTAAAATCAAAGTTTTAATTTAACATATAGTTTTAAAGACATTTATGCTAATTGAGTTATACTTTTTGACTCATGTGAAGACACAGCTCATAATTTTCTTCCATAAATTGTGAATTGATTGGTGAGGGTGGCATTCAGGAAATACAAATGTATGCCAAAATTATAACAAGAAATTCAAATTCACTGATACTTGATGATTGTATTTTCCCTTGCTGACATCAGTGTGAATGTTGATTGACACAAGCCATTTTAAAATTATTTATAAGTAATTACCATATCATTTTTATATCAGCATTATTATTTTACAGCCACATCATGGACACTGTATAGCAGAAGCTATCAAACTTGAAACTTGCTACTAAGAAGCATTTTATATCAAACATCAGAAGGAAAATAAATGTTTTTGTGCCTCCAAGTCTAAACAGTTTCGTATAGCAAACATATGACCTCGTGATAATACTTAAGTTATAAGGTCACAGAATGCTTATAAATTTTGAAAATATAACAACCATCAATGTGCTTCTTGCTTCATAGTAAAAAGTATTTTGTGACAAAATTTAACATATTTATTTTTTACCATTTTCAAATGTAACTTTAAAATCAAATGTGCTTTATTGTATATTAAGATGTTTTAAACATTAATGTACTATTCCTAATTCTATTAATCTCTAATATACAGATTTATTGTGTCCAGACATTCATGCACATTATCTCTATTGTTCTTAGTAATTATGAAAGGTAATTATTATCATTCCTATTTTTGAGGTTTGAAATTAAATCTCGATAAGCCTTGACCGTAAATCCAATAAATAATATGACTGCAATTTGAGCACTAATGTAACTCATTCAAATACATCATCTGTCCAAGAAACTACAATGCTGCCCTTCTAAAAAAAGAATATCAGAACTAAATCAAATGCCCAAAATCATATCTTATCAACGAGATGAATCATAACTTTGAATCCTGAAATATCTTCATAGTAGTGATATTTGTACATAAGGGACAATTAAAAATCTCCAAATCATGAGAAACATGCATTTCTATACTTTTCCCTCTATTTTATAACATGCTAAATAATATTATATCCAGGAAGTCTAAACATATTTCTTCTCCAGGAGTTTCTTAAAAGAAGGGTGCAAATTGCAAATTATTTTATTTGTTTTATTTTCACGGGTAGAATAGGGATCACTTGTTTTATTTATGAGAGCTCCACCTCTGCAAAGAGTAATCATACTGATAGAGTTATCAGAAAAATATTGCTGGTTTGGATTTTGAAGTTTAAAAACTTAATTTATTGCAGATAAATCTAAGTAGCAAAAATTTTGCTGATGAGACCAACTTAACAGATGCATTTTCCACAAAAGCAGTAGTTGCTGAATACACTGATCATGACTATAGGTTTGAATGTCCTTTAATGAAACATATTTAATTATACAACTTGAAAAGTTCCCAATTTCTTGGCATATGTTAGAGATAATCTTCCTGTAAAAATTGATTTTATGTAAAGAAAATAACTTTGTGTGACTTATTTTCTTTTGCCAGTCATCAGTCTTCCACAAATTTATTGAAATTTTCACACTATGTTATATTGTAAGAAAATGTACTATAAAAAATATAACAAGCCAGGCACAGTGGCTTATACCTGTAATCCCAGCACTTTGGGAGGCCAAGGTGGGAGGATGCCTTGAACTTAAGTGTTTGAGGCTTTGGTAAGCTGGGATGGTGCCACTACACTCCAGCCTGGGTGACAGAGCAAGCCCTCATTTCTAAAAAAAAAAACATTTAAAAATCAAAATATTATATATATATATATACATATTATATATAATTCAGTTGTTATTCAGATTATTCTGATATTAGAATAAGTTTTAAAATCAGCTTTTCTCAATATGTACTTGCCAGATAGCCTTCATCAATATTAACTGGATTCTTGCACAAAATATAAATTTCTGGCCTTCATTGAGGTCTACTGAATCAGAGCCTCTTGGTAAGTATGAGTCCCAGGTGAATCTTAAAAACACTCAACTTGCAATCAATCTATGAGAGAACAGAGTCTAATTGAAACGGGGGAAAATATCTGAACTCTCATTCTTTTTAAGTGAACTATAAATATAAGATTAGTTTGATGATCTCCAGGCTTTAGACTACTTGGACACCACATATTTTTAAATACATACTTCACTTGTCTATTTCTGAAATACAGTTCCATAATAAACAATAAGCAAAATTCAAAATCATTAATTATATGTTATATATGTTATACTTTATAGGACAAATAATGTTATTCCCAGATAAAACATTGTATATCACTATAAAAATAAAACATGTCACTCTCAATCCTTTTGGGAATAAAATATTTAAGAATTCATTTTCCCTCATGTTAATATTATATTTGCATGAAAATCTATTCTACAAATCAATTACTAACATTTGCTGTATGTTATTACTGTCAAAGTAATCATTTAAGATCACCTTACAGATCTTAAAAAGTAATTTATTTCTTTTAAAAAGTAATTTATTTCTGATAAAACAGTGAGACTTGGCTAATTTTCCACAAAACATATTCTCAGTCAAATTTGCAACGTGTACAGACTAAAAATGTCCCATTCCCATTGAGATATAACCAATTGGAAGAAGTTGAAGAAAGCTATCAGAATACATTAGTAGTAATAATTGCCTACTTACAAGAAAATAACAACAGAGAAGAGGTAAAGATTTTAGATATAAACATAGTGAATGTTATTCATTTTGAAATGTCTCCTGACACTTCAGATGCAACAACAATGCAACTTCATTCATTTATCAGCTGGAAAACCATTACTGAAATGTTACTCTTTGTCAGGCGCTATGTTTAGAGGTAGATTATGGAAAAAGCACATTGCATAATCTAAAAAAGTTCTTGTAATTAACAAGTATTTTCACAAATAATTTTACTCTTATGGATGTTTTTAAAGTCTAACATGCTTTCCTGAAAATATGATGTTTAATCTCAGACTCAGAGAATGAATACAAATTATCAGAGAAAAGAGAAAAAGAAACAGACAAGGTTTATAAAACACAAAAGACTTGTTAAAAAGTAGAAATCTTGAATTATTTTTATTAAAGCAAACAACAAAAAATTTTCTTCAATCGTTTGGCTCCAAATGGCCCCATATTTCTCATCATCTGTCACTGATTAGAGAAAAGAAAGGGATTCTGTCTACTTTCATCTATGTTGAACAAATTTTCCTCTTGTCTTAAACCTTCTAAGTGATCTAAAAGCCTTGGCACATTTGTCTCCACCAAATGGCTCCTTTCCTAGCTAATTCTTATTGTCCTTCTCTAACACATGTGAGCAAAGTTGTCTGGCTTCCTTTTGTTCAAACCATTTGGGCAAACATTATTAGTGTTCCCTCCCACCACCCCAGGAGTAAGACCTAGCTTCAGTATCTGCCAGTGGGACAAGGGTTTTATTCTAAACAGTAGTGTCCTCCTTACACCATGACATGAAAGTCCACCTGGTTCCTTGTGATTCTGTGACTAGAGGAAGTTCAGTTTTCTCTACTCACTATAGATTAAGTCAGCCAGCACAGAACAAATTTGTAATGCTTACAGCTCTCTAACTACTGGATTTCAATTTTCTAGTCATTCTCTACTGACTGTAATACCAAAAATGGTGTATTTCTCCAACTCCAGTATTTCTCTTTACCAACTTCCCCTATTTTCTAAAGCCTTGTTCATGCTGGAATGCCCATCAAGCATACATAGACTAGTATGGCCTTTATCAAGTTTACATGAGAATAATAGTTATATTCACTTTTGTTCATACAAAGATAGTTCTAGTAATTGAAAAAAGTGATACCAGACCCTAAGTGTCAGAATCCAAATTATATGCATTATTCTGCAGAGCATATTATCATACACTTTATATGAATGATATAGTTATCCACACATGAAGATGTGGGGCTTCCTATGGACTAAATTGTGGGCCTCTCAAATTCATATAATGCCCTAAATGTCATGTGACTGTATTGCAGATAGGGCCTTTAAGGAGATGTTTGAAGTTAAATAAGGTCAGAAAGGTGGAACACTGATCCTATGGACTGGTGTCCATATTAAAAAAGAAGACACATTAGAGATCTCTATACCCCTCTGCCAGCAGAAACAAACAAACAAAAAGACTATTTATAAATCAAACCCTTCTGGATCCTTGATCTTGGACTTTTCAGCCCTCAGAGCTGTGAGAAAATAAATTCTGTTGTTTAAGCCACACAGACTATCATGCAGTGTTTCAGCAGCCCAAGAAGACAAAGACAGTGTGTAGTTATTACCAAATAAAACTATAAAATAACATTATTTTATCTCAATTTTTTAAAATAGGTAATGGCAAAGATTTTGTCACTATACCTAAGATTGTTACTTTTTACAGTGTTAAAAAAAAATCATCAGTCATTCTGCTAAGACACCAGTGATAGGTTTCAAATAATTTGCTTTATTCTATGGCTTTATATTTCTTTAAAAGAGAACCTTTGTAAAAACGTATATTTTCTCATTTTATAACCTTGGCTTCGAACTCATAAGCTATGGTTTAGGAGACTCTACTGATTTCACATCATTTTTAACCTTGAAAATGTGCTGGATTCTCTCTAATCCCCTAATGTTCATATTACAGTACTCGAAACCTCACTAATCAACTAAAATCCTCCCTAAATTTGTTTCCATGAAAACAAATAGAATTAACACTTATCCCAATCAACTATGGAAAGAGAATAAAATGAGAATATGAGTTATAAGTTATCCTGCTTTCCTTAGAGTTAATGATATTACTTAAATTTAAAAAAAAATTATGCATGCCTCTATTAATTTTGGGGAAATAGATATTGGCAAAATTTTTTTAAAAATTAAAAAATTGACCTTTTCGGATTATTAGATTTAAAATTATTTTGTGCTTTTCCACCACAAGGATTGATTTCCTTAGATTCGACTCTCAGAATTGGTCCTATATCTGTTCTACTTACCTGGAGGGTATTAGCATCTTATTTATTTCAGATGAATTTTATATTCTAATTCTTTAGTCTATATTGAGTTATGGTCTTCTGTTAAACCAATATTTGACAACATTAGATGTTGGAAAACAAAGACATTTTGAACACCATTTAGAAATACCTGTTATCCCTGATGCATATACACAGTTCACCATAACACAGATATTTTCCTTTATCTAAACTCAATCAATTTTTTGTTGGTAGATTTTTGAATTTATAAAATCTCTTTATTTGTTATAGATCTTTTCAGAATTTCTATTTTCTTCTAAGACAATTTGTTAGTTTGTGTCTTTCTAATAATTTGTTCATTTCATCTAGATTATATTATATATTCACGTACAATTGTTCATGGTGTAGTCTTACAATCATTTTTATATCACTAGTTTCATAGTAATGTCTCTCTTTACAGTTATGATTTTATTAATATGATTATTTTTTCTTTGACAGACTAGAAGAAGCTTTGTCGGTTTTGTTGATCTTTTCAGAGAACGAAGTTTTGTGTGTGTTAAATTTCTTTATTTTTTTCTATTTCATTTATCTATTTTCTCTTCTTTATTATTTCCTTTCTTCTACTACATTTGAATTTCATTTGTTCTTATTCTTTTCTAGTTTTTTTGAAGTGTAAAGTTAGATTATTGATTTTAGGTTGTGTTTAATATAGCATTTCAGCTATAATTTTCTCTCTGAGTGCTGCATTTTTTGAATCTATTAAGTTTTAATATGTTGTAGTTTTGTTTTTATTGGTTTCCAAAATATTTTCTAACTTCTTATGTGATTTATTTTCATCCATGACTTTTGTAAAAGTGTTTTGTTTAATTTCCACATATTCATGAATTCTCCATGTTTCCTTCTGTTATTGATTTCATGTTTCATTTATTTACGGTCACAGAAGATACTTAATATAATGTCAATATTTTATAATATATCAAAGCTGATTTTGTAGTCTAATATGTGGTCTGTCCTGGAGAATATTCCACATATCCTGGAGAAGAATGTGTGTCTTTCTGTTGTGTGGAATGTTCTATATATATCTATCAGTTCTAGTTGGCTTATAAATTTGCTCACATACTTTATTTTTAGGTTGATCTTTCATCTTACCCATTATTGAAAGTAGAGTGTTGAAAAATCCAGTAACTACTGTGGAACTACTTATCTCTTCATTAATGTCAGTTTTTGCTTCATATTTTTGGAGCACTATTGTTATGTCATACTTACACTTGTTACATCTTCTTGATAAATTGACTTTTTTAATAAGTATGCATTTTTTTTTGCTAAAAGTCTATTTTGTCTAATATTTGTATAGCCTCCCAAGCTCTCTTTTTTCTTTCTCTTTTTGCATGAAATGCCTCTTGTACCTTTTCTCTTTTCTGTCATTTGTGCTTTTGGTTATAAAGTATGTTTTTTATACATTGCATATAGTTGGAAAGTGTTGTTTTTCTTTAAACCTGTTTTGCCCATCTCCAACTTTTGATTGGATAGTTTAATCTATTTATAATTAAATCATTATTAATAAAAAAAAGAATTACTTCTTCGATTTGCCACTTATTTTCTATATATCTTATACCTTTCTTTTCCTTAATATCTTTATCACTGTCTTACTTTACTTGATTTTTGTAGTTTAGCAATTTGGTTTCCTTTTCATTGCAGTATCTTTATGTTTTAAATTTTATTTTCTTTGTGATTAATCTGGGGATTATCACTGAAATATTAAATGTATGAAGTGAATTTGAATTAACAGAAATTTGGCTTCAATTGAAAACAAAATTCTGTTCCCATTCCTCTCCATCTTTCCTCCTTCATGTTGTAATTGTCACAAATTACAACTTTATAAATCAAGGGCCCAGTAACATAAATTTATAATTGTTTTGTATTGTCTTTTATGTCATATAGGAAAAATGAAAAGAATTACCAATCAAAAATTTAATAACACTGGTTTTATAGTTACCTGAGTTGTTACCTTTACTGATGTTGCTAATTACTTTCTGTAGCTTCCAGTTAAAATCTAGCATTCTTTTATTTCAGTCTGAAGAACTTCCTCTAGTAGATCTTATGATACAGATCTACTAGCGACAAATTCACCTTTTGTTTATCTAGAATATCTTATTTTCTCCTTTGTTGTTACATAAGAGCTTGGCTGTGTATAGAATTCTTTGTTGACAGGTTTTTTTTTTCTCGCTTAAAATACATCATTTCACTGTCTTCTGACATTTGTCTTTTTTTAAATGAGATCTCAGATGTTAATGTGGTTTAGAATATCTTATTTCTTGAAAGTCACTTCATTCTTGTAGCTTTTAAGATTTTCTCTTGTAAGTGGATTTTCAAAGTTTTGTTACAGTTTGTTTTAATGTGAATCTTATAGTTTATCCTTGTTGGAGATCATTAACGCTCTTGGATATAGATTTATTGCATTCATTTAATTTGATAAAATTTTGGCCATTATTTCTTCAGATATTCTTCCTGTGTCTTTGTCTCTCTTCTCTCATTATGGGATTCCTACTATGTATATGTTGATGTGTTCAATTATGGCTTATAAAGTTTACTAATCTCTGTTCATTTTTCTTCATTTTTTTTCTTTCTGTCCTCAAACTGGAGAATATCAGTTGATCTACCTTAAAGTTCACTGATTATTTTTAATGACTGCTTAAATCTGCCACTGAGCATCACTGGTGACTTTTGCATAAATTATTGGTATTTTCAGCTTTAGAATTCCTGAATGGTCTCTCTTAATGTGCCTTTTTCCCACTTTTTGTTGATATTTTCTATTTGGTAAAATCTTATTCCACTAGTTTTTTGTATTTTTTGTCTGAATATTATCCTTTATTTCAATGGGAATATCTAAAATCATTCATTTAAATTATTCTATCTAGTAAGATCATTGTCTGAGTTTCTTCAGGCAGTTTTATTTGTTTTCTTTTTTCCCTCTGTGAATAGGTTTGTTTCCTTGTATATCTCCCATTTTTTGTTGTTGAATAACTTGGCATTTTGAATATTTTTATATGGTACCTCTGGAAAATAAGATTTATTTCTTTCCCCAGGATTTGTTTTTGCTGTTTGTTATAGGTTGTAGCCATTGATTTAATGAGTTTTACATATTAAATTTGTAAAAACTCTGTTATTTGTCAGGGGTGGTTTTTGAATGAGAACCAAAGCAAAAATAAAATTTAAATTAAACTAGATCCATTTCAAAAGAAAAAATATTATTTTTTTTTTTTGCTGATTGACTATATGTTGGTCATTCTTTCAATACCTAGCCAGACTATTTATGATTCTGCTTTATCCTTAACTTCCAGCTTGCACAGAGTCTAGAAGTAATCCATAGTTGAAAGCCTAGGGTATTTACAAATATTTTCTGAGTACACATCTAGCCCTGTGTATGTATGGGGACTTCTCAATTCCCTGGTATATGTGAAACTTTTTAAAGTCCTTATTCTCTCATATATATATTTTTCCCCAGCCTCCCTTCCCTCTGACTTTATGTCCTGTCTGAACTCCACAATTCAGTTTTCCTTTCCCAGGCTAATATATGCCTTTAAGTATTTTTGACAACCACCACCAGTCAGGAGACTATTCCAAACCTGAGTAAGATTTTAAGGTGGGCAAAACAAAGACAAGATTCAGAGGAGGTCACACAGGGCACTGTCAGACATTCAAAATACACAAACACAATTGCCTGAGAGCAAGGTTTGTATTTCCTCCTCTGCACTGGCACACCATAGAAGATACATATCTGTCATCTTCACGGCCACCTCTGAACATGAAGATGAAGAATGATAGGTAGGCAATGCATAATACCAAGATAATCTTATCAAAATTTAGCACCTTCTTTCTTCAATAGGTATTTTCTAGTTTTTATCAGGCTTTGATTTGATTCTAGAGTTCTGAAAAAGTTGATTCTGACAGTTGTTGCCAGCTCAATTGTTAACGTCAATGGAAGAATACATTCTTGGCATTTGCCCCATTTTTAGCTTAAGGTCAGTTTTTCTCTCTCTACTGTTTACAAATTATTCTTTTACTTCTGTCCTAATAGCTCACTCCTGAATTAAAGTGCTTTTTTTTTATAATAGATAATATGGAGGGCCTTGTGTGCAAGATATTTGAATTTAATTGCATAAACAATGATAATTCAGTAAAATATTTTAGAAAATGTTTATGAACAGAACTGATTTTTACTTGTTCAATTATCACCTCTAAAATCTACAATAATAGTCTTTACCTCCTCTTTACAATCATACATTAACCCATTTAATTTTCTAGCTTATTTTTCAGATCCTTATTTTCTAAGCTTAATATAATAATTTTTTTGGTAAGGTTTCCACTTTTAATAAATAGGCTGTATAATGGAAATAAAAAATGTTGAAACATTTAACATGAGGTTTACTTGTGTATGCATGTGAATTCTTTTTTTAAATTTTGTGCTTTGGGATTTAATAGCATTGTTTTAATAACAACTGTCTTTCCATTTTTTAATATTAGTGATACAGAATGGGGCAGGGAATTGTTGGATAGAGAAAGGTGAGGTCCCTGGCTAGGACTTCATCCCTGGACCTTTGCTCATGGACCTAGCTGAGGACAGTCATTTCTGTTTTCATGCCCAAATGTTGCATTTTCCAAGATCATCCTGACCAATCATGCACCCATCCTGTGCCTATAAAAACCCCTGAGACCCAAGTGGGCAAAGACACAAATGGCTAGACGTTGAGAAGAACTCACTGGCAGAAGAACACACAGGCAGCTGGATGTTGAGAGGAGCAGAAGAACATACAGACAGGCACCAGCAGATGCAGCAGGCCATCGACTGGTGGAACAACGTGGACCCCAAAGGTGGGCAGTTGGAGGAGAGTCTGGCTGCAGCAGCTGGACTCCAGGTGAAAACCGTCTTCCCACTCCATCCCCCTTCTGGCTCCCTATCCATCTATTGAGAGCTACTTCCACCATTCACTGAAACTTTCCACTCATTCTCCAAGCCCACATGTGATCCGATTTTTTCAGTATGCCAAGGCAAAAACCCAGGATATATACAACCCTCTGTCCTTGCAATAAGGCAGAGGGTCTAATTAAGCTGATGAACAAAAGCAACTTACAAACCACAAAACTAAAAGAGTACCAGTAACAAAAGCCCACTAGGGCTTCAGGAGTTTTAAGCATTCACCCCCAGATGCTGCCATGGGGTTGGAGCCCCACAGCCTGCCACTCTACATGCTCCCTGTAGAGGTTAGAGCAGCAGGGCACTGAAGTAGTGAGCCACTCCCCCTGCCATAATCCCTGCCAGGGGCATAAGGGAGCTTCATCTGTTTTGTTCGTTTATCAGTTTCCTTGTTTTAATAAGAAATTCAATTTCTGATAATATCTGTTTAACAACGTTTATTTAGATTGACAATTCCTATGTTTGAGGATGTGATTTTATAAAATGATAAGAATAAAAGATGTAAACAAACAGTATTATATTTATTCCCAGAGATACATTTCTGTGAGTATGGGTATTTTTCACATATTGTTCATTTTTATTTTTTATATCTTTTGTTTGTTTTATAAATTACCCCCAGTCTTGGATATGTCTTTATTAACAGTGTGAGCATGGACTAATACAAGTATCATGTGAGCTACAGGTTTTGTAGATGTTCTTTTATATATACATATACTTTAAGTTCTGGGGTACCTGTGCAGATCATGCAGGTTTGTTACATAGGTATACACGTGCTATGGTCGTTTGTTGCGTACATCACCCTGTCATCTACATTAGGTATTTCTCCTAATGCTACTTGTCCCCAATCTCCCACCCACTCCTAGCCCACCCATAGCCCCCCACCCCTCAACAGGCTCCAGTGTGTAATGTTCCCCTCCCTGTGTCCATGTATTCTCATTGTTCAACACCCACTTATGAGTAAGAACATGTGGTGTTAGGTTTTCTATTCTTGTGTCAGTTTGCTGAGAATGAAGGTTTCCAGTTTCATCCATGTCCCTGCAAAGGACTTGAACTCATCCTTTGTTATGACTGCATAGTATTCCATAGTGTATATGCATCACATTTTCTTTATTCAGTCCATCACTGATGGCATTTAGGTTGGTTCCAAGTCTTTGCTATTTTAAGCAGTGCTGCAATAAACGTATGTGTGCATGTGTCTTTATATTGAATGCCAGCAATACAAACAGGCATTTAGACATTTATAGATTTACATGTTTGACCAAGACACATCCATAGCTATTAAATAGATACTTTTATGATACACATACACTTTAAATCCTATATTTAAAATATGAATATTAGACTCCTTTACACACTCAAGGAAAATAAAAGAGGAAGTAGACATTGTGTATAGTTATATGTCTTGTCCCTAACCTGATTCTAAAATACTCAAATTTAATTCTAAGAAGAGAGAACAATTATAAAGAACAGTATGTACCTGGGCATGATGGCTTGTGCCTGCAGTCTTAGCCACTCAGGAGACTAAGGGGGGACGATTGCTGCAGTGAGTTATGATCGTGCCACTGAACTCCAGCCTGTGGAACACAGACACACCCTATCTCTATAAACAAACAAACAATGGCAGGATCAAATTAGCACATAACAACAATATAACCTTGAATGTAAATGAGCTAAATGCCCCAATCAAAAGACACCAAATGGCAAATTGGATAAAGAGTCAAGACTATCTGTGTGCTATATTCAGGAGCCCCACGTCATGTGCAAAGTCACACATTGGCTCAAAATAAAGGGACGGAGGAAGATTTACCAAGCAAATGAAAAGAAAAAAAGAAACAGAGGTTACAATCCTGGTCTCTGATAAAAGAGACTTTAAAGCAACAAAGATCAAAAGAGACAAAGAAGGGCATTACATTATGGTAAAATGATCAATGCAACAAGAAGAGCTAACTATCCTAAATATATACACACTCAATACAGGAGCACCCAGATACATAAACCAAGTTCTTAATGACCTACAAAGAGACTAAGATTTCCACACAATAATAGTGGGAGACTTTTACACCCCACTGTCAATACTGGACAGATCAACAGGATAGAAAATTAACAAGAATTTCCAGGAATTGAACTCAGATCTGGACCCAGTGGACCTAACAGACATCTACAGAACTCTTCACCCAAAATCCATAGAATATACATTATTCTCAGCACCACGTCACACTTATTCTAAAATTGACCAGTTAATTGGAAGTAAATTACTCCTCAGCAAATGCAAAAGAATGAAAATCATAACAGTCTCTCAGACCACGGTGCAATCAAATTAGAACTCAGGATTAAGAAACTCACTCAAAACCACACAAGTACATGGAAACTGAACAACCTGTTCCTGAATGACTACTGGATAAATAATGAAATGAAGGCAGAAATAAATGTGTTCTTTGAAAGAAATGAGAACGAAGACACAACGTACCAGAATCTGAGACACATTTAAAGCAGTGTCTGAGGGAAATTTCTAGCACTATATACCCACAAGAGAAGTGAGAAAAAAATCTAAAATTGACACCCTAACATCACAATTAAAAGGACTAGAGGAACAAGATCAAACAAATTCAAAAGCTAGCAGAAGACAAGAAATAACTAAGATCAGAGCAGAACTGAAGGAGATAGAGACACAAAAAACCCTTCAAAACAATAATAAAATATTCCCTGAAGCAATGACAAGTAAAGTCAGATATATTCTGTAAAGCAATATCTACAATTTCCATAAACCAATTTATGTAAGTTCCTGCCTCAAAGACAATTGATGGCAAATTTGTTTTAAATTATTTTAAAAGCATTATTTTACATGGTAGAACAATCGTCAGAGAATCTAAGACAAGATGAATAATAACATCACTCTAGTTCTGAACAATAAAAATGTACAACCTGATTTATTTGCCAGAAAGTGTATACCAAATACAGTTAAATCACTTTATATTTCCCAGATGACAGAGGTATCTGAATTATCATATACCAAAATCTCACATCTAAAGCCTGTTAGAAAATATTAAAGCAATAATGGTGAGAATTTTATAGGTATTCAATTTTATTATTTTCTGATGGTTATAGTAATTGGAACTAGATTAACAAAACATTTTCTTCTAGCAGTATTAGGTGACTTGATTTCATAATGAGAATAGAATGATACATATTTATGATAAACATATTCAGAGAGCCTTAGAAAGGGTGACATTTTAGCAGACCTGGTACAAGTACCCATCTGTTCAATGGATTTGTAGTGGTGGTTTAGATTAATATATTGAATGTGTATTTATAGGCACTTTAGGCATTGATTGACAAAACATTAACTGCTTACTATAAACTGCAAGCAAGCTAAATTCTGCCTAAACTTCTAAATGCTCAATATGGCTAACATCAGAAGTCAGATTCTCTCTTGAACTCTCAAGAAAATATCTACAAAGGATCTAAATTTGGATTCATTTGGCTTTTGCCATGACTCAAATGTCACTCTACCTTGAGGTCTGACATTGACCCTAAATTATGTATGAGGTTTCTTAGGCCAGAAAAATTCCATAGGAAGAATACATAGAAATATTGACTGAATCACAAGCATAAAATTACATGCATTAAAAGTTTACGGGTGCACCTGATAAATCTTATTGTGCTCATAGTGCAGTATTGGAATGGCTAAAACATGAGGCCAGGTGGAGATATAAAATTGTATGTTTTTTTCTTCAGTGAATGTGGTGGAAAGCCCTTGGAATAAGGCATTAAATCTGAGACTAACCCCTCAATAAATTAATAAACATCAATAAATTAAATTTTGAAAGAAGGTGATAATCCTCCTTGTTCTATTATTTGTTATCTACATGTAAAAGGTTGAGAGACTATTAGCAAGATTAACAAAGAAAAAAAGACAAAAGACCCAAATAAGCTCAATTAGAAATGAAACAAGAAATATTACAACCAACACCACAGAAATACAGAAGATCATTCAAGGTTACTATGAACACTTTCACAAACAGAAAACCTAGAAGAGTTGGATAATGTCGTGGAAATATATGACCAACTTAGCTTAAACCAGGAAGAATTAGAAACCCTAAACAGACCAATAACAAGCAGTGAGATTAAAATGGTAAGAAAAAAATTGCCAACAACAACAACAACAACAAAATTCAGGACCAGACAGATTCACAGCAGAATTCTACCAGACATTCAATAAAGAATTGGTACTATTCTACTGACATTATTTCACAAGATAGAGAATGAGAAAATGCTCCCCACATCGTTCTATGAAGTCAGCATCATCCTAATAGTCAAACCAGGAAAGGACATAACAACAAAAAAAAAAGAAAACTACAGACCAATACCTCGGATGAATATATATACAAAAATTTATGACAAAATTTGTTAACTAACCAAATCCAACAAGGTATCAAAAAGATAACTTGCCACGATCAAGTGAGTTTCATACCAGGGATGCAGGGATGGTTTAACATCAGCAAGTCAATAAATGTGGTACACCAAAAAAATAGAATTAAAAACAACAATCACATGATCATCTCAATAGATACAGTAAAAGCATTTGACGAAATTCAGCATCCTTTTATGATTAAAACCCTCAGCAAAATCATCATGAAAGGGACATGATGTAACATGATAAAAGCCATCTGTGACAATCCCACAGCCAACATAGTACTGAATGAGGAAAAGTTGAAAGCATTCCCTCTGAGAATTGGAACAAGACAAGTATGCCCACTCTCACCATTTCTATTCAACATAGTACTGGAAGTCCTAGCCATAGCAATTAGACAAGAGAAATAAATAAAAGGCATCAAAATTGGTAGAGAAAGTCTAACAGTTGCTGCATGCTGATGATATGATTACATAACTAAAAGACTAAAGACTCCTCCACAAAGCTCCTAGAACTGATAAATAAATTTGGCAAAATTTCTGGATACAAAATCAATGTACACAAACCAGTAGCTCTCCTACACACAAACAGCAACCAAGCTGAGAATCAAATTAATAAATCAACCACTTTTACAATAACTGCAAAAAACATAAAATACTTAGGAATATACCTAAACCAAGGAAGGGAAGGACTTTTACAAGATAAACTACGAAACACTGCTCAAAGAAATCAAAGATACAAACAAATGGAAACATATCTTATGCTCTTTGATAAGTAGAATCAATATTGTGAAAATGACTACAGTGCCAAAGCAATCTACAAATTCAATGCAATTCTCATCAAAACACCACATCATTCTTCACAGAACTAGGAAAGACAATCCTAACATTTATATGGAACTAAAATAGAGCCCATATAGCCAATGCAAGACAAAGCAAAAAAAAAAAAAAAAAAAATCTGGAGACATCACATTAGCTGATTTCAAACTATTCTATAAGGCCATAGTCACCAAAACAGCATGGTTCTGGCATAAAAATAGACATGTAGTCCAATGGAACAGAATAGAGAACCCAGAAATAATGTGAAGTGCTTATAGTCAACTGTTCTTCAACACAGCAAACAAACACATAAATTAGGGAAACCTATTCAACAAATGGTGCTGGGATAATTGGCATGCCACATGTAGAAGAATGAAATTTGATCCTCATCTCTCACCTTATATGAAAATCAACACAAAAGGGATTAAGGACTTTAATCTAAAACCAGAAACCATAAAAGTTCTAAAATATAACATCAGAAAAACCCTTCTAGACATTGGCTTAGGCAAAGATTTCATGACTGAATCCATGACTGAATACAAAAACAAGTATAAATAGGTGAGACTTAATTACAGTAAAAGATTTCTGCACAGCAAAAGAAACAGTCAGCAGAGTAAACAGAGAACCCACAGAGTGGGAGAAAATATTTGCAATTTATACATCCAACAAAGTACTAAAATCTAGAATCTACAAGAAACACAAACAAATTAGCAAGAAAAATCAAACAATCTTATTTAAAAAATGGACTAAGGACGTGAATGAAAAATTATCAGAAGATATACAAATGACCAACAAACATATGAAAAAATGCTCAATGTTACTGATGATCAGGGAAATGTAAATCGAAACCACAATTCAATACCAACTTACTCCCGAAAAAAAACAAAAATTAATCCCAGATGGATTGAAGATTTAAACGTAAGACCAAACACCATAAAAAACCCTAGAAGAAAACCTAGGCAATACCATTCAGGACATAGGCATAGGCAAGTACTTAATGACTAAAACACCAAAAGCAATGGCAACAAGTCAAAATACACAAATGAGATCTAATTAAACTAAAGAGCTTCTGCACAGCAAAGGAAACAATCATTAGAGTGAACTGTCAACCAACAGAATGGGAAAAATTTTTGAAAGCTACCCATCTGACAAAAGCTAATATCCAGAATCTATGAATAACTTTAAAAAATTTACAAGAAAAAAAGAAACAACCCCAACAAAAAGTGGGGGAAGGATATGAACAGACACTTTTCAAAAGAAGACATTTCTGTGGCCAACAAACATGACAAAATGCTTATTATTGCTGACCATTAGAGAAATGCAAATCAAAACCACACTGAGATACCATCTCATGCCAATTAGAATGACGATCATTAAAAAATCTGGAGACAACAGATGTCGGAGAGGATGTGGAGAAATAGGAACAGTTTCACCCTGTTGGTGGGAGTGTAAATTTGTTCAACCATTGTGGAAGACAGTGTGGCAATTTCTCAAGGATCTCGAAATAGAAATACCATTTGACCCAGTGATTCCATTACTGGGTATATACCCAAAGGATTATAAATCATTCTATTATAAAGACACATGCACATGTATGTTCATTGTGGCACTGTTTATGGTAGCAAAGACTTGGAACCAACCCAAATACTCATCAATGATAGATTGGATAAAGAAAATGTGGCACATATACACCATGGAATACCATGCAGTCATAAGAAAGAATGAGCTCATGTCCTTTACAGGGACATGAATGAAGCTGGAAACCATCATTCTCAGCAAACTGAAACAAGAACAGAAAACCAAACACCACATCTTCTCATTCATAAGTGGGTGTTGAACAATGAGAACACATGAACACAGGGAGGGGAACATCACATACTGGGGCCTTTTGGGGAGTGGGGAGCTAGGGGAGGGATAGCAGGGGGTGAGGATATTGGGGAGGGATAACATTGTGGGGAATACCTAATGTTGGTGACAGGAGGGATGGATGCGGCAGACCACCATGTCATGTATATGCCTGTGTAATACTCCTGCATGATCTGCACATGTACCCCAGAAGTATAACAAAAAAAAAAAGAATGAACAAAAAATTAAAACATAATAGATGTTGGCAGGGATCTGGTGAAAAGGGAAACCTCTTACACTGCTCATGGGAATGTAAACTAGTACAACCGCTATAGAAATCTGTGGAGATTTTTTTAAAAACTAAAAGTAGAAGTGCCATATTTGATCCAGCAATCCCACTACTGAGTATCTACCCAGGGGAAAAGAAGCTCTTATATGAAAAAGATACCTGCACATGCATATTTTTAGCAGCACAATTCGAAATTGAGATGATGACATTTGCGGCAACCTGGATGAAACTGGAGACTATTAGTCTAAGTGCAGTAACTCAGGAATGGAAAACCAAATATTGTTTTTCTCACTCATAAGTAGGAGCTAAGCTATCAGGATGCAGATGCCTAAGAATGATACAATGGACTTTGGGGACATGGGGGAAAGGATAGCAGAAGAGTGAGGGATAAAAGACTATAAATTGGGTACACCTTGAGTGTGTGATGGGTACATCAAAATCTCATGGATCACCACTAAAAAACTTGCTTAGGTCAGTGATCCAAGATGGCCAAATAGGAACAGCTCTGGAGTGCAGTTCCCAGTGAACTGGGGTGGGTGATCACTGCATTTCCAAACGAGTTTTTACTGCCCACACCCAGGTTGAAAAGCATCATAGGTTTCCAGCGTGGCTGTTTCAGCTGGCACCATGGGTCTCCACACAAAAACTCACACAAATCTGGGCGGCTGTTTCAACTGGTAACTGGAACACCTGGGATAGAGAGCCATCCATTCAACTGAAAAAAAGGAGGCAGAAACAGGGATCCAGGTTATCTGGCTAAGCAGGTCCCAGCCCCACAAAGACCAACAATCTGAAATGCTCTGGATTGAGTTTTGCAGCAAGCTCAGTTGGACCAGGGAGAGTCCAGCTTAGTTGAGGGAAGGGTGTCAGCCATTGCCGAAGCAGTCCACCACTACTGAGGCAGTCTGCCATTACCGAGGCAGTCCGCCATTACTGAGACTGTCCACCATTACTAAGGCAGACCGCCATTACTGAGGCAATTCTAACTATATCTCTGTAAACAAAACCGCAAGGAAGTTTACACAGCAGCTGGGCAGACCCTCTGCCCAGACTGTGACTAGACTACCTCGTTGCTGGACAGGGCATCTCTGAAAAAAGGCAGCAGCATATCAGGAATTTATAAATAAAGTCCCACCTTCCCAGGAAAAAAGTGGTGGTCATGAGTTCCCCTGCAGCAGACACAAACGTACCCGCCCAGAAGCTCTGAACAGAACAACAACATCCTTTTATAATAAAAAATCGTATCAAATTATAAATGAAAATTAATTACCTTAAAATAATAGAGGCCATATACGAAAATCTCACAGTCAACATTACTCTCAACGGAGAAAATTTGAAAACATTTCCACCAAACCCAAAAACAAGGCAAAGACGTGCACCTTACTATATTCAACACAGTCCTAGAAGTCCTAGTCAGAGCAATTAGGCAAGAAAAGGAGACAAAAGGCATCCACGTTGCAGAGGAAATAAGCTGTTCCTGTGTGCAGTTGTCATGATCTCATGTGAAGAGAACCTTAAAGACTCAATTAACAATTTGAAAAACCTGTTAAATCAATAAATAAATTTATTGAAGGTACAGAATACAAAATCAACATACAAATATAAGTGACATTTCTGTACACAAGCAACAAACTATCTTAAAAGGAAATTAGAAAATAGTCTCATTTATAATAATATAAAAAGATTTTTAAAACCTAGAAATACACTTAATTAGAAGTGAAAAACTCACTAAAAACTGTAAAACATGAATGAAATCAATTAATGAAGACACAAAAATGGAAAGGCATTACATTTTCATGAATTGAAGCCTTTACATAGTTAATAATGTCCAACTACCCAAAAAGATCCAAAGATATAGTACAGTTTCTTTCAAAATCCCAATAACATTTTTATTAAAATGGAAAAAGCTACTCCTCAATTTATATGAATCCATAGAAAACCGCAGAGCCAAACCAATGTTGAGAAATAATGAAGTTGGAGACATAACACTTCCTGATTTCAAGAGATATAAAACTACAGTAATAAAAAGAGTATGGCACTGGTATAAAGACAGGTATAAACAAATGGATAAAAACACCCAAAACCAGAATGCCTCTCCTCCTCCAAGGGATCACAACTCCTCACCATGAAGGGAACAAAGCTGGATGAAGAATGAGTCTGATAAATTGACAGAAACAGACTTCAGAAGGCGGGTAATAACAAACTTCTCTGAGCTAAAAGAACATGATCTAACCCAATGCAAAGAAACTAAGAACCTTGAAAAAAGATTAGACAAAATGCTCATGAGAATAAACAGCTTAGTGAAGAATATAAATGAGGAGATGTGGTATTTGGTGATGGAGCTGAAAAACACAACACAAGAACTTATTGTATACACAAGTTTCAATAGCCACATCAACCAAGCAGAAGAAAGGATATCAGAGATTGAAGATCAACTCAATGAAATTAAATGAGAAGGCAAGATTAGACAAAAAAAGAGCGAAAATAAATGAACAAAGCCTCCAAGAAATATGGGATTATGTGGAAAGACCTAATATACGCTTGATCTGTGTACCTGAAGAGGACAGGGATAATGAATCCAACCTGTAAAACACTCTTCAGGTTATTATCCAGGAGAACTTCCCCAACCTAGCCAGGCAGGCCAACATTCAAACCCAGGAAATACAGAGAACACCATAAAGATGTTCCTCAAGAAGAGCAACCCCAAGGCATATAATCATCAGATTCACCAGGGTTGAAATGAAGGAAAAAATGCTAATGGAAGTCAGAGAGAAAGTTCACGTTACCCACAAAGGGAAGCCCATCAGACTCACAGTGGATCTCTGGACAGAAACCCTAAAAGCCAGAAGAGAGTGGGTGCCAATATTCAACATCCTTAAAGAAAAGAACTTTCAACCTAGAATTTCATATCCAGCTAAACTAAACTTAACTAAACTTCATAGGTGAAGGAGAAATAAAATCCTTTATGAACAAGCAGTTGCTGAGAGATTTCATCATTCCCAGGCCTGCCTTCCAAGACCTCCTGAAAGATGCACTAAACAGAAAGGAACAACCAGTACCAGCCACTCCAAAAATGTGCCAAATGGTAAAGACCATCTACACAATGAAGAAACTGTGTCAACTAATGGGCAAAACAACCAGCTAGCATCAAAATGGCAAGATTAAATTCACACATAACAATATTAACCTTAAATGTAAATGGGCTAAATGCCCCAATCAAAAGACACAGACTGGCAAATTGGATAAAAAGTCAAAACCCATTGGTGTGCTGTATTCAGGAAACCCATCTCATGTACAAAGATACACACAGACTCAAAATAAAGGGATGGAGGAAGATTTACCAAGCAAATGGAGAGCAAAAAAAAAGCAGGTCAAGAGATTTTAAACATAAGCTGATGCTCAATCACCAGCTAATAAAAAGGACTCAATTTAGAACTCAGTGTGTGATGCATTCCTTCTAACTGGCTTGGATACTACAATGGTACTGAGAAAACTGTATTTTCCCATGTAAAAGAAGAAAATGGGACTCCCATCTTACAGCATACACAAAAATCAACTCAAGATGAGTTAAAGACTTCATCACAACATCTGAAACTACAGAACTCCTAGAAGAAAACATAGGAGAGAGGCTTCATGACATTGGTCTTGGGAGTGATTTCATGAATATGACAACTAAAACAAAAATAAACAAATTGGACTACATCAAACTAAAAACAATTCCCCATAGCTATGTAAACAATCAACAGAGTGAAAAGGCAACCTACAAAATGAGAGAAAGCATTTGCAAATTATATATTTAATAGGCAAATATCCAATATATATTTTTAAAACCCTACAATTCAATACCAAAAAATATCTCAAACAATCAGCTAGATCTTGAACAGACATTTATGCAAAGAAGGCATGCAAATGGCTAATGGGTATATGAAAAAAATATTCAATATCACCAGTCATTAGGTAAATGCAAATCAAATCCATAATAAAATATCACCCTACAACTGTCAGGATGGCTATTACCAAAAAAACAAAAAGACTTCAAGAGCTGATGAGGATGTGGAGAAACTAGAATCTTGTACACTGTTAGTGGGAATGCAAAATTATGCAGCTGCTGTGGAAAACAGAATGGAGTTATTCAAAAGAATAAAAATAGAACTACCGTATTCAGCAGTCTCACTTTGTATATTTATCTGTGATTTGAAAGTATGATTCTCAAGGAATATCAGCACTCCTGTGTTTATTGCAGCAGTATTTCCAATAGCAAAGATGTGGAAACAAGCTAAGTGTCTCCCAACAGATGAATGGATGAAGAAAAGGAGTTATATGTATACAACAGAATACTGTTCAGCCTTAAGAAAGAAAGAAATTCTGCAAGATGTGACAGTGTAGATGAAACTTGAGGACATTCTGCTAAGTGAACTAAGTCAGTCACAGAAAGGTAAATATTGCATGATTCCACTTTCATGAGGTATCTAAAATAGTCAAATTCATAATATCAATAGCAGAATGATGGTGCTGGGGCAAGGGAAAATTGAGAGTTACTAATCAATGTGTATAAAACTTTCGGTTAAGCAAGATGAATAAGCTTTAGATATATGCTAATATAATATTGTGCCTATAGTTAACAACAATGTATCGTATACTTAAAACTTGATAATAGCATAGATCTTATGTTAAGTGTTCTTCCACAGTAAAATACAATTTGTAGAAGACACTCCCTCCTTATCCACACAAAATACAAGTAGAATAAAAGAATTGTATAAAGTGGGTTATTTTGAAAATTATGAATATACTTTCTTCTTTTCTGAGTATAAGGTCCTTGTTGACATCAGGAACCTCTCTGAATTGTTATAAAAAGAATGAAAAGCATGGCTATAATAATTATACAGTTTCTGCAAAATGAGATAATATCATTTCAAAAATATTCATTAATTGTTTATTTGCTAAATTTGCTAATTTTCAAAAATCTTTACCCATTTTACCATTCTATAATTCAGAATTTAGCAATCTAACTTGAAGCCATACAAGCAACATCTTTCTAGAAGGCAGAGAAAATGTCTTTATAAATAATTATGACTTTAGTAAAGGCAAGATAAAGCAGGATAAAATGAGAGAGAGTAAAATTAAGGCCTGTTTCATTGGTGACCAGAAGTTGTTTTGGAAATGAGACGTATAATATGCAGAATTGAATAATTTCTTTTAAGTATCTTTTAAAAGTTATAAAATGGTGGAATTATTATTCATACCTCCCTTATAGGCATGCTGAAAGGATTAAATTACATTATGTGGATCACTTAAACTCTCAAATATATATAACACATAAAACTAAATTAATATTAGCTTATATATTAGTATTACAACTTTCTATCTATCATATGAATTGTATATGTGTATGTGTGTGAATACTCATTCAACAAATATTTCTTGAGTTTTCACATTGTGTTCATTGCTATGTATGCAAATAAACAAATGCTTTTTTAAAAAGTCATATTATGTGATGATAGGATATTGAATTCTGTTACAGTATCATATGAGACAGGTAGCATATGAAGCATTGTTTTATTAAGTTACCTAGAAATGACAAAACATGAGCCAGAAAATAAGGTGCTTACACTTTACTAAAAAGTGAAATGCCAGGGAATCATGAGTGAGAAAAATAGGACTGTGAGGCAGGGAAGGAGAGAGTACAAACACAAAGAAGTGGTTACAAAACTGGCCACAGATTTAGGACAGCAATATTTGATTAGCAAGACACAATGGATGTCTTCAGAGATATTGTATGGAAGAAAAGAGAATTTATCTGCTACATTTCTTCTATCATCAGTCCTTCACTGGTCAAAGTTTACCCTAATTTAGTTGACTCCTCTGAAGGATTGTTACTTGGATTATTTGGACCCTTCAGCAGCCATTGAGGAAGTTTAGTGGAGTGTGATGATTTCCTTCCGATGTTTGTGATACCAGGCCTTTACTCTAATGGAATTCAGACAAGCATAGTACCATCTGTCATTATTAAGAGTGACCATTTTTGACTTAAAAATATGTGAATTGAGAAGCTGTGTAGGCCCTTATAGGGGGCCATGTGTTCAACTTTAGACAAATTATGTAACTTCCCTATTTCCTGGGATAAACATTTTAAAATAGAAATGAAAATTGTGTTTGATGGATAGATTTATGGTGAGAATTAAATACACTCTGAGTGGTTAGCCCAAGATGCTACGTGGTAAACTCACAATAAGATTTGCTGTTATGTATTGTGCTACTGTAATATGCTATTATTGTCATGTATTCAATATATGAAACTCTAAGATAAATGGAAGACATACATAATGTCAGTAATGAGTGTCTTTTATCAGGATATATTTGGAGGTTTAAACAGTTTCTTTGAAAGCATAATGATAACACTTTGCAAAACTTCATATGCTGATGAGTTATCATCTTACCGCAGTCAGAATGGCTATTAATAAAAAGACAAAAATAACAGATGTTGGAGAGGATGCAGAGAAAAAGGAACTCATACACTCGCTGTTGGTGAGAATATAAATTAGTACAGCCTCTATGGAAAACGGTATGGAGATTTCTGAAATAACTAAAAATAGAACTACCATTCAATCCTACAGTCTTACTATTGGGTACATACCCAGAGGAAATCAGTATATCAAAAAGATACCTGCACTCATCTTTATTGTAACACTATTCAAAATAGCAAAGATATGGAATCACCATGTGTCCATCAACGGATCAATGACAAAGAAAATGTCATATATATACACAATGGAATACTATTCAACCATAAGAAGGAATGAAATTAGGTCCTTTGAAGCAACAAAAATGGAACTGGAGATCATTATTTTAAGTGAAACAAGTCAGGCACAGAAAGTAAAATATCACGTTCTCATTCATAAGCAGTGCTAAAATATGTGTACACATAGATGGACATAAAGAGTGGAATGGTAGAGAATGAAGACTCAAAAAGGTGCAAAGGTGGGAACAAGGTGGATAATGAGAAATCGGTTAATTGGTACCACACACATTATTTGGGTGATGGACACCCTTAAAGCTCTGCCTTGATCATTATGCAATCCATCCTTAAATTTGTACACATAAATATATATAATATGAGCCAAAAAATAATAATTAAGTACCTGTATGTGGTACACCTTGATATGCTGAAGGAAAAACTTCAACCTGGCTATAAATCTACAGTTCTGGCTTCCCTACTTTTAACATCACTTCATCTATTTATTGAAACCTTTTTGGAAAGCACTAAAGAAAGAAAATCCTCCTTGTTCAGGTAATAGCTGTACCATAGACTAAATAGGAATGAGCTGCTTTTGAATTTTCCCTGTGAAATTGTATTGATGTACTTCAAGTAAGTGACTGTTATTGTAAATATTGGGTCCAAACCTAGGTAAAGGATGGCCTCTTAGAGAGTCTTTATAGAGTTTTTAGATCTAATGTCCTTTCCAAAAGGAATACTTTTTAAAGTAACTATTTCTTGGAGATATAATAACGTGATTTTCATACACATTGAATTTAACTCGATTTGATTTTCTGAGGAAATACTAAGGTAATTAATTCTGAGACTTATAACAAACTAATTGAATGAGAACACTGTAGCTGTAGCTTATTATTCTTTTCATGAGAGGTGATATTTTATGCATAGATAATTACAAAATGCTGGAGACTGTGAAGGGGGTCATCCAATATAATTAATAGTTTTCCTGTAATAATTCTGAACAGATAATGAATGAAGAAGTATAGAATGAAGGCCAGAATGTCACCTTTTTCACTGATGCATACAGCAGTGTTAAGAAGACTACTGAAAGAATTAAATAGGCTTTTACATCCAATCACTGGAATGTGGGTTGGGGTTTGTTCTTCATGTAGTGATGGATAACATGTCCCTGGAGGCACTATGCACAACCTGTTACTTTTCTCCAAACTTACTGGTCAGAACATGTGGCTCTATGTTTTCACAGGCATCAGGAGTAAGGAGAAGAGGACAGGGCTGAAATGTTCCAGTGAAAATCTCTCCACATCTTTCTAGAGAAATCAAGAATAGGGAACAAATATTACCCTCTAATATAAATAATCCATAATGGTTAGGAATCCATGCTAAAAGTATATTTTAAGTAAAATCCTTTATGACTACAAAACAGTAGTATCTTCCCCACAATTTGGGAATTGTAAGTAAACCAAGCCAAAACAGACCAAAAACCCTAGACCTTAGAAAAATGGCGAGGAAAAATCCCCCCAACAGCAGTTGCAAGACTAATTGATAGTTTTTGTCTAACTATATTTTTCAAAACCTTATAAGTACGACTCTGACCCAAATATAGAGTGACCATGTTACGCATCTAGATGATAAATGAATGACAGAAACTCCATAATAGTACTTTAGTTCAAAAGAAATGTTTGGCAAATTAAGTATATAAAGATACTGAAAAAAAGAATTCTAGAGACAGCTTAGTAATTTAGATACAAACTTAGTTAATAGGATTATAAGACAATGAAACTATAAACTTTTGGGATTGTGTAATATACTGAATAGAAATAATTTTTATCCCTCCCAGACAAAAACTGACAAAGTATTATGATGATTTAGAAAGTCTGATTCCCAACTAATGGTAAATTGAAAATGAATAAAAGGCAGTTTTCTTTAATAATTAAATAATTTGAGGTGGACCTGTTAATGCTTCACTTTAAACTAAAAAGACATGTAGTCATCATTTTGTCTAATTTTTAATTTCTGCATAACCTTTTAATAGTTTCTGCAATGTGTTACTTCTTAAAGGTGTAAAATTGAAAAATAACACTGTAGTAGAACTCATAAGTGCTAGGAGAGAAAATAAGGTCTTTGAATTTCAAAGACAATATGCTCTCAATTGTAGCACAAGCCTTATAAACAACTTTCCAAGAATAACATCCTCAAAATAAAAGTATCTAAAACGTAGTGTCAAGTAGGCAAGAGCCAGTTTTTAAACCATAAAGAGAAGAAGAAACAAGAGTTGTATTAATAGCTTAGCCACAATTAAAGTCAATTTTTTAGAATCCCCAGTCATCTTTTAATTATTTAGTATTTACTTTTGACCAAGTAAAGAAAAATCTGATTTTAGTTTTAATTATGAAAAATAAAAATGAGTTACTAATGCATTTGAAGTAAAACAGTGTTGTGAGACAGAGCGAAAAGAATAGACATAATAGTACCTACTGTGTGGGGACACACTAAGAAATTTATGGTCAAGGGCTCTGGGCTTAAATTAATTGACACGTGAGAATTACATATGTGAAGATTTCTACTAGAAATTAGTTATGTATAAATGGATTTGTATAAGTATAAGCATACTCTGAATGTTTTTCAAAACAGATGCATTTATGCATTCTGCTATATAAACTTTTAATATGCCAGATGGGACATTTTAATTCAAGGATCCTCTCCCAGAAAGCACTAAGTGTAAGTACCTATTCAACACAGTGTCTGTAGTTTTAAATGTTTACTGAGATGATTTTAAAGACTGCTCAGTTACTCTACTTTAGGATGAGATTTGAGAATAATCAGGAGAGGATGTCATATCACATTGCATCCTCTTCAAACCTTGTAGGCATTATTCTTAAAAATGTCTGAAGTCCCCTTAGAAACATCTGCCTCTTCAGGGCATTTTCACAGTATTCTGAAAAGATAACAGTGACACTTCCCCAGATATTCAGGGAGAAACATAAAAAGCTCATCTTGGAGGAAATTTTGTAATTTCAACTCTATTAATATTTCAAGGACAGTAGGTTACATTCTAGAGCGCTACAGAGTTCAAGCATAAATGTTGCAATTTACATTGCAAGTGCAATAATCAAAAATTTATTAGCGTATTGAACACTCGTTCTTCATGTGAGAATAAAATACCTCCCAATTATATGGTTTTTCAGTCACTTAAAACATTCATATATTGAGAAAATGAAGTTACAGTGAATTCATTAAAATATTTTTTGATAGACTATTAATTGGGATTTAGCTCTCAATATATTATTGGCAAAGCTGAGAGTGAAAAGTTCTGTAGATGAACTATGTGGCTTTCAAAATGAAGGACAGAGTATTTTGAAAACTGAGTTAACACATACCAATGGTTTTTCAAAATGTGTTTCAGGAAACCTGTACTGTTTTAAATTGACGTGTCAGGATTTTTTCATTGTTTAATTCAAACTTAAATATAAAATGTAATTTTTTCTTAAACTATAAGAAGAGTTGAAATCTAAATTTAATTATATTAAAACAATATATTATAGATAATAAAAGTGTAAATGAGCTACAAAATCAATTCAGAATAAAGCTTTTCTAGACATCCCTGAGTCCAGATTCAAACTTCTTATAAAAGTGTCACTGATTTGAAAGGTTACAGCTCTGCAATTGTCTATTTTTAAAATGAGGTCTAGATATGTCCGTTCATACACAGTTTTACAGAGAGTACCCTGGTAGGGCAAAAATCCATTTATTCAAATAGCTGGAACAATTTAGATGCATGTTCTACTCATATTATTTTTCTTCATGTTATAAATTACCAAAAGCAGGTATTTCCAAGTGCTACCATAAAAACAAAACATTGGAATAAAATAGGATTTTAAAATTAATAATTTTGTATCTATATATATATTATTGTACTTTAGGTTCTCGGGTACATGTGAAGAATATGCAGGATTGCTGCATAGGTACATACATGGCAATGTGGTTTGCTGCCTCCATCCCCATCACCTATATCTGGCATTTCTCCCCATGTTATCCCTATTTTCTGTTCTTGTGTCAGTTTGCTGAGAATGATGCTTTCCAGTTTCATCTATGTCCCTACAAAGGACAGGAACTCATCGTTTTTTATGGCTGCATAGTATTTCATGGTGTATATGTGCCACATTTTCCCTGTCCAGTCCATAATCAATGGGCATTTGGGTTGGTTCCAAGTCTTTATATTGTAAATAGAACTGCAATAAACATTTGTGTGCATGTGTCCTTATAACAGAATGACTTATAATCCTTTGGATATATACCCAGTAGTGGGATTGCTGGGTCAAATGGAATTTCTATTTCTAGGTCCTTGAGGAAGTGCCACACTATATTCCACAATGGTTGAACTAATTTACACTCCCACCAACAGTGTAAAAGTGTTCCTATTTCTCCACATCCTCTCCAGCATCTGTTGTCTCCAGATTTTTTAATGATCACCATTCTAACTGGTGTGAGATGGTATCTCAATGTGGTTTTGATTTGCATTTCTCTAATGACCAGTGATGATGAGCATCTTTTGCTTAGGATTGACTTGACTATGCAGGCTCTCTTCTGGTTCCATATGAAGTTTTTCCAGTTCTGTGAAGAGAATCATAGGTAGCTCGATGGGGATAGCATTGAATCTATAAATTACTTTGGCCAGTATGGCCATTTTCACAATATTGATTCTTCCTAACCATGAGCATGCAATGTTTTTCCATCTGTTTGTGTCCTCTCTTATTTCCTTGAGGGGTGGTTTGTAGTTCTCCTTGAAGAGGCCCTTTACATCCTTTGTTAGTTGTATTCCTAGGTATTTTATTCTCTTTGTAGCAATTGTGAATGGCACTTCATTCTTTATTTGGCTCTCTTTAAGTCTGTTATTGGTGTATAGGAATGCTTGTGATTTTTGCACATTGATTTTGTATCCTGAGACTTTGCTGAAGTTGCTTATCAGTTTCAGGAGATTTTGGGCTGAGATTTTGGGGTACATGTGAAGAACATGCAAGATTGTTGCATAGGTACATACATAGCAATGTGGTTTGCTGCCTTCCTTCCCATCACCTATATCTGGCATTTCTTCCCATGTTATTCCTCCCCAACTACCCACTCCCTGCTCTCCCTCCCCTAGTTCCCTCCCACAGGCCTGAATTATTTTTTATTCAAGGCACTGTGTCTCTGCACTTCGGTCTTGTTTATTTTCTTGTCTTATATCTATTACTTTTAAACAGAAAATATGATGCTAGCCATAGTCTTTCATTCAGATAGACTGATATTCTGAATTGAAGGTATTGGGGCGTAACTGTGACAACAACTGATCTACTGGATTCCTAATCAATCTGCTCAATTCCAGTTTCTCCATATTACTCCTCACACATCTTTCTCTGATATATTCATACTGCAAATACCAGGTTCAAATTCTCATTTCTTCTCAATTAAAATATTTCAATGTTGATAAGGTGGCTTATGTGCCACATTGCTCAAGACAGTCCTTATTTACAAACCCTGGCATCTCCACCAAAAAAAAGAAAAAAAAAAAGATGGTACTTATTAATACCTGCTGTCCCAATATTCAATTTGGTTTAGAATTTATCTCAGACAAAAGCAATCTGAAGTGTTAAATTATATGGTCACCCTATTACTAGGGAATTGGTGTAGATATTTTAGAGGAAAAGGAGACAACTAATATTAGGGTGATTGGGTAGCTGTAAATGAGAAGATTAAAAGGTAAGTTGGGCTTTTGGAATGAGTTCCAGGATGTTGGTACTTTTATTTGAAATTTTAAAAAATATATAAGACATTGAATATTTTTGCAAAACTGTGGGAATGATGACTCTGCTTCAGTCATTTGAACCAGCTGTGTGTGTGTGTGTGTGTGTGTGTGTGTGTGTAATGCCCATGTTGTCTTATCCAACATGTAGAGCATCTAAAAGACATAGGAAGCTAAGAATAAAAGTGTGGAAGCTTTGGTAGTTGGTAAGAACAGCAGATAGCAATTATAAGAGAACTGAAAACAAAATATTTTCAATAATAACATAGTAAATAATGAGTGTATTACACACATTCTATGTTACAGTTTTCTATCTTGTTTAATCCCCATAATAATTCTATGAAGTGGAAACCATTGTTTTTCCATTTTGGGAACAAGAAATTATGCAGCAAGTTAAGAGGAAATAAAGTCTTACCTGAAAATATTTTTAATGGAATTGGTTTATGTAATTTAAAACGAAAACTTATTTTTCAATTTCTACAAATCAAATAATATTTCTTTCCCTATAAATGTTTATGGAGGTTCACAATACACTTTAGACTACTAACAACAGGAAAAATCAGTAGTCGAAGATGAGTAAACTAATTTCACTTCAAATTATGCACTTGATATTTTATCAGAATTTACATTCTACTACAACATGACTGTGGGTATTATCCTGAGAATTCATAAAAAAAGTTTACATTAAATAATCGTATATAATTTTCCATGTCAAAGTATAATGTCAGTAATTGAGCTTAAATTAAATAGAATGATGTTATTTTATTCAAACAACTTGCTTTTAGAAGGATGATCAAAAAACTACCCTTCTACTGAAAAGGTTTGCTTTATTATTTAAACTTACTGTAATTTTTTTTAATGGTCACTGATATAATGGTAAATGATTTAGTAGTGAAAATGAACACACTGAACTGTTTCTTTGACTCAAGTTTTTGTAAATATTTAGGGAAGAGAGAACACAATTAGAAAAGCAGAAAATAAGAGTCAAGATTTTCACTATGAAATATGATAATCACATGTGGCTACTGTGCACTTGAAGTTTGGCTGGTCTGAATTAAGATATGCTGTTGGCATAGAATATACATGTATATGAAAAATGATTACAAATATTTCAATGAGCTTTACATTTATTTAATGTTGAAATGACAATTTAGATATAAAATTAATTTTACCTGTTATAATTTTTAAGAAACCTACTAAAAATTTAAAATTGCATGTGTGGTTTGCATTTGTGACTCACATTATGTTCTACTGGACAACACTTACCTAAACAGTAGATACAGATGTAGAAAGCAACCATAAGAGGAAGGCAAAGTACATCTTAAACTCGCCCTCTGCATCCATTTACAAGAGAGATAACAAATATATGACCTAATTGTCAATTTTAGGAAGAGGTATTAAATTTGCTGGATCGTATGAATACACTAAGGAAAGAAATCTCTCAGTTTAACCAGTGAAAATAAATATGTCTGGGATGACAAAGTTTTCTGTGGGCTTCGGTCTCAATGACAGTATTGGGAAAAAAAAAAAGAAAACAATATCAACATATCAGATGGTGGTGAAATGTATTGACTAAATTAGTCTGAATCACCATCCCTTATTTTATACCACCAAGCATTAAGTTTCAACTTAAAAATATATATTTTTTTATTTTTGATCTACTCAAAAATTTACTTATGCCAGTATATGAGGCATTTATATATTTGGGGTAGTTTTAAGTGAGAGTCAATGTATTAACTTGCAATGAAAGTTTATCAGAGTTAAAGGTGTTAAATAATTTCTGTTGGAATTAAGTACTTTATGGATCTAGTGTCAGTATAAAAAAGTATTTTGTTTCATGAAATTATTCAAGTCTCTATTATTCAAGAAATCAGATCCTCTAATAATTTTCTTTTTCTTGATATTAAGATAGATCTCTTAGAAAATACAGTCAGAATGTATAGGCTCAATAGTTACATTTAGTACACAATGATCTGAGCAGGTTCTGACAAAATGAAAATGCTAAAACATAGCCAGGTTATATTTTGAGTTGTACTTTTAGAGGTGTATTCGCCTGAAATCATTCTTCTAAATGTCCATAACAACGTGTATTTTCTCCCTGGGGCCACTGCAATTTATTTGATTTATAGTAATCATCATATAGTAATTTCAGTATTTCAAAGTGCTCACTCTTGTAAATGTGATCATTTGAGCATTACACATTTAAATAAAGTTAATTTAGAATTAATATAACCGAACATTAAAGTATTGAACATTTTGTTCTGCATACCATATTCCTCATGTGTAGTAGGTATATTTTATTTTCTAATTTCAGTTTTAAAGAAAACATCACACTCTGATCCTATCTCTAAGCAAAAATTCTCACCCAGCCTTTTCCCTTACACATGAAAACATGTAATTCGGCTAATATATAGTTAATTATATTCTTTTTTTTAATTAAAACTGTATTATTTTGAGCCAAACAAAACAATGCCACCTCCAGAGGGAAAACCGTCTTGGTAGTTAAGTTATTGTCAGAGCACTACTTTGGACTATTTGCAGAAAAGAAAGAAAGAATTAAGTAAGAAAAGAAAGGTGAAAAAGAAGACAATATAAACTATTTGTTCCAAGTAAATAAAGAAAAAAAAAACTTTCATTAACTTTTAGAATAAGCGCTTCGGGAATAATTAAAAAATAATTTAACAATTGCTGCCTTAAGCACAGATATAAAAGCTATTGCTGAAAAATAAAAACAGCTGGCAGTTTTGTGTGTTAGAAAACAAAGGCAATCAGTTGAAAACACTAATTTCACTAGGAGTAAATTAACAATATTAAAAAATAGTTTATTTTTTATTAGGATTATTCATCTTAGTCCTTGTGACAATTTTGGGAAAAGTGTTTTTCAGATAATAAAAGAACGGTAAAATAACATGAATTTCCTATCTGGAAGATGTTTTCAGGCCATTAACTCACAAAGCTTTAGTGTTCAGAAGCACATTTTTTGTTGAGCTTATTTTTGTAAGGTAAAAAGTGTACCATATGAGCAAGTTTCTGATGTTTGACATGTGTCTTAAAAAAATGGTTACTGAAGATAAAATTTTCCAAAGCCTGAGAAAAATTGCTTCAGCTTTTTAACTACTCATTATTTATTTGATTATAAAGTTTGTCATCCATATTGATCAAGATCTACTTCTAGGCTAATATTTTACCTGAGTAAAGCGGTATGCACATACTCATTGCTAAAATGGTAAATTAGGCGGGGCATGGTGAAGCCCAGCACTCTGGGAGGTCGAGGTGGGCAGATCACTTTAGGTCAAGAGTCCGAGACCAGCCTGGCCACTATGGCAAAAACCCGACTATACTAAGAATATGAAAGTTAGTTGGACACAGTGGTGGGCACCTGTAATCCCAGCTACTCGGGAGGCTATGGCAGGAGAATCGTGTGAGCCTGGGAGCCGAGATGTGGCTGCTGCACTCCAGCCTGGGCGACAGAGAGAAACTCTGCCTCAAAAAACAAACAAGCAAAAAAAGGTCAATTATGTTATTGTCTGCTATTTGTCACATTCCTCCCTCCATTCTCCATGCTACTTTGACCACACTGAGGAACTCCTCCCCTCGACATCCAGATGATCACAATCTTTAGGATTAACACCGGCCACCACTGTGAGTGCCAGTGATACATAATGCACTCACTCTGACTGGTTTGTGATGGTATCATACAGGTTTTAAATGTTTTGAATAAAATTCCAAATTTGAATGGGTGGGTTATGTCATTGTCTGAACTAGTTTTGACATCCCTATATGCATACTTTCAGAAATGCTCACTTGTTTAAATGCTAATAATTTAGCATTGTGGAAGTATAAATCTTCAAGAGTTAATAAATAAATAATTGTGTTACAAAAATATTTACCCTTAAAGAATAATTCCTATATTTATTCACATAGTTTATGGGCACCTACGTACCAAATGCTGTACTTGATAGAATACAATGTTGAATAGTCTTTTTTATTATACAGCCTTTTTTATTATACAACATATTATATTTTATATCTCCCTTCAAATAAGCTTTTCAAAGTGCCATAATCAAAAATATGTAGCAGAGGATTATACAAATATGTCACGTGCTTTTTACCAGTGTTTTTTTCTTTTTAAAATTTATTAGCTAAGTAAGCAAGAATAAATTACTGTCTGCCTGATATTGAAATATAATATTATGAATACGTCAAAAAATGTTTTTTGCTTCCATTCAAAATGGGCTTTTCTGTATGCATGAATTTAATACATATATATATTTTTGTGTGTGTGTGTGTATATATATGTATTGTGTATATTGTGCATATATACACACACAATGCATATATATGTATTATATATATGACGTGTGTGTGTATATGTATATATAAACACACACACACACACACACACAATAGCCAGCACTGAATGATTTGTAGTAGGCAAATAATGAGAAATATAATTACTATTCAGGTTGTATCATACTTAGTGTGTTCCTTTAGTTAACCTGCACCAAAGAAAACAGCTTCTTTTACTTTCTCCTTGAAATGCCTTTCAAGGTTCAAGTAGCTCCTCCACTTTTACAATTCTATAATTTTGTATATAAGACATGCTCATATTATGTATATTGTGCTTGTATTTATTATGCATCAGCAACTTAGCATAAAAATTCACTCACAGAAAATGATATAAAAGTTGAATTAGAATTAATTGAAAAGTACAGCATTCACATCTCCAGACTTATTCTAAAAGCCTACATATTCTTTAGTTTTGAATGTGATCACGTTAGACATTGATATAAAATGTGGGAAATTATCAATTTATTTACACTGTCAGGAAGCCAAACTGACTTTGGGAAATTATCTGAATTGTCTACACTGATCAATATTAAAGGAAAAAAATTTTCCATAACAGTCCTCAAATGAACTCATGTGGAAAGAGTTACATCTTTGAGTATTCATTAATGTTAATCCTAGATTCAGATTTGTTCTCCATCACTTTCATTACTTTGTTCATATATTCATTGAGCACATATTTTTGAATACATTATAAAGACTAGGCATTACATTTTTGATGTACAGTGGCAAATTCAAACTTCTTCCCTATTGGTGTGGGAGAATTGCAGGGAAAACAACTATGACATGTAGAAAATAGTGAAAGTGCTATGAATAAAAATGAATAAAAGAGTGGAACAGGTTTGTGGGCAGAAGATATTATAGTTAGAAGAAATGTCAGGTGCAAGCGCCCTGAAGAACAGCAAGTAGACCAGGGTATGGATCACAGAAGTATCAAGGAGAGTGAAGGGCAGACTCAGAAAGGTAACAAGCATTGGTTATGATGGGTACATATGACTTTCTGTCCCTGTATTGATTGATAAGAGAACACACCGAACAGGAGGAATTTAAGAGAGTAATAGCATGAAATAAATTCTTAAAATATTATGTAGCTGCTCTGTTTAAAACAGAAAAGCAATGATAGAATTTTGGAGAAGATTTAGAATGCCATTGCAAGAATAAGCCAGGTGAGAAATGACGGTTTGGTCCAAGATAGCAGATATGACGCTGTTAAAGAGTGGTAGAATTATTAATTCATTTTCAAAGTAAAGCAAATACGTTGCTGGTGAATTGAATTTGAATGAGAGAAAAAGGAAATATTCAAGGATGAGTCTATGTTTTGATACCAGAAATAAAAATTAGTGAGTAGCCTATAATTGAAATGGAAAGAACTGGATGGAAAAGAAACAGTTTTTGAGATATAAAAGCAACACATTTTGGGCTATGTTGACGTTCTAATTTCTATTATATATCTTAATGGAGATACCAAAGAAGTAATTGAACATATCAGTCTTGAGTTCAAGAAATAGTTATCAGTCAATGATATAAATTCTATGAACATTAGCACAGATACAATTTTAAAGCAATGTAATTGCATGAGATCAACAAGAAGGTGTATGCAAATGATTAAGAGAAGAGATTCAATTACTAAGCCTTGTAGTCTTTGAATATGAAATAGTCAAAGTAATGCAGAAACACCAGCAAAGCAGACTTGAAGGGAGAAGGCAGTGAATAAATGACCTAGAGGCCAAATGGAAAAACAAAATCCCATCAAAGAGGAACAAGTGATCAACTATGTTTAATTTTCTGTCAACTGCAATAGAGTGTTTGACAATGTGGAAGCCACTCATGTTTTTCTATAGCAATTTCAAAAGAATACTGATAGAAAAACTGTTCATTGGAATAGTCTTGACTCAGAATGGCAAAAGAGGAATTGAGGACATAGAGTAATTTGAGGGGGTGATATTAAATAAAGGTAATGAATGTGGTGGTTGATTACAGAGAAAATTTAAAAAGGTGAGAATTTTGAAAAATAATTTGAAAAATTTAAGGAAGTAAGAATGCTATTAGGAAAGTTATAGTAGGCAGGAAAAAAATAATGATGTAGGAGAAGGATAGGAGAGAGAGGAATGTTGATAGATCTATGTCCTTGAGTAGGAAGAAAAGGACAGAATAATGGGCACAAATAGAGAAACACGTTTTAGATAGAAGCCCAGACAGGTCGTTGTTCGCAGCAGAAGGAAATGCTGAATATCTGGGCACAGCTTCAGGTACATGGGTACTTTGCTGGTGACATTGTGTTAAATTTCTCTTTCACCAGCTCTTAACATCTTAGTCAAATAGGAAGAAGATGATCACTTAAGAATGACAATGGGGGTGAGATTTGAAGATGTGATGAGAAAAAAAATTAATGAAATTTATTTCTAGAAGTGTGTGAGAGTCAATGGACCATTAAAATGAAATAAGATTACCTGGCCTCACTATGAGCATGAAATGATCATCAATTTAAAGTAAGCCCTGACATTATGGTTGTGTTTTTCTCTTGTCACATTCAGCTTTCCCAGGATAGGATTTAAGTAGGGAAAGAGGTTGATTTACTGATGTTTGCAGTTTTGTAATAGTACAGACAGGTGCCAAGGGGCTGAAATTAGAGGCAACAAAGTCATTATAATACTCTAAGATGAAGGGAAAGAGGGGTGATGACTTGAAGGAGTGGCTGGGGGAGTAAATGAGTAGACTCTGTAGATTGTTGATGTATAAAATAAGAGAAATTGTGAACTACAAAATCAAGAAGTCCTGATGGAGAATGGGATGACCCAGTTAGAATACTTATTTCAATTAATTAAAGAGCATGGGTTTTGTTCTCAGATAAAACTTGCCAACTTACTAAAAATCCGTATTCGTCCCATTTTTCTCATATGAAAACAAGAGAAAATAAATTTATCTGTAAGAGCTTTTAGGACTACTTGAAATAATCCAGGTAACATGCTTAGGCCCATGTCTGCATATGATAATCACTGTGGAACTGTTGGTAATATTATTAGCACTGTATTTGACTACACTGCTATTGATCAGGACATAAAATGACATTGATCTCTGTTTTAATAATGATATCTTAGATTCATGGACTGACTTATAATCCACATCTTAAGGGTGAAAACTGTTAACTAATTTTAAATATTTCTTGTATTTTATTTTTCATACTTTCATGAACATATAATATTAATAATAAAAAAGTTTCAAAGAACTGTGTAGAAATACATGATGCTACAAGTAAAAGTAGTATTGAACTATTATGACAGTTTTTTGCATTTAAAAGGAAAAATTCCATAAACAATTGCTAAGTATTAACTAAATATATAATCCATGTTTAACACTGGGCTAGATGTAATTTAAAAAATAAAAGATATGTACTTTAATCTCTCAAAAAGTTTATGGCATACTTGGGAAGAAATATATTTATACATGAAGCAAATGAAAATATAATCAACCATACATAATTGAATAAATCATGTGGGAAGTATTTTAAATCTACTATTTCTTCTCATAAGTTTTTCTGGTGAAAATATTAATCACTTTTAATGCTCTTGTTTTATCCTTTTAGAAATGACACTTTCACTTGAACAGATTCCAGATACTATTAATTTTTAGGTATGAAAATAATGGAAATTCATTTTCAATCATATTAAGCAAACTTACTTTTTTTCCTAGAGAAAACTATTTGTAGTTTTAAAAATCAAAACAATGCTAGAGAATAGCCTTTAAAAATCTTTATCAGATTTCACAAAAGCAAAAACTGAAGCTATACTGTTTTTGGCTGATCCTAGAATGCCCTGCCACTACTCAATAGTGATTGTTAAAATATAATTCATCTAGCAATATTTCCAAACTTTTTCAATATCTGAGGCAATTCATTCTCAAGAAAGCATTTAAGTTACAAAAATGGAGAAGATGGAGGTGAGCTGAATAATGTATTTTATAGCATTTATGATGACTAGATGACTACAGAAAAAGAGTAATGTTTCACATTACATTTTTTGGCACTATTATCAGCGTTTGCAAGCTTTCTTATGAAAGCTAGTGAGTCATCATCTACAAATTTTTCTCTGCAGTTTAATCAATATTTAGAACTCTAACAATCTCTTGTCATTTCTTTTGTCAATGAAGTATGGGAAATTAGTTGATTTAGCTCTAAAAAATTTTCTGACGTTTACATTTAAGGCCCAAACTGTATAAGCATTAATTTATATAGGTTATCAATGAGAGTAGTTCTTTAAAAATCTGATTTACTTTTTATTAGAATGTAAACCAAAATTTTGCCTGGTTAAATTGTTAATATAATGGTACAGATAACAGACAATAAATATACTGTATTTTCCTTAGTTGGAGGGTTTGGACCATCACCCCTACATATCCTATTAAATTCTCACAAGAAAAACCCTAGGCAGATTAAAATATAGACATTCAGTCATTTTTCTCAGAGAAATATTAGACATTAGTATGACTTGTAAGAAAAAGTTTTGAGAAGGACTTGAGATAAAACAATTTTATTTATTAAAACTCATTTCTGCTTTGCACCCCTTTCCTCTTTACAGCCTAGCACAGTGCCTGACCCGTGTTGGTTCCTCACTGAGTACTTGCTCTGTATCTCAACAAAGATGGTTAGTGGAGGCAATGGTTACAAAATATCTCAACTAATAGTAAACATCCTTACAATTTTGGCAGAAAGCACTGAGATACACATTTTGGTAGCTGCTGGCAAGTTTTTAGAGAAAAAGAAAGATTGATTTCTTGAGATAGGAATGATTGAGGTAAACTTTATTTCTCCTTCATATGCAGCATAGGCTCCATTGGTGATGGTGGAGTCAGAACACAGCAGAACATTAGCCCAACTACATTAGCCACGTTATTTCAGCCAGCATTCCTATGTGCTCATACCTACACACACATTTCTCTTCTTAGTTTACTTCCATTCAAGTGAATTTAACTCACTCAGATATTTGCCTTAAGCTACAACACTTAATCTTACAAAGCGAGGATTTTTTTTTTTTTTTTTTTTTTTTTGAGTAAGAAAATGCAAAACTACAGAGACAGGGAATAGTTACTGGTTGCCAGGGGTTTCAGTCTGTGGGCACGGGACAATTAGGTGGAACAGTGGGGATTTTTGCAAAGCAAAACCATTTTTATGATACTACAATGGTGGAAACATGATGTTATGCACATATTTATCAAAATCCATAGAACTATACAACACACAGAGGGAACCCTAATGTAAACTATGGGCTCATTAGCAATAAATTATAAATAATGTGTCATCCATTATAACAAATGTACTAAAGCAAGGCATAAAGTTAATAACAGTAGAAACTGATTGGGGGAGGAGTGAAGAGGGAATATTTTGGAATTATCTCTAAATTTTGCTAATAATTGTATAAATCTAAAGCTGTTCCATAAACTCTATTTTTTATAAAAAGAAGTCACTGACTTGGTGCTTACATATTCTCATTATTTTATTTCTGTAGAAATTTCATCTTAAATGGTTTCAAGCAGCATTCCGATAACACTAAATTATATGAAAAGTCAGAAAACAGAATCATGCATTGATACCATATTCATTGAATTGATTGAAAAAATAAGTAAAAAAACAGTAAATAAGAATATTTTATATAACTACTATAATAAGATAAAATTAATTCTACAATATTTAATGTAGTAGGTTATATGGAATAAATAGTATATAATAAGCAGTAATACAATAAGATAATAAAACAGCTTAACAATTTCAAACATGCAAGGATGGATTAATATTTTTAAAAATCTTAATATAGGTCAACATTTTTATAGATCAATACACAATAAACCATAGATTCATCTGAATAAGGGGTCTTAATAAAATAAATGACAGAATATAAACATAATATTTATCCCAGTTACAACTAAGAAAACAACTTATATCCACTAACAGCATTATTTATTATTATATCAGAAATAATAAAGATTAGATTTATTAAATACTTACTCTGTGTAAGAAATGAAAGTCTATTACCTCATGCAATCAACATCAACAATCTAATCGGATAGTGCCCCTGCAGTAGTTTCCTCTATGCACATAGAAAAACAGATACCCAGAGGAGTTAAGAAATTGCTTAAGGACATGGAGTAAGTGGAAGAGTTAATATGAGTCCACATAAAAATTGCATATTCTTTTCCATTAGAAATTACTTTTTCTAGGAATTATACTATAAAGAAAATCAGACTGTAAAAATATGAGTGGATAAGAGTATTTACTCATAGTACGTTTTACAATAACAGTATTTAGAAGCTGCATAAGTGTACATCGTAAGGATTGGGTAAGTTAATGTGATATATCTACAGCAGGAAAACGGGGAGAATAGAAGACAACTAAAATAGTTGAGTGCTGGGGATGAGAACTTGGAAACAGGGAGAAATGAAGCAAGAGATCCATTTCACTTTGTTTTTTATTTTAATTTTTGCCCTAAACTATGGATTGCCATTCAAGTTTAAAGATTACATATTTTGCTTTTTAACAAATTGAAATATTTTGCTGTAAGTCATTGCATTGCGTGAATCTTAGCCCATTTATGTAAATTGTTGTGTGTGTATAAAAAGATGTCTACAAGAAAAACTATAGAAATGCTAGCAGTGATTTACTTATGAATGAAATTTGAGGTGGTATGTATTTCTTTAGGTTTACCATATTATTGAAATTGCTTTATATTGATAACTATGCATGCATTTAAATTTAAAACATAAAACATGATTTATTTTTCCAGAGCATGAAAGAAGGGCATGCAATATCGTATACATTAGATTCAATAGGGAATTGAATTAAGTTGGCATTTAAATAAGTTTATCACAAACCTAAGGTTGTGCTACAAGTTAATATATGTAATTTATTTAAGAAAATATTGTACAAGGTTTGTTGTAAGAAAATATACAAGATGATTAAATTTTTACAAAACTAAATCTAATAAGAACTGAGTTGTTCTACTAAAGGAAAATAACTGCACATTTATGAATCTCACATTTAAATCATTCAAAATATTATTCATTTGTCAAAATTTATCTTGCATCTGATATAATGTTGAGTGTTATTTGTTATAACTTAAATATAAAATGCTGGCACATAAGTTTTGATTTTTAATTATATTTACTGTAAAAATGTAATAATAAAAAAAGTCTTGAATTCATTGAAGAATTAATTAAGTAGAATATATACTGAGTTCATACTATATGTCAGGCATGGTATTAAATGTGAAATTTTAGGATGGGCACAGTCATTCACAACTGTAATCCTAGCACTAAGGTAGACCAAGGCAGGTGGATCACCTGAGGTCTCTATTAAAAATACAAAAGTTATCTGGCTGTAGTGGCACACACCTGCAATCCCAGCTAATCGGGAGGCCAAGGCAGGAGGATCATTTGAACCCGGGAGCTGGAGCTTGCAGTGAACTGAGATTGTGACACTGCACTCCAGCCTGGACTACAGAGTGAGACTCTCTTTCAAAAAAAAAAAAAAAGTGAAATTTTAAATATATTGAGTTCCCTGTTTCTATTCACATTCATCAAATATACTTGTGTTTTACTCAGTTGGGACTGTTATAACACAATACTATAAACTGGGTGACTCAAACAACACATATTAATTATACACAGTTCTGAAGGCTGAGAAGTCAAATTTCAAGGTATTGGTGGGTGTCTGGAAGGGCCCCATTCAGACTTACAGGATCTTGTATTAGCCTAACAAGGTGCAGAGAGAGAACTCTAATCTCTCTCTTTGCATACTAATCCCGTTAGGGAGGCTACATCCTAGCAGTCTCATGTCAACCTAATTTTCTGCCCAAGTTGCTATTTCCTGATACCATCTTATTAGAGGTTAGAGTTTCAATGTACGAGTTTTGAGAGGACACAAACTTACAGTCTGTTATAGCTTACTAATGAATGTAGTATAATTGAAGTTGAGAAGACAATTCCATAGGAAAAAAATGAAAACACAAGTGACCACCTAGTGAAAAATCTGATTTGGACTAAGAAGCAAGGAAAAATATTCTGAAGGAATTACTACTGAATTACATTATAAAGAGTAAATAGAATTTAGGTGGGTGAAAAATGTAAGAATTAAAGAAAGAGATAATAAACACAAAAGGTGGTTTGACAGATAAGGACAGGTTTATTTTAGAGATATACACAAGAGAGGGGCTTCTGGCCCAGTTAGGTCAGAGGCACACTCTCTTACAGACTAAGAGTTTTTAAGGATTCAGAGTGAAAGAGTTTATCAGATGCTTGGACTGCTTCTGTGTCTGTTTCTTGTGCTTATCTGGGAGGGAGAATTGTCTGTCTGTTCCCATACATCTTTTTGCAGCTGCTGGCCTACCCTCCTAGTCTGCTTTTAGCTTCCTTATCTTAGTGCACCTGAGGGGAAAGGAATGTGCTTATTAAGGCCCACTGTTTTACTGGGGCCCTTTGTATAAGGGTGAAGTTTGGCAGTTACCCAAAAGACTTCCTGCCTAACTCCCTCTGTGCCTGAGCTGTCTTATCTATATTTTACTTTTGGCTCTTTCTGGCTGCTTATAGTTAGAAGGGAAGTGATTTCCTTGAAGTGCATGAGGATAGAAAGGGAACAGGAACTTAAAGAGGCAGTGTTTGTCCGAGATGACAGTGCTCCTGCTCTGTCAAAAGGAAGGTTGGATGGAATACTGCATAGAAAAACACTGCATGAAAAATTTGAAGTCCAAAGGCTGGAATGCACATCAAGGAAGAATGTGAGAAAGTTTTTAAGTTCAAATGAGGAAGGCAGGGAAGTCACAAAGGTCATACCATCTTGTAGGCCACATTGAGAAAGGTACTAAATGTGGATTTTAAGTGATAATTATACAGAGTAAATTAATACATTTTTAATTTAAAAAATTACTCCGGCTGCATTGTGGAAAACAAATAAGATGCATGCTGGTCATGGAAAGCCCCTGTGACAGGTTATTAACGCCTTTCTTGTGAACTATACCCATCCTATGCCTCTGTTCTAAAACATAGTTAGAACCAGTTTATCATCATACTGCTTCCCTCATATGATTATTGAGTCAAATAAACCTCTGACACAAATTTGATTAAGCTTTTCATAATTGCCGTATTTAAAAAGTTTTGAAAATTAGCCTTCTACAGTTTTAAAAGTCCCACCAAGATGACCAAGGACTTTTTGGTAGAGCCAATTACACTGGCTGGCCTTACAAGTACAACTTATGAGTCCTTTAATGATAGGCACATTATATTTTTATTTTTTAGTCTCTGATATGAATCTTTATAGGCAATAGAATATTACATTTTCTGTCTGTGTTTCTTTTCCTCACTTTTTTTTGTTGTTGTTGTTACTCTGTGTTTTTATTTCTAGCTCCGATTCTTGGCCAAGTTTGGTTCTTGTTCTGTTTTTGTTTTCTTTTTTCACTGCCATTTAATGATTTGTCATTGGTTACAGCAATGATGAGAAATCAGGTTTATAGTTTAACCATTTGGTGATTTCTGTTAGGTAGATATCAAGGATCTATTCCATTATGTGACAAAAAGCAAAAAATACAGTTTGTTGGCTTTTTGTTTGTTAGTTTCTGTGGTATGCAGAGTTTTAAGATGGTATCTGTGCCTTTCTCCCCCTGGTCTCACCTTGTGATTATGTTACATTACCTAGTCAGACAGAATTTTGTAGACATAACTAAGGTCTCTAATAAATTACCTTTAAATGGAGAGAGAATCTGGCTAGACCTAACCTAATTATGTGAGCTCTTCAGAAACGGTGTTTTCTTTGGCAGGTGGCAGAAGGATACATTAGAGAGAGTCCAACATCAAAAGGATTTGCCACAAGAGAAAGATTTGGTGTAAGCTTTGAAGGTGCATAGGGCTAGGTAGAAAGAACTTGAGAATGAATAGCATTTAAAAGCTGAAAGCAGTTCTTGGCCAAAAAAGCAGTAAAAAATATAGAGACCCCTGCCCTACAGCAGCAGGAAAATTGATTCTGTCAACAACCCGAATGAGCTTGGAGACAGATCATTTCTTAAAGCCTCCAAATGTGATGCTTGCACAGCCAACAGCTTCAGCTTGGCTTTGGCCTTGAGAGACCAAGCAGAGAATTCAGTTGAACCAGCTCAGACTTTTCACCTACTGTGAGATAATGAATAGATGTTTTAAGCCACTAAGTTTATGGCAAAAGTTTCCTTATCGGTAGAATACTAATTCAGTTTGTCCACTTTGTTGTTTGTGATCTCAAGTCAATTAAGAAAATCCTCTGATTACTGGAAAGGGACTCAGTTCATTGATATTTGAACAAATGCTTTCAGCTTTTCTCTTAAGCCTGCCTGAAACTTTTGCTATAATTTCAAGGAATAAGGTGTACAATCTCAGAGCCTACTAAAAAGTACTGTGTACTGTACCAAGTGTTGTCAACTGTTGATACATCAAAGAATATAATCTCAGATACAGTTTTCCAGGTTGACAAGTCATAGACCACTTCTTGTACCAGAAAGCTGAGTCAGTATTGTTAGGAATCTTTGTGGTCCAGAAGCACCTAATATTGTGAAAGTAGACTGCTGACCCATGGTCCAGTAAGAAAATAATGTATTACACAGAAATGAAGTAATGAATAAGAATAATTTAATAGCAGGAAGTTTTGAATTTTTGTATTTATTTTCTAACGAATATATGAAGGACTCCCTTTTTTCCCTTGATCAATATGCAATAATCACTTATGTCAATTGCGTTTTTATTAACTGAAATTAAACATTAAAATGACATGCAATTCTCAATGATTTCTCAGATTTCTGAAGCAAATACTTTTACTAAATATTCTAACTTCTTATAGCAATATAGTTATTTGTATATCTTATATGAGAATCTGTTCTATTTTTTTTACCATGACATGAATTATGCAACTAATGTTACATGATCTTTGGGTTGTTGTTTTTCTGGCTGAAAACTTCTATGGCCAGTGGTGCTTTTGCCCAACTTTTGCTTGGGCCCACTTGGATTGTCTGCCCATTTAGCCTGGCAGGCTACACTCAGTTCACACTACCGGCCTGAATCCCATGCCCACCAAGGCTGAGCCAGGTACGGAGCAGGGAGAGATGTGTGAGTTAGTGAGTGTGGGGTGTGGCCACAGCACAGTCAGGCATGCATGCTGGCTGCTGCAGTGGGGCAGGCAGCTCCAGGTGCCAGCATAGGTACTGACTCTCTGTGAGGCTGTGGCTAGAGCAGGCACACTGCAAGCAGCTTCCCCTGCTGGCACTGTGGAGTGAAGTGGTGTCTGGAAGCTCTGAGATGCTGGAAACTGCCATGGCCTGAAAGAGGGAGTAACAGCCCTGGCTCTGGGAGTTCTCAGGTCTGGGATCCCCAAAAGACAGCAGCTCTTCTCTCCCTCTCTTCATCCACACTGAGATGATAAAGGGGCATGTTTCAGCCCTGATTGTGTTACAGCTCTTCTAGCCTTGCCATTTGGTGGGCCCTGAGTTCTTGTCCTGCAATAAGGAAGAATGAGGCATGGAGACAAGCAGAGGGTGAGCAAAATGAAGAGGAGCTTTATTGAGCAGTAGAACATCTCAGAGGCCTGCTGTGGGTAGCTCCTTTCTGAAGACAGGGTGGCCCAACAAGAGTTCAGCCCTCAGCAGATAACAGGAGTCCCTGGGGTTGGTGGCTTTTCTCTGCTGGCACACGTCTCATTGGTCCAACAGCTTTTGGCAGAGAGGAGGCCCTGGAGTGGTCTGCTCCTCTCTGCGGGCACATCATCCCTGGAGTGGGAGGCTCCTGTCTGCTGCAGGTCATCTCAGCATTCTCCAGCTATCAGCAGAGAGGGTAGCTCCTCTCTGCAGCTGGTCATCTTGTCATCTCTTATGCTCTGGCTGAGCCTGGGGCTTTTATGGACCTCTGAGCAGAGAAGTGCATGTTGATTGATTTATGGCATCTATGGGTGGGGCCAGGAAAAAGCACCATGAGTTACCCCTCCAGTCCACAGGACTGTCAGGCCAGCACCCAGGCTTTAGGCCTTCCCTAGCCAAAGGTAGGGCTTCTGAGGACCCAATCCCTTCTGCCCAGAAGTCTTTCTGCTTCCTGCTGCTATCCATGCAGCCCAGGCTGCCAACAAAACTGCCAACAAAACACACTTGCAGGCCAGTGCCAAACTGCCGTCAGTGGCCCCCTGGTTTCCTCTCCAATGCTTGTCAGTGCCAAAGCCCAGAGATGGCTAAGGCAGCAGGAGGCTGGTGTGTCAGTGCTGCCATGAGCATGCACACACCTGATCAGGCTGTGATAGCACCTAGGCCCAGTACCAACCCTGCTCTGAGATTGGAGGAAGCGCCAGGAATGGGGAGAGGCCAGGCATTGGGAGCAGATGCCCCTAAATCTGCAGAGACTTGGTACGGGTGGCTTTCCCAAACCCCGAGGATGCAGACTGCAGAGATGCTGGGTCCTATAGTTGGGAGGGTGGTGTTGCACCCAAAGAGGGTGGGGCTCCTGCCCAACGCACGGAGCGAGAGGCCCAGGCCTGCCTTCCCACTGCAGCCAATGTCTTGGCATCAGCCACTCTAGATGGACTGCTGCTGCCATCATTAATGGCCTTACTTGGAGTGTTACATTTGAGAATAAATTTTATTTACTAAGGAATGAAAAGCCTTTGATTAGGAAACAAAGATTGGATTTTAAAATAAGCCCAGTATTTACAGAATCCTTTCAGAAATAAAACTAGCTTGATACCTGTTTTATGGATAAAGGATCCCAGCTTCATAGAAGATAGAAAAGATCCCTTTCAGACAAGCCAGAAATTTCAAAATCTGTGAAGGATCTCAAAGAGAAAATAACTCACCAAAATCTTGAGTGTGTGTGAAATTTCAACAATAAAGTTTCTTGGGCTTGATTTCCTTGCTTTAGGATGAAAAAGCAAATAATAGAGGCATCATGAAAATCCAATTCTATATTACTGAATGAAATTTCCAAATAGAAGTTAATTTTCTGGACTCATAGTCCCCAGTAATAGAGTACATTTATATGATAATAAATGCCTCTTGTCTCACTGTGAAAATAATTAGAGCAAAACATAACAGGATCAGCCTCTTATGCTAGAGAATAATCCTTGACAATTTTATATGAGAAAAATGGACAGAAGTTTTAGGAAAATATTAAAAATTGATCAACAAAATGGTAGACTAACATAGGGATTATTTAATTATATAAGAAAATGTAATTGGAGTTCACTTTATATTTACTGTAAAGAGCTCATAGTCCACAGAATTACATGATAGCTTACCCATTTCTGTCAGGTAAGGATTATAATCTTAAAATTTACAGTTTTGTAGTCTTGCAGGATACAAATCAGCTTTATATCTATCTTAGTAAACCTGCTTCAAAATGCCCTTTCTGGGATAGTCTAAATACCTTATTTATCAAAATGTTATTTGAACCAGCTTTACCTTCTTATTAGTTCCCTCAATAAATCAGGAGTGAAATAAAATATTTGACATGTTCACTTTGTTTTTATTTAGGAGTCATGTTTTTAATTTATTTGAAAATTATAGTAAACTGATGTAGTCAGTGTCCCTGTAAAGGGAGTAAAGCAGATAGATTCAAGAACAATTACAAAGATAAATTTAGGAGAAACTGGTCTGTTATTTGATATGGGGTTTCAAGGTGAAGGAAACAACAATTTTAGGAGATATGATTCCTATGTTTGGACACATGGGTGGATTTGAATGCAATTCAGTGAACTATAGACTAGTAAAAAAGAGAAATAGGAGCAAAGTTATTGGAAAAGTAAGAAAGGGGAATGATGAAAGGTAATGATTCTTTTGATAGATATGTTTGAATTTGAGGAATATTAAACTTTTCATGTTAAGATTATAAATTTGATCTTGGCTATTCATAAATGGAGCTCAGAGTAGAGATTTAGGATGCAGATATAAATTAGAGAGTCATATATATCTATGTCTTAGTTGAAATTGTGGATATGGGCCATGGGCAAAGAATTAATCTGGAACATTTCAGTCATGGTCTCTATCTAAACACTCTAGGTAAAAGTGAAAGAAGATACATAATTAACTTAAGAGAAAAAGTAGGATTTTTTTTTTTTTTTTTTTTTTTTTTTGCTCATGTAAGTGAAACATTCAGTGAAACATCTCCTTTCTGGCTGGGGTTAATACACACAGCCACATATATTGAAAATCTATCTTTTCAACTCTGACTAAACTTTACTGGCTTATTTTTGGGCAGGCATTATGTGAATGTGATGAAGATACCCTCAGTAACACCAAGATTACTTTTGACAAGAATGAAAGAGTTTCATCTTCAACCAAAAAATGGCATTGTAAAAATAACTGGCTGAGGATATGAGATAATCAGCCCTGGTCACCTGAGCACCTCTGTTGGTGGGGAAATCATGATCTCCTGACTGAAATCTCTGTCAGATAAAACATGAGAAGTTCCTCAGAGAAAAAGTAGTTTGTCTTTCTAGAAGATGACAGAAGATATCTTCTCTCAGGAAAAAGCAGAAATCTACCACAGATTAATTCAGAATATCAGGATTCCATAGGATTATTTGTTTTGGGGAATCAACTGGAAGAAATTAGCTACATAGAGCTAAAAAGAAAAAACTGATCAACTGCTAACAGTAAAAAACATGTATTCATAACAAATTGTTATAGATTTTTATAAAGCTCTTTGAATAAGTAATTTTAGTGAACAACAAAAATCTATGTAATGAGTAAATATTTCCAGTAGTTTTAACAAAAATAAAGAACTACTATTTTTATCAACACTAAAATTATGATGTTCCTAAAGTGATTAACCACAAATTCTAGCTAAAAATGTTTTTACACCAACAGATAAAACCAAAGATTTTCAGTACTAGCATTATGGTGGACCAGATACTCAGAAAAAGAAAATACTGAATAAGTACAAGTACATTTTCAGTGTATTGTTAAACTAGAAGGAACATGAAAATCTGCATATGACAAAAATTAGAGGTAGTTTAAAATCACAGTGATAAGCTTAAATTAGGATTTGTGTTGCCCCGATCGTGGGTGAATGTACTAGGTTAAAAATATCCTGGGGTTACACGGGAGCCACCCAGGAGAGAACAGGCATTTGGCATATGAAAGAATGTGATGGATGAAGCTAGGGCTGAAATCCCCCACTGAAGACATAGTCACATTAAAGTGCTGCATCTTCAGCAAAAGTAGTACACATTTACGGTGTCTCTCCCAAAAATCAGCACACTGGCAGGGAGATGACAAGCAATGGCATCGTTTCTTAATTCTAGGCAGTAAAACACAAACAAATGAAAAAGCTGTCATGAAAATTTAAAACCACAGATTTAGGGTATGCATTTACACTATCTGTAAATTCTAGGAAATCTTAATCTGAAAAACTAAATTTGAAAATGTCTGTCATTGAGATCTCTCATGGTCTGACAGGAAGAGAAGAATGAGACAGAGAAATTCATTCATTCAGGCACAAAGGATTTCCTGATTACATTTACTCAAAAAATTGCTCTGCAGGTTCCCAGATACTTCAGACCTTCAATTGCTCTCTCACTCAATCTCTCTACAAATTTGTATGACTTTGATCATTTATGTGCAATCATAAAATATGGTGTTTATTCATGACATAGGGAAATAATTGCATAGTTTATAGAAAAGAGACATTCTCTAGATGTTCCCTGGTTACCAGGATACTTACTACCTTCAAACAGAGACAAGACTGAGACCTACTTTCTTTCAGTTCAAATTTCTTTTCTTACAAATTAATTTCATTTAAACAAAGTCTGTCAATTTGTGTATTCAAAAATTTCCTATAACTGTACATAACATTTCTCCAACCCTGAATTTAGTCTTTATGGTGAACATAAAATGTTTCAGAGAAACATAATTCCTGGTGAAAATGACAATAATTTTTAAAAAGCAGTTCCAGGGTTATTTAAAGAAAATTGGTTTATGTAACATTTAATTTAATACCTATCTATTGTAAATGCTTTAGTGCCAACTCCAGTAAAATGACATTAATCTTTTATAAGCTCTAGGTGATATATAAGAAAAATAACATCATACAGATTCACAATAGTACATGCAATTATAGTACCATGTTATTTTATATGTGAACTGAACAAAGAGAATTTATGTGACAATAAAATGAAGCAGATTGATTACATATATGACTTAAATTTCACTGTAAGATAATCTGAAAAAGTCACATTCTTCATTCATCTAGTAATGTTTTAATCTCTAATATGTGCCAGACACTGTGCTAAGCAGCCAGAGATAATCTTCCTAAGTAAGCCATTACTTGTTTCGTTTGCATTTTTTTAGTAAGCATATGATTCTGAAATGTCACTAAGATAATTTTAGTATTATTTCAGACCTTTTAAAGAGGGGAGGGGGTGACTATGGGTTCATCATCATGCATTCTTGCATATTCAAACATCGGTAGAAAAGTCACAATCTGGAAAGCAAGTGCATGCTTCCTGGGTGTATATTACAGAGTGATATTTTCATTTTCACGTCATAGTGTGATGCTATGATGAGGTTTCGTGGGCTAGGCATTTTCACTCATTGTTACAAAGGTCAAATTTGGTTGACTCAAGGACATTTTGAAGGACTTCATTTGAATGACATAGCCACAATAATTCTATGATGTGTCACCTAAGACTATTCCAAGCCATCAAGTTAAGGCAGAAGTACAGTTGGATAATCTGAGATAAGACTGAAATGTTGCTCTTATACTTGCTGGTTGTATTAATTTCATGGCTGTATTAATTTGTGAGACTGTAACAAATTAGCACAATATACGGTTTAAGATAACACAAATTTATTTTCTTAAATTTCTGGAGGTTAATAGTGGAAAAAAAGCTGGGGGTCAGAGGGAGGAATTACAAAGCTAAAATCAAAGTGATAGCAGAGTTATCACTAAAGCCTCTAAAAGTCAAGCACACTATTATAATAAACCACCAGATGGATAGATAAATAAAATGATGATAAATTATAGAACACAGTGTGTGTATGTGTATGTATACATTATTACTAATGTAAAAAGCCTAGAGGCCCTTTTTGGAGGCTCTAGGAAAGACTCTGTTTCCTTTTCCAGCTTCTAGAGGATATCTGCGTTCCTTAGTCCCTTCCTTCAAAACAAGTAGTGTAATATCATTGCATTTCTCTCCCTCTCTGACTCCTGTCCTTCTGTCATTCTGTTATCACATTTTCCTTCTTCAAAGAACCTCTTTCTCTGACTCTGACTTTCCTATTTCTCTCTTATGAGAATCCTTGTGATTCCATTGGATACATTCGGATTCTCCAAGATAATCAGCCTATGTCAAGATCCTACATCATATCTGATACGGTTTGGCTGTGTTCTCATCTAAATCTCATCTTGAATTGTAGTTCCCATAACCCCCACATGTCACAGGAGGGACCAGGTAGAGATAATTAAATCATGAGGGTGGTTTTTTCCATCCTGTTCTCCTGATAGTAGTTGGTTCTTATGAAATCTGATGGTTTTATAAAGGGCTTCTCCCTTTGTTGGGCACTCATCCTTCTCCTTGCTGCCACCATGTGAAGAAGGACATATTTACTTTCCCATCTGCCATAATTGTAAGTTTTCTGTGGCCTCTCAAAGCATGCTGAACTGTGAGTCAATTAAATCTCTTTTCTTTATAAATTACCCAGTCTTGGGTATGTCTTTATTAGTATTGCAATAATGGACTAATACAACATCTTTTGCTTTTTTTCCCTACAAGGTAATAGTCATAGATTCAAGTATTAGAATGTGGACACCTTTGGGGGCCATTATTTAGCATACCACATTGTGTGAACTAGGATAAGTTACTTAAGTTTTTATAGTCTTAATTTCCTCATCAACAAAATGAGTTATTAACAGCACTTATATCCTGACTAAAATAAGGGTGTGTGTGTATGTGTATATATGTATATATATAACTGTATGTATATTGCATATGTATATATACACACATATTCATCACTGTGTCCTATCATTTATCATCATTTTAATTATCCATCTACCTGGCTATCTACCATAGTACTGTGCTTGACTTATAGTTATTCATGAATATGTATTTTAGCCTCTGAAAAAAATTATATTAAGTACTATTAATAACAATGATATTGTTAGCATCCTAAGCACTTAATTGCTCCTTATTTAATTTTATTTATTGTTTGTCTCCTATGCCCAGTCCCATCCATCTCCACCACTCCTTATACATTTAATATCCTTAAGTTTATACATACCCTTGAGAAATATGTAGTGGTGCTTTGAGAATAATTTGTTTTTAATTAATATAAACGGTATTTTTCTACCATATTTACTATCTTGCTTACATTTTTCACACAATCAGTTGTTAGAGAGCTCTAATTAAAAGCACAAACTTCGGAATGATATAACAAGAGTTTGTAATGGTGCTACCCCCTAAGATTCACGTGATGCTGGAAAAATTACTAGCTTTTATGTTTCTCAGTGTTTCTAGGTTATTTCCTCAGATCACATCTCCAATATTTAACATGTTCTTTTTCTCCTGGTGATAGACACTTAAGGCTTCTCTAACTCAGGTCTACCATAAACAAAACTATAATGAACTTGTTTATACATATTCCATTATGGAATGTGCTTTAACTATTATGAGAGTGAGACATCTTGGTCTTTAATTTACGAACATACTTAGTTTCAATAACCAATGACAATTTGTCTACATGTTTTCATGAATAATATATATTCAAATGCACAATCTTTTTACGTCCTAATCAATTCTTGATTATATGACCCTTTACCCTCTGCCAAAGTGAGAGGTACACATTGATGATATATCTCATTTTAAATTTGGACTTTACTTACTTCTTGGTTATTTTAGTATTTAGTAAAGTATTTGTTAAAAATTCAATTGTCTACTTCTGAAATTTGAGTGCTTTTGTTCATTTTTCTTCAGGTTTTCTTTGATGTTGTTTTGTAGTGTTTAATATTTTTTACATGATATATTCACAATTTTGATATCAATATCCTCTCAGTGCCTTTTATTCATGTTGGCCATTGTGTCATTTGAATTCACCTTCCTCTATGTACTTTTTCTTATTTTGACTTTAACACAGTTGTGGCTTGTCATAGAACCAAACATTTTTCCATGTTATCAAAATTGACCTTTTTTCTATAATGAAAATACATTATTATTTCTTTTTTTTCTTGAGACAGACTCTCACTGGGCTTCTCAGTCTGGAGTGCAGTGATACAATCTCCGCTCTGCTCACTGCAACCTCCGCCTCCAGGGTTCAAGGGCTTCTTATGCCTCAGCCTGCCAAGTAGCTGGGATTACAGGCACCCACTACCATGCCCAGGGCTAAATTTTGTATTTTTAGTAGAGATAGGGTTTTGACATGTTGGCCAGGCTGGTCTGGAACTCCTGCCCTCAAGTGGCCCACCCACCTCTATCTCCCAAAGTGCTGGAATAACAGGCAAGAGCCACTGTACCTGGCCTAACAATGAATTCTCAAGGAGCAAACAACCAATAATAAACCACCACTACCAAAAGAATAAAGAAAAGCAAATTCAGCTTCAAGTCTATGAAAAAAGCACTTTTAAGGTACATCACTCCAAAATCTCACTTTTATCTAATATATATGAAGTGCAAAACCAGAATCATATATTAGAAAATAACTATTTTATTTCCATGTAATATAAGAAGGCATTTATTCTCTCTGTTAATTAAGAAGAAGTTATTTAGTGGAGTCAATAGAACATAGGGAAGATTGCATTGAAAGAAAATAGTGATTGTCAAAGTAAAAACCACACTAGGAATAATAGAAGTAGAACTGACACTGTAGAAAACCCAATTAGAAATTCACAAACACACTTAAAATACCCTCAAAACACAAAAGAGGAAAGTGCAGAAATGCAATTCAAGAGAAAATGAAAATGATATGAGAACCAGATCTTAGAAATTCAGCATAAATATAATGGATATTTGAAAAGCAAAGAATACTCCTAATGAATGAGGCAATAATTAAAGTTACACACCTAGGGAAAATAGTTGTAAATTTTGAAAAATGACTATCATATTTTAAGAAAATTTCAGCAAAAGGTACATTCATATATATAAATACATACATATGCTTATGTATATACACACACATCTATATACATATAATTATTTTAATTTTGCAATATCCACAGAAAAATAAAAAGGCATGATTGCAGAAGAAAAATACATTTTTTTCTTACTTTTTCTGAATATTAATAGACAGAAAATAATAAATATGTCTACAACATTTTTAAAGAAAATTCTATATCTAGACTTGTAGTAAACATATTGAAGATTTATTTCAAATATTACCAAAATAATCATAATTTATACAGACTATTATTTAGAACACACATGCAAAAATGCGACTTGAATCCAATTTATTTAAATGAAATAGCCAATCTAATCATGACACATAATTGGGAAAATAGTATGAAGGGGTAATTATGTAGATAAAGTTCACAATTCACATATAGATATAGGTGAAAATCTGCACAATATAATGTGAAATAGGATTCAGAAGTAAATTAAAAATTAAAATCACTATGACAGAACATTTTTCATAGAAATTTTATTAACAGAATATACAACCTCATCACATTAAATAAGAAAAAAATATCCAAATATATGTGACACAATTCACAACTGATTTCTTATAAAATAATTTAACAGATAGAAGCAGATATGTTTTATACATAATGAAGAGAATTTTAAATTTAATAAACATCACAGTTAGTGTTATGTGTCTAATAAAAATGAGACATATAAAAGTGCTTCCGCCGGGTGTGGTGGCTCATGCCTGTAATTCTAGCACTTAGGAAGGCTGAGGCGGGTGGATCAGCCTCAGCCTGGCCAACATGGCAACATCCCGTCTCTACTAAAAATACAAAAAATTAGCCAGGCATGGTGGCGGGGCACCTGTAATCCCAGCTACTCAAGAGGCTGAGGCAGAAGAATTGCTTGAAGTCGGTGGGCGGAGGTTGCAGTGATATGAGATCGCACCACTTCACTCCAGGCAGGGCGAAAGAGCAAAACGCTGTCTCAAAAAAAAAAAAAGGATGTTTCTATGTTTATAGTATTTTTCAAGAAGTTCCAAATAAACGATTAAAAAAGAAGCAACACTATCATCATTACATAATAGGTGAATTGTGATTAAAAGTTGGGCTCTTAAATCGAGCCACTTATATCCAAATTCTAACTTCAGCATTTAATCTCTGTGTATTCTTTTTTTTTTTTTTTTAATTGCATTTTAGGTTTTGGGGTACATGTGAAAAACATGCAAGGTTGTTGCATAGGTGCATACGTGGCAGTATGATTTTCTGCCTCCCTCCCCTTCACCTATATCTGGCATTTCTCCCCATGCTATCCCTCCCCAACTCCCCACCCCGCCTCTGTCCCCCCTCCCCCCCAACAGACCCCCGTGTATAGTGCTCCCCTCCTTGTGTCCATGTGCTACTATAAGGACACATGCACACGAATGTTCATTGCAGCACAGTTTACAATAGCAAAGACCTGGAACCAGCCCAAATGCCCATCGATGATAGACTGGACAGGAAAACTGTGGCACATATACACCATGGAATATTATGCAGCCATTAAAAACGAGGAGTTCACATCCTTCGTAGGGACATGGATGAACCTGGAAAACATCATTCTCAGCAAACTGACACAAGAACACAAAATCAAACACCACATGTTCTCACTCATAGGTGGGTGTTGAACAAGGAGAACACATCTCTGTGTATTCTTAAACAGATTTTTAAGCCTCGGTTTTCTCATCTAAAAATTGGAATAACAGTTATACCCCATCTTAAAATTTTTCTAACAATGAAATTGAACAACTCATGTAAAGTCTTTAAATGTGATTTATAATACTTTGTTGTAAATTTTATCAAAAACTTAATGAACTGATGAATAAACTCAACCAGAAAATTCAGCATATTGACTAGATAACCCTCATTTTAAAAAGCTTTTTATATATGCTAATTTCAATTAGCAAATAGATTAAGAAACAAGTTTATTTCATAAATTGTGTTTGATAACACAAACAAAATTTCCTGATGTCTAAATAGTTACAGAAAAAAATACAAGTTATTGCAGAACGATATACAAATGCAAGTAAATGAAAATATTCAATATATTTCTAAACACAAACTGAGTGTCTCTATCATTAATTATTTCCATTTAAAACTCAGTGGGAAAATATATTTATTGCTGGTTATTTGGAAGTTTAGCCTTATATATCAATTTCCAAAATTCATCTGTTAGAATAAAAAAGCAAAATTAAATAAGAAATACTTAAAGGGATAGATTATCTTTTCATTTAGTATCTATATATATTAAATATTCTCCATGCAATATAATAGTAATTATTAACACTGTAAAAAATAGTAAAATAAAAAGCCACAAACCCAATACCCAACTCAACACACAGTGTTATAACATTGAGTTTCCCCCTCTGTGCTCCAAACTTCCAGATTTGTACCTTATGCCAACTATAGAAGTAATAATTATTCTGTAACTTATTTTTTATTCCTTGCTTTTCCTTACAATGTGACCACATAATACATGTCTCTAACAAAGTTTTAAGGATTAATTTAAAATCTATTGAAATATGATACTATACTCTAAGAATGCTTCAAATATATGGATTTTTTCACTGAATACAGTTTCTAAGATAAATCTAAAGTGATGAGTGTAGACATATTTTCTGTATAATTTGATTTTTTATTGATGGCATCACAACGCATTTGTTCATTGTCCTATAGACACACATTTGCAATTACGAAGAATGACAAACTGAGTATTATTATACATATGTACTGTTGTAAATATGGAAGAGTTAATGTACGTAAAATAACTGAATGAATTGCTCCTCTGAATGTTTACTGGTGTGTGTGCGTGTGTGTGTGTGTGTGTGTGTGTGTGTATCTATCTTTAAAGTTGTTTTCAAAAATTGTTGTACAGTTGGCCCTCTGTATCTATGGGTTCTGCATCTGCATATTCCTCAACCCTTTAATCAAAAATAGTTGAAAAGATAGTAACAATAAAACAATAAAAATAATACAAGTATAATACAGTATAACTATTTATATAACATTTTATATGAGGATAAATACTTTCCCTCAGTATATCTTGACTAAAACATCTATTTTGCTACCCAATTTTGCTTTAGTATTTACTTAAACATTTGAGAAATAATTCTTATTTTCTTTTATGACCTTTTTCTAACTCTCTACCCATAAGTGAAAATAACATTCAAGGACAGAACTGAAAATAATGAATAAAATGAGTATGTAAAATCAACCAACATAGAATCCACAAAGTTTAAAAGAAAAACAGACTGACAAATCAAATAAAATTTTACCAAGTTTTATTGGAATTAGATTTAAAATATCATAATACCATCAGGATATGCTCCACAAATCATGTAATAGGAATATAACCTTCATGATTACGAATTAGTCATTAGTTTCAAGGTTTGTAAAGAGTGGAAAAGGGGCCTTTTTAGAATGTCAAGCACCAAGTTTGCAGAATTCACATATTTCTTATATTTAACAAAATAGCATATGACACACAATCTTATATTATGATCTACATTTATGGATAATAGAATTTAAATCATTATAACTATAATTACACTAGAATTGTTAGTGGAAAAATCACATGGGTGTCTGTTGTTGAAAAGAGTTGTGTTGTAGGCTGCTCTGCCCTCCTAATAAAACAGTTCTTGGAAAAAATGTCAAATATGTGGGGGTTTTAGCCTTATTTCAGTATATTCTTCCTGAAAATAAAATACTTTTCTAATTTCAATATTATCAGAATAATGGGAAAATGCAGTAATTTGTTGTTTTCAAAAGTGATGCAGAATAGGAATAAAATTCTTATATTGCTTTGGAAGCTCAAGTCTCAGAAGTACTAATTGCTAAGAAAAAAAATGAAGTCACAATTTCATGTCCCTTTATTTGTCTGTTTCTAACTCTGGAAAATATCGTTAGAAAACATCTAAATCCTGTAATAATTTGGTTTGTATCTTTTATGTTTTGCCTTAATAAAGTGTATCTTTTCCTAATGTTTTCACTTTGGCTCAACATTACTTAAAGTGCACAAAACAGAACAGTACTTCAAAATGATAAATTTTCTGAAAGCTTAAGCCAAAATTTCTTAGAAGTTCTACATGTACTTAAGAGGCTGAAGTCGTAGCGCTACACCACAAGCATTTAGGAACAAGGCCTTTACATATGTCATCCACTATGGTATACCATTGTATCCCTGTCCATTCTTTCCAAAGTATATTGGTATTAATATTTTTCATCTAGTACCTACAAGAATGTTACTAATCAATGTGTAGTAAAGCCTGTTTTTTTTGAATACTCATTTATTTTAAAATTCTTGAAACCATTCTGTTAAATAATTTGAAACACAATCTGATCTAATTCTCCTTTAAAAAGGTATGTCATCAGTTAAAGTTAGAGATCCTTTTGGAGGAATGGGATAATTTTGATTTTTAGACAGCATAGCACATAATGTATATTTCTTTAGAAGGCAAGGAAAAGACTGTCATTTTAGACTGGACCATATTCATAGAGAACACAGAAGTATTGGTAACATTCTTGTGTTAATGCTAATTAACAAACAGTCATCATGATGTCTTAGGGGCACTGCATTTGAGCAGTATTTTCATAATTAATCTTCCAACATAACAAAAATGAATGAACCACAAGTTACAGAGAAAGAGAAATAGACGTAGAGTCAGAAAAAAAAAATGCAGAAGCAGAAAGACACTGGACAGAGTGTGTCATCGGCAATTATTATTTTTAAAAAAGGAAGAAACTTTTCTGAACATGAATCTAAGCCATTATAGGTAGGGGGTCTCTATCTCTGTTTGAACTGAATATTGTTTCCTGCTGTTTCTGTCAAGAAAAGAGACATTGTGATTTCCAGTGTAATTTCAAACCTTGTGATATGAGGTTGGCAGTCTGTTCCTCCAGCATGCTGGAAGATCTCACACCTGAATGAAAGGCAATTTCACCTCTGTCATGGGGTGACGCTAGAAGATGTGCTCTTCACAAGGAAGGATAATACAAAATCTTATCTTACAAACACAAAACATTACAAGATGCTTACTGAATCTTAAGTTTAAATCACTTCGTTACATTATGTCTCCTGTGCTTAATTGACAGTCTAGAAAAAGGGATGAGTGGAGAAAATTACCAGGAAATTTGCCAAATGTAATTAAACTGCTAAATAATTTAAAATAGTTACCCAGATAATGACAATAAGAGAAATTATTGTTGTGTTATTTTGAAATATTGGAGATAAAATATAATAACTAGCTTCAAAATCAATTAAAATTGGACATATTTCATTATGAGCACACAACTAGGGCTCTAGCAATTAGGTAACTTACCCTATAGAAAGACAATCTTTAAAAATCTATTTTAAATCCTTGTGAATTTATTTAGACAATATTGACTGGTATACTTTTGATACATAAATTTTAAAAATATAAGACTAGGGATACGTTTTTTTAATATTTCAAATTTCCTACTTAAATTTCAAGTAAATTTTATCATATTTTAACATTAGGGATGTAATAAATGGTGCCAATTTCAGCAACAACAACAAAATAAAGATCCTAAGGTACACAACAAACTATACTAATAAGCTGGTTCAAATCAAGACTTAGAAACCACATAGTGAGTAATACAGGAGGGACTTAATATAGATAAAGTCTATTTAGTGCCCTGGAGCTGAAGGAGAATACCTATGGAAGGACAACTTTGAAAGTGCCTCCTACCGCCCCTCTAACCACCACCACCTAGACTTTTGAAGGCTGGTGTCCAGACTTTATTAGATAAAGTTTAGTTTTAGCCATTGGATATCAGAAATATTCACCAATTTGACTAGGCCAAAAATTAGCCTGAAGCCACTGGACAGGAGAAAGCAACAGTCGAGATAGTAGTAGGGGTGCAGTTCAACAGCAACTGATGGCACAGGCAGCAAGTGGATGTCAGAGATATGCAGAAGACTTCAAGAAGCCAAGGTGGAAAGAAAGCTTTTCAGGCACTGGTTTCTGTGTTGAGAGGACAATATAAAGGTGACCACTGAGCCGCACGAGGTTACAGTTTCACCAAGAGACCATGTTTTCTGGCCAACACCAAAGCTGAAGTTGAGCTTCTACTGATGACTTTAGCCTGCACTGTTGACTCAGCAGGGAAACCTAAAGAGAGTCCTATCCCTCTAGTGCCCTCTACTGAGAATTCTGAATAGTGAGTTCACGCTAAAATATGGACGCTTAAAGGAATTCTGTGCAGTATGAGAAAGAGAGAAGGGGAGAGAGAGAGAGTATAAATTTGGAGCTAAGAGGCAACAAATTGATACGTAAGGCAGATACTATGATTAAACTTCCTACACTCAACACAAATTCAACTTAAACTTTGGGAGAGTGGAAGGAGAAGGGTAGGTTGTTTAGTTTTAAAATTGACAGAAAAACAAGGTGATTCCTTTTTGGTAGCAGATTTAAGCGAGTGTGGTGTTTTGGGACTGATTAAGCATATCATCACAGTGATGCCAAGCAAAGAAAACAAGTCAAAATAGATGTCAGGCTCTCCCCAAATTATGTTCAATTAGCTTCCCCTCCTTTCAAGGGAGATAATTGGTAATAAATGATATATAGATCAAGACTGATCTGTGTGATTCATTTCCTTCTGTTCTGTGACATGTTGAAGTAGAAGAATCAGTTTTCTTCCCACTGACTTCAACTACCTTGAAGTCCACACGAGAAATGAATTCATGTGCCAAACTTTCTTTGACTTCAACTTAAGTATAGTTTTACAAACTCAGGGTTGTTTTATAAATCACATTCATGACTAAAATGACAAGGAATAGCATTTATTCACAGAAATAATAATCTTAATTAATATATAATATGAGAGTGCCAGTTAATTCTTTTTTCCTGTTTATGGTGCTATCATAGAAGGTCAGATCCGTAATTATAATTCCAGGTAGCAACAGAAGCTGTTGGGTGTAATTATTAATTGTTCCTTATATTATAATAAAAGGCTCATACATCAGTTGCCCTCTCTGAAAATTTGATATGGAGATACAGGCAGCAATTTATGACATAGAAAAGAATATATTAGAAATGGGAAGACAATGCAAGTGAACAAGTTGCCTAAATTTTAGAGATTAAAATGGTATGAAATGTTTGCTCATTTTAAAGCAGTTTTTAATTATTATTTACTTATAATAAGTGTGTTATTCAATGTCTTCAGTAAATGTATAAAGCTATGTAACCAAAACCACCATCTAGTTTTAAATCATTTCTGTTGCCCCAAAATGGTCTTTTGTGTCTGCTTTAAGCCAATCTTCACTCTCACCCTCAACCCAAGGCAGTTACTGATCTCCTGTCTTTACAGGTTTGCCTTTCCAGGAAATTCCTTATAAATATAATGTCTTTTGTTTCTGCTTTCTTTCATTCAGTGTAAGGATTTTGAGGTTTTTCTGTGTTAGATGGATATATCTTTAGTTTGTTCCTTTTTATTACTGATTAGTGCACCATTGCATAGATATGCAACATTTTGTTTATCCATTCACAGTTGACAGTCACATGGATTATTTCCTGGGTGTTTTGTTGCTGTTATCGGTTATCATGCTGTGAATATGCACCTACATGCCTTTGTGTGGATATATATTCCTTTCTCCTAAAAAGACATCTGAGAGTGAACTTGTAGGTTCATATGATTGGTTTATACATAATCTTTTAAAAAACTGCCAAAACAGTATTCAAAATGGCCAAAACTTTTACATTCCCACAAGCAATATTCAAGTTCTTCAATTTCTCCAGACATTCTCCAAACCTTACTGTTAGTGTTTTTGAATAAATATTGCCATTCTAGTTTTCCTAGTGTTATCTCAATGTGTATATGGGGGAAGAGGAGTGGTGTGGAGGATAATAGCAGCTTTATTGAGATAGTTGATATTAAATAATTTATACTTTTAAATATGCTTTAACAAAGTAATATTAACAAACAATCATCACCCCTACTAGAGTTTGGAACACTTTATTTCCCTCCCCCAAAAAACCCTTTACCCATTAGCCATCACTTCTACCAAACAGTACAACCCCAATTTCTTTGAGGACAAGGTCCTTACTGCTCATCCTGGCACCAGCCAGATTCTCCAGGAATGAGGTCACGTGTGCTGTTCTCCACACAGAAGGTGAAGAGTGGGCAATGGATATCTGGATCATATGAAAGAACCATCACCTCTTTCTTCATCAAAGAATGTCTTGATTGTTGTAAGTGTCCAATCAGTTCCAGAGTTCCTAAACAATTAATTCCAACCACTCTTTCCAGTAAAATGACGTTTCTGTTGAGGGTGCAGGTGACACACCCAACTTTAAGGGCTTCTTAGTCTCTCATTTTGCATGTTTTTTTAATCCTTTCAGTTGCTTACATTCTAGAGTGAAGAAGATTTAGTTCTACATTCCCAATATACAGGCCATTTCCTAGAAAATCTTCAGGTTTTAAACATAAACTGGCATTAGGAGCAAAATTCAAATCAAGGACCCCAAATTTTGGGGGAAGGTAATGGTGATAGGATTACTAGGTGACAGCACTGTGACTTTTTATCCCATGAAGCCAGTGTAAATATTAAGAGCAACATTGGCTGGTGCTGTCAGGAACGTGGTTGAAGAGTTTGTGTAGTAATAAAAAAAAAAAGTGTATCTTAAGTGTCAAGATGGGCTAATACAGTACTTCATATCAATGAATATGGGTGTGGTGAAGGGCAGGAAACGCTCTCTTATGATATTTTAGTAGGATGATCAATTAACTTTTTCCAAAACTTAGTGGACAGCCACCAAGATGGGTAAATACTAGCTGATATTTACAGGCAGTGATATAGAAATTATTGGGCATCTTTCTGGGATGTATAACAAGTGTGCCTTTTTTCTTCTTAAAAATTAATTCCATTCAGCACTACAGTCTGAATTTTGAATCATGAAGTCAGATAAAGTCAGTGTGGTTGTAATAGTCCATTTTCATGCTTCTGGTAAAGACATACCTGAGACTGGGAAATTTACAAAAGAAAGAGGTTTATTGTACCTACAGTGCCACTTGGCTGTGGAGGCCTCACAATCATGGTGGAAGATGAAAGACACTTCTCATATGGTGGCAGACAAGAGAAGAGAGCTTGTATGGGGAAACTCCCCTTTTTAAAACCATAAGATCTTGTGGGACAGATTCACTATCACGAGAATAGTATGGGAAAGACCCACGCCTATGATTCATTTACCTCCCAGCAGGTCCCTTCCACAGCACATGGTAATTGAGAGAGTTGCAATTCAGGATGAGATTTGGGTGCGGACACTGTCAAACCATATCAGTGGTTAAGAACTTCAGAGTAAGATGTTCACAGCACAACTCTAGGGGTTGCTGTTCATGTCATAATAATTATGGCGGTCTTCAATACTTATTACAGTACTTTTTTCAACAGATAGCTACAAAGTATCAGAAAAGGTATGTAGTAATTTTATTCCTGTAATTCATTCCTGTAATTCACTGGGTAAGGAAGATGCTGCCCAGTGAAAAAGGTTTTGCCAAATGGTTATATTAGTCATGGATAGATAATGATAGATAATACCCAATCCTCTGTCCCAAATTGTGCTTCTTTATGCTGTGAGCAATTGCATCTAAGGCTAAGGATGGAACACTAGTAGTAAAATTTGTCTTGAGTTCACAGATCTGTTAGACCCCCTCATACTCCCTCTGAGGTTCAATCATAGAGTATGGTAATTTTATCAATGAACACATAAAAACTATTGGGGAGGAAGTCACCCTTAAAAGATGCATAACATCTCATGAGCTTGGAAAAGAAATACATCTCTATGGTATTATTATGAAAACAAAAATAAAGGAGGTAATTAAAAAGACACGCAAATATCAAATATTGTTTCTGAGAATCAAGGTTGTTCTGAGATTCAAAGAAGACAGTTCAAAGAGAAAAATTTTTTTCTTCAACTCAGAATGAGAGAAATATTGAAAAGGAAAATGGAAATTAAGAACACAAGTTAATCATATTGGAAGAAGAAAGAAAATTTTTAGGAGAAACGTAAAAATCTCAGAGATCAGTTTAGATAAATATGAAAAGGAATAGGAAATACCCTTCACTGCTCTTGTCCATGTATGTAAAGAACACAGAAATATTTTGTAATTGATAAAAGATGAATGAGGCCTAAAATATATTTGACAAAAAGAGATAAAAAAAAATCACAGAGTTTATGGAACTACCTCTCTCTAAGAGGATATAAGTTCATAAAATTATTTAGAGTCCTTACTTTAACATATAAGAGAAAACCAAGAAACAATTTTGGGAAAAAACCCTTGTGCAACTGGAAACCCATATTGTGTAGACATAAATAGGAATGGAAGCCTAGGAAAACCTGGATTCAAGTGGTGTTTTTAAAATATGTTTCAGTACTTTTAAGATGCTATGAAATTATATCCACAGATTTATTTAGTAAGTTTCCTAAAGGAACACTTAGAGAAGATGATACATACAAAGGGACCAAGAACAACAAAATAATCAAGAGTACATTTTGAATGAATGAGAGGGTAGAATTGTTTTATCCAGAGAGGTGATGATTGACAGAATTTGAGCAATGGATAATTTAGACAGATGAAGAAATTATTATATTCATAAACATGTATTACTGAGGACTGAACAAGACCACTTTTGGATAATTATTTTAGGAAAGAAAAAAGACTGATATACTTTATACCTGTAAATGTGATGTAGTGGAAGGGAACTGCTTAAGACTACTTAATAAGTAAAAATTATCTACCTATCATAGATCTATCTATTCATCCATCCATTTATCTATCTATACAATTTGGTTTGCTCAAGAGAACACAAGAAACTGGAAGAGGCAAGAAAACAAAATCCTGTAGATACACCCCATGTATCAAGTGAAAAACATTTGAAGAAAAGAACATTTCTGCTGCCGAAGGTCCAAGAGTTAGAAAATTCAAAACTAGAGAAAGACTAAATTTTGAAAAATGACAATTAAAAGAGATCAGATTGATTCTAACTGGGTCCCTAAATATTACCTGAAACAATCAACAGGTGTTTCAATTGGGAATTCTTTGAAATGTCCTTAGACACCTGAGTTAAACGTGGAGGCAAGGGCAAACCCATCACAGGGTGAGGGTTCAAATGTTTTAGGAATTCTACTGCCAAAGACAAAGCAGCCACTGTGACATAGGATTAAAGTGCTTGGGAATATTTCTGGAAGTGGTAAAATAAATAGAATGACAATGGAATGAGGTAGGTAATGAGAAAGATTAAGGAAATCAATTACAGTTACACAATTTTCTTTACAGATGTAGCTTACCCTTTTCAAACAAATGGATGGAAGCTGTGTTAGTAAACAGGGTTCACACTTAATTTCAGGATCTGCTTATTAGTAAAACAGGATTAAAAAAGAAATATTGGAATACAACGTGTTGAAATATTCAGAGTAGATTAATTGAGGAAGGAGTAAAAATTAATTAATGACTCTAACAGAGGCAGCATAATTGCACATTTTAAAAGATGTCTGTGATGCTAACAACTCGTACAAGTATCTATATGCCTTGGGAATTTTAAAATTAATTTCAAATGCTGCATATATTTACCTTGCTTCCCCATTAATGCATGATTATTACCTAGTGATTTTCAATGGGCTATAATATGAACACAAAAATCTCTCTCCTAAGCTTAAATAATTTTTGAAAATTACTTGTCAAAAATAAGATGAAAACCTAGTTTAGAACAAAATATGTTTCATATAGTCAAAGGAGATTGTACCACTATGTCTGTTGTTTCAACTACAAGGGAAAAATATTTCTCCCAAATTAACCAATAATTTATATAAAAATTTTCATAGCACAAGCACTTGTTTCCTAATTGTAATTGTTACTGTGCATCTGTGTTCATTTGCATTAATTTCTAAATCTTTCTAAATAAAAAGCTACATGATTTATCCATGGTTATTATCTGAAATTGGAAAGAAAAAATAAATACAAACCATTCTTAATTCACCACCTAGAGTTATTAGTACTACAGTTATTATTTTATATGAAGTTAAAATGTTTTTTTAAGGCCCTTGAAATCTTGCCTTTGACCTGTGAATTCCACTTGTAAACCAAAACTAAAATTCCAAGCCCCTCAACCCACTGGATGGACCCCCCTCAGGGTCAAAGAGATCCCAAGAAAACTGAAAAAGTAGTTCAGGCCTTGATGAGAAAAGGGGCTTGAACATGCCTAACTCCTCTCTTTGGCCGTTAGACACAATTGACCAACATTAACGTTAAAATAGAGATGAAAGATCATAAGACTGGCAAAACTGACTCTTAGCAATAGGATGCCTGACTCCAACCTGACTCTATTGTGGCATCACATAACAGATAGCAGGTCCAGGAAATCAACATATTTTATTCCAAAATATATTTTTCTTTGACACATTTTGAAATGGCCATGCAAAGCTGTCTTTTGTGGGGGAAATTTGCATTCTGCAGAGAATCTATTTCCCTTACTAAGTCTTTTCTATAGAGTCTGTTATGTATTCTAAGGTCCCATAAGATGCATTTACCATCTATTCTCTCTGAAGTCTATTACATACAGGCTTTATATACACAACAAGAATTCCTTGCTTTCCATAACCCCTTATATCATAATTCAAGCATTTCTTTAAGCTGACTTCAACTTTTTTGGGCAAAGCTTAACTCTTTCAAACAATTACCACCAGAAATCTTTAAATCCACCTAGAAGCTAGAACCTGTCTCCACTTTCGAGATGTCCCACCTTTCTAGGACAAACCAATTTACACCTTACATGTATTGATTTATATATTTGTGTGTAACTTCTGTCTCCCTAAAATGTATAAAACCAAGGTATAACACAACCACCTTGGGCACATTCTCTCAGTACCTATTGAGGCTGTGTCATTGGTCATGGACACTCATATTTGGCTCTGAGTAAGCCTCTTCAAATATTTTGCAGAGTTTGGCTTTTTTCATCAATGCTCTGAACCATAGTTTTAATTCCCATGGCCAACATTGTCTCTGTGTCTTGTTTCATGTACCACACAGTATTTTTGTTCTGAAATTTAATTTCTGTCCTACAGTTATTAGACCAGATTTGAGAATCAGGACTTTCAACAAGGTCTTTCCAATGATTTCAGCAAGAAAACTTAGACTTCAGTAGTCTCTCTCAAAGGATTTGTCCATGTGGTAGTGAGAGTGTTTGTAAAATGGGTAGCTAAAGTTGTTTTCTATCTTAGCAGTGTAAATGGACTTAATTTCAGTATTATGTAGTTTGATTCCTAAAGTTCATTAGAGAATGAGTATTAGGGGTCTCTAAAGGGGCAAAACTAATAGGAAATATGTATATATGAAGGGGAGTTTATTAGGGGAACTGACCCACAGGATCACAAGGTGAAATCCCTCAATAGGCCATCTGCAAGCTGAGGAGCAAGGAAGTCATACTCAAAAGTAATGAAACCGAAAGTGCAGCCTTCAGTCTGCAGCCAAAGGCCCGAGAGCCCCAGGCAAACCACTGGTGTAAGTCCAAGAGTGCAAAAGCTCAATAACTTGGAGTCCCATGTTCAAAGACAGGAAGGATTGAGAATAAGAAAAAAAAAATGAAGCTCAGGAGACTCAGCAAGTCTAGTCCTTCCAACTTCTTCTGCCTGCTTTATCCTAGCTGTGCTGGCAGCTGATTAAATAGATGGTGCCCACCCAATTTGAAGGTGGGTCTGCCTCTCCCCAGTCCACTGAGTCACATGTTAATCTCCTTTGGCAACATCCTCACAGACACACCCAGGAACAATACTTTGCATTCTTCAATCCAATCAAGTTGATATTAATCAATATTAACCATCAAAATGAGGAATGGTGTTAGGCATGTAATAAATACTATCCTTAAATGTCCTTAAAACCCTTGTTTTAATTTTTATTTTGGTAATGCTCCAACTGTGAGCCTCTCCCTGGCTTCTCTCATGCGACCTTGCCTCACCTTCAGTTTAAGTTATGGTCTCAGGCTCCTGTGTTCCCAAATATTCATATGATTTTTTAAATTCAATTTATCTTGTATCCAATATGAGGAGTTTACACTGTAAAGAGTTCTGCTCTTCTCTTTTGTCCTCTTTGTTTCTCCCAATTCCAATGTCTTCAGATTTCTCTCTTCTGCCTGTGATAGATTTATCTAGACATCTTTCTCAGTTCTCTATACTAAAGTGAATTTCCATATCAGCTAGTAAAACATTTATTACCATCGTGATTGGGATACATATAAAATGATATCTTATGTGTCTTTTATTTATTTTTAACCCAACTATACATTAGGAAACATCTCCACAACCATACAGCCACATATATCTACAGTAATGTAGGGCAGGGCAAACATCCAGCAAGATGTAAAGGCGATCACAAATGTAAGCTTTTCTTGAGATTGAGATCAGATGAGTTTCATTTTTGGCATCATTATGAGTTCTATAAAAATAAGAAAACATTAACACAAATGTGTGCTAAATATTGACATCTAGCTTTTCATTAAAAATTGCTTTATAATGTATTGTATTATAAAACAGTATGTTAAAACTATTATCAGTCCATCACATATAAAATTGGTCTGTAGTTCAGGATTTGACTTTCACAGGATTGTATGGAGATGTATTAGTTTTATGTTTATTCTCTATATACAAACATAGGTACTTTATGTAAAACTGATGTATCCTTCATAATTCTTTCATATTCAGTGTTATTCATTAATTACAAAGCAAGTTATTTGTATAAATGGTGTTAAGAAAAAATTGAAACAGACATCATTTAGATTTAGCTCTTGCTGCCTCACTCTGTTTTCCAGAGACAATATTACTTGGAAAAAATAGAAAGAAAATAACTGCTGTATAACTGAATTTCCTGTGACAAAACTATGCAGTTCAAAATCTGACACCTTTCAGACCCAGTGGGTAATGCTCCTCAGCCTAGAAAATTGAGAGGTGTGATCTCTGTTCTTAGAGGAGCTGATTAACATAGAAAACAATAGCACTTGAAAGAAGGCTCATTGGGTATCATCTTGTTTGAATTTGCCTTTCCTTTTTTCAGAATGCTTAAATAATGCTTTTGACTTTATAAATTAGTTAGGAATGCCACTGGCCTGTATTCCCTGCCATTATCTATTTTTTAATGGCTTCTATTCAGATGATTAAAAAAGTAGCCTAATCTTCAAAAGTATGTTTATGCTTAATTTCTGTCGAGTATAGGTGAGTGCCATAAAAACATCAGGTATTTTAATCATAGAACATAAACCAAAATGTTTGATTAAAGTATTATCTCTTCTATACACTGTTTAGCCAAGTAGTAAGACTATAAACCTTTAACAACTGAAAGTAAGTAAATGCACCATCACCTCTTTTTCTGAATCTTTCAAACAGTGAGTTTTAGTTCAAATTTAAATTTTTGTCAAAAAGACAAGAAAGATGAAAATGCCTGTTGAAATTGCAATGACTGAGACGAACAGTACAGACTGTGCCAAATTGGTATTTGGATTTTTTAAAAAATCAAATCACAGTGTTTGACCTAATTCATTTAATGTTTTAGTGTTTAAATGGAGAGACTTTCTTAATCGGTGTAAAAATTGGTTTTATTAGGCAGAATAGGATAGGTCGTTGTATTAGTCTGTTTTCACACTGCTGATAAAGACATACCCGAAACTGGGCAGTTTACAAAAGAAAGAGTTTTATTGGACTTACAGTTTCACATGGCTGGGAGGCCTCACAATCCTGGCAGAAGGCAAAGAGGAGCCAGTCACGTCTTATATGGATAGCAGAAGGCAAAAGGAGAACTTGTACAGGGCAACTCCTCTTTTTAAAACCATCAGATCTTGTGAGACCCATTCACTATCACAAGAACAGCATGACAAAGATCCATCCCATAAATCAATCATCTCTCACTGGGCTCATTCCACAACATGTGGGAATTATGGGAGGTACAAGATGAGATTTGAGTGGGGACACAGAGCCAAAGCATATCATTTATGTTGCAGTAACAAACAATCGTGACATTTCAGTGGTACAATGTAACAAAGACTTAATGCTCATTCATATTACATGTCTATCACAGATCGTTTTTCCCCTCGTGGTTTTCATATTGACTCTAAGACTGAGGTGACGACAAGAAAGATGCTCATAACCTTGGCGGAGGCAAAAGAGCTCTGGAGATTCTTGCAAAGACAAATATTTAAGACAAAATGTTATGTGCCACCTCTGCTATCACTCCTTGGCCAGCACTGGTCACATGACCTTACTCAACCACAAGGGGGCAAGAAAACACAATTCTGTCTAGTGTCTGCAAGCAGATAACCAGAATTGGTAAGCAGAGATTCGTTAATGCTAAATTTGATCGCTAACTATCAGTATGCTGAAACTGGCTCATAGCAGTTTGTAACAGTTGGTTGTTCATGTCTCTTCCCCACTCCTTATTTGGTGATATCACCCTAGAATCTTGAGTATTTATAATATGGATACTGGCAAACACTACAAATTGGAATATCTTTATTTTTGGTCCCCTTGAGAGCTAATTGTTAAGCATTTACAGCGCATCAGTGTTACACTGTAAAGACAAAGACCAGAAAGTAAGTCCAGTAAAAGAAGAACTAGTGTTTCATGCTCATATCTCCAAAAACTTCAAAGATACCTATAATGCATTCCTGTGTTCCCTACATTAGCTGAAAGTGTTTATGAATAAGAAAACAATCTAATTGAAAATGATTTGTTTCTTCCTAAGCCTTTCTTGAACTACATCCTTAGATAATTAGATGTCCCTGATATCCTCCTTAGTTAAAATCAACCAATTTTAGCTTCTTTATAAAGAGTAACATATTGAGACCTTGTTTAAACCGCATATCTTTAAACTCCATTGTATCGCAGACTAGAGTTATACATGTTAGCAAAAAGCCTTCCAGTACTGGGGAGAACTTATTTTCAGAGGTGAGCTAATATTGTCCTCAGTGCCTTACAAACTGCATTGCAACATATTAAGTTAAAATTAGAGAAACCCATTATTCAATTTACTTAAATTTTAACTATAGTTATATGAAGTTACGTTCTCTAGAAACGTTCTTTCATAAATAAAAACATATGAATAAATATTTCCAAAATTGTTTATAATTTCTCAGTTCTGACATAATGTTATTCTCATTAAGTATCCTCTGTTTGAAGAGAAATTGAACTGGGCAAGTTAACAGACAAGGAAGACTTTATTCAAGACTATCACGATTGGGGAGAAAAATTAAACTCAACTGTAAGTAGGTTCAGTAGGTAGAAAAGTAATATTTGCAGTCCAGAAAAACACTGGAACTAAGTGGCTGTCTAAAGAATCAAATCTCTAAATAAGCTGGTTCTTGATATTGATGCTAGGTACAACTCTTCCATAACTGATTATGTGTCATGATTTAGTTATTAACAGTAGTTAATGGTATTTGTGCTTAAATATGAACAGAAAAACTGGAGAAATTTAGTTTAAAATTTATTTGGAAGTTAAAATGACTCAGAATAGCCAGATAACCTTGAAGGAAAACAAAGTTCTGGTACAGACAGAAGACACATAGTAGAAATAGTTCGATGCACAGATGGTCACTCAATATATGACAGAGGTGGCACCAGAGATCATTAATAAGATGGAATTTTAAATAAAATACTGCCAGTAAATAAATAAATGCTGCTTGTGATATTGAATATATAATATGGAAATTATTGACTTAGGCTCCTGTATAACAGTATGCATAAAAATCAATTCCTTTTGCATCAGAATTTTACATGTGAAGAGCAAAATTATAAATATTTTAGAAGACAAAAAAAATATTTTATGACTTAAGGTTCCATGACAATATTTTCTTAAAACAATTCACAAATAGCTACTAGTTTAAAAAAAAATTAATGCATTCAACAGTGTTGCAAATCGTTATACCATAAAGGCAGTGTAAAAAACACTGACTGTGAACGAATATTTGCATTTTATACATCTGAAAAAATAAATAACTAAAATATTGAAAATTATATTCAATAGCAAAATGAGAGAGATTCTATTTAAAAATAGGCAGAAGTCTTAAATGGGCACTTTACAAAAGAAAAAATCCTATTATGCAGTCAACAAGTGAAAAGCTGTTTATCGGTTAGTACAAATTGACATTAAAATCAGTGTAAGTCCACTGAATACACATAAGATTAGAACAAATTTAAATGTCTAATTTGGCTAGAAAATGGAACAAGAGGAATATTCATATGCTGTTGTGACCTATAAACTTTTATCACCATTTTGGAAAATTTTTTAAATGGCCTAATGAATTTGGATTCTCACATAGCCTATAACCCATCAATTTCAGTCATAAATTCATATATTAGGTAAATTATTAAATATTTTTACACTGTATGTTAGAATATATATCACAGCATTATTGCCATGTAATAATAATTAATAATACAGCACTTGGAGGCAGACTACATTGATTTATATCTGAGGTCCATCACTAATAAACTGATACTGATATTGTTAAATTTAATAAGAACATAAAGTGAAAAATAGAATAATGTCATCATCATCACTTTCACCAACAACAAAACTAAACTACAATTACATGACACAGAGTAGATAACTCTAATAAGTGAAATATAGAGCAAAAAATAATTTAAAATCATTAATTAAACATTAATATATACAGTACAATTCCATTTGCATAACATTTAAAGACAGGAAAGATAGATATAGTTAGGGGGTACATACAAATAGAGCAAATCTAGAAAAAAAAGTGAAAAAAAATGTACCAAAAGTGTCAGCATAATGAAAACTTCTGGGAGTGGTAGGCCGATGCAGTCAGAAAGAAACAGCATCCAGGTTCCTGGAATGTTATTGATTTGTGAACGGGGTGATAGATACCCAATTGCTTTATTATTTAATGCTTTAATATACTTATTTATCATGTATTTACTGCTCTATGTGGATGATATATTTCACAATAAAAAAAACATGAGCAATAATAAATGACAGCCAAAATTAATTGGAGAAAATATAAAGTTATCTCAACAAAATAGAAACTTACAAACCCTTTCTTCGCTGGTAAAGAATGGTCAACCAGGAATTAGACACATGTCAATAGGTGTGTGTTGCATTTCTGAACAGCTTGATTCAGAAAAAGATGGGATGGAAAACATTTCTCATTTAATTATTTTCTTGCTTTGTTGACCTAATAAATATAGTCATGGTTATCTTTAGTGAAATGTTTCGGGTTAATAGTATGTTTTCTCTTAACAATAATGGCATTTCCATGACTTCTGAGTTCTTTTATTCCACTAAGCCTGGAGAGTTTGCTTTTAAGTACACGTAACATAAACTATGTGCTATGCTTACTATGAAACCATTTTTGGTATGAAGAAACCATATTTAAAGAGAAGACAGCTTGTTACATGTGAAGTTTGCAAAGGAACTAATCATTTACCTGTCATTATCTTAAGCAATTTATAATTGTGAATGACTTTCACAAGAAAACACAGTACCCCAGTTGAGTTGGGAACTGAAATTATTTTGAGCCAATAGCTTGCATATGAGCCAGGTAAATTGCTTAGCATTCAGAGATGCTTCACCCAGCACTAGTCTCAAATTATTCATGGAGTTTTATTACCATCATCAAATAAACCTGGGTGGCATCAGACACTTGAAATTTGTTTTCTTAATAATTTTATATCATGTTCTATCAAAGTTTCATTAATTTTTAAAAAACTAGATTTTAGCTTAAGTCCTAAAATAAAACTTGTTTTCAGAGCCCATCACTCTAGAGTCCAGCATGTTATACTATAAAAATATAATTATAGGTCAGGCGCGGTGGCTCACTCCTGTAATCCCAGCACTTTGGAAGGCCAAGGCGGGCGGATCATGAGGTCAAGAGACTGAGACCACCACAGCCAACATGGTGAAACTCCGTCTCTACTAAAAACACAAAAAAATTAGCTGGGCATGGTGGCACACGCAGCTACTCAGGAGGCTGAGGCAGAAGAATCGCTTGAACCCAGGAGGCGGAGGTTGCAGTGAGCTGAGATTGCGCCACTGTGCTCCAGCCTGGTGACAGAGCAAGACTTCGCCTCAAAAAAAAAAAAAAAAATATATATATATATATATATATATATAAAATTGTAGTCCCTAGATTCCGGTGGCTTGTAAAAAAAGAAAAAGATATTTATATAGCTTTAATGTGAGTAGATACACAAACATAAATGCACTCTGGTTTACATGACTGCTAAATGATACCACCAACCCAACCACAGAACGAATGAAGAAATTATTGTTCTCTGTTATATCTCTAAAAGAGCCCATTTATGTTGATGTTTGAAAATTTTGGAATCCTTGAAAATACAATTTGAAAGTTTTTTATTGATGGTAAATAAAAATAAAGTATTAAGAAGCATAATCTTAGAATATATTTGTAACATGCCTGAAAATTGCTCTGTACAAAACAGGTTATCATGAGTATCAAGGAGAGTAAAAGAATGCAACAAGAATTTATTTCAGTGTCCATACCTACGTTTTGTGAGAGATACTGAAAAATGTCTGGTTCAAAAGTCTTCCTCTAAAATATCAAGCTTCTAACAGGATAAAAATGTGCCCAAGATAACAAAGGTTGTTAGTTACTAAGGACAAGAATTTGAGTCCTTAGTAACTAAAAACCTAAGGACTCAATTCTAACGTCTAACAATTCTAAATCCTATTTTGGAGCTTTCTTTGACAGCATATTATTAAATATTGCATTTATTATTTTATGATATGTAGTTATTTTCCAAGATTAACATTTTTTCTAAGCTTCCTTTGCTCTTTTTTTCAGATTTTTTTTTCTGAAATAAAATCAGAATTGAAATATCATTTTAGTATTATATAAAATGTTATATAAAAGCATCTTGTCACAACCAAAGATTCTATTCTGAACTCAGCCTTGATAGCCATACAGAAATAGCATGATGACTCATCACCAGTGGCTCCCTAGAAAGGCTGGGAGCTTGTTTAAAAGTTAATAAAATTTCTTCACCTTATTCTCATTAGTCTTGGCTGACAGTCTCAATCACAATTGCATACAGACTAAAATAGAATCATGGAAATTTTGAAGGCTGCACGACTTAAGCTAAAATCCAGCAATGCAGAGAACCAAGCCTATTAGCTTGTAAAACATTTATTGAGTGCCTACTATGAGACAGGTGTTGAAACTCAATGACAGTGATGAATGAAACACTCTCCCCCTCAAAAAAACAGAAAAATTTTGCAGTCTAGAGAGAGAGAGAATACTAACAAGTATCTGCTGAGGGCTTACAGGTTTACCAACAGGAATAATCTACATCACCTTATTTCACCCTCATTTAATGATATCTTTCCACTTTACTGGCGAAGAAATTGAGGTGCAGAAGACTTAACTGAATTACCAAAGTCAACTAGTTTCTAGTTTTTTTTAACTTTACATATTTCTCATATATGGAAGATAGGTAAATAAAAAATTTTAATCAGCTCTAGAGAAATTATTTCCTGTAATCTGCTATTTTCTAAGTCATGAGGTTTATTTCAATTTTAAATAGCTAAATTAAAATTGCCAATTAAGGTATCTATCCAAAATTCCCACCTAATTACAAATATATTCTGTTACATGGGCTTCTCTTATTCTGGCATCTCCAACTTTTACCAGTCTCTGGTATCTATGCCAATTTTCAGAGCGGAGTATCATTCATTAGAAACTTTGCCATAGACATTTTAAACTGGAAGATACCCTAATTGTTTTTATAATTTCAACTTTTATTTTAGATATGGTTGGTATATGTGCAAGTTTGTTACATGGATATATTGTGTGATCCTGAGATTTGGGGTATGGATCCGGTCACCCAGGTATTGAGCATAGCACCCAATAGGTGGTTTTTCAATCCTCGTCACCCGCCTTCCCTCCCTACTCTAGCAGTTTTCAGTGTCTATCATTCCCATTTATGTCCATGAGTATGCAGTGTTTACCTCCCATGCATAAGTGAGAACATGCAGTATTTGTTTTTTTGCTCCTGTGTTAATTTAATTAGGATAATGGCCTCCAGCTGCATTCATATTGCTGCAAAGTACATGATTTTTAAAATTTTTATGGCTGTATAGTATTGTTTGTGTAGTATTCTACAACATATGTGTACTACATTTTCTTTATCCAATCCACTACTGAAGGGTGCTTAAGTTGATTCCATGTCTTTGATGTGAATAACAATGTGATGAACACAAGAGTGCATGTGTCTTTTTGGTAAAATGGTTTGTTTTATTTTAGGTATATATCCAGTGATGGGATTGCTAGGTCAAATTACAGCTCTGTTTTAAGTTCCTTGAGAAACCTCCAAACCGAGGCCCAGCGTGGTGGCTCACATCTATAATCCCAGCACTTTGGGACGCGGAAGTGGCGGATCACCTGAGGTTAGTTTGAGATCAGCCTGGCCAACAAGGTGAAACTTCGCCTCTACTAAATATACAAAAAATTAGCCAGGCATGGTGGCACAGGCCTGTAATCTCAGCAACTTGGGAGGCCTAAGCAGGAAAATCTCTTGAACTTGGGAGGAGGAGGTTGCAGTGAGCTGAGACCATGCCATAGTACTTCAGCCAGGGCAACAAGAGTGAAACTCTTTCTCAAAAAAAAAAAAAAAAATCCGAACTGATTTCCACAGTGGCTGAAACTAACTTACATTCCCACCAACAGAGTATAAGTGTTCACTCTTCAGAGCCTTGCCAACATTTGTTGATTTTTGGCTTTTTAATGATAGCCATTCTGACTGATGTGAGATATTATCTCATGATAGCATTGTGGTATTGTGGCATTTCTCTGTTTTTTGTTTTCTTCTTTTTTTTTTCAGAGGAATAGACTAGGAAAAGTAAAGCACTTACAGAAGATGACAGAGTTGAATAGGTAATGGCATTAGAGTTGAGAGTGGTAGGGACTGAGGAATAAAATTTGAATTTTATCAGTTCTTAGCCGATACTGAGATGAACTTTTCTACTACTTTCTAAATAAATGTTAACAGATTGCATTTATTAATTCAACAAATATTTATTGGGTGATAATGCAAATTCCAAGTATATATATATATATATATATCAAAATTTAGCATCTCTATTACTCCAAGATATCAATTTAGCTATCAGATGAATACAGTTGTTCTTGTCTTCAAATTCAAATAATGAAGAATTTAAACAATGCAAGCTCATTAAAGAATGGCAAGTTCAAATGATTGGATACTGTAAATGATTAAAATTCTATATTAGCTGTACTAATAGCTAGAATGTATTTAGTATGTGGTAGATACTGGACATGTGGTAAACACTTTGCAGATATTTTCCAATTTATTTTCAAAACAAACTGATGGGATTGTTACTAATGTTACTTTCATTTTATAAATGCAGAAACTGAGATTCAAGGGGCCAAATAATTTGCTCAGTGCCTCATGTAGTTTACTAAGATGTAGAAACACAAAACATACCATTTTAATAGAAAAATCAAACAGCCCTCTTTGTTTTATTTCTCCAAAGAGAGTTGATTATTTTCCACAATCTAGTAAGTTTGCTGAATTAAATGTCTGCTGCTACTAGTAACAACATGGAATAAAAACTGCTTTCTCCAAAGGCGTTATATCATTTAGAAGAATAGAAAGTATAAATAATTTAATTTTATTACGTAAAGAATTGGTGCAGAAAATCAAATTCTTTGACAAGCCATTTCAACAAGCTGGCTTTTAGACCCAAGACAGAGAGGTAGAAGGTTTAGACTAGCATATGCTAGTCTTGTTGATCAAATTTGCAAATATTTAAACAAGGTCAATTAAAAAGTAAGAATGGACAAAGGAATCATGTTTCCTTAATGTGTCTCTTTTTAGGAGCCTTCAAGAGATATCATCCAATTTGTCAATTACATTAATTTTCAAGATACAACACTTTATTTGTACTGCCACAGATCTTCAATAGAAGTTTCTATTAAGTTAAAAATAGGATTTGATAAAATATTCATTACATAAAAGATGCTGCAAAAGCCATAGAGAGAGCCCTTTACATTTAGTGGATTTTAGCTTTAGGCTTGATAAAAAAAAATTAGGCCTTAGTTTATTTGCTATATTAGACTTGCTAAATGGAGACATGCTAAGTTGTCATAAAGTGTTTGGAATTGTACCCAAAGAACTACCTGGTGCTTCTGTCAAGAATAATTGCAATTAGAAAAAAATAAAAATAAAAAAACGATTATTTCTTCTAACATGGTCTTGATAGGCAAATAGCCATGAGATACACAAACATTATTCTTCTACTAATATTCCTAAGAGTCTGAATTGGAAGAAACATAGTTCACAACAGAAAGCAGGGTTCCATGCAATCATATAAGATTGAATAAAGGTAACAGGTTCAGATGTAAATTTTCCTGACTCTCACATCTATATTTATTTTCTGTAACTGTTTCATTAAACAGAGGATTTGCAGATAGAATTAGGGGTTTTGCCTTGGGTTGAAAGATTTTCCTTAGGGATTGTAAAATATAAGAAAACAAGAAGAAAGAAAATATGGAAAATAAAAGAACACAAGAAGAGAGAAGATAAGATAATGGATAATAAGTATAATTTCCCTCTGATTCTGGAGGACACATGATTTTTCTCATAAAATTGGATGAAAATAATCAGACTGATAGGAATTCTTGTGTTCAGAGAGAATATGTTATGCTTAAAATAAAATCAGAAATTGAAGAAGAAACTCAAATGAGGTTGTTAATTACAGGAGCCTATTGTCAGGCAGTATGATGTGGTAACACTCCAGCGAAATGAAAGCTTCTGCTGTCTACCAGAGCAGTTAGCAGCATTTCAGTTCTATTTTGATATTTTATTTTTGGGAATCATAAAAATGATGAAAATAGTATTCATACATAAACATTTGGTCAATATCTTAGTAAAAAAGTAAATCAATGTTAAGAAATAAAAATAAATCTATAACTTACCTATAATGGAAACGCCCATCTAAATAGCAAATATCTGTCAAATAACAATTTCAAAAATTCAACTGTTTAGTTTATAAATTTCATTGATACAGGCAAACAAATAATGTTTAAGTAATTAGAAAACACTCTCCAATACACACCTTTACTAAAGAAAGCACTAGATAAATTGTCTAATTTGTTTGATTTGACTGCCATACGTCCAGAAGCTGTATGTTGAACAAGCACAATTCCTGGGGTTAGAAAATCACATAATGTTGTCTCCTATTAAATGCAGTTAGTATGATATAATAGTTTTTTGACTTATTTGAAAAGAAACTCTGGCAGAATCCATGTACTTATTGGTTACTCTTACAATAACATTCTAATGAGGCTTTAAGTTTCAAGTTATGTTCATTTTCTGAAATGAACCTCTCCAGTCTCATTGATAGTTCTAAAAAATAGTGCCAAAACTGGAAAACTCAATTTTAAAAATAATAATTATAATAGGATCAAAAACCATCAAATAACTCTTAAATTCATGAAACATTATGAATGACATATACCCTAACTTATTTATCATAACTGACAGAAATTTAAGCAGCCTGTTTAAATCAGGCATATATCATGCAGATTAACCAAAGGTTAAATTGTTAATTCTCCAGAATCCACTCTTGAGATTCAAGGCAATCCAAATAAAATGCCAGAAGGTTTTCTTTTTATTTTTTATTGTAATTTGGGATCTGGGGTACATGTGCACATCCTGCATCCTGCAGGATTGTTGCATAGGTACATACATGCCATGGTGGTTTGCTATCTCCATTCTCGCCCCACCCCCAACCTTGGCCTACATCAGGCATGTCTCCCGGTGTTATCCCTCCCCACCCCCCTACTGTCCCTCCTCTCCCCTCCCCTCCACACCGCCACCTAGTCCAGTGAGTGTTGTTCCCCTCCCTGTGCCCAAGGGTTCTCATTGTTCATCACCTGCCAGTGAGTGAAAACATACTGTGTTTGATTTTCTGTTCTTGTGTCAGTTTGCTGAGAATGATGGTTTCTAGATTCATCCATGTCTATACAAAGGACACGAACTCATCGTTTTTTGTGGCTGCATAGTATCCCATGGTGTATATGTGCCACATTTTCTTTGTCCAGTCTATCACCAATGGGCATTTGGGTTGGTTCCAGGTCTTTGCTATCGTAAACAATGCCACAATGAACATATGTGTGCATGTGTATTTATAATAGAATGATTTATAATCCTTTGGGTATACACTCAGTAATGAGATTGCTGTGTCAAATGGAATTTCTATTTGTAGATCCCTGAGGAATCGCCACACTGTCTTCCACAACGGTTGCATTAATTTACACTCCCACCAACAGTGTAAAAGTGTTTATATTTCTCCACATCCTCGCCAGCATCTGTTGTCTCCAGATTTTTTAATAATCGCCATTCTAACTGGCATGAGATGGTATCTCAATGTAGTTTTGATCTGCATTTCTCTAATGACCAGTGATGATGAGCATTTTTTCATGTTTGTTGGCCTCATATATGTCTTCTATTGAAAAGTGTCTGTTCATATCCTTCACCCACTTTTGAATGGGTTTGTTTGTTATTATTGTTTTATTTATCCATTTTACACTTAGCAACTGTGTAGCTTCTGAGCTACTTCACCTGCCTTGGGTCTTTGCTCCAAACATGAGTATGTGTCTTGAGCATAAGAAACAAGACCACAGATAATTCAATACTCTACGCAGAGAAATCGAGTTAATCAGTAATGTATATGTTGTCAAAAAGATGGAAAAGATGAATTATACTATGAGATGAACAGCCTTGTTTTCAAGGTTCTTACCAAAATGCAGAATCTGCTACTTTATTATCCTGACACTTTCTGTTAATGGTAACATGGTTCAATAAATTAATACATTATTTTGTGGGCTGCACATGCATTATGTTAATGCAGGTGTAGAAACATAATCACAAAAGACAAATTGCAGCAAACTTGTCTGATGTGTGCAAGTATAATGTTACAGACGATTTAATTCTAGCTGGCATTGTAGGATATGTTATTTGTATGGTTCAGTTTTATATAAGACAAAAAGACTGAAATTAAACAACAATAAACTATAAAAGTATAATATAAACATAAACTTCCCTGGTGATCTGCTGAATTCAAATTAAAGGAAATATTTCGCAAGATTTAGTTATCATCGAGGATGACTTAGGGATAGAAGAAAAGTGTTTTCGGTTTTTAAAACGTAATTTGTCTTAAACCCCTAACGAACGATGTTTTCGGTTTTGCTGATATCAGCCCATGGTCTGTTAGGAACCTGGTTTCACACCAGGAGGTATGCAGCAGGCAGGTGAACAATGCTTCATCTGTATTTATAGCCTCTTATCATTGTTGACATTACCACCTGAGCTCCACCTCCTGTCAGACCAGTGGTGCCATTAGATTCTCACAGGAGCATGAACCTTATTGTCAACTGCACATGTGAGGGATCTAGGCTACATGCTCCTTATGAGAATCTAACATATGATGATCTATCACTGTCTTTCATCACCCCAAGATGGGACTGTCTATTTGCAGGAAATCAAGTTCAGGGCTCCCACTGAGTGTACATTATGGCAAGTTGTATAATTATTTTATTATATATTATAATTTCATAATATTAGAAATAAAGTGGACAATAAATGTAATGTGCTTGAATCATCCCAAAACCATATCACCACCCCTAGTCCATGGAAAAACTATCTACCATGAAACTGGTCCCTGGTGCCAAAAAGGTTGAGGACTGCTGTATTAAGCCACACTTGTTAAATATTCACTTAGATTTTGATTTACATTACTTGTTCTCATAGAGGCAATATAATTATGCATAAAGTAAATTAAATATGAATAGTCTATATATCATATTTGGTGCTAGGAGATAATGACTCTCTTTACCATTATTTAAAACAGATCTGCTGCTAATATTGAATAGATAGAAATATTAATATTAAAAACTGATGATTTAATGTCAGAAGTTTTCCTCCTATATGAAAGGGGTTCCATCCTCCAACCAGTGAGTCACAGGACATAAAAAGAGATTATCTGAGTAGATAAAGATTAAGTGATTACCTTGACAATTAATTTGACTTGGGCTTATCAGTGTATCTAGGAAGTCTAACATGGGTCAGACCCATTGCAAATACACATTACATTTGCAGATGCTGTAATTAATCACTGAAAAGAAGCTGATGAGATGATGTCATCAATGGCATCTGCTTTTTAAGCTACTTGTGCCGCTAGCAAAACGAGGCATAAGTGGGAACTTACCCAATGATGGTAATCTTATAAAGAGGGCATATGAAAGGGTCATTGTTTTTATATTTTAACATTACTAAAATCCAAACATATCTTACATTTGATACCAGAAGAAATTTTTCAGAGAGAGGTGTAAGGTATACATTTTCTTTGTGTTTGCTGATTCATTAATTAGTAGAACTTACATACTAATCTAGTTTTTACCTGAATAAACTTATTTATATTGATAACATGAGATTAGCTTTTTCCTTAAATATGAATGATTAGTTGTGCCTAATATATCTTCAAAAATGTTAAACCTTGATGCACTGTTGAAATAAGTTTACCAAGCATATCAATATATGAACACCTGTTAATACAATCAAAGACATAATAAATTACCACACATCTCAGAACTGAACATTTTCAAATGTGGATATTGAAAAAATGTAATTTCAGTTGAAAAGACCCAAGGATAATAGCTAAGCAGAAAATACAGAAAAATGTAGTAATCATATATCATATGTATATGAATTATACATATTTAATCATGTGTATATATAAGAAGGAATGATGTGTGTGTGCGTTCATGTGTGTATCTTTATCAAATTTAAATTTAAAGCATTGATCTTCAAAAGCTTCCTGTCATTGTGATGTTATACACAAACAAAAATGATTATGAGATTCTTTAAGGTCTGAATATAGGGAAGGCTTAGACTCATACTAGATTACTAAATCTATGTGCTCCTCTCTAGACCTTAACTCCTTTATCTCTAACAATAGCAAAATTATGACCAACATTTAATTTTTAATCAGCAGATAAATGTCATTATGGCTTTAGTCCATGTTTATATCAATTCCAAAATATATTTACATAATTCCTAAGTAATTTCTTACCTCCAAATTCTAATTCCCTATCACTGTACAATATAAGGAAACTCTCTGGACCTACCTGAATGCCTAAATTTACTTTTGTCTATAATACCTAAAAACATCTAAACTACAAATATTTATGCTTTCATTTGTTTTCCTAACCCCCATTCCAACAGTGGCTATGGCAAGCTGCCCTCAAGGAGAGTCTGAGTACAAACCAGCCCTAACATGCCCTCATCTGATGGTATTTCTCTACCCACCTTAGTAGTCAAACATATAAGACATAAACTCTTGGGAGCTTTATGGCCCCACCCATTGCCTGAGAAACCAGAATACTTCCCCTGGACAACTTAAGGCAAGCTTCTATCTCCCTACTACTGCAGCTGGTGTTCTCTTGAAAATGCCACATCCTGGTTGGAAGCCAATTGACTCAGGCCATTACGACAACCCATGACAGAATAACCCTGCTCCCAGGAAGGAGAAAACAATAGCTAATTCCACTGTCTACAGCATCCTGTCTAACCAGAGGTCCTGAGTGTGTCCGTATGACAACTTCACTGGTAGCATAACCAGCATTTGAGAAAGCCAGCACACTAAACATATCTACAATCAAGGACTCTTGCAGAATCTATTTCATTCCTCTGCCACCTTGACCAGAGCAGGTGCTGCTATCCATGGCTGGAAGACCTGAAGGCAGATTATATCACAGGACTCTTTGTAGACATTCCCTAGCATCAGTTCAGAACTGGATAGCTCCACTGAGTTACAAGAATCAGAAGAGCAATAACAATCACTACTGTCTAAATCTTAGGAAGCCCCACTCCTAGGGGAATGGGAAGAGCAGCACATCAAGAGGTCACCCCATGGGAACAAATAATTTGAACATAAGGCCTTGAGTTCCAGCCTTTTCCACTGAAATAGTTTACTCAAATAAGAAGGAACTAGAAAAGTAATTCTGGTCATATGACAAAACAAGGCTCTATCACAGCCCTAAAAATTATACTAGCTCCTGAGCAATGGATCCAACCAACAAGAAATCTCTGAATTGCCAAATAAAAAATTCAGAAGGTTGATTATCAGGCTACTCAAGGAGATACCAGAGAAAGGTGAAAAACAAAGAAATTAAAAAGAACAATACAGGGTATGGCTGAAAAATCTTCTAGAGAAACAATTAAAACTTCTGGAAATGAAAAACACCCTTAGAGAAATACAAAATGTGCTGGAAAGTTTCAACAATACTCTAGGACAAATATGAGAAGAAAGAACTTCAGAGCTCAAAGACAAGGCTTTTGAGTTAACCCAATCAGACAAATACAAAGAAAAAAGAATATAAAGAATGAGCAAAGCTTCTAAGAAATTCAGGATTATATTAAATGATCAAACCTGAGTATAACTGGTATTCTTGAGAAAGGAGAGTAATTTAAAATTTTGAAAAGTTGATTTCAGAGACTAATTGAGGAAAACTTCCCTGGCCTTGCTAGAGATATAGACATCCAAATACAAGAAAAAACACCTAGGAAATTCTTTGCAAAAAGATCATCATGTATGCATATAGTCATCAGGTTATCTAAAATCAAGACAAAAGAAAGAATCCTAAGAGTTGTGAAACAAAATCATCAGGTACCTATAACAGGTAACCTATAATGGAAAACCTATCAGATTAACAGCAGAAATTTTAGCAAGAAGCTTACAAGTGAGAAAGGATTTGGGTCCTTTCTTTAGCCTCCTGAAACAAAATAATTATCAGTCAAGAATTTTGTATACAGCAAAACTAAACTTCATAAATGAAAGGGAGATAAAATCTTTTTCAGAAAAGCAAATGCTGAAAGAATTAACCACTACCAAGCCAGCACTACATAAATGCTAAAAGGAGTTCTAAATCTCGAAATGAAACTTCAAAATATACCAAAATAGAACCTCCATAAAGCATATATCTCACAGAGCATAAAAAAAATACATGCAAGATATTTAGTCAACAATTAGCATGATGAATAGAACAGTACCTCACATCTCGTACTAAAGTTGAATGTAAATGGTCTAAATACTTCACTTAAAAGATACAGAATGGCAGAATGAATACATTTCCACTAACCAAGTGACTTTTGTCTTCAAGAGACTTACATAACACATAAGTACTCACATAAACTTAAGGTAAATGCATAGGAAAAGATATTTCATGCAAATTGAAACCAAAAGCAAGTAGGAATAGCTATTCTCATATCATGAAAAAACGGACTTTAAAGTAACACAGTAAAAAAAAATAAATAAATAAAGAGGGACATTTTATAATGATAAAAGGATTAGTCCAACAGGAAAATATAATAATCCTAAATATATATACACATCTAACACTGAAGATCCCAAATGTATATAACCATTAGTACTAAACACAACCATGTAGAATCCTCAACCGAGCAGACCACGAACCTTCCAGAAATTCCAGTCTCTTTCCCAGCCGGATCCTGCCTGTAGACAGCCAGGGAAAGTTCTATAAAAAGGGGGCACACTGTGATCCAGCCATCAGCACCCGATTCCATGTCTTGGTCACGGGGGGAGGGAACCATGGCGTCCTCTTGGGCCCTGGGTGAGACACTCCAGTGCTCAGACCTGCAGTCCAGATGCTTGTAGGAACCAAGTCGTGTTTAACTATTTATTTAAAACAACAGAACCATGTCTTCTGTTAAAAAAAAAAAAAAAAAAAAAAGGAAAGGAGATAGTTAGCAACACAATACTACTGGGGGACTTCAATACTCCACTGATAGCACTAAACAGTTCGTCAAGACAGAAAGTCAACAAAGAAATGATGGACTTAAACTATACCCTACAACAAATGGACTTAACAGATACTTATAGAACATTCTACCCAACAACTGCAGAATATACATTTTTTTCATCAGCACAGCGAACACTCTCCAAGATAGACCATATGGTAGGTCACAAAACACATCTCAATACATTTAAGAAAACTGAAGTTATATCAAGTATCCTCTCAGAACTCAGTGGAATTAAACTGGAAATTAACTACATACAAAAGAAACCCTCAAAAATATATAATACTTAGAAATTTATCTCTCTTGAATGATCTTTGTATCAACATTGAAATCAAGATGGAAATTTAAAACATTATTTGAACTGAATGATAATAATGACATAACTTATCAAAACCTCTGGGATACAACAAAAAACGTGCTAAGAGGACATGAGTAATAGTATTAAATGCTTACATCAAAAAGTCTGCAAAAGCACAATAGGTTATCTAAGGTCACACTTCAAGGAACTAAAGAAGCAAAAACTGGAAGAAGAAAAGAAATAGCAAATATCAAAACAGAACTAAGTAAAATTGAACCAAAAATATACAAAAGATAAACTTTAAAAAGCTGTTTTTTTGAAAAGATAAACAAAGCTGATAGACCATTAGCTAGATTAACCAACACAAGAAGAGGGAAGATCCAAATAAACTCAATTAGAAACAAAACAGGAGATATTACAACCAGTATCACAGAAATACAAAATATCATTCAAGGCTGCTATGACCGACTTTATACACACAAACTAAAAAACTCTAGAGGTTATAGATAAATTCCTGGAAATATATAGTCCTTCTAGATTAAGTCAGGAATAAATAGCAACTCTGACCAGACCAATACTAGTAGCAAGATTTAAATAGTTATTTGAAAAACTGCCAACAAAAATGTCCAAGACCACACAGATTCACAGTGGAATTCTAACAGACATTCAAAAAACAATTGGTACCATTCTTAATAAAACTATTCCAAAAGTTACAGAAAGATGGAATCCTCCCTAAATCATCCATGAAGCCAGTACAACCCTAATACCAAAAACAGAGAAGGACATAAAAAAAGAAAACTACAGACCAATATCCATGATGAAAGATGCCAAAATCCTCAATAAAATACTAGCTAACTAAATCCAGCAGCATATCAAAATTCAATATACCATGATCAAGTGGATTTCATACAAGTGATGCAGGGATGGTCCTATGCAAGTCAATAAATGTGATACATCATATAAACAGAATTAAAAACAAAAATCATATGATCATCTAAATAGATGCAGAAAATGCATTTGACAAAATCCAACATCACTTTACATTTAAAACCCTCAGAAAATTTGACATAAAAGAGACATATCTTAAGGTTAAAAAAGCCATCTACGGCAAACCTACAGCCAGCATCATACTAAATAGGGAAAAGTTGAAAGCATTCCCCCTTAGAACTGGAACAAGACAAAAATGCCCACTTTTACTACTTTTATTCAACATAGTACTGGAAGTCCTAGCCAAGGAAATCAGACAAGAGAAAGAAATAAAGGGCATCCAAATCAGAAAGAAGAAGTGAAGCTATTGCTGTTTACTAATGATGTGATTGTATAACTAGAAAATCCTAAATAGGCATCTTAAAAGTTCCTAGATACAAAAAATAAATTGATTAAAATTTTAGAATACAAAATCAATGTACACAAATCAGCAGCAGTCCTATACACCAACAACTACCAAGCTGAGAACCGAATCAAGAACTCAACGCTTTTTATAACAGCTACAAACAAACAAACAAAAATACTTAGGAGTATACCTAACCAAGGAGGTGAAAGATATCTACAATGAAAACTAGAAAATACTGCTGTAAGAAATCATAGATGATACAAACAAATGGAAATACATCCCATGCTCATGGATGGGTAGAGTCAATATTGTGAAAATGACCATAGTGCCAAAAGCAATCTACAGATGAATACATTTCCCGTCATCATTCTTCACAGAGCTAGAAAAAACAATCCTAAAACTCATATGGAACCAATAAAGCAGCTTGTGTAGTCAAAGCAAGTCTATGCAAAAGAAGAAGAAGAAGAAAAAAAACCTGGAAATATCATATCACCTGACTTCAAACTATACTACGAGGCTGTACTTACTATGGTACCGGCATTAAAACAGCCATGTAGACCAATGAAAAAGAATGGAGAACTCAGAAAAAAGCCAAATACTTAGAGCCAACTGATCTTCAACAAAGCAAAGAAAAACATAAAGTGGGGAAAGGACACCCTGTTCAACAAATGGTACTGGGATAATTGGTAAGCCACATGTAGAAAAATAAAACTGCATCCTCATCTCTCACCATATACAAAAATCAACTTAAGATGAATCAAATACTTACATTTAACACCTGACACCATAAAAACAATAGAAAATAACACTGAAACAACTCTTCTAGATATTGGATTTGGAAAAAGTTTGTGACCAAATACCCAAAAGCAATTGCAACAAAAAATAAAAATAGATAGGTGGGACCTAATTAAACTAAAAAGCTTATGCACAGCAAAATAAATAATCAGCAGAGTAAAAGACAACCCACACTATGGGAGAAAATACTCACAAACTATACATCCAGCAAAAGAATAATATTCAGAATTTACAAGCAACTCAAACAAATCAGCAAGAGAAAAACTAATAATCCCATCAAAAAGTAAACAAAGAACATAAACAGACAATTTACAAAAGAAGATATACAAATGGCCGAACAAACTTATGAAACAGTATTCCACATTACTGTCAGAGAAATGCAAATTAAAACCAAAATAAGATACCACTTTACTCCTGCAAGAATGACTGTCATTAAAAAATCAAAAAATAATAGATGTTGGTGTGGATGTAGTGAAAAGAAAACACTTTTACCCTCCTCATGGGAAATGTAATCTAATACAACCACTATGGGAAACCGTATGAATATTCCCTAAAGAATTAAAAGTGTATCTACCATTTTATCCAGCCTTACCACTATGGGGAAGACATATTTTCTATCCAGAGAAAAATAAAACATTATATGAAAAAGACACTTGTACATGCATGTTTACAAAAGCACAATTCGCAATTGCAAAAATATGGAACCAGCCTAAATACACATCAACAAGTGAGTGAATAAACAAAATGTAATATATATACATATATATTTTGTGTATATGTATATTATATATATATTATGTGTGTGTGTGTGTATATATATATACACACACACACATACACACACATACCATAGAATACAACTCAATCATAAAAATGATTGTGTGTATATATATATACACACACATACCATAGAATACAACTCAATCATAAAAATGAATGAAATATGGCATTCACAACAATCTGGATGGAGATGGAAACCATTATTATAAGTGAAGTAACTCATGGATAGAAAACCAAATAGTGTGTGTTCTCATATATGAGGATATAAAGGCATACGAAATATATGATGGACTTTGGGGACTTACGGGGAAGGGTGAGTGGGTGTGAGGAATAAAAGACTATGCAGTAGGTACAGTGTATACTGCTTGAGTGATGGGTTCACTAAAATCTCAGAAATCACCACCAAAGAACTTATCCATGTAACCAAAATTATTAAAATAAATAAAAATAGGTATGTTTATTACTTACAGATGGAATCAAGGCAACAGAAGCCTAGTATTCATTGCTAGCCAGTCTCTCAAAGCTCAGGAAAGCTGTCTGGGGTGAATGGAGTCTCATCTATGAATTCCCCACTTGTATCACAGCTGAGTGACCCTGGAAAGTAGCCTGTCCTGGTTTTTATAACCCGGGGATATGTATATAATTGCACATCAGGCCATTTCTTCTTCCAGGCAAAGTGAACAACCAGGTGCATTGCCTGAAGTACTGCCCACTGGGAAGATTTCCCTTCGCCACTGTCTTTCAAGGATGTTCTAGAGAGAGGCTGTAGTGCTACAGCTATCCACTTTTGGTTGGTACCTACATGTCATGCAGAACAATCTGTAAACCATACCCAAGTCTTCTCTTTCTCTGTCAACTGGTCAGAGGGAATGCCCCATGAGGCTATCAGTGAAGATGAAGAGAAAGTAATATGTAAAGATTGGCAACCATGGGCATTTGGCCCTTTTCATAGAATGTAGTTGTGTCTTTAGGGCTTTCTAGGGCCTGATTATGTTTATATCACTTCCATTGGATGATGGAGTATTGCTGTGTACTTCCAGCTTTATGGCTTGGTGAGTCAGAAGACAGCCGGCACATGATAGGCAGCTCAGGTCACATGGTAACATGGTAACCCATGGTTATGCGTTCAGTTTATATTAAAGTCCAGTAGTAGACCAAGGGCTGTTTCTCAGAAGGAAGAGTAGATATCTGGGAATCATAGTAGTGCCTTGCTCCAAAATCCTAAAGACTTACACTGTGATTCACCTATAGGGACTGGAGGAATGCCTCAAACTGCATCCCTATCTGCCATTGACACATCAGCACCATTGTATCTGTGATTATATGGCAGAAATGGTAGAACAGCTTGCACAGTAGCCTGGACTTGTTGCAGAGCCTTCTCTTGTACTGCGTCCCACTCAAAACTAGTAAGTTTTCAGGTCACTCCATTAATGGGCTGGAATAACACCCAAATGAGGATATATTGTCTCAAAATTTTAATTAGGTGACTAGGCATTGTGTGTTTTTCTTGGTTGTAGGAGGGAGCAAATGCAATCCAACAACTTAGAAAGGATATCTCAACATCACTGGACTCTGAGAAATCTTACTGAGTTGAAAAGATTTATAATTTTAGTCAGATTTATTTCTTTTTCTCTGATGCAACTGTTTTACCAATAGGTTCAGAATAGTTGCTACTTCTCACTCACTATGTCTAATCAGCATGATGTTCATCAGTGTAATGGACCAGAGAAATATCTGTGGAAAAAGAAAGTGTTCAAGATCTCTGTGATCTAAATTATGACACAGAACTAAAGAGTTGATATACCCCTGAGACAGGACAGTGAAGGTGTATTGCTGGCCTTGCCAGATGAATGCAAACTGCTTCTGGTGAACTTATTAACAGAGATAGAGATAAAAAATTTCCCAGGTCAACAGCTTACACTTGCCAGGAACCAAAAGACGTGTTGATTTCCTCAAACAGTAAATTTACCTCTTGTACAGCAGCTGTAGTTGGAATTGCCACTTGCTGAAACTTTTAAAAACCCACTGTAATTCTCCAATATTCATCATTCTTCTTCTGAATAAACCATATAGGACAGTTGAATGGGAATGTGGGGAATCACCACCCTGCATCTTTCAAGTCCTTAATGATGGCACTAATCTTTGCAATCCTTCCAGAAATGCAATATTGCTTTAGATGTACTATTTTTCTAGGTAGACACATTCTAATGCCTTCCATTTGGACTTCTCCAATATAATATCCACCATTCTACAAGTCAGGAAAGCCATGTAGGAATTCTGCCAGCTGCTAAGTATATTTGTTCCAATTATGCATTTTTGAACCAAGGAAATAATCACAGGATGGATTTGTGGATTCACTGGACCCACTGTGAATGAATTGGGCCTGAAACAAAATTCCTTCATCATCTTATACTCTGACTGGAGGGCTAAGTGATGTTTTGAGTCTCTCAAAATCTATGTCAGTTCAGAGCCTATGTCCAGTAATCTTAAAAGAGCACATTATTTTCTTTTCTTTAAATGCACAGTTACCCTAGTAAAAGGATGTAAGTTCCTTTGGGGAAGTCTGGGAAGAAGAATGAAAGTATAAATATTTCATAGTGTACCAAAATTCTTCCCCAAGGTGACCCCAGGCTCTCTTTTATTTTATTCAAGACATTCTGACATGGGAAACAGTTCCATATTTGTACATACAGAACTGAGAATTTGTCTTCTGGAATGCTTTCCAGGAGACAAATGAGTTGTATGGCACTTGGCATAAAACTGCTTCTCTGAAGAGTAACAACAATCTTCCCCAAAAAACAAACAAACAAACAAACAAAAAAATCTTCCAATGCACAAGATGATCAACACAGACCTTAGCAAAATCTAGGAAAGCCCAGAGATCCAAAAAGCCTTTGGAATACCATGCAAGATGATTCATCTTAGAGTCCTGAAGAAGAACCCACTACAAAAAAATGTGAGAATCATGTTGAAGCTAAACGCGTACGTAAAGACCAAGCACTGGAACACCATTCTTTATCAGACCAGGAATCATGAACTTTGTGTGGATAAGTTGGCAGCAGCAGCAGCAGTGCTAGAGGTCAAATCAGATGAGAAAGGTATTATAGGCAAGAAGCTTGTGCTAGGGAAGAAAACAAAGGAGGCTGTTTGTGTTAAGAATAAGAAACCTCTGGTGGAGAAAAAGGCAGCAGCTACCAATGATCTGGCACTTGTAAAACGCCAGCAGAAACAAAATCGACCACAAAACAAAAGAAATCTGCTGCATAAACTCTTAAATTTGTTAAGCCAAATCATTTTTGACAGCTTATTTGAATAAAGACCTGATCAAATAGGCAGTGAAAAAAAAATAAGACATTCTGTGTCTATAGATTGTCTTAAATCTGGTCATTGACTGAGTGGCTATGACTGTCTGGTTTTACAACTGGAGTTAGATTTTTGTTCGTATCACCTGGAACTCTTTTGCTTATATGAATCAATTAAGAATTTAGTAGGCTTTCTATCTATTTGATTTCTAGGAACACCGTGATTTAATAACCATTGTCATATGTCAGCTGTAAGTCTGATGGCTGCTTTGACTCTACTGTCCTTTATAATAACAACCCGCACCTTGTTGTTGGTGGCTCAGTGCTGCCACTTCATTTATCCTGTTATCCAATTGCTCTCATTGCATTTAGGTTTTCAAATTCAATGCCTGAAATTTCTACTATAATGTCTGGCCTATAGGGAAAAGTAGTCATTGAGAAATTCAAGAATGCAGGAACTCCTCTTACAAATTTATTTATTGAAGAGTACATGAGTTATGTCTTCTGGACCCTCTAACATTCCAATCATCAGAAGCCTTTAAATTTCTTCTTCTACATTAAATTAATGATGCTGAGTGGGCCATCTTTGATCCATGTTTTGGCCAAGAAACCAAACTATTAGTTCCCTTTCTAACTCCCCAAGCTGCAACATTAAATGAAATATATTTGCTTGTGGACCCATATCAATCAATTTAGCCTGATACAACTTTTTATTACATCTACCATTATCCCACATCCTTAATATCCACTCCTATGCCTATTCTCCAGATTTCTGCTAGTATAAGTTAGAAAACTGAAGTAGTTCATGTAGAGTATAGTGCATCTCCTCATGGCCCACACTTTATACCTATCTTAGAGTGGTCTTCTTGAACTCAAGTCTACTTATATATCTAGAAGCAAAGAGGGGTAGTAGAGGTGGGACAATCAGCATTGTCTTGCATTGCAACTGCCTCAAGGAAGGCCATTACTGTTTTTACAGTCAACTGGGGCTAATCCCCTCAAAGGTGGAAAGACTAATTTCACTCAAGCAGGGATATGACAGACCACTGATGTTGGAAAGTCTGTTTCCACTGGAGATGGAGAGACCACTTTTGCTGGGAGTGGGAAGACCTCTTCCACTGTAAAAGAGGACTTTTCAGAATTTAGGTGTTCAGTGTCCTTAGCTTCATTAGAGTTTCCTCACATCTCCCCACTGCAACTCACACGGTCCTATTATTTCCCAGTCATCAAGCTCATTTAAATAATAGATTTATTTGAGGCTGGGAGTTCAATTTGCTTTGTAAATCAGGAAATTCCAAAAATTTCAGCCTCCTTGCCACAGGAGATAAGGCTTTACTTCAGGGCAGAACTATAAGCTCGTATATTATTTATGGAGTGCTTGAGCTGAGAATTTGAATCCCTGGGCTTATATTTTTCTTTCACTTCTTTTGTCTCCCAATGTTAGGAACAACCAACCAAGGTCATTATATTCTTTAGTTTCTCAAAAATATTTAAAAGTATCATATACAGTGACTTATCTCTTTGTGTCTTATAAGTAGTTGACTAGGAGTATTGAAGGCACATATTTTGCCTATCTCTGTAAACAGTTCACACTACAAACTATCATTTCTCTCTTTATTACTGGAATATGGCACTTAGCATCTTAATATCTAATCAGATTAGAGAGTTGTATTAATCCATTTTAGCATTGTTATAAAAGAATACCTGAGACTGGGTAATTTATAGAGAAGAAAGGTTTATTTGACTTATGTTTCTGCATGCTGTGCAGAAAGAGTGGCACCAGGGTCTGCTTCTGGTGAGGGCTTCAGAAAGCTTCAATTCATGGTGGAAGGTGAAAACTGAAGGAAGAAACAGGAGAGATGGACCAGACTCTTTTTAACAACCAGATATAGCAGTATCTAATAGAACAAGAATTCACTCATTACTCCCGGGATGGCACCAATCCACTCATGAAGGAGCTGCCCCCATGAACCAAGTAAGTCCTACCAGATTCCACCTCCAACACTTGGACTCTCATTTTACTATGAGACCTGGAGGGAACAAATATCCAACTACATCAAGAGTAAATTTCAGAGACCCCAAAACCAATTCATACAATTCATCTTTTAAATTTGTTCACTCTAGAATCACCTTCAGTTTAGCACAACATATGTGTGTATATATATATATGTGTGTGTGTGTATATATATGTGTGTATATATATATAACACCTTTAGTACTAGAATGAGCAAATTTGAAAGATGAATTGTATGAATATATACATATATATTCATACATATATATGCATATATTCACATATATATGTGTATGTATATATTCATACTATATATATGTGAATATATGTATATATAGTATGAATATATACATATCAACACAGACCTTAGCAGAATCTAGAAAAGCCCAGAGATCCAAAAAGCCCTTGGAATATAATGCAAGATGATTCATCTTAGAGTCTTGAAGAAGAACCCACTACAAAAAAATGTGAGAATCATGTTGAAGCTAAACGCATATGTAAAGACCAAGCACTGGAACACCATTCTTTATCAGACCAGGAATCATGAACTTTGTGTGGATAAGTTGGCAGCAGCAGCAGCAGCTGCTATTGTATAAATTGTATTAATATATACATATATATGTATATATTTACATATATATGTGAATATATATATATATATATATTTTTTTTTTTTTTTAGGGGATTGGCTTAGATTATTATAGAGGCCAAAAAGTACCATTGCCATCTGTAAGCTGAAGAAACAGGAAAGTCAGTAGTATAATTTAGTCGGAGACTGAAGGCCTGAGAACAAGAGAGAAAACAGCCTATTTCCAGTCCAAGGCAGAATGCCTGAAAACTAGGAGCTAGGGACCACTGGTATGAGTTAGAGTCCAAAGGCCCCAGAACCAGGAGCTCTAATGCCTGAGGGGAGGAGAAGGTGATGGCTCAACTCAAGGGGAAAGAAAGAGTTCATCCTTCTGTCAATTTGTTCTATCTGGGTCCTCAAAAATTGAATGTTGCTGGCCCACATTGGTGAGGGTGAATCATTACTCAGTCTACTGATTGAAATGCTTATCCCTTCTGGAAGTACCCTCACAGACACATGCAGATATAAGGATTTACCAGCTATCTGGGTATCCCTAAACCCCACAATCAAGTTGACACATAAAATTAACCATCATGGACTTTATCTAACATACCTATTCTCAATGTCAAAAAGATTTGTAAAAATGAAGACTGGAAACCACATATTAACATGGTTATGCAAACAGTCTGTCATTAGACTGTTCCCGAAGTGAAATTTTAAAAAAGGTGTATAATGCATGATTTTAGTTTATTTTGAATTTGGTTTGTTGATTTTGTTGCTATTACTATCATTACTTTTGTTTTTGTTGGGGAGGGGAAAGGGAAGGATGATTAGTGTTTACTCATTCTGAAAAACAATATACGCAGGCTTACCTCAGAGATATTAAGAGTTTGTTTTCAGACCACTGTAATAAAGTGAGTATTGCACTAATGTGAGTCACATGAATTTTTTGGTTTGTCAGTGCATATAAAATTATGTTTTCACTGTATTATGGTCTCTTAAGTATGTGTGGCATCTTCTTTAAAAAACAATATACAAACCTTAATTTAAAATATTTTATTGGTAAAACATGTTAACACAGAGAAACAAAAAAAAATGACTTGTTGGAAAACAAATGGCACCAACAGGCTTATTTGATGCAGGGTTGCCACAACATTCAGTTTGTAAAAACAATATCTGTAAACAAATAAAGTGAAAGCCAATAAAATGAGATATACCTATAGATTCTCTAGAATTTGAACAAAATGATTAAGCAAGGGGACATGGCACTATAGCATCCTATAATGGTCAAGTATAGGAGTTATGAGTGAGGGATTCACAGAAATGGAGAAACAGTAGTGAATATAAATGTTCTTCCATTTGGGTCATATTCCTACAGTATTATCACATAAACTATATTACCACTGTGAGGGGTTATTAACATAAAAATTATCTAAATAAAGCAGTGTAACTAGATTCAGTTCAACTGTCAGGTGTAGAGAGCTCAGCTGTCTCATACATGGTATATTAGTTTTCTGTTGCTACATAACTAGTTACCACAAATTTAATGGTGTAAAACACAAATGTATTATCTCACAGACTTTGTACATTCGAAGTTAGGTTTGGCATAGGCTTCATAAAGGTGAAATCAAGATTTTGGCAGGGCTGCCTTCCTTAATGGAGGCTCTAGGGAATAATCTGCTTCCAAAGTCATTCATATTGTTGGCTAAATTTATTCCCCTTGCTCACAGCAATGAAATTTCCATTTCTTTATTGGCTGTAAGCCAGAGGTCTGTCTTTTCTCCTAAATGCTGTCTATATTCTTTCTCATGGCCCCTTTCATGCTTTGAATTTCTTTATTCATCCACATGGCTCCACTCATGCTTTGAATATCTTTGACTTCTTCTGCTCCCTCAGCTCTTTTACCTTTTCTACTTTTTCGGATATGTATGGTTACATTGAACCTGGTATCCAGGACTGCCTTATCCAGGTTATCTAGGCTTGTCTCCCCATTTGAAGATCCATAACCTTAAATAAAACTGTAAGATCTTTTTGCCTTATAATGTAACATTTTCATAAATTTTAGGGATTTTGGAGTAGACCAAATCTTCAGGGGTTCATGCGGATGACCTATAGTATACCTTTAAAAACATAATAGGATCGAGACCATTCTGGTCAACATGGTGAAACCCCGTCTCTACTAAAACTACAAAAAATTAGCTGGGCATGGTGGCGCATGCCTGTAATTCCAGCTACTCAGGAGGCTGAGGCAGGAGAATTGCCTGAACCCAGGAGGCGGAGGTTGCGGTGAGCCAAGATCGCGCCATTGCACTCCAGCCTGGGTAACAAAAGCGAAACTCCATCTCAAAACAAAACAAAACAAAACAAAAAACACATAATGGGGCTGGGTATGATGGCTCATGCCTATAATCCCAGCACTAGGGAAGGACAAGGCTGGCAGATCAGCTGAGGTCAGGAGTTCGAGGTCAGTTTGGCCAACATGGTGAAACCCTGATTCTACTAAAAATACAGAAATTAGCCAGGTGTGGTAGCACACATCTGTAATCCCAGCTACTTGGGAGGCTGAGGCAGGAGAATCACTTGAACCCAGGAGCCAGAGGTTGCAGTGAACTGAGATCAGCCATTGCACTCCAGCCTGGGCAACAGAGCATGACTCTGTTTCAAAATAAAAAATAGTAATAAAATAAACAAATAAACATAATGGAGTTATTCAAAACACTTAAGCCAAATTTGAATATGTGTAAAATAATTGCATATGCTTATGTACATATGTTTATATAAATTCATGTATACATGCATTTTCCCAAAATGTGTAAGTCATTGAACTGAAATATACTTTTCCATATACCTCCGAATTGCCTCGGCCCAACATTTAATTTCAGTGTGTGGAAAAAAACAAACAAACATCAAAACATGTCTTAAGAAGTCAAACGTCCTTGTATAAGTGATTTTAATTTAGCAAGTCATTAAAGCAATTTTATTAACAAAATATCAAGGAGCCCTTACAATGTGCACATTTAATTTTGTTCCTTTTCCTCATCATGGACAATGTTTGTTCTGTTTTCTGCTGAAGGGTACATTAGCTGTTTCTGAATTGTCGTTACATTTTACTGCTTAAATACAAAGAAGCAAAATTGTTTTAAAATAGGCTGCACTACCTTGTATTTCTCTGTGGGAAATTCTGGGAAGAAATGAAAATGATTTAAGCTACTGTAGTGTAGCACTGCCTACATCAAAATAGAATGATAATTATGTTGCAAGTGGCAAACTACTCAAGGTACCTGCAGAGTACAGATAAAGTGGTTCATTGGCCATCCATTTCCCTGGTGGTTTAGCTTAATCTGAAGAATATGTATCATGCATATTAATCCAAATATCCCTGAACTCCAGCCAGTTGGATAAAGTACACTTAAATCTGCCTTTAAGAATATGTTTTATAATACAATTTTTTCTGGTTCTAATTATTATCAGTGGGTATTTTTAAACCTATCTGGAAGCCCAGATTGTTAGCCTAAAATGTTTATTCAGAATTTTCACCATTGAGATTAGCCAACAATAAGGAATGTAATGATGCCCTGCTTGTGGGCCATGTTAGAAAATGTTCAAAGTATCACATCATGGCTAAAAATATGTAAACTCTCAGTCTGTGTAATTAAAGCAGGCAGATAGCTAAAGTAAAGTGGAAAATTCCCAATTCCCAAGAATGAGACATTACATCTCTCTTTAAAGAGACATCAGTGTCAAAAGTAAAAGAATAGCTTGCCTATTTCTATGAAAATATTTATGGACTATATATACTAAACTTTCACATGTATTTTGAGATATTGTGCCATTATGCCAGATGGGCTTATTCATTTAATCTGTTCATTACACATCATACATGATGAGATGATAAGTGGCTTGTGACTAAGAACACAAATAATAATCCAACAACAGCAAGTATGATGCCAACTACCGTTTATAAATCAATAGTAGCTCTAATTCACTGATGTTCACAGATTTTCAGTCTTTTTTACAATTTGTCTGATTACCTCTATTCATTTTAGATACAATAACTACAAAAATTGCATATTATCCAATATCATTTTACTGCTTAAAATTAACATTTCTTAAACTATATAACCAAATAAAATAAATATTAAATATATTTTATTTGGAAGAAAACTAAATAAAATGAGAACTTCAAATATTTATAACAGACTTATCTATACATCTCATCTATTATTTTATGATTTACAGTCAAAGTAATTATTTGAATTAGAGAAGTAAGGAATACATTTTCTTATATAAGCCTTGAAAATTATATTCAAAGATATAGGAACTTTGTACATAGCTCCAAAAGTGACCGTGATTCTAACGAACAAATACCAATGACACTTTTGGCTAAGGTTACTTTTTCCCATTTCCTATTTGAGAATCTTACATTAGGAGAAAAGCAAAGTACACCCATTTTTAAAAATATACCTCATGTTAATATATGAGTTAATAAATGGAAATTTTCAAATGAGTAAATGTTGAAAACAAACTCAGGAATCTTTTTTTCATTTGATTTAAGGCAACATTCATATTAAACCCATCTTATTATTGTTTATCCTACAGTTTCAGGCTTACTTTCTTGGCTGCTAAAAATCTCTACCCAGAAATTTAACAAAGCATAAACAATGCTTTATCTAAGCTCTTTATTCTCCTAAGTTAAAAAACCAAACAAGAATAGTGTTACTTTATGAACACAATTTTTAAAAGATGAAATCTGTATAAATTATCCATATATACCATATAATATTAAAAGCAAATATGATTTCTTATTTTTATTTTAATTCTACAACTGAAGCAAAAAAAAAACATGTAATTTGATAGAAAATCTCAGGAATACAATGTTATATATAAATTAAGTAAGCATCTGTTCTGTTGTAGAATTCTTATATTTTTATTTTTTAAAATAATATAAAGGAAATATATTGAAAATATTCAGTGAGAATTTTTATAGGTTGTACTTTTTGCTGTGTAATTTGTGATTTCATCTAGAAACTCCAGGAAGCTTGAGGGTTGTTTAGGATGTGTGAGTGACAGTGAATGATCTGCTTATCTGTCTACCTAAAAGGTCTCTAACTGAAAAATAAGCTTTATGGCCTCTAGTCATCAGTTATTCACCATTAAAATTTGATGGGCTCAATTTGCTAGAATAGATGTTCTCAATAGATTTTGTTCAGGGAAAAATTCAGAATTCTAAATTTTTTGTGGACACAATGGAAGCATTTAAATATTTCAAAACTGGTAAACAAGTCAGTACAAATTGCATTGCAATCATTATTTTGTCATTATCTTATGTTTCATGATTTCTATAAACAATGAAAGACTTTTCTTTGTTCACTAGACCATCTCTCAATCCTGTCACTAAGGATTTAGGTTTTAGTTCTGATTCCTTTCTTTTAGATCCCAGCAAGAATTATGAAAATTAATTTTGTGTCTCTTGCCTCTAACTATGTGTGAGTCATTCCAGTCTAAACAAATCTTTGACTGATACTTTTGCAACATTACATGTAGTTAGTAGAGAAAAGAAATAAATTTTGAGTACTTAATATTTGGCATCTGCAGAGGATTTTAATACATCATTATCTAGGACACAGTACCTGAACTTGTTGCTTCAAAGCCACCAATGACCAGCAAACATAGAGGACCCGTCAGAATTATACCCTTTGTCCTATTTGTTTTATTCTTTCTGAAGTTATAATCCTTCTCTTTAAACGTTATTTTAGGATGCATAATGGAGGTTATTATCCTTCCTGTACCTTTTATTACCTTAAAGGTTATGCCCAAAGTGTTTATGAGTATTGTTGTATTATTGCTTTTTTAAAGTATTTATATTATATTAAGTGTTTAATTTGGTTTATTAATTTACAATGTCTATCACTTTATGGCATGACCATATATTTCCATTGTTGGATATTTTAAAAATGAATCTGTGTTACTATAGAATATTTAGTTTTAAGCTTAGTACATAACCCATAACTGTGGTCCTTGTTTTTTGCTGGTTGCATGGTTGCCATTTTTTTACATGATTAGATTGTAGGAGTTATGAATACATGCTTTGAAATATAATAGACAATGCTTCCCCAATGCCTCATCCTCATACCTGCTGAAGCATATGGAAAAATTTTGCATTAACTCTTAGTCCTGTTTATTCAGGTTATGCTTGGATTAAGCCTCAAATATTGTATCTAACCCTATATTAACCTAAAATGGATCAGTCTACCCCCAGCAGAATGATGAATTACAGAGGGGAGATTATAAATATAATTCTGATCCAAGCTGCACTCACAGTGGGTACATTGGTTCCCAAACTAACATGTTGATCATTTCCTTTGTTCTTGAATATATAGTCAAGGTAGACATTTAAAGTAGTAGGTGTAAATACCTCATTGATCCAATAATGCAAAGGAAGATCCATTATTATGAGAAATGTTATATTGAAACCTTTTAAATTGACCCACTTCAGTCAAAAATAATAAATTTTTAAAAACCCCTCATCTTTTGTGGAATAGTAAATACTAGCATCATTCTCAAAGATTTTAAGAATACAGAGAAAGTGATTTTTCATTATATCCCCATTCACTTTATTAGTGTGGTCTCCCAAGAAAATGCAGACTGATTATGACGAATGGCAGTGGTCTACTGCAAACATAACTAAGTATTAGTCCCAATAATAGTGGTGTGCCAAATGTAATATCATTGCTAGAATTTCTCTATATAGCCACTTGTACCTGGTATGGGGCTATTGACCTGAAAAATATGTATATTTTTCTCATACTTATTAAATAAAAGGGCCAGAAACAGTTTGTGTCTGTGTAGACAGACACATGAATATATATATTCATTATCTTGACCTGGGACTAAGTTGAATTTTCTATTCTCTGTAATTGCAATTTGAAGAAACTTGATTGTATGTTAATTCCATAAAATATCACAAAAGTTCCTCTACTGATGAAATTATGTCAGTTGAACTTGGAAGTGGCTTATATTTTTAATATCCTGATAAGACCCATGCATTCCAGTGCATGAATTATAAACCTTTCAAACTTTCAGGGACATGCTACTTGAGTTAACATTTTAGGGTTTCTATTTTTGGAGAAAATGAATAGGAATGAACTGCAAGCTAAAGGACATGTTATTGCAGAGTTCCAGTGCTCCCATAAAAACGTGGTACAGTGCTTGATAATCCTCACCAGCTAGAGGGAGCATGTATAATACTTGGGAATAATAATCTAATCTATTCATTGGAGAATCTTGGGGCTGCAGTTTTGTAGAGTCCAAAGCAAGAGGGGCTCAACTGTAATTCCATACAAGCCACAAGGTCACTTAGGCCAAAGGGCTTCATAGATATTATCATACTAAAGCTATTTGTGGTAAATAAAGATCCCATTTAGACTCTTTGGAATTGCAACCATCAATTTGACAGTCATAATTGGGACACATAGGGTTTTGCCGTCTACAGGACACGTAGAGTTTTGTCATATGCATCTTTTGAAAATCCATGGTTTGAATGCTGTTCCACCTTGATATTATTTGGGTGTCTAACCATGAGACATCAAAGGGCTATTTAACCAGAACCATCCATTATTAGCAAGGTGTACTCAGACATTGAGTCATAAGATCAGGCATAACTAGAAGCAAAGCATCTGTAAGAAAAAATAGCAAAGAGAGTGGAATTGAGTAGAGAGACAAACTCCATGAACAGGTGACCCAGACTCCTCTGTCTCCTAACCCTAATGTTCCTCAACTCACAATGAATCTACTTTAAGGAGGGAGATTCCCTATGACTAGTTAATGGAAGAGGAAAAAATAAAAAGACTGGTTCAATTAAAAATTGGCTAAGTATGTTGGTGAAAGTAGAAAATGGACTGCTCCTGTAATATGTACCCATGAAGGGCTAGCCCTGAAAGAAAGCAATAAAAAATTCCTATCACTATTAGAACCTCAGGCAATATATCTGCACATCAGTTTATAGTGGACAGAGTAATGACTCAAGAATACAATTAATGTGTTTGTCTAGATTCTCCAAGGAAACAGAGTCAATAAGATATGCTACATGAGATTTTTTACATGATATCCTCTTCCTCATATCCTCATATGCTACATGAGATTTATTAAAAAGAAAATTATTATAAGGAATTGTCTCATGTGATTCTGGAATTTTGCAGCTCTATCATTAACAAATTGAAGAACAAGGAGAGTCAATGATTAGTTCTAGTCCATGTTCAATTCTGAAGGCAGAGAATACTTTTTTCTTAGCTCAAACACAGTCAGAAATAGCAAATCTTCCCCAACCATGTTTTTTGTTCTATATAGGCCTTCAGTGAATTTGTTGAGGTATACCCATATTTGGAATGGAAATCTACTTTATGAAGCCTACTGATTCAGGTACCAATCATCCAGAAATATTCTCAGAGACACATCAAATATCTGGAACCCCTGTGCTTTAGTTAATTTGACACAAAAAAAATTGAGCGCCTTGGATTTATGAATATTAAAAAATGACTTGATTATGTGGCCAGGAGAATGAAAGGAGCAAAATTGGAACATGAGGAGGTCTGGGAAAGAAGCTTGTGATTAAACCAATGGGAGTTCATACAAAATGAGTGAATTTCTTTTTCACATATTAATGTCCACAAGAGAGCATCCTCTACAGAAGTGTGACTGGAAAGCCCAACCCGATGAACTGAACATTGCTACAAAAAAAGGAGGCTTTTAACTGTAGTGTAAAAGATAGTATAAGGTATAAAATTAGCATTAGAAATCACCAATGTCCACTTACACAGAAAATTCGGTAAATACAGCAAAAGAAATCTCCAACTAAAATAGCAACAGTATTGTTCACAATGAATACAAACAATTTTATCTGTCTATATGAACTAAAAAAGGAACAACAAGAGAAAGTAAAATATCTAGTGATACATGTAAAAATAAAGGTGCACTGTCTCTAAAAGCAAAATTTTAAAACATCCATAAAAATCTCAATTAAACAAACTGGAAAGCTACTATATTTAGGAAGATACTATGATTTATATAACTATTGTCACCCTTTCTTTTTATACCCATTAACTAAATCTTTTCACTTGCCCCTACTCCCTACTCATCCCAGTCTTTTGTACCCACTATTGTATTCCCTACCTTCAGGAGATTAATTTTTTTGTAGCTCACACATATCAGTGAGAATACGTGATATTTAAGTTTCTGTGCCTGGATTATTTTACTTAACAAATGTCCTTCAGTTTTATCTATACTGCTGCAGATGATATGATTTTGTTTTTACGGCTGAATAATATGTCATTGTGTAGATATACATATGTATATATATACACACACACACTATATATATACACACACACACACACACATCATATGTATACACACATCACATTTCTTGATCCAGTCATCTGATAATGGAAACAGGTTGATCTATATCTTTCCTATTGTGAATAATGCTGCAATAGACATAGAAATGCAAATATATCTTCAATATATTCATTTCCTTTCCTTTGGATGTGTAACCAGTAGTGGGATTTCTGGGTCATATGGTAATTCTACTTTTAGTTTTAGGAGGAAACTCCATACTCGTTTCCATAATGATTGTACTAATTTACACTCCAACCAATAGTGTAAAGAGTTTCCCTTTCTTTGCATACTTGCCAATACTTATCTTTCGTCTTTCTGATAGTAGCCATTCTAACTGGGGTGGGGTGCTATCTTATTGTGGCTTTGATTTGCATTTCCCTAGTGATTGGTGATATTTAGCATGTTTTCATGTATCTGTTAGCCATTTGTATGTCCTCTATTAAAAAATGTCTGTTCAGAAAATTTGCCCATTTAAAAGATAAGGTTATTATTTTTCCTTTTTGCTGTTGAGTTACCTTTATATTCTGGTTATCAATCTCTTATCAGATGGATAACTTGAAAATATTTTGTTTTTTTTTTTAAGTTGTCTATTTCTTCTGTTGACTGTTTCTTTTCCTATGCAGAAGCTTTTTAGCTTTGTCCATTTATGCTTTTATTCCCTGTGTGATGGTTATTATTGAGTGTCAACTTGATTGGATTGAAGGATGCAAAGTATTGTTCCTGCTTGTGTCTGTGAGGTTGTTGCCAAAATAAATTAACATTTGAGTGAATGGCCTAGGAGAGGCAGACTCACTCTCAATCTGGGTGGACACCATCTAATCAGGTGCCAGTGCAGCTAGAATAAAGCAGGCAGGAGAAGATAAAAGACCGGACTTACTGAGTCTCCTGGCCTCCATCTTTGTCCCATGATGGATCCTTCCTGTCCTCCAACAACATATCCAAGTTCTTCAGCTTTTGGGATGTTAGAATTATGCTAGTGCTTTGTCAGGGGCTCTTGAGCCTTTGACCACAAACTGAAGGCTGCACTGTTGGCTTCCCTACTTTTGGGGTTTGGGGACTCAAACTGATCCACCACTGCCTTCCTTTCTCCTCAACTTGCAAATGGCCTATCATGGGACTTTATCTTGTGATTGTGTGAATCAATTCTCCTTAATAAACTCCCTCTCATATATACATATATCCTGTCTCTCTAGAGAACCCTGACTAATACCCTGTGATCTAAGGGTCTTATCTGAAATATCTCTGCCCAGACTGTTAAGTTTAGCCTAAAGCTGCCTCCTTAAGTTTCTCTGTACTTACTGAACTATGACCTAAATTGAGGTGGAAACAGACTGTCATCTATTCTTGTGCCAATCACTGAGGTTTGACCATAGAGGGCAAATTGTTCAAACTGTGTTCACCTAAGGTAAATGTGGAGCTGTAATCAAACTGCCTGTTTCTCTACTTCACTTCTGTTTTCTGTGTATCACTTTCCTTTTTCTGTCTATAAATCTTCCACCATGTGACTGCCCTGGAGTGTCTCAGAGCCTACCCTGGCTTATGAGTCTGCCTGATTGGTGAATTGTTCTGTGCCCAATTAAACTTTGTTAAATTGAATCTAACAAAAGTTTTTCCTTTAACAGATGGTGTCAGAAGTGGGATCCAAAGTAGAGCTCCTAATTACCCCAGTAGTGCCAAGTGACCAAATGAGGTATGTCCCTTGCCCATTGTGTCTATTGTTTTCTCACAGCAACTGGGGGGTCATGGTAAGTTCTCTTTTGGAATTCAAAGCTCCACAAATTTGTGTTTTGAGCTCACTGAGTTTTTTTGAGCATATTTTTGATCCATTTTGGATTTGGAAGTCATGACGGAAACTGGACTGGACCCAGGATGAGATTGAATCAGATAATTAGCTGGCTTGAATTCACTTACAGACCTCTTATGTCTGTCTTTGTATGAAAGAAACTGGTAGTAAATGGAAATATTGCAGAGTGTATAAAATTTGGCTTTTGGAAATTTGCAGAGATTTTGGTGTTCTTCCCCCTTAGTTATGTTTTTTTTTCTTGCAGACTTAGGTAAGGAAAAAAATAATTGGCTAATGTTCTTCAAAACCAATGAGAATGAAGACACAAGATACCAGAATTTCTAGAACATATTTACAGCAGTATCCAGAGGGAAATTTATGGCACTAAATGCCAACATGAGAAGAAAGGAAACATCTAAAATTGACACCCTAACATAAAACTTAAAAGAACTAGAGGAGCAATTTCAAACAAATTCAAAAGCTAGCAGCAGAAAAAAAGAAACTAAGATCAGAGCAGAACTGAGGGAAATTGAGACACAAAAACCCCTTCACAAAATCAATGAATCCAGGAGCTGTTATTTTTTTGAAAAGATCAACAAAATAGGTAGACCTCTATCCAGACAAATAAAAAAGAAGAGAAGAATCTAATAGATGCAATAAAAAATGATAAAGAGAATATCACCACTGATTCCACAGAAATACAAATTACCATCAGAGACTACTACAAATACCTCTATGCACATAAACCAGTAAATCTAGAAGAAATGAATACATTCCTGGACACTTATACCCTTCCAAGACTAAATCAGGAAGAAGTTGAATCCCTGAAGAGACCAATAACAAGGTCTGAAGTTGAGGCAGCAATTAATAGCTTACCAATCAAAAAAAGTCCAGGATCAGACAGGTTCACAGCAGAATTCTAACAAACATACAAAGAGGAGCTGGTACAATTCCTTCTGAAAATATTCCAAACAATACAAAAAGAGAGAATCCTCCCTAACTCATTTTATGAGACCAACATCATCCTGATACCAAAACCTGGCAGAGATACAAATAACAAAGAAGATTTCAGGCCAATATCCATGATGACCACTGATGCAAATATCTTCAATAAAATACTGGCAAACCAAATCCAACAGCACATCAAAAAACTTACCCATCATGATACAGTCTGCTTCATCCCGGCGATGCAAGGCTGGTTCAACATCCACAAATCTATAAACGTAATTCATAACATAAACAAAACCAAAGACAAAAATCACATGATTATCAAAATAGATGCAGAGAAGGCCTTCGACAAAATTCAAAAGCCTTTTAGGCTAAAAACGCTCAATAAACTAGGTATTGATGGAACGTATCTCAAAATAATAAAAGCTATTTATGATGAACATACAGCCAATACCATAGTGAATGGGCAAAAACTGGTAGCTTTCCCTTTGAAAATTGACAGAAGACAAGGGTGCCCTCTCTCACCACTTCTATACAATATAGTATTGGAAGTTCTGGCCAGAGCAATTATGCAAGAAAAAAAAAATAAAGAGTATTCAATTAGGACAAAAGGAAGTCAAATTCTTTCTATTTGCAGATAATATGATTGTATATTTAGAAGACCACATCTTCTCATCCCCAAATCTCCTTAAGATGATAAGCAACTTCAGCAAATTCTCAGGATACAAAATCAATGTGCAAAAATCACAAACATTCCTATACTCCAATAACAGACTAACAGAGAGACAAATCATGAGCAAACTCCCATTCACAACTGCTACAAATAGAATAAAATACCTAGGAATACAACTAACAAGGGATATGAAGGACCTCTACAAACTGCTGCTCAAGGAAATAAGAAAGGACACAAACAGATGGAAAAACATTCCATGCTCATGGTTAGGAAGAATCAATCTCATGAAAATGGCCATACTGCCCAAAGTAATTTATAGATTCAACGCTATCCCCATCAAGCTACCAATGACCTTCTTCACAGAACTGGAAAAAAAAACACCTTAAACTTCATATGGAACCAAAAGAGAGCCCGCATAGCCAAGACAATCCTAAGCAAAAAGAACAAAGCTGGAGGCATCAGCTACCTGACTTCAAACTACACTACAAGGCTACAGTAATCAAAATAGCATGGTATTGGTATCAAAACAGAGATATAGAACAATGAAACATAACAGAAGCCTCAGGAGTAATGCAATACATCTACAACCATCTGATCTTTGAGAAACTCGAAAGAAAAAACAATGTGGAAAGGATTCCCTGTTTAATAAATGGTGTTGGGAAACTGGCTAGCCATGTGCAGAAAGCTGAAACTGGACTCTTTCCTTACACCTTATACAAAAATTGACTCCAGATGGATTAAAGATTTAAACATAAGACCTAACACCATAAAAGCCCTAGAAGAAAACCCAGGCAATACCATTCAGGACATAGGCATATGCAAGGACTTCATGAGTAAAACACCAAAAGCAATGGCAACAAAAGCCAAAATAGACAAATGGGATATAAATAAACTTAAAAACTTCTGCACAGCAAAAGAAACTATCCGTAGAGTGAACCAGCAACCAACAGAATGGGAAAAAATTTTTGCAATCTACCCATCTAACAAAGGGCTAGTATCCAGATCTATAAAGAACTTAAACAAATTTACAAGAAACAAACAATCCCATCAAAAAGTGGGCAAAGGATATGAATGACACTTTTTAAAAGAAGACATTTATGTGGCCAACAAACATATGAAAAAATGCTCATCATCACTGGTCATTAGAGAAATGCAAATCAAAACTACATTGAAATACCATTTCACACCAGTTAGAATGGTAATCATTAAAAAATCTGTAGACAACAGATGTTGAAGTGGATGTGGAGATATAGGAACACTTTTACACTGTTGGTGGTAGTGTAAATTAGTTCAACCATTGTGAAAGACAGTGTGGTGCTTCCTCAAGGATCTACAAATAGAAATACCATTTGACCCAGCAATCCCATTACATGGTATATGCCCAAGGGATTATAAATTGTTCTGTTATAAAGACACATGCACACGTATGTTCATTGTGGCACTGTTTATGGTAGCAAAGACTTGGAACCAACCCAAATGCCCATCAATGATAGACTGGATAAAGAAAATGTGGCACATATATACTGTGGAATCCTATGCAGCCATAAAAAATGAGAAGTTCATGTCCTTTGCAGGGACATGGATGAAGCTGGAAACCATTATTCTCAGCAAACTGACACAAGAACAGAAAACCAAACACCACATGTTCTCACTCATAAATGGGTGGGTGCTGAACAATGAGAACACATGGACACATGGAGGGGAACATCACACACCAGGGCCTGTTGGGGTGTGGGAGTGCTAGGGGAGGGATAGCAGGTGGTGGAGGAATTGAGGAGGACTAACATTAGGAGAAATACCTAATGTAGATGACGGGAGAATGGATACAGTAAAACACTATGGCATGTGTATACCTATGTAACAATCCTGCACGATCTGCACATGTACTCCAGAACTTAGAGTATATATATGAAAAAAGAAGAGCTAAGAGCCAAAGCCAATATTTGATGTAAAAATTGAATCTTTAGTTTCTGAATACCTGAGTATTTTCCGGCTTATACATTGATAAATATTAGGCTCCAGAAGCAGGTAAATCTTACAGAAATTGAAAAATCTTACAAAGATAAGTTACAGTGAAACACTACAAATGAACAACACAGCACTGAAGAAGTGCATTTGAAAATCAGGGCTCCCAAACTAGTGTCTAATCTAGGGATGCCGAATGATATGCAGAAGTTTCTAAAAAGATTTCAGTATTTTTATTTAAATACTTTTTGTAAACCTGAATAAAAGCTTAAGCAAATAATTGATAATAATAGTTGAATCTGCTAAATTTTTGGCTTGTTAATAACCTGTTCGAAGGTGAAAAGATAGCTATCCTAGGTAAAGTGTTTACAAAATGTAGGCACTCAGGTAAAATAGGCTCACTTCTTTTTCAGATCTATCTATGCTGAGTCCAGGCCTAGAGAATGTTTTCTTTGCCCTACTCTTTAATGGGATCCATCCTTAACTCAGTAATTTTAGCTAAGAAACAGTATCTAAGTAAAAAGAACACCTATCAACTAATATATACCTTTCTGAAATTTTATTGGCTATCTTGAAACCCTCTTGTAAAATAAATTTACATCTATTAAGAAAATCTCCTTTTTTCATGATATCTGTCTATGTGCATTTTGTCTTGCCATTTGTTTTAAACTTAAAAAATAAGTCATATCTCTCTTTAAGGTACTTTTCTGGCCATCTTGTCTTGACTAAACTTTTACACAAGCAGTTTTTGCCTTAGTTGAGCAAATGACGACAGAATATTTAGGCTTAAAATCTTAACTCTGTGTTTATGAAATAAGTATTTTTTTTGTTTCACCTAAGAGTTGTCAGTTTAGAAACGCAAATTATTGCCTAGTTAACAATTGCTTTGAGCAATGAAACAGGTATTAGAAGACTGATAGATCAAATGCAGAAATAAAAACTATTTACCAAAAAATGAAAATCCTTTCTGAAAGCTGTTAAGATTTCCTTTTGTGTTTGTATGTCTACTCATCTTATGTGTATGTGATAATATTTGGTAAATAAAGCTAGTTTTTAAATTGTTGGTAAAATAGGAATGGTTTCAAAATTCTTAGGTAGATATAACTAGATATTTGCTTGATTTGAGTGTGAGCTGTTTTTGGTTTACAGCCCCTGTATTAAAGGGTCTGGATGAGTGTTCATGTTGAGGTCTGGAGACATATTCTTAGTACATAGAACAGCAACTACAAGCTGGAATCAAGCCCGAGATGGCCCCTTCTTTGCTTTCCCTGCTTGGCTACTGGCTATTTTGGGAGGAATGGATACTACAGGTAGAGTCTCCACAGTTCTGTCTTCTGACTTCTACAGCTGGTATGTAAATTCAGGACTCAGGCAGACCCTGACCTTCGTAATCCTCCTGTGTGCCATATGGCTACTTGGGATCCAGGATGGCTGGGTGAAGACATTAGGAAGGGTATCTACATAGAAGCTCTTTTCAGCACTTTGCTATCTTAAAGCCATGTTATGTTAAATTAAGTAATATATAATAATAAAATTTCTTAGTCATTTGTAAGTTGCAACACTGAAGTATTAATTATTAAATGTGTTTAAGTCTGTATACCTTAACATGTTATTTTTTATCATCAGAGAACAAGTTTATTAATTTGTTAGTAATTTTCTTTTTTTTTCTTATTGTACTTTAGGTTCTGAGGTACATGTGCAGATCATGCATGATTGTTGCATAGGTAAATACATGGCAATGTGGTTTGCTGCCTCCATCCCCCCGTCACCTATATATGGCATTTCTCCCAATGTTATCCCTCCCCAACCTCCCCATACCCCCACTGTGCCTCCCCTGGCACCCCCAACAGACCCCAGTGTGTGATGCTTCCCACCCTGTGTCCATGTATTCTCATTGTTGAACACCTGCCTATGAGTGAGAACATGCTGTGTTTGATTTTCTGTTCTTGTGTCAGTTTGCTGAGAATAATGGTTTCCAGATTCATCCATGTCCCTACAAAGGACATGAACTTATCCTTTTTTATGGCTGCATAGTACTCCATGGTATATATGTGCCACATTTTCTTTATCCAGTCTATCATTGATGGGCATTTGGGTTGGTTCCAGGTCTTTGCTATTGTAAAAAGTGCTGCAATGAACATACATGTGCATGTGTCTCTATAACAGAACTATTTATAATCCTTTGGGTATATATTGAGTAATGGTATTGCTGGGTCAAATAGAATTTCTATTTCTAGGTCCTTGAGGAAGTGTCACACTATCTTACACAATGATTGAACTAATTTACACTCCCACCAATGGTATAAAAGTGTTCCAATTTCTCCAAATCCTCTCCAGCATCTGTTGTCTCCTGATTTTTTAATGATTGCCATTCTAACTGGCATGAGATGATATTTCAATGTAGTTTTGATTTGCATTTCTCTAATGACCAGTAATGATGAGCATTTTTTCATATGTTTGTTGGCCTCATATATGTCTTCTTTTGAAGAGTGTCTGTTCATATCTTTCACCCACTTTTGGATGGATTTGTTTGTTTGTTTTTTCTTGTAAATCTGCTTTAGTTCTTTGTAGATTCTGGATATTAGTCCTTTGTCAGATGGGTAGATTGCAAAAGCTTTTTCCCATTCTATTGATTGCCAGTTCACTCTGATGGTTATTTCTTTTGCTATACAGGTGCTCTGGAGTTTATTTATATCCCATTCATCTATTTTGGCTTTTGTTGCCAATGCTTTTGGTGTTTTAGTCATGAAGTCCTTGCCTATGCCTATGTCCTGAACAGTTTTGCCTAGGTTTTCTTCTAGAGTTTTTATGGTGTTAGGTCTTATGTCTAAGTCTTTAATCCATCTGGAGTTAATTTTAGTGTAAGGTGTCAGGAAGGGGTCCAGTTTCTGCTTTATGCACATGGCTAGTCAGTTTTCCCAACACCATTTATTAAACAGGGAATCCTTTCTCCATTACTTGTTTTGTCAGGTTTGTCAAAGATCAGATGGTTGTAGATGTGTGGCATTGCCTCCAAGGCCTCTGTTATGTTCCATTGGTCTATATCTCTGTGTTGGTACCAGTGTCATGCTCATTTGATTACTGTAGCTTTGTGGTATACTTTGAAGTCAGGTAATGTGATGCCTCCAGCTTTGTTCTTTTTGCTTAGGATTTTCTTGGCTATGCGGGTTCTCTTTTGGTTCCATATGAAGTTTAAGGTGGTTTTTTCCAGTTCTGTGAAGCTTGATGGGGATAGCATTGAATCTATACATTACTTTGGGCACAGTATGGCCATTTTCATAATAATGAATCTTCCTAAACATGAGCATAGAATGTTTCTCCATCTGTTTGTGTCCTTTCTTATTTCCTTGAGCAGTGCTTTGTAGTTCTCCTTCAAGAGGTCCTTTACAACCTTTGTTAGTTGTATTCCTAGGTATTTTATTCTATTTGTAGCAATTGTGAATGGGAGTTTGCTCATGATTTGTCTCTCTGTTAGTCTGTTATTGATGTATAGGAATGCTTGTGATTTCTGCACGTTGATTTTGTATCCTGACACTTTGCTGAAGTTGTTTATCAGTTTAAGGACATTTTGGGCTGAGATGATAGGGTCTTCTAAATATACAATCATGTCATCTGCAAATAGAATTTGACTTCCTCCTTTCCTATTTGAATACATTTTATTTCTTTTTCTTGCCTGATTGCTCTGGCTATAACTTCCAATATTATATTGAATAGGAGTGGTGAGAGAGGGCATCCTTGTCTAGTGCCAGATTTCAAAGGGAATGTTTCCAGTTTTTGCCAATTCAGTATGATATTGACTGTAGGTTTTTCACAAATAGCTTTTATTATTTTGAGATACGTTCCTTGGATACCTAATTTATTGAGAGTTTTTAGCATAAAGAGCTGTTGAATTTTGTCAAAGGCCTTCTCTGCATCTATTGAGATAATCATGTGGTTTTTGTCTTTAGTTCTGTTTATGCAGTGAATTACATTATTTTTATATGGGATAAAAAAGCTAAATATACTTAGATCTGTTAAAAAATGGTTTGAAGAAGCAACTTTCTAAAAAGTGATAAAATAAATTTTATGTAAAAATAATAATATAAAATAGTTGAATATTACTTCCTAGGGTTTTCGTTAGAAATTAGGGTAACTAAGAGATAAAAATTTAGTTAATATATGTAATTAATGCTACTATATGTGAAAGAAACAATTCTGTACACAGAGAGTATAAACCAAAGCAAGATATCCTTTTGATGAGGAAAGTTATAAAGACATGAAAATGAATGTTAAAAATTTTGTCTGGTTTAAAGTTGCTTAAAGTTTTCAAATTGAAAGAATAAAAAATAGACAAAGCAAGATGAATATAAAAATCCATGGAAAATGTAAACAGGTTTATGTAAATCTTCTGTGATTAAAAAATTCCAGATTTAAGAAATTTATTCATGAGGTTTTATTAAAATTAGCTTTAGTATAAATGGTACACTACTGCAAAGTAAAATTTTCTTTTGAACAAAAGTTTTGAATAGCATTAATAAGATACAGTATAACACTTTTGTTCACCTTGTGAGTAAACTGCAAGAAAGGGAAAGAAAGACAGGAAAGAATCTTTCTGTCTTCCAAACAGTCAAAAGAGCCAAGGCAGAATGATTCTGTATCATTCCAAACAGTCAAAATAGCCAAGGCAATCTACCCGTCTGACAAAGGGCTAATATCCAGAATCTACCAAGAACTTAAACAAATTTACAAGAAAAAAACAAACTCTTGGCTCTTTTGACTGTTTGGAATTTTTCATTCTGGCTTGGCTCTTTTGACAGTTTGGAAGACCGAGTCTCCTCTATCAAAGAGTACAGGGTTTTTTTGTTCTTTTTTGTTTTGTTTTGTTTTTGTTTGTTTGTTTGCTTTATAATTTTTTAAAAACAATGTTTTAATGATCACTTTAGCTAAATAAATGACTATTATTTTATGGCAACTTGTGATCCTATTTTGATCAAATATTTCAAACCTTTGACGTATTTGACAGATTTCTCAAAATCAAATTTCAGCTTCAAAATTAAGTCTTTCTTGATCTCTAACTTTGGGATGCTACACAGGGCCCTTGAAGCATCCAAAAGAGAGATAAACAGGATTATATGACATGTTAAATTATAAGGAAAGCATTTTCAAATAAGGAATGATATTTAACCTTCTTCAAGTTATATTTTAATGAATATTTTATTAATGTATGTTCCAAAAATGTAAGAAATTTCTAAATTTCTAAGACATCTGGGTATATGCTCTCTGTCATAATTATGGTTATTATGTTGTTATTGTAGGCCACAGAGAAATAATAAAATTTCCTTGTCAATTTTGTCTTTACGACCATTTAAAGTCATTTCCACAGTTAATTGCTTAATTTTGGTGTAGGTTCTAAAAAGTTATAAAGCACACAAAATCCTAGAGTATGGTGTGTTTAAGGAGATTCATGAAAGAATAGAAAGTACTCGGACAAGCACCCTTTAATACAAGTCTCTGGTAACTTTAAGACCATATCATTTGAACAGGGTAAGAATGTTCAGAACTGTAAGGAAGAGATTGGTTTATAAAATTGCTTACTCAACCAGAACAAAAATTAATTAAGTACCAAGAAAAGACCTTGCCAGATTTTCATGCTAAATCAACCAGTATTAAAATTGCTTAGATATGCAATTTGAGTGAATTCCATGGTTCCAGTCAAATCATCTATAATAACCCTTCAGTTATCAGTGCTATGCACCTAAATTGGAGAAACAACTGGTATTTAATAGGATGTAAGTCCAATGTTTAACATGGATTCATGGAGAACCAAATTAAAAATATATATAGATATTGGTGTGGTAACTGTTCTAAATTGCTTAATTAGTTTTTATGGCCACTCTTTGGTTTGTCAAACCCATATTCTTGAGAAGATTATCAAAACATCATTTTTGCTACCTGATGGGTGATTTAAACATTTATAATGTGATTTCATTCAATTATCATTTTCAATGCCTATTTCGTGGTTGTATAAAAGCTTTCCTATGCAAGAAGGCTGATGTCATAAGAGTAGGTCATTATGCCAAAGGTAAAGAAAGCTTTTCATGGTCTACTGCTGAGTACAATCAACTCCATTGCAATTGAAACCTGAAATTTGATTTCCTAAGAACATCAGACATAGACTTTCCTTGTTATCTAAATTGCAGTAAAACTTCAGGACCTTGAATTTTGAGTTTATAATCTCACAATTCTAAAGTGTCCCTCCACACTCTTGGAACCGTACACCCATTGGAAACCTTAAAGTAAAGCTAACCAGGAAAGATTCTCCCCAGAAGAAGATGACATCCATGATGTGGACAGCTTTCTCCCAAGGTCGTGGATTGAGACTTCTCTGCTGTCATGAGACTTTTATCTTTCAGTTTTTGTTTCCTTGCTTATGCTTCTATGAACAATAGAAGTGAAAGGGGGATCTGTTGTGTGCACTCATAGGGTATAATTTTATTTGTGAAATATTTTGCAAGTAGCCTTATACATGCACAACCTTATGCCTTTAGAGATGGAAAATGGAAAATGAAGGCCTAACATAGGTGAGAAATTTTACTGATAAGTTTGGTACATCATAATCAGTCAGAAATGAACATTGGGATCCAATCCTCTTAATCTACATCATGCATTAAAAAGAACATTGCCAAGAAGTCTTTACTCTTCTAAATGGGCATTATTTTTTTGGTCTATTTTATCATGGTTTGGAGTAAATGAGGCAATGATTAGAAATGTATCCCTCATGGTAGGTTTACACCAGATTCTACTGTAAAAGCTATAGTCACACAGCAGACTTTAAATTCTTTTGTGAAAGTTGTGTGAATAATAGAATTACTCTAGTTACTACTGCCTAAACAGAAAAGTATCTGTGTAGCTGCTGGCACTTCTTGTTGCCCATGGAGAAATGCATCAGTTAGTATAGAGATTAGGTTGTAGGGGATTAACAGACTGTTTGGTAACAGAGAGTAGACTCTTTATCTAACTCATTCTCTAATCTATTTTATTTTAGTTTGTTTGTTTCTTGGGACCCTGGCTAAGGAGCATACTCTAAACTCTTGGTCTTATTTTCCTGATAGTCATAATAATAATGTCCCTGGTGTGCTGTATTCTCTTAAAAGTTTTAAATGTTTGCAGGCAGCTATCTCTAGAATGTCAAATGATATCTCTTCAGCTGGAATGACAAGGGCTTGAATGTACCAGGAGGGCACAGTAAACTGAATGGCATGCTGAGGCTGAAAACCTAAAATGATGGTAGCTGAGTAGTGATAAGGTCTTAAGTTTTGGTCATACACCTAAGTGAGAAACTTACCAAAATGTAGGAAGTTTTGAACAAAGTTATGGGAGGTCATTGTTTTGAACAGAGTTCATGCACTAGACCCCAGTGGACTGGTCCAAACCAAAATAGAGTAACTCATGCTAGATATCATATAATCAAACTAAGAATTTGATAAAACAGATCTCAGAACATATCAGGTTTCATTTTTCTCCTATAAACAGGACATTCCAGCAAAGGAAGTACCTTCTGCTCTGATAACCCTTACAAAAATAACCTGAAGTCCTTGTTCCCACCTTGTAAAATCCACTGTTCTGCTATTTTCCAGTGGGTTTCAAGACCAAGTAAAGTAGATTTAAGATGGTAATAGTGTCATTAATTACTAAAGTTTTGGTCATCCTCTCAATTTTAAGAAGATGACCCAAAGGAGGAATTGTGAAATCAAGTTTAGCCTGAACCTTCCTCCTTACATATTTTAAGCTCAGACTGAAAGTTCCTCTGCACATAATGAACTATAACCTAAATGGAGATGTATAAACAGAGTGTAACCTACTCTCGTCCCAATCACCAAGTTTCGGTCAGTGGGCCAACTGTTCAAACTGTCTTCGAGTAGGTAAATCCTGAAATGTAACCAATCTGGCTGTTTCTTTGCCTCACTTTCATTTTCTGTATGTCACTTTACTTTTTCTGTCCTTAAATCTTATCCCATCATGTGGCTACACTGGAGTCTCCTGATCCTACTCTGGCTTAAAAGGCTGCCCTTTTGGTGAATTGTTCTTTGCTCAGGTGAACTCTGTTAAATTTAATTTGGCTAAGATTTTTCTTTTAGTAAGACTAATGCCCTGAGGTATTTACCCAATGTTTTCCTCTAGTAGTTTTATAGTCTTGGGTCTTAAATTTAGGACTTTAATCCATTTTAAGTTATTTTTCTATATGGTGAGAGATAAAAGGTCTAGTTTTATTATTCTGCATATGGCTATCCAATTTTCTTACCACCATGTTGAAGAAACTGTTCTTTACTTAATGTATGTTCTTGGCGCCTTAGTTAAAAGTGAGTTTGATGTAATTATGTTGATTTGTTTCTGGGATCTCTATTGTGTCTTACTGGTCTATGTTTCTGTTTTTATGCCAGTACAGTGCTGTTTCTCTTACTATGGCTAAGCATGGATAGTGATAGGCAAAAAGAGCTTATGCAGGGAAACTACCATTTTGAAAACCATCAGATCTTATGAGACTCATTTATGAGATTTGATGGTGTTTATCAGAGGGAGTTTTACTGCACAAGCTTTCTTTTTTATTTTTTGTCTGCTGCCATCCATTAAAAATATGACTCACTCCTCCTTGCCTTCCACCATGCTTGTGAGTCTTCTACAGCCACGTGGAACTGTAAGTACCCTAAAATCTCTTCCCTTTGTAAATTGTCCAGTCTCATGTATGTCTTAATCAGCAGCATGAAAATAGACTAATACAGTAAATTGGTATCAGTAGAGTGAGGCATTGTTGAAAAAATATCACAAAATGTGGAAGCAACTTTGGAATTGGGTAACAAGCAGAGGTTGGAAAAGTTTGGAGGGCAAGAAGACAGGAAAATATGGGAAAGTTTGGAACTTCCAAGAGACTTGTTGAGTGACTGAAAAAAAAATGCTGATAGTAATATGAACAAAAAATCCAGGCTGAAGGGGTCTTAATAGAGATGAGGAGCAAGTTGGGAACTGAAACAAAGATGACTCCTGTTATATTTTAGCAAAGAGACTGGCATCATTTTGCCCCTCTTCTAGGGATTTGTGGAACTTTGAACTTGAGTGAGATTATTAAGGGTATCTAGTGGAAAAAAATTCTAAGCAGTAAAGCAATCAAGAGGTGACTTGGGTGCTGTTAAGTGTATTCAGTTTTATAAGGAAAGCAGAACAAAATTCAAAAAATTTGCAGCTTGGACTGTTGCTTCAGTGAGTAGAAGCCCCAAGCCTTGACAGCTTTCATGAGGTGTTGAGCCTGCAGGTGCACAGAAGTCAGGAACTGAGGTTTGGGAACTCTTACCTAGACTTCAGAAGATATATGAAAATGCCTGGATGCCCAGGCCAAAGTTTGCTACAGGGGTGGAGCCCTCATAGAGAACCACTGTTAGGGCACTGTAGAAAGGAAATGTGGGGTCAGAGACTCCACACAGAGTCCCTACTGGGGCAGCACCTAGTGGAGCTGTGAGAAGAGGGCCATCATCCTCCAGACCTTAGAATGGTAGATCCACAGACAGCTTGCACCGTGTGCCTGGAAAAGCCACAAATGCTCAGTGCCAGGCTGCAAAAGCAGCCAGGAGACAGGCTATACCCTGCAAAGCCACAGGGGCAGAGCTTCCCAAGACCATGTGTATCAACTTCTTGCAACAGCATGACTTGGATATGAGACATGGAATTAAAAGAGATCATTTTGGAGCTTTAAGATTTGACAGCCCCACTAGATTTCAGACTTTAATGGGGGCTGTAGCCCCCTTTTTTTGGCCAATATCTCTTATTTACAATGGCTGTCTTTAGCCACTGCCTTTACTCCCACTGTATCTAGGAAGTAAATAATTCGCTTTTGATTTTACAGACTCATAAAAAGGAGAGACTTGCCTTGCCTTGGATGAAACTTTGGATTGTGGACTTTTGAGTTAATGCTGAAAAGAATTGAGATTTGGGGGTTGGAGGTAATTGACACATGTGGGCAGGTCTTTCCCACACTGTTTTTGTGATGGTAAGTCTCACGAGAGCTAAGGGTTATTAAAAGGGTGAGTTTTCCTGCAAAAGCTTTTTTTTTTTCCTTGCCTACTGCCAGACATATAAGATGTGACTTGCTCCTCCTTGCCTTCTGCCTATGTCCTTCTGCCATGATTGTGAGGCTTCCCCAGCCAGATGGAGCTATAAGTCCCATAAAATATTTCTTATCTAAATTTCCCAGTCGTGGCTATGTCTTTATCAGCAGAATGAAAATGGATAGGATTTTTCATCACCCCTTTTCATTAATTTGATTATCTGTCCTTGTGTGGTTTCATTTTTCTTTTTCTTTGCTTTTATTGACATTTGGCTTTGTAGGTTTAGTTTTCATAAAGTTTGGAAAATTTGGGGCCTCTACTCTTCAATTATATTTTTCTATTCCTCCACTCTCATTTTGTGACTCAAGTATGCATGTGTGACAAATAGATATTATTCAAAATATCTCATAATCTGGGATTCCAATGTATATTAGATCATTTGATATTATTCAACAGCTGTTACACTAGAACACTGTTCTTATTTGAGTCCTTTCTCCCTCAGTGTTTCATTTTAAATAGTTTATTTTACTATGTTTTTAATTTCCAATCTTTTCTTCTTCAGTACCTAATTTGCTATTACTCACATTCAGGGAATGTTTCATTTCACATACTACATGTTTTCATCCTTAAAAGTTTTATTTGGTTCTTTGTCATATCTTCTATTTCTTGCCTAATTTGTATGTTGTTCTCTAAGCTCTCAGTCATATTTAAAATAATTGCTTTAAGATACTTATCTAATCACCCTATTACTACAGTTGTTGTTCTGTCTGTTTCTCTTAAGTGATTTATCTCCTTGTTTTAGGTCACATTTCCTAATTGTGTGCTTAGCTAATATTTTATAATTGGATGTTAAACACTAGGAGTGCTACACTGTCAGATGCTGAAGCTTACTGTCCTCTTTAAAGAGTAACAGACTTCCTTCCATCAGCCATTTTATTGGAAGATTAATTTTATGATCTCAGGGCTTGTTTTTAGGCAGATGTTATGACCTCAATTTTGTCTCCTTCATATTTGTATACTGAAGCCCTAACTATCCAATTCCTCAGAATGTAACCATTTTGCAGCTAAGAGCCTTTAAAGACATAATTAAATAAAAAGAGGCCATCTAGGTGAGCTCTAATCCAAGGACCAGTGTCCTTGTAACTAGAGGAAATTTGGACACTAGAGGGAAACTGAGGTTCCCCACATGAAGTGACAAAGTATCATCTGTGGTCATAGCACTAAAGTTACCATCTTCAAGCCATGGAGAGAGGCATTGGAAGTAACCAAATCTACTGACACCTTGATTTTGGACTTCCAATCTTAACCACTTGAGAAAATAGATGTGCTGTTTTTTAAGACACCCAGTCTGGGCTCTTTCATTATTACCAACCTAGCAAACTATTAATAACACTAGGTATCTAAAGTAGCTTCTGCTCTAAGGATAATACCTTAGCTTTCTAATAATCTCTGATCCTGTGAGGTCACAACGAAATGATATAGGTGCCCACCACTGCTGGTTGGAACTCAGTCCTCTTCCAACCTTGCATGAGCTCTTGGATTTGTTCAGCCTACATCTCTTTTGCCATTCTTTGCCTAAACTTATGTAGTTTTATTCTATGAATAAAATTCTATGAATGTGTAGCTCAGTGTTTTGTCAGAGTCTCAAAGGGAATCGGTGCTGATTGTTCAGCTTTTCTGCATGGCTCTCTTGTTTGACATTCCACCCTGCAAATTCCAACCTCCTTACTCTGAAAAAGCTGTTCTTGGTTGCCTCAAACTTGGTTTCTTTGCTTGTGTCCTCCCTTTTTGCTCTACTATCGTTGATGTGTCTCCAGACATAAATCTGGTTGATTATAAGACTGACATAAAATATTTACCTTAAATTAGGTATCATAGATCTATACTATATGTTTTCCAGTGTCTAGTAAGTGTTATTTAATGTATTGCTTCAGTTTTATAATTGCTTATGATAAGAAGTTAGGTATGATTCCAATTACTCAATTATGGTCAAAGTGAAAGTTGTATACATATTTTTGTTGTGGTAAAATTGATAAATGCACATTGTGGACATTTTAGATAATTCAGAAAAGCCAAGAAGCAAAAAATAATAATAAAAAATAAGCAAGTAGACAGAGTCATCATTGGCTCTCTAGTTTATAGATATATTGATATGTTCACACCAATTACACAATCATGTATTCTCCTTTTTCTAAAAATGTTATTGTGATTTTCAAATGTGAAATAAGAATTTTCCAATAATGAAAAATTTTGATCAATATTATCCTATAATTCAGCTAATCTGTATGTTATTCACAAATGTATTAATTATTATTAACTATTGAATTATAATGATGTTTCTTCCAAATTCCTCTACCCTGATTACTCAATTAAATATTACATCTGCTGTGAAGGGACTTGAAGATATATTAAAGGTAACTAATCATTAATTTTATAATGGGAAAATTACCCTAGCTTGCCCAGGTAGCTCAGGCTAGTCACAGGAGCTCATAAAAGCATAAGAGAGGGCATAACAGTCAGTCAGAATGAAAGGTAGAAATCTGAAACATGAGAGAGATTCCTCATCATTGTTAAAGGAAATAAGGACACATAGAAAAGAAGACAAAGAATGAGGTCATCATTAAGAAGCAAAGACTAGCCCTTGGTTGATAGATGGAAGATGAATGGGTTCCTCATTACCACAAGTGAAAGGAACTGAATTCCAAAAACTGAATGAGCTTGGGATAAGATTCATCCTTAGAGCCTCTAGAAAGGACCATAGCCTTAATGGGAGTTATAAGCAAAAGTAAAAAGAACTTGTTTATTAGACATCAGTAATTGAAGAGATACTAATCAGAAGTTAGGTGATATATGTATTATAGCCTTAAATGTTTTGCCTACTTTAATTCACAGAGAAGCGAATACTCATATTTTAGGTAGTAGAGTAAGAAAAATAAGCATAACAGATTTTGACTCTTATTGGCATTTTCTTTTTCTCATGTTTTCACACAGATTCAATTTATTCCAAAGATAAGCCAATAATAGACAATTTTAGATGAAAAAGAAGTGGAAACAGTGCTTGACTATGTGAACAAAAGATTAAAATGAAAGAGCAAATGAAAAAGCAGCTGAACAGAATTAACTATGTGGGGTGATTTATCTGTGTGGTTCAAGTGTTGTCTTTTTAAAAATTGCTTACAATTTAAATACACCTTTACTTAAAAACATTTTTAAGATCCTCTGCTCCATTTCATTTTATTGCTAGAGAAATTGGAAGAAAATAAGCTCTGTTGGTTTACTGAAAAACTTAGCCACAGTAATATAATCTAAATAAAACATAGGACACTTTATTTCTCTAAAAATAATGAACTATCCCTAATTTTAACAAAAATATGTTATATTTCCATACAATATGTTTTGTTGAAGTGAATTGTATCTATATTCAATGTTTAACCTAAATGAATATATTACTTTAAATTATATATAAAATTGTAAATATTAATACAAAATAATATTTTTAAATAATTTATTAATAACAAAATAAAGCCATGAATTTCTGAACATGCTATATGATTCTCTCTTTTGCCTGCTAACTGAACATAGTACTCAAGTGTTATGATAGAATATATTATGAAGATGATTATAATAGTTAGACATAATGCAGCTAGTTTGGAAACCAGGCATATATAGATATGGCAATAATTATGACAAGTCAAGACCATTTAACTTAAAATGAAAATCTAAATGTTTACATTTACTCAGGTCTGAATTTATATAGTTAAGTAACATATCCAGAGAAAGTTTCCCTTGAGGTTATTATTAACTTTGAAAGATTTTCCCCATCATATGTTAAGAGGTATCTACTTCAAGACTTCTTTCAGAAACCAATACTCACACCATTGTCAGGATTTGTAATTGAAGTGACCCAAACTAAACTGTGGTAACTGCACTGCAGTTGACAGTAAGTGTCAATGTGATTAGAGCTGACAAGGCTAATGTACAATTTGTGTCTGCTGATAGAAATTCCTATATGTTGCCAATGAAGCATAACCTTCTGCTTAAGCATAGTTCTTGGGGAAAATCGGCAGACAAATGAAAATCAAAATGAGAAAAGAACAGCTGGGAAAGGAAAAAAAATGAGAATGGGAAATGTTTGCAAATCATTTATGGGCTTCAAAGTATGATTGTTGCCAGAAGACCACATAGGCTACATTAGTGAAATATGGATTACAAATAAGTGAAGGTATTAGCATTAGTAAACTTATAGGATTTCAATATTTCTGATGCAGAAGCATAGCTTTAAGTAATCATAAAATTTTTTTTTTAAAACTAAAGCCCTTTAAAATGTGCCTTTAAAGACTGCTTAAAGAACACCATTGAACACTAGGTTCTAGATGAACTTTTTTAATACAAGGTTTGACAATATGAGATAATTTATCAAAGCAACTCAAGTTTTATATCAAAATGTTTATGTCATCAATATGTTATAATTCAATAAAGTTGTATTATGTTATAGTCAGTATGCTTATCTAATAAAGACAGAGAGGATGAAGATGGGCATAAGCAGGATCTTACATACTTATAATAAAACTGTGTTTTAATTTTGTCTTAATTCACAGATGTCCTGGGAAAAATCTTTATAGGCTTTTTCTTATTCTTTTCCTTCAATACAACTCTGAAAAATTTCCCAAAATACTACTAAACTTGTATCTTTCTCAAATATAAATACTCTTACTTCAGCGGAGGGAGTCAAGATGGCTGACTAGATGCAGCCAGAAAAAGCTTCTCCCACCAAGGAGACCAGACCATCAAGTAGATCAGCACACTGAACAAATATTTAAAAAGAAGGCATTGAGAGTGGATGGAGAAAGGACTCAGATCCCTGGCTGAAAGGGGAGGAAGCTGAGAACTCTGCATAGGGTTGCCAAGCACCAGGACTTGTTCCTGGCCCCAGGTGACTCCTGAGAAAGGGGTGAGTGAAATAGATGTGGGAGGCCCACTCTCTCAATGGACTTCTGGAATCCTAGTTATGGGAGACCTCATAACCCCCATGGTCACTTGACCTGTTAGGGGAACTGCACAAAGAATTGGCAGAGACAGAAATTCAGCCTACATGGAGGCCAGAGGGTTTGGCATAGGAAGAGCTGCAGTGGAGAATGGCCATGGCTACCCATCTCCCAAGGCTTGGCATGCTCCTCTAGGTAGCTTTAGTCTTTGTCAGTTGCTAGACCTGAATCAAGCAAGGCTATCTTGCCCATGGGACTAGGCCAGTGTGATCTGAGCACGATCCAATTTGCTGCTTTATTCCAAGGTCCATGCCTACCTTCACTTGCTTGCAGTGTGGCCTCAGCCTCCAAGCCAAGTCAAGGCACTTGTCAGCAGCAATTGTCATACTCTATCACTATCTGACACTGCCTAACAGTCAGAGAGCTTCTGTGGGTGAGTTTCTGTCAGCAAACACCCACTTGCAGCCTTCTCCTACTGGCACTCACTTGCCCACTGCCTCTCTGCTGTTTCACCATCATGCACTCACCCACAGCCTCCCCTCAGTGCTTTTCCAACACACACGGAACCTACTGCTGGCATGCATGCAACACCCCCACTGCCACTGCCTACCCCCAAAATGCTTTTTCCAGCACCTCTCATTAAAGAGTTATTGCCAGTAGACTGGGAATACTTTGGTCCCTCTAGAGTACCAGGTTCTTAACCTTTAGTGACCAAAGCAAAAACCCATGGGCCTGGTTCCAGCCCCTGTGGTTAGAGTACCAGGCAAAGGAGGGCTGAGCTAAGCCATGTGCCACTGAAGTTCATCAACAAAGTCAATCAACTAAAATCAACTAAAACCAACTTACGTAACAGTTAGATCCTCAAGGGAATCAAATATTATGTAAACAAAAAGCCCCATCCAAAGGATAACAACTTCAAAGATTAGAACAATGCAACCCATACAGATGAAGAAAAAACAACACAAGAACTCTGGTAACACTAAAAACCAGAGGGTCTTCTTCCTGCTAAAAGACCACATTCACATTAGCTCCCCAGCAGTAATTCTTAACCAAACAGAAATGGTTGAAATGACAGACATAAAATTCAGAATCTGGATGGTAACAAAGATCATTGAGGCTCAGAAGAAAAGGAGAAACCCAATCCAAGGTACTCAATAAAATAAAAAACAAGCTGAAAGATGAAATATCCTTTTTAAGAAAAAAACCAAACTAATCTTCTAGAGCTGAAAAACTCACTACAAAAATTTTATAATATAATTGGAAGTATTAACAGCAAAATAGAACAACCTGATGAAAGAATCTCAGAGCTCAAAGACCAGTTCTTCGAATCAACTCAATTAGACAACAATAAAGAAAATAAAAATTTAATGAATAAACCTCTGAGAAATATGGGATTATGTAAAGAGTCTACACCCATGATTTATCAGCATCCCAGATGGAGCAAGAGAAAGCAAGCAACCTAGAATGCACATTTGATGACACTGTTCATGAAAATTTTCCAATCTCGCTAGAAAAGTCAACATGCAAATTCAGGAAATTCTGGGAACTCCAATGAGATATTACATACGATGACCTTCCTCAAGACACAGTCATCAGATTTTCCAAGGTCAATCTGAAATAAAAAATATTAAAGGACACTAGAGAAAGGTCACATACAAAGGGAAACCCATTAGGCTAACAGCAGAATCTTCAGAAGAAACTGTACAAGTCTAAAGTGACTGGGGGACTCTTTTCAGCATTTTTAAAGAAAATACATTCCAAACATTTCTATTTTCTTTTCTTTTTTTTTTAGACAGGGTCTTGCTCTGTCACCGTAGTTGGATTGTAGTGGTGCTATCATAGCTCACAGCAGCCATGAACTCTGGATCCTAAGTAGTCCTCCCGCCTCAGCCTCTTGAGTAACTGGGACCACAGGCTAATGCTACCATGTCTGTCTAATTTTTTAATATTTTTGATAGAGACAGAAACTCATTATGTTACCCAGGCTGGCTTCGAACTCTTGAGTTCAGGTGATCCTCCTGCCTTGGCCTACCAAAGGCTAGAATTACAAGCTGAGCTACTGTGCATTGCCCTACACAACAATTTTATATTCAGCCAAAATAAGCTTCTTAGGTGAGGAAGAAATAAAATCCTATTCAGACAAGAAAATGCTAAGGGAATTCATTACCAGCAGGCATGCCTTAAAAGGGGTCCCTAAGGGAGTGCTAAACATGGAAATGAAAGACCATTATCTGCCACCACAAAAACCCTCTTAAGTATATACACAAGCAATACTATAAAGCAACTATACAATCAAGTCTACATTTAAAAAAAAAAAAGACCACTAACAACATGATGGTAGAATCAAATCCTGACATATCAATATTGACCTTGAATGTAAATGGGCTAATAACCCCATTTATAAGGAACAGAGTGACAAGCTGAATAAAGAAGCAAGACCCAACTGTATGTTGTCTTTGAGAGATACATCTCACATGCAATGGCACACATAGGATAAAAGTAAAGGATGGGGAAAAATCTATCAAGCAAATGGAAAACAAAATAGAACAGTGGTTGCTAGTCTTATTAAAAAAGCAGACTTTAAAGCAAAAATGATAAAAAAAAAAAAGAACAAAGAAAGTCATGACATAATGATAGAGGCTTCAATTCAACAAGAAGATTTAACTATCCTAAATATGTATACACCCAACATTGTTGCACCCAGATTCATAAACATGTTCTTAGAGACCTACAGAGACTTAGATAACCACAAAATAATTGTGGGCAACTTCAAAACTCAACTGACAGTATTATACAGATCAACAGGGCACAAAGCTAACAAAGATATTTGTGACCTAAACTCTACAAATGAAAGTATGGACCTACCTGACATCCACAAAACACTCTACCAAACAACAGTAACATACACATTCTTCTTATCTGCACATGGCACATACGCTATGATTGACCACAAGTTCAGCAATAAAATAATTCTCAACAAATTCAAAAATAACCAAGATGATACCAACCACACTCTTGGACCACAACACTATAAAATAGATCTCAATACAATAATATCTTATAAAACCATACAATTACATGGAAATTAAACATTCTAATCCTGAATGACTTTTGAGCAAAGAGTAAAATTAAGGCAGAAATTAAGAAATATTCTTTGAAAGTAATGAAAACAAAGATCCAACATACCAGAATCTCTAGCATACAGCTAAAGAAATACTCAGAATCTCTGGGAAACAGCTAAAGCAGTACTTAGAGGAAAGTTTACAGCCCACTAAATATTGACATCAAAACATCAGGAAGAACTTAATTTAACAAGCTAACAGCACACCTAAAGACACTAGTTAAACGAGATCAACCAACCCTGAAGCTACCAAAAGAAAAGAAATAACCAAAATCAGAGTGGAACTGAATGGAATTTAGACCCAAAAATACATAAAAAAGATTTAAAAAAAAAAAAAGGTTCTTGTTTTTCTAAAAGAATAAATAAGATTAATAGATCACTAACTAGACTAATAAAAAGAAGTCTTAAACACAATCAGAAATAACAAAAGAGACATTCCTATCAACCTCACAGAAATACAAAAAACCTTAGTGACAATTACAAGCACTTCCATGCATATAAACCAGAAAGCCTAGAAGAAATAAATAAATTTCCAGAAACTTACAGCTTCCCAATATTGAATCAGGAACTCACTGAATGAACAAACCAATAGCAAGTTCAGAAATTAAGTCAGTAATAAAAAATCCTATCACCCAGAAAAAGCCCTGGACCAGGTGGATTCACAGCTGATATTTACCAGACATATAAAGGAGAGCTGGTACAAATCCTAATGGAAATATTTGAAAAATATCAGACGGAAGCGTCCATCACTGTTCTGATTTCAAAATCTGGCAGAGACACAATGAAAAAAAAATAAAACTTTATGCTAATATCCCTGATAAACATAGACACAAAAATTCCCAACAAAATAATATCTAGTCAAATCAAAAAGTTAATTCACTAGAGTCAAGTAGAATTTATTCCTAGTAAGAGTGCTTCAACATATGCAAATTAATAAATTTAATTCATCACATAAACAAAATTAAAGGCAAAAACCACATGATTTATCTCAATAGATGTAGAACACATTCTTGAAAAAATTCAACATCCCTTCTTGTTAAAAATCTTTAACAAACTAAAGATTGTGGGAATATACCTCAAAATAATAAGAGCCATCTATGACAAATCCACAGCCAGCATCATACTGAACAGGCAAAAGCTGGAAGTACTACCATTAACTGCTAGAAAAAAGCCAAAGATGCTCATTCTTACCAACCCTATTCAACATGGTCCTGGAAGTCCAAGCCAGAGCAATCAGACAAGAGAATGAAATAAAACGTGGCCAAATAGGAAGAAAAGAAGTTGAATTCTTTCTCTTTGCAGATGATATTAATTTTATACCTAACAAACCTCGTAGTCTCTGCTCAAAGGCACCTAGAATTCACCAATTACTTTAGTAAAGTTTTAGGATACAAAATCAACATACAAAAAATTAGTAATGTTTTTATACACCAATAACATTCTAGCTGCGAGCCAAATAAATACACAATTCCATTCACAATAGCCAGAAAAAGAATGAGATATCTAACAATACAGTGAACCAGCAAGATAAAAGATCTCGACAATGAGAATTACAAAACAGTGCTGAAAGAAATGCAATGATACAAACAAATAGAAAAAAAGGATAGCATTAGGATAAATACATAATGTAGATGACAAGGTGATGGATTCAGCAAACCACCACCATGGCATATATATACCTATGTAACAAACCTGTATGATCTGCACATATACCCCAGAACTTAAAGTATAATAAATAATTTTTTTTAAAAAGAAGAATATTCCATGCTTATGGAGAGAATCAATATTGTTAAAATGACCATACTGTCCTAAGAGATTCAATGCTATTCCAATCAAACTACTAATGTCAGTTTGCACAGAATTAGAAAAAAAGACTATTCTAAAATTGATATGGAAACAAAAAAGAGCTCAAATAGCCAAGGCAATCATAATCAAAAAGAACAAAAATGGAGGCATCACACTATCCAAATTCGAACTATACTAGAAGCTTACAGCAACCAAACCAAAACCGCATGGTACTGGTAGAAACCCAGACTCATAGACCAATGGATCAAGTTAGGGAACTGAGAAGTAAAGCTGCAAATCTACAACCATTGTATCTTTGACAAAGTTGAGAATCACAAGCAATGGAGAAAGGACTACCTATCTAATAGACGATGCTGGGATAACTGGCTAGCCATATGCAGAAGATTGAAACTGGACCTCTTCTTTCACTATGTGCAAAACTCAACTCAGGATGGATTAAAGACTTAAACATAAAACTTAAAATTATCAAATCTAGGAAATACCATTCTGAGCATAGCCCCTGGCAAAGGTTTCATGATGAAGACGCTAAAAACAATTGCAACAGAAACAAAATTTAGCAAGTGGGACCTAATTCTGCACAGTAAAAGAAACTATTAATATAGTAGCACAGTTTGTGAACATTTTCTCCCATTGTGTGGGTTGACTAAACAGCCAGCAGTGGCCTAATATTCAGAATCTATAAGGAACTTAAAGAAATCAGCAGAAAAAAAAAAACAATCCCATTAAAAAAATGGGCAAAGGACATGAACAGATACTTCTCAAAAATAAAACACACACAGAACAACAAGCACTTGAAAAAATGTTCAACATCACTATTAGAGAAAGGCAAATCAAAACCACAATGAGATACCATTTCAAATCAGTCAAAAAGCTATTATTAGAAAGCCAAAAAACAGCAGATGTTGGTGAGGTTCCAGAGAAAAGGGAAAGCTTATACATTGCTGATGGGAAGTAAATTAGTTCAGCCATTGTGTAAAGTAGTTTGGATATTTCTCAAAGAATTTAAAACAGAATGACCATTTGACCCAGCAATCCTATTACTAGGTATATATCTAAAGGAATATAAATCATATTACCATAAAGACACATGCATGTGTGTGTTCATTGCAGCACATTTTTTTTTTTACAATAGCAAATACACGAAATCAACTTAAAATTTCATTAATGGTGGACTGGATAAAGAAAACGTGGCACAAACACATCACAGAATACTACAGAGCTATAAAAAGAAGGAAGTCATATCCTTTGCAGCAATCTAGGTGAAGCTGAAGGTGATTATGCTAAGTGAAATAACACATGAATAAAAAAACAAATAACACAGAGTCTCATTTATAAGTGGGAATTAAACATTGAATATACATGGAAACAAAAAGAAGAGTAGACACTAAAATTTACTAGGAGGGTGGGTGGAGAATAAGGATAAAATAAAACTATATGGTATTAAGCTCACTACCTGGGTGACAAAATCATTTATAAACCAAACCCGGATGGCACACCATTATCCCCTGTAACAAACCTGTGCATATACCCTCTGAATCTAAAATAAAAGTTGGGAGAAATAAACATACAAATAAAAGTATCTGATATATTGGGTCCTATTTGATCCCTGCCTTGAAAAAATTAATAATATTTAATTTTTATTTCAATAGTCTAAGAAATTGGGAACATAGAGCAACAATAAAATAATCTTTATAACACTGCATATTGATCAGGGATATACTTTACAAAACATAATAGCTGCAGATTTTAATGTTATCAATAATCAGAATTCCAGATATTTGCAGCAATAGTCTTACCAAGAGAATGACCAAATCATGAATTGAGCCCAACATTATCTAGTCTCTTAACTAAAAAGTTTCCATTCTCTTCCACTGTTTTCACCACATTTTTGGCCGATCTATAATAAAAATTAATTAAATTTGACATTAGAAAGACCTAAATTTGTATTGAGTTTCCACCATTCATTGACTCCATGAACTTGGTCAAGTTCCTCAAAAAAACTGCTTAATTAAAACAGTTATGGGAAGATTAAAAATGTGAAGAAGGATATGGTATGTGAAAGTGTGTGCTTATTTCCCGTCTTTTTCTTTCTTCACTTGGAAAAAGAGCCTGGTCTTATAGAAAAGATGTACTCTGTTAAATTATGTGGGCCTTAACACAGTCTTTAGAATAATATGTGTGGCATGTCTTCCACCTTATTTTTGAAAAGTCATAGGCGAGTCTCAGTCCATTTTCATACTGCCATAAAATACTGCCTGAGACTGGATAATTAGTGAAGAATAGAAGTTTAATTGATTCACAGTTCAGCACAGCTAGGGAAGCATCAGGAAACTCACAATCACGGCAGTAAGTGAAGGTGAAGCAAGGCACCTTCTTCACAAGGAGGCAGGAAGGAGAAGTGCAGAGTGAAGGGGAAAAGAGCCCCTTATAAAACCATCAGATCTCATGAGAACTCACTCACTATCACGAGAGAACAGCATAGGGGAAACTATCCCCATGATTCAGTTATCTCCACTGTTCTCTTCCTTGACACGGGGGATTATGGGGATTACAATTCAAGATGATATTTGGGTGGGAACACAAAGCCTAACCATGTAGAGTGTGGAGATACAATATAGGATAATTGAATCTTCTGCTTTGAGAAATCAAGAGAAATCTTAAAATAATAGGTAGTAAAAATATTCATTCAATAAACAAATGACATTTTTCATTGTCCTACTCATTACTGGAAGACTCAAGTTGTAAGTATTCATCTGGGGAATGTGGTATACATGAAGATTCTTGGCCCCACCCAAACCTCTTGATTTTGCATGGGAAAAACAAGTGGTTGGAAACAGCTTGTCGATCATACTGTAAAATTCTAAAACTCTAAAGCAGGTGACTCATAGAGAAAAGAAAAATAAAATCTGATGTCTGTGTGTGTGTATACATATGTAATAGATATACACGTTTATTATATATAACATGTATATTATATAATACATATATATACCCACATATATTTGTATACTGTATATCATATAATATTCTTATATATAGTCACATATATATGTGGCTTTTTTAATAAAAAGAAAACTTATACGGCTTAGAGATGCTAATTCTCCTTTTGATTCTAGGTATGGTACTCCAATGGTGAGAATTTAGTTTGGAGCAGTTTCCCAAATGCTGGCATTCAAGCTAATCATTTAGGGAAGCTTATAAAATATTGTGATGCAGCTCCCAAACTGCTGAGTAACAACCACAAGAGATCAGGCTAACATATGAATATTTATAAAGCTATTCACATAATTCTGAAGCAAGTTATACTTGAGAACCACTGGTCTAGATTACAGAATGACTGTCAAAAACCAAATCTGTAACCCATTTCTATCAGAATTTTTGAAAAATTGATAAAGTAACTTCAGGGACAAATCATCATGTGAATGACAAAAATATTCAGGAATCTATTAATTCAGATTCTCATGTACACTTAGAAATGGCTTGGTGTAGTTAATGGTTAACGGAGTTGTTAGCGTATTAAATTCAGAAAAGGAATTGCAGACCCCTACAGGGTGATATAGATACTCATTGACTATCCTCCCCAAGAGGAAATATTTAGAAATCTCATCAGGAGGGTGTGATATGACTCCTTGAAGTAGATTTGCTGATACCAGACATTAAAAATAACTTAATTAAATATGTCTGAAAAGATTTGAATGCAAAATATAACATTCAAATCTACTCTTTGTCAGCTATTTATCATGAGAAGAGAGCCTGAAATAAAATGTATGGTCAAAAACTTTAACAGATGTAATTTTCACTCTAAGAAATTTAAAGATATTGCTACTTTTGTTTTTGAGAATAAAATAATGTTGGAAATAAATGAAAAAGTGTATTCTTTAATAATTGTAAATTATATAACCACCTTATTGGTGACTAGTAGGGAAAGACTACTCTACCTTTTTAATCAATATCTTAGTAATATGTAACCCAAATGCATTACCAATTGGCAGTACTTTTGCTATTACAGTAAAATGTATTTCATTTTAAAGTAATTATTGTATATCCTTTTCTTCATGTAAAACAAATACATAATTAGGAAAAAGACACTACATTTTGTTCATATGGCTTGAGAACAGAAAATATAAACAAATTCCTACCAGTTTACTCCCCTCTGCTAGGGGGCTGGAGAATACTTTAAAATTTATCAAACTTGTATTAAAAGACTCTGTTAAGTGCACATATACTACATTCTTGATATTCAGTGAAATTTTTATTATTTATTCATTTTATTATATTTAGGAGGTACAAGAGCAGCTTTCTTACATACAAATGTTGCATACTGGTGAAGTCTGGGCTTTTAGTATACCCATCACTGAAATAGTGAACACTGTATCTAACAAGTAATTTTTCAACCCTCACTTTCCCTCACTCTCCTATATTTTGTAGTCTCCAATGTTTATCATTTTGTAATCGTCAATGTCTATTATTCCCCTGCAGAGGTCTAAATGTCCATCTGTCCCCATTGCTTAGCTCCCACTTTATAAATGAGAACATGTGGTATTTGACTTTTCGTTGTGAGTTATTTCAGCTAGGATCATGGCCTCCAGTTCCATTCATGTCGTTACAAAAGACATGATTTCATTCTTTTTTGTGGCTGAGTAGTATCCCATAATAGATATACCAAGTTTCTTTATCCAATTATCTGTTGATGGATATTTAAGTTGATTTTGTCTCTTGTTATTGTGGTATTCAGGGAAATAAAAAACAACTATTTTTATATTGAGTAAAGACTGAGGAATTCTATGATTTATGTGTATATTCATGTGCTCATGTGTGTATATGTGATATTTGTGTTTAGTTTTTTTGTGGAACGCCTGAGACTGTATTGTAGGATTGTGTTGTCAATTTAGTAAATATGAATACCTATGTTTCAGTACAGCTTAACTCATGTCAACTCAATATCCTGTATCTAGTACTCTAAGTTTAAAATAAAAATAATAAATAACACTGTGTCTCACTGAGAATCATCTAGAAAACCAAGATAATCCTTCTTGTAAGATCTGAAAATGAAGCTATGTGAGCAAATCTTAACTAGAATATAGAAGGTTTTGATGAACTTGACTGTGACCCAGCTAACTCTACAATCTCATATAGAAATAAAGATAAAATTTATTTCATACAGTTTTTGAGCTATTAAGAAAGTTATTCACAGTTTAAAAGAGAATAACTTATGATAGTTAAAAAGTAATTAATGTGTGGTATGGAGATGTGCATAAGAAACATGATTATTGGTGGAAATACAATTTAGAAAGACGCCAGAAGCCTGTAAAAATACAAATGTTTCCTTACAATCATAGGTGCCGAAGTTACCAGCACAGCATTTGAAGCAACCAATTTTATGAGCAAGGATTAGTTCAAGAATTTTAAGAAGCAGTTTCATTTGCATAATGTGAAGTTAATAGGAAAGGAGGCAATAGTTGAATACATAACTGAGAAAGTATTCCCTACCAAGGCAGAAAACACAAGGAGACGAGCCATAATACATAATACATTTCATAATACAGCATAATACATTTCGGTTAGAATTAAAACTTTCAGTAATAGGAAAACATGTGTTTCTAAATATACATTCATGCTGTTTGTAGCACACACATATAAGACAGCATCAATCACAATCATTTACTGTTACCATTTTAGCTTTGCCAATTTAGCTTAAGTTTATAATTAACATTACTATAATGATATATAAATTATAGAATATACTTAATTTCAGTAGAAAAACATTAATTTAATATCAAAATAAATTAATTAAACTCAAATTAACAGTGATATTTAGGATGTTACTCTTTTAAGAATTAAAATGTTCACTAAAAATATAATTTGTATGAGAATGCTTTATAGATTTTATACATTTTATATATTTATTTTCTATATTTTATGTAATTTTACAAATTTGGAAATCTAAAAAAGTCTTGTAAATTATTGCTCACAAACATACAATTTTCAATATATCTCCTTTAAACAAACTTGATATGTAAATATTGCTGGTTGCCTATTTTTTTAAGATATAAAAGTTGCAGTTTCCTACATGAAACAGTGTACCATTTTATTTGATAGTTTATATACAGATAAAGGTGACTTTCAGAGGAATACAAAAAGTTTTCAGTTTCCTAATTACAGTATGTATGAAGACTTTCTTCTAGCTTTTTCCTCGAAAGAACTCAGTTTAAAATTGTTAATGATTTAATGGTTATTTGAGTATGTAAAGTTAAATTTTTGTATGTGAAACATAGGAGCCTAGATATCCGTTCTTATTCTAAGGAGATTATTCCAAACTCTATCTAAACCATATTTGTCAGGATATGGTAAACCCATGCAGTAGTTTTAGCCACTGCCGTTTTATGGCTTCCCTCTTACAAGGTAAAGCTGCCTCTATTAGTCTTCTAGCAGGGGAGAATGAGAGACTATAATTTTCTAATGACTCATTTTCTGTGTTTACCTAAAAATGATACATTTCTTCCACACAGATTTTAATGACCAGAAACATGCACGTGGCCCCACCTAATTAAGAGAAATTTTAGAAATTTAGTCTTTTTCGTACAAGGAAATCAGTACCAGAGATACCGGTGAATACTAGTAATCTGTATTTCCAAAACTTATTTCAAATCTACAATGTCCTTGTTTAACACATTAAAATCTGTCAAATGCCGGGACAATTAAATAAAATAATCATTGTTAAGACCATTTAGATTATTCAACACAGTGATTCTAACAGTTTGCAGTAGAGAAAAGAAGTAAAATATTCTATTTCCTAAAATTTTATCCTATTTTTAAGATAGGATAATGACTGACTACTAAATATGAAATGTTCTCAAACTCCAAATATATAAAGTCAGCTGTAACCCATTTCTAAAGTATAATAGATAAAAATTTATAAAAACTCCAATTTACATAAACATCTACAACCAATAAAAGCCTACTTTGTGACCTTTCTTAAATGGAGAAGCAGAAAAAATATCCATGACGCAGAGGACTTGGCAACAGTCTTAGCAATAGGAAAACACAGAAAACAGCATCCTTGAAGGAGAAAGTATCACTGAGTAACAGAAAAATTAAAACATGTTAAGTATCTGTGCATCAAAAGAAATGCCTCTTAGGGAAATAAAAAGAAAAGACTAGGACATATGTAGGTAAAGAAGTGAAAATATCACTTTGCAATGGATGATAGAGTCCACGTGAAGGGGAGGCATTATTTAGGAGCTGGGGAACAAAGAGAAAGAAAAATCAGTGAAAAATATGGACCCTTCAAAACAAACAAACAAAAATCACATCAGAAGCAATTTTACCTCTGCAATACTCAAAACACACACAGGAGAAAGGCAACAATTAGTAAAGAAACGTTCCTTAATTGTACCAAGAGAATATGGTAAGCTTGAATAACAATCTTAGTAAGCCATCGAAACCACTCAGCCTCATCTGCATGTAATTAACTATAATTACTGTTTCGGAAAAATAAAAGGTACTTAAAAAACGCAAAAATTCACAGAGCATCCACTCTAAATTTACTAGAAGAAAGCAGACAGTGTCAAAACTTTTTAGAAGATGAAAACACATACCAACAACAATTATGAAGCAGAGAAAAATTATAATACAGCTCTCAAACATAAATTAAATAACATTAAATAAGCAATGGGAAAAATGAAAGAATGTTATAAATCAGAAAGTTAACATCTTAGAATTTAAATGGACCAGAAATAAGCCCCAAAGCAGGAAATGTGAATTGATCTAAAAAATAACAAGCCTAGTAAAAGAAGCCAGTCACAAAAGACAACATATTTTATGTTTCCATTTATTTTAAATGTCCAGAATAGACAAATCTATAGAGATAGGAAGTAGATCAGCAAATGCCAGGACCTAGAGAGGTGCATGGGAAGTGTGTGCCAATAGGCACAGGTTTCATTCTGGGTGATAAATATATGTTTAAAATTTAGGTTATAGTGATAGTTGCAGAATTCTGTGAATATCCTAAAAAATCATTCAATCATACCCTTTAAATTGTTGAATTATGTAGTACATAGATTATTTCTCAATAAAACCGTAAAACGGATTCACACACACGAGAAAATCTGAAACCAAGTTGCTTGACTCGAGGCATGAAATTAAGAGAAAAGACAAAAATATCTATAAACAAAGACTGAATCTAAAAATTCTCAAGGGATAATTATTTAACTTAATAAAAAGGGAACTTGAGGAAAGGAATAAACCAAAGAATATACCAACAAAATAAAAGATAAAAGATAATGAACAAATGTAATTGATTCAGAATGTAGGCAACAAAGACTCTATACTGTATAATTTGAATCCCTAAAGAAGAAGAAAGTCACCATAATAAAACAGAGCTACTATTCGAAATTACAATGAGAGAAAAGGCTATAGAAAGATGACTTGAATCAACATTTTGAAAGTGTGCACTCATATCTTGTAAAATTGAATTAGAATTATTAACTTTTAGGCACATTTGTCTTTTAGATTTGAAACTATAGATAACCAAAATCACTGATCTTCCAAGTAAAAAGACAAAGTCACTTACAAAGAGAAAAATTAGGAGGATGTATATAACAACATGTAAACCAAGTGGTGGTGAAGCAATATTGTCAAGAAATTCAAGAGAAGTTACGGATGTCCATGGATTTCAGTAAAACTACTTTTCAACAACCTAAGCTTTGGAGACAGTCAATCTCTTGTTTCCCCCACAGAAACATTTTTTAAAAAACCAACTAGCATGGCTGAAATAAGTTTATAGGAGCTCCGTAAATCAAAAATCTACAACGACCAAGCAAATGTCCAATCAAACAAAAGACTATATTTAAAATAGTAGAAATTTCTGTGGCATTTTTACTTTCTCTTTTCCCACCCACACCTTAGCACATTGTGTTTTAGGGAAGCAGAGGTCAGGTCCTCAGATAACATCTGCAAGCCTGGAAGAGAACAGAGCGGACCTGATCTTCAGTGTACTAAACTGGCTGTGATTGTTGAGGAACTGATTTCTGTCTTACCTAATTCAAGAGCTCAGATAACCAAAAGAAGCATGGTTTAGATCTCAGAATGGTTAAACATCAGAAAATAAATTATTATAATAAGCCACAATAAGAGAATAAAGAAAAAATTATACATTATCATCTCAATTGATGCAGAAAAAGCATTTGAAAACATTCAGCATCATTTTCGGAAAAAAACACTCAGCAAGCTAAGAAAAGAAAAAATAAACTATTTCAACATAATAAAGATCATATACGAAACACCCACAATTAACATCATACTTTGTGATGGCAGACTGAAGCTTTTTCTCAAACATCACAAATAAGAGAAGGATACCCACTATCAACACTTCTATTCAACATGATACTAGAAGTCCTAGATAGAGTAATTCGGTAAAAAGCATAAATGAAGAGCATCAAAATTGTAAAGAATAAGTAAAATTATCTCTATTTAACAGATTACATGATTTAATATATAGAAACCCCAAAAGACTCCACTGCAAAATAAACAACAACAAAAAAAAGAACTGTTAGAGCTTATGAACAACTTTAGCAGTGTTAGAGAATACGAAATTAACACTCAAAAATCAGTTCCATTTTTATACACTGACAAGGAATAATTCCACTTACTATAGCATAAGAAAGAATAAAATATTGGGGAATAAATTTAACCAAGGAGGCCAAAGCCTTGTACAACAAAAATTGCAAACTGTGTTTTTAAAAAATTAAAGAAAATAAGTAGAAATATATTATGTATTCATAGCTTGAAAGACTAAATATTAACATGCTAATACAATTGAAAGTGACTTACAGAGTCAACACAATCCCTATAAAAATTCTAATTATACATTTTGGAGAAGGAAGAAAAACCATAAAATTAATATGATATCTCAAAGGTCCTATGGAGCAAAACAACATTGAAAAATAAAAACAAAGTAGAAGATCTTATTCTTCCTGATTTTAAAATGTAATACAAAATTTTAGTAATCAAAATGGTGTGGTATGGTGTAAATATAGATTAATGGAATAGACTATCAAACTCAGAAATAATCTGTCAAATACATGGCTAAATGATTTTAGACAGGAGTGTCAATATGATTTAATGGTGAATGGACAATATTTTTAACCAATGACGTTAAGAAAAAATGGAATATTCATATGTAAAAGAGTAAAGCTGTGACCTAGCCTTATGCCATATGTGATTAATTAGCTCAAAATTGATTAAAGGCCTATTTTGAGTTAAAGCTAAACTATACAATTTCTAGAAGAAAACATAGGAAAAACCTTCTTGACATTAGATTTGGCAATTAATGGAAGCTGTATCTATAACTAAGTTGTAGTAAATTAAGTAAATAAATAAATAATTCTTAAAATACTATTTTAAAAGTCTTTTCTCATGAATCTAGTAAAGACAAGTATATCCCATTAACCTCTGACAAGGCAGATAGAAACAGTTTTTAACGTATTAACACATTTATAAAAGCAGGAACAACTTTAGGAATAGTGTGTAATTAGTATTTATTCTGACAAAATAAAAATACTATAGCAAAATTTGGACAAACTTAAAGGGAAAAAAGAAACAGCATATTCTCCCTAATAGTAGGGAATCAGAGAAATCATGCAGGTCACGTCTGCAGGCTAGTTGCCAGTACTTAGATGTACCATGCTTTGAAAATTGACCATTAAATGTTTTCTTACAAAAAAAAAAAAATTTTCCTAATTTTCCATGTAAAATTTTTCCTAATAATCCAAATAGTAGAAGTTAATTTAATTACAGGAGAGACAGCATTACAAAAATTATGAAAACTAACTTCTAAAACTAGAATAGTAATTCTTAAAAATGAATAAAGATAAGAAAACATTCTAAACATAATTCATCAACATATTATAAACTACAAGGTAGCTTAATAAATCACTAGCTTAATCAACTCACAAAAAGGGAAATAGTTGTAGATTGGATACCATATCAAAAATCCAACTCTATGTAGAAAGGACAGATCTAAAATATTACGATTCTAAAAATTAAAATAATGTGATGGCAAATGATAGAAGATAGACGCTAAGACTGTGCTCATATACAAGCTAGAATTCAGACTCATAGAAAATTAGATTAATTAGTTCCTTTTAATTATTCCACATTTATACATATATCAAAACATTACATCATACTTCATGAATACTGTACTATTATAACTTGTCAATTAATATAATATAACTTTTTAAAATAAAAAAGTAAATGCAAAGAAAAAAAGAAACAGTCATTGGACCATAGAAATAATGTTTTTATTAAACTTAAAATGGAACCATTTTCAATTCTAGCATGACTGAATGCTAATTCTCTGTTTAACACAGTTTACAATATACACTAAAGACCCCTAACTCCATCCTCTGAAACTGTTTCATTTTCATTATTTTCTGCACACATATTTAAAGTGGTTGTTGGATTGTATGCATTCTTTGGGTGAGGCCCAGTTGCTATAGTTCACATTTTACTGGTTCAAGTTCGGAGGCTGAGTTTTGACTTAAGCTTCAAGTAAACAAAGTTATTTTTAAAATTCTACTTTAATTTCTTGACAAACAACTCTTCAAAAATTTGTTGAGCTTCTAATCTATTTGCTTCCTGTTCATTTATGCACCAGAAAACATCTAACCACAAGTAAAATTATACCCTAATTCTAATCCTAAAGTCTGCTTTATGTATTTGTTTCTTAAGTTAGTCTCCCTCTCTCTCTCTCTCTCATGCTGAACATGATTGAATGCCTTCAGGTCATCTTAAATAATAGGCTTACTTAGGTTAGAATAAGAAGTTAATCTGAAATTTGCACAAGGGCAGTTATTTTGTTTTCCTGAAACAATCTGTTGCTCAAATCTAAGTGTTGATGGTCCAGATGGAGCCAGATTTTTTTTTTAATTTTTGAAAGTCTACAAATATCAGGATACTTTCTGCTTTTATGTTTTCTTTTATGTTGCTTTGTAAGCTTCCTAATTCTTTATTGCATTTATCTTTTCCATGAAATATCTTGCTGGAAGCAGAAAATACCAACCAATACACAGTGTCACTTTAGTTGTTACATTGTTTAGAACTACAGAGTTAGGAAATATGTAGCCAGTCTAAGTCATCAAGGGCAACAGCTTTAATAATTGTATTGCCAGTACACAGGGAGACTACATCTTTCTAACCTCCAATGTCAATTTCTTAGAAATTACTAATTACTGATCCAATACTATATAGCTTATGAATATACTATAGAATTACATAGTTCCAACGTAACATTTCTATATAAATTAAGGAAGTGCTACTATTTAATAACAAACAAAAATGTGTAATGGCTCAATCATAACAAGAATTTATCTCTAGCTTATATAAAGTTTAGTTGATGCCTTCAATTTACTAATTCTTCTTTCCTAAGAAATGGCCACAGAAGGTAATGGCATTCAAGACACCCAAGTATTCAAAGTATAACAGAAAAACTATGTTACAGCTTGCAAGAACTTTCAGTAAATTAATAAAAATAAAACCCTGAGCATTTCTAGTTAGTATGTTATAATACTGCTTGTGATTGATATAAAATACCAAGTTACCTGATTATTAAAAAGGTTACATTTCAATGATCATACAAGTAAATATAGATAAATTTGGGGATCCTGTTAAAAAGTTGATTCTGATTCAGTAGATCTGGCCTGGAGCCTATGACTCTGCATTTCCTTTTTTTAAAACAAAATTATTTATTATACTTTAAGTCTGGGTACATGTGCAGATCATGCAGGTTTGTTACATAGGTATGCATATGCCATGGTGGTGGTTTGCTGCATCCATTGCTCTGTCATCTACATTAGATATTTCTCCTAATGCCATCCCTTCCCAATCCCCCCACCCCCTGCTATTCCTCCCCTTGCTCCCTACCCTACAGGCCCTGGTGTGTGACGTTTCCCTCCCTTTTTCTGTGTGTTCTCATTATTCAACACCCACTTATGAGTGAGAACATGCAATGTTTGGTTTTGCATTCTTGTGTCAGTTTGCTGAGAATGATGGTTTCTAGTTTCATCCACATTACCTTCTGCATTACAGGTATTAGTAATCAAAGATCCAGAACAGATGTCTTTTTCAAGTTAATTTCTTCTGTCCATTATTTGTCTGTAGTATATGGGATTTTTAAATTGGAAAAAGGGAAAAAGAATATTTTAAGGTTAGGTGTAAGTTATAAAGTCTTAAAATATTTCTGAGTTTTTAAGAAATGTAATTAAAAAAATTCTCTGGAAACTTTCAACAATATAGCAATCATTTAAATACTATTATGTTTTAAAACATAGAATGCCACCTTTAATTTTTCCACCGTTAAATATTTTACGGGACATTTCAAAGAGCAATTAAATTAAACTTTAACATACAAATAATACATTTTACATATGAAGTTTTAAGAGAAACAATCACGGAAATCAAATGTGCCAAATGTGATCCTCTGAACTCATGGTTATTACACAATTAAAATGAATGATGAAGTTTTATAGTTGTGTAAAAGTAATTCACTTTTGGTGAGAAAATCCCCCCAAAATATAGAAAAGGAATAATACAAATATCCAGACTGTTCTCTGGATATTTAGCTCCTGTACGTATTATTATGTATCTTTTAAAAAATAAAACTAATACTTTCTTGTGAAATTTTATGTCATCATCTTTCACTTATTATACATTTTTGTTTTAAATTTATACTGTTTAAATTATATGTGAAAATTGACTTTCTAAGGTATAGACTTTTATGAATTTTAACAAATGTCTAGATTCTTGTTATTACCATTATAAATGAAATATGTAACAGTTTCATCATGCCAAAAAAGTCTCCCTCATATACTTTATAGTCACACCCCCTCAACTTATGCACCCTGGGAACCACAGAAATCTTCTCCATAACCACAGTTTTGACTTTAAGAATGTCATATAATTGGAATTATACCATATAAACTTTTGTGACTGGGTTCCGTCATTCAATATAATGCCCTGATATTCATCCGAGTTGTTAAACATGTATCAGTGGTTCACAGCTTTTTATTGCTGAGCAATATTCCATTACAGATGTGTGTACCAGTTTATTTATTCATCTGTTGAAGGGTATTATTCTCAGTTTTTTAAAATTATGACTAAAACTGCTACAAGCAAAAAAAAAAAAAAAAAAAAAGCCACACAGCAAGTTTCTTCCACGTTTTTTAAGGTCACTGCACATTTGCCTCAAGATAGTAGAAGGAGAAAGAGACTAGAGAAACATTAATTAGAAATATTATTTATGGCCCAGTATGAGAAGTGGCACCATCCCTTCTGGTTATATACTGCCGTAGTTCATTTGGGCTGCTATAATTAGTTAGCATAGCCTGGGTGGCTTACAAACAAACCAAAAAATTATTTATATAGTTCTGGAGGCTATGAAATCCAAAATCAAGGCACTGGTAGATTTAATGTCTGGTGAGGGCCTGCTTCCTGGTTCATAAATCTTTCAGTGTCTTTGAAGGGCAGGAAGGATGGGGAGTTCTCTGAGGTCCCTTTTATGAGGGCACAAATCCTATTCATGAAGGCTCCACCCTCATGACCTAATCACCTCCCTAAGATCCCATCTCCATACAATTGCATCACACCCATCATTAGAATTCCATCAAATTAATCTAGGATGGGGTGTGGTGGGTGGAGGGAAACTTCAGTCTATTGAAAATACCATTGGCTCAAATTATTCAAATAGCAGGTTATACTTACCCATGCCTAGTGATAAATCTAAGATGGCTGGAGGGTTTTGCCTGTGTTCCTGTTTTACTTTCAGCTTTCATTTGCCTCTGCACAAATCTTATCTTTTACAGAGGTAAGGTCTTTTTTTATGCTGTACTCTGCAGCAGTAGAGAGCTCTAACATGTTACTCCATGCTCAGTTTATAAATAATCATAATCTTGTGTAAATATTTGATTGTTTCTTTCTCCCACCAGACTGCAAGATCCACAAGCCTGTATTTTTTATTGTTTTTCTAACACCTAGAACCATATTAAAAGTAGAATTTCAAATAACTTTTGAATGAATTGTTAAGTTGCAGTGATATGCAAAAGATATGTTTCAGGAAAATAGCACAAAAATCATAACACAATAGTTTCATTTCAAAAATGATAAAACATTTTAGAAAATTATATTTCAAACAGATATTCTGAAATATTCCATTCAAATTCTTTGATGTATAAATGAAAAAAAAAATTAAAGGTAGGAGAACTTATAAAGCTTTCCCAAAGTCACAGAACTCATTAGTGGCCATGCCAGGAATAGAAACTAGGTCTCCTTTTGGTTCCATATGAAGTTTAAGGTGGTTTTTTCCAGTTCTGTGCAGGGGGTCATAGGTAGCTTGATGGGGATAGCATTGAATCTATAAATTACTTTGGGCAGTATGGCCATTTTCACAAAATTGATTCTTCCTAACCATGAGCATGCAATGTTTTCCATCTGTTTGTGTCCTATCTTATTTCCTTGAGCAGTGGTTTGTAGTTCTCCTTGAAGAGGTCCTTTACGTCTTTCATTAGTTGTATTCCTAGGTATTTTATTCTCTTTGGAGCAATTGTGAATGGCAGCTCATTCTTGATTTGGCTCTCTTTTAATCTGTTATTGGTATATAGGAATGCTTGTGATTTTTGCACATTGATTTTGTATCCTGAGACATTGCTGAAGTTGCTTATCAGTTTCAGGAGATTTGGGACTGAGACAATAGGGTCTTCTAAATACACAATCATGTTGTCTGCAGGTAGAAACAATTTGACTTCCTCCTTTCCTAATTGAAAAGAGAGCTCACATAGCCAATCCTAAGCAAAAAGAACAAAGCTGGAGGCATCACACTACCTGACTTCAAAATATACTACAAGACTACAGTAATAAAACAGCATGGTATTGGTGCCAAAACAGAGATATAGATCAATGAAACAGAACAGAGGCCTTGGAGGCAATGCCACACATCTACAACCATCTGATCTTTGACAATCCTCACAAAAACAAGCAATGGGGAAAGGATTCCCTGTTTAATAAATAGTGTTGGGAAAACTGGCTAGCCATGTGCAGAAAGCAGAAACTGGACCCCTTCCTGACACCTTACATTAAAATTAACTCCGGATGAATTAAAGACTTAAACATAAGACCTAATACCATAAAAACCCTAGAAGAAAACCTAGGCAAAACCATTCAGGACATAGGCATAGGCAAAGACTTCATGACTAAAACATCAAAAGCATTGGCAACAAAAACCAAAATAGACAAATGGGATCTAATTAAACTCCATAGCTTCTGTACAGCAAAAGAAATAATCATCATAGTGAATCAGTAACCAACAGAATGGGAAAAAATTTTTGCAATCTACTCATCTGATGAAGGGGTAATATCCAGAATCTACAAAGAACTAAACCAGATTTACCAGGAAAAAAACCAAACACACCCATTCAAAAGTGGGCCAAGGACATGAACAGACACTTTTCAAAAGAAGACATACATGAGGCCAACAAACATATGAAAAAACACGCATCATGCCTGGTCATCAGAGAAATGCAAATCAAAACCACGTTGAGATACCATCTCACGCCAGTTAGAATGGCAATCATTAAAAACTGTGGAGATAACAGATGCTGGAGAGGATGTGGAGAAATTGGAACACTTTTACACTGTTGGTGGGAGTGTAAATTAGTTCAACCATTGTGGAAGACAATGTGGCAATTCTTCAAGGACCTAGAAATAGAAATTCCATTTGACCCAGCAATCCCATTTGGTATATATCCAAAGGATTATAAGTGGTTCTATTATAAAGACACATGCACATGTATGTTCATTGCAACACTGTTTACTATAGTAAAAACCTGGAACTAACCCAAATGCCCATCAATGATAGACTGGACAAGAAAAATGTGGCACATATACACCGTGGAATACTATGCAGTCATAAAAATGATGAGTTTGTGTCCTTTGAAGGGACACAGATGAATCTGAAAACCATAATTCTCAGTAAATGGACACAAGAACAGAAAATCAAACACCACATGTTCTCACACATAGGTGGGTGTTGAACAATGAGAATTCATGGACACAGAGAGGGGAGCATCACACACTGGGGTCTGTTGAGGGAGAATAGGGGAGGGACAGCTGAGGGTAAGGAGGTTGAGGAGGGATAACGCAGGGAAAAATGCCATATATAGGTGATGGGGGGATGGAGGCAGCAAACCACATTGCCATGTATGTACCTATGCAACAATCCTGCATGTTCTGCAGATGTACCCCAGAACCTAGAGTGCAATATATATATATATATATGTGCAATATGTGTGTGTGTGTGTGTGTGTGTATATATATATATATATATATATATGAAACTAGGTCTCCTGAATCTAAATCCACTGCTCTCTTGATTCAGATGCTTTGAGAAAAAAACTTTTCAAATATTGGTTTATGCATTTAAAATGCCTGTGCTGAGAAATAGAGAAAAAGGAAGATATACTTTGAAATACATCTCAGCTGCAATACCCAAACAGATGGCCATGTTGCAGCAGCTCTCTCAGCGAAGTCATGTTCAAAAAAGGCAGCGCAACACCAGGTCTCATAATCCCAATGGAAAGTAAATGATTTCACAGTGTGTCAGGCAGTGCAACAACTGACATTTCAATATTTCTTTCTGAAGGGAAGATGAATGTAAAATAGCTTTACTTTCATGCTCTAGTTGGTGTTTTCCCTGCTATGCCTTTTATAACATTGTTGGTGGAGACAGCAGAAGGGCATAAATACACTCTGCCAGCCAATCCACATACTTATACAAGCAAAGAAAATTCCAAAGTTTCTATCAATTTCGACTACAACAATAACAGCTAATAATAATATTTCCTACTGTTGTCTAAATATGGATTATTATTTAAAACTCTCAACTACAATCATATACTATAACAGAGGTGGGTTTTTTTTGTTAAATGATGAAAAGCGTTGGCTTAAAATAAAAGCTTAAAGATCTTAGAGATCTAGGAAGTGATAGAGATAATATTCAAATCTAAGTTGTTCACAGTTATTACAATATACATAAATATTGATGCAATAAAATGTAAAAAGTAATTAACTGATTAAGCTCTTAATATTATGTGGCAGCCTTGATTGGTTTTTTAATTGTTATTGTAAAGTTCTGAATTCTGTCATAAGAAGATATTCATTTTTACTTTTTTCAAAAGTACAAAGAAATATATCATTATTTTAAAACCACCATCTCCATTAGCTCTGCCCAATAGAAATGTAACGAGAGTTACCTATATGATTAACATTTTTTGTTGCCCTCATCTTTATAAATTTAAAAAAATACAAATAAAATTAAATTTAGTAGCATTTTATTTAACCCAATATATCACACATATTTTCAGTCTAACAATCAAAAAAGAACTATGAATATTTTATATTTTTTATACTTTAAAATCCAGTGTGTATTATTTTTGCAATTATACCATCATACCCCAGTTAGTTTCCAAGTTACTCTTTTGTAATATATACTGCACACTAATTTATCCTGCATTTGTAGTATAAACATTATTACAGTAACAATAGTGTTATTAAAATGAGACATTTTGGAGAAAATTTCCAATATGTACAGCAGTTCCCCCTAAACTACAGTTTTACTTTTTAAGACTTCAGTAACTTGTGGTCAATCTCAATTTAAAATTATTAAATGGAAAATATCAGAAATAAACAATTCATAATTTCTCAATCACTTTTATTATAGTATATTTTATTATTAGTTATTGTTGTTAGTCTCTTACTGTGTGTGGGTTATAAATTGAACTGTATCAAAGGTATACATATGTGGAGAAAAAATGTAATGTATACAGAGTTTGGTACCATCTGAGGCTTCAAATATTTTCATAATGTCATGGAACGTATCCTGCTCTGATAAGAGGAGACTGCTGTAGGATTTCCAAATTTGCCAATAAACCATATTTAAATTGTCTTTTGATTAAATGACTATATTTTTCACAAACATTTCTAGTATAATTATCATCTTTCCTACTTTTCTTTTCCAGATATTATACATTTTTTAAGTATACAGATTTTGAATAATGTTGCTCTTCTCTTTTTAAGTTCACTGAAGCTCATGTCTAGCTGCTGTAACCTATCAAGTATAATTGTTATTTCCATTACCTGATGTCTGAGTCATTTTCTGTGTCACTATTCACAATGGGCTATGAATACTGTCTTCATTACCATCTGTTTGATTTATTTAATATTGCTTACCAGCCTGATTAATTTCTAGACTGTACAGCATATTTATTTCCAAATTATGAAAGCTTTCCTTTGTTATCATTTACTCTAAATAATGATTTACTTTAATAGTGATTTATTTTCTAATGTGATAAGTTCAAGATAACAAGAAAGGAAAATCAATAAATATGAGAAAGAGTATAATATTAAGGAAAAGGCACAAAGGAGGGAGATGAAAAGGAGAGATGGAGAAAGACTAGGTTCTAAATGGAGCCTTTTTATTTTCAGAATATTTCCCCCACTTTCTGGGTGATAGTCCAGCAGCTAAGATGATGTATTAGGAGATAGCTATGTGCCAGGCACTATTCAAAGTCTTCCACAAATATCAATTGACTTAACTCTCAAAAATCTGCTAGGTAGGCAAACTTATATTTCTACTTTATAAATACTAAATGAATAAACTATAATAATACATGTAGTATGTGTAAAGTAACTACACATAATTTGTGAGTCACACAGTGAGTTCCACAGCCAGGATTTGGCCCCAGTGTTTGGTTCCAGACACTGAGCACTTAATGAATGTGATTTTCTGCTTCTAAGCTACTGCAGAGTTGGGAAACTGTTTATATAGCAATGTATGCTATTTTGTGGTAGTCATTTAGCTATGTGGCTAAATGCTCAATGTAGATATGCAATATTATTTTCCAACTATAAAATGTTTATTTTGTAAAAGCTGATCAAATATTGAAGGTTTTAGGTTTTGTGTATCTGTTATTTTTATCATCAAAATCGCAATATCTTATGTGTTTTGATTTAAAATATTTATACTTTGAAAGACTATAGAAAATGAAGTTTCAAGAGAAAGAGATTTTCTATGAAGAGCAAGCCTATATTTAAAGTCAAAAATTGCACTTCTACTCAAACAAGACCTTTTAAATATAAGTGTTTTATTTAAGTTGTGATCACTTGAATATGATTTATAAAGATTGACATTCATGTGACAGGTATATTAAAGCAAAAAAATCATTAGAATGTGTGTTTCAAGTTACTAGACTTTCAGTGAATTGATGAAGAAAAATAATGGAGTCTTTGAGAACAACTTCTATGTGAAGGACAAAATGAATTATTTTTGGCTTCCCCAGATAAAATATCCTCCTCCTCTATGATCTTAAGTATTAAGTTGCTTTAGACTTTCTCATTTCAATGAAACAAAATAATATAAGTGGAAAATTATGGGTAAAAACCAGTACTGAAAGTGTAATTTGTACACTAGCAAAAAAACTATTAAAAGAATATTGAAAATTTTAAGGAAGAAGGGAAAATAAAATGGCCTAAGAAAACACATGCAATTTATTTATTCAGTTACTATTATGTACTAATGTGTGCTTGGCAGTGAAGTATATAATATATGCAGGAAATAAAAATTGGTAAAAAAAAATTATAAGAGAAATCATACATAGCTTTTTAAAAATCATCATTTGAAACTGACTGCCAAATGCCTTAAGACAAGTTTAAACAAATTAGAAAAATTAAGTTCTTCAGATTTTAGACCTGTGTTATTCTCCTGGAAACTGATGCAGGTAACAAATAATTGCATAATGATAAAAAATGGGATTGATTGTTGTTTATTCATATGATTATTTAGTGAAATGATGTAAACTGTGTTATGAAAAATATGTTTCATGTTTAAGTATATTTGGGAAACACTGGGCTATATAAAGTAAAATACACATTTTCACTGCTGGACAATGCAAATGCTTTACTACATTGATAAATATTGTGAATCTCCAAGAGTGTTGTTATATTAATCAATTTCTGTATTGCTATAAAGGAATACCTGAGGCTATGTAGGAATACCTATAAAAGCATGTATAGAGAAAGTAGGTTTAATTTGGCTTACGATTTTGCAGGATATACAAGCATGAGTGCAGCTTTTGGTGAGGGCCTCAGAAAGCTTATAATCATGGTGGAAGGTGAAGGAAGTCAGCATATCACAGGCTGAGAGAATAAACAAGAGGAAGGGTAGAGGTGCAGCACTCTTTTAACAACCAGAACTTGTATAAATTCAGAAACACAACTCACTCATTCACACAAGGATGGCACCAAGACATTCATGAAGAATCTGCCCCCATGACCTATACACCTCCCGCAGGCCCCAGCTCCAGCACCAAGAATCACACTTCTACATGAAATTTGGAAGGGACACACATCCAAACCATACAATTTATATAAAATATTTTATTTTCCAAACACATTTGACCTCAGACCTCTATAACTGAAGAAATATCATTCTTTCTTATGAGAAATCAAATATGCATAAACAAAGAATTCTGAATTTGTGGACATAACATTTTGATTTTGAGTTTCTAATACATAATTTGAATTGTCACTTAATATTTTTAATGAAATCTCTTCACTAAGCTGTGAAGGGTGAATTTTCCTTATTTAGCACACTTTCATATTCCATAACTGATTTTCATAATCAATAAACAGGTCATTTTTATAACGACACTTGTCACATGTGATATTAAAATTTTGTATAGTAAAGACTCTGCCATAAAACAGCTATATTACTTGGTGTAAATCACTTTAACCTCTCTGAGTCCCAATTTCCTTACCCCTAACATCAAGAAGGTTGCATGAGAAAATTTTTAACATTGCACTTTATGGCTGTCATTTGAAAAACTGGTGTGGATCCTTTAATAGCTCTCATTCTACTTAAAGGTAAGTCTTAGAGACACAGAGAATATCCCTATATCTACATTGACACCACAGAAAATATCTTATACAAAATTTATTTAATACTTTTGATGGCTAGTTTCCAAACCATAGCCTACCACTTGATTTCCACCTTAACATTAGAGCATTTGATTTGATATATTGTGTTTACTTTCTGCTTGGCTCATCTTCTGTTTTGCTCTCAAATGTAGTTGATTTGGTTTAAGTGTGTACCCTCCAAATATCAGGTACTGAAATTCTATGGCCAATGTGATTGTATTAAGAAGTGGGACTTTCAAAGGTAATCATGCCATAAGGGTTCCTACCTCATAAATGGAATTAAGATCCCTATAAAAGATGCTTCATGAAGCATTCAGCTGGCTTGTCCTTCTGTCTTTTACAATGGGAGGACACAGCATCCTCCTCTCAGAGGATGCAGCAACAAGGTGCAATTTGGGAAGCAGGGAGCAGCTTCCAGACAGGCAAACCTGCCAGCATCTTGATCTTGGACCTACTGGTCTTCAGAACCATGACAAATACAATTTCTGTTCTTTATAAATTACCCAGTCTCAGGTATTTTGTTAAAGCATCAGTTAAAAGACTAAGACAGTAGTCATTCCCATTTATTTTTTGAATCCACACCAGGTTGTTCCAAAGTCAGTTCACAACTACCTTCACACCCAGTTCAGTCTCTTACAGTCCTTATTACCTAGTTAATAGCCCAACCAATACCTACCTAGGAGGGAAAAATAAATAACCACTGCCCATCTGATCACTGATGGATTCAATATGGTTATCAGTTAAGTGCTATGCCACATTTTGAAGAAAATAATGTGGTTGCACAGCCAAGAATCAATGACATGTTTGTTTATTGTATGGTATGCTGAAAAAAATAGTTTTGGGCCTAGAATTAGTGTTGAAGAGTTAAATTGTTAACAAAAAATAACAAGAAATTTGTGTTCAGATTGACTGGAATTTAAATATCAAATTTGTTGCATAGTATCTGCTTGGACTTGAACAACTTACTTTGCTACTCTCCATGTCTGTTTCTGTTACCTTTTCTATATATTTGGGATAGTAATTCAGATTTCACAAAGTTAAGGTGCATGCAAGTTAGAGAAATATTTTTTAATGCTCAGCTCTGTGCTTAGCATTTAGATGGTTCAAGTGCCCAAATAGTTAATGGCAGGCCTCACATCCCTAAGGGTCTTTCCTACAGTGTAAAATGGGTTGGAAAATGAGGCCCAGGTCCTGAGGGTATTATTCCAGCCTCAGCCATGCGATCTGCCTTCTTTGAACTGTGTGCTCTAAAGGCCCCTCCCTAGAAGTTTACCTTATGTAGCAGTTTTATAAATTGGCCTGTGTAAATTGGTCTTTTGCTGGGGAATATTGGTACCCATCTCCTGAGTCTCACTGGCCTCATCAAGGACTCACTGGTATGAACCACTCAACCCAGCAGCCCTTCATGCCTCTATAGTGGTCAGTGGAGGCATGCAGACAGTGAGTGTTAGTGTCCTGTGACGCTGGTAGGCGTGATTTGAATCCAGTACAAGGGAAGCCCCCCCAAAAAAATGATCACGCACCTTGGGCACTGAAATTTCGAGATACTGACTGGAGGACACTCCATTACCAGTATCTTACCTAAGGGACACCTCAGGTCCAGCATCTTTAATATTAACCAGGAATGCTGGCATTCCTTGTGTTCGATTTCAGATGGGTGCCAATCTTCCCAAGATCAAGTCCCCATTAAAGTGTATACTGGAAAATTGGAATCAATTTGACACATGATCTTTGAAGAAGAAGCGGCTGATTTTCCTCTGAAAACAGCATGGCCAAATTATCCCCTGCCAAGTGGAAAAATCTGGCCTCCAAAGGGAAGTATAGATTATGACACTATTCTTCAATTAGACCTGTATTGTAAAAATGAGAGTAAATGGTTTTAGGTCCCCTATGTGCAACTTTTCTTTTCTCCAAGGAATAAGTCTCAGTTCTATCAGGCCTGTACCCCATACCCTATTCAGCCCTCCCCAGAACTACCTCTATATGTGGGACTCCCTGTGGCAACTACCTCCACCAATGCCAACCTGGGCTCCTCAGCTCCTGTACCCTAGCAGGAGCCAGGGAGGGCCAAAATGGCCAGGGCATCTCAGGCTACCCGGATGCCCCAACTCTGCCCCCTATGGGTAGTAGGAGGAGAAGTTGGCCCAACCAAAATAACTCTCAAACGCGGAACATCCTTTTCATAGTGGGAAGGGAACCTGTCTCTTTCTAGGAAAAATGCTGCTACTTTGTAAACCAGTTAAGTGTTGCTTTAAACATAGTTAAAGAACTCAGGAATCAATCAAACACAGGGCTAAAGACCTTCAAGAAACAGTATCATGAAGCTTGTTTAACAACTGACTGTCCTGGCTCTATTCTCCCCTAGGCTCATTTGTAACCATTCTTTATTTGTTGGCCTCTGGGCTTCTCATCTCTAACCATCTTGTCACATTCGTTTCTTCTAGAACCATAAGGTCACATATAATCCTGCCACTGGAATCCCAAATGTCCTTGGCTTGTGAGCTCTATCGTGGACCTCAGGACCAACCTGCACCCCTGAAAGGCTCCCCTCTGGAGGAAACCTCAACTGCAGGGCCCCTTCTACGCCCCATTTCAGCAGGAAGTAAAGAGCGATCAAAGCCCATGTTCCCACAGAAGTTGAATTTTCCTGTTCGGAGGGGGGAATAAGGGAATGTGTTCTCTTTCTGGTTCATGAGGGGGTGTAGTTGCAAGGGCAAGAACTTCCCAGCACCGTGCCCCCCTCCCATGCCTCTCCATTTGGGAGATTTTGTGGTTCCTGTTTTAATTTTCATGGATGGGGGAAAGATTCAAAAGTCAATCACTCCACTGGAAGTTTAAGGGAACTCTTCATTGGCCAGGGAACTTGGAGAAGGTGGGAATTCCTCCCAGGTTAAAAGTCCCTATCTTCCTCATCTGGGCAGTTTTCCCTTCTGGGGTCCCCTTCCACACTCTTCATGGAAGCCTTTTTCTCTCTCATCTTTTGCTCTCTCCTTTTTCTTTTTCTCTACCTAAATAAATCACTTTCTGCAAACACTATTTGGGGGCTGGCATTTACTTTATGAGCACACCTGCTGTGGTCCTCTCTTTCATTCTTGAGAGAGTGAGAGACCAAGAGCCTGAGCCCACCAGGGAGCAAGCTGAGTGCTCCCCTGAACCCCAAAACTCCAACGTGACAGCATATCTGTCATTGCAGTATTTCAAAAAAATCTCTTCCAGTTCCAATGATCATTTTACAACACTTTATAATTCACACATTCCATTATAAGCCATAGAGGCAATAAGTTGACATAACAGAGCATTGTGCTAATTTCTTTCATCTTTTTGTCATTCTATTTGCCTATCCCTTACCTTAGGACATTGTGCTCTTAATTATAATCTTTTATCTCAATTTGGAGGTGCTTAGATTTAGATGTCTCATTCGGATGTACAAGGTTTAAGTGAGTTTCAGCACTCTCTCATATGTGTGAGAACAATTTGCTGTCTACTCTCTTTCTAGATAATTATCTTATGCTTAATTTCTAATTTCATATCAGATTTTTGGACTTTATGTGTGTATTAGGCATGATAGCCTTTCTTTCCATAGAATATGTTACAAAGATTTTTCTTGCAGTTTCTTAAGTGTCTTTAATTTTGAACTTTGTTCATAGTGTTTTTGCCATGCCAAAATTTTATTTTATCCTCTTGGATTTTTCAATGTTGTATTTTATTGCATCTGGATTTTAAGCCATAGTTTTGTTGTTTTTTTTTTCATAAAGAATGAAACAGACTGCACTAACATCTTATTAAGCTTGAAAGCATTTTATCCTTGACATTTCTGTTTTTTCATAGTTTATCGTATGTACTATGAGTTACTTATTCAATATTATCCTTTTGCAAATAACTACTCATTGTACCAGCTCCATTTACTTAAGTTTAACTTTGTCTCAATGTTTTAAGATGCTACCTTTAACATGTACTAGGTACCAAACTGTTTTAGTATAGAGATTTAATAGCATATTTCATTTTGTAGGGTGTTTATTAGTTCATTCTCACATTGCTATAAATAAATACCTGATACTGGGTCATATGTAAAGAAAAGAGGTTTAATTGGCTCACCATTCTTCAGGCTGTACAGGAAACTTTGCTTTGGATGCCTCAGAAAACTTTCAATTATGGCAGAAAGTGAAAGAGAAAAAGGCATATCCTACATGGCTGGAGCATGAGAAAGAGAGCAAAGGAGGAGAGATGTGATACACTTTTAAGCAACCAGATCTCGTGAGAGCTCACTGACAACAGCAAGGGGGAAATACACCCCCATGATGCAATCATATCCCACCAGGTTACTCCTCTAACATCAAAGATTAAAATTTGACAGGAGATTTGGGTGAGGACAAAAATCCAAAATATATTATTCTGATTCTGCCTTTCCCAAATGTCATATCCTTCTCACATTGCAAAATACAATCATCCCTTCACAACAGTTCCCAAAGTCTTAACTCATTTCAGCATTAACTCAGAAGTCCATAGTCCAAAGTCTCATCTGAAACAAGGCAAGTCTCTTCCACCTATGAGTCTTTAAAATTGAAAACAAGTTAGTTACTTCCAAGATACAATGGGGGACAGGCATTAGGTAAATACAACCATTCCAAAAGGAATAAATCAACCCCAAAAAAGAACTACAGGCCCCATATGAATTTGAACCCAGCAGGGCTATCATTGAATCTTAAAGCTCCAAAATAATATCCTTTGACTCAATTTCTGACATCCAGACCACTGACGCAAGTCCTTGGACATCACTTTTCCTGTGACTCTGCAGGGTACATTCCCCACAGCTGCTTTCACAGGCTGTCATTGAGTGCTTGTGGCTTTTGTCAGGTGCACAGTGCAAGCTGACAGTGGATCTACTGTTCTGGGGTCTGGAGGACAATGGCCCTTTTCTCACATGTTCATGAAGCAGTGCCCCATTGGGGACTCTGTATGTGAGTTCCAACCGTACATTTTCCCTCTGCACTGCCCTAGTAAAGGTTCACCATGAGGGCTCTTCTCCTTCAGCAGACATGTGCCTGGACATCCAGGCATTTTCATACATTCTGTAAAATCTAAGTGTCAGCTTCTGTATTAGTTCATTTTCATACTGCTATAAAGACATTTCCAAGACTGGGTAATTTATAAATAAAACAGGTTTAATCAACTTACAATTCCACAGGACTATGGAGGTCTCGGGAAACTTACAATCATGAAGGAAGGGGAAGAAGCACATCTTACATGATGGCAAATCAAAGAGAGCAAATGAGTGAAGGGAAAGGAGCCTCTTATAGAATCATCAGATCACATGGGAATTCACTATCATGAGAACAGTCCTGCCCATGACATGCAGGGATTATGGGATTATAACTTGAGATGAAATTTGGGTGGGAACCCAGAGCCAACCATATCATTCCTCTACTGACCCCTCCCAAATCTCACATATTTTCACATTTCAAAACCAATCATGCCTTCTCAACAGTAGCCCAAAGTCTTAACTCATTTCACCATGAACTCAAAAATCCACAGTTCACAGTCTCATCTGAGATAAGGAAGTTTCCATCTGGCTATGAGCCTATAAAATCAAAAACAAGTTAGTTACTTCCAAGACACAATGTGGGTACAGGGAAGTGTTCCTCATTCAAATGGGAGAAATTTGCCAAAACAAAGGGTCTACAGACCCCATGCAAGTCCAAAACCAGGCAGGGCATTCAATAAATCTTAAAGCTTCTAAATGATTCCTTTTGACCCCATGTCTCACAACCAGTTCATGCAGATGCACAAAGTGATCTCCTACAACCTTGAGCAGCTCCACTCTGTTTATTTCCATGGTACAGCTTGCCTTCCAGCTGCTCTCATGGGCTGGAGTTGAGTATTCATGGCTTTTCCAGGCACATGTGCAATCTGTTGATACATCTATGATTCTGGGGTACTGAGGGCAGTGATCCACTTATCACAGCTCTACTAGGCAGTGCCCCAGTGCAGACTCTGTATGGGGGTTCTTACCCCACATTTCCATTCTGCACTGCCTTAGGGAAAGATTTTTCATGAGGGCTCCACCTCTGCAGCACACTTCAGCGGATACATCCAGGCATTTCCATACATCCTCTGAAATCAGAGGTTCCCATACCTCAATTCTTGACTTCTGTGAACCCACAGGCCCAACACCATGTGGAATTTGCCAAGGCTTGGGACTTGTAGCCTCTGAAGCAATGATGTGAGTTGTAACTTGGCCCCTTTTAGCCATGACTGGAGCTAACAAGGCTAGGATGCAGGCTGCCAAGTCCCAAGGCCGCATAGAACAGCAAGGGACCTGGGTTTGTCCTGGGAACTCTTTGTCCTCCTAGGCCTATGGGCTTATGATGGGAGGGACTGCCATGAAGTTCTGTGAAATGCCATGGAGTCATTTTCCCCATAGTCTTGGAGATTAACCTTTGACTCTTTGTTACTTATGCAAATTTCTGCAGCTGACTTGAGTTTCTCTACTGAAAATGTGTTTTTCTTTTCCCATTGCAACATGAGGATGCAAATTTTCCAAACTTTTATGTTCTGCTTCTCTTTTAAAAATAAGTTCCAATTTCAAACCATCTCATTATGAATGTATAGAACTAAATACTTTTAAGAGCACCCAGGTTACCTCTTGAACAGTTTGCTGCTTAGAAATTTCTTCCACCAGATACCCTAAATCATCTACTTCAGCTTCAAAATTACAAAGCTCTCTAGACAGGGACAAAATGCTGCCAGTGTCTTTGCTAAAGCATAGCAAAAGTTACCTTTGCTCTAGTTTCCAAGAAGCTCCTCCTCTCCATCTGAGACCACTTCAGCCTGAACTTCATTGTTCATATTACTACATGCATTATAGTCAAAACCATCCAATAAATTTCTAGGAAATTCCAAACTTTTCCACATTTTCCTGTCTTCTGAATCCTCCCAACTCTTCCAACCTCTGCCTGGTACCCAGTTGCAAAGTTGCTTCCACATTTTCAAGTATTTTTATGGTAGTACCCCACTGTACAGATAACAACTTACTGTATTCACAAGTTTTCACACTACTATGAAGACATACCTGAGACTGGGTAATTTATATATATTTAAAAAAAAGTGTTTACTTGACAGTTCCACAGGGCTGGGGAGGCCTCAAGAAACCTACAATCATAGTGGAAGGGGAAGAGATAAATCTTACATGGTGGCAGGAAAGAGAGAGCAAAGGAAGGAAGCAGAAAGAGCCCCTTATAAAATTATCATTTCTCATGAGAACTCACTCACTATCATCAGAACATCATGGGGAAAATGGCACCCATGATCTAATCACCTTCCATTTGTTCCTGCTCTTGACACATGGGGATTATGGAGATTACAATTTGCTATGAGATTTGGGTGAGAACACAGAGTCAAACAATATCCGCTTCCAAGCCTCTACTCTTGTCCTCTGGTGCACCTGCAGACTTAACATCATGTGGAAGCCATCAAGGCTCATGGCTTGCAGCCTCTGGAGCAGCAGCTTAGCACGTACCTGTGACCCTTTTAGCCATGGCTGGAGCTGGGGCAGCTGAGATACAGGGAGCAATAACTAGAGGTTGTGCAGGGCACTGGAGACCTGGACCTGGACCACAAAACCATTGACCCCTCCTAGGCCATATGGCCTGTGATGGGAGAGGCTGCCATGAAGGTATCTGAAATGCCTTGTAGGCATTTTCCCCATTTTCTTGGCTGTTAACATTGGGTTTCTCTTTACTTATGCAAATTTTTGCAGCTGGCAGGAATTCCTTCCAGAAAAATGGGATTTTCTTTTCCAACACATGGTCAGGCTGAAATTTTTCTAAACTGTTACACTCTGCTTCCCATTTAAATATAAGTTACAGTTTCAGATCATCTCTTTGCTCATGAATATAAACATGTGAGTTTAGGAGAAACCAGGTCACATCTTGAATGCTTTGCTGCTTAGAAATTTCTTCTACCAGATACCCTAAATCATCTCTCTCAAGTTCAACATTCCACAGATCTCTAGAGAAGGGACACAATGCTTCCAACCTCTTGACTAATGAAAACAAAAGTGACCTTTGCTCTAGTTCCCAATAAGTTCCTTTTCATCTGATACCAACTCAGCCTAGACTTCACTGTCCATATTATTGTCAGCATTTTGGTTACATTGATTTAATGAGTCTCTACGAAGTTCCAAACTTTCCCTCATCTTCCTGTCTTCTTTTGAGCCCTCCAAACTTTTGAAACTTCTGCCAGTTACCCATTTCCAAAGCTGCTCCCACATTTTCAGGTATTTTTATAGCAATACCCCACTTCCTTTTACCAATTTTCTGTATTAGTCCATTATCACGTTGCTATAAAGAACTACATGAGGTTCAGTAATTTATAAAGAAAAGAGGTTTATTTGGGTCAGTTCCACTGGCTGTACAGGAAGCATGGCTGGGGAGGCATCAGAAAACTTACAGTCATGGCAGAAGGTGACGGGGAAGAAGGCACATCCTACATAACTGGAGCATGAGAAAGACAGCAAAGGGGGAGAGGTGCTACACACTTTTAAACAACCAGATCTCATGAGAACTCACTATCACGAGACAGGAAGGGGAAAGTTCACCCCCATGTTCCAAACACATTCCACCAGGCCCCTCCTCCAATGTTGGAGATTTTACAATTAGACATGAGATTTGAGCGGGGACACAAATCCAAATCATATCTGGTTGTATTTTTCTTTTCTTATATTTTTCTACCTATTATTGCATATTTGTTTTTCTATAGGATCTTTAATATTAGCTAAACTAATGTCACTGAAATATTCATTTATATATTTATTGAAATTGCATTACATTTTAAGGGAACTACATCTTTATGAAGTTGACACCTTCTATTAAAAGTAAGTAAAAATCTTTCTGTTTGCTAGGTCTACTTTTGTGTTATTCTAGAATTCTTTAAAAATTTCCTCGAATAGGTTTTGTGGATATTTATTTCTATAATAAACAGAAATAATGCCTATCTCTTTCCATTACACCCACTCCCCCAACACACAGATTATGTCTTAACCTTGATGACCTATGAATATGTTAACATACATGTAAAACAGGACTCTACAGTTGTGATTAAGATTAAAGATTTTGAGACATGATAGATTATCCTGGATCATTGGGTGGACCAAATCTAATCGCATGAGTTCATAGAAGAGGAAATCAAAGAGTGGATCAGAGAGCTATGACATTAAAAGTATTTGACTATGCTGAAAAAGGCCAAAAAAATTAGTGGCCTCTACAGACTAAAAATGACTTGCAAATTAGAGCAAGTAAGAAAATGGAGACTCAGTTCTAAAACTACAAGGAATAAAATTATGTCAACTTGAATGAGCAGTAAACAGCTTCTCTAATAGAGCCTCAGGTAAGAAGACAGGCTGTGAACACTTTAATTTTAGTACAGTGAGATTATTAGACTTCTGATTTATCAAAGTCTAAAACATTTATATTGTGTTAAGCCACTAAATGTGTAACATTTTTTTACAGCAGTAATAGAAAGCTAATTTCTAAGTTTTACAAATTAATATTGCTTGTTGTTATGTATATGAATTTTTCTTTACCATAATGTTTCCACCTGATAATTGTTTGTATGTATTACAGCTGTATATTTCTATATGTTAATTTTATTCCCTGCTAACTTATTGAATTATTTTTATTTTATTTATTTTATCATGAATTCTCCAGAGTTTTATAGAAATAAAAGGTCATAATAGCTGCAAATCAAGATAATTATATTTCTTCTTTACCAATTCTTATTACACTAAATTATTTATGTTGTGTACTGGCAAATACCTTGAATATAAGATTGAATAGCAGTGAAGATAACTGCATAATTGACTTTTCAATTCCATACTGTATTAATTTCTGCTTTTAGCATCACCATTTCCTTACTTATTCTTTCTTTGGTTTACTTTTTTATTCCAGTCATTGAGCTCGGCATTTAATTCTCTACTAACACTTCATCTACACTGGTAAGTCTTAATTATTGTTAATTTATTTCTCATCACTGTTTTAAAATTCCAGATTGTGATTTCAGTGTTTCCTTATAATTATTTATTAGAAATTCTTTAGTTTCATTTCATACTTTTACTGTAACCCAAGAGTTAATTAATGGAGAGTTTTGTAATTTCCATGAGAAATATGATTTTTGTTGTTAATTTGTTTTATTACATTATAACCAGATATATTGTTTATATATTTCTAATTTATATAATACTGATTTTTGTGTGTGTGTGAACTAACATATTATCAATTTTTTGAATATTTTATGGACACTTGGAAAGAAGGTACATTCTTGATTATCAGGGTAAAAATTTGCTATATACATATAATATTTATAATAATATGAAATCTTATTATATTATTTACTAATATTTTGTTACTTCATCTGTCTTATTAGTGATTTATATGAAAGCCTCTTCTTAATATTTTGCCTATTAATGTCTCCTTGTATCTTCCCTAGTTTTTGTTTCAAAAATGGTTGCTGGGTTATTTGTTGCATAGCTATTTAAAAGTATTATGGTTTCCTCATGAATTTTGGCATTTTGCATTAAAAATAACACCTAATGTTCATTTTTTAAATTTGAATTTTAATTTGTTTAATATCTGAATTCCTAGTTTTCCTTTGTTATTTCTATTTGCCATGTCTTTATGTATAGCTCTTAAGAATCACATTGTTCTAGGTGTGTCTTATATATATTATATAGGTGGGTCTTGATTTGAAAGCTACATTGAAAATAGTTTTCTTTTAACAGATGAGTTGAACCCACTCATATTTATTGATGTGACTGACATGTTTGGTCCCAACTACGTCACATTATTGTACAATGATGTGTCTTATTTTGTATATTCTTTAATTACCCTTTTTTAATGCCTTTGATTAATAATTACTACTTTATTTCTACTTTTAGAAAGTGTTTAGGAGATTTGTATTGTTGTTTTAATGCATACAATTTTACTTTTAGAATTCCTTTAAGTAATGATTTTCTTATTTTGCTTTTTTACTGCTTGACATGTCTGTTTTTATCAGCATTTTTAACTACCTTTTATTGCCTGTATTTAAGTTATTCTGTTTTTCTTTTTCATGTCTCCTTTATCTTCCAATTTAATTGTTGAATATTTTCTTTGTCACAACATATAACATTTGTACATTAGTATTCCTCTCTCAGGTTTACTTTTTCTTCTTAGATCTATATTTATTTATACAAATATGATTACAATCAGACCTTTTGCTGAAGTTTTCCTAATCACCTCTTAGAAAAATAGATCTTTATCATTTAGACGACTCATCAAAAATGATTTAGTCCCTAAAGATCATTTTGGCTGGATATAAATCCTAGATTCACACTTTCTTTCATCGAGAGTTTTCTTTTTTACATTGTTGTTTTGTGTAAGGGTTCATATTATTCCTATTTTCAAATTCCAAATGTTAGTCTATTTACTTGTTATGAAATACCGTGTCATGTTTTCATATGCATTATCTTGATTAATAGAGCTTAACTATCTCTTCATATAGTTACTCACTTGTCATATTACTGTTTTTACAATTTATCTTTTCATATAATTTTCTAATTGATATTTTGTCATTTACTTGTTTGGAGGCATTTTATATGCATACTTGGTGTTTACAATTGTTAAGTTGAGACCCATTTTCTTTTAACAGGTCATTTAAAAAATTAATTATAGCTAAGATATCTTTCACTGGAAAACTATCTTGTTTTTATATAATGAAACATATTTTTATCTTTTTATTCTGTGCTTTAAAGATTGTTTAAGAATTTCATTTCCTTTTCCAGATGTTCCTTATTTTCTTTGGTTTGATTTTTAGGGTTATATTTTATACTTAATTCTCTAATTCATTAAGTCTACCTTCGTAGGGGTACAAATTTTTTCATATATTGTACACATTTTCTTAATACCGCCTACCTAACTGTTCATTGTTTTACCATTGCATTATGAAGACTCATTCATCGATATTTATTTCACCACATACATGCATTTTTTAAAAACATTTACATTCCATTTGTCATGACGTATTTTCAAAGCATACTGTAGAAAATAATGTTATCTAGAAAAAAGGTGCTACCATCATGAAGTGTATATTTAGCAAGGAAATTGATGTCCTTTCATATGGTATTCATCCTATAACATCACTGTCCAATAGAATTTTCTGCAACAGTGGTATGTCCATGCGTTGTCAATAGTTAGTTTAATGGACAGAACAATTCAAGATTTGTACCAGTGAGAAGTAGAAACCATTTAAAGTTCTATATTTTACTGTATGATCACCATTTTGAACTAGTAAATTTATTTGAACTAGAAATTTTTCTGTTTTACTGCTCTGTACTGTTTCCCACATCCTTTTTTATGCTAGAAGGCATATAAAATCTCACGTAGAAGAATGAAACCAAATACTAAGGACAGGAGAGAAATTTGAGAGTGCTCTTGAATATGGCTTTCAAGCATTCAGGTTTTATGATGTCTGATATAATATCAAAACTGGATTTCTTGTTTTCAAAATCTTCTAAAATTGATACAACCTATGTTTTCCTTCCCATTAGTTATGTGTAGGCATATTTATAAGCTTATAGCACAAAGCAAAAGGAAATGGGATATTGTTTTATATGTGTTCTAATACATTCTTTTTAGTTTTAACCTAAATATTGTAGATGTATATGTTAAACCCTATTAAATTTTAACAATGATGATTTTTTTAAAAATCAGTGTTCTCTCCATCTCATCTCCAATATTTAGTTTAATATTTATGACCATGAAATACTTTGATTTTAAAAGTCAACAATAATTTATGTTTGGTCTCTTATTTAGAAATTCTGTTATTAGTTGCAATTGTTTTTTATCTGTTGAGTTAACTAGCATAAATATCCTCATCCAGAGTTTTTTTAGTAGATACTCAATAACATGAAAAGAGTAGAAATACTCAATTAGCTTTGGCTATCGATGTTTGAATCTTTGTGTATCTATTGAATTTTATTTTTTAACCCATGGCAAGGACTTAAAAGTGCTCATTCTGAGATGTTGGAAGGAGGAATGATCTTGTCATCCTTCTAATGCTTTATTTATCTCTACTTCTTCACCATGCTTACAACATACAAAACCAAATTCTCCTTTCTGCATTTTCTCCAGTGGATGTGTGTGCTTGTTGGATATTGCACATCTTCTTAAATATTGGATTCAAATTGAATACTGTCACTCTTATTTCCTGTTCCATATTGATTTTTACAAGATAATTCCTTTTACCACAGCAATCACCCAGGAAGCAGCTTAACAAAAATATTGAGGTATCAAAATCATGTAATGTGCATGATCTGGTGTTGAAATTGCCAATTGCTTCCAGGTTGTTAGTTCAAGCAGTGTCTGACAGATGGAAGTCACTGCGTTTCCTTTCTAGTTTCCTTGAATATTTCAAGGTCTTTCCTAATTCAGTACTTTCATGTGTTCTTCTTGCTGGTTGGAACTCTTTCCATTTTTCTTCATATGCTGGCTTGTTCTTTTTACCCATGTTCTCAACTTACATTTATAATGCATTTTTAATATATTGTGGGATTCAGTTAACCAAACATTTTTTTAATTGTACTTTAGGTTCTGGGGTACATGTGCAGATCGTGCAGGATCATTGCATGGGTACATACATGGCAAGGTGGTTTGCTGCCTTCATGCCCCCATCACCTTTTTCTGGCATTTCTCTCATCATCATCCAAAGATATTTAGATATTTCTTCATAAGGGAAAAAAGCCTGTAAGTATTAGAAAGGGATGATAAAGCACTTAAGTATTAGGTGAACTTCACCAAGGAAGCAATTAGCATATAGGTATAGGAAATGTAGAGCAGAATACAAGGTTTTAATTAATTTTTACTTATTAATAAGTAATTTATTCAAGATTTCTATTTTCCCATCATTTTTATATGTATAGTTTTACATAAATTTATTCTTTTCAAATACATTTGCAAATTTATAGGGATAAAATTTATTTCAATATTTTTATATTATAATTTATAAATCTTTAATGCGTTAAAAGCTATTTTAAATGTTTTATTCAGAATTGTTAAAATAGATTTAGGAGATGTGAGTACAGTTTCCTTACACTGATACATTGTATAGTGGCAAATTTGAAGTTTTTAGTGTAACCAACACCCATATAGTATACACTGTACACACTACATCATTTCTCCCTCCCTCCCATTGTTCATTCATATTTTCTCTTTTTTCTTCATTAATATTTCCCAAGATTTATGTTAAGCATTAGCCTTAGTTTTTATCTTTTGCTATTGTCTGTTTTATTCTATAGTTCATTTACTTACACAAGAATTCCTAAGAATTTTCTAAGCTTGTTATCTCTCTTTCACTCTTATTATTTCAAAAGAATCAATGACTTTTAGGCATTCATCATCGCCACATAACTTAACAAAAATCTTGTCAAGTTAACAAATGCCCATTGTCTATTTTTTTGTCTCCATTTCATCTTACATTTTGTGTTACACTCACTCCAGTAAGAAGTTGGCCCCCCTTATATCACTGGACTCAAGATTAAGTTTCAGTCTTCATCTTATATATCTATCTGTATATATGTGTGTGGGTGTGTGTGTGTGTATGTGTGTGTGTGAATGATGCAGTTATAGATGCTTTAAGCACATCTTAACTGGGTTTCTTGGATGCCATTCTCAGTCTTTTGACAACACTAGCCATTCTGTCTTAGTTTGCTTGTTTCTTCCTAACTTCTCTACATATATTAATACTTAAATGATCTTATCAGGTTTTACGCTATACACACCAATTGTGTGGTAATAATTGCCAGTATCATTCACTTTTAATTCAGACTCATATTCATTTGCCTATTCAATGTCTCCACTTAAGTAATAAACTTCTTATATTCAACATCACCTAAGTCAAGCTCCTTTTCTAACCCTTTTCTACAACTTTTTCTATCTATAGGCTTTTTCATCCAAGAAATTTCTCCACTCCTCATCCAAGTGCTGATGACAAGAAAGAGAAATCTTTTAGTCATCCAAACTATCATAGATCTTGAATAACAAAATAATCATAACCTAAGGATTTGAATATAGAAAAATATAGTCTAACAAGTTAAGTTTAGTACATTTCAAAAGGCTTCACAAAAGTATAAACTCTTTAAAATGCAGATTGCTTGATTCTGTTTAAAAAGTCATGCTTTTCTCTTTGATAACACAAAGCAGAAACTTTGACCTAACCAAAATCATGTAATGGAAATATTCAGGTATTTATGTATTTTAAAATTCTTGTGACCACATAGTCTTATTTTTAAAATATTAATTTGGGAAAAGATGTTACAAGGGTTTTTTCGTTTGACAATGCCATGAGAATTGTGTCCGCTCTAAATACAGCAATATTCAGCCTACTGTCAGATAACTACAAATGCAATTTTATCTTTCATGTGCAAATGAGATATTAGATATCCTAAAACCAAGAAAATCTGTCTGAAAAGTTTTTATACTATATGAATTCAGGAAAACCACTATAACTTAACGAGTTAGTTGAATCTACTTATTGTAGCATAATTTTTACTTTAAAATCATAAGCACAGTCAATAAATTAACAATGTTACAAGACCAAACAGACGGGAATCTATAAAGTAGATATAAGTGTAATTGCTGTAATATTCATAACTAATATTTCTGAAGTTGTTTCTATCAGATTTAACTACAAAGAGAATATTATGTCATGAATTTTTTTGTGACTTTGTGTGTGCAAAATAAATCTTTCTAATTTACAGTGTTTGCTTATGTAATGAGTTCAAATGACTGTCATCTATGTTCAAATATTTAATGGTGTTCTTGTTCCCTAATTTGATATGTTTAAATAATCAGTTAAAACAATGCATATTATTATTGGAAAATAACAGTAGTAAATTGTTTAAATTTCAACTGATTACCAATATAATAATTATGTATATAGCTCTCTTACATTTTTAATGTCTTTGTATTTTAGAAGAGACCCTTTTTCTGATGAATTTAGTCAGTAATAGTCAAATTCACATTTCTAGATTCAGAAGAGATGTATCATCTACTTACTAGCACCTTCCTCTTTAGTTTACAAATAAGGACTTAAGCCTACAAGGTCACGGTTTATGTGCTCCCAATTCAGTGCATGGCTTTTAATTTGCCTTGTATTATCTGTCCCAGTAAGTCTCAGTAGGTGAGAACCCTATTATATTTTTGATAGAAAAACATAAGGGACTGATAAAATAATATTTGTCAAGTATTTCTTACCATACATACACAAAAAGAGAGATACTCATGTAGCTTGAAATTAACTTTAAAAAAGTATTGGACAAATATTTATTGGAAAACATATTTGAAAAAGTGGTACATTTACTATATGCCAGACACTGTTGTAAGTACTTTACAAAGTAACTCATTTACTCCTTGCAATACCCTATGACATATATACAAATATCATGCACAGTTTGTAAAGAAGACAAATACAGATAATTTAACTAGCTTGTCAAAGTTTGCCCAGTCATTATATGGAAGACATAAACTTTGAGTGTGGCAGTCTGGCTTAGTACCCATAACCTTGACCACTATACTATATTCCTCATTCTTAAGGCTACTAATTTCAATGCAACTTACATGATATTTTAAATAAACTTAAGGATCAAATATGCCAACAATTTCTTATTATTAATATTTTTTTATTTTACTTTAAGTTCCCAGATAAATGTGTAGAACATGCAGGTTTGTTACATAGGCATACGTGTGCCATGGTGGTTTGCTGCACGTACTGATCTATCTTCTAAGTTTCTTCCCCTGGCCCCCAACCCTGCAACAGGCCCTGGTATGTGTTGTTTCCCTCCTGTGTCCATGCATCCTCACTGTTCAAATCTCACTTACAAGTGAGAACACACTGTGTTTGGTTTTCTGTTTGTGTGTTAGTTTTCTGAGGCTCATGGCTTCCAGCTTCATCCATGCTCCTGCAAATAACATGATCTTATCTCTTTTTATGGCTGCGTAGTATTCCATGGTGTACACTTACCACATTTTATTTATCCAGTTCATCATTAATGGGCATTTGGGTTGGTTCCATGACTTTCCTATTGTAAATAGTGCTGCAATAAACATACATGTGCATATGTCTTTTTATTTTTATTTTTTTCCTGAGACACAGACTTACTCTGTCACCCAGGCTGAAGTACAGTGGCACAAACTCGGCTCACTGCAACCTATGCCTCCCAGGTTCAAGCAGTTCTTCTTTATCAGCCTCCTGAGTAGCTGAGATAACAGGTACCTGCCACTACACTCAGCTAAATTTTTGTATTTTTAGTAGAGACAGGGTTTCAATATGTTGGCCAGGTTGGTCTCAAACTCCTGACCTCATGATTTGCTCCTCTCAGCCTCCCAAGGTGCTGGGATTAGGGTTGTAAGCCACCTCACCTGGTTTTGCATTGTGTCTTTATAATAGAATGATTCATATTTGATATATTTTGGATATATATTCAGTAATGGGATTGCTGGGTCAAATGATATTTCTGCTTCTAAATCCTTGAGGAATCACGATATTGTCTTCCACAACGATTGAACTAATTTACATTCCCACCAACAGTGTAAAAGTGTTCCTATTTCTCCAGAGCCTCACCAGCATCTCCTGTTTCTTGACTTTTTAATAATCACCATTCCAACTGGTGCGAGATAGTATCTCATTTTGATTTTGATTTGCACTTCTCTGATGATCAGTGATGTTGAGCTTTTTTTCATATTTGTTGGCAGCATAAATATCTTCTTTTGAGGAACATTTGTTCATATCCTTTGACCACTTTTTGATGGGGTTGTTTATTTTTTCTTGTAAATTTGTTTAAGTTCCTTGTAAATTATGGATATTAGACCTTTGTCAGATGGGTAGATCGCCAACATTTTCTCCCATTCTGTAGGCTGCCTGTTCACTCTGATGATAGCGTCTTTGCTGCGCAGAAGCTCTTTAGTTTAATTAGAACCATTTGTCAATTTTGGCTTTCATTTTTGCAATTGCTTTTGGCATTTTCATCATGAAGTCTTTGTCTATGCCTATGTCCTGAATGGTATTCATTTGTTTTATTTTTTTACTATATTGTATTATGTGCTCTGTTTATAATCCAGCAACTCCAAATTTCAATTTTCTGAATACAGGCTTAAAACACTGTACCTTTTATAATTATATGGTCTTTTGTTCAAATTCATAAAACCATAAAATATCAACAATTAAAAAAATGCACTTTTCAAACACAATTTAGAAAACTGGGGTAAATTATCTTGTGTTTTAACCTTTCTGAAAACCTGATTAAAACAATATGATTTGGGATTTTTCCCCATTTATTAGGGACAATTAACCCTAATTTAAAGCAGTCACTGTGAATGTACATGGGAAAAATGATTTAATATTTATCTAGATAAATACAACCTTCTACCTGATATGTATGACATATTTTTAATGTTATTTGATGCAAAGCATAGGTTTCAGTAATTTTCTTTTAACAGTGTAAAACTGAGACCTTTGTCCTTTAAGATATTAGTGCTAAATTATAAAAAAAAAAGTAGTATGTGAATGGCTAAGGAAGGAATGTTTTCATTGAAACTTGGGTTCTTCTCAGACTAAAATATTTCATACAGAATAGAGCTGCTAGTGAAAGTCTAATGTGAACACATGGCATTTAATTTCCATCAAAGTTTTAATAGTCTGAGTAAAATGTGGCTATGAGTAAAATAATAAAATATAAGTGGAATGGCATGACAATAGTGCCCTACTGGGACTCACGCAGCAGCAGTGGAAGGGGATGTTCCAAGAGCATCTGTCTCTTTGGCAGAATTCAAAGGCAGCTGCTCTGGTTACTTTCATAATGCTGATGAGATTTCCATTTGATTATAGAAGCAATGTCTGCTCTCTATTGCAGATCTGGAGTCATCTGCATTTGCCTTACCTGTGATGCTGAGTTATTTGTTTAATTGCTTTTGATGAGAAAAAAAAAAAAAAATGCTTCTTGAGAAAAGCTTTGAAAAGCTTTAGAAAGCTATTATAATTTAAACTCAGATTTGCCTGCATATATTCTTTTTCAAATCTCATTCTTATTTGTATTCCCAGTATGATGGAGGACAACAGTTGGAAGCTTATAATAACACAGTTCTTATCATGCCATGGTCTCTTGTAAATGCTGTTGTTGTTTTTTTTTTCTTGAGGTGACCTGTTATATCTCTCTTTGCTGCCCAATCATTTTCTTGTAAGGGACTGATAAGGTAAGTATGTACCTGCTATTTTTTTTCCATGAGTATTTGTTCCTTTTCACAAATACTTAGAAACTTGGAACTTTCTTATCAAATCAATATTAAATAATTCTCAGTATGTTTACCTCTAAAAGTAAGATTGTAAGAATCCATTTACATGCACCTTAAATATTTGTACAAGTCAACTGTACAAAAATTATGGCACCTCTAAATCTGGCCGGGTTTGCTATTTTGTCATTTTTTTAGCTGATGTCTTGGGCAATATACTTATCATTTCAAAGTCTCACTTTCTTCATCTGTAAAATATTGAGATAAGATAACACATATTTTGATAAGGTGTAATGCACAGATACACATTAAAGTTTCTACAGGAAGAAAATATGTGTATTTATCTGTTGACATTAGCCATATCGTTGAGGACATTAAAGAAATACAACTAACTACAGGTGATGAAAACCTCATTTAAGTGGTTTATTTTTTAAAGTACTTTTTATATTAATATATCTCAATCCAATTATCTAAAATAAGTGACTTTTGGAAATAGAATCTCTTGAAATATGTGTTTTATCTTGTATTTACAATTTTTATGTGACAAAAGGGAAAATACAGGACAGAATACAATTTATAAATAAAAGACAATACAACTAGTCGGGATTATAAACAGAACATTATTAAAGAGCAAGGTCAGAATGTTAGTTATGAAAACTGAAAGAGCAGGATGACACATGGGTACAGAGGTTAAGTAGAAATTATGCAGCCACAATTTAAAAGAAAGACACAAGATATGTTTGAAAATGAAAGGTTGTTATGGCAATTCAGAGTGCCAAGAAGAGTACAATCGGTGAACTCATTATATTATGTAAATTAAAGCATAAAGCCTTTTAAAAAGCTTCTAAAACTAGTTTACTTTCAAAGAATGTAAGAGGTGGTTACTGGAGGATTATATGAAATGACATGATAAATGCATAAAATATTCAGAGTTATCACATCCTTGAAATTAGCAGCTGTGTTGAGTATTTTTTATTTATTCTACCAGATCCATTTCTTACCCTCGTTTTCCCTACTCTGTGCCCTGGGAAGACAAACCTTCCTAAACTGAATAATTAAATTTCCGTTGCCCATTTCCTGTTGTGACTAGAGAATATCACATGATAGGGAGACAGTGAGGAGAAAACATGCTATTTCCCCAGCTCCCCTCCTGTCATGCTATGGGGTGGTAGGGTTTTTGTTTTTTTCCTTGACTTCAGCCCTCATCTTCTGTGGAGCCATATTTTGAGCACTTACATTCAAAATAGAAGTATTCATCCTCAACTTGTCTCTCCTCCTTAACTTTCTCAAAGTTATTAAACTACCGCAATCCCTCAGTCCTCTGAATCCTGCCATCTAAATGTCATTTGAATCTGTCTTCTCTCCCACTTCACCCAGGCTTGTCACAATCATGATTTTTATCACAGTCCTTTCTTCTCTAGATTAATGAGGCAGCCTTTTGATTTGTCTCCATGCGCTAGGTTTGTGTCCACACCCACATGTTCTCCATATAGTGACCTAATTTTGTTTTGTTTTCTTTTGCATTTGTTTTGAAGATAAAAGGAGGTTTTACTGGATTTTAATATCTCCATTTATTAAAAACAACTCTGATACTTGCAGAGAAAAAGGGTCAAAACTTGTTCTTAAACTGTCTTCCAGTAATTTGATCCTCATCTCATGAGAAATATAGCAAAATCTATTCAGAGACTGTTTCTAGTGGGGTGGGGTGGTGGGAAAAGAATTTGAGTATTTGAGGCACTCAGTCTTACATTTCTCATTCAACCAGGACAGCTTCACTTTTATCTGCTTTATACATAATTTGTATTGAAGAAAAGATGTGAAAATGTTGGGAAACCATCATTGTATTATTTTTCCTAATAAATATTTTCTTTACTGCCAATTTAATATAATCATGCTTATTACATAATATCCTAATAAACAAATATGTAAAACATGCACCATGCCCCCACAATCTAAAAATCTTTTTTGGAAATTATTTTGGTTTACTCATTTGCTATTGCTAGGCCTGTTGCTTTCTCTCTGATGAGCAGACATCCAAATTCAAGTCAACTTCCCCATCAAAGTGCACAGTTAAAAGTAATATAAGTGTTATTAATTTACTAAAAGTAGTCTTAACAGATGACATGAACATACAATTTTCAAAAATGATCCCAAAATCTACAGAAGGAATTGATTTTGTGGCTAAAACTCTACAGGGAGTCCAAGTGAGCTAATTTTTTAATGCCTTCTTTCTCATTATAGAATCAGAAATGTGTGTGTTTGTTAGTTTGTTGGTTTGTATACTGGAATTTGGGGTAAGAAAATCTCCAGGCTAGAAACACTGATTACAGGTAATACTAATTGTTTGGAGTTTTAGAATTTTGCATACTCCAGTTTTTGATTCTTGTGTGCTCTCCCTGCTCATGTTAGAAAGTAGACAAGACTAATACTTGCAATTTTGTCCCCTAAACTGGTAGTTTTTTACTTTTTTAACTATTCTTTTATGTTAAGTGCAAGGAAGCTAGCTGCACGACCACTTCAGACAGTTACAATCAAATCAATTAAGCACAGCACTCAATTTGAAATCTATTTGCCATCTTATTTCAACTTTTAAATTTTTGAGTAAATATTTGTCGTGTCACTTGAACAAAATGGATTCTGAGTCACCTGCTGCTAATAATAGCTAAGGTCAAGAAGAATTTTCTCATTTGTAAATACCTACCTGACCTTCAATCTCATCATCTTTTACTAGGACAGGAAAACTAGAGAAAAAGAAAGATCCCAAATATATCCATCCTCTATAGCCTGTGTTAGTTTCGAGAAATGTTTCTTTCAATCAGCACCAGAGTGAATGTATCTTGTTTCTATGGCAACCGGTTATTTCTACTATTTATGATTTTCATGATAAACTCTATGTTAGTAATTACTTACTAAATTAAACCTCTGTATTTAGTATCTTCCGAGTCAGAGTCTTTCTATCTTCTAAATTTGTTACTTTCTGCTTTTAAGCAATTTTAAATACAATTTTACCTAATAAGTCAAGAAAATTTTAAACAAATAGTAGACATTTTTTTCTGGATCTCTTTTTATCATCAGAAAAATAAAATGATAAAAAAAAAATTTTTTAATTCTATTACAAGGCCAAATATACTGTACAATGGTACAAATATAGTCGATAATCGAGTTGAAAAATTAATATAAAGTCAATGTTTTATTGGAAATAAAGATGGTCAAAATGTACTTTATTTGCTTTCATTAAGCAATTCCATTAGCTCCTACCCTATTTTGAAGTATCAACCGCCTTTTAAGTTATGTAACTAGATTTCCTGGTTACTTACTTGTTGGTTAGTGACTGAATTTTTCAGATATTCTCGGTTTGAAAATTTCTTATTATTTTAAAGCACAAGTGTCAACCAAGTAAAACTTTGTATTAAATTGTGTCTAATATAAATATTTAATAATATAAATAAGCTGTGTATTTTAAAATATAGACAAACAAATCATGCATATGAACTGCTTTTTATTCAAATGATTGATGAAGAGAAAGCAAAAGATAGTAATCAATGAGATTTATTAAATTTAATCTCTACAGGTCTTTAATTTCTCTTGGGTATATCCCCAGAAGAGGAATTGCTGGATCATATGTTAGTTCTATTTTAAATTTCTATAGGAACCTTCACACTTTCTTGCACAATGGCTGTACCAACTTGTAGTTCCACGAAGAGTGTACAAAAGTTCCCTTTTCTCCGTGCACTGCAAAAATGAAATTACCTATTAAATATATTAGAACATTCATGTTCATGGAGACACTGTTCATAATAGCCATGATATGGAAACAGCTGAAGTGTCCATTGATAGATAGATAAAGAAATTGTGATATAATGTATATATGTATATATGTAATCTAATATATAATGAAATATTATTCAACCTTTAAAAAAGAGATTCTGCCATTTGCCACAACAAGAATGAACCTAACATCATTAAACTAAGTGAAACAATCAGATAAAGAAATAAAAATACTGCATGACCTCATTATATGTGGAATCTAAAAAAAAAAAAATGTCAACTTCTCAAAGGAAAATTAAACAATGGTTACCAGGAGTAGGGGGTGAAGGGAGGAGAAAAACGGGAGGATGTCAGTCAAAAGATACAAAGTAGCAGATATATAGAATAAACAACTCTAGAGATTTAATCTACAATGTGAGGACTACAGTTAATAATAATGCATTCAAGATTTTTGCTAAAAGAGCGTATTTTACATGATCTTGCCACACACACACACACACGTGTAATTATGTGAGAAAATGGTATATTATTTTGTTTGACTCTTGTAACCATTTCACTGCCTATGTTAAAACACCATATTGTGTTCCCTAAATATATGCAATATAATATAAAACATTAATTCCTCCTTGGAATCTTTGTTTCATGAATCTCAGAATTAACTGATTTGAAATAATCAGCAATCTTTCTCTATCTCTATTTTATTTTTGTTACCATGAATAATAACAATTTTTAATACCGTGACTTTTTAACTCAATATTTAGAAATAAAAATGTCCAATTGTAGACCAGGCATGGTGGCTCACATTGTAATCCCAGTGCTTTTGGGGGCCAAATGGGAGGAGGGCTTGATTCCAGCCATGTTCAAGACCAGCCTGGACAACCTAGCAAGACCCCATCTGTACTTTTTTTTTTTAATTAGCCAAGTATGGTGACACAAACCTATAGTTCTACTGCTAGGTTTGTGTTACCAGACCTGTGTTACTAGTCTACTACTAGGTAGACTGAAGCAGAATGATCTCTTGAGCCCAGGAGTTTGCATCTGCAGTAAGTGAACACACCACTGCACTTCTGTCTGGGCAATATTGCAAGACTTTGTCTTTAAAAATAGTAAATACATCATAATTACATCCTGCAAAAATGAAATTATGTATTAAAGATATTTGAACTTTCATGTTCATTGAGACACTATTCACAATAGCCATTAAAATTGATTTTTAGGATTATTGAGTAAAATTATTTATCCTGAATATTTTATGCACCCTAAATTATTTCCCTCTTGAGTGCTAACTCATATATCCCAGTCCTATTTATTACCCAGATTCCTTGGAAAATTTGACATATTCACTTCATTTTATTTTAGAGTTTGCTACTCAAAATGAAGAGGAGTTATGATTCCATGAAAAAACATTTTAAGGACAATTATTCATTCTGGTCAGCATCAAACTTTTCAGAACAACATATTGTGGCTTTTCTTCTTATGACCTCCTAGTAAAATGGAATCAGAATAAACAAATAAGAAAACAAATTGTCCTTCATGAGTACTCTAAGTATGTAAATGGAAAATATTTCTATCTGATGCAATAGCTTAAAGAGAAAACTCATTTAATTGTATAAAAAGAGGTATTTTTTAACTAGGATGAACTTTTCGAAATCAATGAAAATCTAAATATCGTCAATTTTATATTAGAATACCACAGATATTTTTAAGAGAAATGTTGCTTTAAAATGATTACCTGTAATTAAACCTAACATTTTTTAGTGTGTGCTTTATTTTAAAAGGATACTTCCCTGTTCTATTGCATATTTGACCAGCGTTCCCATAAGTGAGGCAACAAAAATAATGACAGCTTAATGTGTAATAAATTATGTGATGGGTTTGTCCGTCCTGCTCAGCTGATAGTGAGAGAAAAGAAAAGGAAAAATTTTACTATAAATAAATATTTATCTCTTGGATTTGAAGGTTTATATTTGTGGTTAGAAATGTATAATTACTAAAAGACCATGCATAATATGCCTGTTAGTTTTTACAAGTCTGAATATTATGTGATTTAATTTTAAGAATATTTCATGCCATATATTGCTCAGTTTTACTAATTCCTATGTACATTGGTATATTTGGAGAATTTTTAATCCTTGAATATATGTATTCAAATATTTTACATTTGTAGCTGGAAGGATGCCATGGGCAAAGCCAATGAGAGGAAAACAATTATATCAAATAAAGGATGATTGAATTCTGTTTCTTTGAAGTAATGTTTGGTATATTTGATTCAATCATAGGAAATCATTTAATACTTAAGTGAGCTATACAAGTGAAAGCATGTTTCTTTAGCATCTGTCTTTAATAGCTCTTATACAAAATTATGTGTTCCTGTGATTTTCTTCAATGTTAATATTAATGAAAGGAATTAACATGGTGTGAATATACTTCACAGCATGGTATGCCACAGGAAATAATGCCAAATACATAAGTAGAATTAATAATTAAAATTAGGCACATACTAATTATCACAGCATGAATATCTACATTCTTACTGACAACCATCCCTGAAGATATTACTGAGAATAAGTAAGAAAAGGTTATTTTGTAATTCAAGACAAATGTTGTTTCACTAAGAACTTCAATAACAAACTGTGAGTTCTGGTTTATGTGTATGTGTCTGTATATTTATCTTGGTTTTCATGGGAGATAGAAGTGAATGGGTGACCTGACTATACTAACATCCCATGCCACTTAGGGTAAATTCTTTATACAAAATAAATCTTACATTTCAAAAATATCATTACTACATGCTAACCCACTAAGTAAGTAGCAACTGCTGCTCAAACTACTGGCATTTATAAGCCAAATTAATCCCTCAGCAGAACGATCAATTACTATAGAATTAGAAATTTTTGAGTTCCTTATAATAGTTAAATCCAGTAAATTTTAATATCTTAACTCCACAATTGTCTTCCATCATCATCTCTTTGACACTGCCTTGAAAAAAGCACAGCTCACGCGTGTAATTCCAGCACTTTGGGAGGCCGAGGCGAGTGGATCACAAGGTCAAGAGATCGAGACCATCGTGGTCAACATGGTGAAACCCCATCTCTACTAAAAATACAAAAAATTAGCTGGGCATGGTGGCACGTGCCTGTAGTCCCAACTACTCGGGAGGTTGCGGTGAGCCAAGATCGAGCCATTGCACTCCAGCCTGGGTAACAAGAGCAAAACTCTGTCTCAAAAAAAAAAAAAAAAAAAGAAAAAATCCACAGTAGCTAGGTATCATGTGACATATCTATATACACACACACACAGTGTATATATATACAATAAAATTATATAGTTTTTAAAAAGAAGTCATGAAGCAAGATGAAGTACATGTAGAAATATAATAAATTAGGCATTTTTATAATATATAACACTTATATCATTAACAAATATCAAAAGTATATTCTTGCATCATTTTAGGTAGTACAAAATTATATCTGATTGACCGAAAATATGAATTAAAAAAATAAACTATATAACTACTAATACAATAAACGTGTGGTTGAAATACATAGTCTCAAAAAAGAGAATGACTCAAGAAGTAGAAAACATAAATAAGGAACTGATATATTTTAAAGAGAAAAATTTAAATACTAGTACAATTAATCACATTTAAATAATTAAAATTTGAATGACAATAATTTGAAAAATTTAAAATATAACCTAAATAATTAATACTTAGAATGCATAGTTTAATACCAGTATAGAAGGAAGAACTTCACAATAGTAAAACATAAAATGTTCAATAAAAATAAATCTCAGTATGAATCAAATAAATATACAGTTAAAACAATAACAGAGCATTTACCTCATTAGCAAAGATTTAATGGGAACAAAAGCAGGTAAAGTGGTGAAATTGAATTCCCTGCAATTATTGGTGAAAATATAAATCTAGTAATAATTGTCAATAGATTTTACATATATACACACATACGCAACTTCATCTAAAGATTGCTGTTCTAGAAATGGGTCTTGTTAGAAATACTCTTTAAATACATAGCTAAAATAAGCTTAATTAAATTATATTTTAATATTAAGAGTTAGGCATACATGTAAATGATTAACAGCCAAATCAGTTACATGTCTACATAATAGTATGGAGTTCTTAAAAGGTGGGCTGCTATTATAAGACATAGGAGAAGGCTGTATAGCGGGCAGCCATGAATAATGAGCATACCATGTTTTCTATCATGAAGAGAACAGTAATATAAACTAAAACAAGTGTGGCAATTTTTACTTTGAAAAAATATCTCCTCTTTCATCCACATCACGTGTATTATGGGCCTTCATGATATGATGCAATAGCACACATAAAATAGTGTCCATTTATATATCTACTATGAAAAATCAGTGGTCATGGACAATATTCATCTCTGCAGTAAAACAAGAAAAATCAAAGTAATCTATACAGCTTAAAACATGAATGGCTACAAATTTCATAAAAAGCTAAATTGTACTTTACTGAAAATGCCTCTTTGGTGATAACAAACTTCTGGTTGATGCATTTATTAGTTTTTTATGGCTTCTTAATAAATCATGGTACAGGAATTTCAAATTCTTACAAAGTAATGTGGTGGAAGAAATTACTGGAAAATAAAATAACAATAGAACTATGAAAACCAAACATGAAGTGTTTTGTTATTATTTTTTTTATTTTGGTGAAAAACACAGCTTAATCAAGTTGCTTTCTGAACACTTAACCCATAAAGTTTGTGATTACTATAATCAGTAGAGATTAAAGAGATTCATGAGCACAGCAAGGAGAGAAATAGAATTTGAACAATGGGTGCAAAAAATGAATGCTTCACGAAAAATCCATGCCTTGTAAAACACTGGCTGCAGCCTGACCTATCTCCAACCTTCAAAAAGTCAAAGCAGGTGTTGTTAATCTTCTTCCAAATCCTACTCTCCTTCCTCTGGCTCTTTCTGAATGAAATGAGAGAACATGGAGGGTAGAGACAGTCTCGATAGATCAAAGGCTATGCGATGTTAAGAAATAGAATGAAAACAAAAGGCATATCACTGCCTAATACTCTGCTTTGCTAGTAACATGTAGCAAATGTAATGGTCCATTAACTGCCAAATAAAATTATTCCAAAATAGAGATATGTGTCATTTATATGGGAAATTATGTAATAAAGTAAGTACTCAAATAATAAAAGTAATCAGCTGGAGAATTACTTTCAGAACTTATGGAAGGAGAGATAAAATATGAACATAAAACAAGTAGGAAAAAATCAGTACAAAATATTTATTTGTCACTAATGGTTTGGGATATTCTGATTACTTTTAGCTATATATTCTGCTTGTTCCCTTACAGAGATAAAATGAATCATAAAAAATATTGTGACCTTTTTACACTGTGGGTTTACTATTCAATCATCTTTAGAATGTTATGAACCATTACATTCAAATAAATGATTCATGAACATTCAAAGTAGAAATCAGAGTCAGCACTCTGAAGAGTGGCTATATTCCCAGATGTGACAATATATTTTCTGTGATATAGTCAAACAAGGAGAAAGAATTTTCCTCACATGTCTTCATGCATGATTTTCTGGTATACAGAATCTTGAGAAATTGAAAATCTAAGTCATATAGACTTGACTAGATTCATTGTTAAAACCTCTTGGAGTTTTTTTTTCTAGAAATTATTAGCTCATGGTCATTTTGGGGTGCAGAATAAGACTTTTCTTAATCTTATTCTATTGATCTACAATATAAAATATTATCATAAATATTTCAAGACAATCAGTGAAGAAAACAATGAAAATATAATCAGTCTCTGCCTGCTTTTATTAATAAAGTTAAACCTGACTTTGATAGACAATCAAAATATGCTTTGCTTCTTGGGATATTTTTACAGATTTAGTCAAAGTACATTATAATATTTTGTTTTGTAAGTGAAAAATGTTCATCTGGAACACGTTAAAGAAGAGTCCACAAACTAAACCATTACCATTTATTAAAGTAAATGTAGAGATTCAAAGATTTCCACGAAAAAAAGGGAAAAAATAGTGGAAATAATACAATCAAATTTATCTAGAAAGTAAAAGAACAGAGATATGGAAAAAAGAACCACTGTTTAAATGTGTAGGAATACTGAAACAATAGTATAGTACAAAATGTGTGGTGTACCAAGCCCTCTTGCAAAGAATTGAATAAAATCTGATTATTTTTGTCAAAGAGCAAAAATAAAGTTAAGTCAATGTGTTTTCCACAAAACTCTATCTAACCAGGAAATATGTACATACATATGTAAGTTATAAGATGAAAACCATGCTATCTCTATTTTTAAATAGACAAACCTAGAAACATCACTTTTATGCCTATTTTCAAAGAAGCTTAATAATGTTGCAAGGACGTATCCTTCAGCCCTGCCTTTCTTCTTTCTACAGTCTTCTGGCATGTACTGAAATCAACACAAGTTTCGATGGCAGAAGAACATCAACAGATAAGTGACCTAGGAGGGACTGACATGAATAGAATAAATATTGCACAATGGGAGTTAGTGGGAATTGCTGTCCTGGAGACAGGCTAGGCAAATTAGAGGAGGTTTTGATGCATATTAGTACAAGATAGCTGATTTTATGTTTCTCAGTAAGAGAGTAAGGGGGCTAGATAGACATGTGATAGATTTTATTTGGGTAGACCTTAGTTCTAAATGCAATGCCGCATCACTGTACATTCATTTTACTTTCATTCTGAATTTCTAAACATATTGAATTTTTTATTATCCAGACCAGTGGAGGGTAGGATTTACGTAGATGAAGCAAATTGAAGAAATGCAAACTTTTTTATATTTAGGTTTAATGTCTATGATTTTGTTCCAGCCCTAGCTGAAAATTTCTTAATTACATTTAGTTTAGGCAACATTCAAATTATTTGATATTCATTGAAAATACCTAAATCCCCAATAGTAGCCATGAAGCCTCCTGAGAGGCTGATAAAGTCAGTTATTAATATATTTAGGGTACTTTCTATAATGATTTTTAGGGCAGAATAGAGAGGATTCCCTTTTACCACTAATATCACCACATACCCCATTTGTATACCAGGTGCAAAACTTAATCACATCAACAGTACTTTTTAAATTATATATTTTTAAAAGTCTAATTCTTATTGGCTTCTGTACCTAACCAGCCTAAACTCCCAGTAGAAAGTACAGATTGAACATCCTTAATCTAAACGTCCAGTCTGAAATGTTCTGAAATCTGAAACTTTTTGAGCATAGACATGACACCTCAAGTTGAAAATTTCACATTTGACCTCTTGTGATGGGCCGTAGTCAAAGAGCAGTCAAAACTTTGTTTCATGCATGAAATTATTAAAATATTGTATAAAATTTTCTTCAGGCTATGAGTATTTTTGCATTTAGACATGGGTGGCATCCCCAAGAAATATCATTTTATATATATGAAAATATTTTAAAATATAAAACAATCCAAAATCCCAATCACTCTGGTCCTAGATCAATAATACAGGCTAGTATGTACTTATCAAAAACTGTAAGTATGCGGTAATTTATATGTGCGGATAATGAGAAACATCTGTTAAATACTATTAAGCATAAACTGGATAATAAAATGTAATATTCAAATATAGCTGCAAAACCATATAAATATCTCTGTGGTATACATGAATAGGAACGAAAATAAACTTAATAAATAAAATAAAGCTAAACCAATTATCTGGGCATGGTGGCACATGTCTGCAATCCCAGCTACTAGGGAGACTGAGGCAAGAGAATAGCTTGAACCTGGGAGACGGAGGTTGTAGTAAGTCAAGGTCACATCATTGCACTACAGCCTGGGTAACAGAGCAAGACTCTGTCTCAAAAAAAAAAAACAATAATCATAATAATAAAGCTAAACCACAGAATTAGAGTCAACATATCTGCTTTCATAAAATGTTCACTCCCCTCTATAATGTTTTTTATGTTCATAATAATGTCTTACATCTTAAATTTCAACAATAGTAAACATTATCCCAGATATTAATGAACTTATTAATGTGTCCTTACATCCACGGACTTTTGTTATGTAACTTCAAAATATATTTAATTACACTTAAATGTATTTATATAATAAGCAGAAAATAATATAATTGAATAAAATCATAATGCAAGTTTGATCAAAAGAAACATAAAAGTAATATGACTGACACAAAACTTATTCATTGACTATTCCTGTGTTTAATACAATATTCTAAAATAGAGATCTGTTGGTTAAGTACAGTCTCTTGGGTCTTTCTAAAATGAGTCAGAAGGTGGTGAGATATTTTTCTGTTATGGCTATAATGCATAACTAAAGACTCATTCCTTCTCTTCCCTCCCTCCCTCCTTTCCTCCCTCTCTCCCTCCCTCCCTCCCTTCCTTACTTCCTTTCTTCCCTCCCTTCTTCCCTCCCTCCTTCTATTATGGCTATAATGCATAACAAAGACTCCTTCTTTCCTTCCTTCCTACCTTCCTTCCTTCTTTCCCTCCCTCCCTCCCTTCTTCCTTCCCTCCTTCTCTCCTTCTCTTTCCATCCTTCCCTCCTTCCTTCCTTCCTTCCTCCCTCTCTTTCTGCCTTCTTGCCTTCCTTCTCTTTATTCCTCTGTCCATTCATCCATTTATTATTCAACCCTTCATTCATTCAACAGATATTCCTGCATGACAATTGCATCCAAGTGTAAACAGATTATCATATAAACAAACATTACTGGTGTTTATCTATATAACCAATGAGGTACAAAAACAAACAAACAAACAAAAAAACACTACCACATAACTACATTGCATTCTAAATAACATGTTTTTTGAAAGTATAAGGAAAGCTCTTTATTTAAAGGTGTCCTCAGGAAAAGTCTATTTAGAAATGTGAATAAAATTGCTGAGAGAATAGTTTCTTCTGAATTCTTCCTCCTACAGAATAAAATCTATTTAATATTCTAAATTAATTTTCTCTGATTCTTGCAATATTATAGAATACTTAATGGATCACAGTGTTACTGCTCACCAGACTATGCATCCCTCAGTCTACAACACACTGTTATGTAAGGACCTACATCATCTATTCCCCATATGAAATGTAATTTTATTGAAGGCAGGGTACACTTGTATAACAAAACTCAGCTGAGAAGAAATAGAAAACGTGAATATTCCTACAAATATTTAAAAAATGTAATCCATCTTTTAAAACCTTTGAAAGGGAACACAAGTCCCAGCTATTTTCACTGGAAAATTCTACTGAACATGAAAAGAAGAAATAACACCAATTCTATGCATCCCTTCCAGAAAATAGAAAAGGAGTGTGATGGTTAATTTTATGTGTCCACTTGATTGGGCTAAGGAATGCCCAAGATAGCTGCTAGAACATTATTTCTGGTGTGTCTGTGAGGGTACATCCAGCAGAGATGAGCATTTAAATCAGTAGCTGAGTAAAGAAAATCATTCTCACCAATGTGGGTGGACATTATCCAACCTATTGTGGGCCCAAATAGAACCAAAAGGAAACAATGAGCAAATTTGCTCTCTCTTCTTAAACTGAGACATCCATCTTCTTTTTTCTGCCCTTAGACATCAAATCCTAGCTCTCTGGCCTTCAGACTCAGACCAGGAATTGCATCATCACCTCCCTACACCCAACCCACAGGCTTTAGGACTTGGACTGAATTATGCCACCATCTTTCATGGTTTGCCGGCTTGCAGATGGCAGACTGTGGGACTTCTCAGTCTCCATAATCATGTGATCCAATTTCTATAAAACATACACACATACATATATCACATATATCCTCTCAGTTCTGTTTCTTTGGAGAACCCAGATTAGAGCAAGAAGGGAGAATTAACTTGATACTAAAATCTGAGACAGCCAGTATAAGAAAAGACCAATATTCATTTTGAACATAGATGCAAAAATCTACAAAGAATTATTTTCAAATTAAATATATCCATATGTAAAAAGAATACTACATCAAATATAACCTAGTGGGATTTATTCCACTAGAAATACAAAGTTAGGTCAACATTCAAAACTCAATCTATACCTCATCCTATTAACAAAATAAAGAAGAAATACATCTGGGCCTGGTGGCTCTCTCCTGTTATCCCAGCTATTTGGGAGGCTGATGTGGGCGGATAACTTGAGGCCAGAAGTTGGAGACCAGCCTGTCCAATGTGATGAAACCCTGTCTTTACTAAAAATACAAAGGTTATCCAGGAGTGGCTGTCCCAGCTGTAGTCTGAGCTACTCGAGAGGCTGAGGTGGGACAATCGCTTGAACCTAGGAGGTGGAGACTGCAGTGAGCAGAGATTGTGCTACTGCACTCCAGCCTGGGTGAGAGTGAGACTCTGTCTCAAAAAAAAGAAGAAAATACTATATAACTCTATTGATAGATATTTTAAAAAAGATCTGTTAAAATACAACATGCATTCTCCCCTCCTGGGGCTCTATGGCCAACAGACCGCCCTGAGAAGGCAAGGAAAAGAAGGCTGAGCTCAACAGAGGCTGCGTGAGGCTGCACTACCACAGATTGCACTGTAGAAGAGCATGTAGTCTGACCTGGCTTTTTTCAGTTTCCCACCAGATCCAGCCAGATGCCAGAAGCAGAGTGGAGTAGACAGAAAATCAAACATCTGATCAACTGAACAAACATTGTCAAGTATGTGCCAACTACTTTGAGACCGCTTATGATCTGTAGAAGCAGTGCTTGTAGGATGGTTATTTAAAATAATGCAATATCAACAATAGTTGAGGCCAGCAGTCATTTAAACAATCTCCATGATGGGGAAAATGAAGAAAAGAATTGAGTGAAGATGAAATCAGAACACATGAAGCAGAAAAAGTTTACGAAACTGAAAAGGATAATGCCACACACACTCAGAGAAACCAGTAACAACAATGCTCAGAACCCCAGTACAGAGAAGGGGCTGAAGAACAGGATTAGGATCTTTTACCATAAATCTTTGACAAAAAGGAAAACAAAAAGTACATAAAGTCTCTATTTGAAGTTTTGATTCTCATGGGAAAGCTAAACATAAAGTCTCTATTTGAAATGTTGATTCTTATGAGAAAGCTAAACATTCCTTCTGGGGTGATGAAACCCCAGAAAGTTGTTTTACTCCTGGTAACTTTCAAGCACTGCTGGAGTGCTGGATAAATTCTAGTGAAGAGGTCCTAAGAAAGCACTTTGAGACAACAGTGGCTAACACACTGTTCTGTTTGGAAACACAGTAGAGTCATATGCTAGAAACCTGTGAGAGCTGCATTAGGGAAGAAAGTCTAAGGGAAGTGAGAATCTCACACTTCTTTGTCATTATCACTCTTTGTCAGTTTGTGTTGCTATAAAGGAATACCTGAGGCTGGGAAACTTACAAAGAAAAGAGGGTTTATTTGGCCTATGGTTCTGCAGGGTGTACAAGAAGCATGGCACCAGCATCTGCATCTGGAGAAGGACTCAGCCTGCTTCAACTCAGGGTGGAAGGCAAAGGAGAGCAGGTGCATGCAGAGACAACATGACTGGAAAAAGAGAAGCGGGGGAGATGCCAGGTTCCTTTCAACAAGCAGCAGTTGGAGGAACAAAGAGAGCAAGAACTCACACATTACCACAAGGATGGCACCAAGTGATTCATGAGAGATTTATCCCATGACCCAAACCCCTCCCGCTAGACCCCACCTTTAACATGGGGCATCAAATTTTAACATGAGTTTGGAGGGTCAAATATCCAAACCACAGCCATCACTGACAGTGTAGTGGACATATCAGGGGAAGAGCACCCACTTCTGTTGGTGAGGTTTGTTTGTGAATCTCATAACCTGAGAGAGGACTCTGTGGGCTTCCTGCCTTACGAAGTTGAAGCAGAAATTTTGGCTGTGAAATTTCACACTACCATAACTGAAAAGTGGGGACTAAATATGGAGTGTTACTGTCATGGCCAAGTTTACACTGTGGGCAGTGGATTCTCTTCCAAAATAAAAGTTGTTTCTTCTAGACTTTTAGAAATACATCCTCAAGCTATCTACCCACTCTGCCTTTCCTGTGCCTTTCCTCATGTGATTGGCAAAATCAGTGCCTGTCATGGGTTGCATTAGGAACAACTGCAGAAGTTTCTTCCTTTTTCCACCGATCACAACTGCTTTTAGGAGTGGACAATGTCATTTCTGCTCTTTTTCAAAACAGGGAAAAATGGGTAAATGACTAAAGGAAATTTGGTATTCTCATTGGATAGGCAGGCATGGTGCTTTTAAAATTTTAGTGGACCTCATGCTAGCACTTCTTTATGTCTAAATGATAAAAATGGTGATGCAATATTAGATGGAATAACTGTGTAGCCAGCTAAGAATTTGTCCTCATTGTTAATTTTGATTTCATTGTTACCATTGTTTTAAAAATGTCCTATCCTTTACAAGAACCCTTTGAATAAATTTTCAGGGTCACATCTCTGATACCATCTTTGTAGGGAGTAGTTTGAAGGCAGTACTACATTCATTTAAGGAAGTGTTGGAAGATCTTAAAGTCTATCATTATTTTTAGTTTGAGGAAGCACAGATTTGGCAATCAAACTTGATAGTCAAATGAAACTCCCTGGGATATTCCATAGAGCTTAGCAAGGTAACATGGCATATCAACTGACCTCTGAGTGTTTTTATCAACAAACCCAAACGTTCCAACAGTGGTGCACATTTTTCAGAAACTGTAAGATACATTCTCAGAACAGTACTGCAGAACTGCTTATTTCTGGTACCTTCAGTCACAGGACAGCTTAAATTCAATACATCTGAGGAACACCATGCTGACAAGTACAGAAGTGACTTACTCAATCCTGACATACTCTCAGCCGAGTTTCCTTGTTGAAGAGTCAAATGGAAACACAGAGGTAAAGATACAGAACTTCTGTCCCTCATGTATGAAACACTCCACCTACCTGAGGTTGGTTTTTCCTAATGTGAATGCATTGATGAATTCTTCCAGTGATGAAAATTGAGAATAAGTACTATGAAAATGTATGAAAGTGTCTCAAGCATAGTTAAACACTTTGATGGAACAAAGGTTGAGTAACTCAGCTTTGCTTAACAAAACTTTTGATATAAAATACACCAGATTTAATGGGGAGTACACAAATCAAACTCTATACAACTAAGTTAGAGCTTCCTGTGGATAGTTCAGAAACCAGTGAAAATGCCTAAAAGACTTTTAAGATATGTCTTCTTTTATATTTGATATTTGGAAGAAAAGCTGTAAGGTGTATCTTTGCCTATAGGCCTTCCATTGAATACATTATCCATTAATGATCTGTGTACTTAAAAGGCCTCAGTTTTAACTGTCGTGCCTTGCAGACAGATCTGTTCTTCCAGGATATAGTATGGAAAGGGCTGCGTTTCATTTCTGTGTGATCTCTGCTAGTGTCATTCTGGAATTGTTTAGGTTAATCCATTCTAGACATAACATTTATTTCTACTTGGCAGGGACATGGATGAACCTGGAAACCATCATTCTCAGCAAACTGACACAAGAACAGAAAATCAAACACTGCATGTTCTCACTCATAGGCAGGTGTTGAACAATGAGAACATGTGGACACAGGGAGGAGAGCATCACACACTGGGGTCTGTGGGGGGGACTTAGGGGAGGGACAGTGGGGGCTAGGGAGTTGGGGAGGGATAACATGGGGAGAAATGCCAGATACAGGTGATGGGGAGGAAGGCAGCAAACCACATTGCCATGTATGTATGCAACAATTTTTAATGTTCTTCATATGTACCCAAAAAACTTAAAACACAATAATATATATATATATATATTTTTAAAAAGGACAAATTTTTAGTAGACACTTGATCAAAAAGATGTACAAGGTAGGCACATGAAAAATTCAGATGAAAAATATGTACATGAAAATATGTTTACCATCTTCCATTTGAAAAATGCAAATTAATACTATAATGAGATGCTACTACACAATTGTTGCATTTATAAAAGCTTACAGTCTCATGTGCTGTTGAAGACGCAGAGCAACTGCAACACTCATACGTTGCTGGTGGGGATGTAAAATTGTATAGCTGTGCTGGAAGTTTGAGGATTACAGCAATTCTACTTCTAAATATAGAATTTGGGTTGATTAGTATTAAGTGTCAACTTGATTGGATTGAAGGAACAATGTATTGTTCGTGAGTGTGTCTGTGAGGGTGTTGCCAAAAGAGATTAACATTTGAGTCAGTGGACAAGGAGAGGCAGACCCACCCTCAATGTGAGTGGTCACCATACAATCAACTTCCAGCACAGCTAGAATAAAGTGGGCAGAAGAGAGGAGAAGCTGACTTGCTGAGTCTTCTGGCCTTCATCTTTTTCTTGTGCCGGATGCTTCCCACCCTCAAACATCAGACTCCAAGTTCTTTGGATTTTGGACTCTTGGACTTACACCAGTGACTCTCAGGCCCTCTGCCATGGACTAAAGGCTGCACTGCTGGCTTCTCTACTTTTGAGCTTTTGGGACTCAGGCTGAGCCACTTCTTGCTTCCTTGCTCCTCAACTTGTAGACGGCCTGTTGTAGGACTTCACTTTTGTGATCCTATGGTTTAAATCTCCTTAGTAAACTCTATTTTATATATACGTATATCCTATTAGTTCTGTCCCTCCAGAGAACTCTAATACATGTGCCAAAAAAAGTATGTGAACAAGATTTATAACACCTTTATTCATAGTCATGTTAAAACTAGAAACCACCAAAACACCCTTTAATAGGTGAATGGGTAAAAAAAAAACTGGTTCATTTATATAATGGAAGATTACTCAAAAATGAAAAGCAATGGATACTCAGAAATGAAAGGTTGTGGATAACACATAAAAATCTGAAAGACAGTATGCTAAGTGAATAAAGCCAGTATCCAAATGTTGCATCCTGTGTAGTTCCATTTCAAATAACACTCTGAAAAAGATTAAACTGTAAGAACAGAGAAAATATTGATAGTTGCCAAAGATTAACTCAGAGGAGAGTGAAAGAATTTTTGGAGATGAGGGAAGTATTTCCTATGCCTACCATGTTGGTATTATTAAAATCAATCAACAAATCTAGAGAAACCCACAAAAACACACACTAAAAATAATTTTACTGTATGCTAATAAAAAATGTATGTTCCAATACATGAGGACATTAAGATGCTCTGCTTGTCATATTTTTCAGTCAGTACATTGAGAAAGGGTAGCCACCATCTCTAAACATTTCCAGTTTCCATGTGAACAAAGACATTCAAAAAAACAGGGAGAAAAAAAAGAAAACATGAACAACTATTTAATGCTTAAACCAGAGTGGTATACATATCATTTCTGCTAATATGTTCTTAAGAAAAACTCACATGACCATATCTAGCTCTGAGGTGTTGGGAAGTATAATACAACCTCGTCACTGGAAGAAGAGCTGGATTATTAAGAACCTTAATCACTACCTCACTGGCTAAATAGTTTATAAATTCCTTTGTGGAAGGGCTAAAGACAGATATTCTACTACACTCTATTATTCCCCAAGTTATGTTTCCTTTGCTTTGCCTCTATTTGGAAAAGGTAATGCAGAGATATCTGGCCATTTGCCAGAAGTGCAAAAGCACATTAATACTTTTTGTAAGAAGAATTGGTACTTTGTGATGAGAAGGAAATGTTTGGTCAAGGTTCACAATGGCACTAAAATAATCATTTGTCTGGGGTAGGAACAATCTCAACCTGGCCATAAAAATCTCTTCTTTTATTAACTGAAAATGAGTATTTGCTAGAACACAGACCTAGTGATATAATAAAAGTGAAAATAATTAGAAAAAAATTAAATACTACTTAGTTACAGAGGTTAATCAATATTTTATATTATCACATAATTACAATGATTAAATCTTAAAAGTTGAATAGTGCTTGAAAAGTTATAAGTAGTTCTATCTATACAAATTCATAACGATAAATACAGTTGTTTTTTTCTTTATAAGAAGAAAAAATTAGATTATTTAAAACCAGATATCTTTGAAGATTTTGACTCCTAAGCCTGCCTAAAGTAGGCCTTGAAGAAATATCTTTTCAATTTGGATATAATAAAAATTCTCTTTTTGATAATGTATTTATTTTCATTTTCCATTTACATTTACCAATTAGTCATCTTTGGCTTCAGAATAATAGTATTTAAGATCTGTAAACTAAAAAACAAATCAATCTCTTTTCCTCTTTCCTATTCCAATGCCTTGTGATTTTAAAAAGAATTTTGTAGTAAATTCAATTGAGAGATTACAAAGAGATGTGGGAGAAACATGCATATCATAGAACTGTTAGTCCTTTAGAAATAACAATTGAAAGAGATCACAAAAATGTGTGAAAACTTTTTATAGAATTTAATTGTCTTGTTATATCTCATGTACAAATAAAACATTTTTAAAATGATTTCCCTTTAGGCTTTGAACAAACTAGCATTACAGAAAATTTACAAAAGTCTTTCTTTGTAGATGCCAACACCATGTAATTGCACTGGACGACAAGGGGTGATGAGTTTTCTCAAGTACTATATAAAACCACTGACCTGAAACACAGTAGCAAAACTTAGCTTTGCATCAAATAATGTTTCTTTTGTGTCTTTTTCTTTCTCTGCAAGATTTATTTTTTAGAGTATGACAGTTTTTGCTTTTTTCTAATACATATTTTATTGCGTTTTAGGTTTTGGGATACATGTGAAGAACATGCAAGATTGTTGCATAGGTGCATACATGGCAATGTGGTTTGCTGCCTTCCTCCCCTTCACCTATATCTGATATGTTTCCCCATGTTATCCCCCCCAACTCCCCACCCCCCACTCTCCCTCCCCTAATTCCCCCCGACAGACCCCAGTGTGTGATGCTCCCCTCCCTGTGTCCATGTGTTCTCATTGTTCAACACCCGCCTATGAGTGAGAGCATGTGGTGTTTGATTTTCTGTTCTTGTGTCAGTTTGCTGAGAACGATGGTTTCCAGGTTCACACATGTCCCTACAAAGGACACTAACTCATTCATTTTTTATGGCTGTATAGTATTCCATGGTATATATGTGCCACATTTTCCCTGTCCAGTCTATCATCGATGGACATCGGGGTTGGTTCCAGGTCTTTGCTATTGTAAACAGTACTGCAATGAACATTCATGTGCATGTGTCCTTATAATAGAACGATTTGTAATCCTTTGGATATATACCCAGTAATGGAATTTTTGCTTTATAAAATGTTGCTTTTCTCTCTCCAAAATAAAACTTTAAATGACAACCTATGGAAAATTAATTTCTTGAAAAAGTCCCAATGTTTTTCTTTACTGTTGTTTATCTGATGTTACCATGGTGTATTACTACTAAAATAAGAATCATCCATCAACATGAAATAACCAACCAATATTTATAATACTGATCATATTGGTCAATTATGGCTTTTTTATTAAAGATCAAAATCATCCAGTTTAGAAATTATAGAAAGCATACAATTCACAAGGAACAAATCCCAAATATAACACTAAAGACATTTGTTCTGTATCATCACTTGAAAATATTAGAAGCAAGAGGCTCCAAATTTCATTAGGACAAAGACCAGAAGAATGATTATGTGTGCTGGTTAATGAAATATTTTAATCCCTGTTCTTTGCTTTATATTGAGCTACTTGGTTCTGCTATATCATCATGTTCCCCAGCAATAACACCAATTCTAGCAGCTGATTTCAAATCCCTACTCTTCTCTCACATGCTGACCCCTGCCACCATTGGCGGAACTTTATAGCTTACTCAGGCTAAGCTGTATGGCTATCAGCTCACATGACTCGTAAACACTACTGATGAAATTCTAGCAGTGAGCCAGGCACAGCAGAGCTCATAGCCTCAAAAGTCAAAAATAGTACCAGCCAAAACTTGCAGGAAATTGCTGCAATCAAGATTAGAAATAATGCTCTTTACCTATGAACTAAACTGATTGCACAGCATGTGTTTCATCTTAAAAATACAGATGAATTTTAAACATATCTCATAAACAGACATTTTGGTATTTTCATTTAAAGTACTCAACTACTTTCTATGTAGGCCACCTATATATGTTCCTATAAACTCTTAACAAAATATTTCTTTAGATCTCAGACTTTACACCTATGAAATGTGAATGAATGATAATCTCTTAAATTCTTTCTTGCATTAATATTCTTTAATTCTATGCCATTTTATTGTTCTCGAAAGATGTGGAGTGAGAACTCAGTCCAAGCTCCAATTTTTCAAAGTATAGTAGGACAAAAATCTAACTGGATAAGTCCTTTATTTATCATGAACCATAAATTACATAAAATTGAATCGAAGTTAGGAAAAAGATAAAAACTATAGATGTTATGTAGACGATACAGTTTATTTACTTTTATTGCAATAAACTTAAGAGATTTTGATGAACAACTGGCACAGATCTATTACCACGGCCAGACAGAATGGCTTAAGACTAATAATTCTTTCCACCAGCACCATCAAAAAAAATATCATTTTGGGTAGGCTTCATTAATTTTTACCTAATTTAACAACAAAACAAATTTACTAATCAATGAATCTAGGGATATATTCTATAACTGTTTCATCTTGGAAGTTTTTTTTTTTTTTTTTTTTTTTTTTTTTTGAGACGGAGTTTCGCTCTTGTTACCCAGGCTGGAGTGCAATGGCGCGATCTCGGCTCACCGCAACCTCTGCCTCCTGGGTTCAGGCAATTCTCCTGCCTCAGCCTCCTGAGTAGCTGGGACTACAGGCACGCGCCACCATGCCCAGCTAATTTTTTGTATTTTTAGTAGAGACGGGGTTTCACCATGTTGACCAGGATGGTCTCGATCTCTTGACCTCGTGATCCACCTGCCTCGGCCTCCCAAAGTGTTGGGATTACCAGCGTGAGCCACCTCGCCCAGCCTATCTTGGAAGTTTTGACAAGATACCACATAGTTCAAATTTTGTGGGTGTTCTTCCTTTATGTGCTCTCCTTTTACTTTCCAGCCCCATCACCCTCCCACCCTCCCACCCCTCCATTCTCTCTCCATCTCTCTTTCTTTCTTTCATTCACTATTAGAAATTAAAAATGACCGAATTATCCATGAAGGTATTGAACGATGTCTGTTTTACTTAAGAGTTGCATTTAACTTTTGGCAGATAAAGTAGATAATGAATACATATTTGCTGACTGAATGAGGTACCTACTACCTACTTCTCTGTGAATATTTTTAAAAACGAACAAACAAAACCTTAGGCTGCTTATCAATATGGTTTCAGCTCACCCCTATGTGGGGAAAAGATGCATTTTTATTTATGGGTATGTAATTATTTGGCCTTACAAATTTCAAAAGCTCTTTTAAAGCCTACCTCTAACACAGTTTATTTTTAAACAACATTTTTATTCATTTAAATAAACATTGAACATTTGTACTTTACATCTTGCCAAAAGGTAGAATTTTACTAATGCCCAACAATAACAAAAATTCAGATCTAAACTTCAATGTTTATAAAATTACATCTAAAAATAGGTTGTGATCTTACCTTTTATCAGAGGACAAAAGCTCAGAATATGGGTTGAGTTTGACCAACAGTTATTTTGTTTGTTTTAGATTACACATTGTTTAAAATATTTTAAACTACATTCAAAAATTGGGAAAGTTTACAAAAATGACTTTTTTGTGTTACTAATTTGAAATTTGACCCTTATTTTCATATTAGAAACTATTATCCAACTTTGGCAATTATAATTCCTTTCTTAAAGCTAGGTAAAAAGAGACAGAGAGAGGAATGAAAGGAAGAAGAAAAAATACAAGAACTGTTTCAATAAACTAAACTTTCCTAAACTGGAATTTCTTCTACATTAATAGCTACATTAGCCTTCTTTCTTAATTATCAGTATTTGTATTTTCTCCTTACAAACAAAATCACCTATAATAGCTAGTGATTTATAAGTTTATTGCATTTAAAATATAAACCAAATCTTCAAAGTCAACTATTTCAGTTCTCTTTTAATAATGTTTCAAATTTTATCTTTATTACATTTAGAATGCCTGGATGTGAACCCCAGCTCTCACATACTAGATATTTTACTTTGTCAAGATATTCTTTATGCCCTTTCTATTAAATAGAGAATGATTATAATGGTGTTGACTTTGTAGGACTATTAAGCATATTCAGTAAGTGATACTTGTAAAGAACTTAGTACAATCATGATATTAGTGCTTGTTACGGATTGAATGTTTGAGTTCTCCCAAATTTCAAATGTTAAAACTCTGATCTCCATTGTGGTACTACTGGTAGGTAGAACTTTTAGGAGGTAATTAGATTTAGATGAGGTTATGAGGTTGGAAACCAATGATGAGATTCATGTCCTTGTAAGACAAGGAGGACATTAGACTCTGTCTCCACCAGGTGAAAATACAGTAAGAATGCAACCACAGACAAACCAAGAGGAGGGCCTTCACCAGATACTGAATCTACCAACACTTTGATTTTGAATTTCCTTTCCTCCAGAAATACTAGAAGCAAATGTCTGTCATTTAAGCCACTTAGTCTGTGGTGATTTGTATTATAGCTCAAGCTAACTAAGACAGTGCTCAATAAACGTTAATGATTAATATTTTTGTCTTATATTCCACTTGAATGGCTCATGACTGTCCAATGTTACTGGGTACCATTTGAAACTACAGGATGTTTTACTTTTAAAATTCAGTACTTTTAAATACTATACCTTTAAATGTTTTTTCTCTTCAGTATACCAGTTAACCATATTATATATATTTTCTTTGTGTCTATTATCTCTCTTCTTAATGTTTTTAATAATTTCGTTTTTCTTTTTGTTCAAAAGACACCCTTTCCAGCTTATATCCTCTCATCGGATTTTTTTAATTTATTCAACAGAATTACTGTGCTGTTTTCTTGTTCTTTTATTATTTTAAAAATGTGCCAGTGCCTTACCTTGTTATATTCAAATTCTCTCTTATCATGTCACAGCTCATTTTTTATTTCACATAACTCATGTTTTATTTCTGTTACAGTGTTCAGAAGATGTTCTCCAAAACTTATTTGTGTTACCTGGTAGTTTTATTTCAACAGCATGTTCATCCTCTGACAGCAGTTAGTTCCCAGTGCTCAAAGAGGTTTCAATGTGTTATTTCCATATATGCTTACTCTGTCCCTCATACTACCAGATAATGAATTCCTCTTTATTTCAGAAAAAAAAATAACTTGCATCAGAATAATTTCCTCACAAAGCACATAGTCACAAATACTGTTTTTGATATTCTTATATTCATGTTTTCCACAATGACAAAAGGGTTTTTAAACAATCTAATACCTGTGTTTTTCCCTTAGCTGGCCTCTAAACATTGCGTTTTCATTTGAATCAATGTTAGCAGGACGTCCCTATGCTTTTCTTTACTGCTTCCTGTACCACTAGAGTTTATTCATTTGGAGGGCAGCTCCAATTCCACTTAGTTAAGTTCTATTTGCTCATCTTTGTAATGAATTTAGCAAGAATTTTTTCAATAATTTTAGCATACATTTGTCACTATTTCTATGCTCAATGGTGATGACTTCATTTTCCTGTTTTAGTTTATTATCTTTGATGCTATTCAATTTCAGAAAGGCTAGATGAGAGAACAGAGCAGTTTGCTTTTATGTCACTGTCTTCCAAAAGACTCTTGATAACGGTCTCAAATTCAATAAGTCTCAAAATATGTAATCAGAGTGTTACCAGAAATCTTTTTATAAATATATGTGTTTTGGCAGAGCCCACACAACAAATGAGAATATTCATACTTGAGTTCAGAGCACATATAACTGGATGTAAAAAAAATGTCTTCACCAGAATTTCTCTTAGGAGCTATACTTTTTTAATAAAGAAGAAACACTTTCATTACCTACTAAAGCTACATTAACTACAAAAGACTGTGCAAAAGACCTCAAGGGTATGCTCAGAGTTCAAAATGCAATGACTGTTTCTTCTATCCCATGCCAGATACAAGAAGACAAATTTATCTTGAGGAGAAGAAACATTTTAATGAGTGGTTAGTGGAATAGAGGGTAAATAAAAGAAGGAACATTATAAGACATGACACTTCCCCTTTAATCTCATATCCAATAATAAGGTCATAGAATATTTAATGGGAAAGAGAGGGAAGTCTACATGTAACAACTCTAGATGCAGAGAAAAGAAGAAAAGTATAAAATAGAAACCTTTAAATGTTTGAGGAAACTATGGGAAAGGTTGTGAATATTGGTAGTGTTGTACTGACCCGAGCAAAGAAAGTCAACACCAAGACAAAAGTATGCCAAATTGCAGAGTCTTTATTGCCGGCGTCCACGGAGGCCTCACGTCTCTCCAACCCGTGGCCCTGAAAGGAGGGTGTCAAGACCTTTTATACCCGTAAAACCACCTTGGGAGTGAGGGTGGGGGCAGGGGTGGGGGTGAGGGGCTTCAGACGTTCTGAGGGCTAGTGGATCCTGTAAATCACCTCCTGGGCAGAGATGAGGGTGAGGGGCTCTGGACATTCCAGTGGATTCCTGGGTGAAGATGAGGGTGAGGGGCTCCGGACATTGTGAGGGCCAGGGGACTTTGGACATTCTGATTGTTACTTAAGTGGTTCACAAAAGTCAAGATTAGCATTTGTTTACACATTGTCTGGGTAGGGTGGAAATCACAGTCCTTAATTACTTACTCACATTTAGGTTATAGAGAGCAGTTTCAACAGAAAGCTGTGGTATGGGTGAGGTATGCAGTTTTATGGGGCTTTTACCATGTCACAGTAGGTCATAGAACCAGGAAATTTAATCAAATTTACACATAAAGGTCGTGTCCCTGTTTAAATGTAGATTCTGAAGCCAGATTACTTATGTTCAAATTTTGACTCTGTCATTTATTAGCTTTGGCAAATAACTTAAATGAAAATTTAAAGAAGCCACATACTTATTTTGAGGGAAAGCATTCCAGGTAGAGAAAACAGCAAATGCAAAAGTCCAAAAAGTGGAAAACTGAGGCCAGAGTAAAATGAATGAGTGGGATTAGTAGGAGAGCAGAACAGATAAGTAAAAGGAGTGCAGATGAATGAGGGCCTTGCAAGAAATTTTTAAAAGTTTGACTTTTACTCAGATGGAGAGGATAATCATTCAAAATGTCTTGAACAAAGGGATGTTGTGACCTGTCTTACATTTTTCAACGATCACTCTGTTTACTTAGTTGATAATAGTCAACACAATCAGGAAAGTAAGAGTACAGCTAGAAAACAATTATAATACACAAGGAGAGAGAAAATGGCTGCCTGGCTAAGGGTACAGTGCTAGCATCTAATGTGTTGAAAGTATTCAGATGCGCCAGGCACTGTGATTTATGCCTGTAGTCCTAGCACTTTGGGAGGCTGAGGCAGGCAGATCACCTGAAGTCGGGAGCATGAGACCAGTCTGACCAACATGGAGAAACTCTGTCTCTATTAAAAAAATTCAAAATTAGCTGGGTGTGGTTGTGCATGCCTGTAGTCTCAGTTACTCGGGAGGCTGAGGTAGGAGAATCACTTGAACCTGGGAGGTGGAGGGTGTGGTGAGCCAAGATTTGACCATTGCACTCCAGCCTGGGCAACAAGAGCAAAACTCCATCTCAAAAGAAAAAAAAAAAAAAAAAAAAGAAAGTATTCAGATGCTTAAATATTTTGAAATTAGAGCCAACACTGGTGATGATGGATTCAATGTAGAAATGTAGAAATGTTAGAAAGGAGAACAGTTGAAGATAAGTCCTTCAAATATTATACATAAATATCAGGAGAAAAAACACTATTTTCCCAGAAATTTGTCTTACCTTAGCCAATATTGGCCATTGATGAAATGTAGTTATTTTGGAAACATAGGTAGTTGAAGCACATGTTTGTTTCTTGTAAAGTAACCCTTTCCCAAATAGGCATGTCAGATACAAATGGAAGATAGGTCATTAGCTAGTAATATCCAAACTTAAGTTTCATGGTATATAATGGGCAGTAAATTAGTACCTCAATCAATTTTCCAACATTGTTGAAGTCCTAAGCTAACTCCTCACCAAAATTTTCTTTCTGAAACTAAACTAAATTTACAAAACTCTTTATTGAGGCATACATTCACAAATACAATACGTTATGCTTAGAATACATCTTCTACCATTTCCATTTTTTTTTCATATTCACTCTTGGCATCTTAATCTCTAGCCATGGCCTCTTCCTCACAACATTATCGGGACCTAATAATTATCTGATGTGCTGTGAAGTCATCTTATGTATACATCCTTTTTAACATTTATATTGGATTCCAGAAGTTGCTTTTGTTTCTTACTAAGAGGAAATTTCATGATGACTGAGATTAAGGCTGTACATTGTCTTAACCTAGTTTTTGTAAAAAAAAAAAAAAAAAAAAAAAAAAAAGTCAGTAATTAAATGTTATTATAATAAATATTAAGAGAAATTTAGAAAGAAATGTGCATAGAAAGTGATCAAGATTATTTTAGCAAATACTGTTGGTTTCTTCTCTGCAATAACCCTTGTGATGCATGTACTGTACCTACAACTGTGCTCAAGGCTCTCTCTATTTGTCCTTTTGTGTGTGTGATAATTTGATTGGTATTTTTTGTATATTTTATTTTGTCTATTTAAGGTATATAAGATAATGATATATACATAATACATATTATATATGTAATATATAAAAATGGTAATTATAATGGAACAAATTAACAAGTCCATCATCTCACAGTTATTCATCTCCAACTGTCCGTTGGCAAGAATGACTATAATTTATTCATTTAGCAAAAATCCTTAACACAACACATTACCATTAATCATAGTCCTCATGTTGCATATTAGATCTCTAAGCTTGTTCAGCCCACATATCTGCTGCTTTTTATCCTTTGACCCATATTTTCCCATTTCCTTCCTCTAACCTAGACCTTGTTTTATTTTCTTTCCATATATTTGAGCCTCCTTTTTTTTTTCATAGGTTCCACATAAAACTGAGATAATTCAATTCTTTCTGTGTCTGGCTTATTTCACTTAGTCTAATGTACTCCCCAGGTCCATCTGTGGACATGGCAAATTTGCCTCTATTTTTAAGGCTGAATAATAGTCCTACATGTATAAAACCTTTTCTTTAACCATTTATTCATCAATAAACACTTAGGTTGTTTCTATATATTGGCTGTTGTGAATAATGCTGCAATCAACATAAGAGTGTAGATATTTTTATGAGGTGGTGATTTCATTTCCTTTGGATATATACCAAGAAGAGAGAATGCTGAGTCATATGGTGGTTCTACTTTTAATTTCTTTAGGAACCTCCATACTGTTTTCTGTAATGGCTGCATCAATCTATATTCCCACCAATGGCACACAAGGGTTTCCTTTTCTCCATACTCTTGTATAGAGAGTTATCATTAACATTAGTTGTCTCTTGTCAAGTATCTTAACAGGTGTGAGGTAGTATCTGATAGTAGTTTTGATTTGCATTTTCTGATGATTAGTGATGTTGAACACGTTTTCATGGAACTGTTGGCCATTTTTATGTTATCTTCAGAGAAATGTCTATTCAAGTCCTTTGTCCATTTTTGTTTTGTTTTTGAGGCAGTGTCTTACTCTTTGACCAGACTGGAGTGCAGTGGAATAATCACAGCTCACTGCAGCAATGAGCTCTTAAGCTTAAGCAATCCTCCCGCTTCAGCCTGCATAGTAGCTGTGAGTACAGATGCTGGCTATTTTTTTATTTTTTGTAGAGACCAGGCTTCACTGTGTTGCTCAGGCTAGTCTCAAACTCATAGGCTCGGGAAATTCTCTCACCTCAGACTCTCAATGTTCTAGGATTACAGGCATGAGCCATTATGATGGTGTGGCTGTCTAAGACTTTTCTTAGGTCTAGAAGTACTAGTTTTATTACTCTCAGTGCACCACAGTAGGGTGCATATATATTTAGAATAGTTAAGACATCTTGTTGAATTGAACCCTGTATCATTATTGAATGCCCTTCTTCATCCTCTTTTACTGTTACTGGCTTAAAATCTATTTTACCTTGCCTATGCTGATGGATAAAAGATTTTTCCAAATTATCTTCTAGAATTGTTATGGCATCAGGTCTTCAATTTAGGTATTTGACTCATCTTGGGTTAATTTTTTATAAGGTGAGAGATGAGGATCCAGTTTTATTCATCTATATATGACTTGCTAATTATCCCAGGACCATGGGTTGAAGAGGGTGTTCTTTCCCCATTTTATGTTTTTGTTTGTTTTGTTGAAGGTCAGTTGGCTGTATTTGGCTTTATTTCTGGATTCTCTAATCCATTCTATTGGTTTATGTGCCTGTTTTTATACAGTACCATGCTGTTTTGATAATTATGACCTTGCAATGTACTTTGAAGTCAGGTAAGTGATGTCTCCAGATTTTTTCTTTTCGCTTAGTCTTGCTTTGACAACGTAGGCTCCTTTTTGGTTCCATATTAATTTTAGGGTGGTTTTTTTTGTTCTAGTTCTGTGAAGATTGATGATAGTATTTTGATGGGAATTGCATTGAATTTGTAGATTGCCTTTGTCAGTGTGATCATTTTCTGACCATATTGATTCTAATCATCCATAAGCATGGGATGTGTTTCTGTTTGTGTCATCTATGATTTCTTTCAGCAGTGTCTTGTAGTTTTCCTTGAAGAAATCTTTCACATCCTTGGTTAAGTGTATTCCCAATTTTTATTTTTCCTTTCCTTTTTTTTTTTTGAGATGGAGTCTTTCTCTGGTCATCCAGGCTGGAGTACAATGGCATGATCTCGGTTCACAGCAATCTCTGCCTTCCACGTTCAAGCAATTTTCCTGCTTTAGCCTCCCAAGTAGCTGGGATTACAGGCACACATCACCACGACCAACTAGTGTTTGTATTTTTAGTAGAGACAGGGTTTCACCATGTTGGGCATGCTAGTCTTGAACTCCTGACCTCAAGTGATCTGCCCACCTCAGCCTCACAAACTGCTGCCTGGCCCAGATATTTTACTTTCTCTGCAGCTGTTGTAAAAGGGATTGAGCTCTTGATTTGATTCACAGCTTCATCTAACTTCCAATGTTCAGTATATATATTTATATTAATGCTTATTATATCTTCTTGATAAATCAAGGCCTTTATCACTAAATAATTACCTCTTTTTTCTCTTGTGACAGTTTTTGACTTGAAGTATATTTCATCTGATATACGTATAGCCATCCCTGCTTTCTTTGCCTTCTTATGGTTAACATTTGCTTGGAATATCTTCTTCCATCCCTTCACTTTCAGTCTATGTGTTCTTAAGGCTAAAGTGTGTCTCTTGTACACAAAATATAGTTGGATCTTAGTTTTTTGGTTCATTCTGACACTATATATTTTGACTGGAGAATTTATCCATTAAATTGATCATAGGGCACAGTTGCAACAGTGTTGACTCTAGATGGTTAGATGGTGGGGCATGACAGTATCCCAGACTGTGAATTCAAGTACAGTAGCAGCAAGGAACACAAAATGGCAGAGAATAGCTATATCTTAAGCTCTGGCTGGCAAAGAGAATCAGAGTAATAACTATATCCACTGGGAAAGGGAGTATGTCAGCAGCTCAGACTCTAGGGGGCTAGTTCAGTATCAGTGAAGGATGGTACTACAGTTATGCAGCCTATAGAAATGAGCATTATTGTCTTGGCTCAGTGAACACTGTTTTCATAGGACAAGGATTATCATGTCATGTAAGCTCTGGGATGCATACCTGCTCAGCTAGGCCTAGTAGGAAATGTGCTGCTTCAATTCAGTCTCTAGGGTTGTAGCTACACTGGTAGCCAATGCAACATTTCCCTGAGAGGCAAAGCTCTGCTTCAACTCAGACCCTAAGGAACAAAGTATAGCAGAGATTGGAAGGAGTAGATGGAATAGCTCAACAGCTTGGCCTCACAGGCAGGGTATAGTAACATCTTAGCTCTGGGGTGGAAGGCCACTGGGCAGGAGTGGTTCAGGCGAAACAAGGCCTCACAGAGAGAAGCTTACCATGACTACTCTAACAGTTGGTCCCATTCCAGGATGGTGCAGTGCAATAGCCTTAGGGCTATAGGAGGAGCACAGTGTTTGCTCCTTCTCTGAGGTGAGAAGCTGTGTGGAATTCAGGAAGTTCTCTCAGCTGAGCTTAGTGCCTGTGAGAGTTGCAGGAGTTCCCAGTAGTGAGAATCAAATATGTTGGTGGAAGCTACTGAGGTCCTCTCACTTACCTTTTTCAGCAAGAAAAGGCCCATCTAGTTCCAGGCTGATCCCAACTACGAGATTGATTGGCAGAGGCAAAGTATTTCCTTACATGCTCTATGTGGCCATATTGAGTTTCTGTGCTCTATAGTCTTTCTGTTACTCCTTTGATGTACTTTGGCACTCTCCTTTAGTTAATTTTTAATCAAAATAGAGTAGTTTTTTCATTGTTCTGGGTGCCTTTGTTAGGGGGATGAGTGCTAGGGACCTCTAGTCAGCCACCTTGCTGACCCTTTATTCTTGAGATCTTGTTCAGTTCATGTGCAGGGCAGGTGAGTGGGGCTTCAGACTGTCACCAAAGGCAAACTGGGGTTGAACAAATACACTATTTTTCTCATCCCTCAAGCGGCATTATTCTGAGGCAAGTTCTATACTATTTCCAGTCCTCTATATGATTCAGATTCATTAGCCAACAGGGATAATATAGTCTTTAATGTGTCTGCTTTCATTTCCTATTGTTGCTGTGCTAAATTACAAAACAACAATAGCTTAAAACAATACACATTTATTATGCTATTGTTGTGGAGATTGGAAGCTCGAAATATTCCTCAATGGCCTAAAGTCAAGGTATCAGCAGGTGTTTGGGCTGCATTCCTTCTCAAGGCTCTAGTAGAGAATCCATTTCCTTGCCTTTGCCTGCTGCTAGAGGCCACCTTTATTCCTTGACATGTGTTTTCTTCCTCAATCTTCAAAACCAGCAGAATAGCATCCTCTAATATCCATCTTACTTTAATATTCCGATAATCACTTGATAATTCTGGCATTCCTATTTTGGGCAGTGATTTCAAATATGTGTGTGTGTGTGTGTGTGTGTGTGAGTGTGTGTGTGTATATTATCAATAGTTACCTGTTAAATGTTGAATAAATGTGACACTTATGAATCTAGACACAATACAATAAAGTTAGTCGGACATCCCTTTCCCACATATATATTCTCCATATATAAGAACTCTTTTGATACATTGGGTCTGCTGAGGTGATCCAGGATCATCTTCCATTTCAATTTATTTATTTATTTTTATTTATTTATTTATTTTGAGACAGAGTCTCACTCCATCACCAGGCGCCAGACTGGAGTGCAGTGGCGCAACCTCGGCTCACTGCAACCTCTGCCTCCCGAGTTCAAGCTATTCTCCTGCCTCAGCCTCCTGAGTAGCTGGGACTACAGGCACGCGCCACCACGCCCAGCTAATTTTTTTGTATTTTTATAGAGACGGGGTTTCACTATGTTGGCCAGGATGGTCTCAATCTCTTGACCTCGTGATCCGCCCACCTTGGCCTCCCAAAGTGCTGGGATTACAGGCGTGAGCTACCACACCCAACCCCCCATTTCAATATTCTTAATCATTTCTGCAAATTCCCTCTTTCCTTGCAAAGTGGCATATTCACAGGTTTCAGGGATTAGTGAATGGGCATTTTGGAGGATCACTATTTACCTAACCATGACCTATACTGTTTTTTTTTCTTTTTTTTTTTCTGAATCCCCCATTTTGTAAATGTTTTTTTTAGAATTTCACTTAAACTCTAGTCTGAGTATCTGCTTATGAGAGAAACTAACCTGAAACAAATATTACTCAGTAATTAATTTATTAATTATTCAGCCAACAAGCATTTATTGAGGAATTGTTCAAACTGCTGGGGATAGAATGGAGAGCAAAACCAAAAACAGTCTCTAAACTTTTAAGATTTATGTTCTCTTGGACACTTAAGCAATAAACACATAAATAAGTTTAGCAAATAAGCCAAAACAACAACAAAAACAAATAGTGAAATGTGTCTTTCAGAGAATTACAATAAGCAAATATGACTGCAATGCAGATAAATGATAGTCAAGAGCTACTCTGGATTGGGTGATCAGAGAAGCACTCTCTGGGGAGATGGCATTGAACCTGAGATTAAACTACTAGAGGGTTTTAGCATTGTGAGATTTAAGAGTTAAGGGGAAGACTCTATCAGAGAAATAAGAAGTCTACCTTAAAAGTCTTTTAAATAGAATCTAATTGGCTTCATCAAGGACAAAGTTAGAGGACCTAGAAATAGAAATTCCATTTGACCCAGCAATCCCATTACTGGGCATATATCCAAAGGATTATAAATCGTTCTACTATAAGGACACATGCACACGAATGTTCATTGCAGCACAGTTTACAATAGCAAAGACCTGGAACCAACCCAAATGCCCATCGATGATAGACTGGACAGGAAAAATGTGGCACATATACACCATGGAATATTATGCAGCCATTAAAAACGAGGAGTTCGCGTCCTTTGTAGGGACATGGATGAACCTGGAAAACATCATTCTCAGCAAACTGACACAAGAACACAAAATCAAACACCACATGTTCTCACTCATAGGCGGGTGTTGAACAAGGAGAACACATGGACACAGGGAGGGGAGCACTATACATGGGGGTCTGTTGTGGGGGAGTGGGGGGGACAGCGGGGGGGTGGGGAATTGGGGAGGGATAGCATGGGGAGAAATGCCAGATATGGGTGAAGGGGAGGAAGGCAGCAAATCACACTGCCATGTATGCACCTAAGCAACAACCTTGCATGTTTTTCACATGTACCCCAAAACCTAAAATGCAATAAAAAAAAAAATAAATAAAAAAAATAATAAAAAAAAAAAGAATTTGAAATTTAAAAACAATATAATTTACTATATCACCAATCAGGGAAAATGTTAGGTAAAATTCTAACAAAATGTTTACACAGTGTGTATGTAGAAAAGAACAGATCTCTGATGAAGGAATTCAAAAAAGATATGTTCCATGTTTATGTATTGGAAAACTCTGTATTGTTATGATGTTACTTCTTCCCAACTTGATTTATATATTCAATTCAGTCCCAAACAATAACCCAGCAAGCTATTGAAAACCTCATTCTAAAGTTTATACAAAAATTCAGGGACCTGGAATGGCCAACACAATACTTAAAAAGAAAAAAAATTATGTTGAAAGACTTATATAACTTGATTTCAAGACTTACTCTAAGTCTGTAGTATACAAGTGTGGTATTGGGGAAGCAATAGACAGGTAGATTGATGGAAAAAAATAGAGAGCCCCGAAATAGACTCACACATACTCAAATGACCTTTAGCAAAGGCACAAAAGCAATTATATGGAGAAATAATAGTTTTTTCAACAAATAGTTCCAAAAAGGTAGGACATTCATGTGTAAACAGAAAGGGGGGAACTTAAGCACACGTCTTACACGCTTCATAAAATCTAACTCAAAATGAAACATAGCTCTAAATATAAAATGTAAAACTGTAAAACTTCTAAAAGAAAATTTAAAATAAGTAAAATTTATATGACCTTGGAATTGATGATGAGCTTTTAGATATAACGGTAGCATAGGCCATAAGACAAAAAATTGAAGTTGGACTTCATTAGCGTTAAAAACCTCACGCTGCAAGAGAAACTTTAAGAAAACAACAGTAACAACAACAACAACAAAATTTGAGTTACAGACTGGGAAAAATAATTGCAAAATATATATCTAATAATGACTTTTATTCAAAATATTTAAAGATCCTTTAAGATTCAACATTAAGAAAAGAAATAACCCAATTAGAAAACAGGCAAAGGATCTGAACAGACATTTCACCAAAGAAGAATTGCAGATGACATATATGTATGTGAAAAGATGTTCAACATTACTTATCATTAGGGAATGAACTGCACATTAAAATAACAATGAATTACTACTACAAATGTTAGATGTGCCAGTATGTATTATATTGTTTATTTGACAATCACTTTCAGAAGGTTTAAGGAAAGATGAAAAAAGCTGCATTTTCATATTTAACCACACGTTTTTCATATCTAGTGTTCTTTCTTTAGCTCCAAGTTAAATCGAGTATCATATCTCTTTAGTATTTTCTATGTTTTTGTCTATTGTGAACAAATTTTCTTCACAATTTTTGTTTGGTTTTTAATTCTAAAATTGCCTTTGTTATAGCTGTATATTAAAAAATTATATATCTTACTGGATATACAGTTCTAAGTTGAGAGAGTGGGTTTTTGCTGTTTTGTTTGGTTTACCATTTGTTTTCTTGTTCCATGACTTCTTGGAGTCTGTTTTATTCTAATAACAAATTGGGAGTCAATCTTACCATTGTTTCCCTGAATGCAGTATGTGGGTTTCTTTTTTTTTTTTCTGTTTTGTTTTGTTTCATTTACCTTCAGCTTCTTTTAAGATTGTTTTTAGTTTTGATCTTCAGCAGTTAGATTATGATGTTTCTAAACATGGTTTTCTGTAATTTCCCTTCTAGGCGTTTTCTGAGCTTCCATTGTCTTCTGGGTTTAGATGAATGTGAAATGCTTATGTGGCTTTTAAACATTCTATAATAAGTCACTGAAGCACTGTTCTATTTTTAAGTATTTTCCCCTTCTGTGTACCACCGAGTCATTACCTCTGTGTATCTCAGAGAAAGGAAAAATGCTTAAATAGATTTTGGACCTATCTTCAAATTCATGGATGCTTTCCATTTTGTGGGGTGTTCGGGGAGAGTAGTGTCCAGTCTGCTATTAATCCCATGCAATTAACATTTGATTACCAATATTGTAGTTTTCAAATCTAGAATTTCAATTTGTTATAATTATTTTTGATAGTGCTGAAATTTTTCTTGTTAAATGGTGGTCCCTAAGAGATGTTTCCACATTTGTCTTTTATTTCAAAGCCAAATGTCTTCCCAGATACCATTTAATTTATGCCTGCTTTTGTTGTCCAATGCCCTTATATACTTATTGCATTTTTATTTTTAGATTAAATGAACCCTAGTATGCTATTACCAAAAGCTTTGGAATTTTGATACTTGTTTTATCCTGGTTTCTGCTGCTTGGATACAATGAGCCTGACACTTGAAATCTGTAAATTTTATTATATGTATGTTACATTTCAAAAAAAAATTGTTACAACAATCACTTGACAATTCTGGCATTCCTATTTTGGGCAGTGATTTCAAATATGTATATATATATACATGAACATTACAGATGTTTCAAACATGACATATCCAAAACTGTGCTCCTAATGGTTAGTTTCTTTGAACCTGATCATCTGCCAGTCTTACTCACATCAAAACAGTCCAACTTCTATTTTTATTTTGAGCTCAGACAAAAATTGTTGCAAAATCATTGAATCTTCTCTTCTCCTTATAACATACATCAAATACAAAATTTTAGTTTTAAAATTATCAACAACTACTTGTTAAATGTTGAATAAAGGTCACAGTTATGAATCTAGACATAATACAATAAAGGTAGTTGGACATCACTTTCCCTCATATATATTCGTCAAATAAAATAGATACCAAGATACGTCCTGCCATTTTTCTAAATTATTCTTTGTCATCTAACATCTGACATAATTGATTAGGCTCTTAATTTCTTGCATCTTGATTTCTTACTTTAACTGATGTTATATCAATTAAAGAGGAAATTTAACTATTGTTATTGTAAGTTCCTTGCTCAAAAAAACATTATTGAAAGAGAATTGAGAAAAAAGTATTTAGAGTGGGAACTTAATTTTGGTATAATTTAATTACAATTTCAACCACCAGAGTTAGAAAAATACACTCTTACATTTAATTTAAAATGCTTAAAAGTTTAATTCTCATATTTAAATACTTAATTTTGAAATCAAATTTTGCAATTTATATACAGTGATTAAGTTACATTTTTTTTCCATGTGGAGTATACACTTTTTCACTTCTATCTTATGGATTGTCCCTCCTTTCTGCATTGATTGTTATGGTTCTGACTAACATTTTTGCTCCACTGGTCCATGTATTTTAAGTGTTTTTTTTTTAATGAGGATATATGCTTTTTACCACAAATTCTTCTCCTGCCCATATAGGACACATCCCTTATTCTACATCTTCAGAAATATCTTGACTATTGTTGGCCCTTTGTTCTTTCACATACATTTTAGAAACAGCTTAGCAAATTCTATAAAAAAGTTGTTTGGGGTTTTTATTTGATCTATACTAATCTTGAGAAGAACTGTATCTTCATGATATCGAGCTTTCCTCCACTGAAGGTTATCTTCTCCTTCTTCTGAAAGTCAGCGTTCATCGTCCACCATCACTTTAGCTTTCTAAGGAGAGTCCTGGGTCAGTGCATTTTTCTCTCTTAGCTATCTTAGCTATTGCATCAAGCCCCAGTATTGCTTTAGACATTCACCCAGAGAGTAAACTTAACCCTCCTTCTTATATGCACTCTAGGTTTTTATTGCAAAAAATAGCATGAATCAAAAATAGGTCTTTTGCAAAATAGTTCTGGAGCAAAACGTTATGCAGCTGATCTGTATAATTACCTTATTCATTTTTTAACCCTTCAGAAAAGTGAAAACTATAATCACTTACATTTCAGCAATTTAAAAATGGACATTCATACATGGCCTACAGTCATTAAAAAGATAATTTAAAAATACCAAGAAAAACTTAATCCAAATACACTTGATATTTATAACAAAATGGATAAATTATTGAAACACATCTTCCCAAAACTGACACAAGAAGAAATAAACCTGGAAAAAAAATACTTTTATTGTCTCCCTTTTATAAATAAGAAGACATAATCACATACTTTATAAAACTTGCTTCAGGTCACAGAGATAGTAAGTGAAGGATCTGTAATAAAATACAGTTTAAAAGTGACACTTGATGAGTTCTTATTTGATTATATAGCCCGAAGTGAATGCTTTCTTCAATATCCTATATTATTTACTACTAAAACAGAAATGAAAAATCAGTTTTAACTCATAGCCTTTTCTGTCAAATTGATAGTGGATATTTAGGACATTGTGATGAGTCATAATCCATTTAGGGTAAGATAGATTCATAAATGATTAATGATGTGACATGTAAAGTGGAGAATAATGCAGCATGCATATACTGTCCTTGGAATAAACTAGACTGTATTATTATTTCAATTTATTATGTACATATGTAATTTCTATGAACTTATGTACTTGAAGGACAAAGATCATGTTTTAATTTTCAGATTCTTATATGCCCAAAATGAATATTTCTCACTAAATATGGGTGAAACAGTTATAAAATACTAATTACTTTAAAATCATACCAAAACTACAATTAAAATCCTGGATATTAAAAACAAGCATAAAAAGTATTTGAAATTTAAGGAATATATCTAGGGACGTCAAAAACTGAAGAAGGAAAGGAATGTTAGTTACCTCAATATTATTTTTGCCTCATATATCCCAGATTAGATGCTGGCCACAAAAATATAAAGTCAATGGGTGCAAACAAAAAAGGATCTAAGAAAAACATACTCCTTCTAACCAAAAGATCAGGGAAAGAACATCTTAACAAAGCAGAAAACATTTAGGTAATAACTGCTGTGCTCCAGCCACATTTCACAGAAGAAAGCTCACCACACTTAGGTCGGGTGCGGTGACTTATGCCTATAATCCCAGCACTTTGGGAGGCTGAGGTGGGTGGATCATGAGGTCTAGAGATCGAGACCATCCCAGTCAACATGGTGAAACCCCATCTCTACTAAAGATACAAAAATTAGCTGGGTGTGGTGGTGCACACCTATAGTACCAGCTACTCGGGAGGGTGAGGCAGAGAATTGCTTGAACCTGGGAAGCAGAGGTTGTGGTCAGCTGAGATCATGCCATTGCACTCCAGCCTGGGCAACAAGAGCAAAACTCCATCTCAAAAAGAAAAGAAAAGAAAAGAAAACTCACCACACTTTATCTATCCCAGCCAACACTAACTGGGGAGGCTAGACCTCCAGCTTTTCCAGACTATGATGGGGTACCATAACCCCTCCCTGGGGTGGCATTAGAGAAGGCTGAGTAGAGACCAAAGATTTATATATTCAATGGGCAATAAAAAGTTATTCTTCCTTACAGGAGACTGTGGAGATCACATGGGGATCCTGGACTTTCACCCTTACCCACATGTAACAAGGCACCTTCCACTCTCCTTGCTTGAGTGGTATCAGAAGAAACTTACTAAAATACAAGTTCAAGGTCATATGCCGATTATCTAAAATGCCCAGAATCCATACACAATAACTCATCATGGCACAAACAAGAATAAACACAACCTAAATGTATTGGTAAATGTAAATAGAGCAAATGATCCAATTTAAAGGATCTGTATTCAGCATAAATTTTTTCATAGTGGTTTTGATTTGCATTTCCCTGATGATTAGTGATATTGAGCATTTTTCATATGTTTGTGGGTTACTTGTATGTCTTCTTTTGGTATGTTTTATTTCTGGGTTCTGTATTCTGTTCCATTGTTCTGTGTGTCTATTTTGGTATCAGTACTATACTGTTTTGGTTACTGTAGCCATGAAGTATAGTCAAAATTGGGTAATGTAATGCCCCTGGCTTGCCTCTTTTCAAAATGATTATATGATAAAATCACCATGATAATAAAGGTACTAATAATTTAAAATTATTAAAAAACATATCTATATATTAGAAATACTAACAAGGACAAAGTTGATGTGGCTATAGTAATATTAATAAAATTTAAGACATAAAATATTTGTGAGCTAAAGAGAGATATTTTCTAATTAAAACAGAGTCCATTTAAAATGCAATTGATATATATACATGGTTGATAGATAGATAATTCCTAAATTGGAATGTAACCAATAACATCAAAATGTATACAGTAAAAGATGACAGACTTTAAAAAAATAGATATATTTATAATCAGTACACCATTTTTAATATAATGTACCACTACATATAAAAGACTTCTGCAATAATTTGAGTCAATTTAGATTCCACCTAGCTTTTGTTATATCATTTTCATGTATTTTAATTCTACTAATGTCGTGTAACTTAGGATATATTATATTACTTTTTATTTGATGAACAATTCACTTTAAAATAATTTTAGAATGGATAAATAATATTTCTATATTTAATCACAAAATGTTCATGTTTATTGTTCTTAATTTTTTTCCTGAGATCCAAGTTTCAATCTGCTGTTATTTCACTTTAGTATTTCTTGATTTCATGTATTGTTCACTTGTGTAAACAAATCTCTCCCCATTTCTTTCTTTCTTTTTGTAATCTAAAAATCTTTTTATTATTGCTTCAAATAGAATACTTCTTATGGCAAGAACAGGTAAGATCTCAGTATCTTCAAGAAAAGATAATCAACAGATGCCAACACTTAGATAATACAGATGTTAGCATTACCTAATATTAATTTTAAAGCAGCCATCATAAAATTCCTTCAATGAGCAATTATTGACATCCTTTAAGTAACATTTTTTTAAAGTTTAGCAAATAAATACAAGATACAAAGAAGAGCCACATAGAAATTTTAGAACTAACAATACAACAACAAATAAAATACTTAATGGATGGCCTCAACAACAGAATTGAAAACAAAGTAGAAAGTATCATTGAATTTTAAGATAGAACAGAAATTATCCCATATGAAAGATAAAGAAATCATACACACATATATACACACACACTGACACACGGTATTAGGCCATTCTCACATTGCTATTAAAACAAATACCTGAGACACATAATTTATAAAGAAAAGAGGTTTCATTGACTCAAAATTCCACCGGAGGTACAGGAAGCATGATGCTGGCATCTGATTGGCCTCTGTGGAGGTCTTAGAAAGCTTACAATTATAGTAGAAGACCAAGGGGAAGCACACACATCACGTGGCTGGAGTAGGAGCAACAGGGAGGCAAGAGAGGTGTTACACACTTTTAACAACCACATCCTATGAGAACTCTTTCACAAGAACAGCACCAAGAGGATGGTGCTAAACCAAGCTTGTCCAACCTGCAACCCATGGGCTGTGTACAGATCAGGATAGCTTTGAAAATGTCTCAGCACAATCTATAAATTTCCTTAAAACTATTAATTTTTGTGTGTGTGATTTTTTTTTAGATTATCAGCTATCATTAATGTTAGTATATTTTATGTATGGCCCAAGACAATTTTCATTCTTCCAATGTGGCCCAGGGAAGCCATGGGAATGAATCCTTTATGAAAGGTTTAGCATACCCTTGTGCTAAATCACTCCTGAAGGATCCACACCCATAATCCAGTCACCTTCCACCAGGTTTCATTTCCAACACTGAGGACTACAATTGAACATAAGATTCAGGCAAAGACAGAGATCCAAACCATATTACACAAGTAGGAATAAACAAGGCTTCATGGAAATGTGGGTCTACACCCAATGATCTAGCACTAATGTCACTAACATCCTACAGGAATGAAGAAAGAGGGTAGAGCTGAAACATTAATGGAAGAAAATGCAATGGCTGAAACTTTCATACATTAGGCAAAATACATAAAGCCCTAGCTTCAAGAAAGAGAATAAACCTTTTTTTTTTTAAAGTCCAAAGAAATAACATGCAAATACTCATCATAGTCAATCTGAAAACTGAAAAAAGAAAAGGTAGTCTGAGAGAAACTAAACCTTATGTATAAGTATAAAACAATTTGAACTACAGCAGATTTCTCATTGGAAACTATGAAGGTTGAACAAAGTGACACAACAATTTTCAAGAGTGGAAATACTTTTTTCAATCCAGATTTCTATATCCAATGAAAATCACCTTCAGTTATGAAGTTAAAATAAAACTTTTCTTATGTAAAGGAAAACCTAGATAATCTGTTGTTAGTAGTTCTACTCTTAAACAGTGTAAAAAAGAAGTTTTGCAATAGAAAGCATTAAGGAAGGGAACTCAGAACTTCAGTAAGTAAGAAAGAACAAAGTAAGCAAAACCTATGGCCAAATGCTACAGACAGATGTTGCTTTTACTCTTGAGTTTTAAAAAATTGTTTGAATATAGAAGTGATAATTATTACACTCTGTGATGTGGTTCTAAATGAATATAAAGGAAATATATGAGACAATTATATCATACATAAAGGAGGCTAGAAGAGATGTAATAGCAAGATTTTTACACCCTACTTGAACAGTTAAAATGACATTCCAGTAGACTGTGATAAGATGTATATATAATATAACATTTAGAAACGACTAAAAACATTATACAATTACATAAACTAAAAATAGTGTAGATAAATCCATATCACTGTTTAGGAATATTCATGTAACCAAGAGGAAAGCAGTAAAAGAAAAGAGAAATTAACATAGAAAAATCAAACAGAAAACACATACTCAAATGCCAGATTTAAACCCTAATATATTAACGATTACATCAAGAGTTAATGGTGTAACTATGCTGAATTAAAAACACGAATTCAACTATCTACTCTCTACAAAAACTCATTTCAAACATAATGATGTGGGTAGTTTGAAAAAGACATATTGTAAAAATTTAATCAAAATAAATCAAATTGCTATAGTAATATCAGATAAAATAAACTTCAGAGCAAAGAGAATTATTATATGAAGAGACAGACATTATATAATAAAGGGTTCAATCTACCCAGAAGACATAGCAATCCTAAATATGCATGCACAAAAGAAGAGATGTATAATGTATGTGAAGTTAAAACTTAAAGAATTGAAATGATAAATAGACCAATCCACAATTATAATTGGAGACATCAACATCCCTCATTTAGCATTTAGTAGAAGAGCTAGAAAGAAAATTGACAAGTATCTGAAAAAACAAAACAACACCATTAACCAACAGGATCAGATAGAAATTTATAGAACACTCCACCCAACATTCATTAAGTGTACATTCAAGAGAAAACTTTTCAAATATCAAAGGTATCACTTCAAGAATCTGGTCATATAAGAGAAAAATAAACAAAAAATAAGCAGAAGGATGAGCAGAGAAAAAACTAATCCAGAAAAATAAGATAGAAAAATGTATTAACTAACGTCTATAAAATGGACAGACTTCCTAGCAAACTGACAAAGAAGGAAAACAGAAATTTCCTATATCAGCAATGAAACATGGAATATTACTAAAGATCATGAATACAGTAAAATGATAAAGGAATACTATATACAAATCTATTCAAATAAATTGGTCAATTTAGATGAAATGAACCAACTCCTTGAATAATACAAAACATCACTTATCCAATATAAAATAGGTTATTTAAATAAATTTATGATTATTAAAGAAATGTAAATTGAAAATTCCCAAACCAGAAATCTTTCATCCCAAATCTTTCCACTGAATGAGCATAACTTTAAGAAAGAACTGTCACCAATTCTATATAATACTTTCCAGAAAATAGAAGAGATGGGAGAAATTCCCAATTAATTTAATGTAGCTAGTATTACCTTGATACTAAAACAAAACATAATTAAAAAAAGAAAACTACAAATATACTTTGTTAATATCAATACAAAGCTTCTTTAAAAATATTAGAATATAGAATTTAGCAATATACTAAAAGAATATATACCATGACCAAATAAAATTTGCAAAGTTAGTTTAATGCAGTCATGCATCTCTTAAAAATGGGTATGTGTTCTGAGAAATGCATTGTTAGGCAATTTCATCACTGTGCAAACCTAGATGGTATAGCCTCCTACATACCTATGCTAAATGGTATAGCATATTGCTCTTAGGCTACAAGCCTGTACAGCATGTTACCATATTGAATAGTATAAGGAAATATTATTAACACAATGATAATTACTTGTGGGATAGGAACTTTTTAGCTTCATTATAATCTTACAGAACCACCATCTTCTACAGAGTCCATCCTTGACCAAAATGATTTGCAGGGAGCATTACTGTATTTGAAAATCAGTGTAATCTACCTTATTAACAGGTAAAAGAAGAAAAATCATGTTTGTCAATGAATTCATAGCATTGAAAAAGCATCTCATAAAATGCATTAAAAAATTGTGACAAAAAGTCCTAGAAAATAAGAATGCATACTTCCTCAACATTATGTTGCTGATTTTCATATAATTAAATTTAATTTATGTGAAGAAATTTGTTGAATAATTTTTTCCCTTTGTAATCATTCCCATTTTCACATAATGATTGCTGAAAAGTCATAATGAATGATAAATTATATCATGAGTCAAATAATTTCAAAGGCAATATGATTAGAAAGTCTGTCAATACTTATATCAAAAATAGTAGTACTAGAGCTATAAAGTGGAATAGAAACTGTAAGATAAGTGGTCTAGAGCAATGAATGTATTAATGAACTTCGAGAAGTAAAATAAATTTTACTAAATTTGGCTTTGATCTATTAAAAAACTATTGAAAGTATTACAACATTGCAACTTTCAATTAAACTTATTTTTCCATGAATAGTTACATTTCTCGTAATTTGATTAAACTAGCTAGAATAAGAAAACAATGAAATGAAAGAGTAAAGTAATATTAAAATATTTGGTATATGTAAATAATTTTGCATTCTTTGGAAACATTATCAGAAAAACAAGAAGCGATTATAATAAAATGTAGTTTTCATATATTAAAATATAAGACATAGAAGAAGACAGTATTTTGTATATATTTTTGGAAGGTGATATGATAGCAAGTTAAGATTGTGGAATAATGTAGGTCAGAATTAAGATGACATAAAATGCCAACTATAAAATTTTCAACCTCATATTGGAGTGTCAAATCATTAAAAGCAGATGTAAAGCAGTGATATTCTAACTATAATATACAAGAAGACAAAATAATCATTAATTTCAGAAGATATTCTATATCTCACAAACACATACAAGAACACCCAACTTATACAATAAAAAAAATTAACTAGAAATGTTTTAGAATTCAAATTTGTGTTAGTTTACTTAGGATATGTCAATGAAAAATAAACATTTCAAAAATATTAATAGATTTGCTACATATAATTTATACAATTTAAAATAAAATGAAAATTTAAGAATCTTGGTTCATGGTAGAATTAATATATTATGCACATAAATTCTTAAGACACTATGAATTTTTACATAAATAAAAATCTACGCTTTTACCAAGAAACAAACTAGAACTGAATGAATAGAAAATAGCAATGTTCTTGAAGAGATCTTAATAAATTGAAGATACTAAGTATTTCTGGAACTATGTTTAGATTTAATGAAAATTTAAATAATATTATTATGTAACTTTTTAAATTTTACAGTCATTTCATAGTTCATCTAAATTTATAACTGTTGAAAATATCTAAGAGGTTATGTACAAAAACAATACTGGTCTGCTTTTAATATAAATATAAAATCAACTTATATCAATTTAAATAACATAGTACTAAACAATGAATAGGCAGACAATTCAGGCAAATCAGTCAATATCAGTAAGATTAGAATGCAGAACCACCTACCCCAAATAGAGTGCCTTAACTGAGGTTAGAGAGGTCAGGAGGCAGTCATTAGGGTTTTTTGAAATACTAAAGGGTTTTAGCAGAAAACATCATGTTGAAACATTTGTTTGTTAAGTTCACTTTGTCCCAGTTGACTTCTCTGTCCACACTGAAAGATTCTCTTCCCTGGTATCCCTGATACCTCATTTTTCTAATTTTCTTCTTATCTGTGTCTTTGTCTAATCTCTAGCTTGTTTGTCCTTTCTAATCAGTCTTTAAATATTAGCTCTATGTACCCTTATATTTTTAACTTATACTCCTTTCAAAGCAATCTTGTTCATCCACATAACTTCGTTGCCCTTGATATACTGATCAATGAAATAATAATAACAGCAAAGCATGCATCAGTCTAAATGTGACCTAATTGCCACATTTATAATAATGTAATTATTGATTAATGGTTGATCCTCTGCCCTCTCATTAAATTATAATATCCTTAAAATCAAGCATGTGCTGATTTTAGCTCACCTGTAAATATTTGGACCTATCACAGTGCCCAAGAAATGATAAAAAACAAATAAATTTTTTTTTACATTTAAAAACGTTTATTAATTCATTTAACATAACAAACTTATTACATGTTGATATATAGAACATTTTAATTTTAAAAACCCTAGATTTTTAAGGACAAATGGTCTAATAAGAAGAGCAGTGTTATTTTACATTTTTTTCAAATCTCTTTAACAGCTGGCTTAATGGAAGATGGCAGGATTCTCATATCTGCCTCTGTACTCAATCTATTGCACCACCATACATCCCAAAGCTTCTGGAAATCTCCACCACACACTGAGAGAGCAAGAGTGGAAAAGGCAGGTGACATCTTAGTATTGTTATAAAAATTGTTTTGACCTTATGGAGGCCCTGAATGGGTCTGAGACTGTCTGGGACTCCCAGGGGTCCCTTGGCTGACCACACTTTGAGAAGCATGGGCCTTGGCCTTTCTTTTTTCTTTTTTTTTTTTTTAATTTTTTTTATTGCATTTTAGGTTTTGGGGTACACATGAAGAACATAACACAAAAGAAGGAAGAACTTAAGCATAAATGGTCAAACGCAAATTGGAATTTAGCACAGAGCTACTGAATACTAACACACATACAGCAGATTGCAACTGGAGCTATGACAGTGTTTGAAATTACCCTGCAAAATTTAGTTAGAAAAGGAATTGGACCACTACAACCCTTTGGCCTAATCTAGCTCCCCACCTGGTTTTGTAAATAGAGTTTACTGAAACACAGCCACACCTATTTATTTACACGTCATCTATGACCCCTTTCACACTACAATGGCAGAGTCTTGTAGTCATAACAGAGACCTAATGACTACCAAAGACTAAAATATTTACCATTTGACTGTTTAGCAAAAAAGTTTGCCAGCCCCTGAGTTATATCAAAAGGCTTCAGTACAAGCCTAGGAGAAACATTAATCTCTTTGTAAATCAGAAGCAGGTATTATAGAGGAAGACTAAAGAACACCAGCAATCCCATTACTGGGTATATTCAAAGAATTATAAATTGTTCTATGATAAAGACACATACACACGTATGTTCATTGTGGCATTGTTTGCAATAGCAAAGACCTGGAACCAACCCAAATGCCCATCAATGATAGACTGGACAAAGAAAATGTGCCACATATACACCATGGAATACTATGCAGCCATAAAAAGAATGAGTTCATGTCCTTTGTAGGGACATGGATGAAGCTGGAAACCATCATTCTCAGCAAACTGACACAAGAACAGAAAACCAAACACCACGTTCTCATTCACAGGCGGGTGTTGAACAATGAGAATACATGGGTACAGGGTGGGGAATGTAACACACTGGGGTCTGTTGGGGAGTAGGGGGCTAGGAGACGGACAGCAGGGGGTGGGGAGGTTGGGGAGGGATAACACTGGGAGAAATGCCTGATGTAGGTGACAAGGGGAATGGAGACAGCAAACCACCATGGCAAGTGTGTACCTATGCAACAATCCTGCAAGATCTGTACATGTACCCCAGAACTTAAAGTACAATCTTTTAAAAAAAGAAGAAGACAAAGAACGGAGGAAAACCAATACAGTATTAAGAAATACCAATACAGACTTAGAGAAAACTTACGGAAACCAGAGGCAAATATTTTAGTAAATACAGTGATTATCAGCCTCATTTGCTGTATGAAAAGCTCTCACAGTAAAGCATAAGCAGCATTCACTGAATTTAGGTCATCCTAATGCTTGCTATCATGAAGACTGCGTTTGTAATGGTATGGTGAAGAAGATACTCATCAATTAGCTCTATGGTTTCACTAGAGTAGACATTAATTACAAAGCATATGCCTACAATCACATTTCAAACGGAGAAAGATTACATAAAAATGTTTGTGGTGGAGCTTAAAATTTTATAGTGATAAAAATCATATGTGTATTATACATGTACTTGTGTGTAGATGAGTACACTGTAACATTGAATCTTGAGTGTTTAATTCATTAGCTAAAAAAGAAACTTATTTGAGAACTGTTTTACAGATTAGCACCTTCTTTCTATTTAAGAGGCAAAATGATGTACTTTATTTTCCTTTTAGAGATTAGTATCAGAAACTATTTTTAATGTCTCTTGGTCCTCTTAATTATTATTTAATAAATAGATAAGATTATATAACATATTGAGTCATCAGTTTTTTATAATTTTTTGAAAACATCATCAAACAATGTATTTTTAGATGTTAAATTGGGACATTCAACTATCTTACTCTTCTAAAAATATGTGAGATCAGTTTTTATCATCTGGCTCTCAGGAGATTAGAGAGCCATGCACAAGCATAAAGATTTTCAGTATTTATTTACACCTTTAATACTTAAGTGAGTTTGAACAACTGATATTTTTAAGCATTTATTCTTAATATTCAGAATAGTTGGCTGTCTAATTAACACATCACAAATTACTAAGGAACATTTCTAAATGTTTTACATGTTTGTAGCATTTTTTCAAATATGCAAATAATTTTGCATAAAATTCTGATTTTTATGTTCCAAAAAGAAATAGGTACAAAATATTGTTACCTTGATTACATAATGTTGATTTCTGTCAGTTTTGCAAGTTGTAACTCCATTAAATACTCCCCATAGAGAAAAACTGATTATCTTTCATTTATACTTAAAAAATAATAATAATGTTCTAGAAACAGGTATGGGTGAATCTTGAAAAATAAGTTAATCATTTTGATTGATGAATTATCTTGTTCTTCTCCTCTCTTTGCTATGATGGTCAACTAGGATGTGCCCTGTTGGGCTAAATAATGAGCAGCAGGGCAATAACTTACTCTGGTAACACCAGGTACTCAGAGGAATGAATCACCAGAGGCCATCACTTTCTAGTAGGTACTGATGACCAGACCTGTACAGTTCATAGTGTTAATTAGAAGAAGTATACTAGAAAATCTCTAACTATGAAATATTTTTAGCAAGATGCACTTAATCTTTCTAGATTGCTTAGTGCATTTCAAAGAGGAATATATGCATTTATGGAACGTGGCTGGCTGGAAAATGGGTGCGGGAGTGTGACATAAACATTTTCCTATCTATATAATTAGCAGATTATAAAAGAGCCACAAACCAGAAATGGCTTTTCTTATGAACAGTATTTCTACATGTATTGCTTGAAACCTGTCCTTAAACCTGAAACAAAAACATTAATTAATGAGGAAGAAGAAAAGAGAATCTTGAAAGGTACATCTGATAGTTTGGAGTTTCTTCAGGAATGTATTATTTAGTTTGTTTCTAGTGATGTTAGAAGCAGCCTTTCTGGAGTAGCTGTTGTGAAGATGCTGACTACAGCAGGGGAGGCATGGCTAGGGCTGCGTGCTCCATGGAACTAGCAGGAGCCAGGAATAGGCAGGAGTCCTACCCCATTCTGAGTTGGCCCAGCTGTGTACTTGGGCATCCCTGTACTCTTCCGGGCCCAGGAAGCCCCCTGCAGGCTTGGAAATGCCTGCTCTTGCTACCTGGCCTCTCATGGCTCCTGGCACCTGCTCCAAATTTGGAGCAAAGTTGAAACCAAGCCTGGGCAGTGTTGTGACTCAACTGGGTGTGCATGCACTTTGGGCACACTGACATGCCAGCCCACTGTGGCCTCAGCCCCCTCTGGACTTCGGGTGCCAATGAGCATGGGAGGGAGGCTGAGAGGGGCCAAGAGCAGCTGGGTATGGGTATGCAGAAGCCCCTCAGCAAAAACAGCCTGTGTGCCATAGATTATATGTAGATGGTGCCAGGGGGCAGACAGGCTTCTGAGTGGAAAAGAGTGGGTTCCTGGTGAAGTCCCACCTTCAAGCCAGAGATGGCCTGAAGCATGGAGCTTCAGGCCCATGGGGGCTGGGCTATCAGTTCCAGATGTGCTTTGTGGCCCAGAATGAGAACTTATGCTTTCTCCAGGCCCTGCCATTGCTGTGCATGGGCAAATAGGTGAGTACTTCCTCTCTTCTGAAGCCCGTAAAAATCCCAGACTCAGAAAGACTCACAGAGACATTGGGATGACCTGCCTATGGATAGGAGCTACCCACTCCAGGTCTCCTCTCCACTGAAGGCTGCAGGCTCAACGGGACAATCTACCTGCAGATAGGAGCTACGCACTCTGTATCTCCTCTCTGCTGAGGGCTGTACAGGTGCCTCTGGATAGAAGCTACTGACTTCAGGTATCCTCTCTGCTGAGAGCTACACTCTTCGGGAAAACCTGCCTGTGGAAAGGAGCTACCCACTTCAGGTTGCCTGAGAACTGTACAGTCACTCAATAAAGCACCTCTTCACCTTTCTCACCCTCCAGCTGTCTGTATACCTCATTCTTCCTGGACATAGGACAAGAACTTGAGACTTGCCAAATGCTAAGGCTGGAAGAGCTGTAACACAAACAGGGCTAAAGCATACTCCTGTCTCCTACTCCATGTTGTGAGTGGCGAGGAGAGAAGAGTTTTGGCACTGAAGGAGAACATTCAGTACTTATCTTCAGTGCTTGACTTATTTCACTTAACCTAATTTCCTGTGGGCTTATCCAAGTTACAGCAAAATGACAAGATTTCAATCTTTATTTATGGCTGAATAGTATTTCATTGTGTGTGTGTATATATATACACACGCACACAAGTGACAAACACATATACACACACATAATATATTTATCACATCATATATCACATATATTCATTCATCTGTTGATGAACTCTTAGGTTGATTTCACATCTTGGCTATTGTGTATAGTGCTATAAGAAACAAGAGAGTGCAGATATCCCTTTGATATACTGATTTCTCTTCCTTGGACATATATTCAATAGTGCTGGATCATATGGTAGTTCTATTTTTAGCTTCAGAAAAACCTCAAAACTGTTTTCCATAATGGTTGTACTAATTCATATTTCTACTAATAATACATAAAAGTTTTTTCTTTCTTCTCATTCCAATCAACACTCATCATTTGTCTTTTTGATTGTGGCCATTCTAACTGCAGTGAGATGATATTTATTGTGGTTGTGATTTGCATTTCCCTGATCTATGATAGTGAGCATTTCAAATACCTGTTGTTCATTTACCTGTTTTCTTTTGAAAAATATCTATTTTCATCAATTGACCATTTTGAAGTATTTGAAATTTCTTATTTTTTGGTTTCGTTACTGAGTTCTTTGAGTTCTTGAATATTCAGGAACATAGTTCCTTGTCAGATAAATAGTTTGTTGTTTTTTCACTCTGTTGTTTCATTTGCTGTGCAGAAGCATTTTAGTTTTGATTTGGTCTCATTGGTTCACTTTTGCCTTTATTGTCTATCCTTTTGAGGTCTTATCCCAAAAATCTTTGCCCAGCCCAATGCCCTAAAGCAGTTCCCTTATGTTTTTTTAATAGTAGTTTCATAGTTTCAGATATTACATTTAAGTCTTTAATCTATTTTGAGTTTATTTTTGTATGTGGTGAGAGATAGGGATCTAGTCTCATTCTTCTGTTTATGGATATCCAGTATCCCAGCAAGATTCATTGAAGACTCTTATTTCTTTCCCAACGCATGTTCTTGGCCATTTTGTCAAAAGTCCGTTGGCTATAACATAAAGGTACATTTCTAGGTTTCCCATTCTGTTTCATTCGTCTATGTATTTGTTTTTATATCAATGCAATCTTTTTTTGGTCACTACTGCTTTGCAGTATGTTTTAAGTTAGGTAGTGTGATACCTCCAGGATTGTTCTTTTGGCTCAGGATTGTTTTGCCTATTTGGAGTCTTTTTTGTTTTCATTTTAGTATTGTTTTATTTTCTATTTATTTGAAAATTGTCATTGGTATTTTGATGGGGATTGCATTGAATGTGTAGATTGCTTTGGCTGTTATGGCATTTTATCAACATTAATTTTTCTAATTTATGAATACGAGATATCTTTCCATTTTTGTGTGTCTTCAACACATTTCACTAGTGCTTTTTGGTTTCCTCATCTTGTTTTGATGTGAGGGCAATGCTGCCCTTATACATTCAGTTTAGGAGAATTCTCTCTCATTCTATTTCTTTGAATAGTTTGAGAAAAATTGGTGCTAGTTCTTTAAATGTTTGATAAATTTCAGCAGTAACCCAATCCAGTCCTGAACTCTTCTTTGTTGGGGGACTTATTATGCAATCATAATGTTACTGATCTGCTCAGGAGGTACTGTATTTCTTCCTGGTTCAATCCTGGGAGGGTGTATGTGTCTGGGAATGTATGCATTTCCTCTAGGCTTTTCAATTTGATGGCATATACTTATTCATAACAGTCTATAATGCTTCTTTGTACTTCTGTGGTATCAGTTGTAGAGTCTTTGGGTTTTTTTGTTTGTTTGTTTTTTTCTGATTTTATTTATTTGGGCCTTCTCTCTGAGTTAGTCCAAGTTGGTCTTAGCTTTTTCTTAATCTAATTAGTGGTTTGTCAATTTTGTTTATCCTTTCAAACACACAACTTTTTGTTTGTTGATACTTGGTATTGCTTTTTCATTCTCAATTTAATTTCTTTCTTCTCTGATCCTTATTGTTTCTTCTCTTTTACTAATTTGGAGTTTGGTTTGTCCTGGTTTTTCTAGGTCCTTGAGGTCCCTCACTTGGCTAAACTCTACTTTTTGATGTATACATTTAATGCTATAAACTTTCTCCTGGTACCATTTTTGCTGTATCCAATAGGTTTTGGTACGTTGTATTTCTATTTTTATTTGTCTCAAGCAATTTTATTATTTTTTAAATTTCTCCATTGATCCATTGGTCATTCTGGAGCATATTATTTATTTCCATGTGCTTGTACATTTTCCAAAGTTTTTCTTATTGATTTCTAGTTTTATTTAATTGTGGTCAGAAAATACAGTTGGTATAATTTCAGTAATTTTAAACTTGAGATTTGCTTTATGGTCTAACATATGGTCTATGCTGGAGAATGTTCCATGTGCTGAGGAGAAAAATGTGTATTCTGCAGCTGTTGGATGAACTATTCTGTAAATGTCTATTGGGTCCATTTGGTCTATAGTAGGGTTTCAATCTAATGTTTCTTTGTTAATTTTCTATCTAGATAATGCTGTGATTAAGATGTTGAAGTTCTCAACTATTATTATATTGGAGTCTATCTTTCTCTTTATATCTGATTATATTTGCTTTATATATCTGAATGCTCTTGTATTAGGTACATACATGCTTACAGTTGTTATATCCTCTTGTTAATTGCTCCTTTTATTACTGTATAATAACATTCTTTGTCCCTGTATACATTTTTTTTTATCTAACTATTTTTTGGCTAGATGGACACATCTATTTGGTATGATTTTTATTCTGTCCAAAAAACTTTCTTTTACATTTTTTGTAGTGCTCTCTGCTGGAGAAAAAAAATCATTCATTTTTTTTTTTTTTATTGCATTTTAGGTTTTGGGGTACATGTGAAGAACATGCAAGGTTGTTGCATAGGTGCATATGTGGCAGTATGATTTGCTGCCTCCCTCCCCTTCACCTATATCTGGCATTTCTCCCCATGCTATCCCTCCCCAACTCCCCACCCCCCCGCTATCCCCCCTCCCCCCCAACAGACCCCCGTGTATAGTGCTCCCCTTGTCCATGTGTTCTCCTTGTTCAACACCCGCCTATGAGTGAGAACATGTGGTGTTTGATTTTGTGTTCTTGTGTCAGTTTGCTGAGAATGATGGTTTCCAGGTTCATCCATGTCCCTACAAAGGTCGTGAACTCCTCGTTTTTTATGGCTGCATAATATTCCATGGTGTATATGTGCCACATTTTTCCTGTCCAGTCTATCATCGATGGGCATTTGGGTTGTTTCCAGGACTTTGCTATTGTAAACTGTGCTGCAATGAACATTCGTGTGCATGTGTCCTTATAGTAGAACGATTTATAATCCTTTGGATATATGCCCAGTAATGGGATTGCTGGGTCAAATGGAATTTCTATTTCTAGGTCCTTGAGGAATCGCCACACTGTTTTCCACAGTGGTTGAACTAATTTACACTCCCACCAACAGTTCATTTTTAAACATTTTTATTTGTTATAGGATTCTGTATTGCCAGTTCTTTCACACTTTAAAGATCTTTTTCTTACTGTTTTCTTGCTTTCATTGTTTCTTCTTAGAAATATGATATCGGGCCGGGTGCAGTGGCTCACGCCTGTAATCCCAGCACTTTGGGAGGCCGAGGCGGGTGGATCACGAGGTCAAGAGATCGAGACCATCCTGGTTAACATGGTGAAACCCCGTCTCTACTAAAAATACAAAAAATTAGCTGGGCATGGTGGCGCGTGCCTGTAATCCCAGCTACTCAGGAGGCTGAGGCAGGAGAATTGCCTGAACCCAGGAGGCGGAGGTCGCAGTGAGCCGAGATCGAGCCATTGCACTCCAGCCTGGGTAACAAGAGCAAAACTCCGTCTCAGAAAAAAAAAAAAGAAAAGAAATATGATATCATCTTTATATTTGTTACAGTTTTCCTATATTTGTTTTTAATACTAGTTTTGGGTAATTCAATTGTGATGTTCCTTCATGGTTTCTTCAGTGTTTTATTGAAGTACTTTTTAAATCTTCATCAATTTTTTTTAAATGGCCATTATTTTCTCAGTATGTCCTCAAATATTTTTGCCCCTCCCTTTTTATTATTATCAATCAAGCTGTGGTGTTCATACATCCTGATGTCAAATTTTTAAGGCTACAGTAATTCAAGTATTATGGTACAGGCAAAAAACATATAGACCGGGTTTGGCATGGTGGCTCATGTCTGTAATTGCAGCACTTTGGGAGGCTGAGGTGGGCAGATCACTTAAAGTCAGGATTTCATAACCAGCCTGGCCTACATGGTGAAACCTCATCTCTACTAAAAATACAAAACTTAGCTGGGCATGAGGGCGTGCACCTGTATTCCAAGCTACTTGGTAGAAGCAGGAGAATCTCTTGAACCCAGGAGGTGGAGGTTGCAGTGAGCCAAGATCATGCCATTGCAGCCTGGGTGACAAAACTCCATCTCATTCAAAAAAAAAAAAGGAACAAAATAGAGAGCCCAGAAATAACCCTCATTTATATGGTAACCTGATTTTCAGCAACAGTGTCAAGATTCTTCAATGAAGAAAAAACATTCTTCTTAGGAAATAGTGTTGGGGAAATTGAGTATCCATACAAAAAGAATGAAGCGAAACCTTCACTTTACACTTATATACAAAAAAATTAACTCAAAATAGATTCAAGACCTAAATGTAAAAGCAAAAACATAAAACTCTTTAAGAAAAAAGTCATAAGAGAAATCTGCACAACATTAGATTTGGTAATGATTTATTAGACATAACACCAAAAGCACAAGCAACAAATGAAAAGATATGTAAATTGACCCATGGAAAGCAAAACTTCTCCAGAGAAAAAGGGTGCAATCAACAAGATAAAAATGCAACACACAGAGTAAAATAAAATACCTGCAAATTACATATCTTGAAAAAGGTTAATATATCAAATATATAAAGAATTTCTACAACTCAGCAACAACAAAATAAGTAACCAAATTAAAAAATGGACACGGGGCTAGAATACACATTTCTCCAAGAAAGATATACAAATGGCCAATAAACATATAAAAAGCTGCTCAACAGCACTAATCATTAAGGTGATGCAAATAAAAACAACAATGAAATTCCACCTCATCCGCTAGTATGGCTTTTTTTTTTTTTAACTCCAGAAAATAACAAATGCTTTTGAAGGTGCTGAGAAACTGGAACACTTATACAATGTTGGTAGAAAAGTAAAGTGTTGCAGCCATGATATGAAATAGTATGGCATGCCCTCAAAAAAATTAAAAATTGGATACCATATAATCTAATCATTTCACTTCTGGATATATACCCCAAATAATGTAAGGCAGGGACTCAAATAGATGTTTGTACATTCATATTTATAGCAGAATTATTTGTAACATCTAAATTGTTAAGGCAACCCAAGTGTGCATTGACAGATGAATGGATAATGTGGAGCATACATACAATAGAATATTATTCAACCTTAAAACAAGAAAGAATTCAGACACATGCTGCAACCTAAATGAACCTTAAACACACCAGGTTAAGTGAAATAAGCTACTCACAGAAGACATATATTGTATAATTCAACTTATAAAGACTCTAGTATAGTCAAATTCAGAGAGACATAATGGTGTATGCTAAGGGCTGGGGGAGGGAGAATGGGAAAGTATTGTTTAATAGGCACATACTTTCAGTTTTCCAAAGAAAGCAGTCCTAGAGATGGATTGTGATCATGATTACACAACAATGTGAATGTACTTAATGCTACTGCAATGGACCCTTAATAATGGTTAAGATACTAAATTTTATGTGTATTTTACCGCAATTAATAAAAACAGACTGTGAGATGGATTTGGTTGCAAGCTTTAGTTTTCTGGATTCTTGATATAAAGCATAGCTGAACTACTACATATTTACATGTCTGTAAGGTAGTAGTGTGTTTTTAATACTCACCACTTGGATGTGCCCCCAAAATATTTCCATAATAGATTAAGTGAAAAATGCTAAAGAAAATTCTATTATAAATCTGGAACAAGTAGACTGCCGAAGACATAGAAATGAATTATTAATTGTGCCTATTAAGTCTGGTAAATGAATCCAGATTAACCCCTTTTGAATTTCTATCACTGACTCTCTTCTCATGCAAATCTTGATTCTCCCTTAGTATGATGCTCTTCTATTGGTTCTAATAATAACGTCACCACTTACCATGACATCATTGTGTAACACCTCATGTTTCTCCATTTGTTCAACTGCCTCCCTGTTCAGGCAGCCTCATCTTTACAGCAGGCACAGACAAATGTTTAGTTCTTTGTTAATTCTCTATGGAAGTTATCAATATTTGAAATAAAAAAATACAAGAAAACTGGAGAGAAGAAACATTTGTTTTGGAGGGTAAATGAAAATTAACCATCTTGTTATTCCTTCTTGAACAAGCCAACAAAAAACTTATTTGTGGGGTGCTTTTCATTCCATTAAATTTTAGTGAGTGAATGCTCCTACACTGTTTCTATAGTAGGGTTATAATCTTCACTGACCTATACCCAATTCTTTAAGCTTTTCATGAAGTGTCATTTACATAAAACAGAACAACTAAAACCCTTAGTTCTCTGTAGGTCATAAAGAGTGCTAAAGAAAATATATAAATGGCACATGCAGAAGAAAAAAGGCAATATTTAATTAGAAAATCCTCACCCTGTAGATAGTCCCTTTAAACAAAATACAGTCATCAATAAAACAGTATTTACAATTTTTTTCCCATCTTAAGGGCTATAAACTGCTAGGTCTTCCACGATCTGTTGACCATTTCTTTTAATAAAAATTATTTTCCTGGAGTAATGCTACTATATTTCTTCATTGTGGGCCAATGACTTTAAGCCTAAAATGATGCTGACATGTTAGTCATTTTCTCTTAAACAGGAAAATAGTATTTTAAAAATTCTGATTATCTTAGTGAAGAGAAATAAAGCAAAACAAATAATACTCCTCCAAAATAATCCACATACCCATTTCTTTTCCAGCCTTATTTTCTTTACCACATCTTTAGAGTTCCCTTTTAGTAGGAGAAATTGTGCGTTACATTGTGTTATTGGGCCTTACCTTTTGTATTACATCTGCTTACATTGCTTGTATAAACACATTTATACAAATTTGAGGGGAAATCAACCATATGCAAATAAAGAATATAATATATATTAAGTTGGTAAGAAGGAAAACCAAAATATTAACTTGATTCAAATGTGTATAAAATCAGAAAAGCAGCATGATATACTGGAAAACAAAAACACATTATTTATTCATGCCAAAAGTAGCACTACATCTTATTTTCTTTCTCATCCTCCAACACAATTACTGAATGCACTATGAGTAAGTACATTGAAATTTCCTGTGACTATGATGAAAATATTTTATCTACATGTGTTAAAATACAAAGAAAAAACTTTGGGAAAAATCTGATTGAGAAATCTTGCAAAACTTGTCTTGATTTGTTCTCAATTAGAAATGTATATTTCTTAATTGGATTTATGTTCTGAACTTTATTTTTATTATTGTTCTCTGTACATTTTGGAAATATGTGTGTGCTAAAATGCAGTTGCTCTGACATTTAGAATTTTTATTTGCTTGTGTGTTTCTACTATAAAAGCCATATGCTAGGATGATTTCATTTTACTGGTAACATGTGGCCCATAAAGAAAATTGCTGTGACCTTTTTACCACTGTATTTTCTTAGATAGGCAAAAAAATACATCGCATACCTCAAAAGCAGTCTCTTTCTTAGTTGAACTGTGGAAAAGGTAAAACAGTAGATATGGAGCAAAACAGTTTTTATTTTATTAACATTGGCAAACCCAATTTCTAAATTAACAGATGCATTCCATCACAGGTGCTAAAAGAAAGAAACCCCACATTGTAGATTCTTAATATAATTTCAGACATTACAATATGAAATATTTTATGAGATATAATTTAATTCATAGAAAAAAACTTACAACACTGTTCAAGGTGTAAGAATCTGCAGGTATACAGAGTTACATATATATTTTTAAAAGCTGCTGACATTTGTTATTACATCCTACATTCAAGAGATCCAGAAATGAGTCCCTTCCTTAAAAACCAGTGTATGATGCCTGTGTTTAGTTTCCTGTGGCTACTGTAACAAATTTCCACTAACTAGGTGGGATACAAAAATAGAAATTTCTTTTCTCACAGTTTTGGAGGCCAAATATCTGAAATCAAAGCATTGCTATCAGTAGGGCTACACTGTCTGTGAAGACTGAAGAGAATCATCTTTTTTTTCTTCTAGTTTCTGGTGGATCCAGATGTTCTTTGGCTTGTGGCTGCACAATTCCAATCTCTGCATCTGTCACCACAAGCTCTTCTCCTCTCTGTTGTCTTCCTCTTTTTTGTCTGTTATAAAGACCCTTGTCATTAGACTTAGGGACCACTAATAATCCAAAACCTCAAAAATTTTAACCTAACTGCATCAGCAGAGACCCTTTTTTCAAAGAAGGTCATAATCATAAATGCTAAAGGTTAGGCCTTGGACACTGGCACACAATCAGCACCCTACCCTGCCAATACATGAGTATTCCCGTACTCAGAACTCAATCATAGTTAAGTTCACCTAAAAGCTAGATGACGTCATGCATTCTTCATGACTTTTATATGTCAAAGTATAAATTTGTTCACCTTTAGTTATCAATTTTCAGATAAAGAATTGATTTTCTATTATCCTCTTCAGAAGATGACTATTTTCAATACTATCATGGATGCATGAACTTAAACATATTTGATGTATTTTAATCTATTACTGTTACCTAAATTGAAACACAAGTTGTCCCCTTGTTGGACAGAAATCTTCATGTGGATTCCTGATTTCTTTTTACATGATCTTACTATTTTTTGAGAGCCTACTCAATATGGAGAATGACAAGGTGTGCCAGGCTCAGCCATTTCCGCAAGAACTTATTTATTTTAACCAAAAAAAAAAAAAAAAAGTAGATAAAGATCACAATCTACATTATTCTGAGGTTCCTATTTTTCCTAGATCTCTTCTATGGACAGAACTAAAGATTATACATCTGTTATAATGGATGAATCTGGAAATCATAATTCTCAGCAAACTGACATAAGAACAGAAAAATCAAACACTGCATGTTCTCACTCATAGGAAGGTGATGAACAATGAGAACACATGCACACAGGGAGGGGAGCATCACACACTGAGGTCTGTTTGTGGGGGCCAAGGGAGGGACAGTTGAGGGGTGGGGAGCTCGGGGAGGTATAACATGGGGAGAAATGCCAGATGTAGGTGACAGGGGGATGGAGGCAGCAAACCACATTGCCATGTGTATACCTATGGCAATAGGTATAGGCTCTTTTGAGAGCCTTTCCATATTGAGGAAGCTCTCAAGAGATAGTAAGGTCATATCAAAAGAAATCAGGAATCCTGCATGATCTGCACATGTACCCCAGAACCTAAAGTACAATAAAGAAAAAAGAATGTTTTATTTCTAATTCAAATTAAAGATTATAGAGCCTCTATTTGACCACTTTCTCTATTGAATCTGTATCTCCTTTATTCCACATCAAGATTTCTGGTACTTAAGAAGAACAGGATTCAAAACATTGGAATCACCCACTCATAGGTTTTATTCCAAAAACCAATACTAATTCTACCCTCAGTGCTTACACTCAGTCCAACTAAATAGTTACTAAAAACATTTTAAAAGCTTTATTTGTATACATTCTTTCTATTCTTCTTGCATTCAAAAAATTGAACTGTATCTTCATTGTTGTAAAACACAACCACTGTATGTATTTTCTCCCTTGTAGTCCTCATTTTGCCTTAATTTTACAAAGAATGAAATAATTAATATTCAACATTTGTCCTTTTTTCAGTGTCTCTCTAGTCATATTTATTTTCAACCTCCTTCTTTGGTAGATTACTGAAGGACAGCTAGTGGAACAGTATCAACTGAGTCTTGAATGTTAGTAACAATGTTTAAGGGCTTTATACATAAAATAGTTGGTGTTTCTGAATTTAAATTTATTTGTTTCACACTTTATTCCTTAACTATTTAAAATATGTCACTCGATTTTCATCTGGCATAAAGCACTGCTGTAAAATTTTAATAATAATCTAATATTAGGCATAGCATAGTGACTCACGCCTGTAACCCCAGCACTTTTTGAGGCCAAGGTGGGTAGACTGCCTGAAGTCAGGAGTTCAAGACCAGCCTGACCAATATAGTGAAACCCCGACTCTACTAAAAGTACAAAAATTAGCCAGATGTGGTGGCATGCAGCTGTAGTCCCAGCTACTCGGGAGACTGAGGCAGAAGAATTGGTTGAACCTGGGCAGTGGAGGTTGCAGTGAGCAGAGATCACACCACTGCACTCCAGCCTGGGCAACAGAACAACACTCCATCTCAAAACAGCAACAACAACAAAATTAATATTATTATATATAGAATTTTGTTTTAACTTTGAAATCAAGAAAAATATTTTATATCTTGGCATTGATCTTTCTAATTCAATATTTATAGGTACATTGTCTACTCTTTAAAAATGTAGACACTATTTAATTTTATTTACAGAATTTTTTGAGTTACAGTTTTTTATTATTATTCGGTTCCTTTACATTAGTTTCTGGCTCTTTGCCTGTCTTCAGTATTTGTCACTATTTCGTATCTCTTTTCAATTTTTTTACCTGTTGTGTGTGTGTATTTCCCTTTTAAAATGGGGAGGTTGGAGAGATTGAAAAGTTGGACTTCTGCCACTGTCATCTTCCCAGAATCTCACTCATGACTTGCATTTTTCATTTCACATGATGTTTTCACAACTCAGCCTCATGGATAAACGTAGCTATGCTCTATTACTTTCTCTTTTATAGCATATACATCTATATGGATATGCAAATAATGTATTTATCCGTTTGTTGGGTTACTTATTATTTAATTGCTTTTTTTTTCTATTGTGATGATGTTTCTATATTTTGTGCACTGGCACTCATACACGTGGAAAAGCTTCTCTAAGGAATTGCCCCTCAAAATGTGGCCCAAGTTTTGGAGGGAAACAGTGAAAATATCAGATAGGGAAAGATGCTAAAAGTGATGGTAGGCTGAGCATTTTGCAGGCTGAGTATTTTTCCTAAGTGAAACTAAAAATTACCTAAAAGGGACTATTTTTACTGTTAGGCCACATTAATTTTAAATTGGGTAAGACTAAAATTATTTTTTCTTGATTGTCAGAAGTCAGTAGGGGCTTGGGAAGAAGAGTCTATATATGATAGAGAGTACTGTAGTCCTGTAGCTTATCTGCAAATCTCAGTTGTATCATGAATAAACTTCCTGACCTTTCAATGCAAAGTTCTCCTAGCTTTGTCATAATAAGAGTTAAAATCCCTACAACCTGTTTTGTACATATGGCTCATAATTTAATTATTATTTCTTCCTTCCTCATTTGCATAAAAGTTTTATTATATAAGAAATAGGCAATCAGAGGTCAGGACATGTCTGGAGATAATAGGAACAGAGGGAGAAATACATCTACTCTATGGAAACTATGTTTATTTTCTGCTGCAGGTTGGAAAAAAACAAAAGCTGGAAAGAGTCCCACTAAGATGAGACAGGAAAAAATATTTAGTCCATGAACTAAAAGAGTTTCCATTCAGTGAGTTTCAAATGGTTTACAGAGGATGTTGTAAGAGACAGGGACTAATCCAGGACAATAATCTGATCTAATGTGTGATGATAGATGGCAGCAAAACTCTTATGTTTTTTGTTTGTAATTATTTCTTCTCTTTCCTGTAAGAAGATTAACTACCTTTCCTTTTTGCCATGTGATTTGCCATGCCTCCTGTGAGAAGAGAGCACAAACTTGCCTCACAGAGTTTCTGTTTGGCCATGTGATATCTTGGCCAGTGGTTTGTGAACAGACGTGATGTTCAACATGTCTGAGTGGAAGCAGTAATATGCAGCATAGCTTTAAGATGTTCCCGTGACAAGAGTATGATGTATATATAGGTCTCTCTTTTCAGGGTGCAAGAAAGAAAAAACAAACACCTGGAGGAGATATACAACCATTAGCCAAGTCACAGCTTACCTTCAGCTAGGAAATTAATGTTTGTTAAGGCAAATGAGATTTGAAGATCATTTGTTAGTGTGGCAAAACTGATCAACACAGAAGATAGTGAAGAGACACTGTGACATATATACATGGTATTTCCCAAGTTTATATTCTTAAACATAACCCCGTAGAGCTAATTGTTTAAAATTGGTTGCCTTAAGGTAAAGATCAGTCCTATAAACTGGAGAAAGAAGAACCTGGGAAAGAAAGTCAGGAGATCTTATTTGTTGGCAGTAGAAGAAAATGGCATTTGCTAACAAAAGGGCTTAAATATATTCCTTGATATTTTTAATGTTATGCTGCAAACCTTGGATTTATCTTATGTAAAATATAACATTTCATCTAATTAGCTTACAAAACATGAAATATTTCATGACAAATGATCTATTTACATCTTTTCCAAATAAAATTTACCATTTGCCACTCTATGCTTACGGGAGACACAAAATGTCTTCTTCCTTCTTTACTTCGCCTGACATTAGCAACTACTAGATGTCTCAGAAAAAAAAAAAAATGCTTAAGAAATTTTTTGGCTGCGCATGATGGCTCACACCTGTAATTCCAGCACTTTGGGAGGCTGAGGCAGGTGGATCACCAGGTCAGGAGTTCAAGACCCGCCTGGCCAATATGGTGAAACCCCGTCCCTACTAAAAATACAAAAATGAGCCAGACATGGTGGCAGAGGCCTGTAGTCCCAGCTCCTCAGGAGGCTGAGGTAGGAAAATCACTTGATTCCAGGAGGTGGAGGTTGCAGTGAACTGAGATGGCACCACTGAACTCCAGCCTGGATGACAGAGCCAGACTCTGTCTCAAAAAATTAAAAAAAAAAATTATTGACAGGCTACAATTTATATAACTTGGTTCAATAAGAATTATCTTCTGCAATTACTTTCAGCATTTCAGAATGTAATAGTTTGTAAACAATAATTGCTCACAATTTTAGAAATATTCATTTCTATTGAAGCCCTAAAATCTATTCCAAGAGAGAATGTTGACCTATATTCTTTACTTGCAGAAATAAATATACGCAAATAATTAGAAAGTTTCCTTTAAGCTTATAACCAATGACAAAATCTGTACTAGATTCCTTGTTTTCAAACTAGAAAGTCTAACAGACAATATTATTTCACTGACAGAGAATGTTTTAGAACACGGTCTTTTTTTTTTTTTTCTGCCTCTCACTGGCTTGTAACTCCTATTCATGTAAAAAGTTATAAATACTGATTTCTGTTGTTATAAATAACTATTATGAAAACGCTGAGAAAATCAGGGTGGTCTAAATTATTTTAAAAATAGTAAATATCAATTACAAAGATTTTCAAGTCAATTGAATGAAGAGTGAATATAATTTGAAAGTAATTTCAGTGTCATTAAACTTTTATATATTTCTGTTGTGTTTTTTACCTTAAAAATTCAACCTAAAAAGTAATTCATTCACACACATTCATTAACATGCAAAATGATGTCTATTCCTACTCAAAATTATGTCTAGTCCTTCTAAGTCTAGGACTTGCACAATGAAGTTGCATGCACATTTGAGAACACCTTTAGGCTATGTTATTTGACTCATTCTATGTGAATGTTCAACAGACCACAGATTGGTATCTTGTAAGCCCATTAAATTTTCAATCTCAAAAACTCATTGATTTAAAAGATAACTGACATTTTGGATCAGACATCTCCTCATCAATGTAATTTTCCGAAGGAGTCTGAATATAAAGTTTCATTAAATTGCAATTAATCTTTCTGTGGAAAAGAAACAACATTGGCTTCTCTCATGGTCTTTTTCATTATACCAGGGCACCTCTATAATCTTACATGTACTCTATTCATATTTTGGGGGAACCCATTTCTTTTTGTATTTTGTAAAATCTGAACATATATCTTTAGACCTAGGAAATAGAAGATAGTATTAGTATTTTAAATTACATTTAGCAACTTGATATCTCTATAATGTATTAATATATCTGTGCCTTACATTAGCCAAAGTATTTGTTTTGGCAGTAAACATAGTGATAATGAAAGTAAAATAAAACCTAGGAAGTGAAAATAATTTTAACTGAAGGAAATGTATACAGAAATAGATTAGTAATAATTATGTGTAAATCACTTGGCCGAAGTATTTTCATGTGTGAATTTTAGAAAATTATAATTTGCATTATAGTATAGTCGTATTACAATCATATTTCATTTAAGAATTTCAACTATGTGGGCCTAGCAAAAAATATAAATCATGGAGAGAGAGAAAGAGAGAGCAAGCAAGAAAGAAAGAATGCAATGAGCTTATGCCTGAAAGCAAGTGCAATATAAAACATCAGCTGTTCATTTCTGTGCATACCAGTTATCTTCAGCTTTTGTATCATACAGTGAAAGATTTTTTTCCAAAGAAGGCATTTTTTAAAAAATATTTAGTTGTTATTGAGTTTAATATTAGAAAAAATGGTAATGCAGACAAAATTTTACTTCAGTGTCTTTGTTGACCATGACATACCTGTAATTTATTAAATATAGATTGTTTATAATATACAGTGCATGTACAAAATAATGCCACATAGTTTTGGCACTTTGTTTTTCAGGATATTCAATAATTATTAGCACATGCAACAATACAAGCACAAATAAGGGATGGATAATTTCTTTATATGTATATAAAGTATTCAGAATATATTATACATATATTAATAAATATTTCACCAAATAAAATATATCCAGCATATAAAATTTAAAATGATAAAATTTTATCAGTCCTCTTCAGTTCTCAAGAGTTTTATGACCTGTGATCAAATCAGACTGTAGAAGTAGCAGGTTTGGAATGGTAAAATAGGAGAAACTTACTTTGTGACACATAATGATTTAGTTTTCTACCATTAGTAAAATTATGAGTAGATACTTAACTATACAAATTTCTGCACAGCAGAAATTCAGGGACTTCTTTATAATATTGATGTAAATTTGAGTCAAACATATTCACACAGCCTTTAAAGTAAAAGATTGGATTAGAACACAAATAGAGTAAGAGATATAGAAAACAGAAATTGATTGAAGATTCAGTTGTAGGGCCTTCCAAGCTTAGAAGTCCATATGATCTGGCTCTGTGTTCCCTTAGAAGGTGACATGGTCTGGCTCTGTGTCCTCACCCAAATCTCGTCTTGAATTGTAATCTGAATTGTAATCCCCATGAGTTGGGGGAGGAACCTCCTGAGAGATGATTAGATCATGGGGGTGGTTCTCCCATACTGTTATGCTATTCTCATGCTATTGAATGAGTTCTCATGAGATCTGATTGTTTTATAATGGGCTTTTCTCCCACTTTGCTCTGCATTTCTCTTTCCTACCAACATGTGAAAAAGGACTTCTTTGCTTCCCCTTCTTCCACAATTGTAAGCTTCCTGAGGCCTCTCTAGCCACACAGAACTCTGAATCAATTAAACCTCTTTCCTTTATAAATTACCCAGTCTTGGGTATCTCATCATAACAACATGAAAATGAACTAATACAGAAAAGAAAAAGATGAGCAATAAAAACTAAGAAAGGGAAGTCTGAGAAATAGGAGAAAAAGTAAGTGCAGATAGTGCCTTGAAAGCCAAGTGAATAAAATGTTTTAAGAAACAGAGTACAATCATGTCAAATTCCTCTGATAAGTTGACAAAGACGAATAATGAGAATTGGTTGTGTTTATTGTGTAGTTATATATGTTTATATACATAGATATTTATATAAGGCACATATATATGTGTGTGTGTGCACACATAGTTTAATGAAAACATCAAGCAATTTCTACTTGCTAAGTAGTGTTCTAAATGCTTTCTCATATATTAATAATTTAATTTTCTACCAATCATGTGAAGTAGAATTTTGTATTATTTCCATTGATGACTCAATACACATGGAGAGAGAGAGAGAGAGAAGTAAACTGCACAGGGTCATACATATGGTAAGTGACACAGCAAAGTCAAATTCAGGCAGCCTATATACACTTTCCCAATAACTGTTTCATTTCAGTTGTCTTCTCTTTTCATAACTTTTATATATGTGTATTTCTAATCCTGTAACTCAGACAGCCAATCATGGATCTGATTTAAATACTGTGTGCTCATAAAGCTTGAATTCCCTAGGATACCATTTTTAAGGCAAAATAAATTATTACAAATTCACGATGTGCTTCATTTTTCCAAGAGTGGTTTTGGATTCTAATTAGCAACATCAATATTTACAATCAGAAAATAGTCTAAGGATTTGATTCTGAAATTCTGTAAAATAATCATTAACACATCTTCATCAATGGCTATGACAGAGAACTGGACTCACATAGTGAGAGTTATAAAATACTGTTTTCTTTTAAGATTTTTTAAACTAAGCAGTAATTAGATCATAGAAGACTAGTTTTGATTTTATCTTTAGGTTAATGTGGAGCTTATTGAATGGATTTACATAGGGGAATATAGTGTGATTAAGTTTCTACTTTCAAATGTGTAGAGAATTAAAATTGAAGACCGATTTAATGAGATAAAGCCTATAATCAGGAAGTACATGGAAGAAACCTCCCTAACAAGTCAGGCAAGGAATGTGATGGAAGTAGTAACTAATGATGGAAATAAGCAAACAATAAAATTTAGTTAAATTCTATTTAACTATAGAAATGGCATATTTAGTGACTGATTGACTATGTGGCTCAAATAACAAGGAATAAAGAATAATCTCCAGATATTTAAGTAAATAAGCGGATGGTGATGTCATTCACTGGCATAGGGATAAAAGGAAGAAATAAATGTAAGGATCAATGCATTAAGAAAAAAATTAATTTTATTTTTAATCTGATCAGTTTGAGATGCTTTTAGAACCTTAAAGCAGATATTTCATTGTCAGTGCTATAATGAACCTAAATATCGGGCTATTGACCTGGGATGGAGACACTTCTTTAAATCTAGGTCAAAAATCATTTCAGGGAAATTTTTACCAAATTTCCATTGTGGAAAGGTACCCCTGATAACTGTTCTTGTATCAACCACATAGGAACATAGAAACCATACAAGTTATTTAAACAGAATTTAATATGATAACTTTTTATAAAGTTGCTGAAAATATAGAAACAATAATTACAAGCAGTAGCTACCACTCTAGAGCTATCAAAACAAAAAGAAGAGGTTACACCAAGTTTGCCAGCATCTGAAATTCTTACTGTTTAGGAAGGGGAAGCTGAGAAGATAGTGTCTACAAGGGGGGTTTCAGAGCTCTGAGGCAATGGCACTCTACTGCTAGTTTTGTTATCTCTGGTAGGGTTCTAATGTGGCAGGCTCTGGAAATATGAGAAAACCTGAAAACTGGAAACAGCTGCTGCTGAAAACAATTCCTGCTGTCTGGAGGATATTTTTGTTTTTGTTTTTTGTTTGTCTGTTTGTTTTTAACAAGAATAGCAAACAGAAAGAAACCATTGACTTATCCCCCTTTAGTGCCCCCTGCTAGCAGAAGCTAAAATAAATTTAACTTTCAAAAAATAAATGTAGTTATTCAAATCCCTGCCCAAGCATCACAGAGCCCATTAGGTTAGCTTTGTGAAAGAGAAAATGGCTTAATAGCAAAAATATCTCTTATAGCATCCTATACTTTCCCTTCATTGCATTTGCAAGAGTTTGCAATTATGTGTTTTGTAATAATATGTAGTTGTATATGATTTTTAAAGAGATAGTAGAGGTAAACACTTGTCATCATTTCTAGACTGTGAGCACCAACAGAGCAAAGAGTATGTACTTTGCTTAGCCGTGTAGCCCTAGTATATAGCATAATACCTGTCTACAGTAAGTGCTATTTGTTAAAGGAGTATATATATAAATAAATAAGATTTTGATTATAAAAATCTTTGGAAATAATTTAATAATCCAGTACAAAAATATTATTTGGACTGAGTCTTAAAACCTATACAAACATTAAAAACAAAATTTATGGTATGCCTTAATCATATGCCAGAGGTAGCAAATTGCCTGTATAACTCTCGGGTTTACTAATGTTAAACACTGAGAATTGTAGGAAAAAAAATAATAACAATTAAACCTCTTATTGAATGAAAATTTAAGAACAGTTAACAAAATATATGTTCAGATATGAATGAACATCTTTGGAACTTCTACATCAGAGAGCTTCTATATTAATATCACAGCCAGAAATAAGGCTAGGTGGGCTGGACAGAGAAAGAAAAATTCACACACTATAATAAAGGCCTACCTCTTATTTATGTTATTTCAACAGGAATGTCAAGAGAGCAAATTAGAAGTAGCTGGTAAGCAACTGCCAAATAAAAAAACAAAATCTAGTTTATTAATATCCTGCTGAACTTGTTACTGTGAATACGTAGTGGGAAAGCTGTGGTAGAATGCTTGTTTTCTAGCAACATGAGATCCAGGGAAATAAGTATGTTGGCAATTATGAATATAAAGTCTTTATTTTCATTCTATTAAATTATGATTCTGCTTTGGATTTTAAAAATCTGTATTTCAGAAGTTGGAACACTGGACAAGAATTTAAAATTCTTAAGAATATAGGAAAGCTAGTGCTAAAGACACATTTGCATGTTAATAGTCTCTGTCAGTAATTATCACTGAAAAACATATGACAAATATAAAATTATTTAAAGTTAATATACCTGAAACATTTTTTTATTACAGAATAAGTGAGACAATACAGGATTTTGTTCATTTAACTCCCACTTCAACTCACCTCATTCTTTTTATGCCCTCTTCACCATTTTTAACAGACAGGTGTTTGTTAAATGGAAAACAGAAAAAGTAAAAAACTCTGTTGATAAAAAAACATCAGATTACAGTATAAAAGAAGTTTCTGACCCCATGCAGACACGTACAGACAATGGCAGTGGGAATGAAATGTTCTAAGATTAAGGGAAAGAAAGAAAAAAAATCAATGTTCAAGAGTTTCAGACTGATAGTCTGATTAGCAATTCAGGTAAAGAACTTTTAAAAATTTAACTGTAGTCTCTGAATACTTATGATTATCCAATAATATTTTTATATTAATGAATCACTTCTTCCTCTTTTCCAGATACTGCAGGGCATAATTACGAAATCAAGCTAATTTCAATCTATTCTACATTTAAATCACATGTCCTGTTCTTGTTACTACACAAATGTCTTGTTAATAATTCTGGCTTTGTCTGAGCTTGGCTCTGGGTTGTTAGGTCAAGAATTATGAACCCACAATTGAGCCTCAGAAAAATGAAGCCGTGATTTTAATAACCTATATTTCAAATTAGGTATATATAAGTATAATGATATTAATGAGAATCCTCTTCTTGAGAAAGCAGATTAAAATGAGTTGTTTTATAAACCACACGAAATGTTGGTATCGTCAAAAAAATTTTCTTTTATTACTTATAAGTATAATTATTTTACAGTTAATTTTGTAGCAGGTACCTTACAGACTTTAGAAATACAAAAATAGGCCAGGTATGAAAGCTCATGCCTGTAATTCCAGCACTTTGAGAATCTGAGGCAGAAGGATCACTTGACCCCAGGAGTTGGAGACCAATCTGTGCACCATGGCAAAACGACATCTATTCAAAAAATTCAAAAATTAGCAGGGCAGGGTAGCACACACCTGTAGTCCCACTTACTTGAGCAGCTGAGGTGGGAGGGTTGATTGAACCCCATAGATCAAGGCTGCAGTTAGCCTTTACCATGCCACTGCACTCCAGCCTGGGTAACAGAGCAAGATCCTGTCTCAAAAATTAAAACAACAACAATAAAAAAAATGCAGAAATACAAAAATAAATAGACACAATAAAAAAACTGCAGAAATACAAAAATAAATAGATAATTGAGTTCTTCCCCTCTGGAATTCTCAGTTCATGAAGAACACAGATAGGTAAAATGTTAATAATTTCACAACAATTATACTTTAAATATGAGATTTCAGAGAGGGGTTGATTGTTTCAGACAAAAAGCTTACATGGCTCCCCAATTTCCCCAACAGTTTTATTCTGTCCTCATCACCCATCTACCTACAAATCTGTCCACTGAACAACAGAGAGAGCTCATCCTGAGAAAGCATGCCAGCTCAACCAGCAGAATGCTAGGAGTTTCCAGCATCCCACCATTTCTAAATGGTGGATGGAAAAATGGGTTATGGGGCATTGAATCTGGCACCATGTAACATATCAATTGTAAAGCAGCAATGTAATGTATCAAATGATGCAACCTGGAAGGGCAGAGATTTAGTTTCCCATGGTTGAACTTTGACCAACGGAAAACAGGAAATGTGGTGGGACATTTTACCTTCTTCCTTTTCTCACTGCCATGCACTTCTCTAAAGAATGGCTGTTCATGTAGTCTTTCCTAAGGAGTCCTGCACAATGAGCAAATGCATCTGCTAGGTGACCTGCTGTGCTTTTCCCTGAATCACAGTGAAGCAGTAGCCAGCAGAGTGACACAGAATTACTGATTGCTTCATATAAAGTATTAACTCCTTAACTCTTGCCCTAGGTTCTATTTCCTAGAGGACCTGAGTTCAGGTGATTAGCAATGGTGTGTTTCTACACAATATAGCCTCGAGATGCAATTTTATGTTTATATTGCCTATTTATCTGAAAGAAATAGGAACCCCATTTCTTATTAAGAAGAATTCTAATAAGTCTTGTCACATAAAAATATTGCACTTATTCTTTCATCTGTGGAAAACAGATGAGATAAAGGGCAGGAAAAGGTTGTAGCATTGATACATAAAATAGCAAGTAGGAGTGACATTAAGTATACATGAAAATGTAAGATTATGGACTAATCTGGCTGCTTCTGTGTTTAGAAGCAATTAGAGTTTCAGGAAAATAAAAGTAATGTAAGCACAGAAATGTCAATTGCTAACTCTAAACATGCTTTGAGTTGGCAATTGACATTCAAAGGGAACACACTGCCAATGTGCAGTGAAGGAAATTCAGTAGTGCAGCAAAAGATATATATATATATATCCTGAATTATTTCTCTAAGAATATATATATAATATATAAAATATATATAAGAATATATATATAATATATATATATTTATAATATATATATGGTTGGTAAGTTTGGAGCCTCTTCAAACTTGGAAGTCAACATATATTTCAACTTAGAATATTGTTCCAAACATTTATTAGGCAACCAAGGAGCCTGGAAAATTTGAATGAGTTCCAGAGCAAGATAGAGCTTTTTGGTAGATTTAGGCTATCAGTGCAAAGTTTTATTTTTCATATGCCATATGATCTAGCAGCTCTACGGTGCTAGTAATACCCTAAGTAATAATATTGGCACATTCAAATTTAAGAGTCTTAGCATTCTAGAGAAGGAGTATGCAGTCTGTGGCCAGATAAGAATCTCCTGTTTATGGAACTCCTGGTATCCCATTGTCACTGGATTGAGTCTCAGCTTCTGACCATGGGACACACCAAAAGACTCTATGACCTGAGGTTTATATCATGAGCTGGATCAAAAGACTATGTGACTGGAAGTTGATGTCATCAGCTAGGTGTTCTTCTCTGAGTAAAAAGGTGTGGATTTACAACTGCAACTTTTGTGTGCTGGAAATGGTATATTGAGGACTGAGTTTGTGCAGGTCCAGAATTCACAAGCAAATCATTTCAAAGCAGTGGCCTAGACCGCTGTCTACTGCTGCATTACTGAATTTCCCTCACTGCACACTGGCAGTGTGTTCCCTTTGAATAATGAATAGAAGAGGAACTAATTCTGCCAGATTCACAGATCAGCTGGCATAATATGTTGGTGCTAATCAAACATGGATAGCTGTCACATGACAGCTCTATCAAAGACCGTCTGTAAAATATGATGTGTGAAGGCAAATCCGTAGGAGTAAAGAGCTGGAGAAAAACTTGGCCACCTACTTCATGTGGAGGGGACATTTATCTAAGATACATTGTGGACTGACTCATGGGCAGATTTAAATGGTTTACTGATTGTTCAGGATCCTAGGATACATAAAACAGGAAGAAGAAAGAGAAAAGAGCATCTGAAAGAAGGTATGAAGATGAATTAATGTTTGATGGAAATGGGCTTAAAGTGTGAAAGTAATTTATTAGCTCATTGTAGCTACCCAAAGATCATATTCTTCTTAGTGTGCTCTGAAAAAAAAAACAGGTGGAAGACTTAAGTTCTATTTACGTATAATCAGGCATTTTCCTTTCCAACCACTCCAATGCTTATGGAAAGGTCTCACAAAAAGAACTAATATGCATGATGGCAGGAAAGAAAGCTATGCATAGGTGCAGCAATGCCTTTTGCCCATTTTCTTTCATGATGACCCATATGAGTTTTGCCATGCTGAGTATCTAACCTACCAGCAGCAGACACCAATACTGAACACTTAATAATACACCGTTCATTGGGTGAACAAGTGACCACTGGATTGCACTTTGATACTTTCTAAATCTGTTACCAAGGGGAGGAAGAATGTCAATTTACCCCTAGAGAATTTGATTTTGAAAACTCCAGATATAGGTGTTTTTCCCTGTCTATGTTACCTTTATCAGCACTGCCATCCCAGGGATTATCCATCTACATAATACCACACTTATCACATCAGTCCAAGGAATCTATATTACAGAAAAAGGTATGTGATGGCATGCTTTTTAAAATGAGGGGTTTTTTGTTTGTTTTACCACACTTCCCAATGCTCAGATACTGTTGACCTGTTAAAATTATGGTATGACTGAAGACACATTCAAGTTGTCCAAAACAGGAAAATAATACTCTTCAGTTGAGATACTGTTCCTTATACCTGAAGTTTCAGTATAAGCAGTGAATTGATAATAGGTAAATGCTACTTTGCCTCCTATTTCTAGAATACATTGACTCAGGAACCAAAAATTGTAAAGAGAAATGGCCTCTCGTTCACTGTTATACCCGATCACATACTATCACACTGTTCTCTCAGTTGTGGAATTTTTTCTTCCTTTTTCTGTAACCCTGAAGTTTTCTAGGAAAGAATTTCTGGTTCCCATTAAGATAAGACTTGCCACGGAATAAAAGTTCTCCAGGACAAGAACACATATAAAATTTGTCCTGAACTGGAAGTGTTGACTGTTATCTGGTCACTTTGAGTTCCTCATAAAGAAAGGAGATAGATCACTATCTCAAATAATAGATCTCCAGCACATAAGGATCCAGAGTTGCCCCTATACAATAAAGTTGACGATAAATACGTTTAAAACTCAGGAAATTCACTAATGTTTCTCTTTGTTGTTGCTTGCTTAGTAAAGAACACAAATAAGTGATAACAACAACACAGTTAGGATGGGGTAGCAAGAATTCTAAAAACCTAAGAATGGAGATATGGCAAATGTAAGCCAGACCATCTGACTTACTAGCAAAATATGAGATGATCTAAAATAGGTAGAGGACAAGGAAGATGATGAATGTAAGTTATGATCACAAGACCACATAGAGCAGCAGAGACCATATCTTATTTTATCATCTCCCTTGCTAAAGTCTTCTATTTTTTTTTTTTACTGGCCTCCAGTTTGAAGAATGGTAAACTTCCCCTTTGAGAGAAGTAGTGAGAATATCTTTATTTGCATAAAAAACTGTAAGCTTAATATTGTAAAATGGAATCTATATATAATGGGAAGACATGAGAGCATTGAGTGGTACAACAATTAGACTGTATCAGACAAATCTTATTTGCCTTTTTAGTTTTTCCTTACTGGTTCTTTCTGTCTGAATACACCTTCTACCTCTTGGACTATGCTGCCACAACCATGACTCTTGTTCTGGAACAGCAAAGCCTAATCAACCAGGTATACTCTGTGTTTTTTGTTTTGTTTTGTTTTATTTCTGGGTCTTCTCTCCAGTTTCAAAATTGAAATGCCATAACAGAGTTTGTGAAATATAAAATAATGAACATTCATCTATGTGATTCTCCAATGCAAATTGGATATGAGGGGAGGTTAATGTCACATGAGGTAAACTTCAACCAATGGGTAATAAGAGGTAAGAGGGAGTTTGGGAAAGAAATTACCCTTCCTTCTTCTCTTTCATGGAATACTCCAAAAGAGAGTTGCTCACTGGTCTGCAAGTCAGTGTGACTGTTGGTGACCTACTGTTGTCTTGCAGCTCATTAAGAAGTGTTAGCCTAGGAAGTGATGCACCTTTTCACATTGTTTCTTAACTTTCCTTGCCCTCATTCCTTTTTCACTTGCTCTTCTCTACAAATAAAGTATGGTCACTTTAATCCTTTTCTTAGGTTCAGTTTTTTAGAGGACCAGAATTAATAGTCTATTATTTGATCTTTATCGAGTAATTAAGTATTAAATTTTCTGATACTTGTATTAAGTTGGTGCAAAAGCAATTGCAGTTTCTCCCATTTAAAGTAATTGCAAAAATTACTTTTGCACCAACCTAATATATTGTAGCAGTTAAAAACATGGACTTTAAAAGGCAGCCACCTGACTGAAATCTCAGTTACTTATCAGCAAAATGTCTTTGGGCATAAAGAGAGAAGAGAAAGAAAAGTAATTTTACTGTTCTTCATGTGTTTGTGCTTCTATAACAAAATACCACAGACTTGGTAACTCGTGAACAGTAGAAATTTAATTATCATAGTTACAGAGGCTGAGAAATCCAAGATCAAGGCACTGGCTTTGGTTTCTGGTGAGGGCTACTTTCTGCTTTCAAGATGGTGCCATGTTGCTGTGTCCTTACATGGTAGAAGGCAGAAGAGCAAGAGACCAAATACCGTGTGAAGCCTCTTTTATAAAGACCTTAATCACATTCACTAAAGTTCTACCCTCATGACTTAATAACCTCTCAAAGATCAAAATCTCTTAGTAGCACCACACTGGTGATTATGTTTCAACATATGAATTTTGGAAAGGACATAAACATTCAAACTGCAGCAAATATTCTTTTGGATAGCTGTGTGTGGTCTACCCCAAACTTTTCTGGTAATCAACTCCCTACTCTCTATTAAAATCCATACGATTAAATAAAAATCTTTAATTTTGTAATACCTAACACAAACTCGACTCGCACTGATTTGTCCTAACCTAAAGCTGGGCATCTGAGCCAGACTAAGCTAATCTGAAGTCATTCTTGGGCATTTATGAACTGAAATCAAGAAAGACTTCAGTCTTGTGAGCTGAAGTTATAAGTTATAAAGGCCAGAAATGCCATTAACTATGTTTTCTGTCATAAAATATTTTTTAATTGTAGGGAGAGCAAATTTGATGGGTATAAATGAGCAGAGACGAGAAATTGAGATAGAGTCTTGATTATTGCTAAAGTACAGTTTCTAGTCATTGACAAGGCCCACTTCTACCTTTTCCCTTAGGGCAATGTGGATCTTCAGGCCTAATTTGAAGTTTTGAGTCAATACATTTCCAATTTTGCTTAAATTAATTTAACTGTACTTTTGTTAATCATATCTAGAAAAAAATAAAGAAAAAATAAATAAGCATTTAGCCCTGTCATTATATAGAATATACTTCGTAAGTGGCATTACACGTATTTGTAAAATAGTTAATTCATTAAAAATAGTAAAAGATAAATTTTTCAAAATTTCTCAGGGGCATACATGACACTGTGTAACTGCTTAATGTAGAAACACTAGTGTATTAACTACAACTCTAAAGGATTGTTTATTCTCACAAATAAATAATAAATAATCCTTTAGAGTTGCAGTTAATACACCACAACTCTCCCAAAGGGAAGAAACAACTAACAATGAAGTCAAATAATCAGAAAGATGGACGTTGACTCAGATGAGATCTCTTTCAACTCTTTCCCAGTGGTACCCTAGTTGAAAGTGACAAAGAAAATCCTAAGGCATTTCCTCAAGAAATAAAAATAATAATGAAATAAAAAGAATTTTCAGGCCTTTGGTCTATATTTCATCATTTCATACGTCAGTTTCTAGTTTCGAAGAAATGTTCAACTTGAGCACTGGAAACCAAAGATTTGCAGAAAGTATGCTTTCAAAGTTAAATTGATATAGGAATGTGATCATATAAAATGAAGAAATCTACTACGTCTTCAGAGACATTAAGGATTATTATCCTCAATTTTTGCTGCTAAAATGAATATTTGGGCATAAAAATTATATTCAGAGAAAATAAACAAGTGAATAGTTGAGAAATTGTCACATAACAGTGACAGTTACATCACTTTATTAAACTTTTTACGTTTTACACTATCCTAGGAAAAAACGTAAAGATTTATAAAAAGCCATTGTTAGAGTATAGTAAAATGTAGTAAATGTTACAATACTTAATTTTACCCGTTAACATAGTTATTTAAGAGAATATATGATAGCCAATAAATAGTTCGAAAAGCCATAACTATAAACTTAGAAAATGAAACATAATTTTTCTTAATGTGTGAAAGACAATGTATTCTTCACTTGAGACAGAAGAACATTATGCTTTTAACCTATGATTTCAGCATAGCCACTCACAAAGAATAATTAAAAGACAGTTATTTTAAGATGATTACTGGAATCTAAGTGGATTTACAAGCTAAAGCACATACTAAAAAATATTGTTAATTTTCCCAATTTGAATTCAGTTGAGATCACATGGAAGGAATTGCCCAAGAAAGAAATCAAAACCCCCAAATATACGAAAATAGTACATTGTTGAAAGAAGTGTTCAAGGATGACATTGCAACAAGATATGGCAACATTAGAGTCTGCCATGTCTTCTCATGTTTCTTGTAAGAACACTCACTCTATAAGACAATTTCCATCAGTTCTTAAACATCTCATCCCTACTTACTCATTCATTTCTTTCTCTGCTAAGCCCTTTCACTTGTATCCTTGGAACACTAAGTTTGTGTTCAGCCATAATCTCCCTGGGTACATGTCCTCCTCTAGCCTCAACTGGCCATGATGCTTAAAAACATTTCCAAGTGATATTATTTCCCTCCTACCACACACAGCACTGTGTTAGGCCAGGATAACCCCTCTGTTTCTAAGGTGAAGCTTTTGTTTTTAATAGATGGGGATTAAAATTAGCTGTTTGTTGAAGTTCAGAAATAAAGTGATGATATGGTTTGGCTCTGTCTGCACCCAAATCTCATCTTGAATTGTAGCTCCCATAATTCCCACATGTTATAGGAGAGCCCCAATGACAGGTAACTGAATTATGGGGCAGATCTTTCCTATGCTGTTCTCATGATAGTGAATAAGTGTCACAAGAGCTGATGATTTTATAAATGGAGTGCCCCTGCACAAGCTCTCTTGTCTGCTACCATGTGGGGATATGCCCTTGCTTCTCCTTTGCCTTCTGCCATGATTGTGAGGCCTCCCTAGCCACATGGAATTGTGAGTCCATTAACCCTTTTGCTTTTTAAATCACCCAGTCTCAGGTATGTCTTTATTAACAGCACGAGAAAAGACTAACACAAGTGGAGATTCTCCTCTTTCTTTTAGAGCTTAAGATAACCTGTTGACTCTTTAGTCAGATGGAGGGCTGTTAGTCTCTATGAGATTTAGTAACTCATCCGTTTTACTGTTATCATTCTTGTAGGCATATCTGTATCTAATTTTTTATTGTTTTTAGAGATACATCTATTACAGTAATTGTCCCAGCTCTGAATGCTTAGATTCATTATCCTAATTCTTATATTATACTTTATGATTAGTTTCTTCTCAGTGTAATTACAGTTTCCTTTTGAAGGTCATTTTACATTACCAACAAAGTACCCAAATCTAACTATATAAGTAAAATAATAGTTGCATCTTTTCCTTTAAATTTCAATTTTATTTTGTATATTCAACATTTTATAGAATATAAGCATGATTTAAAACTTCAATTTTCATTTTTATTACTTGGAAATTGTCATGTGTTTCTTGCTATTTTATTTTGTTTTTAAAATTGACAGCTTTGTATGTTTTTAACATATACAATGTAATGTTTTGAAGTATACATACACACACACATTTTGAAATGGTTAAATATTATAGCAGTTGCTCAGGAAACTAAAAATAGAACTACTATATGATCTAACAATCCCACTACTAGGTTTAGATCCAAAAGAAATAAAATTAATATAGTGAAATGATATCTGCACTCTAGTATTTATTTCAGAACTATTCACAATAGCCAAGACATGGAATCTACGTTCTTCTTTCATAGTTTGGTAGAAAACACCAGATAAGCCAATTAGTCCCGGGCTTTTGTTGGCTGAGAGCTTTTTGATTACTGATCTAGTGTCCTTAGTTGTTATTGGTCCATTCAGGTTATATATATATATATAATTGTGTTTTAGGTTTTGGGGTACATGTGAAGAACATGCAAGATCGTTGCATAGGTACACACATGGCAATGTGGTTTGCTGCCTTCCTCCCCATCACCTATATCTGGCATGGTAGGTTGGATATTTATATCCATTTCTTCTAGGTTATCCAATTTATTGATACATTATTTTCAAAAGTAGTGTCTTATGAGTGATCCTTTGTTTCCTCTTGTGGTATCCATTGTAGTGTCTCTTCTTTCATTTCTAATTTTATTTATTTGAATCGTCTCTCATTTTTTAAAAAAACTCTAGCTTAATGTTTGTCTATTTTGTTTATCTTTTCAAAAAACAACAACAGTTTCCCTGATGCTTTATCTTCTCTATTTTACCAATTGTTAACTAATAAAATTACTGAGCAAAACTAAGTACCTGAAAATATAAACCTAAATATCTAATATGTTTTACTGATTGTATTAGGATTTTAAGAAAGTGTGTGAACATCTACTTGTGTATATAACGTATTTTGTGTTGTGCAGATACAGGTTGATGACTGCCTTTTAATTTTGTCTATTGTATATTGTCTTCTATAATTGCAATGTTTTAATTCACATGAACAGTTTATTTTAATAGTTTGCTTTCATATAAAAACAATTATTATTGTATTAATGGTCTTCCTCTGCCACATATAATTTGTTATGAAGATAAAATCTCCAAGTGTTTGGATACCATTCTCTGAATTAACATTGCTGCCTTGAGCTACTAAAATGTGCTGTGGCAAATTTCTGGTTGAGATAATGAAACTTAAATTTAAAAGTCTCTTACTTGCATACATCTCTTCCAGTGACACAGGATGGTCCTAGCAACGTGTTAATGGGGTCATTTTGTCCTTCCAGTTTTGGGCCACTAAAATTGTATAATTGTGTGGTCTCTCAAGCACTAGTATTCACTGCGAAACATCAACATGGGCAGTGTGGTTGGATCCACGCAGTTTAGATACTTCTGACAAATCTCACAGTTTTGTTATTGTTTTGCTTTTTATGGATCCTCAGACTTTCCTATTTTTCCAGAATTCTATGTTTCTTACATAATTGAAAGAACAACATATTTTTAAACTATGATTGAATTGATGTAAAACTGACAGTGCAAGTGCTCTAGTCTTGACTCTGCCACCAACTCTGTGTGATTTTAAATAAATCACTTCTCTGAGGCTCAGTTTTTCCAGTTGTAACTACTGATATTCTCTTCTGTTTTTAGAGCCTATCTATGTCTTCTCTTAGGGGGCAGTGGTATTAGGGTGGTGTGGCTGTAGATAATTCTGCTTTTTAATTTTTTTCCTTATTTTCCATACTTCTTTTTGTAGTGATTTATCATTAGTTTGTCTTTTTAAAAATAATTTAGTAGTGATAATTGCATTCACATAGTTGTGCAGTAGAGCTCTAGAACTTTTTCATCTTGCAAAACTGAAACTCTGTATACATTGTAATATAGTTATCCATCTCCTTTTCCTCCAAGCTCCTGGCAACCACCAAACTTTCTGTTTCTATTAGTATACTTCATATACATGGAATCATACAGAATTGGTCTTTTCATGACCAGCTTTTTCACTTAGGAATTATGTCCTCAAGTTTCATTCATGTTGTATCATGTGGCAGAACTTCTTTTTAAAGCTGAATAATCTTTCATTGTATATATATATATCACGTATTCTTTATTCAATAATCCATTAATAGATATTTGGATTGCTTCCAAATCTTATCTATTGTGAATAATGTTACAAATCTTTTTGAGAACCTGTTTTCAATTCTTTTGGATATATGCCCAGAAATCGTATTGCTGGATCATATTGTAATTCTATTTTTAATTTTTTGAGTAATCTCCATACTGTGTTCCATAATAGCTGCACCATTTTATATTCTTCCAACAATGCACAAACATTCCAATTTGTTCACATCTTCACCAACACTTTTTTTAAATTATAGGACTGGGTGTGGTGGCTCATGTCTATAATCTCAGCACTTCAGAAGGCCGGCACAAGAGGATCACTTGAGCTTAGGAGTTTGAGACTGACCTGGGCAATATAGTGAGATCTCCTCTCTACTAAAAATCAAAAAAAAAAAAAAAAAAAAAAAAAGAATAGCCAGGCTTGGTGGCATGCACCTGTAGTCCAGGCTACTCAGGAGACTGAGGCAGAAGGATCACGTGAGCTCAGAAAAGTGAGACTGCAGTAAGCCATGATCATGCCACTGCACTCCAGCCTGGGTGAAGAAGCAAGTCTCTCTCTCAAAAAAAAAAAAAGGAAAAAAAAGGTAGTCATTCTATTGGATGAGTGTAAAGTGTTACCTCGTTGTATTTTTTATTTTTATTTCTATTTCATCCTAATAAATACCAGTGCTTATTAAACATTTGTATACATCATTAGTAGAAATGTCTATTCAAGTCTTGCCCATTTTTAATTTTTGCAGTTGAGTTATAGGAGTTCGTTATATAGACTAGATGTTAATTCCTTATTGTGAATACTTTAAAAGATTTCCTCCCATTTGGCAGAAAGGCTTTTCACTCTGTTGTGTCCTTTGATGCATAGAAGTTTTTTTTTTTAATTTTGATATAGTTCAAATTATCTAATTCTCATTTTTCCTGTGATTTTAGTATCATAAGCAAAAAATCATTGCCAAATCCCATGTTATGAAACTTTTCCTCTTTGTTTTCTTCAGGAATTTTATAGTTTTCGCTATTACATTTAGGTCTTTAATCTATTTGAGTTAATTTTTATAAATTCTGTAAGATAAGGTTCCAACTTTATTCTATTGTATGTGGATATATAGTTTTCTCAATAACATTTGTTAAAGAGAATATTCCCCATTGTGTGTCTTTGCATCTTTGTCAAAGATCATTTTGTCTCTCTATTCTGTTCCATTGAGCTTTATATCTATCTTTATGTCAATACCACCATTTTGATTAGTATACTTTTGTAATATGTTTTGAAATTGACATTTCCATACTTCCTATAATGCTTATATTACTTTTTATTTTAATAATAGATCTCTTAAGATATAATTCACATAATATAAAATTTACCCTTTTAAAATGTACAAATCAGTGATTTTTAGTATATTCACAGAATTTTGCAAACATTATCATTATCTAATTTCAGGCAATTTAGTTTCCCCCGAAAGTTTCAAATAGATTAGATATTTCAATATTTGATTTTTTGTGACTCAATTCCTTCACCTAGCATGCTTTCAAGATACATCCATGTTGTAGCGCTTATCAGTACTTTACTGCTTTTTATTGCTAAATAATATGTAATTGTATGGATAAACCACAATTTGTTTATATAATTGTGAGTTGATGGACTTTTAAATTGTTTCTACTTTCTGGCTATTACTAATAAGATTAATACTATGGCTAGGAGCAGCGGGTCACACCTGTAATCCCAGCATTTTGGGAGGCAGAAGTAGATCACTTCAGACTAGGAATTTGAGAACAGCCGGGGCAACACAGAAATACTTTGCTTTACGAAAAGAGAAAAATTAATTAGCCAGGTGAGGTGGCATAAGCCTGTAGTCCCAGCTACTAGGGAAGCTGAGGTAGGAGGATTGCTTGAGGCCAGAGGGTTGAAACTGTAGTGAGCAGTGATCATATCATTTTCTCCCAGCTGACCTGAGAGGGGAAGACCCTGTCTAAAACAAAAAGCAAAAATCAGAATACTTTTAATGCAAGAATTAAAAAGGACCTTTTAAACCATTTCCTGTAGAAAAGCTATATCCAAATTTATAATTTTTAAATTAAGCATAACATGTTAGTCATAATTTGTAAATATGTAAATATTTAACTGCAATTTAATTCTAATATTAACTGCCAAATTTGGTTCAACAGTGAACTTTGGATAGAATTAAACAGATTAGTGTTTTCTAAACATTAGCTCACCAAAAAATGTGAGGCTTACTGGCTCAAAATCAGCTGAAAAAAATATGTTAGAAAGCATGGCTCATAGGTCTTACCCCATAAAGTTCCAATTCTATCTCTGTGTCGGTAGGATTAGTATATCACTCAGGGCTCTCTGAAGAAAAAGAGCAATAAAGAACAGAGAGAGAGAGAGAGAGAGAGAGAAAATTTATTTTAAGTAATTGGCTCACACAATTATGAGTGTTGGCACGTTTTAAGACTGTAGGGCAGGCCAGTAGGCTGGAAACTTAGGCAGGAATTCTCATTTACACTTTAATTCCCTCTCTTCGGGGAAAGTCAGTTTTTGCTCTTTTAAGGTCTTTAATTGATTGAATGAGGTTCACCCTCTACTTGTAATTTCCTTTACTTAAAGTCAACTAATTGTAAATATAAATTACACCCACAAAACATGTTCACAGCCACATCTAAACTAGTCTTTAACCAAATAACTGATGATTATATCCTGGTCAAGCTGATGCATAAAATTAACCATGACAGCCAGTATTTTTTTCTCTAATTTAACATTGTCTTAATGTTAGTTAGAAATGGCCTGTGGAAATCAAACATTTGTGACTCTAGTTCCTTTTCCATTTTGAATTCATTTGGAAATGAACATCACATTTAATATATTCTAATGAAGAATGCATTATTTAGTATTGTTTTAAAATGTGAAAATTCTAAACCCAACATACTTTTATTGACCGTAATTGTATTAATCGATTGCAATTATTATGACTTGCTAATTTTTTTAATATTACTTTCTATACACTTTGTTTTCTCTTAATATTTCTACATGTGTAACTATTTTCCATAAATAGTACTTGAAAGAGGTATATGAGACAAAATTTTGTAAAGGTGAGTGCAAGGAGAAAAAACATACAAAATTTTTCACATTAGAGGGAAAGATGATCATTTGTTTCCCACTCCACCCATCTCCCACTGGTGCAAAGTTTCTCTCAACTGATACATGTGGATGTCAACAGCACTACTAGTGAGAGGAAAAGAATGGAAATATTCTCCATGTAGAAATTATTCCCCTAAGTCAAGGTGGCAATTTTACTCTGAATTATGGCTAAGGTTCTAGAGGAAAATTTCCCCTTACCTTCTACATATACAAAAGCTGAAATAACTATGAAATTATATTAGTAAGAAAAATGGTTCAATCCTGAAGACCTTCTCCCCTGTAGATATGCCAAATGTCATGCAACTTTTATATCAGTAAACACATTTATCTAATTAATGTCCTACTAATCGGATGAAAAATCAGCATGATAGAGCACAGCTAGAATAAGGTTTTTGAGAACAAGTCTATAGAACCCTGGCTTATAAATCTAAGCACAGTTTTGAACTGTTTATTTTATCAGTATTTTAAAAATAGATTTTTATGGAGGATGTTTTAAAAACCTCAACACATTTTCAGCAATAATTCATAAGGTCCTAAAGCAGTATCGCTAATTCAAAACTCCAATATTACTAAATTCTTTTGAAAAAGCACTTTGTTTCAAAACCACTGCTGATCTTAAAAATCAAAATTTATTTCTATCCTAATGAAAACTTACAAGCATTTAATTCAAGGCAAGTGGGTAAAACATAGGCTCATGACTGATTAAACAAAATGAAAATGCTACTAACATCCATTCGAAACTTGTTATTAAAAATCTGGTATTGAAAAGGGAATAAAGAAAAATGTAACTAAAATTTGCTTGGCATAGGCCTGCCAATAAATATTTAGTGGGATAACCAAAGTTACACGATCTGAAGTCTTAGTTTTAAGGAGTATAGCAATATCATATGGAAGCTTTTAGGATGGATAAAATGTAAAGATTTGCATATTTCTGTGTATGGCTTATTTAAAATCTTGGTGTCACTTCTGATAAAAAAATCTTCAATATAAATACTTAATTTTTGTTAAATAGTTAAGATGTTAACACAAAGTCACACTACAGAATTTAGGTTTCATTTCAAAAAAGAAAACATTTTAACACAACTTTGAGAATTTGTTAGAATTTTGATTCTGATGTCAAACAATAAAGCACATGCAACATTCTTATTCTAGTTGGGTTAAAAATAACACTAATATATTTCTATCATTTGTTTAATAAAACTATTTAAATGGTGTAACATGAAACATCAAAAATGAGCTCATAATCTTTGACAGAAAATTTTCACCTTTCTTGTTTTGGTCTTTATACTCTTCTTTTTTAATGATGAATATCAATTTTATCTGTTATTCATCACAATGACTGGAGTAGCTTAATAAACAAAATGAGGAAGCAAGCAATCAATTAAAAAAACAGCAAAAACTAAAAAGCAACAACAAAATAAGTGCCTGGGACCCCACTTTCAAATTTTATTTCATTTAGGCCAATATGAAATTCAGGAGGCATTATTTTTTTAAATACCAAAATGAGTATATTAAACATTTGCTTCTAAGTTTTTGTTTATATGTCTAGGTATACAGTTATATGACCTACAACCAATGATAATATTAGCTCCTTCTTTGAATTTTTTTGCATCTCATCACTTACTCTTCTGCAATTATTAATGCTATGTCTAATACATCCAGAATCAAATTATAATGGTATTTGGCAACTATTTACTAATTATGGTGAAGAGGTTTCTACTGTATTGCCATAAAGGATTATGCTATATTGAGATTGCTTTTTATCATTTTAATACAAGTTTTCTTTTTTAAACATTCTTTAATGCATTTTAAATGGAGAGAATAATAGTAGAACTGACCTCTGAAAATTCCAAAAACCAGAATGCCTCTTCTCCTCCGAAAGATCACAACTCCTCACCAGCAAGGGAACAAAACTAGATGAAGAATGAGTTTGACAAATTGACAGAAGTAGGCTTCAAAAGGTAGGTAATAACAAACTTCTCTAAGCTAAAGGAGCATGTTCTAATCCAATACAAGGAAGTTAAGAACCTTGAAAAAAGGTTAGAGGAATTGCTAACTAGAATAACCAGTTCAGAGAACAAAAATGAGCTGATGGAACTGAAAAACACAGCACAAGAACTTCATGAAGCGTACACAAATATCAATAGCCAAATTGATCAAACAGAAGAAAGAATATCAGTGATTGAAGATCAACTTAATAAAATAAAGTGTGAAGACAAGATAAAATAATGAAAAGGAATCAGTAAAGCCTCCAAGAAATATGGGACTATGTGAAAAGACCAAACCTACTTTTGATTGGTGTACCTGAAAGTGACAGGGAGAATGGAATATACTGGTAAGAAAACAGAATAATAATTTTGATAAATTGCTTGAAGCTGAACAGGCACTAGCTTTAGAGAAACAACAAATAATAATCTCTGGTATCCACAGTCTTTTATAAGCACCCAAATGCATGGGTATTTTCTCCAGGAATGCCACCAGGCTTTTACAGTGAAGAGCCAGGAAATATCCCGTCATGGCTGTAGAGAGAAAGGACAAAAGTAATTATTATTAAATACACCCAGAACCTACACAAAGAGGTACTCTTTATGCAAAAAGACTAGCAGAGCCTTATCCCAGCTAGGAGAAGAGCATTTGTTCTCTAGACTCAGTTAGCGTTCCTATCTCACTTAAGACATAGATGGGGAAGCTAAAAATCACTGTGAAGATACTAACCCAGGGATGTAGTCACATTAAAACACTGAGATTTAGTAAAACGATTATATTACACTAACCCTTCCTCAAACCTTATGAGCATCTACCAAAAGGGTTGCAGTAGAAAACAGTGGATTACAAAATACCTGCAGGATGTAGACTTTGTCTAAAGAGAGGTTTTTAGGGAAGCTCAAAGACAACAGGGGAGGCAAAATCAAAAACAGTAGTGGAATTTATAGTTCCTGATGCCTATAGTACAGAAAACATTAAGCAAGCCCAGCTTCAGGCCAGATTAACATGTAACCATATGTTAAAGACCTATTTATCCCAGTTTCTATTATCCAATAAATTATGTCCAACTTTAAACAAAAAATTACAAATCATGCTAAAAGACAGGACAAACATAATCTGAAGATGCAAAACAGGCAATAGAACCAGATTCACATATGACACAGATTTTAGAATTAAAAATAACTACTTAGGGAATTTAAAGACCTGTGATTAATATGTTGAAGATTTTCACAGAATAAGTAACTGTGAAGGAACAGATGGGTAATATAAGCAGAGAGATAGAAACTCTAAAAATTAATTTAAAGACAATGCTAGAGATTGCAAACACTGTAATGAAATCCTTTGATGGGTTTATCAGTAGGTAGAACACAGCTGAGGAAAGAATCAGTGCACTTGAAGATAAGTAATTAGAAACTACCTAAACTAAAATGAGAAGAAAAGAAGGGCAAAAAATCAGAAAACACCATTGAAGGACTTTGAGACAATTTAAAGTGTGTGACATATGTGTAGCTGGAATATCATAAGTAAAAGAGTGAATAGAGCAAAAAATATTTTTGAAGTCTCCATCTGCAATAGGGGATTAGTCTATTTCTCTTTGATAATAACTGAAAACTTTAAAAAATTAATGGCAGAGGGCAAAGGTAAGGTCTAGGAAGTTCAAAGAACACCAAATAGTGTGTATATAAATATATATACATATATATATATAAAATACCTAGGCATATTATAGTTAAACTGAAGAAAGCCAAAGATAAAGGGATGATCTTGAAAAAAACTGACATAGGGAGAAATCTTAACTGTAGTGTAAGTAAATAATGTGGACATATCACCAGAAATTATACAAGCAAGAAGAGAGTTAAGTGAAATATTTAATGTGTTAAAATCAAAGCAAAACTAAATATCAACATAATTTTATACCCAGTGAAATTATCCTTCAAAAGCATAGTCATATTTCGAAAAGCAATATAAATGAAGGCCCTGGTTATTACCTATCAAGAAAAACTAAATCCTAAATCATACCACTGCATACACTTTAAAATAGGTAAAACTGAAAATATGAAAATACTGATAATACCAGCTCTTGGTATTATGTAGTAACCTGAAACTTCATAACCTTCTGATAGGTAGATAAATAACTGCAATCACTTTGGAAAACAGTTTAACAGTATATACTGAATCTGGCCATATACCTATCTATGAGCAAGAAATTCCCCTCTCCAGAGAATGACTACACAAGTTCATTAAATATGAATAAGAGTGTTTATAACATCCATATATACCTATATGGCTCCAAACCAAGAATAATTGAAATGTCTATTGATATTATAGCAACTAAAATCAACACTATTTTGCTATGTTGGTAACTTACATGAATCCCACAACATAATGTTATGTAAAGAAATGAAAAAATGTATACTCTATTATTCTGTTTAAATAATTTCAAAAATAGATATTTTAAATATACACTTAGATGTTTCTAAATTCAGTCACTTTTACCTTATTCTGTAATAAAAGATTCATAATTTTTCTGTCAAAAATTTATTTTAAAATTTGGTTGATTTTTATACCTAAAACATCATTGCCATTCCCCAAATACCAACTTGTTTTCTCCATTTTAGAAGATAATATGAAGACACACTATTTCATTTTAGCACATAAAAATACTTAAATATTATAACAATTGAATAATAACAAAATTATAATAGTTTATTAAATGTATAAATGATAAATGATAACACATTTAAAATAATTTTAAATGATTCTAAATAATTTTTAATTCATTTCTAAAATTAATTCCTTATTATAAAAGCAATTGTGCTATCATTTAATAATAATGTATTATGTAGCTAAGAAATACACAAATAGGCCAGGCACAGTGGCTCACCCCTGTAATCCTAGCACTTTGCTGCTGAATCTGACTCCTAGACTCTGGCCAAGCTATGGATTAAAGGAGTTCGCAGACATAGGTGTTTTTCATATGAGAGCATGGCTAGTGGACCTGAGGGCTTACAAACCCCAAAGAGGGAGTACAGGGTGCACCCTTGATAAGCTGGAGAAGCTGGTATTAATTTTATAACAGATTTAATAACAAAAGTCCTGAGCAAACACAACTTGTGAGTAATTAACATTGCCAATCCCCCCAAGTAGAGAACAGTCCTGTGTGTGAATGATCAAAGGTTGGTTTTAGGACAACATGAGTAAATAAGCTATTTAGATAAACTCCTCTACATTCCCTTGTTATCTATTCTTTGCTATTAGCTCAAGGTAAGAGGATTAACCATAACTTTTTTCCAAAGCTTTTGCAAAACCTTTCGGCATTCCCAAGGTTTGCATCTTTCCTATAATTTTTCCCACTATACTGATCTATCTGCTACATATCCCCCTTTTCTGTTTTTTGCAACAGGTTTTGGTGATTGAAGTGTATAGATGTGTGCAGCAAAAGGTTTGTTGGACACTGCAGTTATAACTCATGTCCCAGCTTTGAATCCTAGAATTAGTAAATAACATAAGACAAACATAAGTATAATCAATCAGTAACATATTTTCCAAACAAGGAGTGACACATAATGTTATGTGGAACCTCAATCCAATGTGTGCCACTACTGAGGGACCCCACTGGGGGTATGTTAATCCTTTCTAGCCAAGTAGTTGCATCATTAGAGGCTGAGAAGAGAGCATCTGCATAAGTAACAGGCTGAAAAAAGGGCGATCCAGCAGATGGGCTTAACAGAGGTAGCAGGCAAAGTGAGAGAATAAAACAGGAATAAATTATCTGGAATGAATGGTGTTTGTGAGGAACAGGATTCACTCAGTCTCTTGAGTTCTTTTCTTCAGCATCCCACAGGTAATGTCTGGGGCCTGTGTCATCCAAGGAAGCCATTTCATCCAGGGTTGCTGGTCTTGCAGGGTCATTTCCTTCATTTCTGGTACTGGGTTGGGTCCTAGCCATGCCATGGTATGGTTTGATGCATCATGCTGGAATCCAAAGAGGGCCTGAGGGGGTGTGGACACAATCATATCCTCTTCCCCATGCTAGCAAATCATTTGGACCACACCATATATTACTATTTACATCTTTCCATAAAACTGAGGGTCTTGAGAGGTTTTAGCACTACAGGAGTTCAAGAAAAGAACCAAACGAGTGTGTTAGAAGGAAGAGCATGTTCTATATGGCCTGCATAATTAGAGAGTGCTATTTGAAAATCTAGTGATAGACACAATACTGCTACAAATTGCTTTTTACTCAAAGGAGTTCTTATGACATCAGGGTCATAACCTAGCAACAGATTGCATCATCCGCAGCCTGTATAGATGACTTTACTAACTAGCTGGATATAGGGATATTATGTTTTAGTCTCAATATGTGAGCAAAATATCCATTCTAGGAAGTACAGCCCTGAGACCATCTGTCCTGTTAAGGCTGAGGGGGAATGTTTAGTTGGACAAATAAAAAACCGGAGTTGCCTCTGAGAAATAGCTTGCTCTATTTCCTCAATTTCCTTTTTTGCTGCAGGGGTTAAATACCTGGGAGAATCCAGGGCAGCTTTGTCTTTGAAGATAGCAAACAGGTTTTGCAACATATCAGTAGTTATGCCGAAGGTGGGGCAAAGCCAGTTAATATCACCCAGTAATTTTTGATAATTGTTTAATGTATATAAGTTGCTAGTATTTAATTTAACCTTTTGAGGTCTTACTGACCAGGAAGTTAGAATGTATCCAAGATATTTATAAGGGGAGGACATTGGTACTCTCTCAGGTGCTATGATTAAACCTCTTAACTGTGTATTCTTTACAATAGAGGCATATAAACTTAAAAGTACTGACTCTGTTGGGATGTCAGTAATATATCATCCATAAAATGAATAATCTTACAATTAGGAAGTTCTTTTCTACTGAGGTGAAAAGCCTGATTTACATGATACTGACACATGGTAGGACTGTTCAGCATTCCTTGAGGAAGCACTTTCCAATGAAATTGGCGAGCTGGCCTTTTCATTGTTGATATCTGGTATTATAAACACAAATTTTTCTCTGTTCTATTCTGCAAGGGTAATAGTATAAAAGCAGTCTTGTAAATCAATAACGACTATAGGCCAATCTTGAGGAATTGCAATGCAGGACGGAAGCCCCTGTTGAAGAAGCCCCATAGGCTGCAGATTAGCATTAATAGCCTGTAAGTCATGCAAAAGTCTGCATATGCCGGACATTTTGAGAATGACGAAAACAGGCAAATGTTAGATGGTTGTATATGGTTGGCTTTTAATGGATCCTCAATTAATTCATGGGCTCCCTGTAATTTCTCTCCCTTTAAAAGCTACTGTTCTTCCCAAATAGGATTTTGAGAGAGCCATGTCAGGGGTAGGGGAGGAATAAAAGTGGCCATTATTAGAAAAGGGTTTGCTTTTCACCTAAGTCATCAAATTCTGCCCTCCAGTGGACATACTGACTGGTGGCTAAGGTTGTTTTAGCTAGCACTGACCAGTCCCATGGGCTCACATTGGAAGTTGTCTGCTATGGTTTCAATAAATGGGCTAGCAGCTCAGTTTTCTCTAATGCTTTTTCTTATCTCTTTATAAGCATACACCTGATTGCCTTGTTGATCTAGCATTACCAGGCAGGTCAAGAGCTCCCTTTCTAACGCTGCTTGCCTACAGTATCCCATAGCTGTAGTGTCTCCCTTGTCCCTTTTCCAATTTATTGGGGGGTGGGGCTCAGGGAGAATTTCTGTCTCCTCTGTGGCACTTTTACCCGGTAATTGTGGGGCTGAGGGAGAAGAAGGAGTCAGTAAGGTAGGTGATGGTTTCTCTTCCCTTCCTATTTTGGGCCATTCTGTGTAGAGCAGGGCCAGAACAGCCTTAAGTCCACAATGTTAAAGATGTTACTGGGACCCATTGCCCTTGTGCATGATTGCATTTAATATTTATCCCCACTTGTCCCCAGAGCTCTAGGTCTAGTGTGCATTCTGCTGGGAACCATGGACTATGGGAAACTACCGTTTGCATTAAATCCCTTAATTGAGCCTGTGAAACCAAGGCTCTGCTAGCTTTAAGCAGCTGTTTCAATACTTTTATATACTGTTTCTGTTGTGCTAACGGTTGTCCCATGATGAAACCCTAGCTTAAACAATTCCCTCAAACTTGGAAATCTTAAACAGATACCAATGACTTACTGACTTACTGACTGTGTAGTCTCTTCACCTTCATTTTTGAGGGTTCCGTCATGATCCGTTGCAGCATTCTTCATGAGGGGCACTAACTGCCAAATCTGACCCATAGCCGTTGGCTGAGTGACGAATGAAAGAAGTTTGCAGACACAGGTGTTTTGCCTGTAACAGTGCAGCTAGCGGACCCCACGGCTTATACACCCTGAAGAGGGAGTCCAGCTGTGCAGCCCCAATAAGCTGGAGAAACTCGTACTTATTTTAGAACAGATTTTATGACAAAAGTCTCGAGCAAACATCATTTGTGGGTAATTAACATTGCCGACCCCCAAGTAGAGAGCAGTCCTGCACACAAATGATCAAAGGTCAGTTTTAGGACAACATGAATAACCAAGCTATTTAGATAAACTCCTCTACATTCCTTTGTTATCTGCTTTTTGCTATTAGTTCAAGGTAAGAGGATTAGGCTGCCTTCAGCTATAGCCTTTTCCGAAAACTTTTGCAAAACCTTCCAGCCTTCCAAGAAGTTTTGTGTCTTTCCTATGATTTTTCCAACCATCCTCAGCAATCTCACACTTTGGAAGGCTGAGGCGAGTGGATCACCTGAGGTCAGGATTTTGAGACCAGCCTGACCAACATGGCAAAACCCTGTCTCTACTAAAAAATACAGAATTAGCTGGACTTGGTGGTCATGCTTGTAATCCTAGCTACTCAGGAGGCTGGGGTAGGAGAATCTCTTGAACCCAGGAGGCGAAGGTTGCAGTGAGCCTAGATTTCACCATTGTACTTTAGCCTGAGTGACAAGAGCTAGTCACATTTTAATTATCATTGCAACCTTACAAAGTAGCCATTTTTGTTATGTGCATTTTCAAGTGGAAGAAAAGGAATAATGTCAGAAAAGTGGTCAGAATATCACAGTTCTCTAGTAGCAGATCCAAGATATCAACCTGAGCCAGACTCACTCAAGAACTGAACTTTCAGCTTCACATTCTTCTGCCCTGATGAGCCCATTTAAAGCAGAGGCTATAAATTGACCACAGTTGTTTTAGTGCATGAGCAAAAGAGAATTTTAGAAGAACCTAAGCCTAACTATTGAGGAAAACTAGTATTTATGAGAAATATTAACATTTACATGTATACCTGTAATATTTACATGTGTCAGGCACTATTTCCAAGTGCTTCACTTACTTATTTAACCCTTATAAAAATCCTAGAAGATAGGAATCATTATCCCCATTTTTATCTATGAGCAATCTAAGTAGCTGTCATTAAATAACTTGCCCCAGATTCAAATTGCACAGCTGAGAATCAAATCCAAAGTCTATTATCTTAATTTTCATGCTACATTACCCCAGAGCAGAAGAGGAGAGTATAAAGATGGAATAGTAGTAGCAGGTGAAGTGTAATAGAAAAAGAGTAAAGTAAATCTTAAAGAAAGTCTTGGAAAATGTAAAAGACTTAACAATTAAGCTATGCCTTTAAGGAAATGTAGGGCATCAGGGCATCTACAGGCAGGAAAACAGTCAGGGAAGACAAGACACAGCAGGAGCCTAAGTGGGCTAGAAGAGCCTGAGAGCACAGTGACAGGTCATTTGTCCTTGGTGGAAGGATGGAGTGGGAGGTTAGGAGAAAAAGTCAGGCAGATTCAGACAAAAAAAGACATAGACATCAGGAAGAAGATTTATACTTTATGCTGTTGAAGATAAAAACAATATTCATGATAATTGAAATGGTAAGATTTGGGTTTTAGAATTTTTTAAACTATGTTGAAAATATAGTTTGATTCTAACCACATTTGTTTATGTCTATTTTCCCAGCAAAAGTATAAATAGAACCTCCTTTTCCTCTAAAAGATTCTGAGTTAGGATAAAATATTTTATGGTCACTCTAATTTGGACCAATGGTTATACTTCAGATTCACAAAATTCAAAATTTTGACATTATCAAGTGTCAGTGAATATCAAAGTTTTTAAATTAGAACAATTTGTAAAACAACCTCACAGTATTTAAAAAAAAAAAGAAGAAGAAAAGAAGAAAAGAAATACCAGGCTTCTATACCTACCCCAAGGAAATGTGAAAATGTGCATAAGGAGGGATGCAAAAAATATTAAATATCTCATTCCATTACTGAACAATTCAAAAAAACAATTAACTTCCAATACATAAATTTCCAGATAGATTCGATTATATATTTACTATGTACTACTATGCATCTGTTAAAAAGACAAAAGGTCATTCCCATGAGTACTGACATAAAAAACAAACAGAAAGAAATAATAGTCTTATTTTATTTTCTCTATTGATGTAAATGAATAATAAAAGACTAAAGGGAAACATGCAACTCATTAAAGAAGGGCCTTAAGGTTTGTGAGCTAATTAAGGAAGTGTTTATTCGACAAATAAACATTCAAGAGAACATGAGCTATCGTTGTGGCTGTATACATAAAAAGTAGTAGACCAACTCAAAGAATTAGATGAATAACAAGATAATTTAAAAATGATATCAAATAACAAGATAATTTCAAAATGATACAAATTATTAAAATTTGGAATTTCATTCATGTGGATGGTGAAGGAGTGGGCTGATTCAAATTAGGAAGGCTCCAAGTTTTGAACTTGTGTTCCTGGAAAGATAATGATCTCATTTCTGAAATATTGATGGCAGAAAATATATGAAACTGAATACAATGCACTTTATTTTTTTTTACATTCTTTATTTCAAGCTTTGACAGACCTGCCACGTATAGATAACTAGCAATGAATTACAGTTATTCATTAAGACTTGTGTCTACTTGCATGATATTGGATATAGCATTATCACATTGTTTAATTATTGTTCTGTTTTCCTCATGAGTCTGTGAGCTTGAAAATTTTGTTCCACTTCACAAAATCCAAACCAAGTCTTTCCAATAATTACATTCTACATTGCCCATGAAGATAAGTACAATGTCAGCTTTCCTTACAACTTTTTTTTTTTTTTTTTTTTTGAGACGGAGTTTCGCTCTTGTTATCCAGGCTGGAGTGCAATGGTGCAATCTCGGCTCACCGCAACCTCCGCCTCCTGGGTTCAGGCAATTCTCCTGCCACAGCCTCCCGAGTAGCTGGGATTACAGGCACGCGCCACCATGCCCAGCTAATTTTTTGTATTAGTAGAGACGGGGTTTCACCATGTTGACCAGGATGGTCTCGATCTCTTGACCTCGTGATCCACCTGCCTCGGCCTCCCAAAGTCCTTACAACTTTTAAATTAATATTTAATCACTTCAAAATATATCTGTTTATTTTTATTTCCATTTAACACTGTGATATTATATTAATATAATCAAATTTTGAGCCTGAATTATGATATATGATTTCATTTTTTGCTCTACTAGTCATTAACTGGGAGAACAGGTCTTAACTTCTTGTGAATCATACAGTACCTGGTATATAGCAAATATAAAAAAAAAAAGTTTGTTGAATTAAAATGTAGAGCTAGATATTAGAAATGCTGAAATACTTGATAAAAAAGCTAATAGAAATAAATTATCTTAATTTGTTTTTCACATTTTTCTCCTCTTCCTAGCTTCATTTAACATTTCTGCATTAAGACACTATGCAATGTTAGATATCTGTCACTTGCATCTCCCCTGAAGCATTTTAATAAGTAAATTTTAGAGCTATAGTGTTTGTTTTTACAATTGTTTATCAGGCAAAAAGCTAAGCCAGTAAGCCAAGCAGAATGAAACTGTATAGAAAATGTAAAATATTTCTTCATATTGTTCCATTAAAAAAAAAGTTAGGGATATACTGTAACTAAGTGTTACAGTGTTGTTTTTGTTCTAGCCATGCCTAGTTCTTATTGAGCAATCTTACTATTTCTCATTATGTACCTTAGCCTCTGGATGTGTGACTTGAAAGCCAGCCCCATGTAACATCATATGTTCCTATGCTTAAGTTTGTTTGGGTAGCAAAGGGATCTGCCCTTTCTTATTTTGTCCCTATACTTTACATTTTAGTTTTTTTACTTTGTAGGTAAATCAAGTTATTTTAATATCTTACAATGAACATTACTATAATTTCCAAGTGCATGCATTGTAGAAATGATTAATATACTATAATTCACTTGATAGATTGTATTTTTTAATTCCACTGCCGTGTCTCACATGGAGTTTGCAGCCCATTGGCTGAAAATAAAACTTTCTTATAGGGAAAAATAAATTAACATTAGTGTTCATCTTAATAAAGCAGGAATAATAACAATCAGCATCAATTTCACATTACAATTTAGCAGAACATCATAAGATTTTTTAATGTCACTGCATTACAATTTTAAACTTAAATTAAGCATTTTATTTTAAAAGATAAACTAGTTTGTCCACCTCTTTAAACATTCTACAGTGCTAATCAATTCTTTAATGTGCATAGGACACTCCATGCTAAATGTCTGGAAAATGCTCATAGGAATTGAAGAAGGAACATTACATATTAACTCAATTGAAATATAAAAAAGAAAGTACTTTAAATATAATAAATATATTTAAATGCCAAATCCAAATTATCAGTAGCAAGATGTTACTTTATGAAATGTAATATTAGTGTCAAAGATCTGAATTTCTTCTGCAAGAGAAAATTAAAAGCCTACAGCATTCTCACAGACATTAATATAAATAATAAAAGTAAATGTATGCTAAGCCTCGCCTCTTCAGTGTATTAGGCACACTGCTAGTTTTCTAGCTCTATATTTCAATGTAATAAGGGAGGCTGCTCTTTTAACTGTTTGTCAGTCAGCAAAGACACAGAGATTCACAAATTAAACAGTGTGTGTGTTGTACAAGTGTGAGGATACATGCACATCTTACACATAATAATGTGGAGAGATTGGCTTGTTGAGAAATTGGCATAAGAATACAGAAATATCAATCCAGGACATCTTGAATACTTCATCGTCATCGAACATTCCCTGAATAAAAATTGGCATAAGAATACAGAAATATCAATCCAGGACATCTTGAATACTTCATCATCATCGAACATTCCTTGAATAAAAATGTATCTTAGCTGATGCTGAGAATATTTATGAATCAGCACAGACTAATTTTCACTAAATTTTCAAATAGAAACATATAGTGTTAGTTGTTGAATGTCCTGTAAACCTAATTACAAAATAACTGTTGCATAGGAAAAAATTCCATCTTATATGAATAGAAGTAAACTTCAGTGATTATGTCCTCCAGGAAACAAATATTAAGTAAAAGGCTACAACTACTTTTGCTCTGTTCAGTTCTATTTATTGACTAAATAAATCAGAAATATGTAGTAAATGCCTGTTTGCACTTTGTGTGTAGTATTTATCCTTGGTAAGCTGCAAACTGTCCTGTAAAAATGCAGGTGAAAATTAGTCTACTCATTCAAAGATATATAACAAACAAAATGGCAGTGCTAATTTTGCAAGCATAACACAAGAAAACTTTACTCAGTTATACTCATTAGTTTGAACTAAGTAAAATAAATTTATAGGATAAAAATCCTATCAAGAGAAAATATACATCAAGTTGCGCTTTCATAAGTGATTCTCCTTACACTGATAACATTTTAAAAGACTTTCAGGTTATTAACTTTGACATTTCTATTCTAGACATTTACAAACTCTTATCAAAATGTGGCTATATGAAGTGTTCAAAATCTAGAAGCCAATAAAGACATGTTTAAAAAAAGGCTGCATTTAAAAATTTTCTAACTATAAGTACCATCAATCTAAGAATATTATGACTACTTAAATAGTCAACTGTCAGCTCTTACAAATCGAAAAAAAAAAAAAAAGTAAATGAGCTAACAAGCACAGAGAGAACCATATTTAACTCTTGACCTAATTTGTCTCTTAAGAGAAATCAGAGGGAAAAAAATAACTGCTTAGTTTTATACAATCTATATGTGTTAAGGCAACAGTCTCATTTATATTGGCAAAAATGTAAATGTTATTATTATTAATCTCTTAGAGTTAATTCTAATAATTATGTGGATTCTCTGTTCTGCATAAAAGGTGGCCTACAGGATCAGAATTTTAGAAATATGGAACTGAAAGAAGCATAAAAGACAATTTTGAACAAACCTCTTGTGTTACAGATAAAGTGAAGAGGAAAGCTAAATGACAAGGTCATTTCAATTTAATGCATTGCTTATAATTTTCTGATATAGAAAATGTAGTCAAGTTTCTAATTAATATGTCAAAAACGGCAGCATATGCAAGTCTTATTAATATTGAAAAGATACTTATCTTACTCCTACATATCTATTCTTCTAGTTAAACCTTATCTGTGCACTTCTCTTTACAGTGCTAGATTTTTACAAATGGTCTATGCTAACTGTTCAACATTCTCACCCACAATTTAAAATTGTCCCAAGTGGCAGTCCTTATACTAGGTGGAGATGCTTAAGGTTCTTAAAGCTTCTAAATCTGACTGTGCAAACTCAACATTTCTGTATGCATTGAAATATACAGAGAGAGAGTCCTTGGTGAGTCCCTCCCATGTTTGAAGCTACCAAACACTAATTAGTCATACACTACAGGAGATTTCAAAGAGTATATGAAACATAGGTTGTTGACCATGAGGTTGAGAGATGAAAACTTCTGGTGTCATGTCTGTGTTCTACTAGGGAATGGCAATTGTAGAATCCAGAAAATGAGTTAAATTATTAGCCCAAGTTAGTCTAGTGTGAAATATAACAACAATTCTAAGGGGGAAGCTAGGCATGTAAGCAGCTGTCACAGATGTTGTGGGTTAGCAGTAATAGTAATGGTTCCAATAACAACAGTGAAACAGGGTCACTCACATTTTAGGTCATAATATGGACCTCAAGTAACTGCTTCTGGCTTCTGCTCCCACTCCTCCTCCATAGCAACATTTCTTGTTATAGTCACTAATAACCTCCATTGTAATGGATAATATTCCATATTTATTATTGTTTAAATCCTCTGCGTCTGCTCACAATGTTTACAATGTTCTTTATCTTTAAGGTGTCTCCCATCTTGGCTTTATTAATATATTGATTCAATGTATTTTAACACATACATCCTTGATATTATCTTTAATATACACTTTAGGAAAAGAAACTTTTATTCATTAACTTATGATTATCACCACCATAATAGATATTAGTATATGTTACTGGTTTTAATATTATTTCTAGACATTCTGGGAACTTTCTCTATTCTGGATATCCTCATCAAACTCAGGTGGCCCCACTGTTCTTTTTAATACATTAATAAATAATGGGGATGAAGAGTAGGGAGTAGGATTGGTATCTTCCATAATGACAAAGATGATACTATCAAAGTAAACAGTATGAAAAGATGGATGAAAATGAGTATTTGTTCCTCATGAGACTAGACTCTTGTAAATTTATTTCCCCTGAAGGAGTTATCTAAATTATTTCTGAATTTGGCTTTTCAAAATCTACGTTTTTAATTGAGTGCCATTACATTGTATTTCAAACCCGACAGGAAAGTGCACTCACTTCAAATAAACCACTGGGTATCACCAACTCTCTTACATTTATTTAGGCACTGAATTCCTGCACCTGCAACTCATACGCACAGCAGGACAGCTTTTTGCTTAATTTAACATGGAGACTGGCAGTCAGAATCACCAAAAAAATGGTTTTATACACAAAAATTTATAAACTATGAAGAAAATAAGAGAAAAAAAGATGAGAAGAGGTTTATTTTACTCTTTCTATTTTAATTAAATATAGTAGAGAGTACAAAAATGAGTCAAGGAGATTTAAAGAATATGAGCAAATGCTCTTTAGTAAGTATTTTATATATTTATTTATTTAGCAGCAGAGTCTTTGTTGCCCAGGCTGGTGCACAAGCCTGATCACAGCTCGCTGAAGCCTCAATCTCCCAGGTTCAAGCGAGCATCTTACTCAGACTCTTTAGTAGCTAGGACCACAAGTGCACACCACCATGCTTGGCCCATTAATTTTGATAAATAATTTTGATTTATTTTGAGGGTTGTGCAATACACTTTGCTTGGAAATTCTCATTTTTCAAATGCTTAGTTATACTGCAGACCCTCAAATAACAGACCATCTATAATCAGGGTTTAAAAGGCAAAGCTATAAATGATGAGCATTTAAGACAGAATGAGGGTTCATACGCATCAAAACAAGGTAGCACTTATGTAGGTTTTAGGAAATATGAGTTTACAATCATTTTTACTTCCAAGTTTTATTCTGGTTTTAATGTTTCCCCAAATAGCAGTTTCTTTTTGTACCTAAGGTTACCTTCCCAAATACAAAGTTTCATTGTAGATTAGGTTCGGCATCTGTGGTTATAATAGTTACAACATCCATTAAACATACATGATGGTTCTTTCATCAGAAAATTGTGGAGGTGCAATGGTTTGTCACCATGTAACGATAACTCATGTTACTGACTCTTTCTATAGTAGAAAGACAATCCCGAGCAGCAAAGTGGTCTGGTTGGAAAGAATTCTGGCCTAGTACTAGAGACTGGATTTCCAAAACTTTTTCTCCTTTGAGGGTAATAAATTCCAGCTCTACCATCCTCTACTTGTCCTTAGGATTGAATCTTCTCTCAAGTTTCTGTCACCATATGAAATGAAAACATTGGCACATAGCACAAAAGTCTTCTTTCCACAGAATATTTTACTGTCAATGTAGAAAAGCCACCCATTATATTTAAAATTTATCTGTTTACTCTTTGTCTTCTGCACTAGAACATGAGCACCATAAAGGAAGATGCATTGCCTAACGTATTACTACACTTAGCATTTATCACATATTAATTTGGTGCCTAGTAAACCATTTTTAATGTTGGATTATCTTCTTTTTAGTAAGTACAAAGCCCTGAAATAGAAACAAATCTGAGACGATTGAGGTACGTACAAAAGGAAAAGTCAACTGGAGTGAACAGTTGATGAGATGCAGCAGAGATATCAGTAGGGCAGACATGAAGTCAGGTCCTGTGTTAGTTAAGCTAATGCTAGCAGATTTCATAAGTAAAATGAAAATATCTGTAACTTAACTTAATGAAAGCCCAAACACCATTTTTTCTGTTTTTAGGTCAATTTTTTTGGAGAGGGTTGTCACTGCTCCATAACATCTTTGAGGTATCAAGACATAGTGTCCTCTTTAACATATGAGCTCCAAGATTATTTTCTGCTGAAATTCTGTCACCTAGAACACATTTGTAAGGTCGCAAGTTTCTGAAAGGAAATCTGGAATATGCCCTCTAGTTGTCTATCCATGGAGAAGTAGATTTAGTGAGCAGTCAGGCACTCTCTGCCAAAGCCAAGAGGGCCATGATAGGAAGTAGTGCTTTTATTACGAGTATAGTGGAAACACACTGGAAATTTTTAAACAAGAAAATGGCATAACTTATATTTTTAAGAGTAGTATGCCTGTTGTGTTGATAAAATAATACATGTCAACAAATTGAAGCAGAGGAAACGTGGTGTTTCTTCAAAGAAGAAGTGATGATGGCCTAGACTACATGAGAGTGCTAGTGTAGGGAGGTAGCAAGAAATGTTTTCATTTGGGCCATATACTGTTGATGATTTCATAGAGGATGTAATTTCAACTAAAGAGGTTCCCAAGGCTGAGTAATATTCTCCTCTTTTGACCTTTTAAAATCCTCTGTTAAATAACTATTATTGAATTTAAAACCTTCCATTTTTAGTAGCTATTATCTGCCTGCTTCCCTTATTACATCTTGAACTTTATGAGGATAAAGACTACATCTTCATAAACCTGGGTTATGTGATACCACTTGATGAATTGGAGCACACAATCAATTATTTTTTTATCGAATCAGATGAGGAAACTTGCCTGTGGACACAAAACAATTACAAAGTCAGAGACAGTATTGGAATCCTGAGAGGCATTGGCTTATTACAAAATCCATCCTTTTTCCACTATTTTACATTCCAGCAGTTTGTATCTATCAAAGGAACAAGGAAAACTTGTATTTAATCCTAGCTAGTTGATACTCCTGGGTGTCTAATCTGGAAATTAATAAATGACAAAAAGATTCGGAAACTCATAACATTTTATAATAGGTGGATATTTCTGTGAATTGTCTTTTATCTGGATCAAACTTCCAATAGAATTCAGAGGAGAGAAAAATGGAGTCTAGGTCGTTAAAAGACAGGATTAATCTATGTTCATAAACAGAATATCAGACCTCTGCTCAAAGATACAAAAGGCACATATATAGGACTAATAGATATTTGTTAATTGATCAATTCATTCATTCAGCAAATATTGTTATTCATTTGACTATGAAGGAAGAATTGCTATACCTTCTGGAAGTACAGCAGTGAAATAAAGGTTAAAACATCCCAATCTCATAAGATGTGGTTTTTCTTTTTTTAAAGCCCTTGGGGTGGTATTATTCTTTTTTTAGCTTTTATTTCATGTTCAGAAATACATGCGCAGGTTTGACATACAAGTAAATTGCATGTTGTGGGGGATCGATGTACAGATTATTTCATCACCCAGGTAATAAGCATAGGACCTGATAGGTAGGTTTTCAATCCTCACATTCCCAACCTCCACCCTCAAGTAGACCTCACTGTCTGTCATTCCCTTTTTCTGTGTCCATATGTACTCAATATTTAGCTCCCACTTATAGGTGAGAACATGTGGTATTTGCTTTTCTGTTCCTGTGTTACTTTGCTTAGTATAATGACCTCCAGCTCCAGCCACGTCACTGCAAAGGACATTATTTTACTCTTCATATGGCTGCATAGTATTACATGGTATATATGTATCACATTTTCTTTATCCAATCTACCATTGATGAGCACCCAGGTTGATTCCGTCTCTTTTTATTGTGAATAGTGCTGCAATGAACATATATGTACATGTGTCTTTGTGGTAGAATAATTTATATTCCTTTGTGTGTATATCCAATAATGAGATCACTAGGGCAAATGCTGTATTAGTCTGTTTTCAAGTTGCTGTTAAAGACATACCTAAGACTGGGGAAAAAAAGAGGTTTAATGGATTTACAGTTCCTCATGGCTGGGGAGGCCTCACAATCATGGCAGAAGGCAAGAAGGAGCAAATCACATCTTGCATTGATGGTAACAGGCAAAAGAGAGCTTATGCAGGGAAAATCCTGTTTTAAAAACCATCAGATCTCATGAGACTCATTCACTATTACGAGAACAGTGTAGGAAAAATCCACCTCCATAATTCAATCACTTCCCACCAAGTTCCTCCCACAACATGTGGGGGTTAAAATTCAAGATGAGATTTGGGTGGGATCACAGCCAAACCACATCATTCCACCTCTGGCCCCTCCCAAATCTCATGTCCTCACATGTTAAAACCAATCATGCCTTCCCAACAGTCCCCTAAAGTCTTAACCCATTTCAGCATTAACTAAAAAGTCCACAGTCCAAAGTTTCATCTGAAATAAGGAAAGTCCCTTCTGTTTATGAGCCTGTAAAATCAAAAGCAAGTTAGTTACTTCCTAGATACAATGAGGGTACAGTCATTGGGTAAATACTGCCATTCCAAATGGGAAAAATTGGCCAAAAGAAAGGGGCTACAGGCCCCAGGCAAGCCTGAAATCCAGCAGGGCAGTCAAATATTAAAGCTCCAAAGTGATCTCCTTTGACTCCATGTCTCACATCTAGGTGACACTGATGCAAGAGGTGGGTTTGCATGGTCTTGGGCAGTTCTGCTCCTGTGGCTTTGCAGGACACAGCCTCCCACCCAGCTGCTTTCATGGGCTGATGTTGAGTTTCTGTGGCTTTTTCAGGTCCATAGTGCAAACTGTCAGATCTGTCATTCTAGGGTCTGGAGGATGGTGACCCTCTTCTTACAGCTCCACTAGGTGGTGCCCCAGTAGGGACTCTGTGTGTGGAGGTCCCACCCCACATTGCCCTTTTGCACTGCTGTAGCAGGGATTCTCCATGAGGACACTACTCCTAAAGCAAGCTTTTTCCTGGGCATCCAGGCATTTCCATACATCTTCCAAAATCTAGGCAAAGGTTCCCAAAACTCAGCTCTTTACTTATGTGCACTCACAGACTCAATGCCAAGGCTTGAGGCTTGCACTCTCTGAAGTCATGGACCAAGCTCTAAGATGGCCCCTTTTAACCACAGCTGGAGTGGCTGGGATGAAGGGCACCAAGTCCCTGGGCTGTACACAGCACAGGGACCCTGGCCCTGGCCCACAAAACCACTTCTTCCTCCTAGGCCTCCTGGTCTGTTATAAGAGGAAACTACTGCAAAGGTCTCAGACATGCCCTAGAGACATTTTCCCCATTGTTGTGGTGATTAACTCCTCATTATTTGTGCCAAATTTCTGCAGCTGGATTGAATTTTTCCTCAGAAAATGGCATTTTCTTTTAGATCACATTGTCAGGCTACAAATTTTTTAAACTCATATGCTCTGTTTCCCTTTTGAAACTGAACGCGTACAACAGCACCCAAGGCACATCTTTAATGCTTTGCTGCTTAGAAAGCTCTTCCACCAGATACATTAAATCATTTCTCTTGAGATCAAAGTCCCACATACCTCTAGGACAGGGGCAAAATGCCACCAGTCTCTTTGCTAAAACATGACAAGAGTCACCTTTGCTGTAGTTTTCAACAAGTTTCTCATCTCGGTCTGAGACTGCCTCAGCATGGATTTCATTGTCCATATCATTATAAGCATTTTGGTCAAAGCCATTCAACAAGTCTCCAGTGAGTTTCAAACTTTCCCACATTTTTCTGTCTTCAGGGCCCTCCAAACTGTTCCATCCTCTACCTGTTACCCAGTTCCAAAGTCACTTCCACATCTTTACATATCTTTTCAGCAGCACCCCACTCTACTGGTACCACTTTACTGTATTAGTCTGTTTGAACACTGCTGATAAAACATACCTGAGACTGGGAAGGAAAAGAGCTTTAATGGACTTACAGTTCCACATGGCTAGGAAGGCCTCACAATCATGGCAGAAAGCAAGTAGGAGAAAATCACCTCTTACATGAATGGCAGCAGTCAATAAAAGAGTGCTTGTGCAGGGAAACTCTCATTTTTAAAACCATCAGATCTCATGAGATTCATTTAGTATCAAGAGAACAGTGCAGAAGAGACCCACTACTGTAATTTAGTGACCTCCCATGGGTTCCTCCCACAACACCTGGGAATTTTGGGAGTTACACTTTAAGATGAGATTTGGGTGGGGACACAGCCAAATTATATTAAATCGCAATTTTGTTTTAAGTTTTTCACAAATTGCTAAACTGCTTTCCACCATGGCTGAACTAATTTACAGTTCTACCAGCAGTTATAAGCATTTTTTTTCCTTTAAAATCTTGGTAGCATTTGTTACTTTTTGATTTTTTGGTAATAGCCATTCTGACTGGTGTGAGTTGGTACCTCATTGTGGTTTTGATTTGCATTTCTCTAATGATTAATTATGTTGCATGTTGTTTCATATCCTTGTTGGTCATATGTATGTCTTCTTTTGAAAACTGTCTGTTCATGTCCTTTGCCCACTTTTCTGATTCAATAAATGGTTCTGGGATAACTGGGTAGCCATATGCAGAAAACTGAAACTGGACCCTTTCCTTATAGCATACACAAAAATTAACTCATTGTGGATTAAAGACTTTAATGTAAAATCTAAAACTATAAAAACCCTGAAAGATAACTTAGGATATACCATTCTGGACATAGGACTGAGCAAAAATTTCATGACAAAAATGCCAAAAGCAATTGTAATGCAAACAAAAATTGAAAAATGGGGCCTAATTAAACTAAAAACCTTCTGCCCAGCAAAAGAAGCTATAAGAAGAGTAACAAGATAACCTACAAAATGGGAGGTAATATTTGTAAACTGTGCATCTCACAAAGGTCTAATATCCAGAATCTATAAGAAACTTACACCAATTTACAAGCCAAAGCATTTGCTTTTTTTCTGTAAACTGAATTTGATTTTTAACATCTAATAGAAGAAGAATGAAATGCAAAAGCATAGTAGATGCTAAAGAGAAAAGTATAGATCAGAGAAGAAAGGTACTGTTTTACTCCAGATGTACAAGATACAAAGATTGGTGTAGATGTAGAAAAAATAAATACTCTTTCCTTGTTCAGGACTTGTTCAGGGACTGGGTAAATTAAGGCTACTAGATAAAAGTCTTCCGTGTTTTAATCTGTGTGGAACTAGAGAAAAATCATACAGTATAGTGTTCTTATTTTCATTCAGTACACATTAAAGTAGAAAAGATGTATAGGAACAAATCATTAGAGAGTTGTGAGGAAAAAGTGAAGTGTGATGGAGTTTTTGCTCATTCAAATAAATCAAGTAAAACATTCTTTAAATAACCATATTTCACTTTTTATCAATCATTGAAAATATTCTTGACTAAATGATCAATCAGTAATAAACTGTGGGTGCTCTGGTCATGAGTCTTTAATCAGAAGCTAGGGTGGTAAACTTAAACCTCAATCTTTGCATTTTCTCTTCAGAAACTCTTCCCATAAGGAATCTTAAATTTGTCTCCAAGGAGACTTAGGACATTGTTTTAATCTATCTTAATTCTGACTTTATTGGATCCTTTAGGGATTATTGAAGGTTAAAATATTAATTTTTGATAAAAATGTCCTATGTTTATATAGAATATTGTTTGTTCTTCTCTTTATAAATATTTTACCTAAATATTGGGCTTGGTTATATTCCTTAAGGAGAAGGACCCACCCAAGTTGCCAATTCTAAACATAATAATTATGCAGATGAATCAATAGATGTTTCATCTTTCAATCAACTTCACAGAAATATTTTCATCCATATGTCTGATTGTAAATTACTATCTGAGAACCAAAGACAACTTAGCTTCTTGGACAGGCTCAGTAGTGTCATACCTCAAACTATTGCTTTTAGTTACTCAAGAGCTTAACATAAATCTTTCATTGAAATAGTCAAAGCAAACACTACAGGGATACTTCATGTTTCAGATAACTTCAGTTTTCCTAAAGATAATTAATGAAGAAAAAGCACAGCTCCCAACAAAACAAATATAAAATATGCAAGTGATTTCACTTTGATTTTGAGAAAAATATGTCAAATTTTTACATTTACCACTATTTTAAAAATAAAAAATGCATTCCTCAAAAAAAAAATCAAAATAAACAGAAATTAGATTTTAGAAATGGATTGTGAATATGGCTTACTCATAAACAATTTAAGCATTCTAATAAGATTAATCTGCTTTAGTTACTATTGGATACTTTAACCCTAATTAAGAATCAAAGAGATTGGAGAATGTTCAATGCTCAGCTTAAAAGAAATTCAAATTATGATTAAATAATATATCTAAGATTAAAAAAGTTCAGTATCAAAAACAATTTGTTTAAATATATAATTAAAAATAAGGAAATACTTTATTGGATTCATCATACATATTCATATAAAAGAAACACATATTTCTTTTCTTTATATGAATACATAGTTTTTCCTGCAGCACCTCAGCTTATTGATTAAACCTACAAACAGAAATTTAGAAAATCTTATTACAATTATATGCTGCATATAATATCCATATATTATAAATTCTAGTGTTGGAAGTATGATATAACTCACCTCATTTTCGGAACCACCTGTAGTAGAATTACCTGGAATGCTTTTAAAAATGAAAATTATGAAATTTCTCCTTAGACTTGCTTTTCTAGTATGAAAAAGTGGGAATAATAACAGCAACTCATGGGATTTTCATAATAATAAAGTGAGAAAACTCATATAAATCCTTTAGCAGGGTGTTTTGATATCTAATTATTATGTTGTATTGGGATTGGGAATCTACCCTTTTGTTCATAACCAAATTTTGAGAACTACCGGTAATGGATATTACATATTGACCTGTTATCTTAAGCCAAAAGAATCTTAGCTAGAAATGTCAGCTGTGATGTATTGGGATTGGGAATCTACCCTTTTGTTCATAACCAAATTTTGAGAACTACCGGTAATGGATATTACATATTGACTTGTTATCTTAAGCCAAAAGAATCTTAGCTAGAAATGTCAGCTGTGATGTACCTAGTTTTTATCTATAATATGAGAGCTCCCAATTGGATTATTTACACAGAACTTTACAATGTGAACAAAATATTAGAATATCACCAAAATACTGTACAGGGAACCATATGAAGATGTCAGCATAATTTTGTTACCATAACTTTGATTGATACAGGCAGGAGGCAGAGAAATTCTAGGCAAACAGGGGCAGGTCCCTGTTGAAAGTCCACCTTCAAGCCAAAGTAGCCTAAAACCTGTGGTCCAAAGTGAGAACTTCTATTCCTGTTTGTCTGCTCTCTCCTGCTTGGTCCTTTCTTAATAATATCTTTTTACCAATTAAATTTTTGTGTTTTCCAAAACTACCTATGGCCCACCCTGTCCTCATACTGTGCCTATAAAGACCCCAGACTCAGTCAGGAGAGGGGAGAGATGCCTTGACTTTGGAGAGAAGATGGCCAGACTTTGGGGAAGGAAAGATGGCTTGACTTTGGAGAGAAGACAGCTGGACTGTGGGGAAGAGGAGACAACTTGACTTCAGGGAAGGTGGCTGTACTCCAGGAAGAACTATCTGCCCTTTCCATATCCTCTCCACCTCCTGTCTCCTCTGATAGCCATTCCCACCATTCAGTAAAATTCTCTGTCTTCACTGTTCTTTAAGTGCCCATGCGACATCATTCTTCTTGGATGTCAGAAAAGAGTTGGGACCCACCAAGTGCAGATACCCAAAAAGGCTGTCACACTGGCCCTTTGCCCTCACTGGTGGAGAGCAGCTGCCCAATATGATGAGGCAAGGGGCCAAATGAGCTGTTAACACACAGCCATCTGCAGATGGTGGAACAAAAGGAGAGCTGTAACACCCCTTCTGGGGTTCTGGGGACACAAGCTCCCCTACTTGGGCACTGTCACAGGTCCTGCACAGAGCTTGCTCTCAGTGGTGCTTGGAGCAGCCAGCTAGTCCTGCATTTGCTCACTCATATGCTCCCTCCTACAAGGGGTTGAGCACAGTGGGCTGAGTAAACCTTTGTCCCTGTCACAAATCTGATGAAGGGGCCAAGAAAAATCTTGCATCAAAAATCTATTCCCATGTATACCTCAACAAAATCTTGCATCAAAATCTATTCACATATATACCTCAAAAAAAATCTTGCATCAAAAATCTATTCGCATGTATACCTCAACAAAAATATATATAAATAAAATACACATATGATACATATATATATACACACACACATATACATGTATATATTTACATATGAAGTTCCTAGCAGTTTTATTTGCAATAATCACAACTCAAGGAAAATGTTCAAAGCTCAGTATTTTCAGTTTCCTTAAGATCTACAACTCCAACTCCCCACCCTCATACATATACAGTGACTCCTTAGGCTTCTACTCAAAATTATATAACATTGCTTAACAGAATTTGAAAACCTGTTCTATTAGGTAACTTGAATAAATTAGCATTCACTTCTAATTTAGCAAAACATTTTGAAAATGTTTCTTTGTTTTTTGTTTTTAATATCTTTCTTTAATGGAATAGAATTATTTACCAGTTTTATATACATATAATTTTGTTCCTGAATTCCTATATTACCCATAAAATTGCATTATGAAATTTAAAATTTACTTAAATTCTTGGGAACAAAGATGAATTACTTAAGAGAAAAGCAAAACTTAAAAAAATCTTAAGGCCAAGTAACTGAAAAAATTGAAAAGATAGTGAAATAAATATTTAAAATAATGGTGTGATTCTTCCAGTGAGAATCCTCTTTTCTAAATAGGCTATGTGGCAAATGGTTAGTTCTTCCCCAAATCTATTATACGTTTCTCTCTCCGTAAGAGTTTTAACAGTCTGCCTGTCCAGATAATGTTCCCTAACCTCCCTGGGAGCTGGTAACACTTAATAGACATGCTATGGGTAAATTCTAGGTCACTCAATTAAATAAAATTGGTTTTCTTATGTTTCCACTATTACCTCCTGAGTGGGGCCTGAACAACACTGTGGCAATGACATAGCTTTGACTATGTAGCAAGGACAACGCAAAAAAAGGAAGGCTGAGTGAAAAAAGATGAAAGAAATCATTATCTTTAATGTATTCTGTGTAGTGTTGCCATCCCACCAGGCTCTTCCACCAACACCTGGGCTTAGGTAGAAGGAGAAGGAGGCAGAGAGATCACATGTGGAAGGAAGAAAGAGAGAAAGAAAAGGGCAGATTGAAAGAGGCAGAGAGAGACAACTCCAACATGCTAGGCATGCAAAATAAATTATGTAGAAAACAGACATAATATTCTTCAAGTAATAACCACATGAGAGAGATATATATTAATAAAATTATACAATGATTACAAAATCACAAATGTGATGGGTGCATAAGAGATGTATGATGCTATAAAACCCTTTTAATAAGGAAAATTGAACTAATTAAGATGGCAGGGAAAGTTTAACTGGGGAAATGACTATTGAGTAGAGATTTGAATGATAAATAAGAAATGCCTGAATAATGATAAACTGGAAGACAGTGTAATTCAAAGGAAACGACATGTACATATGTCTTCAAAATAAAATATAGGAATATAATGTGTAACTGGAGAAGAAGGTCAGGACTCGAGAGTCCTCTGTAGGGTACCATCAGGTAGAATTCTCTTCCAAACTGGTTTCTTGCAGGTAGAGCTCTTGGTATATTTCTGGCATTTTGTCCTTATTGTCTTAACTCTCAGGAGACAAGGAATGACTTCAACTAATTAGAAAGTTTGGTGAAAATAAACTAGTCATGTTCAACTCTGTTCTGCCCTTTCCTTTTGGTAGTGAATCTGCCACCAAGGTTCAGACTTCTAATCACTGACCTATTCCCTAAGCTTTTCTTGAGAAGGCATTCCAAGCAGGAATTCCACCTATACCTATGGCTTGGAGGTAGTAAAGACTCTGTCTAGTTCAGTTTATTTAGAAGATCTACTTGCAGATCCCCCATGCCCTGATTAGATTTTCTCCTTCATTTTACATTTTATTAGTAAAATAAGTAGATTATTTTGAAATCTTTAGTCTTATTTCTCAAATTTTTGAGAACCTAGATGTTTAGCCTAGGTAGACTTATTTATATTACACTAACAACATTATCAAAGAATCAGATACTTTAAGTAAAGATTATTTCTTAGTCATGCAGTCTCCTGTGTTTCTAAATAACTCTCCAAAGCGGCTGTTTTTTTCGTCAACTCATCATTCCAGGCTCCTTTGATTTCTTGGCACTCCATATTCACATGTGCTTTCATTATTGCTGTGGCAGAAGAAGAGTGCATGGATAATGATTCACGACTTTTAAATCCTTCCACTCAGAAAATATATATGTCAATTTAGGTTCACATTATCTTGGCTAACAGAAATCATATGGCCATGCTCATCTCCAAGGGGCATGTTCCCAGAAGCAAAATAAAATCAGATATCTCAATGAGCTCCAGTGAGGTCTGTACAACCTCTGTTTGGAATCATTTTTGCTTAGCCCAATTTAATAAAATTAAACTAAAGCAAAAGCTGGTCAAAAAATTGATTCTAAGCGTAACTATAGCAAATCCCTCTCATTTCACTCTTTAACAAAAGTAGGAGGGCAAAAACAATACTTTTTGCTATTATTCTCTAATGCTTAGAATGAAAGGTCTTTTTTAAATGTAGAGATATGCAGTTTATAAGAGCATTGCATCTAGGCTTATTATACTAAATTATACAGAAAATATATGAGCATGTAAAAGTATCCAAAGCCTCATTCATTCTTCCCTTAAAAGATATGTGACCCCTCCAAAAGGACCCTAAAAAGATTTTGGTGCCAAAATTACTTCTGATATTTTAATTAGTGTACCCCATCCATTCTCTGCCTTAGAGCTCTAATAAGTTTGGTCAGGTTGTCATGAGAGACACATGGAAAAAGATAGCAGTAATGACTCTCAAGCTGTCTGTGGAAATCAATAGTAGGTAATACCCATTATACCTATGTGGCATTAAACTTATATTGAGTAGCATGACAAGATGCAGTGAAATAAGAGGAAGTGTCTCTAAAATTTAATTTCTAATGTATTATTATGGTGTACATACAAAATATTACTCATATATTTCTGAAGTTGCTAATATTGTTTACTAAATTAAGTTAATCATATAATAACTGTAGTAAATAAAAGTTTTCCTTAAAACCACTGCAAGCAACAATTTTGTGATGTATTAAAATTGGTTAAACTATTCAGTCATTTAATCTACCAGTGTTTGTAGATGTCTGTTGATGACCTGAACAAGGCTATGTGTTAGAAAACAAAAAGAGAAAGGCAAATAAGTGATTGATTTTTTTTTCCCCCGAGGAACTAACAAGGGGTTAGTTCCTGAGGAACTAACTAGACATGGGGTTCCAAAATAAAGATCTATAACAGATATTGGGCTCCAAAATTTAAAACAAAAATAGACAAATCTAAACAAATGTAAAATATGGTTTACTACCACATATAGGACTTTTACTAGGGAGTGACTTTCATTTTACTCTAGTGCTCAATTGCATCCTCAAAGTGACTCACATCCTTCTAATTAAAAGAATAGCACTTGATTAATAACTATAGAACACATCCAATGGACTTCTCACAGTATCTTTACAAATTAATGTCCTTGTTTTTCTTTATGAGATAGTAAAGCTAAAGTATATATCTTCCCATATTATGTATGTCTTTCCATAGGATGATTAGTTATACAAAGCAATCTATGGAGGACCTATCTTCTTTTGGTGTTTTCCCTTCTTCTTAAATTAACTGAAACATGTTCCTGATTATATGTCAATCATCCTGTGATCATAGCAACCAAAATCACAGGCTAAAATAAGTGAAGTAGGAAGACAAAGAATGCCAAGCTGTCAATGCCATGTTAAGCCACACTACCTGCTCTGGATTCCCTCCTTCAGAATGTCTTTACATGAGATGTGTTAACCTATAATTAGTATAAGTCATAGTAGTAGAATTTTCTGTAATTCAGAATTAAATAAAAACAACGCTGGAGTGACTGTCAGAAGACTATTACAGGCCAGGAGCAGTGGCTCACACCTGTAATCCCAGTACTTTGGGAGGCCGAGGTGAGTAGATCACTTGAGGTCAGGAGTTTAAGACCAGCCTAGCCAACATGATGAAACCCCATCTCTACTAAAAATATAAATAATTAGCCAGGCATGGTAGTGAGTCCCTGTAATCCCAGCTACTTGAGAGGCTGAGGCAGGAGAATTGCTTGAACCCTAGAGGCAGAGGTTGCAATGAGCCAAGATTGCACCACTATACTCCAGTCTGGGTAAGAGAGTGAGACCCCATCCACCCCCCGCCAAAAAAAAAAAGAAGAAAGAAAAGAAAGAAGAAGAAGACTGTTACCTAAGAATTCTTAAAGAAGGATCAGTTTTATTTTGTCTAAGTAGTTATTCTCCATTAATTTTGATAGGAGAAAATAAATAGCTAGATTTATTTATGTAAATCAAGATTAAAGTTCCCCTTTATTTTTCAGCAACTTTCCTTTTGCAAAACAAAATTAAAGGAATGAAAATATGCTTCATGTTATTGGCCATGTAAGTAAGAACATTCAAACCTCTGAGTTTATGGTTGTATTTCACTACAAATTTACCCACAGTGAAATGCACACATACACACACATTTAATTCATAGGAAAGGTCAGTTCAAAAGCAATTTTCCATAGCATACTAGAAATTAACCAGACTTCTTTTATAATAATACACATAACACATTTTCAAAGGAGGGCATTTAAAACACTGTATTAGATCAGAGATATGCATTCATGGCCCAGGGCTAAGGGGTTAAATCCAAACCTTCTTATTTGACCTATTGCTACTCTTTTGTTTCATAAAGGATTATTTTTCTCTTATGAATTTACTGAGAGCAAATTTGCCAATCTAAGCCATCTGCCACTTATCCAAGAGAAGATGTATTATTTTCACTCAAAGGTTATTTATAACAAAGAAATACAAATCACTAAAGATAGGTTCTCAGTTTATGATATAATTTTTAGACATGTTTAGTCTGACTGTACCTTCTTGTCCTTGCTGCAGTCATCAAGGGTCCAGCCACTTTCTGCAGAACTGCATCTAGGAAAGTCAAATTAGAGGTAAATTATTTCATGGTGAGAGGACAAACAGATCTGCAATCCTTGACCAAAGCTACTATAATACTTCCTCTTCTAGTTGCTACAAAATCTCTGATTTCTTGTTATCTTAAAATATCCCTCACCACTTATTCATTGAGTAGTTTTACAAAGGAATGCTGTTGCTTTTCAATCACTAGTAAGCAAGCAAAGTGATGAGAAAATGAGCAATTGGTTGGGTTGGGCAGCACAGAAAGTTCACTGGTGATTATTGCCATTATCACAAGGGTGGTGTGTCAAGCAGATGTGGGGGTCACAAAGTAAAGGGTATCATTCAAGGAACAGAATCCCCTTAAATTGTGAATCTGGTCTATACCCTGGTTTATAAAGGTCTACTTTTTAAATGTCTGGATATATGTGTTATTGCAGGAGTTTGATTGCCATATATCAAATATATTTGTGCATATGTGTACCAATTAGCTATCTTAATCAGGGTTTGAGGACTATGTTTCACGGAAGTATGGACTCTAGGAGTCTTGACTATATTCCCATAATTTATCAACATGAATGCTTCTCATAATAGTAACTCTCAAAACCAAAATCCAAAGAGTAACTCTGTGTCTGATATGATCAGCCTTCTCTTATTAAGTATATGATAAAGTAATACGTCAAAGTAAAACTGGTGTAAAGAGGTAACTTTTAGACAAACCACATCGGTAAGAGAGTTTTACACAACTAAAAAAGCCTCAAGAGATTTCACTGTATTTTTCCCAAATCTTTTATTTTCAGTTGCATAAATGTCTCCAATCACCTACAATAGGCATGAGAGTGGGTGGCAAGTTGTCAAATAATATCAGTGAAGCAATTTCTTCTGAGAAACTACAGAACCGTACTGAAATAGACGGAAGGCAGTATGAGTGACGGACATGCAGGGGCATAAGTAAAACAAATTTTGTCCCAAATTACTGTTCTTTCAAGAGCTCTATGTACTTTCTGAATACAAGAAAGGTATTTCATAATTACGAGTTGCAACATAAATAATGTAGAAATTTCAATACAACACAAGGTTTCTGTGATGACATGAGCAATAAAGTAAAGTATCTAGCACAGAGCCTAATGAACCATATATTCATTAAATAATAAATATGATTATTTTATAATTATGTGTAAAATATAAGTGGGAGCTCTTGTTTAAATGTGTGTGAATGTATATATTTATATATTATATATCATTTATTATATGATATTATTAAATATATTACCTATTATATCCTATATATTACATATAATAAAGAATATCATATATAATATTCTTTAGCATATATAATTCATATATCTTATGCTAAATGTATTATATTATACTAAATTATATTATGTAACATGCATATCATATATTATATGCATCATTTATATTATACATATTATATATTTTTTGTTCTTTTTCTGTGAATTTGTCAATTGCCTCATTTGTGGTGCTCCATCAGCTTTTCTTATATTCTCACTTTATTGACAATGTCAGTTATACCACATTTACTTGTGACATTTTTATCCCCTTTGGCTTCAGTGAAGACTGGTTGCTCTTTAGGCTGATGCATAGTTGTCCTCCTGGGCCTTAGATTTACTGATTTCCCAGGTTCTATTCACTGTTTCTTGGAAACATTTTCCTATTTCTCAGTTTGTGTCTTAATTTTTCTGGAGTACTTCTGGTAACTTTCTTTTAAGTAAGGTGCATTGGGTGTGTTTTGGGGGTCCCAACCAACCACATGTGTGGTGGCCCTTCAGAAGAACCTACAGGACCCAGAGGCAGTTGCATTTATGGCTATGGGCTATTAAAACAAGGGGAAAAGACATATCAGGCAGAGCCTGAAAGAGATTAAGAACAGGCTTGAAAGTTTTCTCTCTCAGTTCAGAGGATATTGGGGCTGCAAGGACATGCTCCTTTGTCCAGCAACAAAATGCTGCAACATTTATACAATGTCTCTGCCCAGGGAAGCTCCTCGAGACTCATGTATGACACAGGGTTTTTAATGAGGGTTGGTCACCTAGAAATTCTGTGTTATAATTACCAAATTCCAGACCTCCAGAAGAAAAACAAGCTTTTACCATAAATCACATTTTTGCATAAAGTCTAAATATGTTGATACAGCAGGCCTACAAAACAGTGCCCCAGGCAGACAAAGCAACCTTATCAATTAGTAACATAAGGAACGTTCCAAAGCCAAGTTCCCAGATGTCAACCAACGGCCAACCCCACAAGCATGTTCTCCTAAAGAACATCATCAGGCCTACTGTGTTAACTCTTTGCTGTACATGGGAAATTTCCTGAAAATTTACATGTCTGGAATATTTTTGTCTGCTATTTTGTCTGGGTGTATATTTCTAAATAGGAAAAATTTTCCTTTGAAAGTATTTATGGTAGACAAAATTCTAAGATGGTCCCAAAGATTCTTAACCCATAGTGTACTTGTCTTATATAATCTTGTGGATGAGTGGGACTTTTGAACATGCTGAGATTTCACTTCCACAGTTAGGTTATCTTATATGGCATGGATGAAAGTATTTTGCAGATGTGATTAAGGCCCTTAATCATGGGACTTTGAGTTAATCAAAAGAGAGGTATCCTGGGTGGAACTGATCTTATCAGACAAAGCTTAAGTCTCAGGCCTTCTTTGAAGATAGAGATACAAAGCAGTGAGATGTTCTCATGCTGGCCTTGAAGGAACACACTGCCATGTTCTGGAGAGGTCCACCTGACAGGTAACTGCCCCAGTTCTATGATCACAAACAACTAAATTCTGGCAACAACTGTTGGGAAGAGGAGTCCAAGTTTCAAATTAGAGCACAGCCCTGGGCAATACCTTGATTGCAGCCTGATGATCTTTCAGCACAGTACTCAGCATAGTATCCTCCTGACACAGTGAAACTGCAAGATTAAAAATGTATGCTGTTTTAAGCCACTACATTTGCGGTAGCTTGTTACACAGCAATAGAAAATATTGTTAATCCTTTGTTTTTAGTATTCTGAATGTCTTGTGAGAAGTCAATTAGTCTGTTTCTTTTTTCTTAGTAAAAGTCTCTTAATTCCTGTTCTTCCTGAAAATTTCTATCATACTCTGTTTTGGCATTCTGAAATTACAATGTATCTGGCTATCAGAAAATATATACTAAGAGATCATTAGGTATCATGTTCTATTTTAATTTATGGGGAATCAAGTGATGAAAAACAACAAACACTCTACCATCATGGAGGTCATATGGGCAAAAAGTAAGTTGTCATAGAACAGTCTTAGAAATCAAACACAGTATTTTTGTCTATGTTCTATTAGACAGAAGTTCTAATAGAACTTCCATGCCCAACTGACTGCAAAAGAAGTTAGGAAATATAGTTTAGCTGTTTACCTTAGGCAAAACAAAAACAAGTTTTCAGTGAAGACATAAATCTCTCAGCCAAAGAAGATAAGTGCTGTGGAAGAACACAAGCAGCTAAGAACAATAGAAGGGAAAGGATGAAGTTGATCAATTAGTATAGGGAATTTGGAAAAGAAACTATATTAGAGTCAGTATGATTTAGGGCTTTCTATGCTCTAAGTCATATGGAAATACAGATAGATATTCTAGATAATAGAAACCAAGTATAAAGAGGTCTTGAATTAGTTGGCTATATCACCTCAGAACTTAGTGGCCTAGAACACTTAACACTAATTATTGCTCCTGAGTCTTCAGGTAAGTTGGGAAGTTCGATTTGAGCCTGGCTCAGCTAAACCCTTCTAGATTACACAGTTAACTGGTAGTCCAGCTAGGAGCTGGCTAATCTAGATTAGCTTCATTGACTCCTCTAATGCTTAGGTTGGAGCAATGGGGCACATGTCTTTCATGATTCAGCAGGCTAACAGAGGTTTATTTGCATGTTTGCTAAACAGGGTTCCAAGAAAGATAATGGAGGTATGCAAGTTTCTTGAGGCTTAAGCTGAAAACTGATCTTATGCTGTATTCATTACAGTCTTCTGACCAAATAATTTTGCAAGCTACCCACCACCTGTCCCTATCTCAAGGGATGGAGAAATTGATACCACCTCTTTGTAGAAAAAGCTTCCTACATCTTAATGGACACTAGGAATTGTGGAAAACATGACTGGAGTGAGCAAGGCTGAGTGAAGTCAAAGAGAGAGTTAGGGGATTGACAACACAAAGTTTTTACAGGCTTTGTTTTTTATTGATTACTATGAGTGCAAAAGTAAATTATTTGAATACTTTGGTGTTGCAAGAAAGGAACTGAAAATATCTGTCCTATGTTTTAAGGGGAACATTATGTGCATAACAGGTTGCAAAGGTGAAGGCAGATTGTCAGTAGGCAACTAAAATAATCCAGGGAAGAAATGATGATGAACTGACTCAGGGAGTTAGTGGTAGATAGGAGAAGAAGACAGACTTGAAATATATTTTGATTTTATAGCCAACAGATTCACTGGTGGAATATGAGGTAAAAATAGGAATCACATATAAATCCAAATGACTGGAGTTGCTTTTTACTGAAATGCAGTGGTACACAGAAAAAAAAAGTGGGGTTGAGGAAAAGAAAGTAGAGTTCAAGAGGTATTTTTTAACATGTTAATTTAAAGACGTCTCTTTATATCCAAAGGTGAGATAAAATTAACAGTTTAATGTGGACCAGGAGAGATGTGAATTTAAGATATAAACTTTGGAGGCATCAAAGTGCAAAAAGGATTTCAAGCAATGAGTTTGAATGAGCTCACCTACAGAGAAAAGGTAGTGGCAAGGAGGTCTTGACCTAGGCCTGGGATATTGCACTGTTTGGAGATACAGATGAGGAGGAAACAAGAAAAAATGGCCAATGAAATAGAAATAATTCAGAACAAGAGAATCCAGTGGTGAAACTCTAAATCCGGGGCTGAAGTTCGACCTGAGAATCCAGGGGAAGCCATTGGCTTAAATCTCAGAGTCTTAAAGTTAAAGATCCTAGAATTTCCATGTCCAACAGCAGGAGAAAAGGGTGTTTCAGTTCTAGGAGAAAGTGACAGATAATTATTAGCCTTTCTTCTGCCTTTTTTTCTTTCCAGGACCCGAGCTAATTGAGTGGCACCTACTCACATTCAGGCAGGATCTTCCTCACTCAGACCACTAAGTTGCATGCCAGTCTTCTCTGGAAATAATTTCACAGACATACCCAGGAATAATGCTTTACCAGTTCTCTTGGTATTCCCTAATCTAGTCAAGTTGATATCTAAAATTAACCATCACACTACCTCATCTCAGTTATGAAGGACTAGCAGCAAGTAGAAGATGAAGAGAAAATTAATAAGCAAACCTTACTCTTTTTCCCACTACAAGTTTCCAAGCCCTTGCCAAGACCTGGGTTAGAGAGATGGAAGAAGCCTTATTAGATATGATTGAAGTTTTAAATTAGATTATGTGGAATTTTTTTTCCATTTTTAAAAAATTATGTATTGTTTATAATAATATATGCACATAGTAAAGATTTTAAAGGTACAGCTAACTATACATCAAAAAGTAAGTTGCTTTTACATTTTTGCCATAGAGACACTCAACTCCCCTTCTATGAGAAAACCACTTTTAAAAGCAATGAGACTAGACTAATGAAAAAAAGCTAAATAAACAACATCAGAAATGAAAAAGGAGACACCACAACTGATGTCGCAGAAATACAAAAGATCATCAAAGACTATTATGAACAATTATACATATACTCACAAACTAGAAGACCTAGAGGAATGGATAAGTTCCTGGAAATGTACAGCCTCTCAAGATTGTACTAGGGAAGAAATAGAAAACCCAAACGGACCAATAAAAAGTAGTAAGTTGGAATCAGTAATAAAATTTTTCCCAAGAGAAAAAAAAAAAGCCCAGGACCAGATGGATTTAGAGCCAAATTCTACCAAACATACAAAGAACAACTAATGCCAATCCTCCTAAACTATTCCCAAAAATTGAGGAGAGGATTCTCCCTAACTCATTCTATGAGGCCAGTGTAACCCAAATACCAAAACCAAACAAGAACACACACACAAAAAGAAACTACAGACAAATATCCCTGATGAACACAGATGCAGAAATCATCTAAAAAATACGAGCAAACTGAATACAGTAGCACATCAAAAAGATAATACATCATGATCAAGACAGAGTGTTGTGCCAAGGATGCAAGGGTGGTTCAACATATAAAAATCAAAAACTGTGATACATTACACCCACAGAATGAAGAACAAAAACAATGTAATCATCTCAATAGACAAAGAAAAAGACTTGACAAAATTCAGCACCACTTTGTGATAAAAACTGTCTACAAACTAGGCATAGAAGAAACATACTTTAAAATAATAAAGGCCATATATGGCAAACCCATTGTCAAAATTATAATTGAATGGAAAAAAAGTTGAAAACATTTGCTCTAAGTGCTAGAACAGGACAGGAATGCTCACTTTCATCACTTCTATTCATCATAGTACCGGAAGTCCTACTTGGAGCAATTAGGAATGGGAAAAAGTAAAAGGCATCCAAATGGGAAAGGAGAAAGTCAAATTGTACCTGTTTGCTGATGATATGACCTTATGTCTAGAAAGAATTGAAGACTCCATGAAAAAACTTTTAGGTTTGATAAATGAGTTAGTAAAATTGCAGGATACAAAAGTCAACGTACAAAATTAGTAGCATTTCCATATACCAATAATGATCTAGCTGGGTACAAAATCAAGAAGGCTATGCCATTTACAATAGCTACCAAAAAAAAAGGTATTTAGGAATATATTTAACAAAGGAGTTGAAAGATCTCTACAAGGAAAAGTACAAAACACTAATAAAAGAAATTGTAGATGACATAAATAAATGGAAAATAGCCCATGCTCAGATATCAGAAGAATTAATATTGTAAATTACCAAACTGCTCAAAACAATCTACAGATTCAATGCAATCCCTATCACAATATCAGTCATTTTTAACAGAATTTTTAAAAATCCTAAAATTTTCTTTGGGTGATATTTCAAAGAGAAGTTTTTTTTATTTACATATTTTGAGTTCTGCAGTGCATGTGCAAAATGTGTGGGTTTATTACACAGGTATTCTTGTGTCGTGTGTCATATGTGTCATGGTGGTTTGCTGCACCCATCAGCCCATCATCTACATTAGGTATTTCTCCTAATGCTATTGCTCCCCTGACCCCTACCTTAAAAAATGATTTTAATACAACAGGAATGATTTTTTAAAATCATTTTTTAAGAATCATTCCTGTTGTATAAAAATGGATAGCCACTTTGGCAATTTATTTCATTATTTCTAATACTTTGTCTGTAGATTATTTTTGACTTCCTATGTAAAAGATAATGTTGCCTGCAAATAAATGTTTTTTTAAGAATTTTCAAATAAAAATTCCTAAAACTAAATAGCCAAAAACAATCCAAAGCACAAAGAACAAAGCTAGAGATATCCTATTACCTGAATTTAAATTGTACTACAGTGTTATCATAACCAAAACAGCATGACACTGTAGAAATGGACATGTAGACAAATGGAACATAATAGAGAACCCAGAAATAAAGCAACATTTTCATAGCTAGCCGATCTTTGACAAATACGATAAAAACATACACTGTGAACAAGACATTTTTTCAATAAGTGATGCTGGGAAAACTGGTTTTCCATATATAGAAGAATGAAACTGAATCCCTATCTCTCACTATATGTAAAAATAAACTCAAGATAGACTAAGTACTTAAATGTAAGACCAGTAACTAAAAATATTATACCAGAATAAAACATAAGGAAAATTTTAAGGACATTGATCTAGGGTAATAACTCATATATAAAACCTCAAAAGCAGAAGCAACAGAAATAAACAAATGAGACTTAATTGAACAAAAAAGTTTCTGCGCAGCAAAAGAAATAATCAACAGAGTAAACATATGACCTGCAGAATGGGAGAAAATATTGCAAAATATGCATCTATCTAGGGATTTAATATCCAGAATATAGAAGCAACTCAAACCATTCGACAACAAAAAATAATCCCATTAAAAGTGGGAAAATGACATGAATAGACATTTTTCAAAAGAAGACATACAAATGGCCAACAGCTATATTAAAAAAAATATATACTTAACATCACTAATCATCAGCTAAATGCAAATTAAAACTACAATGAGGTATCATCTTATCTTAGTCAGAATGGCTATTATTAAAACATCAAAACATAAGAGATGTTGGCAAGGATGCACAGAGAAGGGAACTCTTATACACTGTTGGTGAGAATTTAAATTAGTAAAATGTCTACAAAAAATAGTATGAACATTTCTTAAAGAACCAAAAATGGATCTTCCATTTAATTCAGAAATCCCAGGAAATTAAAAACATTATTATATACAAAAGATACTGCACTTGTATGCTTATTACAGCACTATTCAAAACAGCAAAAATATGGACTCAATCTCAGTGTCCATCTACAGATAGTTGGATAAACAAAAGATGGTGTATATGCACAATAAAATACTATTCAACCGTAAAAATAATAAAATCATGTCTCTTGCAGCAACAAGAATGTAACTGGAGGGCATTTTAGGTGAAACAAGACAGATACAGAAAGACAAATATTGCATGTTCTTACTTGTAAGTAGGTGCTAAATAATGTGTACACATGGATACAGAGTGTGGAATGATAGACAAAGGAGTCTTGGAAGGGTGGGGGTGATGAGGAGGACTGAATGATGAGAAATTACTTAATGATCACAATATATGTTATTCAGGTGATAGATACATACCTGAAAAGCCCTGACTTCATCAGTATGCAATCTACATGCATATAACAAAATTGCATTTGTGCTTCGTAAATTTATACAAATAAAAATTAATTAGATTCTTGAACATTGTTTTAGTGATTCTTCATAAACATAGAGACAAATGAAAATAGTAGCACGCCATACACATTGTTCAGAATGTTGCTCTTTTCACTTAAAAATATATTTTAGAGATCATTCATTATCAGCAGTTAATCTATATCATTTTTTCTAAAAGTCTTTCTCTTTTGAATGACGTAATTTATCCAGCCTTTTGTTAAATCATGTTTAATTTGTCAATTATAAACATAGCACTACTTCATAATGTTTTACTTCTGTCATTTTATTCACATGCAAGTTACCAATAGAATAAAATATAAGGAAAGAAATTGCTAGACATGCACATTTAAAATTTTGATAGATATTGCTAAACTGACTGTCACAAACATTTTTCTGACTTATACTCAGCAACATGTAAGTGAACCTATTTCTCACTCTAACACAGATTTTTTGTTCTTTGATGATATGAAAAAACAGAAAATAGTATCGAGTGTAACTTTAATTTGCATATCTCTTCTTGTAAATGCGGCTGAAAATCTTTTAATGTTCAAGAGCCATTTGTATTTTTAGTGTTCTGTTTATATCATTCATTTTTCTTTCTATGGAGCTAGATGTCCTTGTAAGAAATATATGTGCCAGAGTGTAGGAAATAAACTTCATGAAAATTCAGATGCATGATACATTGATAAAACTTTAAAGATTATAGTCATCTGAGGCATGCTGGGACATCCCTACAAAGGAAAAAGACAAGTTTTCACCCATTCTTCTCATAACACCTACCATTATGAAAAGTCAAAAAACTTGGTTAGCCTCTTTGAACTTGGGATGACATACTATACTCAGGAATATTTACTGGGTTACACAGAAGGCTGCCAGTTTAAAGAGGGCCCAAAGCAGTAAAAAGATTAGTGGGAGTCCCATGCTTTAGTGTAAACTTTACTGCCTCTTTTGCCACATGGCCTAGCAAATAAGAAAATAGTTTATGTATCTCTGGTGGTTAAAAATCACAGGTGAAGTCTTCTTTGAGCCCTTATATGATCACTATAGCACTTATCTCCAGAGTTTTAAAATGTGTTTTCTGCAGTCAAAAACTATGCTTGGTACAGCAAAACACCCTTTGCCTGGTACACCCTAGTAAAGATTGAGAACCCAACAATGGGATAAGACATAGTAACCTGACATGCTAATCACGACCTGTGAATCATTAGATCTGCTGAATCACAAAGTCAGGCAGCCACAGAAGCAACACTTTTCGTAAGTGGAAGTGCTGTATCCTGGATTGGGCTCTAACAAATTGTTCAGACTTGATTACATGTACGGCTGGTACCCCAAAGTCTTTCTCTCAACTCCACAATCGTAGCTTGAGGAAAGGTTTCTAATGACCAATAAACGGACAAGGACATGTTACAGGACCAATTCCCAGGCCAATAAACGAGATATATTTGCCCTAATAAAAAATAGGTTACTGACATATTAGAGCCTCAATAAAGAGGGTCCTCAAGGACAGTGTTGAGAAAATCCTGCCAATAGGCAGAGACATGAGTTCCCCCTGGACAAAGCCATAGATAGGTGAGATATGTACAGTGATTTCTGGTGAGTGGTGAGTAGCCTTGCTTGGTTATTCAGAAACCTAGAAAAAAGATTTAAGAACTGGAACTGGCATTATGAAGTTGAAGAGACCACAAACATCGCCAGTTTTGTCTCATCAATATTATTAGAGGATGGTCTCAGTGAACAGGTTGAGTTAATGACTTAGCCTTCTTCTGTCCCTAATCACTCTAGTGCTCAGATAGTTAAGACAGTGACCATGGTAGCAGAGACAAAGAATACATGTGGTATCAATAACATGGCTCTTTCACATAAAGACCAACCTAGCTACTATCACTACTGAGTGACCAACTTGCTATGGGCAGAGACTGATGCTGAGCTCACACACCAGACACCAGGAGCCTGTTGATTACATCAGACCCATTCATATTAAGTGGTACAATAATTCTCACATACCAAACTGATTCATATTCTAAATATGGCTTGTCTTCTAAGCCTCTAGTATCTTCAAGAGCAATACCACCTCAGGGTTTACACAATGCCTTCTACATTGATATATCTCACACATATTGTCTTAGACCAAAGCCTGCAACAATGAGCCCATTACAATGTGTAACATCACTCAGACATAGCTGACCTGAGAGGTGGCTGAATGGAATGCTGAACGGCCAGTGAAGGCTCAAACCAGGCATATCTGGCATTGTTGAAGTGCTCTTCTACAGGATCAAACATAGTCACTATGTCAATGACCAGAATGTGCTGCTGTGTCACTAGAATATGCAGGTCTCAGAACAAGTAGCAGAAACACCGTGCCTAAACATTTTTAATTTGCTCTTCTCTTCCATTTATTCTTAGGATATGACAGATTTGAGATTCTAGTTTTTAGGTTATGGTAGTGGGTAGGAGGAATATAAAATTTGGCTAAGAAAGACAGTAAGGGTTTTTCTTAGACTATGACTCATACCAGGAAACCAGAGAATGAAGAAAGGAGTCATTGCTCTTGCTGAGATAATCGACCCTATTTATTAGGAGCTAGGGCTGCTAATACACAGAATAAAGAAATAAATACATCTGGAATTCAGTAGATTCACTGAAAATCTCTTGATGTTTCCAATTACAGTGATAACTGTGAGTAGGGCCATTCAACAACTGCAACCTGACAAGAGCAAGGCAACTAAAGCTTCAGAAACCATGAGGATGAAGGTTCATGCTATCCTATAAGGCAAACAGCCAGGAGAGGCTAAATGCTACCAGCAGATATGGTGAATGTAGAATGGTTTATGGAGGCAGAAATGATACTTTGTAGACCTAAGAGAGCTGTAGCAGTGAAGGCTATATCTTATTTTTTAACCATTGTTAACCATTTTTATTGCTCCTTTCAAGAACGAAGTGAGAGTACCTCCTTCTCAGATATTTATCAGACATAATATCAGATATCATAGAGGATACTAGATCTGAGTAGTGAAAGGGATTGACTTTTTGCACTTAATTTATGAGTCTTCCCAGATTTATCTGGCCGCACCTACCTTCCAGGTTTCGACTCTGTGGCATGCCCATCTATTAATGCCTATGGTTATCTCATTATCCCCTGAGAGGATATCCAGCTTCCATTCCTCTGGCCACAGTAGGTTGAAGGAATTCTCATATATAAACTCAACCAACTGGATTAATGACAACTGTTTCCTCTTCCTCCCAGAGTCAAATGAAGTGTCTACATCATAAGACATGCAATCTGTCTTACCCAGAGACTTCTTGGTGTGGTCATGTAGCACAAATCAGAAGGGAAGAAGAGTAATTATCCCATGAGCCTAATTTGGTCAACAAGAAAAGAAAGATTAGGAAGAACCAGAAGAGCCATTTCTCTTTCTCCTTGTCAGAATGTTCTGAGGCATAGTACTCTCAGAGAGGCTTTCTGTAGATTCCCTATACTTTCAAACAACCAGTTATGTTTTCTGTGAAACTCAGTAGTTCATTATCACGTATTTTGTTTTTATACTCTAGATCCAAGTTCTCTTGCTATGCTGAAATAAACATGATAAAGTATTAGCACATATTTTCCCCATTAGGTTTTATTTTCTATGCTACTTGGACTATGAAAAAGTCTCTTACTATAATTTCAGCCATATCTACACTCAAATGCTTAATTCATCTTTCATTTGTAAAATATATTTTTTATTTTCATAGCCATCCATTCTTTTGTCCTCTCTTTAGGATGCTTTTCTACATCCACTTTGTCTTCTCATATTAGAAATAATTTTATTTGGCCAGGTGCAGTGGCTCATGCCTATAATCCCAGCATTTTGGGAGGCCGAGGCTTGCAGATCGCAAGGTCAAGAGATTGAGATCATCCTGGCCAACATGGTGAAACCCCATCTCTACTGAAAAACACAAAAATTAACTGGGCGTGGTGGCACGCTCCTGTAGTCCCAGCTACTCGGGAGGCTGAGGCAGGAGAATTGCTTGAACCTGGGAGGCAGAGGTTGCAGTGAGCTGAGATCATGCCACTGCACTCCAGCCTGGTGCCTGGTGACAGAGCGAAACTCTGTTAATTCTTGGAGAGATATTTGGTCAAAGATTTTATCCAATTGGTAGCAACGTTATTGTTCTGATGATGTTCCTAATCTATTTCGTTGTGTGTGTGTGTGTGTGTGTATGTATTCACATTATTTTCCTACTTTTATTTTGTAATACCTTTGCAGAGCTTATGTGATGGTTCACTTTTTTCCTTTTTTTAGCTTAGTTTTAAAAATTTAGTTCTCCCTCATGTTAATGAGAACCCAGGCTGACTTGAATGTTCAATATATTTCAAGCACTGTGTGTTATATATGTCCTTTTAAGCCATACTTCTCATCTGCAGCTCAGAGTATTAACTGTGAACTGAGCACAGTGCAGAATTCATTCCACAGCACCTTCCCACTTCACCAAAAATTGTTTAATTAAAAAAAATGTGTAAGAGGTTTATCATTTGATTCTGTAACCATTGCTTCTTTTAAAATCTAAACCAGGGCTTGTTAAAAAAAAAAAAAAAGAAGAAGAAGAAGAAGAAAAATAAGTCCTGTGTGTCTGTATTGTGTGGGAAAAGAGTGTTCTTGAGACACTTTTTAAAGATCTACGGGAGGCGACTTATTTCTACAGTGTCCTTCACCTCTGTATCACTTCATCGATTTAGAAACCCTTCATTTTATTTAGCAGTTCTAGGTTTCATATAGTCCTAATTTGATTGAGGATGGAGTATACACTCCTGTTTTCTATTCTCTGGAATATGAAAGTGAATATTACTGCCTTGGATATGAGAGTGAAAGCCAAAAACAGCTGAAAGTCCATTCTCTAGACCTTATTTTTTAATAAAAGAATCTTGGTTGCTGAAAGTTCTCTCTTTCAGATGGAATGTTTGACCCTGTAAATTTAGGGAATCTGGAGAGCTATAGATGAGGTGGCAAAAAGTCCACTTTCAAGTTGCTTAATCCAAAAGATGCCAGAAAAAGAAGAAAAAGCAAACAAAGCAAGAAGACAAAGTCTAAATAGTCTAGAGGTCATGTTAAGTTCTTGTATTTCTATATCATCTTGTTTTTTATATATGTGTCTCTCATTTGCTCTTTCAAATAAAATACTGTATAGTGACCAAGACATGTTTTACTATTTCCATTTATTATATTACTATCTCTCATTTATTAAAAGAAACCAGACTTCAGAGAGCTTAAGTTGCCTGATGTAATTTATGGCTGATGATATTAATGACATTTCTTTGAAAATTCAAAGTGATAGTTAAAAGAATAATAATTAAATAATTAAATAATTCATGATTGAATATTAAAATACAATGAAATTTAAATGAGACTACTCTCATTTAAATGTGATAGTTTTGTGTGTCAGCTTGGCTAGACTATAGCACCCAGTTAGTTAGTGAAACACTAGTCGGGTGTTACTGTGAATGTACTTTGTAAATGTGGTTGACATCTACTATCAATCAGTTGACTTTAATTAAAAAAAAAATCCTAATCCATTCAGTTGAAGGCCTGAAGAGTAAATATAGCTAATGTAGATGACGGGGTAATGGATGCAGCAAATCTCCATGGCACGTGTATATCTATGTAACAAACCTGCACATTCTGCACATGTACCCCAGAACGTAAAGTATAATTAAAAAAAAAAAAAGAAGAAGGAATACTGACTAGTGACTACAGCCTGAACACCTGTCTGTGTTTCCAACGTTTTCTATAGATTTTAGACTTGCTAGTTCCCACAATCTTGTAAGCTAATTCCTTAACATAAAAGAAATATCCCTCTCATCCTCTATCTCTCTCTGTTTATATATATAAATATTATGTATGTATATATATATTAAATATACATATACAAATATCTATGTCTTTATATGTAACATACATACAATATGTAAAACATAATATTATAAGATATGATACACATATATATGTGTCTATATTATACACATATAGATATATGTCTATATTACATACATGTATACTATATATGTGTATATATAATATACATGTGTGTATATTGTATATCTGTTTACATATGTATATATGTATAGAGAGATATTTATGCATATACAATATAAATATTTATGTGTGTGTATATATATAAAAAAATTGCTTCTAGCTCTATGGAGGACATTGACTAATACAGTGAGATATAGTCATACTAAAGTAGCTTTATCATCCTATTTTAAGAGAATTCCGTAGGAAGAATGGCTGAGAAATCTGTGCCTCTGGATTCTAGTCCTGTTACAAGTGGGTTCTGCACTCACTCCAAAGGATCCTCCAGGCCACCTTGATTAAAAAAAAAAAAAAAAAACTCCCATAGGGACATGTTTATATTTTGAACAATTGGGAATAAAGAACTATTATCTTACTTGGTAAGAATCTCAACAATAAGTCATGAGGAGACAGTATATAGATTAAACTGAAAGTAGGAATGATGCACACATTTAACAATTAAATGGGTAAATATGACAAAGTCAGAATTATTTTAAATTAGGCATGTCAAAATGTATCACATATAGGAGAAATGGAATTTAATATTTATATGATAAAAAGGATAATTGTATTTTGAATGTATAGAATCAGTTACTTTTACATTAAAAATAATTAATAATCACTGGTCCAAATCTCTGTTTTTCCAGTGCAGCTTTGGAAATGGCAGAGCTGGAGTGGAGAAATCAGGCAAGTGTTGAAATTTCAGGTCTTAGGAAAGACCTGAAATGAGTGAAAGCAAATACGTTACCCTGGGTAACTAAGAAGTAGTTGACATAGTTTAGCAGAATTAATACACAGACAAAGGAACCTTGTTTGAAATTGTAAGGTGAAGGTGGAATGAAATACAGCACGGACACATGCAGTGTTCTCGGGATTTGGTTAGAATTTAGGAAATGCACAGATCCATAAACTCACAGGAGATCCTGAGACATCCAGGACTCAGTATCATCACTTACAGATTATGATGAGCATTTTGAGTGGCTCCAAAGTTTAAATAAGAAACCTAAAGTTGGCCAGGCACGGTGGCTCATGCCTATAATCCCAGCACTTTGGGAGGCTGAGGCGGGTGGATCACGAGGTCAAGAGATCGAGACCATCCTGGCCAACATGGTGAAACCCCATCTCTACTAAAAATACAAAAATTAGCTGGGCATGGTGGCACACGCCTGTAGTCCCAGCTACTTGGGAGGCTGAGGCAGGAGAATTGCTTGAACCCAGGAGGCGGAGGTTGCAGTGAGCCAAGATCGCGCCATTGCACTCCAGCCTGGGTAACAAGAGCAAAACTCCATCTCAAAAAAAAAGAAGAAGAAAAAAGAAACCTAAGTTAATTACAAAGTTGTGACATTAGAACCAAAATGAGTGAGATGTGAATAAATTTTCTTTATAGTGATGGTATTTTTCATTTGCTTTTGTATTTTTTCAAAAAATATTAAAGACATGAGAACTGTTTTAAGCTGAAGAAACTAATTTTAGTTTTGAATTAGAAAATTTGAATTTTTTGCAGAGAATATTATAACCCACTTTTTTTCAACTGTAAAACAATATACTTTTGGACTTTTCTGGCTAATATAAGCTAATGAAAATTGTGTATATTTCCAGATAAGTTGAAGCATAGGGAAAATCTAATTCTTCTTTGGGATTCTTTGCTGATTTTCTTAGTGAAGTGTTATTTGTTTTTTTCTACTGACTTACCACAGTATGGCATCTTCTAGCCTGAGGAGGTTAAGTAAGACAATTATTCTTTACACTCATTTTTAAGTTTGAGATACACATCAGTGAATTTCAAATTCTGCAAGAGAAAGTCTCTTATAATGTTTGAAGTAGAGGAAGATTATTGTTTCAGAAAAAAATTAATTCACCTGGGATTTTATTTTAAAAAATTAGACTTATGAATTCAGAAGCTTTGGGGGTGGGAGTAAGAGAAGAATACATTATTAATAATAGAGGTAGCAGGTATTGCTCCTGCCGAGGAGATGGTCCTACAGTTTCTCATCCAAAGCTTGTTAATTGACTGAATCTTGTTACAGAGAGGAGAATTCTGGCATATTATCACCACAGGACATTGACAAATCATAACTCTTCACTTGAGCACACATAAAATAATCAAAATGTGGAATTCCTTCTAAAAAGATCTCAGAGTGTAAATTTCATCTTAGCCCTGGTTCACTGATCTTAAGGGAAGCCTCAAGATCCATGTTCTCAGTTGGTTTTCTGTTAGTTTATAGAAATTGTATTTTGGTAGAGCCATGGATTTGTCTTCACTTGAACATCTTAAAAAATTAACCAACAGTGATTTTAGCTTGAAAGGCTAAAATAATGAATATTTTTAATTTCAAAAATACTTTCTAAAACAAACCAAAGATGTGTAGAGTTTGAGTTATTGCCACTAATGTCACAATTATCGCATTCATTTATAAAAGTTCTTGCAGGCTGGGTTCAGTGAGATGCATTGTCAGTTGCAGTTGCCATGATAGTCCTAAATATTTAGGCACAGTACTGTTATCATCTCCATTTTATGAATGAAAACAAAATGAAAAACCAAGGAAGTTAACCAGGAAAAGTTTGTAGAAATGGGTAGTGGAGTTCAGTGAACTCAATTTATGTATCACAAAAGATAAAATTTTAAAATATTTCAGACTGATGATTAAGAAAAGAGCATTATGATATCTTTCCAATTTTTAGAAAGACAAGACCAATGTATCCTTTATCTGAAGATCTTTCTTCACTTATAGAAAAATTCACAATGTCTTGCCCAGTAATTTCCACTCCCCTGTACTCTTGTTGTAGTAGGATTATCCAATACTTATTTTTCTAGGCCCCCATGTGTTTGCATGCTTTATGACACCCACTTGTTTCTGCTGGACAATCGAAGAAAGTTAATTTTTTAGAAACACTTGTCTACTATGCACATAGTATATGTTGGCTCTCCTAACTCTGACTTCACCCCTAAATGCTCATCATCCCAATGTGTGAGTGTGTAGCCACATAAAATCAGATAATCTATTTGAACCATAGTTCCTTGACTTTAAACTAGGGATACGAATGTGCCTCCATATAAATTTTTTGTACTGATCCCATGAGAAAATAAATGCAAAGTGCTCAGATCAGTGACTGAAATATACTAACTAAGCCCAGTATCAGCAACATTAGAAAAAGCAAGGGTAATAATAGTGGTCGTAGTAGACAAGGTAGTAGTTGTAGATAAAGTATTTGCTTTGGTATAGTTTTTTTTTTTTGGCTTCTAATTTTAAAAGACAAGAAAAGATCATGGAGCAAAAGTGAAAAGAGTGACAAAGTATTTTATTTTGTTTTTCTTATTTAAAGTGAATAGAGAACACAATGCAATGTTTACTGTAAATTTCACATTGTTCAATAATCTTATTCAATGTGTTTCCCTGGGCTTCCTTCAGGTACAGAAGTAAAGAAGGATTTTAAACTACTTTAAAAATAGGGGTTCAAAAATGAGAGAAGCCTGTTCAAAATCAAGAGTTGGTTGTGAAAGAAAGTAAAATACAATATTACTGCTCAACCTCGATATAGCGATAACAAGAAGATGGTTTTACGTTAATGCATTACCAGTGGAGACATTGTTGGGTAGCATTTTCTATAACAATTTTAAATTTTGGAAGTGCCTTATTTATATATTATCTCCTTTATTCTTTGTAACACAGCTGAGATTCTCAGCAAAGATTGTATAACCATTTTACAGCAGAAAATTCAGGCTTAAAGCAATGGGTCATTTACTCAGTATCAAAGAGGCAAAACATATCTAACTAGTGCTATAAAATTTTTATCCTAATGCACACTGAATTTTTTTCTAAATTGTTTTATAGTCTTCCACTCATAAGATTACATGATTAAAGAATACTGCCTTTTACCTTTTCTGTAGAAGACCATTTCTTAATTTCACATAAGATAGGATAAATGCAAAAATACATCTAAGGCAAAATCATCACTAGACTTAGTTAAAAGCTCCATTTTTATTTTCCAGAGAACTGTTGAGTGTTTTCCAACTCTGACATGTTTCTAGTTTCTAAAAATGTAACCAAATATATATTCAATGACTTAAATGTATAATTAAATAGATTTCAAAAGGAAGTTGAATTCATCTTTACAAATCATTATCATGTATCTTGGTTTTTGACTCTATCAGTAAAGAACTTACTGAAAGATGAAGTACAAAAAGCTTGACTTTTAATGACTATTTGATATACAGTTTTAACTTTAGAATATCAATTGAGTGTGTATGTGTGTGTATGTATGTATATAGATAAACTTTTTGTAGTCAGCATTTTTTCATTTTCCTTTTAAGTCAATTTGTTTTTCAAATTAGAAAACTTCATTTTTGGTACTATCAGGAGTATCACTAGAATATACAATTTGGAACTTCTATTATAAAAGCATGATAGTCATATCTATATGAAATCATTTACCAATCAAATCAAATTATTAATATTCAAATCTAATTAAAATTTTAAACATTCTACAGTCTTATTTTCTTTCTTTTATGTGGTAACAGGGAGCCAAAATATGTGCCCTGATTTGGGAGTGTCACACATTTTAAGAAACCAGTGTGTCTATATTTTCTTAAGGAAAAAAATAAGTCTAATACTGAAAGAGTGGTGTTAATTGAAAAGTTAATCCATGTAACTAATCCCAGAAACTGTATCTGGCTGATGGATGGCTATTTCTAAAAGACTTCAAGCATTGTTTAATGCTTCTTTATGTGAGTTTTGGTACATTGTTAGCTAAGATATCTGCTGACACTGAAAGTGAAGAAGTTGCCTTTTCTTGTGCCATATTTTCTTCAGTCATGGTAAGAATTTGTTGCTTAAAGTGTCAACATGTACCACACCCTGATTAGAAAAGGTGTTTCTCAGTTGTAGTTGCATCCTTGTGACTGACAAAATATAAAATAATATATATTTTAAGATAGATTTCTAAATATTTCTTATTTTTCATTGCCATATAAAACCATAAGAACAGATTTTAAAAATGATCTACAACCCTGCCATCAATTGAATCAACTTGACAATTGTTTTTGTTTTGGTCTTATTCAAAATTAAATAACTATAATTATAAACAGCTTGTTAGTGTTTTCTAAATTTTTGATATTTTAAACAGTTTGCAAAAGATAGAAGAAAGAATCTTTAAAAAAAAATTCCAGTGAAGTAGTAAAATTAACATTGTTTGGGGTTTATATGTGGTTATTCTTGAATAATAAAATAAATCTAGTTGGACCCTAGACTGGTTCCTTCATTTGATTTTTACCTATACTCTGGCATAATGTGCCATGAAGAAATATAAAGCTTTTTCATTTCAAAATAAAAATATTATTAAGCATCACTGCTCAGTAAAAGAAAAGCTGTAACTCTAGCCATACCTATAGTGGCAATAAAATAAGCAGTTAGAATACAAATGCATATCATTTTATAGCAAAGTAAAATAAGGATTCTCAAGTGACCATGCAGCAATGCTGAGCTGTATATCTCAACTAGCATTTCAGCAGGTCAATCAATCATTAATTAACTTTTTTTTTTATCCTAACTGAGAAGCCCTTTTCTGTTGACAGACATCTCGGGAAATTCTATTTTCAATTTGACAGAATGCCAAGTATTCAAACAGATTGTTTATCTGAATTCAGTGCTCAGAGGCTTCTGTCTGAGATGCAGAATGCATTTTTAACATCATAGTTAGTATGAGTATGTTGTCCCACTTTAAAAATGTTTATTGCCTAGGCAGTCAAGCATTGTCAATCAAAGTTAACCTAGAACATTAATTATTTTAGTATATGCTTTTTTCTAAATTTGTCCAGGCTTTCATTTCTTCCTCATGTGCCACCAAAGGCTAAGGCAGAGACTTAAGTATCATGTATAACATACCTACCCAAGCCTCTAGAATATCAAGCTATTCTATAAATCATTTAGCAATCAGAGTCTCCGTGAAATTGTCTTAGTTTCTTTCCTTTTTTGAATTATTCTTGTTCTGAATTCCTATAGGTTTAAAAATCATTTTCTAACTAATACACATCAAGAAATGATAGACAGGCATAAAATTGGAGTTATATCTGTGCTGGAATCCTAGTTCTTCTACTGCCTGGCTGGACAACCTCAGGCCATTGTGGCAGATCCTATTAATCTCTACTGATCTGTGGTTTTCTTCTTCTTCTAGGCACTGGGAGAAGACTGTGATTCTTATCGCCTTGAAGATAAGAATGAACTTGAACCTATCTTTGACTAATGAAACATGAGTAGACATGACGTGTATTACTTTTAGTGGGAACATTGAAGAGCCAGCGTTTGATTTTTTAGAAGCCCACATGCTTAAAAGGCTATAGGCTTTGGAATCTCCCTTAGCCTGAATAACTGGATTGCCATAATGAGGACAACTGCCCTGTAGAATCACCAGAACCTGCAGCTTTTTTTAAATAAGCAAGATAACAAACACTTATTATATTAAGACACTTGGATTTTAGGGTTATTTGTTATCACAGCAGAGCCTTCTCTGACCTGAAAGATACTGTAGATTACTTAAACTTGGTAGTCTTCATTTTCTCATCAGTAAAATGATGATAAAGACACTTATCCCTCAAAAGTCTATTGTGAATATTAATTTAAGGATTTATATTTCAAAGAATTTAAAAATGTTTTATAAAGTGGTCAAACATAGCTACAATTCTATCATTTTGTATCATTTCATAGATAGAATGATGGATGGATGATAGATAAGTTTGAGATGAAGGCTCTGTTATTATGCCTATTAATATTCTGAGTATTAAAAATGCCCTCATCTTTCTGAGCTCTATTTTGAATGATCTGCCACTTAGGAGCTATCCCTGCCCTAGAATTTCTGAAATGTTCTTCAGCCTGATTGGCACTTCCAGTATGTTTGAATAAATAAAATTTGGTTTAGCCCAGTGGAAGTGTTGATTGATCCATTCATTCACTAACTAAACAAATGTAATTGAAAAAAAATTATGTGCAAATTAGCCAGGTGCATTGTCAAGTTTACTTTTACCATTGAACAAATTTTCTACTATGTTGCCTCAGTTTCCCCACATAAAAAATAAGGGCAGTAATAAGATTTACCTTCTGCCTATTTCCTGAGTAATTCATGGTAATTTATATTTTTAATAGATAGTGCTAGTGAGGATAAGAGTGAATGGAAAAAAACTACTACTATTATGAGAGAAAAGTGACTGTAAGAAAGAAATTATTAGGAGGAAATGGATATATCTGATGGTGATGTTCCAATAAATCACAGTACTTTCAAAATAGAGTATTGTCAAAGACTGGGCAAAAATGCCATGGTAAATAGAAGGAAAGAAAATTTCAGAATGGTACCTGACCTGTCAGACCCACTTGTGTTTGTTTTGGATCCACATACTTTTTATTTAAATATATGTTCTTCAAGCTCTGGATTTACAAATAAAAAATTTGCTCAAAACAAATTTAATATATATATAAATATTAAAATATAATATTTTGTTCCAGATCATAAACATAAGTGAGAAGCAGAGTGTAGCTGTATGAAGAGAGGAAAAATGGGTAATGTAAGATAAATGCCAAAAAAAAAATAGAATCACATAAGACAAAATGAGCAAGAACAGTGATTAAATAGTTTGATTGATTGATTTAGACCTCAGTTGTATCACTATTTTCACAATAATAATAATATACTACTTCAAATTCAGTCTTATACAAATATTATCTCCATACTCACAAATATTTTTTTCTGGGGAACTCTGTTTCAAATTGCAAGTTTTTAAGTTTGCTAGGGTTGGCAGATGAAGCCTGGGCTTATCCAGGTTTGGCTCAAGCCTGTGAGTTTAGTACAATCTGCTTTAATATTAATCAGTACAAATTCAAAGCTCCTCAAGCCATTATTTTCGTGTGTGTGTGAGAAGGTAGTGCCCGCTCCCACAGGGGTGAATGGTAACACATAATGCCTCTTACTAAGGCCATGGCTGAGAACTGACACATGTCACATACTTCAATATTCTATTGGTTGTCAAAGGAAAAATCACATAGTTAAGACCAACCATTGAGTTAGGGTTATGTCCTTCTTTATGTAAATTAGCGGTCCGTATGAATATTTGCTGAGCAATAATATAATCTACCATATGAGGCAAAACTATTATTTAAATGTGCCACCCTGTATACCTGAGCATACATTCAATTTGACTCAAAAGAAAAAGAAAACTGGACAGGGTTACAAAGTATAGGCACAGAATTCACTTCAGACTCACAGTAGATAACACAATGCCACAATTATTCATTCTTGGATATGTAATAAAGGGTCTGACTCCAGGGTCCTGGAAGCTTTTAAGCAACACTCCTGCCTCTTTCCCTTTGTCACACCTCTGGACAAGGTGATAAGGAACTCCAGATATTCCATCCATTGGTACCAGCAGAAAATTAAAACGTTTACCCCAGTTCCTCTTCCTAACTACCATTAAAAACCTGAGGCCTTTTCTCACTCTCTGAAGCTATTTTTTAATCAACTTGGAAAGCCTGCCCTACTTGCCTTAGAAAGGCTCATTGTGGCATTTCTGCACCCTCTTGGTGCATCTGTGACATCATCAATCATGATATCCAAGCCAAATTTTAGATGGGGATCCCTTCTATGTCTACTGTGATTATAGCTAGTGGATTTTTGAAGTACAATCCAAGAACTACTGGGGAATTTGTTAAAAATCCAGATTCTGGATCCTTACATCAAACTAAACGAACCTGAACTCTGGACTATGAATAAGCTCCATCAATAATATTAATACAAAATAAAAATAGAAAAAATATTGGTGAACTACTGAATTAAGGTAAATCCTATCATCTGTTCTGTTTCAATCTTTTTTGTTTTATCACATAAAACTTAGAAGAAAGCCTTTGTGAAAAGTCTTGCACTTTTCCTCAGTACAGGAATTATAATGATGATTTCAAATGATGAACAACACTAGTTCTACTTACCTCTTTGTACTAGCATTTATAACAATTTTACTTAATAACTACTCATAAAAGCTATATTTAAAATATGTTGTCTTCAATAGATTTTAACCTCCACGAGAGAAGAAATCATGTTTTTCTTGTTCATTACAGCGTTTCTGTGTCCATCATAGTGTCTGGTATATGGTAGTTCCTTAATATATACTTACTAAAAGAAAAGAACAGAAATAAGGAAAGAATGTAAGCGCATGAGAAAGACAGAGGAATAAAGAGGGGAAAAGGGAAGAAAGAAAGGAAGAAAAGAAGAAAAGAAGGGAGGAAAGGAGAAAGGAAGAAAAAAGGAAGGGAGGAAGGAAAGAGGGAGAGAAGGAAGAAAGTGAAAGAGTTGGAGGAAGGGAGGGAGAGAGGAGGGAAGGAAGAAAGGAAGGAAGGAGGAAGGGAGCGAGGGAGGGAGGGAGGGTAAAGAGGGAGAAAGAAAATAAAGAAAGGAAGAAGAAAGAACAGAAAGCCAAGATTAGATAGTTTGAGATTTTATCTATTTAACAAAAATAGGTATAAATACATTCAGTCTTTTTCAATAGAGGCTAATATTTTTAAATAACAGTTTTGATACGCCTACACCACATTGATATTGTTGCTGTGCTTGTATCACCTTGACTTTCGTTTTCAATACTCTTTCACTCACTCAGAATACAGTGTCATTGCATTGTAAGGACACTGATGATGAGTCATGCAAATTTTTTTCAAATTTCAGCATATAGGTCACTTCCTAAGAACGACCAGCCTTGGCCACGTAACTTCAAGTAGCTATCGACGCATGCCATATATCACTCTGTTTTAGTGCTCTGCATTGAACTTACTGCTTTCTCAGAATTTCTGCATACCTGTTTATTTACTCTCCCTCACTCTTTGTTCTTTCTTCTCACCGCAAATGTTAGTTTCATAAGAGAGCAGAGGCTATCATTGTCTTACTTACTTCTCTATTCCTAGCACCAAAAGCAATGCCTGGAGCTCTAAGTTGATATTAATATTGAGAGAATGAATGAGGCAAAATAGATAATTTGTGTTTTATTAATTTAGAGTAGATTGTTGAAACTAATACCAAGAAACATCAGTTTGACAGGACTTTATAAGGGCTAAATTATTTGAACAAGACAAGTGCTTTTGAGTTTCAAATAGGCTAAGAAACTAAAGGACCTCAAAGTTTGAAGTTAATTGTAAAACCCATGTTTTACATGAGAAGTAATGCATGATAAATGAAGAATGCATGATAATGAAGTTCAATGTGAAGAATGCATGATAAATGAAGTTTTTATAATGCATAATAAAATAAAATTTAACCAGTTGGAAAGAAAAGATAACCATCAAGTAGAACATGACCAGATGATAGATCATTAGGGCCCTAATGTGTGTAGCTGACCCTGGAGGGTCCAGGATCAGCATCAAGGACCACACAGCCTCCAACAAAAAGAACATCTTAAGTAATCCGTATTAATATCTTAGTGGGAGTTGAGTAGAATTAACCTCTACAGATCATCCAGTTCTTGTTCAAAGGAACAATATATGTATATTAATGTATATATGTATGTGTGTGTGTGTGTGTATATATATATATATGCACCAGGGCATGAATAGCAGCCAACATCATATGCATATAAAAATAACCCAATGTATTTTCCTGTAGCAGTGACACATATCTCCTCCCCTAAATATTTAGTTTTCTCCAGAATTCTCATTTCAACCTCTTCTTTTCAATGACCAGGCAAATGTATGTGCCCTAATATTAATGTTGAAGATTAGACACTTTAGGGAAGGGCTTTCTATCATTAATTAGGATTTAATTAAACCACCGTAAGGTCTTCACAAGAGCTTAAAAAACAGTGAAACATCACTTCTACCTCTCATGCATATTTACAAATTAGAGAAATAACAGAAGTAGATTTGATCAATTATATTAAAGCATTTCATACTCTTACTGTTAAATGCTAGCATTTGAACACACATAAGTCCTAAGGACAGTGGTCTTTGTTTTTAGATTTCTTGGCAAAAACTGGCAGAGCAAAAGCATATAAACTTGCCAAGAGGTAGGAACTCACTTGAAATTCAGTACAATAAACATCACCGAAGGAAAGAATTTATGACTTGTGGAATCAGTGAAAGAATGGGGAAAGAAAAAAGTAGCATAAGATAAAAAAAAGCAACAACAAACAAAAACACAGGAGAATTCAGAACAGAACAAACAGGTTTAATGTTTACTGATGCAAAAAAAATAAGCACACCATAAAGTTTGTTTTGCTAAGAGCAGTGCCATCTGTGTCAAAGATTGTTATAGTTAATATTTTCAGTGTTTAAATATTAGGAACTTGAGTTGCTTTGAAATCAACCTGTGTAGCAATAAGGGACTTTTTCTTGAGAACTTACTTATGTCATTAATTATACTACCACTAATATGATGTTCTTTATATGTGAAAATATAGCTAAATTCAAAAAGGGAGTAAAATTATGCAAATTTACTCAAATAAATATTGGTAAGCAACTGAATATTATACCTCTGCCTTAAACTTGAAAATATGTTGTTGGGTCTATCATAACTGTTTGAATCAATAAATATCTAGATCATACACAAAACTGTGCTGTACTTCTGACATTTTGGTGACACTTTGCCAGCAAAATAGGATTAAATCTTAATAACAAGGCTAAGCCATTTTTTTAGAAACTTCAGCATTTTTTTCAAATATTAATTTTATGAACAGAATTAAACCTACAATTCAATGCACTCCATTTATTCTAATATAAATCCCAAACTGGATTATTTGAAGGCATCTCAGCTGTATCATCATAAGATTGCCAGGTATATGAAGGTCATAATTAAATATTTTAAGAAATGATCAATCTTATCACTTAGAATTGTTGATAACCAACTCCCTGATTTAACCCTGACACAGAAAACTCCAATGCCAGAAAAATAAGAAGACGTTGATAAACCTTTGTTTGAACTACTGAGCAAATCTCATTAGGCAATTCCCAAATTCCTCTAGAACTCACAGGGTTAGAAAACTTATCTCTATTCATAGAGATTTCCAATTCCAGCACAGATTAACTAATTCTTGGCACATTATGGTATTTCCTTGGCAGCACACTGAAAAAAATTCAAGCCTAAAGCTCAGGTTCACTTTTTCTCAGTTGCCTCTATGTCTCTTCAGTAATCTCAACAGCAAAAGACTGGCACATATCTCTATCCTATTCACTTCTCGTTTCTATTACCATAGTTTCATATTTAACTTTTTAAATTTTGTTTTATATTTAACTTTTTAAATTTACTTTTCTTTTTTACCTTATTTCAATAACAAGACTTAGAACATATTAACAACAAAAGCAACTTTCAAATATGGAAAAGAAATGGTCACATTTCTCAAAAGACACTCAGAAATTATTTTGCATATATTGCAATTTTGCATAAGAAAATTCATGATTAAAAGATGATTTATGTATTCAAGAAGTTACAGATCAGTGCAGAATCAGAGGTTCATAATAAAAGTTCTGAAATTAGAAAGTAGTATTCCAAATCAATTCAGTATATTATAAATAAATATACACTTGACACTTGAGCATGGGTTGAACTGCACAGGTCTGGTAATATGTGGATTTCCTTCTGCTTCTGCCACCCCAGAGACAGAAAAAACAAGCTCTCCTATTTCTCCTCTTCTCCAGCCTACTCAACATGAAGGTAATGAGGATAAAGACCTTTATAATGACCCACTTCCACTTAATGAACACTAAATATATTTTCTCTTCTTTATGGTTTTCTTAATAACATTTTCTTTGCTCTAGCTTACTTTATTGTAAGAATACAATATATAATACATATAACATATAACAAAAAATGTGTTAATTGATGTTATTGGTAAGGCTTCCAGTTAATGATTGGCTATTAATTGTTAAGTCTTTTTGGCAGTCAAAATTTATGAAGGGACTTTTAACTGGATAGGGGAGTCAGTGCCCTGAACATCCTCATTGTTCAAGAGTAAACTGTACAATCTGGTATGTTTTTAAAGTGGTTGGTACAAGTTTTTCCTTTCCATATTTAGCGCTTCCTTCAGGAGCTCTTGTAAGGCAAGCCTGATGTTGACAAAATCTCTCAGCATTTGCATGTCTGTAAAGGATTTTATTTCTCCTTTACATATGAAGCTTAATTTGGCTGGATATGAAATTCTGGGTTGAAAATTCTTATCTTTAAAATCTTGAATATTGGCCCCCACTTTCTTCTGGCTCATTAACAAGGATATTCAGGACTTGAACTCAGCTCTGGACCAAGCAGATGTAACAGACATCTACAGAACTCTCCACCCCAAATCAACAGAATATACATTCTTCTCAGCACCACATCACAATTATTCTAAAATTGGCCACATAATTGGAAGTAAAACACTCCTCAGCAATATCTAATGTAGATGACCAGGTGATGGATGCAGCAAATCACCATAGCACGTGTATACCTTTATAACAAACCAGAATGTTGTGCACATGTATCCCAGAACTTAAAGTATAAGAAAATAATAATAATAATAATAATAAACATTCCTTAGCAAATGCCAAAAAACAGAAATCCTAACAAACAATTCTAATTTGATTGCACTGTGGTCTGAGAGACTCAGTACTAAGAAATTCACACAAAACCACACAACTACATGGAAACTGAACAACCTGGTCCTGATTGACCACAGGGTAAATAATGAAATTAATGCAGAAATTAGTAAGTTTTTTGAAACCAGTGAGAACAAAGACACAACATAACAGAATCTCTGGGACACACCTAAAGCAGTGTTTACCGGGAAATTTACAGCCCTAAATGCCCACAGGAGAAAGCAAAAAAGATCTAAAATTAACACTCTAACATCACAATTAAAAGAACTAGAGAAGCAAGACCAAATTCAAAAGCTAGCCGAAGACAAGAAATAACTAAGGTCAGAGCAGACTAAAGGAGATAGAGATACAAAAAAACCCTTCAAAAAAATCAATGAATCCAGCAGCTGGTATTTTGAAAACATAAACAAAATAGGTATACTGCTAGCCAGACTGATAAAGAAGAAAAGAGACAAGAATCAAATAGACACAATAAAAATGATAAAGGGGATATTGCCATTGATCCCACAGAAATACAAACTACCATCAGAGAATACTTCTAAACATCTCTACACAAATAAACTAGAATATCTAGAAGAAATGGATAAATTTCTGGACACACAGACCTTCCTAAGATTAACTAGAAAGAAGTCAAATCCCTGAATAGACCAATATCCACTTCTGAAATTGAGGTGGTAATTAGTAGTCTGCCAACCAAAAAAGGCCCAGGACCAGACAGATTCACAGCTGAATCCTACCAGAGGTACAGAGAGGAGCTGATACCATTGCTTCTGAAATGATTCCAAACAATAGAAAAAGAAGAACTCCTCCTTAACTCATTTTATGAGGCCAGCATCATCCTGATACAAAAACGTGGCTGAGACACAACAAAAAAAGAAAATTTCAGGCCAACATCCCTGATGAACATTGATGCAAAAGTCCTCAGTAAGATACTGGCAAACCAAATCCAGCAGGACATCAAAAATCTTATCCAGCATGATCAAGTCAGCTTCATCCCCAGGATGCAAGGCTGGTTCAATATGCATAAATCAATAAATGTAATCCATCACATAAACAGAAGCAATGATAAAAACCTCATGATTATCCAAATAGATGCAGAAAAGGTCTTCAATCAAATTCAACATCCCTTTATGCTACAAATTCTCAATAAACTAGGTATTAATGGAACACAACTCAAAATAATAAGAGGTATTTATGATAAACTGACAGCCAGTATTTTACTGAATGGGCAAAGCTGGAAGCATTCACTTTGAAAACTGGCAAAAGACAAAGAGGCCTTCTCTCATCACTCCTATTCAACATAGTATTGGAAGTTCTGGCTGGGGCAATCAGGCAAGAGAAAGAAATAAAGTATATTCAAATAGGAACAGAGGAAGTCAAATTGTCTTTGTTTGCAGATGACATGATTGTGTATTCAGAAAACCCATTATCTCAGCCCAAAATCTCCTTAAGCTAATAAACAAATTCAGCAAAATCTCTGGATACAAAATCAATATGCAAAAATCACAAGCATTCCTATACACCAATAATAGACAAACAGAGAGCCAAATCATGAGTGATCTCCGATTCATAATTGCTACAAACAGAATAAAATACCTAGGAGTACAACTTACAAGAGATGTGAAGGACCTCTTCAAGGAGAACTACAAACCACTGCTCAGGGAAATAAGAGAGGACACAAATAAATGGAAAAACATTCCATGCTCAAGGATAGGAAGAATTGATATGAAAATGGCCATACTGCCCAAAATAATTCAACACTATTCCCATCAAGCTACCATTGACGTTCTTCACAGAATTAGATAAAACTACGTTAAGTTTCATATGAAACCAAAAAAGAGCTTAGATAGCCAAGACAATCTAGGCAAAAAGAACAAAGTTGGAGGAATCAAACTACCTTACTTCAAACTATACTACAATGCTACAGTAACCAAAGAAGCATTGCACTCATACCAAAACAAATCTATAGACAAATGGAACAGAATAGAGGCATCAGAAATAGTGCCACACATCTACCACCAACTGATCTTTGTCAAACCTGATAAAAACATGCAATGGGAATAGGATTCCCTATTTAATAAATGGTGTTGGAAAGACTGGCTAACCATATGCAGAAAACTGAAACTGGACCCCTTCTTTGTACTTTATACAAAAATTAAGTCAATGTAGATTAAACCCTTAAACCTAAGTCCTAAAACCATGAAAACCCTAGAAGAAAACCTAGGAAATATCATTCAGCATAGAGACATGGGCAAAGATTTCATGAATGAAACACTAAAAGCAATTGCAACAAAAGCCAAAATTGACAAATCAGATCTAATTAAACTAAAGAGCTTCTACACAGCAAAAGAAACTACCATCAGAGTAAACAGGCAACCTACAGAATGAGAGAAAACATTTGCTATCTATCCATTTGACAAGGGCTAATATCCAGAAACTACAAAGAACTTAAACAAATTTACCAGAAAAAAAACAACCCCATCAAAAAGCAGGCCGAGGATATGAACAGACACTTCTCAAAAGAAGACATTTATGCAGCCAATAAACATATGAAAAAAAGCTCATCATCACTGGTCATTAGAGAAATGCAAATCAAAACCACTTTGAGATACCATCTCACGCAAGTTAGAATGGCAATCATTAAAAATAACCAGGAAACAACTAATGCTGGAGAGGATGTGGAGAAATAGGAATGCTTTTACACTGTTGGGGGGAGTGTAAATTAGTTCAACCATTTTGGAAAACAGTGTGGGATTTCTTAAGGATCTAGAACCAGAAATAACATTTGACCTAGCAATCCCATTACTGGGTATATACCCAAAGGATTATAAATCATTCTACTATAAAGACACATGCACATGTATGTTTACTGCAGCACAGTTGACAATAGCAAAGACTTGGAACCAACCCAAATGCATATCAATGATAGACTGGATAAAGAAAATGTGGCACATATACACCATGGAATAGTATGCAGCCATAAAAAACTATGAGTTCATGTCCTGGAACTCATCACTGGGACAGGGATGAAGATGTAAACCATCATTCTCAGCAAACTAACACAGGAACAGAAAAACAAACACCACATGTTCTCACTCATAAGTGGGAGTTGAACAATGAGAACACATGGACAAAGGAAGGGGAACATCACACACCAGGGCCTGTCAGGGGGTGTGAGGTAGGGGAGGAATTGCATTAAGAGAAATACCTAATATAGATGACGGGCTGATGGGTGCAGCAAACCACCATGGTATGTGTATACCTATGTAACAAACCTGCATGTTCTGCACATGTATCCCAGAACTTAAAGTATAATAATTTTTAAAAAATAGTAAACTGTGTATGATAAGGAAGAAGATTTTCAGAACTTGGAAAAAAGGAAAGTAAAACTTGGCCAGATAATCTAATATTCTCTCCATGATAGTAAGTGTTTATGCAAGTTACTTAAATATAAATATTTTATGATTCACTTAAAAATCCTAAGATAGTCTTTGTGTCACCAAATGTATTTATAGCAAACTATGTAGAAAAAACATTTCATTGATGTTATTGTTTCAGTCATTTTTAATGATTTTTATTTAGTATATATAAAGTTCTAAATTAAAATATAAAATTCTCCCCCACTGTCTTTCATAATTGCAGATATTTTTATTAGCTGAATGGATCTTGCCTGATTAATGCAATTACGTGCACAGCACCTAGGAAAAGCAAACTAGGTAAGCTGAACAATGGTAATTTAACTAAATCCATATAAATCTATATAAATGTACTAACTTCCAAAAGTATATACTGTATTGTAAGTTGACTGTTTAAAAGCTATACTAACCTCTTGGCATTTGTGCTTTCTCAGCAGATGGTGAGCTATTTTAAAAAAAGGAGTGAAGTGAGTTAATTATTGTGTGTTTCTGTGTATCACTACTTAAAATAGTACCTCATATGTAATGTGATTCATATATTTGTGTTGAAAAATTAAAAAAAGAATTAAAATATATATTGCAATTCCTCAACTGTCAAGTAGCTTTTACATTGGTAGAGTTCAAACCAAACAAGACAAATTTTCATGCTTATTTAAAATAAGATACTTTTCGGTTTTTAATTGGATTTGCTAGAACATAAATTGCCATTTAAATGGAAAAACAATATACTTTCAAATATCAGTCTCTAGAGAAACAGATTTATAGAATTCTAACCAGGTGGAACTCTAAAGTAAGGAGTTGAAATACTTCCATAGTAGAAATATAATTCAAAACTAGTAATAACTTTTGTGTGTAACATATATTAGGGAGCTCTAAGCAATAAGTATGTCAAAAATAAATAAGGTCTAACATCCACTGATATTAAAGTTATAAAAATCAACTTCATAAAAAGGGAAAAGTGTATTACATTTCTGGATATATACAAAATAATTGTTATAAAATATTGTATATTTTATATAAAATATGGAAAACAAATGGAAAATTTATGTGCAATATTTATGTCTTATCACAAATAAATAGCTCTTCAGTGTTTGAATACTCACTTGTCTTGTATATTGTGTGAATTATCTCAGCATCTGCATGGCAAAAAGTATTGTGTGTTCAAATCCAAAAAGCTAATGATTGGAAAAAGACTTTAAGAGCCACTATTTGAAAGTTCAATAATGTTCTGATCACCCTAACAGCTGATTCAGAATGCAACAGACTCTATGGAGTTGATTCAGGGTTAGAAATGTGTAACAGACATAGTGATTAGAGTAACTGCCAGGTCATTCCTGATCTGAACTCTATGTAGATATATTCTGAACTCTATATAGACATATTCTGAATTAAAAATGTATTCAGAATAATACTTAAAGTTGTTTTTGTTATATTAAATCCATTATTAGATACCTAGAAGTTTTGAGTTCTACATTTGCAGGAAAGTATTCTAAATGCAAATAAAGTTGTTTTTTTTTTAAATAATAACCTCTTACAATTCAGTAATAAGCCCAAAATAATCCAATAAAAATGGATACACTATTTTAATAGTCACCTCGTAAAACATGACATACAAATGACAAATAAGCACATGAAAAGATGTTTAATATCATTAGTTTTCAGGAAAATATAAAATAAAGCTATAATGCAATGCTTTTAGAAATGTATTAGAAGAACCATTAGTAAAAAGGCTAACAACACATTAGACAAGGATATAAAACAACTGGAATTCTCAAAAATTTCTCCTATAAATTTAAAATAACATAACCATTTTGAAAAAATACTGCAGCAGTTTTTAAATAAAATTTAACATACACTTGCAACCCAGAAATACCAGTTTTCAGTACTCAAGACAAATGAAAACACGCTCACATAAAGATGTATATGCAAGTGTTGATAACACCTTTACTCTCAATAGCCCAAACTTGAAGTAACTAAAATTTCCATTAAGAGATATATATTTTTAAAAAACATGTAGTATAATCATACAGTGAAATACTATTCACTAGTGAAAAAGAATGAACTACTCTGTGTTGAGAGAAAGAAGCTAGTTACAAGACATAACATATGAGTCTCGTAGAAAAGATGGAATTAATCTCTTCATGGTGATAGAACAGATTTCCTTAGGCTGGATGGCTGATTTTTTGGGAAGGGAATTTCTTGGGGTATTGGGAAATGTTCTACACTTTATTTATACTGGTGATTCAACTGGTATATACATTTGTCAAAACTCAACAAAATGTACACTGAAAGTAGAAGAATTTTATTTTATATAAATTATTTATCAGGAAAGTTTTTAAAATATTATGCCTCTTTTTGTGAAATAACAAGTGTTGCTATAACAATATAATCTGCCGAAGAACATAGCTGAATGTATATATTAAGGTAAAAATGACAATTTAAAATAAACTTATAATAATGCTAAGAACATTCTTGAAAACTTACCATGAGAAGTAAAGTAACAACATTTTGGAGTGCATACAATACTAATGACGTTAAATAAATGCATTCGGACATTTAACTTTGACCAGATAAGAAAACTAAGGAATAAAAATTTATAACTGAAAAATAAGAATTTTACTTACCTCCTCAAATTTGCAGAGATATTTAGTGTTGCATTAGGATAAAAATCCAGTTCACTCTGAATTCAAAGCCCAATGTCTTAATCATAGTTTACATACCCAGCTTTGGAGAACTTATCTTTGCTCTGAAATCAAAGTATCAGCCATCTCTGTGCAGATGTTCATAAGTTGATGCCCTGAACATCTTTAAATTCCTGATCATTTAGGTGGAGAAAAGCCACAGAAAACGTGTCTCCTATAAGCTTTAGAGTAGCAAAAATGTTCACCAATTTTCTCCTTGGAGAGCTGTCATATTTATTTCCAGTGAATCCAAAACTCTCAAAATCTTGTAATAGTCTGTTCACCCCCCAAATTTCTAACTTATAAGGCATTTCAGGAGAATGAATCAAAAACTGGATTTTATGTATTTTGTTTCTCTTTCGTACAGCTAAAAGAGAACTTAAGAATTTTTTGAAAGAAACATTTTTTTAAATTAAGGCAAAAAGAGAATGACTGATTTTTTCTAAAAAGCAAATCTATTTTATAATATATAAAATGGAAGCATATAACTGACAGAAACACAAATACCGCATTTCTCATTAGGAAATTCTTCTCAGTGAGCACCATTATCCTTTTTATTTTTTCCTTTTATTCATCTCTTTCCATTTTCATTTCTCACAATTTGGAAAGCTCCAGTCACTGGATTTTTTTTTTTTTTTTAATGAAATTCAGCTCTCAGTTGGTAAGGCACTTAAGTGTCCAGGCACAAGTCCAGAACTGAGAAAGGTTAAAGGTTATTTCCTAAGTCCTAAACTGAGTAGGACATTCAACAACAGTTTAAACTTCCTTGAATAAATTTTAAAGCACCTTGGAAAACAGCCCCAAGAGTGGCCTTATATTGTGGAGGCCTTTACTACTTGTTCAGCCAACATATGAATTAAAAAATAATAGAAACTGAGCTAATTTTTAAAAAATTCCTATCTAGACTATTGTAGCTACTTCTTTTGATACAACTCCAAGCTTTCAAGCAGAATATAAAGTCTTCACCAATTATTAGGTCATCACACCAGTGAGTGATTTTGGTACAAAAATATGTTTAAATTTTAATTTATACATTTTCCCTTACAGAAGAGCTAATTGTGATGTTTACACATTTAATCCAACAATCAGCCATTGACAGAAAAAGCAATTATTTGTATATACATTGTAATGTCCCAAATCTCTTTAAAACTATGTGAATGATTCAAAGAACGTGAACTTCAGAGACAATTAACTCCAAAAAGTACTCCCTCTACTTCCTTGTTCTCTCAATTCCTGGGACCTAATACTATCTCTGCTACACAGTAATTTATTAACAAAATGATTGTTGAATGAATGAGTGAAAGAATACATGTATTTTCCAAATCGTCGGGTATTTACACATTTTAGCAACAATATTTTTCAACACTTTTGTCAAGCAATTTTCAAAGATAGAAGAAAGCAAAAAATGTTTATGAGCTGGACAATGGCAGGCATGTAACTTTAGCTACTTGGAAGCTGAGGTAGGAGAATCACTTGATCCCAGGAGTGTGAGACCAGCCTGAGCAACATAGTGAGACCCTGTCTCAAAAAAATATATGTGTTTAAGTAATTTGTACAGGGGCACAAGACCATGCTTTTTGTACACCTTATAGACCCAGGAGCTAAATAAGTCTTTTTGTTTGTTTTATAAATTGCTAGCCTTAGGTATTCTTTTATAGCAACACAAATGAGCTAAGACACATCAATCTATTTTTTAAAAAATTTGTTAACCTTTCAAAGCACATTTAGATTGTTTGCATGTCTTGACTACTGTGAATAATGCTAACATAAACATGGGAATGAGTATGGATTTTCACAATCTTGTTTTCAATTCCTTTGGTTATACACCCAGAAATTGGTACAGGACAGATCTCTGGGTACCCTTGAACTGATCCAATTCTCCCCACATTATCCTTTGTAGTTCTCAAGTATAACTCTTGGCCAGGCACAGTGGCTTAAGCCTGTAATCACAGCACTTTGGGAGGCCGAGATGGAAGGATTGTTTTAGCCATGGAGCTTGAGACCAGCCTGGACAACAGAGTGAGACCTCCGTTTCAAAAAATCAAAAAAAAAAACCTCTAGAATATATTTGGAATGCAGCATCCTGAGATAAGGAGAGGCTAACCAGAAGAGCATGGGCTCTGCTAAGTACCCTCTAAGAAACAAGACATCCTTCAAAACATTAGCTGAGCTTGTCATGTTACCCTAAGGGCATAAAATACAGAGCAGGCTGCTTTTCAGGGTTTCTTAGCTACAGTGCAAGTGAGAATGAACAGACAATATTCTATCTTCTCAGGCCACTTTCCTCAGTCTCGGGGGACCCACTTATGAACTCTAGGCTTCTGCTGAATCTTGATGCCTATCCATAATTAATCTGCTTCATGTGACTTGTTGTGTGGAAAAGTGGTCTGCATTACTGGACTCAGGCAAATTGGCAACCAGTGCGCCATGAAGCTGATTCACAGTGGGATTTCTGAGTCATATGGTGGTTCTATTTTCAATTTTTTGAAGAATTTCCATACTGTTTTCCATAGTGGCTATACTAATTCACATGCCCATCAAAAGTGTACAAGTGTACAAGGGTTCCCTTTTCCCCATATTCTTGCCAATACTTAGCATTTATCTTTTTAGTATTAGCCACACTAACAGATGTGAAGTGATATCTCACTGTGGTTTTCATTGGCAAGTCCCTGATGGCTGGAGGTGTTGAACACATTTTGATATGGCTGCTGGCCAAGACTTATCTATTTAAGTCTTTCTCCATTTTACAATTATGTTATTTGTATTTTCGGTACTGAGTTGGACATATTTGAATATTAACCACTTATCAGATACATGGTTTATAAATACTTTTCATTGTTTTCTTTGCTATGCAGAAGTTTCTTAGTGTGATGTACCCCATGAGTTCATTGTTGCTTTTGTTACCTGTGTTTTTGGTGTCATATCTAAAAGCTTATGGCCAAGATCAATGTTAAGAAGGTTTTCCTCTATTTTCTTCTAGGAGTTTTATAGTTTCAAGTGTTAAATTTATTTTTTAATGCATTTTGAGTTGATTTTGTGTCAGGTGTAAGATAGGAGTTGTTTTATTTTTGTATGCTCATATTCAGTTTTCCCTACATCATTTGTTGAAGAGACAATTATTGCTTTATTATGTCTTCTTGGCACCTGTGTTAAAGTTTGATTTATCATAAATGTATGGCTCTTCATTCTGTTCCATTAGTCTATACGTCTGTTTTCATTGCAGAACCATAGTCTTTGGATTACTATAGCTTAGTAATATATTTTGAAGTCAGTTAGTGCTGCCTTGAGCTTTGTTCTTCCTGATTTATTTGGCTATTTGTAGCTTCATATAAATTTTAGAACTTTTGTTTTCTATTTCTGTAAAATAGGCTATGGGGATTTTGATAGAGATTGCACTGAATCTATAGATTGTTTCAGGCAGTAAAGATATTTTGACAATATTAATTATTTTGATCCATAGACATGGGATCATTTTACTGTGTCTTTTAAAATTGGCTTCATTAATGTTTTCTAATTTTCAGGGAACAGGTCTTTCATCTTTTGGGCTAAGTTAATTCCTATTTTATTTATTTGTATTTGTTGCTAATGTAATGGATAAGGTGATTTTTAAATAAAAAGATAATATTTGTGAATTATTTTAGCATAGGTTATTGTTGATGATTATATATGATACACATTTTCCCATGTTGGTACAAACTCAGATATAATAACTGTTTTACTACTTGTGAGTGAACTTACAACGATAGTATAGCACTATGCTACAGAACTGAATAAATTAGATAATGTAGGTTTTGTCTGTTGAATGAATATTGGTAAAGAGACGTGATTGTTTTCCTGTATATTATCCAGTAAGACTCATAATAATAAATGAAAATGATTGACTGAGGCATTTGCCTTTACAGAAGGAGATATTGGTGTTGCAAATTGAGACAGAGTAAGGCCAAAAATAGTAAGTCTTAAAACTATAATATATACAGTTGGCTCTATGGGTTCTGCATTCACAGACTTAATCAAACATAGATCAAAAATTTTCTAAAAAAAAAAACATAAAAATAAAACAAGTAAAAACAATACAGTATAACAACTATTTATATAGCATTTGCATTGTATATTAATTAGGTATTATCAGTAATTTAAAGATGATCTAAAGTATATGGGAGGATGTGTGTAGGTAATATGCAAATATTACACCATTTTACATCAGGGACGTAAGCATCCACAGATTTTGGTATCTGCCAGAGGTCCCAAAACTATATATAGTAGCTCTTTAGAGTATGCCCTTTTGGAACATGACTTAAATCCAAACAGGTTTAACATGCTTGTCAAACTGGTATATCTTGTTGACATTATCAGTAAATCAAATCTCACTTGATGTCAATAGAGAAAAGCCAACCTGACTTTTTATTTAAACAAAATAAAATGTTGGGCATCAACAGCTATCCACATTAAGTACTTTTATTTGTTGCTGGCATAGAATAAACTGAATACTTTGGGATAAATACAAACACATTTTAATTGGTTTTATTCTTTCCGCATAAAGAGATGCTGTCCTGAGATAACAATAACATTTGGTGTTTTCCTGAATTTTTTTTTCCTGCATATCTAGCACAATGCCTGACATATATAGGAATTCAATATTTTTCTGTTGTATGAGAAATGTTTAATATAACCTGCATAAGCTTGAAAAAATGCTTCTTATTATCTGCCTGAGCTTTCAGTATTACTTTGTATGTTCAACCTATGAACCATCGTATTGAGTCCCTAAAAACTAAATATTATCACATAAAAGATCCATTCAAGAATTTTCAACCCTATTCTTAAAATAAAAATACAATTATAAATGTATTTGTGTCTCTGTTGCTTTCCATAGTAAAATTTAGCAAAAATTGTCTCCTGGTATCACGAAAGGAAAAGTGAACTAATAAAGATAATGAATGTGTACACTTTCACTAGGAATTTCAGAAATTCACTGAGGCAAATATTTCAAATGATAAGAAATATTCAACCAAAATAAATAGAGGAACCAAACAAACAGGTGCATTCTTATTCACAGTGTTAGTCATACAAAAATAACAGTCAATACTAAAATCTATGCAGATGAGTGGAAGGACACTGATTACAAGAAGTAATAATAAGGTAATTTTCTATTCAATAGTCATTTTCGTCTTCAGCTTTTTATTCACAAATTATTATTTTTTAAAGAAATGCAATATTTAAGCTCTGCCTGGGAAATCACAAAACTGTGAATCCTTAACTCAGTCTTCATTAGAAAAGAGACAAACAAGAAACAAGTGTGCTAGCACTAGAAGAGCTTCAGAGCCAACATGGTTATAGATGTCTCATCAGTAATGCATCCTATCCTATCTAGATCTGCTCTGGTCATCAGTGCTTTGATAACCATAGCATACACATGTATCATTCAGGTAAGTGTAAGACACAGTTTAGAAGAAGGAGGTTTACATTTTAGAGACAGTTCTATCAAAATGAATTCTTTAAGACCAGGAATGTAAAGGATTAAACATCAACTAACTGGTGTAGCGTTGTCCTTAATGTTTTACTTTTGAGATCACACAAGTAAAGGTACAACTGCATCTTTATTGTTAGAACAAGGTTGAATGTTTTATAGTGGATCTCATGTCATAATATTTTATATTCTAAATCCGAATTCTTTGGTTTGTAGGTTAAACATATGAATTGACATTAAAATTTTAGGAAAAAGTTGAATTGTTTTTCCAACACTATGCTTGCTTTCTTAAAATTGTCTTGATATTTTATATACAGCAATATGGAGTAGAGAAAAGGCAACAAGATTCAGAGAACCTAACAAAATATCCAGCATGTAATAAATTGTAGCTTTTAATATTATCAGTTTGGAAAGGTCGATAAGAATTATTTGTTTTTCATGGATTGTAGGTTGGTAAGGTTTAATGCCTACAAGGAAATTTTGGTAAGTCTGACTTTTTTAAAGCATCCCATACATCCTATGCAGTAATACATTTGTAGCTGCACTGTTTTTCTGAACAAATGACCATCTTTTGTCATTGCTGATGATAATGACACATGGGTTATAAGTTAAAACAGCAAATTGTCTGTCTGTATATGTTTTAGAGTGAAATTTGAAAGGTCAGATACACACCTTCATCATATCACAAGCTGTTACCCAGGACAGAAGCAATGGCTACTTGTAAAAGACAGGAATGAGCTTCAGAAGCCATGCTAAATGGTCTTCCCAGAAAGAAAGTAACAATAATACTTTGCATGTCTGACAGCATTGATCATAAGCACAATATTATTTCATATACTGCCAAGAAATATAGATATACTGCCAGGTAGTAGTGGGAAAATGCATTTAGAATTGATGAAATACATTATCCCAATGTATCATGCTATTCACAAATGGGCTGCAAAAGCTGGAGGAGCTTCTCTAAAGCATCAAGTCCTCTGAACCATCCTTTTTTTGCCCAAGAAAACTTGTTACAAAATCAGAAAATCAGTGAACAGAGCACTGCACTGCCTCTGCCATGATCGGGTAAATACTTCCCTGACTGCAGAAAGCTGCCAAATGATGGAAGCACTGAATGGAGCCCTGTGAATTCTTCTACCACAATGTGCACCAAAAACTACATGCATGTCCCCCTTCTTATAGTTCTGTTTTCTTCACTTTGGAATACAAACACCTCCGCAGTGCATCTGATTCTCAAAATTAAATATTATCTGGAAATCTAGATGCAAAAGATCCCAGGATATGTAATTCTAGCTGTCCAGTTTCTACAATGCAGAAAGAAATAATACAGAAGGGGCAGGGCCAAGGTAGCCAACTAGAAGCAGTGGCAATTGGAGGCTCCCATCCAAAAGAACCAAACAGTGTGCGAATCCTGCACTGAACTGAATTATCCAGGCTCTGTCATCAGAACTGATTAGACGGCTGGTGTGACCCACAGAGAGGAAGGAAGAGCAGTGTGGTGTGGCAGCCTACTTGAGAGCCACAGGAGGCAGGTGGGCTGCCACACCACACCACTTCGCCACCCCCAGCCAAGAGAGGGAGTGAGTGAGCATGCTACCCAGCCTGGGAAACCATGCTTTCTTCACGTTAACTATGCAACCCACAGATCAGAAGATCCCACTAGCGAGCCCATGCCATGGGGACCTAGGGTCCCAAACACTAGCTGCACAGATTCTCAAAACTGCTCAGCTAGAATCTGCCTAAGTCTGCTGAGTACCTCGGGGGAGGGGTGGCCATCACCACAGCTGCAACTGCCTGCTGTCTAAGCTGGCTGAGCTCCTTGTGGGAGGGGTGGCAGCAAACACTGGGACTGCTAGCTGCCTAAAACACTGAGCTTCCAGGGTGAGAGAATGGCAGCAACCATCTCTATAGCTCCATTTGGCATTTCCCCTGAGCCAGGGAGGCTGGATGGTTTGGTCCCAAGAGGTATGTCCCAGTGGCCAGAGTGCCTCTGCAGGCCTGACTCTGATCCATCCCTCCTTACTGGGCGGGCCTCCTTGCAGGAATTCCAACTCCAGCCAGTGGCTTAGGGACAGAACTCTGATCTCCCTGGGCCTGAGCCTTTAGCGAGAGGAATGGCCCTAGTTTCCACAGACCAACAGACTTAGTATTTCCTCCTGCTAGTTCTAGGAATCTGGGCAACCCAAACAAGTGGGTTTCCTCCCAGCATGGCACACCCCCTCCACTGAGGGACAAAGTACTTCATTAAATAGGTCCTGCATCTCATGCCACCTAACTTGGTGAGACCCTACAACAGGGCTTGTCAGACACCCTATATGGGAGTGTTCCTACTGGCATCAGGTCTGAGTCCCTCAAGGTCAGGTATCCCAGAGGAAGGAGCAGGCACCCATCTTTGCTGTTGTCCAGCCTTGTCGAGTGACTTCTTCAGGTGCAGGAGTGAACCAGATGAATAGGGCCTAAAGTGAACCCCCAGCAAACTGCAGAGATCCTACAGAAGAGGGACCTGACTACTGAAAGAAAAACAAACAGACAGAAAGCAACAACAACAGCATCAACAAAATAAAAGTCTCCACAAAAACCTCATCCAAGGGTCAGCAGTCTCAAAGACTGAAACTACACAAACATTAAGATGAGAAAGAATCAGTGAAAAAACCCTGAAAACCCAAAAGGCCAGAATGACTTTTCACAGAATGGGACTATGTAAAAAGACCAAACCTATGATTGATTGCAGTACCTGAAAGAGACAGAGAGAATGGAACCAAGTCAGAAAGCACACTTCAGGATATTACCCAGGAGAACTTCCCCAACCTAGCAACACAGGCCAACATTCAAATTCAAGAAGTACAGAGAACCCCACTAAGATACTCCACGAGAAGATCAACCCCAAGACACATCGAAATCATCAAATTTTCCAAGGTCAAAATGAAGGCAAAATTGTTAATGGCAGCCAGAGAGAAAGGCCAGGTCACCTACAAAGGGAAGCCCATCAGACTAACAGGTGATCTGTCTGCAGAAACCCTACTAGCCAGAAAAGAGTGGGGGCAAATATTCAACATTCCTAAAGAAAAGAATTTTTAACCTAGAATTTCATATCCACCCAAATTAAGCTTCATACATGAAGAAGAAATAAAATCCTTTTTAGACAAGCAAATGCTGAGGGATTTTATCACCACCAAGCCTGCCTTGGAAGCACTAAATATGGAGAGGAAAAACTGGTACCAGCCACTGCAAAAAGACACCAAAATATAAAGTTCAATGACACCAAAGCAACTGCATCAACTAGTGTGCAAAATAACCAGCTAGCAGCATGATGACAGAATCCAATTCACACATAACAATATTAACCTTAAATGTAAATTGGTTAAATGCTCCAATTAAAACAAACAGACTGGCAAATTGGATAGAGTTAAGACCCATCAATGTGCAGAATTCAAGAAACACATCTCGTGTAAAGACACACAAAGGCTCTGTGCAGATCAACATAAAGGGATGGAGGAAAAATTATCAAGCAGATGGAAAGCAAAACAAATAAACAAACAAAAAAACGGGGTTGCAACCCTAATCTCTGACAAAACAGACTTTAAACCAACAAAGATTAAAAAATGACAAATAAAGACATTGCATAACAGTAAAGGGATCAATCCAACAAGAAGAGCTAACTATCCTAAATATATATGCCCTCAGTACAGGAGTAGCCAGATTTATAAAACAAGTTCTTGGAGACCTACAAAAGACTTACACTCCCACATAATAATAGTGGGAGACTTTAACACTCCACTGTCAATATTAGACTGATCAATGAAACAGAAAACTTAACAAAGATATTCCGGGCTTGAATTCAGCTCATCAAGTGGACCAAATGCATTTCTACAGAACTCTCTACAACAAATTAACAGAATATGCAATCTACTCAGTGACACATGGCAGCTATTCTAAAATTGGCCAAATAATTGGAAGTAAAACACTCCTCAGCAAATGCAAAAGAACTGAAATCAGAACAAACAGTTTCTTAGACCACAGTGCAATCAAATTAGAACTCAAGATTAAGAAACTCACTCAAAACCACACAACTACATGAAAATTGAACAACTTGCACCTGATTGATTCCTGGGTGACTAATTAAATTAAGGCAGAAATCAAGAAGTTCTTTGAAACCAATGAGAAGAAGGAAACAACATACCACAACCCCACAACCACTGCGACATAGCTAAAGCAGTGTTAAGAGGGAAGTTTACAGCACTAAATGCCCAAATCAGAAGGCTAGAAAGATCTCAAATTGACACGCTAACATCACAATTAAAAGAACTAGAGAAGCAAGAGCAAACAAATTCAAAAGCTAGAAGAAGACAAGAAATAACTAAGATCAGAGCAAAACTAAATGAGATAGAGACACAAAAGTCCTTCAAACAAATCAATGAATCCAGGAGCTATTTTTTTTCTTTCAAAACAAAAAAGCTGGATAGATCACTAGCTAGATTAATAAAGAAGAACAGAGGGAAGAATCAAATAGACACAATAAAAATGATAAAAGGGATATCACTCCTGTCCTCACAGAAATACAAACTACCATCAGAGAATGCTATAAACACCTCTACTCAAATAAACTAGAAAGTCTAGAAGAAATGGATAAATTTCTGGACACATACACCCTCCCAAGACTAAACTAGGAATAAGTTGAATGCCTCAATAGACCAATAATTTGTTCTGGAATTGAGGCAGTAATTAATACACTGCCAACCCAAAAAAGCCCAGGACCAAATGATTCATAGGCGAATTCTACCAGAGGTACAAAGAGAAACAGGTGCCATTCCTTCTGAAATTATTCCAAAGAATAGAAAAGAAGGGACTCCTCCCTACCTCATTTTGTGAGGCCAGCATCATCCTGATACCAAAACCTGGCAGAGATAAAACAAAAAAATAATAAAACATCAGGACAATATCCTTGATGAACATCAATGAAAAAATCCTCAATTGGCAAACTGGACAGGTGCAGTGACTGGCACCTGTAATCCCAGCACTTTGAGAGGCTATGGCTGTTGGATCACTTGAGGCCAGGAGTTTCAGAAAGGCCTGGCCAACATGGTGAAACCCTGTCTCTACCAAAAATATAAAAATTGCCTGGGTGCAGTGGTGCATGCCTGTAATCTCAGCTACTCAGGAGGCTGAGGCAGGAGAATCGCTTGAACCTGAGAGACAGAGGTTGGAGTTAGCCAAGATCGTACCACTGCACTCCAGCCTGAGTGACAGAGTAAAGTCCTGCCTAAAAACCAACCAAACAAACAAACGAAACATGATGGCAAATCCAGTCCAGCAGCACAGCAAAATCTTATCCACCATGATCATTCAGCTTCAACCCTGGGATGCAAGGTTGGTTCAACATATGCAAATCAATAAACATAATCCATCACATAAACAGAACCAATGACAAAAACTACATCAATTATTTGGATAGATGCAGAAAAGGACTTCGATAATATTCAACATCCCTTCATCTTAAAAATTCTCAATAAACTAGGTATTGATGAAACATATCTCAATATAAGAAGAGTTATTTAGGCCAAACACACAGCCAGTATCACATTGAATGGGCAAAAGTTGGAAGCATTCACTTTGGAAACCAGCACAAAACGAGGATGCTCTCTCACCACTTCTATTCAACATAATGTTGGAAGTTCTGGGAATCAGGCTACAGAAAGAAATAAAGGTATTCTAATAGGAAGACAGGAAGTCAAATTGTCTCTGTTTGCAGACGACATGACTGTATATTTAGAAAACCACATTGTCTCACCCCAAAACTTTTTAAGCTGAATAAACAACTAAGCAAAGTCTCATAATGAAAAATCAATGTGCAAAAATTACAAGCATTCCTATATATAAATAATAGACAAGCAGAGTTAAATCATGAATGAACATCCATTCACAACTCTACAAAAAGAATAAAATACCTAGAAATACAGTTAACAAGGGAGATGAAGGACCTTTTCAAGAACTACAAACCACTGCTTAAGGAAATAAAAGAGGACACAAACAAATAGAAAAACATTCCATCCTCATGGAAAAGAAGAATAAATATTGTTATAATGGCCATCCTGCCCAAAGTAATTTATAGATTCAACACTATTCCCATCAAACTACCATTAACATTCTTCAAATAATTGGGAAAAACTATTAAATTTCATATGGAAACAAAAGAGAGCCTGTATAGCCAAGACAATTCTAAGCAAAAGGAAGAAAGCTGGAGGCATCGTGCTACCTGACTTCAAATTATACTACAAAGCTAAAGTAACTAAAACCACATAGTATTTGTACCCAAACAGACATATAGACCAATGGAACAAAACAGAGACTTCAGAAATAACACCACACATCTATAACCATCTGATCTTTGACAAACCTGACAAAAACAAGCAATGGGGAAAGGATCTCCTATTTAATAAATGGTGCTGGGAAAATTGGCTAGCCATATGCAGAAAACTGAAACCGAACCCTTCCTTACAACTTATACAAAAATTAACTCAAGATGGATTAAGGACTTAAATGTAAAATTCACAGCCATAAAAGCCCTAGCAGAAATCTAAGGAATATCATTCAGGACATAGGCATGAGAAAAGATTCATTACAAAAATGCCAAAAACAATTTCAACAAAAGCTAAAATTGGCAAATGGGATCTAATTAAACTAAAGAGCTTCTGCACAGCAAAAGAAACTATCACCAGAGTGAACAGGCAACCCACAGAATAGGAGAAAAATTCTGCAGTCTACCCATCTGGCAAAGGTGTAATATTCAGAATCTACAAGGAACTTAACCAATTTTACAAGAATAATCAACCCCATCAAAAGGTGGGCAAAGGATATGAACAGACAATTCTCAAAAGAAGACATTTATGTGGCCAAGAAACATGAAAAAAGCTCAACATCACTGATCCTTAGAGAAATGCAAATGAAAACCACAATGAGATAGCATCTCATGCCAGTCAGAATGGTAATTATTAAAAAGTCAAGATTAACAACAGAAACTGGCGAGGCTGTGGAGAAACAGGAAGACTTTTATATTGTTGGTGGGAGTGTAAATTAGTTCAACCATTTTGGAAGACAATGTGGTGATTCCTCAAGTATCTAGAACCAGAAATACCATTTGACCCAGTAATATCATTACTGGGTATATACCCAGAGGAATATAAATCATTCTACTATAAAGATACATGGACACATATGTTTATTGCAGCACTATTTGCAATAGCAAAGACATAGAACCAATCCAAATGTGCATCAATGACATAGCAAATAAAGAAAATGTGGTACATATACACCATGGAATAATATGATGCCATAAAAAGGAATGAGATCATGTCCTTTACAGGGATGTGGATGAAGCTGGAAGCCACCATCCTCAGCAAACAAACACAGGAACAGAAAACCAAATACCACATGTTCTCACTCATAAGTGGGAATTGAACATTGAGAATACATGAACATAGGAAGAGGAACAATACACACTGGGGATGTGGGAGGCATTGGGGGAGAGGAGGGAGAGCATCAGGACAAATAGCCAATGCACGCGGGGCTTAAAACCTAGATGACAGATGATAGGTGCAGCAAACAACCGTGGTGCATGTATTCCTATGTAACAAACCTGAACTTTCTGCACATGTATCCCAGAACATAAAGTAAAATAAAAATTAATAAAAAATGAATAACATAACCGTGCTGAATTTTAAAAATACAGAATTAATCCAAGGAATTTCTGAACATAGAATTTTGACTATTTGCTGTCAGTGTAAAGAAATATAAAAGAACTGCAAATAAATCTTGAACTCTTAATAAAAAAAGAGAAATAACACAGAAAGTTAGATGTTGAAAAGGATTTTGAATGAGCTATGCGGAAGCTTGAAAGTGAGAATAGATGTTCAGAACCATATTCCTTGACTTTCATTCCATTTCTACTATCAAGTATATTGCTGATTTTGGAATAGAATATAGGAACTGTAATAAATCAGGGATTCCCAACCCCTGGGACACAGACTGGTACTGGTCCATGGCCTGTTAGGAACCAGGCTGCTTCATCTGTTTTTATGGCCCCTTCCCATCACTCACATTAGTACCAGAGCTCCACTTCCTGTCAGATCAGTGGTGGCATTAAAGACTCACAGGAGAGTGAAACCTGTTGTGAACTGTGCATGCCAGGAATCTAGGTTGCACACTCCTTTTGAGAATCTAATGCCTGATGATCTGTCACTGTCTCCCATCACCTCCAGATGGGACCATCCAGTTGTAGGAAAATAAGCACAGGGCTCTCACTGATTCTTCATTATGATGAGTTCTATAATTATTTATTACAATGTAATAATAACAGAAATAAAGTGCACATGCTTGAATCATCCCAAAAGCATTCCCCCATTCCCAGTCTATGGAAAAATTGCCTTCTACGAAACCAGTCCCTGGACCCAAAAAAGTTGTGGACCCTGTAATAAGTAGAATAATACACTCCTCTCCAGAGGTGCCACATCTTAATCCTTAGGTCATGTGAATATGTTAATGCTACATGGCAGAGTGAAATTAAAGTTGCAGATGTAATTATGTTAACAGCTGACCTTAAAATAGGGAGCCTTTCCTGGGTGCTCAGGTGGGCCAGTGTAATTACAAGCATTTTTACCAGTGGAAAGGGAAGGCAGAAGAGAACTAAAGGGAGACGTGGTTATAGACCACGGGCCAAAGTGATGTTGCACTGCTTTTAAGACGGAGGAAAAGGGCCACAGCCAAGAATGTGGGCCTCTAGAAACTGAACAAAGAAATTGATTCTCCCCTAGAGCTCCAAAAGGAACAAAACCCTGTTGACCCCTTGATCTCAACCTGGTCAAATTCACTTTGGACTTCTCACCTACAAAACTTTAAGATAATAAATTTGCATTGTTCTAGAAAGTCACTAAGTTTGTTGTAATTTGTTGCATCAGCAATCGAAAACTAATATAGGAAGTAAGCAGCATAAGCCTCTGCTTAGTCAACTTGTCAACCTACATTCATTAAAAGAGTACATACTTTGTATCACAGCCTTGTGAGGAATAGAGACAAGTAAAGAGATACTGCAATTGTTGTGCCAGATCCCTGTTAACCTCAATGGGTAAGGCACCAGGTACAACAGGCTGAAGAAGAGACCCAGAGTCAACAAACAAGACATGGGGTATATTACAGGCCTAACTGCAGGGGAAAGAGTCCAGTGGCAGGGTTCTGGTCAAGATATCTGCCTTACTGCAACCCAGGATGATGGACTGAACAAAGTAACCACATGCCCAGTGGCAGTGAGCTGAGCAGGAAAACCAAAATCACTTGCAAACAGCACGCGACTTATATAGCATTTTCACTTAATACCCTCCCCTTAAAGACCTCCACCTGATAGCCTTCATTTAAGGGCCTCATTTCCCTATATGGCATGTGTTCCACAAGACATGTGGCTCAGATGTTCTTCATAAGACAAGGAATGAATCTCCAGGTTGGCCACTCCCGGATTCCCTAACTCAGAGCATACATTTAGGTATGTCTGCTATGCAGGCTTATTTTAAGGGTATGCTAAAATTATTGCTATCAGGGGCATTTACCCTACAACAATATATTGTGATTAATATTATAATAGAAAAAGTGTAGACATGACTGGTAAGGGAGATTGTGTGGGAAGTCATATCTTTATGCAGATAAGGCTGTACAGTATTGCTGGTACTTCCTGAGTTCTTATAGAGGTAAGGGTAGGATTTGGGATTGAGTTGTGCTACCAAAAGCAGAAAAACTGCCAGTTTCATACAGAGGGAAAGCTTTCAGATATTGAGTTAAATGATCTGAGAATATTATCTTAAATGTGTAACAGGCTTTATAGCTTCTATTGCATCCATGCTCTTAGCAAATAGGGGGACTTTTCTACAGTTTTTTAAAAGCAATGAATGATTTGCCAGACTAAGTAAAAAATATTGAGACACAATTACTTACTTAGAAGCACCTGTAATATGCTTAAACCTGTTCTTCTGGGCCAATGCTTTGCTAAGAGAGGATATTAATAGTCAGTGTTAATACATTAGAATTCTCCCCAGCACAAACCATTTCAGAAAACTTCAGAGTCTATAATTGCTACTCGACAGCACTGTCATCATGGCCCTTACCAAGGAGTCCTCCCACCTCAATTTTCATAGATGGGAGAATCTGAATGAAAAGGGAGGAGAAGAATCCAATCGAGAGAGGAAACAGACTGTAAATATAAAGCTGCTAGCAAAGAGATTTTTTTAACTGAATCAGTGTTAACTTCTTTTGTTCTTGTCTCTGTTTCAAAACCCAAAGAATTTCTCTGAATTTGATAAATGCTTATTATTCTTATTGATGGATTCTTACATATATTGTCATTGGTATATTTGTTGATTATAGATTCATAAAATGTACCATAAATGGCAATTATTTAACAAAAACTAATAAAATGTACAATAATGATACATGCTTTTTTGTACCCATATTTACCACACATATCCAAAATCTTAAAAGCAAAGACTGTCAAAGCTGGGAGGTTTACCCCTTATTGTTGTTAAGAACCTGATCTTTGGACCCAGACTAACTGGGCCTGAAACCTGACTCAGTCCCTTTCTCTCTGAGTGACCTTGGGCAAATTTTTACTTGCTTCAATGACCTTACATGTAGAATGGTATTAGAAAAAAAAACATACACATGGCCAGCAGGTATATGAAAAGGTGTTCAACATCACTAATCATCAGGAAAATGAAAATTAAAACCACAATATCACCTTATAACTGCTAAAATGACTATTTATTAAAGATGTACTGATAAAGACATAGGAAAAATGGACCCTTTGTACACTTTTGGTGGGAATGTAAACTAGTGCAACTATTATGGAAAACAGTACAGGGCTTCCTCAAAAAATTAAAAAGAGAACTCCCATATGATCCAGCAATTCCACATTTGAATATATAGCTAAAGGAATTGAAATCAGGATCTTGAAGATGTATTTGCAGTCCCATTTTCATTACTGCTTTTTCACAATAGCCAAGATATGGAATCAATCTAAGTGTCTATCAGCAAATGAATGGATAAAGAAAATGTAGTATATACATACAATGGAATATTATTCAGCCTCAAAAAACAGAGATACCCTGCCATCCATAATATTTGTAATTCTGGTGGGCATTATGCAGAGTGAAATAGGCCAGAAACAGAAAGAAAAATACCACATGATCTTACTTATATGTGGAGTCTAAAATAGTCATACTCATACAAGCAGTAAGCAGGATGGTAGTTGACAGAGGCTAGGGGTTTCGGGATACAGAATTTCAGTTACACAAGATGAATGAATTCTGGAAACCTACTATATGGCATAGTGCCTAAAGCTAAACAATATTATACCATATACCAGGTGTCTCCAACCCAGGGCCATGGACTGGTACCATGGCCTACTAGGAACCAGGTCAGACAGCAGAAGTTGAGTAGTGGATGAGCAAGTGAAAGTTCTTCTGTATTTACAGCTACTCCCTATCATTCACATTACTACTTAAGCTCCACCTCCTGTCAGATCAGCAGTGACATAGATTTTTATAGGAGCATGAATCTTACTGTGAACTGTGCATGTGAGGGATTTAGATTTGCTACTCCTTATGAGAATATAATGGCTGATGCTCTATTACTGTCTCCCATCACCCCAAGATAGGACTATCTAGTTGCAGGAAAACAAGCTCAGGGCTCCCACTGATTCCATATTACTGTAAGTTGTATAATTATTTCATTATGTATTTACAATGTAATAATAATAGAAATAAAGTGCACAAGAATTGTAATGAGCTTAAACCATCCCTCTCAACCCATGGTCTGTGGAAAGATTGTTTTCCATGAAACCAGTACCCGGTGCCAAAAAGGCTGAGGACTGCTGCTGTATACCTAGATCTTATGTTAGGTGTTCTTGCCACACACAAATGTGATAATAATAATAATAAATAAGAAAACTTTAGAAGGTGATGAATATGTTTATAACCTTGATGGTGGTGGTAGTTTTACAGGCATATACTGGTTCCCTAACTCATTGAGTTGTGTATATTAAATATGTATAGACTTTTATGTCAACCATACCTCAATAAATGATTTTTAAAATGAATAGTGCTTACCTCAAAGGATTGTTAGAGGATAAATAAATATTGACTTTCACTTAAACTTTTGCCTGACTTGTAATATGTGTTAACTATTTATTTGTTAAACAAATAAAATAAAAGATGATGTGAAATTTCCTTAAGGTCATATAAGGTATTAAAATTCTACAGCCTTTATGTTCTACCGTTTCATGTTTAAACGCACTCAGGGTATTTTCTCATACATCTCTTCAGTCATTCATTTAACATATTGATTTAGTAAGCAGTGGCACATAAAACTAATGCAAAAAGTCTGAACCTTAAGGAATTCAAAGTTTAGTGGCAGATGCATATATTACACAAAGGATTACAAGAGTAATGAGTGCTGTAAAAGAGAAAGCACACAGGACATGTTAGCAACTGCATGATTTGGTTGAAGGAAATATATTTTAAGGTTTAGGGTAAAAAAATTCAGCAATTCATCCAAAACTTTGTCAAAATTCAAATATTGGCCATTCTCTGAGGACTAAATCATGCTGTGTACATAACATGATATTAATGTAGGCACCATGCTGAAACAGCCTTTCTGCCAAGAAGTCCTCATTATGTTAAAGCCAAATGTCTCTTCTACATAAATCAGTTTCCTCTGGTACAGATTTTGGATGCAGAAAAGATACTAGTATCGTTAAAAAGAAATCAGGACTCAACTTTATTTTCAGACACGCTGATATTTCATTCTTTTTAAAGCACTTTTGGATATTTTTATGGAACCAAACTTTTAAATAGCAACTAGCAAAAAAGAGAAAAAAAAATTTATTTGCCTAAAAGAAAAATACATATGAGCAAACAGACAATTCAACCTACATATTTTAACTATAGAAAAGGTCATAAAATTCAAAACTTTCTCATGAATCTGTAACTGTTAATAATTCAAACTCTGTGGGCTATCAGCAAAGGTTTTTTAAGAAATTGGTATTGAACTTTAGGAACAAACCATCCTTCTCTCTTCCACCAAGTAGATTGGAGAACAAATGCCATTCAGTACAAATATAATTAGGTCCACACTATAACAAGTCATTTCCAAATCTCTCACAGTGAAAGAAAAAGAGCATCAATGAGGAGTAGCAGTCATCCATTCATATCCATAGGGCTTAAGAGTTAAGTAGAAAAGCAACTAAAATTACTATTCTGCACAATCGTGTGATGCTGTATCTCACCAGGAGTAGGAATGATCAGGAAAGGTAAGGAAGTACTACCTTCACTGGGCGATGTTCATCAAAGAGCAGAGTACCTTCCAGCTGGTTAAAGCCAAAAGCAATCACCACAAGGTGTTAAGTGGTTTACATAATCATGGGGAGTGCTGCAAACACAAACACACACACACACACACACACACGAGATTGGGCTTTCCAGAAAGACTCCCAAAGGTACAATAGAGAATGAACCACCACAGGATCCACCTTGTATATGAACAGGAAGCAGCTGACGTGAGAGCTCCTTCCTGTCAATCCACAGACCACTACTGCAATTAAAAAGTCCCTTCCATGACTTAGAAGCTGTCATTTCTGCTATCAGCTTTAGAACCTGTTATAACAGTTATGTTCAAAACAGATGACCCACTTGATCCTCTGGATGCCTACAATGCTACTTACTGGACACTGGTACCTCTGCTCATCATTCTACAAACAAATAAATATAGAATTTAATAAGAAAATTAAAAATTTCCATAGCAGTGCCTAGAAGAAAGTCCTCAGAAGCAGCAAATATCCAGCTTTCACCTCAGTTTTCACCTTCTGAAATATGTGCAAATATTTCCAAATCACTCTGGAATCTTAACTGCAAAGAAATCCAAGAAACATGGTTTTCAGTTTTCTCACCTTTGCAGTTCAGAAAAATTCACTAGAAAGAAGTTGGAAAGGATGTCATAAATCAATTCACAACATATTGCCTATGATGAATTTTGATTGAAACACCTATAATAATTAATATTTATTTTTTGGTGCTCCTTAGGAGACTGGTCTGTTTAGTCCAGTAGATCTAACCTCTAAGCAATTAAAGTCATTTACAATTCATTCTTCTGAGAAACCAATAGATTTGGATGAGTTTTTTGAGCCAAGGCCAGAAGAACTTGTCTCAAGGAACTCATCCAAATCTATTGAGTTTCTAAAGAAAGGTAGTGAGGATTTCGATAAATGAGCAATAGCTAGAAATGCTAATATTTCTATCATGGAAAAGTTCCTGGGTGAGAGTGCAAATTAGTTGAGTAAACTTGCTCCAACAGGGTTATGGAAATATCCCAATTTCTTCCAACTTGTACCTCTGCTATCTTCTAGGTGTTGTCCTAAAAGCATGACTAAACCTGAGTTTCAGGCACTTCCTATTTTTGTTTATTAAAAAGAAAATAAATGGTGAAGGGGCTCTCACTCTTAATACCTTATCATCCAGACAAGAAATGACATACATCAATTTCTCTCACATTCCACCAGCGAGCATTTAGTAACTTGACTTCTCCCAGTTGCAATGGAAACAGAAGGAGCGTCTTTAGCTGGGCAGCTTTGCACCTAGCCAGAAATCTTTGATTATAGAAAAAGAGGAAAACAGAGAGATATTAATGGAAACATAGAGTGTAAGCACATGGGAATAAAAAGAGTATTGTTTTAGTGATGGCACTCAGTTCTCTGAACTTCTTCCAAATTTTATCACATATCCAAAAATCACATTTTGATTGACCATCAAAATTTATTTTTAATAATCAAGCTGTTACACTTGTTTAGATTATCCATTAATTTCTTTATTAGACCTGAGTGGAAATATTGTTCATGATTAGAAAGTTGTTACCAATCATTAGAGAATTTATCTTCTTCTTTTTCAGAGAAGTATATTGCAGTAGGCAGATCCTCACCACCTGATGTACACACTATATTTCATCCTCTCCCCTTGAGTGTGGTTGAGAGTGGATATAATGGATTTTACTCTCATTATTAGATTACATTAAATGGCCAAGGCTAAGACATTCTGCAGATGCAATTGAGGTTCAAAATCTGTTGGTTTTGAGAATAAAAGGGGACATATCCTGGATAAATATTAATTAATCCGAAAAGCTTTTAAAAGGGGAACTGAGTCCTTCATGAAAAGAGATTCTCCTGCTGGCCTTCAGGATGCAAATTGTCATGTTTTGAGAGAGGGACCCCATTGGCAAAGCCCAGAGGGCATCTCCCATGAGCTAAGAGTGGTCCTGGCATACCACTAGCAAGAAAACTGGAATCTCTATCATATAACCGGAAGAAAATTAATTCTGCCAACAACCACTGAATTTGGAAGGAGACCTCAGATGAGTCTCAGATGAGTTTTCAACCCTGGTCAAGTCCTTGATAGTGGCTTTGTGAGACCCTGAGCAAAAGACCCAACTATGCCCAAATTCCTGACCCATGAAAAATGTGAGGTAATAGATGGGTCTTACTTTAAGCCACCAATGTTGTAGTAATTTGTCATGAAGTGAAAGTAACTAGTATTATTCAGTCTTTTAAAAGAAGGAAATCTTGCCATTTGTGACAACATGCTAAACCTGAAGGACTTTATGCTAAGTGAAATAATCCTAATACAGAAGGGCAAATACTATATGATTACAGTAATATGAAGAATCTAAAATAGTCAAACTCATAGAAGCAGAGAGTAGAATGGTGGTTACCAGAGACTAAGAAGGAAGAGGAAGCAGAGAGGTATCTGTTCAAAGGGTACACACTTTCACTTTTAGTTATGCAAGATAAGTAAATGTACAGCATAGTGCTTATAGTTAACAGTACTGTAATATATACTTTAAAACTTGCTAAGAAGGTGGATTGCATGCTAAGTATTCTTCTCACAGAAAAGTAAATCCAAAAAATGAAGAGAATGGGAGAGAGGTTTTGGAGATCAATGAGGATGTCTATGGCATTGATTGTGGTAATGGTTTCACAGGTGTATGCTTATTCCCAAGCTCATCAAATTGTATACATAAAATATGGGCCACTGTTTGTATGCCAATGATACCTCAATAAAGTGTTTTTTTTCTAAAGAGGGCACTAAAATAAATGAATACCTACATCAAAAAAGTTTTTTAAAGACCCTTAAACATGCTTTATTTACATTTTTTTTAACTCAGACGTATTTTATTGACATCAATAAATTAATAGGTAATTAGGAAAAACAACTTTTTTCTTTAATACATTTTTACCAGTGTCATAGTTTAATAAAAATTTTCATGTCTTTATCTTTATACATCTTAAATATATTAATATAAAAGACTTGAGGCTACAAATTTAGATCAATCAATTTGCAGAAAATCTATAATATATTACCTAATTGACAGGCCAAATTCTTATTAAGTTAATATAATCAGGCTTACTCTCCATCAAACAAATTCTGATTTCATTTTTAAAATCAAATGTAGATACTGAAATGTGACACCTTGGCACTTATCTCACTTATAAATACAAATTCTTAGATAAATTAAGGATTAGCTAAGGCATGGTCTTGCCATGAGCTTGTTTCATAGATGAATTAATGAACCATGCTATTCAACATTTCTTTCCAATGCTCCTGCTCTTTCCTTTAATAAGCCTTTCCCTCAGGCTTACAGTGTCGATACAGTGTCCTCTGTATCAGCTCACTGCAACCTCTGCTTCCCGGGTTCAAGTGATTAAATTATTTGACTATAGTAGGAAGATGGAAGAGAACATATCATTAAATGAAAATTATCATCACTTGCATTGTCCACTCTATAATATATCTGATTTAATAATATCCTAATATAGTTTTAAATAACACATTTTCTAATGCAGATCTTTGCCCTTAACAGAAATATGTTATATACAAAGAAGTGTCAATTAAAAAAGGTTACCTGAAATCAATATATTGAATTGTCTACCTGTTTGATGCCCCATAAAATTTTGCACTCCAGAGTAAAATATCTTAAGATTCAGAATTGATAAGAGTGTTTCTTTTCTTTTGTAAAGTTTTCTTTAAACATAAAAAGAATGTTTAAAAGGATACCTGTGATCCATTCTCAGATTAATTTTTTGAATTTTATAGATTTTATAAATATGAAATTTTATTCTTGTTAAAATATCTATGCTATGTCTAGATACCCCAGTTTTATGTCTACCAAAAAGAAAAAACAAAGCAATTTTACACACCAATATAGATTTAATATGTACATTATAATGATAGTCATTCTATATCTTATTTATTCTTCCTCAATAGTCACTGAAAACAAAGCCTATTTTGTGGCAAGTAATCTTTGTATCATTTGTATGGTTAATATTCCACAATAATATTCTGATGGACTTTAAACAAGTTAATTCTTGTTAAATGTTGATTATTTTAATCAATGTATCACCACTGACTCAGACTTTTGGGTATACACATCTGAAAGTCCACTCTTCTTTCCATCATTCTTACTCCCTTTAGCCCCAAGATAGTAGCCACTAACCTATTGTTGTTGTTGTTGTTGTTTGTTTGTTTGTTTGTTTTTTGGCCTTCTCACCCAGGCTGGTATGCAGTGGTGCGATATCGGCTCACTGCAACCTCTGCCTCCTGGGTTCAAGTGATTCTTCTGCTTCAGCCTCTTGAGCTAGTTGGAATTATAGATGTGCACCAACACGCCCAGCTAATTTTTGTATTTTCAGTAGAGACAGGGTTTCATTATGTTGGCCAGGCCCGTCTTGAACTCCCAATCTCAGGTGATACACCTGCCTCAGCCTCCCAAAGTGCTGGGATTACAAGCGTGAGCCACCACATCTGGCCTAATTTATTATCTTTTCAGTTTATGTAAAGATGTACCCATAACCATTCCCATTACATCCAATTACGATAAGAATACTGCCAAAATCCAAATAATTTTTGCCTCACATATGCATGCTATTATTCATTCACAGGAAAAAAATGCTATGAGCTGCTTTGAGAATATGTGGTTGGCTTTCTACATCTCCATAATGCCACATTGAAATTATTTCTAGGAATAATCAGATGCTGAAATTCTAAGTTGTCTTGCTTTCCTTGTTTTTTATTTAGCTGCATTGTAACTGCCTGCTAATATTATTTTTTTAGTCTGAACATTTTCAGTTAAACTTTCTTTCCTATTAAGTTTTTCTCTCCTAAGTTTTTATGCAAAACTGCAGCCTATATTCTTAGTTCAATATCTAGTTATTTTAATCTATGACTTTCTTTACACTTGCTTTTTCATTCAGTTAGCAAAAGAAAAATTCCACAGATTTTCAGTTAATAGATTTTCATAACTATTGAAAAATGTCACTTGTTTTAGTTTGCAAAAATGAATTGGCTTTAAAATAATTACCTACTGCTATAGATACATTTAATACTAAGGAGTGCTGTAATGAGAGCCAAGAGACTTGTCAAATCACAGCATGTATTATGCCATATATAAGTTTGGCAAAGAGTCACTCAACCTATCTATGTCTTTCATTCTCCATTAATAAAATAAACTAAGAAGATCAGCTCAAAGTACCTTAGAGATCTGATGTTTTCTAACTTCTGAATACATAATTTTCTCCAAAACATCAAATTCAAAAACCTTTCCTGATTCCTTTATCATTAGTTAGATTTATATGTTCAGAATTTCTTGGGCAGACATGTAGACTTTTACTTATACACAATTTCTACGTCCTAAATTTATTAATGCAGAAAACATGGCAAACAGCATAAAGCTTAGGTATATGTGTGTTTCTTTTTTTTTTCTTGGAAATTCTCCAGTGCCCAGACTTCCCTAGTTAAGAGTTCATAACATTGAGGTCTGAAATGTTACTTCATTGCAGAATCAGAATATCTGCAATCTGCAATGTTTGTTTACCGGCATATAACCCAATCTTCACTCTGTAGTAGAGAAGAACTTCCTACAAAGAAAAACCCACTGCTCTGAGAGAGCTCAAATGATTGTGCACCTACAACATCCAGTGTGCTGTATTCCATGAGAATGTTGCTTCTGCTTTGCTCAATCCCCATGACCAAAGCTTGTTGGGGGCTCCTTTGCTGAGTCAGTTTGCATGAATAAACTGAAGAGTGTTTTGCTCATTCTATCATTAATTTCTGCATTTCCCAAAGCATGTTGAGAAATTTCCAGCATTTCAGAAAAAATGTGGTGCATTGTTGATTGAAAAATAAAAAAAACCCTAAGACTAGAATTAATGCAAAAGGGAAGAGAATAAGATTGGCAGAAAGAAAAAGGTTACTTAAGGAAAGACTTCAAAGGGAAGAGGCAAATATTTTCAGGATTGATTCCTACTTGTTCCACATCAAGAACCAATTCTTCCCACTGGGCTGAAGAAAAGAAGCTTTGCTGCCAGATCAGTGCTTAATGACCTCAGAGCTGGGAGCTCAGCAAGATAGGAGCTAGAACAGTTACTGTTCCATAACAAAAGAATTCCTTCCTTTCAGAAAAGCAGCTAAGCTACTGAAGTATACTCATGATGGTTATTTAAGTAATAGAAATATTTTGGTATATAACAATTATATATATTTAAGGACATGATGAACACATTCTGCTTTATAGATCAAAAAGAATTGTTAATACATTTCCCGAAAATATAATCATATACCTCAAACTGTTTCTTAACTTTCAGCATTAGAAAAAGAGGCATGAGCCCTTTTTCTTTACCTCACACAGGCAGTAAAATTGTAATCTTAATTTTGACAAGAAAAGGTTTGCAAAGATCCCATCGGCAGCCCTCATTTTGAAATATGATTTCACACGGTCATTTAAAAACTCCTTTATTTAGAAAGAAGTTCCAAAAAGAGTATTTGTGCAGAACAATGAATGGAAATAAGGACAGAGGAAAGTAATTAAGACTGGTTATCTAGTCTGTCTCTCTTATGTTACGCAGAGAGGAAACCTAAAGAGGTGAAAAAACCTACCCAAATCAACACAGCAATGTCAGAGAGAATGGATAGGTATAGATATTTCTCTTGTGTCACAGTTGTTTCTCAACTACAGGTATATGTAATGTTTGAAATGTTACATTGTATGGTAAGTGGATATGTTGTGATGCAAATTCCTCAAGTGAGAAAAGGTCATTTTTAGAATTTACAATATCTTCTCTTTACGATTCCCCAAGACTTTTCTGCCAACCTTCCAACCAATCATCATTATGTTAAATATGCTTTCAGGTTATATGGTCTCCAAAGTTACCACATTAAGTGAGAGTCTTTAGAGATTAAAGTGGTGAAATTTCAAAGGTAGAGTTGGTAGTAAGAAAGAACAATAACAGGCCAGGCACGGTGGCTCACACCTATAATCTTAGAATTTTGAGAGGCTGAAACAGGTGGATCACGAGGTCAGGAGTTTAAGACAAGCCTGACCAACATGGTAAAACCCTGTCTCTACTAAAAATACAAACAATAGCTGGGAGCGGTGGCACACGCCTGTAATCCCAGCTACTCAGGAGGCTGAGGCAGGAGAATCACTTGAACCTGGGAGGCAAAGGTTCCAGTGAGCCAAGATTGTGCCACTGCGCTCCAGCCTGGGCGACAGAGTGAGATTCCATCTCAAGAAAAAGAAAGAGCAGTAACATAGTGCAACACAGGGAAATACATAACTTTGCAATACATCATTTTATACAATACATAATTATATGCAATATGCAAACCTTGGACTTTTGTGCAATTAGTTTGGAGGACAAACAATCTATATTTATTCGTATTTTATTTCTCCCCACTTTCCATCTCTACTAAATATGTGTTGAGATGTCGATGCACAATATTCATACTATTGCATGTGACAGCAACTACCAGCGATTTGTCAACCCTATTTCATCATTTTTCTGGGCACACTGCTATGTTTCCTGGCCTCTTTTGCAGTTGACTGGGAGGATGGGCTTGAGTTCCAGCCAATAGAATATGAGAAAAAAATGATGTGTAGTATTTCCAGGTCTTTGCTTAAAAAATAATTTCCCATGTGATTTTCTACACTTTTCCCTTTTTTGGTAGGCTTTGTGAAAATGAACACAATAATCTACATCATGGTAGAAACACAAGATAAAAAAAGGCATCTCAGAACATGACTTAGATGAAAACCACTTGCCAAAAAGTATGCTCAGTTTGGACTTTCGATGAGTAAAATATTTGTTTCAGTTTGTTTGTTTCCTTGCTTGTGACATTATATACTTCAAAGTGTATTTGTTACAGTTGCTAGCATTACATGAATTACTATACTACCTAATTGGTGAGAATCACATTTTATTTTCATATACCTTGCCTTGCCAGAAAAAGTACTTTTAAAAAATAAAATAATAACTACTGCCTAAATCTAAATGACAGTCTACATAACCAATACAGGTTAAATTTAGTGATTTCTACCTGGAGTTTCTGCTTTCCCTGGGTTGGGGTTGTTCTCCTACCATTTAGCTTGTAATTGACAATAATCACTCCTTACAATGGCAGATGGCCCTGATGGGAATATGTTATGCTGTGAAAAAATGTTCAGCAATGTTTAGAAATATCAATTAATGTCTCATAGCTTCTAAGATATCATTTGCATTTATAAGACCCTTTCAACAGCTTAATCCAAAGAATGTTTTTCTCCTTGATGTAGGGATGCCAGTCACTATGTCAGTAGTGGTAAGAGGATAAAAAGGATGAATGGCATATTTTTCAGTGGAGATTACAAAGAAATAGAGGGTCTCAGCCTCGTGAGCCATTCTCAGTGAATGGATATGTACACCAATTCTGCACCAAGTCAGTGCAATCTGAGACACTGCAAGTATGACTTTCGGTTTTCTTTTCCTAGTTTTGAAAGTTTCTCAAGTCTGTCATACCGGACTCTGTATTACGTCTCGATTTTTTTTTTTTTTTTTCACTTACTATAGATCTCTATACTCTCAATTGTTTAGCTAGTACTTTAACATTTACCCTGTAAACCTGTGGCATTTGAGGCTACCAAAGTTATTATTACATGATACAACATATATTTAGTTAAAGGCAATATTTAACTCACGCAGTACAACCAGTCAATCAGTAATTAAACCTTGCTGGCTTAGACTTAAAACCGCTTAATTTATTCATATCTGTACCCACAGCACAGGGATTCCAACAAGCATTTAAAGTAGAGTTGGCAAACATTTCCATTCTCTTCTGCGACAATAATTATTACTACCAACGCTGATTCTGACCAGTGAACTTCAAAATCAATTAAACACTATGCAGAATCTGAGTGAGCCAAAAATAGTTTCACTTTAGGAAAAAGTCTATATCCTTAGATTTGAGTGATTCTCTGTGAACATTTTATTCTCTATGAACATTTTATTCACATATTAGCATATTTAAAGAAAATCTGAATTGATGGATTTTCTTTAGTTTTTATTCTGATACTTTGATGCTAAAAGCTCTTGATTTTAAATTTTTATTGGTGGCTATCTATCTAATAATTTTTATATATTATATACATCAGTAATTAAAAAGGAATAGAAATTTTTATCCTAATTGAGAAATATTATAGGCCTAACTAAATGAGGACAAACTATAAGGAATTTGGGGAAACTATAAGGATACAGTTAAATAGTCACTGTTTTTAGAAATCATTAACTGAATATTGGAATCTTGACATTTGTTGGGAAAATGAGGTGGTAAGTCATCTTTTCAGTGTGAGTACTAAAGAAAATAAAATAGCTCACGCCTGTAATCCCAGCACTTTGGGAGGCCGAGGCGGGTGGATCACGAGGTCAAGAGATCGAGACCATCCTGGTCAACATAGTGAAACCCTGTCTCTACTAAAAATACAAAAAGTTAGCTGGGCATGGTGGCGCACGCCTGTAGTCCCAGCTACTCAGGAGGCTGAGGCAGGAGAATTGCCTGAACCCAGGAGGCGGAGGTTGCGGTGAGCCGAGATCGCGCCATTGCACTCCAGCCTGGGTAACGAGACCGAAACTCCGTCTCAAAAAAAAAAAAGAAAGAAAGAAAGAAAAGAAAATATGGTTAAGAGGACCCGTTTAAAATTCAGAGACTCAGTAGTTCTACAATTTTTGATTTTAAATGTTTCTGCAAAATAGTTTATCTGTATCATTAAAATAGTTTGCTGTGTGACCAGGTTAAACATGAAAGTGGTGTAATTCAAAACTGGATATAGGCAATAGGTATGTATAATGTATTTATTCTAATATGAGAGGGCATATAGAAGTAATTTTCTTGGAGCACACTGACAAAACAGAGCAATGGGATTTCGCCATGGACGTTTCATTAATACCAAAGAGACCTGGGACACTACCTTATAGTAATAACTTTAATATTTAGCAAAGGTGCTTTACAAATAGAATGACAGCAAGATGAGGGGAATGGAAATCATACAGATAAAAAAGATAATCTGATTTTGTGGGTCTCAGACTAGAGATTAGTGTTGATTCTTTTTCAGAGTAAATGACTTCATCGCATTTTTCTGAACTGTCATGGTTGTCATAAATATACTGTGTTCTAACACACTTCATGAATTTAAGGTCTTCAAAGTAACAGAGGCAAAATAACCTATAGGTTCTACCATACTTTCCCCAATTCTAGTGTTCTCGAAAGAGGGGATGTTTTCTCTGAATCTAATTGAGAGTAATACTGTATGGATCGCTAAACATTTCTCCACGTAATTGGAGTAATGAGTGTCTAGGGCTAATTCAGAGAGATCTTTTATGTCTCTTAAAAGAAGCTAATGGTACTCTCGTGAGATGATAATCACCATCACTGACTGACAATTTCTAAAGTTTGAAGGTATATTGAACACTCAAGGGGACCACATCCTTTCTGATTCATGAATCTCTTCAGGTACGGGGAACTTAGTGTTTTCCAAGAGTGAAAAATGCCGAGAGACAGCTGGGTACATAAGAGTATCATTCCTGATATTGTACTCATAGTTACTTGAGCTTCATCTCAGAAAATGGATTGCCTGGTTCAATATTTCTTACAGCTTCGTTCCTAAATCAACTCAACAAACTAGTTCTTTATGGATGCAACAATAATCTAAAATTTTTTGGTGAACCTAAACATGCCTTTTAAAAATTAATATATCATTCTTTTCATAAAAACTTAATGAAAATACCAATTTTGTCTATTGTAAATAGCAGATGATTGCAACAGATGGAAATCACTTCATATCCTACATCTTTGTTAACCCCATAATGACTACTAATAAATAACATAACGAATTTTTAGGTAAAATTTTGAAAAAGTTTTTAATAATTTTGGGCTTCTAGGCCATATAACCCTTCATAAAATTGAACTTTGAAACTCTGGTTGTCATCTGACATATGCAGACAGAACAGAAATATAACCCCCTTTCTAAATGATTACATTGTCTCCCAGATTCAAATCAGCTTGTTGGAAATTTAACCAATCACTGACATAAAGATCCCACTATCAAATAAAACTGATACTTTTTAAAAATGCAGCAAATAAGCACCATTTCATAAAGCAACACACAATTTTGTATGTTTCCCATTCCATTAGATGCTATTATGTTGAATTTGATCCTCAGTCCAACCTGTGTCAATATTTTATCATTGAAATCATCTAAAACATAATATTTACTATTCTCCTGTTGTAATAGTCATATATCTAATATGTTCACATTCTCTGTGTTTATCTATATTGATAATTTTAAAAAGGAAAAGAAAGGGGTCTATAGGAAGAACTTTACATCACAGTTCAGAGTGAACATCAGCTCGAGTTGTCATCAATTTACTAATAAACCCATTTAAGAAAAATTATTCAGCTGGAGAGCAATGAACCTTATTGTCTCTGTATCTGATCCATATTTCTCTACTTGATACATGGAAATAACCAGAGGAGAGTTCTTGTAACATACCTCAGGTACACTGTTGAAAGTAATTTCCTGCTTTTGTGGAACAACTGAAACATAAACATAAATAAGATGGTTTGAAAGGTCAGTTTTTCATCAATGCCCAAATAATTTGTTCTATTAACTTTGCTTGTAATGCAATTAAGGTAAATATATTTATGAAGTACTCACTTGCTAAATTTATAACACAATATATTATCTCATCTTTAATTTTTAGTTGTTATTTCAATAAGCAGCCATCAAATTTAGTTGCTTAAAACAAAAACTAACAATTTGTTAATTTTTGCTGGGCTCAAGAGGATAACATTCTGATTTCCTTATATGACTGATAAAGGCTATATAGTCCAAAGTGACATCGCTCAAATGTCTGGCAGTTTGCTGGTGCTATCAGCTCGGTTCTCCTCCACTTAGTCTCTCTGGTAGAGTAGATCAGATTCTCAATTGGCATTGGTGTCATTTTAATTTGGCAAGCCTAAATTCACTATTAGAAAGTGTCTATTAAATCAGTGTCAGGGAGGACTATACAAGGATATGGATATGAGAATACTTAATACATTGAGGGTTTTTAACATAACAGGCTGCCCAGTTACATTTCCTGTTCTAAACATTTTTCAGATATAACTAACAATCATTTTACAATTTAACTTGTAGATAAATGAGTTTCCTGGGATATAATGTAACTAAGCAAAGTCTTTCATACTAAAATCTTATGATGTCTTTACCTATCTTGGGTTTCAAGAGTGATATGAGAGGTATTCTGGAATAGAAATCTAAAATTAAGACTAGAGTCAAGAATGCCAAAGATAAGGTTCCTATCCAAAGGAAAAGCAAGCAATTGCTATGTCTTGCAAAGGCCAGTGAGCAGACACAGGGAGAGAATACAATTGCCCCAAATAAAGACCACCTTTGGAACTCAGTGATTATGTATGTATACATATGTATGTTATATATACATATGCATATATATGAATATATATAAAACTGAAAACTGAACACATCCATCTACACTATATACATGAAAGTGAACATACTCACACATAGATTCAGTATCAAAGAATTATTATGGACCCTAAGGAAGAAACTAAATGGAATATGATGGTAGCATCTATGACAGCCATGGTGCTAGAACTAGTAGTAGTTCTACTAAGGTGAGAATTAACATAGTAAAAGAAATAAACAAAGTAGCAAGAGAGAGATACATTTTCCCTAAGGCCAGGCTGAATATTCGCTAACAAGGAAATTTCTCCAGCCATTATTTTAATCTGATTTACTCTCTCTGCGGGATGTTCCAGAGTTACTGCCCTCCAGAAATTTTGCTTTCCCTTACAGAGATTTTCTTTTCTATTTTCAGTCCAAATGTTAGTCATTTTGGTAGAGAAGGCAGAAACAATGAATAATTGAGTAATTCTTCAAGAATCATGCTAAAAGGTTTCCAAATCATGAATGTATAATTATATTTTGTTAACTAGATTTTAACCCATGTACCTCATTCATATAGAAATGATGTTTATTTGGATATGCAGTAAATTTCTTCATACGAGTGACAAAAAAAATCTATAAAATATACACAACAGAGATGCTATGGATACTTGCACACATGTGCACACACAAATATGTATACATGGTTTACCATTATTTTCTAGATCATTCAGAGGTCACTATTAATTAAAACATCAAAGATCTATGGCAAATTTTGGGCCACTTCTCCTAAGTCAGGAATTTTAAAAGACTTTAATTATCATAACAATGGAAGAAGGCTGAGAGTTGGAGTAAGGGAAAGTTGGTACTCAGATGTATTAACTATCTTTTATATAGGATGTCCAAGGGGACATTTATGAGATAATCTTAAAAACAAATGAGCCTAAAATATTAATACAGGTTAGTTAGCTGAATTTTCCAGCAGGAAGAAGGAAACAAGCAGTGAGCCAAAAAGCATACAGGATACAGAGGAGAAGGTTAAATCAAGCCATTCCAACAGAAATTGAGAAGAATAAAGAGGAGTTAGAAGATGAGAGCAAGCAATTGCAAGTGGAGTGGGCTGCGCTGGAATTACAGCGTAGAAAATGACTGATTGAGAAAAACCCCAACAAATGTTTCTGTAATGTTATGTACATATGATACATATAGATTTCATCAAGGTATTTAAATAAACCACCTGGCATTATAGCTAATTCCTTAGAAGATCACTTATAAAAGTTTATAACTTTGTGAGGCAGGCTAATAACTTGACATTTCCATGGCCCAAATAGTCTAAAGAACTATCTTTTACACTTTACTGTTTTTTTAATAGGCAATAAGGTGCCCAAAAAGTATTTTATACCAAGTTCAGTAGGTTGATAACACTGACTATAACTGAGCATTGATTTGTGTCTACCCTCAGGCAAATCTGGAGATTTTCTCATGCCTCTTTATGAAAATGGAGAGAGATCACAAGAGATGCTAATGGACAGCTGACCCTGCCCTATCACAGGCTACAGAGTATTAATTCCCAAATTATCCAGACCTTTAGTTCTGAATGTGCAAAAATGGTTTAGGCTCAAACATCTTCGACAACTGACAAGCTCAAGAATTCAGAGGAGGTAGTAACAAGGGAAACGTAATTAATATATTATGTCAAAACATATGCAAAGCACCATAACACCTAATTTTAGATGATGCTAAACACTTAAAGTTCTCCCCTTTTATTTTTGGGGAAAGATGCATTGTATACAAACCTCTATGAACTTCTTGGACTTTTGAAAAAAGGAAAGTATTACCTAAAGACAGTAATATCTTGACTGCTGAAGAATTATGTCAATTAATAAAAATTGCTTCATAAGAAAAAGATGAATTGTCTCCTCAAAGTCTCTTTTTAAGTATGGGTGAGGAAAAACATTCCATACTTAGAAGAAAATATTATACTGTTTTATACAAGATATGCTGTACATGTAATAGAAGATTCACATTTAATAATGTATCTTTTAAAAATCTTAGAGAGGTATAACCTTATAACATGACTTAATCCAAATACATTGAAAACCCTTTGGACTTAGACCTACAGAGAGGTGGTTTTGCTTTTTGTACCATAGCACACATAGTTGAAGCAAACATATTCCTTTAAACATAATACTCCTACATAAAGAAAGTGTTCTCTGTTTTCTGGATGAAAGGCATGAGGTCTTGTGCCTTTAGCAAACTGAAATTGTTAACTATAGAAAGAGTCAAAAATCAAAGGGGCTCTAGTATATTTATAAGCACATTAAATTGCTTAGACTTACCAGAAAAAAAAATTCCTCAGAGAGTCTGTTCTCAAGCTGATGTGTCTTCATTGAATTTGATTCTAAACTACCATTTTTGTTGAGTCCTCTGTGCTTTCAGAATTCTGAAATATAATTTTGTTTAATTTATGAGATTGTTTATTTTTATTTTATCCTATACATTTTTTAACTACCTTAAAAAATAGATCCATCCAGGGTCAAGACACCTTAACTCAATTCTCTATCACTGTAAAAATAGATTTGTTCTTTCTTACAAAAGCACTGCAACAACTACAAAAATTATACCTTCTGGCATACATGATATTTACATATCCATGAAACAGGGGGATTAAAAGATATTTATAAATACCTAAAACCTTAAGTCAGTTTAGCATAGTATTATAAATCAGGTTTGTGGGTGAGATTTTACCTGGTTCTAGACTTGTGAGCAAGTGATTAAGTTTTAGGTTACTTATATTTAAAATTCAGAAAAGAAATGATTGCAATTGCTTTCAAAGAAAGAGAGGATATTTTGTAATTTCTTTTTTTTACTAATATCAAAACATAATATAACATATCACATATGTGAAATGGGTTGATGGCTCACGACCAAGTAAAATACCTCAATATCCCACTTGTCAACATCAGTAATATTGGCCTAAGAGTATCAGTCTACAGGAATTATAAAAAAGTTGTATTCATACCCTGAGACATCTGTACAAACATTATAGGATAGACAAGTGGATATAAGGTTTCTTACTATGTTTCCTTATATATTCAAAATGGGAAAACCAGATGGAAGACAATGCATATTTACTTAGAATTCTAAATGATGTTAATTTTAGAAGCTTCAATGTCAGAGTTACTTTGTATGAATAAGTTTACCTAATTTTCCACACTATGCATATCAAATAGATATTACTATTGCACAGATGAGAAAACTGCATCTCAGATTATTATTATTCATTCTAGTCACAGATATAAGAAATGGCAAAATATTGCAATATAGGCCCAAATAGTTCTTAGTTTAATGGAATATTCTTTCCACTGGACTTCAACTCATTTATCTTATTTATCTATTGATCTAAGATCCGTTGAAGAAAGAGATTTGCAGATGCAATATTTTGGCTAATATATCCAATCTCCTATTTGAAATCTCCTGAGTATCTAGCAGAAAACTCAAATTTAGTATGTCTGAAATCAAGCTGACTGCTGCACATGTTCACACTGAAACAAAGCAAAACAAAATTCCTTGAACAGCTTTTCTCATCTCAATAAATGGCACTACACTGTGCCTGTGTGACTCATGCCCAAAACCTAGTGGTCAATCTATGTTCCTTTTTTTTTTTTTTATTCCCAACACTCTCCATTTCTAAGATTTCCACTTCTACTGTGAACACTTATCACAATGCATCCCAAATCTGCCTCCCCATGTGTCATCTCCTCCCTAAATGCTGTTTTCACAGTAGTTAGAGTGATTTTTTTTTTAAGCACATGAGGTCTTGGTTCTTTGTTCCCTACCTTCTGCTTTAACTCCTTGATTAGCTTTCCACTAATGTAAAGAAAATTCTCCAACTCCTTTTTAATGACTGTAGATCCTGGCTTGATGTTTTCTGCCTACCTCTCGAACCACGTCACACACTTCCCTTCTTTTCTTACCACACCCAAAACATTCTTAATTATTTCTCCAATCTTGGTATATGCCAACCCCTCTTCTGCCTCTGGAATTTTGTGCTTGTTTCTCTTTCTTTCTAAAATAAGTTTTCTGTGGCTTTTTGTACAATTAAATCATTGTTCTTTGAAATCTCAGCTAAGAAGTTTTCTGAAACACCTTAATTAAAGTTCCTTCCCTGGTTACTAGCAGTCTCCTCACTTTGTTTATTTTTATTATAATCTTTAATTACTGTTTTCTATTTGTTTTCTCATTTTTTGTTTCTCCCTCAGGTCAAGATCACATTCAAATTTGTATCCTCAGCTGTTATCAAAATACTAGGTCACTACACACCTATTAAAACAATAAAACATAAAAAATAGTGACAGGAAATGCTGGCGAAGATGAAGAAACTATACCATTCATACACTGTTAGAACTGTAAGACTGGTCATGGTGGCTCATGCCTGTAATTCCAGCACTTTGGGAGCCTGAGGTGGGTGGATCACAAGGTCAAGAGATTGAGACAATCCTAGCCAATACAATGAAACCCCTTTTCTACTAAAAGTACAAAAATTAGCAGGGCATGGTGATGCATGCCTATAGTCCCAGCTACTCGGGAGGCTGAGGTAGGAGAATCGATTGAATTCAGGAGACAGAGGTTACAGTGAGCTGAGATCGTGCTACTGCACTCCAGCCTGGTGACAGAGTGAGACTCTGTTTCAAAGAAGAAAAAAGAAAGAAAGAAAAGAATTGTAAAATGATATAATACCTAGAACTAATTCATCAGTTTCTTTAAAAACTAAACATATACTTACCATATGACCCAGCAATTGAACTCCTGGAAATTTATCTCAGAGAAATGAAAACCTAAATGATACTTTACAGCACTTTTAATTCTAATAGAGAAAAACTGGAAACATCCAAAATGTTGGACAGATGAATGGTTAAATAAACTGTGGTATATCCATATGATGAAATACTACCCAGAAATAAAAAAGAATATACTTTTGACACATGCAATAACTTACATAGATCTGAAGGGCATTATGCTTAGTGAAAAAAAAGCCAATCTCAAAAGGTCACATAATATATGATTTCATGTATATAACTTTAATAAAATAACATACAGATAGAAAACAGATTAGTGATTTCCAGAGATTAGTGATGGTAGGGGAATGTGGAATGAATGTGACTATAAAATGTGAGGAAGACATTTTTAGAATTTTTAGAATAGAGAGAAGAATTCTGTAACTTAATTGTAATATTGGTCACATTAATCAACATATGATAAAATTGACATAGATAGACCTGTGCATTTGTACTGTACCAGTATCAATGCCTGGTCTTGATATTGTACTAAATTATACAAGATGTAACTCTTGGAAGAAACGTATAGAATGGCACATAAGACCTCTCTACATCTGAAATTTCCTATGGATCTATGATCTTTTCAAAAAAAAAAAAGCTTAAAAATGCTAAGTGTTCAATAAATAAAATAGTAGTAACTACATTTTATCCAATTCTTACCACATAAAAATGCATCACATACATTAACTCATATAATTCAATCTATAGCAGAATCATATTGATGCCATTATTATTCCTAATATATAGGTTAGTACCTTGTTTAAGGTCACATAGCTAATACGAGGAAGGGTTATTATTTCAATTCAAGCAACCGGCTCCAGAGGATGTGCTCCCAATAGGCACACCACTGTGTTTCTCAAAAATAATTCTGGATGGAAAGAAAGAAGGGAAGTAGGGAAGAAGAAAGGAAAGGAAGGAAGGAAAGAAGGAAGGAGGGAGGGAAGGAAGGAAGGAGGGAGGGAAGGAAGGAAGGAGGGAGGGAGGGAGGGAGAGAGAGAGGGAGGGAGGGAAGGAAAGGAGGTAGGAAGGAAGGAAGGAAGGAAGGAAGGAAGGAAGATACAATAGGAGGTATATTTACCCAAAGAGAAGACATCATACAACCCTTTTAACAAACAGCCTGATTTCCCAGATTCCCTCTCCATTCAACTTCCTTGACTCTAGAGTCCTCTTCAGGGTTAACAGAAGGAGAGATCAAACTGAAGATCAGAATGTGGCATGTGTTGTGGCATTGCACTGCCAAAGTTCTCTGAGTAAACTTTTCTAGAGCTGGATATTTTGCACTCTATTGGAAAAAATATCTTAGTTACAATGATTCTGAAGATTCATTTGCCATAATGAAAGTAAGTGGTCACATACAATTTGATAGACATCAGCACGAATGACAGGAAAAACTTGGTAAATGTGAAGGGACTGCTTGTATTATATCTGATATTCTATCACCCCAGATCTAGCTTCTTAAATCGTCACATTACTTAGCCTAACCCTATTAATCTATTTTCTAGATGAATCTTCCACACCGATCGGGTTGATTTATGCACACTTTTCCCAAAATTGCTAGGTACATTCCTTCCTAAATCAACTAGTCAGTTATAGTCTGTATTCCCCATGGATGAACGATGGTCACCACTTATGATTCTTAGGAGGAACTTCATGGAAGATCTTCAATGGCACCTGTTGGTACATGTTGGACATTACCTAAAAATGTATAGTTTCAGCAACCAACAGATTCTATTTTTATAGCTGTTGTTCATGCCCAGGCAGTTATGTGTAAATAATTACACAACGTTTCAAAATTTCAAAATGTTTGCCCTCCTATATAAGGTCCTGTACTCTCCTCTCTAGCTCCTAAATGATATCCATAATTCAAAGACCAGTTAAATCCTACAGGCATATTCACAGAATAACTTCCCTGAAAACATTGGTTAAATTAATGAAAAGCATCCATGGGCAATGCTTCTTCGAGAGCTCAAGATCTAGTGAAAAAAAAAAAAAAAAAAAAAAAAAAACCAGAAACAAAGCAGGAATTTCAATACAACGTGATAAAGATTTTAGATTCTTTCTCTCTTGCGAATTTCCACTGCTTGTTTGAACACTTGGGAGAATAGTACTCCTTTCCCATTAAATGTATAAATAAACATAAGAATGAAGGTTAACCTTCCCTCCAAATTTAATATAACATCAAATTATTTAAGTAAAAGATAAGAGGGTTATATAAAAATTAAACTTCATAATTACTTGCAATATAGAAAATAATTGAAATAGATAAAAACACAACCAAATAGAAATGAATATTGCTAAAAATCACTTTCTTAATTAAATTAGTAACAAAAGTAAAACTATTGTTCTATTTATATTGATGACATTACTTCTTAAATTATTCAAATTGAAATATATTCTACCTGTGAGTTCAAAATAATTGACAATAAAGGAATAGTTTCATACACAAAGAAATATAACTTACACTTTTAGCCTAGCAACAAATCATTTACAGAACAAGTTATAGATTATTCTGCAATAAAATACAATCCTAGCATGTTTTAAACCTTAGATCAAAATTCAAATTAGAATTATAAATGAAATGATGTTCTTATTTTAACAATGAATACAGAAGTGAAATGACTTGATCTTTCTGAAGACTGTAGTTTTCAGTGTTCATCTAGGTTTAACACTTTAAAGAGTCCCTTTTATTCCTTAAATAATATTCAGTTTGTGAATGTAAACACACCTTTTTCAGCTCCACTTATACTGCAGAAGGACCCTTCCATATCAAGGATTAACACAATACGCATCATGGGTTCAAAAATTTCAATTTGCAGCTATCTTTAGCAAATAATGAGAACCATCTGGACTGATTGATGTGGAGATTGAAAGTAATTGATCCTGCAATTGAGAAGCTTTTTGAAACATGAAATTAAACAAGATGATATTAAGCATTCTGAAGTTCATCAGAATGACACATCAAATGTGTTACTAGCTCTTCATTTTCCTTCATATTTTATAAAGAGCCTTGACTGGCAGAATGGAACAGTAATAGAAGCTAAAAGACCTAGATATTGATGTATTGATCAAAGACACACAGCTGATTTACTTTGTTATAATAAACATTTTATGTGGTACATGAAGACTTTGATTCCTTGCCAAGTGTCATTTGTAGGTGAGCAATTATTAATAGGATTGTAAGTCTTAATATGCAAGGATCACCATTAATAAAAGTAGATTATTGTAAAGCGAATTAGCAATCATTTTACTTATGTATAAAAACTTATACTATTTCAGGTCATTTTCTTATTGTTTCTTGAAAAGATAAGTCCTTTATAAGTCCAGTTAAATATTACCTAATTTTCAAATCAAATTTTGTTTTAAACAAGGCTTATTCTTCTTACTTTACTGATTTTAAAAAGCTGAATTTCACTGGGAATATAACATTTGTTTAAGACTAGGTAAAAATCTAAGACAAGACCCAAAATTTGTTATTTTCTTTATTTCCAGCACACAATATTTTCCATTATGCTATATTACATCTTGCTAAAGAAGCAATGTTTCTTTAGCAAGACAATTGGAAAACATGAACATTAGTTTACTAGAAAGATTTTTTAATATTCCATATCATTGACAACTATTTGCTTATTTCCAGGTATAAAATGACATTGATTCAATAGATTTCTTCCACATTTGCATGATATTCAGCTATACCACTAACGCAGGCACTATTCACATGGCTCCAGCATTAAACCAATATCTGACAAGAGGGTCTCATGTGACCACCCAATTGAAATAGAAGACAGGCATTTTGTGATTTGAGGGAGACATCCTGTTAATTTACAAATGTCCACAAAGTGATACAAAAGAAAAACCAAAGAATTCAGCCTAGTTAAAAATACTGCTACTATTTCTTGAAATGCGTAAAGCTATAATAAGTATGATTCCCAAATCTGAGGATAGAGTACAGAAAATGGCATCTCCCAATAAAATCCTGGACATATTTGTCAATAAGGAGCACAATGAAATAGGACAAATGGTACAGCAACTTTTAAAAGTTGCTAATAACTCTTTATCTCAGTAATAAAATTTAAACACTGATTCAACCTGACATAGATGAATATAATATACTTATTTTGAAAGACAAATAATATGTATCAGTATTTATGTTATATTTAATACAATTCATGGAACATAGAATTATCAAATTGTATCTATTTACCTAGTAAATATTACCCCAACTTTGTTTCTCTAAGCTTCAAGAGAGATGTCTTGGATAAAATGAAATTTTGTAAGCAATATTAGCAAAAAAAAAAAAAAGATAAATTAAGAGATTATGGAGAAAAACGCATATTTTAGATATAAAATACAGCTTGAGAAAAGCTTGGGGCAAGAAGTAATGCATCACTGGCCATTGTAAATGAACCATTTAGGCAGTAAAATGTGTCCAATCAAGTGGTGAGTCTATCATATTCTCTTTTAAATATCTAGACAAGTTATTTCAAACAGCCACACGGAGCCCTGAGACACTGGGTGTTCACCTAATGTAAGCCCCAATATAAGAGCTGAGGTCAAGTAATTGAGTGAATATGTCCATCAATCAATAAGCAAATTAGAATAAACTAACTGTCACACATTCTTACCCTCATCCCTTTGCTGTATTAACTGAGCAAACATCTCTCTCTAACTATATAGGAAAAGTTTTACTACTTAGATAAAAAGATAAATTAACAATCTGCTTGATGATGTATGAAAAATTGAAGCAATGTGTCTCAGGCTTCTTCAAACATATGCATATTGTAGTCAACCTTATAAGTAGATTTACTCTCAATTATGAGAGTTAAAAGCAAAGAATTATTAAAGAAAATCCTAACTTTTACCCACCCCATACAAAGTTTGTTTTATTAACTTTCTTGAAAGGATGTTTTTAATTTTATCAAAATTTAGTATTATAACTGTTACTATATAGTGATTGAATTTTATATGTTCAATATAATCTAGATGCTTTTTAAACATATTATTTCCATTTATATTACTTTTACAACTATCAAGACAAATCAGCTTTCTTTCAATTCTGGAGATAGATACTGTTATTCTTTCCATATTGCTCATGATAAAATTGAGGAGCAGGAAGGTTGAGAAACTATCCATGATTTTTCACCTATTTAGTGGTAGACTAAGTTTTTCAACACAATTTAGCCTTAGAGACCAATTTATTAGCCCTTCTGTTATATTTTCTATTAGATCTTCAGTTATTTACATGCAGAAAGAAGGTATGAGAAGCATTAGATAAATTATTACCTGTTAAACAAACTGATATAACAAACTCTAATATGTGTAATGTGAACAAATGTTCTCTGAAAATAAATTTCGAGCAAAGAGACTTTATTCCAGTGAACAGTTTGAAAACCTGGAAAATGAAGCCTTTGGTATAAACCAAAGGTGTGTTCCAGAAAACAAAGGAAAGTTTCAGGCTTTACAGCAAAACTTTCTGCCCAGAGTCCCAATCAGTTCCATTTATACCAATCAAAGATTCAAATCTGCTCAGTTCCAGTTAGTTGATACAGCTGAGGCTGGATTGGTCAAGCCAGATGAGCTCTGATTGGTTGGTTCAGGTGAGCTCTAGTATTCCCAAAGTGGAACAAGAAGTAGGAGTTGTCAGGAAACTCAGAGTGCGTGTGTGACCTCTAGTCAGCAAATGGCCACTTGGTGACTGTCATAACTAAGCTCTTTTGAATCCTTAATTCAAATAAATGGACCAGACTGGAAACTTCAGCAGAAAGTTTTGCTATAAAACATGAAACATTCCTTTGTTTTCTGGAACATACTTTGTTTTACACCAAAGGCTACATTTCTTGAGTTTTTAAACTGTTCACTGAAATAAAATCTCTTTACTCCAAATTCTTTTCAGAGAACATTTCAAATTTAGACACAATTAGCCACATGGGATCCATCTTGAAGGATTTGCTCTTTCAGATTCATATTTGTTTGCAATAGTAATTCTCACACAATGCAAACATATTGCTGTACAATAGTTCAAAGCTGGTGTTCCTTATGAGTAGGTTTATCTTCTTAAGGAAATAACACAGGACCCCAGGATTCTACCATTTGATGCCTCTGCTGTCTTTTTCTACTATAATTGCTTATTATTATCTTCATCCAGCCCATACAACAGTGGAAAAGAGTGGAAAGGAGACATATCTGTCTCCTAAAAGCCTTGGCCCAGAAATGGTACACATCATTTTCATGAACACTCCATTGACAACAACTTGTCACATAATCACATATATCTGGAAAATGTACACAAGTTGTGTGCAAAGAAAAGGAAAGTGACTTGGGGGAACAATCAAGATCCTCTGCTATAAAGAGTCAACTAACCATGAGAAGATCCAATGATTGGTTCAGTTTAGAAAGTTTAGTGAAATTGATGATAAACAATAACAAGGTAAGCACATATTTTAAAAACTATAATAAGCACTTAACATTAGTGCTTATTTCCAATTATCACATGCTTTAAACATTCTATATTAAAACTCTAAATTACATTTTAGGTAAATGCTAACATATATTTAATGTTGCAGGACTCTGGTGAGGATACACTGAGCCTGACTTTCAGCATATTAACTCTGATTTCATTTGAACATGATTAAGTTAGTTGATTTTGTTTGGAATTCTCATTAGAATGTGTAATTGAAACAATTTTCTCCCCATACAGAGTGACTTAATTAAATGAAGGTTATGAGCAAATGTTTGATATATGCAGGGTAAAGCATACTTTTCTACAACAGGCACTCAGATGTAAATGAATAAAAAATCCTCATATCAGAATACCTGGTTTAGAAGCGCTTTGTAACTTCATAAGATTGGCTTAGAACAAATTATTCTATCTTCTTCTGAGAAGCATTGGAATAGACAATAGGGTTTGCATTTTTAATATGACAGTGAAATATCATCATGAGTCAGTGTAGTAAGCACAGGTGTAGTCATCAATCCTCAGCTTGGGAGATCCCAAATAAATAGCACTGGCAAAGTTTCTTAGTTTCCTTGATTTTAATTTTAATTATTAATAAAAATGAAACAAAATACACGGCTTCCAAGTTTTTTGTGAAGATTGAGAGACCACATACAAAGGTCTGAGTGATCAATATTACTTTTATTGTGAAGCTTGCATCTCTGTGTTTTGCTCCATACCTCCTTTCCTTTCCTCTCCCACTGCCCATCTATTTACTTAGAGTGATTGTATTTACCCTCCCCTTGACTTCTACTGGCAGAAGAAACCTGAATTTAAAAATGCAAATAAAGAGAAGTTAGAAATTTCATTCTTGGATTTTAATTATGTCAATTCAATATAGTTATCTCATTATAGCCTACACAGGCGTTAAAATTGTTGATTCTAATTTATTTAATCCATATACAAGCTAATAAATTACTACTAGTATCACAAGTGATAATTATTTCTAGTGCAAACAGTAATTAACATTATATATGAGAGACAAGAGGAAACAAATCATGATATATACCATTATAACCAATAAATAACGGTATCCAGTCTTCTAATTCAAATCCAGATGCTATGTCTACTACAACCAATTGCTCCCTCTTCATACACCTTCAGAAGTACCATTCTTCTAAGTAATATTTTCTTCATACAATTATCATACTTAAATGTAAATTATTACTTAATCATTTTATGGGAGAATTTTTTTAATGAAACACAGGCATTGAGGATAGAATTACTGATATAGTTTGGCTGTGTCCTTACCCAAATCTCATCTTGAATATCCACGTGTTGTGGGAGGCATGAGGTGGGAGGTAATTGAATCATGGGGCAGGTCTTTCCCATGCTGTTCTCATGATAGTGAGTAAGACTCACAAGATCTGATGGTTGTATAAGGGGGACGTTTCCCTGCACAAGCTCTCTCTTTACCTGCTGCCATCCATGTTAGATGTAACTTGCTCCTCCTTGCCTACCACCATGATGGTGAGGCCTCCTCCACCAGGTGGAATTGTAAGTTCACTAAACCTCTTTCTTGTGTAAATTGCCCAGTCTTGAGTATGTCTTTATCAGCAGCATGAAAACAGACTAATACTGTAAATTGGTACCAGTAGAGTGGGGCACTGCTGAAAAGATAGCCCAAAATGTGGAAGCAACTTTGGAACTGGGTAAAAGGCAGCAGTTGGATCAGTTTGGGGGGCTCAGAAGAAGACAGAAAAATGTGGGAAAGTGGAATTCCCTAAAGACTTGTTGAATGGCTTTGACAAAAATGCTGAAAATGATATGGACATTGAAATCCAGGCTGAGGTGGTCTCAGATGGCGATGAAGAACTTGTTGGAAACTGGAGCAAAGGTGACTCTTATTCTGTTTTAGCAGAGACTGGTGGCATTTTGCCCATGTCTTGGAGATTTGTGGAACTTTGAACTTGAGAGAGATGATATAGGGTATCTGGTGGAAGAAATTTTAAGCAGCAAAGCATTCAAGAGTTAACTGTTTTAAAAGGAAAACAGCATAAAATTTCAGAATATGTACAGCCTGACAATATGATAGAAAAGAAAATCCCATTTTCTGAGGGGAAATTCAAACCAGCTACAGAAATTTGTATAAGTAATAAGCAGCCAAATAGTAATTTCCAAGACAATGGGGAAAATGTCTCGAGGGCATGTCAGAGACCTTTGCAGTATCCCCTCCCATTACAGGCTGGGAGGTTTAAGAGGAGAAACTGGTTTTATGGGCCAGGCCCAGGCTCCCTCTGCTGTATGCCATCTAGGGACTTGGTGTCCTGCACCCAACCACTCCAGCCACAACTAAAAGGGGCCAAGATACTGTTCAAGTTGTTGTTTCAGAGGGTAGAAGTCCCTAGACTTGGAAGCTTCCACATGATGGTGAACCTACAGGTGCAAGGAAGTCAAGAACTGAGGTTTGGGAACCTCCACCTAGATTTCAGAGGATGTATGGAAATACCTGGATGCCCAGGCAAAACTTTACTGCAGGCATAGGATGCTCATGGAGAACATCTGTTAAAGAAGTGTGATAAGGAAATGTGGTGTCACAGCCCCCTCATAGAATCTACTCAGGCACCACCTAGTGGAGCTTGTGAGAAAAGGGCCACTGTCTTCCATACCTCAAACTGGTAGATTAACCAACAGCTTGCACTGTGTGCCTGGAAAAGCCAAAGACACTCAATGCCAGTCTATGAAAGCAGCCAGCAGGGGATTATATCCTGCAAAGCCACAGGGGCAGAGCTGCCCAAGGCCATGGAAGCTTACCTTTTGTATCAGTGTGACCTGAATGTGAGACATGGAGTCAAAGGAAATCATTTTGGCATTTTAAGATTTGACTGCCTCGCTGGACTCCAAACTTGCATGATGCCTGTAGTCCCTTTGTTTTGGCCAATTTATCCCATTTGGAATGGCTGTATTTTCCCAATGCCTGTACCTCCACTATATCTAGGAAGTAACTAACCTGTTTTTAATTTTACAGGCTCATAGGCAGAATGGGGACTTGCCTTATCTCAAATGAGACTTTAGATTGTGGATTTTTGAGTTAATGCTGAAATGAATTAAGACTTTGGGGGACTGTTGGGAAGGCATGATTGGTTTTGAAATGTGAGGATATGAGATTTGGGAGGGGCTGGGAGTGGAATGATATAGTCTGGCTGTGTCCCCACCCAAATCTGATCTTGAATTCCCATGTGTTGTGGGAGGGAGCCTGGCGGAATGTAATTAAATCATGGGAGCAGTTCTTTCCCATGCTGTTCTCATAGGAGTGAATAAGTTTCACAAGACCTGATGGTTTTATGAGGGGGAGTTACCCTACACAAACTCCCTCTCTTTGCCTGCAGCTATCCATGTAAGATATGACTTGCTCCTTCTTGCCTTACACCATGATTGTGAGGCCTCTCCAGCCATGTGGAACTGTAAGTCCGTTAAACTTCTTTTTCTTCCCAGTCTCCAGGTTTGTCTTTATCAGTAGCATGAAAATGGACTAATATAATTAATAAACATCATTTATGATAAACTGTAAGTATAAATACAAATTTAGTATTTTTATTCTATTTACTTCTATATGTATTTTTAAAAATCCAATAAACACTTGCAAATTTAGTACCAAATCCAAGAACCAGAATTCAAAACTAACTTATATGCACTCCTTTGTTTCACATGTTTTTCTTCTATCCTGTCCTTGTATCAACAACCAAAAATAACTGCTATTCTGAATTGTAATAACTATAATGGTTATATACTCATAGGCACATATACATGCATGGGTGTGTCAGTGTGGTTTAGATTCCATTGGGGTTTTCTTGAGGAACATTAAGTTTTGTGTAGTGTTCTAAGATTCAAATTTAAAGCATTCAATATTACAGTACCAAGATTTAACCATGCTATGCATATACACAGGTTTGTTCATTTTCAACTCTTGCATCAATTTCCATGTTCAGAATACATCACAGTGCACTCACCAAATCACCTATAGATAGGTATTTGGGATTTTTGGTATTATAAAGAGCTTCTCTATAAAAAATCATTGTAATTATGTCTTGGTGCAGATATTCATGGGTTTTTCATGACTATGTATTTAGTGCAATCTCAGGCATGAAAATTTTTATTTTTCACATTTATTACAACAACTTATACATTGTGTGTCAAGACATATTATCCAGAAATGGAATGACTATATAATAAATGGAGGTGGAACCACTGGTGATTCACACAGAAAATAACTGAAATTTAATCTAAGTATCTTAAATATCAGGAACACATATCTAAAATATTTTAAATGAGAAAAAAAATACAAAGAAGGTTTCCACTTTGGACCAAGTTCAAGAAACAGGGAGCACACTTACCACCCTGCTACTCTCCCCAGAACAACTATAAGAAGCTCAAAATATGTGAAACAATGACTCCTTAGACATTAGATCTCAGGCAATAGAAGATAATGATCTCTGAGCGATAGGGGAGGGGGAATGAGTGAGCACTACAATTTCCTCATCTTTCTGACTTGATAGAGTTTCCAGGTCATGGTACAGAGAGGAGGAATAGAAGTAGAGTCCAGTGAATTGAGAACAGGGAGCTGAGTCTGGAGAGAATAGGGTAGCTAGAGTTCACAGGAAAGTACTACAGAGGAAAGAGCAACAGAGAGAGCATCCCAGATACAAGTAACAACAACAAAAAAAATCCTTCAAGCATTCTGCAGATAGTCAGTGCTTGCACATAAGGAAACTAACCCAGGGCTAGAAAGGAACCACCAGAAAGGACTAGATATAAAGTAACAGTGAGCAGGCCTCACACAGGAAAGGGAATAGTGCCCAATTCTACCAACCAGACTGGAAAACAGAGTGCTTTGTAAAGCATTGGATAGAGTACACAGAAGAAATTTGCCTCAGTAGTGGGGAATAATTAGCCCTAGATTGAGAACTGCTCTGATCCCAACTAAAATATGTATATATATTTTTAATGTAAAATATACAAATATATATATTTGTATATAAAATATATATTATACATATATTTATATATAATAAAATATATGTGTATATTTTATAATTACATATAAATATATAAATATACAAATATATAAATGTCAATATATCAATTATAAATACATAATATAAATATATATAATATTAAAAGCTAAATCTAAAAGGATCATACTGTTTGCAAACTTTATGTCAGAACAAAGCTAAAGAAGATTTATGGGAATGTAGAAATAGCTAGTACCCAATGTGTTACAATTCTCAATTTATTGCACCCAATAAAAATGACCAAACAAGCAAAGAGGAGGGAAAATATGACCTATATTGGGGAGAAAAGAACAATCAATCAAAACTTATACAAACTTAGAATTAGCAGACAATTACATTAAAACAATTATGTTTAACTATATCCCATGTGCTCAAAAAGCTAATTAGAGATAACAAATACATAAAAATACCCAAATAACAATTCTAGAGATGAAAACTTCAAAGTATGTCATAAAAAATACATTGGATGAGATTAGCAACAGATTCAACATTGCAGAAGAAAAGAGTAAAACCAAAGACAAAGTAATAGAAACTTTACAAAATAAAACACAGAAAAAAATTATTTAAAAACTTCAACAGAACTACAGTGAGTGTGGCACAACTTGGAGCAGTCTAATGTACATCTTCTTAGGATTTCTGAAGTAGATGAAAGGAAGGAGGGGTCAGATAAAGCTTCTGAAGAAATCATGACCAAAAAAAAAAAAAAAAAAAAAAAAACAGCACACAATTCTGATGAAAACTATAAAACTATAAACCCACATATCCAAAAAGCTTAACGAACTCTAACACAAGGACCGTGAGGAAGACACATATAATGAAATTGCTTAAAAACTAGTGATAGTGAGAAAATCTTAAGAACATCCAGAGTAAAAATCCACATTATGTATACATGAATAAAGAGATGACGAGATTTTTTTTTTTCTTCAAAAATAATGCAAGTCAGTGCAGAGCATTATCTTTAACTTTTATGTTTAAGGTACTGAAAACAATAGATGAATATTGTTCAAGTCTGAACGACTTTGAGGTATGAAATGAATTTTTAAGCAAAATACATGTAATCTCGAAAGAAAAGGCTGGCTTATAAATTAGAGCATTAAAACTGAGAAATTCTTAATAGTATGAACTCATGTTGTTAATAGAAAAATATAGGTTTACTTGTTCTGTCGACTGAAAAGTCCTAGAAACATGACAAACCCAATAGCTAAGGTGCTCACAAAGCACCCAGATTGTGGTCTCTACAGAACATTTCCTGCTCATAGAAATCATGTTTCCTGGAGAAAATGACTGATTCTAGTCAAGGGGGTGTTTTGAGAGCACCCAGGTCATCTGGGGTTACAGTACCAGAATGGCTAGTAACCCTACCATAAGTGGGAATGAAGGGGAGCTGGATGTGGGTGTTTACAAGGTGCCTTTTATGGGATACTTTTTTAACCTGGGATGTCCTAATGTCTCATTTTCTGACCTACAACCAGGAGGTCCCCTACACTGGAAACTTGTTTATACTGGCAGACACTTCTGTGGCTCTTGTCTGACCCATGTCCAGGTTATATCTACCTGATTATCACTCTGTTGCTGGGAGCTCAACCTTGTATCCTCCTACCCACCCCTATGTCCCGGAGAAATTGCCCAAGGAAGCCCCTCCTGGTTCTTCAGATGGAAGGTACAAATTCAATAAATCTCCACAATAGGGAACAAGTTCAAAGATTTTTCCTTATAGATCCTGGGCAGGAAGAACACAATGAGCTGAGTGGGCTGACCTTAATTCCCGGGTCACACTAGGCAGGAAAGCTGAGTCAAGAGAAGGGCAGGGAGAAAATCATGTGGCCATTAGCCATATATGTAAGAGAATAGGGCATAGACCACTAATTTTATGAACAAATGCTTGAGTGCTCTCTTTAAGGAAAGAGGCACAGGAAAACTGGGAGTGCAGTTTGTTGGGCTGCAGATACCCCCTAAGTTCTCATCTCTGACCACCAGCTTGAACTGTGCCAGTCCTGGCTCTGATACAGAACTGGAAACTATTTCAAAGAGGACTGATTCCTGTTTCTGGTAAGAGAAAGTTAAACTTGTGTTCAAAATGGATACTGAGGCAACAAATAAGTATAAGAGTTTACTATTTACTATAGAGAGCAAGAAATGTATAATAGGAGCCTGGGAGATGCTGCCATACAAGCAAAGAGCTGTCAAAGACTAATAAGATGATGTCTGAAACAGATACAGAGCACACCTAGATAAAATCCAGTGGCCAAAGATGGTATAGTTTTAGCATTAATAAAGGACAGTAGCTGCAATTTGAATTAAAATATATAAAATATGTTTAGATCCATGAAATAATTCTAATGTTAAAAATCTAATTGAAAAATCTTTAAAAGATACTAGAAAACAAATATTTTTTAGAAAAGTTACATAAAAGTAAAGACTAAAGCACTTTTTTCTGCTTTATTGATATGTCTGCCTAAAGGCAACAAATTGTTAATGAGGACAAGCTCCTCTTTATAGTAGCATTCCACTAATAAACAAAGAAATAGTGACGGAATTAGAATATTACCTATTCTCAGCATATAGTAAAATAAGAGATAATAGGCAGTAAACATCATTAAGAAAGGCAATTAGGTTTTATATACATCCTGATGGAAGTATATAATATCTCCTATGAAGTAGTCTTGCACAAAAGAAAAAAAAATGAACCTCTGTTTGATTAAGATCCGAGATCTAATAACCAATTTGCACAAATACAAGAGAAATAAGAGCTTTTGAAATGATACTCTATTTCAGAAAAACTGACAAATTATGTTTTTCTCTGCTCTCACACCAACACAACAACAATCAACAGAGAAGACTTTGCTGACCCCAGAACGTGGGGATTTCTATTTCCCAGCAAGCAAGCAATGGATTCGGCAGCAGAAACCAACTGGGTGTCCTCTAGTTCAATTCTGACACTATAGACCTGGAGATAGTGTCAGATCCCATAGGTTGAGTACTCAGTCCCCAAGATGGCCACCTCACCTTAAGACATCAGTCACAAGTCTGGGCCTCTGGAAATTCTGACTAACCATCATCAAATTAGGGTTCCCACAACCCCAATTTTGGGATCAGCAATTTGCTGGGGTGGCTCACAGAACTCAGGGAAACACTTACTTATGATTACCATTTTATTACAAAACATGTTACAAAGATTGCAGATGAAGAGATGTGTAGCGGGAGGCATGGAGGGAAGAGTCAGGAGTTTCCATGTTTTCTGTGGGCTCACCACCTTCCAGGAACCTGCAAGTGTTTAGCTGTCTGGGAGCTCTCTGAAACCTTTCCTCTTGGGCTTTTATGGAGGCTTCTCAAGGGAAAGAATAAATGGTGGAAAAACATATAAGACACTTCTGGAAATTTCAACCAATAACAATGTATGGATTTATATGGGCTTATATCAAATACACTGTTAAGAATGATTGGAAAAATATGAATAACAATTATTTATTAAATTTGTAGGAATGCTAAGTGTATTGTGGTTATAACTTTTTTAAGCCCTAAAGGCCATTATTTCTCCTGGATCAACTGGAGAAACCTATTTTGTTTTGTTTCCATGGAAAACCCTGACTACTACAATGGGAAAGGAAAAAGCTTACAAATATCACCCCCGCACCCCTTTATCTCCACCCTAATACTTACTACCTGTCTGAGTTCAAACAAAAACATACATACCTCACACATTTACCTACATGAAAAGTTTCTTAATAGTTTTTGGAGCTTTTTGGGAATTTTAACAGATGTTCTTTTACTTGAAAAAAAATATGTTTTGTATCATTTAATTATCAAACATGCTACATTTGAAACTGGAAGGAGAATGCAAGGGGGAGAAGAAAGAATATATATAGCAACATTTACTAGATAAAAATAAAATAATTAAGATACTTACAAATTAAATTCTCTTTCTCTCTCTCTCTTTCTGTGTATATACAGTTTTAAATGTCAAATACAAAATTCCATTTTGTGCTGACTTTCACAGACTATTCTAGTATTTATTTGGTCATCAAAACGATAGCATCTAATATCATTCATATTGATAAATTAATGCCAAGACTGCTATGATGTATTGCTTAATAATTATGAATTAGAACAAAAACCATATGTTCTGGAGTTGAAAATACTAATTTGTAAAAAAAGGTACACGAACATTACACATATATCTCATAGCATTTTAATAACATGGGATATATATGTAAATGTTCAGAGGGACAATTTTATTTTCATGTTTGTATTAGTTTGTTCTTGTATTGCTATAAGGAACTACCTGAGTCATATATAAAGAAAAGAGGCTTAATTGGCTCATGATTCCACAGGCTGTACAAAGAAGCATGGCTGGAGAGGCCTCAGGAAAATTACAATCATGGCAGAAGGCAAAGGGGAAGCAGGCACGTCCCATATGACAGGAACAGGAGGAAGAGAGAGTAGGTGGGGAGGTGCTGCACATGTTTAAACGACCAGATCTCATGAGAACTCACTCGCTATCATTAGAACAGTAAGAAATCTGTCCCCCAGATTTAATCACCTCCCACCAGGCCCCTCCTCCAACACTGGCGATTACAATTCCATATGAGATTTGGCCAGAGACACAAATCCAAACCACATCAAATCATATCAGGATATGTTAAAATATTCAGATATACTTGTGAAAGTAACTAAAGAGGTCAATATTAACATATTTATAACTTCTCATTCAAACTACTGTCATTCTGGTCTTTAAGTAATTCTTTTAGGGTCTGACTATTATACAGTTATGAAATCTATTATTCCTTTCCTTTTTAAATATGTTTTCCCATTCAATGGCAAGTATATACTGTAAGAGAATGGTGGGGCAGATGAAAGCGGTAAAAGCACTGAATAGCAACAATTTAGAATTTCTTAGTCTTATGCAAGGTAAATAGGAAGCTCTGAAATTATTGACATTTATTGTGCATCAGCTACTTATCTTTTTTTTTTTAATTGAGATGGGGTTTTACTAGGTTGCCCAGGCTGGACTTCAACTCCTGGGCTCAAGTAACCCTCACACTTCAACTTCTTGAGTACCTGGAATTAACAGCATGCACTACGGGGTTTGGCATTTTAGTTCTTTTTTTTAGTAATTAAATTAAGTACTCTTTTACATCACTCAGCTTAATTCTCTCAAGAATCCCTTGAAATATGTATCATATATTTTTGACAGAGACAGTGGTGATATCTGTATTAGTCTGCTCAGGTTGCTATAACAAAATATCACAAACTGGGTAGCCCTAACAACAGGCATTTATTTTCTTACAGTTCCACAGGCTAAAAGTCCATGATCAAGTTACCAGTCAATTCAGTTCCTGGTGAAGGCTCTCTTCCTGGTTTGCAGGTAGGCACCTGCTCCCCATGTCCTCACCTGATAGAGAGAGATCTGCTGTCTCTTCCTCTTCCTAGAAGGGCATCAGGTTTATATATCCTTTTGACCTCCTTTTTAACCTTAAGTATACTTCCTTAAAGGCATTCTCTCCAAATAGGGTCACACTGTGGATTAGCGTTGGAACAAATGAATTTTGAGAGGACAGAATCCAGTTCACAACACTTTTTAAATATCCTGCCTATTCCTACACATTTCCTGGTCCCACTGCAGTTAGACAGGGACATTGACCAATTTCAGCCAGCAGGATTGCATGCAAGTAATGTGTGTTATCTGGGGATCTAAGTATAAAGGAACTAAAGCAGAACTCTAATAGTCTCTTCCTCTGCACCTCAGGTAACCGAGGAGAGCTGTGTTCCAGATGGCACAATACATGATAGTGGAGTCCCTATCATCCTTGATCTCCGGGAGCATTTACAGATCACAGCTCTTGCCAGCATGTGATGGGATTAAAAATTAAACTTATGCTGAGTTTAGTCACTGCACATTTGGGATTGCTTGTTATTACAGCTTCCCTATTTTTACATCCTACTTAATGATAGTGGCACAAGTTAGGAATCAAATCACCTTGCACCAACTCTTCTAAAGTGTTTGAAGGTGAGCAAGTTTCTTAACATCCTTCACATTTTCCCTTTGTGAAATGGAGATAATAATAAAGTCCGTCTCGTTCCATTGTCATAAAAAAGGTTACGTGTAAAGTGCTCTTTAAAGTGCTTTGCACCTAAATTGCCTTTTATTTTTATGTTAAGAATCCATCACTCATAGTTTATGCAAATGTTGGTGATAAACCTAAACCTCGATCAGTAACCTAGGGAGTTCTCAGAGACAGCTGGTGGCTTGTCAAAGCAAAAAATAATAATTGAACTAATTTTATAGCTTTATATAGACAAGGTGAATGTACACCAAAATTAAAATCCTAAACTGCCCCCTACTCCAACACAAATTGAATGGATTCCCTCTTGGCCAAGGGGATTCCAGAGAAACCAGATGACCTGAATTCCCAGCTATGACAGGACCAGAGTTTGGACACACACCGTTACACTCCCTCCCTTTTGGAGTTTAGGTCCAACTGCCTAGCATTGACATAAATAGAAACAAGACTGAATAAACAGATTATTTGTGGTAATAAGATACTAAATTCAAACCTGACTGTGGTATAGCATCCCATGCCAGATAGCAGACCCTGAAGGAAATCAAAATATTTTACCCCAAAATATATTTATTTGATGTATTTTGGAATGCCTCTGAAAAGCCGCCTTTTGTGGAGGAAATTTGCATCTATAGAGAACTCCACTAATGCAGATAGGCCTCTCCCATACCTAGGAGAAATTAACCAACTTTTACATGTGAAATTGTTACTTGGAAGCTTCATTTACATAAAAAGAACCTACTTTGTCTCCACAAGTCCCCTTATTTTAACTCAAACATTTCATTCTACTGACTTCAGATCTTTCGTCAAAACCTGTTTCAACCAACTGCCGAACAAAATCTTTGAATGCATTCATGATACTTTCAGCTGAAACAATGTACACTTTTCCTGTATTGATCTATGATTTTACTTGCAATTCCTGTCTCCCTAAAACGTACAAAACCAAACTATAATTCGATCACCTTGGGCACACTTCCTTGGGACCTCTTGAGACTGTTTCCTAAATCATAGTCACTAAGACTGTCTCAGAATAAACCTTTTCAAATATTTTACAGAGTTTTCTCTCTTTTTTTTTTTCTGTCAACACCCTAAAAGATTGTGGCACTCAGGTATACAAAGTTGAGTTGAGAAAACTTCAGGATGTTTACACATAATTCCAACCGAGTTCACATTTACCCATGGAGTTAACCACGTAAGTAGGGAGTTGCTGTCATAGAGTAACAATTGTTTCCCTGATTCAATTTGTCAGCATACATTTTTTTTTCTTGGGAATCCATATGTTTCTATAACTCAGCATAATTCCCTCAGATTTTTTACTTATTTATGGAGCCTAGATACGAAACTGCCACATTCATACAATTACTAGGCATTAAGTTTCTTGAACATTTTGGAAAATCCATTTATCAACACTCACTTATTTCATCAGGAAGAAAAAGTTCCAGTTGCTCATACTAGCTTAAGAATCATTAATTTCATGTTTCCTTAGTCCAAAAACTCTCAAAAGCCACAATTTCAACATTTTTAAAGAGTGTAGCAGCTATCAAAGGGAAGATTTGTATGAAAATAAACAACAAACAGAAGCTGCTCTAAGTTTAATATATTAAACTTCTCTGTACAATTTCTTAGTCATTGCTCTCATTAAAAAGATAGATATGCATTGCTGTTGCCTTAAAACAAGACAAATATTGGGCTTCATCCTGGTCACAGAAATGCCTCAGCTCTGGCTGTCTTCCTGAGAGTGTCACAGTATACATTGTAGGTATGCGGTAGTTCCCACTCTGGGAAGCAAAGGAGCACTGGGAGATGGGATCTAGTCTTGCATAATAGGGAGACACGCTAAAGCCAGATAAATATAGGCCACGGCAGGCACTGACCATGATATTAGCTAAGTCACTGCACATTTCTGGATTTATTTCATTCTCTTAAAGGGAACGGTTGTGTTGCTCAAAATGAAAGTTTTTGTTTTTTATCTTTGTTCGTTTGTTTTCAAACAAGTCTATCCTCTCTACCTCCACTCTAGTTGTGAGAGCTGAATGAAATAATTCAAATAAAGTTCTAAGAACAATGTCTGAAACTCAGTAAGCCATCAATAACTGTTATCACCAGGACTTAGAAAAAATGTTATACCTATCTAACATCCAAAAATACATTATAATAAGCAAGGAAAGAGGCTAGAATGATCCATATATATAGATTAAATGGTTTAGGAGAGTAAATGGCCAGCATCACAGGAGGCACTGAGGAAAATACAGTTGGAGACATCAGGAATAATTCATGTTTATCTTAAAGAATTACAAAAGGTGGCAAATTTAAATGTTTTTAGATATGTGCATATACACAGATTACTACACACAAATATATCTCTGTTTTGTCTGCTGAGAGGGCTATTGCAGGAGCCACAAGCACATCTAGTGCCCAGATCATAATTTCTAATACCATTCTCCTATAAAAGGAACTGAAAGCTCCTCATAGAAATGGCTGATTCAAGGACTGGGACAGGAGTTATACAAGATAAACCTGGAGCAACTTAGGTGCCAAAAAGTAAGGAAGTGCTTAAAAATATACAAAAACAAAAACATTGTTGGAGGTATGCCAAAAGGATACAGGAGCCAATTGAAAAAGCTCCTAATGGCCAAAGCTGGAAAAATTTGAGCTACAAAATAAGCAAATTCCTATTGGATTATAATCCACAGTACAAAGTTAATATCTATGATTCTATACTAATAAACATAAATGATCAAATAAATTAATAAATTGGGGAAGATATAAATATCCCATGCAAACAAATTCCAAGCAATTTATGTAGATACTTCTCCTTCAAGGAAGGGGAACATAAATCTCGACTTCTTAAGTGCAAGTTGCTCTTTGTGACTTTCTTTTGAAGAGCATACTATGGAATGGTGGGAAGAACAGTAACTACAAGGGAGATATGTAACAAACACACCTCAGCAAGATTATCATCCACAGCCATGAATCATACTGCTAATATGTAATTTTCATATGATGTAATAAAAACAGTGCTTTATGTCTATGATCGTCTTCCCCCAAACCCATAACCCTAGTCTAAGCATGAGAAAAACATCTTTAAAATTTGAAAAGAGAAGAAGAATCAAAATGTTGTGAAACAAGGAAAGTCTGAGAAATTGTGGTAGACTATAGGAGCCTAAGGAAACAACACAATGAAATGTCATGTGATATACTGCCTGAAATCCTGAAGCAGAAAGAGGCAAATGTGAACAAATTATAGACTTTAGTTAATAATTACCTATCAGTATTAGGTTATTAATTGCAATAAATGTATCAAACTAATGTAAGATGCTAATAATAAAAAAAAAAATTAGGTGGATGTAAACTCTCTTCACTGTCTCCTCAATTTTTCTGTAACTCTAACACTCTTATAAAAAAATTCTATGAAAAATGCATTGCAATAATTGGAAGCATTTTGTCTAAGACCTCTGTTAGTTATTCCCAATGATAGAAGATTGCATGGGAAGTGCTGTAACATTAGACATATGGAGTTCAATTGCACCTCTACCACTTAATAGATGCATAAATCAACATAATTTCTTATCTCTTAAAGGCATGGTGCCCTTTTAAAATGTACAGTTGGGATGATAATAACAACCTCAGACAGTTACAATGAGGATTAAATGAAATTATATATATATGGAGCATCCAAAACAAACTAGTCACAGAAAGCTTAAATGATTTGCCAAAAGATACACAACTAGCATTTAGAGAGCCAGCATTTGGATCCGGCTCAGATCCTCAGCCCATGATCTTGTCATTATGCTAGCTGTAACTCAAATATCAGAAAACAGCCATTGGAGCAGGCCAGTTGGGCTTAGTTATTTGCTTCTATAGACCATCAGCTGGGATAAATGTGCTATAGCAGTGACAAGGTGATTTTGGAACCCAAGGATAACAGCCAATGGGAGTCCCTTCCCTGAGGTCTGGTATAAGTGCTGACAGTATAATGGTGTAAAGCCCGCTGGAAGTATTAAAGTCACAGAGATGAAGAAAGAAAACAGAAAGGAATACAGAATACTGGAAAGGAGGCAGAAGATAAAAATCATATTTACCTTGTCTTCAACTGAGTTGTTGTCTGTATTCACAGCATAAGACCAGGTTTCTAAATTTAATTAAATTCAACACACTCTGATGAGACACCCATTGCTACATATTTCAGGGTGAATATGACAGTTTCCTGGTATATAAATTTTATGCAACATCACATAATTTTAAAATATTTACCCTCTTTTATGTTTGTTTATTGTTTTTTATATTCAAATAAGCAGATTTTGCATTTTATGATATAGAATCGAGGTTCAAAAGAATATCTAAAAAAAAAAAAACCCACCAAAAACACAGGACAAATATTGTAGCAACTGACCTCAACTAACTACATTCTTTGTTGCTTCTGGATATACATTCACTCTTACTCTTCTTTGCCACGGGGTTTAGGAGATTAAATGGCCAGCATTACAGGAGGCTCTGAGGAAAATACAAGACAGTCTAAATGGTATGACTGCTTTCCTCTAGATGTTAAAATAGAAATAGGCAAGAGAAACACACAAATGGGTAATGGCAGCACAATACATTTTGTGCCATGGTAGAGGTCTAATGGTACATAAATAAGACCCATTCACTACGTGTTTACTGTCTCTGCCCCAACTTTAGTGCCTTATAGCTATTGCTTCATACTAGTAACTACTGATACAGTAAGCAGAATCTAGATATGCTTTCTGGAAAACAAAGACAAAATCAGAGTTGCATTTTTGTTTTGATTTTCTTTTTTTTAATTGAAAGATGTCTCCATAGTTAAAAGGAAGAAAACTAAGGAAAAACAAGAGTACATAATGAAAAATTTAACGTATTTTAAAAGATGATTTCTGAAAAGTACTAAAAACATTCATGTATGTGTGTATAAACATACACTTACATGTATATAATATGGATTACAAAGATAGATTCTGAATCATGAACTATGAAGTTTGAAATATATATTCTTTTCAACAAGCTGACTCTTCAAAATGTTACTATGACCTATAGAGGTTTATGATGATAGGTGTGTCAGAACTCGTTAGACATTTAATATAATTTCCTTCCACTGTGAGTTATGGAGTTACTCTCACTGTTTTTTTCTGCCTCTGAGCTGCATCACTGTTTCTCAGAAACAGAGGTTGAAATGCGCTAGGGAAGAACCTCAGGTACAGAACACAATCTATTTTTAGGCTTTAGCTCACTCTGACGTGAATGCAAGATCCACTGCAGCTACGGTACCTGGGAATTTCCCGTGCTTAGTAAACAAGGTCAGTATACAGCACTCATGTATCTGGAGCTGTAAAATTCACCAGATATTTGACATCAATTTTAATGAAAGGTTCAAAAAAGCTTGAAAATTTTACAAGTGCCAAATCGGATCATTGTAATGAACGAAGAGAAGGCTAGATGGAAAATGCTTTAGGGATTCAACAAAACAAGTGGGGAGAGAAAGATGGAGAGGAGAAAGAGGGAAAGAAAGGATAGGGGAAGGGAAGAGGTAAAACTGATGCCCTATTGTATGTGATGTTTGCAATCGATATTTTCATCTATACCAGCTCAAATGTTTTTATATATGTTTCTATACTTAACACTTATCTGAGCCTCATTCGGCTCATTATTTAAACCAACAAAAACAACAACAAAACAGTGTGGCTATTATCCTTTTCGAGAAAGGGAGATTCAGGGTCATCTGCATCATCTGGCTCTGAAGTGAGTTGTTTCTAGGAAGTGAAACCTGCTGTCTTTAGAAAGGAACACCTTCAACGTTTTGTGATAGTCACTACTTACAAGACTGCTGCTCACAGCATGTATGTCAAGCATGCAATATGCCCTTCAAAGACTCAAACACGATTGAGAATAGCAGGAAACAGCTGGAAACAAGGCTACAACATATCAAGGCAAACATAAATTTTATCCTGAGGGTCATCTCTGTACTAATATTTTTATTTGCCTTAACAAATTCAGAGAAAGACATTTACATTCCACACACTGCAAACTCAGTAAATACAGTATGAATTAATCATGGGTTTCTTCCTTGAAAACTAGCCAAAGTATCAAAAGAAATTTCTCCTTCATTTAAAAATTTTACAAAAACGTTGAGGACTTCTCTTCTCAACATAGTATATGGTTTGGATCTGTGTCCCCACCCAAATCTCATGTCAAAGTGCAATCTCCCTCATTGGAGGTGGGAGCTGGTGGGAAATGGCTGGATCTTGAGGGTGGAGTTTCCCCTTTGGTGTTATTCTCATGATAGAGTTCTCATAAGATCTGGTTGTTTAAAAATATGTGGCACCTCCTCCCTCACTCTCTTCCTCCTGCTCTGGCCATGTGAAATTGTGCCTGCTTCTCCTTTGCTTTCTGCCATTATTATAAGTTTCCTGAGGCCTTTCTAATCACGCTTTCTGTACGACCTGTGGAACCATGAGCTGTTTAAGCCTCTTTTCTTTATAAATTACCCAGTCTCAGGTTTTTATTTATAGTAGTGCAAGAATGGACTAATACAGTGTTTCATGATTCACTTTCCCTGTGTTAACTGAAATCATTTTTGTTGCATCAATAACGACTTTAGACATATTCTAAATTCTCCAAGGGCTTAGACATTATATTGCTTGTGGAATATAGCAAACTTTAGTAATGTGAATATAAGTGCTCTTTCTTAGGCATGGCCTACCCAAAATTTTCATGTAGTATTTATTGTATTTACATATATGTATATCTTCCCACTACCACATTTTATGTGTAGATAAACAAAACTTCAAATTATATCCCCAGAATTAGCCTCTTCTTTCCCCATCTTTCAGTTCTATCATATTCTCTATTTATTTTCTTCTTAGGTAATATCTCTCCATATATGAGCAAAATAAAGATGTCTAGAAAAGAGAAGGAACAGAAATTAATGATCTCAAATTACTTTGTTAATACTTCTACTGGAGAACAATTTTAATATTATACATTACATTGTAGATAGTATTGTCTAGAACCTTCCCATTGTACCCCAGAAGGTGTCTGAAAAGAGAAAGAAGAAGAAACCAGAGCTTATTCATAATAATTGGGAGTGCCAGGATTTCATGGTTTGCAAGGTACTGAATCACAGAAAAGAACTCTCTCTTCCACAGTGTTTATACCAATGCTGGATAAAGAACGTTTATTGGCCTTGCTACAATTATGAGTTCGTATGTGGATCAGTCACTGTTTTTAGGTTACACAGACCTTAATATTGCATCTCCCTGATTTGAAGAAAGAAAGGCCAAGAATTTAACAATTTCATGTGGTGCAGGAGGAGTGAGGTATAGCCAGAAAAAATAAATTAATTAATACATATCTACTCCACTTGATTTCCCTTAATTTTGGTCTTCTCATTCATAAAGTGTAGATAATGGCCACAATCTCATGGGTCTACAGTAAACATTGAATGAAAGGACATATATAAATCTGGCACATGGGAGCTGCCCAATAATTACTAAACTGAAATTGCAGAACATGGTGATTGCATCTAAGAATTCTATGATCAGTTTTAAACATCTTTATATGTATGTAAATAGTATTTTAGCAGTAGTAAGGCTACATAAATAAAATCCCACCTGTCTTAATTCAAGAGTTGAAAGAAAACTGTAAGTCACCAAATGACTGAAAGTTGTAAGTCTGGTGTAGAAGTTTTTACCTGACTAACTTACCACAACTGAAGGTCACTCATTCCACAATAATCTCATCACTAATGAATATGAAATTACAATGCAACATAGGCTTATGAAGTTATGTGATGATTTCTCAATTTTTGCACTCTGTAGGTTAATCAGTGATGTTGTTCTCATTTCAAAAAGTCTCTAATGTCAATCTCACTATTCATGTCACAGCATTAACAAGCAGAACTGTCATTTAGAGATATACACTAATGACACTGTAGCTCAATAAAATAGCTATTTGATGTCCCAAACTGACTGACAACTGTTAGGAGAATTGTTTTAATATCTCAGATCAAAAGTTCACAAAATAATTGGCAGGATGAGAATTATCTAACAAGAAACATTTCTACTTTCTTTCTGACTGAAAGCCTAGTGTTTGTATATTTTATGTGTCCTATATGCTACATGACATATATTCTCTCTCAATTCAGGCTTTCCACAGCCTTTTTATATTTTAAAGTATAAATGTAATACCTCTACAGCTATCGAGCCTTCCTAAATTATTTATTATCCCCAAATGGAATCATGGAAGTGATTCTCTACTCCAACAGAAATAAATGCTCTCAAATTACTTTGTTAATATTTCTGCTAGAGAACAATTTTAATATTATACTTTACATTGTAGATATTATTGTCTAGAACCTTCCCATTGTACCCCAGAAGTTGTCTAGAAAAGAGAAGGAAGAAGAAACCAGACCTTGTTCATAATAATTCAGACACTTCATTTTCCTAGTAAACACAGTCGTGGAAATTCTTTCAGAGAACAAGGCATCTGTAGCTCATCTCAAAGGAATATATTTTGATTTAAGAATATAAAGATTAAAATATATATTAGATAGAAAGATGTGAAGTCCATCTTTTTCAAAATAATGTATTTTATGGAATTCATAAAAAATAACTAGAGGAAAATCTTCAACCAACCCACACTTACTGGAGCAGAAAATGAGACCTTGTTTTTGAAAAGCCTAAAGCATCTAACCTTTACAAAGAAAAGTACAGTTACCTCTGAGGGGCATAAAGGATTTTGGCAAAATGGCTATGGAATACTAGCAAGAATAGTGTAGAAAAAATCAGTTCGTCAAACAGAAGAACCCTAAGAGATAACTTATGCAGAGGTGGAGCATTCAAAAGACCTGTTTCTAGGGTAAATAAAAATTCTTGACAGGGATTGATGGATGAAACAAAATTCTAATGTACGTTTGGGGTTCACTTCATTGGTTTAGTGTTAAGCTTCTAAATTTTGCTATAGGTTAACAATTATCTTTAAATTTCAACCTTCCGTATTATGTTGGAAGACACAAATGAGCTTACATTTGTCATTTTTTGTATCCTATGGTAACCAAAATGATTGTAGAAAAATTAAAACTATCAGTTAAATAAATTAAAGCCTATATTTTAGATGCCAGTTAAGTACTCTATGCTAAATATCATAAAATTATAGTGTAATACTTTGAGATAAACTTATATAATACAATATGTATCACAAAATACATACAATTATCTATTAAACATAATTTGAACTACAATTTAGACAAAAAAAAAACACCTTTTAAAAGGCATATTCCTTAGGGATATGGCTTCAATAATGTAAGGAGAACTTTGGTCTTAGGAAAATATAAGAGATGGACTGGGATTTTTACTTTCAATCTGGAGGCTGTAAGAAATTGTCAATGTTTACTTAACAATACATAAGGGCCAAATATGTGCCTCTGATTCTGGATGAATGACTTCAAGGTGAATGTAAACTGCCCCAACTGTAATTAAAAAAAAAACAAAACTGTATCTGGTTTTGCTATGACTTATACTCAGCCATCATTACACAGATTCATCTCCTGTGTAATAATTGTCATTTGTTGGTGAAAAAATTCTAAAAAAACATGCAGTTACCAGAGTCACTACTGAAGAGCATTACTATGGCCATTGATGACCAAATCACAGATTCCTAGTGGGGATCATAAGAATTGAAATTTAATAGGAAAATTAAGTGGAATCCAATGTGCATTCTATAACAGCATTTTAGTAATTGCTATGTTATCTTTTCCTTTTTTAAAATGTAAATTGAGGGCCCTGGATGATTTTGAAATCTGTGATGCATATGAACAATAGCTCAGACATTGCCTTCCTTAAGTAAGTGAAAATGGAATACGTGGCAAGAATGTCACCCAAATAAAATTGAGAAAATCAGCTCCTATGTATGTTACACTTTAAGCATAAATCATCACTCTTTGCAAGATTAAAGAATTGACAAAACTGAAATCACTGCTGTATCTAGACACTGACCTAATCAATTGGTTTGATTTCCTTCCATTACATCTATGAAGATGATAGCCAAGGAAATATATTATCTCTCCTGAAATGCCTTTAAAATGATATATAGCATAGTGTAACATTTGAAAAATCAAATATTTACAGGAGACAAGCAAGTAAGGTGAAAGTTAAATAATATTTATCTTATTGTAACCAGCTGGAGCATTCGTGAGCCATCTATGAAGGACAACTGAACAAAAGGTAGAAACAAGTTAGCCACTCATCTTTATTTAATTTTTGCCATGCAGGAATACAGAAATGCAATATTGTTTAAATTCAGGAACAGGATTTCTGGCACTTCTAGTTTTTTAAGAAAATTTAAAACAAATTTTATGTGAAAAATTGCTATCTTTAAATGCTAGGAACTGGCTCTAATACTTTAAAAATGAAAATCAACATTTACTTCCTCTCTTTATATATATATATACCTACTTTTATGTGTGGGTACAGACATAAACATTCTATATAAATATGTGTATATGTTATATTATAAATATGTATGTATATGTGTGTGTATATATATACATAAATGAAGATATAAAATTTACTTCTTGACTTTGCTGTCTTGCTTTATTGGTATAATTTAGTATTTACTTTCCTATTCTTTATTTACAAGAAATATGTGAAAGGTCATTTTTGTCTCTTCTAAAACATCTGCAGAAATGCAATATTTTTTAGCTAAATGAAATAAATGCATATTATATATGGTGCTCAATATGTTCAGTCAATAACACAAAACATAAAATTCTAGTATAATAGTTTTAGAATAAAATTAAAAGTGAGCATAGAGAGAAATGAGTGCATTTGCCTAAATGGATGTAATTGATTCTTACATGTCTTGTGTTCACAAAAGACCCTCATCAAATGTTAAGCTATATTGTGTATGTGGCACTATGGGAGAAATCTGAAAAGTACATTTGCTAAAACAGGAAATAAAGCATGCATACAGATAAAGAGTCTTTTATATACCACATGACCATTTGTATTTTAAAATGTAAATAGGTGCTATATGAATGAATAATCTGCATAACACAAAAGAGAAGGCAAATAAATACTAGAAGAAAAAGCAGATCTGGATTAAAAAAAGTTGTGATCATTTTAGTAGCCACTTAATATCTTATATCACTAAAAGAAATATTGAAATCCTGTTCAGGATACTCAGAAGTATTGACCTGTTAATGAGAAACAACAGAGTCACGGGGTCTTGGGGAAAGAAGTTAGAAGGTCGAGATTCTTTAACCAGTCCTATCTCTTAAAACTACATGTCCATAAATGATTATTTGAACTCCTTTCACATTAGAAAATTAATTCTATCATTAGCTTTATGAGAATCAAACAATAAAATAATGCATATTTGAAAAGTTCTTGTATACTCTAAAAATACTATGCAGTTCTTCAATAATAGAGCAAGTTAGTCAGGACTTGCTCATGGTTGTGATGAGGAATTCCCATTCCAAGTGAACAATTATGACTGTTCAGTAGTAACTTAAAATGTGCTATCTGGTAGGTCTGTGGAATACCTATGCCTACCAAATGTGTGCCACGTCATACTCACTTTGAACATCATACCAATCTTTCAACAATTCTCAAATTAACTCACAGATGCTTTGCAACACTGCTCTCTGCACCTAAGGGCACATTCAGTTTCAAGACAGAGAAGGCTTCAGGAGGCTAATGGTAATACGGAGGGGGATATTTGTACCACTACAACTTTGAGAGTGTATCATGGGTGGTCATTGAAAGTTTTGGATTAAATAGATTAAAGAAAATCCAATAAACTTAAATTTACTCTGTCTTTGTGCTATTTATTTATTTATGTAAATAATTTAGTTTTAGTTTGATACAGAGCATACATGGCCACAATTATGCACTCCTCCCAGTATCTACATTCATTACAACATGAAATTGTATTTCTTCCCATCAAGTATAGGGTATGTTGCCTAATCCCTTGAATCTTGGCTGGTACTGTGACTTGCTTTAACTAATAGAATGTGGCAGAATTGGAATACACCAGTTCCAAATTTAGGTCTTGCTCTCCTCCACTCTTTCTCTACCAAGCACTGGATGTGGACAAGCCCAGGGTGGTCTGCTGGATGATGAGACACATGTGACCCAGTCACTATTTTCATCCCAACCAGCATCTAACTATTGTGCATCTAACCACAGAAGCATAAGGAGCTTAACAATGGCAGAACAACTGCCTAAATGAGCGGAGACCAATTTTCCACAGAATCATAAGCTAAATAAATGTCTGTTGTAATAAGGCTCTAAATTTGGGATAATTTATTAAACAGCAGAAGCTAATTAATATAATGGTTTTGTGCTTCTGTTTTCTTATCGGTAAAATGAAATTAGCAATATTACCTATTTTGTCTGGGTAACCTGAGAATTAAATTAGCAAACATATTACAATGCATTGAACAGTGCCTGGCATTCAGTAAGAACTAGCAATGTTATTTGAATTTAATTTGCTTGGAGCAAGTGATTCAAAGGCTCTCTATTTTGACTTGCCATGTATTACCTGGAACACAAAGTGAGATAAAACATGAGTGCATGAGAAATGCAATATCCTCATCATCTTTCCCTCCCTCCTTCCCTCCCTGGTTCCCTCCCCCCTTCCTCCTTCCTCTCTTTCTTTCTTTTTCCCTTTCTTCTCTTTCTTTTCTTTTTCTGTCATCTCTTTCTCATTCTAGTGATCTCTTGCTGTTCTTTATAGCACTATATAGGAGGACAGAAGCCTTATGCTAAAGAAAATAAACACCAGACATCTATATAAGAGAAACGTCTTGAATACAATGCTCTTGATGCCAAATAGATATTAATTTTTCAGTTTGGTTTCCCCTATTATTTTATTCAAAATGCCAATATACACATGTACCAACATTATTTTACACTTCCCTGAGTCTCTATTTCTTTTACTATTAAATGGAAGGAGTAACGTTTTTGCCCTGCATACTTTAAATGGATAGTTTAGGGATAAAATGAAATGATGGATTTAAAAATATTTTGTGACTGACAAAGCCTATGCAAATGTAAATGATGAAAGCGTATATTATTTTACTGGCTATACCAAAGTGCTCTATTGATTCATTTCACATTTCTTGTCTCAGAAGGAGAGAAAAATCTATAAATGACCCTGGCAGTACCATGGAATGGGTGAAGTTGTCTTCTAAGTCCAATTTCTTCTGGCATCTTCAAGTAACTCACAGCAAAGAGGTCAGCTGAGTCATATTTCCCACAAGCAGATGACCCCAGCAAGTGTGTTTTCGCCACTAGCAATGCGCTTGTGAATCTCAACATTCACGGTCAGTGCTTATGAGCTGACAGCTGGGATTTAAAATACTTGTAGCTAAGTCATAAGAGCAGCTGAAAAGCACAGGCCATGTGCTGCAGGTGTGTACTAAATACCCTCAAATACATCAAATACACATTGACATGCATTAACAAAACATTTAACAGTGAAAGTTCTTTTCAGTAGTCTTCTTTGGGGATAAGCTCCAGAATGTTATCAGTAGACTTTATGTCTTATTCATAGGAAAACAGTCACTGTTCTTAGCCAAGCAGCATGTTCAGACAGAGTGGTGTTCACATGGCAACCACCATCAGACCCCATGGAATTTGGTAACCTGGCACATCTTGGCTTTGCACCTCATCTGTCTGGACTGGACATTTATTCAATAGGTGTTTGTGGTGCAGACAGAATTCTATCTATCTCATTACAATCCTCTGCATTGACTTCATTGGCTACAAAAATAGAGTACACAGTAAACCCTGGGCTCAAATTTCCAGGAAGCTTAAGTTTACATTTCTGTGTTTTTTTTTTTTTTCTCTACTTAAGTGTACATATCTACTTCATGTGCTCATGCTATTCTGACTGTTTCAAGTGCTCATTATCCTTTTCCAAGTCCCCACTATGTTCTACATTGGCCTAACCTTTCATGAATGCTACATGAATACCATAAATTCCTCCAACTGGACATTTTACTTATTTTTTATTGGAAAATAATTGGATTAAACCATTGTGTAACAAGCTGTGAATTATTTCCCATATATCTTCGTAGAATGTATAATAGTAGAAGAGTAATGAATGTATATTAGTAGAAGAGAAGAATGTATATTAGTAGAACAAGCTGTGAAATATTTCCCATATATCTTCTTAGACTGTATATTAGTCAGGGTTCTGCAGAGAAACAGAACAAATAGGAGATTCATTATAAACTTCTGGCTCACATACTATGGAGACTGATAAATCCCACAGTCTGCTCTCTGCAGGAGACCCAGAGAGGCTGATGGTACAGTTGAAGGGTCGGAGAGCCCGAGAGCTAATGAATGGTGTAGAGTCCAGTCTGAGTGTAAAAAGCTGAGAACCAAAAAGTTAGGAGAAATCTATGTCCCAATTCAACTAATCAGCGAGGAAGAGAGAGTAATTCAACTTTTCTTCACTTTTCTGTTCTATTCAGGCCCTCAGAGGATCAGATGATGCCTATCCATATTGAGGAGAACCACCAGCTTTATTCGGTTCACAAGGTAAAGGGCTAATCATTTTCAGAAACACCCGTATAGACATGCTCAGAAATGTTTAACCAATTATTTGGGTATCCCTTAGACCACTCAAGTAGACACATAAAATTAACAAGATGCTTCATAACAGACATCTTTCAAGCCAGCCAGAGCCTAATATACATTCTTCTTCAGTGGATTGTGTTGAAATGTAGATTTATCTGAATTAAATTTAAATTTTATAGTAGCTATATTAAAGTAAAGTAAACAAGAAATAGTTGACATTAATTAAAATAATACATTTTATTTAACCTAATATATGCAAAAAATATTTTAACACTTAATCAGTGTTAAAATTATTTGTTTTTTGAGACAGATTCTCACCCTGTCACCCAGGCTGTAGTACAATGGTGTGACCTCGGCTCACTGCAACCTCTGCCTCCCGAGTTCAAGCAATTCTGATGACTCAGCTTCCTGAGTAGCTGGGATTACAGGCACTTGCCACCACATCTGGCTAATTTTTTGTATCTTTAGTAAAGATGGGGTTTTACCATGTTGTCCAGGCTAGTCTTGAACTCCTGACCTTGTGATCTACCTGCCTCAGCCTCCCAAAGTGCTGGGATTACAAGTGTGAGTCACCACTCCTGGCATTAAAATTACTAATAAGGAATTTTATGTTCTTTATACTAAGTTTTCAAAATCTGATATTTATTTTACACTTTCAGCACATCTCAATCTGGCCACTAAAATTTCAATTGTTAAAGTATGTTTTGAGTCATGTTTAATGAAAAAAATATTGTGCACCATCTCAGCTTCTAAATTCAAGTTCAAAAAAATTACAAATTTAGACCTTGATCTGCAGTAGCCACATTGCAGGCGCTTAACACACAATGAGTGGCTACAAGTTGACTCTAGACTTAGTTTTCCTGGATTTACATACATTCGTTACACAAGCTTTGTTAGACAATTCCTGTTCAGGTGGAGTTTTTCAGGTCATGCAAGCCATAAGTATGTGGTTTGTACACTATTGTTGTTTATATTTTATCAAAACCGAGGAAGAAAGTAGTGAAAGTCAGATAAATTTACAATTCATTTAAATTTAATCAAGTGAATTTGAGTCTATATCCTGACTTTGCCACTTAGCGAATGTGGGATATAAGGAAATTTTCTCACAGAAAAACAGGAATAATAACATTTACCTCATAGTGGTTTCTAAGAGTTATTTTAGATAACAAATATAAAAGTATGTAAAGCACTTAGCTCAGGACCTGGCAAAGATTAACTTCTCAGTCTAAAATAACAATTACAGCTTATCTGGTTTACAGCTTTGGCTTTTTGATAATAGTCTGTTTGATCTTAAGAATTTTAAGATGAATATTTTATAAACTCTAATTTGGATCTTCTTAAATGTTTTTTCTTTCCTTTAACTTTTCTTGTGGGAGTCTGAAACCTTTTTGGTTTTTGTTTAAACACTATTCTTTAGAGAAAATGCATACTTAAAGTAGGAGACCTAAACAAAGAACTATTTCAATCATGTGGATGAGTGTGAGAAGAGAACTGAACAGTCTACAGATAGCAGCAGTGTTTCACACATTTATTGTGAGTCTACAACATACCTCCACATGCCTGGGCAATAATATGAGACCATCTGTGAGCTGACCATGCAGGACATGATTACCTCCATGAAACTGCTCTTGTTCCTTTCTCTTTCCACCTCATCTGCAGTTTAGGTCCCAAAACGAATAGAAAAAAATGTAAATGTGTAGTACAAATTTTAATTTAAGCATTTACTAGCCTTTCCTCCTGTAGATATTTCTAAAGACAACTTGAGAAGTTCGAAGTTTCCTTTATTTATCCTGTTCCTGAAAAAATCAGTTTATTTTCTGTCCCAGACTAGTATCCTATCACTTTATGATCATTCCTGCTCCAATGATGTAATTCTCATCTGGAATATCTCTTAATTTTTTTCTTATTTATTGAAATCTCATTCCTCAAGACTTCTTTAAATTCTTCAAGTCAACTAAAGTATCCTGTTATGTATAAAAGATTCTGTGATGGTTATAGTTAATCTTCTGTCTTCTTGCTATGAATTTTTCTTACAAATTGAATTAATGCTGCAAACTCAGCACTTAATTGCTGTTTTCTCTATTTTGTTTCCATTCATCTTACCTCCTAACTGTGTTGCAGATTCCTTAAGGGCACAATTATAAGCATATGCTAGATATAGGTTAATGCTTGTCAGTTGGTTTCTCACCAAAGGCTTCAAGTCAATCATTAATTTAAGAGGCAAATTTGACATCAGAGAAAAGCTTTTATACTAATAAACTATAGGTGTTAAACTAGTGTGGTATGCTACAGGCCTATTTCAAATTCAATATACCAAGGCATAAACTCAACAAAATGTTTGCCTTTGTCATCTTAATCTCCTAATATTTGATATTCATCTTAAATTTTACTTTAGTTAGTTGGACTCCACCTAAAGGAATATTGGGAAGATGTCTCATTACAAAATGTTAAACAGGGGACATTTTCTCCAACACTTTTCCATTCTTTGTATTATGTTTTAATATGAACATATTTACCAGCTTAGGATGGCAATCAATATGACCATATGAACAGTGCTAATACAGGGTGTTGTCACCCTCATTCTAACGTTCTGTCAATTGGTGAAATGAGTGCTTCACCTCCTTAGACAGACTTATTGGTAAGGGATCTTTTGGAGTTCTAGCTTGTCAGCTCTAAAGAAAAAAACCTTCTCCCCATGCCTCCTCACCTCCAAAATATTTGAGTTTCAGAATTAAAAAGTAAAGTTTCACTTGTTACCTGGCCATCATATCTCTTTTTGGCTGTAACCCAGGTTAAGATATTGAACCTCTTGCACAGCAATGGCCAAGGAGTGGAGGACCCCATAAATCTCAGATACTGCTGACATCACAAGATGGGACTATATTTTTTGTAGTATATATACTATTTCTGTTGTAATAAGTGAGTTTTAAGTTAAACTAAATTATTCCTTTTCTGTTCAAGTTATAATTGTTAAGGATGATTTCTCCTGTTTTGAAAAAATTACATAAAGAGGAAAAGTTATTTTAAAATGTTTATAGGAGAAAAATAATAGAATAATACTTAGAACTTAGCTGGGTAGAACAAAGAAAGAAAACGTTTGGTATTTATCAGGGTCTTTTTATGGAAATCCCAGCAAACACAGAAAGTAAAAAACTAGACTTGTTATCACATTGGTGAAATGTGAAGGCAGGGCTGGAGTAAGGGATTTTTTTTTTAACCTTTATGATTACTCTTACTCTGTTTTACATATGGTTTACTGTGTATTCTCCTAAGACCTTTTATTAGATAGTAAATCTCTTGAGTAAAAGACTCATCATTTTTCATTACCTTTATTGAGTTCCTATTATGTGCCAGGAATTAATTCAATTAAATTTTATCTCATATATTAATCTAGACATGTTGGGTTCTCAACATTATTTATACTTAAAATACTTCAGCATTATAGGATTACCCTCTTAAACATCACATTTTACAGTGTGGAAAGTATAGAAGTCATAAGAAATCAGATACCGTCTACAGGACTGATAAAACAGATGCTATAATTAATTTGATAACAATTTTTATACATCACCTATCTTTCTCTCACAAAGGTAGAGGGTAAACATTGTATTTGCCATTTTAGGTGCTTTTATAAATGTTTACATATTTGCAATTTCACATTAATTGGATTCTGTTTGAGAAAATGACCATTTTATGAATATAATACAACATATTATTTCGTTCATTGAAAATACATCTGCATTTGGTGCCATTGATGTCTTTATCGGTGTACTACTAATAAAACAGAGCCATTCAACTAGATATAATATTATTCTCAGACATTTGTAGAGCTTCTATTTTTATAATTAGAAGTAACTTTTTTTTTACCTTTTAGGTTCAAGGGTACATGTGCACGTTTGTTATGTAGATAAAGTGCATGTCACTGGAGTTTGGTGTACAGATTATTTCATCACCCAGGTAATAAGCGTAGAATCTGATAGGTAGTTTTGAGATCCTCTCTCTCCTTTCACTCTCCACCCTCAAGTAGGCCCTGGTGTCTGTTGTTGCCTTATTTGCATCCACATGTATTCAATATTTAGCTCTCACTTATAAGTAAGAACATGTGGTATTTGGTTTTCTGTTCCTGTGTTAGTTTGCTTAGGATTATGACTGCCAGCTTCATCTATGTTTTTGCAAACAACATGGTCTGATTCTTTTTTATGACTGTGTAGTACTACATAATATATATATGCTACATTTTCTTTATTTAGTTCATGGGCATTCAGGTTGATTCCATGACTTTGCTATTGTGAATAGTGCTGTGATGAACATATGTGTCCATGTGTCTTTATGTTAAAACAATTTATATTTCTTTGGTTATGATACAGTTTGGATATTTGTTCCTGACCAAATCTCATGTTGAACTATAATCCCCAATGTTGGAGCTGGGGCCTTGTGGGAGGTATTTTGATCATGATGGCAGATCCCTTATGAATGGCTTGGACCATCCCCTTGGTGATAAGTGAGCTGTTGCACTGAGTTCTCACAGATCTGGCAATGTAATTGTATGTGGCATGTCTTGCTTTCCTTCTTACCATATGATGAACCTGCTTCCCCTTTGCCTTTCACTATGATTGGAAGCTTCCTGAGGCATCCCCAGGAGCAGATGCCACCATGCTTGTTGTAAAGCCTGCAGAACAATGAGTCAATTAAACCTCTTTTCTTTATAAACTATCCAGTTTCATATATTTATTTATAGCAATTCAACAATGGCCTAACACAGAAAATTAATGGCAGGAGTGAGGCATTGTTATAAAGACACCTAAAAATGTGAAAGCAGCTTTGGAACTGGGTAACAAATAGAAGTTGAGTTTGGAGGCCTCAGAAAAAGACAGTAAGATGAGGGAAAGTTTGGAATTGCAGAGACCAGTTAAATGGTCATGATCAAAATGGTGATAGTGATGTGGACAGTGAAGTCCAGGCTGACAAGGTCTCAGATGCAGGTGAAGAACCTATTGGGAACTGGAGCAAAGGTCATGTATGTTAATAACAGAGCAAAAAAATGTGGCTGTATTGTGTCCCTATCCTAGGGATCTATGAAATTTTAAACTTCATAGTGATAGTTTATGTTATCTGGTGAAATAAATTTCTAATAATCAAAGCATTAAAGATATGGCCCGACTGTTTCTAACAACCTACACATGGATGTGGAAGCAAAAAAAATGACTTAAAGTTGGAATTTATATTTAAAGGGAAGTGGAGCATAAAATTTAGGAAAATTTGCAGCCTGGCCATGTGGAAGAGAAAGGAAAAGCTTTTTGGGGAGACAAATTCAAGAAGGCTATGGAGCAACCACTTAGTAGAAAAATTTGCATAACTAACAGGGAGCCATGTGCTGATAGCCAAGACAATGGGAAAAAGGCTTTGAAGGCATTTCAGAGACTTTTGAGGGAGCTCCTCTGTATTAGTTCTTTCTCAAGCTGCTAATGCATACCCGAGACTGAGTAATTTATGAAGGAAAAAGGTTTAATTGACACATTGTTCAACATGGCTGGGGAGACCTCAGGAAACTTACAATCATGACAGAAGAAGTAAATGTGTTCTTCACATGGCAGCAGTAAGGAGAAGTGCTGAGCAAAAGGTGAAAAGTTCTTCATAAAACCATCAGATATCGTGAAAGCTCACTCACTATCATGAGAACAGCAGCATGGGGTAACTGCCTCTATGATTCAATTACTTCCCATTAAGTCCCTCCCATGACACAAGGGGATTATGGGAACTAGAATTCAAGATGAGATTTGGGTGGAGACAAAGCCAAACCATGTCACCCTCCCTTCACAGGCCCTGAAGCCTAGGAGGACTGAATGGTTTCATGGGCCAGGGCCAGGGCCCTATGCTCTGTGCAGCCTCAGGACACTGTTTCCCACTTCCCAGAGACTCCAGTTCTAGCTTCAACTCAAAGAGCCACAGATATAGCTCCAGCTGCTACTTCAGAGGGTGATATGCATAAGCCTTGGTGGCTTCCATCTGGTGTTAAGCCTGTAGGTGCACAAAGTGCAAGAGTTAATAATACTTGGCACCCTCTTCCTAGATTTCAGGGGATGTATGAGAAAGCCTGGGTGCTCGATCAGAATCCTGCTGCAGGGGAGGAGCCCTCACAGAAAATCCCTACTAGGGCAATGCCAAACGGAAGTGTGGGGCTGGAGCTCCCACATAGTGTCCCAATGGGGCACTGCCTAGTGAAGCTGTGAGAAGGTGGCCACAGTCTCCCAGACACCAGAGTGGTAAAGCTACTGACAGCTTGCATACTGTGCCTGGAAAAGCCATAGGCACTCAACAATCTGTTAAAGCAATTGTGGGGGCTGAATCCTGCAAAGCCACAGGGGTAGGATGCCCAAGAACTTGGGAGCCCATTGCTTTCATTAATGTACCCTCGATGTGGGACATGAAGTCAAAGAAGATTATTTTGGAGCTTTGGGATTTAATAACTGCCCTGCTAAGTTTTGAATTTTCATGGGGCCTTTAGTCCCTTTATTTTGGCTGATTTCTCCCTTTGGGAAGGGGAGTGTTTACACAATGTCTATACTCCCATTGTATCTTGGGACTAAATAAATTGTTTTTGAATTTACAGGCGCATGGGTAGAGGAAATTTGCCTTGTCTCAAATAAGACTTTAGAATTTCGACATTTGAGTTAATGCTGGGAAGAGTTGTGATTTTGGGGAACCGTTACAAAGGCATGATTGTATTTTGCAATTTGAAAAAGATACGAGATTTGGGAGGGGCCAGAGTTAGAATTATATACTTTATTTTCCCCTCTGAAACTCATGTTGAGTTGTAATTCACAATGTTGGAGATATGTCCTGGCAGGAGGTTTGGGGTCATGGAGGGGCAGATTCCTCATGAAAGGCTTGGGCCCTCCCCTTGGTGATCAGTTAACTCTCTGAGTTCTGATGAAATCTGATTATTTTAAAACGTGTGTCACCTCCACCTTAACCCTACACTCTTGCTCTCATTCTGATATGTGATGTGCTTGCTCCCCCTTTGCCTTCTACCATGATTGGAAACTTCCTGAAGCTTCCCCGTAAGCAGATGCCACCATGCCTCCTGTAAAGCCTGCAGAACCACGAGCTAATTAAACTTCTTTCCTTTGTAAATTACTGAGTCTTAAGTATTTATTTATACTAATGCAAGATTGGCCTAACACAGGGTATATACCCAATAATGGGATTGCTGGGTTGAATGCTCCTTCTGTTTTAAGTTCTTTGAGAAATCACCACACTGCTTTGCACAATGACAACAAATTTACATTACCAACAGCAGTGTATAAATGTATTCTTTTCTCCACAACTTAGCCAGCATCAGTTGTTTCTTGGCTTTTTAATAATAATAATTCTGACTTGTATGACATGATACTTCATTGTGGTTTTAATTTGAAGTTCTCTAATGATTAGCAATGTTAAGCACTTTTTTCATATGCTCATTGGCCACATGTATGTCTTCTTTTGAAAAGTATATGTTCCTGCCCAAAGTAACTTATAGATTCAATACTATCCCCATCAAGTTACCATTGACTTTCTTCACAGAATTGGAAAAAAAAAACTACCTTAAACTTCATATAGAACCAAAAAAGAGCCTGCATAGCCAAGACAATCCTAAGCAAAAAGAACAAAGCTGGAGGCAACACTCTACCTTACTTCAAACTATACTACAAGACTACAGTAATCAAAACAGCATGGTACTGGTGCCAAAACAGAGATATAGACCGATGGAACAGAATAGAGGCCTCAGAAACAACACCACATATCTACAACCTTCTGATCTTCTACAAACCTGACAAAAACAAGCAATGGGGAAAGGATTCCCTGTTTAATAAATGGTGTTGGGAAAACTGGCTAGCCATGTGCAGAAAGCAGAAACTGGACCCCTTCCTGACACCTTACACTAAAATTAACTCCAGATGAATTAAAGACTTAAACATAAGACCTAACACCATAAAAACCCTAGAAGAAAACCTAGGCAATATCATTCAGGACATAGGCATAAGCAAGGACTTCATGACCAAAACACCAAAAGCATTGGCAACAAAAGCCAAAACAGACAAATGGGACCTAATCAAGTTCCACAGCTTCTGCACAGCAAAAGAAACAGTCATTAGAGTGAATCGGCAACCAACAGAATGGGAAAAAAATTTTGCAATTTACCCATCTGACAAAGGGCTAATATCCAGAATCTACAAAGAACTAAAACAGATTTACTAGAAAAAAACCAAACAAACCCATCCAAAAGTGGGCAAAGGATATGAACAGACACTTCTCAAAAGAAGACATATATAAGGCCAACAAACATAAGAACGAATGTTCATCATCACTGATTATTAGAGAAATGCAAATCAAAACCACATTGAGATACCACCTCACGCCAGTTAGAATGGAGATCATTAAAAAATCTGGAGACAACAGATGCTGGAGAGGATGTGGAGAAATAGGAACATTTTACACTGTTGGTGGGAGTGTAAATTAGTTCAACCATTGTGGAAGACAGTGTAGAGCTTCCTCAAGGACCTAGAAATAGAAATTCCATTTGACCCAGCAATCGTATTACTGGGTATATTTCTAAAGGATTATAAATCATTCTATTATAAAGACACATGCACATGTATGTTCATAGCGGCACTGTTTACGATAGAAGAGACCTGGAACCAACCCAAATGCCCATTGAAGATAGACTGGACAAGGAAAATGTGGCACATATACACCATGGAATACTATGCAGCCATAAAAAATGATGAGTTCGTGTCCTTTATATGGACATGTGGACATGGATCAATCTGGAAACCATCATTCTCAGCAAACTGACACAGGAACAGAAAATCAAACGCTGTATGTTCTTACTCTTAGACAGGTGTTGAACAACGAGAACAAATGGACACAGAGAGGAGCATCACACACTGGGGTCTGTTCAAGGGGCCAAGGGAAAGACAGTGGGCGGGGGGATGGGGAGGTTGGGAAGGGATAACATGGGGACAATAGCCAGATATAGGTGATGGGGATGGAGGCAGCAAACCAGATTACCATGTGTGTACCTATGCAACAATCCTGCATGATCTGCACATGTACCCCAGAACCTAAAGTACAATTAAAAAAATAATTAATTATATAATTAATTTTTTTTAAAGTAGGCTTGTAGGAAGAGAAATTAATTTAGAAATCTAGTTTAAGGCTTTCATTTTTCCAACAAAGTAACTGAGAAATATGATTTGCCAAGTAAAAATGCTTTATCCATGAAAAATATTACTGTTAAATAATGATGATTGCTGCTACCCTAAGAACATATATCAAACTATTATATGTTGATTATCATTTTGTCATAGATAAAAGAACAAACAGGTATTTTTTTGTATTTGAGGGGCAGAAAAAATGGTAAGTACAGAAATACAGATAGATAGGTAGGTAGATAGATAGATAAGACACATAGACACATAGATAGCTACAACGACAGAGATTTTGGACACATGTGATAGCATGTTTCTATATTATCTGAGATTACTGGCTTAGTCATGCCATTTATTTTGATTTACATATGGCCAATTTAGATATTCTGAGTCTTTTAAAAAATTATAAATGAAAATCACTACATCTTGACCTTTAGAGATATAGAAACCATGGTTTCTTTCCCCTTTTAAAAGAGAAATAGGCTGTTCTTAGGCTTCTTGGGTTTGAAAGTCAGTTTTCTTCCCCATTATCTCTAAAGTTGGCCTGCCACTATTTGTACAGGAAGGGTCAGCAAGTGTCGGGTTCTTCCTCTGCAAGTTCATTATTGTCTCATGCCAGATGAATCCTTAAGCTCTGTATTAGTTCGCTCTTGCATTGCTCTCAAGAACTAAGTGAGACTGGTTATTTGTTGAGAAAATAGGTTTACTTGATTCACAGTTCCACAGACTATACAGGACGCATGGCTGGGGAGGCCACAGGAAACTTGCAATCATGGCAGAAAATGAAGAGGAAGAAGGCATATCTTACACGGCCACAGAAAAAGAAAGAGACAACGGGCAGGGTGGAGGGTGTTACATACTTTAAACAAACAGATCTCATGAGAACTCACTTACTATCAAGAGAACAGCAAGGAGGAAATCCTCCTCCATGATCCAATCACCTCCCACCAGCCCTCACATCCAACACTGGGGATTGCAATTCAACATGGGATCTGTTTCATCAAGCTCTAAAAGCCATGTGTAACATCACTGTTGCATTCCTCTATGGCTCTCATTTTATGTTATATTACCATTTTATTACAAGAGTAAAATAATAACTTTACAGCAAATTTAGATTATTATTTCACCTAAACATTCTTCTGTTTCCTCATCCAGCCTTTTCGTATCAATCTACTTTGCATATTCATAAAAATAAAGCATATATTAATCATGGCCTATATTCTGGCCCTGATAATTGCTAGAAAGAGCTGACACAGCATGTTCCAGCAGTTATTTTTGAACACTTCGCTTTCCTCTAATAATGGTCTAGCCTTTAATAAATGTGTAATCTGTTTGTATGTCTAAGAAACATCACAACATATCCTTTTCCTGTAGGAACCAGACTGTTATTACCCTTTGTTTCCCTTCCTACTTCATCACCAATATAAAATCTTTAATTTCCTTTGCAAGCCTTTAAGAGAGGTTTGTCTAAACTTTAGGACTGAGACTTAGAATCTAGGATATGAATGAGATAATATTTTACTGAGTACTAATATATTTGAACACACAGTGGGTTTTTTTTAAAAGCTACAACATTTAGTATAGATTGTTCTGCCACACTTACCCAGAAAATAATTTTAACCCTTCTCAATAGAAGATTACAGTGAAAATGTCAAACAAGTCTATTGTTCCCTTTTCTTCATTTGAACATTTTTGTTATTTTACTGACACCAATAGAGCCATACAGAGACACTCCAGTTCTAAAAGTCAACATAAAATAACATGTAACAAAAGAATGGTACACTTAGGCAACAGCAATAGCTAGACTGGTATTTATCACATTTAATAGAAAAAAAAATGCAGTCTATATTTATTTCTTACATAAGAACATTCCTTTTCACAAATAAGTCCACGAATAGGCTATAAACAGTACATAATGCTTTAGCTTTTATTTTTGATCCATAATTACGTTTTATATCACCATGTAACATGAGAGATTGTTACTCAATTTTTGAATTTGCATTCTTTATGTCCTTATATTATATAGTCATTCATTCACAAAATATTTACAGAATGAATTTTTTGTCCCAGGCACTGCTCTATGTAGTTGGGGAACAAAGATTTCTTTATTTGTAAAGCTTTCTTTTGAGTCAGAGCAGGCAGGGGCAATGAACACAGTAAATGTAGGCATAAATATAAATACAAAGGAGATGAGTGCCATGGAAAAACAAGTAGAACAATGTAAGGGGATTTGGTATTGCAGCACTCAATAAGGTTATTTGGGTATTTCCTAGGCCAGAAAAAAAAAAGGCAATTAGAGCACAGGCTCTAAAGCTAGAGTGTCTAAGGTATCAAGAAACAATAAGCAGAGTAATAATGGTCAAGGTCAGAGAGGTCTCAAAGGCCTAACCACACAGGACTTTGCAGAATAGTGTAAGGAGCTTGCTTTTATTATCAGATTTACCAAATAAAAAGATGGGGCACTCAGGTGATATATTAATTTCAGGTAAACACCATTTTTAGTATATATATGTCTTATGCTATATTTGGGACATACTTATACTAAAAACGTATCTGAATAATTGTGGTATAAGTATGCTCCATGAAATATTTAGAACATAATCTTTAAAATGTTTTGGGTTTATCAGAAATATAAATCAAATTGGACATTCCGTATATTATTTGTCAAACCATGGGAGTGTTTTAAGCAGAGGAATTGCATGACCTGACATTATTTAAAAGGATCACTCTGGTTGCTGCCTAGAGAATGGACTGATGGTAGGGAGTTCAGGAAACAAGAAGATCTCCTGGGTGGCTTTTGCAGAGATAGAAATGAAAGATTATGGTGCCTAGAACCTGGAGGATAGATTGTGGTGCAGAAAAGAATGAGAAAAGGTAAGGCTAGAATGTAAAATAAAAGCAAGATACCTACTAACTGATATCTACCTATCTATCTAAACAGATATAGTTAATATAAATGTTTGCTTAATTTAATCTGATTGGTTTTGTGACCAATTCTCTCTAAAAATAAAAAAGAGGAAAGAAAGAATAGCCTCATTGCCGACCTGAATAAAAGAAGAAATGCAAAGGAGGATGCTGGACTAGAAATCACAACACTAGAGTTGTCACTTGTTTATATGTGACTTCAGATAAATCACAATCTCTCAGAACTCTCATTTTTTTATAAGCATGGACAAAAATGTCCATGTTTCTTACCTCACCAGGTTACTGTGAAAACCAGATGAATGTGGATACTTACGATCTCTAAAATGTGTCATGTAAGTACTCATTGTTATAAGTATTGAAGTTACAGGAAAATCATATGGGTAACATTATAAACACAAGAGAGGAAACAAAGGATTAAGTAAGCTGAAGAAATGTCATATTTCTTACTTCAAGGAAAAACTAAAAAACATTTCTTCCAGGCAACAAATCAAAGATGCCAGGAATTCATAATGGTCTTTGGAAGATCATGTACGTCTCTCCATTTTATCTTAAAAAACTGTCTTCTTTCTTCTTTCAATATAAGCAAGAAAACAACATATATTAGCACACATTCTTTTCAGTTTTAGATGTTTTCTACTAAGAGAAGTAAACTTAATGAACAACGAACACTCAATTGTTTTTTATCGCAGAAAATTACTTAGGAATCATAGTAGAATACTGTCAAGATGATTAATGAGAATATAATCTAAGATTCTAACATGGACCCAAAAAGAATAGGTCTGCTAGTACTGGAATCAGTGTATAAAATTAAGTAAGACTGAGAGAGAAATGTGGCAAGTGTCCATCTATTGATTCATTCATCAATTCATTTAATAATTACTTCTTGAGCACTCTCTATGTATAAAGGTCTATAGGATATTCAAAAAATAAAGAAAATAGAACCACTACTCTCAAAACACATATACATCAATAATTAGAATATTAGGTAGTTTATGATAAGTACTACAGGAGAAGTATAGATCATGTGTTATCGTAGTACGGAGGGAAGAATGGACACTGCAAAGGTTGATCAGAAAAATGCTGTGTTGTCAGATGGTGTCCTACCAGGTGGGATAAGGGAACCTGGTAGTGCCTGGCTGACTGTGGTTACAATGTAGAGAAAATGAAAGCAATGAACAGAGGTGTACAAGATGAGTTAACCCAACCTTATGGAAAATACTAAATATCAGATAAAAGAAGATGGTTTTATTATGTTGACAAAAGTTAGCTGTTGAAGGCTTTGGAGTTGACAGGACCATTAGAGTCAAGATTAAGAAAAATCAATCTGGCAGCATGTGTAGGAAGACTCGGATGCAGGGAGACAACTAGAAAACTATTACAATTGTCTCTTGGAAAGAAGGCAGTTGAATGAAAAGAATTTGTGAGGTGTGTATCAATTAGCATTGGAATTAAATGAGTATAAGAGGCAATCTAAAATAAGGGTGGCTTATACATGATTCATCTATCACTCATTTAAAAGAGAATTGGTAAGAACTAAATTGGTAAGAATGAAATTCAAGAACTAAAACACAGCTTTATATAGTTTGCAGTGACAGAAGATTCTAACTTTTTATACTACTATTTTTTTAATAGTTTCCACTATCATGTTCCCCAAGATGTTGGCTGGATTCCTATTGCCTCATCCTCATTGCAGGATGAAAAAACTAAAAAAGAAAAAGAAAAACCTCCTCTCCTCTGAGTCATCTCCCTTCAAGCAGCTTATCTGAAAAGTACCCAAAGGTTAAATTTTCTAGCCCTATTGTATAACTCAGAGACGTTATATTATTGTGAAAGCATTTTCACTATAATTTTTGTTTTTCTGTTACCACCCTGTTTGAAGACTGTTGAAAAACAGATGAATTTTACTTTCACCTGATTGTACAGTATTGCAATTGCAATCAAAATACAATAGCAATGTTCGATTTATTCATCCATTTATTTAACAAATATTTGTGAGTGTCTTTCACATGCCAGGGGCTATTCTAAGTGCTAAAGATATAATAAGAAGTAAAACAGAGAAGGTTTTTGCTCTGAAGAAGTTTACATTCTAGTGGGAATGTAGTAGGCATTTGGAGAACTCAAATAATGAACAAATATATAAGATAAAAGCAGAGAACAGAGTAGTGAAATAAATTAGAAACAGTGGAAGAGTAGGAGAAACAAGAATAAGGAATATATGGGAAATGAGCCCAAAGACTCAAGAAAGCAGAAGCAAGAGTAAACGTAAGGTACCAAGACAGGAAGGAGGGAAAATGGATACAAGGGGGAGATCATGTACTGACTTGTAACAAATGGAAAATATTTTGTTTAAAAAATATTTTTTAAAATGAATCAAGTGAATCAATGGAAAGAAGCATGGAAGGAAGGATAAAAGCGTTAATGGACTCTAGAATAAGGAAATATTTTAAACTGGTTTAAAGAGGTTACTGGTTTTATAGATAATAACTTTGCTTCAATATAACCTTATTAAAGAAATAAACTATATTTTAACTAACTCACATTTATTCTATAACTGTTCAATTTGCTTTGCTTTTGTTTTATACTGATTTTGAGTAGAGGTGACCTAAAGCATCAAGTACCAGAGCTGAATCTGGAGTGTGTGAATCTTGAGTGCACATTATCTAACACTTCCCTCCCAGCAGGCTGAACTGTTACTTCTGTGCTCTTCCCAGAGCTATTTTCTTCTGCTATGAAGCACATGAGTTAAAGTTCTAAACTTGAGGTAAGTCTCCATGGTTACAAGAGGGCAAGCTGTCTCTTTGTGCCCAGAAGAGCTGGAATTGTTTTCACTTGAAATTGAATAGCACCCAAGCTGCATTGCAGAATGACAAACTCAATTGTGAGTGACACGTTTTTATTCCAATGTAAACAGGATGCATTTAAATCACATTAAGAAAGAGATGAAAAGCATTAACACAGGCACTTATCATTCCAGTCCACACTGACACAGTATTCCAGAACATGAACCCAAGAGGTCAACTGTGCAATTTTGAATTCTCTCAACACTACACTCAGAGTGAAAATATCTTCCTAGAATTAGAGAAAGAATTAAACTGAAAAAAATAATAATAATTGATGGGACAGAAAACCTATTTTCCTGATGTAATATCTATATAAAAATGAAATTTGTGCATTTCTTCAGTTTGGGATTTCTATTCCTTAAGTATTTTTATGAATTCTCTTCAAGTTAAGTAAGAAGCTCTAATGTATCCATGTAAAATGAATTTTTTTCCTTTGTATTCTTATAATAAAAAACAATTCTTTAATGTAGAGGTTTCTCTTTTTGTAATTTGAAAAGATTATACTAAAATAATTTTGGAGATTTTGAGTATGCTTACAATTTTTGAGACCTTTCATATTTGAAGTAGAGTTGTTTCATCGATGCTTAGCTGAAGTATGGACATCTGTGTCTATCTATAGATTTACTTGCTGGAAGATTCCAAGGAATGGCACTAGGCTGGACCAACAGGAATAGGGATATCCAGGTATAAGAAAAAGGAAACCAAATAGGAAGAAAGGACAATAGATTCAACATGGATAAATCAAAGATACATGGGAATGCATACAAAGAACAAAAATAAAATTAAAGAAAGAACGAGTTTGCCTTTTATTTTACTCTTAAAAAGGAGTTCTGGTCACGAATGTGAGAGAGTCAGCAGCCAAGATGAAAATCTAGCAGTTCCTTAAGAAAGTAAACATTTTCAACCATTTCTAAGGTTGTATAAATAAATTATATACCAAAGCCAAGGAGAATTTATACTAGATATGCAAGGCTAGTTCAACATTCAAAAATCAATCAATATAATCTATCACATCAACAGGTTAAAAAAGAAAAATCACATGGTTATATCAATAGATAAAGAAAACACATTTGACAAAATCCAGGACCAATTTATGACTTAAAAATAAAACCCTCAGCCATGCATGGTGGCTCATGCCTGTAATCTCAGCACTTTGGGAGTCTGAGGCAGGTGGATCACGAGGTCAGGAGCTCGAGACCTGCCTGGCCAAGATGGTGAAACTCCGTCTCTTCAAAAAATACAAAAATTTGCCAGGCATGTTGGCAGGTACCTGTAATCCCAGCTACTTGGGAGGCTGAGGCAGGAGAATCCCTTGAACTAGGGAGGTAGAGGTCGCAGTGAGCCAAGGTCTGCCACTGAACTAAAGCCTGGACAACAGAGACTCTGTCTCGAAAAAAAAAAAAAACAATAATAATAATAGAGTGAATTTTCTTGACCTGACAAGGAATTATCTACAATCCATGAAAGAAATAATTGATAAACTGAACTTTATTAAATTTAAAATTTCTGCTCTGCAAGAAACAGTCAAGAGACTAAAAAGATAATACACAGTCTGGAAAACATATTTGCAATAGACATATCAAATAAAGTTCTATTACCCAAAATATGAAAGAAAATTATTAACAAAACTTTTCAAACACAGACAAGATGGCCAACTAGTAGCAGCCAGGAAGTGTCACTTCTATGAGAGAAACCTAGGTTTTAGTAAGTCCACATAATTTGAACAGCTCTTCAGAGAGAAAATGCTGAGAGTAGATGGAGATGTGATGCAGATGCTGAGGCTAAGGAGGTAGGCAGCTTGGAATCCTGTGTAGGGTACCCAGATGCTGGGGCTAGTGTGTGGCCCTGAACAGCTTCTGAGGAATAGGCGAGTAACAGTACTGACGACTGTACACCCTCACTATGGACCTCTAAGATTCTCCATACAGGGGATTCCCACATCCCCCATGGACTTTTGAGCTGATAGAGGGATCTGTCAGAGAGTAGACAGAAAGAGGGCTCCAGCTAGCACAGAAGTGGCGGGTCTTTATACAAGGCACAGCACCTGTAGAATGTAGCCATAGTGCCTATTCTCCAGTGCTCAACATCTCATTCCAGGAAGCTCCAGCTCAGCTGACCACAAGGCCTAGAGAGAGTGGGGCCAACTTCTTGGGGTGGGGGTTGCTGGGACACATCTATTCTGTAGGCCCTCCTGTCCACAAGCCCCTCCTAGGACCCCTACCTGGCCACCCTGCAAGAGCATGTCCACCCTGCAAGAGCATGTCCACAGCACAGCCTCCACTGCCAAGCCTGGTGCTTTGACTACCTCATTACATTCCCAGGAAACTGGGAGCACTTGAGATTATTCAAAGCACCTAGAACCTGCTTCTAAGAGTATGGAAGACAGAGCTGCAAGCCAATCTCAGGTGCCCAAAGCTACAGTGCACAACTTGAGAATTCTGAGCCAAGATCTCTGGCTAGCACTCGAGCAGGAGAGGAACCCATACTTTCAGAACACTGAGAGGGATGATGTGTGAGTTCTTGGGCTGAGTGGGAGTGGGAACAGGGCATGCCTCCTCCAAAAGGACCAGCCTAAAAGAGGTGTAGCCTATCATTCTGCTGCAGCTTGTGCCAGGGAGCACTGCAAACTGAAACACCTAAGAAAATAAAATGTAGGTGCAGTGCCAGTGATTGGAGAGGGCTCTCGCAAGGCATCTGGAGTGGACCTGGTGAGGGAGTCGCCTCTCTCACCCTACACTGCAGACCATAGCTTCAAACATGAGGATATAGAGCAGTTCTGTGGCTGAATATGAGACTATCCTCCAACCATTACTCTTAAGCACTATCTACTGGATCTCAGCCCAAACTACAACACCAAAAATATTTTGGTAATTTAACCCCCTGAGAAACCAAGAGTAAGAATTCAGCCATAAAAACCCTGTAAAGAGCATTGGCATTCAGAAACCATCCATAAGTGAAGCCAACCGGCTATACTCAACTTACACCACAGTGAAAGGAACAACAACCCACCCTGAGGAGAAAGAATCAGTGTAAGAACTCTGACAATTAAAAAAGAGTGTTCCTTTACACCCACATGTGTCCATTAGCTCCCCAGCAAAGGTTCTTAACCATTTTGTAATGACTAAAATAATAGGCACAGATTTTACAATCTGTACAGCAAGGAAGTTCATCAGGATTCAGGAGAAAGTTAAAAGACAACCCAAAAACTCCAGTAAAATGAACCAAGAGTTGAAAGACCAAATAACCTGTTTAAGAAAGAACCAAAGTCAACTTCTCAAGCAGAAAAAATTTACTACAAGAGTTTCATAATACATTCAAGAGTTTAGCAGCAGAATAGACCAAGCTGAAGGAACAATCTCAGACCTAGAAAATCAGTTCTCTAATCAACTTTGTCATACAAAAATAAAATAAAATAATTTTAAATAACCAAACCTCCAACAAATATGGGATTATGTAAAGAGACCAAATCTATAACTCATGGGTATTCCCGAGAGAAAAGAGAGAATAAGCAACTTGGAAAATGTGTTCGAGAATATGGTCCACAAAAACTTCTCTAATCCCACTAAAGAGTTTGACAGGTACATTTAAGAAATTCAGAGAAACCCAACCAGATACGATACAAGATGACCATCCTCAAAGCATGTAGTTATCAGTTTCACCAAGATCAGTGCAAAATAAAAAGTCTTAAAGGCAGCTAGAGAGAAGGGCCATGCACAGAAGGAACCTCATTAAGCTAGCAACAGACTTCTCATCAGAAACCTTCCAAGCCAGAAGAAACTGGAGGTCCATTTTTAGTGTCCTTAAATAAAAGTAATTCCAACCAATAATTTCATATCCCACCAAACTAAGCATCATAAAGAAAGGAGAAATAAGAGAAATAATATCCTTTTTAGACAAGCAAACACAAAGGGAAATTATTTCAACCAGACGAGCCTTATAAGCCCTTAAGAGAATGCTAAATATGGACTGAAAAGAATGATACCTACCACAGAAACACATTTAAGCACATAGTCCAGAGACACTATAAAGCAACTACACAATCAGGTCTACATAACAATCAGCTATCAGTGATGACAGGATTATAATCACATATATCAATACTAACCTTAGTTTAAGTATGACAAATGCCCCACTTAAAAGACACAGAATGAAAGGCTGGTTAATAAAACAAAACAAAACCATCTGCTTTTTTCAAGAGACTCATCTCACGTGTGATAATACCCACAGGTTCACAGTAAAGGAATGAAGATCTACCATGTAAATGAGAAAAAAGAGCAGGAGTCACCACTCCTATATCAGATAAAACAGACTTTATCCCAATAAACATTTAAAAATACAATGAAGGGCATTACATAATGATAAAAATTAAAGTCCAACAAGAGGGCTCAACTATCCTAAATATATACATACTGAACATTGGAGTACCCAGATTCATAAAACAAGTTCTTAATGTGAAAAGACTTAGACAACCACACAATGATAGTGGGAACCCTAAACACCCCTCTGACAGTGTTAGACAGATCAACAAGGCAGAAAACAACAAAGAAATCCTGGAATTATATTTGACACTTGACCAATTAGATCTAGCAGATATCTACAGAACATTCTACAGAAAGAAGAGCCAGAGTAGTGACTACAGTCACTACTGAGTAGTCACTACTCTGGCTCTTTTTTCTCATTTGCATCATAGATCTTTCTTCATTCCTTTACTGTAAACCTGTGGGTATTATTACACATGAGATGAATCTCTTGGAAAAAAAAAAAAGATGGTTTTGTTTTGTTTTATTAACTCAATAACCACAGAATATTCATTTTTCTCATTTGCACATAGAATGCAGTCTAAGATCTAGGATCAACCACGTATTTGGTCATAAAGCAAGTCTCAATAAATTTAAAAAACTGAAATCATACCAAGCCCACTCTCAGACAACAGTACAATAAAAATATAGCTAAAAATCAAGAATATCTCTCAAATCTACACAAATACATGGAAATTAAACAACTTGCTCCTGAATAACTCCTGGGTAAACATCAAAATTAAAGCAAAGATTTAAAAAAATATTTGAAATAAATGAAGATAGGAATACAACTTACCAAAATTCTCTGGGATGAAGCCAAAGCAGTGTTAAGAGGAAAATTGTATGGCCCTAAATGCCTTTATCAGGAATTTATAAAAATCTTAAATTACCAATCTAACTTTCCAACTAAAGAAACTAAATAAAAAAGAAGAAATCAACTCCAAAGCTAGCAGGAGAAAAGAAATAACTAAAATTGGGGCTCAGTGCAGTGGCTCACGCCTGTAATCCCAGCACTTTGGGAGGCCGAGGTGGGCGGATCATGAGGTCAGGAGTTTGAGACCAGTCTGACCACCATGGTGAAACCCTGTCTCTACGAAAAATACAAAAATTAGCTGGGCATGGTGGCGCACTCTTGTAATGCCAGCTACTCAGGAGGCTGAGGCAGAAGAATTGCTTGAACCTGGGAGGTGAAGTTGCAGTGAGCTGAGATCTGGCCACTGCACTCCAGCCTGGGTGACAGAGTGAGACTCTGTCTCCAAAAAAAAAAAAAAAAAAAAAAAAAAAATTGGAAAAGAACTTAATAAAATTAAGATGCAAAAATTCATACAAAATATCAATGAAATCAAGAGATTTTTCTTCTAAAAACAAACAAGATTGATAGATTACTACTAGATTAACCAAAAAAAAAGAGATTGAAATATATACAATTAAAAGTGACAAAGATGACATTACAACTAATCCCACAGAAATACAACAGATTCTCAGAGAATGCTATGAATAACTCTATGCATACAAATTAGGAAATCTAGAGGAAATTGATATATTCATGGAAATACACACTCTTCCAACATTAAACCAGGAAGAGATTGAAACCTTGAATAGACTGATACTGAGTTCTGTAGTTTATTACATTAGTAATAAAAAGCTATAAACCAAAAATAGCCCTGAACCATGTGAACTGAGTCACTGAATTTGAGCCAGTCTGGGCAGAAGGTGAAACACCATCTCTACTTAAAAAAATACAAAGTATTACCTGGGAGTGGTGGTACATGTCTGTAGTCCCAGCTAAAGAGGCTATCGCAGGAGGATTGCTTGAGCTGGGAGGTGGAGGTTGCAGTGTGCTGTGATCATGCCGCTGTATTCCAGCCTGGGAAACAGAGCAAGACTGACTTAAAACAATGACAACAAAACAAACAAACAACAAACCACAAAGCCAGCATCACATCAAAAAGTTAATACATCACAATCAAGTAGGCTTTTCAAAATATGCAGATCAATAAACATGATTTACCACATAAGTAGAATTAAAAGCACACAAAATATGATCATCTCAATAGATACAGAAAAAGCTTTCAATAAAATCCAACATCCCTCAATGATAAAAAAAAAACAACAACAAATTAGGCATTGAAGGAATGTACTTCAAATTAATATGCACCATCTATGACAAACCATCAGCAAGTATCATGCTGAATGCAAAAACTTGAAGCATTCCCCTTGAGAAACAGCATAAGACAAGCATGCCCACTCTTACCATGCCTGTTCAACATAGTACCAGAAATCCTAACCAGCGTAATCAGGCAAGACAAAAAATAAAAGGTATTCAAATAAGAAAAAAGAAGACGTCAAAGGATTTCTGTTTTGACAATAAGACTTTATACCTAAAAAGGCATAAAGAATTTGACAAAAGGCTCCTAGAACTGATAAATAACTTTAGAGAAGTTTTAGAATACAAAATCAATGTACAAATATCAGTAGCATTTATATGCAACAATAACACCTAAGCTGAGAGTAAAATTAAGAACACACTTGCATTTACTACAACCACAAAGAAAATGAAACACCTAGGAATACATCTCACCAAGGAGGTGAAAGATCTCTACAAGGAGAATGCAAAACACTGATGAAAGAAATCAGAGACTACACAAATAAAAGGAAAGCCAGTCTGTGCTCATGGATTGCAAGAATCAGTATTGTTAAAGTGGCCATATTGCCAAAACAATTTACTGATTCAATGCTATCTCTAACAAACTACCAACATCATTCTTCACAGAATTAGAAGAAAATTTCCAAAGTTCATAAGTAACCTAAAATGTGCCTGAATATCCAAGCATTCCTAAGCAAAAAGCACAAAGCCCAAGGTATCACACTGCCTGACTTCACACTATACTATAAGGCTACAGTAACAAAACCAGCATGATGTTGATACAAACACAGACACATAGTTCAATGGAACAGAATTAAAAACTCAGAAATAAAGCCGCATATCTATAACCATCTGATCTTCAGTAAGATTGACAAAAACAAGGAAATGACTCCCTATTCAATAAATGGTGCTGTGAGTACTGGCTAGTCATACTCTAAATAATGAATCTCGACCCTTACTTTTCACCATATATAAAAATTAACTCAAGATGGATTAAAAATTAAAATGCAAGACCTCAAACTATAAAAACCTTGGATGGCAATCTAGGAAATCCTTCTCAATGATGACCTTGGCAAAGAATTTTTGGCTTAGTCCTTTAAAGCAATTAAAACAAAAACAAAAATTGACAAGGAGGACCTAATTAAGCTAAGAAGCTTCTGCACAGTAAAATAAACTATTAACAGAGTAAACAGACAACCTACAGAATGGGAGAAAATATTCATAAACTGTGCATCTGACAAAGGCTTTAATCCAGAATCTATACAGCATTTAAACAAATTGACAAGTAAAAGCCAAATAATCCCATTAATAAAAAACTCAGCAAAGGACATGAACAGACACATCTGAAAAGAAGATATAGAAGTGGCCAAAAAGCATGTGATAAAAATGTTCAACATCACTAATCATCAGAAACATGTAAATCAAAACCACAATGAGATAACCATCTCACAGTAGTCAGAATGGCTATTATTGAAAATTAAAAAAACAAAACACACAAAAAATGGTATTGTCACGGTTGTGGAAAAAGAGAACACTTATACACTCTTGGTAGGAATGCAAGTTAGTTCGGCCTCTGTGGAAAGCAGTTTGGAGAGTACTCAAGAACTTTTAAAAAAAAAAGTTACTATTCAACGCAGCAATATCATTAATGGGTGTATGTCTAAAGGAAAATAAATCATTCTACCAAAAAAGATATAGGCACATGTATGTTCATTGCCACACTATTCACAATAGCAAAGACCCAAAATCAACCTAGGTACCTATCAATGATGGACTGTGTTTACAAATGTGAGGCATATATATATCTCACCATAGAATACTGCAAAGCCATAAAAAAAGAACAAAGTCATATCCTTTGCAGCAAATGGATGCAGCTAGAGGCAATAATCCTAAACAAATTTGTGTAGGAACAGAAAATCAAATACCACATATTCTCACTTATAAGTGGCAGCTAAACATTTAGCACACATGAACATACACATGGGAACAAAAGACACTGCAGACTAGAAAGGAGAGGAAGGAAGTGAGGCATGGGTGAAAAACTACCACTGGGGACTGTGATCACTACCTAAGTGAAGTATCACGGGATGCTGACATCATGGAATTTTAAATTTCTTCAAGTTTAATGTTTTCCTGATTTTCCAAAATTAAAATATACTTTCTGTTTTAAAAAGTCAGTATAAACCTTACCACATATTTCCACGTTTAGCTACATCCACATATTCATATTTTATTGAATATTATGTCTCTATCACACCTGATTATAAAGTTAATAAGAGAGGCAAACATGTTTGTCTTGTATTGCCACTGGCGCAGATACGCTATGCAATACTGTATCCACTCAACAAATTTTTTTTCAAAAATGACTAAATGAATAATTGCAAGAATCATGGTTAAACAGATCAAGAATAGATGCTTTGTATTCTATTGAGCCAGCACATAGTATACAGAATAATTTTCCTTAAGCAGATATCATATACTCCCCTTGTAATGAATTACCCCCAGTGTATATGGCTTCACATCTGAGAAAATTCTAACATCCATACTTTTTTTGGAATTCAAATATTCTCTAAACTTCAATTTTCCCAAAAGTAAGCAGGGTAAATAAACTCCCTATAGTTAGGCTGCAATCAGAGATAATCTAGGTATGATACTTACGATGTACCTGAAATAAAGAAATTATTAGTATTGGTATTGTTATCATCGACTTCCTTAACTAGTTCTCATTTAATCATACCCCCTTTCAGTCAAATAGCACTACATACTTTTTATTAAAATAAACTATAGAATTTTCAAAATTTCAATTATTCTAACATCACCCTCTCAATATTTGCCAATCTGAATATCACATATACCTACTATTTATTTATTTTTAAAATATGCCTTATATTGCTTTGGTTTCTTGATTGATTTTTGGCAACAATATTGATGAAATTATGGCTTTGATATTTTTCTAATATAAAATATGTAATTATTACATAAACAAATACACACAGAGACACATATTTCTTCCTTGCTCAAACGCTTCTCATCTTGTATTCACAAGTACTTATAATATTTTTTGAGAGACACTGCCCCATATTATAGTGGCAATTGGTAATTGGTACTGTGGAGTCATTTTGTGGATTCAAATCCTAAAATCAAATGTGTCTCAGAGCTCACGTAACTTTTCTCTGTTTCATTTCCTTTGTTGATAACTGGTAGTAAAAATAAGTTTAAGAAAAAGAAGAGTAATTTAAAATTTTTTCATCTTTGTTCAGTGAAAAGGTTTAAAAGCAATGACTAATTCAATAGAAATGAGGATTCTTAGTTCTTACATTGTAGCTCTAAATACTATTTTACATTACACCAATTTAGGTCTTCTTGAAGAAATGGCTGACTCCAATTCTGAGGTAGAAAATAGATCAGATGAGCCCCAAGAGTAACCATCCAAGACTACTGAGATCATTTCAGAAGGAACCAATTTAAATAGGTTTCCAGTGACTGAACACAGGACAATTTAAGCACTGGTAAGCATAATTTAACTGTAATGAATTGAAACTTATCAATATGTTTATATCCATGAGTTTATGATGACACAACAAAACAAAAATTCACTGATTACCTTTAGTAGATGAAAGAAAATTATTATTTTGAAAACTGATAACTAGATTAAATGAATTAAGTGTTTATTCTGCCTTTCCTATAACTAACTATATTTTTAGGTAACAGTATAATTAATGATGAAAATACCTCTCTGTTGAAGTAATTCAGCTAATAGATGCAGGAAAATAATCACAAATAATCACCTGTCCATTTATGAAAAATAGATATGGAATTAAGGGCAAATCCAAAGTTTGTGCCTTGAGGTTACAGCAGGATGAAGTGGTTCTTATTTAAAACAACATAAAAGAATCATTAATTGTGAATTATGATGAGTCATTTAACCCTCTCAGCAGATTCTCCTCTGGTAACTTGGGAATCATACATTCTACACCAAGACCTAAATCTTGTGAGAATTCAGTGAGATAATCTATAGGAAAACATATGGAGTGTAACAATCTAAAGAAGCTTAACATAGTCCTAGGACTTTATCTTTCTTTCTTTGAGTCCTCAAAACATTTCCATGGACCCATTTTACAGCAGTTTTATATATATATATATATATATATATTTTTTTTTTTTTTTTTTTTGAGACGGAGTTTCGCTCGTTACCCAGGCTGGAGTGCAATGGCGCGATCTCGGCTCACTGCAACCTCTGCCTCCTGGGTTCAGGCAATTTTCCTGCCTCAGCCTCTGGAGTAGCTGGGATTACAGGCACGCGCCACTATGCCCAGCTAATTTTTTGTATTTTTAGTAGAGACGGGGTTTCACCATGTTGACCAGGATGGTCTCAATCTCTTGACCTCATGATCCACCCACCTCGGCCTCCCAAAGTGCTGGGATTACAGGCTTGAGCCACCGCACCCGGCCAGTTATATTTTTATCTTTTAATTATTTGAGCATTATTTTAAATTATTGCCACCTCTTAGATTACGAAATCCCTATAGGAAAGAAAGATGTTTTGCTTATTTTCCATGCTCTTTTTTGCACATATCAGGGTTTGAAAATATCTGGCAAGCAAGCAGGCTCATTCTCCTACACATCTGCCATGTATTCATCATTCTTTTCCAATGGAGCTGGGGTACAGAGTCAGTGCTTTTTATAGCATGCCCTCCTGTGCAGCCACTGCTTTACCTGGCACCTGAGAAACTTGTTCGTCACAATTCACCACTACCTTAATGGCACCAAGCAGACCTTTATTGAATCAATGAAGTTAAAGTATACCAAATTCAAACTAAGTTCTCTTAAACTGTCTAAGTAAAGTGGACAAGTTTCATTGCAAGCATTTTACAATCTTTTTTGCTTACTGAAAGATTTTGCTTACTTTACAGATCATAGGTGTTTTTGGTAAGGATAAGTATGAATATTAGACTGGGCAAGTGTTAACATAATGGGGTATGATTATCATAACGCTAAAAGGTTTAACTTTCCCCTTCAGACTTTATTTAAAATGTTACAGTTATTTTCTAGCAAAATTTACCATTAATCATTTTTATAAGGCTTGATTTACAATAGAAGGAAATTCAAAGTATTGGGAAAACGACACCAAGAAATTAAGAGCAAGTATATCCAAGGAAAATTATTGGCACAGTTTACATTATATGATGATATGATTTAATTCTACTGTCACAAATAAGTCAGTAGCTATTCAATTATTACAGTAATTTTGAGTAACTTTTTTTAAAAAACCAACTCTAATCTCTATACCTAATAAGCTAAATTAAAATTGCTTACCAGGGTGACATTTTTCTGCCAATGCTTACACCACAAAATCAAACCCCATCCTTATATTTAAGAACCCCTTCTGGAGAATATTTCCAGAATATCACTGGGAGACAATTTTTAAAGTATTATCTCCCAAGGACATCTGAACTCAAATCTGAAAAGTTAAAATTTATCTATTCTGTTTTAACTAGTACAGAATGTATATTAATTTATACAACCCATTTCAATACTTTTGGAGAAAAATATCTATAAGCATACTCATAAGGTTAAATAATTTTAAGTAAAATGTTTTAACTGCCCATAGTAACAATTTTAGAATAATATTATATAATATAGTTATCAAATATATATGTTTTTTTTCTGATATAGTTCTACTGGAAATTTTACATGAAAACATTAACACTTGACAACAGGCTTAATGTTTTCATCTATAAAGTGGGTATAGTAAAAACACAGAACTTACATTATGTCTTTTAAACAATAACAAGTGCTGATAAGGATGTGAAGAAATTGGAATTATCCTAGTTTGCTGATGACAATGTAAAATGTTGCAGTTGTTCCAAAAAGCAGCTTGACAGTTCCTCAAGGAATTACTTACAGAGTTACCTTATTACCAAACAATTCCACTCCTGGACATATAGCCAAGAGAATTAAAAAGATATTGAGCACACAAAAATTTGTACTGAGCATTCCTAATGTTACTCATAATAGCCAAAAGGTGGAAAAAACCCAATGTTCATCAACTAACAAGTGGATAAACAAAATGGTATGTCCATACAACAGAACATCATTCAACCATAAAAAAGAATAACGTATTGATTCATGCTACAACATCGATGTATTTTGAAAATGTTATGCCGAGTGACAGAAAACAGACACAAAAGGCACATATTGTGTGGTTCCATTAGTATGAAATGTCTAGAATAGGCAAATCCATAGAGACAGAGCGGTGGTTGCCAGGAGTTGTAGGAAAGGGAGAATATATACAGTAACTGCTAATGGTTAAGGGGTTATTAGGGGGTTAAGAAATGTCCTGAAATTACCGAATGACATTGGTTAGGCAGTTTTATGAGTACAGCACAAAGCACTGAAGAAATGTCCTGAAATTACCGAATGACATTGGTTAGGCAGTTTTATGAGGACAGCACAAAACACTGAATTGTACTTTTTGGTAAATGTGAGTATTATATGTGAATTACATATCCGTGAAGAAAGATTCAGTCAGAGGATAGATGTCTAACTACTATTGTCCAAACTGTTCTATCTCACATAATAAATCAGAACATTTCTTTAGCTAGGTTGTGCTAGCTAGTACAAACTTTTCTTTGATTCATGACACATTTTTAGCTAAAATCAACATATTGTTTAATTATAGTATTGTTAATATAGATTTTGATTTTCTATTTCTACAGAAGAAAAATAGAAATATTCTAAATTAGAAAACACCTCCATCTAGTTGAAATCTGCATTATATTTTCTACACCAATTTCCAAGTTTAGATAGTCTCAACAGAAATTTAAGAAATATACTATTCTTTGAAGTTCAAATTTTTAAAAATGTGACTTAAGTGAGAAATATAAAAATGCAATTTCTAAGACACGTGATACGGTTTAGTTCTGTGTCTCCACCCAGATCTCATGTTGGATTATAATCCCCAGTGTTAGAGAAGGAGCCTGGTGGGAGTTGATTGAATCATGTGGGTGAACTTCCCAATTGCTGTTCTCATGATAGACTTATCACAAGGTCTGGCTGTTTGAAAGTGTGTAGCACTTCCCTCTTCACTTGGTCTATCTTCCTCTTGCTCCAGCCATGTAGAATATGCCAACTTCACTTTCACTTTCTGCCATGATTGTAAGTTTCCTGAGGCCTCTGCAGAAGCAGACACCACAGTGCTTCCCAAGCAACATGTGGAACCATGAGCCAATTAAACATCTTTTCTTTATAAATTACCCGGTCTCTGGTATTTCTCTATAGCAATGTGAGAACAGACTAATATACCACAGAAATGAAATAACAAGATATACCCTTATTTTTCTATTAAAATTATTCAAGTATATAAACAAAAAATATGCAACTGATAAAATGCCAAATAAAATATAAATTATTATAGATTTGATTTTAATTATTTTTTGTTCTAATGGACAAAACCAACCAATAAATCAGTATTAGTTGAAAGTATATCTTCACATTTACAGATTAACATGTATTTAAAGAGATACATATTTTGATAACATACACAAAGCAACAACTTAGAGGTTATATACAATCTAATTTTTGTTTTTCAAATAAATATATTTAAAATAAACAAAATTTTGCTGTAACTATTAAGGTGACACCTGTTCTTTAATATTTTTATTATTCTTTTTACTACCTTCAGGGCTATTTCTGAGACATATGATCAAAACACACAAGCATTTAATTTAGAAAACACAAAAATACATTTACTCAGGATGAGAGATATGTGAATTATATCTTTAACTTGTTAGTGTAATCACTGAGACTCTGATGTCAACAGGAAATAAATGCAATCAAATAAAAAGAATCAGTGCTCAATATTAAATCAGAGCTCCTTAAAGAAATGAATAATTCAAAGCTAGGGTAGGGATGATACAAAATGAGCTCAGAGAATTTTGTAATGCCAAAAACTAAAGAAGAGCTTAGACACACATACAAACATGAACACATAGGGTATGTTAAAGATTTCAAACAGATAAAGGAGCCAGATGAAAGAGCTCCCAATGCCAAAAACTGAAATAATATGAATGACAAAATATACAAAGTAGTATCTCATTATAATCCAAAGCACAACAAAAATGTCCATGAGGCCATACTAATATAAACCAATGTTTAACTAAATAAATAAATAGAGAAAATAGACAACTCTTTCACGTAGAAAAATTTCAAATAACTTATGTGGATAATCCAACTCAAGTAAGTGGTATATAATTCCCCATATCTTAAGTGTAGGCTGTGCATAATTACTTCCTTCCAAAGACTATATTATGAAATGGGAAAAGGAGTAACTTTATAGTGAAAAAAATCTCACAAACACTATCTGAACCAGGCAATCAAGTTTAACACCCATGATGCCAAGTCATGTTGATAATATGTAACTTGATATAATGTGATGGAAATGGCACTTTACTTCTGTGGTCTCGCTCCCCAAAATTTTTAACTCAAGAGTAATTGTGGGAAAAATTCTGCAAAATACCTCACCAATATTCCTTAAAACTGTCAAGGTTATCAAAAATAATAATTATTTGATAAAATGTTACAATATAGAGTTAACCTGAAAATCCTAAAGACACATGGCTACTAAATGTAATAGAATATGCAGGATGAGATTTTGGGCTAGCAAAAGGATATTAGGTACAACTCATGAAAAGCTTTAAAATGTGTGAACTTTAGTTATAATTATCTATCAATATTGGTTTATTAATTGTGACAAATGTACCATACTAACAATAGGTATTAATAATAAGGGAAAATTAAGTGTTGGGCATATGAGAATTATATATAGTGTCTATAGGGTTTTTTTTGTATATTTTTAAACAAGTCTAAAGTAAACTTTATATTTGAAAATGAGTCTTTGCACAGAGAAACAATGAAAGACCAGGTCTCTCCCTCAACATTGGAAATCACAGTTCAACATGAAATTTTGGTGGGGCCATAGAGCCAACCCATATCATTTTGCCTCTGGGTCCTCCCAAATCTCATATCCTTCTCAATTTCAAAACACAATTATGCCTTCCAAATAGTCCCCCAAAGTCTTAATTGATTCAGCATTAACTCAAAAGTCCAAGTCAATGTCTCATCTGAGACAAGGCAAGTCTCTTCCACCTAACAGTAAAATCAAAAACAAGTTAGTCGCTTCAAAGATACAATAGGAGTATAGGCATTGGGTAAATGGCCCCATTCCAAAAGGGAGAAATTGGGCAAAACAAAGGGGCTAAAGTTCCCATACAATTCTAAAACCCAGTAGGCCAGTCATTAAATTCTACAGTTCTAAAATAACCTCATTTGACTCCATGTCTCACATGCAGGCCACACTGATGCAAGGAATGGGCTCCCAAAGCCTCCTGCCCCTGGGCTCTGCAGGTTACAGCCCCTACTGCTGCTTTCATCAGCTGGTATTCAGTGTCTGTGGCTTTTCCAGGTGCATATTGCAAGCTGTCAATCGAACTATCATTCTGAGGTGTGGAGAATGGTGGCCTTCTTCTCACAGCTCTACTAAAAAGTACTCTAGTGGGGACTCTAAGTGGAGTTTCCTTCCTAGGTCTCCAGCCCTGTGATGGGAGGGGCTGCCAGGAAGGTCTCTGAAGTGCCCTGGAGGCATTTTCTCCATTGTCTTGGCTATTAACATTTTACTCTCTTTTACTGCTGTAAATTTCTGCAGCCTTGAATTCCTTTCCAGAAAATAAGGTGTTTTTTTTTTCTATTCCATGGTCAGGCTGCAAATTTTTCAAGATTTTATGCTTTTCTTCCCTTTTAAATATATTCTTAACTAAACCTTCTAGGATTCCATATTTTTACTTAATTTGATGTAAAAACACTGCAGCCAATGAGAGAGACATTTGTGAGAAAGAATTTGTTTTCAATTTTAAAGCTATTATCAAGGATCTGCAAATATAGCTTTATAGTTCTTAAAGTCTAAAAACATATTCTAGATAGGTCTTATAAGACAACACCTATTTAAAAGAACTCTCGTGCATAGTGCTCCAGTAGAAGTCTAATAGAGAGAACATAATATTTTTCTGTCTGATATTGGGCAAGCTACTTCAACTCTTAGAGTTTCATTTCTCTCATATATAATATTGGAATAAAAATACTTTAAGGATAAGATTCTTAAAATTATTGTATGTGGAAAGCATCTGATAGATTGTTGGGCACATACATGGCACTAGTAGCCAGAAACATATTAGATCCAATCATTTATTTCATTAGATTTAGGAACAATAGTACTCACAAGTTAAAATGTGTTACAATACTAAATGCCATGAACAAAAATTGAAAGTGACCATAGGCTACTATGTTACACAGATGGAGACACTGAATTCCAAAAAAGTTACATAGTATGTCTTAAGACATAGATTTTGTTAGTGCTGCTTTTCAGCCCACAACCAGAAATTTAGATAGCAAACTCAGTGACACATAATCTGATGTGTATCATCTCAGGAATGGTTCCTACTATTTTAAAAATAACCAAGTTCACCCTTGAGCTGAAAGTCACATGTCTTATGGTCAATGTAACTATTTAAATAACTTTTCAGGAAAATGAATGCAGAAGGCAAGAAAACTCCCTAAATTAATACATTTTTTTTAAAAGGTGGGTTTTCTTATTAAACTGTTATATTAAGAGATTTTCTGGTTCCAGTTTAGAATCTCTTGGTAATGCAAATTGCCATTTAATTCAAGCTTAAATTTTACCTAAAACTGTAGGAAGTATAGCTAATCCTTACTAAAGCTGATGAATATTCATTTTCCCTGTCCAGAATATTATAATGGATTCAACTTGCTTTGAAATCCCCTCAGGATATGGTCATGATTTCATTATATGCCTGATTCGATAAACAGGAAGGATGATTGCTAAGCTCTCCAGAAAATTGTTAGGAAAATTATCCCTTATGGCACTGGCAACTCTTCACTGGGCTAAAAATTTTTTCAGTTTTCAGACAGAATTCTTTTTAATGTATTAAATATACAATATTTACAAAGACAGCTAAATACAACTCAACAACTGGGAGGGATGACATTTCTAACACACCTTACTTCAAATATCAAAAGAAATCCCTTTCTACCATAAAAGTTTCTTTTTCCACAGTAATCGAGCAGAAACAATGATAGATACAGATATTAGACTAATAAAAGAGAGTGAGACAAAGGCTTATATACAAATATGTTGTAGCAACTCTGTGGAATGTGGCTGGATATTGAAGTACCAGGCTCCTAACATGCAATCTTCTCTTAGTTAGCTACACCCTCTGCCTTCGGGTTCCCATCCAATCATATGGCTTTAAATGTCATTAGGATACTGATGACTCTTCAGTTTATGTCTCCTATTCTAACATCTTCACTCAGTTCCAGACTTCTTATATATCAAACTAGCAACCTGATCTCCATTTGAATATTTAGCAGTACTTCAAAATGAACTTGAGAGCAAAATTGACACACACACACACACACACACACACACACAGAGAGAGAGAGAGAGAGAGAAATACCTAGGTTTTCTAAGAACAGAAAACTTAACCTCATTCCTCTGTAAGTTTTTCCAACCTCACTAAATATCTGCACCACCTACTGAATTATTTAAATCAAAATCTTTGGTATACTTTTGAGTCCGATCTTTTTCTCAGACATACATTCCTCTGCATTCAATTTACACTGTTGAACTTGCTCTACTTTAAAAATATACCCCTAATTCATTACTTCTTATCATCTCCACTCTGGCTCAAGCCAATACCATGGCTCACCTAGATTCTTAAAACAGCCTCTGTCTTTCTTGTGTCCACTGTTCTCTCTTTAATTCATTTGTAACATACGGAAGTTGAAACTTAGATTTGGCACCTTCCTGCTTATGAGTTTCCATCAGGTTTATATTGTAAATAGAATAAAATCCAATTATTCAACTTACAAGGCCAGTGAAATGGCCTCTGCATATCTCTCTGAGCTCAAGTCCTGCCCATTCCTCTCTTACCTTTAACCACCATGACCTTATTTCCGTACTTCATATTTCCTTTTAAGAAATGCTTTCATTTTCTTCTTCATCTGTCGAGGTAACTCCACCCCTAGATATTGACAATCCTGGCTCTTTTGCATCATTTATGTCTTGACTTCAAGGTCATTTCCAGAGTGTAGTTTATGGAATTAATGTCTGAATTCAAATGGAAGCTGAAGAGGAAAAGACTAGTTTCTAGAAAATAAAAAGTAGGTAAGTTCAGTGGAAGCTCTCTTCTCATATTGATGGGTAGAGGAGAAATGATGTAGTAAATCTTGCTGGAGGGGAGAGGCCTTTTTCCTTCCATGGAAGTTCCTCTAACCCTCTTGATGTCATTCCAGTCTCCTCACCTAATGTCCCCAAGGGACAAGGGTCAACTTCATCTGATGAACTGGGCATGTGTCCCTCACCCCTTTTTCTTCCTACAAAAGGCAGTACTTTGCTGTATCCATCTTGCTATACATTCTACAAATAGCCTCTGCCCTTGAATTGAATAGGTAAAGTAGCCTACATCCCTTTTATATACAGATATAAACCATTGTCTTACTATTTACTTCATCTATTAAAAAGTTTGTATTTTGGTCATTATTTGCCTTATGACACTCTTGTATCATTTAACTGCTCTGATACTCAAGTTTAGAAGAGGAATGACATTGGTTAGAACCTCTTACATCCTGAAAGAAGCCGTGCTCTTCCAGCACGTATTAATATGCCTAAAATAAACCACAGATGGCTGCAAGATACAGTTTGAAATGAGGCCCTGGTCTGAGCTGAAACTAAGAAATTATGTGTCCAGTAAAGGTCTTCTGCTTCCTAATTAGAAGAAAAATTGATAATGTTCATCTGACTTAAATAATTTTGCATATAAGACCTAACTCATAGTATATAGAAGAGCTGCATAATTATTTGTTGAAATATTGAACAAATGAATGAATGATATTTTTTCTTTCCTTCAGGCAGCATGAGATATGCATGATCCAACACCAGCTTGGATACAGCACAGCTTTAAAGCATCTATATCCATATGAAGGAAGAGCAGCTAAGGTGAAGGAGATGAAGGACTACAGCAACTGCTTCAGCAAGCAAAATTTCCAGACAATGATGCAGACCAATTCTTTCAGAGATAGAAATTATAGGCCTGAAGTGGTGTCTCATGCCTGTAATCCCAGCACTTTGGAAAGCTGAGGCGGGTGGATCATGAGGTCAGGAATTTGAAACCAGCCTGGCCAATATGGTGAACCAAATTTCTACTAAAAATATAAAAAATTGGCTGGGCTTAGTGGTGGGCACCTGTTGTCCTAATTACTCAGGAGTCTGAGGCAGGAGAATCGCTTGAACCTCCGAAGCAGAGGTTGCAGTGAGCCACAATCGCACCATTGCACTCCAGCCTGGGCAACAGAGTGAGATTCTATCTCAAAGAAAGAAAGAAAGAAATTACTTAGGTAATTAGGTAATTTAAGATGGACTGAGGGTTCATACAGCAAGCTAGCAGTGGAGTATGTCAGAACATGAGGGGGAAATGGCAGTTTGGGAAAAGTCAACAGAAATAAAAAATTTATTATTATCATACCCTCCAAACTTGGAGAAATGCATCTTCCAACAGCTTCCTTTTAACACATTGCACCTGTTGAATTATATTTTACTACTACCTTTTTTTTTTTGTTCTTGGCCTTCCTGAAGTTAGAAGTTTAAAAAGTAAAATTACCCAGACATAGAAGTGTTTTCTTAAAATTTTACTTAAACTCCAAAAAACAGTAAGTTTAACAAGGAGAAAAATGTAATGTGAACAATCCATTTTCTGTTCTTTTATTTTAAATTTAGCTATTTTCTTGCATTAAGTAATGTTTCCATAAAAGTGAAAAACACTTACTTTGTTAATTTCCATGAGGTATTTAAAAGTTCCAGTTACTCTTTCCTGAGCAAAAACACTAGGCTCATGGGAGGAGCTCCCAATTCACAGCTGTTCAGCATCACATTGTCACGGCTTATCACAGTTGCCTGGAATGTCTTTTTGAAGATCAATTTCCAAGTGAGCAATCAGATCAAGATCAGTCAATCTAATTCAGTCACTTTAATGACCAGCTAACTGAAATAGTGCTGGTAATTTTGGTGATTAAAATGACAAATACAATTCAGTTGTGCAAAATTGACATCTCGCAGTGCTTGGCTGTGATGTCAACACACAAGCACACACAAAACCCCTCTGATCCTGAGCAAAGCACTTTGTGGACACAGTCCAAAACTGCCCCTCTCTTGCCATTGCTTTGCAAGATTGCTTTTGCACTGTTGGGGTCTATCATTTTGACAACTCATCATAATAATACATTTTCTTCTGTATTCCTTACACAGCCTTATCTTAGTGAAAAATAACTAAAATTGCACCTTATCTCAATCATGTTGAATTTAGTGGTAGAGTTCTGACAATATGATTAAAGTAATCACAATCACTTATCACTCTGGTGGGAAAACGTTCCTTTATTTGCAAAATAAACATAATGCCGCATAATTTGCAATTTTGGAGAACATTTTAGAAAAAAGAAATCTGGAACACCTGTTGTTGTCAAGTCTCAGGAAAACTGCCAGTAGCATTTTAAATGCTGCCTTTACCTGTTTCACATAACAGCTGAGTCTTACCATCTGGCCTAGCCTGAAATTTCCATGAGTTCAGCCAAATTGTCAGAATAGCTTCCTTTTGCCAATCCTTCAAGAAATGGGCTGCTTAGAAAACTGAAAATACATTTGACATCAGAAAGCCTTCTCCAAATGCATGAAGCCTGAATGCCATAAAATGATGGGAAGAGTATTAGGCTTAAACACCATATAATCATTTCTAGTGTAACACCATATTAGAATTAGGGATTAAGCCAACAGAGCGTGTTTGTTTAGAATTGTGATAATTGCTGAGTGCAGAGCAGTATAAAAATCATTCCTCAAAATGGAACATTGCATTTTCCTAATGGACAACTAAATAAATAAACATGTTGTAAATGTTTCCACAAGTCAAGCAACAGAATTCTTTAAAGCAAAAACAACATATACTCTCAGATTATAAACTTAATGTATAAAATACTTTAGGTAATGCCAATGAAATTTAACTGCACTTAGCCCATTTTATCCTTAGGAACTGTGGAGATTTTAACTTTTAACTTTAATCATTATTGATTAAAATGAAAACAAAAATTAAATCAGATGATATTGACTGGTAGGTAGAATGGGCAACATTTTTGAATGAGGTATAATTCACAAGCAGTGAAATGCACAGATCTTAAGTGTAATTTCTCAATGCATTTAGCAATTGCATGCATCCATGTACCCTACATGCTTACTGAGATAAAAATATTTCCATCAACCCAAGAAGTTCCTTCTTTATATGTATACAAAGAGGTTTAATTGGCTCACAGTTCTGCAGGCTGTGCAAGCATGGCAACATCGCTTGGCTTCTGGGGAGACCTCACGGAGCTTTTATTCATGGCGGAAGGTGTAGTGGGAACAGACACAGCACATGGCAAAAGCAGGAGCAAGACAGAGTTAGAGCAAGGTGCCCACACCTTTAAACAACCAGATCTCACAAGAATTCACCCACTATCATGAGGAGAGCACCAAAGGGATGGTGCTAAACCACTTATGAGAAATCTACCCCCATGATCCAATCACTTCCCACCAGGCCTCACCTCCAATACTGGGGATTACAATCCAACATGAGATTTGGAGTAGGGAATAGATATCCAAACTATATTGTAGGGATAACTTAGCTATAAGCACATAAATTTCAATCAATTTTATTGTTATTTACATCAAAAAAGAGAATTACAATTCATCCACAATTGTGCAGTCTGCATAGTATCCTTATTTATATACTCCAGACAGAATAGACCATTTGTTTTGCATAAGCATTAATGAGAACCAAATTCCCTGTTTATAAATTTGAGCATCTAATGATTGTAATAAATTTTGATATAATACTACAAACTTCATATATTGCATTTGTATATTTTTACTACTCACCTTCTTCAGGTGTCAGGTACCATAGGACCCATTCATAGCACAATATTACCTTTTTCTTCACATTCATTCACCATACTAGGTAAGGAACAGGAGTCTTCTGCCATGATCATGAGGACCCTCAGCCACATCAAACTGTGAGTCCATTAAACCTCTTTTCTTTATAAATTACTCAGTCTTGGGTATGTTTTTATTAGCAGTGTGAATACAGACTATTGCAATGTCCCACATAAAAGACATAAAGTGAAAGCCTGGATAAAAAGATAAGACCCAACCCTCTGTTGTCTTCAAGAGACCCATCTCACATGTAACAACACCTACAGGCTCAAAGTAAAAGGAAGGAGAACAATCTACCATGGAAATAGAAAACAAAAAAAGAGCAGGTGTCATGATTCTTACATCAGATAAAACAGACTTTATGCTGATAAAAATTAAGACAGATATTATGTTATGATAAGGGCTACAATCCAACAAGAAGCTTTCACTATCCTAAATATATATATGATATATATATATATATATATATATATATTTAGGATGTAAATATCCTAACAATGGCACACCTAGATTCATAAAACAAGTTTCCTAGGCCTTCTCAAACAACCATGTAATAATAGTGGGAGAATTCAACAACCCACTGACAGTGTTAGACAGATTATCAAGGCAGAAAACTCACAAAGAAACTCCAGACTTAAACCTGACAGATGGCCAACTGGACCTAATAGGTATCAACAGAACACTCCACCCAACAACCACACAATATACATTTTTCTCATATGCACACATAACATGTTCCAAGATTGACTACATGCTCAATAATAAACAAATTTCAATAAATTCAGAACAATTGAGATCATACCAAGCACACACTTGGACCACAGGGCTATAAAAATAGAAATCAAGCTCAAGAAGATATCTCAAAACTACATAAATAAATGGAAATCAAACAACTTGCTCCTGAATAACTCCTGGATGAGAGATTAAGAAAGAGATCAAAAATTTTTTTGAAGTTAATGAAAATGGAGATACAACATATAAAAATCTCTGGAATGCAGCCAAAGCAGTGTTAAAAGAAACACTTCATAACCCTAGATGCTCTTATCAGAAAGAAATATCTCAAATTAACCACCCAACTTTCCAACTAAAGAAACTAGATTAATTATTCTCAGCAAACTAACACAGGAACAAAAACCAAACACCACATGTTCTCACTCAGAAGTGGGAGTTGAACAACGAGAACATATGGGCACAGGAAAAGGAACATCACACACTGGGGCCTGTCGGAGGTAGGGGGCAGGGGAGGGATAACATTAGGAGAAATACCTAATGTAGATGATGGGTTGATGGGTGCAGCAAACCACCATGGCACATAAATAACTATGCAACAAACCTACACCTTCTGCACATGTATCCTAGAACTTAAAGTATAATAATAATAGAAAAAAAGAACAAACCAACCCAAAGATAGCAGGAGAAGATAAATCACTAAAAATAGAGACGAGCTTAATGAAATTGAGATGCAAACATTCATACAAAAGATCAACGAAATAAAAAGTTGGATATTCAAAAACATAGATAAGATTGATAGACTTCTAGCTAGATTAACAATAATAAAAAAGGAAGACTTGAGAAAGTACAATCAGAAATGACAAAGGCTTATTACAACTGATCCTACAGAAATACAAAAGATCCTCAAAGACTACTTGAACAACTCTATAAAGACAAATTTAAAAATATAGAGAAAATGGATAAATTTCTAGAGATACACAATCTTCCAAATTTGAATCAGGAAGAGTTTGAAGCACTGAATGGAACAATATCAACTTCTAATATTGAATGAGTAACAAAGAATCTATCAAGCAAAAAAAAGTTCAGAACCAGATGGATTCACAGCCAAATTCAACCAGATGTACAAAAAAGAACTCATACTAATTCAACTGAAATTATTTTTAAAAATTGAGGAGGAAGGACTCCTCCCTAAGTCATTCTATGAAGCCAGTATTATCCTGATATCAAAATCAGGTAAACATACAATGAAAACAACAAACCTTCAGGCAAATATGATGAACATAGTTGCAAAATTTTTCAACAAAATATTAGCAAATTGGATCCAGCAGCACATCAAAAAGTTAATACACCATGATCAAGCAGGCTTTATTTCTGGGATGCAATGTTGTTTCAACATATGCAAATCAATAAATGTGATTCACTACATAAACAGAATTAAAAACAAAAACCATATGATTATCTCAATAGATGTGGAAAAAGCTTTCAATAGAATCCAATATTTCTTCATGATGAAAAACCAACAGACTAAGCATTGAAGGAACATACCACACAATAATAAGAGCCATCTATGACAAACCCACTGCCAACATCACACTGGATGAGCAAAAGCTTGAATCATTCCCCTTGAGCAGTAGAATGAAAAAAAAAATCCCCATTCTCATCACTTCAATTCAATATAGTACTGGAAGTGGCAACCAGAACAATCAGGCAAGGAAAAGATATAAAAGGCATCCAAGTAGGAAATTAAAAAGTCAAACTATCTCTCTTCACTAACAATATGATTCTATATCTAGAAAATCATAAAGACTGCCAAAAGACTCCCAGAACTAATAAATGACTTTAGTAATGTTTTAGGATACAAAATAAATATGAAAAAAATCAGTAGCCTTTATATACACCAAGAATGTTCAGGCTGAAAGTGAAATTAAGAATACAATTGCATTTACTGTAGCCATAGTGAAAATGAAATATTAAGAATACAGCTAACCAAGAAGGGGAAAAACTTTTACAAGGAGAATTACAAAATAACTGCTAAAAGTAATCAGAGATGACACAAATACGTAAACAAAAATTCCACGTTCATGGATTGGAAGACTGAATATTTTTTAAATGGCCATATGACCCAAAGCAATTTACAGATTTTACCCTATTTCTATCAAACTACTGATGCATTCTTAAGAGAATTATAAAAGACTATTCTAAAATTTATGGAACTGAAAAGGAGCCTGAATAGCCAAAATTTCCATAGCAAAAAGAACAAAGCTAGAAGCATCACAGTATGTGACTTCAAAGTATACTTAAAAGCTACAGTAACCAAAACAGCACGATACTGGTACAAAAACAGACACATAGACCAATGAAACAGAATAGATACTCCAGAAATAAGGCCACACCATACAACCCTCTAATCTTTGACAAGACCAACAAAAGCAAGCAATGGGAAAAGGACCTCCTATTAAATAAATAGTGCTGGAATTACTGGCTAACCATATGCAAAAGAATTAAACTAGACCCCTACCTTTCACCATATATAAAAATTAACTCACAATAGATTAAAGATATGAATGGGAGACCTCCCAAAAACAATTGTAACAAAAACAAAAATAGACAAGGAGTACCTAATTAAATTAAAGAGCTTCTGCACAGAAAAAGAAACTCTCAACAGAGTAAACAGACAACCTACAGAATGGGAGAAGATATTCACAATCTATCCAACAAAGTTCTAATATTTAGAATCTACAAGGAACTTAAAAAATTTACAAACAAAAAACACAAATAACCCTATTGAAAAGTGGGCAAAGGACATTCTTCAAAAGAAGACATAAAAATGGCCAACCAACAAATGAAAAAATGCCTAATATCACTAATCACAGAGAAATGCAAATAAAAACCACAATGAGACACCATATCACACCAGTCAAAATGCCTACAATTAAAAAGTCAAAAAACAACAGATGTTTGCAAGGCTGCACATAAGGTGGGAATTTAAGATAGTTCAGCACCATGGAGAGAAGTTTGGAGAGTCCTCAAAGAACTAAGAACTACCATTCAACTCAGCAATCTCATTACCAGGTACATATCCAATATACAAGTACAAGGGGAAATAAACAAAGGAAAGAAAAATAAATAAATTATTCTACCATAAAGGTAGGAAAATAAATCATTCTACCAAAAAACACATGTGTATGTTCATTGCTGCACCATTCACAATAACAAAGACATAGAATCAACCTATTTGCCTATCATTAGCAGATTGGATAAAGAAAATATGGTACACATACAGCATGAAATACTCTTCAACCATAAAAAAATGAAAAAAATCATATTCTCTGCAGGAGCATAGATGCAGTTGGAAGCCATAATCCTAAGCAAATTAATGCAGAAACGGAAAGCCAAATATCATATATTCTCACTTATCAGCAGAAATGAAATACTGAGCACAGATGGACATATACAAGGACACAACAGACCTGTGGACTACTAGAATGGGGAGGTGGGAAGGAAAGCATTGGTTGAAAAACTACTTATACGACACAATGCTCATTACCTTGGTGATGGGATCTGTACCCCAGACATAAGCATCACACAATATCCCCATGTAAGAAACTGCAGATGTACAGTACATATCTAAAATAAAAGTTAAATTTTTAAAAAATGTATGAGCTTAATTTTAAGAAGTAGTTCAAAGAACTTGATGGAGGTTAACTGTGGATATAAGGGAAAGGAAAAGGGAAGTAAAGGATAATCAATAGCCCCTAGGTATTTATTCTGAGCAACGTGTGATCAGTGTTGAAGTCAAAATGAAGAAGATATGGCAATAAGTGGATTTGGAATTTGAGGGAGGGTGGTATAAGTCAAGAATCAAAATGCCTATTACCCATGCAAAAAGAGATGTTGAGTAAGTAAGCAATTGGATACAGGAATCTGGTGTTCAGAAAATTAAGAGGCTCTAATATTTAGGTGTCTGTACCATAGAGATGATATTTCAGGGCTTGTGTGGTCCTCGACCTCAAATTTCTGTCCCAGTTAGGGCATTTATGTCATTTATGTGGGAGATTTCTCTGATTAATTTCTGGGCATGTTATTGTTTCACATGGGAGGAGGGATGTGGCTTCCTCAATTCATCTCATCTAGGCTGTTTCCACAAAATCTCCTCAATGTTTCTCACAAATAGGTATCACTTCTGCCCTCCCTCTCCAACACCCAATTTACTTCTCCCATGTAATGTCTTAGTTCTGTGAGAAGTGTAGCAAAGAGGGTGTAACTGTTGGTTAGATATTCATGTTTTAATTCTGCTATCCAAAGAGTTAATCAAAAAAGTAAACTCTACTTGAGGTTGCGATTGGGATTTAATAATGAGAAATAAGTAATTACAAATAATAAAATTACTCCATTTTGGTGAAGTTTATTTCAAAATTTAATTAAAATGGCAGTTTTCCAAAATATTATTGTTTGGATGTCACTGCCAGATAGTTAAAAACCTAAAATGCACAAATATTAAAATAAGTTGAAACTCCTAAAATAAAACAATATAATACAATAAAAAAGCAAGGTGCAATTCCTAATATATGGGAGAATTTAACACTCTTCAAGGATTATTCTTCAAATTATAGAAGGATGTAAAATTTATTAACAAATAGTATTTGCACATGAGGTTAATGAATGGGAAAAAAGTAGGTTTGAACTCTACAGTATGAAATACAATAAAACGTTTATTTAAAATATTAATTATAAATAAATTAGCCTATATCAGGTGAATGTAAACTGATTTCATATTGGGAATGATTTATTCCAATAAAGCATGAATAGCCATATGGAAAAAGGATTAGATTTGATTACACACAATTAAAAATAATGTATACAAAAATATCTCAGGTACAACTTAAAGTATAATGAAAATTGATAAGAATAATCAGCAAATGATATGAAAAATGAGAAGTTAATATCTTTAACATAAAATAGAAATTAATAATCAGTTTAAAAAATACAATATAGTGTGTTTTTGTTTCAATGGGCAAAGAAATGTTAAGAAAATTCACATACACACAAAAAAATATCTTTTACAGTCCCCTTTGTCACTAATCAAAGGAAAACTCATAAAATTCTATAGTGTTTGCATTTAAAATTGGTAAATTATTTCATACATTCATTTCTTGAACAAATATTTTTGGATAACTACTATGTTCTGGATAGTGCTAGGTACTGAAACCTTTAAAAATAAGTACCTTTTTTTACAATCCAATGAAATACTAACTCAAACTCTCAGTGGGAGTTTTAAATTGATGCAACATTTTTAGAAGGCAGTCTGGAAATACCTCCAATATTTGCATATGGTTTGACTCCATTATGCTTACAGAAAAAACAATCATTAGAATATTGTGCAAAGATAAATATGCATCGAGGATTAGTTAAATAAATTATAATACATTCAAACAATTGAAACTACATAGCTATTACTTGAATGAATTATACAATTATAGTAATTTTAAACATCTTTTTACAATTATTTATGTAACATAAATACATTTCTTCTATTTTTTCAAATACAGAAAAACGTGATGGTGGTTACATGAATCTACATGTGTCATGACATAGAACTAGAAATACATTTTGTGCCAATGTCAAATTCCTGGCTTTAATACTTCAGTAGAGATAGCACAAAATATAACATTACTATTTGGAGGAACTGGGAGAAGGGATCATGGTACTTCCCTGTACTATCTTTGTAATTTCCTGTGACTGTATAAAAATTATTTTAAAATAAAAAGTTAAAAATATATAGCAAAACATGAGAAATCAAAGACCTTTTTCTCCACTGATTTTCATTCTGATTTACAGCTCCATCTTTCAGTCCTCTCCTGTTCCCAGAGACAACCAATATTACTTTGGTATTCACCTTTTCAAACCCCTAAAAATATTTTAAAATAAATATAAGGTAGATCAGATCAAAACAGACATCAAGATATGAAAATTGCAAAAAAGACTCTCTGTTTAGATTGCTTTTACTTTAATTTCCTACAAACCAAAAACCAAACATGCAAAGATGCATGACAAAATCAAGGGTACTAGGGAGCAAGTAAACACAGTTTTCTAAAGCACTCCAAGATCTATCTGATGGCAACCTTCCTGGAGAAGCAGAATTTCCCCGAAAACTTGCAGTTTGTTTGTTTGTTGTTTGTTTGCTTGTTTTTAACATTTTTACTTTTATTGTATGTACTGCATGTTACACTCTACATTGTTCACTAATCTAGGTGAGATGATACATGAAATATAGAGAAATATTGTTTATAACATACCCAAAACCTTTCAAGTTTTTGCTTATTAATTTCAACAGATGCTCTGAAATAATTTGCATCCCTAGGCACAAATTTCATTTCTTCCTTCATCATGCCCAAGATATGTAATAATTATTATTAACTCACCTAAGTATGGCAAAAGATGCAAAACAAGAACACAAAAATGGAATGAGGAAAATAACACATTTGCATGGTAGTTTATAAACAAGCAAAAGCCCGAGAAATGAATTTTAGCAACTAAATTCAATTTTTTTCCGTAAACTGAAGTTGTATTACCTTACCTACAAATCACGTATAGATGCTTGTTTTTTTTTTTTTTTTTTTTTTTTTTTTTCTGAGACGGAGTTTCGCTCTTGTTACCCAGGCTGGAGTGCAATGGCGCGATCTCGGCTCACCACAACCTCCGCCTCCTGGGTTCAGGCAATTCTCCTGCCTCAGCCTCCTGAGTAGCTGGGATTACAGGCACGTGCCACCATGCCCAGCTAATTTTTTGTATTTTTAGTAGAGACGGGGTTTCACCGTGTTGACCAGGATGGTCTCGATCTCTTGACCTCGTGATCCACCCGCCTCGGCCTCCCAAAATGCTGGGATTACAGGCGTGAACCACCGTGCCCGGCCGCTTGTTTGGTTTTTAAGGGACTCTTTTGGAAGTGGTGATCCAAAGTTTGGAGGAGCGTAGAAAATGGAGATTTACTACATTAAATAGAGGAGGCGAGCAGCATCCAGGTCACATATGTGAATCTTCCACCAGTTCCAATATATAAAGTAATTCTCCCCTGTGACGAATTACATAGACTGTTGTTCTCTTTTGTGCTTCATCATTAGACCTTTATTATGTTTGGCTTGCCAAATCGTAGTAAATATAAAACGTAAATTGTATGCATATTTTCATGTAAATTTTATTATCCTGTACTTAGATTTATAAGTTGCTTTTTAAATTCAAAATATGTTAAAGAAATAGACACATTAATGACTCTAGGTCTAGTTCTTTCCTTTTAAGTGTTTTGTAGAATTCCAATGTAGAACTAAGAAATAATGAAGCCATTTACTACAAAAGGACTTTTAGATCATATCCACTACTCTGATGTAATTAATGTTGCAAAAAATATATATCTAAGTAGCTTCCTTTATCCTCCACTGCTTTGTCATGGATACATATTTAGAAGGAAAATTAGGTCAATGCAATTTTTGTTTCAAATAATACTGCCAAATTGCCTTCTAAAATGCCTGATTCGATTTATATTTCTTCTTTTGTGTATGAGTGTACCCCTCTTTCCCATCAGTCCACAAATAGTTGCTTTTATTAATTGTTTGGATTTTGCTAAGATTAAGGCATTTCGTTATAATCTGCATTTTCTCAATTATCTTTTTTATTTGCTTCCTTATGTTTGTCTTAATTTTATTTCTATTTTACTGTCACATAGTAAGGTATGATTCTCATTTTATTTTATGTTATAATAATAAACCCTCTTGACACTTATTGAGCTGCTTTTCTCCCATTAGTTTTGCTATTTTACATTGGCTTTTATTGTTAAACATAATTAAAATACACACACAAACACATGCATACACACATACACACATATGCCTATTTCAGGACTTTTAAAAAATTTATTTATTTATTATACTTTAAGTTCTGGGGTACATGTGCAGATGGTTCAGGTTTGTTATACATAGGTATACATGTGCCATGGTAGTGGTTTGCTGCATCCATTGCCCTATCATCTACATTAGGTATTTCTCCTAATGCTAACCCTCCCTAATCCCACCATGCCCTGATATTCCTCCCCTAGCCTCCAACCCCCTAGACCCCAGTGTGTGATGTTTCTCTCCGTGTCCATGTGTTCTCATTGTTCAACACCCACTTATGAGTGAAAACATGCAGTGTTTGGAGTGTTTGGTTTTCTGTTCTTGTGTCAGTTTGCTGAGAATGATGGTTTCCAGCTTCATCCATGGCCCTGCCAAGGACATGAACCCATCTTTTTTTATGGCTGCATAGTATTCCATGGTGCATATGTGCCACATTTTTTTACCCAGTCTATAATTGATGGGCATTTAGGTTGGCTCCAAGTCTTTGCTATTGTGAACAGTGCCAAAATGAACATATGTGTGCATGCATCTTTATAATAGAATGATTTATAAACCTTTGGGTATATACCCAGTAATGGTATTGCTGGGTCAAATGGTATTTCTAGTTCTAGATTCTTGAGGAATCGCCACATTGTCTTCCACAATGGTTGAATTAATTTACACTCCCACCAACAGTGCATAAGCGTTCCTATTTCTCCACATTCTCTCCAGCATCTGTTGTCTCCTAGTTTCTTAATAATTGCCATTCTAACTGGTGTGAGGTGATATCTCAATGTGGTTTTGATTTGCATTTCTCTAATGACCAGTGATGATGAGCATTTTTTCACATGTTTGTTGACTGCACAAATATCTTCTTTTGAAAAGTGTCTGCACATATCCTTTGCCCACTTTTTGATGGTTTGTTTTTTTTTTTTTTTGTAAATTTGTTAAGTTCTCTGTAGATTCTGGATATTAGCCTTTTGTCAGATGGGTAGATTGCAAAAATTTTTTCCCATTCTGTTGGTTGCTGGTATACTCTAATGATAGTTTCTTTTGCTGTGCAGAAGCTCTTAAGTTTAATTATATCTCACTTGTCTGTTATAGCTTCTGTTGCCATTACTTTTGGTGTTTTAGTCATGAAGTCCTTGCCTATGCCTATGTCCACAATGGTATGGCCTAGGTTTTCTTCTAGAGTTTTTATGGTGTTAGGCATAATGTTTAAATCTTCAATGCATCTAGAGTTAATTTTTGTGTGAGGTATAGGAAAGGGATCCAGTTTCAGCTTTCTGCACATGGCTAGCCAGTTTTCTCAACACCATTTATTAAATAGGGAATCCTTTCCCCATTGTTTGTTTTTGTCAGGTTTGTCAAAGATCAGATGGTTGTAGTTGTGTGGCGTTCTTTCTGAGGCATCTATTCAGTTCCATGGGTCTATATCTCTGTTTCATACCAGTACCATGCCTTGTAATACAATATGATGCCTCCAGCTTTGTTTTTTTTTTTTTTTCCTCAGGATTGTCTTGGCTATGCAGGTTCATTTTTGTTCCATATGAAATTGTAAGTGTTTTTTTCCAGTGCTGTGAAGAAAGTCATTGGTATCTTGATGGGGATAGCACTGAATCTATAAATAACCTTGGGCAACTGCTGAGAGATTTTGTCACCACCAGGCCTGTCCTACAAGAGTTCCTGAAGGAAGCACTAAACATGGAAAGGAACAACCAGTACAAGCCACTGCAAAAACATACCAAACTGTAAAGACCATTCACACTATAAAGACACTGCACCAACTAACGGGGCAAAACAACCAGTTAGCATAAAAATGGCAGGATCAAATTCACACATAACAATATTAACCTTAAATGTAAATGGGCTAAATGTTCCAATCAAAGACAAAGACTGGCAAATTGGATAAAATGTCAAGACCCATCAGTGTGCTGTATTCAGGAAACCCATCTCATGTGCAAAGACACACATAGGCTTGAAATAAAGGGATGGAGGAAGATTTACCATGCAAATGAAGAGCAAAAAAAAGCAGGGGTTGCAATCCTAGTCTCTGATAAAACAGACTTCAAACTAACAGAAATCAAAAGAGACAAGGGCATTACATAATGGTAAAGAAATTAATACAAGAAGAGCTAACTATCCTAAATATATATGCACTCAATACAGGAGCACCCAGAAACATAAAGCAAGTTCTTTATGACCTACAAAGAGACTTAGACTCCCACACAGTAATAGTGGGAGACTTTAGCACCCCACTGTCAATGAGACAGAAAATTAACAAAGGTATCCAGGATTTGAACTCAGATCTGGACCAAGCAGACCTAATAGACATCTACAGAACTCTCCACCCCAAAACCACAGAATATACATTCTTCTCAGCACCACATTGCACTTATTCTAAAATTGACCACATAATTGGAAGTAAAACATCTCAGCAAATGCAAAAAATGGAAATCATAACAGTCTCTCAGACAACAGTACAATCAAAGTAGAACTCAGGATTAAGAAACTCACTCAAAACCACACAACTGCATGGAAACTAAACAACCTGCTCCTGAATTACTATGGGAGGCAGAAATAAAGATGTTCTTCGAAACAAAGATGCAACGTACCAGAATCTCCGGGACACATTTAAAGCAGTGTCTAGTGGGAACATTATCACACTAAATGCCCACATGAGAAATAAGTAAAGATATAAAATTGACATCCTAACGTCATGATTAAAAGAACTAGAGGAGCAAGAGCAAACTCTGACTTAGTACATGTAGAAAAGTCTCGAAGCATTAATGCAGAGGCAGTCCTGTGCCATGTTTGAAGGACAAATTGCCTACATTAAACTCTGATTCCACCATTAATGTCTGAGGGACCTTGGAAAGTTTACGTAATTTTTTTACATTTCAGTTCTTTCATATTTAAAATAGGATTAATAATAATGGTAGAGATGTCTTAGACTTGTAAATGAGTTAACTAAGCTTAAATTAGCATCTGTCACATTGAAAATATTAATGACTGTTAGCTGGCATTCTATTTACAGTTGCATGTGGTGAAAAAACTTTTAAATGCTTAACTAAAACTAAATTGAAGTGAGACACCATTTCCCAGATTAGCTTCAAGGGGACCAATAACACTCCCATATTGCCTTTCTTATTGGAGATAAATACCATTTTATATAATTAAAACTTCTACTAGAATATTAAATATGAACTTATTCTACCTGACAACTGGTTTGCCCAATAGTTCCATGAAACATTTAATATGGAAACAGATGGATATGACACTGACTGAATCCCCTCCTTTTCTCTATCAAATTAATTTAAAAATGCCTTTGATTCTATTTCCAAAGTACATGCAAATGTCATATATTTCAGTCTAAGCTACTGTGCTTTCTCAGCAGGTTAATGGAATGGCCTCCTATGTCATCTCTGTGCTTTTCTGGATCCATTCAATCCCTTCTCTACATAACAGGTCAAATTATTTCTGAAAAATAAAAAGTAGCACAGGTTACTCTTTGTCTTAAAACTCTTAAGAGAGGTCCCCTGGATTGTTTAATGGAAAAAGACTGTTGACCATATCCTAAAAAAGCTCTTATGCTGGGGGGCCTTTCAAGTGTCCAACTGCAAATTACTTATGGACAGAAGGGGAAAAAAAAAGTGCAAAAGCTGGGGAAAAAAAACTGCAAAAGCTCTGGAAAAGAACAACCTTTGCCCAGCCTCACCGGTTTTCTTTCTCTTTAACAACTTCTTCCCAAATCTTTAAATGGGAAGCTCCTCATCTCTTTCGACCCCAGCTTCAATAGTATGCTCAGAAACATCATTCTTGAACCCTTCAAGTAGTTTCCCAACATTCACCCACAATCGGTCTCTGTCATTTATTTCACTCTGTTTTAATCATAACTCATTTTTATCTGTAGTTACCTCATTTGTTTATTTTTTTTTAATTGTCTGCCTCTGCCCCATTCTATCCTGTATTTCAGAATTAGAATTACATTAAAATGACAGCAAGTGCCTTTTTGTTCTTGTTCACCACTGTACCTCAAGCATCTGGAATACTGCCTGCCACATAGCAGATGCCCAGCACGTATGTGTCAAATATTAGTTAGTATATGAATATAGTATTGGTATTAAATATGAAGCTGCAAGGTCCGCTCTTTCTTCAACAGATGCAACTTCAACAGGTATAATTTCAGCCTCTGGAAATTACTGGTTTTGTTAACTTTTACTTTAAAACAGAGTTCTCAAAAACAGAGAAGACACTTGATTATTACCTATTTGTGGCTTTGTCTGCCTTGTAGGGCTCAGGTCCATTGGCAAGGTGACAAATAATGTGGCTTACAATGAAACACATATATTCAGCATATATAAACATACATTAGAAATCCCAATATATCTCTGAATTCTCTTTTAGTCTGTATCTCCATATATTATTTTCCCTTACATTTATGCTTTGTGGTTGAAAAATTCAGGTCACTTGTCCTGTGAGGTTTCTCATGTTGTAAATTTTACTCATTGTATTCTTAAATACTAGAATTATTAATATATCACTCTATAAGTAACAGAAAAAATTCTGGAAATAATTCAAGTATCTAACACAAGGGACAAGTTGAATAAACTATTTTACATGTACACAATGTAGTACCATGCAGTTGAAAAGAAGTCAGGTAATTCTCTGGTGCTATGTACTGATCTCTATAATATATTGTTAAATTAAAAAGCTAAGTGCAGATTTACATAATGTGCTACCATTCATCTAAGAAAGGAAGGATAACAATATATGTGCCCATTCCTAATGTTAAAAACATAGATGAATAAGCCATACATTTGTAAGTAGTTTTATATGATGAAAGAAAGAGAATAAGGTAAAAGAGATGGGAAGGTAGAAATTAAATTCTTTTTAATAATGTTTTTAAAACTTTTTATAAAAATAAATATTTTACTTAATTGTAAAATATAATGGAATTTTAAGGAGCAGTCCCTGAAAACTGAAAGTATTATGAAATAAGTGAACCTACATAATGTTAATGGCATAAAATGCACAGAGAAAATCTATCCAGTTGATATGAAGACATAGAAATTTTATTATATATTTTTAGTGGAAAATACTCTTTAGTAGGAATGAAAATAACTGGAAAAATGAACATAAAATAGTTTTGGTAATTTTATGATTGGTGGTAGTATGGGTATTCTATTCTAAGACTGTCAGTGTAGGGTGGGAGACAGTAAATGATAAATTATGTTGGTTACGTTAAAAACACAGTTTGTCTTAGGAGAAAAGAGACAGTTAGGTTAAATTAAAATAGTGTTGCTCTAAATTTGAATTAGAAATGAGTATAAAATTATTATGCATTTTATTAGATAGAAAATGATTGTTAGAGAGAGAGAGAGAGAGAGAGAGATGTGTATTTAATGAAAATGCTGGCCAAGTGTGGTGGCTCATGCCTGTAATGCTTGCACTTTGGGAGCCCAAGGCAGGCAGATCACATGAGGTCAGGAGTTCAAAACAAGCCTGGCCAACATGGTGAAACCTCGTCTCTACTAAAAATACAAAGAATTAGTCTGGCATGGTGGTGGATGTCTGTAATCCCAGCTACTGGGGAGGCTGACACTGGAGAATGGCTTGCACCCCGGGAGGCAGAGGTTGCAGTGAGTGGAGAGCGTGCCATTGCAATCTAGCCTGGTTAACAGTTCAAGACTCCTTCTCAAAAAAAAAAAAAAAAACAGAAAACACTGAGCAAAAATGCAAAATAACTCAGTAGCTATGAGCAAAACTAGCACCCATATTTTGATTGCCAAGTACCATTTTGGACTAAAAGTAACCATATTACATGGGAAAATGGCAGATCAAAATACATGCAAAATTATCCTGGAGTATCTTGTCATGCAAGAAAGTAAAGAAGTCATCAAAGATCACAAGTGTTTATCCAAAGGACTTATTTTGATAGGCCCCTGTTAGGTACGCACTGGGCCAGAAAAAACAATTTGAGTACCAATAAGATAACAAATACAATGAATTACAGCATGTTAAATATATTTAAATCCATCAGTTCAAGATGAAATTAAAAAATAACATCTCATTGGTCAAATTTAACTGTGAAAACTAGAAGATAAATGGGAAATACAAAGGATTTATCTGCTGTTCCTCTAGAAAGTGTACCGAAGGGTAATCAAAATTTGATGAGGACAAATACCTGTTATAAAGGCAATTCACCTAACAAAATAATAAAGAATGATATTATTAGAATACCATGATTTTGTAGTGCCTAGGGAATGGGAATTAATACACCACAGCAATGATCACCTGTGTCTGCTAACATCACTGAAAGAGAGCAAGCTGGCATTATGTGCCCCCTTATGGAAGTTCATAATGCCATTCATGAAGTAGTCTTGGAAAAAGAAAAAGGCAAATAGTAACAAAAGAAGAAAAGGAAACTTTAATCTTTTGAAAACATTTAATGGAAACATGTATAACATTTCAAACTTTATAAATCACCTAAAAGGCCTCACAAATATTTCAGGGAAATTGTAATATCCGGCACCTTGTTAAACCTCTAAATAAATTGAATGAATAAGTGAATAAATTTATTGAAGACACTTTTTATTTGGAAAGCTGCTGAAAATCTACTGTCAAAACTTTCATTAGAAAATATTAATAGAAAATTTGTTTCCTAATAAATATTGAATGTGTTTGATAATTTATTCAGAGGAGAAAGACAAAAATATAGTCAATATAATTTAAACACATAGTCTTTTTCCAAGACAAAGGATATTACTAATATAAAAGGAATAGTCAGCTATTAATAATAATTGTGACTCACTATTAAATTCAGCTTGAAAGCTTCTCTTTAAAATAATAATAATAAAAACTATTTCTAAAGAGATGCTTTTGCAGGTTAAGGTTTTAAAGTCAGCATGAGCCACACAATCCCATGCAGGGAAGAATGAATGTGCTGAGCAGGATACAAGCTCTTTGTCAACACGGGAAGAAAAAACTGTGTCATCTGTATCCTTGTGAAAGCCATCCTGCTGGGCGGTAGCTTTGAAATGATAATCTCTTTTGTCCACCCTGTTGGACTCATATGACTCTGACACACATAGTACTGTTTCCTACTTAGTCTAAAGCATTGATTATTTTGTGATAATATTGCAAACTATGACTTGCACATTTTCTAAGAGACTACCTCTAGCACAAACATAAACACACAAAAATCACACTCCCATTTTGTATGTAAGAATCCACTGCCTAAACCACTTTTGTTGGGTTTGTAGCCAAAGAAAACTATTCCACTTGTACAAAACAGGCATACTTAAGTAGGGAACAACTGTGTTAAGTAGAACAAAGCACTGATTTTGAGTGAAATTTATTAATAAAGCTTCAATTATCTAGTAACATTTAATTGCCTAATGATATTCATTTGTATGTTGTAATCACCTTATTATTGACTCAAAAGTTTACAAAGGACACAAAACACACCACCAACCAACTTTTCATTGTTGGGAAGGTCACTTAACTTACCCTAACCTCCATTTTTTTTATCAGGGAGAATTGAAATAAATAATCTCCAAAATTTATCCAATTTGGGAGGACTCTGAGACTATAAAAGCCTTTTCACTTTCTATCCCCAATATCATAAGCAATGCCTACATGTACAGTGTGTCTAATTGGCTGTTTATATGTGCATTTAAGATCACGATTACAAAAATATTTTAAACATATTTTTCTGAAGAGTCAAATGCCACGCCTACTATTGCTTGCAGTTTAAAAAAGAAAACATCATACAGCTTCTGCCTTGGAAGGCTTATAGAAAGACAGTGATATAGACAAAAGCAGATAATTTTCAATGCTCAGTTAAATTAGTGTTACCAAAGAGATAAAGACAGCATATCCTCTCCGAATCAGGGAAACATTCATGTGGGGTATAACATTTGAACTCAATCTTTAAGATGAGAAAGGTCTAGCATAGTGTTTCCAACATGTCTCGAAATACCTGTCATTGTTCCCTAAGAATTAGTACTATATCTTATTAGTCTTTGTTTTCCTACGTTAGTATATACTGGCAGCTAAAAATGTTTTGTAGTTAATTGAGAATAGAGAAATTCTGAATCATAGAATCTCAACTGAAAAGGGCATAAAAATTACTGAGAACAAGCTTCAGATGCTGAGAGCAAAATTTCTAAATCACTCTAAAGTTGTTATTCATCATAAAATGAAGACATTTTTCAAAATTTCAATGTATTAGTTTGTTTTCACACTGCTGATAAAGACATACTCGAGACTAGGCAACTTACAAAACAAAGAGGTTTTACAGTTCCACATGGCTGGGGAGGTCTCATAATAATGGTGGAAAGCAAGGAGGAGTGTCACGCCTTACATGGTTGGCAACAGGCAAAGAAGAAGCTGGTACAGGGAAACTCCTCTTTATAAAACCAGCAGATCTCCTGAGACTTACTCACTATCACGAAAACAGCACAGGAAAGGCCTGCCCTCATGATTCAATTAACTCCCACCACCTCCCTCCCATAACACGTGGGAATTGTGAGAGCTACAAGTAAAGATGAGATTTGGGTGGGGACACGGCCAAACCATATCATTCAAGATACCTTTAAACTTTAGGTTGAATATAACCTGGTAATATATCATCTTGATAACCCGTGCATTTTTGCTTGTTAATTATGGCCTAATTTATTTTAACAATAATTTAATTTCATTTCTTATTGATTCTTTAAGGAGATAGAAAAAACTAGCCACCTTGTTAATATTAATCCTTTATACAGTTAAAATAACATTAAATTTAAAATGACCATGATGGGTATGGAGGTAGGGTATAATTTCAAATATGCAATAAATATATAGAATTTGTTTTTCCCATAGCATATCTTAATTTCTAAACAGAACTCCTATTCCCCCAATATATTAGAACCTGAAATGGCAATTTTTGTAGTTAAAAAACATTGAGTTTTTCAAACTAATACAAACTTAATTATATTCAGTCTTAAGTTTTTCTCAGTAAATTTGGTCTTTTCTTCACTCTTCTTCCTGTTCTTTCAAAGTTACCTTACCAAACAAAAACATTAAAAATAGAAAACTTGACACAGTCCAATGGCCAGAGAGAATAGTTACTTTAAAATGTTTCCCAAAACACTTAAAGAGCAGGAGTCCTGAAACTGACAATGAATACTTTGCAAATTTTGCAAGTGTTTGAGTCATTTTTCCTAATTACTACCACCATATGATACTCAGTTATTCACAGTGTGAGATAAGATTGAAAGTTTTTTATTATTCCAGGGGGCCAGGGAGAGATCATATGGCACAGGAGGCCATGACTGAGCAGGAGCACTTTCAGACAGACTCCCTTAAGGCGATATTTTGCAGACAGCGCAAGTATGACTGCAAGCTGTCAGCAGCAGGGAGGGGAAGAGGGCACTGTGGCGACAGTCCCACTTTTGCAGCCCACTGGCTGAATGGCCCTCCTTGTCCTCTGTTTTAAGATTTCTACGTGCATTTAAAATTGACAATTTACTTTCAATTCTTCTCTTGCCTCAGTCTTTCTTTAGCAGAAATAGATATTCTTTTTTTTAAACTATGGGCTTCAATGTACTAAATGACCCTCTAAAGAAATAACTGTAACTCTGAGTATCACACATGCAATGGAAGATTAACAAACCCCACAGAGAATCAAAGTCAGAAATACCTATCAATTTTACAGAGCCTTTGTGAGAAAGTTGGTGATTAAATTAAATGACTTTGAAAGAGTCAAATTCAATGGAAGAGCTCATTATTTCTATTATTGGTGGGAACTGGTAAGGGTCATGTCCATTATGCAAGGGCAGGAGAGACGGGGAAAAAAATTCCCATTACGCTTAGAGTTTAGTTTGTGGTAATAAATTGGTAATACATTTTTATTTAATATTAAAACTGATTGGATGTTTTAAACTGTTTTCTTTCTGTTTTTCATATATGCTTTTAAATGTATATTTTTAAGTAACAGTTTTCAAATAATATTCATTTCCTTACATGTTAGATTATTGCTTGGTATATTTGAGCCTTTTTAAAGTTATTTCCTCAGAGTCTACACTTTGAAGTAGATTGACAATAATAGCTTTTTACAATAATTTTTTTTTTAAATATTCAGTAGCAGAATTTACTTAATGGAGCCTAAGATTAACCTTCTTGTCAGTGCACTTTGTTCGGAAAATCAGAAAATAGAGAGTTTCACAGTATTATATATTCATGGCCATGCTATGTATTTGATTTTTTAACCATCTACAAACATGGTTATCAAACTTTAGCATACATCAGAATTACCTGGAGGGCTTGTTAAAACACAAATTCCTGGTCCTAACCTTGGATAAAGGCTGTCTTTGGTAAGAGCTGATAATTTCCATTCCTAACACAACCCAGGTGATACTAATGACATTGATCTGGGAACCACCATTTTTAGAATAACTGAATTAGAAGACAGAAAGTATGTTGGTTTAAAGCCCCATAGAGAAATAATCAAACCTAAAGGTCTTAGCATAGAATGAAATATGAAAGCTTATTTGAGCAAAGTGTTTGGATAGCCTCAGAGAATGCTCATGTGAACAAAAATTTTTAACATGTTATTGACCTGATATGGGGGTTAGGAGTAGAATGGATGCAGTTATCAGTAAGGTAGTATAGCATCAACTGCATAAGAAAATAAATGAAATACCATCAAGATAGACATAGCATCAGTGTTCTGTATCAAACCAAATGTAGTCAGAGGTTTAGTACATACAATTTGGTGGTGTAAATGGAGTAAATCTCACTACCATGCTGTGACCCAGCAAATGCTGTACAGTAAACATTCTGCAACTGTTGAATTTAAATGCAATTTTCAGGTTTCATATAGCTTACATATTATAAAAGCTATATGCACTAGCTGATATATTTTTATATTATATAATATATATAATGTACTAGATAATATAAAAATGGTACCTATTATATTGGTGATCACAATTTTGGCAGCCATAGAAAAACTTCAAAGCGTAAACCAAAACAATTAGAAATAGCATGGCCTTAAATTGATTTTTTAAAAATCTTAAGGTGACAAATATTCTGCCATTTGTCATGATGCAAAGCTGGTTCCACAGAAGGGCAAATTAGGAATATATTACCTGGAATAGCCATTCCTCACGCCTAGAAAAAAAGTCTCTACAAGTAGAATTCTAGCTGTTCAATGTGCCCTTATAAAATGGGGCCAGATTGAACCATTTTTTCTTCGCAATAGACAAGAAAATCAGACTGTAGCTATAGCTTTGTCACTGGGAATTGGTCAACCATTTCAAAATAGGTAGACTTTCTCTCTCCTGTGCTTCTACTGGGGCTTGAAGGATTGATAAATACGCTTCTATTTCCTGTCAAAGTTTTGAACTAAGTGAGAAATAGGCAAAGATTCAGGCAGATGGAGATCAAGAAGACAGCTTTATATTTAAAAGAGCTATGGGAAATCTTTGCAGTAACAATGAATTTTTCTATTACTGTAGACAAATATACCTTCCCAGCCATAAGTAGTGCTGGACAACTGCACATCTCCCCATCCCAACAGATGTATAGGCATTTTCTTTTGATGTTGATGAAAATAATTATTTTATCACTATATCCAGATAATTCCAGATAGCAATATGCTTTTTTAAGGTAGAAGAATATTTCTAAGATACAAACAGAAAATATATGTCATTGAAATAGATACTAGGTGATATTTCACATATGCAATATGAATTCTGCTTCTTTGACAAGACAGATAAATAAAGGGTTCATGTTTGAATGATTGGCATTAAAGTATTAAATAATGAAAGTGTCCATATTCTCTGACCAGTATGATCTTTTAAAATATCACCCACACAAATACAAGTGAAGTCATATTTTTTACAATGAGGCATCAAATTCAGACAGCCAAAACACAATGAATATACCACTTAGGCTAATTGTTTAGTGGCTTTAATGATATGGAAAGTTTAAGTTTAGAATGAGCAAAATGCCAAAAATGAAAATAATCAGTCTCCTGGCTTTCACAACTGGTAGTCTTAATGAATGTCAGAACTGTCACAGATCAGATGATGGCCCAGTATGTTTTCAAATAAATGACACTGAACATCATGTTTTAAAAGTACACGATTGTCCTTCCTGATGTTTATCTTAAAACTTAAGGACATGCTTGCCAAACATCATAATTTCTCTTAATAACTCATATCAGATAAAACTCCAAAAAAAAAAGAAAAGAAAAAAGCAATTCAAAATAACTGGGACAAATGTAAAGATTATTAAGATGGAAGATTTAAACCAAATATATTACTAATTGTGTTGCACATAAATGAAATAAATATTCTAAGTAAAAGGCAAAAAAAAAAAAAATCTCCAGCAGAGACCTGTGCTCTGGACTCCAGACTGATGCCACGTAGCCTACTTACTGTCTTTACCTGGAGGCCAAATAGGTATCTCAAAGTGAACATACCTCAGGAAGAGCTCTTAATCTCCCTCTGCTATTCTCCCCACTTCCCCAGCATCTTCTCCATTCTCACCTTCTCTCATCATGTTCCCCACATTGGTTAGCAGGTAATGGACTTCATCCTTACAGTTATACAGTTATTAAGCCCCAAAACACGTTGCTTGTATCCTTGACTGACACCATTTTTTAAAATTATACTTTAAGTTCTGAGATACATGTGCAGAAGGTGCAGGTTTGTTGCATAGGTCTACCTGTGCCATGGTGGTTTGCTGCACCCATCAACCCATCATCTACATTAGGTATTTCTCCTAATGCTATCCCTCCACTTGTCCCCCACCTCCTGACAGGCCCCAGTGTGTGATGTTCCCCTCCCTGTGTCCATGTGTTCTATTGTTCAACTCCTGCTTATGAGTGAGAGCATAGAGTGTTTGCTTTTCTGTTCCTGTGTTAGTTTGCTGTTTCCAGCTTCATCTATGTCCCTGTAAAGGATATGAACTCATCCTTTTTTATGGCTGCGAGTATTCCATGGTGTATGTGTGCCACATTGTCTTTATCCATTGATGGGTATTTGGGTTGGTTCCAAGTCTTTGCTATTGTGAATAGTGCTGCAATAAACATATGTGTACATGTGCCAATGCCATCAAAAAGTGGGTGAAGCATATAAATGAACACTTCTCAAAAGAAGAAATTTATGAGGCCAAAAAACATATGAAAAAAAGCTCACCATCACTAGTCATTAGAAAAATGCAAATCAAAACCACATTGAGATATCATCTCATGCCAGTTAGAATGGCAATCATTAAAAAGTCAGGAAACAACATATGCTGGAGAGGATGTGGATAAATAGAAACCCTTTTCCACTGTTGGTGGGAGTGTAAATTAGTTCAACCATTATGGAAGACAGTGTGGCAATTCCTCAAGTATCTAGAACCAGAAATACCACTTGATCCAGCAATCCCATTACTGGGTATCTACACAAAGGATTATAAATAATTCTATTTCTTTATTGAAATGGAGTTTTGCTCTTGTCGCTCTGGCTGCAGTGCAATGGCGTGATCTGGGCTCACTGCAACCTCTGCCTCCTGGATTCAAGTGATTCCCTGGCCTCAGCTTCCCGAGTAGTTGGGATTACACATGCCTGCCACCACACCCATGTAATTTTTGTATTTTTAGTGCAGACAGGCTAACATTCACCATGTTGGCCAGGCTAGTCTCAAACCCCTGACCTCATGTAATCTGCCTGTCTCACCCTCCCAAAGTGCTAGGCCACTGCTCCCAGGCACCACCTTTTTTTCAATAACTCATGCTATGTTAACAAATGTTATCAATAGTAATTCAAAACATCTTCAGATTCTGTTCCTGTCTCACTACGACCCACATCCAAACCAGCATCTCTCCACTCTCCAGTTAGGTTTACTGCTATAGCCGCCTAACTGGTCTGCCAGCTTCTTTGCTACCCCTTGCCTTCAGCCCCTTATTGTCTCTGCTGTTAGATTGATTCTTTAAGAATATGTCAGACCAGTATTTTATTGAGGTTTTTCACATCGTTGTTCATCATGGATAGTGGCCTGAAATTTTCTTTTTTAGTTGTGTCTCTGCCAGGTTTTGGTATCAGGATGATGCACAGCACATCAAAAAGCTTGTCCATCACAATCAGGCCGGATTCATCCTTGGGATGCAAGGTTGGTTCGACATAGGCAAATCTAAAAATGTAATCCATCACGTAAACAACCAAAGACAAAAAACACATGATTATCTCAGTAAATGCAGAGAAGGGCTTCGACAAAATTCAACAGCCCTTTATGCTAAAAACTGTCAATAAACTAGATATCAATGGAACGTATCTCAAAACAATAAAAGCTATTTATGACAAACCCACAGTCAATATCATACTAAATGGGCAAAAACTGGAAGCATTCCCTTTGAAAACTGGCACAAGACAAGGGTGCCCTCTCTCACCGCTCCTACTCAACATAGTATTGGAAGTTCTGGTCAGAAAATCAAGCAAGAAAAAGAAATAAAGGGTATTCAATTAGGAAATGACAGGTCAAATTGTCTCTACTTGTAGATGACATGATTGTATATTTAAAAGACCCCACCATTTCAGCCCAAAATCTCCTTAAGATGATAAGCAACTTCAGCAAAGTCTCAGGATACAAAATCAATGTGCAAAATCACAAGCATTCCTATACACCAATAACAGACTAACAGAGAGCCAAATAATGAGTGAAATCCCATTCATAATTGCTACAAAGAAAATGAAATACCTAGGAATACAACTAACAAAGGATATGAAGGACCTCTTCAAGGAGAACTACACACCACTGCTCAAGGAAATAGGAGAGGACACAAACGAAAAAATTATTCCATGCTCATGGTTAGGAAGAAACAATATCATGAAAATGGCCATACAACTCAAAGTAATTTATAGATTCAGTGCTATCCCCATCAAGCTACCATTTACTTTCTTCACAGAATTGGAAAAAACTACCTTAAACTTCATATGGAACCAAAAAAGAGCTCACATAGCCAAGACAATCCTAAGCCAAAAAGAAAAAAAAGAAAAAAAGAAAAATCAAAGAGCTTGGGGCATCATGCTAGCTGAATTCAAACTATACTACAAGGGATACAGTAATGAAAACAGAATGGTACTGGTACCAAAGCAGAGATATAGACCAATGGAACAGAATAGAGGCCTCAGAAACACCACCATACATCCACAATCATCTGATCTTTGACAGACTTGACAAAAACAAGTAATGGGGAAATGATTCCCTATTTAATAAATGGTGTTGGGAAAACTACCTAGCCATATGCAGAAAGCTAAAGCTGAATTCCTTCCTTATACCTTATACAAAAATTAACTCCAGATTGATTAAAGATTTAAACATAAGACCTAACACCATAAAAACTCTAGAAGAAAACCTAGGCAATACCATTCAGAACATAGGCATAGGCAAAGTCTTCATGACTAAAACACCAAAAACAAAGGCAGCAAAAGCCAAAATAGACAAATGGGATCTAATTAAATTTAAGAGCTTCTACACAGCAAAAGAAACTATCTTTAGAGTGAATCAGCAACCAACAGAATGGGAAAAAATTTTTGCAATCTGGATCTACCCATTTGACAAAGGGCTAATATCCAGATCTATGAGGATATTTACAAGAAATATACAAACAACCCCATGGAAAAGCGGGTGAAAGATATGAACGGACACTTTTCAAAAGCAGACATTGAGGCAGCCAATGAACATATGAAAAAAACCCATCATCACTGGTCATTAGAGAAATGCAAATCAAAACTACATTGAGATACCATCTCATGCTATTTAGAACGGCAATCATTAAAAAATCAGGAGACAATAGAGGCTGAAGAGGATATGGAGAAATAGGAACACTTTTACACTGTTGGTGGGAGTGTAAATTAGTTCAACCATTGTGAAAGACAGTGTGGTGATTCCTCAAGGATCAAGAACTAGAATTGCCATTTGACCCAGCAATCCCATTACTGGGCATATACCCAAAGGATTATAAATCATTCTATTATAAAGACACATGCACACGTATGTTTATTGTGGCACTGTTTACAATAGCAAAGACTTGGAACCAACCCAAATGCCCATCAATGATAGACTGGATAAAGAAAATGCAGCACATATTCTCCATGGAATGCTATGCAGCCATAAAAAAGGATGAGTTCATATCCTTGGCAGGGACGTGGATGAAGCTGGAAACCATCATTCTCAGCAAACTGACACAAGAACAGACAACCAACCACCTCATGTTCTCACTCATAAGAGGGTGCTGAACAATGAGAACACATGGACACAGGAGGGGACATCACACACCAGGGCCTGTTGTGGGGTGGGGAGCTAGAGGAGGGATAGCAGGGGGTGGGGGGATTGGGGAGGGATAACATTAGTAGAAATACCTAACATAGATGATGGGGGATGGATGCAGCAAACCACCATGGCACATGTATACCTGTGTAACAAACCTGCACTTTCTGTACATGTACCCAAGAAATTAAAGTATAATAAAAAAAGAGAGAGAGAGAAAAGTAAAAATAATAATATGTCAGACTGAGCTATTCTTCTGTTTAAACCCTCCAAAGCCTTTATTTTTCATCCCAGTCAATGTATTCATTTCCTCAGGCTACTGTAACAAATTACCACCAACTGAGTAGCTTAAAAAGCACAGAAACTTATTCTCTACAGTCTGGAGGTTAGAAGTTAAATCTAAGGTGTCAGCATGGTCATGCTCTCTCTGAAGGCTCCAGGGGAGGATACTTCCTTGTCTTTTCCTAGCTTCTTACAGTTGCCATAAATTCTTGGCATTCTTTGTCTTCCAGTTACATCACTCCAAGCTCTTCCTTCATCTTCACATGACCTTATCCTCTGTGTGTTTTTCCAAATATCCTCATCCTTATAAGCACACTAGTCATTAGATAAGGGCCCACCAGAATCCACTTAACTTGATTGAATAGGCAAGATTTTATTTTCAAGTAAGTTCATATTTACAAGTACTGGGAGATGGGACTTGAACATCATTTTTAGGAAGACACAATTCAACCCACAGTACTCAAATCCAAAGCCCTTACCATGCACACATCTCCACATCTTGGTATTCAAAGTGTGATACACAGACCAGTAGCACCAGCATCACCTGGGAACTTGTAAGAAATGTAAACTTTCCAGACCACCTGAGTCAGAATTTTTATTTTAATGTGAAACTTACATGATTTACATGCAAATTAGAATTTGAGAGGGATTCCCCTCAAAATGACCGCCTACCTTTCTGATTCTTTCATCTGCTTCTCACTCCATATCACTCCATCATTACTCTGCTTCTGTCATATTAGCCTTTTGATATTCCTGAAGTGCCTGGACTATTCCTCCTCCTGATATTTGCATGGGTTATTCACTCGCCTGCTCCATATGTACATGTATATATGTTCAATGTATATGTGTCTGTGTGTATATATATATATATATGGACATATAAAGATATAGTTAGGCTGTATAGTTATATATAATATATCATATATACATTACATGTATTATATATAATATATAATATATAATGTATATATTACATGTATTATATAGCTATATATATGATATATATTATATATGTGTATATATTATATGTAAAAATATATTATATATGTGTATATATAATATATAAAAAAATATATATTATATATATGTGTATATAATATATATTATATATGTGTATATATATGCTGTACAGTTATATATAATATATACTAGATATATATTATATGTACTATATATTGTTATATATAATATGTAATATATATTATATATGTGTATATATAAATATATTAAATATATATATTATATATAACTATACAGCATAACTATATCTTTATATGTCCATATATATACACACATATATATAATATATTATATATTATATATAACTATATATAATACATGTAATATATAATGTATAGTTATATGTAATTACAATGTATATAATTATATGTAATATATATTGTATTACATATAATATAGTTATATTATATTACATATAACTATATACATTATATATTATATATAGTTATATATAATAAATATATTATATATTATGTAATTATATGTATATATATGTAGACATATAAAGATATAGTTATCATGTAAAGTTATATATAATTATATACATAACTTCAATGCAGCCATTCCTGGATATTCTATTTTAAATGTACATCCAATCAACCTTATTCTTCTTCCTTGCTTTATTTTTCACCACAGAATTTCCCATCAACAGGTATGTTGAATATTTTACTTATTAACTTTGTTTATTGTGTTCTCTCTCAATTTGAATATTAGCTCCTTGAGTACAAGGATTTGAGCCTGGTACTTTTACTGCTGAATTTTAGGTTCCTGGAATATACCCAGAATTCAATAGAGATTGTTCCTTAAATATATGTTAAATAAATAAGTCTGTAAGTTCATCAATGTATTTGCCCATGTACATTAACTTTTGCCCATATACAACCAAAAACTCCTATTTGAAATCAACTGTACTATTTGCTTCATGTAATAATTAAAAAATATATATGTGTATATAAATACACACAGAAACAAACACACACACAGACACACACATATATGACTGACTTAGGTTTATGATTTAAGAAGTGAAAATTGGAATTTACCAGAATATTTGTGAATTGATTTGTTCTTATGCTTCACCAACTCTTATGATAGAGAACACCTTAGGCCTAGTACACAGTATGAAAGTATGTAAATGCTTCTATGTGCCCTAAATTTCTCTCTGTTAAGCTTCATAGAATGTTTTGTTAATGACACAGAAATATGGTCACAAAGCACATGTGTACCATAATATAAATTTCATGCATTTTGTCTCTTTGTATTATGTTTTCTTTCCATTTATGTCTTTTCAAGATAACAATTCCTAATCTCCTAATACAATGCGCCTTCCAAGCACTTACTTCTTTGGATAATCATGTTCTTTTAACTAGAATCCCACAGATAAAGTTATCAAAGTATGGAAAAAGATGAAGAATCTTGATTCCTTTCTCTCTCCATCCCCCATTGAATTCAACTGGGCCTAATTTTGTATTTGTTTTCTTCTTCTTGAAAAGAAAATAGAGTCATTACCCCCACAATATACAGTCTAGTTAGGGAGATAAGACTTCAGAGTAGGATTTCATAGTTTTGATTTTGATTATCTTACCTTCAGATATTTGGAAAGACCAAAATGCTGTATGCTTATGAACCACAAGCAGTATGAATGGAAAACAAAAGTAATAAATGTTACTTATGACTTTATAATAATGTTAGGATTGTTAGTAGTTAACAATTACTTCCTAAAGGAAAGTTTAAATTGAGTATTTCTAAATGGGAAAATTTTAAAAAGCAGCTAAGTCAATAACGTTTAGGTCCCTGAATCTACTGAGCTAAAAGTTCAGTGAGAATTAATTCCCTATAAGTATTGTAGCAATTCTTGAGGTTATTTGTAAGGACTCACATGAGAGCTAAACAAAAGAGGACTGAGAACATTTCAGGGCATGGAGAACACCCTCCTTGTTCAGATGAGACATTACCATTTATTTTGACTCCCTCTTTTTGAATAAACTAAGTTCCTAAGTGGAAGTTTATTCAAAAAGACGGAGTCAAAATAAACCCATAGCCACAAATGCCTAAAAACCAGTAGCCACAAAATAAGTGGGGAACTCAGTGTTTAAGCATTATTGTTCTGCTATACACAGTACTGAGCAAGTACATAAATGGTATGATTGAAGCATGACAATAATGAGATAAGAATCACACAATTATTCGTTTTTACAGGTGAAGAAATCAAGGTCTACAAAAGAAATCAAATAATATGTCCAAATTCATACCACTGATAACAAGAAAAACAAGGCTTTGATTTTAGAACTTTTAGATTTTTGTCTTTAATACTTTTAAAAATAATTTTACTCATAAGAAGTTACAAAAATAGTAAAAAGAATGCCCGTGTTATTTTCAGCCAACTTTCCCCAGTGATTATATCTAACTTAACCTAGTATATTGCCAAAATCAGGCAATTGACATTGTTTCCATACCATTAATATTTCTAAGGATTTTACATGTATGCTTGTACATGTAAAGGTGTAGGTGTATGTGAGTGTATGTGTGATGTGTGTATATAGTTCTATGGAGTGTGGATTTATGTAACCATCACCTTAATCTGGATGCATATCTGCTCTATCACCACAAAAAAAGTACAACATGCTTTCACATTAGCCCTTACTAATCACATTTTCCAACCAACCCTGACCCTTGGCAGCCACTGATCTATTCTCCATCACTAGGATTACGCTATGTAATTCAGGCATTTTTGAAACCAAAGCTCAAGAGTTTGCTAAATAAAAAATAATTTTTTATATAATATTTTCAATCTGTATAAATGGTATATGGTACAACATATTCAAATGCACTATGCGTGTATAGGTAAGCTAAAGCTTGAACATGGATCTAAGTTCACAAATGTAAAAAATATTGTACACTTTTATCACAATATTCCTATTTGTAATTTTTTCCCCAAAAGCTAGTAGTAGTGATGTTTGCTTTCTCTTATTTAAACTATCAGAATTATAGTCATTACTAATTGTAAGTATGTTTGAATACTGCCTGATTCCACTTACATAAGGTGCCTAAAATAGAAACAGAGTAGAATGCTGGTTGCCAGGGACTAGAAGGAGGGGAAATGGGGGTGCTGTTCAATGGGTATAAAATTCAATTACAACAGATGAATAAGTTCTTAGGGGTCTGCTGTCAACAGAGCACCTATAGTTAACAAGATTGTTTTGTGCAGTTAAAAAGTATTAAGAGGATAGGTCTCATGTTAAAAGTACTTACCTCATTAACAGAAAAGAAAGAAAAAAATGGAATACTTTACACATAAAAATTACATATATGCCTTAATTCCACATTTTGTTTCACAAATTGAAATGGTGCTAAAAAGATATTTTTGTATTGAAACACATCTAACTGAAAGAAAAGGTACAAATGAGTGATCATTCATAAATAAAATATAATACTGGGGACTGCCGTTTTTCCATTTTGAATACCTTCCACAATTAGTCTTAATAATTACGTTGACTCCATGCAAAATAATGATTTCTCAAGAGGCAGTAGAAAGTAAAGAATAAGTCCATTCTTCAGGAAATTTGTAATTAGTCAAAGTGATTATTTTCATCCTCTTTTCTTATTTAAACCTCAAGTACTCCCAGCCACTCTATGCTCTTCTTTTCTGGGACCAAATAGTCCAGCTATCCACAGAGTCAGGGCATTCTCTAACCACTCCTCCCTAGAGATGTCAACAGATTTTTACTCAGCTATACTGTCTCAGTGCCTGTCTTCATATCAAATTTCCAAGACCTGTGGACCATTCCCCTAGGCCCTGGCAGGACAGTGCATTATACATTCCATGCTAATTATCAAATGAAGGTCACTAAATTAATATTTTATTATACCACATAAAATATTCTTAGATCTAACAGTACAAAAATTTCCAATTATGTCACTCCTTCGAATTACATTCTAAGGCTAATTTAAAGAGGGTGTCACAAAAATAGAAATAATAGAGACAGAAAATGGTCCCAATTTTCACTGCACTGTTCCTAAGACCACCTTGCCACTCATCATTATAGAATGCCTTTCCGTAACATAATAAAAGCCATTTTTAATACGGAACCTTACTATACAAGTGTGTGACAGGCAGAGACCTTTATTATTATTCATAGTTTACAGATGAAGCAGTTAGATTTGCCCCAGGTCACTGGCTTATTAAATGACAGGCTAACACAGAACCAAGTTTTATTCTCAAATAACACCATAAAGAAGAGGACTGATTGAAATGAATTATAAAATTTTCTTACAGCCCAGTAACCATAATTGATAAGGTAATGATTTCTTTAATAATAATAATCTGATATGACAAGTAGAATGTGACAGAATCAACACGATCTATTAATCAGATATGGGTAGTAGTTTGCATTTGTTTTTGTTTTTTACAGCATTTCTACTTTAAATTGTTTTCATCCCAATAGAAGACAAACTGATTCATGTATTTTTCTTTATATGCCATTAAATAAATTACATACAGCAATTCATTTTAATAAATAAACACTATATAGCTATATTTATTATTATGTAAATATTCCTTGGGCATTTACTCTCTGCAAACTGATTTTTAGGCATTCAAAATTTATAAGAGTAAGCAAAATAGACTTCTTGCTCTCATGGAATTTATATTATAGTGGGAAGAGGTAAATAATTTAAGAGAATATCTTTATGATATATTTATCAGTGACAACTAGTAAGAATAAAAATAAAACCAGTTAAGAGGATAAAAAGTGATGGGAGATTGCCTGTTTTAGGTAGACCGGTCAGCAAAGGCCTTTCTGCAGTGGTGACATTTGAGCAAAGATCAGAATGATGGATTGAACATGTGAATATTTGGAGGAAGATCTTTCAGGCTACATAAATAGCAAGTAAAAATTCTTCTAAGACGGGAATTAATTGGATATATTTGAGAAAGAGTAGGAAGCAGGAGCAGACTGAGTGACTGACTGGAAGAGAGAGAAAATGGGACAAGAAAAGTATCTGTGTCCTTCTGTGTCCTTGCTGTGGCATTGCAGATTTTAGGGTTGTACTGAAGTGTGATAGGAATCCATCAGAAGACTTTGGAGAGAGTGTGTGTGTGTGTGTGTGTGTGTGTGTGTGTTGGAGGCTGGATTGAATTATAATGTTATTTATACCTTTTAAAGAGTCTCCAAATTTATATAAACCTTGAATGGAAATCACCTTAATGCCTCATTTAAAAGATACAGATTGGTGGTTAAATTTTTTTTAAAGATCCAACCATCTACTTTCTTAAGAGACCTATCTCACACATCATAGTACACAGAGATCTAAAGTAAAGAGTTGGAGAAGGATGTACCATGTAAATAGAAAACAAGAATAGATCATGGGAGCCATTCCTACATCAGATTTAAATTGGCAAAAGTAAAAAAGAACAAAGAAGAACATTACAAAATGATAAAGGGTTTCCCATCCAAGTACTAACCAGGCCCAACCCTGCTTAGCTTCCGATATCAGAGGCGATATCGGGCGTGTTCAGGGTGGTATGGCCGGCCGTAGACCGTGTCTCTTGTTGTCAGGCTCACCTTAGAAATGTAAAAGTCACAGCACTGGTCAGGAAGTGTGGGGGGAGCACACTTGCCCCTAACTCCCCCAACCCCCAATTCCTCTGCCACCATCTATGTGCTTCATCTTCTCATGGGGGAGATGATCATCTTCCATATCATCTTCCCTGATGTGTGGATGAGGTGACAGCCCAGGATCCAGCCTTGTGGACAGGCAAGAACATAGCTCACCCATCACCACCTAGATGAGAGAACCCCACAGCCAAGCACAAGGCACCAGACAGACAGGAGCAAAAGACCCAGCCCCAACTCTGGGCCTGGCTTCTGGGGTGACCTAGGGAAGTTGCTTCCCCTCTGAGGGAGAATTTCCCCATTGATATGTGTGATGATCTCTTCCTGAATTATTTCAGTTGGGGAAATGCCTTGTACTTAACCATTAAGGAAGAAAAAGATTACAACCAGATGGAAGCATATACGAAGGGAAAGCCTGGAAGGAACTGGCCAGATTTTGTGGTGGGATCCCACTTGTCCTGTTTCTAAAAACCTGAGCAATAAGACCTGCCATCAGCTTTGTTTTCTTCTTGGCCAGTACCATGATTTCCATGTGAAAATAAAGTTTTTTCTCTCTTCTTTTTTTTTTTCTGTAAGAATTTTTTTTTAATTGTACTTTAGGTTCTGAGGTACATGTGCAGATCACACAGGACTGTTGCATAGGTACACATATGGCAATGTGGTTTGCTGTTGCCATCCCCCTGTCACCTACATCTGGCATTTCTCCCCATGTTATCCCTCCCAGACCTTTCCTCCCCCACTGTCCCTCCCTTGGCCCCTGCAAGAGACCCCAGTGTGTGATTCTCCCCTCCCTGTGTCCATGTGTTCTCATTGTTCAATACCCGTCTATGAGTGAGAACATTTGGTGTTTGATTTTGTGTTCTTGTGTCAGTTTGCTGAGAATGATGGTTTCCAGATTCATCCATGTCCCTACAAAGGACACGAACTCAACCTTTTGTATGACTGTATAGTATTCCATGGTGTATATGTACCACATTTTCCTTGTCCAGTCTATCGTCAATGGGCATTTGGGTTGGTTCCAGGTCTTTGCTATTGTAAACAGTGCCACTATGAACATACGTGTGCATGTGTCTTTATAATAGAACGATTTATAATCCTTTGGGTATATACTCAGTAATGGGATTGCTGGGTCCAATGGAATTTCTATTTCTAGGTACTTGAGGAAGCTCCACACTGTCTTCCACAATGGTTGAACTAGTTTACACTGCACCAACAGTGTAAAAGTGTTCCTATTTCTCCACATCCTCTCCAGCATCTGTTGTCTCAAGATTTTTTAATGATCTCCATTTTAACTGGCATGAGATGGTATCTCAATGTGGTTTTGATTTGCATTTCTCTAATAATCAGTGATGATGAGCATTTTTTTCATGTTTATTGGTTTCTCCCTTCTTAAAGCCAAAAAAAGACAAAGGGTTTAATTCAACAAGAAGACTTAACTATTTTAAATATATATGCAACCAACATTGGAGCACAAAGATTCATAAAACAAGTACTTCTAGACCTATAAAAAGGCTTAGCAATATAGTAATAGTGGAGGAATAAACACACCATTGACAGCATTAGACACAACATTGAAGCAGAAAACTCATGAAGAATTCCTAGATTTAAATTTGACACTTCACCAATCAGATCAAAAGACATCTATAGAATGAACACTCCACCTATCAACCACAGAATAAACCTACTCTCAGCTGTGCATGAAGCATACTCCAAGATCAACCACATGCTCAACCTTAAAGCAAGTCTTAACAAATTAAAAAAATTATACCAATCATACTTTCAGACCACAGTTGAATAAAAATAGAAATTAATACCTAGAAGATCCTCAAAATCACACAATTATGTGGAAATTAAACAAATTGCTATTCAATGACTTTTGGGTAAACAACAAAATTAAGGCAGAAATAAAAAAATTATTTGAAATAATAAAAACAGAAAAACAACATACCAAATCTCTGAGATTCAACAAGAACAGTGTTAAGAGAAAAGTTTATAGCACTCAAAGTCTATCTCAATAAGTTATAAAGGTCTCAAATTAACTGTCTAACATCACACCTAGAGGAGTTAGAAAAACAAGAACAAACTAACCACAAAGCTGGCAGAAAAAAAAAGAAATAACAAATCAGAGCAGAACTGAACAAAATTGAGATCCAAAAATAGATGCAAAGAAAGAACAAGCCAAAAGTTGATGTTTTTGAAAATACAAACAAGATCAATACACCACTACCTGATTAAAAAAAAAAGGAAGAGAAGATTCAAATAAGCACAATCAGAACCAACAAAGACGACATTATAACTGTTCCCACAGAAATACAAAAGATCCTCTGCATGATTATGAACACCTCTATGCACACAAACTAGAAAATCTAGTGGGTACAAATAAACTCCTGGAAGCAAACAATTCTTCAAGATTAAATCAAGAGGAAATTGGAACCCCAGTCAATATTGAGTTCTAAAATTGAATCAGTAATAATAAAACCTAACAACCAAAAAAAAAAAAAAAATCCCTAGAGTAGATGGATTCACAGTTGAATTCTACCAGACACACAAAGAAGAGCTGGTACTAATCATACTAAAACTATTCCAAAAATTGAGGAGAGGGACTCCTCCCTAACTCATTCTATGAAGCCAGCATCACCCAGATATCAAAACCTGGCAAAGACACAACAACAAAAAAAAGAAAACTGCAGGCTAATTCCTCTGATGAACATAGACACAAAAATTCTTAACAAAATGCTAGCAAACTGAATCCAACAGCATACCAAAAAGTTAATTCACCATGATCAAGTAGGCTTCATTCCAGGGATTCAAGGTTGGTTCAACACATGTAAATAAGTAAATGTGATTCACCAAATAAGGAGAATTAAAAACAAAAACCATATGATCATCTCAATAGAAGTGGCAAAAGCTTTTGATAAAATCCAACGAACTTTCATAATAAAAGCCCTCAAGAACTAATCATTTAAGGTATATATCTCAAAATAATAAGAAACATCTATGACAAACCCACAACCAAGATCAAACTAAATGGGCAAAGACTGGAAACTCTTCTTTTGATAACTGGAACAAGACATGGATGCCCACTCTCACTACTCATATTCAACATAGCACTGGAGGTGCCAGCTGGAGCAATCAGGCAAGAGAAAAAAATAAAAGGCACCCAAATAGAAAAAGAAGTTTCAAGCTATCCCTCCTCATGAATGATATGATTCTCTACCAGAAAACCCTAAAGACTCCACCAAAAGGCTCCTAGAATTGATAAACAACTCCAGTAAAGTTTTGAGATACAAAATTAGTGTACAAAAATTATTATCATTTCCATACCCCGATAACATTCAAGCTGAGAGCCAAATCAAGAACACAATTCCATTTAGAATTGCCATGCAAAAATAATAAAAATTTTGAAAAAGGAATAGATCTAAACAAGAAGGTGAAAGATCTCTATAAAGGGAATACAAAACACTGCTGAAAGAAAACACAAATGACATAAATGGAAAAATATTCCATTCCATGCTCATGGATTAGAAAAGTCATTATTGTTTAAATGGTCATATAGCCCAAAGCAGTCTACAGATGTAATACTACTTCTATCAAACTACTAATGTCATTTTTACATAACTAGAATAAAGTATTCTAAAATTTATATAGAATCAGGAAAGAGCCTAAATAGTCAAAGCAACCCCAAGCAAAAAGAGCAAAGCAAGAGGTTTCACATTACCAAACTTCAAACTGCAGTATAAGGCTATAGTAACCAAAACAGCATGGTAGTGGTACAAAAATAGACATATAGACTAAGGGAACAGAATAGACAGCCCAGAAATAAAGCTACATACCTACTGCTATCTGGTCTTGACAAATTTAACAAAAATAAGCAATGGGGAAAAGACTCCCTGTTCAATAAATGGTTATTGGAAATTTGGCTCACTGTATGTAGTAGAAGAATAAAATTAGACAACTTCTTTCACCATATCTAAAAATTAACTCAAGATACATTAAAGACTTAAATGTAAGACCTCAAACTATAAAAGTTCTAGAAGAAAACCTAGGAAATACCCTTCTCAATAATGGCCTTAGTAAAGAATTATAGCTAAGTCCTCAAAAGCATTGCAATAAAATCAAAAATTAACAAATGGCACCTAATTAAACTAAAGAGCTGCTGAACAGCAAAAGAAACTATCAACAGAGTAAACAGATGAAGTACAGAATGGGAGAAGATATTTGCAAACTATGCATATGACAATGGTTTAATATCCAGAATCTATAAGGGATCCATCAACTTAACAAACGACTTTATTAAAAAGTGGGCAAAAGACATGAACAGACATTTCTCCAAAAAAGTCATACAAGCTGCCAACAAAAACATGAAAAAAATACTTAATATCTATAATCATAAGATAAATTCAAATCAAAACTACAATGAGATACCATCTCACACCAGTAACAATGCCTATTACCGAAATAAGGAACAGCTATGTACTGTTGGTGGAAATGTAAATTCACAGTAACTATTGAAAGCAGTTTGAAGATTCCTCAAATAACTTAAAATGGAGTTCCCATTCAACCCATCAATAACATTACTGGGGTATATGTTTATCAAAAAGAAAATAAATTGTTCTACCAAAAAGCCACATGTACCTGTATGTTCATTGCAGCACTCTGCACAATAACAAAGACATGGAATTGACCTAGGTGCATATCAACAGTGGATTGGATAAGAAAATGTGGTACATATACACCATGGAATGCTTTGCAGCCATAAAAAAGAGCAAAATCTTATCCATTTCAGCAACATGGATGCAGCTGAAGGCCATTATCTAAGTAAATTTACTCAGGAACAGAAAACAAAATACCTCCTATTTTCACTTATAAGTGGTAGCTAAATGTTGGATACTAATGGACATAAAGATGACAATATTTATTATGACAAAGATGATAATTCCACCATTTCAGAATTTCTACAGATAAAGAAAATTTCTGAAGTTATTGAAACTGTATGAAGATAAATTATTTGGTTGATAAATTGCTATCATTCTAAAGTCATGAAGGAGGGGTAGGGAGTTGGGGAGGGATAACATGGGGAGAAACGCCAGATATAGGTGACAGGCATGGAGGCAGCAATCCACATTGCCATGTATGTACCTATGCAACAATCCTGCATGTTCTGCACAAGTACCCCAGAACCTAAAGTGCAATAAAATATATTAAAATAAAAAAGAACTTCACTTTCTGCAAAAGAAAAGCATAAGGATGAAATATTTATTTAATGAAATTTATATTTTTGTTTTTTCATTTTTTTTTACATAATAAAAAAATCAGACAAACAGAAATTAAAAAGAAAAGATGGCAATAACAGGCAATGGAGAGGACTAGAGGCAGTAGGGAGAGCAGCAGAGTTGAAAAACTATCAAGTACTAAGGTTTATACCTGGGTGATGAGATCAGTCATACCCCAAACCTCAGCATCACACAATATACCTAGGTATCAAACTTGCCTATGTACCCCATGTATCTAAAATATAATTTGAACTTTCAAAAACTAAAAAATAAATAAAGGATATCACTACTCTTTGAGTAGGACATGATTTTAATTTGGGTTGCCATAACATATTTCCACAGACTATGTAGCTTAAACAAAAGAAATATACCTTTTCACAAGTCTAGAGGCTAGAACTGTCCAAGATCAAGGTGCTGGCAAGGTTGATACCTTCTCTGGCCTCTCTCCTTGGCTTGTAGAGGGCTTTTTCATGTACCTTTACTTCCTCTTCCCTCTGCATACCCTAGGTAGACAAGGGTCTTCTTTTTTGGAATTGTCTGTGTCCAAATTTCTATTTTAGCTTAATTACCTCTTTAAAGATCATGTCTCCAAATACCATCACTGTATTTTAGGTACTGGGAGTCAGAAACTCAGCATATGAATTTTGAGTGAACACATGAGGCAAGGGTGAAACAGAGTGGTCATTTAAAAGACTATTGCATTATCCAAAGGAAAAATTTTGCTAATTGGACTAGAATATAGGTTATGAGAACCAGTAATTATAACAGTTATATAGAGAAAGGAATTGTGCTGCATATCAGTGTTTTTTCATGAAATCCTCCAAACGACATTTTCAATTTGCTAGTTTTCCTCCACATTAACTGTAATCCATGCATTAATTCACCCAACTGGAAATTCAAAAAGTAGAATTCAATGTACGTATGTTTGATTCCCAAGATTACATTCTATCCTCCATAGCATGCTTCTTGGAGGCTGACTTTTATCCTCTTAAGTTATTTAATAGTAAGTGAATAAAGATGTGTTAAATCGGAAGCCTTTGATCACAGAGTGATTATATATGTTTTCCTAAATATATAATGCATATTTAGTTTGCTTTTATATAGAAAACATATCAGTAGTAACTATGCTTGAATTGAGGCTTTTTGTACAACAGTTCCTTAGTCTCTATTGTTTATTGAATTTTATACTAAATACTGTGAGGAGTCAGTGGTGACTGCTTTGCTTTGAATGAATTTCCCATGATGTTGAGAAGAAAGGTAATATGTACACACAAATATGGTATTTTCTATGAACCAAATGAGTTAGCTGATGAATAGTACTAGAGGAGTTCAGAAGAGAAAAACGGAGAATCACTCCAGGCTTAGAAAAAGTAAAAATGGATGAAGCTTAACTATAAATTCACTTAAAAAAAGAAAGACAAAATCTAATAATATCAAGTTACAAAAGTAGACTCCTTTTATTCTAGGTAGGCAAGGGCCTTCTTTTTTGAAGTCTTTTGTGAATCTTAGTCTTACAGTTTTAGGCTTCCAAAGGTTGCTATTATATAAAAGCACAGAGAGTATCCTGTGTTTTTCCTTCCTAGCAGTCTTCATATCTTCATTTTATTTGTTTGTTTGTTTAACACTAGCATCAGTTGGTAATTGGCATCAAGAAAGCAGACTTATATCTGTTTTAATTTCATTTTATTTCCTTCAGTTCATAGAAAATATTGTGAGAAAGAAGTCAGTAGATTAGGTTCAAAGACATAAAATGTGGCAGGAATAGCAATCAGATAAGACCTTTGTGTAAATGAGATGATTGCAGGGTAGTTTTAAAGGTCATTTCCCAATTTGGGAGGATCCAAGATGGCAGAATAGGAACAGCTCTGGAGTGCAGTTCCCAGCAAGAACAATGCAGAGGGTGAGTGCCCACCACATTTCCAAACAAATTTTCACTGCCCACAGACCAGGAGATGCCTGGGCCAAAAAGCGCCATGAGTTTTCAGCATGGTGGTTTCAGCCGGTGCCGGGTTGGTGCACAGAAACTCATACAAATCTGGGCAGCCATTTCAACTGGCACCTAGAATGCCTGGGAGACAGAGCTGCCCATTCAACTGAAAGGGAGGGGCAGAGACAGGGAACCAGGTGATCTGGCTCAGCGGGTACCACCCTCACAAAATAAGCAATCTAAAACGCTCTGGATTGAGAGTTTCACAGCAAGCACAGCTGGACCCAGGACAGTCCAGCTCAGTTTGGGGAAGGGTGACCACCACTACCGAGGCAGTTCACAGAGCAGCTGGGCAGAGCCTGCGGCAGCTCAGCAACACCTCTACTGGCAGACTGTGACTAGACTACTCCATGTGGGGCAGGGAATCTATGAAAAAAGGCAGCAGAATGACAGGAACTTATAAATAAAGCCGACCTTCCTAGGACAGAGCACCTGGGAAAAGAGGCGGTTATGAGTTCTGCTGCAGCAGACTCAAAAGTACCTGCCCAGCAGCTCTGCATGGAACAACAGAGCTCCCAGCACAGCACTTGAGCTCCTATAAGGGACAGACTGTCTCCTCAAGCAGCTCCCTGACCCCTCTATACCAAAAGAGACACTTCATAAAGGAGAGCTCAGGCTGACATCTGGCAGGTACCCTTCTGGGACGAAGATAACAGAAGAAGAAACTGGCAGCAACTCTTACTGTTTTGCAGGCCCTGCAGGTGATCCCCAAGCAAGCAGGGTCTTGAGTGGACTTCCAGCAGTCCTGCAGCAGAGGGGCCTATTAGAAGGAAAACTAAGAAACAGAAAGAAATAACTTCATCATCAAAAAAAAAGGACCTCCACTCAGAGACCCCATCCAAAAGTCACCAACTACAAAGACCGCAGGTAGACAAAGCCACAAAGATGGGAACAAACCAGTGCAAAAAGGATGAAAACACCAAAAACCAGAACGCCTCTCCTCCTCCAAAGGATCACAACTCCTCACCAGCTAGGGATCAAAGATGGATGGAGAATGAATCTGATGAATTGACAGAAACAGGCTTCAGAAGGTGGGTAATAACAAACTTCTCAGAGCTGAAAGAACATGTGCTAACCCAATGCAAAGAAACTAAGAACCTAGAAAAAAGGTTAGATGAGATGCTAACTAGAATAAACAGCTTAGAGAAGAATATTAATGACTTGATGGAGCTGAAAAACACAGCACAACAGCAAAATAAACAATCATTAGAGTGAATGGGCAACCAACAGAATGGGAAAACATTTTTGTAATCTACCCATCTGACAAAGGGCTAATATCCAGAATCTACAAAGAACTAAAACAGATTTACAAGAAAAAAAAAAAAAAACCCATCCAAAAGTGGGCAAAGGATATGAATGGACACTTTTCAAAAGAAGACATATATAATAAGGTCAACAAACATATGAAAAGATGCTCATCATCACTGAGTATTAGAGAAATGCAAATCAAAACCATATTGAGATACTACCTCAAGCCAGTTAGAATGGTGGTCATTAAAAAATCTGGAGACAACAGATTTAGGAAATGGAACACTTTTACACTGTTGGTGGGAATGTAAACTAGTTCAACCATTGAGGAAGACAGTGTGGTGCTTCCTCAAGGACCTAGCAATAGAAATTCCATTGGACCTAGCAATCCCACTACTGGGTATATACCCAAAGGATTATAAATCATTCTATTATAAAGACACATGCACACATATGTTCATAGCAGCACTGTTTACAATAGCAAGGACCTAGAACCAACCCAAATGCCCAGAGACAATAGACTGGACAAGGAAAATGTGGCACATATACACCATGGAATACTATGCAGCCCTGAAAAACGATGAGTTTGTGTCCTTTGTAGGACACAGATGAATCTGGAAACCATCATTCTCAGCAAACTGACACAAAAACAGAAAATCAAACACGGCACGTTCTCACTCATAGGTGTTGAAAAATGAGAATATATGGACACAGGGAGGGGAGCATGACACACTGGGGTCTGTTGGGGGGGCCAAGGGAGGGACAGCGGTGGAGTGGGGAGGTTGGGGAGGGATAACATGGGGAGAAATGCCAGATGTAGGTGACAGGGGATGGAGGCAGCAAACCACATTGCCATTATGTGTACCTATGCAGCAGTCCTGCATGATCTGCACATGTACCCCAGAACCTACAAGTACAATTAAAAAAAAGAGAGAGAAAGTAAAAGATCATTTCCCTTACGAAAATATGGAATGTTGTATACACTGTTTCATAGACTTTGTGTTTTGTTAAAGATCTTAATCAAAAATTATAAATGATTTCTCATATTAGTAAGTAAATATCAATAACATTATTCTAATGGCTCTATAAATACCTTATTGTGTGATTGCATTATAATTCATTCAACAAGTGGCCTATTTTTGAACACTTAGACTCTTTCTGTTTTCCTTTATTAAAACAATGCTATATTATACATTTTTGTATGTATTTTTAACATATGAAATTGTTAGGCCAAAAGATGTGAATAAATGTAAGGTCTTTGGTAAGTACTGTCAGAATTCTCTCCGTAGAGGATATAGTAAAGCATCTTTTTGTTTCAAGGAACAAAAATAACTAGTATGTACTTCTGAGGCTTCCAGCACTTTATTGTTTTTAAGTTTTTTTGTTGTTTATTTAGTTTTTTGAAGGTTTTCTGTTTTGTTTTATAAGCAGGTTTCAGTATTACTTAGTATTCAGTCATGGTGGATACTTGAAGAATAATTTCTCTCTTTGGGATTATTCCTCTAACACCTACAAGCAAATATCATGGTGTTCTTTCTTTAAAGGAAAATATAAAGCATAGAAAAATAAACACTGCTCAAATTCTAAAACTATGAAAATATAACAATGGAAAAAACAAATAGAAAGTTTGTAGCTACTCGATGACTTTAGTGTTGAGTGGATCCTAGCATGCCTATTTTTGCCTAGAATGAAAAAGACACAGCAGGTTCCTTTGGAACATCAAACTTAGAAAATTGACTACAGCTTTAACAGCCTTAAAAGAATTTGTTGGCAGAATGAATAAGTATGCATAATTGAGAAAAGTACCCTAATCTGTAGAATAAAATAGATATAAAAAGACACAAAACAAGAATGCTGCTGCCTGTTCTTTTCATAACAATCTTATACCTGTCCCTGACTGCTGTGTTTAGGGAATCAAAGTTTAGAACTGGAAAAAATAGGAGGTTGGAGAGTTCAGGATGGAGGCAATGTAGGGCTGTGTAAATTGCGGAGAACTTGGAGCCAGAAGACTTGAGTGGCATGCAATTGTGGATGGGATATGAAATCAGGGAGCCTGACTTTAAATCCCAACCCAGGCATTTACTAATCCTATGATCCCAGGCAAATACCATATCCCTTCTTTGGCTCGATTTCTACATTTTTAAATAGAGATAAAAATAGTGCCTTACTTTCTGAGTGCCTGACTCATATTATTTATTAAATAGCAGACATTGTTTCATTATATAACTAGACTGGAACTGGGCAGGTCACTTTACCTTATGTCTCAATTTCTTCAACTGTAAAATGAAGTTGTTAGACAGTGTGAGCACGTGATATCACAACTAGATGTGAAAGTCTATGGTCCTGTCAGAGCATCGATACAACAAATTCACTGGATGTTATTAGCTTACCATTAGAGTAGGTTTGGAAATTATTTGAAACCAGCAAAATGAATATGAAGATAAAGAATTCAAAGCAAAGTAGGGGAGAAAGGAAGAGAGGAGAATTAAGAAGAGTCACTTTTACAGGTAGTTTTTTTACATCTACATTTATCATCTGATACTATAGTTATATCAAATATATGATTGATTGCATAGGCTATAAAGTTACCATAAAACAGTCATTTGTGCATTGCAAGAGAGTGGTTTTTTTCTAACTTCCTTTGGTAAACCAAAAAGGGAATAAGGCAGATCTCGTTATTTAGAGATTTTGCTTTGCAAGGTTGAGGATGCACCTGGGAGAAAGAAGCACAAGTCACATTAGGTGGTGTCCTGTGCTTTTTCCAAAGAGGGTTTTTGGAACTTCAATAGTTTAAAAAGAAAGAGCAAACAGGCAGGAAATTAAAACAGAGGGGGAAAACAAGGAGAGAGGATAGACAAGGAAGCTAATCGCTACATTCTTGTAAGGCTCTAATTAGTGGGCTCAGTGAATCTTTATGTTACATGTGGGGGGAAAAACGGTGGAAGGAGTCAATTGTACATTCATCTCCACTCTCAGTAAATCTACATTTTACATAAGATAAAGGAAGCATGTGAAATCACATCTGTTTGGGAACAAATGGATGGCAGTTTTTGCATCTCAGGTCCCAAGCTTAATTTCCCTTTGTCATAGTGAGTTTGGGGTCCTGAGATTCTGGCTTTCTTTCATATTTTCTACCAATATAAAGCTTCCACATAGATACCTTTTTTTCAAACATTAACAACCCTTACGGTTTTCTCTCCTTTTAAGTACAGAAAACATAATTCTGTACAATAATTTTATTGTTCTTGAATACAAGACTGCTTATGATTCACTTAAAATTGAACAATGGCTCCACATTGCTGGCTTTTAGCCATATTATAATTTCAACCACAAATCAGAGCTTTTTAACATTGAGTTTCAAGGACCCGGTAAAGAGGAAATATAGAGTTTTCCTTAGGACAGTGTTATGACAGCCAAAAAAATCAAGGCCAAACTGAATTACTTATTGCAAACATCATTGCAGCGTTGTTTTTTTTTTTTGTTTTTTGTTTTTGAGACGGAGTTTTCGCTCTTGTTACCCAGGCTGGAGTGCAATGGCGCAATCTCGACTCACCGCAACCTCTGCCTCCTGGGTTCAGGCAATTCTCCTGCCTCAGCCTCCTGAGTAGCTGGGATTACAGGCACGTGCCACCATGCCCAGCTAATTTTTTGTATTTTTAGTAGAGACGGGGTTTCACCATGTTGACCAGGATGGTCTCGATCTCTTGACCTCATGATCCACCCGCCTCGGCCTCCCAAAGTGCTGGGATTACAGGCGTGAGCCACCGCGCCCGACCCCATTGCAGCTTTTTACTGAATTAGCAGAGACTTTTCAGTGCCTATAGCAGTGTATACTGTAATTAAATATTATGGGGCCAGGTATGATGGCCCATTCCTATAATCCCAGTGCTTTGAAAGGCCAAGGCAGGAGGATCGCTTGAGGCCAAGAGTTTGAGACCTGCATAGCATAACCACAGCTCTACAAATATAATAATAAAAAAAATTAGCCAAGCATGATGGCAAGTACCTGTAGACTTAGCTAATTGGGAGGCTAAGATGGGAGGATCACTTGAGCCCAGGAGTTTGAGATTACAGTGAGCTATGATCACACCATTGCACTCCAGCCTGGGTGACAGAGTGAGACCCTGACTCTAAAAATAAAAAATAAATTAAAGATACATAAATACACAAGTAAGTATTATGGAATCAAAAAATAAATACATTGAATAAATGCTTAAGTAAAATTGGTAATGAGGCCTTTCTTGACTAACCTATATAAAAGAAATCCGCAGGCCCCCACATTCTCCTTACTGTTCTTATTTTTCCCCATTGGATTCATTGTCCTGTTACTCTACATATGTACTTGTTTATGATCTTTCTCTTACTGCTAGAATGTAAGTTCCATGATAGAAGAGATGTTGTTGGTGTTTTGCTTTGTATTTTTTCCGCTGCTTAATTCCCAGTGCACACAGTAACCACACAATAAATATTTACTGTGTGGATATTTAAGCAAGTCACTTCCCCTGATTCCTTCTTCAAATTATATATGTCACTTTGAAGTTAAAAACTCTATACATCATTTTCCCTTCAATCTCTACTTTTTTCTTCTTCTTTTTTTAAAATTATACTTTAAGTTCAGGGGAACATGTGCAGAACAGGAAGGTCTGTTACATAGATATACATGTGCCTCTGTGGTTTGCTGCATCCATCCCCCCATTAACTATATTAGATATTTCTCCTAATGTTATCCCTCCCCAATCATCCCACCCCCTGCTATCCTTCCTCTAGTCCCCCCATCTCCTGACAGTCCCCAGTGTGTGATGCTCCCCTCCCTGTGTCCATGTGCTCTCATTGTTCAACACCCACTTATGAGTGAGAACGTGTGGTGTTTGGTTTTCTGTTCTTGTGCCAGTTTGCTGAGAATGATGGTTTCCAGCTTCATCCACATACCTGCAAAAGACATGAACTCATTCTTTTTTTATGGCTGCATAGTATTCCATGGAGTATATGTGTCGCATTTTCCTTATCCAGTCTATCTTTGATGGGGATTTGGGTTGGTTCCAAGGCTTAGCTATTGTAAACAGTGCCACAATAAACATACATGTGCAAGTGTCTCCATAATAGAATGTTTTATAATCCTTTGGGTATATAACCAGTAATAAGAATGCTGGGTCAAATGGTATTTCTAGTCTATATCTTTGAGGAATCACCACACTGTCTTCCACAATGGTTGAATTAATTTACACTCCCACCAACAGTGTAAAAGAGTTCCTATTTCTTCACATCCTCTCCAGCATCGGTTGTCTCCTGATTTTTTTAATGATTGCCATTCTAACTCGCATGAGATGGTATCTCAATGTGGTTTTGATTTGCATTTCTCTAATGACCAGTGATGATGAGCTTTTCTTCATGTTTTTTGCCTGCATTAATATTCTCTTTTGAGAAGTGTCTGTTCATATCCTTCATCCACTTTTGATTGGGTTTTTTGTTTTTTTTCTTGTAAATTTAAGTTCCTTGTAGATTCAGGATATTAGTCCTTTGTGAGATAGGGAGACTGCAAAAATTTTTTCCCGTTCTGTTGGTTGCTGGTTCACTCTAATGATAGTGTCTTTTGCTATGCAGAAGCTCTTAAATTTAATTAGATCCCATTTGTCTATTTTTGCTTTTGGTGTTTTAGTCATGAAGACCTTGCCTATGCCTATGTCCTGAATAGTATTGCCTAGGTTTTCTTCTAGGGTTTTTATGGTGTTAGCTATTATGTTTAAATATTTAATCCATCTGGAGTTAATTTTTGTCAAAAGTGTAAGGAAGGGGTCCAGTTTCAGCTTTCTGCACATGGCTAGCCAGTTTTCCCAACACCATTTATTAAATAGGGAATCCTTTCCCCATAGCTTTTGTCAGGATTGTAAAACTCAGACGGTTGTAGATGTGTGGCATTATTTCTGAGGTCTCTATTGTGTTCCATTGTTCTATATCTCTGTTTAGGTACCAGTACCATGCTGTTTTGATTATTGTAGCCTTATAGTATAGTTTGAAGTCAGGTATTGTAATGTGTCCAGCTTTTTTTTTTCCCCCTTAGGATTGTCTTGGCTATGAGGCCTCTCTTTTGGTTCCATATGAAGTTTAAGGTGGTTTTTTCCATTTCTATGAAGAAAGTCAATGGTAGCTTGATGGGATAGCACTGAATCTACAAATTACTTTGGGTGTGTGGCCATTTTCACAATATTGTTTCTTCCTAATCATGAGCATGGAATGTTTTTCCATCTGTTTGCATCCTCTCTTATTTCCTTGAGCAGTGGTGTGTAGTTCTCCTTGAAGAGGTCCTTCACATCCCTTGTTAGTTGTATTCCTAGGTATTTGATCTTCTTTGTAGCAATTGTGAATGGGAGTTCACTCATTATTTGGCTCTCTGTTTATATGTTATTGGTGTATAGAAATGTTTGTGATTTTTGCACATTGATTTTGTATCCTGAGACTTTGCTGAAGTTGCCTATCAGCTTAAGGAGATTTGGGGCTGAGACAATGGGGTATTCTAAATATACAATGATGTCATCTGCAAATAGAGACAATTTGACTTCCTCTTTTCCTAAGTGAATACCCATTATTTATTTTTCTTGCCTGACTGCCCTTATCAGAACTTCCAATACTATGTTCAATAGTAGTGGTAAGAGAGAGCATCCTTGTCTTGTGCCTTCAAAGGGAATTCTTCCAGTTTTTGCCTATTCAGTATGATATTAGCTGTGGATTTGTCATAAATAGCTCTTATTATTTTGACATATGTTCCATCGATACCTAGTTTATTGAGAGTATTCAGCATAAAGCGCTGTTGAATTTTGTCAAAGGCCTCTTCCGCATCTATTGAGATAATCATGTGGAAGTAAATCACTCCTCAGTAAATGCAAAAGTACAGAAATCATAGCAAACAGTCTTTCAGACCACAGTGTAATCAGATTAGAACTCAGGACTAAGAAACTCACTCAAAACCGCACAACTTCATGGAAACTCAATAACCTGCTCCTGAATGTCAACTGGATAAATAATGAAATGAAAGCAGAAATAAAGATGTTCTTTGAAACCAATGAGAACAAAGACACAATGTACCAGAATCTCTGGGACACATTTAAAGCAGTGTCTAGAGGGAAATTTATAGCACCAAATGCCCACATGAGAAATGAGGAAAGATCTAAAACCGAAACCCTAACGTCATAGTTAAAAGAATTAGAGGAGCAAGATCAAACAAACTTCAAAAGCTAGCAGAAGACAAGAAATAACTAAGATCAGAGCAGAAGTGAAGGAGATAGAGACACAAAAAACCCTTCAGAAAAATCAATAAATCCAGGTGCTGATTTTTTGAAAATATCAACAAAACAGATAGACCACTAGCCAGACTAATAAGAAAGAAATGAGAGAAGAACTGAATAGATGCAATAAAAAATGAAAAGGGGGATATCACCACCAATTACACAGAAATACAAGCTACCATCAGAGATTACTACAAACACCTCTATGCACATAAACCAGTAAATCTAGAAGAAATGGATAAATTCCTGGACACTTACACCCTCCCAAGGCTAAACCAGGAAGAAGTTGAATCCCTGAATAGACAAGGTCTGAAGTTGAGCTAGCAATTAATAGCCTACCAACCAAAAAAAGGGCAGGATCAGATGGGTTCACAACCGAATTCTGCCAGATGTACAAAGAGGACCTGTTGCCATTCCTTCTGAAACTATTCCAAACAATACAAAAAGAGGGAATCTTCCCTAACTCATTTTATGAGACCAACATCATCCTGATAACAAAATCTCGCAGAGACACAACTAAAAAAGAAAATTTCAGGTCAATATCCATGATGAACATTGATGTGAAAATCCTCAACAAAATACTGACCAATCAAACCCAACAGTACATCAAACGGCTTATCCATCACCATCAAGTTAGCTTCATCCCTGGGATGCAAGGCTGGTTCAACATATGCAAATCTATAAATGTTATCCATCACATGAAATCAAAGACAAAAACCATTTGTTTATCTCAATAGATGCAGAGAAGGCCTTCACCAAGATTCAACAGCTCTTTATGCTAAAAACTCTCAATCTCTACTTTTAATGTGTGTCACCGGCAAACTTAATAAGTATGCTCTTTGTCCAGGACAATAATGAGAATATTTAAGCACTTTATCAAATATGTATTGAGTGTTCCTCTATAATGGACACTCTACTATGTATTTTATATGCATAGTAGTTTACTTCTTAAAACAATCTCAGGAAATATGTTTTTATATCCTAATTTTAAAGCTAAGAAAGCTAAAACCAAGTAAATTAACTTGTTCAAAGTTACACAGTTAGTGATAAAGCTGAGAATAAACCCGTTATCTGTCAGCTATAAAAGATCACGTTTTAACCATGAGCTTCATCTGCTGCCTGGTTTTCCTCACTGCTTACTGTTTGAGATTCTCATTCTTGAATTCAAGAATCTTCCATTCAGACAACAGAGATTTGACTTGGGCTTTATTCCTAGGTTCTTCTCTTCTCCCTAGATCTCAGTCTGAAGTTTCTCAACAGTCTGTCCTAAAACATTCCTGGTACATACAGATTTTCCTATGACATAGCAATGACTTCTTTCAGGATGTATCTCTCTTTGTTACCCCAGGTATAATGTGGAATAAACTCTCTACAAATGGATACTGTTATTAGTCAACTCAGGCTACCTTAACAAAATGCCATAGACTGGGTGGCTTGAAGACTAGAAATTTATCATTTTTCTCACAGTTCCAGAGGGCAAAAGTCTGAGATTGAGGAGCCAGTGTGGTCAGGTTCTGACGAGGGCCCTCTTTCTGTCTTACAGATGGCCACCTTCTTACTGTGTCCTCAAGTGGTGGAAAGAGAGTGTCCTTCTTATAAGGATACTAATCTCATCCAATCAAGGCCCTACCTTTATGACCTCATTTAACCTTAATGACCTCCAAAAGGCCCTTCTCCAAATATACTCTCATTAGCAGTTAGGGCTGTATCATGAATTTTGAAGGGGCACATTTAGTCCATAGCAGATACTTAAAAGCATGTTTGCTATTTATGACACTTGCAACAGCTTTTCACTACACTTTGATTTCTTAATCAAACTCTCCCATGCAAGGAACACTATTCATTCTTAGTAAAAGAAAAATAGAACTGTTAATATTGATAAGAGTAGTACTAGCTGATATAAAAGATTAACTTCTGTGGTAGCCAATGTTTAAAATCTGAAGCGAGGCCAGGTGTAGTGGCTCACACCTGTAATCCCAGCACTTTGGGAGGCCAAGGTGGGCAGATCACTTGAGGTCAGGAGTTTGAAACCAGCCTGGCCAACATGGTGAAACTCCGTCTCTACCAAAAATACAAAAATTAGCCAGGTGTGGTGGTTCATGCCTGTAATCCCAGCTACTCTGGAGGGTGACACAGGGGGATAGCTTGAACCCGAGAGGCGGAGGTTGCAGTGAGCTGAGATCGTGCCACTGCACTTCAGCCTGAGGGTGACAGAGGGAGACTCCATCTCAAAAACAAAAACAAAAACAAAAACAAAAACTGAGGTGACTCACAAAAAGCTTTATATTCTGTTATTCACACTCTTGGGTAGCTCTCACATTGCACCTTTGTTCTTCTGTGTGACCAATAGCACAGTGATGATATGCTGTCTCTGAGATCAGATGATAAAAGACCGTGGCTTCCTTGCCCTCATCTTTAGTCTCACCCTTTCCTTATATTTTTTAGTTCCTCTCCCCTCTCTCTACTACCAGCTTTGGTGGAAGTCAGCTGCCATGTAAGGAGGCTGTTCAGGCAGCCTATGGAGAGACCCATGTGGCAAGGAACAGAGGCCCCGGCAAACAGCCAGTGAGACACTGAGGCCTGCCAACAACCCTGTGAGAGAGCTTAGAAGCAGATTCTCTAGCTCCAGTTGAGCCTTGAAATGACTGCAGCCCCAGCTGACAACCTAACTGCAGCTTCACAAGAGATGCAGAGCCAGCACCACTCAGCTAAGCTACTACAGATTCCTGACTCTCAGAAACTGTCTGAGATAATAAATGTTTGTTGTTTTAAGTTACTAAATTGTGGGATTATTCATTATGCAGAAGTAGACAACAAATATAACCACAAACTCTCCAATTCTTAAAATAGCAGTTTATTCTGTTACTTACAAGTGGTCCAAAACAAGTGTTCTCAATGAGCAGGTAGTTCTCTCTTCCAAGTACTGATTTGTAATTAGGAAAATTTTGTATTGTGGATGCGCCATCTTTGCATGGCTTCTGGGTTCATTGTTCTCATTTGTATAGGCAAATAAAAAGGGAAAGACATAGAGGACTGTAAACGGAGCATTTTTAATACACTAGTCATGGAAGTCGTGTGTATCATTATTTTTAAATTCCATTAGTTAGAAGTGAGTCACAAAGGCTCACCTAACAGAAGGGAAGCTGAGAAATGCAGTAGCTCTGTGTGTTCAATAGGAAGAACTTGGGGTCAACTAGAGGTCTCTTCCCAAGATGTGGCTCTAGCATTCTCCCTTTTGAATTCCAGACCTGAGTATCAAACTGCCTATTGGACATCTTCACTTAAAACATGACTATTTTTTTTTCTGAGATTCAGTCACACTCTGTTGCCCAGGCTAGAGTCCAGTGGTGTGATCTCAGCTCACTGTGAACTCCACCTCCCGGGTTCAAGCAATTCTCGTTCATCAGCCTCCTGAGTAGCTGGGACTACAGGTGTGAGCCACAATTTCTGGCTAATTTGTGTATTTTTAGTAGATATGCGGTTTCACCATGTTGGCCAGGCTGATCTTGAACTCCTGACCTCAGGTAATCCACCCTCCTTGGCCTCCTGAAGTGCTGGGATTATAGGCATGAGCCACTGCACCTAGTCTAGAATATGACTTTTTGATATTAACATTATTGACACTTGGGACCAGATAATCCTTTGTAGAGGGGATATCCTGCATGTTTTAATAATTTTAGCATCTTCTCTTGTCCCTGCCTACCTGAGGCCACTAGCACTCACCACCCCGAGTTATGACAAATAAAAATGTCTCCAGGCATTGACATACCCTAGAGGCAAAAATCAACTATTTGATGTTCCAAAAACTTTGAAAGATCACCTGTTCAACAATATACTCATCATCTGTTACAACAAACTCAACTTCCTCTGATTTCCTTAATTTAGAAAATAGCAGAAAATTAAACTTGTGTCTTAAATCAAGACTCTAGTGCTTGATTCTGTTCTTCCTTGGCCTAGCTTGAAAGTAAACATGAAATTCTCCCAGTCCTTCTTCTTTAACAAGACTCAAATATTTTTTTAACACTAATGCCAGTATATTAGTTCATACTTCCTATAATTAAAAGACTTTGGATTTGTCTTCAGCCTTCATTTCCCTCTTCTTTTACCTCTAATAATCAATTGCCAGAGAGATTTTCTTTGAAATGAAAATCTAGGTTGGCTTTACAATGAATTCTCTGAAACTTCAGCAATTATAATTTCATTTTCTTCCTAAACTCCCATCCAAAATCAACAAAATAGAAAAAAAAAAATTCACTGAAACATCAGATTAAATAAAATGACAAGTCAAAACTAGGAAGAATAACTGCCAAAGATAGTCAAGTTTTAAATTTTAAACTTACACATCAAGAACCTGTATACATTCATCTAGACAAAATATTCAGGGAAAAGATTTTTCTAAAGTAAGTGAGGCTATTCAATCAGGCACTGCCAAAAATGATTTTATGTGGATGTTGGAATTAATAAGACAAGCTGAATAGGCTAATGACAAAATTCAATTTTTATAATAAAGATGCAAATAAAATATTAGATGTAGAAACAACTTTATAGGTGGGGTCACAGAAAAGCTGGAGACATCTCTATAATACTGAGTGTCATACTACAGAATTTCCAGGTATATTTTCATTATGTCACCAAGTGAACACTCATTGTCTCCCTTTCTCCTACGTTACATAAGTGAAGAGCACGGGCTGTCTCTAAAAATCTCCCTGAACCCGGTTTAACACCATGGCATGGCAAAAAGTAACACTGACTTTGGAAACAAGCAATGATATCCACCCTCCCCAGCAGGTTACCTTTGTTTCAGAAAAGAGAAATCTTCTGAGCCACAAGAAGCTCTGCATCTGCCAATTTTTTGTCATCTGAAAAGACAGCTACGTGAAGAGAGAGACAAGAAAAAAATCTGCAAAGTTTATTCTGAGTCACTGGGACTTTCAACTTATAGGAAGGAAAATCAAGTCAAAAGGGCAAAGAAGTGTTGATGAGAAGTTTCCATAGACCACAGAAGGAAGCTCAAGCTGCCTGTCATAACTTCTCACTCTCCAGGCATAACTTACATTATTTATAGAAGAATAAATTATCTGATCCCAGAACTACATCAACTCAAATACAAAGAGTAAGTTAGAAATTTCTTTGTAAAATTAGAAGAAATATCACAAATCAAAAGCAGATGAGCAGCATACAAGAAAAGGTTTATATAATGTATATGCACTTACTGAATATTATAACTAATATATTTTTTAATTTAAACACGACATGAAAGCAAATAAGACACCTATAAAACTAAGAGTTTAAGGCATAGCTTCAAGACACTAACAAAAATTTCCAAAACCACAGAGGAATATAAGCCATGAGCTACTTGAAAAAAAAAAAGTGTGTGGGTAGGGGAAGACTTCCAAAATAAAAGTAGAAAAAAGGTTGCATAAATATCATGCATGGATTTACATCTGGCCTCTCCAGCATGGTGGTCTTGCTCCTTACAGGGCAGCTGTCCCAAAGACAATGTTTTAAGACAAGCTGAGGCTGCATGGCCTTTTCTAAACTGGCCTTATAAGCTACCCAACATTATTAATTGCATTTTCTTGGTTAGGAACAACATACTTAGTTTGCCAAATTCAAGTAGAGAGGGCAAAGACAGCAGGTTGGCAAGGTCCACTGTAAAAGAGCATGTGGAATGAAAGATACTATTTAATCCATCATTGGAAAATACAGCTTGCCAGAGCAAGATACATAAGGGTCAATTAGAAATTAGTTTTTCACACATGGTGGATATTCATCAGTTATGTTTTACAGAGAGAACAAACAAGCAATGCTTAAAACAAGTCAATTAAGTAGAGATCAGCTAGGAAAACTCTACTTTTATCTGACTACTCCAGTGTTGAAAATAGGGAGTAAGAGTTCAATAGAAACTGTTTGAAATTAATAAATGGAGTAAAAGAGGTATAAGTATTTTCTTAAATGTGTAAATGTCACTATCAGAAAAACTAAAAATAATATAAACTGATGGTGAAGGCAAGAGAAGAAATCTGGAAAGAAATGAAACAATGCACATTATTCTAAAATGTGAAGTCAATAGTTAATGCCTAAAATGACTACATCAAGATCTAATATTCTCCATGCACTAGGCCATATGTAAAATGTTTTCCCAGAATATAAAAATAAAATATTACCACTTCTATCTTAGTTGTTTGTATCTGGAATAAGAGAGAGAATTTTTTTTTGCACGTTTAATATAAATACTAAGAATTTTACCTATAAAAATATATAACAATTTGTATTGGCATGTTGAGACTATATTTTGGGTTTGTTTTACTTATTTATTTTGCTAATAATGTTTTAAAGTTTTTTTGCTAATAATGCTTTAAATCATTAAAGGTTTTGAAACTTTACCAATAAACAGGTAAAAAGTAACCACTTGAAGAAAGTAGACTATAAAATTTCATGTTATAAAAAGAAAACACACATATTAACTGAAATAGAAGAAAGAGTGAACAGTTTTTTAAAAGCACAAAAAAAGAGGAAATGTGAAAAAATATACATGTAAGTAGAGACTTTTTCTGTCCTTTCAAGAAGGAAAAGCATTCACTTAATAAAGGGAAAAAGAATCTCTCAAAATGCTCAAAACAAATCTTAGGAATATCTTACATACAGATGAACCCCCCAAAATTTGAAATGAGAACCACAGCTCCATCACCAAAGAAGATTTATTTCACATTAAATAGCAGCAAATACTGTAAACACCAATTTACAATTTTTTGAAATATGTAAAATAAGCAAAAATATGTCATAAACCCTTAGGCATAGAAAATGAAAGCATCAAAATTCATAAGTTATAAACTATAATAAATACTAAATGTACAAAAATAATTATAAGACATTAAAAAACTCAAGTATTGCTTGAAGTATTGCCAAAAATTTACAAAACATTGAGCATAGAAAATAATTTTAAAAGTCTGCAACTATATTTATAGCATATTAGTAAAGCAAGACTCAAAAAATAATACATTGATTGAAACACCTAATTTAAAAACAGAATAAAGATACATGAATTGAGTAATCAGTTCCAAATAACTAAATAAGCAAAAGAAAAGCAGAATGAAAGAACTGGTAAAGCAGAAATGAGGAATTAATAATTTTTAAAGTAATAAATAAAAATGTATGTTTTTGTATTAGAAAAAATCAACACAATAATAAAATTAAAATGCAAGAGTAAATGAACCTAAGTAAAACCAACCAAAGGAAAAAAAGTTAAATTTCATAAATTTTTAAAAAATATGGGTATAATTCAAGGAAAAAATTCCATTAACTTTACCAACATTATGAAATAAATCTGAATAATGATTTAAAATTAATATTTTCTAGAATGATGCAAACTACCTAAGCATAATTGATAACAAGTAGAAACCCTCTATTCAAAAGAATCTAGACATTCAAAAATTGAGAATGATAGGTGCCCCTTAAGCAAGCTCTAGGCTCTGATTGTTATAAAAGTTCTCCCTAGTTGGGAGGCTGAGGTGGGCGGATCACATGAGGTAAAGAGTACAAGATCAGCCTGGCCAACATGAAACCTTGCCTTTACTAAAAATACAAACAAACAAAAAAAAATTAACTGGGCATGGTGGTACTTGCCTGTAGTCCCAACTGCTCAGGGAGGCTGAGGCAGGAGAATGACTAGAACCTAGGATGTAGTGAGCCAAGATCACACCACTATACTCCAGACTGCGTGACAGGGAGACTCCATCTAAAAAACAAAGTTCTGCCTGAACTTTCAAAGAAAAGAAAACATTAAATCTGTCTAAATTGGTCCAGATAATAGAGATAAGTATGTCTACCAATCGATTATGAGGATAGCATAATACTGACCTCAATCTGGCAAAGGTTGCACATTAAAATTTAAATGAAACCAATCTCATGAAAAGAACAGAACTCAAAATGGCCATACTGCCCAAAGTAATCTACAGATTCAATCCTATCCCCATCAAGTTACCAGTGACCTTCTTCACAGAACTGAAAAAAACCACCTTAAACCAAAAGAGAGCCCACATAGCCAAGTCAACTCTAAGCAAAAACAACAAAGCTGGAGGCATCACACTACCAGACTTCAAACTATACTACAAGGCTACAGTATCAAAACAGCATGGTACTGGTACCAAAACAGAGATATATACCAGTGGAACAAAACAGAGGCCTCGGAGGCAATGCCACACATCTATAGCCATCTGATTTTTGACAAATCTGACAAAAATAAGCAATGGTGAAAGGATACCCTGTTTAATAAATGGTGTTGGGAAAACTGGCTAGCCATGTGCAGAAAGCAGAAACTGGACCCCTTCCTGACACCTTACACTAAAATTAACTCCAGAGGGATTAAATACTTAAACATAAGACCTAACAGCATAAAAATCCTAAAAGAAAATCTAGGCAAAACCATTCAGGACATAGGCATAGGCAAGGACTTCATGACCAAAACACCAAAAGCATTGGCAACAAAAGCCAAAATAGACAAATGAGACCTAATCAAACTCCACAGCTTCTGCACAGCAAAAGAAACAGTCATTAGAGTGAATCGGCAACCAACAGAATAGGAAAAAATTTTTGCAATCTACTCATCTGACAAAGGGCTAATATCCAGAATCGGCAACCAACAGAATAGGAAAAAATTTTTGCAATCTACTCATCTGACAAAGGGCTAATATCCAGAATCTACAAAGAACTAAAACAGATTTACAAGAAAAAAACAAACAAGCCCATTCAAAAGTGGGCAAAGGATATGAACAGACACTTTACAAAAGAAGACATATATGAAGCCAACAAACATATGAAAAAATGCTCGTCATCACTGGTCATTAAAGAAATGCAAATCAAAACCACATTGAGATACCATCTCACGCCAGTTAGAATGGCAATCATTAAAAAATCTGGAGACAACTGGTGCTGGAGAGGATGTGGAGAAATAGGAACACTTTTACACGGTTGGTGGGAGTGTAAATTAGTTCAACCATTGTGGAAGACAGTGTGGCACTTCCTCAAGGACCTAGAAATAGAAATTCCATTTGACCCAGCAATCCCATCACTGGGTATATATCTAAAGGATTACAAATCATTCTACTATAAGGACATATGCACATGAATGTTCATTGCAGCACTGTTTACAATAGCAAAGACTTGGAACCAACCCGAATGCCCATCGATGATAGACTGGACAGGGAAAATGTGGCACATATACACCATGGAATAATATGCAGCCATAAAAAAAAGATGAGTTCATGTCCTTTGTAGGGACATGAACAAAATCAAACACTTCATGTTCTCACTCATAGGTGGGTGTTGAACAATGAGAACACATGGACAGACGTTGGGGAGCATCACACACTGGGGTCTGTTGGCAGGAACTAGGGGAGGGACACCGGCGGGTGGGGAGTTGAGGAGAGAGAGCATGGGGAGAAATGCCAGATATAGGTTATGGGGAGGAAGGCAGCAAATCACACTGCCATGTGTGTACCTATGCAACAATCTTGCATGTTCTTCACATGTACCCCAAAACCTAAAATGCAATTTAAAAAAAAAGAAAAAAGTTAAATAAGCAAGGAAATAAATTAAGACATAGAAAAACTCTGTAATGGATTTGAGCAAACTGAAAGGAGTAGTAAATAAAATAGACAAATCATTCAATATTAGGAATTTATAATAGAATCTTGATATGGTTTGGCTGTGTCACTATTCAAATCTCAACTTCAATTGTATCTCCCAGAATTCCCACATGTTGTGGGAGGGACCTGGGGGTGGGGGTGGTAATTAAATCATGAGTATCTTTCCTGTGCTGTTCTGATGTGACAGTGAATAAGTCTCATGAGATCTGATGGGTTTATCAGGGGTTTCCACTTTGTTTCTTCCTCTTTCTCTCTTGCTGCCACCATGTAAGAAGTGCCTTTCACCCTCTTCCATGATTATGAGACTTATTCACATAATCTCATAATGGGATTCCATTCCCCAGCCATGTGGAACCACAAGTCAAATTAAAACTCCTTTTCTTTCTAGTCTTGGATATGTCTTTTTCAACAGTGTAAAAATGGACTAAAACAAATATATAATATTAATGAGTATGAAAACTTTACAATGACCTCCATAGTTGTCAAAAAGCCTAATTGCACATCACAAAGGAGTTGATTACATAAGTTATGCTAGTGCTATGTGAAAGAAATATCTGCTGCTTTTAGAAAGATTAAGCTAAGATTATAAGTATTTCAAAATTTTGCTTCATTAAGCATGTTGAAGAGGGGAAGTTTGTTGCAGAAGAGCATGTATAATTCCCATGAATATAAAATAAAAAATACTCAATCATAATAACCATTATTGCAATAAAGAAATAATATCGGTTGGGCACAGTGGCTCACACCTGTATTAACAGCACTTTGGGAGACCAAGGTGGGTGGATTGCCTGAGGTCAGGAGTTCCAGACCAGCCTGGCCAATATGATGAAACCTGTCTCTACGAAAAATACAAAAATTAGCTGGGCATATTGGCAGGCTCCTGGAATCTCAGCTACTCAGGAGGTTGAGACAGGAGAATTACTTGAACCCGGGAGGTGAAGGTTGCAGTGAGCTGAGATTGCATCAATGCACCCCAGCCTGGGAAACAAGAGCAAAACTCCAAAAAAAAAAGGAAAGGGAGGGAGGGAGGGAGGGAGGGAAGGAGGGAAAGATGAAGGGAGGGAGGAAGGAATATCTTAATAATGAAAATTAAACTATCTAAAAATAAAATAATTCAATGTGAAATAGATTATTATTAAGTCAAAATCTGTGGGAAAAGTTTTTAAATAAAATCAAAAATAGTTTCCAAAATAAAGTATGAGCTCCTCCAAGGCACTTAGAAAAGGCCAAAACAATTCAATTTGAAATAAAAAGGATTGTACATAAAAGTTCTCAGGAAAAAACAAACAAACAAATGGTTAATAACTGAAGATATGGAAAAAAAATTGGAGTATCAGAGCTCAAATTCTTGATAGTAAATAATGTTAGTGAAGGTATAAAACATTTATTGAGAGCAAAATCTGGTACAGGTTATTCAAAAAGCAATTGAGAGAGAATATTAAGCGCAGAACTACTTTTGAGATTTAATTCCTAGTAACATATTTTACAGAGGAACCCACACACACATGCTTATTACTAGAGTTCTCTGCCTAAGGAAGCCTTCATGATTACTTGAAGACTTGATTCACCATTTCTTGCTAGCAATTGTTACCTTCTCCCTTACGTAGCCTCATTAGGCACTCATCTCTCTGTATCACCTTTATTTATTCTCTCACCATCTTTACTTCTAATTCATAAATTACTTTAGGGAAGGAATTATTTCTAAATAATTGTATATCCAGTGAGCTCTTTTAATATCTAACAAAAATTAAGTGCCCAACAAACTCATGTTGGATAAATACTGAACAAGAACAAGGTAAGATACAACATGTCATTAAGTTGCTGATTATAAAACATTATATAAATCCCTTTTAATACTAAAAAATTTCTTTTCCAAGTTTGCATGGTTGTTAAAGATTTTTAAAATTCTCATATTCCTATTTATAGGCTCTATTTTAGAGAAAACAAAGCACCGATTCTGTATTTTGACTTTTGCATTTCTTAGTTTCTTCTCTTGTCTTTTTTTCACACCACAGGTGAGAAAACAGCTCTCAGAATGCTAGAAAGTATTGTGCTTATCATTCACAGATATAATGTAACACTGGAAACAACACTCTCCTTGCTTCTTCCTCCTAGTTGTTTTACGGTGTTTTGTTTTAATAGATGCTTTTTCTCAAAGCTTACCCATTTCCTTTAGATTGTGTAAGATTATTTTCTGTTTTCTAAAAAGCAAGAAAGAAGCCACTTAAGAAACTAAAATATATGCTGCAGAGGGCTGTCCTCTTCTGTGCAGGGTTAAGGAGATGAGCAGAACCTGAGCGTGAAAGGACAGAGGGAACAGATCTTAGGCATCAGTCACTGGAATGTGGTTAAGAATGAGGCACTTGGGTGAACCCAATAATAGCATTGGGCAATAGGGATTTGGAGAACAGATATAAATACGTAAGTTTGGAGATCTGCATAAACTGTAGAAAGTTAATGGGAAAGTAAAAATATCTGAATCAGTGTCAGTGATAATTACTAGGATGGAAAGTCAGGAAGACCTGTATAGACAATAATTGGTATTAATAATCATACAAATCTGATTCATAAAAGGTTACTTATCTAGAAAAAAAATGTACTCTCTGCCATTTTCAGCTAAAAAACTCTAGGGCTAACTCACTGTGAAAGACTCGAAATCTGCATGATGCCATTGCCTCTTTATCCTTATAGTAACCTCAGCTAAACCTAGTTCTTTTGGGTTGTAAAATTTCGGTTATTTGTTTTCATCTGTGTTCAACATAAAATGCATCGTTAGTTCTCTAGTATACCTTGAAATATCAAAATTTAAGAAAAGTACAGAAACAAGACAGCATCTAAAGTCCCTCTTTTCATTTTATTGTTGCTTTTAGGTACACTGTTACAGCTTTAAAATAAAACAAAACAAAAGCTGTTAAAATATTTTAGTTTCATAATGTTTATGAATGTGGGTCTCTCTGAATCAAGTTTAGAACAAAGACTGATTGTCTTAGGTAAACATACTCTTGTGCCAGTAAAGTCTCCCCCAAAATTTCTGGCCAAAGTTCTCACTCTTGTGTTAAATTTCTCATGGCTCAAAGGTTCCTGGTTACCACAAAAGGAGTAGCAGGTCCCAGCATCCCTAACAAATGTGCATACAACCAAGTTTAAGTAATGTTTTGAGTCTAACCATGGAAGCCTTCATGTTTCCCTCAGCTTAACTAAACTTTACACAGAGTTCTACCTCAGTATAGGCCCCAGACAAACCTTTTCTTAGAATATTTATTTTAGAAAACTTGGAATCATAAATTATTTCTCTGCTCTTTGAAATGTATGTAAATCTCCTACCAGCTTCTTGCCAGTATTAAAGCTCAGGAATGTCCTTCTCAGTGACCCAGGACCTATCTCTTTGAAATATAAACATTGTAGGGAACGTTTATATTTCAAAGCACCCTATCGCCCAGTCTCCTTGTGAGAGTAGGAGACTACCTTCAATGGGTCCCAACTAGCAAACACAAATGGCCTAATCACAGAAAATAAAAATGCAAGCTCAGGAATAACTAGTTGTGCTGGACACATTCCAGTGATCAACCTTCTCCGTAAAGCCCTCCAGTACTTTTCCACGCACTCGTTCCATTGTTTAAAAACCTTCCCACCTGGGAGGCCGAGGCGGGTGGATCACGAGGTCAAGAGATCGAGACCATCCTGGTCAACATGGTGAAACCCTGTCTCTACTAAAAATACAAAAAATTAGCTGGGCATGGTGGCGTGTGCCTGTAATCCCAGCTACTCAGGAGGCTGAGGCAGGAGAATTGCCTGAACCCAGGAGGCGGAGGTTGCGGTGAGCCGAGATCACGCCATTGCACTCCAGCCAGCCTGGGTAACGAGCGAAACTCCATCTCAAAAAAAAAAAAAATAAAACCTTCCCACCTTTTCCTTAAGTGAAGTTGATTTCAGTCTCTCTATTTTTGCAATCATCTTGAATAAAGTCTTCTTCATCTGTTTAACTTTGTCCAGTGCAATTTTATTTTCAAGCCTAAAATGAGCATAATCTAGGCTGAGGAACAAATTTACCTATTTGAACATGGCTTTCTAAAGGATGCAGTTCTTGCAGAATGTTGATTATATCAAACTTGTTTTTAATTTTCAAAAAATAGAAAGTTTCAGCCTGTAATCTCAGCATTTTGAGAGGACAAGGGAGGAGAATTACGTGAGGCCAGAAGTTCAAAACCAGCTTTGGCAAGATAGTGTAACCCCACCTCTACAAAAAAATTTTAAAAATATTAGCAGCCAGGCATGGTGGCACATGCCTGTAGTCCCAGTTATTTGGGAGGCTTAGGCAGGAGGATCACTTGAGCCTAGCAACTTGAGGCTGCAGTGAGCTATGATAATGCCACTGCACTCTAGTCTGGGCAACAGAATGAGATTCTGTCTCAAAAAAAGTTTCTAAACCATTTGCTTATACAAAATCTGTGATAATTAGAACTAACGACATGAGTGTATAACTTTGAAAAGTTATACCTGGAAAAACTGCAATATAAAAGAGATGTAACAACATACTATAACAACATGGACAATGGGAATTGTGTATATTCAATAAATTTCTGAAAATTAATAATGAAAATATCAGTGAACACTAGAAAGCTGCTTTAGTTTGAACTTGTCAAAAGGATCATGATACTTGAAAATTAGAATTTTGACAGCTTGCCATAAATTATAAACTAAGATATTGTGCCTGATACGAGTAGAAATGCTTTTAACTATGGAAATGTATAAGACTAGCCAAAATAAGTATTCGAATTATGATCTTATCACTATTAATTTAAAAAGTACCATAGAGCAGACTTGACATTTAGAAGAGTCTCTTTACCTATCCCCGTTTGCTTCATTTAAAGCCGTATGATGTGAGTTTTCATATACGTTTGTTGTATTATTCTTTGTTTTAAGAATATATATAGATATGACGTTCTTAAAATTCTCAAGATTTTCATGACATCAACAAAAGGATAAACAGAAGTATGAAAAAAATCACTTAGCCACATTGATGGAAATGAGGCTATAGCTCTGGTTAAAGCACACCATTTTTTATGTGCTAAAGTGATAAAATATTTGCAATGTGTTTCATAATTTTAAGTAGTAAAAAACCTTTTTACCCACAAAGTACAAAAATAACACATCTGCCAAACAAAAGCTACAGATTAAAAAAAATAAGACAACATGAATAAAAACATAAATTGATCAGCTGCATTTTTAGTATCCTCTTTTCAAAGAATATACTGTTTTACTTTATTTTTCATTTCTTTCTCCATGAACAGACATTAACAGCTTTTGCTAAGTGATACTGTTACTGGTGATGACTCTGTACAGGTCTACAGCAACCTCAATTCTTGCCTCCTTGGAAGAAAGAGTTTGACTGAGGGGCATAACGCACAGTGCCAGACTGACGCAAATCTTAGCGGAGCAGTAAAGGTTTATTAAAAAGTTTAGGGCAGGAACAAAAGGAAGTGAAGTACACTTGGAAGAGGGCCAAGTGTGCAACTTGAGAGACGAAGTGATCCATTTAACCCTTGACTCGGGGTTTTATAAGTTGGCATACTTTTGGAGTCTTGTGTCCCTTCCCCACTGATTCTCCCTTGGGATGGGTTGTCTGCATGTACAGTGGCCTGCTAGCTCTAGGGAAGGGCCACATGTGCAGTGTGTTTACTGGAGTTCTATGCATGCTCACTTGACGCATTCTTCCCTTACTAATTAAATGTACCTGAGAGGTTATATACCAGTTAAAGTCCACCATTTTCCTCTTAATGCACAAGCTTGAATTGAGCGACTTACCCAATTCTTGAGATCTTATTGAGAAGCTGCTGATCACAACTTTCAGGTGTTTTTATCTGTTGGGAGACTGCCTCTCCCTGGTGCTGGCTGTGAGCAATTTTTGCTTTAGAGAGACAGCTTAATACCACCTGATCATTACTTGGTGGTTGCCTGACATTTCTGGTGGTGGGGTGGGGAGCGCTCTCCTTCTCTGCTCATATCTGACTAGCTACCTACTGTAACATTTCACTCCGCAAGAATCCAAGACCCCAGTTATTTTGGGAAAATGCACATATGTCAGTCTTCTGTAACTGCTTCCTGATGACAGAGGGGTGGCGGTGGTTGTTCCGTAGGTCTTGGCCTCTTGCTAGCTTTCAGGGCAGGGTGGCTCTGTGGGTTGGTGAAAGCAGTATCCAGCCAGGTCCAAGGGAGACAGGGGCAGAATGTCCCTTCTGTCATGTCCCACTGATGGACACTCTAGGGGTCCTATGTAGAAGGGTGGTTCTTGAATACTGAAAGCACGTATTCTTCACTGAAGATTATCTGAAGCTTGATGGCCTGAAGGTGAAAAGAGCTAAACCGGGTTATTAGATTTAGAGGACGTGGACCAAAAAGGAGCAAAAGCAGACCAACAAGTGGTCCTAAAGAGGGAAGAACCCAGGAGACCCATTTCCAGGTTCCTTCCCAACTTAACCAAACTGAGAGGCTTGTTCCCATAAACGGGAGGCTTGATTTAGGAGTTGTCTGATGTTATCTCATACTTTTCCTAGATGTTTACTTAAAAGCAACATTTTTCATCTAAGGCTAAACAAATTCCTCCCTGTGATGCTATTAAGATATCTAGTCCTTGACAATTTTGGAGGACTTCAGCTGCTAAAGAGTTTATTTGTTTTTGCATGGTTGTTAAGGTTTTAGCCACGACATCAGTGTTGTTGGCTATTTCCTTTGAGAACTGGCTATAGGTTAAGGAGGCTTTTGTGATTCCAGTAATTCCATTTCTCATATTGGCTATAACACTGAGTCTCATGAGCAGGAGAGGGGAATTAGTTGGATAGCCTTCCTCACCCTGGGCAAGATGGAATGCTTATAGACTGGTACTGGAAAGGAGAGATTACCAGGAACTATAGAGACGTCCAGGGATACACAGCCTATAGTGCAAGTTCCAGTCCAGCTAGGAGGGAGGCATTGATGAACTAATTAGCCAGATATAGAAAGCTCCTTGGGTTTTAAGAAAAGTAGGGATGTTAAAACAAAATAAGGCAGGGAGAAAGTTTCAAAAAATTCCTGGGTGCTGATACACCCAGGTAGCTGGTGGCTATAGTTATGCCTGCTAAGACTTGGATGCATGGAGTTTGACTGTTTAGATCCCTTGATTTTATTTTTCCAAAAAAGATAATTTTGAGTTTGGTCTAATAGGACCCATTATGCTGTAGAGCTGGGGTTGGCAATTTGCAGATATTGGTTACAATCATCAGGCTGGAACCAGAAAGTGAGTACTGCATGAGCTTGGGCATCCTTGGCAAAACTGGACAGACTTATCTAGCAAAGTTCCCCAAGGAAAGGTAATATCTGGAGGTTTGGGGAATCTTGGTTGCTGGTAGAATTTGTTATGAGTATATGTGTGGTAGGTCTGTTGGTTAGGCTACAGTGAAAGTAACATTACAAACTGTAAAGGGAAGAATGCCTACATTCATTACATTTTTCCTTTTGGTTATGACACAATTAGGCGCTATTCTCATTAAATCAATCTTAGAAAAGATGGGCCTGAAAATGAGAGGTTCCCTGCAGATATCAATGAAATCTTGCTTTACTTTTGCAAGAAGACTATTTGAAGGCCCAAATGTCCTTTTCAGATTAGGGTCTCATTTATAGAAACTATGTAATTCCACCTCTATGCTTGTCCTGTCTCTCGGTGAAGCTGGATAAGCTCTCTCTGGTGTTTCAGTAGCAGAGTTAGACATAACCAGCAATTGACGTAGTAAGGGAATCCTGTGCTTTGGATCAATTACCGAGCTTTTTCTCATAATGGGAAATCAGGATGATAGTGCACTGCTAGTAAAATGGTGAGTATGAGAACCCGCAGGAGCAGACCCATGGCGACCTATGGTGATTGTAAAAGAGAAAAATTGGTCACAAAGCAAGCTGCTGCTGTAACTCCTGGTAACATACAAGTTAGGGTTAAAATAGTGGTAACAATCAGAGCAATTGCAGTAAAATTCATGATATTGGGACCACCTTACTTTGAGGTGAGAAAGCATTACTTATGTTTTCACTTAAAGAAGAATTTCAGATCTTCCAGTGCCTTGCAAGTATTTTCAGGAGCTGCGGTTGTTGCTTCTGGCTCTCGTGTGCTGGGTCCTTTCCACGACTTCCCTTGGGTGCATTATATCCAGCAGGCAATCTCTGGTATTTTAACAGCTATGAGAGGGGATAATAGAACAGTGAAGGGGCCCTTCCAGAGTGGAGTTAGTCGGGAATTTGGGAATTCTATTCTTCCAGGCTTTAATGAGAACTAGTGAGCTTAGAGGATATAGATGTGGGTATTTTCCCCCTTCTGATTTTGGGTTTCCTTCATATTCCTGGAGAGCCTGATGGAAGCCTGCTTAAGAAGAGACATACTAGGTGATTTTTGGCAGTTTCTTCATCTGGCGATAAGTCTGAATATATAAATTACCTACCATATCAGGCCTTGAAAAGGTTTAATTGCAAGGGAGCCTTGGGGGCAATACAGATGCAAAGGAGAGCTAAAGGTGAGAGGTCTACACTCGTGGCTATGCTGTTTCCTGGCAGAGTTTATTAACGATGCATTTGAGGGTTTGGTTAGTTCTCTTGACTTTTCCTGAAGATTACGGTCTCCAGACAGAGTGAAGGTACCACTTTTTGCCTAGGACACTACTAACCTGTTGAGTTACTTGGGAAGTGAAGGATGGACCACTGTCATTCTGCAATGACCTGGGGAGCTCAAACCAGGGAATGAGTGTTTTTTTTAAGAGGAATTTAGCTATTTCCCATACCTTTTCAGTCCTTGTGAAGCAGACATCTACACATCCAGTGAAGACATCTACACAGACCAAGAGGTATTCATTATCTGTAGAATGTGAGAGCTGAGTGGAGTCCATCTGCCAGTCTTTCCCAGGGTATGTACCTCTCCATTGGATGGAACTTACTCATAAAAGAGGCCTCCATCTCTGGGGATTAGTTATGGAACACAAGGTGCATGCTTGGCAAACCAGTTGAATAGTTCTGTTTAGTATCTTCCCACTGAACACTCATTTACAAATTTGCCCTACACTGTCCTTTCCAAGGTGGCAGGAGTCAGGTAAACTCTTGATGACTTTCCATTGGGAGGCTTTAGGTAGATGGAGAAGTTCTTCCAACCTGTACCATTTGTTCGTTTCTTCTTTATACCCATGTAAAGTGGCCCAATCTATTTCGTCCTTAGTGTATTGGAGTTGGGAAGTTCACTGCGGGGGAACAAGGCCTCCATGAAGGTATTGTTTGAGATGCCTGCCTCTTTAGCATTTTTGTTAGCTAACCTATTTTCTCATGTAGTTTCATCTGAGTTCCTTGTTCTCCTTTACAGTGGACTACTGCCACTTCCAGGGGCAAATGAACAGCCTGTAGTAGCTCTAATATTTGAGGCCTATACTTAATAAGAATATCCCAAGCTGTTAGATACCCACTTTCCTTCCAGATAGCCATGTGTGCATGAAGCACCAGAATGGGGTATTTGGAATCTGCACCCATGGTTATTCTTTTTTTTCCCCTAGTTTTAGGGCTCTGGTCAGCACGAGTTTAGCTAGTTGTGCTGAAATTCCCAGGGACAGAGCTTTAGCCTCTATAACTTGGTGAAGGGACACTAGAGCATAGCCTGCCTATCTGGTTTCATTCCTGTCAAAGCGACTGCAATCTGACCACCTTATTCCTTCTGAATTATGTAGGGGCTGATACTTTAAGTCTTCCTAGCTGGCATAAATTTGGTTAAGTATCTCACAACATGAATGTTTTGAGTCATCTTTTCCTGATAGTTTGAGTAAGGAGGTTGGGTTAAGGGCAGAACACCATTCAACAGACTGGTCAAGTTTTCTAACAACAGGACTTGGTACGTTAGCAATCTGTTGTCAGTGAGCCACTGTGTTTCCTTTATGCCCAATGAGGGGCCTATTTTGTGATACATCAGGAGCCAGATTGACTGTCCCATTGTGATGTGGCCACTACCTTGAGAAAATGTGGCCACCCTTATGCTACTGGGTCTAGATTCTTTGAAAAGTAAACTACAGGATGATTGATTGACCAGTTTGAGTTAGAACTCCTGTGGCTACACCTTGCCTCTCAGTGATGAAAAGATTTGGTTAGTATGGGTGCCCCAAGGGCAGAGGCTCATGAGAGGGCAGTTTTTAGTTGCCCAAAGGCTTCTTCTTGATTCTTTTCTCACAGAAGTGGGTCGCTATCAGTCCTTTCTTTTGGAACCTGATATAAGAACTTAACAATTCCACCATATCCCAGTATCCAAAGTCTGCAATATCCTAGAAAACTCGAAGTTGCTTTTGAGCTGTTGGGGTAGGTATTCTAAGGATGGACTGTATCTGTTCCAGGGGGAGCTTATGTTCTCCAGGGGTAATGAATACTCCCAGGTATTAGACCTCTTGTGTTAGTAGCTGTGCCTTGGTTTTGGACACTTTGTGCCCTCTGTCTGCAAGAATATTTAATGCCTTTTTTTAATTGCATTTAAGGTTTTGGGGTACATGTGAAGAAGATGTAAGATTGTTGCATAAGGACACACATGGCAGTGTGATTTGCTGCCTTCCTCCCCATCACCTCTATCTGGCGTTTTTCCCCATGTTATCCCTTCGCAATTCACCAACCCCTGCTGTTCCTCCCCTAGTTCCCCACCCCCACAGACCCCAGTGTGTGATGCTCCCCTCCCTGTGTCCATGTGTTATCATTGTTCAACACCCACCTATGAGTGAGAATATGAGGTGTTTGGTTTTCTGCTCTTGTGTCAGTTTACTAAGAGTGATGGTTTCCAGGTTCATTCACGTCCCTACAAAGGACACGAACTCATCGTTTTTTATGGCTGCACAGCATTCCATGGTGTATATGTGCCACATTTTCCCTGTCCAGTCTATCATCGATGGGCATTCGGGTTGGTTCCAAGTCTTTGCTATTGTAAACAGTGCCGCAATTTGTGTGCATGTGTCCTTATAATAGAAGGATTTATAATCCATTGGATATATACCCCGTAATGGGATTGCTGGGTCAAATGGAATTTCTATTTCTAGGTCCTTAGGGAAGTGCCACACTGTCTTCCACAATGGTTGAACTAATTTACACTCCCACCAACAGTGTAAAAGTGTTCCTATTTCTCCACATCCTCTCTAGCATCAGTTGTCTCCAGATTTTTAATGACTGACATTCTAACTGGCGTGAGATGGTATCTCAATGTAGTTTTGATTTGCATTTCTCTAATGACCAGTGATGGTGAGCATTTTTTCATATGTTTGTTGGCCTCATATATGTCTTCTTTTGTAAAGTATCTGTTCATATCCTTTGCCCACTTTTGAATGGGCTTGTTTGTTTTTTTCTTGTAAATCTGTTTTAGTTCTTTGTAGATTCTGGATATTAGCCCTTTGTCAGATGAGTAGATTGCAAAAATTTTTTCTCATTCTGTTGGTTGCCAATTCACTCTAATGACTGTTTCTTTTGCTGTGCAGAAGCTGTAGAGTTTCATTAGGTCCCATTTGCCTATTTTGGCTTTTGTTGCCAATACTTTTGGTGTTTTAGTCATGAAGTCCTTGTTTATGTCTATGTCCTGAATGGTTTTACAATTTTCTTCTAGGATTTTTATGGTGTTAGGTCTTATGTTTAAGTCTTTAATCCATTTGGAGTTAATAAAAGAAAACCTCAGGCCAATATCCATGATGAACATAGACACAACAATCTTAAATAAAATAGTGGCAAACCGATTGCAACAGCACATCAAAAAGCTTATCCACCATGATCAGTTAGGCTTCATCCCGGGAGCAACATACTCAAATCTATAAACGTAATTTACCACGTAAACAGAACCAAACACAAAAAACACATGATTATCTCAATAGATGCAGAGAAGGCCTTTGACAAAATTCAACAGCACTTTATGCTAAAAACCCTCAATAAACTCGGCATTGACGGAAGGTATCTTAAAATAATAAAAGCTATTTACGACAAACTCACAGCCAATATCATACTGAATGGGCAAAAACTGGAAGCATTCCCTTTGAAATCTGGCACTAGACAAGGATGCCCTCACTCGCCACTCCTATTCAATATAATATTGGAAGATCTAGCCAGAGCAGTTCGGCAAGAAAAAGAAATAAAGTGTATTCAATTAGGAAAAGAGGAAGTCAAATTGTCTCTATTTGCAGACGACATGATTGTATATTTAGAAGACCCATTGTCTCAGCCCAAAATCTCCTGAAACTGATAAGCAACTTCAGCAAAGTCTCAGGATACAAAATCAATGTGCAAAAATCACAAGCATTCCTATACAGCAATAACGGACTTAAAGAAAGCCAAATCAAGAATGAACTGCCATTCACAATTGCTACAGAGAGAATAAAATACCTAGAAATACAACTAACAAAGAATGTAAAGGATCTTTCAAGGAGAACTACAAACCACTGCTCAACAAAATAGGAGAAGACACAAACAGATGGAGAAACATTCCATGCTCATGGTTAGGAAGAATCAATATTGCGAAAATGGCCATACTGCCCAAAGTAATTTACAGATTCAACGTTATCCCCATCAAGCTACCAATGACCTTCTTCACAGAACTGGAAAAACCATCTTAAACTTCATATGGAACCAAAAGAGAGCCCACATAGCCAAGTCAATTCTAAGCAAAAAGAACAAAGCTGGAGGCATCAACACTACCTGACTTCAAACTATACTACAAGACTACAGTAATCAAAAAAACATGGTACTGGTACCAAAACAGAGATATAGACCAATGGAACAGAACAGAGGCCTCAGAGGCAATGCCACATATCTACAACCATCTGATCTTTGACAAACCTGACAAAAACAAGCAATGGGGAAAGGATTCCCTATTTAATAAATGGTGTTGGGAAAACTGGCTAGCCATGTGCAGAAAGCAGAAACAACCCCTTCCTGACACCTTACATGAAAATTTAATGTCTAGACTAGATGTTCAATTCCTTTCTTGTGGGGGAGCAGATTAACAGATCATCTGCATACTGTAGGAGACCCCCTGCCACCCCTTCAAGAGTTAGAAGCTGCAAATCTCTAGCCAGAGCTTCCCCAAACAAATGGGGACTATCTCTGTAACCTCGTGGAAGCACTGTCCAGGTGAGCATTGAATTCTTTCTTTTTCATTTTCTCACTCAAATACAATAAAATTGGGAGGATGGGTTCATGGGGATACAAAAGAAAGCATCTTTGAGATCTAAGACTGAAAACCACTGAATATCTGGAGGTCCTTCTCTTGGAATTACATATGGGTTGGGGACCATTGAGTTTATTGAGACTGTTGCCTCATTTATGAATTTGCAGGTCCTGGACTAGCCTGTATTCTCCATTCTTCATTGCTCTTTTTAACTGGTAAGATAGGGGTGTTATAGAATGAGTCACAGGGTATTAATAATCCATGTTTTACAAATTTTCAATCATGGGTCAAAGTTCCTCTTTGGTCTCTGGCTGAAGAGGAAACTACCTTCTACAGGATAGCAGGAAGATCCTTGAGCTGAATTACTATAGGCATTGCCATTATGGCCTTTCTTAGTACTCCTGGGGAGCAGACCTTTGGACTAATGGGAAGGTCTGGGCACAGTTCTTAAGAAAGAGTGTGTGTGTGTGTGTGTGTGTGTGTGTCTGTGTGTGTGTCTGTGTGTGTGTGTATGTGTTGAGGCATAAGATTGTATTTGGAAAACGATGTGTTGGCCCTGAAGGAAAGGTTAACTGAGCCTCTAGTCTAAACAAAATCTCTCTACCCAAAACGGGGCATAGGAGATTCTAACATCACTAAAAATGAGTGAGAAAAGACAGTTGCCAAACACAGGCAGCACAGAGGAGGAGTAAACTTCCAGGTTATGAGTGCCCCATTTACCCCCATCAGCTGAGGGGATTTGGAGAATAATTGCCCAGTAAAAGAGATAAGCATGGAGCAGTCCTCTCCTGTGTTCAAAAGAAAACTTATACTTCTACCTACCACAACCAAAGCAGCCCTCGGCTTCATCACTACAATGGTGATGTTTGATACAGGAGCCAACCAGAGCATAGGGCCCCTTCAGCTCAAGGCCATCAGGGATTGGGATTCTATCCCAGGGTTCCTTCAGTGCTCAGGGCAGTCCTGTTTCCAGGGGATGAGCTTGTGGCAGAGGGGCCAAGCCGTGCAGAGCATTTTTCCATCTGTCTCATTGGGGCAGTTGGCCTTCCAGTGGCCTGGCTTCCCACACTGATGGCAGTTGCCTGGAAAGATATTCCAAAAGCAATCTTAAGGGGCTTAGCAGACTTGTAGGGCAGCAAGTAGTTGGAACTGCTGCTTTTCCTTTTGCCTCTCCTTTCCTGAACCATTTCCTCTTTCACTGGGTCCTGACTGTAAAAGACTAAAGAAGTTATTTTGAGGATGTCAAGCATAGGGGTCTTGGGACCCAGTGTGAGCTTTTGGAGTTTCCTCTGAATATCTGGGGCTGCCTGAGTTAGAAAATGGTCTTTTAGGACCAGTTGCCTTACTGGTGTCTCTGGGTCTATGTTAGTATGTTTCATTAGAGTCTCTTGTTCCCTCTCTAAGACAGCAATGGGTTTTCAAGATGGGCTTGGTCTATTAAGGTCAATTTATTAGAGTTCACGGGCTTTGTTCTTCTAGCTTTCATTCCTTCTGCCAGAAAGATGAACATGTGGTCCTTTGCCCATATACTCCCCTGGGTATTGTAATCCCAATAAGGTTGACCTGGGGAACTGCAGTGGCTCTCACAGGGTAGCCACCAGGGACCAACATATGCATTGCATTTGCAAATTGTTGGCCCCTCCATAATGAAGTCATATTCTCTCTTAGACAGAGTTTTCTCTAGTATGACTGAGAAATCCCTCCCGGTGATTTCAAATGTTAAGCCCAGTTTATGGAACCCTCTGATGTATTTGTCAGAGTGCTTTATAAACTTTACAAGTTCTGTTTTAATTTGGCTCATGTCTTGCATAGTGAATGGAGTCTGGACTCTAGTGGGTCTACTGGGGCCACTAACCTCTTGAAGGGGGCATAACTTAAGGGGCTGATTTCCAGAGGATGACCTTGGGTAGAAAGGGGAAGGCTCTGGGGCTGGGAGATTTGGATGTAATGGGGTAGAAAGGACAGTGGGGTTTGAGCTAAGCTCTGCTCTTGGTTCCTCTGGGACTTCAGCTCTGGGTAAATTCAATAATGGGTCTCCCAAACCAACTGAAGGGGGCTGCCTGATGATGCTTATTACCATGGCTGGATCACTTTTATAAGCCTGACAAAGAGCAGGGTTGCTTTTTAGGGCATAAAGTCCTGTACATAGGGGTTCTGTCCATTTTTCCTCCGGTAGTAAAATAAATCTATTTGATAGAGCATATTAAAATTTAGGCTTCCACTTTCCAGCCAAAATTCCTTATCCTGAAGTTTGTATTCAACACAGGTTGCGTTACAGAAAAATACTAGCCTTTCCCTTTTCCAGTTCTCGAGAATGCACGCGAGGGATGTGCCCTGTGGTATGGAGCCATGGTTTTCCCAATTCTTGAAGATGCATGCTAGGGGTGTGTCCTGTGGTATGGAACCATGATTACCCATCCGTGAAGACAGAGCAAAGGAGAAAAAAAGAAAAAAGAAGGCATCCTCTATTAGTTTTATGTTATCTTTAATAGGTGTCCCCATTTGTGACTTGGATTCTGGAATGAACCTGTCTTACCATGTACCCTTATCGTTTCCCATCTCATTACAAGTACTTGAGAACAGAAGAGACACCAAAGTGAACAGTGGGCCCTGTCTGGTTCTTCCTTGGGGTTCCAAATGAAATGGTCTTACCATATACCACTAACCTTGCCTTCACTTCTGTTCTAATGGAAATCTTTCAGCCTGGGACTGACCTTCATCTCTGTCCAGCCAACATCCCTGTCTCTATCACCTTATAGTGACTCTTGCTCGAAGCGTTCCAGCAAGAAAATGATTACCTCTTTTCTTAGATTCCCATTTCCCACGGTCTTTAAGGAGATGAGAATCCTGTTTTTCAACTAACGTCCAAAAGGGAGTGAACGTCTCTCCCTTTGAATATGACCTTGAATGTCTTGATGCATGTTGGGAAGGTCATGGTAGTGATTAGAGAAGTGGAGGCTATAGGAGGAACTGGGAGGAAATTAGAGGAAAACTCACAGAAAGCCTTCATATACTCACAAAACAGCAGCTCTTAGATTAGAGAGGGCAATGCTTATTTGCCCTTTTGACATAAAGTAGTAACCTCCAGAAGCCTTGGGGCTTGGGATATGAAGTCACAAATGGCAAAGGAAGAATTTTCCCTCCTCCAAAGGGGTGCTAACTCAAAAAAAGCAAGTAAATGAGATCCTTAAAGGGCCACAGAGTGAGGCCCTATGCAGACAGACAAACTCCTACAAAAGCCACCAAAAAATTTGGTTCTAAGGCATAACAGGAACAAAAGCATTTGGAGCTGGCAGAGCCAGAGTTCCAATTAGTATCTGTCCTGGCAGTGTGCCAGCAGACAGGGGAAGGGCTGGAAGCCAGCTGAGCTGGTAAGGTAGAAACAAGTATAACTTTTAGGGAATATCTGCAAGTGAGTCAGTGACTTTGCTGCTGCACAAATGCATCAAGAGCTGAGAGCACATGAATAACATGAAGTGAGTGTTTACGAAGTCACATGGCATACAAAGTGAAAGCAAAGAGGAAGATTGGCCCCTGAGGTAGATGGTCCAGTGGGTGCACAAGGCCATTTTGGAATACTCACAGAGAAAACAGGAGAATAGGCTGGGCGCAGTGGCTCATGCCTGTAATCCTAGCACTTTGGGAGGCCGAGGCAGGTGGAGTGCCTGAGCTCAGGAGTTCGAGACCAATCTGGGCAACACAGTGAAACTCTGTCTCTACTAAAATACAAAAGAAATTAGCAGGGCATGGCAGCATGTGCCTGTAGTCCAAGCTACTGAGGAGGCTGAGGCAGGAGAACTGCGTGAACCTCGAAGGCAGAGACTGCAGTGAGCCGAGGCAACGGAGAGAGTCTCTGTCTCTAAAAATAAGTAAATAAATATATAAACAAGAAAACAAGAGAACAGGTGGTGTGGGTTTGTGGGAGTTAGTTTTAGTTGATAAAGCAGAGGAAACCCCAGACATTGCACAGTTTCAGGCTTTAGTCCTAACACTCTCACAAGCCTCCTGTCCAGGAGGGCCATCAGTGGCTCAGTCTTATTCCATGGAAACTCCAAGGTCCTTTCCAACCCCAAGAACCATCCATCAGGGTGAGCTGAGAGATTAGCTGGAGGGAGCAGAGCCACTGTGGCCAAGAGGAATCATTCTGGGGGTTGGTTAATAAACAGGAGCATGAAAGGGGAGAAGAAAATTGTTTATGGGTATTGAACACCGCCAATCAGAGAAGGTAAGACATATAGGTGTTTTACCACTGAGGAACGTATGTTACCAAACCAAAGGTTTGTATGGAACGTATGTAACATATCAAAGTATGTTACTGATAGTTAACTGAGGTTGTCTGTAGCAACCTCAATTCTTGCTTTCTTGGTGAAAAAAAATTGACCAAGGAACACTAGGTAGACTGAAAGAATTTCAAAGCGGGAGAAAAAGTTTATTAAAAAGTTTAGAGCAGGAATAAAAGGAAGTACACTTGGAAGAGGGTGAAGTGGGCAACTTGAAAGATGAAGTGCCCAGTTTGACCTTTGACTTAGGGTTTTGTTTGCTGGCATACTTAGGGGTGTTACATCCCTTCACCTCTGATTCTTCTTTTGGGATATGTTGTCTGCATGTACAGAGGCCTGCTAGCACTTGGGAGGGGTCACATATGCAGTGCGTTTATGGGAGCTGTATGCATGCTCATTTGAGGCATTTTTTTCCTTATCAGTCAAATGTCCCTACAAGGTCATATTTAAACTCTGCCATTTTGCCTTTCAGTGTGCATGCTTGAGCCTACTCACACAACTACTGAGATCTTATGGGGAAGTTGCTGATCACCAGCTTCAGGTGTTTCTGTTTATTGGCAGCCTGACATTTCTGGTGCTGGTTGTGACCAATTATTATTTTAGAAAGACAGTTAACAACTACCTGACCACCATCTGATGATGACCTGACATCTGACATTTCTGTTGTGTGTGTTTTGAGATGAAGAGGCCCTCACCTGACCTGCTCTTTTCTGACTAGCTACCTACTATTAAAAGTAAAACTATATTTGGATTCCATAACATGATACTCAGATGAAATTTCAAAATCTCTCAAGACATTTATGAATCATCAACTTTTGGGGTTGTTCTACTAGGCTTGCTTTAATGAAAGCTCTAGCAAGGACACAGCAGAAACTATTTTGAATTTGGGTGTGCCTCTTAAAAAGGATTGTCTTCATTTCAAGCAGGGTCAGTCTGGCCATTTGGAGATAAATATATACATAGGTTAGTGGCTACATCTCTCCAAATAGCTGCAACATCCGTTCAAATAACACATTTTCCATTTTCATTCCTCAAGTCACACTAATAGTGTGTTACAGATGCTGCAAGTTTTTTAGTAACATTATTCTGCTAACTTGTCTTGAAAGTATCACTGTATAATGCATTGTTACTCTGAATTCTTAGTTTCACTTTGGCATAAAAGGCATACTTGCCTTTTATAAGCAGGTGTATCTCCTGCTTACCATCTTATTTTAATATAGAATTAACAAGTTCTTATTCTTCTATGCAGTAACAGACTCTTCATGCAGAGACAGCAGAGTTTGTAGCAAAGAGGACAATAATAGTAGGGCATCAAGTAAGTCAATAGGAGGAGACCTTCAAATTCATCTCCTTGAGGAATTCTGGGCTGAAGTTTTTATAGGAATCATGGAGGTCAAGGGGCTGTAGAACTGGGGATGTTCATTGGTCAAGGTAATGGGGATGAAATCATTGGGATGCATTTTTTGGTGAATCAGCTTCTTGTTGCACCCTTTGGACATTAGCTGATGTCAGTAGGGTCCTTCAGACTAGCTGTAATAAGCAGGGTCCTTCGGACCAGCCAGTGCCAGTGAGGTCCTTCAGATCAGTTGAGTCAGTAGTTTCGTCAATACAGAGTATCTGAAAGGCTATCTATCTCAAAGGGAAAACAATGTTCTATGATGTTCAAATTGTTATCTATACAATAACTAAGGGCAACTATAGTCTTGTAACAGGGTCTATGTGATTCCAGGACAAGACAGCTATGATGAAGCAGGTCTGAGAGCAGGCTGACCTCATGATTAATGCTGAATGTGCTGCAAGCTCGGTTTCATTTCTCCCCCTCCCTTTTTCCGTGAATAATTTTATAAAGTTTCTGTGAGTGGTTTCATTTTGATGAAGATAAGTTTTAATATCAACTGGGCGAGACTCATATATTACACAATCTTGAAAAAAATATGTTCATATTATTTTACCTGAGTAAATTTATCAAGTTTAATACACCTGTTATGTATATCTATGCTATTAGATCATTGTTCTTTTTTCCATTATTTACCAAATCAAGAATATCTTTCAACATAAATAGTTTTTACATTATGACAATAATATGTCTCAGAAATTCAACACTTTAAAACTTGATAAATACAATTTTAGTTACCTTGGGTCTTTTGAAAACATTAATTACTAACATTAATCAAACTGCCTAGAGAATTCATGTTACATTTACTCATACCAATTGTTATAATTCAGGTTCTTGGAATTAGGCACACTCTGATCTCAGTTACTGAAAATAATAAAAAGTCATAGTGTCATTACAATAGGATAACTGGGCAAGTTGGTGAAACGTCCAAGTGCACAAAGGTAAGACGATTTAGACAGGTGTCAGTAACTGAAAAAGTCAAATTCAGGAGAGAGAGGGGTGTGCTAGAATAAAGATTGGTGAGAACCAATTCTTGGAGACAGGGTGAGAAGAATGAATGCTCTGGGTAGCTGCTCTGCTTATAGAAAGACATATATGTAATTGAAGGTAAAAGGTACAGAATTCAGCTCAAATGGAGAAAGAACTATCAAAAGCAAGCAGCCTCAGGTTTCTAGAAAACTGGGATGTAAGTCATCACAAGATACTGGACGTCGCGGCCAACCCAAATTGGAAAGGAGAAGCCAGATAGAAGCTTTTTCATTCTAATTTGGCAAGAATGGCATTTAAGAAGTGACGAGATGTTATAACACTTAATACCCAAGCATGACCAGGGCTTACTAACACCAGTCCAGTAACAGTACAATGAAATGCATGCCTCAGTTAAAAGGCTCAGGCTACTGTTCGGGGGTGTACTGAGCTCCTAAACAGTCAGAAGAGCCAATAATTGTATGCAGGGACTTTAGGACAACAGCTTGTTATTGACCATGGTGGGAGTATTTATTTCATGGAAACAGGCAAATGCTGAAAATCAGGACTCTTCTTTCCCCTAAGATTCTGTAGTCACTTACTATCACATACCTGTTATTCATACAGTTGACCTTTTAACAAGGCAGGAGTTAGGTGCGTGAAACCTCTGTTCAGAAGAAAATCCGCTTATAATGTTTGACTCCCCAAAATCTTAACTACTTCTAATAGCCTACTGTTGACTGGAAGTCTTACTGATAATATAAACAGTTGATTAACACATACATTGAATGTCATGTGTGTTATATACTGTATTCTTACAATGCAGGTGGAAAATGTTATTTTAAAAATCGTAAGAAGAGAAAATATGTTTACAGTACGGTAATGTACTTATTGATACCATAAGTTACGTTCTCTGTTCCATCTGAAATGGTGAACAATCTCAGGTGCAGGCCTCAATCTAAGACATGTATTAAACAATTTAAGCTTTTTTTTGTAATGTCATGACTTTTCTCTGCATCTTGGGAGCTTTTTCATCATTAGTGGTCTCTTGTGTAAATTCCATGGCATTATTTAATGTTTACAGTGTTACACTAAATGTAAAAAAAAATTTACAATAACTAGGAGAGATCACTTTTTACCACAATATGCAATATACTGATGATAAACCGCTCACATGGAGATGATTAGTGACACATGTCATTTTAAGTGAACACTCACAATATGAGCTTATCCCAATAGCAAGTGGAGGTGGCTACGTAATTATCACAGTAATACAATGTATACTACAGTGAATTTTATGCAGTTATAATTTAATATGCATCTTTACATTTGTTTACATTTCCCTCAACTATGAATGGTGTCATGTAAGGTCTGTGTCTGTGTATACATGTTTTCATAAATTTTAACCTTTTATTATAGATTTGTGCATATTTTATGGTGGCAAATAATAAAATAGACTAGGATCTACATATAGTTTATGCATTCATGACATACCTAATATTTTCTTTAAAAAAATATTCCTAAGCTAAGGAATATTATCTATAAGGTTTTTTCAAGTTGTGCAGATCTCCAAAAAATGTATCAATGTGTTTATTGAAAAAAAAATATGTGTACAAATGAACCCACAAAAATTCAAACTTATGTTGTTGAGGAGTCAAATGTACATGTTTACCTCCCTGCATAGGTTTAACTCAAGACCTGAGCCTACCAGTGAAAATCTTCATCTGCAATTCAAGTTTAGATGGGCTGTAAAAAGACGCGACTTTTTCTTTTCCTTAACTACTGTTTCGTTACACCAAATCAACAAGGAAATCTACAAAATAGGCAAGTGAGTGTCCCATGGGAAACAAAAGCAAAGCAGAGTTACAAAACAATCAGAAAAATATTTTAAATCCCATTGACATTATTGGGTAGTAACAATAGCATGCATCTTTTTAAAATACTAGAAAGTTTGTTTAGACAGATGATCAAGATAATTACATTTATAGTATTTTAAGGATCAATTATTATCAGTGACCAAATTCTTTTTTCTTAAAAATATTTATTTTAAGAAAACACAGAGTAAATAGATTTAAATCAGTATTTTCAGTGTTTTTTGTTTGTTTGTTTGTTTTGTTTTTCAGACAGTCTTCTGTTACCTAGGCTGGAATGCAGTGGCATTATCTCAACTCACCGAAATCTCCACTTCCAGATTCAAATGATTCTCCTGCCTCAAACTCCTGAGCAGTTGGGATTACAGGCATGTGCTACCATGCCTGGCTAATTTTGTATTTTTATTAGAGATAGAATTTCACAGTGGTGGTCATGCTGATACCAAACTCCCGACCTCAAATGATCTGCCAGCCTCCACCTCCCAGAATGTTGGGATTACAGGCATGAGCTGCTGCACTCAGCCAATTTTCACATTTTCAGTGAAACTTGTCCTACTAGATTCTCTGAGATTAAAAAATATATATTTGTATAGTCAAATATATTTGGAAAATAGAATGTATATGTGATCCAAGATGACTGAATAGGAACAGTTCTGGATTGCAGTTCCCAGTGAAAATGCAGAGGGTGAGTGATTATCGCATTTCCAAATGAATTTTTACTTCCCACAGACCAGGAGATTCCCAGATAGAAAAGCGCCATGAGCCCCCAGCACTGTTTGAGCCAGCGCAGAGGGTCTCCACACATAAACTCACACAAATCCGGGCAGCTTTTCAACTGGCAACTGGAATGCCTGGGAGACAGAGGTGCCCATGCAACTGAAAAAAACAGGGGACTGAAACAGGGAGCCAGGTAATCTAGCTCGGCTGGTCCCACTCCCACAAAGACCAGCAATCTGAAACACTCTGGATTGAGAGTTTCACAGCAAGCACAGCTGGACCCAGGATGGTCCACCTCTATGGGGGAAAGGCATCTGCCATTACTGAGGCAGTCCACCATTACTGAGGCAGTCTGCCATTACAGAGGCAGAAGCCATTACTGAGGCAGTTCTAATTATACCCCTATAAACAAAACTTAAAGGAGGTTCACACAGCAGCTGGGCAAAGCCCATGGCAGTTCAGCAACACCTCTGCTGGCAGACTGTGACTAGGTTACCTCCTTGCTGGGCAGGGCATCTCTGAAAAAAGGCAGTAGCATGACAGAAACTTATAAATAAAGCCCACCTTCCCAGGACAGACCACCTGTTTAAAAAAAGGTGGTTATGAGTTCCACTGCAGCAGACTTAAACATACCTGCCCAGCAGCTCTGAATGGAACAACGGACCTTGCAGCTCAGCACTTGAGCTCCTTTAAAGGACAGACTGTCTCCTCAAGCAGCTCCCCAACCCCCATATATCCAAAGAGTCACCTCATAAAGGAGAGCTCAGGCTGATCTCTGGTGGGTATCCTTCTGGGACAAAGATAGCAGAAGAAGAAACTGCCAGCAACCCTTACTGTTCTGCAGCCACTGCAGGTGATCCCCAGGCAAGCAGTGTCTGGAGTGGACCTTCAGCACTCCTACAGCAGAGGGGCCTGACCGTTAGAAGGAAAACTAAGAAACAGAAAGAAATAACTTCAACATCAATAAACAGGCCATCTACTCAAAGACCCCATCTGAAAGTCATGAACTACAAAGACCACAGGGAGATAAATCCACAAAGATGGGAAGAAACCAGCATAAAAAGGATGAAAACACCCAAAACCAGAACACCTCTCCTCCTCCAAGAAATCACAACTCCTCACCAGCAAGGGAACAAGACTGGATGGAGAATCAGTCTGATGAATTGACAGAAGCAGGCTTCAGAAGATGAGTAGTAAGAAACTTCTCTGAGCTAAAAGAACATGTTCTAACCCAATGCAAAGAACCTAAACACCTTAAAAAACGGTTTGACAAAATGCTAACGAGAATAAACAGCTTAGAGAGGAATATAAATGAACTGATGGAGCTGAAAAACACAACACGAGAACTTCATGAAGCATACACAAGTTTCAATAGCCAAATTGACCAAGCAGAAGAAAGGATATCAGAGATTGAAGATCAACTCAATGAAATAAAACAAGAAGGCAAGATTAGAGAAAAAAGAATAAAAAGCAACGAACAAAGCCTCCAAGAAATATGGGATTATGTAAAAAGACCTAATCTACATTTGATAGGTGTACCTGAATGTGACAAAGAGAATGAATGCGAGCTGGAAAATACTCTTCAGGATATTGTCCAGGAAAACTTCCCCAACCTAGCAAGGCAGGCCAATATTCAAATCCAGGAAATACAGAGAATACCACAAAGATATTTCTCAAGAAGAGCAACCCCAAGGCACATAATCGTCAGATTTACCAGGGTTGAAATGAAGGAAAAAATGCTAAGGGCAGCCAGAGAGAATGGTTAGGTTACCCACAAAGGGAAGCCCATCAGACTCACAGCAGATATCTCAGCAGAAACCCTACAAGTCAGAAAAGAGTGGGGACCAATATTCAACATCGTTAAAGAAAAGAAATTTCAAACTAGAATTTCATATCCAGCCAAATTAAGTTTCATAAGTGAAGGAGAAGTAAAATCCTTTACAAACAAGCAATTGCTCAGAGATTTCATCACCACCAGGCCTGCTTTACAAGAGCTCCTGAAAGAAGGACTAAACATAGAACGGAACAACAAGTACCAGCCACTCCAAAAACATACCAAATGGTAAGAGCATTAACACAATGAAGAAACTGCATCAACTAACAGGCAAAACAACCAGCTAGCATCAAAATGGCAGGATCAAATTCACACATAACAATATTCACCTTAAATGTAAATGGGCTAAATGCTCCAATCAAAAGACACAGACTGGCAAACTGGACAAAAAGTCAAAACCCATCAGTGTGCTGTATCCAGGAAATCCATCTCCCATGCAAGGATACACATAGGCTCAAAATAAAGAGATGGAGGAAGATTTACCAAGCAAATGGAGAGCAAAAAAAAGCAGGAGTTGCAATCCTAGTTTCTGATAAAAATATATATCAAACCAACAAAGATCAAAAGAGATAAAGAAAGACATTACATAATGGTAAAAGGATCAATGCAACAAGAAGAGCTAACAATCCTAAATATATATGCACCCAATACAGGAGCACCCAGATACATAAGGCAAGTTCTTAATGACTTACAAAGAAACAGACTCCCACGCAATAATAGTGGGAGACTTTTACACCCCATTGACAATATTAGACAGATCAACGAGACAAAATTAACAAGGATATCCAGGACTTGAACTCAGACCTGGAACAAGCAAACCTAATAGATATTTACAGAACTCTCCACCCCAAATCCACAGAATATACAGTTTTCTCAGCAGCACACCAAACTTACTCTAAAATTGACCACATAATTGGAAGTAAATCACTCCTCAGCAAATGCAGAAGAATGGAAATCATAACAAAGAGTCTCTCAGACCACAGTGCAATCAAGTTAGAACTCAGAATTCAGAAACTAACTCAGAACCACACAAGGTTACGGAAACTGAACAACTGGCTCTTGAATGTTGACTGGATAAACAATGAAATGAAGGCAGATATAAAGATGTTCTTTGAAACCAATGAGAATGAAGACACAACATACCACAATATCTGGGACACATTTAGAGCAGTGTCTAGAGGAAAATATAGAGCAATAAATGCCCAATGAAAAGCAAGGAAAGATCTAACATTGGCACCCTATCATCGAAATTGAAAGAGCTAGGGGAGCAAGATCAAAAAAACTCAGAAGCTAGCAGAAGACAAGAAATAACTAAGATCAGAGCAGAACTGAAGGAGATAGAGACACACACACACAAAAACCCTTCAAAAAAATCAATAAATCCAGCAGCTTGTTTTTTGAAAAGATCAACAAAATAGACTACTAGCCAGATAAATAAAAAAGAAAAGAGAGAGTAATCAAATAGATGCAATAAAAAATGATAAAGGGGATATCACCACAGATTCCACAGAAATACAAACCACTATCAGAGATTACTACAAACAACTTTATGCACATAAACCAGTAAACCTGGAAGAAATGGATGGATTCCTGGACACTTGCATCTTCCCAACCCTGAATAGACCAATAACAAGGGCTCAAGTTGAGACAGCAATTAATAGCCTACCAATCAAAAAAAGCCCAGGTCCAGATGGGTTCACAGCCAAATTCTACCAGACATACAAAGAGGAGCTGGTAACACTCCTTCTGAAACTATTCCAAACAATCCAAAAAGAGGGAATACTTCCCAAATCATTTTATGAGACCAATATCATCCTGATACCAAACTCTGGCAGAGACTCAACAAGATAAGAAAACTTCAGGCCAATATCCATGATGAACATAGATGCAAAAATCTTTAATAAAATACAGGCAAACCAATTGCAACAGTACATCAAAAAACTTATCCATCACAATCAAGTAGACTTCTTCCTGGGGATGCAAGACTGGTTCAACATATGCAAGTCTATAATAGTAATTCACTGCATAAACAGAACAAAAGACAAAAACCACATGATTATCTCAATAGATGCAGAGAAGGCCTTTGACAAAATTCAACAGCACTTGATGTTAAAAACTCTCAATAAACTAGGTATCAATGGAACATATCTCAAAATAATAAAAGCTATTTATGACAAACCCACAGCCAATGTCATACTGAACAGGCAAAAACTGGAAGCATTGCCTTTGAAATCTGGCACTAGACAAGGATGCCCTCTCTCACCACTCCTATTCAACATAGTATTGGAAGTTTTAGCCAGAGCAATCAGGCAAGAAAAAGAAATAAACGGTATTCATTTAGGAAAGAAGCAAGGCAAATTGTCTCTATTTGCAAATGAAATGATTGTATATTTAGAAGACCCCATTGTCTCAGCCCATAATCTCCAGAAACTGATAAGCAACTTCAGCAAAGTCTCAGGATACAAAATTAATGTGTAAAAATCACAAGTATTCCTATACACCAATAACAGACTTAAAGAGAGCCAAATCAAGAATGAACTGCCATTCACAATTGCTACAAAGAGAATCAAATACCTAGGAATACAACTAACAAAGGATGTAAAGGACCTCTTCAAGGAGAACTAAAAACCACCGCTCAATGAAATAAGAGAAGACACAAAAAGATAGAGAAACATTCTATGCTCATGGTTAGGAAGAATCAATATTGTGAAAATGGCCATACATCACAAAGTAATTTATAGATTCAACACTATCCCTATTAAGCTACCAATGACCTTCTTCTCAGAACTGGAAAAAATACCTTAAACTTCATATGGAACCAAAAGAGAGCCCACATAGCCAAGTCAATTCTAAGCAAAAACAACAAAGCTGGAGGCATCACACTACCAGACTTCAAACTATACTACAAGGCTTCAGTCATCAAAACAGCATGGTACTGGTACCAAAACAGAGATATAGACCAATGGAACAGAACCTAGGCCTCAGAGGCAATGCCATACATCTAAAACCATCTAATCTTTGACAAACCTGACAAATAAAGCAATGGGGAAAGGATTCCCTATTTAATAAATGGTGTTGGGAAAACTGGCTAGCCTTGTGCAGAAAGCAGAAACTGGACCCCTTCCTGACACCTTACACTAAAATTAAGTCCAGATGGATTAAAGACTTAAACATAAGACCTAACACCATAAAAAATCTGGAAGAAAACCTAGGCAAAACCATTCAGGACATAGGCATAGGCAAGGACTTCATGGACTAAAACACCAAAAGCAATGGCAACAAAAGCCAAAATAGACAAATGGGATCTAATCAAATTCCAGAGCTTCTGCAGAGCAAAAGAAACAATCATTAGAGTGAACCAGCAACCAACAGAATGGGAAAAATTTTTTGCAATCTATCCATCTGACAAAGGGTTAATATCCAGAATCTACAAAGAACTAAAACAGATTTACAAGAAAAAAACAAGCAAACTCATTCAAAAGTGGGTGAAGGATATGAAGACAGTTTTCAAAAGAAGACATATATGAGGCCAAGAAACATGAAAAAATGCTCATTATCACTGGTTATTAGAGAAATGCAAATCAAAACTACATTGAGATACCATCTCATGCCAGTTAGAATGGCGATCATTAAAAAAATCTGGTGACAACAGATGCTGGAGAGGATGTGGAGAAATAAGAACACTTTTACACTGTTGGTAGGAGTGTAAATTAGTTCAACCATTGTGGAAGACAGTGTGGCACTTCCTCAAGGACCTAGAAATAGAAATTCCATTTGACCCAGCAATCCCATTACCGGGTATATATCCAAAGGATTATAAATCATTCTATTATAAGGACACATGCACACGAATGTTCATTGCAGCACTGTTTACAATAGCAAAGACTTGGAACCAACCCAAATGCCCATCGATGACAGACTGGACAGGGAAAATGTGGCACATATACACCATGGAATACTATGCAGCCATAAAAAATGATGAGTTCGCATCCTTTGTAGGGACATGGATGAACCTCTAAACCATTGTTCTCAGCAAACTGACACAAAAACAGAAAATCAAACACCACATGTTCTCACTCATAGGTGGATGTTGAACAATGAGAAAACATGGACACATGGAGGGGAGCATCACACACTGAGGTCTGTTGGGGGGAACTAGGGGAGGGACAGTGGGGGTGGGGAGTTGGGGAGGGATAACATGGGGAGAAATGCCAGATATAGGTGATGAAGGCAGCAAACCACATTGCCATGTATGTACCTATGCAACAATACTGCACGTTCTTCACATGTACTCCAAAACCTAAAATGCAATTAAAAATATATATATATAAAAGAATGTGTATGGTTCTCTGGGTATTGGTGAAATTACAGACAACTTCAAAATCTCAGTAGTTACAAAAAAACAAAGGTGGATTTTCTTCTCATGTTATTTTTTTTCCTGATTAGCTATGGCTCTCCTTCATTTCTTCTTCATTTCACAGACTCAGAATTAGGGAGCGGCCTCTATTGAGGCATGCTGGGCTGGTGATAGAGGAAATAGAGGAACAGTGGAAATACATGGTGCATCTCAAACTTTTCTTCAAAAGTAGTATACGTCCACTCAAAAATTTCTTTGGCCAAAAAGAAAAAAAAAGATTCTAACTCCAAGTGGGTGGAGTAGGAATCAATCATAATATCTTAAGGGACTCATAAATAATTAGAACAATAATATATTCTAATTCATTCACCATACTGTGTCCTCCTCATTGATATTCATGTTACGTGTTTTAAATAATTATGAAGTAAAAATTTATTTCCATTTTCATTGGAAGTAGGTTGCCATTTATCAGAGGTTTCTATTACTTCTAATACATAACTAGGATCCTAGAAAATCATGATTTCCTTGCCTACATGCCATGTTAGAATTTCCATAGTCACATAAACAATTCATGGTGCCTACTTCATGCAGAACTGAATTTTTATTTTCATTTAAAAAAGTAGAATCTTTTCTTTTTTAAGGAAACTTGAAGTCAACTAATTCCTGTCATGCTTCCCTTCCCTGTAAAATTTACACAACACCCAAAATATGATTCCCTCTAGTCTTTTTCTGGTCCCATAGAAGTTTCAGAGTCACACTGTTCTATGCTTACTTGGCTTTAATGCAATTTCCCACTATTCTCTCCTTCAAAATTTTTTCCTCTGACCTCTTTAGTCCCTGTCCCACAACAACAAATAAATCTGTGTCTTTATTTTATTTTATTTTTTATTATGCTTTAAGTTCTGGGGTACATGTGCAGATGGTGCAGTATTGTTACATAGTTATACACATGCGATGGTGGTTTGCTGCATCCATCCCCCGTCATCTACATCAGGTATTTCTCCTAGTGTTATCCCTCCCCTAGCTCCCCCACCCCCCAACCTGTGTCTTAAACCCATTGGTTGATTTCCTGTCTACCTCCTTGTCTTAACTCATCTTACTTGAAGTTATTTCTTCTTGATAATGTCGGTTCACACTCAGCATTATTCCCACCCACTAAGCATCTCACCACCACGTATCCTAAGATATAAAGATTGGGAAAATTATTTTCCAAACTTCTCTACCAGCACAGTCTTTGTTGAGTCTAGTGAAACATACCCAGTGGAATTAATGCTTCCCTCTGTTAATGTCCTGCTTCAGGTCTGCAAACAGCTAAGATATTAACAGTGCTTTCCTCCACTTTGCCATAGTGATTTCCTGAGTGAATGAAGTAGCTGCTTTGTTTTTGTAAATCGCTAATTCTCTCCATTAAACCCCTTCTTTGAAATTTCCGGAGAGCTTTCCACTATCTCAACAGATTCCTGACGAAGGGCTGTCTTATCCATCCATATTCTACTTTCTTCTGAGACCAAAGCAAGGAAGTTTAAGATAATATTTCACTTCATGGTGCTAATTTTGAACCATCACTGCTCTATCTTCCACCGCTCTTCCTGTGTCTGTATAGCTCCCTATCACTCCAACTGATGTATCAAAGACCTTGGCTCCTTGTTTGCTATCTTCTTTTCTCCCCCAACATCTACCACCATTGTCAGTAAACCGAAGAACCAGGTGACAAAGTCCTCTGACTTTTAAGCTTTTTTCTTTCTGGTTTTAGAGAATTCTGATTAGTTCATGCTGTTCTAGTCCTACTGCCCACTCTGATTTCCACATCCTAGACTTGGTATTACCCAATAACTCCTCTGCTCCTGAAATGTTACATTAAAAGACGTCATTTTGATCAAAACATCCTATTCTTCTAGCACTAGTTTATTTTCATCAAAATTTGGCTCTAAATCAATCTAAGATTTTATCATTTCTATCACTTTTTCCAAGTGATGAACATGGCAATGAGAAAAATAATAGTTATCCGAATTGTTGCTACTGAAATATTTTAGTCTTCAATGTTAATACAGGACAGCCCTTTCTAATCCCACCATCATCAGCTTTATTCTATCTCTACCTCTCTCCTGTCATTATTGGTTGATATTCAGTGGCTAATGAAAATTTCCTGTTACATTCTCCCAAACTAATATCTACTGAGCCCTGGCCTTTGAATTCCATAGTTCTTTGATTCAGCATCACATTCAGGCACATTCTGAGATATCATTGCATTTTAATTACACATAAATATAATAACTCCAAAGTCTATATTTGAATTCCAAAACGTCTTTTGCTTTTTTCAGCCAGTTTCTACAGATAAGAAGCTGATACATTGTTTAAAAATATACCTTTGAATATAAATTTCCTCTTCCATAAACTGAGAGTAATGTTAGACTCTCTCTAAGGTTCTTTATATTTCTAGTCGCCCATGGGTTTATTTTAATCAATTATTGTTTACAGCATACCAATCCTATGATTGTGACAAGAAATATTTTTAAGTAATTATACTAAATTAATGACGTTGCTTTATTGTGCATTCAATAGCAGAAAAATGTAAATTGAAATATGGCAGAATTGCTTTTACACACAAAAAAAATTTATTCTGATATTCACTAGATTCAAAGAGTATAGTTTATTTTATTTAACAAATTTTCAAGTTACAGGAAAAATATAAGTAATCCCTCTACCAGGTATCTTCTCCAAAAGATCTACCAGTTGTGCAAGTTCGATCAGCATAAAATCACAAGGTATTTCCTCTTGGTCTATAAATTTATCTTTTCTATATTGCTGTGAATATAATACAGACCCTAATTTCTTCCGTCTATTTATTTTATGTCTTTCTAAAAAATCATCTAATTCTATATTCTTTTGCAACTTTCAGTAGAGAGAAATTCAAATCCTTAACTATTCCACTCTATATGATTCTATTTTGTATTCTAGTGATTATTTTTCCTTTATCAGCATTTTTTAGGTTACCAAACATTTTTTGTTTATTTTTTTCATAACATTCTGTAGTATTATTGACAGCTTAAAGCAATGCTACCTTATAATCTTCAATAAATGTGAGATTCAAACCTGATACATTTAAGTATAACAAGTTAAAAGCCACCTGCTGAAAAGATGACAGAACTAGAATATGACATCTTTGTTAAGACATTTATGGTTATTTCCAACCAAGAATAGTATTGCCTCTCCCATTCCATTGCATACTCTACATAAGAGGCATTTCAAAAGGTGTGAATCCATATTTAGTTGTCACCATGACTGGGGCAGGTAGTTACTACAGGCATTTAACAAAGGACAGGAATGCTAAGCTTCCTAAAATTCTAAATACAGTCCTTCAAAATTGAGAACTACTCTGCTCAAACTTTCAATGTGAGAGACAATACCATTTATTCCTAGCAGTGTCTGAAGCAGGTAAGAAATTTAAATTGACATGTGCCACATGTACAGCATGGAATACTATGAAGCCATAAAAAAATATGAGTTCATGTCCTTTGCAGGGACATGGATGAAACTGGGAATCATAATTCTCAGCAAACTGACACAGAAACAGAAAAGCAAACACTGCATATTCTCACTTGTAAGTGGGTGTTGAGCAATGAGAACATGTGGACACAGTGGGGGAACATCACACACTGGTGCCTGTTGGGGGATAGGAGGCTGGGGGGGTAGGGGAGGGATAGCAATAGTAGAAATACCTCATGTAAATGACCGGGTGATGGATGCAGCAAACCACCATGGCACGTCTATACCTATGTAACAAACCTGCACATTCTGCACATGTATCCCAGAACATAAAGTATAATAATAATAAAAAAAAAATGTAAATTGATAAATGATGGAAAAATTCAATTTCTTTACAGATTTTCTGTGACTACATCTTCCTAGTACAATATTATTTATTAAAATGTACTAAATTTTTAACATCAAATTTCTTGATGTATATTCAAACATACCTGAAAAAAAACAGTCTTTGAAAGAATTCTAACAATTCTTCTACTTAGGAGAAACAACCCATTCATATTTCTTGAATCCTAGGATTTTACACCGTTATTGAAAATGCTTTTTAGTTGACTGCAAAATCTATATACTGTCTAGCCACAATAATGTCTCAGTGATGCCATCGATAGTTGTCAGCCAAAACTCTAAATGCTGAAAGATCTGTGGTTATTAATTTTAATGCAATGTTTCACTATTTAAAGAGAACCATGATATTCAGGAATAATAAAGATGCCAGAAATAAGACATATTATCTGACCAAAAGGATGTACAAGTCAATTAGTGTTTGAACCTAGGAGAGATGCCTAGAGACTTCAGTAATGACAAAACAGGCAGTTTCCATGACAACCATGTCAGTGATCTGTGCAGAAGGGTCCACATTTCAAAGATAATGTTAAATTTGCTTAGGGCCAGTACATCATGATGTTAAGCATATTTTGGTCTCTTCATTTAATTGCTTTGTGGCTTACATTAATCATAGGTCGTTCAGTAAACATAACTACTTTGCATTAAGACTATAACTTAATTAGAATTTGAGAAGGATTAAAATGCAACAATAGTTTCATAAACCTGTGACTGAGGGCTCCCAGATGAGGGCATTGGATCAAACCCTGGAGGTGAGTATAGAAAGAGCTAATGTAACCCTCAAGGTCTTATCTCTGAACCGTGGCCACCCAAGGGAGAGTCAATCATGAAAACGTCACATTTTTCTCCAAGCTGTATGTTATTAATATTGATAACATGGTAGCTTTCTTAATGGTTAGGGCTGAAATTTGCATCTAGTTAAAAGTATAAATCTATATGAGGTTGCTCTCTATTCAGAATGGGAGCAAATTCTGTTACAAATGTGAAAGGGAATAAACTAGAGCATCACTAATTCAGTCTGGTATTTTGCATGTTTTTCTTCTATACTATTGTAGAAAGAGGGCATTGGGATAGGACAAGTAAGTCTCCAAGCTCTAACAATTTATAGCCAACCCTAATACACTCCAGTTACCCCAGTTATTTCTTCAATGGATTCCACAGTTTAGAATAAATGCATGTGGTTTGATTTGTTTCATAACCTTGTAGATTAGTTTTTTTAATATTTGTAAAAATGAACACGTCAAGATTTTCTTTTTTTTTTTTTTTTTTTTTTCTTTTTGAGACGGAGTTTCGCTCTTGTCACCCAGGCTGGAGTGCAATGGCGCGATCTTGGCTCACTGCAGCCTCCACCTCCTGGGTTCAAGCAATTCTCCTATCTCAGCCTCCTGAGTAGCTGGGATTACAGGCATGCGCCACCATGCCCAGCTAATTTTTTGTATTTTTAGTAGAGACGGGGTTTCACCGTGTTGACCAGGATGGTCTCGATCTGTTGACCTCGTGATCCACCCACCTCGGCCTCCCAAAGTGCTGGGATTACAGGCGTGAGCCACCGCGCCCAGCCCACACGTCAAGATTTTCTAAGCCCTTATTCGTCTTTTCACGAAATTAAACATAAAATTTGTTGAGCTCCTTACTGGAAGGAGGCAGGCGAACAAAGTGAAGGGCTATCTGAAACCAACAAGTTCTCTGTATTTAAGCATTGCCAGTTAATGAGTGACGATATACTTTGGTTAGATGCTATGAACATAGCATTCCACCTAGAATATTGTAGTAAGCAATACAGGTACTTGTCCTCATGGAGCTTATAGACTGAAAAGAAAATATGCAGAACTCTTTACTTTTGCAACAATAATGACCCTATAGAAATAAAACATATCATTTATCTTTCTCACTGGTGTTGTGAATATATGATATATACCTACAAAACTCTCCAGAAAATAAGTACAGAGGATTTAGAGTCTAAAACAGTGTTGTAGCTAAAGAACAAGCATGAATACAGAAGCCATAATCTTTTAAATTTGAAATAATTTTAGTGGTCAATGTAAGAATGCTATTGCAGGTTCTTAATGTCTAAGCCCCAGCTGCTACTCAGACCAACATGTCTTTCTAATGTTTTTTTCTGTCTTGTCTCTCACACTAGGCAAAAAACATGTTTCTTCCTCATGACATCTGTATCACTCTTTAAAATAGGAACACTTTTCTTTCACTTTTTCTTTTCTATTTCTCTACAGAGGGCTACGCTTATTCCTGAGTTTTATTGCTATTAGTTACAAGGAAATAAAAGAAAATAATAAAAATAATAAACATCTAGGAAATCATAAGGCTTAAGAAATGTTACTATTTCCTGTAGAAATGATTTCACATGAATTGTTTGTGGTTCTCTTTCTGTGATATTGACAGGAAACCTCCTCTGATTTCTGTGCTCTACTTTTCTTCTTGGTTTAGTAGGATGAGCTGTTTCCAACTCCCTCTTCAGTATTTGTATTAGTAAGGGTTCTCAAGAGGGACAGAACTAATGGAATAGGTATGTTATATTAAATAAGTGTTCCTATTTAATATATAAATTCCATTAAATATATAATATATATTTGTTATATATATATATATATAGTACTTTAGGTTCTGGGGTACATGTACCCCAGGATTGCTGCATAGGTACATATGTGGCAAGGTGGTTTGCTGCCTCCATACCCCCGTCACCTATATCTGGCATTTCTCCCCATGTTATCCCCCCTCAACCTCCTCACCCCTGCTATCCCTCTCTTTGCACCCCCACAACAGACCCCAGTGTGTGATGCTCGCCTCCCTGTGTCCATGTGTTCTCACTGTTCAACACCCGCCTATGAGCGAGAACATACGGTATTTGGTTTTGAAATATACATATTATATATATGGAATATATATTATACTACATATAATGGAATACATATATAAATATATATATGTATTCCATAATATATATATATATCCCCCATTCCATCATATATATATACACACACACACAGATGGTATTTGGTTTTGAAATATATGTATTATGTATATAGAATATATATTATACTCCATCTAATGGTATACTATATATATAAAATATATATTCCATTAGATGGAGTATATAATATATTCCATATATATAATACATATATTTCAAATATATATTCCATGAATATATATATTATATATTCCATAAGTTCTGTCCCCAATTCCATCATATATATATATACACATATATACACACACACACACATATATAATCTACACACACACACACACACACACACACACACATATATATAAAACAGGGAGTTTATTAAGTATTAACTCACATTATCACAAGGTCCCACAATAGGCCATCTGCAGGCTGAGGAGCAAGGAGAGATAGTCCGTTCCAAGACTGAAGAACTTGGAGTCTAATGTTCAAGGGCAGGAAGCATCCAGCACAGGAGAAAGACGTAGGCTAGGAGTCTAGGCCAGTCACTCTTTTCACATTTTTCTGCATTTCTAACCACACTGGCAGCTGATTATATTGTGCCCACCCAGGTTAAGGGTGGGTCTGCCTCTCCCAGTCCACTGACTCAGATAATCTCCTTTGGCAACACCCTCACAGATACACCCAGGATCAACACTTTGTATCCTTCAATCCAATCAAGTTGACAGTATTAACCATGACAACATCCTAGTGTTTCTGACCTCATCCTGAATTTAACACAAAAACTGAAAATGTAATCAAAAGAAACTTTGATTTCCTCCAACTCCATCAATTGGTCAATTTTCTTGATGAGGATTTTAAGACTGGAAGTCACTTGGTTTTTTGTGCCTATAACTTATATTACCACATATATTAATTTTGACAACTTTATGGTAATATCTGAACTATTTCAAAGTGGTGCAATAGAAGGGTTGCCTGTTGGATATATCATTACTCCCTCACAATATCATTGCTCCATAGTATTTCACATGTCTCTTGGTTTACTAGTTAGCAAGCAGCCAGGAACCAACATTTATTTCTCTATTATTAGAAAAAGATATTGAGGGTTAGTGGTTCTAGGACATCTAAAAGACCTGCAAAGTTTAAAAGGAAAAGGAAAACAATCACACAACAACAGCGTAGGGGTGCATCCAGCTACCGACAGAAGGGCATCCACTTAGGCAGAGTCAATTATTTAGAGGATTAAGCCACAGATGACAAGTAGGCAGTATTATAGGCCAGTTTCAATAAAATGTTAAGTGACAGATTGTGCAGATGAGTGTAATGTAGTCACAAGGAACCTAAGATTATGCCAGGCAATAGGAAGCCAGGCAACAGCCCACTTAACTAGAAAAGTCTCAAGAACAGAAGAGTGTTGCCAATTATTCTTTTTTTGTTAGTGATGGAAACATAAATAGAATTCATTTAACAAACAATAACAACAACAACAACAAGGGTTTTGCAAGTATAGTGGCATATGCCACAGAATCAACAAATAAAATGCTTCAGTAAAAAGGAAACATTTAGTACTCTCAATGCCTGAAACCTGTAGACTTCTCTATAAATGCATTCCTCAAGCTCTCACCTTAACTAATTTCTCAATATCACACTTTTATATAAGATGATTGTCTTTGCTTATTTGTATTTTATATATATATATATATATATGTGGGATAGACAATGACCAACTGACATTGGTCTCACTCATTGGACCAATCACTTTAGATGAGAGGATACAACATTTTGATCAACCCTCTGGGTCTTATACTCAGCCCTGAGTGGGGTTTTGGAGGTCGAGTGTTATGATTGGCAGCTTCACAAGCAGTCGTTACATTAAGGATAAATTCCTCAAAGGTGAGTAGGGAAATAAACATTATAGTGTTAAACCAGTGTTTTGGTTTGAGCGGGGATTCACTCCAACCCTACATTAAGCATGAGTCCTAATTTTTGCAATCTTACGGATTGGGTAGAATGCTCAGGACAGGATAATTGTTCAGTATCAACAGATCATGCAGTCAGAACCATTATAGTACAATACAAATTCTACTAAAACTCCAAGGATACTAGCATGTACTATCTAATACTGAATTTGACACTGGAAGTTTGTAATTGAGAAGCTGCTATCCGAAAAGCAAAGGCACTGATAAGAGTTGAGTAAGAGAGGGAGAAAAATTGATCTTGATGACATTGTTTGAGTGTAGGGAACCATGCTTGAAGCCAATTATACCCCTAAAGTTTTTAATTGAGAGTCATTAACTTCTTTTTTGTTCTTTGCTTATATCCATTTGGGTTTGGTTTACTTGTAATTATGTCAGAAATAACCTGATACAATACTATTAACAAAAGAAAGGGGAAGCAAATACTTGATACCCACCACCACCACCACCACACACACCAACCCCTATACGCACACCTCAATAGAGTTTCATCAGTATGAGTGGAAAGAAAATCAAAGCAAGATCAAAAGTAAACTTATTTTGATGGTTAACCACAGTAACTCAACTGTTCTTAAGACCCACTTACCAGAGAGCAAGAGTGATCTTAGTGTATGGGGTGTGGCCATTTTATAAGTGAGAGGAAAAAGTAGAATTTTGAAAGCAAGAAACTAAATATGTGACACTATTTCAATCTGATAGTTGAATAATTATTGTATTCTTAGATTTATATGAGCCAATGAAACTTACATAGAAGGCTGCTAAGAAGTGCACACTTTCCTCACCCTATTATTGCCCACCAATTTGTACAATAATTCAGATTTGGTCTCAAGGTGTATATTGATTGAGAAATTTAAAAATACATATTACCTTCCCCTATTCTCACTACCATGCCAAAAAGAGATCCAAATGAACTCATGGTTTCAACAGTAGGTTAGTTAATTTTATGTCAACTTAACTGAGCTAAGGGACGTCCAGATAGCTGGTTAAACATTATTTCTGAGGGGGTCTCTAGAGAGTTTAGCATTTGAATCAGTGGACTGAGTAAAGAACCCTCCCAACAATGTGAGTGGGCATCACCAATCCATAAAGGACCCAGATAGAATATGACAGAGGAAAGGCATATTTGTTCTTTCTGCTTGAACTGGGTCATCCATCTTCTTCTGCTCTTGAACATTGGCACATGTACTTGGGTCTTGGAACTTGGACCAAGACTTATCCCACTAGTCCCATGGTTCTCAGTCCTTTTAGTTTGGACTGGAATTACACCACTAGATTTGTAGACTTTCACCTTACCGATAGAAAATCATGGGACTTCTCAGCTTCCATAATTGCATAATCACTTGTAATAAATCCCTCATAATAAGCCAATCCCTCATAAGAAATATCTTTCTATATATCTATCTACAGACAGATATCTACATAAATATCTGCAAAGATACAGATATATAGATACATCCTCTTGGTTATATTTCTTTGGAGAACCCTGACTAATACAAACAGTTATCAAATACTGGGGCCTCTTTGTTTTCAACACTTAATAATCAGACTGAGGGCTAACATTTTTAAAATAATAAATAACTGATTATACTACATCTCTATCGGCTGGCTGTTTAATGTCTCTCTATTTCCATTTTCATCTGTACATGGTATTAATTATACTGCCTTATCTCCCATAAGTACTGTGATAATTACTGTTGGTAAAGCACTTAGGTTTACGTAGATAAGGGAGATGGTGTAAGGGCAAAGCATTATCATCATAATTATCATTGCTCTGGGCATCTGTTCATTAATGGCTGCATTTGAGTAAAAACCCATGAAAGGTTTAATTGATATGAGGCAGAAATTGGTCAACCTTACTCTTGTTCACTGCCAAAATTAAGTCCAGAGAGAAAAAAACTTCTCTCTAAATCGATCATCCCAAATGCCATCACAGAACAGAATACAATAGTTTTAAAGTGTTTAAACAATTCAGAATTCATTCATTTAACAAACATTTCTTGAATATCTAGTGTGTGACAGACATTGTTCTGGATTCTGATCATATAGTGGTGAAGAAACATAAAATTACCTTTGTGAAGTTTACATTCTAGGGTATAGAATATGTACCTGGGCTATTGTTTTTCTCTTCTGATCCAGATCCTCTTTGAAGTTCTTCATCACACACTCCATCCCTGATGCTACCTTTTGCAACACATCTCAAGTCACTTGCATTTTTTTCCCTCTCTGGAAGTTAAGTTCTAAATATTTATTTTCCTAAACAATGAATCGTTGCCCATTATGTAAAACTTCTTTATATTTGCATGCTATTTTTTCCTTAAAACCATTGGAAGTTTTAATTGTCCATGGCTTTTAGCATAGGTCTTTACACATAGTGTGCTCATTAAGTGATTCTTATTAAATTAAACATGTTATATCTGTTATTGATTTTTAAAAAATTGTACACTTAGAAATGATTTCTAGACATAGGCAACCTATTTGTTACTTGGCCAAGCAAAACTAGGGTTTGCAAAAAGGTCAGACTTAGAAAAACATACTTCGTTTTCTGTCTGTGCTCCTCCACTGTTCACTGCCATTGCAGCATCTCCAGTTTTTTGCAAGACAGTGGCTGCCAAAATCACCCCAGTCATCCTGCAGTGTATTTTTGGGATACTCATGACCATGTCAATTAGCAGCCACAGGATATCCAAGTATTATTTCTTCGACTCTGACTCTCTTCAGTGCTGTCAACTGCTGAGTTTCCAACTGTCTCCAGAACTGCATGAAGGTAATTTAGCTCTTATGAGGTTGAGCTTTTTTTTCCCCAAGTACCATTGGCACTAATTCTGCTGGGCAAAATACCCTAGAGCAATGGTGATAACAAACCAATGTTCAATTTTGCCTAACATTAGGGTTCATATTCAGGTTCTATGTTCAATAGAGAAAGGGAAAAAATGCACGTTTCCTTTTTTTGTATGGCCAACTGTCCCAAGAACACTAAGAAATACTGTTTTTGAATTCCAAAATGCTAAGGACTCTTGAAGTGAAATATCTACATCAGTTTCTGTGTCTCTTGGTCAATTTCTCCATTTTCTCAATAGTCCTAACTTCTCTCCTTGCTCTCCAGATCAAATAAATGAAACCCTAGTGACTGAACTAGGAACAAATCTAGTCAATAAACACCATAATGTGAACAGACTCCATTCTGGCCTCTACAAGGCCAAGCTTATCTGATTTGTTTAAGGTATAATTGTCATCTCAAAAGTTCCTTCATGCAAAGAGTTTTCTTGTAGCATCCTCATTATCTGCCCTGAAATGAGCATATCTCATTTAGGCCGAATGAGAGAGTCTTTCACACAATGACTTTTTTTTCCCGCTTTACTTCTTTGTAGGATCAATGGACTAGGAAAATATAAACCAAGCAGTCACTCTATTTTGGACACTAAACCAGTCTGATTTTTCAAATACTTGAAGGTTGTGGAAAAGAAAGTAAGCTTTGTATTGCTTTCAATAAATGGAAGCTATAGAAAGGCTAATTTAAACAGTTTTATACTATAAAGTTGTAACTAGGGCTGGGCACAGTGGGTCACACCTGTAATCCAGCACTTTGGGAGGCTGAGGTGGGAGAACTTCTTGAGGCCAAGGTTTCAAGTCCAGCCTGGGGCAACATAGCACATTGTCTCTACAAAAACATTTTTTAAAAAAATTAGCTGGGCATGATGGTGCATACCTATAGTCCTATCTAATCAGAGACTGAAGCAGGAGGATGGCTTTGGCCCAGGAATTCAAGGTGACAGTGAGCTACGATCACATCACTGCTCCCTAGGCTGGGTAACAAAACAAAACCCTGTCTCAAAAAAAAAAAAAGTTGTAATTGATGTTATATACATTAGTAATACTGGTAGGTTTGGGGGAAGTTAGCCGACATTAAAAACAGGAATGGCAAATTATTGCTCTTGTCAATTAAACCACTGCACCCCCAAATTCCACCCATAAACTCTTTGAAAACATTATCCTAGAGGAACATCAGCAAAATGAGAATCAAATACTGCCCAATACCCTTATTAAGCACTCTGTTAATAGCTCAGTTCAACAAATGCTTTCTTTGAAAGCCAGAGACTTCTACTCCCTCCATCACTTTCACATTTGCTCCTTTCCCAATTCCAAATCTTGAGTTCTTGCCACATTCTTAACAGTTGCACAGGGGGAAAAAATCAAGGATAAAGAAGATGCAAGATGGTTGGGCTTGATTTCAACAATGCCAACTTCTTGGACAGGTCCTTAACTTCTCTGTGTCTCATTATTCCTGTCAGGGAAGTAGGAATAATCATCATATCTACTCCATAATTGAGTTATGAGTAATAACTGTGCTAATCTATGTAAAATGCTTCAAAGCATGGTCAATAAATAGTAATTTTTGATAAATTAGCTATCACAATGATAATTAATATTATCATCATGTCATCTTCATGATGACATATCAGGCCCTGCCCCAACCTTATCGCTTATTTTCAGGCAAGAGAAAGGAAAAAAAGAGAGAGGCCTATTTTGAATTCCTTGATCCATTCAGTGACATCAAAAGGAGGTAACCATTCAGAAGAGGAGTCTTCCCACTTAGACATAATATACACACCAATGTGGTTCAGTCAATGTATAAACTTGAACTAACCAAATTGGTATGTCCTCTTTCTTTAATGAAAATAAAATCTAGTCAAAGAAAGGGGTGACAGGCTGTGAAGAGGGACTGAGGAATAACCTTTCTCTATAACAAAGCTGTCAAATAAAGACATGAGATGCCACAAAAATAATAAATTAGAAACTGGGTGACCAGCTTAGAATTCTAAGAGAGAAATGCCTGCAGTGGTATGGCACTAAATTTAATCTTCTCAAGAGGACATAACCAATGGAAGGCTAGGACTACTAAGTGTGAGTGAGGGAAGGAAAGTGGCAAGGAGAATATAGAAAGAACAGTCTAATGATCAACACTGAACACAAACACAAAACATACGACGATCAATCTACAGTTTTTAACAATAAGTTTTCAAGTCATCAAAGGCCCCAATATTTTATGAGTCACAAATTTTATTGCTAAGTATATTACACTATTCCAAGGATTAAGCTGATCATATCTTCACTGATTTTGTCACCCACAAAATTACATGGCTCCATAAATAGTAAAGAGATTCCTTTTCACTAGTCAAGAGGAGAAAGTGCAGATTCCGGTTTCTTTGACAGAAGTGCATTTCGGAAAAGAAATGGCTTCTCTGCAGACTCTTATAGAATCGAAAAATTCATATCTCTGGAATAAATTACAATGATGTCAGGACTTTAAAATGGAAGAGCGCCCATCATTACCTTACTAATCAGTAATCCCAGGGCAGCAAAATCAGGTTAATCATTCAACTTCTCTTTGAAGAACTCTGAAGGGAGCTCTGTTTAATAAAGAATGCTAGAAAGATCGCGATGGAACACTCATATTTGCATTATTCTACACCAGACAAAACAAGCTACCAAAGTAACAATAGAACCTAGCACCAAAAGTGAAGCCTGCTCTAGAAAGGGATGGAAGTGACAAAGAGGAGGAGTTGTTATATTTTCTTTGCATTTGGGCTGGTTCTATTTCCTCATTTCAATTCCTTCTTGGAAAAGAGCTTAAGTGCTGTGTGTGTGTGTGTGTGCACATGTGCATGTGTCTATTCCTTCTTTTTTTTTTTTTTTGAGATGTAGTCTTGCTCTGTCACCCAGGCTGGAGTGCACTGGCATGATCTCTGCTCACTGAAACCTCTGCCTCCTGGGTTCAAGCAATTCTCCTGCCTCAGCCTCCTGAGTAGCTGGGATTACAGCTGTGTGCCACCACACCTGGCTAATTTTTGTATTTATGGTAGAGACGAGCTTTCACCATGTGGCCAGGCTGGTCTCAAACTCCTGATCTTGTGATCCACCTGCCTTGGCCTCCCAAAGTGCTGGGATTACAGGTGTGAGCCACCACGCCCTGCCCGCATGTGTCCATTCCTAGGGCAATCATAGTCCATTTACTTTAGTGACTCATACTTTGAAAGGCACCAGTTTTCTTTTCCTCTTTAACAGGAAGGTGCCTCTTTTCTTTGGCATTTGGACTCTGTTGTACCAAAGGAAATGTGATTTTTGGAAACACTGAGGTGGAACTATTTGTTATTGTTATATGTTGGGTAGTGGTGTGATACAGTGGTAGACCATCATTAGGCTAAGATGTTTTAATAAACATTTTAACAACAACTGTTTGAAGAAAAGACATAAGAAGTATTTTCAGCATATTTACCAGAAGACAAAAAATCTTTCTTAAGCCAGTAGTATCATCAGTAATTGATATCTAGTTGAACAATAGAAACATACATATTGCTATGGTAATACGTGGTTAAAGATGATTTTTTCTTAGTATGCAATGCCAAAATCTTTAATTATTAACTTTTTGTGTATTGAGACAAACTGACATCTTATAATTGATCTACTGAAGCCTTTCTTTCTTTCTCAAAGATGTATGTACATTCTTTTTTAAGTAAAATTTAACCATTTTTAAACTATCTATTAAGGCAAACAGTGTTTTTCTCTCTCAAACTTACTGCATCCTCTCTCAACACTCACTGTCTTCTGTGACTTTCTGTCCCTGAACTATCATCACATAAAATAATATGCTTTTTACAAATGATTTTGAATCAGGATTTCAGGTCAAAAGAAGTATATTTAGATGATATATGTTTGATCATTATCTCCTCATAATTTTTAGGCAATTGCTGAGAAAATTTAAGATCTATATTGCATGCTAAAATACATATTCCACGATAATCTTAAGATTATCTTCCCAGTATTCTGCAACTTGGTAAAGGATAATTAATGACACTCAGCCTCTCTTGTAGATATGTTTTACTAACCCAAACAGGTGGTAGAAATGGCTTTTTACATTTAACCACAATCCACTAATTGGTAGTGTGGTTCAGTGTATGTAATATGAAGTAGTAGTTACTGACAGCAATAGGAGACAGACAAATTCCTACGTAGACAGGGACAGACCCAGTGAAACCTGACCTTCAAGCCAAATACAGTCCAAAACCTGAAAACCAAGCTGCCAGTTCCGGACAGAGTGCAAGACCAGAGTGAAAATTTCTATCCCTGTCTTTCCCTCTCTCCCTCTATTGGTTCCTTCTGGATGATGCCTTTTAACAAATCAAATGGTGCCTTTTCCAAGACCACCTACAGACTAATCATCATGCATTTCCCCATTCTAAGCCCATCAAAACCTTGGACTTAGCCTCACAGATAGCTACCTGTTTTCAGTGTCCATTCTTGCAACTGAGATCTTTTCTTCTGTTGCTCAATAACATTCTTCTCTGCCTTACTCACTCTCCAGTGTCTGCATATCTTTTTCCTCTTGGTCATAGGACAAGAATGTGTAACTCACCAAGTCATAGGCAGTGGGAATGAAAGAGCTGTAACCTTCCCATTTGCTGAGCTGTAGGGGCAAAAAAGCTGTTGGGTGATACTCCCTCTTGCTTGTCAAACTATTAGAAAGAAAAAGCTGATGGGTCCTACTCCTTCCCACTCACTGAACTATGGGAAAGAAAAAGCTACCTTTCCATCATGGAAAACAACAAGATAAAATTAGTTCAACTTGCAACAAATAAAATCTTGAATGGATAAAATTAGAACTATTGTTCAAAAGAATTGTCCAATGTTGCAAAAGGTCACAAAAAGAGTCAGGGTGTTTAGAGGAATAATGCATAAAGATTATGAGAATCCCATTTTCTTATACTTTTTAAAATAATGTATACATTTAGGAGTTTGTCATATCTAAGAACTTTTAAAATATGTTTTGAATAAAATGACATTTGTCTAGAATAAATTTAGTTTTAAAAAAGGAATTCTTAAATTAATACAAAAAATAGAATACCAGTATCATTAGCCATAAATAGAAAGTAATAAAAGTAAACCAATACAAAGTAAAATAATGTTATTTACTTTATGTACTTAAGTAAAGAACTACCACAGAGAATCACATTAGTATCATTTTCTGTTGACTTTACATCTCAAAATATGACAAGTATTTACATTGGTCCTAATTCTTAATTGGAAGCCACTAGATAATCATAATTACGTTTCTTAGTGAGCAATCTCTAGAAACTCTTCTGAAACTTGTGTTGCTGTTTCTAAACACTTAACCATAATGTTGTTATTTATTTTTCAGTAAAGTGAGATAACACAGGTTTTCTTCTGGTATTAAAGAAATCTTCCAAAGAGGAAATCAATTTTTTTTTTCCAAGATGGTAGATTAGAGGATTTTAGCATGCCTCAACCATTTTAAAATAGCAAGACAGTGCATAAAGGTAAACTCTGTGGGGCTTAATTCAAGAAGGAAAACAGGAAACCACCAGAATTGTGAAGAAGACCCCAGATCCCAGGGAGGATGCAGGAAAACAGACCCTGTGATGATATCCAGCTTGTAAAAGTGAATGAAGCTGTAGTACATGAGAGTGGCCGAGACCCTCCCTCTGTGACTCACCTTTCCACTGGAGATCTGAGCAACTCAGGCCAAGAGAAAGCACTTTGTTTTCTTAACAAGCCCTAGAACTAATATGGGGATAGGCTTAAAGACACTGTGAGAAAAAGACAAGGGGAAAAGCTGCAAGCATATTCTCAGACCAGGGATTTAGGGCAAGATGCCAATTTTAATCCAGGGACATACAAAGTCAGCATTTCTTTGGCAACCTGGCAGAATGGCTATGCAGGCAGTTTAGTCTTGGGCCAGAGATTGGAACACCTGCACTGGAGTGGGGGTACGGGCCTCAATAGCCAAAACTGTGAAAACACCTCAGCAGTAGGTGCTGGACTTCCTGGGGCAGGAGGAGAGCTGCCACAGCTATTGTTTCTCCTGGATGATGAGACTTGCATTCAGGGCTACGATTGACAACCTAGAACTGGTCTCTAAGTGTCATACTGTGTGCCCCAGCCAGCCCTCCTGAGATCATAGTGCAGTGTGGCCTCTCTGCTCCATGTCCAGGCAGGTCTTCAGGTATTCAGAATACCTCCTCACTTGATTCAGCAGTCGGATCCTTCCCTACCCTTCCTATACATAGATGTGGCACAGTGGGTCATTCTTCTGCCAGATGTAGGCAGATCTCCAGGCATTTGGAGCACCCAGTCACATGGACCAGCAGCCTGAGTTGTCCCTTTCTATGCAGAAATGCTGTTCTGGGGAACCCTCTGTACTTCACACTCAGGCAGATCTCCAGGCATTCAAAGCACTTGCTCACCTGGATCAACAGCCTGAACTGCCCCATCCTTTGTGCTCATAGATCATGGTGAAGCAAGGCCCTCTCTGCTCCACACTGAGGCAGATCTCCAGGTATTCAAACTACCTTCCTTCCTGGATTGGAAGCCTGAGGTGGCCCAACCTTCCTATGCAGAGATTGGGGTACAGGGGGGCCAACACTGCTTCATGCCCTGGCAAATCTCCAGGCATTGAAAGCATCTGCTGGTGTGGTTCAGCAGCCTGAGGTACCCCATCCCACCTGTGCAGAGATCTTGGTACAGATGGGCCTTCTCCATTCCATGCTCAGGCACATGGCTGCACATCTGGAGTACTCACTCTCCTGGATTAGGAGTTTTGGCTGCCCTCCAATCTCCAAGCAGAGAACTCAGGGCTGAGGTTTCCCAGCTCCACACCTCTGGGCACTTGGAGGCCACTTACTGAATTCTTCCTTGGCATTGGTGTTTGTGGCTGCCAGGGGAGACATGTAGGTGGACCTACTTGGTTTAGCCCTGCCCATCTTGACCCCCACATCCTGGGACTGAGAAGAGAACTTAGATGACTGTGCACTCCATGAATCAGCACATTTCCTTAGGCAATAAAGAGCTTCTCTCTAGCAAAAAAGGATTAAGCAAACACCCAGAAGCACTGGCCAAAGCTGGCTGCTACCCATAAGCACCATCTCCTGGCTTGTAGGTCAAACTGCACAGCCCAACATAAAACCTGCCTGCATAGGGCTAATAGAAGCAAAATCAAAAGATCCTAACCTCGTTCTTTATAGTCACATCCCCTAGGGAGGAGGGGAAGGAAAAGGGAAATAAGAAAAAAGACAATAATGTTATAGGAAAGAAATAAAAAGAAAAAAAGTCATACCTGCACAAAAATGGTTACAATAATTACAAGAACCAGCTTCTCCAGATGAGAAGAAACCAGCACAAGAATTCTGGCACCATGAAAAATCTGAAAGACCACCAAAGGGTCACACTAGCTCATAACCAAAATGGGAACTCAGAAGTGACAAAGAATTTAAAGCATGGCTTGCAAGGAACTCAGTGAGATCCAGGACAAGGTTAATAATCAAGACTAAGAAACTTCTAAAGTAATAAAGGAAATAAAGAAAGGGATAAAAATCTGAAAAAGAAACCACTTGGAGCTTCTGGAATTGAAACACTCCATTAAGAAATTTCAAAACACAATTGAAAGCTTAATCAATAGTTGGATCAAGTAGAAGAAGGAATTTCAGAGCTTGATGACTGCTCATTCAAAGTAACTCAGTCAGACTAAAAGAAAGAAAAAAGAAATTTAAAAAATAAAAAGTCTTCTATAAATATGGGATTATGTAAAGTGACCAAACATATCAGTTATTGGTATTACTGAGAAACAAAGAAAAAGAAAATAAACTGAAAAACATGTTTGAGGTAATAATTCAAAAAAAAAAAAATCCCTAATGTTGCAAGAAAGGTAGACATCCAGGTACCACAACTCCAGACATACTATACAAAAAGACCATCACCAAGACACACAGTTACCAAACTGTTTAAGGTCAATGTTAGAGAAAAAATCTTAAGGACAGCTAGAGAAAAATGTCAGATTACACACAAAAAGAACCCCATCATGCTAACAGTGGACTTCTTATCAGAAACCTTACAAACCAAGAGAGATTAGAGGCTTATTTTCAGCTTTCTTAAATAAAAGAAAATTCCATCCAACAATCCCTGGCAAACTAAGCCTCATCAATGAAGGAGAAATAATATCTTTTTCAGATGAGCAAGCATTAAGGAAATTTGTTACCACTAGACCAACTTTACAAGAGATCCTTAAAGGAGTTATAAACATGAAAGTGGAAGAAAAACCTGCCACCACAAAGACACACATAGCATGTAGACCCTATAAAACAACCATCCAATTGAAAGTACAAAATAACCAGCTAACAACATAATCTAAACTGGGATTAAAAACAAGACCCATCTGTCTGCTGTCTTCAAGAGGCCTATCTCACATATAATGATACTGAAAGGCTCAAAGTGAAGGACTGGAGAAGGATCTATCACCCAAATGGAACACAAAAAAAGAGCCGGAGTTGCTACTCTTATACAAGATAAAACAAAGAGCAAAAAAAAAAAAAAAAAAAAAAAAAAAAAAAAAAAAAAGACAAAGAAAGGCATTATATAATGATAAGGGGGATAAGGCATTCAATTCAACAAAAAGATTTAAGCATCTTAAATATATACACATATAACATTGAAGCACCCAGAATCATCAAAAACTATTTCTAGACCTACAAAAGACTTACACAGCCACACAATAATAGTTGTGGATGTCAACACCTCAACTGATTAGACAGATTAGACAAGTGACAGGATTAGACAGATCATCAAGGTAAAAAACAAACAAAGAAGTTTTGGAGGTAAATTCAACACTTAACGAATTGAACCTAAGAGACATCTTCAGAATACTCCACTCATCAACCCCAGAATATGCATTGTTCTCATCTTCTCATGAAACAAACTCCAAGATCAACCACATCCTTGGCCATAAAGTAAGTCTCAATAAATTAATAAAAGTCAAAATCATACCAACCATACTCTCAGACCCTGTTTGAATAAAAATGGAAATCCATATCAAGAAGATCTCTCAAAACCACAAAATTACATGGAAATTAAAGAACTTGTTTCTGAATGACCTTTGGGTAAAAAAATTAAGGCAGCATTAAAAAATTATTTGAAACAAATGAAAATGAAGACACAACGTATTAAAATCTCTGTGATGTAGCAAAAGCAGTGTTAAAAGTTTGTAGTGCTACACACTTACTTCAAAGAGTTTAAAAGATATCAAAATAATGGTCTAACATCACACCTAGTGGAGCTACAAAAAAGAACAAATGGGCCCTAAAACTAACCAAAACAAAAAAAGAAATAACTAAAATCAGAGAATAACTGAACAAAATTGATATACAAATATCCATACAAAGAACAAAAATCAAAATTTAATTTTTGAAAGGATAAAGATTGATAGACCACTAGCTAAATTAACAAAGAGAGAGACAGAGAGAGAGAGAGAGAGAGAGAGAGATAGAGAGAAGATCCAAATAAGCACAATCAGAAAAGTAAAAGGTGACATTACAACTGATCCCTCAGAAATATGAAACACTCTTAGAGACTATTATGAATACCTCTATGCACAAAAACCAGAAATTCTAGGGGAAATGGATAAACTCCTGAAAACACACAATCCCTTGGTATTGATTCACAAACAAATTGAAAACTCGAACAGGCCAATATTGAGTTCTGAAATTGAATCAGTAATAAAAAATCTACCAACCAAAGAAGCCGTGGATCAGATGGATTCATAGATTAATCCATCTATGGACACAAACACAAACAAGAGTTGGTACCAATCCTACTGAAACTATTTCAAAAAATCAAAGAAGATCCCTCCTTTATAACTGATTCTATGAAGCAATCATCACCCTGATATCGAAATCCAGCAAAGACACAATGAAAAAAATCAAACTACATGCCAATATTCCCCATGAACATAGATACAAAAATTCTCAACAAAATACTAGCAAACTTAATTCAGCAGCACATCAAAAAGTTACTACACCGTGATAAAGTAGGCTTCATTTCTGGGATGAAGGTTTTTTCAACATATGAAAATTAACAAATGTGATTCACCATGTAAACAAAATTCACAACAAAAGCTATATGATTATCTCTGTAGATGTGGACAAACAGTTTATAAAATCCAAAGTTCCTTCATAATTAAAACCATCAACAAACTAGGCATTAAAGAACATATCTCAAAATAATAAGAGTCATCCAGGACAAAACCACAGCCAACATTACACTGATGTAGGATTTTCTGCTCCTCAGCTTAGCTAGGTCTGGGCTCTTTTCTCACAATGAGGAATAAATAGGTGCATGGACATCAAAGAGTGAGTGGAGTAGAATGTATTAAGTGAAAAGGAAAGCTCTTAGCAAAAATAGGGGTCCTGAAAGCAGGTTGCCAGTTGCCCCTATTCACAGTTGAATACAAGAGCTTCTATATACCCAAGCTGATGGAGCTGTGTTCCCTATTTGTATAATATGTGAATTCCTGGTGGCTCCACCTCATCATTCCAGCATGTATGCAGGCCCTTAAGTTTGAGTCACTCCACATTGATTTATATCCCTTACTGCACACATGTTAAGGGATGGAGTTTTTCACTGCAGGCATGTTTAGGCAAGCGCCCCTGTGCACAATGTCCTTGGTAGGATGCAGGTTCTCTGGGGACCCTTCCCTATCTGCCTTGGAGAGTTCTCTGCTGTCTGCCTCTATAATTCCTCTTGAGAACCAGAACAAGACAATGATACCCACTTAGATTCAATATAGAAGCGGAAGTTCCAGCCAGAGCAATCAGGCAAGAAAATAAATAAAAAACATTCAAATAAGAAAAGAATCCAAATTATCTTTTCTGATAATATAATCCTACACCTATAAAACTCTAAGGAGTCTACCAAAAGATCCCTAGAATTGATAAACAACTTCAGTAAAGTTTCAGAAAACAAAATCAATGTAAAAAAATCAGTGGCATTTTTATACACCAATAACGTTCAAACTGAGAGCCAAAGCAAGAACACAATCTCATTTACAATAGCTGCAAAAAAAGTATACACATGGAAATATATCTGACCAAAGAGATGAAACATTTCTACAAGGAGAACTAAAAGACACTGCTGAAAGAAATCATGGATGAAACAAACAAATGGAAAAATATTTCATGCTCATGGATTGGAAGAATCAATATCACTATAGTGGCCACACTGTCCAAAGCAATTTATAGATTCAATGGTATTCCTGTCAAAGTACCAAAGTCATTATTCACAGAATTATAAAAAAGTTACTATAAAATTCATATGGAACCAAAAAAGGAGTCCAGATAGCCAAAGTTTTCATAAGTAAAAAGAACAAAGCTAGACGCATCACACTACCTTACTTCAAATTATACTAAAACACAACAGTAACCAAAACTCTATAGTACTGATACAAAAACAGACACATAGACTAATGGAAAGAATAGAGAACCCAGAAGTAAAACCACTGACCTACCACCATATGATCTTTGACAAAGCTGACCAAAAAAAAAAAAAAAAAAAAAAAAAAGCAATGGGAAAATAACTCTCCATTCAACATAATGGTGCTGGAATAGCTAGCTGGCCATATGCAAAAGAATGAAAATGGACCCCTATCTTTCACCATATACAAAAAATTAACTCAATGGATTAAGAATTTACGTGTAAGAGCCCAAATTATAAGAATCCTAGAGGAAAACTTAGAAAACCCTGTTCTGGACACCAGCTTTGGGAAATAATTTGTAACTAAATTTTCAGAAGCAATTGCAAGAAAAACAGAAATTGACAAATGTGACCTAATTAAACTAAAGAGCTTCTATATAGCAAAAGAAACTATCAACAAAGTAAACATACAACCTACAGAATGAGAAAAGATATTTGCAAACTATGCATCTGACAAAGATCTAATATCCAGAATCTATAGGGAACTTAAAGAATGGAAGAAGTGAAAAACAAATAAAAGCATTAAAAATGGGCAAAAGACATGAATAAATATTTTTCAAAAGAAGACATATGTACAACCAACAACCATATGAAAATATGTTCAACATTATTAATCATCAGAGAAATATAAATTAAAACCATAATGAGGTTATCATCTCACACCAATCAGAATTGCTTTTATTATATTTAAAACACAAAAATAACGGATGCTGGTGAGGCTGCAAAGAAAAAGGAACACTTATACACTGTTGGTGAGAATGTAAATTACTTCAGCCGCTGTGAAAAGCAGTTTGGATATTTTTCAAAGAACTTAAAACAGAAGTAACATTCAACCAAGAAATTCCATTACTGGGTATATACTTAAAAGAAAACAAGTTGTTCTATGGAAAAAACACATGCACTCATATATTCATCATAGCACCATTCACAATAGCAAAGACATGGAATCAACCTAGTTGCCCATCAATGGTGGACTGGATAAAGAAAATATGGTACATATACACCATGGAATACTATGCAGACATTAAAAAAAATAACAAATCATGGAGTTTGCAGCAACATGAATGTAGCTGGAGGCCGTTATCTTAAGCGAATTAATGCAGGATCAGAAAAGCAAATACCACATGTTCTCAATTATAAGAGGTAGCTAAACATTGAATTCTTATGAACATAAAGATGACAACCGTAGACACTGGCGACTATTAGAGGGGGTAGGGCAGGATAAGGGCAAGAGCTGAAAAATCAACTATTGAGTACTGAGCTCATTACCTGAACAATGGTGTCAGTCATACCCAAAACCTCCACATCACACAACATACCAAGTAACAAACTTGCACATGTAACCCCTGAATCTAAATAAAAGTTGAAATTACAAACAAAACAAAACAAAATCCAAAACAAAAATGAAATCCATTGTACCACCTCTACAACTAAATTTAGAATATAAAACAATCTTTAAAATTTCTTCCAAAAAATGACAGTAAAAACAAATTTCTTCTACAGACAAATACTTTTAAAAATCTAGACTATAGAGAGGAGTCTGTCAGACAACTACAATAGCTACCAGTTAATTTTCTCAATGGATTTTCACATGTATTTTTAAATTAAGAGTTAGAAAAATATTTTTCTGCTGCAAATAAACCAGGACAATTTTTCACTACTAGTTATTGGAGAGACATATTAATCCCAGCCACACTAAACCTGCTATACAAATATGTATTCTATTCTCCATAGACTGGGCATCTTTATCAGTGGAAATCTGTATAAATGTATCCGCATTTCTGATAGACTTTTGTCTGAAGAAAAATTCAAATTACATGTAAATTTTCTTTATCTTCTTCTTTTGTGTGTATAGAAATACATGTAATAAATTGGAACTAAAACTATGTATCATTCATTTTCTCATAAGTTATAAATTAAAGGTTTTCTGTCAAGAACCATGCTATGGGCCTAGGTCAGATAATTATTGCAAAATGTTAATGTATGTTCTTTCTTAAAACACAGAGTATAATAATTTAATTGCAATTTGAGAAAAACAGGATGTTTCACTTTTGCCTCATCTAGAGAGCTTATCCATGTGTTATTTTTTTAATGAAATGAATCATGGGCAAAAACTCTCAGCATTGCTAAAGCAGGGTACAAAATTTAAAAAGAGAAGCATCTAAAAGAACTGGAGCATAAAGTGAAGTAAGATCTTTGGAAAATTCAGTTTACAAGAAGGTTTTATGGTATGTAATTTATTCATGGCTTCTGCTGGATGGAGTTAATAGCAGCTACCTATCCTCTTGGTTGTGGTAGTCTCAGCTTATATCCTAAGACAGACAGCATCACTGCTCAACTACAATATTATCTCTCTAACACAATATTCTATAGACAAAGAGGCTATGAAACAGGCAGATAGATGTGTTTAAGTGAGATGTGTTTAGGGATTGTGCTTCTACTGTTGGAATTTACAGGACACTAAGAATTCATCTCAATGAATCCCTCATCTGACCTATGCTCTTTATTTTATGTTTTTGTTTATTTGGAATACATATGAAAAAAGGAAAATCAGAATAATTATTTGATTACATAAAGAGAGAAGAAGGATTCACAAAATACCGTATAAGAGTCTGAACTTCCACTTATATTTTGTGAATTTCTTATATATCATCCTCACGCATTTAGCCTCATTTTATTTGGTTCTTGTAGCAACCTGTAAGAAAATATTTGTATTTCTAAATTTTAGCTGAGATAATAAAATCTTAGAATATACTTAGTAAGTAGTTGGCCTGAATTGGACCAAGTCACCTAAATTCCAATTTAGTCTATTTTGTTACAGCTGTCATTCCTCTTTGACACTTGCAACATGATTCAACATTGAACAGAAATTGAAGAAGTGGGTGGGCTAGACAACTAAAAAGTCTGTCATTAATTGATCTGAGGTATGTCAGTTGTATCCATTCTGTAGATGTACTCAGAGCTACCATCACCAGACCACAGACAGGAAATGAGAGTCTTAGCTGTAAACTAGTAAGAAGTTATCTGACACAGTCTTGATTCTATGTGTAAAGTGAACAGACATCGAGACCACATGATGCCTAGAGAAACCATGACCTACATCACTCAATGACAGTTCTGAGTAATAAATGCTAGCTTAGCCAAAATGGGGATCATCCTTAGAATGTGTCATGAATATAAATAGCAAAGATACATCACTCAGAGAAAATATAAGTACATGCAAGATATTTATGAGACCAAAGAGTAAGAAATATTAAAGGGCAGTGAAAGCAGCATCTGCTACATTATGCAAAACAGGCTGAAACCTAAGGAAGTACAAATCTGTAGTTACTTTTCAGAAGAAAAGTGCCTGACTCATGGAAGGTCAGAAGTCAAAAACAGATTTGCAGGGACAGATGGGTCATGTCAAGCAAAGGTCTGCAGGGACAAGTATAATCAATACTAAGGATTGGGTTAGAAAGCAGGGCCTAGGGATAAGTGATTTCACCAAATTAAAAAATATCTGCTCAGGAATTCTATCTGGTACAAAAGAAATTACATTTATTTCTTTAACAATTAAACCAATTCAGAAATCTCTTGTATATGGCTTTTTAAAATGGTTGCAACAATAATATTACATTCACAACTTTGATGGCTTTCCCCTTTTACTTTATTATCAGTAAAAATGTCCAGTTAATAAAATTGTCCAAGGTAATATTTTTATATTAGAAGAAACTAACTGCTGTAACAAATCAACCTCAAAATGTATAGTGAGCTAATGATGACAGAAGTTTAATTTTCACTCACAAAATTTATCCAAAGAAGTGTTCCTAAACAACATTAGCTTCTTTTTGCTCAGTGGTTCAAGGATCAAGTTTCCTTCCATTTAGGAGTCCTGCTGTCCCTTAGAGTCCCATCATTATTTGCATTTAGCAAGTAAGGAGGAAAGAGGAAGCACAGTCTTTTCTTAAAAGGCTTGAGCAGGAAGTACACACATCTCTTCCACTCACAATTCTTTAGCTAGAAGCCTGTCATATGGCCACACCTAATAGCGAGTAAGACTTGCTATATGTCCAAAGAGAACACGAAAATGTGAATTTTGACAAATATGTAGCAGTTTTTGCCAATGAATCATTTTCCAGTTACATATGTGGTTATCCAGTGAACACCAAGTGTGACAGTAGCAGTAACCAAAGGCTGAAGTACATTTAAAATGAGAAACTCCTAAACAAAATTGAAGTATAACATGGGAGGTACCAACCAATTCAAGAGAGCTAAGCAGTCTTCTAATGCCTAGAAAACAGTCAGGTGCCACTGAACATGACTAGATCTGTTCCTTCTAACTGTATTTTTGTACCCATTAATCATCTCCTCCTTACACTCAACTCTTAACTCCCCTTCCTGAACTTCTTTTTTATTCTAACATAGATACTTGCTTTTCTTGTTCTTCTTCCCTCATATCCTGTATTTTAATATCCATGAATAGGGATATTCACAGATAAAATATTTCTTTTGGTCATATACGTGACTTTTTTCCAATTTGATTTGAGGAATAAAGACATAATAACCTGGACATTGGGGAATACATATATGTCTAGAAATAGCCTAGAATTATCTGTGAAATTTCCCAGCATTAATAGAATAATCATCATCTTATAATTTGTTTGACCCAAGAAGAAGGAAATAAATATTTAAATGAGACCCATAGAGGACACATATCTCCAAATGGCAGGCAAGGTGGAATAGAAGAAGGAAGGCTACATTTCAGGCTGGCTTTCTTGTCTTCTATAATAATCCTGTGCCTATTGAAGTTGATACTAAATAAAAGATTGGTGAGTAAAGTTGACAGGAATTTATCTATGTAAATTTACTCCTTTAAAGTAAACTTGAGACACTGCCTTGCTTATTCCCATGAAAACAGCAAGCATCTAAAGGTCAACAACATTTCCTAAAATTCTGAAAGCCCATTGGACTCCTTCTTTTCAAGGGCTTTAAAGCTAAGAAAGGCAGCAAAGTTAATAAAACAGAAAATTTCCAAAATCCAAGAGAAATAATGAATGCAGTTTAAGCAGAAAATAGAAACTCAGTGGTCAGAGAATTGAGACCAACTGAGGATGCCAGCCTCCCATTGCATTGAATGGCTCACTTACACAGGGTATTTTAATATGTAACCAGTAGTCTGTGGCCTGTGAATCTCTCTGGTCAGGAATACTAGCCTAACTAATACAACATCAAGAAATAACCCATATACAAATTAAGAAATCTTGCTTTCAACACACAAAAAGGTATTGAAGAAATTGAGTCAATGGGAATACGCTCTTACTTAGCGTCTTTTACTCTCTTACTCTTATTTCTTCTGATGTGAATAGAATTACTATTGTGATTACCAACATTTTAGGGACCGAGACTTAATTTTTCTTATTTTTCTTTTTCCCCATTCTATTCTCAAAGTGGTAGAGAATTTTTTTAAATTGAAATAAATGTGATATTTGTTTCAGGGCAGCAGATAATATAACTGGGGTTGGGGTGGTAATTAGTGCGTATGACAGCATTCCTAGAAATAAATGGAGCCACCTTGAGGTGTCCTCTTTGAAACACTTGAGTTTGATTCAAGAGTTAGATTCAACAACTTGAGTTTTGTTTTCAAATTTATCTCCTTTTAATTTCTATGGTAATGTTACTAGTCAGTTTTAGAGAAATTAGACTTTTTCCTGGACTGCCTTGAGGAAATTCTGTATCTCAGGATGGTTTTCCTTGAAGTTTTTCAAACACATGTTTATGGGAAACTAAATATATCAATACATATTATTAATTATACATATAAACGGGAACATGAAGAAACAGTATACTGGCTCAAAGAAGTTGCATAGTTTTGTCATGAATGGCTATGAGTCTGATTAATTAGAGACTGATCGTTCTATTTTAAAATCCTAAAAAAAATAATGAAGGCAAATAACACATCCACCAAAATTGGATTTACCAACACAGCTGGATAATGGGTTTGTCAAAATATTTAAAATGGCACTGAAATAACTGCTTTTTAAAAATTTTTATTATTTTACTTTGAAATAACTGCTTTATGCATGATACTTTTATTTTTTCTTAAATTTTTCTTTTATTTTCCTAGAAAATCTACTCACATGGAAAAATCTAAATGAAAGGGCCCAATTGCTGGCATTACAGAATTATAATATTTTTAATAAAATTCACTGCTTCAAAACAACTTGAATTTCCAGTCTTTAATAAATAGTCTAAGGAAGGATTGGAGCTTAGCATTTTAAAATTTCAAATTTTCATTTAGCACATGTTGGAGCATAAGAGCATATGGAACTATGCTGTGTAAGTTTCATGGACCTCATTGATAACTACATAATATCTTCAGCTCCTTCATTCACATTACATAAAATAAATATTATAATCTTTATATTTACTTTTCACAGTATTAATTCTGAATCAAAGCAATAAAAATATTATTTGCTTTTCAATTTACATGGTCTTTTCTAAAAGGCTTAGGTTATTTGAATGGAAAGTTTAATGGTGCAAATGTAAGTGAAAAGAATTTCCATTACCAAAATACAAATTCAAGAAGGTAAAACAGCATGTTTATATAATAAGTCGATACTGACACATAAAAGAAAATATACAAAATGTAAATATATTCAGAAGTTGATTTAAAATTTTAAGTTAGTTTCTACATGGTTTTGAACAGCATTTTATTGCAGCAGAATAAACTCTGTCTCCCTAGAGATATTTTTATCTTCTAGTAAAAACATTACTGTCATATACTTCTAAGTCACTAATTTAAAATAATATAAAGAATCTATAGCCCTCTCTCCTCATTTATTGTGGTTATCTGTACATTTCAATTTTGGCAATAACAGAAAATTTTCTCTAGTATTGTAAGGTAACAACAGTTTTGAATTAAAAAGCTTGCATTAATAGTATACCATGTTTCTTCTTGACTTTCAACTCATTGAAGCATGAACATCCTTTTGGCTGTATAATTGGGTTTTTGTATATGAAACAAAGTTTTGAATTGGCACTGGAGTACAAATTTAATTAAGGACACAATTCCTGTAATAATCAGAACATCTGTGCCATGACCAAACAGTTCTCACTGCTTACATTTTTAAGATCTTTATTTTAGACTCCACAAAAGCTTCATTTGGCTTCTGATATTGAACATCTATTGGTAATTTTTAGAACTTCTTTTGAAGCAGTTTGGTAAGTACATGCAGTTCATGTGAAGTTAATTATAAGAAGAAACTAGAAATTTTTAAAGTCTATTTTTAACAAAATGCAGATTTTCAAAACTCAAGACAGGGAAAATTTTGTTAAAAACACTAATTTAGAGAAGTTGTACATATTTAAAAATCAATTTCCCACAAAATCTTAGTGGAAAAACATAAGACTTTTACATTATTATGTAATGTAATTACATAATAATGTAATTATGAAGAAAGAGAAGTATTTCTTCTTTCATCTTTATAATGAAAGAGATATGTTAACATGAAATATACACATGAATATAGACTTAGTAAATGAGGGAATATTCCTACAATCCCCACAACTGTCAAGTTGAGGTTAAACTTTGAGAAAATATTAAAATGTCATGTACAACTTTTGGCTTTGAGAAAAAAAGGGAAAGGCTGGGGCATTCAGAGGATGAGTAAGAAAGACAGCCACCAAACCTCTGAGGACAAAGTAATTAGCCAGAGAACATGATGAGAAAACATGTACCACTGCTTTTGAAGTTTCTAAAATGATTTAAATTTTTTTCTTTTCAATGCAGTAGATGAGAGTAGACATGTTTATAAATAATAGCACTCTTAAAAATAGTCAGTAAACAAGCAACTGAGAAATTATAGGGACACATAAGCATGGATGCATATGTGTTATCAACATAGCTAAAGCAGTAACATAAGAAATGGAGTATAAAAAAACCCATCAAAACACCATCAACTGGATTCTACTTTGTTGTAAGGAAGATTTTCATTATACCAACCATAAAAGAGAATCAAACAGAAAATGCTTTGATATATTTTTTGCCTTGTAACATCCAAGGCATAAAAATAGAATTCAACAAACAATCTGAATTAAAATAATTTATTTAAACAGCAAAAACTTATTTTAAAAAATATTGACACTATGTGTCTTTTTTTCTCCTAGTAGAACGGAAGTTTCAGGAAGTCAGGTTTTGTTGTCTGCTTTCTTTCTTGTCATATCCTTAATGCATAAAAGAGTACCTAGGATTAAATACAAGGACACCTCCAAGACACTGTGGCTTCAGTTCCAGACTAACACAAATAAAGCAAATCACAGGAATTTTTTGGTTTCCCAGTGCATATACAAGTTATGTTTACACTACATTGCAGCATATTAAGTGAGAAATAGTATTGTTTTTAAAAAGAGTATATACTTTAAAAAAATACTTTGTTGCTAAAAGATGCTAACAATCATCTGAGCCTTCAGCAAGTCATAACCTTGTTAATGGTGCAGGGTCTTGTCTCAATGTTTATGCCTGCTGACTGATTAAGGTGGTGGTTGCTAAAGATTGGATGCCTGTGGAAATTTATTAAAATAAAACTATAATAAAGTTTGCCTCATCAATGAAGTCTTCCTTTCACAAAAGATTTCTCTGTAGCATGCAGTGTTGTATGATAGCATTTGACTCACAGTAAAACTTCTTCAAAATTGAACTCAATCCTTTCAAATCCTGCTGCTGCTTTATCAACTAACTTTAATATTCTAAATGCTTTGTTGTCATTTCAAAAATGTTCACAGCATCTTCACCAGGAATAGATGCCATCTCAAAAGCACTTTATTTACTCAGCCATAAGAAGTAACTCCTCATTTCTTCAAGTTTTATCATGAGATTGCAGTAATTTAGTCACATCTTCAAGCTCCCTTCTAATGCTAGTTTTCTTGTAATTCTACCACCTCTGTAGTTACTCCTGCTGAAGTCTTGAACTTCTCAAAGTCATTTATGTGGACTGGAAACAACATTCCAGTCTCCTGTGAATATTAGTATAATGACCTTCTCCCATGAATCACGAATGTTCTTAATGGGATCTAGAATGTTGAATTCTTTCCAAATAATTTAAAATTTACTTTGTTCAGATACGTAACAGGAATCATTATATATGACAGCTATAGCCTTACAAATGTTTTTCTTAAATAATAAGACTTGAAATTACTCCTTGATCCGTGGACTGCTGAATTAATCACTATCTATGGCAGCTATAGCCTTACAAAATGGTTTTCTTAAATAATAAGACTTGAAAGATGAAATCACTCCTTGATCTATGGGCTGCTGAATGAATATTTTGTTGGCAGGTAGGAAAATATTGATCCCCTTGTACTTCTCCATCGGAGTTCTCAGGGACCCAGGTACATTGTCAATGAGCAGTACTATGTTGAAAGGAATCTTTTCTGAGCATTAGTTTTCAACAGTGGACTTAAAATATTCAGTAAACCATGAATGTAAACAGATATTCTGTCATCTAAGCTTTGTTTTATTTTTGCAATGCAGGCAGAATAGATTTAGCATAACTATTAAGTGCTTCAGAATTTTCAGAATGGCAAATGAGTATTCGTTTCAGCTTAAAGTCAATAACTGCATTACCCCTTAACCCATTTACACCTAGTGTCCCATTATTGGAATGCTAAGCTTGTGGTGGTTATTTACATCCTACTGTTCAAGGTCATCACCAACATCTGAGATTTCACACAAAAAATTTGCAACCTCCTGCATAAATGGGCTAACAAAGGAGTCAGCCTGTTCTTAAAGCTTTGAAACAAGATACTGACTTCTCCTCTCTAGCTATGAAAGTCCTAGATGGCATCTTCTTCCAATAGGAGGATTCTGCATCTACATTAAAATCTCTTGTTTCATGTAATTACCTTCATCAATTTTCTTTGCTTGATATGGCTAACTTACTGCTTCACCTTGAACTTTTATGTTATGAAGATGGTTTCTCTTTTTAAACCTTATGAACCAACCTCTGGTAACTCCAAACATTCTTCTACAGCTTCCTTATCTCTCTCAGCCTTCACATAATTGAAGAGAGTTAGGGCCTTGCTCTTGATTAGGCTTTGTCTTGAAGAAATATTGTAGCTGGTTTGATCTTTTATCCAGACCACTCTAACTTTCTCCATATCAGCAATAAGACTGCTTTGCTTTCTTTTCATTCATGTGCTCACTTGAGTAGCACTTTTAATTTCCTTCAAGAATTTTTGCTTTGTATTCACAATATGATTATGGTTTGAGAATATAGCTTTTGGTTTATCCTGGCTTTTGACATGCCTACCTTACAAAGCTTAGTCATTTCTAGCTTTTGATGTAAAGTGAGAGATATACAACTTTTCCTTTCATTTGAACCCCTAGAAGTCATTGTATGGTTATTAATTGATCCTAGAGGATTATTGTATCTCATGGAAAAGGGATGTCTAAAAAGAGAAAGCAATATGGGGGAATGGCCAGAAAGTGTAGAAGTTAAAACACACACAACATTTATCAATAAAGTTTGCCACCTTACATAGTGCAGTTTGTGATACCCCAAAATAATTAAAATAGTAACACCAAGATACTGATCACAGATCAATATCACATTTATAATAATAATTTAAAATTTTAAATACTAAGAGAACTACCGAAATGTGGCACAAAGACATGAAGTGAGCCCATGCTGTTAGAAAAATGGCACCCGTAGACATGTTTGACGTAGGCTTGCAACAAACCTTCAACTTATAAAATGCACAGTATTTGGGAAGCACAATAAAGTGAAATGCAATAAAATTATATATGCTTATAGATGTTCAATAAATATTTTTCTTACAATGAAGGAACAAATAGGATGCATAGAGTACAGAAAATGCCTTTGTCTTTACCATGGCCAGGATGAGATATATCTTTGACGTGCCATCTACCCTTGATGTGATTCTGTGCTGACCAAAAACCTTCCAATTAATAAGCCATTCTCCCGGACAAAAGTGGTATGTATGGTCACCGAAAAGTCATAACCTCCATTGCAAGATATATAATTTCCATTTCATTCAATTACTCAACAGTTCAGAGAAATCTCCTCTGTGACCCAAGGAGGCATCCTGTTGTTAGTACATGGCAACTTTATACACATCAGCAAAGCCAAGATTTCTAAGCCAACACCTTTTTGAGAAGGAAAAGCTATGATAAAGAGTTTAATGAGCCAGTGTAAACTCATTATTGTGGAAAACCCTGGAAATTTTTTACTCACTTGATTTCCCATTTTGTGTTCAAATGATTTTATTGTTTCTGGTGATATAATTGAATGATTTAGATTTATAAATTTAAGAAGCGATGGCATGTTCTGTTAATTCACAGTATATCCATTTAACCTGAGTAATTATCTGTCAAAACAAAGACTTGGATCAATGACAATGTCACATATCAGATCTCAAAGGTTTGTGGGCATTTCTAGAATGCTCAGTACATACTCTAAAAGGTCTCTTCATTATTGATGATAAAGGAATCCTAAGACAGATAATAATGAATGGCCTGCCTGTTGATAAGTCACTTAATGAGATGCTATGTTTGGTTCAAGTATCCTAGTACACCAACAAATATGGAGAGAGCTCTCACCTGCCTGTTGGAAACCCAGTGCCATAGACTAAATGTCTCCCCCAAAATTCAGATACTGAAATTCTAATTCCCAATGTGATGATTTAAGGAGTTGGTGACTTTGGGAGGTGACAAGAACATGACGGTTAAGTGTCATGAATGAGATTAATGCCCTTATTAAGAAAAACATAAAACAGCTCCCTCACCCTTTTTACCCTGTAAGAATACAGAAAGAATGCACCACCTATGAATCAGAAAGTGAGCCCTCGCAAAACATCAAGTCTGTTGGCAGCCTAATCTTGGACTCCTTTGCCTTCAGAACTGTGAAAAATAAATTTCTGTTGTTTACCAAACACCCAGTTTATGGTATTATAGCAACCCAGACTATGACACTGGTAACCAAATGATAATCTCAGATCCAAATGGAAAACTTAAGTATTTTGATAAACTAATTGAGAAGTACTTCCTTAACATCATACTATCTAGTGAAAAGTCTTCATTGAAGTTCAACATTTTGCTATTGAAATTAAAAAAATTAATTAATTAAAGGTGTTATAAAAAGCAACAGTCTTACAGGTTCCTAAATACACCAACCTCATTCTACCTCAAATCTTTGTATTTTCTGTTCCACTGCCTGGAATACTTTTCCCCAAAGTTTTATAACTTACTCTTAAAGCTTTCTTTAGATGATGACTGTCTTAATTCTTCTTCCAGTTTAACCCAATCACTGAAGACTTCCATGGCTATCCTTTTATAGAAGAAATACCACATGCTCTCTCCTAAAATATATTGCTTACCAAAGTATAAGAATATTAAATATATTTTCTAGTGTTATTTTTTCTAAAACTTAAGTCAGTTTTAGCATGTGTTTGGTTGAATATTTTATTAAATATCTAATGACTGGAAGCTACTGTTCACGCAGTCAGATAAAATGCTACATGCTCAACGTACCCTGTAATATTTTTCTCCATATGTCTAATTGCTATATAATATAGTTTATATTTTTATTTATCTCTTTCTCCTAATAAAATACAGTTTTCATGAGGATGAAAATTGTTGTCTACTTTGTATTCTGCTGTATCTGTAGGACCTAGAACAAAACCTAACAAATAGCAAGCACTCAACAATATTATTGAATGAGTAAATAAGGAAATAGATTTATGGAAGTGAGTTGTCCCTTGAGGATCTTATTGCTTTAAGTGAAGCAACTGCATGCCTGCTGTATTTCTAAAGGCACGGCCAAGCCATGCACTATAGAAACAACCTCAAATCATTACCATCCTGAAAAGCATCTCTAGGGTGCTAGCTGTCTTCCTTAAGTAAAATCTCTTTCTGTTTCTTAACTTTATCAAATTATATTATACTTACCTGGATCCTATATGTTTATGTTGCTTTTGAAATGTTAGCTTACTGGCAGTCATAATTAAATAAATAATATGAACATGGGTGTGTTTCTTAATGCTTATGCATATCTAGTTCCACATTTGCAAAATATGTAATAAGAAGTGGTTTTGAAACTCAAGTGAAATAATGTAGATAAAAGAGCTTCAAAAATATCACAGAAATGTATTAGTTTCCTATTGCTGCTGTAACAAATTGCCACCAATTTAGTCACTGAAAACAACACAATTTTTTAGGTTTTTTTTTAGGTCAAAAGTCTCATACTGGATTCATCAAGCCAAAATCTAGATGTTGGCAGTGCTACAGTCCTCTCTGGAAGTTCTAGGAGTCTGTTTCCCTGTCTTTTCCTGCTTCTAGAAGCTTCCCACATTCCTTGGTCCATGGTTTGCTTTCTCCATTTTTTTAAATGGACGTTCTTTTTCCTTTCTGGTCATCTTTTGATAGTCACATCTCCCTCTGACTGCAATTAGGAAAGGTTATACACTTTTATAGATTCATGGAATTAGATTGGCCCTATCTGGATTATCTGAGAAAATCTCCCAGTCTCCCCGTTCTTAATTTAATCACATCTGCAAAATCCCTTTTGGCATGTTAGATAATGTATTCATAGGTTCTAAGGATTAGAATGAAAACATCTTGGGGAACCATTATTCCACCTCTTCTACCTTATCAGGGAGCGAAAAGGGCTGTGAAGAAAAATTAAAGCAAGATCAAAACATCCAGAAGGCAGAGTGCTGGGGGGCATATTTTCTTTTCTAAGCTTTGGTAGGAATATCTGAAATGTCAGACTAACACTTTTCACACAGATTAAGTTTGAATTTAATAAACAGAAAATACGATATGACATAATCAAACATTTAAAGAGTAGTCTGGTTATAATCACAGCCTACAGTTTCATTGCTCACCTTTAGTAAAACCTGTGCAGAGTGCTGTTTTGGACCACAGATTCCCCATGATGTCTATATCATCACGGACCTCAAAACATTTACTTATGTCCTCTTCAACACATTTCCACCTTTGCAGCACAGAGCAATCTCCTGAACACTTAGAAAGAAATCTGCTGTGGTAGCTACCTGCCAGAAGAGCTACAATGCCTTCTGTAATTGGTAGCTGATTATTTCTATCTTTTTCAAAACATACCAACAAACCCTTGCTGATTCTGCATGAAGGATGGGCAAAATACCTTACTATTGCTTGACATCACTGTGTTTCTCCCAGTTTGCTTTCTTGTTTGTTTTTTTAACTAGAATATTGTCTTCTGTCCTTAGTTTCCACTAGTGATTGTTCACCCTTTAAGCAAGCAATCTATTCTATAATTTTACTCTATAATGTATTGACAATTTTTACAGTATGAAAAGTAAGAGTCATATTATATCACGTATGACTGACCATGACCAAAAATTAGAAGATATCAACAATGTAATTATCAAGATGGCTAAAGCTTAATTATTATGTACCTAAGTTTTAATTAACAGCTTTTAATTTAAAAATAAAAAACACATTACACATTTTCTTTAAATAGAATATATTGAAGGTGATTACCCTCTCCTTGATTTAAAGACATTATTTCAGCCATTCATTACCACTTCACGCTGCAATAGTCGTGTCTGTTTTTCACTTTTTTTCCATGGTGTCATCATATCTGCTGAACCATTTAGTATTCACCTGAGTTTTACAATCTTCAGTTTCTAATCTGCCATAATCTGAATAAATGTATAAACAAGTCTATCAAAATAGTTTGAAAACTCCAAGAAAAACGGCCTTAAAAATTTTCTGTGAATAGAGTGTATGAACTTGAATGTACACAGCTCTCTACTGTGTAAAGTGGAGTGTTTTCATTTCACACAACTCCCATTGTTAAATTGTAGATTCTACATTTAGTCCCCCTGCCACATTAACCTGAACTGATTATTTTCTTTTTGTTTTGTGAATAAACTCTATCTTTCATTGCTATTTTCCAAAAAACAAACAAACAAACAAACAAACAAAAAACAGAGGGATATAAATGTATTCCTTCACTGGAAGGAAAGGAAGCTCTCTTTACTTAGGAAAGGAATTATCGTCAAGGAATAGAGAAATTAAGAGATTTTTGGAAGGTCTGAAGAGTACAGACTATATGATCATAAGGATAGCCAGTATGGAAAAACTAAAATGAATTTAACTCATCTTAAATTGTAAATGATTGGCTAACTTTCCCTAACTTGTTTCAGCATTTCGAGATAGATTAGAGAATCACCGTAATTTAGAAATTGTTTAAAAATTTAAAAAAAGAAATAAGATTTCAGAAAAGGTAAATGCCATTTCAAATTTCCTTCTAGCCTTTTCAATTCATATCACCTGGTGTGCCAAATTGGCAACATGATCCAGAAAGCATTAAGTGAGATGTGAGATGTTGAAATTCTGTAAATTCCTCTAAATCTGGGTCTTCTGTTACACACTAGCCTATCCACCATATATCCCCTCTTTCTGAAATGCTTCTTACCTGCTTATCTTGGTAACCAGTAAAATTCTCACTTATCCGATGGATAGGTGAGAATTGCCTTTTTATTATTTCCTCATTGATCCATCACCCCACTTATATCACATGAATTCAATTGCTTAGCTACTTGTTTGTCTTTTCTTACAGAATTTATGCTTCATGAAGGTAGGCATAATATAATCTCTTCACTGATATACCACCAATAAACAGTTGCCCAGCAATTAGCACACACTAAATTCTCAATGTATAGTTTATGACAAAATTAACACTATGATAAATGTTTATGCTTCTGCTCAAATTTGGATTTAGCCTTAAGATGTACTACAGCCCAGTAAGCAAGGAAAGAGACATATTGAAAGCTGAGGTGCCTGTTATGAAGAGGAAGATTTGACATGTTTCTAAGATTTTTTTATTCCTATCATCATCTTCTCCTGTGCCAAGAAAAGCTGTGAAGGACTGTGTAAAGGATGAAAAACTTGCCTTTTATTGCCTATGTACTATTTTAAGATTCTTTAAGCTGTAGAAAACAGGTAATAATGCAAATAAATTGGGTCCAGTGGACTAAAATTTATTACTTCCCTATGCATATGGGCCAGGTTTACATCTACTTATAAATGCATTTATCATTTCTGATTGCCTATCTTAAAAATATCTTTCAAATTGAACTAAATGAAAGATAAAAATGTATGTTATAAAAAATCTTTTTCTGAATGTCACATGATGCTGATTAAAAAAGCACATGAAGCTGACATGGTAGGCATCTTCCTGCCATTCTCAGCTTGTTCCTTGTAATCACCTTCTTTATCTAATAATAGCAGGCTGGCACACATTTTTTTAATGATAAAATGGTATTTAATCTTTCATTTTTAAAAGTAATATTAATTATGCAGTTTCATAAAAATAAAAGAAGGTGAAGATGTATGCCAACATCAATTTACAACTTTCTTTCATTTAATTAATATTATTTCATGTTTAATTTGAAGTGTGTTTTGCTCATCAACATGAAATGTTTAATTTATATGAAACTTCATTCAGAATACTGCCTCTGGTGAAGCAACAATTTATTCTAAGCTATGTACACACATATTGAATGAAGTATTCAGTTCACAGGGGATTTTGTTGCAAGCATCATTCACAATTAAGTTGAGCTCTCAATGATCCAGGCTAATTCTAAATAAATACATTACTTGGTAATTTATAGAATATGCAAATAGAGTGATTTTCAGCCTTTGATTATCTCTAGTTCCTACCAATTTAATTTCCTGATATTTGTCAAATCCACTGTTCAACTGATTTGAACTGGTAACATCCTTATTCATCTTCCTCATTGTCCTTACTCAGATCGTAACAGTAATCTCCTAGCTGTTCTCCCCAGATCTCTTTGCATCATCTGCAATACAGCCAGAGTAATCACTTCATTATCCCAGCACCTTGACATTCCCTCTTAATTCCTTTTCTTTTTTTACTTTTAGAGAGCACGAATTATACAATATTAATGCTCTACTTAAATGTTTAAATGACCCTCTTGTCACCTGCCCTTAACTCCACTCACACCCTGTGCTGCAGATTTCTATTTGCAGGTCCCGAAAGCTTTCTTAAATTCTATCCACACTCTTTCTGTAATATTCTTCAACACTCCATATTCCTTCCAATTCTGACTTATTCCTATTCATCCTTCAAATCCCAATTCAGAGCAACTTCTTCATAAAATCTTCCATGACAACTGCCTGATACAGATTTATTCTTCTGCGCTTCCAAAAAAACTCCATTTATGTGTAGTTCCTCATTATTCTGTAAATGTCTTAAGAACTAGGACTTTATTTTAGTTGTAATATTTTGACTGATTTGCCTGGATATTACTGGGAAATAATAAAATCCTTACAAATGCACTTTTTGTAAATGTGAACTTTTTTATGCAACCCAATTAAAGTCCCCAGTTGTGGTTATCCATACATAATTAAGAACACCAAATAATTTCAGGCTTTTTGGGAGGAAATAAACACAAACAATTTCAGAAACAGAAGACTAGGAGAAACAGTGGATTTTCTTTCTAAACATTTTATTATCTCCAATAAAATACTTGGGGAAAATTATATTTAAATGCTAAAGTTTTTTTATATCCAACGAATACATAATTTCTCCAAAATATACCAAGACCTTACTATTAATCAAATAATCATATATATAGGGTGTAAATGTTATTAAGATATCTCTCTGTCAATAAATTTCCTTCCAATATATTAAATTGATCCACATGAAACTGCCATCTTAGTAAGTCAAAATTAGTCAAGTGTTGACAATTTGATATGGTTCAAAGTAGTATTATGGAAATAGATAAAGAACTTAAAATATCGAAAGTAGAATGTCTAAAAATAGAAAGGCTTTGAATAGAATAAGAAATGCACTAAGAAAAAAGATGTGTAAAAACAATAATAATTTTAGGTGAAATTTAGAAAAGTCACAAATAGGCAATGGGAATTGAGCTAGATCATAAAGCACCTATACAATTTCAACCAATAAAAATGTTGGAAAAGTCACAATTAGAAAGAACATTAAAAAGGTTTTTCATGGAAAGTGGCAAGTCTCACTAAGGCTATTTTGGATGAAACAAATGAAAATATATTCAAATTAGCACTAAAGGAGGCTATATCTTATACCATGTGTCATCAAAAATTCAAAGATAAGAAACAAACTATACCTAGATCTGATGGGAATTTGACCTGGAAGTTGGAATGAAGTCTTATGTTGCCATATCTTGGGCATTAGATATTAATTGTTGCAGGATAACCAGACTGCTTGCATTCAAATGCCAGTTTACCCAGTCTATAGATACATGACCTTGAGTAAATCATTTACCATCTTTTTAAATGTAGGAAAATGGTTGTTGTGAGCATTAAATGCTGTTAACATATACATATGCAAAGTGACTAGATAGTGTGAGGCACACAGTAAGTGCTACAGAAGAATTTACTAATATTATACTTATTAGACTGTTCCAGTTTGCCTCCTTTTTTCTCCACTGACTGGATTTTACCAACTCATCTTGCTGGTTCTCAGCATGGAAGCCTCCTGTATCTTCTCTATAGCATGTAACTGCTTTCTCTCTGGCAAGATACTGCACTGGTTTTGAGTTAAATATATGTTTCCGATCCAGTTGGTCATAGATAGGAAATGAATGAAAAACTAGGATATGGTTAAATATATGTTTCTGATCCAGTTGGTCATAGATAGGAAATGAATGAAAAACTAGGATATGAAAAGCTTTAAGAATCTCTGTGAGTCAGACAATGAAATATAGCTTAAAATAAATATGCATGTTTTAATATCTAAAAAGTACTGAAGATAATGACTTAATGATTAGTCCAGGATAATCTTAAAAGTTTGTAAAAATGTGCAAGCAAATTAAAGGCCAATACTGAGGTCTGTAACTATCCTAATGAGAAATTTATACTCCTTTCCATGAGTAATAGGGAAACATGAAAGACTTTGGGCAAGACAGTGTTTGAAGATAATAACTTTGAAAGCAACGTGGAGATAGAAATAGATGGTGTAGAGACAGAAGGTTATGAAAGGAAAGAAGACATCTAGTGCAGGGTTTAACCAACATGGTTCACACAGAAAAATCAGTAATTATGAGAAAAAGCTGAATTCTATATCACCTACTGATGTGTGAAACAAGAATTACCTATAGCTGTGTAGCAAAGATAGTTCTCCTTTCTAAAAGTATATAAAAATACATTAATGTGTCCACATCACCAGGATGGCTATAAAGATCAAATTAAATCATATATATGGTCATATATATGCATATATTTGTATACATACATATATGTGTGTGTGCTCATATTTACATGTGTATATATACGTGTGTGTGCATGTGTACATATGTTTATGTATGTATATACACATATATATAATTTTGAAGATTAAATAATGACACTGAAAGGCATTTACTAATGCTTATTTACTATCTGAAACCTACTCTCTAATAAAATCAATTCCCAAGGACAGCATTTGTTCTATAATGTATTCAATAGTAGTAGAAGCTCAAGCATCACTCATATTTCTACATTAAAAACTTAATTCCAGAAGACTTGTAGCACAAATTCTAGCTGAAAATAAATCTTTCTTCTCAACAAAACTTTTGCTTTCTCTCTTCTATACTTGTAGTACGTTCAGATTTTTAAAAAACAGATGATTGAAGCTAGAAGTGTAAAAAGAATTTTACAAACATTTTGATACAGCTGCAGTGATTGCAAATAAATTAGCTGATAAATCCTCAGCGTTCAGCCTTTGATAAACCCCAAATATGCTCTGTTACATCTAGAATTTATTCCACTTCTGGAAGCCCTTAAACTTTTCAAATATGACTGGTTTTAAAATCACTTGAGGAGTCTGCTAACAGGGCCGAATAGGAACAGCTCTGGAGTGCAGTTCCCAGCAAGAGTGATGGAGAAGGTGAGTGATCTCCACATTTCCAACCGAGGTACCAGGTTTAACTCAATGGGATTGGTTAGTCCGTGGGTGTAGCCCGAGTAGGGCAAACCGAGGCAGGGTAGGGCGCTGCCTCACCTGAAGTACAACTGGTCAGAGGACAAACCTCCTACCTAACATAAACGATCAGGGACTCGGGGACTTTTCCAGCCACTCTGGCACACCAGTTCAGATTCTGTGCTTCTCCCATGGTCTTTTTTTTTTAATTATATATATATATATATAAAATTGTATTTTAGGTTCTGTGGTACATGTGAAGAACATACAGGATTGTTGCATAGGTACATACATGGAAATGTGGTTTGCTGCCTCCATCCCCATCACCTATATCTGGCATTTCTCCACATGTTATCCCTCCCCAACTCCCTACCACCCACTGGCCCTCCCTAGTTCCACTCCACAAACCTCAGTGTGTGATCCTCCCCTCCCTGTGTCCATGTGCTCTCATTGTTCAACACCCACTTATGACTGAGAACATGCGGTGTTTGATTTTCTGTTCTTATGTCAGTTTGCTGAGAATGATGGTTTCCACCTTCATCCATGTCCCTACAAAGGACATGAACTCATCATTTTTTTATGGCTGCATAGTATTCCATCGTGTATATATGCCACATTTTCCCTGTCCAGTCTTTCATCCATGGGCATTTGGGTTGCTTCCAAGTCTTTGATATTGTAAACAGTGCTGCAATGAACATTCGTGTGCATGTGTCCTTATAATAGAATGATTTATAATCCTTTGGATATACACCTAGTAATGGGATTGCTGGGTCAAATGAAATTTCTATTTCTAGGTCCTTGAGGAATCGCCACACTGTCTTCCACAATGCTTGAATGAATTTACACTCCCACCAACAGTGTAAAACTGTTCCTATTTCTCCACATCCTTTCTAGCATCTGTTGTCTCTAGATTTTTTAATGATCACCATTCTAACTAGCATGAGATGGTATCTCAATGTGGTTTTGATTTGCATTTCTTTAATGACCAGTGACGATGAGCATTTTTTCATATGTTTCTTGGCCTCATAAATGTCTTCTATTGAAAAGTGTCTGTTCATATCCTTTGCCCACTTTGGAATGGGTTTGTTTTTTTCTTGTAAATCTGCTTTAGTTATTTGTAGATTCTGGATATTAGCCCTTTGTCAGATGGGTAAATTGCAAAATTTTTTTCCCATTCTGTTGGTTGCCAATTTACTCTAATGATTGTTTCTTTTGCTGTGCAAAAGCTCTGGAGTTTAATTAGGTCCCATTTCTCTATTTTGGCTTTTGCTGCCAATGCTTTTGGTGTTTTAGTCATGAAGTCCTTGTCTATGCCTATGTCCTGAATGGTTTTGCCTAGATTTTCTTCTAGGGTTTTTATGGTGTTAGGTCTTATGTTTAAGTCTTTAATCCATCTGGTGTTAATTTTAGTGTAAGGTGTCAGGAAGGGGTTCAGTTTTTGCTTTCTGCACATGGCTAGCCAGTTTTCCCAACACCATTTATTAAACAGGGAATAATTTCCCCACTGCTTATTTTTGTCAGATTTGTCAAAAATCAGATGGCTGTAGATGTGTGGCGTTGTCTCCAAGGCCTCTGTTCTGTTCCATTGGTCTATATCTCTGTTTTGGTACTACTACCATGCTGTTTTGATTACTGTAGACTTGTAGGATAGTTTGAAGTCAGGTAGTCTGATGCCTCCAGCTTTGTTCTTTTTGTTTAGAATTAACTTGGCTATGTGGGGCTCTCTTTTGGTTCCATAGGAAGTTTAAGGTGTTTTTTTCCAGTTCTGTGAAGAATGTCATTTGTAGCTTGATGGGGATAGTGCTGAATCTATGAATTACTTTGGGCAGTATGGCCATTTTCATGATATTGATTCTTCCTAACCATGAGCTTGTAATGTTTCTCCATCTGTTTGTGTTCACTCTTATTTCATTGAGCAGTGGTTTGTAGTTCTCCTTGAAGAGGTCCTTTACATTCTTTGTTAGTTGTATTCCTAGGTATTTTATTCCTTTGTAGCAATCGTGAATGGCAGTTCGTTCTTGATTTGGCTCTCTTTAAGTCTGTTATTGGTGTATAGGAATGCTTGTGATTTTTGCACATTGATTTTGTATCCTGAGACTTTGCTGAAGTTGCTTATCAGTTTCAGGAGATTTTGGGCTGAGATGATGGGGTCTTCTAAATATACAATCATGTTGTCTGCAAATAGACAATTTGACTTCCTCCTTTCCTAATTGAACACCCTTTATTTTTTTTCTTGCCTAATTGCTCTGTCTAGAACTTCCAATACTATATTGAATAAGAGTGGTGAGAGAGGGCCTGCTTGTCTAGTGCCAGATTTCAAAGGGAATGCTTCCAATTTTTGCCCATTCAGTATGATATTGGCTGTGGGTTTGTCATTAATAACTTTTATTATTTTGAGATGCATTCTGTTGATACCTAGTTTATTGAGAGTTTTTAGTATAAAGGGCTGTTGAATTTTGTCGAAGGCCTTCTTTGCATCTATTGAGATAATCATGTGGTTCTTGTCTTTGGTTATGTTTATGTGGTGAATTACATTTATAGACTTGCATATGTTGAGCCAGCCTTGCATCCCTGGGATGAAGCTTACTTGGTCATGGTGGATAAGCATTTCGATGTGCTGTTGCAATCGGTTTGCCCGTATGGTATTGAAGATTTTTGCATTTATGTTCATCATGGATATTGGCCTGAAGTTTTATTTTCTTGCTGAGTTGCTGCTGGGAATGAAGACACAATGTACCAGAATCTCTGGTACACATTTAAAGCAGTGTCTAGAGGACAATTTATAGCAATAAATGCCCACATGAGAAGCACAGAAGGATCTAAAATCAACACCCTATCATCAAAATTGAATGAGCTAGAGGAGCAAGATCAAAAAAACTCAAAAGCTAGCAGAAGACAATAAATAACTAAGATCAGAGGACAAACGAAGGAAATAAAGACACAAGAAAACCTTTCAAAAAATCAGTAAATCCAGGAGCTGGTTTTTTTTAAAAGATCAACAAAATAGACAGACCACTAGCCAGATCAATAAAAAGAAAAGAGAGCATAATCAAATAGATGCAATAAAAAATGATAAAAGGGGATATCACCACAGCTTCCACAGAAATACAAACCACCATCAGAGATTACTACAAACAACTCTATGCACATAAATCAGTGAACCTGGGAAAAATGGATAAATTCCTGGACACTTTCATCCTACCAAGCCTAAACCAGGAAGAAGTAAAAAACCTGAATAGACCAATAACAAGGGCTGAAGTTGAGGCAGCAATTAATAGCCTACCAAACAAAAAAAGCCCAGGTCCAGATGGGTTCACAGCTGAATTCTACCAGACATACAAAGAGGAGCTGGTACCACTCCTTCTGAAACTATTCCAAACAATCCAAAAAGAGGGAATCCTTCCTAAATCTTTTTATGAGACCAACATCTCCCATTGTCTTTACAGCCTGCAGACCAGGAGATTTCCACCAGGCTGACAAGTGCTTCAGGTTTCCAGCACAGATCTGAGTGGCCATTCAAGCTGGCTCAGTGAATTTTCAGCACAAATCTGGGTAGCCATTTTGGCTGGCTCCTGGAACACCTGTGAGACAGAGCCTCCCACTACCCTGAAATAAGGGGAGCTGAAGGAAGGGAGTCAAGTGATCCAGCTCCACGGGTCCCACCTCCACAGAGACCAGCAAACTGAAACCCTCTGGCTTGAGAGTTTCACAGCCAGCACAGCAGTTTGAGCCCAACCTGGAATGGTTGAGCTCAGTTGGAGGAAGGGCATTTGCCATTGCTGAGGCAGTATAACCTTGCCTGTGTAAACAAAAGTGTGAGGAAGTTTACACAGCAGCTGCACGGAGCCCGCGGCAGCTCAGGATTACCTCTGCAGGCAGACTGTGACTAGATCCCTCCTTGCTGGGCAGGGCATCTCTGAAAAAGGCAGCAGCACATCAGACACTTATAAATAAAACCCAAACTTCCCGGGACAGAGCACCTGGGAAAAGGGGCGGTTGTGAAATCCACTGTATCAGACTTAAACATCCCTGCCCAGTGGCCCAAAAAGGAAGAATGGAGCTCCCAGCACAGCTCTCGAACTCTGATAAGGGACAGACTGCCTCCTCAAGTGGCTCCCTGACCTCCATATATCCAAAAAGACACCTAATACGGGAGAGCTCTGGCTGACATCTGGCAGGTACCCTTCCGGGACAAAGCTACCAGAGAAAAGAACAGGCAGCAATCCTTGCTGTTCTGCAGCCCCTGCGGGTAATTCCCAGGTAAGCAGGGTCTGGAGTAGACCTCCAGCAATTCTGCAGCAGAGGGGCCTGTTAGAAGGAAAACTAAAAACAGAAAGAAATGGCTTCAACATCAACAGAAAGGACGTCCACTCAGACACTCCATCCTAAAGTCACCAACTTAAAGACCAAAGGTAGACAAATCCATGAATATGGGAAGAAATCAGCACAAAAAGGATAAAATCACCAAAAACCAGAACACCTCTCCTCCTCCAAGTGATCACAACTCCTCACCAGAAAGGGAACAAAACTGGATGGAGAATGAGTTTGACGAATTGACAGTAGCAGGCTTCAGAAGGTGGGTAATTACAAATTTCTCTGAGCTAAAGAAACATGTTCTAACCCAATGGAAAGAAACTAGGAACCTTGAACAAAGGTTAGACAAATTGCTAACTAGAATAACCAGCTTAGAAAAGAAAATAAACAACTTGATGGAGCTGAAAAACACAGCACAAGAACTTCGTGAAACATACATAAGTTTTGACAGCATAATTGATCAAGCAGAAGAAAGGATATCAGAGATTGAAGATTAACTCAATTAAATAAAACAAGAAGGCAAGATTAGAGACTAAAGAGTGAAAAGAGATGAACAAAGTCTCCAAGAAATATGGGATTATGTGAAAAGACCTAATCTATGTTTGATCGGTGTACCAGAATGTGATGGGGAGAATGAATCCAAGCTGGAAAATACTCTTCAGGATATTATCCAGGAGAACTTCCCTAACCTAACATGGCAGGCCAACATTTAAATCCAGGAAATACAGAGAACACCACAAAGATATTCCTCAAGAAGAGCAACCCCAAGGCACATAATCATCAGATTCACTAGTGTTGAAATGAAGGAAAAAATGCTAAGGGCAGCCAGAGAGAAAGGTTGGGTTACCCACAAAGGGAAGCCCATCAGACTCACAGCAGATCTCTTGACAGAAACCCTACAAGTCAGAAGAGAGGGGAGTCAATAGTCAACATCCTTAAAGAAAAGAACTTTGAACCCAGAATTTCACATCCAGCAAAACTAATCTTCATAAGTGAAGGAGAAATAAAATCCCCTATGGACAAGCAATTACTGAGAGATTTCATCATCACCAGGCCTGCCTTACAAGAGCTCCTGAAGGAAGCACTAAACATGAAAAGGAACAACCAGTACCAGCCACTGCAAAAACATATGAAACAGTAAAGACCATTGACACAATGAAGAAACTGCGTCCACTAACGAGCAAAACAACCAGCTGGTATCAAAATGGCAGGACCAAATTCACAAATAACAATATTAACCTTAAATTTAAATGGGTTAAATGCCCCAATCAAAAGACACAGACTGGCAAATTGGATAAAAAGTCTAGACCCTATGGTGTGCTGTATTAAGGAGACCCATCTCATGCGCAAAGACACACATAGACTCAAAACAAAGGGATGGATGAAGATTTACCAAGCAAGTGGAGAGCAAAGAAAAGCAGGGGCTGCAATCCTAATCTATGAGAAAACAGACTTTAAACCAACAAAGATCAAAAGAGACAAAGAAGAGCATTACATAATGGTAAAGGGATAAATGCAACAAAAAGAGCTAACTGCCCTAAATATGTATTCAGCCAATAGAGGAGCACCCAGATACATAAAGTAAGTTTGTAACAACCTACAAAGAGATTTAGACTCCCACACAATAATAATGGAAGACTTTAACACTCCACTGTCAATATTAGACAGATCAACAAGACAGAAAATTAACAAGGATGTCTAGGACTTGAACTCAGATCTGGACCAAGTGGACCTAGCACACATCTACAGAACTCTCCACTCCAAATCCACAGATCAGAACCACATTGTGCTTACTCTAAAACTGACCACAAAATTAGAAGTAAATCACACCTCAGCAAATGCAAAAGAATGGAAATCATAACAACCAGTCTCACAGACCACAGTGCAATCAAATTAGAACACAGGATTAAGAAACTGACTCAAAACCACACAACTACATGGAAAATGAACAACTTGCTCCCAAATGACTACTGGATAAATAATGAAATGAAGGCAGAAATAAACACGTTCTTTGAAACCAATGAGAAAGAAGACACAATGTACTAGAATCTCTGGGACACATTTAAAGCAATGACTAAAGGGAAATTTATAGCACTAAATGCCCACATGAGAAGTGAGGAAAGATCTAAACTCAACACCCTAACTCACAATTAAAAAAACTAGAGGAGCAAGATCAAACAAATTTCAAAAGCTAGCAGAAGACAAGAAATAACTAAGATCAGAGCAGAATTGAAGGAGAAAGAGACACAAAAAAAGTTCAAAAAATCAATAAATCCAGGAGCTGGTTTTTTGAAAAGAATCAACAAAATAGATAGACCCCTAGCCAGACTAATAAAAATGAAAAAAGAGAAGAATCAAATAGATGCAATAAAAAATAGTAAAGGGGATATCACCACCAATTCCACAGAAATACAAACTACCATCAGAGATTACTACAAACACCTCTATTCAGATAAACCAGTAAATCTAGAAGAAATGGATAAATTCCTGGCCACTTATGCCCTCCCAAGACCTAAACAGGAAGACCTGAATCCCTGAATAGACTAATAACAAGATCTGAAGTTGAGGCAGCAATTAATAGCCTACCAACCAAAAAGAGTCCAGGTCCAGACTGGTTCACAGCTGAATTCTACCAGGTGTATAAAGAGGAGCTGGTACCAATCCTTCTGAAACTATTCCAAATGATACAAAAAGAAGGAATTTTCCCTAACTCATTTTATGAGACCAACATGATCTTGGCAGAGACACAACTATAAAAGAAAATTTCAGGCAAATATCCATGATGAACATTCATTCAAAAATCTTCAATAAAATACTGGCAAACCAAATGCAACAGCACATCAAAAAGCTTATCCATCATGATCAAGTAGGCTTCATTCCAGGGATGCAAGTCTGGTTCAACAAACACAATTCTATATATGTAATCCATCACATAAACAGAACCAAAGACAAAAACCACATGATTATCTCAATAGATGCAGAGAAGGCCTGTGACAAAATTCAACAGCCTTTATGCTAAAAACTCTCAATAAAGTAGGTATCAATGAAACATATCTCAAAAAAATAAGAGCTGTTTATGACAAACCCACAGCCAATGTCATACTGAATGGGCAAAAACTGGAAGCATTGTCTTTGAAAACTGTCACTAGACAAGGGTGTCCTCTCTCACTACTCCAATTGAACATAGTATTGGAAGCTTTATCCAGAGCAATCAGGCAAGAAAAAGAAATAAATGATATTCAATTAGGAAAAGAAGAAGTCAAATTGTCTCTGATTGCAGATGACAAGATTGTATATTTAGAAGACCCCATCATCTCAGCCCAAAATCTCCTTAATAAGTAACTTCAGCAAAATCTCAGAATACAAAATCAATCTGTAAAAATCACAAGCATTCCTATACACCAATAACAGACAAACAGAGAGCCAAATCATGAGTAAACTCCCATTCATGATTGCCACAAAGAGATAAAATACCTAGGAATACAAGTAACAAAGGATGTAAAGGACCTCTTCAAGGAGAACTACAAACCACTGCTCAAGGAAATAAGAGAGGACACAAACAGATGGAAAAACATTCCATGCTCACAGTTAGGAAGAATCAATATCCTGAAAATGGCCATACTGCCTAAAGTATTTTACAGATTCAATGCTATCCTCATTAAGCTACCATTGGTCTTCTTCACAGACTGGATAAAACCACCTTAAACTTCATATGGAACCAAAAAAGAGCCCGCATAGCCAAGGCAATACTAAGAAAAAAGAACAAAGCTGGAGGCATCATGCTACCTGACTTCAAACTATACTACAAGGCTACTGTAGTCAAAACAGCATGGTACTGGTACCAAAACAGAGATATAAAACAATGGAACAGAACAGAGGCCTCAGAAGTAATGCCACACATCTACAACCATCTGATCTTTGACAAACCTGACAAAAACAAGCAGTGGGGAAAGGATACCTTGTTTAATAAATGATGTTGGGAAAAGTGACTAGCCATGAGCAGCAAGATGAAACTGGACCCCTTCCTTACACCTTATACAAAAATTAACTCCAGATGGGTTAAAGATTTGAACATAAGACCTAACACCATAAAAACCTTATAAGAAAACCTAGGCAATACCATTCAGGACATAGGCATAGGCAAGGACTTCATTACTAAAACACCAAAAGTAATGGGAACAAAAGCCAAATTAGACAAATGAGATCTAATTAAACTCCAGAGCTTCTGCACAGCAAAAGAAACAATCATTAGAGTGAACTGGCAACCAACAGAATTGGAAAAAAATTTTGCAATCTACCCATCTGACAAAGGGCTACTATCCAGAATCTACAAAGAACTAAAACAAATCTACAAGAAACAAACAAACAACTGCATCAAAAAGTGGGCAAAAGATATGAACGGACACTTGCAAAATAAGATATTTATGCATCCAACAAACATATGAAAGAATGTTCATTGTCACCGGTCATTAGAGAAATGCAAATCAAAACCACATTGAGAAACCATTTCATGCCAGTTAGAATAGCGATCATTAAAAAATCAGGAGAAAACAGATGCTGCAGAGGATATGGAGAAATAGGAATGCTTTTACACTGTTAGTGGGAGTGTAAATTAGTTCAACCATTGTGGAAGACAGTGTGGTGATTCCTCAAGGATCTAGAAATAGAAATACCATTTGACCCAGCAATCCCATTACTGGGTATACACCCAATGGATTATAAGTTGTTGTATCATAAAGACACATGCACATGTATGTTCATTGTGGCACTGTTTACAATAGCAAAGATGTGGAACCAATCCAAATGCCCATCAGTGATAGACTCGATAAAGAAAATGTGGCACATATACACCATGGAATACTATGCAGCCAAAGAAAAGAATGAGTTCATGTCCTTTGCAGGGACGATGAATCTGGAAACTATCATTCTCAGTCAACTGACACAAGAACAGACAATCAAACACCACATGTTCTCACTCATACATGGGTGTTGAACAATGAGAACACATAGACACAGGGAGGAAAACATCACAAACCAGGGTCTATTGGGGGCTGGGGGGCTTGGGGAAGGATATCAGGTGGTGGGGAGACTGGGGAGAGATAACATTATGAGAAATACCTAATGTAGGTGACTGGGGGATGGAGGCAGCAAACCACCATGGCAGTGTATACCTATGTAATAATCCTGCAAGATCTGCACATGTACCCCAGAACTTAAAGTACAATATATATGTGTATACACATATATATACACACACATATATACACACACATATACACTTATGTGTACATATGTATGTGTATATATATGTATGTATATATATGTGTGTATATATGTGTGTGCGTGTGTATATATATATATATCACTTGAAGAACCTTAAATAAATAAATATTCAAGGGCCAATACTGTTCTACTCTGTTCAATTCCTGAGTTTTGCTATTATGACTTCATTCTTTCCATTCTTCTGCCTTTTGTTAAAGACATCCCTTCAGAATGAATTATTTTGTTTCATCATTTCTTTTTCTCCTATGTCAGCAGTATCCTAAAATATACTGCTTTAGCAAAATACAAGAATATTTAAATACATATTCTAGTGTTATTCTTTCTAAAAATTAAGTCAGTGTTAGCATGTGTTTGCTTGAACACTTTATAAAATACGTAATGACTAAAGGCTACTGTTCAGGCAAACAGAGAAATCACACTAAGAGTAGATGGGAATATTTATTTCATTGACAGTTCTTGAAAGTCATAAGACTTTTTCTTGAAGTCTAATTCAATAATTATTTATGGAACAGTACATATATGAAGTACACAGTGCTTAGAAGTAAAATCCCCATAAATAATGCCATTATTATTATTGTTACTGGAAATAAATCTCACCATTTTGCTGGAGAGTGAATATGAAAAAAGTTATTTTAATGTTTAGTGAACAAAAAGATACTAAACTAAAGCACAAATTTGTTGGTCATGGCTACTTTATAATACCTCAAACTTACCCAAAATGTGAGTCATCTTAAAAGGATTAATAGTAATTTTTGGCCTTGAAGCTAACATATTATTTTGAGTTCAAATCAAATTTAAGCATTTTATTGCAATGATTTTGTGCATCTGAAGGTCAGCAGAATGCTGAAAATGAATTATTTTTAACAAATCAATATTGTTCTCTGAAATTCTGAATCTCTGAGAAGAGTTGATAAGCCATGGTTTCTAACTATGCATTCTTGCCTAGTGTTTTGAGACTTCAAATGCATTCTTGCCTAGTATTATGAGACTTCAAATCAACAAAACAAAGTTTGCCATAATATCCTCCTCCTCCTTTGTTTAAAATCCTTGTGCTGCTTGCATGTTCTGTTCTTGCAGAAACAGTTAATACAGTCTTTATCAGGGTTGACAGGGAATACAATTTTCTGATATTACAGATGGCTAATATCTATTATGTGTCAATGTTCTAAATGCTTTTATATATATGAATGCATTTAATACTCACAAAAATCTATTTAAAAGACACTCTTGGTACCACTGTATTATATGTAGGAAAACAGAAGCAAGGTGGTGTTATACAACTTGCTGAAGGTAACATACCTAGAGCCCAGACTATAGGCTCTAGTGTCCATATCCTTACCATTTACTCTGTACAATACTTCAATTAGCACAAAGGATAATTTAGTTAAATACCAGATGTACTCAAGTAATATTACTAAAGATATTGATAATGTTTTGTATAACCAAATGCAAAAGCACAAAATAAGAAGAGCAGTTTATGAGTTATAATCATGTCAAAAACTTGGACTTCTTGACTATGATTCAATAGTATAATATGTTGCTTATTGTTCTACATGTGTAGGATACAAAAATAAATTATTATATGCTTTAATTATTTTTCTTAAATCTTGATTAAATATATGTTTGCACCAGAGGACACAAGTCTTAATTCTTAATGAAAACCCTATTAATTACCACAATATTTACATTACATTTACTTTTTGAATCTTGTCATGCAGAGTTAAGTTTCTTTCCAAGTCTATCTAAAAAGGGCAAAAATCTATGTTGTCATCCAAGGACTATTAACATGTATGCTTGAGACCATTAATTCCTGTAGTAAGCAACTACATTTGTTAAAATGTTTGCTGTAGAAAAATATATTTGTTCTCTTCAAGTTGTTCATCTCCTTTGTCATAGAGAGTTGATTTTATTCACTAAGCCCATTAGTGAATAAAATATTATCCCACTGACTCTCACCTTACTGATCTTTTCATGATTAATTTAATCAATTATAGGAAATCCTGCTGATTCCCATAAAATAGGAGAAATTCCTTAAGGTCTTCTTTCTTGAAAGAAAAAAAAGGATTTATTTGGTAAGTTTAATAAATGAATGGTCCTAACAGATGAACCTCAGAACCCAATGCAGAATCTTGATTTTTCCACCTCAGTAAGACACTAACAACATAGAAGTTACTTGAAATAAGGGACCCAGTAAGAATGACCACGAACCATGTTCTTTGCTAAAGAGTTGAAATAAGTGGAATTATTTAATCTAGGGGAAAAAGAACCTAAAGACAAAGAATAATAACGTTTGAATACATTAATTAACTCATAATGAAATCTATTTTCTATTCTTGTTGAACATGCTATGCTTCCCTTGATGCAGTCTTAAATTGTAACATAGCCATTTTTTCTATGTGCCCGTGTATACACACACATATGTATATGTATATTCATTTATTTAGAGAACCCCTATGTGATAAACATTTTTATTACTCTTATTATCTATAATGATGATGATCCTTTTATGAAATTAAAATAATGAAAATAAAAAAATAAACTAAGGTATACAACTCATGAGTGGAGAAATTTGGATTTCAACTAGACAGTCTAGTTCAGAGTCCACCTTTTACACGGCACTGTCTCGCATAATAGAACTATTTAAACAGTTGAAGGTCTGTTATGTCAAAAGGGTTGTAGGTTTTACTAACAGGATAACTTATGCCCACTCATCTTAGTTTCAGAACTAGACAAAACCCAAAAGAAGAGAAACAGTGAGCTATTGGAGCCAGCCTGTTTCTTACTAAGAAAGCAGCATCAATACTTTGGGGCAAGGTTTCTCAACTTTGGCATGACTGACATTTGGGACTGGAAAATTCTTTGCTACAGAGGCCTCTGTGTACTTCAGGGTATTAGCAGCATCCCTTTCCTCTAGCCCCTAGATTCCAGTAGCAACCCCTCAGTCATGATAACTAAAAATGCCTCCAGACATTACCAAATGTGCCCTAGAGGTCAGAATTACCTTTATTGAGAATCACTGCTTTAGAGACAAGGATAAAATTTTCCCTTTTCAATACAAGAGAAAGTTTACCAGAATAGAAGGTTTAGTTAGAAAGAATGAATAAGGTCTAGTATTTCCTAGCACAACAGGGTGACTATAGTCAGATGTAATTTAATTGTATATTTTAAAATAGCTTGAAGAGTATAATTGGATTGTATGTAAGTAACACAAAGGGTAAATGCTTGAGGTGACATGTACTGCTTACCCTGTTGTGATTATTACACTTTGCATGTCTATATCCAAAATATCTCATGTAATCCATAAATAGATACATTTAGTACATATCCACAAAAATTAAAAATAAAAAAACTACAGAAGACAAAAACATATAAAAAAGGGAGAAGCAGGATACAGCCAAAGCTTGATTAAAAAGTAAAAATTACCTAAAGTAACTGATACACATCCAGAAGCAAAAAATAAAAATAAAGGTACATTTTGAAAGGAAAGGTACTATCTCTCTAATTTCAAGGTCTCATTTCCCTTTTCCACTCATCCCCATCTAAGAAGAATGACAAGGGCACAAGTCCACTTTCTGTGGACTCCTAATAACCTGTTTTTATTATACCAGTAACATTAACTCATTGCAGAAGAACAGATACGCCAAAAGAAGAAACAATTGTTAAAAGTCTTTGTATACATCCTACCAGAACAAGACTTTTCTAAAATGTCAAAAACCACAGATGTTGGTGATGATGCAGAGAAAAGGGAACAGCTATACACTGGCAAAAATATTTTTTAAGAACAAGAATAGAACCTGTCACAAAAAAATAATAAAGGTTCCAAGTGTCTATGAACATTATAGAGCAAACAGGGCTTATTCTATCATCTCCTTCATTCTCCACCAGAAACAGCAAGTGTATAAAACTGCCATCGCTCCCTGCTGTGGCCATAGCAGGTGTCACCAGTTGATGGCAATATTTTCCTGCCAAGCTTAGATGCAGCTTCAGATTCCCATCAGCATTGCATTCTAGGCAAAACCTATCACTAATCAGAGTTGACATGTGAGACAAACTCAATTTTTCATACCTGTTACAGATGCTATGGTTCTCCTGATGCATTCTGAGACTAACAACCACTTTTGGCAATCACATAAACTGTTAACTCATAGTGAGCTTATTTTTCTACCAGATATCTAAGCATCATTTTATCTATGTTGATCCAAAGGTAAGTTTGGGACACTATAAAATGTTATTTTACTAGAGAAGCTCTTGTTTTTAATTTGTGGTTAAACCCATGGAGATATTTGTAACTGGTTCCCAAACAATAGAATTCAATTACATTGCCAGCCTCAAGTCAGCTAAAAATTTGATAAGAATTCTTATCTCTTCCTTACATAAATTAATAAAAATGTTCAATTCGACAGATTCGCATTGCTTGAGAAACTTCACAGTTTTATACCAGTCCATTTCTGCATACCATTGACTCTATATTTAATCAACAAACATTTGCTGAATAGAATCTCTTAATAGTCTTTTACAAATGATTACTAACTATCCAAGTATAGCTTCCAGTCTATTATTTGATATCAGAAATCCTTGTCAAAAACTTTGGTGAAGTCCAGAAACCTTATCCACCATATTTCCTAATCTACTCTCAAAGACAGAAGCAAGGTTAATATAATGTTACCTTGACAAGAGTAAGTAGTAAAGAACTGGATTTACTGATCATTATATGATTAAATAATGATTATTTTCAATCAATCCAATTCTTTACTACTTACTCTTGTCAAGGTTATCAAAACTCTAAGGTTACACAAAGATGTTTATAATCTGAAGTGGTGATTCAAATATAAAAACATGTCAATTTCAAATGAAATCTATCAGAGATCTAAAATCTAAATAAGATCTTTCTGGAACACAATTCTAAACCCTGCATAAGACAAAAGGCCTCCCTACTTTGTCTGAATTTTGGGGGCACTAACATTATTGACATTTCCACTGGTTTCTAGCTTTAGGCTTCAGTGGAAAGCACTTAGTGAACTATCCTGCCATCTGCTAAGGGCTAACAAACTAGAAATTGATGGTTAGATGATCGTCTAGCTGAAATGGCCTCTCTAACATTAGGAAAGTTTCTGAGGCCAACCCACCCCACGTTGTGCTTCTACTTCTACAAAATCTTTTAGAATTCTCTCTCCCCTTATTTTCCACCCCCTTACTTTTCCTCTCTCCCTTCCTTCCTAGAGGCAAAAACCGAATCCTTTGTTTTCTCTCTCAAATATATATATTTGTTTTCCTTCTGCCCTCAAGATATCTTTTATAAAGACACTTTTCTAAAATAGAAGAGGGCAAAAAAAAGGATAATTCATATAATTACCAAGAAGACAGGACACTATGAATTACTAAAGTAAACTGAACGTCAGAATAAAAGCAATGCAAATCTACTGAAATACGGCAACCGACATCCTGCTTCAGTATGAGGAAGATAAGAGGAACTGATCTGGACCATGGCAAATGAAAAAGGGCATGCCGGCCTAAAAGGGACAGCTGTTATTTAGCTACAAGAAAGTGTTTGACATGCGAGCACACTGATCTGGTCTCATGAGAGAATCTGGGAATCCACACTGTATGCAAAATCTCCTAAGTTTAAAATATTGGTTTATTTTAATGTATGATTCATGTCAAAGTAAATATGTCTGTAGGCTGCATAAGGCCTGGGAAAACCAGTGGGCCACCACTGTTCTAAACAAAAAATGTGTCTTTTAAAGTTAATTCTTGTGCCAGCTGTTAAGCAAATAAAATTTTCACAAACACCCACATTATCTACATTTTAAATGCCAGAGAAAGCAATTCAGAGAGATGTAGCTAGTAATTTGTAAAATTCAGAGCTAACACAAGAAGGAGCCAATATGAAATGGCCATCGAATTTCCAAGTTTGCATCATGCAATTCAGCTTATTTCATATGTACCCAGCTTTAAGCTTTTCTTTAAAGAGGCACATCAACTATATGCACTGTTATCACAATGATGCATTAGCAGTAAGGGGAAGCAATAAGGCAAACTGACCACTCTTCTTGACCTTGTTATTTTTCTCAGCATTGAAAGTTATCACTGTGCAACATATGATTTCTGTCCTTATCAGGATCGTCGGTTAAAAAGTGAACAGTTTTCAACTGCAATAATCTAACAGGCAATTACCTTCTTCGCTATCACACAGAATACAACTTTTCAAATATGTGAAGAAAACTAAAAGACACTCTCTAGTGCCTCTTAAAAGGTGCTTTTTAAATTCTTTCCATTGTTCTGTGGTTTTCTGCATTTATTTTGCTTGTTTAACACTCAGGGTGTCTTCTCCCCCATTTAGTCATCATACTCTTTATGGCATGAAAGGAGAATTGATCTTCCTAGAAGAAAGCACTGTGTGATTTTAATAAATGGGCACATTATGTAACTGGAATGAATATTCTCTAAAACTTTTGGTGTAATTTATAACAGGCTTTCATCACAGATAAAGCTGAAGTCAATCCTCAAAGACTCAAATATCTTTTGTGAAAAAAACAAAGTCACACTAAAGATGAATTTGTACCACCAGAATTACTTTTTACCTGAAAGTGGAAATAGAACAAACTGCACAAACATCTCTCAGTCCACAGGAGTTAAATGAAATTCATATCCTACAATTCCTTTGAGACATACTATTTTTATCCTTTCTTTCTCCCTGAAATATCTTTCGTATTTTTAAGTACCTTGATTATTTTTGTAGCTAATAATAATTACAGTCATCATAATGACAAAAGTCTTAGGCAGTAAATGAAAGATAAAATTAACTACTGAGTTTCTGGAAAGGGAGTGCATTGTTCCTAGCTAAAGATTAAGGAAAGATTTGCTCTTAATAACAATGTTTAACACAGCTGTGCACATTTTTATGCCTACCTGCACAGTGCCAAGAGAAAAACACAAGCCAAGGGGAAATCTAGCAATAAGGCTGAGTTTCACTAAAGCCACGTTTATGTTTGTTAACATTTTGCAAGGTTTTCACAGAGATTTCTATTATGTAATAATATCAAATATATTACGGAAACTCCTTTTACTTTTCTCTTAGCTGAATAAAATGACAGATATTTTAAAGGAATGAAAAACTGACTTGCGTGACTCTGAGTGTGTTCAACTCGACATGTTTAGGAATCCCATTTTCTGAGCTCTAGAGTCCCTCTTCCACTGTCAGTTAAGTGTCCTGGTTGAACCCCCAGGAACCCATCTACTGTTTAGGTCCAGTAAAATATGGTACCTGAGAAAAGAATGAATCCTGCTTATTGTTATGCTACAGAAGGGAATCCTGGTGGCTTTGAAGGTTAATGTGCCACAGCAAAGGCCACAGCTATTTAAGCAGAAGTTATTAGTGCCGTAGCGTAATGGTCTGTCAGCATTTGTCTGGTCCTAGCCTCCATCCATCTGTTCAGAATCTGCATCCAACTCCATACCGGCCATCCGGAGCATATCTCAGAGACAATTAGAGGGAATTGGTCAGTATTTCCATAACCCTCACCTCAAGTATACTAGTTGGGGAGATGCATTTAAAAATAGTTGTTCTTCTTTATCCAAAGACTAAATCCTTGTTTGTGTGATTAAGACCTTTCTCTACTACCAAGCTTCCCAGACATAGACAAATTTCCTGGCACTTTATCTATTACTTGTTGCCAAATGCTTCTCCTTCCATGTTCCACTAATCTGCCAAAAGAGCCACCTGTCTGCCTGGCCATCCCTGGACTTCCTTGTGACAATTGACCTGTCTGTACTTTCCTTCAAGAGGCCTTCGGTGGCTCTGATTCCCAGGCTGGCTCATCTCACTATCAGTAACAAAGTCTAGACACTAACATTTAAGGAAAATCTGGTATTAAATTTCTAAGACATGGCTAAAAATGTATTAGAAGTCTTGACTCCCAGGCAGGCCTAATTTTGCTATTAAGGTGACTCAGCAACAGCTTAAAGAATTGAGTCAGCACTTAGCACGTAATTGATTTTAAATGTATACACCTTGTTTGGAATCTTTTTATAAAGTAACAATATTTTCTTTTAAGGAAGTATGACTAGCATTTTAAGAAATGATTACATCTATTTTGAATAAAAGACTTTCCATTAGGGAGGGTATTCTGTTTTTTTAATAGTTTACAGAATAAAAAATGCATGGATGCATTCCATGAATACAATTAACAAATTGCAGAAGGTTTTGGAAACATATATACCAGACTTCCTGAAAATGTCAATATCAGGTCAGATAGGCAAAAAAAAAAAAAAAAGAAAAAAAGAAAAAAAGAAAAAGAAATCCTGTCTTGTCCTATAGTGCCACCAGGTGGACAATATGAATAAGGTAGTCTAACTACAGCAAATTCTCACCTGCTTTAAAACTCACTTGACCATACATCCCTGCATGCCTGAGACTAGCCAGGGTTTTACCTTTTGTCACAGCATCATCAATAACAAAGCTATCTTTTACTGTACAAAGATTCTGGGTTTAGAAGAAAATTCATAACTTGGATAAATAGAGGCTTAGCTCAAAAGACACTACCTCCAGCCATTGCCTACTTGAGCTGTCAAATCTCCCTTGTTCATGATACCCCAGCCACATCCGCCTTTATTTTCCTCAAAGATTCCAAGCCACTGTCCCTGATGTTCCTTCTACCTGGAAGACTTTCTCTTTCCCCAGACTGAAATAAAGTTGTTTCTGTTCATCACTCAAATCTCAGCCCAAATACAGTGACTTCCCCCTCTATATTCCAACTCTGCTTCTACTGTCTGCTTTGAATTCATCAAGACTAATCTAATTAGGCCCTTTACCCCTTTTCAAGACTATCTTTTCAAGAAGCCCCAGATTCCAAAGCACTCCTCATCTCTCACGCTCTAATGCTCATAAAGCAATTGAGGCTATCATGAGTCCAGGTGGGGCTGAAATGTTTCCTACTTATTCTTACTGTCCTGGAATTTACATTAATGATATCTTTCTACATTTACAAAAACACTCTGTTTGGATGATAATTTATATATTCACTGGCCTATTTTGTATCCTTCTTCAGCCCTAACTCAATTCCTAAAAGCATCCATTGTACCCTCTGAAATATATGGCTCATAATCAACAAAAATCCTCTCAATTCATTCTCAAATCCTTCTACTAGTGTTTTCTTTATTTTCCTGCTGAAATTAAAACCTAGTTATTACGTGAGAACTATGCTTTCCTACAAATCTCTCATGGAGTAACGGTTCTCTCCCCCTCAAACATAGTCCAGTAGGTATGAAAGTAAAAGAGACTCAGTCCTCATTCCTGCTTTCAGACAGTTTTGCTTCCTCTTTCCTATTAATACAAGAGCTTTTAATTACATGTCATCCGATGTAACTCACTGTTGCTGTCATCAAATATCCTAGTAGCTAACACCTTGTAAAATTTCTCAAAAATTATAATCCTTTTTTTCAGCATGATGTAGCACCTATAAATACTTCGATACTTTATTGTCAGAAGAGTTCAGTGGAAAGTTACATGCTCTGTGGGAGAAATATCTTATATGCTATTGTCTTTGATTACTGAAATAGTCTTCCAGCCTGTCTCCATATTTCCACCTTTCTTAACCCTCAACACAGAAACTGGAATACTTTTTGTAAAATGTAATTTAACAAAACTATACAACAATTTCCATTTGACTTAGACAAAAGTTAAAATCCTTTAAATGGTTTAGAAGGTTGTTAGCCTTGCTCTACCTCTCATTACTTCATTCCAGTGACAATGGCCTCCTTACTGTCATTTGAACAGGCCTCACATGACTCCAGATTACCTCCCAATTGACTCTTCCCTCAGCCTGGACTGCACTTCCCAACTATCTGCATGGCCAACTCCTTCACGACTGTAGAAGAAATGGCTCAATTCCACCTTTTCAATATGTTCTCCTTCATATCCTATTAAAACATGCAACCACCTTGAGAATCTCTAATTACCATTGGCTTTTTCAATGGTACTTTAAAAAATCATTTCTGTTATTTATTTATTCACATCAGAACAAAAACCTCACAAAGAAAGATTTTCATCTAACTTGCCACCAATGTATCTCAAGCACCTAGAACTGTCCCAGGACATAATCGGTGTATAGTAAGTATTTTGAACAGATTAATATAAGGATATTTAAGCTAATTTATAGTTACTATCCAAATAGAGCCGTATACATAAATAAAATTTATGGATTTGTTAAATATATTTTAGTTTTTGAGCATCATAGTCAATTCTGCTAATCAAAGATAAAAATTTAATGACATATAGATCAAGTTATGGGGTCCTTATTCATGCTTTAATTGGATGGTCATGCATTTTTACATTTTATATTTGAAGTAACATATTTTTAACTCGACATAGTCCCCCAAAGTCCATCTTGTTTTACATCCAGTAAATAGCACTGATTCTTTTTCTTTTTGCCTATTAGGCCCATATATATATATTTGTGTTTGTGAATCCTGATTTAAATTTCCAACACAGTGGCCAGAGAAATGCTTCTTAAAGCATTATTGGATGCTTACCTTCAGCAATCTTCAGCAAACTCTGTGAAAGAGCAAGTACAGGTCAGTCTTCATCCCATACACAAGCAATCCTATAAATAGATATAGATGAGAAAGCATCACCAAAATATCCTAGGTGTGGCTTCTGAGTGCAGACTCAAATGTAGAGTCTATATCTTATTCATATGTAAGGACATTGCAGCCCCTAGAACAGCATGTGATATGTAACAGACTTAGGACCATGCACGGGAGTGCCAGTTTTCAAAGTGAATGCTTCCCGTTTTTAACCATTCAGTATGATATTGGCTGATAAGTGGGTGTTAAACAATGAGAACACATGGACACAGGTAGGGGAACATCACACACTGGGGTCTGTTGTGGCATGGGGAGATTGGGGAGAGATAACATTAGGAAAAATACCTAATGTAGGTGACGGGGGGATGGAGGCAGCAAACCACCATGGTATGTGTATACCTATGTAACAATCCTGCAAGATCTGCACATGTAGCCCAGAACTTAAAGTATAATTTAAAACAATGGGAGGGACATTTAGTTCCATTCAGAGGACACACACTGGTAGATTTGTTCATTTAATAAATATTCTTTCCTTCATTCAGCAAGTACCCATATGCTCCCATACGCCATGCCTATTTTAGGTGCCAGAGATATCATAGTGAATAGGATTGCTTAGGGTCGTCTTGGCTATGTGGGCTCTTTTCTGGTTTCATATGGAGTTTAAGGCGGATTTTCCCAGTTCTGTGAAGAAAGTCAGTGGTAGCTTGATGGGGATAGCATTGAATCTATAAATTACTTTGGGCAGTATGGCCATTTTCACGACATTGACTCTTCCTAACCATGAGCATGAAATGTTTTTCCATCTGTTTGCATCCTCTCTTATTTCCTTGAGCAGTGGTTTGTAGTTCTCCTTGAAGGAGGTCCTTCATGCCCTTTGTTAGTTGTATTCCTAGGTATTTTATTCTCTTTGTAGCAATTGTGAATGGGGGTTCTCTCATGATTTGGCCCTCTTTAAGTCTTACTGGTGTATAGGAATGCTTGTGAATTTAGCACATTGATTTTGTATCCTGAGAATTTGCTGAAGTTGCTTATCGTCTTAAAGAGGTTTTGGGCTGAGACAATGGGGTCTTCTAAATATACAATTGTGTCGTTTGCAAATATAGACAATTTGAATTCCTCTTTTCCTAGTTGAATACCCTTTATTTCTTTTTCTTGACTGACTGCTCTGGCTAGATCTTCCAATACTATGTTGAAAAGGAGTGGTGAGAGAGGGCACCCTTGTCTAGTGACAGTTTTCAAAGGGAATGCTTCCAGTTTTTGCCCATTCAGTAAGATATTGGCTGCGAGTTTTTTATAAATAACTTTTATTATTTTGAGATATGTTCCATCGATACCTAGTTTATTGAGAGTTTTTAGCAAAAAGGGCTGTTGAATTTTGCCGAAAGCCATCTCTGCATATATTGAGATAAACTAAATTCCCTTTTAAACATTGTCCCCAGATTGCCCTTCTATCAATCTTCCTTGGTTTTTGAAAATACTTTGACACTTTATTGCAAAAGGAGCTCAGTGACAATGGTACACACATCTGGAAGGAATATCTTATGAGCTATTGTTTCTTATTAACACCAAAGTAAAAATTTGTTTTTCCCAATTAATTCACTGCCACAATATAATGATAGGTAGAACTGCTCTTATAGAATATAACATGGAGCAGACAAGCTTGATAAATATGCCATGAAGAGGAAAATAGGAAGATGGAGTTATCTGAGAGAAGGTAGCATTAGGGAGAAAATGGATGAATCAGGTGTGAGACTAGGAGCCAATGTGGAGTGATGCTGTGGGCAAAGTCAAGGTTGGGAGTTAAGGAAAGCATTTATCAGTTTTGTCCAGATCTGCTTTTGTTTATGCTTATTCCAATATGCACCTGTCTCAATTCAAATTATAACTTTCTTTGTTTTTCTTTAGAATCATGTCTTTTCAAGAACCAGGGAACCAGACAGACTATTCTTCTAGCCCTGGCATCTAATACCTAGAGGTACTCAATAACTATTGTAAATGTAGTTAAATAAATCATTTACATGTATGGGTTGGTTGTTTTTGCAGGTGACAGATCATAGCTTTTCTTTACTAATGCATTGAAATGTGTTGTGGTGAGGATTAATGAAGATGTAAGTAAAGCATTAAGCATGGTGCTGAGCACACAGCAGGTACTAAAAAAGCAGTGGATACTCATAGTAGTATATATTTTTTCTTACATTGACTTTTTCATCAGGCTTCTGAATGAATTCCCACAATTCTATATATATTGCCATAACTTCTCATGACCTAACGTCCTAATTTTTGATTGGCCACAAAATGAAGAGCAGTTTGGTTCACATAGTAAAAATTGCAGTGTGGTTCACATAATAAAACTTTGGTAATGTTAACAAGAAAAGAAAAGAAAGGAGGTGAAAGGTTGTGTTTTCTTCTATAAGATTTGCGGCTTCTCTTCACTTTGTTTTATTAGAGGATTCAGAAGAAATTAAACTTTTACAATAGTGATGAGCATATAAGACTCAAGTAACTAAAGTAAAGTTCAGCTTGGTCCTGTGATTTTTACTCTGATTCTTCTACAAACACACCAAACATAAGTTATTAGGGAGAGGCACAAGATAACTATCTTTCAGATAGTTTATAAAGAGAATGCCTTGACTTCCTTAAAGCTCCAAACGTTGGCTACCACAACAAAATAAACTTTTAAGTGAAAGAAGTTAAATAATGTCACTTTGTATTAACTCTGACTTTTATTCTAAAGCAAATTTGTACTTTTTGCTAAATATGTGCATATGAAAGACTATAAATCCCATAAAAATACCCAAAGATATATTCAAGATAATTAATAATGTTATCATTGCCAAAAGAAATTTTTACCAAACTGAGCATTACCTTCCGTTTTATAGAGAAAATTCTCAAGTATAGAGTTAGGGATGAGAATTGTTAATCATTTCATTTTGACTACATCTTTGTGACAAATTACCAAGCTGGCTATTTAGCTTATAAATAATTTGATTTGTTTATTTAGAAATAAAAATGTGCAATAAAGAAAATACATTATTTAAAAGATTTACTAATTTAAATATATACTCTCTTTGTTCTTGATAATAACTTCACTCCAAGATCACAGTGGCAGACTGAGGAAAAGAAAAGGTATTTGGCTCTCTCCAGAAGCTAGCCACACTAATTTTTATTAGTTTTTCATAGACATCTGTCCCAACATTTTATTAAGATGATGAAGCCAGATTTACTCAAAACCAGCATCAAAAATTACTATAATTTTAGTTTTCTGAAGAGTACAACAATTCTTGACTTTTGGGAGTGTAAAACTTATTAATGGGAGGTTGTGTCTGTGTATTATAGTATTCGTGGTAAATCTAAAGGTATAGAAATAAACACAATTTATAAGCAACTTAAAAGAGTTTGTGTGTGTGTATGTGTATGTGTGTGTGTGTGTGTGTGTGTGTGTTTGGTTTGTTTTAATGGTTGATTTCAGGGTGTAATCCATATTCAGTTAATTAGCTTAGTTTTTGCATCTCCCTTGTTCTGAGTAAATGCAACCATGCTCCTTGATCTAAGGAGTTGAGAGTAAGACCAAGGAAGAGATGAGAGAAAGTGAGCATGAGGTGAAGGGTGGGAGCAAATCTTAGTTAACCCTCTTCTCATGCTCCTTTTTCCCTTCTTCAATCATCATGATTGGCAAGCACACTTCATTCCTTTAATTTATCTCTCTCTACATCTGACTTGGCCAGACTGCATCTGCTTAAGAAAGCACTTGCAATTTGCAGTATATATTTGTTAAGGGTGTGAGGGAATATGGATTGAATGAAATGTATAAAGGGTACATTTTCTTACAGTTCTTTCATAGCTAAGAATGTTCCAGAATATACCAGGGGGAAGTCGAGTCTTCACAGATATTTTTGGAGTATCTCATTAAGTTTTGGAGTTTGGGAAAGAGAAAAGATAAACAGGCAAAAAGAGAAGTTTTTAAAAGAGTGGTATGATTCATGAGAAGGGCCCACACTACAGAAAGACCATTAAAGTGGAGGGAAAGAACCAAATTAGAGGGACTTCTAAAGTGGAATAACAGAGAGAGAGAAAATACCTGAGGAAGAACGGGTTAGGAAAGGGGAATAAGCCCGTAAGTTTCAGACAGACCAACTGACAATCTGACACCCAGGTATGGCTTTCTGGCAGTTAGAAACATCAGCCTGGAGCCTAGGAAAGAGATTGGGGTTGTGGTCATCACTCATTAGGGCGAGGATCACAACAGTGTGGGCATCGTGGTAGGCACTTCCACAATGTACTTCACTTCAAGGGACACTAAACAGAAAATGGGCTCCCTGAGAGTACATTCATGTTAACTAGAAAGGCGACATTTTTCTCTAATAAGACATTGTCAAAATACAAACACGTTTACTTCAAAAGGATTACAATGATTATATATAAGGGTCCAACTATGTTTGAATCACATCTGCCTATAAAATGGTTCTGTGTTTTAGAATATTAGGTTAAATAGTTATCAAAAAGATTTAGATATCATCCTCATATTATTTAGTTCTATCAATCAGTATTATGACTCTACATTTAAAATGAGTCATTTCCTTTTAGTAATCATTTTTTAGTGATATTAGGCCTATAGGTTCTAATATTTTTAATGTGGTCAAATCTTGATGGACTCATATAAGTCAACATGAATATTATGAATTGCACAGGAAAATATTTAAAAAGACAAGAACCACACAGGTCTAAATAAGCATACCAGCAAATAAACATAGGTTTAATATGTGTTATATATTATTATTTATATATGTTATATATTATATATGTTATAATTATAACATATTATAAATATATATATTTACATATATTTATAGATAATTTATATATATTACTTATACAAATATAATTATATACATATATCATTATTATATATAAAGTTTTCAACATTTTAGTATTTAAATATTATATACATATATAATTATAACATATAATTATATATGTTATATAATATATATTAACATATATATTATAAATATAAATATATTTAATACATATACATACACATATAATAGACATATAATTTTATATTAGACATGTATTATATTTATAATTTTATAATAGACATATATATAATATAGGGATATATATATATATAAATACAGTTTTTCTTTCAATCCAAGAAATTCAAATTCAAGTAACAAGTACATGTTGAAGACTATCACAATGGCAAAGATTTTTTAAAGTAGATGACTCCCTACCTTGAAAACACAAAAAAAATTATAGATAGGGACATTAATTTATACATTAGTTCTGAAGGGCAATTTGGCAACATATATCAAGGTTTTTTTTATTTTTAATGTAGCAAATAAAATCCTATGAATTAATTGTCAGGACCAAATCAGAAATGTACACGAATACTTATATGCATGGAGGTTTATAGTAGTATTTAAATACTAAAATGTTGAAAACGTAAATATTTAGTAATGAGTAAAGTTTTAAGTAAACATGTTTATATACACTTTGTTGAATATTATGCAGACATTAATAGTTCTAAGGAATATTTATTAATGGTGATATATGAATAATAAATTAACAGAAAAAGCTGAATATATCTTTGCATATTCTAGGTAATTTTCATTTTAAGTACACACATATGCTTAAGGAAAAAAAACACTAAAAGATTGTAAATGTATGCTCCAAAATGACAGCAATGTTTGCATCTGGGTGGTGGTATCATTGTTACCTTCATTTAATATGTTAGACTTTTCTATATCTTATCAGTGTTCTACAATATCTATATTATTTCCATACTCAGAAAAGAATATTAACTTTAAATGAGAATCACCTAAAAACAAAATGGCTAGTATAATACAGTAATTAAAGGAATACATTTGAATTGATGACTCAATATTCCTATAAAATTATTCCTCATAAATTCTTGTGTGGAAGAGAGGGCAATTAAGGCTGCTGGAGCTATAGCAATTATGGAATAAAGAGTGGAAGTGCTAACAGGTGTTTTGTTGTTAGCGTAATAAAATTAAACAAATACATAGACATACCTAAAAACTCATATAAAAGGATATAAATTAAGAATCCTAGATGCATTATATCTGCCAATGTTGATAATATTCAAATAAGAATCAATCCATTTTACTCAGTTTTCCTAAAAGAAAGGCTCTTAAAGTAAATATCCTGAATGAAATTATGTATACAGTTTATTATACACATTGGAATTTAGCATTACTATAGAAAAACCCAAGGAACTTCCCAGGTCATATTTTTTTTGCCTGAACATTTTACATATTCTTCTATATGAAGTGTTATTCCACTTCTACCCCCTTAGACTCCCAAACTCTTCACCTGAGTAACTTGAATTTACCCTCTGTGTTTTGCTGAACTAACATTCTCTTCTGTTAGCCTGTCATTAGCCTCTAGAATAAATATCCTCACCTCAGGTTATTAAAATTGCCCACATTACTTCAAAGCATTATCCTAATGGACAAATTTCATATATTCAATAACTGATGAATTAATAAATTGATTCATAACTGCAGTTTAGAGGTTACTTAACATGATATTTTTATGTTTTGTTTCTAACTCTTATAACAGCCCTATGAAGTTGTCAGCAAAACAATTAGTAACTCAATTGTATATATAAGTAAAAAAAAATTAGATATTCCATTCTTAACAAAACCATATGGCTAGTTATTCTCACACTGCTATAAGGAAATATCCAAGATGGGGTAATTTATAAAGAAAAGAGGTTTAGTTGACTCAGTTTTATGGTGCTGGGGAGGCCTCAGGAAACTTATGATCATGGCAGAAGGGGAAGCAAACATGTCCTTCTTCACATGGCAGCAGCAAGGAGAAGTGCAGAGCAAAGTGAGGGGGTGGGGCAGAAAGTCCTTATAAAACCATCAGATGTCTTGAGAACTCACTCCCTATCACAAGAAAAGCATGGGGGCAACTGCTCTCAAGATTCAATTACCTCCCACTAGGTTTCTCCCACAACATGTAGGGATTATGGGTACCATAATTCAAGATGACACTTGGGTTGGGACACAGCCAAAGCATATCAGCTAGGCAGTGTGACAAGAATGCTTACCTACTAATTTGGCATTAATTTCAGTATGGTTTAATAATTCAACTATGCTGCCTCACTCATCTATTCATTCAATGAAAAGTACTTGTCTTTACAGAGTATATTTTCCTTTTACCTATGATAAATGCAGCAACATCTAAGAATTTTTGTGCACTGAATACAATTTAGAGTCCATTTCTCTTCATTGGCACTGCTGAGGATAATAAGAGTTCAACATATTTTTCCTGATGTTTTTTATTGAGATAGGGGATTCCCCTTTAATTCCTCCTCAAAAGCCTGAATCTGTGGGCCACCGGGCCTACTTATCACTATCACAGCACAGCCACTAAAGATAAGAATGTATCCCAAGTACTAAAAATAGCTTGACTAGATTGTTCAATCCAATCCAAGACTGAATTAGAAATGGCAGGCCCTACAGCTCAACGATAGTTTTAATCCTAAGTAAAAACTGATAACTTATGTACCATTTGATGTGCGAAAGAGCCTGAATATGCTCTGACTCCTCCCCATAGTCCCAAATCTGAAGAACTAACTATAGGAAAGCCTTCTTTAACAAGTTGCCAGTTAGGTCTGCTTAGGCTTTTCTTTTTCTTTTCTTTTTTTTTTTTTTTTTTTTTTTTTTTTGTAGAAGAATGGATAATCTCCAGTTTTCATAAGAACTTATGAGCTGTTTTCTTTGGCATGAACTGTGAAAGTGGAATAAATTGCTTAGTACTTTTACCATTGATTCAATCTGTATTCGTAATCAGATTCAAAAAGGAATTAACAGTCCTACTGGGATGTGAAAAGGGAGTCTGCTCTATGGAAGGGGAGTTTTAGAGAGTCCCTGAACAGGATATCTGATTGTGTGATGCAAGAAAATAATAAAGCAAAAATTTTAATATATCTTTTTTTTTTTTTTTTGCTTAATTCATCACATGGCATCATTTTTAGATATTTTTATTATGCGTATTTCACCCTCGGGTGAAAAAAGGAGTTAACCTGAAACTAATTTTCACCATCAAATTCACAAAAATTTTGAGTTCCATACCAAGTGTTACTGAAAATATGAGAAATGGGCATTACACACGGGATTGTTATTTGAGATGAGTCCTTTGTGAAGATATCAAGTAATATCTATTATAATTGAGATTATGGGTGCCCTATACCCTTCCATTTTCACATCTCTATATATGTTCTTGAGAAACGCTGGCATCTCAATCTAAGGAGTCATGTTCAAGGAATACTTGTTCAGCCTTTATTTGTAATAGTAAAGAACTGGAAATAATCTGAAGACTGTTGATGAAAGAATGGACAGCATATTATGGACTACAGTATTGCAGTTAAAAAGAACGAGGTAGAACATTCTAGTATAAATATATCTCAAAGACATTATTGAAGTGGAGGAAGCAAACTGCAGAACATGTATGTTTTAATTTCTAAAATAAAGCAATACTTTGTTCTATAGTTACATGTATTTACAGAATTCAAATATAAGAAAAAGACACTAGGAGAGTATACACGAGGAGCTATTTCTGTAGTTACTTCTGAAGGAGAATGAACGACACCAAGATTTCACTCATGATAAAGGGAACTTAGATTTATCTATCATGTTCTAATTTTAACAAGGGCAATGCAATTAATGTGTTAAGTTAATATAAAAGAATTATTCTCAATATAATTTGGTTCATTTTGTGAAATGTATCACTTTGAATAAATGCCTCAGAGAAACTTTTGAGCTTGTCATCCATATATGATACAAAAGTAACTTTGTACTTGTTCTAAAATTTGTTTCCTGAAGCAATATAAAGCAGTTTATCTAAACATCATTGGAATTCTGCTTCTCTGAGTAGATCCTGGAAGAAAACAAGAGAAGTTATTATTTTCTAGAGTGCTAACCTTGGACTAGTCAGGATCAACTGGTTCTTCTGGGCAGGGGAAGATGGGGTTGTGGGGAAGCATCGGCAAACAGAAAGAAATCAGTGAGCTAAAGAGGACACAGTCACTTCTAACTATGTATACCCAAAGGAAAATATCTGTAAAATTGTTTTCTGTCAAGATCCCAAAATAAAAACATCGGATAAATAGGCAACTTCAAATTTCCTTTCTCTTTCTTTTGCTTAATCCCTCCCTACACCAGAAAAGAAATGAACCTCTTTTCTTGTTTTGAAGTACTGTTAATGATGATGTATTTAAAGAACTCATGAGAGCAAGTCAGGAGAGCTGAGTCTTATCCTGCCTTCTCTCATTTACATACAGAAGTAATCTACTACAACAGTAATTATTAAAATTTAGATTTTCAAAATCTTTTGTGCATACTTTTATATCAAAGTCACATACATTAAGCCCTTTTCTGCAATGGATCAATTTGGGAGGCCAACAATTTAAGACTGAATTACTGCATAAAATTTACTAAGAAGCTTAATATTATCCAGTTACAAAACTAGTTTCACTTTAGAGAAAGGGGTGAACAGGGAGCATTACTCCCTGACATAATGGGCTCACAGGGCCTTTGTAAGGATCAAAGCATAAAAGAGCTTTAAAAAGAGTGTATCACTCTGCAACTTATTATTAATGGCCAGTTGAATCCAGCTGTGTTTCAGAAATATCCAAAACAGGAAAAGAGAGGGCAATAGAAAGGAAATATTCTTAATGCCTTTTTTTCTCAAAGAGCAGAAAGTAAGAAAGCAGATGGTCAATGTTTGTAAAATGTATTTTAAGTTCATAAAAATGCAAAGAATTCAAATACATTTATTCTGCTTAAACAATTTTTTATTGTAATGACCATTTATTTACTTTGTAAATAAATAGAGTAACTATAATATAGTCAAATATAGTAGCAAAAGCATGTTAATGAGCATATAGAAATAGAGGTGTAAAGTATGAGTAGAGACACCTGTTGAAGTAAAAATATACCTGGAATCCCTGAAGTTTATTTTCAATTGCTTAAGAGGAAAAGCATGAAGTTTAAGGTGGTTTTTTCCAGCTCTGTGAAGAAGGTCATTGGTAGCTTGATGGGGATAGCATTGAATCTGTAAATTACTTTGGGCAGTATGGCAATTTTCACGATATTGATTCTTCCTAACCATGAACATGGAAGGTTTCTCCATCTGTTTGTGTCCTCTCTTATTTCGTTGAGCAGTGGTTTGTAGTTCTCCTTGAAGAGGTCGTTTATGTTCTTTGTTAGTTGTATCCCTAGATATTTTATTCTCTTTGTAGCAATTGTGAATGGCAGTTCATTCTTGATTTGGCTCTCTTTGAGAGCCCGCATAGCCAAGTCAATTCTAAGCAAAAAGAACAAAGCGGGAAGCATCATACTACCAGACTTCAAATTATACTACAAGGCTACAGTAATCAAAACAGCATGGTACTAGTACCAAAACAGAGATATAGACCAATGGAACAGAACAGAGGCCTTGGAGGCAACACAACACACCTACAACCATCCGATCTTTGACAAACCTGACAAAAATAAGCAATGGGGAAAGGATTCCCTGTTTAATAAATGGTGTTGGGGAAACTGGCTAGCCATGTGAAGAAAGCAGAAACTGGACCCCTTCCTGACACCTTACACTAAAATCAACTCCAGATGGATTAAAGACTTAATCATAAGACCTAACACCATAAAAACCCTAGAAGAAAATCTAGGCAAAACCATTCAGGACATAGGCATAGGCAAGCACTTCATGACCAAAACACCCAAAGCATTGGTAACAAAAGCCAAAATAGACAAATGAGACCTAATCAAACTCCACAGCTTCTGCACAGCAAAAGAAACAGTCATTAGAGTGAATCGGCAACCAATAGAATGGGAAAAAATTTTTGTACTCTACCCATCTGACAAAGGGCTGATACCCAGAATCTACAAAGAACTAAAACAGATTTACAAGAAAAAAACAAACAAGCCCATTCAAAAGTGGGCAAAGGATATGAACAGACACTTTACAAAAGAAGACATACATGAGGCCAACGAATGTATGAAAAAATGCTCATCATCACTGGTCATTAGAGAAATGCAAATCAAAACTACATTGAGATACCATCTCATGCCAGTTAGAATGGCGATCATTAAAAAATCTGGAGACAACAGATGCTGGAGAGGATGTGGAGAAATAGGAACACTTTACACTGTTGGTGGGAGTATAAATTAGTTCAACCATTGTGGAAGACAGTGTGGCAATTCCTCAAGGACCTAGAAATAGAAATTCCATTTGACCCAGCAATCCCATTACTGGGTATATACCCAAAGGATTATAAATCGTTCTACTATAAGAACACAGGCACATGATTGTTCATTGCCGTACAGTTTACGATAGCAAAGACCTGGAACCAACCCAAATGCCCATCGATGATCGACTGGACAGGGAAAATGTGGCACATATACACCATGGAATATTATGCAGCCATCAAAAATGATGAGTTCGTGTCCTTTGTAGGGACATGGATGAACCTGAGAACTATCATTCTCAGCAAACTGACACAAGAACAGAAAATCAAACACTGCATGTTCTCACTCATAGGTGGGTGTTGAACAATGAGAACACATGGACACAGGGAGGGGAGCATCACACACTGGGGTCTGTTGGGGGGAAATAGGGGAGGGACGGGGGGGTGGGGAGTTGGGGAGAGATAGCATGGGGAGAAATGCCACATATAGGTGATGGGGAGGAAGGCAGCAAATCACACTGCCATGTGTGTACCTATGCAACAATCTTGCATGTTCTTCACATGTACCCCAAAACCTAAAATGCAATAAAAAAATAAAATTAAATTTAAAAAGAGGAAAAGCAGAAAATAAATCAAGAAAAATGACATTGGGCAATTTTTTTAGAAAATTAATTTCAGATGAAACTTTCAAACAGCTTTTTACTTCTGGGGATGCAAATTTGCAATTCTAAAACTTAGAGAAACTGACATGAGTTTGCCACTAAGAATAAAATCTCTTTTTGAGTGTGATTCCAAAGAGAAAACCATCCCCTGTCTAGGCAAAGAAACAACAGAAGGGTGATGGCTTTTTGACTGCAAGTATTGATGTATAATATTTTTAGTTTGACCTGCCATGGAGGCCACTTTTCAGTCTATTGATTCCCAAAGTGCAAATTGTCACAATGATCTATTACCTTTAATGACTTGAAAATATTTTATCTCTTATTTTATGTAGGTGTGAAAAGAGAAAGAACATTTGCCTCAACCCAAAAATAATTATAAATTATTGATCATCAAAATATTAACAAAATTTATATGGTATGTTTTATGTTCCAGGAACTTCTCAAAGCAATTTATACTTAATATTCATAACCCTTTGAAATATGTACTATTATATATACATATATATGATTGTAAAATATACAAATTACGTATATTTGTTTTATAGCTTACAAATATTTTCCATCCATCAATTAAATACTGGAATAGATTTTTCATGCAAATGAAAACATACAAAAAATACATAGCAAAATACAATGCCACAATTCATAGTATACAAAATGGCATGGGTATTTATTTTAAAATTTTTCTTAAAAGCACATATTATAAAAATTAGTTGTTACTTTCCCTTTTCTATTAAAAATGATAGATAAATAATATATTACATTCAGTTATTACTAGGAGTAAGTCTTGAAAAGTATATTTGGAATTAGCAGTTGGTAAATATCCCAATAAGCTTTTAAAAAACTACAAATGTTTCTTCACTTTCTTTTAACCACTAAATTCTTTTGCTTTCAAAGAAGCTTTTTCTCCACCTTGAATGAAAAGAGCTTGTAAAATTTCTGGTTGTTTATTTACTGGTCTATGATTAGTTAGTGTTTACAAAGTATAAGGCTCTTTCGCTGGGTACTGCAGCCTTAATGAACAGAGAGGACATGGAGCTTGAAGAGCAGTGTAGAGATTTTGCACAGTACAGTATGTTAAGAGCAACGATAATGGAAGTAAGAAGTGCCACAGAACCACAGATCAAGGAGCCTGAGCCCCGGCCTAAAGGCTTTTGTACAGGAGTGTGTGTGTCTATGCAAAAGCAATGTCTTCTTCTGAAGACTAAATAATTAGGGGAGGAAGAAAGATGAGAAGGCAAGTGACCTTGGCAGAGAGCAGTTTAGGCAAATTACTAGTTGGTTCTGGGAAGGTAGATCATTTGCCCACACAGAGGTGCAGCCCTTATGCAAATGCTGAAACAGATGAGATAAACATGTAGGGTGGTTCAGAAATGAGAGAATCTGGAAAATCTGGAAGTCACTATGACAGAAGCCATAAGAATCTCATATATTCTTGATAGCCAACATTCTAGGAACTCGGGTTTTGAAAATTATGTTTCATTTTGTATTAAATTCTGAATAAGATGGTCATGCTTTTTGCCTAAAGGACTTCTACTGAGACATAAAGTTATATGAGTAAAAATTACAGGGAACACTACTACAGATGTGAATATGAGTGAAAGAAAGATGTAGAGGATATGTATGTGTCATGATTCATACTGTCTCAACAGCAGATGCTAATAAGATCAGATAATTAAATTAAATTTCTGCTATCTCATAACCTGAGCTACTTAAAATATTTGATTCTTGGGCTTCAAACAACTATCACTTTTAAAATACACATTAAAATTGGATTATGAAATAGTCAAAGTATTTAAGTTGGGAAGATACATATGAATTAATAGAAAATAAGTAAAAATCTAGTCAATATGGTAAAAACCAAATCCTACTTGAATGTAGTGGCCAGTTCAAAATGCCTACTGTGCAATGGCTGGAGTCTCACACTTTCTGGCTCTCATCATATACGTGAATTATGAGCAGCCTACTTTCCATTAGCATGCATATTAATAAACGGAGTAGATTAGGATATAAAATGAGAAGACCACTTGCATTTTCAGATATTTCAATTTCAGTTTTCAGACTCATTTTTAGCCTAGCTTTTATATCTAGTCTTTTACTCACTCAAAAGACAGAGGAAGTCTGAATTTTAAATTAACATATAAATCACTTTATGTTGATTTAGAAAAACTAAACTGACCCTCAGGTCTTTTAACCATCAGTGAAGATTAGTGAAATAAACAGTAATAAGTTATGGGGAAAGCATTACCAAATTTTCATTGATTCATTTAATAAGTATTCATAGGGCACAGTTCTGGGGAATATAAGATTTACTAAACTCAACATTCCTATCATGTAGTTAAGGATATAAAAATCACAATTATAAAATACTATTATCAGTTTATCTCCAGATAAAATAATCTCAAGGTTCTCCAGAGAGACAGAATCAATAGGATCTATGTATATGGAGATTGTATTTCAAGGAATTGGCTTACAGGATTGTGGGAAACCAGCAAATCTGACATTTTTAGGGGAGGCTGGCAGGCTACAAACTCAAGCAAGAAAAGATCCTGCTTTCTCTAGAGCATTTTCTTGTTTGAGTTTACCTAGCTGCAATAAGGCTGCAGGCCCCACTCAGGGAAGCTGTAGCCTCATGAGCAGTATGCAGATTTTCCAAATGAACTTGTGATAAAATAATCTCAAAACAGGGCATTTTTGATGATTATCCATCATGTAGTTTGTAAATACAAAGAAGACAAAGGAAGGGTCATGATTATGTTACTTCGGACTGGTTTAGGGGTCACAGGACCAGATGGAGAAGCAACAGGAAACCAAGAGAGACAGAGGGAACAGCATCCACCAAAGAAAAGTTCTCACTCATGAGACAGTCTGGCCAAAGAATGAGCTTGTAGAAAACAGACTTTTCAGTCAGTGTTTGCCCCAAATGATTTCTTAAACATGCCTCACATATTAAAAATTTCCATAACAATTTAGTTTTAAACAATCACCTGAAGGCACAAACCAGGAGAAGCCACTTAAAAATCATGAATATAGAGAACTTCCCAGAATGTTCTTTTTATTCAACTTAGAAGGACTCAGTCAGAAGATAAATCCTATAAATGATGAACGTGGTTTAGTCTTTCAACACAAGGGTACAATCCTAACTTTACTGTGGAAATTAATAAGAAAAGAAAACATTTGACAGCTTTTAAACCATAGAATGTATCTTAACGAATATCAGAAATTTCCTGTTGAAAAGACCCAATAGACAGGCAGTGCGATCTCCCAGACCACACATTCTCCTGAAAACATGACAACTCCTCTTAATGAGAAATTCTGTGGATGGGATCAATCTTTTGTTGCACTTTTCATCTCTTCCTATTTTATTCTCACCATATTTTTTCTGCTTCTGCCAGCTCATGCATTTTCTCCTTTGTCTCTCACATTTCCTGAGCTCTCCTGTCTCTCTCTAGTCTTTGTGTATTGGCTTCATATGTTTATATATTCAACATCGCTTTTATTTTACACTTAGGACTCACATTTTTTTCTGACATTGTGTTTTGCTTTGTTTATTGGTGAAGGAGTATCTTCATAACCACTCAGGTTTTTTTTAGTTTATCAACATTTTATTTTGTGTAATATTAAGAAAGGACATACAAAAACAACTGTAACTATTATTTTATGAAAGAAAGAATACTGTAACTTCAAGATGGAGGCAAGGAATAATCTCAGAATAAAGAGGAGTTTCCTCCCAAGATAGGACAGTAAGCAAACTTATGCCAATATCTCATACACACGCACACGAGTGACTTTGTCCTATGTTTCACATTTTGCTACAGAATAACAAAACCTTCACCTTGGACTGGTCACCAAATGAGATGATCTCTCATATTTTTAGAGTCTACGGTTTTATAATTTTAATCATGTTTTTATTCTTTTCTATTCTCTCTACATTTTTTATTCTATGCAATAAGCCACCTTTACTTTTAATTATCTATCTCCTAAACATGGATTATCATATAAATTTTCAAATCCCAAGCAACCTCCGTCTTCCTGTGCTACTTTTTAAAATTAAAATTCTTATGGATATAGTTGTAGATTCACGTGGCGTTGTAATGAAGTTCACATGCAATTGTAAGAAAGTCCATGCTCACTTTACCCAGTATAGCATATGACAGTATTTTACAAAATACAACCAGGATATTAAATGAATACAATCCACATATTGTAGTGTGAGTCATTCAGTTTTACTTTTATTTATATATGTTTGTGTGTGCATGTGTGTGTTTAATTGCATACAACTTTATCATATGGGTAGGTTCATGTATCCACTACCACAGTCAAAATTCTGACCAGTTCCATCACTGCAAGGATCGCTTGGTTTGCCTCTTTTCTGGGGGGGAAATTGCCCTAAGTTATTTCATTTTTTTAAATTATACTTTAAGTTCTGGGGTACATGTGCAGAATGTGCAGGTTTGTTACATAGGTATATACGTGCCATGGTGGTTTGCTGCACTCATCAACCCCTCATCTACATTAGGTATTTCTCCTAATGCTATCCCTCCCGTAGTCCCCCCTCCCCAACAGGCCCTGGTGTGTGATGTTCCCCTGCAGGTGTCCATGTGTTCTCATTGTTCAACTCCCACTTATGAGTGAGAACATATAGTGTTTGGTGTTCTGTTCTTGTGTTAGTTTGCTGAGAATGATGGTTTCCAGCTTCATCATGTCCCTGCAAAGGACATTATCATTTTTAATGAATGCATAGTATTTCATGGTGTATATGTGCCAGGTTTTCTTTATCCAGTCTATCATTGATGGGTATTTGGGTTGGTTCCAAGTCTTTGCTATTGTGAAGAGTGCTGCAATAAACATACATGTACATGTGTCTTTATACTAGAATGATTTATAATCCTTTAATAAATGATGTTGGGATAACTGGCTAACCATATGCAGAAAACTGAAACTGGACCCCTTCCTTACACCTTAAACAAAAATAAACTCAACAAAAATTAACTCAAGATGTAGTAAAAACTTAAACATAAGACCTAAAACCATAAAAATCCTAGAAGAAAACCTCCACAATACCATTCAGGACACAGGCAGGACCAAAGTTTCATGACTAAAACACCAAAAGCAATGGCAACAAAAGCCAAATTGACAAATGGAATCTAATTAAACTAAAGAGCTTCTGCTCAGCAAAAGAAACTATAATCCTAGTGAACAAGCAACCTACAAAATGGGAGAAAATTGTTGCAATTTATCCATCTGACCAAAGGCTACTATTCAGAATCTACAAAGAACTTAAACAAATTCACAAGAAAAAAAACTAACAACCCATTAAAAAGTCGGTGAAGGATATGAAGAGACACTTCTCAAAAGAAGACATTGATGCAGCCAACAAACATATGAAAAAAAGCTCATCATCACTGATCATTAGAGAAACGCAAATCAAAACCACAATAAGATACCATCTCACACCAGTTAGAATGGCGATCATTAAAAAGTCAGGTTACCTCTTTATCACCACAGCTACGCCACCTTTCCTTGCTCAGTCTCTGTTCTTAATCCAGGCAATGTTTTTAATTTTAAAAATCCTATATAAATGGGAAAATATAATATTTAGCCTTTAGGATTGGCTTTTCAAAATCAGACTATATCCTGGAGCATCATTCAAGTTGCCATGCATGTCAATACTTTCCTCCTTTTTGTTGTTGAATAGTATTCCATGGTACATATATGCCATGGATTGTTTGGCCACTCATCGATTCAAGAATCTGGATTGATTCCAGATTCTAGCTATTGAAAACAAAGCCACTTGGACTAGTTCTGGCAAAAATAACAGAAGTACAAATAAAACTTTTTTTTTTTTTTTTTTTTTTTTAGATGGAGTTTCGCTCTTGTTACCCAGGCTGGAGTGCAATGGCGCGATCTCGGCTCACCGCAACCTCCGCCTCCTGGGTTCAGGCAATTCTCCTGCCTCAGCCTCCTGAGTAGCTGGGATTACAGGCACACGCCACTATGCCCAGCTAATTTTTTGTATTTTTAGTAGAGACGGGGTTTCACCGTGTTGACCAGGATGGTCTCGATATCTTGACCTCGTGATCCACCCGCCTCGGCCTCCCAAAGTGCTGGGATTACAGGCGTGAGCCACCGCGCCCGGCCCAAATAAAACTTTTAATGGAGCTTTGTCATCATATGAAAGGTAGAAGACCATTATTCATATCTACTGGGCTTATCCAGCTTAATGTGGTATTTTCATACTAGGCACTGTTCAAATAATTTAAAATCATTTAACTTTCATAAAAAATATATGAAGGAAGTACTGTTATAACCCCATTTCATGAGTTAGAAAACTGAGGCAGAGAATGCTTAAGTAACTAGCTCAAGGTCACACAATTTGTAAATGGTCAAGCTGGAAACTGAATCCAGGCAGCCTTACTCCAGAGTTCATGATAAACAGCTCAATACAAAATCAGAAAGAGCAGAAGAATCAATTGAGAAATAATTGAATTTTCACTATTCACAACTATTTTTCAGCTTCCATTAGTTTGATTTGGGCACATCACTTAAGCTAACTAGATCTAAACATATTTAAGGATAAAATGGGGTAGATATTTTTCATTATGTATGTACTCTCTTTCAGAGCTCATATTTCAGTTTTTACCAAGGTTATAGGAATGCATGCCTAAATACGAGACCTTTGACTGCTGGAATTGGTAAGCCCCAACAATTTCAGGGCACTGGGATTTATTTTTTAATACAAATCAGCTGAGCACCAAACATTCTATATTTCATATTTACTTTAAAACAGATTATTTTACAATGCTCTTATCTATGACAGAAATACATTTCCCCTGAGGAGTACCTTAGTTCTAACTTTAAGGCAAGAATTTTACAAATATTTATGCCAATGTGCCCTGAAATGGCATCTCCAAAATTTTATGAGCTATTATACGTATTGCTAAAACAGAATTAGAACAAAATCTTCTATTTTCCAATCTACCCAAAATTGAATTTAAAAACCAATAAATAACATATAAGCATATTTTTCATACCTCCTCATGTATACCTATTATTCCTTTGTTGACAGTAAAAAGATTCTGATTTTGTCTTTTTAAGTTATTTTATCTCAGATTGCATGCTTTCTTTAGGGTGTTTTTTAATTCAAAGTTATTTCAATTGTATTTTTAATCTAAAGTATAGCACTATACAATTGACACATAAATTGCAGTTTCTGTATAACATAGTAGTAGACATGTTTACCTGTGTCAAAGAGGATGAATATTAGAACCCTGGGGTAAAACGTCATATTTTAAAATTTAATAGATAGTCAGATATTATTCTGAAAGACCAACAGTAAATCATATCACAATTTGTAATGGTACTTCATTAGTTTATTTTTAAACCATTTTTCAGATACAGCATAAGAAAGAAGTTACCCTTATTACAGAAAATAAAGTTTGAAATATGTTGTGTCATAGAGTTTATGTTAGATACCTCAAAGAGAAAGACTTTTCAAACCCAGCTAACCTTTATTCTAATCCCATGAAATTTGATAAATTATTGACCAGGAGAAGATAAAGTCTCATAAAACAATAGAAAGAAAAATTAATATTTTTCCAATAGTCAACAATTTGACAGACACCATGTGGAATTAATGCTGATTTCAAGAGTCTTTTGTAAAGTTGTTTCTAAAACATACACACATATACAAATTATATCAATTTTATGCTATGCAGTTGCAGACACATAAAAAAAATTTTTTTTTCCCCCAAAGGAGGCTCCTTTTTATTAAATGTTATGCCCAATTAAGTTCAGTTAATTGTTTTGGTGTAAAATGAGTTGCTGTGAAGTTGTTTTCCCTGAGGGAGTAAGCTCTCTCTAGCTTTAGAGTACAGGAAAAACATCTGAAAGAAATCAAATATCATTCCAGTTCCACAAGAAGTTTTTCCTTAATATAGGATCATTTTGCCTAGATACCATTCACTTTAATAAGGCTAATAAAGAGTTTCTTTAAATGATAGAATAACCAAACCAAGACACACCACATTCTCAGTGCTTAAATGACCTACAAAGTGTAGTTGCCTACAAGGTAAGGAGTCACACGAGGTTATAGCACTTTGTGAGACCCCCTTAAACAGCAGTGAATAGGAAGGGGTAGTCTTCAGCAAATTAATCTTGCAAAGAATGCAAATGTATGCTAATAATAAATGTACTTATTTCTCATTGGTCATTTTTTGAGCAATCGATTTTATATCAATTATAGCAAATAGCAATGATACTACATAATTTTATGTTTGTCTGAAAAATTAGGACTCCAAAATCTTTTCAATTTTATGTACCATGTAAAGGGTCTTAGTCATCTTAACTATAGCAATCAAAGTCATAAATAATTGAGTAAGATGATCTTCAAGGACTGGAGATTAAAGACTAAATTTCACTTTTATTCTAACGATGATGGAAGCCTGAATAATAGAAAATTGCTCCTGACTAACCTCTAAAACAACATGTACAGAAGTCTTCCAACAACAACAAAAAAAGCCATTACTGCACTATGCAGAATGATCCAAATGACAGCATTTTTCTTAATAATCCCTAATTTGCCATCTGTAAATAAAAAGTTATAAAAGCAATGCATAATTTTTATACACAATCTTTTTAAGGAATTACAAATTAGTCAACATTCTTCAAAACTTTCTGCTAATGTTCTAATGAGACCAGCAGATGCTGGAACCCTGTAAGTATATATTGGAAATGTTATTACATAAATGGAATTTCAACTAATTTACACTTTCATAAAATGATTCATTTCAAATTAATGTACTAGAATAATCTAGTATTGTCAGAGTTACAATAGAGCAAAATGGCATACAAATACAATAGAATAATAATGTTTAAATTTAACATGGATTTAACAAGTCACATTGTCATGCAAAAGTATTGGTAAAGAATTTCTAGAGCTGTCTGTACCAGAAACCTCAAAATTATGTAATTGACTCCATTGTGTAGTGAATTACAGATGGAAGTGCAAGAAATTATGGAAGTCAGAACATAAAGGTAACTTGGAGAAATCAGTAGGAGCATAGAAGCTGATAGAAGATTTGAATACCTGAGTGAGGTGTTGAGACAGATGATGCAGTCTCAGTGGCAAACTCTTGAGGAGCAGCCAGAAGTTAAGACACAGTGCCTGGAAGTTGTCATTTCAGGCATGATTCAGGTAAGGATAAATGTCAAAAGGTCTAATGAGTGCCATATTCGTAGCTAACTTAAAGAGAGAAATGAGACTTGTTATAAAGATACAAATGTTTTTCAGGGAAGCAAAAGGCAGAACTTCAGCAGAGGCATAGCAAAGACATAGAAACAATCAGTGGAAAACTGCAAGCTACCACAAAATCATCTCTCTCCATCTCTTGATCTCTGTGCTGATCTGCTTCACTTTTCTCTCATTCTGAAAATGAGGTTTATCTGCTTTATAGCATGCCTGATAGAAAATGATCAGCACTAATAGCCCTCAATGCATTCTTTTCCTTTAGAGAGTGATGGCAAACTGATTGGAACCACCTGTTTCAAAGTCCACCTGAAAAAGATTCATTGGCCTAAGTCAGCAGTCAAATTAATTGGAGCTGTAAGTGGGGTAAAAGAGATGTAGAAGCAATGAAAACTACTTGGAAGTCACTCAACCTGTGATTCTTGCATTTCTGTATAAAGGAGAATGTTATCAAAACAATGTATCCTAGGACAAAGATCTAGAATTGAGAGGAGAAATGCCAAAAAATAAGGAGGGTCACCAAAGCCGACATCGCTTGGATAATTATCTGCTAAGATCATTAATCTTACAGTGACACCAGGGTATCTGGCAAAGATTCCCCAATCTATCAACTATGAAAGAGGACTAGCGGATTTGGGATAGAATAGAGGATAAATAAATGGACAAGAAGAGTTGGAAGAGTTGACCTGTGAAGGATAAAACCTAGACCCAAGGTTTCTAGGTATGTAGAATTAAGAGACAGGTGCAAAAACTCCTAAAACTAATTGAACAAAGGTCATTCAGAGAGACACCTAGAAATCCAACAGTATGATTAAAAACGAAATACCAAGTTTGAGAAAGTAATTCTATTTCTCATGAAATAGCAGGTTTGCAAGCTGTTTATATACACTTGTATGGCTCAGAAAATAGAAATGCATTGAGCCAGGCACAAATCCTTGCCAACCTCATATAGTTTAGAGGAAAAATACTTTAATTTTTATTTATGAAACTACTAGAAATGACTACTAATGTTTTGCATGTTTATTTGTCATTCAGTTTTAGATTCACTAGTCATTTAATTTTCTGTTTTATCTGTTAGAATAATTTTCATTCCATAATGAACTTATAAGAGACATTTTATGTGTTTTGGTATAAGAATATCAAAGCATGACTGTCATAAGTTGTAAACATCTTTCTATACATGTACTTTACTCAACAGCTGAAGAATTCTTAAGCAGCACACATGGAACATTCTTTAGTATTGATCATAGGTTAGGTAATGAAGAGATTCATAAATATAAGAAGATCAAAATCATACTAAGTATTTCTTACAACCACAATGGAATGAAACTAGAAATCAATAACAGTAAGAAAATGGGAAAATTTACTCATCTCTGGAAACTGAATAACACATGCTTGAACAACTGCTGGGTCAAAGAGGAAATCAAAAAGGAATTTTAAGAATATAAGATTACCAAAGACAAAAACACCTCATACCAAAACTTATTAGATGCTGCAAAAGTGGTAATAACAGGAAGGTTTATATATTAGTCCGTTCTAACACTGCTATGAAGAAATACTCAAGACTGGGTAATTTATAAAGAGAAGAGGTTTAATTGCCTCACAGTTCTGTATGGCTTGGAAGGCCTCAGGAAACTTACAATTATGGCAGAAGTCATCTCTTCAAACGGTGGCAAGAGAGAGTAAGTGCCAGAGAAAGGGGGAAGCTCCTTATAAAACTATCAGATCTCGTGAGAACTCACTATCAGAACAGCATGAGGGAAGCGGATTTATCCAATTATCCAATTATCTCCACCACATGGGGATTATTACAATTCAAGTTGAGATTTGGGTGGGACACAGAGCCACACCATATCAGCTTATAGCAATAAACACCTGCATGTCAAATAAACAACCTACCTGCACAGTTTAAGGAACTAGTAAAAGAACAAGCTAATCTCAAAGCTTTCAGAAGGAAATAATAAGAATCAGAGTATAAATAAATCAAATAGTGAACAGAAACCCACAGAAAAAGCCAACAAAACTAAGAATTTTTATGGCATTTTTGACACAATAAATTCATTAAAATGTAAGTAGTCATTTTGATTCCCTTTTGTTTTGTTTCTATATGTATACAAGGTTGCAATATAACCATCACACAAGCTTTTAATTATGTCTGAGAACAGCTTTTGAACCTAGAATGGAAGAGTCATGATTATCACTATTATAACTAATTTAAGTGTTTTAAATAGATGCAGGGTGTACATATGCAGGTTTATTACATGGGTTTATCTCATAATACTAGACTTTGGGCTCCTAGTGAACCCTTCACCAAAATAATGAACATAGTACCCAATAGGTGGTTTTTCAATGCTTGCCTTCCTCTCTCTCACTCCCTTTCTGGAGTCCCTGGTGTCTATTGTTTCCATATTTATGTTCATGTGTATCCATTTTTAGATTCCTCTTATAAAGGAGAACATGCAGTATTTGATTTTCTGATTCTGTGTTGATTCACTTAGGATAATGGCCTCCAGCTGCAACCATATTGTTGCAAAGGACATAATTTCATTCTTTTTCATGTCTGTGCAGTATTCTATGGTGTATATGTGCCACATTTTCTTTAATACACTGTTGATGGACACAGGATGATTCCATACCTTTGCTATTGTGAATAGTGCTGTGATAAGCATACAAGTGCAGATGTCTTTTCGATAAAACGATTTCTTGTCCTTTGGGTATACACCCAGTAGTGGGACTGCTCAATGGAATGCTAATTCTATTTTTAATTTTTTGGGAAATCTCCATAATGTTTTCCATAAGGGTTAAACTAATTTATATTCCTACCAACAGAGTACAAGCAATTCCTTTTCTATGCAGTCTTGCCAATATCTATTATTTTTTATAAAGTCTTAAGAGTAGTTTTTAAAAACTTTATGTTGATCTGAAATTCTTATGCATAAAGGTAAAAATAGTGCATATATCTGACAAATATTTTATTAACTCACATATTTCATACACTAAACATCCCTAAAGAATTTGCTTTGTGCATAAAAGTAGGCAATTATGTTTTCTTAAACATTTCACACTCTATTTACATAATTAATACATCTTATCTTTTAAATTTTTCAAATGTCTGATAGAATAAACTTAGAAATATACTAAGGAAAATCCTTCTAATTTCTTAAGCAGCTTTTTCAAATCCAAAAAACTCACACATTTGTCATTTTTTCTAGAAATAGTTATCTGAGCTTGTTATGTTCCTTTAAAGACAGATTGTATTTTTTGTCTTTTATATAACCAAATTTGAAATTATAAGTAATTTAATTATCATTTTTCTATTATGACTTTATTAATTTTAAACTAAAAAAGTCATCCTTCATTCAGAAATATAAAATCATATACTAGCCTTTTTCTTCTTTCTTCTGTTTTTGTACTTAACTTTGGCTACTGGGAGTCACAGAACTTAATTTATTGCCCACTTTAAGCAACAGCATAGTCTAAGAGGAGTGTAAGTCTATATTTTGAATCTCTTCCTACTAAGTTGTTATTCAAATTTAAATTTTATTTTATCCATTATATTTATTTTCTGTAAGGTGCTTCAAATATTTTGTCAAACAACACCTGTTTTTAGTCAATAACATTTTTTTCTGTCTTTGAGATTCTTGTTTTTATAGGACCGCTAGTGTAAAAAGGATTCACTTAATATAGTTCAAACAAAACATACCTCAGTCTAACAAAAGATGATGCCAAAATGTGTCTACAGAATGAACTTAGTTTACAATCCATTTGGCCTATCCAGTTATGAAATTATTCAATTCCTAAAATTTGTTGTTTTTTTTTAAGTTTTTGGCTGCTAGCATTATGTAAATTTAAACATGACATTGTTGACTAATAATTTTAATGTATTCTATCTTAAATGTGCATTTTTTATATTGTTAATGTCATTGATTTATTTAAATCTTCATGCACATAAATCATAACTACCCATCCAAGATAACTCTTAAAAAAAAGTTAAAAATGAGAGAATTTTTTGAGCCATGACTGAGTAACAAAGATCAGATTTTGCCTCTCATCTGAAACTACTAGGAAACAAGGATGGGACACGGAATGTATGAGACCACAATTCTCGCAACATTATACATCAGATGACTAAGGACAGTAATCCCTGAGAAGGTTTTTATGATGTGGCAAAGAAAAGAAAAATCAGACAGAGCTTGGCAGCCTCCCTGAGTTAAGACAGAGCTGGAAGACTAGGAAGGCCAAGATAGCTGGAGAGCTGCATAGAAATAAAGGTCAAGAGAAGTATGAACATTTTTCCCTAGACAACTCCAGCCAAATAATCATCGCCAAATAATCATCACCTCATGAATGTAAAGTAATTACCTGAGGTCAGGAAAAGAACTATCTTAAGGCATTAGAAGAAGGAATTAGAGCTCAAGCAAGGCCGGAAACAGTTCCTATTCGCACCAGCAAGAGAAGAAAATTTCAGAATTTAAGCAACATCAAGTAGACTACTCAGAATGTTGTCTTAATCATATGACAAAATTACCCCTTGAGCAATGCTACACTGATCACACCTACATTTTGAAACAAGACTCAACAGGATTCAAATTATTTGCAAGTAAATTAACTGCATTTTAAAACAAAGCTCAAAAATATTTATAGAATTCAAAAATATCTAGCACTCAATAATGTTTAAACATTCACAATGTTGTACATCAGTCAAAGATTACCAGGAATGCCAAGAAATAGGAAAGTAAGACCAATGAAAAAAGAAATAGAATCAATCAAAACTGAAATCACATATGTAAATGATCATTATATTATTGGTAGATGAGAGCATTAAAACAGTTATTTAAACTGTAGTGCTTATGTTCAAGAAGCTAGAGAAAAGACTGAACAAGTTCAATAGGCAGATGGAAGATATAAAAAAATTAAAACAACAGAGTTTAAAGCTAAAATAGCTGCAATTTAAAAATACCCTGGTAGGACTAATGGCAAATTATACACTGCAGAATAAACAATTTGGGAACTTGAAAGAATAGCAATAGAAATGACACAAAAAAATTAAACAAAAACACACTGAAAAATTAAGAGTTGTGAGACAATTTAAAGTGGCCCATGTATTCAGGTACACAATTCAAGTGCATATGTATTTGTAGCCTCTGAAGAAAATGACAGAGAAGGGGGGTGAAAAAAACATAATTTGAAGAAAAATAATTTCAAACAAAAAGTTTGAAGAAAACTATAAACTCACATTTTAAAGAAGGCTTCACAAATCCCAAGCACAAGAAACGTGATAAAACTTCACCAAGGCACATCATAATCAAATAATTTTTAATGCGATAATAAAAATGCTTTAAAAGAAGACAGGGAAAAAAATCTCAAAGGAATAAAATTAGACTGACAACAGATTTCTTGTTGGAATCCAAATAAGTTAGAGAAAAGGAGGGCACTTTTTTTTTTAAGTAATGAAAGAAAAGCCTGCTAACTTAGAATACTACAACCAGTTAAAAAAAAAAAAATTAAATTCTACTTTAGATTCTGGGGTACATGTGCAGATCATGCAAGATTGTTGCATAGGTACATTCGTGGCAAGGTGGTTTGTTGCCACCATCCCCCCTTCACCTATACCTAACATTTCTCCCCATGTTATCGCTTCCCCACCCTCCCTCCCACTATCCCTCCTATAGCCCCCACCAATGGACCCCAGTGTGTGATGCTCCCCTCTTTGTGTCCAAGTGTTGTCATTGTTCAATACCCACCTATGAGTGGGAACATGCAGTGTTTGATTTTCTGTTCCTGCGTCAGTTTGCTGAGAATGATGGTTTCCAGGTTCATTTTTAATCAAAGGTGTATTAAAGGATTTCCAGACATATGAAAGCTGAGGGTGTTCTTCACCAGCATTCTGCATTACAGAAAATTAAAGGGATTCTGAAGGAAAATGATACCAGATGAAAATCTTCATCAACATAAAGGAATGAAAAACAGTGGGAGTTGAAACTGCATAGGTAAATATAAGACTAATAGCACTATATATTTTTTAAAAAATTAAATTTGCACTTGTAAGTAAGCCTTCCCACAAAAGCAACTTCAGGTGCACATGACTTCACCTTTTTACTAAATATTTAAGAAAGTAATAATATCAATTTTGCATAATCTCTTACAGAAAATGGGAGAAGAATATGTAACTGATTCTATGAAGTCAGCATAGCATCACCCTAATACCAAAACCATAAGAAAATGTTGCAGGAAAAAAAAATATATAGGCCAATAAATAGCTCTTATCAAAATTAGATGTAAAAATTCTTAGCAAATTTCATCAAATTAAATCTCAAAAGTATAAAAGTTATATCATAACCAAGGAGGGTTTATTCTAGGAATGAAAAACTGGCTTAATGTTTGAAAATCAATCAATGTGATGATTCATCATATTAACAGAATACAATGAAAAACATATTTTAATAGATACAAGACAGCATGTATTGAAATGCAAAATATAGTCCTTCTTAAATACAAACAAACAAAAGGTCTTAGTAAACTATGAATAAAAAGGGAAATACCCTGATAAAGGGCATCTATAAAAAATCTATAGCTATCATACTTAATGTTAAATGACTGAATACCTTTCCCTGGGGAGCAAGACCATAACTAGGATGGCAATTCTCATTATAATGATTTAAAGTTTTACTGAGGGTTCTAGCCAGTGTTCATGAAAACAAATCTGAGGACATGTACACAAGAGCTACTAGAAATAATAAGGGAGTTTAACCAAAATGCATGATTCAAAAATCAGTATCTAATAACCAACTGTATATCTAAAATTATCTATGAACATTTAGACATTAAGAAAGCAATACCATTTATAATATCAAAAACTATAAAATTCTTAGGTGTAAATGTGATAAAAAGATACTCAAGGCCTGTACACTAAATACTACAAAACATTACGTAGAAAAATTAAAGAGAAACTAAACAAATGGAGAGAGATTTTCATGTATAAGAAGACTCAATTTGGTTAAGATGCCAATTCTCCCTAAATTTATCTGCAGATTTAATAAAATCCACATCAAAATACCAACAGCAACTTTTCTAGAAATTTGTAAACAAATTCTAAAATTCATTAAAATATTCAAAAACCTTAGCATAGCCAAAACAAATTTGTAAAATAATAAATTTGATGGACTTCACTATCTGATATCAAGTATTATCATAAAACTACAGTAATCTAAGCAGTGTAATATTGGTGTGAATATAGACAAATAATTCAATAGAAAAGATACAGAATTAAGAAATACATTGGCGGGGCATGGTGGCTCATGCCTGTAATCCCAGCACTTTGGGAGGCTGAGGCGGGCAGATGACAAGGTCATGAGATCGAGACCAACCTGGCCAACATGGTGAAACCCCGACTCTACTAAAAAAATACAAAAAATTAGCTGGTCATGGTGGCGCATGCCTGTAGTCCCAGCTACTCGGGAGGTTGAGGCAGGAACCCAGGAGGTGGAGGTTGCAGTGAGCCAAGATCACACCACTGTACTCCAACCTGGTGCCTGGCGACAGAGCAAGACTCTGTCTAAAAAAAAAAAAAAAAAAAAAAAAAAAAGAAAAAAAAAAGAAATACTTGGGGGGAAATAGAGGAGGGACAGTGGAGGGTGGGGAGTTGGGGAGAGATATCATGGGGAGAAATGCCAGATACAGGTGAAGGGGAGGAAGGCAGCAAATCACACTGCCATGTATGCACCTATGCAACAATCTTGCATGTTCTTCACATGTACCCCAAAACCTAAAATGCAATTAAAAAAAAAGAAATACATTGAATTTTGTAAAAGACTCAAAGGTAATTCTATAGAGAAAGGGTATTTTTTTCAACAAATGACGTATATCCATATTAGGGGGAGAAAAAAGAATTTCAATTCATAGTTTACAGAATCTACAAAAATTAACTCATATAGTCATAGACCTAACAGCAAAAAATAAAACTATAAAACTTCCATATGAAAGCACAAACAAAAATCTTTTTGATATTGGATAAAGTTAAAAATTCCAAATAAAAAATATTGATAAATTGGTCATCATCAGATTTAATAACTCCTGGTCTTTGAATGACACTGTTAAGAGAATAAGGAGAAAAGCCAAATGTTAAGAAAAATTCTTTGCAGATTATATATCTGACAAATAATTTATATTCAGAATATGTAAAGGATCTCAGATAATAAGGAAATTATCTTCAATAATAGAGAAACAAACAAAACACTTTTTTATGTTGGGCAAAATATTTGAATTAGAGAATTAACTAAAAAAACATTTAGATGGCAAATAAGAACATGGAAAATGCTCAGCATTATTAGTCATTCAGGAAATGCAAATAAAAATCCACTGAGATGCCACTCAACCCCTTCAGGTGTTTAATAATAAAAAGGTTGACAATACCAAATGTTGGTGAGAACGTGGAGCAACTAGAAGACTTATATACTTCTAGTAGACATAGTAAATGGGCAACAATATTGAAAAATAGTTTCAGCCAGACGCTGTGGCTCACATCTGTAATCTCAGCACATGGGAGGCCAAGGCGTGTGGGTCACCTGAGGTCAGGAGTTCAAGAGCAGCCTGAACAATATGGTGAAACCCAACTCTACTAAAAATACAAAAAGTTAGCTAGGAGGGGAGGGGAGGGAAGGGGAGGAGAGGGGTGAGGAGAGGGAGAGGTCACATCAAAAGGAGGAGAGGAGAGGAGAGGGGTGGGAAGGGGAGGGAAGGGGAGGGGAGGGGAGAGGAGAGGAGAATTGCAGACCAATATCCCTGATGAACACTGATACAAAAATATTCAGCAAAATATTAGCAAGTCAAATTTGACAACATGTTAAAAAGATTATTCATTATAACCAAGTGGGATTTATTTCAATAGTTTCCTGGAGATAAGTGATGGGCAGAATTAGCAGGAGGGAGAGATTACGAAGGAACAGGAGGAAATTTCTGGGATGGTGAATATATTCATTATCTTGATTGTGGCAATGGTTTCATGAGTGGATGCATATATCAAAACGTATCCAATTTGTGTACTTAATATACAGTTCATTATCTTTCTATTATACTTCAGGAAAGTTGTAAAAAGGGAAGAAAGAAATGTTGCTCATAATTATAGCATGTAACAGAATAATTCATAAAGATAAAAAGGATATATTTTTAAATTAGGGAGTTACTTGAAATGCTAAGTATTTGTCCCCAAATAAGACTAAAAGCCCATGAAGCAGGTGCTATGTCACAGTCATCTTTTACAGGTAGTACCATGCCTAGCACAGAGTAGTTGCTTAATAAATATTGGTAAACTGAACATGTTTATCATTTGATTTACAGCAGAATGGACACTGTGGAAGGAAGGATATTTGAAACTTATTAGTTGATGATTATTTAAACACCATCTTCCAGCTGTTACATTTCTGGGTCTTTAGAAGAAATAAACAACATCTGCCCCTCTGTGCATTATTGGTTTAAATAATTTTGTGTTCATGAAATATAATGTGCATTAAATATGCAAATTGTTTTTCACTTTGCATTAAAATTTTAAAAAGTAAGAATTCACTTACTAAAGTCAAGTCCCTTACACATTTTAAGTCAAATCACATACATTCTTTAATTCCATTTTTTCCCCATGGAGGAAATAAAAATGTGAAACCTTTCTTTCCCTGCAAATAAAGTAACTACAGGAAAGATACCCAAGGAAAAAATCCTCCAAGCAATACTTTAGTCCTTCCTAATGTCTGTCCTGCCCAAATTCACTGATTAAATCTCAAGTTAACGCCAATTCGATTGAGATGCAGTTATTTTAAAGTATATTTCTTGCATATTGCCTCAATTGGCCAGATAAGTTTGGGAAGAGACAAAATAAAATGGTTAGGCTTGCATTTTGCAAGTTCACTGCAAACTCCCATACTCCAATTTACAGAGTATCTGGTAGAGCTGACTGAAGATATAATCAGTCATATAGCATTTCACTGTAGAAAGCATATACATCCATCATGCTTATGAATTCAAAACATGCCTTTATTAACCTTTCAGAAGAAATGTTTTGTGTACAAACAGAATATTGCATTTGAAGTAGTCCTATCTTCTCTTAAAATATTATGGGTATTTAAACGTTCAGGGAAAAAAGAATCCTTTTTTAAATTAGACAAATATAATTGATGGAGGACATGGAAAAATATTTAACATTTTTGCAAGTATACTTTTCTTATAAAGTAAGACTTGCTTTCCTGACAGAATTAACCTTATTGATCTGTTTCTCTGTCTTGAATTTAAACGGAAACTGTATGTTGTCCAGAAACACATTGGTCATGAATTAAAAAAAAAAGTCAACTTGGCTTTTTACACATGATGAAATGGAGTATTTCAAATCCCTTAAATCGTTTCCAAAATCAAAACAGATGGTATCTCAGAGCAGAGTCCCCACCTGCATTTGCCTGAGATTTGAACCAGTGCTGAGAGCTGTGTGTGAGAAAACAAGGTTTACCCCACCTTTCCCTGCTGGTCTAGAGTAGCATACTAGGGCTCAGAAAACAAAACCAGCCATGTCTACATCACAAAATGGGGAACTATTATGAAAACCTAGAGAGTCCTTGTTTTTAGGGGTCACATGTTCATGAGATTTTTTTTTTTGTTATTGTTGTTCATTTGATTCTTCTTGACTCTGAAGATAACAGCATATAAACATGCAGAGCTAATTAGAAGTTGGTTTCAGTTCTATGGAGGGTCAACCATGAATTAGTCATGTGACCTTTTGGGTAGCTTCTTGCCAAACACTTGTTCCAGATGAGTTTGGCTATCATTAAAATTTTTCTATGTCCATAAAATAAGATATGGAACCACTTACTTTAAATAACACAAGAGATAAATTAGCAAACAATATTTCTTTCTTTGGCCAACATTTTAATCATTATTAAGTTTGTTTTGTTTAAGTTTTCCAGTGGCTATCAAAGCAAGCAGAGTGAAATTTGGAAATTCAAAATTGATCTTATATATTCCCATTTGGCATGAGCTGAGAAATCATATAAAATCTGGGTTCTGGCTACAGTCAGAGAGAACTTTTTTTCCCCCCATTCCCCAAACACAGCATGCACTCTCCCTCCTAAGGTACATGAAGTTCCTCTGCCCACTATCCCTGCAAGCCTGGCTTTCCAGTACCTTCAGATCTAGATCAATATTCCCTTAGTATGGAATTTCTGAATATTATATCCAAAGTTGATGCTCCCTGTTTTTCCCTCTTATGGATCTTATTCTTTCACTTTATAACACTAGTTACAGTAATTTTTATTTATATTTTTTCAACTAGTCTATAAGATCCATCAAGGCAGAAAACGCATTGAGGTGGTTTTGTTCTGAATAATCAATCAGTTCAGTGATGGGCCCAGAGTAAACACTTAATAAATATCTGTTGAATAATTGTGTTGGTTAATGTTTTCATTTAATTAAAAAAATACTTTCAACTTCCCACAATTTATTTCTAATAGGGAAATTTTATTGCAATGATGTTTAGCATATGTTTCTAGTAACTTACCAGTCATTTAGCACACTTCAGTACTAAATGTGAAAGTATAAATTAATGGTTTTAAAATAATGAATATTTAATCAAAACTTTAAGAGAAAAATTTCTTGTTGTCAGAATGTCAACAAATTTAAGACTGTGAGTGTTCAGTAACAATAATATATGAAAACTGACTGCCAAAATGTAGTTTTCTGAGCAATGCTCTCTTCCATATTCTCTCTGCCCATCTGTGGATTGAGGGTTTCCATGAGTCTTTTTCAGAGCCCTAATATACCATAAATACAAGAAATCAATGACAAGAGGAATTTTGGAAGCTATAAAAACACTTGGAAATTAGACAATATGCTCGTGAAAGACCAATGAATCAACGAAGAAATTTTTTAAAATTGAAAAATTTATTGAAACAAATGATAATGGTAAGACAACATACCAAAACCTATGGAATACTGTAAAAGCAATACCAAGAGTGAAGTTTATAGGTATAAATGCCTACATCAAAAAAAAAAAAAAGAAAAGAAAAACTTCAAATAATTGACCTAATAATAATCTTAAAGAATTAGAGACACAAGAGCCAATCAAACCCAAAATAAGCAGAAGAAAAATAATAAAAGTCAGAGCAGAAATAAATAAAATTGATGCAAAAAAAATCAATGGAATAAAAAAGTCGTTTTTCTGAAAAGATACACAGAATCAACAAACCTTTAGCCAGACTAAGAAAAAAAAAAGAGGTACGAATAAAATCAGAGACCAAAAAAATTAAAATACGGCAATAATTCAAAGGATCATTAGTACCTACTCTGAGCAACTATATGCCTTACAGCAGAAAATATAAAAGAAATTGATAAATTCCTAGACACATGCAACCTATACACATTGAAACATGAAGAAATTCAAAAACTGAAAAGAACAGTAACAAGTAACAATGATTAAAGCTGTAATAAGCAGAGCTAATACCAATCCTACTCAAACTATTACAAAAAAATAAGAGGATAAGTGATGACTTCCAAACTCCTTCTACAAGACCAGTATTACCCTTACAGCAAAACCAGACAAAATCACAACAAAAGGAGGAGAGGAGAGGGGAGGGGAGAGGAGAGGAGGGGAGGGGAGAGATTACGAAGGAACAGGAGGAAATTTCTGGGATGGTGGATATAATCATTATCTTGATTGTGGCAATGGTTTCATGAGTGGATGCATATATCAAAACGTATCCAATTTGTGTACTTAATATACAGTTCATTATCTTCCTATTATACTTCAGGAAAGTTGTAAAAAGGGAAGAAAGAAATGTTGCTCATAAATATAGCATGTAACAGAATAATTCATAAAGATAAAAAGAGGATATATTTGTATTAATCCCTAGTGATGGGGCTGCTACTAGCATCTAATGAATAGAGGTCAGGGATGCTGCAAAACTTCCTGGAATGCACAGGACAGGCCTCACCACAAAAATGTATCTGATCCAAAATATCAGTAGTGCACAAGCTAAGAAACTCTACTTATTCAAATGTATCAAGGATCACAGTCTGGTTTCTTCCAAATCTGCCCTTGTTAATTTGTAGCACAATCTCATTTGTGACCCCTCAAAATTTTAATACCTTGGAATTGTCACAATCTACCTTTTCCATTAAATACTGACAAAAAGAAATTGTCATTATTGTGGTTTTTTGACAATCCTATATATTTAATTTAGCCTTCATATGTAAATTACAGCATTCAATGGATCATTTACAGCAGTAGTTTAAATTCCTGAATTAGTCTTATGTCAAATACAATTCATGTTTTTCCTCATAATTCAAAGCTCTGAAATGGCAGTGGCTATGATGTTGTTTTACTCTGTCTTGTAGAAAACTAGTTTCACAAACAGATAAAAGATTAAAAAATAAAATATTTAAATGAGTATTCTATTTTCTCTCTGTCTTTCCTCCTGTTATTCTATCTCACTAGAATGCCTGTGTCTAGCCCATCTCTGTTCTCACAAGTGTGCCCATTATTCAATCCAATCTTAAATGACACTCTTCCTAAAAGCCTTTGGGATAATTCCAATCTGAATCAAACTCTCCCTTATCAATGTACCAAAAGCACAAATATAAAAAACTCTATTATGGCATGTTGCACAGAGTAATTATTTTGGATATTTCCTTTTTCTTCTAGTATGTTAAAAACCACAAAGAAAAGGGAGCATTTCATTCATTCATTCATTCATTCATTTTTCTATTCTACACAGCACCTAGCATAGTGTCTCAGACATTGCGTATGCTTGGTCAATACTTCTTGACTGTAATTCTTTTGAATACTTGTCACATTTATGGCATTCAATAAATCACACATGTGTAAATAGCTTTGAAGAATCAATAAGAAAAAGATAAACATGCCAATAAAAAATGGCATATGAACAAAATTCACAGAAAAAATAGAAATGGTTAGGAAAACAAAATTCCGAACAGTGGTAACTTAAGCCAACAAATGCAATACTAATAAAAAAAACTCTCCTTATTTTATGCCAGGTACTATACTGAGAAATTTATACATATTGACTCATCTAATCTTCATGACTTTTTGCAGTATATGATATTATCCACTCTCCTTTTTTGTTTTTTTTAAATAATTTTTTATTTTTTAATTTTTGTGGGTACATATTGGGTGTATATATCTATGGGATACATGAGATGTTTTGATATAGGCATGCAATGCATAATAATTACATCATGGAAAATGGATGTAATTTTCTCAAGCCCTTTTACAAAGGAAGGAACTGTGGCATAGAAAAGGCAAGTAATTTGTCCAGCGCAATGTGATAACATTGCAGGTAGTTAGACCAGCATGGGTGGGACAGGAGAGGGATATCCCCCCACCTACTAGGAATATCAGGTGGTGGTTTGACAATTATCACACTGCCTCTCTAAAATGATATTTGGCAACCCACCCAGGGCACCAGGAGAGGCCATTTCCTGATAATCTATAGCTATTAACATTAAAATGGTAATTGAATATAGATGCCAGGGAGAAGAAAACTTCCTGGGCATGTGCACTAAGAGACTAAATGGCAAAGTATGGTCTTCTGAGGGTACTCCACCGGAAGAAGAAAGCTTCAGATGGGCCTGCATACAGCATCCCAAACACACTGCATGTGCTCACTTCCCAAGGATAAGGAGAGCACTGCACATGTGGGAAGCCCACTCTAAGGAGGAACCATGGAAAAGAGGTGAGCCTGTAAAGCCCTAGGATCAAGGTCAAATGCTCTCTTTGATCTTCAGGCACCCTCTTGGATCTCTTCCAAGTAAACTTTCCTGTTCTAAAGTCTTATTAAATAAACTTCCACTCCTACTCTGAAACTTGCCTTGGTCTTTTTTTCTGTTTTATGCCCCTCAGTAGAATTCTTTCTTCTGAGAAGGCAAGGGCTGAAGTTGCTGCAGACTGGCATGGATATGCTGCCAGTAACTCAGGGTAACTCTGATCTCTTGCACCGGTAACAATAAGTCACAAGGCTGACATGCAAACACAGATACTTTGGCTCCAGAGCCCAAAGAGTTCACCTAAGATTATGCCATTTTGCCACGTTTGAGAAATACATGTTCAATTATAATATTCAGAAAAATATAAATGAATATTTTCATATTAGATAAAAACGTTAAATGTCAAGCAAAAGAGTTAAAAAAAAATACTATAAAAATCCAGAAAGTCCAAGCAATTTAGTTTGATATTTTTTAGTAGAATAGGGAAGAATCCATTTTGACTGAATTACTTTAATCTCACCTAGTATCTTCATCCCTGATAGTACCCATGACAATCTCATTGAGACTATAACTATCTACATCTTGGCATACTGAGAAAGTAACCGTAACAGTGAAGATTACTCTCAAGCAGAGAATACAAATGAACACAAAAGAAAAAGTTCCAACTTAATTGAAGTGTGGTATGTGTAAAAGGTTAAAATAAATCCACCAACTCAATGGGTGAAAGTGTGACTTGTTTGGGGATTCAGGTAATTCTTGGGTATACATGCCACACATAATTACCAGTTGTCATGTTAATCATGACATTCAATATTTCAGGGATACTTTGTAATATTTAAAGTTTGAGTAATAACTTTGGACTTAGGCAAATAGGAATGCTCCTAGGGCATCTAAATGTCCAGGTTGTGTTTTGTTTTGAGTTTTGAAGTACAACTGTTGTCTTCACTATAACCCATAAGGCAAATCACAAAAATTAAAAAATGTATCCTTAAATGTTTTCTTATCCTTGGAAAAATTTGCCTATTCTGGATGTGATCATTGTTAGCTAATTTGTCTAACAGTTTGCTTGAGACTCATTATCTAGTATTTAAATTTCCTACAGCATTACCCAATAAAAAAGTTAATTTGTATAATTTGAGTAGACAATTTGAAAAATTAATAAAATAGATCTTTCTTACCTCCTAACAGAGAAAGGCAACTGAAGACTATTTTGCATTATTTTTACTATATATAAATTGTGGTTATGAGGAAAAATGTAAATATAAATATAATATATAAATTACTTATTTTGTCTTGCCAAAAGTTGTAACTCTGGCATTAGAGTAGTTTGTCTTCACTATTTAGTGGGAAGTAGACAGAACAAGCCACACCTCCTTGACCTTGGAAGTTTCCAACTAAGAAATAAATTGCCAACAACAAGCTGATGGCTACATGAGGAGCAATACAGAAAATAAGCCCATAGTTAAGATAGAAAATGTGGATATAAGTTTTCAAACTGACACTTTTTCTCTGAAACCTTTGCCAAGTCATTTAACCTGGCAAGATCTCTTATTCATCTGTAAAATGAGCCCGACTAGTCCCTGTCAAATTTCCAGAACTTTTAACCCAAACAATGAAGTAATTATCTCAAGAGCAGAAAACAACCTGTACCCCTTTTATCTATTATTGAAAATACACAAAAATGCGGCCAAGAGATGTTTTCCTCAGTGTTGCGTTTTCTGTTTGTTGATCACTGTTAGTTTCTCTACAAGGTTTTAAAACTCTCAACAACCCCATGAGATCTTGAACAAGCTACTTAACCTCTCTGTGCTTTAATTTACTTCTGTAAAATTGATGTAATAATTGAATATTCTCAAAAGGTTGTTGTGAGGATTCGATGTATTAATTAATATAAAGCTGTTAAAAACAATGCTGCACGTATGCTAAGTGATCAATTGAAGTTAACTCTTATGCATATTAATACCATCTTACAAATGAGAAAATTGAGGCTTAGAGATGTTTACTTACATGTCCCAAGATCAGAGTTTGGAAATGGTAGAAACAGGATTTGAAACCAGGTATTTTGTCTCCACAGTCCAAATCCAAGCACTGTCCTGTAGTGTTTTCCTTTGAACGTCCTGAACTAAGTAATGAGAAAAAAATGTCTGTTTACATATTTATTGACAGAACACAGAGAGTAGATACATAAGAAGATACAAATTACTACAATAGATAACATTTAAAAGAAAATAAGAGATCCTAAAATTTGTTATATGAAAGGCTGAGAAATCATATTTCCACAGTAAATACTGTAGTTATACGATTTTCCTTATTACTAGTAGAGAAACATCCACAGATGTGAAGAGGAAAAGCTACCATAAATCAGAGCTGAATAATCAACCTAAACCATGAAAAAATGCCAACAAGTACTGAACACATTTGTCTGCAAAGCTGTAATAAATGCAGTCTTATAAATATTATGCAATATAAGGTATAAATTATGCTGCTTTCTTTAAAAAATTAGTTTAAGTGCAAGCTGGAAGAATTCCCTGTGCTTAGGCTGATATAAAATTCAGTAGATACAGAAACTTTGAAGGAAGAGAAAATAATAGTAAAGACTTCTAAAAGGTTATATGAATATTGTAATTATCTGTGCATAAATGAGAACATTTTTTCTTTCTATGCCTAAACAGAAAATGAGTACAAAAAAGTATCCCCATGGGAAAATTTCTTCCAAAACCATTTTGAGAAATTGAACCATTTTCCATATACAAGTACTTAAACATTCAAGGTAAAATTTGGAATAAAAGAACATTGATTTTATCATACATATTTTAATATTTTTCTTTTAAAACTTTTATATTTCATATATAAAATTATATCTCAATAAGTGGAATATAGGTTCATATAGATGACTTCAGTGGAGACTTTAGCTAATGATAGAAAACAAGATTTAAATTGAAATAATTAGGGGATCATATACAATTAAGAGTTAAAATGGAATATGGCTATTTAGAATAGAGGCTAACAGATCGAAGTTGGTCAGGATGGGATATAAATTCCTGCTCTATGTCTTACTACTAGCTATATGACCTTAGGAAAGCTGCTTAACACTATTGAAAAGAAAAACCAAAATGAGAATAAAACTACCTTACAGATTTTTGAGAATTAAATGTAGTAATATTTATAAGGTATTTACAATACTGTCTGGCATATAGTTATATATTCAATAAACAGCAGTTAATTCAGTTAATATTACTACCTAATAGTAATATAAGAGATTGTAGTATTACAATTGTATTATCACTACTTAATACTACTTAGTAGTAATATTAACGCCTAAAGAATGGCACATGTGTAACTGAGGTCAGAAAATTTCAAGAGCAGGCAAATTATAAAGTTGTTGCTCTGGAACACAACAGGAGTCAACTAGTATTATCCACATCTACAAAAATAGGGCAGATAAAAGAGCCATCTCTCTAATGGCAATTACTAAAGAGCCCTGGCATTCCAGATGCAATCTGGAATCTAGAACTCTGCAGAAACACACTTCAGACACATGCCTTCGAACTGGGCTTCTCCCTGCAACACCTACAGCTTACTTTTAAGTACACTGCTGCATGATACCATCACATAAATAAACTATTAAAATAATTGTATGTATAACATTTAACAAAATAATTTTTATCATAGAAAATGAGTCGCATTGTACAAAGGGATGAATCTATTTGGAAGAATAATTAAAGTCATAAATATGTAAAGTCCAGAGAGAATCTGGAATCACAGATATCTCAGGGGGGAACAACAAATTGGGCTCTATTTTCTTCAAATGAGTATCAGGAGATATTTTGAGAAATGCATGCAGCCTGCTAAGGAAATAGATATGTTCATTTTCTCCTTCTGTCTTCCTAACTTTAGAAGTGGTCTACAATCTCTTGTACATGGTAGGCATTCAATAAATGTTTGATAAATGAATTAGTCAATTAAGAAATCCATATTAGCTTACTAAAAATACAGAATTAAAAATAAATACAAGGGTTTTAGCTGGAAGAAATTTAAAGGTCATTTTAAGCCAATTCACACACATGACATACTAGACTCAGAAAGGTAAGGAGATGTGTTCAAGGTCACTCAGTTAATTTGTGACCAGGCACTGCTACCAGAAATCAAACCTCAACTCCCAATTTAACCAGAGACACATGTAAACAGAATTAAAGTGGTAAAAAATGCTTGTTGAATTATAACATATTAAGGATTTGTTAGTAGTAAAGATCAAGTAAAGATCATTGATAACAAAATTAATATCCTGTATTTCTACAATGCTCTGGAGGCAGTGAAAAGGACTTCAAAGAAGTATAGAGGTTTAGTTTTAGTTCTGATTTTGCCTGAGTATGCCTAAGTGACCCTCAGTTTCTAAAGAGGTAAAATAAGGGATCTATATAAATAATACAATCTAATTCCCCTCCAAAATTTTATTAAGTACCCACACTATTTCTTGCCCAAGCTAGATACTGAGGATACAAAGAGACATAAAATTCAGGTCATGCTGTGAAAGGCATTCTCTGGTAGAGAATAGCACATATTTAATTCAAACTTTGTTCTGGACTCCTGGCTCTGCTATTTACCAACTGAATGACCTTAGGCATTTATTTTAATCTTTCTTGGCCTCAGTTTCCTCCTCTGTAAAGTGGAAATAATGATGAGAATACACCTAATTTATAGAGTTACAAGGACTACATTACTATGTATATGGTACTCAGAAAAATGCCTGTTACTGTTCTATAAATAATAGCAGTTTTTAACCACATGGAATCCATAATATAACATGGGAAGTTATATATATATATATATATATATATATATATATATATATATGTAGCTATAATCAACACAAGCTAACATAATGCTAAGTCACCAAAGCAAAGCATAAAATGTTGTCATAAGAGTTTTAGGAATCACTTTATTCCAACAACAAGAAAAAAGACAGGAATTAATGGAAGCATTGTTTTTCCTTTGAAGAACAGAATGATTAGAAAAGAAGGTGATGAAAAAAGCCAGAAAAATTATCAGGATGAGTTATGAATAGTGACTCCTGTATTTAGAAATTTGGTGGTCTCAAAGTCATTTTCAAGTTTTTGAAAAATCCATTCCTATGGAAAAGACAGGCAAACTATGTAATTGAAACTATGAAAGAAGGTGAGAAAAATATAACAGTAAATATAGAACACATTTTAATTTACTCATTCACCCACTCACTCACTCACTAGTTAATTCAACAAATAAGACAGCCTACTGTGCACAATATTTTCAGCACTCTGGCAAATATCTACCTGAAGTGTACACCCCTCAAAGGGGGATGATCACTGTCTTTCTAGATCTTAGCATATAGAAAAGAGTCCTCAGTAGAAGGAATACCGAATGTCTAGGCCTTGAGAAGTCTAGTATTAATGTAAATGAAAAGAAAAGACCAAGTTCTAAAGCATGCTATAACTGTGAAGCATAGCAAGAGAAATGGGTTCCTGGGGTTCAGTGAACATCAACAGGTGGAGGAAGTATTCCAGGAAAAAGAAACGTGCTAATGTTAAATGTGAGTTCCAACAGAACATGGTGGAAGAAAAGGAAAGGAAGGGGAGAGGCCAGGATGTATTGGTATGGGGTACAGTAGAAGGTGATAAATGTTGGTAGAGGAAGGTGTGAAGGAAGGAATGAAAAAAGAGGACACGACCTGTAAGGATCTTGCTGGGTTTGCAGTGGCAGAACAAGTAGGTGGCTGGTAGTGAGAAGAATTCTGCTTAGGGAATCCCCGATATTTGTTCCTGTTCTTTGATTCTGTGATTATCTCAAAAAAAGAAATGCAATTGAACATCTTAAAAACTGAAACAACATATGTTTCAATGTGTGTAGTTAATGAGCAATACTCTTTTCTTAAGGTGTGGCCTTAGTGGCTCATTTGGATTTCTGTGTTTCTGGCATCTGTAATTAAACACAGCTGCTTAACTCCAATTGTCAAACCAAAAGCCTCAGGAGACTTCAATTAGCATGACTGCTGGAGACTGGTGAAAGTTACGCCACTGGTTTCCAAGACCTAGTTCATTATTTGAACTTGAGCAAGCAAATTTAGTTTCCAACTATATATCTAGTAAGAAAACCATTAAATATTTTAAAGTTTGTCCTAAAAGCATATGCAGAGATAATAGTAATAAAGTTTGTGTTTTGTGATTTTGATGCTGCATAGCTTACAGGATCCTCACCCTGGAAAAGCTGTTCAATATTTGCCACATATCCAGGCAGGTTGCTCTCATTAAAACCAAGCACCATAATTTTACACTTGCTGTCATTCGTACTGTAATAAAGAGCAGAGCACATCAATCTCATGTGACACAGCCATATGCTCCTTATGATGTACAAGACTTACAAATGGAACTTCTACAGAGCTAAAGAAGAGCTTTACAGAGTGCCAGGCTTTAGAATTATTGATAAGAACTAAAAAAAAAAAAATCAGCAAAGAAATCTATTTTTCTCCAAAGTAAGAAAAAGTGGTGAAAAAACTGCACATACATGTACAATGCTAGCACAAGCACCCACATGCACAGTAACCCTATCCATTAGACTATATATATGGGAAAACCTTTTGTAGAATTATAAGAAGCACACCCGCTTTCTTTTCTCAAATGATGAACTGTAGAAACTCCCAGTTTCAACCATGACATAATATAGTAGTAACAGAATATTAATAGTAGGTTTCATGCCAGACAATGCTTCCACTGCAACTACTAAATATATATAAATATATATACATAGTATTAGTCTATTTTCACATTTCTATAAGAAACCACCAGAGACTGGGCAATTTATGAAGAAAAAAGGTTTAATTGACTCACTGTTCCACAGGCTGTTTAGGAAGCATGCCTGAGGAGGCCTCAGGGAACTTACAATTATGGCAGAAGGCAATAGGGAAACAGGAACATATTCACATGGCTGGCAGGAGAGAGACAGTGAAGGAGGAAGTGCTATACACTTTCAAACAACCAGCTCTCATAAGATCTCTATCATGAGACAGGACTAGGGGGATGGTGCTAAACCATTTGAAACCACCCTCATCATTCAATCACCTCCCACCAAGACCTTACCCAACATTGGGGATTACAATTCAACTTGAGACTTGGGTGGGGACACACAGCCAAATCATAAGTATATTATATATATATATATATATATATATACACACACGCACACTTATATATGTATATATATATGCACACACATATACATACATGCTAAATCATTAGAGAGCTATGAAGGAAAAGATGTACAATGGATTAAAATGTCAGGTGATAAAGGGAAGAGCCTCTCTTAGGGAGCAACCTGTTACTGGACACTTTCTTCTGTGATAAGGCTGCTAGATACACAGGCAACCCTATTCTGTGGGGACATTTGTCGATTTTACATGAAAGCTGAGAATGGCTTGGCTCACACAGAGGTACTCTGCTAGAAGAGAGAGAAACCTGAAAAAATTTTGACAGTCATGCAGGGCTATTGTAATAATATGGAAATGTCATGAGTTCTAAACATGCAATTAGGATTTCCTGATAGTGCACTTACTACTTTTCAGTGTTGCAGAGATAGTGACTCACTAGGCTCTCAGTAAAAAGCCTAGATAGGACATATCAGAAGAAAGAAAAGTCAAAGATATATAGAGTCTCAACAAACCTGCAATTCAACACTGACTCAACCCAGTCCCTATCTAGATTGAGATAATCAGCCCTCGCCCTATCATCTGTCTAATGGAAAAAGGCCAGTCCTTTCAGGTAAACAATAATATCATCTGGAGCTTCAACACAAAGTCTCCTTAAACAAAAAGCCCAGAGGTGGGGATAAGATGGCTATCTAGACAGAGCCAGGAAACAAAATACTGAGTAGAAAACAAAATACTGAGTAGACCTCCTACTGAGAGAAAACAAAATACCGAGTAGACCTTACACTTTGAACAGATCTCTTGAGAACAAACACTGAAAGTCAATAGAAAGATGACTCAGGGACAAAGGTTGAAGAGGCAGGAAGCTGGGAAGCCTGCATAGAATTACCAAGAATGAGGACCAGCTACAGGTCTGAACAGGACCTAAGTAAGGGGTGAGTGAAAAAACTGTGGGGCACCACACTCCTGTCACAGACCCTGGATCCTAGCTACAAGAGACCCACAACCCCCAGAGACATTTGAATTGGCAGGGGGAGCTGTCTACAGAGAAGGCAAAGGCAGAGGCTCAAACCTGTGCAGAGCTCGGGAGGTTTTCTGTGTGGCAGGCATGGTAAAATGCAACCATAGTGCCTATCCCCCAAGGCTCTCTGTCTGGCTCTGAGTGACTCTAGCCTCTGCTGAATGCTGGGCTGGGAGAGAGTAGGGCTTCCTTTCCCATGGGAGAGGGGAGCATCTGATCTGTTGTGGCCCCTTGTTTTCTGGTCCCTTCCAAGGCTCCTGCCTGACTGCTCCTGCAAGAGTATGCACAAAGCACAGCCTCCACTTGCCTGCCTAAGTCTTTTGCCAGTAGCCTGGGAGTAGTTAACAGCCCCCATCCCACCTGCAGTATAGTTGTGGCTGAACCTCAAGGGACCAGAGGACAAAGTTTCCACAAGCCTGGTCCCAACCTTCTAGGGTTCAGGCACACTGCACTCGGGGGTATTCAGCTTGGGTGTGGGAGGAGCCTCCAGTCTCAGAACAGTGAAAAGAATGAGGTGCAAGTTCAAGTGCTGGCATGGGAGCTGGGTGTTTCTCCCTCCACAAGAATGGTCCAGGAAGGGTGTAGCCTACAGGCCAGCTGCAGCCTCTGCCCAAGGGAGTCCCATAGCCCTGAGCACCTAACAGCCCAGCGATCTGGACAAAACTAGCTTGGTACAAAACTAGCAAGTTGGGCCTGCTCCTGGGGCAGACACCAGAGGGAGACCTAGTTGGGAAAGCATGAGCTGGCAGTCCCCACGGAGCTGTGGTATTGGGCAAAAAAACTCTGGGCCACATCTACAAATCTACAGCACCATGGCCTTGACTTTGGATCTTGTATCTTTGAATTACTGCATCAATAGACTACTCACAGACATACCCCACAACCTAGTCTAACTCTGTTAAGCTCAGAGGACCAGTGGGTCCCCAGGAAGCTGTGGGTCTCTAGGTGACCTAAGCTTCAACCTGGGCCACCCTGTGGGAAGGGGGAGTGTAGTCCTCCAGTGCCCACCTGGAGGCTAAGGAAATGTGGGTGTGGTGCCAGTGATTAGAGGGGGCTCTGCCAAGGTCCATGAATGGATTTGGTGAAGGGGTCATCTCTCATTCCCCTTGCCTGCCCCCTCTCCAGAGCACTGCTGTAAATGCACCAAATACAAAAGAGGTGCATAGGTGAATAAGAGCCTATCGGCCTGCCTCCACTCTTAAGAGTCATCTACTGGATCACAGCCCGAATGATACAACCAAACAAAAATAAATTCCTTCAGCACACATTGCCTACAAAACCCAATACATGAATGTGGCTACAACTAAGGAACCCATACACAGCCTGAGCCCTTTGAAAGCACCCAGAAATGAAGCCAATCAACTATGTACAACATACATCATAGGCAAATCCTCAGGAAAAAAGAATATAAAAAGAAAAAGCCCCATTCAAATGAAAACTTCAAAAAGATAAAGAAACCTAACCCTCTCAGATTAGAATAAATCAGCACGAGAACTCCAGCAATTCAAAAAATCAAAGTTTTTTTTTAACCTCCAAAGGATTGTACTAGCTCCCCAGCAATAGATTCTAACCCAATTAAAATGTCTGAAATAACAGACATAAAATTCGGAATCTGGATAGCAAGGGAGCTCAACAAGATTCAAGAAAGTTGAAAACCAATCCAAGAAATCCAGTACAATGGTCCAAGATTTGAAAGAACCAAACTGAACCAAAGGTAAACAAATGAAGACAGCTCTATCATGCAAACAAAAACCAAGAAGCAGCAGGGGTCATTATTCTTATATCAGGCAAAACATACTTTAAATCATCAAAAGTTAAAAAAAAAATTACAAAGAAGGACACTGCATAATGATAAAGAGATCAATTGAATAGTAAGTGATAACTATCTTAAATGTATGCACATCCAGCACTGAAGAACCCAGAATCATAAAACAACTACTTCTAGACCTACAAAAAAGGGTTGGCCACAGAATAATAGTGGGGGATATCAACACTCCCCTGACAATGTTAGATGAATCATTAGGCAGAAAAATAACAAAGAAATTATGGACTTAAATTCAACAATTGACCAATTGGACCTAATAGACATCTATAGAATACTTCACTCAACAACCACAGAATATACATCTTCTCATCTGCATGCAGAACACACTATAAGATTGATCATATACTCAGTCATAAAGCAAGTCTGAATACATTCAAAAAATCTAAATCATCCCAAGCATACTCCCATACCACAGAGGACTAAAAATAGAAATCAATACCAAGAAGGTCTCTCGAAACCACAAAATAACATGGAAATTAAACAATGTGTTTCTAAATGATTTTGAGGTAAACAATGAAATTAAGGCAGAAATAAAAAAACATTTGAAATTAATGAGACACAATATACCAGAATATCTGGGATACAAGAAAAATAGTGCTAAGAAGAAAGTTTACAGCACTAAACACATACGACAAGAAGTTAGAAAGATCTCAAATTAACAATCTAACATTTCACCTGAAGGAACTAGAAAAACAAGAACAAACTAAACCTAAAGCCAGCAGAAGAAAATAAATAACAAAAATTAAGCAGAAGTGAATGAAATTAAGACCCAAAAACCCATATAAAGGATCATAAAACTGAAAGTTGGTTTTTTGAAAAGATAAACAGATTTATAGACCCCTAGCTACATTAGCAAATAAATGACTCCAATAAATGCAATCAGAAATGACAAAGGTTACATTACAACCAGTCCCATATAAATAAAAAAGATTCTCAGAGACTGTAATGAATGCCTCTATGCACACAATCTAGAAAATCTAGATGAAATGGGTAAATTTCTGGACACACACAACCAGAGATTAAACCAGGAAGAAATTGAAACACTGCATGGATCAATAAAAAATTCCAAAATTGAATCAGTAATTAAAAACCTACCAACCAAGAAAAAGCCCTGGAAGAGGTAGAGGTGCAGCCAAATTCTACCAGACATACATAGAAGAGCCGATACCAATCCTACTGAAAGTATTCCAAAAACTCAAGGAGGAGGGACTCCTCCCTGACTCTTTCTATGAAGCCAGCATTATCCTGATACCAAAATCTGTCAAAGACACAATGAAAAAAAGCAATAACAACAACCACCAGAGGCCAATGTCCCTGATGAACATAGATACAAAAATCCCCAACAAAATACTAGCAAACTAAATCCAGCAGCACATCACAAAGTTAATTCACTGTGATCATTTAGGCTGAGACACAAAGTTGGTTCAATTTACACAACTCGATAAATGTGACTTACTATATAAATAGAATTAAAAACAAAAACCATATGATCATCTCAGTAGATACAGAAAAAGCTTTTGAGACAATCCAATGACCCTTTATGATAAAAATTAAAATAAGTAGGCATCAAAGAAACATATCTCAAAATCATAAGAGCTATCTATGACAAACTCTCAGCCAACTTCATACTGAAAGGGCAAAAGCTGGAAGCATTCTCTTTGAAAACTGGAACAAGGCAAGGACCACTCTCTCCACTCCTATTTAACATAGTACTGGGAGTCTTATCCAGAACAGACAGGCAAGAGAAAGAAATAAAAGGCTTCCAAAGAGGAAAATGAGAAGTCAAAATATTTCTTTACTGATGAAATTATTCTATGCCTAGAAAAACCTGAAATAAAAGACATCCAAATAAAAAAACAAGAAATCAAACTCTCTCTCTTCACTGATGAGATGATTCTATACCTAGAAAAACTTGAAGACTCTGCCAAAAGCCTCTTGGTATAATAAACAACTTCAGTAATGTTTCAGGTTAAAAAATTATTATCCAAAAATCAGAAGCATTTTTATAACATTCTAGCTGAGAGCCAAAATTTTTAAATATAAAAATTTTGAGCCTAATCACATTTACAATAGCCACCAGAAAAAAAGAAAAGAAAAGAAAAAAAAATACCTAGGAATACATCTAACTAAGGAGGTGAAAGACCCTCACAAGGAGAATACAAAACTGCTGGAAAAAAATATAGATGACACAAAAAAAGTAAAAAAAAAAAAATCTATACTCATGGACTGGAAACATTAATATTGTTAAAATGGCTGTACTGCCAAAAGCAATCTACAGATGTTATGCTATTCCTATCAATATAACAATGCCATTTTTCACAGAAGTAGAAAAACATATTCTAAGATTCAAATGAACCCAAAACAAGCCCAAATAGTCATAACAATCCTATGTAAAACAAAGCTGACATCACAGTACCTGACTTCAGACTATAGTATACGGCTACAGTAACCAAAATGGCATGGCACTGTATGGAAATAGACACAGAGACCAATGGAGAAGAAGAAAGAACCCAGAAATTAAGCCACACACCTATAACTATCTGATCTTCAACAGTGTTGACAAAAATAAGCAATAGAGAAAAGACACCCTATGCAATATATCATGCTGGGATAACTGGCTACCCATATACAGAAGAATGAAACTGGGCTCCTACCTTTCATATATAAAAAAATTAACTCAAAATGGATTTAACAAAATAAGATCTCAAACTATGAAAACCCTAGAAGAAAATCCAGAAAATACCCTTCTCAACATCAGCATCGACATTGGTTTTTGAGGACTTATGGCTAATTGCTTTTGAGGACATAGCCATAAGTCCTCAAAAGTGATTACAACAAAAGCTAAAATTGACTTGTGGACCCTCTACAAAGCTTCTGCACAGCAAAAGAAACTATCAACAGAATAAACAGCCTACAGACTGGGAGAAAATGGTCACAAACTATGCAATTCTCAAAGGTCTAATATTCAGACTTAATAAGAACTCATACAAATTGATAAGCAAAAAACAAATTACCCTTTAAATAGGTGAGCAGAATACATGAATAGACACTTCTTAAAATGAGACAACTATCCAACACATATATTTAAAAATGTTCATCACCACTAATCATTAGAGAAATGCCAATCAAAGCCACAAGAAGATATCATCTCACACTAATCAGAATAAATACTATTAAAAAGTTGAAAATAACAGGCGTTGGTGGGGCTAGAGAGAAAATGAAATGCTTAAACGTTGGTGAGTATATACATTAGTTCAGTCCCTGTAGAAAGCAGTTTGGAGATTTCTCAAATAACTTAAAATAGAACTACCATTCAATCCATTAATCCCATTACTGAGTATCTACTCAAAGGAAAATAATTCTGTGAAAAAGAATTCCATGCAAAAGACCTGTAAGTTTATTGTAGCACTATTTATAATAACAAGGACATGGAATTAACCCTGGTACCCATCAAGAGTGGACTGGATAAAGAAAATGTGGTATATATACACCATGAAATACTATGCAACCATTAAAAATAATAAAATCAAGTCCTTTGTAGCAAAATGGATGTAGCTGAAGGCCATTATCCTAAGTGAACTCATACAGAAACAGAACATATACCACATGTTCTCACTTATAAGTGAGAGCTAAATATTAGGTACACATGGATATAGAGATGGACAAAATGGACAGTGGTGCTACCAGAGAGAGGAGAGAGGGAAGGGACAAGGGTTGAAAAACTACCTGTTGAGTACTATACTCACTATCTGGGCAACAGGTTCAGTTATATTCCAAATCTTAGCATCACACAATACACGTTTGTAACAAACCCATGTATGTATTCCCTGAAGCTAAAATAAAAGTTGAAAAAGACTCTGAAAACCCATCATACAATCATATTACCAGACCCACATAATGGCAGAAATTGTGACTGATAACGAAGAAAACAATGGGGAAAAACTCAGCGATTGGGGTAGCCAGCTACCAAGATGGTCCACAATGGTGCATGCCTCCTGGTAGTTTACTCCTTTTCTTTTTTTTCTTGAGACAGCGTCTCACTGTGTTGCCCAGCCTCAAGTGCAGTGGTGCAATCTCAGCTCACTGCAACCTCCACCTCCCAGGTTTAAGCAATTCTCCCTGCCTCAGCCTCCCAAGTAGCTGGGATTACAGGTGCCTGCCACCACGCCCAGCTAATTTTTTTATTTTTTAGTATAGATGAGGTTTCACCATGTTGGCCCAGCTGATCTTGAACTCCTGACCTCAGGTGATCTGCCCACCTCAGCCTCCCCAAAGTGCTGGGATTACTGGTGTGAGCCACCACGCCTAGTGGTAATTTACTCTTATGTAATCCCTTCCCACACTGACTATGCCTGACTTTGTAACCAGTAGAATACAGCCAGAATGACAGCATGTGACTTTCAAGGTTAAGTCATGAAATACTTTGCATTTCTGCCATACATTGTTTCAGACTATTAGCTCGGGGGGAAGCCAGCTGCCATGTCATGAAAATTTCCAAGCATTCCCAGGCAGGCCTCCTGCCAACAGTCAGCAAGGGACTAAAGATTCCTATTAACAGCGACTCATCTTGTAAATGGATCCTGCAGTCTAATCAAAGCTTTGGTTGGCATCTTGACTGTAACCTCATACAATACGCCAAGCTAGAACCACTCAGTGAAGCAACTCCTGAATTTCTGACCACCACTACTATGCGAAATATTAAGATTATTATTATTTTAAACCATGAAGCTTGGGACTAATTATGTAATAATAAATAACCAAAATAGATATTGATACCTTGAAAGGGAGTGCTGCCATGACAAAATCAAAAAATAGGGGAGTGACTTTGCAAATGGGAGAGTACCCAAGACATGGGCAGAAGCTGGAAGGACTTTGAAGACAGTGTTAGTGAGGGCCTGTGAAGCTTCAACGAGATATACAGTAAAACGTAATGGTCTTTGAAGAGGCTACCGACAGAGAGACTACAGTCCCACTTTCTGTAAACAATGCTCTGCACTTAGGAAAACCTAGATGAAGAGCCTGAAAAATGCTATCCACCATCAAGGATCAGCCCCAGCGCCTCTGCATCTGAGCAGAAAAAGCAATGAACATTACTCTTCTATGCACGTAAGACTGTTGGTCATCCCAGGAATTACACACCACAATGGATTCCCTGTCAGAACCTGGCAGCAGCATCCAATCTGAGAAAACATTGTTTTCTCTAAAACATCTGTCTTCAATGTAGCAGAGGGTATTTTGCCCCTTAGTAGATGTTTGCCATGCGTGGACACATTTCTGGTTTTCACAACTGGAAGTCACTGGCATTTAGTGAGTAGAGGGCAGAGATACTGCCGAACATTTTACAATGTGGAAAACAGCACCCCACAACAAGGAACTATCTGACCTAAAATGTCAACAGTGCCCCAAGGTTGAGAAATACTGGCCTAAAAAAAGACATTTATTTATTTAGAATTGTAGTTTACTCATTAGTTTTTTTTTATGTAGTACTTTTGAAACATATTATAGATATTTTCTAGCAAGGACCCAATAGGGATATTTTTACTCTCATTTGCCCAGAAGAACAACTGCAGTTCTAAAATCTCCACTCTGAGGCTTTTAAAGAGCCTTCCAAGTACTACTAGTTTTTAAATAAATTTTACATACACACTTATCTAAGATTTAAAACTCTATCTTACATTGATTTGCATTTTCCCTAAGCTAAAATAATGGCAAAGTCTTTGAAATAATAAAAGCCTTTGATTCATTCTGGGCACACATTATGATTGAAAAAAGATCTTGAAAATTTTTAACTGAAATACAGTGCTTCATATTCATTCTGAAAAAAAATCTCTATGGCATAAACTAATTTTCACTTTAAAAGACACTCATATTATCCAGTTCATCTTATGTGTTTATTGATGAATAATATATTATTTTACTACTCAATGATTCACCCAATAACCAGATGCTAAAGAAAGAAAAGTAAACATGGTCACTTTACTGTTGTCATCTAAAATTAGTTTATTTTTAATTATTTGTTAGAGACATTAAAAAGTTTGTGTTTCCTAAGAGGAAGTAGAGTCAGTATGAAATATTGCTAATTATACAACATGGTCATTTTATTAGTGATAGCTACACAAAGGGCCTTTGATTTGGCCTTTGTTTATATAAAATATTATGAAGCTCTTTCTGGCATCCACTTTGACATATATTAGGAGAAAAAAGATGCAACTGTTGTAAGCTATTGAGACACCGTTATGATGAAGGCATTTGAATTAAGTGAATTTAAAATATAGCAAGGTAAATATAAGTCACTATCTTCTGAAGCAAGATATAGCAGTCTCTTGTTTTGTTACCTTACAGTTTATGAGAGACTGGGACAATAAAGTAAATAAAAATATGGAATGAGGAGAGATTTTTTAGTAAAAAAGTTGTAAAGACATGCTTTGCAGATGCATAGAAACTGAGTCACTTCCTTTAGTAAATTTATCTAACCCTCCAAGTTGTTACAGAATCAAAAATGTATTAGGGATGAAAGATCATCTTGTCTTACTTCCTCCTCTCACTAGAGAGGAAATGAATCTGATAGTGATTGTTTGACTCAAGTTGAATTATAGCTCTTGTTTCCCAATACTTGACTTATTAGTAACCTCACTTTGGTATAAAGCTTTTAGTTAATTTAGAGACTAAGTTTATACAACATTCTGCCAAATATTGGGAGATTTTTTTTTTAACTTTCAACATTCTATAGGAGATAGCGAAGCAAATAGAACAGTTGGTTTTATCTGGAAGGCCCCAGCAGCTCCTCCTCAAGCAGCCTTAAAGTCAGCTCTCTCAGTGGGGAGGTTGTGAGTGACAAGCCCTCCAGTTAAAACTAAAGTTGACATGGAAAGAGACATCAGAGAATGCTCAGCCAGGATGAAATCCATATTCTTAAGCTCAGAGTGTTCCAATAGGATGATTTCATTACTACAAATCTCCTTCAATATGAAAAGCTGCAGGGAAACCAGGTCTTTCTTCTAGAGCAAAACCATGTCACCCAAGAGTCACATGTATTACCAACCCTGCATCTGTAAGTTTCTTTGATTCTAAACCATGTGCCATATGTAGACTTGGCCCATGCCTATCAGTTGAACAGAAACACAAAGAAGGTTAAATAAACCTAATAACCTAATACCACGCTATGAGATATAAAATACAGAATATACAGATAGTTGTCTATTTAACCACTTATATATAGAATATGGTTCCAGGGTACTCCCAAGAGCAATATTATCTGTTTCAGTTCCACATTGGGGATACAATGTGTTTTGTACATTTTGTGTGACAATCACCCATAAATTGACCTGCTACAGTTTAAGAGAAAAATACGGAAATATGAGTTAGAAATGTGGTATGTAAAATACTGCAGCAAAATAAGATAAACTCCTATCACCACAAAACTTTCTTAGGAAGCATTTAAATACAAGTTGTTATTTGATTAAAACACTGGACTAGCTACATAATTCTTCCTGCCAATACACTGTAGTTTAAAGAGACAAGAGGATCTCAGATGCTACCATAGGCAATTTTGACAAGTGCGCAGTGAACTGGAATAAGTATTCTTAATTTACATAGATCTCATATCAGCAAGCAAGAACAAATGATCAAAGTAATATAAATGCGAGTGAAAAGTACATACATTAAAGTTAAACCAAAATTGCACAGTAATAATGTTATCAACACAAATACAATAAACTAGTCCAAGAGTGTGGGTTTGCTCTGTGAGGCCTCCTTTGTGAAATATCTTCTTTGGGAAAGAGAATGTCTTGAACAGTAAGCCTTGTTCTCTACGAGTATGTGTATTGCCCTCAGAGAAGACCTTCTTAGTCACAGATCCCCTGATTTATATAATAGCACCTTATAACCATCACTCTTGCCCTGCTTTCTTGTTTGTCATAGCCGTTATCTACGTAACACTTTCCTTGTTTGCTTGTTTAATACCTGCCTTACCCACCAGACTATAACTTCCATAGACACGGGGCCTTTGTTTTGTTCACTGCTTTCTCTGCAGTGACAAGGAGACTTCACACCATTGGCTCTTGGTATATATTTATGAAATAAAACTTATCAAACTAGATTGAACTGTGGATACTCTTAAAAGTGAATCTTTTACTTTTAGCAGGGCATGGGGAGGGTTACCAAATCCATACAGAAAAGAGAAAGATGCATTGTATTAAAAGGCACTGATAATTTAAAAGAAACTTCCCTTATAACACCTTGATGTTTAGCAAAATGTTATAAATTGTTGAAGTTATCCAAAACTTGCAATGCTAATTAACAGAACTGTATATATAAAAATATGTATTTTTATACATATGTAACATCTTTGCTTGATGGTGTAACTATATTTTCAGTTTTCCTCTTAAATCCTGAGTATAGTATGGTATATGGTACATATAAATAGAAATCCTATTTAGAGACATTTGTCTCCCAAACTCATTCTCATTCTAATATTTTCAAGCGAGAAAAATTGGATCAACCAAAATTCTAGTTTATCACCAGCTTCTCAAGTGTGTATTCTATGATTGATTTAGCTAATGTGTGAATTCAGGGGAATAAATAGTAAGAGTTGCTGCAAATTATGTTAAAGAGTGATATTTCATTTGTGCAAAGAAGGGGATCATTTATAAAAAGGATCTGTCATTGCTTCTCCTTCAGAGCAAAAAAAAAAGCAAGCTTTAATTTCCTCAGATACTGGTGACCAGGACACAGCAAGGATGAAAAAAGTTATGGGGAAAAAGACTTATTTTTAAAGGGCAGTTTTGCTATTTACCATCTTGTGCCCAGATAAAATAGTATGGGGCAGCTCCAGATAGCTAGTGGTTGAACCCATTTACAGAGATAAGACTAATGAGTCCTCCTTAAACTGTGGTGGGTGGTGGGGCAGCCAGGGCGGCGGGGAGGTTCTACTGTCCTTAAGACACCTCTTGTGTTTAATGATAAAAAAGAAAGCAACTTCTGATGAAAGCCTTCTTCCAGGCTATCAAAACAATGAACCAAAAAATTAAAATACAATCTTCTAACAGCTTTTTTGAGTAACTCAAGCCATATTGACTGTGCTCCCGTGATTCATTCTGATGCAATGCCTGGATACATATATTCCTTGCAGAGAAGCAATAAATAGTAGTTAAGGGCATAAGTTTTGTACTTTCAAAGACCCAGATTAAAATTCCAAGTCTGTCCCTGATTAGATGTCAAGTTATTTAACTTCACGAAATTCTAGAATCCTTGACTTGTTGATAAATGTACTTAGAGAAAATATCTGTGGCAGAATGAATTTGGGATACCACTTAAAACAGTGCCCAGCACATCGTAAATGCTCAATAAATGTCAGCTGTTACAATTAGCTCTTGTTTTCCACTCAGCTATGTTAGATAAAGCCCTTCCTTTTTACCTCACGAACAGGCAATTGAAATAACCTCCTAGCTAGTACCTCTACTTTCTTTTTCTCCTATATCACCTTTTTTCCTTACAATTACATTCTATAAGAGCATAATTTCAGAAAGAACAAAGAGAAAATGAGAAGCAGAAACAGAGATAGAGAAGAAGCCAGCAGGAGAGAAAATATAATGACAGATGGTATTATTTAAGCACTCACTCTGTGACAAGAGCTTTAAAACACTCTATAGGTATTTACAGATTTTATCCTCACAATAGCACAATGAGATATATACCAACTTTATCCTTCAGTTAAGAAAATTAAGACACAGGTGAAACAAATTACTTAACCAAGGTCATACCGTGGTATCATATAGTGGCACAGAGATGACATTCAAAACATAGAATAACAGAAGAAGCACAAACAATCAGAATGGAGAGAGAACCATCCTGGTGTATATCAGCCAACTCTCAGCCCAGTGCGAAAAAAAAATTGGCAGAGTTGGATTCAAACCCATGCACTCTGGATCCAGAGCACTTGCTCTTAATCATTCTACCAGAAATAAGATCAATAATAGAATATCATCCCATAGCTAACAGGACAGGTCAGTTTGTTTCATGGGGATAAAAATTTCTCTAATCGAGGAGATATTCTGATTCATCACATTGTGAGGACACAGGGTAGTAAATTCATTCTCAATCATTTTTATAAAACACTGCTATGCAATCACCAAAAACAGCAGCTCTTCTAAATACCTGTACAATTTTCAACCCACACATAAATCTGGTTTAAGAGCTTTTAAATAATTTTTTTTTAATTCAGTAGGAAAAGTCTCTAGTTGAAGATGAAAAATGCACCTTGTAATTTAATATTATTAACATCAACACACGAGACAACATATGTTGACTAGAAGATAGCTTTATGGAGCATAAAATTTCTAATTTTTTGTTTTTATACTCTCTTCAAATAGTCAGTAGAAGTTGATATACCCAGATTACAGATATGACTAAAAGGACACTTCTTTGCTTCATTGCCACATTTTGTGCAAATGCCTGTAATTTTGTGACACTAGCAGAAGAAAACATATTTAGAAGTTATGAAAGGGTCAAACATATTTAGAAGTTATGAAACTTTTGTTATTTTGGGCATATGTTACGGATTTTTTTTTAGAAGTTAAGGCATTTAAAATATCATATCTAATGTACATGCACACACTCAGGCATTAACTGCGTATACAGTGAAGTGTAATCAATGTTAAATAGAAATAACACATCGCTTAAAATCAGGATAGGTTTTCTAAAATTTTCAAGACTGGGTGGGAAGATTAGAAAGTAAAATTAAGAACAGAAAGTGTTGGTGGAAAACCATGATGATTATGTTGACAGCAATTCACAAGGCCCCAGATAGTGTGGTAATTGCTATCTACCACACAATCCCTGAAGTCACCAGATCCCCAGTGTGAGCTAACATTTATTTAACGTCTGATCAGACAACTATAAAAACACAAAGCAAATAGGGAATGAGATGGTGGGCCTGAAGAATCAAGAAGACATTGGGATGCTGAAACAGTCTGATATTCAGCTGTGCTATCATTAACAGATTGCTTACTCTTTGCTTTCCCTATCTTAATACTCTAACTAGAAATTCTGCCCAAATTCCAGGTGACAATAGAATCAGATTGCTCACGTAGCACTAAGATTGACAGAACTAGGTGGTAAAATAATACGGAGGTTTTTCTTAGGAGAAACTAATGTTGCCCTCAAATATTCAGTTGTGTAATTAGCTTTAATTCTCAGTTAATTGTTTTGTATATGATTCAGATCTCAGATAAAATCTTGTCAATCATCATCATCATCAATATTATTTAATAATACATGCATAACCCTTAGAAGTAAATAGTATGCTTTCATGTATACCATTCTATATATATACCAACCATTGTAGAGTTATTTCTAGTATATGGGTAAAGATAAGGATGCGTATATAGCCTAAAAAACTTGCCATAGATAACCCCAGATCTAAAATTTCCAAAGTTTTCTAGCATAAACTTTAAGCACTCTCTACCAATTTAGGATGTCTTCTAACAGAGTCCTTCCTCACATCTATTTCCATTGGATTCCTCTTTCTACCAGCAATTCAATGTCCTTATGCTCTGCCTCAGCTACCAAACTTCTCTTTGGCCCATATGTTTGCAACCCATGGGGTTCTGCCCTCTGGACTCTCTCTCCCCTACTCTTTCTGCATATAGTATGGTTGTCTTGTGTCCCAACTCATAAGGTCACTGCTCTCTACTACATAAAAGAATGTTAAAATAAGAAAATATTCATGTGTTTTAAGGGGATATGGCTTTATTATCCATTCTAGAGTTCACATCAGTATTCTGTGAAATAAAAGTCTTAAAGTAATTTAATATTAGAGACTTTTTAAATTATGGCAAACTTTTTCGTTACAATATTGCATTCTACATGTAGCTGCACATTCAAATTATTAGGAATTCTGCAGGGGTTTTTTTTTCCCATTTTTTTAGCCATGAAAATAGGTCATAGTAATCCTAAGATTTAAAGAGTATAAATCTTTCCTAATTAGCTTTTTTAATGTTCAGTCTGTTCTTATATAATATGAGCCATATTTATTCTAACATACTTCTTATAAGCTTCTATTTGAATCTTTACCTACATCACAGTCTTTTTCTTCCAAAGATTCTTACTACAGCTGGCACCAGCACAAAAATGATCTGTTAATCCAGATTGTTTTCTCAGAGATCTGCTAAGTACTATAAATTAATGTGCATCACAAGTTGAAGGAAGAAGACATAAGTGTAAAAGAGATTGGAAGGTATACATACAGGACTGAAAATCAAGGAAGATTTTTTTTTTTTTTACTATAAATAATGTTTTTCTCATGGAAGAAAAAAATGGCTCTTAAAAGATTATTCTAAGTAAAAAGGTAGTTTTAAAAAGGATCTGGGCGATGTTAGCCTTTCTGAATTAAGTTTACACCTTTCTCAAATTTTGAAATTTGTGAAATCTTAGTTTTTAATTTGGAGAATACCTTAGCCTACATACTGTTCAACTCCCATTCAGTATAAGAGTCGGCAATATCTGCAACTTATAATCATGCAGGTTCTAATTAAAACCATAATTCATTCTACTGAATTCTCCTCACTAAGATACTTGACCATTTCTCTTCATTCTGACATTAGAAGCTAAAAGAATAAGTCTAATCCTTCATCTACATATTACCATATCAAGTGATCTAAAACAATTAGTATTTTTCTCTTATCAAGCGAAAAAGCTCTTTTCTCTCCACCATTACATTTATTGGGGTTACCTCCCACTGTACATTTGTATACATAAGCTTTGAAATATAAAAAAAAGCAGCAACAAAAACATCTTTCTCTGAGAGGATTTTCATATTAAATCCTTTAAATTTTAAAGAAATCAACAAAGAGTAATTTTTAAACTGTAGTTTAATGTTTAAAACAATATAGAAATACTTGATTTTATGGATTGAGATTCAACAAGCAAACCTATTCAGTGCTATAACTTTGACAATTTACTATACTCTGTAGCATTAAAAGATAAAAAGAAAGAGTGGGAAAATTCTAAGTAAACATTGGTTCACACATTTTAGTGCAGAAATGCCTGGTGTAATACTAGGTGCAATGGGAAACTAGTGTTGAATGTTGGAATTTAATAAATGATAACTCAAAAAAGAGAGGAGGAAACTTTTACTTTCAATGCTAAAAATGAAGCTAGTTGATTTCTAACTTGACATTACCACAGGGATCTTTACAACTACAAGAGAATTGCCACTTGAATTCTCAATTCTAATTAGGACATTCATCACTTCAAACATTTATTATAGATTTGTGTCAGAAAAATTTCAAATATAATCCTCTAGTTGTTTTGAAATATGCAATAAAATATTGCTAGCTATAGTCCTCCTATTGTGCTACCAAACATTAGATCCTATTTATGCTATCTAACTGTATTTTTGTACCTATTAACCAACCCCTCTTTATCCTCCCCTCTTCACTATTCTTATGAGCCTCTGCTAATTATCATTCTACTCTCTTCAACTCCATGATACCAATTTTTAGCTCCTACATATGATAAAGGCTATATATAAGAAACTCACAACTAATATATTTAACAGGAAAAATAATGAAAGCCTTTCCTCTAAGATCTGGAACAAGACAAGGATGCCCACTTTCAACGTTTTATTTAACATAATACTAGAAGCTCTACCCAGAGCAATTAGATAAGAGAAAAGAATAAAGAGCATCCAAATTAGAAAGGTAGAAGTTGAATTATCCTTGTTTGCAGACAATACAATCTTATATTTGGAAAAACCAAGCCTCCACCACAAAAACCATTCAATTGATAAATGATTTTAGTAACATTGCAGGATACAAAATCAACTGACAAAAATCAGTAGCATTTTTATATGACAACAGCAAACTTTTTCTTAAAAAGTAACCAAGAAAGCAATCTCATTTACAACAGCTACAAAAAAATGTAAAAATTAACTTAACCAAAGAAGTGAAAGATCTCCACAATGAAAACTATAAAACCTTAATGCAATGAATTTAAAAGGACACAGAAAATTGAAAGATAATTCATGTTCATGGATTGGAAGAATCAATATTGTTAAAACGCCCATACTATCTAAAGCAATCTATAAATTTAATGCAATCTTTTTCAAAATACCAATGACATTGGTATTTTCAAAATACGAATGACAGAAACAGAAAAAAAAAACTCCTAAAATTTATGTGGAAGCACAAAAGACCCAGAATATCCAAAGCCATCCTGAGCAAAAAGCAAAACTGGAGGCATCACATTACCAGACTTCAAATTATGCTACAAAGCTATAATAACCAAAACACCATGGTTCTGGCATAAAAGCAGAAACATAGACCTATTCAACAGGAGAGAGAACACAGAAATAAATTCATGCATTTACAGCAGCTAGTTTTCAACAAAGGCACCAAGAACATACATTGGGGAAAAGACAGACTCTTCAATAGACGGTGCCAGGAAAACTGGAGATTTATATGCAGAAAAATGAAACTGGACCCCCATCTTTTTCCATATACCAAAATAAAATTAAAATGAAATAAGACCTAAATATAAGATCTAAAACTATAAAATGACTTTAAAAAATTGCAGAAATGCTTCAAGATATTGGTCTGGTCAAAGACTTAGAGTAATATATCAAAAGCACAGGCAACTAAAGCAAAAATGGACAAATGGCATCTGTATCAGTCTATTTTCATGCTGCTGATAAAGACATACCTGAGACTGGGCAATTTACAAAAGGAAGAGGTTTATTATACTTATAGTTCCATGTGGCTGGGAAGCCTCACAATCATGGCAGAAAGTGAAAGTGGAGGAGCAAGTCATGTTTTCCATTGATGGCAGCAGGCAAAGAGAGAGCTTGTGCAGGGAACTCCCATTTTTAAAACCATCAGATCTTGTAAGACTTAAACTGGGAAAAACCTGCCCTCATGATTTAATTACTTCCCACTGAGTTCCTTCCACATGTGGAGGTTACAATTCAAGGTGAGATTTGGGTGAGAACACAGTCAAACTATTATTCTGTCCCAGATCCTCTCAAATCTCATGTTCTTACACTGCAAAACCAATCATCCCTTCCCAATAGTCCCCCAAAGTCTTAACTCATTTCAGCATTAACTCAAAAGTGCACAGTCCAAAGTGTCATCTGAGACAAGGCAAGTTCCTTCCACCTATGAGCCTGTAAAACCAGAAGCAAGTTATTAACTTCTTAGATATAATTGGCATACAGGCATTGGGTAAATAGAACTGTTCCAAATGGGAGACATTGGCCAAAACAAAGGGATTACAATGCCCATGCAAGTCTGAAATCCAGCAGGGCAGTCAAATCTTAAAGCTCCAAAATGATCACCTTTGACTCCATGTCTCACATCCAGGTCACACTGATGCAAGATGTTGGTTCCCGTGGTCTTGGGCAGCTCTGCCCCTATGGCTGTACAGGGTAGAGCCTCCCTTCCAGCTACTTTCATGGGCTGGCATTAAGTGTTTGCAGCTTTTCCAGGTGCACAGTGCAATCTGTCAGTGAATCAACCATTCTGGGGTCTGGAGGATGGTGGCCCTCTTCTCACAGCTCCACTCAGCAGTGCCCCAGTAGGGACTCTGTGTGGAGGCTCTGACTCCACATTTCCCTTCTGCACTGCCCTAGCAGAGGTTCTCCATGAGCACCCCATCCCTGCAGCAAACTTTGGCCTGGGCGTCCAGACATTTCCATACTTCTTCTGAAATCTAGGTGAAGGTTAACAAACTGCAATTCTTGACTTCCGTGCACTTGAAGGTTCAACCTAACATGGAAGATGTCAAGGCTTGGGGCTTAGACCCTCTGTAGCCACAGCACTCACTCTACATTGGCCCCTTTCAGCCACAACTGGAATGTCTGAGATGCAGGGCACCAAGTCCTTAGGCTGCATGCAGCACGGGGACCCTGGGCCAGACCCACTAAACCATATTTTCATCCTGGGCCTCTGGGCCTGTAATGGGAGTGGCTACCATGAAGACCTCTGACATGCCTTGGAGATATTTTCCCCATTGTCTTTGGATTTAACATTTGGCTCTTCATTACTTATGCAAATTTCTGCAGCCAGCTTGAATTTCTCCTCAGAAAATGGGGTTTTATTTTCTATCACACTGTCAGGCTATGAATTTTCTGAACTTTTACGCTCTGTTCCCTTATAAAAATGAATGCCTTTAATAGCACCCAGGTCACATTTTGAATGCTTTGCTGCTTAGAAATTTCTTCTACCAGATACTCTAAATCATCTATGTCAAGTTCAAAGTTCCACATATCTCCAGGGCAGGAGCAAAATGCCATCAATCTCTTTGCTAAAACATAACAAGAGTCAACTTTGCTCCAGTTCCCAACAAATTTCCCCTCTCCATCTGAGACCACCTCAGCCTGGACCTTATTGTTTATATCACTATCAGCATTTTGGTCAAAGCCATTCAACAAGTCTCTAGGAAGTTCCAAACTTCCCCACATTTTCCTGTCTTCTTCAGAGCCCTCCCAAGTGTTCCAGCCTCTGCCTGTTACCCAGTTCCAAAGTCGCTTCCACATTTTTGAGTATCTTTTAGGCAACGTCCCACTCTACTTGTTCCAATTTACCGTATTAGTCCATATTCACGCTGCTGATGAAGACATACCTGAGACTAGGCAATTTACTAAAGAAAGAGGTTTATTGGACTTACAATTGCACATAGCTGGAGAGGCCTCACAATCACAGTGGAAGGTAAAAGACAAGGAAAAGCAAGTCACATTTTACATGAATGGCAGCATAAAAAAGAAAGCTTGTTTAGGGAACTCCCATTTTTCAAACCATCAGATCTCTTGAGACTCATTCACTATCACAAGAACCATGCAGGAAACACCCTCCCCCATAATTCAGTCACCTCCCACTGGGTTTTTCCCATGACACATGGAAATTGTGAGAGTTCCAATTCAAGATGAGATTTGAGTGGGTACACAGCCAAACAAGATCAGTATAACATCAAGCTAAATAGCTTCTGCACAGCAAAGGAAACAATCAATAAAGAGACAACCTATAGAATGGGAGAAAATATTTGCAAATAATTCAACTGAAAAGGAATTAATAACCAGAATACATGAAAACAGTACTTTAGTATCCTGTTTCTCAACATCCCAATTAAACTTTTTAGTATTTTAAAACTCTAAATGTTTCTTAATGACCTAGTCAGTTTATCATATTCATACAAATTAAAATTTCACTTCTGAAAATACAAATAAACCTGTGTTATATAAATCTCTCTTGGTATATCTTGGGTAATGCTTTTCTCCTGCATGGAATTCCTATAAATATCCACTTATTCTTCAAGAAAATCGGCCTACAGTCATGGTTTGCCCAAGACTCTCCTGATTTTCACACAGGAAGTCCCGCATCCCTAGAAAACCCTCAGTCCCAAGCAAACTACAACAATCCATTCTACCTTCTGGACCACGCCTAGTGACCTTCAATCCTCCACTTTATCAACCTATTCACTTCACTGAATAGTAGAACTTTTCACTCTCCAAAATTGCTTACCTACTAAATGCTTATAATAGTTTATCTCTACATTTATTTTATTTTATTTTTGAGAAAAGGAAAAAAAGGAAGTTGCTTCAAGAGCTCCCCACATGTTCAGTGGAAGCTGCTGTTTGTTGTACATGGGCAGTGATTTCTTTTTTTTTTTTTTTGAAGACAAAAAAGGAAAGAAAGAGAGAAAGAAAAAAAAGAATGAAGAAGAGGAAGAAAAAGGAAGAGAAAGACGGAGAGAGAACGGGAGTATTGCTTTATTGCCCAGGCTAGAATGCAGTCTAAAAATGGGAATTGAAAACCTCTTTTATGCCAATAATTGTGCTTAACAATAGAGACAGGAAGGAAGAAGGGAAGAAAATAACAAACAAGCAGCCAACCGATATTTCATTTAAACCTATGAAATGCTATGCAATTACTGAGGAGTGATTTACTTCCAATTATATAATCGCTTTTGGAATAGGTGTGATATGGTACTGATAAGAATGTATGTTTTGTGTATTTGAAGTGGAGAGTTCTATAAATGTGTATTAAGTTTACTTGTTCTGAGTCTGAGTTCAAGTCCTGGATATCCTTGTTAATTTTCTATCTCGTTGATCAGTCTAATATTGACAATGTGATGTTTCAGTCTCCCACTATTATTGTGTGGGAGGCTAAGTCTCTTTATAAGTCATTAAGAACTTGTCTTATGTATCTGGGTGCTCCTGTATTGGGTACGTGTATATACAGCATCATTAGCTCTTCTTGTTGCATTGATCCTTTTACCATTATGTAATGTCCTTCTTTGCCTCTTTTGATCTTTGTTGCTTTAAAGTCTATTTTAACAGAGGTGAGAATTGCAACTCCTGCTTTTTATTTGTTTATTTATGTTTGCTCTCCGTTTGGTTGGTAAATCTTCTTCCGTCCCTTTGTTTTGAGTCTTTGTGTATCGTTGCATGTGAGATGGGTCTGGATACAGCGTACCGACGGGTTTTTATCTAGTTAATAATATATATGAGTTTAATGCTGCCATTTGATGCTAGCCGGATATATTTTTGGAAAGGCTGATACTGGTTGCTCCTTCATATGTATAGTGCTTCTTTCAGAAGCTTCTGCAAAGCAGGCCTGGTGATGATGAATCTCTAAGTACTTGCTTGTTTGCAAAAGATTTTATTTTTCCTTCACTTTTGAAGCTCAGTTTGGCTGGATATGAAATTCTGGGTTGAAAGTTCTTTTCTTTAAGGATGTTGAATATTGGCCCCCACTCTTTTCTGGCTTGTAGTGTTTCTGCTGAGAGATCTGCTGTAAGTCTGATAGGTTTCCCTTTATGGGTAACCTGACCTTTCTCTCTGGCTGCTCTTAGTATTTTCTCCTTCATTTCAACCCTAATGAATCTGACGATTATGTGCCTTGGGGTTGCTCTTCTTGAGGAATATCTTTGTGGTGTTCTCTGTATTACCTGGAGTTGTATATTGTCCTGTCTTACTAGGTTGGGAAAGTTTTCCTGAATAATCTCCTGAAGAGTATTTTCCAACTTGGATTCATTCTCTTCGTCACATTCAGGTACACCTATCAAACGTAGATTAGGTCTTTTCACATAGTCTCATATTTCTTGGAGACTTTGCTCATTCTTTTTTATCCTTTTTTCCCTAATCTTGACTTCTCGTTTTATTTCGTTGTTGGTCTTCGAACTCTGATATCCTTTCTTCTGCTTGATCAATTCGACTGTTAAAACTTGTGCATACTTTGCGAAGTTCTCGTGTTGTGTTTTTCAGCTCCATTAATTCACCTATATTCCTCTCCAAATTGTCTATTCTCATTAGCATTTCGTCAAACCTTTTTTCAAAGTTCTTAGTTTCTTTGCATTGGGTTAGAACAAGTTCTTTTAATTCACATAAGTTTCTTATCATCCACCTTCTGAAGCCTACTTCTTTTAATGGAACGCACTCATTCTCCATCAGGGCTTGTTCCATTGCTGATGAGGAAATGTGATCCCCTGTAGAGGAAGAGGCATTCTGATTCTGGGTACTCTCAGCCTTTCTAGGCTGGTTTCCTCCCATCATTGCAAATTCATCCACCTGTCGTCCTTGCAATTTCCAACCCTCAAATTAGGTCTCTGAGTGGAAGTCCAACTTGTTGATTCCCAGCGCCAAAATCTAAGCAATCCACTGTGCTGGCCAAAACAGCGGCGTTAAGATTGATGGTGCTTTTCTGCCCGGGAATTGGCCAAAAGGGGACCCAGTCCCGCTCACTCCGCACCAAGAACCGCCGCGCTGAGGTGCCAGCAAAACCGCTGTGCCAGCCACAAGAGTCGTGCTGGCGACCCATGGGGCTCCTCCACTGGGAATCTCCCGGTCAGTGAGCAACAAAAATTCGTCTGAAAGTGTGGCGTCCTCTCGCTCTCTGCACTCTCACTGGGAGCCACAATCCCGAGCTACTAGTGGTCAGTCATCCTGGATCTCTCTCTCCCTATATTTATTTTTGAAAAATGTAGCATAACTTTCATACTTCTTTACAGTAAAAAAAGAAAAAGAAAAAAAAACTCATACCAATTGATTTCTACTTTGTACCAGATATTCTCTGTACTCTGCACAAATCAATCTGCTCCTTCCTCTGCCACCTATTCTCTGCCCCCTTGCAACTCTGATGTTTGGTGTTTGGGTGAGGTCAGCCAATGAGTCAGGGTCATGATATCACAGGGTAGGAGAGTGAGTTTAAGGAATGTATTCTCCTGTTAGTAGGCTTCTCTTAAAGTACAAAATGCTCTTGTTTGTTCCTCTTTCTCTCTCTCTCTCTCTCTCTTTTTCCTCTCTCTTGTTCTCTCCTACCCCCAACCCAACTTCCTTCTCTTCCCTTAATTTTTAGGTTTAGGAGAGGTAACAGCCCCCCACTGTTGTTAATCCTGGGAAGCTTTACCATGCTTTGTGATTTCTCAATAATGCTTTACCATGGCTTATTCATTGCCCAAATATCAGCATATAAATTCTTAGCTTTTACCTCTTTTAAGAATATCATCTATTTTCTACTGGAAACTGACTAATACGTTCATTTTTTCCAAGTCTATTAATCTTATTAGCTGTATATTTTCCCAAATACAATTTTATTTACAAATTAGTTATTTTAATCTCTATCTCACTAACATCCTCAATCATCTCACTTGTTTGCTGTTCTGGTTATGGCCATTCAGTAATTTCTCTAAACATGTATCAAACTAATCATATGCTTGCTATTTTTTGTTACCCCAATGGTTGAACACAGCTGGTAAAAATCACACACTCAAGCAGATTGGTGACTTTTCAAATTAAGCTGTGGGTATGGCCAAAGTCGTTAGACTGGAGGCCAGAAGAGATTAGAAGAATGGTCAAGATAACCTTCCACCTGCCTCCCCAAACCCTCAAAATAAAACCCAAACACCGTCATGCATGGAAAACCACCCTAAAGTTCATCTACTAAAACTGTGAGCAATATTACAGATGGCCTAACAGAGAAGACAACTGAATATGAAGTCACTAAGGACTGAGCTTTGAATGCTTAAATGTCACCTACTTGTGGTTCAGAGTATCCTAGAGCATGAAGCATAGCTGATCATTTATGTGAGATCTGGTAGCGAAAAAGAAAAAAGTGGTATAAAAGAGTGAGGAAGAAAAGGCAGATGGAGCCTGGATGAATTAGTCAGAATGTGACATCACTTCTAACCCCAGCTCATATTCATATTCCAAAATAACTGATAAATCAGAAAAGATTGAAGAAAAAAGAGAATTAAACAGTACTGAGTGACACTAAATTTAACTTATTCCAAAAAAGGCATAAAAACTTTATAAAAGCTATATCTTCAAGGAACTAGAATAGATCTTTAAGGAACTTCTTTGAGTAACAAAAGAAAACTATTCCCTCTCATCCCCACTGTTGACCCCAGCATGTCTTTGAACAAAAGTATTCTCTATATTCATAGTTTTTAGAGAGATTTAATTAGTGGTCACTGCATTTTTATTTAAAATGAAGATAGATTTGGCCACCATGTGAGTAACATGATGTAAAATTATTTTGTTTTTCTTAGATAACACAGAGAAGAAATACAATTGAGCCATTTCATTTCTGAAGAGGAAAACAATGGCTTTAGAAACTAAGAATCCTGGGAGCTACATTTCCTAGAAACCTTTTTAATGCAATGCCTATTTAGATCTCACCAACAAGAGGCACTTGTTGGAAAGCCAGAGGCCATTATCTTTCTATTTGTCCAGACTTGTGGGCTTTAGCAGATGGATAGTTTTGCTAAAGCCGTCAAGTGTTCTCCCATGAATCATCTGCTATGACATTGAACACAAATGTGCCTATTGTAAATGGTTTTCTAAATCTCCTTAGCCAGATAAGCAGAATAACTTCCTGATTCATGGAAAACTAACAGAAAACTTGAGATTCAGTGGTAGCCTTCCCAGACCTTCCCTGATCTTCACCTCTACGTTTTCCAATTTCTTCACAGCTTCTTCCCTCTATTAACATTCTGTCTTCTCAAAATACCTAGAGAATTCTGTTTTCTGACCAAAACCTGAGTGACATTAGGTTTCTTTTCCATGATCAGACATCTAACCAACTTTTTTATTCTACAGTACAAATTTTTAACCATCAGGCAAAATACATAATAATATACTCTGTCTCATATAATGGCAGGAGTACAAAGTGACTAAGTAAAAAAAGTGAGGCAAAAGGAGTCAGGGCAGTTAATGCCACCCTCTCCCTACAAGTAGATTGATGATCAAAGACTAACATTGAGCAAAGGAATGATAAAAATCAGTTGATTCTCAGGCAACATTGTAAAACAAACAGAGTTATAGCAAAAGAAAGGAAAACAATAACTGACCAAAAGGATTTTGTTCTCTGAGAGTTTTGCTCTGAAGTTCAAGTATAGGTCATTTGATCTCATCAAAATTGAAATCACTTTTCTCCATAGAATTTCATGGTTGTTCACCTAACTGGTCAATTCACTGCTCTTTAGAAAGAATAGGTGGGTAGCTACAAGGCTGGATATGGTAATTGGTGGATAGAGCTACTTCCCTGGCTATTTAGTGAAATTATCTTTTGTGATTATATAGTTAATCTTCAGGTTTAGGAGAAAATAGTAAAGCACATATGGTAATTGCCTTGTGTTTTTTCATTTCTTTTTATTTCAATGACAATAGAAAAATTATATTGACATAATCTCAGTTCAGTGATAATTATATTTTTCCCTTAAAATGCATCTGGCAAGATGAATGTGTTGTATTTTTAATATTTATTATTTTGTACAACTAAGAAAATTGAAGGTACTGAATAAATTATGTCTCCTTCCTCTGATCAGGCTTAAAAGTAATTGCAGCTATGAGTTTCCATTTCCATTTCTGATAATAAGCCTTGGAGGAAAGGAGCTATTTACAGGAACTTTTGTATCTAATAGACAGGTGCTGGAGACTGAGAATGGTAAAATAATGGGGAAATGCTATGATATTAGCTGAAAGAATACCCATTAGAGAATAGGTTGTTATGAGGTACATTTGGATAATGTCTTGACACCCACCTTCAGTCCTCCTCATTTTCCCCATAAGAATGAGAACAATGAACAGTACACAGGGATGCTACGCAACCAAGTCACATCACATTCGTTGCCAGACACATGCATCCTGAAAAAGAAGAATTCCTTCTATGATCTGAATGTTTGTCCCTTCCAAAACTCATGTTAAAATTTAATTGCCATTGTAATAGTATTAAAAGGTAGAACCTTTCAGAGGCAATTAGGCCACGAGGGCTTCACTGTCATGGGTAGAACTGGTGCCATTATAAAAGAGTGTATTTGTCACTTTCTTGTTATCTCTTGCCCTCTCACCTTCTGCTATGTGATAAAGCAGCAAGAAGACTCTCACCAGAGGCCAACACATTGATATTGGACTTCTCAGCCTCCCGAACTATGAGCCAATAAATTTCTGTTCATTATAAATTATTTAATAGCAGCATAAAAATGGGCTAAGATATTCCTATAACAAGAGTCACTTTCCTTTAAGCCAAGAGTGGAAGAGTAAAGGATGAATTAATAGTACTCTTATTTTTCCCCCTTAAAAAAAAAAATAACCCTCTTCACCATTCTGGTGTGTGATTTTAAGACTGCTTAACTCAGTGGTAATAATCAGGTAGGTTAGAGCATACCAAAGTAAGCTGTTGAAGTACACCAGCTCAGCGGTCATTCTGCAACAGCTTACATGTGCATTTCCTTCCTTTAGAGCTCTCTGTCCTAAAGGTGAATTATTTTTTATCCAGATTTTTCAAATCCAGAAAATTTCTCAACAATTCTCATTTTATAAGTAAGTGTCTGGAAAAGAAGGAAATAACCTGCAACTCTCTCTGGCAAAGTGAGAAATTTGGCTATGGGTCAAGCCATAGATATTGTGGATGGTTCTTTTTTTGTCCCCATTAAAGGCTTCTTCAGGCTGACCTGTTTGTTATAATATATTCAGAAAGGAATTGTGTCTTGACATTTTCTTGGCAGAGATGATTTTGTATGCTCCCTGTTGCAGGTGGGTTTTCCAGAAGCAAACAATAAGAAAGTGCTTGGCATGCAGGATAACCATTAGAGAATATGGTAAAGGGAGGAAGCAGGATTGGACAGAGCGAGGAGTTGAGCAGTGATGCAGTCCACCACAGGCCCACTTAACCCCATGCAGAGCTCTGGTGCATATGGCCCATTCCTCAGTGGACCAAAATGGCTGGGCCTTTATCCACCATCATGCTTAGTCATTTGAGGTAGACTGTACTGGGAGGGCCGTTGCTACAGTGAGGTAGCCCTCCCAGGCTTAGGCAAACATTGCAGAAGCTTACAGCTGGAGGCTATCTGCTGACAACTGGAACAAGTCTTACCTTGAAGGGAGATATGGGAGAGCATTTCCATGTTCACCACAGTCCCTTCCATGTATTGATTACAGTTGTTTTTAGTAGGAATTAGATTTCAGTGAGACAGGCTTCTTGATATTTCTTACTTTCAAGTCCAGAATAATTTATCTGGTTAGGTTTCAAACAATAAATAAAGACATCTAATCTCCAAGTCTGTTAGATATGAGCTGTTTAAATTTTTAGTGTTAGTCTCCTTCTAAATTGGGTACATACATTAATTAAAATATTTTTAAAGTCCAAACAAGTGGGGCTCTTAAACATACCTATGACATTTTAAAACAAGTTTAATTCTACAGTATAACTTCTCTCAGCCAACTCTTGGCTTAATATGGTTTCAATAAATCCACTCTTGGCTTTGAAACCTAGATTTGATTTATCAAGCCTGTCAAGACCAAGATACATCTCTCTTTTTAAAAATGGTTCTGTCTTGAATGATGTGCAGAACATGATTTACTAGGTAATGTCATCAGCCACAGCCATTGTTGATGCTAACTACGCAGAATATTGTGTACTGAGAGGCATATTTAGCTTATCCACTTCAAAATACTGGCAGAACACAAAGAGCCTGTGCTCACTTGGCTCTCAATAATCATGCAACCAACAGTGGACCGTAAGGTGACCCACCAAAAAGAGCCAGCAGGCTTAAATAGCACCCTTTTAATGGCCTTCTTTATTAGAATTGATATTGTTCAAGTAGTTTCAGCATAAAATGGGTTTGTGCGTGAGCTTAAAAAAATGGCTAGATCTCCTCCCTTATTAAGTTTTTATGCTGGTAAAAAAAAATAGATATTTTTGGTTATTGTCTCCTCTTTTATTATTCAGAACACTCTACTTTGAAACTTTCCAATTTGAATAGGAGTTATTTTCACTTTTCCAAACATCTGTCAGTGCACAGCAATGCTCTACCAATTGTTATTTTGTGGGTGTTTAGGGCAATTCTATTCTAATTACTCCTACCTGGTTGGATCTTGAAATACAAAGACATTTTCATAACCCAGGCCCTAGTGCCTATCTTATCAGTTAGAATTTACCCAATATCTATAGATTCCCATAAAGATGGAACACTTTATTTCAGAAAAGAAGACTCTAAATAATTCATTCCTCTTGCAAACGGATGAAAGCAGATGTTTTAAATATCTGGCACAATTCAGTCTTTGCATGTTAGGTATAAATGCTTGAGGACATTAAGAGGGCTGGTAGATGACACCATTATTATCAGATCTAAGATACCATTGATTGTAACATGAAAATTAATTTCAGAGAATATGAAAAACTAATGAAATGCAGTAATATGATATACTTATTGCCCCTGAGCATCATTTTTCCCTTAATAGGTTTTAATTGATGAAAATTCTTATAAGGATTACTCTATGCACAATCTTTGATTTATTGCTGCAAATAGTAAGCTCTGGCAAGGGCAGAGCACACTAAGAATGTACCTGCAATGACGCATGTATGAGCAGATGTGTATTGTCAGTCATGAGAGCAACAAATATTTTAATAGAATTCAGTCAGCTGACCTAGAGTAATATTGCTTATTAGAACATTATCATTTAAATTAAAATTATAGAGCAACATTAAGCATAATTTGAGATCAAATACAGACATACTATATTGATTCTGGCGACAACAATAAAGTATTGCTAGGCAAAATATGGGGCTGAACATTTGAGCATTCAAAGGTCATGATAAAGGAGTACTGATTTTTATAGTACTAAAGAGAGCCCCAAAGAAGTTATTGCTTTTATAAAATGTTCAACTCAGCCTCTCAAAAACAGAGAGAGAGAGAGAGAGAGAGAGAAAGAGAGAGAGAGAGAGGAAGAGAGAGCACTGGATAAGGAAATGAATCTTCATGCTGGGTATTTAATGCATAATTGATGGAAAAATGTTGTTTTAAATGGATTATAATATTTTCAGTCAATGACTAGCCAACTAGGGAACAGAAATGTCTCATCTTCTTCCACTTACACATGTATATGTCCAGAGAGAAATCTACGTTGTCCATTTGGGAGTTCTCTATAAAACTTACGATGTCCCTAGAAATGGCAGCAAGTGCCTGTAGTCCCACCAACTTGGGAGGCTGAGGTAGAAGGGGTTTGAAGCCAGCCTGGGCAACATAATGAGCAAAAGTCAAGGTGTCTTAGACTTAATTGGACTGGACTCTGGAACAGGAAGAGTTCTGTTTTCCTAGAATGAGACTGTCTCTTCAAAATTGGACAGGGTCATGAGTCCTTGTCATGGTAATCCTGACAGTCATTTCTTGAAGTATGCATGTAAGAAGACATTCCAGTATTTATGGCTTATTATTGAGTCAATCTATAGTTTAGAACCATGAACAAATGTAAAGACAAATAAATATTGTCACCATATACACCTTGAGGGTCATACAATCATCTCTGCCTCCAGTTATTTTGGGCCAGCTAAGCAATGGCATCTAGGCAAAGATGATTTGATCGTACAACAATTTAAGTAAAGTGCAGAATACTGCAATAACAGAACAGCTTTTTTATCACCATCAGTTATATTTACCTATCATTGTCACAAAGTATGCTCTTTCAGATTAAGTGAGATTAGAAATGTAGAAGGTAAAAAGATCAACATAAAAACTGAGAAACATGGATGATATTTAGGTAGCTAAATCCTATGTCAGAAACAATTGAAATCCTTTTCTTCTTTTTTTAATAATGATGTGTGCCTCAGAATCATTCTGGAAAGCAGTGAAGAAAAGCTGTAAGAGAGCATAATCTTGGGAGCTATTTGCATATTAAATGAAATGAGAAAAAATGACCTGGGAGAACCACCTTTTGTGACCTCTATAGGACTGGTCTCAGTGTCTAAAGTGGTCATTTTTGATTTATGTTTTAGTACTAACTTCTGGAAGTGTCATGCCATGGAATGTATCCACGCAACCCAAAGAAAATGCAGTTTTTAAAATGAGGAAGTAAAAGAAAAATATGTAATTGGCACATTTCAAAAAATTTATCACATCTCACAGAACCCCCTTCTGTTTGATTTGTTTTTCAATATTCCCATATAAATAGAAAAAGTGAATTATATTTTTCTATCATACTATTGTTTCCATCAATATCTTCTGTTGCAGTATTTACTGCTTTCATATTGTAATTTCGTCACTTGGTATATGAAGGAACAAATAAAATATGGCAACACAGTATTTCAAAGCCAGCACTTAAAAAACTATAAAAGAAACACATCTCTTGAGGCAAAGAGGAATGAATTGCCATAAAACTATTCACATTTACTTTGTTACTTTTATATCCTAAGTATGTCTGAAAATCTTTGTAAAAAGAAGTTAAAATGGGTACTCATGGGATTTTTGTAATAAACCATCTTCATTATTTAATATTTACTCTTGGTGCTAAATTGATGCCAGGCTTGACGAGTTAATATATTTTCCTAAGTTACTGAAAGAGTATTAGATCCACTAGACTGCAAATCTTCCTATGGCAGGGATTCTATCTAATCTAAACATAAACCTTTGCATTCACTGTATATTGATAAATCCTAATAAAAGAAAATATTGGAAATTCATAATGATGGTGACAATAGTGTCATTTTTCAAAAACAGTACAGCATCTTTATATTTAGGTATTTTATTTTTTTTTTTTATTTTTTTTTTTTTTAGAGAATGGGGAGGAGGAAAAAGGAAGAGAAAGAAAGAGAGAGAATGGGGAGGAGGAAAAAGGAAAAGAAAGAGGGAGAGAGAATGGGAGTATTGCTTTCTTGCCCAGGCTAGAATGCAATTTAGTAATGGGTATTGAAAACCTCTTGTATACTGATAATTATACTTAATGATGTAGTCAGGAAGGAATAAGGGAAGAAGATAACAAACAAACAGCCAACCAATATTTCATTTAAACCTATGAAATGCTATGCGATTACTGAGGAGTGATTTACTTCCAATTATATAGTCACTTTTGGAATAGGTGTGAGGTGGTAATGTATGTTTTGTGTATTTGAAGTGGAGAGTTCTATAAATGTTTATTAAGTTTACTTGTTCCGGGTCTGAGTTCAAATCCTGAATATCCTTGTTAATTTTCTATCTCGTTGATCTATAGAATCTTTAGCTATTCTTGTTACATTGATCCTTTTACCATTATGGAATGTCCTTCTTTGCCTCTTTTGATCTTTGTTGCTTTAAAGTCTACTTTATCAGAGGCGAGAATTGCATCTCCTGCTTTTTGTTTATTTGTTTATTTTTACTCTCTGGTTGGTAAATCTTCCTCCTTCTCTTTGAGTCTTTGTGTATCACTGCATGTAAGATGGGTCTGGATGCAGCATACCGATGGGTTTTGGCTTTTTATTCAATTAAAATATATATAACTTTAATACTGGCGTTTGATGCTAGCTGGCTGTTTTGCCCATTAGTTGATGTAAATTTTTCACTGTATTAATGTTCTTTGCTTTTTGATATATTTTTGGAAAGGCTGATATTGGTTGTTCCTTTATATGTATAGTGCTTCTTTCAGAAGCTCTTGTAAAGCAGGCCTGGTGGTGGTGAACTCTCTAAGTGCTTGTTTGTTCGCAAAGGATTTAATTTTTCCTTCGCTCATAAAGCTTAGTTTGGCTGGATAGGAAATTCTGGGTTGAAAGTTCTTTTCTTTAAGGATGTTAAATATTGGTCCCCACTCTTTTCTGGCTTGTAGGGTTTCTGCTGAGAGATCTGCTGTAAGTCTGATAGATTTCCCTTTATGGGTAACCTGACCTTTCTCTCTGGCTGCCCTTAGTATTTTCTCCTTCATTTCAACCCTAATAAATCTGGCAATTATGTGCCTTGGGGTTGGTCTTCTTGAAGAATATCTTTGTGGTGTTCTCTGTATTACCTGGAGTTGAATATTACCTTGCCTTGCTAGGTTGGGAAAGTTTTCCTGAATGATATCCTGAAGAGTATTTTCCAACTTGGATTCATTCTCTTCATCACATTCAGGTACACCTATCAAACGTAGATTAGGTCTTTTCACATAGTCCCATATTTCCTGGAGACTTTGCTCATTCCTTTTTATCCTTTTTTCTCCAATCTTGTCTTCTCGTTTCATTTCACTGAGCTGGTCCTCGACTTCTGATATCCTTTCTTCTGCTTGATCAATTCGACTGTTTAAGCTTGTGCATGCTTCGCGAAGTTCTCGTGTGGTGCTTTTCAGCTCCATCAATTCACTTATATTCCTCTCTAAATTGTCCATTCTCATTAACATTTCGTCAAACCTTTTTTTAAGGTTCTTAGTTTCTTTGCATTGCGTTAGAACAAGTTCTTTTAATTCACAGAAGTTTCTCATCACCCACGTTTTGAAACCTGCTTCTGTTACTGGAACACACTCGTTCTCCATTAAGCCTTGTTCCGTTACTGATGAGGAATTGCGATCCCCTGTAGAGGGAGAGGCATTCTGATTTTGAGTATTCTCTGCCTTTTTAGGCTGCTTTCTTCCCTTGATTATATATTTATCCATCTGTCGTCTTTGTAATTACCGACTTTCTAACTAGGTCTCTGAGCGGACGTCCACCTTTTTGATTCCCAGCGCCGAAAACTGAGCAATCCACTGCGCCGGCCAAGACAGCGGTGTTAAGGTTGATGGTGCCTTTCTGCCCAGGAATCTCCGGACTCTGCACCAAGAACTGCCGCTTTAAGGCGCCAGCAAAACCGCCGCGCCGGCCACAAGAGTCGCACTGGCGACCCGTGGGGCTCCTCCGCTGGGAATCTCCTGGTCCGTGAGCTACAAATATTCGTCTGAAAGTGTGGCGTCCTCTCGTTCTCTGCGCTTTCACTGGGAGCTACGTGCCCGAGCTGCTAGTGATCAGCCATCTTGGATCTCTCTCCCAAGAGATTTTATAAACAAGGCTATTATATTTCAGAGATGCTGTACCGATTGATGTGTTTTCTCCCTTTTTATTTCTGAAATCATTTACATTTAATTTTTAAAAATATGTACACCAGGTGCCTATATTAACCAATCTAATCACAACTCATAAACATGATCTAACAACTAAATAGCACTAGAGATATGGGGACCTCCTTATGCTGAAAAAGAAATACCAAGACGAGCAACTACAGTAATATGATGTAAATCATGAGAGATAATTTGGAGGTTAAAATAAAACTTTCAAAAAAAAAATCTGAGTTAATTACTTACCTCAAACCTTAGCCAGTTTTCATGGTAACTAGGACCCTGTGTCTGCTCCAGCTAGCTTCATTTCCAACCCACAGCTACATGCTTACATTAATCACCACAGAGAGGCTGGTGCCAGACAGGCAACTGACTGCTGAGGGCTCTACTTCCTGGAACGTATCATCTAATCAAGTAACAAAACTGTTGTCATGTAGAGAGGTGATTCCTTTACCACCTTCAGTGAGATGAGTGGTAAGAACATGTCTCCAAAACAGCATTTGAAGTCCTGAAACTCACTTATTAAGGTTGCACTGAGACTTAACCACTGGTTCTTCCACCCTGAGCAGGATATAACTGGAAGGAAGACCAGTAACTATCCCCAGGGCCACTCTATCACTGTCAGGGAAATCATTCACTTAGTCTTAGACAGAATTCGCAAATGGCTGATGAGTGCAGAGATCTTTAAAAATTATTGGTTTTACCATAACTTTGGAGGGGGAACAAATTCTGGATTTACTTTCTGCTTATGGAAAGCTGCTGTTGAATAAGGTAACATGTCAAAGCTCACATTCTCTATTTGCGTACACCTCACAGCTGTAACTGAACTACATGCCCGTATTACTCCATATTCAGTCCCCACACTATCCTGCGACTGTCATTGTGTCTCTAATAGAAATTAAGGTATATACTTCTCAGTATGGAGTGCCCAAACTACACTAAACTTAACATCTTTATTAGATAGATAGTACTCCATAACTACCTCCCTTTAGTTGAAAATTCCTTTAATGTGGACCTGCCAGAATTTCAGACCAATCTTAAATGCTATCCTTTATCTAATTCACTGTAGCCACGTAAACCACAGTCACCCCTGCCTAGAAAACTTGTGATAAACAGCTTTCCATAGCAGAGATTGTAGAGCCAGCCAACCACATGGTATAAGGTGACTCTCACCATAATATATACATGGACTAGGAGATGGAATGTGACTTTTGCTATGTTATACGTAGTGCTGCTGTGGTTCCCAAAAGTGTTTATTCTGCCTTTCTGTCATCAAAAGAGTGTAGCATTCAGTTTGCATGTTGGTACCCTATGGGCTTCCGGGTTGCTGGTAAAGACTTGACCAAGGTGCTCCTATTGCTAAAGATTAGACTCACTTGGTCATAGGTTTGCCCATCCTATTTCAATCATACCTAGGAATGTGCATATGGGTTGGACAAGGGAGAGTATGCTGGGCATTTAAGAACATTGCTATCCCAGAAAAGATAGTGAGAAATTTCTTTGATGTGTGTAGGGTCTGTTGATGGAGATAGGAAGGGGAGGAGCACTAGTTACTCTTCCTGCCTGTCCATAGCTTGTCTCACCCAGAGAACCTCCATCTCCAAGCTAATGAATAGTCAGCATAGCAATAGCTATGATTAGGTTGTCTTCACTTTCATCTGTAATTTTTTTCCATGTATACCAGTAAAACTTTGACATTATATCTCTGAAACTAAAGGTTTTGTAATGAAAGGATATAATTAGCAATCTCAGCCTATGCAAGTAGATACTAAAACCGAAATTCTAGAAGAGGCCATAATAAAAATATGTAAGAAAAGAAGAAAAGCTTTCTGACATGACATTAAAAATATATTAACTGAAATTTAAAATTTAATAGAAGGAAAAAATAGTAAGATAAACAAAGATGAAGACAAAATTTTTGTTCTTTAAGACAGAGCTAAGGACTCTCAGAGCAGCTTAAGTGGGGTGTGTTAGACACTATAATGTCAAAGTGGAGATTTTTGCCTGCTTTCTATTGTATTTATAAAGCCTAGCACTCAGTATTTGTTTCAGAGGCATTCAATAAATATTTGTTGATATATTAATCAATTAATAAATAATTATAAAGCATGTAAATTGGTAATTTAAAAAGCTGTAAATTATTAAAATGAAGAGATAGATAAAATGCAAAAGGATAACTTCTGTCTTAGAAGAATTCTAGAAATTAGGATGTAAAAAAATGGGGAAATTTTAACATATATATTTCCTGAGATTAAGGAAAATGTAATCTCTAGAATTAAAGATCCTATTTTATGCCAAAACTATGAATTAAAAGTTAATCTATACAGATGCATATCCTAGTAAAATCTCAACACCAAAATAAAAAGAATATGTTCAAATTTTTAGAAAATAAATCTAGATTACCAAGGAAAAAGAATCTGGCATCAAGCTTCTCATTAGCTGAAATGAAAGCTAGGACACAATGGACCAATACCTTTGATATTTCCAGGGAATAATTAGTTAAAGCCTGAAATTTTGTACCCAGTCAAAATATCAATCAAATTTAAAGATAAATTAGCAGCATTTTCAGATCTCAGAGATTAAGAAATACCTCCTTGCAAGCATCCTTCAATAAATAAAATTACTTGAGTTTATAGTCCTGAAAGACCAAAAAGGAAGTCAAGAAAGAGAAGCACACTTGAATCCATCGGATTTATGTAATGAAATCTCTGTGCCATCAGTACAAATAAAAGCAGGAAATCAGTGGCTGCTATAAGAAAGAAATCCTTAAGGAGAAAATCAGTTACATTCTACAATCTGTATGATTAATATCTAAACTTTTATGGGTATTTTGTTGCCAGTAATAACAAAGAAACAATTAGAAACTCTTGAGAACAAAAAGCTGTATAAAAAACCACAAACCACATATTGAGCACATTAAAATATAATTTTGAGCATCAAGAACTTGGAACGTTCTCTTTTTTTTGGCACAGTTTCAATTAGGAGTACAACCTTTTTCAATGGGTCCCTTTACAGTACTTTGATTGAAATAATATTTATTTGTTTTTAATGTTGTTTGTGCATAATATTTATCACAGTTACATAATGTTAATGTTTATGAGGTTGCTTTGTTTTAGTTTTTAAAATCAACCTTTGGTGAAAACACAGATGATAACATAAGACTTGACAGAATGAAACAGAACATAAGCTGACCAAATCAAACAGTGGCACAGCAGACAGAACTTAGGAAATGTATATAAAGGTCAAGAAGAATGAAGGAAAAATATATGTACACTACTTTCCTCTTCTTATGAAATGTGAGATAAGCAGCTAGGTTTAAATTACATGAAGAGGAAATGTATATAAAGGTCAAGAAGAATGAAGGAAAAATATATGTACACTACTTTCCTCTTCTTATGAAATGTGAGATAAGCAGCTAGGTTTAAATTACATGAAGCAAGAAATGTTTGTTAAAATATTACTTAAAGTCAAAAATGTAATACTCGAATAATCATCATAAAATAATAAAAATTGCATATAGAAATTGGAAATATAGAAGTCAGTGTGATGATCTAAACTCATCTTTCATAGCTGCAAGTTAGTAGATACTGTCTAAAACTGGTAAATCGAGAAGTAGAAATTAAAACATAAAATTTAGAGATCCCATGATAACTAGATAAAAGCTGAAAACAAAAAGCAATTTTAAATGGTTACAACTGTAGATTAAAGCTGGAAGTATCGTTAGAGAAAGGAACTTTCATTTGGTTTGATTTTATTTTCTTTAAACTACCTTAAGATATCTAAATACAGACATATTTTGCTCTTATTTATGCATTAGACAATTATTTATTTTAAAGTTATCTGCACACACATATCACTGACTACTTTTTCTCTATTGACCAAATTAATTAGAAGAGCAATTCCTCTTGGTTATTATTATAATTATTATCCTACCCTACATTTTAGAGCATTCTGCAAAGTTTTTATGCACATTCTCTCAGTTAATCTAACAAGTAATTTCTTATCCCCATTTTATAACTGGCAAAATTTTGTTTCTGAGCAGTTCAATAATTTTTCACGTGATTAAATTTTTTAAAAAGCTGTGTGTGTCAGAAACTGAGATAGGCACAGGAACTCCTGGGGTCAGGGACACAGATGAAGTTCCCACTCTCAGGGATTTAACAGTCCAGTTAAGGTGTCAACGTTGATGACACAAATCAATATTCAACTAAAAATGGAGATAAGTTATCCAAAGGAAAGCAACATGTTTCATGATAACATGTAAAAACTAATCTGTTCCAAGTGGGAGTAGTGGAAGTTTAAAAGGCAAGGAAAGGAGTGCTTCAGAGAGAACAACAGAGCAACGGTCCCGTGAGAAGGAGCATTGTCTACTCAATGAACTATGGCTGTGGTGGCTGGGGCATGTTCATAGCCATGATGCAGGTACATGTGTTTCAGTACTCACAGTACATGTGGGTCAGCACTGAAACATGGAGCTGGATCATGCGGGAACTATAAGCAATGTTAAAAATTGTTTTCTTTATCCTAAGGACAATCAGAAGGCTTTAAAAGACAAGGAAACATAATACAATCCAATCTGCATTCTAAAATAAAGATTCTGTGTGGAGAAGCCACTATGTGAAGGTCTGGAGTTTCAATGCAGATACTTAGTCTTTAAGTCCTGTATTTTTTCCACTGTAACTGCCTTTTGAGATATACCTATTTATCAGATGACTAAATAACTTACATTCATATTTTCTTCTTTTAGCACAACTTCCAGCCAAATGTGAAGAACTGAACATTATTACCATTTTAAGTATTACCCAGACCTGTACCTTACACAGAGAAGAAAAATAAATAAATTCTGGTTTAAAAACGGATATATTTATTCTTCATAAACTTTTAAATCACTACATCAAAATAACATTCATATATCTCTTTGACCTATACTTCCTTTCCATGAAATACCAATTATTTCTCTTTGCTCTTCTCCTCCCACAAATAAGGAAAATATGTCTTGGGTGTTTTCAATTCACAATAGTAGGGACATTTTTATAAAATACAGAGGAACAAACTAGGGGTAAGAAAAAAAGAAGAAAAACTAAATTCTCAAATAGCAATTTAGTCTAAGAAAGGCTTACATCATTGAAAAGGGTTATATGAACCGTGTATTGGGGAAATAAGGTGATAGGAAGAGAAACAAACAAACAAACAAAAAAGCTGGAATTCTGAGGAAGTAGTAATTAGTGAGCATGGAATGAAATGGATAATCACATTAACAAGGAGACACAAACACAGACACACAGAAAGCCCACTTATCATCAGTCATGCAAACAAATATATACATGTAGGCATGGCTACATGTATGTACACAAACCTCAACAAATACAAACTCTACCAGCAGTTAGAAGATAGCAATTACACATATAAAATGGCCAAGCACGGCTCGGCACAGTGGCTCACGCCTGTAATCCCAGCACTTAGGGAGGCCAAAGTGGTCAGATCATGAGGTCAGGAGTTCAAGACCAGCATGGTCAACGTGGAAACCACATCTCTACTAAAAATACAAAAATTACCTGAGTATGGTGGTGGGTGCCTGTAGTTCCAGCTACTCGGGAGGCTGAGGCAGGAGAATTGCCTGAACCCAGGAGGCAGAGGTAGCACTGAGCCAAGATTGTCCACTGAACTCCAGGCTAGGTGACAGAGTTAGACTTCATCTCCAAAAAAAAAAAAAAAAGGTCAAGCACACAATTGAATGCCAAAGAAAGCTGGTATTATTCTCAACCTGAAGTTTATATGTGTACCTATGTGTGCAAAGATGTTTCAGGTGACAATAATATATATAGCAAAACTCAGAATGCAAGGCAATGACAGGAGGCAGCTGTGATTTTCTACTTAGAGATGCTGAAATCCTATCCTTAAATGAAATACGGCCCAGTGACTTTTGTCTTGTTAGCTCCTGGTTTATCATGTGATGTTTAATATATTTACCTGAAATATCAGACATAGGCAACAACTAGTCATTTTCGCAAAAGACTTCAACACATTCACTTGGTGGAAAAATGTTTAAGAAGCACCTTACATTATACTCTTATATTTGCTTCTCAGTTGATGGAGTCTGTAACACCCACACATACAATTCAGTTAACAATGTGCCAGAAACTATTGTCGTTGCTTTTACCTTCCCACACATAATTGTATCCCTTCTTCCACTAAACTTGTTTTTCACATTGTAGAAAGATTGGAACATAGTGTCTATTTCTGTTACCTTTGAAGACAAAGCTAATAAGATATACTTCCAGCTGAGAAAGTATATTTTAAAAGTTTATGTTCATGGTTTATAATAATGAAATAAGAAAGATTGAATCATTTGAAATGGATTTGCGTTAAATAATTATTAAAAGAAAATCTTGCACACGTTAATATGTAGAAATCTTTTGGCATATAAGACAGTTGAAAACGTATCAAATATTTGATTTTTTGGGGGGATACTTAATGGAATATTAATAGGATAAAATTGTCTATAAGATTCGGAGATATATTTTGGCTTTCACATAAACAGAATTAAATTATCAGTTTATAATGTTAATTAAATTAACAAATTCTCTATGAAAATGTCTCCTATTAGTAATAGGCCCAGATTTGTAAGGGAGGTCATCTTTTATTATTGACTCTGTGATGGCAGAACCTGACAGAAGAATAGACCGAAGCTCTCTCTAGTACAGGTCTCAGGAGTGTCTCCAAAGGCCATCTGAGGGCCTTCTTGTCTCCTGAGCTCAATGACCCAGTTGCCTGAGAGATTTTTTAAAAAGGTTTCCTGATTTTTTATCAACATAACACACATAGTGTATTTTGTTCTTTGCTGGGGCCATATTGAAAGTGAGTCTATCAACGAGGACTTTCTGATGGTGAAGAAAATTAACCAACTCTTAACTTATGTAAGAAGCAAGAAAGTTTAGAAAGAACTGACCACCCGAGCTATGAAAAAAGCAGGGAAGCAACTGAAATTTGCAGATGATCCTCCTACGAAACTCATTTGATGGTTTAAACTGATGACATTTTGTATTTGTATATTTCCACGTGGGAATACAAATTCCTGGGGTGACACCTAATTGTCCTTGGGTTGGTCACCTTCATATTTCGGTAAACCTAAGGGGAGGTTTGTTTGGGGGTAGGCTATGGTAAAATGCATAAAAGTCATCTCCCCAAAGAAGGAAGGATACTACCAGAGCAGATGGGCCAGAGAAAGAAACATGATGTGTGCATATGATTGTGTTATCCCGCCTCCGAAAATGCCCTCAATAAGTCACATGTCTTTGTATAGTGCTATAGTTTGAATGGTTCTTTCATAGGTCCAAATTCATATCTTGAAACCTAATCCCCAATTTGATGCTACTTAGAGGTGGGGCCATTGGAAGGTGATTATGTCATGAAAGCAGAGCACTTATGTATGAAATTAGTGCCCTTATGAAAGAGACCCCAGAAAACTGCCATGCCCCTTTTTCTATGTGAAGACACAGCAAGAAGATTCCATCTATGAACAAAGAAACAGGCCTTAACCAGACATTGAATCTGCCAGTAACTTGATCTTGGACTTCCCAGTCTCTAGAAATAAAATTTTGTTCTTTATAAGCTACCCAGTCAATATAGTATTTTGTTATAGCACCCCAAATGGACTATGACATAGTCTCCTGAATGTTGATGAGGGCTGGTTTCTCTGACCAGGAGAATATTGTAGAAATGAAGATTTGTATCTTCCAAGCCAACAACATAAGTTCACTGGAGCATCCGAGTCTCTTAAATTGTTACTCTAGAGAAAACCAGCCTCCATGCTATGAGGACGCTCAAGTGGTTCTATAGACAGTCCCAGGTAAAGAGGAAGGAAAACACCTCACACTGTCTTTAATAACTCTAAATTGTCAGCCATGGAAATGAACCACCTTGGAATCAGACCATTCAGGCCCAGTCAAGGCTTCAGATGACTGCTATCCCAGCCAGCACCTGACTGCAATCTCATATGAGACCTGAACCAAGAGCTGCACAACCAGACTGTTCCAAATTCCCAACCCACAGAAATAGTGAGAGATAATAAATGATTATAGTTAAGTCACTAGGATTTGGGTAATTAGTTATATGACAATAGATAACTTATATAGTGATCTTTAGCCACTAAAGGGGAATACAAATTTGAGAGAGTTATAAGTCAGATCAGCAGGAATTAATGTGTATTAATTAGATATAGTCCCTAAATAAGTGTATACTAAGCACCTATGACATAATGAGTCAGTATCATATAGTAATTAGGAGTATGGATTTTGGAACTAGACTGCCTGCATTGGTGGGGGGGGCAAGGGAGGGACAACAGGGAGGTGGGGAAGTCAGGGAGGGATAACATGGGGAGAAATGCCAGATGTAGATGATGGGGGATGGAGGCAGCAAACCATATTGCCATGTGTGTACCTGTGCAACAATCCCGCATTATCTGCACATGTACCCCAAAACCTAAAGTTCAATTTAAAAAAAGAGCAAATTACCTCAGACTATTGTAAATTCTATTAATAGTCTCAAAATTCCATTCTACTTCTATGTTTACAAAGTTACCATCTTAATTTCCAAGTTAAACTATGCTGTCAGGTTCATGACTACACCAGTTATCATGCTCAGGGTCAGGTTCCAGCCCATGCTGAGGTCCAAAGGGAGTGGGTGGATGAGCAAAAGGAACACTGGGGAGCTAAAGGCAGGTGAATGATTTTATTTAGCAGCAGCTCTCATCCACAGCTTTCTCACACTGTCTGCCCTGTCTTGGATGCTTAGTCTGGTGGCCCCCACACAAGCTGTGCGGCCAGCTCTCCCTTGCCTTCAGGGACAGCAGTTTAATTATTTCTCTCTCTGGGCATGAGCAAGCTGAGCTGTGTCATGGCTCCCTCCTGTCCGTCTGCAAAGATGGACACCTCTGACTCTCTCTCTTTCTCTGGGCACCAGTGCGCTTGCTATGTCAAGCCATGTTGAACTGAGCTGAGTGGAGCCAAGAGCTCCTGTAAAGTGTCAGCAAGACAGTTAGACCTTTTACAGACAATAGTGGCTTACAGCCAAGTATGAACTTACACAAACAGGTTATACGACAAGTGGAGATATGCACTTGCATGCCAAACTCGCTGAGTCCTGCAGGCCTGGATATCCGCCTTGGCCTATTCCTTGACCAAAGCACATTCATGTACCTTACACATGTACATTCAGTATTATAAAATTATTTTTATTTTACATAAACCAATTTATATTCTCTGTTCAATGCCATGCTCACTCTTGGTTATATTTTATTGCCTATTTATTTTCAAACTCTAACCAGATAAAGTTTTTGGAACATTGAGGAGAAAGTATCTACATGATAGAAGTACTTAATATATTCCTGACTAGCTTTAGCCAATCTTAACGTTACCGTCGTTTTCATCTATAAATTAGTCAAATGAAGTAGAATGCACCTGCTGACAATTCAGACGCTACTGCCAAAAAAAGCTTCCTCTTTTTAGCCAATTAAAGTAATTAGTAGTGGCTTCCTGCAATGCTGTGGAGAGAAGTCTATTCTCATCTGGGCTGAGGTTTGTCAATGGTCTACCAAGGATATGAACTGGAGCAGGACCAGCAGATGCACTTTCTGACTCCGATTCTCATATCATTTACCATGAAAGAATTATTTTCTTTAAAAAAATTTTTTTTCTCTTTTTGTTTTCCATGTTTTGGGGAGCCAAATATAAATTATGAAAAGGGAATTTAAGAAAAAAGTAGAAGAGGCAAAAAAGAATGCAGAGTAAATACAGGCAGGTAGAATTTGCAGGGTGACGACAGTGAGAATTGGTTGCTTTACTTCCCATATTCCCAGTCAGTCCTTGTCATGCTGAGCCCCTGTTGACTTCAGTGGTGATGGCACTGGGTTCATAAAGCCAAAGAAGAGACCCAAAGCCAGAAAATAAGACATGGGATTTACATACAAGGGAGAGAGTCCAGTGGCAGCCAGCTGAGCAGGAAAATCACATGTGCTTGCAAACAGCGTGCAGTTTACAAAGTGTTTTCACTTAACACCTTCCCTTAATAACCTCTACCTGGCAGCCTTCATTTAGGCCAAAACTCAGAGCCTCAATTCCCTGTATGGCCCATGTTCCACAGGATGGGAGCTCAGATGTTCCCCATGAACAGGGAACGAATCTATCTCCAGGTTGGCCACACCTGAATTTCCCAGCTCAGACACAATTCAGGTGCATTCGCCACACAGGTTCATTCTAAAAATGCAAGTTAGTGCTACCAGGTGTGTTTACCCTACAGTCCTGACAGCTTTCATCTGTTATAGATTCTGTGCATCTAGAGTTTGGAAGCAAATATAGTGGCTTATTAGAGTTAACCTGTCAAAATCAATATTGATCTGATTTTCAGTTTAACCCAGACTATTCACCATATCATACATAGCTATACAGTATTAGGCAAATTAATCCTTCTCTGATTTAATTTCCTCATCTTAAAAGTGGGGTTGATAATAGCCCCTATCTCACACAGTCGTTATTAGGATTCAATTAAATGATATGCATAAAAGTACTTAGAACACAGAATGTACTCATATAAATTTTAACTACTACTACAATGATGATGAGGATGATAATTTTCAACCAACTCCTTTCTTCCCTTGCAGAAAATTTCCAAAATGGAAATAGAAGTTAATCTGTTGTTGATCTGTTCAGGTGAAAGTCTATATAAAGTTTGGAGTTAATTAGCTCTATTGGGGCGTGAAAAAAGATTACATCCCTCACAATAAGCACATAATTACAATAAAATAATAAAAATTTAAAATTACAATATTGGTTCATGCACACAATATTATTGACACTTACTTTCTTTATATGTTCAATGTCAGACCTTTGTTAAATTTGATAATTTTGGTTGGTGATATTTACGAAAGAGTACATGTGTCTTACTTTAAATGAATGATACTGTCAAAGGTTATACAATAAAAACAATAAAAAGATGACTTATATGTATCCATGTTAACATTTGCACACAAACACATATATATTTGCTGACAAATTCACAGCTAAATATTTGCATTTACTTACGTAGTAATTAGTGTGTCATAATTTTCTTAGACATTGCATATATAAATACATAGCCAAGTTAATATTTATACAGTGTTCTCTATGAACTAGTAATGAGGCAAACCCACACAGAAACACATTCCTGAGATAACACTTATGTATATACATTTGGTAGCTGTGATGTAACGCACACAAAACATAAATGTGATTTAGAGTTTTTAGCCTTTCTCTCACCGTTTGTGAGCCAACATTTATCACTGTTTCCCACATGCAATCTCAGAAGACTCCTTAACCTGCCCCAGATTCTACTTTGCTTCTAATAGTAATAGTAGGTTGAATAGTATCCTCAAAAATTCAGGTCCACTTGGAACTTTAAGACGTGAACTTAATTGGAAATAGCATCTTTACAAATGTAATGAGTCAGGGTAAGATGAGGTCATACTAAATAAGGGTAAATGCCTGTATCAAATCATTTCATGTACTTCACAAATATATACACCTACTATGTACCCACAAAAAATTTTTAAAAGTAAATAAAAATAAACAAGAGTGGAGTCTAAATCCAGTGACTTTTGACCATCTAAGAGGAGGGGAGGCACATACAGACACAGAGGAGAAAGCTATCTGAAGATGAAGGCAGAGATTAGAATGATGTAGCTACAAGCCGAGGAACAGCATCATTGTGGGGAGCCACCAGATGCTACAAAGAAACAAGGAAGGATTTTTCCCTAGAGCTCTCAGAGGGAGCGTGGCACTGCCAACACAGTGATATCAGGCTTCTTGTCTCCAGAACTGAGAGAATAAATTTCTGTTATTTAAAACCACCAAATTAAATAGTAATTTTTTATAACAACCCTAGAAGACTAAAGCACCAACTTTATAGGCATTGTATTTAAGGCAGGGTGTGGTGGCTCATGCCTGTAATCCCAGTACTTTGAGAGGCCGAGGTGGGCAGATGGTTTGAGCCCAGGAGTTTGAGACCAGCCAGAGCAACATGTCAAAACCCTAGCTCTACTAAAAATACAAATATTTGTACTACTTGGGAGCTACTTACAAGGCTGAAGTGTGAGAATTAGCTCAGCTTGGGAAGTTGAGGCTGCAGTGAGCCAGGATTGCACCACTACACTCCAGCCTGGGCGAACAGAGTGAGAGCCTGTCTGAAAAGAAAAGAAAAATAGCCAGTGCAGTGGCTCACGCCTGTAATGCCAGCACTTTGGGAGGCCAAGGTGGGCAGATTACCTGAGGTCAGGAGTTTGAGACCAGCCTGGCCAACATGATGAAACCCCGTCTCTACTAAAAATATAAAAATCATAGGCCGGGCGCGGTGGCTCAAGCCTGTAATCCCAGCACTTTGGGAGGCCGAGGCGGGTGGATCACGAGGTCAAGAGATCGAGACCATCCTGGTCTACATGGTGAAACCCCGTCTCTACTAAAAATACAAAAAATTAGCTGGGCACGGTGGCGCGTGCCTGTAATCCCAGCTACTCAGGAGGCTGAGGCAGGAGAATTGCCTGAACCCAGGAGGCGGAGGTTGCGGTGAGCCAAGATCGCGCCATTGTACTCCAGCCTGGGTAACGAGCGAAACTCCGTCTCAAAAAAAAAAAAAAAAAAAAAAAAAAAAAAAATCACCTGGGCATGGTAGCAGGCACCTGTAATCCTAGCTACCCAGGAGGCTGAAGCAGGAGAATCACTTGAACCTGGGAGGTGGAGATTGTGGTGAGCCAAGATTGTGCCATTGCACACCAGCCTGGGCAACAAGAGAAAAACTCTGTCTCAAAAAAAAAAAAAAAAAACACAAAACAACAAAGAAAAACAAATTATATTTAAACAGGTCATTAAAATGCAGGTGGGTATGTCTTTCTCTAAATGTAGGTTAAATGTACCCAAATGTAAATATAGGTTAAAGAATCTTTGCTAGGAAAAAGAAAAAAAAAAAATAGCCTGGGAAAAAGGAATATATCCTTTCTAGGAGGTTTTGAAGATATTTCAGGAACCCAAAAACCCCCAGGTGTTTATTCTGGGCTACAAGTCAGAAGCAAAAGTCTGGAATGGTTAAGTTGTCAAGAGAATAAGGGAGACCTGGAAATCAAGGATCCCTGTCTTGCTTGGTAATAACATAACTTGTCCTGGAGATCTTTTAAATTCTAGGGAAAAATGAATGTGTTATTCCACCTGAGAATCTCATTACTTGAACCAAATACAGGTGATAATCCAAGGTCAGTGCCACAACAGGGAAAGTAGATTGGTCCCAGCTGGAGTCTCCAAACATCATGCATCACACATGAGTCAAAGGTTCATGGTCTCACTCTCCTGAATTGTGTTTATCAGCAACAGCAGATTAGATTATAAAAGTTAGTGGTGTGCTTTTAGTAACTGCAGAGGAAAGGTCACTTCAAAATTGATGTATTTGGAACAGCTGTGCTCCACATTCTATTCTTTGTACCTCACTGCTTATTATTAGAAATTTACAAAGGAGAGTAGCAGAATAGCAAAAAAAGGGTCATTCCTATGGAATTTAGATATAATTCAATTCATTTTTATAAAAATAACTAATGCTTCTGAAATTCTCCAGTTGGCTTTTGATGATTCACAGAACCACAGTGCAGCATGAGAACAAGTTTGTTAAATGTAGTCCCCAGACTTTGAACAGAAAAAAAAAAAAAAAACTGAGAAAGGTGGCTATTTTTCAAATGATATAACATATGCAAAGTGCCAGGAATATAGTGTAAGTACTCACTAAAAATTAGTTCCCGTCACAGTTACCCAAAGCCTTCTTCCTTCTCCTCTTCCTCTGCCTCCTCTGCATCCACCTCCTCCTCTTCTACTTAACAATCAGAGATAGATTGCCTTGGCAATTCCAGAGTCTCCACAAGCCACAAATTCAAAAATAAATTTCTAAATTCTTGGCCATTTGCCATTGTCCTGTGCTTAGTAGTACTAATTCTAACAACTATTATATAGCACATCAAACACTTTAAGGCAATTAAGTGTTTCCTCACTTTTTCTCTACAGAACATTAAAAACTTAGTTCTTTATAAGGTACTCATGGGCTTATTGTTTTGTGGTTTTTCTTGTGTTCCTGCTAAGTTCTGAATGTTGCTGTTTCCCAAAATTTATATGGACGAATCCTAATCCCCAAGGTAGTGGTATTAGGAAATGGGGCCTTTTAAAGGTAATTAATTAAGTCATGAAGGCCCAGTTATAATTAATGAGATTAGTGCCCTTAGAAAAGAGATCATCATCATCAGTCATTAGAAAAATGCAAATCAAAACCACATTGAGATACCATCTCATGCCAGTTAGAATGCCGATCATTAAAAAATCTGGAGACAACAGATGCTGGAGAGGATGTGGAGAAATAGGAACGCTTTTACACTATGGTAGGAGTGTAAATTAGTTCAACCATTATGGAAGACAGTGTGGCAATTCCTCAAGGATCTAGAAATAGAAATTCCATTTGACCCAGCAATCCCATTACTGGATATATACCCAAAGGATTATAAATTGTTCTGTCATAAAGACAAATGCACCCTTATGTTCATTGCGGCACTGTTTACAATAGCAAAGACCTGGAACCAACCCAAATGCCCATCGATGATAGACTGGACAAAAAAATGTGGCATATATACACCATGGAATACTCTGCATCCATAAAAAATGATGAGTTCGTGTCCTTTGTAGAGACATGGATAAACCTAGAAACCATAATTCTCAGCAAACTGACAAAAGAACAGAAAACCAAACACCACATTTTCACTCATAGGTGGTTGATGAACGATGAGAACACTTAGGCACAGGGAAGGGAACAACATTCACAGGGCTACGTGGAGGGTGGAAGGGAGGGGAGGGGAGGGACAGCAGGGGGTGAGCAGGGAAAATGGGGATGGATAACACTGGGAGAAATGCCTGACGGGGGTGGGGGATGGAGACAGCAAATCACCATGGCATGTATGTACTTATGCAACAATCCTGCAGGATGCAGGATGTGCACATGTACCCCAGAGCCCAAATACAATAAAAAAAAAAGAGAGATCCCAGAAAGCTACCTTGCCCCTTCTGCCATGTGAGGACAAAGCAAGAAGTCACCACCATCTATGAACCAAAAATCAAGTTCTCACCAGACGCTGTATTGGCTGGCACTCTCATCTTGGACTTTCCAGGCTCCACAACTATGAGAAATAAATTGCTGTTACTTACAAGCCACCCAGACTATGGTACTTTGTTATAGCAGCCTGAATGGACTAAGACTTTTCTATCAGAGACTTTTAAAGTTTTCCTACTTTATGTGAGGGTTCAAAAAAGATTTAAAAAAAAACCTGAATTGTGGAGTATGTCCATGTCAAAGAGACATGGGAGCTAACTAAAGGAGTTCCTAATGACCAGAGCTGGAACAATTTGAACAATAAAATTAATAAATTAGTGTTGTATAACAGCCCCATAAAATAAATATCCATGAGTTTATACTAATATATACATCTGTGCACAGAAAAGCACAGCAGGGAGACAACCCACCTGGGAGTGACATGTAGCCAAGGCAAGCCCCACCCCCAGCCAAAGGAAGTGGTGAGTGAACGTGCGACCCCAGGAAACCACACTTCTCCCACAGATCTTTGCGACCTTCAGATCAGGAGATCCCCTTGTGAGCCTGTGTCACCAGGCCTGGGGTCAGACACATCATTCCTGAGATGTGGACTGCACATAGCGGCATCCTTGCAAAGAATACATTACAGAAAGGGTTGGGGAGACAGTAACTTTACAGTGGAGAAGCCTGAGAAACGCTATCTAGCCAGATGATCAAGGTTAATAACAATGATAAGGTATGTTGATAGTATGAAGCCTTGATATGATGTGATAAGAATGGCACTTTATTTCCCCTCCAATACACATAATCCCAGTTGAAGCATGTGAAAAAGATTAGTTGCACTCCTCATGAAGCATATCCTGTCCAGTACTTCCCAAAACCATCAAGGTCATCAAGAGAGAGGAAAATGTGAAGAACTGTCAAAGGCCTAGAGTAGCCTAAAGAGACATCACAACTAAATGTAATGTGTTATCTTGGATGGAATCCCAGAAGAGAGAGAGAAAAAAAGGATATTACTTGAAAATCAAGAAAATCTGAATATGGACTTCACTTAATAATAATGTGTAATTTCACCTGGGCACAGTGGCTCATGCCTGTAATCCCAGCACTTTAGGAGGCCAAGGTGGGCGGATCACAAGGTCAGAAGATCAAGACCATCCCGACCAACATGGTGAAACTCTGTCTGTATTAAAATAGAAAAAATTAGCCGGGCGTGGTGGTGTCCATGTGCTTGTGGTCCCAGGTACTCGGGAGGCTGAGGCAGGGAAATTGCTTGAACCCAGGAGGTGGAGATGGCAGTGAGTCGAGATCGAGCCACTGCACTCCAGCCTGGCAACAGAGCGAGACTCCATCTCAAAATAATAATAATAATAATAATAATAATAATAATAATAATAACAATGTGTAATTCTCATTAATTTTTATAAATGTACTGTATTAATTTAAGATATTACTAATAGAGGAAGCTGGATAGAGGATAATGGGAACTCTCTGTACTATATTGGCAATTTTTTTGTAAATCTAAAACTATTCTAAAATAAAGAATTTATTTTAAAAAATATATACACAGATGTACTCTTGGTTTTCTAAATATAGTTAGCTAGCTTTCTCAGGAAGCTCACCCAACTAAGCACTGAATTAAACCTCAAAAAAATCCTTATGAGGTAGATACTATAATTACGGCATTTTTACAGATAAGCTAACAGACTTAAAGAGTTTAAATAGCTTTACCAAAGACCTACCCAAAAGTAGCAGAGCTGGAATTGAAACACAGAGAGCCATGTTCTGGAACCTATACTCTTAACCATTGTCTTGTGCTATCTCATAATGTGACAACATACATAGAAAATACAAAACAATCTACACATATGTTTTTTAATTTAATATGTTATTTTAGGAAAGTTATTGCTTAAAAGGTCAAGACAGAAAAATCTGTTATAGAAGATGGCCAATTAGAAGCAGCTGCACTATGTGACACTCACAGAGAGAAATGACAAAGGGAAAAGCAAATACACCACCTTCACCTAAAATATCCAGTTACTCACATTGAGACTGATCAGGGAAACAACTCAACCCATGGAGAAGAAAGAAAAGCAGGGCAGGGAGATGGTCCACCTGGGAGTGACATGGAACCAAGGCAACCCCCATCCCCAGCCAAGGGAAATGAAGAGTGAATATGCAACCCCAGGATACCACACTTCTTCCACAGATCTTTTCAACCTTCAGATCAGGAGACCCCTGCCTGGTGATACCGTGTCACCAGGCCTTGGGTCAGACACACAGAGCTGTGTGGAGTCTCAGCAGAGCAGCTGATCAGGCATGTACAAAGACCCAGGAGCTTTACATACTTCAGCCCCAGGATTCCCAGAAAAGGTGACTGCAACTCAGGCAAGGCAGGAGATCCATACATACCCTTTGGAATGGGGCAGAATCCAGGGGCCAAGCTGCATCACTTCCACAGAATCTCACAAGATAAGACCCATTGGCTTGGAATTCCAGCCAGCCAGTAGCATTAGGGTGGAGGCTACCTGAGACAGGACAGATGCCCCAGTGGGAAGGGACAGGCTTCCTTCCTTGCTGTTTGGTCAGCTCAGCTGTTCCAACCTGCAGACTTTGCAGAGTTTGAACATTTCAGTCAAAAAAGGGTTCCCCTACCACAACACAGCTGCTTTGTCAGAATGTGACCAGATAGCTTTTTTAAGTGGGACTCCTATCCATTTCTCTTCACTGAGTGGGACCTCCCAGCCAAGACCTCTAGCCACCCCTGCCCAGCCATATTCTATGGACAGAATTCTAATTTCTCCCTGGGACAGGGTGCCCGTGGAGAAGGGCAGGCCATCATCTTTGCTGTTTAGGTGACTCAGCGGTCCAGCCTGCCAGCTTTGGATAGTCCAAGCCAACCAGGGCAGAGCTGGTTCCCCAGCACAGCATGGCTGTTTTGTCCAGGCATGGCCAGACTGCTTCTTTAAACAGGACCTGGATCCATCTCTCCTCACATGACAGGTCCTCCCAGCTGGGGCCTCTGGCCACCTCCACCTGTGTTTTACAGCCAACAGAGCTCTAATTCCTCCCTGTGATAGAATGCATGGAGGGGCAAGGCAGGTCACCATCTTTGCTGTTTGGGCATCTCAGCCAATCCAGCCTGCAGGTCTTAGAGAGCCCAAACTAATAGGAGGCTAAAGGGATCCCCAATACAGCACAGTTTCTCAACCAAAACACAGCCAGATTGCTTCTTTAAGCAGTTCCATGATCCCGCTCCTCCTGAGTGAGACTTCTCAACTGGGCTCTCTGTAACCTTTTATAGGAGCATTCAGGCTAGCAACAGGTCAGTACCCACCTGGGACAGGGCTTCCAGAGAAACCAGCAGGCTGGCATCTTTGCTGTTTCACAGCCCTCACTGGTGATATATCTAGGTACTGGAAAAGCCAAGGAAACTAGGGTCTGGAGTGGACCCCCAGTGTACTGCAGCAGCCCTGTGAATGAGTAGCCAGACTGCTAAAAGAAAAACAAGCAAAAAACAACAACAAAAAAGCAAATCCCTATCCAAAGGCTGGCAACCTTAAAGATAAAAGGTAGATAAGCCCACAAAGATGAGAAAGAAGCAGTGCAAAAATGCTTAAAACTCAAAAAGCCAGAGTGCCACCTTTCCTTTAAATGATCACAAAACCTCTCTAGCAAGAGTACCAAACTGGGCTGAGGCTGAGATGACTGAAATAACAGAAGTAGGCTTCAGAATGTGGATAAAAATGAACATTGCTGAGCTAAACGAGCATGTTGTAACCCAATGCAAAGAAGTTAAAAATCATGAAAAAACAATGCAGGAACTGACATACAAAATAGCCCGTTTAGAGAGAGATATAACCAACCTGATAGAGCTAGAAAGCATACTACAAGAACTTTATGATGCAATCACAAATATTAATAGCAGAATAGACCAAGCAGAGGAAAGAATCTCAGAGCAGGAAGATTGTCTTTCTGAAATAAGACAGGAAGACAAGAATAAAGAAAAAAGAATGAAAGAAATGAACAAAACCTTCGAGAAATATGGGATTTTGTAAGGAGACTGAATCTACAACTGATTGAGTTACCTGAAAGAGATGGAGAATGGAACCATGTTGGAAAATATACTTCAGGATATCATCCAGGAGAGCTTCCCCAATCTAGATAGGCAGGCCAACATTCAAATTTAGTAAATAAACAGAGAACCCCAGTAAGATACTTCATGAAAAGATCATCCCCAAGACACATAATTATCAGATTCTCCAAGGTCAAAGTGAAAGAAAAAATGTTAAAGGCAGCCAGAGAGAAAGCCCAGATCACTTACAAAGGGAAGCCCATCAGACTAACAGCAGAGCTCTTAGTGGAAATTCCATAAGCCAGAAGAGATTGTGGGCTAATATACAACCTTCTTTAAAAAAGGATTTTTAACCCAGAATTTCATCTCTGATCAAACTAAGCATCCTAAGTGAAGGAGAAATAAAATCCTTTTCAGACAAGCAAATGCTGAGGGTATTTGTTATCATCAGAACTGCCTTTCAAGAGCTCCTGAAGGAAACACTGAATATGGAAAGGAAAAATCATTACCAGCCACTTCAAAAGCACACTGAAGTACACAGACTAACTAGTGACACTATGAAGCAAACATATAAAGAAGTCTGCAAAATAACCAGCTAGCATCATGATGAAAAGATCAAATCCACAATAACAATACTAATCTTAAATGTAAATGTGGTAAATGCCCCTATTAAAAGGCATAGAATGGCAGGCTGGAAAAAGAACCAAGACTCATGGTATGCTGTCTTCAAGAGACCCATTTCACATACAAAGACAACACAGGCTCAAAATAAAGTGGTGGAGGAAAAATTACCAAGCAAATGGAATATGGAAAAACAGCAGAGGTTGCAATCTTAGTTTCTAAAAGAAGACACTTTAAACCAACAAAGATGAAAAAGGACAAAGAAGGGCATCACATAATGGTAAAGGGTTCAATTCAACAATAAGAGCAAATTATCCTAAATATATATGGACTCAATGTAGAAGCACGCAGTTTTGTAGAGCAAGTTCTTAGAGACCGTCAAAGAGACTTAGACTCCCACACTATAATAGTAGGAGACTTTAACATCCCACTGACAATATTAGACAGATCTTAAAGACAGAAAATTAACAAAAATATTCAAGACTTAAACTCAGCTGTGGATTAAGTGGACCTGAGAGATATCTATAGAACTCTCCACTCAAAAACATTCTTCTCATTGCCACACAGCACTTAACTCCAAAACTGATCACGTAATTGGAAGTGAAATACTCCTCAGCAAATGCAAAAGAACTGAAATCATAACAGTCTCTCAGACTACAGTGCAATCAAATTAGGACTCAAGATTTAAAAATTCATTTAAAATCATACAATTATATGGAAACTGAATAAGCTACTTCTGAATTACTTTTGGGTAAATAATAAAATTAAGGCAGAACTCATGAAGTTCCTTGAAACTAATGAGAACAAAGAGACAACATATTGGAATCTCTGGGATGTGATGTAGCCAAAGCGGTTTATTAAGAGGGAAATTAATAGCACTAAATGCCCAGATCAAAAAGCTAGAAAAATCTCGTTAGCAACCTAACATCATAAAAATAAAAAAAAAAAAACTACAGAATCAAGAGCAAACACTCCCCAGTGCTTGCAGAAGACAAGAAATAACCAAGATCAGAGCTAAACTAAAAAAGATAGAAACATGAAAAAAACTTCAAAAATTAATGAATCCAAGGCTGGCTTTTGAAAAAATTAATAAAATAGACCACCAGCAAGACTAATAAAAGGAAAAGAGAGAATATTCAAATAAATACAATCAGAAATGATAAGTTGGATATTACCACTAACCTCACAGAAATCCAACCATCAGAGAATATTATAAATATATCTCTGTACATAAACTAGAAAATCTAGAAGAAAATGAGTAAATTCCTGGATGTATACACCCTCCCAATAGCCTATCAACCAACAACAACAACAAAAAATACCAAGAGCAGATGGATTCACAGCCGTATCCCACCAGAGGTAGAAAGAAGAGCTGGTAGAATTCCTATGGACATTATTCCTCCCTGATTCATTCTATGAGGCCAGCATCATCCTGATACCAAAATCTGGCAGAGATACAACAAAGAAAGAAAACTTCAGGCCAATATCCTTGAGGAATATTGATGCAAAAATCCTCAACAACATACTGGCAAACTGAATTCAGCAGCACATCAAAAAGCTTATCCACCGTGATCATCCTCTGGATGCAAGGCTGGTTCAACATATGCAAATCAATAAAAGTGATTCATCATATAAACAGAAATAAAGACAAAAACCACATGATTATCTCAATAGATGCAGAAAAAGTCTTTAATAAAATTCAACATCCCTTCATGTTAAAAACTCTCAATAAACTATTGAAGGAAAATGCCTCAAAATAATGAGAGACATAAATGACAAACCCACAGCCAATATCATACTGAAGAGGCAAAAGCTAGAAGCATTCTCATTGAAATCCAGCACAAGACAAGGTTGCACTCTTTCACCAATACTATTCAACATAGTAATTGAAGTTCCTTCCAGGGCAATCAGGCCAGAGAAAGAAATAAAGGGTATTAAAATAGAAATAGAGGAAGTCAAATCAGATGGCAGGTTCCTACATCTAGAAAATTCCATCATTGTGTCTCAGCCCAAAAGCTTCTTTTTTTTTTTTTTTTTGAGACGGAGTTTCGCTCATTACCCAGGCTGGAGTGCAATGGCGCGATCTCGGCTCACCGCAACCTCCGCCTCCTGGGTTCAGGCAATTCTCCTGCCTCAGCCTCCTGAGTAGCTGGGATTACAGGCACGCACCACCGTGCCCAGCTAATTTTATGTATTTTTAGTAGAGACGGGGTTTCACCATGTTGACCAGGATGGTCTCGATCTCTTGACCTCGTGATCCACCCGCCTCGGCCTCCCAAAGTGCTGGGATTACAGGCTTGAGCCACCGCGCCCGGCCCCCAAAAGCTTCTTAAGCTGATAAACAACTTCAACAAACTATCAAGATACAAAATCAACAAGTAAAAATCACTAATATTCTAATATACCAACAGCAGTCAAGCCAAGAGCCAAACTAAGAATGCAATTCCATTCACAATTGGCACAAAAGGAATAATCCTAAGCAAAAAGAACAGAGCTGGAGGCATCATGCTCCCTGACTTAAATCTATACCACAGGGCTACAGTAACCAAAACAGCATGGTATTTATACAAAAACAGACACATAGACCAATGGAACAGGATAGAGAACCCAGAAATAATAGTGCACACCTCTAACCATCTGATCTTCAACAAACCCGACAAAAACAAGCATTGAAAAAAGGAGTCCCAATCTAATAAATGATGCTGGTAGGACTGTCTAGCCAAATGCAGAAAACTGAAACTGCTCCTCTTCCTTATACCATATACAAAAATCAGGTCAACAGGATTAAAGACTCAAAGGGAAAACCCAAAGCTGTAAAAACCTTAGAAGAAAACCTAGATAATATCTTTCAGGAAATAGTCACAGGCAAAGATTTCATGACACAGACACCAAAAGCAATTGCAACAAAAGCAAAAATTAACAAATGGAATCTAATTAAGCTAAAGAGCTTCTGCACAGCAAAAGAAACTATCACCAGAGTGAACAGACAACTTACAGAGTGTGAGAAAAATTTTTCCAACTATGCATCTGACAAATGTTAATATCCAGCATCTATAAGGAACTTAACAAATTTACAAGAAAGAAAAAAAATAGCCCTATTAAAAAGTGGGTGAAGGACGTGAACAGACACTACTCCAAAAAAAAAAAAAAAAAAAAAAAAAAAAATATATATATATATATATATATATATACACATGCAGCCAAAAATCATGAAAAAAGCTCAACATAACCAATCATTGGAGAAATGCAAATCAAAACCACAATGAGATACTTCACATATGTCAGAATGGCTATTGTTAACAAGGCAAAGAAACAACAGATGCTGGTGAGGCTGTGGAGAAAATGGAATACTTTTACAAATATTAGTGGGAGGGTAAATTAGTTCAATCATTGTGGAAGACAGTGTGGCAATTCCTCAAAGATCTAGAGGCAGAAATACTATTTGATCCAGCAATACTATTACAGGGTATATCCAAAGGAATATAAATTGTTTTATACACCCATAAAATTTTTATTTTATACCCAAATTATAAAGATGCACATACATGTATGTTCAATATAGCACTATTCACAATAGCAAAAACATGGAATCAACCTAATCCCCATCAATGAGAGACTGGATAAAATGTGGTATATATCCACCATGGAATACTATGCATCAATAAAAAGGAACTAGATCATGCTCTTTTAAGAAACATGGATAGAGCTGGAGGCCATTATCCTTAGCAAACAAATGCAGGAACAGAATACCAAATACTGCATGTTCTTGTATATACATGGGATCTAAATGATAAAAACACATGGACACATGTGGGGAAACAACACACTCAGGGCCTGTCAGAGCGTGGTGGGCAAGAGGAAGGAGAGGACCAGAAGAATAGCTAATAAATGCTGAGCTTAATATTTGGCTGATGGAATGATCTGTGCAGCAAACCACCACAGCACACATTTACCTATGTATCAAGCCTGCACATCCTGCACATTCATCCATGAACTTAAAATAAAAGTTGAAAACTAAACAAACAAAATAAAATACATATGAACAAAAAAATCTATTATATTTCTGAAAGTTCTCATAATGATTGACTAGAAAATAAAAATGTTAAAGAACGTACTATTTACCATGGCATCAAAATTATGAAATATAGTAAATCTAAGACCAGATATGTAAGATTTCTATATAGAAAACAATAAAACATATTGTAGGGGTATATAAATATAAATGTAGGGGTATAACATGTTTATTTGGGAAAGACTTGATATTCTGAATAAATAAATCCTTAGATTATTCTAAAACTTCTTTAAAAAGTCAATAAAATTACAACAGGATGTATGGGTATGGAGTGTGGTGGTGTGTGTCTATCTTAACAAATTATCTTAAAATTTAAATGAATGCAACAGACTCAGAATAGTCAAAATACTATTTGGATGGATGAAGGCAAAGGAATTATCACTGAAACAATTAGATACATCATTGGAAAACATTAAATGTAGTTCTGGCTCACACCATAAACAAATATCTAAACTAAGTATAATGCAGATATAAATGTAAAAGATAAAACTAGAAATTTTCAGAATGGACTATAAGAGAAAATCTTTATGACATTGGGGTAGGAAAAATCTTTTTGAATAAAACACAAAAAGTACTAAAGAATAAAAAGTTTTTGATTGGACTACATGAAAGTTAAAAACATATCTTTCAAAAGATATAATCAAGGGAGATAAATGCAAGCCACTGTACAGAAGAAAATATAACACACATATATGAATATATAAAGAACTTCTACAAATCAAAAATAAAAACCCAGCCAAAATAAGCAAGACAGGTGAATGGTTACTTCATAAGGAGGATGCCCCTAATGGCAAATAAATATAGGAAAATATTTTAATTTTAGAAGTAATCAGAGAACTACAAATGAAAATCCCAAAGAAATACCACTAGAAACCCATTAATGACTAAAATTGAGACTGAAACATTTTAACAAAGATATAGATTAAGAGGAACTATCACACAATGCTGGTGCAATTATAAACTGGTAATACCATTATGAGAATAGTTTGTAGTAAGCTACTAATATTGAAATTCGCACGTACTATAATAGAAATTTCACACCCATCTACATAACCAAGAAAGATGTGGACACGTGCAGCAAAAGATATATACAGAACTGCATATTAGTTATAAACATTTCAAACCAGAAAAAGCCGAAATGTCTACCAACATTAAAAAAGAGGAAGATGAAGAGAAGTTGATAAATGAGTAAAAATAAACAGTCCAGTTGAAGAAATAAGAACTAGTGTTAGATAGATCAGTAGAGTTAACATAATTTTCAGTCATCTATTATACATTTCAAAGTAGGTTTTTGAATCTGAATTCAATTTCAAATAGAATTTGAATGGTTGTGGCATAAAGAAAAGACAAATATTGAAGGTGATAGATATTCAAGTACACTGATTTGATCTTTACCAATTATATGAATGTATTAAATTATCACATGTATCCTACAGCTATGTACATCTATTATGCATCGATTAAAAATAAAATAAAATGAATAACAATTTGTGGGATAATAAAACAATGAAATACTATGTGTCAATGAAGATGAACAAACTGTAGCTACATGCAACAACATGAATGAGTCTCACTAAACATTGAGCAAAAGAAGCAGATAAAATGAAACATTTACTGCATGATTTGATTTATATGAAGTTTGATAACAGATGAAACTATAGTGTAACAAAAGAGATTTGTACTTCATTGAAAAACTGCAAAGAAAAGAAAGCATATATTAAAAAGTCAGAAGCATGTTTACTTTGGAGGTTGGAGTGGTGAATCAGTGTTTGGAAATGATCGGTACTGGAAATGAGAGGGAATTTTGTGGTGGTGGCATGCTTTGTTTCTTAATCTATATGGTGAATTTATGGTTGTTCATTTTGTACTTTATTATTCATTGGATTATGATTTTTTTGTATACTACTAAACAGAATATATTTTTTAAATGAAAATATAAATTACTTTATTTGACATTTAAATACATATTATTTCATACACTTAGGGCATCTAAATATTATAAATATTAAATATATATAATTATAGTGTATTAATTATATGATTATGTACATTGTGTCTTATAAAACTTTTAAATATATAAAATAATATTTACTTAAATGTAAAATAATTTTACGCTTTCATTATAAAATAAGGCACATTTTATAATAAGACATTTTCTCATGCTTAACTGTTGCAGACTACAGAACAAGAGACCCTTGGGATCCCATTCCCAGATATACCTAACTTGCAAAATACCTAACCAAAATGAAAGTGAAACAGAATTTTACTCTAGATTAAAGATATATCTACCAAGGACGATTAGAACTTCTTCTTCTTTAATTATGAATTACTCATGGCTTCCAAGAAAGCCTTTCTGTAGAAGGCAAGACTATAATCACTCTCAGAACTATACAGTGTCCCCATTGTGCTATTAGACAGATGGTAATTAACATGGTCACAACTATAACTGTCAAGCACAAAAGCAATGCTGAGTGTATTTCTGATCCAGCTGCTATCAGCATGGGGTACAAAGATTGACAATATTCCAAGAAGTAAATCTTCATCAAAATTGAGCTGGCTTTGAGCAGTAGTTCAGAAGCTTTCTGAGAACAAATACAAGTACAACTAATTGCTACCAAGAAAATTAATATAGAGGGCTCTATGCTGTATTTCACCTGTGGTTTATGTGCAGGTGTTCTAAATGCTTGCCAAGAAAGTAATGCAAGTTGTCTCAGGAAGCAAAAAAGAGGTGAATGGCATCTCTCTGGGTACACAAAAGAAATACATCAATTGTCAAAACTAGTTACAATCAAGATCAGTTTGTTATATTTTGTTATATAAAGCTTCTCATTTCTATAAATTAATATTGAATGTTACTGGCACACTAAGCAAGCAGTGAGGGGTCATTGGTATGAAGAAGGAATCAGAGATCAGTGTTCTCCAGCAGAATATAGAGTAAGATGACTAGCCAAGAAGAGGACTGCACAGGTTATATACCCTACTGGCTGCCTCTAGGGTATGTACTCAGGGTCACAAACAAATAAAAGTTTTGTTTTTTTTTTCAGAGTCCCTTTCTATAAAAATAATTCGATTAAAAATACATTACAAAAATGCATGAGTCTGTGAAAGATATAGGAAGTAGAATTGGACAGGGGAAGAAGTTTAACTGCAACGCAGACCTAACAAAGTCTTGGCCTACCTAATGAAGACCTCTAAAGGGAATACTTACTACCTGTCAGGGTGTTTGAGGCCAGGCTAAAATGGCCAGGCCTTAGATATCTAGCCTTCAGTCATCAGTTGTGGGCTCCCAAAGGAATGTTGTGACCTGGAGTGAAACAGCTTTGGGCAACTAAGGCAAGTCCTGAAGGAACTGATGTCTGGAGGCTGCCTGCTGACTGTAATTACCACAGCTGGGCATCAAGATCTCTGAGGTAGTATCTGCATGTTGTATCTCTATGTCTACCATCATTCACCATGATGTCTCTTCTACTGACTTTTCCATAAACATTTGAAGGACAGCCTCTCCATGATTGCTGCAGGCCTCTTTTTCTGAAGGAAAGCAGAAGAGGGAAGGAGTGAAAGTTAACCTTGGGAAGGCAGCTGATTCTCATCATCTTTCTTCTCTGCTATCCATTCTAGAATTCCCTCACCCTCAGCTACCAACTCGGCTGAACTTGGCAGCTTACCTGGTGATGTGAAGCAAACAATCATCTCTGAAATCCCTGAACCACAATCACTGTGATCTTGTCCAGCTGAGATTGCTATCACTGTCCATTTATATTCACAATAAAGCAAGAAAGCATCAAGAGACAATGTCTTAGTCCAGTCTATTATAACAAAGTAGCATAGGTTGTGTAGCATAAGCAACAAAACTATTTCTCACAGTTCTGGTGGCTGGGAAGTCCAAGATAAAAGTGCCAGTAAATCTTGTGTACAGTGAGGGTCCAATTATTGGTTCACAGACAGCTATCTTCTTGTTATATTCTCACATGGCTGAGAACAGAGACAAAGGATGTAACCTCTTTTCTGCCTGTTCTTATAAGTGCACCAATCCCAGCATGAGGGTTCCATCCTGATAACGTAATTACTGCTCAAAATCGCCCTGTTCAAATCCCCTCACATTGAATATTAGGGTTTCAATATACAAATTTGGGGTTGACACAAGTAGATCCTAGGAGGCACTCAAGTAGATTATCTGTTTTTATATATGTTACTCTCTGTCTCTATTGTGAAACAGCAATCTAAACAGATGATAACCTTATTTGTGCCTGCTGACTCCCAGAGAAACAAAGCTCATACTGCCTAGGCAGCAGTCATAGCTAATGATTAAATAGTACTACTTTTGTACCACTGGTGAAAATGTTCCCCCTTTGGTAATTAGGACTTGTAGCAATGCAGAACCCAGAGTTGTAAAAACAAGATATGCAAATTCCTCATCAGTCTCTGAAATTAATGGTGTGAGGTACTATTCTTCTTTCTACACCTTGGTTTCTGGATTCATACATTCCTTCCAAAGAAGACATGCACTACATATAGCTATTTATGTAAATGTGTACAATGCAACCTAGACTATAGCGACTCTTCTTGCAGAATATTGCTGCCAAGTAAGCACACCAGCTATACCTTCAACAGGCTGTTTCAATGCTCTCTCAGGCCAGCAACTTGGAGCAACATGGCATTTAATATTAGCAATAGCTCTCACAGTAATGGGCCCATTTCCACACCTCCTTTGCTGTGAAATAGTTTATCTGGTCTGACACAATTTTATGTAGGACCACAAGGCAATGGACAAAATACTCTCTAAGTCTCTGGATAATGTGCTGATCAAAATTCTGTTGACAAGAAAAGAAAACCAAAAATCACAATACATGTCTGTATTAAAAAAAAACCTGCTATTGTGGAATAGAGGGCCCTAATGTAATCCACTTTATATCAAGTGGCAGGTTGGTCTCCTGAAGAAATAGTTCTTTTTGGGGTTTCAGAATTCTGCTGCTAGTAGGTAGGACATTCATAGGCTAAGACTGATCAGGTGTTATAAGTGGGAGTTCACAATTTTGGGCCTAGGCACAGTTCCTATATCTACTATGAAGTGGCCACTGTGGCCTCTTCATCCATGAGCCAATTTTACCAGCATTGGAGTAGTTGTTGAAAGAGTCTGGCTAATGACAATTGGCTGAACCCTTTTGTCTACTTGGTTGTTTAGTACCTCCTCAATGGTCAATATTCACTGGTGGTTATTCACTGTATTATGTGGAATACAAAGATCCTCAAACTTCTTTACTCTCATATGTTCAACCACATACCTTTATCCCACATCTTCTTGTCCATGATCTTCCATTCTTTTTCCATGAGTGTGTGTGTGGATTCTAACCTTGGGTCACTTCTCTTTTCACACTATGTCAATGCCTGGATGCATCACAATCACTCTCCCCATTGGAAAGATTTTTCTGCACCAGTTTTTCAAGGCATCTGTGAGTAAGGTTATAGTGTAGCTGGTGTCCATATTTGGCCTACACTTACATACCAAGGTAACGCATCTGGAAGCCAAACTCAGAAATTTTTCATTTTTTTTCTTTTGGTCCTACAGTATATCATATAGCAACAGAAGAGAGCTAAGAGAGAAATGCTTCTACTACTAGTAGTGGGAGCCATAGACCTGAACTACCTGTTTATGCAAATTTCTTTTGTCCTCAGAACCTGTTTGTGCTCAATCCTGGATACCACACTTCCATCTTATAATGAGGTTACTGTTGGTATTATCTGACTTTATGACTTAGTAACACTTACAAGACCTAGCTCATGATAGTTCTACCCACATGGTCACTTGCAGTCCCATGATCAGGCCTGGTAGCTTGCCAAGAGTTATTTTTTAAAAGGCATAACATTCCCTGGTTTTATGGCATTTCTCCAGAATCCCAGGAACCTCGATTGTGCTTCATTCAAAATCAACATGGTCCCATTTCTTACCACTGATACCTCTAACATGTAGGTTCCAACAGATTGCATAGTACCAAAAGAAGTATGGCTTATATCTCAGCCTCAGTCTGCTCAGAGCTGCTCCATCCATACTCAAAGAAGGATACAGGCAAAGTGGTATCCCTAAGTGTTAAGTATGCTGTCTACAGAGCACAAAGTAGCCCATGATGCATTGTGCTTTCTTAGTCATGGTAGAAGAAGAAATATGTAATAGTTTATCTTTTACTTTGGACAAGGATTTACTGGCAAACCCTGGCCACTAAACCTCTAAAATTTTCCTCAAGTGGTTAGCCCTCAAATCTTTTTAGGGTTTATTTCCTACTCACTAGAGCAAATTTGTCTTACTGAGCCTGCAGTAAGGCTAGCCAGTTCTTGCTCATCCAGCCAGATCTACCTATTATTGGTGCAATGAATCAATGTAATGTTCTTCAGGACATTAAAAAAAAATTGTCCATATCTCTTTAGACTACATTGTGATAAGAGAGTTAACATAGTCCTGAAGAATAACTATATACCTGAGGCCATATTAATCGTTCTAGCAAAGATACTATCTTTGTCATGGTAGTTGTAATTAGAGCTACTATTTACTTGAGCTTGCTGTAATTCACAGTCATTCTACAGGATGCATCTAGTTTCTGCAGTGGCCCCAACTGGTAAATTCACAGCAGATATGATGAAAATCCCCATCTGTTCATCTTTTAGATTCTTAATAGTAACTCCATACTCTCCATCTATGCCCAGTTTTTCATTACACTCTATTTTTTAAAATTTATTACCTTGGCTGAAGGCAGAGAGGGCATATTCAGAGGCTTTCATTAGGCCATGGACTTGTACACCAAGGACCAAAAATGCAACAGTGCCAACTTAGAAGTATCTAAATCTCAATTATATAGTCAGGGTAAATTAATATATAATTCAGGGTAAATGACTACCATGGGTTGTGAATGCACAATCTCAGTGATATTTCCTCCCTGCAACTGAGCCTGGCCCAAAGGAACTGAATGTAGAAACTCTTTGGCTGGCTACCATCTTCAGAGTTGGGCAATAATTCCCTCCTTGAAGAAGGATTGGAGTTGCACAGCTCCTTGTCTACAACAATAGATTAAAATTCAGATGGAAAGTAAAAAGATACCTAATAATAAGAGGAGAATAATGTAATAGGGAAGAATAGGTTTTCAGAAATCAGAAAGTTGTAGTTTCTAAGGGGAAAAAGATGATGCAATAAATGTCCAGTTAGGAGCCAAGAGAACACAACAGATAAGAGACTTGTATCACTACAATTGTTAGAAGCAAACAAAACAACGCTCCACCTCCCCCTAAAATGCAATGTGCTTCGTATAAATATCAGCTTCAAAGTAATTCCCCATGCTCTTTTCACTACCTTTTTGCTGTTTTTGAACCTCACTTATATAAAGTCTCTTAAGCCAAAATGGTTTGTAGACCATAATCAGAAACTTAAACTTTATTCTAAATATTAAGAAATACCAGTTCAAAAGTTTTTTGTCAGAGTAGTGATCTGATCTGATTTACACTTTTACTAGCTCTCTTAGGCTTCTCTATAAAGAATGGATTGTGAGAGGAAAAGAGTAGTAAGTTGGAATTCCAGTTAAAAGACCATCACACAAGTGTTATGGAATAACAAAATAAGTCAACTCCACCATAAGCACACTGAACACTTGCAAACATATGGTTAAAATCAACTTTTTTAAAACTCTAGAAATTAGCCAAAGGCTTGTAACATTGCAATGAGCATTTTTTGAAGAAAAATAGCTGACTCTTCATAATGACAGCCAGTTTTGTGGCATTTTAATTTTCTCTACTTCCTTTCCCTTTGCCACAGCTCCACATCGTCCTTGGAATTCATCAATCTTGCAACAATAGTACCTGTAAAATTCAACAATCTAGTAGCTACTGGAGGGGGCACTAGAGTGTCCCCCTAAGACTCACATACAAATATTTTTACTGTTTGGCATGTCTGGCAGCTCCCTAGAGAATTCTCATTTACAGGGCTTGTCTTTGTTTATGTAACTCAGCATTCACTCAGTGGTATAAGCTCTATACCCAAGAGATTTGTCAAAAATAATCAGTGATAACAGTTTATCACAGCCAATTAGGGCAGCAATACCAGTTGGAACAACAAACAGGAACTAAACAAAAACTTTAGGTCTTAAAATTCTATATCTTTAAGGAATATGGGGAATAAAATGTTCTTAGGAAGACATACATCTAGAGATCTAGAAGGCTGTGCACATGTGCAGGGCAATGTGCTTGTCCAGGAACAGTATGAAAAGGCCATTATCTCTCACCTCTGGCTGATGATGAGACTCTACAAAGCAGGATGTGAATACTAAGGTAGAGCTGTTAATCAATGAAACCTTGAAGTCATATACTGACACACACTGTGTTGCAACACAGCAACAACAAAAAATATGGAAAGTGAGGAATTCCAGTATCAATATTTCTCATATTATGCAATTTAAAATATCTAGTTTTCCATGAAATTAATCAGACATACAAAGAAAGAGAAAAGTAGGACCTATATATAAGCAAAAATACATTCACTAGAAGCTGTGCCTGATGAAGCTCAGATGTTGGTTTATTAGACAAAGATTTTTAATGAGTTAAATATACATCTGTGTGGGTGTACACACACATACACATATTTTTTTAAGTACTAATAAAATCCATGTCTAAAGAATTAAAGATATGTATGAGAACAATGTCATAATACAGAAAATCAATAAAAATAGAAATTATTTTTAAAAAAACAAAAATTCTGGAGTTGAAAAGTAAAATAACAGAAATGAAAATTTACTAGTGGATCTCAACAGAAGAGTCGAGCTGGCAGAATAAAGAAATAGCAAACTAGAAGATAGGTTAATTGAGATTATCTAGTTGTATAGTCCGTTCTTACACTGCTATAAAGAAACACCTATTTCTTTATTGTTAACAATAATTTATTGTATATTCCAAAATAGCAAAAGTGACCTTTGCTCCAGTTCCCAATATATAAGGAGCTCAAACAACTCTACAGGTAAAAAAATATTGTAATCTGATCAAAATATAGGCAAAATATTTGAACAGACAATTCTCAAAAGAAGACTTACAAATGGCAAAAAGTTATATTGAAAAGGTCCTCAACACCATTATCATCAGAGAAATGCAAATCAAAACTGCAATGAGATATCATCTCACTCCAGTTAAAATGGCTTATATCCAAACTACAGGCAATAACAAATGCTGGTGAGGATGTGAAGAAAAGGGAACCTTTTGTATCTAAGTATTTTGTATCTGTGGACCTGAATGTTGATCCTTCGCTTTAGATTGACATTCCTGATGCACTCAGTGAGAGAAATAAGGTCAAATTTGCAGTGCACACAAAGACCACATTGCCCACATTTCAGAGCCCAGAGTTTTCTGTTACAAGGCAACATGAAGACTTTGTGTGGCTATGTGACACTCTTACTGAAACAACAGACTACGTTGGGCTTATTATTCCACCTGCTCCTACGAAGCCCGACTTTGATGGTCCTTGAGAGAAGATGCAGAAACTGGGAGAAGGTAAAGGGTCTATGACCAAAGAAGAATTTGCCAAGATGAAACAAGAACTGGAAGATGAGTACCTCGCTGTTTTTAAGAAGTCTATATCCTCCCATGAAGTCTTCCTTCAGTGGCATTCTTCTCACCCTGTTCTCAGTAAAGATTGCAACTTTCATGTTTTCCTGGAATATGATCAGGATCTAAGTGTTAGGCGGAAAAATACTAAAGAGATGTTTGGTGGCTTCTTCAAAAGTGTGGTGAAAAGTGCTGAAGAAGTCCTTTTTACTGGAGTTAAGGATGTAGATGACTTCTTTGAGCAAGAGAAGAACTTCCTTATTAACTATTACAATAGGATCAAAGATTCTTATGTGAAAGCTGACATAATGACCAGATTTCATAAAAATGTTGCCGATGACTATAACCACACTGCAGCCTGCTTATATAGCCTGGCTTTAGAAGAACCCACAGTCATCAGAAAACACCTATTGAAGGTTGCTGAGCTATTTGAAAAACAGGAAAGTAGAGGGTCGAGTCTCATCAGATGCAGATTTAAAGCTAACAGAGCTCCTCCAATACTACATGCCCAACATCAAAGCTGCTAAGGATCTCTTATACAGATACACCAAAGCCCTCATTGACTATGAGAACTCAGACAAAGCTCTGAATAAGGCCTGGTTAAAGAGCAAAGGCATCGAGATGGCTGAGGCACACCAGCAGAAGTGCTGCCAGAAATTTGAACAGCTTTCTGGATCTGCAAAATAAGAAGTGATAAATTTCAAATCAAAGAGAGTGGCAGCATTTGGAAAGAATCTAATTGAAATGTCTAAACTGGAAATGAAACATGCTAGGAACAATGTCTCCCTTTTGTAGAGCCATATTGACTTGTTCAAGAACAAATGATATGGCTTCACTCTGAAGAAAAGAAATGAATGTGAAAGAAAGCCAAGCATCACTTGCACTTAAATCATTACCATGGAAGATTTATTAGCTTCAACTTTAGTTTAAAATTATATGAATAAATATTATGATTTCTACGAATCTTAAAACAAAACCCTATACACTGTTGGTGGAAATATAAATTAGTATAACCACTGTGGAGAACAGTTTGAAGCTTTCTCACAAAACTAAAAATAGATAACATAAGATCCAGCAATCGCAGTGCTGGGTACATACCCAAAAGAAAGTAAATCAGTATACTGCAGAGATATCTACACTCCCTTGTTTGTTGTAGCTCCGTTCACAATAGCTAAGAATTGGAAGCAACCTAAGTGTTTATCAACAGATGAATGGATGTAGAAAATGTGGTACTTACACACAATGGAGTACTATTCAGCCATAAAAAAGAATGACATTCAATTATTTGCAACAACATGCATGGAACTGGAGATCATTATGTTAAATGAAATCAAGCAACCACAGAAAGACAAATATCACATGTTCTCACATATTTGTAGGATCTAAAAATCAAAACAATTGAACTCATGGACAAAGAAAGTAGAAGGATGGTTACCAGAGGCTGGGAAGAGTCGGGGGATGGGGAGAAGGTGGGTGTTGTGAATGGATACAAAAAAATGGAATGAATGAATAAGGCATACTATTTGATTGTACAAGAGGGTGACTACAGTCAATAATAACTTATTTGTACATGTAAAAATAACTGAAAGAGTGTAGTTGGATTGCTTGTAACAAAAAAGATTGAGAGGATGAATGCCCCATTCTCCATGATGTGATTATTTCACATAGCATGCCTGTATCAAAACATCTTATATAGCCCACAAATATATACACCTACTAAATAACCACAAAAATTAAAAATAAAAAATATGCTGTAGGATCCAATATGGCTGATCACTAGCAGCTCGGGCTCGTATCTCCCAGTGAAAGCGCAGAGAACGAGAGGATGCCACACTTTCAGATGAATTTTTGTTGCTTATGGACCAAGAGATTCCCAGCGGAGGAGCCCCACGGGTCGCCAGGGCGACTCTTGTGGCCGGCGCAGTGGTTTTGCTGGTGCCTCAGTGCGGCAGTTCTTGGTGCAGAGTCCAGAGATTCCCGGACAGAAAAGCACCATCAATTTTAACACTGCTGTTTTGGCCGGCGCAGTGGATTGCTCAGATTTCTGCTCTGGGAATCAACAAGTTGGACGTCCGCTCAGAGACCTAGTTAGAAAGTTGGTAATTACAAAGACGACAGAGGGATAAATACATAATGAAGGGAATAAACCAGCCTAAAAAGGAAGAGAATACTCAAAATCAGAATGCCTCTCCCTCTACAGGGGAATCGCAATTCCTCATCAGTAACAGAACAAGGCTTAATGGAGAATGAGTGTGTTCCAATAACAGAAGCAGGTTTCAAAAGGTGGGTGATAAGAAACTTCTGTGAATTAAAAGATCTTGTTCTAACCCAATGCAAAGAAACTAAGAACCTTGAAAAAAGGTTTGACGAAATGTTAATGAGAATGGACAATTTAGAGAGGAATATAAGTGAATTGATGGAGCTTAAAAACACAACACGAGAACTTCACGAAGTGTGCACAAGTTTAAACAGTCGAATTGATCAAGCAGAAGAAAGGATAACAGATGTCGAGGACCAGCTTAGTGAAATAAAATGAGAAGACAAGATTGGAGAAAAAAGGATAAAAAGGAATGAGCAAAGTCTCCAGGAAATATGGGACTATGTGAAAAGACCTAATTTATGTTTGATAGGTGTACCTGAATGTGATGAAGACAATGAATCCAAGTTGGAAAATACTCTTCAGGATATCATTCAGGAAAACTTTCCCAACCTGGCAAGGCAGGGTAATATTCAACTCCAGGTAATGCAGAGAACACCACAAAGATATTCTTCAAGAAAACCAACCCCAAGGCACATAATCGCCAGATTTATTAGGGTGGAAATGAAGGAGAAAATACTAAGGACAGCCAGAGAGAAAGGTCAGGTTACCCATAAAGCGAAACCTATCAGACTTACAGCAGATCTCTCAGCAGAAACCCTGCAAGCCAGAAAAGAGTGGGGACCAATATTTAATATCCTTAAAGAAAAGAACTTTCAACCCAGAATTTCATATCCAGCCAAACTAAGCTTTACAAGCAAAGGAAAAATTAAATCTTTTGTGAACAAACAAGTACTTAGAGACTTCACCACCACCAGGCCTGCTTTACAAGAGCTTCTGAAAGAAGCACTATATATATAAAGGAACAACCAATATCAGCCTTTCCAAAAATATATCAAAAAGCAAAGAACTTTAACACAATGAAAAATGTACACCAACTAATGGGCAAAACAGCCAGCTAGCATCAAATGGCAGTATTAAACTTATATATATTCTAATTGGATAAAAAGTCAAAACCCATTGGTATGCTGCATCCAGACCCATCTCACATGCAATGATACACAAAGACTCAAAACAAAGAGAAGGAGGAAGATTTACCAACCAAACAGAGAGTAAAAATAAACAAATAAACAAAAAGCAGGAGATGCAATTCTCGCCTCTTATAAAGTAGACTTTAAAGTAACAAAGATCAAAAGAGGCAAAGAAGGACATTACATAATGGCAAAAGGATCAATGTAACAAGAAGAGCTAACGATTCTATAGATCAACGAGACAGAAAATTAACAAGGACATCCAGGACTTGAACTCAGACCTGGAACAAGTAAACTTAATAAACATTTATAGAACTCTCCAAAAAAAAAAATATGCTGTATTAAAATTTTAGTAGCTTTCAGTGATTGTTTTAATTCCTCTTCTAGGTTTCAGTCTCTCTTTTTTTTTAATCCATTTAATTTCCATGGTTGATGCTTTAAAAATGTCTTCAGCCTTTAAATCATAATAAAACATATATGTTTTGCTCTGTGTAACACTATGCACACACACACACAAACACATTTACAATTTATATCTCACATTTTGTCCTTGTAATGAAAATTATTCCATTTCTACTGAGATTTACTTTTAGGATACTGGCAAATATATATATCACACTTCATTTAGGTGTATATGAAATGCTAAAATATTTTTTTGTTTTCTTCTTCTTTTATTTTTTTCTTCATTGTAAAAATGTTTTTAGTAGGTCCCTTCCTGACTTCTTCAAGGAGAACTACAAACCACTGCTCAAAGAAATAAGAGAAGACAAAAACAGATGGAAAAACATTTCATGCTCATGGTTAGGAAGAATCAATATTGTGAAAATGGCCACACTGCCCAAAGTAATTTATAGATTCAATGCTATCCTCATCAAACTACCAATGACTTTCTTCACAAAACTGGAAAAAAACACTTTAAACTTCATATAGAACCAAAAAAGACCCTGCATACCCAAGACAATCCTAAGTAAAAAGAACAAAGCTGAAGGTATCACACTGCCAGACTTCAAACTATACTACAAGGCAACAGTAATCAAAACAGCATGGTACTGGTACCAAAACAGAGACATAAACCCATGGAATGGAACAGAGTCCTCCGGAGCAACACCACACATCTACAACCATCTGATCTTTGACAAACCTGACAAAAACAAGCAATGGGGAAAGGATTCCCTGTTTAATAAAAGGTGTTGGGAAAATTGACTAGCAATTGTGCAGAAAGCAGAAACTGGACCCCTTCCTGACACCTTACACTAAAATTAACTCCAGATGGATTAAAGACTTAAACATATGACCTAATACCATAAAAATCCTAGAAGAAAACATAGGCAAAACCATCCAGGACATAGGCATAGGCATAGGCAAGGACTTCATGACTAAAACACCAAAAGCAATGGCAAAAAAAGCCAAAATAGATAAATGGGATCTAATTAAACTTCAGTGCTTCTGTACAGCAAAAGAAACAACCATTAGAGTGAACTGGCAACCAACAGAATGAGAAAATTTTTTTGGAATCTACCTATCTGACAAAGGGCTAATATCCAGAATCTACAAAGAACTAAAACAGATTTACAAGAAAAAAACAGACAAACCCATCCAAAAGTGGGTGAAGCATATGAACAGACACTTTTCAAAAGAAGACATATATGAGGCCAACCAACATATGAAAAAATGCTCATCATCACTGGTCATTAGAGAAATGCAAATCAAAACACATTGAGATACCATCTCACGGCAGTTAGAAGGGCGATCATTAAAGAATCTGGAGACAACAGGTGCTGGAGAGGATGTGGAGAAATAGGAACACTTTTACACTATTGGTGGGAGTGTAAATTAGTTCAACCATTTTGGAAGACAGTGTGGTGATTCCTCAAGGATCTAGAAATAGAAATTCCATTTGACCCAGCAATTCCATTACTGGTATATACCCAAAGGACTATAAATCGTTCTATTATAAAGACACATGCACACGTATGTTCATCGTGGCACTGTTTACAATAGCAAAGACCTGGAACCAACCCAAATGTCCATCAATGATAGACTGGACAAAGAAAATGTGGCACATATATGCCATGGAATACTATGCAGTCATAAAAAGCAATGAACTCATGTCCTTTGCAGGGAAATGGATGAACCTGGAAACCATCATTCTCAGCAAACTGATACAAGAACAGAAAATCAAACACCACATGTTCTCGCACATAGGTGGGTGATGAACAATGAGAACACGTGGACAGAGAGAGGGGAGCATCACACACTGAGGTCCTTTGGGGGGACTAGGGGATGGGAAGTGGGGGGAGGGTGGAGAGGGATAACGTGGGGAGAAATGTTATGTATAGGTGATGGGGGGATGGAGGCAGCAAACCACCTTGCCATGAATGTACCTATACGACAATCTTGCATGATCTGCACATGTACCCCAGAAGCTAAAGTACAATAAAGAAAGAAAGAAAATAAACATTATCTTTCAGAAAATCACACAGACAGCTAAAAGATGTATTCCAACCCCATACCAATAATATTATTGCAACTTCACCATTTAGGATTTGCCTAGATGACTAAATGACAAAATAAATAAATAAATGTATTCTCTTGAGTTTATTTTTCAAGTGAGCAACCATATTTTACATTATAAAAGCAGCATCTTATTATAGCAAAGCCATAATGTCATCCTTTTTTTCACCTTTTAATGACAAGTTTTAAAACTCATAACTCTAATCAAGGAATTTGTTGATGTATTTACTCTTAGTTACAAGGATGATCTTTAATCATTTAAATGTTTTCTCTTTTAAAAAAATAAATACAAGCAATTAATGGTAGCAATAAAATTTCTCCAATTCTAGTTTTGTTGGTGTATTGTGCACCTAAAGATGCCATAGACAAAATTAAAAAGTAAACAAGGTGGGTAAATATTTGTAGTAAATAAGATCAATCACAATTAATAATTCTTGGAAGAATGTACTGAATTCAGTCAATTCACAAGAAAAACACAAAAACCCATCAATAACATATGAGGGATATGTACCCCTTGGAACCAAATGTGCATTAAAATAGTACATTACTATTTTTTCCTAGCAATTTGATAAAATTAAAAATGTCAATATTTATTGTTGAATAGGATGCAATAAGTTAGCTGAAGGGAATTTAAATTGGAATAAGCTCTGTACAGTACTTTAGCTGCATATAGCAAAGTCTTGGAATTGTTCATACTTTTTGATATAGAAGTTCTACTTTTAGTAATTTATCCAAAGGATAAATTGCACAATAAGTCAAAGTATTATCATAGCAGGTCTCTTTCAATTTTAAATTATTAAAAATAAAAATGTCTAGTAACTGTATTAGTTCATTTTCACACTGCTGATAAAGACACACCTGAGACTGGGCAATTTACAAAAGAAAGGTTTGTTGTACTTACAGCTCCACATGGCTGGGGCGGCTTCATAATCATGCTGGAAGGCAAAAAGGAGCAAGTCACATGTTATGTGAATAGCAGCAGGCAAAGAGAAAGCTTGTGCAGGGAAACTCTCCATTTTTAAGACTACGGTCTCATGACACCCATTCACTGTCACGAGAACAATATGGGAAAGATCCACTCTCATGATTCAGTCATCTCTCACTGGGTCCCTTCCACAACACATGGGAATTATGGGAGCTACATGATGAAATTTGGGTGGGGACACAGAGCCAAACCACATCGGTAACCTAAATGTACAAAATTTGGGTAGTAAAGTAAATTTAAAAGAGCCTATATTTGATGAAATGCCATGCAATCTCCCCCATAACCACATTTTTCTAAGACTTAATGCTATGAGTAAATGCCCATAACTCAGTCAGAAGGGAAAAAACAAAAGCAAACTGATAAAAACAAACAAATACACACCTACCTAGTTTGACCACCTGTATGTTAAGGGGCTCTCTCTCTTTCCGGAAAACTTCAGGGAAAATTAAATTATCTTCAATAGATATTAAGTTTTATAATCAGCACAGACTAAATCAGAATATACATATGCAAAAACCTCCGAAGGAGCAGGAGAGCATCCATGCAACCTGCTACCACCTCGGGAGAGGAAGCCTCTGTACGTTATATCACGGAGATTTGTCACTTACTTTAAAATGTTGGTTAAAATGGGCAATTAAAAAATATAGATAGAAATATGATGACATAAAAACAGATGACAGGCAACAGATTGACGAATCAATAGATAAATAGAGTCATTCTTTTACCAACCTTGTGATATCTGACTAAGGCTTAGATCTCATGTATAGATCTGCTGATTATGGTTTAATGCCTTTTTATTGATAAACATATACAAAATTTTTAAAATCTGTAGTTTTCTGTATATACTTCTTTAAACCTAGAAAACAACTTAAATTTAGTTGCAAGTAACATAAGTGTAAAATTTTTTAAATGCTTCCCATTCTTTTATTTCTAATTATATACATTTGGCTCAACTAATTCTAATTTGAAAGCAATTTCTTTTTAGTGACTTCCATTATTGTGTCTTTCCACAGATTTCATGTTAGCCTTCAAAAATATAGTAATTCCATTTCTTTATCCAGTCATATTTCATTAGTTTACAGAAATTTAAATTTTTTTGAAATAAGGTCTCACTTTGTTGCCCAAGCTGGAGTACCATGGCACAATCATAGCTCACTGCAAGCTTGAACTCCTGAACTCAAGTAACTCTCCCTCCTCAGTCTCCATAGTAGCTGGGACTATAGGCATATGCCACCATGTCTGGGTGGTAATTTTTTGTGTTTTTACTTGAGATGTGGTCTTGCTATATTGGCCAGGCGTGTCTTGAACTCCTGACCTCAAGTGATTCTCCTGCCTTTGCCTCCCCAAATCCTGGAATTATAGGCATGACCCACAGTGCCTTTCCAAAAATTTAAATTTAAATTTATTTTATACCAAAATGTCTAAATTGTATGACATTAGCTTAGTGGTAACATCAGACAGAGAGGAAGATGAAATGAGGAAACAATTACAATTTATGTAATGCAGTGATAAAAAGTGGAGAAAAAGAAAAGCAAAACTAAACACCACTTCAATAGCTGAGTAAACACCAAAAGTCATCATGGAACTTAACTTTAATGCATGATTAATTCTGAAAAATCTGCTATTAGCTACAATGCAGAGATTAACAGTAAGAAATCTATAGCTACATGTTCTTTTGCTAACAGTATTTACCCTATGTCACAAACAACTGTAGTGTCTTTTCCAAGTTCAGTGAAAAGACTATGAGATATAATTCAGGAAAATTTCTACTGTTTTGGTTTTCTGTATATCATTTCTAATAGCCTTGTAAATTGTCTCGATACGATATGTGGTGGGAATTGTAAAACACATGTTGCCTCTATTTGTAGCCCCCTCACAATTCCCCACATATAACAGGACTTTAATCTAGCTCTATATATTAAAACTTCAAGTAGAAGAGATGGACATGGTTAGAAAGGACAGACGGTATTCTCACAAGAAGGTTGGCTGGGATTTCATTAAGGTTTTAATGATTGTTCTCTCCTTCATATTCATGTCAAAATGTAATTCCCAATGCAGTAGTTTTAAGAGGAGGGACCTTTTGGGTAGTGACTAAGTCTTAAGGGCAGAGACCTCATAAATCAAATAATGGGCTCCTAAGCAGGCTGCAGAAACAGCCTCTCTTGCTCTTCCACTTAATAGTCTAAACTATTAAGTCTAAAATAGTTTTTTAACTCAGGTACTTAAATGAGATATAGGTGTGCTGCAAGCTATTGGTGACTATACAATTTTTACAATTCTTTCTGCAATAACAAATTTATCAGAGTTAAAATTATATTTGATTACTATTTGTGTGGCTTTCTTTCTAAACACAGTTGGAACAAAATTCTCCATCAGTTTCTCATGTTTCCCTATGTCTTGTAAGCAGTGTTACTAGCAGATATTTTCTGGACTATCTTTTGAAGGATGTTTGATACAAGCACCATGGAAAATGGAGATATTATCTACCTCAGAGGCAGAGGGCAGGTCTGTTTTCTGTGCAGGATAATAAAAATAATGTCTCCTTTAAAAGCAAATATTGGTCAAGTTTGCTTTCAGTCATCTTATAAAACATTGGAGTTTCTTAAATATGAAGTTTCTCAATTGTGATACAAACACAGTGGGCACAGCATCCACCTTGACCCATCTATACATTTTTCCTGTCGGGCTTAGCTGGGGACAGAGCAAGGAGATCAAATGAAACATGAAATTCATGCTACCTGCTGTGCCAAGGGTAATACAATCCTTTGTCTTTGTACAAAAATAAAATCCCATGTCTGCTGGTGAGGTCCATGAAATGGTGCCAGGCTAACTTAATCTACAGGTAGGACAAAATCTCAGACCCTTCATAATTCTCAATAAACTCCTAAATTTAAAATTAATATTTTGGCACATATGACCTCAAGTGCTTTGAGAGAGTGATCTGTGTTCGTAATACCTCTTAATATTGCCAGGTTGTCACTATAAATATATGGATTCAGAAGTTTCCTAATTTTAGTATAATAGATTCCCTAAAATGTGACCTTCAAAGAACATGGTTTTTTTTTTTCAACTTATATTATTTTCCAGTAAGAGACTTGGACATCAGAGGAATCATCTATTCACTTTCAGAGTCTTGTGGACTTTTATATTTTCAGCATTCAGAGATAGAATTAGCAAAAAGAGGGCTAGTTTGACCATTATTATCTGTGTCAACTGCAGAGGAACTGTCATCTAGCTCATATCACTGAAAACTTTTCTTTCTGATTCCTGTTCAGTTCCCTGGAAAGATACGTATGGTTTGTTTTAAAATGTTCCTTTCTTCTGTCAAGGCATATATCCACTGCTAAAATATAAAACACCTCTTTAACTATATTTAACTTTTATTCCCCATATTACTTGGGATAATTAGCTAAACCTGCAGATATGAATATTAAGATTGGGTATGAATCATGTGGGTGTCCTATTAGGAGCTTTCACAAATCTTAAACTGATTCACCTTCAACCATAAGCTTCTCACCTATACTCCTGCTATAACAGCTTAATTTATCTCTGTGTATTAGTCAAGGTTCTCCAGGGAAACAGAACCTATAGGATATAGATATAGATAGATAAAGAGGAATATATTCATTATTAAGAATTGGTTTGTACAATTATGAAGGCTGAGATGTCCCACTATCTGCCATCTGCAAGGTGGTAGGCCCATGAAAGCCAATAGTACAGCTTCAGATCAAGCCTGAAGACCAGAGAACCAGGGTTCTGATGGTATAAGTTACAGTTCTAATCTAAGGCCCAAGAACGAGGAGAGCCAATGTCTGTAGACAGGAGAAGATGGATGACCCTGTTCAAGCAGAGAAAGTAAATTTATCTTTTTTCTATTTTTAAATTTTATTTGGGCTTTCAGTGGATTGGATGATGCCTATCTGCACTGGTGAGGGCCACTTCCTTTACTTAGTCTACTTATTCAAATGTTAATCTCTTCCAGAAATTCCTTCATATTAACACCAAGAAATAATGTTTTACCAGCTGTCTGGGATTCCTTAGCCCTGTCAACTTAACATATAACGTTAACTGCCACCTCTTGATTTCACTATTACCTTCCAAAAATCTTCTACAAATAGCCACCAAAGTAATTTCAAACATAAATTGTACCATAAAATGTTCTGTAACTAAGATCATCGTTTTGGATATATATGCTCTAAATTTTAAATTGCCCTTAATCAATAAATGTACGCAGTATGTTAAATCCATTCAGTTACTTTGGCATATATTTGGAGCACATACAAGAGAGGACTATTGCTCAAGGTTAAACATTCTATATAAATTTCAGTGAACTTTTATTTATGGCTGAGGTGAACATTTGTTTACACCTGCTTTCAAGACGTTCCAAGGTAAAATTATTGCACCTCTGGACTCTGATTTAAAATTTGTGAGTTTCAATTGCACATTCATTTAGATACTGAGTCAAGCCTCAGTTTATATTTTAACAATAACATTAATATTTCCCAAAGGTAGCCTCAGCCCATCTCCATGCAGAAAAAGAGGGTTTCTATTAAGATGTGTCTTTATCAAGCTTTTCACTTTTAAATCTTTTTTTTACTCCGTTACTAAATATCAAACACGACTTTTACACTTAACTCAGAATGGCTGTACTCAAGTATTTGTCAGAGTAAAACCACAAAATCACAACTGATCAATACTTCTCACAAACCATGTTTAATGAAACTATTTATAGATGATTATCTGAATGGGTAAATTCTTATCTGAAGAATAGATGAACTCATTCATCTGCTATGAAATATCTCATTGGGTTAAGTATGATCAGTAAAGAACTAAGAAACTTTTGGCTTGCCCAAAAACTTACTGTGAGAGAAATTCAATTTGACATTAGGCTATCACTATTTGTTGACAATTATTTTTAAACTAATAAATTGTATTTTAGTAACAGTGATAGCTTAATATTTTGTGTTGACTATGTGCCCAGCATCATTCTAATGATATGCATAATACTTCACTTACTCTTCATAAAAAAACACTTGAGTTATACCCTACTGTTTTCAATATTTTAACAATGAGGAAACTAAAGCAACAAAGATTAATTTTCTCAAGCCCATTCATCTTGTAAATGGTCGTAGGAAATTTTGAACCCAATTTAAGACCCCATTCCCTTAATCATTACAGAAACCATTACTGTAGTTAATTTCAGGATGTAACTAAGAAGAGTTTTATTACATTTATATAGTGCCCTCTCCATGATGACTCATGAATAGTTTCTTCATATCAGTAGAAAGACAAAGAAATGTTATTCTTATTTGAAGCCAAAAGTTCTCCTTAATTTTCAGAAGTTATAAATTATGTGAATAAAATTTTATTCATTTTTGCATTGCGACTCAAAAGTTTGGACTCATAGTTGCTCATATTGGAGCAACTGACCAATTTTATAGATATATATTTTGCATATTAGACTCAACAAATTTCCCTTTTCTTGATAACAAATGTAAATATTTATCAGATATAAATATAAATCAGACATTTAGCTAATTGATGGTAGTGAGAAAATCTAAATTTCTGGTCTCCAAATATTCTTTCTATTGTGCTATCCCCAGATATTTTCTGCTGAAGAAAGATAAGGCAAATATAAAAGAAAAAAATAGGATGAAATATGCCTTCAAACAGCTGAGTAAACACTAGAGACCACAATATTGGTTTACTGCATGGTTAACTCTGAAAAACTAAAATTTACTAATTGCAACTTAACTGTGTGTGTGTGTGTGTGTGTGTGTGTGTGTGTGTGTGTGTGTGTACATATGTATAAAGGAAGAAGGAAAGAGAGGAGGAGAGAGAGGGAACAGAGAGGGGAAGGAATGTATTATTACCTGTTAAGAAAAATGATGAATATTTTCATCTTATTTTGTAGTTAATTTAAACTGAGATTTCACTAAAGTAGTCAAAACAAAGCTGAGTACCGTGGCTCACACCTAAAATCCCAACACTTTGAAAGGCCATGGTAGGAGGATTGCTCGAGCCCAGGAGTTCAAGACCAGCCAGAGCAATATGGCGAGACCCCTCTCCAAAAATTAGAAACTTAGCCAGGTGTGGAGGCATGTGCCCATAGTCCCAGTTACCGGTAGAGGGGTGGGGGTGGAGGCACTGAGGTGGAAAGCACTTAAGCCCAGGAGGTTAAAGCTGCAGTGCGTGGTGTCCATGGCAATGCACTCCAGCCTGGGTGAGAGAGCAAGACCCTATCTCAAAAAATAAATGAAGTTAAATAATTATAATATTAGAAATGCCTCATCCTTCTGCTAAGAGGCTTTCTCTATGTTATACCTATATGACCATGGTTTCCCCGTATAAATCTATACTTCCAGCCACTGGAATTGGACCAGGAGTGAGTAACTGACATCAGGGTAGCCAATCCACCTGTTTGTTCATGGGTCATGGACAGGAAAAAAAATGATAAATGTATGAATTATATTTTTTCTCACTCAAAAAAATTGAAGAGGAGATACTAAAAGATTACGTTGGTTAGCAGGAGAGCTACAATTGAATTGTATCATGTAGTTGTGTTAGGCCATAGCAAGCTATAAGTAGACATGGAGTGAGGAGGTGTGTTATTAAGTAGGGCATGAGACTTTACTTTTTATAGCATGGTCAGGAAAGCTCTTTCTTCAATGGCATTTAAATGAAAATATAAGAGCAGTGAAGAAGAGCGGTATAGTGGGTTGACAGTGCCCCTCAAAAACTTGTATTCTGTGAGCCTTGGGCTCTTGCTAGCTGTCAGGGCAGTGTGGCTCCATGGGTTGGTAAAAGCAGTATTCAGCTAGGTCTAAGGGACACAGGGGCAGGAATTCATCTCTGTCATGTCCCATTGATAGGCATTCTATGGGTCCCCTGTAGAAGTGTGGCTCCTGAATATTAAGAGGATGTAACCCTCACTGAGGATTAGAGGATTATCCGGTGCTTGATGGCCTGAATGCAAGAGGAGACAAATCAGGTTATCAAATTTAGAAGATGTCAAAATTAAATAAGGGGCTGAGGACAGCTCCAAAAAAATATCCTGAAGCTGCTGACATGCCCAGGTAGCTGAAGGCAATAATCATGCCTGCTAAGACTTAGGGGGATGAGGTTGCTAGCCAATTCTAATATGTTCCCAGCATTAGAATATTGATCCAGATTTTTGCATTATCCATTCCTCCTATTTCTTTGGAGCTGCAACTAGAGATTACTAGTTGGTTCACAGAAATAAGCAGGGTTAGTCTAAATTTTAGACAAAAAATCTAAAACAACTGATGAGACTAGAACCTAATAATAGTACCATAGTTCTTGAACATAATTTTTCTCTCACCAGTCCCATTTCTATTAAAAACAAATCATAATAGAACTGATTTATTTGCAAATTACGCTTTAGCCTTATTATACTTGACCTGGTTATATGTATAAAGCACAGGAGGAATAACTATTTGCCATATAGGCTCCTTTTTAAATTGGCTTTGATGGAACTTTGTTCCATGAGGAATCTCAGATAAAACCGTTCAAAGCCTTAAGCCCAGCCATGGGTTTAAGTCTTCAAATACCTGTGCCATAAAGTACCTGTATAAGTTGGGTAAATTCCTTTCTTCTTGAGGTCGCAAGATAAGTCGGGGCTCCTGGGCCTGTAAAAAAAGTGGTATTTGTGCGACCTCGGCTGTGGAGGCAGGCGCTCGATAGACACGCGTCGGTACCGGCTTTATTGGGATCTCCGGGCGACTCAAGCGGGGAGGGACGAATCGCGCGCGCTTGCTTTGTTCGGTCAGTTTTATAGGGACTGAGGGCCTGGGGCGGTAGGAAGGCTGATCTGGCAGGTAGTGATTGGCCAGGTTGGTTGCTGGGCAGAAAAGCGGTAGGAGAGCTGATCTAGCGATTGGCTGGGTTGGTTGCTGGGCAGAAAACCTGCCGGGCAGGAGCTTGTGGGACAGGAGGCTACGGGGGCGGATGGTGATTGGCTCGGGGGGTTGCTGGGTGGAAATGTTGCTGGCCTCGGGCCGGGCCAGGATAGAGTGAGGTAAGGGACCCTCCCTGCGGGGGAGGAAGGGCCTCCTTTATTGGGAATTAGGCCTTTTCCGCATGACTGGGGAACGAGGCCAAAAGTTCTCTACCAGACATTCCCAACTCCCTAAAGAGGAAAAAGGGCGGTGGCAGTCTTTCTGGCTACTTCCTGCTGACTTTGGGGCGGTAAAAGGGAGAGGGTAGGAGTTTAGGCTGTCTGGAGAGGGGTATAACGGTATTCCGGCCGATGGAGGTTAGGCATCGGTTGGAGCATCACTTGATGGATGGTGACTCTAGTGAGCTCTAGTGAGCTCTTGGAACTGCTTTTGAAGAAACTGGAAGAGACAGGGTAAGAAAAAACAGAATTAGGCAGAGGCCGAGAACGGGTCCAAGAAGAGGAAGGAGGTAGGGGAAAAGTCCATTAAGTCCGCTCCACAGAGGGTTATCCTGAAGAGCCTTCCGTCGTTTGGCCAAGTTCTCCTGGAGAGTTGTGATTTTGTCCCTGATGGTGCCCGACCGGTTGGTAGGGCAAGGCACAGGCCTCCTTTTTCGGCCGTGAGCAGGTCCAGACCTCGGCGGTTCTGTAAGACGACTTCTGCAAGGGAATTAAGCTGGTCCTGGACAACTTGAATGGTAAATGAGAACAGATTAACATAATTAATTACTTGACGAGAGAGTTAGGTTTTGGTAAGTTTAAGAGATAGAGGGCCAGTAGGGGTGGCCCTCCAGCTGGGAGGGGTGCCATGGAGAGCCTTTTTAACCCGCGAAAGGTGAATCCAGGACGAGACCTCAGCTATTTTAATGGCAGAAGGGGTGGTGAGGATGACCATGTATGGGCCTTCCCACCTTGGAGTGAGAGGTTTTGGGGTGAGATTTTTAATGAGAACCGAGTCTCCGGGGGAAATTGCTGGGGGGTTTTCAGAAGATTGTGTGGGATGAGGAAGAGAGAGACGTTGGCGTGCTCACGAAGAAGGCTTCGGAGAAGGGTGAAATAGGGGAGGTATCCTTCTAAAGGAGCAGCGTCAGGAGGTGGTGGGGTTGAGAGCAGAAAGGGGCGACCGTACAGCAGCTCAAACGGGCTAAGCTGTGAGGGGCCCCCAAGGGCTGGCTCTCAGTCTGGCGAGGGCGATGGGAAGCAGAGTGACCCAGGATTGGCGGAGCTCAAGCATTAGTTTAGTTAAATGTTCTTTGAGGAGGCCATTGGCTCTCTCCACCTTACCCGAGGACTGCGGGTGATAAGCCGCGTGTAGTTTCCACTGGATTCCTAGGGAAGTGCAAACACTGTTAGTAACTTTGGAAATAAAGGCTGGACCATTGTCAGATTGTATGGTGGCTGGCAATCTGAAGCGCGGAATGATGTCTTGGATAAGATGAGTGGCCACCGTTCCTGCAGACTCTGACGCTGTAGGGTAAGCCTCAATCCAGCCTGAAAAGGTATCAACAATGGTTAACAGATACCGATACTGTTTATGTTTCGGCATATGGGTGAAGTCGATTTGCCAGTCTTGGCCGGGGAGGAATCCCCGTAATTGATGGAGATGTTTGTGGGGGTGACAGGACCCCTGGGGGTTAACTTTGGCACAGGTGAGACATTCTGTATGGACCTTATGGATGGTTTGAGAAAGGCCGTCTGGATGTAGGAGTGGACTAAGGAAGTGGAGCAGGGCCTTAGGCCCAATGTGAAGAGAGTTATGAATATCCCAGATTATCTGGGTTTGTTGCTGTTTTGGGAGAATGAGAAGGTTGTGCTTAAAGGCCCATTCATCTTTGAACGTCACTCCTGGGGTGCTCTGGAGAGTTTGTTTTTCTAGGTCTGAGTAACACGGTTTGTATGACCTGGACAGGAAATAGAGGCAGGCAGGGGGCGGGTGAGTTCTTGCCGTGTCCTTTGCCACTCTATCCGCCAAGGCATTACCCATAGCCACTGTGGAGCCAATAGTTTGATGTCCCCTACAGTGGATGATGGCAACTTTGCTAGGGAGTTGGACAGCCTGAATAAGGTCGGCAATAAGTTTCCCATTTAGAACAGGGGTGCCCTTAGTAGTGAGGAAACCCCGTTCCTTCCAGATCATACAATGGGAGTGGGCTATGAGAAAGGCATATTTGGAGTCCGTGTAGATGTTAACTTCCTTGCCTCTAGACCATATTAGGGCTCGAGTAAGTGCCACCAGTTCGGCCTGTTGTGAGGTGGTTCCTAAGGGCAGGGAGTGGGTCTCAATAATGTCGGTTTGTGTAACCACAGCATAGGCGGCTGTTCGAGGACCGGAGGGGTGTGGGATGGAACTGCCATCGACAAATAAGGTGAGGGCCAACGGCAGAGGTTGAGACTGTGGATCAAAGCGGGGTGTTTGTGTCTCGGCTGGTACTTCTGGACAATGGTGTTCTGACACAGGGCTCGTTGGGCAAGGAAAAAGGGTGGCAGGGTTTAGGGCGGGGCAGTGTGAAAGTGTGATGTTGGGGTTCTCAATAAAAAGCAGATGTATTAATTGAACTCTGGATGGTCCCAGGTGAGGTAGAGATCGGTGTGTTAGAAGTTCAGTAAGCTTATGGGTGGAGAACACCCAAAGTGGAAGCTGCAGATTAATTTTAAGGGCTTAGTGGTGAGGGTAGCCGCTGCGGCTAAGGCACGGAGACAAGGCTGCCACCCTCTCTCAGTGGGGTCTAGTTGTTTGGACAGGTAGGCTAGAGGTAGAAGAGTGCCTCCTACTGGTTGTGCTAGGACCCCTATTGCGGTATGAGATTTCTCATCTGTATACAGATGAAAGGGCAGGTTGGGGTTGGGCAAAGCCAGGCTGGTGGATGAGCATAGAACTTTAAGGAGTGCCCGGAAGGCCTGATTAACCGTACCCTGGGAAGAGAGCGGTCCCGTAGGGGTTTCGGTTGCGGCCTGATATAGGGGCTTGGCTAAGACGGCATAATTAGGGACCCAGTGGCGGAAGAACCCAACTAATCCCAAAAAGGAAAGTATTTCCTGAGCTGACTGTGGGGCCTGGAGGGCCTTAAGAGCCTGTACCCGATCGACCGTGATGGATTTTTTTCCCAGGCATGAGCTGTAAGCCTAGGTAGGTGACTGAAGATGAGGCTACCTGGGCCTTGCTAGGGGAGTGAGATAAGGGACCCTCCCTGCAGGGGAGGAAGGGCCTCCTTTATTGGGAATTAGGCCTTTTCCGCATGACTGGGGAACGAGGCCAAAAGTTCTCTACCAGACAATATTCTTTACTTACCACAGGTCAGGAACCCTGTACAGGGACTGTGCAGAGTAGGTATGAGGCCATGAGAGTTCTGATAAGAAGAATCAGATAAGGAGGTTATCTATATACTGTAGGAGTTATCCCCCCTCAAGAGATTGCTCAGTTAGATTTTCTGCTAGGGTCTATCTAAATAAGTCCGGGCTATTTCTAATCCCCTGAGGAACAACTATCCAAGTTGAAGGTATTGGTTAAAGATTTAGGTATCTTTCCCAGGAGAAATAAGGGTATTAGAGAAAAAGACAAATTTAGAGATTGAGTAAACATTAAGCTGGCACGCATTTTGAAAAGTTTCTTGCCCCATAGGGGTGTGAATCTTTTCTTTGGGAGGGAGGAGGTGTCATTTACCCCATTACCTAACAGGATTTGGAGGACAGCTGCTCAGAGAAGGATATTAGCATAGAGTAGGAAGCTCTTGAACCCAAAAGAGAAATTTATAATTTTACTTTCTGCCTCCAAAATTGCTCTTGCCCTGTTGATGACAATGTCTAATCTGGGAGCTGCCTGGAGCAGAGAGCCCCTTCAGCTCAAGCTTGTCAAAGGTTGGGATTCTGTCCCAGGAGCCCTTTGACCTTCAGGGCAGTCCAGTTCTAGTGGCTGAGCTTGTGGCAGAGGGCACAAGCCATGCTGGGCTTTTCCCCTTTAACCCATTGGGGCACTCTGCCTTCCAGTGAGCCTGGCTTCTCATACCAACGGCAGTTACCTGGAAGAGTTTCCTTAGGACAACCTGGAAGGAGCTGGAGAGCTTGTAAAGCAGCCAACAGTTGAGCCTGCCTCTTAGTTCTGTTTTTTTTTTTTTTTTTTTTTTTTTTTCCTTTTTTACTCTGTCCTCTTTATTCTACTCACATTTATAATAGACTGAGGAGGCTAATTTTAGGATTTCCTGCATAAGGTTACTGGGACCTAAGGCTGATTTTTGTATTTTCTCCCAGTTTTTTTTAGGTCAAACAGTATTACAAAGGAAAACTAGTTTGTTTTGTTTTAAGGTTTAGGAGAATCAAACTTTCCCAGTTTGGGGGAATGCATCCAAGGGGCAAGTCCTCCTATATGGAGATGCTATTACTCATCTGTGAAGAGACAAGAGAGGAGAAAAAAAGGAAAAAGAAGTTGTCCCTCTTACTTTTCTATTATCCTGAAGAGGGCATCCCGTATTTGTCCTTGGCATTCTGGAATAAATTGGTCTTACTGTATACCCTTAACTTTGGTCCCATCTCGTCAAAATTACCCACTGGAGAACACAGGAGATAACAGAGTGACAAGTGGCTGACTGTTCATCCTTGGGGTTCTGAAATAACCCGTCTTATGGTATACCCCTAACCTTCCCTTTATCTCTGTTCTAGTGGTCATCTGTTAGCCTAGGACCAACCTTCATCTCTGTCTAACAGATCCCTTGCACCTGTGGTCATGGGCTGGCCTATATCCTTGTCTCCATGATCGTACAGTGACTCTCATTCAGAGTATTCTACCAACAAAATGATTATCTCTTTTCTCAGATTCCTATTTCCCATTCGTCTTTGAGTAGAGGAGAAACCTGTTTTTTGGCTAATAATGGCAAGGTGCTGCTCTCCATTTTAACACTATCTTGAAGGTCTTGATGCATGTTGAAAAGGGTGTGGAAGTGATCAGAGAAGTTAAGGGTACTGGAGAAAGTCGAGGAAGTGAGAGTTATACTCATACAAAGCCTTCATATACTTGCAAAAACAGCAGCCCTTATATTTGAGAAGGAAATGTTTATTTTCCCTCTTGACATAAAGTAGTAACCTCCAGAGGACTTGGGGCTTGGGGAAAAAAATGCATAAATGGCGAGGGAAGAATTTGCCCTCCTCCCAAAGGGGTGCTAACTCAAAAAAGAAAGTAGGTGGGATCCTTAAAGGACCACTGAGTGAGGCCCCATGCAGACAGACAAACAAAAGCCACCAAAAAACTTAGCCCTGGAGTGTAACAGGGACAAAAAGTGTATGGTAAGTCATAAGGACCTGGCAGAGTCCAGTTTCCAATTACTGTTAGTACCAGCAATGTGCCAGCAGATGGGAAGAGCTGGAGGTCATCTGAGCTAGTAGGGTAAAAACAAGAATAAATCTCTGGGGATATCTACAAGGGAGCCTGTGTATTTGCTTCCATGCTAATGCAAGAGCCATGGGCACATAAATAACAGTGACTATGTATTTAAGAAGTCCCATGGCATGTGAGGTGAAAGTTAGTAAGATGGATGGTCTTCTGGTGCACATGACCATTTCAGAACACACATGGAGAATACATTGTGGGTATTTTGGGAAAAGAGCCAATTTTAGTTGGAAAAGCAGAGGAAACCCCAGACATTGCATGGTCTTACACTTTGGACTTATCACTCTTATGAATCGCTTGTCCAGGAGGATCATTAGTGTCTCAGTTCTACGCAGCACAAACTCCAAGTTTCTCCCCAACCCTGCAAGCCACTCATCAGAGTGAGCTGAGAGGTCAGCCATGGGGAGCAGAGCCACTGTGACTGAGAGGGGTTGGTTAGTAAGCAAGAGAGTGAAAGGGGAGAAGGAAACTGTGTAAAAGGCTTGAACACCTTCAGCCAAAGAAGGCAAGGCATAGAGGTGTCTTACTACTAGGGAATGTATTCAAGTCATGAAGCACCAAAGTATGTTAGCAGCAGTGAATGTATATGGGTTTGCAGCAACCTCAATTCTTGTTCCCTCAGAAGGAAGAATTTGACTGAATGGCATAATGCAGAGAGAGACTGAGGCAAGTTTTAGAGCAGGCATGAAATGTTATTAAAAAGTTTAGAGCAGGAACAAAATGAAATAAATTGTACTTAGAAGAGGGCCAAACAGGCCACTTGAGAGATCAAGTGCCCTGTTTGATCTTTGACTTGGAGTTTTATATGTTGGCATACTTCTGAGGTCTTGTATCCCTTCTCCAAATTCTTCCCTTGGGGTGGGCTGTTTTTAAGTGCAGTGGCCTGTCAGCTCTTGGGAGTGGCTGCATGCTCAATGTGTTTACTGGAGTTGTGCATGTGCTCACTTAAGGCATTTTTCTCATACCAGTTGACTGTCCCTAGAGGAAGGTCATATACCAGTTAAACTCTGCCATTTTTCCTCTTAGTGTCCATGCTCAAGCCCACTCACCCAACTCCTGAGATCTCATCAGGAAGCTGATCACCCATTTCAGGTTTTTCTGTCTATAGGGAGATTGCCTTTCCCTGGCACTGGAAGTGACCATTATTTTAAAGAGACAGTTAACAACTGCCTAACCATCATCTGATGTTCATCTGACATTCCTGGTGGGATGCAGAGAGCCCTCTCCTACCCTGATCATGTCTGACTAACTACCTACTATAACACCATTACTGATTCTATTCAATTCATGAAAATGCTGTGTAACATAGAAGCTGCTAATATTTTCTGGAATCTGTTGTTCTCATTTTATATTGATAGCAATGTCAACGAGAAGCTCTTTGAGAAATAATTCAGCAATCATCAGGAACCAAGAATATGTTTCCTCTTTATATATTTTTAAAGAAAAAAAATTGAAATAAAGCTTAACAACAATGAATATATCAGTATTATTAGCACCTTTTCCCACTTTCACTTTCCTATCTCTCTCTCTCTCTCTCTCGTAACCTCAGTAGCGTCTCCTCTATTTCTATTTTACGTTATTTTCCACTCTTCTCAAAAGTCTTGGTGTTAACTGACGCCTTAATATCTCATCTTGTACCTTAGGCATTTGCAATATATTTTATAAGGACAGCTCCTCTCTGAAAGAAATTTTAGTACCCATTCTTAATATTATTTATGACTATGACAAATTGGTAAAACTTAACTGTTAAACACTACAGAAACAGGCAGTTATAGTCATTAATGAAATTATCTTAAAACTAACAAGAACACGGAATCACTGTCATAAAAAAATGCTAGGGTAAAAAGACTGAATTCAAAATTTAATCAATGAAGTGATTAGAACCACCCAAAAATGACAAGAATATATATGAATAACACCTTAAAGGAACAAAGAGAAAAGAAAAGAAAATGTATCAGCAATAGTTTAAGATACAGGCTTTTGAGTGAATATATTTATTCAGAATCTTTGCTATGATTATAATTTTATTTGCATAATAAACATATATGAAAATATAGTGGAAAAGGAGTTACAAACAAGATACAGAGTAATGCCTTGAGCCACCACAGACAGTTTTGATTTGGAGATTCTCAGTGGAATCGCAGCTCTCCTACTCTGACCCCTCCCACTACACACTCAAATATGCTACAGTGCTGCAAGGGATAATTTGTAACAATAATTTTGAATGAGAACAGAAACTTTCCTACTCACTGCCCACACATTCTTTCATTTCTATCTCTTTAGAGGAATAACTCCTTAGCCATACCATTAGGTTTCTAAACATAGAACCCCAGATTTCCTTGTCTGCAGGAAGCTTAAAGTCATGTGCACATTGCAATGGCTCAAAATTCCCATGAAGAGCAGCAAGAAATCATGTTTCTCCAAAATTCCTATTGCATGGCCAGTCCCACATCTCCTCAACACCTTTCTTCGGTTTTGTTCCCAGTCAGTCCTCTTATATTTGTTTGTTTTGAAAAAACCTTCAATCATGTCTCCTTTTGGTTGCAGGAGAAATCAGAAATGTTTCTGATTTACCAAAGCACGCTTTAGAAAAGCATATGACAATTTTTGTCAATTTATTCTTCATAATTAGGTCATCTGCATTGATGACAGAGCTTGAATGCTTTGGAAGCCTTAAGGTTTGGAACATTACAATTTCTGTTTTGTAGCTTTTCTTATTACCTCCCTTCCATGTATTTGTTGAGAGCAATTTTACTTCCTAAAACTCCACTTCATACTCTCCTTGGATATGAAATCATCCCCCTTCTCAAGAGCTAAACTACAATGAATCTTGTGTACACTGATATTCCTAAAAAGTCAAAACCAGAATTTAAACATTGTTTCTTTAAGATATTTGCCTCAGTTATTTGCCCTCATCTTTTAAATTTTATTTTATCTTAATGTATCTTTGCAGTTTTTCTTTTGACAGATAATAGAAAAAAAGAGGGGAGGGGAGGGAAGGAGAAAGGACACAAGTCTGCATTTACTAAGCAGAGAAGCAGCACCAAAATAACTTCCACTATTGTATTCTTTTGCACCTCCACCAAAGGTGGTATAGTTTTAGAGTGGGAACAATTTGTCTCTTTCTGCTTCAGATGACTCTCTTGCTTTAACTAACATTGTGGGTAGGGGGAGTGGACACGATCTGTTCCAAATGTTCTTGGGCAGAATAACAGAGTTTAGGTTAAATGAACCTAAGAACGTACACAGTACCATTCTGCATTTAGCATATTAAACAAAAACCAAAAAAACAGCAGATAATTTTTTAATAGCTTCACATGCTCCTCCTCTTTGCCAGTGGTTTCCCCAGTAGCTCTCAAGCTATTTTTAAACACTAAGGAAATAACAAAGCACTGACACCTTTTCTGAGGACAGATGAGCCTTTAATCTTTCATAACATGCCAGTGGATTTAGTTGGGACATAGTTTTTGGTATAAGTTGTCTGTGATTTGTGTTGCTGGTTATAAAAATGTCCACGGCTCAATTTTTCCTTTTTTTTTTCTTGAGAATGGAATCCTGCAGTAGTTGGGGTAGTTATTCTACAGCCACACTCCTTTTGTAGATTTTGTGGCCCTTACTATCTTGTCTTAGACCTCGGCAACAACCTATCTATGGAAAAATCTCCATAGCAAGAGGCGTAAAATTACAATGATATGCTAAAACTACTCCAGAGAGCATGGAAATACCAACACCTATCCCCATCCCCAAACTATATGACTGATACACAATCCTCTGGGAAATTAGCTGAGAAAACACCATAGCATGTAATAAATTCCCAGTGACTGAATGGATAACCCAATATGTAACACTACAGAAGTAATTATGTCTGAGAAATATTTAATAAATTTACTTTTGGAGACACTTTACCCTTTTAAAATTCTAAACAGACTTTTTTTATGGAAGTAAAATACACATAAACATAAAATTTAACATTTCCTTCAATTTTAAGTGTACAACCCGTGGCATTAATTATATTCACAATGATGTGCAACCATCACCACTATCCATTTCCAGAACTTTGTATTCTGTACCTATTAAACAATAACTTCCCATTCATCCTGGTAACCTCTGTTTCTATCTTTATGGATTATATCTTTAAATCTATGGATTTGCCTATTCTAGGTACCTCATGTATGTGAATAATACAACATTCGTCTTTTTGTCGCTGGCTTATTTTAAACTGTATATGCTTTCCAAGCTTGCCCTTATTATCAGAGGCATTATCAGAATTTCATCCCCTTTTAAGGTTGAATAACATTCCATTGAATATTATTGTATGTTTTTTTTTTTTTTTTTTTTTGAGACGGAGTCTCGCTCTTGTTACCCAGGCTGGAGTGCAATGGCGCGATCTCGGCTCACCGCAACCTCCGCCTCCTGGGTTCAGGCAATTCTCCTGCCTCAGCCTCCTGAGTAGCTGGGATTACAGGCACGCGCCACCGTGCCCAGCTAATTTTTTTGTATTAGTAGAGACGGGGTTTCACAATGTTGACCAGGATGGTCTCGATCTCTCGACCTCGTGATCCACCCGCCTCGGCCTCCCGAAGTGCTGGGATTACAGGCTTGAGCCACCGCGCCCGGCCTATTATTGTATGTTAATGAATACACCACAATTCGTTTGCCTCATTGTCTGCTGATGAATATTTGGATTGTTCCACCTTTAGATATTGTAAATAATGTTGCTGTGAACACTGGTCTACAAGTATCTGTCTGGGTCTGTGCTTCCAGTTGTTTTGTGTAAATCCTAGAAGTGTAATTGCATGATCATGTGGTAATTCTAGGTTTAACTTTTTGAGGAATCTCCATCTTGTCTTCCATAGTGGCTGTACTATTTACTTTTTCACCAGCAGTGCACAGGGATCCTAAATTCAGGAAGATATTTTACTTTTTAAATCCCACCTCTCCCCCTGTGTGTGTCAAGCATTTATCGAACATTTATAATCAACAAGATGTCAGAATGAGTCAAAGACAAATGAGGTGTTGTTAAACTTGTGTTCTTTGAATTTTAAAAAAAGGTGCTGATAAAAGGTTGGGTAGTTCAAAATTTAAATCTGTTGTTCACTGATTTGTATAAAAGTATTTATTGCATATCAGTTTAAGTTATTTGCATTAATAGGGTTTTTTCTTTGCTTTATTCTTGTGCATATTATTTTTAGATCCTAGTAATATCAAAAAATGAGTACATTAATAAATATTCATATTGGCTACAGTCAACTGAATGCAAATTTTGTAACCTATTTTAGTCTGCCCAATATTTAATGATACTAGAACAGACAAGAACAACATAGTTATTATAACAACAATTATTTTTAAACACTTACTAGGTGGTAAAAACTTGGTTAACTGCTTTACATACATTATCCATGAACTATGATCTATTATGCTCATGCTAGGAATAAAGAAACTGAGACTTGAAGACACTGGGGAAATTTGTCCAAGTTCACATAGTTAGTATACAGCAGAGTTTACTCATACCAACTCATCCTGGTCTTTCAAGTTCAGAATCTTAATTACTTCATATTTTGACAGTGTTTGGTAACAGTTAAATACACAGGAGTTTTTATGAGAGTAAATGTTAAGAAATCATTTTCAAGATTCATCCTAACTCTCGGCAGCCATTGAAAGTGTTCCAATTACTTCAACACATTGTTTGGAACAGTTGGAATAGGATTATATTGCTATTATTTGTCAATTTAGAATGGTATTATTATTTACTTCTGGGAAATCACACACCTCCTCAGAATAGCATGTATCTATATTTATTGAATACATAAAAATTTCTTTCCACTTTTGAATGTAAAGCCCAACAGAATTGGAACTAGAACACTTAATCAATTTTAGGAATTTCAGAAAGTTTAGCAAAAACTCATCTAAAAGATTTTTTTACATGTAAAGTCTTCCTTTGGCTTCCTATTTTACTTAAAGTAAAATCTCAAACCTATTACCTCAAACCCATGATGTCTCTCAGACCTTATGGCCATGACTCCCACCTCATTCACTCTCCTCCAGGTTTACAGGATTCTGTGGCTGTTGCTCTAACACACCAAGCAAACTCCCACATCTCACTTGCTATCTTCTATTTGAAATCCTGTCCTTCCTGGTATTCACATGGCTCATTTCTTAGTTCCTTCAGGTATCAATCAAATGTCACATTCCTGACAACCCTCTATAAAACAACACCACATATTCCCTCATCTCTATCAGTCACCCAGTCTTCACCTTGCTTTACTCATATTTATAGTACATTTCATTATGTAATATATATGTTTATGTTAGTTATTCATATCCTTCCATTAAAAATGAAGGTCTTGATTTTGTTCACTTCTATATTGTCTTTACATAGGATGTAGCTGGCTCTCATTTTATTTGCTGTTTGAAGAAAGAGAGAAGGACGAAGGAAAGGAAGGTGGATACAAATTATTTCATTTATATGCAGAGCAAGCAACATAAAATGTCCTCAAATCCAGGTAATTAGTGGTGCTACCAGAGATCTTACTGCAGTATTTTGAATCCACACTGTGGTCCTTCCTTTAGGTTTATAGACCACTGTTTAATATTTTCCAGAAAAACTCTGTTTGAAAGATAATTTAAATGAGAAGGATAAGCCACTGAATGAAATACAAAATGAAACAGCATGGAAAAAGAAAAACAATGGAAAACAACAGGTGAGGCATATCTAGTCATCAATAGTGTTCTCATGGTTCAGCTACCTCCATCCCTTTTACAGATGACAGTAGCAGTGTTAAAAGATTTTTTCAAAGCATCCTTTAGACTATAGCTATAAACTTTTAACTGGAGAATCTATCTAGAAATAAAAATTTGGTTTTATGTTATGCACTATATATTGTAAAAACTCGACTCTGGATTCTGGAATCTTCCTTTAAAGAGGGAGGTTTGTAGTCAGTAAATAACTAAATTACTTACTATATATCTTCAACTTGTTTGGGCTTGATTTTATAATTTCTTGGGGAGGGTTTGTTTCAGTGCAGCCTTAGTCTTAGGAAGAATGCCTAGTCCTGCAGAAATAATCGTTATTCATAAGTTATAGCCCTTCTGGGGTTTCAGTTAAAAGCAATTCTCATTTGGAAAGATTTAAGTGTCAATTCCCGTGATCCTTGTGCTGGGCAGAAATTCAAATCTTTGCTTAGCATTTTCAGCCTACGAGCTGGTTTTCATTCTATATTCCTTAGAATCTTCACTATGCATGCACAGTTCTGGTTTATCCAATGATGTGAGAGAATTTTATATGCAGATTTTGGGTCATTCCTCTTTTTCAAGTATTTTCCTATTCAATTTCCAATTGGCTAGCAGTTCTGAACTCTAGCTCTAACCACTTAAGCTATTAAAACTGTGGCTTTCTGCTTGAGTTTTACTCCCTGGCCCCACAGACAAATTTTTTTTTTTTAATCACTGACAGATCTGACACACAAGATCAGGGACACCTGGCTTAGAACTAGTGCTAGAGAATAAAATAGCACCAAGCTAGAAAATGGAGAGTAAGCATTCATCTGGGAGTGAATCTTTCTTGGCCAAAAGTTAAAGGGAGAGAATCCAGCAGCTCCTAGGATGGGACACTTTATTCCTATGGATCAATCAGAAGCAGATAAGTCAGAGAAAAGCACTGGTCCAATAGAAATTCATTAAGCAAAACTGATCAAAAACACGTTAACTTGATCTAAAGTGTTGTAAGAACTTTCCAGAGTATTGGTTCCCTCTTTGTGTCTTACAACATTCACTACAAAAGAACACCTTGTAGTAATAGTCACTTTATCATGCTGTCATAAAATATTTTATGCAACCCAAAACAAGTACTTTTTTTGTTGCTTTCTTAATATCTGTCTATTATGGAGATAAAAGAGTAAAACATTTTCATTCCCTTTCACCCAAAAACTTTACAATCTAACAGTTAATGAAAGTTGCTCTTAGAAGGATAGGATGACAAGGGACTACTAAAATCATGAAACCTGCCACCTTAATTTTACAAAGGGGAAAACTGGAGAATAAGGGACTAGCAGATCCCCAGACAGTGAGTGATAGAGCCAGATCGGAACCTAGCTCTCCTTCCTGAGTCATCGACCCGGTTCCATCTATTTCACTACATCCTGTCTCCTCCATTATTCCCTGGGGCCCTGGAAAGCATCTAGCCCATAAACTGCCTCAAATTGGTACAGCATCCTAAAATACATACATGGTTATTTTGGACATAATCACTATTAGCTATCTCTGAATAAAATCTCGAGAAAAATCAGTGGCTGTACGGAATCACTTAATTTACCAAGGATGGTATTTTAGTCTCTAGGAATGTCTGTCTAAATTAAAACTTTTCCTGCAGCAATGTTTCTTTAAACTGTACACCACACACCACGTTACCCAGTTACATCACTTCACTTTTAAGGGATGGATTTTTTAAAATACAGGTAAATAGTGACCCCCAGCGGCAAAACTTGTTAGTATCTGTACTCTGTAAAGAATTGAAATAAAACGAAATGCTGGTCAGGACAATGTTTTGACTGATTGTAGAATATTAGTGTCCAATAAACATACCCTATGTAACATTAAAAAAAAATAAAATGACTCTCATGTATTTCTATGAAATATCTCTAAAAGAGAGATGGAAAGTTATTTCTTAATATTGTGTAATTGAATGCTATTGTTTAATTTTAATTGTAGTGCCAATTTTTTCTCTTTTACCATGTTCTAAAAGTTAATTTGGAAATTGGTTAAAAAGCTATTACCATAAATGTAAACTAACGTATTTAGAAATAACTGACCTTAAGCTACATTTTTATGCTGGTGCTACTTCAGCAAAATCCAGAACACAATCCATATATCCAGGCTTGCAGATTGACTCATGTATTAAGTGAGTGAGAGACCAGTAGGCAACGATTATCTCTTTGCTAAATAAATATTGCCATTCCAGGAGGCATATGCTGAAGCTCTGAAGATTCCTCAAATTCTTAAACATTATTGTAATATATAATTCCCTTCATAAAATGCCATAACTAAATGAAAAAATTAGCATCTTCTTCATGCCCTTACTGATTTTATAAAACAGCTCTAAATTTTTGCACTTATAGAGCTATAGAAATTAATTCTCCCTGGACACTCAGTGAAATAATTTCATGACTTATATTTTCACATTTTTAGGTAAAATACATAGTGATCTTGCACATAACATACAGTCAGGCTATAGGTGAATTTAACTTAGCCCATGCTTCTAATTCATAGGCAGTAATTTTGTAAGACTGCTTTATTTTCTCATTATTTCCAGTTCATTTTCTTTTCAGGTCCATTTTCAACAGAATAAATAGAGTTATTCATCACATATGTGATGAATCAAAAACACTAAATCCTTGTGTGTGTGTGTGTGTGTGTGTGCATGTAAGTGCATAATTTACAAATATCAAAAATCTTCTGTAGCTGATAGAAATTACTTTGGATTATTGCTAGGATTTAAAATATACTTCAAAACATGGACATTTACAAATACATGTTCTAGGCCACATGCAGTGGCTCATGCCTGTAATCCCAGCACTTTGGGAGGCTGAGTCAGTGGATCACGAGGTCAGGAGATCGAGACCATCCTGGCTAACAAGTTGAAACCCATTCTCTACTAAAAACAAACAAAAAAATTAGCTGGGGGTGGCAGTAGGCGCCTGTAGTCTCAGCCACTCGGGAGGCTGAGGCAAGAGAATCGCTTAAGCCCAGGAGGCGGAGGTTGCCATGAGCCGAGATTGCTCCACTGCACTCCGCCTGGGTGACAGAGCAACGCTCCATCTCAAAACAAACAAACGAAACAAAACAAAAACAAATAGATGCTCTATTTGAAAATCATACTGTATATAGGGCCAATAAGATAAAGTCTCATTTAAGGTAACAGGTATCAACATGCTTCTAAAGAAAAATATTAATAATAAAAATGTAAACTATGACTGATTGAGAGAAAACAGAAAGCAAGCTAGAGCATAAATGGAAGCTGTTTAAAATTTTTGGTATGATGTCTGTAAGATACAGAAAAACTAATTCTGACATTGACAGTAATCTGTTTGCTCTGTTTAGTTCTTAAGAACTCTTCATCTGTCCAAGTTATTTTGCTGTATGCAGAAAAGGACAGGCCATTTGCATATAAAGACCTATTTACAAATTGATGTAGTTTCATTTTGGAAAACTCTGGAAATCTACTACTTGGGATTTTTAGTTTCTAGACTTATGTTTCCAACTAAATAGTTTATTTATTGAGTAAATAATTATTAAGATCACTTAAAGTCTCTGGGATGTTAACATAACAAAAAAGCAGATAAAATACTCTAACAGTTGATTTAACTCTGAGAGTATATTCAGAATAAATTATCCCACTTTTGATGTTTTAATTTCCCCCACAGTAGCAACATTCAATAAACAAGTCACAGGATTATATAACTGACAAATAGCACCGGAATACATAAATGTGTTACTGTTCTATTTAATCTGAAACTATAGCTACTACATAATATTGAAATGTGTATATTAAATGTTGATTTGGGTGACATTAAATTGATTACAATCTTTTATTCAAGAGCTTGTCTAAAAGCTCGGCAGTAACTAAAATTCATATTAGTAACTAGGAAGCCCTAAAACATTCCTCTATGTGATTCTTAAAAGATTAATTACAATGTTTATGTAATTTTCTGTTAACTAGGTATCAAATGTAACAGTCACATGAGGAGTAATAATAGTAATAGCAACAGCAGCTTACATTTATTGAGAAATATGTGCTCTTCAATGTTCTAGTCTTTATATCAATTACATTGACTAATACAACCCTATGAAGTAGAGATGAGAAAAATAGATGGTAAGTGGTATAAGGTAGGTGTTCAAGGTGACATGGGTAATAAGTGGTGAAAGTTAAGTGCTGAAGGGGGGCAGACAGATAAGTGGTAGCAGTTACACGTCCAAGGTCACAAAGGTATTAACCAAAAAAGGTTTCGTGCCCAAGGTCACGTAGATGCTAAGAAGTTAGTTATTTGAGTTGTAATAAAGGTAGAGGTTATTTCCTCTACAGTAGAACAGGTGGAAAGTGACAGGTTACATGTTCAAGTTCACAAAAGTAGTATGTGGTAGAATTTACGTATCTGAGTCTAGATAGGTGGCAAGTAATAGTCTCCCTAGTCTCAGTTTTCTCATTAGTAACCTGCAGTTTTGGTCTGGGTGACTGTGGAGGACACTGATAGTTGCCCCAAATCTGTCTTTTTTTCTGACACAGTAAGAAAGCTATAGCTGACATGACTGTCTAACCAAGACTTTATTTCCCAGTGCCTCTTGAAGACAGGTGCAGCTTAGTGATTGAGTTCTTGCTAATGAAATGTCAGCAAAAGTGACATGTAATCACTTCTGGCCTAGCCTGTAAAACCTTCTACTGAGACCCTGTATCCAGGCTCTCCTCACAAGCTGAAAGACAGTATCTGAACCCAGCTTCACTAAAGCTGTTGAGGACAATGGCCTAGGGTTTCACCCAGAAACAAAGTAGAAAGAAGCCAGTTCTCTAAAGGAATGCCTAGAGCATAGCCATATGCCAACCTAGAATGCTCACGTCAGATTATAACATGCAAAAAATGTTTATTTTATCTAAGCTACTAAACTTGTTTTCTTTGTTATAGCAGCTGAGCCTTCTCTTAACTAACCTGCAGGTGGCTTGAAATCCAAAATGATTAAGTTTTAAATAAATGGAAAGTTGGTAATGTTATGGTCATCAATTTTAAAACATATAGAGCAATAATAGTGCTAACTCCTTTCCATAAGATCTTTTACAATATATACCATGTCTGATATTTAGCTATCTGAATTCTAATCCTTCGCCTTTCTTTATATCATGGCATCACTGATTATAACTTAACATCCCCTATCATATTTCCTCAGACTTTAATCCTTACCAGAATACTAAGTAAAAACCATAATAAAGAGATCATGGTATTTTGCTACAGACAAGAAATTGTGCCAGATAAATTTTCCAGCATTTGAACAACTTTATGCTCAGAATCCACGACTAAAATGAAAGAGATTTTTCTTTCCATAATACCAATCACCTTCAGTTTTAGTGAATATAAAAGAAAGGAAAACTGTGAAAAGAAATCAACGCATTCTTCATCAGAAAAGCAGCTTGCAGTAAATAGTATGTTGGATAATTTAAATTATAAAAAAATATGTTTGATTTAAAGAAGAAAAAACAGTCCTGTGGAAATTATTACAATTTTGGAAAGATGGGAGCAAATCTCAGACATGTTACACATTAGCTAGTAGTAGCAGCTCCATCGTGTTTCATTCACAAGTGTTTCAAAGTATCCATTAGGCACCCGATGGATCATGGGTGGTACAGTGGGTCACAAAAATGCTTAAGACACAATTCTAACTTTCTAGAAGTTTCCAGCCTAGTTAGAGGAAACTAACACCTTTGATGCTAAATACAAATATAAAAGACATTCATAGAAAGAATAATTCAATACATGCTGAAGTGAATTAGAGAAAACTTCCAGAACAGGACCATCTCAATTTTAATTCTGATTGGCATTACAAAGACTGTTTCCAAGGTGTAAAGAAAGGAGAAGTAAGGAGGTAGAAATCTAGGACTGACCAAAACAAAAATGAAGGAAGAAAAGGCAAGATGGTGCTAAATTACTGAAGACTTTGAAGTGTAAGTTTAGAATTTGTGTTTGACACCATAGGAAATAAGAATAAATTATACATTTCCAAAAGAGTTGCCTGCTGAAATGTTTTAGAAATATCACTATGATAGCTTTGTGGGAAATGTACTGAATTGATGAGTAAAATGGAAGACAAATAGACATCAGTTTCATGGAAATGTGAAATACACGTTAGTAAACCATAACAAGCGTCAGAGAGGATGTGGAGAAATCAGAACCCTAATTATCTGCTGGTAGAGAAAGAAAATAGTGAGGCTGCCTTGGAAAACAATTTCACAGTTTTAAAAAATCCTAGACATAGAGTTACTGTATGACCCTGAAATTCCATTCCCAGGTACATACCAAAGGGAATGAATGCATATGTCTACACAAACACTTGAACATGTATGTTCATAGAAGCATTCATCATAATAACCAAAAATGGAAACAACCTAATGTCCTTGACTGATAAATGAAAAGGTAAAATATGGTATACACATACAATGGAAAATTACTTGACAATAAAAAAATGAAGTACTGATATATGTTACAACATGGATGAACTTAAGAAGGATTATAAATTATCCAAAGGACTATAAATCGTTCTATTATAAGGACACATGCACACGAATGTACATTGCAGCACTGTTTCCAATAGCGAAGACTTGGAACCAACCCAAATGCCCATTGATGACAGACCAGACAAGGAAAATGTGGCACATATACACCATGGAATACTATGCAGCCATAAAAAATGATGAGATCGTGTCCTTTGTAGGGACATGGATGAACCTGGAAACCATCATTCTCGCAAACTGACACAGGAACAGAGAATCAAGCACCACATTTTCTCACTCATAGGCGGGTGTTGAACAATGACAACACATGGACACAGGGATGGGAGCATCACACACTGAAGTCTGTGTTGGGGGGACTAGGGGAGGGACAGCAGAGCATGGGGAGTTGGGGAGGGATAACATGGGGAGAAGTGCCAGATATAGGTGATGGGGATGGAGGCAGCAAACCACATTGCCATGTATGTACCTATGCAACAATCCTGCATGTTCTTTATATGTACCCCAGAACCTAAAATGCAATAATATATATACATATATATATATATATATTTTTTTTTTAAAGAAACATTATGCTAAGGATAAGACACCAGTTACAAAAGGATCCCTATCATATGATTCTATTTACATGAAATGTCCATAATAGTCAAATCTATAGAGGCAGCAAATAGGTCAGGGGTTACTTAGGGTCACAGGATGGAGAGCTATGGGGAGTGACTACTAGTAGGTTAAGGGTTTCTTCCGAGGCAGGTAAAGCATATGTTCTAAAATTGTTTTGATGATAGTTGCACAGCTCTGTGAATAAACTAAAAACCATTAAATCGCATGCCTTAAATGGGTTAATTTTATGATATGTGAATTAGAGCTTATTAACGTTATGTTTAAAAAGGATTTATTGGGATAAAGATAATAGCTGGTATGAACTTGAAATTATAGATTTACAAATAGAGCCACTATACTGATACTAGAATAAACCCTGTAAATTTGATGTGCAAATATTTAGAACAACAAATAGGTATTTTTAAATGTATTTTAAATATATATATAAAATGTCACAAGGCCCACCCAAATTGAAGGGCAGGGGACATAGATCTGCCTGTTATGAAAAGAACTGCAAAGTTACATTTCAAAGGGTGTGGAGATGGGGAGGAATAGATAATTTTCATTTTATTTTTCAATCTAACTGCAAAGAATGAAGTGGGGAAGGCATCAAAAATGATTCTTTGGTTTCTTGTGTAAGAAACTGGGCAAATGATGGTGCCATTTACAGAGATGGGGCCAGTAGGGACCTACACTGATTTTCCCTCAGAAAACGAATAAAGATTCCATGCATGTTTACAGTATTCTAAAAAGTAAATATATACAAATGGCACAGAAATAATAACTTTAAGAACTGTGGTAGAATAATCAATGTAAGACCCAATTTAAGAAAACAATTATTGAAAACAATATGGCATTGGGGGCAGCAGTAGAATCTACTAAACTTTCATAGCAAATACTGCCAGAATGTGTAGAAATAAGTCATGATTTCCTTTGAGGTTTGAGGCCATATAAAGTCCACTCTCACATGTGTCACATCAAGCTTCTTGTGGGAATTCACAAAATGCAACAATTTTCAAAGATGCTATATACAAGCTTTATATTCAATGTGTTCTTCTTTGTTTAAATTAAGTTCAAGGTCCTCCTACATATAGGAAAACCCCATATGTACCATTACAGAAAAGAGTAGAGTGGGTTTGTAACAGAGAAGGCATCTTTGAGGTGAGAGGACACAACTGAAAATACACATTGTCACAACCTAGGATGCACCATTGTGTGACAGAAAGGAATTTAAAGTAGTTATTATGATTTGTCAACATGCATTCTTTGCTTATCTCGAAGCATATTTGCAGACTATCAACTGGTTTTATAAATGGGGTTCCACTTTTTGAATTGAACTTGCTTCTAATTATTGACTCCCCATGCTCAGTGCAAGTTTCCCATGACCAGATGAAGTAAAAACTTTAGTTTTCTAGCTTGGTATTCGGCTTTCCCCAGACTTCCCCAGTTCATCTCTTGACCCATAGTTCTCAAACCTTTCTTACATTTAGCCAAAGCTATTACCCAAGTGTGCTGTCCCAAAAACACACTTTGTCCTTTGCTTCTTTGGCTTTACTTACCTCTTTATTCTCTGCTTGCTGCTTCCTCATCATTTCAACTCTTCAAAAATTGTATTTGTCCTTCAACTTAGGACTGTAACCAATTCCAGGAACTTATCAGAATTCCTCTTTCTTGAACTTCCACTCCACTTTGTGCATTATCCTTGTCACTTATTTCAGTCTGCCTTCTACTGCATTTTTGTTTATCCCCTGCATTCTTGTATATTTCCTGAGGAGACATGAATCCACTTTCAGGGTGGAGTTGCCAGGAGTGGGATATGAAGAGAGAGATCTGAAGCCCCCCAACCTCTCCAACAAAACAGTTCCATCGTTATCTGCTTCATATACTGGTCTATGACTTTCACAGAATATGTCATTAGCAGAAAAAAGTTCTGTAGATGTTTAAAAGTTTTAAAACTACTGTTTATTTATTTTTGTACCTTTTGCTACTCTAGACATAATCTTTTCCCCATGGTGGTGGGCAGGATTATATGTAAGCTAAAATTGGTACAATGCATGAAATTGTTCTCTTACTGCCCAAAGGGACAATAAAGGAATATCAAGTATGAGAAATCACACATTAAGTCAGTTGGTATATATTACTGATAATTGCAAATCATAAAAGTGGCAATCTGGCAGAAAAAATAAGCTCTTTTAAGCACTGTTACAGAAGGTAATTTTCAGTGATGGGTTAAACTGGGATCAAATAGTCATTAAAAAAGCAAAATCACAACTTCCTACATCATCAAAACTTCTTAAAACAAGTAGTGAACCAAGATGTGAGCAAGTATTAAATTGTACTGTGTATTCACCCCTGCACTCCTGACATAAGTATTCAATTATAACTTTAATATTGTATACCATCTTAAGCCTCCATCTTTGCTGTATCCACTATGGTGGTCCAAGTAATGCCCCCCAACATATGATCACATCCTAATCCTCCAGAACTGTGAATATGCTGTGTTAGATTGCAAGGGAGAGTAAGGTTGCAGATGGAATCAAGCTTGCTAAGCAGCTGAAGTTATGGTAAGGAAATTATCCTGGATTATCCAAGTGGGTTCAATGTAACCACAAGGTTTTCTTAAATGTAGAAGAAAGAAACAGGAGAGTCTGAACCAGAGAGACGGCATTATGAGAATGGTTTTGCTGGCTTTGAAGATTTCAAAGGGAAACATGAGTCGAGAAATCCAGGAAAGTTCCGGGAGCTGTAAAAGGCAAGAAAATTGATTCTTTCTTGGAGCCTCCAGGAGGGAATACAGCTCTGTCAACACTTTATTTTAGTCCAGTAAGACCTATTTTATATTTTGACCCCTAGAACCATAGATAAATCTGTCTTGTTTTAAGCCATTAAGTTTGTGGCAATTTTCCACAGAAGCAATAGAAAACTACTACACTCCCCAAATTATTTAAACATTCCCCCAGATATCCAGAAACTGCTCCCTCCTAATCAAATATCTTCCCTACTTCAGTCACCTGTCATTACTCCCAAACTATATTTATTTGTAAGATGATCATTATAATTTGATAAGATAATAATGTTTTCTATAAATTTATTTGTCACAAAAATTACTAGGAGATATATTATCAGACTTAATGAATATTTAAGCCATGATTATACAGCTATTTTAATTAATGTCATTTCAGAACCAATTTAGAAGCAAAATATATTTTTAACTCCTCAAATAGCACGCACAAACTTTATTAGGTTGTTATTTTCAATTTTAAAGAGAGAAACTTGCTGCTTGTGTTATGAGTTGATCTCTCCTAAAAAAACAACAGCAACAAAAAAACTATTTTTAGAAAATTAGGCATTGTTTCTACAAAGAGAATAAAACACCTAGAAATATACCTAACAAAGGAAGTGAAAGACCTCTTCAAGGAGAACTACAAACCACTGCTCAAGGAAATCAGAGAGAACAAAAACAAATGAAAAATCATTCCATGCTCATGGATTGGAAGAACCAATATTGTGAAAACGGCCATACTGCCCAAAGTAATTTACAAATTCAATGCTATTCCCATTAAACTACCATTGATATTCTTCACCGAATTAGAAAAAATCTACTTTAAAATTCATGTGGAAGCAAAAAAATCCCGTATAGCCAAGACAATCCTAAGCAAAAAGAAGAAAACTGGAGGCATAATGCTACCCAACTTTGAAATCTACTATAAAGTTACAGTAACCAAAACAACATGGTACTAGTACAAAAACTGACACTAGACCAATAGAACAGAATAGACACCACATATTTATAACCATCTGATCTTCAACAAACCTGACAAAAACAAGCAGTGGGGAAAGAGTCTCCTATTCAGTAAATGGTGCTGGGAAAACCAGATAGCCATATACAGAAAACTGAAACTGGACCCCTTCATCCTTATACAAAAATTAACTCAAAACTTTTAACTTAAATTTTGAGTTAATTTTTGTATAAGGTGTAATGAAGGGGTAAAAACTTAAATGTAAAACCCAAAACCATAAAAATCCTAGAAGAAAAAATAGGCAATATCAGTCAGGACATAGGCATGGGTGAAGACTTCATTAAAAAAATGCCAAAAGCAATTGCAAAAAAAGCCAAAATTGACAAATAGTATCTAATTAAACTAACGAGCTTCTGCACAGCAAAATAAACTATCATCAAAGTGACCAGGCAACCTACAGAATGGGAGAAAATTTTTGCAATCTACCCATCTGACAAAGGTCTAATATTCAGAATTTGCAAGGAACTTAAACATATTCACAAGAGAAAGACAATCCCATTAAAAAGTGGGAAAAGGATATGAACAGACACTTCTCAAAAAAAGACATTTACATGGCCAACAAACACATGAAGAAAAGTTCAACATCACTGATCATCAGAGAAATGCAAATCAAAACCACAGTGAGATACCATATCATGCCAGTCAGAATGGTGATTATTAAAAAGTCAGAAAACAATAGATGCTGGTGAGGCTGTGGAGAAATAGGAACGCTTTTACACTGTTCATGGCAATGTAAATTAATTCAACCATTGTGGAAGACAGTACAGCCATTCCTTAAGAATCTAGAGACAGAAATGTCATTTGACCCAGCAATCCCATTACTGGGTATATACCCAAAGGAATATAAATCACTCACTATAAAAACACATGCACATGTATGTTTACTGTAGCACTGTTTACAATACCAAAGACTGGAATCAACCCAAATGCCCATCAGTGATAGACTGGATAAAGAAAATGTGGTATATATATACCATGGAATACTACACAGCCATAAAAAGGAATGAGATCATGTCCTTTTCAGAGACATGAATGAAACTGGAAGCCATCATCCTCAGCAAGCTAACAGAGAAACAGAAAACCAAGCATAGCATGTCATCACTCATAAGTGGGAATTGAACACTGAGAACACATGGACACAAACAAGTGAACAAGACACACCACAGTCTGTTGGGGGGTGGGAGGTGATGGGAGGGAACTTAGAAGATGGCCCAATAGGTGCAGCAAACCACCATGCCACATGTATACCTGTGTAACAAACCTGCACATTCTACACATGTATCCCATTTTTGTTTTTGTCTTTTTAGAATAAAGAAAAATAAATAAATAAATGATTCCATTACTGGGTATATACCCAAAGGAATATAAATCATTGTATTATAAAGATACATATACACATATGTTCATTGCTTTTCTTATTCACAATAGCAAAGACATGTAATCAACCCAAATGCCCATCAATGATAGATTAGATAAAGAAAATGTGGTACATATACACCATGGAATACTAGGCAACCATAAAAAAGAAAGAGTCATGTCCTTTGCAGGGATGTGGATGAAGTTGGAAGCCATTATCCTCCAAACACCACATGTTCTCACTTATAAGTGGGAGCTGAACAATGAGAACACATGGACACAGGGAGAGGAACAACACACACTGGGGCCTGTTGGAAGGGGATTGGGGAGGGAGAGCATCAAGATAAATAGCTAATAAACGTGGGGCTTAATACCTAGGTGATGGGTTCATAGGTACAGCAAACCATCATGGCACACATTAACCTATGTAATAAACCTGCACATCCTGCACATCCTGCACATGTATCAAATACACACACACACACACACACACACACACACACACACACACAAACATGGAAGAAAAGGAAAAAGAAGAAAATTAGGCATTGTTTCTTTCATCTTCCTATAATAGGTATGTAGGTGTAGCATAAGTGAATGAAAAGAATTAGAGTAATCTCATTTCTAACACAACTGTATCAAGATATTTCAAATGTATTTAAAAGATTCTGAGGCTCAGATACAATTAAGAATTGGAGAAGAAATCATATTAACGTTTATGGATACATAGATGGCTTCTGTTTAAAAATACGTTTCTTGCAGTACCTTTTAGAAAATGTGACTCTTTTAATCCAAACAATAAAAAAAATTCACCAGCCAAGATTTGCCAATATACTGACTTTCATTTAGACAGAGAATCTCTCTAAATCTGTTTTTTCATATTTAAAACTCAGATGATTTTATCTAGCCTATTCCCTACACAGATTGCACAGATTGGTTCTGAGGATAAAATGAGATGATGTATTTAAATCAACTTGTAACCTGCCACATAACTTTTTTTTTTTTTTTTAAGAGATAGGGGTTTCACTCTATCACCCAGGCTGGAGTACAGTAATACAGTCATAGCTCACTGCAGCCTCAAACTCCTGGGCTCAAGGGATCCTCTTGCCTCAGCTTCCTGGGGAGCTTGGACTACAGGTGCACTCCACTACGTCAGGCTCCAAATCACTTAGGGCACACAAACAATAATTAGGCAATATATCAACAATTAACATATAACATTATATATATAATATGTAAGACAAAAAATTCTATGAAAACTCATGAATAACACAAATTGGGAGGGAAGTGATGAGGTAGCTCTGACCCTCGGGAATCAGAGTACCTACTATGTGCCAGAGACTAGGCATGCTAGTATTTTATGCATGTTACATCATTTAACCCTCCACATTATATCATTTAGCCCTCCAATAGTGCTATTTTTTTTCTTTTTATTAAAGAGAAAGGCTTAGAAGATTAACTTTTCTAAGGTCTGACAACAATAAATGGTAAATCTAAGTCTTATTTATTTACTTATTCATTTAACAAATAATTAATAAGCATCTATGGTATGTGAGACAATGTCCCAAAGACGATCAGTGAAGTCTTATGTCAAAGATGTTAAGGCTGACATGTTGTTAGACACCTAAGTGTAATTGTCAAGCAGGCAGTGAATACATGAGAGAAGGCAACATTTGGGTAATTGCCTAAAGGTAGCCAGGGAGTTTGGCGAGCGGACATCTGAGGGGAAAGCACTTAAGGGAGAACAAAGAACAAGCAGAAAGGCCCTCGGATGAAAGGCTGATGTGCGAGGCTACGTGAGAAAATGGAAGAGCACCAGAGATGAAATCAGGACGGCAAAAAGTGGAGAAGGGAAGATCGTACTTGACCTTGTAGATCATAGTCAGGTCTTTAACACTTAATGATAAGAAAACAAGGCTTTATTTCTAAGAGGCCATGTTTTAATGGATCACTTTGGCTTACTACACTGAGAACAATCAAGAGAGGAAACATAGCCTGATTAGAACACATCTTCAACAATCCAGAAAACAGAAGGTAGCAACTTGTACAAGTGGGATGACTGTAGAGGAATGAGAAATTGTAAGATTCTCAAAGGGGCTGAGCCTACAGGACTTGCAGATAATTTAATGTGGGGTGTAAGAGAAAGAAAGGAGTCAAAAATGACAGCAAGATTTGCAGAACAACTAGAAAGATCAGTTGCCATTAACTTTTGGGAGGAAAGAGTTAGATTGGAAATATCAGGAGTTTAGATTTGGACATAGTAAGGTTAATATTCTTACTAGACATTTAAGTATATTTGTCAAGTAGGAAGTTGGATATATCAGACAGGAGTTTGAGGGAAGAGTCTGGGTTGGAGAAATAAATTTGGAATCCATCAATATATAAATTTAAATTCCAGATCTCATTGATTCCTAGCTCCTAACTGTTGAGAGCAATTTTCCACTGCATTTTTCAATTTTTGTTTAGCAAATATCCTTGGAAACAAGAAAGAGTGTCTCCCTTTAGGTCAGAGACCAGATTTGTCTCCTGATCGAGACAATAAAGATATTGTCTCCCTCAGGAACAAAAATTGGATATGTTGACTTAAAACATGCAGCTCCTTATCAGATTAGCTTCCCAAGCTCAGTGCTTCTCAGTTGCGACACAAACCCACTGTGTGTGCAACGTCCACCAGGGCCTCACTCTGCATCCCAACATGAGCTGAAGAAAGGGCAAGGGAAATAGCGCAATCCTAAAACCCATACTGCCTAATGTCCCACGAGTAAGAAACTGACTAAATCTATTCAGGCTCATTATTTCCTTACCAGCCAAATTTACAGAAGTGTGGAAAGTGAGTCGATCTAGCAGCTTAAATGTAGCAGCTGCTTAGGGACTGCTTGACCACGTAACAAAACCTGCTACTATTTTTGGTAATCTGAGAAAAATGGAACTTAATATTAAGGGACTAGAAAAGAGGTGGGACAGGGCAGAGACAGAATGGAAAAAACATTCCAAACAGAATAAACAGCATAATAAAGCATAAAAAAACACTATTAAGGGAAGCCAAAACTAAGCCTCCTAAAGCCTTCATACAGAGATCTTCTGCACATTATACCATAAACTTCTGTCTGAGGCTAAAGCTAAACTTACCTCTCCATATCATTATTGCCTATGTTAAACTGTCTAAGAATAAATAATCCCATTGAGGTACAAAGGCATTGCAGGTAAATTGGGTCAGGAAAGCTTATAAATCTGTCTTAAAAGTAATAAAAATTGTATCTCAAAACTAATCACAATAGCTCAGTACAAACAGCATATAGTGAGAGTGGAAAACTGAAGGAGATGGATATAGAGAGCCAAAAAAGAATTCAGGAGGGGTCTTTTATGCTCTGCTTTGAAGGAAGTTAAACTTTTTCTTGAGTTTTAATGAGAATCACTGAAAATTTTGTAACAAGGGCAGAGACATCCTCTGACTTGAAGTTTAAATATAAAATCACTTGGATACTAGAGAGAAAGTAGAACTGGTGAAGAAGAATTGAGATAGAAGCAATATACCAGTGAGGCTGTTGTTGCAGTAATCCATGCAAGCAATAAAATAGTTTGGTACAATGATGTTAAAAAGGGGTTAAAAGAAGGAGTCAAATCCAAAAGATATTTAGCAGTTAAAATCAATCAGCCTTGAATTTCAATAGATTAATTCCAACTGTAACTAAGAGAATAATTTGGGGTCATTTTCTTATGTAAAAAGAAGAGATTGGCACATTATTAGATAGGGTCCTCCAGAGAAATAGAACGAAAGGGACATATACAGATATGTAGAGAAAGATTTATCATGGGGAATTTGTTCATTTGATTATAAATCCTGAGAAGTCCCCAAATCTTCTTTTTCAAGTTGGAGGCCTGGGGGTCCTGTGGCATAGCTCCAGTCCAAACCCAAATCCTGAGAACCAGAGAAGCCAATGATGTAAGTCCCAATCCAAGTCTGAAGGCCTGAAATCAGGAGTGCTGATGTCCAAAGATGGAAGAAGACAGATGGCCCAGCTCATAAAGAGAGAACAAATTTGCCCTTCCTTGGGCTTTCTGTTCTATTCAGGTTCTCAGTGGCCTGGGATAATGCCCACTCATTGGTGAGGGCCATCTCACTAATCCAAATGCGAATCTCTTACAGAAACATCCTCATAGTCAAACCCGGAAATAATGTTTTATCAGCTATCTGGGCATCCTTAAGCCTAGTCAAGTTGACATATAAAATAACCTTCACAACACAGTTGCTACACTCTTGTCAGAACTCTGTGTTGCAGCACTCCCTCTTTTTCAAGGAGTAGCCTTGAGCATCATATTTTCAAATAGCAATGTTCATAACAGGTGGTAAAATAAGCCCTCTGCACAGGCATCTGTTTTTTAATCATAGAGAAAGATCTTTCCCAGAAGACTTTAGGCTCACCTCCCTCAATGTCCGATTAATGAGTAACGGTAAAATGTCCATTTCTTACATGCAAGGAAAATGGAGAAAGCAAAATCTGGCCCTTCAGCCTCTAAAATAGGTGGCAGTTTCCAGCAATAAGAAGAGAGGGTTGAAACTGGCTGTTGTAGAGATAAGCCATAATGTCTCCCCGAGTAGCTGATCAGATGTGGAGGCTGAGAAAGAAAGTGAAATCCAAATTACTGCCTAGACACCTGGCTTGGGCCATTGGCCAGATGGTATTGCCATTCACTGAAATAAACAAAGAAATAGAAATGGATATGAGGTAAAGAGTGCTAAGATCTCTTTGAACACATTTGACTTTCCAGCTGGAAAGTCCAGAGCTTGGTTTCATAGGGATTTGGGGCTCAAGCTTGAGAGGAAAGCTAAAGTTTTAAATTTCAGACAATATAACTGAAGTCACAGAGTGGAAGTGTTTGTTCAGAGATAGTGTATTAAGTGAGAAGAGAGCCAAAGGGAGAATCTGGGAAAGAAAAGCCCATTTGAGAGATTTTTAAAAATTGAGAGATTAAAAAGGAAGTCCACAAAGGTTAAGAGGGAAAGCAGGAGAAAATAATATATTTAAATGGAAGAGAGTCAAGGGAACTAAATGCTTCCCAGAGATCAAACAGGAAGATAAAGAGTGCCCATCTATTTTAACAGTGAATATGTCATGGTAACTGTTGCCAAGCAAGAAAAATATCTATGAAGGTAGCTTTAGAAAAATTTTTTATTGTTGGTACTTGGTGGTTGTGCTGTTTATTTTTTAATAAGACCATTGTGAACCCATGAGGAGAGAGCTGGAAGACAAGAGAGCAAGAGTGAACTACAATAGCTATACAACTGTTATTTACAATTGTCAGGAAGTGTCTGTGCCTTGGATCTTTGTAGAACCAGCATGGTTATCTAACGAGTCTATCTCCTTCTCCCCAACATATAAAATACTAGCAGCCACTCCTCCAATTTCACCTTTTGCCTTTAATTGCCATTTTACTCTCTAAATAATACCTTTTCTTGTTCAAGGTTAACTTTGTTGACACTAGTTTGTTCACTACTCACAAAAAATGGAAAAAAATGAAATTTAAGGGACAAACTCTCTAAAGAAAAGCACAATTCCCATGGTAATAATCTGAGACAGAGTCCCAGTTCATATGGAAAAGTTGCTACTAAAGAAAATCTCCTAAAATTTTTGATCACTCTATTTTGTGTTTTCTTTTTGAATTATCTGTTAAATCTAACAAATGAAAATGGACACTATGTTTTATATTGTAGAAAACTTAAGTTTAATGTATTTTTAAGTAGTTTTTGCTGCCTGTTGCTGCTATTCTATAGAAGGGCATCCAGAGTGACCTGCTATCCATAAAGATGGACTAGAAAAAGCAAAACACACAGTTTATATGAAAATGCAGTAGGAATGCATAGCCTGTCTTATATCAGTTTCAATCACGCCCCCTTGTGTAAAAGTGTAGCATAGCAGCAACTTTCGTTTTAAAAGGAAATAACGTTGAATGCTGAGCACCTACTCTGTGCAGGCTTTACGATAAAGGCCAAGAATATAGGTGAGGCTAAGACCTACAAAGTCCCCATACTCATGAAAGTTATTTAGGACTCATTTTAATTACTCTGGAAGCTTAAAGTCTCTTCCAAAACCTCTATGAATATTAAGCATTTCATTGTATGTTACAAATAGTTTTATCAATTAAAGAGAAGTACTGTCAATAATTTCTTTAGCATATAATCTTAAATTATTTATTCAGTATGCCTCTAAACTTTTCTCTTTAGCATCCATTGGTAAATTTTAGAATACACCGATTTAGTTTTACAGCTATTTTTTTTACAAAGATATATTCTTCAATACAATACCTTATGACGTTTAATTCTAAATCTCTTATTTAATCTTAGTGTTAGTTGTCATTGAGAAGCATCTAAGGCTATAATTTCACATTTTATGATCCCAGGAAAACTTTATTAAATTACAGTCAAGAGACAGTGCTTTACTCTACGTTATTAAAATTGATATACCCTTAATCTCATTATATATTCTTACCATCTGCATTTTTATGACTCTTGTCTAAAGAAATCTTATGAATGTCTCAGTGCTGATATGAATTTTTCAAATTTTACTGTCTGGTATTTTTTGGCTTTTGAAATCAAAACTTCTTGTTTTAATTTAAAGAAATACTGACTACATTGCAATGGCAGCATACAAATGATGTTTTATGTTGCCCAGAATGAACCATCCTATAATAAATACAAATATGAGAAGATGTAAACCATGGTAGACAGGGTTAGTAAATTTAGATTTTAATAAAATACTTAAATCAATAATCACCCATGCTAGCTTTTGATTACACAGAGACTATTACTTCACCCCTAGCAGTTAAATCATCTTATCTCTGCATCAGGAGCTTGTTCCTTCATTCCGGCTTATGAACACTGCGCCTTACTCATTTAATCAATTATCCTCTTACTCTTTCAGTGATAACCCTTTATACTTCAGCGCTTGTAGGGAGGGGGTAATCTGGTTAAAGTTAGTCTTGCAAGTGGTGAGTTCAGCCTTTATTCCAACTTTATCAAACCTAAAATGACTGAAATAAACCTAAAATCTAATTAAAAATAATTAGCCTGCTATGCGAATATATCTTCAAGTCAGTTTCCCCATCTCTCCTTACAACCAGATAGCTGACTAAAAACCCAAATCACATTAACAATCTAAATGTTCCACTTTCCCTCTTAGACTGTACATTTTCTGTAAGAAATGGGTGCTGTGAGAATATTCCACTTTCCTGTAGGAAGGCTTTTGTCCCATCTGATTGTATTTTCAAACATCTGGCTAAAATTTGAAAATACACATCCCTACATGTGCCTCAGATACTGTTCTCTCAGGCACATGTAGGGATGTTTCCACAACCAGAAAATGCCATAATTCATGAGGTAAAGGTCAGAATACTAAGAAAGTTCTTAATTCTGTAGTGAGGAAAGTTAACCCTAAAATTACAAATGAAAGCTAATTAAACCCTTAGACACCCTGTATTGCTTGCCTTATCAATGGAGGCCCAACTCATGAGCCAAGAAACCTGATCTGAAACACATTCGCTCCTGCATGAGGCAAAATGTGCAGCAACACCTTTGCTCAGGAGCATGAAACCCATCTTGGAAGATATATTCAGCATCTCTGAGAGCCTTGCCATTATTCTTGAGGGTGCAGAGAACAAAACAAGGCCACATCCTTTCTCCCATGCATTATGGTACATGTGTATCAGTCAGCAATAGCTACAATGATGTGCAACAGGTGATCTCAAAGCTCAGTCACATTAGAACTAGTAGAATAAGGAAAGAGAGAATTAAGGTTATTTTTGCGGTCAGTATGCCACAATATGGCAAGTAATTATTTCTATAAAATAGAATTATTTCTTTAATTTTATAAAATCTTCTTTCTGAATCAATCTGCCCTTATTTTTGCTTCTATTACATAATCTGAACAAAAAAATTAATACACACACATGCACATATAAATTTTCTGGGTACCCCTTACCAATATACATGAGTTCACTCATGCCAATCCACATTTCTGCAGTTTCTACTTCTAGCACCAAGATTCTCCAAGATTTTGACTGACTTCTCATCTAGGGGCTTACAAATGTTTTCAATTTCCTTTTACATAATTCAGACAAGAGAAATGAAATACAAAATATTAAGAAAGACATTAATTTTCCATTTATATGAAACTTACAAATAACATCTTTTTATTTCCTGAGAAATTTGAACTTGATTCCATGAACACAGTATTTTTCAATCAGGTGTTATGCTTAACACAGTTACAAATAATTGCTGATAACGACTTTTTAATAAAGATCTCTCTAAAAATGTAATAGTCACCCTTTGAGAGAACAAACAAGTTGTAATAACTGGAAGAAGAAAATGTATTGCTCTTCCATCAACCACAGAAAGTCATTTTTCAGCATTGAGCAGAATTTGGGAAATGAGATTTTATCTAATTATATTTGAAGAACCCAACTATTCTTTAAATTCAGCTAAGATCATGCAGAGGGATTGGATTTACCCTCTTGACTTTAAAGAATGGGACAAAATACATTAAACAACATCTTCAAAAACATTGGACATTGAGCAGTGAAGGACAGAATTCCTGAGTGATGAGAAACAAAAAAGTAAGCCCTACAATTGTCTTAGATCAACATCTACAGAAAGTTTCCATGTTGTAGCACAGGGTGAGGGAACTCAGAAACCCACTGTCTCTCTGTTGAGAGGACAGAACTAGGAGTCCAGGGAAGCCAAGATGGCTAAGTTTGTGAGGCAAAGTACCAAAAGAAGAGAGCTGCACAGAACGAGAACTCTGGAGATCTGAAGAGTGTTCCCTGGAGCATTCAGCTGAGTATTGATCAGCACAAGTATATGAGGAAATTATGTGAGGCTAGGGAGAGAGATACCTGAAAGTTCAGAGAGAACAGTATCTGAGGCACATGTAAGGATGTTCCCACAACTAGAAAACACCATAATTTATGAGGTAAAGGTTAGAATACTAAGAAAGTTCTTAATCCTGTAGTGAGGAAAGTTAACCCTAGAAAAAAGCCCTGCTCTAATCCTACCTAAAGAAGCATAAAAACAAGACTGAAATGCACCAAACTGTTTCCTAATAGTTCTAAGTAACTTAGCCATGTCCCAGAACAAATCTCAAGGGTATTTTTAGGAAAACGATAATATTCAGCACTCAAAAATTGTGAAATTCACAATGTGACTATCAAATGGAAAATTACCAGCAGGCGAAGAAGCAGAAAAATATGAACAATAAGAGAAATAAAAATTGATCAATTGAAAGATAATCAGAAATAACACACACGATATAATTAGTAGATAAGAACATTAAAACATTTATCATAACTCTATTCCATGCTTTCAAAAAGTTAAAGAGAAAATTTTTCAAAGGAAAACCTGGAAAACGCTATCAAAATCAACTTTTTCAGAATTCCAGATATTAACAAAAGACTTGCAGAAACCTGGGGATGACTTATTCAATAAAAGTGGCTAAATATTTGTAAGAACAGTGAATTTTGGGGTGTTTTAGCATACCCTAGGCACACCCTCACCCCCCAGATCAGTGGCAGATACAGGGATGCAGCACTTTCAAAGCCTCATTTCCAAAGAATAGCCATACTTAGCCTGTTTGTTTAAGACAGAAAAACTCTGGAAGAATTCACTGAAAGACTTTTTTTTATTTTGCCCAACTCAGAACTCATCTAGTGTTAAAGTCACTACCAATAGGAAGGAGGCATTTGCCAAAATTCTTAATAGGCAAACTGTTTAGTTGCTGCTGGCTGAGTTGATGGTTAATACTTGGGACAAATAACAAATTAACCAAAAAACATGGAAAGGCTGGGGAATGAGATATCATTGGAGACTTGAAAAACTCCAACATGTTCTTTGGAATCTAGAATGTCAAACACAGGCACAGGCTGGTGTACATGCTCAAAAAAGACCTGAGAAGACCCCAAGCTCTCACCCATGGCTGACCTGTAGGCTCCGTGCAAGGAGGAAGTAAAGGCTAAAGTAGAGTTGTAAACTGCCTGTGTTGCAGGTGTGTCCCAACACCCATCCGTACACACACACAAACACACACACACACACACACACACACACACACACACAGAATCCCTCAGTGAGGACCGGGAAATTAGACATTTAAGAGTATATCTGTGTAATCATTACCTGACCATTAGGCTAACAGAACAGAGATTTCTCAGTGGCCACACACATGAAAGAATTTACTTGTGACTTTTGGGCAGAAAAGTTACTAAACAAACAAAGAATAACTACAAACAGCAGCAAAAAACTCTGGGTGGAAACTAGAAAAAGAAGAGAAAACTAAAGTGAAAGCAAGCAGAAGGAAGGGAATAATAAAGAGGAGAGCAGAAATAAAAGAAATAGGAATAGGAAAATAATGCAGAAAAATCAACAAAACCAAAAGTTGGTATTTTGAAAAGATCAACAAAACTGATAAACTTTTAGGAAAAAAAGATTCCAATAACTAAAATCAAGAATGAAAGAGGGGATATTGCTACCAACCTCACAAAAACTAAAAGGATTAAAAAGAGGTACACTGAATAATTATACACCAACAAACTAAATAATCTAGATGAAACAAATTACTAGAAATGCACAAAGTACCAAAACTGACTCAAGAAAGAAAATCCAAATAGATTAACGGTAAGTAAAGAGACTAAATTAGCTATCAAACAGCTTCTAACAAATAAAAAGCCCAGGCACAGACCATTTCACTGGTAAATTCTAAGAATTAACACTAGTTTTTCTCAACAAAGAGAGGAGGGTAAACTTTCTAACTCATTCTATGAGGCCCATATAATTCTGATACCAAAGCCAGACAAAGACGTCAAGAAAACTACAGATTAGTGGCATTATAAACACAGATGTTAAAATCCTCAGCAAAATACTAACAAACCAAATCTAGCAACATCTAAAAAGAATTGTATATTACCAAATGAGATTTATCCCAGGTATATAAAGTTAGTTCAATATAGGAAAATCAAGATAAACACCATTTAATAGACTAAAGCAAAAAACCCAATAGTTGTCTCAACAAACACAGAAAAGTACTTCACAAAGTCCAATACACTTTTATTTTAAAAAGCACTCAGAAAACTAAAAATAGAAGGGGACTCCCTTAAACTGATAAGTGGCATCCATGAAAAACACAAAAACATTATGCTTTAGGGTGAAAGACTGAAAGCTCTTCTCCAAAATTAGGAGCAAGACAAGGATGTCTTGTATTAAATATTGTTGTTGAGGTTCTAGCCAGAGCAAATAGCATGAAAAAGGAATAAAAGTCACTCAAATTGGAAAGGAAGTGAAACTATAACTATATATAATCTTAACATATAGAAAATCCTTATACACACACACACACACACACACACAACTATTATAGCTAATAAGTTAGTTCAGCAAAGTTGAAGAATATAAGACTAATATCTAAAAATAAGTTGGTTTTTTATCTTTGTTTGTTTTGCTTATTAACCCAGTTTTGGCTTTATTTTTGTATTTTTTAAATACAGTTTAATTGAGCAAGGAATTATTTGCAAATCTAGAAGTACTGGCTTTATTGAATGTTTTAGGCACCAAGATCTTTGACATGTGAGTATTTTCATTTTGTTTTGCCTTGTTTTTTTTTCTTTTTTTTTTTCTTGCTGTTGTTTTTAAAATAATTTCAACTTTTTATTAGATTAAGGGGTATATGTGTAGGTTGTTATTTGGGTATATTGAGTGACATTGAAGTTTAGTGTATGAATGATTCCATCATCCAGTAAGCATGGAACACAATGGTAGTTTTTCATTCCTCCCTCCCCAAACTAGAACCCAATGTCTATCTTTCCCATCTTTATATCTATGTGCACCCAAATGTTTAGTTCCCACTAAATGAGAACATGTGATATTTGGTTTTCTGTTCCTGCATTAATTTCCTTAGGATAATGGCCATCAGATGCATTCACATGGCTGCAGAGAATGTGATATCGTTCTTTTTTATGGATGCCTAGTATTCCATGGTGTTATGTATCACATTTTATCTATCCAATACCCCATTGGTGAGCACCTAGTTTTATTCCATGTCTTTGCCATTGTGAATAGTGCTGTGGTTAACATACAAATGCATGTGTCTTTTTCAGAAGAAAAATTTAATTTTCTTTCATTATATACCCAAGTAATGGGATCGCTGGGTTGAACAGTAGTTCTGTTTCAAGTTCTTCGAGAAATCTTTAAACTGCTTTCCATAGAGGCTAAACCAATGTAAATTTCCACCAACAGTGTATAAGCATTCCCTTTTCTCCATAGCCTTACCGGCATCTGTTATTTTTTGACTTTTTAATAATAGCTGCTCTGATGGGTGTGAGATATTTCATTGTGGTTCTGAAAAATCAGTTGTTCTTATACATTTGTAAAGAACAATGTAAATATGAAATTAAGAAAACAATTACCTTTACAATAGTATCAAAAAGATACTTAGGAAGCAATTTAATCAAAAAGGTTTAAGACTTGTATGCTGAAAACTGCAAAACATTGCTGAAAGAAATTAAAGAACAGTTAAATAAGTGGAAAGACATCCTGTGTTCATGGATTAATTAACTTAATATAGTTCAGATGGTAATATTCACCAACTGATCAATATAGTCAGTATAATTACTATAAAATTCCAATCGCCTTTTTTTTTTCCAGAAATGGTCAAGCTGATCCTAAAATTCACATGGAAATGCAAGGTATCCAGAATGGCCAAAACAGTCTTCAGAAAGAAAAACAGACATGGAGGACTCACATTTTCTGACTTCGAGCTTTACTACAAGTTGATCTTAATCAAAATATTGTGGTACTGGCATAAAGATAGACATGTAGCTCAATGGAATAGAACTGAGAGTCCATGTTTCTAGGGTCAACTGATTTTCAGTAAGTTTGCCAAGACCATTCAAGGGGGTAAAGAACAGTCTTTTCTATTTATGATGCTTTAACAATTGAATATTTACCTGTAAAAGAATGATGTTTGACCTCTACTACATACGATGCATAAAAATTAACTCAAAGACTTAAATGTAAAAGATAAAACTGTAAAACTTTTTATAATAGATCACAGGTGTCAATCTTCTTGACCTTGAGCATTGGAAGATTTGAAGTCACCCCTTCCCTTTTCTCCAAGTGTCAAGGAACCAGCTCCCACAAGCAGCTGCTCATGACCTGTCCCTTGACTCATCCCTTTCACCCCTGCTTCCTCAGCACCCTGTTTGGGCCACTGTGTAAGGCCACAAACATACCCTAAGTGTTATCCAGTGTAAACAGGATAATTCTCAAAAGCAGTGCTTATCAAGCTACCTGTGGTGAAGGAAACATTTCTTTTTATTTTCAGTTTTTCACAAACCAGTGCTTTTGTAAAGTATGATATAAGTGAATAACTGGAAAATAAAAGGAAAAAAGACACAAAATAGAAGCCCAAATGTTTCTAGTTACACAGCGAGCACGTCAAAATCATGATATCTGAAGAAAAAGTAGATAAACTGGACTTCATCAAACTGAAAAATGTTTTTCCTTCCAAAGACAGTATCAAGAAAGTGAAAAATAAATCACAAAATGGGGGAAAATATATCTAGATCATATATCTAATAAGGGTCTACTATTGAGAACATATGAAAACCTCTTATAATTCAACAGTAAAAAACCAAATGGCCCCATTTAAAAATTAACAAATATTAGAATAGACAGTTCTCCAAATAAGATACCAAAATAGCAATAATCACATGAAGATGCTCAATATCATAAGTCTTTAGAGAAACGCATATTCAAATCACATTATACCCACTAGAATCACTATAATAAAAGAGATACAAAATAAGTCTTGGCAAGGGTGTGAGAAATTTTTAACCCTCATACCTTTTTGGTGGAATATCAAATGGTATAGTTACTGTGAATACAGTTTGGCAGCTCTTCAAAAAGTTAATCATGTAGTTACCATATGGCCAAGGAATTCCACTTCCAGGTATATTTCTAAGAGAACTGAAAATATATGCTCATACAAAAACTTTTGTTTAAATGCTCATAGCAGCCGGAAAAAATTCAAATGTCTATTAACTGGGAAGTAGATAAACAAAATGTGGTATGTCAACACAATGGAATATTACTCTGCAATAAAGTGTGATTATGTACAACATGAATGAAGCTTGAAAATATAGTGCAAAGTGAAAGAAACAAGAGACAAAGGCCACATATTGATTCCATTGATATGAAATATCCAGAATAGGCAAATTCACAGAGAAAGGAAGTATACTAGTGGTTGCCAGGAGATGAAGTAGGGGAAGGAGAATTGGAAGTGACTGCTAACAGGTGATGAGGTCTCTTTTGATGTGGGAGTAGGGGACAGAAATAGAAAAATAGAATTAAATAGTGGTGATGGTTGCACACCATTGTGAATTACTGAAAGTCACTGAATCATATACTTTAAAAGTGTAAGTTTATGGTATGTGAATAAAATCTCAATGAAAATTATATAATAGATAACCAGAATAATCCTGTATTTATTCAATAAATTGGACTTGTAGTTGAAATTTTTCAAATAAGAAAACTCTACATACAGCTTCTCTAGTGAATTCTATTAAGTATTTAAAGAAGAAATAATATTATTATTAATTCAACACAAATTCTTCCAAAACACTGAAGTAGAGGGAAAATTTCTTAATCAATTTATGGTTTGTAATTACTATGATACTAAAACTAGACAAAGACTTCACACACAACAAAAAACCTAACAAGCAAACAAAAAAAATATGGACTTATATACCTCATACACATAGGGGTAAAAGTTTTAAACAAAATTTTAGCAAATTGAACCCTACAATAAATGTATAAGACAAACCCTGACCAAGAAAAACAATGTCCAAATAGAATTTTCCCCAGCAATACAAAGTGTACTCAACATTAAATACACCAACATGATAGAATGGAAAACCATATGACCATTTGAATAGATACATAGAAAGTGTTTGACAAAATTTAACATCCATTGTTGATTAATAAAACAACTATCAGCTATTAGTGAAATGTCTGATACTGAGTCTGAGTAGGAAAAACACAAGATACACTTGGAGTCATTTTGTGTTGGAGTCTTCCTGCTGTATGGTCAAGCATCACTTAATGATGGGAATACATACTGAAAAATGCATCTTCAGGTGATTTCATTATAGTGTGACTATTACACAGTATATGTATATAAACCTAGTATATGTACACAAACTATACATATATGGTATAGCCTATTGCTCCTAGACTACATACCTGTACAGCATATTACTGTACTGAATACTGTAAGCAATCATAATACAATCATATATATTTACATATCTAAACAGAAAAGGTATGGTAAAAAAAAAGCATAAGAATTAAAAAATATTAACAGTACACCTGTATAGGACACTTACCATGAATGGAGCCTGCAGGACTGGAGGTTGCTTTGGGTAAGTCAGTAAATGAGTGGTGAGTGAATATGAAGAACTAGGACACTACTGTCTACTACTGTAGATTTTATAAACAGTGTACACTTAGGTTACACTAAATTAATAAAACAATGTTTTTTCTTCAATAATAAATTTACCTTAGTTTCCTATAACTTTCTTGATTTATATTTTAATTTTTTAAAAACTTTTTGGCTGGGTGCGGTGGCTTACACCTGTAATCCCAGCAATTTGGGAAGCCAAGGCATGCAGATCACGAGGTCAGAAGATCAAGATCAGCCTGGCTAACACAGTGAAACACTGTCTCTACTAAAAGTACAAAAATTAGCTGGGCTTGGTGGCACGTGCCTGTAGTCCCAGCTACTCGGGAGGCCAAGGCAGGAGAATTGCTTGAATCTGGGAGGCGGAGGTCGCAGTGAGGCGAGATTACATCACTGCACTCCAGCCTGGGCAAGAGAGCCAGACTCTGTCTCAAATAAAAAAAAACCAAAAAAACAACTTTTTGACTCTCATAATAACATTAAGGTTAAAACACACATTGGACAGCTGTCCAAAATATTTCCTTTCTTTATATCCTTAAGACTAAGGATATAAAAAATAAGTTTTTTTAATTTTAAAATCTATTTTTAAAGTTTTTCTCTTTTTAAATTTTTTGTTAAAAATGAAGACACAAATACACACATTAGCCTAGTCCTATACAGGGTCAGGATTATCAACATCTCTGTCTTTCACCTTCACATCTTATCCCACTAGAAGTTCATCAGGGGCAATAACACACATGGAGCTGTCATCTATAAAAACAATGCCTTCTTCTGGAATACCTCCTGAAAGACCTCCCTGAGGCTGTTTTACAGTTAACATTAAAAAATATAAATAGAAGTAATGCACTCTAAAATAATTATAATGAGTATAATAGAGCAAATATATATACTAGTAACATAGTCATTTATTATCAAGTATTATGCTCTGTACCTAATTATATGTGCTAGACTTCTATGAGATTGGAAGCACAGTAGGTTTGTTTACACCCATGTAGCCACAAACACAAGTGGTGTTGCTTTACAACTTTACATTTACTACAATGTCGCTAGGTGATAGGAATTTTTCAGTTCTGTTATAATCTTATGGGACCATTGGCAAATATCCAGTTCATTCTTTACCCAAACTTCCTTATGTGGTACATGACTGGAATTCAAGACTATAATTCAATCTCCACCTTTCTGCAGCATTCTTCCTAAAACACATATGTTCTAGTCTCTTATCTTTAATTCATAAAGCTAAGTGACTCCCCATTGACTGAAACACAAAGCTTAAATTCTATGCATAGCCTACAAAGTACTTCATTTTACCTCGATCTTTTTTGTAGAGATGGTCTGGCTATGTTGCCCAGGCTGGTCTCCAATTCCTGGGCTCAAGCCATCCACTGGCCTTGGTCTCCCAAAGTGCTGGGATTACAGGTGTAAGCCACCCAACGTAGCCAAAAATCACTTTTGCAAACTTACTCAAGGTTATAGTACTAACAAATCTGTCTATTACCTGTGTGTGAGCAATGTTGTTTGAAGCAAAATCAACAAGAATGTAAGAGGAGTCATTTCATCTAAAGAAGTAGGCTGGATTTACAACTCAGGTGCAGAACTTCATATAGCGAATTTGAGGACGCAAGGTTTTACATTTTTTTTAACTAGTAGTTTCCAGGGAAACAGAACGTTCAGTGAAGATTGTATTGTTCCTAACAGAACCCTAAACATTGTTCTTAATGGAAGTGTTCCTAATGGAATATGGTGAAGACACATCACCCCTCTACTTTTGAGTGATTGCTGCTGTCTTAACAGTAACTTCCACAGCCCTACTTCCTTCCTTCCCACTCCTAGATAAAGATCTGTGGTACCCAGCTCAAAGCTGATTCCAGCTACCCCTATCCCTTTCTTAGACTCATTCAACAAAAGCCAGTACTCTATTATAGTCCCTATTTTCTCTTACTGAGAGCTCCCGGATTTCCCATGATACAGTTTGCTCTTCTGCAAACTTGACTTTGATGAGTTTTTGGACCCAAGACGCTTAGCTGTCATTGCGTTTGCAAATATGCATTAAAGAGCTTGGGATAGAGAGATAAATGGATTCATAAATTGCAAATGTATTCATGTTGCCAAACAGCAACAAACTATACGTGAACACTACGGTCCTACATACGAAATCTCATAAACCTAAAGAATCTACTGCAATCCCTCTCTGAAAGATGGAGAGCGGGGAAACAAAGTAGCGGTAAACCGATGACCCAGAAACTGCGATCTTCCAAGCCGGAAGAGCGCACTGCCGCACAGAACTCTAACCTACCTCCTCCCTTCTCATTTCAGGCGCGCTAGAGGCATCGCGCATGCGCAACTCCCACTGGCCGCGCCGCGGTTCCTTCCTGCGCCTCTATCTGCATCCGGGTCTGTGTGATTTGCGCTCCACTGGCCCGCCGGGGTCGCTCGAGGGTGGTTGGGTGTTGCCTGTTCCCTCTGTTCCAGCGTCGGAGGAGTCGGTGGGTTAGCCGGTAAGTTTAGCGGGGAGGCTGCCCAAGAAGGGGACTGAGGCGGGGAACCCGGCGGCGACTTCGCCCTGTGCAGGCTTTGTGCCGAGACGGGGACGCCGGGCCGGGGCGGAATGAGGTCTCAGGAGCCTCGAGGCTTGGGGCGCGTGGAGTCCCCGGCCCTGCCCCTCGCGGACCTATTTGTCCTCTCCGGATTTGGGCCTCCGGGAGGAGGCGTCCCTGTTCTGTCCTCTCTCGGGGCTTTCTCCTGACACCTCTCCCTACACTTGTTAAAAATTCCTTAACAGTCGTCCTCATTTGCATTCGCTACGGTTTGCCGAGTGAGGGCCCGGCAGCTGCGCAGCTGAGAGGGGTCTGCCGTCCCCGCTTCCCGGGCAGGAATCGCAGCCTTCTCTGCTGCCTGTCGTCCCTCATCGAGTCGTTCCCACACGCGAGGCCAGGCCACCCTTACACTGTCAGGCCAGGTCAGGTGGAGTAGGGAAAAGCTCGGAGCAGAGGATCTGCAAGTGCAGATTCTGGTGCTGGCCCCGCCATTAACTAGCTGTGTAACTTCAGGGGTGTAGATGTTGCCATCCAGCTTTGAAGTTTTGCGATTTATATTCAGCAGCTATTTTTCCTAGCGATGCACATCCAAAATGAATCAGCACCTGAGGGAAGAGGAGGGAAGGGTGGTGCTCTGTTGGTTTTTGATGCTGAATTGTCGTGATGCCAGGGAATTGCGTAAGACCTCGTAGTTTGGATCTCTGAGGATTCGCAAAACCTGGAAAAATCAGATCTTAAAATCCTAAATAAATGTGGTGGAGAAATCGTTTTTTCCTCTAAGTGAGGGGATTCATTTGGGATTTTTGGAGGTGAACTCTGCACCCTCCAGAGAGTTTAAGAAAACAAAAAGTTGCCTGTACCTTGGTCTGAGAGACTTGCTTGAACTTCGTTTCAATGAGGTGTGTAGTGTTCTTAACCAATTTCACCCTAATGATGAGTATCGCCTGTGATAATTTGTAAAAGCGGAGATTATTTGGACTTCATTTCAGATCTTTTGAAACACTGTCTCTAGGGAGAGGGACCTGAGAATCTGTATTTTTAACTAGCATTCTAAGTGATTCTAAACCGATAATACAACTTTGGCATATGGGTCTTTGAGTCAGATACACTTAGTTTTAAAGCCAGCTCCCCGGGCCACATTTTAACGTCAGCTATAAACTTCTCAAAGTTGCAATTTTCTTTCTTTTTTTTTTTTTTTTTCCCGAGACGGAGTTTCGCTCTTGTTACCCAGGCTGGAGTGCAATGGCGCGATCTCGGCTCTCCGCAACCTCCGCCTCCTGGGTTCAGGCAATTCTCCTGCCTCAGCCTCCTGAGTAACTGGGATTACAGGCACGTACCACCATGCCCAGCTAAGTTTTTTTATTTTTAGAAGAGACGGAGTTTCACCATGTTGACCAGGATGGTCTGGATCTGTTGACCACGTGATCCACCCGCCTCCCGAAGTGCTGGGATTACAGGCGTGAGCCACCGCACCCAGCCGCAGTTTTCTATATCTGAAGAATAAGGATAATGATTTCAACCTCAGAGACAATTAAGTGATTTTAAGCCCTTTTGACAATGGCGTTCTTAATCATTTTTGTGTCTACAGAAACTAGTATAGTGTTTAGCATGTAATAGGTCTTCAAGTGTGTGTTGAACTGAGAAAAATAGCATGACCAGGACACAGAAGACAGTGGAATGCTCTAATGCTTCTTGTCCTCCTTACCTTGTTTTTTCATTTTATTAACAATCAGTTTGCCCTATATTCTTGTTAGAAGTAAATACATCATTGATGGTCTTTACAGCCAATAATTGTTTCTGATTATTTGGTTTAACTCTAAAATTGTTTTTGACATTAGATTATGGATATATTTAAATGGAGACTGAGTCTATTTGTTGGACTGAATTTATGACTGTGTAATTTATTTTCTGTAAATAAATAGTTGTTACCGGGCCAGAATTCTAGATCATGGTGATCATAATTTTTTGTTGTTGTGTCAGAATTCAAAACTGTTGTCTTCTTAAAGACATTTAGATTCCATACATTCATTATAAGAAGACCTTTTACTCCCATTAATTTAGAAAATTTGACTTATTACTCTGTAAAGTATGTGGTTACAAAACTCAGGAATGCTGAAACAATACTATAAAAGGCTTGGTATTGGTAACTGATCCATTTAAATATAAAACTAAGAATTAAAATCTAAGAATGATGGGAATTGTTGTTATAGAATGTAGTGTGTTACAAGGGGACATTTATACACTATGTGTGGTAGTATAAATTATTTCAACTTTATAGAAAAGTGTATGGAGATTTCTCAAAGAACTAAAAATAGAACTATTTGATCAGGCAGTCTCACTACTGGGTATCTACCCAAAGAAAATAATTAATTATATCAAAAATATACCTACAGTCATTTTTATCACAGGACTATTCACAGTGAGGGAGTAGAATGGAGGCAGGGAACTTAAGGCCAATTTGTTTTGACTTCCTAAAGCCCAGTGAAACCCCATCTCCCCATGCCCAGGTAGCAAAGGATCAAAGGCTACTCTCCCTACAATACGCTGCCTTCCACCACCTCTCAAATGCAAGGGGAAAGTGCCTTGGATTCGCAGAGGACTACTTTGCTCAGCCCTACCTAATGATATGTAGGTTTTTAATTTTGAAGGTTTTTGCCGAATTGCCATACAGAGAGACTACAATACCAAAATCCACGGATGCTTAAGTCCCTCATCTTAAATGGCATAGTATTTAAAATAAATGCTTAGTATTCAAAAGAAAGACAAAGATGCAAACATCTTTTGTCCCTGAATATTTTCAGTCCCTGGTTGCTTGAATCCTCAAATATGGAATCCACAGAAGGCTGACTATACTTAAATGACCTAGCCCACTGCCTAAAACTCAGGGTCTGCTCAAAAGAGAACAGCTATTATTACTATTTTTAAAATTCAGATTGTATATGTGCATGTCCTTCTTAAGTAATGTACTTTTTAAAATCAACTGTATATTATGCTTCTGTTTCAGTGATCTATTTTATCTTTTATTATTTTGAATTATTAAATTTAAATAAATTATCTTTATTTATTATGTAAAGTGTTCTACAATGGACTTTCCTTAGGTTTGAACTTCTTATTCTGGAAGCTGTGCATCACCATAATGAGGCTTGTAATTCTTGATAACTATGACTTGGCTAGTGAATGGGCAGCCAAATACATCTGTAATCGCATCATTCAGTTCAAACCTGGACAGGACAGATATTTTACACTGGGTTTACCAACAGGTAATAAACTGCTTTTTCCATTTTAGATTCTAACGTTATCTAAATTTAATTCTGATTGAATTGTAGGGTTTCTCTTAGTAACATACTTTTCCCATTCATTTATTGCCATATCACTAATTGAACATCATAGTGTAAAAAGCCATAAAAATGCATATATATAAAATCTGTCTACAATTTGTTACTGGTTCTTATGTCAAAATTCAGTCTCACCTGTCACTCCAAAATGCAATAGGAAATATTGTAACTTAAGTGATATTCATATTTTTTATACATTTTCTAGTAGTCCTTTGTTTTGGGGAGCATTGCTTTTACCGTTCATACCAGTTTTTAGGTGATTGGCTTTCTTATTAATCATTAAGTGATACCTAAGGTATGTACTGTTACCTCTTAATTTAACTTCACCTGCTTTATACATTCTTACTAATACAGAAATTATAAATTATGTAATGCTTATTAGCGTTTATTCTTTAGTTCTATTATAGATGTATTACAAGTGAAAAGTATGTCGTCATTGCAGTTTAAGGAGAAGCATTAATTACATATTTTAGTGAATTCAGTTTTCCATTAAAGATTATCTTAAAAAATGACCAGGTGGTGTCATTTGATCTATGGCACTTTATTTGATATTATTGACCCATGATTTCCACAAAGAATATTAGACCTAGAACTAAAGTTGCTCCTTATTGACTACAAGGCATTTGTTCTATACCCCTGAGCCTTGGTTTTCTTACCTTTAAGAAGGATAAAGATTAAGATAGTGTATGTGTATACTGTATATACTCTATAAATTTATAGTTCCTATAAGTGTATTTTACTTAAAGACTATTTTCTCCTACTTCTCCTTTCATACATGCTGATTACATAAAAACTACAATTATAATTTTTTTTCACTTGAGTAATATCCATGCATGGTACTCTTTAAGTTGATTTTTTTGTTTTGCTTTTTCTCTTTTGGTCCAGGGCAGTAGATCTTGGTGAAAATGGCAAAAGGGGATTTTTTTTCCATTGGACACACCAGTACTACACCCTCAGCACCCTCAGTTCTGATATGTGAGCCCTTGTGGTTGAACGTGATTTCTGTACTGTTACCCTTCATTAAACTCAGCCTACTTCTATTAATGACATTATGTTAATTATGATGCAGAAAAAACAGTAATTTGAGTTGGGGATAGAAGGACTTAGAGAGTCTTAAATGTCAGCAGTGCTCAACATGTTTTTGTGTATTTAGATCTACAACTTTTGCTTTATTTTGGGTAGTATAACTGCTAGTAATATACCTGCCAAGCGAGTATCTCTGGAAAACTTTGTTGACATTTGCAATTACTCTCCTTCATTGACCATTGACAAGGTTAATTATGTCCTCTTCCCCCTCTTCCCCCACTGCTTTAAGACTTGAACATACAAATTGCTAGTATCAGGCTGTATTGTAATTATCTCCCTACCAAGCACAATTTCTGGACAATATCTGTTCAACTTTATATTTGCTCACATGATCTTAATGAGTGTGAACATTTTAAGGCCTCCATGCTGTGGGCCTGATCTGCTTCCCAAACTTAATCCCCACCATTCCCCTACACAGAACTGGGCTAGGCAGTTTTGACTACTTCCATTTCAAGAATAGGCTTGTAATTCTTGAACTTGCTGGATGCTGTGCTTTGCTTTCACTCATGTTCCTAGCATGTTATTTAATGGAATCTATATGAGCTCTGGCACCAGACCTATCTCAGTTTGAATCCCTGGTTTCACAGCCATGTGATATTTGGCAAATTTCTTAATCTTTTTGACCCAGTTATTCTGTCTTCAAAATTGGAAAGATAATGCCAGTTTCTCAAGTTTGTGAGCTTTACATGAGGCAATATATAAAAACACCAGCACAGCATCTAGCCACATGGTAGACAGATGTCATCATTGAACTTCCTGCTCAAGCTTTTGTCTGCTCTGAGTTACAGTTCCCTCTTTATGGAAATTGTATCCCTTCATCAAGACTGAATTGAAATGCCATTTTCTTTCATTGCTCTTCTAACTAGCAAGACTGTAGTCTTTTTTCTTTGATGTACTACAATACTCAAACTTACTTTATTTAGAATGTTTTTCCTTGTGTCATGGTTATTTTGTACTTGCTTATCCCTGTATTGTGAGTTCTTACAGGAAAGAAGTCTTAATCTTTGTTTTATATAAATCATAGTAGGTACTTGCTAAATTGTGTTAGTAAATGACCATTACTTACAAAGCAAATATTAAAACGAAGTTTCTTTAGTTTTTTTCTTCAGTCTTTTTTTAGCCACATTGATTACAAAATAGAAAATGAATGTTTTTGTCACCTCCATTGTGATAGCTCACCTTTTTATTCATATATCCTTCAATTGAGAGACTCCTATAACTCGTCTATTGACAATAAAAGAGAAAAGATATTCATTTATATTTCTAGAAAGGAAGAGGGAAAGCATAGTTATCCATCTTTTATACGAGTTTCATGTTAGTGGGCTATAGCTCATTGAGAAAGAATGGTAAAACTTGACTACATAATTTTTAAATTAATAATAGCAATTTAAAACAACATATGTATTTAGCTTTTAGAAAATCTATTCTTCTTCTGTGAACCAATGTGGTATTTATTTATAGCCTTGTCTATTATTCTGTCATCTCAAATGAGAGGCGATCTTTTTACTATTCTTGAATTTCCTTTGTATTTGTTTTTGTCAAATAGTTTTATCAGATTTCTGTATGATATTGAGTTGGAATTTTTTTGTGCAGCCTTTTGTTTTGCACTGTTTTGTTTTGTGATGGTGGGTTAACTAGGAATCAGTACTTCAAGTAGGATTGGGAGAGCCAGATAACTTGTTATAAGAATGCAGTCAATCTAGCCTTTCAGTTTGAAGTTAAAATGAAAAAAATGAAAGGTAACAAATTTAGAAAACAAAGATGAAGGCCATCCTCAAGTGGCTAAATTTATTTTGTCATATCATGAAGCATCATCTTTTTACATATCAACTATAATTTTATAAAACATGTAAAAAGAATTACATTATAAAACAATAGAATCAAAAGCTCAGATGAAATATCACAAGCCAAGATCCTCCTTCCTATAAGTTCTGTCTATCTTAAACAAATCACTTCTTTTTCTCACCTTACACATTTTAGCTGATACATGCTGAAGATATCAAAAGATGAGGGACTCCGGTTAAACAGCTGTAAGGCTAAAGTCCCTCACTCAGTCTTTGCCACTTTCAGATTCTATTTTGAAAGTAGTGGCAATATTTAAATTTAGCTCTGGTTTCCCTTTTGATTTCAGTAAATGGTCAACACTTGACCTATTTATATATCATTTGTGCAAGAACTCAAGATTTTTTTCAGAAAGGTAGATCTTTAAAAATTCAAACATATACTCTAGAAGTTTCTAATATTAGAATTTGTAATAGTAATTCCCAATACCCAACAACTCAAGGATAATTTTCCAAACTTTAATTTTTATTTACGGATTTCCAGCTTTATTCAGCAAATTATAGTTTACCAAAATTTCAAAGTACTTGTTAATTGATTATGTATTTAAGTGAATAATTGCCTAATCAGAAATACAGAATATTAAGTAAGAAAAGGATAGGTAAAGTTAATAAAAAGTTTTTTTTAATGGATTATTAAGTCATGTTAGAAAATGGAATTTTTATGTCTTTTAGGGAGTACGCCTTTAGGATGCTATAAAAAACTAATAGAGTATCATAAGAATGGACACCTTTCTTTTAAATATGTGAAGACCTTTAATATGGATGAATATGTAGGTAAGCTGTACTTAAATATATTGAATATATTATTTGGATATGTTATATTTTGAATAAAATGAATGTAGTTTTAGAATATTAGTATATTTGAATTTATGTTTTGAATATAATATTAATGTATGAATATGTTTCTAGAATGTAATATACTGCCTTGAGATGAGGTTAGCAGTTTATATAAAAAACTGTATTTTTGTGATAGCAGCACAGAATAGTGGAAGGAATGAAGGACTAGAAATCAGAAGATCTGCATTCATCCTGGGCTCTGCCACTCAACAGTGATGTAACTTTAAGCCAGTCTACTCACATTTCTCATTCTGTTTCTTCTTAAGGAAGAGTTAAAACCAGTGTTGTCGGGATCAACTAAGAAATGTATATGTAAAAGTAATTAGTTAAGTATTTTTTCAAATAAAAAGCTATACTGGTAGCCCTGAAGTGTTTATAATTTATTGTCAACTTGCCTACCTGAAATCTACGATGCACAGAAACTGTCAAAATTTAAATATAGAAATACATATTTAATGGTAGTGTAAATGATAGCCAAAGAACTGCTGTGATCCCACATAATCTGCACATACAGGATGAATAGAGGAGGAACATGGCTGTCATTTCACTTGAATGTCTAATTAATTTTGAGCTTAACACATACGTCAGTTTCATTGGTTAAAATTTTGTGTGTTTGAGAAGTGGAGTATAGTGATTAAATGCACATGAACTATATGTGTTTGAATCCTAACTCCTTTGTAAACTATGGGACCTTTGGGAAAGAGGTCTGTGTTTCAATTGTTCACCTATAAAATGAGATAACAGTACTTCATAAGATATTTTATGAATTAATGCATACATTTAAGGTTATTAATACTGGGTATATAATCATATATTCCACATAAAAAGGCTTTTAAATTGAATATGGTATAGAGAAGTTAGAGATAGTAAATAGTGTTTATAACTTAAACAGAAAAATAAACTTTAAATTTATTTCTAGGAATTCTTATATTTTTAATAACTTCATCTTTAGGTCTTCCGAGAAATCATCCTGAAAGCTACCATTCTTATATGTGGAATAACTTTTTTAAGCATATTGATATAGATCCTAATAATGCACATATCCTTGATGGGAATGCTGCAGATTTACAAGCAGAATGTGATGCCTTTGAAAAGAAAATAAAGGAAGCTGGAGGAATAGATCTTTTTGTTGGCGGTATGTAAAAACCTTTTGTCATTAATTGTGAGTGTTTGAATTAGGGATTTTTAAACTTAAACAAGATATCTTCCCATTGTGTAATGTAAAGAGCACCTGTGGCTGTCTGTAATACCCATTTATTCTGCTACTGATTCCTATTTTACTTCATCTTTTTTAAAAAATAATCTTAAAAATTCTCATCTTAATCTTCAAATTGACAGCTGGAATTGTATACATTATGCCTTGAGAGGTAGATACCAATCCCCATTAAACTCTTACAATTACCACTTTAAACAGTTTACCACGTTTCAAAATGAGTAATCTGTTTCTTTACCTAAAGGATAGCTTCTTTTTACTATTTCATTAAAACTCCAGCCAGCCTGTTTATCAAATTACAGTTTAATCTGCATGAGGAACAGGTGGATTTTATCAGATGACTTTAATTGTTTCATCTTACTGAGTAATCAGTTAAGAATGATGGAAAACTTTTTAGTTAACAGCCTTAAGTTAATAGGAGTTAAGCTGTATAACTGTCATAATAAATTGCAAAATGAATGTTTAATTTATGGAATTTCACTTGTAATTTATATATGTGTGTGAGTATACATAATCTACAGTTAAAAATAGGAAGTTTTTTCTTTTGTAATGGCAACATGGTTTTCTATTATCAGTACAAACTATCACAGACAGCTAGCTCATTGCTGTCAGAATAGTATAACATCAGCTAAACTAAAATCAAAATTGTTTTTTGCCAGATTCTTTAATATTCAGCTAAAAATACTAACACTATAAATTATCTGTATATAACATAATTAATTTAATATAGAACACTGGTCAAAATTACATGAATTCCATCTTCAATAGAGCTGTACTGAGGTTAATTTATTCTTGAAGTGGCCAAGTATGGTTGAGATAGTTGATTATCTTTGGGGAAAGTTGGGTTTTAAAGTCAGACGTAAAATTGTATCCTGTTTTAGCCACTTAGTATCTGTATGACCTTGGAAAGTTTATTGAAGTTCAGTATAAGTACATCATTTGTATAAGAGGATTAATATTATCCTTTCCAAAATGTGTGAGAATTAATCATGTTGTAACATGTATAAAATGCCTTACACAGTACTTGGTATGTAGTTGGTAATCCGTAAGTGCTACTTCAGTCTTCTCTTTCTCTCTCAACTATAAATGCTGAAATAATTGTCCCTTAGAATTATTGAATTCCTTGGGATTTTTACCGAATTACCTCTAAGCACATCCAGTGAGATTGAAATCTTCTCTTTGAGATAGTTTTTACTTCTACCTAGCAGAGCCAATATCATTTACTTTCTTGATAGAATGATTATTTTGTTGGAGCAAGAAACCAAGTTTGACTAATGCTTTTCAAATTAGAAGGTTACCTGTTTTAAATAAAATTTACTAATATTGCTTCAGTAATCCTAGAGAACATTTGTACATTTCTGCTCTATACATATGGCTTAATTTTGAGATAATTACCATTTGTACCTTCCAATATGCAGGCTAAGACAATAGATGTTTAAGAGTGTCTGCGGACTGCACAGACCATCTATCTTTAGATTTTCTAACTCCACACAAAAATCTAGTAGAATTTCTGGAATACAACACACTTGAACTGCTTATATCAAAAAATGTTTCCGCACATTTACTGTAATGCAAAAAAAAAAAAAGGCTTCTAGTTGTTGGAGGCTCATTATTAAAAGTGGCTGCTTGAAAAATATCTTCATTTGTGGACTTTCTTCCCCCTCCCCATTAATTTATTGACCTTACATAAGTATGCATGTGACAAATCCCTTGTAGACTCAAAGATAGGAACTATATTTTACTATGGGGAACAAGACTAATAAGAACACTTGATTTTGTTCCTTTGCCTGCCTTCCAGAAAGTGTTCAGTGCATAAAATAATATTTATGGCTATAACTCTTATCCAAGATGCATGGTAAAACTTTCCTCTTTTCTTATAACTAAGTCATTTTGTACGTCTTTTTAGTTAATTGTTTTTTTTTTTGGAGGGGTGGGTTATGTATAAACCACCTCAGTTTTCCTTTTGAAATAGATGTTGCATAAATTATAATTATTTATGTTTGTCACTGACACCACTAAAAAGAATTTGACTTGGTTTTTTAACAAGTTTGTCTTAAGCTTCCTGTAGTTGTCTCCCCACTCCTCCCCGTTCCCAAATATATTTAAGAGAGTTCTTATGCCTCTTTGCTTAACATCTTCACTGTAGTCATGTGATGATCCAATGCCTGATAGTTTATAAATATCATCTAAAGGACATAATTGTGCATAGAGAGAGAAGGATTATTGCATTTTCTCTGAACTTTTCCTTATTTGGGATGCCCTAATATTGGATGTGTATTCATGAAAGAATCTTATTTGTTGATCTAGGTTTATCATCATTGGATTTTTAGATGAGGATTGGCATCTGGGTCTTACCACTACCCTTCTTTTGTTCCAGGGTTTGGTTAATAAAAACTCTAAGAACTGTGCCAAATGGGATCAAAATATCAGCTTTATTAAAGGTAAAGTTGAAATAGAGATTGCAGTTTGGGCTTGAAGCCAGAATGGGGTTTTTCACTTCTCCCCTTTGAATTGGAAACAGTAGAATGAGAAGAGCTCAAAAATGTTAATCTGCTATTGCTCATTCCAGGGAATTAGAGCAGAGTTCCCTTTCCTTGGTAGAGGGAAAGAAAAAGGAGGAAATATATACTCAAATGTTCTCATTCTTCCTCTAATGGCAAACGTGTTGAGAGGAAGGGTCAAGGTGTATCATGTAATTCCTGACTTAACGCTAGCAATAAGATATACAAACATGGATTTTTAAAAATAAAATCCAGGACTGGGGTAGTGGCTTACATCTGTAATCCCAGCTCTTTGGGAGGCTGAGGCAGGTCGGTCATTTGAAGTCAGCAGTTTCAGACCAGCCTGACCAACATGGGAAAACCCCATCTCTACTAAAAAGAAAAGAATTAGCTGGGCATGGCGGCGCATTCCTGTAATCCCAGCTACTCTGAAGGCTGAGGCAGGAGAATCGCTTGAACCCCAGAGGCGCAGGTTGCGGTGAGCCGAGATCATGCCATTGCACTCTAGCCTGGGCAACAAGAGCAAAACTCTTATCTCAAAAATAATAATAATGATAATAAAATCTAGCTTTACAATAAAATCTAAATATATTAACTTTTAAAATGTCTTAAGGTAATAGTGTTTTCGGTTTTTTTTTTGGTGGTGGTGTTGAGATGGAGTCCCACTCTGTCACCCATGCTGGAGTACAGTGGCTTGATCTTGGCTCACTGCAACCTCTGTCTCCCAGTTTCAAGCAATCCTCCTGCCTCAGCCTCCCAAGTAGCTGGGACTACAGGCACCTGCCACCTTGCCCAGCATGGAGACAGGGTTTTGCCATGTTGGCCAGACTGGTCTCAAACTCCTGACCTCTGGTGATCCACCTGCCTTGGCCTCCCAAAGTGCTAGGATTACAGGCATGAGTCACCATGCCTGGCCTGGGTAACAGCATTTTTAAAAAGAAAAAAATAAAAGAAGACAGTGGGGAAAACTAACATTTTGATTTGGTTGCATGCTTGGATTCTTTGATTTGCTAGAAAAAGGAAATAACTAATGGGACCAAAAGTAAATTAACTGGAATGATTCTAGGGTAACTCACAAACTGAAGGTAAAGTTAAAACAACCAAGTCTTTGGAAAAACAAGAACCAGAGAACCTCAGATCTCAGAAGTAGAAACTCATCATCTGTCTTCTCCCTGCCTTACTGTCATCCAGTGTTTCAATTCTCCATGCCTTCTTCCTTACTGTATCCCTGGTCAAGATTCAGATCCAGACAGAGATTCTGATTGGCTCAGCCTGAGACAAGTGCTTATCTCTAGACCACAGTCACTCTACTTAAGAGGGATATGGGAAATTATAGTTGTTCCAGCCCCTGTGGTGAGGTGAGAAAGGCAGAAGAGAACAAGGGGGAGATGGAAGAAACTATACTGAGCTGACCAAAGAATAGCAACTGTACATTCATTTATTCAGCCATTATTTAGTAAATGCTTCCTACCTGTCACTTGTTCTAAATGGTAAGAATATAGTAATGAAGATAAAGCCCTTACTTTCATGAAGAGTACATGTACATTCTATGCTTAGAGCTATAGGAACACAGAAATGATGCTTACTACAGACAGTGAGTTTTAGAGATGTTTCAGAGATGCTAATATCTAAATTCAGACTTAAAGGCTGAATAAGAATTAGCCACATTTAAAAAATTTTGTATCAGGAACCTCAGTTTTTGACAGTTATTCATAGCCAACAAGCAAATATCTTGACCCTCCTCCATTATTAACCTTTGCTTATAATTTCAGCTTAGCTTCTGTAAGGCCCAAATCACCAGTGAGGTCACCTGTAGTAGATCTTAGTAGACTTCATATTTTTTCCTAAAGTTTTTATTTTCCTGATCCCATCCTTCCCTCTTTACACATATATAGAGAAATAATAAACGTTAGGGATACGTATATCTAACAGGAGAAACAGAACACTTTTACAAATCTAGAGAAGTTAATGTCTATAATTATATATATTTATAAGCAGATACATACTTAATAGTAGAAATAGTCAGTGCATATTAACTACATGTAGGTCTGGCCTTATGTCTCCATATTAAAAATTCCTAAATTGTTGTACTTTGGCATTCTGTATCTGCTTCAATATTCATTTCTTCCTCCATTTTTCAAAACTGGGTTACTCTGTGTCATATTTTATCTTGTTGTGGCCTGGGAAAATTTTGCTAGAATTGTGCGCTGTCAGTAAAATACACTTATCATTAAAGTAAATACACAGAATATAAATGTAAAAGATACATTTTCTTCAAAGAATTGGCAGTTATTTTTTGGCTGAGGTTGCCAGAAATGTGACTAGCTACTAGGGTACTTGTAAATAAAACTTGATTTATTTATGTAATGGAAAGAGTCTTAATTTTGTGAAAAGAATGACCCTCCATTTCTTTCAAATAAGGAATATCATACCTGTCTATATTTTAGAGGTAATCCTAGAATATTATAATTGGCACTAGATCTCTTTAAAGCAGTGTTTTTAAAACTGGTTGTCACCCATTATTAAATTATGAAAGCAATATGGCCAGTCGCATGGAACATTTTCTTTTTGTTAATGAAATGCAATGTAATAGAAAACAGCTTGTATGGTTCCTAGTAATGGTAAGTATGATTTCATGCAATTTTTGCTTTAATTTATATGTTTGTGTTGTATGTGTGTATATATATACTAGATTGCAATATCAAATGTTATTTCTTACAAGAGTTACAGTCAGAAAAGTTTGAAAAAAACTATTGCCTTAGGCATTATCTTGTCCAATCCATACCTTTTTGTAAGTGAGGAAACTATACTACAGAAAGGTCTGCTAGATAATTGCTCTATCTGGACTACAACCAAGTAAATAAGTGTGACTGTGAAGATGTCCAAGTTAGGAATCAGAAGACAGATTCGAGTCCTGTCTCAGTATTTACCCAGTTGTGACCTTGAACAAGTCACTTATTTTTCTTGAGCATCAGAGTTTCCTTTTGTGTTTAAAAAAAGATGGAGGAAAAGAGGGAAAGAGATATGCCTAATCTGACCATCTCATAAGATTATTAAGTAATATTTAATAATCTGTTGTGATGATGTATGTGAAGGGGCATTATAAATTATAAAATGTTATACTACTATAAGGTGATACTTAAATTACTATTAGAATCATGCCAGCTCATTGCTAAGCATGTAGAAAACATGGAAACATTTGTTGAATCAATACAGAAATATTTTAATGCAGTAATAGGAATTCAAGTATAAAATAAAACAAGGTAAGTGATTTTTTTTGGGGTTCCTTAATGCACACTGAACTTTGTGAAACCTGTGTACTTCATGTGTATATGTATATGTATGTATATTTCTTTTCAAAGGAATTGGTCCAGATGGTCATATTGCCTTCAATGAGCCGGGATCCAGTTTAGTGTCAAGGACAAGATTAAAGACTCTAGCAATGGATACCATCTTGGCAAATGCCAAATATTTTGATGGAGATTTATCAAAAGTGCCAACTATGGCTCTCACTGTTGGTGTGGGGACAGTGATGGATGCTAGAGAAGTAAGCATTAAATGTTCTTTGCTGTATTTCCTTTGATGTCAATATATTAATATTTTGGAAGGATTACGATGCTGACTAAGTGATATTTTGATTGCATTCTATTTGCAGTATAAGTTCTTTTCTGGTGTTCAGTAACTAACTTTTGTCAGTCTCACTGACAGGTTTAGGGATCAATTAAGTCTTTTGGAGCTGTAAACTAAGAATTTAGCACCACTTTTGAGGTACTACTTCACTTGCCTATTCCTGTTTGGGTTTGAGGTCTGAAAATCTTACTGATTATATGGTTTGTTTTTTATTGAAAGTGCCTCATGAAAGGACTGTTGGAACAAAGATGCAATGCTAGTTACACTACACCTTTTTTGGAGTTCTCACGATAATTTAAATGCTTCTCTACTGTATGCAGGATGATAGAGTCCTATTGGTTTCCAGCAGAAAAGCAACTCAGCTAAGGCTGGATCTGTTATACGTTTGGTGTTTTTAAGCATAAAAGAGCTCTGAACAGCAGATCCTGCATAATTTTTAAGTTTTTATAAATTGGGCTGTCAATTTCTTCCTTGAGAATACAGAACAAATTGTAGTCAGTTCATGGTTATATGTAGTTAAATTATATAGAAACCCAGAACTCTGTTCCTTTCTGGTAGCCAGATTGGACAGGTTCAGAGGAAAAAAGTATAGACAAAGTATGATGAATAAGAAACTGATCTTGATATTTATATTTAGACTTGAATATACAAATAGAACTGTCAATCAAAATATATGAGAAACTCACCTAAAAATCATAGATATGTGGAAAAAGACCTTTCAAAGACTGACATTTCATAGTCAATATGAAAAAAGAATTTCAGAGCAATCTTATTTCTAAAATATGAAACTGAGTTATGTAATAAATTTTTACATTTAACAAGATGGTAAATTTTAATGCAATTTAATTCAAATATTGAATTTTTTTCTTTGGGTTAGTTTTTGCCCAGACAGGAGTGCAGCAGTGTGATCACAGCTCACTGCAACCTCAATCTTCTGGGCTCAAGAGATCTTCCCACCCCACCCTCCTAAGTAGCTGGGACTTCAGGTGCACACCACCATGCCTGGCTGATTTTTCCTTTTTTTTTTTTTTGGAAGAGACAAAGTCTCACTATGTTACCTGGGCTAATTTCCTCATTTATTAAAAATCACATTTGATTTAAAAATGCTAACCAAGAAGGCATGTGGAGGATTTAATATGAGGTTATAGATTTTTATAAATCATTTATATCAGTTTATGGAATGATTAAATGTTGATTATTCTTTAAAATTAGCTTACTTCATAACCTTTTAAAATAGTGTTATTGCTCTACACTTATTTAAGTAGCATAAAGCTGTATCAATGCAAAATCTGCCTGAGCACTAGTTCTCAAACATTAGTGTACATAAGAATCACCTGGTATCCACACCTAGATTGATTCTTTAAATTTAGGGATTCTGCAGTTTGAACAAGCATACCAAATTATTCAATACAGTTTGTCCTTTTCCATGATATGATAAATAATCTCCTTGAGAATAGAACAGATATAATAGAACCAACCACATATAAGAACAAGTCTATTTAGAGAGCATGTTGTATCTATGCCTTAGCCATAGATAAACTCCAATAATGAATTCTTCATCCTCCCCTAAGCTTCCAGCAGCCTCCTTTCCTTCCACTCCCTTCATAATGTTAATGCTAGGTATGTACTTAACCTTTTCTCACCAATAGAAATTTAGTGGTCTTTTGTTTTTTTCTCAGTATATACACTTGATCTTGAGATTTCTTGCCACCTGTCCCATTACCTTTTTATAGAGTGTGCTTCACTAGTGAAAAGACTCTTGGCACATATTGTCTAATTGTTAGAACTTTTACAAGAGGCAATGTAATGTAGTAGTTAATTGCTAATAATATGGACTGTAGAATAAGACTATTTGTTTGTATCTTACCAAAAACCTTGGGCAAGTTATAGAATATGCCTTAGTTTCCTATGTTTAAAATGTGAGTAATAATAGTATTTCTGTCATGGTGTTGTTTTGAGGAGTTGGATGATGTAATTCAAGGAGAGTGCAGAGTATTTCCTCCCATTTTAGGCCTAGTTATAAAATATGTAATACCAAATTTGTTTTAAATATTTTAGAACTACAGCCATTTTAACACTTTTTAAAAACAATAGTAATGAGGAAAAAAAATCATGTATGAAGATTACATTACAAAAAACGTGTGTGTAGATGAGGTGTTAAGTGGGATCAATTTACAGCTAAAAGAAGATGAAGATTCTGGCACATATACATTCACATTTGCATGTCATTACATTATTTCATTGGCATTTAGGGATTGGGGACCAAGAGCTTGGATTTTCAGTAGTTTATAAGGGTAATTATCAGTCCTGTGCTTATAAGACAGTTCCTATGTTTAAGTAGATCCCTAATCCTTCTTTAAATCCAATTTTTATTCTAAGTCAGCTTTGGATAGCACGTGTTCAGTAAGATGCTCTTCAGACTTCTTGATAACTCTTCAAATATCTGTCGTTTTAGAGTCTTTGTTTTTCTGACGTAATTGCTTATCTCCACTATAGCAATTTGGTATATCATTCTAGATTGTATAAATCATTTGAAGACTTGTAATTCTGCTTTTGCAAGACAGTCCTTTTCTTCATTCTCCCAGGTTTATTTTATACATCTTCATTTACTATGTTAGTAATTACAAGTATTATAGTGTTTGCACTAATACCCCATAACAAGATACTGTTTTGCTTCGTTAGACTAAAAGCAACATTTTGTGCTGTTTTGTTACCTTAAAAAGTAGAAATAAATACCTTGAACTGTGATGTGGAGCTATGTATTTTTCTTTTTCTCTTAGAAAAATACTGCTGCTGGAGTCCATGTTTAAAAAAAATAGAGCTTCTTACTCATTTGGAACAAGTTTTAACAATTGATGTTCATTATTTTTCAGGTAATGATCCTCATAACAGGGGCACACAAGGCATTTGCCCTGTACAAAGCAATCGAAGAAGGAGTCAATCACATGTGGACTGTTTCCGCTTTCCAGCAGCATCCTCGAACTATTTTTGTATGTGATGAAGATGCTACTTTAGAATTAAGAGTTAAAACTGTGAAATACTTTAAAGGTGAGCAGTGAATTTCAAAAGCTGACTGAGATATTCTGTTGTGGATGACAATTAAAACTTAATTGTAGAATTAAATCTCATAAAACTGTGGAGTTGAATCTCACACTGTGACCTATTGAAAAGTGGCAACACACAGCTGGTTCTTTCAAGAAATGGAAAATTCTCACCTCAGATAATAGTAATCTTCAGAGTAGTACCTGTTTTTTTTCATGAAGAGAATTTCTTCAATCACTATTCAGTAAACAATTTTTCTTGAAATCCAAGGTTTAGTAAAATAATTTACTTTCACATTGAATATAGAAGATTAAATAACCCAAAAGAAAATTTATCTTTATTCATTCTGGATTCCTTTTCATGTTTACCAGTCCCACCTCAATCCCTCTCCCGCACTCCCCTCTAAATTTAGAACCTAATAATGGAAAATAGAGATCTCTTGCTGTCTAATTTAATCTTTACGATTTTAAGCTGATTTATTCCCATATATTAAAGTTATAATGGCTAAATGTTAAAGCACTATGGAATAAACTCTGCAAGTAAGCAGGAGTTTCATTGCCCAAACTTCATGTAGATTTTTTCCTTTTTGCTTTTTCCTGTAGTCTAGTTCAGTAAATCTGAAACCTTGCTGTACCAGGCTGTGTATTTAAAAATACATATGCTTGATGTAATGGTTTAAGAGATTTTCAAGGAACATTTTGCCTATACCCAATGTAGAACCCATTCCCTTATTTAAGAGTCAGCTCCACATACTACACATATATAAGCAAGCTGTCCAAACAGGTAATTTTCATAAAGTACCTGTATTTACACAGCTGATATTGAAAGTTATATAGTTGTTCATATAGATAGGTCAGTGATTCACTAAGATCTGTATGCTACATTTGCTACATGATTGTACCTTTTTCATCTTTATTACTCTAGTAACTAGGTATTTATTTTAATGCATATTTGAAAAAATACATGAATAAATCAAAGCTATATTTTTTGGTATTACTGCTTAAGACAAGAAAAAGCTACCAATGTGGCTCTAAGACACATTGACATTGATCTTGCTTATCTTGGACTGTGTCTTAAAATTGGTTTCAGATCATAGCTTACCTGGTAGCATTTTTTTCTCAGTGGTACATAAAATAATGGTGTGTCTTACAGTCTACAGCATCTCATATTCAGAAATATAGTACAGTATCTTAAATTTTTAAGTCAATGCAAAAACCAGTAACTCATATTTCATGTAAATGTGTGAATATGACAAATGTCTTAAAGGTGTTATACAAATAACTGACATTTGGCAAGCACTGAAAATAGTCTATTTTTAAAACAAAATGCTGATCATGCTTTGTATATAGTTTTATATTTCTGCTTATGTTTCACGCACATTTTCCTGTTTTATTAAATATTTGAAAGCATTTTAATGGATAGTCAAGTACATGTCATAATTTATTTAAACATTTCCTTATTGTTTAAAAATTATTTCCAGTCATTTATATTTTTATCATTTAAATTACTAGTTTACAAAGCCACAAATATATCAGACTAAACTGAAAAATTGTTAGCTTCTGATTTGATACATAAAAACAAAGTGAAGATTTGTGAATAAAACAAGAGCTTTTGATGGAGTTTTAACTGTATTTTTCCATGTAATCATTTAGATTTCATCCCAGAATCCTCACTATCCACAAATTTTAATTCCAGTTTTAAGAAAATTCATTTAAGATGCCATTTTCTAAGTCCTAGTAAGTCCCAGATAAATCTCTGTACTATCTGATTTCATCACAATTTGGTTATCAGACTTACACATTTTGGTAAATATTTAATAAAATACTTAATAACAGAATATTTAATAAAATACTTAATAACAGCCCATCATCTCTCTATGACCAGGCACTATTCTAAATGCATTTTACTTATTGATTTACTTAATTCTTACAAAAATGTTATGAAATGGATACTCATACTCTAATTTTTAAATGAATTAATAGGCTTAACAGACAGACGTTGAGCTACTTACCCAAAGTCATACAGCTCATATTTGGGCAGAGCTGGGTAATAGATATCAAAATCAGGCTGATCTCTGGAGTATAGTCTTTAGTCTATTCTGTTATACTACCTTCCACAATAAAGTCTAGGTAAGATGCCATCTACATCAAAACCATATTTCCATCTGCTTTTTTTCCCAAATCATATTGCTTCCAAAAAAGGTATATAGACATGTTAGAGAATTTAAATTAGAAGGGTGGTAGTTGTTTATATGTATTTAGTTCTTTCAGTTCATCTATCTAAATTGTAAGCCTTTCTGAAAAATTTTGAAATAGACCATTCATGAGAGGATAGCTGCATTGTCTAAAGAGGAAATAGTATTTTCCACTTTGGAGCTGTATTTCTCAAGAGGCTTCAGGATACCAGCCTCTGTTAGGATACCTCCTTAAATATAAAGACAGAATTTAGATATTCTGGGCTACATATGGGCCTCATTTTATAGTAATTTTAGTAAAGGGTAGAGCAATTAAATATTCATAAATGTACACATTTCAAATGTAGTTTGTATATTTTTCATCCCTCCATTGAGTTACTAGTATATCAAAATAGTGGAGGATGTAAATTCCTGTAATTGTCATCCATGACTCTTCAAATTCCATTCACATCACTACCCTTTCTTCTGTCATCACTAAAAAGTGCCAGCCAGAATCTTAAAGGGTTCCATTTAGTGCCTAGATAAGATCAAAGTTAACTAGATCCAAAACAACAAAAATTGTCAGTAAATGCAAGTGTATTTCACTATGTACCTTTTGAAAGATAACAAATCACAAGAAAACAAGTTTAGTACCTGGGGATTTGTTTTATTCATTCTTGCTTTTCACTTTTGCTTTTTAAATAGAACAGCTTTATGTCTTTGATTTTAGTATATTTTCATGACATTGTCATCATGAATTTGTTTCTCTTTGTATGTAGGCTCCACCGTAGTAGTTTGACAAAGGTAGAATGAGTTCATTTTGAGTCAAAACCATAAAAGTTACTTTGATTAGACATTGGTTAGAATCTGTGACATTTAACCTTTCTTCTGGTAAAGTGTCAGGAAATCTGGTGCATTTTTATCAGAATAATTATTTCTGATTGACTTAACTAGCAATTATTTATATAAAATTTATATGTAGAAAGTTGTCAGTTTTTACCTGAGGTCACAGTAAATATTTGACTTAGTATCTAAAAAGCAATTAATAGAGTTTTCAAAATACTTACTTCTAGTTTGGAAGCAGTCCTGTTTGATGTATAAAAGATATATCCAATATATAGAAAAACAAACTTCATAAAGGAGTTGAATTTTTAATGTTTTTCCTTATATGTTAAGTTTCATGTATTTTAAAGTTCTGTGTATTCTTTCCATAATCATAGTTGTTAGCAAATGACAGATGAATACTATTTAAGTAGAAAAATGATCCTCCACAAAATGATACTCTGGAAAATGTTACCTCTTCTAAATCATACAGCTGATATTACCCTTATCTTTATTTTTCCCTCTCCTACTGGCTATTAAGTTTCAGGTGCTAATATGACCTTCAAGTAGGCTGCTGAGAAGTAAGCATTCTCTTACTTTCAATTGCAGCACTAGTGAATGGAATGTTTCCCCCTTCCTTCCTTTGAAGACTCCTGTCCTTATGGTTAGAATTTCTACTACTATACAAGCACTTGCCAGTGTTTGTTGCTTGTCCCTTAAAAGTGGGTATATCTCAAAGCTGGGATTTTAGAGTGCTTTTTGCAGCCTTTCTGACAAGGAACATCTATGTACTAACAAGCACCCTATCTCTCCAATCCAATAATCCCATTTCCTGCAAAAACCGAATTGTAAGTACCTTTCCCCAGCCTCCCATGTTCTTAATAACCGGAAAATTTAATTCTTTTCTTTACCCTTCAAAATATAAAATTTCTAGTTTATTAATTGAGTTAAAGACAGTCTTTTTAGAACTTTTTTCTCCCCAAAGAAATATAGTACTGAGGCATTAAGACAGAAGCAACTGGAAGATCAGCTATTTCCCAAGAAGCTTTCATAGGTAAGAGCAGTCTGCAAGCGTATGTACCAATTATAAAATGAAAGTTACAATCTACCTGATTTAATATCTAAATTTCTATTCTGAAGTAAATGATTTAGTACAGGTTGTTTTCTGTATTGTTTTAGTAACCCTCCCTCAATGTAGAATTTGTAATCAACCTTTTTCATAAATACACATGCCAAACTAGTTGAAAATAATTTGCCAGATGAATGAATATGGTAATGTATTAAGAGTAAGACAGCAGTTCTGAGCCCCTCACTAGAATCTAGTAGAGGAACTGCCAGAGGATCAAGATCGACATAGACTTTTAGATGTAATTAAAATATATTATCTAAGTTAGTATTCAAATTTGTCATACTGATTCTCTTTGAAGACAAGAACTGCTCTTCTGGTTACTCCCAAAGTACCTGTACACATTCTAGATCTGCACTGTTACATAATTATAAATTGGTATTTGCTAAGTAGATAAAACTAGACATTCTGAAACATTTCTATTTGTACTTTTTCAATAAACTTGACTATTTTATATCAAGATGAGAACCAAACAGACTTACTGCATCCTATAAAAAATATTTTGTTGTCTAAAGTAAATGAGATAGTTCAAAATTAACAAAAACAACTAGAACTGTGCTTTTTTTCTTTAAGGTCTAATGCATGTGCACAATAAACTTGTGGATCCACTATACAGTATGAAAGAAGGAAACTGAAGGAGACTGGAGCAAAATCTGCTTGAACGAACAGAGCACTTTTTTCTAAGTAGTAGATGAATTTTCAGCTATGCAATATGGCAAAACTTGGGAAATTTTGAAGATTGTCATTTTTTCATTTGAATATATGTTAAACATTCCATATTTTGAATATTTATATCTTGTACTAGAATTTAAAAGAAGTAGCTGGCTCTCAAGATTGACTGGCTATTTATTATAAAGTACTGAAGTCACATAGCCACCTATAAAACAGCATAGAAATGTCTTGCCTGTTTAAAAAGTCATCTTAAAGGTAGAGCGTACACATCAGGTACCATTTTGTGATATGACTCCAGTGGTGGCATATATTTTCATTTTTTAATGACAGGAACACACTCCAGACCTTTCAGATGGCAAACTCATTGCAGATCTTCATTTTTGGAATGTGATCTTTATATTTTCTGTGCATTACACACATGCTTTTCTGCACATGGTTGTCTTAGTCATCTTCCTACAACACCATCTAGACATCAAAAATTGTGCTATATATCGTTGGTAAAGGAAATTTGAAGAGATGACAGTGCCTAAAAGTACATTTTACATCCTTTTGGAAAGTATATGTAAGTGCATGTTTTTTGTGCACCTTCTTCTATAGCACTTTTTTACAAATCTTATTTTTATTTATTGACTTGGGTTCATATCCCCAATATAAGTATCTTGGCAATTATGAGCTTTATACCTACCAACCCATTTCAGGAAATTCTTTTGAAGAATATTTTCTGATTATTGTTAAACTTAGTATACGATTAGCTTTATTCCTTAATAAAATGTCTAAAAGGATATGAAGTATGTATAAAAGGAATTACTGTAAACTTTAGATTGCCATAGCAATTTACATAAAAGTATATTGTTTTCTATCTTTAACTCAAATAAAGTATATAATAAGTTATCTAAATTTTATTTCCAGAATTGAAACTGAAGATCATATATGCATTCAATTCCCATCAGTTACAGTACATATGACCCTGTGTTTATTTTGGGTTTGTTGCCATCATGCATTAGGAGATTTGGGTTAAAAGACATCTCTGCATCTGTGGGGAGCAAAATGTTTCTTTTCTTTTGCTTATTTTGCATTTCATAAATCCACCTGGTAGAAGCCTTACTTATCTGCTTGTCTGTGTGATTAAAATGTATTTAGTTTCTTAAAATATTAAAATAGCAAATAAAAAATAAAATAAAATTGGTAATAGGGTTTTATGGTTAAAAGTTGGGGTGAGATACATTATGCTGCTTTATTTTAATTCCAGATGATGTTTTAATAGCCTTATAAATGTTTTTTAAATAACTAGTGAATCAGTAGCATTCCACTTACACTTCCAATAATAAAAATTGTTTACTACAAACTATGCTGACTACCTACCTTAGAAAGTCATACAACATCACAGTGAAAAAGTTAAAGGTACCTGCTGTAACATGATTCACCAGTTATTTCTGTGCTTTAAAAGTCTAAAAATTCTCCTTTCCATTTTCCTGCCCTTGATATTAGGGGCTTAGTTGATGTTCTTGTACTTAAGCTCCTCCACAAGCTGAGGAGTGGAAAACTGGCCACTTTCATTCCCTAACTCAGGAGCTAAGCTACTGTCAGGCAAAGAACTTAGCTTTTTGAAGAAAGAAACCACTGAATCCCAGCTCTGTCAAGAACTGTGACTTTGGGAAATAAAGAAGTCTCAGCTTCTCCCCCCAAATCTGTACATACACTGAATGAGGGAAGCATACAGAGCTAAGCACAGTGGTTGTCACATATTAAATTCAATAAACAGTGCTTATTTTAATATTGGTAAGTGTTTAAACATATTTTAATGTTTGCTAAAATCTTAGTAATATTAGGTCATCTGAGGAATACACTTAGAAAGCACACAACTCCAAATCGCTAAGTCATCTGAGTGGGAAGGGGAAAGAAATTTATGGAACATGGTTTTTTTTGTGCTATTATAACAAACTGTTTCCTAAAGAGTCATAGGTTAAGAAAACAAAATCTGAATTAAAAAGGCTAATATTAATAAATTATTAAATAGCAAGCACATAGTACATATTATGTTGTAATTTGTAACTTTCCCTTGGCAGTGATAGAATACTTGGTTTTACAAATTTTTTAGTTTCAAATAATATCATTTTCAAAATACTGCTGTCATTTTCAGTTTTCATCTGTGTTTTATGAGAAGCTGGAAGGGGGAGGGAAGATAAATTAGATAATAATTTATGTATCTAGGGCTATGTCACAGGCTGCTACTTCACGTAATTTTAAGTAAATCCCCACTTTAATACTGTGAGCTCAAAATATCTGAGATAGGTCTCAAGTCAGTTTAGAAAGTTTATTTTCCCAGGGTTAAGGATGTGCCTACGACACAGCCTTAGGAGGTCCTCACCACATGTGCCCAAGTTGGTTAGGGCACAGCTTAGTTTTTTTTTTTTTTTTTTTTTTTTTGAGACGGAGTCTCGCTCTTGTTACCCAGGCTGGAGTGCAATGGCGCGATCTCGGCTCACCGCAACCTCCGCCTCCTGGGTTCAGGCAATTCTCCTGCCTCAGCCTCCTGAGTAGCTGGGATTACAGGCACGCGCCACCGTGCCCAGCTAATTTTTTGTATTTTTAGTAGAGACGGGGTTTCACCATGTTGACCAGGATGGTCTCGATCTCCTGACCTTGTGATCCACCCGCCTCGGCCTCCCAAAGTGCTGGGATTACAGGCTTGAGCCACCGCGCCCGGCCAGTTTTATACATTTTAGTGAGACATGAGACATCAATCAGTATGTGTAAGGTGTACATTGGTCCTAAAAGGTGGGACAACTCGAAGAAAGGAGGGAGCTTTAACCATAGGCAGGTAAGAGACAAAGGGCTGCATTCTTTTGACTTTCTGATTAGCCTTTCTCTGAATATACAGTTTACATGTGAGAGGAAGGTAGAGGTATAGTCAGTTATATTTTAATCTGGTTTACTGAAACACGTGGCCGAGGAAGCAATCATTCATGCATTTGTTTCACGTGAGCAGAAGGATGACTTTGAGTTCTGTCTGTCCTCTGTCCACAAGGAATTTCCTTGTGGGCAAATTTTATCCTTGTGGGCTGTCTTATTATGGGTTCCTGGTAATACCAAACCTTTGGTCATTTTACACAAATGTGTTCTGAATGTCTGGAAAAAAGCTCCCGTCCTTAACTTAGATGTATGTAAACCATTAGTTTCAAACTAACAACCTGATAAAATCTATAAACATTTTATCACGAACTGGAGATGTCTAGATAGTATGTTATTTAAGTTTACTGTCTAATAAATGATTCATATATCAGATAAATTAATCCTGCTAACAAATGTGACACTTAAGGTGATTTTTAAAATCCTTTAACTTAAAGTAGATGGAATCTTAAGTATGGGGTCTTTTAGTGTCAGTAAGGGAAAACTCCATGAAAACAACATAAAGTCCTCACTTATTGAGATTCATGGAAATTGTGACTTTAAATGAAATGATGCATTAAGAAACCAAGGTTTTTTTTCTCATCAATGTTATAAACCACTTAGAAGGAAATGACATTATTCAAGGACTTTCTTCTACGTGTCATTTTGCTTAAAGTCAGCTTCTGAGAAGCTTTTGATGACATTAAGGACTTAACTGTAGTTATGATTGAGTGCTTACTATGTCTTGCACTTCTGAGTATTTAATGTATTACCTCATTTAATCTTCACAAAAACAACCTATGTAGGTAGTAGTATAATCTCAATTTTACCAAAGAGGAAACAACGGTTAATTTGGCCAAGGTCACCTTACTAGTGAATGGTTGGAACAGGTATTAGAGAACAGACAACACTGCTTCAAATCTAAGCTCTTACCTACCCACTTATTACTCCCTTTCAACAAAAGGCTAGTAGGTTATTTAAACCTGAAAACCCTGAATGTAACAAGCAAATTGTATAATTTTCATTCTGTTGTCAGCATATTACAAATTGTAATGAGAAAAAGATAGTTTTTAATTTATTAAAATTCTTTATGTTTCCCCACCAATTATTTAGAAGATTGTGTTTTCAGAACTTTTATAAAAGTATCTTTTGGAACTTCAATGTTACCAATTTTCCTCAGCTTTTTTTTCCCTTCTGCTTGTCTCTTCAAGAGTTTCATTTTTCGGGTAATATCACCACCATACTGAAAGATATTTTAAAAAATTAGAAGTCTAAGTCATTCTAAAAAATATATAATCACATGATTACATAGAGACATCAGTACAATCTTAACAACCACACCAAATTATCCATAAGGCAGACATCTCTCTAATCTTCCTAGCAGATCCTAATTTTACTGTCTTCTCAAGAATGATAAAGGCTTTATTCTGGATGGAGGTGAAGATCCCCAAGGAAACCTAGTATTACAATATGCATGTCAAGAATTATCAATCTCATTACTGATTTTAGGCTTGGAATTTTGACTATAAACCCACAGTCTAATATAGAAAACTCTTAATCACATAGGAATAAATGTGCCAAAACCTATATTGAGCATTTGGAGAAAGAATTGATAATTCAATTCTCAACAATATTTAAGAATACTTTTTCTTTTCTTTTCTTTTTTTGAGACAGAGTTTCTCTCTGTCACCCAAACTGGAGTACAATGGCGTGATCTCTGCTCACTGCAACCTCTCATGCTGCAGCCTCCCGAGTAACAGAACACAAGCATGTACCACCATGCCTGGCTAATTTTTGTATTTTTAGTAGAGATGAGGTTTCGCCTTTTTGGCCAGGCTGGTCTCCTAACTCCTGGCCTCAAGTGATCTGCCCATCTTAGCCTCCCAAAGTGCTGGGATTACAGGTGTGAGCCACCAAGCCCAGGCAAGAATAATTTTTTAACAGCTGAATAATAGCAAACTGGCAAAGCAGTGTCAGAGGTAGATTTCAATTGTAAGATAAAGTGCACTATTTTCAAAATCTTTCATTATATGTTAGATCAAGAAAACATATAACACCCAATCACCAAAATAACTGTTATAAAAATCTTCCTTAGTATTACATATAAGAACAATTTTCATAAAATAAAAAAATTTTTACAGATTTTTATTTTATAAGTAAGATGAAAAAATATTTAAGGATATGGTCAAAATGAACAAGTTGCCATGGTCAAGCTGAAATTTACCTATTCAAAAAGAAAACTTGGAGATAAAGGATGTATACAAACCAACAATGGAAATCAGTAAGTTTATGCCCTCTTTGGTTTAAAAGCCATAAAAGTTATAAAGTAAAATAAATATAGCTAGATACATACACATTTTGCCAAAACATTTTTCCTATAGGCTTTCACACTGTAAAAGAGAAAATTTTGTTTAAGTACATAATTCCATTATACTGTTTAAAGGCACTTTCTTACCAAAAACAATCTCCCCTTTACTAGTAAATTTTAATGATAGTATTATTACCTATGTAAAATTGCTATAAGCATATAGATACCTCAAATGCTCTTGTATTTATTTTCATGTACTTGGCATAAAAGAACAAATAAATTCAACATGTTTATCAACACACATTAAGAAAAAAGGTCAAGGCTTGTAGCAGTCAGGTTTGATTAGGCCAAATTCAAGCGTGATGTGACCTTGATTACAAGAATTATATAAGGTTATTTTTCACTCATTCTTAAAATACTGTTCCCACTACTACAGAAAAACAAAAAATGTTTATTATCTTATTGCTGCCTCATACTGAATGTGGATGGAGTGGCTAGGAAGATAAATATATCCACACCAGCAGTTATAAACTAATCTATAACATTTGAGAAATTTCTAGATCACTCTAATTTTAAAAACAGCTCCATCTTTACATATTCCTTAAGACAGAGAAATCTGTTTTTTTAAGGTATTCTCTATCTCAACACATTTATGGTAGAATGAGCACTTGCTAACTCTTAAATTGCAATTTCCAGGAGGTTCCCTGGTTATCATCTCCATTCTGCCTGGTCTTGGTATTTATGAAATAGAATAACTAACCGAAGCAAAATAGTGTTAGGAAATAAAACGTATTGCAAACAATGGGCCTAAAATTAACCTCAAGTCTATATTAAAATGATGTTTGTATTTCCCCATTAGGTTTGGGTTAAGGTAGAATTTAATAGCAATTGCCAACTTTTCGTAACTGAGGAGGTACTTCCTATTTCCCAGAAGTCTTAGCATCATTAAAGAAAGGAAAATGGGAAGTGCTACAAGACATATTCTGCACTTACTGTTACAAGCAGAGTAGCTTATTCAGTGTTCTTCATTGTTATTTTTCTGTCTTTTTTGTTGTTGTTAAGAAACAGGGTCTCACTATGTTTCCCAGGATAGTTTCAAAGCAGTCCTCTTGCCCCAATCTCCCAAGTAGATGGGATTACAGAATGTGAGCCATCACACCCAGCCAGTGTTCTGATTTATGTATTACATTTCATGAAAGACTAGTGTCCTACAGAAAGCCTATCTTCCATATCTACTATAATTCATGTGAGGTCTCTAATCTAGAATGCAAATCCTAACACAGGATTAGCATTCTTTGATTTATGACCTCCCTAGCTCTGGGGAAGTGGGGAAGTGATATTAAATGCTTCAGGTTAAAAAAAAATTGTAATTTTGTCATTTGGAAGACAAAACCTTTTAGTTTCAGTTTCTATTAATTTATAATCTGCCCAAAAGGATAAAACCATAAAGAACTTACTTACCCAGGAAATTCAATATAGTCATTCATTAATATGAGTAGAAATTAAAACAATTCCTCAAACCCATATACATTATACTAATTGCAAATCATATCATCCAATGGTGCTATATAAGTAATTCAAAGTAACAGTCATTACTTAAATCAGAAAAATGGAGAGCACTATCATACTGCTTCTTCAAGTAAGAATAAAGCTTAGGCCAATGTTAAATTACAATGTTCAATATTCTTTAACTTTTTAGGTATATCATTTCTGAAACTGACTCAAGAACAAAAATGAATTTCAACTCACGTTTCTCTTGCAATGATTTTACTTCCAATAGAAGCTTGAATTGCTATCTCAAACAGTTGCCTAGGAAGACAATCCTTGAGCCGTTCACACATGGCTTTGCCAATCGAGTGTGCTTTGTCTCTGAGACAGAAAAATACAATTGTATATATATCATAAATAAGAATATTTCAAATATCTTCCTAGTTAGTTGCATAATCAATGTAAAGGTGATCTAAGGAGGTTCAAATGGAATTATCATAAACATCTCTTAACTCTGAATCACAAACAACTTCTCTGAATTAAAAAGGTAATATATGATTACAGAAAATTTAGAAATAGACAGTATTAGAGTATAGAAACTGTTCTTGATTCTCTTTCCTTACCTACTGAAAACCTAAAACATTTTGGAATGTTTATTTTAAACATATCTTTCTAGTCATTTTTTTTTAGTTTTTTTTTTTAGTATGATCAGTGTTTATGATACATTCTAACGCTCTTATTTAATAGATATTTTTATGTCAATAAATCTTAAACCACAAGTTTTAATGGCTTAAAATAACAACAAGTGTGTTGCATAATTTATTTTAACCAATCTGCTGTTTCTTAAACACAGGTTTTTCCTTTTTATAATTTTTTTTCAAATATAAAAAAACTTTTTGTTCCCAATTCTAAATCTATCATCATAAAATTTTTTAAACGTTTTTTTTTTTTACATGGTAAGGGGAAACATTTCTATGACACATTCTTTTAGACTATTATAACTCTTTCTTTTCTATTTTTAGTAGTCTATAGAAAAGTGTGGAAAAGAAGAGTGTGAAATCTATTTTAATTACATTTAATAGTTTTTTAAATGCAGCTGCTCAAATAAAAATAAGCAAAAAATAAAAACATATCAAAAGTGAGTATTTTTGCATTCCATGATTAGTTTCTATTAAGCTTACTTGTGTACAATAGTTACTAGCTCCTCTACGGTATTTCCATTCAGTAGAATATCCATTTTCACAAGTTCTGCAGTCTGGTAGCCTGCATCTTCGTAATCAAAACTAAAAGGAAAAAAGTCCAAGTGATAAATACTACAGTTCCCAAGAGATTAGCTTTTTTACTGTTTACAAAATGTCTATTTTCTGCCCCATTACACTCCCCAAAGAGATCTAACTTTCCATCAAAATATTACATATACAGTTTCTTGTGAATGGATCTAAATGCTATTGTCTTTTTATGTTTTATTAAATCACTGGCCAAAGCAAGGGGAATATGTTTACAGGGGGAAGGAAAAGAAATTGGTGAACCTGACATAGAAAATAGTTTATTGAAGACAAATATCATGCCTTCCCAATGTTCCCAGCAGCTGGCAGGCTTCAGACAATATTATATATTAATGGATCATTTTCAGATTCATGAGTTGAGTTTCTATTTAGCTTTCTATTCCCAATGACAACTCTATGTTTTAATAAATACTATGGCTCTCATAAAATGCTATTAATAAATAAGACTTTTGGATTTCCTATTTGGCCCTTCAGCTCCCTTCACAGGGCTTTTGTGAGGATTAAATGAGTTAATACATGTAAACCATTTAGAGCAATGCCTAGTACATAATAAGCATTAAAATAGAGCCTACCTTAGCATACATACGAGTACTTAGTTTCAGCTATTACTTTTAACAAAGTGGTCAAAGCTTGCAATGTCAATCAAAACAGCATCTAAATGTTTAACTTACAAACTGAAGTCTAACAATTAGGCTTACAAGTTGTCCCAATCACAGACAAGAACATGTATACTCCTATTGTCTTATTTTTAAAACAATTGGTGCCTGGACTTGCAAAATTATGTTTGGTTTCTAAAGATTTTCAGCAGGACGGTCATAAAGTGACAATATACTCTATTACCAGATTATTGTCACAAGTACTGTTAAAATCCTTTCTTCAGAAAGCATCACTTATTAAACATTTACTGTATGAAAGACACCATGTTAAGCACCATACAGAATACAAAGCAAATTAACAGGGAGAGAATAAAACAGACATGGTCCCTAACTTTGAGGCTGTTATAGCTCCAACTATGTTGTGGTCCAAATATTAAAAGTTTCTTAACTTATTTCTTCAAAAGAAATCATTATAAAAATTGTGTTTCTGTTTCCAAGCAGCCCAATGGATACCTAACCTCTACTCCAAACATAGGTATTCTATTGTTCTTCTTAGAATGCAGGAAACGCATTTTTAATTCCAAAAAGCTACTGAGGCTATGGGTTGAGGGCAAATGCCTGTTTGATTAGGCATCACTACAGTCCTTGTATAACACAGGAATCCCTGCTCTGACCCTGTTGCAGTTAATTCTTGCCTCATGGTATGAAAGAAATTTTTTCCTGATCTTAATCCATAGCCCATAGTCTATGAATTTCTGTTAAGTGTGGAATTGACTGCATATGTAAAACATCCATCTTGAACATATTACCTTAATGCTGGAAGCTGGAATATTTTATTTTTATGTAGTTCAAAAATAAATCATGTTCTTTCATTAAATTCAAAATGTATTTAAGTTTCCAAACTAAGTCTTTTTAAGACCACTTATAACTGAGAAAGTAGTACCAAATGCAAACTAAAATTGACAGACTTCTGTTAAAAATATTTATAAATATTAAACCTAGTAATCTTCCTTTCAACTCTGGTAATTTTAATAGGCCCTCTCAATTTATGTTACTTTAAATTCCATTGCCACTTACTTGCTCAACATCTTATCTGAAAGACACATACGAAAAAAAACTGGGTGACAAAGTAGAAAAAAATTCTCAACATAAAGGGACATGAATATTCCTTGGTAAGAAGAGTTATCATATATGCTAACTCTCTTCACTGACAAGATGATAAATAAAATTAAACTTCCAAGTCACTGTAGCATGTTCTTTAATCAATGGAATTTGTCTCTGCATGTTAATATTCATGCACTGTGTGGGAAGTATATAGATGTCAATGCTCATTTTTCCCCTTCTGCTTTAGCGTGTTTTATATCTATATTCTACTATGTACTATCCTGTAACATAAGATTTTAGGGCATAGTGAGGGTATCTAGAGTTACATGCTCCAACAACAACAACAAACAGCCTCTCAGAATGCAATGCCCCGAGTTCCTTATCTGTTATTTAATAGTAACTCTCCTTTCACATTTATCTGACTTTTCTCCATATACTCCTCTGAGATACCCAATAGTTTTCATGATGTAGACAACCTGTTCCTGGAAAGACTAAGTTATTAAAGTGTTCACAAATGCAGGAGCACAGTTAGCATTTTTTGCAGACTGAATATGCCCTTCTATTTTTCAAATGTAAATAGATGCTCTTGAGATTACATAACATACAAATATATTTTAAAAGTGCCTCTGAGGTTACAGTATATTTTTGAAATTAGGTTTAATTCTTAATTCACACACAAGTAGTACAACTTTTTTCATGAAAAGGGGACTTTTTTAAAAAAAAGAGAAATAAAAGTTAGATAATAAATGAAAGGAAATGTTTCTCCTATAAGCAAATTACAAGTACTCTGTAACACCTATGAGGTTGCTCCAAGTCATTCTAACCTTAGAGTATGATTCTCATCTATTTTCAAGAGAGCAGAAATTACTAAATAAATGAAGAATTAGTATACTCTTGCTCATCAATATTTCAAAAAGGTTGGTCAGGCATCTTAGGTTCTCATTAATATTTTACCTGGCATATCCAGAAGATAGGGATTTCAAAGAGTCATAAAAATCTACCACAATTTCATTCAAAGGAAAGAGATACTTAAGCATAACTCTATTTTGATCAATAAACATCATATTCTTCTGAACTGCTCTTCGAGCCTGAAAAGGGAAGGAAAAAAATGAGTTTAGGTTACCTACTCAAATATTGAGGAATAATGTATTTATCTAATGGTCTAGTAAAAACTTGTGAGCAGTATTCATAATCCAGGGAGAAACATTTTGTATTTCAGTTACATTATGCTTTCTACCAAAGCTTTTAATCTTTAACAATTTTACCTTTTAAAATAAACACTACTTCATTTACCAATAAATCAAAATCAAAAGTCCTAATTTCTTGTTTTACAAATTATTAGGTCCAGAGAAATTAAAAGTGAAAGATCAAGATTACAATCTAGTTTTTAACATAATTAAAACTGAAACCACCATTTAACACTTTCCAATATCTATGAGTATTTCATATAGGTATTTTTAAGAAATATAATTACATACCATTTGTGGATTAAATCATTTATTACACTGTGGTGAGAACTAAAGCAAAACGGGAATAATTTCAAATTTATGGTACCTGAAGTACTATAATTATCTTTCAAACTACTCAAAAAGGCTAAAAGAAATTATAAGTTTAGCTACTTCAGGATAAGTAAGCATCAAATTTCTTTAGGCTAAAATATGAAATCAGTAAATTACACAAATTATCAGAAATGTTTTTCTTATTTAAAATCAAAATAATTTAAAAAGTATACATATATATACATGTATAGATATACACATATATATGAAAATCTCTTATTCAGTATGCTCAGCAGAAAGAAATCTTTGAAAACCTGAGTTGGAAATCACTATTTTAGAGGAGTAAAATATAATTTTGTATTAAATTGTATTACAGTTATACCTGGCATAGCATCATTATTTTTCCAGTGTATTCATCTGGTGTGATAATAGTACCCAAAACAACTGGCTCCAAATATTCTGTTACTTTTGATTTATCAGGGAATTGTGCAGGATTGATAATTGTAATTTCTTTTTCTCTGTATTCCTAGAAATCAGAAAAATCAGCAATACTTAAAAAGAAATCTTAATATAATGATTATCATGCTTCTTGAAAGTTTGCTTTATATTTTAAAATCCCTCCAGCTGTAATCATTTAATATTAATAACAAGTATTAGTAAATAATATATTCCAATTATTGATATTTACTAAACATATTTCATGGACCATTTAGAAAAAGTATGTCAAAAGAATACATTTTAACCTGACAGTTATAAAACATTATAATTAGTTTAACAAATTAATTTTTGTTAGAAAATATTTAGACTGCCCAAATTAATATTTATTTAAACTGAACAGATTGCCACTTGCATGGAATACAATATTGTTTTCATCACTGATTTGAAATTTAAAATTTCCCAGTCACAGGAATGAATGCTTCACTTTTTATGAGATCAATTACTTATGACCAAATTTACATTTTTCATCTTTGTGCTAGAATCAGAACATTATTTTCACTACTAATTTTACCTTTTACTATTAGCAATAGACTAGTTTTGATAATGCTGAGATTATATCGGGTTAAGAAAAATATGACATTAAGGTAGTTTTCAAAAATTTCTTCATCAATTAGCCATAGGATAATTCAATTTTTATTACTACTAATCAATAAATATTTGGTTTAATACCTAATAAGCTACTGGTATACTAAAAAGTTTCTCCTGCATTGTATATATACACATTTATTTTTTCCAAGAGACTAATGCAAATAAATATCAAGTACCTTTATCAGTTTTGATGATGAAAGTACAGCTTTATATGGAACAGTAGGGGTTGTCAAAATAACAGAAGCATTATATTCTTGCTCTAGTCGCTGGTTGAATACTTCCATGTGCAAAAGTCCAAGAAATCCTAGCCTAGGGGATGAAAAAGACAAACTCCAAAATGTTTATGTTCCATGGGCTTCATTTTTTTTTTTTTAATGAACATATTGTTACTTTAAGGGAGGGATGGAATTAAGAGTCATTCAAACAATTCACAATATAATTAAATGCTAGCATAATTTTATTAAATAAGATTAAAATCTTACTCCGGGAATCTATTTTAAATCACTATAAAACTTATCTATAAAATGTCAACCCACAACATGAAACAAGCAGATAAAAATTGTTTTCATTCACTTTACACTAATACAAGCTTATTTTCAGTAAATGTTCCAGAACAATGCACCCTGTATATCTCTCTTACCTATAAAAATATTTTTAAAACCTGCCTTTCCTATAAAAATTTTTTTAAATAAATCACTTATACCTCCCTTTCCTATAAAAAAAAAAAATATGAATGAATCTTACCTCCAGCCAGCACCCAGAGCAAGGCTACTATCCCGATGAACTGTCACACTGGAATCATTTAAAGTCAGTTTCTCTATGGCACTCTTCAGATTGTTATATTCAGATTGGTCTACAGGATATATTCCTGGAGATAAAAGAGGAATATGATTTCTAGTTATCATGTGATAAGCGATCTACAGAACAATCAAACCACATGTGTAGTGCTGCCAAGTTCAAAATTAGTCATTTACCTTGTAAATTACTTGCTTGTATTTTATTGTCCAAAATACTGGTTTGCTAAAAATTATGAGTATTACGTTAAATTTGTTTCAATGTATCTTACAAATCATTAGTCTTAAAGAATATACAACTAGATTTGCACTCCAATGTTTTTAAGGGTTTTGAAAAAAAACAGGGAAAATTTAAAAAACCATGTGAATTAGTCCTATTAAGAAAACACACTGTATTTCAAAAAACAAAAGCACAAGACATTCCACAACCCAAATGAAACTCTATTATTAGATAAAAATAGGAGTAGAAATGAAAAACTATACTGACTCTCAATTCTCTAAGGCAGATTATCTATTTAAAACCAAAGTTAAATTTTGCTTTTTGGTATTTACTGACAAAAACTATGGGAGCCATTACTGATTCTCTTTCATCTGACTCCTCTGAAGTCCTCTAAAATCCAGATGACTGACTTTGCCTAAAGGTAAGGGTAAACAAAGTTCCTAATTCCCAGTGAGAGAGGACTATAGAGTGAAAACCAAGGGCTAGATACTCAGCACAGAATAACCTGATGACCTTCAATCAGGTCTTCCTTTTTCCAAAGTAAAGGAAGTAAACGATTCTGAAATTACACATACCGAGGCAACAACATTCTCTGTCATGTCTACATGAGTATGATACAATATTAAAGAAAGTCTATCGAAGATGAAGGCACTCAGTCAGTGTCTATTGATAATTAGTAATAAAAACATCCTAATTAGTAAAATGTTTATAATATAATGAACTCCCTAGAAAAATAACAAATAAATTTGTATAACTGTGTTCTATATATCACAGCTTCTTCCTTAAGAGCTTATTTCTTAACGAGTCCTAAATGATCTCCCACATAAAATTTCATCATACATATGAAATTATAAACTGATAAACAGCACAAAGAATTAAGTGAAACAATATGCTGGAATTAGTGGTTATTTAAAATAATCAGAATGTATATTTATCTTGTAGTAATTTTTCTTTAACCATAGAGTCAGACCTTTAGATTAAAAATATTGTGGCCCTCAACCTTTGAATTTGTGAGCTCCTCACCTGCAAATACCATTGGTTTCGCTGATTTAAACCCAGGCAAGGGCTCCACTGGTTGCTTATGTAAATGTAATGTATCTCCTATTTGCGCTTCAGTGACATCTTTCATCCCAGCAATCAGATAGCCCACCTGTCCTGCATATCTAAATAAAATTATTATATGCAAATATTTACTGCTTTAATGCTTCAAGCATGTAACTCACAATTAATTCTACCTTCCAGGAAACTATCATACACTTTCCAAACAAAACCTTGTCAAACTGAAAATAAATGCTACATATCAATTCTCAAACTCTGAAGCTTGTCAGCAAATGAACACACCAGATCTACGATCCATTACACCTCTCCACTCATTAACCTAAGGTCTTTTTCATGACTCTGCCAACCTTTGCAATTTAAACAGCAGCTTCTAAAATATATTGTAAATACAGTGAAACTAGTAAGTACAAAAGCATTACGAAATGTACACTACTTGTGATATCTTTTATTAATGGTGTTGCAAATGTTCTTTAACAAAGGAAAAAAAAGGTAAATTTTTATCCAAGAAAAATGAGAACTTTCAACAAACTGGCCATTTGATACTCCTTCTGTAGCAAAAGAACAAATCCCATGAGTTCAGTTTAAGCTTAGTTAATAAAATGATAATTAAAGAAAACACATAATTCCCTACAAAGTTAAACTAATTTATACTTAGAATGAGCTATAAGAACCTTAAATGAAGATATGATATTATTCAGTATATATGTGATAATGCTCAATATAAATCGATGTGAAAATATTTAAATTACTTTCTAACTCAATATAGTGTTGTTGTTAGACATACAACACTAAACACTCAAATGTAATCTTATAGTCATCTGGTTCAATAATTTCTACAGAAATTAAATTGTTGTGAGGAATTATTGTGAGGAAACAGGACCTCACAAAGCTCAAATTATGTATCCAAGGTCATGTCTCATCAGTACCTGATATGGAGTAGGCACTCAATAAATAGTTCTTTTATAAGTCAATTCAGATGTGTTTTTGTAATGCATACTACCATTGCTAATACCACTCCCCCATGAATTTTAATAAAGGTTTTACCATGAATTCCACACAAAGATTTATTAAGGTTTCTATACTACCTTTAGAGTGGAAAATCTAGTTACGAAGAAATGTCAAAAATGATACCCAATATGGATATGGGTGGAAGGAACTAACTCTTTCATTGTCTCATCAAACATCAATATAGCATCCAATCTACCCTGGATCGTAAACCTAGTTATGACTAGTCATCCAGAATAAAAACCTGTATTATAATTTATAACCAGTGAAGTTTCTATTATCCTTCACACGAGCTTCATTTTGACAAAGCATTTACTGTATAGTTGCAATAAACAGTTTTTTTTAAGTTACTAAATTAGGATCATTCTAAGCATACCAAATTGACAAAAAAGCAGAAACAGAAACACATACAAATGCATTTTAATTACTAATGCAGATTACTTACAATTTATGAGTTGGCTGCTCATTAGGATTCAAAACTCCTACTTCATTAACTTCATATATCTTTTGAGTATGTGCAGATACAATTTTATCTCCTTTGGAAACCACTCCATCAAATAATGCTACATTGGCTATCACACCTCTATAGTGGTCAAAGGTGGAGTCAAATACCAAAGCTCTCAGGGGATTTTTGCGATGCACTTTAGGACTAGTAAATATAAGTAAAAGTAAATACATATATACTAAATTAAAATCTTAGTAAAATTCATATTGGACACTTAGATATTGTACTTAATTTGAGTTCTTGAGAAGGTTTGATACACAGCAGCCTAAATAAGAAGAACTTTTTATAAAATATATTAGATTTAATAACCTCTAGTTTTAACAGATTACTTATGAATATAGTTGTTCAGCTTAAAGCAAGGAAAATAACTGCCAATGTACTGAGGTATGTTTTATAATGACTGTCAAGAATAGACCTCTATCAATCATCTTTGCTTTTCCTTTTACTTTACTGAACTTGCCTTCTATGTATTACTAAAAGCAAATAAATTTATTCTCACTCCCTGCAAGAATATTTGCCACATATATTTAGCTAAAATAACAGTTCAAGCTGACAATCTTTGAACTATTAAATACAGACAGTTTTGGAACTATTAAATAGGGACAACTAGTACAAAAATCACAAAATACTTACGGGGGGATTCTTTCAATAATTGCCTGAAGAACACTCTCAACATTTGTTCCAAGTTTAGCGGAAATCTAAAAGCATACATGGGAAAAAAATAAGCATTTAAAGTTAAAACTATACTTTTCTACCCTGATGACCTATGACTTATGATTTAAAGGAAGAACAAATTCTAATAGTTATCAATTTGAGAAATACAGCAAAAGGAAAAAAACAAAGCAAACAGCATATTGACAAATATCTCTTTTTCTAATATAGTTAGGTAGTTCTATGGTTCTAGGATTGAATTAGAAGAGACTCCTGATTATGGTATTGAAAGAGGAATAGACTAAGAGTTCAAAATCTGGGTAACAATCATGTCTCTGCATTGAATGCATATATTTGACCAGTATCTATCTCCTTGAGCTTAAATTTCATCATCTAAAAAAACGAAGTGATTATACATATTCTGCCAAAATCTCAAGGTTGTTGTGTGGATAAACAATGTATATGGATGGCATGAAACTATAATGCATCTTACTACTTCACTGTTCTCACAGCAGAAAAGCAAGCCAATACTCAAACCACATGGTATGACTGACCTTTATCACCAGTAATAAATGGACTACCTCTTAAATCCTGATTTCAAACTTCTTAGCCTTCACATTCACTCTAGACTAAGATTTTTCAGTTTCAGCCCTACTGACATTTTGGGCCAGATAATTCTTTGTTTGGGGGCTGTTCAGCAGCAACCAGGGCACCTCATTTACCCACAAGATGCTGGTAGCATCCCTCCTAAGTTATGAAAACCAAAAATGTCTCCAAGTATTTGCCCAGGGGCAAAACCATCACCACTGACAACCACTGCTCTAGACTGTAGTACTTTCTTTACAACAGTCCTTAACTTGTAACTATTGAATATACTACTTGATGCTGTCCATCAGCTCCACCCTCCACTCCGTTTCTATCCTTTCCCAGATGGGACTCTAAGATCCATTATTTCCAGTCACTCTGGTTCAACCACTTTCTACTCTTTCCTCATTATAGGCAGCTGGCAAAACCTCCACCTTGACTGCATCCAATTATGTGTACTTTCTATGCCCATATACAGAGCAGCTTAACATTACTGGAGAAAAAAATCAAATAAATGGTCTAGTTCATTTTGTTGTACTGGCCGGAGCATAGAAAGTCAACACCAAGACAAAAGTATGCCAAATTTCAGGGTCTTTATTGCCGGCGGCCACGGAGGATTTGCGTCTCTCTAACCCGTGGCCCCGACAGGAGGGTGTGAAGACATTTTATACCGGTAAAACCACCTCGGGAGTGAGGGTGAGGGGCGGGGGTGGGGGTGAGGGGCTTCAGAAGTTCTGAGGGCTAGTGGATTCTGTAAATCACCTCCTGGGCGGAGATGAGGGTGAGGGGGTCGGACATTCCGATGGCCAGGGGACTTTTGACATTCTGATTGTTACTTAAGTGGTTCACAAAAGTCAAGATAAGCATCTGTTGTCTGGGTAGGGCGGAAATCACAGACCTTAATTACTTATTACAAGTCGCAGGGGCAAAGATGGCGTGGGTTTGGACTGCTTGCCTGTCACATTAGGGTTGCAGAGAGCCGTTTCAACAGAAAGCCGAGGTATGGCTGAGGTATGCAGTTTTATGGGGCTTTTACCATGTCACAATTTTTTGCATCTGACAAGTGATCTTGCCTATGGGCAGCCATGCTGCTTATATACTTAACTCCAAATCAAAGAAACATCATTTAATATCCTACAGATTTAAAAATTAAGGTTCTTTATAAATTTTAAAACTAAGGTTCTTAATTTTTATTAATTGTGAAATGGCCGTTTGTAGACAGTGCTCAGTTTAGCAATGAACTGTTATGTTTTATGTGTTATGTTGTTTCCTCCTGGATGATGATCTCCTTTTCTCTTCATATGGATTGTTAATACTTAGTCACAATAATTTAACATCTGGGCCAAGCACAGTGGCTCATGCCTGTAATCTCAGCACTTTGGGAGGCCGAGGCAGGCAGATCACAAAGTCAGAAGTTCGAGACCAGCCTGGCCACGATGGTGAAACCGTCTCTACTAAAAATACAAATTAGCAGGGTGCATGGAGGCAGGCGCCTGTAATCCCAGCTACCCAGGAGGCTGAGGCAGGAGAATTGCTTGAACTGAGGAGGCAGAGGTTGCAGTGAGCCGAGATCGCACCACTGCACCCTAGCCTGGGCGACAGAACAAGACTCTGTCTCAGGGAAAAAAATAATAGTAATAATAATAATAGTTTTAACATCTGAGCTACTATTACTAGCTGGATTCTCTATTTCTCTTCTTGGACCTCTTTGATCCATTCTCTGTAAGGCTACCCCAATAACTTGTTTGTTTCTCTTGCTTTAAAATTCTTCAATTGCCTTAGAATAATTTTCAAGCTCTTTAGCACAGCAAGAGTCCCAGCATGACTTGATTCCTGCATACCCCTACAAAGCCTTCTTACCCAGTCTGCCTCTCTGATCCGTAAACATGACAAATCTTTTCCTAATTTAAGTCCTTTACATATGCTCTTTTCTCTTCCTGGGATGCTTTTCTGAAAACTATTCATTCCTTCATGTCTCAGATTATCAAAGAAGCTTTTGCTAAGTTATTCCATGTCATAACATCTCTCTAAGAAAAAACGATTTTTCACTGTTAATTATGGTATTTCACCTAGAAAAATACAATTTGTTGAATGAATTTCCTTGACAATCTCTATCCTAGTCAATAATTCCTATGCTTACTTCTTTGTTTACTTATTTATTTACTGCCTGCAAAGAGGGAGGGGTCCTGTTTGTCTTGTTCACTGCCATACTCCTAGCTGGCATATACCAAATAAGAATCTGAATGATTTTTGTTAAGATTAAAATCAGAATAGTTAATTATATTTTAATATAACACAATCCAAAATATAAAACCATATATAACTTGCTCTTTCAAAAATTAAATGAGATTGAAAGAAAAACACTACATTGCTACGCTGACATACATTACATTACCATATAGCACAGCAGTTTGGCTGCGGCTGTTTAACAAGGAAATCATCATTTGAAAGGTAAGCAAAAATTCAAATTTAAAGTGGTAGCTACTTTGATATAAATAAAATCTATTGTTTCCTAGCATTAGTATACCTAGCTTTTCATAAAATAGGTTTTTGTCATTTCCAAGAATGATACAGACAAATGCCTTGAAATTAGTTTGAACCTGCTCTTCAAAGACAGTATTTCCATTGGACAAAATGACAATACAATAAACAATAATGCAGGGAGTTTCAGAAGGCCTGTGTTTTAGTCCTGGCACACTGGCTAACTAACCCTGTGATCTTAGGACAGTGATAAAACCTTTGAGTCTCACTTCCTTTAACTACAGCATCACAATAATTTCTGTATGTCCTAACAATATAAAAAGAGCTTCTGGTAAGGATCAAAGGAAATAATAGTAAAAGAATTTGTAAAACTATAAAAAACAGCATATAATGCCAGATTATCAAATACCATGAAATTTCACTTAGCTCAATTACCTGAGATTTTTTTCAAAGTATAATCTTTTTAGAAAGTATTTTACCTTAATACATTCATCACTTGGAATATCAAACACTTTCTCAATTTGGTTTTCAACCCTTTCAGGATCAGCATTCTTCAGATCTATCTGAAAAAAAAATCCATTATGTGTTAGTACAATAAAGATAAGATGAATTATGTATTAACAGTATTTAAAGGTAGTTAAAAGCTTACCCATTTTAACCTAACTGACCCCACTACGATTTTTTTAAAAATCATTGATATATTAGCAGTACAATTTAATAACCATGACTGAAAAAGAGAAGTTAGGTAGAAAAGAGCATGCAAAAAAACTTAAGCAGTTAGCTACTCAGCGCAGCAGAAGAGATCAGTAGCAATTTATCAATTAAGCAGCATGTGAACTGATTTTAAAAGTTAATTTAAATATAACATTGAGTCTGACAACAAGCTGTCTTACCTATGGCCTTCTTTTAAACTTAACCCCAATATCAAGAAATATAATTTAAAGCAATGCAGATTTTAAAATTAAGATAATTTTAAAATATGAAATGGAAGTTTGACAGAGCTCAGCTTAACACTAAATTGTTATGCTTCATGTGTTGCCTTGTTTCTTCTTAGATTATATTTCCTATGTATGGTTTAATCTGAAAAACATGATTTGTCCACCCTGCATCCCTTCCTTACAGAAATGGCCCTCAGTCACCTGCACGATAATTCAGGGGAAGTATCTTCTCAACTCTGTGCAAGGGTAGAGTTTCAGTTGTACTTCCATTATATACAATACAAAGAGATAAATTCCACAATATATTTAAAAAATACCTGGAGATCCCTCATATAGTAAATAGTACAACTGACATTTAAACACTAACTGTACTTTTAGAAAGTGAAATAATAACACTGTTGTCTTATTGTAATTACCTTATTTATAACTGGAATTACCGATAGCTGTGCTTCAAAGGCAAGAAAGAAGTTAGCTACAGTTTGGGCTTGAATACCCTGAAAAGATCAAGACACAAGATACTGAGATGACCATTCTATTATCCATCACAAAACTTGTAATTTAAGACCACTCCACACATCTTTATCAAGAGATTCTGCATCATGCTAACAATAAAATTACATAAAATGTCACGTAACTACCCTTCATACTTTTCTTTCCAACTTGTGTCTTTGGGGTCAAAATGAAAATCACTGATGGTAAAGCAATAACCACATCAAGCAGAGTGACCAAACAGACAGTCTACTAAGTTTGAGATAGGAAGCCTTTAAGGAAAGGTACAGGGCAAATCAACTATGGGTACCTATTTTTCTATGCATCTGGATCATTCTCTATGATAATTCCTTTCAGTTCAGAAAGCATTAATCAGGCACTGCAGAAACGAAGATGTAACATGGACTCTCAAGGACCTCAAAGCTTATGAGAGAACACAGTCATCAAGGCAGTTTATAAAGGTCAGTACTGCCTATATAAGTTAGAGACTGACTTTCCTTAATAGAATCAGTAAAGGCTAACACAACGCCATCACAACCAGCAACAAAACATTAGGTTTTGAATGAAGAGTTTGTGAGAAACATGTATCAAAATCTTACTTAAGTACATTCACAGCTTTCACAGCTTTTCTATGGTCATCTGCTGAATGTCTTTAGGGTTTACAGCACAAAAAAGCTTAGTAATGTTATTGATATTTTAAAAACCTAATACTCCCCAAATTATTGCCTAACTAAAGACTTATTCGCAAGATCTGCTAAAAATGGATATAGAAAGCTCAGATTAAGAACTGCTAAAATTGGTAGGCTTTTTTTGGGGGGAAGATGCAATGATAATATGACATCACACTTCAAAAAAATACAACAATCTTTTGAACAATTCCAATTTAAACACTAGTCAATTCCAGAGAATGCTTTAGTGTAATAGTATTTCAAGTTAACAGGATGAAACCATATGATTTTGAGTAAGTAATAGATTAAATCTATTTTTTAATTATACTTGAAGTTCTGAGGTACACGTACAGAATGTGCAGGTTTGTTACATAGGTATACACATGCCATGGTGGTTGGTGCATCCATCACCCCATCATCTACATTAGGTATTTCTCATAAATCTATTTTTTAAACACAAAAATTCTATTTCCAAAACATGTTTTAAAGAAAAACTCTTGAAACAACCAAACAGTCATGTCATATCACATGTCACATACAAAATGAAAAGTACCTACCTCATTTGCATCAACCACAAGTAAAACACCCTGGCAAGCAGAAAGTGACCTGGATACTTCATAACTAAAATCAACATGACCCTGAGAAACAAAAATATTGATACCTGTAAATGTGAGCTGTAATTTTTTAGGAAAGGGCATTATGGGAAATTTATTGACTCTACTTGATAAAAGTTGTTAAATACTGGTTTCTTTTTTGTAGCCTGCACTTTTGAAACAACTGACACTAATAGAAGAACACTAAGAAAACAAAAAGCAAGAGCAGATGTTTAATATTCAGTTCAAAAATTAAACAAGGATCTGTTTGCACTACTGACACAACATTGACTTTAACAATACATGCAAAATTAATATTAAACTTACCGGTGTATCAATGAGATTTAAAAGGTACTGCTTTCCTTCACAATTGTGAAAAAGAGATGCCGTCTGTGCTTTAACAGTGATTCCTCTTTCTCGTTCCACTTGCAATTTATCGAGAACTTGCTTATTATTCTTTGTTTTATCAATTGTCCCTATAAACAGAAACACTTACTGATATTTCTCTGGGCTTTAAAAAAGAAAGAGAATATTACTTACAAAATTGAAATTTAAGAGTATGGTGAAAGTAATTCTCATAACTCTCAGCCATCAGTTAAGTATGTAATATAAATGAAAATACCTGTAAGTTCTAGGAGCCTGTCAGCTAAAGTACTTTTGCCATGATCCACATGTGCAATGATACTGAAATTTCTAATATTTTCAACAGGAAATCTAGACATGTCAAGTTTTTCCTAGAAAGGGGAAATACCACATTTAGAAGTATAAATTTTGCATACTATAAAACAACTACACCAATTCAAAGAATATTCTTTTAATCGTTGAACAATATCATTTCTAGCATATAATATTGTTTATATTCTTCTAAGAATAAAGACATGTATGGCTAAATTCATATTACAAGGAACAACAGTTTAATAGTCAAAGGTAACTATATAGCTAAATAACAATCACTTACTTAACATTTCTACACCATTTTTAGGGCCAATTAGGAGCTGAACTTATTATCATGAATGGAGAACATAAGATACTTAGAACTTCTAAAGGCCTGAGAATACTTGTCCAGTAAAACTTTTGAGGCAGTGGAGCTACAGAAAAGCTAAAAGAAGAGAAATTTTCTGCACCTATCAAACATTTAATCAGGAATTAGATTTATTTAAAAATCTGTGTCTCAGCCAGGCGCGGTGGCTCATGCCTGCAATCCTAGCACTTTGGGAGGCAGAGGCAGGTGGATCACGAGGTCAGGAGTTCAAGACCAGCCTGGCCAAGATGGTGAAACCCCATCTCGACTGAAAATACAAAAATTAGCTGGGCATGGTGGCACACGCCTGTAGTCCCAGATAATCTGGACGCTGAGTCAGGAGAATCGCTTGAACCTGAAAGGTGGAGGTTGCAGTGAGCCAAGATACTGCCACTGCACTCCAACCTGGGCGACAGACTGAGACTCTGTCTCAAAAACAAAAACAAAAACAAAAACTCTGTGTTTTTAATTGGGCCTCAAAATTTTATTTTAGATACAATTTTGCTACTTGGCAGCTTCTCTGGTGAGAAAGAAAAAAAATGACATCAGACAAAGGAATTTTAACGCTTAAAATTTAAAACTATTTTAAAATGGAACTCCTGGTTTTTAGTGTACACATCTTTAACGGTTTATGAAACACACCACAATCTGCTAGAAACTGGTATCAAGCAAAATATGCCAATTATTTGTACTCTAAACATTTTTTCCAATCAAATCTGTATTTCACAATCAGCAAAACCATGAAATTACAATGAAATATAAAATTGACATGAGCTTTAAGTTCTTTTATAGTAGCCCAATACAAGACAGATAATAAAAGCACAATTACAGTTGAAAGAAAGTTTGCCAAAAAAAAATTTTTTTTAAACTAATTCTGATGTTTGCCCTGTAGATTTTTTCTCTTCAGTTCAAAAAGTATACAGAATTGCACCACTTTTAAGAACTCTGAATTGCAATATAAATCCATTTTTAAACCACAGGCATATTAGGACCAAAGTTGATGAATTATAAGGTTTTGTTTTTCCGCTTACTTATAGCTTGCCTTCAATCACTTCAGTTTTCTGCCCAAACTGTGTCCCTTCACAATTATCAGTTGTTAAACCTCCCACTCTCTCACACCGTAGAGTCAAAATTACACAGGTTTGCCCTGGCTGAGGTAGAATGAAATAATAAAACTACAAAGACAGACCGAGCACTTCTTGAATTCTAAGTATTAGTCTAAAAAAGTCCACTTCTCACATCACACAAATCTTACAAGTTAGCGACTGGATGTTTGATTGGTTCTGCATTCAACAAATGAAGCAGGAGAGTGACAAGTAACTTACCCAGGTCACATAGCTAGTTAATTTACAGGAAAATGGACGTTATATTAATATTTACTAGCAACTTTCTCAGCAGGCTTTTTAGAATTAAAAAGATAAATACACGCAAAGCGCTTCGACCCACTGGCTCGCATAAACAAATCAACATTTGACATTGCAAATGAGAAAACCTAGGAAGTCAGTGACTTTCCCAAGGTCACACTAGTGAGGGGTGGAGGGTCGGGAACCTGAGCAGTGCTCACACTCTCTGCTCTGCCCCACTGTACCAAGTCGCAAACAGGGTTCAAAGCTAGTCCTAGGAAGCCTTGCACATTTCCAAGATCGCATGGGGCACTTTTTAAAATGTGGCTAAATCATATTCCAGGGGGCAGTCACCTTGAGGTCAGCGGAGCTGTAGAGCCTTTCGGTAGCCCAGGACTCCGGAGCAGCCCCGAAGGTTAACACGAGCCGGGGCCCCGGGACCACCAGAAGCGAGGCCCCGGTGGCCCGCGGAGCGAGCGCGCGTGCGCACCCCCAGCCCCGACCCACGAGGGTCAACATGACCCGGGCGGAGGAGGCGTCAGGAGTGGGTACCGACGCGCAACAGCAGCATAGCCTGCTTTTATTCGAAGGTACCCCGATTGGGTCCGGTGGACAAGACTCAAACAGATCCTCTGAAGCGGAGGAGACAGTGAAACCCTGGTAGTTCCGCCCGACTGCCAGCTCCGGTTGAACCCAGAAGACGCGGCGCAGTTTGCTGACGTCTGCACGCCGCACGACGTCGTGACATCAGCGCGTCTTGGCGCCGGGTAGTGGAGAGGTTACGTGAATGGAGGCTTTCAATTTACTCCCTAAAATGCAGTGTGTAGAAAGAGTACATACTAGCTTGTATTATCTGCTAAATGCTGTGCCAATTCCTTTGCATTGTCTCTTTCTTTCTCACTACTGCCCTGTGGTGTGTGTACTGTCAGTTCCCTCAAACTACCTCAGGAAATCCGGACCGAGTGACTTGCCTAGGAGCTCATTGGTGGGGAGCTGTGGAGCCTGGCGGGCCGCCCAGGCAATCTGATTCCCGAACCAGGAGGAGAGATCTTAAGTGCAGGGGCTTAAAGATGCTATTATTAGCACAACGTTGAGGCTTAGCCTTCTACCTAATGACAAAATAATAATGGCTCTTTTAAAATCTGGAGGTCGAAATATATTCCCCATGTTGTCAATGATTGAACTAATCTTAAACTGCATCTGAAAGGAAACGGGCCGTAACATTGAATATAATAGTGAATCTAGGAAGGTTTTGGCAAGAAGTAAACGTGGGAAAAAGTTCCATGCTGGACGCCCAATGTTTCCATCGTCATCAAGCTACCACTTCATCGAATGAGCTCTGGCGAAGTAAGAATGGGGGATAAAACAGAGATGATAAGTGGATTGCATCCAGTGATTGTCTCCCACTACTTCTCTTGCGCTTTTCTGGAATATCCAGAGTTTGGTGCGAAGGAGGAAGATGACAACTGTGTTCAGTTCACCATTGTGACTGAAGACAGAATCCTTCGTATTGTTTCCAGAACCTTTGAAAGTTTCTTCATTTGGGGATTTCTTAGGATCAAGAATTCTGTAGCAGACTCAGTTCTTTCTTGGAATTTTTATGAATTAAAACAGTACTTGATACAGGATAATTCTGTCACACTTGTAAGAGAATGAATTTAACAACTATCTTGAAGTGAACACAATAATTTATATTCAGTGTTGCCCAGACTTACCTAATCTGCACATTACTCACTTTAATTTTCACCATATCCTGTCAAAGATAAACAAAAGAAGACACCAGTTAAAGTGGTGAAGACAGATTTTTATTATAGTGATATACTATTGCAATCGGGAAGAAGATCCAGAATGAACTAAACTGCAATTTGTACAGAGATGACTGCATTTTAAAACGAGAATGCAGGAGAAGGGAGAGAGAACAACTTGAGCTTGATTAAAGTCAGGGAAATGGAAATTTACAAAAAGCAAGGGCAGGAGAAAGGTCCATTTGAAATCCATCTGGCTTGTTAACTGTTGCTTATAGAAATTAGGCTCTTACCCTTCCTGCAAATGCTCGGAAACAGAGGTCCTACCTTCACCTGTTGGTTGTAACAAATTATTTTGTCAGCGGTGAGCTTTCTCAGATAAAAATTTAACGGGGCTTCATCTTAAAAATGCAGCCTTGAGCTGTTAGAAACTATATTAGTTTGTTAAAGTCTTTTAATGTGTGTGGGCGAGTTGGTGGGGGAAGGACGTGGGTGAAATCATTTGTGCTGAGGGTCTGTAGTTTTTATAGACAAGTTTGAGGCTTTGCTGACGAGAGGGCTTAGAGAAGCCTGAGTAGAGTTTGGTTAAGGAGAGAATCTCTGTCAATCCTCATACCGATATTATATACTTGATATTTTTCTTTAACTTACCTGTATATGAACATGAATGTGTTTTAAAAGAGAACATTGTAGATTACCATTAATAGAAAAAGTATGATGAACTGTCATAAGAGTAACAGTAAATATAATTGTAATGAATAAAAAATGTGATTCAACTTTAGATTTGGTCTATGTGGATTACAAAAGGAAGATTAGCAAATATTAGAAAAGAATTTAAAAATATTAGCCTCAAACTGAGATTTTTTTCTTTGACCTAACAAGAAGCATTTAAATAAGGTTGAAAGAAAAACTATATCTGAATGACACGGTGTCCTTGATACCACATCTATGTCTCATCTAAAGCTATCTTGGTGCCTCCACAGGTATTTGTCTCACACTTTAGAAAACTGCAATATCTTATAAGACTGACATCATATTCTCCAACCTACAAATGAAAAAACATATTCATTAGGAAAATACTGAACTCCACTGTGTCAGGTGACATACTAGCTGTGGAAACTCAAATTAAGCAAAATGTCTAAAATTACATAATAGATAAATGCAAAAATTATTTGAATCCAAATTTTTGGAAACTAAAGCTCATCTCTTGCAATATCTTTGACAGCACAAGTTGATTTATTATTCAACTTGAAAAGAAGCAGGAGGTATAGCAACTGAACTTCAAAAAGGAGGTATATTTTCTTCTGTGCTTTGAAGGATTAGCATTTTTTTATTTTTACCCAAGGAGATAAATGGATCGTAAGCAGAAGAATAATCAACAGCATAGCACATGTTCTGAATTCCCAGCACTATTCTACATACTTTGTATCAATTCGTTTCATCTTCACAGAGCCCTCTATTGCTGATACTCTTATTATCTCTGTTTTATAGATTTCCAAGAAAAATATGGTCCATGCTTTTTAAATAACTGTCTAGCATCACACAGTGCAGAATTAAACACACAGTATATGGGGTTAATAGTCAGTAGAGGAACACAGCCAACATTCGGGACAGTGACATTTTATCTGAGGCAAGGAGTTCTGAAGGGCTCATATAATTTACAAACTCATAAATCAAGACTCAGTTTATCTGTAAGAATAAATATATAATAGGGAGATTGCATTCTTATACAGCACATTAATCCACAACTATTTTATGGTTTCTATATTTGTAAATATACTGAAGGGAATGTGAGTTTGCTAGGGCTTCCGTAACAAAGTACCACAGACTGACTTGGTGGCTTAAACAATAGACATTTATTTTCTCACAATTCTGGGGGCTATGAGTTTGAGATCAATGTATCAGCACAGCTGATTTCTTCTGAGACCTCTCTGGCTTGTAGATCAGCACCTTCTTATGTGTTCTTGCAGGGTCTTCCCTCTATACATGTTTGTGTCCTGATTTTCTTATCAGGACTGTAGTCCTAATCATAAGAATTTTAAATTAACTATCTCATTAAAGACTCTGTCTCTAAATACAGTCACATTCTGAAATACTGGCAGTTTGAACATCAACATATGAACATGGAAGTGTTGACACAATTCAGCCCATAACAAAGGGAGTAATAAATAAAAACAATCTATAAATATCAACTCTAAATTCTGCTTCAAAGTTATTGATATTGTGGAGCATTTTTAAATGATTAAAATTTAAATTTTAATTAAAATGATTAAAGTAGTATCACAATAGCCATTTAAAGCACTTGCACAATTTTAGAGCATAATCACACAATATTAACGAAGGTTCTCTAGTATTGCTGTTAGGCAGCTAAAATGGTGCCACCGTGTGTCTACAGTATAAAACACATCTTTCAGTCTGTTTTTGAGTCCCGTTGTTAAATTATTCTGACTTTTTTAGACTTTTATATTTTTTTCAAATTTTGAACATAAAAATTGGATCTTTACAAATATTTTCCTATTACGAAATAGAAAATGTGTGGGTTAAAAGAGGAATCATTTATAGAAAAAAGGGTTTGTATCACTTTGTGAAGGGCTTTGAACAGGAACTTACTAGTTAGCATTTCACCATTAATCTATGCGGAAACCATTGTAAGGAAGGAAATAACACAGATTTTTTGCTATTGTAGGGAGCTGTCTCTAACAATGGTGTATAAAATGGATTGAAAAGAAATCAAATGAGGTGATGAGAATGAAAAGGAGAGGTGAGTTTTTTATTTTAATAATCTAGGTGAGACACAGTAAGGTCCTGGGTGAATCAGTGGCAGAGTATGAAGAAATGATGAGTAGGCATTTAGGAGACAAAATTAATAGGATTAATTTGATGTAGAGAGATAGAGAGGGAGAAGCCCAGGATAACTACAAATTTCTTCTTACAAATGCAAACTTGAGCTGTCAGAAACTATATTGGTGCTTATTCAAGTATTTTGATAATGTGCATGGGGTGGGAGTAAGGAGGATGTGGATGAAATCAGTTGTACTGTGAGTTTGTAGTTCTTATAGGCCAAGGTGGAGGCTTTGCCAGTAAAAGGGCTCAGAGGAACCTGGCTGTAGTTTAGTCAGGAAGAGTATTTTTGTCAATCTTCCTGTTTCTCTTATACATTTAATATTTTTCTTTAAATTAACTTACCTTTTATATGTAAATAAATTTTTTAAATAGAAAACTTTGTATAATTACTATAAATGGAAACAGTGTAATGACCTGTTAAAAATTAATAATATCAGCATAATGAATAAAAAATGTGATTCATTTAGAGTTTGATTTCTTTTGATTAAAAAAGGAGATTAGTCAGCATTAGAGAAGAATTGTAAAATATAGCACCAAAATAAGGTATTGGTTGGAACAAACAATAAATTCTTTGGACAACTTTGAGCTTTCTCAGACTGAAACCTAAGGAGGCTGGAGTCATCATCTATTTTTCTGGAGAACATTGACTAATATAGATGTTTAGGGGCAATTTTTGAAAAATATAAGTACAAGTCCATAGATGCTATTCTGTTTCCTTAAGGCATGTTTCACAAAAGAACACCCTAAAGTGTGTTGAGTTCTTCTCTCTTCTTTTCTCAACAACTTTATTTCCTGCCCTCTGACTTCAAAAAGTTATCTAGTACCAGTTTTTAGAAAAAAATTTTACAGATGGTTTCCAGAACTCTAGCCCTGAATTTTTTTCCTAAGCTCCATTTATAACTGCTATGAGATATTGAATATTAAAAACAGTCTAACACCAATGTTATTTTCTAACACCAGTGTTATTCAATATAACGTCAATAATATATTCACATTATTTATTCAAGTTGATTCACAAACTGTCTGACATGCTAGGTATATATACTGGCTATACACACACACATACACACAAAATGTGTATATATATAATGTGCGTGTGTGTATATACATATATTTAGCCATGCACAGCACACACATGTGTATGGAGACAGAGAGAAAGGAATCGCATTTGAAATTTAAATAATTGACTCACACGATGTGGAAGCCAGCAAGTAAGAAATTTGTACACCAGGATGGCAGCCTAGAAATTTAGATGAGTTGATGTTCCACTCTTGAGTCCAAAATATGCAGGGAATTCAAAACCTACAGGAAAACTTAGGCAGGATTTCTGTGTTGTAGTACTGAGGCAGAATTCCTTCTTCAGTTTATCTTTTAGCTCTCCTATTTTACTACAAACAGCAAGGAGAAACCAGGCTGCACCATCAATACTTTGCTTAAAATTCTCCTCAGCTAAATATCCAAGTTCATCACGTATCATTTCTTTCCACTCTGTAGAACACAATTCAACCAAATTCTCTGTCACCGTTTCTTCAGTTTCCAATCACATGTATCACCTATTCTCCAGTTTCCAATAAAATAATCCTCATTTTTTGTCTGATACCCCACCACCTTTAATATCATATTTCTAGCACCATTGTTTGTGATGATGTATGATCTAAGATGATAGAAGCTTTCTCTCCAGCTCTCCTCTTTATGACTCTCCACAGGCTCTCCTTTAACATCACACTTTTTACCAACAATTTCTTCAAGGCAATCTAGGCTTTTTCTGCCATTCATCTCAAAACTCAGTCTTTACCCATGTCTTAAGTTCAAAACAACGTCTACTTTTTTAGGTATTTCTTGCTGAAGGAGCCCACTTCCTTTTGTTGTCTGTATTAGTTTTCTAGGGTTTCCATAACAAAGAACCACAAACTGAGTGGCTTAAACAACAGAAATCATTATCTCACAGTTCTGGAGGCTAGAAGTTCAATTGGCAAGGTAGGTTTTTACTGGGAACTGGGATGGAGAATCTGTTCCATTCCCCCCTACTAGCTTCTGCTTGTTTCCTGGCAGTCTATGGCATTTCTTGGCTCATAGCTGCATTACTCCAATATCTGCCATATGGTGTTCTCCCTGTGTCTCTTAACATAGTCTCCTGTCTTTGCATGTCTCTGTGTTCAAAATTTCCCTTTTTATAAAATACCAGCAATATTAAAACCAACCTAATGACCTCATTTTAACATGGTTACCTCTGTAAAGACCCCATTTTCAAATAAGGTCACATTCTGAGGTACTGGGCATTAAGGCTTCAACATATCTTTCCGGTGGAGACAGAGTTTAACCACAACAGCATCTAAGAGCTAACCTCCAGGCAGGCCCAAGGTCAATAGCCTTCTTTCTAAATTTTTATCCTGGTTAAGAATCCGGATGGACATCCGCTTTCTGAATCTCAATAATGAGTCAGACTGAGACTCTGTATCATAATTTATGGTAATTTGTAAAAATTGCCTTAAAATTAGCCTTAAATCCTAAAAGACTCTTTTAATAATAATAATCACTTTTAAAGTATTTATGTTCAAGCAAAAACATTAAAACCCAAATACTCTGAATAAATACTTACGTGGTAATTCTTAAATGGCCATAGCAATATTTCTTGTCTGACATGCTGTCCCCAGAAACCGGCCACTACCTCCATTGTTTAAGTTTTCTATTGCCATATAACTAATTGCCACAAATGTAGCACCTCAAACAGTACAGATTTATTAGTTCACAGTTATGTAGGGCATAATTACAGCATGGTTCCGTTGGATCCTCTGCTTAGTATTTCACAAGGCTGAAATCCAGGGTCTAGTCAGGCTGGACTTTTACCTGGAACCTCTAGGGTAATATCTGCTTCTGAGTTCATTCACGCTGCTGGCAGAATTCAATTCCATATAGGACTAAGATACCCATTTCCTAGTTGGCTGTTACCAGGGAGCAGCTCTCATCTCCTAGCAGCTGCTCACATTCTTTGGCATGTGGCCCCCTCCATCTTAAAGCTAGCCATGGTACATCAAATCCCCTCTGAGTTTCAAATCTCTCACTTCTCCTTCTTCTCCCGCCAGCCACCAGCCAGAGAAAATTCTCTTTTTAAAAAAGATTTATGTGATTAGATTAAGGCACTCGGCTCATCTCCCTATTTTAAAGTCAACTGACACGTGATCTTAATTACATGCCTTTTGCTAAGGTGACACCGAGCATCAACTACTGGACATATGGACTCAGCAAGCCTTTATATGGTTCCAGCATTTAGTTTCTGAACTACCACAGATTTTGCCAAGCAGAACAGGGAAGAGCTCTCCCAATTGGCACAGCCCAAATGGCAGATTCCTGAAAAAGATAAATGTCTCCTTGATTAAATTCAGTAAATTTTGATGTGTGTGGGGGGTGTGTGTGTGTGTAGCAATGGCTATCTGTAACAACTAATGTGCATATATTTATTTTATTCTGAGAAATCTGCATTCATTAATGATTACATTAGCCCATTTTTCATACTGCTTTAATGAACTGCTGAGACTGGGTAATTTATAAAGGCAAGAAATTTAGTTGACTCACAGTTGAGCATGGCTGGGGATACCTCAGAAAACTTACAGTGATGGTGGAAGTCAAAGGGGAAGCAAGGCACCTTCTTCACAAAACCTCAAGAAGGAGAAGTACTGAGTGAAAGGGGAAGAGCCCCTTATAAAACCATCCGATCTCACAAGAACTCACTATCTCGAGAATGGCATGGGGGAAACCGCATCTATGATTCAATTACCTCCACCTGGTCTCTCCCTTTATATTATGGGGATTATAACTCAAGATGAGATTTGGCTGGGGACACAGAGCCAAACCATATCCTTTATTAATCATTCAACAAATATTAGCTGCATGCTTACCACATGTCAGACACTGTATTAAGTCATGGGAATGCAAAAATGTATCATTTCTTAATCATTCAACAAATATTAGCTGCATGTTTACTACATGTCAGACACTGTATTAAGTCATGGGAATGCAAAAATGTATCATTTATTAATCATTCAACAAATATTAGCTGCATGTTTACTACATGTCAGACACTATTAAGTCATGGGAATGCAAAAATGCAATAGGTATGGTTGTAATACTTAGGAAATAAATTGTAAAAGCCATTTTATAAAAGATAATATTACAATGTTATGATTGTTATGATTGTTATGATAGAATTTTCAATAAAGTATTATGAAGAAACAGAGAAGAGGCCTCTTCTACAGCCAGAGTGGTGGTATCAGGAAAGTCTCTGCATGGCAGGTGACAATAATACTTAGTTATACACATTAACAAAGAACTCTTCTAAATATCTCATTTTGTAAATATCTCAATTCATCCTCAAAAAAAACCTTATAAATAGGTATTATTGCCTCTGTTTTACAGATAGGGCAACTGAGCCTGGGCTGGTTGAATAACTTGCCTGAGTTCATACAGATCATATGTAGTGAAGGCGAATTCAAACACCACTCTGGCAGATTTGAAAAATATTCCCTTGACCACAGAGTTATGCCCCTAACTTGGGGGTTAAAGGATAAGTTAGATTCAACCAGGCTGAGTTGAAAGTGGGGTGTGACATTCCAGATGGAAGATCCTGCATGAGCAGAGGCATGATATATACAGGAAACAGACAGAACTTTTAGGTGGCAGGAATTTAGAGTTTGGCAAGCAGTGAAGCTGAAAAAGAAATCAGGAACCAGACCATGGAAAGAGGAGCTTGGATTTCTGGTAATTGTAGCCACTGCAAGATTAGAAAGATTTTAAACAGGGAGTAGAATGGCAATTTTGTGTCTCATGTAGGTCATTCTGACAGCTGCTTGGAGACAGGGAATAAATTAGTTTCAAGAGATAAATGATGACAACCTACATGGGGACAGTGATACTGTGGCTTGAAAAGAAATGAATTTGACTAGAAGGTAAAATTATCCTGCCTTGAAAGAATATAGAATATGAAAGAATCAATTGCCTATTACAAATCCAGAGTAAAGAAAATTTTTGGGTTTCACACTTGAAATGTATCAACTGGCCTCTGATTTCCATTATGCCTCCGTTATCATCTACTGGTTAAAAAAATTAAGCAGGGCAAGGGAGAGGGAACATTTTGTTTAGTTTTGCACTGTGGAGGCTTGTGTCATTCTTGTCAGATGAAGACCAATTCAATTGCTTTCTAAGCTTGTTGTCATATTACTCTAAAACAAAAATCTCAAAAGCAAAGTTTATTGTTCACCAGTTCTTCTTCAGTGAATCTTATTGATTCAGGAAGTTAGTAATAATGGAAAATGACTTGTCCCTGGCTTCCTTCCTTTTGCTTTTTGGAATATACAGAAATTTGTTTGATGCCTTAGCTTGAAGTCTTTGACCTGGATAAATGATATGCTACTCATATACCAAAGTACATCACACAGGAAGGGCTTGGCTATTTTTTTCACTAGTCAGGTATCTTTCATAAACCCCAAGACAATGCCCAGACAATGGCTGTGGCCTTTGTACTGTCATTTTTGGGGAACACATATTTTCACCAATACATCTTTCAAAGGTATGTCTTCTTCAGGAAGCTATGTCATGGAGCATCTAGATTTCATTGAGTTTTGATAGATTTTACTATTAAAAATTATAGTATTAATGTGTGATTTTTATCTCCACAAAATACTAAGAAGGATAAGATTGGAAGTGTTTAAATTGAAATATATCCTGACCCAACATATACAACAATAGCTAAGTGAAAGGCATCAATTAACGAAACTTTGGAGGCTGGGGGGTGCAGTTGCTCATGCTGTACTCCCAGTGATTTGACAGGCAGAGGCAAGAGTATCACATGAGACCAGGAGTTCAGGGCAGCAGTGAGCTATGATTGTGCCACTGCACTCTAGCCTAGGCAACGGAGTGAGACACCCTATCACTTGGGGAAAAATAAAAAAGACACTTTGGTTGTTAGCTATGTGTTTACAGGAAGGTGTTTTGTAAACTTTAAGTTACAGTTATAGAGCTTAACCTGTTCTAAACAAGAAATTCTATTGGCTTATATCACTGCCAAGTCTCTTTAAGGCTTGGATTGATCAGGATCACAGGTCTGTTTTTCTGATAGTCCATTGGTTCTGCCCTCCTCCATATTTGGTTTATTCTTATCTTACATCTTTAAAAAATGAGTGTCAGAAGCAATTGAAACACTGTTTTTTTTTTATTCAGATACAGGAAGAGATCACCAGTTTTCACAATCAGGGAAATAACCTTTTTCAAGGTGTTGATCTGGATCTTCTAGTAATGCTATGGAAGAAATTCTGATCTGAGCCCCCGGAGCTCTTACACAATATCGGCATGGCGTTCCCTGAAAAGGAAAACTGGGTGCTGACAGGAAATGCAAAGGTGGATTGGATATTGAGTAGCAATAAATGTCCATTACAGGGACTAAAAGATTCTTAAGCAACCCAGAAGAGTACATTTCTAAGTGCACAGTGCCAAGGAAAACAGATCTTTATGCCTTAAGGAAATTAATTTTCCTGTGACTTTGTCTTTTAAAAAATTACTTTAGCATCTGTTTCTTACCTGTGTTATTTTTTGCTTCTCTGACATTTTGTATTCTTATATGAGTCATTATTTACATAGTACTGATCAATTTTTTCTCTAATAATTCCTCCTATCATTTGTTTCTGATTTATTAAACACCTCACAATAGTATTCATTCATTTGAAAGTGAATTATCCTAGAAAAACATCATTTCCTTTTGTGTTTGTTTCTCTTTGGCAATTGTGGAATTTAGTACTTATATATTTTTGCTTACAAGGAAGGGAATTGTCACATGTTGAATAAAGAATATGAGAAAAAAATACTTTTAATGTTGCACTAGAAACATGAAAAAAAGAGAACTTTTTTATTTTAGGGCATAAAAGGTTTTATTCAAAAAAATCCCTGCAGAATTCAGTAGATTCTAGTTTGCCATAAAATATCTTCATAGAAATTTTTGGCACATTTAGGCAGTATATCAAGCAGCTTTGCAACACAGGTAATGTCTCCCATCAGAAGCTTCTGATGTGGCCATGTTAAGAATATAAATATTTTTAGGTACACTTACAGTATTTGAAATATTCCAGTAGGTATAGAGGCTGGCCTTACATACCATATAGTCCAAAAATATAATTTTATTGCTTAGAAAACTGACATGCAGAGAAACTAAGTAAATTGCCACAGGAAGAAGAGAGAAGAAGAGAGCTTACATTGTAACAGAAATACAATGCTAGCCTGCAAGTTTACAGGAAGCTATTATTTGAGAAACCTCTATGACAAATAACTTCATGGCTCTCTTAGTAGAGAAATTTGATGATGTTTTCCCCTTGGAAAAAGATGAGCTGTAGGCCCTCTGGTACCATGTTACATTTTGTCATATGAATGTTGTCTCCCATTCTCCTTCTTTGTCATAATAGATGATTTAGAGAGAAATAGTATGAGCATAATACATCAAGAGAAGACATTAGTATGGCTTCAAGTTTGCTTGTCAGGTAAATTACCTGGATTTCTTAGAAAATGAGAATTCCACCATATTGATATGACATATGTGTGGGTAAGTTCTGATAAATTTAGCTAGTTTTTAAAAAGATTTTGGTGTCAAGGTACAGTTAAGTTTGTCAGTTTTACTGACAAGTTATTATATTAGTTATCTACTACTATAGAACAGCACACATTTTTATCTTGTAGTTTCTTTAGGTCAGGAAACAGGGCATGGCTGAACTGGGTTCTCTGCTATACAACCTATCACAAGGCTGCAATTGAGGTGTCAGACTAAGATCCACAGTCTTATCTGAAGACACAACTGAGACAGGAGCCTTTTCCACGCTCCTTCAGTGATTTGGGGCAGTATTCAGATCCTGTGGTCTGATGAACTGAGGACCTCATTTTCTACCCATTCATTTGCTGGAGGCCTCCTTCACTTCCATGCCACCTGGGTCTCTCCCATATTTTAGCTAGCTTCAGCAAAGTGTGCAAGCCACAAAGGCAACAGAGTCTGCTAGCAATACAGAGCTCATAATACTTTTAACTTAATCACAGAAATGACATCCCATTGTATTTTCCATATTTTATTGGTTAAAATCAAGTAATTAAGACTATGCTCAAAGGAGAGGATAACACAAGAGCATGAATACGAGGATGCTGGGATTATTGATGACCATATGAGAAGCTGCCTATCACAGTTAGAAAACAACCTTTCCAATAAAGACTGTCAGTAGAACTATTAATATTATTCTACAAAAACCACAGCCTAAAATTCACAGCCTAAAAACATGCTCAGCAATAGATTTTTGTATAGAAACACTGATGCAATAGAAAAAAGAAAAAATTTAAGCTAGTTTTGCTATATTTAAAGCTACATAACATACTTACTTAGGCAATGAAACAATGCCAGAAACCATAACCCACAATTTTTTATTTCCCCAGTCAAAAAAAATCAAATATATGTAATAATGAGATTTGAATACATATTTTAATATAAATATTTGCTTTTAATGTATAGTAAGCAATTAATTTATCAGTTTTGTTAACTGCTGTGATTTATCACTGTTTTTAGTTCCACAATATGTATATATGTGTGTGTATTTACACACACACAATTAAAACAAGCTCATGTAAGTCATAAAGATCATTACATCATTTGATACATTTTACATTATTTGATATGTTTAAAATAGTCCTGAAAATCAATTCTGCACATGAATTTAAGAGTATATGTCTTATTAGTCTTATTTTTTGAATTTCTACTGTGAACATAATACTGTATATTCCATTTATCATTTAATCAATGTATTAATCAGAAGAGAAATAAATGTATATGTATCTTATTTTTAATAAACTGCTAATTGTAAATGACTATGAAAAGACAAAAGATATTGATAGGGGGTTTTTCTATGTTACATGGTATTTTCAAGTATATTATGCTGATAAAATATTAAGAAAGCCTCTTACACAGAGATTTTATTCTAAATAGATACACATTAATTTTGATAAGGAAAAAAAGGTGAGGCTAAAAAATTGTCTTGTTTGAGTATTCATTAATTCAGCACACCTTTATTGAACATTTATTGTATCTCAGAAACTGTGCTAAATGCTATGAACACTATATGAATGCAGTGAAATTCTCAAGTGTCTCACCAGAATGTAATATAAGCCTTGTATATAATTACAGTAGATGATAAGTGATGGCAACAATGAGATATCTAAAAGAAAGATGTTCAACTTAAAGCAGTGATTGCCTATGATATAATTGGACTATATAATATGCTGTGTTTCACCCCAACTGGTTCTAACCAGCTGAAGCTTTTAAGCAATCATGAACATTGAACATTCACCAACCATAGTTGATAAATAAATGTAAATTTTGAGTGACCATTACTGAACAAAATTGAAGAATTTTTTTAATTTCAAAAAGTATTTTAATTGTTTAAAATAGCACAAAACGACATCGCACTGTGGTAATACTGAGTCACAGGTGTTACTCTACAATAGTGAATAGTGTACCCTCCTCAGAAACGAGAACTCAAAAGGCGTGCCAGAGAAAGGATGGGGTAAAACAGCAGGACCAGGTAAGTGGGCTCCAAGATGACTAAACGTGACATTTTCAACAGCAAAATGTAATACAACAAACCAGAGGCCCTGGATGACACAGGCTGAGGCATCTTCAGGCAGATTGGTGGTCGGGGAGCGGAGAGAGGGCTGAAAAGATTGGCTGCTAGGTTTAATCCTTCTGACTTGCTCACAAGCCCTGCTCTTTGCTGGAAGCTTCGGGTGTGGGGCAGAAAACTCCAAGCAGATCCCCAACCACGGAGCCTGGCCTGGCCTGCGTTGCAAGCTGCACATTCATGCAGCAGCTACTGCTGCTGTCGGCCGGCCCTAGCCTCCCTCATGGGTGACACTACACAGTCTCCTTCCCGGGCTGCCTCCAACGACGCCTGGTTCCCCTCCATTCACCACCCGGAGGCAGTGCAGTAGCTGAGGGGAAAACAGCAGCTCCCTGTTGAGGGAGGGAGGGGGCTGGGGACAGCTGTGAACCCAGGACAAGAAGCCCCCTAGCCTACCCTCAAGCTCCCCCAGGCTCAACACTATGGGTGCGGAGTGATCGCCCATGAGGAATGAGCTGTTCTTCCTTTGTTCCAGCGGCCTGAGAACAGGCAAAAGGGCAGAGGGCAGGCGCCAGCAACAGGAAGTTGGGCTGGGAGGCAAACAGCAGGCCCCATGTGGCAGTTTCCACACCTCTTGTGCCCTGGCTGGCTCACTGTTTCCTCCAGGAAGATCCCTGACAAGAATTAGCCAAGGAGAAAAAAGTAAACACACACACATGCAGAAAAAAGATTACACATTCTGTACAGAGCTAACAACAACAAAGAAGGGTCAAAACCTCACACGCAAAAATTACAATGAAAGTGTGAATTTCACTCTTTCTTAACAGGTGAACAATGGAGGCTTGTTTTTAACTAAGCTTGTGCAGACTTACCAACAGGTAGTTCTATCCAGAAAGCAAACATCAAGTACTCATTGGCATAATCATCACTAACTCTCACCACATCCCTACTGCATAATTCTCCCTAAAGTTTTTCTCTCAGAAAACTGCTCCTTGAATTTCTTCTCTGGTGTGTGTTCTCTTGCCTGGCAAATCAATAAACTCTGTGCTCACTTTGATGATCACAATAGTGGTTCTGCTCTTTTATCAGTCACCTTCTAAGTTTTGGCAGTTAAACACATTTATCACTTACAACCTAAAATCTATCTATAGATGATGAGTTCAAGAATATTCATAACCACTTCAAGAAGAATGATGTATAGTCGTTCACTCTTACGTGTGGTTTCTCTAGAGTTCCAAGTGTCTTAGTCCATTTGTGTCACTATAGAGGAATACTGGAGGTTGGGTAACTTATAAAGAAAATAGGTTTATTTGACTCGTGGTTCTGCATGCTGTGCAGGTAGCACAGCACCAGCATGTACGTCAGGTGAGGGCTTCAGGCTGCTTTTGTTCGTGGCAGAAGGCAAAGGAGAACTAATGTGTGCAGTTCATATGGCGAGAGAGGAAACAAGAGAGAGCGGGGAGGAGGGTGCCAGGCACTTTTTCACAATCAGTTCCCACAGGAATTAATAGAGCAAGAACTCGCTCATTACCATAAGGACTGTACCAAGCAATTCATGAGAGATCCACCCCAGGACCCAAACACTTCCTATTAGGTCCCACCTCCAACATTGGGATCACATTTCAAATGAAGTTTGAGGGGACAAATATCCAAACCATAACAAGCATACAGTTTCAGATACCTGTGGTCAACTGTGTTCCAAAAAGCATTAAATGGAAAATTCCAGAAATAATTCATAAGTTGTAAACTGACTGCTATTCTGAGTAGCATGACAAAGTCTTGCATTGTCCCATTCTGTCTTTCCCCTGCTCCACTCTGCCCAGGACATGAATCAAGTCTTTGTCACATGTATCCACACCATGTATGCTCTTCCCCATTAGTCACTTAAGTAGCCTTCTTGGTTATCAAATCAATAGAAAGAAGGCTGTGTACAGTACAATAAGATATTTTGAGAGAAAAAGAGAGAGAGTCCACATTCACATAACTATTACAGTATATTGTTATAATTGTTCTATTTTATTATTGTTAGTCTCTTACTGTACCTAATTTATACATTTAACTTTATCATATCTATGTATGTATAGGAAGAAACGGTATACATAGGGTTCCATACTATCTGTGGTTTCTTAGGCACCCACTAGGGGTCATGTAATATATCCTATAAGGATAAGGGGTACTACTGTACAGAACAGCACCACAGTTGGCATAATGTGACAAATGGTTTCAATATAACTTAAGAAAAGCACATGTTCATCAGAAGGAAGATAAATCAGAAACAAACAAGGAAAAAAGAACATTCAAGAGAAAAAGTTTGACAGGACCTTTATAGGATTCAAAGTTGTGAGTGCCTTGAACCAAGAACTCTAGCTGCTGACTAGAGATGGTGACAGATAAAAACCAATTAACTTGGTGATTAAAGACCAAGTCCCCATTCTCTGATTCTACTTCACTAAGTAATATTCTGTTAATTTTTTGTCTTCCTCGAGGATATATCTGCAACATTTTTGGTCACACATACATTTTTATGTTAGGAGTTTGTAGGTTTAAGCCCAATAATTCCCGTCTCTCATGAATGATGTCTCCCTCCTGGTAGGAAATACATAGGATTAATATTTCCTTATTATTGTTGTTAAGAAGATGACATAAAGAGATGTGTACCCTTTACAAGTGACGACAAATGCATATTGTAACAAATGGAACCTGTAATACTTGCAAACTTTGCGTAAGAATTTTTACTGTTTACAAATCTTACCAACTTCTATCCAAAGAACAGAGATGCTCAATCAATTTGCTGCCTCCCTATTTGAGTTTCTTATAGATCAATTTATAATCTACTTCGCAACCAATGTTTCTTCCTAAGACAGAGGGCCCTTTTCTACCTCAAGCCTCTCGTGTGGTTCTTGTGGAATGTTAATATTCCTAAAACTCTTATTGTTTAACTGAGAGGGTTCACAAGACATGCCCAAAAGATATTTAGAAGCCCTACTAAGTATACCCTTATATCTGTCTGAAGTCTTAACAAATGGTTTACAGTTACAACCTTGAATTTATCTCTGAGTCCATACTTTAATGGTGGCATCCTAGGTTTTATCTTTGTGCTGATGCCATTTTCTACTTTGAGAATTTTTGCTAAGAGAGACTAAGATTGGAAAACTATTTTGTTTTCAAATCAAGCCAAGCCCTGGCCCTTTTAAGTTTCCTCTAAATTCTGTTGAGAATCTTAACAGTTCCTGCTTTAGTTTTTGTATTTTAGTCTCCTTATGTGTTCTTATAGGTTGCTGCAAGAAGCTGGTTGGCATTTTCTGTATTTTGTCGGGAAAGTTCCCCTATTTTTCACATTAACCTGGGCACCAGTATTGCCAATCTTTCTGGTACTACATAAAATGAGTCTCAGTTTTTTCCATCCTGCAAAAGCATATTTTTCACTTTCCTTCAAATCCTCACCCTGGGACCCTTTGAGCTTCCACTAATAGTCTCCTTGAGGCACTTCCATCTTTTTTCTACTAGTTGGTCTCAGAGCTAATGTAACATTTTCAAAAACCAATTCCATTCACCAAATGTGCTCTAGTTATTTATTGCTATATTACAAGCCACTCCAAAATTTAGTGCCTCAAAACAGTCATTCCTTTTGTGCATTCATATGCAGTTTGGGAAGGGCTGGCAGGAATGACTTGTTTCTATGATGTCTGTAGCCTCAGCTGGGATGACTGGACAAGGTGGGGACTTGAAAATCCGGCAACTCTTTCTCTCTCATCTTGTAGTCGTGGTCTCTCCATGTGGCCTCCCGACACAGGCTCTTCAGCATCACAATCTCAGGTACTTGGTCTTGTTACATGGCAGTTGGACTCAAAGAACAAGTGTTCCAAGGGACCCAGGTAAAAGCTAAAGGGCTTCTTATCCAAACTTGAAGGTCTGAGAACATTGCTTCCTCCGCATTTTATTGATCAAGCAAGTCACTAAGGCCAGCCTATATTCAAGATGAAGGAAATTACATCCTTTCTTGAAGAGCAGTGTCAAAGAATTTGTAACTATCTTTAATCTGCCTCAAATTGCAAAGTGTTCAGTTGCATAGGTGTATCATAATTTATTTAACTAGACCTCTAATATTAGACATACAGGCCACAATAAGATTTTGGTTTAATGTATATCCCCGATTAAATCTTTAGGATAATTTCTTTTAACTAGATTTGCTAAATCAAGGGAATATACACGTTTTATCCTGCTTTTTGATGCTTAGTTACCTGCTGAAAATTTTTTTTAAAACAATAAATACTAAAATAAACTTTATATAAGATTTTTGGTTGTCTTCAGCCTTACTAAAACTAGATATTTTTATTTTGTTTTATCTTTGCTAACTTGATAGGTCAAACATTATGCCTTAATTGAGTTTAAAATTATTAATAGTGAGTTTAAATACTTTCCACAGGTTTTCCCATTATGAATTGCTAATTTATTTGCTCTTCTTTTTCTTTTTCATTTTAATTTCTTTGCCCCTTCATTTTGAATTAGGAAATAATATCTTAAGTGTAGTCTCTATAGCCATGATCCAGTTGTCAGGACTATCATTTTTACTTTCTATCATTTGCATTCTATTTTACTAGATTTTTTTACAGTGGTTCCTAAACGAACAGAGCTCTTTTTAAAGGTCAGTTTGTTGTCTTTGTTTCCTACTCTTATGCTTTGTTGGAATACATTGTCTTTGCATTTCATCTGTTCTCTGACTCTGACTTTGAAGCCATGTTGCATATTTTAAGGGCAAGCTTAAGTTAAAAAATATAATTTATAATTACATTTAATGGGCACTCACAAACCACAATATGCTGTGGCTCTGTAAAAGGGAAGGGATGAAAATGCTTGTTGCTTTAACATCTTCAAGTGATGAGTTCCCTCTCTTCCTCAGGATCTAGCAAACTCTGCAGATAAACCCAGGCAAACAGGGATAGTATAGTAATTGTGTAAACTACTAGTAAAGATTTATGTATTTCATATTTTTATATAGGAAAAAATGTAAATAATAGTGATATCGTTTGGCTGAGTCCCCAACTAAATCTCATCTTGAATTGTAGCTCTCACAATTCCCATGTTTTGTGGGAGGGACCCAGTGGGAGATAATTGAATCATGGAAGCAGTTTCCCTCGTACTATTCTCATGGTAGTGAATAAATCTCATGAGATCTGATGGTTTTACAAGGGGTTCCCCTTTTGCTTGATTCTTATTCTCGTCAGCTACCATGTGAGATGTACCTCTCACCTTCTGCCATTATTTTCCTTTATAAATTACTCAGTCTCGGGTAAGCCTTTATCAGCCACATGAAAACGAACTAATACAAATAGTCTATTACTGTTTTCTCTACTCCATCGGATCGTCTTACACAGTTTCACATCAGAATTTTGGATGAAAGTAGCATGGTACGTGAAAAGCTTCATTCCCCAGCATATATTGTCATTGGATGCCTCTTGTCTCTGAGCTTATAAAAACAAGGTAGTGGGGAGACTATAGTTCCCAGGATGCATAGAACCATTATTAGTGTCTTAGTCCATTCAGGCTTCTATTAAAAAAGTGACAAAGACAGGGTGGCTTGTCAACAGTGGAAATGTATTTTCCATAGTTCTGGAGGCTGCAAGCTGAGATCAGGGTGCCAGCATGGTGGAATTCTGATGGAGGTCCTCTTCCAGGTTGCAGACTGCTGAGTTCTTATTGTATCTTCGCATATTGGAAGGAAACAGAGCTAACTCTCTCGCCTTTTCTTATAAAGTTACTAATCTCACTTATGAGGATTCCATCCTCATGACTTAGTAACCTCCCAAAGACTCCTCTTCCAGATACCATTACATTGAGTTTAGATCTCAATGTATGGAATTGGTGGTAGGGGCAGGGGCAGAACACAAACATTCAGTCTATAACACTTTTTAAAATATTTATTTATTTATTTATTTATTTATATGCAGATGGGGTCTCACTGTATTGCCCAGGCTAGTCTCAAACTCCTGGGCTCAAGTGATCCTCCCACCTCAGCCTCCTAAAGTTCTAGGATTACAGGCATGGGCCACCACACCCAGCCAGTCCAAAACAATTAATAAGAACTTCCACCCCAGTCCCACTAAGCCACAACTCTCTTTCACCATATTTCCTGAGAACAGTCTTCCCTTCTCCCAGGAGTGACTTTCCCCAAATATATATCAGACCATAAGACCAGCTGGCAGGAAGAAAAGCAACATCGTTATAGTAGGGGGATGGCTGCTTTTCTATTTATTACAAAGCCTGAATCTCTGAGGGTCTCAGGAATCATCTTCTTTTCATATGAATGAGCTGTCCTAGTGCATGATAGAGAGAATGTGATGATCCAAAATCACTTTTTTCACTACATACTCATCAACTTTATCGTAGAAATTTTACCCAGGATCTGGCAGGAGGTTAACTCCAAGCATTAGTTTTTCACATTGTGGCATATTTAACCTTTGTAAAACTTCATGTGTCATTTTGCTGAGATTGTGAGACAACTTTCTGCGTGGTACATTCGCAAATATCCAGCCTCCTAGCTTCTTGTGGTAAAATAACTTTATTCAGACTTATGTACTATCAAAATAGAAAAAAATATATGTTGGATGACCATAAATAATGGACACCAGAATAAACTTGGATGCTTGCTATTGATCCAGTTTCATTATTACTCAGAAACGTAATCATAACAGGTGACATTTATTGACAATTTACTATTTGCCAACTACTGCATTTAACTGTTCCTTTTGCAAAATCTGTCTAATCCTTATATTTTATACAGTTTTATATACACACATAAAAGTTATACATTCATTAATTAATAATTTCAATATATTGTGAAATATGGAAAAATAGAATTAAGTGGATGAGATAAAGATGAAATAAACAGTACCTAAGAAGTAAGTATAAGTTTTATTCCTTTTTTCTGATGAGGGAACTAAGGATCTATGTGGTTAAATAACTTGTGGAAGAATGTATATAATTCCTAGGAAAGACCTCCTATGAAAATTAATTCTATCAATTTGCTAAATGTATGTAAATTTGACTTCTTATTACATATTTAAATGATTATTACAATAATATGGTTACTAAGAATGTATAATTCAACTACTGCTCATATCAACTTTCATAATCTCAGGTGTAATTGTATTTTTGCTAACAAAACATATTGCCAAACTAAAAACTAATAAGAGTTCAGCAATAAGTCTGCTAGAATGCAGTTTTTCTATAAAGACAAATTAAGTCTTTATAGAAAAAAAGTGGAAATTAAAAAGAGCTTGCCAAATTAAAAGTCAAAGATAATTATGATAGTATTAGTGAAGCAAAATCCTTTAATTTTCTTTTCTTTGCTTGCCATAGAACATATTGAGCTCTTTAAAATTCATGCAATGAAACAGAATTTTATGTCTATTTTCATGTGTCTCTGTAATATTCAGGGCTGTAGTTTCAGGCTTGTAAAATAGAAGCAGCATGGTCTTTAAAAGGCAGATGATCAGGAACAAATCTTATGTGGTACTAACAAAAAGAGCATTTAGAGAATACTGACAAAAATGCATTAAAAATAATGGAAAACAGAATGCATTGCATTCTTCTCTGCATTAATGCAGATGTACATTAAATTGCAATATGCATTGCCAGAATAAATTAATTACATGATAAACACTGGTAACAACCTGTTTCTCACAAATGAAAATGGTGACATATTTTACATTTGGTTTATTGGCAGCTCTATTCAGCTGAAAATATTTGGGGTAGATGTATATAAATAAACCTCATTTAGTGTTCCTAAATACGTACATTTATAACACCAGAGTTCTGGGCAGCCATACATAATATTTTTGGAGAAACAGAGTAATCAAAGAAACCTGGATGAGTGAGAGAACTGATGCTTCAGACTAGGTTCTTTCACATACTAGGTGAGTGACTTTGCACAAACCACTTTGCTTCTCTGAGTCTCCATTTTTGCATCAGAGGACTGCAGTGATGGATGTTGCAATTTTATATTATAATTAGATTGATAGACATCAACTAAAATACTGGATTCTGAGTATGCAGAATTAGTAATAGTGATCATTCATCCATACACCAAACCATTTATCCTTAAACTTAACACAATTGCATAACTGTCAGGTATATAGCAAATTGTTTTCAATATAGCTGTTGAGCAATTCCCAGCCTCTACAACATGTGACAGATCACCAGAGAGATGCTAAGAAATTATGGATGGAAATTCTTCTCTGTTCCTACAGCTAATTATAGTTAGCAACCAAGGAAGAATTTGTCCTGATTTTGTCAAGTCATTAAAAGTATAATTTCTACAATCTTTTTATAAGAGCTTTGTTATCTCCTACCAATCTGCTACTGTAAAAGTGTTATATCACTTTTTAAATAACAAAGAGAATTATAAGTGGGAGAAAATGGTGACTTCAATCAGGCTTATAGCAATGGTGATGGAGGGCATTGGTTAGTGAGAGATATATTTAAGAGACAGAATTGATAGAATTTATTGAAAAATTAGATGATTTCTGATTTGAGTGGGTGCTTTGTGATGTAATTTCTTGAAATGAAGAGGACAGTCTTGAGTTGGGGAGGGTGGAGACTTTAAGAATCCAGTTTGGATTGTGTTAAGTTTGAAGTGTCTATCAAATAATCTGGAACTGAGAAGAAAAGTCAAGGATGCATATATAACTTTGGGAATTTATATATAGATAGATAATATATAAAGCCGGGGAAATACATAGGATCACCTTAGGAGAGCGTTCAGAGAGGGAACTGAGTGAGGAAAGGAAAGGATGGAGGGAAGGATAGAGCAGAGAGAGAAAAGAAAATAAAAATGAAGGAAAAGAAAGTAGTTATGAGCAGAACATGGGGCTTTTCTACATCAGGTGAGAAACTTTATTCACATAATGTAGTCTTTTTGGTCATTCAGGACACAGAAACAATCACTAAAACAGATGAGTTAAAATAACTGATGACACTGTGACTATTTGTAATATCAATCTACACTCCATTCTCCAACATATACTACAGCAATCAGATAATTCATTAATGGAAAAAACCATTTAAATGTATATTTTATAGATACACAGTGTTATATCCATATGAATAGCTTTAAAGTATTCTTGCATAGGCATTAGTGATCCATTAATGCACTTCTAAGGAGCCTGAAGTCATTTTGTCTTCAGTGTTTCATGGTTTATAATTCACTTGAGGCTGAGATTAATATGATTTTTATATGCTATTTTCAGTACATATATTTCTGCAATTCATTTAATCAAGCCAGGTTTTTATGAAGGAAACTATGTTGAAAAGTAAAAAATCACAAAATAAGTTTAAAATATATCTAATTGGATTAAGATAACAAGTATTATCTTTGGTAAGCTTTACATGGCATTTATATGTCAAAAAAAGAATGTATCATAAATCCCTGCTGTTTTAGAGAAGGACCTATGTTCTCATGTAAAGAACTTTGAAAGAAGGAATAGAAAAGATGATAATCAAAATTTGGCCACTAAATAACAATTTGGCCTTTTCCTATGGCATTAGGCACTAGAATGAAAAAATTTCAGAATTCTAAAAATCATCCTCAATAATTGCCTTTTTCTTATTCCTCCTATTCAGTAGGAATTGAATCCTATTAAATCTTTCTAAATATCTTCTGTATTTGTTCACTACTCGACTTATACCTTGGACCGTCCTTAATTCAGATAACTCATCATCATTTTTTTGGACTGAATTTTCTTTTTACTCATACTACTGCTTCAATATTGATCCCTTCAATTCATCTTTCACTCAGTTGCCATGACTTTTATACCAGTTCTTCTTACACTGCAATCCTAGTTCAAGCCACTGACATCTCACACCTGTGCTATTGTAACATCTTCTTCCTAACCAGTCTCCCTCTTGAGTAAAACTGATATCATCACATGGTGTAAAACCCCAGAAGGACATTTCATTTCAATTATAATGACATTTAGACTCTTTACCATGGCCTACAGGCTCCTTTAGGATCCAACTTCTGTTCATACCTCTGACATCATCTCCTTCAAATTTCTCTAATTCAAAAATCCCTAGCAACTTTGGCTTTCTTTTCTAAACCATAAACCACAAAACTCCTTGCCATCCGAAAGTCTCTGCTTGAAATGTTCTTTATGTAGTCTTTGAAGTAACTTCATTATCATCTATCAGATCTCTATCCAAATGACCCTCTTAAGAAGCCTTCCCTGAGCATTCAAATCCTATCCCCTTTGCACTCTCCATCTTAATAGCATATTATGGTATAATTCCTGAAATTATCTTGGATAATGTGAGCTCTGAACTCTGTCAGTTTTCAAACTTTGGCTTTTTCATCTGCTAGCTAATGACCTTAGGAAAATTATTCAATCTCCATTTCTTTTTCTGTAAAATTGGATAATAATACCTCATCAGGTTGTTACAAAAATTAAATGACTTAAACTTTGTAGAACAATGCCCAGCTAGTCATTATTATTAGTTGTAGGTGTAGCAAAATCAGTACTAAGATGTATCTCTTTAAATGCAAGCTTGTTTAGTTTACCTGTTTCTGAAACCCTAGCATCTAGAACAGAGTCTGGTACTCAACAGGAGTTTCTTGATAAATGTGTGACCTGTTGTTGCCTGACTACTGATGTAGGAAAGGCAGCTGTGATTAAAGACATTCAAGTTTCAAATCCGTTTAAACAATGTGGAAAAAGAAATTACTCCAGCATTCTGACATTGACTCCAGTTGAAGATTCTGAAGTGCCAAATAATCTGCCATCGGACAGAAAATTTCAGTTACTGAGATTTGGATACATGGGAAGTCTTAAGTCTTAGAAAAGAGAATCGGCATGAAGCAGACTACAGGGGAACTTGACTTCCAGCCATGAGATTAAGATTAGGGATGAGAAGACAAGATCTAGATAAATTTGATAGTATTAGCCAGGTTACCTGGCTCAGAACCAGAGGGGGAACTTGACTTCCAGCCATGAGATTAAGATTAGGGATGAGAAGACAAGATCTAGATAAATTTGATAGTATTAGCCAGGTTACCTGGCTCAGAACCAGAGAGTAGGCTCCCAGTAGTAACCCAGTGATGCAGAGAAAGGCCAACTCAGGGAGCTTCCTGGAGTGGGGATGGGCCTAACACTTTCCAGTGTTTAGGACTGGCTCGAAAATGGCACAGAACCTACCCCACAAGTAAGAAGCACTAGATCTCATTAGCGTATCCATGTTGGCCTCTGTTGGAAAAGTAGGAAGCCAGAAAAGTCAGAGGCAGACCACAATTAGTCTTCTTAAATATTGCTCATATAAATAGAATAGCTCTGATAGATAAAATTGACCACAACCCGTTTTCATTTTGATGCTGAGATATTCATGATAAATCATGTGCCATATTTTGATTTTTACTGCATATTATCAGGAAATCCATGAAATGGAAAGGACATTGAGACCTCTTACTTTTTAACTGCTTGTCTCAAATAAATGATCTCATCTCAGTTTAATAGATATGTACACAAGGAAACTGTATCTATTTTTCCACAATTTCCATATTGATCAAATTGTATGTCTGTACACTGTTCACTGTGTTTGTAAACCACAATAAGTGTTATAAGATACTGTATTTGGCTTTTGGCAGGCTTTTTTATTTTTGTCTGTAGCATCTGCTCAGCGTGTCAGAGTACAAATTTAGAAAGGTATATATATAGCCAGCACGTCATCTTTTCACCAATGGATTTGCTTTAAATTTCTCACACAAAGCTACATTTGCTGGAGGATCTTTCCATAAAAATAAATAGAGGTACGTGTCTGATCCTTTTAAAAGACTTGGCTTTTAAACAAAATACAAAGCTGGGTTATGTAAGAAATGTAGTACCAATAGTCACATTACATAAAGCTTTGCATGTTATGAAAATTTAGCGTATTTTCAATAAATTACTCTATGCTTTATAATAACATATATTTTCATGTGTTGAGAAAGTTATCCTATTAAATTTTAAGTTCTTTAAAGTTGTTAAAAGATTTATCACTAAATCCTGATTTTAGTTTACATAATTCATAGCTACTTTTATACACATTACTAATGAAAAATCTTGATTTATTACATCAGAGGTATGAATCGCTGCATTTTTGTGTTTTTATTGAACTGAACAATTTGATATATTTGACAATTGTTACTTTAATATTTCTGATTAATAATACCCTTCGAGTTGAGGCTGTTTATGCAATTTCTTTTGAGATTTCTTATAAGTAATATTCCATAGATTATTATAAGTATATGGATTACTCCTAGTGATTTTTAAATCTACTATTTTAAAATACAAAGGTTTTCAAAGAAAAATAAAGAATTAAATGTTGAGTTGAATAACCACATTTGTCTCTATTTTTTAATCCAAAGAGCCACTATTACCTCTCTAAGGTCCTCTTCTCCCATACCCCTTCCTTCTCTCAGTTCTTCGATTTTCCTCTGGTATTCCTGGCCATTAGGTCTAATTTTAAAAAAATCATTCCTCTTTACTCCTAGAAGTGAGTGAAAACTATAGAGAGAGTGTAGAGAACAAAAGACACCCCTTAGAAGGATTGAGTCTTTTTCTCTCTGACTCTGCCAGAAGCCCAGATGCAGTATTCAGAGCAAAAGGAAAAGGAAAATGTTCCAAACACTTTTTAAGAATTGCCAAATAGAACAAGGAAATACGTTTGTAGTGTATTGGTTTTGCTTAGAGAAGGAGTATTATTATTATCAGTCATTTGTAGATAATAATAATCATTGCTACAAGAATGCGTGTGTGTGTGTGTGTTCACATGTGCACGCGTGTGCTTAAAAAAAAACTGGCATTGTTTTAGGGAAATTCTCCAGATGTGTACCAAGTTTTAAACTTTTTCCCTTAAATTGCTAAGAATAAGATATTTGGAGAAGATTAGTTCTTTCAAGTCAACTTATTGGAAGCCACAGTCCAGGGTGTGAAAACTTTTAAAAAAGTGTTTGAAGATAGCACATTTTGTAAATAACTTTCTAGCATATATTACTACACCCTTCCTCCAATACTTTATTGATCCCATTCAAAGGATACCCTGTTGTCTGATAAGAATCCAGCCATAACCACATTGTCAGTTGATCTTTGTAAGTATCTCAAACTAAGTTTTATTGACTTATGAACTCATTAAAAACATACTCTTATTTTTCAGGCAGGATGTCAAACTTGGCACAATTTGACTCTGATTTTTACCAGTCTAATTTTACTATTGATAACCAGGAGCAGAGTGGTAATGACTTTAATGCTTATGGAAATCTTTACGGATCTAGAAAGTAAGTACTTAATATTGTTCTTTCTTTCATTCTTTTTTGCCAGAGTCTCACTCGGTCACCCAGGCTGGAGTGCAGTGGTGCAATCTTGGCTCACTGCCATCTCTGCCTCCTGAGTTCAAGCAATTCTTGTGACTCAGCCTCCCAGGCAGCTAGGATTACAGGTGTGTGCCACCATGCCTGGCTTTTTTTTTTTTTTTTTAATTTTTAGTGGAGACAAGATTTCACCATGTTGCCCAGGCTAGCCTCAAGCTCCTGAGCTCAACTGATCCGCCTGTCTAGACCTCCCAAAGTGCTGGGATTACAGGTGTGAGCTCCCACTCTGGGCTGTATTATTCTTGTTTTAAGAAGTCTTAATATTATGACAGGGATTTCCAGAGAGGGAGGTTTCCTTGGGAAAAGCCAATGTTTGCCTTAATATATCTCAGTAAAGTGCCCAAGAAGAAATGTCAGGAAAGGGCAAATAAATTAATTGAGTTCTCCATGAATGCCATTTATCACCTCAACCCAAGCTTATCCCCTCTTTTCGAAACATCACTTAACAGGGAACTGGGATACAGACACTAGACAAACAGAAAGTATTTTCTTTTTGTCTAATATTTTCCAGGACACTTCTTGAGAAATAGGTTTCATTTAGTTTAATAAACATCTATTGAGATTCTGCTTATGTTTCAGGAATTAAGAAGACCACTGCAAATCTAATGATGAATTCGTAGTCTTTTCTCTCATGCAATTTAATATTTTCATGTTGAAGAATTGGACAATTAAATATGTAATTATTGTATGAAAAGTGCTATGATGAAATTAAGGTAAACATGACAAAATATGAAAGTTATTTGAGGTAAAAATTCAACTTGAATTGAAAATGAAACAAAATGATTAAGAATTTAATAGTTGCTATTTGCTAGTGGCAAACTGTGGCATTTAGAGTAAGAAGAATTTGGTTCAAATTCTGGCTTTGGCAGTTTTTGTCTGTGACATAGGGACAACTTAACTTTTCTGACTGTCTTAATCTGAAAAATAAGAATATTAATAATACCTACTTCATGGAATTGTTATGAAAAAATTGTGATGTGTAGGAAAGTGTGTATTAAAGTAAAACTATCGTATAAATATTACTGATTCATATAAATATGACTTACAAAAGCAATTGACACTTTGTTACCTAAAGTCACTTAAGTATACTGTATTTTGTTAAATAGTTGATCTCATGGATTTTTGTGTGTGTGGGTCTAGATTAGAGGGCAAGAGGGTCAGACTCTTCACCTTTTATAATAACTACAATATATTGAGTTTATACGATATATTAGAAACTGTTCTGAAATTATATAAACTAACTCATTGGATCCTCAGTTATATACATCCACTCATTAGAGCACCATATGAGTTAGGCACTACAGGTTGAACATCCCAAATCCAAAAATCAGAAATCTGAAATGTCCCCAAATCCAAAACTTTTTGAACACTGACATGGTGTTCAAAGGAAATGCTCATTGGAGCATTTCGAATTTCTAATTTGCTGATTAAGGATGTTCAACCAGTATGTATTATGCAAATATTCAAGAATGCGTTAAAATCTGAAATCTAACACATTCTTGTCCCAAGCATTTCAGATAAGGGATACTCAACTTGCACTATCATTACCATTTTGCATGAGAAGCCAGGCACACAGAGAAACTGAGAGACTTTATCCAGGTTACGCATCTAGTAAGAAATGCAGTTAGGATTTTAGCTAAAAATTGTTTGATTAGGGCTATAACTAGTGTGAACACATGACGTTGTAAAATAAAGACTTTTTTAGTGTAAAATTAGTGCTATTATAATAATGTTGAGATAATTGGAATAAACTGTACCATAAATTAGGATGTATGGTATATTTCAAATGTATTAATTCTTGAAGCTTTGTTATTCACACACACACACACACACACACACACACACACACACACCCTTAAAAGCTCCAACTAGAAAGAGGAAAAGACAGAATACATATAACAGGAAGTGGGGAGTCTTCTGTTCCAACTCTGTCCAGAAAAAAAAGTACCCTCTTTTTACTGACTGATCACTCCTACAGGTATAAGCAGATAGATGCTGCTTTCTCAATCTTCTTCCTAGCTACTCTTGCTGAGGTACTGCTCTAAAGGATAGGGAATTCTATTGTGATATAATTTTTTTTTTAAAGTTGGAAAAGTTAAATATCTGGAATTGTATCTAATTTACACTCCTATACTATCCTGCCTAGCACTAGTCAGGCTGCATTTTATGATTTACACTTTGGAAGGTGAAGAGAAAATGAGAAAATGATTGAGGCACAGGGAGTAGTTTGAGCCCTAAAGTATACAAAGTTGGTCACTCTAAATTTGCAATCTACAATGAGAACTATCTACTAGGCTTTTTAAGCTCTGTTCTGTCTTGTGGAAAGGAACTAGTTGCCTTGAACCTTATGTTTCTTCTCTCCACTCTCTTTTCCAGATCAGATAAACATTTGGGTACCATTGATATTTTCAGATTAAACTAAAATGTTCAATAAGAGAGAAAAGAACTTTTTCCCTAAGCAAGGACTCGAACCACAGCTTCATCCACCCATCCCAGACACTCTAATTTTCTCTACCTATTCGACTGAACATTTTCCCATAATCAAGATGACAAAGAGATGGAAATTAATGTAGCTAGGTGATGAAAGCTCATAATTATATGGTACCAGGTTGATGGCCTACCGTGCTTCAGATGCTTAGCATTTAAATCAAAGTCCTGATTTGGATGCAGCAACATTTAAATTCCAATCCACACTGTAAGTCTCAGGAATTAGGAAAGGGCATAGTAGCTGTGGTAGTTTTATGAGGTACATAAAACATGGAGTCAGGTCAGTGATTTACTATGTACATCAAAGGAGCTCCAGAGATTTGATCTTTTATTCATACCATGAATAGTTCAATTAAAATATACCCCAAATCAGCACAAGATGATCATCATCCTGCAAAAAAGATGTAGGAACCTAGAGAATAGTTATAATCAATAATTCAGCTTCTGTTTCTCTGTCTGTCTCTGCCTCTCTCTTTCACTCTCTCTCTTCCTTCACCCCTGTCCAAAGTATGAGAGCTTGTTTTAAAAAGCCTGTTTGGCTCAGTGGTGTACTATTCTGAAAGCTGGGTGACTGTGCTCACTAAGACAGTGAAGATATTTATGTTTAAAAATAAGTCTTCTTATTTTAGAATGAATCAGTAGGATCTTTATCTTTTCAAAAACATAATTATTCAGTCATTCAGATAGGGATAATTTCCAACCACCTATAAATAGTTACTGAGGCTATATTTTTCCAACTTTTGAAATGTGAAATCTATTTATATTATTTGGAAAAAAAGGAACAGATATTGTTGCAGAAAGGTGTGAACAACTGGAAAAATGCCTTTTAGTGGTTTGGTATTACTTTAACAGATAAATACTGAATCATCACCCTTTCTGAATCCTCAGAACTGATCTTCTAGTATTTCAAACACAGTTAAGGTATCCCTGTGCACTCAGCTGGACCAACTAGAGTCTAAGAATTTTGCAGAAGCCAATTCTCCTAGGTACCACTCCCTTACTCATGCTGCCAGCAAACTCATCCTATTTGATAACGTCTTACCAAAAGCATTTAGATTGCCTAAATTTATAGGCTTAATTGGAAATCTACATAGGTAAGTTACACAGATACGTTGTTCATTCTATGTTGCCTCCAGAATTAATAAACACCAAAAAGTCGTGAACTGTTCTTGTTAAACATTTTCCTTAACTCCACCAACATTTCTGCTTTTAGAAAACTATCAGATATCTAACGGTATCCAGTATAGAATTTGGAAAATATAGAAACATATGAATAAAATATTAAAATCACTTCAAATCTTATCTCCAAGACATGACTACTATTAACAATTTGATGTACTTCCTGCTGCCTTTATTCTATTTTCCTATGAATGTGCATGTATATTATATATATATATTTAAAAATAAAATACTATTTTTCAATGAATACATATGTATTTATATGTACTCAGAAATGAAATTTGCTGATTGTTCTAAAGGAGCCCTACAGTCACTTCTCTGTAGTTTGAAATGATTTTTAAGGCAGAGGAGGTGTTTACTAACAAAGCTAAAATTTAAATTCAACCAGCAGAGTTCAGTGTTTCTTTCAATCTAATTCAGTTAACATTTATTTTATCTGTAATAATGTGCTGAATTAGAAATTATCACAACTTTATTATTTATCTTTTCATAGAACTAATGGAGATGTTGTGTAATACAGGAGAAAAGTTACATTTTCTTGGCATATTCTGCACAACTCTCATTGTGTGTGAGGTACAAATACATAACTTTAACATCTTAAATATTGAGCATATTAATCTGACTTATTATGTTACCTCTAATAGGTTAATCATCAAGGACTATAGGCTTAATAGAGCAAATAGTAAAGTGTCCAGACCAATTATCTCAGACACTTTTTTCATGAAAGGATATTGTAGGCTTGAAAGAGGTCTTTAAGAATATATGAAAACTCATTGGCATAGCCATTCAGAGTCGGTGCCACTTAGTAAAAAAAAGGCAAATACCAGAAGACATAGGGGACTAAATGTCGATTCATGATATGTACTTAAAATTAAGATTGTTCATAGAAATTTTTGGGAAAAAATTCCTAAAACATTAGAATTGGGTTATTTACTGTATCAGGCCATTCTCACACTGCTATGAAAAAATACTTGAGACTGGGTAATTTATAAAAGCAAAGAGATTTATTTAGCTCTTGGACCCACAGGCTGTAGAGGAAGCATGGCAGCAACTGCTTCTGGGGAGGCCTCAGGGAGCTTTTACTCATAGCAGAAGGCAAAGCAGGAGCAGGAGTCTCACATGGCAGGAGCAGGATCAAGAGAATGAGGGGAGGTGCCACATACTTTTAAACAACCAGATCTCATGATAAGTCTATCCAATGATCCAATCACCTTCTACTAGGTCCCACCTCCAGCTGGGGATTACAAATGAATATGAGATTTGGGTAGGGACACAGATCCAGACCATATCCTTCTATCCCTGGACCCTTCAAAGTCTCATGTCCTCACATTTCAAAATACAAATTAGGCCTTCCCAACAGCCCCCCAAAGTCTTAACTCATTCTAGCATTAACTCAAAAGTCCAAGTCCAAAGTCCCACCTGAGACAAAGCTAGTTGCTTCTGCCTATGAGCCTGTAAAATCAAAAACAGATTAGTAACTTCCAAGATACAATGGCAGTGTAGGCATTGGTGTAGGCATTCTCAAAGGGAGAAATTGATCAAAAGAAAGGGAAGGCCCCATGCAAGTTCAAAACCCAACAGTGCAGCCACTAAATCTTAAAGCCAACTTGTCCAACCCACAGCCCATAGGCTGCATGCAGACCAGGATGGTTTTGAATGTGGCCCAACACAAATTCATATACTTTCTTAGAAACATTATGAGATAATTTTGCAATTTTTTTAGCTCATCAGCTATCATCAGTGTTAATATATTTTATGTGTGGCCCAAGACAATTATTCTTTTTCCATTGTGGCCCAGGGAAGCCAAAAGATTGAACACCCCTGTCTTAAAGCTTCAAAATAACTTCCTTTGACTTCACGTCCCACATCCAGGTCACACTGATACAAGGGGTGGGCTCCAAGGCCTTGGGTAGTTCCACCCCAGTGGCTTTGCAGGCTGCAGCCTCTGTGACTGCTCTTAAGATCTGGTGATGAATGCTGAGGCTTTTCCAGATGCAAGGTGCAGGCTTCTGGAGAATCTACCATTCTGGGGTCTGGATGATGATGGCCCTCTTCTCACAGCTGCACTGTGAGGGACTCTGTGTGGGGGCTTCAATCCCACTTTTTTATTCCACACTTCCCTAGTAGCAGTGTTCCATGAGGGCTTTACCACTGAAGCAGGCTTATGCCTGGACATCCAGGCTTTGCCATAAATCCTCTGGAATCTAGGTGGAGGCTTCCAAGCCTCAACTCTTGCAGTCTGTGCACCTGCAGGCTTAACACTAAGTGGAAGCCACCAAGGCTTATGGCTTGCATCCTCTGAAGCAGTGGCCTGAGCTTCAGCTATACCTGGGCTCCTTTGCACCAAGGCTAGCGCTGGAGTGGCCAGAATGCAGGGAGCAATATCCTGAGGCTATGAAGGGAAGCAGGGTCGTGGGCCTGGCCCACAAAATTATTCTTCCCTCCTAGGCTTCTGAGCCTGTGATGGTAGGGGCTGCCATGAATGTCTCTGAAAGGCCTTGGAGGCCTTTTCCTGTTTACTTGGCTAATAGCACATAGCTCCTTTTTTTTTTTACTTATGCAAATTTCTGCAGCCTACTTGAATTCCTCCTTTTAAAATGGGCTTTTCTTTTCTACCATATGGCCAGGCTACAAATCTTCCTAACTTTTATACTTTGCTTCCCTTTTAAATATTAGTTTCAGTTTCAGATCATTTCTTTGCTCACACATATAAGCATAGGTTGTTAGAAGCAGCCAGGTCACATCATAAATGCTTTGCTGCTTAGAAATTTCTTCCACTAGATACCCTAAACCATCACTCTCAAGTTCAAACTTTCACACATCCCTAGAGCAAGGGCACAGTGCACCCAGGCTCTACTAAAGCATAGCATAAGTGACCTTTACTCCAGTTCCTACTAAGGTTCTCATCTCCCTCTGAGATCTTCTCAGCCTAGATCTCATTGTCTGTATCACTATCAGCATTTTAGTCATAACAACTTAATGAGTCTCTAGGAAGTTCCAATATTTTCTCATCTTCCTGTCTTCTTCTGCACCCTCCACACTCCTCCAACATCTGCCATTTACCCAGTTCCAAAACTACTTCCACATTTCCAGATATCTTTATAGCAGTGCCCCACTCCTCAGTACCAATTTCTTATATTAGGCCATTCTTGCACTACTGCAAAGGAATACCTGAGACTGGATAACTTAAAAAGGAAAGAGGTTTAATTGACTCACAGTCCACAGGCATGAAGCATGGCAGCAGCTACTCCTGGAGCTTTTACTCATGGTGGAAGGCAAAGGAGCAGGCATCTCACGTGGCAAGAACAGGATCAAGAGAGAGAAGTGAGAAGTATTACACACTTTTAAACAATCAGATCTCATGAGAACTCTACCACGAGAACAGCCCTAGGGAGATGGTGCTAAACTATTCATGAGAAATTGCCCCCATAATTCAATCACCTCCCACTAGGCCCCACCTCCAGCATTGGGGATTGCATTTCAACATAAGACTTGGATGGGGACACAGATCCACACCATATCATTTACAGAATTTTTGGGGTTGTACTTTGGACTAATAATGTGATTCTTTTGGTATTGTTGTGTCTTTTTAATTGAGATGCAATGTTTAATATTACAGTGATGGGATACAAAGATATAAGATAAAGAATGAGAATTTAAATTTAGGTAGTTATCAAAGGTGAGCATGGTAATTTTATAAATAAAGAATTTGGTGTTTTCCTTTATGGGACAAATTTTAAAATTTTACATTCTTAAATAAATGATAGAGGAATTTTAATATTATACATCCATTTCAACAAGGACCGTTGAAGTCAAGCTCCTAAGGGAGTTTTTTTTCTGTATGAAGGAGCAGAGACGGATGGAGGAAAAGGTAAAGGACAGGATATGGCTGTTGATGGACATATACATTTTTTTTCTGCAAAATTTTGTTTCTTTTTGAGGAGGATGGGTCAAAGTTACCACCTGAAATAGTCCACTCACTCACAGATGTTGCTTTGCAGCTAATATTTGTGAAGGTTATGTTTACTCAAGCCTGATTAGTAGCACCTGGGATAGGTTACAGTGAGGCCAGACAAGTACAGCAATGACATAGTTTTACTTAGACATTGGTCCATTTAGTCATCTTTATATGTCCCTTTCATTTTTCTAGAAAGGTTTATATTAAAAATATGGGTACTGGGGGAATTTATCAGCAAAAAAGCCATTCAGATTCCTATTTATAGTTTCTTTCTACCAATATTTTTGATGGTGTGGCTACTTTGCTAGAAAGTAGATTTGGAATATTACACATGGCTAAGTGAAAAATAATAGCAGGTAATCACCATACATTCTGGCAGATTCAAATAGTATTACATCAGGTCCTTGCTCTTAATGAGCATACATTTGAGTAGCAAATGATTAAGTGTATATCTCCTCCTCTGTATCTTTGGCTTTTTTTCCAAAATAAGTTATTCTTTTGGTCAGGCTTATTCACATAAAGAAGGTTGAATATATTATTCTTAGATTTCTTATTAAGATTAATGTTTGAAAGAAAATATTACTGCTGCATGTACCCATGACTGGGGGGCCTGAGCCCAAGCTTGCCCAGTCCAGCTCCATTTGGCATTGGCCCCAATAATGAGTAGCAAGATTGAATCAGCAATAAAAAGTTTGTCAACAAAGAAAAGGCCTGGACCAGATGAATTCACAGCCGGATTGTACCAAATGTACAAAAAAGAGCTAATACCAATCCTGCTGAAACTGTTCCCAAAAATTCAGGAGGGAGTTTTCTCTAAGTCATTCTACAAGGGCAGTGACACCTGATACCAAAACCAGACAAGGACACAACAACAACAAACCACAGACCAGTAGTTCTGATGAAGATAGATGCAAATATCCTCAACAAAATACTAACAAACTAAATGCAACAGCACATCAAAAAATAATATCATGATTAAGCAGATTTTATACCAGGGATGAAAAGATGATTTAATACATGCAAAGCAATGAATGTGATAAATCACATAAACAGCCAAGGACAAAAACCATATGATTATCTCAATTGGTGCAGAAAAGCATTTGATAAAATTCAACAGACTTTCATAATAAAAACTCTCAACAAACCAGGAATATAAGGAATGTACCTCAAAATAATAAAGTCTATTTATGACAAACCTACAGCTAACATCATACTGAATGAGGAAAAGTTGAAAGCATTTTCTCTAAGAACTGAAACAAGACAGGGATGCTCACTCTCACCATTTCCATTCAACATAGCAGTGGAAATCCTATGTAGAGAAATCAGGCAAGAGAGGGAAATAAAAGCCATCCAAATTGGAAAAGAGAAAGTGAAATTATCCCTGTTTGCTTATGATATAATCTTATTTCTAGAAAAACCTAAAGAATTAACCAAAACCTCTTAGATTTAATGAATGAATTTAGTAAAGCTGCAGGATATAAAATCAACATAAAAAATCAGTAGCATTTCTATACAGCAATAACTGTCTAGCTGAGAAACAAATTAAGAAGGCAGTCTTGTTTGCAATAATTACCAACAAAATTTAGGCACACATTTATTAGCCAACGAGGTGAAAGGTATCTCTAAGGAAAATGACAAAAGACTGATGAAAAAATATTGTGCACGACACAGAAAATGGAAAAACATCTCATGCTCATGGATAGAAATAATTAATATTGTTTTAATGACCATACTGCCCAAAGCAATCTATAGATTCAATGCAATTGCTATCAAAATCCCAGCATCATTTTTTCACAGAATTACAAAAAACTATCATAAAATTCATATGGAACCAGAAAAAAGCCCAAATAGCCAAAGCAATCCCAAGCAAAATGAACAAACCTGGAAGCATCGCTTTTTATCTGACTTGAAATTGTATTACAAGCCTATAGTAACCAGAACAGCATGGTACTGCTATAAAACTAGACACATAGATCAATGGAACGTAATAGAAAACACACAAATAAGGTCACATATTTACAGCTAACTAATTGTTGTCAAAGCTGATGACAACGTAAGTGGGAAAAAGGACACCCTTTTCAATAAATGGTGCTGGGACAATTGAATTTTGACATTTGCAGAAGACTTAAACCAGACTCCTATCTCCCACAATGTACATAAAACTCAAGATGGATTAAAGACTTAAACATAAGACCTAAAACTGTAAAAGTGCATGAATAAAACATAGAGAAAACTTTTGGACATTGGTCTAGGCAAATAATTTATGACTAAGACCTCAAAAGCATAGGAATCGAAAACAAAAATAGACAAATGGGATTTAATTAAAAACCTCTGTACAGCAAAAAATAAATAAATAAATAAATAAAGAGTGTGAAGAGACAGCCAGTAGAATGGGAGAAAATATATTGAAAATATTCATTTGACAGGAGACTAAAATTCAAAATATATAAGGAACTGAACTCAACAGCCAAAAACCCCTGAAACAATCCCATTAACAAGTAGACAAGAAGTAAGGCAGTATTGCATCGTGGTTTTGATTTGTGTTTCCCTGATTATTCGTGATGTTGAGCATTTTTTCATATGTTTATTGGCCATTTGTGTATCTTCTTTTGAGAATTGTCTGTTTATGTCCTTAGGCCACTTTTCGATGGACTGTTTTACTCCCACCTGCCATGACTGGTGCGTGCACTCATGACGAGGGGGCCTGAGCACAAGCTTGCCAAGTCTAGCTCCATCTGGCTTTGGCCTCCAACCAAAAATGAGTAGCAAGATTGAATCAGCAATAAAAACAGCCAGTGAACAGCAAAAAAACTCCTGAAACTCAACAGCCAAAACCCCTGAAACAATCCCATTAAAATGTAGGCAAGGAGTAAAGTGGTATCGCATTGTGATTTTGATTTGCGTTTCCCTGATTATTAGTGATGTTGAACATTTTTTCATATGTTTGTTGGTCATTTGTGTATCTTCTTTTGAGAATTGTCTGTTTTTGTCCTTGGCCCACTTTTTGATGGGATTGTTTGTTTTTTTCTTGCTAATTTGTCTGAGTTCCTTGTAAACTTGGGATGTTAGAGACTTTGGAATACTATTCAGCCATTAAAAGGAGCGAATTAATGGCATTTGCAGCAACTTAGATGGGACTGGAGACTATTATTCTAAGTGAAGTAACTCAGGAAGTAACAACGAACTTTGGGGACGAAAGGGAAAGGGAAAGAGGGGTGTGAGGGGTAAAAGACTACAAATTGGGTTCAGTGTGTAGTGCTCAGCTGATGGGTACACCAAAATCTCACAAATCACCAGTGAAGAACTTATCATGTAACCAAATACCACCTGTTCCCCCAAAACCTATGGAAATACAAAATTTTTGAAAAAGAAAAATAGTGGGCAAGGATATGAACAGACATTTTTCAAAAGAAGACATACAAATGGCCAAATGTATATAAAAAATGCTCAACATCACTAACCATCAGAGAAATGAAAATTAAAAAACCCTGAGATATCATCATCTCCCAGTCAGAATGGCTCATGTTAAAGTGACAAAAAGTAACAGATGTTGATGAAGATGTGGAGAAAAGAGAACTCTTATACACTGTTGGTGGGAATGTAAATTATTAGCCTCTATGGAAAACAGTATGAAAATTTTCCAAAGAATTATAAATAGAATGACCATTTTAGCAGGCAATCCCACTACTGGGTATCTACCCAAAGAAAAATAAGTCAATATGTCAAAAATTACCTGCACTCACATGTTTATCAGAACAGCAAAGATGTGAAATTAACATAAGTGTCCACCAATGGATGAATGAATAGAGAAAATGTGTTATATGTACAACGAAATACCATCCAGCCATAAAAAGGAATAAAATAATGTTTTTTGTTTGTTTTTGAGGTGGAGTTTCGCTCTTGTTGCCTAGGCTGGAGTGCAATGGCATGATCTCAGCTCACTGCAACCTCCACATCCCAGGTTCAAGTGTTTCTCCTGTCTCAGCCTCCCAGGGAAGCTGGGATTACAGGCATGCACCACCATGCCCAGCTAACGTATTTTTAGTAAAGATGGGTTTTCTTCATGTTGGTCAGGCTGGTCTCAAACTCCCAACCTCAAGTGATCCACCCGCCTCAGCCTCACAAAGTGCTAAGATTACAGGAAGAATAAAATCATGTCTTTTACAGCAATATGGATGGAAATTAAAGTCACTATCTTAAGTGAAACAAGCCAGGCACAGAAAATCAAATATCACATGTTCTTACTCATAAAGGTGCTAAAAGCACGTACACATGGAGGTAGAGAGTGGAATTATTGACAGTTGATACTTGGAAGGGGGAGGGGGTAAGAGAAGAGTGATGAGAAATTAGTTGACGCATATAATAAATGTTATTTGGGTTATGGATACCCTGAAAGCTCTGACTTGACCACTACACAATTTATGCTTGTAAAAAAATTTTATATGTACGCCATAAATTTGTACAAATAAAATAAAGAGACACTAAAGCCAACTAGATAATACATTTAGCTAGGAACTCAGAGACAATTCTACTGGTAATGACTGTCTGGGAATGGCCACAACTGATGTGTATTTCCTTATGCACAACAATTAGTGTATCTATTTATTTTTTCTGTCAGTTGACTATACTATTAAAGTTACCATTTTCCCTTGCTGCTTCCACATATTTGAAGGGGTTTCATGGGTGGTGACTGCCCCTGAAGATCAGTAAAAAACCAGCAGTGTGTGGCAAGCAGAGAACGGCTCAGAAAGCTTCACACCAGACTCTGTGAACTTCTATATCTTTTTCTGTAAAATGGGATTGGAAATACAGCTTTTTCCTTATAGAGTTTTAATTGAGAAAAGATGAGGGGAAGCATTCAGCATGCTGTGCATGCTTAATTAATATTTGTTGGCATGGATTATTTTTCCAGAAGCCTTTTCATAACCAGTTATTTGACATTTTTGGACCAAAGTTAAATTTTAAGTAAGTTGTTTCTTTTATGAGTAAATGCTCATAAAAACTACGTGAATTCATATAAGTAAAATTGTAATTTATCTCATTGATTTGTCATGATATCTTTTTCTTAGACATATACATATACACATTTTTCTTTTTCTAGGCAACAAACTGGTGAGCAGCCTCAGCCTGTCTCTTTTGTTCCACCAGAGATGCTCATGTCACCAGGTTACACAGGACAATTTTTTCATCCAGCATCCAGCTCGGATTATTATTCACAATCTTCTTACATTGACAGTTTTGATGAAGAGCCTCCTCTGCTAGAAGATAAGTTAAGGAAGTGTTATTAATATGTGTACAGCTAGAAGAATAATAGCAATAATTAGCACCTAATGTGTGCTGTCAGCCTGCTGTGTACAGTGTTTTATGTGTGATTGTTTCACATATAACAAGAGTTTGCTGAACCAAAACACTTAAACCACTGGAAGTTTGTTGCATGTTTGCGTAGGGGAAATCGGGTGCAGATATGGGCTATTCTGTGATATTGCTTCACTTATTAAATGCTCCTTCTCTTTTTCTTAAATTAGAATTCCTTGGCCAAAAATAGAAAATAATGAAGACATCTTTTTGCAGAGTAGCTACATCAAAGTGACCACCCTTCCCACCCCAGTTAATGAAGCACTTCATAACAGCAAATTTTATTTTCTGCTATGTTCCTGGGAGAAAAGTGGATGGTTTCTTAAATTAATATTTTTGTTGTCATTGTTGACGTGGGGACAAGCCAGTATTTTTTTCTTTCCTGACTCATACAAGACTTTTCATCTCAGCTTGGCATGGGTAGTTGAGGAAGAATATAAATCCAGTAAATAACACTGCTGGACAGAAGGAAATCCAGAGACTCTTAAAGGTGAAGGTCCTTAGGGGATTTTGGAGTTGTTCCATCCATTTATTTATTTTTTTCATATATAGCCAGTCCGAATGTGCTCTTAAAGAATGTTAATACAATGCTAGAAACATAAGTGTTAAAAAACTAAAACCCAGGTGGATATAAATTTGAGAACCAGGCAGAAATTGTCACTTGTTAACTGCTCCAAGTCTTTTGCATGTAGTTAAGTAAAAGGAATAGATTAAAATTTCCAGTATTTTGCATCACAAGATGTTAAGGTGTTTGCCTCACATGAACACAGCCTTAAAAAATGTGAAAACGTGAAAGATTTAAACCATTTGGAACAGCACAGAGATTTATATAATTGATCTATTGGCTCTTTAGAATCCAGTCAAGTTTCTGGATCAGTTATCTCTAACCAGTTTATTCTATTTTGCCTCTATAAGTAATAAACACCTAGAAGTTATAAATTACTCTCGTTAAACATTTTCCTTGACTTCACCAGCATCTCTGCCTCATTGTCTTCAGAATTTGCAAAACATAGAAACATAATAAAAATATAAAAATTACTTCAAATCTTGTCTCAAAAACCTATCTATAAGAATTTAATGTATTTTCTTCTAGCCTTTATTCTATTTTCCTATGAATATCTGTATATATGTATTATGTATGAATATGCATGCATATTTTATAGTAAAATACTATTTTTTTCAATGATATATATGCATTTGAGTACTTAAAGTATTGTATTCTTTTTATTTACTTTGTGTCACAAGCATTTTTTTTTTTTTTGAGATGGAGTCTCACTATGTTGCCCAGGCTGGAATACAGAGGGACAATCTTGGTTCACTGCAACCTCTACCTCCTGGGTTCAAGTGATCCTCCTCCCTCAGCCTTCTGAGTAGCTGAGACTATAGGTGCACCCAAAATATATAGTGTATTAGAACAGCAGTCCCCAATCTTTTTGGCACCAGGGAACAGTTTTATGTAAGACAATTTTTCCATGGACAGTTGGGGGAGGTGGTTTTGGGATGAAACTGTTCCACCTCATATCGTCAAGCATTATTTAGATTCTCATAACAAGCATGCAACCTAGATCCTTCGCATGCACAGTTCACAACAGGGTTAATGCTCCTGTGAGAAACTAACACTGTTGATCTGGCCAGAGGCACAACTCAGGTAGTAATACCTGCTCGCCCGCTGCTCACCTCTATCTCCTGCTATGCGGCCCGGTTTCTAACCGGTCATGGACAGGTAGGTATAGGTCCCGGCCTGTATTAGAAGATAGACTACCTAATATAATTTTGTGTTTTGAATCTATGAAATATTTGGATTTTGGATCCAACATGTTCTTCAGGCTGAGTGACTTGTGAAAGCTTCTAGCCTCTTCTGTCTAAAGACATAAAAAAGGCCAGGATACGTCTTTTTCAGATATAAAAAAGATACGATTTCTAGGATAACACATTAAATAACATTTACTAGTTTTTATTGACCAGCCATCAGAATGGCCTTTAAAATTACGAAGCTATAATAATGAACATTCCTTGCATAAAAAGCATGTTATTTCGAAAATGTCCTTCTTTATTCCTTAAATGTTTTGTTGTCTAAAATATTTGGTTTCATGTAAGAATGATAAGTTTTGCTGTTTGTTAATGTAAAATCAATATGTTAACAAACACATCTTCAAGAATAATAGTGAATTCTAGTCTGTCAGATAAAAAAATTACTGATATTTGGTATTTTGTATTTGTAGCACAGCTTGACGTTTATATATGAAAGGCCAATGCCACAATTTGCACAGAAAATAGAGATCTTAATTCACTTTTATAGTATATGTATCATATACTTTACTGCCACTAGATGACAGCAAAACAATAAATTTTTTATTCAAATTTCATGGCAGTTTCATCTTTAATTTTGAATAAGATGTTATATTAGAATATCTATAATTAATAAATACTTATAATCTCTCTCACATACCTTATAATAAATAAATACAAAATATTATGGAGCTATATTTCAGTAGAAAGCACATAAAATCTTTTTTATTATGAAAATATTTATATGGGCTTATGTTCATTTACTGCCTCATGGCTTGATATTAAATTATGTGCAGGAGTTAGTTAAGTCATTAAATACATGGTTGACATCAGCAACGATATTGCATAAAGCATTTTTCATCTGAATTTCTTCTAAGAACAAAATTATTATGTTTTTTGAGGAAACAGTATTTGGAATTAAATACCACTTTATTGTGGTAAATACTGAAAATGTATTTTAATTTTTAGCATAAATGCCAAAATTAAAAATAGTTTCAGAACATAAGCTTCAGGTGAAATTAATTTAAAATAAATCGATTTAATATATATAGCATGTCTCAATTTTTAAAGTTTTCTCTTTTAAAAATTACATTAGACATTCTAACCTCCTTTTAAGCTTGGTGAACTGCTCATATTCTTCAAAGTGTATGTTCATTAATAAATGTATAAATGCACTGTGGAGATAAAGCATGAAACAAGGAAGCTGAAATGTAAATTATTTGCTTTTAATTTAACTGTTTATTTTTTTTTTCAAACTTAAAATAACAAACGTCATTCTAGGCATGAAATGAATAAAGTTTTATTTTCTGGTTTAGAGCAGTGTCTAGCTGAAGCTCTGAAAATTTCTGAGTTCTTAGGACAAGGGTCCTCTGTGTCATGGGGATTATTAAAAGTTCATCTTGTATTCTGTGTACCGAAAGTCAACTTTGCAAGGTATTTAGATGGTATGTGCCTCTGTAAAGTAAGTTGAGCTATACCCCTGTATCTGACCACAAAGGGTTACTAAATCCTTGGAAGGGAAGTTGAGTGCGACATACAAATACATTTAGGGAGACAGTCTTTCACATGGAAGAATTGGGCTCATTTAAAAAGAAAACACAACCATTATGAGATTAGATGAACATCGACCTAACCACAACTCTATGGTTAAATACCTGCTTTCTTAATTCAGATTGTGCAGCGTTGAAACCTCAATTTTCTATTACTAGCTTTGTGTCTTCGGACAAATTTTTAATCTCTCAAAGCCTTAGCTATCTGATGCATAAAATAGGACTAAAATAATAGTAATCGATTGATTGTGTATCTGTAAGGCAAGTGCATGTAAATCTGATGGAGTCCATAGCGAACATAGCGAACACTCAGAAAATTTTAGCTTTCATTTCTTCCTAGCCTCCACCTTACCCTTACTGATATTCAGAATTATAGGATAACCAGTTTGATTGCTGGTCCCTAAATAGTGAAGTCCTATTCTCTTTGAACGTTCTCTTTCTCTACCCTAGATACATCTTAGTTGATCTCCACAGAAGTGGTGAGAAAAGAAACTAATGTGGTATCAATATTTATTTCTATGTTCAGGGGATGTCAAATGGCTAGGTATTTGCTTGATATTAATAAGATAAGCAGATTCTAGCAGAAGGATTTGTGAGGCAGCAGTCAGACATCTTTGAAAATTGAGAATTGGAGAAAATAATTAGAAATTTCTAAACGGGTTTGGACTCATGAACACTGATACTCACTGATTGTGGGTATTTTATTTGAACACTACCATGTATAAAAGAGAAAGGTTAACTTGTCTCAAGAATTTGATCTTTGAATACATAGACTCAACTTCACAGTGCATTGACCTTACAAAACTATGCATGCACATCATGATCACTTTTACTTGCAGAAATAGCCCTTTTCCTCTCTGTGTAGTTTCAAGCATTTAGCGAAAAATTGTCCTTCTCATTAGGCATAGTAGAAGTAAAACCCAGATGTGGACTAAGTCTCATTACTTTAGTATAGTACTGCTAATTGAAAAATTATGCCATGGCTGATATGACAGGATTTCAGAAGTGCCAGCAATTGAAAATACAGAGAAAGGGTCAAGTGCAGTGACTCAGGTCTGTAATCCCAGCACTTTGGGAGGCTGAGGCAGGACGGTTCCTTGAGCCCAGGAGTTCAAGACCAGCCTGGGCAACATAGTGAGACCTCGTCACTATGAAAAAAAAATTAATCAGGTGTGGTGGTGCATGCCTATAGTCTCAGCTACTCAAGAGGCCGAGGCAGGAGGATTGCTTGAGGCCGGGAGGCGGAGGAGCCACTGCACCATCTAGGAGACAGAGGGAGACCCTGTCTCAAAAAAAAAACAAATAAAAAGAAACAAAATATGGGAAAAGGAAATATCGAAATGGACGATAGGATGAAATTTTTGATCCGTTAGCTACAATTTTATTTTTTACTGTATATTGCAATTTCCCAAATTTTAATTAGATTTAAAGCTTGTATTTGCTGCATAGATCAGGGAATATTTTCCTTGATGGAATTATTTCTCTAACATATTTGTTTTAGGTCATTCTTTGGAAACCGAATTATTTTTTAGTTTGTTTTTTAAAGATTACTACGTATTACATAGAACCTGAGACTGTGTAATGCAGAATACAGAACTTTAGAAGGTATAATAGAATGAACAGATTAAAATGCTAAGTAAATTAATCAGGTACGTTAACCTTTAAAGAATGTAACTCATTTTTATTTTTCTATATTTATATTATCATATTATCTCTCTCTTTTTTCGTTTATACAGAACTTGGAATCCATTTTGATCACATATGGCAAAAAACTTTGACAGTGTTAAACCCAATGAAGCCAGCAGATGGCAGCATTATGAATGAAACGGACCTCACTGGACCGATTCTTTTTTGCGTAGCCCTGGGAGCCACCTTGCTTCTGGTAATGTGTCACAGCAAGCACAAGATTTTAGTGCTTGTCCTTTCCAGTGTCGATTTTGAAGCAATCTGTATAAATACAAGAGAAAGTGTGTCACTTTACACAGTGAATTTTTTTAAGTGAGAGTAATTTAACCATAGAGACAAAAAGATGCCACCATTATGCGTTGCAACAGCTAGAAAGTATAAATTTAAATAGCATTTCAAAAGGAGATCAAAGCAAGAGATCATTTATATCTTTTTTATTATTAAGAAAAGAGTGTAAATATGGAATAAGGGAAGGAAAACAAAGATTTGGGAGATATAACCTACATTTTAGATTTTGTTTTCTGAGATAATTCTAACGTGACACTGAACAAGTTACTTCTTTTTGGTCATCATTTCTTCGCTGTGACATATCTCCAGACTCTTTCTAATATCTTATGAGGTATGAGACAGATCTCCTTGTTTTGGGTCAGGCTACTATGAATAAATTAATTTGCAACGACAACCTATGATTTGTTTACTCAATCTACGTATTTCCTCTAAAATGTTTTCTACTTTTTATGAAGACATTTGTTCTCTGACTTTAACATATGTTCTATATATACTTTCATTCTTTATATCTGCAAATAATGATATTAAGGGTCACTAAAATTTAAAAAAAAATATTTCCACCTAAGTAAAGTTTAAAAGACATTCTAGCTCATGGTTTAGGAAAACGTTTTATTGAAAAAGAGTAAGAAGAAAAAAATGAGAAAATGCCTCTGACTTTATACCAAGGAGGAGATGGTAATACATTAAAAACAGAGAATGATGAAGATGGTCAAGTCAGTGTGAAAAGTATAGTTTCATTAGAGCACAAACAGATAAACTAGGCAGGGGAAATAACATGAGAAATTAAACATTATGGGAAAAGCTTTTAATAGCTATTTAGCCCTCTTCCTCATTTTCCTGCTCTTCATGTTTCATAAAAATAATTTCTTCCAGTGGATTTACAATTTTCAAATGTAGTTGTAAAACGCATTTGCAACTAAATGAAATTCCACTTTTAAATTATTATATATGATCAATCAAAGTACTGGTAGCAATCTGGTTTCTGCAGGTAATATGGCTAATAACAACATCATATTCATCCAATCCAATAGCATTTAAGGATAACATCTTATTTCTTTGTTCTACAGCAAATGCAAATACTCTGTAAACCAAACACTGTATCAACTAGAGTTTTAATTTAGTCTCTAACCTCCCTTCTTCTGTCTTTGTCACAGTAATTTGATAATCTTCGATTAACTGCTAAGTAAGGCCATGTTAATTAATCAAATAGTCAGAAACAATTAATTTAATATATTAACTCATCTTTCTTTTTCAAGTCATTCATAATAAAACAGCTGTTTGTTCTGTGGCAGAATATTACTGTTACCATCCCTTAAAGAACAGCATTGATTCCGTTATGATCTCTCATGGATGCACAATGTTAGTTGGTGTTATTTACATATCCCTTTTTATGTTTTCAATATAAAGCAATCGAGGCAAAAAATATTCTTGATTGGAAGCGAGAAAATTGGATCTACCCTAACTTTGCCATTTGCTGTAACCTTTAAACTTTGGCTTCCTATTTCTAGGCTTTCATTTCATTTTCTTCAAGACAAAAGTAGTTTATTTGAGTGGTTCTTCAGGTTCTATTTAGTTCTAAATTATGGGGAATATATGAAAATACTACTTTTGAATGTCTTTATGCAAACATTATCACTTGAATTTTTACCATTAGATGTGGTGACATTCAAATTGATTCTGATAAATATAGAGCAAAAAGGACTCTCCCAAAACTCCAATTGAATATTAATTGAAGTATGATTTAACTCAGAATTCATTTAATTATAGTTTAATTCTTTCCTGGATACGTAGAATTAAAATGTAAGGTGATTTTATAGGTTGATATGGGAATTTTACTAGAGAAATCAAAACTAAATCCAGAATCAATATCCAAATCTGTTTATTAACTCTGGAGACATAAGAGTCATAGTCACATACTCTTCCTCCTTCATGATTTATGCTGACGTAAGACACAGTTTATTTAAGTGGGCTTTCTTCAGGTTAAAGGAGACAAACCAGAGAAAACAGCTTCAAGCACTTAACACAAATTTAGTTTTACTTATTCTTTCACCCCCAATTATTTTCATTTCTAACACCAAGAACACAAATGGTTTAAAGCTATTGCTCCATTTAACTTTTCTGGTAGGGCCAAGAGTGTGGTCTGAAAAAGCAACGTGCATGACCAATATAAAAGCACAATCAGAAGAACATTAAGTATTGCAAGATGTGATAATAAGCATGGTGTAAGGAGGATCTTTAAAAAGTTTGAGAGTAACAAAATAGAACATTATTTCCTATTTCAATTATAAGCCCTTGTTAGAATTTGAAACAAAATTTAAAAATGGCAATGATTTAGGCTAAATGGAATTACAGCTTAAACTGGACAAACTAACAAGAGAAAGACATGATGAAAGAAGGGCATTAACTGATATGAAAAGGCACAATTTTACTACCAAATTAGCTTCATCTACTTCCTATTTACCCCACTCCATTTGTAAAACTGCCTTTTCAGGACAGGAAGGTCCAGTTAGGGGTCCTTTGGGTGGAAGAGAGTTGCCCTATACCATTTGGACTAGCCCTACCTCAGAATTATCCCATTCAGGTAAAACATTAACTAGATGGTTTCTCTAATACAGGACAATGATGTGAAATTGTCACTATTTTGCAAGTGGAACAAACTCACCCAATAAAGCAGTGGATAGCTGATGTGTTTCTGTTAGCCTGCCCATCATTAGCATTATTTCATTAAGTAGCCACAAGAATAAAGAAGATATCCTGAGAATTCTGCCAGCAAAAGCCAGGGATATTTTATGAAAGGACTTGGTAGTGATCAACTCTGCAACCTCAGAGGAAGAGGAATTCAGAATAGGTGAACAATTTTGAACATTAAAATGGTTGTGACATTCTCCATTACCCTGATTAATTGTAAAATAAGTATCTCTAAAAGACTTCATAGATAATAGCATGGAGAAGGAAAAGTGGCAGCTAAAAAGCTCTCTCTCCTGAATCCATTTATCAGATCCTTCATTGTTTTTGTCTAATTCCCATGAAAACCAGAGACAATCTATTCTACTTTTATCTATAAGTATAATCAGCTTAATGTAAACATTAAAAAGTAATGAATTTTTAAACTGTAGCTTTGGTATTCTCAGATTAGCAAACATTAAAATATTCTCTGTTGAAGTAGTAGTAGGCTGTGATTTTCTCTGAATGAATTTATGGGGGCTTGTACTCATAAAACCCTAGCTTTGTGAACGATGACTGTTTTTATAAGTTTTCCTCAAAAGATTGGAGGTGTACTCAGCACTACTAACTTCCTTTGACAGTACCCCTTTTATGATTTATTACCAGTAAGTTTATGTAAATCAGCTTTTCATAAGGTGTGGTTAATCGGCCGGGCGTGGTGGCTCACGCCTGTAATCCAAACACTTTGGAGGCCAAGGCGGGTGGATCACCTGAGGTCGGGAAGTTCAAGACCGTCCTGGCCAACATGGTGAAACCCCGTCTCTACTAAAAAAAAATACAAAAAAAAATTAGCTGGGTGTGGTGGCCCACGCCTGTAGTCCCAGCTACTAGGGAGGCTGAGGCAGGAGAATTGCTTGAACCCGGGAGGCGGAGGTTGCAGTGAGCTGAGGTCACGCCACTGCACTCCAGCCTGGCGCCTGGTGACGGAGTGAGACTCTGTCCCAAAAAAAAAAAAAAGGTGTGGTTAATCAACCTGGCAATTGGTGTTATGAAACATATCTGTGGTCAAATAAGTGCTAAAAAAAATAAGGTTAAATATGTCCCATTATTTTGAGACTTATTTAGGACTTCTAAGAGTGCCTGTTGATGTTCAGGGCCTAAATTTTAGAGGTGAAATACTTAGGTTCAAAGCCAATCTCCATTGCTTAGCATTATATTACCTTAGGCAAGTTACTTATCCTCTCTGCACCTCAGTGCCCTCATATGAAAAGGTGGTATAATAATGATACCTATTTCATAAGGTCATTATGTGGATTAAGTAAACGTATGTAGGACACTTAGAATGGGACCTGACGTGGTAAATCCTGTAGATGTTTGCTAATTTTACTAATATGCCTTATAAATCTCCAAGACTAAAACTGGATTTTTTTATTCCTCTATTCAATCACGTAATTATTTAATAGATATGGGGACAAAATATGGTCTTTCTTATGCGCTATACTTGTAATAGACAATTTATAATAAAAAATAGAAGTCTAGAAATATTCGATCTTTTTTGTAGCATGCTTGTCCCATCCTGACTCTAGTCAGAAGTGTTAGTTTTCAGAATCTGAATTCACATCATTGGTTGTGTTTTTCCCAGAACTTCTAGTTTCCTGATGATAGTCTTACAAAGACAACAGCACTGAACTGACTCTAAGGTGCTCTCTGCTTCGTGACATTCAGATTTTCTCTTGGTGTCTATTGTGTGTTCAAACAGTTTTCTTCATGTTGTTTCAGGCAGGGAAAGTTCAGTTTGGTTATGTGTATGGCCTGAGTGCCATTGGCTGCCTTGTGATTCACGCCTTGCTGAACCTGATGAGCTCTTCAGGGGTGTCATACGGCTGTGTGGCCAGCGTGCTGGGTTACTGCCTGCTCCCCATGGTCATCCTGTCTGGCTGCGCCATGTTCTTTTCACTGCAGTAAGTGTCTGTCTGCTGTCATTGACCCCACATGCACAATCGTAGCCAAGGCTTGCTATAGCCATGCCAAAGTTAAGTTCTTTCTGATTGTTTTGGTAGTGGAACTGGGAAAACCATGGCTCTTAAAAGCTACTCATAGATTGAGAAAAGTAGGTCAGTTTTGGCTCAGGTGCTATTTCTACTTCGATGACTTAAAAAATAAATTAATCCAAGTTATCTTTAAAACTGACGCTTTTTAAGTTGTCACATTTTTCAATGTGAACTATCGTCGTGTGTAAAATAACAACTACAGGAAATTCACTTGTTTGACTTTGGAAGAGTAAGTGCCTGCTGAACACTGATGAATTGCTTCAGCTTTCAGGCACTCTGCCTTTGGGGCTGAAAGTAACTGTTCTTTCTCAGTTGGGCTCCTTGCTGCGTAGAATTCCCAGGAAGCCTGACGAGGATATTAATGTTGGAGAACTTTATAACATACATGCTCAGTCAATATGTTTTTTCTTTTTTTCTTCCTTAATTTAGCCAATTATTATGTGCAACTCAAGACAATGACTAAGAATACAGCACATTAAAAGCTCTAGAAATTATCCCTAATAGATATTACTTAAATCAATAAATGTAGTATTTACTTGGTGTTTTAAAAATATGTTTGGTTCATTAATAGTCTGAGGCATTAGAAGCTATACTGTAGAGTTTTTCACTTCTTTTGCTTTGGTTCAATTATTGGAAGTAGATATTTCTGTCATTTTCACAAATAGAAACACAATTCCCAACTTCAGAGTCAAAGCAAGATCAAGGAAGGCAGTTGAGTTTGGTGGTGAAAAGAGTACTATGCTAGGAGTTAGGGGATCTTGACCTATTGTCCACTTCACCATGCAATTTTTGTTATCACTTTATTGCTTTGAAACTGGGCAGTATACATCTCCTGAGATTTCTCTCAGCTTTTATGTCTTATTTTTCTAAATAATGCATTGTGTTTAACACATTAGGAAAGAAATTCACTCAACCACCCTCGCTACTTTATTATTCTCCAAGTGACTAGACTTAACCACCTTATTTGCTCACTTGCCTCTGCAGTTACTTTTTGAAGATACCAATTGAACAAATCTATTTCAGTATTCTAAAAATATACAAAATGGAACTTCAAGGATGAGGTAGGAAACCACGCATATGTGCTTTCCTATCCCATGTGTTCCTTACTTGAGCTGTGTCAGGCTTTTTCGTGTTCTCAGACAAAACCCTGGAAAGTAGATCTAGAAGTATTAGGAACTAGGCACCCCACTGCAATGTAACTCTGTCTATCTTTCTCCTCTGCTGTTGGCCAATTTTTGAGGAAAGTAGGGAAAAGGAAATGTATAGCTATAAGGAAGTGAAGGTTCTCAATGCTGTTATTTCAGGGAATTTTAGGAGTTAGGATTTGAATATTGACAGATGAGAGGAGAGTGACTGCAGGTGATTTCTACTGTTTTTTTTTTTTTTTTCTTTCTTTTCTAATTCAGGTTTAACAGAAGTATAAAATATTTATCCTCTGTAATGAATTTGACTTAAAAAATGCCTAACTGGCCAAGGGCTTTTGTACATGTATTTCATCATTTTTATTTTACCAACGGAGAAAGTAGTTACAAATATTGTACCAAGGATATTTCAGAGGCAACTCTAACTCAATGATCTCTTTTTCTACTGGCATAAAGCAATCATCTCTTTGTCTTTGCTGCAGGGGCACCTTTGGAACCGTGTCATCCCTGGTCATCATTGGCTGGTGTAGTCTCTCAGCTTCCAAGATTTTCATTTCAGCCTTGGACATGGAAGGACAGCAGCTTCTTGTTGCCTACCCTTGTGCCTTACTTTATGGACTTTTTGCCCTCCTAACAATTTTCTAAAAAAAGTTTGAGATGGCATTGCACAACTCTTATTTGTTTGCTATCCAGATTATTTTGGAACTATATTAACATTCAAATTTAGTGATATGAGTTCTGTTTTATTGCTTTTGAGAGAGTAATAAGCAGAGAGACAAAGCAGCACTTAAGGATGGTGTTCTAATAGCCTGTTGGTTTGAATGATGCTTTGCTTTTGAGTTTGGTGCATTAAAACATTTCAAAATACTTAAAAAGGGATGCAGATGCTGTACTGATCGACCCTGCTTTTCTCAATAGATGTATTTCGGAGAAACTGTAAGTAAATAAAACCATATATTTACTAAAAGGAAATCTCTAGTAAGCCTTTTGAGAAACTTTCATGACAGCTCAAGCTGTGTGCATGTGGCTAAAAATTGCACTGTTCTGCACCTTTGGAGAGTTCAGCAGTTGTTATGTAGGGTTTTATTTACCCAAAGTCTCAAAGAACCTCTTCCCTTTCAATAAATAGTTTTAATAACTATTCTTTGGTCTCATTTAGATAATGCATTGACTCACCACTTTTTTAAGCCGTCAGTTTCATCTTACTTGGTTTAGATGCCATGGTTTATTACTCTAATGTCTTTCTTGTATGTATACTCAGCAACCTTGCCATTTTCTCCCTAAGTAGGTGAATATTACTAGAAGAAATCCCACTTACTTTATGTTTATTGTATTACCACGTCTTACATGGCTCCTCTGTACTATCCTTGAATCCTACTACATTCTCTTAAATTTGCCTCCATGCTATCTGAGATGAATATATCACACCAATTCTTCTCCACTGAAATCCCCAACACTCCTTTCTCATTTTCTACTGTTAGTTGATTCTTATTTTATTGCAAAACAGAAACATCTAGAAGAAAAGTGCCTGTCTTTCCCCTTTCTTCTCTCTCCACCTACATGCATCTTCACCCATATGTACTCTTCTTTTCCTCTCGTCTCTCTCTTCTCCCCACAGCCATCCCCTCCACCTGCATAACCTATATTTTCTCTTCATCTTTCATTTATATCAGCACATGAATATGTTTCAATATCTTTTATCTTAAAATAAAAGTCCTTTGATTTAACATCTTTCTCTAGTTATGGCCCATTCTCTGTTCCATTTTATTGCAAAAACTCTTGAAAGCATTTTCTATTATCTCTGCTTCTGCTTTATCATCTCCCATTCTTGCTACCCTACATTCCAGGCAATAATTTACCACCCTATTCACCAAGACCACCTTTGTCAAGTTAGCAACAATGTCCACATCTTGCAAACTTCAATGGTCAATTCTCAGTTTCATTTTATTTGAACCCTGACAGGTATTTATTTGATTATCCAACCTTCTTAGCCACTATGCTCAAGCACTTCTTCACTTAAATTCTAGAGTGTCACATCCTCTTAATTATTTTCCTACCTCATAGGTAGCTTCTCCTCAGTCTCCTTGGCTGGTCTTCTTCTCAGCCTTAAATCTCTCTAATCCTCCCTTGCTAGATGAGCTCATTTAATTGAATGGCTTTAAAATCTAATGACCCCCAAATTTCAATCTCCATCCAATACTCTCCCCTAAGCTCTTAACATATATACACAACTTATACTTAATACTTCCATTTGATCATTAATACGATATTCTTAGTAATAGCGTATCTGAAACCAAACCTTTGACTTCTATCCTATCCTACCCGTCCCTCTTCCATATTTTCTCATTTTTATAACAAGAACCACAAATCACTCAGTTGTTCATTTACTGAGTAGTCAGTCTTGGTTACTCTTACTTTCATATCCAACATCTAGTGCATCAACTATTTTAACTATGTAATCAAAACTTGTCCCAAAAGTGACCGTGTGTCCCGGGCTCCTTCACTGCCTGAACTACTCCCAACCACTCTGCTCTGTCACATCACAGAAGCAGTTTCCTAACTGGCTTCATGCTTTCTCCCCAACAGGCTTTTCTTTTTTCTTTTACTTTTTGTATTTTTGTTTTTATTCTTTATTGTTTTATTATTATATTTTAAGTTCTGGGATACATGTGCAGATCATGCAGGATTATTATATAGGTATACACATGCCATGGTGGTTTGCTGCATCCATCACCCCATCATCTACATTAGGTATTTCTCCTAATGTTATCCCTCCCCAATCCCCCCATCCCCTGCTATCCCTCTCCAGTTCCTCTACTCCACCAATAGGCCCTGGTGTATGATGTTCCCCTCCTTGTGACCATGTGTTCTCATTGTTCAACAACCACTTATGAGTGAGAACATGTGGTATTTGGTTTTCTGTTCTTGTGTCAGTTTGCTGAGAACAGTTTCCAGCTTCATCCATGTCCGTGCAAAGGACATGAACTCATCCTTTTTATGACTGCATAGTATTCCATGGTGTATATGTGCCACATTTTCTTTATCCAGTCTATCATTGATAGGCATTTGGGTTGGTTCCAAGTCTTTGCTATTATAAACAGTACCACAATGAACATACATGTGCATATGTCTTTATAGTAGAATGAATTATAATCCTTTGGGTATATACCCAATAACAGGACTGCTGGGCCAAATGGTATTTCTATTTCTAGATCCTTGAGGAATGGCCACACTGTCTTCCACAATGGTTGAACTAATTTACACTCGCACCGACAGTGCAAAAGCATTCCAATTTCTCCACATCCTCTCCAGCATCTGTTGTCTCCAGATTTTTTAATGATCACCATTCTAACTGGTGTGAGATAGTATCTCAATGTGGTTTTGATTTGCATTTTAATGACCAGCTTTTCTACACATCACGGTGATCCTTTGAAAATGAAAAGCAATCATGTCATCCCAAGTCCCTTTCCTGTCTTTCACTCATATTTGAGTAATTAATTAATAAATTAAACCCCTTTTTATAGCTCAATAAAACTCAACCCCTTTTTATAGCTCAGAAGCTTCCTTTTCAGAGTGGTATCCAGAACAACAGCATTAGCATCCCTTGGAAGCTTGTTAGGAATTCAGAATCTCAGGCCCTGCCCCAGACTTCCTTAATCAGAGTCTGCCTCTTAACAAGATTCCAGATGGTTTATATGCACAACTAAGTTTCAAAAGTGTGAGACAAGAAGGTCTTGCCTGCCTGATCTCACTATGTCTTGCCTTTTTGACATCATCTCCTTCCATTCTCTCTCTGGGTCACTGGTTTTATTGCTTCTTTTCAAACCACCAAGTTTATTCACCTTGGGATCTTTATACAAATTCAGTCTACTTGCAACATTTTCCCTTCAAATCTTTCATATTATTAACTTCTCTGTTCATGTTACCTCAGAGAGGCCTTCACTGGCTTTCTTTTTTTTCAACAGTATGCCCATCCAGCTTTGCTCAGTCTGCTCCTTGCGGTAGCTGTTACAATTACTTGAAATTATGCTTTTTATTTAGTTATTTGCTTTTCATTCTTCCCCCAACTCCCCAGAAAATAAACACTCTGAGGCCAAAGAACTTGTCTATATGAAACAGTTCCTGATAAGGAATAGGAGACTAACATTTATTTATTAAATTAATGAATAAATAAACGAGGCTGGGATTAGACATTGGTCACTATGGTGAACCAGACAGTTGAAGGTTGCAGCCTTAATGGAAATACATTGGCAGTGGAGAAAAATAAACAGTAAGCAATCAATTAATATGAGAAAATTACGAAAGTATGAGAAGAATTCTAAGGTAGGAGTATGTGGAAAAGAAGGCAGGATTGTAGTAAATGTCAGACTGTTATGGACTAATCACCCATTAATAGACATGTTAATTAGCCAAGAATTTTCTTAAGTTCTTGGTTTTTCTATTTGGGCTGAGATAGTTCTACTGACATCCTTCATGGTGAAGCAAGAATGCCATTTATTGTAATGCTTTCTCAATAAAAATCACCCCTTTGTTAAGAAGTATACTTATGGACCGATTTTTTTTTTCTTTTTGGAAAGTGCATTTACTTTTAAAAAGATAAAATTAAAAATTGCTCTAAATTCAGGATGTAAATTGATGTTTTTCTGTGTGTAAAAACAGAGTCATACACAGAAAAGGTTTGATATTTTTTACTATGAAAAATTAAAGCCTCTATATTAAAAAACTACATAAAGAAACTATTAAATATTTCCATAACAGTAAGAAATAAGAATAAATTCTATTTAATAGTTTCTAATGTCAGAATTGTGAAATACCAAAGAATTAAGTAAGGTAAAAAGAAATACAGATGATTTATATGAAAATAATTGCAAAATATTAGAGGCTTATTTTAGGAAGCTTAAATTTACAAAAAGATAAACTATATCCCTGGATGAGAAAATTGGACTTCATAAGAGAATCTCCACCAAATAAATGTGTATGTTTAATATAATCTCAATTAAAATCCAAGAGACATTTTTCTAGGAGGTCGACAAATTGATTCTGAGGTTAATATGAAAAATTGGGCAAATAAATCATATAATTGTGGAGAATTGGAAAAAATATAAAAATTTATTACAACTGTGAGTTAAGTAGGTTATTGTTTATCTCTGAAATTGAATGCTTGGTAAATAAGAAATATTTTGGAAGAATCGTGGCAGGAGAAAATACATGCAGCAAGTTTTCACAATTTTCATATTTACTAAGGATTAACCATGGGCTGACCTAGATGCTTTAAGTTTATTAACTCATGTTTAATCCTCACTATAATTTTTTAAATTGCACTTATCATCACCTCCATTTAATAAGTGAGGCTACTGAGTTACAGAAAGGTTAAATCACTTGCCAAAGGTTACACAGCCAATGGCTAGGATTTGAATCAAGGAAGTTTGATTCCAGAACCCACAATCACTATATAACACTGCCTGTAACTAAGCAGCAATTCATCTATTGTTCATTCTACTAAGTTTTATTCTTTCTTTTTGATCTTGGGCAATACTAGACAGAGCTGATGGGCTTTACTTACAAGGGAAAAATAATATTGTAATAAGACAGAAGAATCCATAATGTCTAAGTGGATTAAAGTAGTACCTGTATGACTCCTGGGTCCGTTTCTGAACTCTAATTGAAATGAATGATGCATATTTAGATCTAGTTAGCATTTGCATACAAACATTTTGCAAAATATCATTATCTCCCCCAATTCCAAGAGGTGCATACATTGTATGGATTTGTGTGGAATGAAAATATTTCCTTTTAAATTCATTATATACTTTGTAAAATGTATCTGCAGTCAGTAGAATGTGTTACAGAACAATTGAGAAAGTGAAAGAAAACACATTTGGGGTACACAATGAGAAATATATCTTTTTCCTTTATCTGAGAATGTAACATTTTCGTTTTTCTGTCTTTACTGGTTGGATGAAAGTTACAGATTATTGCTAAGAGTAAATGGCACATTTAGTGTCAAGAGATGGCCTTCATTTCAACAGGAATGATTGGGGACATGGGCTGAAAATAAAAGTCCTGAATTACTCAGACTCAAGTGCCCCAGTTCACAACAGTTTAACTAGGGCAATGGCCTTTGTCACATTTGATGACAGATGCTTTTCTACTCTGCTCTGACTCCAAGTGAAGGATGCCAACTGTAAACCCACATTGACAAGCTCCTGCTCCTCTTGTTCTCAGAGTATTGTAGGTTCTATTCTGTTTCTCTGAAACAGTCAAGAGTCTATAGCTTTACAAATAGGCTTTCATATTTGAGAAAGTATGGAATAATTTTTTAAGTTTAAAAAACCAACAAGGCTGTGTTGCAGAGAATCCTTGATGATGGTGACCAAATACATATTTTCAGAAAAAAAAAAAAGTTTTTTTGTGTGTGTGTGTGTGAAGGTAGGATTCATGGGCTTTTACAATGCTGATTAGCCATGTAAACTGGTGAAAATATCTTGGACTAAGACTTTGACATAGAAGGAAAGAAGGAAAGCAGTAAAGCAGGAAGGAAGGAGAAAATCAATCCTAGGTTCTCATCCCAGCTCTGCCTGTAAATAGTTTGCTGTATTTGAGACCATTACGTAGCTTTTTGAAATTCATTTTCTTTACATGGAAAATGAAGTGAGTAATGCAGAGTTTGCAAGGGTCTTGTGAGGACTAAATAAGATGCTGCATATAAATTACCTAGCCGAGTGCCCTGCATATAGTAATTACCCAGTAAGTGGAAACTTGCCACAGCTGTAATAGATCCTCAGGGATAAGATTTTAGGAAAGTCTATTTGCTTTTCCATCATATCATGAGTAAAATTATAGGTAACAGATGATGACCTTAATTGATATACAGAGTTAATGGAAAACAATAATTTTGGCATGGTGGTGCAACTAGTGAGGGAGATAAAGTCAAAGTCAGCTAAACTTTTTGTTAAGTATTACTAGAAATATTAACACAATTTTATGAATTTGAGAGAATGTCCTTTGTTGAAGTTTTATTATTTGGCTACCAAGCATCTGAATATTTTATACTGAAGGCATTTTCCACACCCTCTCTCTGATCTTTGGCAGCTAGTGGCATATGAAATAGGATTGGCCAATTTGATTATTTTGTTCAGCACCTGGAATCCTGATAAAATGATACAAGAGCAGAGGAGAAGTTAGAAATATTCACAGAAGCTGCAGGACAGATTCTGGCGGTGGTAGTAACTATGCATGTATAGCTGGGTTCCGTATCTGTAGAAGGACTTTATCTTGAGCAAGACTTGGGCCATGTTCTCCACTCAGTCTCTTTGGATCATGGACTTTTCCCAAGCTCTGTTCTCTTACCTTACGGCTGATTCTGTGAACAAGCCTTTATCCTTCTTATAAATCCTATTTCTTTTTTTATTAACTGAGCCAATTTCTGTTGTTTGCATACAAAGACTCCTAAGGTATTGATAGACTAATGAACATTTCCTATCTTGGTATCACTAAAACTTTTGAAGGCATATTAGGTTATCATAATAGAGAAAGTTGAAATACATGCTATTCTTTACATTATCTGAGAAGACACAACTATTATATTGTATGTAGCACAAGCAGAACACTTAGCACCTAAACTGTCACTGTAGAGATATTTTCATCACGCAGAACAATATAAACATGGTACATGAAACTGACTGTAGTTTGTTTGACTGGAGAGATTTTTAGTAACTAGAGTGTAATTTCCAGACTCCAGGAATTAAGAACTTGTGTATTATTTGTCCCAGCTGCAAATCTTGTGAGGCAGATTGAAGATGGTATTTGTTGGTGTATAATGTGGTTTAGAGATGAGCCTTGCTAGAAGGAAAGCAGCATGTGAGGAAGCACATGTTCAATATTTCACTGAGGCAGAAAGGTCAATGAATACTAGCCAATAGCAGAGCAGTCCAAGGGACTCCTGCTGACCCAGTGAGAGGGCACACAGACCCTCAGTTGCTGCCTGTCACCAGTGGAATCATCATATATAGGTGCTGCAATCTGTCTTGCATTTTAAAATGTGAACACTGGGGAATTCATCTCTATCTAATAAAAGGTGTGGGACTTGTAGATAAACAACCATTCTAAACTTCCCTCAAAGGGATCATTTATTGAACAGACAGGGGTGAGAGAAGCCAGTACAACAAGTATATGTCAAAGGCATATTAGAGGAACTTTTACAGAATGCTTTCAAATTTCTGGGATTTGCTTAGAATGCAGTTGTTTAGAGAGGCCCCAATATGCCATTTTGTTTCTGTGTTTAATATTCTTTATTTGTCCAGGGAGTTTGCTGGAGGGAGTCCAAAAAACTTATAGAATAAGCAAGGAAATTATTATTCCTATAACTATTTTTGTCAACACTGGCTACAAAAGCATTTATTTTATATGTATTTGGATATGACCCTGGGCTTGCCCTCTGCAACAAATCATAGAGCCTGGTCTATTGCTTTGCATATCTATAACCCTTGCCCTATGTATCTGCCCTAGATCATCCCTGCTATCAAGAAGCATTGCTTAATTAAAACAATAAATCTGAAATGTAAATAACTCTTCCCTGATGAATCATATACATTAATGTTAACTTAATCTTATTAGAAATCAACTTCCATCAAGATTTCCCAAGTTAAATTCCTTTCATCAAAACTCTTTTTTAACCTCTCATCATTCATAAACTTGTATAAAATAAACCCTCTAAATAGCCATTAATATTTGCTTAAACATTATATTTTAATGGATTTTTACGTTTAAATAATGAGAGATTCCATTTACTAATTTTTGCTTCAGTCACAACTTAAACTAATCTTGAGAAAATTCATCTTAACGTGAGCAGAATGAAGTCATCCAGAATATTTTTAAATGTTATTAGAACCATCTTGGTTCCAGCACACAGTTTCATAACACTTCAGAATTGTACCCATTTGGTTGTGGAAAAACTCCTAAGTGACTCAGAACTGCCAAAACCAGGCTTCTGCCTCATTGTTGGGTGTGTACACAATCCCCTGGGTCAGTGGTGTTTATTTTCAGACTCTTCCACTCAGACTTTCTACTTTTTTTCTTTACATGGATAGAAGGAAAAAAATATTATTATGTATATAATAGGTTTGAAGGAAGGCGCTAAAGAACTAATATATAATAGGCACCTATTACTTCAGTGCTTTATATAAAACGTCTCATTTTACCATCAGAAAAAGCAGTAAGACATGATTTTAAAGAAGAATCTAAACTAAGATAATATGATGCCCTTTTCCCATGGCATCTTATGTCTACCCCTATTGCAGGTATTATCACACTGTGTTGAAAAATCTACTTATTTGTCTACAATATCCATGAAGTTTAAGTGTCTTGAGTATACCGTCTTCTATCAGCTTGCTGGGACTTTCATCACAAGTACCACAGACCAGGTGACTTGGACAATGGATATTTACAGTCTCACAAGTCTAGAAGATAAAAGTCTAAAATCAAGGTGTTAGCAGATTTGCTTTCTTCCATGGCCTCTCTCTTTGGCTTGCAGATGGCCACCTTCTTGCTGTATCCTCACATGCTCTTTCCTCAGACTCTGATTAAATTAGTGTGTTAGTGCATTGCATTCATGTCTGCCCATATGACCACATTTTACTTTATTTATCTCTTATTTTTTATATTGTGTTTATTACTATTTTGAGACAGAGTCTTGCTGTAGCCCAGCCTGGAGTGCAGTGGTGTGATCTCAGCTCACTGCAACCTCCAATTCCAAGATTCAAGTAATTCTCATGCCTCAGCATCCCAAGTAGCTGAGATTACAGGCGCCAGCCATCATGACTGGCTAATTTTTGTATTTTTAAGAGAGACAGGGTTTCACCACGTTTGTCGGGCCTCTTTCGAACTGCTGACCTCAAGTGATCTACCCACCTCAGCCTCCCAAAGTGCTGTGATTACAGGCATGAACCACAATTTACCTTTTTTTAAAAAATTGTACTTTAGATTCTGGGGTACATGTGCAGATCATGGAAGATTGTTGCATAGGTACATTTATGGCAAGGTGGTTTGCTGCCTATATCCCCCCATCACCCATACCTGGTATTCTCCCCACATTATCCCTCCCCATCCTTTCCCTCACTGTCCCTCCTCTATTCCCCTGCAACGGACCCCAGTGTGTGATGCTCCCCTCCCTGTGTCCATGTGTTCTCATTGTTCAACACCCACCTATGCATGAGAACATGCAGTGTTTGATTTTCTGTTCTTGTGTCAGTTTGCTGAAAATGGTGGTGTCCAGGTTCATCCACGTCCCTACAGAGGACACGAACTCATCGATTTTTATGGCTGCATAGTATTCCATGGTGTATATGTGCCACATTTTCTTTGTCCAATCTATCATTGATGGGTATTTGGGTTGGTTCCAGGTCTTTGCTATTGTAAACAGTGCCACAATGAACATACATGTGCATGTGTCTTTATAATAGAATGATTTATAGTTCTTTGGGTATACACGCAGTAATGGGATTGCTGGGTCAAATGGAATTTCTATTTCTAGGTCCTTGAGGAATTGCCACACTGTCTTCCACAATGGTTGAACTAATTTACACTCCCACCAACAGTGTAAAAGCGTTCCTATTTCTCCACATCCTCTCCAGCATCTGTTGTCTCTAGATTTTTTAATGATTGCCATTCTACCTGGTGTGAGATGGTATCTCAATGTGGTTTTGATTTGCATTTCTCTAATGTCTAGTGTGATGAGCATTTTTTCATGTTTGTTGGCTTCATATATGTCTTCTTTGGAAAAATGTCTGTTCATATCTTTTGCTCACTTTTGGATGGGTTTGTTTGTTTGTTTTTCTTGTAAATCTGTTTTAGTTCTTTGTAGATTCTCTATTAGCCCTTTGTCAGATGGGTAGATTGCAAACATTTTTTCCCATTCTGTTGGTTGCCGGTTCACTCTAATGATTGTTTCTTTTGCCATACAGAAGCTCCGAAGTTTCATTAGATTCCATTTGTCTATTTTGGCTTTTGTTGCCAATGCTTTTGGTGTTTTAGTCATGAAGTCCCTGACTATGCCTGTGTCCTGAATGGTTTTGCCTAGGTTTTCTTCTAGGGTTTTTATGGTGTTAGGTCTTGTGTTTAAGTCATTAATCCATCTGGAGTTAATTTTAGCGTAAGGTGTCAGGAAGGGGTCCAGTTTCCGCTTTCTGCACATGGCTAGCCAGTTTTCCCAACACCATTTATTAAACAGGGGATCCGTTCCCCAGTGCTTGTTTTTGTCAGTTTTGTCAAAGATCAGATGGTTGTAGATGTGTGGGGTTGCTTTCAAGGCCTCTGTTCTGTTCCATTGGTCTATGTCTCTGTTTTGGTACCAGTGCCATGCTGTGTTGATTACTGTTGCCTTGTAGTATAGTTTGAAGTCCGGCAGTATGATGCCTCCAGCTTTGTCCTTTTTGCTTAGAATTGTCTCTGTTCTTTTTTCTTAGGATTGTCTAGTCAGGCTATTTTTTGGTTTCATATGAAGTTTAAAGTGGTTTTTTCCAATTCTGTAAAGAAAGTCATTGGTAGCTTGATGGGGATAGCATTGAATCTATAAATTACTTTGGGCAGTATGGCCATTTTCATGATATTGATTCTTCCTAACCATGAGCATAGAATGTTTTTCCATCTGTTTGTGTCTTCTCTTATTTCATTGAGCAGTGGTTTGTAGTTCTCCTTGAAGAGTTCCTTTACCTCCTCTGTTAGTTGTATTCCTAGGTATTTTATTCTCCTGGTAGAAAATTTACCTCTTTAAAGGCCCTAGATCCAAATGAAGTAACATTCTGAGTTACTGAGGATTAAAATTTCAACATATAAATTTCGGGGTGCAGGGAACACAAGCGAGCCTATAGCATTGTCCATATCGAATCATTTTTATATCTTCACCATCAAACATAGGAAAGGATGTATATTGCACACTCAGTGAAAGAAGGCTGATGCTAAAATTAATGCTTATTTCTATCATACAACATTTTTATTCAAGTCATTTTCTAATCTCTTGTGCAACCTGCTACAGTTTTTTTTTTTTTCCATACTTTTTATAACTCTCTGCACTTCTCTTCATAGGATCTCTCAGGAAATCTGGCCACTGCCATCAATTCCTTTCCTCTCTGACACATGGCCCCACTCCCCTTCTTGAATCTGGCCTGCTTGTACTTAATTTGACTAATAGCATAGTTGAAAATAACATTGTGAAACTTCTGAGCCCAACCTTTAGGAAGTCTGGCTGCTTCTGCTTCTTGGCTCTTGAAGTCTTGAACTACTTTTTAGGAAGTTCAGGCTCCTCTGCTGAAATGAGACTCCCCATAGAGGAGCTGGAAACTGAGGTGCTGAAAACATCAGTGAAGGCAACATCTTGGACAGATAATGTCTACCTTGAGTAAATATACTGATAGAAAATCTGACCAGAATTACTCTCTCCCTTGACAACACCACTACTTCTAGGCTCATTTGACTTCACTGAAGCCCCTGCTTCCAATTTACCACGTTGAAGATGGATAGATTATCATAACAATAGAAAATTATTTTGCACTAGCCCAGTATATACAGTAGGCAGTGAGGACAGTCTTCTCTTCTGTCCTTTCCCAAGATGTAAAGTGGCTCGGTCCTAAGGAAACTCCAAGCCTCTAAACAATTTAATAAAATTAATGTATTTTTAGGGCAACTTTTGCACTTTTAACAAAAAACCAATTTTGTATAATTTGAAATCTATTCACTGGAGCAACCATCCACAGAGTAGTTCTCAACTATTCTTGAACCTGAAATGTCTGTTCAGAAGCAATTGGTACTGTCAACATTTCTTGTATGATTTTAATGAGAAAAAAAATTAAAAGCAGATTCTCCATACGGCCGGTCATTAATCACTGCAATGATAGCTGGGAAGTAAATTAACTGACACTATAACCTCTTCCCCTTCAGAAGCTAAGTAATCATAAAGGTACCACAGGAAAATTGGTTACATCTGAACACATTTCTAAGGAAGGGATGATAATTAAAAATGTTAAAAAATCAAAGTTTTAAACATTTATTTTAAATGTAAGACAACACGAGAACTTCAAGCATAGAGACAGTGCTACAATTCTCATCTTTTCGTGTCACTTCCTGTGTTCTGCTCAGGCCATGCCACTTCCAGCTACAGGACACCCCTCTGCATCCACCGAAGACTTCAGATTCTTATTGTGTCCTGTTCTTTGTGCAAATGTTGGAGTAATCCCAAAGGACCTGCAGATCCATGTAGACTGAATGTCCCACATCATGTCTTCCAAGCATCTCCATGACTGCAGCACCCAATACCCCAACTACACTCTGGACTATTCTGTTTCCTAGAATTGTTTCACCTCAAAAGAAAAATCACATTGGGATTCTCAGTCCCTCAATTCCTTCATTTTACTTCAGTGTTCCTCTCCCATATAATTTTTGTTTCTATCCAGGGCAGATATTATGGTGTGACACTCTCACCTCCCTAAGCCTTTTGCCTTTCTGCCAACCTGTTTTGCTAAACCTCACACAGCTTAAACAGAAACAGATAGGAGCTTTTGGAAAACTGTTGAATCACACAACCATATAGAAAGTTTGATTTCAAATTTATAAGCCAAAATGTCAAATAAATTTTCAAAGCAATTCAATAAGTAAAACATATTTATTATAGAACTCATAAAAGCAGGCAAACAAACAAAAAAAGTGTGGAGAAAAAAGGCATCCATAATGCCATCACACAGAAAAATGGCTATCAACTTTTGGAGCTTTTCCTTCCAGTCTTATTTCCATGAGTGTAACAGGAATAATGTGCATGTTATCTTACAAAATTCCCCTTAATATTATAAAATGCACTTAGGTAATGTCAAATAATTGATTTCCAATGTCTAATTTTTCATGACTCTGTATCATTCCTCTTTTTAGACATTCTATTATTTATCTTTAACTTTCCCTTACTGGTGGCTATTTAGATTATTACTAACCAGCAACTCTAGCTTTTTATTTAGAATGAGTTTCTAAAGATAGAATTAAGGAGCTAAAGAAAATAATAGTTTAAGGTTTTTGATGCACTTTGACAAATCAACTTAAAAAAAAGTGAGAACAATAGGTTCCAATGACAGTGGAAGTAAGAACAACTGTTTTGTCCTGTACTTAGCACACTGAGTAACTTATATAACCAATGTGATCATACATGATCAGTGACCAAAGTAGCACTGATAGCAGTTAAAATTCTCTCTGTGAGTAAAAATCAGATATATTTGTGTTTTATCTCTTTGCTTACTAGTAAGATTAAACTTCTCACTTTATAAGTTTCATAGCATTAATTATTTTTTTGAATTACCTGTTCACAGTTTTAAAGTAATCATTTGAACTATTCCTGGCCATCTCATTTCCAATTCCACAACTTCCAAGTTTGCTTCCTACATTTCAGATGGTACTTAGTTTGTCTGGCAAAAATATTCCCTCTTGTTTATCCCAGCACACCATCTTCTATACTGTGCTGGTTTATTTATGGACAACTCGAAATCTTTTCCCCATATTTTGCTTGTTACTTTGTATCATGTGAGCTAGAACCCTGGGGATTATATTTACCTAAATTACACTAGGTGGATTTCAGGTAAGATTTCAATAATCTTTTATGCAATATGTGATAGACCAAAAAGAAGCAGAAACCATCATTCCTTACAAGCAGCAGTGGCCACACATAGGGGTTTTGGCAGAAGGCAAATGTGAGGTTTTTCTACCTGGGTGTTTTCTTGCCTGCCTTCCAATGCAGCTGAGATTATCACTGGCATTTTTCTACAAGGCACATATAAATTAAACTCTTGAATGCTAGCAGTTTCCCTGTAAGGGGTCCAGCTCCAGTTTCAAATTCTACGTGTAATCTTTCAGGCTAAACCCTGGGCAAGTACAAGTGTGGAGAGGCGTCCTAGGGAGAGATTGCCCTCCCTACACCAGACTTGTTGCACTACCAGCCCATTGTAGTTTTCTGGAGGGGACTGTATTCAAGGAATCCAGCTTTCTAGGACTAGCTATGCTCTTTCATGGAGGGATTTTTATTAGGCTGAAGGAGTCTTCAGCACTTCCAAGGCACCTTCTCCCAGACCTTAGTAGAGGACTTGTCCAAGGCACTTCTCTCCATTTTCACTCCATACCTTCCAACTCCTATTTTTCCCCTATGACTACTCAATAGCTTCTTGCCTGCTACACAGATACAGCCAATTTATCAAGACAGGGGAATTGCAACAGAGAAAGTTTGATTTACACAGAGCCCACTGAAAGAGAGACCATGGTTTTATTACTCAAATAAGTCTCCCTGAATATTTGGAAACTGGGTTTTTTTTGTTGTTGTTTTTTGTTTTTTTGTTCTTTGTTTAGGGTTTTGAAACCCATTTTTATTGATTAATTGTAAGTAATATAAATATTCCAAAAATATAAACAGACACTTAATGGCATCCTACATTTCAAGTTTTTGAATACAACAAATTTATCAAACCATGAATCTGTAAGCAAGATAGTCAGAATCCCATAGCCCAGTCACAGTGGGAAGCAGATCCCCTACCCTCCAAATGGGATCTTGAAGGGGGAAAGTGGAGTGAGATGGAACACGATAAGCAAAGAAGCTCACGAGGCCCAAAGAGGAGGGTCCGCTCCAGGGGCAGGTCCTACAACATTAAAAGAATGGGGCAGCTGCCCAGATCTCTGGTCTCCTCTTCCATAGCTGAATGTAGATATTTACCGGCATTTAGAAAAAGGAGAAAAAGAAGTAACCCATTTAGAAAAAAGGGACTGAGAGAGAACAGTGGTTATGTAACCCACTGAGGACCTGAAGGGGAAAATGCACTTACTTTCTCATATGCTTGGCTTAGCTAGGACACAGGGTGTTGGACAGCCTTCTGAGAGGACTTCCTCTCTAAAAGAGGCCTCAGGAACAGGTAGGGGCAGCAGAATAGAATTAGCGTACATTTCCCAGGGAAAGACTGCCTTTAGACTTCCCATACTTTTAGCACAAAGCAGCGTCTGGGCCACTGTTACTAGAGGTGAGTTTATACATTTACAAAATGCTTAAAATCTTTGGGAAGCAGGAGGGAGTTAAATAGAAGGTCCCAGGTTAACAGAAGGCAAATTCACTCAACCTCTCTAGTAAGGGACCCATGAGCCTACAGAGTGTCCCCTCTACAATGTGCAGAGTGGAAACCCTTACGTGACCCTTTTCCAAACTGCTCATGTGTCCAAAGCTCCCCCATGAGAGAGACACGAACATCAGGCTTTTGATTTAGAAGCCCAATCAGAGAGACACACTGTGTCCCTGAAGAGGCAGCTTAAAAAAACTGAACCTGGCAGGTAGGCAGATTCTTGGCATGGTTTGAATTGGTGCTGACCAGGCATGGTGGCTTATTGCCTCCCAAAGACCAGTCTCAAGTGGGAGGAGCTGATGGTGGAAAGCCCTAGAACAGAGTCTGGGGTGAAGTGGCTTCCTCCCTGTCTTGCCTTCCAAAATTGAGTTTGGCCTGATTTCCTCTGAGGAGCAAATTTTACAATCATGCCTTGCCCTGACACATGGTGAAACTGGAAACCCGACAGCAAATAATGACTAGGCTGGTTCTAGCCCACATGAATGGACCCTGTTTAGGTTTGGCTGAGTTGCTTCTCTGGGAAAAGTGGGAATGGTATTGCTGTGGAGGAGTTGCAGGCGGGCAGGCAGGGTTCTGATGGGAGTGAGGCCTAGAAAGCAGTGCTTAATACAGACGCAGCAGGCACACTCCCACCAAGCCATCCTATTTGGGGTAGGGGACAGGGAGTAGAGAGTGCTGACTGGTTAAGTCAGAGATGAAATCAGAGGATTTGTTCGTCTTGCTGTCTTCTGTTCCTGGGTTGGATCACAGAACTGGTTGAGCCGGATTGCCTATCTGGGTGGCACCAGCTGGTGTATCAGAATGCAGGGTCTGAAAAATATTTCGAGCATCAATCTTAGGTTTTCCAATAGTGATGTTATTCCTAGGAGCAACTGGGAAGGTTCAGAACCTTGTGGTTTCTGGCTTAATGACTCCTAAGCCAAAATTTTCAATCTTATAGCTAATTTGTCAGTCTTACAAAGACAGTCTGGTTCCCAGGCAAGAAAGGGGTTTGTTTCAGAAAAGAACTGTTACCATTTTTGTTTCAAAGTTCAACTGTAAACTAAATTCTTCCAAAAGTTAGTCGGTCTATGCCCAGTAATGAACAAGGGCAGCTTGGGAGGTTAGAAACAAGATGGGGTCAGTTAGATCAGATTTCTTTCACTGTCATAATTTGTGGAGTCCCTCCATTTGGCTCACAAATCTGTAAAGAGGCAGAAGCCTTTTGTTTGGGACTCCTGATATCATGCTCACCATCTGGGCTGCATCCACCTGATTCTTTCCCGGTTGCATTTCTAGGGGAAAAGTGAAGCACTGAGGAGCCAGTGTCTGCTTATGCTCAACCCTGTGATCTTGGTTTCCCTGGGCTCTGTTATGCTGTGTTAAATCTCTTTCCATATCAAATATCTAGAGATGTTTCTTTTGCTCTGATAGAAACTTTACTGAATCTATTACTTTTAATGGCAAAAACTGCAATTACTTTTGCACCAAGCTAATAGTATTTCTTTTTCATCCACTTCACAGGGAGAAATGCTGCATTTCCTCCTCAAAGTTAATAATTCATTCTCTCAGTTATGTATTCATTTAAACATGTTTCCTGCATATCTGGTACTATGTATAATCACTGGCACTGTGTTAGTTACTAAGAATACAAGATGAAGAAGACCTGATCCATGCCTTCAAGGAATTACCTTATGCAGGAGAGATAAATGGACACATAACTACAATTCACAAGCTAACACAGGGAGCTGTTGGGAAGCAGAGGAAGGTTACCCAATCTAGTCAATGGTTAAGTATTCACAGAGGACTTGATATCATGACACAGAAAAAAGTCATACCATGAAAACGTGTTGAATAATGCTGAATAGTGATGGAAGCTTGCCAGAGGATGTGAAGCTGAGGAGAAAAAGAAAGGGAAAAGAGGGGAAAGTTAATACAGCCAGAAGAGAGGGGAGATCTTTATCCAGGATAAAGAAATAAGGAGCACTATGTGTGCAAAGAACTGTGGGTAGTTCTGTGTTGTTTGACTATAAAATACCAAATAGAAGAGGGAGAGATGATCATTGGAATGAGGTGGTGGCCAGAAAATGTGTTGACTTAGCTGCTGTAAAGAAGAGTTTGGGCTTAACCATGAAGGTAATCAGAAATTAAAGGATTTCATCAGAGAAGCTATCAACTAAAAAAAAAAATAATGAATTTCTTGAGCAATTTTAATTAAGATCTTCATCATTATTAAGATAATCTGTAACACAGTGCTGAAAAACCAAGAATTCTTACAGGCATCCTGATGACTTCTCATGAAGAAGCATGGGAGACAAGAGGTAAATAGGACTAGCAGGAAAGGGCTGTGGCTTAAGGCTCTTTGAAAATCAAATAATTTAATTAAAATAGTAATGCTCTACTATTTTCACCTCTAAAACTAGCATAGATAAAAATGTTGATCCTTATGAGGGTATGATGAAGTAGACATGCAGTATTTATTGCAAGCTTATTTGCAAATCAGTTTAACAATATGCTCCAAGAGCTTCAGAGTGCTCATATCTTTGACCCTGTAATTCCATTCCTGTGGATTATGAATGCAGACAATGATTACCACTGCCAAGTGGAAAATAAAACAGCAATAACTTATATTGCTGTAAAGAATAAATGAGATAATGCTTGAAGAGTGCCTGTAATACTGCCAGGACACAGATGAGTTCAGGGAGTGCAAGGAATCACTCTTCCTTTGTATCTTGATTTTTAAAGTGCTTATGCATTAAATAAATAGTGAGCAAACCACAGGATGTATTGACTGCCCACTGTGTGCCAGTCTCCATGCCAATTGCTGACCACATAATAGTAAATATGGTAGGCTTTGTTCTTACCCTTATAATATTTATAGTCCATGGCAAAAACATGCTCCAAGTAAATAAATTGTACACAATATTACATATATGTATATGTATACACACAGAGATGATTAAGGAAATGAACATGGTGTTTACGAGAGAAAAACAGGTGAGATTAAATTTAGAGAAGAAGGTGCAGAGCAGCACTTGTGAAAATAGGGAACTTGTTACAGACTGTGTTCTCCGAAATTCATATGTTGAAGCCTTAACCCCCAGTGTCACTGTATTTGGAGATAAAGAGGTAATTAAGGTTAAATAAAAGCGGAAAGGTGGGGGATACCCTAATCCAATTGGACTGTTCTCTTTATACAAAGAGGAAGAGACATCAGAACCCTCTGTCTCCCGAAGGATGCATGTGGTGAAAAGGCCAGCTGAGGTCATAGCAAGAAGGAGTGGTCTAGAAACTGAACAGAGAGGCCTCACCAGAAACCAGACCTACTGGCACCTTGATCTTTGACTTTTAGCCTCCAGAACTGTGAGAAAATATGCTTCTGTTGTTGAAGCCACCCAGTTTGTGGTATTTAATTATAGAAGCCCCAGAAAACTAACACAGACCCAAAGGATGGGAGCAGACGGCTACATGCAGAAGGGCATTTCCAGGGATAGAGAACAACAGACACAAGCCATGGATGCTGAAAGGATCTTGGTGTGTTTGGACAACTGAAAGAAGAGCAGTATGCCTGGAATCTTATGTATACATTATGCATATTGCTGAGACATCTTTGGGAAATGATGCCATGTTGTCATCACTAGCTACAGCAATAAATAGATTTTGGTTCTGAGGACCTGAGTTTCCATTCAAAGGAGTACAGTGTAATGGAGACAGAGAGAAGAGGCCAATGTTCCACAGAGTGTGAGGCACTGGTAACCACTGAGCAAATTCAACCTTCGCATATTACAGATGTCAAATCCAAAACGCAGAAACACTAGACATGTTAACAGGGATTAAAACAAAAACAACACACTAGCTAATGTCAGACATGCTTAAGAACCTAAGTCTCTTATATCCTTTACAAGTGCCTTAAGCAAGCCCATTAAACTAAACCAAATTCCCTGTCTCAAATTGATGTCTTATAATTGAGCTATGGCACCAAACCTGAATTAATAGAAAAATGATCTACGTGGGGTTGGAATAATTCCAAACAGAAACTGCAAACTAAAAGAACTAGCTACAAATTATCTTGAATATTTGCCTCTATATTTTTAGCAGTATTGACCAAGCCCTGTTTGAAGGTTCTGGGACTGCAGGTTTATGAGTCTGTTACATATATCATTTATTTTATTTACATTGTACTATAACCTCCCAAAATTCCTGACTTTTGTAATTGTAGTAATGATGAGTAATGTAAATTTATTCAGTATTTATGATATGTCTAACTGGTAGCCCACATTTTATAAAACACTTCATCTATGAAGTACTTTTATTACCAATAAATAAAATAAGATATATATCTATATCTATGTGAAGCCTCTAGCATCAGGGTTTCTTTCTGCCTTCAGAGAGTTGGTTGTTAAACATTTAACAGCAAATCACTTCATTTTTGAATGATTTATTTTCTGGTCTGTAGCATATGAATATTTCTGTGGGGTTAATATGTTCATCATGCTTGATTTGGTTGATTTCAATGTGATATCACTAAAGGCAGAGTTGGGAACAGATGCATAGTAGTAGCACACCATTAATAGCATTTTCACTATAGCCATCAGTTCTCACAAGCCTGGATGACCCAGCCCCAATTACACTATTGCCAATAAAAGTGTGACTGTAGTGCTTGCACATCTAAAACTCTGCTAGATTTTCTGTCTTCACTACTGGGCATTAAAACTAGTGCACCTAATACAATTTGACAGATGTATGTAAAAACCAGGATGAATGGTATTTTTTTGATGTTCCATTTCTTCAACTTTATAGTACAATGTACGTTTCTCTGCCTCATTGATAGATAAATGTCAGATCCATCTGGAAAGACATTGGATTCCTTTGCTAATTTTTGTGTCTTCCAAAAGTAGATTAGAAAGTGAGTTGAAACCGGACATGGTGACTCATGCCTGTAATTTCAGCACTTTGGGAGGCTTAGATGGGAGGATCACCTGAGATCAGGAGTTCGAGACCAGCCTGGCCAAAATGGTAAAACCTCCTCTCTACTAAAAATACAAAAATTAGCCTGGTATAGTGGCACATGCCTGTAGTCCTAGTTACTCAGGAGGCTGAGGCAAGAGAATCACTTGAACCCAGGAGGCAGAGGTTGTAGTGAGCTGAGATCATGCTACTGCACTCTAGCCTGGGTGACAGAGTGAGTCTCCAACAAAAAAAAAAAAAAAAAAGGGAGAAAGAAAGTGGGTTGAAAAATTCCTATAATCAATCACATTCTTAGAAAGATAGGAGATCTAGGACATTAATATTTAGAGCAGATGTAGGTAAAACTGATATTTGCTCACCCAAAACTTTTTCCCAACCTTTTTCCTCCATGCAGAGCTGAAATTTTATTCTGGTTTTATGTTCAGCTATTATAGACTGAATGTTTGTTAAATATTATGCAGATGTTAAATCCTAATGGAGAATGTGATAGTATTTGGAGGTGGGACTTTTGTCAGGTGCTTAGGTTATGAGGGTGGAATACTCATAAATGGGATTGGTGTCCTCATGAAAGAGATGACAGAGAGTTTGCCTCCATTTCTGCAATATGAGGACACAGAGGAATGACGGCCATTTTTGAACCAGGAAGGAGGTTATTTCCAGACACCAAATCTACTGGTGCATTGATATTGGACTTTCCAATTCCAGAACTGTAAGAAATAAATTTCTGTTATTTGTTAGCCACCTAGTTTATGGCATTTTGTTACAACAGCCTAAATAGACTAAGACAATCCTTTTGCCCACATGCTTTTGTAAATTCTTATGGGTCTAAGCCACTTATCAGGTTGTATCACCTTGCCAATGACTGATTTTGACTTGGTGTTATCACCCACTTATGACCAATGAGATATGAGGGATGCCTGAGAGACTGAAAAATGCTTCTTAGTTTTAAACACAATCAAAAGATAGTCACTTTTTCTGTCTCCCTTCACTGGCATAGGAATATTTGATGACAGTAGCTATAGCCATCTTACAACCAAGAAGCAAGCTGATGAGGTAATTACAATGAGGTGAGATGGAAAGATCTGGATTGTTGATAATGACTTTGAGCTACTAAGTTAATAGTCCTGGAGTTTCTCTTCCATGGAGCTTCCTGTTCTATGTACCAATAACTTCCCTTATTTTAGTCAGTCTTTTGTTACTTGGATTCTTATAGCTAGTCTTTGCTATTTTTTCATTCCCAAGTTTTTAATCTCTTTCCTCTAGATTAGTTGTTTTATCTGTCTTATTTAAATTTTTGTAATGGAGTACCCTGGCTGGGATTTGACCTGAAGATTTACAAAATTATGAGTAATTGCTGGGAAAAAAATGAAAGTCACTAACATTTTCTGCCTCTCAAGAGCTGGAGGCATCAACAATCTTTTTGTGATGAATTATCTTTAATTTTAAAAAGATAAATAATTGGTGTGAATATTTTATTTATGTAATCGTACAGGCAATATCTACCTATTATTCTTGTGAAAAACTAAAGAAACAGGTAATGTCTATGCAACCCTTTTAAATGGAAAATTGTTTCTGTGATGTAATTGCTTTGGATGTGTCAATGTTGTGCCTTGGTGGGTTTTGTTTTTTTTACTTTCTGTATTTTTGGCTTAGTTTGGCAATGGGAGAATTTTTCTCTCTGTTTTTTTCTCTGTGTGTGTATTGAGTGCACTTTGTGTATAAGGTCTTCTATGGTCTTATACAGATGTTTATTCGTGTGTGTATGTGATAATCAGGTTCTTAGAAAGATAAGAAGCTGAGATGCTTAGAGACACAGGAAGGACATGTAGGCCTGAACCAGTCCTCATCCAGGAGGAAAGACTGTAAAATAACTGGTCTGACAAAGCAACTTGCCTGGAGATTTCTCAAATGCCCATGTCCAGAGAGATACACATACGAATAGAAAGGATGGAGACCTGTTTTAGATTAGTGGAGACTAAACATGACTTAAATGCAATGTGGGATCATGGATAAATTCTTTAATAATAATTATGGGCATTGTTATTGAAACCATTGGCAAAATTGAATACAAACTGTCAAATTTCCAAATGTGATGACTAAAGAAAACAAACAAAATACAATTGTATATGGATAGGAAAACTGTGCCAAAATGTTAGCTAAATCTGGATGTAGAATATATAGATATCATTGTACTATTTTCTAACAACTTTTCTCTAGATTTAAAGTTTTTAAAAATAAAAAGTTGGGAAAATAAAATAAAATAAAATAAGGAAACTTGGGCTTTGAGTAGCTCAACCTTGATTAACTGCTGATATTTTACATATAGTGAATAACAGCACTGGAAAAACAGGAGACATTGGACCATTGTGTTCTGAAATGATTATCCCGTTAATAAAGGATAGGCTATAATTAATGATGGTATAATACAATGGTGGTATTTCCCCTTAATAGAGCAAATGTTCCCTCTGTAAATTTTTCTGGGAAGAAGCTTAACATAAAAGAGATGAGAACCGGAAGGCAGACTTTCCAGTGAGAAGGATGAACGTGAGAAGTCAGACTTGACATTTCACAAAAAGTGCTAGTACCTGTGAGTGTACTTGCGGCACTGCCTCCTGCCACATGGAGTCAGCCTTTTAGCCAAGCCTGGAAGCGTCTTGTGAATACTGAAACTAGGGGCTTGAGAATATCTAAATCTAGTATTAAGCCTTCCTTAAAGTTTCATGACATGCTAGACTAAGCTCTGCTGTGGAACCGTAAGTGTAGACTCTTCCATGCTTAGAGTAAGCAGTAAGAAAGAGTACAATATTATTTTCACACCTCTCCCAACCTAAGTAGTAACAGTCCTAATGGTCTATGTAATATGATCTGCTCTCAGAACTACTGAAACTATTTAGTAAAATACTTGATGCTGAAGACCTGTAGCTGTATGTACTGATGCAGAGCAAGAGAAGGGACCAGCTTCACTGGAGACACAGAGATGGTGGGAGAGAAATGCTGGAAATGTCAGGCTATCATCCACCATTGAACCCTGGAGTTTGAGATTTGGATCTTTTTTTTTTTTTTTGAGACTGAGTTTCGCTCTTGTTACCCAGGCTGGAGTGCAATGGCACGATCTCGACTCACTGCAACCTCCGCCTCCTGGGTTCAGGCAATTCTCCTGCCTCAGCCTCCTGAGTAGCTGGGATTACAGGCATGCGCCACCATGCCCAGCTAATTTTTTGTATTTTTAGTAGAGACGGGGTTTCACCATGTTGACCAGGATGGTCTCGATCTGTTGACCTCGTGATCCACCCGCCTCGGCCTCCCAAAGTGCTGGGATTACAGGCATGAGCCACTGTGCCTGGCCGAGATTTGGATCATTAATGTCAACATGATTTGAATGGTTGTCTTAGTCTTGGCTAGAATATAATGCTTATATTTGGCTAAGTATTATATCTCCCTTGCTTGAGTATAAGATTCTTTGGGAAAGCAATCATCACTTTCTTTTCTTCTTCTTACTGCAATTGTTTTTAATTGTGTTGCGTATGATATGTATTGACTAAACCTGTGTCTTACAACACTTTAATCAGGTTCTCTTAGCCACCTTTTTAACTAAGTCCCAACCTTTGCCCAGTTTCAGCAAAAATCCTGCTAAGTCAGTGTAACCAGACCCCACTCTCTATATCTAAGCACCTTTGACATCTGATCAAATTCTTCAACCTCCACCATTCCCCAGGTGATGTCTGATGACCCTGGCTTGCCTTCAGCAGGAGTCCAGTCAAGTTGGTTTAGCAAGAACTCCTTCTTACCCCTGATGCTGCCTCTGAATGGTTTTCTGTTCACTCATCTTCACCCTCTTTCTTGGCTGTAAATCCCCACTTCTTCTTGCATTAGAAATTGAGCCCAGTTCTATATTGAGGTCCCTTTGCCATTATTGCAACAGTTTCTGAGTAAAACCTGTACCTGCTTTTTACCACTTCACTATCTAGCTCTGTTTTCTCTTTAATAGTATCGAATAAATATTTCTTGATTGAAACTGAATCTAGATTGCACTCATAACGATATAAATACCATGATTGCTGTGATTCTTACAAAGGTTTGTCCCAACAACTTTGACAAAAATTATTTCTAAAATGAATTTAAAAAATTGACTATTAACCTCCTCCACTTTGTATTTATTACAATCTATAAACATTATTTTTAATCCTTTATTATACCAAGACATCTTTTTTTCTCTGAAAATGATCAAGTCCTGGGCCCCAGAGTCCTGCAAACAATTGCATTCTTCAGTGTTTTAGGCTAAGTCAGTGCTTTCTGAATAACACACTCTGCTATGGTGTTTCTTTCTCCTGAGGAAGTTCTACCTACACCACTGAGTTTGCAAACTGAATGTTGGTGGAATCTTCTGAAGCCTGAATGAGAGCTGAAATGTCTGTATTGATCAGTACACCTTTTAGAGAATACATTTCCTCTTCCCTGCTGACCTTGTTGGCAAGATCTCTCTCTGAATTATGAATAGTACTTACATAAGAGACTGCTTCCTTAATATGTGAGCTGCATTTCAAATGGTGAAGGCTCCTTTTGCAGCTATTACAAATGTCAGATTCAGATTGGCCAATGTGATGTTTCACCAGGAATGATACAGAATGACTCCTTTCCCTCAATTTGGTGTCAATGCCAACAGTGCCCCTGTCAAAGGATTCTCCTAGCTTCAAAAGGTCATTGACATCCAATAGTGCTGGTAAAATTACACTTTCAACAGTTTATGTATTCATTGAATTTTAGTCCTAGATGGAGCAGAGGGGGAAGCAAGGCCTAATCTCAGCATATATGTGGAGCTTATAACTAAAAACCTTAAAACAGACTCTCTCTTCCTTGCTTTTTATTCTACCTGTTTTAAGATGGACTGAGAGGCTTTTAGCAAACAAATTTTGGGAAATGTGCTAATTGATATCAAACTGTTCAATATGCCCCAAAGTCATTATTTTAAGCTCAGATTCTGCTCAAATTTCGGAATAGAGGCAATTTTCAGTTTTACCACATTTTCTATAATGTAGCCTTCTTTTTAATGGAATCTTGTTCTCTTTGCTAGAAGATTCTATTTGTGCGAATTAGCAATGGAACTTGACAAACCCATGTTTATTTTCAGAGACACATGATCTGGATCAACTCCATGCTATAAACCTCAACAGGAAGCCTCAAAAGCCAAGTGATTTTAACACGAACAAAACTACACCAAGCACTTCAATATGATGTACTTGAGAAACATACTTGACAAACTTCCTTAAAGGGATTCTTAAAAGGAACATTCTTTAGACAGACACTGAAACACTGACCTGCTTTGGTGTGAAGGAAAGGTCTCGGCTTGTGTATGACTAATTTTCAAATCTTGTTTTTGTCAGGTGTACATTTCCTTAAATTGAACACTTTCAATTATTTTTCTAGGTTGATTCATGGATATGGGTTCAGTTGTTTAAAATATCAAGTAAATAAAGTATATGTATGTGAGTGTATGTATATGTATGTATATATCTGTATGTGTGTATATAAGTATATACACACATACTGACATGTACACATATTTTGTTTAAAGCATATTTATAATGTTTTATACATACACATATATACATGTACAGAAACATACACATATAATGTTTTAAACAAAGTATTTGTATGTGTCTGTGTGTGTGTATACATTTATATACACACATACAGATATATATACATATATGTACAGACACATTGGTATATATTTATATATCTATATGTATATATGTAGACACACATACAGACACATACATGTAAAGTATAATGCTTTAAATAAAGTATGTGTATGTGTCTGCATGTGTGCTTATACATATATACACTTACAGATATATACATATATAAACAAATAGACACATATATATACTTTGTTACAAAGTATTATGACATGGAAGCTGCATTATGTGATACAAATGGGCAATGTGTTACATGTAAAATATAGATATATATTTAAATATATACATTTAAAATTTCCTTAATAAAATATGTGCATGCTGGGAAAATTTTGTAGTAGTATCTACTAGAGTGTCACTGATATGATAGAACTCAATTATTTTTTGATTATATCATTCAGAAAAATTTTTAGAAAATTAATTATTGATATGAAATAATGGTATTATTATTATTATCACTTTTTGAGACAGAGTCTTGCTCTGTCACCCAGGCTGGAGTGCAGTGACACAATCTGGGCTCACTGCAACCTCCGCCTTCCAGCTTCAAGCCATTCTCATGCCTCATCCTCCTGAGCAGCTAGGACTGCTGGTGTACTCCACCATGCCTGGGTAATTTTTGTATTTTTAATAGAGACGGGGCTTCACCATGTTGGCTAGGCTGGTCTGGAACTTCTGACCTCAAATGATCTGCCTGCCTCGGCCTCCCAAAGTGCTGGGATTACAGGCGTGAGACACCATGCCTGGTTGGCATTATTAATTTAAAAGATAAATATGCAAATGTTGTATCCTAAATTCAGAATGTTTGTGATGCTGACTGCCGGGAAAATAGGACAGAGGAAAGAAAGGAGAGATCACAGTAAGTCCAGGTACATAGCCTATTAGCTACACAGTACTGTGAATGTGTTTGGGGGCTTAAGAGAGAAAAACACAGGGCTTCTCCCCATAAAAGGCTTAAAATCTGTGTATTAATTCTTGCTTTTCAATATAGAATGGAATTATTTATCTGGTTATATGAAACATCATGAACTTGTTGTTGCCTATTCCTATGTAAAATTGAGGAACACTCCTGTAACTATTAAGGCCAACTGAGATTGATGTATTAGATAAAATTCTTAAGATGTTCTCATTAGGATCTCTTAGTTAAAGGAAACAGAGACTCACTCAACTTGTCTTAATAATGAGGGATTTATGGTGAGGAAACAGGGCAATTAGAGAGACAGAGATCAAATATGATTCCAGGAGTGGAATCCAAAGCACAGCTGGCCTTCATACAAATGGAACTTGATCCAAGGCAGCACTAATAATTTCGGCAGCAGAAGTTCATGAATTGTCAGGTGCTTGACAGCACAGCTCTGCTCACCTTGGTATTGACTTGTATATTCTCTCTACTACCCCTAACTTGGCTTCCAACACATCAGGTTGCCATTACCCTTGATAACTACAACTTTAAATTCTTCTCAATCCCATCTAATCTTCATGGCCTCTCATTCTTTTCAGCAGCTACGATTTTCAGGATTAATGGCTTATTTTTTCTCTGTATTTAACAGATAACATTCTTGAGACATAAATCTTACAGGGTCATAGAATAGTTTTTTTTTTTTTTTTTTTTTTGGGCAGAAATTGACTGATCTGTGAATTGATTGACTTTAAATCATATGTTCCTGATTCAAATACCTTGAGTAAAACTCAGTCATCTTGTCTTCCCCTTGTAAGAATTTGTGGATACAAGAAAAAACTATGTTTGACCAATATAATGCATTCTGTCTTAACTTCTTTATTTCATGTACAATTTCTTTATTTATCTACATTTCTGAAGACTCTACTACCCTGCACATGCCAATGAGAACATGTTTTGATTGACTCCCTAACAACTATCTGCCTACCCTAAATGTCTAGACCAAGCCAATCACAGTAATTTCATTGTTCAGGAGTGTGATGAGATTCTAACAGGTAATATGTGTGGATAGGCTGTAGAGGTGGTCAAGGAAGTAACAGGAAATGTGTCCTCTGAGAAAGAGCAACAGGAAGAATTATTCTTCCTTGCGATATTATTATGTTTGACAGCTGCCACCACCTCACTAGCAGTCTGATAAGGGAACTAATGCCAAAGATGGCAGAAAGGGGAGACAGAAAGCCTGAGACTTGATGATGTTTTTTAGCTTGACATAACCAGTGCTTCCTTTTTCTGTTTAATAATATATTTTCTTATTGATTAAGTTAGCAGCTGCAAACAACCTAACTAATACACACATACAATTCAGATATCATCTTCTCACTTAAATCTTTTCTGGCTATCCTTTTTAAAATTATATATCTCCAAACTTTTTATCTGAATTCTCTGTTTTTTCTTAGCACGTAATCACCAGTTATCATACTATGCAATTGATTTTTATGTCCGTCTCCCCACACCAGAATGTGAAAGACAATAAAGATCTTTTTTTCCTTTGTTTAGTTCACTATTGTATCCTTCTGCACCAAGAATAGCACCTAAGATATAGTAGGCAATCAATAAATATCTGTTGAATGGCTAAAATAAATATTTAATAAATGATAAATGATCTACTAAACTAGAATAAAACTAAAGAAACTGTATCTATTTAAACATTTAAAAATTATTCCAAATAGGTCTTCAAATAGATTGATATAACCTCCTACCACCAGTTATAACAGAGCTGTTTTCCCAACACTCTTAATTTGTTTCAGTAAGTTTTAATACAGATTTAGTTGATAAGGAAAATTGACATATCTTCCATATTTTTCTAATATTTTATAAATTTGCATTTATTTGACTGTTACTAAGATGAATACACTTGTGTGAATTTAACAGCCAGGTTTAGAGAGTGTATGAATGAATTGCTTTTCAAAAGGTGCTTGATCTGCTTTTCTATTAGGATGACTTTCTTTTTGGTTGACTTTTTAAAACATTTTAATGTATTAGGATTAGCATGGTTTTGATTTAAACACAGTTTTTAAAACTTATCACTTACTTTTAAATTTCGATCAGTATTTTCTGACACTTTAGTTTTAAATTTTTATTTGCCAGCTTTACCTATCTTTCCTTCCTAGGTTTTGTTTTGCTAAGGAAATAAAAGGTTTCTTCTGTTTTTAACATTATGTAATTAGTCCCTATCATAAGTGTATTTTGAATTGTGGTCTATAGAACATCTGCAGAAGAATCACCTAGGTTTGCTTATTAAAAATGTAGAATCTCAGTGCTCCACCTGAGACATAGATTTCCTTTCATGAGAGTCTGAAATAATCTGCATTTTAAAAACTAAGACAAAGAGTTGATTTTTTTGTTTGTTTGTTTTTTGGTTTTTTTGAGGCGGGATCTCACTCTGTTGCCTAGGCTTGAGTACAATGGTATGATCTTAGGCAGTCTCAACCTCTGGGACTCAAGCAATCCTCCTACCTCAACCTCTTGAGTAGCTGGAACTACAGGCATGTAGCACTATGCCCAGCTAATTTTAGTATTTTTTTGTAGAGATGGGGTTTTGCCCATCTCTACAAAACACACACCTTGGTGTCCCAAGTGCTGGGATTGCAGGCATGAGCCACCGCACGTGGCATACATTTTTTCCATAGTACGAATCAACATAGTTGATATATTTTTCTAGTACTTCATTAAGGCTGCAAATTACTTTTAAATAATCATTAACAGAGTTTTTTAAAAAAATGTTCTCCAAAGCATAAGTATGTAAAATAAATGTGAAAGTTATCCTCCAACCTCTCTTTAGGGATAAAAACTATTATTAACAAGTTGGTTTTGAATTCTTCAAGACATATTTTGATTATGTCTTACAAATTAAAAGCATATAACATTGAAAACTAAGACTTTGTATATTTACATGATTAACAGTAAAACCTAACAAAAATTAAACATAGTTTCTTTTGTATAATTTAAGAATTCCTCCAGCAATTATATAGAATATGCATTAAGCAATGTTCTAAAGCAAATAATAAGAATGTTTATATGTAGTTATATATATTGTTATGCTATGCTTTTTATTTGTTTTGTTCTGTTTTTATTTTTATGAACTTTTATTTTTATGTGCAGGTTTGTTACATGGATATGTTGCATAATGGTGAGGCTTGGGTGTCCAGTGTGCCCATCTTCTAAACTGTGAACATTGTACCCAACAGGTGATTTTTCAACCCTTGCCCAACGCCCGGCCTCCCACCTTTGTAGTCTCCAATATCTGTTATTCCATTCTGAATGTCCCTGTGGACATTCAGAATTCATTGCTTAGTTAAGTAAGAACATGTGGTATTTGACTTTGTTTCCAAGTTATTTACTTAGGATACTGGACTCCAACTCCAACCATTTTGCTGCAAAGGACAGGATTTTATTCTTTTTATGGCTGCATACCATTCCAGGGAGTACATACAGCACATTTTCTTTATCCAGTCATTCATTGATGGACATTTTGTTTGATTCTATGACTTTGTTATTGTAAATAATGCTTCAATAAATGTATTAGTAGAAGTGTCTTTTTGATAAAATGATTTCTTTTCCTTTGGGTAGATACCTAGTGGTGGGATTGCTGGGTTGAAGCGTAGTTCTATTTTAATTCTTTGAGAAATCTCCATGCTGTTTTCCATAGGGATTTTACTAATTTACAATCAGTGTATAAGAATTGCCTTTTCTCTGCATCCTTGACATGTTATTTTTTATCTTCTTAATAATAGTTATTCTGACTATTGTGAGATGGTATCTCATTGTGGTTTTGATTTGCATTTCTCTAATGACTAGTGATGTTCAGCATTTTTTCATATCTTTGTTGGTCACTTGTATGTCCTCTTTAGAGAAATTTCTGTTTGTTTCCATGCCCACTTTTAATGGAGTTTTTTTTTTTTTTTCTCGTTGATTTGTTTGAGTTCCTTTTAGATGTGGGATTTTAGTTTTTTGTCAGATGCATAGCTTGCAAATATTTTCTCCTATTCTGTAGGTTGTAGGTTTACACTGTTGCTTATTTCTTTTTCTGTACAAAAGCTTTTTGGTTAGTTAAGTCCCATTTGTCTATTTTTGCTTTTGTTGCCTTTGCTTTTGAGTTCTTAGTCATAAATTCTTTGCCTAGGTCAATGTCCAGAGGAAGTTTTCTTAGTTTCTTTTTCTGGGATTGTTATAGTTTTAGGTCTTACATTTAAATCTTTAATTCATCTTTATTTTTCTATATAGTAAGAGATAGGGGTACAGTTTCATTCTTCTACACATGGTCAATCAATTTTCCCTGTATCATTTATTAAACAGCATGTCCTTTCCCCATTGTTTACTTTTATCAACAAAATTGAAGATCATCTGGTTGTAGTATGTGGATTTATTTCTCAGTCCTCTATTCTGTTCCATTGATTTGTGGTGTCTATTTTTGTACCAGTAACATGTTGTTTTGGTCATTACAGATTTGTATTATACTTTGAAATCAAGTAATGTGATATCTCCAGGTTTGTTCTTTTTGCTTAGGATTGCTTTGGCTATTCGAGCTCTTTTTGGCTCCATATAATTTTAGAATTGTAAAAAATGATATTTTTTAAGAATTGCATTAAATCTATAGATTGCTTTGAGTAGTATGGGCATTTTAATGATATTGATTCTTACAATCTGTGAGCATGAGATGTTTTTCCATTTGTTAGTATCATTTACAATTTATTTCATTAGTGTTTTGTAGTTCTCCGTATAGAGATATTTCACTGTTAGTTAAAGATATTTTTAAATATTCTATATTTTTCATGGCAATTGTAACTGGAATTGTGTTCTCAATTTGATTCTTTGCTTTGATGTTGTTGGTGTATAGAAATGCAGCTGATATTTGCACATTAATTTTGTATCCTGAAACTTTACTGAAGTCGTTTATCAAGTTTAGGAGTCTTTTGGAGGCATCTTTAGGGTTTTTGAGTTTAAGATCATGTTATCAACAAACAGAGCTAATTTGATTTTCTCCTTTTCAATTTGGATGTCTTCGTTTTCTTTCTCTTGCCTGGTTGCTCTGGCTAGGACCTCTAGTGCTATGTTTATTAGGAGTGCGGAGAGTATATATCTTTGTCTTGTTCCAGTTCCTTGGAGGAATGCTTTTAACTTTTGCCCCTTTAGTATGATGTTGATTGTGGGTTTGTCATCTACGGCTCTTACTATTTTGAGGTATAATTCTTCCATGCCTCATTTTTAAGAGTTTTTTTTTTAAATAAAGAGATGCTGAATTTTATCAAATGCTTTTTCTGCATCTATTGAGATGATCATGTGGTTTTTGTTTTTAATTCTGTTTATGTAATGTATCACAGTTATTGATTTGTGCATGTTTAACTATACTTGTATCAACGGAATGAAACCCACTTGATCATGGTGAATTGACTTTTTGATATAATGTTGGATTAGGTTTGCTAGCATTTTGATGAGGATTTTTGCATCTAGATTCATCAGGGATACTGGCCTGTAGTTTTCTTTTTTTGTTGTGTCCTTGCCATATTTTCGTATCAGAATGATGCTGGTTTGATAGAATGAGTTAGAGAACCCTCTTCCTCAACTTTTTGGAATGGTTTCAGTAAGATTGCTACTAGTTCTTCTTTGTACATCTGGTACAATTCAGAATTATATGTGCTTTTATGGTGTCAAGTATCTTTTTATTGACATGTTTAGAATTGCTTTGAGCACTGTGTCTTGTATGTTCTGGTCTAGTGGCGAACCATTTCTGGGAAAGGTTTCTTTGTCCTTTGTTTATAAACCTTAGTTTGGTGGGATATAAAATTCTTAGCTGTTTTTTTTTTTCTTTATGAAGGCTGAAAAGAATCCTCCAGTCTCTCCTCTGGCTTTTAACATTTCTGCTGAGAAGTCCACTGTTTGTCTGATGGGATTCCCCTTATAGGTGATTTGACTCTTCTCTCTAGCTGCATTTAATGTATTTTCTTTTGACTTGACATTGGATAATCTGAAAATTGTATGCTTTGGTGATGTTCCTCATGTATAGTATTTTCAAGTTATTCTCTGAATTTCTTGTATCTGGATGTTTACATCTCTTGCAAGATCAGGGAAATCTTCTTGAGTAATTCCCTCAAATATGTTTTCCACTTTTCCTAGTTTTTTTTTTTCTCTTGCAGGAATGCCTATATGTCATGGTTTAGTTGTTTTACATAACCCCATATTTCTCAAAGATTTTGTTTACTTTGTTAATTTAAAAAAAAATTCTCTAAGTTGATTTAGAAGACTGAGCAGCTGGGCGTGGTGGCTCACGCCTGTAATCCCAGAACTTTGGGAGGCTGAGGCAGGCAGATCACGAGGTCAAGAGATCGAGACCATCCTGGTCAACATGGCAAAACCCTGTCTCTACTAAAAAATACAAAAATTAGCTGGGCGTGGTGGTGCATGCCTGTAGTCCCAGTTACTCGGGAGGCTGAGTCAGGAGAACTGCTTGAACCCAGGAAGCAGAGGCTGCAGTGAGCCAAGACTGTGCCACTGCACTCCAGCTGGGTACTTGGTGACAGAGCAAGACTCTGTCTCAAAAAAAAAAAAGGAAGACTGATTTTCAAGCTCTGAAATTCTTTCTTCTGCTTGGTCTAATCTATTGTTAAAGCTTTCAACTATATTTTGAAATTCCTCTAGTAAATTTTTTATTTTCAGAAATTCTGATTTTTTTTTTTTAAACAATGTATCTATTTCATATTTTGTAATCTGAATTGTTTTTCTGGTTTTATTCTGTTGATTTTCAACATTCTCTGGGATATAATTGTGCTTCCTTACAATCCATACTTTTAATTACTTACCTGTCATTTCAGGATTTTTATTTTGGCTAAGATCCACTGCTAGAGGGCTAAGTGCAATCCTTTGAGAGTGTCAAAACACTCTATCCTTTTTTATTGCCAGAGTTCTTGCATTAATTCCTTCTCATTTGAAGAAGATGTCATTTCTTTTTTTGAATTTGCTATAATTTAGATAGAACTTTTTCAGTTTTTAGGTTTTTCTCCCTTGACTATATCAATGTAGTGTATGTTGTGTTAATTGATTGGCTTTGTTTCTGTGTGCTTTCAGAGAGCCAAGGCTCTGTATGGGTTACCTGGTTATGCATAGCTTTTGTGTGGTGACTTTCTCAAATGCTTTTTATTGTAGCAATGTATTAACTCTAAGAGCCACTACACTATCTTCTGTGGGGCAGAAAGTGCAGAGGTCTCAAAAAGTTTGTCTTGTATGCCAGCACGTGACCTGACAGGTTTTTTTGTTTGATGGCGCAGTTCCGTCTCCAGTTCAGTAGGTGGCACTTCAGAGTAAGAGCTAGCTTGTCCTTGGGTAGCCTCATATCAACTGGAAGCATCTGCTCCTGTGGTGTGTGTGGGTGGCAGGGATAGTTCATGTTGGGATGCACTGAGGTCTTCTGAGAGTGGGCTAGGGACTGCACCAGCTCTTTTTCCTGGAAGGCAAAAATGCGATCTGCTTCCCTATCGGGCCTCTGTGCAGGGTTCATGACCTTCATTCAGCTCCTATAGATACAGATACTATCCTTTGTCTTTCAGCCACAGTGTGATTGAGGTCTGTAAAAATGCCCCTCTGGTGGCTACCAGTGAAATGGCCTTGGGGCAGAGCCTCTTCCCCCAGTCCAGAGCAGACAGCTCTGTGGCTTGTATGAGCTCAGTTACCTGGATAATGCCACTATGTGTAGGGAATGGGAGGTGGGCCCTGCCCTTTGTACATGTGTGTGCAGCACGTGCACACTTTTAGCAAGGTTTCTGCTGCCATGAATGTGCTGGAAAGGCTATCTCCAAGTGCACTTGCTCTAGCCCCCAGTGGAGAAAGCCTCTGCTGTATCTGCAACAGCGCACAGGGGAGTGGAGATAACTCCATCTTCACATTCATTCCCAGCCATTAGTGCCACCCCCTAGAGAGATGGGCACCACACCTGCATTTTCTTTGTCCCAAAGGGCACTTTGGGCAGGCCTTGCATTCTGCTCCATAAGAGGCACCCCTCACCAGTGTCTAGATCTCTGGGGATCCCACAGCTCCCTAGGGTCCCACTAGTTTTCTGTGGATACCAAAGTCAGAGCAGGTCCTGGGGTATGTTTGTCGGGGGTATGGTGATGAGGCAACACAAGGGCTGAGATTCCTTGGATAAAGTAGTGCCTCACAACAGGCATACAACCAGTATGGTACCTGCCATCACATTTTGGGCCTGAAAGGAATTCAGGCACACCTGCATGAGCTGGTCACCTGGTATTCTGTTCCCTGGAAGTTCCAAAATGTCCACGGATAGCAATTGCACAGGATTTCAAGAGCAGAGTGGTGTCCTGACAATTTAGCAGTCAGTGGTTTGTTGCAGGAGTGAGAAGAGCAAATAAACATTCCTACTTACCCCTGCTGTAGGACTCCAAGCTCCTTAGGGGTCTATTTCTGCAGACTCTTGATGCTTTCCTTTTCTGCACCCCAGTCCCAAAACATGTGGGCTCTATTCCCTCAGCTTTTCACTTGGGTCATGACTATTCACCTGTAACTTTGATCTTTCTGAGAACTGGCATCCAACATCTCAAATCAGCCATCTTGGGAAAAAAATTTCTTTAAATGATATACTTATATTGTATAAAACTTTTACTACAGATTATTTTACATTATTTAAAAATTCCAAAGGAAATACTAAAAATTATTCATTAGAACATGAGCTGAACATAGTAGTAAAGCTATTCATATTTTATTTTTGGTCATGCCAAGTTCATTGCAAATTGTCACAGAGCATAAATTACTTTCAAAATTCTGGTCTTGTGCAATTTGATCTTGTTGATAAAATTTTCAAAACACATTGAAAGTCTTCAGAAGTGGCAGCTTTACATCAAGTGCAAAAATACATGTTAATCTTGGATGACAGTTTTTCTTATATCATGGCTTCCCATATATTATTGAACCTGACTTTGAAGATGAACAGTCTGTCGGATTCCATTGTTTGGCCAGGAAGGATTTTAGAGTCATTAGGTACAGAGAAATTAATTCTTTCTTTAATGTTCAATATAGGTTTCTGTTTAACACATTTAGTACTATTTTAATTGGATTCTGTGATATCGATTTTTCAGTGATGTTTTAACCCCACTGAAATACTTTCTTCTGAAACTTATCTTGGCCCTAACCTTTATATATGTTAGAATACATAGCTTTTTTTAGCCCATATCCTTTCTGAAAATTGAGATTATGGAGTTTACATGAAAGAGAACTCATGGCTATTTTTGTATATTAAATATTTATTTACTTACAAGTCTGATGGTATGATTTGAGCCACATTCTTTGGGGCCTTCTTCTATAAGAATGTTTGCTTTCTAGGTAAAAATCTCATCTAGCCTCATAACCATCAGATTCAGTTTTATACCAATGACTCCTAAATTTCCCAAGTAATTCACTGAGTAACCAATGCTATATCTCCCTGGGTAGAGTGAAAAATCCCAGTGAAATCACTTCCTGGGATTACTGCTGAAGAGGAAGAAACTTTCCGTGGGGGTTTCTAAATAAAAAGCAACCTTGGAGCTCCTAGGGATTTTTTGCCATGTTGTGGGAAAAACCGACTGAGAATGAAATCAACACAAGGGAAAGTGTTGGAAAGAGGTGGATAAAGATGGACTTTCAATTAATTCACTTGAGCACATGCACACAAACAGGCTTATTCCTGGTCTTTCCATTAACCTTTATATTCATATAGGCCTAAATTTACCTTTACTTGCTTATGCCACTTTTAATTGTGTCTCAAATCCTTGCAAATAAATCAGTAACACAGAAAATACTTAAGTATAATACCAAATTATAAAAAGCCCCACACATCTTAAAATTTTAGTATTATCTCAGTTATTGAAAAATATGCAAAGAAAAAGACAAATGAAAACATAAGAATGTAACTCACTTTGAGAAGTAGGATGAGTGCTTTTTATTTAGTGACTTTCTATACAATCTACATTTTCTATAATAAAGTTCTATGGTGCTTATAAGAGAAAACACTATAAAACTAATTTTAGAAAACCTTTCTTTTTCATTTTTATGGGTGCTGTATTTACTCAGTATTCTTTGGGCTTAAATATGGTTTTGTTTGCAAACTCAATATATTGGATTCATTTTAATTGAATGCATAATTTCAAGTTCATTTTTTAAAAAACCATAAACCTGGCTAAGAGTTTTTTCCCCTATTCATAACACTTTTTTTGACTATTCTAATTGTGAAAATAAAAAATATATTATCTCTAAATTTTCAAATTTTTGCTTCCTTTAGTTGCTTATAAATTTTCTTTCTACTGCTTGTTTTGGGATATTCTTGTACATATACTTTTCCATCTCTCTTTGTCTTTTAGAATGTAACAACATGAATATACTTTCTTATAACTATTGCCTTAAGTGCATTGAAAGCAATAACTTGTGAATATCCACATGAATAGTTATGATAGAAGTGGACAGTAATTGCTATTTTAAGTGCTGCTGCTATTGTCTATGTAAAAAAAATTGATTTTTAAGTCTTTGTGATTTGAAAAAGCTTAGAGAAGACTTAAGCATGATGTGAATTGATTTCTATTTTAGCTGACATCGACAATATACCCAAATTGTCATATTAAAATATAATCCAATATTAAATAAATTTTATATCTAAACAGGTGAAAACTGTAAGATTCATTGTTAATAAATTTAGCATACTATATGGGTATTGAAAATTTCCATGTATGAGTAGTTAATAGATAAAAATATATGGATCATTAATAAGCATGAGTCATTTGAATGGTAAAATGCTATATAAAAACGGATTTTTTTTCTAGTTAGTATTGGAAGATGGGTCTTATTTAGCTTAGAAGTTATTTTTCTTCTCCTAATTACCAGAGTGGTCTTCAGCAGTAAAAAGATAAAATATCTCTGGGATATTCTCAGGCAGCTGATCAAGCATATTTGGAAGTGATGGAATTGGAAAGTAATTGCATCTATGGGAAATTTAGCCATCTACAAATCTGTGTTGGGGCTACAGGAATATAGCTGAGAACATTTCTACATTACAGTCAGCTTGAAGAAATTGCAGAAGAGACTGAAATTTTCTGAGATTTGTCTAGAAGCTCTTATAAAAAGAAGTAATTAACCTGACATGAACCAATTTGAGAACAGAACAAGGTTAATGGGTGGTTTAGAAAAAAAGGTGGGAAGGGGGTGTAAAAATAGCAGAAGATCTGGTCCAGACCCAGAACAGAGATCCCCTCAGGGACTCCTAGCTGAAAGTTTTACTATATCTTAGAAAGTGAAGGGGCTGATCATTTATACTAGAAACATAACTAGTCTTAACTGCTTTTGCATTATTTGTTATTATTGTCATCATTGTCATCTTTAGGACCACACAGTTCAATCCATAACAGATGTCCTATTTCTCTCTCTCTCTCTTTTTGTCCAAATTAATAGAGTTTCAGGGACTGTTAAACTAACCAGGAAGAACTTAAATTTCATTATTTTGTTGAGAAAAATTTTTTTTTTTTTTGAGACGGAGTTTCGCTCTTGTTACCCAGGCTGGAGTGCAATGGCGTGATCTCGGCTCACTGCAACCTCCGCCTCCTGGGTTCAGGCAATTCTCCTGCCTCAGCCTCCTGAGTAGCTGGGATTACAGGCATGCACCACCATGCCTAGCTAATTTTTTTTTTTTTTTTGTATTTTTTTAGTAGAGACGGGGTTTCACCGTGTTGACCAGGATGGTCTCGATCTCTTGACCTCGTGATCCACCCGCCTCGGCCTCCCAAAGTGCTGGGATTACAGGCTTGAGCCGCCGCGCCTGGCCGAAAATATTTTTAAGGGCATAGTAAATGTCCAGCACAGTACTCAGTACTCAGTGAGAAAGTTAAATAGTACATCGCCTTTCACTGAAGGCACCCAAACAACATAATGCAGTGAGTTTAGCAGCAGGAAAATGAGTTAATAGAAAGTTACTTTATTCAAACTTCAGTTCTGCATTCAGGGACTGGTGGACAGGCTATACTTGCTCAGGAGGCTATGCTAGAACTTAAACTTGAAGAAAAATGAATGTTTGATATGCAAGTGATGGAGATGGAGGTGGTTGGGACTGGAGCCAGGTGAGGGATGGAATATTCTAGAATTAGGTAGAGGGATTAGTAAAGGCATGTCAAGATTCTGCTACTGTCAGTGAATAGGGCAGATAAGTAACATGGCTTATGTGACTCTGTTTTTTCTTTATTTTTAAAGATGAGAGTTATTTACTCATCTTGATTCAGCCTCTATTAATTGCTTGTTTCCAAAGTTTGGCTTTCTTTTTTTTGTTTCTTTGAAACATGATAGTTTTTACACACTGGAAGCCTATACTCAGTGTAATACTAATGGTTTGTAATGATTTGGTTATATTATCATCTAAAGTTTGAGATTTCTGATCAATACATTTTTCTTGACTTTCTGTGGGTATACGTGTATGCTGTTTTTGCAGTTTTGTATTGTTTTCTTTTTTACGTTATGCTTTAAATATCTTGGTTTATTTTATTATACTGCCCGGAAATCGTTGTAAATCAAAGTGTATGTGTTTTAAAATCTTATCTCTTTTTTTTTTTAAAGTAAAATTATTGATTAGACCTTGGAAATAGATACATTTGTAAAAGAAAGATATTAGAATATGAACAAATAGACCAATTGCTCAAAAATTATAAATATTTATCTTTTCAAAATCACCCTCTGTCTTCAAAAATATAAAAACATACTCTTGATGCCATATAAAGTATTTGCAAATGCAGGTGAAATTCACTTCTTACAATGGAAATGGTATAAAGAAAGAAAAAAAGGGAAGCTGGATCAAATTCTATAACCTGGGTACTTTTATAATGCTAGTGAGCCAGAAATGTCAAAAAATATCACATACTCTGAGTTTGCCCAAAGCAACAAGGCTCTCAATCCCATTTTGTCTTTTGCCAGGCTCTGTTTTTTGTTTTCGTTTTTGTTTTTAACCTTTCCTTTGCTCTCCTCTTCTTGTATCCAGTATACTGGGATAGAACCTTAGGTGTTTCAGAATTTCACAGCTTTCTGTGGGCCTCTTTACAGATAAAAATCATTATTTCTGAGTAACACTGTGAAAGGAAAATTCTCTCTGGTACTTAAAAATCAGAATCCACCAGAATGTTGGCTACTGCTTTTATGCCCAATCATTTTCTGTACTGCCTCAGGTTCTATTTTTTGAAATACCTTAATTTAATTATTTTGGTATTATAAGGGTCTTCTTTGATTAGGATTTGGTCCTGATGCTTGTAATCCTATGGAAGTATACACTGAACTCAATAAAAATGCATACATAAATAAATTTTTGTATAATACTGTCATTGAGAGTTCATCCAGTAATGAAGATTTATACCAAGTGATTCTGTATAAAAGTTCTAGGATCTATTTCTTCTTTTTGTTCTTCCTATCTGCAAATATGCAGACAAAAATTAGTTCATACATTTTTATAGTTTCCCATCTTTAAGGTTAGATTTGTTATCTTAAGCCAGTTAACAATAACTCCATTGGTTCATTCATCTTTGCAGCTATAGCCAAAAGCTGTGAGTATTTTATTTCCTTACTTAAATGGATTGGGAGGTTTCTCAGTGACAATAGTTTACTTCTATTGACTGTATAATCTAAATTATAATAATTCACCAATTTCTTCTTCTGTGGACTAGCTATGGTTGTGAGAAAAGGGAGTAATTATATTTACTTCACAAATAATGAGTGCTTCCAATATTTTATTATAGCACTCTTCCATGTGAATTTTATATGATTGCTTTAATGTTTTAGAATCACTTAACTTTGTGTTTTGCAAAAAGTAAAGATCCCGGGGGAAAAACATTAACCAGAGTATTATAAATAATTACTCAACTTGTATCATAATTTTTTATACTCTGTGAAAAAGAATTTAGATTAGAACTGAATGGAAAGGAAAATTTTATGTTAGTAGGGTGTGCAGATTCTTTCCGATAGCATTTTTTAAACGATTTTTATTTTAAAAGAAAAGGAGCTTAATATAGCTCTGATTTGTAAGCACTTAAGGAAGGTGGAGTAAGGCACAAGAGACCAGGAAGGATGACGGGGAATGGAGGAGAGAGTGCAAGACCATACTGAATGCGAGGCTCAGAGAATTCCTGGGCCAGATCAAAGATAGTGGTCACATAGTCATGGATGGTGGTTATAAAATTCTGGATCTGGCTGTGTGTGGTGGCACATGCCTGTAATCTCAGCACTTTGGGAGGCAGAGGCGGGCAGATCACAAGGTAGGAGTTTGAGAACAGCCTGGCTAACATGGCGAAACTCTGTCTCTACTAAAAATACAAAAATTAGCTGAGCGTGGAGGCAGGCACCTGTAGTCCCAGCTACTCAGGAGGCTGAGACAGGAGAATTGCTTGAACCCGGGAAGTGGAGATTGCAGTGAGCCAATATCACCCTACTTCACTTTAGCCTCAGTGAAAGAGTGAAACTTGGTCTCAAAAAAAAAAAAAAAAAAAAAGAATTCTGTATCTATATCCCCAGGGAGGAACCAATGAGGGATAACATTCTGCTAGTAATTGTTCCAGTGAAGTATCCAAAAGCAGTGTTGCCCTAGTGGGCAAACTCTAGCACCAGACTTAGAGAAACATACCTGGATAGCGTTATTGAGATATTTGTCCTGATTATGTGGCAATGGCTCACTCATTCTTCTTCATTCATTGCATGAATAGCATCAGCATCCTACCGTTGATTTCAGTTCTCTAAAATCAATTTTAGGATGTCTTATTCATACACCCTCAGCATTTCAGTTGTCTATCTTGTTTACCATTATATCCTCACTCCCAAGCTTAGTGCATTGGACAGAGAAGATATTTGGTAAGTATTTTTATATGAATGAATGAGTAATGAGGACCCTTGGACTCCTTGGTAGGTGGGAAAAAACAGAAGATCATCTACTTATAGGTCAGGGCCATAATAGAAAACATTAGAAATCTCCACGTTGAATATGGAGGTAAAGGTTCATCCCAGTAATAATTTAATTTGGGCTTTTTTTTCCCCAGCGCATACACACATTCCTTCTCATCCCTCTCTTCCAAGTCCAGGTTGGCACAATGTCCTTTTGCACTTTTATTCCTGAACTTCTTCGGAATGACCCTCTGGCTTAGTCCACTTTATTCTACTGTCCGTTTAATTAGAACTTGCAAAATACCCTTGCTGGAAAGTCCTGTAAACTAATTTACACTACCATAAAGTGAATTTCAGGTGCTTTTTTGTTTAGGTGTCAGAGGCATTAAGTTCTAAGAAAAAAAAGACGAATTTTAGCTGACGTATATGAGGGCTCTGAGAAAAATAGTTGATTAGGAAGTATATACCAGAATCTTTTAAATATACTGATTTTTTAATTTACAAGAATATGGAGTATCTTCTAGTTGGGGTATAAAAATAAACCTCAAAACATAATGGCATAACATAAAATATTATCATACACAATTCTGTGTGTGGACTATGTCCAGCTGAGCAGTTCTCACTTGTGGTCTCTCACATGGTAGGACTTGGGTCTGAGGACTTGACTACCAGATTTACAAAATGGCTCACTCACGAGGCTGGCAGTCATGCTGTCTGTCAACTGGGAGCTCCAGACCAGAGCTTTCACAAGTGGGTTCCCCTCAAAGTTTGGACTTTTCATAGCATTACGCTGTGGGCTTCTCCCAGCATAACACTTTCCAAAAGGGAAAGTCCCCAAAAGGAGCAGTCCATGAGGCCTAGGAGTGAACTTAGTGGAGAAATTTGGGACATGTCAGCCTAATATATGCTACTTGGGTGTAATGATTATTTTGAACTGAAGGTTCTTGAAAAACATCAAATGCATAGAGAGGTTTCTCTGAACTCACTTTATCTGCCTAAAGACAGATTTTCACAAGGAACTCAATTGTTGCAAGTCCCCTCCCCAGGAGTGTCAGAAACCAGTGAAAATTGTTGACTTCTAGTCTAAAAGAAGTCAACACCACAGCCAGATATTTTGTCACAAACTATCGTATTTCCAATCTATTCTTCTAAGGGCCTATTTACATTCCCCTAAGTTGCCTAAATCCTCCCCTCCCCTTGCTCTGTTAAAACAGTATATGAACTCCAAATCTTACCACTATTTAGGGGCATTTACTTTTTTTGTGCGAGATGCCCCCATGCACATAATATTAAAAGTTAATAAATTTGTATACCTTTTCTCCTGTTAATCTGCCTGTTGTTATTTTATGTCTTAGATTCATCTATCAAATCTAGGAGGGTAGAAGGAAATCTTTCCTCACCTAGATTAGCCTCAGAAATTCCCAAACACCATTGACACACAATTTTATTACCCAGGCAATAGAATCTGGCCTGATCCAAGGAGAAAGAAATTAGACTCCACCATTTAAGTTAAGCATAACGTGAGTTTACAAAAGACAGGAATTAAATGGTGGCCATTTCTGGAGACAAGAAACATCTAGTACAAATAAACAATTTCATTTTTTACCAGTTCATCACTTGCATTTAGGATAAGAGGTTTGACAGTGATTAGGATTACCAATTTGCTCATTAATGAAAGTGTTAAAAAATCCAATTCTATTATTTATTTATTGGATTATCCTTTTAATGAATATTTATTGCAGACATAAAATGATAGAGTATATAGCCTCCTAAAATGTACAGTATAGGGCAAATATTAAAAATCAACATGTTATCACTCAGAATTATTTACTTGAATCATTTGGTGATAATTCTTCCAGACCTACCTATCTCTCACTCTTTTTCTTTCTATGTATATAATATGTTCACATTATTCTTCATATATTTATATAATTTTATATCAATATACATGCTGTATTAATATACATTACTAATATTAATATACACAGTATTCATAATATAAGCAAGCTATTTTGTAACTTTTAAAAGGAATTTATGTACTATTTATTTCCATGTCAGTGGACAATATCAGTGTTGCACAACTGCTGTTCTTTGGATCTCTGATGGTTCCCTGGGCAGGTTAGCATTAGCAGAAGAAAAATAAATAGAATTAATTTGCTTGGATACATATTACAAACTTGAACTCTAAAATTGGTTGTGATTTTCATAGAAACCTTATTATGTTCTTAATAAAAATTAATGTTCTCAAGGTTTGTGCATATAGGTAAGAACTATGTTGCTCACTTGTCTCAGCTTACATTAAAGTAAGAGGTACAATTCCTAGCAAATTTTTTCACAGTATTTGCATAGTAATATATAAATTTATTAATTTTGTAAGGTTCATCATTTCTGTTGTATTGCAATCGATGAATGGGTCAAAAGTGGTTCACTGATGGGTAGAAGTGGCAAAAATTAAAAAACTACAACTTAGAATAACATAATAATTCTAAGTCCACTAATCTTATGTATTATTGTTTTGCAGAAAACTTGGCTAATCTCTTCATAACTGCAAGGGATGTACTTGAGCTGCAGGAAGTGGGAAGACTTATAGGAAGTGTTCAGAAGGTGCACTATAAAAGATTCAGGTTTTGGAAGTGGTTTAGTTCTGGTGATCCAAAAGTATGTAAAGTGAACAGAAAGGTCATTGCATACGAGAAGAATATTAATAAGACTGAGAATTGTGACAGATACTTGGAGTAAGGAGGAATATTCTGAGGCAGTTTCTGAAATTCAATTGCTTTGAATAATTTCTTCAGAACAATGTTAAATAATACTGATAGGGAAAAAATGTTTTATTACTAACTTTAATAGACAAGCGTCTAGGTATTAAACATGGTGGTAAGTAATCACCTGAAATACTTAAAAATCTTTTTAAGAAATTATTTTATTTCCACGTTTAGGAAAATTGGAAGTAAGTATTGAATTATCTATGCTTTCTTGACAACTAGTTATAAGATCATATTTTTTCTCTCTTGACGTTTACATATTTAATATTTTAAAAAATATTCTCTTAACACTGCTTTCTACCTTTCTAGCTTAGTCCTTTTCTTTCCCCAAAATCATTGCATCAAATATTTTTCTTTTTAGTGTTCTAATTTATTAATTCACTTTTATCATTTGAACTCTTAGGCTTCCCTAGGTTTACTCTCTTGTTTTTGAAGAGATATAAATAAATTCCACATTATACATAGATTTCTGGGAGTAACACAAGCACTTTTCTTTAAAAATACCTTATTAATGCTTTTCCAAAAGAAAAATGATGATGCATAGTAGCCATCTTTAAGATTTAAAAAGCTTAGTTTATAAAACTACTAGAAGATAACATTGAGGATGCAGTCTAGGATACTGATCTGGGCAAATAAATCTTTAGTTAAGACCAGAAAAGCACAGGTGACAAAGAAAAAAATGGATAAATATGATTACATCAAGCTAAGAAGCTACTTCACAGAAAAGGAAACAATCAACAGAGTGAAGAGAAAACCTGCGGAGTGGGAGAAAATATTTGCAAACTATTCACCTGAAAGAGATTAAAAACTAGAGTATACAAAAAAAATCCATACAACTCAATAGCAAAAAAAAAAAAAAAAAAAAAGTCCAATTTAAAAATGGGAAGAATACTTGAATAGACATTTCTTAAAAGAAGACATACAAATGGCCAACAGGTATATGACTAATCATCAAAATCATTAATCATCAGGAAAATGCAAATAAAACCACAATAAGATATCATTTCACCCCAGTTAAAATGGCTTTTATGAAAAAGGCAGGGACTAATGGATGGTCAGGATGTGGAGAAAAGGGAACCCTCATACACTGTTGATGGGAAAATAAATTATTACAGCCACTATGGAAAACTGTAGGGAACTTTTTCAAAAACTTGAAACCGGATCGATCATATGACCCAGCAATTTGACTAATGAGTATATATTTAAAAGGAAAGAAGTGAGTATATCAAAGAGAAGTCTGCATTCCCGTGTTTGTTGCAGCACCTTTCACAATAGTCAAAACATGGAATCAATCTAAGTACCCATCAGTGGATGAATGGATAAAGAAAATGTCTTATATATACACAGTGGAATATTATTCAGCTATAAAAGGAATGAATTCTTCATTTGCAGCAGCATGAATGAAACTGGAGGTGCCTATCTTTTTTTTTTTTTTCAAGATTCTTTTTTATTAGGTTCTGGGGTCCGTATCTTAAGTGAAATAAGTCAAGCACAGAAAAGCAAATGTCGCATGCTCTCACTCACATGTGGGAGTTTGAAAAGTGGATCTCATGAAACTAGTGAGTAGATCATCAGTCACCAGAGGCCTGCAAAGCTAAGAGTGAGGATGAGGAGAGGTTAATTAATAGGTTCAAATATATAGTTTGATAGAAGAAATAAGACCTAGTATTTGATAGATCAGTAGGATGACTGTAATTTACAATAATCTGTTCTAATATTTTGAAAACATGAGTTATCAATCTATATTGAATGGTGAGAAATCACACACACATACACACATGCACACACATGTTTTCCTCTTATCACATCAAGCAAATCTATATAGTTTAGTCTTATGGATACATTTTTTTGACTGATTAATGTTTTTTGAAGGTGTTTGATTCATTCCGATTTCCTCATTAACTTAAAATGAGGCATTTTATACTATAGGAACATAAAAAATTATCTTTGAGTCTATGGCAGGAATCTTTGTCTTATTTCTTTCCCAGGAATCAAAACTAGGTAAAAATATTTTATGTTTTATTTTAACCAGAAAAATTCTATTTATTCCACCATCTTGTGCTAACTTATACATTTAATATTTACTTTAAAAAAACTTCATTCCCTTTGATTTATTAGTGAATGTTTAAAAGACTGTATTTTCCCATTAGTATAATGTCAGTCACAATTCATGTGTTTTGATTTTTAATATTCTTCTTTTAATCATTATCTAAATATTTTGAAATTGAGGTCTTATATTCCTCTTAGCCCCAATATTATTTTAAGAAAATATGTATTTTTTTAAACATTTCCAAGTGATTGCGTTTTGGTTGTTAATATATTGTCTTATTTTTATATTAATTACACTGTCATCAGAGATGTACTCTGCATTTTACTGCAGGGAATTGCTTGACATTTTCTTTATAGCCTAATATGGGATGAATGTTTGAAATTTTTATAAGCAATTTTAAAAAGTGTATTCTTTGTGTAATATAAACTTTTCCTTTATAGAACTATTTGAACAATCAGCTATTCAGGTATCTATTGTTTCTTGAGTTATCTTTGCTTACTTGTTTTATCGAAGACTGAAAGGTAAGTCCTAAATTTCTAGTAGGATGTTTTCCTGCTTCTTCGTTTATTTCCAGTAGCCTTTATTCATATATTTCAACTACAAAGTAATTTTTATCTACCTCAATTACTAGATTTTCCTCACTTTGGTATAAAGATAGATTTATTTCTACCACAAGCCTGTGAGCACTTTCAGGAGTGACACTAAATCTTATTTGTTTTTTAATTTCTAGTGGCATCATATCTGGAAAACGATAGAAAGGAAAAGTTTAAATACTTGGAAATGACACTATTCTAGTGGATAATGCAATGTACGATAAAAAATGCTGACCTTAGAGTTTACACTCTGAGAAGGGAATAAGGTACAAAGTGTGTTTACCAAGTGATTAATTTTCTTCTTAAATGGAGTACTAGTATTCAGGGCCCAAGTATCTTTCATTTATGCCTTCTGTCTAGAACTCCTTTTTTACAATGATGCACACAGAAAGTCTCATTTCATGAAAATAACTATGTAGACTTATAGTAAATTTTACTGTAATAAACTCACAGCAAAATTTTCCAATTTTAAAAGAGCAAGAAACTTTGCCCTCTAAAATACCACAATGTCCTATTTGAGGAGATGCAATGTCAGGATCTGTTATTTAGCCAGTCTACTTTTATCTAGAGCATAAATTATTCTTTTGGAAATTGTTCAAAGCCATTGATATATCGCCACCATTGTACTCATTATTCAATATTTACCCATCATGTTCCAGGATCTGTTAAAAATTATATACATTGAGCATGTTAAACAGAGGAAACAGCAGTGCTCAGCTTAATATTAACTGCTATTTCTCTTTCTTTGGACTGTTACCAAGACTTTGGGAAAAGTTGTAATTTGTTTTTAGCAATATATCTGCACTGTTTAACATCTACATAACTTATGTGTGGCGTACAGCCAATATGTTAGGTTCTTGATAATCAACCATAAAACTTTAGAATTGGATAAATATAATACACAATAAATAGTTTGGACTTGAAATCCAGCAAAAGCTTTTTTATACATCTTTTGCAAGATATGTAAAAGATTGACACATCAGTTAAGAGTGCTTCCTGCTGCATGGGACAGTAACCAGTACGTGGTGGCTTAACAGATAGGTTTATTTTTCACATATAACAAGCAGTAGGAAGTTTGTCTTTGAATTGTCTTCTTCATGATGTTGTCAATGTCCTGGATCCTTTTACCTTCCTAATGTGCCTTCTTTAGTGAGAGTTTTTCTTCATGTTGTCATTTAATCACAAAATGGCTGAGGCATTCTTAGCATACTATCCCCTTTGCAAACAAACAAAAGGCAAGAAAACAGGAAGGATTGGCACCCAGAAAGAGCAAAACCTTCCTAAAAAGCCTCAGCTTATATCTCATGTCCAAAATCGTCTAGCAAATACACGCCTAGCTGAACAGGAGTCTAAGGAGCTGAAAGTTTTCAGGTGAACAATAACATATTTTCTTAAGAAGAAGGAGAGAGGGATATTTGGCAATCATTAGCAGTTTTCCAAAGGGACTTTTCCTTTCTTACAGGATAGATCACTGCCTAGCATTAGATAAATATTTTTATCTATGCCCTGATAGAAACAGACAGGCAAAGCTGCTGTGAGCCTGCAGAGTACTTTTATGAGAATTCAAAAATGTACATTTTGAATGAATTCAGTCCCGTATAGGAGCAATAGATTGACAAATGGAGCATGACATATATTGCAGCCCCTACTTACCTATTTAAGATACCTTCATGCAGTGAACATTCTGCACAGCTGTAAGTAGAAGCACTAGGGACAGGACAGAGGTAAAGTAGAAGGAAATGATTAGTGATTGCATTTGATTTCTTTGACATGGATTCTGTTGCTTCTGACTGCTCTGCACTTGTTCTTTTGGAAGCAAAGTTTACCATGCTCAATAATTACTAAATGTTAGCAGTGACTGCAAAGTGCATGTAAGAAATACTTAGAAGTCTTAAGGAAATTTTCCTGATTTCTACTAAATTCTTGATAGCTGATGAAAAACAGGGAAGAAAACGAATCTACTTTCTAAAGATATGTAAGCAAAACTGCAAGTTATCAAAAGAGTTATCAAGAAATGGGTTACTAAATTAATGTAAGTAGTTATAATAATTATTATAGGAGTGTACAAAAGGTATATCCGAAGAAGACAATATTCTTCTGTGCAACTGGAAGGATGTAGTTAACACTGCTGAATGGGATTATGCAGAGGCTATTTTCATCCATCCCACTGTCTTTCTGCTGGATTTAAGATACTTTTTTTCCTCATTGTAGAATAATTTAACAATCCCAAAAGAAAGCGCGCATGATATCTCTCAGCTATGATTCTATTTACTCCATCTCTCCTGTTTCATCATGATAAAGGCTCTGTCACCATCATTCTAAATGTGATGGTGTTTGCAGACCATGAGATATGATCTCTCTTTAAATAGAATGCCCGCCAATCATCCTTAACTGTTTTCTCTTAAGGTATTTTGTCTTTTAGGCAGGGTTATCAAGAGTCAGCTCTGCTCTTTCTTTGAAGGTGCCACATCACATATTACTTCATTACTCCTCGCTCTGTCTCCACTTCAGCTCTGGATATTTTGCCCTATTTTTTTGAAAGACAAGTTTAACAACTGAAATGCATTCTGAGTAAGGAAATAGCCTTCAAGATGCACTCTTTATTAAAATATCCTGTCAAGCATCATAGAAGAGAATGAAAGTCTCTTCTATGATCATTAATGGTCATTTTTCTTGTTAATATTTTAGCATAGTTTATACAATTATTCTTTTTCATTTTATTTTTAAACTTTTACATTCAGGGGTACATATATGGGTTTGTTATATAGGTAAATTCATGTCACAGGGGTTTGATATACAGATTACTCTCTCACCAGGTACTAAACCTAGTACTCAATAGTTATTCTTTCTATTCCTCTCCCTTCTCCCAATTTCCACCCTCAAGTAGGAAACTGTATTAGTCTGTCTTCCACACTGCTATAAAGAACTACTGGAGACTTGGTCATTTATGAAGAAAAAGAAGTTTAACTGACTCACAGTTCTGTAGGCTTAACAGGAAGCATAACGGGGAGGCCTCAGGAAACTTACAGTCATGGTGGAAGGCGAAGGGGAAGCAAGGCACGACTTCCCATGGCAGAACAGGGGAGAGCACTAGTGAAAGGGGAAGTGCCACACACTTTCCTTTTAATATTATTATTGTACTTTAAGTTCTGGGATACATTTGCAGAACATGCAGGATTGTTACATAGGTATACATGTGCCATGGTGGCTTACTGTACTCATCAACTCATCATCTACATTAGGTATTTCTCCTAATCCTATTCTTCTCCTTGTTCCCCACTCCCCAACAGCCCTCCATGTGTGCTGTTCCCCTCCCTGTGCCCATATGTTCTCATTGTTCAAATACCACTTATGAGTGAGAACGTGTAGTGTTTGGTTTTCTGTTCCTGTGTTAGTTTGCTGAGAATGATGGTTTACAGCTTCATCCATATTCCTGCAAAAGACATGAACTCCTTCTTTTAATGGCTGCATAGTATTCCATGGTGTATATGTGCTACATTTCCCTTATCCAGTATAACATTGGTGGACATTTGGGTTGGTTCCAACTCTTTGGTATTGTGAATAGTGCTGCAATAAAATATGTGTGCATGTGTCTTTGTAGTAGAATGATTTATAATCCTTTGGGTGTATACCCAGTAATGGGATTGCTGGGTCAAATGGTATTTCTATTTCTAGATCCTTAAGGAATCACCACACTGCCTTCTATAATCATTGAACTAATTTACACTCCCACCAACAGGTGCCATACACTTTCAAACAACCAGATCTTGTGAGCACTCACTCACTATCATGACAACAGCAAGGAGAAAGTCTGCTGCCTACTATTCAATCACCTCCCAGCAGGCCTCTACCTCAACACATGGGGATTACAATTTGAGATGATTTGGGTAGGGAAACAGAGCCAAACCATATCAGTCACAGTGTCTGTTGTTTCCTTCTTTGTGTCCCTGTATTCTCATCATTTAGTTCCCACTTATAAGTAAGAACACGTAGCATTTGTTTTTCAATTCCTGTGTTACTTTGCTAAGGATATTGGCCTTCAGCTCCACCAGTGTTTATGTGCAACATTTTCTTTATCCAGTCTGTTCAGTGATGGCCATTTAGGTTGATTCCATGTCCTTGCTATTGTGAATCACGCCACAGTGAACATAAACATGCATGTGCCTTTATGACACAGTGATTTATATTCCTTTGCTATATACCAAGTAATGGGACTGCTGGGTCAAATGGTAGTTCCGTTTTTCAGTCTTTGAGGAATCACCACATTGCTTTTTACAATGATGGAACTAATTTACACTCCCACTAACAGTGTGTAAGTGTTCCCTTTTCTCTGCAACCTTGCCAGAATCTGTTATTTTTTTACTTATATAATAGCCCTTCTGACTGGTGTGAGATGGTATCTCCTGGTGGTTTTCATTTGCATTTCTCTAATGATGAGTGATATTGAACTTCTTTTTCATATGCATATTGGCTGCATGTATGACTTCTTTTTAAAAGTGTCTGCTCATTTACTTTGCCCACTTTGTAATGATTTTTTTTTTTTTTCTGTAAATTTGTTTAAGTTCTGTATAGATGCTGGATATTAGACCTTGGTCAGATGCATAGTTTGCAAAAATTTTCTTCTATTCTGTAAGTTGTCTGTTTACCCTGTTAATAGTTTCTTTTGCTGTGCAGAAGCTGTTTAGTTTAATTAGATTCCATTTGTCCGTTTTTGCTTTTGTTGTAATTGCTTTTGGCATCTTTATTATGAAATCTTTGCCCCTGCCTATGTCCAGAATGGTATTGCCCAGACTGCATTCCAGGATTTTCATAGTTTTGGGATTTAAATTTAAGCCTTTACTCCATTTTGAGTTAATTTTTGAATATGGTATAAGGAAAAGGTCTCAGTTCAATCATCTGCATATGGCTAGCCAGTTATCACAGCCCCATTTATTGAACAGGGAGTCTTTTCCCTATTGCTTCTTTTTGTCAGCTTTGTGAAAAGTCAGATGGTTACAGGTGTGCAGACTTATTTCTGAGCTATCAATTCTGTTCCATTGATCTCCGTGTCTGTTTTGTACCAGTACCATGCTATTTTGGTTATTGTAGCCCTGTAGTATAGTTTGAAGTTGAGTAGCTTGGGCCTGCTTTGTTCTTTTTGCTTAGGATTTCCTTGGCTAGTCAGGCTTCTTTGTGGACTTTTTTCTATGAAGAATGTTATTGGTAGTTTGAGGGAAATAGCACTGAATCTATAAATTGCTTTGGGCATTATGGTATTTTAAGGATGTTGATTCTTTCTATCTATAAGGAATGTTTTTTTCCATTTGTTTTTGTCATTTCTGATTTCCTTCAATAGTGTTTTGTAATTCTCATTGTAGAGATCTTTCACCTCCATTGTTACCTGTAATCCTAGGTATTTTATCTTTTTGTGGCAACTGTGAATGGGATTGCATTTCTGATTTGGCTCTCAGTTTGGCTGTTGTTGGTGAATAGGAATGCTAGTGATTTTTGCATATTAATTTTTTATCCTGACACTGCTGAAATTGTTTATCAGTTTGGCTTTTAGTCCAGGGCTGGAGTTTTCTAGATATAGAATCATGTCATCTGAAAACAGGGATAATTTGACTTCCTGTTTTCCTATTTGCATGTCCTTTATTTCTTTCTCTTGCCTGATTGCTCTGGCTGGGACATTGTTAAACAGGAGTGGTGAGAGAGGGCATCCATCCTTGTCTTGTGTTGGTTTTCAAGGGGAATGCATCTAGCTTTTGCTCATTCAGTGTGATGTTGGCTGTGGTTTGGCATAGATGATTTCTTATGATTTTGAGGTATGTTCCTTCAATACCTGGTTTGTTGAGAGTTTGTAACATGAAAGGATGTTGAATTTTACCAAAAACCCTTTTGGCGTGTATTGAGATGATCATGTGATTTTTGTCTTTATTTCTGTTTATGTGATGAATCATGTTTATTGATTTGCATATGTTGAACCAACCTTGCATCCAGGGATAAAACCTACTTGTTCGTAGTGGATATGCTTTATGATGTGCTAACGGATTTTTCTGATGTGCTGCTAGCATTTGTTACTCAGTAATTTGTTCAAGATGTATATCATGCTGCACATTTGTTAAGGCACTGGTGAATAAAGAGTAACAAGTCATTTTTAAGCCTGGAGGCAGATTATATAAATTTAACTATCTTTTACCATGGTTGATTGTGGATTAGTTAACAGAAATAGAAATGGCAAAAGAAAAGAAGTATCAACAAGAATGGAGCTTATCCTGAAGTTTATTTGACTTACAGATTTATCTTAGCTTCAAATTGGGCTTGGTCCAAGAAATTGGGGTAAGGCTGAATCAATAGTCAGGAGCTCTAAGCATTGAAAAGTGGAGAGACAGAGAATGTAAGATATAAAGGAGCCATTCTTTTCATTTCTGCAATTGTACTCATAAATATAAGCTTAACTCATGTTTCCACCACTTTCAGTTCCACACAACACTTATCACCCACCCACATGTGTCTTTACTTCTCCCACTCATCAGTTAGTCATTCAATCAGTATTTTATAATGTCTATGCTGTGTATACCACTGTGGTAGGACCTAATGGATATATTAACATAAAGGGTTATATGAAAAGAAATACATTTCTGTGTGCCAGGTGATCTTTTAGATCCATAGAAATATAAGAAATGTATGTTATAAAAAGTAAATATGACATAAGAAGTAACTCTAAGAATCCAGAAGAGGAGAAGTCCTTTGCCTAAAGTCATCAGGTCATTTTGAGGAGAAGATGCCATTTGACTTAGTTTTTGAAAAATGAGTAGCAACGGAAGTTGTTAGGTGTAAGAGAGGTCTTAGGTAGAAGTTAGAACTGGAAAAAGACATCAAAGAGGGAAGCACCAGGCTTGTTATGAAGAATGGCAAGTTGTCAAATTGGGTTGAAGCATAGCATATGTTCAGAGAGTAATGAGAATTTCAAAAGTTAAATTTGCTCAAGATTATAAGGTTTTGTAAATGCCAAAATATAGAACTTATAATTTATGTTTCAGAAGCAGTAAGAATCCACTGACTATTCATGAACAGGAAAATAATATAATTAAAATGTATTAATAGGACAAAAATTGTGATTGGTGCAAGATGAAACAAAAGTTAGGAGACTGTTGTCATAGTACAGACATGTACTAAAATGTTGACAGTGGACACAGAAAGAAAAGAACAGATGTGGAAACTATTTTTAAAAAATCAGAAGTATTTTGTAAGTGAGCAGATGTGAGAGGTAATGAAGAATTGAGTCAAAGGCATACTCAGAGATTGAGAACATTGTTAAAGGAAGAGAGAGGGGAGAATTAAAAGAAAACTTAGGAGAATCAAAGAGGCAGGCAAAGTGACAGCAGAGAAGGAAGAGAATAACTAAAACTCATAAACATAAGCTATTAACTTATGTTTATTAAACATAAACATAAGTATTATGATATGAAAGATGAAGAAAGGGAGTTTCTCAATATGAAGGGATATTTGCTCTGTCAACATGAACTGATATGTCAAGTAAAATCAAGTTTGAGAATAAATCGTGTTGGTAATTTGCAGGTGATTTATCAAACATACAATCAAATAGAAAAAAATAAGGCCCAGTATTCTATAAGAGAGTAGGATAACTATACTTAGCAACATGGTACTGTATATTTCAAAATAGCTAGAAGAGAGGCCTTGAAATGTTACCAACACATTTGGTAAATAATCAAGGTGAAACAGTAAATACTCAAGGCAATAGAGACCTTGAATACCCTGACTTGATTATTATACATTCTGTGCATGTAAGAAATCAGTCACATATGCTCAATAAATATGTAAAACATTTCGTATCAATAAAAAATGGTTTCAGTAGGTTGGTGGGGACAGAAGAGAGAAAGCAAGAGCTTAAAGAGTGAATCCAGCAAGAGTACAAGCATTGAACATCAATTACTATTTTATAAAATCGCTAAATGAGAAGGGATTTAAAAAGAGTTTGAGAAACAAGCTAGGTTGAAATAAGTTTTGGTTTATTTTTGATAAAGCATATTTGTAGACCAAGATGAAGAAACTACCAGAGAAGAAGATGCTGAAGAATCAAAATGGAATCATAGTCCTAAGCAAAGTTCATTATAAGGCAGGAAGGTGAAGTGTTTAGCCTCATACATGAGGAGGGGCACCTGGTCCCCTGAAATCTACAGAAATAGGACACAGAGTCTCGGTATATAGAGAAATATATGATGAAAATAACTTGGAGGTGAGAGACGATACAGGGAAAGAACTTTGATTGGGTGGCTCTGGTCTTCAATAATGTAGAAAAATGAGAGAGACTTGAAGGAGCATAGATATGTCTTTCAGTAATCATTGCGATGGACTTGTTAAGAAGATTGCAGAGCATCATTAGACAAGAAACATTTATTCAGTATTACAGCATGCCAACCATATACCTAGTATTCTACATATGTTATGCTGTTGAATACTTTCCATAAACCTACAGGATATGCATTATTGTCTGCATTTTAATTCATTTTCATTCCTTAATTTTTATTGATATAAGGATTTATGGTTCTAAATTTTTCTCCTATTTTTGCTTTTAACTTGCAAAGTTTTTGTATCATGATTTTAAATAAATTATATAATTTAAATTTTAATATATATTTTTTAAAAATCAGGTAGAAAACCCTTGCTCTCTGTAATTAATTTTTAGTTTTATCTTATTTTATTCATAAAAAGTGCTGTTTGTAGCAATTCTACTTTATACTTTATGAAACTTATCAATGCTTTCTTTACAATATAAGATTGATTTTGTGACTACTTCTTAAGGTCTTAAGATAAAGTTATCCTCTTTATTATTAGAGGCAACGCAGTGAGACTTTGTGTTTGCCAGGTGTGGTGGCATGCACCTATAGTCCCAACTACTCAGGAAACTGAAAGGGGAGGAACATTTGAGCCCAGGGGTTCAAGACTGTAGTCAGCTGAGATTGTGATCCTTCACTCCAGGCTGGAAGGCAGAGTGAATCCCTGTCTCAAACAAAAAACAAACAAAAGCAGAGTATAAATTTCAATATATACTAATAAAATATACCTTATTGATTATGTTATTAATACTCATATCTTTATTTTTAATCCACTTTGTCTATCTTTTACTGAAATTTGTACTTAAAGTCTCTTACAATAAGCTTTTCTCTCTGTCTCTTTTACTTTCTTGTAGTTTCTGCTTGAAAGATGATTGCTATATTATTTTGTACATAGATATTAGAATCTATCATGTATTTATTATGAATTGTAGCTTTCACATTAAAACTTGCCTTTCTTTTTCAGGTTCCTTTTCAAGTTTTCTGACTTCTAGTTTTGCTTACCTGATATAAATATTAAAACTCTGGTTTTCTTATTTTTTTAATTTGACTTGTATAACTTTGACTTTCACTTTGTTTTTAGCCTCTCTGAATCACTTTGTTTTAGGTGTGTTTCTTATACACAACATATAAGGGAGTATTGATTTGTGAACTCAAATATTTGAGAACTAGAAAAATGAAGCTGTATGGGCATGGATAATTATCATTTGAAGACTCAAAATCAAGTGAATCCGTGAACATGCAGACATTTAGGTGCTTTTGGAAGAACTAAATGTTTTCAAGGATACATTGTTTTTCTATGCATCAAATTGACTCTGAGACTAGCCAGCCCAACCTGTGGATTCAGGGGGTGCTTAATGTGAAACAAGTGTGAGTTCATCATGTTCCTCAAGAATCCTTGTTCTTCCAAGATTATTGAGTGACCACCAAAACCATTCTAAAACCACATCTGTGTTAATGCCAGCCCAGTATGTTTCTGGCAAACAAGCCCAAGGTTTTGATGTTTTGTTGTTTATTTGTTATTTTCATATACTTTTCAGAAGAAATATGACCTGGTGCAGGAAAACAGGCAGTGATACTTTAATGTTTCATTTGTTTTACGTTTTGATGTTTTATTTTATATTGAGAAAATGTTTCTTTTATTCATATGATATGGTTTGGCTATGTCCCCACCCAAATCTCAATTTGAATTGTATCTCCCAGAATTTCCACATGTTGTGGGAGGGACACAGAGGAAGGTAATTGAATCATGGAGCTTGTCTTTCCCATGCTATTCTTGTCATAGTGAATAAGTCTCACAAGATCTGATGGCTTTATCAGGAGTTTCCTCTTTTGCTTCTTCCTCATTTTCTCTTCCTGCTGCCATGTAAGAAGTGCCTTTCATCTTCTGCCTTGATTCTGCAGCCTCCACAGCCAGGGGGAACTGTAAGTCCAATTAAACCTCTTATTCTTCCCAGTCTTGGGTATGCCTTTATCAGTAGCATGAAAATGGACTAATACAGTAAATTGATATGAGTAGAGTGAGATGTTGCTGAAAAGATACCCAAAAATGTGGAAGTGACTTTGGAACTGGGTAACAGGCAGAGTTTGAAACAGTTTAAAGGGCTCAAAAGAAGAAAGAAAAATGTGGGAAAATTTGGAACTTCCTAGAGACTTGTTGAATGGCTTTGCTCAAAATGCTGATAGCTATATGATCAATAAGGTCCAGGCTGAAGTGGTCTCAGATGGAAATGAGGAACTTGTTGGGAAGTGGAACAAATGTGACTCTTTTTATGTTTTAGCAAAAAGACTGGTAGCATTTTGCCCCTGCCCTAGAGGTTTATAGAACTTTGAGCTTGAGAAAGATGATTTAGGGTATCTGGCAGAAGAAATTTCTAAGCAGCAAAGCATTCAAGAAGTTACTTGGGTGCTGCTAAAGACATTCAGTTTTATAAGGGAAGCAAAGCATAAAAGTTTGGAAAATTTGCAGCCTGACTATGCAATAGAAAAAAAAAAACCATTTTCTGGGGATAAATTCAAGCAGGCTGCAGAAATTTGCATAAGTAGTAAGGAGCCTCATGTTAATCCCCAAGACCATGAGGAAAATGTCTCCAGATCATGTCAAAGACCTTCATGGCAGCCCCTTTTATCACAGGCCTGAAGGCCCAGGAGGAAAAAGTGGTTTCATAGGCCAGGCCCAGGGTCCCTGAGCTGTGTGCAGACTGGAGACTTGATGTGCTCTGTGTCCCAGCTGCTCCAACGGTGGCTGAAAGCAGCCAATGTACAACTTGGGCTGTGGATTCAGAGGGTGGAAGCCAAGGCTTTGGCAGCTTCCATGTGATGTTGTGCCTGCAGGTACATAGAAGTCAAGAATTTAGTAACCTCTGCCTAGATTTCAGATGTATGGAAATGCCTGAATGCCCAGGCAAAAGTTTACTGCAGGGATGGGGCCCTCATGGAGAACCTCTGCTAGGGCTGTATGGTAGGAAAATGTGGGGCCACAGCTCCCACACAGTGTCCCTACTGTGTCACAATCTAGTGGAGCTGTGAGAAGAGGGCCACTGTCTTCCATACCACAGAATGGTAGATCCACTGACAGCTTGCACAGTGTGCTGGAAAAGCCACAGACACTCAATGCCAGTCCATGAAAGCAGCCAGGAGAGGGGCTATACCCTGCAAAGCCACAGGGGTGGAGCTGCCCAAGACCATGGAAACCCACCTCTTGCATTAGTGTGACCTGGATGTGAGACCTGGAGTCAAAGGAGATAATTCTGGAGCATTAAAATTTGACTGTCTTTCTGGATTTTGGACTTGCATGACCCTGTAACCCCTTTATTTTGACCAATTTCTCTCATTTGGAATGGCTTTATTTACCCAATGCCTATATCTCTATTGTATCTAGGAAGCAAGTAGCTTGCTTTTGAGTTTACAGGCTCAGAGGCAGAAGGGACTTGCCTTGTCTCAGATGAGATTTTAGACTGTAGACTTTTGGGCTAATACTGAAATGAGTTAAGACTTTGGAGGACAGTTGGAAGGCATGATTGATTTTGAAATGTGAGAACATGAGATTTTGAAGGGCCAGGGGTAGAATGATATGGTTTGGCTCTGTCCCCACCCAAATCTCAACTTGAATTGTATCACCCAGAATTGTCATGTGTTGTGGGAGGCACTCAGGGGGAGGTAACTAAATAATGGGGGCCTATCTTTCCAGTGCTATTCTCATGATAGTGAATAAGTCTCATGAGATCTGATGGATTTATCGGGGTTTCCCCTTTTGCATCTTCCTCATTTTCTCTTGCCACCACCATGTAAGAAGTGCCTTTTGCCTCCCACCATGATTCTAAGGCCTCCCCAGCCACATGGAACTGTAAATACAATTCAACCTCTTTTTCTTTTTAGTCTTAGGTATGTCTTTATAAGCAATGTGAAAATGATCTAATACAGCATATTTCTTAAATCAATGGGTGTTCCACTCACAAAAACCAGAGGACAAGTTTCTTAGCGGATACATCTAATCCTTGGGAACATCAGGAATATTTAAATTACATTCTTGTTCAAATGCAGATGCAGGATTTTTGGGGGGAGTATACAGAAAATGTATTAAAATTTAGGGGCAATAATTCCTTGTTTTATAGTAGAATAACTCACTTATGACACGTGGTCATCTACTTCATTTGACATTGCTGATTGTTCTCTCTATCTTGAAAATTCTTTGTTGTCAAGCTCTGACCTCTTTCTCTTTTGGGGAGAAAACAGTAGTGTTTATTTTTGTAATTTTAAATTTGTTTTATTGTGGTAAGATACACATAATATTTACAATCTTAACTTTTTTAAAGTATACAGTTCAATGGTATTAAGTACATTTATATTATTAAGTGACCATCACTCTAATCCATCTCTGATACTCTTTTCATCTTGTAAAACTGAAACTCTATACCCATTAAACAATAATCCATCATCCATCTCTGTCCCCAACCCCTGGCAACCACCATTCTAGTTTATGTTTCTGTAATTTTAACTACTATAGGTATTCTGGATAATTGCAATCATGTAGTATTTGACTCTTCATGACTGACTTCACATAGCATAATATTCTCAAGGTTCTCTTGTGTTGTAGCATATGGTGCATTTCCTTTCTTTTTAAGGATGAATAATATTCCATTGTATGTATATAGTACATTTTGTTTATACATTTATCTGTAGATGGACACTTGTTTGGCTCCCACAGTTTATCTATTGTGAATAATGCTGCTATAAATGTGAGTGTACAACTATCTCTTAAAGACCCTTCAAGTCTTCTGGGCATATATTCAAAAGTGGAATTACTGGATCATAGGTAACTTTTTGAAATTTTATGAGGAAATACCATATAGATTCCACAGTGGTTGTATCATTTTGCATTCTCACCAACATTGCTCAAGGATTCCAATTTTTCCACATCCTTGGCAGTACTTATTTTCAGTGTTTCTGATAGTAGTCATCCTAATAGATGCATAGTATTTCCTTGTGGTTTTGATTTGCATTTTTCTAATGAGTATTGATGTTTATCATTTTTTCATGTACTCATTGTCCTGGTCATCTTTGGAGAATGTCTACTCAAGCACTTTGCCCATTTTTAAATCAGGTTGTTTTGTTTTTTTGTTGCATTTTAGGAATTTTGTGTGTTTTCTTGATATTATATTGTTTTCTCTCTTTTATGAACATTTTTTCATTTCTCCATCCTTAAATTAATATTTCCATAAGTGCGGTCTGCAAACTATGTAATCAGAATTACTTTGGATATATGTGCAGAGGGTAAAATCTCTTAACCCACCACTCTACCTACTGAATCGAAGTCATAAATTAAGGATTTTGGACAGTGCATTTTTATACACATTCTGGGTAGAACCTACAAACCTTCAAATTTGAGAACTATTTCCTTAAATGTTGGTCTTTCCAGGGTTTCTATCCCAGTTCAGTATTATCAGTCTCATGGTTTAAATCCTACCTGCTGACAGCTGACAACTTTCAAAGGTATTGTTTTCTGTCCTGATTGTTTCTATTTTCACCTGTCCAGCAGGTCTAGACATCTCAAAGTCAAAATTTATGGAAATAAACTTATTTTCTTTCCCCACAAATTTCTCCTTTATCTGTAGTCTCTGTTAGCACTGTAATCTATCTAGTTACTGGAATTAAAAACTTGAAAATTAGAAAACTGGAAATAGTTCTTGACTTTCCCCTCTCCTTTGCCTCTCTTCCCAACCAATTAATACATTCAACTGATTTTATCTTCACTTATTAATTTTTTCATTTCTCCGCCTCAACTATCATTGATCCAGTAATACGGATGTCACTAGGTCTTTGCTGAGCCATCTCCTCTTTCTACTTTTTAAAGCACTCTCATTACAGCCTTAGTTTGATTTACCTAAATGCAACATGTATCAATTCAGGTCCCAACAGGAAACAATGGCCATTTTTAAAGTAGGACAATTCATGGAAGCTTTATTCATAGAGAGATAATTTCCAGAGGTTTGGATGTAAAGGAACCACAACAGATGGTGTAATAGTCTGAACAAGATATTACTACCTCTTGGTTCTATAAGATGAAGTGAGGAAATTGATGAACAGAACATGGGAAAATTAAATAGGTAAGGCTGACTGCTTTGAAAGAAGCAGAGATCTTTGAATATATAAGAAACAGACCAGCTCAAGATGCTATCAGAGGGTGGAAGTCAGATAAATATTCTGACCTCACTCCCAACCTCCTTCTGATCTTCTGACTAGGATTCCCATTGGTCAAACCCAACTGAAAATCAGAAGGCATGAGAACTCTCAATGTAGTCTGTACAGGTCACTCTCCCAGGGCAGAACACAGAATTAAAATGAGTGAAGAATGGATCTGGAAGGGCAATGGAACAATTAGCACACAGATCTTAACAGTATAGTGTCAAAGCTTGTAAACATTTGGATTCTTTAATATCTCATAAGGAAATTTTTTTTTCTTTAAAATGGAACACCAAGTGTATCTCATTAGCTCATTGCTTTTTTTAACCTGTCAGTCTCTGCCTGGATTACCAGGCTACAGAATGCCAATTGCTGTGGCTCCATACTTACCCCTTAATATGTCTCACCTCCATGATTTTGCTCAGGCCTTTACTTCTAGAGGAAATGCTATCTTTCTCACTCCAATTTCTTCCAAGGAACAGCTCAGTTACATCCATGACTAATATCCCCCTCCTACTCTTTTATAAACATTCTGACTTGACTAGCTACTTCCACTCATTACTATGTAAATCTCTCAATCATTGCATTTACCATATTGTTTCATTATTATCTATGTGCATTTCTCCCTAACCAGGCTCTGAATTCCTTGAATAAAGACTACTCATTTTATGTGTGTTTATAGTCACAACGCTAAGTCTAGTGCCTGCTTGTTGAAAAAAAAATGAGCTGGTAATTTCTCTCTGTCTCTTCTCTCTTGCTATGCATCTGCTAATAGTCAAAGGAATCACTTTCAGATTTCTAACAAATGGTGTGCATCTAAGTACCTCTCAGTGGGGCTGGAGGCAGCATTAATATTGAAGTGGCAAGTAATGGCCAATTTTGTTTCCCCTGTAATGGAAATTGATGGAAGGAAGGTTCACTGTGGATAATTAGATTGATTTTAGTTTTACCACTTTAATATCCAGACAGTTCTTGAAAGTGATTGTTGTAATTACAGAATGACAAGCTGATGCAGAAAGTCATTCTTTATTTTCCTCTCTCCAATCTAAATTCACTGTGCTGGTAAAAAGACTTTCTTAAATCTCCTTACTCCTCATTCTCTGCATACCTTCCCCAAAAGTGTTGTGTTTTTTACTTTTAATTAACATCTTATCAGTGTAGATTGAAACATGAGAGATTGAGGCCATAATAAGGGCACACAGAATCAATCACTGTACCAAGCAATTTTCATTTAATGTCTACAGGGTATATACCTTGAGTATAATCTGATATGCCAAGAATCATAAGGCAAACTTCTAGTCTATATTCCAAAAACTTACACTAAAGTTGCCTCTGTAAAAAAAGGATATTAGAGGGGGGATAGATGTTCACAAATTCTGTTTTCTTCTAGAAGAAGTTTTTTACCTAAGTTTGCTTTTATTCCTCTTGATTGATTTTTTTCTGTTTTTTCTGCCCTTGGGGAGCAGGTGGTACACTAACTGTCATACAGACACTATTAATTTGAACAAATAGCTGTGTATATCTCAGAAATGTTTCAGAATATAGGGGAATATTTGCCAGCCATTACTGATATTTAGAATGGCTAGAGCATCTCATTCACTGTAATGCTTTTCCAGTCAAATAAATTGCTAAGGAAATAAATGCTGGCATCAACACCACAATCAATTATTTTTTATGATGACGGTGTTCTAGGTGTTGTTAAAATTTTAGTTAGAAACAGAAAATTCTTATTCACCTGCCATTTCTCTTTGCCATGGTGCAAAGCAATAAAAATATGCTTTATGAAGGATCCTATCTCTCATTTATATTGGGCAGCAAAACAAATAGAGGAAGGAAAACAGGAAGCTCACTTAGGAAATAATAAAAGAACTTCTGTGAATAGAAATGAGAATAAGAAATCACATATAAGGCATTGTGATATCCTTGAAGATTGAATTTGTATTCTCCATTGTTTCTGGCACAATATTTTGCACATTGTTAATGCTTAGTAAATTTTTGTTGAATTTAATTTAATTAATTCCAAGCATGTATTTCTGCATTTCAAAAATTGTTCAAAAGGAAGTCTCAGGAAGGAGGATATTGATTTAGGCATCAAATAGTATGCTAACATGTGTGCAAACATATTTCATAAATTACTCAATACCTCATTAAAGCTAATTATGTTTGGGTTTTAGTAAATTAAAAAGAGTATATATATATATATATATGCAAACACACACACACACGCACACACACACACCATTTATAGAGGAAATGCTATCTTTCTCATTCCAATTTCATATATATATATATATATATATTTATATATATATATCATTTCTCCACACAAATTTTACTCTGCATTAAAGGGTCTTATAACTTAACTGGTTTGTCAGTGTAAGGAATTGGATGTAGTACAATGCCTTTTCCTTGCTGATGTCCTATAGAAATTTGTTCACATGGTTTTGTTATAATTAAAGTTGAAAATGGGTAATCCAATACTTAGAAATAACATTAGCTTTTAAGAAAGTAAACTGTATTTTTTAGGAATATGGACACTGGAGTTAAAATAATGCAACTGGTTTCCACCTAACTATGTGTCTGAGGGATATGTCACTTGGTCTCCTAAGCATTAATTTCTTCATCTGAATATGGGGATAGTAACAATATTCAAATTACAGTTTTATAAGTATGAAATGAGATTATGTATACAAAATTCTTTGCATGCTCCTTGACAGATAGTGAGTAAGCTATAATTGATAGTTATTATTATTAATAATAATCATGGAAAATTAACTTGCAAAAGGGCAATAATTTAAATGGATTATTGAAAACTTTAACAAAAAGTGAGCCTGTAACTTAAGATAAAAACTGTTTCAACATGTCTAAAGACGTTGAAGAGTCAAATGTAATTAATAAAGTCTAAAAGGAGCATTTGTCAACATAAATAATGGGAAGTAAAAAGCTCCGTAAGCAGTGCTCATTCAGAAACAGGAGAAGAGCCCACTGTGTGCTAGACTCTCCTCCTCTCTCTTTTAGTGGTCAACTTATATCCCAGCATCACTTCCTTCAATAGGCCTTTCTTGTCTCTCTAGATTAAACCCCTCCTATGTGTGTTTCCTGCATTAGAGCTATTTGAAGTTCAAATTATCCAACAATTAAATGTCTACTTCCCCACTTGAGTTCTGAATGAAATGAGAATTAGAAAAAAGATTATAGCAGGTGGAGAAAAATACCACCTGCACTACTAATAAAGTGAATATTGGAGAATGTAGCTTACATCTGCCAGTAAATGGGCTTTCTAACCTGAACTTCAGAATTGGGGCTATCAATGCAGTTACACACAGTGATGGATGCTTGAACACAGTCTTGTCCCAACACATGGCATAGGACAGAACATGCTTTTATCAAGGAGTGGAGCAAGTGGGGGAGAATGAGAAGGAATTGGGGGTTATGCACATCCAATTTTCTTATCCTAAACTAACCTTTAAGAAAATTTACTCCTCCTCCCTATGAGACAAGCAAATGAGAAGATAGGTACAATCCAGGTTATGTTCATGGAAAATCCAGGTTAAGCTCCTTCCACATGGAAGGAAATATTATAATTAGGAAGTAAGTCCTCCCTAGCCAGCATTCTCCAGGGTAACAGAGACAATAGGATGTATGTGTATAAGCTAAACACATTCATAAAGAAATTAATTACAAGGAGTTGGCTCATGTGATTATGGAAGTGGGCAAGTCCCAAGATCAGCAGGGTGAGCCAGCAAGTGGGAGATTCAGGAAAACTGAGGGCTTATTTCTATAAAAGTTCAAAGACCTCAGGATTAGGAGAGCTGTAAGTATAGTTTTCATCTAAAGGCCAGCAGGTTGAGACCCAGAAAGAGCTTATGTTGCAGTTCAAGTTCAAAGGCAGGAAAAAACCCAGTGTCCTGGTATAAAGGATATCAGGCGGGAGAAATTATTTCTTACTCAGGGGAAGGTCAACCTTTTTGTTCTATTTAGACCTTCAACTGAATGCTTAAGGTCCACCCACATAAGGAAGGGCAAACTGCTTTATTTAGTCTATTGATTTAAATGTTAATCCCATGCAAAACCTTCCCTCACAGAAACATCCAGAATGTTTGACCAGACATCTGGTTACTGCACAGCACAATTGTATTGACACATACAATTAACAATCACAGCCCACCCCACTCCAAACAATAACAGCCGTCATATATTATCATAGTTACTTGATAGATTTCTTATTATAATTTTAACTTTGTTAGGAGAAAATTTGATTGGTTGATTACTATATTACCAGCACCAAGCAAAAGAATGACTTACGTTAGGTGCTCAATAGATATTAAGAAATAACTAAATTAATGAAAAGTTCACCAGCTCAGATTTCTTGACTGCTACAACCCTACTGTGGTATTGTATACATTAAGCTGTTATAAACCATATCATTAAATGTTAAAATAATATTAAGTTATTGTTGTGCATACAATGTGCAAGAAACTATGTAAGCATTGTATATATTGAATATATATATATATTTAAGCTTATTCAATTATCACACAACAATACTAGGGTAGGTATTACCATTATCACTATTTTACAGAATTGTGAACTAAGACATAAAGTGGTTAGTTTTCCAAAGCTGGATACTAGTAATTATAGAGAAAATCACTCTGATTTAATTCTTGCCACAAACCTAGAGAGAATGAGTGGGTCACAGATATGATTACTTTGTTTTATTTGTAAATTACCATACTCATATCAAGGACATCCTTAGTGGACTTATGTCCTGAAGACTCAGGGTTCTTTTTTCTGATTTGTCAATATCAAATTTCTGAGCCAGTCAGATGAGAACTTTATTGGTCTAGTTTACCAAGCTGATATCTCTCTATGAGACCTCTGGATGTCCAACTGGACAGCTTTCCTGTGACACAGAAAACAGTGACATAGCTGTTTCTTTCCAAGGCCCAATAAAACATTAAACTCTGAACATTTTATCTGTCTCTACAAATCTGTCTCCTCTACTATAGGACTGAATTCATTAAAGAAGAGACTGCATCTGATTAATCTCTATACCAGAAGTGTCTTATGTGGAATCCAAGACAGAGAAATTATTCTCTGTCTTATTCAATTAAATTCTGCTTGAGTGAGTGAGGCATCCATATTCTCCCATCTGAAATTGGTGTCTGGAGCTTGGGAATAGTATCCAGAGTTGGAACAGAATTTAGTTTTGTGCAAAACATACTAGTTTGGCAGGATTAAATGCATACCCTGGATTCCTTGCTCTAACAAATAAACTAATTACCATACACATAATTTAAAAGGCATATTTAATATGACAATTTATTCATCCAATGACTGATTTTTATTCCTAGTATTTTCTATGCATTGGAAGCTTATTATCGAGAGATCAAAGATGTTTACAGTTTAGGTAAGTAAATAGATAAAAATACCATATAGTTTACTATTGAGAGCTAAGATCTGGATATAGACCATAAACAAAATGATATTATTTCATTAAAGTATGTGGCAAAAGTTCCCTAGAAGAAATTAGATTGTAATTGTTTCTTAAAAGTTGATGGAATTGGATAGATTAAAGGAAGAATAAAAATTCCAAAGTGATTGGAATACATAAAGAAGAGCAAAGAAGCAGGATTCGAGTAGTGCATGAGGAAAGCCTGGTTCAAAATAAAGTTATCACTCTCATACATCACTCACACTCACACATCAGTCATACACTCTTCCACAAGCAACCACATTCCACCAAGTGTTCTCATAGCTTGTGCTACTCATTATCATAGATAATTACGTAATTTTCTTACATTCACACCATTTGAAGAAAAAATACACTTTGACTTACTATTTTAATATCATTTAGAAACAAAGTATTCTGTAAGCTGAAATCATTAAAACATACTTTTTTGGGCCGGGCGCGGTGGCTCAAGCCTGTAATCCCAGCACTTTGGGAGGCCGAGGCGGGTGGATCACAAGGTCAAGAGATCGAGACCATCCTGGTCAACATGGTGAAACCCCGTCTCTACTAATACAAAAAATTAGCTGGGCATGGTGGCGCGTGCCTGTAATCCCAGCTACTCAGGAGGCTGAGGCAGGAGAATTGCCTGAACCCAGGAGGTGGAGGTTGCGGTGAGCCGAGATCGTGCCATTGCACTCCAGCCTGGGTAACAAGAGCGAAACTCCGCCTCAAAAAAAAAAAAAAAAACAAAAAACATACTTTTTTTTGTAGGGCAGAAGAGTGGGAATTGTAGCAAAAAGGGAGCATATGTGAGTATAGAAAACAGTACTAAGTATGAATTATGAACTGGACGCTTACTATATAACCCTGGTTAAGCTTATTAACCTCTCTGAGCTTCAGTTTCCTCACTACTGTAATGAAGGAAAATTTTGGTATCTATGCATAGAGTTATAGAGATGAAATTAGATAAAAATTATGAAAAGTACCACTGGCTATCTAGAAATTGTCACTTGATGATTTGTGGCAATTAATATCATTATACTGTTTAATAACCAGTATCTCATTGCCTTCTGCTAGTAGGCATCCTCAGAAGGCAAATGCTAATTCACACTTTTCCAGTTCTCTACTTGACCAGCTGTTTGTCCTTTTCCCCACACTTGAGCTATTTAGGATGCACAGTCATTCTTCATATAAACCAAAGATCCTTTTCCAAATCCAAAACACAAAAGTAAGTAAACATCACTCTGCAACGAATTACCCAAACTATTTTTTTCTTTCAGACATTAAGTCATAAAAAAACAATGACAACAACAAAAGTTACATGGGATCATAAATTGTATAACATTCTTATCCTGTGCAGCAAGGAATTAGGAAAAAGGAAGTTTTCTAAAAGATCTAGATTCAAATGTTGTTACTTAATTGCTATTGGACTTTGGATGAAAGTATTCAAATTTTAAAATAATAAGATATCAAAGATTAAGGAAGGTTGTCGGACATGTCAATGAAAGGGAACTCAAATATTTAATTTTATTCATTACACTATATTTTCTAGAGCAAGAGTACTATGGAAATACATTATATATATATTGTACAATGTGTGTTCCAATGATGCTATTACAGTCTGAATATTTGTGACCCCTCAAAATTTATATGCTGAAATTTAATCACCAATGTAATGTTACTAAGAGATGGGGCCTTCGAGAGGTGATTAGGTCACCTCACAAAAGGTGGAGCTTTTATTAATGGAATTAGTGCCCTTACAAAAGAGGCCCTAGAGAGCTGCCTTATGTCTTCCACCATGTGACGACACAGCGAAGAGCCATCTATGAGTCAGAAAGCAGGTCCTCACCAGGCATTAAATCTACTGTTGCCTTGATCTTGAACTCCCCAGCCTTCAGAACCATAAGAAATACGTTTCTATTGTTTACAAAACATCAGTCTGATATTTTGTTACATCATCCTGAATAGGGTAAGACAGGTGCATTGACTGCTCTCTATTAGGAAGCTATTGCCGAAATTAATTTGCAATTAATAGGTATCACTTTAGATGGTTACTATTTTCAGAGTATTCCAACGGAATCCACATACCTCCTTTATAGCTTTCCTAGCTCATTAACAGTGTACAAAACAAAAACAAAAATAGGAAGATCTAAGTTTACATTGTATTTTTCTGTAATAATTTTAAAACAAGGATGTGAAAGGGAACATGCTTTCTGCTTATTCATATAGAGTGAATTGTGTTCCCCCCGCAAATTCATACATTGAGGCCCTGACTGTATTTGGAGAGAAGCTTTAAGAAGATAATTAAGACGAAATGAGATCATAAGGGTAGGAGCCTAATCCATTAGGACTGATGTTTTAATAGGAAGAGGAAGAGACACCAGAGCTCTCTCTCGGTGCACACAGAGGAAAGGACTGCTGAGGAAACAGAGAGAACGCAATCGTCTGCAAGCCAGGAAGAGAAGCCTCACCAGAAAACTGCTCTGCTGACACTTTGTTCTTGCATGTCTATCCTCAAGAATTGTGAGAAAGGAAATTCCTGTTTAAGTCACCCAGTTTACAGTATTTTTTATGGCAGCCCAAACTGACAAATACATGTATTAAAACATCTCTTGACTAGTCGTGGTGGCTCACGCCTGTAATCCTAGCACTTTGGGAGGCCGAGGCGGGTGGATCACCTGAGATCAGGAGCTCGAGACCAGCCTGGCCAACATGGTGAAACCCCATCTCTACTAAAAATACAAAAATTAGCTGGGCATGGTATCATGCGCTTGTAGTCCCAGCTACTTGGGAGTCTGGGGCAGGAGAATCCCATTACCTTCGGAGGTGGAGTTTGCAGTGAGCCGAGATCGCACTATTTCACTCCAGTCTGAGCGACAGGGTGAAACGGTATTAAAACAAAACAAAACAAAACAAAACAAAACAAAACAAAATATCTCTTAGTATAATTTTAATTGGTATATATGATGAATATCAAACCTGTTTCTATAATGTCTACTCTGTCGGTATATTTTAAAATAATGTACACTTTTATTCCACAAAGTGTAAATATTTTATGCTGCTAAAAGTTAAGAAACAGTATTTGTGAGAGAAAGTGTACAGAATTTGATATGCTTAAGAGTTAATATGCTTATTACTTGTTCATGGATTACTTCATTTCAATTGTGAATCTATCTAATGGTGAATTAAAGGTCCATTATTATAATTGCTGTTATGTTATGTTGATTTTAAATTTTGTCTAGAGCCAGTATATGACTAAAACATAGTAGATATCTTCTTAATTGTACATGATTATAATTTTAATAACTTCAATTTGACACAACATTATCTTTTCATGAATTCATTGTATAATATTTATGTTATCTTTTTTATGGAGTTTAGGCAATAAATTCCAATGCATTACATGGACCAATTTGCTTTCAGGAATTTTGTCTCTGTCTTTTTAAAGGCAAATGAACTGGCAGCCTTCCTAGTAATGTCAAGGAGACAAATGCCAACCATTCTAAGTAGATTTGCCTCATACTTCTTCAGTATATGCTTTGTCCTGAATAAGACTTATCCTTTTATAGAACAGCATTAGAGCCAATGGTTGGTATTAGACACATGTGATAATAGAATTATACCATAAGCATAACCTGAACTCTAATCAGACCTTGCACAATGGAATCCTCTGGTCTTAACCCTGAAAATTTGCTGAGGTTATTCCATTTCTAAGTACTCTAGGACTCACTGGATGGGGAATTCTGGAGTGAGGTATCCATAGCCAATCCTGTGTTTGTCCTTCTTTCTGTTTCTTTGTATTTCAATTTCATTGTTGTGGGTGCCTCTGGATCCTTCATGTACTTATATCAAAACATACTAAAAGAACACTTAAATTCCCAAACGAAAATTCACATTATTTTAGATATTCCTAGGGTATAAAATGAAAGTATTATAGAATCTGCCCAGTTCCTGGAATGTCAGTGCTCTGTTGTGTTTCTTTCAGGGCAGCCCGATAACATGTCAGGAACTGAAAATGAAGGCGTACTTGCTGTCCTTTGGATAGCCCCATGTTATCCCAATAGTTTCTCTAACGGTTCTCTTCTCTATTCAGATTCAGTTCATGTTTCAACTTCAGGCCCTGATAGTTGGTTTTCTGGACCTATTAAGACCACAGGAACTCGAGACCAGCCTGGTCTTTTCCTTAAGGCAAGGAAAAGGAAGTCGTTATGTAGGAAGTCATTCTATAGGAACACAGAATAAGGCAGTAGTTGATGTTCAGTTTAAAACTGTTCCAGAGAAAATACATGAACAAAGTATTAGTGCATCGGTTTAGGCTAGCAAAAACAAAACTGATTTTTATAAAAGGACAACAACCAGTTCTTTACCATTGGTCATCTTGGGCTATTTATAGAGAACTCCATCTTTGAGATTGTGGGTCCTAAAATAGGGGTGAAAGTTTTGCCCTGATCTACCTACTCCCACATGAGCAGCCCAAATTCACCTGACTTTTTCAGAATTTCTACTTGGCACTGGTACCCTCCAACAAGAGAATGAACATGAATCTTACTTTTGGAGTTCAATGTTCAATCAAGGTTGGAAGCAGCAGGTAGTGTAAAGGATAAGATACAACTTGAAAAGAAATCAAGCAAATAAAAAGTGGAGTGTGGGGCAGGTAAAAACTGTCTGGAAACTATAATAACATATAAACTTTCTAAGTCATTCTTTTTAACTCTTAAGAAAAGATGCATTAAAAATGCTTTATAGCAGGGATAGAAAAAAACTTTTTGTAAAAAGACAAATGGTAAATAATTTTAGGTTTTCTGGGTCATATGCTGTCTATTGCAACTACTCAACACTAACATTGTAATGCAAAATCAGCCATAAATAATATGTCAATGAATGAGTGTGGCTATGTTTTAGTAAAACTCTTTGGAGACAGAAATTTGAATTTTATATGATTTACACACACATGAAATATTTTTTTACTTTTTCTCAACCATTAAAATGTATTAAAAACAGTTTTGGCTTGCAGATCAAACAAATGGTGGTGGGTAGGATTTGTCCTAGGTAGGGCCACAGTTTCCTGACGCTGGTTTATAGGCTCATTTGATGCATACATAGCAGTCTTCCACTCCACTTCGTTATGGAGGTCTGGATAAGTGGGTAATGCTTTGAGCCTATTGTGTGAGTGGAGAAGAAAGTGTTGGGGGCCCTTATATGCTAGCAAGTGGAAATCTTTGGCCTCCAACCCACAACATACAGCTGCTCACCTGTACTGCATTATTGTTGAAACTGGAAAAGGCTATCCTCTCTGAGCAGGCAAAATAGAAAAAGGCACAGTCTCTGGACATATAAAATAGAAAAGTGAGTCTCCTCTAGACTAATAAAAATAGAAAAGATGCCTGGGTAGATTCACTGTGTCCCTTCTTCCCATGGTTGACCTTTGTGTCAGGACTGCAATTTTATGAGCAAGGAAGAAGAAAATTTCAGCTCTCACTTAGCTGTGCCACCATACTCAGGAGATCTCCCCCAAGGTTAATAAAAACTGATATGTCCAATATTCTCTTAAGAAAAAAAATTATTTTCTAGAGTGAAAGCACCTGCCTGCCTACTGTTTGTGGCACTGGGATAGGGAGGAGGGATGAAGGAATCTATGGAAGTATGAAAAGACTTGCATTTATATCCTGTTTAAATTAAACTACATCTCAGACTAAACCTCCATTGAAAGTGGAATTTCTGGGTTTCAATGAAAGACAGACTACCTTCCCTGCTGGAGGCTTTTTTCTTATGTCAGTCTGACAAACTTTAGTAGTATCCATTAGCAATTCACCTGCTCTTCTTTCCTATCTGTTTAGATCTCTTATAGGATGGTAGCTTCCCCCATTCCTGTCTTCATTGTTTACAGAAAGAGAAGCTTCTTTTTTCCTTTCTTCATATTTTAGAGACCGTGAAGAAGAAAGAAGATAAATCCAAGGGTTGAGTTTGTCATCTTGAACAGAAGAATAAGAATTTTTCTTAAAAAAAGGTAATCACAATAATTATAATGTAGATAGATTGGACCACTTTGAGAAACCTTGCTTAAGCTAACCTCTATCTTTTTCTGTCCCTCTCCCACCTACAGCATAGGGTTATGATTCAGACAGGGAGTCAGACTGTCAAGTAAACCATTCATTAGCTGTGGGAAGTTGAACACTGTTCAAAGTTTTATATATATATATAATCTTATTTAAACGTCACAAATGAAGCAGGTAATGTTGATGGTCTTCCCCACTTAGAGATGAAGAAATTAAAGTCTAGCAAGTTTGGCAAGATTAAATATACTCATGGTCGTCATACTATGTTACAATCAATATCCTATACCATATCATTACACTATACAATGATATTATCTCATCCGTTTACTGTGAGTATCAAATGGCAAATACAGGTAGCATGCTGGCACATAGTGTTCCATAAATGTCTTAGCCATCTTTTTTGTAAATGTTGTTCTAACTAGTCTAATTATTTTTATTTCTTTGTTACCGCAAAGGTCATATTTTCTAAAACAAATTAATCATCGACAGTTGGCAATGTTCACCTTTAATTTTTTAAACTGTGTTTAAGTTTTATTAACAAATTTTTGGATGGTAGGGTCATATAACATTTTTGTGTTCTTCTAAGTAAACACAGATAGAGACCTGGGCAGAGAGTAAACATTCGAATATTTGTTGATGAAATTTTGATGAACTATATGAAGTATAAAGTTTATGAGACTCCCATCTGTAGTTCTGTAGGTGGTCTGGAGTGCCAATGGATGTATCTCACATGGCATAAGTTTTCCATATGTGTCCTAACATTAACCTGAATAAAAAAAGATATATAAGTATATATGTGTATAAAATATATATTATATAAAAGTATATACACTTATATGTGAGAACATAAATATATATATACATTTAATATATAGGTGTATATATACATTTTTTATATACACACATTATATATATATATTTGTATTGCTAATGTTCTGAAGGAAGATAAATAGTGAGCTTATCTTATTTATTATTGTTTTGTACAGAGCTAAGTCCAGTACCAGTAAGGTAGTAAATACTCTGTAACATTAGTTAATGACTATAATAGAAAAAGAGTTCAATCATTTAGTATGTGACTCTAAAAGTAGAAAAGTTATTTTAAATACTGAGAATTAAGCTTCATAGTTACCACTTGCTGTTTCCCATTCTTCATTCTCCACTTTCCTCTTCCATAAATACCTTCCAAATTCTATTTTCTGCAGTATCATGGGAAGAGAAAGAGAGAGAGGTTATACTTGTTACTTTTGAAATACTTGCCCTTTTATTGATACCAAGGTCAACCTTGACAATTGGCTCCATTTTTTCATGCTTGACAAAGAAAAAAATGAATAAATAAGAAATTTCGCACACTTTAAAACTTTACTGAGATCAGTGTAAAAGAAAGTTTAGTAAAAGACAGCACTAGTAAACACTTGAAACTAAATACTGTCAGAGAGAACATTAATTAATGCTGATTAATGAATTTCTTTGAATGTCTAATTTTTACATGAAGATCAAAGTCAATTTCCCTTATTCAGCAGAACCAGATTCATCTAATTTCTCACCTTAATTAATGGATCACCCTAAAAGAAGCCAAAAAAGAAAAGATTGAATGGTAATTAAATGCTAATTTTATATGTTAAAATTATTGCAAATTACATGCAAATTGGCAAACATCATCAGTAAAGGATCTTCTCCATGAAATTCCTAGTGCCATTATTTGAATTTGCTTTATGCTGTATTCTGGGAGCATATTCAGGGCTCTGGACAGACAGAAGCCTGTCATTTCAGATACCTGGAGTTGGCTATTGTCAGGGCCAGTAGGAGCCTTGATTGATAATAGCTTGAACAGCAGTAGTGCAAAAGGAGGGAAGGAAATAGATATACCAATGTTAAGAGGTAGAAATAATAACCTTTGCTCATGAAATGAAAAAAAAAAACTCTTCTCTAAAAAGAGGGTTATGAGAGGCAGGTTCTGTAGATGGAAATAAGTCACCTTGGTTTTAAAAATTTTCAAATCAGTAATTACCACTAGAGAGAATCGGGACTACTAAAAGTAACATGAATTTTGTATTTAAAAAGCTTCACACAAGATCTCTACCACTTCCATTTCATGCTGTAGATTTTGGTAGTTAGATAGCTCTTCCAGAAAAGTCTTCATTTTGTCCATTTCTTACTGCTTCCTATTTTCTTTAGAGACTATGAAGTACCAAATACTGTCTTTGAGCAATAATTGGGTGTTGGTTACTCTCTGTCTTTCCAGATCCACTCTCTGTCCTTCAAACCCTGCTCTAGGTGCCAGGAACCAGACTTCTGTGGACTGCATTGTCTGTATTTTCTTGCCCTCTGGTTGACCAATGGAGGCACTAGTAGGAGGCTGGTGGATAGGATGAGAATGCAGTCAGAGTTTGTATTTTCCCCAGCTGCTGGTCTGTGTTCAGACAGTGGCTGTATTTTTCTCTTTAGAGTCACAGCTCCTTTTGCAGCAGAGACTCTCCCACCATTACAGCTATTGTCAGGTTTCAAGGACAAGGGCATCTCTTTGCCCCCACTCCCCAATCACAGATGGTAAAAACTTCCCAGACTACAGACAGTAAAAACTTCTGGATTGAGTTAATAATTCCTCTCCTGCCCTAGTTGGTGCCTTTAACTCTCTTCACAACTCTGTAAATAGTCCCATTATTAAATGGTCTTACTTGTCACTTCTATGTGTCCTGCAAGGACCCTTACTCAAAATGATTCACATTCTTGAAGCATGGCATCATTAATTTCTCCTTGAGATAGGTAAAGCTAATGAGTTCTGTTTTTTGAAATTTACTTTGTTAACTATATTGGGGATTCCATCTATTCTCTCCCCCTCAAATATTCCTCCTCACTTCCATCCCTCCAAGGAGACTTCTCTACCAAGTATAGTCACATTTATGCTCCTGTAGCCCTTTATACTCTAGGCTGGCAGTTAGTCCAACGTATTGTAATTAATCATTTTTGATTCGCTCTTCTTCTTAAAAGTCCCTCTGTCTTATTTGTCATTGTATTGCTAAACTTTGAATGCTGCCTAGAAAAACTGGTGCTCAGTAAATGCTTAGTGAATGAGTTAATATCTAGGTGTTGACTGAGTGTCTTATGATGCTTTGTAATAGTTGAGTCATCTTATGGTAGTATAGCATAATGGTTATGAACATGCTCTTTCAGCCAGACAATCAAGCTTGGATTCTGGTTCTACCATTTAACCTAGTAAGTGACTTTTAAGATATTTAACTTCAGTACCACAGTATCTTTATCTCTTAAATGGTGATAATAACAGTACTTGTTTAATACAGTTGTGTGAATTCAATGAGTTAAAATACATAAAGTGCTGGAGGATTCAAGATGGCCAAATAGGAACAGCTCTGGAGTGCAGTTCCCAGTGAGAACAACACAGAGGGTGAGTGATCACCACATTTCCAAACAAGTTTTTACCGCCCAAAGACCAGGAGATTCCCAGGATGAAAAGCACCATGAGTTTCCAGCACAGCTGTTTCAGCCAGCGCAGTGGGTCTCTGCACAAAAACTCACACTAATCTGGGCATCCATTTCAACTGGTGCCTGGAACACCTGGGAGACAGAGCCACCCATTCAACTGAAAAAAAGGGGGCTGAAACAGGGAGCCAGGTGATCTGGTTTGGCGGTTCCCACCCCCACAAAGACCAGCAATCTGAAACGCTCTGGATTGAGAGTTTTGCAGCAAGTGAAGCTAGACCCAGGATGGTCCAGCTCTGTAGGGGGAAGTGCGTCCACCATTACTGAGGCAGTTCAGCACTACCAAGGCAGTCCACCATTACCAAGGCAGTCTGCCATTACTGAGGCAGTTCTAACTATACCTCTGTAAACAAAACTGCAAGGAAGTTCACACAGAAGCTGGGCAGAGCCCATGGCAGCTCAGCAATGCCTCTGCTGACAGACTGTGACTAGGCTACCTCCATGCTGGTCAGGGCATCTCTGAAAAAAGGCAGCAGCACATCAGGAACTTATAAATAAAGCCACACCTTCCCAGGACAGAGCACCTGGGAAAAAAGGTGATAACGAGTTCTACTGCAGCAGACTTCAACATACTTGCCCAGAAGCTCTGAATGGAACAATGGAGCTCCCAGTACATCATTGAGCTCCTATAAGGGACAGGCTATCTCCTCAAGCAGCTCCCGATCCCTGTATATCCAAAGAGACACTTCATAAAGGAGAGCTCAGGCTGACATTTGGCGGGTATCCTTCTGGGATGAAGATAACAGAAGAAACTGGCAGCAACCCTTACTGTTCTGCAGCTGCCACAGGTGATCCCCAGGCAAGCAGAGTCTGGAGTGGACCTCCAGCAGTTCTACAGTAGAGGGGCCTGAGTGTTAGAAGAAAAACTAAAAAAACAGAAAGAAATAACTTCAACATCAACAAAAAGGACATCCACTCAGAGAACCCATCTAAAAGTCACCAACTACAAAGACCACAGGTAGATAAATCCACAAAGATGGGAAGAAACCAGTGCAAAAAGGATGAAAACACCCAAAACCAGGACACTTCTCCTCCTCCAAGGGATCACAACTCTCTACCAGCAAGGGAACAAAGCTAAATGGACAATGAGTCTGATGAATAGACAGAAACAGGCTTCAGAAGATGGGTAATAATAAACTTCTCTGAGCTAAAAGAACATGTTCTAACCCAATGCAAAGAAACTACGAACCTTGAAAAAAGGTTTGATGAAATGCTAACGTGAATAAACAGCTTAGAGAAGAATATAAATGACTTGATGGAGTTGAAAAACACAACAGGAGAACTTCTCGAAGAATATACAAGTTTCAATAGCTGAATTGACCAAGCAGAAGAAAGGATATCAGAGATTGAAGACCAACTCAAAGAAATAAAATGAGAAGGCAAGGTTAGAGAAAAAAGAGTGAAGAGAAATGAACAAAGTCTCCAAGAAATATGGGATTATGTGAAAAGACCTAATCTACATTTGATAGGTGTACCTGAATGTGATGAAGAGAATGAATCTAAGCTGGAAAACACTCTTCAGGATATTATCCAGGAGAACTTCCCCAACCTAGCAAGACAGGCCAAGATTCAAGTCCAGCAAATACAGAGAACACCAAAAAGATATTCCTCAAGAAGAGCAAACCCAAGGTACATAATCATCAGATTCACCAGGGTTGAAATGATGGAAAAAATGCTAAGAGCAGCCAGAGAGAAAGGTCAGGCTACCCACAAAGGGAATCCCATCAAACTCACAGCAGATCTCTCTGCAGAAACCCTACAAGCCAGAAGAGAGTGTGGGCCGATACTCAACATCCTTAAAGAAAAGAACTTTCAACCTAGAATCTCATATGCAACCAAACTAAGCTTCATAAGCAAAGGAGAAATAAAATCCTTTATGAACAAGCAATTGCTGAGCAATTTCATCACCACCAGGCCTGCCTTACAAGAGCTCCTGTAAGAAGCACTAAACATAGAAAGGAACAACCAGTACCAGCCACTCCAAAAAGGTACTAAATGATGAAGAGAATTACCACAATGAATAAACTGCATCAACTAACTGGCAAAACAACCAGCTAGTATCAAAATGGCAGGATCAAATTCACACATAACACTGTTAACCTTAAATGTAAATGGGCTAAATCCTCCAGTCAAAAGACATAGACTGGTAAATTGGATAAAAACTAAAAACCTATTGGTGTGCTGTACCCAGGAAAACTATCTCACATGCAAGGACACACATAGACTCAAAATAAAGGGATGGAGGAAGATTTACCAAGCAAATGGAGAGCAAAAGAAAGCAGGATTTGCAATCCTAGTCTCTGATAAAATAGACTTTAAACCAACAAAGATCAAAAGAGACAAAGAAGAGCATTACATAACAGCAAAAGGATCAATGCAACAAGAAGAGCTAACAATCCTAAATATATATGCACCCAATACTGGAGGACCCACATACATAAAGCAAGTTCTTAATGAACTACAAAGAGACTTAGACTCCCACACAATAATAGTGGGAGATTTAACCATTCCACTGTCAATTTTAGACAGCTCAATGGGACAGAAAATTAACAAGGATTTCCAGGACTTGAACTCAGATCTGGACCAAGCAAACCTAATAGATATCTATAGAACTCTCCACCCCAAATCCACAGAATATACATTCTTCACAGCACCACATCACACCTACTTTAAAATTGACCACATAATTGGAAGTAAATCACTCCTCAGTAAGTCATAACAGAACAGAAATCATAACAAACAGTCTCTCAGACCATAGTGCAATCAAATTAGAACTCAGGATTAAGAAACTAACTCAGAACCACACAACTTCATGGAAACTGAGCAACTAGCTCTTGAATGTTGGAATCAAAAGAGAGTCTGCATAGCCAAGACAATCCTACACAAAAAGAAAAAAGCTAGAGGCATCATGCTACCTGACTTCAAACTATATTACAAGGCTACAATAATCAAAACAGCATGGTACTGCTACCAAAACAGAGATATAGACCAACGGAACAGAACAGAGGCCTCGGAGGCAACACAACACATCTACAACCATCTGATCTTTGGCAAACCTTACAAAAACAAGCAATGGTGAAAGGATTCCCTGTTTAATAAATGATGTTGGGAAAACTCACTAGCCATGTGCAGAAAACAGAAACTGGACCCCTTCCTGATGCCTTACACTAAAATTAACTCCAGATGGATTAATGATTTAAACATAAGACCTAACACCATAAAAACCCTAGAAGAAAACCTAGGCAAAACCATTCAGGACATAGGCATAGGCAAGGACTTCATGACTAAAATACCAAAATCACTGGCAACAAAAGCCAAAATAGACAAATGGGGTCTAATTAAACTCCAGAGCTTCTGTACAGCAAAAGAAACAATCATTAGAGTGAATCGGCAACCAACAGAATCGGGAAAAATTTTGTGATCTACCCATCTGACAAAGGGCTAATATCTAGAATCTACAAAGAACTAAAGCAGATTTACAGAAAAAACAAACAAAACCTATTTGAAAGTGGGCAAAAGACATGAACAGACACTTTTCAAAAGAAGACATAATGAGGCCAACAAACATAAGAAAAAATGCTCATCATCACTGGTCATTAGAGAAATGCAAATCAAAACTACATTGAGATACCATCTCATGCCACACTGGAGAGGATGTGGAGAAATAGGAACACTTTTACACTGTTGGTGGGAGTGTAAATTAGTTCAACCATTGTGGAAGACAGTGTGGCAATTCCTCAAGGACCTAGAAATAGAAATTCCATTTGACCCAGCAATCCCATTACTGGGTATATATCCAACAGATTATAAACTGTTCTATTACAAAGACACTGAGGCACTATTTACAATAGCAAAGACCTGAAACCAACCCAAATGCCCATCGATGATAGACTGGACAAGGAAAATATGGCACATATACACCATGGAATACTATGCAGCCATAAAAAACAATTTGTGTCCTTTGTAGGGACATGGATGAAGCTGAAACCATCATTCTCAGCAAACTGAAACAAGAACAGAAAATCAAACACCACATGTTCTCACTCTTAGGTTGGTGTTGAACAATGAGAACACGTGGACACAGGGAGGGGAGCATCACACACTGGGGTCTGTTGCAGGAGAATAGGGGAGGGACAGCGAGGGGAAGGGAGGTTGGGGAGGGATAACATGGGGAGAAATGCCAGATATAGGTGACAGGATTATGGAGGCAGCAAACCACATTGCCATGTAGGTACCTATGCAACAATCCTTCATGTTCTGCACACGTACCCCAGAACCTAAAGTGCAATTATATATATATATACTTCAAGTATATATATATATATATATACTTGAAGTGCTTAGGTCTGTGCTTGGTACATAATAAGGCCATATCATACGTTTATGGGTTCATATATAAGACACTAGTGTGGAGAGACTTAAAATATCAAATTGAGGGTAAGCAAAGAGAAAATTTCAGAGCTAATTGGAAGCTAGACATAAATGTATCATCAAAATCTCAATTCCTCCATTAAGAGTTTTATAAATGAATAAAATCAATAATGTGGAATTGTTGGTCAAAAGCCTGATCTATTGTTAGGCTGTTAGAACCCAGCAGAAGACCTTATCTTTTGTTTGGGCAGGACTCACAAGCCACAAGGCAATAGTCATAAAATGACTCTGTAGACATTCATTTTCAGATAGCATTGTGTTGTGTTTACTAGTAGAATTTTTATAGGATATAGGATATTTTTTTAATTGATCTCCTTTTTGAGTATTTTGAGACATCTCACTTTGCTTTCCTAAATACAGATGATATTCACTATTTTTCCAGAGACTTTTGAAAATTAAAATAGAAATGTAAACAAAGCTTCTGAAATCTAATTCCTTCAACTGTAGTTATTTTATTCTGAAAATCATCTCTATCAGTGGTTAGAAGTGAAATTTCTGAAGTCAGATTTTTTAGTTTTAACTCTCTGCTCCACTTACTCAAACAAGTGGAGGTATGATCTTAGGCTGATTACTTAAATTCTGTCTTAGTTCTTTTAACTGTAAAATAAGAGTAATAACAGTATCTACTTCATAGGGCCATTATGGGGATTACACGAGGTAATCACATAATAGCTCTTAGAAAAGGGCCTGGCATAGTTTAAGTGATCAAATTGTTAATTATTATTGTTCTTTCTTTCAAATGAAAATACTCTAAGATAGCTTCACACCAACTATTGATTTGAAAAGGTAGAGGCAGTTTGTTAATGAAACATAAATTTAGTCATTTTGTTGTTATTATTTAAATATATGCTTTAGACAAGAAGAGAGATGTACTTATCTTCCCTTTCAGGATGACTGTCTAAATATATAATTTAGATCTACAAAATATTTCCAAATTATTTCTAAAAATACCTGAAGGGGTTTTAGAACTTAATATCTTAAAACTCTGGGCATTAAGATTACAAGAGGTTTAATGGCAAAGAAATTAGCCTTCTCAAAAAAAGTTCTATATTTAGTTATTTGATGGCAATGAAATTTCCATTTTTAATTTAGTTGACTGAGTGTGTGTGTATATAAAACCTAGCCAAGTGTGCCTTGGATAATGGTATGGATTCAGTTTCTGCTCTTTCATTGAACTATTTCTACATTGCCCTCTAATCCACCATTCAGACTTGTGGCACCTGGATTAGTCAAGGTAATTTCCTGGTTTCAGTGTTATAGCTGATAGACCGTTAGTATGGAGTTCTCCATTTGTGACTGCACAAATTTCAGTCTAATCTGCAGAATTTCAGCAGTTGTTCTTCTGAGGCTGCTGTGAGTCTATAGATTACAACTGTTATTGTGCAAAGCTTGGCCACTTACTAGCCTTGTGTACGTGGGTAAGTCCCTCTCCATCCCCTACCACTAAAATAAGTGTAATAATAGTACTTATCTTATAAGGACTGAAAAAATTAATACTTATAAAATCTTTAGAACATTACTCGGCACATAGGAGGTGCTATAGTTTGAATATATCCTCTCCAAATTTCAAGTATTGACACCGAATGGCCAATATGATGTTATTAAGAGACAGGGCCTTTACAAGGTGATTAGGTCATGAGGACTCCTCTTTGTGAATGGGATTAAGGTCTTTATGAAAGAAGCTTCCTACAGAATTGTCCTTTTTGGTTTTCCATTTTCTGTTCTCCTGTTAAAAGGATGCAACAAGAAGGCCCATTCCAGTGCCTTGCTGTTGGACTTTCCAGTATTCACGACTGTGAGAAATGAATTTCTAATGTTTAAAATTATCTAGTCTGTGGTATTTTGTTGTACCAGCCCAAGTGGACTGAGACAGTAAGCCTCATAGTAATATCTGTGAACTCAAATGACACAAAACAAAGATAGATACACACAGTACAGACCCTAAGCATTTGATGGCAGGAAAGTGACTGCGAGTCTTCCCAGTTTGGGGGTAATTTTAGTTCTTTGGATCTGTGAGGTATTGAACTAATAAGATTACATCGTAGAAAGATCTGTACTCATTGATTGAAGGGGCATACAAGTGACCTTAACCTACATTTGTAGGAAAGTGGACTCTGAGCTGCTTGCATAGCCAGAGTAAACATCTAAGATTTGATGTAGATAGTGTTCTAAAGGAAGTGGTCCTAAGTATTTTCAGGGCAAAAAGTCAACACAATGCCAGGGATTATAGGAAAGGAATCAGAAACAAAACAAAAGATCTGGAGAAGTGTTCATGTTTGTGGAAATGCAATGAGAAGATTCGTGTTTGTCTAAGCTCTGGTGTCATGACCCTGGGCAAATTGTTCAACCTCATTGAGTCTCAGTTGCCTCATTTGCAAAACATGTGCATTTTAGTACACATTGTACATATTGTAAGATTGTTGTGAGGATTGCAGGAGTTTGGGAGTTTGTGTACTGTGTTCATTTTATACTGAGCTAATGTACTGTTGCTATTATTCTTATTGTTGATGAGGTTCTTATATTACTATTTTAGAGAACCATGATGGTTAATTTTCTCAAATTCTTAGTGTACTGTGATAACCTTAGGGTAAAATTAAACTAAAATACTGAAAGTGTTGTATATTCCCACTACTACTGAGGAGAAGGGAAAGGCCTTGCCTTTTTCTACTGCATCCCCTACCCCATTATTAACTTATGAAACAAGCAAAAGAAAATATTTAAAAAGTCAAATTGGTAAGTTTAGCTTAAGGAGACAAAAATGTAAGGAAAAATTTGGAAAATATCTCCCAGCTTTTGGTTTTACCTATTACTACGGTAATAAGTAACAACGACTGATATAAATTTCTAAAATGTTAAAACTTTGCCTACTCTACATCACTACAATACTTAGGTATAGTTTGTTCAAATTACATAAAAGCATACTTTTGTTTAAAGGCAATCTTTCAATATTGTATCCATTTTAAAAATATATAGATTTAAAAAATAAATTCCACATCCCTGCTCAAAATTTTGCAAATTGTAACCAATTTCTGTTGCTAAAGGAGTGAAGAAATTTATAAGATTTGACTATGGAAAAAGTAATTCTTATGCAAAATTTGATAGGGGACAGAAAAAACATGGCTTGTCAAAAAGAAGGGGAAAACATCCCATCCCCAGAGGGTGGTTCTTGTAAAATATCAACCTTCCTAAGAACTAACAGTTATTGCAGAAACCCCCAAGCACTGACCAAACACTTCCACCAGCTTCAAAGGTTTAACTCATTGAATTTGCCTAACAACCTTGTGAAGTTCATTTGTTATTATACCTATGTTAAACATGAGGAATCCAAAGCAGAGAGAAGTTTAGTGATTTGCCCAAGATTGCACAGCTAGTAAATTGTGGAGATAGCAATACATAGAGTACAAACTTGTGTTATAAGAACTAAGGTCAGTTTAAGAAAGAAACTCTCTTTAATTATACCAGAACCTTAAAGTATATATAAGAAGCATTTATATGTGTGTGTGTGTATTATATAAGCATTTATATATGTATATATAAATTATATAGCATATATATGTGTGTTATATACATATATGTATGTATTGTATTTATAAAAGAGTGCGTGTGTGTGTCTGTGTGTGTGTATATGTTTAATATAAACATCTATGGAGCAAGACACTATGATTTAAATTTAATAGATGAAGAAACTTAACCTCAACTGAAATTAAATGGTTTATGGTTGCAAGGCAGAAAGCTTAAATGTGATTACTTAAAAAGAGCTGTGGAGAAGTGTACTTGGCTGCCAAGTTATAGGGTGAGGGACTAAAAATAAATGTGTTCAGCACTTACCTCTTCTAGTTCAATGCTGTCCAATTGAGCTTCAATGTTTGGGTTTTGATAGACAGACACACCTTCAGAAGCTCTCAATTTATCTAACCCAAGTTTTGAAAAATTGTTTTCAGTTTAATGATAGTAATAAAATATTAGCACAAACATACCCTAGATCATCTGAATGACCACATTATAATCAAATACTGCTGGCACCTCTTGTGTGTGTGATTGCCATTTATAGTTGCCATATAGCACGAATCTAATTACTGTGTACCAATTAGAAAGGAACAATTGTGAACCTAATCTTGAATTGACTACACAGAAAACAGAAATAATGTCACAATGCATTGGAAAAGCAAAATAGGTCAGCAGAGAAAATGATGGAAGATTTGAGTCAATACAAGAAATGTTGTAGTGCAGCCTTGCTGAACTCAGAAAACAAATGCAATAGTCATCAGGACATTTAGACATGAACATCTAATTTTACCACAGCAACTCAACCCTTCCCCAAGGAGCAATGAAGCCTAGAGGACAAGTATGTAAACTATGGAACCAGACAGTCTGGCATAAACTCTCAGCTGTGTTACTTACTTGAAGTGTGACTTTCAGAAAACTTAATTAACTTCTCCAGATAATTTTTATCATCTGGAAAACAGGGATAATGTGGATTGTTTTGTCCTTACTTCATGGGGTTGTTGTAAGGCTTACATTAGTAAATATCAAGGACAGAGAAAAACTTCTATAATGTAGCAAACCCTTAGTAAGCTTAAGATGCTAAGCAATTAAATTACATTCATATTTTAAACTGATTTATTGAAGTATAATTGACATAGGATAAAATGTACACACACACAATTTGAAAATGTTTGACATATGAATATGCCCATGAAATCATCACTGAAATTAAAATAATGAACATATCTTTCACCCCTAAAATTTTCCTCATGATTTTTATTGTGTATCTCTCCTCCTCCCTGCTGCTCCATTCCTAGGTAAGCACTACCCTGCATTCTATCTATACATCCATTTTTATTCTCTAGGACTTTTAATAAATAGAATTATATAGTACGTACTTTTTTCTGGCTTCTGTCACTTAGCATAATTATTTTGGATTATACATGTTAACAACCTGTATAATAGTTTATTCTGTTTTATTGCTAGGCATTTTCCAACTGAATGGATTTACCACAATTTGTTGATCTATTCACTTGATAACATACAAACCTTTTCCTGTTTTTTGATTATTACAAATAAAGCTGCTGTGAACACTTACATAAAAGCTTTGCAGCTGGGCGCAGTAACTCATGTCTGTAATATCAGCACTTTGGAAGGCCAAGGTGGGCAGATCATGAGGTCAAGAGATCGAGACCATGCTGGCCAACATGGTGAAACCCCCTCTCTACTAAAAATACAAAACTCAGCTGGGCATGGTGTCAGGCACTTGTAATCCCAGCTACTAGGAGGCTGAGGCAGGAGAATCACTTGAACCTGGGAGGCAGAGGTTGTAGTAAGCAGAGATCGCGCCATTACATTCCAGCCTGAGTGAGGGGAAAAAAAAGTCTTTGCATGGACATGTGCTTTCACTTTTTGAGAGATATAATAGCTAGATTATATAGTAAGCATATGTTTAGCATATTACAAAACTAAAAAACTGTTTTCCAAAGTGGTTGTATTAGTTCACTTTCTTACCAACATGTATGAGAGTTTCAGTGCTTCTACATCCTGACCACTTTGATATTACCAGTCTCTTTTATTTTAAGCACCCTAATAAGTATGTACTAATAAATCATTGTGGTTTTAACTTGCATCTTACTTATGATGAATTATGTTCAGCATCTTTTCATGTACTTAATTGTCATCCATATATCTTCTTTGTTGAAGTGCCTGTTAAAATCGTTTGACCATTTTTTTCTGTATTTTCATTTTGGAAGATTTAAAAAAATATATTATGGTGCTGGAAGCAGTGGCTCATGCCTGTAATCCTAGCACTTTGGGAAGCTGAGGCAGGTGGATCACCTGAGGTCAGAAGCTGAAGACCAGCTTGGCCAATACAGTGAAAACCCACCTCCACTAAAAATACAAAAAAGTTATCTGGCGTAGTTGAGGGTGCCTATAATCCAAGCTACTTGGGAGGCTGGGGCATGAGAGTCATTTGAACCCAGGAGACAGAGGTTGCAGTGAGCCAAGATAGCGCCATTGCACTCCAGCCTGGGCAAAAGATCAAAACTCCATCTCACACACACACACAAAAGTACACACACACACACACACACACACACACACATATAATGGATTAAAGACCTCCATCAGAAAGGAAATTTGCAAAATTTTTTAGTTTGTATCTTACATATTCATTCTCCTAACAGTGTCATTCAAAGTACAGAAATTCTTAATTTTCATGAAGTATTGAATGCCTCAATTTTTCATTTATGTATCATGCTTTTGGTGTTATATCTAAGAAAAGACACAAAGATTTGCTCCTAAGTTTACTTCCAGAAGTTTTATAATTTCAGGTTTCATATTATATGGTATGAGGTAGGATAAAAGTTCATTCTATATTTGGCTATCCAATCCTTCCAGCAGTGTTTATTGATGAGAGTTTTCCTTCCTATTGAATTGCCTTTACACCATTCTAAAAAAATTAATCATAGATATGTGAGTATATTTCTGAAATCTCTGTTCTATTGCATTGACGTATTTATCTTTATCTCAACATGCAATACTACATTGTTTTATCTATCTTAGCTTTATATGAATTCTTTAAGTTAGGTAACATTAGTTTTCCAACTTTAATCTTTTTTTTTCAAAGTTGTTTGGGTTACGCTATGTCCTCTGAATTTTTCTGTGAATTTTAGAAGGAGTTAGTTTCTACAACAAGCGTACTAGAATTTTACTGGAATATCATTAAACCTGTAGATCATTTTAAGGAGAAATTACATTTTAACAATACTGAGTCTTCCAATTCACGAATACAGTACATCTCTCTATTAATTTTGGTCTTTTATCTCTTTCAGTATATTTTGTAAGTTTAAATGTGGTGGTCTTCCACATATTTTGTCCTATTTCATTCCTAAGTATTTCTTATTTTTTACTCTATTTCAGTTTTTTTTTTTCAAATTCAGCTTTCAGTTATTCGGTAATACAATTCACTGTTGTATATTGTCCTTGTATGTCATCATTTTGCCAAAGTTTCTTTATTCTAGGAGTATTTGTATAGATTCCATTAGATTTTCTACTTCGATGATATACCCTGTGAATAAAGAGAGTTTTAGTTACTCCTTTCCAAACTGCTTTTTATTTCTTTTCCTTGTTTTACTTTCCTAGCCAGAATTTCCAGTATAAAGTTACATAGAAATGGTGAGAGCTGACATCCGTACCTTGTTCTTGATCCCAGGGGGAAAGCATTCAGTCTTTGACTACTAAGTATAATATAAACTGTAGGTTTTTTTTGTGTTCAGGAGATTTTCTCATGATGAAGACTTTTGTTGTTGTTGTTCCTAGTTTGCTGAGAGTTTCTAACAGAAATCAATGTTCAATTTTGTCAAATTCTTCTTTCTGTATATATTGAGAGGACCATGTGGGTTTTTGTTGTTGTTTTTGTTTGTTTGTTTCTTAATCTCAATGTAGTTGAATGTATTAGAGTTTAATCAGTGAAGCAGAATCACTATGAGGTCTCATAAGGGATTTATCATAAAAACTTGACCTTATGAAACTTGAGTATCTAATTATGTAGTCTCTTGTGAGTCTTCATGCCTAAGGTTGAAGCTTAAAGTCTGCAAGGCAAGCAGTTAACAAGGAAATGTGGGCCAGGCATGGTGACTCACACCTGTAATCCCAGCACTTTGGGAGGCTGAAGCAGGAAGATCACCTGAGGTAAGAAGTTTGAAACCAGCCTGCCCAACATGATAAAATCCCATCTTTACTAAAAATACAAAAATTAGCCAGGGTGTGGTGGTGGGCCCCTGTAATCCCAGCTACTAGGGAGGTTCAGGCATGAGAATCTCTTGAACCCGGGAAGCGGAGGCTGCAGTCAGCCGAGACTGTGCCACTGCACTCCAGCCTGGGTGATGGAGTCAGTCTCTATCAAAAAAAATGTGGATTTTAGAAGGGTTAGGTGCAACCCACAAGCCTGAGCTGGAAGCCTTGGAGAGAGACTGAAACTCATATCACTTGTGGTTGTATCTAAGCTGAAAGCACAGGTTTCCTGCTAGAGAGGCTGGCATCCTTCATCATGGACCTAAACATACACCTGCCCCAAGACTAAGAGAAGCTGAAGGAGGGTTCATGTGAAGTGGTGTAGTTGCAGGCCCAGCTGCTGCCCCAGAGCAGGTTGGTGAACCAGCAGATAAACAGCAATATGAGCTACAACATGGCTGCTACTTTAGCTACCTGTCCTCTAATGTTCACAAGTCCCCTTGGGGGTCCACTTTCACAAAAAACATACAAAGACAAGATTCTTGGAAACGTTTCAGACTAGACAAGTTGACATGTGGCAAACACTCTGCAGTGGTTTACACTGATTGATTTTCAAGTATTATACCAACTTTGTGCAGGTCCTTCAGGAGGAATTTCGGAAGAAGACATTGTTATCATAGGTGATAACAGCTCCATCGAGTTACTGCCCCTGAATAACTTCCAGTGGGACAAGACGTGGAGGTGGGAGACAGAGAGACTGATGATCCTGACCGTGTGTAGGCCTAGCCAGTGTTTGTGTTTGTGTCTTAGTTTTTAACAAAAATGTTTAAAAAGTGAAAATAAATGTTTAAAACAGAAAAAAAGTTTATAGAATAATGTCACAAAGAAAATATTTTTGTACATTGTGCAAATCACAGTGAGCTTGGGTTTTAAGCTATATACTATTACAAAATCATCAAAAAGATTTTTAAAAGTTTATAAAGTAGGCCAGGCGAGGTGGCTCACGCCTGTAATCTCAGCACTTTGGGAGGCTGAAGTAGGTGGATCATGAGGTCGGGAGTTCGAGACCAGCCTGACCAACATGGTGAAACCCTGTCTCTACCAAAAATACAAAAATTCGCAGGGCGTGTTGGCAGGTGCCTGTAATCCCAGCTGCTCTGGAGGCTGAGGCAGGAGAATAATTTGAACCCAGGAGGCAGAGGTTGCAGTGAGCTGAAATCATGCCACTGCACTCTAGCCTGAGCGACAGAGTGAGACTCCATCTCAAAAAGTTTATAAAGTAAAAATGTTACAGTAAACAGAGGTTAATTTATTATTGAAGATAGAAATTTTTTTTTTTTTAGAGATTTAGTGTAGACTAAGTATACACTGTTTATAAAGACCATAGTAGTATACGGTAATATCCTAAGTTCACCTTCACTCACTGCTCTTTCACTGACTTATTCAAAGCAACTTCCAATCCACTAGGCTCCATTTATGGTAAGTGCCCTATAGAGTTTTACTATTTTTATCTTTTATACCATATTTTTACAGTACCTTTTCTATGTTTAGACACACAAATACTTACCATTATGTTACACTGGCTACAATATTCAGCATAGTAACATACCATACAGGTTTGTAGTCTAGGAGCAATAGGGTGTGCCATATAGCCTAGGTATGTAGTAGGCTATCCCATCTAAGTTTGTGCAAGTACAATCTATCATGTTCACACAATGACAAAATTGTCTAATGATGCATTTCTCAGAATGTATCTCTGTTGTTAAGCAGTGCTTGACTGTATCTGGAGAGGCTGAAGAGGGACTGAGAGTGTTCCTCCATTGGATATATCTCCCCTCTCTGTACTCTTTGAAAAATACAAATTCCTTAGTTGAGGAAAAAAACTTAACTTGACCTAGTGAAATTTTTAGATTACAGGAAGATTAAGAACACAGTTATGGGATGCAAAAACAAAACTAAAAGTGGGCAAAGGATATGAACAGACACATCTCAAAAGAAGGCATATATGTAGCCAACAAGCATATGAACAAAATGCTCATCGTCGCTAATCATTAGAGAAATTCAAGTCAAAACCACAGTGAGATACCATCTCACACTAGTCATAATGCCTATTATTGAAAAGTCAAAAACAGCAGATGCTGGTAAGGCTGCAGAGAAAGGGGAATGCTTATACACTTCTGGGAACGTAAATTGGTTCAGCACTGTGGACAGCAGTTTGGCAATTTCTCAAATAACTTAAAACAGAAGTAATTAAAACTTAAAACTAGACTAAATGCTAGAGGACTATTATCACCAAAGAACACTTCAAAGGTCAGAAGAGCTGACTGTCTTCTTAAATTTGCAGGCATCATTGTAAAGACACAATCCCTTTATTGGGTATTTACCCAAATATATATAAATTGTTCTACGGTAAGACACATTCATATGGATGTTATTGCAGCACTATTCACAATAGGAAAGACATGGAATCAACCTAAATGCCCATCAAGGATAAAGAAAATGTGGAACATATACAAAGGGAATAAAAAAGAATGAGATAATGTTCTTTGCAGCAACATGCAAGGAACTGGAGGCTATAATAATCCTAAGCAAACTGATGCAGTAATAGAAAACCAAACACTATGTTCTCACTCTAAGTGGGAGCTAAACATTGAGTACACGTGGGCACAAAGAAAGGAATAACAGACATCAGGACATACTTGAGGGTTGAAGGTGGGATGAGGGCGGGGATCAAAAAACTACCAGTTGAGTACTATGCTTATTACTTGGGTGACAAAATAATATATACACCAAACCTCCATGACACACAATTTATCTATAGAACAAACTTGTATATGTACACCTAAAACTAAAAGTTTAAAAAATATGTTGCAATAGGAACTACTAGAATATCTGTGTCATCATAAAATGAACATGTTGAAGCCCTAATCCCCATTGTGATGGTATTTGGAGGTGGCATCTTGGGAAGTAATTAGATCATGAGAGTGGAGCCCTCAAGTCAGGACCTTACAACAAGAGACACAAGAGACATGATCTCTCTACCATGTGAGCATATAGCAAGACGCTGTTTCTCTGCAAACCAAAAAGTGTTTCCTCACCAGAAGCTAAACCGGGCAGCACCTTGATCTTGAAATTCCCAGCCTTCAAAATTGTGAGAAATAATTTTTTTGCTGTATAAACCATCCACCCATATATATATATATATATATATATATATATATATAGTATTATACACACACACACACACATATATATGGTATTTTTGGTATAGCATCCTAAACTAAGTCACTTTTCAAATAATTATGTGGTACTTTTAGGTGACAGACACTGCTCTAGGCACTTGAATACATTAGTGAAGAAAGACAAAAATCTCTGTTTTCAAGGAATTTATATTCCCATATTATAGGTGGAGAAAGCAGATAATGAATAACATAAATAATAAGTAGACTATCTAATTAAAAAAACAGCAAAATATAATCATCACTGACCACATGTGAATATTTAAATTAATTAAAAGTAAAAATTCAGTTCCTGGGACACATTAGCCACATTTTCATTGTTCAATAGCCATGTATGGCTAGGGGCTATCACATTGGACAGAATAGAACTAATACATTAAAGGTGATAAGTGGAATAAAATATCCTATATTAAATATAGTCATCATCTGTTGCTGTATAATAAACTATCCCAAAACTTGCATCTTAAAATAACATACATTTATTATCTCACACAGTTTCAGAAGGTCAGAAATCTGGGAGTAGTTTTCCTGAGTGGTTCTGGCTCGGGGTCCCTTATGAGGTTATAGCCAAGTTACCAGTCAGGGCTGTAGTCATCTGAAGCTCATTCACCTGACTGTTGGCAGCAGGTTTTATTATCTCATCACATGAGCCTTTCCATAGGGATGCTCAGGACATACCAGGGGGCATCACCCAGAGAAAGTGATGTGAGAGGGAGGAAAAGCCACATTCTTTTGGTAACCTAGTCTCAAAAGTGACATTCTATCATTTTTGCCACATTCTATTCACTAGAAGAGAATCACTAAGTCCAGACACACTCATGGAAGGAGAATGAAGCTCCTGCTCTTGAGGAGAAGAGTACTAAAGAATGTCGGGAGATATCTTTGAGACAATCACAACCAGAGTATGGAGAACTGAGAGTGCCTGGTCCAGGGGTTAGAGGGAAGAAGGAAGCAAGATGAAGTACTCTTATAAATAAGGTGGTTATAGGATGTCTCATTGAGAGATGACAGTTGAACAAAGACTTGAAGTGACAGACCAGAGATAACCCACTGAGTCTTTTCCACTACTACCCATCATTCCCTGAGAAATCCACAAAGATATGAAAACTTCCATTTTAAACATTAAAAATAACTTACGACCTAAGACTAAGGCATCATGTTCCTTTTGTGAAGATTCCCTCTAAGTAGAATTCTTAAAATAATTCCTTATGATTATTTGCATATAAAACAAGTAACTACCCAATGTTTTTGGAGAATCCCTAAATGCAGGAAAGAAAGAAAGAGAGGAAGAGAGAAAGAGAGAAAGAGAGAGAAAGAAAGAAAGAAAGAGAGAAAGAGAGAGAGAGGGAGAAAGAGAAAGAGAGAAAGAGAAAAAAAGGAAGGAAGGAAGAGAGAAAGAAAGAGAAAAACCTAAATCAAATAGCTTCAGCTTGAGGTGTGAGATACTTCATTTAGTCTTTTGAATTAAACATACTTACAGATTTATATCCCAGCAGACTTAGAGATATCTATATATATGTTTTCTTAGTATGGGTTTAGATTGCCCTGTATCAGAAAGTTATCTCAGGAAATAATGTTTTCTGGATGAAGCATTTGCTCAGAGGAGATATAGAGGAGCGAAGAATTACAGCAGGAAGGGTATGCCAGTCTCATTTTTGCTTCACCTTATTCTGGAAGAAAGTTTGTGAAAAACGAGAGGACTTGATGCAGCATAATCTGAATAGAAAATCAAATGATACAGATGCAGGAAATGTCTTCTTATAAATATTCTAAGATAAGATGCCAGAGCATCCCCTTTCATTATCTCATCACATGAGGCTCTCGATAGGGCTGCTTATAACATACTAGGCGGAATTGATAGGCCTTGGGCTTGAGGAAAAAAATCCTCCCTTCATTTGCTGAGATTAGGGCTTAGTTTAACCTGGGCTCTAATTGCATTAATTTCAGAGATGGCAGTGAGCTGTGGAGGAGGCAAAGAGTTGGTTTAAGAAGGGGTTCTTTCACCTGTAAGGTCTAAGAAAAGCAACTTTTAGAAGTGACATCAGCAAGTTAGAGGAACAGGATCTCTCTGGCTTCACTCTCCCATATAGAAATACAGCTCAAAACTATCCACAGGCAAGAATACCATCCTCAATATCCTAGAACTCAGGAGTTAGGCTGAGATACCCCTTTGGACTGCAGAACAACAACAACAACAAAAACAAAAACAAAAACAAAAAAAATATTATTGAATAGAAAGAGGAATGGTTTTCCTTCACTACCACCCTTCCCCAAAGGCAGCACAGCACCACACCACAGAGAGTTCCTCTTGACCCACTGTTTCTATAGTGGGGAAAGTGAGTAGGAGGTGACCATTCAGCTTGAGCACCATTCTAGGACCCCTCATAGGAGGCTCACTCTAGTCTCATCCCACAGGAAACACTGGGAGTGCCAGTAGAGCTGTACAACCTGTGGTCAGTTAGAAACAATGATCTGGGGTGGGGTTCACAGTAACATGAATCTTAGTGGTTGCTCTGCATTCTGTCCAGTAAAGGCACCACAACAGAAAAACTAGCCAAAAGCATCATGTGGCATGAAGCATGGTTGGTCTAGTCCACAGGTCTTCCAGGCTTGAATCCCTAGCCAACTTTTTTATAGGGCCTGGGTACTCCAGGTAAATCTTCCCCAGACTGGGAAGCAAATGAAAATGAGCAATTAAGTTCCAGTGCTCACATTAAGTCTTTTGCATACTGGGAAGCCACTGTAGGTCAGCAATTGCTTGTAAGAAGAGGATCTGGTCCTACTAAATCTCAGTGGTAGAGAATATTGCCCAGCCAGGGAAGACAATCTACAGCTTTTTCCTATGAGAAACAATCACATAGCCCAGCCAGCAGAAGCAAAGCATAACCTTTGGTTTTACTGGACCCATGGAGCACAGCCAGCAATATAATTTGACCTCAGAGCACAGGATTCAACCCAGGCCAGCTAGAGAACTAGATACCCCGTTCTGCACGTCCAGTATTGCTACCAGCTAGTCCATCTAGAATCGCAAGCTAGACTAAATATTAAAGGTCTATTGCCACCAAAGAATACCTGCAAAGGTTGCAAGCGCTGGCTGTCTTCTTAAATTTGCAGACATCATTGTAAGGACACACGAATTATGAAAAATCAGGAAAATGAGAGGAAGAAAGAAATAAGTGGCCTAAAAACAACCAGAAAGCAAATTACAAAATGGCAGTAGCAAGTCTACATCTATCAAAAATCATAGTCTTCAATCAAAAGACAGACTGGCTGAATGGATTAAAATAAATGATCCGACTGTATGATGCCTACAAAAGACATATTTTATTAGTAACATCACTGACTGAAAGTGAAAAGATGGAAAAACGTTTTCCACACAAATGGAAACTGAGAAAGAGCAGAAGTAGTTCTACTTATATCAGACAAAATAGACTTTAAGCCAAAAACTAGAAAAAGAGAAAAAGGTCATTACATAATGATAAAATGAGTTAATTCATGAAGAAAATGTAACAATTGTAAATATGTATTTATCCAACATTGGAGAATCCAAATGCATAAAGCAATTCTGAAATAATCTGAAAAGAGAAATAGACCCCAATACTATAATAGCAAGGTATCTCCAAACTGCACCATCAATAATAGATCATTTAGACAAAGAAAAATATATATCAACAAAGAAACATTGGGTTTCAATATGCTATAGATCAAATGGATATAACAGACACTCATAGAACATTTTATCCATTACCAGCAGAAAGCATATTCTTCTCAAGTGCACACAAAACATTCTCCAGGATAGATCATATCTATCCTAAGCCACAAAACAGATCTTAACCAATTTAAGATAATTGAAATTATATCAAGTATCTTTTCAGATAACAATGGTATAAAACTAGAAATCAGTAACAAGAGAAATTCTGGAAAATTCACAAAGATGTGGAAATTAAATGACATCCTCCTAAACAATGTGTCACAGAGGAAATAAAAAAGAAAATCAAGGAACACCATAAAACAAACAAAAATAGAAACGCGACATACTAAAATTTATGGGATATAACAAAAGCAGTCCTAAGAGGTAAATTATAGCAATAAATGCCTATATCAAAAAAGAAGAAAGATCACAAATAATCTAATGGTACACCCCAAGGAACTAGAAGAAAAAAGAAGCAACTAAGCCTAAAGTTAGCAAAAGAAAGGAAATAGCAAATATCAGAAGAGAAATAAATAAAATAGATACTAGAAAAATCATAGAAACATTTATAAAGCTAATGGTTGTATTTTTAGAAAGATAAAATTGACAAACCCTTAGTTAAACCAGAAAAAAAAATAAAACTACTCATATTAGATCAGAAATGAAAGAGGAGACATTATAATAGAAACTACCGAAATACAAAATACAAAGGATTATGAGAAACTACTATAAGCAATTATATGCCAACAAATTGAATAACCTATAAGAACTGGGTATATTTTCAGAAACACAACTTACCAAGACTGAAACATGAAAAAATAGAAAATTTGAACAGACCAATAATAAATAAGGAGAATTAGTGGATAATAAAAAAGTCTCTCACCAAAGAAAAGCCCAGGAGCAGATGGCTTCACTGTTGCATTCTACCAAATGTGTAAAAACATACCAATACAAATTCTTCTCCAACCCTCCACAAGTATTAAAGTAGAGGAAATACTTTCAAACTCATTTTATGAGGCTAGCATTACCCTGATACCAAAGCCAGAATACAAGAAGAGAATATTAGAGGTCAATATTCTGGTGAGCATAGATTCAAGATTTCTCAACAAAATATTAGCGAACTCAATTCAAGAATACAATAAAAGTATCATTCACCATGACCTAATGGAATTATTCCTGGGATGCAAGGATGCTTCAACATATACAAATCAATCAATGTGATATCCCACATTAACAAATGAAGGATGAAAATACAATGATTATCTCAATAGATGCAGAAAAAAACATTTGACAGTCTTCAACACCTTTTCATGGTAAAAATTGTCAACAGATTAAGTATAGAATGAATGTATCTCAACACAATAAAGGCCATATGTGATAAACCTGTAGTTATAAATCATTCTATTGTAAGGACACATGCATAAGTATGTTCATAGTGGCATTGTTTACAGTAGCAAAACCTGGAACCAACCCAAATGCCCATGGATGGTAGACTAGACAAGGAAAATGTGGCACATATCCACCATGGAATACTATGCAGGCCTAAGAAATGATGAGTTTGTGTCCTTTGTAGGGACATGGATGAATCTGAAAACCATCATTCCCAGCAAACTGACACAAGAACAGAAAATCAAACACTGCATGTTCTCACTCATAGGCGGGTGTTGAACAATGAGAACACATGGACACAAGGAGAGGAGCATCACACACTGAGTCTGTTGTCGGGGGCCAAGGAAGGGACAGTGCGGGGGTGGGGAGGTCAGGGAGGGATAACATGGGGAGAAATACCAGATGTAGGTGACAGGGGAATGGAGGCAGTAAACCAGATTGCCATGTGTGTACCTACGCAACAATTCTGCATGATCTACACATGTACCCCAGAACCTAAAGTAAAATAAAAAAAAAAATTTAAAAAGACCTGTAGCTAACATTCTCAATGGTAAAAATTGGATAGTTTTTCTTCTAAGACCAGGGACAGGGGAATAAATTCCACTATCACCACTTCTTTTTAATATTATGCTGTTAGTCCCAGTTGGAGCAATTAGTCAAAGGAAAAATAAAATAAAATCTATCCTAATAGGAAAGAAAGAGGTGAAATTATCCCTATTTGCTAATATCATGATCTCATATATGAAAAATTCTAAGCACCACAAAAAAAAGTGTTAGAACTGATAAATGAATTCATTAAAATTACAGGATACAAAATAAACATTAAAAAATCAGAAGCATTTCTATATACTAATAAACTATCTGGAAAAGATATTAAGAAAACAACATTTACAAGAGCAACAAAAAATTAAACACTTAGGTGCAAATTAAAATACCTGTATATCCTCTATACAAAAACTACAAAGTCCTGATAGAATAAATTGAAGAAAGCACAAGAAAAGGAAAGATATTCCATGCTCATGGGTTAGAGATATTAATATTGTAAAAATGTCCATACTATGTAAAACAATCTACAGATTCCATGCAACTTCTACGAAAATTTCAATTTCATTTTTCACAGAAACAGAAAAAATACTCTTAAATGTATATGGAACCACAAAAAATATCCAAAACAATCTTGAACAAAAAGTATAAATTTGTAGGCATCACATTTTCAGATTACAATGAAATTATTGTAATTAAGATAGCATAGTACTGGCATAAAAACAAACACATTGACTAGTAGGACAGGATAGAAAACCCAGAAGTAAACTCAAGCATTTATAGTCAGCTGATTTTTTTCCTTCTTTTTTTTTTTGAGATGGAGTTTTGCTTTTGTCGCCCAGGCTGGAGTGCAATAGTGTGATCTTGGCTCACTGCAACCTCCGCCTCCTGGGTTCAATTGATTCTCCTGAGCTGATTTTTATTGTTTATTTATCTGCTTATTAGAGGCAGAGTCTCACTATGTTGCCCAGGCTGGTCTCAAACTCCTGGGCTCAAGCAATTGTCAACCCCTCGAGTAGCTGGGATTACAGGCATGTGCCACCATGCCTGGCACTGGTCAGCTGATGTTTGACAAGGGTGCCAGGAACACGCAATGAGGAAAGCACAATCTCTTTAAATAAATGGTGTTGGGAAAGCTGGCTATCTATAGTCAGAAGAATGAAACTGGATACTTATATATTATGCCATATACACCTTCCTTTTGAAGGTTCTAGGAAGAGGACTTGTTTCTTTGCCTTTCCCAGCTTCTAGAAGGGCCCATATTCCTTGGTTAAGGGTCCCACATGACTCCAATCTTCACCCCCATCATCACATTTCCTTTCCTGACCCTGTTCTACGTTCCTCTTATAAGGACCCTTGTGATTACATCAGACTCAACCATGTAATTCAGGATAATCTCCCCATTTTTACATCCTTAACTAATCTCATCTGCAAATCCCTTTGGTATGTAAGGTAACATTCACAGGTTCTGGGAATTAGGATGCAGACATCTTTGGAAGGGTCATTATCCACACTACTATGGAGGACTTGTAAATGGAAGATATGGCATACAACAAATATAAAATAAAGAATAACAAGTGTTATTAACTCTTGTCACTCTTGAATTCTTATTCTTTGGGATTGGTTAACTCCAAATTTAACAAAAGCCAATAATACAATATAGCTATTTAAAAAAATCATTATCATAGAAATTAATAATTTTTAAGGCCTCGAGTCTCTAGTATAACCACATTCTCTTTCTTAGTGCACAGCTCTATTATCAGCTCAAACAAATGTTCTTCCATTTAATTTATTAGTTTTGTTTATTACACTCCTCTCTCAGGAGTTTGACACTAATTAGCAGATGTAGCTTCCTACTGACTCTGCCTACTCTCCTTGATACTTATTTCAGGTTGTCAGTCTTTGTGACCCTGCTTGTTGCTATCAGGAACACAACATGAGAGATTAAAGGATTGTTCCAATTTGCTTGGAAGTACTGGCTTTCTTATTTAGTCACCAAATCCAATGTATTTGGTCAGTTTTTCTCTCCCACAAGCCTTCTTACATTCTACCAAAAAAAAGAAAAGTCTACAATCCATATTCCTTGCCTGCGCCAACACACCTTAGCATTTCTGAGTATGCAGTAGATACTTACACAGCTTAGGCCTTCATTCACTGGGATCATCAGAGAGAGGAAACAGTTTTGAGCCTGGGTTTTACAAGCAGATAGAATTTTAATAGGTTTAGTTAAGGGGAATGAAATCTAAGATCAAATACAAAGTCTCAAAAGTTTGGATCATATTTATGAAATAGAAAGAAATTCACTTGGATTAGAACCTTTTTCACATTTTCAATGTTTCTGAGATGAAATTAGATAATATCACAGGAGAATCTTATTTGATAAACTATCATTTTGTCATTGTGGCTTTTGTGTATTTATGGGCTTAACCTGTCTGAAACATAAAGCTGCTAAAACTATTCTTTATGCAGATAGAAGTATAATATCATTATTGTTGGGAAACTTACCTGCTGTGCTTATAAATGCTCTTGTTGACTGCCCCTGGGAGGTTCATTATGATAAGTTGATTAAGTTTGTGAACTTTTTGGTGCATAAATGAGAATCACTGCTGAATAAAGATATTTTCTACTTTCTTTCATAAAGAAGCTTTTTTTTTTTTTTTTTTTTTTTTGCTTAAACAATGGTGACCCAATCATTAAAGAGAAGCCTATGACTTGCACAAAGAAAGCCTATTTTTCTTTCTCTTATTTCAGATTTGATGATAGCTCCTTCTCTTAGGTAACTTCTCTAAGTTAAAAAAACAAATTAAACTATTTCTATAATTATATCAAGTAGATCATATTTCTCAATTGAGCCATTTACAAAATGCTCTAAAAGAGATCTGCTTTTTAAAAAATTGAAAATTAAGATCCTTGTCACAGATTTAATGTATATCTATCATAAGTGGCAAACTGGAGGCCAATGGGCCAAATTTAGCCAGCTGATATGCTTGTTTTTTTCAATAGAACATTTAAAATGTCTGAAAATTTCACAAAAGTTTAGGTAATCTGTCTTCTTAGATAATGGGAGGACTCGAATTCCTGCATGGCATTAACTGGATGAAGCGAATGAGTGACATCCCATTGTGCCCACCCACATGCTTCCTAGTCTTCTGTCCAGCCCATGCTTCCCCATCTTCTGTCCAGCCCTCTTCATGCCTTTAAGTTTTGTTTTGCTCCTGGCTACTGGAGGCATTTGACATTGTAATCTGATTTCTATACCTGATAATGTTGGGATTTTATTGTTTAACATTTTTGTAACTTAAAGCAGTCAAAGTAAGTGCCATATCTCATGTTTTGCAAGAAAAGACTTATCAAGCCATAGATAAATCCTTTTGTAGCCTTCTCAAAAACCTGTAAGAGTCTCTTTCATCCTACTCCCCACACTGCTCTTCATTTGAACCTTCCTCTCAGATGTCTCATAGAGTGGTAAGGAAATATCAGAGACAAGATTCCCAAGACTACGTATTTGTTTGCTGATTGTAGAAAGATGATGAGAGAACGTATGTTTCACTCAATTTCATCATGCCACTGGAGAAAAAAACTGTCCAATGAAAGCAAATAGATTTTTTTGCTTTTAATCAGAAAAAGAAAAAATAATAATTTGACTTTTGGAATTACAATTTACTTAAGGGTTACAGAACCCTTTTTACATTCAGCTTTCATCAGTAAAATTGAGCTGATAATATCTAAGTCCTAGTGTTGTTGTGAGGCTTCTATAAAGTCTATTGTAAGAGGTGAGCACGGAAAAGGTGAATAATTGGAATCAAGTTACTATAATTTGAGCTAGGTACTTGCCTCTAACCTCCAACTTTTATAAACAGCAACAGTTGCCAAGAGCTGAACTTAGACACATTGCAGTGTTAAAAAATGCTTTTTGATTACTAGCCCCAACCTTACACGAACTCAACCATCTGCTTTCTTTACACCTGTACCATAAACTCCAGCATAGCTAGAAAAAAAAAATCATGTAACTGGCCAGATTTCACTTCAAATTTTGATTGCTGTATTTAAATGGGAGCCGAATGCGATCTAGAAATCCTACCATAGTTTTCCATTTGGCTTGTTTTCCATTTTTTTGCAGAGATCATTTCATAATTTCTCAGTTTTCAAAATTACCACCCCTGTGTCCTGCTTGCTTACAGCTGATGTTCATGCCTCATGCTTCATTGACAAAAGACAATTAGTGTGCCAGAAGCTGCTCATATTCCCATCAATAAATCTACAGGACACATATTTTTTTCTACCCTCCCTCTTGTTCCAGTCCCCATCACAGGCTAAATTTGTCATATTAGCCTTGTTCTGCACTCTAAAGTACTCTGACTCTTGATTATTCTCTCTGTATTCTCATAAACCCTCTCCCTCTCATCCAGATGTTATCTTTATGCGTACAAATACACTTCATTTCAAAAAACTTATCTTGTGACATTATATTCCCTTTCAACTGCTGCCCCATCCTCTGTTCTCACCTCATTCCAAATTATACTTCTGTAAAGTTATTTCCGCATGCTGTGATATGTTTGGCTGTGCCTCCACCCGAATCTCATCTTGAATTGTAATCCCCACATGTCGTTGGGGGACCTGGTGGGAGGTAATTGAATCATGATGGTGGTTACCTCCATGCTGTTCTGGTGATAGTGAGTTCTTAAGAGATCTGAGGGTTTTATAAGGGGCTTTCCCCCACCTTCTCCAATTCTTTTTCTTCTTGCCATCATGTGAAGAAGGAGGTGTTTGCTTCCCCACCCCCAGCATGATTATAAGTTGCCTAAGACCTCCCTAGGCATGCTGAACTGTGAGTCAATTAAACCTCTTTCCTTTATAATTTACCCAGTCTTGGACATATCTTTATTAGCAGCATGAGAATGGACTAATAGATGCCATGTTCACTCCTAACATCCCAGTCATTCAACTCATTCCAATTTGGTACCAACCCCCTTCATTGGAATAGCTTTTGTTAACCCAACGAAAGATTCCCATTCGGCCTAATTAAAAAGATAATTATATATCTGGTTCCAAATGTAATATGCATATGAATCACCTGGGGATATTTTTTAAATGGAGGTTCAGATTCAGTAGACTTCAACTGGTACCCAAGATTCTGCATTGCTAATAATGTCCCACCTTTTCATCTGTGGGCCAATCTTTGAGCAGCAAGTACATTCAGACTTTGTTCTTTGTTGTTGTTGTTTGTCTTTTGGAGCTTTTTTTTTTCTTGGTTACTTCCCCCTGCCAATTTTTCTTCTTTGTATTTTGCATGTGAGAGTCTTTGTATCTTGCATGTCTTATTTAAAAATGGTCCTCCTCAAAAAGCCCTTTTTAGACAATTCATCTAGAATGAATGCTTGATATATTTTTCTGATAGCATTCTATCTTTTTCATTATATTCTTTTTGTTTGTTTTCTTGTTTTTTGTTGACTTCCCCACTAGACTGTAAGCTCCTGGGCATGAGGAGCATTTCTTAATAATTCACCACTCTAGCATAAAGCTAGGCATATGGTAGAAGCTTAGTAAATACTGATGTATGAATAACAGTCTAGGTAATACTACAAATTTATGCTCCTTGAGTTCAAATTGAAGGTTGAAAATCTTCAAAAGTACATTTGCTGATCTTTGTGTTTTTTTCACCTGAACTCATTACTGTGTTGTATTTCCTCCTCCTGTCTTCAAACATTTACCTCCCATAACTTTCCTGTTTCACTTTCCACTTGGTGATGCTTTAAAGTCAAACCAGAGGTAGCTCCCAACTGTTCCTGGAAGACTTCTCAACTAATACAGCCCAGTGGCTTCTACTTATTCAAACTTTTGTACTGTTTCTACCACTTGTGGGAGTTCAGCATATAATACCTCAAATAGGCCAGTGTTTTCCTTGTGTTAGGAAATGAAGAGGATTAGGTTGGTGTAAAAGTAATTGTGATTTTTGCCACTATTTTTAATAACTAATAGGTTGGTGCAAAAGTAATTGCAGTGCAATTTGGTTGGCACAATGCACCAACCTAATAGTTATTAAAAGTAGTGGCAAAAATTGCAATTACTTTTGCACCAACCGAATCCTCTTCATCCTTAAAGAAATAGTAATTTCCTGAAGTTCAAGGTCAATATCAAGATACTGGTGATAATTTACTAAATACCAATGCTTTACATAAAGAGCTTGTAATCCTCAGAATATTTCTTGTAACTTATTGTGCTGATTTTAAAAACAAAGAAAATGTGGTCCAAGATATTGATTCCCCAAGGTCACCTGGCAAAAAGTGGGAGACTGTGAGCACAAAACCAGTGCTCCTTCCACCATAACGCCTGTTCCAATTAACCCAGGCCACCTTTCTCCTACATAGCGATCTCCAGCACCTAGCATGACTCCCTCATAGTATAAAGGTTCAGTGGCTTAACAAAAATCCTGGTTCATATCTTCTCTGGAGCATGAACCAGAAGGAAACTAAAATAACTAGAAACTCCCATGGCCCATCCTATTTCCCAGAGGTATCTATGCTAAACTGTATGTGTCCTCAAGAACCCACTGAGATTTTTATATTGTCATTTTTGTAATCCCACATCTTAGGCAGTGAAAGGAAACTTACGAAATCTTTTTTTTGAAAGAAAATATAGTGAAAGCGCTTACAAGTTTTCTCATTTTTATGGCAGTTATTGGAGAATATCTTGTTTGACAGATAGTTAAATCTTAGAGGAATTTAGAAATAAATACACAATAATAATTGTCCCCCTTAGAATTTCATGAATTTTGCCTCTGGAAATAAAAAGAAACACTCTTGAAATAAAGGCCATAATGAGAAAGAAAAAAGTATTTCTTCTCAGAGGAGAGCAGGTAAGCAATTTAGTCCCTGAAGTGGAAAGAGAGGTGGAAACAGGGCTCCTTGTGCTTTCAAATCCCTTCTGAGTATTGTAAGGTTTTATTTAATGGAGCAGCCAAACCCTCAAACTTTTCAGTAAACTCTGAAATTAAGCACACAGTTGGGAAGTATATTCTACCCAGCCATAAAAAAGAAAACAGGACTGTCTTAAAAAGTCAGCATACTCTAGAAAAGACGTGGGAATTACCTGCTAAAATCATACTGAATTGAAAAACAAAAAATAAAAAATAAATAAATTCATGAAATCTTCAAAGTGATAAATCAGAACCCAGGCAGGTCCCTAAGCTGGAAGCTGTCTTAACAACTAGAACTAAAGAGACATCAATTCCTGGTAAATGGGCCTTCACTCCCAGAGCAGATATAGACAGCTCAGAGAGGGCCCTCAGAAGAAACCACCAAATAGATTCACATTTCTTTCAGAGGCTGTCTTTGCTTTATAGGAGCAATTCGCCCTGACGTAAATAACTCCAGGATTAACACTCAAAGGATTTTAGTGTGTATCTCTGTTTTGTTTCGTGTTATGTTTATTTTTCCCTCTTTCTGAATTCACCCTGCCAATTCCCTTTGTCTAAAATGATTCATAAAACAAAGCTGTGTTCTTCAACAGTGTTGACCAACACTATCTGGGCCCAGACAGCAAAGGTGGCTTGTCCCAGTTAGACACTCTTATGGGGTGAGAAGAGAGGATAACTGTCTAGAGACTCCTTCATTAAAGAATAGTAGAATAAATAAAAATTTATTTAAAAAAATTGAATATGCTCAATCACTTAGCAAATCCCTTGCATTTGTGTTCCATGTGGCAGTTCTAAAGTTTTCATATAAATAATCTGAAGGTCTCAATGCTTGCTTCTAGTTTTAATTTTCTTTTCTCCCAAGCCTCTGACCAGATTTGCTTTTTTTTCATATCCTTTCCCTTTTCTGTTCAGTCTTTTTCCAGAACCAATGAGAATGGGAGAAAATTTCTGTCAAAAAGGCAGCAGTCATGCATAGAAAAGTAAATTGAATACTCCAGAAATGAAGCAGTTTTCCTTTAACGAATTTCTACTTATGTTACTAAAAAGAGACAATATCAGAAATATATTTTGAATTAATTGATGATTGTTTTAACTGGAAATTGTTTTCTCATTCATTTGGACCATTAAGATCTCAGAGTTTTTTTTTTTTTTTTTTCTTCCCTACATCAGTTTTATTTAAACCACAAACAAGTATTTCTCTTTCTGTAAGGGCAAATAATTCAAATAATGCAGAACACGAAACACTGACTAATATAAGTGCTTTAAATACGAAACAAAAAAATTGTTTTTAAAAGCAAAAGAATTCTTTATTCTTTATTTTTTTGCTTTTTTTTTTTTAAAAAAAAGATCTCAATTTTATCGCTGAAGGTTTATTGTAGAGTATTGAAAGACCCCAGGATAAAGCCAAGGAGGTAAAGAGAAAGGTGGAGGAGGGGAGAGAGAAAGAAATGGGGACAACTGAGGGAGGGGGTAACTATATGATTATCTTACTATATGCGGTGTCAAGAGTGGCAGGAATCTTGACTATCTTTTCACCTTTTTTCCTTATCCTGACACCATCATGTAGGTGTGTATCCTCCTGCACTCTCATCACTCCTGCCTGGCATCCCATCTAGAATGCCTCAGTCCAGCTTTTCCAATTTACATAGGTGTGATGTTCCTGATTAAGGTGTGAGTAACCCTATTCTTTGTGCATGGAAACAAAGTACTAATCTGTAATTTGCCAAGATGCTCTCCAGTCACTTGAGGGGTAAGTGAAGAAATAATGTTTGCAACATGAAGATTATTTAGTCAACTGACTAAATAATCAAGTGAGTTCTTGGTCAAGATGATACTAGTTAACTTAGGACAATAGCCAACAAGGGCATTGCCTTTCTCAGTGCATCTCTATGTTTAAACTTTCACAGACGTTCTATATCCTTTTGGACTAAATGGACAAATGAAACACCTCGAAATAAAAATTCTGGCTCTGTAGAAGCAGTAATTATCACTTACTTTAACTGACTAAATTCTGAGCTGAAAAAAGTGTTCCCTACACAGCTGTAGTTTGAACAACAAATAGTTGACGCTGATTTAATATCAATCTCTGGAGATTCAACTTGCTTTTGCTTTGATAAATATTGAGATTCTCAGGTCTTAAAGAATCAATGTCTTCTACTTGTGCTCAAAGTAGTGTTAAGTAAAGTCTTAAAAATAAATCTATCTTTGAATAGGTCAAAAGGTCTGGACTCATAGATACTATTTCCTGTGACAGCCCAAGTAGCCATTTTTTACTATTATTAATGTTCCAATCATTTTAAATACCTCCCATGGATTTGTAAAATATTTAATTTTTATATTTTTAATTAGTTTAACACAGTTCTTTGAATATCATGACTAAAAAGTGTCAGAGGTGTTCGAGCCAGAGCAACTCCATTTTGAGTGAAGTCTAGGAAAATGAGGCTGGGACTTGCTGGGCTGTTTTCCCAGAAAGTTAGTCATGCCTCACTTCTAGGTGTTTACAGTTAAGGAGACAAATTAATAACATTTGTTAAACAGACCCAGACTTGGGAGTGTCCAGATAGCCTAATATCTGTGGAGAACAAAGGCATTCCTAATTTTGCTTTAACAATAATAATATAGATTCTTGCAAAATATAGTAATTAAGAAAATTAACCCTTTTTCGCAAACCCTTGTAGCGGAACACATCTCCTCAAGATCTCCTTTTATCATATATATATATATATATATATATATATATATATATCTCATAGATATCATACACATATATCTATATACAAGCATTGTACCTAGGGTGGAAACATTCCTCCTTTTACTTTCGGGAACGTCCTACTCTGTTTATGGAGTAGCTGTACTTTCATCACTTTACTTTCTTAATAAGCTTGCTTTTGCTTTGCACTGTGGACTCGCTGTAAATTCTTTCTTGAGTAAGATCCAGGAACCCTCTCTTGGGGTCTGGATCAGGATCTCCGTCTTGTAACAGAAGCTTTGAGGGTTGACAAGAGATCAAGAGAGAAGTAACATCTCAAAGTCATCTTAGTCATCATTTTCAGATCTTAACTAATGTGCTATCTAAGAAACCAGGGACTGTTAACTTGGAAAAGATTATAAAAACCAATTCCTCCTCCTGGAAAGAAATACATGAAGCTCAAGGAGTTTGGTTTCATAATGCCTTAGATAAATTGGTAATTACTTACAAATAATCATCAGAAATTTGAAATAAAGCTTTGGGGTATAGGCTTAACTTATCTGACAGAGTTGCTTGATCATGACTTTTCATCTCTGAAAATCTTGGGTCAGGAATACTACGTGTGTCAGCAAAACAAAAGAAAGTGTCCATGTGCCTCTAGCAGGGGTTCAGCTCTTTGCAGAGTTCTGCATCTATAAGAAGGTCACATCACAGCTGGAGAGGCAGAATCAGCACAGTTTTTCACTGGAATGACTAATGTCTTTTAAGAAGGGGTACTGCCTCACTGAAATTAGCAGGCAGTCATCTTTTATATTTGATATTTTCTTGTTTTTTTTAAAGTATGATAAAACAAATTACTGCCACAAGTCCAGCAAATAAAGAAGCAGAATATTAGAAAGTGGAGCTTCCGGATAATGAGTTGATCGCTTCCCACTCTCAGCCTGAACAAACCACAGAACATAAAGGTAATAAGAAATAATATAGTACAGCCAGCATCACCAATTATAATATAGGTATCAACTGAAGTCACCTTATCTTTTGGAGTGTAAGTAAAATGTCTCCCCTGTATTTTGGGGAGAGTCTAATGGTTTCTCAAAGATTTTTGTGACTTTGTCATGGAGACATTTATATGTATAGTTTTCTGTTTAGTCAGGGTTCTCCAGAGAGACAGAACCAACAGGAGATAAATTAATGGATATATAGAGAGATAGATAGATGAAAGATAATTTATTTAAGCAATTGGCTCACACAGTTATGGAGGTTGAGCAGCCCCATCACAGGCCACCTGCAAGCTGGAGGAGACTCTGGGATGCTGGTTGCATGGTTCAGTCCAGGTCTGAAAGCCTCAGAACAAGAGATGTCAATGTATTTCTCAGTTTGAGGCCAAAGGCCTGAGAATCTTGGAGACTGTTGGTGTTAAGTCCTGAAGTTCAAAGCTCAGAGAGCCTCGAGTTCAAATATCCAAGACCACGAGCAGAAGAATGTCCCAGTGCCAGGAGAGAGAGAGACTTTTTTGTTCTATCTGGGCCCTCAGTGGATTGGATGGTGCCTGCCCACACTCAGAGCAGCTCCTCCTCATTTAGTCTGCTGACTTACACACCAGTCTCCTCTGGAAACACCCACAGACACACTCAAAAGTAACACTTTACCGGTTCTTTAGGTATTCCTTAATCCATCCAAGCTGACAACTAAAATTTACCATCATCTCATCTCTAGCTAAAAATTCCAATATCAAGGGAAACCTTGAAAGAGTCTAGCACAGAAACATGAGGCAGGAACAAACATGGTTGGCCTGTCCAAGGAATCAGCAGGTGGCCACTGAGCCTGGAGAGAAGTGGCCAAGGAAGAGAAAGAATTCAGACAAATAGAGGTGTCAGCATCATACTGGGTTGGAATTTGGATTGGAACAACAGTGAATATTGTCTGTGAGGCAGAGACTTCTGAGAACATGTGAGACTAAAGGAATCTGACTTTTTCTGATAGCCATATTTTTGATAAATAGAATGACTCCTGAGCTCCACACTGTTTTCTCTCTTCAGCGTTCTGCATGCTCCCTTTGTCTTCTAAGTCCTCTGTGGTGAGGCCTATTCAGGCTTTGGAGCAGGCGCTTGCAGAGCAGAAGGCTGGCCAGTCTTCATTTGGTTCACGATTGTTAGCCTAAACTGATCTGTGCAATTGTGCATTGGTCTTAAATACCTGAAAATGTTTTAGGGTATTTGGCTCAAGGGCAAAACAAAAAGGCATCTTTTAGCATTATTTCAACTACTAGATATCTGTATGTCTGTGTCTTTTGTAAACAGTGGGGTTTGTTTGTTTGTTTTGTTTTGTTTTTGTTTTTTTTGTTGCTAGAGATGGTTGTTAACAGTTGATGTAGAGAGTAGAGATACGGGGTCTGTATATCATTATCACAATGAGCCTGGGGTGAAGCTATCAAAAATGAGTGGCTTTATCTGAACCAAGGATTGGTTGCAACCTCTCTCTCTGAGACTGAGTAGCAAATAGTTGTTACCCCACAAAGACTTTTTAAAAATATGAACAGCAAATGTATATTATTTTCACTTTGTACTTCCAGTTTTTTAAAGCTATTCTTTAAGATTCTTAAAATGACTGCTATGAAAGATTTTTTAAGCTAGGACTTGGACAATTCAATTTACTTAGGGCTACCTTTGTGAAATTACGTTCTTCATGCTAAATCTAAAATCATATGAATTTTGTTCTGTTTTTTTTGCCATAAAGGATGTGTTACAGTCTAGCAGGTATCAAAAATGCAGCTGGAAGACAGTCAAGGGGAGTTTTATTTAAGATGGTAGGAACAGAGAAACCAGGTGTATTCACAGAGTAAACACCATCAGGGAAGTTCCAAAGAACAAACAGGAGAAGGTCCATACTTGTAGGGAATCCATGAGTCCCACATCACCTGTGGGTACCCTGAGTTTGGTGGCAACAAAGGAATGAGAGAAAGACAGATAGAGAAAAAGTGAGACCAGGGGGCCATCACTTTCTTACTCTGGAGGTGACAGTGAAGGCCCCGAGCTCTGATCATCCACTCTATTTATTGGTTACAATCACTTTGATCTACAGGGTAGGGATGTAGTAATGGTGGGGAGAGGGTGGTGGTGGAGTGAATCAGTGAGCTGGAATTGAATCAGTGAGCTGGAACGGGTGTGTCATTCTAAGGATTGATAACAGTGGCAGCTTGGGAATTTCACAAAACAAGAACATGTGGTTATCTTTAGCTTATTGTCTATGTACCGCTGATGGAACACGGGCCTTACAAGGAGCCTACAAGTCTGGCTATGTCATAGTGCTATGAAGGGGTTTTATGTCCTTGAGCACAATGTTTATGGTAACAGAGTGAGGTCACCCTGCACCAGAACATGGGGCATGAAGAGGCCTTCCTTCTCAGAGGCCTTCTGTGGCCTTCTGCAGTTTGTTGTTCCTTGTGTATATGTTATTCATAACCAATCTGAGTAGGCCCTCTGTAAGTCTTTTCTCCTTTGCAGCTTTTCCCAACACATACTCATGGTGATGGTTGACAGAGTGGTTAAGAAAGGGGTACAAAGGATGATACAATATAGGCAGAAATCCTACTAGGAAATTTGGCTACATGGGTAAGAATATACTTGGAGAGTCAAAAGTTAGCACGTAGGATGCTTTCTCTTAAAATCAATGAAGAAACAAATACAAACTTTAATACTAGAGGAACCTGAGCTAATAAATAGACAAGATCAATGTATGAGTTCTGACACTGTAAGAAGATAAACCTGTTACTTGAATGTACTGAAACACTATATGCCTGGCATTGTGCCAAGTGCTATGAATAGAATTATGAAGATAAGCTTCTTTTGTTTGAGCTCTTGAAATGAATTGGAAGATATATTTGTTTAAAAAATATTTATTGAATGAATGGTTGGATGCAAAAAGACGTATTTGTTATAAAAAGTGATCATATGGTAAAAATTTGCCCTGGGTCATTATGGGACTATATATAAGGAAAAGATTGTCTTTGCCTAGGGAAATTGAGAAAATCTTTTTGGTAATTATTGAAGTCTTGTATCTAAAGTCATGTAACAATTTAAAACATGTAAGGTATTTTCAGTCTCTGTCAAAATTAGCAACCACTGAGTGGAACTGTTAAGGCCAGTATGTATGGCTTGGGAAAAAAAAATAACTTTTTATGGTGAAAAGAGTACTGACTATTGCCTCAGGTAAACACTGAGAGAGTTACAACATCTCTTAGACTCAGAGGTTTGTGTATTTGTAAATCACATAGTATAGCGTTCTACTGCATTCGGTAAATGTCATTACCCATCTTCTGAACTGTTAGGAAATTGGAGTATCGGCTTTCATCCTGTTATGGTATCTTGATAATATGTTTACATATGTAGATATAGATTTAGGAAAAACTGGGAAATTGAGCTCAATTTTAAAACAGTACTTTCTGGAGAATATAGTAATAAGACTGCTATTTAATTATAATAGCTACTCTTCTGGGAGCGACAAAGAAGGATATATTCGTGTGTGTGTGTGTGTGTGTGTGTGTGTGTGTGTGTATATATATAAGATATATATATGGTAAGTTAAGACATTGGACTTTAAAGAAGGCTCTTTACAAATCAGTGTGAATATTAGTTTTGTTACCATAATAGCCAAACATTGTCTAGTCAAAAGTTTTACAGGAAAGACAAACGCAAAGAAAAAAAAAACCTAGTCAGCTTGTTTCTAAATAAAACCTATACTGTTTAGCACTATATTCATTTCCGTTTTATGTAATGTTTTTCAAAGAACTATAGTAATGTCCTAATAAGGAATAACTAAGAAATATTAGAAAATCCTGTCCTCTGAAAATAAACATTTTACAGATTAAATGGCTCCAGTGAAAGAAATACAAGTATTTTTCAGGTAGAACATAATTTAATTATGTGAATCTGTTTCCTATGCCTAGCATGTTCCCCGGAAATAAAACAAAGCCAAAAACACAGAGAATGTTGGGTTCTGTTGATAACTCTATGATACCCGGTTATTCATACATAATAAAGGGAGGCTTCTCATTATGGACTGAAACGTAACCTATTGAGAGAGACATTTTAATTACTCCGAAGATATTTATATCTAAGATATGCCAGACAATTTGGTATGTTGCAAAGACACAGTGGTGAGAATGGCAGATTTTATATTTCAGAAATGACTGCAACAATAGCTCCCACTGCATGCTCTTCTTAAAATGTGACTTTTACATTCTTCTTAGAGAAGGGTGGGGTCCACATTTCCTGTGTTCGAATCTGAAATTTGTGACTATGTTGAAAGAAGTGAGGCTATGTAACGTGCATGTTTATATTATAGAAGATGACAGAGCTTTTGCCTGAATCTCTTGGAAAGCTCGTTCTTGAAATCAAGTAACCCCATGGAGAGGCCCATGTGGAGTGGAAGTGACAGCTAGCTCTCATTTGCTGGCCACATGCATGAGTCATTTTAAGCTGGATCATTGAGTCTAGCTCAAATCAAGTCATCCCAGCTTATACCACATGAAGCATAAATGAACTTTACCCACTGAGACTTCTATATTATAGATTTGTGAGCAAAATAAGTAATTACTGTTGTATTAAGACTCTATGTTTGTGATGATTTGTTACACAACTAACTTGAACATCTTTCAAAAATGAGCCAAATTTGATTCCTACTAAAGCTTACAGTGAATGGTAAGTGAAATTAAATGTGCAATTATGATATGATGTGGAAAACGTCCTAATAACAGAAGCACCTTAATGTATGGGTATATTTGGGGATGTATTGTAGTGGTCAACAAAATAGCTTTCCTGAAGAAGTAACAGCTAAGGTGACTGAGAAATAAATGAGATGAATGAGAAATGGAAGCTACATATTTTAGAGATGGAAACACAGTATATCTAAAATGTTAGATATTACTTGACTAATAGTGTGGTGATGAGGGTAGGAAGCATGGGATGAAAAAGAATAGGGACAGAAAAAATATAAAAAACAAAATGAAATTAGATCAAGAGGTTTGGACTTTATCCTAAAAGAGATAGTGATCTAAAGAATTTTTTTTAATTAGCTAAGGACTCAGTCAGGTTTTCAGTTTAAAAAGTTGAGAACTGGAGGGAGGTAAAACTAGAGCTGGGCAGATAATTTAGGCAGTAACAATGATCCAACCCTCCTCTATCTGCAGCGTTTTCCCTCTTGGTTAATGGCAACTCCATCCTTCCAGATGTTCAGATCAATAACCTTGGAAGCATCTCTGACTCTTTTTACAGCCTCTACCTAATCTATTAATATTTGCTAATTCTGCCTTTAAGGCTAATAACCTTTCATAACCTTTAAAATATATCTGCAATCAAAGATTTCTTACCATATGCATTGCTACCAGTCTGGCCCAAACCATTATCTCTCACATGAATTACTGTGAAAGCTTTCTAAAAGATGTACTTGCTTTTACTCTTGCCCCACCTCATACATGGTCTATTCTCAAAACTACAGTCTGAGTAAATTTTCCAAAACCAAAATCACATCAGCTCACTCCTCTGCTCAACTACATGCAGTGTAACTCATTCTGTGTAGGGTAAAAGCCTAAGGTAAAATGACCAAAGAGACTGTCCTTATATGGTCCCCTGTTTCCTCTCTGACTCCATCTTCAATTTTTGTCCTTGTTAATGAGTCTGTTTAAGTCTCACTGGGACATAAAAATGCAGTGGGGGCCTTGCAGCCTTGGACTTTGGTTTTAGCCATTGTTTCATCCTAGCAGTCCTTCCCACAGACATCTTCGTGGCTAACTTCCTCAGTTTCTTTAAATATATATATATTTTTTTTTGGAGACGGAGTTTCGCTCTTGTTACCCAGGCTGGAGTGCAATGGCGCGATCTCGGCTCACCGCAACCTCCACCTCCTGAGTTCAGGCAATTCTCCTGCCTCAACCTCCTGAGTAGCTGGGATTACAGGCACGCGCCACCGTGCCCAGCTAATTTTTTGTATTTTTAGTAGAGACAGGGTTTCACCATGTTGACCAGGAATCGATCTGTTGACCTCGTGATCCACCCGCCTCGGTCTCCCAAAGTGCTGGGATTACAGGCGTGAGCCACCGCGCCCGGCCAGTTTCTTTAAATATTTGATCAAATCTCACCTATTAAAACTGCAATCAGCAGCTCTCTCATTTACTGGGGATCAACTATTTTTCTTTTTCTCAAAGCATGTACCACCATATAGAATTGTATTATGTAATTTATTTATTATGCCTACTGCTTATTTTCTGTCTTCACTTCTACCTGACTCCATTCCTGATAAAATGTAAGGAGGAACAATGACAGCTGGAATAATTTATTCACTGACACGACAGCTTACCTTGAAAAGTACCTGACACAGAGCAGAAATTCAAGCATTTGTTGAATCAATGAATTAATGAAATAGTAAATGGTAATAGGGGTGGAGGGGCTCCTCCTATTCTTCCAAAATGTCTTTTATAATTTAACATAATTTTTTACTTGTCCTTTACTGAAATTCTACTGCTGCATTGTTTGCATTCTTTTTTCCTTCTCCTCACTGTGACTGCTATTGGAATTTAATCAACTATCAAAGCCATTTTGGCTTTTTGGCCAGACCAAATACCAGCTAGAGCATCTGAAATATTAATACTCATACCATCCTAGTAAGCAAAATAGGAGAGTCCTACATAAGGCATCAAAAATTTAAGTGGCTTATTCAAGGTCACTTTTTCAATCACTGTAGAGAATAACCAGCACTTTAAAGGGCAGAATTTAAATTAAATGTATTTCAAGGAATGTATAGGATGATGAAGAGCATACTAGATAAAGTTATATAAACATTACCTACATAAATGATAAAATTCTTCTCTCCCCTGTTATACCATAACTGTTTTTGGCTCCAAACATCATATGTCTGATTTCCATTCTAGACTGTCCTACTTGAATCTCTCTGATACCTTGTGCTAAGTGACAGCTTTCTCAGCCACCCTAGAGAATGAATGACAGTTCATTGTCATCTCATATTTTAAATAATAGCTTCTTTTTCATTGCTGTTGAGTGTGTATTATGTATGTGTTGTACATGTGCTAGGCTCTAAGAATGTAATAAGAAATAAAAGACATATGATTTATTTGCTCATGGAAGTTACAGTCTTCCAATAATTAATGTAAACAACTGTAGTTAACTGGAGTTCAGTTACTACACCTGTTAGTTACTACAGCTGTGATTTACAGATACCAAGATCTTGATCTTCCACCTCTTACCCTCATATGCTGAATGTATAAGAAATAATGAAATAAATCAATACAGTCTTTACTGAGAAATTGTTCTGGGTACTGCTCTAAGCATTGGCATTAACTGTAAATAAGATATATGTGGTTACTGCCCTCATGGGAATTCCAATCTAATTGAAGTAGATAATATTCTGTCTTAAGCCTGAATCAGTGAAGGAAATTTTACACAAGTTTTATAAGCTTTAATGATTAAGTATTTTATCTATCCATCTTTATTTTTCACCACCTGCAGGTTATATGACACACTACCAAGGGTGGGGAGCAGGAACAAAAAAAAAAAAAAGTAAGTGTGAGGTCTTCATTGGGGCTTCCCTGCTTTCCTGATAGTCATGGTTTTTCTGCATATTCAGGTTCTTCTGGTTCTGAATATCATCAACCATTCCAGAATCTTCACTGTCTGTTAAATCAGGTGTATACTCTTAATGCCCAGCCTCTATGAGCGAAAAATCCTAGTATTTATAGATAGTATATACCCGAGAGAGAAAGTCCATGTCTGTATCATGAGAGCTACAAAAGTAAAATATTGTAGAAAGGTATTCCAAGGTAAATAGCAAAGATGAAAAAGAAAAGGAGTCATTTTAAAAACAAAAAGTCATTCAAGGCTAAAACACACTGAGACCATATTCTGCTTCAAACTAGAAGAGTGCTGCACAATTTAAGTAATATATAGACACCTTTTAAGGAACAGCAATATCTTCCTCTTCCCACTCCTATCCTGTGGGTAACTTTAGTTATTGTATTAGGTTTGTCAAAATCATTAAAGCAGTGATACATTCCTTACGCTCATAGACATTACATAAGTATATAATTAAAATGACAAATTAGATACAAACAAAGCCATAAAACCAATAAAATGAAAACATTAATATCAGAGTACTGTTTCTTCTAGCCGTGAGGAAGTAATAAGGAAGGAATTTAGTCTCCCATCTGAACATGTCTCAAGACATTGATAATTAGACAATGAAAGGGAGTGATCTCAGAACAATGGGAAACAAACACGATGAACTTTGCAACTGCCCAGTCTTGCCACATGCAGAAAGTTTGCAGGCTGCAATGTAGGGAGGAAAAAGCCAAACAGATCCTAGCCATCTCTCTGAGTTGATAAGACAGAGCTGGGATTCTGAGTGAGCCAGAGTGGGCAGGCATTTGTAGGAAAAGGAAAAGAGAGCAAAAAGCTTGCTGAGAAAGAACTCCAGAGATCCCGAAAAAGTCCTCTGCCAGCCTTTAGATGTATACTGACAAACACAAGCACGTGAGAAAATTATCCAAGGCTGGGGAAAAGAACCACCCGAAGGATTACAATAAAAATCTCTGGAGCATGCACTAATAGTCCCTGTTTCTATCAGCTAGAGTGAGAGATAGCATAATTCACAGGCTTTTGCTACACTTTGTTCTAGTCCAGTGCAAATAGTTTAAAATACACAAGGATCAAACTGTTTCAACTATGTCCCAGAAAAAGCTCAAAAATATTTCCAGTAATACAAATTTATTTTGCATACAGTAAGTAAAAATTGCAATGTCCAGGATCCCAACAAAAATGTTCAGGTATGCAAATCAGTAGAAAAATAGCACAAAATGGAGAAAATTTATTAAAACAATCCAGAAAGCAAACAAACGATAGAATATTTGCACCCACAAGCAAAACTAGAATGACACTTCTTTGTAAAATTAAACATACCTGAAGGCCTGGAGTTACATTTTTTATTTTATTTATAAATCTCAAAGGGAAAGAGACCTGATCCATCATTGAGAGTGACATGAATGTTAATTTATTAACAACCTGCTTGTATCATACAATAATAAACTTTTTTTAAAAATTGACCTCCCATTTTACAAAGTACTTTTGTATATGTTACCTTATTTGTTCCTAATATAAAACTGGAGAATAGAGTCATTTACACAGAATCTAATGCTAAGAGAGATTAAATAACTTACTTAAGATAATAGAGTTCTACTTAAATACTCTGGTTTCCTTAGACCTTCCCATACATCACAGTGCCTTTCTGTTTTATTCTGTAATGAAAGCTCAACTAAAAGAGAAGAGTTTATACTGAATAATGTAGCTTTATAAATTCAATGTGATATAAATTTAATATGACATAAATATTAAAATTTAGAGTTGTCATTTTTAAAGAGATTATAATTCTAATATCTTGAATACTCTGGCTATCTGTTAAGCTATGACTTTATGTTCCCTTTAACAAATATTTTAAACAACGTTGATTTGTATTAGGTCTTGGACATTCTGGAACTTCTAATGAAGAAGTAATAGCATCTAAGGCTAGCTAATGTAAATTGTGATCTGAAAAGCCTTTAAGCACTAGTCAGTATACATTGTGATACTATTGCATCAAGTTTCAGATGATAAACTATTTCTAGAACATTGCTTCTTTCCTTTTCAAAAAAGATACATAATTCACATGCCATAAAATTAACTCCTTTAAAATGTACTATTCAGTGGTTTTAGTATATTCAAATGTACAACTAGCACCACTACCTAATCTAAGAACATATTTACCACCTGAAAAAGAACTATTTCTATGTTTATAGATTTATCTATTCTGTACATTTCATATAAATACAATCATATAGTACATCTGGCTTCTTTCACTAAGCATAATATTTTCAAGGTGTATTATTGTTGTAGTATGTATCAATACTTTATATTTTATAACTGAATAATATTCCCTAATATGTACATGCCACATTTTGTTCATTCATTCATTACTTGATAGGTGTTCTGTTTTTTTCATATTTGAAATATGAAATAATGCTGTTCTGTTTCAATAATTATTTCCAATATGAAATAATGCTGTTCTTTTCCAATAATGCTGTTCTAGACATGTTCATTGTGCACCTGAAAAAAATGTGAATTCTACCATTGTTGAGTGGAATATTCTATATGTCTCTGTTAGGTCTAGTTGGTTTATAGTATTGTTCAAATCTATTCCCCCACTGATCTTTCTAGTTATTAGAGCCATTACTGAAAGTGGAGTATTGAACTCTCCAACTATTATTTTTAAATTTCTATCTTTCATGTCTTTTGAGGCTATGATGTTAGATGCGTATACATTTATAATTGGTATAAATTCTTGGTGTATTGACTGTTTTATCTATATAAAATATCCTTTTATCTCTACTAACAACTTTTTTTTTTTTTTTTAAATTCTATTTTGTCTGCTTTTAATCTAGGCACTCCAGATCGCTTTTGTTTATCATTTGTATAGACTATCTTTTTACATTATTTTATTTTAAATATTTTTGTGTATTTGAATCTTATTTGTTTTATATGTAGCATATAGTTGGAGAACGTTGTTTTTTAATTCAGCCAGTCACTGCATTTTATTAATAATTAGATAATTTAATCCATTTATATTTAATGTAATTACTGATTAGTTGTGTGTCTACAATTTTACCATTTGTGCTGTATGTATATACAGGGTTTTGTTTCTCAATTCAATTACTGTACTTTTTATATTAAATACTTTACACTATACCACATCACCATTTTAAATTGCTTTGCCATTTCCTTTACTCTAGTTTTTGAATTGTATTTGTAGTGGTTACCCTGGGAATAACCATTATTCTCTTTATTTATGAAAATCTAGTTCTTATTAATAGTAACTTCAGTAACATAAAAATTCTGCTTCTCCATAATTCTATTTTCCTGCCTCCTTTAATGTTATTATTTTCAGAAATTACATTTTTTGTATGTTGTGTTTCCATCAACTTAGAGTTATTATGATTACCTTATACAATTGTCTTTTAAGTACTATAAGACCAAAAAAAAAAAGATATTAAATAATATAGGACAAAAAAAGTACAAAAAGTAAGTTTTCACTTTTATATTTACCAATGTACTTGCCTTTAGCAGTACTCTTTTGTTTCTTTGTGTAAAAATTCGTTACTCCCTAGTGTTCTTCTTTTCCACTTGGAGGATTTGTTTCAGTATTTCTTGTAAGGCAGGTCTTACAGCAGAAATTTATCTCAATTTTTGTTTATCTGGAAATAGTTTCTTTCACATTTTTTGAAAAGTGTTTTGGCTAATAGTTATTTTCCTTTTCTTTCAGCACTTTGAATATGTCGTGCTACAACTTCCATGGTGTCTGGTAAGAAATCAGCTGTTCATCTTATTTAGGATACTTTGTAAATGATGAGTAACTTTTCTTACTACTTTCAATAGTCTCTCATTGTCTCTGACTTTCAAATTTATTTATAATGTATCTAGGTGAGACTGTCTTTGAGTTTACCCTAGTTAGAGTTCATTGAGCTTTTTAGATATGTAAAACAATTTTTTGAAAATCAGTTTTAGAGAGTTTTTAGCTATTATTTATTTAAATATTTCTGAACTTTTATTTTTCTTTTCTTTCATTTTGGGACTCCTATTATTTGTATTTTGGCACACTTAATAGTTTCCCACAAGTCTCTGATGCTCTTTTCATTTTCCTGCATTCTTTTGTATTTCTGTTCCACAGAATAGATAATATCAAGTGACCTATCTTCAAGTTTGCTGATTCTTTTTTCTGCCTAATAAAATCTGCTGTTAATCTTCATAGTGAATTTTTTATTTAAGTTGTACTTTTCAACTATAGAATTTCAATTTGGTTTCCTTTTATAGTTTCTATCTCTTTATTAATATTCTTTACTTAGTGAGACAGTGTTCTCGTATTTTCCTTTAGTTTTCCTGACATATTTGCCTTTAGGTCTTTGATATTTAAAGGTATATTTAAAATAGCTAATTTAAGTTTTTGTGTAGTGTGATGGTTAATATTGTCAACTTGACTGGATGGAAGGATGCAAAGTATTTTCCCTGAGTGTGTTGGTGAGGGTATTGCCAAAGGAGATTAACATTTGAGTCAGTGGATGGGGAAAGGCAGACCCACCCTCAATCTGGGTGGGCACAATATAATCAGCTGTCAGCATAGCCAGAATAGAAGCAGGCAGAAGAATATGAAAAGACCAGATTTGCCTAGCCTCTGAGCCTACATCTTTCTCCCAAGCTGGATGCTTCCTGCCTTTGAACATTGGACTCCAAGTTCTTCAGCTTTGAAAAACATATTGACTTCCTTGCTCCTCACCTTGCTGATGACTTATTATGGGACATTGTCATTGTGTGAGTCAATACTTCTTAATAAACTCTCCTTTATATATACATCATCTATCTTATTCATTCTTTCCCTGCAGAGAACTCTGACTAATATATTTAGTAATTTCATGATCTAGGATTCATCAGGGACAGTTTCTAGACATTGATTTTTTCTTTGTATGGTCCATACTGTTAGGTTCCAGCCCAAGCTGAGGTCCAAGTGGAGTTGGTGGGCAAGCAGTGGGCAGCTGAAAGAACACTAGCGAGACCACAAGTAGGTGGGACATGGCTTTATTCAGAAGCTCACTCATACTGCTGCATTTATGCACCTCACAGACAATAATGGCTCAGAGCCAGGTGATAAGCCTTCCCATGTTATGGCTACGTAGCTGTGATTATATAATGCAGAGGATTGTGTGCCTGCCCGCCAATCCCACTGTGTCATGCTGTGCCAGATTGTGTACCTTGGCCTATACGTGATTGCAGTGCAGCCATTGTCCTTACACATACTTTCTTGTTACTTTGCATGTTTTATAATTTTTTGTTGAAAACTAGACATTTACAATAATATAACTCAGAATATATGATTTTTCATCTTTCCTAGGATTTGTTGTTGCTGCTGCTGCTTGTTTGGGTGGTCTTGTTTAATGAACTTTCTAAACTAATTCTGTCAATTCAATATCTTTATTTTATGTTGCCAAAAGTCTCTACTGAGTTAACTTATTGGAGGCAGCTAATGACTGAATGGACATTTCTTTAAATATCTGGAAGCAATGAATCTATAATTTCTCCCCGTAGGGGCTCTGTGTGTTTGTTGGAGCCCACTTTCTACACTTAAGTCAGTCAATCGACTACTATTCTTTTGTCATCATTTCCTGATTACAGAGCCCCAAGGTCAATCAAAGGTGAGGGCTTAGACCTTCTCAGGTTTTTTCTTAGTATGCATACACTATGTATTGCATGTGGTCTTCTATATTCCCAGAAATATTTTAGAGCTTTTCGAAACCTCTAGGGACATCTCATTTCACAATTTCTCCTCTTAAACATTTTTTGTTAGTCTATTGTTTGTGCTAACTGTTATTTGTTGCCTCAGACTGTGGTGAACCTAAAACATTTGACAACCACTAGGGAGAAGCTTAGCACAGGACAAGTTCAACTGAAGTCATACAAACTTTTGAGTGCAGTCTTCCAGGGGGCCACTAGATAGGGCAAATAATGACCTTCCTTCCCTCCTTCCTTTCCTTCCTTCCTTCCTTCCTTCCTTCCTTCCTTCCTTTTTTTTGACAGTCTCCATCTGTAACTCAGGCTGGAGTGCAGTGGTGCAGTCTTGGCTCACTGCAACCTCCACCTCCCAGGCTCAAGCGATTCTCCTGCCTCAGCCTCCTGAATAGCTGGGATTACAGGCACACACCACCATGCCTGGCAAATTTTTGTATTTTTAGTAAAGGCAAGGTTTCACATTTTGGCCAGGCTGGTCTCAAACTTCTGACCTCAGGTGATCCACCCACCTGAACCTTTCAAAGGTCTGAGATTACAGTTGTGAGCCACCACACCCTGCCAAATAATGACTTTTCTTGGTGAATGAGGCTTTCAAGTGTTCCATCCCTGTTCAGCTCTCTCTAACACTGGGAATGCTGGCTGTCCTTTTTAAGGCTGATGTGATGTTAGGGAATGGGAGGTGGAGGTAGAGATAGAGTAAGAGAAAATGCCACATACTCACTGTTCTTACTATGATTCAGCTACTTTTCTTCACTAGATGTTCCTCATCCTTTGGACTGCTGCAAGTATTTGGTTAATTTTCCGAGTCCTGGAAAAGTTGATTGTTATAAAATATTTGTCAGCTATTTTATTAGTTTTATAAAGAGGCAATCTTTCAAATGTCCTTACTCTACCCTTTTTGCTCTGTCACTTCTTGAAGCATTGATTCTTAAACTTTTCATTGGTGGTGGTGGTGTTATTATTCTTGAATCTTTTTGTGGATATTGTATAAATTATGGATGCAGTTATGAGAAAAATCCATATATGCACTCACATTATTTTGGACAACATTTGCTGGGTTTATTAACACGCTGAAGGCCTACCACAGATCCTACCATAACATTCTAAAGTTAACAACCCCTGTTTTAGAGATGCTTCTTCTTGAACAGGCATCAAAACCTACCCTGAAGAATCTAAGACTAAATCACACCAGAATGATAGCCTAATAGAAAATTTAGTACATACATTTAATAGGTAATTCAGTCATATTGTCCATCAGTTATCATACCTGGAAAATGATATGGGTTGAGTATCCCTTATCTGGAATGCTTGGGACCAGAAGTGTTTTGAACTTTAAATTTTGGGAGATTTTAGAATATTTGCATATACAAAATGAAGTATTAATATCTTGGAAATGGACCTAAGTCTAAATCAAATTAATTTCTGTTTCAGGTATACCTTATACACATGGCCCAAAGGCAATTTTACACGACCTGTCACATGAGGTCAGGCATAAAATTTCCCTCTTGTGCTGTCATGTCAATGCTCAAATAGTTTCAGATTTTGGAACATTTCAGATTTCAGAATTTTGGCTTAGGGATAGTCAACCTGCATCTCGTAAGATTGCTGTGAGGATTAAAAGGGAAATGAATATAATATAGTGCCTAGAATAGTACTGGACCCTTAGGTACATCAAAAATTCTAATCATTAATGACAGTATTGCCTTATCTTTCTTATTTTAATGCTACTTATACATTGGTTCCCTAGGGAAGTTCTTTTGAAAAGCACCACATTTGTGTTCATTCTTTTAGGATCTTTTGGAAATAGATGTTTTAACAACATACACTATTTTTTGTAGGAAGTACCTACATTACCACTATAAGCAAGAAGAATTATTTAACCATAGAATGTGGCTTCAGTTGGAAAGATACTAAGCCTAAATATAAATACAGAAGAGCAAAAAAGGAAAGAATTATGAATAAAATTACAAAAAAATGCTATACAACTGGAGGAAAGATTATACAAGTCTGGTTTTTATAAGGTTTTTCTTTAAATTGATTCATTTTCTCAGATAATTTTTAGGTAAAATCCAGACCCAATTTTATTATGTAGAGCACATTTCCATTAAAAAATCTTGTGAGAATTTAGTGATATTATTAAATATTCTTTTTTTTTTTACTACAAAGTAAAGAATTAGATAAGTAGAAAGGAAACAATATGAATTAAAAATTAAAACTCTAAATTCAATTTATGCTGTTAAGAACTATGACTTCCCAAGTTCCTTCATCACAGTAGCTTCCAGGGCTTAGTTATATCATAGACAAATCTCCACGGATGACCTAGATTGGTATAAATCATAAAAAAAAATCCACAGTCAATTCTAAGTAGTGTCTGTGAAATACTTACCCTGTTTACTATGATGCATTGATATTACCCTCAGAGATTGAAATATTGAACCCTTTTAAATCTGGGAAATGCTTAAAATGTACCTCTCTCTTACAAATACGGTATGTGTTTTAGAATGTTAATAATGCTATTTAAAGGAGACAGGGGTTGGGGGAATTAAATACTATGCAATTCTACCTCACTTAGGACCTCTTTGCAGTCTGTGGGGTCCAGGATTGGTCTATTGGGAGGTCTCTGATACAAAAAGAATTGATACTGGGCAGCTAAGACGTTGAATCAAAGGATTACTTTATTTTCCAAGGTTGATTTTTCAAAAAAGAACAACCATGAACAACATACCACAGCGACAGTGAAATTTATGTCATAACTTTAAAAAATGTTAGAGAATGCCATAGAGACTTTACTTGTAAATGTATTTCCCTCTTTGACTATTATGAGAACCTTTGTTATTATATTCAAATTTCTAGATTTTGTTTTCATATACTGTGTTTGCTAATCTTTTCTTTTCTTTTTTAGAGGATCTCGTTGTGTTGCCCGGGATGGAATACAATGGCATCATCATAGCTCACTGCAGCCTCAACATCTCAGGCTCAGGTGATCCTCCCACCTTAGCCTCTTGAGTAGCTAGGACTATAGATGCACACCACCACACCTGGATAATTTATTCTGTGTTTTGTGTAGAGACAGGTTTTCACCATGTTGCCCAGGCTGGTCTCAAACTCCTGGGCTCAAGCAATCTGCTTGCCTTGGCCTCCCAAAGTGCTAGGATTATAGGCATGAGCCACCATGCCCTGCCTGTATTTGCTGATCTTTTGTTGTTTGTTCTTTAATGAAGAACACTAAGATAGAAGAATGAAAAATACTATCATTTATATTTTTTTGTTTTGATTACTCCACACTTTAGATTTTAAGTCTACATATAGAGAAACCAAGAAATGATATTAAAACCCAAGGCAGCTTCAATTAAAGCATATAGACTTTAGAAAATTATAAAATATTCCTGATTTATTCGGTAATATATGCTTCAAATAATTTCACCTTTTTTTCCTCTCTTTAAGTTAAACCCACATTGATGCTGGGTAGTTCACAGACAAATTTTGAAAGCTTGTTTAGGTGGTTTTATAATTAGACCTTCCCAGGTAGCAGGAAATTTTGCTTTGCCTTCTCATTTAGCAGCTGTGCTCCAGCTGGGTCTGTTTGTTATAAATGAAATGGCTCTTTAAATTTATATTCTCTGCATGATCAGGCTTGGCATTAGATGCTGCTTCTGGATGATGGTAAAGATAAACACCAAAGGGTGTCAGATTGAAACTCTGGATCATGGTGTGTTAGATGGCATTATCAACCATAATTGTATATTTCTATTAAAGCCAAGTAATGTGACCAATGGATCTTTGAAAAGTGAATCATTTCCAGTCATTGAATGTTTTTGTAATGTGATTGAGATAAATCCCCATGATATGTCTATGGAGTATAATGAACTGTGAAATATGCAAGAATAGAGGTTGTGGCAATATAGAACACTTGACCCAAATAATGATATTTCTTTGCTTCAGGTCATAGGCTTATGAAAGAAGTAAATCATTTCTCCAAATAGTTATCGTCAAACATCATGGGATGGAATGGCGTCTTCCTATTTTTTACATGAAGACTTGTTATGCCTCACAGTTTATCTTTTCTTTGTCTTCCTTATTGAAATCAGTGGCTTGTGCAGAGTTTCCACTGGAAAAGTCTATGCAGTGTGTTTGCCAATTTACTGACAACCCACCAAGTTCTATCAGTATAAAAAAGTGAATTAAAGCTGGAAGTTGCTTTGTTTTTTTCTAAGCAGCATCTTCAACTAATATCTATAGAAGACAGTAAAGGGAGTGAGGCCACAAAAATGCTACAAAATATCAATATTTTCTTTGAATTTCCTAAAAGTTATTTAAATTATTTTAAAATAATTTTCAAAAGACTTATCAGTGAAAAAAATCAGCTATATACAAGTTTTTCTTTGGTACACAATTTTAAACTGACTTTTCTCCACCTTCTTGGAGAAGAGATGATTAGCTTGCATCCCATGAAGCTCTGGTAAAATTTTGAGTATTGAATATACCTAAGTGAAATAAAGTAAAGCATAATTCAAGTACTGTCTTAATAAAATGTCCAGGTGCGGAGGCTCATACCTGCAATCCCAGCACTTTGGGAGGTTGAGGTTGGAGGCTTGCTTGAGGCCAGGAGTTCAAGACCAGCCTAGGTGATGTAAGAAGACTCTGTTGCTACAGAAAATAAAGTTAAATATTAGCCAGGTATGGTGGTGCATACCTGTAGTTCTAGCTACCAAGGAGTCTGAAGCAGGAGGATTAGGTGAGCCTGGGAGATAGAGGTTACAGTGAATTACATTTATGCCATCATACTCCAGCTTAGGTGAGAGAGTGAGACCCTGTCCATATCAAAAAGTAATAGCTAAGCAAGTACTATTTTTAAGCAGGAATTCTTGGGTTAATTACTAATAATGTGGTTTTTCTCTTTTTTCTTTTGATTTTACATACATTGTACAGTTTGAAGATTGTTTGAAAACGTCTTAGGATTTTCAGCAAAAGCTAGGGTTTATCAAAAATAGAAACAATTTAAAGCATATAAAAAAGAGATTAATTTTAGGTCATATGACTATGTTTCTGGGTATTTACTTTTCAGCATTGAGATCAGATCCTGAGAGACATGAGCTCGTTTTTCCCGGCTTAATCTAGACAAATAAAATTAGTAGTAAGTGTTCAATATTCTCTTCCATTTGCATTAATTGAAATTCTAGCACAAGGCCCCATTTAAAACGTAGCACATGCATACTTTATTTGAGACCTTCAAAATGATATTATTGATTTTTAATACTTCACCAACATAATTTTTATGTTAGCATATAATAATCTTTATATATGTCACTAAAATTTTTCCCACTTATGCACAGGAAGTAAGGGAAAACTAAATTATTTAGTTAAATCTTTTCTCCCTCTTCCAGCATTTTGAGAAGTGTTTTTAAAAGTCCACTTATGCTAGAGTTAATTATTTTTGGTTTGTTTATCTTCCTTGAATTAGTAACTTATATTTTTTGATCATTTACCATGTATCAGCTGAATACAGGCTATATCTCATTTAATTCTCATCACAAATCTAAGCAGGTACAGCTATTATTACATTTATGTCATAGATAGTGAAAGAGAACAAGTCACTTACTTGCCCAAGACACTACAGATTGTGAGTGTTGAGGCCAATGTGTGTTATGACAGACCACAAGCTCTTAACTAAAACATTATATGGTCACTTCTAATTATTCCTGGGTTCCATATTCATGATTTCACCTACTTGCTAAAATTTATTTTCAACTCCCAAATCAGTATTTACTGCACTTTTGTGGTTGTTCGGAGGCATGTATGGAGTGGCAAAAAATTTGAGTCCCCCAGTGTGCATGCTCCTAGCTGTGGTTGAACAATGTAATGCTCTTTCTTGTTTTAGCTCTTATACTATAAGCAAGTGTCCTTCTCTAAATCTATTTAGTGCCATCTTTTGTTTGTTTTTGCACTTTCGTGCCTTTCTTTTGGAGATTTCACTACTTAAAATGGCCCTCAACCAGAAGTACTGAAGTGCAGTGTAATGGTCCTAAGTACAAGAAGGTTGTAATATGGCTTAGAGAGAAAATAAATGCATTATATAAGCTTTATTTAGGCATGAATTACAGGGCTGTTGGCCATGAGCTCAATGTTAATGAATTAACAATAAGTATGAGATACGGTGTCTTTAAACTGAAACATACATAAAACAATGTGATCAGTTGGCAAAAATGTGACGGGAGTCTCACAGGAACCTAATCCTGTATTTCTTCTAGGAATGATGTTCCTAGAGGTCAATATTTGCTGATTCATTGTTCTTAGTGACTTTATAGAGCAAAACTACCATGAGTAATGAAAATCAACTGCATTGTCCTTCAATAACAATCATCCTTTATTGAAGACTGAACTATCTATATCTATTTCATTTTCTTTTCCCCAAAGTCAAGTATTTTGATCTTTATTTTACAGATAAGGGATTGAGATATGACTGTCAGCCAGCTACTAGATGACTATTTGACATTTGAATCAGCTTGTCTCCAAAACTGGTACTCTTTACTCTAAGATACATAGTGTCAGGCTCCAACCCAAGTTAGGGTTCAATGGGAGTTGGTGAACAGGTGGCGGGCAGCTGAAAGAACACTAGAGGGACTGTAGGCAGTCGAAACATGGTTTTATTCCCTCCTCTGTCTACAACACCATCAGCAGTATATTTATACATCTCACAGATGATAGTGGTTCAGAGCCAGGTATGATCTCACATAAAGTAGTTACATAAATGTGATTATGTAATGTTCAGGGTTGTGCACCTGCACTCTCAACCTGCTATGTCATGCTGTACTGGATATTTGCCTTGGCCTACTTCTATCTGCAGTGCAGCAGTGCAGCCATTTTCCTTACACTCCAATTGCTAGGCCAAGGGATTCCTTTCACTGGGGAGACGTGCCCATAGGGCAGAGCCCTGGACCCACAGGCCACAGCAGAAATATAGGCAGCAGCAACTTACTGCTAAAATTCCTGCTATGCTGCCTGTAACTATTAGGGTCCAGCCTAGGCCAGAGCCCAGGGATGCCCACCATGCCCATAGGTGGTTATCAGTAAGGTTCTCAACTGCTTGTGACAGCCCCTGCAAAGCTGCCACTATGTTCTGTTGATTGTCAGGGATTAAGGCACAACACTGTGTTCCTAAAAGGGCACATGTGCCACCTTGGGCAGCAATTACTATGTCTAAAGCCATCCAGTCGTGTGGTGTTCCCCCAAGCTAGCACCTCAGCCAGTTCCCTAATCAAACACAAGAAGCTCTATGCTCCCATTCACCTGCAAGTAGTCCTTTAGCTGGAGCATCCAGGCAGGACTGGGTTGAGCAACATTATCTTTTTCCCTTTGGGTATTTTCTGGAATTGCTGCTCCAGGGACAATTGCCTCCATGAAGTTAATAGCACTTCATTGGGTTGCCTACCAATTTTCTCCTGGTCGACCCCAGTCAAAATCAAATCAATCCACATCTGTGTGTGTGTCACTTGTTGGAACCCCTTTTTGTCCCATGAGGGAGCTGCCTGCAAAAGAGGTATCTTCCCCTTCTTTATGGTATGGATCCCGCAGTCACAACGATGACCTTCTGCTTCCCTGAAGGCAGCCATGACAGTAGTTACTTCATGCATGCAGTGCTCCATATATGGGGTTAGGATAGCAAACAGGATGCTGAAGGCACTTGGGGGCGCATAATCCAACACGAGGTCTCTCATGTGGGAAGTAAAGCATTCATCATCTGGCCCTTGGGTATTCAGATCAAACATAGCTTGCCACATACTCGGATTACTTGCATCAACTCTGTATATGACATTTACTCACAGTTTCTGGTATTTCACTAGCATTATTCCATGTTGTCCATATGGCCACCATCAGCCATTCAAGCAGGGTGTGGTCACCTTGCCCTGGTACTAACCACCTGCTCACCTGTAACTGCAGACAGAGGAAGGAGTGAATTGTGATGAAAGTCAACTTTTCCATTTCAGAGGCAGAGCAGGAGATGCTATCCACTCCTTCATCCCAAAGGTGAAGCATCCAGGCAGGTAGGGGTTCCCCTGGATGCTGTTGACACTGTTTACCTAATTCTTGCAACTCGGTTTGGCTATAGGCAATATATGAAGTATATTCTGTTACAGTGGGGGTTCTTGAGCCCACTCTTGGGCCCTGGTTGCTGTCCCTTTAGTGTTCTACTTTCTGATGGACCACTGGGTGAGCTTGCAATGGGAGTTCTTCCTCCTCGGTATCAGATCATGTGGGGATCTCTGACTGGGATGGTGGGCCCAGGCCCACACTAACAGCAGTCCCCAGTTCTCATTCCAAGCTTTGTATCTGGGCCTCCAGGTGCTCTGCTTGCCCCAGTAGGTTCCTCACCTGTGCTGCATCCTGTAGGGACTGAGCATGCACTTCCTGTAGCCCTGCCAAAAACATCCATCCAACTCTGCCAGCAAAGGCACACTCCTTCTTGTTACCATGTGCTTCCAAGTGCTTCAGTGCCTTCTCCACGCTCACTGAGGGCCTGTCACTGCCACCCATGTTTCCACTGGGGCCCATCCTAGCAGCAAGGCTGCTGGGTATCATATTCCATAGGGGGATCCACATGGCTGACTTGGGATTATTGGGTCCAACAATTTGCTCACTTCAGGATACTGCTGACTACACCACATGTTGGGCTGCAACCCAAGCTGGAGTCCAAAGAGAGCTGGTGAACTGGTGGCAGGCAGCTGAAAGAACACTCAAGGGACTGTAGGCAGTTGGGACATGGCTTTATTCCCTCCTCTGTCCACAGTGTCAGCAGTGTATTTGTACATCTCACAGACAATAGCGGCTCAGAGCCAGGTATGAGCTCACATAAAGTACTTACATACATCTGATATATAATGAGTGGGGTTGTGTGCCTGTGCTCCAAACCCTCTGTGTCATGCTGTACTGGATGTTTGCCTCAGCCTACTTCGATCTGCAGTGCAGTCATTTTCCTTACACATAATCTGGTCATTAACACCTCCTTTTGTTAACACTTCCAAATAAATGTATTAATGTTTACATCTGAAATCATCACTATTTACAGATGCCTTGTGTGGCATGCAATTATACAAAATAAATCCCAGAAGAACAAAACAATAACTCTTAAGTAATAGCTGTTCAGCAATTTGAAATATATATATATATATTTAGAATATGTGGCTATCTTTGTGAAATAATTTTGGAGTGACTAAAGGTTCCTTACATTTCTTTTTAAAAACTTTATCATATGAAATTTATTACATGGGGTAAATCCTTTCCACTTCTCTTCTAATACAGCCACGTGATTAATACAACACGAAATAAACTTTATTTGGTAGTCCTCCTTTTAATCTGGGGAAATGAGAATTTAAGTTATTCAGGCAGCTTAGAGCGTTGCAAAGCAAACCTGTGTTGGGTGCTACAAAGCAGGGGGGGCTATTGGTGTGATGGGCTGGGGGCTGGAGTGCAGCAGCAAGACGGGCTAGTGGTGGAAGAACTAAAGATCTGTTTCATCTAAGATCTGCTTTTACCTTGGGTTGACATTAATTAATTGGAGTGCTATCCACCTTCTGCCTTGCCCTGATCTGCTTTATCACCCAAGATAGCTTCTACAGCTGTTTCTTAAGTTATGATGTTTAAACTACTTGTATCTAGAATACCTAATATGAAGAATGCGTATCTGTGGCCCTACACATACTTATCTCTGTGGACGGGCCCTGAAATCATAGGTGAGAAACTTGTAAGGGAGCAAGGAACAGGGCAGCATAGGGGTAGTGAAAGAAAGGCAGTCAACTGAAAGACAGCATGTGTGAATACAAGCCTAGGATCTGCCACTTACTATTTGTATCACCTGGAGCAAGCCACGCAATTCCTCATTGAGCCTCAGTTACTCCATCTCCGAAATGGGAGTAATAATAGAAACAACATCAAACAAACAGGGCTTAAATAAGATAATGTATGTAAAAGTGCTTTGTAAGAATAAAGATTTTGACTAAAATAATACATTTTTACTCTTTTTTAAGAAAGTAGAGTGATAAACATTAACGCTCTCATTATAAGTTAGAGGAATCTGTATTCAAAGTTTGTAATATATTAATATATAGGTGAGAAATAGATGTCTGTCTGCAATATGATGGAGAATGGAATATGTCGAAGGTTTTCCCTCCCCCCAGGTATTTTCTCTCTCACGTGCTACAGATGCTGAAATCATATTATTACGGAGAATTGTTATTCTAACTTCCTTTAGCATGTAAATGCTATTTGGTAGAAAGAATGCTTTGAATATAAATTATTAATAAGATTTTATGCCATGATATGCCAGGGCCAGGAAAGGATATCTTAGAGGGAGAAAGGAGTATTCAAGGTGACATATAAAAAGAAAAATTTTGCCTACTTCAATCTCATCTCTTTGTTAATACAGAGATAGGGACACAATCAGCCCCTGCCCCCCCCCCAAACACACACACACATTCAACACTCACACTATAGTGGAAATTGGAAAGATGTGACTAGTGAAGCATAGAGAGAAAATGAACAAATCAGCTTTGTGATTAAGCCAGAGAAGAGGAGGAAAAGGAAGTGTTATAGCCAATGCAAACTTATGCCAAAATTCTTTTTATAACTTTGGATGTTATGATGTTAGAAATGATGAGGGTAAAATTACAGAGAAGCAATGTTATGTTGCTCTTAGGCACTTCATTTCTTGTCAGCTGATTGCTAACTATGATGGCTGTGAAACTCACAGTGGTGAGAGTCTGGCTTTAAAATACTGGGTATTTATTTCAGTCTCTTTTTCTCTTCTGTTTGCAATGTTCTTATCCACAGTCATCCTTTATTACCTGTGGCCCAGAAACATTTTCCTAGACCTGGTCAATAGCTTCTGATCATTAGTATCCTGCTTAGCCACCATGTCTCAGTGATGTTTTTGGCAATTCTATCAGAGAGTTTCAATAATTCCCCAGTTTATACTGTTAAAACACTTTGTTCATGCTTCTATAAAAGCACTTAGCAAATGGTATTTTTTTTTCTTTTCTCATATATATCTTTCTCTATCTCTAGAGTATCAACTCCTAGAGGTCTTTAAACCATCTCTATTTTTGCGTTTTCAGCACTTAACAGAAAGGTCAAGGTCAATACACGGTAGCTTTTAAAAATATAATTGTTGAGGGAATTAATATTATGACTATTAAAATTTTTAGTTTGTCAATTTCTTTATACCTACCAAACTTTTTTAATTCACGAAACACCACTCTCTTTCCTTTTTTCCTTTCAGCTTATCAGCAATTCTTAACTTTTGTTACATATAGGCTGGTTATTCAATTTTTCCTTGTAAGCTATAGTTATGATTGCAGCATACTTTTTTCTTCATATGAATAATCCTCTAATTCTGCCTAGACATTTTTTCACATCCTCCCATTATTCAGCTTACATTCCTTTATATTAATGTCAATAATTTCCAATACCACCTTTTCATGAATCTTCAATTTTCTAATAAAATTACTTTCTAGAATGCCATATAAGTCTTTCTTCTCAAAAAAATTTAGTTGACTTGATCAAACAAATGCCATTTGATCCTCATGCAGTATTTCATTCATCATGACAGAACAATGTTCTCATAGTTTTCAAAAATGCTATGGAAACATAAAACATATTTCTCATGTTTTGAAGATTTAACCAACAAAACTATATTACAGAAAATTAGGAAACAAATGTTTCCCAACTATAAGAATTTTTTTGTAGAATTATATCTAATATTAGCTTTTTATTCTTTCATTACAAATATATTTATTAGCTATCTGGTATGTGTAATATATGGATTATGCATAGAATTTTTTGATAGATAGAAAGCTTTTTAAAAACAAAAATAATATCCCCATTCAAATGGATCCCTCTTCAAGAATCAGAAATTTAAATGTAACCCAGTTTGATGGTACTATAAATTTCCATAATTGTGTCTATATTATGTTGAATATTACTTCAGAAAATTTCTCTAAGCAAAGGTATACAATTTCATTACAAAGTCAGCATTTTTCAATTAGCTTGATTTCCCCATTTTATCTTCATAGAACTTCTATTTGCTGTGCCCCTAGGAGAAGCAAATTTTTCCTTCCTATATAAAATCTTGAAATTTATATTATTCCAGATTCACACTCAAAGATTACTAGTCCCTTGAATCCTTTTCCTTGTTGTTGTTTGCTCATTTTTTGTTTCAGAGGCAATATCATAGTGGGTTGTTTTATCACAGTCTTGGCTCAGAAGAAATCTCAATTAGTTTTCCCAACATATATGTGTTAGAAGTTTTTGTCGAAATACCACTAGCTTCTTTCATTTGTTGCTTACCAGTATTGTGAGAGATTTTAAAGAGAGCAGGGTGGGTACTATGGGGGTGAGGGGGTGTAGAGGTTCTTCATGCAGGACAAGCCTGGAGCAAAATCATAGGGCACAAGCTGGCATCATTCTTGCCAGTAGCCAGTGGGCCAGCATTTGAGCTGGCACCTTCAGTGGTCACTTGTGATAAAACCATTGTTTTTTGTGATCACAGTTAGTCCATGTTAAATGAGAAGAAAATAGTGGCACAGAATAATTATTAAAGAGGATTAATTCATAGAATTCACTTAAGAACCTACTTTCCTTCCTTCAATCCCCTACCCCAGGGACTGTTAATAACAAATTGGGAATTACTTTAGAAAAGGATCACGAGTTTGTAGAGATCAGTAGGTAGATTCAAGTAAATACATTTATTTTTATTTATTTATTTATCCTTTATTCTGGTAAAACCCACACCTAATATAAAATTCACCGTGCATAACAAAGTGTGCATTTATAATGTTGTACAACTGTCACTAGTATCTAATTCCAGAACGTTTTCATGACCCCCTTCAGAAAACCTATGCCCTTTAAGTAGTCACTTCTCATTCCTCTCTCCTCCCAAACTCATTTCTCTCTATAGATTTGCCTATTCAGGACATTTCATGTAAATAGGAGCATATGTGGCCTCTCATGTTTGGCTTTACTTAGCATAATGTTTCAAGTTTCATCATGTGGTAGCAGGTATAAGTATTTATTCCTTTTTATGGTGAAAAAATATTTCATTGTATGGAAATACCACATTTTGTTTGTCCGTTCATCAGCCGATGGACATTTGGTCTGTTTCTGCTTTTGGCTATTGTGAATAGTGCTGCTATGAACATTCATGCACCAGTTTTTGCCTGAATGCCTGTTTTCAATTTTTTGCATATATATCCAGGGGTGGAATTGCTGGGTTCTATGGTAGTTCTAAGTTTAACTTATTGAAGAACCATCAAACTTTCTTCCACAGTGGCTACACAATTATATCCAGGGGTGGAATTGCTGGGTTCTATGGTAGTTCTAAGTTTAACTTATTGAAGAACCATCAAACTTTCTTCCACAGTGGCTACACAATTTTATGTTATACCAGCAATATGCAAGGATTCCAATTTCTTCACATCGTTTTCATCACTTGTTTTGTTTCTGTCTCATTTCTTAATATAGCCATCCTCATTGGTATGAGGTGGTATTGTGGTTCTGATTTACACAGAAAAAAATGTATTTGAATAAATCCTCTTGAGACTATATTTTCTCCCAAGGCTATCATGGCTTGAAACAAAGATAACATTTTAGTAATCTTTTCAGGATTCAAAAAAGATGAGAACAGTTACTCTCAGGAAAAGTCATTTTACTTAAGAATATCGTATTTCTTTGGAAATGTGGGGCTTTTCCTAGAAGGTAGAAAATAAATCTAAGATAATCATGGTTGAATTGTTTAGAAGTTCCATACCTCTCCAGGGAACTTGGTTATGGTGATATAAGGTGACATAACTGGGAAGACCACAGGCTAGGAATGGTCCATACTTCCTCCTATTTCCCCTTCCACACAGCCAAAGTTGAGAGAGGAAAAAGTATCTCAAAATCATGACTCTCCAAAACGATCGTTTTTTTCCACTAGAAAGTGAGTAATTCTCCTTTCCCAAGTGGAGAGTAGGTTCTCTTCCACATAGGGTTTCTTGTTGGATGTTTTTGTTTTTTTTTTGAGACGGAGTTTCGCTCTTGTTACCCAGGCTAGAGTGCAATGGCGCGATCTCGGCTCACCGCAACCTCCGCCTCCTGGGTTCAGGCAATTCTCTTGCCTCAGCCTCCTGAGTAGCTGGGATTACAGGCACGCACCACCGTGCCCAGCTAATTTTTCGTATTTTTAGTAGAGACGGGGTTTCACCATGTTGACCAGGATGGTCTCGATCTGTTGACCTCGTGATCCACCCGCCTCGGCCTCCCAAAGTGCTGGGATTACAGGCTTGAGCCACCGTGCCCAGCCCGTTGGATGTTAAATGATTGATATATATCTGTTCCCTGGAGAACAGAATCTTAAACACAAAACAAAACAAACAAACAAAAACCACTCAAGTTTCAAAGCTTAGTTGAGAAGTGCAGTCTCAGGCTAGTGAGAATGAAGGCTAGAGAACCAGGCAGGTTCAGTTGGATAGCAATAGAAAGATGATAAGTTACTATGCTTTCAAATTGCTGCAAGGAAGCACAGATGGTCACTCAGGAAGCCTCATTTTATCAAGACTGTCACTAAACAAACTGTATTTTTTAAAATGCCTGACATTCTATTGGAGGAAGGGAGATAAACTTACTTGCTTGCTCTGTCCCCTTCCCTATTTTATTAGGTAAATTTCATTCCAGAGAATTAATTCTTCCAAATATACTAGATTTTATTACTTGAGTGCTTTGGTAGCTACTAGGAAAGCCTTGTAGTTGGGTGCTTCTTTCAAGTCTGGAAGTGATATATTGAATTCAGACACATGGTTGCTCAGCCTCAGTTAGCAGAATTCTGAGTATCTACTCAGAGTCTGTTGTTATGGTGGAGGTCAATGAAGACAGATGAGGCTGAAGATATCTAAAAAGGCACCTAAAGTGCTACTAAAACAGAATGGATGATTACATTTATACTGTGCAAGTTGCCTTGTAATTAGCTTTGTAGATTAATTAAATGCCTTTTTATCATTCACATGTTGTTAGTTAATCCAAACATCCCCAAATCAAGGGTTAAAAAATACGATGATGAAAATGTATCTGTAACATCCATAGTGGCAATATTAGATATTTTGATCATTTTAGGATGTTTATGACATTTTCCCCAAACAAGGCATAAAAGTTTATCTCCTCACTTCATAATTCACTTATAATTTGAATGCATTTATCTATTTTACTATGTACATAAGGAAAACAAAGTTATAAAGGTCATGGATGAACCCAATGACAGAGAAAGCCAAACAATTAAAAAACTTAAAGGTTGATATTCAAAAGCAAAAGCTCATTGTTTGAAATGACATTGGAAAGCTGAACTTTTTGCAACCTTACTAGAAGAGAGAGAAAATATAAATAAAATATTAAAGAAAAGGGAATATAGCTACAGGTGTGAAAGATATTCAAAAGAATATTATAAACTGCTAAATGCCAATAACTTGAAATACTAATTAAGCAGATTTTTTCAATATCTATTTTGCATCATACTCCAAAATTCACACAGAAATAGAAAATTTGTACACATTATTCTCTACCACTAAATCCTTGCCCTAAAACTATACTTTTACAGGTGAGATCTACCAAACTGTCAAGAAAAATACGTATCCATTTTATACACCTTATAGTAGAAAAGAAAAGAAGATGCACAACTCAAAGTTTTGAAGTGAGTGTAACTTTGATATCCATATCAGTGAGGCTCCCAGTAGGAAGCAGTTGGCATGCCCACACTGGGGGACTATGGAGATTTCATGTATGTATGAAGGGAAACTCCACAATGATATTGACTGGCTTTAGGAAAATCAAGAGGGAATAGTTTTTATCCAGGCTTACAATAGAAGAAACTAATACCACTCTTAATCTAAATGAGCAACTTAAGGACGTTATTGTTAAAATCCAAAGTGAAGCTGAAACTTTTGGTAAAAGATACGTCAAATTCTACAATCTAACAGAAAGGGAACTGAGGGGAGTAAGACTCAGATTTCACTGCTGCTTTTAAATCTCATGCCAGAAATAGATACCACCTGAAATCCTCAAAACGGCTATTAAAAAGTCAAAAAATAACAGATACTAGTAAGGCTATGGAGAAAAGGGAATGCTTATACACTGAGAATGTTATTTCAGCCATTGTGAAAGAAGCTTAGAATACCTGAAAAAACTTAAAGCAGAATTACCATTGAACCTAGTATCTCATTATTAGGTATATACCCAAAGGAATACAAAGCATTCACTATAAAGACACATGCATGTGTATATTCACTGTAGCACTATTTGGAATAGCAAAGATATGGAATCAACCTAAATGCCCATCAATGGTAGACTAGATAAAGAAAATGTTGTATATATACATCATGCAATACTACACAGCCATAAAAAAGAATGAGATCATGTTCTCTGCTCCCACATGGATTTAGCTGGAGGCCATTATCCTAGGCAAACTAACACAGGAACAGAAAGCCAAATATCACATCTTCTCCCTTATAAGTTGTAGCTAAACATCAAGTACGTATGGTTACAAAGAAGGAACAACAGACACTGGAGCCTACTTGAGAGTGGAGGGTAAGAGCAGGCTGAGGATTAAAAAACTACCTAGGGGGTACTATGATTATTACCTGGGTGACGAAATAATCTGTATGCCAATAATTTGACATACAGATTATTTCATCACCCAGGTAACACAAACCTACATAACAAACCTGCACATGTACCCTGAACCTAAAATAAAAGTTAAAAAAAAATTAGATCATTGACTGAACTTTACCAGAAGCCAGGGGCAAAGGAACCTGTGGAGGGAACCCATTCAGTACCTTTCATGACACAGAGCAGGAAGGAGAAGAATACAGAATGAATTTTTTTTTTTTTAAATTGTACTTTAAGTTCTGGGGTACATGTGCAGATCATGCAGGATTGTTGCATAGTACACACATGCCATGGTGGTTTGCTGTTTCCATCCCTCTGTGACCTACATCAGGCATTTCTCTCAATGTTATCCCTCCCCAACCTCCCCATCACCCGCTGTCCTTCCCCTACCCCCACACCCCCTAACAGACCACAGTGTGTGATGCTTCTCTCCCTGTGCCCATGTGTTCTCATTGTTCAACACCCTCCTATGAGTGAGAACATGAGGCGTTTAGCTTTCTGTTCTTGTGTCAGTTTGCTAAGAATGAATGATGGTTTCCAGATTCATCCATGTCCCTACAAAGGACATGAACTCATCCTTTTTTATGGCTGCATAGTATTCCGTGGTGTATATGTGCCACTTTTTCTTTGTCCAGTCTATCATTGATGGGCATTTGGGTTGGTTCCAGGTCTTTGCTATTGTAAACAGTGCCACAATGAACATATGTGTGCATGTGTCTTTATAACAGAACAATTTATAATCCTTTGAGTATATACCCAGTAATGGGATTGCTGGGTCAAATGGAATTTCTATTTCTACATCCTTGAGGAATCACCACACTGTCTTTCACAATGGTTGAACTAATTTACATTCTCATCAACAGTGTAAAAAAGTGTTCCTATTTCTCCACATCCTCTCCAACAACTGTTGTCTCCAGATTTTTTAATGATCACCATTCTAACTGGTGTGAGATGGTATCTCAATGTAGTTTTGATTTGCATTTCTCTACTGACCAGTGATGATGAGCATTTTTTCATGTTTGCTGGCTGCATAAATGTCTTCTTTTGAAAAGTGTCTGTTCATATGCTTCCCTACTTTTGAATGGGTTTGTTTGTTTTTTTCTTATAAATCTGCTTTAGTGCTTTGTAGATTCTGTATATTAGCCCTTTGTCAGATGGGTAGATTGAAAAATTTTTTTCCCATTGTTTTGGTTGCTGGTTCACTCTGATGACTGTTTCTTTTGCTATGCAGAAACTCTTAAGTTTAATTAGATCCCATTTGTCTATTTTGGCTTTTGTTGCCATTGCTTTTGGTGTTTTAGTCATGAAGTCCTTGCCTATGCCTATGTCCTGAATGGTATTGCCTAGGTTTTCTTCTAGAGTTTTTATGGTGTTAGGTCTTATGTTTAAATCTTTAATCCATCTGGAATTAATTTCAGTGTAAGGTGTAAGGAAGGGGTCCAGTTTCAGCTTTCTGCACATGGCTAGTCAGTTTTCCTAACACCATTTATTAAACAGGGAATCCTTTCTGAATTGCTTGTTTTTGTCAGGTTTGTCAAAGATCAGATGGTTGTAGATGTGTGGCATTTCCATGTAGTTGTGTGGTTTTGGATGAGTTAATTAATCCTGAGTTCTGATTTGATTGCACTCTGGTCTGAGAGACTGTTTGTTATGATTTCTGTTCTTTTGCATTTGCTGAGGAGTGATTTACTTCCAATCGTGTGGTCAGTTTTGGAGTAAGTGTGATGTGGTGCTGAGAAGAATGTATATTTTGTGGATTTGAGGTGGAGAGTTCTGTAGATGTCTTTTAGGTCCACTTGGTCCAAATCTGCATTCAAGTCCTGGAAATTCCTGTTGATTTTCTGTCTCATTGATCTGTCTAATATTGACAGTGGAGTGTTAAAATCTGCCACTATTATTATGTGGGAGTCTAAGTCTCTTTGTAGGTCATTAAGAACTTGCTTTATGTACCTGGGTGCTCCTGTATTGGGTGCATATATATTTAGGACAGTTAGCTCTTCTTGTTGCATTGATCCTTTTACCATTATGTAATGACCTTCTTTGTCTCTTTTGATCTTTGTTGGTTTAAAGTCCATTTTATCAGAGACTAGGATTGCAACCCCTCCTTTCTTTTGCTCTCCATTTGTTTGGTACATCTTCTTCCATCTCTTTATTTTGATTCTGTGTGTGTCTTTGCATGTGAATTGGGTCTCATGAATATGGCACACCAATGGATCTTGGCTTTTTATCCAGTTTGCCAGTCTGTGTCTTTTGATTGGGGCATTTAGTATGTTTACATTTAAAGTTAATATTGTTATGTTTGAATTTGGTCCTGCCATTTTCTTACTGGCTGGTTGCTTTGCCCATTAGTTGATACAGTTTCTTCACTGTATCATTGGTCTTTACCATTTGGCACATTTTTGCAGTGGCTGCTACTGGTTGTTCCTTTCCATGTTTAGTGTTTCCTTCAGAAGCTCTTGTAAGGCAGATCTGGTGGTGACGAAATCTCTCACCAATTGCTTGTCCATAAAGTATTTTATTTCTCCTTCACTTATGAAGCTTAGTTTGGCTGGATATGAAATTCTGGGTTGAAAGTTATTTTCTTTAAGGATGTTGAGTATTGGCCCCCAGTTTCTTCTGATTTGTAGGGTTTCTGCCAAGAGATCTGCTGTGAGTCTGATGGGCTTCCCTTTGTGGGTGACCTGACCTTTCTTTTTGGCTGCCCTTAGCATTTTTTCTTCATTTCAACCCTGGTGAATCTGATGATTATGTGCCTTGGGGTTGCTCTTCTTGAGGAATATCTTTGTGGTGTTCTCTGTATTTCCTGGATTTGAATGTTGGCCTGCCTTGCTAGGTTGCAGATGTTCTCCTGGATAATATCTTGAAGAGTGTTTTCCAGTTTGGATTCATTCTCTCCATCACATTCAGGTACCCTGATCAAATGTAGATTAGGTCTTTTCACATAATTCCATATTTCCTGGAGGCATTGTTCATTTCTTTTCACTCTTTTTTCTCTAATATTTCCTTTTTGTTTTATTTCATTGAGTTAATCTTCAGTATCTGATATCTTTTCTTCTGCTTGATTGATTTGGCTTTTGAAACTTGTGTATGCTTCATGAAGTTCTCGTGTTGTGTTTTTCACCTCCATCAAGTCGTTTATGTTCTTCCCTAATCTGGGTATTCTAGTTAGCATTTCATCTAACGTTTTTTCAAAGTTGTTAGTTTCTTTGCATTGTGTTAGAACATGCTCCTTTAGCTCAGAGAAGTTTGTTATTACCCACTTTCTGAAGCCTGCTTCTGTCAATTTGTCAAACTCATTCTCCATCCTGTTTTGTTCCCTTGGTGGTGAGGAGTTGTGATTCCTTGGAGGAGGAGAGGCATTCTGATCTTTGATAATTTCATCCTTTTTGTGCTGGTTTCTTCCCTTCTTCATGGATTTATCTACCTTTGATCTTTGAAGTTGGCGATTTCGGATGGGGTTTCTGAGTGAATGTCCTTTCTCTTGATGTTGAAGCCATTTCTTTTTGTTTTTTAGTTTTCCTTCTAACAGTCAGTCTCTCTGCTGTAGGACTGCTGGATGTCCGTTCCAGACCTTGCTTGCCTGGGAGTCACCCGTGGGGTTTGCAGAACAGCAAGGATTGCTGCCTGATCTTTCCTCTGGTAGCTTCATTCCAGAAGGGCACCCGCCAGGTGTCAGCCAGAACTCTCCTGTATGAAGCGTCTTTTTGGTTATACAGGGGTCAGGGAGCTGCTTGAGGAGGCAATCTGTCCCTTGTATGCCTGCAGAGGTGCTGCTGGGCTGTCATGGACTCAGTCCAGCTGCTGTGTAAGCTTCCTCTCTCTTTTGCTTACACAGGTAGATTTAGACTGGCCTCGGCAGTGGCAGATGCCCTTCCCCCCACCAAGCTTGATTGTCCCAGGTCAAGCTCTAATTGATATGCTGGCTGAGAAACTCTCAAGCCAAGTGAGAGGGCTTCAATTTGCTGGTCTTCATCCAGCCTTATCACCTGTCTCTCTCCTTTCAGCTCCCCTTATTTCTGGGGAGTGGGTAGCTCCTTACCACAAGTGCACTCGGTGCTAGACAAAACATCCGTCCAGATCTGTGCTGACAACCTGCGGCACCGAGATGGTGGCAGTTGAGGCTGCCACTCAGATCTGTGCTGGTAACTTGTGATGCTATTTAGTCCAGTGGGGATCTCCTGGTCTGTGGGTTGCAGAGGCCATGAGAGAAGCGCAGTATCTGAACTGGAGTGCCAGGGGATGAGGGGGGGGGTCTCCGTTCTCTGGTTAGTTGCACTTCCTAGGTGAGGCATCTCCCCACCCAACCTTGGTTTACCCTCCTTGGGCTACACCCACTGCCCAACCAGTCCCATTGAAACAAACCTGGTACCTCTGTCGGAAATGCAAAGATCACTTGCCTTCTGCATCTCTATCACTGGAAACTGAGCTCTGGAGCTGTTCCTATTTGGCCACCTTGGCAGAATCCCCTGAGAATAAATTTTAAAGGGAACATGAAAAAAAAATCCAGCACAGTATCAAAACTAGTGAAAACACCATAAGAAAATGAAATTTTAATCAATGCTCAATTCCTTTTGAGAATAGATTAAAATTTTCCAAATATTAATTAGCCAACAAAGTATAGCATCATATTTTTCAAAAGAGATCATGAGTCAAAAAGGATTTAACTTAGGAATGCAAGTACAATCAACATCAGAAAATGTAGTAACAAAATGTATCACACTAATGGACTGCATGGGAAATATCATGTGATCATTTCAATATATGCAGACAAAGCTTTTGATGATAACATTTAGAGTTTGAGTTTTTTAAAATGTTCATTAAAAAACAGGAATAAAGGAAATGTCCTTTATCATATAAAAGCTATCTTTCGCAAGACGGCTGATCACTAGCAGCTCGGGCTCATAGTTCCCAGTGAAAGCGCAGAGAACGAGAGGACGCCACACTTTCAGACCAATATTTGTTGCTCACGGACCAGAAGATTCCCAGCAGAGGAGCCCCATGTGTCGCCAGGGTGACTCTTGTGGCTGGCGCGGCGGTTTTGCTGGTGCCTTGGTGCGCCAGTTTTTGGTGCAGAGTCCGGAGATTCCCGGGCAGAAAAGCACCATCAATCTTAACACTGCTGTTCTGGCTGGTGCAGTGGATTGCTCAGATTTCGGCACTGGGAATCAACAAGTTGGACGTCTGCTCAGAGATCTAGTTGGAAAGTCGGTAATTACAAAGACAACAGACGGATAAATATATAATGAAGGGAAGAAATCAGCGTAAAAAGGCAGAGAATACTCAAAATCAGAATGCCTCTCCCTCTACAGGGGATCGCAATTCCTCATCAGTAATGGAACAAGGCTTAATAGATTACGAGTGTGTTCCAATAACAGAAGCAGGTTTCAAAACGTGGGTGATAAGAAACTTCTGTGAATTAAAAGAACTTGTTCTAACCCAATGCAAAGAAACTAAGAACCTTGAAAAAAGGTTTGACGAAATGTTAATGAGAATGGACAATTTAGAGAGGAATATAAGTGAATCGATGGAGCTGAAAAACACAGCACGAGAACTTTGCGAAGCATGCACAAGTTTAAACAGTCGAATTGATCAAGTAGAAGAAAGGATATCAGAAGTCGAGAACCAGCTCAGTGAAATGAAACGAGAAGACAAGATTGGAGAAAAAAGGATGAAAAGGAATGAGCAAAGTCTCCAGGAAATATGGGACTATGTGAAAAGACCTAATTTATGTTTGATAGGTGTACCTGAATGTGATGAAGAGAATGAATCCAAGTTGGAAAATACTCTTCAGGATATCATTCAGGAAAACTTTCCCAACCTGGCAAGGCAGGGTGATATTCAACTCCAGGTAATACAGAGAACACCACAAAGATATTCTTCAAGAAGACCAACCCCAAGTCACATAATCACCAGATTTATTAGGGTTGAAATAAAGGAGAAAATACTAAGGGCAGCCAGAGAGAAAGGTCAGGTTACCCATAAAGGGAAACCTATCGGACTTACAGCAGATCTCTCAGCAGAAACTCTACAAGCCAGAAAAGAGTGGGGACCAATATTTAACATCCTTAAAGAAAAGAACTTTCAACCCAGAATTTCATATCCAGCCAAACTGAGCTTCAAAAGTGAAGGAAAAATAAAATATTTTGCAAACAAGCAAGTTCTTAGAGAGTTCACCACCACCAGGCCTGCTTTACAAGAGCTTCTGAAAGAAGCACTATACATATAAAGGAACAACGAATATCAGCCTTTCCAAAAATATATCAAAAAGAAAAGAACATTAACACAACGAAAAATTTACACTAACTAATGGGCAAAACAGCCAGCTAGCATCAAACGCCAGTATTAAAGTTATATATATTCTAATTGGATAAAAAGCCAAAACCCATCGGTATGCTGCATCCAGACCCATCTCACATGCAACGATACACAAAGACTCAAAACAAAGAGAAGGAGGAAGATTTATCAACCAATCAGAGAGTAAAAATAAACAAATAAATAAAAAGCAGGAGATGCAATTCTCGTCTCTGATAAAGTAGACTTTAAAGCAACAAAGAGCAAAAGAGGCAAAGAAGCACATTACATAATGGCAAAAGGATCAATGTAACAAGAAGAGCTAACGATTTTATAGATCAATGAGACAGAAAATTAACAAGGACATCCAGGACTTGAACTCAGACCCAGAACAAGTAAACTTAATAAATATTTATCGAACTCTCCACTTCAAATACATAAAACATACATTACCACCTCACACCTATTCCATAAGTGACTACATAATTGGAAATAAATCACTCCTCAGTAATTGCATAGCATTTCATAGGTTTAAATGAAATATTGGTTGGCTGCTCGTTTGTTATTTTCTTCCCTTATTCCTTCCTGTTTACATCAAGCATAATTATTGGTATAAAAGAGGTTTTCAATACCCATTACCAAACTGCATTCTAGCCTGGGAAAGAAAGCAATACTCCCATTCTCTCTCTCTCTTTCTCTTCCTTTTTCCTCCTCTTCTTTATTCTTTTTCTTTCTTTCTTTCTTTCTTTAAAAAACAAAAAACAAAAACAAAAAAACCTATCTTTCATCACGCTGTTGCCAGCCATTAATATTGGCAAAATAAAGCAAAACAAATTAACAAACATAAACCAACATCAAATGTTATTGTTAATGAAGAAATTTTGAAAGTTTACATTTAATATTAGAAATTAAGCAAAAATTCTGACATTCTTCTACTTTTTAAAATAGTCCTGGGACTTGTCTAATTAAATACAAAAGAAATTGTTTGTCTATGAATAAAAAGACAAAGATAAATGTTAAGTATTTGTAATTAATTATCATTTACAAAGAAAATCCCATGTAATCAACAAACTATTAGAATGACTAAGACATTGCAATAAGATCAATATGTAAAATCAATAGAACTTATTTTCAACAGCATAAACATTTAGAAATTGAAATAAAAATAGGATATCATTTACAATCACAATAAAGATTATGAAGCTTCTAGAAATTAATTACTCCATATCTGAAGTAAAAAATTTAGAATTTGTTCCAAGTATCTTTTTTTTACTCTCTACATCTAATTTAATTCACCCTAAAATATTTTCCAAACCTGCCCAATTCACTTCACCTCCACTACTATCACCATTGTCAAAGACAATCATGTCTAAATTTCTATTCAATAAAGTCACATTGGACAAAATTAATAGATAGTTGACAGGCTAGGAAAAAATATTAGCAGCATTTAAAAAACATTTAGTTTTAGAATAGTTTTATATTGACTAAAAAGTTGCAAAAGTAGTACAGAGGGTTTCTATATTCCCTGCAGCCAATGCCCCCATTATTACTATCTTACATGTTTGTGTTCATTTGTCACAACTATGGAAACTATAATGATATATTTATTATTAACTAAAGTCTACACTTGACACAAATTTCCTTAGTTTTATCTACTGCCCTTTTTCTGTTCCAGGATCCCATCCAGGATAGTATATTACATTTAGTCATCATTTCTATCTTAGTCAGTTTGTGCTGCTATAACAAAATACTTGAGACTGGGTGATTTATAAGAATGAAAATTTATTTTCTCATAGTTCCTGAAGCTAGGAAGTTCAAGGTTAAGGTGCCAGCAGATTCATTGTCTCATGAGGGCTGCTCTCTGCTTCCAAGGTGGCACCTCTTGCTTCAATATCATGTGGTGGAAATGATAAACCACTCCCTGGCACCTCTTTTATAAAGGTGCTAATCTCATTCATGAGGGCAGTTCTCTTATGACTTAATCATATTTTTAAGGTTCCACCTTTTAGTACTATCACATTGGTGATTAAGTTTCAATATGTAAATTTTGGAGGAATACATTCAGACCATAGCAATGTCTCTGTAGGATCTTGGAGACTGTGATAGTTTCTCAGACTTTCCTTATTTTTGATGACCTGATCCTTTTTGGGTAGTACTCACCAGTTATTTTGTAGAATATCCCTCAGTACAGACTTGGATAATGCTTTTCTTGTGATTAGATGGGGTTACGACTTTTAAAGGGTAAGACCACAGGAGTAAAGTGCCATTTTGATCACATCATATCAAAGGTACATATTATCAATTTGTAAATTATAACTCTTGATTCTAACCTTAATTACCTAATGAATGATATTTATCAGATTTATCCACTGAAAGTCACTCTTCCTCCTGTTTCTACCTGGCCAACACACACTTTTCCACCTTGTACTTGGAAGAAAGTCAACTATGAGCAGTCCAAATGTTAGGGTGGAGCAGTATTATACTCCACCTTCTCAATGGGGCAATAACTGCATAAATAATTTGGAATTCTTGTGCACAGACTTGCTCATTCCCCCCATTCATCTATGTTCCAATCATTTATTTGAATCAGTATGTACTTGTCAATATTTATTTTGTACTCTGGGCCATTGAAAGCTCTCTAGGATGGCTCCTATGCTCTGTTGACATACCTAAATTACCTTTTGAGAAATTCCTTAGTCTTTGGACTATTTGCACTGCCCTTAACTGGAAAAAGTCTAATAATTTAGATTATAAAAGAATCTCAATATAAAATAATAGGCAAACATTTTAAATAAATGAAAAGGAAAATCTAAGTAGTTAATATTGACAATATTCTCACATTAATTCATAATAAAAATGTAAATAAAAACATGTAGATGGCACTTTATACCCATATAATTGGTAAAAGTGAGAACATTGGTAAGTCAGTGGCTATCAAATGTGGTAGAAAATGGAGATCTTGTACTCTATTTTTGAGAGTGTAAGTTAGTGAAGCTATTTTAGAGAGTAAATTGGCAGCATTTTAGAAAATTGCATAAGTACTTATTCACTCTGGGACATATATACCCAGAGACACTCCTTCAGGTACACAGAGATATTTATGAAGATATTTATTTTGATAGTTAAAGAGTATAAAATATTGAAGGCAACTTATATATATTTATCATACAACAGCAGGTAAATAACAATGTAGTTGTGCATATCAGAAGAGTCATCAGAAGAAAAATCCTAGATTTACATATAGCAACAAACAATATATGTAAATAACAATATTAAATGGGAAAAAAAGAAAAAGGACATAATTTACAGCATGATGCTGTTTATATAATGTTAAAAATACATACATAGAGGTAAGTAAATGTATAGAAATTAATCTAAAGGCCATGCATTAAATACAAATTGTGGCATTTAAGGGGTGGGATGAACTGGGATGGAGGGTAAAGAGGAGAGACAAGTAATGCATTTTAAATATGAAGAGCACACACTGTGTCATGCTATAAACTAAGAAGTAAGACCAACTCAGTTCTTGAGGGTTAAAAACCAGCAACAAGCCTGGGGGCAGTGGCTCATGCCTGCAATCCTAGCACTTTGGGAGGCCAAGGTGGGCAGATTACCTGAGCTCAGCAGTTTGAGACCAGCCTGGGAAACCAAAAAATTAGCCCAGTGTGGTTGCACGTGCCTGTATTCCCATCTTCTCGAGAGACCAAGGCAGGAAAATTGCTTGAACCTGGGAGGCAGAAGTGACAGTGAGCCGAGATCACACCACTGCACTCCAGCCTGGGCGACAGAGTGAGACTTCAAATCAAAAAAAAAAAAAAAAGAAGAAGAAGAAAAGAAAAAAAAAAGACATGACAAGACAAGACAAGACAGCAACAATACCTCAATCAAAGTGCAGCAACTGACTAAATATAACCATTATAAACAAAGTTGTAAGGTATAAATAAAAGCATTTCTTATGTGAAGTCAGATTTAATATGGTAATGTTTACATTAATAATGATCATTATTCATTTAATAATTTAACAAATATTCTTGAGCCTTGAAAGTATTATAATAGGCTTGATTGAGGAATATAAAAATGTATATCTAAACCAAACAGGAGTTTTCTGAAGACTTTTAGCACATCAGTATGAAAATTAATGTGACATTTAACAGCATTTGTAAAACACACCTTACCAGTATATTATTTTCATGTTGTTCCTTATTGTTGCTGGCTTTTTATTTTAAAATCTACATCTCATAGACTGAAATCATCAATTTAAAATCCTGAGAGAAAATCTATTATTGTATATTCCATTCAGTTTCTAATATTTGTTTGCCTTTTAAAATATAATTTGGCAATATTTATAATACCTTTGTCTGTTAAGAATAACTGAAAAAAATTGTAGGTACTGCTGAAATTTGAACTTATACTCTCTTTTCATCTCACTTCTCTGTGAACCTTGTCAAATTCAACATTATTCTTAGATTCAAAGACATTATTAATTTATCATTACTATGCAGCTTCTTTTTATATGCAAAATCTTACAGAACTAAAGAGTTCTACTTGAATGTACTGGCTCTATTTTATTACTAGAATAAGATAGAGTCAAAAATCAAGCAAAAAAATGTTTCCTTGGCATTGGCTTTTATTCTCTATTTTATATAATCTACTTCTAGTGTAACTCCTAAAAATTATTTGAACACAGAATATATTTCTTAATTTGGTTTTCTACTATACATAAATTTTCCATGTAACAGTATATCCTGGAGATCTTCCCACAGTTGATATGGAGATTGTTTTGTTCTTTTGTATAGCCACATCATAATCCATTGTGCAGATATATCATTGTTTATTCTAACAGTCCTCAAATAATAGACACTTAAAAATGAGAAATGAATAGGATAACTTTTACCTTCCAAACATTAGAGTTCTCTCTTGTCTTTTTGAAATGTTAATAATAAGGCCTAGAGATATCCTCACTTGTGGCTCTTCCTAATGTTCTGGCTCCTCCTTTTTATTTGTGACTATTGCTCCTGTTCTGCTAATTCTGGACTCTATTCCAAGAGGGTTCTCCTTTCATCCTGCATGGGCCTACGGTGGGTTAGTAGGCCCAGCCTACTACAGCTCTTTTCAACTTCACTGCGGGACTCTGAACTCACAGCAACCTGGAGAATGTAGAAAACCTGCCTAGTTTCAGTTGTTCTGTGGCTTGCTGCTCTTTCCAGAAAGCACCTGTTGGGACTGAGTTTTTCCTTCCTTACATCTGTGAAATGTCTTTTTACTGTCCCTAACAAAAATGTTGATACTACACAAGTTGTACTTCTATAGGGTTTGTTGCTAGATTTAGCAAACAGAAATTCAGGATTCTTAGTTGAATTTTAATTTTAGGTGAACAATGCATGACTTTTAATGTAAGTATGTCTCATGTAATATTTGGGGCATACTTAAACTAAAAAATTCAAGTTTAACTAGATGTCTTTCTTACATTTTATCTGGCAACTTAAATTAATTTCTTCTGAAAATTTTTTGGTAAATCATTGTGTGGTTCTTTCATTTTACTCTCCTAGTTATTCCATCTATTTTTATGGATGAATACAGATAGACTCAAAAGCAATGTTACTACCATAACCATCAATACAGAATTTCTGGTTTTTAAATTTGTTTATTTGATTTAAAATTTTTAGTTTGGCTATACCTTCTAGCTACTAAATGACCCTTTTTATTTATTTACTTTTTGTTTATTTAAATATACAATAATGTTAGGTGTGTTTTCCAGAAAGATATAACTTCCTAATTTACATTTCTATAAGTGTTCATGGATATTTATTGGTTAAAATTTTTTTTTTTAATTTTAGCTTTTGTGGGTATATAGGAGGTGTATATATTTATGAGGTACATGTAATGTTTGAATACAGTTATGCAGTGCAAAACAATCATATCAGGTAAAATGGTGTATTCATCCCCTCAAGGGAAAAAAAGCACTTACCTTTTGTGCTATAAGTAATTCGATTATACCCTTTTAGTTATTTTAAAATGGACAATTAAATTATTTTTGACTAGAGTCACCCTATTAAATACCAGGTCTTAGTTATTCATCTAATTTTTTTTTGTACCCATTAACCATTCCCACCTCTGCAACCTTCCCACTACACTTCCCAGCCTCTGGTAAACATCCTTCTAATCTCTATCTCCATGGGATAAATTTTTTTGATTTTTAGATCCTACAAATAAATAAGAATATGTGATGTTTATCTTTCTGAGCCTGGCTTATTTCACTTAACATAGTAACTTCCAGTTCCATCCACGTTGTTATAAATGACTGAATCTCATTCTTTTTATTGTCAAAAAGTATCCCATTGTGTATAAGTACCATATTTTCTTTATCCATTCATCTGTTGATGGATGCTTTGGGTGCTTCTAAATCTTGGCTATCGTGAACAGTGCTGCAAAAAACACGGGAGTGAATGGCAGGCAAGATGGCTGAATAGGAAAAGCTCCAGTCTGCAGTCCCAGCGAGATCAGCGCAAAAGGCAGGTGATTTCTGCATTTCCAACTGAGGTACCCAGCTCATCTCATTGGGACTGGTTAGACAATGGGTGGAGCCCACAGAGGGTGAGTCGAAGCAAGGTGGGGCATCACCTCACCTGGAAAGCAAAGGGGTCAGGGAACTCTCTCCCTTAGCCAAGGGAAGCCATAAGGGACTGTGCATGAGGAATGGTGCACTCCTGCCCAGATACTACACTTTTCCCCCAGCTGTCACAACCCACAGACCAGGAGATTCCTTCAGGTGCCTATGCCACCAGGGCTCTGAGTTTCAAGCACAAAATTGGGCAGCTGTTTAAGAGGACATCAAGCTAGCTGCAGGAGTTCTTTTTCATACCCCAGTGGTACCCGGAACACCAGCGAGACAGAACTGTTCACTCCCCTGAAAGGGGGCAGAAACCAGGGAGCCAAGTGGTCTAGCTCAGCAGATCCCACCCCCATGAAGCCTAGCAAGCTAAGATCCATTGGCTTGAAATTCTTGATGCCAGCACAGTAGTCTGAAGTTGACCTGGGATGTTCAGGCTTGGTGGGAGAGGGGCATCCACCATTACTGAGGCTTGAGTAGGTGATTTTCCTCTCACAGTGTAAACAAAGCCCCCAGGAAGTTCAAACTGGCAGGGAGCCTACTGCGTTTTGGCAAAGCCATAGACTGCTTCCCTAGATTCTGCCTTTTGGGCAGGTCATCTCTGAAAGAAAGGCAGCTGCCCTAGTCAGGGGCTTATAGAAAAAACTTCCATCTCCCTGGGAAGAGCACCTGGGGGAAAGGGCAGCTGTGGGAGCAGCTTCAGCAGACTTAAACGTTCCTGCCTGCCAGCTCTGAAGACAGCAGTAGATCTCCCAGCACAGCACTAGAGCTCTGCTAAGGAACAGTTTACCTCCTCTAGTGGGTCCCCCTGCCATACCTCTTGACTGGAAGACATCTACCAGCAGGGGTTGACAGACAGCTCATAGGAGAGCTCTGGCTGGCATCTGGTGTGTGCCCCTCTGGGACAAAGCTTCCAGAGGAGGAAACAGGCAGCAGTCTTTGCTGTTCTGCAGCCTCTGCTGGTTATACCCAGGCAAACAGGGTCTGGAGTGGACCTCCAGCAAACTCCAGCAGAACTGCAGCAGAGAGGCCTAATGGGTAGAAGGAAAACTAACAAACAGTAAAAAAAACAGCATCAACATAAAAAAAAATGGATGTCCCACAGAAACCCCATCTGAAGGTCACCAACATCAAAGACCAAAGGTAGATAAATCCACAAAGATGAAGAAGTATCAACATAATAAGGCTGAAAATTCCAGAAACAAGAACACCTCTTCTCCTCCAAAGGATCACAATTCCTCGCTAGCAAGGGAACAAAACTGAATGGAGAGTGAGTTTGATGAATTAACTGAAGTAGGCTTCAGAAGGTAAGTAATAACAAATTTCTCCAAGCTAAAGGAGCATGGTCTAACCCAATGCAAAGAAGCTAAGAACCTTGAAAAAAATGTTAGATGAACTGCTAACTAGAATAACCAGTTTAGAGAAGAAGAAAAATGACCCAATGAAGCTGAAAAACAGCAGGAGAAATTCATGAAGCGTATACACATATCAATAACTGAATCAGTCAAGTGGAAGAAAGGATATGAGAAACTGAAGATCAACTTAATAAAATAAAGAGTGAAGACCAGATTAGAGAAAAAAGAATGAAAAGGAATGAACAAAGCCTCCAGGAAATATGGGACTATGTGAAAAGACCAAACCTATGTTTGATTGGTGTAACCGAAAGTGATGGGGAGAATGGAACCAAGTTGGAAAACACTCTTCAGGATAGTATTCAGGAGAACATCCCCAGCCTAACAAGACAGGCCAACATTCAAATTTAGGAAATACAGAGAATGCCACAAAGATACTCCTAGAGAAGAGAAACCCCAAAGCACATAATTGTCAGATTCACCAAGGTTGAAATGAAGGAAAAAATGTTAAGGACAGTCAGAAAGAAAAGGCCAGGGTACCTACAAAGGGAAGCCAATCAGACTAACAGTGGATGTCTCTACAGAAACCTCTACAAGTCAGAAGAGAGTGGAGGCCAATATTCTACATTCTTTAAGAAAAGAAGTTTCAACCAAGAATTTCGTATCCAGCCAAACTAAGCTTCATACATGAAGGAGAAATAAAATCTTTTACAGACAAGCAAATGCTGAGAGATTTTTGTCAACACCAGGCCTGTCTTACAAGAGCTCCTGAAGGAAGCCTAAAAATGGAAAGGAAAAACTGGTACTAGCCATGCAAAAACATACCAAATTGTAAAGACCACTGACACTATGAAGAAACTGCATCAACTAATGGGCAAAATAACGAGTTAGCATCATAATGATAGGATCAGATTCACACATAATACTATTAACCTTATATATAAATAGGTTAAATGCCCCAATTAAAAGACACATACTGGCAAATTGGATAAAGAGTTAAGACCCATTGGTGTGCTGTATTCAGGAGACCCATCTCATGTGCAAAGACACACATAGGATCAAAATAAAGAGATGAAGGAAGATTTATCAAGCAAATGGTAAGAAAAAAGAATAAAAAAGCAGTGGTTGCATTCTTAATTTCTGATAAAACAGAGTTTAAACCAACAAAGATCAGAAAAGACAAAGAAGAGCAATACATAATGGTAAAGATATCAATGCAACAAGAAGAACTAACTATCCTAAATATATATGCACCTAATACAGAAGCACCAGATTCAAAACACAAGTTCTTAGAGACCTACAAAGAGACTTAGACTCCCACACAATAATAGTGGGAGACTTTAACAACCCACTGTCAATATTAGATTAGTGAGACAGAAAATTAACAAGGATACAGGACTTGAACTCAGCTCTGGGCCAACCAGACCTAATAGACATCGACAGAACTTGCCACCCCTAATCAACAGAATATACATTCTTCTAAGCACATCACACTTATTCTAAAATTGATGACATAATTGGAAGTATAATACTCCTCAGCAAATGCAAGAGAATGGAAATCATAACCGTATCTCAGACCACAGTGCCATCAAATTAGAACTCAGGATTAAGAAACACTAAAAACCACACAACTACATGGAAACTGAACAACCTGCTTCCGAATGACTACTGGGTAAATAATAAAGTTAAGGCAGAAATAAATAAGTTCTTTGAAACCAATACGAACAAAGACATAAAGTACCAGAATCTCTGGGACACAGCTAAGGCAGTGTTTAGAGGGAAATTTATAGCACTAAATACCCAAAGGAGAAGAAAAGATCTAAAATTGACAGCCTCAAAACACAATGAAAAGAACTAGAGAAGCAATAGCAAGCAAATTCAAAGCTAGCAGAAGACAAGAAATAACTATAATCAGAGCAGAAATGATGGAGATAGAGACATGAAAAACCCTTCAAAAAATCAACTTATCCATGAGCTAGTTTTTCAAAAAGATTAACAAAATAGATAGACCACTAGTCAGACTAATAAAGAAGAAAAGAGAGAAGAATCAAATAGACGCAATAACAAATGATAAAGGGGATATCACCACTGATCCCACAGAAATACAAACTACCGTCAGAGAATAGTATAAACATCTCTCTGCAAATAAAGTAGAAAATATAGAAGAAATGGATAAATTCCTGGACACAGACACGCTCCCATGACTAAATCAGGAAGAAGTCAAATCCCTAAACAGACTAATAACAAGTTCTGAAATTGAGGCAGTAATTAATAGCCTACCAATTAAAAAAAAGCCCAGGACCAGATGGACCAGCCAAATTCTACCATAGGTACAAAGAGGAGCTGTTAGCATTCCCTCTGAAACTATTCCAAACAATAGAAAAAGAGGGACTCCTGCCTAACTCATTTTATAAGGCCAGCATCATCTTGATACCAAAACCTAGCAGAGACACAACAAAAAAAGAAAATTTCAAGCCAATATCCCCGATGAACATTGATGCAAATATCCTCAATAAAATATCGGCAAAATGAATCCAGCAGGACATCAAAAAGCTTATCCACCACCATCAAGTCAACTTCATCCCTGGGATGCAAGGATTGTTCAACATTTGCAAGTCACCAGGTTTTCTTCCAGCGTTCTTATGGTGTTAGGCCTCACGTTTAAATCTTTAATCCATCTAGAGTTACTTTTTGTATAAGGTGTAAGGAAGGAATCCAGTTTCAGTTTTCTGCATATGGTTCACCAGTTTTCCCAACACCATTTATTAAATAGGAAATCCTCTCCCTATTGCTTGTTTTTGTCAGGTTTGTCAAAGATAAGATGGTTGTAGTTCTGTGGCATTCTTTGTGAGGCCTCTGTTCTGTTCCATTGGTCTGTATCTCTGTTTTGGTACCAGTACCATGCTGTTTTGATTACAGTAGCCTTGTAATACAGTTTGAAGTCAGGTAGCATGATGCCTCCAGCTTTGTTTTTGTGTGGTTTTTTTGGCGCGTTTTTTTTTTTTGCTTAGGATTGTCTTGGCTATGCAGGCTCTTTTTTGGTTACATATGAAGTTTAAGGTGTTTTTTCCAATTCTTTGAAGAAAGTCGTTGGTAGCTTGATGTGGATAGCATTGAATCTATAAATTACATTGGGCAGTATGGCCATTTTCACAATATTGATTCTTCCTAACCATGAGCATGGAATGTTTTTCCATCTGTTTGTGTCTTCTTTTATTTCCTTGAGCAGTGGTTTGTAGTTCTCCTTGAAGAGGTCCTTCACATCCCTTGTTAATTGTATCCTAGGTATTTTATTCTCTTTGTAGCAGTTGTGAATGGGAGTTCACTCATGACTTGGCTCTCTATTATTGATATATAGGAATGCTTGTGATTTTTGCACATTGATTTTGTATCCTGAGACTTTGCTGAAGTTGCTAATCAGCTTAAGGAGATTTGGGGCTGAGACGATGGGGTCTTCTAAATATACAATCATGTCATTTTCTAAAGGCAAGAGATTGGGATCAAGTTTCATTCTTCTGCATATGGATACCCTATTTTCCCAATACCATTTATTGAAAAGACTATTTTTTCCCCAATATATGTTCTTGGCATCTTTGTTCTTGAGTTTACTATAGGTGTGTAGATTCGTTTCTGGGTTCTCTATTTCATTCCATTGGTCCATGTGTCTGTTTTCATGACAATACCATTCCATTTTGTTACGTATAATTTGAAGTAGTATAATTCGAAGTCAGGTAATGGGATTCATCCAGTTGTGTTCTTTTGGCTTAGGATAGCTTTGGTTATTCTGGGTCTTTTTGGATTCCATATACATTTTAGCATAATTTTTTTTTATTTCTGTGAAGAATATCATTGGTATTCTGATAAAGTTAGATTGAATCCATATATTGCTGTGGGTAGTATAGACATTTAACAGTATTAATTCTTCCAATCCATGGAGTGTATTTCCATTTATTTGATGTCTTCTTCAATTTATTTCATCCATGTTGTATAGTTTTCATTATAGAACTCTTTCAGTTTTTTTGGTTAAATTAATTTTTAGGTATTTAATTTTATTTGTGGCTATTGTAAATGTAATTTTTTAAATTTCTTTTTCAGGTTGATTCCTGTTGGAATAAAGAAACTACTAAATTTTGTGTGTTGATTTTGCATCCTGCTACTTTACTGAAATTTTATATCAGTTCTAAAAGTTTTCTGTTGGAGTCTTCAGGGTTTTCCAAATATAAGATCATATCATCAAGGATAATATACAAGCAAACAGGAATTATTTGATTTCTTCCTTTCCAAATTGGATGCCTTTTATTTCTTTCTCTTGTCTGACTGATCTAGGTAGGACTTCCAGTACTACGTTGGATAACAGTGGTGAAAGTGAGTATCCTTGTTATGTTCCAGATCTTAAAGTAAAGGCTTTCATTTTTCCATTCAGTATGATACTAGCTATGGGTCTGTCATTTATGGCTTTTATTATGTTGAGTTATGATCCTTTTATGCACAGTGTTTTGACGGTTTTTAATAAGAAGGAATGTGGAATTTTACAAAATGCTTTTTCAGCATCAATTGAAATGATCTTATGATTTTTATCCTTCATTCTGTTGATATGATGTATCACATTGATTGATTTGCATATGTTGAACCATCCTTGCATCCCAGGGATAAATCTCACTTGGTCATGATAAATGACCTTTTTAATATATCACTGAATTTGGTTTGTTGAGGACGTATGAATCAACATTCATCTGAAATACTGGCCTGTAGTTTTCTTTTTTTGATGTGTCTGTGTCTAGTTTTGATATTAGGGTAATACTGACTTTATAGAATAAGTTTGGATGTATTCCCTTCTCTTGTATGTTTCAAAATAGTTTGAGTAGGATTGGTGTTAGTTCTTCTTTAAATGGTCGAATTCAGCAATGAAGCCTTTGGGTCCCAGGGTTTCCTTTACTAGGAGAATTTTTATTATGGCTTTGTTCTTGTTACTTGTTATTGGTCTGCTCAGATTTTGGATTTCTTCATGGTTCAATCTTGGTAGATTATATGTATCTAGAAATTTGTTCATTTTTTCTAGATTTTCCAATTTGGGCATGTAGTTTCTTATAGCTGCCAGTAATTGTCCAGAACATTTGTAACTAGAAATGTATCAGTTATAAATTCACCTAGCTCTGTTTCACATATATGTCATCAAGATATTGATTTGGTTGGTGGTAAAATCTATTTACAGATTATTAATCTACAGTAAAATACAGTTTATTTTGAAGTTATATTCTAATTCAATAAATCAAATAATAGTTTAAGGGAGAATTACTTATGGCCTTAAAAGGAGAGGAAAACCTCAAGGTAACATTTACGGAAGAAAAAGTAACTCAGCATTTTAGTAGGAAAAAACAAGAATTCCAGCTATATCAGGCAGCACTGATTATTTGTTCATAAATGTTACAAGAGCAAGGGATAAAGACAGAAACACATAACAGTTTCATCTTGTGTGGACAAAGAGCTTAAAAGTCCTAACTAAAGAAATATATCTGTTACTTAACAGACATGTCAACAGTTAAGAAAAATGGAAATAACTTTAAAAGGTTTTGATATATTTCTGGGATATAAATTCACACACACACACACACACCCCCCCCACACACACACGAGGAAATGCAGTCTTTCCTTATTAAAAAAGTGCAAATTTAGGCCGGGCACGGTGGCTCACGCCTGTAATCCCAGCATGAGGCGGGTAGATCACGAGGTCAAGAGATGGAGACCATCCTGGTCAATATGGTGAAACCCCGTCTCTACTAAAAATACAAAAAATTAGCTGGGCACGGTGGCGCGTGCCTGTAATCTCAGCTACTCAGGAGGCTGAGGCAGGAGAATTGCCTAAACCCAGGAGGCGGAGGTTGCGGTGAGCCGAGATCGAGCCATTGCACTCCAGCCTGGGTAACAAGAGCGAAACTCTGTCTCAAAAAAAAAAACAAAAAAAAAAAGTGCAAATTTTCTAGGTAAAAGGGGCTAATATCTAGACCAAAATAAATATATGAATTAAAACATCTACCCTCCATGTTTAGGTAGGAAGAAGCTATCCCAGATACACTTAATCTAAAGCAGAACCATGATTATAGACAGAAAAGCGCACCAAAGCAACAGCAATAACAACAAAAGATGCGGCATAGACGTCATATAAAATGGCTACTGTGATGGAGAGGTACCTATTATTTAGGGTAGAAATAGTATGATTCTAAGACCATTGAAGGGAGAAAATAAGGGGAAAATATGAGACTATAATCTTGTAAAACTTTAATGAAGAAAGGATGAATAAAGTAATTAAGGTACATCTCAGCCCACAGTTTGCCCCACCACCACAGGAGGTCATACAACAGATGAAGAGATGAGGCCAAGAAGGCCTGTTAAGGCACTTGTAAACAGACTCTGGCCTTTCAAGCTTGGAATTTCAATAGCTACCATTAGAAGTGCCTTTTAAAACTCTCTTTTAAATATGTTCATATACGAAACCATTCTAAATAACACATACTATTCTATAATGTGTTTTTTAAATTTAGTTTAAGTCTACATTTTGAAGTGTTGAACTGTAACTGGAGAATGCTGGAAAAAATATTTTCTGTAATAGATAATAGAGCTTCCAGGTCAGTTTTTGTGGTAACTTAGGCAGGCTCTTGGTATTTTTAAGGTTTTTGAAAACTTCTTGAAATATCTTCAGACAAAGATAAAAATAAATTATGTCAAACATCCCTTTTAGTAAGGGGAGGATTTGCACACGGAAAATAATAACTGGGAGACTCCCTGAAGTCTTGTCCAAATTGCAATGCATTGCCTAAGATGCTATCAGAAGAGAAGAGACATTATATCCCACACAGAAATCAGGCTCACTGAAAATAGAAAATTGAATTATAAGTGACAAGAAGAAGATCGTTAAACATTTAAATTGTCACTTTAAGAATAAGGTGAAATTCAATCTAAAAGTAATGAAAGTACACCAGAGGAGCAAAGAGTATATAGATAAGGAATAGAAACTTAGATTGCAAATGGGAGGGTAAAAAGATTATTTGTTGATGTTGCTTTGTTTTGGTTTTCGAAAAGCATATTCTGCTTTAAACATTGGTTTTAAATGTGATAAAAAATTACCTAATAATTATTATTATTATTTAAAATAGCAAAGAAATATATTAGAAAACACTGAAAATTATGCCCACAGAATAAATATATAAACCTTTGTTAGATTCAGCAAGAATGAGGAAAGGATGGAGCTACACTGGTTGGTAGACTACCAACTAGCCATATGCAGTTACAGAGCACTTTACATGTGGCTAGTCAAAGTTGAGATGTGCTGTAAGGGTAAAATAGTAAAATATCCACAGCATTTCACAGCCTTAGTATAAAAAAAAAGTAAGCTATCTCAATAATGTTTTATGTTGATCATATGTTGAAATGATAATGTTTTGGATATATTGAGTTAAATAAAATGTATTATTAATTTCACCTGTGTGTAGTAAGGAATTTAATCTTGCCCAAATAGAAGTTTGGCCTTTGTGTTAGTTCTTGGAAGTTTATCTTATTCAGCTCTTGGGAGGTTATCTAAGCCCTTGTAATGTCCTGCCTGTTAAGAGTGTTTTTGTTTACCTGTAAGTCCTCGGCTATAGGAGACTGTATTAGTCCAGTGTTACACTGCTATAAAAATACTACCTGAGACTGAGTAATTTATAAATAAAAGAGATGTAATTGACTCACAGTTCTGCATGGCTGGGGAGGCCTTTGGAAACTTAAAATCATGGCAGAAGGCAAATGGGAAGCAAGGTACATCTCACATGGCAGCAGGAAAAAGAGACAGTCAGAGGAAACTGCCACTTTTAAAACATCAGATCTGTGAGAACTCCCTCACTCTTATGAAAACAGCCTGAGGGAACCTTCCCCACGATCCAGTCACCTCCCACCATGTCCCTCCCTTCACACATGGGGATTACAATTCAAGGTCAGATTTGAGTGGGAACACAGAGCCAAACCGTATCACAGACAGTCTAATAACATGATTCATAATGGGGCTTCGGAGTCATACAGGGTCAGCTCAAACCTGAGAGGGGCTGGAGACTGAGATTAGTCACTTGGGCAGCCAACTATGTGTATATGACTAAGTTCCAATAAAACTCTGGACAATAAGTGTCAGAGGAGCTTCCCTGTTTGCCAGTACTCTGTGTATATTGCCATACACTGATGCTGGGAATGTTGATACTGTTCCTGACTCCACTGGGAGAGTGCAGCTGGAAGCTCCAGGGATGAAATGTTCCTGCTCTGTGTCTGATCCCTTGGCTGATTTCACCATTTGCTAGCTGTGTGAAGTTTGTCAAGTCATCTAATTCACTGTGCCTCAGTTTAATTCTAAGCAATAGTGGAGATGATAAGAATACTTATAGGACTGTTGTGAGGATTAAATGGCTTATTATATCCAAAGTGCTTACAACAGTCCCTGGCACACACTATGCAGGAATAAAATACAATCATTGTTGCCATTTAGTATACGAAGATGTATGAATGGTATCACTGCCCATCCAGTTATCACTAATTCCTCCCCCTTATCTTTTTTCTTTTTAACCAGCAGGATGATTACATCACTCTTTTTTCTAAAATACTGTGATAAATCCCCACTGTTTCTGCAATAAATACAAAACTATTTAATCTGGATTACAGCCCATCTTTGGCCTCATTTCCCTTCACCCCCTCTGTATTCCAGTTGTATCAATTTACTCGAATTCCTATAAAAGTACCAAGTAGTTTTTCTGAATAAACCCCCAGCCAGGAATATTATTTTTTTTGCTCAAATCATCCACTTGTCTTTCATCTTGATCTTCCCTGCCATCAAAATCTGTCCAGAATTCTCTTTCTTGGCTTGTTCCCTTGGCATTTGTTTATATTGCTGCCATAGAGTTGTCACCTTGGATTATTTGTCTGCTCTGCATTGCTCCTGTTTGTCCTTCCAGGTCCACTCTTCATCCTTCTACAGTCTTCTTTGTGTCCTCAGAATGCTGACCCATATGAAATAAAAAATGAGCTCCCCTGCTCTCTGTCCAGCTTTTGGTTGCATTACAAAGTGATGATCACTGACAAATAAATAAATAAATAAATAAAAGGAAGAGAATAAGATTGGAGTGTTTATTTTTCCCTTGCTTCCTTCCTGTTGGGTTGCTCTAGGTTGATGCCTCTTTACCAAAACCCACAGCTTCTTCAAACAGATTTCTCCATACAGCTTTATATCTGAGGTTCCAGTGATTGCTTCTTCCCTTTACCCTTCAGACTTAAACACAGCAAAGGCCCTCTGCTCTTACTAGTCAAAGTGCTTCCTTTGTGTATTTCTTTTCTTAAGCTTTATACCACTAAGTCTTGGCAATTACACAATAGGAATCTGTGCCATCCATTTCCTACCTAGACCCTAATAAAATGCTTTGAGAAAGAAGACTGAATGAGAGAAATTCTAGGTTGGAAGGAGTGAATAGGAAGCATTAATTCAGAATATATAATTTGAATATTCCTTTCTTATTTTATTCATAAAAGAAACAATTTGCATTTTGTTCTTGCTCATATTATTTTCTTTAAGGTGTTAAAAAGCACATTTGATACATTATCTCATTAATCCTAGCCCGGCTGCATCAGGCATCAGAACAAATTATTACCTAAAGAAAGAATAGGCCCAGCGCAGTAGCTCACGCCTGTAATCCCAGCACTTTGAAAGGATGAGGTGGGCAGATCATGAGGTCAAGAGATCGAGACCGTCCCAGTCAACATGGGAAACCCTGTTTCTACTAAAAATACAAATATTAGTTGGGTATGGTGGCACGTGCCTATACTCCCAGCTACTTGGGAGGCTGAGGCAGGAGAATCGCTTGAACCCAAGTGGTGGAGGTTGCTGTGAGTCAAGATGGCACCACTGCACTCCAGCCTGATAACAGAGTGAGACTCTGTCTCGAAAAAAAATAATAAATAAAATAAAATAAAATACAAAATAAAGACAGGATATAGAAGACAAGAAAGGGATTTGAGTCAGGAAGCAGAAATGAGTATCTTAGTTTAAGGGGATCAAGAATATCTTAGTTTAAGGGGATCAAGATTTGTACTATGACACAGGATTTTAAATACCAGTATAAGAAAAGTGACAAACCATCCAAAAAAAACAGGACCAGGGAATAGACTCAAGTTTCAAGATAAAAGAAAATGCTGCTAAAATCTGAGGTTCTGCATCATTTTTAAGGTGAGGTGGGTGCCTGTCACTTAGAAGGCATCACATAAATATTTATTGAAAGAACTGGAAATGAAATAATGAATAAATGCCAGAGTAGGAGGCCTTTACTGGTCTTCTATTAAGGATCCTTTTTCAGCTGTCAGATCTTGAAATGTGTTGTGTGAGGATTTAAGGTAAAGGAAGGAAAGAACTCACATTATTGATTGCTTAGTATGTGCTGGGCACAAACTGGGGGCTTTTAATTTTTAATAAAATTTGAGTATATAAATATTAAAGCATCATTTTTATATGGTGTTATTGAGGCTCCCACGGAATAAGTAAGCAGTCCAAAGTGAAATATCCAGAAGTCAGGCTGACTTATCCTAAAGCCATACAAACCTTAGGCTGATGGAATGTCCATGGCTAATGGGGAAAACTAGTTATTCTAATCTCTAGACTAGGATACACATTTCTAGAATTAACTGATTTCATACTGGCAGGAAATGGAATGAAATTCGAAAAATGCGTACTTGATCTCATTCTATGCCTTTGCTCTCAAATGCTGATTCCTTTAGGGGCCAAGGTGTAACAAAAATATTTTACCTGAAAGAGTTTGGGCCTAAAAATCTAAACAAACTCTAGGTTCTTTGACTTGAAACCCTCTGGAAGACAGAGTTGGCCATTTCTTAAGCTCTTTAGGTGATATCATTTCTTTTATTCACAATCTGTTCAAAGAAGACTAGTTCTGACTCCCTGCCAAGGCTAAAGCCTTTATCAGTTCTCTTGATCCCATCTTTCTTTAGGCTTTTCTCCACTAAACAGCCTTTCTTTAACTTTCCTCACTATTTCTACAGGCTATTTTCATCTTAGCCTATAGACAGCTTTAGTTTTCCTGACCCCAAATTCTTTATTTTAACCCCGAAAGTATATTCCCAATTATTCTTCTCACAACCAAACTTTGTGAATGACAGTTGCCTATAGTCTTTTTACCAACTCAACTCTATTCTTTACACGTAAACTTTTACTCTCATATCAAAGTAATGCAAATGTGGATACAAATGCAAATCCAAACTTTAATAGTTATTAGCTGTGTGATTTTGGGTAACTGACCCCTAGCCATAACTCTCTGTTTGATGTTTTGCAAAGCAAGGATAATGTTACCAATATCCCTTAAAGAACTGGTTTTACTAAGTTGTAAATTAATGTTTGGTCTTTAGCTCTTAGGATAGGTTTTAATCTGCTGGTAAAAGTACCTCAAATATGCTATTTGAGATCTTGATCATTTTCTTATATTCAATCTGCCTTACACATAGAAACATTTAACAAATCAATTTTCTTTCCCAAATGGATTGGTAATTTCTTTTTTCTTGTTGGTAATTTGAATCATTTGACCAGTCACATTTTCTTTCCTTTAGGAAGCTCATATGTCATATGAGTCCAGTTTGGTCAAATTTAATAACCTAGTACACTATGAAATGCGTAATTGTGTTATACATTTCTTACTGGTCTCAATTTTGTATATTTCCTCTGTCCTGATTTTAAACTATTTATATTGTTCTATAAGTCATTTTTCTGAAATAAGGGCATGGTTTGATAGATGAATAGATGGATGAATAAGTAGATAGATAAGTGGATAGATAGATCAGTGAGACAGTATTATTACTGGCCCTGGTTTTGCTCATGCTGTAATTTCACTTTGAAATTGTCATCCAAGCCTATCAATGTTATATCTATCTTTTACAGCCTGTCTGTTATACCCACCTCCCAGTTCTTTTAGTGTTTTCTAATCCTTCAACCAGAAGTGTTCTCTTTCTTTACACGGACCCTCGTATCACTTTGCATATTTTTCTGTTGCAACATTAACCTTATTCCTCTCTGTAATTCAATCTCTAGTTATTTGTAAACTTGTCTAGTTCTCCTTTCCATGTTGTATATTTTTAATGACAGGGTATATGTCCTATCCACTTTTATAACCAACAGTGCAATTAGTAGAGTATGCAGTTATGTTCCAGATAATGACATTTCAGTCAGTGATGGACTGCATATATGACTGTGGTCCCATAATATTATAATGGAGCTGAAAATGATGTAGCCATTGTAACATTGTAGTGTAAAGCATTACTCGTGTGTTTGTGGTGATGCTGGTGTAAACAAAGTTACTGTGCTACCAGTCAAATAAAAGCATACAGTAATACAATAATGTCCTAGACCTTCATATTCACTCACCAGCCAGTCACTGATTTATTCAGAACGATTTCCACTTATGAAAGCACCATTTATGGTAAGTACCCTATATAGGTGTACCATTTTTGTCTTTGATACCATAATTTTACTGTACCTTTTCTGGATTTTAATAGATTTAGATACACAAATACCATTGTGTTACAATTGCCTGCAGTATTCAATACACTAATATGCTGTACAGGATGCCTAGGAGTAATAGGCTCTACCATATATCCCAGATGTGTAGCAGGTTATACCATCTACGTTTGTGTAAGTACACTCTATGATGTTCCCACATGACAAATTCCCATGACAAAATCACCTAACTACATTTCTCAAAATGTATCCTCACTGGTAAGTAATACATGGCTGTAATTGATATTCCATAAATACTTGAATTTTATTGAAATGGAATTGGTATGAACTGAGATTGTGAAGCTGCCTCAAAATTAATCAAAACTGTGTATGAGCAAAACATACATATCATTTTTTTGATATTTGTTTTGAAGTAACTGTTTCCTTTTATTTGATAAATTTCCTCAAAACTAGGCAGGAAATTTCAAAATTTCTGTTTTCATGAATGGTCATGTACCAAGCTATATCATATTTATTGTCTTTCTAATATTTGAATAAATAAATGAGTAATATGCAGTAATGAGAGTCACATGGGTAACACTCTTTTTAAATGAGCATAATGAGTACTGCTAGACAAAAAGCCAATATTTCTGCAGGGAGAAGAATGAACTTTGGAAAACAGAGATTAAAATTTATGCAGTGGAACTATATGCATCATATAATGATCAGAGTAGAGAAAACTGTTGGAAAACTGGGTAACAAGTAAATTTTTAAATGTTCATAGATGTATTTGTGTTTACTAAGTCAGCATCTAAAAGATGAAAAGGAATGATTCACTGAGGGAGAATTAAGGCTTGCAGATGTTGTAAGGGGTGTTAAAAAATAAGGTAATAGGTAGTTCTCTATTAACTAGAGCAAAGGCAAATTGGCTAAAGCAATTTATTAGAGCAGAATAAATGATCATGATGAAAAAAATGGAGATTCTTATTCAAAATGAAGAAAACACTTGACTGTCCTTTCATGTCTTTAAATAGTGGCTTAAGATTTCAGATAGTCATACTCTTGAGCTAGCTGCTTGCACATGTGTGTGTACCTTTGTGTGTCCCATAGATCACAATTAGGTATGCTTAACCTATAGAATGTGTGCCACAGCAAAATGCTATGGCTCTACTCAAAGAACTTTCCCCATGTAAATATTACAGGGGATATAATGGTGTTTGATTTGCACAGCTTCTGTGGCAGATCATACTTTCCAACAATGGCCACGATAATATTCTTGGTGCCACATACTCTACTAGAATTTCTCCCTCTCCCTTCAAGTAGCAGCATTTTGTTTCTCCCTTTTAAAGCTGGGAAGGCCCTGTGGCTGCCTTGATTAATAGATTATGATAAAAATGACATTTTGTTGTTTCTTGGGTTGGGATATAAAATATTATACCCCCTCTGCCTGCTGGCTCTCCCTTCATGAGTTGTACAGTTTTGTAGTCCTGAGTAACCATGGTGGAAAGACCATGCATACAGACCACACACACACACACACGCACACACACATGCACGCGCGCACACACAGAGACAGAGAGAGAGAGACAGCGCCACTGTCCAAAGAGCCTTAACTGTTCTAGCCCCAATTGTTTTGAATCTTCATAGCTAAGACACCAGATGATTCTGTCCCCAGCCTCTGTCTGATTTCAAACTTGTGAGAGACCTTGAGCAATAATCAGTCAGCTGAACCCAGAACCTAGAGATATACAAATATCAATATTTTCCTACTTAGCAGTATATAGAAAAATTAAATTGTACAACTAATGCCTGTGAGTTGTCTCATGCTAATTAGCTACAGTGTAAATAAACAATCTGCCCATCATCATTTTAGACTTTGTTTGTAGAGCACTGACCTGAAAATAAAACAACTGGAGAGTAGTACTTGTTTTCAAAGAGTTTGTTACCTATGTAGAGAGAGTGATAATTCAGAACACATACAAGCCAAACATTAAAAAAAAATGGTTCTTTGGACAAGCTATATTTCTGTGCTGAGAAAACCAATAGTTAAATGATAGACAGAACTTTTTTAAAAAAATTATAAATATTGGGCACACTAAAATACATGTTTAAAACTCAAGTTATAAATTACGTATTCCTAAATATTTAAGTATTTAGTGATATGGTACTACATTGTTGATGAAAACTATTAGCAATCACATAAAATTTGTCATATGAAATCATATAAAAATACAGATGAATCACATGAAATTGTCATTTTTTTTGAGACTTTTTATGAAAGTGTCTATTTTATATGGTTCAGCCTGACATACCAATTAGGTGAAGGTAATGTTCTAGGCTCAGACAATTGACCCCTACCAAGGACCTCAATTATTTGACATACCGTCAGCAATTCTTTTATAAAATTCCTATGATAAGAGAAGCCATTTGACTTGTCAATAAATATAAACTATATTTGGTTTTATCAAACTATCAGCATTCCCATCCACATTCTACATTTATAATTTTTAATAGTAGATTACTTAAGGACATTTATTTTAAATTTTTGATTGCTTCCCTTTAGATTTAATATAGTTTCCAAACATTTCACTAATAGCAAATCTTAAATTGAAGGACTAATTTCTTATATTGAATTAATCCTGTGCTCCCATTAGAGACAAGCATCATAGAAAAATAGTAATATTATGATAACACTATTTTATTTCCATAGTAACTTCAGTTAAGGAGCATAAAATGCCCTATAGTCATTATCTAAATAATCTTCTTGACAAACCTAGTAGATAGGTGCTATGATTTGAATGTTTGTGCCCTCCAAAACTCACGTTGAAATTTAATTGCCATTGTAACAATATTAAGCGGTGGGATCTTTAATAGGTGATTAGGCCATGAGGGATCCACAGATCCACAGTCATGGGTTTAATGCCTTAAAAAAGAGCTTACTGGCCTGATCATGCCTCTTTCTCCCTCTCTCCACCCTCCCCTCCCCCAGTTCCTCTCTCTTCCCTCTGCCTTCTGGCTTGTAATGAAGCAGTAAAAATACCCTTGCCTAATGCTGGAAACTTGATCTTGGATTCCCAGCCTCCAGAACTAAGAGAAAACAAATTTCTGTTCATTATAAATTATCTAGCCCCATATATTCTGGTATAGAAGTGCAAACATGGACAACATAATAGAACAAAAAGCTAAACAGTATAGAAATTAATTTAATTTTAGCTATGATTAGAGTTTTTCTGATGGAGTCAAACTCATCAGTTAATAGTTGCTGGCCAAATAATAAATGAAAATTTACAATTTGCAAGTCATTTCTAAGGGAAATTGACTTGCTGTTCTGACATTCATATTTTAAATGTATTGTGTATGTTAAAGTCTTCTTCCAGTCAGTGAATTTTTTTTTAAATAGCAATAGAAATTTTATAAAATTTATATTATGCATATACTATCACCAGTTTTAGGCTCCTGGTTAATGTTATTTCAAGAGACATGGAGTCCATCCAGAATCAGAAAATCATTCCCATTGTCCAGCCTAATGAAAATTCTTTTCAAGAATGTTCGAAGGTTATGGAGAATTAGCTTGCCTTTCCCCCAAGGCTTTAGGGAGCTAAGCTATATTTTAAGGAGGTAACCAGTTGTGCACGATGAGAGGCTAGACCATCTATTGCTAATCACCTTCCCAAAATAAACACTCCCGAACATACAACATATTAAAAAGCTACTTCTGAAAACATGACATATACCATATTAGTTAATATGAAAATAGTTTACAAATAATTTTGACAAGTATCTGTTGATCACTATTTATGTGCCAGGTATTCTATTAAATGCTTAGTTATATTGGATCATAATCTATACAAATTTTCATGAATTTCTTTGGGTATTTAATTTTATAGAGTTTAACCAGGTGTTACCCTAAACTTTAGTAGTATTTCTATACAATTTTAAATATAGAATCAGAACCCATATTGAATTATATTAAGATATTGAAGTTGTTGGAACATGTTATTTAACATGTTCATCAAGCATAGATACTCTGAGTTTCCTAAATACCTAATTTGCAGAAGTTTTCCGTTTGATAGAACCAGCGATGCTCTCAAAATTAACGTGAGGTTTGGGGGCAATGCATACTCTGTTTTCCAAGTTTCCCCAGATTCAGCAGCAGTTACTGAATTTGTAGAAGATCGTATCTTCAGTCTTATTCCTACAAAGGATAATGGCAGCTTTGTCTGCTCTGATTGGAAGCTCTTTATTTCTAACCTTGCTAGAGGCCATATACCTGCAAAATAAACCCTGGCCTGGCCTGCTTTTCATGGGAGATGTATACTGCAAACATTATGGGGGTGTGATGGGTTTGTAAGGAACATCTAAGTTCTTAAGTGATTATATTAATTTTCTTCTCTCTCTTTCTCTCTCTCTCTTTGGGCTAGAGAGATGTTTTATGGTCTCCATTCCATGTGTTAAATGAGTCTACTCAAGTACTGAATTCCAGCCTCCTCTCATTACAATTCTGTAATTTAAAACTTTAAAAAGTTACATTTTCTTACCTAATCCTCAAAACACAGAGATGCTTTAAAGTCACAAATGCTCTAGAGCTATGCTGTTCAGTTTAGAAGTCACTAGACACATGTGACTATTGAGCATATGAAATATGGCTAGTCCAAGTTATGTTATAACCGGTAAGATGTGTCAGAAGACCTAAATACATACCATACTTTCAAGACTTTGTGTGGAAAAAAAATGTAAATTATGTCATTAATACATTTTGAAATGATATTTTGGACACATTAGGCTAAACCATATTATTATTATTATTATTATTATTTTTTTTTGAGACGGAGTTTCGCTCTTGTTACCCAGGCTGGAGTGCAATGGCGCGATCTCGGCTCACCGCAACCTCCGCCTCCTGGGTTCAGGCAATTCTCCTGCCTCAGCCTCCTGAGTAGCTGGGATTATAGGCACGCACCACCGTGCCCAGCTAATTTTTTTTTTTGTATTAGTAGAGACGGGGTTTCACCATGTTGACCAGGATGGTCTCGATCTCTTGACCTCGTGATCCACCCGCCTCGGCCTCCCAAAGTGCTGGGATTACAGGCTTGAGCCACCGCGCCCGGCCTAAACCATATTATTAAAGTAATTTCACATTTATTTTTTAATGTGGCTATAAGCAATTAAAAATGAGGTATATGTTTCCTATATTTGCATTAGACAGCACTGCTCTAAAAACTGCAAAGCCTCTGATACCAGAAAGAATATCATGCTTTTTGTTTAGAATTACATGACATACTTGAGTGTTTTTTGTTTGTGTTTGTTTGTTTTTTCATAAAACTTTCATATGTTGTGAACTAGATAAACAGAGACCAGATGGTTGCCTGAAAATTAGAAGCACAGTTGGCCTTGTACAGAAGCAAGCTAAAAGGGGTAATTAGACCACGGTCAAAAGACTGAACAAAGTTAAAAGAAAAAAAAAAAAAAGAACAGGGCCAAGGTAAATTAAATCAATGAAATTACATCAGTGTCTATGATGATAACATGCAATGAGGGAAACAACAGTAGATACAGACAGGGAAGGACATGACAGTATGGGCATGTCCATAATGACAGGGCAGGGTAACCCCATGCCTTAGGAGTGAGACAATAGGAAAGAAGTTAGGTAGAGCTGCTAAAATCAGTTACTTGATTCCGGATCTTGGATCTATCTGGTCAAGATGTAACTCTCTTCCCATCCCTGAGAACCATACTGTGAAATAGACATTATAAATATAGTGAACTCCATTAAACTTGGGTGGTCTTATTACAAACCATCATTGATGTGATGAGCTAAGTTCTTTGTTATTTCCACTGTGCCCATGAAGAAACTGAGGTTCAGAGTAACTTGTTGAAATTGCAAAACTAGTAAGAGACACAGTTAGATTTTAACACAGTTCTATTTTATTCTAAATCTCATTGTTATCTTTTGTGTTCTTCTTCTTCTTTAGAAGATATGTTTTCTGCCTTTTAGTAACTCTCTGCCTAGTGAAGAAATATTTAATTTGTTATCGTAAATTTTAAATTATGTATGTGTTAAAATCTGGACTTAATATGTCCTTTTTGGTTGGTTTGCTATGCTTTTAGAGACACGCAGGTTTGACTGTGTTATTTTAAAATGTGCTGGGTATGGGAACTGTTCTAGTGTAATTTCTATTCAGAGAAGTTTGCTGCCTTGTTTTTGTGTAGCAACAGAAGATCTTAAAAGAGCCATATGTGTGATCAAATTGGTCTAAGGAACATTAATGGTGTCTGTGGTTTAGAGCAAAATGGTTCTGATTATGGTATTTGGGATTGATTGCTCAGTTCACCAAATGAATTGCTTCAATTGTTTCTCTTCTTTGCTTTCTCTTTTTTGTCATTTCTGAGTTTATTTTGATCAGATTTTGTTCTCACTTTATCTGATCTTAATTGTAAAGAACGGGGTGTAACTCAATTCTGTAATTTCATTATTTAACCTAGTACCCAGCACATAGGTGATGCATTGTCATCCATTTATGATATTAATACAGCTCTATTCAGTGAGCTTTCAACAAATATAAATTGGCTACCTTTTTATGGGCTACCTCTACAGTTTACCTCTATGAGATATAATAATGCATATGGTCGCATGCCATTTTTACAATCTGGCGGAACACAGTTACACATCAATGTGATAAACCTTGCCTGTGTGTAAACACAGGGTCTTATGGAAACATCGTAGGAGGAAACTTCACTGGGTTGGGTGAATGAATGTAAAGATTTCCAGAGAAAGTGCTATTTGAGCTGATAGCTGGAGGAAATCAGTAAGCAGGAAGAATGGGTTAAGGATCTGGTGGAAGAGGAAGGGCATTCCTAGCAGAAGAAAGAGGAAATATAGAAACATTGTAGATTTGCAATTTGTTCAGTCTCAGTTTGGTTGGAGGGTATAATTGGCAGACAGGAGAGTAACAGGAGTATGAAGAGGGAAGAGATTAAGAAAAAATGTTTAATCAATGTTGAAGGAATCATTTTAAAAAGCATTATATCAAATAATATAATTCATTGTGAATTTTTGAGATGATTCAATTACAGTATAAATTTTGATCATTTTGTCTTATAAATATAATTTTTTTAATTCAAAAGATGGATTTCAACCTGATATTAGAAATTTCATATTCATATGCATATTTATCATATATTCACTTCATTACAATTCTACAATATGCCCCATACTTATCATTAGGGACATTTACCTCATGATAAATGGGCTTCATTAGTAGTGGTTTGAGGCAGTATTATTTATTAATCTATGAAGGTTATAAAGAATCTATTAATTCATTTATCCAGGAACAATTACATTAAATCCCCAATACTTTCTAATTCTTCTAATGAGGCAGAAAATAGTGTATTTTTTCTATTCTTTTAATGCTTGGTTGTTACTTTTAAATGAAGGCTAAAATTAACTAAATTTGTTAATTTGATCAATCAGTTTATACATTTGGCAGGACACAATAGTTGGAAACCCCTGTTTTAAGTCTCAGTCCTTTGGCAAATATATTGTTTTCTTTCATTGGTCAATTAGGCTCTCTTTGCTTCATGTAATCAAACTTCAAAATTGGCATAACATCGTCTACGGGTGTGGCTTATAAGAATCAATGACTTAAACATTGTTCATAATGCTCCAAAAAATAATATATTAATTTATAACCGTATTTGAAATTTGATACTTTTTTGGGTGGTTTGAAAAAAAGTTGTTAATAGACATTTAACTTTTTTTAAAAAAATTTAAATCTGTATATTAACTGCTAATGAATAAAGTTCATCTGTAATATTGTTATGATAATTGAAGCAAACTATGTGTCACAATACACTCTTTTCTCTTTTGTACTTCATAAATCAATGATTCTTTATGTTTCTGAACACAAAAGTATGCCCCAGGGTAAAAGAAAGATTTCTCATTTGCTTTCCTATTTTCAGTCTTTATTACAAGTAATGCTCATTTTGCAGACTGTACCTGTACTATGTAAACATGGAAATTAAGGTGAGCTTAAATAAATATAATTTTTATAAGTGACCTTTCTCTTGGGGTTAGAAGATTAATAAAAATATCAGCCACTTCTCTTGCTTGATGGAGTTGAAAGGGAAATGGAGAGATTAATGAAGAGACTGATGGGCATTAGAATGAACAAATGGAGTAAGTTTCCTCTCGGACTCCATCTCTCCCTCTATAAACATTTATTGGGCAGCTACTATAAAATCAAATATTGTAAAAATGTCAGAAGGAAACAGTCGTTACATACACTCCTTTATTATTGTGAACCGAAACCAGATTTCAGAGTTTTAAAAATTATTCAAGAATATTCAGTGCACGCAGCCGTGAAATTTGATTGTAAGAGAGGTACGGGCATTTAGCCCTTCACTTAAACTGTATCATAAAGCCACTACAAGAGATTCACCTTCCCACCCTCACGTAATCTTTTTGCAATCACTGCTCGCAGGCCAACATCTGTGACGATTTCAGATTAGGAGCCTGGCATCTTTGCTTTAATCAAAACCTATTCTCCCCTCTCTGCTCCTCCACTCCTTACCTTAATGAGAATGTAAAAAACTAGTTTTACTGGGGAGGGAGGCAAGGAAGGAAGGAAGAGAAGAAGGAAGGTAGGGAGGAAAAGGTTGGGCACTGACCCGAAGAGAGAGCGAAATAAACTAAGGAGAGCGCTGTCCTTTTTTCTCGCGCTTGTTTTAGGCGCTCCCTGCCCGCCTCTCCCCGCCTCTCCCCGCCTCTCCCGGCCGACCGCAGAGCTGCACCTCTAGCTTGCTCGGCCCTCGGCCCCGCCCCCTAGCGTCGGAGTCCGGGAGCCTATCTCTTTAAATGACAGCTGAGGCTCGGGTCCCAGTCCGGGGCTTGACGTCAGTGCCTCCTCCCGGGCTGCGAGGAGTAGTTAGCGCCACCGTCGGCTCTCGGGCCTCGCTGCGCGCTCGCTAGCCGCCGGGGCGGCGAGTTTTCTTTGCTTCGGCCACTCCTCCCGCCCTCCCCGCGTAGAGTCGAGCAGCAGCCCTAGAGCCTCTCGCAAGTCTCTCTCACACTTCCCCGCCCTCTCCCCAAAGGAGCAGCCGCTCCTTCTTGCTTCTCCACTGCCGCCGCCGCACCCGCGGAGCTCCTCTCCCGCGCGTCTCTCCTCCGATGGAGCTCGGGAGCCGCCGACGCCGCCGCTGCCCCGAGCCCTAAGTGGGGCCGTCCCGGCCGGAGGAACGCGCCGCCCCGCCCGAGGGCGCAGAGCGCCAAGGAGCACGCGGAGGGCTTGGGACACAGGCTCGGAGAACGAGAAAGTGCTGCTCCTCGGGTCACTGGGCCGGCGGCCGGGGGACTATGGCTCTGAAGGACACGGGCAGCGGCGGCAGCACCATCCTTCCCATTAGCGAGATGGTCTCCTCGTCCAGCTCGCCCGGCGCGTCGGCCGCTGCCGCCCCGGGGCCCTGCGCACCCTCGCCCTTCCCCGAAGTAGTGGAGCTGAACGTAGGCGGCCAAGTCTATGTGACCAAGCACTCGACGCTGCTCAGCGTCCCGGACAGTACTTTGGCCAGCATGTTCTCACCCTCTAGTCCCCGGGGCGGCGCCCGGCGCCGGGGCGAGCTGCCCAGGGACAGCCGGGCGCGCTTCTTCATCGACCGGGACGGCTTCCTCTTCAGGTACGTGCTTGATTATCTGCGGGACAAGCAGCTCGCGCTGCCGGAGCACTTCCCCGAGAAGGAGCGACTCCTGCGCGAGGCCGAGTATTTCCAGCTCACCGACTTGGTCAAGCTGCTGTCGCCCAAGGTCACCAAGCAGAACTCGCTCAACGACGAGGGCTGCCAGAGCGACCTGGAGGACAACATCTCGCAGGGCAGCAGCGACGCGTTGCTGCTGCGCGGGGCGGCGGCCGCCTTGCCCTCGGGCCCGGGAGCGCACGGTGGTGGCGGTGGCGGCGGCGGCGGAGCGCCGGACAAGCGCTCGGGCTTCCTCACGCTGGGCTACCGGGGCTCCTACACCACCGTGCGCGACAACCAGGCCGACGCCAAGTTCCGGCGCGTGGCGCGCATCATGGTGTGTGGGCGCATCGCGCTGGCCAAGGAGGTCTTCGGGGACACGCTCAACGAGAGCCGCGACCCCGACCGGCAGCCGGAGAAGTACACTTCCCGCTTCTACCTCAAGTTCACCTACTTGGAGCAGGCCTTCGATCGCCTGTCAGAGGCCGGCTTCCACATGGTGGCGTGTAACTCCTCGGGCACCGCCGCCTTCGTCAACCAGTACCGCGACGACAAGATCTGGAGCAGCTACACCGAGTACATTTTCTTCCGTAAGTTCGCAACCCCCGCGTTTCTCAGCACCCCTCCCCCACCTCCGGATCGAGGCCCGCTGGATCCCCCGAAGGGGTGTCCGGGGCAGGAGCTGGTTAACACCTTAGAGTGAGCGGCTCTCCCAGCACAACTCCCTTAGGCAGTAGACGCGATTTACGTTTCTCCTCTTTGGATACTTCCGTCTCACTCCCCCTTTCTAGAACTCAGTAGCACCCAGCTCCCAGGCGTCTACTTCCTGAACTTTTTTGATCTTGCCTTCTCGCCCCAGTCCGCTCCCTGATGCCCGGGGACTCCTCTGTTGCGGAGGACAGGGTAGGAGAGACTGGGGCACAGGGCAGGGCACATAGACCCTCCTCCACCCCTTCGCTTTCGCAGGACTCCTGGGGGTCATTTCACGTGGCCTTCAGTGGTGTCCCTGCAGAGGGCAGGATGGCATCACAAGGCGTTGCCTCGCACCGTCTGTATCACCTGCTATTGGTGCGGCTGCAGCGCTCCAGTTAGGGTGGTTTTCTAAGGGGTAGGGGAGAAGTGATGAAGGTACCTCCAGAGCCCTTCGAGGGGGCAGGAGATCAGGAAAGCAGCTGTGGGGAAAGGGGACTCCTTGACAGATGGAAACCCAGATTTCCCAGCGTCATTTATCTCCAATGTGATTGTCCGGTGTTTGGGACAGGGAAGGGTGGAAGGAATTAGAAAGTTTGGGTGTCTGAGTGCTGCTCTTAGGGTTGAAGATTAGGACAAGGTGAATGTGGAGGGAGGGAAGGAGGTGGGGAGGGAGGGGAAGACAGAGAGGGAATGGTTGTGTTTCCTTCTTGAGTGCGAAATCCAGGGCTGAGTCCACTTTCTCAGGGTGAATAAATAGAGTGATTTTCTGAAATGAAAGCATGAGGGAATAGATTTGGGAAAGCATCCGGGATGCGTTTTGCAGTGCGCTTCCGGAGCGGGCTACTTGGAGTTCAAGAACTCTACCAAATACCACCATCTGAACCTGCACTGGAGATTGGGGGTGGGGTGGGGCTGTGGTGGGCACAATTCTCAGTGACATTTGTAAAGTGAAAAGGCAATGACTAGAGAGCGATTTGTACAAATGAAAAGCCAGCTGGGATGGCAGCAGGAATATTGTTTGGCAAACGTTTTTCCTTTGGCCAGACACAAGTAAAAAACCTGCCTGTAGCGTCAGGGAGAGTAGCCTTGAAATCCTGTGATGGAAACAGACCAGCTTAAATTGTATTTATTTATTTTGGTAATTCAGTCACTACAGTAATTGGAAACTAAACAATTTTCTGGACTTTATTTTGACTGGAGAAGTGGAAGGGACCTCTTGCACAGGTGCAAGCTTAACTGGAAGGTTGGCTTAGTATTTGTATATTCTGGTAACTTGGAGGTTGAGTGATAAACCACAGCACATAGATTCTTAGAGTTAGACTGCTTTTAAAAGTAGTGCTGGATTCTTGAGAAAACAATTTCAACAGAGAAGCAAATGAAGTGTCTGTCCACTGAATTGGTAGTTAAAAACCTGTCTTAATTATATCAAAGTATTACTTGTTACACAATAAAAAGATTAATGGTTAGAAAAGCCACCATCTTTTATTGCTTCTATAAAATTGACACCTCTCTAATATATATTGTGTAATTAAGTATTTTAGCACCATTCTTTACATTTTACTCCTTATCATTGTGACCTTTGTCAACAACTTTTTAGATTTTAAACCGTTTAATTCATCTCAATGTAGATTTCCAAGCCTGTCAGAAGATGAGGTAAAATGAACTTTTGGCTTTCTTTTAGTGTTTTTTGTTAGAGAAGATAGAAGTATGAATGTTCTGCACAGTTAAGTTTGTGAATTTTGAAAATCTTTCTTGGTTTTGGTCTTTCTTATTTCTCTAGAAAGATGTAGACATGAAAATGATTCTTACTTTGATTATGAAGAGATAATACAAGTTATCTCTATATTAGAAAAAAATGCCCTTAGTGTATCGAAACTGGAAACTTAGCTAATTTAACTAATAAGATAAATTTGAGAGATATTTGAAATTCAGGATCTGTTTCACTTCTAGAGCTAGAGAAGTGTTAAATAAAATATTCATATTATAAGTAACTACTTTCAGAGTACTCACATTATTAATGACCTCTGAAATTCATTCATAAAATTCCCAGAAATCTAAGGAGGCAACCTACTTTGGGAAAGAATATGCAATTCCAGATTAAATATTATTTTTTTGAAGTGGTAAGCTAGTCATTGATCAACCAAATAGAGTTGTCATTTTAAATTTTGGATGTAAAACTTGTCTTGAATATTAGAATACATATATTTATTTTATTTTTTTGCAGCTTTCATTATATTTTTTTACACATTATTTTGAATGGGATTCCTTTTAATATTTGGTGAATGAAAATACACTGTAAAATATTTGTATTTCCATCCTATTCAGTTTAGTTAATGACAATGTATTTATCTTATTTGGCAAGTCTCTATTTAAAAAGATTATTACTGTTATTCATAAGAGCAAAATTACTGAATGGCCTTGTTTGTCCTCTTATGTTTCAGATGCAGAAAATAACCTTAATATCTTTTATTTCCCCTGTTGACACACTTTTTTTTAGCAAATACTTATTTGTTGTATGACATTTATTTAGTGTATGACAAGTATCAGTCACTTGAACACCTTTTAAAATCTGGGTTACATGTGAATTTAGTAGTTTGAAACCGTTGCAGTTTATACACCTGAGCATGAATTTTAATTCCTCCCAACCCCCACTGCCCCTGCCACTCCTGAGTTTCTGCACTAGAGGGAAGAAAGTGGCAAATGGGTCAGTAATCCCAGACACTGCTATTTTCCAAATGTGTGACCTTGGCTAAATTATGTACTTGATCTCTTAGTTTCCTCATCTATATTATAGAAGTTATCACAGTACCAGTTTTATAGGATTTGAGAATATACATATAGTACCTGACTTATAATAAAAGCTTAACAAATGTTAGCTGTTACTATTGTAAGTAGCATATTACTGTCTTTATTATTATTATTATCAACATTAAATTTTAATTTTGTTTTATATTAAGTATAGTTAATTGTAAAGTTAATAGAAAATCACTTTGCAATTAAGCGATAGCATAGTATACTTTCAGAATTATGAAATAACCAATAAAATAATGGATTTCTTTCCTTGAATATTGAACTTGAATTTTTCAGGCCAAGTCACTGAAGGTTGCTATTCATACTCCAATTGGTTTTTCTGGATTGACTTCAACAGAACCCATTTCCTATTCAGGGCCAAGAAGTGTTTTAGCACTAGGACTTGAAACTTTGGCAATATATTTTGATAAATACTGAGCTAGATTCATATCTCCTTAAGTGCTTGTATCCAAGTCATTGGGTTCTTATGCTCAAGGTTATATACAGGCTATTAAACTTTAATATCAGCTTCATTTGGCTACATGAACACTTATATCTGTTCTCAGTCTTAACTCATTATTTGTCAAGTGTTTTTAGGACACTGCAACATATACTGGTACTATTAAATTCTATATTATTCTTCTAATACCGAAGATGAATTGTCCTTTCTTGGGGGAAAAACAGTGATTTATTGTGCTTTCTGTATTTGGGGCATGTCTAGTATGTGTCGTCGTGGCTACCTTCAGCAGTATCTGGGAGACAAAAAAAAAAGACATTTTATGTTGGCAATGTATTATATAGAAAATAGATAACATGCTTGGAATGTGACAGGTAGATTATCCTTATATAAAAACTAGTTTTATATGTTTCTTTTGTTTCTCATAATCAGTGGGTTTGCAGAAAAAGTAGTACTGATTTATTGCTCTTCTCTTCTAATATTGCTTCAAGTTTTGAACTCCATATTTTGGTTGAGCAATGTATGTGTGAGAGTACACACTTCTTTAGGTTGTACTTGATATTCTTTAAGTTTGGTGTATCTTTTTTATTGTTGTTGTTTGATGTATGGGAATGCCAGATCTAGGAATTAATGCTGTTACTGAATTGGGCTGTGAAACATAATTTGTCTTAATGGATTTTTATATCCATTCTTTCAAATTCATTATGATTTATTTCACTGTGTTAGGTTGAAGAAAGCTAGTTGAGTTGAAAATATTCAAACAGCTATTCAATCCTGTGTTACTATACTTGCTGAATTAAGAGTTTTCTAAGAAACATCTTTAAAAATCATTTTGTTTAGGCGCATACCATTAAATGCATCTTTTATGAGTCTAAAATACTTCTTTGATTACCAAACATCATTTTATGGCAGTTAATTTTATTCACCACAATTTTAAAAGTTGATTATTTTTTCTCCCAAGTTACTACTTATTTTTACAACTACAATGTGAAAATTTTCTCTGCAGCCACATGGCTGAATGACTTTTGAATGAGTGGGGAATAAGCAGAAGGAGAAGATAACTTTTTAAAACATCAAGTTTATGATTTAATGCATCTAGTTCCAGTAATAAAGCAGACAAAATGGCAAAAATCTTGAAGAGCAAAAAGTTTAGAGGCTGTGCTATGGCACTGATTGTTGTTTAATGGCATCGAACTTTTATATCTGGCATAGTACTGTCTTTGAACTTACTGAGTTTTATATGGCTATGGCTTTGGCTTTTCCTGCCACCCTTTTACAGCTTTGTGTGGGTCAATCTTTACGTAGATTATGAGGCTGAGAAACTGAGTGGCTACAAGCTTTATTTCGTAAGGTTCTTTCTCTTGTAGCTTAGGATGCTAATACTTACAATTTATGTGCATGTGTGTATGAGTGTGTGAGTATACCTTAGTTAAGAAGAAAAAAATCTCTTTGGAAAAAAGAGAAATATGTATAAAGCCAGTATTTAATTATTGTCTATTCTACTGTCATAAATTATCAGCTGGAATCTGTTTAAAAATGTGAAAATGATTGCTTATCATTTAAAAGTCACTCTTTTTATACTTAATATTTTACATATAGTTAATGATACTCTATATTTTTTAAGTTGCTAAGAGAGTACATTTCAAATGTTCTCATTGCAAAAAATAAGATTAAGTAACTTTAAAATTATAAAAATAGCACATGTAGTTTTAGGGACTTTTGTTAAAAAAAAAGTATAGTTTTAATCAGCACCACTAGTAACTGTTAATAAAATCTTGATTCATTTCCTTCCAGTCTTTTTTCTATGTACATGTAGATAAAAAGGCATATTTTTAAACAGTCATGGTCATACTATATAGACGGTTTATATGCTGCCTTTTTTTGGTTTATTTAGTTTTATACATTTAATAAATTTACACATTTAATGAAATTTCCCCCATGACATTAAAATTTATATTATCATCTTAAATAACAAAAGTACAATACATATACATTGCCACAGTTTTGTAAATATTGGTAGTGAATATTTTGTCTGTAAGCTTAGACAAAAATTTGATTATTTGAAGATACAGAATCTGTGCTAAAAAAAGATTTACTGTCATATTTATTATCACCTAATTTTGTGATAAGTATTTTTCATACATTACTTTGTTTACTCCTCATAACATTTCCTTGAGCTTGATATTAGTTCCCTAATACTTCGATTAGAAAACTATGATTTAGGACATTAAGTAACATCTCTGGTTCATAGAGCTTGGATATGGCTGAGCTGGGATTTGACTAGTTCTGTCTTATTTCAAAGTCTTTACTGTTAAATCATTGAAAAATAATGCCTGTTTCACACAGTCAATTTGAAAAATATATTTCAGTATCTATTGAGTACTTAGAACTTCTATCTATAGGCAAAAAAGTGTGGTGTGAAATGTATATGAGTGAATCCAAAATTTTAAAATTTATGTTAAATATCCATAGAAATATAGTAAATACATATTTTGTGTCTTTACTTGCTGGAAGGGTTAATTTTATAGATTAATGCTACCATATTCATGAATAGTTTTATAATTGAAGAAAATAAAAATTTGACTCAATTTAACACTTTTTTGGGTGGTAACCAAGTTATAGTTTTGATAAACCAGTAACACCTTTAGGCTCGATAAACTGATTTAAATTTAAAGTGCATTTTTTTTTCTTTAATAGTATGAGGCTTAGCATCAGAGGTTTTGCAAGGACTTATCTAAAGATCAGAATAATTTTATTTACAAGATTTCAAAGTCATTCCAACAAGTACATTAACTACTTTATAATTTGTAAGTATAATGGGAACTGTAGGTGTCATCTGTCTATTCCATATGTCTCATTACTAGTTTCTATTAATGATACAAGTTTCTGATTAGTGTATGATTGTCTTAAAAATGTAGTTGTATTTTGCTTTTTTTAACAATGCAAATATATGAAGTATTCTGTGCTGAGTGTATATCATTTATGTTTATTCCCTGACCCATTGGTTTTTCAGTGTACCCCTTGGTATCATAGCCATGTAATGTTAAATGAATTCCTGCTGTGGAATCCTTCATACTTTTCTGTCTTTTCCAGGTGTCTTAGGATAGGTCCTTCATTGTGTTTTCTACAATATGTAATGATCTTTTCGCATGTTGATCTTCTGCAGTAGCTTTCTGTCTCTGTGCCTGAGAGTAGTATTCTCAGCCCCTCAGGGCAGAGGCTAAGGCCACATTAAGAACTTAAAAAATGGACATAGGCATAGGCAAGGACTTCATGACTAAAACACTGAAAGCATTGGCAACAAAAGCCAAATTAGACAAGTGGGATCTAATTAAACTCCAGAGCTTCTGTACAGCAAAAGAAACAATCATTAGAGTGAACCGGCATCCAACAGAATGGGAAAAAATTTTTGCAATCTACCCATCTGACAAAGGGCTAATATCCAGAATCTACAAAGGACTAAAGCAGATTTACAAGACAAAAACAAACAAACCCATTCAAAAGTGGGCAAAGGATATGAACAGACACTTTTCAAAGAAGACATTTATGAAGCCAACAAACAAAATGCTCATCATCACTGGTTATTAGAGAAATGCAAATCAAAACCACATTGAGATACCATCTCACTCCAGTTAGAATGGTGATCGTTAAAAAAATCTGGAAACAACAGATGCTGGAGAGGATGTGGAGAAATAGGAACACTTTAACACTGTTGGTGAGACTGTAAATTAGTTCAACCATTATGGAAGACATTGTGGCGATTCCTCAAGGATCTAGAAATAGAAATTCCATTTGACCCAGCAATCTCATTACTGTGTATATACCCAAAGGATTATAAATCATTCTACTATAGAGACACATGCACACATATATTCATTGCGGCACTGTTTACAATAGCAAAGACCTGGAACCAACCCAAATGCCCATCAATGATAGACTGGACAAGGCAAATGTGGTATATATACACCATGGAATATTATTCAGCCATAAAAAAATGAATTTGTGTCCTTTGTAGGGACATGGATGAATCTGGAAACCATCATTCTCAGCAAACTGACACAAGAACAGAAAATCAAACACCACATGTTCTCACTCATAGGCAGGTATTGAACAATGAGAACACATGGACATAGGGAGGGGAGCATTACACATTGGGGTCTGTTGAGGGGGAGTAGGGGAGGAACAGCAGTGGGTGGGAAGGTTGGGGAGAGATAATGTGGGGAGAAATGCCAGATATAGGTGACGGGGGGTTGGAGGCAGCAAACTACCTGCCATGTATGTACCTATGAAACAATCCTGCATGATCTGCACATATACCCCAGAACCTAAAGTACAGTAAAAATAAAAGTATTTGTTTTCTGAATGAAAGTGCGAATTAAGGAAAGAACTAGAGATGTTGGAGTTTTCATTAGGTTGTTACTGAATTTGAGATTTAGTCTCTCTTCAACTTGAAGTGCATTTATTGAACAACTACCAGGCTAAAGCATGGACAAGACATACAAATATGAATAAGACAGAGACCTTGCGTTTAAGATGATTGCAATAAACTTTATGTAAAGGTGAATTATTTTATAGAGAGGTTATTTAGTATGTTAGTAAGAGGGCAAAAAGCAGGATTATTGACATGAGAAGTTGTTACATAAGCACCTATATGGAATGAAAATAAGTAAAATATTAACTAAATATGGGACAGATTAAAATAATGTTATAAATGAAGTTGTTAGATTTGTAAACACACACTTCTTTATATTTAAGTTACTGGTGGAAGCTGGGCACTGTGCCTCACGCCTAAAATCCCAGCACTTTGGGAGTCCAAAGCGGGCAGATCACTTGAGGCTAGGACTTTGAGACCAGACTGGCCAACATGGTGAAACGCCATCTCTACTAAAAATACAAAAATTAGCTGGGCATGGTGGTGGGCGCCTATAATTACAGCTATGTGGGAGGCTGAGGCACAAGAATCCCTTGAACTCAGGAGGCAGAGGTTGTAGTGAGCCAAGATCATGCCACTGCACTCCAGCCTGGGCAAAAGAGCAAGACCTTATCTTTAAAAATAAAGAAATAAATTAATTAAAAATAAAATTATTGGTGGAATACAAGTTGTAAGGGATCAAAAATTAAGTGACTTCATTAGTTTAGAGTGTTGGGCAAATGTTCTATACCCCAGGTCTACCTGCAACTACAGGTAGTGTTGAGTACTTGCTTAAAAAAAATCTTGGATGCAAAGTGACTGTGCCTCCTGACATGGTCAGGTCTTATTATAAAAATTAAATATAGGAAATATCTGATAATGCAGATATGGTATCTGTGGAAGTGAGGATCCAGTTAATTCTATCTTGTAATCTTGATTCATTTTTAAAAAGGCATCTTAAAATGTACTTAACAAGTATTGCTATTTAATAATCAATATTACAGTATTAGTTTTACTTATGATTATTAACTCTTTGTCAAAGTAGTTAATAAAAATAAACCAACTTTTCTGGTAATAACAACAGATAGCTTCATGATTCCTAATTGGATGCTTATTATTTCCATGCTTATTTAACATTGAACTTAGTTAATTGTACATTCAACAGTTAACTTAGAGTATTATTTCTACCATATTGTAACCAGTTTCCCATTAAACCCTGCTTTTATAGGGGAAAAAGCAAATAAAATGGAAGAAACTAATATAATAAAAAAAATGTAGTATTGACAATATCACCAGAATAGTGAGTGATTTAAATTTAAACAATCAGATTTGTTATTTTGGTTTATTTCACCAGTTACAATATCAAAAACCTTGAAAATAAGATTCATATCATATTGCTCTTTCTCATCATTTGGCGTAATTAGGTATGCTTTCTAACATTTGGTGTATGTAAAATAGGGAAAATATTACTGTTCTTCCTGGAGTGACAATGCCAGAATCTGTTGGCCTCTACTTCTAAGAGGCGAATACTTGAACACTATGAATGATTTAATACTTCTAAATCAGATCCCTTGAAAAATTCTGGCTCTAGCTTTGAGATCAGGAAAATAATTTCATGCTCCCTCCTGAAGGGAAAGTGAGAGAAACAATCATATTCACTTTAAAGCTTTGTTATGAGGATCAAGTAAAGCAATCCATATAAAATACTTAGAATGGTATCAGGCACAAATTAAAAGCTCAATATGTGTTAGCTTTTGCCATTTATTAATTTAAGGGCCTCAGATTAATACATAGGCAATCCCATTTCTTTATAATAAATCTCAGTACCAGATTTCTTTTTCTTTTTAAAGAAGATGAAAGCAACACCTATCTAAAAACTGCCCTGAAATGGTCATGTCATCATTGATGAATTCTTTTTAAAATTATTGACCTGCTAAGTATGAAATAAATTTTAATGTATTATTAAAATAAGTTCATTCTAGTTGGCTTTTCACTGATTAGGTGGAAAAATGGACTCTTCCAAGTCTAGTACTGGTCACTGGTTAATTATGACGCAATTAAAAATAATACTTGTAGTCAATGGAAATTGTCTCAAACTATAGGGCAAAGCACTCTCAATCATAATCTTTATTTATATTTCTGATGAGGGCTTTTAGTTTGCATTTTCAACAGTTTTACGCAAAATAACAAATTGTCACGAGCCAGGTGGGCTCAAACACTGCCCAGAGTCTAGGCATTTGGCCAAAATTTCAGGCTAGATTTTGGATTCAAATACATATCTTCACAAATTTAGGAAAACTATGTTAGCTGTCAACTCAATCAGCTCCTATTGAAACCACTCTGACAAATTTTCAATAACTTACATTGAAAACTTATTTCTAGTTGCTAAAAGTCTAGGTATTTGAAGAAAGCAGAGAGATCTGAGGCAGATGCTGGCAGACATTCAAAATAATTCTCTAATATTCTGATCTCTTTTCTTCTGGTTGGTGAGTCTGAACCTAGCATGTCTTCTTACAGGTGGATAATAAGGATTCACGGATATGATTCTAAAGTGACTTTGGTTTTGATAAGAACAGTTGCTACAGTGGCAGCTTTATAGTGAGTGGTGGGAGGAAGCAGTCATAGTGGTTGCAAATTACTGGTATCATTTATATGGTGGTTTTAGGGAAGAATCCTAATGGTGATTCTAATTTGAGTAAAAAAGAAGGAGATATAGCACTCAAAGTCGTTGGGCTATATTCTTAACCTTCATCAGTCTGTAGATTTGTTTAATTTTGTGCTGCTTTACTTTTCTATACTTCAGTTCTTCAGGAAGAAAATGGTAGAAATTGATTGTCTTTTTCACCTTACCTCCATATAATGCCATACGTATTGTGTGTCAAGTAATCTGTGCTAAATAAAAACAGAGTATTTGTCCTTATTTTAGTGTGTCAGTTTGTCATTTCTTTTTTTTTTTTTTTTTTTTTTGAGATGAAGTCTCGCTCTGTCGCCCAGGCTGGAGTGCAGTGGCATGATCTCAGCTCACTGCAACCACTGCCTCCTGGGTTCAAGCAATTCTTCTGCCTCAGCCTCCTGAGTGGCTGGGACTACAGGTGAGCACCACCACACTTGGCTAATTTTTGTATTTTTAGTAGAGATTGGGTTTCACCATCTTGGCCAGGCTGGTTTCGAAATCCTGACCTCGTGATCTGCCCTCCTCGAACTTCCAAAGTGCTGGGATTACAGGTGTGAGCCACTGTGCCTGGCCCTGTCATTTCTCTTAAAAATGTGTTGTGTATATTGCTATTAATAAAACATTGACTGAGGTGAAACACCTTTTCATGCTCTTATTTCACTTAATGATTTTCAAAAAAAATTCAGAAACATAAAAACTATCAAACTGAAGGAAATCCAGATTAGATTAATTTTCAGCTACTGAATCATATCTCTTCTTTAGTTCGTTTATATTTATTCATGCGTTCATTATCCAATATTATAAACTAAGCAGCCTCTTAGATATTGAAGATGTGGTAGTAAATAGTAGTGAACATATTTCCTATCTTTCATGACTGGGACCATGACTTGTAGATTTGTAGGATACATCCACTACTTGATTTTCGATTGTGCATGGTAGGTGAATGCCACACTGCATAGATACGTAAGATACAAATTGTGAAGCTCTGTGTGATGGCCAAGCTCATGACTGAAGACTGACTGTATCTCCTACTAACTTCTGACAACAAGAGTCTAGGCATGATGTTGTGTGTGTGCAGACAGACACACAAGCATGTTTTGGGAGAGCATCAATATGACTCTAGCTACTACTGGCAATTAAAAACATTTGCCCTCTGAACTTTGGTTGAATAGTGACCAATTTATGTTAAAATGAGATACAGGTGACATTGATCCTTTCCTAAAAAATGGCCTGTTTAGAGAAAAATGCAGTCTTTTGAAAGTGATCATCTTTCTGGTCTCTATTATATCTGACTCCTTTTCTGAGAAATTTTACCATATGCGGGAATACAAAATCTATTCAAAAGTCCAAATGTTTTGCCATATTTCTTTTAAACATTGCCTATTTCCTGTGAAGAAATCCTGAAGTCAAATTAAAATGAAGACTTCTGGATACTTTTGACAACTCTTCTATATTTGTGATTAAATTAGAATTTGAAATAGTTTTGATGTATTTCTTTTTATTTCAGTCAAATAGACATGTGATGGGTTGATTTAGCATGCTTCCTAGACAGTGGGAAAAAGATAATTGCTGTGTAACAGAAGATATGGACTTTGGTAACAATGGCTAATACTGCTAGCAAATGGCACCAAGAATAAACATTCTAGGAATCTCAGCATGAAAGTTGTTATAGTTTAGTGTAATCATTTACTTTTCTTCTACTGGACTGATGTGTTTCTAAAGCATGAAAGAACCATTATGATACTTCAGTTTTTACTTTCTGTATTAGCACGTTTAGATTGTGAAATAAACTTTCAAGATGTCTGTTGTATAGCTGCCACTATCAAGCCAATTTATCATAATTATGATTTGTTATTTAGCATTCATACTGTGAAACTCAGTAATATCCAGTATTTGACTAACCTAAAAAAAGGATAAAAAGGATTTTATCCATAGTTTTAGTATAATTACTGGAGTCTAGGGACTAATGGTTATATTTTTTGTTAAATTACATGCAATATTTTATGCATTGAATTATGTTCTCCCCCAGAAATATTTTGAAATTCTACCCCTGCCTCCCCACCACCTGACCTTTTCTGGAAACAGTGCTTACAGAGGTAATCAAGTTAAAATGCAGTCATTAGGGTATGCCCTAATTTAATATGATTAGTATCCTTATCAAAAGGAGAAATTTGTACTCAGGGTAGAAATAAGACATGCACACACACAGGGAGAACACCAGGTGAACATGAGGGCAGAGACAGAAGTGATGTTTCTACAGGAATGATATTTTCTACATAGGTCATATTTCAGGAATGTTAAAAATTGCTAGCAGTCCACCAGAATCTAGGAGAGAAGCATGGAACAGATTTCCCCTCATGGCTCTTGGGAGGAACCAACCTTGCTGACCCCTTGATCTCGGATTCTCAGCCTTCAGAACTTTGAGATAATACATTTCTGTTGTTGCAACCACCCAGTGTGTGGTACTTGGTTATAACAGCCCTAGAAAACTACTGTGGGAGTTTTCAAAGTCTTTATCTTGTAAAAAATATGGGAAAAGCTTGAGCAGGCAGTGTTTTTCAAACTTCCTCTGTTTTTCAGAGGTCTTAAGTTACAGACGACAAACTTCACTCTTGCTAGTTTAAGCTGAGAAGGATTTGTTAAGTATAGTGTATTGCTCATAGATTGACTGGGAGGGCTGAGCTTCTAGGAATGATTCACAACCACATCCTAGAATAGAGCTACTGAGGGACTTGCTGTCTTACAAGGACCTGGGAGCTCAGAATCAGGAAGCCAGGTGCAGCTGCAGGATCTAGCTCCACGATCTGTGCCATCATCCATGCCCGTCAAAGTAAGATCATCAGCTCACTTCCGGGTTCCCCTTATGCCTCAATTCACCATAGTGTTCAGTTGTGAAACCTGAATTGCTTATGGAACTCAGGTTATAAGAGGATGTAGAAAATATAGCTTTAAAAACAATAACAACAAATTTTCATAGCACACTATCATCATTGGTTTGTGAAAAGACATTATTATTAATTATTTTTGATGTTTAAACCACTTAATCTCTACAACTTTATCTCCTGTAGGTAACCAGTCTAGTATATTGAATGCAAATCCTTATGTTTATATGTGTCCTTGGACAATGAGTATTCTGTTTTGTCTTGCTTATGTTTTTAATTTATATATATGATATCTGTCTCATTAGTGCTTTCCTTTTAAGAGAACTTCATTTTCATGTGTCTGTCTAAGCTAATTGGTTTGTTCTGAGGGTGGAATGTTACTTCTTAGCATGTATTTTACCTAACTAATCTCTTCCCCGCTGATCTGTACTCAGGTTGCCTTCAGTCTGATCATGGCCACATCCAGTGTGGACCTGTGTGAAAATTCCTTAGGAGGGGAATTGCTGGGACACTGGATATGCTTATGTTGTCATTTGACTAAGTATTGTCAATTTGCTGTACAAATGAGAGCACCAGTCTACATTCCTAGCAGAAGTACATGAGGATTCTGTCATTTCCACTTCCCTGCTAACACTTTGCAAAATTCAGTTTTTATTGTTGCAAGAGTAAAGTGAAATGTGATATTTTATTGTTCTAATTACTAATGATTGGATTTTAGTTTTTAAAAACTCTTCAGTTTTTTTAAATTAAAAAGGTAGAAAAATTTTGAGTGAGCTGGTCAAGAGGATCCACTATGCTCTATCACTTCAGATGCTGATATGGTTTGGCTGTGTCCCCACCCAAATCTAATCTTGAATTGTAGCTCCCATAATTCCCATATGTTGTGGGAGGGACCCTGTGGGAGGTAATTGAACCATAGGGGCAGGTCTTTCCCGTGGTATTCTCATGATAGTGAATAAATCTCTTGAGATCTGATGGTTTTATAAAGGAGAGTTCCCTTGCACACACTCTTTTGGTTGCCACCATGTAAGATGTGACTTTACCCCTCATTTGCCTTCTGCCAGGATTGTGAGGCTTCCCCAGCCATGTGGAACTGTGAATTCATTAAACTTCTCTCCTTTGTGAATTACCCAGTCTTGGGTACGTCTTTATTACCAGTGTGAGAACAGACATATACAGCTGCTTTCTTTCCCTATTAAAATTCAAACCACAGCAATAGTATCATCAGCACATGCTCCTGCCTAATATGATGAAATTGCCTTTGATGCAAATGAATATTTACTAAACCTCTGCTAAAAGGGAGACCCCTAAACCTCATCAGCCTGCTTTCCTCACGCCTCATCAGCTAGCCTGCCATCTTTGGGCCTTGTATAGGAAGTATATTGTATGAGGTCTGAATGTGATTCCTTGTGAAATGGCCACCTGTGGGTAATATGTTAATATATGTTACTTGCCACCAATGCATTCAATAAATAATATTTGAATAGGATCAAGGTCGCTTTACTGAAAGCTTTTGTTCCTAGAATGGGAAAATGGGAAACGCAGCAGCTGCAGGTCAATAGCAAATTCTGCTGTGCAGACATAACAGACTCCTTTTTCTTGCAATAGAATACATTTTTTGTTAAATCTATCTGGCAGCACTTAGTTCTGCCATTGAGTAAAACTTTCTTGCCTATTATTTGTCCTTCCTTGTTCCTTTCTTTGCCTTCTGGCAGATTCTTTCCTGTTAATTGTTCTCCTTGGCCACCTCTTGAGGCACATTGGGCAGTATCTACTCTCCTTGTTTCTGCACAAACACCCAGCTCATTTTCCAACTTGCAGTTATGGGACTTGTGAGTTGTTTTAAGGGTTAAATAACCCAAGCTATTTATAGCCCATCTTGAAGTTTCTTTGGGAAAAAAAACCCTTCAAAATCATTTTGCACTTCTGGACAGTTTCATGAGTGAATTAAGGGAAACCAAAATCTTGAGTAATGTAATATTTAGGGTTGAAGGCTCTTTATTTTATGACCTCTGTGAATCATTCATTTTCTCCTCTTAAATTAATGGTTTTGGAGGAAGATGCCAGCTTTGTCAGCAGAGTAGTGGCCTTCGTGTGAAAGAACACCAGTCGTACCTTTTGCTAAGGCTGCAGTTTTGTAGTCCCTGCTTAGATGTTATTGTCATTTTTTTGAAGTTTATATTATGCAAATTAAGCATCATGAAATATCATGGAAAAAGACAGAATTGTTTATAAAGACTCCTGCATATACACCTCCTAGGTTAACAATAACCAAAATATCAGTTCATGTCTGTTTTTTTTTTTCTGAAGAGCTTTAAAGCAAACCCTAAATATTGTGTTATTTCACCCCTATATACTTTAGTATCTGAAAAAATGCATATTTATAAACATATAGCCACTATTCCATTATCAACCCTGGCAAGATAAATAATATTTCTTGGCAATATCTGACACATCATTCATAATCATATTTCTAAGATTGTCTCAAAATATTTTATAGCTTTAAAAAAAAATAAAGCTCACTACTATAGATCTTATTTTTATGTCTTTTTTTCCTGTTAATATAGACTAGTCTCTCCTCTTTGTCTCTTACTCTGTCCATCTCTCTCTGTTTCTCTTTACATGTAATGCCATCAATTTGTTTACAGAAGGAGGTCTTGGTAATCAGATTAATGTAACCTGTTTTGAATATATGGCTGCTTGCTTTCTTGTGGTATTATTTATATTATTATTCTATACCTATATTTTCTGTAAGTGGTCATTAACTCGACCTTGACTATATTCAACTTATTTTGTTTTTTGACAAGTCTATTTATAGGTGATTCCGTGCTAGGCTGCCCCACTAGTGGTGTCAGTCAAATCCCTCCCTTGTAACTTCACATCAAATATTTATTTGATAGTTGTATGATTGAATGCAATTGCCTGATTCAAGTATTACCTTAAGGGATACAAAATTGTGGTCTTCTAATTGTGTTTTCCATATTATTAGCTGGACTGTTATAATGAAGAACTTTCTCTGAAGAACTGCTTAAAATACTGTTCACAGAGGAAAGGCAGAGCAAATGCCTAAATATTTCTTATTCATAGCCAGTTTTCACAGTGGGAGGACAACTGGTTACCTATAGAAGCCCATATCAATGGGATCAGAAAATTTGATTTGTAGCCACCTAGCCTCTTCATGCTAGTATAAAGCAGGCCCATCCACCACATCCTTCACACCCATTGCTTCATTTGAATTTGGAAAGAGTGTCTGAAAGATTTGTAATTTTTATTGAAATATCTACAACAGTATTCATATTCATACACATTTCATTTCTGCAAAGACATCACTGCACAACTCCCCTTATGGCATTTCCTTACATGCTAATGTGTATCTCATAGAAATGAGACTGGTAATTTTAATCTCATCATTTTCAGTGCTTCTTATTTGCAAGTTATCAATGAGAAAAAGTATAGGAAGTAGAATTTCAGTTTGGATAATAAAAGTATCTGGAGAATATATTGTTGAAATATATAATTTTAAAAGTCATATTAAAAGTCTAGGATAAATGAATATCTGTTAAATTGTTACACCATTGTAGTTATAGTTGTGATAAAGAGCATAAGGATTCTGGCAAGGATTAGAGAAAATCAGAGATCTTGGCTTACCCTTTGTTTTTGCAGCTTTATAGTTATTAATTTCATGAAAATCACTTAAATACCTTGAGATTATTTCCCCATCTCCCGTTTGAAGAATGATGTGAGCATAAAAGAGAAGACACTTGCTAGGTGTTTTTAGCATCTCAGTTGAATTGTACTATATAAATTGAGTCAGTAGTGGAAAAAAACTCATAAATTGCATTGAGGTAAAATACAAGGAAGAAATTAGATTAGCAGCTATTCTATTCTCCAAAATTTAGGTAAGATGCAAGTTGAAGGTTCTATGCCAGTTACTTGCCAGGTGAATAACTTTTGCTTGTCATCAGATTTTGAATTTAAATCAGTGAAGTGCAAGATATAGAATAGATAGATGATAATTACAGACAGTGATAATGCCTATAAATTATAATAAATAATCCCACAAAATTCCATGAATGACAGCAATTACTAGGTGACTGTAAGTTCCCCAGAGAAATTCCCTGTGAATCCTGAAGTGGGTAATTTGGCCAGTCAAGTTAAGGGAGATAATTTCACATTAGATCTGGTCTGTCTTCCCTATGGAGTAAAGTCTTGCACTGTGTCTGACAGTACTATTTCTGGCGTGAAGTCATGAAAGATGGTATGTTAGGTAGGCTTTTAAAACTGATGATTTCTTCAGTTAGAGACAGTGCTTTCTTTTTTTTATCCAACTTACTCTCCATGCTTATTAAATCCTCACACTATGCCTGGCAGCAAGTTGTCACTTAGCAAATGTTTGTTGATTTAAGTAGGGAAGCTGTGTGATGGGTGAGTAGAGACATCTTCTGACTAGGTTTAAGTAGGAGTATTGTCGAGTAAACCAGGGCTGCATTTATACCCTAATTTCGTTAGTTAATAACTGTGTAACTTTGGCTAAATCATTTATTCATTCTGTACTTTCATTTCTCTTTTGTCAAATTATCAGAATAATAGTACATTTTCAGAGAGTTGCTCCAAAGATTAAACAATGTGATGCATAGAAAGCACTTGGCATGATACCTTTTTCAAAGTCAAGACTCACTGAAGTTAACTATTTTACTTATTATTTATAGACAGTTATGGTGAAACAGAGAAGGAGGTAATTGCCTTGAACTGAATGGAGAATTCAGGGAGGGCATTAGAGAACAGGTGACATTGCAAATTATTGACAGAAATGTGGGGATTCATGTGACAGAGCTTGGGAGCTTTGCTAGTTCATGCAAAAATGGCATGTCCAGGGAATAGTTTGATTTGGCTGGATATCAGGGGATGTGTTGGAAGGAAAAATCTGGAAATGCAGGCAAAGGAAATATGATGTAACACATTAGATATCAGGCAAAGGATTTTATACCAGAATGTACATTTTCAACAAGCAACTATGGCAGCAGACTGCACATAGAATTAAGGAAACTAAATTTGTTTGGATAGATGGTGGGTATTGAAAACATTAAGGCTAGAGATGAGTCAAATGAGCATTAATGGAGACAGGGAATAAGGGACAAATTCTAGTCCTAAAAAGGTGGTATAACCAAGTGAACTTTGAGAGGAAGGAAGTTAAGACACCTGGCAGCTGGCCTATGATTCATTCATTTCTTTTACCAGGGGTATATCTTGAGGGAAAACAAGAGGAAATAGGTGACTCGGTCTAATCTTCAGGTCAACTGGTTGGTCAAGTAAAAGAAGATTTCTAGGAGGAAGAGACTTTATCTAGTGAAGGCCTTTACTAGGTTGCCCTAGTTAGGGGATGACTTGTGGCAAATAAGTATGGAATATATGGGGTATGGCTCACTGGAGAATATCAAACAAACTATTCATTTTTCTTTAGGGGTGTAAAATGTAGAAGTTTTATGACTTATATACTCCCATCTGTGAAGAGCTCCATAAAACCTCCCTTCGATTTCTCATCAGTCATTCTGAGTCAGAGAATGAATGTCCCATATGGAACAGAAGAAACTGGGAAACCAAGTGGGCTGTCCCAGACCTCTCTTTGTTTCATCTAGTCCTGTACTCTTGAAATTTTTAGTGAAAGTTTATACTCTTATCTCCAATTCATGGGAGTCTGATTAGATCATCTGCTCCTGTGTCTTAGGTCAGGCTTTGTGATCTATTGGATATGGAGAAGACTGAGAAAAAGATATAGGGAATGACTCCAGAGTTGGTGATGGCCTTATCTTACAGAGGATATACTGGATGAGTGCAGCCCTGCTTATGTCCCTAAGGAGAAGATAATAAAGTCAATTTTAGATCCATTAAAATTTAAGGTATCCGTGTAAGTTTCAGGTGGAAATGTTCTGTATGCAAGCTCTGGAGGTTAGATGAATAATCAGTGAGTTTGGAGAGGAAGAGAACTGTGTTGAGGTTCTTGAATGGAGGTAAAGAGGAGCCTGGAAATGTTATTGTGATAGGCCAGTCAGACACTAGAAGTAACAGAAGAGAAGAGTTGATTATGGAAGCTATGGGAGAAACAAATTTCAAGTGCAAAGAAGTGAATATTTAACAATATAAATGTTCCAGAGAGTTGATTGTAGATTAAGACTGAAAATATCAATTAGATTTGCCAATTAGGAGTTTACCAGTGATTTTAGAGATAATGAAAGAAAATTATAAACTTGTAGTGCTAATAAATTGTAGAAGTGGAGGTAGTCTGGTGTGGATGCATAAGTAGAGAGGGAAGATAATGGGATTGATCTCATTTGTGGATTCTTAGTGTGGGTGTTATGAAGAACAGATCAGAGCTAGTTAAGGATACTGATAGAAAAGTAATTGATGCAACCAGTTGCTTCTTCCAGGATGAGTAAAGAAATAAATAAAGCTGTGGTAGTCTGAGGTACTTATAATAGTATCATCTGAGATGCTGGCAAAAATTGAGTGTTTGTTCACTACTGAGATCTCTGGGAGATAGTGCTTGGAGATATTCTCCAAGAAGCTTTCCATATTGTTTCAGAACTTGTCTAATATAAACAAGTGGATTCTGAGAAAAATTATGGTCTTGCTAAACTATTAAGTGAAAAGAGGACAGAGATCTCTATGTGTAGAATGCTGTTAACCATATTTAAAAATAAGCAAATAAATATCCATTCATTAAACAACATGGTAGGAAATGCACTTAATTATATCTACGTTGTAGGATAATGGATATTTAAATAACTTTTTTTTTTTTTTACAAATCTTTAATTGCAGCCTATATTTGTTTTATAATTATAAATAAATTGTAATTATTAAAAAAGAAGAGCTAATGATTAATATCTGTTTCCATATAGTAGATTGTAGATATAGAAATAAAATACTGGCTTCAATAAAATGTTTTAATAAGGATAAAAGAGAGAAAGGAAGTAAAGACATTTTAAGTTGAGTTAGATATAGAGGAAAAGGAGTTGAGAGGAACATGGGGTAAAAGCAGAGCTTTGTGGAAAACAAATATCATGTACTATATTTCATAATTTTGTTGAGGGAAGCCCATGCTCTTATATCCCAGAGATTACAGATGTTCAAGCTCTCAAATTTTAACCACTTTTTTGACCAACAGCTAAGCTGTCAAGGTGTTGTAGAACAAATAATAAAAAATTACGGATCACTTAGCAGAATCAATGTAGTGATGTGGAGGAGACATCAGTCTGAAAAATGCTAGGGTAACGAATCTCAGTTAAGAAAATCCAAAAGACCATCGTAGAGTAATGGCTGATAAATACCATGGATTTCTGGTCACCTAAGAGTATATCTGCCAAAAGCTATCCTGATAAGAATTACAGGAGACTAGAATATTCTTTGGAAGACATTCAGTAAGGTGTTTTGTTTTTTTTTTTAAATTAAAATTTTCATGAAGCTCAGCATTGCTGGATTCTGGTGACTGTATCAAATTCACAGATGTTGATTGAGGAATCATTATAGGCTAGACTCTTGAAAGAAGGATACAAAATGTTTATATCATAGATATCATTCTTACCTTAGGGAATTTACAATATAGGTGGGAAAACAAAATAAATAAGATCTTTATCCTGAAGATAATAGCAAATACTAAAGATAACTGAGACAAAGGAAGACATGAAAGGAGCACATATACACCATGGAATACTACGCAGCCATAAAAAACAATGAGTTCGTGCCCTTTGTAGGGACATGGATGAATCTGGAAACCATCATTCTCAGCAAACTGACAAGAACAGAAAATCAAACATTGCATGTTCTCACTCATAGGCAGGTGTTGAACAATGAGAACACATGTACATAGGCAGGGAAGCATCACACACTGGAGTCTGTTGTTATATATATATATATTCTGTTTTATGCATATATGTAGGTATGTATATGTAAAACAACAAGAAAGGCCTTTGGGAAAGAGGGGATGGATATGAGAGAAATTGAAGAAATAATTATTGTGCTTTTGTGAGAATGGAGGTGTATGAGAACTTTCTATACTTTCTATTCAGTTTTGCTGTGAACCTAAAACTGCTCCAAAATAGTTTGTTAATTTAAAAGAAACAAAAACAAATTTTAAAAATTAAGAGGGATTAATTTTGTCAGTGGTTTCTTAATATCTATTCTTACAAATTGTAAAGTTTTTTAAATTTTGTATTCATTTTTTATTTCTAGTAAGTTTGAAGGTCTCTTAAATATTCTGTGTAAATAATCATAGAGTCTGCAACTGATGACAAGAAAGAGAAATAATCATCAGGGCTTACAGACTGATGATTACTCAGTACAGGGGAGGTGGGGAGGTGGAGTAAAAGGTGAGTCAAATGCTTCAGTGGTTAGTGCCTAAGAGACCTTACTAGAATATGGAAGTTGAGAGGAAGGACTGATTCAGGAGCAGGAGGGAAATAGTGAGTCTAGTTTATTATATTAAGTTGGATATCAAAGTCATAGTCATATCTGTGAGAATTTTTACATCTATTCAAACATTACCCTCATGGAAGGAAGGTTACCAATAAACATTCTAGGTAGAAGGATCACCAAGGGGAAACAAAAAGGTTGGTGATGGGGCACAATTTGGCTCCATGTATTTTTCTGGTCATTAATTCCAGAAAACAAGGATAGATCATATGCTATGTATACATATTTACTCTACCTCTAAAACTATTCAGAATTTCATGGGCCATAACATACTCCCTTTCCAACCTGTGTAATTATTATAACCACTTTCTTTCAATCCATTGTCTTTTGTTCATTGCTCTTATTATCTAGTTTATATTAGTTTTTTAACTGCAGTGACACTCCTGGAAGTGTCATGAACACTCTAGCTCCTCTGTCTTTTTTCTTTTTTCCAATTCTTCTTCTGACCCCAACTCTAATTGGGACCAGCTGGCAACTTTTCCCTGCTATAACCAAGCAACCTAAAACCATTTAAGGAAGTCACACAACAAAGCAGTTTATTTCTAAATCCATGATGACCAGTTTTAAATAGACCTATAGTACTGGCTGATAGTTCTCCTGTGATTCTCTGGTAAGACTTCTAATTTTCACAGTACATTCTTACTATAACTTTATTTTTTATGCGTTTTTCTGAAATCCTCAGTTACATCACCCATTCCTCACCATCATTCGTAGTAAATATCTCTGTCAAGAAAAACAAACCCATTGCAATTTGTTAATCTTCCTGCTTCTTCATCTTCCTGCTGCCAGGGATATAAACCTATCCACACTGGACCCATGTTATCTGCCTTCCCTTCTGTTCTAATAGTAGAGAAACTATCTCTTCTATCCTAGGACATTTATTCCATTCCATGCTCTGGGTTCTATTACCTACAATCTTGCTAGGAATATTGTATTAATGATTATTCCTTTTATTTTTGGACATTCAACTTCTCTCCCTCTCAGTTATATGTTTCTCATTACTTTTTAAACTTAACAGAGTTCCTTTAATTAAAAACAATAATGAAATGTCCACAAAGTTACTCTTTATGTTTAACCAACTACCATCCTACCCAGCTGAACTTTTTGAATGGTGTGTATTTTTATGCCATTGTTTCCATTTTTTTTCTTTCTGTTGATTCTCACATCTCAGCGCATGCCAATTTGGCTTGTTGTCCTGAGCATGCTTCCAAAACAGCTCCTTCAAAGGTCTCCACTGTTTTCTATCCATACCATTAAATCCAGTAGGATATTTCTTTCCTTGCTTATGTCCGTATCTTATCAGCATTTGACACTGATGACCACTCTGACTTGAAACACACCCTCTCTTTGCTTCTGTGCAGAGTTGTTGCATGTGGCTGTTTAGCTTGTGCCTAAATTAGGAACTAAAATCTAATGTGTGATTATTTGTCCAAGACTTGAACAAAAGCATGGTCCAGTGTCAGACAGAAGAAAGAGTAATTTTTCTTTTAATCCATCCAGAAGGGATAATTTTAGGGTCCTTGATTTTATGACACAACACTGCTTATCTCTTTGGCTCTTCCGTTTGCTTCCTTTGTGGTTTCATGATTCTTTACCTACCATTTAGATACTGGAGTTACATTAGTTCTTCTCTGTCTCCTTTCTCACCATCCCCAAGTCACCTGAAATCTAATCACCATGATGCAATGATCACTTATGGGCAGATAACTCCCAAATTTATATCCATAGCATGGACTTCTCCTTTGAGTGCCATACCTACTGGTATACCCAGACCCTACTAGAAATTTCTGTGTTAATATGTAAGTGGCGTGTTTGGTTTAATATGTCTAAGTTAAGTCCAAAATTTGTAATCTCTCTCCTTCTCTGTCATCTCACAACATCTGTTTATATTTCAGTGTGGTCTTTAAATGACCATTCTGTGCCTTCTGTACACAAGCCAAAAATGTATTAATCTGTTTTGACACATTTCTCTACTTGTTTTCCTTTTGGAGTTGAAAGGAATTATATGTATTTTCTAGTTTAAACATATTTAATCTGAGGTACAGGGACCTCTTGGAGGTCTGTGGATACGCTGACATTTGTTTTACAATTTTATGTGTATAATCTTGTACACACTTTTAGGAGACAAAGAGGTTCCTAGTGTTCATGAGATTCTCGAATGGAACTATAATCCTCCAAATATTGATAACCCTAATCAGTATTTTGATTAATATCCTCACTCCTGTATGAGAAAAATAAAGCCCAGAGTGGGTAAGTGACTTGATCAGAGTGTTAATTCTGACTGGAGGCAAAATTAAGCTCCTGACTTCTAGGCTACTTCTCTTTTTCCCTTGAAGGCATTAGTGGTCAAAATGAAATTGTTTTCTATAGAGATCATCACTTCTTATCATAAATGAAACTACACTGAAAGTAAAATAAGTCTTGAGGCACATGTTTTTTTTTGCTGTGTATAACCTTTTGAAAATTCTGCTTATAATTACTTTAAAACAAATACACTTAAATGTAACATTTAAAAAATGTTTTCATCAAATTTTCTATTTATATTTAAAAAATTCATGATAGAATGATTTTCTTTTACACTTGTTTGGACAAATTAATTTTCATTATATTTCATGTGCCCTGATCTCTCAATTGTGATTTCATTATTACTCAGCCCAATTCCTTAGGCTTATTTTACTTTTCAAAGTAATAATTAGGCCTCCACTACTATCATAAGATGTCAAAAATGACAAGGGAAACATGTACAATTATTTTATTAACTTCATAGTTTTATTTTTCATATTAAGGTCTTCTAATCATTTGGAATACTCTTCTATGTTGTATTCAAAGGTAGAAATCCAGTGTTATTATATTTTTTTCTATATACTAAACTATTTTTTTCTATTTAATATATGCTGTGACATTACTCATCACTTTGACTTGTGATATAAAAATTATATATTAAGTTCTCTTTCAAGGTTTGGATAATTTCTGAGTCTCTCTACTTTGTTTCATTTGTCTAGTTTTGTTAATATTATATACTATTTTTATTAGTGTGGTTTTGTGCATTCTTTCTTAAGTTGAGTCTTACTTTATAGGTTTCTTTTTCTAATATGAAGAGTATTTTATTACTGGTTATATTCTGTAGACGGTTATTTGGTTATTTCTAGTGCAGAGAGATATTCATGAGTTTTACAAATTGATCTTTTATCATACTCTTTTGTTAGTTTCAATAGTTTGCCTGTTAATTCCATTTTTTTCTATTTTAGACCATTATATTAACTACATTATGCTTTTATTCCTTCATTTCCAGTATTTCCATTTCTATTTCTTTTTCTTTTTTAAATAGAACTTGCCAGGATTTATAGTATTACCCAAAGCATATATAATATTGCAGTTCTTAGACTTCTTATAATTTGTGATTACCCTGAAATTCAATGTACAATTTTATATGAATGCCTATCATACTGTAAAAGGAATGTGTGTAAAGGTTTTCCCTTAAATGTAACGTTTAAGCATAATGTTTACTTTAGACATTTGGTTCATAACCATCACCAAGTTTAGGATATTCTCTTCTATTCCTAGTTTTCTAGGAGTAGACTTCTTTTGTAATCATAAATAAGTTTTAAAATTTATATTCAATTTATTTTTTTCTCTCTCTTGAAATAATTATATGCTCTCTCTTGGTTACTATACTAATATAGTGAATTGGTGCATTTTTGTGCTAAAATTGTTTTATAGATCTTGATAAATCTTACTTGATCATATTTGGAATTAATATTATGCTGGATGGAAACTAGATTTGTTTCTTTCTCTGTTTTTATTTAAAAGGTAAGAATCATTTGTTTCATGATAGTTTGATGCAATACAACTAAAAATCAATAAAGCTAGGAAATCTGGGGAAGAAGGAGACTTGCCTTTTCAATTTCTTTAATACTTATATTCAAGTTTCAAATTTCCTTTTATTCCAATTTGAAATTTTATATTTTTTCAGAAATATATCTTTTGTCTAGATTTTCAATTTCAGTACCAAATTAGTACTTATATTATTATACTATCATTTTAATCTCTTTGTATCTATAGTTAATTCTCTGTCAATTTCTCTTTTTTGGTTATTTTTCTTATCTTTCTGTTTCTTTTTTCTCTCCCATCCTCCATTCTCTTCCTCTCCCTTGTTCTTATAATGTCTTTCTTATTCTGAATTTTGCTCACTCATTTTGGATTAGTTTTTCAGAGTCTATTATCTATTAATTTCCTTAAAGCTTCAAGTTTTTTAATTTTTCCTATTTTTTTTTCTGGTGGGTTAGATTTCTATTTTTTTTTTTTTTCTAGCATCTATATTATTTTCTTCCTCTGTTTCACTGGGTTTGCTCTGTTGCCTTTTCAGAGCTCAATGATTGGTTCAATTTCTTTTTCTAACCCTTTTTCTTTTTTGATGGACTTATTTAAAACAACTTTCCTTTTACATGGTACTTTATAAATGTCCCATACATTTTGACATGTATTTTTCAGCTTAAATTCTCTTATAATTTTTCTTTTCCTTTTTAGTATATGTTGTCTAGTAGTCTCTTATTTGGTTTCTAGACACATTTTTTTTCAATTCCTCTTTTGTTACTTATTGCTTATTTTTATTGCTTTTGGTTAGATATCTTTGATATACATATGCTGTGACTGTTGATTTCTGTCTGGGAAATGGTATGGTACAGACAATGACTCTTCCAAGACAATGTCCAGGCGATGCACTAGCTAGGTCCCTCCCCAAATTATCCTCTGATGCTGTGCCTGGCCACTCTTGGCCACAGGGTGTCATCATCCCACAAGAATGTTTTGCAGAGTTCTTAAAATGATGGATAGATTGCATGGATAGAGATTTAATGCCTCAGATCTATGGCGCCCTCTATATTTTGTCCTAAGAGTGAATACTGGGGAAGCAGTATTCACCCATCTTGTGTTAGTCTGCCATCTTGTCAGTAATAACCAGAAGCTACTGGTATTTTTTATTTATTGATTATTTAAACATTCATCAACTACTGCCTAAGCATTGACAATGTTCAGAATAGTTCTAGGTGCTGAAAATTAAGTGACAAAAAGACCCACTAAAAATCTACCTCTTGGCTCTTACACTTTTATTGGTAAAAAATATTTTGTTTCCAAGCCAAATGAAGTATCTCCTTATCTTTATTAAATGAAAAAGTAACTGATTTGTTAGATTTAATTTATTATAAGCATTGTTATATATTTAGTTATAAGAGAAGGGGAAGACTGGCTGACTGCAGCATTGTCTCTATTACTCTTTGTTCTTTCAGTTGCAGATAGGACAACATTAGTAAATCACATTTAGTTATGGAATTAATTTATGGTAAATGGGTTCTTTCTTTCCCAAATCAGAATGTTTAGATTACAGGAATATAATAGTTTGCTAGGATTTTCCTAACAAAGTACCACAGGCTGGATGGCTTAAACAACAGAAATTTCGCACAATTTTGGAGGCCAGAAGTCCAAAATCAAAGTGTAGACAGTATTGGGTTCTTCTAAGGCCTTTTTGGCTTGCAGATGTTGATCTTCTTATTGTGTCTTCACATGCTTTTTCCTCTGTGTGTCTGTCCCAATCTTTTCTTATAAAGATACTGGTCATATTGTATTAGAGCCCATCCTAATCACCTCATTTAACCTTATTTACCTCCATAAAAACCCTATTTCCAAATGCAGTCACATTTTGAGGTACTATACTAAGGATTAGGATTTCAAGATGAATTTGGGAGGGGTGGGGAACACAATTCAGTCCATGTCAATGGAAACTGGGTAAGAACAAAGTGTTTATTAATACAAATGTTCCCAGTAGATATTTTCTGTGATTAAATTAGCGAACTATATATCATGTCCAATGTGTTTAGGGTTGATATGTTTAGAATTTATATTATTTTCATGTTTTTGGACTTAATTTGTTAGGGAAACATCCATGTAACTCTCTGGTTAGTTTTTCTGGGCTAAAGTCTGAAACAATTGCCAAACTTACCTTTTATTGTGGACAAACCTGACTTATTGAGAGAAAAACCTCATACATTATACAGAACAGGAGGTTGTATAATGCTTTCAGTAGATATTTCCCAAACAGTATGTAGGTGTATTTAATTGTTGGTAAAACCTCGTTCTTCTGTACTAATTTCTGTCATTAAGTGTAGAGGTGAAATGGGTTGATAGAGAAAAGAGAATGGCTGTTTACATTGTCTATATATGGTCATCTATTTAACTGTATGAAAAAGCAGGGACCTATACTGGATTGAGAGTGAGAACATTTGGTTAGGACATGCCTGATATTATGTATAGAGACAAATACAGCTAAATGGCCAGACTGGTGAATGAACAGAGGAAGTGTTGGGGATGGTGATGAGAGACCCAGAATTGTCTTCTTAAGTCCATAGGTATGTCTTTAGGAAAGCTTGACCAACCCATACTGGTAAACAGTGACTCCCTGTTGATTTTACACAATGATATTTGTGATAATGACATTCATTGTTTATGACATTCATTGTATAAAATCAAACTAGAACCCATTTAGCTGAGCTAAAGATGAATAGTGTTAGATAAAACTTATAGAAATTACCTACCCAATACTGGTTTATTAGATAGAAATTTAAGATGAAATTATATCATTTAAATATTGTTTTTACCATTAGGACCTGAAAATATGTAAGCTCTCTCTGAATGAGCTTTAATATCGAATCAAGTCACATGATAATTCAGAGGTCTTGTTAAATACCTGTTCTAAAATTTAAACCTCTTAGGATAAAACTTTAGAATGTAGCTTCAGAGTGGGAAGTGTATGAATCTGCTGATTAAAACATTCTTCTTTTTATGTTTTATGAAGCTCACCTTTTGTTCGTAACTCAGTGGAATTCAAAAAGCTTTCATTTTTTTCCTTACTCTTCATTCAAGTAAACAATAATCTCATGGTATGTTTATTACTTACTTTATTTCATGTTAACTTTCCACCCTCCATTTGTCTTTAGAATTCTGTGTTCACCTTTAAAGGGAAATGAATTTACTGCCTCTTATGGGCCATTGTCAAGAACTTCTTCCAGCTTAACTGAACAGAGGAATTGGGTCACTTTTTATTAAGCAGGTAGACTTGTAGACATTTTCTGGAATCACAGCTGTGTCAGTTAATGAACTGCTAAGAAGCTCTTGTTTCTCTGATATCTTGACAGTTCACAAAATCATTAACAGCATAGTTGTTTTGCTAATGGATTATTTTGCATTTATAGTGTTGTCATTATTTAAACATTTCCATAGAGGAAAACAGTGTAATGTGTTCTGTGTAATGGGTATTTACTGACTGAACAAAATAAATGTGTCAGCTTTATTAATTTAGGTCAGGCTTTCTCAACCAAGGATCTATTGACATTTTGGGCTCAGTAATTCTTTGTTGTGGAAGGACTGACTTGTGTGGGATGTTGAGCATCAACCCTATCCTCCAGCCAACAGATGCTAGTAGCACACTCTCCTCCTTCCCTCCCGAGTTGTAACAATGAAAAATGTTCCCAGATTTTCAAATGTTCCCTGGGGGGCAAAACTGCCCTGGTTGAGAAGTGCTGACCTAAATAAATGTTGAAATTTACCCTGGAAATGGAAACAGACAAATTTACGGTTGGTAAAATGGAATTTTGGAGGGGTCAGTCTCTTTTGTATCCAACAACAAAACAACAGCATCATCAGTAACAGCAACCACAACAGCAACCACAACAGCCACCTCTGCCATCCTGAGGCTGAGGAGATGAAAAGAATATTAGCTGGAAATGAGTCAACTGTCAAGTACTACCCTAGGCCTTTCGTGCTACTTCAGTTAATCTTCCTAATAGTCCTATGAAGAGATGATTGTGATTCTTATTCTACTGCCATGAGAATTAAACTCAGCATTTGATAGGCGTTATAGTTGATATTAAACTATCTAACCCTATCCCTAAATTCCTCTTCCTTCTTTCTTTTTTTTTTTTTTGAGACAGAGTCTTGCTCTGTCACCAAGCACCAGGCTGGAGTATAGTGGCGCCATCTTGGCTCACTGCAACCTCCGCCTCCTGGGTTCAAGCAATTCTTCTGCCTCAGCCTCCTGAGTAGCTAGTACTACAGGTGCGTGCCACCATGCCCAGCTAATTTTTGTATATGTATATATATATTTTTTGTAGAGATGGAGTTTCACCGTGTTGGCCAGGATGGTCTCAATCTCTTGACTTCGTGATCTACCCACCTGGGCCTCCCAAAGTGCTGGGATTACAGGAGTGAGCCACCGCGCCTGGCCCAAACTCCTCTTCTTTCTATCTCACTCTACAATATCCTGAAACTACCTTCTTCTGCAAGTTGTACTATTTTTGTCAATGATCACATGGTTTAAAGCAATTAAGGGTTATAGTCTGTTTTAATTTATATTTTTTGTGATTTGCATATATTAATAAAATTATTAGCTCTACTCCAGATGTAATATATTTTCCCTTTTAAATAATTACAATCAAAGATGGGGGAGAAGGGCTTCTTTATATCTACCTTTCAAGGAATTCTAATATATATTCTTCTTTGGCTATGGATGTTAGTTCTGTTTCTTGTTCCTCCTTCTTATTTACCAAACTGAAAATCACACTAATAAATATATCTGAAAGATACACACTACAACAACTGATAATGGACAAGATAAAATCCTCATATATACTTTAATTCTTTTTTTATTATCCTTTAATTTCTGGGGTACATGTGCAGATCGTGCAGGATTGTTACATGCCATGGTGATTTGCTGCTGCATCCTAAATTATAAGAACTTCTTTCTAATAACAAAATTTGATAGATTTAAATTGAGCACTTTTTGTCATTTCCTTTGAGAGAGGGGTCTGATTAGCAACCAAATGGCTAATAAGTACATGTAAAAGCTAAGAGGACCAAGCTCTTCAACTAAAGATATGAATGTCAAGTTTGATTTTACTTGAAAGAAAGAATGATGGCATGTATTTCAGGAAAAGTTAATTAATGCCCACGCACAGATCAGATGATTATTATTCAGCACAGGATAATTTAAATAAGGAAATAAAAGGAGATACACATAAAATTAGAAACTATAAGCATTGTTATGAATAGGCCATTGTGATTTTTTTTCTATAAGAATTCTGAGCTCTCTCCCATCAAAACTTTCTCCATCAGAAACATCAGATGTTGCATGGCTGTTTTCCAACGATTTTGTCTGTTATAAAAGGTGGTGGGGGTAGGTAGTGACATACTACCCCTATGGTGCATGTGTTGTAATTTAACCTTTGTGAATCTGTATGAGCAGGGATCTCCAAAGCCTAATATTCAGCAATTTATTCCATTCATTGGAAGGAAATATATACCCTATATGTTATATTTAGTAAATATGATAAAACCAGAGGATATGAGAAAGCCCAGCAATATTGTGTCTCTTGTCTTGGCATCACTCAGGATTCTTGTTAAAAGGTTCATATGCATGGACTCTACAAGAGATATACTGAAACAGAATCTCTGTGGGTGTACCTGGAAATTTTCATGTTAAATAATACCTTTCTGTCTTGTAAACACCTGACACCCTAGACACATCAGTTTTGTTGGATAAACCCATTAGTATCAGTGAGATTATGTTGGTAATTAATGATACTTGTGTAGCTTCGTGGAAAACAAACACTTAATAATGACATACTTATTTAGTCCTTCTGTTATTCTTTATCTAATAACATTTATTCAAAAGTATGATTAAATAAGCATGGCTAAACATGCAAACAGCATATTGTTTACCTATCTTTATTTATCACAAAATTAACCTTTTATTTTATATGCAGTTCTCTGAGAATTACCTGAGTGTGAATAATATTTTTTTCCATGTAGCTCCTCTTGCCCAGCCAAATTAAATATTTTAATTAACATTTGTAATCAGCTTTTCCTATTCTTGAGTCTAATGGTTTATATTCATTTAAATAAATTGAATTTTAAAGAGAAATTAAACACCACATTTATAAAGCCAACTTAGATGTATTTTTTTCTTCTTTCTCCAGCTTCACATATTTCATTAATGATAGCAACTTTTATTCCTATCAGTTATTTATTCATTCACCAATTTAACAAATCAAATTATGTAGTGAAAGCTAGTAAGTGTCATCTCTAGATGGGTCTAAAATTTTTTCAAGTCTGGGGTGATGGACATCTTTGGATAAGACTCTACTTTGATTTTCGAAACCACAATGAGACAGGAATTTCAGGACATCAAGAGTCATAGATTAGACAAAATTGTTTTGCTATTCATTTCTTTTCTGATCAAACATAATACTAAACAGTACTTGGAAGTTAACTGAACTCTTTCTGGTCCTCTGCCTAAAGGTCACGTATTTTAGTTTCACAGTGAATTTGGACCCCAAGTTAGCATTATGGTCTTAATTACTGGGATTGACAAATGAGGATGTCTTACCATATAGACAAGTATTGAAGAAGGTCTCCTGTTTTAAGGAGGGAGATCTTTGGTCCTTTCAGGGCACAAGTTATGGGCCTTTGAATAATCCAAACATCATTTGTTTTACCTCATTTGAGACATCACAGAACAAATTTATCTCTGTTTTATAACAGAAATAGTTGCACAAATAAAAATATGTTGTTAAAGGCTTTTCCCAGGAAACTTAAGTTTATTTTATGATTTTCTTCCTTTTTCTCATCTGTAGTCTCTCATATTGGAAAATGGCACACAGGTCTTGCGGAAGCTTGTTCAGGACACTAGGTCCAATAGAAATAGTTGGCTAATGTCACCAGATTCCTGTAAGGAAGGAGGCTTGTTTCTCCTGTATTTTTTTGGCTTCATAAAAGAGATTTTTCTCAAGGATCTGCCATAAACAGGGATACAAATCTAAGTAAGAAATGATTTCTTCCTTTAAATAGTTGTGTAATCTAACCAGGAAAACTGTGATTATAAAACAGTGTGGCAAGTTCTTTTTAGCCAGTACCTTACTAGAGTGGATGGTATTATTATTATTATTATTTTACAATAATCTTCAAAGATTCTGTTTTCAAAAATCACAATGGGTAGATGAAGTGGTTTCCTAGCGAGTAGTATCCTGTGAGCTGTAATTTAGACTTAATTTTAATAAGCTTTATTTTCCTAATGTATGTGGGAGAAATAAATTGGATTCTGATAATGAGATGAGAAAAACAAAGAAAGAAATCATTCAATAATTGTAAAAACCTCTGAGCTATTTGCTCTAAGGGTGAAAGGCCAGAAGTACTTAAAGCTCCCAACAACATTGCTGTATTACAGTGGTTACAATTTAGAGCTCTGGGCTTTGAAGTCAGACACACAGGGATTCAACTTCTAGCTTCTTATTAACTGTGTGACCTTGAACAAGTTACTTAACTGCTCTAAGCATCATTTCATTACTTGTGTGATGACGCAGAAATTGTTTTGAAAATTAAAAGAGATTATGACTGTAAAAGTTCATAATATAGTGCCTGACATATAGCAAGCCTTCAAAATATATGTGTTATGTTTCTGTTATTACAGTGATGACCCTGAAATAGATTAAAAACATTTTGAATAACTTAGAACATAAATGTATTAGTTCATTCTTGCATTGCTATAAAGAAATACCTGCAGCTAGGTAATTTATAAAGAAAAGAGATTTTTATTTTGGTTCATGGTTCTGCAGGCTATACAGGAAACATTGCACTGGCATCTCTTCCTGGTGAGGGCCTCAGGAAGCTTCCAGTCAGGGAAGAAAGCAAAGGAGGAGCTGATACTGTGTCACACAGCAAGAGCGGGAGCAAGAGAAAGGGGAAATCCCAGATTTTTTTAAACAAACAAATCTTGAGTGAACTGAGTGAGAACTCATCACTAAGGAGACGGTGCTAAGCTATTCAGGAGGGATCCACCCCTATCAATACCTCCCACAATGTGGGATTACATTTCAACATGAGATTTGGAGGAGACACATATCCAAACCATGTAATTCCTCTTGTGATCTCCCAAATCTCATACCCTTCTCATATCACAAAATACAATAATCCCTTAAAAGTCCCCCAAAGTCTTGACTCATTCCAGCATCAAGTCCAAAGTCCTAAGTCTCATCTGAGACTTATCTCCTTCCCCCTAAGTACCTGTAAAATCAAAACAAGTTGTTTACTTCCAAGATCCACTGGTAGTACAGGCATTGGGCAAACATTCCTCTTCTAAAAATGAGAAATCAACCAAAATAAAGAGACAATAGGCCCCATAAAAGTCTGAAACCTAGCAGGGCAGTCATTAAATCTTAAAACTCTGAAATAATCTCCTTTGACTCCATGTCCTGCATTCTGGGCACATGGGTGCCAGGAGTGAGCTCTCAAGGCCACTCCAGCTGTGACTAAAAGGGGCCAAGGTATACCTTGGGCTGTTGCTTCAGAGGGCAGAATCCCCAAGACTTGGCAGCTTCTATGTGGTATTGAGCCTGTAGTTGTACAGAAGTAAATAATTGAGGTTTGAGAACCTCTGCCTATATTTCAGAAGGTGTATGGAAGTGACTGGATTCCCAGGTAAAAGTTTGCTGCAGTGAGGGGCCCTCATGGAGAGCCTCTGCTAGGGCAGTGTGGAAGGGAAATGTGGGGTCAGAGCCCCCATACTGGGTCACTACTAGGGCACCACCTAGTAGAGCTGTAAGAAGAGAGCCCCCACCATCCTCCAGACCCCAGAATGGTAGATCCACCAACACCTTGCACCGTGCACCTGGAAAAGCCATAGACACTCAATGCCAGCCCATGAAAGCAGCTAGGAGTGGGGCTGGACCCTGCAAAGTCACAGGGGCAGAGCTATCCAAGACCATGGGAATCCACCTTTTGCCTCAGTGTGACCTGGATGTGAGACATGGAGTCAAAGGAGATCATTCTGGAGCTTTAAGGTTTGACTGCCCTGCTGGATTTTGGACTTGCATGGGGCCCACAGCCCCTTTGTTTTGGCCAGTGTCTCCCATTTGGAATGACTGTATCTATCCAATGCCTGTACCCCCATTGAATCTAGGAAGTAATTCACTTGCTTTTGATTTTACAGGGCTATAGGCAGAAGGGACTTGCCTTGTCTCAGATGAGACTTTTGGACTGTGGACTTTTGAGTTAATGCTGAAATGAGTTAAGATTTTGAGATACTGTTGGGAAGGCATGATTGGTTTCAAAATTTGAGGAACATGAGATTTGAGAGAGGTCAAGGGTGGAATGGTATTATTTGGCTGTGTCCCCTCCCAAATCTCATCTGGAAGTTCCATGTGTTATGGGAGTGACCCAGTGAGAGGTCATTGAATTATGGGGGCAAGTCTTTCCCATGCTATTCTCGTGATTGTAAGTCTCATGAGAGCTGATGGTTATTTTAAGGAGAAGTTTTCCTGCACGAGCTCTTTTTTGCCTGTTGCCATCACATAAGATGTGACTTGCTCCTCCTTGCCTTCCACAATGATTGTGAGGCCTCTCCAGCCATGTGGAACTGTAAGTCCAGTTAAGCATCTTTCTTTTGTAAATTGCCCAGTCTCAGGTATGTTTTTATTGACAGTATGAAAACAGACTGATACCCATACCCTTGTCCCTTTTCATTGAGAATTTGGGAAGATTACTTAACCTCTGTATGCTTCAATCATCCCAAGTGTAAAAGGAGAATATAATTGTAGTTACTTTATCAAAGTGATTGAGACTATTGTCTGAAATAATACAGGTGAATAATATGATTCAGTTTTTGTAATAGAGTTCAATCTTAGTTATTATTGAATAACTATTATTGAATAGTTAGTTAATATTTGTCACTAGGCATTAATCCATAGTGATGTTGAAATCCATTAAAGAAGTGGGCCATACTTCTTATCTTGAATGCAATTTCTGTATAATTTATAGAGTAAAGAGATCATACAGATTATTCTCAGAGTATTAAAGTATTTTTGCCGTTTTATAGCCTCATCTCAGGAAACATAAAGGAAAAAGGCTATGTTATTTTAATTGGTGTAATAAGGGAGGGAATTGTGTAATACATTTTAGAAATACTTTTGCAGAAAATAGTTAAATTAAGAAGGTTGCTCATTAAGGATTCTAGTCATTTTATTGTGTTACTAATAAAGTGATGCCCCTGAAGCAATTGAAATATGTAAGGCTGAGAAAACTTGCAATAATGCTATACTTTGGATTTTTTTTTTTTGTGTGTGTGTGTGTGTTCTCCTATTATCTGTTATGTCAGGCATTATGCCTACTTTTTTTTTCCCCTGTTTTTCTGGTGCTTTATTTCATCACTATTCTAACCTCTTATTATTTTTTTTAATATACTCTAAACTGGAAACTTGATGATGAGAGCTATTCAATTTTTTTAAAAATAATAAATATGCAGAAGATTTTTTTAATGCTTTTTTCCTGCAGATTATTAAGCATATTTTTCTACCTGGTTGAAATTACTAGTTCAGTGACCTTTGTCAATTTGGTAAAATGTTTCTGTAGTACCTTCCTTAAAATGATTGTTTTTGTGTAAGCCACAGATAGCAAGCACCAAAGCTACCACTTCACCATTATTTCTAAGCTTCTGAATGCCTTTCTTTTCCCATCAGTTCCTCATAATTTCTTCAAATGAGGGCCAATCTGATAATCACCATGTTTCTTACAGGTTAAACACTCGAGTCTGGGCTGGTCTGTCTGCCTATTAGAGAAGGCAAATCGCCCTCCTAGCACAGATAGAAAGAATGTCTTGAAAAAGCCAGAGATAGGCTGGGCGCAGTGGCTCACGCCTGTAATCCCAGCACTTTGAGAGGCCGAGGTGGGCGGATCATGAGGTCATGAGATCATACCATCCTGACCAACATGGTGAAACCCTGTCGCTACTAAAAAACACAAAAATTAGCCACTACAGGTGGCACACGCCTGTAGTCCCAGCTACTCGGGAGGCTGAGGCAGAAGAGTCACTTGAACTGGGAGGCGGAGGTTGCAGTGAGGCAAGATTGTGTCACTGCACTCCAGCCTGGTGTAGAGCAAGACTCTGTCTCAAAAAAGAAAAAGCCACAGATATTTCCAAGGGCTTTTCTCTAGATATATGAAGAATGTTGCTGGATATATGAAAAAAGTTCCCTCCCTCCCTTTCTCCCTTCCTCCCTTCCTCCCTTCTTTTCATCCTTCCTTCTCATTCTTTCATCCTTTCTTTCTTTCCTCTTTTTTTGACTTTTCACAGGATCTCACTCTGTTGCCTAGCTGAGTACAATGGTGCAGTCACAGCTCACCACAGCCTTGATCCTCTTGCTGGAGCCTTCTGAGTAGTTGGGATTACAAGCACCACCTACCACACCCTGCTAATTTTGGATTTGTTTTGTAGAGATGGGATCTCACTATGTTGAGCGGGTTGACCTCAAACTCCTGGACACAAGCAGTCCTCCTGCCTCAGTCTCTGAAAGTGCTAGAGTTACCAGTGTGAGGCACAGCATCTGGCCTTATTCTTTTCTTTATTAATCATTTTACTTAAGAGAACCCTAATGCTAAAAGAGTGATTTAAAATTATCTATTCAGGATCTTTTGAACTGAAAAATCTTCACATTAATTTCTTGACTGTTAAATATATTAAACTCTGGCTACTTGCTGATATGTCGTTTAAGGGGATTTTATTTTTGTTTTTGTTAACTAGTATTTAAGTTAAATGTAGCAGATATCTCAGGAATAGATTATCAGTTTTCAAAACTCAAAATGTTTAAGTAGCTATAAAAGCATGCTACAGAAATTTTTTTGTTTAATAAATAGGGATCATTTAATGAGTCAAAGTCATAATTTTAACAACTATTTTATGATTATATTTAGAACTATAGATTTAATATTTTATAGATGGCCAAATAAAATCACTTGCCCATGCTAATACTTTTCATACACTGTTTCATTTAATCTTTCATTGGTCACAGAATTAGCTGTATTTTCTCCTGTATTGCAGATAATGAAGCCAAGGTTCAAGGATTTAACTTGTCTTTTACAGTGGATAGATGACAGCACTGGGATTTTATTCAAAGTTGCCTAAAGCCTCAGGGTATATATTCCCCCATTCTACTATATTGTTTCTGATTACAGGAAGGGTAACAAAAAGTAGCAGAGGAGATCTTAGTAAGCTCTTGAAGTATGAGAATGCAGTAGGCAGTAAGAATGTGGAAGGGTACTACTCTTGGAGGGTATGGGTGCGGAATAAAAATGAGCAAATGAAATGAGAGATTTAGGGTTGTTTGAAGAACTTGAGGAAACCATTCTAATTATAATGATACAGTTTAATATGTATCTAAATATAGGTAGGTAGTGTTATCCCCAGTAACACACTAAACAGCTGAAAATTGTTTCTGTGGGTATGACAGATTACTTAAGGATTTGATCCAGGGTGATGGAATATCATGATGAAAGTGGTGAAGCAGAAAATTTAATGTCAGCCAGGTGTGATGGCTCACACCTGTAATCCCAGCACTTTGGGAGGCCGAGGCAGGTGAATCACCTAAGACTGGGAGTTCTAGACTATCCTAACCAACATGGAGAATCCCAATCTCTACTAAAAGTACAAAATTAGCCAGTTATGGTGGTGCATGCCTGTAATTCCAGCTATTCAGGAGGCTGAGGCAGGAGAATTGTTTGAACCTGGGAGGTGGAGGTTACAGAGAGTCAAGATTGCACCATTAGACTCCAGCCTGGGCAACAAGAGTGAAACTCTGCCACAAGAAACAAAAAAAAAGAAAGATTAATGTCATGACTATATCAGAGTAGGGAGAATGCAGTAGACTTTGAGGTATAGAAATGACTTCGGAGTTTAATGTAGTAATTGAGAGGAGAATGAGAACCTTGACATTAATAAAAATAGGAGATTTTTGAAGGCAGTATCTTTGGAACTTGATTGGGCATGAAAGATGAATGAGAGGATGCTGCTGCAATCTGTGTTTTAAATTATTGAAAAAATGATAACATTTAATTAAGTAAGGACAATGTAAAACAGTACTTTTCTTGCAGAAGAAAAAGTAGTACATTTAGAGAATTGTGAAGTGATGGTTAAGCAAAGAACTGGATGTGTCTGCTAGGATATTAGAGGGACTTGAACTCGGGGGTTGGCTGATGATTAGAAAGAAAAATTACTCATCTATATGCATTTAATATTCAAGATTTGTATTCTCATATTTATTTAGTTGTGCTTAATTCAAATATTTACATATTTGATTTGAAGTTTTAAAATTAATCTGAGAACAGAAACATTTGTAAATACAACATGTAAATTTGAGGAAAAAAATAATGTGTCAAGAAGCACAGATGGCATCTTTTTCATTGGGAATTATGTTTGTTTTTTTCCCTGAAATGTTATTTTAACTTTGTCTATCTAATTTTTTTGGTCAAGGCTGTCATTCCCATAGAAATTTGTGCTCCTAGATTCATTTTTTTTTTTTTTTTTGGATTTGGTACTTTATAGATCATGTTTCAGTTAAGGAAAGGTGTATTAGTCCATTTTCATGCTGCTGATAAAGACATACCCAAGACTGGGAAGAAAAAGGGATTTAATTGGACTTACAGTTTCATGTGGCTGGGGAGGCCTCAGAATCATGGCAGGAGGCAAAAGGCACTTCTTACATGGTAGTGGCAGGAAAAAAAATGAGGAAGATGCTGAAGTGGAAACCCCTGATGAAACCATCAGATCTCATGAGACTTATTAATTACCACGAGAACAGTATGGAGGAAACCACCCCCCATGATTCAAATTATCTCCCACCTGGTTCCTCCCATATCATGTGGGAATTATAGGAGTACAATTCAAGATGAGATTTGGGTGGGGACACAGAGCCAAACCATTTGAAAAGAGAACAGTCATGTTTTTCAGTGCATAATATTATACTCTGGGGGATGATGGTCTGAGCTGTATTTCACCCATGAGCGATATTCTTTATATACTCTGAGTGTCACATGAACTACCAAAGACTGATCCCTCTTACACCATAAACTCGGAACTGATATTCACCATATATTCACCACCTTGTTTTTGGATGCTGCCCCACTGTGGGAAGAGGAAAAAGATGTCCAGGATATTGTGAAGAAAGAAGTGTCTCAATCTGAAAGGGACATTTTACATTTTTCTATTAATTTTAACTTTTAAAAAATTGAAAAATGTAAGTGTTGATCTCAAAGGAAATAGAGCTGCCAAAATAAGATATCAGTCTTCTAGCATGGGCACCCTTTTCTTCTCCTCTGGTTAGTTCCCTGAAACTAAAACTATTTAGAATGATGGCTCATGGACATGCTTCAGGATAGAAAAAAACGGTACTATTGCTTGTTTTCTGAGAAGCAGGTCACGGCCCTCCAAACACTCATAGCTAGAGGGATGATTGATTGAAAAATTAACATTGGCCACCATTAAGATACTTTGTAGTTGTTATCTTGGATTAAGATAAAAGCGGATAATATAATTTTCTTGGTATTTGTAGCTGTTTGAGTAGAGTCCCAGAGAAGAAAATAGTAGAGAATTAGAAGAGTGACACTAAGTTTGGCCATGCCTTCCTCTATTTTATGATTCTAAAGACCTGGCTGGGCTCGGCACAGTGGCTCATGCCTGTAATCCCAGCACTTTGGGAGGCCAAGGTGGGCAGATCAGGAGGCCAAGAGATAGAGACCATCCTGGCCAACATGGTGAAACCATGTATCTACTAAAAATACAAAAATTAGCTGAGTGTGGTGGCATACCTGTAGTCCCAGCTACTTGGGAGGCTGAGGTGGGAGAATTGCTTGAAGCAGGAGGCAGAGGTTGCAGTGAACTGAGATCGTGCTGCTACACTCCAGGCTAGGGACAGAATGAGACTGTCATCATCTCAAACAAAAACAAAAACAAAAAACCTGGCTGATCAAATATTTGACCCTTAGTAAGAGCACATTTTGCAAGTTACCTTTTTTTTTTCTTTTTTAATGTAAGATTTTGTAAGGGTGTTATAAATCCTTTATTGGAACAAAAGCTGGTATGTTTGGTCATGAATATTAGATCACTGAAGGTAGAAATTCAGGTCTAAATTAAGAAACCTCATGAATTTTAAGTTAAAAAAACTAAATTTCAATTATCTATTTTGAACTATAATTTCTTTAAACTATTCAAAGTAGCTTTGTCCTAGGAAACCCAGAGTATTTTACTTCAAATATTGCTAATGAAGGTGAACTGTGATTATTATATAAAACAAGAGAGTTATTTAGCACCTGAAAGTCTGACCTAAGTTCTTGTCAGTATTTCAAGGAATGTTCAAAGTGAGATTAGTTGACAAGCTTCATTACTTTTATGTGACTTTAAACATAAGATTAAATGTAAAATGAAAGAATTCTGAATTAATAAGTTAGGGGATTTCTTGAAATGCAAAATTTTAGAAATTAAACACCCAATTTTCTATCTCATTTTTCCCTTGTTATTTGTCAAGCAGGCCAGTTCTATAGGTCATTCATCTTCCCTTTCTGAATTCTATTTCCATAGCCCTCAGGCAAAACTTGGATCAGACCCAAGAGCATGCTGATGTTTCAGGAAAGCTCTACACAGGGTTTAAGCAGTGAGTGTCCCATTAGGGAGTTATAAATAGATTAAAATATAGAAATATAGTATGTCATATTTAGTTGTTCTCTTGGCAAGTCAGGCTCACAGAGATATTGTCGATACCACTAGTCAAAATTTTCCTTGTTGATATTTTCAAAACTTCCTACATATGACCCTTATGTACATAGATAGAAATACGACATGAAAATAGTATAATAAGAATACAGCAAGGAATTTAATGTCTGGACTGTAAGGACAGTTGAATATCAGGAACAACAACAACGAAATACCCTTTTAATTTCTTGACCTTAAAAAGCTGGTTGCAATTTTGACAATTAGATATGATTATTTCTTTTCAAAATACAAATATCTTGTATTGAAATGGAGTATACATGTTTTTCAATGTCAATAAAATGATTTTGGTTTTAGAGATTAAGCAGTTGAACCCTGACAGTCTATAAAGACATTGAATCTAAGAAATGGGTTGGGTCCCAGAGGCATTGAATCCAATGTAATATCAGAGGGTTCTCTTTAAAGAATGCATTAGATTACCAATACCAAATTAAGTACAAAGGTGATTATATATTTCACATGAGAAAATAAATTGCAAATTAAAAAAAAGAAAAATGCCAGAAATATTACAAATACTATAAAAACATGTTTTAAAATATATTAATCACCTAACACATGGCTTTGTTACTCTTTTCATTACAATTTTTGGCTACATACTCTCAGTACCTGTATAGGCTGAATTGTGTTCTCTCAAAATTTGTATGTTGAACTCCTAATCCCCATATTTTGGAGTGTGACTCTTTGGAGATGGGACCTTTAAGAGATAAGCAAGTTAAAATGAGTACTTTAGAATGGGCCTAATCCAATCTGACTGGGTCATTGTAAGAGGAAATTAGGACATACAAAAAGATACCAAAAATGCTTACAGAGAAAAGGCCATGTGAAGATAGAAAATGTTATAAAAATGGCCTCAGGAGAAGCCAAACCTCCTGACACCTTGGTTTTGGACTTCTAGCTTCCAAAACTGTGAGAAATTAAATTTTTGGTGTTTAAATAAGCCACTTAATCTGTTGTTTTTTATGGTAGCCCTAGCAAACTAGCATAAAGTCCCTATCTCCTATGTATTAAAATTATTTATTAATATTTTATATAGAAAAAATAATTTAGCCATTCCTCTAATATGATTGATTGAAATATATTTTTTATTATTGAGATGCATAAAACATGTGACTTTATACATAGATATATACACTTTTTACAGTACTGTTAGAGGTTTATGACCAGCAGAGTAATTATGACAAATTCTATTTTGCCCAACTTCCACTCTCTGCAAAAATACATTTGTAATTGGATAGGCTGCATTGTTGATTATATTCTTGACAAGACATATCTTTAGTTTTGACCATGTATTGATGAATATTTTGTTTTTGGTTTTACATTGAAATGTTTGATAAAGGAATTTCCCAAGACTAGCTTCTAGTTCCATTCATTTCCATCCTTGTTTCTCTTCCACTGATCGCATGCTCCTAGTGCTGAGTGCCAAAGGGCACATTTATATAATGATGTAATGTTTGGTTCATTCCTTTGTGTTACAAGGCTAAGCTGGGTCAGTGAACAGTAGGAGTGTTCTTGGAAGTCATTTGTACACTGGGATAGCTTACATAATGGAATTCCTTAAAATCATTTCTAGATATTCCACAAAGGTATTCCTAATTCAGCTTCTCCTTAGCCAGATTCCTGAAGTGCTCAGAAACACTTCAGTGCCAGTTGATATGAGGGGAGGTGGGACTAAGTCAATGTGGAAAGTGATAGCAATTATAATCACTTTCAGTTAAATATGTTTGCAAATTTTCTGAAAATCTAAGTGTAAATACATTTCTAGGGCCCACCTAGGACCTAGGAGGGAGATTTGAAGTTCAAGTTTTATTAGCTTCAGGGTAAGTTGGCTTCTGAGACTTAAGAGGTTTGCCTAAATTCGTATAGCAGTTTATGGGGGCACTATCCCAGACTCCTTTCTGTTTTCTTTCTTATTTTAAAGTATTGGATTTATGCACTTTTATTTCTTCTAATATATTTAAATGTCTAATGATAATTAATTCCAATTAAATACTAATTAAATATTGATATTCTATTAACTCTAATGCCAAGAAGTAGTAGCTGCTTGGAACATTTGCATTAATAGATTATTGTTTATATTACTCTATTTAGCAAAGGTCTGTGCTGAAAGAGAAAGTAAACATTTGAAGTTGAAAGCCTTAAATCCAACAATACTAAAATGAATAGTCAAATTAACAGCATGACTAAAATCTAAGAAGTTAAATATGTAAATCCCCGAATTGTCCTTTATTCAGTTGTTGCTCTTTAGCTATATCTTTTTTCTCTGTAATCATTCAAATACCAGGTCTACTTTACCTTTGTGAATTCAGTTTTTGCTACTGCCATGTATGTACCTATGCAACAATCTTGCATGTTCTTCACATGTACCCCAAAACCTAAAATGCAATTAAAAAAAAAACTCATACAAAAAAAAGAAAATATTTGCTCACTGAGTTATACAGATCTTCAGATGTTGATACATTTTTTTATACAATACCACAAAAATTGTACCTGTTGATACCACCACTGATCTCATCTGAAAAATCTTTAAATACGAAGAACCTGTCACAGTTTATGGTAGCAGATACAAAGTTTTCAAAAATTCTGATTTTACTTGAATGCTTGAATTTTATTATTGGCAACAAATATTGTCAGTTGTTTTACTTGAAATAACAGTTTTACTATGTTCTTGTCAGGGAAAATATCTGCCAAATACCTGTCAGTTGTTTTTTCATGTAAAAATGGTATTCTGTGACAAAAGTGGCTACTTCCACTTTCAACTCAATCACACAAGTGCTTTTCCTCTAGACAACCATTGTACTTCGGTATACAGTGAAATGCTTTTATGTGTACTTCCCATTTTGTCACACAGAATATTAAAATGATGTATATTCAAGAAAAAAAGAATAAAGGATTTCAGTCTAAAGTTTAGGATTTTAAAAATAATATAAAAGCTTGAATTAATTAAGGAGATCATTATTGGATTACCTTATGGTTCATCAGATATTTCAGTTTGTTGAACTTTATTGCTCTTTGTATAAAATTATTTTGGGAGCACTATATTGCTATTGGCACTGTAAAAAAATAGAATCCATTTATTTGATGTCATAATAATGTGGTAGTTTCTGGAGGAATTGTATTTTGAGGCTCAGAGAAAGTATTAAGGAATGAGAATAAGAGAAGTTACCAAAATAGAATAGTAGTTGCAGCCATTTGTTTAAGACTTAGTATGTCCTATGTCCTGTGTTGAAGATTCTACATGTATTAACTCATTTAGTCTTTGATACAACTATAATATAAGTAACAATTTTATTTTCATTTATAGATGAGGAGACCAAGTCTCAGAGAGGTAAAGTGACTTGTGCAAAGGTGACTTAAACCCAGATCTTTCTAACTTCAAAGGTCATGTGTTGTGTAATTAATGCTCTTTAACCTTAGTTGTACCCTTACTATGACTTGATTGCTCTTTTTTATCTTGTGAGGGAGACTGTGATATGTTCTCCCAATTTTACTTTCTCAAGTCCCTAAGCCGTATGCTCACAGATTTTGGCCTGTACACTCCTTTGTCTTTGACAGTGACAGCTGTAAGAAGATGCACATCAGGGAAGTATACCTAAAACAATGATGCAAACTCCGGTTAATTACAGATAGTTCTAAAGGACTCAGGTCTTCTGATATGGTGAGCAGAGGAAAAGTATTGAAAGTAGGAATTCTGAAGTCTTGCTTGAAACCCCTCTGCACCCATATGCCTACATTTACTTATCCTACCCAACTGCATCTTAAGAAACTCAAGATTTAAAAAAATTGTCTGGGCATGGTGATTCATGCCTGTAATCCTGGCACTTTGGGAGGCTGAGTTGGGAGGATCACTCGAAGACAGGAGTTTGAGTCCAGTTTAGGCAACAGTGAGACTCCATTTCTATCAAAAAAAAAAAAAATAGACATCATGGTGGTGTGCACCTGTGGTCCTAGAAACTTGGAAGGCTGAGGCAGAGGGATTGCTTGAGCCCAGGAGTTCAATGCTGCAGTGAACCATGATTCCACCACTATACTCCAGCCTGGATGACAGACTGTCTAAAAAAAATTATTTTAAATTATGAAATTTATTCATTGAACTAAAATAGCCATTTAGTTTAGTGAATTCCCATGAGATTGATTGAGCTGGCAGAATTGAAGCTGCTAAAAGATCTTTTTTTTCTTTTGAGACAGAGTCTCATTCTTCTGCCCAGGCTGGAGTGCAGTGGTGTGATCATGGCTCACTGCACCCTCTGCCTTCCAGGTTCAAATGATTCTTCTGCCTTAGCCTCCCAAGTAACTGGGATTACAGGTGCACACCACCATGCCTGGCTAATTGTTGTATTTTTAGTAGAGATAGGATTTCACCACATTGGCCAGGCTGGTCTCAAACTCTTGATCTCAAGTGATCCACCCGCCTCGGTCTTCCAAAGTGTTGGGATTACAGGTGTGAGCCACTATGCCTGGCCAAGATCTGCTTTTGATGTCTATTTTTCTTTTTTTTTTCCTCTCCAGTCTAAACATCGTAACTGCATGTTAAAATAAAGAATAACTAGGAGACAGGGATATGATACTTTTGACCTAACATTACTATCTTATTGCAGCATTCAATAAGATAGTAGATGAAATTTTATACTTAGAAACGTTTTTAAATATCTTATCTCTGATTCTAACACTTAACAGTTGTTGGGTAGGTAATACAATCCATTATTTTAGAATTCGAAGAAACATTATCAGAAAGTAACTATGACTCTGAGAAAATTTTAGCCTGTTTAATAATGGAATAATGCAAATTTGTGTGAACAGAACCAAGCAATTGCAATGTCAGTCACATAATTTGAAAATATACTACAAATAGAATTATACTAGAAGTAGAGTTGATGTTAATAGTAGACTATTAGTTTCTCACTAGTGTTAAGTTCTCTTTTTATCCCAGAAAAAAAGAATTAAGGAATGGTGGAGGGAAATCCAAAGTTGTGTCCAAAACCATTTGAAAATGTGATAAAATTGGCTTATCTAGAAAATAATTTATTTTACTTCAATACCTTTTAGAGTAGATGTTTAGTAAAATATTTATCCCCATTGAAATTGGAGGGAGGGAAACATACTCCCACTTAAGTTTGGGCCTTCTTCTTTTGTTGTGTGATTGATGCTCTTTAACCCTAGTTGTACCCTTATTATGGCTTGATTGTTCTTTTTCATCTTATGAGGGAGACTGATACTTAAAAGAATATGGTCTCCCATATTTACTTTCTCTAGTCCCCAAACCATATGCTTACCATTGCTTTATTAGATATCCTGAATCCTGCTGGAGGACCAGCAGGATTTGGGAACTGTCCTAGCTTTTTCTAATCCTTTAAAAAGGGCCATCTATCTCTTCTTTCCTTGAATCCTTACCCAGGATAACTCTTCCACCTCAGAGTTATATCGCATCCTTTTCCGCCTCTGGGATCTTGCTTCTTGCTTACTTCCAATTATTCCACTGGTTTGTTTGCCTTTACCTACATTTAAACTAAAATTTCCACATCCCAGCAATTATTTTTTCAGCTTTACTTCCACCTGAATGATCTCTCTCCACTGCTATTTCACTTGTTCCCTTCACTTCCAAAATCTAGTTGCCTGAATTATTTCACTAATCAGTTACTTTTCACTGCCCCACAGTGAGACTTGTGTCTTTCACTACTTTTTTGATTGAAACTGTTCTCATCTAATGGATAAAAGAAATGACCTCCACGTGTGCCTGTAATATTTAGCAGTGTTATCAGCCCTCTTAGCCCCGCCTGAAACTCTCCTCTCCTGGCTTCTGTGATGTAGCTCTGTCTTAGTTATCATCACAGTGCCTAAACTTGGTTTGTGGGTTACTTTTCCTTCTCCTATCCACCAGACATATGAAGACATTCTTGAAGGTTTTATCATCAAATCTCTTTACTAATTTGATATACTGACTTAAAATTAAATACAGCCTTTTAACCCATGGACTCCGTGGATCTGGATGATCTGGCTGGCCTGTTGTATGACTTGAACTCACACTTGTCTTCTTTGGAATCAATATGCATCAATCATCCTGGAACCACATGTGCTCTTTCCTTCACAAATGGAGTGCTTAGTAAATGCTGTTTCTTCCACATGGGGTATGCTGTACCTAGCTCTTCACATACTTGGCTCATTCTGCAGGAGTCAGTTTAAGTGATTACCCTCCACACAACAGCCTTGCTCTTTTGCTACTCAGTGAAATCAGCTGTGAAATGAGTTTGTACTAGATGTCTTTGAGAGTTAGTTGAGGATCTTTAATTCTGTGATAGACCTAAGTGACCTAAAATGATAGAGTTGAAAGGCTGCTATAATGGCCATCAAGTGAGAAACCTTCTAGTATACCCTTCATCAACTCTGTGTCCTCAACAGATAGAATCTAGTTGATCCACAGTGGGTGCTCCATGAATAAATTGGTTCTCACTGTGTGACTCAGAGTAAGTCACTTTTCCTTATACATCATCATTGGTACTTATGCTTCAGTTTTGCTTCTTTGTTTTATTTCTGGTGAGAAGTGTCATATAGAATCTGATCCTTTCAGGGTCAAAGGTAGCAAGGGTTAAAGAGGACACATGAACTCTTTCAGACAACTGGGCATCATTCCCTGCATCTCTGATTTAGTGGTCTGCAATAGTTGACTTATTAAAGTTACTTCGAAGGACTAACTTTTAGGCAATAAGGAAAACAGATAAAAAGCTTTGAATTCTGGAGGCCTTGACTTATATAAATTCCAGCTATTTACTTGACATACAGCTTTTTAAAGATTTTCTCATGACTCCTTTATAAAATAATTTCTGACTTTTATTCTCTGAAACAAAGTATATATATTTCAATCCTCTATCAATGATTTTCCTACAGGAACATGACTGTGCAATGAGTGTATTGCATTCCACAATAAAGGACGTGGCTAAAAGGATAGTACATTTAATTTACTTCTTTAAAAAAGTAAATTTAACTGTAATTCATTATGCTACAACTGCTTTGTAACCACAAAAAATTAATTCCATTTTTAGGTATTATAATTGTAATAAATTTTACTTGAAAGAACAGTTCAAAATTCTTGTAATGTTTTCTCACGTTAAGAACCATTTGCCAGTATATTTTAGTTTCAACACATTAGCAACAATAAATCCTAACTTCTTCTTTCTAAATAATTATTTTTTTGTAAAAAGATGTAATCTCATGATTACAAAATAGGTAATTCAGGAATGTTGGAAGAATAATAATAGAAAAGTTATTCAAATTGTTCAAAGGTAATCACCCAGAAAATACTATTGCCAATTGCAGATGACATTCTAGTAGTCTCTTTATATAAGACTTGGTTCCTCAGCTTAAAATTTTGTGCTTTATGTATGAACTTGTATTTACCAAACTGATTATTGTCTTTTATGTATATGTATATATATTTATATGTGTTTGTACCAGTGGGTATATGTAAAACCCTCATACACATACACACACATGCATGCACACACACACACGCACACACACACACTTTCTACCTGTATCTACATGTATATAAATGTGCATATATATATATTAACAGGATGTATACATATATGAATATTAGAGAAATGGGCTCAATATTTGCTACTTACGGTCAAGGTACTTATAAATGAATAACTGTCATTTCACTAATTTTACTTGTGATCCACAAAAGGGGCTATTAACTCCATATTTGTGTATTTTCAATTTTTATATAAACTGATTCATTTAGGTTTAGCCATGATATCTTTATGTTATATTCAATTAATTGCAGTTCATAATCTAGCAATCTAGCTTAACAGAATCTGAGAAACTATGGTTTAAACAAATTAAGGGGTTACTTTTTGTTCATGTGAAACGGTCCAGATGGAGGCAGCATAGGAATGTTATTGAGGTCCTAGTGTCCCTAGTAGCCAAGCTCCTTTTAGTTTTCTTAGCCGTTCTTAGAGTGTGATACTTATTTTTGCAAGTTGACTGCTGGAGTTCTACTGCTGGGCTTGCATTTTAAGCTGTGAGAGGAAAGCAAAGGAAAACATGGGGTCATCTCAGTTGATTTCATTAGTTTATTCTTTTCTTTTGAGAAACTTTCTCAAACCTCCTTACAGTTATATTTCCATTGCATGGGCTTGAAGTGTGTGATATGGCCATTCCTGCATTTTAAAGAAGGTGGTTCTGTTAGTAAAGAGGTGAAGATACTAAGTATGCAACTAATGAATTCTGGTGCAGATATTTCTCTAATAGGTTAGGGTAACCAATATTTGACATGATTTTTTTTCTTAGATGTTAATTGACTCATTGTTTTGTGCTTTGTGTGCCTGTGTATTTGTCCAGAATTTTAATGTTAATGAGAAAAATCCATGAAAAATTTGAAGTTATTTTAAAGTTTTCTGATGTGATTTTAAGAAGAAACAATTGCAAGTATCTGCTTAATGTGATAGAATTAAAAAAAAATTCCTTGAATATTTCTTGGAACAAACACTCTACAGTGCACTCTATAGTGCAGTGATCACCAAACCCCAGGCCACAGACCTGTACCTGTCCATGGCCATTTAGGAAGCAGGCTGCACAGCAGGTGGTGAGCGATGGGCAAGCCAGTGAAGCTTTTTGTCTGTATTTACAGCAGCTCCCCTATCACTTGCATTACTGCCTGACTGAGCTCTGCCTACTGTCAGATCAGTGGCTGCATTAGATTCTTAAAGGAGTGAACCCTATTGTGAACTCTGCTTGCAAGGGATCTAGGTTGCATGCTCCTTATAAGAATCTGACTGATGATCTGTCACTGTCTCCCATCACCCCCAGATGGGATCATCTAGTTGCAGGAAAACAAGCTCAGGGCTCCCACTGATTCTAGATTATGATGAGTTGTATAGTTATTTTATTATATGCTACAGTGTAATAGTAATAGAAATAAAGTACACAATAAATACAGTGCACTTGAATCACCCCAAAATCATTCCTAATCTCTTCCCGCTGTCCATAAAAAATTGTCTTCCACAAAACCAGTCCTTGGTGCCAAAATGGTTGGAAACTGCTGCTATAGTAGGATTGATACTGGTGAGCTAGGGGAGGTCCTCAAATGCAGGTAAGACCTCATCCCCAGCCAATGTTTAGGCTCTTGACACCACCATGAGAAGAAATTCAAGGACCAGTCAGAAAATAGTAAAAATATGAACATTTTTTGTAAAGTTAAAAGTATCTACTCAAAAAAGGGGATTGTGGGCATAATCACGAGAGAGTCACACACAGGAGGTTGTGGGGCTGCTACCTTTATCGGTTTCTTTAACCAGAGTGAAATATTTATGAAGATTTCTGGAAAAAGGCGAAGGTTTCTTGGAACTGTGCCATCCATTTTTACACCAAATATGGGTGTTCCCAGATCTCCATGATGCTGATGGGTGTTCCCAGATCTCCATGATGCTGATGGGTGTATGATTCAAGATGTTAATGAGCATATAATGAGGTCCTAGGTGAAACCGAGGTCAAATCCAGCACTATGTTGGGTCCAGTTTCTCTTAGCCAGGTTGGCCCACACCCTGTTTCAGGGCTTATCGGCTCCTAGCTTATGCAGCTATGTCAACAGTTTCCTTTTGCTAGTCATGTGAAACTGCTGCCTGGAATTTTCTATTCTCCTTTGACCACCCTGTATTATTCCTGTCTCAGGATCACACACTATCCCTTTACCTCTCCCTTCTCTCATTACTCTTTTTCTGTAGAGTATCAAAATTTAAACATGCCCTTTTCTTACCTTTCTTCCTGCAATGGTTGGAGAGATCACACAGTTCTGGCTACTAAACATTGGAGGAAGTCTCCTGGGAATGTGCCCAGGAAAACTTTTGTGTTCTCATTACAAATGGAAAACTAGAGGGTGATAGTACCACTTTCCCTTTCTCCTTGCCATAAACACAACTATTATGCCTGAAACCTGAGCAGCTGCCTTGAGAACATGAAGGACCATGATGAAGGAAAAACCTGGATAATCACAGAGTTAAGGCCTCTTATTGTTGAGTCACTGGAGCAAGACCTACATCAGAACCTGAATCTTTTTGTGATGTGAGAAAATGTTACACTATATTTTTTCATTATTTTTAGGTAAACTCATACTCAATTCATGTGTCGATTTCTTCATTGAATTAAATGAAGTTTTGTTTTTGTTTGTGTTTTTGAGATTTTGGTCTGATTTAGAGTTGTAAGCAAAATCCCTAGATGTAAAGCTTCACCTATCTTACAGCACACATGAAATAGCAAAATTGTGTGGGTCAAATTATCTGATTTGAGTTCAGTGAGGTTTAATGATGTCAGAGATACAGAATTGAAGCCAGGATCTGATCTTATGGAATCAAAATAAAATAGGAATAATAATGACCACATCATTGAGTTTTATGACATTAAACATGATAATATGGGAATACATATTACACAGACATAGCCTTTCTTTTGAATTCACTTGTGAAAAGACCAAAGATTTTTTTTTTTCCTTTCTGAGTTTAAGCTTTCTTTGAGACATACTTTGGCTTTATGTTGGGTTCATGGAATTTGGAAGCTCAAAGAAGACATATACTCAACTCCCACTTCTATGAATTGTGAAGTTGGGCTAGTTACTTGATTTTTAGAACCTATATTTCTTTGCCTTTACAGAAGGGCAGAGTAGCAACTCCTCTTAACTGAGATGATGGATGTGAAAGCTTCTACTGTTTGCCATGTTATTTAGCATATATTTTTTGTTCTGATTAATTTGTGTTTGCTACTCACAATTAGGTTTTTGGGATGAATTTTCTACATTTAGAAATAAGTATTATTTTCAGTACTTTCTAATGATTTAATGAGAAAGTAAACCAGTAATGGTAAACTAAGCACACGGAATGAATGCTAGGACAATCTTATGTTCTCTTGTAAACTGCATAGATTATCAAATTTGAAGTAATTGAAGAGCTGTAAATATACTTAGTACAGGCATACTAAATATTATTTACATTTATATTTTAATTTTTTAATCATACAGTATAGTGGCAAAAAAAGCTCTTTATGTTTTATTTGATTTCCTAGCTTCTACAGAATGAGAGATGCTCTGCAAATTTTCATTGAATAAATAGTTGAGAGAATGCCTAATGAGGAGGTGAGGATAACTAGTTCATGGCAGCATAGCCCTAACCATTTATTATTATCGTTTATGTTTATATTAGTAATTTACAAGATACATAAATACTCTGATAATTATCATTAATAAACTCCATTGTTAATGCATAATAGTTTTTAAAAATGCTCATTTGAATTTTCTGATTGGATTTTTTTATAATTGAGCTTAATATTTATAATGTAAGTAGGTAGGTAGACCTCTTCTTATGTGTTTTTTTTCAGTGTGAGCTCTCGTAGTTCTATTTGGAAATATAATACATTTACCAATGTTATTTGCATAACTTAAATTTGCTAATTTTTTTGCTTCATTATCCGTCTTTAGACCCATTAGTGTGAGAATAACTGTTATGTAGTTTTTAAATGTATTACACTAATTTTCTTAGGAATATATTATTTTCAAGATCAAATCTGTATTCTTTTAACTTTCTTTATAACTTTAGGAAAATAGAATAACCTTTGTTTTTTTTCTTTTCTCTACCATATCTCCTTTACTGAAACCTGATCCTACTTTTGAAGAGGAAGAAGAGCTATAGTTTGCTGTTATAATGCTCCTAAAAATACCACACTCTTAAAAGGCCACAGAACTGCACTCTCTACAATCAGTGCTTACATGTGGAAGGAGTACAACTCTGCTATTGTCACAGTATTGTAACTTTCCCACATTTTGTGATATTACCATTTCTAGCAGGAATTGAGATTCAGTGTCAGTACTTCTCATATGACTTAGTGGTGATGAGTATTCCTGCTTTGTAGGCTGGGAAGAAAGTACTTCTTTGTCCATATCTTCTTACAATTTGATATATTTAGGTTTATCTTATGAATATCCTTTGGTGATATTTTCGACGTTTAGTAAAAATAGATGTTTTTCAGCTGTACAGAGCTATAGTTTATAATAAAATTTATATTGCAGTGTTTGAGACAAATTATGATGAAGCTAGACTGTTCTCTGCATGTTAAGCCAATTTTATCATTTTTATACTTCTCCTTATTCAACCTACAGGGGAAGTTATATCTACCGTTTGGGATTGCCTCAACTTGCTGTTTTTAACTCCAGAAATAGCTCATCATTAGCATGATCAAAAAACACTTATTAAGCATCTTTTTATGGTACTTTTATGAGTGAATCAGACTAATTGGGTTTCTAACCTTTAGATGCTCGTGAATATTGGCAGGGAAGGCAAGGTGATTTGGATCAATTTAAAGTTTTCTCCAAGCACACCTACACCATTTAGCTAAGTTTTGACTTTAATATTATGGATAATCTGACTCAATGATAGGTGAAACTGTGTAATGACAGTCTAAACCTTAACTCACAAGCTAAATTTATGTTTTATTAATATGGAAAAATATGGTAAACAATATGTTATTTAATATTTATTTAATGCCTTGTTTGGCAGAAGGCCATGTACATCACTGCGTAAAACTTGTGAGACATGAGAGAGTGACATAATATGCTGATTTAGAGGACCCGCTGTATCTCCCTCAACATTCTTCATGTCCTTTCTTGGGTATCAGCTTAAAGGAAGGGAGAGGTTTATTTAGGGTTTATGGTAAAGTAAAAATCTGTAGACCTAGTTTTATGAATTAATGAAAAGAGCACAAGTCTAAATAATATGATCTGTGAGGTTTGAAGAAATGCAAAAAGGGCCACTTTGACCAAAAGTTTGTCTTCTACTTGTCTGCTACGGTTTCTGAAATTCTTACAATTGGCAAGACTCTGTAAGCGTCTTCTTTAGGCTTGTACTTAAGTTTGATATAGGCCTTGAAATTTGCCCCAAATCTACTGGCCAAATCTACTTAAAGCTTAGACTCAGATTTAAGAAGATTGATTTACTGAATGGCAACGTGGTGTCATTTCTGGGAAATCTGAACTTGTGTGGAATGATGTGGATTAACTTTATGTCTAATTGGTATAACAGTGATACTAACAAAGAATGGCATTGGTATTCATCTGAATATTCATTTATTACAGTTGACCCATTAAAAATGTGAGGGTTAGGGATGCCAATCACTATGCAGTAAAAAAACATCAACTCAACTTTTTGACTCCCCCAAAACTTAACTATTAATTGCCCACTGTTGAATGGAAGCCTTACCGATAATGTGAAAGTTGATTAATACATATTTTTTGTATGTTTTATGTATTATATATGTTATATATATATATATATTATCCTTACAATAAATTAGCCTAGAGAAAAGAAAATGTTTCCAAGAAAAATCATAAGAAAGAGAAAATATATTTACTATTCATTAAGTGAAAGTAGATTATCATAAATATCTTCACCCTCATCATTTTCACATTGAGTAGGCTGCGGAGGAGAAAGAGAAGGGGTTAGTTGTGCTCTTAGGTGACAGAGGTGGAAGAGGTAGAGGAGGTAGAATGAGAGACAAAAGAAGCAGGCACACTTGGTATAACTCTATAAAATTTCAATAGGTTTTTGGGGAACAGGTGGTATTTGGTTGCATGAATAAGTTCTTTAGTTGTGATTTCTGAGATTTTGGTGTACCCATTACCCAAGCAGTGTACAGTGTGCCTAACTTGTAGTCTTTTATCCCTTACCCACTCCCACACTTTCCCCTGACTCTCCAAAGATCATTATATCATTCTTATGCCTTTACATCTTCATAGCTTAGCTCCCACTTATGAGTGAGAACATACAATATTTGGTTTTCTATTCCTGAGTTACTTCACTTTAAATAATGGTCTCTAGTTCCATCCAGCTTGCTGCAAATGCCATTATTTAATTCCTTTTTATGGCTGAGGAGTATTCTATGGCATATATATATATATATATATATATATAAAACATACACACACATATGTATACATACACACACATATGCTATAAACATACATATGCAAGTATCTTTTTCATATAATGACTTCTTTTCCTCTGGTTGGATACCTAGTCTTGGGATTTCTAAAATCAAATATTCTACTTTTAATTCTTTGAGGAATCTCCATGATGTTTTCCATAGTGGTCGTACTAGTTTACATTCCCATCAGCAGTGAGAAAGTGTTCTTTTTTCACCACCACATCAACACCTATTATCAGTGCCTGTTTCACCACATCAGCTTCTTTTCACCATGTCAACATCTGTTAGTTTTTGATATTTTGATTATAGCTGTTTTTGCAGGAGTAAGGTGATATCACATTATTCTTCACTGTATGAGAAAAAAAATTCTAAAATTCATATGGAACAAAAAAATAAAAAATCCATAAAATTCAGATGGAACAACAACAACAAAAATTCTCATAGCCAAAGCAAGACTAAGCAAAAAGAACAAATCTGGAGGCATCACATTCCCTGACTTTATCCTATAAGGCCATAGTCATCAAAACAGCCTGGTACTAGTATTAAAAAATTTTTTTGCAATCTACCCATCTGACAAAGGGCTAATATCCAGAATCTACAAAGAACTAAAACAGATTTACAAGAAAAAACAAACAAACCTATTCAAAAGTGGGCAAAGGATATGAACAGACACTTTTCAAAAGAAGACATTTATGAGGCCAACAAACATATGAAAAAATGCTTATCATCACTGGTCATTAGAGAAATGCAAGTCAAAACCACATTGAGATACCATCTCATACCAGTTAGAAGGCGATCATTAAAAAATCTGGAGACAACAGATGCTGGAGAGGATGTGGAGAAATAGGAACACTTCTACACTGTTGGTGGGAGTGTAAATTAGTTCAACCATTGTGGAAAACAGTGTGGCAATTCCTCAAGGACCTAGAAATAGAAATTCCATTTGACCCAGCAATCCCATTACTGGGTATATATATATATCCAAAGATTTATAAATCGTTCCATTACAAAGACACATGCACATATATGTTTAATGTGGCACTGTTCACAATAGCAAAGACCTGGAACCAACCCAAATGCCCATCGATGATAGACTGGACAAGGAAAATGTGGCATATATGCACCATGGAGCACTATGCAGCCTTAAAAAATGACGAGTTTGTGACCTTTGTAAGGACATGAATGAATCTGGAAACCATCATTCTTGGCAAACTGACATAAGAACAGAAAATCAAACACTGCATGTTCTTACTCATAGGCGGGTGTTGAACAATGAGAACACATGGACACAGGGAGGGGAGCATCACACACTAGTATCTGTTGTGAGGGAATAGGGGAGGGACAGCGGGGGATAGAGAGGTTGGGGAGGGATAACATGGGGAGAAATGCCAGATATAGGTGACAGGGGGATGGAGACAGCAAACTACATTGCCATGTAGGTACCTATGCAACAATTCTGCATGTTCTGCACATGTTCCCCACCTAAAGTGCGATTTTATATATATATATATATATATATATATTTATTTGCATAGAGACCAATGAGATGTAGTAGATAACCTAGAAATAAGGCTAAATACTTACATCCAGCTGATCCTCGACAGCAAACAAAAACATAAAGGATGGGGGAAGGACAGCTGTTCAACAAATGGTGTTGGGATAATTGGCAAGCCACTTGTAGAAGAATGAAACTGGATCCTCATCTCTCATCTTATACAAAAATCAGCTCAAGATGGATCAAGATCTTGAATCTCAGACCTGAAACCATAAAAAGATTACATCAGAAAAACCATTCTAGACATTGGCTTAGGCAAAGGCTTCATGACCAAGATTCCAAAAGCAAATGCAACAAAAACAGTGATAAATAGATGAGAATTAATTAAACTAAAAGTTTTCTGCACAGCAAAAGAAACAATTGGCAGAATAAACAGACAGTCCACAGATTGGGAGAAAATCTTTGCCATCTATACATCTGACAAAGAACTAATATCCAGAATCTACAAGGAACTCAGACGAATCAGCAAGAATAAAGACAAACAATCCCATCAAAAAGTAGGCTAAGGACATGAACAGGCAATTCTCAAAAACAGATATACAGATGGCCAACAAACATGGAAAAATGCTCAACATCACTAATGATCAGGGAAATGCAAAGAAAACCAATTGGTATAACTTTTATTGAAAAACATCTACGTATAAGTGGACCTGCGTAGTTCAAAACTGTGTTGTTCAAGTGCTAATTGTATTTTTTTAAAAATTGTGATAAAATACATATAAAATTTACCATCTGAACTATTTTTAAGCATACAATTCAGTAGTGTTAAGTGCATTTATATCATTGTGCAACCAAACTCTAGAACTCTTGACATCTTGCAAAACTTACACTCCATACTCATTAAACAACTATTCCTCATTTTATACCCACATCCCCAGCTCCTGGGAACCACCATTCTGCTTTCTGTCTCTATGTATTTGACTACTCTTTGTAGATGAATGGAATCATACAGTGTTTACCTTTTTGTGACTAAATTATTTCCCTTACCATAATGTCCTTACATTTTATCTGTGTCATAGTATGTATCAGAATTTTGTTAATTTTTTCAGGTATATATATTTATGGGGTACACGAGATATTTTGACAAAGGTGTACAATGTGTAATAATCACACCAGGATAAATGGGGTTTCCATCACCTCAAGCATTTATCCTGTCTTTATATTACAAATAACCTAATTATACTGTTTCAATTATTTCAAAATGTACACATAAATTATTGACTATAATCACTCTGCTATGCTGTCAAACACTAGGTCTTATTCATTCTATCTAACTGTATGTTTGTACCCATTAACCATCCTCACTTCCCCACAACCTTCTCACTACCTTTCCCAGCCTCTAGTAACCAGCATTCTGCTATCACTGTGAGTTCAATTGTTTTAAGTTTTAGCTTCCATAAATAAGTAAGAAATGGAGAAGTTTGTCTTTCTGTGTCTGGCTTATTTCATTTAACATAATGTCCTCCATTCTCATTCATGTTGTTCCAAATGACAGGATCTCATTCTTTTTATGGCTGAATAGCACTCCATTGTATATATGTACCACATTTTCTTTTTTTTGGTGGGCAGTTTAAGTTCTGGTTATTTATTTATTTTTACTCTTATTTTAAATTCAGGTGTACAAGCGCAAGTTTGTTACATAGGTAGACTTTGTGTCGGGGGTTTGTTGTGCAGATTATTTCATAACCCAGGTATTAAACCTACCACATATTAGTTGTTTTTCCTGATGCTCTTCCTCCTCCTACCCTCCACCCTCTGAAAGGCCCCAGTGTGTGTTGTTTTCCTCTATGTGTCCATGTATTTTCATCATTTAGCTTCCACTCATAACGAAGACATCTGGTATTTGGTTTTCTGTTCCTGTGTTAGTTTGCTAAGGATAATAACCTCCAGCTCCATCCATGATTCTGCAAAGGACATGATCTCGTTCTTTTTTATAGCTGCATAATATACCATGTACCACATTTTCTTTATCCAGTCTATCATTGATGGACATATAGGTTGATTCCATGTCTTTGCTGTTGCAAATAGTATTGCAGTGAATATATGTGTGAATGTATCTTTATAATAGAACAATTTATATTCCTTTGGGCATATGTCCAGTAATAGATTGCAGGGATGAACAATATTTCTGTCTTTAGGTCTTTGAGGAATCATCACTGTCTTCCACAATGGCTATACTAATTTGTACTCCAATCAACAGTGTATAAGCATTCCTTTTTCTCCACAATCTCACCAGCATTTATTATTTTTTGACTTTTTAATAGTAGCCATTCTGACTGGTGTTAGATGGTATTCCATTGTGGTTTTGATTTGCATTTCTCTAATGATCAATGGTGTTGAATTTTTTAAAATATGATTGTTGTCTGCACATATATGTTCTTTTGGAGTGTCTGTTCATGTCATTTGCCTACTTTTAAAAACTTTAATTCAATCCCATTTGTCAATTTTTGCCTTTGTTGCAATTGTTTTTGACATCTTCATCATAAAATCTTTGCCTGTGCCTATGTCCTGAATGATATTGCCTAGGTTGTCTTCCAGGAATTTTATAGTTTTGAGTTTTACACTTGAATCTTTGCTCCATCTTGAGTTAATTTTTGTATATGGTGTAAGAAGGAGTCCAGTTTCAATCTTTCATGTATGGCTAGCCAGGAATCCCAGCACCATTTATTGAATAGGGAATCCTTTCCCCATTGCTGGTTTCTGTCAGGTTTGTCAAAGATCAAGTAGTTGTAGGTATGTGGTCTTATTTTTGGGTTCTTTATTCTGTTTCATTGTTCTATGTGTCTGTTCTTGTACTAGTGTCATGTTGTTTTGTTTACTCTAGCACTGTAGTATAGTTTGAAGTTGGGTAATGTGATGCCTTGAGCTTTGTTCTTTTTGCTTAGGATTGCCTTGGTTAATTCAGGCTCTTTTTTGGTTCAATATGAATTTTAAAATATATTTTTCTAGTTCTGTAAGAATGTCAATGGTATTTTAATGGGAATAGCATTGAATGTGCAAATTGCCTTGGGCAGTATGACCATTTTAATGAAATTGATTCTTTATATCCATGAACATTGAATTTTTTTATTTGTTTGTATCACCTCTGATTTCTTTGAGCAGTGGTTCATAGTCTCATTGTAGAGATATTTCACCTTCCTAGTTAGCTGTACTTCTAGGTATTTTATTATTTTTGTGCTAGTTGTGAATGAGAGATTGTTTGTGATTTTGCTCTTGGCTTGACTGTTGGTGTATAGGAATGCTAGTGATTTTTGCACACTAATTTTGTATCCTGAGACTTGCTGAAGTTGCTTATCAGTTTAAGAAGCTTTTGGGCTTAGACGATGGGACTTTCTAGATATAGGATCAGGTCATCTGCAAACAAAGATAATTTGACTTCCTCTCTTTCTATTTGAATGCCCTTTATTTCTTTCTCTTGCCTCACATTTACTTTTTTCATTCATCTGTTAATGTACACTTAGGTTGCTTCCAAATCTTGGCTATTGTGAATAGTGCTGCAATAAACATAAGAGGCAGATATCTCTTTGATATACTGATTTCCTTTTTTGGGGTATGTACCTAGCAGTGGGATTGTGGATTATAGGGTAGCTCAATTTTTAGTTTTTGGAGGAACTTCCAAACTGTTTTCCCTAGTGGTTATACTGATTTATATTCCCACCAACAGTGTATGAGGGTTCCCTTTTCTTTATATCTTCACTAGCATTTGTTATTGCCTGTATTTTGGATTTGCCATTTTAACTGGAGAGAGATGATATCTCATTGTAGTTTTGATTTGAATTTCTCTGATGATCATTAATACTGACTACCTTTTCAGATACCTGTTTTCCATTTGTATGACTTTTTGGAAATGTCTATTCAGATCTTTTGCCCATTTTAAAATTGTATTATTAGATGTTTTCCTATAAAGTTGCTTGAGCTACTTAGTTTTTTTTTTCTTTTTTAGGCTGAATAATATTCCTTTTTGTGTACATGCCACATTTTATTCATTTGTCTGAGGATGGATGCTCAGTTACTTCTACCTCTTGGCTATTGTGAATATAGTATCTCTAAACATGAGTGTAGAAATATCTCTTAGAGATCCTGCTTTCAATTTTGGGGGTATATACCCTGAAGTAGAATTGTCGTATTGTATGTTGGTTCTGTTTTCAATGTCTTGAGAAATTACCATCCTGTTTTTCATAGCCACTGAGCCATTTTCTGTTCCCAAAAACAGTGCACAAGAGTTCCAATTTCTCCACATTCTCCACAAATCAACCTTTTCCTTTAAAAATAAATAAATAAATAAATAAATAAATAAATAAATAGTAACTACTTAAATGGGTGTGAAGTGGTATCTCATTGGCATTTTGATTTGCACTTTTCTAGTGATTACTGATGCTGAGCATCTTTTCATGTGCATATCAGTCATTCATACATTTTCTTTGAAGAAATGTCTATTCAAGTACTATGCACATTGTTTAATTGTTTGTTTTTTTGTAGTTGTTTAGTTATAGAAGTTCTTGGCCTGGCATGGTGGCTCATGCCTGTAATCCCAGCACTTTGGGAGGCTGAGGTGGGCGGATCACTAGGTCAGGAAATCGAGACCATCCTGGCCAACATGGTGAAACCCATCTCTAAAAAAAATAAAAATAAAAATAACAATAATTTAAAAAAGGGAGCTTTTTATATAAATTCTGGATAGTAACCCCTTTTCAGATACATGATTTGAAGATATTTCTCTCATTCTGTGGTTTGTCTTTTCATTCTGTTTATTATATCATTTGATGCACAGAAAGAAGTATTTAACTTTGATGTAATAATGCAGCTTATCTATTTTTCTGTTGTTGCATATGCTTTTGGAATCATTTTTAAATCTAGTTCCATAAAGCTTTCCCGATTTTATTCTAAGAGTTTTAAAGTTTTAGTTTTTAAATTTAGTTCTTTGATTCATTTTGAGTTAATTTTCATATAGGACATAAGGTAAAACTCCAAATTTTTTCTTTTGTATGTAGACATACAGTTTTCCAAGCATCATTTGTTGAAAACACTTTTCATTCCCCATTGAATAGTCTTGGCTCTTTTGTCAAAAATCATTTTACCGTATAAGTGAAGATTTATATCTAGGCTTTCTATTCCATTTCCTTGGTCTATATGTCTGTCTTTATTCCAGGATCACACTGTTTTAATTCCTGTAGATTTGTAATAGGTTTTGAAATTGGGAAACATGAGCCCTAAAATTTATTTTGGCTGTTTAGGTCCCACAAGATTTCATCTGACTTTTTGGCTGAACTTTTAAAATTTTTCTGAATAAAATGTCTTTGGGACTTTGAAAGTCATTGCATTAAAGTGTCTACACAACACTTTTGATACCATTGGCATTTTAACAGTGTTAAGTCTTCCAATCCATGATCATGTTTTTTTTCATTTTTTTTGATTCCTTTTCAATTTTGTAGTTTTTAGTGTATGTCTTTTACCTCCTTAGTTTATTCATATATATATGTATATATTCTTATCTATTATATTTTTAAAATTTAATTACTATTATTTTTAATTGACACATAATAATACCTATTTATGGGGGTTACCCTGTGATATTTTGATACATGTATAGAATGTGTAATGATAAAATCAGGGTAATTAGCATATCTATCATCTCATTTATCATTTTTTTGTGTTGAGAACTTTTATAATTCTCTCTTCTAGCTATTTGAAAACATACAAGAAGTTGTAGTTAACTGTAGTCAGCTTACCATGCTGTAGAACACTAGAACTAGAATGTATTCCTTCTATCTAGTTGCAGTTATGCATTCATTAACCAACCTCTCTCAGTTCCCATCCCCATACACACCCTTCACTGCTTCTAGGAACCACGATTAAACTCTCTACTTATATGAGAGCAATCTTTTTAGCTTCCACATAAGAATGAGGATATGTGGTATTTATCTTTCTGTGCCTGATTTCACTTAACATAATGTTTTCCAGGCTTATCCATTGTGCTGTGAATAACAGGATTTCATTTTTTTTATGGCTTAATAGTTTACACCACATTTTTTAAAGCATTCATCTGTCAATGAATGCTTAGTTGACTCCATATTTTGGCTGTTGGGAATAGTGCTTCAATAAACATGGGAATGTGGAAGTCTCAGGCATACTGGATACACACCCAGCAGTAGGATTGCTGGATCATATAGTAGTTGTATTTGTAGTTTTTTGAGAACCTCCCTATTGTTTTCCCTATGGCTGTACTACTTTACATTCACACCAACAGTGTATAAGAGTTCTCTTTTCTCTTTATCCTCGCCAGCATTTTTTTTTTTTTATCTTTTGATAATAGCCATTGAACCAGGGTGAGAAGATATCTCTTTGTAGTTTTGATTTGCATTTCCCTGATGATTAGCATTTGAGCATTTTTTAAATATACTTGTTGGCCATTTATATGCCTTCTTTTGATAAATGTCTATTTAGACCTTTGCCCATTTTAAAATTATTTGTTACTTGCTTTTGAGTTGAATTCCATGTATATTCTAGATATTGGTTCCTAGCTGAAAGAATTTTGCAAACATTTACTTCCATTCTGCAAGTAATATTTTAATTCTGTTGGTTGTTTCCTTTACTATGCAGAGCTTTTTAGTTTGATATAATTCTGTTTGTCTATTTTTGCTTTTGCTGCCTGTGCTTTTGGGATCTTATTCAAACAGTTTTTTCCCAGACCAATGTCCTAAAGCATTTCCTTTGTGTGCATGTGTGTGTGTGTGTGTGTGTGTGTGTGTGTGTGTGTTTTCCAGTAGTTCATAAGGTCTTACATTTAAGTCTTTAATCTATTTAGAATTGATTTTTTAATATGGTGAGAGATAGGGGTCTAGTTTTATTATTGTGTTTATGGTTGTTCAGTTTTCCAGCACCATTCATTTAAGAGACAGACTGTCCTTTCCCCAGTGTACATTCTTGCCACTGATGTTGAAAATCACTTGGCTATAAATATATATATATATTAGGAGTTCTCTATTCTCTTCCATTGATCTATGTGTCAGTTTTTATGCCAGTACCATGCTGTTTTGGTTACTATAGGTCTGTAGTATATTATCAAGTCAGGTGTGATGCCTTTGGCTTTGTTCATTTTACTCTAGATTGCTTTGGATATTTGGCATCTTTTGTGGTTTTACACAAATTCTAAAATTATTTCATCTATTTCTGTGAAGAATTACATTGGTATTTTGATAGGGATTACATTAAATCTATAGATTGCTTTGAGTATTATGATCATTTTAATAATACTAATTCTTCCAGTCTATGAGCATGGGATGTCTTTTCATTTTTTTGGTGTCTTCTTCAATTTTTTTCATCAATGTTTTATAGGTTTTCTTGCAGAAATCTTTTATCTTCTTGGTTTAATTTATTCATAGGTATTCTAGGTATTTTATTTTGTTTCGTATATCTATATAAAATGTATTTCTTTCTTGCTTTTCTGTCAGCTAGTTTGTTGTTGGTATATAGAAACACTACTGATTTTTGCATGTTGATTTTGTATTCTGCAACATCGTTAAATTTATCAGTTGTAAGAGCTTTGTGGTAGAATCTTTAGGTATTTCTACATATAAGATCATGTCATCTGCAAATTGGGACAGTTTGACTTCCTTCTTTCCAGTTTGGATTTCCTTTCTTTCTTATGTTTAATTGCTCTGGCTAGAAGTTTCAGTATTATATTGAGTAATAGTGGTGACAGTGGACATCTTGTCTTGTTTGAGTTCTTTTTTTTTTTTTTTTTGAGATAGAGATTTGCTCTTATTGCCCATACTGGAGTGCAATGGTGCAATCTCGGCTCACTGCAACTTCTGCCTCCCAAGTTCAAGCAATTTTCCTGCCTCAGCCTTCTGAGTAGCTGGTTAGCCGAGTAGCCACCATGCCTAGCTAATTTTTTGTATTTTTAGTAGAGACGGGGTTTCATCATGTTGGCCAAGCTGGTCTTGAACTCCTGACCTCAGGTAATCCACCCACCTTAGCCTCCCAAAGTGCTGGGATTAGAGGTGTGAGCCCCTGCACCAGGCTGTCTTGTTTGAGTTCTTAGAGAAAAGCTCTCAGCTTTCCCCCATTCAGTATGATGTTAACTATGGGTTTGTCATATATGGCCTTTATTGAATTGATGTATGTTCCTTTTATGCCTAATTTGTTGAGACCTGTTTTCATGTGTTAATTTTTTTCAAATGCATTTTCTTTATCTATTGAAATGATCATACGGTTTTTGTCCTTCATTCTGTTGATGTCGTGTCTGTAGTGCAGTTCAGATCTCATGTTTCTTTATTGATTTTCTGTCTAGGTGATCTGTCCAATGTGGAGAGTGGAGAGAGGGCTGTTGTAGTTTCCAAATATTATTATATTGGAGTCTATTTCTCCATTTAAAACTAATATTAGTTGCTTTATATATCTAAGTGCTCCTCTTAGAGGTGCCTATATATTTGAAATTTATTATATTCTCTTGATGAATTTATCCCTTTATCATTATATAATGACCTCTTTGTGTTAGTCTGTTCTTGAGTTGCTATATAAAGAAATACCTGAATCAGGGTAATTAAAGAAAATAGGTTTAATTGGTTCATGGTTCTCTGCAGGCTGGACAAGCATGGTTCCAGCGTTTGCTCCTGGTGAAGGTCTCAGGAAGTTTCCAATCACATGGAAAGTGAAGGGGAAACCATTGCATTGCTTGGCGAGAATGAGAAGAAGAAAGATGTGGAGAGGTACTGCACACTTTTAAACAACCAGATCTCAGTGTGAGAACTCAGCAATTGCCAAGGGGATGACATGAAGCCATTCATGAGGGATCTGCCTCTATGATCTAATCACCTCCCACCAGGCCCTACCTCCAATATTGGCAATCCCATTTTGACATGACCTTTGGAGAGGACAAACAACCAAACAATAGAATTGTAGCTTTTTATACTTTTTGACTCAGTCTACTTTATCTGATACAAGTGTAGCTATTCCTGCTTAATTTTGGTTCCTGTTTGCACGGGGTATCTTTCTTCATCCTTTGACTTTCAGTCTATGTGTGTCTTATAGCTAAGTTTTTATTATTTTTGATGCTATTTTAAATGGAATTTTTTTCTTTCAGATTATTTATTGTTTGTGTATAGAGATACGACTGACTTTTGTGTGTTAATTTTACAGTTCTGATGAATCATATATTAGTTCTAGGAGGTTTTATAAATTGGAGATAAACATTCATTTTTAAAAATAGTTGAATGTTTTAGATGTAACTTTGAGTGAAAATCTCCCAAGGAATTTATATATTGAAGTATACATTAGTATAAGAGTTAAATACTGCCATGAGCAATAATTGTGAATGCTCCTAATTATAGAAGCAGAAATAGTGAGAATTTCCACATAAATAAATTAAAAAATATATTGAAATCTAATGGGGCTACTAAGAGTGAGTGTATTAATTAGAGAGCTGAGGTAGACATATTCTTTTTGAATCTACCAAGTGTTTATGACAATTTAATTATAATAAAATGTAGAATAATAGATTACATGACTTCATAATTCTAATTTTTAAAAAGGTAAAGGAAGGTTTCACTTTGAAAGTCTCCACATTTTGTGGACAAGAGTGAAAAATAATGTAAACTTTGGACTTCAACATCTTATAAGAGGAAAACCCCCCAAATCATAAAAAGATACATGATGAATCATCTTTAATTTAGACATAAAAGATATAAAATATAAAAAGAAAATAACATGGTGGAGCAAACTGAGGTACGTCCTGAATATTTTCTTTATTCATTGCAAAGTGAACCTGTATTTATAATTGCAGATGTGAAATTTGATTACCACAGAAGCATTGTGGAAAATTTGTAGTAAAAAATTATCATTCATATAATGTCAAACTTTTAAAATTTGTCAACATTTTAAATAATAAAATTTTATTAATAATTAAAATTATTTGATAAATCTCAGATTTAGTCTTCAAACCTTACAGTTTATTATATGTAATTAAAATATCTACTTTGGCCTTAACCTTGGCCAATACTGACTTTTAACATGCACTGATTCTCCATTTGGTCAAGCTATTTAATGGATTTACTTCTATATTTTGTGGTTGGTTGTGTTTGAATAGGTTGTAGAAGTGACCTGAAAGTAGAATCTGGAGTAGCTTAATTTGATAATGTTGTTGGGAACCATTAGAAAAATGAGGGTCTTATGATGAAGGATGGTATATATGAAGTGTTGTATCATAGAATAGTAAAAGAAGAGGTAAATTTTATTTCTCTGCAGTTTGCCTAGGGCTAATCCTGAGACTCACAATTATTGATAAGTTGTATATTTAAGTGTGACACTTTAGGGAAAAAATAGATCTATATCTATGGCTATGTCAGTATGTATATCTGTATAAGCTAGAGAATGTGGATCTTTATAAGACAATGCTAAATTCAGTGTTGATATATAAGATAAATATAAAATATTTTAATAATTTTTATTTACTTAAAAAAAGAATACCTAACTATATTAGAGAAATTACAAAGTGAACCAGTAAAAATTTTAGGCTTTGAGTATGATTTTAAAATATAAGTTAGGTCTGTGTAATTGCTAGATTACCATGGTGTATATGGTGGTCATGCCTTAGGATTGATTCAAATACAAATTTTAATAATGTAAAAATTAATGTAATTTTGCATGGCAACAATACTTAATTCCATTACCTAGCTTAATATGGTGTTTCAATCAAATTAAAAAGCTGATATCTTTTGCAGTTTGCCATCTGATGGAAGTTACTTTAAAGTAAAATGTGAGTAACATGGGATCTTAACTCTTAACTAATTTGTCCATTTTGAAGTGCTGTCTTTTCTCCCTTTTATGCATATGTGCAATGACTTCAGTTTCCATGGCCTAATCACATGATTTGTGCAAAATCTGCAAATTAAATAAACAGAGCTTTTTTGGCCAAGACCAAGTATATACAATCTTCTATATGCAAAAACCTAATAATAGGTCTCAGGAGTCTATCTCTTGGTGCACTCTAATTCCAAGATGTGTTCACTTCAGAAGGTTAGGGACAGTTCTGCATAATTTCATTTTATTTAGTCTTTCATTTACATTGCATGCTCAAAGGGTAAGTAACTTTTACATTCATATGAAGTATTGATTTACCATTGCCCCCTGGATAGATTGAATAATGACCCCTCCAAAAGATGTCCATGATCTAATCCAGGAAACCTGATAGTGTGTTACTTTATATGGCAAAAGGAACTCTCCAAATGGTTCAAGTTAAGGACCTTGAGATAAAGATAGTATCCTGGATTATCTATGTGGGTCCAATGTAATCACAGTGGATCCTTGTAAGAATCAAGAAGTTCAGAGTCAGAGAGAGAGACTGGAAGATGCTCTGCAGCTGGCTTTGAAGATAAAAGATGGGGTCATGAGCTAAGGAATATAAGTGGCCTCTGGAAGTTAGCAAAGAAAAAGAAACAGATTCTCCTGTAGAGCCTTTGGAAGAAACTAGTCTTGTCAGCACTTTGATTTTAGCCCACTAAGAGTAAGTTTGGACTTCTGAACTCCAGATACATACAATAATACATTTTTGTTGTTTCAAGATACCAAGCTTATTGTAATTTATATCTGTAGAAAATTTGTGATAATAGCAGCCTTAGGAAACTAATACAACCCCCAAATCTTTATGTGACTTGGGACTCATGTAATAGCTACACATTAAGATAACTCAGATGTGAAATAATGTTTCATTGTTTTTTCAATTGTAAGGAGCAATAGGTATAATTTGGAGTTTTATCCTTAATTATTGCTCTAGAGCAGTTAACATGTACCATATTTCAATAATATAATTATTCTATCATAATGTGATAGGGAATATATTCAGTTAACAAAGAGAATTCCCGGTTTACAAAGTTAACACGTGATTTCATCATTTCACAGTCTATAGAGGAAAGCAAATATCTGTGCAGCAAAGTTGCCTATGTATGGCAAATGGAATTATGAAAAGTGTTCTTTAGGAAGATAGAGGAAGGATCGATTTTTTATCTAATGCTTGGGGTCAAAAAAAGCTTCACAAGAGTGGGGAAGGGAAAGAAGAAGACGTAATATAATAGAAGTAAGTTTATAGATCCTTGAGATCGCAAGTCCACACTGCTTCCATCAAGCCCTCTCTGATCATATGGTTTTCTTCAGTGAAGCCATGTTACCTACAGGATAATAAACAGAAGGCATAAAGAGCAAATCCCTCTAGGACTTTTCTCCTTTCCTTCTTCTGTAGTGGAATAGTGCTTAGACTTGAGCAAGAGGAACTTGTGTCCTGGGCAATGTAAGCTGGGCCCACTCTGGCCCTTCTTTAGTTCTGTTTTTCCCTAACATCTCTGGGACCAAGGACTGGTGACCACCATGCAGCTACGCCTTCCTTTAGGCTATGCTTGAAGCACTCAGGACCCCATAATTCTACCTCACCAAAAATGGCCTTGAGCCTGCTTCCAGAGCCTGTGCTGGCCTCCTCCACAGATCTGTCCTTCCATGAGTAGACTCTTTGCCAATGTGCTTTCCCTTAGGCCTAAGGAATGGACCGGAAACCGTGCTTCTCAGGAAGTGTGAATGGAGCTTAGTTTTGCAGGCTGCAGTGTCCAAACATGTGTGAGAAAAAAACCTCACATTAAGAGAAGGAGCCAGGGGAGGAAGAGAAGTGGGGCTGGACAGAGTATGTAACCCATCTCTCTACACATTACTGAGTACTGCCATGAAACCTCAAGGAATACAGGGATTCTAAATTCCAGTCTTGCCTCCAGGTTGTTAAGACTGTTTATTTGTAAATGGAGGAGGCTAGAGCATATTTTATTTAACGGTAGCTTCATTTGATTTATACCTTTTAAATACTTAAACATGTGGTGTGTGGGCCTCATTTATGTTTTTACTGAGTTCTGCAAATGTTGGAGACAAGTCTTTTCTCCAGGATTATTTCTCTCTCTTTCTCAGTCATTCCATGTACTCAACCAACCTAGTGATTTACAGATTCCAGTTTTTTCCATGCCTCTTGCTGCTTCTGCATGTTACCTCCTTTGCCAGGAAAGGAAAGCCCTTCCCTCCTTTTTTTTTGTTTTTGAGACAGAGTTTCAATCTTGTTGCCTAGGCTGGAGTGCAATGGTGCAATCTCGGCTTACCATAACCTTTGCCTCCCAGGTTCAAGCAATTCTCCTGCCTCAGCCTTCTGAGCAGCTGGCATTACAGGTATGGGCCACGACACCAGGCTAATTTTTTGTATTTTTAGTAGAGATGGGGTTTCTCCATGTTGATCAGGCTGGTCTCGAACTCCCAACCTCAGGAGGTCCACCCGCCTCGGCTTCCCAAAGTGCTGGGATTACATGTGTGAGCCCCTCCTTTTCAATTTAAGAACATGACACACATTCTTCGAGACCCAAATCAAAAGTGATCTTTGACTTCCTCCTGTTATAATTAAATACTTCCCTGTTGGCGCTCCTTTCATTCCTTTTAGTTCTAATACAGTTTTTATATCCCTGACTAGAATGTGAGGTCCTTAGTGAAAAGGATCACTTTTCATTCATTTCTGTATTCCCATTGCCTAGCTCATAGCCAGCATTAGTACTTTGTGTTTCTCACATATATTAATGGAGTGAGATGAAAATCATGTAGGTTTCTTCTTTGTCTTGGTCCCAGTAGAAAACATCAACAGTAGATGCATGGATCATTAATGCTAAAGAAAATAATCTTTATAAATAAAGTACCCGCGGATTCAAAGTGCATCTCTCTCTGTGGTGAAACTGTTGGAGAGCATGATTTTTATAAATAAAGTACCCGCAGATTCAAAGTGCATCTCTCTCTGTGGTGAAACTGTTGGAGAGCATGATTTTGTCTTAAGGCCAAAGTAGGGGTGGTGGCCCTATAACCTCGTCTCAAATATCAGCCTTGGGAACCATTGTTGGGAGAGCTGCTGAGTACATTTACCATTTGGCTGCATGGAACATTGTGCCCCTCATGCACTCCTAAATGAGCCATCTAGAGAGCACCACAGAACATGAGAAGAGAGAGTTCCAGTCTTACCTCAGGAATGAAGGTTGGGGGCCTCACTCTGGTGTGCCTTCTGTGGGGGTTAGGGAATGAACATGCATGGTCCACAAAATCCTGGATCTTATTTTCTGGTACATCCATCGTGCAGCATGTGAGGGAGTTATGAGAGGTAAATCTGTGTCTTGTTTCAGAGAAACAATAATTGCAACCAGTGGCAGCAATTTCTGCAGTCTTAACCATTCCAATCACATAATCACTCCCCTTAGAGGTAGGGGGAGAGGATATAGAAGAAAATGTATGAGTAAGCAGTAGAGAGAGAGAGACAAAATACTTCCTCCAATCCTTGCTGAGTTGCGAAGGCAAAGGATGTTTTCTGGTGTGTGAGAAAGAGATTAAGTGTAATTTCTGAGGGATCAGGTATAATCCCCTAAATTTAGGCAAACAATATTTTTTTGTTATTGTTAAATAATATGTTGTTGTCATGACTGAAAAACCTTGTGTGAGGGTCACCCTCTGTTCTGCCCTCCTGGTAGGCTCTCCACCTGGTTCTGCCCACCAGGAAGCTAATTTTTATAGATTATTTCAAAGTACTCCCTTACTTCTGGCTTTCAGTTGGATTTGGCAATAAAAGGTTTTCTGTAGATAGCTATAATTCAGGTGAGCTCAAGATAACTTGGAATCTGAAGATACAGATCCTATAGTTACTAGCATTCAGCTACTGCTGAAGCCCGGGAGTCTTTGGCTCACTGAGTGAGAAGCCAGGAACAAACAGAGACATCTCACAGCATTCTTTTGATGCTTTCACATTGCACTTGTTTCCTGACTCATCGACTGCTGTTTTACTCCTGTTCCTCCACCCCCTTATTTTCTGATTTATCTTTCTTCATTTGTATGTATTTTCCTAGGCTACCTTCATTTCTATCTTTGTCACTTTTATCTCCTGGAGTTCTGGCTTCCTTGTTTCTTACCTCATGCTCCCAGCATACACTTTGTGTTCCTCAGCAGGCTGCCTCTGCCCATCTCTAGTGGTCATATTGTCTGATTCTTTATTGCCTTATATCCTTTGCTTCATGGAAATAATTGACTTAATGCATAACTTTCCAATTCTGAGGTTTCTTGATGTAAAATAAAAACAATTCATGCTAATTAATGTCTTAATATTTTAGCATATCTTGTTTATTGCACTTTATTTCACTTTGCAGGTAATTTTTTTTAATAAATTGAAGTTTTATGACAACCTTGTATCAAAGAAGTCTATTGACATCATTTTTTCAACAGCATGTGCTCACTTCATGTCTCTGTCACATTTTAGTAATTCTCACAATATTTAAAACTTTCATTATTATTATATCTGTAATGGTGATCTGTGATCAGTTATCTTTGATGTTACTCCCATAATTGTTTTTTTAGGGGAGGACGAACCACACCCATAGAAGATGGTGAACTTAATTGATTAATGTTTTATGTGTTCTGACTGCTCCACAATCAGCCTCCTCCACATCTCTCCCTCACCTCAAGCCTCCCTACAATGGCCTTTAAGAGTTCAAGTGAAATGAAAGTCACATGTCTCTCACTTTCGACAAGAGCTAGAAATGATTAAGATTAGTGAGGAAGTCATGTCAAAACCCAAGACAGACCAAAAGCTATGTCTCTTGTACCAAACAGCCAAGTTGTGAATGAAAAGACTAAGTTATTGAAGAAAATTAAAAGTGCTGCTCCAGTGAACACACAATGATAAGAAAGTGTAGCAGCCTTCTTAGTGACATGGAGAAAGCTTAAGTGGTCTGCATGGAGGATCAAAACAGCCACAACATTCCCTTAAGCCAACATTACCTTACTGTAGAGTAAGACACTAACTCCGATTCTGTGAAGGCTGAGAGAGAGGCAAGCACTCAAAAGACAAGATGGGATCTAGCAGCCCCTAGTTCTGCCAGCTGTTTTCTCCTCTGCAGCTCAATTGTCCTTTCTATTCAGTGAGCACATCTATATGCATTTTCGCATTAATCTTCACTTTAAATTTGGGTCTACCTATCAGGGTATAGTAAAAGCCTGTGCAGTCATCTAAAAAAATTATAAGTAAACTAGTTTAATAAATACTGGCCATTGCCTACATGATAAACTAGTTTTGGAGACTGCCAAAATTGTGCCAAGAAGGTTCTCATCTTCACTTACCTTATATAGTCACCTAAACTATTTTGTGTTCTAAAGAATAGTACATGGAAGAAACCAACTTACATGTTTTTAACTAAGCCTGACCTTTTACTGTGGTGAGTGAGATGTGAGGCATTTCACAGTGTCTAATCCAAGGTTTCATAGTATCTTGGGGTATTGACTGGGCATCTGAAATGAGAATGAAAAGGGGAGAAAGAATAAGAGATCCTTATCTTACTGTTTTTAAAAGGGAATGGGGCATGGGAAAGTAAGAGAAGGAAAGTCTGAGAAAAATACAAGAATAAGATGGGAAAAAACAATCTGGTAATTGATGTTTTTCATTTATTTATGGAACACATATTTACTATCTGTTGAGTGCCAGGAATCATGTTAATCCTGGCATATACTGATGATTAAAAAAATAATTTAAAATAACTAAACTTTTATAATACTTCTTAAGGGTCAAGATACAGAACAAATGCTTTAAAATAGTATATAATTTAATCTGCATAATGACTCTATGAGGTAGATGCTCTTATGGTCTCCATTTACACAGAGGAAATGTGGGATAAACAGGTTAAATACCAAGAATCATAGAGTGAGTGAGCAGCAGATCTGGGATTTGATCCCAGGGAGCCCCACTCTGGAGCCCTTATTCATCACAATACTCTACTGACTTTTTCTGAGGCTCTTAGTCTATGAGAATGTAAATGTAGTGAAGGAGATGGCAAATTTGTAAGAGAAATTATTAGCCACAGATGTATAATTCTATATTATTGAATAGAAAAGTGTTGATATTTTATGTGAGCTGCTGAAACCTACCATATGAATTTCTAAAGCCATTGATACAGCTGGGATTTTAATTATAGTTGTGCTGCAATGAAAGATAATGTGGGATTATTTCTTTGCAACAAGCATGCAACTTGTAAGTTAATCGTGTCCCAGGTTTTTGAAAGAATTAAAACAATGTCTCTGAAATATGGCCTGATTTGCAGAAGCACAAATTAAGACACAAATCTGTGCCTAGAAAGACATCTTATTATCAGCTTTAAGACATTCTTTTCTGAAAGAGTAAAGTTTTTTTTTAAATCAGAAACTTTCTGGATTTTGAAGTAGGTTTGGAAGTAAACTGACTGAAGGAGAAAGAAAAAGGCTTCTTTACATAGAAATAAATAATTCCTCAGAAGACATCCTCTTTTTCTTCTTTAATGCTTTACCCCTCTTTGTTCCCACTCAGTTTAACTGTTCCTGAAATATAGACCTGCTTTTCTGTCACCTCCTCCATAAAGCTGCCTTGATCCTTCCTGCCCTTAGGTTGATCCTGTAACTTTTCTCCATGCTTGTGCCTATACCCTCAGTGTAGCTTTAGCATTACTAGTACATCTGCCTAATTTACCAGTAATTTTTGGTGCATCTGTTTGTCTTTTTCTGGAATGTGAGCCCCTTGAGAGTAAGGAATGTATTACATTAGTCTGATAGAGTGAGTGACACACTGTTCACCAGTGTATCTACCTAATTTACTAATAATTTTTAGTGCATCTGTTTGTCTTTTTCTGGAATGCCAGCCCCTTGTTAGTAAGGCCTGTATTATATTAGTCTGATAGAGTGACACACTATGCTTATTAAAAGACTGAATAATTATACCATGAAAATATTTTCCAGTAGGGAATAATACTGTTTCAATTAGAAGAAGCAGATGCACTGCTCCTAGGAAATATAATTGTCACCAATGTATTTTTACCATTTCATAGTCAATATTGGTTTGCAGTAGAGGATCAGAAGAATGTAACCATAGCTTTATAAGTTATGTAGAGCAGAGATTGAGGGAATTAGACTGGAAAGAAAACAAGGATGAATCACAAAATTTAAAAACTGGCTAGAACCTTAATAAAAAATAAGAAAGAGAGGAATATATTTTCTTGTGGATACCTAACAAATGAGATATATTCATTTCATTTTGTTATCATCATGATCTGAGTTGGGAATTCATCTGTTTTACAATGTAGATACTGATGTGCAACAGGGTTGTCACTCATAATAATACTAACTAGAGGGACCCAATTTTAACAATGTGGAATTTATTTTCAAACTTATTTGTATGTGTATGTTTTAGGATTGAGATCATATAATATATATGTTTGCATTCTGCTTTTTTCATTTAATTGGGAATAATCTCCAATGCTTTCAATATCCTTCGATAATATACATTTAACAACTACCTGTATTCCACTCATTTACCAATCCATTCATCCATATACCACTTATTGGACATTACTCTGTACCAAGCAGTATGCTGTACCTCAGGGATACAACAGCCAATAGATAAAGTCCCTGTTCTTATATACTTTGTTTCAAATATATAATTTATGTGGTTGTAATGGCTAATTTTATTTGTTAACTTGACTGGGCTAAGCGAAACCCAGATAGTTGGTAAAACAATATTTCTGGAAGTACCTATTAGAATATAAGAGATTAGCTTTGAAAAGGTTGAACAGATAGGCCAAGCATGGTGGCTCATGCCTGTAATCCTAGCAAAGCAGATTACCCTCACCAAAGTAGGCATGCATCATCCAATCCATTGACTGCATGATTACAACAAAAGGGGTAGAGAAAGGGCAAATTCACCTTCTCTGCTTGAGCAGGAACATTAACTGTCTCCTGCCCTCTAACATTAGCCCTTCCAGTTCTTGGGCCATCAGACTTGACCTGAATTTACAGCGTTGGCTTCCCTGGTTCTCAGGCCCATCAGACTGAATTTCACCACTGCCTTTCCTCACCTTTCAGCTTGCAGACAGGAAGTTGTGGGGCTTCATGGCCTCCATATCATATGAGCCAATTCTTCCTAATAAATGTCTTTATATCAGTTTACAGTATTATCTATTGGTTTTGTTTCTTTGGAGAATTCTGACTAATATAGTAGCCTGTACTGTTGGGCTAACTCAGCATTCATTTCTCCTTCTCCCTTGCTACCTCTAGGAATTGAGGCTGGAAAAGAAATACTCACTTTTTGCACTGTTTTTTTTTAGCTAGAGTTAGCAATGTAACTCAATTATAGCCTGTGGGATTTAAATTGACATCTAGTACTGGATTTCTGGGACGAATTTGCTAAAAAAAGATCAGACTGATACATTGAGATTCTTGATCGTTATCTCATTTCTGCTTTGAAAGAAAACATGATATCTGAGCCATGCCTGCCATCTTTCAACTATAAGATTATAAGCAATATTCTAAGGATATCAGAGGAGAAATATAGAAAAATCCTATGATCCTGGAGGCATAGTTGAAAAACAAAAGCAGTGCAAGCCACTGCTTTTCAGTAGACTTATTATGTGAGAAAAATTTTTAGCCTATTGCTAACTATTCTATAAGATAAAATTCTAGATGTATAATTACTGGACATAAGGGTATAACTTTTTATACCCTTATGTATTACCATCTTGGACATTTGAAATATTTTATCTTCCCAAACATGTGAGAGCACCAATTTCAAATGTCTGGTCTTCCTATATATACATTTGCAACTCATCGTATTACTTTAATGATTGTAAAGGTAGATTTGAGTTCAGGAAATAACCCCATTTTCTCTGCATGAGAAAGCAGGATTGAAAGAGAAGTAGTGGAACACTGATGGATGCCCAGGGGCTTTTTGTGAAAAGAATATTTCCTTGTGTGAAGTTTGCAGTGAAAGAACGCTCAACCATGATATCTAGGATGACAGAAACAGAACTGCAAGCAATGTCAGAAGATACTAGTTCTCATCCAGGTTTATTTTCTTCATCTTTCAAAATATGTAGGTATTTTTAATTCAAAAAGTGTGTCAAGAATTTATGTAAATTTCAGTAAAATTCTAGCCAGTAAGTATGATATTGTTTATTACAAAAAAGCAAAACTGTAAGTACTAAGAAAAGAAATGCCAGTGAAAGCAATTGTGTTCATTGATTACTGTAATTTCTTATGCCTTTTATTTTTATTTTTTGAAACAGGATCTCTCTCCATTGCCCAGGCTTGAGGGTGCTATGGTGCAATCTTGGCTCACTGCAGCCATGACCACCCTGGCTGAGGGTGACTCTCCCACCTCAGCCTCTCAGGTAGCTGAGTCCACAAGCATGTGCCACTATGCCTGGCTAATTTTTGTAAAGGCAGGGTTTTGCCGCATAACCCAGGTTGTTCATGAACTCCTGGGCTCAAGCAATCCACCCTTTGGCCTCCCAAAGTGCTGGGATTACAGGCACGGAGCCACCGTGCCCCACCAACCCCTATTATTTTAAATAAGTGGTTATCAACTAAATTTAGCAAAATTCAGAAGATCTGGCATGTTAAGTACTTTGTAATTTGCAAACTCTTTCATATAAAATGTGTGAATCCTGCTGACAGGTTGGAATGGGTCTTTTCTTTTGAACATACTCTTAGCTAGTTGTGAACAATGGAGTGTATATTGAAGTAGCAATTAGCTCTTCTATATAGAAAGCAGACATTTTTTTCTTTGGGAATTGTTTTCTAGAACCCTAAACATGACCTAATTAGAAGTACAAACATAACGTTAAAGGAATTTAAATAATCTCTGCCCCATCAATTACAGAAGACTGTGCCAAGTGAATTCTTCTCCTTCTTTAATCCCTTTTCATCCCCCTGTAAAGTTCTTTCATCCTAGTAAGTACTCTGACTTTTTCCCCTTAACCAGAAAGGAACTTCCTCATTCCATGTCTTCCTTATACTTGTGTGCATTAAGCTACTATTAATACTTGAGTGGAGTTGCTGGTGGCCAACCAGCTTACATGTAACTGCACAAAAGGACAGAAAGGACTGAGCAGTGGCTATACTGACTCACTGAAATCATGTGTTGTGTAAAATCAAGTCAGAAGCAGCTCAGTGCAGATACTGAAATGTGCCAAAGGGTCAGATTTCTAGAAAGTGTATTTTATTAATTATTATAGAAACTTTAATCCTTTCTCAAATTTCATCATTGCCCTTTATATTTAAGTATGACCTGAATAGAGATTGCTTTCTCTGATGCAAATGATTTTGAAAATACTGTTGGAGAAAGATGAATCAATAGGGCATATTGTTTGTTGTCTCTGGGCTTACTTTTTTTTACCTTATAGTTTACATAACAGCTTTTCTCCTCAGAAAACCCGTTCCAGTTCTGGGTGCCAAAGTCCATATTTATCTTTCTGCTGCTGACTAATTCCAACAGTCAAAGGATCTAAAGCATAGATAATTTTATCCATATTTGTAAGAGTTCTTCATACACTCAAATGTGGTCCTCCACATAATCTCACCCCAAAGTATTAGTGTCATTGAGTTTCAGTGGTAATTGGCTAAATTCCAGAGTATGGCTCATGCAGAATCTGATTTGCTTTATTTTTATTATTTATTTATTTATTTATTTATTTTTGAGACAAAGTCTCGCTCTGTCGCCCAGGCTGTAGTGCAGTGACACAATCTTGGCTCACTGCAACCTCTGCATCCCAGGTTCAAGCAATTCTCCTGCCTCAGCCGAGGAAGTAGCTGGGACTACAGGCATGTGCCACCATGCCTGCCTAATTTTTGTATTTTAAGTAGAGACAGGGTTTCACCATGTTGTCTCAAACTTCTGACCTCAGATGATCTGCATGCCTCAGCCTCCCAAAGTGCTGAGATTACCACGTGAGACACCACGCATGGCCCAATTTGCTTTTAAGGCCAATATGAACCAGACACTGAAAAAACTTTTCCAGATGTTCTCCATGTTGTCTGAAAATCTTGATGCTATCCTTAATCTCACTGGTGGGGCATGACTGTCCATATCAAAGGCCTTCAGCTTAATGCCATTTTTATAAAGTGATCAAAAGATTTTTTGAAGGAAAAGGTGCTTTTTTTTCCCCCGTGTGGATTTTTTTTTAATTTCTTTTTTTTAATTCTTTTTTGTCCTATCATGAATATTTTTGATGAGTGATGGTTTTTATGGTGCCATTTGCTATATTTTATATATTCAATAGCTGAAAAGATATTTAAAAAGGCATCTGCCTACATCATCAAACTGAAAGTCAGCAAAAGAAACACCATCATCATTTTTTTTCTATAGCTGTATTGGAGGTTTTTAACAATGACACATTTAGTTAATTGAGTCAATAGTGGCATTAATTCTAATTCTAAGTACGTAGGGGCCAAAGAAATGTTTAGTACTAAGAGGAAATACCTTTTACTCTAATTTTACTGGTATTTAAAAGTATTTCTTTATAAGGTCCATGATTGACTATACATAATTTCATGTTGTAAATGTAATGTACACTGTAAACATCACATCTTCCTGTGCTAAACTGGGTCCAATAATGGAGGATCTATCTGTTAGCTTTGAGATTGATTGATTGGTTGGTTGATCAATTGATTCATGTATTCAATAAATGAATAATTTGTTGAATTCCTTCTGTGTATCAGGCTGTGTCCTTGTAGTACAATAGTAATCAAAACTAGACATCCTCTTTGTACTCTTGGGTTTATTGTGAAGTATGGGAGACAGACATTAACCAAATTTATCATAAATTGAAACCATAAGAGCAAAAGAAAGAAAGAAAAGGAGGGAGGGAGGGAGTGAAAGAAAGAAAAGGAAGGAAGGAAAGAAAGGAAAGAAAGAAGGAAGTACACGATGGTATGTGATTCCATAATGGGGGATTTCTCCTAGTGAGGACAGTCAAGAAGGAATCTCCTGATGACTCTATGCCTGAGGTAAGATGTAGAGAATAAGCAGAAGTTAATAAGGGAAGGGAAAAGGAAGAGGAAGAGGAAGAAGGAACAGTCTGTGTGAAGAGCCTGTAGGAACAGGGAGCCCAGCAAGTATGAAGGACTGAAGGAAGACTAATGTGGCTGGATTGCAACAAAGAATGTGGCTTACTGTGAGGCTGGAGAAGGTGTCTATCAGCCACCCATGCAGGGTCTTAAAACATTTTATATTTACCATAACAGCAATGGGAGCTCATTCAATGTTTCTAAGTAGGTGATTCAGGTAGCAGATAGAACACATACAGCATGACAAGATTCCTCTTTCAAATAAACCACTCAGGCTATGGGAGTAGAAATAATTGGAGGGAGGAGAGTGTATACCTGCCATATAGTTAGAGATTTCTAGGACTATACAAATGACAGAAGGGTAGTAAGAGGAGGACTGTGTTGCTTAATGAGGTTTCCAGAAATTGGTAAAGATATTTGTAATTTCAAATTCTACTACAAGGAACTGTGGCTACAACATCGATGATGTTGCTGCTGCTATTGATGATGATGATGGTGATGATGATGATAATTCGATAAAGTAGGCTAATCCACAGGGCTATGTCTCTGTATTAGTTCCTTCTCATACTGCTATAAAAAAACTACCTGCAACTGGGTAACTTATGAAGAAAAGAGATTTAATTGATTCACAGTTCTGCAAGCTTAGCAGGAAGCATAGCTTGGAGGCCTCAGGAAACTTAGAATCATACCAGAAGGCAAAGAGGGAGCAAGCACATCTTCACATGGCAGCAGAAAATAGAGAGCGAATGGGAAGTGCTGTACACTTTGCAAGCACCAGAACTTGTGAGAACTCATTCCTTATCAGAAGAACAGCAAGAAGGAAATCCACACCCATGATCCAGTCACTTCCCACCAGGTCCCTGCCCAACATTGGGAATCACAATCTAACATGAGATTTGGGTGGAGACACAGAACCAAACTATATGAGTCTCGACCTTCATGGAGGTCTTCACACGTGAGCCTCCGTGTCTTGTTTGTTTGCTTGCCTACTTCTTTCAATGATTTTTTTTTTCTAGATTTACATTCTTAAGAAGTATAAAAGTAAACACAAACTATCTTTGTACCCAACACAAACAGAGAAACACATATAAATGTATATTTGCAGATAGTTCATATATAATTTTAAGTAAATCATGTCCTATTGTCATTACAACCTGCTTTACAAACTCGATTTGTAATCAAGGTATTTCTTTGTGCAAAAAAGTATAGCAGCTCCATTTTGATGATTGTATAGTAATCCATTGTAATATATGACCATGATTTATTTAATAGTTTCCTCTTTGATGGACATGTGTGTTAATTCCAATTTTTCCTAAAAGTACAAGACTTGAATGTATCTTCTTGTACATAAATCTTTTTGTCTATGACTGATGCTCTTCTGAGTATAAATATCTAGATGAGTTTGCTGGGTCATGTGGTTTACACATTTAAAATTTCAATACAGAATTTTCTGCCCTCCAAAAAGTTTGGAACAATTTAATCTTTTTTTTTTTTTTTTTTTTTTTTTGAGACAGAGTTTCACTCTTGTTACCCAGGCTGGAGTGCAATGGCGCGATCTCGGCTCACCGCAACCTCTGCGTCCTGGGTTCAGGCAATTCTCCTGCCTCAGCCTCCTGAGTAGCTGGGATTACAGGCATGCACCACCATGCCCAGCTAATTTTTTTGTATTTTTAGTAGAGACGGGGTTTCACCTTGTTGACCAGGATGGTCTCGATCTCTTGACCTTGTGATCCACCTGCCTCGGCCTCCCACAATTTAATCTTTATCAGTTTGTGTGATACTGTCCTTTATCCCACACTGTTGCCAAGGATGGGTAGATTTATTTTGTTAAGATTACTATTTTTTGCCTTTATAAAAGGTTACAAATAATAACCTTTTTACTGTTTTCATTTGCTTTGTTTTTCTACTTAATGTCACTGTTCTTAACATTTCTGTATTCTATTTGATGCATTCATTTTTATGAATTCATCTAAAATAGCAAAAGAATCTTAAAATCTTGCAGTGATTAATATAACATACCCTTTCTTTGTACACATTGAAATCATCCTTTTAATTCAAGGACAGTATGAGAATTTTGGTGGAACTAGATGCGGTTAACATTGTAAAGATACATTTTCCTTGATGTTGTTATGCATAGCTGTGTTTTTCTCAAGATGAAACAGTTCATAATTTTTTTATTGAAAAGTATTAATAGACTTTATTTTTTAGAAAAATTGTAGGTTTAGAGAAACATTGTGCAGAAAATATAGGGAGTTCCCATATGCCCACCACTCTCCCTGCACAATTTTCCCTGTTATTAATATTTTGCCTTAGTGTGGTACATTTTTACAGCTGATTATCCAATATTAAAACACTATTATTACCTATAGTTCGTAGTTTATTATAGGGTTTACCATTACAGTTTCATACAGAATAGTTTTACAGCCCTAAAAATATCCTGTGCTCCTCTTGTTAATCTCTCCTTCCCTCACTCCCTGTCTGAATCCTGGGAAACATTGACTTTATTTTTTTAGCTGGCTTTATAGTTTTGCCTTTCCCAGAATGTCATATATTTGAAATCACATGTATGTAGTCTTTATATACTAGCTTCTTTTAGTTAGCAGTATGTATTTAAGTTTCCTTCAAGTCATTTCTTGGCTTGATAGCTTATTTCTTTTTATTGCTGAATCATTCCAAACCACAGCTTATTGGTCTGTTTATCTATTAAAGGACATCTTGATTGCTTTCAAGTTTTGGAAGTTATGACTATGATTGCTAGACACATTTGTGTGCAGGTTTTTATATGGTCATAAGTTTTCAACTCATTTGGATAAAGTACAATTTCTAGATTATATAAGATTATGTTAAGCTTTGCAAGAAACTGTCAGACTGTTTTATAAAAGGGCTGTACAATGTTGCATTTCCATAAAAAATGAAAGTTCCTGTTGCACCATATTCTTACCCTCAGATTTTGTCAGTGTTTTGGATTTTAACCATTCTAATAGGTGTGTAGTGGTAGCTTACTGTTTTAATTTGCAATTCCCTAATGATATATCATATTAAGCAACTTTTTATCTGTAATATATCTGTTTGTGGTGTCTATTCAAATATTTTATCAATTTTTAAAGATTAGTTTTTTTTTTCTTATCTTACTTTTTTTTTTTTTATTGCATTTTAGGTTTTGGGGTACATGTGAAAAACATGCAAGGTTGTTGCATAGGTGCATACGTGGCAGTGTGATTTGCTGCCTTCCTCCCCTTCACCTATATCTGGCATTTCTCCCCATTCTATCCCTCCCCAACTCCCCACCCCCCCACGGTGCCCCCCACTCCCCCCAACAGACCCCAGTGTATAGTGCTCCCCTCCCTGTGTACATGTGTTCTTATTGTTCAACACCCTCCTATGAGTGAGAACATGCAGTGTTTGATTTTGTGTTCCTGTGTCAGTTTGCTGAGAATGATGGTTTCCAGGTTCATCCATGTCCCTACAAAGGACGCAAACTCATCGTTTTTGATGGCTGCATAATATTCCATGGTGTATATGGGCCACATTTTTCCTGTCCAGTCTATCATCGATGGGCATTTGGGTTGGTTCCAGGTCTTTGCTATTGTAAACTGTGCTGCAATGAACATTCGTGTGCATGTGTCCTTATAGTAGAACGATTTATAATCCTTTGGATATATGCCCAGTAATGGGATTGCTGGGTCAAATGGAATTTCTATTTCTAGGTCCTTGAGGAATCGCCACACTGTCTTCCACAATGGTTGAACTAATTTACACTCCCACCAACAGTGTGAAACTGTTCCTATTTCTCCACATCCTCTCCAGCATCTGTTGTCTCCAGATTTTTTAATGATCGCCATTCTAACTGGCGTGAGATGGTATCTCAATGTAGTTTTGATTTGCATTTCTCTAATGACCAGTGATGATCAGCATTTTTTCATATGCTTGTTGGCTTCATGCATGTCTTCTTTTGTAAAGTATCTGTTTATATCCTTCGCCCATTTTTGAATGGGCTTGTTTGTTTTTTTCTTGTAAATCTGTTTTAGCTCGTTGTAAATTCTGGATATCAGCCCTTTGTCAGACGGGTAGGCTGCAAAAATTTTTTCCCATTCTGTTGGTTGCCGATTCACTCTATTGACTGTTTCTTTTGCCGTGCAGAAGCTGTGGAGTTTGATTAGGTCCCATTTGTCTATTTTGGCTTTTGTTGCCAATGCTTTTGGTGTTTTGGTCATAAAGTCCTTGCCTACACCTATGTCCTGAATGGTTTTGCCTAGGTTTCCTTCTAGTGTTTTTATGGTGTTACGTCTTATGTTTAAGTCTTTAATCCATCTGGACTCAATTTTAGTGTAAGGTGTCAGGAAGGGGTCCAGTTTCTGCTTTCTGCATATGGCTAGCCAGTTTTCCCAACACCTTTTATTGAACAGGGAATCCTTTCCCCATTGCTTGTTTTAGTCAGGTTTGTCAAAGATTGGGTGGTTGTAGATATGTTGTGTTTTCTCCAAGGCCTCTGTTCTGTTCCATTGGTCTATATCTCTGTTTTGGTACCAGTACCATGCTGTTTTGATTATAGTAGCCTTGTAGTATAGTTTGATGTCCAGTAGTGTGATGCCTCCCGCTTTGTTCTTTTTGCTTAGAATTCACTTGGCTATGTGGGCTCTCTTTTGGGTCCATATGAAGTTTAAGGTGGTTTTTTCGAGTTTTGTGAAGAAGGTCATTGGTAGCTTGATGGGGATAGCGTTGAATCTGTAAATTACTTTGGGCAGTATGGCCATTTTCATGATATTAATTCTTCCTAACCATGAACATGGAATGTTTCTCCATCTGTTTGTGTCCTCTCTTATTTCGTTGAGCAGTGGTTTGTAGTTCTCCTTGAAGAGGTCCTTTATGTTCCTTGTTAGTTGTATTCCTAGGTATTTTATTTTCTTTGTAGCAATTGTGAATGGCAGTTCGTTCTTAATTTTGTTCTCTTTAAGTCTATTATTGGTGTATATGAATGCTTGTGATTTTTGCACAATGATTTTGTATCCTGAGACTTTGCTGAAGTTGCTTATCAGTTTCAGGAGATTTTGGGCTGAGATGATGGGGCCTTCTAGATATACAATCATGTTGTCTGCAAATAAAGACAATTTGACTTCTTCCTTTCCTAATTGATTACCCTTTATTTCTTTTTCTTGCCTGATTTCTCTGGCTAGAACTTCCAGTAGTATATTGAATAGGAGTGGTGAGAGAGGGCATCCTTGTCTAGTGCCAGATTTCAAAGGGAATGCTTCCAGTTTTTGCCCATTCAGTATGATATTGGCTGTCGGTTTGTCATAAATAGCTTTTATTATTTTGAGATACGTCCCGTCGATACCTAGTTTATTGAGAGTTTTTAGCATAAAGGGCTGCTGAATTTTGTCGAAGGCCTTCTCTGCATCAATTGAGATAATCATGTGGTTTTTGTCTTTGGTTCTGTTTATGTGGTGAATTTCATTTATTGACTTGCTTATATTGAACCAGACTTGCATCCCTGGGATGAATCCTACTTGATCATGGTGGATAAGCTTTTTGATGTGCTGTTGCAATCGGCTTGCCAGTATTTTATTGAAGATTTTTGCGTCTATGTTCATCATGGATATTGGCCTGTAGTTTTCTTTTCTTGTTGAGTCTCTGATGGGTTTTGGTATTAGGATGATGTTGGTCTCATAAAATGATTTGGGAAGGATTCCCTCTTTTTGGATTATTTGAAATAGTTTCAGTAGGAATGGTACCAGCTCCTCTTTGTATGTCTGGTAGAATTCGGCTGTGAACCCATGTGGACCTGGGCTTTATTTGGGTGGTAGGCTCTTAATTGCTGCCTCGACTTCAGACCTTGTTATTGGTCTATTCAGGGTTTCGACTTCTTCCTGGTTTAGGCTTGGGAGGAGGCTACTGTCCAGGAATTTATCCATTTCTTTCAGGTTTTCTAGTTTATGTGCATAGAGTTGTTTGTAATAATCTCTGATGATGGTTTGAATTTCTGTGGAATCTGTGGTGATATCCCCTTTATCATTTTTTATTGCATCTATTTGGTTATTCTCTCATTTCTTTTTTATTAGTCTGGATAGTGGTCTGTCTATATTGTTGATCTTTTCAAAAAACCAGCTCCTGGATTTATTGATTTTTTGTAGGGTTTTTTGTGTCTCTATCTCCTTCAATTCTGCTTTGATCTTAGTTATTTCTTGTCTTCTGCTAGATTTTGAGTTTTTTTGATCTTGCTCCTCTAGCTCTTTCAATTTTGACGATAGGGTGCCAATTTTAGATCTCTCCTTTCTTCTCATGTGTCCACTTATTGCTATATATTTTCTTCTAGAGACTGCTTTAAATGTGTCCCAGAGATTCTGGTATGTGGTGTCTTCGTTCTCGTTGGTTTCGAAGAACATCTTTATTTCTGCCTTCATTTCATTGTTTATCCAGTCAACATTCAGGAGAAAGTTGTTTATTTTCCATGAGGCTGTGCGGTTCTGGGTTGGCTTCTGAATTCTGAGTTCTATCTTGATTTCACTGTGGTCTGAGAGACTGTTTGTTCTGGTTTCCGTTCTTTTGCATTTGCTGAGGAGTGATTTACTTCCAATTATGTGGTCAATTTTAGAGTAGGTGTGATGTGGTGCTGAGAAGAATGTATATTCTGTGGATTTGGGGTAGGGAGTTCTGTATATGTCTATTAGGCTTGCTTGTTCCAGGTCTGAGTTCAAATCCTGGATATCCTTGTTAATTTTCTGTCTCGTTGATCTGTCTAATATTGACAATGGTGTGTTGAAGTCTCCCATGATTATTGTGTGGGAGTCTAGGTCTCTTTGTAAGTCTTTAAGAACATGCCTTATGTATCTGGGTGCTCCTCTATTAGGTGCATATATATTTAGGATCGTTAGCTCTTCTTGTTGCATTGATCCTTTTACCATTATGTAATGTCCTCCTTTGTCTCTTTGGATCTTTGTTGCTTTAAAGTCTATTTTATCAGAGATGAGAATTGCAACTCCTGCTTTTTTTTGCTCTCCATTTGCTTGGTAAATCTTCCTCCATCCCTTTATTTTGAGCCTTTGTGTATCCTTGCATGTGAGGTGGGTTTCCTGGATACAGCACACTGATGGGTTTTGGCTTTTTATCCAATTTGCCAGTCTATGTCTTTTGATTGGGGCATTTAGTCCGTTTACATTTAGGGTTAATATTGTTAAGTGTGAATTTGATCCTGTCATTTTGATGCTAGCTGGCTGTTTTTCCCATTGGTTGATGCAGATTCTTCATTGTGTTGATGCTCTTTACCATTTCGTGCGTTTTTGGAGTGGCTGGTACTGGTTGTTCTTTTCTATGTGTAGTGCCTCCTTCAGGAGCTCTTGTAAAGCTGGTCTGGTCGTGATGAAATCTGTGAGTACTTGCTTGTTCTCAAAGGATTTTATTTTTCCTTCACTTATGAAGCTTAGTTTTGCTGGATATGAAATTCTGGGTTGAAAGTTCTTTTCTTTAAGGATGTTGAATATCGGCCCCCACTCTCGTCTAGCCTGTAGGGTTTGCTGAGAGATCTGCTGTGAGTCTGATGGGCTTCCCTTTATGGGTAACCCGACCTTTCTCTCTGACTGCCCTTAGTATTTTCTCCTCCATTTCGACCCTGGTGAATCTGATGATTATGTGCCTTGGGGTTGCTCTTCTAGAGGAATATCTTTGTGGTGTTCTCTGTATTTCCTGGACTTGAATATTGGCCTGCCTTGCTAGGTTGGGGAAGTTCTCCTCGATAATATGCTGAAGAGTATTTTCCAGCTTGGATGCATTCTCTTCGTCACATTCAGGTACACCTATCAAACATAGATTAGGTCTTTTCACATAGTCCCATAATTCTTGTTGACTTTGTTCATTCCTTTTTACCCTGTTTTCTCTAATCTTGCCTTCTCGTTTTATTTCATTGAGTTGATCTTCGACCTCTGATATCCTTTCTTCTGCTTGGTCAATTCGGCTGTTGAAACTTGTGCATGCTTCACGAAGTTCTTGTGTTGTGTTTTTCAACTCCATCAATTCACTTATATTCCTCTCTAAGTTGTCCATTCTCATTAGCATTTCATCAAGTCTTTTTTCAAGGTTCTTAGTTTCTTTGCATTGGGTTAGAACATGTTCTTTTAGCTCACGGAAGTTTCTTATTATCCACTTTCTGAAAGCTGATTCTGTCATTTCATCACACTCATTCTCCATCCAGTTTTGTTCCCTTGTTGGTGGGGAGTTGTGCTCCCGTGTAGGAGGAGAGGTGTTCTGGTTTTGGGTGTTTTCATCCTTTTTGCGCTGGTTTCTTCCCATCTTTGTGGATTTATCCACCTATCGACTTTGTAGTTGCTGTCTTTCTGATTTTGGTAATTTTAAGTCTGCAGCAGCTGAACTCATAAACTCCCTTTTCTTCCCCCCAGGTGTTCTGTCCCAGGAAGTTAGGGCTTTATGATTTCCCGCTGTCTTGCTATCGTTTTCCCTGCCCACAAGGTGGCAGCCTAGTCACACTCAGCCTGCAGAGGCTTCGCTGAGCTGCTGTGGGCTCTGCCCAGCTTCGGTGTGAACTTCCCTGCAGTCCTGTTTATATGGGTGTAGTTAGAACTGCTTCCGCTATGTTGGCCCGCCCCTGTAGTGACGGAGTCTCTGTAGTGGCGGGTTACCTTGGTTACGGCAAATTGCCCTGGGAACTGCAGGGTGTTTCCTGGTGGGGGACGCCCCTCCCCCACTGAGCTGGACTGTCCCGGGTTCAGCCGTGCTTCCCATGTCGCCCTCTTTGCCCAGGAATCTCTTGGCTTGACTCCCTGCCTCAGCTCCCCTTGCTGGCCCAGAGGGGACCCAGTCTTGTTCACTCTGCACAAGGAGCCGCTGCCCCCTGCCCCAGGTGTTGGCCGAGCGGCTGCTCCGGTCCAACCAGCGGCGCTGGCCACCGTGGAGCTCCACTGTCTGTGAATCTCCTGGTCCGTGGGCAGTAAAAATCTGCTGCCCTGTGAGCCGCTGCATCAGCCGAAGCAGCGGCTCTGAGATTCGTGGTGTGCCCTTGCCCAGGAATCTCCTGGCTTGACTTCCTGCTTCAGCTCCCCTTGCTGGCTCAGAGGGGACTCAGTCTTTCTCACTCTGCTCAGCGAGCCGCTGCCCCCCACCGCAGGGCGTAGGCTGAGTGGCCATGCCAGTCAGACCAGCAGTGCTGGCGACCCGTGGGGCTCCTCCTCCTGTGAATCTCCTGGTCTGTGGGCAGTAAAAATCCGTCTGGAAATGCGGCGTCCACTCACCCTCTGTGCCTTCTCTCAGAGCTGCAATCCTGAGTTCCTCCTAATTGGCCATCTTGGATCGATTTCCCCTTACTGTTGTATTTTAAGAGTTCTTTGTATTTTGGATACAAGTCCTTTATAAGATATGTGATTTGCAAATATATTCCCCAGTCTATGACTTGAGTTTTCATTCTCTTAGCATTGTCTTTTGAGGAACCAAAGTTTTTTATTTTAATGAATCCCACATCAAGTTTTTTATTTTATTTTATTTTATTTTATAGATAGAGCTTTTGATGTTGTATCTAAAAAGTCACTGCCAAATCCAAGGTCATGTAATTTTTTTCCTATATTATCTTGTAGGAATTTTGTTGTTTTGTGTTTTATATTTAAATCCGTGATTCATTTTTAGTTGATTTTTTTGGGTTAAAGGTTTAAGATCTATGTTTTGATTAATTTTTTTGACATCATAAGAACATTTAATTTTTCAAGCACCGCAATTGGTTTTTGTCCATAGTTGGACAAAATTTGTCCTTCAACCAACCCCTTGGTTATTGATACTAAAACATAAATGTGGCTATTGATTTAAGTGCACATATTAATGTTTAGCTACTTCTGAGTAATCTACTTGAAAGCAATACAAGTTACTACTGTGTACACTCAGAGACTTTTATTTAGAATAGAGATCCCTGGCAGCAACACTTCCATGTTGCTTAATTTGAATAGAGCTAGTATGTTGTTTTGAACACATAAAGGACAACTCACAAGTTGGTGTAAAATTACAAATGTGCCTGGGGAGAAATTCTGTTTTCTAACATCTCCCCTCTCTCCTCCTTGGTCCTTCTTATAGCAGCTCATTTTACTCGTCTGTGATCTTTCTCTTTGTTGGCTTGCAGTGAGCTGCATTCACTGTTTGATGCTGGAGGCAGAAAGTTTTCAGTTAGATGCTGAAGCTCCTTCTGATCCTTATCCTGGAAGAGCAGCTATTGTCTCAGTATTACAATTTGTAGGAATACATCAAAGATACATTTTTTTAATGCCCTCTTTAGCCTTAGAATAAATAACTTGGACATATTTCTCTTAGTTCTTAAGCTTTGATATGGCTTACAATGGAATAAAATAGTCATAGGAGTTTCTGTTCCTTTTACTGATTCTCTAATAATTCTGTGTTTGATACCATAGTGACAGGCATCAAAAACATACTTAAAATTAATGATGCTTTCAGTTGATTTAAAAATGAAATGTATTTTTAATTCCTCCAGCTCCTTGGTTAAATTACCGTCTTGCACACAAACTGCTTTCCAATATAAATGAATTGAAAATAATTTAAAAAATAATTTAAAGCCATATAACAACATTTAACTCTATGCTTATTTTGCCCCTAATTTTACCAAGTTGTTTTAACCCACATTAAAAAAAAAACAACAGGCTGCGCACGGTGGCTCAAGCCTGTAATCCCAGCACTTTTAGAGGCCGAGGTGGGCGGATCATGAGGTCAGGAGATTGAGACCATCCAGGCTAACATGGTGAAACCCCATTTCTACTACAAGTACACACACAAAAAAATTAGCTGGGCATAGTTGCATATGTCTGGTGTCCCAGCTACTCAGGAGGCTGAGGCAGGACAATCACTTGAACCCAGGAGGCAGAGGTTGCAGTGAGCCGAGATCGTGCCACTGCACTCCAGCCTGGTGACAGACTGGGACTCCATCTCAAAAAGAAAAAAAAAAAAAAGAAAAAACATAAAGCAGATGGATTAAATATTATAAATATATCTAATAACATTTAGAATATTTAAAGAATTATATTTGTAATCACTGAGCTATTTCTTAGTATTTAAATATTTGCCATCAATTTTTTTTGTCCTAAATGGGTTAACTTTTTAATGAGATTTTGTAAAAACAAAAAAAACCTTTAACACAGAAGAAACTAGCCACTTGAAGTTATACTGGTATCCCTTTAATAATTCATAAAGAAGCTGAGTAGTTTCCCTGTAGTATTATTTGAAATATTTATTTTCCATTATATTCCTACCACAATTACTCCTGGTTTCTTTTTCAACTCACCTGGACTACTTTTATAATCACTTCATGATGTCCTCACTTGAGTCATTTCCTTCCCTATTTTGCCCTACATTCTACACCACTATTTGTTCTTCCACAAATGCTACACTGCTTCTATTATTGTATGAGCCATTCTGTATTGTTTTGTAGAAAGACTATGGATTTGGAACAAATACTACTTACTACCTTTGTGATTTTTAGACACATGCTTCATTTTATAGTAAGGACACTAAAGTACTCACGTTGAAGTGTTACCAGAAAACTCATAAAAGTTGAGGTTATGGTTAAAAGAAAATAATGCAGCCGGGCACTGTGGCTCATGCCTGTAATCCCAGCACTTTGGGAGGCTGAGATGGGTGGATCACCTGAGGTCTGGATTTTGAGACCAACCTGGCCAACATGGTGAAAACCCATCTCTACTAAAGATACAAAAAGAAAAAAAGACAAAAGAAAACAATGCATGTTCTCTTTATGCTTCTCATCTGCCTAAAATATAAAGTTCTAAATTCTTAACATTGCACCTAAAATCAACCAAAATTTGGTCTCAGACAACCTGTCAACACTGATATTGTGACTCACCTATGTGTGGTTGGTATTTTAGCCAAAGTTCGCTCAGAACTTTTCTATCCTGACTTTGGCTTTTCTGTTTCTGTACTTTCACCTCTATTTATATTTCTGCTGCCTGGAATTTTTAATCTTCCCTACCTTCATCATTTATTGAAATGCTACCAATGCATTAAAGCCAACTAACAGCATATCTCCTGATTCCTGATTAAACATAACCAGCCTAAAATGACCCTTTTTCTTTCTGAGATTTGTAGAGCTCTGAGATTTTTACTTTCTTATGACACTTAACAGTTATTGCTTTGGTTAATAGTTACTTGGGGTTTTCTCACTATAAGGTACTCAATAGCAAGGCCAATATTATACCTGTGCATGTTTATGGCACTTAGAACTACATCAGACACAAAGAAAGCTTTCTATAACCATTTAGTGAATTAATGTATTATTTAGCTTTTAATATTCATAATTATCCTATTATTTCAAGATTAACTTTCATAGACATCAATCTTTTTCTCATTAAATCATTGAAAATTGGAAAAATTTGGTATAATTGTGTTTTCCCTACAATGGCTCAAGGAGACTTACCAGATCATTTCAACAATACAGATTACATATCACCTTAAGTATTTAAAAATTATTATTATATAGAAAACTAGTTCAAATTGAATAACGGCAGAAATGTTTCCTACTGTTTAAGAGTTTGACAAATCTACTCTTGTTCAGGAAAGAAACTGAGGCATCATTAGTAAGTATTTCATGTTTTAAAAGTATCTAGTTCATTTCTGACCCAAATTCATCTCAACACAGAAGGCTCTACTGTATTATTCAGTGAGCATTCTTTTGTTCAGAATAACATGTTAAACAATGGCCCAAATAATGAATACTATCTTATTATATACTGTATGGCTTAGAAAGACTTCTTAATGTGTCTAGTATATTTTCTGTACTTTCAGGCAATTTTTACCTAAACTGGTTCTGACAGAAAGACAACTCTTCCAGTCTTAATTATTCCAAGGAAGACTGATTTTATAGCCTCCGTTGTAAAATAAGGATCTTTGCAATGAATATGGTAAATGAACCCAAGAGCTATTGTAACCGTAGATGAAATATATCAATGAAAAACTTGAAATAAGTAAGATCAGGGGAGAAAAAGAAATCTCACCCTGCTTGAGATTAGGTGAACATCGTGGCATATATGAAGGCTTTTAATGATGGCTCTCAGGGAATTTCTACGTTGAAATATAGAATAAGAGATGAGAATGGATTTTGATGGAAGGGAAGAGAAAAAGAGCATTTGAGAAAGTTGGAGAGGAAATATTGGGAATTAAATGGGAAAAAGCCATGAGGAAAGAAATATGACAATAAATAAATGAAATATAAAAGGCACAGAAGGGCCCCAAACAGGAGGTTTTCATAGATTGTATCTTTCAGAGATATTTAATGCCTGTTAATCTGAAATTTAAAGAATTGTTGGCTGTGCATTTATATTGATTTGGTATGTTTTTTTAAAATTAAAAGCCTTCAGATACTAAATTTTTATAACTTTTTAAAAAGGATCTAGAGGGTTTCTCTGTTTTCAGTTTAATGAATTGAATATAAAGATTGCCTTTGCATTCTGTTTTCTTGATGCTGCTGGTAGTTTGAAAAAGAATTCTCTGTTCATTTAATTAGAAAACACTTGTTCCTTAGTTTACTTCTCCAGACTTCCAGTGGATGTAATGATAATTAAAATCATCCATTAGTATAATTGTTGTTTTCCTTCTGGCACCTTGGATTTTATTTTTCTTTGGCTGTGTCTGAATTTTCCTTAGCAAATTTATGAAAATATTCATGAAAGATGACTATTACTTACTCTGGATGGCACTGATAGAAACCAAGCCATATGCACTAAGTGTGTAAAGCACATGAACGAGGCTTTACTTTTTTCTTTCTTTCTTTTTTTTTTTTTATTGTACTCAGGTTCTGGGGTACATGTGCAGATCATGCAGAATGTTGCATAGGTACACACATGGCAATGTGGTTTGCTGCCTCCATCCCCCTGTCATCTGGCATTTCTCCCCATGTTATCCCTCCCCAACCTCCCCGCCACCCCGCTGTCCCTCCCCTATTCCCCACAGCAGACCCCAGCGTGTGATGCTCCCCTCACTGTGTCCATGTGTTCTCATTGTTTATCACCCACCTATGAGTGAGAACATGTGGTGTTTGATTTTCTGTTCTTGTGTCCGTTTGCTGAGAATGATGGTTTCCAGATTCATCCATGTCCCTACAAAGGACACGAACTCATCATTTTTTATGGCTGCATACTATTCCATGGTATATATATGCCACATTTTCCTTGTCCAGTCTATTGTCGATGGGCATTTGGGTTGGTTCCAAGTCTTTGCTATTGTAAACTATGCTGCTATGAGCATACATGTGCATATGTCTTTATAATAGAATGATTTGTAATCCTTTGGGTATATACCCAGTAATGGGATTGCTGGGTCAAATGGAATTTCTATTTCTAGGTCCTTGAGGAAGTGCCACACTGTCTTCCACAATGGTTGCACTAGTTTACACTCCCACCAACAGTGTAAAAGTGTTCCTATTTCTCCACATCCTCTCCAGCATCTGTTGTCTCCAGATTTTTTAATGATTGCCATTCTATCTGGCATGAGGTGGTATCTCAATATGGCTTTGATTTGCATTTCTCTAATAATGAGTGATGATGAGTGCTTTTTCATATGTTTGTTGCCCTCATATATGTCTATTCATATCCTTTTCCCACTTTTGGATGGGTTTGTTTTTTTTTTCGCAAATCTGTTTAGTTCTTTGTAGATTCTGGATATTAGCCCTATGTCAGATGGGTAGATTGCAAAGATTTTTTGCCCATTTTTTTAGTTGCTAGTTCACTCTAATGATGCCTCTGGCTTTGTTCTTTTTGCTTAGGATTGTCTTGGCTATGTGGGCTCTTTTTTAGTTCCATATGAAGTTTAAGATGTTTTTTTACAGTTCTGTGAAGAAGGTCATTGGTAGCTTGATGGAGATAGCGTTGAACCTATAAATTACTTTGGGCAGTATGGCCATTTTCACGGTATTGATTTCTTCCTAACCATGAGCATGGAATGTTTTTCCATCTGTTTGTGTCCTATCTTATTTCCTTGAGCAGCGGTTTGTAGTTCTCCTTTAAGAGGTCCTTTACATCCTTTGTTAGTTGTATTCCTAGATATTTTATTCTCTAAGGCTTTTCTTAACATACTTTGTCTTTTATTTGAGGCTAACAGTATATAAAGCAAATAATTTTATAGTTTCTTAGAGAATTTGGATGGTGTATATAAAATAATCTGGATAATCTGCCTTTTCATTATATTACATTTATAATTTATATTTTTCATATATTCCTCTTTATGAATACAATATTTTATTAAACTACAAAGGACAACATTTAAGTGTTGTATTGCTGCTAACTTCTATCTACTGAAAAATTTCATGGAATCATTCTAGCCTTCCAGATCATAAGGCAAAGTATTCTAACCCTGGGAAGGGTTAATTGTTACTATGTATGTGTATCCTTAATTTAATAAGCTACTTAACTGTACATTTAACCCTATTGAAATAATGTCCCTTATTTTTAAAAAGTCATATAAATATGTATATTTTCTCTGCATCACAGAATGGTAGAATAAAAATGTATGATTTTGCTAATCTCTGTTCTCTCAATATTTAGCAAAAAACTACATTCAAATTTTAAATCATACTTCTCTTGTCTGGTCTCATGATGAATTTTGAACTTATTCAGAATGGTCTGTGGTGCTAGAAATTTTATCTAAGCCTAAAGAAAAATTATTGCCCTATGTGGATTTAATTCATGCTCTACATGAGTTAGGTCTCAAAAGCAGCAAGAGCAAAAGAAAAGAGTTAAATAACTAAAGAAAGTAATAACATTTATATAAAACAAATTACTTAGGTTGGGTGTTCTGAATTTTATTTAACTTCACTACAAGAGAATGTATGTGTAAAACAAGTTTTACTGATATTTCCTGTGTATGTTGTTTCCTTCTCTGTTCCTAAGGTATATTTACTATGCAGTCTACAAATAACTGATGATTTAGATGATAAATATGTTTTATAAATAAGTTGGCGTGTTCAAAATTTAATTTATTTTATTCTTATTATAAACTGTATCCTGCCATTCTAATACAATATCAATCAGAAAACCATTTGATGTTTCAGAAAAAGCCAGTTAATAGAAGATGGAACAGAGTTTAAAAATCTTGCTAAATATTTGAATCTAGGCAGAAAAACAATGAAAGAAAAATAAAAAAATTTAAAGATGTTGAATAGAAATGATGAGGAAAAAAATGGTGTATTTAGACCATGAAATACTATGCAGCCATACAAAAGATGAGTTCATGTCCTGTGCTTGACATGGATGAAGCTGGAAACCATCATTCTCAGCAAAGTAGCACAAGAACAGAAAACCAAACAGTGCATGTTCTCATTTATAAGTGGGAGTTGAACAATGAGAACACATGAACACAGGGAGGGGAAAATCACACACTGGGGTCTGTCAGGGGAGGGATAGCATTAGGAGAAATACCTTTATGTGGAATTCACAGTCACATCCTCTGAAGTATATGTCTAATTCTAATGATTCCTTTAAGCAGAGTTATTTATGGACTTTAGCTTAATATTCTATGTTCCCTTTTGTTAGAGAGTTGGCTTTAGGCAGAGAGTCCTCTGCCATTAATAGTGGTAAGTGACCCTTCACATTCTGAAATATTCTTATAGTACACTTTAGCTTTTTGGTCTTTTGTTTTTAGAACCATAGTAGGAATTTTATTAAATTATCTATAATTAATCTTCAGTTCATCTTAAGAGAAGACAAATGCTTCATTCATTTATTCAAATATTGATTACTTTTTCTTTTTGTGCAGTGGTTTGGTAATAATGGAAGAGAAGGGAGAAAAGGAGAAAAAGGCAGCTTAGCAAAGAAAGACAGGGGTTACATCTTTTAATCTTGTCACATTGCCTGAGTGCCACCACTTTACCAGTTGTGTTGCCTTTGTTGAGTTATTTATCCTTTTTGTTTCTTTTTTTCATCTTTGAAAAAAAGAAACAAAGATGTTTCACATTTCTATTCAACATCTTTTTTTCATCTTTGAAAGGGGAGTTGATGTGATAGAGGAAGAGATGTGGTTTAATTCATGTGATGTAAATTTTGACTGTTTAGATATTTGTTTTGAAGGGTTTTTTTTTCTTTTCCTCAAATGCCTTTCTTTGTTATAAATTCATTTAAAATTGAGTTTTGTAGAAAATGGCATGGCATCTTACAAAGGAGGATAGTCTACAAAAGTTATATCTTGTAATTTCATAGTATGTAACAGTTTTTAAAACATTGTTCTAGGCATGGAAGCATTTTGAGTCTTATGGCAATTTTATGTTATAGGCATGATAGTCGTCAATATCCTCACACAGACAAGTCTCTTGCTTCAAGTTCCATGAACAGCAAGTGTCTGAGACAGAAATGGAACATGGATCACATAAATTGTAGTGCACTGTTCTTTTCATTTTAAACTACCTCCCATGCTGGGCACAGTGGCTCACACCTGTAATCCCAGCACTTTGGGAGGCTGAGGTGGGTAGATCACCTGAGGTCAGGAGTTCGAGACCAGCCTGGCCAACATGGCAAAACGCTGTCTTTACCAAAAATACAAAAAATTAGCTAGGTGTGGTGGCAACTCAGCTACCCAGCTACTCCAGTGGCTGAGGCAGGAGAATTGCTTGAACCAGGGAGGCAGAAATTGCAGTGAGCCGAGATCACGCCACTGCACGCCAGCCTGGGCAACAGAGCAAGACTCCATCTCATGAAAAGAAACTACCTCCCAGATTCCTTATAGAAGGTAGAGAAAGTGGCGATCTAAGTATAATCTAACAGATCTATTAATGAAGTTAATTCTTCTTGAATAACTGTCAACTTATAATGCTTAGTCTTCCCTTTACATTTTTATTTTGCCATAAAAGAAGAAATGTTTCAAAGAAATATAAGAGAGACTATATCAGTCATTCTTGATTCACAGCAAACTGCTTGGGATCTTTAGGGTCTTACTAAATTTTTTATAAAGCACGTAAAAGATTATAGTTGAGTGAGAAGCAGTAAACAAAAGACTTTTGATGAAAGCTAGATACTTTTAAGCTGTAGTCAAATTCTGAAAATTATGAAAGATTCAGAATAACTAGGGAAGAAAGTTAGGAGGAAGTATACTCAAGTATGAGGGGGCAAAGCCTATATGGGAAGAAGTTATATGTAGTGTATGTATATTTAGGTTTGAGTGTGTATGTGCACTTGTTTTACAGTCATATTCTAAATTTAGTGATCATTTTCCTAGTGATTATTGATGATAATATTCAGATTTGTATTTTATTTAACTTCAGTTATAAAATGTATTATTTTATATAATTTAATGATTATACTTAACACTGTTATCAGTTTTATTCATTTATTAAATATTTTAATTATCTGCACTGCCCCACATATTAATGGAAGACAAATAAGTAACATTTTAAATTTGAGATTGATATTATAAAATGAAGGACTATGCTAATTTGGATTTCTTAACTGATTATGCCTGTGCCCTCAATATACAGACCAAATAATTTTCGTGAAGAGATTGGATGAATCGTAATGTATTCTGTTTATCTAAATACTTTATGCAGAAGTCAACCCTAGCTATCAGAACAGAAATTAACTCAGAAATAAATGAAAACAATTTCTTAAAGGCAAACATATTGCAAAATTCCTATAGGATTATAATGATATGAGAACCATCTATAATGACAAAGAATATTTTAAAAAGTATGCATAAAACTACATTGGTTAATTAGTTAATTTAGTTTTGAGATCAAAAAATATTAACAGCATAAGTTGGAATTACTAAAACCTAAAATACTTTGTCATAGTTCTTAAAGAGGAAAAGACAAACGAAAAGAAGCTATATGCTTGGCTATAAAGCAAATGTCTTCATTGATCTCACTAACTCCTGAAAAAATGACCTTATCACTGCATAGTTTAGTAATCCATATTTCTAGTGACTATATTATTAAGAGAAGGATAAATTGTACATTGGTGTTCTCTGTTATAAAAGACAGAAAAAATCATGTTTTAATAATTCTCTTTTCAACAATAATTAGTAATTTTTAGATAATGCTTTGTTGAGTATAGGAGTAAACTTTAATTATCCGGAAACAAAGTTTTTATCATAAATATAAGTCACTGAATTATTCTCAATTAATTCAAATGTTCATAAGGTTTTCTATTTGAATATTTAGTTTTAATACAACAATTATATAAGACAATGTGTTGAGACAGCTAAAGCTATCTTATTATTTACTTCCTACTTCCCAATTCTTGTGCTTTTATTCATTTTCTTACAATCATATCACCTTTTTACAATGAAAAGCATTTTATAGCTATTATTTTTCACTCTTTCTGCCTTTCAGAGAAGGAATAAATACTTGCTATATGATGTTCATCATATGCAAGTTATTTGCTAAATGTTTTACAGGCTCTTCTTTGGGGAGTTTATAATGCATCCATGGTACTGTAAGGATGTGTCAAGTAAAGCCACATAGCATGGTGCTTACAAGTATTTAGCATTCCTGTGCCTTAGTTTCTCCACTGGTTACATAGGATGATTGTACTACTTACCATGAGGACTTTATGAGGCGCAAATGAAAAAAATTACACTGAACACAGAAAATTAAGTGACAGACACTAAGTACTCAATAAGTTGATAAAATAAGATGTATTAAATGATCCAGGAAGAGGAGGTTGCATCTCCTTTAGACTTCATGAAAAATATAGTATCTGCAATGGACCATAAATATGTGATCTGGAGTGGAGGAGTTGAGGCACTGACAAAGAAGGCTATTTTAGGTGGAGAAAATGACCTGAGCCAAAGTTCACAGGTGGGACTTAGTGCTATATTTAGGGAAGAGTCATCCAGTTTCCCTGGTATGAAAAGTAAGCATGAAAGAATGGAATCAAACTAGCTGGGAAGTATTGTAGCCAGGGAGTAGAAAGACTGCCAGGCCAAGCTAAGAAGTTTTTACTTTAGTTAGAAGTTAAACACAAACAAATACACACACACACACACACACACACACACACACACACACACACACACACAACAAATGAATTTAAATATGTTTAAGCTGGAAGCTGATATTACTGAAATTTATCATAGAAGATTAATATGTTTAGTTTGAAAAAGGATTGGTGGAATGGATACATATGTTATTGCAAAAAAATCTAAGCATTAGAGGCATGATAATAAGAATATGAAAGGGGGAGTTACAGAAGGATATTAGAAAATTATTTTTATTTGGATTGAGTATCTACTAGATATTTCTTAAAATGTTGTTTGTAGGGTTACTAATCCCAATGCTTGGAACAATCCAAAGCATATTTTCCAACCCCAATAACATAACTGGGACTGAAGTAGCTCTGTCTTACATAACAACGAACAAGTATTTGTTTGTCTTAGTAACAACTACTTGTGGAGTACAGGCAAACAGTGCTTAGAGACAGTATTAAGTTTATGTTGGAAGGTAAAAAAGGTCTAAAATCAGTAAGCTAAGTTTCCATTTTAGATGCTAATGTTAAATGATACAAGCCAGACACAGAAAGACAAATATTACATGTTTTCACTAACATGTGGGCATTAAAAATATTGAACTCATGGAGATAGAGAGTAGAATGATGGTTACCAGAGGCTGGGAAAGGTAGTGCAGAGTGGGGATAAATAAGTGATAATTAATTGGTGCAATAATGCATTTACATGGAAGGAATGCAATTTAGTGTTTGGATACACAATAGGGAAAGTATAGTTAATGATAGTTTATTGTATATTTAAGAATAACTAATAGAGTAGAATTGTGTTCTTAACACAAAGAAATGATAAATTCCTAAGAAGCTGGATGCGCTAATTACCCTGATTTAATCATTACGCATTGTATGTTTGTATCAAAATATCATGTGTACTTCATAAATATATACAACTCTTATGTACTTGTAATAATTATATGAAGAAAAGCAAAAAGAAATAATAAAATAATAAAAACAGCAGGAGAAATGAACTGGTACACACAACCACAGTGATGAACTTTAATAACTTTATGTCGACCAAATGAAGCAGACACAAAATATTTCTAACTTTATGATTTTATTTATATAAAATTCTGGAAGACACAAAACCTAGTTCTAGCAGGTCAGTGGTTGTCTGTGGCCAGAAGGGCAGAGATTGACTGTAATGTGATAAGATAACTTTTTGGTTTTTGGAATCATTCTATATCTTTATTCTAGTGATAATCACAACTTACGTGTAGGTATTTGCCAAAACTCATTGTACTGTTCACTTAAAATGTTTATTTTTATCATATGTACCTTTATACTTAATTAAAGATAATGACAATGACAAATGTCTATAGCTAAGTAAGCACAACCTGAGTCTGGGTGAAAGCAGTCGATATTGTAGTGGGAGAGAATGAGACGGATGCTTGCAAAATTCTAGTATGATTAGATTGAATACCTACTTCAGGAGTGGAAGAAGATAGTGAGGTGTTACATAAAGGTGCCTAAAGTTAATCGATACCTTTTTATGCATTCTGCTTTCCACCTTGAGCAATAGATAGGAATATACATAGATAGATAGATACAGTGAATACCATTAGATTATGGATATTGTAAAATACTTTGTTTTCTCATATTTCAATTTTTTTTTATTTTCCATGATTTCTAAAAATCTGACCTCTTCCTATTCTTTTTACTGAATTTCTATTCTCTTTTTACTATTTCCATTCTATTCTCTTTTTACTTTCTACTCTCTTTTTAATAAATTTCTCATACTTATCAATCAAGGAAGTTATATTTTATCCTTGAGAAACCCTACTGTTGCAGGCTATCCATCATCATATATATCACATACTTAGCCATAAGTCTACATTGCAGTGCTTCAGAGGCATTGTGGAACCCAAAAAGGCCATTGACAAATATGCATGGTTTCAGTGTAAGCTGACAAAAGTCTGGCCCATGTGGCTAATGAGACCTTCGTTTCGGCAAACTGGCACCATTTTAATGAATCCTGGGCTTCATCCATAGAAATGAGCAAAGCTTCAGGGTACATGGAATGAGAAGAGAATGTCTGAGTCCATAGTAGTGGCCAAGAAAGAAGGTCTCTATATCCTCACTTTCATTTTCTTCCTGTCAAATATCTATTACTAAAAAAGAAAATGAATAAATAAATGAAATACACAAACTATTTTATGTTTTATTCTTTTTAGACTGTAACTGCAGTGGCAGTTAATGGAGTTTGAATGTTGGATGAATAAATTGGAAATAAAATGTTTAATAAAGAATTAATAAATATTTTCAGCTCAAATGGGTAGCTATAATTGATGCCTCTCCACTGTACTCAGCAGAGTTCTAGGCAGGGACAAAATATTCAGTTAGTGAAAGACCACATCTATTATTTCAAGAATCTTATGACCTATATGTGCTATTGTACCATATTGATACTTTACATTAAATATATTATCTAGATTGTTACATTGTTAAAATATGTGAACTTTAAGCCCTTAAAATTCAGTGTTCCCCTTGTTTCAGACATCTCCATAGAGATATAAGTTCCTATTGAAATTCGTAGACATCCTTGAAACCTTATGGTCCATGAATATATAATTTAAAAATCAATGACCAAGATAATTATATAGCAATCTGTATTATTTGTTTTTCCGCAGAAAGAGCCAAAATTATATGGAAATCTAACTTGGTTTCATACCAAATAAATGGGTTTGTTTGGATCTTTTAATGCACAAAAATTCTTTTTAATGATGTAAAATTGAACAGATTTGAATCTTGTGGTGAAAATGTCAGAACAACTAACCCACAATGATATCCCAGAACGTCATTTATTAATAATGCATTTCACAATTATTTAGACAGCCAGGAGCTGTTCCTGGTTCTGAAGATAAAATAGTAAGACAAAGTTCATGTCCTCATTAAACTTGCATTCTATGGTAGAAGCCAGACAAAATTCACCAATTTAAAAATCATATGTAAATAATGACAGATAATTAAAAGAATGTGAAGATAGAACATAGTAAACAAATAGAATAAATGGGAAGAAAGTCCTTTATAGATGGAGTTCAGGGCAGCTGAGGATCTAAATTTGGAAAAATATCTGAATAAAACTGACATATCAAGTGGATCGGAATCTACCCCGAGACATCCCAGGTAGCCAATATTGAGTTAATTGGTCAATAGAATAGTGGTTGCATTCATGTAATTTTGATAAAAGTCTGATTGGACTGGATAGGGACATAAGAGGAGAAATGAAGAACACAGTAGGTATTGACAGCTCTTTCAAAGACTGAGGCTGAATTAGGGCAAGAAATCCATATTTCTTAAATAATGGAAATGATAGTCTAGTTTTTCTGATTCATTAGAACATCATTTTACATTGGTGGCATTTCAGAAATTAGTGGTTATCAAATGTTCTTCTAAGCAATGAAAATGTTTTTATTCATTTTTTCAAATATATCTTTAGTAGAGCAGTCATACATAAAAAAATAACCTTAGAACATCACTAAAAAATGTATGGAGTTGTTAGCTTGCATATTGCCAGCTGATGTTAAATTAAATACTTTTTAGGATGTACTATTTCAAGTGTTGTGCTAGAAGCTCTAGTATTTATATTTACATATAGACAAATATATATGCTGAATTTGACTTAATGACCCACTTATTATAGGAATATATGAAAACAAAAGAGTGCTGAAATAAAAAGAACATGTGGCAGTTTATTTTTAGTTTTAGTTTTGGCTAAATTATGGAGGAACATCTGGTTATCAGAAGGGGCTGAACTGTAAGACTTCAGTCGATAGGTAGGATTTTAATAGCTGAGAAGGTGTTGGGAAAATGCCATAATGCATAGAAAGAATTTTGAAAGGGATCAGTGTTAAAACATAGGAAAGTATGAGACATATTTAAGATGTGGAATATTATCTTAGATACAGACAGAGGAGGAAGAATAGTAAGGGGGAATCAAAGTGTATTAAATATTTTTGTGCTCTAATGCTATCTCAGTAAACATTTACAAAATCTATATCTGATATTTTTATTTTACTAATGAAGAAATCAAAGTGAAACAAGTTATATTCCTAGTCAGTGGTAGATAGAAACAATATTTTAAACATCTCTCTCTCTAGCCTGTAGTGTTCTCCTCTGATCTTTACTGTCTCATAAATAAACCCAGAAAGAATTATTTTGCCCAGATTTTAGTGGGTACTGGATGCCAATTTAAAAAATTTTAACTTGCTTTAAAATAATAAATATTTAATAAACAATAATATTAAATAATATTGAAGGATTTTAATACAGGCCTTGATACAATCAGAGTTGTGCTTTGGAAAATTATTTGGAAAAAAATTACTACTAGGAATGGAGGATTCAGGATAGGAAACGTAAGTCAAATCTAGACGTGTAAGTGGTAGGTATCTAGGGGATGGCAGTGATGGAAATTCACCTCTCAGCTCTCCCTTCTGGAAAGAACCCGCTGGTGAGCTTTAAGTTGTACAGTTAGTGGACAGCTTCTAGTCCTTAGTGCTTTCAGGTTCCCACATTAGCTTTTGAACCAAAGTCATGCTTTATTCTGGGATAGCTCTCTACCCATGATAGATCATGTCAAGGGTGCTAGAGCCTGGTCATTCCTCCCCAATGTGGGACAATTGTAATGAGCATTGCTTGCTCCCAAGTGTCCCATTGGATTAGCCAAGACTTTGTCTTTATCGTGATCTGAGGTGCCCCCTGCCCAGTGCTGTTTTCCTCACCCCTTCTCCCTTCCTTAAACGTTTTTCAGATCTGCATCATACTCTGAAGGCTTTCCCAACCCAAATTTTCTTCTTCCTCTTTTTATCTTTCACAATCATTATCCCCAACAAACTGCATATACTCCTAACTTCATCTCAAAATATTTGTCCTTGGATCAGCAAACTATGAAAATCAAAACGTGAAGATGGATCCTAGAGCTGTTGCTAAATATTGATGATGGTGGTGGTGGTGGCAGCGGTGGTGGTGATTGTGGCGGCAGCAGTGGTGGTGATACTAAGGATAGACTTTAGTATAATTTATGTTTTTCTATAGTCCTGGTTAGAAATATACCTTTATAAATGTACAGTTTCAAGAACTTATTATATATCTAAATATATGTATTTGAAGAAAGAGAGAAAAAAATCAGTAAAAAATTAAGCTTAAAGGTAGTAAGAGAGAGGACTGTGTCAACTGAGAGAGGAGAGTTTCAATTTGCAGGAGGGAGTCAATACCAGAAATCCTGCCAACCTGTCAAGGAGGGTGAACACAGCAAGAAGGTCATATAACCTGTTTTTGTGTGCGTGTGTACAAAGTGTCTTTGTTTTTAAATGTGAATATACATGACTGTAAGCAACAAGGACTAAGACGGGTCACTAATCTCCTAGAATCATGTGTGTACACTTCAGTGATGTTCAACACATCATTTTCACTTCCTTTCTAAAACAGTAAGTATTACTTTTCTAATAGATATTTTTTGGTAAGGAATTAATATACAAATAAAAACTTACAGTAGTTAAGACACACATATATTCATTATTAGAATGAATATCATTGATCAAAAAAACAGAAACTGAAGAGACACACATACTTAACTTGCATCTTGCTTTGAGATTCTGGCTTGTTTATGTTTATTTTTCACTGTAGTTTACATCTTTTTCTACCCTCAGTGAAACAAATGGAACTAAGCATAATATTCCCTTAAATTGATTTACACCTATATTTTCAAGTTGGACTTTCAAGATCGATGTTACATATGCCAGCTGCATTATTGCACTTATTTAAAACTGAGTTAAAAATGGAAGTAGAAAAATTGGGTTTTGAATATTCTTTACTTGTCTAATATTTAGCTCAATTAACTGTGCCATTTTATGTAATGATTATCATAGCTGACCTACAATGTCTTTACCATACAAAGTTGCATGTTCTTTTTTGTGTAATACAGTCATTTTAATTATAGTCTTTACCTTGTCCTTCTATATTATTTGAAGATAGATACACTCATTAGGAAGGAATGGTGCATTTCTAAACAAAATTGGGCTATAATTCTTGTACTTGCTGTGTGTATTCAGAGAACAGTTCTCCAACTGTGATATTCATATAACACTATTTATCATGAAGGTAACTTGCTGACTTATTTCAAGTGAAAGCCTGTATTATGACCTACAGTGATAATAATGGCATTTTTCCCTATAAATGTATCTAATTATTTCTTTAATGATAACAGAAGAAACGTGTGGCTGCCTGCATTACTATTAGCATATTCTGTTTTATGCATATAATACGCTAAATCCACAGCTGATTTTAAAACCTTATAGCTGAAAAGTTATACACGGAATTATATTAATTATAAATATCAGTGTTGATAATGCTCACATTGTAATCTAATATAATTTTCTCATTAGTTATATTGAGGCCATATACAAAAATTATGTATTACTTGTTAATGGTTTACTATTCTTTCTTGTCAACTAAAGATGTTCAGTTGAAAAAGCTCAGGAGTACTGCACTGAACAATGTGGAAATAATAGTGCAAACCAAGGGATTTCTTCATGGAACTCCTATTCCAGGATTAAATGTTAAAGATGGTAGTTGGAAGGTCCCCACTTATCAGTAGCCATTGTCTCTTGGTTTCTTCAAGGGTGCACTCTTATCCTAGTGATTTAGTTGCCAAGGAAAGCTGAATCACTTGCCATTGTCTTTGTTTTATGCTACATTGCTGATATTGAGAACTGACCTGCACCACCTGAGGCCCAAAGCCTATGTTCCAACTATGATTGTATGGACCTTGACCAGAGAAACTCAGATGACCTTTCATTTATTAGGTGTACTTAAGACTGATGTTTCCATGTCTAATAAGGCATGATAGGAGCTTTGAAATAAATGAGCAATTGCTCCTTCCTCCCTCCCTCCCTCCCTTCCTTCCTCTCTCTCTCTCTTTCTCTCTCTTTTTAGATGGAATATTGCTCTCTCACTAGGCTGGAGTGCAGTGGCAGGATCTCAGCTCACTGCAATCTCTGCTTCCCAGGTTCAATTGATTCCCCTGCCTCAGCTTCCCAAGTAGCTGGGATTACAGGCATGCACCACCACACCTGGCTAATTTTTTGTATTTTAGTAGAGACGAGGTTTCATCATGTTGGCCAGGATGATCCTGATCTCCTGACCTTGTGTTCTGCCCACCTTGGCCTCCCAAAGTGCTGGAATTACAGATATGAACCACCACCCAGCCGCAATTGCTGATTTCTACAAGTTGTCATAACATTCACTTTAAGAAGGTCTGGAATTATATACTTTCTTACAGCATCTGAGCAGCAGTCTGCTTACACCCCCAACCATAACATGGCTGTATTTGATGTTGTGGGCCACAGTATCATTCAAGATAATGTGTCTTGGAGAACCTCAATCTGGAGAACTCTAGACAATGCTTTGATACACTAGATTTATTTCTTTATTTACCACTGAGCCCAGAAGATATTCAATCCAGGTCCTAGTAGTCTTTTTCTCTCCTTCCAAATATATACTTTACTTTTTGTGTTCATGGCTTATAAAACCAAGTTAACAATTCCAATTCCTTGTACTAAACATGAAGATGTGAATTTCCTTTAACTAAAGATTACGAACTTAATTAGGAAGAGCACAAGCTCTATAAGTGAGTGTCAGTTTGTGGTGACTTGGAGAAGTAAGGAGGATCACTCTAATGACTGTTTCTTTTGCCGTGCAGAAACTGTGGAGTTTGATTAGGTCCCATTTGTCTATTTTGACTTTTGTTGCCAATGCTTTTGGTGTTTTGGTCATGAAGTCCTTGCCTACGCCTATGTCCTGAATGGTTTTGCCTAGATTTTCTTCTAGGATTTTTATGGTGTTAAGTCTTATGTTTAAGTCTTCAATCCATCTGGAGTTAATTTTAGTGTAAGGTGTCAGGAAGGGGTCTAGTTTCTGCTTTCTGCACATGACTAGCCAGTTTTCCCAACACCATTTATTAAACAGGGAATCCTTTCCCCATTGCTTGTTTTTGTCAGGTTTGTCAAAGATGGGATGGTTGTAGATATGTTGTGTTTCCTCCGAGGTCTCTGTTCTGTTCCATTGGTCTATATCTCTGTTTTGGTACCAGTACCATGCTGTTTTGATTATTGTAGCCTTGTAGTATAGTTTGAAGTCCAGTAGTGTGATGCCTCCTGCTTTGTTCTTTTTGCTTAGAATTGACTTGGCTATGCGGGCTCTCTTTTGGTTCCATATGAAGTTTAAGGTGGTTTTTTCGAGTTCTGTGAAGAAGTTCATTGGTAGCTTGATGGGGATAGAGTTGAATCTGTAAATTACTTTGGGCAGTATGGCCATTTTCACGGTATTGATTCTTCCTAACCATGAACATGGAATATTTCTCCATCTGTTTGTGTCCTCTCTTATTTCGTTGAGCAGTGGTTTGTAGTTCTTCTTGAAGAGGTCCTTTACGTTCCTTGTTAGTTGTACTCCTAGGTATTTTATTCTCTTTGTAGCAATTGTGAATGACAGTGTGTTCTTGATTTGGCTCTCTTTAAGTCTGTTATTGGTGTATAGGAATGCTTGTGATTTTTGCACATTGATTTTGTATCCTGAGACTTTGCTGAAGTTGCTTATCAGTTTCAGGAGATTTTGGGCTGAGACAATGGGGTCTTCTAGATATGCAATTATGTTGTCTGCAAATAGAGACAATTTGACTTCCTCCTTTCCTATTTGAATACCCTTTATTTCTTTTTCTTGCCTGATTGCTCTGGCTAGAACTTCCAGTACTATATTGAATAGGAGTGGTGAGTGAGGGCATCCTTGTCTAGTGCCAGATTTCAAAGGGAATGCTTCCAGTTTTTGCCCATTCAGTATGATATTGCCTGTTGGTTTGTTGTAAACAGCTTTTATTATTTTGAGATGCGTTCCATCAATACCTAGTTTATTGAGGGTTTTTAGCATAAAGAGCTGTTGAATTTTGTCAAAGGCCTTCTCTGCATCAATTGAGATAATCATGTGGTTTTTGTCTTTGGTTCTGTTTATGTGGTGAATTACGTTTATAAACTTGTGTATGTTGAACCAGCCTTGCATGCCCGGGATGAATCCTACTTGATCATGGTGGATAAGCTTTTTGATGTGCTGTTGCAATTGGCTTACCAGTATTTTATTGAAGATTTTTGCATCTATGTTCATCATGGATATTGGTCTGTAGTTTTCTTTTCTTGTTGAGTCTCTGCCAGGTTTTGGTATCAGGATGATGTTAGTCTCATAAAATGATTTGGGAAGGATTCCCTCTTTTTGGATTATTTGAAATAGTTTCAGAAGGAATGGTACCAGTTCCTCTTTGTATGTCTGGTAGAATTCGGCTGTGAACCCATCTGGACCTAGGCTTTTTTTGGGTGGTAGGCTCTTAATTGCTGCCTCGACTTCAGATCTTGTTATTGGTCTATTCAGGGTTTTGACTTCTTCCTGGTTTAGGCTTGGGAGGAGGCAAGTGTCCAGGAATTTATCCATTTCTTCCAGATTTCCTAGTTTATGTGTATAGAGTTGTTTGTAATAATCTCTGATGATGGTTTGAATTTCTGTTGAATCTGTGGTGATATCCTCTTTATCGTTTTTTATTGCAACTATTTGGTTATTCCCTCTTTTCTTTTTATTAATCTGGCTAGTGGTCTGTCTATTTTGTTGATCATTTCGAAAAACCAGCTCCTGGATTTATTGATTTTTTGAAGGGTTTTTTTGTGTCTCTATCTCCTTTAGTTCTGCTCTGATCTTAGTTATTTCTTGTCTTCTGCTAGGTTTTGAGTGTTTTTGATCTTGCTCTTGTAGCTCTTTCAATTTTGATGATAGGGTGTCAATTTTAGATCTCTCCTTGCTTCTCATGTGGGCACTTATTGCTGTATTTTCCTCTAGAAACTGCTTTAAATGTGTCCCAGAGATTCTGGTAAGTTGTGTCTTCATTCTCATTGGTTTCAAAGAACATCTTTATTTCTGCCTTCATTTCATTGTTTATCCAGTCAACATTCAAGAGCCAATTGTTCAGTTTCCATGAAGCTGTGCATTTCTGAGTTAGTTTCTGAATTCTGAGTTCAAGGCAGCAAATCACACTGCCACGTGTTTACCTATGCAACAATTTTGCATGTTCTTCACATATACCCCACAACCTAAAATACAATTAAAATAAAAGAAGTAAAGAGGATCAGTCAGCATGATACATTTCTCTTTGTACTACTGTTCCAATTCCCAGTCTCTTTCATGCAGCCAAGAGGTGGGTGACACTGTATCTGCATATATGTTTAGTTTGACTCAGTTTCATCTTTTCTTTGACCTTGAAGTCTATCACTAAAAATAACCTCTGGCCATTTTTTAATTAATTGGTTTAACCATGTGGTATAGTTGTATAATCAGTTGAAATCAGTTAGTGGGTAGAATTTAAATATAAAGAATATCTATGATGATTGAAATTGTCACTTTGAATAGCACCACAATTCTATATGGGAGTTGAATTTAAAATATCTCCAAAATATGAGAATGTGGGGATATAAAATATTAGATTTTGCAGTCTGCTATGATATCTCCCAAATAAATATCTTTGGAATGAGGACCAAAATTGGATCATATTAATCTCTGAGTCTGATCAGCTTTTCAAATGCAGATCTAACAATATTCATACCATTTCTTTAAGAAGGGAGCAAGTTGTTAAAATTACAGCATAGCCATATAAATTTTGAGCTCTTTGACTAGATTGAAATCTCTAGTAGTATATAAGCATCTTGATTTTTTCTTATATTTCTTTCACTGTGTATTTTTTTCCCCAGAATGTAGCCTTTTATATTTAATTTTTTTAAGTCTGTTTGCTTATATAGATAATGTATAAATGAGTTTTAAATTATATAACACATACCTGTATTTTCCCCAGTTCTAGACTTTGTTGAAAATCTTGTACTCAAAAATATGTAGTCTAGTTGGGAGGATAAGAAACAATTTGATTCCAAACAAGCAAGCAAACAAACATGATCATCTCTTGACTGGAGGAGAGTACATTTGTATTTGGGGTCATAAATATAAAGTGTAAGCTTGATCAGTATGTATGCTAAATATGTATAAACTTTTTGATTTTTTATAGTCAGTCAAATTGATTCTGGTTATGCTAGCTCTCTGCAGCACTTAATGTTTTGTGAATGCTGTATGAGAAATTGCATGTATGTAAATAGTCTTTTAGATAGCTGGACTCTATGGTGTATTTTTATTTTAGCTATCTCTAAAGGTTAAATTTACCCCTAGAATTTATTGCTTAATTACTAGTTCTTCATTTTGCCTTGTGTAAATCTGACCAGAGAGTGCTTTTGAAACCATTTTTTAGGGGGAATTTATTCCAACCTTCCAAGAACATGTTTGAGAACATTTTCAATTTTCTTTATTATTGGAATGTCTATGATATTCATTCTTCTTTTACGTTTATTATTAATGAAAATAGCTTATATTAAAAATGGGGGATTTTTTAATAAGTTAAAAATAATTCCATGGTAAATTAAAACTTAAAGACTAATTTATTGTGCTTAGTACGTAATAAACTATTCTTAAATATTAGACTACTATAAATGAATAAAATAAGTCCTAGAAATATATAGCATAAGAAAGAAGAAACTGTCTATTCAGGCTGGAGAAACATACTAACGTAGTTCAGTTATAGTATGTCTGGAAGGCACAGGAAAGGCAGTGAAGTGAGCTCTTGGGACTTGATGAAAGAACAAAGAAACAAAAAAGAAAAGAAAAATGGGAGCTGAAGTTTAAGCTGAAGAACAGTGAAGAGGGAACAAATATAAATACTTTATTCTGTGTTGCTTAGAGGAATATATGCTGCTAATAGAAAGGGTAAGTTTAGAGTAGTGTTTCTCAAATGGTGGCCCATAGCACACAGTCCTTTCACATATTTATAGGAATTCCTTAATATTAAAATTATCTTTTCAATTCAGTTATATCTTAAAAATTAATATAAGCATATTCTGAATTAACTGCTTAACCATTATGTCAGAATACCAAATCTCATGCCTGTATTTGCGTTTCCTTTTAGGGCTGTACTGTAGCACTACTGTAACTTTATAGCAAATAACAAAGGAGAGACGGAGGCTTAATGTGCAAAGGATGCATCTGAATTAAATCCAATCCTGTAGTGTCATGATAGTCTATGCAACTGACAGTTTCATAGTAGTTTGAATAGAGAAAAATATAATTAGTTCAGTATTAAGTATATACCTGGCACAATGACTCACCTTGTCATTCCAGCATTTTGGGAAACCAAGGCAAGAGGATTGCTTGAGGCCAGGAGTTTGAGTCCAGCCTGGGCAACACTGGATGACCCCATTTCTACAAAAAAAAAAAAAAAAAAAATGAAAACTTTAGCCTGGTGTGGTGGTGTACAACTGTAGTTCTAGCTACCTGGGAGTCTGACGTGGAAGGATCGCTTGAGCCCAGAAGTTTGAGGCTACAGTGAGCTATGATTTTAACACTGCACTCTAGCCTGTGTTACAGCCTTGTCTCTAAAAAATAAATTAAATACATTAAAAAAATTTAAAAACCTGTAATGTTGGCCAGGCGTGGTGGCTCATGCCTGTAATCCCAGTACTTTGGGAGGCTGAGGCAGACAGATCACGAGGTCAAAACATCAAGACCATTCTGGCCAATATGGTGAAACCCCATCTCTACTAAAAATACAAAAATTAGCTGGGTGTGGTGGCACAGGCCTATAGTCCCAGCTACTCAGGGCTGAGGTAGGAGAGTCACTTGAACCCGGGAGGCAGAAGGGAGATTACAGTGAGCTGAGATTGCGCCACTGCACTCGAGTCTGGTTACAGAGCAAGACTACACCTCAAAAAACAAAACAAAACAAAACAAACAAAAAACCTGTAATGTTGTCAGTTAATTTTTAGGTAGTAAGCACTGATTTCATTCAGCATACCATTTTCTATTACATTTTATTGATGTGATTATTAACTTTTTTTAGTATATAATATAAACTACATTTGGGTATTTAAAATTTTAATTTTATTGTTGCTAAAACTCTAAAAGCTTAATGTCTTTATTCAGTCATGACTCATTTTATTGGGATTCACTTAATTGTACTTTATAGATATTGCAAATCTTTTTATAAATTGAAGGATTTTGGCAACCCTGTGTTGAGCAAGCCATTTTTCAAAGAGCAGGTGCTCACTTCATGTCTCTGAGGCACATTTCGGTTATTTTCTCAATATTTCCAACTTTTTGAATATTATTTTATCTGTTTTAGTGATCTGTGATCAGTAATCTTTGATGTTACTATTCTAATGGTTTTGGGGCACCATAAGCTGTGCCCATAGAAGACAGTGAACTTAATCAGTAAGTATTATGTGTGTTCTAAATGTTGTACTGACTCTCCTTTCTGCCATCTTTTGTTGAGTTGTTGGCAGAATTAAATTCCTCGTAATTATGGGACCAAGCTTTGCATTTTCTTGTTGGCTGTAGATGAGGGCTATTTCCTAGTTCTAGAGGCCAGTGGCATTTCCTGGCTTGAGATTCCCCTCCTCATATGCAAAGCCAGTGACAGTGGTAATGGGGAGTCAGTCCTTCTTATTCTTATGTCTGTCTCTGACCCACTTTTCTTCCACTGTCTTCCATGTTAAAGATTCATGTATTAGACTGAATCTACCCAGACAATTCAGGATAATTTCCTCATTGTCAAGCCCTTAACTTTAATCACATCTCAAAGCCCATTTTGGCATTTAATGTAGAATAGTCACAGTGCATGAGAGTTGTCTTGGACAATTTAGGGAGAATAGGGGCTTTATTCTGGCTACCACAGCGTCTAAGAATTCCTCTGGTAAATCTTAGTTACTTCAGTTCTCACATATAGAGCACTATACCTGAAAAATCATAGATTTTTCTTTTTAAAATCCATTATTACTTGAAGTACTAATCCAAATCCTATCTATGTACTATAAGACAGGAACCAGTACTTTTCTGCTCTCTGTTACATCAAGAAGTGGCTGAGCAGTGGCTACTTTGTGAGAGATGGGGCAGAGAAGAAAACAGACTTTGTATGGAAAGAACTAACAAAATAAAAAGAAATTAATGTATATAAGGGATGCCAAAGCATTGCTCTTTTTGTGTGTTATCTTCCTAGCTACTTAACTTTTCTATTCCCTTCTGTAAATTTGAAGAATGTGATGGCACACATGTATAATTTTTGAGTTTATCCTGTTTCCCCCGATGAAATACTGATACTTAAAAATATACATATATATGTGTGTGTATGTTTGTGTGTGTGTGTATACACACACACACACACTACTCTCAGTATGGTTGGAATGTTTTAGGGATTCTAAAAACTCTGGAAAAAATTCCTTTGTGATTTGAGGGATCCTTCTGCTGTATATCCAACACAGGTCCCCAAAGTTACTTTTTTCTTTGACTCCTTAGATTGTATTTTCCCTTTCTTCAGTAAATAAGACATGAGTTGCTATTAATCTGTTTTGAATTTTTTAAAGTACTTTTTGCAGTTTTTAAAGAAGGCAACTACATTACAATTAGAAATCACTTTATTAACCCTACATTTCTATATTACATTTGGCCTTCAGACTACTCTTGTCAGTATATTGGGCAGGTAACATTTCTATGTAGGAGAGAACGTCAATGAGGCTCAATATCACTAAATATTTGAACTATAGATTTAAACCATTTTTTTCTTGCCTCCCAAACCTCTATTCCCCTAGCATGCAAAGTTGTTGAAAAATAGGAATTTTTTTTCCTACTGAATATTCAAAATGTGCTTTCCTTTTCAAGAAAGGTCCAATCTTTTTCTCTTACATTCTTGTTTTCATGTGTGTCTATAAGAGACTCATGAAGAGAGCTTTTTTCTATTAAAATTGCAGATTATTTTTCTTATCATCTTCCCTGCCAATTCCTTCCTCTAAAAAGTTCAGTTTAAAATATATCTACTTTTGACAAATTCCTCTGATTTACTCTACTATACAGCTTTTTAGTAATTATATCTCTTGAAACATGCACTTGTTAAATTATGTTTTATCACAAATTTTGGAAACCTCCATAATATTTTGTAAGTTTTTATATGTTGCATTAAAAAGTCAGAAATCAAAACCACACATGTGGTATCACTCACACACACATCCATACATACCTGTTTTAATATCCTCAGAGTACATATCAGAGAAAAAGGCATGTAGGGTTACAGATTTCCAAAACAGTAAACCAAGTCAGATTATTTTTAATGCTAATTTGAAAAATAACTTTTTTATTCTTTTAATATGAAAATGATGTATTTCCATTATGGAATATTCTGAAAACTAAGATAAGCATAAATAAGAAAATACACATAATCTCTAATTTCATTACCAAATTACTATTGTTAATATTTTACTGTATATTTTCAACCTGTTTACCCCTCTACCTATATACATTATTTGTAATAAGAGGTTGATGATGCAATGCTGATGTAAATGTATTTTTTTTCTTATTAAACAGACTGTGATGATAATTTTATATCACTGAATAATCTTTCACAATATAATTTTGTTTGCTGCATGGTATTCTATTTACTTAAGCACTCATCGATTTTTATCATAAATATTGCATATATTATAATAAAGAAATGTGTTAAGTTGTAGGGATTATTAAGCAGACTAAAATATTACTACTATTCCAGTGACCAGGATGTATAATTTAAAATAGTTCAGTTTGTGTTATTTGTATAACTCTGGACTTTTAACATTTTACACACTCAACAATGTTGTGTAAGTACATTATTGCAGTTTTGCATGAAGCATCAGTGACATATATGTTCTATGAAAACATATACAGATGCATAGCCTAGATGCTATTTTAGATTATAGTTTTTACTTTTAGAATAACATAATTATTGTAATTGAAATAATTTTGGTCAAGGTCCTTTTTTCATAGTTCTGACCATTTTACATTGATTTTTAATCATAATTGAACTAATTTATACTCCCACCAACCTGTGTTCACTGTAAGCTGCCCAAATATCAGTTTTATTTATTGTTTAAACATGTTTGCTAATTTGCCAGAACAAAAAAAAAAGCATACAGTTTATAATCAATTATTAGTTAGGTTGAACATTTTAAAGGTGTTTGTTACCTGTGTTTATTTCTTCTTTTATGACATATTAGTTCAGATCCTCTCCTGGATTAACCTGCTTGTTGACATATTTACTCTAAATAGCTTCCAATTTATCATTTAAATTTAATTTGTTTTCCATAATTTATTCAATCTTTCTTAAACAAAACAGACTTCTCTCATTTAGAGATTTGTTATATAGCAGTTTCATTTTATTGTTTTATTTTAAATACAGTGAAGATATAATTTTATTTTATTTTTTAAAACAAAACACTAATTATTTCTGTATTTTCTAATTAATATATGTAGTTTTTGCTGAGTAGATGTCATACATTTATTGTTCAGAATATTTTAATTCCTATGACTGTTTATATTTTCTAACTGTTACTGGTACAGAGAAATGTTGCTGAAGTTTTCAGTTTCGTTATCTTCCCAGACATTTAAATAAGATTTTATTATTTTTTGTTTTTCAGTTTATGATTTGCACATAGTCATACTTTCTCTCATAGTTGTAACTCTTATATCTGTTTAATGTCTGGTTGTTTTGTAAACCTGAAATAACATTTTTTGGTTTTGATTTTGATGCAAATGCCTTCAGTTACTCATCATAAATAAAATATTGTCTAGTTGGGTATGATAGGCTTTCTTACCCTAAATATTAATAAAGGGATTACTTATTATTGATTTTCTAATTAGGTGATATTGAAACCTGTCATATAAATTTTCAATTCTATGAAGATGTTCTTTTTCTAAATTGATAAAATATATTTTTTTAGAAATTCTAACATGAATCCATTTTATATTTCTGAGATGAATCTTTGATAGGTTGGTTAATATTGTTTGCAATATTCTGATGAATTACATTTGCTATTATTTTATTCAGAAATTTAAATTTTCTATTTTTTTCTATTGTGATTGGGGTTCCCAAAAGGTTATAATCCTTTTGTTGAATTAAAGGATGTTTTTCCTCTTTTGTATTCTCTAGAAAATCATTATTTTTCTTGTATCTATATTGTAAATATAACAGGTGTTATTTAGGTCTTTTCCTAAAAGCATTTCCTAAAAGTACCCTAAAAAACAGCTATTTAGATCTTTTCCTAAAAGCATTGTGAATTCATAAATAATTCTCAAGTGCACTAAAAAAGCTGTCATTTTGTAGAATATTATTTATCTTTAAAATGTCTCCTGAGTTATTTAAAAAATTTTAAATTTACTTCTAACGAATATCTAAGTGAAAATTGTTCTTGGCTCCACCAACACCTAACAACTCCTATACAAAACATGTTTTTAAAATTTCTTTACAACTTTTATTATAGGTTCAGGAAATACATGTGCATGTTTGTTTTATATGGGTAATTGTGTGTCTTGGGGTTTGGTGTACAGATTATGTGTAAAAGGAGTTTTTTTTTCCTTTAATGTTAAATTGGTAGATAATATAAATTAAATTTTAGATTAAAATATTAATATTAACCAAATGTCTCCCATGGCTAATAATCTTTTCAGTATGTTCATGATTTTTGTTTCTTTTTGTTAAGTATTTCACTTAAAAATTATTTTTCATTATATTGAGATGATCAACTTTGTTAGAATACACTGGTGCATAATATCATAATTTCGAAATATTCTTTACATGTGTTATATGTAACTTTTAAATCCTAACTTTGTGCTTTCTACCTCCGACATTTAAAAATGTTTTGCCAGAATGAAATCTTGATTAATTGTCCATTTGACTCCTTTTCATTGTCATCTAAAACCATATTTTTATGTTTTTTGTCCCTTGTCTCATTGAGATTTAGTCATTTTGTGAATTTGCCTACTATATGTGGGCATTCAAAACATGTTAATAGGTTACTTTCATTTTGGATGCATTCCAGAAAATATGCAATTAGATGTTTGGGTTTCATTTTGATTATTAACCAATTGAGCAAACTTTGAAAATTTCCAAAGTGTATTTATTTATTTAATGGACTTCTAATTCATGACACTCCTGTTCTCTAATGTTTATGGTTCCAATGTTAATATTGTAATATATTCTCCCAAAATATGTATTAAATGGGTGCACATTATGACAGTATATGATTTTTAAATGTTTTCATAAATTTACAATTTAATCCCTATCATACTTGCATTAATGTAATTTATTCCTTGGTTAATACCTTTGTTAGTAAATCTTTATGCCCACCTTCAGTTATTTCTTAGAATAAATTCTCAGAACTAGTTTAATTGAATGAAATAGACATAAAGACATGAAAATACTAGTGAGGATTTTGTTTGACTATGCATACTTTAATTTCTTCCTTTATCATGTTTAGAAAATGTATCCTGTACAATTTCAGCCTTGAAATTTACTGAAGGTTTCTTGGTGACTCTGTATACCATAATATATACTGCACAATGAAGAAAATTTTGTCTTTTTTTCTTTGTGGTATCACAGTAACTAGAAGAAAGCCTGGCACATAGGAGACAACCAGTGTATCGAGTGGCTTTTAAAAAATGTTTAGTCTTTCACTGGAATAAAAAAATATAATATCTCTCTGTAGGGTGCTAAGTTCAATATGCTATAGCTATTAACTCAACTTTATTAATTCTATCATTCAAATTCTCTATAAGTTTTCTAATTTCTATCTTTTAAACTAGCTATAAGTTGGTAATGTTTTCTCCAATAGTATTTTGTTCAATTTTTCTCATACTTCTAATAGTCTGTGATCAGTGTATTTTGATTATACCTTTTATAGCATATGAAGGAACATAAATATACCTTTCTATGAATATTAAGTGATCGACTTTTTTTCTTAATTTTTTGGTACCTAATAATATAGCAATTCCTCCTTTTTATGTTTGGACTTGCCTTATGCTTTTGCCTTTCATTTAAAAACTTTTCTTTCCAAGGAATGTCCATCTTCATGTATTACTACTCTTCTATCATGCCTCTCATTCACCTCAATACAAATCACATTCTTAACTCAGATTCTAGGTCATCTTATTTTTACTTTCTAATCTCTTACCTATTACCAGATAAAAATGATCACTTAATGTATGAAGAAATGTATGAGTGATAAGGTCAATTACTGGTAGCAATCAAGACATTGGTGAAACAACTGTTAGCTATAGATTGCTGCTAGGAATCATGGGAGACTTGACCTTAGTTATCCCTACCCAACTTGTGCTCAGCTCTGCCTTTGTTGATTGATACTATGCCTGTGCACCACAGGAGGGTTGTGAATAAAGCACGATGTTTAAGTATTGACTTATAACTTTACTTAAGGCAGTAGCCCAGGTTTTTATAAAGAATCTTTCCTATAAAATTCTTCTTTTGGTTTGTTTGCGACTTATTAAAGTGCATGATATTCTATATACAGTCTGCTATCGTATGTAATTTAAGACAGGTTGATTATAGGCTGACATCTTTCCTGGTCCCTGTATTAGATTGTCTGTCTTCATCTTTAATATTAATCAAAGGATACAGTCTTTTCCAAAGTCCAAAATTGTGCCTGTGTATTCTATGAGATATTTGTTGCACTTTGTCCCTATGATTAGAATGAGAAGGAACTAGTGTGATCAGTTGGTTATTTGGCCATTAGAAACGAAGAATGACAGTACTCCATAATCATTATGGACAATTGATACAAATAGTTGTGAACATAGCAGGTGTATTGAAATGAATTGGTCTCTGTAGTTGGCCTTAGTGTTTGTGTTTCGAGTGATTCTCAATTCACAGCTGACATCAACAGAGTCAAGGTTGAGAATCTGGTCTGTCATGTAAAATCAGAAGCATTTTTGAAACAGTGATATTCATTTGAACATATGTAATATATGGTACTATAAAATGGAAACATTTATGATGGAATTTGTATGATGGATTCGTCTAACTATTGAATCTTTTTTTTTTTAAGAAAAAGAGATAATACAATGAGAAAGAACCTATTTATCTTTCATTTAGACATTTCGTGCCTACTTTATTACTAGTAAAAAACAACTGAGATAATGAGAAATTGTGTGAAAATGTTTTATAAGAAGTAAAATAGTATAAAAATGTAAGATACTATTGCAGATGAAGACAACAACTAGTTATTGAAAACTTATCCTGTATGAATCTATGGAGAATACAAATGGTGAATATCTTTCATTCTTTTTTGTGTAAAGAGACTGAAATTTGGAGGCAGGATTAATATATTTTATAAATGCAAGTATTGATTTGAAACAATGTTAAGGTATATTATATAACTGCTATGTGCAACAGAAGGCTGAAGGTCCTTGCCCATGTTTTCCTCATCTTAATTTCAACAGAGCAGATCCTATCATCTGTTAGAAACATACTGAGTTTCTATATAGACTGTATTTGAAGAACAGGTTAGTTGCTAAGAAAACCAGGGAAAACACTAGGTGATCTATTCTCACTTATTTGATAGTTAAAAACACTGAAATTTAGAGGATGGATGACTTACTCAGGGCTGTGTAGCTAGAAAATAATTGAGCAATCAGTGAAATTTACACCTCTCACTACTTAGAGCATTTCTTTCAGCATATTGCATTAAACTTTATTTCTGGTAAAGGAATGATGATCGGAGAGAAATTTGGACTGTGTTTCAGTTGAGCATATCTGTTAGTTTCTGTAGAATTACTGTAATATAATTTTTTATTGTGCCTTATTTCGGGTTTTTGAAGAATTGGTTTAAGATTATTTACATAGATTATTGTAGAGTTTCATACTCTTTCTCCCTCACTCTCTCTGCCTCTCTCTATATTCTACATATACCCACATACATATCCATATATATTTTTCCATATATATGAATTTATACACACACACACACACACACACACACACAGACATGGATTATTGTGAGGTTTCACTCTTTTCTTTATGTAAAGCTATATATATATATATACACACACACACACACGAAGCTATATATATATATAGCTCCACATATATTTATATATATATCTATATTATAATTTCAATAAAAATATATAAATTTTATAAATTGCTGTCATCTCCAAAATCAACAGGAAAGATTAACAGTGAGTTTTCTACTAAAATTTTGTTGGCACATTGATTAAATCATGTATGTCACATTCATTGTAAAAAGAACGATACCTTGTTGTTGACAACCTATCTGTGATCTGTTTTCTCTGCCCAAATCTTTTTTTCAATTCTTTGTAATATAATAAGTAATGTTATATAGGGCAAACATATTTTCCAAAAGATTATAATTTTTCAATAATAGGGTTATTAAAGTGTATTGGAGCTAGCATTAAATTAAAATGCTCTCAACACTGGGTATGCCTGCATGTAATTAATATTCTGGTCCTTACTTTTTCCTAACAGTGTTAGAGGATGGATGATGCAGAATACATATTTAGGGCATGGCAATTAGAACTATTCCCTATATCAAAGAGCTATTGCCAAGCTGAGAAGGAGAAGATAGCTTCAAAGTTTTATTTTTTCATATTTTATTTTTTAACGAACTTCCTTTAGAAATCATGTGAAGCTATCATGCCTTCTCTACATACCTAGGATTATGAACAACTTTTCCACTGATGAAAAAATATTTAACATGTTTCATATACAAAACTAAAAGTTTTTCTGCCTTCTCTTAAAACATGTATTATGCCTTAATAACAAGTGATTAGGATCCAGGAAGAGGAAGTGTCACAATGTGGTATGCCTCATACCTTCTCCAAGAATCTGCATTTTACCAATGTCACCTCTTCTCTGGCTCACACAGGAAACTGATTGAAGCTTTGAATCATCCTGATGGACACACTGTCTTTGTCATTGCCCTCATTGTCATCATCATAACAAGCAACCCCAGCATGAAATTGAGTACCTACTTTTACTACCTGCTTTTACTACCTGCTTTGAGCTTTACATATAGTACTTCATTTTTTATAGCAACCTTTTTGGTAGTTTATTAACATATTCACCAAGACTCAGAAAAATTAATTAATTGAATTATTCAAGTTCATAGCTATGGTAATTTTCAGATTCTCATTTATTACCAGGTCTCTCTGATTTTAGATGCTAGTTTTTCTTCATTACTGGTTACTACATTTTAAGTATTTACTTTTTGTTTTAATATTCACTACAACGATGCAACTAGAGCCCTTGTGAAATAGGTAACATTCTGGGATACTGATAACATCCATGAAAAATAAAACTCTGATGAAAGATGGGATATGGAACTAATTCCAGATATATAAACTATCTAAAAAGTCTTAAACTAAGAAGAGAAATTTGGGATCAGCAGAACGAAATAAAATATTAGTACTATCTAGTGACAGTGTTATGGAAAAGTAAGGACAGCATTGTTCTGAAATTTCAAGCTAATAGTCAATATGGGTATAATTTTCATAAGTGTGGTATCCACCTGAGGTATGACACACATTTATAGATTTTATAGAAAATTCTAACAACATATTACTGATGACTATAATACTAACCAAAAGATCCACGTAACTGCTGTGATTCAAACATATCTAATCTGAAATGTGAGCTTTTTAGTTACAATGAAAAAAAGAATGATAATAGAAAAAGCTGACATGCTTGTTGCATGTTTTTTTCTGAATTGATGGGGCTTTTTTATATAGAATATACAGTGGGTATAATGGCTAGATTGTGAAGTATTGAGATATCAAGTTCCCTGATAGATGGTAGATGGAAGCTTCTGTGGTCTTAAATGAAAAGTCAGAGTTACATTTACTGTTGTCTACTGTAGCTAAAATCGATGAGATCAAATTTAGAATAGGTCTTTAAATTTTATTTAGAAAAGACTATTCCAAGAATTATTTGTATCTCAAGAAAATTATACTGATAGAATATTGTTAATTTTATATCTAGAATGAGGGATCATATTCTCAACTCAGTTTTGTTTTTTCATTCAATCAATTTGATTTGCTTATGTATGATAGACTATAAAAGTTTGTCTTGGATACTCATGTTTCTAATCTGGTTGCACAAAGCAAGATAAGAGGTAATTGTATCTCCTATTAGGATCAAGAATGTGAGAACAAGGGATATGTTACATCTATATAGAACTTTACAATTTATAAATAGCTCTTATAGATATTAAACTTTATTTTTTAACAATTTTTATCACCTCAATGTCACTAAAATTAATGCTTACAGAGGGACCCTTTAAAAAAGTAGAAGATAAGGTAATACAACTTATTAGAAAATGTGTAAAATGGTAGAGAATATTTTCCTTTTCCTCAAAAATTCTTTCAATATTTTTCTGAATAATTTTCTTTGAGAAAAAGAAAAATACTCTCTCAATTTTTCATTTAATTTCTTACTTTCATTTGGTTTCTTACTGCCTAAGAAACTAAATCTTTGCCAGAAATGCAAGTAATGGGATTTGTCATTTCTTGATATCTCAACATATTTTAAATATAGCAGATTTCAAGAAAAACCCCAGTGAGGTTGTTTTATTATCTTTAAAAAAGTAGGGGATTTATTCTTTAAATATTGAAACCAATTAAGTCTTTCAAGATCCTAAGGTAATATTTACTTCTTTGATGTAATATTTTGAAAAGGACACTTTGCTTCTTATGGTGCCTAACCATGATCCCAAAACTTAACAAGACTATAAAAAGAATTTATAGTCTGTCAGTTATGTACATGAGAATACAAAAGCCCTGGGAGAATAAGTAACTTGCACAGTTTGACACGTAAGTGGCTATGGAATATTGACTGGAACCCGGTTTTCCTTCCCTTTGTATTCCCGTGCTTAGCTGCCATGTGATGGTTAACTTAGTCTCTACTGACAGTCAATAATGAAGTCAAGTACAGAGCTCTGTAATTTTAATGGATTAATGGATTTTTCCAAATTTACTTGTAGACTCAACTCAGTAAAATCTGGAGCTATTTTCCCCACTCTGTTTAGCCACATCTATTATTTGATGAAGCTTAAAAGCAACTCTTTGGGCGGCACTGATTATTTAGGAGCTTGATTATCATGATTTTTGCTATTGCAGAATAGTTAATAGTTTTGTGTTTCTAATGGAAAATTATCTAAAATCATTTATATTAAGTACTTACTATGTAAAATGATGACTGTACATTTTATGGATGTCCTACATGTATAGAGTGAAAATTGCTTCCAGCCAGGAAAAGATACATACAGTAGAACCGTTGGGATTGCCTAAGTGTATATGTCAATGATGTGGTCATCCATTACTCACTTGGGCAAAGACTTCTCCCTAGTGCAAATCTATTTGTTGTAGTCAGAGAAGAAACATTTAGTAGGTATTAGGAGAGATTCTTTAAATATATAGTAAGTCAATTACAACATTGTTACCCATGCTATCAACAAATTAACCAACAATTTGGTTTACTTTTAGTTTGTTTTTCATTCAACTTTATTAAAGCCTATTTTGCATACAAGAAGAGTACATATTTTTAAGTACACAGTTCTATGAGTTGGTTTACTTTCATGTTGATGATTTTTGCAAAATGCCTTCTACAGGAAATAATTCTAATCATTATGTGTTTTTATTTGGATCTTGTGTTTGTACTTGGAGCTATAAATCGTTATTTAAATATTAGTAAACAGATAAATTGGTATTTGATGTGAGATAAAAGCATTACTTTGCTATAAAAGAAATATCCCTCAGGAGTATGTAAATCTTCACTGTGCTTTGAAAGTTAGTATTATAAGACTTTCTTAAAGTTACCAAATTTTTGTATTTTAAAATATTTAGAACAGTGATACAATGCGAGTGCTTAGTAAATGATGGCTCTTTGTAATGATACATTAAACCTTCACAGCAACTATGTGAGTTAGGAACTGCTTTATTTTTATGTCCTCATTCAACAGATGGGGCTACTGAGGCAGGGAGATGTTGAGTGTTAAGTGCCCAAGATCACACAGTGGAAAATCTGAGATATGCATAGAGGAAAGTTTTTTTGTTTTTTTTTTCCCAGAGTTTTATATTTTTAATTTCTACCTTTCATAAATATCTAAATAAAATAATAATAGTAATAATAATAATGATAATGATAAGTAACCTTATCTCAGACTTCGGTGTTCTTTCTGAGCCTTGATTATTTCAATATACCCTTCAGGTTTGCTTTCAGTTCCAATATTTGTAAAAACTTGCAACCAGAGCTACTGTGGGGAACATTATACAAACATTCTTTATTATTCCATATATCATGTTAGAAATATTTCATTTGCCAGGATGTGCAAAGAAGAGAATGATAATTACAAGGAAATAGAGATAGTAAGGCTGAAGTCAACATATGTAATATTTACTTCGGGGAAAAAGCGGATTCTGAGACTAATATGTGTAGAAAACTGACAGATCCAAACCTGAATTAATTTTAAGTTGTTTACACAGATACATTGCCCCAATTGCTAGAAGTGGAAGACAGCAAAAATTGTGTGTTTTCAATTTCACTTAATACAGAGTTTGAACCTGCTTGCTATAAAAATAAGAATGTCTTTTGACCTCTGACTTTATTTCTTTCACTTGTTTGAACTGCATTTTTATCTTCTCACAAATTAAAAACCATATCTTTCGGCTAAGAACCCATTACAGGAACAAATCTTCCTTGAAAGTGTTTTGAAACAGGCTTCATTTTCATCCTTGTGCAATTTTATTTCCAAACTGAGAGCCAACTGGAGCATGTCAGAAACAGCTGATGAGTAGATGAAGTAAAGACTTCTTACATAACAAAATTAGTTTTCTCATTTGGCAGAATAAAGGGACAAGGAATACGAGCTAGTTAATTTCACTGTCAGAATACCTGTTACTCATGCATAGAAATCTTTTTGGAAAACGACTTGCCTTCAAATGTTTATATATTGGAAAGACAGGAGTATTAGTCATGGATATACATAGTAAATTACCAGAAGAGGAAAAAGCTAAGTAGACAAACAGCTAGAGTGATGGACATACATAGTACATAACAAGAAGAGAAAAAGAGATAACCAGACAAACAACTAGGGTGTAAAGCAAACGAAGAAAGACATATTTGTTAATATAAGAAAAGAGGAACAAAAATGTGAAGATAAAATGATGCTTAAACTTTAAATTGTTTAGAAAATGCAATGGACATCATAGTAATTTATGCTCCTACCCTGCAGGTAAGTATAATATATAGGAGTATATCTGAGATTTTACTATACTGTGGGCTTTATTTCCTTTCACTAAATCAATTTAAATTATAAATCTATGAATTAAAGGTACATGGTACAAAATAGAATCCTGGTTTTAAGTAAAAATTAATGCAAAAAAAGTAGACAGCTACCAAGATAGACCCATACACATACACCCAATCATATCTAATCATAGTGTCAATGGTGCTGTGTTGTTGTTCATGAAGGTAAAAATAGCCCAAGATATAAAGTAACATAAGTCAAAAATATACAGAAGATGCTTTGAACAAAGAAGATTCATTGATCTATTCAGTGACTAAAACAAACCAAAAAGCACAAAGTTGTGAACATAACTGAAAAAGCAATGGCATTAAAAGGGATTTGTGTTCCACACAACATTTTAGAGCACCTCTCTGATCTGGACAATTGCACAATGACTTCCTTGGTCACAGTTGGCTTGTCTCTACATTCGGAGAGTCTGTCTCAATAAGTTCTGCATTAAGTTTAAATTTTTTCCTAGCTCACCACTTTTTGAAGCAGATGAAGAGCATAACTTATATCTGCACACATTTCTTCCTGTCTTGTTATGATGACTTGTGCCTAATAACACTATCTTGATTATATCTCCTATGAATTGAGGAGATAGAGATATAACTCCTTCTACTGGGCTATATTTAAATGTTAATATTTTATAAGTATAGAAATACAGAAAGACTAAACAAGCCTACTGATAACATTTTTTTTTGTACCTGGGGCAAGGATATATCCAAGGATATATCATATGCCTGAATATTTATTTTATTTGATTATTTTTATTATTATTTAATTTTTATAGGTACATAGTAGGTATATATATTTATGAGTTACATGAAATATTTTTATATAGATACACAATTTAAAATAAGCACATTATGGATAATGGGGTATCCATTCCCTCAAGCATTTATCCTTTGAGTTACAAACAATCCAGTGATGCACTTTATTTTGAAATTGTATATGCCTTTCATATTTAAAATCATTTATCAAATAACCAAATTGTTAAATAGGCTCTATCTTCATACTTTTCCCAATATACATTCACAAGAACCTAGAGGGCTATAAACTTAGAATTTTCAGATGCCTCAGAGTTCTAGAATATGGCAGTTCTAGGAGCAGTAGCCCTCAGCCCCCAACCTTAAGTCTTTATTTCATTCTCTTCACTTTGAATTTCTCCTGTGTTTTAAAGGATCTTACATACACACCTCAGGTACCACAATTTGCACTTGCAGTTTCCATCCAAACCACCAGAGAAATAGCTGTGGCTAGATATTTACATAGGGTACATTCAAATAGACAATTGTGTTTAATGTTCTTTTACCCAGAATTATAGAACACACGTAGAAATTCTTGCCTAAATGAAAATTATCTTTCCACCCTATTTGCTCATGCTTATGTAATTTGATCGGATCTTTAAAACAGTGGTGTGTGATAGAATTGACAGCTATATCACTGGTAAAGATAATAAAGTTCAGGGATGTCAAGAGAGTTATTTAAAATAACAATTAGTAATATAAAGCCAGTCTGAAATTGGAATGTTCGTATTTCAAATTCTTTAGTCTTAAAAAGAGAAGTATTTGATAATATGTTGGCAAATGTTAAGTAACCAACTTTTCAGATGTTTAAAAAGTCTTATATTAAAAAAATAATATATTTAACCGAAGTCTCCAGGAGGAAGCCAATATTGATATTAAAACATGAGCAGAAGAATTCTTTAGTCTTAAAAAGAGAAGTATTTGATAATATGTTGGCAAATGTTAAGTAACCAACTTTTCAGATGTTTAAAAAGTCTTATATTAAAAAAATAATATATTTAACCGAAGTCTCCAGGAGGAAGCCAATATTGATATTAAAACATGAGCAGAAGAATCTTTATTCCTAAAATACTTATAGGAGAAATTCCTCAGCCTCAGAGGCAATTGAGAGAAAAATTAAACAAACATTGAAGGAAATTTTATGGTGAATATTTATTAGTCAACTTTAAGATTGAAAACTACGTTCACATTATTTGTCAATGTTTTATGACTATGCAGGAATGTTCCAGGAGAACTTGGAAAAAGTGGAAACAAAATTACTTTCTGACAGTTAAACTGCTGTGAAGTCAAAGCATCAGATCACAGACATGCAAATTTCCCTGAAAGAGGAAGATTAGCTTCTGCAGTTGTTAAGACTAAACTTAACATAATTGAATACAGTAAAATATCAAAAGAAAGCATGTACCCATCAAAAAAGAGTCAGAAAATGAAGCAGGGAAAAGAGAGGATCTCAGAGTTAATAGCTTGACTGTGTCAATCCAAATAAGGTCTAGAGGAGAAGATGCCTTTCTCAACCATTTGAATATCTATATCTAATTGGAAAAGCCATACCTAAAGTTGGTATGTACCTACCAGGCTGTCTTGTCCCACCATTAAATATTTAACTCATTTAGCTCTCTCTTTGCTCTGGACTTTCTTCTGATAAAAGTTTTGTTTCCAATATAGAACGGTCTATCATGGCTCATTACTGCATGTTGGAGTGATACAGACCTGGTGATGATAATGTCTTACTGTTTTTTTTTTAGTTTGTATATCAATCAAGAAACATTCTAGTATGAGACTATTATTTATGCAAATGTATTTCTTATTAAGAGATTCTTGATACTTTTGAGATATTCCCATCTTAAACAAATACATGAAAATGGTCAGGTTGGTACGAAAGTAATTGTGGTTTTTGCCATTGAAAGTAATTTTTCATTTTTCTGGCAGCTCTCATGAAGGATTCTAAGGATCTAAGGATGAGATAAACAAAAAAAAAAGACAAGAATCCCAGGGCAACTGGTGAGTGGTGGAGTTGTCATACATTTCCTGAACTATTTACCCTGAACACTTTATTTTTTAAAAACTTTTTAATTTTTTTATTATTTATTTTTTTTGAGATGGAGTTTCACTCTTGTCGCCCAGGCTGGAGTGTGATAGTGCATTCTCTGCTCACTGCAACCTCTGCCTCCTGGGTTCAAGTGATTATCCTGCCTCAGCTTCCCAAGTAACTGGGATTACAGGCACCCACCACTACATGCAGCTGACTTTTGTATTTTTAGTAGAGATGGGGTTTTATCATGTTGGCTAGGCTGGTCTCAAATTCCTGACCTCAGGCGATTCACCCGCCTCGGTCTCTCAAAGTGCTGGGATTAAAATCATGAGCCACTGCACCTGGACACCCTTTGTTACATGAAAGTAAAATATTCATGCTACCCAAAGTGATCTACAAATTCGGTGCAATCTCTATCAAAATACCAATTATTTTTTCATAGAAATAGAAAAAGTCATCTTAAAATTTGTATGCAACCACAAAAGACCTCAAAAAACCCAAAGCAATTCTGAGTAAAAAGAATAAAGCTGGACATATCAAGCTACCTAATTTTAAATTATACTACAAAGCTATATTTACCAAAATAGCATTGCATTATTGGCATAATAACAGACACATTTATTAATGGAAAGAATAGAGAACACAGAAATAAATCCATGAACTTGTAGCCAACTTATTTTGCCAAAGGCGACAATAACATACATTGAGAAAGGGACACTCTCTCAATAAATAGTGCTGAAAAACTGGATATCTACATGCAGAAGAATAAAACCAGATTTTCATCTTTCAATGTATACAAAAATTAACTCATTACAGACATAAATGTGGCAGCTTTTCCAACCCCCTGTGAATTTCCTAGGTTAGCCAATACCTAATATACACTCTGTACTTCATGTAGAAAATAAAAGCAACAGAATGAAAATCTTTGCTATGTCCTACCATCAGTTTCTAGATTCCATCCACATCTATCATTTTCACCTTTTCTCCCATCTGCCATCTTACCCGAAATGAATTCTTTTATTTGTTCCAGGATTCTATTCTTTTCTAATTTTTCTAGGATACATTTAATAAACGATTCCCTCTCACTCTTTTTTTGTCATCTCCTTTCTGTCTCAAGGCTTCTTCCACTTTTAAATTTGATATATTCTGTTCTCTGCCAAAAAAGAACAGCAACAACCATAAATAAGTAAACAAAAGCCTACAATTTAATCACCTATCTCCAGCCACATTTGGGCCTATTACTCTTCTTCAAGTCAAACTTACTACAATGATAATAAACATAAACAAATCCAAGTAGTGGATCAGAAATGTTATATGATAGTTGGAATATACAAAGCAGATTATGTAATATTGATGTAGAATATCCTGCAAAAATTGGAGCACATAATACCAGATATAAGCCAGGGCCGTCCAAGGGAGTTCAGAGACGCTTCAACTTCAGAGTCAGCAAATTCAAAGACTAATGTTAATCAGATAATTTATGAAGTAAACACCTTTAGAAACTTCTGAAAGAGATGCATTCCTTTCGTATTCCATTGTCAGCCAATTATCTAGCAATTGGAATTTTTGACATCCAGTTAATCCTGAGAAGTCTTCCCTAAAAGCAGAAAGTGATCTATGTGATCCATGTGAGCACTACTACTAGTGAATATTAGAGAGTGAGAAAGGAGTATCACAGAAGTTAAGGGTACCTTTGACCAAGAGTTGGCAAACTTTTTAACCCATTTATGCCAGAGGTTGCAATTTTTTGAATTTTTGCATGAGTGAAAAATCAGACCTTGGCAATGACCTTGAGCAGTAGGATATAAATAACTCCCACTTGCTTAGCATTCCAGTAATGGAACACTAGGCATAAGTGGGTTAAACAAAGGATCATGTAGAAAGTATTTAGGCTTTGTAGTTACAACTACTCAACTCTGTCATTACAGCAAAAAAGCACCCATAGGCTTTCTTGCTAAAGCATAACAAATGTGCATGGCTCCGTTCCATTAAAACTTTGTTATGTATATCAGCTCCTGTTGGAGACTCATAAAACAACAACAACAAAAAAAAAAAAAAAAAAAAAAAAGAAAGGAAACATAGCTTCATAAAGCAGTAAAATGATTTCTCCTATGCCAAGTTACAGCCTCTTTACTCTAACAAGTATAGGAGTCTGATTTCCTGTTTTTCATCTATTCAAACTATAAGAAAATTACCTGCTGACATATCCAAATATTTCTTTAGAAATTGCAATTGATATTCCAACTCAAAGGAGTAATCGTCTAGAAGAGACACGTACAACTGGTGAGGAAACACATTTTGCCAGGCATGCTTGTTAACATAGTACATTTATGTTTATGAATGACCAACAAAATGACATCCGAAGACAATCAGTGTCATCAAAGAGAAGATTCAAAATGAACTAAAAACAAAAAAACAAAACAAGCCAAAACAAATCGACCCTAGAGAAAATAGAGATAATGCAGAGAACAAGAAACAAAACAAAACAAAACAAAACAAAACAAAGAACCTTGGGCCGGGCACGGTGGCTCACACCTGTAATCCCAGCACTTTGGGAGGCCAAGGCGGGTGGATCATGAGGTCAAGAGATTGAGACCGTCCTGGTCAACATGGTGAAATCCCATCTCTACTAAAAATACAAAAAATTAGCTGGGCATGGTGGCGTGTGCCTGTAATCCCAGCTACTCAGGAGGCTGAGGCAGGAGAATTGCCTGAACCCAGGAGGCGGAGGTTGCGGTGAGCCTAGATCGCGCTATTGCAGTCCAACCTGGGTAACAAGAGCAAAACTCCGTCTCAAAAAAAATAAAAAGAAAAAGAACCTTAGCAATAATTCTAATTACCCTTATAAATATTTAGGCATAAATTGAATCTATTAGAAAAAATATTTGTAAATTTAAGAAATGAGTGTAGAAATAAGAAACATAGCCAAAGTCCAAAAGGTAAAAGTCAACATAGTTAAGGTATATAGCAGAACAAGTTATATCAAAAAAATAGCAATAAATAATCTGAAAGATAAAGTATCACGGAAATTTGACAGAATTTGGACAGAAAGGAAACAGATGAAAATGGTTATGAGGAAAGTTAAATAAGAAAATGGGAAAAAGAGCCCAGTTCAAAAAGAGTTCTAGATGGAGAGTAGAGAAACACTAATTTGTCTTATCTGATCTACTGTTTACATGGGTAGAAAACCCAGATCTTCAATTGCTGAACAACATTAGTCAAAATGACTCAAATGGTAAAAAATTTATAATATCAAGATTAAAGGGAACAATCTTAAAACTACTTAGAAAGAAATAAAACAATTATATTGCATAATGTTGATTTCAAAGGATTGGAACTCAGAAAGACATCAGACTTCTCATCAGCAACATGGGACCTTAGAACAATGACTTCCTAAATCTGAAAGAAAAATAAAATATTTTAAACCTAGAGTTCTACATCCAGATGTGTTATAACTCAAATATGAGGGTAAATTACACACTTTTTCAGGGATAGAATAACTAAGAAACATTGCTATGTATATTTACTCTGTGAAAACAATCATTTTAGGATTGTTTTCCAGAAAATAAAAAGACACTCCCCTACTCCAAAAAATGAGATAATATAGAATACAAAAATAGAGTAACAACTGAAGCTTATCCAGAAGATGGTAAGGCAGCTAGAAACAAGACTTTTCAATAGTTTGTTCTTGCATCTGTATGGGTTCAATTTCACTTTTTAATTCTATGGTACATAATGTTTCCATAATCGTATGCTAAATTATGCACTGTGGTTTAAAACTGTCTAGTATGAAGCTATAGAAACAAAGAAAATTCTCTCTAGAGTGCATATTTACAGAAGAGAATGTAAAAGCTATATGCCTTTAATAATTTCTCTTAAAATTTTTTAACAAATGGAAGAAAAGATAGAAGTTAAGTAGCTAATTTTCTTTTTTTTTAATCTAGGGGAAAATAGAAAATATTAAGTGCTAATTTAAGAAAAAGAAAAGAAAGAACTTCTTAAAAAGTGAAAACCCAAGAAGAAATTAAAATGAGCAACTCACAAAGATTTGGATGTGGAGGGAAAGGGAGATGAGGAATTGCATAAAATCCCTAATTTTTCCATCTTTAAAGTTGGCAAATAATGTAGATCTAAAGTTGATAATGAAATAATAAAATTTTAAGTGTCGTATTTGAAAACTGAACCTCCAGATGCCCTAAAGAGTGCAAAGATTAACACTGGTTGACTCTGAAGTAGAGATGGAGGATTATAAGTTTTTATTTTTCATATTACATTTTATCACAATGTCTTTGAATTATTTCTATAATAAACATTTAAATATAAATTTAAAATACTTATGATATATTCATACAATGGAATATCATGCAATCATTAAAAATAATATAAATCTCTCTGTACTGATAGTGAAATATATCCAGTCTTTTAAATAAAACAAGTTGCTGAATATATGATATGATCCCTACTATATAAATATGAATGTTTATGCATATAGATATATGTATTTATATATGCATAGAAAATGTCCAGTGTGATATCCGCAAAAATAATACTAATGACTTTTTGTGATTTAGATTGTGTCAGGTGGAGGAAACATGATTCATTCTTACTGCACATTTTATTACTTGGATCATATTATAAGGAGCATATACAACTTGTATAATTAAGGAAATAAACTATCTTATTAATTGGCTTCCATGATACTGCATTTTCCCCTCCTACTTTTCTGTTCATTATTTCTTAGTAGGCTTTATTTTTCAGCTATAAATCTAAATCATCAACCCAGATATCTACATTTCAGTCTAATGTATGTAACTACCACTAGCTGCATCTACTTTTATGTCCCACGTTGTCTCAAACTTACTTTTCCAAAATAGAATCTTCTATCTCTGTGTTTTTTTTCTCACTAACCAAAGCAACCAGTACCTTTGTTTAGCTTCCCCTTCTTTTACTTATAAATGAGATCTCCATCCCACCAGTTACCAAACTTAGACCTGGCATGAGATCATTAACCCTTCATCTTCATGACTGAGAATATCCAATTACTAAATCCTTTCCATTTGACCTTCTATATCTTTTAACTTTATTAATTTTTCTTTCTTGTACAGCTCCCCTTATCCAAAATGTTTAGCATATTTTACATGACAATTCATTGTCTGACCACTGATTTACCTCTTCAGCCTTTCTCTCATGACGCTGTTCTTTGCATAGCCTGTTCCATTTCCATAACTTTGCTTTTGCAAATGTTGTTTTCTGTTGGAATGTCTTTCTAGAAATACCTGCTTGGCCAACTCTTGCCTTACTCTTCTAGTTAGCAGTTAGTTATTCTTTCTGAATCATACTGTGCCTATCCTGTCTCAGTCTCTTATAAGCATTTATTTATTAAACTAGGTCTTTTACTAGGGTATCATATGTCCATTACCTATGCTAGTGCCTGGTAAACTGTAGACACTCAGTAATTTTGTATTAAGTGATTAGTGAATGATATGTGTCATTTTTCTACACAGGACCTGGCTTATTAGATGGGCCAAATAAATGGCAATTATTAATTTTTGAAGCCCTTAACAAATCTCTTGCTAATCATTAAAGGTAGGAGAAAACTTCTTTTCATTGAGGAGCTTATTGTGATCCAGAAACTCTTGTTGCCTCAAAATAAATAAAATAGAAAATTCGAGAGCAGTTTCACTGAAGATTATAGGTACTCTACCACGGCTAAGTGATTCACCTTCTTCAGGTCATCTCTGCCTGACAGACCACAACACCATATGGCCATTAACTTCAGTATGACCTGCTGTAACCCTAGAGAAATTATCTCTCTTGCTTTGTTAATGTATTCGGTTAAATGCTTTAACTAATTAATGGTGCTCAACCTGCATTTGATGCCACTGATGAGCAGAAGTTATGGACAAAACACTAGAAGCGTCACCTTGCTCTAATTGGAGCTAATGGGCAGACCACAGATACAGGCAAGTCCCCAGTATTCATGGAGTTCTTCAGAATACATGCTTCCTCTGCTGGGCACAGCGGGGCACACCAAGGAAATTTGTTCCAGGAAAGCTACCTACTGCTTTGGTGTTCTTATTTTATGAGGGATGAATATGAAAGTGACTCCAAAAGTGTGGGGAAACAGTCTAAGTTTGGAAAGAGAGTCTGAATCACGATGTCAGCTAGTAAAGGAGTAATGAGAATACCAGCTGCCTCCTAATTGGACACATTGAGGAAAGTTAAAATCCTTCACAGCACCCTTTGCTGGAAGAGGAGGAAAATCCTGGTCCCAGCTAGCTCATTGCCAAGCTGTCTCAGGAGACTACTTGGATCAATCATCAAACAAACCTTTCTTCCCATGAAGATTAAAGCCTATATAAAAATATCAACGAACAAAAGACACAAATAATCTATGAATATGTGTGTATAAAAACAATATTTATGCATAAGGAAGTTGTGGAGGGATGCATATCAAACTTCAGTATTAAAAGTGGCAGAGTTGAGGGATATGTAATGCTTTTTTCATATATCTATGTAAATTTGCTTTCTAGGTGTATCACTGTATTTAGAGGTTAGTTCTGTATTCATATGGTAGCTATTCTTTTTCTATTGGTATTTTTTCAGATTTTAATGCTTAGATAATTTTATTTACTCTTCCATCAGAAAACAAGTAAAGTAAATGATAGAAAGGACAAAACAAAAAGACCAACATCAGTATTAATCATGTCTTTATTTTATCCTGAAAAGATAACAGATTATTGATTCCCAGTGATTCAAGTCCTGGCTTGAATGCCCTTTCTATTGCAGACGCAATTAGGATGTCTATTCCATTCAATTTAATAGTCTTTCAAGTGAGTTACCTGACTTAAAACATCCAATATTTCTTGAGCACCTAAATGTGCTTTGAGAAATAAAGAGAAATAAAACACTCTCACCACTTTCAAGGAGCTCCCAAAGAGCTATGTATATCATTTCAAAAACCTTTGGGAAACATTTTCCAATATTTTTTACTTAGACATCTGAAGACATATACCCTTCCCCATACACATGTGTTATCCAACTTTTAAAAAATCATGACTAAATATACCAAACTCAAAGAAGAATATGAGTTTTATAACTGAAAGTGGAAAGTGGCATTATAAAATAATTATGATGTTTTATTTCTGATGGGTGTCTACAAAAAAATGTGTGGACAGTTTGGTTATGACCACAGGTCTTCATTAGTTTCAGTTATTTAAGTTATTTATTAGTTTAGTCCATTTGTCTTCTAGAATGCTGACAATGAAGGAATCAAGCAGAATAAAAAGGCAGTACTCTGCTTTTTCGATCCAATCAAGGAGTTGAGAGGTACAAATAAATTAATTTGCCTGTTTATTTTGCAGAACCTGAATCATTTGTATTTCAGATCCATACTGTAAAGACCATTTGTTATTACTTTGCTTTGGACTTGTTTTGTTATTTCATCTTCTGTTGAATGTTAAATACTGTATATCTTCACTTGGTTTTCAACATTGTAATGACAGCATCACTGAATGGCAAGGAGGATGAGCATTCTTACATTGCAGTAAACATACCATGGCATCTGCTAATGACTCTAGAATTTAAAAATATAGCTTCCTTAAAAATAAAGTGGACAATATTTTTTACTGCATATACCTACAGTTTGAGGTTGAATGAACAATTTTTACTTCCAGCTGATTGATTTGGATGTAATGGACAAACAGTTTGTGGTGAAAGAAACTTCTCTTATTATCAGAGAAAGTGATTTGGAGAAGGAAGGCAACCCCATGGAAGATAGAAAAATAAAGGGGGAGAGAGATTGCGTACTCATTGCAGATACTGTCTTTTTTGTTTTTTAAATTATGGGTATAAAATATTTCTGAAAATTTTGGAAGAGGAAAATGACAAAAAAAGAATAAGAGTCTAAAAGCTGTTTGTATTTCCTATTCTAAGAGATTGATTGGAATATCATTTATGGAAAAATTTGAAGGCCTCTTTTTTGAAGGGGGGATCTTAGAAAATTATTTACCTTAAGAGGAATCATCAAGCCTAAATTCAGAACTAAATGAAAAAAAAAACACACACAAAGAAGAGAGAAATAGGGGTTGCAGAAGCATGGAACAATTCTGCTTTATTCTGGTCTTGTGATCTATACACTTGACATTCCAGCTAGTGTTAAATAAATGGCGTTATCAGGGTTAATGTATTTTACTGAATCCAGAAAATAGTTGATTTATATGTAATGTCCACATACCCACTCACACAAGTAAAGACAGAGACAGATTTCTTATACCATAGACTAACGAAGTTGAAAGATTTTCAAACATTGAAATATGTTAATAGGATTTATAATTAAAACACAAACTTTTAATCACATTTACAATATCTCTGCACATTGGTGGTAATTATGTTTTATTCCTCCGGTTTACTCAAGAATCTGATCATTGTTTTTCTTAGTGAATTAACGTTACCATGACTCGTAACTTTGAAATATTTCAGAGCATAAGATTTTATGTACACATATTCATTCTCATTTAATAGTATATCTGTCCTTGTAAATATTTAGCATATAAAAAAGATATATGTATAATCAACTAAAATGCAGACAATAAAATATTGAAATACAAAATCATATAGATCTTCAAATAGAATGGGCTAAATTATACATAGTTTTTTCTTACTTCTTCCTTTCCTATTTATATGTGACTCTTTTGGCTAGTTTATTATTAGTCCACAATCTATTATACTTGGAAAATGAGATTTAGATGATTTCCTTAATATCCAAATATGGAACCAGTTCTACTTTTTTAAAGGGAAAGAAAAGAGTTCATTGTAATTTAATCTCTACTGTAGACATAGATACAAATCTTAATGAGCACTTGTTGATTGAGTGAATGACTGATTGACTATACTATACTAATATATAAGTTAGAAAGTTCTGTTTTCATATGTAGCTATGAGACATCACCTATACCTAAATGTTTTCTTTTCTCATCTTGAGCCATAGAAAGTATAACTCAATTTTTAAACAAAGATCACTGAATTATATATAAAGGAAAAACTGTATATTATGGGATAATGATGTACCTATATGTAGTAGTAACATAAGTTATGAAAAATAGACAAGGGATATGCTTTAGTTTATTGAAATAAGCAATAGTGACTGTAATATGGGCTTTATTCCCATGTTTGTAAGCAACTTCCAGAAGTGATGTCAATTTTTTTGTAATCCATCTATCTTCTCCTTAGGCTTTTAAAAAATATTATACATTGAATATGTACATTATATTAATGTTATGAATTTTTGACCAGAAATTTTATTTAGATACTTAGTCATGTTAGCTATAAGATTATGCATTTTGGGGAAAAAAGTTATGCATACAGCACTGGCCTATTTCATGATAATTACTACTTTGCTCATTATGTCAGTTGATATAATGAAAATCATAGGCTAATATGCAGCTTGAAACAGAGTATTTTCTCTTGTGTCTTGAGATTTAATTATGTAATTTTTGGAAAATAAATTGTAGTGGAAGCAATCTTGTTTTATGACCAAATCTATTTAAAAAAGAAATAAAGGCTCACATTTTATTTTTAATCTGACATCATAATGACAATATATTGGACTTTAATAAATATATTTCTAATTTGATAAAACTTATTGAAAACCTGTGAATCTATTGCTGGACTATATTCTAGAAATGACATTTCTCTTGAAATGCTCATGTGTGAACAAGTGTACAATGATTTCACAGTTTAAGAATGTTTGAGCATTTTCCATTACAGACCAGTTTTAGACAGCAGATATAGATGAACTAGCTAAATTTTAACTATGTAAATTTGATTAATTGTGGTCATGGTAAGTAAAGAATGTGATTATTATTACTAGAACTTGAGCATAGACTTGGAAGACCTCTTCAGTTTTTCCTAATCTGAAAAATAGTCCTTCTACAATATCCTTAGGAATCATTCACTCAGCTTATTGTGAAATTCTTTAGGATATGGTGCATTTTCACTAGCTTTAGTAGTTTTTTGACTGGATACCTCCTAATAAAATATATCTATTTGTATTAAGCTTAATTCCTTTATAATTCTTAATTATTGATCTTGTTTATGGCCACTTTAGTTAAACAATTAATTACATATTTGACTGCAGGTGTCAAGTCACTTTCTCAAGTCAAAATGTCCCAGATACCTTTAGCCACACTTCATACCTTTTGGTTTTTCAGACGCCCTGTCATTCTGACACTTGACTTCAACTGAACATAGTTTAATTTGTTTAATTGAAGTTTCTTCTTTTTCTCCTTTTTAAACAATCAGTGGCAAAGACAACTAGTTGCCTTAAAACCTGTGTTCTTCTTTACTAATAGAAGGACCAATTTTTTTGCCCACAATCCAATAAAATTATACATTTCTTAGTTCTCTCAGATGGCAATGGGTTAAGTTCTGGTCCACTACATTAGGCAGAACATGTTCAGGACTGAGATTATGCATTTTTAATAATCTACCAGGTCATACTAGTTCATTAATTACACTTTGAGTAATAGGGTTTTATATAGCTTTATGATTTCGTCCTCCAAATTTCAATTTGTGAAAATTGATTGTTTGCTTTTTTAATTATTTTGACTTATTTATCACATGCAGCTGGTAATGCATGAACTAAGGAGACTAGAATTCAAGCCATAGTTTTTTTGATAAAGAAATGTGAAGATGTTTAAATTATATTAGAAAAAGCCCCATAGGCTTTGGATCTGAGAGATGTATATTTTAATATCTACCTTACTAACTGTGTAAACTTTGTTAAGTCATTTAATAGTGAAGTGAGAATATAATTATACTTGACCGATCTAGAAACATAATGATAGTATCATACTAAGTTTAGTACAGAGCTAGTGAGTATGAACTCTAAACTGGTAGCTATTCCCAGTACTTTTTTTAAAAAGTTCAATGAGTCAGGGGACTATGTTTCATAGTGATACTGTAAGGAAGCAAGTTCTAGGGACCTTCTCCAGGGAGCTATTTCTTATCGTTTCTGGGGAGCTGTCAGCTCTTCCCCTGAGGTGATTTTAAAATGTATGTATATATCTTATTCCTACTACTATAAAAAATGTAGGAAACTGTGATGGTGATGATGCTTTCTTCTCCTTTCCCCCCTAATTCATCTTAGTTAATTTTATTATACAAAAAAATAAAGGGGTGAGAGGCAGATCATTAGTGTGAAGGAGTTTTGTGAGGAAAAATCAGACTTTACCAATTCTTTGTAGAAATATGGATCCATTTCAAGTGGTATATGTAAATGAAACATATCATCACCTAATTCCAAAAACAGAAGCCTGAGAAACTATTTATGGGAAAGGAAGAGGTCTCTATCTGGAAAGTTTGCTGTAAATCCTTATCTGAGCACAGAGAGAAAAGGATAAACTTTAGTCTTATTTTCTTGTTATTCTTCATTTTCTTGTGGTATACATTTTTCATTAAAATTCTCATTCTATACACCTTTTCTTGAGTTCTGACAAACACTACATCAGATACTGTGCTTCTTGTGAACAACAGAGAGATAACTAAAGTAATTCTTGACTCAAATGAGTTCATAGCCTAATGGCAGGCTCAAAAATGGATGCAGCAATTATTCCAAGTACAATGAAAAGGGTGTTGAATCTATTGCATGCTTTAATATCAAGGACTGGCCGGGCGCGGTGGCTCAAGCCTGTAATCCCAGCACTTTGGGAGGCCGAGGCGGGTGGATCACGAGGTCAAGAGATCGAGACCATCCTGGTCAACATGGTGAAACCCCGTCTCTACTAATACAAAAAATTAGCTGGGCACGGTGGCGCGTGCCTGTAATCCCAGCTACTCAGGAGGCTGAGGCAGGAGAATTGCCTGAACCCAGAAGGCAGAGGTTGCGGTGAGCCGAGATCGCGCCATTGCACTCCAGCCTGGGTATCAAGAGTGAAAACTCCGTCTCAAAAAAAAAAAAAAATAAATAAAATAAATAAAATCAAGGACTGGTCGCTAATTACAAGAGGTAAAATATTCCATAGAGAACCATAGATTTTGTTCACATGGAATTACTCTGAAGGTGTTAGAAAGGTATCACACAAGTGCTGTGTTTCTGGAAGTTGCAAATTCATGTAGAGAAGTAGACATTTCAAATGTTTTACATATATAAGAAACTTATTCCCTTAGGCATAAAGAATCTAAGACCTACCATATCTCCATTTGGGATTTTGAAATGTTTTGCCTTGAGAGAAGCAGATATGGTATTTTATTTATTCATTATTAATAATCACAGTCTCTACTCAAGATGCCTCTGTAGTAGCCTAAATAGCAGGGACATTATTTTTCAAAGATGTATTAAAGTGCAAGTTAGTGGTACTGTTTGCCTTAAAAATAGAAAATATGCATATGTACTATATTTCATTGATAGTAAGATGTTATTTTATTAATAGATTACCAGAGAAAAAAGATCTCATAAAACTATGTTATATGTAGATATCCATTTATATATGAAAAAATATACATCTTAGTAGTAGGGGACCATGTTATGTCAAAAAAAAGTGAGCTTTTTGCATGAAAAATACTCTAAAATGTGATTTTATTTCCAAAGCAATTAAATTTTTAGATGATGTTTTATTTTTCCAAGTTTGTTGGCAATGGTATTTTAATCCATTTTGATTTAATTTGTTCCAATTATTGGGTTTACCTATTTATGGAATACTTTTTCCCTGTCTTATTTTGAATATTTTTTTAACTTAGTATTTTGCAATGGTGGCATACTTTATGTTAGTATCTTAATTATTGAAAATGTTAGTTTTTTATTGTCGACCCAGTGTTTGACACATAGATACGTGAAGAATAGATGTGAAAGTACTCTGCTTCTGTAGCATTAAATATGCTTTTTAAAATATAGAGTGTTAATATTGGAAATTTATTATATCTTACTAATATAAAAGAAAATGAAAAGGGCCATTTTCTATTATCTAATGGAGTGTTTCAGATTAGACCTCACATAACATGGGCTCTGTTATCCTGAGGATAGAATAATCTTTGGGATGTCATTCTTGAGGTTTTTCACAGGCAGTTTTCATTTTAGATTGTTACTCTGGGACATACTGAAAAAAATTTTCAGATAATCGCAGAAACTAAAGATTTAAAAATAAAATGTATAATTAGAAGAATCATTACTAGAATTCAGAAACAAATATTAGTGAAGCCCATGATACCATTCATCACTGTGTTATGAGAGGAATGGAGTAATTTTATGAACTGATTAAAGAGCAGAAAATAGTCTTCTGATTATATTGGTGTCTCAGTGTCTGAGATATTCAAAAAAAGAGCAGATATGTAAATTGTAATGTTTCATAAGCCATTAATATATCAATTTAAAACATATTAGAATAACATTAAAATTATTGTTGGATCCCCAGTTCTACTCACAAATGCCTAATTCACACATGTGACACTGTTATGATACCATTTGTAGCATTAATTGGGTGGGAAGGTCATTTCTATGGTTAATCACAGGTCTTCTAGTAGAAGGACTGAATTTCCATAGCCTCTTCTTACGTTGTCTATGTGGCTAGTAGGGAATTTAGTGTGGTTAGGATGGAAAGAAAGGTACAGAAATAGGGGTTACTGAAGATCAGAAAAAAGGGAAGACATCTCTTGCTTGAAGATGAAGAAACTAAATTATTTCTTGTTGTATGTCTCTAGATTTCAAAACAAAATACATTCATGATCTCTGTTTGCATTATGCTGCCAATTCTTCAGTAACAAATCTTAGCATTCCTTTTCTGCTTCAAAATTACTTTAACAACAAATATGATAGTATAAGAATTGGAAATATTTAAACCAAGGAAAACTATTATTAATGCCTAGGCAATTAAGGCAAATTGGGTAGAGTAGTTTCAAGTATCTTGGGTCTTATCTACCAAATGACTAGGTTAACTATTTTTACAAAGGGAGAAGCTATTAAAAGTGAATTAATATGTAATGAATTACCAATATTAATAATTTCATATTGATACAGTGGGAATGTATTCCCTAAAGTCCATTTGTTGGAAACTTGATCCCCAGTGCTGCAGTGTTGGGAGATGGAGTCTTTGGGAGGTGTTTTGTTCATGAAGGCTCAGCTCTCATGAATGGATTTATGCAACTATAAAAAGGGCTTGGGAGTGGGTGTATTCCTCCTGCCCTCTGCCATGTGAGGACATGCAAGAAAGCCCTCAGAAGATGCTGGAACCTTGATCTTGGACTTCTCAGCCTCCAGAGCTATGAGAAATTTCTTTACAAATTACCCAGTCTCTGCTGTTCTGTTATAGCAACACAAAATAGCCTGACACATATAAAAATAAATGACAGGTAATACTTATATCAAAATTTAAAGAAATTAAAATATCCTCAGGTATAAATGAAATATATGTTTATCTTAAATATTTAAAATTTTTACATTTTTTTCTTTGCTTTTCCTCTCTCTCCCAGAAACTGACAATTAAATGATAAAGACAACATAAAAGAGCCTGAAAAGAGGGCTCTCTTGGGTCTTACATTTAATAGCTATTAAGCCTAGGGCCAAACCAAACATTGCCAGCACATTAGTTCTAAACGGCCCCATCAGAAGATGTACTAATAATTTTCTAGTTTCTCTGTCTTTTGATTTTTATTTTTTGAGATTTTTGCAGGGCTCATTCTGTCACTCAGGCTGAAGTGCAGTGGCAACAATCATAGCTCACTGCAGCTTCTAATTCCTGGACTCAAGCAATCCTCCCACTTCAGCCCCCAGAGTAGCTGGAACTACAATCATGAGCCAGCGTGTCTGGCTAATTATTATTTCTTTAAATATGAAGACAGGATCTCCCCATATTGCCCAGGCTGGTCTCAAACTCCTGGGCTCAAGGGATCCTCCTGCTTCAGTGTCCCAAAGTGCTGTGATTACAGGCATCAGCCACCCTGCTGGACCTAATTTCTCTGTTTTTGACAGAGAAACCTTTATTTTCTTTTGCCTTAGAACATTTTGTTACCTTTTTCTACTTCTTTGGTGTTTTAACTGAATTCACCTTGTCCTTAAGATTCAATATATATGCCTCAGGATTTTACTAGATAAAAGTGGGACCTTATACATGAAGGGTGCTCTTTTCTCATTCTGCTTTTAGCAAATCAACTCTTTCTTAATCTGTTCTGTATACTGGACTATGCATAATATTTACTTATGAAAGCAACAAACCTGCATGATCTGCACATGTACCCCAGAACTTAAAGTATAATAAATAAATTTTAAAAAAATAAATAAAAATATGAGTTTAAAAACCCATGCACAAAATGGATATATAGAATGCTATAGAGAGTTAACATTCTTCTGTTATACTGATGATGATGGTTTTTGAGAAAATCCAAGTGAAGCCTTAGGGGCCAAGCTATCATGAAAATCAGGTTTCATCAGGAAATTTTTTTTCAGTATTCATGAATAGACACTCTATGTCAAAGTGAGCCAATGCTTTTAAAAGTTAAACCAGATAATCTTACTGGTTGCTATGGTGCTGGAGGGTAATGAGGAAATGGTTTTGAACTCGATGGCATGAGAAATGAATAGATATTCTTTTAAAAATATGTATTTCCATTACAATGAGAAAATCTGCTTCGATTTATAAAATCTTTGGGCAGAATGTGCTTTTATGTACCTATCTTAAGAGTGCTTTGGTGGCTCATAGGCACCAGTGGGCAAAGGAGTCTTATAAGATCTTCTAAGGTTCTAAGTGTCAGACTGGGGTCCATTTTTTCTGCTTTACCACAGGACTACAGTGACCCACATATACTAAGAGGAAGGTTGTATTTAAAGTAGTAATATAATTGTTCATTCTCCCTTTTAGATATTTATATAGAACCTGCATGTGTCAAATCATTCCTATGATTTATTTACAATAATAATCACTTATACTTTTGTTATTGTCAATTTTGTTAAACTTTAGCCAACAAACATTATCCTTTTCGTATCCTTTTCAATTTTTAAGCAAAAGAGCATGCATTGCATTAGTTTACATTTTCGTTATTTGTCATTGTTAAATCTTTGTGATCATAAAATGCTCAAGAGAATTGTTGAACACATGATAAATGGAATTATCTCAATCTCCATATGATCATTCTTTTAAAATTGTCTGATAAATCATTCTTCTTTTGATTGGCTTTCCACAGGTTCTTTGGCAATGTCTTAATGCTCCATCTTCTGTAACTTCAAAATGCTAAAATGATTTTCAGTTAACTATGCTTCAATATTTTTAACAACTTCCATTTTTGGCCAGTTTTTATAAGCTTCTTGTGTTTTAGAAAATTTCCCTTCTGTCATCAAACAACTGATTAAAATACTAACCAACTTAACTCACTAGATTCCTAGAAAAAAACCTCAAAGACTAGAAATCTGGCATCTAAAATAATAAATATAATTTCCTTTTCCCTGACCTTTTCTTATATAAATTCAATTTCTTTATGTCCTCTGTGTGCTGTTTCTACCAATTATGCCTTTGCTACCTCTAGGTTTGAATATATGGCTATTTATGATTGCTTGCCAGGCTCAAGCATGAATCAAGACACAGACCAGGGTCAGATACTTGGCAGCAGATAAGGTTAATACTCTCCAGTGAATATGGCAGATAAATTATTCTGGTTTTAAATTTGGGCAAGTTGGACATTTCCTTTTGGAAAGCATTTGAACTCAGTAATTTGCTTGACTATATTTGATAACTCTAACTGTAAGGGAAAAGGTCATCAACTAAGAAGAAAAAAGCTCTTAAAATAGTTTTCAATAGAAAACTGCATGTTATGTGCATGGAAAATTATCAGATTGAAAAAAATTGAGGTGTTACTTTTCATAATAATTCTGTGCATAGATAAGACTTCCATCTGTTCAGATTCTGGATTTTTTTTTTAAGTAGCCTAATATTTATTTATATTTTATTTGAGTATTTTATCAACACCTCTTAATGATCTGAAATAACTATCTACAAGTCCTTATTTACAAAGAATTTTGTAGAGATTTATTTACAAGGAGGCTTGAAAAGGACTTCAAACAACAATAGGAGGTGTAGAAAAGTATATCCTACAGTCCCTATGTAAAAAAAATAGGAATTAGTTGAACCAATTTAGAATTAAAACTCATAATTAAAACGAATTTTAGGGGAAATTACTGGTACTTATGAGATAAAATTTAATCTTACAGGAAATCCTATAATGATTAGGAAAATACAGCCTTTTCATGCTGGGGAATTATTAATGAAGACTAAATCTTGCTTGATACTTCCTGACCTTTTTACCCTCAACGTACTTACTTCTAATAACTAGTCATTCAAGAAAAAATAATTGCACTGCCACCTAATTATATCTTTTACAAAGATATTTTCAACTTTTATTTTAGATTCGGGGGTAAAAAAGTGCAGGTTTAGTACATGGGTGTATTGTGTGATGCTGTGATTTGAGGTACAGATGATCCCATCACTCAGGTAGCAAGCATAGTACCTGATAGGCAGTTTTTCAGCCCACACCCTTCTCCCTCCCTACTTCTAGTAATCCCGAGTGTCTATTGTTTCCATCTTTAAGCCCGTGTAGTCAGGGTTTAACTCCCACTTATAAGTGAGAACATAGGTATTTAGTTTTCAGATCCTGCATTAATTCTCTTAGGAAGATAACTTTTAGCTGCATCTGTGATGCTACTAAGGGCATGATTTCATTCTTTTTATGGCTGTATAGTATTCCATAGTGTATATGTACCACATTTTCTTTATTCAGTCCACTGTCAATGGGCACATAGGTCAATTCCATATCTTGGCAATTGTGTATAGTGCAGTGATGAACAACATATGGCTGCACGTATCTTTTTTGGTAAAATGATTCATTTTCCTTTGGGTATGTACACAGTAATGGGATTGCTGGGTTGCATTGGAGTTTGTTTTAAATCCTTCACAAAATCTCTGTACTGCTTTCCACAGTGGATGAACTAACTTGCATTCCCACCAAGAATGTATAAGTGTTCTCTTTTCTCCGCGGCCTCACTGACACTCGTTTTTTTTTTTTTTTTTTTTTTTTTTAATTAATAACCAATCTGACTGATGTGAGATGGTATTTCATTGTGGTTTTCATTTGCATTTCTCTGATGATTAGTGATGTTAAGCCTTTTTTTCATACATTTATTGGCCATTTGCATGTCATATTTTGAGAAATGTCTGCTCATGTTCTTTGCACATTTTTTAATGAAATTATTTGTGGTTTTTTTGTTTGTTGATTTCTTTAGCTTCTTTATAGATTCTAAATATTAGACCTTTCTCAGATGCATAGTTTGTGAATCATTTCCCCAATTCTGTAGGTTGTCTGTTCACACTGTTGATCATTTCTCTTGCAATACATAAGCTCTTTTCATTTAATTGGGTACTGCTTGTCAATTTTTGTTTTTGTTGTAATTGTTTTTGGGGACTTGGCTGTACATTCTTAGCCAAGATCAATCTCAGGAAGGGTATTTCCTAGCTTTTCTTCTAGAATTTTTATAGTTTGAGGTTTTACATTTAAATCTTTTATTCATTTTGAGTTAATTTTTATATAAGATGACAGGAAGGGATCTAGTTTTATTCTTCTCTATATGGCTAACCAGTTACTTCAGCACCATTTATTGAATAGGGAGTCCTTTCTCCATTGCTTATTTTTGTCAATTTTGTTGAAAATCCAATGATGTTAGGTTTCTGGCTTTATTTCTGGGTCCTCTCTTCTGTTCCAGTTGGTATATATGTTTGGTCTGCTCATACTTTTACTTTCTTCTTGGTTCAGTCTTAGAAGGTTTTGTGTTTCCAGGTATTTATCCATTTCATCTAGACTTCCTAATTTGTGTTCATAGAGATGTTCATAATAGTCTCTGAACATGTGGAATCAATTGTAATGTTATCTCTGTCATTTCTGATTGTGCTTATTTGGATCGTCTCTTTCTTTCTTTATTAATCTTGATAATGGCCTAATAATTTTGTTTATTCTTTTGAAAAACCAACTCTAGGTTTCGCTGATCTTTTGTATAAACATTTGCTTCTTAACTTCATTTAGTTCTTCTCTGATTTTAGTTGTTTCTGTTCTTCTAACTTTGTGGTTGGTTTGTTCTTTTTTTCCCTAGTTCTTCTAGGTGTGATATTAGATTGTTAATTTGAGATCTTCTTAACTTACTGATGAAGGTGTTTAGTGTTATAAAGTTTCCTCATAATATGGCTTTAGCTGCATCCCAAAGGTTTTGGTAAGATGTTTCTCTAATTTTTTATATTTCAAGTAATTTTTGATCTCTGCCTTAATTTTGTTGTTCACCCAATAGTTACTCAGGGGTAAGTTGTTAAATTTCTAGTATTTGTGTAGTTTTGAGATATCTTCTTGGTATATATTTCTGGGTTATTTTGTTTGTTTGTTTTTGAGACAGAGTCTCGCTCTGTTGCCTAGGGTAGAGTGTGGTGGCACAAGCAATCCTGGCTCACTGCAACCTCTGCCTCCTGGGTTTAAGCAATTCTCCTGCCTCAACCTCCCAAGTAGCTAGGACTAAAACAGGCATGTGCTAGCACACCAGGCTAATATTTTGTGTGTTTTTAGCAGAGACAGGGTTTCACCTTGTTTGCCAGGATGGTCTTGATCTCCTGACCTCATGATCTTCCCACTTTGGCCTCCGAAAGTGCTGGGATTACAGGCATGAGCCACCACACCAAGCCTTTGGTATAGATTTCCATTTTTATAGCACTGTGGTCTAAGACAGCTTTTGGCATGGTTTCAGTTTTTTAAATTTCTTGAGACTTTCTTTATGACCCAGCATGTAGACAATCTTTGGACATGTTCTGGGTACAGATGAGAAGAATATATAATCTGTGATTATTGAGTGGTGCATTCTGTAGACATCTTGAAGAAAAACTTGACTCACAAGATTTATGAATCTGGGTGCACTAATGTTGGGTGCATACATAATTAGGATGGTTAAGTCTTTTTGTTGCATTGTATCTTTTCTTATTATGTAATGCCCGTTTTTGTCCTTCTTGATTGTTGTTGCTTTAAAGTCTGTTTTATGTAACATAAGAATGGTGATTCCTGCACTTTTTTGTTTGCAGGGTAGTTCTTTCTCTATTTCTTTACTTTGAGCTTGTGCATGTGATTACATTTGAAGTGGGTCTTTCGCAGACAAAAGACAGTTGGGTCTTGTCTTCTCATCCAGCTTGCCACTCTATGCCTTTTTATTGCAGCATTTGGACCATTTACTTTCAGGGTTAGTACTGATATGTGAGATTTTGATACTGTTATCATATTGTTAGCTTTTGTTTTGTAGACTTGAATGTATAATTGCTTGTGAAATTTGGCCTGTTGTCTCTTGGCCCTATAGTAAACTGGAAATAGGGCAATTTGGGGAAGATTGGAAGCCTTGGGATATGGGCACCTGTGGCCATGTTCCACTGCAGCTGTCCTGTGTGCAAAAACCCCCAGGCTCCATGCAGGCTGGAGCTCTGTCTCTGTCTACTCTCTGTGTACTCTCTGGTCAGGACCCCTTCCCCACCCCCACCAGTTAAAATGTCTATGGGGCTTATGGGATCTCATGTAGCTAGGATTCCAAAATTTCACAGCAAGCGTGGTTTGCCTCATTATCTCATCACTCACCCCTTCCCTGGGAGCCATTGTAGGGTGGAACTAGCACTGGAATTTGGCAACACTGCACAAGGTTTCCTGCTGCCTTTCTCATCGCCCCTGTATCAACTCTTGGTGTTTTCTCTCCAAAGATCTATTCAAAGTATGTTCCCTTATTGTACTTTGATGACAGACAAGTAAGATCTATTTGCTCTATCCTTAAATGTATCACTTTGTATTTATACCACTTTATATTTTGTCTTTGTATTTAAATTTCTTTTTAAAAATATATTGTGAGAGTTTAATGGTAATGTGATATAGTATTCTATATAATATTAATAGTATAGCATATTAGTAATATGTAATATGCAATTATATAATATATAATATTAACATTACATGAGTAATGTTAATGAAATACTTGATAGTTTAGTTAGAATTTTACATCTATCAGTTTCTTTAAAGCTCATAAAATCCTGTCAGGTAGATAGTATCTCTGTTTTAAAGATGAGAATTCTCAAAATATTCAGATAAATAAAACTAAATAAATAAGACTAAAGTCAATAAATAACACTAAATTATATATAGATCTTTAACCTGAATGCTTTTTAAAAATATGATTACTTTATTGTTTTATAGAAAAAATTATATATACTGATTTGAAAAATTCAAATAAGAATCAAAATCTGACCTTTTAACAAGGATTGTTGCTTGCCTTCTCTGACCATATTCCCTATATATACTTCTCAGTGTATATGCAGAAAGGAAGAAGATAGGTGAGATAGCTAGTCAGAAAGAAATTAATTTTGAAAATGAAATATTTTTTCATACAAAAATAGAAACTTTGATTTAATTTTTACTTCTATGTAACTGAGATAGAAGAACAGAATTAAAACTGAAGACATAGTTGACCTTGAAAAGAAAAAGTTACCTGCAAATTTAAGAAAACAACTGTCATACAGAATAGGCATCCAGTGTTTTTGATTGTTTGAACTATGCAAAGTATCTACTACTTCCTTGCTATGAAAGATGAGAAATTATAACCATGTCAAGCTCAAAGTTGTTTAATTTCTGTATTTAAATAGATTCACTACCCAACATTATAAGTTTTTGATGTATCACCATTTTTCTATTATTGAACTGTTCTAATTAATCTCTTGGTTGGCTAGATTTCATTGTCAGTTTTATGTATGTATATTATTAAGGAAAATTTTTATGTACTAATCACTCAATCTCTTGCATCGTTTTCAGTGACTTTCTATTCATTATAGAAGAAACACTTGGATGAGTATACAATTCTTGATTTATACTTTTACATTAGAACTCTACAGTCATTTCTCAACTTCTTCTAATGTTAATTATGTTCAAGTCTTCAGTGCTTTTTGTACAGTAAAAGATTAGAAATCCCTTCCCTAATATATCTTAACTTTTTTTTCTCTATCACATGAGCTTGAAAATACTAAGGGTATTTAGAATGGAGAAAAGAAAATTTGAGATATATTTAATGTCTGTTCAACTAAAGGGCTGTTAGCAAGAAGCCAACTCTTCCTTATTCTGTTTAATCTGGTCTAGATACACATTTTTCTGAGCTTTCATAGCACTCTATACTTTTTATCATAATATTTATGAGGTTATTGTATAACCATCTACATAGTGGTTGACTGTGGATTCCTTGAATAAATGCAGACACATCATAGGCACTCAGTAATTTTTTTTATTTGAAGGGATTAGTTTAATCTTCTATTGATTCGTTGTGGCTTCCAAGAATACTGTGTTAAGTCTGATTAGGAAGCCTGCTAGATCAGCAAGAATGGTTACAGTGGTAAATTAGTAACTCCTGCTGTGAGCCAGAGAATTAAAAGTGATGCCAAAGGTGACAAATGTTGTTTATCTTAGAATAGGTGCTGTTTATTTGCCACAGATGGCAGAATCAGGACTGTTAGATAAATACCCCAGGAGGTCGATTTTGGCCTAATATAAGGAAGAATGTTTTAATTATTAGATAGGTTTAAAAATTGCATTTGGTGCTAGAGTCCTTGGGGCAAGTGAATTTCCTTGTCCTGAAATTGTTACCACATAAATTAGCTAAATATTTGTGAAATGTTTAACATTATAGACACTTTTAATTCTACTACTTTGTCTGTAAACATGACCTTTAAACATAATCAACATATGCATAAATAATTTGCTTTAAACACAATCAAGATATGCTTAAATAATTCATTTTATAGCACAGAAACAGTATTACATGTGTGAAAATAATTCCTAAATTATCAATATAATTTAATGTTCATTACTTTTTTGAGATGAGGTTTTGCTATTTTGTCTAGGCTAGTCTCGAACTTATGGGCTCAAGCATTCCTCCTAATTCAGTCTCTCAAAGTGCTAGGATCATGAGCCATCACACCCATCTTCTAAATTCTCAATTTTAACGAGCTCATGCAAGTTTATATGGTTTATATCTATAGGATACTTAAATTAGAATAGTCTTTCTGCTATATACTTGAAAATGGTGTGAAATGATAGTTAATGAATCTCCTTAACTTAGTAAATAAGAACACCATCTGCTAGGCTGCTTAAGCTAAAAACCCAATAGTTACATTCATTTCTCTTTCTTTCACTTTCCCTCAGTCACTCAATCAACAAGGCCTGTGTTCTCTACTTCAGTCCCGAGTCTGCCCTTCATATCCACTCTCACCATCATCTTTCTCTGGTCTATTGCAATACCTCCTATTCAGTCCCTCTCTTTTTTTTTTACCCTTACCTCTAAGTCATCTGTTCTCATTCCAGGAGCAAAGTTATTTTTCTTAAAACACAGACGAGATCATGTCACTTTCCTATATAAAACACTCCAGTAGGTTCCTTATTCCAGTGGCATAAAATCAAGCTTCTTACCTTTATCTAAAAAGCTTTAAAATAATCTGTTATTGGCCATTTTCTTCCATATTATCTCTTCCCCTTCATCCACATGCCCAGCTACACTGGGCTGGTAGTGCAGGAGATGGGGAAAAGTAGTCAATTACGGATCCATTTTGAAGGTAGAGGAAATAGCAATTCCTGGCAAATATATTGTGATATAAAGGGTTTAAAGAGTACTCCAAGGTTTTTGTACTGAGTGATTAGAAAATGTCCCCATAATTTAAAATGAGAGAAACTAAATTTGGGATTGATTTAGAACAGAAGATTAGGAATGTACTTCCAGAGATATTGAATTTAAGATATCTAAGCATTAGATATATGAGCCTGGAGTTCAGAAGTCTGAGCTTAGGTAAAATTTTGTGAGTTGTTGAAATATACTTGGTATTTAAAGTCATGAAACTTCCTACAGTTACCAATGAAGCGAATATGGATAAAAATGTGAATGCCCAAGAACTGAGAGAAACCACTAGAATATTAAGAAATTTTTGGAGAAAAGAGAAAGAATCTGCAAAAGAGACTGAGATGTGACCACTGAGTTAAGATAAGGGTTGCAATCAGCTTCTTCCAAACTCTTGTTAAACTTTTAATTCCTGTTAATTTATTTAATCAATTTAAATTTATTTAATCTTTTAATATTAACTTCTGTTAATATTTTGATCTCTTATGAATAACAAATATGGCATATAGAATGGTGACTCTTTTCCACGTTTTCAGTTTACTTTGCCTAGATCCATCAGAGGAATCACTATCTATAGCAACTGTAATCTTATGAAAAGTATTTCTTAAATAAGAAAATTTGAAAATTAAAATTACTGCTCAATCAATGGGCTGCAGAATGGATGTTATGTTAGCAGGCAGGAAAACAACACTAATCTTATAAACCTCCATTAGAGCTCTTGGGTAACTAAGTTCATTGTCAATAAGCAGTAATACTTTGAAAGGAATCTTTTTTCTAAGCAATAGGTCTCAATAGTGAGATTAAAATACTAAACCATCCTATAAAAAGATGTGCTGTTATCTAGGATTTATTGTTCCATTTATAAACCACAGGCAAAGTAGACTTAGAATAATTCTTAAGGCCCTAGAAGGGCCCTAAGATTTTTGGAATAGCAAGTGACCATTAGCTTTAACTTAAAGTCATTAGCTGCATTAGACCCTAACAAGAGAGTCAACCTGTCCTTTAATGATTGGAAGCCAGTCATTGACTTCACCTCTAGCTATGAAAGTCAAAGATGGCATCTTCTTTCACTGTTTTATTCACAGTGAAAATCTGGCCTAGGCACGGTGGCTTACGCTTGTAATCCCAGCACTTTGGGAGGCCTCAGTGGGCAGATCACCTGAGGTCAGGAGTTCGAGACCAGCCTGGCCAACATGGCAAAAAAACTCATCTCTACTAAAAATACAAAAATTTTCCAGGTGTGGTGGCATGTGCCCATAATCTCAGCTACTTGGGTGGCTGAAGCAGGAGAATCTCTTGAACCTGTGAGGTAGAGGTTGCAGTGAGGTGAGATTGTGCCACTGCACTCCAGGCTGGGTGACAAAGCAAGACTCTGTCTCAAAAAAAATTAAAAATACGTATGTGGTGTTTAATATAACCACCTTCCAAATTATCTTAGCTGAATCTTCTGACTGACTTGCTATAGCTTTTACAGTAGCACTTGCTGCCTTACTTAGCCTTTTTCTATTATAGAAATAATTTCCTTCCTTAAATCTCATACACCAGACTCTGCTAGCTTCAAATTTCTTCTGCAGCTTTCTCACCTCTCTCAGACTTCATAGAATTGAAGAGATTTAGGGCCTTTCCATGAATTAGATTTTGGCTAAAGGCAATGTTGTGGCTGGTTTCGTCTTCTATCTAGATCACTAAAACTACCTTCATATCAAAAATAAGGCTCTTTTTGTTTCTTTTCACTCATGTATTCACTGGATTAGCACTTTTACTTTCCTTCAAGAACTCTTCCTTTGCAATCACAACTTGGGCTGTTTGGTGCAGGCCTGTCTCACCTTTTAACATGTTTAAACTTAATCATTTCTACCTTTTGATTTGATGTTAGAGACACATGACTTCCTTTCACTTGTAACACTTAGAGGACATTGTAGGGTAGACATGATATCATCTTTATCATCATAAAAGATGATAAACTTACTTGGTAGATGTCATGGGTGTTCTCCATCTCTCTCCCTCCCCATGAGCCTCCCTATTCCTGAGGTACAAGGAATAGGGAGGCTCATGGGGAGAGAGAGAGATGGAGAACACCTATGATATCTACCAACTAAGTTCATCATCTTTTATGGGTGTGGCTGGTGATGCCTCAAAACAATTACAATAGTAACATCAAAGGTCACTGAGCACAGATTGTTATAACAGGAATAATATTAATGAGAATGTTTGAAATGTGAAAATGACAAAAATTTGACACAGAGTCTCAAAGTGAGGACCTGCTATTGGGAAAATGGCACTGATAGTCCTGCTTGATGCAAGGATGCCACGAACCTTCAATGTGTAAAATATCACATCCTCTATGAAGTACAATAAAGCACAATAAACAAGGTATGCCTATACATTGCCAAATGCATGGGACTGTTACTGGCCATATGTAGTTAATCAAGCTAGATTTCTTTATTGTTTTAGGATAATGTTTAATTTATTTTAGAATATTTATTAACAGGCTATTTGTCCTCAGGGCTACTTTCATTTAGGTCATCCTTTTGGGAATGAAATTGAGTCCTAGAACTAGAAATAATATTTCAAATATGCTACACCTACCTCTTCATTATATGGCTAGGGAATACAAGCCCTAAAATGCTAAGGACCTCTGGCTATAATCCTTTTATGGGATTATATTATTGATAGTGTTTAATACCAATGCCATACTATTAAAGTTGTCTCGTTTTGGTGAGAAGTTCTTTATAGCTGCTCTCAATCTTTTCTCTGCTGGTACATTTTCAAGACTAATTTCTACTAGGATTGCTGGGCTAATTAAATGATAGTGGAAAAACATTTTCCATCATTATGGTTGAAACAGGAACAGTAAATCACCACAAGTACAAATTGGGAACTGTGTCTTAATATCATTAGGCAAAAGGCTCACAGAAAACTTGTGTCAGTCAAACCCCAGTATTTAATGAATGTACACATCAGTTGGTTGAGAGTAGTGTCCAAAAGAATTTGCTGGAAGCAAGTATCTCTTGATACTTGAGTCATGTATAGCTTAATATGTGCAAAGGAGAAAGCAGGACATGTATTTCTTCTAAATCTATGTAGAAAAATAGTACATTTTATGAAATGGAAGCCATTGAGGTATACTACACATTTAAAAAGTGATCCATAAATTTTACTCTATTGAAATCAGTACATGAGACTCAATAACCAGGAATGTGAATGTGATCAGCATTATTTAAGTTGGGTGCAGATAAATGGAGATTATTTTGTAAGTTGACAGAGTTTTGCATAGTTTTGAAGGAGTTGGGGGCATGTAATATAGTGACTTCAGACTGGCTCTCATTGTGCTAATCCTCACTAGCCTTGATTAAGTCATACCACTTTCACCAAATTTCTTAACTTCTCTTATCCTCAACTTACCCATTTTTAAAATCAGATAGCTGGATTAGGGAATTTTGATTTTTGTAGCTCTGAAACTCTATCATCTTTCTAAAAATGGCACTTTTCTTATAGAGATCAAAGAGTATGTTATCTCTCCTCTAAGTTATCTCTAGATATACCAGCTCACGTTTCATGTGACTCCTAATGAAACATTACCTCTGTACTTCCATTTTCTCTCAATTTAAACTCATTCTTAAATGATACACATAAAGCATAGGAACCCAAGCAGACAACCAAGAATACCATCTCAATAGTGAGTCACAAGAATTTTATCTAGATTTGGCAAGGGCTATAGGATCAGAATGAAAGGGATGTGCATAGTACCGAGAAACTTTCAGAGTGCAAAAAAAGAGCTATCACTATTATTTGTATATGAAATATTATATTTATATGATAATTATATATACACAACATACTGGTTGGCTAGGAGGAGAACTGCATATAAATGCATCTGTCGCCTTCCACAATTTGATTCTCTGTTATCGTGTTCTTTGCCTAGGGTAATTTTGAGGGAGAGCATACATGGAGGCATAAAGTCTTTCTTCACTCGGGAGCAGCTCATTTGTCTCCTCAAACTTTAGTAGTGAAATTAATAACTGCCATCCCTGGAGTTTGAGTACCTGAATGATCTTAAATCTGAGAAAAGGATGCAGCACTTGACAGTGATAGAAAAACTGAGTGTTTGGGGAGAGGAAAAAAATAACACCAATTGCTTTAAAACTTGAATCTGCTGATTGAAAAGATATCCAGAGGGTAATAGTATGAGTTGTATATTATCCAGTGGCTCCTACCTGTTTTGGGAAGCTTCTAGGGCTTTTATTTTTGTCATTTGAATAGAAAAAAGTTAGATTATTCTCTCTGTTTAATTCAGACCTAATACTGGTGTGCTTTGGCCTTGGCTTACTCTTTGTAATTTCTTAGTCCTCAAAAGGTAAGACAAAGCTTTTCCCCAGCATTTTCTCTCCACCATAAACTACTTAGATTAGGAATTATATAAATTTCCTAGTGTCTTCTCCAAGGTGACTGAAAATTTCCAAGATCTCTATCGCTCCTTGGTTAAATGAGGAGCCAAGGATTTAGGCTACAACTTGATCATAGAAAAGCAAGGAAAAATACTAAAGTAAACATTTTTTATTTGTTTTTAATTCACTAATACCTGTGTAAATGAGATCAAAATAGAAAAGTTTTGTTTCATCTTAGTGAATCTATCTAATCTTTAAAGATGATACACAAGCCAACATATCAGAGTTAAGAAAAGTATGTGTATATATGTTGTGGTCTGAGCAAAGGAAAGATAAATAAGTGTTAATTTAGTATGTGTTCAAAATCTGGCTGGCACTATAAAGACCCTGCACTCTGTGCATGTGTTTACTTATTTGGTCCTCACACTGATCCTTTGTAGTAGACAGGATTTTGTTCCCCATGACCTTTGTTTCCCGGGATCATACCCATGATTATGTTATGTATGTGGCAAAAAGGAACTTTCTAGATTTAAAGTTACTAATGAATTGACTATATAATACAAATATTATCCTGGATTATCCTGGTGGACTCAGTGTAATCATATAAGCACTTAAGAGCAGATCTTTCTCTCTGCTGAGGGCAGAAGAAGAAATCATGGGGACTCCAAGCACCATGGCTGACTTGAAGATAGAAGGGACCAAGTGGAAAGCATGGAAAGGAACTGAATTCTGTCACCCTCCTGAATGAACTTGGAATTAAGTCTTCTCCAACCTCCAATACAGAATACAGGAGGGGCAATACCTTTGTTTCCTCCTCATGAGACTTTTCATAGTGAACCTTGTTGAGCCACACTGTGCGTGACCTTCTGACTCACTAAAACTGTGAGATAATAAATGAATTTGGTTGAAGTTGCTAAGTTTATGGTGATTCTTATGGCAACTATAGATAATGCACACAACTTGATGCAAATATGACTATCTCCATTTTATGCATAAAAATGAGTTGTAAAGGTACTGTCAGTTTATCCCAAGCCACAAAGCTGACATGTAATGGGAACTAAGATCCAGAATTATTTAATTCCAAAGCTGTGCTCTTTCCACTAAGGGCCTTTCCTGACAGATGTTAAGAGAAAAGTCTTCCCTGATATAAGAGTGTGAGAAATAAAATATAGGAGATAGCGTGGCAATCACAGCATATTAATAAAGAAAATGTTGGGAAAAGCATGTAGGTTTTGGTTGCCAGTGAAGTCTGTCCTTTCCATAGCTGAGGAATAATGGAGACTGGAAAGTCAACTCTTTGAGTCATGGTTGAAAGGTCAGAAAGAATGAGAACAGAGATGAGGTCTTGGTTTGGCTGTGAAACAAGTTACTGATACTCTCAACATTTCTGATTTTAGATACCATTCATTACAACTTGAATGCTGTTGATCAATGTGAGTGTGATGCGTTTTCCAAGTGTACAAAATTTTAAAGTATATCTGGATGACTTGCCAGGGTAAGACCAGAGAGTGAATGACTATTGCCTCTTTTTTTCTATAGTTTCTAAACTATTTCCTCATCACCTATGAAAGTAATTACCATTCTACTATATTAAGATTCTGACTTTTAATAAGTATTGCTCTCCTATTAAGAACACTTGATAGCTGTTTTTCTTTTCCTGCCGCAGGAATAGATAGAAAGTGGGGTTAGGAAAGGATAAATGGAAAAAAGCAAGAAACCCTGACATCTATTGGGAACATATTGTGTGGAGAATAATTTGGTTACGTAACACAGTATTATGAGTGAAAGATTTGTGTTGATACATAGTTACTCTATATTTGGATTTGTTTCCTAAGATTTTTCTGCTATTGCCTCTTCAATGGACTTGGCCTAATTTATGTGTCTGTGTAAAAGACTCTGATAAATCAAACATTTAAACAGAGATAGAAGAGGAAACCCAAAGTGATGAAAAACAGAGAGTAGGAAGCTATGTTAGGAACCCAAGACTAAAATAAACTATTAACTAATCACTTCCTTAGCCCTGAGCTTTCCAGAAGGCAAGTCAACAAGAGAAAATTTAATACAATCCTTGTAGCTTTCTGTATAAACTTACTGTTATTTCCAGACAGTAAGCTTCTATGGGAATGGAGTAAAATTTACTTAATATAGTGTTGTAAGAATTCATATTTTGGTGTCAGGAATATCTTGATCCAAAGTCCAATTCTATAACTTACAAGTTGGATGATTACAAACCTCAGATTCTTTATCTTTAAAAATGATATTTACTATTTCTACATAGGATTGAAATAAGAGTTTAAAAATAATGATGCACGTAAAATGTTCAGGACAGTTCATGTTAGTAAGTGCTCAATAATGTTCATTACTAATTAATTATTAATTAGTGAGAAAAACAGGTGTCTAGTTTTCCTGTGGATTGTTTGTAGGCTGACATAATTGGTTCTTTGGTTGTTGCTTAGTAAGATTTTATTGAATGAATGATTTACTCTGTGGATCTGTTTTTTGCCGTGTCCTAACAGGTATTTCTTGAAAAAGAATCATATGGCCTAGATAAGTGAAAAATAAGATTAAACAAAATTAAATGATTTCCTTACCATGAAGTTCTTTATGTGTTAATATAGATAATAATTACCAAAGCTTGGGATTTTCCTATAAAGGTATGTTTCTCTGTTTTGTCTTATTTGGGATTTTACTATAATCTTTTTGATTATTTCATAAGCTTATTAATTTGAAGTACTCATTTAAGGAGGTGATGGTCTGTCATGTCTTCTAGTGTGAATATTTATAATTTGGATGTTTATCAGTTACTTAATATTTTCCAGGTACTGTTCTAACTACTTGTACTAACTCATTTAATATTCAGAATAATCTAATTAAAATAGGAATGTTCTTATTTCCAAATTACAGATAGAGAAACTTCATCTCTTACCCAATGTCACAGAGTTAAGTAGCTAGGATGAGATTTGGACCAAAGTACTCTTGGTATACCTAGAGTATTTAAAACATTGATGAAGATCATTTATTTAAACATTCCCATTCTCTGTTTGACAAAATCGTTTTAGAAAGTCTCATGAAATAATCAGTAATAATACTTTCTCAATTTATTCTTTAATTTTAAAACAAATTTTTGAGAGAACATTGAATGTGAACTTTATTTAATTGAGTAAAATAGCTAATGTGTGAAATAAAATTTGCACTTAGCAAACAAAAATATGACATCTTGCAGTTCTCACTTGATTTTACTGTTCAAAAAATTTTAAAACATACACACGCAAAATGCCAACTGTTTATATAGAATGATTGAGTTCAAGTGAATCAAGATTACTTTATTTTTATAATTATTGTGCCATTATTATTTATTTGGAGTCTACTGCTTAAAGAATATGTATTACCATAAGGGATAAAGCCCAAAATCATATCCTAAGCAAATTTGAACAATTCCAAATCCTTAGATATTTATTTTAAAAAGCAATACATATAGTTGCATCCAGATGGATCAGAGGCCAACTGTACAACTTAGAATTCTCTATTAATTTCCATGTAGGATACATTATTAAAGGATACATAACATAAATGTATTAATTTGAAGCATACACATAATTAATAAACCTTGATGAAGACTGTAGCAGTTGTTTAGAACTTAGTTGAATGAAAAGTGTTTTCAGGGAGGAGTGTCTTATTATGGAATTTGTTTAGAATTATCCATACATGGGAATACAGTAATAAAAAGAGCAATGGTTTTATATTGTATTAAATTGTCTACAAACAATGTATCTGCCTTATTGCCTGCACCAGGTCAGATGGCTTCTACCACACCACCCTTCGGATGCCACTCTTTTGGGACCATGGAAATACTTATATATAATGGTTTTTTTTTTGTTTGTTTGTTTTGTTTTGTTTTGAGTTGGAGTCTCACACTATTGCCTGGGCTGCCATGCTGGCATGCAATGGCATGATCTTGGCTTATTGCAATCTCTGCCTCCCGGGTTCACTTGATTCTCCTGTCTCAGCCTCCTGACTAGCTGGGATTACAGGTGCACATCACAACATCCAGCTAATTTTTTTGTATTTTTAGTAGAGATGGGTTTTCACTATGTTGACCAGACTGGTGTCGAACTCCTGACATCAGGACCTGCCCCGCTGGCCTCCCAAAATGCTGGGATTACAGGTGTGAACCACTGTGCCCAGCCTCAATTATATTTTAATACAGACCATTAATAATTTTTTTCTAAACTGATACCAATTGTTAATTAATGTCTTATGAAACATTGTTCTGCTTTTCTGTTGGAAGCTTTATGTGGCAGCATTGTTCCTATTTTCTTCCCATCACTGTCTTTATACTACCATGCCTTTTGCTGAGAGCACTCTCCCTAGGCTGGCATTCGGACCTGCCCGAGTACTGTCCCTCACATGGGCATGCAAAGGGGAACAGCTCCCACTTCTTAGAACCAGTTTGTCCCACCATGATGTATAGGAAATAATAAGCTGATAAAAGACATCATAAAGAAGCTGTTGCATTTCCATTTCAAAATTATACTTTGTATTTTAGTAGATTTTTAGCTTTAAGCCTTACTTCAGCTTCTTCCAGTTTAGACATGTAAGCCTGAAGTCAGCTTATGTCCTCATTTGCACAGTTTATAGATGACTAAAAACTTTCTCCTCCTAAAGCTTCAGAAATTCTCAAAGACTTTTGATCACTTCTGTTTTCATGCTTTTATGCCTGCTATTGGTCGATTACACTAACTCTTTTTTGATTCTCACATAAAAAATAAAAGGTGGGGGAGGAATGAAAGAAGGAAGGGAAGGAGGGAGGGAGAATACAGAAAGAGATAAATCAAAAAGCATTTTTTCATAGAGATTAAATACAAGCACAGGAAAGACTTATATTCACACCCCACTGTGTGTAGCATTAAGAACCAATCTTTTATGTGCCTATTATCTCTAGTCACAGGAGCACTTACATCTCCCATATGATTCCTATCTCATTCCTACAGTATATTTTTAGGATACCTTCTCCAACTTTCCATACACTTTAAGAAGCAGTATAATCTTTATCCTGTCTTATATGTTGAAGTTTCATCTTCTTTTATTCTAACTTCTCATCAAGACATATATTCTTAGAAAGTCACTTCACTTTCTGAAAGCCATTCTGGATAGTAAAGATGGCTTTACAACTTCATATATATGCAGAACATTTTAATCAGCATGAATAATAAAGAAGCATTAATAGACTGATACCCTTTATCCTGTCTCATATGTGGAAATTTTATTGTCTTTCATTCTAAGTTCTCATCAAGACATATATTCTTAGACACTCGCTTCCCTTCTAAAAGCCATTCTGGGTAGTAAAAATGACTTTACAACTTCGTATATATGTAGAACATTTTAATCAGCATGAATAATAAAGAAGCATTAATAGATTGCAGTGGACCACATTCTAATCTCTAAATTGATTAAACTTCATTCAGAAGGCAAAATAGTGGATATTTTTTGCTTTATAGCAAGTTGCCTGACCAATTTAATCTGGGTTTGAGGATATTTTATAAAGAAGATAAAATGTATTATGTATATACTTTCCAGTCAGACTTTAAACTCTCACTATGAATGAAACCAGTAATTTTCAACCAAATTTTTGACATAGGCCAAGAAAAGACTATATAAATATCAATATAATTAGGTGTAGATGATACTCAAAGCTAATACAATTTGATGATTTAATATAGTAGAAATAGTACGGATATCAGAAGAGTGACTCACAAGAACTGAGATACAACCACACTATAATGTTATGTATAACTTTATGTCTGACATGGAAGAGCTTCAGACTTTATCCATTCATGGAAAAACTGAAAGTTTTTAGATAGTGATTACGGAGTTTAAAAAGTGAAAATATTAGTAATGACAAAAACTGTGATTACTTTGCACCAATATAATATTAAGTTGATTACCTTTAAACAGAAGAGAAATGAGTGAGTAGTTTCACTGAAAAACATATGACCTCATTCAGTAGACTCATTCAACATCCTTTGTCTTCGCTAGAGCTAGAAATTAAGTCTCCCTAAATTATTCCAAGGAAGGAAGGATTTAAAATTATTAAGCCCATGAGATATCTCTATCTAAACCATATTATAAAATCTTTTTTGCTTTCTCTAAATTTTGGCCAAATGTTCAGTTTTATTAAAACAATCTGTGGAGTCAAAGAATACAGAGAGGGGTTATAATCTTTTTTTAAATTTAGAAAAGTAAACTTAATAGGACTTTTTTTTTCTACTTTTGAGTATTTACATGATTTCAAACAACAGATTGATAAAAGAAATAGAAGTTTTAGATAACAACAATCTATGTTTTTCTCCTCAGACTTTAGTGTAGCTTTTAACAAACATAACTATGACAATCCAACTTAACATCTGCTTATATTGACAAGATAATTATAATGCACATTATCATAATAGTGTTTGGGGATTATCAGTCATTTTTATTATTTCACAAACATCCAGATTATTTGGCTTAACTGACACGTTGGGTTTGCCCTGTCACATATGTTTTTTGTGTTTAACAGCATATTTTTAAATAAAATACATATTTATCTACAGAATTCTCCAGTTGTCAGTGGGTAAAATTTGGAAATGGCCATTTATAAAGCATTCTGGCAATTTAATTTAGGGAAATTTTTCTTTTGAATTTAGGAAAGGCTACCCTAATATCTTCATCTTTTTTCCCCAGTGGTTCAATGATTGGATTGAGAGATATTTTCAACCTTTTATAAGACTTCTAATTTGTATTCCAAACATCTGCAGTTTTTCAGTAGTAAAAAATTCATTAACGTTTTATGATGCTAACACTGAAAATGTCGTAGTTGTTTTCTCCTAGAAAATACTTATGTACACCTTTGTTGATGTACATATGACAAATGTACACACATGCATTTTTGGTTGTTGTGTTGCTACTGGGAGAGCAAATTTTTAAATTCAAATGGATAGTCAAACCCCTTTCAGTATACTTGCTCTTTACCTGTATTATGGTCACATAGAGAAAATGATGAATTATATATGTCACAAGGAATGAATATCATCTTTTGAATTTTTATGAATGTTTGATTTTTTTTAATTTGGAAACTTTCTTATGAAATAAGCTGCTAAAAAATAGCTGTTATATTACAGAATTCTTTAAGTAGATTTGTGATTCATCTATTATTCTTCCATTTTCCAATCTTGTTATCTATCTCTTCAAGTCAAATGAGAAAATTTTTGGTTGCTAATATGCAATGTGACTCATAAATGAAGAGGGGTACTCTTTCCCATAAAAACTATTTTACTCTTTTTTTGGAAATATCAACAACCCTGGCCCTATTACATGCTCATTTGAATGAGAAAAAAAAATGTGTTTTTGTATTTGAGGAATTTTAAATTCTTTGTGTTGGTGGCATTGCAGTAATAAGTGGATTTTAGTAGTTCCAGTGATATGTGTATTTGAGAGCAGAGACCTTCCCTGTCTAACTCATCATTGACTCCCTAGGGCCTGACATCATGCCTGATCCATGACTGACATAAAAATAGATCTGGTAAATCAATCTATTAATCAAAATGCACAATTCAATAACCTTTGTTACCATTAACACAATCTATATGCATATACTCTACAAATGTGTGAGATTTTATTGTTACCACAAATTCTTTAAGAATGCTTAATGTTAAATTAATTTCATCTGCTATCATCTAAAATATTTTTCTGTATAGATTATCATTTTTTCAAAAAACTTAAGTACAAGGGAAAATACTTCATTGTATACATATTTTAAACATCTGATGGTTTATAGTTCGTCAAGTTCATAAAGTACCTCATAATGAATTTTGTTGTATATTACTTTTGAACTGAATATGAGAGATGGGACAAATCTGTGCTGATTCCATAATATATATACTAGAAGCACTTTAACTTTTTTTTTTTTAGTTTTGCTTTTTGTTCATCATTTATCTTTCCAAAAAAGGGTCAGTGGAAAAAATCTGTGCTGCACAAATCTGTGCTGATTCCATAATATATATACTAGAAGTACTTTAATTTCTTTTTTAGTTTTGCTTATTTGTTCATCATTTATCTTTCCGAAAAAGGGTCAGTAGAAAAAAGTGTTCCTGTTGCTAATTTTTGTGTGTTTTCTTTTGAAGTCCCTCTAGATTCACTGTGTATGTTTTGATTGAATTGAAACTTACTCAGTTGACAATACTTGATGGATATTGACAAAACAGCAGTTACTAATAGCTCAGCATTTATTTATATCTATGTTAATAATATCATGGTTATTTATTGATAGATCTTTACTATGTGCTGGCATTCAATGTATGTCTTCTCATTTCATGATGACCTCAACTCCCTGAGATATAGGTACTTTATTATTTTCATTTGATAGAGGAATTAACAGGGTCACACACTCAGTAAACTGTGGCATTGGGATTTGAACACTAGAAGTCTGAGTCCAGAGCCTGTAGGCTCTTAGTTACTATGCTATTCTGTGTCTCAATAAATTATTAGCAAATTTATTATCTGGCATACTCAATATATCTCTATCATGATTGATTACTATTCATTAGGGTGAATATTCCTTCTAGTGGATTTGTATTCTATGTAAATATTGATTGAGGATGAACCCTAAATGAAAGGAGTTTAAAGTGCATTATCTCTTCTGACAGGCAATAACATTATAACAAATTGGGATTTTAATCAATAATATATGTTTAAACATGACATTAATTTATTTGTTAATAGTTATCCTTCCTTCATGGATTTTACCCTCAAATTGGCTCCTAAATTTATCCCTCTATGTGATATGTGGTGAGAGCATACAGTGTATACCTTCAGTTTTCTTTCTAAACATTCATTTAATAATTCATGTAGTCAACATGTAGACGTTAAGTAGATTTGTTATTTTTTCATACTCTTTTCATACTCTTAAAGTAGGAAAGGAATGTAGAAATGAAATATGAAAAAATGTTGTGTAGGGGCTTTGGAAAAAAGAAATGCTATTCTGAGAATAAATAGATTTCAAAGAACCTCTTCTCCCTATTTAAATGTAGTACAAGAGTAAAGAGAAAATTATAATCATCCTCACATGAAAAAACAAATGGAACAAAAAAGCATCAATAATGTGTATATCTAAACACATTTCTCAAAGTAAACTGATTGGGGATAGCATGATTGCCAATGACTCATTTGTGCTCTCAGTGGTTTCTCCTTATATGGAATATATCTATATTTTTTGCAACAGATTTGTCCAAAGCATTTATCAAACCCAACTGCTTGGTCTTAATAAATATAAAAGAACATTTCTAGGAAAAGGCCTAAGATTGCCTTCTGGGGCTTTATAATGTAATGCAAACACTTGGATGAGCCTAGTCAACTGTCCTAATGTGAAACAAATAAGAAAATACAATTCAGACTCTAGTTGCCCTATTAAATGATTTAAATGCCACAATGGTTAAGATATAAAAGGGAAAAGTACTGAATTCTGACCCAAATATTAGGGTTAGCTAATAATTTTCTTTAAATTCTATAAGGGAAGGTTAATATGCAAAGTTTTAAGATTATATGAACTTAAAGATTATATGAAGGAGTGGTTCCTCTTTTATTATTTAGGACTAATAATTATTGTTGAGTTCTTTACCGGTGCTTGATACAATTTAAAGCACCCTTTCCTTGTTAATTAATCTAATCTCTGTAATTATCCTTGAGATAGAAGCTGATATTATGTGAATCTTACAGATGTGAAAATTTTGTCAAAAGAAGATAACTTACTTTGAATTATTAAGTTATTGAGGCAGTCAAATGTGACTGCATATCTCAGTCACTAGGGAACAGTGGGAGATTGGCAAAGTAAATAACTTTTAATTGATACAATACCTGCAGGAACAACAAAGAGAGCTTTCTTTGGAATTCCTTAGGGTCCTACTAAGAAAATAGTACAGCTAACTTTGGATATTGGAATCAGTTGGATGTTGGAAGCATGTTTATGAATAAATGTTTCTACTTCCTATCTCAGTGACAAGTTCAACTTCATGTGCCACCTGAAGGCTATTGACTAGGAATGCATTTTAAGCCATCGCTAATTCTAATAACAGCTTTCCATATTTTAAAACCATTTTTTTTCCAAAATGAATATTGTTTTGCCACCTCTAGCTCTCTTCTTCTTTCCTTTATTTTCATTTATTTCCCTTCTACTTTTACTATTCTGTTCTTTCTAACATCAAAGCAAAAGAATAAATTGTATAACAATCCATCTGTAGACAATAAAAATGCAGTGTTTATATCTTGGTTTAAAAGGCTTAAAGCAACAGCAAACAATTAAGAAGTAGCTATTTTTAGACCTAACACATCAGTCTTTTCTCCCAGAGGCAACCTCATTAAGTATTGATTCAATATCATGACAACATTGGTGTTCCATTTATTCTCTTTGAAAGAATCCAGAGATATGATCATGGTTTGTGTAACCAGTATTCTTAGAAAAATAAAACAGATTAGTTCCTTCATCTACCTAGATTTTCAACACAGAAATCCATGTTAAGTAGAAGAGAGACGGTTTTTAGACATAAACTTGCTGTTATGCCTAAAATTTGACAAAATGAAGATTGTCAAAATATAAAAAGAAAACACCATATGCTTTCCATTGCTGCCATGGCAGAAGAAAGAATATGTGAGAGTGAAATTTAAAGTTGTCATGGGCAGAGTGAAAATATTTACACCAAAATTTCGTATAGGATGCCACCCCCTGCCCTAAGCTGATCTTTTATTATGATAATTTAACATATGTCTCATTTCATAATACTAGTGATTCTACTTTGCTTAAGTGTTCATACCAATTACAGTAACATCAGAAAGTCTCACTTTGTAATGTGAAAGATACCCTTGAGAGTACAGAATATTAATTTTCGAACAAGCTTTTACATTCTTCAATGGGGAGTAAATTTCTGGGTGATGTTTCATAATTGTACCTGTGTACAGCTATCTTTAGTAACAAGGCATCACACTTAATTAAATATTTTTTAAAACTCAAGGAGAGAGAAACACACCACTTTGGAAATTAATTTTCTAGACCTATAGCAGGTATTTTATTTACCTTAAGACATTAACAAAAAGGTAATTCAAATAAAATTTAATGCATAATTTAGAATTTTTTTCATTAAAGACAAAATATCAAATTCTCTACTTGCCATTGGTTTAGTTTTAAATAAATACAATGCTTTTTTTTCCTCAGTCCAAGGCACAGGTGACTTACTACACAAAGAATATATTTTATCTTAAGTAATTGATGTGTCTTTATATATTTTTAATGTGAATTCTACCTTTCATTGTCTTTTCCTAGATTTTGCTCATGTTATTTTCTCATGTTTCCTTGTCAACAATTTTCTCTCTTGGATCATTATCATTGAGAGAGGAGGGTAGTGGGGATTATATCTCTCTCACAATGGGTCCATTTGTTTTGCTTGAGAAAATACTTTGAAATATCTGTTTTCTCATCTCACATTCACTCTCGAAACCACTGTAATCAAGCATCATCCCTCATCCCTCCTCTGGAAACTCTAGTCACACTCTAGTCATTGTCAAACCCAGTGGATAATTGTTCATATGTTAATCTTGAGAAAGCATTTGACAGAACTGTTCACTTCTTTTTTCTTCAAGCACTTTCTTCCCTTGGTCTCTAGTTCTCTTTTTCTTCTTTTCTACTATTTCTTCAATATTACTCCATCTTAGTCTCCATTACTGGGTCTTCCTCATCTTTCTAACATTGAGATTTGTAGTGCTTCAAATCTCAGGGCTTGGGAATCAATTCTGAGACCTCTCCTCTCTTATTTTATTTTATTTTTTAATTGACAATTTAAAATTATATATATTCAAGATGTACAATGTTGATATGCAGGTGCATTATGAAATGGTCACCACAATCAAATCAGTTGACACATTCACTATCACAAGTAATTCCTATTTTCTTACAATGGAATATTATTCAACTATAAAAAGAAAGAAATCCTGTCATTTGTGATATGATTGAACCCAGAGGATATTAAGTAAAATAAGCCAGATACAGAGTGACATATACTGTATAATCTCACTTATTTATGAAATCTAAAAAAGGCAAACTCATCGAAGCAGAGAGTAGAACAGTGGTTGCCAGGGGCAGGGGGTATGAAAAATAGGGAAATGCTGGTCAAAATGTACAAACTTTTAATTATAGGAAGAATAAGTTCTAGAGATCTAATGTACGTTGACTATAATTAGTAGTACTTGAAATATTCTGAGAATAGATGTTGATACCTCTTCTCCTCTATTTACACTAACTTCCTAGTTAACCACATCTATCTCCATCAGGTTATATAACATATATACTCTGATTATGGCTAAATTCTGATTTTTAGCACCACACTTGCTGCTGAAATTAAGACTTGGGTTTTCAACTCCTTATTGAAATCTTCACTGGGTATCTCACAGGAATTTCACAGTTAATGCATCCAAGGCCAAACACTTCATTTTTTCCTCCCAAATCTCTTTCTCCTCAAGTTTTCTCCAATTTAGTGAACATTACCATTAGTTCACCATTTTCTGAGGACAAAAGTCTTGCCACCTTCCTTCATTCTTGTTCTTTTTTCTTTTATATATCATATGCAAACTATTAGAAATTCTACTAGCTATACCTTCAAAATAGAGCTGAAGTCTTACCACTTCTAATCCCTACCACCAAGACCATAGCATAAACTACTTTCATCTTTTACATGCTTTCATTAAATTACTTTCATCTTTTACATGCTTTCATTGCATTGCTTTTATTTTTTTTATATCTTTTTAATTCAATAGGTTCTAGCTTATCTCCCTGCTTTAAGTGTTACTTCACTGAAGTCTGTTTATCACACACCAATTGGAGATGTTTTTAAAAAACAAACTCATACCACTCTCTTACTCTTAACTTTCCAGTGATTTCCATCTCACTTATAATTTAACCCTAAATTTTTGTTATGGCCTATGTGGTCCAGCCCCTGGATAGCTCTCATAACTTATTTTCCATTACTCTGCTCCTTATTGACTTAATTCAAGCCACCTTCGTCTTTGTGTTGTTTCTGAAAATTCTAAACATGATGACATCGGAGGCTCTTTGCTTTTTGACGATGTTGAAATGGAGAACTCTCCTTGTAGATACTTGCATAGCTTAACTCTCACTTCATTCTTGCCTTTGCTAAAGTGATAACACCCCAAAGAACATTCTCGGACCACCCTGTCTTAAGTGGTAGCTCTCCTTACTCTATCCCTTTATTCTGACTTATTTTTTTCTTTAAAGTTTTAATCAAGTACCTAATATTATATTTTATGTAATTCAGTTTCTTATTTTGTTGTTCTCACCTTTTTTTTTTTTTGCCTGGAGGGTAAATCCCTTGAAGGCAATTTTCCTGTTTTGATCAATGCTGAATCTCCAGAACCTAGAACATAGGAAGTGCTCAGTTCACATATGTTGAATGAACTATTATTATCACTTACATATCCCTCCTCCTTTTCTATCCTAGAATATTTCCTAGAAAATATCCCATATATTTTTTAGAAGATATTAAGATATTTTCTGATTATACCCTACTTACTTTCTATGAACTTTAATAATTGTGTTTTTTCATTTTAACATAAAATACTTCGATTTGATGTTCTCCTTTTGCTTGTGACAAGTTTAGCCTTTTCGGAGTTCAAAGACTAATATACAATTCACTGTTTTCATTTTCTGCCTACCTTCCTACCACCTAAATGACTTGTGGAAAATCAGAATTATATGTAAAAATAGTCTCTCTGTCACATTTAAATCTATGATACATAATTGAACATGTAATCATATTTTCAAAATGTTCAATTTGTAGTTATTGAAATACACATTTAAGAATTTTTTGGGGGGGTAAGAGAAATCATGAAAAACCCAATATACCTCAGATAACACATGCATAAAGAACCATTTGCCTTTAGACTTTTTTGCTCACATCAATCTTTCTTGCAATAATGGCTTTGAATATTTCTTAAAGTGGTGATAAAATTAAGACAACTTATATGGAAGAAAAATATCACGTATTGAGAAAGAACCAGAAATAGAAGTGTGGTTGAATATTTTACTCCTGTACTTGCATTAGAAAAAAGCTACTTTACTATACAGACTATAAGAAATTAGAATAGGTTGTCAAGGAAAATTACATTTTTATCTCAAGATATTTTTGAGAAAAATGCATACTTACTTTTTGGGATGGTTTAGGTGATTGGATGTAAGAGGATGAACTAAATGGATCTTATTTTTTTTTTCCTCTCCATTGACTCTCCGTGTTTGTAATCCTATGGCCATATCTACTTGAAAAGGGAAATATTATAGAAACTTTATTTGCCAGATCCAAGGTATTAGTGTGGAAGGTTTACACAGGATTTGTAAGAGAAACCTGATGATTGTATTTGAAGGATACATTATTTCCTCATGATGGAGGAAAGAAACATGTATTAATCACACTCTTTCTGTTTGACTTGCATTTGGAAGATCATGCATTGTCACTCTGAAAAAAAAGAAAAAAAGAAACAAAGAAAACAAATGATCAAAACAGACAAAAAGAGAGAAATTCCTTGGAGGGAGTGGGAAGACTGGAGTCTTTAGCTGAAGTGTAAATGCTTTTGCCATTTGGGAATTTTTAAAAGGCTGCTTTGTCTTCCAAGACAAGTTTCCTAACTCAACTAATTTTGGAAATTATATATTTAGAAATTATTGACCCTAAATGATAGAATAGCAGTTAACATTGATGAATGCTTATTATATACCAGGTATTTCACACCAATTTTATGAGGTAGGGGTCATTATATTCCCATTTTACAGATGAAGAAATTAAGACATAGGGAGGGAGGTTAAGCAACTTGCTCAAGAGCTCACATTTCTTAAGTGGTGATTTTTAGTTATAATTCAAGCAATCTAGCCTGAAAGCCCCTTTTTTAAACCACTTGACTCATATGTTAATGTAAGTAGCAAATACTTTGTGCAGAATCAATTTGGATTTTAAAAAGTGGAATCAGTAATGGAAAGTGTAGTGATATGCTATCCAGAGAAATGTGTTAAATATCATATTTAAATGTTAAGGAAAGCAGTCTCAGGTTATTTAAAGTTTAGGATGTTTAATAATAAGCACGTATATGACATTAAGGGAGTAGAATCACTTCCCTTTGCAAATATACAAATAGGTACACAACTGGAAATTATGGGCACTCATAAATACTTCTGGTGGGATGTAGAAAGATGAAACGTAGTTCATTTCTGTTCTTCACCTCCCTTCTCCCCAGATATGTGAATTAGCTAAACCTTTTTCTAGTGTCCTGCTTTTAAAAAACATCTTTATTGAGATGTTATCTTCATATCATAAAACTCACCCACTTAATATAATTTTTCTAGTTTATAGAAAGAACTGTGCAACCATCACCATAATTTGTTTCACTTATATATTCTGAATGTACAGAATGCTCAGTATTTGAACTCCTAGTTCAAGTCCTCATATTTTGAATATTTAGATATTCCCTTGAACTTAAACATCAAAATGAGTTAGAGAAATATCATAGTAATACATTTGCGACAATGAACCATGACTCGTCTTTCCTATTAGCATCTGATTTCCTAATAGTATCTTATTTCATTTTGGGTTACCTTCCCTCAGTTTCCTAAAACAGCATTTTATACACAATAGGCAACTCAAAATATATTTTGTTTAATGAAAAGGTGGAAAGGAATTCATGAACTGGAAGGAAGTTAGGAAGCCACAACTTAATATATATTCCTATTGAAGAATGAGTCCGTCTATTAAAATCATCAGCCTGGAGGCAGGAGAATTGCCTGAACCCAGGAGGCAGAGGTTGTGGTGAGCCGAGATCGCGCCATTGCACTCCAGCCTGGGTAACAAAGAGCGAAACTCCGTCTCAAAAAAAAAAAAAAAAAAAAAAAAATCATCAGCCTGTCTAGGTACTTGGCTCTCATATTAATAAAATGGGAATTCAAGTCAATGGATCAAGACTTGTGTCCAGACAGTGGGATGCTTTTTCTTTCGTAGAGGTAAAGAGGAAAGGCAAGGGCCTTATCTATTACTTTCAACTCATTTTTAAAACTTGGATTATGGCTGCCTTGCATCCTCATTCTTTTACTCTTTAAGCAGAGAGCAGCTGGCACTGATGACATCAATGTGCCTATTAAGCAGTAGTACAAAAGGCTTGTTAAAAACGGAAAGACATCTAACTAGAAGTGACTGTAACTACAAGTACTATATTAAGGTTGTAGTCTCAATAGGGACATGGAGAAAAATAATTAGAAAGAAAAGCATTGTCATTGTGTTAGCTTTGAGGGGATGTTTTTCTATGTATAATTAAACTGTTTAATTAAATATGCATGGTCTGAAGACAATGCCCTAAGGGACAGTCCTAGACAGGCTACGCCCTTGAGCCTTGAGAGAATATTTCAATTTTTTAAGTAAGACCTCAAAAGGACCTAGTTTATATTTTTGATTAACTTATCCAAAGTGAATTTCTAAATAATTTTAATTTAAAAAAATATTTTAAATTTCCCACATATTTTAATTTTCTCTGTTGTCAATCAATATATATTTCTGGGTCACATTTAAAATTTATATTTTAACATTTTATTGAAGTATAAAATACGTACATTAAACTGATGGATTTTCACAAAGTGAACATTTTCATGTATCTATAACCCAAATTAAAGAACAGGCATTAACAGCACCTGAAAACTCCTCTTTTTCTCCCCTACATGCTTCAATCTTCCCCTAAGGGTAATAACTTCACATTTTCTATAATGATAGTTTTTGTTTAAAATTTTATATAAATTAAATCTTAGAGTATTTACCTTTTTTTGCATCGAACTTCTTTCTTTTAACATTATTTTAGGGACATTCATTCATATTATTCCATGTATTTATAGAAGCTTCTCATTGCTACCTAGTATTCCATTGTGTGAATATACCACAGTTTATACATTTTACCATTGATGGGCAATGTGTTTCAAGCTAGAGACACAAAAAGTGTCATTATAAACATTCTAGTTTCTCTATTGGTAAATGCATTCCCTGTTGGTGTATGCTGAAAAAAGAAACTGTTACGTTATAGAGGATATTCGTTTTCTATTGCTCCTGTAACACATTACCACATATTCAGTGGCTTCAAACAATATAAATTTATTATCTTAACAGTTCTGGAAGTCAGCAATCTAAAATGGGTTGTCAGGGCTGCCTTCCTCCTTGGAATTCTTGACTTTTCCAGCTTCCAGGGGCCGCCTGCATTCTTTGGCTCATGACGTCTTACTCAAAGCATTCTGACCTCTGCTTCCATCTTCTCTTCTCCTCACTAACTGTTCCTTCTGCCTCATGCTTACAAAGTTCCTTGAGATTGCACTAGGCTCACTAGATTATCCAGGATAAGTACCCTATTTCAATATCCTTAACTTAATCACATTAGCAAAATCTCTTATTTTCCAAAGAAGTTGTATCAGTTCACATTCCCACCAGTGGTATATGAAAGTTCCTTCCATATCCCCACCAACTGGTGGAATAATGTAGCACCTTTCGTATATTTACTATATGTTTGGATACCTTTTTTCTTGAAGTATCTCTTTAAGTCATTAGTCAATTTTCTATAAGCTTTGTATATTTAACATTTTTAGAAATATTTACATATATCAAATACAAATTATTTGTCATATACATGAATTGAGAGCATCTCCTACTCTGTGAGTTGTTTTTTCATGCTCGCTCATTTTCCTTTGATGAACAGAATCCCTTATTTTAACATAGTTGATATGGTTTGGCTGTGTCCCCACACAAATCTCATCTTGAATTGTAGCTCCGATAATTCCTACATGTCGTGGGGGTATCTGGTGGGAGGTAATTGAATAATAGGGATGGGTCTTTCTGCTGTTCTTGTGGTAGTGTGCAAGTCTCATGAGATCTGATGGTTTTAAAAATGCCAGTTCCCCTGCACATGGTCTCTTGCCTGCCACCATGAAAGACCTGCCTTTGCTTTTCCTTTGCCTTCTACCATGGATTGTGAGGCTTCCCAAGCCATGTGGAATTGTGAGTCCATTAAATCGCTTCCTTTATAAATTATCTAGTCTCAGGTATGTCTTTATTAGCAGTGTGAGAACAGACAAATACAATGGTGAAATATTAATTTATAATTTTTGTTCTTTTATAATGAACACTTTCCTGTGTGTCCTGTTTAAGATATATTTGCTAATGTCAAAGTAATAGAGATGTTATCTTATGTTGTTACTAAAATATTCATTGTTTCTTTTCTATTTAGATCTGGAATTCATCTATAATGAATTTTTATGTGTAATATCAGGCAGGGATACAAGATTATTTTTTATATGGATATTCAATTGAACTATTTTTTCTAAATGGTAAAATTCTAGATTAAAAGACTCATTTTCTTCTAAATAAAGAAAAAAAAAAAGACCCTAAACATTGAAATTGAATTACTGACATAGGGTTGTGAAAAGGATTGGTATAAAAAGTTTTTTCTACTAAGACAATAGCGATCTGTGAAATATTTAAATATTAAAATGTTGCACTTGGAGACATGATTAAGATTAGTTGGACAACAGAAATTTTGGATAATATTTATCTTTTTTAAAAAATACTTAGATAATGTATGAGGAAACAAAAGAGAAAATGATCAGGTTTCAGAAACAAGAGTTTGAAAAAATTATAATTATTGAGACATGATATTGCTGGCTCCTTGAGGAAAGAATAAGATGGTTGGTGACTGAGAGATATTTCAGTCTTAGGGGCTTAGATGGGTTTTAGCAACCACAGAAGAACTCAAGGAAAGGCATAGATTCTGCTTAAGTTGAGATGTTGGAGCTACAAGTTCTCCATTAGCCAAGAAAGCCAGAAGAAAAATATGTTTACCATCATAGGCAAGGTGCATTTATGTTTGTTCCTGGGCACTGAGTATAGCAAGTAGAAAACAAACCAAAGTACTTCATATACTCATGTAAGTTTTGAAACTTGCATCCTCAATAAGAAAATTATTTCTGGGATATTGAAGCCCCTCAGACACTGGCATAGACAAGTATAAAATTGCTCAGGGTAGAGAGTGAATTTCCCTCAGCCGAATTATAAATAAAATGTTCTCACAAAAAAATAAGCACAGATAGATATATGCTTATAACACTTATGCCTCCAATCATGACTGAGTAAATGGTACCAGACTTTCCTCTGAGTATATTCAACTACATACTGCATAAAATATCCAAAGGCATTGGAACAGAGGCAGAGCATCTGAGACTTTTGAGATAGGGAAATACATGAGGTCACCCTGATAGTCACGCAGACTTTCTGAATGGCAGGGCTTTTCTTACCATAGTGCAGAGAAGAAAATCCTAAATTGAAAGGTTATCTTGTGAGGTTAAAAAGACATAGATCAGAATTGAGGGCTACAAAAGTGACTGAGATTTACATAAAAGAATGACAGAAAAGAAGTCTGTGAGAGTAAGGGTGTTGGAATAATAATTCTATGTTGGTATACAGCAAAGACCTTTGGCCAAGGGCTACACTGTGCACTTGCAGGTAAGACCCTATAAGACTTAGCAGAGATTGCTTCCTACATGCCTGAGAATCAGATGCAGTGCAAGGTATCATTGGCATTGTGACCTTAAGAACATGTTTTCGTGTCAGGAAACTGCGTTTGATCTTTGTCCTGAACCCATTACTTTCTTTGAAAATATTTTGCTGGATAGTGGTTAGGAATGAGAAACAGTTTTGTATCTGCATCTAGTAATTCCTAGCTTGGAAATGATTCCTTAAGATTGTGCTTAATAACTAAAGAGTTCATTTTTTAACTCATCTCTCTCTGAACATATTCTTATACACAGCTAAAAGAAACCAGTTAGTGTTTTCAATATTCTGCATGGAAATCTTAGCCAAATCTACAGATTCAGTAAATGTATCTTCTGTTTTCCTTATTGTTGCAGGTGACCGTGTTGCCACATTTTCTACCACATATAACACAGGTTGCCTTTTTTACTGTTTCTAATAAAATATCTTCACTGTCCTTCCACTGTGCAACAATAGTTTCCTCAAGCTCTTTGTCTTCTGCTCACTATCAGTACACATATTTTAGGGCTTGGATATAGCAGCACCCCACTTGCAGGACCAATTTCTGTTTTACCTACTTATTGATATGTAACAAAAATTCTAAAACTTACTGGCAAAATTAAAAAAAAATCATTTATTATCTCATGGAACCTCCATTTTGACCAAATAGTTATTCTGCCGATCTCACTTGGGATCTCTCATATGGCTGCAGTCAGTGGACAGCTAAGACTAAAAAAGCCGAGATGGCTTTACTCACATAGACTTTGGAGAATTGGAAAGGGCTAAAATAGAAAGGCTGGGATCTCTCTATATCCATTTGTGCTTGCCATGATGGTGGCTTCTTTATATGGTATCTGGATTCCAAGAGCAAGAAGATAGGAGAGGGAAAGTAAGCCCTCTTAAAGGCTAGGGCTAGAACTGGCATGGTGTCATTCCTGCATGTCCTATTGGATTCCTTTGGCAAAACCAGCCCAGATATAAAGAAGAGGACACAAACTCCACCATCAGTGAGATAAACACAAGAATATATAGATAATATATACATGTATATATCAAATACATATATATCATATATACATACATACAATGTAATACCACTCAGTCATGAAAGGTATGAAATAATGGCATTCACAACAACCTCAATAGAATTGGAGACCATTATTCTAAGTAAACTAACTCAGGAATGGAAATCCAAACATTTTATGTTCTCACTTACAAGTGGAAGCTAAGCTATGAGGATGCAAAGGCATAAGAATGATAGAATGGACTTTGGAGACTCTGGGAGAAAAGGTGAGTGAGAGTGAAGGATAAAACACATTAGGTATAGTGTACACTGCTTGGGTGATGAGTATGTCAGAATCTCAGAAATCACCACTAAAGAACTTATTCCTGTAACCAAACACCGCCTGTTTCCCAAAAACCTATGAAAATAAAAACATAATAACACAGAAACAGAAAAAAAGCATATGAAAAGTTCTATGCCTAATCATGATTTTTTTTAAATCCTGTTAGTAGATTGGAATAGAAAAGTTTCTTCTTAACTCAGTAAAGGTCACCTTCCAAGACCTATAAGATGCGTAATTCTTAATGGAGAAATGTTAGAGACATTCTATTTTAAAGGAAGAACAAAATAAGTAAGCCTATTAACATGAAAATTTATAGCTTTCACAAATACCAGTAATAAATAATTAGAAAATGTAACTTTAATATAAATATTATTTATAATAACAAAAAAGGTACCCCTGAATAAATCTAATAAAAGTTATATAGAGATTTTATGGGAAAAATATAAAATTTCAAAGACATAAAAAGACACAAAAAAGTTGAGAAATTTACCATGTTTATGTTTATAAAGACTCAAAAAGGATGTCAGTTCTTTATATTTTCATATATTAAAATTATTTTCAATCTACCAGTTGGTTTATGTTGTTTGAATTTGTCAAACAGATCCTTAAGGTTACATAAGAAACTGAAGGGACAAAAATAGCCAAGTCCTGAATTTTTATGACTATAAGAGAAAAATCACCCTACTAAATGGTAAGACTTACTAAAAGGTATGACAATTAACATATTTTGATATCTGTGAAGACATAAATATCTTGGTGGAAATGAAAAAAGAGCCCCAAAATAACTCTCTGTAGGAAGAATAGTAAGTGTTGTGAGTGGCATTATAATACAGTGGAGCAGAGGACAGACTTTTCCATAAATAATGATGGTAAAATTGGCTATCCATATGGAAAACTGAAATAAATGTAAAGAAGAAATCAAGAATATCTTCATGATCTTGAAATGTAAAATAATTTCTTAAATAACGATTTGAAAACACAACTTTGAAGGAAAAAAATGAAGAATGATACATTTGCATACCTGAAATTAAAGAAAAAACTCAAAATGACACAAGACACACTAAGAAAATAAAAAGCCAAGTTTTAAATTGGTGGAAATGTTTACATCCTATATAAATTAAATCCTATTTACTTCTCAGAATACATGAAGAAACCTCTGCAAACCAGTAAGAACAAAAAGCACAATTAAATAACAATGGGAAAAGGACATGAGCCAAGGACGCATCCAGAAAATTCACAAAAGAGAAAATCTGTTTAATAATATATAAAATGGTCATCAACTTTACTCACAGGGTAAAGCCAAGTCAAATCTAGGGAGAGAATTGTAAGTTTCATGGGTAAACAACATGGACTTCAGAAACAGACCGCCTGGGTGCAGATTCTGGTTCTATCTCTGACTACCTGAGTGACCTGAATCTGGGAAAGTGATTTTACATCTTTGGGTCTGTTCTTTCATCAGTAAAAAGGAGATAAAAATAATACTTTCCTCATATTATTAAGTGCTTTAGAACATATTAACTGTTTAGAATCATGCTTGACATCCCTAAGCCTAAGCAATTAGTATTAAAACAATGGGATTTCATTGGACTCTCATCAAATTGGCAAAAATCATTAACTCAGATAACACCATATATGGCAAGATACGAGGAAACAAAAATTACTGTGTTTCTGGTGAAAACATAACATCCTATTTGAAAAGCAATCTGACAATAGTAAAATTAGAGATGCACATACCATAATATTCACTTCTAGGAGTCTCTATTTCTAAGAGTGTAAAAATATTTCACCCATGAACAGAGCCATGCTGTTAGAGTTTTTTTTAAAAGAACAAATGATGTTGAATGATAAACCTGGCTACAAAAGATTTGTACAAAATTGACACCATTTATGTAATTTTAAGACAAAAAACATCAGTTCACATCATTTATAGATACCTGTACATGTAAGGGAATGATAGACACCAATTTCAGAATAGTGGTTACTTCTAGAGGGAATGAAGGGGAAAAAGATCTAAAAATAGGATAGCAAGAGTGGCTTTGGCTGTATCTGTAATACATTAGTAGAGAAAGAAGAGAAGGGGAAGGAGGAAGGCAGAGAGAGAGGGAGGAGGGGAAGAGGGCAGGAGGGGAAGGAAAGAGACAAAGGGAGAAGAAGACATGAAAGGAGAGAATATGACAAAAAATAATATATTTATAATTTATAGGTACTGTATATAGTTGGATGAAGATCACAAAGTTTCCAAAGTATGATCTGTGAACCCAATCTTCCCTGCCACCTGTTTGTGTAAATAAAATTTTATTGAATATAACCATGCTTATTTGTCATCTATGGCTGCTTTTACATTTTAATGGCAAAATTGAATAATTGTGACTGAGACCTTATGGCCTGCAAAGTCTAAATTATTTATTATCTTAATCTTTACTGGAAAAAATCCCAATGCTTGATACAGAGTAGAATATATACATTTCCTAAAAATGAAAATATTTTATAATTTTGAAAATATGCAGTAGAATGTAATGACTCATAAAGGAAATTGATTTTTTGAGTGATTTTATTTATTCAAAGTCTTTGTTAATAATAACTTGTTAACTTCCAATGTCTTTCAAAGGCAAAAGTCAGAAAACCATATTTAATCATGAGAAAGAATTCATTAACCTATATGTCTTTGTTGATAAGAAGTAACGAGGATTTGGTTTCTTATATTATAATTCATACCCCAAATAAAATTTAATGAAAGTCCTAGTTTTCTCACTGCAGCTCATAATCCTCAGGATCATTAAACCTTCTTCATTTACTCTGTTACCTCCTTCTGTAATCTAGTATTAGTTAACATTTCCATAATAGGTAATATTTATTTAGTTGAGACCTGAAAATGAGAGAGGATAGTGAATTAGGAAGATAGGCTAATTAGACCCTGACTGCAATGGCTCAAACACAAGATAATTTTTGTTTTTGTTTTTTCTCATTAAACAGTTTGAGGCAGGTACTCCAAAGGGGAGGAGGGAATCTGCTCCAGGTGGTTTTTCAAGAACCCAGGCTGATAGCAGCTTGGTCATAGTTTATATGTGCATTTGAGGTTCCTCTCTGTGTCACCATCCCAATGAACATTGATGGGCACTGTTTGGAGGCTTTTTGAAACAGGATTAGATTATGGCACAGATAACATTTGCTCCCATTTCATTGGAGATAATTCAGTCATATAGTCACATCCAATTGCAAGTCCATTTGAGAAATGAGATATTGATTCACGCTTGTGCAACCACACGCACAGCTATTATGGAGAAGAGACACCCCAGACAGGAAGAAGAAGGCAGAAAGGGTAATATTTTAAGAGACTAGAAAGAAGAGTAAAGTAGGCCAGTAAGTTTTTCTTTATTTCTTTTTTTTTTTTTTTTTGATATGTTGGGGCAGGATGGAGGTTAGATAATAATGTTTAGAGGTTGAGAGTAGAATTATTGGTGAAGCACAGGAAGAAATGAACCTAGAGAATACCACAAGTTGCCCATTGTGGAGATTGCCAGAAAAAAAAATACAGGATTTCTGATTAACTTTGAATTTCAGGTAAATTGTAACTATTTTTTTGCAGTATGAGTATTTCCTAAACAATAATTTTCTTTAATAACTTTAGTAATGCTAGATATTATTAAATTGTTTCAGGTCTTACTAAAAAGGTTACACTCATTCAGGTGGGTAATATTGATGAAAGGTTTTGAAAATGCATGTGAAATTTATGGCCATATGAATGTTAAAAAAGCCATCCTGAAAGCACAAATAAACATAGATTTTACCAGTCTAATATCAGAGGCAGGAAGAAATAAACAGTTAAAGAACTATTGTATCTCTGCAAGATTCTAATTTCAATTATTTTGGATATATAACAAGAAATGAGATTGATGGATCATATAGTATTTCTATTTTTAATTTTTTGAGGAACTGTCATATTCATTGCAGCTTTATTCAAGATTGCCAGGGAAACAATCTAAATGTCCACTGATTGATGAATGGATGAAAATGTGAGATATATATGCATATATACATACATATATATATATATATATATATAAAACACCAACTTTATACCTATTCTTTCAGCTCTTGGCAACCACCATTCTACCCTCTGTTTCTGTGAGTTTGACTATTTTAGGTATCTCATATAAGTGGAATCATGTAATATCAGTTCTTCTATGACAGGTTTACTTCACTTAGCATGATGTCCTCCAAGATCATTCATATTGTCATATTGTAGCATATGGAAAAATTTCTTTAATTTTTAAGGCTGAATAATATTCATCTATATATGAATCATATATATGAATATGATTCATATATTTGATTATCATATATATGAATATGATTCATATATATATATAATTGAATATTATTCAGCCTTAAAAATTCAGGAAATTTTAGGACATTATGCTATGAAGTAAGCCTGTCATAGAGGAACTGATACTGCATGATTCCACTTACGTGAGATAACCTAAAATAATCAAACTCACAGAAACAGAGGGTAGAATGGTGGTTGCCAAGAGCTGGAAGAATAGGTATAAAGTTGGTGTTCAATGGGTACACTGTTTCAGTTATACAAGATAAATAAATTCTAGAGATCTGCTTATTGACATTGTGCCTATAGTTAACAATACTGTATTGTGCACTTAAAAATTGTTAACAGGATAGATCTCATGTTAAATGTTCTATACACACACTCTCACACACACACAATAATTGTAAAAGCCCAGTAAAGAGGTTTTAGTGGGGGAAATGAACAGTGGCAAAAACAGTGTTGATAGTGGAAAATAAAAATAATTAGGAAATAATTCAAAGCTAGAACTATTAGGAGTGATTAATTGCATGGGGAAAAACATGGATCACTAAAAATGGTTGTAAGATAATTTTTTTCCTTTTGGAACAAAATTGATGCCATAAACAGAGATAAGGAATACAGAAATCAAAAGCAGATTTAGGCAGGTGAGAGGCAGAAGTATTGGAAGAAGCATAGAATGGTACATTTTGGACAGCTTGATTTCAGTGATTTGTGATCCACTCAGGTGGTGACAGTGACCAGCTGGCAGGTGTAATGTCCAATTTTGGAATTCCTGTAAGATGTCTGGACTATGGATATAAATTGGAAATGAACACTCTACAAATAATACTACAAATGGTAGGAGTTGTCTAGTTAAAACAGAACAAAATCATATGACACAATTCTGTGGAACATCATTATTTAAGGACAGGTAGAGTAAGAAGATCCAGTTATGGGCAGAATGGAATAGCAAAGAAGACAAGAACATAGAACAGAAGATTTCAGGAAGACCAGATATGTGCTCTACATCTCAAAGGCTGCAGGGAAAGAGGAAAAGGTTGAGGAATAGCTGCTGGATTTGGCAGTAGTCTTCATAGTTGATTTTATTAAGAGTATTTTCAGGGAAGGTGTGGAGGTGAAAGTAGGGGAATGAAATATGACATATGATTGAGAATGAATGTGGCATGAGGAATTAAAGGCATCAAGGATTGATGGCTTTTTAAGGAAGCTTATAAAGGAAAATTGAGAAAGAGGAAAAACGGGCTAGAAAGTGAATCCCAATCAAAGAAAAGTTTTTTTAATTTTCAGAATAGGAGAAAATTAAGCCTACTTTCTCTGAAAGAAGCCTAGATCCTTTCCTTTTTCCTGAAAGAGGATATTTGTAGGCAAAAATTTAGGAGAAATTAGATATGACCAATGGAGCACATTCCTTGAAGAAATGGAAAACAGTGGGTTAAAACCTGTGTATAGAAGGACTAATTGGAAACAAGAAGAGCGATACTTTATGCTCAGATAGAGAGAAATGTAGGCTAAAATGAGTTTAATTGATTGGAGAGTTAGAGTTCAAACCTAATGACTTCAATTCATTTTAAACTAGAAGATAGTCATTTGGCAGGAATTAAAAGCATTTGAGTTTGGCTTATTTTGAAGATTTTTTGCAAAAGTTTGGGTTAGATTTCTAGGCACTTTGAACTAATGGAATGTTAGGATAGATTAGAAGAATTGCCATGTAACAGAAATGAATACATTGTTCAGGCATCTTTAAACACTGGAATCTGTTATAACTCTAGCTCAGTAATTTTGGGGGCCAGTCATTATATTATTTTTTCCAATACCACTGCTAACTAAAAGGAGATTATGTTTTTTTTTTTTTTGCTTGTTTGTTTTATTGTTTACTATCACTATTTAAAGAAGCTATGAAATGCTAAAGTATCAGAAACCTATATAAAAAGCATTGAGAGTATTATACAGGTTATATATTTTGTTCTGAATCTCTAAATTATTCAAATTGTTTCAAGTTTTTCTGATCTGTCTAGAGGCATCTTAGTTTTAGAAAACCAATTTTAGAATGTTTCATAAGAGTAAGCTGATTTTTCTGCAATCAGTCTTCTACTTGATTTATTGCTTGATAGGAAAAAAATACTAAATATATTAAATTTACTGCTGGCATATGGTTATTGGAATATTGACATTTTAACACTAATTAGATTACACTTTTAATCTCATTTTCTTGATAGTCTCCTTTATCACTTTATTGGATTCTGAGAAAAATATTTTTTTCTACTTACAGCTTAAATTTTTCCCTGCAAATAAAATTAATGAAAAAAATTATATATCATTAATGCTTACTGTAGAAGCCAAAACACATATAAGAATCTATATGTATGTTAACACAGACAATGTGTATATTTGCTAGCTAAATATAAGATGAGACAGATTGCTAGCTGTCAGATCATTTTCTGAGGTTTACAAACATAATAGATGTATGTGTTTTGAAAGCTGCCGATTTTAGTCTCTTTTAAGTATGGTGCTTTTACCTTTTTTTTTCAGTCTTAGTGCTCTGGCTAATATTTTATATATTTTAAAATATCCTGAGGGCTATTAGATTCATTCTCTGTCTCTCTATTCCTTTTCTTACCCTAGAAAGAAAGCGGTCTTTAATATGTGCTGTTTTCATTATCCCGCCTATAAAGCTTATTTTTGGACGTGTTTTATAGAGTTTGAAAGTCACAGATCCAAAAAGTTGTACTTGTTTTTCCCTCATGTTAGATAATTGCTATAGGAAAGAGAGAATGGTTATGTTTATTTTATTCTTAAAAAAAAAAACTGTAAATAAAGTCTGTGCTAAAAATGTGTTCAGCAGTTGTAGACGCAAAAAGGTGTGATATCTTTTCTTACTCATCATTAAGGTTATCGCCAACACTCAAGTGTCAAGACAGATTAACAAGAGTAAAACAGAACAAATTCATTTAATCATGTGAGCCTTCAAAATGAAGACCGCCCCCCCCCCCATATACAGGGAACACTATTGAAACTATTGATTATTGAACACAAAGGGTATGAACTAATGCTAGTAGACTGAGGTGAGGAAACCAAGCAAGGGATGCCTATTTAGATTGTGCTAACCTACCCTGTGTTAGCCAGATAGACTCCATTTTGCTGAGAGCCAGATAGATTCCATCTTGACCTCCACCTCACCCCTCCTGCCACTCCTCCCTTAAGTGCATACCTGGGTTTTGCTACTGTGCTGGGTCACGCTGTACTTAGAACTATAGAAACATATAACCTTTGTAACCATAGCCTGCTTGGCAAGCCTATTTGCCATTGTGAATGCCCCCCCGACTGATTATATGACAAGAAATATGACAAGAATCGAATACCCTCCTTGGCAACCAGCAATCATGGGAACGGCTTGTGTATACCCTCCTTAAACAATCAACAATCATGAGAACCTCCTGCCTCTTAGTTACCAGCCTCCTTATCTAACTTGCTTGTTCTGCTTCTGTAAACTCTGCTTCAGCTAGGGCTCCCCCTCCACCACCTAAATCAAGGTATAAAAGATAATCAAGCCCCTTCCTCAGGCCGAGAAAATTTTGAGTGTCAGCCATCTCTCAGTCACTGGCTAAAAATAAAGGACTCATAATTTGAAATGCAGAGTGTGGCGCTGTTCCATCTAACTTGCTTAAGTATAACAAGATAACTCCTGGCCTCTCTGAGTAGCATTTTTTTTTTTCTGGGTATGGGACAGGAGGTATTGGAAAGAGGATCTTATGACCTAGCATCAGACAGCATATGTCCAAGAATTTCTTTATGACCAATTCCTGGACAGTAAGGCATGAGGGAGGAGGATATTAAGGTAGTCATCTAGTTTTTTGTTTGACTTTGGGAAAAAGAGGTTCTAGTTTCCATGAACCACCTTGGGGAAGAAGATTTCTAGTTTCTATGCCCTTTGGGAGAGAGAATCAGGAATGAAAGGCAGGAGAGAAGGAGAATGTTAGCTAACTTTGAGTCTGAAGCCTCCTCTGAGGTCTCCTCTGAGACCTTCCAATGTCCTCTAGTTCAAAGTACTCAGCATACCAAAGCGCCATACTTTGGGGTATTATTTCCTGAGCCTCAACACAGTTCAATTTCAGAATTACAAGAACATAAAGATTTGGGCTCTATAAATATGTTTGCTTGAATATGGAAATGAAGCCTAAGAGAAAGAAAAAGAAGAAAAACTGTTTAGGATACTGAAGAAGAAAAGCGTGAAAAACAGAATTGTGTGCACTTTGATTAGGTTAATGTTTCCTGGGAATAGGTTGCCAGATTTAACCAATAAAAGTACAGATGCCCAGTCAAATTGGAATGATCTGTAGTAGAAGAATGCCACAATATTGTGTAGACATTTTGTATTTTATCTGGCAACCCTACCTGAGAAAAGTCAGGATGTGGGTGAGGTAAGTGAAGTGAAGCCATCTTCTGAATTCTATTACTGCAAGGCAGAAGGAATTAGTAGATTCTTTGGGAGTAGAACCATGTAGTAAAAAGCTGTGGCATGACAGATTGCTGTTGCATAATGAGAATAACCTATGGGAAGGTACTTAGAAGGATGAAACAAGGTAATGGACAAAAATATTTCTATCACTAGCCATTCTCTTTCTCTTCCTCTTCTTTTGCTTTTTCTCTTCCTTTTTTTTTGCTGACAAGGTAGCTGTGTGGCTTTGGAACTAGACAAATTTAGGTTTCAATCTCATCTATGTCACTTTTGCCAAGTTGATAGTCCTTAGGTTAACTAACATCCCTGAGTCTCATCTGTTCCATCCCATGAAATGAATGGGTTGTTTTGAAGACCACATGACTTTTTAAAACACTTGGGTGCTAGATGAAAGAAACGATGACTGGAATTCCAGAAGGGCCACTTTTCCAGACCTTACATTTATTTATGAAGAGCCCTGCATTTATACTCTGGAAATCATCTCTAAAAGAGTGTATGCATATAGTCTCAGAGGCAGAGTAATTAATGGAAGTATTCATTAATTACTTAATGAATAAAGTAACTTTATTCATTAAACACATGCTCTGTATGTAGTATACTGTAAGTTAGTGAATATAAACTGCAGTAGAAATATATTCATATCCTGTAAATATAAATTGGTAACCGTACTTTTTGTAGCAACAGGATAACCTTGTCAGAACACATGGGTATATGGGTTTTAATTTATTAAACAACAAAAAATTCTAACTGCAGTTTTAGCATATCTCCATTTTTAACTTTGCTGGAACCCATGAACAAAAGAAGTTGCCTCTTTTGACATTAAAATTGTTCTTTTTGATCTTTCGTCATTTCCTGGTGGTTATCTGTCTTCATGGTTCAACGTATTTCATATATTATCTTTCTCTAAAATAGCTCTTTTTTGCAATTTCTAACTGGTGACTTTGGACAAGTGTGTTAGGCCATTTTTGCACCACTATAAATACGTGAGTCTGGGTACTTTGTAAAGAAAAGAGGTTTAATTGGCTCATGGTTCTACAGGCTGTACAAGCATGACATTGGCATCTGGTTGGCTTCTAAGGCAGCCTCAGGGAGCTTTTACTCAAGTGCAAAACAGAGCAGGAGCAGGAACATCACTTGGCCAGAGCAGGAGCAAGAGAAAGAGAGGGAAGATGCCATGCGCTTTTAAAGAACCAGATATCATGAGAACTCTCCCAGTATGAAGAGGACAGCACCAAGGGGATGGTGCTAAACCATTCATGAGAAATCTACCCCCATGATCCAATCACCTTCCACCAGCCACCACCTCCAACACTGGGGAATTAAATATCTGTATGAGATTTGGAGGGGACATATAGTCAAATTATATCAACAAGTTTTTTAATGTCTTTGCTTTGGCATCCTCATATGAAAAATTAGTAAAATAAATGTACCCATCGCATAGGATTGATATGAGAATTAAGCAACATAATAAAGTTATTACATTTAAAATTGCATTTTGTACATAGTGAGCCGTTGTTGTTCCATAAGTACTTGTTTTATTTCATGAGGAAGTGAGTGTTTCGCTTTCCAGATTTTTTGCACGCTGAGTAGTCAGTGATCCGAAGATCGGCAGCTGGAATGATCACGAAAAGCAGCATAAGATTAGGCCAAAGCACTGACTGACTGACTTAGAAATTAACAATAACAACCCCTTGGGGAGAAACCTAACTATAAGATCAAAAGAGCACTTTCATTATAGAAATAAGAGCAGGCAGATATTTTGTGTCCGTTCCTTTGTATAACTCTGAAACAATCTTCATTACCAGGTTAATTTATATGGACTGGACTATGTGGGTCTGTACTCTCAGAGGGTTGGTGACATTTTACTAGGGATATGGTTAACTGTGCCTGCTATTCAGAATATAAAATACTGGGTGGCTGTGACCTGTGATTCCAATCTACTTCATTGAACTGAGAATTTAATATAAGATAGTTATTAGGTTTCATAGAGGTAGAGCTTTTTAAATAAAAAGGATTATGTAAATAGTATTCAACTTTGTATCTTGCCCAGTGCATATGTACTCCTGAATTAGTTCTGGAACCAGACCACCTAGTCCAAAGCTGACTTTGTCATTTATTTGGCTGTTTAACCTTTGGAAGCTATTTAATTGTCCTCTTCAGCAGTTTCCTCATTCTGTGAAATGGAAATAATCATGAAGAATTTTGTGAGGTCTGAATTAATGTGTGTGTGTTCAGATGTGTGTTTGTAATCTTAGAGAAGAACCTAACCACCAAATAATTTTCAATAGATGCTATATGTTAGCTATTTGATTTTTGATTGCATATTGTCCAGAAAAACCTTCTAATTTTCTTTCACAATTATAATATTCACAAGATAAATCTTTTTTTTCAGTCACTGTATAACCGTATGTATTTTCAAAGTTGTGTGAAATATACCAGAGTTATAAATGTGATATTGTTTTCTTTTTTGTTTAGAGTAAAAGAAGAAATGTATGCAAAACTCATAACCACTGCTTACAAGCTAGCATAGCAGAAAGCCACGGAAATATAGATTAGTGATTTAGTAGTTAGCAAAAATGAGAACAGACAGTGTGACACTGAACTTTGAAACCAAGGGTTAAAATAATTGGTATCATGGGAAGTACATAAAAATGAACTGTGGGTTTTGGTCTCAATACAGTTTGTGATTCTGCCTGAGATCATGGAGAAGGAAACAAAGGGTGAGGACTTCGTGTCACATTTTCCTCTCAGCACCTTCTCACAGACTAGGGAAGATAACAGAAATTCCCATGTATTTTATACAGTGGCACAATAGCCACTGGTGCTATGTAAACTCTGCACAGCCTTAAATGCATTATTTTAACCATGGTCAATTGATCTTCAGAATTGTAACAATTTCAGTCTGAGGAGCATTTTAAACCTGTTTTAAGGATGAGTCTGGCTCTGTACTCCTAAAGATACTTGATTCCTGTCACAGCCCTTGATTGAAGCAAGAAATCGTTCATGAACACAAACAAGAAGAAAATCATGCAGAACATGGTAACTTGAACCTGTAGTCCCAGCTACTCTGGAGGCTTAGTGGGAAGGATTCCTTGAGCCAAGGAGTTTGAGATCAGCCTGGGAAGCAATATTTTTTAGAGACCTTGTACCTAGCAAATAAACAAACAACAAATAAATAAAATCCTGGGACTGATAACAATTCTGATTCATGGGTGGAGTTAAAGATGTACATTGAAAACACACCTGGAACAAGACAAGATGAAAGTGACTGTGTTGCAACACAGAAAGCCTCTGGCAATCACTGATTCTCAGAACTCTCTTTAATCACTTCAAAGTAAGGGGACAGGGAAAGGAGTTGCCAGCATCTAGAGGATGAAACAATTGTGAACAATGAAGTCTGGGAGTCTCTTAACAACAAATCATGTAAAACTCATTTGATTGCTGTTTTGACAGAGGAACATCATTTGTGGCTGCCAAAAAGGCAATAGTTATATCTTAATTTCAGTAAATCATCTGTTAGTATCTCAAGCAGTTTTACAAATTGATTCAGATAGGCTTCAAAGTGAATCTTCTTCCCATAATGGAGACTGGCAGTGGGTCCTGATAAATGACATTATGCAAAATTTTAATGATTTCTGCAGGAGTCAATACTAGGTTGCATCTCTAATTTCTTTATTACTAAATCCACACGGGGAGGTAATTGGCATAAAATGTACAAGACAGCTTATGAAAGGCCGGGTGCGGTGGCTCAAGCCTGTAATCCCAGCACTTTGGGGGACCGAGGCAGACAGATCACAAGGTCAGGAGATCGAGATCAAGACAGCTTATGAAATCTTGAATGGAGTAAAATGGGTATTATGATTAGAAGACAATCCACTTTGAAAATTTAGAAGACTGGTCTGAGAGATGAAGGTACTAGGCACACATTGCACTGGGCAAGAAGAGAGGACCACCGTGAAGTGAGACAAAAAGATGGTAAAGATGAGTAATAAATGAGAAATGATGATGCTCTATTAATTAAATTCTAATTGGCAAAGTTGTATTCCCTTTCATAAAACATCTCTGAAGTGTCAAATGGATAGAGATTTTTTTCTCTCTGCCCAAGACTACAGAATCATATGGTGAACCACTTAATAAATTGTCACCATCCATGCTGTCCCATATAAGCAATTAATAAATCAAGCAGTGAAATCTTACAAAGCACTATGTCTATGAATAATTGTTAATCTTTAATTGATGCTTACTCTGTTCTTTGGCCTTTCCATATGCTACCTCATTTCATCCACTTGATACCACTATGAGATCTATGCTATTATTATCTTCATGTTACTACTGAGGAAACATAGGCACAGAGAGGTTGAGTATCTTGTCTGAGGTTGCACAGCCAGTAAGTGGGCAAGCTGCAATTTGAGACTAGCAGTCTGGCTCCGGAGGCTGTGTTCTTAACCCCAACACTTTCCTATTTTGGAACAACATGATGTAGCTTCAAAGTCCACAGCAACATCAGAATCTTCTCTGAAATTTTACAGCATCAGGATAGACTATGACTATCTTAGATTTGAATTGTGCTTTCGAATTTACAGAGAGATGAGACCACATTATATTTTATGTGATCCTCATCTAGTGAAGGGACGGAGCAGGCATCATTACCCTCATTCATACAGATGTCCAGGTTGTTTAAATTTACCCCTGCATATGACTAGCAATTTATAGAAGTTGTTAGAACAGAGGTGCTCTGTTTTTTGTTTCCTTAGAGCATTCAACTTCTATTATTCTACTTCCAGCATCTTATGATTTTATTTTATGAATAAAAACTATTATAAGACTGTTATATATGCCACATTTATTTGGGGAATAATTTATACTTTAGAAAATTTATTAGATTATCTTGATAGTTACAATAGGATATAATGTTAATTCCTGTGTAAATAAATTCCTTAGTAAAGAAATAAGTTTATTGAACCACAGCAGCTATGACTCTTTAAAAACTTAAGACCACTAGAATGAAATGAACTTTTTTTCAGAAGCAGAAAATAAACTATTAATATTTAAAGTAGAAATGAATTTAGTTTTTAATATGGAATATTTTCTTGAGTTACACTAAAATCCTGTATCCAAAGACCCATAAAATCTATTTAGTCAGTATTTTTGCACAGATATATGTGGTATGTTAACACATGGGTAACTATTTTTTCATTAATTTTCATTGATTCTTTTATTCATTAATTCCACATATAATCATTAAGATTCTACTAAACTCTGTTGCAAATAGTAGTGAGCAAATTTACATGTAGTCTCTACCTACATGAAGCTACAGTCTGAATTAAAATAGTCATTGAACAAACAATCCCATTCATGAATACATCACAACCAGGATAAGTTGAGAGGGAAAGAGAGAGAGGGAACCATGAGAACATATAACACTATTCATAACCTAAACTGGAGGGCTAAGCTCAAGCTGAAATAGGATGCATGAGTAGCAATCGACTAGCATAAGGGTGGGAAGAACTTCCCAAGTTGAGGGAGTAGCACATACAAAGGTCCTGTGGCAGGAGAGAGAATATTGGGTTTGAGTTACAGAAAAGCATAGAGAGTAAGGGGGATGGTGATGAAAGATGAATCCAGAATAGAAGAAGGGGCTTGAGATCTGTCAGAGATTTCAGACTTCATCCTGAGAGCAGTCAAAGATAGTGGAGGGTTGTTTCTTTGTTTATTTCTTCTTTTTAATAGGTTATTTTGGGGGGTATTAATAACAGGAGCAGATTTGTGTATGCACACATCAATGGAAACTGAAATTTGAACCTCAGCTGTTTCACTGATTTCTGTTTAGTCTCTCAGCAGTACCTCTCTCCTCCAACACCTGAGATTTATTTAATGAGTCATCTCACTCCTATGATGTGACTGCTCAAACCAAGTGGGCAGATTGGAGTTCTTACAAAATGTGCATATGCTTAGAGTTAAATAAAGGATCAGGAGAAATATATTTCTTGTATTATTTTAATATTCAAGAAAGTTGTTGTTGGACTTCTCTTTAGAGTATAGTAATAACATAATTTCTCTTTTGTCCTCTCAAGTTGCACACCAACTGAAATGATATGTGAGTTAGATAGATGGAGATCAAAACATTTGGTTTATTATTGGTCTATCCAAGTTGGAGAGTATGTCTAACATGTAGGTCATAATTGGTTTTCCTGACAGTTTCCTGAATTAATAAGTTTACTCACCTAAAATTACAGGCCACTCAACTCCATTCCACCCACTCTCGCCTCCCAAATAATAACCCATAGGGTCACAATCTGTTCTAAGAAGTTCTTTCCACAGAAAAGCAGGAACTGCTGTGTATCTGAAAATGGGAAGAAGAGAGAGGAAGGGAGGGAGAGAAACTATCCATAATCACTCACCAGTGAGATGTCATTCTTCCTCCCTGGGAGAGAAGGAGCATAAAGGATTCCTTCCCTATTGCTGCTTTTAGGAGTGCAGTGGGAAATTCCTTCTACACTGTGGAAACAAGGGGTGTGGTAAATAAATGTCCCACCATAGCTTTTTAGCTGTGGTTTCATTTTTTCATTTTATTTTATGCATTGGTGTGTCCTCATTGCTGCTAAGACATACCTAAGACTAGGTAATTTATTAAAAAAAAAAAGGAGGTTTAATGAACTCACAGTACCACGTGGCTTGGGAGGCCTCACAATCATGGTGGAAGGCGAAAGGCACATCTTACGTGGTAACAGACAAGAGAGAAAGAAAGCCAACTGAAAGTAGAAACCCCTTAGAAAATCATCAGATCTTGTGAGACTTACTACCACGAGAACATATTGGGGAGACTGACCCCATGATTCAGTTGTACTCCATCAGTTCTCTCCCACAACATGTGGGAATAATGGGAGCTACACTTCAAGATGAGATTTGAGTGAGGACACAGCCAAACCACATCATTTTGTTTCTTCAGTATCTTCAATACCAGAGTCTAAGTTCATCCTCCTGGTCCTCCATGTAGACATACTCACATATCAATATGTATGAATATGTACCTTTCAGGCAAATTTAAACACGGTTTCTCAAGTAGAGAAGAGTTACCACATTTTTTCTTCTTATATAAAAAACTTCAAAACTACATGTTTATATAGGCAATAATTAAATACAGATAACTCACAATTATTTAAAGACCTAAACAGAATGGGAATAAATAAATACATCTTCCAAAACTGAACACATCTTAAATACAGTAAGTTCCAAAATGAACTCCTCATTGGACTCTTCTTGTTGCTTTTTTGAGTGCATGCCACAACCACTATGCATTGGATGGCCAGAAACCAGGGACCAATCCTGGAACCCTACATCTGTCTCCTTTCTCCAGACTCTAGAAAGCTGCCCTTGTGTGCAACATCAACCATGCTCCATTTTCCCTTAGCTTTTGGTAGGGTTTGGGCAGTTGAAGGCACCAAAAGACACTGGGAGCATGAGAGAATGATGAGGTGAGGGTTATTTCTTCCTGGCTCCCTCTCTCTTGGCTGCAGTTGGGCAGTGGCTGAGTTGCTGGACCTGTGGCCAGTGCCCCTGCTGATCAACGTTATCCTCTGTTACAGGCACTCTCTGTATGTCGGGGTAACTGCTGTCTTCCTTTGCCCTCCAGGTGGGGATATAGTAAGGATTATTCCCTAATACCAGCCATGTAGTGTTTCATCATCTCTTGTTGGGTTCCTTTTATCCTGGCTCACACTTTGTCAGTATTCTCTTAATTAACCTCTACTCAATCAAGAACTTTGAGTGTCTTGCATCCTGCCATAACCTTGGCTGATATAGGGACTCATAATCAAGGTGAAAGCTGTGCATAAAATTGAAGCCTGCAATGTTTTTTAGTATGTTTAGGGGAAGATTGATTCATCACTCTTTAAACAAAAAGATATGCTGTTTAATTGAGAGATATGTGATATTATTTCTCTGTTAAATCCTGTGTACTACTCAAAATAACTTGGTCATGAAAAAGATATTAAAATAAAACAGTATTATTGGTAGACTGAAAGCTTTTTTGTCAATTTCTGCAGAGTAGATTTTACCCATACTTTCTCTCTCTCTCTCTCTTTCTTGCTCTCTCTCTCTCACTCTGTGTGTGTATATATACATATATACACATGTAAAATCTAGTCTCTCTCTTTCTGTATATATGGGTAAAATCCAGTGTCTCTCTTGCTCTCTATATATACATATAGAGAGGTGTATATGTATGTATTTATATCTCTACCTATCTATCTATCTCTATTCTAGTCTTGACTATGTCCAAAAAGCATCATGACAAATAAGAATTTAAATCTCAATTTTGCTAGTTTCTTGCTGGGGTGACTGACCTTCAACTATTTACTTAACTCTTCCAAGTCTAAAGTTTCTCATGTACATTTTGAGGGTTGAATCAGCTATTGTCAAAAAACAAACCAACAAGTCTTAGATAAAGCAAGAAGCAAACTTTACCTTCTGCCTAATGATTCTTCATATATTCTATTCATTTTTTTGTCATGGTTCCAGAATAATTTCATCTGCCACACATGTCATTAAAGGAAATGTCAATTAGAACTGAGCCTGGGCCTGCATTTTCTAGAATATTGTCATAAAAATTGCTTACCCTGTTTAAAAGTGATAATTTTAGTAGTTAAGTCTTTAATTTGTTTAGGCTCACATAGAATGTAAAGACCCTGAGGGTGGGAACCTTATCTATAATATTCACTGTTTCCCAGCAGGGCCTGGCTTATAGTGGTCTCTCACATGTTCATTGACTAAAAGGAAGCAGGAGGGAGGGCAAAAGAGAGTGACTTTCTGTTCTGCTCTGTAGCTGATATTCAAAGCAAAGAGATGCAATGCAAGGGAGTTGTGCCCTGCTGTCTTCCCTTGACCAATGCTATACTCCTCTCTGCTTATTTTCCCTGTCCAGTTGACATGTATTAATACTACTAGAGTAAAAGCAGCTCCAATTTTCCCTATTCTTCCTGAAAAACCTTTTCTTCAGCTATCTCTTTTGATACTCATCTGTCAATGGAAACCTATGGAACTATCTGTGTGGTCATCTTCAGAACACAGAGAGCTCAGCTTTTAAGACTTCATCTGCCCTGAGGTGTTTTTCTTTACCCTCTAAGGTAGACTGGAGCCTCCTAGTGTCTCCTGCTGTCCCATCTCATGTATGCCATAACCAAATACTAATCACACTTGATTTTATTGTTTGTTTATCTTCTATATTCTCTATATGCTCTTTAAGAGTAGAAATCATTTCTGTCATAGACTTCATTGTATCTCAGTTGGCCAACATCAGTTTCCTAACTTACAAAATGTAGACCTTGGTAAGAGTAACTCTCTGCAGGATTGTTTTGAAATTTAATTATTACAAACAAGAGGCTTAAAACAGTGTCTGACTCATGGTAAGGGCTGTGCATAATTGTTAGCTTTATTATTAACTTGTTTAATCTTACTATATTGACAGTTGTATAAGTCTCATTTTACAGAAGAGAAAACAGGCACAGAGGCTAGGCAATTTTTTCAAGGCCATGCAGCTAGTAGAAAATACTCAATATCTGAATGAATAGTAAATTGTTTAAAACCATCCTATGTACAGACTGACTATTCCTTTATTGAAATGTTCTATGTTGTTTATTTCAATAATACATGATTTTAAAAAAATTTTTAGGGAAAAGTAGTTAAAATTCTCAGGGACTGTATATAATGTATGGTTTTTCTTTTTCAGAGAACAGTAGAATTCTTGTGGTAAATTATATGCATAATATAAATTTTGGTGATCTTTGGTATCCCTCTAAGATACAGAATTTCTATACAACAATAAAACAAGGACAAAGCAACATAGTGCACCTGACAGTTCCACCTGACAGCAGCCCAGGTTCTATCCTTCAGTTCATCGTCTCTAAACCTGGGGGAAACTGTATTTGCTATGTTAAAGCAAGTTTAATCTTAATGAAATCAGGGATTGACAGATTCACATGCCGTACAGATTGCTGAAGTGGTAAACAAATCCTGTGGAACTGGAGCACCATAAAGCATTGAGATGAATTAGGAAGCTACTTGAAAATGAACAAATTATATTTGTGATTATTAGATTCACAGAAACAGAAACACTCTAAATTGAAATGAGAGACAAAAATAGTAAAATAACTGATATTTATTAAAATATTTTTAGGCTTTGAAAGATGTTAAAAAGGCAAGAAATAGACAAAACTAAAAGCTCAAAACATGACCCAGATCAGAATAGTTTAAAGATAACTAAAATGAATAGTAAGGAAAACATACATTATTTTTTACCTTTTCTCTAGATAGTATTCCATAATGTGAATACCTAAACTAAGTGGAATATAACAAAACAAAAAACTGTAAAAGAAAAAAACAAAAATTAAAAACATCAGTTTTAAAATTTTTATTTAGATTTTATATTTATCAAATAGTTCATTGTATAATGAACTATCAAAAAATGTTTTGTGAAAAAAAGTGAGTTTCTTGCATCTTCTTCCACTTTCCCACTCCAACTTTAGCTCCTCAAAGACAGCCATTTTCTATTTATTCACTAGTTTGTTTCATCATTTAGTTCAACATTTCTAGGTAATAAGCATCTAATACTAGTTTATTTAAATGATTATTTTAAAATAAGTATAAATAATATTGTAATGTACTTACATCTCAACTTAGAAATAAAACATACCAGCTACTGTTGAATTGCCCTTTCCCCAAAGGAAATCAATATTCTGTTCGTTATTTGTGATTTTTATTAAGCTAGCATTGTAATAGCTCAATCTATTTATTTTGTCATATCTCAGAGGATCAAACTAATGCAAAGTTGATTCTTCTATTATGGAAGTACAAACACTGCTGAATTCCTTTTTTCTGTAATCAAGGATAAAGTAATGGCTCACATCATTCTCTAGGCTGTGTAGCTACCTTGAAAACGGGAGTGACTCTTTCAGCCCTATTAGTCGGGCTCCATAGGCTGATCTAGGACAAGTAGACTGGGTCCATAAGGGGACAGGGTGTCAGGGAAAGAGAGGACAGAAGAGTGAGTTTGAGTCTCTGCTCTGCTGTTGAGTTTTTTTGACAACTGCTTTAACCACTTTAATCATTAATGAGGAGGGGTGAAAATTTGGCTTTGGGGAGAATAAACACAAAAATTAACCGTGAAGAGAGTTTGAGACTGGACTGTTTGAGGCAGAGAGAGAAAGGCAGGACTGTTTGACCAATATGAAGGAGGCTTTTAGTCTAGAAATTATTGTTTCAGAAAATACTGTTTCTGGATAGTTTACTTAAGACTCATTTGTTCATTTTCAAATGAATTGAATCAAATTGGATCAGAATTTCTATGGTAAAGACTGAGAAATTTGCATATTATCAAATATCCTTTCTGCCTAAATCTTTCTGCCATATATATAAAAACTTGGGAACTAAAGATACTGACAATAGTATCAAATTCCAAGCTGTTTACTCCATTATACAAACACCCAAAGACACTGAAGAAGTTTCCATTTTGGTTCCTGACTTTTAGAGTAGCCAGCCTGATTTCATTTCTGAAGTCATTGCTTAGAATCAACCTGAATTGGTAAAAGCCTGCTATTCCATTAGAGAGAGAAAAAAAGGAGAAAGGAAGATAGAGAGAGAGACAGAGACACACAGCAAGATTTTAATTTATTAATTCCAGAAAAATGTCTTCATAGCAGCTTGAAATTAAAAGGACACTGTGATTAATTTTTTGTAGTATACCTTTCTGATACATGAAAACCATTAAAATTATTTCACATATGGGATACAAAATCAGATTTCCCAGTGCTTCTAACATAGTGCTGAAAATGTTTAGACTACATATTCAAAGACAGTGTTCCATTTTGCTCGAATATAACTTAGGTGAATATTCATAATCATTTTTGAGAAAATAGGATGAAGACTATCATATGTGCTATCTCAAATAAATAAACTAAAAACCAAGATTGAATATCAACAAAATTGGTATTGGTAAATGTCATAGGTAATTCTATACAAGTTTTATTATAGATAAATCCCTTCCTGAAGTTGAACGCTTTACATCAACATCTCCAGGCTTACAGTGCTTGCTAATTATAGTGTTCTGAATTGATTTTCCATAAATATCCACTTAATGTGTTATAGCATTGATTGAAGCAATTATAGAAAAACCTGAAAGTCAGAGATAGAGCCTGTGTGGGGAGAAATGGGGCAAGATATATGATCTTTGCCTAGCCTACATGTGAAACAAATCATATGGCAGCTGGAGGATAACTGAGATTATTGAATAGCAGCCTACTCTTGGCGCAGGTGTTTGGAATCCAAAATAATTACCTAAATATGCATATCTGAGTTTGTCATTACCATTTAGCATCTCTGCTTTTCAGTGGAGGAACACTAAACAAACACAGAGAATTTAGGACCAAATTTATAAATTTGCCAGCAAAATCGATTTTTTCAGGGTGTTTGCTTGAAACTGTCTAGCACAGATGACCAGATGGGCTCAGAAATCACATTATTTTCTGTCTATTATGCTTGAGGGTCTGGATATTCCCAAATGATAGCTATTAAAAATGGGATATTCTCCTAAGATCTCTAAATCATAAAGATAATATCTGGATATTTAAAAAAAAATTAATGACAAAGCTGAACTGATAGTTTGGCTCAAGAATTCCTCTTTGAGAAAGAACACTCAAGAGTATAAGCAACATTTTGGTCCTACAATTTAGGTGCTAGCTAAGAGGCCCTGAGCGATCCTGTATACTCCTGTACATTTCTGCCTGTTACTGTGTCTCTTTACATCATGAAAGAACACTTTTAAGAAACATTTCAGAAGTTAACATGTAATGGATCTCCAGTAAAATATCTTGTAAATAGTGCTACTTGTCACATGGCTTTGTAAGAAAGTTGATGGGAGATGATGAAATCAGTACTAAGCAGTACCATTCACTTGGGAATAACTATATGTTGCATAATCATGTTAGTTATCTTCATTTTCTTCATAGGTATTACTTCAAATGTTTTGTACCTGCATAATGTTATTTGCCTTGAGTTGGTTAACTGAATTTTATGTGAATAATTTAACTTACATACTTTCTTTAGCTATATAGTAAAGTCGTCATGGCCAGAACAAATGGCCTTCGTCTCTTTTTATCAACTACAGGAATGAATAGTTTACCTTTCATATCTTAAACAATAACATCAAATGTTTATATACCATTTATCGTGTGCTAGGTGTGTTACTGGTGGAAAATATCCAAGTTACTGGCAGCGAATCAGTGCGTGTCTGCAGCAGCTTCACTTCTTGCCTCCTTAAAAGATAGAATTTGACTGAAAGGCATAAGGCAGAAAAAGAGACCAAGGCAAGTTTCAGAGTAGGAATGGAAGTTTATTATAAAACGCTTTAGAACAGGAAAAAAAAGTATGCTTGAAAGAGACCCAAGTGGGCACCAAGGCCAAGTGCCCCATTTAACCATGATCCTAGGATTATATAGGCTGGCCCATCTCTGGTGTCTTGCATCCCTTTTCCATGATTCTTTCCTTAGTGTGGGCTGTTCACATCCACAGTGCCCTCCTTACTCTTGGGAAGTGAGTAAGTGCAGTGTGTTTAGGAAGTAGTATGCATGCCCATCTGAGGCTTTTCTTCCTTTTCCAGTGGAGTGCCCTGGAAGGTCATACGCCTCCATTTTTGTCTTTTAATATATGCCCAGGAAGTTGCTTCTCCCTGGCATCTGCCTTCAATTAACACTTTAGCATGACAGGTGTGGACCATCAGGAAACAGCCTCTCCCTGGCATCAACTGCCAATTAATCACTTTTAGAGAGGCAACGTGATAAATGCCAAACCATCAACCAACATTCTTGGTGGGTAGGTGAGAGCCCTCTCCTGCCTCGACCACGCCTGCCTAGCTACCTCTAACAAGTGTAATTGTAAATATTTTATATACAACTTGTTAAATCATGATAATAATCCAATGCTTTAGGTACAGATAATTATCTCCGTTTTGCAAATGCAGAAACTGAATAACAAAGCATTTATTCAACTTGGCCTCAATCAAAGTTATAAAGATTCAAGAGGGATTTAAACTGAGGAAGTCTGGTGTCAGAATTTGTACATTTTAAATAAAAAAAAAAAAAATGAGGTCAGAATATATTTGATTATTTATTTGAAATTCTTTCCTGCTTTATATAAAGCATAATTCACTCACCAATTCTTTACTGGAACTCTTTAATGTACCAGTCACTGTACTAGGCACAGAGGGTCTAAAGCAATAAATGAGTTAGGCAAATACCCTGTTTTAAAGGAGATTATATTATAAGGAGGGAAACAGAAAATAAACAAGCTAAACCAGACTGTGACGGAGCAACAGTGGGTGGTAACAGTGGTTTGGATTGGTTGGTCAGAAAAGACCCCTTGAGGAGGTAGCAATGAAAAAGAAAGATAAAAAGCCAGAGATGCAAAGAATAGAAAAGCACTCTAGGCAAAAACCAAACGAATTTGCTGAAGCAGGAAAAAAAGTGTGTTTGAGGAAAAAATGGAAGCCATATGGCTTGCATATATTGAGTGAGAAGAAGTGTTAGGAGTTAATTGTGTTCCACCTAAATTCATATGTTACAGTCCTAATTTGCAGTATCTCAGAATGTGACTGTCTTTGGAGATAGGGCCTCTAAAGAGGTAACTAAGGTAAAATTATTTCTTAAGGGTGGACCCTCATCCAATATGACAAATGTCCTTATAAGAAGACGAGATTAGGACAGGCACAGAGAGAAGACCATGAGAAGATACAGGGAGAAGAAGGCCATTTACAAGCAGAGGAGAGAAGCCTCAGAAGAAACCAATCCTGCTGACACCTTAATCTCAGAATTCTAGCTTGAGATTTGTGAGAAACTAAGTTTCTGTTGTTCAAGCTACTTTGTTTGTGGATCTTTGTTAGGGCAGCCCTAGCAAACTGATAAGGGGTGGGTGAAGTGAGGTGGAGCTGGAAAGATAGATGAGGCCAAATCATGGCTGTTATGGTAAGGAGTTTGGAATTCATTTTAAAGGCAATGAGAAGCCAATAATAGGTATTAAATAGGATAGTAGCATTGTATGATTTATGCAGTAAGAGGATCACTAGCTGCTTTGTGCAGAGAAGTCTTTAGATAGACAACAGTGACAGCAGGAACATGAAATATATCAGAAGAAATAGGACAGTGATTTGGATAAAGGGTGTAGGTGCCAGTATAAAAGATGTAGATATTTAAGATATATTTTAAGAATAGGCCAGGCACAGCGGCTCATGCCTATAATCCCAGCACTCTGAAAGGCTGAGGCAGGTGGATTACCTGAGGTCAGGAATTCGAGACCATCCTGGCCAACATGGTGAAACTCCATCTTTACTAAAAATACAAAACTTAGCTGGACGCTGTGGTGTGTATCTGCAGTCCCAGCTATTCCAAAGGCTGAGGCAGGAGAATCGCTTGAATCCAGGAGGTGGAAGTTGCAGTGAGCTGAGATTGCGCCACTGCATTCCAACTTGGGGACGGAGCGAGACTTTGTCTCAAAAAAAAAAAAAGAATAAAAGTGACAGTACTTATAGATTAATTGCATCTTAAGAGTGAGATAAAGTAAAGAAGCTATGACTCTTTGACTCTCAGGTTTAATACGTTTATATCAAAATTGTGCTATTTGGTAGATATATTTCTAAATGGTATTTTTATGAGGTTCTAAATTATTTATCTCCACAGATAATGAGAATACTGATACACAATCAAAGAAAATGCTTACTGGGTTAGATTTCTAATTTAGTAGGTGGGTTTGACCAAATGCAACTACATGCACTCTGTCACTTGGTCCCTCTTAAATCAATGGTTACATGGTCGGATCCATGGATCAATAGTTGAGAACTAAAAAAAAAGATAAGATGTCCTTTGAGGATCATGCTATGCTGATATGTCGAAAAGTCAGCATGGTGTTGGTACCAAAACAGATATATAGACCAATGGAACAGAACAAAGACCTCATAAATAACACCACACATCTACAACCATCTTATCTTCAACAAACCTGACAAAATCAAGCATTGGAGAAAGGATTCCCTATTTAATAAATTGTTCTGGGAAAACTGGCTAGCCATACGCAGAAAACAGAAACTGGACCCTTTCATTACATCTTATACAAAAACTAATGCAAGATGGATTAAAGATTTAAATATAAAACCTAAAACCATAAAAACCCTAGAAGAAAAGCTAGGGAATACCATTCAGGGCATAGGCACGAGCAAAGACTTCATAACTAAGACACCAAAAGCAATTGCAACAAAAGCCAAAATTGACTGACACATGGGATAAAATTAAAGAGCTTCTGCACAGCAAAAGAAACTATCATCAGAGTGAACAGGCAATCTAGAGAATAGGAGAAAAGTTTTGCAATCTGTCCATCTGACAAAGGTCTAATATCCAGAATCTACAAGGAACTCAAAACATATTTATAAGAAAAAAAAACCCCGTCAAAAAGTAGGCAAAGGATATGAACAGACACTTCTCGAAAGAAGACTTTTATGTGGCCAACAAACATATGAAAAAAAGCTCATCATCACTGGTCATTAGAGAAATGAAAATTAAACCCACATTGAGATACCATCTCATACCAGTTAGAATGGAGATCAATAAATTTCAGGAAACAACAGATTCTGGCGAGGCTGTGGAGAAATAGGAATGCATTTACACTGTTGGTGGGAGTGTAAATTAGTTCAACCATTGTGGACAACAGTGTGGCTATTCCTCAAGGATCTAGATGGAGAAATACCATTCGACCCAGCAATCCCATTATTGTGTATATACCCAAAGGATTATAAATCATTCTGCTAAAAGACACATGCACACATATGTTTATTGTGGCACTATTTACAATAGCAAAGACTTGGAACCAACCTAAATGACTGTCAATAATAGACTGGATAAAGAAAATGTGGCACATATATCCCATGGAATACTCTGCAGCTATAAAAATTAATGAGTTCAGGTCCTTTAGAGGGACATGAATGAAGCTGGAAGCCATCATTCTCAGCAAACTAACACAGGAACAGAAAACCAAATACTGCATGTCTTCATTTATAAGTGGGAGTTGAACAATGAGAACACATGGACACAGGGAGGGGAATATCACATACTAGGACCTGTCAGGGGTTGGGGGGCAAGGGGAGGGAGAACATTAGAACAAATACCTAATGGATGTGAGGCTTAAAACCTAGATGATGGGTTGATAGGTGCAGCAGACCACCATGGCACATGTATACCTATGTAACAAATCTGCATGTTCTGCACATGTATCCCAGAACTTAAAATAATAAAAAAAAATTATTTCCTATATAAAAAGTTCAAAATGAAATCTAACAGAAGGTTTTTTTTTTTATCATCATCACCATCGCAGATATAAAGGGCATTGTAAGTGATAGAAGCTTAATAAATGATATTGTCAGAAAAGTAAAAAGAGAAGTCAAGTGAAATAAAATCCTATATGATAATAGACCTCCTTAGAACCTGATGATAAATAAAATGAAGTGTTACAAAGGTTGAATATAAGACAGAGCTTATCTGATTAGGAAGGTGGTATGGAGATGTGCCATGAAAGGTTTGGTAAAGACCACTAACTGCCCACCAAAGAGTCATGCTCCTTGCTGATAAGGTAGAGTTGCTGTTAGGGAGTAGACACTTAAAAAGGGATCATGTCTCTCAACTCCCCCTTAAAATTATGTGGGGTCTTATGACTAGTTCTTACCAATGAAATGTGGGCAGAAGCAATGAGTGTGACCTCGTTGGCTGAGGGGGGGTTATTGTACCTTTCTCCACTATCTCTTCCCCATTGGCTGGGTGGACATGGACCTGGCTGATCTTGGAAAACTTAGGTTGAAAATAGTAGTCCTAAATGACTCTGTGAAGCAGGCAACCATACTCACCACCTCGCCCCACATCACTGACCAAGAACACCTGCAATGAACTATTATGTGGATAAGAAATATATTTTTATTATATTAAGTCATTGAAATTTTAGAGATTGTCTGTTTTAGAAGCTGGCATTATCCTAACAAACGGAGGTGGTTAGCGCTGAAACTGCAAAGATGGGGACAGAATGAAGGGCCCTCTGATAGAGATGGTGTAATGAATATGGTACAGAGGTGAGAAATTACAAAAAAAAGGCAGAGAGTTTTCTGCATGTTGGTGGACACTGAAAAAAAGGTAACAAATAAATAAAAGAAAGAGGAGATCACTTTGCTAGAGCACCTCTGCTGAGGTGTAACTTAAGATAAACAGTTAGGTCTTGGTCATATAATGAAAGCTTTTGAGTACCAGAATAGGTATGCATTTCATAAGGTAATAGAGATCTGTAAAAATTTTGAGCTTAGATGTTATATATTCAAAGGAACTCATAGAATGATTTTTAATATTGATTTAAGTATACCATGGGGACTCATTGAAGAAAGGATCATAGCAGCTTTTATTAATCTAGGAGTGATGTGTAGGAAGGATTGAATTGAAGAGAGAGAGGAAGCAAGAAACATTAAAAGATATTGGAATATTTTACTTTAAATTAGGTATCCATAAACTTTTCTTAAGGGCCATATAATGAATGTTTCAGGCTTACAGTCCATAGTCTGTATTGCAGCTACTCAACTCTGCCTTTGTAGTATGAAAGTAGTCCTAAACCATATGTAATTGAATAGACATGACTGTGTTCCAATAAAACTCTATAAAAACAGGAGTCCAGCCTGGGGGGTTAAGTTTACTCATACTGGTCTACATGTAGCAGTAACAAGACTTCAACTGTGGAAACCAAGAAGAAAGGAATATGACATATGTTTAGAAGTCAATCAAATGGAAATTTCCATGCCAGTGTAGCACTTTCCATATTGACCCTGATAACTGACATACCTTTTACTCTGCCCCTAGACTAGGAGCTCTGTGAAGTAAAGGTATAATTTTTATTGAGAAAATAGTAAGTATTAAATGAAATATTTCTTTAACCAATTCTGTAAGTTGTTACTGATTGAATATGGAGACTGCAAAAGCATGAACAAAGTTCCCAAGTGCTTCAGAGTGTTTATTAAGCTTGAATGAATGGAAAATAGTCATAATGTTATTAGAAATATTTGTGACTCTGATAAACTTATTTAATCCTTCTATACCTAGATTCCCCAAAGGTATCTCAAAGTTAGCAGATATAAAATGCTACATAGTTTACCCTTCCTTCTCCACCCTAAAATATAATCTTCCAGTATTCTCCATCTTAACTGCCTGTCATATATCCAGTCACTAGAAAAAGAAATCCTGAGCCACTCTTGCCCCATCCTTAGAGGAATAAGGACAATAAAATTTATAGGGAAATTTAAGTCTTCAGACATTATTCTGGGCCCTACCTCCAAATTACATTTTTAAGAATCTATCTATTTCACTTTACTATCATTTTTCATCTGGATTACTGTAAAATTCCTTTGCTTTCAATATTGCCCTGCTTGTGTTCCCTACATAATGAAGCCAGTTACTTTTTTGGTTAACACTATTTGATGATTTTCTACTGAATTGGAATAAATCTGTATTCCACATCATAACTGATAAGGAACATGATGAGTCTCTTAACCATATCTCTAACCTAGTGTCAGGGCCACTCTTTACCTCCTCCAATGCTACCTAGCTATTGTTGCTGTTTTTTCCTAATAATAGTCAAGCTCCTTTTTGCTTCCAAGTATTTTTGTTTTCTCTTTTTTCTGCCTGACTCTTTCCCACTCTGTTTGTATGTTAGGCAAGTGGAGTGTCTTTGTGCTTGATCCAATAAACTAGAATTCCCAGAATTTCCTCTGTGCAGAGTTCCAGGTTAGGCTTAGACACAGGAGGTATTTTGCCTGAGATTACAAAGGTGGACGTGACATTGCAGCCACATTGTTTTTATTCTCTGAAAGATAATGCAGGGCACCAGGCACTCAGGTACACCAGGTATCTTACTGATGTGGTGGCTCACATTTTGCAGCATGACAGCATCCCAATCCCTGGATCCTTCAGCTCTGGCAAGATCTTCTTCTTCATCTTCTCTGATTACTAATCACTGTGGAAAAGGTGCTAGTTACTCCTGCATGTCACCTACAGAATCATGGTTGGGGTTATTGAAAGACAAGACATGGTTTCAGTAGTCCTTTTGGATTCCGATTTGTCTCTACTGATTTCAGTTTGTCCTTGCAGTTGTTCATATTGAGCTTTCCTTCCTGACTGCCAGTCTGATTGATGTATGTCAACCTCAGGCTCAATTCGGCAAACAAAGGTAGCAGGCTGCCTAGACTGTCCCATCAGCTTTCACTAACCTCTGCAATAAATTCCTTATTCTATGATCTCACAGCAATTCTGCTTCTCTGAATAAATCCTACTTTAGATTTTATTTTATTTATTTAATTTTTTTTTGAGACTGAGTCTCACTCCATCACCAGGCACCAGGCTGGAGTGCAGTGGCGGGACCTCGGCTCACTGTAACCCCCACCTCCCGGGTTCAAGCAATTCTCCTGCCTCAGCCTCCCGAGTAGCTGGGACTACAGGCGCACGCCACCACGCCCATCTAATTTTTTTTGTATTTTTAGTAGAGATGGGGTTTCACCATGTTGACCAGGATGGTCTCGATCTCTTGACCCTGTGATCTGCCTGCGTCGGCCTCCCAAAGTGCTGGGATTACAGTCGTGAGCCACCGCGCCCAGCCTACTTTAGATTTTAATAAAAATGTCAATTATTTAAAGAAATATTTCCTGATCCCTCATCTTAAATAGATCCATTCCATTCCATTTATTTTCCTTAGTGTGCCTATCACAGACATGGTTATTGATTTTATTGCTGACTATGTCATTGCCCCTAGAAAGCAAACCCTTTGAATGAAATAACATCTGTGATGGCTAATAGTGAGTGTCAACTTTATTGGATTGAAGGATGCAAAGTATTGATCCTGGGTGCGTCTGTGAGGGTGTTACCAAAGGAGGTTAACATTTAAGTCAGTGAATTGGGAGACACAGACCCATCCTCAATCTGGGTGGGCACCCATCTAATCAGTTGCCAGCCTGGCTAGGATAAAAGTAGACAGAAGAACGTGGAAAGAGTAGACTGGCTAAGTCCTCTGACTTCCATCTTTCTCCCATGCTGGAAGCTTCCTGCTTTCGAACATTGGACTTCAAGTTCTTCAGCTTTTGGACTCTTGGACATACATCAGTGGTTTTCCAGGGCTCCCAGGCCTTCTGCTATAGACTGAAGGCTGCAGTTTTGGCTTCCCTACTTTCGAGGCTTTTGGACTTGGACTGACTTCCTTGTTCCTCAACTTGCAGATGTCATATTGTGGGACTTCACCGTGTGATTGTGTGAGTCAGTACTCCTTAATAAGCTCCCTTTCATATATCCATCTATCTTCTTTACAATGAAACAATGATATAGTTATAGAAACATATATCTATATAAGTCCTGTCCCTTAGAGAACTGTAACTAATACAACTTGTATGTCCACTGGATGTTCCTATTCACACACACACACACACACACACACACACACACGTGATAGATCATGCAGCAGAAACAAGGAAAAGCAAAATGCAGCTCAATGGAACAAGAAATAGCCCTGTCATTCAGTGTGGTGATTCCTCAAGGATCTAGATATAGAAATTCCATTTGACCTAACAATCCTATTACTGGGTACATACCCAAAGGATTATAAATCACTCTATTATAAACACATGCACACGTATGTTCATTGTGGCACTGTTTACAATAGCAAAGACCTGGAACCAACCCAAATGCCCATCAATGATAGACTGGACAAGAAAAATGTGGCATATATACACCATGGAATGCTATGCAGCCATAGAAAACGATGACTTTGTGTCCTTTGTAGGGACATGGATGAATCTGGAAACCATCATTTTCAGCAAACTGACGTAAGAACATAAAATCAAGCACTGCATGTTCTCACTCATAGGTGGGTGTTGGACAGTGAGAACACATGGACACAGGGAGGGGAGCATCACACACTGGGGTCTGTTGGAGGGGACTAGAGGAGGGACAGTAGAGGTGGGGAGGTTGGAGAGGTATAACATGGGGAGAAATGCCAGATATAGGTGACAGAGGGATGGAGGCAGCAAACCACCTTGCCATATATGTACCTATGCAACAATCCTGCATGATCTGTACATGTACCCCAGAAGCTAAAGTACAATAAAACATAAAGAAATAGCTCTGTCATTCCTCCTGTAGTGTTCCACCATCCTGTACTTAACATAGTGATTATTATAAAGGAGAAATGCTTATTCCAGTCTGTTTTAGGAGAGAAGGTACTTAAGGGTGAATTTGGAGCTGAGAGACAATAAGTTGATAACTGCCACAAAGCCTGTTGATTGTTCAGGAGCATTTCAAGGATAACCGTGGGTCCTGCTGACTATATTTTCCCCATTTGTACCCTTCTAAGTCTAGCATTCAACAGTGATGATGGCATACAAGGCTAGCTCATATCAGGATAATGGATTTATTCAGATATCCGACAGAGTATTGATTCTTAGGTATAAAATTCATGACATGTATTCTAAAATATAAGAAGTAGAAAGCCAGGATTTTCATAATCTAGGCTGAGAATGTTTGTACGGTCAAAAGAAAATAAACCTTTCCACCGAAATAATTTCTCAAAGACTACAGAGGGAGATAGAGAATTCACCTTAAATATTCTCTTTTCTTATTCAGCTCATTCCTCTCACATACCAGAGTAATGAATTCTTTACCCTAAATACCCCTAGACTTTCCACTTTCAGCCCCACCTCCACATAACTGTTGTTCTTCTGTTTTGATTTGTCTCTGTTCAATATTAAGAAGCTCCAAAGAACATAATGTGGGAAGATACATCCCTTTTTGGAGGGAGAAATACAGAGAGGTCAAAATTATAATGCTCCTCAGTAGATTTCAGAATGAAAATGTCTAGTAATTCATACATTTAGATGATTGCATATTAATTAAGGGAATATGAACAGGGCAATGACTAGTGTTTTGGTTATGATTAGGATTAGAGGATGGTGTTCCTTACACCACACCTTCCCCTCATCAAACATTGGTGAACTCTTCAAAGATATTTCTTATGTGTTTTTCACCTACTTCTGAAGATTTATCAATTCCTGTTTTATTGCTACTTCATTCTAGTTGTTAGACAACATAAGTGTATCCTTCTCAGACTTGCCTCTTTTACCTGGAAAAGATAAGAAAATCTTTCACCATCACTGTGATTATCTATAGTCTATCAGGTAATACCTCTATATCCCCATCTCCAAAGAAACCCTGAACTATCCCATTTTTCTGTAGACCCCTACATGGTAGTCAACTCTTGTAAGCACAACTTTGAGATTAACATAAAGGAGGGCTTTATTAATATAAAGAAGGGCTTTGCCTTCCATTTGAAGTTCTTTTAACCTTTCCTGCTTTACTCTTCAGATCCTTATCATTACTTCTAAAACAGAATGAGCATTGCTATTTTCTAGATCTTGTCATGGGCACTATTAATTGAATTTGTAAGAGCATTCAATCTCTCAATATCAGTTTCTTTAGGATGCCAAATTGTTTAGACCCATCCCTTTGATCTGCCTTTTTCTCTTCCAGCACCTCAGATGTAGACATTCCCCTAACTAATATAATACTAGTTATTGGCTCTATTATGTTTACCAGGCCTTACTTGGAATATTTCATCCCACAAGAAAACCCATTTTTGGCTTGAGGAATCAGGTACAGTAGACAAGTGGCATTTTATTTCTGGCTTCCTGCAATTTTTCAAACTGCTGCAATGGCCAAATAGTAAGCTATTTAGAATGTAACCTGCAGGTCAGTTGAATATCGGATACAATTCTGAACTCATTTTCATCTTAAAAGTAAGGCTAAAAGTCTCAACATCAAAATGAGCAGTAAAGTCAGGAGAATCATTTATGGTAATATTTTAGGCACAAGGCAAAAAATATCTCTCATAGTTAATACCATTACAAATATTTAATTATAAAGTCATTAGTGTCCTAGAGTTACTGTAACAAATTACCACAATTGGGCAGCTTAAAACAACAGATATTTATTCTCTCATAGTTCTGGAAAATAGAATTTTAAAATCAAGAAGCCACGCTTTCTCTATGACTAATGGTAGACTCCTCCCTAGCTTCATCCTTGATTATGGTGTAGCCATCGGTCCTTGGCATTCCTTGACTTTCAGGTGTATAACTCCAGTCTCTGCTTCTGTCTTCATATGACATTCTTCCCTCTGTGTCTATGTTTGGGGGGCCCCAAACTTCCCCCAATCTTTAAGGAGACCAGTCATTGGATTAGAGCAATTAGGGCTCATCTTAATCCAATATGATCATTTCTTAGCTATAATATACTGCCAAGGACTGGATTTTCAAATAAGATCACATTATCAGGTACAGGAGGTTAAGACTTCAACATACCTTTTGGGGATATACAATTCAATCCACAACATAAAGCAACTGAAAAATAGAATTTGTTAGTTGGTTTTTGTTTCATGTTGTCATTTCGATTTGCTTTAAATGAGTAAAATTATACTTGCAACATTTAAAAATTTTTATCGAGATGAACTAATTCTTAAAATCGTGGGTTGGGCATAAAATCAGAAATCATACTGAAATTTATAGTATCCACCAAGGATATGTTTAGATTTGGTTCCTACAGAATACTTTTTGAAGTGAATAAAGAGAACCTGTGTTATGATCTCATGGAAAGGTGATGGAGGATAAGTCAGGAAAGATGGTGCCATGCTTTGCAGCATGAAACATGTGAACAATGTACTTCGAGTAGAAGAGGATGAAACTGCTTGTCTGAGAACGCTTAGGAAAACACAATTCCAATGTTACAAAAGTCAGCATCATAGGAATCTGGTTACAGTTTCATGAAGAAAAATTTTATAATTTATTATAATTCATTATTTAGCTCAAAATCTTAGTTTATATTGTGTTTCTCTAATTCTTGTATAACTAGGCTATATTGACCCAGGAATAGTAGCATATAGGGCCTTAGGAAGGGGAGTTGTGCAAGCCTTTGATTTAGCAGCAGTACCCAAACATGGATATGTTGGAATGCCATGTTTTATAAATTTTGTCTTCCTTTATTTTAAATTTTTTTGAGTACATAGTATATATATATATACACACATACGTATATATATGTATGTATATACAGATGTATTTATATACATATATACACACACATATATGTGTGTATATATACATATATATGTATATATATACTATGTGTGTATATATACTATATATACTATGTATATATGTGTGTGTGTGTTTGTGTATATATATATATACACATATGGGGTATATGAGATGTTTTTATACAGGCATGCAATGTGAAATAAGCACATCATGGAGTATGGGGTATCCATCTCCTCAAGCATTTATCTTTTGGGTTACAAACAATCCAAGTACATTCTTTAAGATATTTTAGGCCAGACACAGTGGTTCATGCCTGTATGTCCAGCACTTTGTGAGGCCAAGGCGGGCAGATCACCTGAGGTCAGGAGTTTGAGACCAGCCTGGTCAATGTGGCGAAACCTTGTCTCTACTAAAATTGCAAAAATTAGCCCGGTGTGGCGGTGCATGTCTATAATCCCAGCTACTCAGGAGGCAGGAGAATTGCTTCAACTCAGGAGGCAGAGGTTTCAGTAAGCTGAGATTGCACCACTGTACTTCAGCCTGAGCAACAGAATAAGACACCATCTCAAAAGAAAAAGAAAAGAAAAAAGATATTTTAAAATGTACAGTGTTACTATTGACTATAGTCACCTGTTGTGCTATCAAATAGTAGGTCTTCATTAGCAGGTCTCTATTAGTCAGGGTCTTCCAGAGGGACAGAACTAATAGGATATACATGTGTGTGAAAGGGAGTTTATTAGGGACATTTGGCTTATGTGATCACAAGGTGAAGTCCCACGATAAGCCATCAGAATGCTGAGGGTGAAAGAAGCCAGTAATGTCTCATTCTGAGTCCAAAACCTGGAATGTAGGGTAGCTGACAGTGTAGCTTTCAGTCTGTGGCCAAAGGCCTAAGAGCCCCTGGCAAACCACTTAAGTCAAGGAGTCTAAAATCCGAAGAACCTGGAGTCCAATGTCCAAAGGCAGGAAGAATGGATGGAAGCATCCAGCACGGAGAAAGAGGAAAGCCAGAAGACTCAGCAAGCCACCTAACCCCACCTTCTTCTGCCCTCTTTGTTCTAGCTGCACTGGCAACCAACTGGTTGGTGTCTGCCCACATTGAAGGTGGGTCCTCCTTTCCCAGTCCACTGATTCAAATATTACTCTTCTCTGGCAGCACCCTCACAGACACACCCAGAAACGATACTTTACCAGCTATCTAGGTGTCCTTCAATCTAATCAAGTTGACACCTAATATTATTAACCATCACAGTCTTATCCATTCTATTTTCTTACCTTTCAAGACATCCATGTGGAGTGCTAATGTTTCTTTGTTTCTTTCACAAGTGTTTCTCTTTTAGCCAATAAAATATTTCTACAGGTCAATTTAACAATCTCTACACTTCCCCAGTTTCACTCTTAACTTTGGGTCAAGAATAATAATTTCTATGGCCTGTTAATACAATAGATTGCTTTATTTTTGTCCCAAGAGTCTTAGAGATTATTTTTAAAATGAGTTTTGGGGACTGTACCTGATGTCTCAATATGTGTGATGAGAATATGCCAACTGGAATTTCTACTAATTTTTACTAAAGTCCATAAGGCTATGATATAGTGGGCTCTCAACAAATGAAACCCTTTATGAGAACTATTCACTTTACTCTGCATAGTAGGATGACCCTTGATTCCAGCTTGACTTTTCTCAAATCCTCTCTCATAGAGTTCTAAGGTTAGGTTTTTTAAAAAAATTGCTCATTGTTACCTGGTATGATAAAGAAAAAATATTTATTATTAACTGTTGTGATAGGTGCATGTTTGCATTCAGCAATTATTTCTAGATTAGTGGGAAGGTGACTTGATCTTTAGACCAAGAAAGACTCATCTCCTTTGACAAAAAAAAGTAACTTTTGAAGTGTGTAGAGTCACTTGTGCATACTTAATATGCTGTCTGTCTCATGCACTCTCATTAATGGATACATACACAAAATTTTACAACAAACAAAACAGCCAGAACAGACTGAAACTGCTACTGTGGTAGAAGTCAATGATGACTTCAATGTATATGAACTGTTTAAATCCTGTTGATGATTTTTTTTCTTTTGATATTCTGAGGCCTAATCTGTGTCACACAGGTTTTGTTTTGCAATAGCAGAAAATATTTTTTTAACTTGTCTCATCCTGAAGTGAAAAATCACAATTGAACTGTATGTATGGTTTTCATCTTCCCACGGCCCCAAACGCTACCCTGTATCCTATTTCCTATTCATTCAGAAATATTGGGATATCTTTATTAATTATGATAACAGTGCCATCTACTTTATTAGGTTAGGGTATTGGATTAGTAGTGCCTTCTACTTTATTGTGTCAGTATATTCTACTTTTCTGGGTTAGAAAATAGGATCTTCGTTTCCCTTATGATTATTACTGTTATTTGTCTTTTAATCCCAGCAAAGCCTAGTAATAACATCACAATACATTTTAATGTATCTACTTACTGTATCAAGTGGCAAAAGGTGAAAACCAACATGTGAAAATACCCACCCATATCTATGAATTTAGAAGGCACTTTAGCTAACGAGAATTAGAAAACTAAATTTTGAAATTCTAAGATGTTTATACTAATTATATCTATAGCATAATGAACTCTCTATATTGTTGTAAACTCTTGTTTAGAATTGCCATTCAGGAAAATTCCTATTTAATAGCAGAGATAATTTTTGCAAATACTAATTTCCTGTTCTGTGCTACTTTATTTCATTGAGTCTCTCTATATATTATATATTTAATAAAATTTTAAAGTGCCTTTTAGTTTCAGTGAATATAGGCAGTTGCCTCCTTCTGCACTTCACCATATTTTTGGCCTTTAGGTACTTTTTAAGACTTCTGATTACATATGACATCACACAGGATACCTGTTTCTAGACTTATAATCTAAGACCTATCAGTTAAGGAAGACCTTGCTCTTTTCACATGTTTAAGCTCTTTCTTTTCAGGAGAACTAGACAGGTTAATATGGGTCCTTTAGTTTCCAAAAGGTGTTTGTATTATATAGTTTTACATTCATTAAATCTCTGTGTTAGATTAATGATCTGTTATGAACTGGGAAAATAACTAGTTCTCAATACAGACCTTGGCTAAAATTCATGATCAACTCCATGTAGTCTTTTCTGTTAAGTCTCTGAAGAATTCTGAATTAAAGATTTGGCTTACTAATCTCCTAATTAAATATCACAATTAGAATATAGAAATGTGAAAGTTAAACACCTTTACTTTCAGTTACAGCTGATGAAAGTTTCCCTATAAAAGTTATAAATGATTTAAAAGAATGTTATTAACAGTAGCAATCATGAAGTCAACTAAGATCCTATTTTCTATTTATTATTTAAATAGTCAAGAATTCTGTCATTCTGTATACATTTTATTTAAAATTGAATTATGATTCATCTGTATTTTTAAATAGAAAAAAATGCTTTAAAATGAACCATATTTTTTGTAACTGCCCAACAGGGTCTCCTTGCCTGCTGCCTAGACAGAGCCAATTTCAAGACAGGAGAAGTGCAACAGAGAGAGACTTTAATTCACATAGAGCTGGCTGTACAGGAGACCAGAGTTTTATTATTCCTCAAATCAGTCTCCTTGAAAACTTAGGGATGGAGATTTTTAAAGATAATTTGGTGGATAAGGGGTCAGAAAGTGGGGAGTATTGACTGGTTGAAAATCATAGGGAGTCAAAGCTGCCCTCTTGAAGCTGAGTCACTTCCTGGGTGGGGGCCACAAGACTTGATGAGCCAGTTTATTGATCTGGGTGGTGCCAGCAAATCTGTCAAGTACAGAGTCTACAAAATATCTCAAGCATTGATCTTAGATTTTACAATTGTAATGTTGTCACAGGAGCAATTTGGGGAGGTTCAGAATCTTGCAGCCTCCAGATGCATGACTCCTAAACTACAATTTCTAATCTTGTGGCTAATTGGTTAGTCTTGAAAAGGCAGTCTAGTGTTCAGGCAAGAAGGGGGTTTGTTTTGTGAAAGTACTGTTACTATTTTTGTTTCAGAGTTAAACTATGAACTAAGTTCCTCCCAAAGTTAGTTCAGCATATGCACAGCAATGAACAAGGACAGCTTGGAGGTTAGAAGCAAGATGGGATCAGTTAGATCAGACCTCTTTCACCATCATAATCTTCTCAAGTTATAATTTTTGCAGAGGCGGTTTCATTTTCTCTCTGGGTTGCAATGTTTTATTATTTTATTTAATAGTTTGCTATAGATTTAATTTTATATTGGTAAAATATTGAACTGTGTATCATTGTTCTTATTACTATATGTACAGGTTATTGATATATGTGGTTTCCTTTTTAAGCAGAATGAAGAAGACCTTTGATATAGAGGAGATTATATTTTTGTATACTGGAGACACTGCCTAAAGTAGAAAGAAATGAGAGACAAAGTAAAGAAAGAAGGAGCTAAAGAGTTTGCATGTGTAGGGGAGAAAAAATATTTTTCCTCTATCCTCCTAGCTCCTTTGGCTGGGCTACAGAATTTTATAGATTACTAACATAGTGGGATATTTTTAATTTCCTCTTTTAATTATATATGTTAGGCAGACAAAATAATTAATAAACAAAGACAATCTAAAAAAATAATATGGCTTTATCTTATAAAGTTGAATTGTTTCTGCTCATGATATACTCTACAGAATTCTTGTATATATCTACCAGGAAACAGTAGTTAGAATGTTCACAAAAGCACTCACTGTTCATAATAAAAAAAATGGAAGCTGTACCAATACCCATAGATGGGAGAATAGATAGGGTATTTTCACACAGTGACATAATATACACCTGTGACAATGAGTCACCTATAGCAACTCACAACAGTATGGGTGAATCTTAGAAATATACTGTTGAATTGAGAAAGAGTAATGAGTTATAACTGCATTTTTATTAAACTGAAATATGAAAAACCCAGAACAGATATTGCATATGTGTTTCTGTTTATGTATACTAAAACAACTTACAAACAAGGCAAAGCTATTTTAAAAACTAAGGATATTAGCTATCTTTATGAAATATGTAGATATATGACATTAGAGAGAAGTCACTGGTTTCTTCAAGGTTACTGATAAAGTTTGGTTCCTACGTTTGGTGGTGCAATCACCATTGTTTGTGATATTTGCTTCATAACATACATATTACATCTGCTTTGTATATATGAATTTACAGTAAAATTTTTTAAAATAAATAAGCCTAACATTTTCCTTATTCTAATGGTGTCATAAGTATATTTTAAGGATAAACAGAGCAGGTGAAAGGGAAAGCTCCTTGTCAAATATAATATTGTGTACAAGAATCAGGCAAAGTCATGAGAAACAACATTGCTGCCTCTAGAGGACTGGTGAACTTCCTCTCTGCTACAGTCTTAGCTTGCCTGCATGCTAGTCCTGCTGTTACTGCTATTGATGATGACATTGACTCTCTGCCCACCTTCAGAGAGCAAGCTTTCCTACATTTTTCTCTTTTTTTTTTTTGAGACAGAGTCTCACTCTATTGCCAGGCACCAGGCTGGAGTGCAGTGGCACAGTCTCGGCTCACTGTAACCTCCACCTCCCAGGTTCAAACAATTCTCCTGCCTCAGCCTCCTGAGTAGCTGGGACTACAGGCGCACGCCAGCACGCCCAGCTAATTTTTGTATTTTTTTAGTAGAGACGGGGTTTCACCATGTAGGCCAGGATGGTCTCAATCTCTTGACCTCATGATCCGCCCGCCTCGGCCTCCCAAAGTGCTGTGATTACAGGCTTGAGCTCTCTCTAATAGTTTGAAGCAGAAACTCTCCTAGGAATAGAACTGCGTAGTACCTGGCTCCAGGCCGTAGCTTCCAGGTATATTTTCAAAGAGGAAAAGGGGTGCCCCTCCCTCCTGTCTTCCTATCATAAATGAGTTGTGACTCACCTCTATAATACTGCAGGAAATTGATATCATCCCTTTCTTACTTTCCCACTCAGGAAGCTCTTTCTTCCAACATTCATTTATCAGATTTAACTGAAATCCTATGGGAGTTTTTAGGAAAAAACTGTTTCCTATGTGATTATAAGAATGTATAGTGGATAGCTGTATTTTGAGGCAGCCAAAAATAATTAAATAACAGTAAAACAACCACTTGCTTTTATAACAAACTGCTTTATAATTTCCTAATTGTTACATAAGCTCATTTGATTAGACATCATCCATGGTTGTTTTATAAAAACATGGTATAGATTATCTTTTTGCTTTCAAAAAAATGCTATGACTGATAGACAATAAATGTATAAGATAAGAGAAAATGCCTTAGCATTTTATTTTATTGCCACCTAAATACAAGATAGATTAGTTTATTGGGAAAGCTGATTACTATAATAATCGGACTTCCCAAAATTTTAAAGGATTTATATTTAGTGAAGACACTCAAACATTTCATAGAGAAAGAGGATACAGTTTTAGAGAAATAAATTGTGATGAGAAGCTAAGAGATAATGATATGATTAACTGTTGAATATTTACATAATGCCAGGATAATATATGTTTGGGCATTCAAATAGAAAGGTCTCAAACTGAATTCAGAGAGGTTAATTTGCTTCTGGTCTCTCTTAGAGCTCCACTTTTTATGTAGCATTTTTTCCTCTCGAAGACTCACAGCAGCTATCAACTCAAAAGTTATTTAGCCAGAATTCTATAATCTCCATAGGTCTCCATAGTGTATCTTTTTTATAGTTAGCTAACTTTGCATTTTTACTGCCTTAATCTGTTCAGTCTCCTTAATTCATATATATATAGCTTTTAATTCATAATCTTAAATTTTATTTTATTTTTCCCAGTTCAAGCCCTACCATTCCTGAAAATGTTATCACCCAATGAACTAAGTAATCATAGACAAAATAGAAACATATATAAGGAATCCAGGATAGCATCTAGCAAGTAGAATAAGCTCAATGAATGCTGCTATGTCTGTATCTATATCTGTGTTCACTATAATTATGTCTATTTATCTGTCTATCATCTGTGTGTGTGGGGGTATGTGTGGGTGTGGGTGTGTGTATGTAGCTATATCTACTTTCATCTGTATACATGGTGAGAGGAATAAAGAGAGCAAATTATGTATGTGGTAATAGAAGAAGAAAGGAGACCTTTTTCTAAACTCTATAAAGTAAAATGTTTACTAGTTCAATAGGGTGAAATCAAAGAGATGAAAATCATATTTGAACCTGGTATTTCCTAGGGATATCTTGCCTTTGAACAGAAATTCTGAATCTTGTATTCTCTTATTAAGTGCTCCAACCCATCACAGAGCATCTCTATTCCACATTGCAGGAGAAGCCATTCTAAAGTGATCCCTGCTGTTTATGTATAATAAAAAAAAAACCCTTCAGAAAATTCCATTTTAACAGATCATTAAATATTACTACTTGTGAGGGGGTAAAAATCCAAGATTCCAGATCAATGCATTTTTATTTTTTTGTTTTAATCTTTCTAGTAGAATACTTAAACAGAAAGTGCATAACGTTTCTCAAATAACAAGCCTTCAAATAAAATCTATATCCAAGAAAATCAAATGCTCCTTAATAAACAAACAAACAAATAAAATTCTTCCCTTATTGTCTGGAGATTTAGATCATGGACAAAAGATGGACCTTAAACTGTTTTATAATTTCATCTATGTGCACACCGGTTACCAAGTCAGAGCCAATGAGCATTGCAGAAATAAACATATCCTCTCTCTTTTTGTTTTTAACTAATAATATAATGATGCAGCTTTTGCTTTACTTAGTATTTACAGTATCTATAGGTAGGGGAGATTCCAGGTGACTGTTATGAGGCCATATGAATTGAAGGGCAGGACAGTATATGAGCAAGGAGTTGAGAGGCATGGGACTTCAATAATTGCAGCCTAATTATTCCAACTCCTGGACAAGATCATTTGTTTTTAGCATGAAACATTTGCATATATTGTACTATTGGAGCATACCAAATTTCTTATTTGGTGTTATTTTCTGGTTTTCAATATAATTTGTATTCTATCTTACGACCTGATATGATGATCCTAATTATGAAATGCTTCATGTTATGGAAGTAGTGATAAGAGGTGAAGATTAAAATGCTACTCATTAAGATGCAGTCTGAGGGTGCTGCCATTCTCTGAAGGTGCCTGTGGCTGTGCTCTCAGGTAATTACTTCCCCTGCTAGTTGTTCCTTCACAGAGCCAGGATACACAGTGTCAAATATTAGAGGTGACACCAATTGGTATTGACTCGGTAAAACTGTTGTAGAAATAATTACTAATGGTGCCTTTGGTTAAAAACATTGCAATTACTGTATTACAGCGGTGGAAAAGAATAGTAGATAATTGCTGGGAGAATTGAGAAAACTTCTAAGAAAGTTAATTGGAACCCCTTCTAAAGGCTGTGGTCACCTTTTGTACCCAAAAGGGAAAACTGTGGTGTACATAAGGCTTCTTAGCCTATCGCAAGAAAAAAATCTCATGGTAAAAAATTTCTACAGCACTTCTCTCTTGAGCTCCAGAAGTTGTGATGTCACCAAATGGGTCAAGTGGGATCATTTCAGCTAGGTCTTTGCACCTCTGATTCTCATTCCTGCTCACTCTGCCTGTGTTTATACTGCTAGCAGCTCAGCAGCAAGCCATTCCCCATGCTTGTAGCACCTAATGAAACTGCTCAGGCAAAGCAATTTCATCTTCCAGCATTATCTCAGGCTTCCTGTAGAGAAAACAATATGTTTTTCGGTTACAAAGGAGTTTTTGTTATATTATGTTCAGTGCTTGTGTAGCAGTTGACAGAGGTGTCATTTACTGGCAGGGTTCCCCACTATGCCCCCTGCCCACAGAATTAAGGAGATAGATGTTTGTTTAAATACATTAACTTTACATATGGACATGTTGACACACACATTTGGTGAAAAACATATTTTGTACTCCAAAGATAGAAGAGAGAGGAGAAGAGGAGATGGATGTGCAAGGACTTTCAATAATTCATTCATTGGTTTATTTATTCAACAATTCAACACATATTGTTAAATACCTATAATATGTAAGGTAGCCGGGACACAGCAGTGGTGGAGCTTTTATTATAATGGGATAGAGGGAGAAATGAACAAAAAACGTAAAATGAAAATTCTGTCATATGTTGGAAATATCAAGAGGGAAATCAAGAAGAAGTGGAGATGGGGTATGATTTGAAATAGGGTAGCCAGGGTAGAACTTACAGAGAAGAGGGTATTGATCAAATATATGAAAGAGATGGTGTAACATTCATATACTTTCCCATTTGCACTATATTTGGAGCTTTGATTTATTTTACAATATTCATTGAATACATACTGGGTGCAGGCACAATGCCTTGTAAATGACACATTTTAATCTCTATTTTACATATTAGGAAACCAACGTATGGAGAGTTAAGTAATTTGTTCAGGGTTACACAGCTGGAAAGTCACAGCCCAAGTGTTAGAACCAAGACTTTTGACATGTCCAAGTATTAGGTTTCTTATCTGATACTTGGCCACAAATATACTGTCTCACAACTTGTAAAGTCAGCTCTTAAAAGGACCCTACAAATAGTAAATGTTCATTTTGAATGTTTTTTTTAAAATTTTCTAACTTTTACGATAATAATGCAAGACTACTGTGTAAAAAACACTTAACCTGCATGGCATACCTTACATAGTCCTTAAAACAATCCTTCACAAATAGAAACACTCATCATAGGGAGATGTTTAAATAATGCCCCTAAGGTCACCTTCAGCCCAGAAGTGGCTAAGCCCAAGTTAAAACCCAAGTCTTCAAAGTCTGAGCTTGTAGAAACAGTTCCAGACACAATTCTTTCTAAATATAAGCTTTCAATCTAATTGGGGATAAGCAGAGACTCATAGGAATTTAAATGAGATAATCTGGAAGAGGCCTCTGGCTCCCAGAGTGCAAAAGAAGAGCAGTCAGCAGGTCTGCCTAGGGACCACTTTATGCAGCACTTGGGTCACTGGATAGACAGCTCTCCTTCCCACTTATCAATCCTTGGAAGGCAATAAACAGAGGCAGCAATAACCTAGGTATTTAATGAGCAAACAGTTCATCTTGAAAGCCACTAGCCATGAACATTTGGTATACATGCTGTGGGCATGTGGCTGGGATTGTTTTGAGTCAAGTGGATAGATATCAAGCCTTTCCTGTAGGAAACATTGACCCTAAATTCCCATATTTTTACTAGGATGTTTGCAAATTTCAGAGCTAAAAGGGTCACCTGGATTGTTTCCCCCCATTGGAACAGTAATGAATTAGGATCCAAATTGATGGAGTTCATTCTTGAAGATAATTCTACTTGTTAGCAAATATGAGACTTGAAGCCAGGGCTCTTGTTTTGTCTCTCTACCTGAATTGTTAATCACCAAATAATGCATACATATTTATCATAGATTTAAAAACTAAACAGTCTAAGAAAGCTTGCCTTCACTGTTCCCAGTACCAGGCTCTTTTCCCTAGGGGGACCCTCATTATCAGATTGATGTGTTTCTTTTCAGCCTTTTGCCATCTTTTATTTGGTACCTGCTTGTCTCCAGAAAAAAAATCTATTTTTTATTCCCCTCTATGCCATGAGCTTTAGAGGGGTCAGGACTCCATGGGCAGTAGAAGGGGGTCTGTAATTTTTCAGTTCCACCTACAACATGGTAAGTTTAATTTTGCAAACAGTCATAACAAAATAATTTCTCCTTCACACCTAATCCCAGATCTTCCAATAATTTTTATTACTAATAAATGTGACATTTAGATCTCTATCAGCCTGACTGCTTTGTTTATGTCTCAGTTGGGTTAGAATATGTTTGTTATTTCCTTAGTTACTTGCTCTTAACACTACAATGGTACCTTAGCTTATGGAAATTGTATATTTATAAAACAAATCTCTCATCCTTTATTTTATTGCTTCTGAATTTTATCACGTATTAAATAGCAAAAAAAAATTTTTAAAGAACTTTGCAAATACTTCCAGTATATTAATAGCTTTATTGCTTATATTCAGCTCTTTATTTTATCCAAAATATATACTTGTATATGGCATGAGGTATAAATATAAATGTTTCCCCGATAGATAGCCAGTTGCTTTAAAACAGTTCATTGAGTAGTACATTCTTTTTTCATCAAACTGAAATTCCAAAAATGTACAGGTACATTTCACACTATCCATTACATTTCACTGACATAATTTTCCACATTGTGACAGTCATTATAAAGTTTTATATATGCTTTGGTATTTAGGAAGACACTTTAATTTTTTCCTTTCTGCTTCAAAATATTATAGATTATTCTTTTATGTTTCCTTTTCCAAATTATTTAGGATTAGTTTGCCAAGTTACATGAAATATTTTTATGAGATTTGCATTAGTCTTGCATTGCATGTATACATTTATTTGAAAGATAATTACATCTTTACAATATTATTCTAGTAGAGAAAACAGGATTTTTCTCTATTTTTTTCAGTCCCTCCAGGTTAATCAGTAAAGTCCACTAGATTCAAAGCTTTATGCTTTTCTTTGAAATTTTGTTGTTACACTGAATGTAATTAATTTTATTTATTTTTTAAAAAATAATATTGCTGATTTAATCTTGTGTCCAGACTCCATATAAAACTCTCTTACGAGTTTTTCAGTTTTAGATAAACCATACTCTCAAATGAAAATAATAGTTGCTTTGTTCCCAATATTTATACTTATATTTCTTTACTTTTTTTTTTAAATTGCATTTTAGGTTTTGGGGTACATGTGACAAACATGCAAGGTTGTTGCATAGGTGCATACGTGGCAGTGTGATTTGCTGCCTTCCTCCCCTTCACCTATATGTGGCATTTCTCCCCATGCTATCTCTCCCTGACTCCCCACCCCCTGCTGTCCTCCCCCACTTCCCCCCAACAGACCCCAGTGTATAGTGCTCCCCTCCCTGTGTCCATGTGTTCCCATTGTTCAACACCCGTCTATGAGTGAGAACATATGATGTTTGATTTTGTGTTCTTGTGTCAGTTTGCTGAGAATGATGGTATCCAGGTTACTTTTTAAAATCATATTAGCTATATCTTTTAGTATTATATTGAGGAGTGGAAATAATAGCAGAAAATTTTAGCTTGTTTCTGACTTTAATGGAAATACTTCTGATACTTCACTATGAAGTTAAAGGATTTTTTTTCTTCCCAATTTTTAGTTTGCTATTTTTTAAATCTAAATAATTGTGGGTATTAGATTATATTCAGAATTTCAAGATTTTTACATCTAGGCTCATAGTAAACCTAGATGGACACACAATATTTTTTTCTATGTGTATTTGGGTTTGATGTCAGAGTTATTCATGCTTGTAGACCTTTTTGGAGAATTTGCTTTTATTTTTTATTCTTCGGATGGGTTTGCATAACATAGATTTTATCATCTTCCCAGATATTTGTTTTCATAAAGGCATTTGCACATGCTTTTTTAGGACTAAATCTTGAAATTATTTCTCATTTATTTATATATATTACTTCATGTTTTCTATTTTTATTGAGTCTAATTTGGTAATTTATATATTTTAGAACATTTTAATTTGAAATTTGTTTATGTAAACTTATTAATATTATATTGTTCTCATTTTAAATAGTCTCCATGTTAATTATTCCCACTCTATCAGTCTTCATGTTTTTGCCATTTGCTGTTTGTCAGACATAGCACAAAATCATTCATTTTCTCAACAAAAAGCTTTTCATTTCATTTATTTTCCTTTATTTTTATTTTATTTGTTCTTGTATTCTGCCTTTCTGTTATATTAAGCTTCTATGTATTTTTGTGTTATTTTGCTGTATCCCAGTTCATTGAGATGAATGGTTAGTTGAAAGCTTAGCTCATTTATTTTTATTCATTCATTCTTTTTTTTTTTTCCTTTCCTTTTTTTTTGTGAGAGGGAGTCTCGCTCTTGTTCCCAAGCTGGAATGCAATGGTGCCATCTCTGCTCACTGTAACCTCTGTCTCCTGGGTTCAAGTGATTTTCCTGCCTCTTTCTCCCGAGTAGCTGGGATTACAGGCACCGACCACCACACCCAGCTGATATTTAAATTTTGATAGATACTAGGTTACACCATGTTGGCAGGCTGGTCTCAAACTCCTGACCTCAGGTAATGCACCCACCTCGGCCTCCCAAAGTGCTGGGAATATATGCATAAGCCACCATGCCCAGCTGTTCTTCTTAATTTTAATTAGATATATTTAAGACTATGATGTTCTGTATTTAAGGATATAGTTTCTTTTACTTTGGGTATGCCCTACAGATTTTAGTATGTGGCAGGCTCATTAGTCTCCATTTTAAAATAAATTGTTTAAAGTCTAATTGACATAGTTAGTATGGCCCATTACCAAATAAAAATGTAGTATCTTTTGTTTAAAAAACAGGAAAAAAAGCTGCTAAAAGTAATAAAAGGTAAAGTTTTTTTATTTCTTCTTTGGTCCCTCAGCTTGTCATAGATTTTGTGTGTATGTGTATGCTAGTATTTTGCTATTTAATACTACTATATATAAAGAAAATTTTCAATTTTACAATTATTAGCATGAGCTTTAATGTTTATTTTTATATTATGCAATGTAAGTATTATTTTCATTTTTATTTTTTATCCTTTCAATTTTACTTTTTGTTTAGAGTTTGGATTCGGCAGTGCATGCACAGGTTTGCTAAATGGGTGTATTGGGTGATACTGAGATTTGATTACAGATGATCCCGTCACTCAGGTAGTGAGCTTAATACCTAATAGGTAGTTTTTGAGCTCTTGCCCCTCCCTCCTTTCCTCTTATATTGTTTCCAGTCATTTTTCCATGTGTTTTTAATGTTTAGCTCCCACTTATAAGTGAGAATTTGGTTTTCTGTTTCTGCATAAAATTGCTTAGCATAATGGGTTCTAGCAGCATCCCTGTTGCGCAAAGGATATGATTTTGTTCATTTTTATGACCGCATAGTATTTCATGGTATGTATGTATTACTTTTTAAAATCTAATCCACCATTTGATGGACCCCTAGGTTGATTCCACATCTTTGCTATTGTGAATAGTGCTTCAATGAACATGTGAGTGCATGTGTTTCTGTTAGAACATTTATTGTCCTTTGGGTATATACCCAGCAATGGAATTTTTAGATATAATGGGAGTTGTGTTTTAAGTACTTTGGGAGATCTCCACACTGCCTCCTACAGTGGCTGAACTAATATTCATTACTGCCAACAGTGTATACTTACTCCCGTTTTCTCACAGCCTCATTAGCATCTTTTTTTTTTTAATTTTTAATAATCACCATTCTGACTAGTATGAGACTGTATCTCATTGTGGCTTTGATTTGCATGTCTTTGATGATTTGCGATGTTGGTCATATTTTCATATGTTGGCCACCAGTACATCTTTCAAGAAGTATGTGTTTACGTCCTTTGCCCATTCTTTAAAGGGGTTATTTGGTTTTTGCTTGCTGATTTGTTTAAAGTTCCTTGTAGATTCTGAACTTTAGACCTTTGTCAGATGCATAGTTTGTGAGTATTTTATCCTATTCCATAGGCTGTATGTTTACTCTACTAATAGTTACTTTTGCTGTACAGAAGATCTTCAGTTTAATTAGGTCCCACTGTCAATTTTTGTTTCTGTTGTAATTTCTTTGGAGGACTTAAAAAAATTCTTTGCCAAAGCTTATAACAAGAAGGGTATTTCCTAAGTTGTCTCCTAAGATTTTAATAGTCTGGGGTCTTACATTAAAATCTTTGAGCCATCCTGAGTTAATTTTTGTTTATGATAAAAGGCAGAGTCCAATGTCATTCTTCTGCATGTAACTAGACAGTTATCCCAACATTATTTATTGAATAGAGAGTCCTTTCTCCATTGCTTGTTTTTGTTGACCTTATGGAATATCAATAGTTGTAGGTGTGTGGCTTTACTTCTAAGTTTTATCTTTTGTTCTCTTGGTCTATGTGTCTATTTTTGTACCAGTACCATGCTGTTTGGTTATGATAGTCTTATGGTATAGTGTGAAATTGGGTAATGTGATGCCTCCACCTTTGTTCATTTTGCTTTGAATTGCTTTGAATATGTAAGCTTTTTTTTTTTATCCATATGCATTTTAGAATACTTTTTTTCCCTAATTCTGTGAAAAATGATATTGTTAGTTTGATAGGAATATAATTTTTAAATTTCTTTGGACAGTATGACCATTTTAACAATATTGTTTCTTCAAATCAATAAGCATAGAATGTTTATCCATTTGTTTTTGTCATCTCTTATTTCTTTCAGCAGTGTTTTGCAGTTCTCCTCATAGAGATCTTTCATCTTCTTGGTTAGCTATATTTCTAGGTTTTCATTTTCTTTCTTGATTTGACTCTCAGCCTGGTCATTATTGGTGTATAACAATGCTACTGATTTTTTACGTTGATTTTGTATCCTGAAATTTTATTGAAATTGTTTATCAGTTACAGGAGACTTTTGGCAGTCTAGTGTTTTCTCTGTATAGAATCATATCATCAGCTGAGAGAGAGTGTGTAATTTCTTTCCCATTTGGACACATTTTACTTTTTTCTCTTGTCTGATTGCTCTGGTTAGGACTTTCAGTACTATGTGAAATAAGAATGGTGAGAATGGACATCCTTGTCTTGTTCTAGTTCTCAAGGGCAATGATTCTAGCTTGTGCCTGTTCAGTATGATGTTCACTGGCAGTTTATCATAGATGCCTCTTGCTATTTTGAGATATGTTCCTTCAATGCCTAGCTTGTTGATGGTTTTGATCATGAAGGAATGTTGGATTTTACTGAAGCCTTTTCTGTATCTATTGAGATTATCATATTGTATTTGCTTTTTATTCTGTTTATGTGGTGAATCACATTTATTGATTTATGAAGCACTCTTGCATTCCGGAGATAAAGCCTACTTGATTGTGGTGAATTAACTTGTTGATGTGCTGCTGGATTCTGTTTCCTAGTGTTGTGTTGAGGATTTTTGTGTCAATGTTTATCAGGAATATTGACCTGTAGTATTTTTTTTTTCCATTGTGTCTGCCAGATTTTCATGTCAGGATGATGCCGACTTCATAGACTATGTTAGGGAGGAGCCCCTCCTCCTTGATATTTTGGAATAGTTTCAGTAGGATTGGTACCAGTTTTCCTTTATATATGTGGTAGAATATGGCTGTAAATACATCTTGTCCAGGACATTTTGCTTGATGAGGTTTTAAAAAATTATTCTAACAGATTCAATTTCAGAACTTGTTATTGATCTGTTCAGGTCTTCACTTTCTTCTTATTTCAATCTTGGGAGGGTGTGTGTTTCCAGAAATTTATCTATTTCCTCTAAATTTTCTTTTTTTTTTTTTTTTTTTTTTTTTTTTTTTTATTGCATTTTAGGTTTTGGGGTACATGTGAAAAACATGCAAGGTTGTTGCTTAGGTGCATACATGGCAGTGTGATTTGCTGCCTTCCTCCCCTTCACCCATATCTGGCATTTCTCCCCATGCTATCCCTCCCCAATTCCCCACCCCCCCGCTGTCCCCCCCACTCCCCCACAACAGACCCCCATGTATAGTGCTCCCCTCCCTGTGTCCATGTGTTCTCCTTGTTCAACACCCGCCTATGAGTGAGAACATGTGGTGTTTGATTTTGTGTTCTTGTGTCAGTTTGCTGAGAATGATGGTTTCCAGGTTCATCCATGTCCCTACAAAGGACGCGAACTCCTCGTTTTTAATGGCTGCATAATATTCCATGGTGTATATGTGCCACATTTTTCCTGTCCAGTCTATCATCGATGGGCATTTGGGTTGGTTCCAGGTCTTTGCTATTGTAAACTGTGCTGCAATGAACATTCGTGTGCATGTGTCCTTATAGTAGAACAATTTATAATCCTTTGGATATATGCCCAGTAATGGGATTGCTGGGTCAAATGGAATTTCTATTTCTAGGTCCTTGAGGAATCGCCACACTGTTTTCCACAATGGTTGAACTAATTTACACTCCCACCAACAGTGTAAAAGTGTTCCTATTTCTCCACATCCTCTCCAGCATCTGTTGTCTCCAGATTTTTTAATGATTGCCATTCTAACTGGTGTGAGATGGTATCTCAATGTAGTTTTGATTTGCATTTCTCTAATGGCCAGTGATGATGAGCATTTTTTCATATGCTTGTTGGCCTCATGTATGTCTTCTTTTGTAAAGTATCTGTTCATGTCCTTCGCCCACTTTTGAATGGGCTTGTTTGTTTTTTTCTTGTAAATCTTTTTTAGCTCGTTGTAAATTCTGGATATCAGCCCTTTGTCAGATGGGTAGGCTGCAAAAATTTTTTCCCATTCTGTTGGTTGCCGATTCACTCTATTGACTGTTTCTTTTGCTGTGCAGAAGCTGTGGAGTTTGATTAGGTCCCATTTGTCTATTTTGGCTTTTGTTGCCAATGCTTTTGGTGTTTTGGTCATGAAGTCCTTGCCTACGCCTATGTCCTGAATGGTTTTGCCTAGGTTTCCTTCTAGTGTTTTTATGGTGTTAGGTCTTATGTTTAAGTCTTTAATCCATCTGGAGTCAATTTTAGTGTAAGGTGTCAGGAAGGGGTCGAGTTTCTGCTTTCTGCATATGGTTAGCCAGTTTTCCCAACACCACTTATTGAACAGGGAATCCTTTCCCCATTGCTTGTTTTTATCAGGTTTGTCAAAGATCAGGTGGTTGTAGATATGTTGTGTTGCCTCCGATGCCTCTGTTCTGTTCCATTGGTCTATATCTCTGTTTTGGTACCAGTACCATGCTGTTTTGATTACTGTAGCCTTGTAGTAGAGTTTGATGTCTGGTAGTGTGATGCCTCCTGCTTTGTTCTTTTTGCTTAGAATTGACTTGGCTATGCGGGCTCTCTTTTGGTTCCATATGAAGTTTAAGGTGGTTTTTTCCAGTTCTGTGAAGAAGGTCATTGGTAGCTTGATGGGGATAGCATTGAATCTGTATATTACTTTGGGCAGTATGGCCATTTTCACGATATTAATTCTTCCTAACCATGAACATGGAATGTTTCTCCATCTGTTTGTGTCCTCTCTTATTTCATTGAGCAGTGATTTGTAGTTCTCCTTGAAGAGGTCCTTTACATTCCTTGTTAGTTGTATTCCTAGGTATTTTATTCTCTTTGTAGCGATTGTGAATGGCAGTTCGTTCTTGATTTGGCTCTCTTTAAGTCTGTTATTGGTGTATAGGAATGCTTGTGATTTTTGCACATTGATTTTGTATCCTGAGACTTTGCTGAAGTTGCTTATCAGTTTCAGGAGCTTTTGGGCTGAGATGAGGGGGTCTTCTAGATATACAATCATGTCGTCTGCAAATAGAGACAATTTGACTTCCTCCTTTCCTAATTGAATACCCTTTATTTCTTTTTCTTGCCTGATTGCTCTGGCTAGAACTTCCAGTACTATATTGAATAAGAGTGGTGAGAGAGGGCATCCTTGTCTAGTGCCAGATTTCAAAGGGAATGCTTCCAGTTTTTGCCCGTTCAGTATGATATTGGCTGTCGGTTTGTCGTAAATAGCTTTTATTATTTTGAGATACGTTCCGTCGATACCTAGTTTATTGAGGGTTTTTAGCATAAAGGGCTGTTGAATTTTGTCGAAGGCCTTCTCTGCATCAATTGAGATAATCATGTGGTTTTTGTCTTTGGTTCTGTTTATGTGGTGAATTACATTTATAGACTTGCGTATATTGAACCAGCCTTGCATCCCCGGGATGAATCCTACTTGATCATGGTGGATAAGCTTTTTGATGTGCTGTTGTAATCGGCTTGCCATTATTTTATTGAAGATTTTTGCATCTATGTTCATCATGGATATTGGCCTGTAGTTTTCTTTTCTTGTTGAGTCTCTGCCAGGTTTTGGTATTAGGATGATGTTGGTCTCATAAAATGATTTGGGAAGGATTCCCTCTTTTTGGATTATTTGGAATAGTTTCAGTAGGAATGGTATCAGTTCCTCTTTGTATGTCTGGTAGAATTCGGCTGTGAACCCATCTGGGCCTGGGCTTTTTTTGGGTGGTAGGCTCTTAATTGCTGCCTCGACTTCAGACCTTGTTATTGGTCTATTCAGGGTTTCGACTTCTTCCTGGTTTAGGCTTGGCAGGAGGCAGCTGTCCAGGAATTTATCCATTTCCTCCAGGTTTTCTAATTTATGTGCATAGAGTTGTTTGTAATAATCTCTGATGATGGTTTGAATTTCTGTGGAATCTGTGGTGATATCCCCTTTGTCATTTTTTATTGCATCTATTTGGTTATTCTCTCTTTTCTTTTTTATTAGTCTGGCTAGTGGTCTGTCTATTTTGTTGATCTTTTCAAAAAACCAGCTCCTGGATTTATTGATTTTTTGAAGGGTTTTTCGTGTCTCTATCTCCTTCAATTCTGCTTTGATCTTAGTTATTTCTTGTCTTCTGCTAGGTTTTGAGTTTTTATGATCTTGCTCCTCTAGCTCTTTCAATTTTGACGATAGGGTGTCAATTTTAGATCTCTCCTTTCTTCTCATGTGGGCACTTATTGCTATATATTTTCCTCTAGAGACTGCTTTAAATGTGTCCCAGAGATTCTGGTATGTGGTGTCTTCATTCTCGTTGGTTTCGAAGAACGTCTTTATTTCTGCCTTCATTTCATTGTTTATCCAGTCAACATTCAGGAGAAAGTTGTTCATTTTCCATGAGGCTGTGCGGTTCTGGGTTGGTTTCTGAATTCTGAGTTCTAACTTGATTGCACTGTGGTCTGAGAGACTGTTTGTTATGGTTTCCGTTCTTTTGCATTTGCTGAGGAGTGATTTACTTCCAATTATGTGGTCAATTTTAGAGTAGGTGTGATGTGGTGCTGAGAAGAATGTATATTCTGTGGATTTGGGGTGGAGAGTTCTGTAAATGTCTATTAGGTTTGCTTGTTCCAGGTCTGAGTTCAAGTCCTGGATATCCTTGTTAATTTTCTGTCTCATTGATCTGTCTAATATTGACAGTGGTGTGTTGAAGTCTCCCACTATTATTGTGTGGGAGTCTAAGTCTCTTTGTAAGTCTTTAAGAACTTGCCTTATGTATCTGGGTGCTCCTGTATTAGGTGCATATATATTTAGGATCGTTAGCTCTTCTTGCTGCATTGATCCTTTTACCATTATGTAATGTCCTTCTTTGTCTCTTTTGATCTTTGTTGCTTTAAAGTCTATTTTATCAGAGATGAGAATTGCAACTCCTGCTTTTTTTTGCTCTCCATTTGCTTGGTAAATCTTCCTCCATCCCTTTATTTTGAGCCTTTGTGTATCCTTGCATGCGAGATGGGTTTCCTGGATACAGCACACTGATGGGTTTTGGCTTTTTATCCAATTTGCCAGTCTGTGTCTTTTGATTGGGGCATTTAGTCCGTTTACATTTAGGGTTAATATTGTTATGTGTGAATTCAATCCTGTCATTTTGGTGCTAGGTGGCTGTTTTGCCCTTTGGTTGATGCAGATTCTTCATTGTGTTGATGCTCTTTACCTTTTTGTGTGTTTTTGGAGTGGCTGGTACTGGTTGTTCTTTTCTATGTGTAGTGCCTCCTTCAGGAGCTCTTGTAGAGCTGGTCTGGTGGTGGTGAACTCTCTGAGTTCTTGCTTGTTCACAAAGGATTTTATTTTTCCTTCACTTATGAAGCTTAGTTTGGCTGGATACGAAATTCTGGGTTGAAAGTTCTTTTCCTTAAGGATGTTGAATATCGGCCCCCACTCTCTTCTGGCCTGTAGGGTTTCTGCTGAGAGATCTGCAGTGAGTCTGATGGGCTTCCCTTTGTGGGTAACCCGACCTTTCTCTCTGGCTGCCCTTAGTATTTTCTCCTTCATTTCAACCCTGGTGAATCTGATGATTATGTGTCTTGGGGTTGCTCTTCTAGAGGAGTATCTTTGTGGTGTTCTCTGTATTTCCTGGACTTGAATCTCGGCCTGCCTTGTTAGGTTGGGGAAGTTTTCCTGGATAATATCCTGAAGAGTATTTTCCAGCTTGGATGCATTCTCTTCGTCACATTCAGGTACACCTATCAAACGTAGATTAGGTCTTTTCACATAGTCCCATATTTCTTGTTGACTTTGTTCATTCTTTTTTACCCTGTTTTCTCTAATCTTGCCTTCTCGTTTTATTTCATTGAGTTGATCTTCGACCTCTGATATCCTTTCTTCTGCTTGGTCAATTCGGCTGTTGAAACTTGTGCATGCTTCACGAAGTTCTCGTGTTGTGTTTTTCAGCTCCATCAATTCGCTCATATTCCTCTCTAAGTTGTCCATTCTTGTTAGCATTTCGTCAAGTCTTTTTTCAAGGTTCTTAGTTTCTTTGCATTGGGTTAGAACATGTTCTTTTAGCTCACGGAAGTTTCTTATTATCCACTTTCTGAAAGCTGATTCTGTCATTTCATCACACTCATTCTCCGTCCAGTCTTGTTCCCTTGCTGGTGGGGAGTTGTGATCCCTTGTAAGAGGAGAAGTGTTCTGGTTTTGGGTGTTTTCATCCTTTTTGCGCTGGTTTCTTCCCATCTTTGTGGATTTTTCCACCTGCTGACTTTGTAGTTGTTGTCTTTCTGATTTTGGTAATTTTAAGTCTGCTGTGGCAGAACTCATAAACCCCCTGCTCTTCCCCCGAGGTGTTCTGTCCCAGGGAGTTACTGTTTTATGGTGTTCCCCTGTGCGGTTGCTGTTTTCCCTGCCCACAAGGTGGCAGCCTAGTCACACTCAGGTTGCAGAGGCTTCGCTAAGCTGCTGTGGGCTCCACCCAGCTTCCGTGTGAACTTCTGGGTGTAGTTAGAACTGCTTCCGCTATGTTGGCCCGCCCCTGTAGTGACGGAGTCTCTGTAGTGGCGGATTGCCTTGGTACAGAACAGCAGGGTGCCTATGGAGAACGCCCCTCCTCCACAGAGCTGGACCGTCCCGGTTTCAGTTGTGTTTCAGGTCTTCTTGCTGGGTAAGAGGGGACACCGTCTCATCTGATCTGCCTCCGGAGCCGCTGCGTTGGCTAAAGCCGCGGCTCTGAGATTCGTGGCGCTGGCCTGGCTCCCCGTTTCATCTCCCCTTGCTGGCTTATAGGGGACTCAGACTCTCTCACTTTATACAGTGAGCCGTTGCCTCAGGGTGCCGGCCCAGCGGCTGCGCCGTTCAAGCCAGCGGCGCCAGCGGCGCTGGCGACCCGTGTGGCTTCTCTGCGTGTGAATCTCCTGGTCTGTGGGCAGTAAAAATCAGTCTGGAAATACGGCGTCCACTCACCCTCTGTGCTTTCTCTCGGAGCTGCATTCCCGAGTTCCTCCTAAGCGGCCATCTTGGATCTCCCCCTATTTCCTCTAAATTTTCTAATTCATGTGACAAAGGTGTTCACAGTACTCTTTAAGGATCTTTTTTTATTTCTGTGTAATCAGTTGTAATGTCATCTTCATAATTTCTGATTGCATTTATTTGAGTCTTCTTTTTTTTCTTTCTCTGTTAATCTAGCTATTGGTTTATCAGTCTTGTCTATTCTTTTGAATAATCAACTCTCGGTTTCGTTGATATTTTGTCTGGTCTTTTGCATCTCAGTTTCATTCAGTTCTTCTCTGGTTTTAGATATTTATATCTTCCTGCTAGCTTTGCAGTTGGTTTGTTCTTTTTTTCGGTTTGTTCTTTTTTTCCTCTTTCCTCCAGCTATGACATTACATCATTAGTTTGAAACCTTTCTAACTACTTGATGAAGGCATTTAAGCTATACATTTTCATCTTAGCATTGCTTTAGCTGCACCTCAAAGATTTTAGCAAGTTGTATCTTTAATTTCTTTAACTTCAAAAAATGTTTCGATCTCTGCCCTAATTTTGTTGTTCACCCAAGAGTTATTCTGGAGCAAGTTGATTAATTTCCATGTAGTAGTATGGTTTTGAGAGATATTATTTGTACTGACTTCCATTTTTATTGCCCTGTGGTCCAAGAGTACGCTTGGTATGATTTAAAATTTTTTTAAATTTTCTTAGACTTGCTTTATGGCCGAGCATGTGGTTGATTTTCGAATACGTTCTGTGTGTACATGAAAAAAATGTATATTCTGTGGTTTGATTTGGGGGTAGAGTATTCTATAGATATAATTTTGTCCAATTGGTCAAGTGTCAATTCTAAGTCCAAAATTTCTTTGTTAGTTTTCTGCCTCAATGATTTGTCTAAAGCTATCAGTCCGGGTGTTACAGTACCCCACTATTATTGTGTGGTTGTCTGTGTCTTTTTGTAGGTCAAAAAGAACTTCTTTTGTGAATCTGGGTGCTCCATTGTTGGGTGTGTATATCTTTAGGATAGTTAAGTCTTCTAGTTGAATTGAACCTTTTATCATTATGTAATGCCCTTCTTTGTCCTTCGTGATTGTTGTTGGTTTAAATTCTGCTTTATGCAGTATAAGATGAGAAACTCCTGCTCTTTTTTAGTTTTCTGTTTGCCTAGTAGCTCTTTTTCCATGTCTTTACTTAGAGCCATCATTACATATACGATGGGTCTCCCGAAGAGAGCAGACTGTTGGGTCTTGTCTTTTCATCCAGCTTGCTACTTTATGCCTTTTAAACAGAGCATTTGGATCACTGGTATTCAGGGTTAGTATTGATATGTGATATTTTGATTCTGTCATCATCTTGTTAGCTGTTGTTTTGTAGACTTCATTGTGTAATCACTTTATGTTGTCTGTGAGCTACGTACTTAGTGTGTTTTTGTGGTAGCAAGTATTGATCTTTTGTTTTCATGTTTATCATTTCCTTAAGGAGACCTCTCATAAGGCTGATCTTGGTCTGGTGGTAACACATTTCTTTAGTGTTCGCTTGTCTGAGAAAGCTTTTATTTCCCCTTCCCTTATGAAGCTTAGCTTGGTGGGATATGAAATTTTTGGTTGGATTTCTTTTCTTTGAGGATGCTGAAAATATGCCCCAGTTTCTTCTGGCTTATAAGGTTTCTGCTGAGATGTCTGCTGCTAGCCTCATGAGTTTCCCTTTATATGTGTCCCAATCTTTCTATCTGTCTTGAAGAATTTTTTCTTTTTCATTTGTCTTAGTGAATCTGATGACTATATGCTGTAGGGAGAGTCATCTTATATAGTATCTAACGGGTTCTCTTTATTTCTTGAAATTGCATGTTCACCTCTCTAGCAAGATTGGAGAAATTTTTATAGACTATATCCTCAAATATGTTTTTCAGGTTGCTTGCTCACTCTCCATCTCTCCCAGTGATGCCAATGAGTTGTAGATTTGGTCTCTTTACATAGTCCCATATTTCTCAGAGGTTTTGTTTATTTTTTAAAATTCATTTTTCATTACTTTTGTCTGACTGAAGTGATTTGAAGACCTGGTTTTTGAGCTCTGAGATTCTTTTGTAGGCTTGGTCTAATCTTTTTAATGCTTCTGACTGTATTATAATTTGTTTAGTGAATTCTTTAACTCCAGAAGTTCAGTTTAATTATTTCTTCAAATGGCTATTTCTCATTTCAGATTTTGGATCATTTTGCTGGATTCCTTGGATTGGGTTTCAGCTTTCTCCTGGATTGTGATGAGCTTCCTTGACATCCAGATTTTGAATTTTTTCTGTCATTTCAGTCATTTCAACTTGGTTAAAAACCATTGCTGGAGTAATATTGTGTTCCTTTGAAGGTAGAGGGACACACTAACTTTTTCAATGCCAGAATTTTTATGCTGATTTTTTCTCATCTGAGAGGTCTGGTGTTCCTTTTACTGTGGTGTAAGTGTAATCAGTTGGCTTTATTTCTGTGTGTGCTTTCAGAAGGGCAAGGCTCTGTATAGAATCTTTATTTGTGGCTTAATTTTTGCCTTATGTTTCACAGGTGCTGTATCCTGGCAAAATATTATTGATTTTGTAATTTGAGCTGCTATTCAATAGATGGTGCTTAAGAATGATGGCCAGCAGATTGGCTCTTTTGTATTTTAGAATGTTCATAGATATACTAAAGGTGGGGGGAAAGAGATAGGACCCTCTCACCAGATCTGCTCCTGGGTTTTAGAGGATCCCCCTTTGATTAGTGTTGTTCTTGCATTTCCTTTCTTACTTGTTCCAGGCTGCGGGGCTCCCTCAGGAAGGGCCAGGGGTGGTAGATAGGTTATACCCTTCCTGGACTGGCCCTGTGGTGGGAGGCATACCCCACTCCTCTGGTGGCCTATGAACCTGGGCTTCTTACCACTTTTGGTGTTCTGAGAAGCAGGGCCTTCTCTCTTGCTTGGACATTGCCCAAACCAGTGGGCCTTGTCTAGCCAAGAGAAACAGGAGTTCAGGGAGTCACACAGTCTGCCATCTGCATGTTTTCCGGGGGAGTACAGAGCTGTGCCTGCCCGCAGCATTCAGGCATGGGTAGGGCCACTGAGCTGGAAGCCTAAGCCAGCAAGTTCCACCTGGCTAGGAGCAGCTAGACCACAGTGCTGGAAGCAAGAGCAGAGCCTTGTCTGGCAAGGAGGCATGAGGTAGTCTGACTGCTCCCCAGCACCCCAACTGTGGGCTTTATTGGTGTTATTGCAGCTGATACCAGGCTATTCAAGGATTCAAGACCTGTGGGATACCCTGTGTGCTTGAGTATTGCCTCTGCAAAATCTCTGTGTGGCTTTCTGTATCAGTCTAGAAGCTAGGGAAAGAGGTGTTTTTCCAGTTCCCAAGATTGCACAGATCCCTGTAGGAAGTGTGGATTCCCCGGGAGCTCTTACTCTCTCACTCTTTCCCTGTGTTAGGAAGCTGCTTCTGTCTCTGCACTGGTCCCAGGTGGGTAATTGCCCAGTTTCAGTATTCTGTGTTCTTACGTGTTCTCTTACTCCCTTGATGAATCCTGACATGGTTCTCAGTCTTCTCTGTTCTTTATGTGTTCTCTTACTCCCTTAATGGATCCTGACATGGTTTCTTAGACAATTCACCTGAAGAGTTAGTATTTACTCTCCACTTTCTTTCCTTTTCATGAGAGCAAGTGCACACTAGCTGCTTCCAGTCTGCTATCTTGAACCCCCTTCTCCAATGCAAGTTTTAAATGCAAATATAAGAGCATTTAATCTGTGTATGGAATTACCAAAATTACACAATTTGTATTCCCTTGCATATGGTATCTTACCAGAAAAGTGAAAGGTTGTACAAAATTAACATTTTATTTGTTTTCTACTTCTTGATATGTGTACATTCTACCAAAACTCTTTACCTTTGGATTACTGATGGGTAAAGAAGGAGTGCAAAAAAGAACTATGGGTTTCTCTTTCTTTTTCGTTCTTTCAATGCCATCATTTTCCCCATAATTATGAGTAAGAAAGAGTATGATAGGATTGCTTTGTCATTTGTGTTTATTAGAATGTCATTGCTTTCTGCATTCAAGCAAGTTCTAGTTGGTACAAAGGATGTGGCCTCTGGAGGGCTGTCAGTGCCTCCACCCTTTCTTCCCCTTTACTTAGTATTAATGTAACACATTTACTTTATACAAACTTTTAATGCTTGTTTTATTGTTCACTCACTACACTTTCTTCCATTTTACCTTTTTCTTTTAACTATTTGATTATGTATGCCTTGTATTTTTATTATTCTAATAGGCAGTTTAAAAATTAACATATGCTTTACATATTTTCTAACAATACACAGAATTAACCAGTATCTATATTCTCTTTTTCAACAAGACAATATCCTTAGTATGCTGTTACTTCCTTCAGCCCTCTTACTTCCCCTGTTCTAATAGTCAGGATCTTGGTTCTAGAAAGTTAGTAACCTTTTAAATTATTACCAAAAATTGTATATAAAATACTCTTTTGTTATTAATAAAGTAGTTAAAGGGTAGAGCAATTTGGACACATAATACTAAAGATTTTAATTATAAAGTTTTTTTCTAGTTATATGTATATTTTTGCTATTATAAACCAAAAAAAGAAAAATCAATGGAACAAAACCAATAAAAAACATCAAAAATTCTCATTTACTCTTTGATCTACAAAATCAGAATCTTCTTGGTCTTCTATTTGATTGTCGTGCTCAACCTTACAATTTCACTTGCAAAACATGTCATAGCACATTAAAGGCAAACAGAAAAGCTGGCCATTCAAGCAAAGGAGTATGAGTTCCTAGTCATTGGTTAATGCTGTTGGGCTTTTTTTTTTAACTTCTGTAATGCCAATATATAGCTACAAGTATATTAAAATTAATTATATTATAGATCATAATTCTTAATTAGTAGTCTTTACTACTCAATCCTTATAATTGGATAATTATAGCTCTAGTTTAGTTCCATGTTATAGAAGTTTTTATTTTTTTAAAAAAAGTATATATTTGGGCCAGGCACAGTGGTCACACCTGTAATCCCAGCACTTTGGGAGGCTGAGGTAAGTGGATCACCTGAGGCCAGGAGTTTGCGATCAGCCTGACCAACATGGTGAAACCCCATCTCTACTAAAAATACAAAATACAAAAATTAGAAATACAAAAATTAGCCTGGCATGATGGCGCATGCCTGTAATCTCAGCTACTTGGGAAGCTGAGGCAGGAGAATCGTTTCAATCCAGGTGGTATAGTTTGCAGTGAGCCAAGATCACACCATTGCACTCCAGCCTGGGCAACAAGAATAAAACTCCATCTCAAAAAAAGAGAAAGAAAGAAAGAGAAGAAAGAAAGAGAGACAGAGAGAGAAGGAAGGAAGGAAGGAAGGAGAGAAAGAGAAAGAAAGAGGATATGTAAATTTGAATTTTTCATTCAAGTAGGACATAATTCTTTTCAGTAATTTTTATGAAGTGAACAAAGAGTAGGCACTCTTACTTTTACTAAACCACATGAAGTTGAAGGAAAATATTCATTTCTGTGAATTCTGTGTTCTCAGCATGGCACACGAGTCATACAAAGAGCATGGCCTGTTACTAATGCTTTGTATATTTACATTTTCTCTACCTCCAAGCTTTTGATGAATAACTATTAATATAGCTCGTAATTAAATATGCTTTTCCAAAAGTATTTCCAATGCAAACTTACCCCTGACATAACATTTTTATTGATCTACAGAGAAGGTCTTACCAGTATATCTTTTTACCTTATAATGGTTTTATTAATAGCATTTCATGATCTTTTACTTTTAATCTGTAAGGCTTTAATGTCAGAAAGAAGATTGATGTTAGTGGTGCTATTGAAATACCAGGTTTAGACTAAAGTGCACTATAAAGTGACAGGAAAATTTCAAGGAATCTCAACACTGACAGAATCTGCTCATTATTTAATTAGGCTCTGAAATCTCTTATCAGAAATTTCTGGCCTTATGTCAGAAACTTTCTGGATCATGTGCTGCACATCACTGTAAAGTTTGGTCTTAAATGTGTCTTATCCTACAAATACAATTTTGATATTTTGGAAATTGCAGTACCTGAGAAGTCATGGGTCCTAAGATAGTACTAAGAATAATCTTAGGATTCATCCTCTCTGTTTTTGCTTTCTTATGTTCCATCTACATTTTATCTATTTCCGGAATTTCACACTGTAAATTTTACTCTAGGATTTACATTTTAAATAGATAATTTTCCTTCCAACCATAGTTGCTTCTTATAATGGTTCATATAATTAATATAAAATAGCCTTTGTATTGGTCTTAATTCACAGATATATGCTTGTCACAGGATATTGCAACCTAACTGTGTCTTTGTGAAACAGAAAAATACCTTATGTTTGATAAATAGACATTGCTTGGTTAAAGTGGCTTGGTCCCAGTAAAAAGTCACAATAAACTGAGTTAGAAAGCACTGTCTACATTTTCATATGTAAAGCCTTTTAAATTTCTTTTTTGTTAAAATAGCTAGATGTAAAATAAAATAATGCTATATTGCAAACAATCTAAAGAAATGATAATATTCAAGTGCAGTTAAGCACACTTTTATCCCCAGATTTTCAGATATGCATGTCAGTTTAATCCTTAAGGGCTTGAAATTATGAGTAATTATAGCTCTAGTTTAAAATTTCAAGAAAGCTGATTTTAACACCACTTTCAGAAATTTGTGGCAGCATGTGTATCTCAGAGCTTAACTAAGCTTAAGCTCTAAAGTCAAACAGATCTACATCTGCCTTTGCCTCTTCCAAATATGACCTGTCAAGTTTCATAACCTCCCTAAGCCTCAGTTTCCTAATGTGTAAAATAAACATAAGAGGCCTCTACTTTATGGAGTTATTGTGAGATGTAAATAAGATGCTATGTATAGTGCACTAAGCATGGTACCTGATCCATAGTAAACATTCAATAAATGTTAAATATTATTATAAATTTAACTTATTGAAATATGAACTAAGTAAAATTGTACTTACTTTATTGCTAGGTTTGTTTATCTCAGTTTATTATCTTTTTAAACTAGTGGTGTATTAGTCAGGGTTCTCTAGAGGGACAGAATTAATATGATATATATATCTCCCAGTCCACTGACTCAAATGTTAATCTACTTTGGCAACACCCTCACAAACACATCGAGGAACAATACTTTGCATCCTTCAATCCAATCAAGTTGACATTCATATTAACCATTCACAGGAAAAGGTGACACAGTGACATGTTGCTGAAGGATGGCATGAAAAAACTTACTTTATTGTAAAACATAGTGATTTCTATTTTTAACCAGACTTGCATAATTATGTATTTATCAGTTCTCTGTGTGTGTGCGTGTATCTTTGCCTACCTTGCACTCCTATCTACTTTTTGAGATAGATTTTTTCCTCATTACATAGAAATGGATAAGGAGCACAGTCTAGGCCAGTAATAATAGAGCAAATAATACCCATCCTAACCTTAAGGGATGCGGGCACATGACCCTGTTAGTAATATAACAGTAAATTCCTAGGATTCTTTTAATTCTTTATATTGCTGTCATAATGATTTGCTCATAAATACACACTGATTAGACTTATTTTTGTTGGATTTTCTCCAAATTTCTCCAATTTCTTTGGTCAGTAACTAGAAATGTGCATTTAAAAAGTTAAGTTTATGCATTAAGGATTAAGTGTTAGAGTTCTCTAAAAACAAATACAAATAACACATCACTCAACTTGTTTCAGGAAGAGAGGTCTGTTATATGTCACCGTTATTTGCATCTAATAAAATACCTAAATAGATTGATAAGATAAATTTATTTTATATAATTTTTATTTTATTTGGTCTAAAATACTTTTCTAACAGTGGAGTTAGTCATAGGAATCACTGAACCAGACGTCCAAATACTGTTAGGTTTCCCTTTCAGTTCTCATTCTCTCCTACTGTAGTTGGGGTTGGGAGACCTAGTCCCCCACAGTCATATCTGAGAGCTTCTTGTTCAAAGATGTAAAGGCATTCTCATTCTTTCCACTCATGAACACTTTGAAGTATTCCAGAGATTTTATTTTATTGAACCACCCGGATTATTTATCTCCCAACCTTCATCCTTACTTTAGATTAGGGGGCTGATTTGGTAGAGCATTACGATTAGCCCTGTCTAGGTAATAAATACACTACTAGAGCCTGGTGATTGGGGTCTGTCATATAAGACAGATAGAGTACCAACTATATTCTCAGACATACATACCCATGCAGCCAATAAGAAATTTACTCCATCTAAACAAGTATCATTATAAACAGATTTGAACCTATCATTCACATAGGTGAAGAATTAAATACAGGAATGCATGTGATATTTAGGCTAATATTAATCCCTCCAATTTCACTTGAATGGAGGGTAAGATAATAGAAAATGAAATGTGGACTTTAAGCTGGAACTAGGCCATGAAAGTCTTGTCTATGGAGCTAAAAGATTTGGCTATGTTTCTGAAATCCGTTGAGGTTTTCTGAGAACAGGTGCTATAATAAGAGCTATATTTTAGTGCAATGTAGCTGAGATCTTTGTTTAGTATGGATAAAAGAAGACAAAGATTAGAGATGAAAGTATCTCTAGACAGTTATTGCAGTTGATTCAGTAAGAGTTAATGAGGATCAAAACTGTGGGAGTGAATACTGAAGGTGAGGGAAATGATTGAGATATTATCAAAGTATCAAGAGGACTAGATAACTGTTTGCTGAGGGAAGGAATCAGTAGAGGAATAGAAATTAGAATAGCGAAATGACTTCGAGATTTAAAAGACTGTGGTGCTTCCATAAAAATAGGAAAATAGAAAGCATAAGAGAAGGAACTGATGTAAGAGAAAAAGAATAGTGAGGCTATTTTTTGACATGATGTTTTTGAAGTTTAGAAGATGTTCAAAGGCAGTAAAAACATGAAACTAGAATGACAAGGAATGATCAAGTTCTGGAAATGTGTGTAGAATCGGTTATAGAGAGAGACAGTTCTGTGATTGTGTGTGTGTGTGTGTGTGTGTGTGTGTTGGAATGGGTTAGATGGGTGGCTATGTTTGAATGTTTGTAGAAAGAGAGAAAATAGTGTCTTATGGGAACAGAGATAAGATGAAGTGGCTATCTTATTAACCTAATTATTCAAATAATGGTTGATCTATATAATTGGAGAGAACTTTGACTAGATATGATAATTGTTTTCCAAAATATTAAGGGCTCTTAGTTGAAAGAAGGGAATAGATTTATTCTGTGTTGCTCCAGAAGGTAGAAATAGAGTTAGTGAGTGGCATTATTTGAGGAGACAAATTTTGGCTGAGTATAGGAATTTTTTAACTTCAGGGATACCTGCAAAATAGAATGATTTGCAGTACAATACTCTGGGCTTATTACTACAATAGGAGCTTAAAGAAGCAGGGTGACCATTTGATAGAACCTGCAAAATGTTTTAATAGATCAATTAAGATCTACAATTCAGATCCTATATCTTCCAGTTATTAAGGATAATATTATGTTCACTTATATAAGATGACATAACTCAACATCGACCAAGGGCCAGGCATTACACTGAATCATTTGCATTAGTTCCTATTGGCTACTACTACAAATTAACATAAGCTTGGAGACTTACAAAACCAGAAATCTGTTCTCTCACAGCTCCAGAAGCTTGAAGTTTGAAGTAAGTTTCACTGGGCTGAAATCTAGGTGTCAGCAGGGCTACACTATCTTGAGGAGTTTTAGGGAAAAATCTGTTGATTGCTTCTGATGGTAGCTGACATTACTTGATTTGTAGCTGAATCACTCTGACCTCTGATTCCATGGTCACATTGCCTCCTCCTCTGTAGGTATCAGCTCTCTCACTACCTCCTTCTTGTAAGGATACCACTGATTGAATTTAGGGTCCAGTTGGATAATCCAGAATGATTTCACAATCTTAAAATCCTTAATTATACCTACAAAGACTTTTGTCGTGGAAAGTGACATTTACAGGGTTCCAGGGATTAGTGCCTTGTATCTTTTATGGAACCACTTTTTAGCCTACTACAAAGGCCTTCCTCACATTTATCTTGGCTTAAAGTAACCCTAGGAGGGAGGTGCCATATTTCCATTCCTTTTTAAGCAGAATAGGAAAATGAACCTTAAAGACACATTTGGCACCTAGCTAATAGATGTCAGAACTTGACATGAAGCACAGTTATGCTCTATTCAAAGGCTGGGCACTTTTTTATTATACTGTGAAATGAAATTAAACCCTGCTATCCACATATATGCCTTCATCTTTCATTCATCATGATGATTCTGCACTGAGCTGCTGCCATAACAGGCACACTTTTATAAATTTCACGTGAAAAGAAGCAGCACTCATATTCAATAGTATGGCAGCTACAAGAAGTTGCATATGGCTGAGCATTGTTGGAAATACTTGAAACCATTTATTGGCAGGCAGGCACTTAAGATCTGAAGAGATCCAACAAATAAATATCCACTGAACTATGGCTTTTGCTGGAAATTGTTCCTGCTCCTGCAACCAAAGAACGTTAGACTGTGTGTGTGTGTGTGTGTGTGTGTGTGTGTGTGTGTGTGTGCATGTGTGTTTACCTCTTCCACAATCTCTGCTTCCCCTATTGTCACTGAGAGATTTTTCCTCAGGTCTAAGGCAGTTTAACAGGCAATGATAATTTACAACCAGCATGGTTTTATGATCATATAAATTTGTTATACATAGCCCATCGTAAGTGTACCCCCAATCTGTATTAACAGAGTGCCATCTTTTTTCCTCCCTGAGCCACCAGACATGTTTGTAGAGACAACATCTCATTAATCCTTGCCAAGCACCTTGTAGGTGTTATGAGCCACAGTTTATAGATGTGAAACAAGCAAGCATCGGCTGTGTTTGCAAATTTGAAAGCCAAGTAAATCATCCTTCTCATATAACATGTGCTTGTAAAAAAGGAGGTCATTAGAAGGTGGCTACCTGGGCATGTGAAAAATGACTTTGCTAATGTCAGTGATAAGGAATGGTAGTAGATTCAGATGTGGGAACCTGGGAATGAGCAGGGAGTAGTTCAGTAGTCTTCATTCCAGATTCCAAAAGGAGCCTAGGCACCACTGTGTGGAGTTTTTGTTTTTAATGTAAGTGCAAGAAGGGCGAATGTGGGTAGAATCCTAGCTTCCATGTGGGAAATGAAGAGATTAGTTTTAAATGAAGAGCTCTTGCAAGGTGTATGTAACAATTTTGCATGTGATAAGGCTTCTGAGAGGACAAGTGAACACCTAATATGTTTTCTACTATGATCAGTTACAATCATGTAAGTGATGTAGCATTCTTCTGCAGAAAAAAAGAAAATTATTTTTCCACATTATGTGTGGTTCTCAAGTAACATTTATTTCTCTTTAATAAACTAAAAGGGATACTCTGCCAAAGGAATGATATTTTCATTAACTAAAGAGACTGTGAGGCTCTTCTTATGACTCACTGCTAATAGCTTATCTTCATCAACTCCCTCATTTCTTCGTTTTTGTTACACTCCTTAAGCTGAGTTACACTTGGGTTTATATATTTTGATTAAAACGAAACAAATCAAAAAGGAAATTCTTTAGAAATAAAGAAATCTCCTGTGTACTTAGACAATATTTTGTAGATAATATTAATTTTATTTAATTCAGTTAGATAAACAGTTACTGAATTCTTATGAGCCTAGCCATGGGGTGGTGCTTCAGGAATTATCAAGACAAAAAGGAAAAACTATCTTTTATGAAACAGGAAAAATTCCCTCATCCCCCTGGCAGAGTATGTGATGGGAAGGTGACTCACTTCTTCAGTGCCTTACTGCTCAGAACTCCTAGGGGGAACATGCAGATGGGCAGATTGTGGGGAGCGTGGGCTCAAACCCCGCGACAGCATCTAAGGGTGCATATCTACAGCTCCTTAAGCCCCAGAGGGCATGTTACAGTGCCCTCTTTTAGTTTTGCCATTTGTAGGCAGCTTGTGTTCATCAGCTCAATTAGATGCTCTGCCTTATCGCAAGGACAGAGGGCTTTCTCTATCCCAGGGTTCTTGCCTTGGTATACCAGAAAAATTGGATTACATATGGGCTTGGAGAATGAGTTCAAGTTTTTATTGAGTATTGGAAGTAGCTCTCTGCATATAGATCGGGAGCCAGCAGGGATATAGGGTGAGAGGGTGGTTTTTGCCTGGAGTAAGGTGGCCCAACTCCCCTCTGCTGCTCTGGCCGAGTTCCCCTCAGCATCCACATCTTTCCACCAGTTGATGTCCTGCTGACATCTTCCAGTGCCTGTCGGTGTGCTCTTCTGCTCCTCTGCTCCTCTTGATGTCCCGCCACCTATGTGCTCTTCTGCTGGTGTGTTCTTCTTGATGTGCAGCTGCTTGTGTCTGTGGGGTTTTTATAGGCACAGGATGGGGGCATGACAGGCTGGAGTCATCTTGGAAAACATTTAGGCACAAAAACAGGAGTGCCCGCCTTTACCTAGGTCTGCGGGCACAGGCCCAAGGCTGGAGACCTCTCTAGGGACCCTGCCCTTCTCCATCCAGCACTTCCTGCACTTCTTTCATGTCAATTATATTAGTGTGTATGTGTTTTGTGTATGTATTTGTGTGTGTTTTGTGGGGCAGAACACAGGGATGAAAGTTAAACTGAGTATAGAAATAACTATTATTTAAGGCAAAATAGGTTCAGTACCTTGAGATGGATTCAAACAAAGAACTCTGGGTTATTAAAAGAGCAGGAAATCACAAGGAATTATATCCAAATATTTTCATGAGAAGTTTTATGCTGAAAGCAACATGTGGAACAGGCTTTGAAGGATAGCTAAAAGGAGCATGGGTAAGGAAAGAATACAGACCAGAGAAAAAGAAGCAAGCATTGGTAGAGCAAGGCATTCACCAGAAACAAGTATATTAGAGTCAGCACATGGGGAGCGCTAACAGGTGGGCTGGGGTTATTTGTCATGAGGGCATGACATGAAGATAGTTACACTGAAGATAATTTCAAACCAAGATGTTATAATCAAATTTTATCTTATGTGCAGAGAAACTATTTAGAAGGTTTTTGAAAAAGGATATACTTAACGGAATTAGGTTTTAGGAATATTAATTTAGTAATGGCATTGAGAATAATTTGAAGTAGGACTAAAGTGGAGTCAGAGAATTGGTTAGGAAATGCAGTGAGAAATAATGAGAAACCTGTCATAGGTGGTGGAAATTGGAACAGAGATTAATAGATAGATTCAAGGGCTGCTGTAATGGTAGCATTGATAAGACACGACAAGTGATTGAAAATAAAAGATGAATCTACTGGATAGCCGAAGGTGACCTTGGGTATGGCTTGCAGAAATAACTGAGTCATAGGAAGATACTGATTTGTAGAATGAGAGGAAGGCAATAAGATTGTTTTTGGACACCTCTTCAATTTATGTCTCATTAAATAAATATATTTTCTCTGACATTTCTTTTCTTGCACTGTATTGCATTTGCTTATGCACTTTACTATTATAGTATTGTTTATTCAGTGATAATACAAATCAGGCTCCTGAACTGTCTGAGTGATAGAAGGAAACATAAGATTCCATATAATCCCTCATGGAAGTTGTAAACTCTTTGAGGAATATGGGACACCAGAAGTATGACCTCAGGACCAATTTTTATGTGTGGGGGGTAGGAGCATTCTTACTACACTATGGACATTGAAATGAATATTTACTAACCTACAAGATGGTAAATGCTAACTCCCAAGTAGGTGATATAGTTAGTAGTAAATACTATAGAAACTCAGAGGCATGAAGATAATTTTACTAATTTCGTTAAGCAACTATTCTGATCAAGGCACCATGAGAGAATAAAAAACGCATAGTTTCTGCCTTTGAGGAGTTTCCAGTTAAAGACTGAGAGACACACTATGAGTAGGTACATATGATAAAAATTAACAAATTCAGGGAGTATCAGAAGAGTGGGTTGGTGATGAACATGTCAGGATGAAAAAAGGAATATGACCATGTTTCTGTTTTCAAGTCACACTTCTTTCTTTTCTTTTGTTATTCTCTTTCAACCATAAAAGTAGCCAAGTAATGCTAATGGAGATTATAGAAAACATAAATAAATGAGTAAAGCTGGAAACCATCATTCTCAGCAAACTGACACAAGAACATAATACCAAATACCACATGTTCTCACTCACAAGTTGATGTTGAACAATGGGAACACATGGACACAGGGAGTGGGACATCACACATCCACACACCAGGGCCTGTCAAGGGAAGGGGTTAGGGGAGGGATAGCAGGGGCTGGGGGAATAGGGGAGGGATAGCATTAGGAGAAATACCTAATGTAGGTGGCGGGGTGATGGATGCAGCATACTACCACAGCACGTGTATACCTATGTAACAAACCTGCACATTCTGCAAATGTACCCCAGAACTTAAAGTATAATTTTTAAAAAAGAAAAAAAATTAATGAGTTCAATTTTTCTCAAATATTAATTAATTTTTATTCATTTGTCTTCTACTCTAAGATGAACACATCTCCTATATGACCTATAAGTTTCGATTTAGCATGGCAGTTCTACTGATTAATTAAAAATGACCCCATTCCTTAGCTCACTCCAATCACAAATCAGCCTCTCTTTATTTTACTCCTTGCTCCCTTGTCCATGCCCTATTCACACTTTAGCTTCATCTCCACTTGTCACCCCAAGCCTGAACTACTTGATATCAGGGACTGTGGTTGTGCAGATATGTGTGCACATGTGTGTGTGTCCCCACCCTTTTAACTAACACTATGCCTTATACATAGTAGGCGCTCAGCAGATGTTTCTCAAATCAAAATGGAGTTTTTCCCTTTTGATTTAAGTGCTTAATACTTAGAAGCATGTGGTGCTAACATTTAAGATAGATTGGTTCATTCTGTTTAAGTACCACATAACCATTCACACATCATTGAGTCTAGTACTATTAAAGGATAATTTCCCTTCTAGGAATTGTGACTGTTGCAGATACATTTTACATACCTATCCTTTTTTTATCATCACTGGGCAGGTAAAGAGATAAAAATAAAAAGATTTTCTCAAGTATGCAGCTGTATACATAGACTTTATTTGGAAATGCTTGTGTATTCAAGGAAAAACTATAGAAATACTCTTATAAACATGTCCACACCCAGAACTACCCAGAAATCATGTAGCCTTTTTAAAGACAAAAATATTGACATTTAGTTTCTTTACCTCATTATCTATTCAAATGACTGGGTAAATCTATCTTTTCCTCTTTTCTATTTTAATATAATAAAACCTAAGGGAATTGATCAAAAGCCCTGTTTTGCTGAGTTTTACAAGTTTGGGCCCATTGTGATATTTTCCATTTGTTCCATTTTACTTAATATAATGTTTTTTTACTGGCCTTAATTCACACATTTTTGATAACTTATAACAGGGTCTTTGTGTTTTATTTTCTTAAACAAATTCCCTTTGAACATAAAAATTTAATATTTCATAGCCTCTCGTCTACATATGTAAATGATAGATTTGCTTTGTATAGGACTTTACAGCTTACAAATTGCGTTCACATACATTATCTCATTTGATTCTTACCAAAGCCATCTTTCTAGATAGATACTTCCATTTTAATTTCATTTTTAATTGATAAAAATTTGAGAACTAAAGAAACTATAAGACCTGTCTGCAATTCATATGTGCATAGGTATTATGTGCAGACCCAGGATCAGTGTGGAAACATTACAGTTGTTCAATCAGTACTCTCAATATTCACGTGAACAAATTGACTGTGTCATGGCCAATTAGCACATGGATATTTACACTGAATAATAACAATTAGCATTTTTTGGCATTTATACATGCCAGACTGATTTAAAGTACTTAATATATGTTAGCTCACTTAATCCTAGCTAAAACTATTTGAAGTTTAAACATGAGGAGACTGAGGCCCAAGGAAAGTAGGCAACTTACCCAGAATAACAAATCTAGTAAGTTTTTAAACTGAGATGTGAACCCAGACAGTCTGCACGATGCGACCTTAAGTACCATCCTCTTTGCTGGCAATTCACCAGTAAAAATAGATGTAATTAAACAAACATAAATTAATAATGTCTTCTAGAACTACACTTATTGTCAGTAAGCTTGCAGAAAGTTATCCTTGACCCATACATTTTTTTTAAATACTGTGGTAGTAATTGAATTTGTTTCCTTGTTCTGAGGTAATTTCTATTCATGTTAACCTTTTAATGCTTAATATTTGATCAGAATTTTACATCTTGGAAAATCTCTTCCTATTCATTACATTGTTTAGAACATAGAATAACTTAGGGAGCAACCCCAAAATGTGAACCAAGAAGAACCAAATATTACAGAGGTTACATGACCAACACGAAGTACTGCTTGGTTGAAGTGGCTGAACCAGGCTCCAACCTAGATCTTCCATGGTTATTCCCCCAGTGATGAAAAAATGTCAGCATAATAAATGTGTCTAACTGTATGTGTGCATGTATGAATACTGAGTGTTCTTCAAAAATAATATTGGAGAGGCATGACCTAGGTAGCTCGTTTTTGGATCTCCTAGTTAAGACTATACTTGCCATAGACAAATGCTCAATGGATGGAGCATTCCTGGATGGATATCCTAGTTTATTTAATAGCAAATAACCAAATGAGAAGTTGATTAATTGTTCCAATATTTGAAAGTTTAGGTGTATCTATTTATCTAACTCTTTTAAATAATTAACACTGTTTTTTTACAGATAAATTTTAAGTTAATATGAGACTTGCTTATTCACTAATCTTTTGCTTACACTTTAACAAATGGTGATGATTTCCGAGGTCAGGAGATCGAGACCATCCTGGATAACATGGTGAAACCTCGTCTCTACCAAAAATACAAACAAATTAGCTGGGTGTGGTGGCACACTCCTGTAGTCCCAGCTACTCGGGAGTCTGAGGCAGGAGAATTGCTTGAACCTAAGAGACAGAGATTGCAATGAGCCGAGATCGTGCCACTGCACTACAGCCTGGGCAACAGTGCAAGACTCCATCTCAAAATAAATAAATAAATAAATAATAAATGATAATGAGTTCTTTATATGATGGAAGAAATCCTAGCTGATGAGGCCATCAAAACACATTTACATTTTCCTTTTAAATCATGTTTTTTGGGTGCCCTAACTCACAGGGAAAAATGTTTTCGGGAAGATCTTTCAGGTATATATCTGATTCTATTACTAGTTGAAGAGACACAGAGACATTTCTAATAGTCTTGCTGTTCCCATATATTCACTAGTTGGCAATATTTAAGTTATCATTCATGTGGTGCTTAAAGTATGTCAAGTGGCTTTGGACCACCGAATAAAATAATATAAAATTAAAGTTTTAAATTATCCTGGAAGCCTGCAATTAGCAGGCATCCATGAGAAACTAGGCAACTAGAGTAAATTATTATTTACTTAAATGAATTAACTTTTCTCTATTTCATGCCATAAAAAGCAGCTAAATCAGTTTAAGTTATTGTACTTTAGAGTCAATTTAAATCCACTAAGTTGTCAATAATTATTTAAAGTATGCTTAGATGAATAGCAATAAAAATTGCTAGCATAAACGAAGACTATTAGTGATCCCTAGTGATTTGTACAGAGAACTGTCATTCTATACATTCAAAGATGTACACAAAATAAAGCTAAGCATTGTCTTTTAAGTCATTATATAAACCTCTGAATCTATTTGGTCTGATTGGGGGTCCACCTTGCCTAAAGATGTCTTATTAAATAGGATTAGCAAAACTATATATATATATATATATATATATATATATATAAAATATAAGACATATATATATATAATATAAGACATATATATATAACATATATAACATGAATACATTATATATATTATTATGTATTACTATATATATGTTAATTTTTGTTAATGTGTATAACTATTTTAAGTTCTTTTTATTTTCAAAGCTCTTAGAATCACATAATTTCAGGATCCCATTTTCTTCATAGTTATTAAAGTCTACAAAAAGAGATTCTAAAATATCTTAAGCATTTTAACACTTAATAATTATAAAATACTATTCTGTAATAGACTCTATTTCTGACCATGCTCTGACCCATATTATTTGTCATTGGAAAGACAAGAGGGAAGAAAAGAGAGGTATATAGATGACTTTTTTAAAGGTGGCAGAGAAAATTGAAAAATAGTTGAAAAGTAAAATGTGAAAAAAAAAAGCTAGTGTAGGAAATTCAGTTAGACTGATTTGGTGTGGAATGCATCTTAGTTCATCTTCCCAGAAAATTGTAGGGATCTTTGGCCACACATGTAAAATTTTTTTCTCTGCATCTTTTTGTCATCACTCACTTGGAGTTAGAGAAAGCAAGTGAACTTCATCAGGCAGAGAGCTTATCTTATCCAGAGAGCTTATCAGAACCTAGCACTGTGTCTGGCACACGGTGGATACAAAATTCTCAGCTGAACTCATTGATCCCTTCTTCAAAAAGAGCTTCCCTAATCTACCTGCAAGATCAATTCATTTTCATCACACAAATGTTACATTTTGTTGTCATTAAGCATTTTTTAATTCCTCCCAGTAGATAAAAACAAATAGAATAAGGCATTTACTTTGGTAGTGTCTAGTACTCTCTTTCTGCACTTTCACTTTGATATGATTGCTTTTCTGCTTGGGTATCTCTGTCTAATGCTCTATTGCCCTGCTGATAAACAGGAAATTATCTTTTTCATCACTTATTTATCCTTAATGTAAGTTGGTTTGCTCAGATATTTGCAGTTTAATCCTTTAATCATTATTGGGAATGAAAATCCTTTGATAGGAGCTTTTGGTTAAAGTATAGCAAAATATTGACAGAAAGGTTAAAATAAAACCTACATTTATTTATATCCTATGTTGTATTAGGGTGTTGAATTTCATGCTTGCTTGGGATCACATCCAGCCATAAAGGTGATTAAAGAGCTACTGCATCTCTCCACTATTCCCAGCTTCATATAAATACATACATACCAGCCCTTCACACTGAACTAGAAACCTCTAGGGATGTACATGACATATATACATTCAAAAATTCCACTGATATACCTTGATATGCTCTCATCATTGAGAATCATTATGCTAGATCCTTTTACATGATATCTTACTTAATCTTAAAATGCTCCTATTGGGAAAGTAGTTTTACTCATATTATAGATGAACAAATTAATGCTTAGAGGAGCTAAGTATCTTGTTCAAAGCCACAAGGCTAGTATTTTCTGGAGAGCCAGAATTTGAATCCAAGTCAGTAGGACTCCAAACCTATTTATTTTCAAATTTTATTGCCACATAAATCTGGTGCCACTAAAAACTGATTCTTCAAGTAACATCTCTCTACTCAATGCAGAAGACGGTTGGTGGCCAGAGTGGGTCTGATAGAGTGGGTCTGTCAGAAACCCAGGAAGAGAGAGAAAGCACACTTGGCTGGGATATTTAAGAACACTTAATATGGGACAGTTTACACCAGTGTAGGCAGTACCCTAAGATTAGTTATGGTACCTACATGGTTAATACCTATATTAGTCTATTTTCACTCTGCTGATAAAGACATACCTGAGACTGGGAAGAAAAAGAACTTTAATGGGCTTAAAGTTCCACGTGGCTGGGGAGATCTTAAAGTTTCATGTGGCTTGGGAGGCCTCACAATTATGGTGGAAGGCAAGAATGAGCAAGTCATGTCTTACATGGATGGCAGCAGGCAAAGAGAGAGAGCTTGTGCAGGAGAACTCCTCTTTTTAAAGCCATCAGGTCCCAGATTTATTCACCATTGCGAGAACAGCATGAGAAAGACCAGATCCCATGATTCAATTACCTCCCACTGGGTCCCTCCCATGACACATGGGAATTGTGGGAGTTACAATTCAAGATGAGATTTGGGTGGGGACACAGCCAAACCGTATTAACACCTGTAGGCCTAAAACTATGAGCCTCAATTTATTGAAATTTGGAGAGGGGGTGGTGGAAGAGGGAAGGAGAAGAAAAGGAAGGAAGACAGAGACAGCTTCCTGATTGGGCTATGTGTTTTGGTCCAGGGATATAACCAGATCACCACATTTCTGAGACTAGGGTGGGGTTAGGTTGTTGTCTTGCTAATCTTTGGTGTTGACTGAATCCAACTGAAAGCCAGAAGGCAAGGGGGCTTAAGAACATAGTCCATACCCATCAGCCACTCTGGACAGAGGAGAATAGAGAATTGATCTGGGTAAGTCTAGCACAGAGTGTTAGCTGTGCATTTTCTCCACAGCATCCTGAAGTCTCAGCTGACTTTCCCTGACAGCAAATGTAAATTGGCAGAGGCTTAAAACAAATAAAACCCCAAAAATTTTTAAATCTCTGGTTGCAAATACTTCTGAAATGTAATAGTGCACTTCCTTATTAAGCAATTATAAGCATTAGAACTTGTTCTGGTTTTACCATATTGCAGACAAAGGAAGTTTGAAATATTGCTTAAGACTTTCCCTGAAATACATTATATATATATATATATATATATATATATATATATATATATATACACACACAGACATATATACTCTAAGTTTCTTTGTTGTTGTTTTTCAGAAGAGAGAGTCAGGTTGGTCGAGGTATAATTTACGTACAGAAAAGCTCACACATTTTAGGTATACAATTCTATCAGTTTTTACAAATGTATACGGTAACATAATCAACACCAAAATCAAGAGAAAGAATATTTCCACCATTCCAAAATGTTGTAAAACTTTTAAAAATCTTTAACCGACTATTTGGCATTGACATGTTTCTTCTAATTTTTAAATAGAAAAATCAGTGTTAGAAACCAGCAGAGTTTTGTTTCTTAATCCTTCTGAGTAATATCAACTACTCAGAAGGTTATTGGTTATTAACTAATTTCATATATATTAGACTGATCAGTGGTTCATAACCTTGGCTGCACGTTGAAATTGCCTTGATCTATTAAATGGCCTGATGGTCAGGTGGCACTCCATTAAATCAGGAGGTCTGGGCTTGGTTCCAAGGTATCAATAATCTAAAGCTTTCTAGGTGATTCCAGTATGCAGCCAAAGTTAGACCCTCTGAATAAGACCAGTTGTTCTCAAGTCTGGCTGCACAATAGAACCCCTGGGCAATTGTTTTAAAACACTGATGACTTCCTCTTGATTCTGATTTATACAACTCATTCAAAAATTTGACTCTAAGGAAAAAATAAGATTTGAGTAACTTAGATCACTGAATTGTGCTCCATTTAATCGAGGGTTTATAATAGTTCTGGGTGTGTGGTAGTGTTTAATAAATGTTAAATGGAGATCCTAATCCCACAGTGGAGTCAAAGAGAATAAACTACACTTCTTCTTGGAAACACCTTGTGTATTTGAAATAATTATCTTGGCAAACTATCACTTTCTGAAACTTGTCTTCCTAGGTAATTTACCTCAAATGTTAGGCCTTATATTTTAAGAGAATACCGTATTTCAACTATATTTTCACACCATAATATTAGGCCCCTATATATCTTATGGTACTTTCATAATTTTCTTTAAGGGAATAAGAAACAAGATTAAGAGACTAAAATAAGATTTAAACCAGCCTCCCCTTTGGAAGCATAAATGATATGATTGTAGCTCTGGGCCTGGAGAATACTGCAGCCTTGCAAAATACAACAATAGTACTTTCTTGCTTTTACAATAGCAGAATATATATAGAAAGGACACCTGGTACAGTGGCTAGAACAGAAATGAACTAAGTGTCTAACAAAACAGATAGAAGGCTAACAAACCATTACTTTTTATATATATTCCAGGAACTAGAAATTAAAATAACAAAAATCATCTTTTCAGTATGAAGCTATTGATGGCCTCTATGGCAGAAATTCTCATTAAACAAATTTCTCAAACTTTGTTGTTATGAATAATTAATCAGCATGCTGCATCTTTCAATGTATGCTAAAGACCCTAGGTCTTGTATTTAATCCCACAAACAGAGACTAGTGCAACAAGAACCATTTTTGTTAAGATACATGTTCTTGGTCTAAAATAGAAAATATAGAGTTTGTTTAATTTTACCTTCATACTTCTTATTCAACTATTCTACTCTTTTTATTTTTTTTCCTCCATTTTAGGACCACCTCAGAAAATAGTATCACCTAAACAAGAACATGAAGATAGGAAACATGACAAAGTCACTGACAAAGGAAGTGAAAGTGGGACTTCCTGTAATGAGCTCTCCACTTCCAGTTGTGACAGCCATTCAGAGGCAAGCACTCCCCAGGACAACCCATCCAGTGCCCAGCAGGCAACAGCTCACCAACCTAACACCTTAACATTGGATCGCCCCTCTAAAAAGGCACCTGTGCAATGGATGCCTCCACCAGACAAACGCAGAAACAGTGAACTCTTTCAGACACTCATCAACAAGTCCCGGGAAACAAATCTGTCCAAAAAGAAAGTCTGTGAGAAGCTAAGTGTGGAAGAAGAAATGAAAAAGTGTATTCAGGATTTTAAAAAAATCAACATTCCGGATTATTTTCCAGAGCGCAAACGCCAATGGCAATCTGAACTATTGCAGAAGTATGGGCTATAGTGATTATCACGTTCCTGCAGTATTTTGATGACATTCAATGTTTACTACAGTGTCACCACCTGACTGATGTCCTAACAATGGTCAGTGTGATCCTTGCTGCTCTTCCTTGTTGTGATTAGTGGATGTGGGACAGTATTTTATTTTATTCTTTTGTTGTTGTTGTTTATAGAAACATGATTTAAAAGGAAACAAATAAATCAATAAATGTTAAATCAAAATGGAGTATCTGATTCAAACCATTTTGCAAGAATGAAAGTAAAATGTGCATGTCAAGCTTAGAATCTTGATTTTTGAACTCTGGTCAACTGGACATGTTTGTCATTTTGTAACTCACCAAAAACAAACCATCATATCATACCAACTAAAATGATATATGGATGAAGCAACATAAAGTAAAATTTTAGACGATGGTGATAGGACCCAAATCTTAAACTGTCTAAATGTTAATGCAATAAAACAAACATTATTTTTGCATGAGCACAATGTTACAAATAAATCACAAGAAATAGGGGAGATTTGTTTGTTGCTTGGAAAGAAAAAATTACAAAAAAAAAACAGCAAAAAAAAATGTTTTAGGCAAAGCCTATAAATGTAAGCTGTCTAGGAGATTGAATTTTCTTTGTTCTGGATCTGTGACTTTTTTGTGTATATGTGTGGTGTTTATGTATGTTAAGATGGTGTAAATATGCCTTATGCTGTTATTTATGGCATCAACATTCATTTATTAATGCTAGCCATGATTATTACTGTGAAATGAGTCTTTTACATCAGGCTGTGAAAATTGGTATAATGATGCTTTGAAAGATCCTATTATCGTGTTAATCAAAATAATAGAGGGAAATGGCAAAGAGCTTTATGTATTTATTAAAAAAAGAAAAATGTATTAGAATTTCTTGATTTCTATTGACTCTTCTTGAAAAATATTCAATTGCTATCTTGTTTTCAATTTTCTTTTAAAACCCTAAGCTGTAGAATGATTTGTTCGGACTTAATGTTGACAAGTTTAAACATGATTGAAAATGGAGATATAGTCAGATCCAATTAGTATTGATATGGATTGATAAACACTTAGCCCACAAGAGAAAAAATCCTCATCTGAAAATACACTAAAATGTCATTTTAGCTCTCAGTCAGATTGAAAGTTTCTCCAGAAACAACTAGTAAGTTACCTCTTACAGATCAAGGCACAAAAATGGCAATAGCAAACAAAAAGACCAGGCTTTATGAAAAATGATTTCTTCCTGATTTTACATCTGGAAAGAAGCTTTCTTATCATAAGCCACATAATTTTGCCTTGCTATCTCCACAGAAAGAAATGTATAACATCATGAAATTTCGCTAAAGGAAAGGCTGAAAGAGGGTAAAAGTATCTTTAAAACTAAAGAACTCATTCTCCTCTGTGGTTAGTCAAAAGGGAAGTTAAGCAGCATTTGTGGTATCATTTCTTTTAGCACAATGTAAGAAGATGAGCATTATCAACTCAAAGTTTTAAAAAGCCACATTCATTTTTGGATGTATTGTTAGATTTCTTACTATACCGTTATGTAAAATATCACCTATAGTGGACTATTAAAGGAAGCTAATGTATATTATTTACCTTGAATTGTCAATCAGGTTTTAGACAAACGGCTACTCTCAATTTCTGCATTTTGTTTTGGGAAGGTTGACAGTCCCAACATGGCTTGATGTAGCTGCAACACACTGGTGAGAGGATAAAGCTTGGCAGTCAGGTTGTCACAGTTCAAATACCACCTGTACTACATACTGTCTGTATCTAATGGGGATAATAAAGGGGCATAATGCCATAGAAAACATTTAAATGATGTAATGGAAAGAAAGCATCACCATCACTACTGGAGCTGGAGACAAAAAAGGAAGGTGTTTGTCTTACTGGAGTCTAGGAACCAACACTATCAAATGGGGAGTTTGTAATACTGGAGGGCAAGCTGTCTGGTAAGAACTATAGCCTCTAAGGAGTCACAGTCACTTTCAAAGATGCTTCACGAAGCACAGAGGGAGAACATTACCCTAGTTTCCCACTTTCCCCACATCCTAATTTTACATCAGCACCTTCCCTCTTCCCAATATAAGTAGGAGCCAGTTGGCTAAGCAGCCTAGGAAATGTAACTTGTACAAGGGATCCCCTTTTGACACAAAGTCCAGCTGTAAAAGGTGAAGAATCAACTAATAAATCTGAAAAAAACCTCACACCCTGCTCTTGTTTTTTCCCAATAAAATAGTTCAAATCGAATTTCAGTGGAAATAATTGGTAACTGGGAACTATGTCATCTGCTCATATCTCTACACTGTAAGATAAGGGAGGCCAATGATAATTGTCTATTCTTATAGTCCTTCTTGCTAAATTAGAATAAAATTTCTGAACCATAGGATAGAAGGGAGCCCACTTCAACTATGGTCTTTTGAGCACTTATCATACACCAAGCATTGGTCTCAAAGGTCAGCAACAAATTCAAGAAATGCAAATGACCAGCTATTGCATTTGGAAGGAAGCTTACAGTGGGTCTGATTCTCCCAAACCATCATATTTTCCTCAGAGGCTAAAACCTGGCTGGCCTCTATTTGTGTTACAAAGGGATCAAGGGAGGCAGCTAGAGTGGGGACTCTTTCTTTAAGGAAAGAAGACACCAAATTTAATGGTGAGTTGGGCTAAAACTCATATATAAAACTCCCTTTCCAAAGATCCAGTAGATAAAATCTGACAATCACAACACAAAAGACTGGAATCAGGCACTTTAGTTGAGTATTTATTCTCCCCCACATGTTTTACATTTTGTTTGGTACACAGTAGATATTGAACTTGTAACCTGATGTGTTGCCATTGCTAGTTTAAATGGAAACATTTAGTACTAAATAAAATGATAGAAAAAAATATAGGAGTTAAGTGTGACATTTTTGATTCTGGAAAAATGGAGTAGACTACCTTTTCCTATTCTTCCTACTAAGTGTAATTAAATCCCTTTACATTATATACAAAAAAAGTAGGACTCAGGCTGAATGAAGAGGAAAGGCTAGCTAGGGATATAGTAAGAGGAAAAGCTAGCTAGGGATAGGTAAGTTCCCTGAGATTTATTTTTGCCTCATACATCCCAGACTTGAGCAAATGAAGATAGTAACCCAGAAACACCAATAGGTGCAGACAAAACAAGCCCCAACAAAGTGTGTTCTCTTTAGTCAAAAGACCAGGAAAGGGATAGCAAGACAAAAAACATTTAGATAAAATCTGCTGTGTCAGGTTGGTGAGAAGTGGACACAATTGCATTAGTTCTTTTAAGCTTCCCACTTTTCATAGAATAAAATTCAAATACTGTATAGGCCATAATATCGGCTCTCAATAAAGTGACTCCATATCAGTTTACCTTTGCTGGGCAGCAAACCACTCAGAAGCATAATGACTTAAAAAATAAAAGCCATTATCTGCTTGCAATTCTGTAAGTTGGCAATTTGTCCTGAGATCAGCTGCACTGTTCTTCCATAGATCTCATGTGGGCTTACTCACCTGGATAATCCTGGTTATTTGGTAGGGGCTGAACAATCTATAGTGTCCTTATTGAATGTTTGGCAATTGACATGTTTCAATCACAGTGACCCAGTTCTCCATACATCCCTCCAATAGTCTAGCTCAGATTTATTCACATTGTGGCAATGTACAAAAGCATGTTCAAGGCCTGAAGTTATAGCTCTGAACTCATACATCATATTCTCTGTATTCTATTTGGGATGGTCAAAGCAAGCCATTCAAAATTAAAGGGGGTGTGGAAATAGCTCTACTTCTTCATGGGAAGAGCAGCAAAGATTTTGTGACCATTTGCAATCTACCATAGTTCTGACCAATGCTTTCACATCTAGAAGCAAACTCTTTGCACACCAATTACTATTGATTTGCCATTACTTTACCTATATCCTAAAATCAATATCACACCCGACCCTCCTAAAACCCAAACACATACAAACTTCTTCATCCACCTTTTGAAATCCTACCCATACTATATGTTTGAATTCAAATGACACCACTCTTCAAAGATTTCTTTATCAGAACAGAATTATTAACCATTTCATTCTCAGACATCTCAGATCACTTTAAAAACATCCTTTCTGTACCTATCATTTATGTCTTATATAAGGGTAATGATGTACATTTGTCTCTTAATTTAGATTGAAAGATGTTTCATATAGGTTAACATCTTACTTTTCTTTGAATGGGAGAAATAATGAGTAGAACGTTTCTGCACACAGTGGGTATGATAATTTTGGCAAATTAACAAACAGCCTTTCCAATGCAAGACTATCATTAACAGCCCTTGATAGATATGCTTACTGCCTCCTAGGCGTGCTAAAAGCCATTTTACAGTGTTTCCAGGCCAAATCTCATTCATTGATTTTACATTCCTAATCTCTCACAGAGAGATTACTCAAATGAATATCTTAAAAATATTTCACAGTTTGTTCCAAATTGGATGAATGTGATATTGAAATCTCCTGCTTGAGATGCAGTGATTAGGCCAGAAAATTATTTCTTCTCTTCTACAGTGTTTCTTTTTAGTTTGGCATACAGTAAACATAAGTTGTGACCTGATATATTAGTGATTTGTAGTTTAGAGTATTACATAAATTTTACCAAAGCATAGTTATATTCATTTATAAAAGGATGAAATTTGAAAAAGTTTCCTGTAAATTCCTAAAACATCAAATCTATTTTCAAATCACCCTCTCTCCATTCCATAGTCCTAAAAATAGTCACTATGAAACATTACATACAGGGGTTAAAAAGATCGGATAACTAGAGTTGAAAGAATCTTAAAAATCATGTACATTTTCTATACAAATGAATTAAAAGTAATCTATGTATATTTCTAGAATGTTCCCATGGGCTAGGTACTTTATCAGATATATCAAAGATACAGCAATATTAAAGACACCTAAGAGCATATGGGTTTAATTTCAACCATAAGATGTGTACACAATGACTATGATACAGGGTAGACAGTGGTGTTGGCTGTAATAAAAGCACAAATACTGCTACATGGATTTAGAGGGAAAGACAGCTTTTTCGTGGAAGTGGAATGTGACATGGGACTTGAAAGAAAAGGATTTGGATTTGTAAAAATAAGGATGTTGAAAGGCGACTATGCAAGGAAAAAGACAAGTCTTTAAATGTGTCAGATAACTAACAGATGAAGCTTTTTTAGAAAAAAAGTCACAAAAATATTATTGAATATATTTCAAAGTTTTAATGAATATGTCATTCTTATGTTAAAGATTTTAGTAATGCTGTTTTATCATAATCTTCATATTCAGGGTCATATTCTTATGAGTAAATTCTTTTTATACCCACCCAGTCTTTTTCTGCAGTCTCCAGTTGCAGCAGCAGGGTGCTAAGGTAGAGGCAAATTAAGTTCCTTTTAAAATGCCTTTAAGAAGATGAAATGGAAACTGATAAATTAAAACTAATGAAAAGAAATAAGTTAATTAGAACTTGTACCAAAAAAAAAAAAAAACCTTTTTGAGAGGAGAAGGAGTTTAACATTCACATTGTTTTGAATTGCCAGTGCATAGTGATAATAAAAAACAGATTAATTTATAGTTGGTTTTATTGCCATTATAAAATTATCTACCCCTATTGCCTGTACCCAGGGCAGATTGCTCCCATCAACTGTGCTTAATACATACTGTAGTTCAATGCAGAAAACAGACAGTTATAGTAGAGTTTAACAAGTGCCAAGCCAGAAGCACATAAAAAGACTGTCTTGCCCACAGCTGCGAGTACATGCCTTCATCATTTTCCACTTCAGCAACAGTAATAATGACTACACTGGTCTCTGCCTTCAATCTTTTTCCTTCCAGTCCATCCTTCATACTGCTAGAGAAGTGATCTTCCTACAACAAAATTTTTCATTGTTATTATCTTCTTGCTTAAATCTCTTCATTTCACTGCAGATCGGGGAAAAAGACTTAAACTACTTTATATAACTAATAAAGTGCTCCATTTTCTGTCTCCTTTCTCCCTACTTACCACCACATATTCACATGTAATGTGATCCATTTTTTCAGGTATTTCAACTACTTGCAATTCCAAAGTAGAATTTGCTGCTCCTTTCGTTGTGCTCACCGATACAATATTTATTATGACAGGGACATAGTTTTCTTTTGTTTTTTTTTTTTTCTAATGACTTTATTACGTGCTTCTTATTTTATGTTTATTATACATATTTATTTTTTATTACACTTTCGGTTCTGGGGTACATGTGCAGAACATGCAAGATTATTTTCTAACATGTGTGCATGTTTTCCTTTAGCTCCCACTAACTAAAGATGAGGATTTACCAGCACAGTCCTTACCTGTTTGGTGACATAAAATAGACTTTGTGGATGCAAATCATACCACACCCCATTCCTACTACATTTCAGCTTTCCTTTTTCTCATCTTTTTCTTCAAAGCAGAATAAGTTATAGAAATAGAATTTCACTATTTTGCAAACACTAATGAAATAATGGATTTAAACAATAGCCACCCTTGGCAGCAAAAATTGCGTGAAGTGATAATGGGAAACTTTATAATGGGTGGATCAGACTAATACTATCTGATCCCACCGCCAAATCTTAACATTATGCATAAGAAAACAACCAGACACTAGTGCCTCCTGATACGAAGGAATAGGAAGCTCACAGTACCACCTCTGATGTATTCTTGCCCAAAATAGAGCTGAATCTAATAGGTCCCTCAATCTGACTGCCAGTTTGCTGGAAAAACAGGGGATAAGGAAACCTAAATAAGAACAAAATTATGCAGTCAATAATTTCTAGGATGGAGATTCTACATGACAAATTAATTCTTCAACAACAAAGTGGTAAGGGAAAAACAAACAGGGAAGAGGATCTATAGTCAAAAGACGTATCCTATAGATGCTATATTGGGAGTTCATATGAATCCCAGCTCATATCAAACCAACTGTAATACCATCATCATCATCAAGGAGTTTATTCATCTAACATGAATCTTTAATGGTAATAACAAATTATTATTTGTTAACAATGATACATGGATATGTTGAAAAAATGTTCAGATCTTTTAGAGGTATTCTCTGAAGTATTACTGGGTTAGTCTAAGACATTATCTTTAAAATAACACACGGTGGAGGAGCAATGTGTTCAACTAGATGAAACAAGGTTGGCCATGTTTATAGAAGCAAGTGATAGATACTCATGGTTTCTTTCTACTTCAGCATGTGATTGAAGAAACTCATAATGAAAAAGTAAACTTTTTAAAAAAAACTTCTTTAGAAGGTGAAGAATGTTGACCCAAGAAATATCCTAGGAATTTTGAGCAAAATTGGAAGGTTAAGAGCATTTTTGAGGTTGGCATACAAGAATTTATAGTGATACCAATTTATCTTATGCATAACTTTCTGAAGCAGTATAGCCTCCTGTGGTTGAGAGTAGGGGTGGGGATGGTAGCATAGATAATGTGTATAAAAGTAATTAACTATGTATTGTTTTTTAACCATCAGAGAAATGAAATGAAGTATATAGAGAGGCAAGAGAGATACAAGTAATGGTGAGGGTGTTAGTTAAATTATGGATCTTGTAAACTCAACAGGATTTTTAAAAATGAAGTGAATAAAGAAAGTAATAGATTGGGGATTTAGAAATTGAATAGATATCAACCTGGAAAGCTCATGATTCAAAGCATGAACTCAGAGAAAGTGATTGCATATGAAATCTAGAAGAAATGGTGATTGTGGTCAGTTGAAGAAATTCTTTTAATTTATAATTTTAATACTTCATATTTTGAGGGCATTCCAGAAAGGCCAAAAATCACTTGAATCTCTTTCATCTTTCTTGGATAATGATTTGACTTACATAATTCTGACCATGTTGCATGACAGATTACTGTAATGGCTCCCTAACAGCTCTTCCTGTAACCTCTCTAACAAATAATCTGTACCAGGCAATGTTATTCTTCATAAAACACTGCTTTCATGTAGTAGCCAAATGCAACATGGTGGGGATAATGAGTACGTATTCTAAGGATTGTTATGAGGGTATAGTACATGTACAATTCTTAAAACAATATTCACCATTACTCAAACATTTTTTCAACTACTTATGAAAAGCCCTCCTTGCTGTATTTCCTTATTTGATTTCCTTTAGTAGAGATAGAGAATTGCTATATCTCAAAATATTTACACTGGTGCCTTAGATTTGTTCTATAATTACATGAAAAAATAATTACAACCTCTACTATCCTGTATTCACTATTTTAAGTAGTTTTTTGCACTATTAGTTACTTAATAATGCTTATGATTAATCAAATGTTAAATATCTAAATTAAAAGAAGCAAACAAATCAATATGTTAGTAAATTAGTGTAGGAATGAATTACTAAACAAAATAGCATAAATTTATCAGGTTAAATTTCAGAGAAATAAATTTTCTCAAATTCCCTACTTGTTCTACTGTAGGATGTTAATTTCTCACTCTGGGTTCAACCTTAACCCTCTTGAGTTATATATCCAATTAATTATGCATCATTTTTCTACTTCAAAAAACCAAAGCATGTGTATATCTTCTCATTATAGTTCCCTCTTGTTTGTTAGTAAAGTTAATTTGTTATACAAACTTTCAACAAAATGTGAAATTTTAGAGAAGTTTCAAAAAGATACCTAAGCTTCATAGAGTTCTTCTATGTACTGAGGAAATTTTAAGAAGTAAACACTGGCACAAATCAATGTTGACATCTTAAATACTTATTAATGTAAATATTCACTCAATGTAAGATTCTATTCTATCCATATCAATGTAGTAAAACTTGAATTATCAGAATGCAAATATACTTTGAAATTCTGCTGAGGACTTTTTTTATGGGGTCAGGGAGCTGCTACTATCCTAAAGGTAATATTTCCCCTGAAAGTTTGTTTAATACTATGACATGTCACTAATTGCTATTTTGAATGTGTATAAAAATTGGCAACAAAGGGAATTTCTTTTCTCTTTTTCTTTAGTGAGCAAAAGTTATCAGTGTTATTTTTATTGAGATATAATTCACCTATTTAAAGCATACAATTCAGTGGCCATTAATATATTCACAAAGTTATGCAACCATTATCAGTGTCCAGAACATTTTCATCATCCTGGGAAGAAAGGCCATATCCTTAGCAGTCATTTATGAATCCCTTTTCCCCCAAGCCAGCTCCTGGCAACAAATAATCTACTCTTGGTCTCTGTGGATTTGTCTATTCAATATATATAAAATCATACACTATCTAGCCTTTTGTGTAGAGCTTCCTTCATTTAGCATAATGTTTTCAAGATTTATCTGTGTTGTATCATGAATTAGTACTTTATTTTTATGACTAATATTCCATTGTATGGGGCTATAAAATTTTATTCATCAATTGATGGGCATTTGGATTATTTCCACTCTTGGCTATTATGGATACTGTTCCTATGAACATTTGTGTTCGAGTTTTTCAGTGAATGAATTTCCAATTCTTTTTTATATACCATGTACAGAGTGGAACTGCTGGGTCATGTGGTAACTGTATGTTTAACTATTAGAACTGCCAAACTGTTTTTCAAAGTGCCTGCACATACTACATTTCCACTAGTAATTTATTCCTTAATAAGTTACAGTTTTATGTGCCTTCATAAATTCAGTCTTCTCAACATCTTCAACAATGCTTGTTATTTCTTTTTTTTCAGTAACCATCCTAACGTGTGTAAAATATTATTTCATTGTGATTGTGATTTGGGTTTCCCTATTAACTAATGAAGTTGAATATATTTTCATAAGCTTTTTGGCAATTTGTGTTTCTTCTTTGAAGAAATGCCTATTCAAGTCCTTTGCCTCTTTTAAAATTGGATTGTCTTTTTAAGTTGTAAGAGTTTTTCATATATTCTAGATATCAGATATTTAGACCCTTATCAGATATATGATTTGCAAATATATTCTTAAATGTTTAAATTAATAGGTTTTCCAGACATTGCCAAAGAACTATGTACATGTGAGAGTACACCTTCAACATTCAGGCAGACAGATTAACACTCCATTTTAGAGCTTACACACTGCTTACTTAGAACCTGAAGGTCATGGGCATGTACATAGCCATGCATATGTATGTGATCTTCCAGATTCCCAGAAATATTTTATAGCTTTCTGAAGTCCTCTATGTATATCTAATTCCCTATTTTTTCTTTTAATTATTTTGTTTAGCTTATTGTTTGCCCCAAATGTTACCATTGCCTCAGCTAACTGTGAAGATAATTGTCATTGAATATTTCCAAAAACACCCTCAGGAAAAGACTGTTCATATTGGGGAAGGTCTGAGTCAGGTCAAATAAAAACAAGCTTTACCAGTGGGAATTTCCAGCAAACCATGGGAATTGCTTTGAAGGAACTCTATCCCCATTTCTTTCTACTGCTGCTTTTCACTTTGATTGATAGCTATTGCTTTTCAAGGCTACTACAGAACGAGGGAGAAGGTCCTGGGATTAGGGCATTAAAATGTGACAAACTCATTTTTATTACTGGAGTTCTGCTGTTTTTCTTGAGTAAAGACTCTCTGATGGTAAGTCTTTGGTTAACTTTTAGAGTTTTAAAAAAGTTGGTTTTGAGCATTTTTGCCAGTATTTTATAGCTTTTATGGAGGTGTTTTCTATGGTCAAAATAGAGAAGTGCTCAAAGTATGATTTCACAACCCACATGGCTTATTGTCACAAAAAGAGACTTTTTTTTCCCCACAGTGTTCAAAGAGAGGGAGAATAATGAGACCAAATCTCACAGGAAATACCCTTGACGGAGGAGGTATTTCAAGCCATGTAGTGAGCTCCAATTTCATTTAGAGGCTAATTACTAATGTATAGTTACTCAGTTAGGATGAAAGCGGGCCTCATTGGTTATAAAGCCTAATCAAAGTTTGAGGCATGTTTTTCTATGAGGATGTTCTCAGAAGCTATGATTTGGCCAGCACATTGGAGATCTGGGACAACACACAACATCCTTTGGCACTAGCAAGCATTGCTGTTGTGGGCAGGCAGGACTTAGGGAAATAGCTCAGAGACTGGCCAAGAGTAGCCCTGCCACAGCCTACGCTCTCAATGTGTTTGTCAAAGTCTGGGGTTATAGATGTTGTGGAGTACAGCAGTTGAAGCTAATAATTTACATTTATGGTCTGATAAAGTATGAGGTAACATTCTCGAAGAGAGAGAATGTTCTTCCCATAGCAAAACATTATGCCACTCAGGTAGCAAATCATGTACCTGCTTGGAATCATTTCAGAGCTACATAATAAGAGGAAAGGATTTTGGGGGTCCTTATCCATTCCAACTCTATTAGTGTTTTTGAAATTGATATAATTTTAATGTTTATCTTTTTCTGCATAAAGTTTCATTGAAAGGAAATCACATATTTCCTATGCACAGAAAAGCAGTGTGCATCCAGTGGCATTATACAGAATCTTCCAGGGTCAAGTCATTTCTTCGTGTCTTCTCAGAAGCCCATATTCAAATTCAACATAATTTAACTTGTATGGAACAGAGACCACAGGAACAATCATTTTCCTTTTTAGTTATATTTTGTTCTTGATTTTATCACTCTGTGATTGTATTAAAATTCTATGTTGAATTATGCACAGTACAAAATCAAAGTACAGGTGATATGTTAAAAGTTACATATCTCATAACTGAAAGTACTGGCAGTTCTGATCTAATAATAATAAACACTGACCGTTGTATCTAGATTTTCTTTCCTGGACAAAGAATGATAGTAATCAGCAAAAAATCCACTTTTTTATAGCTGGCTCCATTGTTTCAGAGTTTCTTGAATTCTAAGCATCATAATAATCACTTCCCTCAGTACCTAGAAATCATGTGCCTGCATGATAGAATCCTAGCCGGCAGCTGTGACAACGTAATAAATCCAATCACTTCAAAAGAGCTGGGATCTTAGTCTTGATTAAATCAGGCTGCTATTAAAAAGTTTGCTATTTAGTCACCTTTTCTAAAACACTTGTCAGTGGAATAATTATTTAGCTTGAAAAGTCCTACTAAGAGAAACAAAATCACCAGCAACCACTGAAAGTGGAGTTTCAAAGCCTTAGTTTATGAGTGAGAGTCTAGTTCAGCTGACATGTACATGGACATGTACAGCTCCACATGGACAGACTGGTAACAAGATAGTATAGTATTGTTTTAGAATCTTTTTTTAAAAAATATCCATTTCAATTTGAAGCCCAAATGAAATGCCTTTAGTATCACAGTAATTAATAAACCCTGAATCCAACTATGTCATTAGCATATTTGATGGGCTGTCTTCTCACCTTCCCCTCTTGATTTCAGCAACCTCTGACTTTTTCTTGTTTGAACTAAAGAAAGTGCAAATGTGGGGATAAGACAGCCTTTTCATAATCACAGGAACTGTGCATAAACAGTGTGAGCAGTATTTCTGCATAAAATTCTGAATTTACCTATACATAAAACACACTTAATTAAATTGATCTAATCTCAAGCAAGAATCTTCCAAATAATAAATAACTCTTCACTGAAAGTGTTGTTTCTTGCCACCTGGGGACATGAAGAAAAATGAAGAGTGCCATAAATATGTTATTTTGTATTTGCCAATCTTGCTGTTAACTATCATCTTGGCAGTCCTATGTAAAGAAGATTTATTCTCTTAAGGAAATATTTAGGTCATTATTGCTAGAATTGAAAGGAATCAAGTAAAGTATTATTAAATTATTTAATGTTCTGCATATTTAACTGAAAAACCTTTAAATTGGTTGTCTGTTTGTTTTAAAGCAGAGATTCCTAAATTCTGCCATTTGAGAGTGGAAATCACAGTTGGAGAGTAAACAGGATCCGTCTTCAAAATTAGGATGAAATTTCCATTTCACATGTACTGTTGTCAATGTCTGGATGTTGAAACAGATGCATATATACAACACAGTGAAAACACAGTTAAAATTTTGATTCTGAATAATCGAAGTTTCCTATGCGGCTCTAGTGTCCCTCTTCACGGCATTCACCACTGTGTCTATTTGTTCTCTCTTTGCAAAACATCATATCTCACTTGTTAATAGTCACCTGATGAAGCACTACAACTGTAAAAAATACCCCATAGGTTGACATGTGCTTGTTATATTGGTTTTTAATAATTTTATTAACTTGAGCAATTAAAAAATGTGCTAACTGGAACCTTGGCTAGAGGATTATTAGTTCGCATTCATATTTCTACCTAGTATTTTATTTGTACATCCACTTAGTCATTGCTGGGTTTTTGTTTGTTTGTTTAGTCAATTTTTTTTTACTACCAAATTAGACTAATACTGCATTAATAAAGACACAGTGGCCTTCCAGAGTTTAGCATCAGTAAACAATTCCAAGTGTAAATAAATAAAGCTAAAAAATAGTGATCTGGGATAAAAAATGTCTCCCAGAAGACATGTGGCCCTGCATCTAAAGAATTAGTAGGCATTTTCTAGACAATGGAGTGACGGAGATGACCCACTGCTTTTGTTGAGAGAATGGCTTTTCAAAGTCAAGAGAGAAGCTTGCACAAATGAGAAACTGAAAGAAATCCACAAGGCAGAATGTAGAGAGGTGAAGCTGCAGGGGTCAGTGGAGACCAGAATATGGCAGGACTTTTAAGCTATTTCAAAGGCTGTAGATTTTTCTTTTCTTTTCTTTTTCTTTTTTCTTTTCTTTTCTTTTTTTTCTTTTTGAGACGGAGTTTCGCTCCTGTTACCCAGGCTGGAGTGCAATGGCGCGATCTCGGCTCACTGCAACCTCCGCCTCCTGGGTTCAGGCAATTCTCCTGCCTCAGCCACCTGAGTAGCTGGGATTACAGGCATGCGCCACCATGCCCGGCTAATTTTTTGTATTTTTAGTAGAGACGGGGTTTCACCATGTTAACCAGGATGGTTTCGATCTCTTGACCTTGTGATCCACCAGCCTCGGCCTCCCAAAGTGCTGGGATTACAGGCGTGAGCCACCGCGCCCTGCTGTAGATTTTTTTAAGGACAATGGGAAGCCAATTAAAGTTTAGAAACTTGAGAGTAAATGACCAAAAGCTTTTCCGACAATCATTTTGGGTGTAGAGGAAGGTAAGAGTTTGTGTATGACCAGTTGGAATTCTATCACAGTTAATCCAGGGAGAGCGATTATGTACAGTACTTGAACAGAGAGGTGAACATTAGGTATAGAAAAAATGAAGTAATTGGAAAGACTCAGAGCTATTAGGAATATGTTCTTTTCTTAGGATGTCTCCTATATCTTACTCAAATGCCTCTGGTGGGCTTAACCCTTTCATAAGCCTTGTATAACCATTTTAGGTAACTTTTTAAAGGGAATTAAGCTGTCAATAAAAGAGCAGTGGATGTAATTGGAACCTCAGCTTGGTTATTTACTACCTTACCCAGTCACTTACCCTTTTGGAATTAGTTCTTCCTAGGTTATAGAGTGGAGATCTAAAATGTCTAGCAGATAAAACACGCACAGTTATTTTATAAATCATATATAAAAAATCGCTGTTATTCAAAGAAAGTAAATTCAAATAGATTATTCGCAATAATTATGCATCTTGAGGAAAATCAGAGTGTAGAGAAGGGGAATAAACTATCTCAAAAACTCATTTGTGAAGGAGAAATTCAATACTCCATGACACAATCTACATAACAGTCTGTTGTTTGTCACATTAAACATCTGCAAAATCTCTGTTAGCCTGCTCAAACCAATTTAGAGTCTGGCTTTGGAACCATAATGCCAATCTCTCTTTCTATTACATATTATATGAACATCACATCATTTCCTTCCCCTCCTGTGTGGACCACCAGAAAGCTGACCCAGTATTGCCTAGCTGCCATATCTGCGGCATTTTCATTATTTATACCATGCATCTGCAGGGCCAGAAAAGTGCATGGGCAGTGTCCCAAGTGTCCCAAGTTGATGGGTATACTTCTCATATTTTTGTTTACTGGAAATATTGATGTCTCTTTGATAATGGAAAAAAAAATACAACTACCTCTGAATTAAATTATTTTAGAATTTCCTGGCATACATCTATGTTTTCTGAGTTCCCTATTAGGAAATAACTTAAATAATTAAGGACTGACTTTGAGTTTTTTGTTGTTGTTGTTGTTTTTCATTTAAATCACTCTTTTCTGCAAGAGTAGTTCTAAATGGCCACATACAAATATTCTCCTATTATTTGAGAAGATGAGGTCATTGGAGTGCTTTTCTGGATTCCACTAAATAATCTTTTGGTTGGAATCCAAATGTAGTAATGTTTAAATATGGGACACCCATTTATACATAGAGGGATACTCTTTATTTTACTGCTAACAACTTTCTTTCTTTCTTGAGGGAGGCTTGTGCGTTTGCTTTGGCTTGAAATGCTTTAAGGCACAGGTTAAAGGCAAATATGCCTTTGATCCTAAAATTGTGCCGGTTAATGTCACTGGAGGTGGTTGTAAAGGGATTTTTGTGTTTGCTTTTTCTTCCCTATTTGACTTTGCTACATTATTCATGGTCACCTTTAGTCCATCTGGCAATGCATTTTTTCCCCTCTTTATTCGTAGTGCCACAAATATGTGATATTATCACCAAGCCTAATAATGTTTGTCGAACACCCTCTAGTGTGAAAAGCAACTAATGAAAGGTGTTTGGTGGAATCTCACCCCCTTGTCTCCTGCCTACCCTAATACCAGTGACTAGTTGCTTGGACAGAAGTGTGTTGTGCTCATTTGAATCCTTTGTGCTCATTTGAATCTTCCTCCAGTGTGATTTCTGGTTTGATTCCCAGACAACTGTAGCTAGTAAATTTCCGAGGAACTTCAGACAACCATAACAATTTATATGCCTTACATGAGCTGGATCTTGCTATATAAATGGTAATAGGTAGATAAATGAGAATAATTCTGGGACATATATTATGTTTCATTGCCCTGTGTTTTGGTAGAGTTTGAGGTGTTGATTATGGTAGAATTTGAGATGTTGATTAGCTGAGTTAAGTGCTCCTTTCATTTTAGACTTTATGGCTAACGGTTTTTATTTTTTAAAAAAGTTATGAAAATCTGCTTTTCTGGAGATATACTTACTATAATAACTCTAATAGAATATGACCAACGCACTTTCTTAAGAGTAAGGACCTTGCTTAAGCTTTAACTCGTTTATAATTTCAGGTACTTCTATAGATTTCTGTCAGCAGGCCAAGAGGATCAGTTGAACATTTATGGGCCTCTCAATATATCAAAAATATGATTAATTTGCTATAAGTTCTTTCCTTATATTTGTTAGTCAAACAGTTATGATAAAAATCCTTATATGATTACCATTTTTTGCCTCTTTGTCATAAACACACAGTGAACTCTAAATCCTTAAACCGAGAAAAAGAAAAATACTTTGTTTTATTGTATAGCATGATTCGAAGGGCACATGGAGGCCTCCATTGGAGCAATATGACAGTAACTACCTAGTCTTGTACCAGTGTCTGGAATTTTGCCATTAAGAGCTCATTCTCATTTCCTTTAACCATATTAGCTCTTCTTTTCCCTTTAAACATGTAAATAATTCTAGAGTAGATAAACGAAACTAAACTGGTTTACGTTAAGGTGTAAGTGACCTAAGTCATTTTTTCTTCTGACAGGAAAGAGGCAAGTAGAGAGAGTATTGGGAACTTGTGTTATGGTGGTTGAAGGCTGAAGTAAAGAAGGCAGAGTCGAGGTGCCCCTAAAGCACACTTGATTGATTCTATAGTGATATGGTTTGGCAGTGTTCACTTCCAAATCTCATCTTGAACTGTAGCTCCCATAATTCCCACGTGTTGTGGGAGGGACTGGATGGAGATAATTGAATCATGGTGGTGATTTCCCCCCTATTCTTCTCATGGTAGTGAATAAGTCTCACAGGATCTGATGGTTTCATAAGGGCTTTCCCCTTTTTATTGGCTCACATTTTCTCTTGTCTGCTCCATGCAAAATGTGCCTTTTGCCTTCCACCATGATTGTGAGACCTCCCCAGCCTCATGGAACTATGAGTGTATTAAATCTCTTTTTCTTTGTAAATTACCCAATCTCAGGTATGTCTTTATCAGCAGCGTGAAACGGACTAATACATATTGTGTGTCCATAAAATGAGTGGCTATCACTTGGACTCAGTGACTGTCATCTAAGTCTGTACTACTCAAGCAAAAGCAAAAACAAAAACAAACAAACAAAACAACCAATGAGAGAGCTTGTCCTCAGCCATTTTTCGTTTTTTCAGTCTTCTTAATCTCCAGTCTACCCAGTAAAGATTTACTAGCTTCCTCAGTTAACCTATCATCCTAAAATTGAGTACAATCTTGTTCTGCATTGGCCTTGTTTCATTTCAGAGCATATTTATAGCTTGGATCATTGTGCCAGAGGGTCCTCAAAAAAGGCTGAGATTCTTTTTTGGATATTTGCCATGAGACAGTGTTTCCTTCGACTATGAGCACATGGACTCAGAACACTGTTCCCGAGTCTAAGTGACTGTAAAACCTAGGCCATTTTATTTCCAAGAAATCATTTATATAATTTATAACAGGGGGAAAGAGTACAGAAGAAAGCATAACATTTCTTCAGTGTTCTCATCTTTCACTGTCAAGAGAAAATTTTATTCGCTGGCAACTCTGCAATATCTCTGTTAGCAAATGGAAGATTCTCACATTTCTTTGTGCACTAAGTGATAAAGAAAAAGATATAACTAGACACTATATTGTTAATTTTGGAAATGAAAGAAAGTCACTGAAAAGGAAAGAACAGAAAGTGACTAGGGCATGCGCTCTAACTCTGTATGTGGATAGTCCACTAGGGCTATTGTAATTGTTTCAAAGAAAACTTCTTGTCAGAGGTCTGAAAAACCAGTAGGTAATATTTGATCATGACTTACTGTTATCACAAATAGAAGATAAGGGGACTTTTAAAACTGATGTCTCTGGCTTGAATAAGCGAATCTTCCATTCACTCATTCAGCGACTTATTAAAACATAATTAATTTGAAGCTTTGCCAGAACAGAAAGTGTTGCTTAATCTTGTGGAAAAAATGCAAAACAATTATTATGTAATAAAAATAAGTATATTTACTGCACATTTAATATCTTTATTGTTTTCTTTGAATTATTTAACCCAAATTATATGCTACTCTATTTAAGAAATTCACATCATTTACTTATATTTCTGTAGAACGGTCTTTTTCAACTCTAAGGAGTTAATACTTTCATCAGAAAGTATCTCTGAGGACATTTATCACACAAAATATAAAGCTACTTGCCTTTTTGAAAAAATCTTCCAACTTTGAACACTTTGGTCACTAAAGTCCAAATAGTCACAGATAGAGTGTTCGTCTCTACATTATTGGCTTTATATGTTAATTTTTCTGCATGGGCCTATAATACTACCATTAGTCTAGGGGACTCATAGAGCTGACGTTTTCCTGGTTTTGAGAATGACAGTCAATCAGTGTTGAATGGTCACTTGGATAGCCACAGCATAAAGACAGCACTTGTTCTTCTCCCAATATACCTTCTTCAGTGGCTTTCCTTTTATCTCCTAATTAGCATTGTCCTCTGGCAACACATAACCCTACATATCACAATGTAGTCCTGTGCTTTTTTCAGTTCCAACACTTTTCAACTTTATATACCTATGCTATAGCCAAACAGGTTATTATTTTACAAACATGCCAAAATTTTCTATCTGTATCGTTGCTTTACATTATTTTGTCTAGAATTTTCTTCTTCACCCATAAAGAGGCGGCTGTTCCTTCAAAATAGTCCCTAATGGCACCTCCTAATTGACAAAGCAGGATCTAATCTGTCCTCATGTGAATTATCTCATTGCTCTCCTGGTATGTAATATTTCTAACAGGACCAAACCTACACTGTGTGTGTGTGTATGTGTGTGTGTGTGTGTGTGTGTGTGTGTAGAAAGTTATGTTTGTTATAATTAAAGTTATGTTGAACTGAAGGATGAAATAACAAATGCATATCATTCAGAGGAAATAAAAAATAAAAGTAAAGCAACATTTATTCATCATAACTTAGCTCACAATATCAGAATTACCTTGAGTTTGGAAAAAAACCTAAGGGCAAGTAAATATAAACATCAAGTCTATTGAGTACCTGCAATGTGTGCATGCTTCTAAATTTTTCATACATTTATTTAAATATCTATAGATTCCTAATATGTACATATATGCTTAAATTTTACTTTATTAAATTGAAAACACATATATACATTGGTTTGCAACTTGCTTTTTTCTTTTAGCAATTTAAAACACAATGACTTTATATCAGCAAATAAAGAGCTACCTGTTCTATAATTTGTGTTATGTCATAATTTACTGATGAACATTTAGTTTGCCTCCAGTTTTTTGTTGTTTTATATATAATACTGAAAAAAAAATCTTAAAGCTATATAACAATATTCTTGAATTTTATTTCTTAGGGATAGTTTCTTAGAGGTGAGGTATTTTTTAAATAGAGTATATATGTGACTGCAGTGTTAATATATAAAACTTAATTAAATTCAATGGAGGTTATAGTTGTATTTCACAATACCTGTTTCCTTATTGCTCTATATATGATGTTGCTAATCTTTGAATTTTGTTTATAAGTTGATGGTAAATATATTCTATAGCATTTTCATTTGCATGTCATTCATTAATCAAAATTTGCCTTTAGCATAGTAGCTCTTCGACACTGAAATTTCCATTTCCCCACACTTTTTCCCCAGGCCATATGTAATATTATTTCTGGTTCAACAGTCATTTTTTCAATATTTCGGCAGTATCTATGTGAGCAAGGCTTTATGCTCTCTTGCCTGATATGCAAATGAAAAAAAAATACATTTACATAATTAGTTACTGACATGATAATTTAATTTTGTCCATTTTGTCTACAAAGAGGTGGGGAGGGGAGGTGTTTGCTTTGTATTTTTCTTAAATGTCCCAGAGTCCAAAGCATAATTCCATGCACATAATTTCAATGGAATAGAAGGCTTGTTTACATGACTTACACAATGATCTCTTGGAATAGCATTATTTCTGTCCTAACCATTCTGTTCAGTCTACCTGGTCACAGGCACTGGAAAGAAATACTTGATAAAGGTATGATTTCCAGGATGTACTCTTATCTACATATGTCTTAATGCACTAATAAATGGTATTTGTAACATATATATTTGAATTATCTATATTTTGTAAAATTGTATTCTCACTTTCAGTTGTGGGTAGCTATGTATTGAATGTATACATAAAATACATATACATATAAAATTCAGCAATATATTCAGTGTTGTTCTAACAGCATCGCTCATTTTAGATAGCAATTTCATTTTAGCTCCAGTATTTATGCACAAATACACTAAATGTAGACAACCACATTATATGTCACTAATACTCTCCATTTAATTTTATTTTAATCTTTTTCTATGTTCTGCATCTCAGAGTCAGCAACTTTCCTTCCACATCACATGCCCCATCAGCTTTCTTGTGTCTGAGTAATTTTAAACGAAATCGTATTTATCATCACATGGTTGGTTTCATATAACCTTCTTGACACAAGGATTATTAGACTTTATTTTGCATGTACAAAATAGGAAAACATTCCTTTGAATGACTACTCATGGGAATCAGCATTGTGCCTAGTTATCTTTTATTCTTTATTTTTTTAACTAAAATCCCTAAAGCTGATGGTACTATTTCCTCTTTTTGGCTATTACTGACAGATTTTAATTTTTAGAGTAACATTTCTAGACTGTGAATGCACAAAAATTACATTTAAAAAAATAAACAAAACTGTGTTCAAGGATGTTAGCAAACAACCATCAGAGCCTCCAGCAATTGAAATGGATACTGGTTCTGGTGCTGACTGGCGTGATAGAATTGGTTGCATGTATGCAATTTTAAAATTACAGTCATAGTTAAAATGTAAAAAACAAAAAAATCAGCCAAACAATAAAATTTTTTATAAGTATTGTTTCCATTTTATTTTCCTTTTATTAAATCATATGCACATTCTAAGTTACCAAGATTCATCAAGAAAGGCTAAATTATCCTTTCCATTTAAAGGGCTTATCCATTAGCCACATTTAGCATATGAAAAATAGAAGAACATGCTGCTACTGGGAGCTTTGATACTGAAAATCTTGCTACAAATTTCAATTATGTCATGAAATATCAAGGAAATTACAAATGCTTCTGGTCAGAAAATATGAATTTAAGAAGATCTTTGAGAAAAACAAAAATCTTCAGTTATATAAAGCTGATAAGCACAAGATTCTTTACACCGTTCCTCAGGATTCTTAGATTTTTCTAATTTAATCTCATCTTTTTTTTTTTTCATTTTTAAATAGAGTTTTAACTTTCATGCAAATATGCTTGTCTTTTTTTATCATATCTCATGTAAGATAGAAATAAGATGTGCTTTAATCAAGAAGAACTTTAATTTCTTTTTTTAAAAAACAGATTTTTATATTTTATATCTTACATTGTTGAAATTTCTGATATTTATTTTAATAAATTCTTGATATTATATAATTTTATGTCATTTTGAAATGATCTATTCTCACTTTAGGGGACATTTTATTCTTTTTAATTGTATGTTTTGTCTTTATCTTTTCACTGGAAACGTGACTATTTTTAATTTTTTTTACATGTTTTTAGAAAAATAGAGATGTGGTCTCATTAGGTGGTCCAGACTGGTCTTGAACTCCTGTGTTCAAGTGATCCTCCTGCCTCAGCCTCCTAAAGTGGGATTATAGGCATGAGCAACCACACCTGCCCAAGTATTTTCATTTTAATAATTGTTAACATTGGTCTTCTATCCAATGATGAACTGTTACATTAGAGAACTATGAAATCCAAGTTCTCTAATGTAACATATGTCTAGAATATGGTAATAATTATTTTACAAGCATTGATTCAGTACCTTATATTTTATCTACTACACAGATCACTTCTCTCAGGCTCCTCTTCCTTTACCCACCTTTTAAATGGCAGCTTTCTCTGGGTTTCCATGACTAGTTCCATCACTCTGCACACAGTGTCTCCCTTATACTGTCATGGTCTGCTCTCACAGATGAACAGTACCATGACCATGGCTTCCGTCTTTCTGCTGACCCATGTGCTCCTTCATGTGAATCCACATAAACCACTGATTCTTTCTGCATTGTACAACTTGATGTTTGCCCTGCTATTGCTGGTAACTCCAACAGGATAAAGCAGGCTTTCTGCATTAGAAATTTTGATTAAAAATTGTATAAATCTTTATACCTAAGTATTCTTCCAAAATTCTCCCCTAGGCTCCCATATCACCTTTCAAATAAATCTCTCCTAATTTTCCATTTTAATGGAGGCACAAGGGGAGTTTGGTTTCCACAGCTCAATATTCAGCCAAAGAAAGTGTTCTTGATCTCTCCTCCTTGCCAATATCCCAAGTGTTTATGAGTGCTTCTCTTCAACAATTCATCACATACTTTTGCTTTAGGGAGAAGAAAGAGAGGAAACAGAATAGGCTAACTCCATGACACTCTATTTCTCCAAGACTTAAACTTCTCCATTGCAGTTCTATCTTTAGGTTAACCGAGTGAGTCGAGTGAAAAGGAAGTGTTTGTCCACTTCCTGTGTTTCCCAGAAAAGCTTTCAGTGCTTAGACTGTGGGGATATTTAGAGCCTTTTATCATCACATTTGGTCACTCACTGAAATTTCTGTAGTAAGGAAAAATTCCACATTACTCCTCTTATGAACAGAACAATCCATCTTCCAGGCATGTTCATAATTCTCAGTGTTACAAGCACATGACTTCTCATAACTTTCTCAATTTAGGCACACTGCCATGGCTATATTTCCCCAGAGGTGTGTTTAAATACTATTTATAGTTCAATATGAATAATTCATGGGCCTCTTTTGGTGGCTTCTACTACTTTCAATCTAGCATGGTCACAGTCATTTACCGTGTTTAAGACTAAGGTATTATTCAGAGAGATTGTGTGGACACAGGCTTAGCCTTCCTTCCTGCAAATTCCATTCTTTTGACCTGATCCGATTCCTAGTGGCAGCAATCTACCTAGTATTAACATTTTATAACTGTGCGCATTCATAAGAAGGGGACTTATTCCCCTAATTCAGAAGTTTCTGGATATAAACCCAATCTTGAAAAGAGTTTAATTCTTCATTACCTCACACACACTGATTTCCATCTATCCCTCCCTCATTCTCTCCACGCCTCTCTTCTTTCCTCTTTTATACAGCTAGCTTACTTGTTTTGTAGAAAAGCTGGCACCTGAGATGTAAGGGGCTCGTCTACATTTTTTGTTTTGTTATTACACGGTTCATGGAGCAGAGAAAAGAGAAGTCAAAAAAAATAAAAGAATTTTAGAAGCATCTGTCCCAAGGTGCTTAACTGAATATGTATTCTAAAATGAAGCCTAGAAATAAATATTTCTGGTAGCTGTATCTTTTGCTCTGATTAGCAGTGGTTGGGAGTTCCCTTGATAAAGTCTTTAAATTAGATTCTCCATTCTGAACATTTTACAGGCTTTACTAATGATGCTGTGCTACTCCTGCTTATTAGAATTTTACATTTTGAGGTAATGAAATGTAAAACCTAGAACAAAAATCATCACTTAAGGGCCAAGAGAGAGACATAAGGGGAAATAATAAAGCATTACAATGAGACAAGAGCAATGAAAACCATGACATCATTTTATATTATGGGATGATATGTCGGAACACGGCAGTGAAAGGGAAACTCAGTAGAATGGAGAACACACTGGAGAAAAAGAAAACTGTTGAGAAAAGTAATTCAACTTCCTGAGGAAGTGCCACAGGAAAAACAAAGAAACAAAAGGGGGGAAATTCAAAAGAAGGTAGTTTAAGAAAGAGAACAACAACCAAAAAAAGACACAGAGGGAAAGAAACATAAGCAGAAAAAAAGAATTAGAAAAAATAAAGATGAAAAACAAGGAGACAAGAAAAACAGATGAAATATGAAATTAATGAATTGTAGATTTTAATGATATATACATAGAAACAATAACATATCCAATCATTTTTTATTTGGATTTATATCAAAAATAAGTAATTCAGTGCACTTGCAGACATTTCACATGGGCAAGATAAATAAAATGCAAAGTATTCAAATTATACTTTTCATGAAGAATATAATTTTGTTTTCAGCATTCCTGACTCCCCCAGTATTTCACTTGTATGTGTGTGTATGTGCACTTACAGATTCAAAGCTACTTCCACTTGTAATGATCAGTTATATCTTTATTTTTGACAGAAATGATTAAAAAATTGGAATTTTATAAGAAAGTTAACATAGAAGAAGGCTGTGAGTTTAATATTCATTTTAATACTACCAATTTGAGGTTTTCAAAAAAAAGAACTGCCAGATTTTAAATGATTAATAAAATGTTCCCAATAGAGTGAAACCTCTCCTAGTAAATTAAAATTTGTTTTTATCAGGGAATAGCTGTCTACAGCTGTCTATAGCTCTAACCTCTATGATATTAATAACCAGAGACAAAAGGAAATCATGAGACTGAATAGCCCACAAGAGAAAGAAAAATCATTTATTTCAGTGGAGGTAGCTGTGATCCAGAGTTCAAATTATTTTACATATGCAATATAAGACATCTATAAAATGACAGAAACAAAGCAATTTTCAAGTGGTCAGAGAAACTGTTGCAGAGGTTTTATGATTAGTTAATAGCGTATATTTAAAGGGTTTTGTTGTTATGTATTTAACACTTGCTAATGACTTAGCATCAATGTGATTAATGAGCCATTTTCTCTGCAAATTTGCTTTCTGTGCTACAGAAAGAAATAATAGGCCTCAGTGGTAAAAAAAATAATTAAAGCAAGAACAATGACTGTAAAAAGAATAAAAGCGAAGTCTGTTAAAAGAGCTCTAGAGTAAGTCCGAAAGGAGCCCAGTTCTCTTTCTGGATGTTGCCTCTGACAAGGAATGGGAGAACAGCTTTGCCCACACTCACTGGAGATTTTAATTTATTTTAACTGAATAACTTCCAAGATCACTGATTTGTAAAACGTGCCCAGAGCTGAGCCCCTAGGAGCACTTCCAAAGAACAACATATCATTTTCCTATTTGCTAAATCTGTTTATTCGTTATTGAATTCACGCAATGCACCCATCCCTCTGGCCTCAGGACAGACTTTTTTAAAAGCCACTAAAAAGGATCCAAGCTATTTTATCTAAGCACTGGAAAATATAAGAAAGGTAAATATAACACAGAAACATAGAAGTATGCATTCTCCAGGAAAAACAGTGCTTGTAAAACCAGAAAGACTCCTCTTGGTGCTAGTGCAGATGATGCATGGGCAATGGCATGTTTCTGCCATCAGGGTTGGTTATCAAAAGGGATGCAAATTTGAATTTTGCCTCCCAGACATCTGGGTCCTCTATGAATTAGTAAGTGTGGGTTGAGATGAGGAGGGATGATTGCCCAAATCTTCTCTCTGCAACAAGAACCAGCTGTTACAACTACATAGAGCTGAGTGTTCCCATTAGGTTAGTGGGGATGGCTGTGAGTTGGAAGAAAGCACCATGAAAACAGAGATAGGGTTTTCAGTTTTCCTCTTCCATTTAATCCCTCAGATATTTGCAGAGAAGGCATTTGTGTCTGTTGGTTCAATATAGATTGCTTCACTGAGCTTTGCACTAATTTTGCCAGTTTTTTTCCTGTCTCTAAATGTGTGATTGAATCAACAGACTCTTCTAAAATTTTATCCATGCCAAAAATAATTAATAAAGCAAATTTCTAGTATGAGTAAATCATAATATTCATTCATGAGAATTTGGACAACGAGGAGCTCCCAGACCAAGGAAAGCAGCTCAGGAAAGCAGTCCAGTAGGTTTCCCTATTTTCTCACCATCTCCCTGGTACCACTTGAAGGTTTGCCTAAATCCTAGATGGAAGAGAATCCGGAGGAAGAGACTCGTAAATCTGTCTTTGGCACTGGGTCTGATATCAGGGCCCAGATGCAGCATATCTATGCTTTGTTTAATGGGCTAGATTGTGTCCTCAAAGTCGTAACCACCCCATACCTCAGAAGGTGACTGTATTTGAAGATAAGTCCTTCAGAAAGGTAATTACATTAAGATGACTAGAGTGGCCATAATCAAATATGACTGGTATTCTTATAAGAAGAGGAAATTAGGACACAGGCAGTGACAGAGGGAAGAACACAGGGAGAACAGGGAGAAGGCACAGGGAAAACATAACTGTCTGCAAGCTAAGGAGAGAGGCCTCATAAGAAACAACCCTGCTGACACCTTCATTTTAGACTTCCAGCCTACAGAACTGTGAGAAAATAAATATCTGTCATTTAAACCACATAGTCTGTGGTACTTTGTTATGGTAGCCCTGGCAAATGAACACACCTTGTAATGCTTAACTCCATGTAGCAATTACACATCTGTCAGTTCTTGCTCACTGGCAAGAAATTATGCCTAACACATTCCCAGCTCTTACATAATTAGGATGAATTTTTATTCATTGAGACTCTGAGTGGGGAAATATTTGTAAAAGAGCTAAATGTGCCATTGAGTGAGCTAAGAATAACAAACTTTGCAGGAAGATGAAACTTTGATATAGGAATACATGACTTGGAGTTTAGCTATGACCCCACATTTTACTATTTGTGGTTTGGATCCATAACTGGAGAAAGCAGACTAGGTGGTAGCAATGCCAAAATGAAGCAAGGACAAGTTGAGTGATTAGCAAGTGGGAAGCCATGCATTGCTTGCAGCACGTTCATGATGTTTAACCTTTCTCACAATTACATTCCAAGTACGACCAACAAAATAATTAAGGTTAGGAAGAAGTTTACTGCCCCCACTTTTCTTCCTTTTTTTTTTTTCTTTTACTGTTGACTGACTCCCCCAGGAAAATGCTTTACTTTGCCAGTTTTTATCTTTGTTAAAGTCTATTTTCTTCTTTCCTCTATACATGCTCATGCTTGTTAGTTGTTCAGGGGCTCTCTGTCCTATAACTATCTGGGAGTGACTCATGGTATGAATCACTAAAGAGGAAGAACAAGTTGTGAGTGCTTCCTCCTGCGTCCTCCTTTATTCTGCCACCTCCAGAAAATTCCGAGTTTAGGAACTTGCTCTAGGGACATCTGGCATAGCACTTACTCTATGACTTTGTGCTGAAAAATTGGATATGCATCCTTTTGTTTAGTCCCATAACTTAGATAAATGGGCAGATTTTGAACTCAGACACAAGTAGGTTTTTGCTTCTTTCTAGCTATGTGACTTTTAGCACATTATAAACTTTCTGGGTCTCAGTTTTCTAATTTCTAACACACATTTGATGGTGTTTTGCTCTGAGAGTTAAATGAGATATATATAAAATGCTTAGTATCCCTAGTATTCTTGGCACATAGGAAGGTAGGCAAAGCTCAAAAGATGTAAGTTGCAATAATGCATATGACTAGGTTATAATAAGGATGTGTCATTGTCCCTATTTTATAGATATAAATATTGAAACTCAGAAGAGTTGCATGATTTATCCAAGGTCACACAACTGGTAAGTTACATTATTGGAATTTTCATTTAAGTCTGAAGTCTCAACCACTTTGTTTATTGCCTCTTAACTGATGGTATATTAAACTTCAACTCTGTAGTAAGGATAATGTTGCCTCTGGAATTCAGAATAAGTGATATGATCCTCTGAACTAAAGAGACATGTATCTTGTACCTTATCCTGTTGAATAATTCGGCCACTGATATTGAGGTATATATTACACTTTCATTCTTACTGTAAGTGAGAATAATAATTTGTGTGTGTGTGGGTGTGTGTGGGTGAGTTTCCCTCTCAACTTTTATGTTAGGTTCTGGGAAACATGTATAGGTTTTCCACATGGGTAAATTGTCTGTCGCCGAGGATTGGTGTATAAATAATCCTGTCACCTAGGTAGTAAGCATAGTACCTAATCTGTAGTTTTTCAAACCATGCCCCTTTCCCACCCTCCCAAGACTAATAATTTCTAAAAAAGAATATATGACCACATTTAATTTTATATTACTTACTTATTTTTGCTTTTATGAGAGAGTATGCCCTTAGTTATCATGTGAACTGATTCTAGGCTAAGCACTATATTAAATTGTACTGAGTCTCCTTTCAAGCTGTCAGAGTTCCATAGCCATATTTCTTTTGTTTTAAAAGATGTCCTATTTTCTTTTTCAAAAATTAATCCAACATTTTTATTACTTACCATCCATGCTTGTTAATTTTACTATTCAGAAAACTTTGGAAGATCAGTCATTACTTCTAAATTTTTAATTTCCATAGGTGCACTTATCACCCGAGCAGTATACACTGAACCAATCTGTAAATCTTTTAACCCTCACCCACCCCCAACCCTTTCTCTTGAGTCCCCAAGTCTTATTTTCTTGAGGTCTTCAAGGATGCATTTGTTGGTATGAGCCAATAGTGTGAACAATAGAAAAGCCAGATAGCCATCTGAAAAGAATAAGCAAAAAAGAGAAGGTTTTCATTATTAGGTATTATAAAAATTCTAGCAACATTGTAACAGGTGAATTAAAGGAACGCGACTGAGAGTAAAACCTACAAGCCGGTCGTTAACTCACCCCAAAAGAAATTGCAGTAGTGTCAGCCCACCGAATGGTGAAATATGATGCCATTATTCACTCTAACAGTACAGTGAGTTAACTTTGTATAACATTGTATTACTTTTGTAATCTGAAATGTAAGGAAAATTATCTGAAGTAAAATAATCCACCTGGTGCCAACTCGATATTATACTATAATAGTCTTTTTTAGTAGCAAGTTTAGGGTCACATGCATAGCACAATATCAAGTCAAGACTGAACAAGCTTTTAGATAATTTAGCAAATAAGAAAAATGGAACTTTTCTTCTATTCTTCTTCTTAACCTCTAAATAGTTCAGAATGCCTGATACGCCTACAGGGATGAGTAGGAAAATGCTATAGGACATAAAACTGAGCTGGATCATTGTAGTTGGGAGGCAATTCTCCATTGGCCTCTCGTACTTCTGCACATCTTGCAAAAGCCCTCATAGATTTTGTCATCGACTATCTTTTCATAGATGTTATAAAATATATTTGAAGCAGTGATAAAGTTTGTTTGGTGTGCAATATAATAGATAATATCTTTTTCAAGGACAAAGGCCTGGGAGTTTTGCTTGTGGTCCACTATAAAAGATTGGATTTCTCAAATCTTGAAGTTTCTGCAACCCACTGCATGTGCAACAAACACATGGGTCCCATCTCTATATTGCTTCCATGGGACATGGGAAGCAAAGATAATTAGTACAGACATGAAGCTTATACTGTCTGTTGTGGCATTGGTATAAAATTATTTGTCACTGGCCAAGAAGTCTCATGTCTTCTGGCAGCATCTATGAAATTATAGCAAAATAATTTTTTTAGCTTGTGAGGTTAATACCTCAGGCCCTTTACTATGCTTGATAATTATATGACCTTCAATTTATTAGTCTTTTAAACAAATGTTTTTAAATTGTCCTAATCATTTTAAGCTTTGAGTATAGAGGATTTAATTTTAAAAAAGACAAATATCCTCACTGTTATGGAAATTATACTCTAGTGGCATGAGATGTGAGGTCAGAGGAAACACTTCAATAAGTGAGATATCTGATGTGTTAGATATTGATTAGTGTTTTTAAGTAAGGACAATGAGTAGAGAGTATTATCTTTGTCCACTTGGGCTGCTATATGGAATGCTGTAGATTTGTGGCTTTGAACAACAAAAACTTATTTCTCATAGTTCTGGATACTGGAAGCCCAAGCAAGATCAAATGACCAGCAAACAGTGTCTGGTGAGGGCCTGCTTTCTGATGCATAGATGGCCATGTTCTCAATGCATCCTCACATGGTAGAAGAGGAGAGGGAGCTCTGTAGGCCTCTATTATAGGAGCACTAATTCTGTTCATAAGGGGTTCACACTCATGACTTAATTATCTCCCAAGAACTCCACCCCCTAAGACAACCACACTGGGGATTAGGATTCAGCATATTAATTTGGCGGGAACATAAATGTTCAGTGTGTATCAAGTGTCAAGGTCATGGTAGAGGGACAGAGGCTTGCAATTTTAAATAGGATCTTTAGAAAAGTCCAAAACAAGAAGTGGATATAAAGACTTATTAGGAAAAGCAGATGAAGGCCATTTAAAAGTTCTTTTATGAAAGTAAACATATTCTTTCTATACAGTCCAGAAATTATGTTCCTTGTTATTTAACCAAACAAATGAGGACTCACTCATGTCCATACAAAAGACTGCAAACAAATTTTATAGCAATTGTATTCATAATTAACAAAACATAGAAGCAACAAAGATGTTCCTCAATAGATGAATAAATAAAAAGCTGCAGTATATTCATGCAATGAATTATTAATCAATAAAAAGAAATGCATTATCAAGCCATGAAGAGACATGAATGAACTTTAAATGCATATTGGTAAGTGAAAATTCATTTCGATAAGGCTACATCCTCTACATACTATATTTTTCCAACTATTTGGCATTCTGGAAAAGGAAAAACTAGGGAGATAATAAAAAGGTCAATGGTTGCCAGGGCTTCTGGAGAAGGTTGGAATAAATAAGTGGAGTTCAGAATTTTTTAGGGAAATTAAACTATTCTAAATAATAGTATAATGGTAACTGTATGTCATTATGCATTTTTCAAAGCCTATAACATTTACAGCACAAAGAATGGGCCCTAATGTAAATATATGAACTATGGACATTAGTTGATATTATATCAATATTGATTCATCCATTGTATCAAATGAACCACATTAATGAAAGATATTTATACTAAAAGAAACAGGATTGGAAGGGCTGAGGAGCTATATGAGAACGCTATATACATTCTATTCCATTTTTGTATAATCTCAAAGTTCCTCTAAAAAAGTAAAATTTATTAAGAGTTATTTTTAAAGGTGAAGGCAAAAGCAATTTGAAGAACTAGTGCAATGGAATTCTAGACAGAGGGAAGAACAAATGCGAAGACCGTGAAGCAGAAACCTGCCAACATGACATGTCAGGAGTGAGGTGGTGCTTTGTCATCAATGTTTGTGTCCCCTCAAAATTTATACATTGAAACCTAATCCCCAGTGTGACAATATAAAGAGGTGGGGTTTTGAGGAGGTGACTAAATAATGAAAGATTAATCACTTTATAAGAGAAACCCAAGAGAACTCGCTAGCCCTTTCCACAATGTGAGAATGCAGAGAAAAGTCACCATCTAAGAGGAAAAGGCCTTCAAGCAGACACTAAATGTCTGAAGTGCCTAGAGTTGGGACATTCTAACCTCCAGAACTGTAAGAGATAAATTTCTGTTGTTTATAAGTTACTCAATTTATGGTATTTTTATTATTTGCAACCCAAAAAGATGAAGATGAGGATCATGAAAGGTTTTTGAGCAGAAGAGTGACATAATTTGGATTAAATTTTAAGTAGACATCAGAGTCAAGGTATTGATTAGGCACTTGTATATTTAATTCTAGGTAGCAGTTTAGCAAGAGTTATAAATTTAGTAGCTGTCCCATGTAGTCAGTATTTAAAAACCTAAGACTAGAAAAAATGTAGATAAGAAAGAGATTTAAGACCTGAACCCTTGGGTGTATCAACATTTTGGGGTGAGATAAAAGAGAAGAAAGCAACAAGAGGAACTCCAAAGGAAGAGCTAATGAGATAGAGAAAAACTGTGTGTCTCAGAAACCAAATAAAGAAATTATTTTAAAGAAGAGAAATAATTGAAAAACTGTTGGAAATGCTGCTGATGGGCCAAGGAAAGGATTGAGTATCAGTTATTGGTTTAGTTATATGGAAAAAATCAATGATCTTGAAAATAGTTTTGCAGGTCTATTGGAAAGAAATATTGATTGTACTGGGCTCAAGAAGGAATTAGAATTTAAGAAGTGAAGATAGCCCAAATACATAATATTACAAAAATGTTTTGCTACCATATAACTCATAGAAATGGGATAGCAGCTGTAGTGTAATACGGAAAAAGAGGTTTCTGGTTTTGATTTTTAGATGAGAGAGGAGAAGAATGGCTAAAGTGAAGTTGTTTAGTAGGTTTGAGGTTACTGGTGCAAAAGCGGATGGGTTGGTCTTTGTTACAGTCATTAATCTGTAATAATGGAAAGGAATACAGACTACATAGTGACAGGTATAGCTAGATGGAAAAATGTCATATGGGAACTTGTGAAAGTTATCCTCCGATTGCTTTTATTTTTCAATGAAACAGTAAGCAGTTATTATATCAGAGTAAGGACAAAATGATAGTGGTTGGAAGTTTTAAGGGATGAAAGTAGGAAAATGCTTGTTTGGAGAGTAGGGATATAAACAAGTAAGTAAATGTAAAATGATAGAGAAGACCATTAAGGACTCACTTGAAATTTGTGATCATAAGCATAATTGAAACCAATTACAGTGGATCTTTTTTTTTTTCAATAATATCCAGCTAATTGGGTATAGGAATAGAGAATGTAAAGAACTGAATTTAATTAGGGTTGGAATTTTTCCAGATAACTTGGAGAAATGAAAGAAGGTAATGAATACTGAATGAATATATAAGAGACTGACTATAGGAATGGATCACATATTAAACAGTGAAACAGAAGTGAGCACATTTCAGTGGTGAGGGACAGACACAAGGTATTATGGTCAATTACATTTAGGTCCTGGTGAAGTTAAACATTTAAGAGTTAGTGTATCTGAGAGAAAGAACTGGAGAGAAAAGAAATGGCTATGTAAAGTAGAATCCTTTAAGTTGAGATCTGGGGAGACTTCCAATCTTTGGTATTGGCAAAGTAAAAGTAAAATAAAAAAATTTTAAAAAAAGATAAGCTGTAGGGTAACTGGCTGAGGCGGGGTGGAAGTCAAAGTGTTAAAAACAAGAGGTCAAAAAACTCTGATCTGGCACTTAAGGAGTTTGGAATTTGCATTATGCCTTAACAACAAGTAAAAGTCTAAAAAAAACTGGAATCCACAACTATTCTTTGATCTCTCAGAAAATTGAAGTCACAAAGAAACTGTTGCTTTCTCAAGTAAATTGCTGAGACAGAAAGGAAGATACATATAATCAAGTTTATCAGACTGGAGATCCATTAGCAGAAACCTTTGTGAGAACTAGCACTGGGGTAGGAAAATCTGAACTATAATTGATGAATTGTTGGACACTCAGTGTGAACAAGTCTGGAGTTAAAAACTCCAGTCTTAGGGTGTATGCTTACATTTTTGTGAGTTTTCCCTCCAGCAGCTTCCAGCAGGGAAAGGACAAAAGTAGACAGAGAATTCTGTTCTTCAGCAGGCTGGCCCTCAAGAGAATCTATTTTACCACATACACTATTGGGGTTTTTTCAGATGCTAAATGAGCAGGGTGAAAGGGAATTACCCAATTTCAGCCTTCTCTAGCCATCTAGTCTTGCGTAAGAGGGGAAAAATCTGAGAAGCACTTGCAAGGATCACAATCTAGAGACACTGGCTCACTAAGAGGATGACCTAATCATAGGATAATAGAATGTTTTGGCTTAACCCATATTTTATCACTACATTAGTAAAGACCTACTTGCTGCAGTCCCCTTTACTGGTACATCATGGCTGGCCTAACACATTATTAAGAGGCAAAAAGCACAATTTAAAAAGAAAGAGCAACTGTCAGAGCTAGAGTCAGATATGGCAGACTGTGAACTTAAAACAACTATGATTAATATGCTGAGGGCTTAAATGGATAAGATAGCATGCAAGAATAGATGGGCAATGAAAGCTAGCTAGAAACACAAACAGGAATAAAGAATGACTGTGATGGGCTCCTTAGTAGACTGATGTAAGAATCTCTGAGCTTGAGGATATGATGACAGTGATCCCATAACTGAAAAGCAAAGAGAAAAAAAAACTCAAAAAAAAAAAAAAACCAGTATCTAAGAATTTGGGACAAGTACAAATGATGTAACATGCATAATGTGATATAAGAAAGAGAATGAAGAGAGAGAGAACACATCAGAATAAATGGTTGAAGCAATAATAATTGAGAGTTTTCTAAAATAAAAATTTTAGACACCAAACCACAAACCTGGAAACCACAGGGAATAACAAGCAAGAGAATGCCAAAAACAGAAACAAATATAAAACGAAAAACAAAACTACACCTAAGCATATAATACACTCAAACTATAGGAAATCTAAGGCAAAGAAAAAAGTCCTGAGAAAAGCCAGAGGGAAAAATCACCGTACCTATAAAAGAATAAGAATTATCAGACTTCTCTTCAGAAACCATGCAAACAAGAAGAGAGTGAAATAAAATATTTAAAGGATTGAAGAAAAAAATACCAATGTAGAATTCTGTATCTTGTGAAATTATACTTCAAAAGCGAGGTGAAATAAAGACTTTCTTAGACAATCAAAAATTGAGGAATCTTGTTGCCAGTAGACCTGCCTTGCAAGAAATGTTAAAAGTAGCTCTTTAGAGAGAGAAAAAAAAAATGATAAAAGAAACTCAGCTCTACACAAAGAAAGAGCATTAGAGAAGAAATTGGTGAAGGTAAAATTTAAACTTTTTTCTTATTTTTAATTGGTCTAACAGATAACAGTTTATTTAAAATAATAATTTTGAACTGCTTTGTTCAAACGTAACAGTTCAACAATATGCTTGTTCAAGATAATGGTTTGTTGAAAATAATGTTTTTATGGAACATAGCATATATATAAATTAAATGAATTTTAGCAATGATACAAGAGGAGGAAGAGAGGGATTATGAATATTTTGTTATTATAAGGTGTATTAGTCCATTTTTATGCTGCTGATAAAGACATACCCAAGACTGTGCAATTTACAAAAGAAAGAGATTTATTGGTCTTACAGTTTCTCATGGCTGGGGAAGCCTAACAATCATGGCAGAAACCAAGGAGGAGCAAATCACATCTTATGTGGATGGCAGAAAGCAGAAAGAGAGTTTGTGTAGAGAAACTCCTGTTTTGAAAACCATCAGATCTCATGAGACCCATTCTCTATCACAAGAACAGCATGGGAAAGACCCGCCCCCAAGATTCAGTCATCTCCCACTAGGTCCCTCCCACAACATATGGGAATCATGGGAGCTACAAGACGAGATTTGGGTGGGGATACAGAGCCGAACCATACACTAAGGTATATGTCCTACCTGTGAATAGTGTTATTTAGAAGCAGATTTGAATTAATTGTGCATGTATATAACAAACTCTAGGGGAATCACTAAAAAGAAGATAGAAGTATAATTGATACACTAAGAACTAATAAGCCTAGATATCAAAAATGTCATCTACATGAATATGAAAATTATCAAGAGTAAAGACAGACATTATGCTGAGAAAATAGCCTGGAGCCAAAAGTTCAAATATTCAACAAATGAGAGAAAAATTTAATGATCTTTTAAAATCTATAAGAACTCCAAAAAAGGCAGTAGGTAGTAATCTAATGCCATGTGATTCATATATCAGGAATTTTAGGAAAGCAGAAGAGAACATGATCTGGAAGCGCCTTGTAAAGAAGCATGCATTTTGTCTTGTGAGCAATACAGAGCAATTGAGTATATGATAGAGTATATACGTATGTTTGTATGTGCATTAATTTCTTAATCAGATAATGTATACATTTATATAGGTTTTTCACTAAGCTTGAACACTTGGCATATGTACAGTCACAACTTTTAAAAATAGAAATTATTTTTCTCTTAAAAGAGCACCTAAGACGATCACTCTTATAACACAGTGAGAATTATATTGCCAGAGTCAACGGGAGAGTTCTAGTGAGAAGAATTGGGAAAGGCTGAAAATAGGGCAAGAAAAGAGGGAATGGCTATTAGAGAGGCAAAGGGCATATACCATATATATATATATATATATATATATATATATATATATAATGTCCATAGGATTGCTTGCTCTGTTATCTATCTACCTACGTTTTTATCTATCTACATATATGTGTGTATGCGTATATTTTATATATATTTTTAGGTATAAAAAATAGAGAATCCTAAATACCTATCTACCTATGTTTTTATCTATCTACATATATATAGTGTATATGTATATTTTATATAACATATATATTATATATATATGTGTGTGTATGTGTATTATATATATATATATATAGAGAGAGAGAGAGAGAATCCTAAATAACTGTCCATTTCTAAGGTGTCTGGATAGATGATAATCAAAATAATGAATAGCAGAAAGATTTTGGAAGAAGGGTGAAGGATCAATTTCGAGCACATTGCATGAAGGTTCTTGTGAAACACTGAAGTGAATGTGAAAAGGAGGAAGAAATCCAGGATGACTTTTGGGTTCATGTATTGTGTAACATGGCAGATGGTCATGTCTTATTAGCTAAGATCAGAAGTGTGTAAGAATGACCAAGTCTGAAAGTAATTTCAATTTCTGGCTGAACACCTGAGAGCCAGGGAAGCCCATGGTATGACTGTGCCACTGAGTGCTAAGATGGAACATTATATTTGAGTGTGTTTATGAGAATGTTTCTGGATGAGACTTGCATTTGATCTGTAGACTCAGTAAGGGAAACTGCCCTCCTCAGTTTAGAGGGATATCTTCCAATCCACTAAATGCCTGAATACAACAAAAAGGCAGAGGAAGAAAGAATTTCCCCCTTTTGCTTCCTGCCTGCCTATTTGGACTCAGACATTGATCTACTGCTGCTGCTCAAGAACTGGGATTAATACCATGAGCTTCCCTGGCTCTCAGGTGTTCAGCCTGAAATTGGAATTACAATACTGGCTTTCCAGGGTCTCCGGTAGATAGCAGATCGTGGGACCAATATACTATTGGTTTGGTTTCTCTGGAGAACTGTAATACCAATTTCTTTGTTTCTCATGATTTAAAAAAATGTAGGTAGTAGTCTAAGTTTAATAAGAGAATCACTAAGCCAACCTCAATGTACCTTGATAATGAACTGCTCTCCAGCTTTTAATGTTAAATATTAGAGACAAAGAGCAAACTTGCAAAATTTTCCTGTTACAACCTACTATGTGAGACATAGTTTGGTTATTTGGACAAAACTAACCTTTTCTAGATTTCTAAGGTTAAGTTACTTTTATCTCCAATCTACAGATGAAGGAACAGACTCAGAGATGCTAAGTAGGCAGCTCAAAAATCAGCTAATAAAAGACAGAAACCTATCTTCTGACTGAATTCCATGCTCTTTCTGTGTAATTTACTTCTATTCTAGGATTTCCAGCTTTAGGGGTGAGGTGCTGGGGGAAGGACAGTGCTGAGAGGTAAGAAAATTGAGCAAGAAGGGCTAAAGTATAGGGTATGATGAAAAATAAATTATTGTAGAAGACCACAGTGTTCACTGGTGGAGAGTAGGGATTAATTAGTTATTTATATAATGTATTTTCTATATTATCTATTAGGAATATTTCTTTATTAAATCTATCAATGTATTTTTGGTGTGTGTTCTAAAACATTTAAGGAGAGGTAAAATTTGTATTTCCAAGGTGCATGTATATATATGTGTTCATTTATACATTTTTAAATCAGGTAATGACAGTTTCTATAGTCTTCTAAGTCTTCTATTAAGCTCAAAGACTTAGCCCATGTATATTCAGAACTTTTATAGAAATTATTTTCTTCTAACAAGTCAATATATAACTTTACTTTTACTGTGAGAGAACTAGAAAACTACTATTTTCATACATACAAAAGTTACTTTTTTATGCAGCCAGAAAGACATGATTTGAAACTCTAAAGTATTGATAAAATCCTATTTTATAATGTATTATCTCCATTCTGCCAAAACAACACATATTCTCGAATTTTAGGGATGAATCTGTTGGAATTTGTAATACGTTTTCAACTATAATTACACTTTTAAAAGCAAATGTTGGCGTATGTCATACTTTATGGAATGGATATATTTTAATAATAGCTGTATCTGTAGTAATACAGTATCTGTTATGGGAAAGAAAAATCATTCCTATCTATTGAAGTTGTGAGTATATATATATGCTAAGCTTTAAAGTTAGCAAAAAACCTATGTCAATTAAAGAATTATCTGGCTATGAAATTAAAATAATTGAAATATCTACATTCATGATCTCAACATCATTTACAAAGTCTCACTTAGCAATTGTCTGAAGTGACTGGCTTCAGAGTAATTGGCTATATTTGAGAGAAAGCAACTAAATCACTTAGAATTTGTTGGCAACCAAAATAAATTATAACTAATTAATTTTAAGGCAAAAGTGTTTATTCATCCATTTATGAATTGATCTATTTACTCATTCTTTCATTTATTCAGCACACATTTGAAAGCCTTCTTTGTACCACATTTGTACTGTGCAATAATGGTTTTAACCACAGACAACGGCACTCACTTAATGGGAATGTAGAAATTTGACTTGAAGTCGCTTGGAAGCATGAACACTAAGTGTTTTACAAAGTTAAGAACATTTCACTGGGGGCTGGGCGCAGTGGCTTACCTGTAATACCAGCACTTTGGGAGACCAAGTCAAGACAGATTGCTTGAGCCCAGGAAATTGAGACAAGTCTGGACAACATGACAAAATACCATCTCTAAAAAAAAAAAAAATGCAAAAATTAGCCAGACATGGTGGTATGTGCCTGTCATCCCAGTTACTCAGGAGGTTGAGGAGGGAGGATCGCCTGAGCCCAGGGAGGTTGAGGCTGCAGTGAGCCGTGATTGTACCACTGCATTCCAGCCTGGATGACAGAGTCAAAAAAAAAAAAAAAAAAAAAGAGAGAGAGAGAACATTTTACACAAAGAAAAAAATTCCCCACTCCAAATTTTAAGTTGAGAAATGCTGTGTGTACATTAAAAAGAAAAACATATCCCTTAACTTCAAAGGACTAATAGCCTAGTGGGAAAACCCTGGCCATACACCAAAACTTCTTTTATTATATGGCAAGTACTCTTATGGAAAGACTCATAAGCTATTACAGAGTCACAGCCCAGCAGGGAGGTAAGAGGGGTATACAAGTTTCCTCAGAAAGATAATCTCTGAACTTAAATTTTGGAGAGCCCTAAATTTCAGCCAGCAGAAAAGGGGTAACAAGTTCCCCAGACAGAAGAACTGAATAGCAAAAGCAAGAAGGCACAGGGAGAATGGTGAGTGTATGTATTTGGTGGAATTTTTGTATGATAAATGCAGAAATGGTAGGAGGTAGAGCCTGGGGACACGAAGGACAGGTCATGAGGTGACTTACTTGTCACCGGAAGCCTTTAAAATGTTAAGCAGGTAAGTCAAAGTGGCAAGATCAGTTCTAAATGTTAGACAAGCATCATTGTGATGATTAAATTTGCAGAGTGAATATTGAAGGTGGTGAGGCCAGATAAGAGGTTGTAGTTCCTGGACTTTTTCTGTGGTCCCTTCACTCTCCCTTCCTCTAGACCATGCCTTTTGTGTTTCATCTTCTCTTTTTGGTTTGCAGATGTCTGAGACGAATAGCAGCCCTTCAGGAAAAATAGAAGGAGAAACAAAAGGAAGGAGGCAACCAGAACCAGTAAGAATTTGGAGATGGAGCTCCAGCAGAGTTTGCAGCGTGGGGGTGGCGGGGGGGGAGGGGGGAATTACAAAAAAACGAGAGTTAGTTGCAGCAAACCGTGTGAGGAAAGGTGAGACTTTACCTAAAGCAAAGGAAGGAAGAGTGAAGGCAAGGGATTTGTGAAAATACCATAGATTTCCTTGCCTTTTGCTATGTACTGACATACAAGGAAGACTGGTGTCAAAGTAATGCTTTTTCAAGGACGTTAAGAAGGTCTCTCTCTCCTAAATATATGTCTTACTGTTTCCTGTTGTCTGAAATACCTTTAACACCAGATGAGTAAATTTAGTTCAGCAGAACAGATTGGAACAGAAATTTATTGACTTGGATGAAGCGGTATATCAAGTTTAGCTAGTGGAAATAGGAAGTGTTGCATCAGTGAATTTAGGGGAACATACCCAGATTACAACCTTATGGAAAATAAGGGCAGGATAAAAAAGGAGAAGACTGTAGAATGCTTGCATTTTTGTGATTACAAGAGTGAAATGAGCCAAGAACAAAGAGCAAATGAAAGAGCATGTCTCACTGAGCCCGAACCACCCATTACTGCACTTTCAGTGACTCTATCCACAGGCTAAGAATACTATGGTAAACAAATATGTATAAATTAATTTAACAGAAAACATTAGAAAATTTGCACTGGAGGATTTTTTTTTTTTTTTTTTTTTTTTTTTTTTTTTTTTTGGTGGATAAAGCATAAGATAATTCTTGGATGGCCTTGGACTTGATCAGTGGAATTTTATAGTCTAAGGTTTTGAGAACTTGAGACATGCAGACCTGATTGAATTGCCTGACTTAATAATTGTAAGTAAATAAATTAATACTTTAAGAATTCATATTGTAATACCTAAACCAACTACCCCATGGTGTTAGAGAATGGAAAAAAAAAAAACAACAAACAAAACTAAAGGACACAGTATAGATGAATTAATATGGAGAGGCAAGAAATTAAGTTTATAAACAAATATAAATTACTAATCTCAGTATCTTTCTTGAGGGTATATTTTGATAATGAAAGTGAGTTGGGCAGGGGTTTTGCTGTTTTTTGTAAGATGAGAAGGCAAAAAGAAACAATATAATTTTAAAGTCAATCCATTTATCTTAAATCACCAGGTTAATGCTTATGAGAGAGAAATCCTAAATTATTAAAGTATTGATAGTGAGTCCTATTTCAGACTCTCTTGAGATGTAAAATATATGAGTAACATGAAGATGGCAACAAATATTGGGATGTGGTTTCTCTTATTTTGTATTGCACGTAAAACCAGAGGGTTTTCAATAAGTAAAAATAGATATCTAGTAATATTTTATTATAATAATTTTTAACTTTTAAAACTCATATAGAAGTTATTGCTTAACTTAGTCTGGATAAATCATATACTATGAAATATATACTTCATGCATATATTGTGTGTGTGTGTGTGTGTGTGTATATATGTATGTATAAATTTTCCAGAAGAACATTTTCTGTCCTTCTTTTTTGTTCTAGCACTGATGTTCAGAAAGGCCCACATCTCCACAAGGAAATGTTTTCTGACAGTCTCACAAGTGGCTCAATCCCTTGGAGAAGGTGAGTGGGGTAAGAGCTTATTGGGAGTGCTGGTGATACAAATTGTAATTTGTTTGAAGGAGGTAAGCAAGATCTGTCAAATAAAAAGTTTGGCATCTTAGGGAATCAAAGGCCACATTAATATTGGAAATGATTTTAAAAATAAGAAATAAGGACATCAATGTGGAATGAATTTTTAGCTTGTAAAGTCATGAGACAATTGTCTGTGAGAAGGCAGATCATATCTGTGGCTCATCTCTCATTTTTCAAAATAGTTTTGTATTTGGCATCATTGTAAATCTTAAATTGGAAAAAAACAACAAGTTGATTCTCTTTATATATGGGTAGTCTTCATAACTACGACTAAAATAAGTGTCAAGGCTGGGGAAGAGGCATATAGTAAATACGTGTCTGGCTTAGAAGATTTTAAAGAAAAGTTTTGCTTTGCACTGTAAATGTTAAAAAACGCTTCAACATACTCTTTATTTTATTACAGTTTCTCAGAGATTATTAACATAGCTTTTGCAGTCTTTTCTGCAAGTACTCTAGTCCTCCTGGATATGTTGAACAGTTTATCTTTAAGATCTTTTCTAGAGATCTGGACCTGGAATCAAATTAATTTTAAATGGATGAGTACTCTTACTATAATCTTTCTTATTGAGGCTTAATTTCTTTTTAATGATGTTTGCTTTAGCATTTTCTGTTTTAACATAAATCTCTTTAGTTAAGAATTCTGTGGTTAGCTGGACTGCTTTCTTTCTATTAATGGTACAGTGCTCAATTCACATAGTTGTCCTCTTGCTTTTTTTTATACTAATACGCTATAATAAACTATCTTAATTTTAAAAAACAGACCTTTTACAAAATGTAAAAGCCAAAAAAAGCAAGTGCTGAGTCAAGGTTCTCTGAATAATTGGCTCATTGTTGGTTTTCATATCTCTGACATTGTTTCACGATATTATTCTTTTGATGTTACTCAGCCTTGCTATATATCTCAACTTGTTTTATTGTTTTTTTTTTTTGAGATGGAGTCTTGATGGAGTGCAGTGAGCTCACTGCAGCCTACATCTCCCAGGTTCAAGCAATTATTGTGCCTCAGCCTCCCGAGTAGCCTGGACCACAGGCGCATGCCACCACTCCCAGCTAATTTTGTATTTTTAGTAAAGACAGTGTGTCCCTATGCTGTCCAGGCTGGTCTTGAACTCCTCATCTCAAATGATCCACCTTTCTCGACCTCCCAAAGTGTTGGGATTACAGGTGTGAGCCACTGTACCCAGCCTCAACTTCTTTACACATATGTTCTCTGTGCACCTGTGCTCATCAGAAAAGCTCACTAAACAGTCACAATTATCCTTCAGCCAACACTTTTCTATGCTTAATTTAGATTATTAGCATTTGTTCAATCAGATTTTTTAAAATGTCTTCTATCTTCTATAATTTTTGTGTATGATATTGGCCCGGATGAACCTTAACATTGCCCTCTGCTTTATTAAATTTTGACAGGCTTCTTCCTGACTCTAGGACCCGATCACCTTTTCCTAGAGCATTAACTTTAGAAAATTTGTATTTATGAATCTTTTCTCTGCCTCTTCGAGATGTAAATCTTTTTGAAAGCCGTTTGCCAATATTTCAACCCAGAAATGTCTTTCTCAAGGATCTGGAAACTATCTTATGCAATGAAGACAGTGTCCCTATTGCCCAGTTTCTGTGGGAGGGTTAGTTCCTAACTTCTGATGAAGCCTTCTCCAAGTCCTAAAACCACCTCATGTAGTTGGGTAAAGGCAATCGATAAACACATATGGTCTTCAATCCCTGGTTCCAAACCCCAACACCTACTTTTAAAACTTTGTGTAACTTTTGTTTTAGGGGAGTTGAGTTCAGACTGAGTTCTGGCCTTTCTCTCCTATTTCCATAGCCATGAATAAAGTCTTTCTTGACTGTTTAACTCTGGTACAATTTTTCTTTGACGTTAATTTGCTAATTTTTATTCTTTTCAAAATTAATAAATTTTCTTTTAAAATTCTTAAGTGGGTGAGAGAGATCTCTACTTACTCTCTGAGTTTCCTATTTTCCTATTATGAAATTATAGTTAATAGTTTTTTCATGATTTATCTCCCTGCTTCACCCATATACTGTCAATATTCTAGGCCCAAAACTATGCTATTAAAGCAATAATAGGCTTGGGTAAGAAGTCACTACTTGCGACTCTAAGCTGACGGTAAGGCAAATAACTAAAGTTATTTTAAACTTTTAAACTTTAGTTATTTGCCTTACCGTCAGCTTAGAGTCGCAAGTAGCAATTCCTATCACCTCTTTATTAGAATGGGGGTGCTTTTTATGCCTTATCCTCATATTTGCTTAAGGATTACCATTCCACTCCCCCAGAGGAAACAGTAATCAAGTATTTGGAGCCTCTTCTGAACTCCCCACATTCATTTCTTCTCACAGGAAGAGTAATCTCTCATTCCACTGGTGCCGTGAGACACATTAAGCTGAATAATTGCTTTAAAAAGCTGTGTTGGTTTGTCACTTTCCTGTTCTTGTATTCCATAACTTGTGCTTGAAGGATAAAACAGGTTTAACCTTCCATTCAGCTGGCCATATATATATATGTTCAGAGTTTGCTCTGCAAGCTCAGTCTTCTCCCAGACAGACCCCAGAGTCTAATCTAGGGGCATTTTTGGAAGGAAAGCTATAGATACTTTTACTTTGGATCTAGGCTTTAACTAGATCTTTATCACATTTTAAGGTAACAAAGCTATATTTAATTCTCATGTCCATTTATGTGCTATTTATTAAACTAGTTAAGCACCATAGAGAAGAAGGAATAAATAAGTGAGATCTCTGAAATCTGCAACAAATCCCTCCATCTTCTGAATATCGAAACTATCATCCAGGTAGGAAGATAGGCGTGGCATTTAGTAGAATTAGCAGCATTATTCTAGATTCACATAATTTCATACCTACACTTGAATATACAGTAATACATACATTATTTTTACTTAATGTACCAGTGTAGAATCTACTCCACTTTTAAGTCTAGATCCTATAATTTAAATATTCAGACCATTAAGGTCTTTTTTCACTGGAAGAAAAAGGTAGAGACAGGAAAGAAATTATTAAAAAGTACCAAAATTGTCCTCTACATTCTTGGACATATTGCTTCAAATTTCCATTGTAATACATGGTCTGGTTATCTTCTGTTGTTTCCTTCTGGCTTCTACCCTTAGGTTTCTGGGTTTCTTATCCATAAACGCAATTACAGTGAAAATTAATACATAGATGCCTTATGTAACATGCAACAACTAAAATTAAGTTTGGCCTAGAGTAGCACAGGTCCTGTCTGGAGTGTGAACGCTTTTCACACTAGAAATATTATTTTAAACTATTATAGTTACACCATCAGTTTACTTCTTACTTTTTTTCTCAAGTTTGACAGTGAACTCATTTTGCTGAGAAAGAACCTCTTTATTGCCTCTAACATCCCAGAAGATACAGCTGTGGGAGGAGAGGGGAGAGGAAGGAAGAATAGCACATTTATATTTATATTTTCCGTTCTCTGTTCTGTACATCCTCTCTGCTTAAATAGATCTTGCCTTCCTGGTGTTTGCACTGGTTCTTAAAGTTCAACCTCCTGGGGCTGGAATTAATGACTTCCCATAAGCTCTATTTTTCTAAGGCTATGGATAGGGGACTTCAATGAGACATTAGCATCTGAATAGGTCAGGAGTCCTGATATTTAATGTGCTAAGTATTTCTGATATTTATTCAATTAATTATAAATCAAAAGTGTCTGGACTGTTACCAGCATTTGAGGTTCACATGTAATCTAAAGTTTCTTCTCTGAAATTAAATAAAATAGTTACTATATATGCTATTCAAGCTATTTATTTAAAACAGGTACCATATATGCTAGTCAATGGCTACCATATATGATAGTCAATAGCTTCCATGCATGCTCATTCATTATATATAATGACTTATTCTTTACAAATATATGTAATGAGTTCTTATTACATATATACATAATGTGTATATTTGCATGTATATAATTTGTACACATTACTTATATGTAATGTGTAAGAACTCATAACTTAATGAATTCTTCATTACATGTTATATTACATATATGTGTAATGCTTAATGTATGTTATCTTTCATACATACATAGCCTAATGCACAGGAACCAAGTTCTATTAATACTTCAGGGAGTGCCAGTCAGAGTGCCTTGCACATAGTAAGAGCTCAATAAATAAATAATACATACATAAATATTTACACATATATATATACACATACACACATTACATATATATATGTAATGAAGAACTCCTAACTTTTCTCTGTGGAGGTCAAATCTGTGATTTTACAGAGTGGTTACTTACTATATAACCTTCCTGCTCCTGCCACATATTTATACCAAAAGCTTGTTATCCCTTCATCTATGGCTTATCATTCTGTCTATATGCCTTTTACCAACCTATCTATTCCTTTCACAAGCTGTCACATTTTAAGGTGGCTGTCACCAAAGTCCCTAGGTACTGAATCAAAACATGAAGAAAACAGCAAGAAGAGACATTCATTTCTTTCTAGGTTTCACTTCTTTATTATCATTACTCCCAATGGGTATGGAGGCTGTCATATTTTGTGGCATATGGAATCTGCAGTGAAGAAATATAAGAAACATGAGTAACTTCATTTGCAAAAGAAAGAGGACAATAAGTTAAACCAGGGTTAAATGACATACCCTCAAGCATTTATTTATTGAGTTCTTACTATGTGCAAGACACTCCAACTGGTGCACCTTGAAGTATTAATAGAACTTGGTACCTGTGCATTAGGCAATGTATGTATGAAAGATAACATACGTTAAGCTCTATCTTCTTAACACTGGTATAACTTTGGACTTTTTCACTTATAAAAAGAAAATGATGTTATATCTAGTTCATATTAATATTATGAGGAGTATATAGTTAGCAGTGTTTGCTACAAAACAAACCTCCCAAACTTAGTGACTGCAATGAGCTAGATGATTTCTCTCTGCTGCTCTAACTTGTGTGTGTCATACAGCCACAGTCCTATGGCTATTTCTCTGGAGATATATGATCTAGGAATTTCAATCACATATTAATATCTGGCAGACAGTACTAGTTGTTGGCTGACTTGCCTCTCCATGTGGTCTCCTATCTTCAAGGATACTAGGGTAGACCTCTTCACATGACAATCTCAGGAGTGCAGGAGAGAAAAAACTGAAGCTGCAAAACCTCTTCCAGTTCAACTCTCAACTCACAGGATGTTGCTTCTGCTGCATTTGTATTGTCAAAACAACTCACAGGAAACACAGATTCAAGGGGATGGAGAAATACACTTAGGAGTTATGGAAAAGTCACATTAGAAAAAGGTGTGCAGAGGGGAAAAATTATGTCCATATTTTGCAGTCTCCCATGAGGATTAAATGGCATAATATTTGCCAAGTGCTTGGAACAGAGGGCTTAGGACACAGTCAGCACTATATGTTTATTAAATAAATGGCTAATACATTTTTTTTTCTGGAGAATATACAGCATTTACACTTTCTGGGAAGTGAGATTCTACAAAAAATGTCATGTGTGGTAACACGAAAGATGACTTGCGGCAGAATGGGGACCACTTTAGGTTGATGAACAGAAAATGCACTGAGAAAATGTCATTTGAATGTGGCCTTGAAAGAAAGGTAAAGAATGGAATTGGCAAACCAAGTTATGTGCAGAATCCTTCTGTTGCCAGCTAGCATCTTAGAGTTATTTTTAATATCTTTAGCAACGTCCCTACATCATTCTTCCTCTATACTTTTCTAAAGTTAAAATACCAGGTTTTAGAGGGGAGGCAATCATGCAAATTAATAAGGTTGCTATGACTGAGAAATTTTAGATGGCCCTGACTGGCCTTTTCTAATGCAGAATAAATTGCTTTAATCTCCATGGGCTAAGTTTTTCATTGTACTCATTTTATTCTTTCTACTTAAGCAGGTGAGGAAAATAATAATAGCTAATATTTTTTGAACATATGCCAGACATTGTTCTAAGTGCTTTACATGTATTAATTAACTTAATCTTCACACCAAACCAATGAGTTCAGCAGTTAGTATTATTATCCCTTGATGAGAAAATGGAAGCACAGAGAGGTTAAATGATTTGCCCTAAGTCACACACCTAATAATTGGTGGTGATGTGATTCAGCTGTAAGTGATCTGGCCCCAGTGCCACTGGCCTCCAAAATGCCATGCTGGACTGTCTCTCTGCTTGCTTTCTAGTTCTTCGTTATATAATAGACTGTAAGGCTGCATGTTTTGAGTTTGTACTTTTTTAAACAAAATGAAATTTCTAAACACTGTCAAAACCCAAAAATCTGCAAGAATTCTACACCAGTGAATCACAGAATATGAAATTATAAATATTATAGCTGGAAAAGAGTATAAAGCCCATCTGATTTGACTACCACTTTTTATAGCTAAGGAAACTGAGTCATGTTTCATTTGTGATATATTGTGAACTATAGACATGGACTAAATGCCAAATAAATTTCTTCTCTTTGCACATATCCCTATGTGAACTTAGAATTAGGGCATCTGGAAGCTGAAAATGACTCAATGATTGCATTTTGTTCATTTTATATAGATCACCTAGGTCATTTTAAATTTTAGTGCTTTGCTAATAAAGCTCGATTTCCCCTGCTTTATCATTTTCTGATTCTAAAAGAAACAAAATTCACTTAAAATTTTCATACTACTGAACAATAAAAATACATAAATATATAAAAGCAAAAAATATATTAAATATATTAAAGTTAAGATTATACATATTCCTGCTATCCATAGCTAATAGTTGTCCCATTTTTTTGACAAACAGTAAGATCATATATTTTCATTAACCTATTATGTTTTATAAAGTCATCAAATATTTTGAAGACAATATTGGTAATGGCTACATAGTATTTCATTTTATGGATGCAACATTATCATGCAATGTCTTCATTTAATGAATCCTCTTGACACATATTTTCCGTGACTCTGGCTTGAGTACAGTATCCTATTTCTCTCTGCAATTTAATACCAATGCATATGTCACAGTCTGTGATAATCCTAAATTTTGATGTTGCTCAGGTCACCTATTTAAATCCTCTAGAAATCCAATATCGTGAAGCTTCGGAAATACATACACAGAGACAAGCAAGAAGTCTTATTTTTGCATTTCAGTCTAAGAGTGAAATAACCTTTTAAGATTTTTTTTGACAGTGTCTCTCTCTGTCACCCAGGCTGGAGTGCAGTGGTGCAGTCATAGCTCATTGCAACCTTGAACTCTTGGGCTCAAGGGATTCTCCTACCTCAACCTCCTGAGCAGCTCATACTACAGCCATGTGCTACCATACCTGGTTAATTTAAATATATATATATATAGTAGAGATGTGATCTCGCTATGTTGCCCAGGCTAGTTTCAAACTCCTGGCCTCAGGTGTAAGATGTACAGTTTTGGTCAAAATGAGATGTTATTGTCTATATGAAAGTCTCATCAAGGTGTCTGTACACTTGCCGTGTCAAATAAAATAAAGACAGCAAAATATTGAATACAGACAGACTTGTATTTTAAAACAACTTCCTCATATATTCATTCTATATTCAGGTTTTTAAGGGGGGATATTATATTTTTGTATGTACTATTAATAGTTACTATTTTTAACTAGATAATTAAACTCACTTTTTATTTTATTTTATTTTATTTTATTTTTTTTTTTATTGCATTTTAGGTTTTGGGGTACATGTGAAAAACATGCAAGGTTGTTGCATAGGTGCATACGTGGCAGTATGATTTGCTGCCTCCCTCCCCTTCACCTATATCTGGCATTTCTCCCCATGCTATCCCTCCTCAACTCCACACCCCCCCACTATCCCCCCCTCCCCCCAACAGACCCCCATGTATAGTGCTCCCCTCCCTGTGTCCATGTGTTCTCCTTGTTCAACACCCGCCTATGAGTGAGAACATGTGGTGTTTGATTTTGTGTTCTTGTGTCAGTTTGCTGAGAATGATGTTTTCAAGGTTCATCCATGTCCCTACGAAGGATGTGAACTCCTCGTTTTTAATGGCTGCATAATATTCCATGGTGTATATGTGCCACATTTTTCCTGTCCAGTCTATCATCGATGGGCATTTGGGCTGGTTCCAGGTCTTTGCTATTGTAAACTGTGCTGCAATGAACATTCGTGTGCATGTGTCCTTATAGTAGAACGATTTATAATCCTTTGGATATATGCCCAGTAATGGGATTGCTGGGTCAAATGGAATTTCTATTTCTAGGTCCTTGAGGAATCGCCACACTGTTTTCCACAGTGGTTGAACTAATTTACACTCCCACCAACAGTGTAAAAGTGTTCCTATTTCTCCACATCCTCTCCAGCATCTGTTGTCTCCAGATTTTTTAATGATCGCCATTCTAACTGGCGTGAGATAGTATCTCAATTTAGTTTTGATTTGCATTTCTCTAATGACCAGTGATGATGAGCATTTTTTCATATGTTTGTTGGCCTCATGTATGTCTTCTTTTGTAAAGTATCTGTTCATATCCTTCGCCCATTTTTATTCCTTTCTTTAGTTAATGTTATTTTAAAATTTTAGCATATAGATATGATGTTGAAAATCATTTACCAGGTAGCTTTTACAAATGTCAATTTATAAATTGCATCCATTTACAATATCTCAGAACGTCATGTAGTGTTGATTTCTGAATTCCACTTTCTTTAGAAAATCTTTTGGAATGATTTAGAAACACATTAGTAAGTTTTGTTGTCTTACTGGCTGTAGGCCAAGGACCACTCACCACTCTTAGAGACACCTAAGGTCCTTGCTAGCAGTTCCTTCCATATTCCCTCTCACAACCTGGCAGCTCACTCTTGCAAGATCCACAAGAGAGCATTTCTGTTGCTGAAAACAACTCTCTCCTTGACCAAACTTTACTCAAGCTCCTGTGAGCTCTGTTCTCCACTATGCCTTGACCTTTGACTTCTGTGTTTGTCATTGCCAAGTCCAGTTTTAGCAAGAGTCTTACTAGGTAAGTTTAGAGAGAATCTCCACCCTTGGTATCTGATTACCTTCTTCATCCTCCATCGTTGATATCTCAATCTTTGACCTGCCTTTTGTAAAAGCACTCTTAGGCCAGTTAGCAAGAATTTGCCTATTCTTGATGTCTTCTCTTAGTAATTTTCTACCCACTGACCACTCCCTCTTTTCATTGGCATAAATCTCCAGTTGTCTTTGTTTTACTCAGAGTTAAACTCAGGCTTTCTCTCCTTTTACAACAGTCTTCCTGAATGAGGTCTTCCTTACCATTTCAACAAGAGTTAGAATCATTTTTTCTGTAACAGTGCTTAAAGAAGGCATATGTTTTTTATTGACGGGCTCACCTTCAAAACCCTGGAGAATCTCCTTTTGATTAACCCAAAGTTAACTGTTTAGAGAGCTTAATTATATCTGAAAAGTCCCTTCATCTTTGCCACACAAAATGAAACATCCTATCATTTTCACAGTTCCCTCCCACGCTCAAGGGGAAGGAATGAGGCAAAGGCATGAGTCATTGGGAATCATCTGAACGTTCTGACTGCCACACTGCCCTACTCACTCCTTTCCAGTTTCTCTGCCTGTCACTCATCTTTGCCCTTATCTAAAAATCAGACATAAGCTTGATTTTTAGTTGGTGTTGACATACTTTAATGATATACAAGAAAAACACACATGTACAATTTAATGTAAGTCCTAGGTTTAAATCCTACTATCACTATTTATTGGCTACTGAGGTAAGTTATTTGACCTTTCTGAGCCTCATATTTCTCCTTTAAAATCATCCTTATGGGCTGTTGGGAGAACCAAGAGAGATCATGAATGCAGGGACCAAATGCAGCATCTGTTATAGCAAATACTCTAGAAATTATAGTTATTATTAATGATACTATCTTGTCATTATACTTTTGTTATACATGAGTACATTATTTATTAGTTTGTGATAACATTGCTTACCTTACTATAAATCTCAGAGGTTGAGGATTGGGAATAGGTTCTTTGTTTGTTTGTTTGTTTTGTTTATTTGGTGTTCTGCTTATATATACTTTTGACCATGACAATTGATAGATTCTTTAACCCAGACTTAAAATATTAACCATAAATTAGTGATTCTCAAACTATTTTATTTCTAAAAAAACTCAATTAATGATATTCACAAATGAAACATATTCCCTTGGATATGCCCAGGATTATAAGCAATTCTGGTTATAGTAGCTGCAACTTCAACCTTTTCTCTCCTACTCTGAATTTGCATTTCAGAAGGCAAATGCAAGAGATTGATGTTACTGTAGGACTGCCTTGAGTCCCTGCTTATTAATTAAAGAAAGTAAAATAATAAAGTATCAGTGACATTCCTCATACGTGATATGGAGTCATTCTTTTTTTTTTTTTTTTTTGAGATAGAATCTCATTCTGTCACCCAGGCTGGAGTGCAATGGCGTGATCTCGGCTCACTGCAACCTCTGCCTCCCAGGTTCAAGTGATTCTCTTGCCTCAGTCTCCTGAGTATCTGGGATTACAGGTGCGTGCCACTGCGCCCAGCTAATTTTTGTATTTTTAGTAGAGATGGGGTTTCAACATCTTGGCCAGGCTGGTCTCGAACTCCTGACCTTGTGATCCACCCGCCTCCACCTCCCAAGGAGTCATTCTTATGATTGGGTTCCTTTGAGCTAAAAGATAGATTTTGGTAAACAAATGTTTTATTTGTAATCTCCTTTTGCTTCAAATTAATGAGGATTTACTTTCTGTATAGTTTAGAGCTCAAGGCTACCCAAAGGCTAAATGCCCCAGTAGGGAAAAATAGTTAGTGGATTCATTCATTATCTGTTTACATTTTAATAGCCAGTAAGGTTCTCTGCTCTTATCACAAGTATGAGCTAAGGAAGGATTGTTCATTTAGGTTGAGTTTGGCTTCTTAGAGTGAAATTTCAGTAGAGTTTCCTGTATTATTAAGCCAATGAGCCAAGGAACGTCTATTCTCTAAACAATTAGCTTTCTTAAATGAAGTGGAGAAAGAAAGGCAATCCATGAATTCATTATTTATTCTTTCTGGGTACAGACATTAACTGGCATTAAGTAGCTCTTTGAGGTGTGACATATGAGGTGTGATTGAAAAGGAAGAGACTGATTGCTCCTAGTCACCCAGGAAATCAATCACAGCCCTTTGTAGGTACAACCTCATGCTCATTTCTCTTTATGGGGAAACACATTTTACCCTGAAAGGGGAAAACTGTGGACTCGGTGGGTTCTATTTTTTTTCCCTACCATTCGTGACAATTTATCCCTTCTATTTGGAGTTCCCAGTTATCAATATCTTTTATTAGCCATTGTTTGACTTAGATATTATACAGGAATATTCAGATGCCACACAAATGAAAACTGGCAATCTCTCAAATAGTGCAATTCTATTTCAGTGACTGTAAATCAGAACTTGCAGTCAGAACCATGGTTAATTCTGCTGTTTGTACATTGCTTCTGCTGTTACAACTAGCTGAGTTGCTTTTGGGTTACATTTATGGCCTCAGCCAGGCAAATTAACTAGAGCAAAGGAAATGGCATACTTTCACCAGTTTAAACATTATTCAAAATATTACAGTTACGAGTCTGATGCATAAAACACTGGACTTGGAATCTTAGGTATAAATGTCATATCTGTCCTTCTTAGTGTAAATCATTGAACGTCTGTCTTAGTGTACCTACCCACAAAATTAGGATGTGAGATTCTATCTGAGCATCAATGCTATAAAAGAAATGAAAAATATTAATAAAATTTCTAGCAAGAGGACATACTTAGGGAAAAAATGGTGAAGTTGTCAGGCAAATCAACTCGACTCTGGAATCAGACTAACTGGGTTCAAGACCCAGTTCTAGCACCTATTGAGATTAGGATCTTGGTCACAATGCCTTAATCTTTGTTCCTCAGTTTTTTTTTTTATCAAAAAAATGATAATGACTTTTGTAGTCAAGATTAAACAATAGTAGAATATATGAGAATCCCTTAAAATAGTGCAACATTATAATAACAATATAGGTATTTACTATTACTATTGTTACTATTGCTATCGTTATTCAAGGTTTTGAAAATATTTATTCCTTAATTCAATCAAACACAACTGCATAGTAATGGAACTTCAGATTTAATTTTTATTTGTCAAGATAACTCATAGTTCCTGGCTCTTCTTAAGCAATGAAGCAGCATCTGGGAACATTATTCAAACGAGAAAACTATCAATATCTTCATATCATTCATAAGTGTTTACTCTTTATTTCTCTAATTCAAGTATTAATTTTGCAATAAAAATCTCCACATTAAATGAGGAAGCAGTTGGGAAATTTCTAATGTACGAATTTACAAATATATGTGTGCAATCTATGCATGGTTATATGTTGAGGGCTTGATAGATATTATCTTGTTAAATGATCTATTTATATTTTAATAACACAACAATCCCATGGATACAGGACACAGAAAGAAAACAAAACAGGGGTTCAAAGAATGCAATGACTTTCTCAAAGTCACATAGTGGGATGAATATTTGTAGCCTCATCTGCCAGAATCCTAAATAGGCCTGATAATTAGCTGATATGTTTCAGGAAATTTGTCTTGTTTGTTTAGGGCTATAGCTAGTTGTGATTGGTTCCTAGGGACTCTGACCTGATTGGCTAGCATCCTTTGGTGCCCACTGTTAACTTTTTCTATATTCATTCTGTTTTTAGGAAGTAGAAAATATTGCTGATTTTTAAGTGCCTGATGTTGACTTTTGAAGGGGTTTTCAATAATCATCTGCCCATTTCTCATAACCTTCTGAAATCAGATTTCTGTTCATTTCAGGATTTGAAGGAAAACAGCGATTCCTATCGTATTTTTTTCAGGAGTCAGAATAAAGGATCCCCAAAATATGGTACTTGAAACCTCTGAATTGGTTCTGGAGTACATAGAGGAATGCTGCGGGCAAAACAGAGGGGCAAATTAGCTCCAGAATCATTCACCATCACCTTTGACTTTAGAAATATGCCATGACCTGAACACCATCAAAATAGTGACTCCCCAGCAGGCTTAGAAATTACAATTTATTTAAAGTGCATTTGTTTAGTTTCAATATAAGGCTAATGAACCAAATGCTAGCAAACAGAACATTTAAAATTTCCAGATTCTCAGGTTGAATTTTCATAAAAATTAATCATTTGAACTGACCTCATTTCCAAGATAAGTATTGTAGTCAATAATTGAGTATTCAAAGCAACACAAAACCCAACAATACATTTTGTTCTTTGTACGCTAAGTTGAGTCTCCTATGTGACCTTAAACAAATCAGTTGATGAATAGATACACCACCAATGTTTCTGTGTATGTGTGCTATCAAGCATTTATAATCTTTAGCTTTCAGTGGCCTGGGAAAATCTTAAGGCCCAAAGGATAAATAATCAGGATAGCATTTTCAATTCAGCATCCTTGAAGCTAATTTCCTTTACAAAATAGCAAGAGTAAGAGCTTAAATACAACTGGATACAGTTTGGTTGGCTCTAATCTTCAACGCGTAGCAATCAATTCTAAGTTTGTTCCAGGTCTAAGACACAAGTTAGACATATTGTGAAGGGCTGTGTAACAGATTTTTCTTCAGTAGTACCCTGTGCAGTAGATTAGGACAACAGTAAATATGGAAATCTTCCCAGACCTAAGTGTGAATGCCCAAATTTAATACATGTTATTTATTAATCCACCCTTTCTCAGAGTAAGAACATACTTTTCCCATTTAACCTGTTAGTAACATTTTCTAAAGTTATAAAATATGTTGAAGACAAAATATTTAATAGCAATTTAATATTTCATTTTATGGATGCAACATCATCATGTAATATGTTTATTTAATGAATCCTCTCGCCATATATTTTTCATGACCCTGACTTGGGTGTGATATTCTTCTTTTTTATTTTGCAATTTAATGCCAGTGCAGATGTCACAGTCTATACTAAATCTTATGTTTTGATGCTATTCAGGGCATCTTCTTCAAACCACCAAAAATCAGAAAAGAAAAGATTCTGAAGGTTCATAATTATATATGCATGAGAAAAGTAAGAAATGTTATTTTTGTATCTTAGTCTGGAGGTAAAATAACCTTTTAAGATGCAATTTATTTATTTATTTTTAAGACAGCATCTTGCCCTGTCTCCCAGAGACTGGAGTGCAGTGGTTTAGTCATAGCTCCCTACAAACTTGAACTCCTGGGCTCAAGGGATCCTCCTACATAAGTGTCCCAAAGTGCTGGGATTATAGGCATAAGCCACAGTGCCCAGCCTGGAATCTTTAAAGATAGAACCTTTAAAGAGGTAAGTAAGTGAAAATAAGTTCACTAGCGTGGGCCCTAATCCATTATGTCTGGTGTTCTTGTAAGAAGAGAAAATTTGGGACCCAGTGCAGTGGCTCATGCCTGTAATCCCAGCACTTTGGAAGGCTAAGGTGGATGGGTCACAAGGTCAGGAGTTCAAGACCAGCTTGACCAACATGGTAAAATCCTGTCTCTACTAAAAATACAAAAAAAAAAAAAATTAGCCAGGCATGGTGGCACATGCTTGTAATCTTAGCTACTGAAGAGGCTGAGGCAGGAGAATCACTTGAACCCAGGAGGCAGAGATCAATCCATTGACCTCCAGCCTGGGTGACAGAGTGAGACTCTGTCTAAAAGAAAAAAAAAGAGAGAGAGAGAAAAAATTTGGATACCACCAAATGCAGAGAGAAGATAATGTGAAGACACAGGGAATCAATGGCCATCTAAAATCCAAGGAAAGAGGCCTAAAACAGATCCTTTTCTTATGGCCGTCAAAAGAAACTAACACTGCTGACACCACGATCTTAGACTTCTAGAGTACACATGTAGGAGAAAATAAATTTCTGTTGTATAAGACACCTGATATGTTGTACTTTGTTATGGCAGCACTAGCAAACTAATATATCGGTCCAGTCTTATAAATCTCTTAGTGCTAAGTGGGCATCCTTGTATTGTTTTAGTTTTTAAAATAAAGGCTTACAAATTTTCCCCAGTCAGTATGATATTAGCTGTGAGTTTTTTATATATGGCCCTTGTTATTTTGAGGTATGTTTCTTCTATGCCTAGCCCTTAAGCCTTGGGTGAAAATAGGTGGTAGCCTAAGCAGTGATCACTGAAGGCCTTGGGCAAGACCTAGTGCTGGGCTGGCTTCAGGTCTCACCCAGTGTAGTCCCATTGGTGGTGGCCACAGGGATGCTGTGCCACCCCTCTTCCAGATTTAGGCAGTTCAGTACAGAGAGAGAAACTCTGTTTCTTTGGGGAAAAGTAAGGTAAAAGAATAAGGGTCTTTGCCTGGTGATTCAGAGAAATGTCCTGGAGCTGACCCAGGACCACCAAGGTTGTTCCTCTACAAGTCTGCAAGAGCAATGGTGTTACTGGGCTTCAAGTGCCCCCTAAAGCAGATATACTTCAGTGACAAAAGATTTAGATCACAACATCCAAGTCCCTGAGAATACCTGGAAAGCGTTTCCATGAAGGATGAGTTCAAACAAGCCCAGACTGCAAAGATTACAATTACAACTCCTCAATGCACAAACACGAATGATATCCTTAGGCATCAAAACAATCCAGGAAAACATGACCTCAAAATGAACTAAATAAGGTACCAGTGACCAATGCCAGAGGGAAAGAGATATGTGACCTTTCATACAGATAATTCAAAATAGCTGTTTTGAAGAAATCAGTAAAATTCAAGTTAACACAAAGAAGGAATTTAAAATCTTATCATGTAAATTTAACAAAGAGAAAGAATTAAAAATAATCAAGCAGAAATTCTGGAGCTGAGATATACAACTGGCAGACTGAAGAAGATATCAGAGTCTCTTAGCAGCAGAATTGACCAAGAAGAATAAAGAATTAGTCAGCTTGAAGACAACATATTTGAAAATACACAGTCAGAGGAGACATAAGGAAAAAGAATAAAAAAGAATAAGCATAACTACAAGATTTAGAAAAAGACTCAAAAGGACAAATCTAAGCTATTGATCTTAAAGAAGAGATAGAGAGCGATATTGGGGCAGAAAGTTTATTCAAAGGAATAATAGAGAATTCTAAAAATGATACTAATATTCAGATACAAGAAGAATATTGAATGTCAAGAAGAGGTAAACCTATGAAGACTATCTCAAGAAATTTTATGATCAAACTTCCAAAGGTCAATGATTAAGAAATGACCTTGAAAGAAGCAAAAGAAAGAAAGAACATGAAATAGAGCTCTGATATGTCTATTAACAGACTTTTGACTGGAAACTTTACAGGCTGGGAGAGAGTAGCATGATATATTTGATGTACTGAAGTAAGAAAATTTAATGTAGAATAGTATATACAGCAAAAATATCCTTCAAACCATGAAGGAGAAATAAAAACTTCCTGAGCCAAAACAGAAAAAAAAAAGGCAAGGGATTTCATCAACCCCATCAACCCCAGACCCGTTTTACAAAAAATTGTAAAGGGAATTTTTTAATCTGAAAGAAAAGTGGGTTAACGTGCAATAAGAAGTGATCAGAAAATACAAAACTCACTGGTTACAGTAAGTACAGATTATTGTAATACTGTAATTGTGATGTGTAAAATACTGGTGCCTTGAGTAGAAAGAGTAAAAGATAAACCTATCAAAAAGAATAACTGCAAAAGCTTTTTAAGTCAAAGGCAGTATAATGTGATATGAATAAAAATGACAAAAAGTTAACAAGTAGGAATATGAAGTTAAACTGTAGAGCTTTTATTAATTTTCTCCTTGCTTGTTAGTTTTGTTATTCAATCAGTGTAAAGTTATCATCAGTTTGAAATAACAAGTTGTATAATATTATTTGCAAGGTTATCTAATGGTAACCTCAAATTTAAATCCACAACAGATATGCAAGAAATAAAAAGCAAGAAATTAAAATATACCGCCTAAGGAAATCATCTGCATCAAAGGAAGAGAGAAAGGAAGGAAAGAAGGAAGAGAAGAACACAAAACAAGCAGAAGACAGAAAATGACAGGAATAATCCCTACTTATCAATAATAGCATTGAAAGTAAATGAACCAAATTTTCCAATCAAAAGACATAGAGTGGCTGAAAGAATTAAAAAAAAGGTCCCAATGATCTGTTGCCTGAAGGAAACGAAGTTCAACCATAAAGATAGACATAGACTAAAAATAAAGAGATAGAAAAAGATATGCCATGATAATGGAAACTGAAAAAGAGCAGAAGTACTTATACTTATCTAATTTAAAGACAAAAAGTATAAACATCTCTTGGTCTTCCAAACAGATTTAAAAACAAAAAGTATAAAAAGAGAACATATATCTTTATATAATGACAAAAGGGTTATTTCAACAAGAGGATATAACAACTGTAAATATATAAGCGCCCAACACTGGAGCACCCAGACATAGAAAACAAATATTGGAGTTAAAGAGAGAGAGAGACCACAATACAATATTAACTGTAGACTTCAGCACCCACATTCACTTTTAGCAATGGACAACAATCTTAGAGGCAGAAAATCACCAAGGAAACATTAGACTTAAACTAAATTATAGACCAAATAGATCTATAGATATTTATAAACATTTCATCAAATGGCTATAGAACATACATTTTTTAAAAATCTCAGCATATCAATCATTCTCAAGGATAGACCATATGTGGGGTCACAAAACAAGTGTAAAAACATTCAAAAAACTTGAAATAAGATCATGCATCTTCTATGAACACAGTGGAGAGAAACTAGAAATTAATAACAAGAGGAATTTTGGAAACTATACAAATAAGTAGAAATTAAACAATATGTATCTGAATGACCAGTGGGTTAATGAAGAAATTAAGAAGGAAATTGAAAAATATCTTGAAATGAATAAAATGGAAACACACCATACCAAAATCTATGGGATACAGTGAAAGTAGAACTAAGAGAAAAGTTTATATTAATAGTCACCTACATCAAATAAGTAGAAAAATTTCAAATAAATGTTGATGCATCTGAAAGAATAGAAAAAGAGCAAACAAAAGCCAAAATTGTAAAATAAAATACTAAAAGGTAAAGCAAAAAAAGTGAAATGAAACAAAAAACACGAGATGAATGAAACTCAAAGTTGTTTTGTAAAAAGATAAATAAAATTGTCAAACCCTTAACAAGACTAAACAAGAAAGAAAAAAGACCCACATAAAAAAATCAGAGATGAAAAAGGAGACATTACAATGAATACAGCAGAAATTCTTAGGATCATTAGAAGTTACTGTGAGCAACTATAGGGCAACAAATAGGAAAATCTGGAAGAAATAGACAAATTCCTGGACACATACAACCTATAACATTGGACTATGAAGAGATCCAATGGCAACCTCACTTACCTCACTTATTACTTGCAGTTACCAATAACAAGTAATGATATGAAAACTGTAATAGCAGCCATATCTCCACAAAGAAAGGCCTAGGACTCAATGGCTTCACTGCTGAATTTTACCAAACATTTAAAAAACTAATACCAATTCTACTGAAACTATTCCCAAAGACAGAGAATGAAAAATTTCCACACTCATTCCACAAGGCCAGTGTTAACCCCGATACCTAAACCAGACAAAGACACATCAAAAAAAGAAAACTATAGCATAATATTTCTAATGAACATTAATGCAAAAATCCTCAACAAAATACTAACAAACTGAATTCAACAACACATTAAAAAGATAATTCCTTATAGCCAAATGGGATTTATATCAGAGATACAAGGATAGTTCAACATATGTAAATCAATCAATATGGTATATCAACTGAATGAAGGACAAAATCTATATGATTATTTCAGTTGATGTTGTAAAAGCATTTGATAAAATTCAATATCCCTTCATAATAAAAACTCTTAAAAACTAAAGATGGAAAATATCTCAACATAATAAATGTAAAAAAGCCATATATAACAGACCCATAGCTAGTATCATACTGAAAGAGGAAAAACAGAAAGCTTTTCTCTAAGATCTGGTACAAGACAAAAATGTCTATTTTCACCACTATTTTTCAATATAAGGCAGGAAGTCCTAGCGAGAGCAATTAGACAAGAGAAAGAAGTCATGCAAATTGGAAAGACAGAAGTCAAATTACCCTACTTTGCAGATGATATGATATATTTGGAGAAACGTAAAGACTCCGACAAAAAAAACAGTTAGAACTGATAAACAAATTCAGTAAAGTTTCAGGACACCAAATCAACATACAAAAATCAGTAATATTTGTATATGCCAACAGTAATCAATCTGAAAAATAAATCAAGAAAGTAATCCCATGTGTAATATCTATGAATAAAATAAAACATATAGGCATAAACACAGCCAAAGAAATGAATAAACTGTATAATGAAAACTATAAAACATTGGTGCAGGAAATTAAAAGGGACACAAAGAATGGAATGATATTTCATGTTAATGAATTGGAAGAATCGATGATGTGAAAATGTTCATACTACTAAAAACATTAAATCTACAGATTTAATGAAATTTCTATCAAAATACCAATGATATTCTTCACAGAAATAGAAAAAAATCTTAAAATTTATATGGAACCACAAGAGACCCAGAATAGCCAAATCTATCTTGACAAAAAAGAATAAAACTGGAGGAATCATATTACATGACTTTATATTACAGAGATACAGTAACAAAGCCAGCATGGTATTGTCATAAAAACAGATACCATGGTACTGTCATAAAAACAGGTACATAGACCAATGGAACAGAATAGAGAACCGACAAAAAAAAAATGCACATCTACCATGATGTTATTTTTAACAAAGCTGCCAAGAACATATATTAAGAAAAGGACAATCTCTTGGTACTGGGAAAGTGGATATCTATATGCAGAGGAATAAACTAGACCGCTATCTCTCACCATATACAAAAATCAAATCAAAATGGATTAAAGCCTTAAGTCTAAGACCTCAAACTGTGAAACTACTAAAATAAATCATTGAGGAAACTCTCCAGGACATTGGGCTGGGAAAGATTTCTTTAGTAATATCCTGCAGTCACAGGCCACCCAAGCATAAATGGACAAATGGGCTCACACCAAGTTAACAAGCCTATGCAGAATAAACAAAATAATCAACAAACTGAAGAGATTACCCAAAGAATGGGAGAAAATATTGGCAAACTACCAGTCTGAGAAGAAATTCAGAACCAGAATACATATGAAGCTCAAATAATATAATAGGGAAAAAAATCTAATAATCTGATTAAGAATTGGCAAAAGATATGAATAAACATTTCTCAAAAAAGACATACAAATGACAAACAGGTATATGAAAAAGTGCTGAGCATCACTGATCATAAGAGAAATGCAAATCCAAACTACAATGAGGTATCATCTCACTCCAGTTAAAAAGACTTTTATTCAAAAGATGGACAGTAACAAATGCTGCTGAGGATGTGGAGAAAAGGAAACTCCTGTAAACTGTTAGTAGAAATGTAAATTAATATGGTCACTATGGGAAACTCTTTGGGAGTTTTCAAAAAGCTAAAAACAGAGCTACCATATAACTCAGCAATCTCACCACTAAGTATACACCCCAAAGAAAGGAAATTTAGGAAATCTATGTATCAAAGAGATACCTGCACTCCCATGTTTGTTGCAGCACTGTTCACAACAGTCTGGATTTGGAATCATCCTAAGTGCCCATCAACAGAAGAATGGATAATGAAATTGTACACACTGGAGTATTATTTAGCCATAAAAAGAATGACAGCCTGTCATTTGCAACAACATGGATGGAACTGAAGGTCATTATGTTAAGCGAAATAAGTCAAGCACAGAAAACAAACATTGCATGATCTTATTTGTGGGAACTAAAAATTTTTTAAGAAATGAACTCATGGAGATAGAGAATAGAATAATGGTTACTAGAGGCTGGGAAGGGTATTGGCAAGGAAGTGGGGATAATTAATGAATAAGATATAGTATTTGATAGCACAAGAGAGTTACTGCAGTTAACAATAATTCATTGTACATTTTTAAATAATGAAATGAACATATTTGGATTGTTTATAACCCAAAGAAAGGATAAATGCTCAAGGTGAGATGAATACTCAGCTTACCCTGATGTGATGATTATACATTACATGCCTGTATCAAAACATCTCATGTACCCCATAAATATATACGCCTATTATGTATCCACAAAAATTTAAAATAATTGAAAAAACCAACCAACCAACCACCCAACCAAACATACAAACACATGAATAAACAAATGTTGTCTTTTCCATTCCTCTCTAAGATATCCTGAATTTCCCCCCTGCTATCCTTTCCATCTTCCAGGAACTTTGGCTCTTTCTTTTCTCCATCCTATTCAATTTTGTTTCATTTTTAATTTTTTAAAATTTTACTTCTGGATCACTTTATAGGACTGATTTGACTGCAATTTGACAGCATTACAAGCAAAGGGAAGAAAGATAAAAACTTAGCTTAAACTTCCATTTCAAAATCTTAAAATTAATTACAAAATTCACAGGGCTTTAGTTGATATCCATTTAATTTTGTCTATAATAAATTATTTGGTAATGTAATCAGGAAAGAAACAATTATCTAAAACAATTATCTAAAGCAATTAAGAAACAACTTCTTCCAAGTTGCAAAAGAGATTTTAATAAAAATAGAAATAGAAATCCATGTACCACTACTAGCAATTTATTTTTGTGTATTTCAGTGAAATTTATATAATTTAAAGTGGAGCTAAATTAAGTGCATTGATTTCATGCAGAAAGAGAAATTAATTAACTGTAATACTAAAATTTCCTGGGATAATTAATGCTAACGGTTAATCTATATTTTAAAAAAGAAAGTCTTACAAAAATTAAACTTTATTTAGTCTCTAAATTACCGGAAATCACATTTTCTATGCTTCACTGTGGCTTCTGTATCCTTCCTTTTTTTGTTACAAGATGTTACATTTCTTAACAATTTTCTTAAAAACTGTTTCAACCTCTTCAAATTTTATGAAATGAGATAGGAAAGAGCCACTTCCCTCAGACCTCTCTCTAAACATGGTGTACCTTCGACTTCTATGTCCAGGAAAGGGAATCAGCATTCTTTTCATTATCTACTACCATATCTAACCAAAGATCCAGTATTCTGTTTTAACAAGCAGTCTGTCAATCTTGCTTTCTCTTTCTCTTTTTTCCTATCACTCAAGTTTTGTCATAACTTATATTTTCTCAATGGAAGATATAAAGAAAATAAATTAATTTATTATCTTCTCAAAACTGTCACCTCTTTGATTTCCTGAACTAAATAATATCTATTGCTCCTCTATTTCAGCTGCCCCATTCTTAAATCAATTGTTCTCAAACCCTAGTATTCCTTCAGAATGCATGAGGTTCCAGTTTTCAGATCTACATATAAGGATCTTGGAATTCATCATTCCATCGCAACCCAAGTTAAAAGCTGAACAGACTAAAAATCAACAACTCTTTTAGCATCTGTAACAGAGACAAGGACACAGAGCAGACCGTTGCTCCTAGGAAAGGAAAGACAGAAAGGTGAATACAGAGAGTGAAGGCTTATTTCCACCCTAGAACCCAGTGCCATGGTAGAAAAACTTCAACTGTAATCAACAATGTTCTGGAGGCACAGTGTAGACAACTCTAATGTTAAAAATTTCAGGGGCGGCCGGCAACGGTAGCTCATGCCTGTAATCCCAGCACTTTGGGAGGCCGAAGTGGGTGGATCACGAGGTCAAGAGATCGAGACCATCCTGGTCAACATGGTGAAACCCGGTCTCTACTAAAAATACAAAAAATTAGCTGGGCATAGTGGCGCGTGCCTGTAATCCCAGCTACTCAGGAGGCTGAGGCAGGAGAATTGCCTGAACCCAGGAGGCGGAGGTTGCGGTGAGCCGAGATCGCGCCATTGCACTCCAGCCTGGGTGACAAGAGTGAAACTCCGTCTCAAAAAATAATAATAATAATAATAATTCCAGGGGCATCCAGTAGTGGAAGGCCCCCACATTAGTGTAAGACTTATCTTCATTAGATCAACTGTAAATATCTAAGAAAAAGTCCCTTGTGTTCCTGGCAGGAGGAGAAGAAAAAGTACTGTTTTTATAAATGCTACAGCATGATCTTTTTCTTTTTAAAAATGGTTTAACTGGAGAGGAAACTGCTGGGTTATTATCAGGGCCTAATTAACATGTGGGAAATGATATACCCAACTCCATCCCACTCCAGACTTCCACTCTGAGACCCACTAGCATCCTCTAGCCCACTAGCCATCCTCTCCCACCTGAGGAGGGAGGGACTGAGAAACATTTGTGAAGGTCATGATTCAGAGTCATAGATTCCCTAAAAAACTGCTACATCATCATAGCACTACAGAACACCTCCCCTTCCATCCCACCTCATCACTGCCTTACTAAAGGCCTGTTTATGCCAGATTTTTTTTTTTTTTAATTTATTTAGCTGGCTATCAAGGAAAAGTTACAAGACATAATAAAAAGCCAAAAATACAATTTGAAGAGACAAAGGCTGAAATTAACAGACTGGAAAATTTTAAAGACTATGATTATTTTGTTAAGGGCTCTAATAAATAAAATAGCATGCAAGAACAGATGGGCAATGTAAGCAGAGAGATGAAAATACTAAAAGTGAACCAAAAGTAGATACTAAACAAAAATGACTATTTTTGTTTAGACAACTGTAACAAAAATGAAGAATGATTTTGATGGGCTTATCAGTAGACTACACGTGTATGAAGAAAGATTCTCTGACCTTGAGTATATGCTCATAGACACCTTCAAAACTGAAAAGCAGAGAGATCCAAGATTTTAAAAAGAGAGAGAAAAGAAAAGAAAAACAGAACAATATTCAAGGACTACGGGACAGCTACACATGTTGTAACACATGTGTAATGGGAATACTAGATGGAGAAGAAAGAGAAAAGTGCAGAAGAAAATTTTGAAACAATAATGATTGAGAATTTATCAAAATTAATGTAAGAGAGATATAAAACCACAGATCCAGGAAGCTCAGAGAATACCAAGGAGGAGAATGCAAAAACAAACAAGCCAAAAAACAAACAAAACAATAAACAACAACAACAACAACTACACCTATGCATATAATTCTTAAACCACAGACAATCAAAAGCCTGGTGTGGGTTGGAGAAAGATATAGGAAAAGGCCTGATGTGGGGCGGAGAAACACCTTTCCTGTGGAGGAAAGATAAGAATTACTTCTGACTTTCCTTTAGGTCATTGAAGCAAAATGACAGTGGAGTGAAATATTTACGGAGTTCAGAGTAAAACTCTCCAACCTGGAATTCTGTATTTTGTGAAACTGTCCTTCGAAAGTAATGGGGAAATAGAATTTCTTAAACAAACAAAAATTAAGAGATTTTGTTAGTGGTAGAACAGCTATAAAAGAAATATTAAAAGGCATTATTTCAGCCAGGCACAGTGGCTCATGCCTGTAATCCCAGCACTTGGGGACACAGAAGCAGGTGGATCACTTGAGCCCAGGAGTTCGAGACAAGCTTGGGCAACATGGTGAAACCCCATCTCTACAAAAAATATTAAAAATTAGTCAGGCATCGTAGCATGCACCTGTAGTTTCCACTACCCAGGAGGCTGAGGTGGGAGGATCACCTAAACCTGGGAGGTCAATGCTGCAGTAAGCCAAGACTGCACCACTACACTCCAGCCTTGGTGACAGATTGATACCCTGTCTCAAAAAATAAACACACCAAAGAAGTTATTTGGAGAGAAGGGTAATAATGTAGATTAGAAACTAGGACTTACATAATCAAAAAGTGGGTGGAGTATATGAACAGATACTTTTCAAAAGAAGACATTTATGCAGCTAACAAATATATGAAAAAAAACTCATTATCACTGGTCTTTAGAGAAATGCGGATCGAAACCACATTGAGATACCACCTCATGCCAGTTAGAAAGGTGATCTTTAAAAAGTAAGGAAACAACAGATGCTGAAGTGAATGTGGAGAAATAGGAATGCTTTCACACTATTGGTGGGAGTGTTCAACCATTGTGGAAGACAGTGTGGTGGCTACTCAAGGATCTAGAACCAGAAATACCATTTGACCCAGCAATCCCATTACTGGGTATGTAACCAAAGGATTATAAACCATTCTACTATAAAAACACACACATACGTTTATTGCAGCACTGTTCACAATAGCAAAGACTTGGATCCAACCTAAATGCCCATCAATGATAGACTGGATAAAGAAAATGTGGCACATATACACCATGGAATACTATGCAGCCATAAAAAATGATAAGTTCATGTCCTTTGCAGGGACATGGTTGAAGCTGGAAACCATCATTCTCAGCAAACCGACACAAGAACAGAAAACCAAACATTGCATGTTCTCACTCACAAGTGAGTATTGAACAAAGAGAACACATGGACACAGGGAGGGAAACATTACACACTGTATACCTATGTAACAAACCTGCACGATCTGCACATGTACCCCAGAACTTAAAGTATAATAAATATATGTATATGTATATATATATATATATATATATATATATATATATATATATATAACATTGAGGAAGGAGTAAGTGAAGCTAAAAATATAGCTTTCAATTTTTCTTATTCTTCATTTAACAATTGTTAAAATAGTTGTTTAAAATAATCATAGTGTAAGATGGCTGAACATGTGTCACTCAGGGTCTGAGACATTAAGACTAGCACACTCTGAACAGATGTCCTCAGAGGTGTGTCATTGAGAAGTCAGAAGGAGGAAGCTGGGCTGAAGAGGAAGGAAGCTGGGAACCGTGCATGGGACTACTGTGCACCTGGACTTGTTCCTGGCCACCAGTGACTTCCTGGGGAAGGGGTGAATTGAATGGGTGAGGAACAACCTATTCTCACCATGGACCTCTGGAATCCTGGCAGCAGAAGAGCCACAATCCTCAAGGACACTGAAGCTGCCATGGTTAGAGATATGATAGGGACAGAACCCCAACCAGTCTGGATCCCAGAGGGTTTGGTGTTTGAGTGTCTAAGTGGAGCATAGCCAGGGATGCTCATTCCACAAGGCTTATCTTGCTCTTCTAGGAAAATTTAGCTTACAGGAGCTGTTAGACTTGAACAGAGTAGGGCAATTTTGCCCATGAGACAGTGCCAGTCTGACTTGAGCAAATCCTGTCTGCTGCCTTTCCTGGGACCCAGCCTGGCCATGCCTGCTTGCAGTGCCATCTAGGATGCCCAGCTGGGGTGCTTTTTGGGGGCCTGCATTATAGCTCCCATGCCAGCAGACTGTACCTGACCATCAGAGAGCTCCAGCAAAGTAGTTTCCATTGATGCACATCAGCCCACCTGCACTCTCCCTCTACTGTAGCCTTCCCTGTGTCTCTTTGACCAGGAAAACCTTCTAGATTGCTTTGCCGGCATGCTTGTGTGAATGCAGATATCTTCTGTCCTTTCCCACCAGTGTGTGTGTGTGTGTGTGTGTGTGTGTGTGTGTGTGTGTGTGATGCCAGTGGCCCAACCTAACCCTCCCTCCTCACTGCACTGTGCCATACCACCACCATTGCCAATGCAGGCATGGAGGCCAGGACCCCTGTATGCACCAGTGTTCTCTCCTCAGCCAAAGAGTGTCTATTCAACCGTGCTGCCACTGCTACTAACATATGCGAATGAGCCCAGATCCCACTGCTACTGCATGATGATGTACTTTGGCTGGCACCACTCTTTGGAGTGTTGTGACTAGCAGTCTGGAACACCTTGGCCTCTCTAGTGCAGCAGGTTCCTTAACCTCGAGTTATCAGAAAACAAAGGTAAGTATGTGATATCAGCCCCTCAGAGTTAGAACACACAGCCCAGGAGTCCTGAATTGAGCTTTGGCAACCTAAAATCTTTCAGGAATGAAGCCAGTTGAACTGAATTCACCTTATACCTTAATCTAATCCCCAAGGACATCAAAGAGGATAAAAGAAAAAAAAAAACTAAAGGACAGAAATGTTAACGATTGAAGAAACATTAGTCCATACAGATGAGAAAGAACCAGCACAAGAACTCTAGCAACTCAAAAAGCCAGACTGTCTTTTCACCTCCAAACAATCACACTAGTTCCTCAGCATTGGTTCTTAAGCAGGCTGAAATGGCTGAAATGACAGACATAGAATAGAATTCAGAATATGGAGAGGAATGAAGATCATCGAGATGCAGGAAAAAATTGAAACCCAATCCAAGGTTTCTAAGAAATACAATAAAGTGATACAGGAGATAAAAGTCAAAATGGCCTTAAAATTGAAATGAAAGAATCAAACTGATCTGACAGACTTGAAAAAGTCACTTTAAGGATTTCAGGATATAATCGTATGTATTAACAGCAGAATCAACCAAGTTGAGGAAAAATATCTCAGAGTTTGAAGACTAGCTCTCCAAAATAACTCAGTCAGACAAAAATAAAAAGAAAACAATAAAGAAGAATGAGCAAAGCATCTGAGAAATATGGTATTATATAAAGACATCAAATCTGTGAGTCATTGGAATCCCTGAGAAAGAAGGTGAGAAATCAAGCAACTTGGAAGAAATATTTCAGGATATTAGCCACAATAATTTCCACAACCTTTTTAGACAGGCCAACATTCAAATTCAGGAACTGCAGAGAACCCCTGTGAAATACTGCAAAAGATCATCCCAAGACACGTAATCATCAGAATCTCTAAGGAAAAATTGAAGGAAAAAAACTTAAAGGCAGATAGAGAGAAGGGGCAAGATAGCCTAATGGGGAATCTTTTAGCAGAAATACTACACACCAGAAGAGAGTGAGTCATATATTCAGCATTTGTAAAGAAAACAATTTCTAACTAAGAATTTTATGTTCAGCCAAACTAAGCTTTATAAGCAAAGGAGAAATAAGATCTTTTTCGGACAATAAATGCTAAGGGACTTCATTAGCACCAGACCTGCCTTACAAGAGGTCCTGAAGAGAGTGCCAAATAGAAAAAAGAAAGACTATTACTGGCCAGTACAAAAGCACACTTAAGTACATAGACTAGTGACACTATAGAGCAACCACACAAACAAGTCTGCATAGTAACTAGCTAACGATGTGATGATGGGATCAAATCCACACATATCAATATAACCTTGAATGTAAAGGGGACAAATGCCCCAATTAAAAGGCACAGACTGACAAATTGAATAAAATGCAAGACCCATGCCCTGCTGTCTTCAAAAGATCTAACTCACATGCAATGACACACATAGGCTCAAAGTAAAAAAAGCAAGTTCTTAGAGACCTATGAAGAGACTTAGATAATCACACAATAATCACAGGATACTTTCAGCAGCATGCTGACAGTTTAGACAGATGATTGAGGCAGAAAACTGACAGTGATATTTGGGACCTGAACTCATTACTTCCCCAAATGGAACTAATAAACATCTAGAGAACCCTCACCTGCAAACAATGGAATATGCATTTTTCTCATCTGCCTGTGGCACTTACTTTAAACTTGACAACAGAATTGGATATAAAACAACCCTCAGCAAATTAAAAAAACAAAACTAAATCATACTAACCACACTCTTGGACCACATTGAAATGAAAATACAAATCAATGCTAAGAAAATCACTGAAAACCATATAATTACATGTAAATTAAGCAACCTGTTCCTGAATGACTTCGATGTAAATAATAAAATTAAGGTGGAAATCAAGAATTATTTGAACCTAATGAGAACAAAGATACAACATATCAAAATCTCTGGATACAGGTAAAGCAATATTAAAAGGAAAGTTTATAGCACTGAATGCCCACATAAATGTTAGAAAGATCTCAGATTAGCAAATTAACATCACAACTAGAGGAACTAGCAAAACAAGAGCAAATCAACCCCTAAACTGTCAGAAAACAAAAACCAAAAGCAGAGCTGAAATGAAAGAAATTGAGATGTAAAAAACCATACAAAAGATCAATGGATCTTGGAGTTGGTTTTTTGAAGGAATAAGAAAGATAGACTGCTATCTAGAGTAGTAAAGAAAAAAAAAAAGAGAAGAACCAAATAAACACAATCAGAAATGACAAAGGGGACATTACCACTAGCCCACACCGAAATGCAAGAAACAATTCCTCATAGTCTACTGTGAACACCTCTATGCACAAAAATTAGAAAACCTAGTAGAAATTGATAAATTACTGAAAACCTGCAACCTCCCAGGATTGAATCAGGATGAAATTTAATTTCTTAACAGACTGATAATGAATTCTGAAATGGAATCTGTAATAAAAACCTAGCAATGAGGAAAAGCCCAGGACCAGATGGATTCATAGCCAAATTCTATCAGATGTATAAAGAAGAGCTGGTGCCTTACTTGCATGGTTTGAATCTGTGTCCCCACCCAAATATCATGTTAAAATATAATCCCTGTTGCTGGATATGGGGCCTGGTGGGAAATGATTGGCTCAGGGGGGTGGTTTCTAATGATTTAGCACCATCCCTTTTGCTGTCTTCTGATAGAGTTCTCACAAGATCTGGTTACTTAAAAATGCATAGCACCTCCTCTGTCCTGCTCTTCCTTTTGCTCAGGCCATGTGAGATATTCTAGTTCCCCCTTCACTTCTGCTATGATTGTAAGTTTCCTAAGTCTTCCCCAGAAACTGAGCAGATGGCCAGCATCATACTTCCTGTACTGTGAGCCTGTGGAACTGTGAGCCAATTAAACCTCCTTATAAATTTTCTAGTCTCAGGTATTTATTTATAGCAGTGCGTGACTATTTCCAAAAAAAAAAATAAAATAAATGGAGGAGAAGGGACTCCCCACTAACTCACTCTGTGAGACCAGCTTCATCCTGACATCAAAACCTGGCAAAGACACACAAAAATAAAACTTTTCATTTCAAAGAAAGAAAACTTCAGGCCAGTATGCTCAGTGAACATCAATGCAAAAATTCTCAAAAATATACTAGCAAACCAAATGTAGTAGGACATCAAAAAGGTAATGCACCACAGTCAAATAGGCTTTATCTCTGTGTATGTTGGTTCAACATACACAAATCAATAAATGTAATTTACCATAAGCAGAACTGAAAACAAAAACCGTATGATCATCTCAATAGATGCAGAAAAGGTTTTCAATTAAATTCAACATTCTTCATGTTAAAACCTCTCAACAAATAAGGCGTTGAAGAAATGAATTTTGAAATTATAGGCCATCTGTAGAAAATACACACTCAACATTATGCTGAATGGGCAAAGGCTGGAGTCATTCTCCTTGTAAACCAGCACAAGACAAGGATGCCCTCTCTTACTACTCTTATTCAACATAGTACTGGAGGTTCTAGCCAGAGCAGTCATGAAAGAGAAAGAAATAAAAGGCATTCAAATCGGAAGAGAAGAAGTCAAACTATCCTTATTTGCAGGCAATAAGAGTCTATACCTAAAAAATCCCAGAGTCTCTGTCCAAAAGATTTTTAATCTAATAAAGCAACGTTTTAGGATACAAAATCAATGTATAAAATTTGGTAACATTCTTTTATACCAACAACATGCAAACTGACAGCCAAATAAAGAATACAATTCTATTCATAATAGCCACAAAAAGAATAAGTTATCTAGGAGTACAGCTAACCAGGGAGGTTAAACATCTCAACAATGAAAATTAGAAAACACTGCTCAAAGAAATCAGAGGTGACACAAATGGAAAAACGTTGCATGCTCATGGATAGAAAGAATCAATATTGCTAAAATGGTCATATACTGCCCAAAGCAATTTATAGATTCAACGCTTTTTCTAGCAAACTACCAATGATGTTCTTCATAGATACATTGAAATTGTTTTAAAATTCATAAAAAGAACAAAAATGAGCCTGAATAACCTAGGTAATCCTAAGCAAAAAGAATAAAGCTAGAGGCATCACATTACCAGACTTTATACTACAAGATTACATTAGCCAACACAGCATGATACTGATACAAAAACAGACACATAAGCCATTGGAAAAGAATAGAGAGCATAGGAATGAGGCTGCATACTTAGAACCATCTGATCTTCAACAAACCTGACAAAAATAAGCAACAAGGAAAAGAGTCCCTATTCAATAAATGATGCTGAGATAGCTGGCTGACCATATGCAGAAGATTGAATCTGGACCACTTCCTTACACAATATTCAAAAATCAACACAAGATGGATCAAAGACTTAAATGTAAAACCTAAAACTATAAAAACCAATCTAGGAAATACCATTCTGGACATAGGACCTGGCAAAGATTCCATGATAAAGATGCAAAAAAGGCCAGGTGTGGTGGCTCACGCCTGCAATCCCAGCACTCTGGGAGGCTGAGGAGGGTGGATCACGAGGTCAAGAGACTGAGACCATCCTGGCCAACAAGGTAAAACCCTGTCTCTCCTAAAATACAAATATTAGCCGGGCATGGTGGCGGGTGCCTGTAGTCCCAGCTATTCCAGAGGCTGAGGCAGGAGAATTGCTTTAATCTGGGAGGTGGAGGTTGCAGTGAGCCGAGATTGTGTCAAAGAAACTATCAACAGGGAATCAGACAACCTACAGAATGCGAGAAAATATTTTCAAACTATGCATCTTAAAAGGTCTAATATCCAGAATCTCTAAGGAACTTAAATAAATTTGCAAGCAAAAACCAAACAACCCCATTAAAAAGTGGGCAAAGGACATGAACGCTTTTCAAAAGACAACCTATAAATGGCCAATGAACATCTGAAAAAAATGCTCAACCACACTAATTATCAGAGAAATGAAAATCAACATCACAATAAGATATCAGCACACACTAGTCGGAATAGCTATTAAAAAGTCAGAAAATGACAGATGCTGGCAAAATTGTGGAGAAAAGGCTGGGCACGGTGGCTCAAGCCTGTAATCACAGCACTTTGGGAGGCCGAGGCGGGTGGATCACGAGGTCAAGAGATCGAGACCATCCTGGTCAACATGGCGAAACCCCGTCTCTACCAATACAAAAAAAAAAATTAGCTGGGCATGATGGTGCGTGCCTGTAATCCCAACTACTCAGGAGACTGAGGCAGGAGAATTGCCTGAACCCAGGAGGCAGAGGTTGCGGTGAGCCGAGATTGCGCCATTGCACTCCAGCCTGGGTAACGAGCGAAACTCCGTATCAAAAAAAAAAAGATTGTGGAGAAAAAGAATACTTAGAAGCTGTTGTAGGGAATGTAAATCAGTTCAACCATTGTAGAAAGTAGTTTGATGATTTCTTGAAGATATTAAAACAGAAGTACCATTTGACCAGTCACCTTACTGGGTATATATCTAAAGGAATATGACTCCTTCTATCTTAAAGACATATGCACATGAACGGTCATTGCAGCATTATTCACAATAGTAAAGACGTGACATCAACCTAAATGCCCATCAATGGTAGACTGGATAAAGTAAATATGACACATATATACCATGGAATTCTATGCAGACATAGAATGAGATCTTTGCAGCAACATGGATAGAGATGGAAGCTGTCATCCTAAGCTAACTAACAAAGGAACAGAAAACTAAATACCATATGTTCTCACGTATAAGTGGAAGCTAAGCATTGAGTATATAGGGACACAAAGAAGGGAACAACAGACACTAGGTTCTGCTTGAGGGCAGCGAAAAAGGGAAAGATAAGGATCAAAAAACTACCTATCCTATACTATGCTAATTACCTGGGTGATGAAATAATCTGTATAAATTCCCTGAGACATGTAACTTTTCTTTGTAACAAACCTACACATGTACCTCTGAACCTAAAAGTTAAAAAAAGTTTAAACATGTAATAAATACTAACAATGTATTCAATTATATAGGCCTATGTGTATATCATATGTATGTAGGTATATATATGAGTGTGTGTGTGTGTGTGTATTTGTGTGTGTATATATGTTTACGTAAAGGTGAAATATATAATAGCAATGATACAGGGATGGAAGGGAAAAATTAGAATTAGGGTTATTTTGTTATTATAATGTACTCAACTCTCACTACTTGTGAAGTGGTATCATGTTACTTGAAAGTGGACTTTGATTTGTTGTAAATGTATATATCTAACTCTAGAACAGCCACATATTAAAAAAGTTAAAGAAAGAAGCATAACTGATATGTGAAGAAAGGAGAGAAAATGTAATTATGTCAAATACTCAATTAAAGGTTGAATGGAGAACTCCATGAAAATTATTCAGAATGTCTAGGTTGGGACCAGGTATTTGTCTTTGTTTAAAGCATCTAAAGTGATGTTTTATGCATGTGCTACCCCTGTAAACCATTTTAGTCAAATATCTCATGTTCCTAATTCTATGTATCCTCTTATAAACTCCTGATTTCCTGTCATTCTTATTTCTTTTACACATCTTCTTTTCCAAACTCACCATGACCTCAAGTCTTCCACCCTTTCTCTGTTTCCCCTAATTCTTATTTCCCCTAATTCTCATGTGTATTTTTGTTTCACCTTCTCATGTACCTGCTCTCGAATCCCCTGGACTCTCTATCTTAGAAACATCACTTATCTAAACTATTCTCTTGTTTTTCACTTGTCAAGTCAAACTTTTGATTTATTATCTTGTTTTTAAGAAACAAGAAAGAGAAAGAAAATCTTTTCTCACTAGAATATTGTAAGTGTTCATATTAGATTTGCAAAACAACATCACAACAAAGAAAAATTTGTAGAATTGCTCATAATCTCGGCAATAATTTATTTAAACATTTTGGTTTACAGAAGGAAAATATATTTTAGAAAAATACTAGGTACTCTGACAGATTTTTAATGTGCAATTTTTGTAATGTGCATAACATCTTTAAAATGGACATATATTTTGACCTTGCAATTTTATATCTTAGTATGTATCCTACCAATTATTAATGACCAAGATTATGCAGCTCTGATGATTGACTCCACTAAACATTTGTGTTATACAATCTTATCTAGGCCTCTGAAGCTGCATAACAATCTTTTCATACATCTTTGTAGACTTTTGGATTTATGATCTAAATAGCTTTCAAACTCTGTTCTCCTCCAATCTGCAATCTCCATCACATTTTCTCATTCTCATAACCTTATCCTGAAAATTAAATTAATACGGTATGCTGTATGCCAACTTCTCTAACATGTCCTAAGCTTCTCTATTCTCATGCTGTCTTGAACCTTCTAAGATCTTGAGCTCTTAATTTTCCATTTTATTCTCGTTTTCATATTTATTCTCTCCCACTTCATTGGTGTTTTACCTTCTGCCTACTATATATTCAAATCATTCAGTATCAGGAAATACAGTGCCAATAAAAAACTACTCAGTGCATCATTGAGCAATTGCAAGAGTGTAAACTTTCGGGCCAGGAAGATGTGGGTTTTAATGTTTGTTCTATCTCTTTCTGCCTGTGTGACAGAATTAAAAATAGAGATTCCTGAAGCAGAGTTTCCTCATCTGTAAAATGAAGATAGCAATGATCACTTCAGAGGGTTGTTGTGGAACAAAGTCTATCAAATTTTTAACACAGTGACTTTCTCATTGTAGATGTTTAGGTTTCACCCTAAACATCATTTTCTGTTCCTTCCTAACTTTCCTGAAAATGAGTTACATTCCCGAGTGACTCAAGAATAGTTGACCTTCCTTTAACAATGAAAACTTTTTACGGGCATCTACATTCATTGTGTCTACTTATATAGTCTTATTCTTTATTCCATTTTTAAGTGTTTTCTGCTTTTACCAATATACTCAAACTTCAATTAAAAAATAGCTAATGACATTGTAATTATGAAATTTAAAACCTTTTTTGGGAATGTATCTTTTTTGACATGTTTTAATTCTTTGCTCTGTTATTCCCTACATATTTCTAATTGAAAATTTTGCCTCTCTTAACTTCTCCAAACTTTAAATCTTGTGTTTTTCTTTCTGACTCTGAAATGCTTCCTAAAATAATTTACTCTATTTCTTTTGCCATTCCTTAAATGTGGTGCTGAAGATCTTATTAAACTCATCTGTCCTCATTTTATACTATTTTCTTTGTCACCCTTGACTAATAATTTTGCCAATAATTTGTAAATCTAAATCTCTCCCCCTATCATTTTTGTCATGTTTCTGCTTTCCATTTCTAAATCATTGTTAAACTTCAGCAGAATAAACATATTCAAATTGACCTCTTTTTTGGTCTCTATGATTTAGGCACTCTTAGGTTCTTTACATTGAATGTATTGATTTTTCTTATTATAAAAGAAGTTAATGATTTTTTACTTCCAAGAATGATATCCTAGGTAATTCAAACCAACTTTTCCAAGAAAGAAAATTGTTAAAAGAAAACAAATAAAACAAAAATGAAACAAAGCAGAAATACTGTAAGGCATCAGAGCCCTAAGAAGTTAATGACATATTAACAAGGTAACATGTACAAATAGTAGTCAGAAGCCAGGAGTAAGATAAAGGGTATCCTCAATATATTGAAGGAAAACATTGACAAGCTAGACTTCTATACTCAGTGAAAATATCTTTCTAGATTCAAGATGGCCTAAAGACATTTCAGAAAATGAAAACTGATAAAAATTTTCAATGGCATATATACATTAAAGGAAATGTTAAAGGTTGTTCTTTAGGGAAACAAAAATAATTATCCCAAATGGAAACTTGACAGGTAGGAAGAAAGAAAAAGTAAGAAAAATGTAAATTTGTTAGTCAGTTGAAATGAACAACAACATTATAAAACAACATTAATAATATCTTGTGAAATGTAAATTATATAATTAAAATATAAACCAACAATAGCATACAGTGGGTAAGTAGAGTTTAAATAATTATGCTGGAAGAGGATTAAAGTATAGATTGTTTTTAATTTTTCTTTTTTTGTGAGTCAAGGATTCATGATGTAATCTGTAGCAGATATATATTACAAAACTAACAGCATAAAAGTAATCAACTTAATCATAAAAAAACAGGAGATTGTAGAAATGAAAGTCAGGTCAAAAGAACACAGCATTCTCAGTCAGCATTTAAATATGTTGTCAATTTTATTAAATAAAAACATAATAAGTGCACAAATTAAAATGCAATTATTATTATTAAACTCAAATAAAAATATTCAATATTTTTTACTTGAAGAGAAACATACTAAAATAAATACAAAGAAGATTTAAAAATAAAAGCATAAAAAGCAATGTATTATCTAAGTGACTTGCAAATGAATGTCATTGTAGGTACATTAGTGTCAGGAAGATATTAATATCAGAAGGTAGTTTAAAAGTGATTAATATCAAGCAGCTGAAAATTGATATAGACAGTATTATGATACAACTTTCAATTCAACAATAAGATACAATTCTAAGTGTCTATGTACTTAATAATATATACTCAAATTTAAAAAACAAAAATTAAACAAATTACTAGGAGATATAGACAAATCTATAATCCTAATTCTAATGGGAGATTTTAATCCCATTATTGATTTTTGATAGAATTCCTAGCAAAGAAGTCATTAAGGATAGAGAAGCACCAAATTACATGATTAACAAATGTTAAAATATAGAATATTTATTCTGTGTGTTTGAGAGCATTCTCAAAACATATATTATAGAACAATGGACCCCAAAACTGTGGTATTTATATTCATAACTATAACAAATTTGAAAACATTGAAACCACAGGGAGCTTTTGCTGATGCAATAAAAGCAATAAAACTGGAAATAACATTTTTTTAACTTCAAAAATTTTATATTTAAAAATTATATTATATTCATAAATTATGAAAATATAACTCAGGAAAACAAGAGTCAAAGGCAAAAAGTAGAAAATAGAAAGGTTTTAATTGAAAAATAATAAAAACTAAAGTAGGATGAGAGTGAAATTCATAGTCTCAAATGTATATATTTGAAAAGATAAAAAATTAAAACACTGATGAACTAATGTCAAGATATTAGAGACAGAATAGTAAAATAAATCCAAAAATTGTAGAAGGAAGTAAATAGTAATAACTAAAACCAGTAAAAATAAAATTTTAAGAATTCCCTATGGAGACTCAACAAAGCCAGTTAGTCTCTCAGCAAAGTGTTATAAGGCAAGTAATCAATGCTAGGAATTTTTAAACAGACCTTTGTTTCAGTTCTGTGAAAATAAAAGAAATATTGTATGATATAGCATATAATAAAGCTATCAAGCTTTACCACTTACAGAAATAGATCCAAGAAGGAAAGAAAACGTTAATAGTTTCGAAACTATTGAAGAATATAAAATTATGATGTAAATATTTTACACTGTAAAAGCTCCAACTTCCTATATCTTTATTGGCCCATTCAGTTAAAAATCATGTCAATCTTACAGAAATTCTTTCAGAAAATCCAAAAATTGAAAGACGTCTTAATTTATTTTATGAAATAAGCATAAAATTGATACTAAACACCATAAATTATGTTATAAAAAAGAATAATTACAACAAGGAAAATCAAGATGTTATGAAAAAGGAAATTGTTCAGTCACTCTTGAACATTGTGACAAAAATTACAAAGTATTATCAAACCAAATGTGAAAATGTGCAAAGAGTAAACTGCAGTACATTTAAGATTGCTTATTACTGAAATGCAAAGTTGATTTAATACTAGAAAATAAATTGCTTATTTTTAAGAGTAGAAGATTTTTAATTATTTTGATAGATATGGAAAAGGCAATTAATGACTGAGTGCAGTGGCTCACGCCTGTAGTCCCAGCACTTTGGGAGGCTGAGGCAGGCAGATCAGGAGGTAAAGAGATCGAGACCATCCTGAGCAACATGATGAAACCCCATCTCTACTAAAAATACAAAAAAATTAGCTGCGTGTGGTGGCACATGCCTGTAGTCCCAGCTACTTGGGAGGCTGAGGCAGGAGAATCACTTGAACTCTGGAGGCAGAGGTTGTAGTGATCTGAGATTGCGCCAGTGCACTCCAGCCTGGCAACAGAGTGAGACTCCGTCTCAAAAAAAAAAAAAAAAAAAAGGAAAAGAAAAGGCAATTAATAAAATTAAATATCAATTTATGATTTAAAAAACTATTAATAAATGTTAATTCTCAAATTGGTAAATTCAATGCAACCCCAACAAAATCCTTAGTATTTTTCTTTTTTGTGTGTGGGACTTGACAAAACAATCCTAAAATCTTTTCTGAGAATGCAAAAGGCCAAATATAGTTCATGAACTCTTAAGGATCAAGGTACAAGAATTTGCTATACTAGAAGATATTTTATAAGTTATAATAATTAATCAAGTTTGGAACTGGTGTGAGGATAGACAAAAAGATCAATGAAACAAAAAAATGGGTCCGCGCCAAAAATTTCATACCTATTTGGACAATTCTTTTAAAATAAAGCTAGCACTGCAAAAGAGGTGGGGAATTATTACTTTCAAAATAATTGATGCAGAATTCATCATTTATTGGGGATACTAGTGGAAAAATAAAACGTAATCTCTACCTCACATCCTACAAAGTAAAACAATTCTGGATGGAATGATCTATAAATTGATAGATCCTCTGGGTCTATAATTTGCTCATGAAGCAAGTCTCTCAAATTCCCTGAGTCACCATTCTGTGACCTGTAAAATGAGGAAACTAAAATCTCACTGAATAAATTTCAGGACTTACAGAAGATACTTTGAACACGGCTAGTTGCAGAATGCATGACAAAAATAAATATATGGAAGTATATTTGCAGTAAAAGAGATAGTATAGTATTTACCAACTGCACTAAAAATGACTTTTTGATTATGTCTGGTGATCATTGTTTAGTTGTCTTTTTAATCACGATTTCTTCTTCCTTACCTCTTTTTAGAAGAACTCAGATTTGTTCTTTGGAAATCCAAATCTCTTTTCCTGTATGGCAGTTATTTGGATGGGAGTTAGCTTCACCTCAAGCTCCATGGTTGCACTGAATGACATAAGCAAAAGGCAAAATCCCAATCTATGCTGCTACAGGCATGGGTTCGAGAATGAATGCCACTCCAAGTCTAAGCTAATGACTATGCTCTGGTCACAGTTATTGGTCCATCTTTGTCCAATCAAAATGAAACTCCAAACTTTTATTTAATATTTGTGGAAAACTATGCTCCTGCTTCAAAAGTGTAAATGGGGAAAATCTGGAGCTACAATCTAGTATGTTGGGAAACATTTTGCAATGAAGGAAGCCAACTACAAGGAGAAGCCAAAAAACAAACAAAGAAACAAAAACTTAAGCCAGAAGAATTACTGAGAAATTGATTACTTTTCTTGTTAAAATGATAAGAAAAAGGAAACCCCTGTGTTTTCTAGCTCAGCTCTGTAGCTCTCTTTGCATTTTCTCTCAGCTCTTACTTCTCCCCCACCTCACATACACTAAGAAACCTCACTAAAAAGAAATTCCTTTTATTTAACTCAATAATTCTTTCCTTGGAATCTCAAGCAGCTCCCATGTTTCACAATGAAGATATCTTTTCCCTTTGGATTCTCTGCCTAGCTTAAGTAAAGTTACTGCAGCATTTTTGCTAGTCCAGTGGAAGGAAGCCAGAGAGAGATGACTATTTGAACTGGTTTGGAATTTCAGAGCACAGCACATGACTAGGAAGGTCACTTACGAAGAACTCTTATATTCTTTGTGAATAAAAGAATAGTAATAGAGGCTAAAATGTATGGATTGTATAATATATACTCCCATGCTCAGTACTCTATTGGCACCCTATGACTATTTTATGAGGTGGGTGCTATTATTATTCCCAAGTTACATTTGGAGTGACTGAAATTTATAAAATTTAAATAATGTGCCCAAAGCCACACAGTTAGTGGTGAGAAATAAAGCAAGCATCATAGAAATTAGCTATTTGAGTTTAATAAAATCTCTTACATATTTGGGGAATATTTAAAATCTATTGCTGTTTAGAACTCAATGATTCAGTTCAATCATTTATTTTTCATTTTGAATGATAATAGCAAACAAGAATAATTCTTTGCTATGTAAATATTTACATCTTCTATTTCTCTTAGATTTCAGGGATAGGCCATACTTTACAACTGATATTACTCACTGAAGACAGGATTTGAAATAGGCTTGTCCATTCTTAGGGTAAAAAGAGACTTCAGAAAGTTGATTGCAAGAAACTGTTGAGTAAGGAGTTGAAGTGAAAAATTAGAACATGTCGTATCTCCTCCAGAATCATGTCTCTGCAGCATCCTGCTGAAGACTCATTTATACTGAAATTTCCAGTTTATATGCTATCATCTCTACTGGCTAAGTGGTATGACAGCAGGACTGTATCTTATTCAACATTTCATTCATGTAAGTTGCTAAGCGTCAGTAGTCAATACCTCTGTTTTATGTCCATTATCTTGTTTGATTTTTAAAACAAATCTGTGATGTATTTCATGGCAGATTTCTTATTTTTTGTTGTTGTTGTTCAAATAAGAACACTAAATTTCCAAAGTCACCCAACTAATGAAGGAGATAATCTAGGTTTTAGACCCAGAACTTGTCACTTTATGATCAGAATTCCTTTCACCGTGTCAAATTTTGTTAATATTTAAGTAGACCCATCATAAATAAATAAGCATACAGAATACATATTTTCAAGTCAACTGAAAGTGACACTTGGGTTATTTATAGTAATGGAGAAAGCATTGCTCAACTCTCCTACCCTCTTGTATTATGATAAAGTTTGCTCACTATCATACCATTCATTTAATCAATAAGAATTTTAAATCATTTTGTGCTGTAAGAACTGTGCTGGGATTGATGCAAAAAAAAAAAAAAAGAATCAAGCTTTATTTCTTAATGAAGAATAATCATAATTAAACTAACTTTTATTTCCTAAATGAAATGAGACTCCTAAAGTAGGCTTTTTCTCTAGAGGGGTTAGTTGGTTTTCCAGACTATAAAATAATGAGCAAATCTTGTTCTGAAACAATTCTGAAACTATTGCCTATATAGATCTCTTCTCTTTTAAAGACCTGTGATAAAGAAATGATATAAATAAATTATCCATTGAATTGGATTTTTTGAAATGTATGCAAATGAAAGAAATAAACAATTTGTTATATTTTTCCTTTGGGAATGATAATTGGTGATAATTACATTAAGAATATTTATTATCTTTTATGTTAAATGTTTTCATATTTGTTACTGAAAGATTTTATGTTTTGAATATATAAAGGAATATCATATAGATTTTTCATATCAAAAACATTTATAAACTTGTTGGAAACTCTCTTTTCTTCTCTCTTTGTCCCTTCCTAATGTGTAGTATGAAGGCTATTTTCAGTATTTCTAAATAGAACAAACTCATTCAACATTCAGTGAAAAATTGTTATTGACCATCTCCTATTTGCCAGATGCTATGTTAGATTATGGGATATAGCACTGTATAAAATAACTTTAAGATATCCCAATATTCCAGAAACTTATATTCTTGTGTTAAGAGAAAATATAATATACCTAAAATAAGGGGAATAATGAGCAGAAATACAATATACCAGACAAGTGACTAAAAGAATGACAAATTAATATCTATTCAGAATATTAACATTAGCTGATTCCATTTGAAATTTAGTGAGCTGCAGCCATTTTTGTTTGCCTCTTTCCATACTGCCTATTATCTTCTCTAGGTAGAACAACTCTGAGAGCCTTTGCATGGAGATGATTGCATAACGGCTTCTCTGTTTCCCTTTCTCACCTAGTAAACTGATTTAGAATATTTCTATTATTTCCATTCTTTGTCTGTTAAAAATCAGCCTCTTTGATGGTGAAATACATAGGAGGAGAATTGTTTAAATGTTATATTTTGCTTTATAAAAGCCTTGTGAAAACAGGTTTTGGTGAGTACATATTGGATCATGACACTGACTAATTCAAACATGAATACAAAAAAACCGCATCAATAATAAGCAAAACAATAACAAATATCTTAGCGTCTTGAAATATGTTTCTTTAAGTCATCCCAGGATTCTAACCTCCCTAAAATGCCAAAAAAAAAAAAAAAAAAAAAAAAAGATGGAGCCTGGAAACTTTGCCAGTGATCACTTGAATGACCAAAAATATTTGTTGCTTTTACAAAAAGATTTATATTTACTTTAATAAGTCTTCTGGTATTTGAAACTAAATGTAAATGTTACATGAATACATTCAGTTCTACATCTTCTCGTGGCAGAAATATAAGTTTGTTATAACATATATAACATGTTGGACAAGAGGGTAGATAGAAACCCTTATCTCCCTTTTGCTAGCACATGGATGCAGCAAACCACCATGGCATGTGTATACCTATGTAACAATCCTGCATGATCTGCACATGTACCTCAAAACTTAAAGCATAATAAAAAACAACAGTTAAAAATTTGGTCTAGAAAATAACTCTTTCAGTGAAGAAACTGATAAGCCCCTTCTGGGAAGTAAATAGTATTTCTGATAAAGTACATAAAATATAAATTTCTGAGAAAAAAACACTGGGACTGGCCCTTTTTTCTAGTAAAGTAGCAACCTAGTTAGCCGGACGATTGCCTGTCAAGAGTCTAGTTGTATTTAACTAGATATTCCTTTCTTTTCCTATAAATTCTAACAATACTTTTTGTAGTCTTAGTTCTTTTAATAGTTTTTCCAAGTATCTTCTCACAAATACCTCAACTAAGAGATCAATATTCCTTCAATGAATGATCTTGGGACAACTGGATATTCACATTAAAAAGTATGAAATTGAACCTGTACCTCAGAGTACATAAAAACATTGACTCAAAATTGACCATCGACTTAAATGTCAGAGCAAAACTGTAAAAATCTTAGAAGAAAACACAGGTGTAAATGTTTGTGACCTTGGTTTAGACAATGGTTTCTTAGATACAACACCAGAAGCATAAGTGACAAAAAATATGGGCTTAATTGAAATTAAATACTTTTAAACTTCAAGGATAACATCAAGAAAGACAACTCACAAAATAGGACAAAATATTTGGGAAGCATATATCTGATAAGAAACTTGTATACAGAATACATACAGAGCATATACAACTCCTAAATAAATAAGAAAATAATATAACTTAAAAAGTGAGTGAAGAATCTGAATAGATATTTTTCCAAAGAGGTTATACAAATAGCACATAAGCACATAAAAGTTTGCTCAACATAATTATTCATCAAGGGAATGCAAATCAAAATCACAATAAGATACCACTTCTCACACTCCAGGATAGCTATAATAAATAAGGCAAGCAATAACAAATATTCGTGAAAATGTGGATAAATTGAAATCCTCATATATCTGTGATAGGAATGCTAAATGATACAGTTGTTTAAGAAAAAGAAGTCTGGAAATTGCTAAAAAACGTTGTGTATGGGGTTACTATATTACCATGTCATTCTACTGCCAGATAGTATCAAATCTAATCCAAGAGAAGTGAAAACGTATATCCACACAACAATATGTGCGCATATCTTCATAACAGTGTTATTTATAATTGCCACAAAGTAGAAACACCCAAATATCCATCAACTGATGAAAGCATTAAAAATCTGATATATTTATACAATGGAAACTATTCAACAATAAAAAGGAATACGTATTATTATATATTACAACTTGGATGAATACTAAAACATTTTGCTAAATGAAAGAAAGCCAGTCACAAAAGACCACTTGCTATATGATTCCAGTTATATAAACTGTTCAGAAAAGAGTCATCAATGAAAACCTAAATTAGATTAATGGCTATGCAGAACTGGGTCCAGGGATGTGGGTGTAAGGGAAGAAAAACCACTCTTAGTGCATACAGGTTTCTTTGGGGATGATTGATAATGTTCAAAAATTAGACAATGGGGATGGTTGCACAACTTTGTAAATAGCGCATTGATGATGGTAAATTTTATGATATGTGATTTGTATCTCAATTAACATGTTTAAAAATGAGAAATAGTTGAATTGACCTGTTAAAGACCATTTAATTTGAACAAAGATTGTAATAAAATGTTGAGGTATAATTATAAATTAATTGTGAAGTCATTTTTAACACTGGTTTAGCATATATAAATTTATAATGATAATATCGATATTTCTTAGTCCAGTTGCTTTGATGGTTTGTTATTTGAAGGTAGTTAACTATCTTTCAAAAAAGCAATCCACATCTTTTACAAAAAATTTTTTTCATAATTAAAAAATTTATAGCTTTAATTTGCTTCTTTCTAATTATTACTCATCAAATTATTTGACTCATCTTCCTGAAAATTTAAACAGCTAATTAGAAACTGGGTTTTGCTGCCAGTGACACTTATTTATTCCCAGTATGATTTATTACATTAGGAAAAAAAGGTAAAACAAATAGGAAAACATTTTTTTTTTGGTAGACAGAAAACACAGTTTTCTACTTTTGTTAAAAAAAAAAAAAAATTAGGGTCTTCCTGATTTACTGGTCAAGTCTTGTTCTTTTACCATCCTCAATTAATATATCTCTGAGATCTCATATTACAAAGAAAGCAAAATCTGTGAGGGCAAGTTATTTACTCTTTCCAATAGATTCAGATGCGCAACACTCATATGTATTCTTCAATACAGACTAGAACTTTGACCCTGTAGGAAACACATCTCTAGCTCATGATGTCTGTATTCTAAGAATTCTTCTCCCACTAGGGAGCCATATGCATATACAGTGATCCCATCCTTCTGCCCATAGGTGATTGCCATGGGATACAAATGTGACATAAGCTGGGCTTCTGGAGAATTCCAATAAAGTGTGTTATATCATATTTCAAGATGAATAAAATATTTCTTGGGAATACACAGTATTCCCAAGAAGTTCTTAATCCAGGTTCAGAGTGTACAACCAGATTAAAAGACCACTGGAGAAAGAAAAAAATGAAGTCTACAGTGTTGGACTATTCTACCATCTTCTTTACTCCCCAATGCCTTATATTTGTAGAATCTTTTCACTGTTCCGGAAGTTTGTGTTCTGGAATAAAATAATTACCAGAGAGAGTTAAGAAGGGAGAGGCTCTGGATGTTATTGAACTTCCTCAAAATCTTCTAATCTTTTGATGATGTTACATCAGCAGAATTTACCTTTATACTTCTGGGATCTATGGGAGGCCAAAGTGAGAGGAAAGGGAGAAATTATAAGCAGACCATGGAGGAGGATATTCATTTTTGAGACACAAAAAGGCTAGAACAGCATAATGTGTTTATTTTAGACAAATGAGATAAAAGCCTTAATAGGAGCAGAAGTAAACATTATTCATATGGCTTATAGTACATTTGTGCTAATAAAGGATAAAAAATTTATTTTTTTTGAAAATATAACCACCATTTGCTTAAGAATGCAAGGATAAAGAAGGATTTTTGGGGACATGACCTTCTCAGAATTTGGAACACTCCTGAAAATGCAAGTCACTCAAAATACCCTGATTCCAGTAATAAAATATGCTTGTTTAATCAGATTGCTATTTTTAAAAGTATACTTCATTGACAGTTGAGAAAACCAAAAATTGGACATCATTAACCTTGAAATCCTGAGGGCACAAGTTATTTATGCTTAGTGTAAAACAATTGAATCCAAGTCCAGACACTTGGGAACAATAAAAAGCAAGCTGCTTGTTTTCCATATCCTGTGATGTCTTTTAGGAAAGCCATGACTTCCGTCTTAAAAACAAGACAAAATACTCTCTACTTTATTTTGATCACCTAGTTTCATCTTTCATCTCACCTTTTTGTCACTGCCTTTGCATGCTCACTTTTGTTCATAAGCTGAAACTAATACATGTTTTTTTCATACATAAACATAATCAGTTTCTCTGAAATATTTGATGTAACTTTTTCTTCACTTGTCTTCCATAAACAGGTCTCTCATAGTTTTCTGTTCTGTTTTTTCTTATCTTTGTCTATTCCATATTATTTCATTTAAATTCAATTCAATTTCTATTCTAGAAAGTTACATTATATGCCAAGCCATGTGTCAGATGTTGAGAACATTAAGATTAATAAGCAAGCCTTTCTCTGCAAAAAAGTAACTATCTCATTAGAGAGAGGAGGTCAACAGACAATTGTCCATGAGAGCACATAAAAGAGATGCTTCACCACAATTGATGGGGGCAGAAAAGGTGCTCCAGGGAAGATGCTATGTGAACTCTGAGCTTTCATGGACTGTAAGAGTTAACTATAAGAGTTAATCATGTGGTGCAAATCTGTTGACCATTGTCTATATATTTTTCTTCCATGACAATGGAGTTGTATCTGGGGTATGGTTGCCTAGACAAAGGCTATGAACCCCAGCTGACTGGAGAGTGATAAGGTTATGTGATTATGCTCCTGCCAAAGGAAAGTGAGCAAAAGTTATTTGTGTCACCTCCAAGAATGGCCCAAAGAATGTACCTCAAAATTTGGAAGTATAGTAAATCATCACTTAACATGGTAGACAGGTTCTTCGAAATGGCAGCTTTTAATGAAACGATGTGTAAGGACACAGAGTCTACTGTAGGCTAATTGATATCAACAAGAGTCACATCCTCCTGGCATGTTTCTGGTCACAAAAATTATTACCAAACTTTTAAAGACCCAAACTGCTAATGTTGAACACTGAACTAAACATGAGCCATACATGTATTTAAGAAAGATGAATAAAAACAGGATAATTATTTATCCAATTATTTCAGTTTAGGGTTGTAAGTGGCCAGAGCCTCTCCTTGCAGCACAGAGTGCAAGGCTAGAATGACCAGGGATATGGTGCCATTCCATGGCAGGATGACTCCCACACACTGACACTGGGACCATGTATACACCAGGACACTAGCATTAATCTAACATACACATCTTTAGGATGTGGGAGGAAACCAGAGTGCCTGTTGAAAACCTACACAGACATAGGGAGGCCCTGCAAACTCCACACATACAGTGGCCTTATTTTAATGAAACAACACTGAGAAAATTGATGTTATTTGAGGATCTGCTGTACACTCTTCCACAACTTTTTACTTACCATGGACCAGATTTGTGACTACAACAGCAACCTTAATACCTACATGCTGATTGCAGAGACACCATTAGCCTTGAACTCTGAATAACGATGCAGTGAAGAGCCCCATCTTTCCACTTCCCTGTTCCGATACAGCACCCACCCTTAACTATTGTATAAAACCAAAAAATGAAAAAAACCTTCTATCATGTCAGAGTCATTATATATTTTGGGGGGGGATGTATTTGTTCTAGTAGTTAAGTCTATTCCAACTAATATACCATGCTACGAGATTAGGAAAGGCATCGCTGTCAAAGAATGTCCCTCAAATAGTTAGTTATCATTTGGGCAGAGAATATGAAGAAAATATTAGCAAGAAATGAGGTTAAAATGAGAGGAAAGCCCAAAACATAACAGACCGTATAGACACTGAAAAGAGGACAAATTCTGTACATTAAGAAATGTGAAGACATTGCAGGAGTTGATGAAATAGAGTAAAATCACTTAGCTTTGGATGTTATAAGTATTGGAGGGTGTCAGTGCAGTGGGAAGAAGACAGTTAAGAGCTAGCTACTGCAGAAGTGGAGGTGAGAATGCATGAAACCTAAAGTGTTGTGATTGAGAATATGAATTCTGGTATTGGATGCTTAGCTATACCAGTAATATACTAATTCTGGTATTGGATCTTGGCTATACCATGAACCAGATGCATGACATACTATAAAATAAAGATAATTTTGAACTATATTTTACAAAATTAGTATTTGGGTTAAATGTGATATTCTACATAAAATGGTTAGAAACAACTCTAAACAAGCAGTAAGCACTACTATTGCTACTGATATAATACTACTATAATTTTTAAGGCAGCAAGGACGGATAGGAGGATATTCTGAAGAAAGATTTGCCTGGTAAAATTGACAGGATTTGGAGGCAAGTCAAATTCATAGAGTGAGAAAGACTCAATAATTCTTTCCAGAATTCCAATTTAAGGATCAAAATAGATTTTGAAGCCATTTTAAAAGATTTTTTAAAAAAAAACTTAGGAAGAAGAAAGAGATAGAAATAAAGAGAGAGAGAGAGAAAGAGAGAAAGACAAGCAAGAAAGAGTGACAAAAGAGTGTCAAATTTAATTTCTTCCATTTTTAACATGTTGAATTAATAGATCATCCAAGAGGAAATATTCAGTAGCAAATTGAATGTATTGTTGTGTCACCAAGAAGAGATATGTAAGCTGAAAGTTGAACAAAAATATTTGTGGTTATTGAATCTTTGGAAGTGGCTGTACATTAAGTAGAAGCTTTAGAAGCATTACCACTAAAGGAGAGTAATACTAGAGCTCTTCATTATTCATCTTGGTAACTGTGTTTTTGACTGCATTCTATAGTTATAAACCGCCTTCTATAGTTAACTTTCAAAACTTTCAATGGATTAACATAATAGATGACTCTTTTTTATTCTTTCTTATACAACAGTTCAGTACTGATTTCTTCATTTGTTGATATTTTTCCAACAAATGAAGAAATAAATAAATGTACATCAATTCGGGAACACAGGCTGTTTTCTTCTTATTGCCCCATTATCTCCTAGTGTCTTGGTTTCCTCTCCATCAAGGGGAAGGCAAATGAGACAATGAAATCAGCCAATATGCATTTTAACTTCTTCAGCCTGGATGTGACTCTGCTATCTACTCTCATTCCATAGTTGATAACTAGTCACACAGCTCCAGTGTCACAAAAGGAGTTGAGAGTTTGTTCCTTGAATGGACAACAGTGTTCCAGCGTGAAGTGTATATTATGGAAGGCAGAGGCATATCACACATTTTGGTAGATGATTTGCAATCACTATTGCAGTCTTCCTCATTGACCAACAAAATATCCCTGCACATTCTTATTCTCATCGTTAGAAGGAATTCGTCCATCTCAAAAAGAGACAATGCAAAATTCCACCAAATTTCTGTATCACCTACTTTCTAGGTTATCCATTAAGTCTGGTTATGGCTCATAGACTGTAGTCTAGCAACTAAAATACTGGCTATCTGCTCACGTTTCACATATACGTTCACTATATAAAGATGAGGAAAGAAAGATAACTCCATTTAAGAATTTGGAATAATGGGAAATATAACAATGATGTAATTTTCCAGGGCAGGCACTTTGAAGACCAAGCACCTGGCAGTAAGGAAGTTCCTTGGTTTTGTAATCTGGGCAAACCTTCCTTTTTCATAGTCCTTCATACTGCTGGTTCTACCATCTGGAAAGTTCTTCCTAATTAATTATTTTCCTTGGGCATTTACAAATTGAGCTTTGTGGAGTATGATCTTTGCTTCCTTATATGTGGGATGCTTTCTGCCTGACAAGTTTGTGTGACAAGGGTTATCTTACAAACACATGCTGTTTTGGACCAGACTCATGGTTTCTCCCTCATCAATTCTTCCAATAAAAACTCAGTATGTTTTTGATCCATTTGTTCTGAGTGACAGGAACATAATCAGAATTATTTACCAAACATGAATATCTAGTCTGCCTTCTTTCTTTGCTAACTCTTCCTTAAGGCTTTCACCATCACAAACCTTAGCAATGTGTTTATTTTGAGGTCATATGAAATGGAGACTCATGTAGTTTGATGGTGTTTTATATGTCAATTCGCTCAGTTATCCAAACAAATACCAATTCATAGGTGTTTCTGTGAGGAGATTTTGTAACTGAGATTAACTTCTATTATCAGTTGATTTTAAATAAATATTAGTAAGATTATCCTAGATAATCTGGTTAAGACTGATTACAGTAGAACTAAGATTTGCCACAAGAAAAAATTCTGCCTGTGAACTACAGTTTTAACCTTTGATTAAGAATTGCAACTAGCCTTTTCTGAAGGCCTGCTTTATGAATTTTGAACTTGGCTCATCAACCTTCATAATCATGTCTCTTAATATACTATCATGCTGGATCTGTTTCTCTGGTGAAACTTGACTGATACAAGTGGGAAGAATTATTCTTAGTCGAATCATTGTAGAACTGATATCCTCTATTTAAGTGTCTTAGCTCAAAGCTGTTTTTTCTTTCAATTTTATTTCTTACATTTTGAGATCTACAAGGAATATGTTTAGATTATATATTTGTGCATAACAAAATGCTGAAAAATGTAATATCTTAAAACTAATTTTGATCACCTGAGGTCAGGAGTTTAAGACAAGCCTGGCCAAGATGGCAAAATCCTATCTCTACTAAAAATACAAAAATTAGCTGGGTGTGGTGGCAGCCACTTGTGATTCCAGCTACTGGGGAGGTTGAGGCAGGAGAATTGCTTGAACCCTTGAACCCTAAGGCAGAGGTTGCAGTTAGCCCAGATCACACCATTGCACTTCAGCCTGGATGACAGAGCGAGACTCCATCTCAAACAGAACAAAACAATAATTTTATTTTGATTAGGATTTTATGGGAGATAAATTTTTGAAGGGCTGAGCTGGCTACATTTACTGTCATCAGAGGTGTCTGGGGCTGGGAAATCTACTACCAAGGTGACTTCTCCACTTACATAACTGGTACCTTCGTACCCCATCATCTATCCTTTCCCAAAAGGTATCTCAGTCTGCAGTTCTCCTTGTGTGGACTGGGCTTCCAATGACACAGTGGTCTCAGGTTAGCAATATTTCTTATATGGCTACGACTGTCAACAGGTAGGCAGAAAAAGCTGTCAAGTATTTTAAACCTGTGCCAGGAAATGGCACAGAGTGACTTTTGCCACTTGCTGTTGGGCAAAGCAGTCTCAAGGCCCATCCAAACAGATTCAAGAGGGTGGAGAAACAATCTCCGCATCTTCATTGGGAGTAGCAGAGTCACATCACAGAAGACCATATGGGACTAGGTGATATTGTTAGTGACATTTTTGGACAATATAATTTTATATATATACTTTTCCACCCTTACAGCTACCTTGCTTTTGAACTCAGTTTTTCATTCACTTCTGATTTTAAACTAATTATCTCTCATAACATGCTATGTACAGTTATAAAAAAAATTCAGACTACTAACAAAATGGCTTTTCCATTTCCTCCCCATGGACCACTTATTCTAAATTGACATTTTTAAGACAATAAGAAAAAGATAAGCTATTCATTAAGTGGTATTGGGACCATTGGCTCTTCATAGGAAAACTGATAAAATTAAATTATTTCATACCACACACATAAAGTTAACAGAACTTTAAAATTAATTAGTAAAAAAAAAGGAAAAGTGGCTCTATCACAAGTAGAAGGCGAAGGGATTTTTAAAAGCACAAATTATAAGAGTTATGGATTAAACTCCATTAGAATTCAAAATATATATGTGAAATATAAACAAAATGATACATGACTTAAAAAAAGTGTGAAAAACTGAAAGGATGTATTTGTAATAAACCGATAATTTACATCTGGAATTAATTAAAATGATTTTATATAAACGAAAAAGAGACTAACAATTTAAAAGATAATTAAGAAAAATACAGAACTAGGCAAGTTTTAGGGGAAACCCCCCTAAAGATTCCTACACTCTAATAACAAAGAAAAAATCATTAAAAAAACAAAAAAAAATCACACATATCTGAATGAAGAAAAAATGTATGACAGTATAGTTTTTGAAAGAATCTGAAGCAAACTGCAAATTCTAAAATCTGCTGGAGATAACATAATTTCATAAGATGACAATTTATAGTCTTACTGAAAATAGAAATATATGTTCACTAGATCTAGCATTTTTCCATTACATATAATACTTTTTTGTAAACATTTACAAAGATATGCTTGTTTTGGCACAATAAATAAGGCATGTACCTGAAATATAAACCATTGAATGAAAAAACAAGCATTAAAACATAGAAAACAACACTAAAAGCACTGTTAATGGGCACATATACTTGCATATGCAGTACAATGGCTGGGTTTATATTCTGGTTCCAGAACTTACTATCTATGTAACTTTATAAAATTTATTTAAACTCTTTGTGCCTTAGTTTTCTCATGTACAAAACCAGTTGTTCTGATAATTATATTAGCTAATATATTAAAAGCACTTTGGAAAGTCCCTGTTATGTAGTAGGTACTCAACAAATATAAAAAATTAATTGTTCTTTTATCCTTCTCCTCCTTCTCTTCCTCCTAATTATTTTTTGTCTTATTACTGAAATATAGACTAAATAATACACACCAATTTATGATAGTGCTTGTCTGTGGAGATGGAGATGAAATCAGGAAAAAATTATAAATGAGACTTGAATTTTATCAGAAATACTTGATTTCATTTATCTAAATTTATAAAACAAATTTAATAAATTATTAATATTAATTTATACTATGTTGTGGGGACAAGGATATTTGTATATTATTCTCTAAACTTGTTTGTACAGACCAGGCATGGTGGTTCACATCTGTAATCCCAGAACTTTGGGAACCTGAGGTGAGAGGATTACTTGAGCCCAAGAGTTTGAGATCAGCCTGAGCAACAAAGTGAGACCCCATCTCTATAAAACATGAAAAAAAATTAGCCAGGCATAGTGGTGTGTGCCTGTAGTCCCAACTTCTCAAGAAGATGAGGCAGGAGGATTGCTTGAGCCTAGGAGGTCGAGGCTGCAGTGAACCGTGATTACACTATTGTAGTCCAGACTGGATGACAGCAAGACCTTGTCTTAAAAATAAATAAATAAATGAATAAACCTGTTTGTACAAAGCAAGTACAAAATATAATGAAGCATCTCAGAATTTTAAATATTTGTTTCACATTGGCTGTGTTTTACAACAGCAAATAAATAGCTAAGAAAATGAACTTTAGCAAATTATTAATAAAAAAGTTTGGAAAAAGAGCATCCACAATTTCCTGTTAGCCAATTGAACAGAGTTAATTGTTAGTCCATTAATACAGTGTTACATATGGTATGAAATATGTTTTGTTGAAGCAAGTTTGAGAGTATCCAGTCAAGCTTGAAAATGGAGAAGGCCTGAACTTAGCATTTTTAGTAGAAAAACAGTGTGACATTTGCTCCTGAGTACCCTGTAAAGAATTAAAATAGCATAGAGAGAGGGATTGCTCACATCAGCAAGAAAGGGAGAGCCAAGCCAGCTGGGCCCATCAGCACTGCAAGGGACATTTATTTACTCTGTTTTAAAGTGGGGGTTCTTCAATCTGGAATTTAATAAACAGCCCTGATTTTAATGAACTTGTCCTATTCTATCTGTAAATACAATTTCATTTTTAGACTTTTAGGCTCGTTGCCCCAAAGTTTAGTTTCAAAACTATCAACAAAGTGTCTATCATGAAGTTCACAATGACAAAATAATTTATTAAGATTCTGTTGCAAGCTGATTATTTTCTCAGTCCTTAGAAAACACACTTGGGGGTGACTGCTCTTTTGAAAGAGTAAATCATATTTCTCAGTTGTTAAAAAAATATGGCCTCCATTCTCATCTTAAATGTTACCTCACTTTACATATCGGGATGACCCTGAGGCCCTTTCACTGTTTGCCAGAAAGGAAATAAGTGGATGTTACTCTAATGGGAGGAATGGGGTGCTTGAGTTTGTTTTTATTTGCATTTCTTACAACCTTTATTTTAAAACATTTGATCAACTCTAATTATATAGTGCATTTAGTCTGTCAACCGGAAAGAATTCAAACTTGCTAAATAGAGTAAGAAATTAATGACAATATCTAATATTTTTAACATGTATCCAAATGAAATAGACAGGAATATGTGTGTTCTGAAATGCCAAAGAAACACACATATTATATATAAAACATACATACTATATATAAAGCATATACAGTATATAATATGTTATATATAATTAGAGTTGATCAAATGTTTTATGTATCATATAATTTATGTATATAATACATAGGTATACAGACATATTTATGTGAGAGCCATATTTTACAGTGTATATAGGTTTCATGTACTATACATGACATATATATGTTCATTTGGAGGCCCATATTTTGTATGTTTATCTCTCTCTCTCTCTCTCGCTTTCTTTCTTCATATATATATATATATATATATGAAAGAAACATGGGCTTACAAACGAACCCAGCCAATGCATAGAAAATAAATTAGAAGTAGAGAATACAATTTTTTTTTATGAATAAAAGTGGCCAATTAAAAATAATAATTATTAAAGAAACCTAAAAGAAGCAATTTTAGCCATGGGAATTATATAAAATAAGTAGTTTTACAATGATATTCAGCAAAAAAGATATACTAGAGAGTAAATAAATGAGAGATATGAAACTAATATTGGCTCTACAAGTCTAAGATCCTCTATTTAATTCTCTTTTATATTTATCTTTAAAGACATTTAAAGAATAAATTGTGGCACAAAGTAAGCATGTTAAAATAATAAAGATATATGAAAAGTAGAAACCTGCTTTAAAGGAGAAAGCACATAAATCTGAAGGATTATTCAAATAAGATAAAAACTGGATAGTGCAAAGATTAATGTACTTTTAAAAATTGACTGTCACATTATAATTTAGCAGTAGGAGTTATGAATTGAAGTAGGTAAGAATTATGCTACTGGAAAAGTGATAAACCCCCCAGAAGATACCAAAATAAATATAGCATAATGAAAAAAATATTTTCACATTCTAGATACCAAAAGAAGTATAAATAATCAGTAACACAAATACTAAAATTAAAAAAATCCTCTAAAACTACAAATTGTTTAAACATTGTATAATTGAGTAAAAATTACACAGTATTTAGATTTCTTTAATCTTTTTGATACAAGAAACAGCATTTTAACTTTATTTTAGGTCTAATGAGGATTATAACATAGTCAATCAACTTAGTTGGCAAATTGAAAATAAATTGAGTAATAAGAGAAGAGTCTAGTTATGTTTTGAGGCCCTGAATTACTTAAAATTAATTAACTTACATGAGATGAAAATGTCTTACTTGGCAAAATGATAAACAAGAGCTGATTCACCATTCCTGAATTGATATTGATAACACAAAATTAAGGGGATACACGTCTCCTGACCCTAGCTGATGAGGGAAACCATCAGAGTGAGAGGAGTTACTTTCTGAGGGCATCGTTTCTCTTCTTTCTTCTTTAAGATGAATCATATTCTAATTTGAGAGACAGAGCTACTAATTTCAGCAGGTGGCATAAGAGGAAACAAAACCCTTAAAAAAAAACAACTCCACTAATAGTTAAGTAGAGGTAAAGTTAGGAGAATAGATACAAAGCAGAGGTGCTACTTGATATGGAGAATGGGTAAAAAAAGAAGAAAATTAATTAAAAAAACCTTATGTACGATATGTAATAGAAATGGATATAAAAATAGATGTCAGTTATTTTGGTGAGTCTTCAACTCCACATACAAGTCAGTTCAGCCAAAATAACTTTTGTCATGGATTTGACAGTACATGGCTGGGCACTGAAATTGTTTCAAAGAGCTAGTAGTCTAAAATAAGACACACAAATTAAAATGACATACGGGATAGAGTAGATTAAGAATATGTGAAATGAATAGAGGAGAAAGAATAGAGTATGGAAAGGATTATAGCAAATTTAGAGTAGAGATGCCCTCTAAAAGCAATACCTGCTACTCAGGAAATATTTGTTACCAAGAAGTGATGTTGGCCCAGAGTTCTGTTCTTTTCTCCTCCTTTCTTTGTCCCATGTTTCCCTCTCATCATTCCCTTTCCTTCTACTTTCCCAACCTTTCCTTTCCCTTTCTTCCACCTTACCCTCTCCTACTTTTTACTTTTTCTTTTTTCTTCCTCTTTGTTTGCATTGTCTTCAGTAGAAGTCAGAAAGACTGATTCTGTGCAGCCTCCCAATTTTCAATGCTACTAACAAACTATAAGTAAACAAACACTGAAAGGCCAGACAAAACACGTATGTAGGAGTAGACATAACCCGTGTACTGCCATTTTCAAACTCTGTTCTAAATAGTTTAATTGCCATTGATGGTAGCAGTGGCCCATATGGAGTGGCTGCTGCCATCATGCTGGCTGCAGCAGGGAGGTGCTGCTGTGGCTGCACACTCTGTGGAGCTGGAGGGAGTTGAGGACAAGTGGAAACCCTGCTCCTTCTGAGTTTGTGATGCAGGAGCTCCTTGGGTGCAGCTGCAGCTGCCCAAGTTATAGCTGCAGACCTGGACCTCCCACTCCACAGAGCAGGTAGGAGCCCCACCCCACCAGGTGCAACTGCAGCTGCTCAAACTGTGCTGCAGACCAGACATCCTTCCACTCTTTGGGGCCCAGAAAGGCATCCTGCCTTTCGCAGGCTTGGAAATGCCTGCTCTCACTGTCTGGCCTCTCTCTGCTGTCAGCACCTACTCAGATCTTGGAGCAAAGTGAGGTACACACCTGGGTGCTGTCACATCCTAGCTGGGTGTGTACACACTTGAGGCAGTGCTAACACACCAGCCCCCTGCCACCTCTGCTCCTCCAGACTTGGGGCACCCATGGACATAGGAGGAAAGCTGATGGGGAGATGGGGGCAGCTTGGCACTGGTCTGCAGGTAAACCTTGGCACCTACAGCCTGGGCACCCTGAGTGGCAGCAGCAAGTGGATAGGTTCCTGGATGGAAGGGGGCAGGTCCCTAGTGAGGCCCCACCTTTAGGCCAGGGAGGGCCTGAAGGTTGGGGACTGGGATGCCAGTCCCACAGATCAGAGTGGGAACTTGTGGTGCCTTTTCCAGGCCCAGTCGTGGCCACCCATGGACCAGTTGGTGCACCCATCCTACCCTCTGAGGACCATAAAAGCACAGGGCTCACTCATCAGATGCTGGGAAGACCAGCTGCATAGAGGAACTACCCAATCCAGGGCCTCCTCTCTGCTGAGAGCTGCAGATGTTGGGACCACCAGCTGCAAAGAGGAGCCACTCATTCTATGGCCTCCACTCTTCTGAGAAGTGCAGAGATGACAGAACCACCTTCCTGCAGAGATGAGTCACCCACTCTAGGACCTCCTCTCTGCCTAGAGATGCAGATGATAGGACAAACTACTGCAGAGGGGAGCTACTGTCTCTGCTGAGAACTGAACACTTGTTGGGATAACCTGCCTGCAGAGAGGAGCTACCCTCTCTGCGTGGAGCTGAACACTCATCAGGGCACCCTGGCTACAGAGAGGAGCTTCCCACTATGAGACTTCTCTGAGCTGTTCTCTTATTCAGTAAAGCTCCTCTCTGTCTTTCTCACCCTCAACTTGTCTGCATACCTTATTCTTCTTGGTCACAGGACAAGAACTTGGGACCCACCAAATGGAGAGGCTAAAAGAGCTGTAACACAAACAGGACTGAAACATGTCCGTTGCTTGCCACATTGAGGGCTAAAAGGAGGAGAGAAGAGTGGTGGTCCACTGGGGAGCACAGACCTGGGAGCTCCCTGAGCCAGGGCTGTGACTCCCTCTTTGAGGCTTTGCAGTTCCTTAAATCCCCAAGCTTCTGGGTGCCGCCACATTCCCAGTGCTATCCAGGGAGGCTGCATGCAGTGTACCTGGTCCAACCACAGCCTTGAAGAGAGCCAGCGCCCATGCCGGCACCTGGAGCTGTCTGCATTGCGGCAGCAGCTGGTGTGTCTGACTGCACAGTGGCCAGACCTCAGGGTCACTCACACATCCCTAGCTGCTCCATGCCTGACTCACAGTCTCCCTTGGAGACATGGGATCCAGGTGGGTAGTGTGAGCCAAGCACAGCCTCCCAGGACAAGTAGGTGGGATGAGCCCAGTGGGCCTGAGCGAAACTCAGGCAAAGGTGCCACTGGCCGCAGAGATTTCTGGACAGAAAAGTGACATTCCAAGGATCCTGCAACACCACCATTTAAATTATGTAATTACTTTTGGATTGAGGACAATTCAAAACACTGCTGGTGAGTTGCTTGTTTTGTTAAGACAAGCAAATGTTAATGAAGTGGAATGGAGACCATCTACAGAAGCCAATTTCTTTCCGCATTCTCCGATGGAAGATTTAGAGAATGGTACTTATGGTAGGTTCATCTGTTAATAATGTTTTATTTCACTGACTACTAACAAAATAACATGGTCTTTTGTTATTACCATTATTTAATTTAGTATGTAGCTGTATATTGGAAATTGTCACAGAAATATGATTAAGAAAATAAAGAAATTATTCAGAAGATCTTCAAACATTTCCTAAGAGTAAGATCAGTTGTGCCAAGATTGCCTTTTGCAAGGGACATTATGGAAATCCCACTGTCCAGAGCATATGGAGCTAGACTGCACAGAAGCAAAGATATTAAATTGTACAGAACAATCCTGCTGGTCACCCATGGTATAAAAGGTATATTATCTAGATAAAGCAATAGTTAGTTTTCATCTTTAATTTAAATACCTCTAAGACAGGGTTAGATTCATTATTAAAATATTCATCATAGCACAATGTATTTTAAACTATATGTTTAACCAAGCTGGCTATTCTAAGTGTGAAGATATAATTCTTTTCATTGTATGTATACCCTTTGAAATCTTCACCTTTTGCCTAATCTTATAGTATTAAAAATAATTAATTGTATTCTAACCATTAAACATCTGCTTCATATCCAGAAGTGAAAAGAGCTTTATGAATTAAATTAACAAGTTGTCTCTTCTTAGGTCTAGTTTTTATCATCTTTTTTTTTAGCTTCTTCAGTCTAGCATAAAACATAGAACATCCAGGGGCTCAGTATATCTTTATCAAATGGAATTAATTAAAGCTTACCATGTGAAGTAGTCAGGTGCTAATAGGAACCATGTGCATCTTAGGGCAAATCAGAAATGAAAATACTTATCTTTATTTTAGGTGAATAATATTTATAGCAATTAAGTAATGAAAGGTATATTTAATATTTTTTAGAAATTGAAGTTTCATAGTTTCTATTTTTGACTGCTGTATTACACTATTTATAAAAATGAAATACAAATATTTTGTTTCATCTTACAGTTTTAGGTAAAGGGACACATCCTAAACTACTGTTGGTGATAAACTACTATTTTTTTTATTGTTGTTGCTTATGTTGAATATCTCTCCTGTCATAAACCTTGCCATTTACTATATCCTGGCCTTTTACCATCTCCTTTTTATATAGTAAAATAATATTAGAAACTAGCTTCAAAATATGGATTCTGATCCTTTTGAAAATCATTTTCCAGTAAAGTGGCCTGGCTATGTCTGTCACCTTTCTAAGGGTTAACTTCTTAGCAGCCTAGAAGAAAAATGTTTACCATTTCTGTGTCTGAAATGGTTGGGATTTAGATCAAATAACATAATTGATGCAAAGTGCCTTTACCATCAAATATAGTTTGTACTTTTCCTTCATAGCCATATCACAAATATAGTTGTGTGACATTTAAGAATATTTGCTAATCTTAATAATCTCTGAGCACAGACAGGTAGCATTCACAATAGATTAGGTTATGCTGTATAAAAACACACTCCAGATGTCTGTCTTGAACAAAAAGATTTTTTTTTTTTTGTTTCTGTGATGTCCATTGAAAGTCACTGGGACTATCTTCTGCATCATATTTTCTTTATGACCAAGGCCGACGAAGCAGCCACCACCTGGAATACTGTCAGTAGTTTTGGTATACTGGAACACTGCCACTATGACAAGGGAAGAACACGCTGGAAAGATTAACAATTTAATGCTCACAGTTCACAGGAACCGAATTAGTTTGCTAGGGCTGCCAAAACAAAGAAGTTTATTTTCTCTCGCTGCCTCAGGCTGAAAGCCCATGATCAAGATATTGGCAGGATTGTTTCGTCTGTGGCTGCTCTCCTTGGCTTGTAGATGGTTTTCTTCTCCTCAGGTCTGCAAATGTGGAGGCTAAAGCAACTCCATTGTGGATTCTAATCCATTGTGTTGACTTCTGATTAACTCCTGTTCTGGGAAAACCAGTAAGATGTCCAGTCTATCTATCGTTTCTTGTGTAAGAGCACATACTTACCATAAATTCTGCCCAAAGGTCAAACAACCCTAATGCTGTTCAATTGACCTGCACATACCTTCTGAATCACGATTATCCTTTCCCTATGATATGTAAGCTCTGGATCTGGGGCGTAATCGTGGGGATCCACCATCTTGTCTCACTGCCATATGCCTTGATACAGGCATGGCTTCTGTATGTGAGTTTGTATTAAATGTTTGTTTCTGAGAAACTGGCTGTGTCAGTGTCTTTCTTTAGTTTCTTGGTTTCTTCAGATTTTTGGGAGTATGTTTGCATAGATCTACACAGTGGAATATCACATTATCTTCTCTTTGTGTATATCTGCATCCTAATCTCCTCTTCTTATGAGGACATTAGTTATATTGGATTAGGGCCCATTTTAACGACCTAATTGTAATATGCTCACCTATTTAAAGACCCTATCTTCAAATACAGTCACATCCCAGGTACTGGGAGTTAGGACTTTGACATATGAAATTTGGTGGAGGCTAGGAAGTAGATGTACAACTTCAATACCTACTATAACTATCTTTTCACTACTGTGTTAAAGTACCTGAAATGTTGGTATTTAAAACCAAAAAATGCTAATAAAATATTAATACACCACATTTTTAAATGAGATCATAAATGTATGTTTTATATATAAGTATAATTTTACACATAATATGTTTTATGCCATCTACTTTAATCAAAGCAGGTTTCTATCATCTTACTATAAATGAATTTCTATGCCCCCATTTCTAAGCATAAAACTTAAGCTATATATGTTTTCTGTAAATCACCTGCCACTGATGGTAAGATATCTATTTCAGAGAGGGCAAAAACACAGAAACCATCAGTAAGGCAGTCCTACAGGCCTAATATTTTAGCTGACTTATTAGAACAGGAGCTTGCTCAACTTAAAATGAAATGAAACTCTCTCAATGAGGTTAGTTCCAGAGAAAGTGGCAAGGAGTAAATCTGTGGGACAATGTATTCTCCTACTATTCTATTTCAAATGTTAATATAATGGTACATGGGACATTATGTTAAAGAATGTTAAGACACATTTTTTCACCTACATGGAGTATTTTGTTAATAATTTGTGCCATCCCTTAAGAAAATTACAAACTTCAGAGAATTCTTTTAGATATATCACAGCAATATGATCATTACCTTATCTGGGGCTCACTTACAGCATAATCTCATCTTTTAATGATCAGAGGATGGAAATGGATATCAATCAGTTATTTCAGCAGTGGAATAAGAACTTCAGTTTAATAATTGTGTAATAACATTATAATGACCAAGACTGGAAACAAGACACATTTATTATTTCACATGTGGGACAAATAGGCTTGGCTTTCTTATATTATTAATTTCCATATGATTTAATTATTACAATCTCTTTGAATATAAATAAACTGCAGTTTGCAGATAGCTCCATTCTTAAAAAATAGAAAAGAATGGTATACTTAAACAGCTCTGTAATCAGGAACTCTATTAGATTATTTTATTTGAAATATTAGTCCTTTAATTTTATCATTTTTGACATGCATTTTCCAAGTAGCAAAGTTGTCCCAAGAAAGCAAATTTTCCTTATTTTTATAAATCTGAATGCAATTCATATATCAAGCTCACATTCTGCATGATGACAGAAAATATAGTCCGGTAAATGTCAAATTTTATGAGTCATTTTTCTGGGTCTGTAAATCATTTCAGGTTTAAACTAAGTCAAATCTGGAATCACCAGAAGGCATGAAGAGGTTTCATCTGCTCCACGCCAGTCAATTGGAGCCTTCTTGGCTTGCAGCTTTCATCAAGCTTTCTTTCTCTTTTCACACCTCACATAGACTTCTCTCCTCCCAAAGGATAGCTGTCAGAGTTGGGGTAAGCCTAAGCCACTGCACAATTCTACGTAGCTACTTCCCAGAGTTCTCTAGAGTGCAGGGTATACTGCACAGAAGAATTTCCTACATGGCTTGGTATTTCCTGGGCCTTAACCCAGGAATTTTGGCATAGATTCTCTATTTTCTCAAATGCATCCGTAAACTTAAATGGGGTACAGATTAGGCCTTAGTTTGGGGTGGAAGACAGGGGGTATGGCTCTCAACTATGTTCAAATTTCTCGTGACTGCCTTTACAACTCTTTTCTTCCTCTTCTCAAATAATCTCATTTAGTCTGAGAATGGGACTGGGTAGATGAGTCTAGTAAAACCAATGTCTCTCATTTTTCAGTCTCTTACATAAATAAAGGCTTTTGAATATAAATGTAAAATGATAGTGTCATTTTCTGTTTATGTTCTATTGCCCCTGCCTTAGGAGAGTGGCTATCACAGAATAAGTGGCATAAAGAAGGCCTCTGGGCAATAAAGAAATTACCAGGAATGAAAAGCAAAAGCAATATTGAAATACTGCTTCTGTGCTCACTTAAGGGTAGGAATTGGCGACGAGATATTTGTTCTGGATTTGGCAGAAATAACTGCATGATAGAAGGATTACAGGCATCAGTGTTGGGTGTTTGCCTCTGGATTTGCCACTCATACAATTCTTTGTCACATTTTTCAATATTTGAATTTACTAAGACACTTCAAAAATATTTACCTCTAGGATTACATAAATTTTTAACAGTGTTTATTATATAACCTTTGGGAATATATAATGGCTATCATTATTGGTATCAGAGCTATTTGTTAAACAAAGTAACTCCTAACATTTTTTCTACTTACATTTGCTTTGGCTTCTATATATACAACTTGAAAAGGCTATTTCTAATGTCTCATTTCACTGTTTTAAAGTGTATATTTTTTATATTATAGATGAGACAGAGTTAAGTAAATTTCTTTGAACTCAATTTCTTTTACATCAGTTTTTTTCTCTTATTCTTATGGTCTAGGACAGTTTAGTAGATTTCAAAAGCCCAATTTTCTTTTTATCAACACAGTAGCATGTTTGAATTATATAGTAATATTCTTTCATCATATCATTTTGTTTTAATTATTTCATGTTGTTGTAAAATACTTTCCACAATTTATTTTGCATGGAATTTGAAAATAGGTTTTCCTCTGTTTAAAATGATATGAGATGGTAAATAAAGGAGAAACTTAGGATTTAAATCTATGTGATGTGACATTGGTTGTGAATTCGGTCATCAATTCACTTCTTTAGACTTTAATTTTCTGTCATAGTCCACTTGTGTTGCTATAAGGAAATACTTGAGTCTGAGTAACCTATAAAGAAAAGAGATTTATTTGGCTCACGGTTTTGCAATATGTATAGGAAGCATGGTATCAGTATCTATTTCTGGTGAGAACCTCTGGAAGTGTCCACTCATGGCAAAAGGGGAAGGAGAGAAGCATCATATAGTCAGAGAGGGAATGAGAGAGAGAGGGAAGGAGGTTCCAGGCTGTTTTAAAGAATCAGACATAGCAAGAACTAATAGAACGAGAGGATGGCACCAAGATTTCCACCCCCATGACCCAAATACCTCCCACTAGGCCCCATTTCCAACACTGGGGATCAAATTTTAACATAAGATTTGGAGGGGAAAAACAGTCAAACTATATCACTTTCCTCTGGACGCCTAAATCTCATGTCCCTCTCACATAGCAAAATACAATCACCTTTTCCAAGTAGTGCCCAAAGTCATGACTTGTTGCAGCATCGATTCCAAATTCTAAAGTCCAAAGTCTCATCAAAGACGCCACACAATCTCCTTTTATTTGTAATCCTGTAAAATAAAAAGCAAGTTCTTTATTTTCAAGATACAATGATGGTATAGGCATAGGGTAACATTCCCATTCTAAAATGGTAAAATTGGTAAAAGAAACAGTAGTGGGCCCCATGAAAGTGTTTGAAAGCCAGCAGGGCAGATATTAAATTTTAAAGCACCAAAATAATCTCCTTTGAATGAATCCATGTCCTGCATTCTGGGCACACTGGTGCTAGGGGTGATCCCTGAAACCTCCACCAGTCCTACCCCCATGGCTTTGTTGGCTGCATTCCATGTGGTTGATGTCATGGCTTGGAGTTCAATGCCTGTGGTTTTCTAGGCTGAGATTGCATGCTACTTGTGACTTTGCTATTCTGGGGTTTGGAGGGTGATAGCCTCCTTTCTAAAGCTCCATTAGGCAGTGCCCCAGTGGAGACTCTGTGTAGGAGCTCCAAACCCACATTTCCCTCTGTACTGCTTTAGTGGAGTCTCTACGGGGGCTATGCCCTTAAGGCAGTCTTCTCTCTAGGCACACAGGCTTTCCATTACATCCTCTGAAATCTAGGTGGAGCTTGTCAGGCCTCCATCACTCTTGAAATCTGTGGACCAGTGGACAGAACACCACATGGAAGCCATCAAGAATTATGGCTTGCAATCTTTGGATTGGTGGGTGGCCCGAAGAGTACCTGAGGCCTTTTGAGCTCTGGCTAAGGCCACGGTAGCCAGGATGTGAGGATTAACATGGACCCAAAAACCATTCTGTTTTCCTGGGACAATGGACTTTTGAAGAAAGAGGTTTGGACATACTTTTGATTTATCCCCTGAAAATGTTCTTTCTTTCTTTACCATATGACCAGGTTGCAAATTCTTCAAATTTTTACACTTTTATTCCCTTCTAATTCTAAGTTCTAAATTTAGATAATTTATTTGCTTCCATATCTAATAAAGAAGCAGCCGTGTAATTCTTGTACGTTTTTCAGCTTAGAAATTTTTTCTGCCAGATACCCTAGGTATTTTTAAGTCTAGCCTTCTGCAAAGTCTTGGAACAGGGGTTTAGAATCAGTTTGCTTTCCTGGGCTAACTCTTTCCTAAGAAAAGAATTGTCTTGTCACACATAAAATAAACTAACATTAGTAATAGCTTATGAGTTTTTAAAAATGATGAAAAAATCTCATGTTTTAAGAAAGTTTATGAATTTGTGTTTGGCTGCCTTCGAAGCCATCCTGGGCCACATGTGGCCTGTGGGCTGCAAGTTGGACAAGCTTGCTTTAGAGCATGGACAAAATGCATCCAAATTATTTGTTAAGAGACAGCAAGAGTTTGTTTTGATCCAGTTCTAGATTAAGTCCTCATGTGTATCTGGGACCTCCTCAGCATGACTTTCACTGTCTACATTTTTATCAGCATATTGGCCACAATCACTCAAATAGTCTTTAAAAAATTCCAAACTTCCCTTCATCTTCCTTTCTTCTTTGGAACCCTACAAACTGTTCCAACCTCTGCCTGTTACCCAGTTGTAAAGCTGCTTCCACATATTCACGTGTCTTTATAGAAACACCCCATTCCATGTACCAATTTTCTCTCTTAGCCTATTTTGTATTGCTATAAAGGAATAACTGAGACTGCTTTTTTTTTTATTATTTTAAGGTTTATTTGGCTTACAGTTGGCAGGCTGTACAAGAAGCATGGTGCCAGCATTTGCTTCTGGTAGGGGCTTCAGGATCCTCCATTTATGGCAAAAAAAAGGAAGGGGAGCAGGCATCACATAGTGAGAGAGGGACCAAGAGAAAGAGAGAAGAAGGTGCCAGGCTTATTTTAACAATCAGGTATAATGGAAACTAATAGAGCAAGAACTCACTCATCACCACTAGGATAGCACCAAGACATTAATGAGGGATCTACCTCCATGACTCAAACACTTCCCACTAGGTCACACCTAGAGGCCAACCTGGTTCCACTTTGGAGATCAAGGATGCTCTTTAATGGAAAAAAATAAATGTTAGGAGATGAAATAAAGTGTCTGAGATAGTCATGAAACCTGTGCACCTGCAGACTGAATACCACATGGAAGCCATCAAGGATTATGGCTTGCATTCTTTGAATTGGTGGCCTGAAGGGTACTTGGAGCCTTTTGAGCTCTAGCAGGAGCCACAGTAGCCAGGATTCAAGGAGTAAAATGCCCCCCTAAATTATCTTTAGTAAATTCTACTTCTCTATTTAATAATACTTAAGTAATATTTTCTAAATGCAATTATATTAGGTAAATAATTAATTTTGTTTTAGTTTGTTTATATGCTATAAACCTATCAGTCTTATAATTATAATTTTGATAGAATTATTGGATTGCATTTTATAATAAACTGTTGCTGAAAACCCACTTTTCTTTACTACTTACAAACTACACTTAATAAAGTTGAGTGAAACTAGCTGTAAAACTGTTAGTTAATACTAAGCTATGTGTTTGAGGGCAAAGTTGAAAGATGGTATGAGAAAGATTGAAAAAACAGAGGAATATTAGAGATTGCAATTCCACACATCTCAACAAAATGCAAAAGGTGATTTTCATTAAAAATGCTCTGGGTCAGGTAGGCTGTATAACTGTTTTCAAATAAGTTGTCTCTTCTCAGTATTACTAATATCTTATTTCATGTTGACTTTCACTCTTCAGGAGAAAAAAACTGAATTCTCTCTTGTTAAATCTTCTTGATTTACAACAGGAATGAAAGAACGGGGACATTTGGAACAGAAGAAGAATACCCTTTCCCTCAGCCCCCTGCCCAACTATGATGAAGGCACAAACAAAAAATGAACTTATCCCAAAAGCTCACAAATGGAATGGAATGACACCTGTTCGTTATTCATTAGTAAATTAGCAAAATAGCTACATAGAAATGTTACAACTATAGAGTAGTGGTTTAAAATACCACTATTTCTTGATGGATAAACTTGGTTTTGTATCTAAGCACCACTACTTTGCAATCGGCTACACTTGGAAAAATTAATCTTTCTTGATAATAGCACCTACCATGTATGTAGGTATTTGTAAGTCGTGTTAAAATAAAATTAAAAAACCTATGTGTAGCTCCTCACATGGAGTTTAGTATTTAATTCATTTTAATAACTTTTTATTGTTTTAAGCAAAAAACCAAAAAGACAAAAGGGGCAATGCTATTTTTTTAGAGAAAAAAGAGTAAAAAATATAGGAACACTGGAAAATATATAAAGTCTATTTAGGCTCTGCATTCCCCATCAAAGAGAATAATTTTAAAACTAGAAAGAACAAAATAAACCTTGAAAAGGATTTTGAAGCCAGTGAAAAATGAGACACTGATACGGTCTGGTTCTGTGTTCATACCCAAATTTCATTTTGAATTATAATCCAAATTGCAATCCCCATGTGTTGTGGAAGGGACTGCATGGGAGGTAATTAGATCATGGTGGCAGTTCCTCCGTGCTGTTCTTGTTATAGTGAGTGAGTTCTCATAAGATCTGATGGTTTTGTAAGGTTTCTCCCCTTTGCTCTGCACTCATTCTCTCTCCTGTCACCCTGTGAAGAAGTGCCTTCCTCCATGACTGTAAGTTTCCTGAGGCTTCCCCAGCCATGTGTAACTGTGATCAATTAACCTCTTTTCTTTATAAATTACCCAGTCTCATTTATTTCTTTATAGCAGCATGAGAATGGACTAATATGGAAGGTAATATGTGAATCAATCACTTTTTGAGAAGCCATTCTCTCTCTTTGCCTCACTTAAGGTCTCATCATCTCTCATTTGAATTATTGATTGGTGCAATAACCCCCCACCTCTAGTTTCTCTCTGGCTCCAATGTTCCATCTATTCCGCCAACAATCTCCAAAAGAGAAATTCCACAGATCATCATACAACTCTCTATTTAAAACCTTTAATGTCTTTGTACCTATAGAATAGATTTGGAATGGTAATTACGGCTGTTGTCAAAATGCAGCCACATTTCTCTCCACCCTACTTCTGTCAAGTATTCATTGTAGTTACATGAAATTGTGCACTGTTACTGTAATAACATGTTTTCTTTTTAACTCTTTATGTCTTGACCCAGGTCACTTTTTCTGGTTCCTATTATAACTGATAAAAAATTCAGTTTTTCTTGAAAATTCAGTTTAAATGTTACATTTTTAAAGCCTTTCTCAAATATTCAAAGCTTAATTTAATCTTGTTTATCTCCCAGTTTCTTCTGTATATAGTTTTATTATGAAACATACTTTTTCAAGTCTATATCTTTTATAATATTCTGAGTTCCTCAAGGACAGAGACCATGTCTGGTATTGATTGTTGAAATATCAGTGTTTTAGTATAATGTCTGGGATACTTTATTAAGGACTGTTGATTGAATGACTAAATTAATAAATGAGTGTGTTAAATCTTAGAACATTTCTAGAGCATATTTTAAGCAATATGTAAAGTTCACATTTTAGGAATCAGTAAAAATTTCCTTAAAACAAGTATATGAAAATAAGCTTTTTCCTTTGTATATTTACAGTGTGTTTATAGCAGAATCTCATTGTTGTCTCCCTAAATCCATTCTGTTTATTTTTTAGTAATAGAACATCTAGTTTTTATTGGACACATGAGCACAGAGAATAAATGAATGCATTTTCTTATTTCTTTTGCAGCAAGATGTGGCCACATGACTAGCTTTTGGACAGTGAGACATAAGCAGAAGTGTCATGTAGCAGCTGCCAGCATAGTTTCCGAAAATAAATTTGTATAGTACATTCTTCTATATCTTTCCTCTTTTCTGATGCATGAAATGTGGATGTAATAATTGGAATTGGAACAGTCATCATAAATAATGAATTGGTTTCAAGATTGGAGGCTATGATGATGAAGAAACAAGTTAGGACAAATCTAGAATATTGAGAACTGTGTAGAACAGAGCATTCATACTGTTTGGACTGCCTATCTGGAACTCTTAATTGACATCTAAATTTCTATTTTTGAAGCTCTACTTTGGTTCTCTGTTATGTTTATTGTAAATTAGGTAGAAGAATTCAGAAAGTAACTCATTATAAGTATGTATCTTACAATATGTGAATTGTACAGACATTAACTAACTCAATTGATGTCACAGAGATAATGTGTAGTGAGATACAGAAAAGCACTTGGATCTCTAGCCTTCTAGTTTGTGACATCATGTTCCTATATAACTTCCATAAACCTTTGTGTCTTTGTTTGTGTGGCATAAAAAGGCTATCCTAGAAGGTGGTCATCTATTAGATGATACATTTTGAAGGTTTAAAGACCCAATAAATGTCCACTGCTTTCCTCACCAGAACCACCTCTGCTACTTTTGTGAGAACAGAGAAATATTACAGATAACCTTTATCAGAATTCCAGTAAAGCACTTGGTAAATTTCCTTGGATATGACATGGTTGTAGATAAGATGGAGAATTCTGAAGTGATAGAACAGCTCAATAAATGCATAGCTACCCCCAAAGGTGTTGTTTAATAAATGATTGTCACCTTGGAGGGAGGTGTCTTGTGACATGTCATAAGAGCCTCTATTTAGCCTTAGAAATTTTCAACTGTGACTTGGATGAAAGAACATTTATCAAATTTGTAACTTATGCAGTACTGGCAAGGGAAACTAATATTATAGTGATCGAATCAAGGTTCAAGAGTTTTACCCAATAGTCTTAACTTGAAATCCTAAATTAAGAAGAATCTTAACAAATAATCTTCAATTTATACAATTACAATAGAAAGATAAATTCCAGAAGTACAGGACTAGAATACTTGGATAAACAGAAACTCAGAATGAGTTTACTTTAAAGCTTAATGTGAGCCAATAGTATTAAGAAAAAGTTGGAATAATTTGTTTTTTTTACAAAAATCTAGATTAGTGCTTCTCAAAGTGTATTCTGCAGACAATTGAGGTCAGAATTCTTTGGAATATTTCTTAAGTATTTAGGTTTAGAGTTTCCAGTCTGCATATACCAATATCTAAGCAAAAATATTACAATAAGTGTCTCCAATTGTTTTGGGAAGTAGAAGTTTAAATCTTGGAAGTCATTTGTTTAGATGAGTCCAACTTTTAAAATATTCTATTCCATCCTGAAAACTGCACTTTAAGAGAGACATTTCACCCTGAGACCATACAAAATTAGACCTTAATTTAGCAAAGGATTAAGACACTCTGTCTTATAAGGGAATAAATGAGAAATTTAGAATATTTATACTGTGAAATAGAAGACTAACAAGGCTCATAGTAAGTCTTCAAATATTGGGAGGGTTTTCATTTAGTAGGAGAAGGTAGAACTGAAATCATGGAGTAAAAGCTACAGTGTCACATAAGGAAAAACTGTGATTTAATCAGATCAAATACATGCAAATTCAAGGCTATCATTTTCCTGAAATTATTTAGGCAGAAATTAGAAGACCACACTTTGAGTACTTCTCATTTTAGAAGGGTTTTATTAAATGATATCTAGTGTTTCTCCCATTTTGAAGAATCTCCATGCTTTCTTTTAGCTTTTTGGTTCTTCCAATCATTCATTGATAGATAACCCAGGATTTCTATGCTAATACTTAAAAGCAAAACAAAACTATTATTTCTAGTTGGCAGATAAATTAATTAAAATTGACTTAAAGAAACAGACTGCAATCTTCTCAGCTTACTCTAGAAAATGTAAGATGATCACTAAATCCAAAGTACATTTCCAATAAAAAGGTAAATACACTGTGTTTTTAAAAATTAATGAAATTGCTAAATTGATATTTTAATTTATTGATATGAAGAATATGATATATGTCATATTTTGATGTGGAGTAGATTTATATTATAAAAATAATGGTCTGTGTACAGTAAACATATTTTTTTACGTATCCTTAAAACTCTCCTAAAATCTCAATGACAAGATATAACACCGTATATCTAGTTTTGGAGAAAAATACTATGTTAGTGCTATTTAAAGGCTGTTCATAGATAGATCCATTGCTAAGGAGTTACAGACCACATGCTGTTTAGCTCTACATGTAATGAAAATTAACACTGGGTCAAGCATATTTCACAAAGAAGGGTTTTATTTCAGGGCTTGTGCTCAAGCACAAGGAAGACAGCAAAGGTACAAGGATCCTCTGGCTGAATCCCTGAAAAAGTCCTTAGGAAGTTTTTATTAAGCAAAGTGTAGGAATTTACATTACAGCTCAGGTAAGATGGCTTGGCTAGTGGAGAGGGTATGGTGGTCAGCATATCTGGTTGTGATGACTATCCTGACTAATAGGCCACCTGATTGATGGCAGCAAGGTTGTAAATCAGTTGTTCAGCATTCCTTCCCCATGTGGGACACTCTGGAACGTTTATTTGCTATTTAGGTTTACTGAGGCCAGTTCCTGGAATTTTTTAAGTGAAAGCATTGTTAAACATTACAGTTTAACCATGGGTTATCAGTGAGATAGTGGGTTGAGTTTTGTGATCAGTGGGAATGTATGAAAGAATGCTCTAGTAGGGGTGAGCTGAAGCCAAATGCCGTCCCTACTCTGTCTCAAATACATTTGGTCAGCATTTGCAAAGAAATTCTACAGAGTGAGCATTGGTGCTGAAAAGAGATATGGCGTGTCCAATTCCACAAGGGGTGAAGTCATTGATTTGTGTAACCTCTTTCCTGTATCTTCAGAACTGACTGAGCTAGCAAGAAATGCAGAGTTTATCTCACTATATCTTCATATGTTTTTAACTTATTGTCCTTGGAATAATTAATTGAGCTCTAGGGCCAAATTTGTATTAACATTATTTTAAAAATCAATTTAGTTCTTAAAGAATTAAATTTTAACAAAACTCATAAGCTACTAATTTTTTACCCTCTTTATGATATAAGGGAGATTATATTTGCAGATAATAAATCCCAAAGTGATTTAATACTATTTGCTGTCAATTTATTATATTAAGCATTCGGCAAACAGCTATAAAATATATATTTTTAATTCACAATTAACTTCTATTGTGAACAGAACATGTATATTGCAAAAGTGTTCTAAAAATACAGATGCTTAGCTCCTGCATTCATAGTGTTTGGGAAGAGAAAACAAAAGAGCAAAATAAATTAGACAAAAGTATAGATTATTAAGCATGAGTTAATATTTTGAAAACACATTGTTCAGGAGTAAGAAAGTGGTAATGATGATAAGCACTGGTATAGCTTTAAATCAGATTACAGTTTCTAGGAGGTAGAGGAAGACATATTCCAGAAACTTGAAATGAAGCAAATAAAATTAGGAAATGAAAGTATAAAAAATACTACATAAGGATTAGAGCACAGAGGTGTGAATATTTACCCTTTGGAAACAGAATGACTTCCCCAGCTGGAAGAGTCGTTGTACAGGTTTATGTCTTAACATATCTAAAGAAAGATTAGACTGTATCATTTAAGAGAAGTGCTGCTTGGCCTGAGAGACAAAAAAAAGGGGTGTCTCAGAGGCAAATGTGGCTGACAGGTATACAGACCCTCTCTGCAAGTGGAAGGGGATGGGATCAAAAGGATGATCTCTTTAGAGGCAGGCACATGGATGTCTCAGGTCTAGAGTGGGGCATGTGGATTTTCTTAGCTTACAATTTTAATCAATTTACTAACTTTTTTAAATTTGCATTTTTATTATATGGACATATATATCCACAAGGGCACATGTCCATATTCCTTAAAAAAAGCAGTTGTCTTTAACCTGCCTTCCTCCCAGCCTGGCCTGCCTTCAGCAGCCTTCGGCAAGTTCTCCCTCTGCACTCACCTTCATTACACTTTCTTAGCTGGTTCCTTTTAGCATTAACATCCACAGTAGTTTATATTGCTATTTCTTATTTACGGATGAGGTTGACTTAGTTCTACTATGCCTAATATTGACACATATATTTGCCTCTCCCATACTCCAATACAGTTGTACTATAATTTTGTAGTTATCACTATTCAGTTATTATGATATGAAAATGTCAACAGATGAATGATCTAACAAAAATAACAAATTCTTCTTTGCCATTTATTCTGTGCAAGACAGCAAGTTTATATCCTTTCTTCTACATTCCTATTTTTTGGAGTTCAAAATTTATCTCACACCCTTTTTCTAATTAGTCAACTATTTTATCTTTCACAATTCATCTACCAATTACGTTTCCTTCTAGCACATTAAAAACAAACAAACAACAACAACAAACCAAACAAATTCGCTAACCAATTTTCTCTCTTTCTCGGATATCACTCCTGAAGTCTTTCTTCCAGTTGTTCCAATCTGATTGTTGTCTGGGTCCAAAATAACATTATCCTGGCAGCTACATTCATCGGCATCCCATGGATTCCCTTCAAGGCTCTTCTTGGTAGCATCCCTCTTATGGTGGGGAGGGTGAGAGATGGAAGAGAATTTTTTTTTCTTGGCTGAATTCATTTTGCCAGAGCACATCTTCAAGTCGCTTTCTGAGAAGTAATTTAATAAATGATTGTTTGATCTCTTGACTATCTGAACATATTTTTATCCCATTTTCAAACTTAACAGCTTAATAATGGCTAGAATTCTAGGATGAAATGTAGTTTTTCTCTCAAGTTTGATGGTGATGCTCTATTGTCTTCTAACTTCCAGCGTTGCCATTGAGAAGTCTAAAGCCATTCTGATTTCTGAAACTTGTAGCTTTTCCTCCTTCCCTTTCTCTCTCTCCCCGCTTTCTCTCTTTCTTTTTGAACATAGTTTTCTTAAACCCCATTAAGTGCTTTGATGTGTATCTTTCTTTACCTATTGGGTTTAACAGCAAATTATACCTCTACATCTGAAAGTTCAGTTATTTGGATTCTTTGATATTTTTATTATTTATTTGACAGTTTCTTTCTCTTTGTTTCTTCTGCTTTTATTTTTAATTCATATTGTTTTACTGTTAAACCTCTTGCTAATCTTATCCTTTCTTTTCTAATTTATATTTTAATCTATATTTCCTCTTGTAAAAATTTTTTATATTTACTATTATATATCTAATATCTTAAAATTCTCTTTTGCTGTCTTAATGGTTGTCTGTTTCTTAATGTTTGTCTGCCTTCTGTGCTTTTTCAGAGTGGAAACATCTTCTATTTTGTCCCCAGAATATCAGGTAAAGCCTTTGGAGTCTTCTTATCCCCTCTTCCCTCCTTGATTTTTCTGACCTTTACTGTTTGTTTTGGTCTCTTTCACATCAAATGATTTTCCGAAATGATTACTGATTTTTCCTTGTATGTTTATGTTTAAGACAAACACACAGAATCTTTTATTGGAAATGCTGTGTTTCAGGGCAAAGAAAACTTGTCAAGTAGGATCCGTGGTACAGTAATGTGATAGTTAATTTCTGCCAGTCTTTGGCTATAATGCTGCTCCTGACTTCTGACTTGGACTTGGACCGAACCACAACTTTGGCTCTCTTGTGTCTCCAGGTTGCTGATTGAAGATCTCGGGACTTCTCAGCCTTCATAATCATGTGAGTTCACTCCTTGTATTATCTCTTTCTCTTTCTGTCATTTTATCACTAATGCAGGTGACCTAGTGGAACCCCCCAAATTCTGAGTAGATCCATATAACTCAAAGTTTGTACTTATTTCATCTTAAAACAATTTTTCTTAATAATGAAATCATCTGTCTCTTATGTGGAAAATAAACACCACTGAGGGAAAGGGTTGGATGTAGCTGGTTTTTCACATGGTACCTTCTGTTGTCCCCTGTGCCAGGCCTCCATCCCCATCATCCACTCCTTTCTGATTAACGTCACCAAAAAGGGAATCCTGAAAACTAATAGCTATTTATGTAAACTTTAAATTGCCACATTTCTACCCTTACTGCTACTTCTTCTTTCAGAGTCTGAGGACTTTCCAATTCATTTTATTTTTTCTGGATTCTAAAGGAGATCAGCTTGTTTTTTGGTTTCTGTGTCGCTTGAGTTCCCACTTTATCAGAGCAGGCACATTAGTTACCATTTGTCTATTGGTATTACTTTTCTCAAGTTTTTCTTTGTCTTTGTTAGTTTTGCCTCCTTTTTGTAACCTACCTGGTCTTAAAAACTAAAAGGTGTAAATCAGTCTTTAAAATATACATCAGAGGACGTTCTACATATTTTTATTTCAAGAATGGCAAACTTAACTCCTCAAAAACATAATTTAAAGAAAAAACAAAAAATGATGCTGCTTTTTAAATACAAAGTGAGAGCCATTGACATCAACTGTGCTTGCCTCAATAATGGTATAATCAGGATTGGACAGAGCCAAATGTTAGTTTGTGCAATTTTTTTTTTGTAATTTTTTTTTTAATAATCATTAAAGGCAAGAGACTAATGATTTTTCTGATCATTCTTCATGTGAAAAGTAAACACATTCCAATAGAAATCAAGGGCTCCTTGGTTTCCAAGCAGTTCTTTCTTTACGGTAGAAAATACATTGTCTGAGGAGACCAACCTAACAGTTTCAGAAGTTATCGTCATCACTATAAACTAATTATTTCTGTATTTTATGATGAGTCCTATGAGTTTTTAATGTAAGCCTACACCTAAAAAGCAGATGCATTCTTGATGTGCTGACAAACCAAGTTCTGAGTAAGCAAAGTTTAAGGGCAGACTGTGAACCAACACGATTTCAGTGAGGTAAACGTGGTACTGAGTCTTCCTGGGAGGCAGCCAGTTAGCATTCCCAGGCCAGCATACTCCCTAGCCTTGTCTGGTGGCCAATACTCATTTCTTAAAAGAATTCTTCAGCTGTAGTTTTTTGAGAGTCAACTATGTGCTAAGAACTCTGTTAGAGTTCTTACAGTAAAGTACACTTTGTGTACATTGATTTGAATCTCACAAATATGGAAGAAATTTTGTAGACTACAAATTGAAGTCTTCCAATTATTAACTAATAACTAGGTATATATTAAGAGGTCTGATTCTACAGCCCATGGTCTTTCTACTTGGAGAGTTATTCCAAATTATTTCTTATTTGTCATTAATATAATAATTTAAAATTATTCAGTATTTTTATGTTACTAAGTAAGCGATATGTTTTATGTTCGATAATTTATGTAGAAGGAGATTAGACTAGATCTTTAGATTACTAGATTTATAATATGATTTTGGGGTTGAGAAAATGTAGACTAGAATACAGTGTTTGGAATTCATTCTATTTACCTACAAATCATGTACTATCTTTGGTTTTTAATGAAATATGTGATTAATCATGTAGTCACGTAGGGGTCTCTGATGATTCTGTCACAGACATGTTATTTCCAATTGCTTCTTTTACTAAGATATGGGAATCATTCTACGTTTTGGGAAAAAAAAAAACAAACCCTCTAAGGTCGTCTCCAGCCTGGTCTGCCTAGTTAAACCAAGGAGCTATTTTTTTTGGGGGGGATTTCTTTAAGAGGAACTCTCTGCTTCTGTTTCCCAAAATCTGCTTGGGATTTGCCATCTCCCTAGATACCATCTAAAGGAGCTTGATGTCATTCCCTTTTCTCAGGGATCATTAGGGTCTGTAAAATCACTTTGAAGCCTTAAGCTCCCTCCAACTAAAATAAGTTTAACATTGGCAATAAGAGATAAGTTACTCTTATTCAAAATTCTTCCCCCCAAAAAATTTGTCTAAGTTATATACTATTTATTTTCCCATGTGAGACAACATTTGAAAGTAGAAGTCCAGAATAAAATTTATTTTCTGTCATGTGATACTGAATATAGTAGTCACTGACTGCTTTAATGGTGTTAAAAAGATAGTAGAGAGAATATAATGCTGGACAATTTTAAGTTAATATTTTAAAAATATTCCTATTAGCTCAGAAAGTAAACAAAAGTGTTAGCGACTCTTTTTTTTTGTAAGACCATGTTGTCTTATATTTTTCTATCATTTAAGAAAAGTTAGTTACTTTAAAACACTATTATCTATGGTAAAAATATTATTACTGTAGTAGAGCACTAACTTCCAAATTTACTTGTTTTGGTGGAGTGGGGAATGCACACTTACTACAGGATTTTATAAAAGAGGTAGAGAAGAAATTATTATTTCTTTCTTTTTGACAGTTATATATTTTAAGAAGAAAAATATGTTGTATTAGACAAGATTCTTAAACATAAAACTGTTTCTGATTCATTAAATTACTTATATCCTTGTTACATTTTTGTTGAAGTGGCTAACTGGTTCACCGATGCCTTCTGTTCAATGAACCCTTCATTCTGGGTGACCATAGATAATAAATTATTATTTATTATTAGATAATATATTATTCAAATTTTTACCCTTGTGTGGCTGCAAAAAATAATCCTTTCCATGATCATGTGTACTTTTATTGTCTTCTTAGATAATTGGGATATATAATAATTCTCATATTCTCTTCATTTTCCTGACGGTTTTTGACAGAAGGTATAGATAAGATTTACCAGGATCCATAACCTAAGAAGGAGTTAAAAGTGCAAGGAATATATTGGGAATAGTGCCTGTGAATGGTAAAAGGGAAAGGGATAGACTAGCAAACTCTTCAGACCATGGTAAAGATTTGATAGCTATGAAAAGATTGAAGGAAGAAGGAGTAAGAAGCTAGACCTTCAGACTTGGTGTGGCTCTGAAAATGTCTCGTAGCATTACAGGAAGCCCAAGCTCCAATATTGTCTATAGACAAGTCTCACATTGGGTATACGTGGGCAAGCCATGGCACACTTGCCATGCTCTATTGACTATTGGCTGAGAAATGTGCAGCAAAAGAGAGGCGTTGGAACAAATGTTGCAGTGTGTCTCAGCTGGGTGCCTCAATTGCAGCTGGTTGGAAAGTACCTTCCTGGAAGAGTTATCCTAGTGGTGCACCTTCCTGGCTCCCATGCAGAACATTCTGGGTCTTAGTAGTTCATGAACTAATAACCTTAATCTCAAGCATCAGAAATGGACACTAGTAGGCTTTTAAAACAATTCTTATTTTTAATTTTTGTAGGTACATATGTTTATATATTTATGGATACATGAGATTTTGATACAGGCATTCAATGTGCAATAATCTTATCATGGAAAATGGGGTATCCATACCCTCAAACATTTATCCCTTGTGTTATAAAAAATCTTATTGTACTCTTTTAGTTATTTTAAAAGGTACAATTAAATTATTTATTATAGTCATCCTGTTGTGCTGCAAAATATTAGGTATTGTTCATTCTTTCAAACTATTTTTTGAATCTGAAAAGAACTTCCACCTACCCCTTCCCCGAACCACCACTACCCTTCCCAGCCTCTGATAACCATCCTTCTACTCTCTCTCTATGTGTTCAGTTGTTTTGATTTTCACATCCCTTAAATAAGTGAGAGCATGGGATTATGGTCTTTCCATGACCAGCTTATTTCACTTAACACAATGACCTCCATTTCCGTTCATGTTGTTGCAAATGACAGGATCTCATCCTTTTTAAAAAATGAATTATACTCCATTGTGTAGAAGTACCACATTTTTTTAATCCATTCATCTTTTGATGAACATTTAGGTTTGCTCCAAATCTTGGCTATTGTGAACAGTGCTGCAAAAAACATGGGAGTGCAGAAATCTCTTCAATATACTGATTTCCTTTTTCTTGGATATATACCCAACAGTGGGATTCCTGGATCAAACGGTAGCTTTATTATTAATTTTTTTTGAGTAATCTCCAAACCATTTTCCATAATGTTTGTACTAATTTATATTCCCACCAACAGTGTACAAGGGTTCCCTTTTCTTCATATCCTTACCAGCATTTGTTATTACCTGTCTTTTGAATATAAGCTTATTTTGTGACCTAACATGTGGTCTATTCTTCGGAATGATTCATGTGCTGAGATTAATATGTATTTTGCAGCCTTTGGAGGAATTGTTCTATAAATATCTCTTAGGTTCATTTCTTCTATAGTGCAGATTAAGTCTGATGTTTCTCTGTTAAATTTATGTTTGGGAGATCTCTCCAATACTGAAACTGGGGTGTAGAAATCTCCAGCTATATTATAGTAAGGTCTATATCTCTCTTTAGATCCAATAATGTTTGCTTTATATATCTGGGTGCTCTAGTGTTGGGTGCATATATGGTTATAATCATATGTCCTCTAGGTTGATTACGTTTTTCCTTATATAGTGATCTTCTTTGTCTCTTAGAGTTTCCCTCTTGTATAATTTTTTTCTGATATGAGTATAGCTATTCCTCCTCTTTTATGGTGTTTGTTTTCATTGAATATCTTTTTCCGTCCCTTTATTTACAGTCTATGTGTATTTTTATAGGTGAATTATTTTTCTTGTAGATCAATTGGTTTTGTTTTTTCATTTATTCAGTGAGTCTTATGTCCTTGATTAGAGAGTTTAGTCCATTTCACTCAATATTATTATGACTAAGTAGAAACTTACTCTTGCCATTTTGTTTTATGGTCTTTTCTTCCTTCTCTCCTTTCTTCCTGTCTTCCTTTTAGTGAAAGGTATTTTCTCCGGTGGTAAGACTCAATTTCTTCTTTTTTATTTTTTTGCGTATCTGTTGTACATTTTTCAAATTGTGGTTACTATAAGGCTTGCAAATATTATCTTATAACCCACTACTTTAAACTAATGATAACTTAACACTGATTTTATAAACAAACATGCAAAAACAAAATTAATAAACACTCTACACTTTAACTTCATTCCCCACTTTTTCACTTTTGTTGTTTCTCCTTATGTCTTATTGTACTGCCTTGAAAAATTGTTGTAGTTATTTTTATTGGTTCATCATCTTTCTACTTAAAATAAGATTAGTTTATACACCACAATTACAGTGTTGTATTGTTCTGTGTTTTCCTATGTGTTTACTATTACCAGTGAATTTTGCACTTTCAGATGATTTATTCTTGCTTATTAGTATTCTTTTCTTTCACACTGAAAAACTTCTTTTAGCATTTTTTTGTAGGACACGTCTGGTGTTGATGAAATCCCTAAGCTTTTCTTTGTCTGGGAAGGCCTTTATTTCTCCTTTGTGCTTGAAGAACAGTTTTGCTGGATATACTATTTTAGGGTAAAAGGTTTTTTTTTTTCCCTTCACCATTTTAAATATGTCATTTCACTCTCTCCTAGCCCATAAGGTTTCCAGTGAAAAATCTGCCGCCAGACATATTGGGGCTTCATTGTATGTTATTTGTTACTTTTCTCTTGCTGCTTTTAGGATTCTTGACTTTTGGGAGTCTGAGTATTAGATGCCTTGTGGTAGTCTTCTTTGGGTTAAATCTACTTGGTGTTTTATAATCTTCTTGTGCTTGAATGCTGACATCTTTCTCTAAGTTTGGGAAGTTATCTGATATTATTATCCCTTTGAATACATTTTCTACCCCTCTCTGTTTTTCTACTTCCTCTTTAATGCCAATAACTCTTAGATTTGCCCTTTTGAGCCTATTTTCTAGATCTCGTAGGCATGCTTTCTTACTTTTTTCTTTTGTGTTCTCTGACTGTGCATTTTTAACTAGCCTGTCTTCAAGTTTATTCTATTTCCTCCTTGATCAATTTTGCTATTAAGTGACTCTGATGTATTCTTCAATATATTTCAATTGCATTTTTCAACTCTAAAATTTCTATTTGATTCTTTTTAATTAGATCAATCTCTTTGTTACTTATATCTAATAGAACTATGAATTCCTTCTCTGTGTTATCTTAAATTGTTTTGTTACCTCAACACGGCTATTTTAAATTCTCTGTCTAAAAGGTCACATCTCTTTGTTTCTCTAGGATTTGTCCTTGGTTCTTTATTTAGTTCATTTGGGGAGTTCATGTTTTCCTGGATGATCTGGTTGCTGGTAGTAGATATTCATCTGTGTCTGGGCCTTGATGAGCTAAGTATTTATTGTAGTCTTAGCAGTCTAGGATTTTTGTGCCAGTCCTTATTGAGAATGCTTTCGAAGTATTTGAAGGGACTTCGGCTTCAAGTCCAATATTGTTTTTGTTTTTGCAGAATCATAGGGGTATAACTTTGGTGGTCTTTAGTAATATCTGGAAGAATTCTGTGGACTACCAGGCAGAAACTCTTGTTCTTTTCCTTTACTTTCTCCCAAGTAAATTGAGTCTGTCTCTGTGCTAAGCCGCCAGGAAATGGGGGTGTAGTAATGTAATCACCCATGGGGCCACCACCCCTGGGAATGCACTATGTCAGACCTGCAGCTAGCACAGCCCTAGATCTTGCCCAAGGCCTGCTATAACTACTACCTGGCTACCACCTATGTTCACTCTAGGCTCTAGAGTGGCTCTATAATCAGCAGATGGCAGGGCCAGGTAGATCTGTTCTCCTCCCTTCAGGGCAGCAAATTTCCCCAGGCACTGGACACATCCAGAGATGCTTTCTGAGAGCCAGTAATTGGAGCCAAAAACCTTACGAATTTGCCTGATATTCTATTCTATTGTGACTAAGCTGGCACTCAAACCACAATATAAAGTCTTGTCTTGCTCTTTCCTATCCATAGGCAGAAGAGCCTCTCCCTGTGGGCACCACCACCACGGGCTTACAGGGGGTTCTGCCAAGTCATTGGCAATGTTTACTTAAAACTGAAGGGCCCTACAGTCAGCTTGTGTTGAATACTGCCACTCTTGGGGCTCATTGTGCATAGCAGTGGGCTCCCTTCTTACCCAGAGAAGGTACAGAAATGCTGTACAACAGCCTAGGTCTGGATTCAGTGACCCCAAGACTGGCTAGTTACTCTACCTCATTATGGATGAGCTGTTACCTAAGGGTGCAAACAGAGTCCCCATTACTTTTCCCTCTGCTTTTCTCAAACAGAGTCTTTCATCATAGCCATCACAACTGGGAGTGTACTGGGTCACATCTGCATTAAGCACGCCTCAGAGCCGAATGCCCATGGCATGCTACTCGAGTATTGCTGCTAGTTATTCAGAGCCAAGAGATCCTTAGTAAATAGATGATGAATCCTGCTAGGACTGGGTGCTTCCTTCAAGGCGGTGGGTTCGTTTTGTCCCAGGTTATGTCTAGAAATGCCTGGAAGTGATGACCTGGAATGGTGGCCTCACAACTTTCCCAGTGCTGTATTCTACTGTGGCTGAGCTGGTATACAAGATGCAAGACAAAGTCCTCTGTACTCTTCACTCTCCACTCCTTTCACAGAAGGATGGAACCATTTTTGTTGCTGTAAGCTGCACTGCCTGGGCTTGTGGGAGGGATGGCATAAGCACTTCTTTAGCTGCCCTGGCTGCTGTCTCCCTAGGTCACTTGCCAGCCTCATCCTCTAGCTCTGAGTTCAGCCCAGCACTAGGAGTTGCCTAGGAATTGCAGTCCTTGTGTCCCTTTAAAGCTCACCTAAGACCCAGAGCACTTTAGTCCATAGTGGCAAGACTTGCCAAGAAACTTGAATACTGACCGATAAGTGGATGATTCCCCTTTACCTAGGTCTGGTCCAAATGCTTCCTCTATGTATGGTCACTGGCTGAGCTCAGCAAGGCTTTATTTTTTATTATGACAAGGTTGCATTGAGTTCAATGTAAAGTCCCCCAGCCTCTATGCCCTTCCTTCTCCAAAGGCGTAGACTGTCCACACCATGTGGCCACTGCAAGTGAATAAAGAGGGGCAGCATCTGTGATTCGAGACTGTCTGCTCTGCCCTCTTCCATGCCTCTTTTCACAATATGAAGTTAAAACCAGGTCCTGTGATTACTTATCTGATTTTTGGTTCTTGGGATGATGGTTTTTCGTGTGTGTGCAGATAGTTGTTAAAATTCGGTGTTTTTGTTGGGATTATTTATGTTACAAGTTTCCGTTATATCATCTTGCTCCAAGGGTTTCTCTGTAAGTTTTTGTTAAGAGAAACCTACTGAAAAGTTATCAGGTTATCACAGAACTACTTAAAGATTGGGAGAACAGGTTCAGAAAATGAATTAGAAAAAAAGAGAAGTTGGGCAGTTGGTATTTCAAACACAGACTTGATTAGGGAGGAAAAAGAAGCCATTAATAGAGAAGCAATGGTGACTTAAGCCAGAACCTGTTTAAAAATGCTCCAGAGCCTGGATGTTCCAGTCAGAAACCATTTAGCAAAACAGAGCCTATGTGAGACAGTTTAATAAAGGGTTCCTCTGTTTGCATACAAGGAACTTATTACAAAGGCATTAGAAGATCCTGAAAGCCACCCAGGGTTTCAGTGAGACAACCAGGGGTTAGTCATTACCACTTTTAAGGCAGGAGGGGAAGATGAAGGAAGTGGCTATTGCACTCTAAGAACTTGGGCTGCCTGGCAGGGGGTGACACAACAGCAATCAATCTACTAATGTGGATTCCATAGGAAGTGGAAAAAGGGAAAGGGACAAATTTTCTGTTTTATTCTTTCCTCCTGCCTGCCAGTCTTCCTCCAGGGCTTCCCTTGCTTGACCCTAAATGGAAGCCGGTTGTTAGGGGATCCTAAAAGACATAATTTTAAAGGATCAGGGAAAGGAACACAACTAGGAGCAAATGAATAAAAATCTGGAACTTAGAGTGTTGCTCTCTTCCTACGTGTGGTAATTGTGAGCCCGGTAAATAAGCAGTGGAGTGGCAGGAGACAGCCACACTAACTTTCTGACTGAGTCATTTCGAACACCTTAAGATTAATGGGTTCCTCTGTGGCGAAGTTCTTAGCAAATGTTCATGTGGCACAGAATAATTCCTACAGTTTGAACCTATTCCTGAGTTGTACATCTTCTCTAAAGCTTCTAGCTCCCCCAAATTCCAGAAAAGTCCAGAAAATCTATTAGACATTGACTCGAAATTAGTGTATATTTTTTACTTTACACTATCTCTTCATCATATGAAAGAGACAGCAAAAAATACTAGTAAAACTTTATTCTAGTATGAAAATATCAATTTATGTCTGCCCTTTTCTACTCTACTGATTTCTACAGTTTCACATCTGGAATAGCAGCTGCAATCAGAAACTCCACCTAATTAGGCTTACAATAATTCAGTCATTCTCAAAGACCCATCTGTCTTTGAAACTGGTCAAATCAGAGAGTTAAATGGGCTGTCATATAAATCATTACTCTGCATCTTCAGAGTCTTTCATAGTGGTACTTATCTCTCTGACTTTTCTAGTGATACAGTATTGCTTCTTATTTATAGTTTTCTTAGAGAAGATGAGCTATATAGTAACTTGGCTCCTCCTTTTATAACTTTTACCCAAGGTTCTGCCAACTGCTTGTATTATTTTCAGAAACCATACACTCTAGAAGTGGGGATGCCAAAAACAGACCAAAATTGCAGTTTTATTTAAGCCTCCATGATTTCTTACTTATTTGCTAAGAATTAGTATCAAGTTCAGAGCCAGTTCCCAGTAGTAAATTTGACAAGTTCTTCTGGGGAAGGCCAGGAGTTATATTCTTAGTATTTATTTCTGATTTCATTATAGGATCTTTCCTCCTAAGTGCCTGACATCCTCTTAATTCAAGGGTACCAGGTCTGCTAAGGAATTTAGTTCTGGAGTTTTATTGAGAAGTTATGACTCTCCACTGTAGTGCATCACTTCAGAATTCTGCACATCCAATTTGGAATTTTTTTTAGCTATATAAATATAATATATAAACCCATACAAATACAGTATGATCCTTCCTAGTACACATTCTATATCAATGCTGTTGTCAAAGTGCTTGCCATAAAGATCACTGGGGGATAAAGGATGGTAATAATTGTGATGTTCTGCCGCCTGAAGTGGTTATTCATACAAATCTGCTCCCCGTATTTATGTCACTCTTTTGACTCACCTACATGGTAACTTTCTGGCCACTAAAATCAGGGATTCCATTTCACCTGCAGCATTGAAGCATCTCTAACAATCTAGCCCAATGAAATCACATATTTATTTAAATAATTTCAAAGCTACTGGTGCTCCCAGAAACAATGCATTTCTCAAGGTCTGTCTTCAGACAAGCATGTCTTCTGGGAAATATTAGGAGGTGAGTGGGGGAGCCATAACCAACAAATCCACTTGAATATTCTGTTCTACAAAATAATTAGATGCCTTTGTCTAAATTATATCAAGTTGTTTTTCTGGCATCACAACTCTATTTGGCAAAGGCTGTACTTTGGTAAACATTTCAGTTACCCAACTGAGAAAGCCAATAAAACCATTCTCAAATGTTCAGAGTCACACATTGATCCTGAGATCTGTAGTAAGTGCACATATATTAAAATTATATAACGTTAATTTATAATCAAACGTTATTCTCCACTCTTTCTAGTTCCTTTAAATTAATTTTCCTTCTGGTTACTCAAATCTTTGCTAATATAAATTAGCACAGGTAATAAAAAATTGGCATATGCCCCTTAGTTTCCCTGGACTGACATTTTAACTTCCTTCTTACCATTTGGGAGCAGGCTATGACATGACTCTGGCTGTGGGTCTGGAGATAATGGGGAGGGCAAGGATGGAGTATGGAGAGAACTGGCTTCCTTTTTTATGGTGACAGTGTCTTCTGCATGAAAGAATACACTTAGGGCAAATGGGAGACAAGACTATTTTGGCCAATTCTGTTTGTGGGTTCAGGGTGTGCTGAATTTTCTGAATCCCCCCAAAAATGTCTATCCCAGTTCTGGATTCCTCTTTCCTTGTCTACGCCATAGACTTCATATAACAATCCTGAAGCAGCTATGAATTCACCTGATGTCAAACTTTGTTAATATCCAGGGTAAAACTGAGTGTGCTGTTTGAGATGTCTCTGACATCTTAGAGCTTGGCAATTATTTTAATATTGTTGTAGTCTCAATGCTTCTTCCTGTAACTTGACCCAAAACGATGGATATTTTGAAGACTTTACTTTGTCATTCTCTTTTCTGAAGCTATTTAGTGATGTAAAGGCAGCTACCCCAGCCCACAGTTTTTGACTTTTTAATGCACTTTATGTTTCAGAAGTACAATAAAGGCCCTAAAGGTTTGCCTTCATTACAAGAAGGATAATAGACTGTTTTGTCAGGGTACAAAAAAGAGGGGGTGTCAGATTCATTCACTACTGAATTTTCACAGTCTTCAGGCCATGTTATGTAAAACTCAAGACCTTGATACTGTTATTTAAGAAAGTTAAACAAGTAAATAAATCAATTTTAAATGTTGATTCATAATATTATTTCAAAGGAGATTTATTTAATATTGATGGACTAAGAGAGGAAATTGCTAAAAATTGCCTTTACTATACCATTTAGGAAATAGGAAAATTTTCTGACTATGGCAATATCCTATTTTCCAGGAAAATCAGATTCATTATTGTCACTCTAAGTACCAAAAAGAAAAAAAACCTATCTACTATTCAAAATAAAGATCAACTTCCACTTTTTATGCTCTCACCACTATTGATATTTAAATACATATGAATGAGTGGTTAATCTTTAGGCTTTTCATGAAATGTGAGAAAATAAGTTACCAGTAAACCATACATAGCATTTAACAAAGATTTAGAAACTGGAAACAGAGTATGTTGTGTACTTTACTCAATAAATGCTGTTGAATGAAATTTAATTAAACCTTAGAGAAGGATGAGTATCTGAAGGTTGAAAATATTATCAGCATATGAGTTTACACAATCTAAAGTGAAAAGCATTCTCTTATACTACTTGTATTTGAAATTGTACGTGTTTTTAAACTGCATGTGTGGTAGGTTGTGCAGATTGCTTTGCTCCTCCATTCCATCAACATTCCAGTAGATCTTTCCAATGCAAACATTGAAATACAAAAAATTACATTTACAATACTCCTTTATAGCTATATACATTTACAATACTGCCTTATGATGTTAATTGATTTCCACCAGAAAGCTCCACCCATATGAAATTTGAAAAATCTAAGTGAGAATGATACCATCTTTTTGTTCTTTTGCTCTTTTCTGTGGATAGGCAAGGTCCTGGAGATCTGAAATTTTTCTGCAGAAGTATTCCAACTTCTTTTCTCCAGCTTTCTCATTATAGAGGGGCAGTTGTCATAGGCCTGAGTCCAGGCACTGGCTTTGTATGTTAAGAGATATTTGTGGTAGTGATGGCTTCTTAACTCTGAGTTTCTGCTGTCTGGAATGTAACCATGGCAGGATCATGATCATCTCAATGGCTTTTGAGGTGACTTCAGTAGGAGTAGCTTTCTTGGCAGGCCAGTTATTAGGATTTGGGAGTCATTTCTTAAGTATTAGACTAGTGTGCGTTTCTCCAACTCTTCCAGCAATTTTTATAGCATTCCCTATTTCCCTTCATGAAATCTCTTTGTAAATAAATACAGAGGCCACATTGCCATGTATGTACCTATGCAATAATCTTGCATGTTCTGCACATGTACCCCAGAACCTAAAGTACAATTTTATGTATGTATATGTGTGTATATATATATACGTGTGTGTGTGTGTGTGTATATATATATATATATATAAAATAATTTACCAGTTTGTCTTCCCAAAATGAATTATAAAATCTAATTAAATGTAGGGAGGTTATTTGAAGATACGTCTTTGAGAAGTAGGTATTCAGATCTCCTTTCCCAGAAATTTAGTTTTAGCTCATCTATGACTTCCTTACATATGCTTGACATAGGAAAGGTATAGAACAGAACAAATTTCAAGTCTTACTCAAGTGAGTAGTAGAGGGAATCACCATCTTCTCTATGACCTTCAATGCTAACTCCTGAAAGCTAATCTTTCACTAATACATTCGTATCTTTGCTGCTATTACACCTTGACTTGAAATCTGGACAACAAAAAATCTAATATGCAATGCTAGAATTGCTTTAGATTCCCAAAGAAATGTGAAAATCAGATATGGAAAAAACATATCCATCTGTCTAGTTTTCTAATTAGACTTCATTATATTCATCATCAAATGCTTTATTTGGTTTATTTCACTCTACTCAAAATAAGTAGGTATCTATTTCTCAGAGATGACTAGACTTTAACTTAGTGATAAAGCATAAATATTGTGCCTTTCCTGTATACTTGTCATCTATTCATTTGCACTAATGTTTATGAAAGTGGAAATTAGTGAATTACTTACTTTACCAAAATATCTTCCTAGTAATCAGGAGTTCATATTTTATAATAATTACTAGATTCTTCAGTAACAAATAAAAAGCATTTGGAGCCATAAAATATGTGCCATTTAATGAAATTAAAATGCTGGCTTTTCAGAGTACTATACATGATATCATACTGCTAGAAGGAAGTCCATTTTACTAAGAATGAATAAACACTGGTATGAGATAAATCTGTTTCAGATTTCAAATGCAGTTGTTTAAAATATTGTGCCTAAAGGCAAAAAACAAACAAGGTAAATGAATTTGTATATGCATTCTATGATTTTCCAGTGGTGTTATAATTAAGACTATAGAACATCACCTTTAGCAAACAGCTATTGTGGGAATTCATTCATGCAACCTTATACACAGCAGCCACGTTTTGTTTGTCTTGATTTCCTCTGACAACAATTGCAACCGTCTGCTGAGAGAAGGGGAAATGTAATTTTTATATAAAATTGTTTACAAAATCCCAAGTGCCATCAGGATTAGCTCACCCCAATTTGCTTCTGAGAAATAAAGATTCTTTATGCATTGAAAAATAAAAAATTTGTTATAGACCAGAGAAAACCCATTTCCATATTTTGAATGGAAGCACCAAGGCTCTGATGATCACTGGTCAGGGTCTCAGGATATTGTAAATTATATACAGAATTGCACAAATTCTAAGATATGTGGGTAAGTTTAGTTGAATCTCTACATTGTCAATACATCTGTCAGTTATTTACCTTATCCTGGATGCAACTATATTCACTTCATTTTAGCTCAAAGGATGGACTGCACCACATCGTATTCCAACATCAGTGCTCTACTAGTAACATTTGTTATGGTAGCAACAGGCAAGTTTCCAAAGCTATCTATGTATTCTCTACCAAATCTGTTTTATGCTGCCCAACGGACTGTTCCTTATAGTTTCTTCCATTGTCACCTCTCTTCTTTCTATTATCTGTCAGCATTTTATAGTGCTCATTCCTTTTGCTTTCTCTTCATTCACACTCATTGTTTCGGCAATTTTACATAGATACATGGCCATAAATACCATTTCTATGCTTATGATCACCAAATTACTATCACCAAACTAGACTCTCTCTTGGTTATAGACTTCTGTATTAAATTGCCTTCACGGACACTTAAACATGTTAGTAAAAGAACTCCTGATTTGTGTCTCCAAATATGACCCCTTTCCCTGAGGTCTTCACCACCTTTTCACAAGTACACAATTCTAGGATAGTGTTGTTATTTTTTTTCCTTCACAAGTCCTGCAGTGTACTTCAAAATATATCCAGAATTTAATCTCTTTTTACTGTTTCTATCAATGTGCTCTGTTCAAGTCAACATCAAGTCTACCTGGATCACTGCAATATCTCTAACTGATCTCACTGCTTTCACTCTTCCTCTCTCTGTACCCATCACACTTAGCCTCAAGTCTATATTACATATAGTTTTAAAACTTTCATCAAATCAAATGAAATTTGAATCCTTCTAATAGCTTCCACAGCATTTAGAATAATTCAAAGTCACCTCTATTGCCTAAAAGACCGTCTGCGATCTGGCCTATAACCGAGTGACATGTTGGCCTTTGAGTCTTCTCAGCTCACTCAGTTCTAGTCGCACTGAGTGCCTGGCTCTTTCTTGAACACTAACTTTGCTTTGGAGTCTTTACAGTTGCTTTTCTTCTCCAGTGTTATTCAATATACCTAGTTATTCAACCTAAAATGCAATAGAAAACATGCTTTATGTTCTTCATGTCACCGAGAAATTCCTCTTCAGGAGTACACTTTTATTTTATATTTTCTTTTCTTAAGTGAATTTACCTACTTGTCTCTTCCTCTCCCCAAATAGAATATAGGTTCTGTAAGCACATACTCTTTTCCTTGTTTGCCACTATGTCTACAGTAGGTATACCATAGCCTGGTGAATAGTAGATATTCAGACACTATTAATAAAATCAATGTATAAATACAATTTATTTTTTCTTTCTACTCGAGGCCACCCTCTCCTGAATATACTGACACCAATGCACAATTCAATTCCCTCTTGACACACGTTGTTCATATAGTGTGTTTATTTAAGTATATCCCACTCTCAACTGGAAAATCATGATAGTTTTTATTTGTCCTCTACTATCAATTTCAGCTGACTCTGTGTCTGACATTCTTTAAAAATGTCTGGTATTTCACTTTCTCCTAGTGCAAGTATACTCTAGTAAATGGCTGAATTCCTTCAGGGAAATATCTGGGGAAGATTTATCACATATATTTCTGATAGAGCCTGGGTCTTTGAACTAGCTTAGATATGGTAATGAGTAAGAGCCAGTTTTTCTTTGAGAGAGTAGTTGTTAAATTTCTCCTTGCAGGACTTAAACTTTTTGGTTCTATTAATTTATTTTATTTTTAGTGTAAATCAATCAACAACCTAGTTTGCTGTCTATGGCCATTGGTTCCTTTGGTACAAGGTATTCCAATCATATTCTAACTTGTTGCTCATTATGGTAATTGCTAAGACCTCAACTTCACAATGTTGACAGTCATCCTGATGATGTGCTGCCACCCAACCTCTGCTATTCTCATATTTTATCATTTATGCTGACACTAAGAAGTTCAGTTCCATGGCAGCAATTATTACTGACAATCTTAAACACAAAACAGAGTTATTACTGAGGATTTTATAGATGCTAATGTTCCTCCACACCGGTGGATTCTTCATGAATTTACTAATGTTAGTTTTCTTCTCAGAAAACATAGTTATGGATGACTACTGTGATTCTTTCACTTTCCTACCTTCCTGACCCATCTAACTTCTTGCTCTATGTCAAGGTATTTCTGGCAAGACTACCTTCTTATCTGTCAGCAATCTTTGTATCTAAGCTTCATGATGTCATCATAGCTGTGTTCTAGCCTAATTACAGAGTTTTTTGAGGAGATTAAATTCCAAAGTCAGAGGTGACCCATTACAAATGGTCACAAACTTAGTGGCTTAAGGTAGCGTCTGTTCATGGTTATTCTAGTTAGAAGTCTGGGCATATAATAGCTAGGCTTCTTGCTCAGGATATCACAAGACTAAAAGCAAGGTGCAGTGGCTGCATTCTCATCTGGAGCTTGGTATCTTCTTACAATTTCATTTAGGTTGCAGGAAGAATTCAGTGAATTGCGCCTGAAGGAATGAAGCTCACCTAAATATTCTCTCCCCAATCCTTAGGACCTACTTTTACCTTATAAGAGCCCTGATGTTGACACAGGAGACCTCTAGCTGATGTGCTGAATCTCCTTTACGGCTTTGTCTCCCTTACAAATAAAGTCCAGCTTTATTTTCAGGACATTGTTCTTCTGGGAATTAAGATGTCATTATTTTAGTTGAAGCTGGCTTCCTTTCACAGGTAACATTAAGAATTAGACAATCTAAGAAATTACCTTTAAGATTTCAAATATTGTTAGCAAATTTAGTCAACTCGACAATTTTGACAATTGAAGTTGCCTTCATTCCTCTCATGTATCATAAGTCCTGCATAACTCAACGTTGCACCATTTACCTGTGATTCATCCCAATTCTCCACAGGTGAGAGCTTTATTAATTGTGACATTGCCATAATACTGCTACTTCTTACCAGGGTTTATCCACACATATCGATTTCTATTGTATCTAACTTGTGAGCAAGCTCAAAAATTCCATATCAAGGGTTTCTTTTCTAAGAACATAGTACCAGCAATCTTAGACTGAACATGCTTCAAACAACTGTCTAAGGCAAATATTTGCAGACAGAAAGTTTCAGAGTGTGATTCTAAAGAGCAAGAATGGATGGAGAAAAAGGTAGTATGAAAATCAGTTATGAGGCATAGCACTTGAATTTGTAAGATCTTCTGAGACTTCTGACATGTAGCCCAGAACCGTCTTGTGGAACAAGAATAAATGCTTAGCCACCGGCTCTCATTCTCATTGTACAAGGGTACAATGGTTATTAATTTCCTAACATCTGAGTGGGTATGTGTGGGTATTACAGCATTTCCATTGATGTCTTATGCTGTTGGTCAGAGAAATCCTTGGGCAAGAAAAAAGACATGCATTTTGGCTCTGAGGCAAGGTGTTGTTGGGTAATATTGGCAAGAAGCTGGTCAAAGCCATGTTATCACAAAAATGAAGTAGGAGTAAGAGGCGGCTGGAAAATTTGTTTTGATACATGTTACATATTTATGGGATATATTGATATTTTGTTATATGCATAGAGTGTATATTGGTCAACTCAAGGTATCTGAAGTGTCTGTCACTATTTATTATCTCTGTGTTATGAACAATCCAAGTCCTCTCTTCTGCTACTTTGAACTATATAATACATTGCTGTTAAGTATAGTCATTCTACTCAGCTGTCAAACAATAGGACTTATACCTTTCATCTAGCTATATGCTTGTATCTGTTAGCCTACTTCTCTTCATCACCTATGTCTGTCTACCCAGGCTTCCAAGATTTTACTGTCATTCTACTCTGTACTCCATGAAATCAACATTTTTAGTTCCCAAATATGAGAGCATGTAATATTTCTCTTCCTGGGCTTGGGTAATTTCACTTAACATAATGACCTCCAGTTCCATCTACTTTGCTGCAAATGGTATGATTTCATACTGTTTTATGACCAAATAGTATTCCATTATGTATATACACCTGATTTTCTTTATCCATTTGTCCATTGATGGACACAGGTTAATTCTGTATCTTTATTATTGTGAATAGTGCTGCAATAAACATGCGTGTGCAAGTACCCCTTTGGAATATTGCTTTCTTTTCTTTAGATAAATAGCCAGTAGTATGATTGCTTGATGACATGGTAGTTCTATTTTTAGTATTTTTAGAAATCTCCATACTATTTTTATAGTGGCTATACTAATTTACATGCCCACTAACAATGTATGAGTTCCCCTTTCTCCATATTATCATCAGCATTTGTTATTTTTTGTATTTTGAATAACAGCCATTCTGAGGCAAGATGATATCTCATTGTGATTTTGATTTGCATTTCCCTGATGATTAGTGATGCTGAACATATTTTTATATATCTGTTGGCCATTTGTATGTTTTCTTTAGAGACTTGTCTATTTATGTTCTTTTCTCACATTTTAATGGGATTATTTGTGGGGTTTTTTGTTGTTGTTGTTGAGTTGTTTGAGTCCCTTGTACATTCTGGATATTAGTCCCTTGTCAAATGTATAGAATAGTTTGTGAATGCTTGCTCCCATTCAAGTGGTTGTCTCTTCATTCTGTTGTTTCCTTTACTGTGCAGAATCTTTGTAGTTTAATTTAGCTCCAATCGTCTGTTTTTGTTTTAGTTGTCTGTGCTTTTTTTTTCTGGTGGAGAAGATAGATTTTATTCAAGTAACTGCAGGCATATGTAATCAAATAATTATATACATAGGTATTTTGCTTTGGTGAGTGCGAAGGAGAAGAGCATTCAGTTATCGGTAGGTATAGCAGAGGATTTGATCAGTTAGGAGTTAGAGTGTCAGGGAGGTCTCTCTGGAGAAAGTGAATCATGAGCTGCGATAGAGTTGTCCGTGCTTTGAAGGTCTTAGCCGTAAAGTCTGGTGAGATTAGTGCCATGAAATGTTTTCCCTACATTTTAATTTAGTAGTTTTACAGTTTGGGGTCTTATGTTTAACTCTTTAATTATTATTGAGTTGATTGTTGCATATGGTGTGAGATAAGAGTCCAGTTTTACTTTTCTGTATATTAATATCTAATTTTCCAAACCCCATTTATTGAGCAGAGTAACTTTCCCCAGTGTATATTCTTGTTGCCTTTGTTGAAAATCAGTTGGTGTTAAATATCTGGGTCTATTTCTAAGCCTTGTATTCTGTTCCATTGATCTATGTGTCTATTTTTATACCAACACCTTGCTATTTTGGTCACTATAGAATTGCTTTTTGAATTCAGGTAGCGTGACGCCTCTGGCCTTGTCTTTTTTGCTCAGGAATGCTTTGGCTATTAAAGCTATCCCGTGATTCTATACAAATTTTGGCTTTTTTTATTTCTATGAATAATTACATTGGTATTTTGATAAGATTTGCATTGAATATGTAGATTGCTTTGAGTAGTATGCTCATTTTAACAATATCAATTCTCGTGATCCATGAGCTTGGGGTATCATTTCCATTTGTTTATGTCCTCTTCAACTGCTGTCATCAGTTTTGTAGTTTTCTTCATAGAGATCTTTCACCTCCTTGGTTAAATTCATTTCTACATTTTTTGTTTTTCTGTATCTATTACAAATGGGATTGCCACCTTGAGTACTTTTTCAGCTATTTCCTTATGGGTATACAGAAATGCTACTGATTTTATATGTTTATTATGTATCCTATACTGTACAGTTTATGTATCCTATACTGTAAAAATCCCATACAGTAAAAATCCTTTACTGAATTTGCTTATTATCTCAAAAACTTTTTAATACAGTCTTTTGTTTTTTATAAATATAAGATTATGATGTCTGCAAAGAGGGATAGTTCGACTTCCTACTTTCTAATTTAAATGCCCTTTATTTCCTTCTCCTGTCTGATTGATCTGACTAGGACTTAGTATAATGTCGAATTAAAATGGGAAAGTGAATCTGGAAACCATCATTCTCAGCAAACTGACACAAGAACACAAAATCAAACACCACATGTTCTCACTCATAGACGGGTGTTGAACAATGGGAACACATGGACACAAGGATGGGAGCACTATACACTGGGGTCTGTTGGGGGAGAGTGGGCGGGGACAGCTGGGGTGGGGAGTTGGGGAGAGATAACATGGGGAGAAATGCCACATATAGGTGAAGGGGAGAAAGGCAGCAAATCACACTGCCACGTATGCACCTATGCAACAATCTTGCATGTTTTTCACATGTACCCCAAAACCTAAAATGCAATAAATAAATAAATAAATAAATGAAAAAAATGAAAAAAAAAATGGGAAAGTGGGCATCCTTGTATTTTTCCAGTTCTTAGAAACATTTTCCCATTCAGTATGATATTGGTTGTGTGTTTTCATATATGGCTTTTATTATTTTGAGGTGTGTTCCTTCTATGCCTAGTTTCTAAAGAATTTTATCAGGAAGAAATGTTGAATTTAATCAAACACTTTTTCTGCATCTACTGAGATGATCCTAATGTTTTTGTCCTTCTTTCTGTTGATGTAATGTATCACGTTTATCGATTTGCATGTGTTAAAACATCCTTGCATACCTGATATAAATTAAATTAGAATATGGTGTATTATCTTTTTGATGTGCTGTTGAATTTTGTTTGCTAGTATTTTGTTGAGGATTTTTGCATTTATATTCATCAGGGATATTGGACTGTTGTTTAACTTTTTTATTGTGTTCTTGTCTGGTTTTGGTGTCAGGGTAGCCTTATAGAAGGAGTAAAGGGGAATTTTTTTCCTCTTCTAATTTTTGGGATAGATTGAGGAGCATGAGTATTAGTTTTTCTTTATGTGGTTGGTAGAGTTTGGCAGTGAATTTATCCAGTCTTGGGCTTTTCATTATTGGTAGACTTTTTATTACTGATTCAATCTTGTTACTCACTGTTGGTCTCTTCAGGTTTTCTTTTTTTTTTTTTTTATCTGAAACAAACTTGGCAGGCTGTATGTTTCCAGGAATTTATCCATTTTCTCTAGGTTTTCCAAGTTGTTAGCATATAGTTGTTCACAGTAGTCTTTGATGATCTTTGCATTTCTTTGATATCAGTTGTAATGTCCCTTTTTTATTTCAATTTTGCTACTTGAGTCTTTTCTCCTTTTCTTGGTAAGTCTATCTACAGTTTTATCAATTTTGTTTATCTTTTTTTTTAAATAAGTTATTTCATTCATCATTTGTATTTTGTTAACATCTATATTTTGTTTAGTTCTGCTCTGATCTTCATTATTTCTCTCCTTCTACTAATTTGGGGTTTGGTTTGTTCTTGCTTTTCTAGTTCCTTGAGATTCATTGTTAAACTATTTGAGATATTTCTATTTTGATGTAAGTTTTCATTGCCATGAACTCCTCTGTTAGTCCTGATGTTGCTGCATGCCACAGACTGAAAGAACTTAAAGTTGTACACAAGAGGTTCATTTCTAAAAATTTCCACCTTCACAGCTGAAAAAAGTAAAAAAGAGAGAGTAAATAACTTGATCAAAGTTATAAGAGAGTGGGAGATCAGACTCTCAGTTTAATTTAACCCTTCAAAATGCATCATTCAATGAGCGTTACCTTCTGTTTTCAATGAGTGTCAGTATTTTTCTTTCACCTAATTTATATGTTTTATTAACCTTACAGTAATAAGGATTTTGCATGCTTTCACACTCAACCTGCTCTTTCGCTAACAAAAATCTGATGTTCAATATCCAGTAAGCACAGAACGTTGAATGTCACTGTAATGTAACCTATGTTCTTAGCATCCTGCATTCAAGGATCTAATGACTTGAACTCATTCACTTGACAAATAGTGCTAATTTTATTGTGGTAATTTTCAAAACTCTCAGTTTGTCTAGAAAATATATGGGTAAGAGCTAAATGATGGAAACATACATGTAGTACAAGTTCAGTATTCACTAAAAATATCAATGGATAAGGTGTATTCTCATTTATATTACATGGTTTTTGTAATGGGAGTAGGATAAAATAGAGTGTCCATGACCATTTCTAGTGACATTTAGTTGTTGACTCAGGTATCCCTGGCACAACTATAAATACACAGAATTTGCCTCTGGCTTCTTTTAGCTTGTGCTTCTACATTCTCTTTTGTATATGCGTCATTTTTTCGTGTGACCTTTTATTTCCTTTTTTCTCCAAAGTCCTCACTATAAGATTGCATATACACTTGTTTCACTTCTGTTGCAAGTTAGTTTCTCTTAGGGAAGCAGACTCTTAAAGTGTTTGGATTTTTGTTTTGTTTTGGTAATGCCTTTAGGATCACAGTTAATGGAAGGAAGTGAAAAGCAGCAGATTTTGGCTGAACTGAATCTGTGATGAAAGCACGAAAAACAGCATTGGCTGAACCCAGAGTGTACTAGAGAGCGAAAATGGCCCAACAGTTATTCCTCATTGAACTGAAATGGCCAGGCATTTATATTTCTACCTTTATCATTCAATGTATATGGCCTATCCCTGGAAGAGGATGATCTTGGACCAACCTGACTTTGCAGCAGAGGTGATCTCTGAAGGGTATGAGATGAAGAATGTCTATGAAGAACTCTTCTAGCAGCTGGACAACAAGTGTGTTTTTGAAAGGTATGGTCCATCACACTCTCTAAAAATCCATATATCCAAATTACCATCTTAATTCCTGCTTAAGATGCACTCAAAACATCCAAAAGTTATTATGCTTTCAAGGCATGTCATTGTAGATGGAAGGCCAGGCACAGACATTGTAAAATAATGAATTATCCAACTCTCTGTGGCAGATTGTGGCAGTCCAAAACATTACAGAAAAATAATAAATTTTTTTTATTTAAAAACATAGGAGCGAGGCACTCATCTGATTACAAATACATTTTGTTTATTCTCCTAATATTTAAGATTAATAATTACTTTTATCATATACTACTGAACAAACACCATGAAGAAACTTATTGTATTAGATTTTAAGAAATTTATAGTACTGGTTCTCAAAATGTAGTCCCTTGGCTGGCAGCATCAGTGGCACCTGAAAACTGCAATCCCATTACTGGGTATATACCCAAAGGAGTATAAATCATTCTGCTACAAAGACACATGCACATGTATGTTTATTGTGGCACTGTTTACAGTAGCAAAGACTTGGAATCAACCCAAAAGCCCATCAGGGATAGACTGGATAAAGAAAATGTGGCACATATACACTATAGAATACTATGCAGCCATAAAAAAGGATGAGTTCATGTCTTTTGCAGGGACATGGATGAAGCTGGAAACCATCATTCTCAGCAAACTGACACAAGAACAGAAAACCAAAGGTCACATGTTATCACTCACAAGTGGGTGTTGAACAACGAGAACACATGGACACAGGGAGGGTAACATTACACACTGGGGCCTGGAAGGTGGAGGACTAGCGGAGGGATAGCAAGAGGTAGAGGGATTAGGGAAGGATAGCATTAGGAGAAATACCTAATGTAGATGATGGGGGATGAATGCAGCAAACTTCCATGGCACATGTATACTTATATAACAAACCTCCACATTCTGCACGTGTAGCCCAAACCTTAAAGTATAATAAAACATTTTTTTTAAAAAGTCAGTGGAAAAAATGCAAATTCTTGGGTTCTTCTTTAGACTTACTTAATTATAAATTGTGGTTATGGGTCAAGCAATGTATTTTAACAACCCCTCTGGCTTTTAAAATTTGGAAACCATTGGTACATAACAAAGGTCTGCATGGGGATAAAATTATAAAGAATACAAGTAGAGGAGCTGAAAGTTTGTAGACATAGCAAACACAAGTTACATTTGCATCTGATTATAAACTTTTATGACAGATGTTCAACTGTTTTCTTTTATACAAATAGAACATGTAATACTCTTATTAATCATAATAGTATTTTTTCCCTAAGATTTGTTGGCTATGAAAATTTACCCCTTAATAAATCAGAAGGAAATAAGAAACAAAATTAAAGCATTTCATGGATATTAATGCAAATTCCAATTCATATATTTTTAAATGACAGAGATTAACTATAAAGCATAGTTTCTTCCATCGAACAGCAAGATGTGGGATCAGGTTCCTTGACATATCTAATCTTTAATCAGAGGAAATTATTAAAATTGCTCACTGTAATAACTTATTTTTAGCAATTTGGAGTATGTTATATATCAACTGAAACAGACCAAGAGAAGGGGAATGGAGATAAATTATGTTCATAAAATGCTCATAATATTAGTAAAGGAGTAATAATTCTTTTAAATACAGTTGTAAAAGCAGAAATTCTAATTATGGCTTAATTTTTTCACACATTACAAAATGCTTAACCTAGTCTCTAGCCTTCCATTAAGTTCTTCAATACATGAATTGGATAGTTTGAAAGTTTTTAAAACAAAGGGAGCTTACAGCATTAGAAGTGTACTCTCGAAGGCCACTGGAGACTTCTCCATATACCCATACTATTATCTCTGAGTGATTTTTTTTTGAGCAACTGTGTTATAGGAGATATTAGCTATCATTTGTAATCCCAAATGCTTTTCTCATGATGTTGTACTCTGAAAAGCTCTTTGATAAGTGGTGAGATGGATGTGGGGCATAGCCTAAACAACTGTATATAGCAAGTGAGAAAAATTGCCAGTGAATTGGGAGAGGAAGTTATGCGTTACACGGCAGCAGGGGTTTGAAGGGATAGACATTGTGTGAAGTTACATGTTTTGTATATTAATACCTTTCCATGGTCTCTTCTAGAAATCTTCTGTGAAATGTAAATTCATTTTTACTACACAGTAGGCTATGGTGAGCTTGTTGTACTAAAAATAAAATAAACTTAGTGATTCAGTTAGAATTGAGTAAAGAAATGTCTAACTATGGTAAGACAAAGATTTCTTTCAGTGGTAACAGGATGAGTCTTTGAATGTTGACATGCTTCAGCATCTAATTTAAAGGGTCCAAATTTCCAGCCTCTTCTGACTGTACCACATTCTCCTTGCATGCCATATATGGAGACCACTTAATTAATGGCATGCCTGCCAGAGGAAAAATCGGGGGCATTGAGGGACAGTCTGCCCTCTCTTTTTATTCTTAACTGTAGACACTTTGCATTGGCTTTCACAAGGTAAAAGCAATGAGTCAAATCTAAGTCTTTTCTGTCCATGAGCCTCCAATCTGGACCCATCTTTATGGATTGGCTTAATTTACCCTTAGATTGGGTAGGCTCTGAAGAAATATAAAACTATGTGCTTCTATTTCAGTTTTGGTAGGTGGGTAAATACAAAGGATACAGTTGGTGACAGTTAAAAATTTAAAATGGACTGCAAGCAAGGTGAGTAGAGCATATTAGTAGTATTTCAAAGTCCACAGTATAAGCAATACAAATATACCTATGGGAAGGGAGCAAGACCTCTTTAACTGAAGTGCAATAAAGTAAAAGAGAGAGAAACAAAGAAAATGCTTGTAATTTAACTCAGTCCCATCTGATCACTAGAGCAGGAGGAGGAGGAGAAGGAAGAAGGTAAGGAGAACAGGAGAAAGAAGAAATAAGAAAAAAAGCGGAAGAGGAGAAAAGGAGAGAAAAAGGAAGAGGATGAAGGAGGGATTGAGAAATTAGTGGTGCTCAGATTTCTAAATTTCATTATAATCTATGTCAGCATTGCTACGTGCTTTATCATATATAGGCTGATGATTTCCACATTTTATCTTCAATTGAAATCCTTCGCTGAATTCTAGATTTAAATATTCAGCTGCTGATTCTACATCTCCTGTGACACGTCTAATTTGCATCTCAGACTTAGCCTGCTAAAACAGGACCCTGCATATTTTCTCTCCAAACTTTAGCCCACATAGTCAATGAAGGATGAAAGTTTTGGGTTCCCCCATCACTCATATGTCAAAACAATAGAAAATGATTATTGTGTTGACTAGAACTGGTAATGTATGCTTTGTGTACTTTATTTCCTTTTCCTTTCCTCTTTTTTTCTGCTTCTTTTTACTATTTTTATATTTCATGGAGATCTATCGACCTATGTGTGTAATCTAAAAATATCAAGTAATACCAGTGGAATGGAAAGTATCTGAGGTCAAGAATTTGGTGAAATTTATTACTACTATATTTCCAGTACTTAGAATAGTGACAGAGTTCTCAATCAACATTTAATGACAGTTGAATTTCAGTTAAACCCATGTATTTTAGAAACCTGTTTACAAATTGCATTCTCTTACCATTGGGATATCTGTTGGATGAGGACTGGATAAATATGTAGAGTTTTCTAAGCATGTCTATAGTATGGAATGTTTTCACTGAAAACATTTAAAATTCAAAGTAGTGTTATGAATATAAATTTTACATACATTAATTAATTTTCATTACTGTCAATTTTATTAATATATTATCCAAAATTACATCAATGTGTTCCCTGAGAGAAAATGTAGTATAAGAAATAAGTGAAAGGCCATTTTACAGTTTTTAAAGAAAAGAATACTGGCAGCTTATCTTTCTTTAATGTATTGTAAAATCACTAGTGGAGTAAAAGTGAATAAGAATTCAGATGTTTACCACTTAAAAAAATACAGAAAAGTATTTCAAACATCTGTGCCCTGATGACTGGGGAACTAATTTTATAAAAAATTGTAGCAAAACTGCTAAAAGGAAAAGTTACAGGTGGTAACCCCCCTAGGTGAGTGACACTCTTAAGGCAAGCATCATTTGGGTTTTTAGGTCTGTCTTGGGTTCCAGAAAAGCCACTGAGGATTCTCGTGTACAACATAGATGTCAGAGGATAGATTGGAACACCAGTAGAGAGCTGGATCATGTGAATTCTCCTATGATTTAAAACTATTGTATTTTAGGGCAAATTTGAGCAACAAGTAAATTCCAGTTTCAGAGCATCAGTTCACTCTCAAATTGATTTACATCTGAAAGCAGTTTTCAACAAATACATTGTTTCACTGTCACTTAGACTGTCCACAGAAGGCTTTTTATGGTACTCAGTGAGAGTAGAAATATTTGTTGATGTTTGAAAAGTAAGATTAAAATGTATTATAATTTTGACGAAGTGAAAAGTGATGAAAAATGTTAGCTTTATATTATGATGATTTAATTATGTGTCTGCTTTCATTAACTTTTATTGGTATAGAAGTTTTATACATGCAAGTAAAGAATTATCAGTTATATAGCTTATTAACAAAACTGACAAATTTGCCTCCTCGTTCACACCAATACTTGCCAGAGGCAATCATTGATCAAATTATGTAGGACTTGCACCTTTCCTTCCTGATCTTTCAGTTTCAGGGTTTATTAAATTCTCTCCATGGAATATGAAAGACAATTAGCTTGTTTGACTAGAACTACCCACCATTAATGGTACATCTCTTATAGCTGCATTCTTTTAAAACACCTAAATAATAATTTTGATCATATGAACTTCAACTGCTTATGTAACTATTGTTACGTTAAAGCTAGTGTCTATCTGTATAACAAAATATAATTTTTTTCTCTAACAACTGTATGTTAGCCCTGACATTAATGTTTTTTGTTTTGTTTTTTTATTTTTAAAGTATTTATCTCAAGGAGAAAAATGAACTTGCATGTTCATCACAGCCCTATTTGTAGTAGCGAAGACATGGAATCAACCCAGGTGCCCATCAATGGTGAATCAAACAAAGCAAATGTGGTACATATCACCATGCGATAGTAGGCAGCCCTAAAAAAGAACAAAATTCTTTTGTTGCAGCAACATGGATGCAGTTGAGAACCATTATACTAAGCAAATCAATGCAAGAATAGCAAAGCAAATACTGACTGAGTGCGTTGGCTCAAGCCTGTCATCCCAGCATTTTGGGAGGCCGAGGTGAGTAGATCGCTTGAGGTCAGGAGTTTGGGACCAGCCTGGCCAACATGGTGAAAACCCATCTCTACTAAAACGTAAAAATTAGGCGTGACAACGGGTGCCTGTAATCCCAGTTACTTGAGAGGCTGAGGCAGGAGAATGGCTTGAACCCAGGAAGCGTAAGTTGCAGTGAGCTAATATTGCACCACTGCACTCCAGCCTGGGTGACAGAGTGAGACTATGTCTCAAAAAGAAAAAAAGAAAAAGAAAAGCAAATACTGCATGTTCTCAAAAGTGGGAGCTAAACATTGCATACTCACAGACGTAAAGATGGCAATGATAGAAACTGGGGACTACCAGGAGTTAGAGGGGAGATGGGTTGAAACAAAATAACTACTGGGTACCACGCTCAGTATCTGGATGATGGGATAATTTGTAACACAAAGCTCAGCATCACACAATATACCCAGGCAACAAACCTGCACATGTATGCTTGAGTCTAAAATAAAAGTTGAAAAAAATACTTATCACTAATTTATTCATAAACTATCTTCCAATTGTTTATGTTTCCTGTGAATACAATGAAAAGCTTCAGGCATTCTACCAATATTATATTTTCTGTTGATTGTTTCTGCACTGTGCCAGTTTTGACTGGTTGTTGTCCAAGATTGCTGTACAAAATTTACTGTTATTTCCCATCACCATCAATGAGGGAATTTTCCTGAACATTCTCTGCTGTTCAGATCATCTGCTTCCTGAATCTCAGGTCTTCTTTATTGGATTATGGTAATTTTTTTCTTTGAGCATCTCTTCCAATAGCTTCCTGAGAAAATGTACAAGAGAGAAAATGTTTTAAGGTTTGAAAATGCCCCTACTCCACCCTCACATTTAATTGAAAACATAGCTAGGTATAGAATTCTAGGTTCCTCAAAAATTAAAAGACATTTAAAAAATGTTTGTTCTACCTTTGATGTCATTATTAGTAAATCCAATGTCTTTCTTATTATTTGTCCCCCAAATAATACCGGTTTATTTTTTTAATTTTTCATTCCTTTAGGAAGCATATAATTTTCACAGTATTCTGAAATTTGAGGACAATATGCCTTGAGATGGATATAATTTCATTCACATTGTGTGGAGCACTTTAAGAGAATCTACCATCTGGAATGCTTTCAGGATGATGTCTTGAAATATTTGATGATTTTTTGCTTTTCCATCTTATGCCTCTCATATTTTGTTGCTTTTCTTTTTTATTTTTGATATGTAAAAATATATGTATTTGTGTAATTTATTTCTTTGATGTGGATGTATGTTTCAGGGGACATGTACATGCATACATACTTTCAGACATCTCTTATTGGTTTCCTAGTGATTCCTTTCTTCCATTTTTTTGGATAATTAATATATATATATTCATTTTAGAAAATTAACAACATAAAGTGTTTTAGCATAAAAAGGCATTACTTCTTCACTTCTTCCACATGTATCCAGTCTTTTATTCTCAAAATAGGTGATTTTGTAAGTCCTGCAGAGATTTTTATACAAATTAAAATGCATTTTTCTCCTCTTATACACAGAAGGGAGACTGCTTCGTTGCTTTTTGCACTTAATGAAACTTGCATATCTTTTTTGGTGGCAGTACATAGGAAACTTCTTATTTTTTATATACAATCATTTACTTAATGAGTCCTCTGTTAATGAACATTTTATTACTCTCATCTCTTGTTCTGACAATAATATTGCCATGAATAATCATGCTTTTAAACTGTTTAAGCTGTTCAATGCATGGGCAAATATGCTGTAAGAAAATTCTCAGTAGTGCAATTTCTAGGTCAAATGTTATACACATTTGCAATTTTGAGAGATAGTTTCAAGGCTGCATGCCATACTAAGCTTTGGATTTTGTCAATTTAAGAAGTGAAAAAATTAGGGCATCGAAGCATATTTTTAATAAACAAATGTTCTTTGTCTTAGGGGGTTTATAATTTACAAAACATATTCATCATATTCGTTTCTCTTATGAAGAATGAACACTGTTTTATATTGAGAAATCTTCGTATTCTAGTTTCTACAAATTTTTCATGTCTTTCACCAATTTTTTTTTCTATTTAGTTATTATTTGCTACCAGTGTTTAGTTTGTTTTAAAAAAGTATACATTGGGTAAATTAATTTTTTGTCTGTGATGTGCTTTGTATTTTTTCCTATTTGTCCTTTGTCTCCTGATTTTACTTACGGTGTTTTTATCTCCTTATGCAATTAAACAATTTTATGTATTCATAGTTAATGCATATTTTATGAGTTTTAAATTTTGTGTCATAAAGTGGTCTTCTTCACCACTGTTATGAAATATTTTTCTATTTTCTTTGCTTTTATAAGTCTACTTTTACATTGAAATATTTATTCATTTGGAGTTTACCTGCTATTTGCTCTAACTTATGAATTCAACTTCTTACATTTTCCAGCTTATGAAGTTAACTTTCTTATATTACTAAAATGTCCCCGCATCATTCATTTCATCTTTTTCTACACTAATTCTGAATGTTAATTTAACTATTTCTTAAACAAACATCAATCAACTTTATTTTTAGATTTACCATGTCTTCTATGTCCAGAATATCTGACTTCTGGAGTTCTGAGCCATTTGCAGGTTTTAAGTTATAAAATGTTTCTTTGATTTTTTTCTCTTATTTTCCCAAAACTGGCTACAAGGATTTAAGTTTCTAAGTTATGTGAATCACTAAGAAATTTTCCTTTTTTCATTACATTTTAAAATGTTGTTACTTTATGTTCTTTTCTTTGTCTTGGGGGTTTATAATTTAAAAAACATATTCACTATATTTTAGTGGAGCTTTGGGAACAGATAAAGAAAAATGCACATGTAAAATATCTCTTAGCTAAGTTTTATCTTCATATTGATACACAATTATGCAACACTTGACAATGGAGATACCTTCTGAGAAATGAATAGCTAGGTGATTTCATTGCTGTACCAAAATCAATGTGTGTACTTACACAAGCCTTGGTGATATACCCTACTGTACCTTCTATATGCTAGAGCCTATTGCTCCTTGGCTGTGAGCCTGTACAACACATCACTGTGCTGAATGGTTTAAATGTATCTAAATATAGAAAAGGCACAGTAGCAATACACTGTAAAAGATGTGAAAATGGTACACCTGTATAAGGTACTTATTGTGAACGGAGCTTCTAGGACTGGATGTTGCTCTGAGTCAGTAAGTGAGTGAGCAGTGAGTGAATATAAAGACCTAGGACATTACTGTATACTATCAAAGGCTTTATAAACACAGTTAGGCTATACTAAATTTTAAAAAATTTCAATAAGTTAAACTTAGCTCACTGTAACTATTTTTACTTTATAAATTTTTAAATTTTGTCTTAACTTTTTGACTCTTTTGTGATAACACTTAGCTTAAAGTGAGGCAAGAGGATAGGGTCTTGAGGCAGAAATCTAAGACTGATTCATACTGACTGGATATCAGACACTACTCCCTTTCAACCTTCCTTTTTTATTTTATTATATATATATATGTGTGTGTGTGTGTGTGTATATATATATATATATATATAATTGCACTTTAAGTTCTGGGGTACATGTGCAGAACATGAAGGATTGTTGCATAGGTACATATATGGCAATGTGGTTTGCTGGCTCCATTCCCCGGTCACCTATATCTGGCATTTCTCTCCATGTTATCCCTCCCAAACCTCCCTACCCTCCTCTGTCCCTCCCCTAGTCCCCCACAACAGACCCCAGTGTGTGGTGCTCCCCTCTCTGTGTCCATGTGTTCTCATTGTTCAACACCCACCTGTGAGTGAGAACATGCAGTGTTTGACTTTCTGTTTTTGTGTCAGTTTGCTGAGAATGATGGTTTCCAGATTCATCTATGTCCCTACAAAGGATGTGAACTCATCATTTTTGATGGCTGCATAGTATCCCATAGTGTATATGTGCCACATTTTCCCTGTCCAGTCTATCATCAATGGGCATTTGGGTTGGTTCCAGGTCTTTGCTATTGTAAACAGTGCCACAATGAACATACATATGCATGTGTCCTTATAGTAGAATGATTTATAATCCTTTGGATATATACCCAGTAATGGGATTGCTGGGTCAAATGGAATTTCTGTTTCTAGGTCCTTGATGAATTACCACACTGTCTTCCACAATGATTAAACTAATTTACACTCCCACCCACAGTGAAAAGTGTTCCTATTTCTCCACATCCTCTCCAACATCTGTTGTCTCCAGATTTTTTAATGATGGCCATTCTAACTGGCATGAGATGGTATCTCAATGTGGTTTAGATTTGCATTTCTCTAATGACCAGTGATAATGAGCATTTTTTCATATGTTTGTTGACCTCATATATGTCTTCTTTGGAAAAGTGTCTATTCATGTCCTTCATCCACTTTTGAATGGGTTTTTTTCTTGTAAATCTCTTATAGTTCTTTGTAGATTCTGGATATTAGCCCTTTGTCAGATGGATAGATTGCAAAAATATTTTCCCATTCTGTTGGTTGCCGGTTCACTCTAATGATTGTTTCTTTTGCTGTACAGAAGCTCTGGAGTTTAATTAGATCCCATTTGTCTATTTTGGCTTTTGTTGCCAATGCCTTTCCTATTTTAGTCATGAAGTCCTTGCCTATGCCTATGTTCTGAATGGTTTTGCATAGGTGTTCTTCTAGGGTTTTTATGGTGTTAGGTCTTATGTTTAAGTCTTTAATCCATCTGGAGTCAACCTTTTTCTGAGTGGCAGTTGAAAATGAAAGTACCTTTGACAGGTTCCCTCCCTCAACCAATCAGAGTGATGGCCGGTCGCTACTTCATTTGCTTAGAGTGAACCCGTGGGAGACCTACAAAGGGTATTTAAATGCCAGAAAATGCTGTAATAATTGCTCTTGAGCTGTTTGCTGGTCCTTCCCTATGAAGTATATTTTCATTTAAAATAAGTTCTTGCTTTCACTGCCTCGCTTTGCTTGTGTGTTTTGTCCAATTCTTTCTTAAAAACGCCAAGAAGCTGGATAACTGCCCTCAACCAATAACAAAAGCACAAACATGTTGTATACAGAAATATTTTCTTTTGTATGTCTTTATTCTAGAAGCGTTTTTCTATTTTAATTTTTTTTAACTGTTAAATCATTTTTGTTAAAAAGTAAGACCCAAACACACACTTTAGCCTGGGCCTACACAGGGTTATTAAGACATCACTAAGCAACAGGAATTTTTCAGATCCCCTATAATCTTATGGGAACACAGTGTATATGCAGTCTGTTGTTGACCAAAATATTATAATGTGATACATAAGTGTATAGGGTGAGGATATTATCAATTAATATCATGTCATTTTTTTAATGCCATCAGATAAAACACAGCAGGGAGCGCGGAACTGACTGGTCCTGCAGCTGTCCTGGGGTGAGGTGGCACTGCCAACCACCGGAAGCTGAAGTCCAGAGGCTTATTCAGTCAAGGGGTGATGAACTCTCTTTGAGTCTGGAGACAGGCTGGAACTGGGATGAGAGTAAGTGAAGGAAGTCAAGTGAGTAGAAAAAATTGGGTGAAGACAGAGAGTAGATTCATTGTTACCAGACACATGGAAGGGTGGGGGTATATTAGTCTGTTTTCACACTGCTATAAAGAACCATCAGAGACTGGGTCATTTTTAAAGAAAAGACATTAATTGACTCATAGTTCTGTATGGCTGGGAAGGCTTCAGGAAACTTAAAATTATGGCAGAAGCAGAAGCAAGCACCTCCTTCCCAAGGTAGCAGGAGAGGTGAAGGGAAAGTGCCATACATTTATCAAGCAACCAGATCTCCTGAAAGCTTTATCACAAGACTGGCAAGGGAGAAGTCTGCCCCTAGGACTCAATCACCTCCCACCAGGCCACTCCCCCAACACATGGGGATTATAATTCAATATGAGATTTGAGTGAGGACACAGAGCCAAACCATGTCAGGGAAGATAAAGAGAGGTTGATGAATGGGTACCAATATTCACTTAGGTGGAAGACATAAGTCCTGGTGTTAGAAAGAGTGATTGTATTTAACATTTCAAAATATCCAGGAGAGAAAAATTCAAATGTTTCTAGGATCAATAAAAGATACACATTTAAGGTGTTGGATATTCTAGTTACCCTGATTTGATTATATGAGTGTATCAAATCACATGTACCCTGAAAGTACGTATATTTATTATGGATCAATTTAAAATAGTTTTAAAAAGAAATCATTAAAAAAAAGAAAAGGTAGGTGAAATTTTAGCAGCTATCCCGAGGGGGACATGTGAGGACCAGATCAGTGTTTATGAATAAATCCTGTAAATTTTTAATGTAAAGGTGTCTATTTGACATTCCCAGGATTACCTTCCTAATTAATCAATATGAATAGTCTTTATTTTTCTTTAAGATACTCGGAGTCACATTTGGTTTTCTTTTGCTTTTGTTTTTGAGATAAGGTCTTGCTCTGTTGCCCAGGCTGGCGTGCAGTGGCACGACCCTGGTTCATCTCAACCTCCACCTTCTGGCTCAAGCAGTCTTCCCATCTCAGCTCTGGAGTAGCTAGGATTATGACATGTGCCACCATGCCCAGCTAATTTTTTGTGTGATTTTTGTAGAGACAGGGTTTTGCCATGTTTCCCAGGGTGTCTTGAACTTCCAGACTCAAGAGACCCACCTGCTGTGACCTCCCAAAGTACTGGGGTTCCAGGTGTGATCCACCATGCCCAGGCCCACATCTGTTTTTTTGCATGTGATTTTGTTGAAATTGGACCATGTGTTATTCTGTTTTCTAGTTAAGAAATGCATACATTTTGTCTATAATAGCCTTGATAGTTCTAAAATAATTCTATAAAATACATTGGAAATTAATATAAATTTACATGCTATATCTACAAAGGAGAGTAAAATTTAAAACAAATAATAAATGGGTGAAAATAAGATCTAGCTGACATTGTAAAATCTCTTTCTGAGGGAAACTTGATCCACACGGAAATTCTAATTTCCAGGTTTATTAATCTGTTCTCACACTGCTAATAAAGACATACCCAAGACTGGGTAATTTATAAAGGAAAGAAGTTTAATGGACTCACAACTCCACATGGTTGAGGAGGCCTCACAATCATGGCAGAGGGCAACGGAGAAGCACAGGCACATCTCACATGGCAGCAGTCAAGAGGGCTTGTGCAGGAGAACTCCCATTTATAAAACCATAAGACCTTGTGAGACTTATTCACTAACATGAGAACAGTATGGGGGAAATTGCCCCCATGATTCAATTATCTTCACCTGGTCCTGCCCTTGACACATAGGAATTATTACAATTCAAGATGAGATTTGAGTGGGGACACAGCCAAACCATATCAACAAGTAAAGTAAGCCTAATGCTCTTGAAAATCTTATGGTGAAGGGAAATAAGCAGACATGTTTCTGGATATTGTAAAAAGAGTTCATAGATACTGTTTTACTTTCCTTCCAATTGCTGCTGTAATAACTTACCAGAAATACTGTGGCTTAAAACAATACAGGTTTACTACGTTACAGTTCTGAAGGTCACAAGTTCTAAAATCAAGTTGACAATGGAACTTCAGGCTTCAGCGAGACTGTTTACTTGCTTTACTCAGTCTCTAGAGGCCTCATCCTTAGTTTGTGGCCCCACCCAGTTTTCTACCTACCATGGATAAATAAAAGATGAAACAACTACTTTAGCCTAGGGAACAGAAGGATGCATTTTACACAGTTTAGGTTAAAACCTTCTGTTCCATTTCATTCATTCAGTCATTTTCTGTGTTTTTGTTTGTTTGGTTGGTTTTTTTTTCTTTATTAATAAAATCATTAAATCAAAACAAGCAAGAAGGGGAAAAATATGCCAGGCAAAGGAAACGGCTTGAGAAAAGATGACTCTGTGGCAGAAACAAGTCATGTCTTAGTCTTGTTGGGCTACTATTACTGAATACTACAGGCTAGGTAATTTTTAAAAATAGAAATTTGTTTATCACAGTTCTGGAGGTTGGGAAGTTCAAGATGAAGACAGTGTCAAGTTTAATGTCTGATGAAGGCTTAATCTCTGCTTCCAAGTGGCACACCCTCTGGAGAAGATGAATGCTTTATCCTAACATGGCAGAAGGGACAGAAAGGCAAAAGGCAAAAAAAAAAAAAAAAAAAAAAAAAAAAAAAAAAAAAAAAAAAATGAGCCTAGCTCCTTCTCTCCAGCCCTTTTATAAAGGACAAATTCCATTCATGAGCACAGAGCCTTCATGGCCTGCTCACCTCCTAAAAGTTCTACCTCTTACTACTGTTGCATTGGGGATTAAATTTTAACATAAATTTTAGAGAAAACACAACATTCAAACCATTTCAGGCTGCATATGGTTGTCTGGGTTGGATATCTGTGTGTTGTTACATCTGTTGTGCTTTAGGGATGTAGTTGGTAGAGATTTACAGAGTGTTATGATCCAGAAACATAGTCTTCTGACTATATTTGGCTCTGTAAAAAGAAAATTCTAGCAATTTTTTGGCAGGATTATTCTTTTGTATTATGTTTGATTTATGTACCTTGTTGTAACAACATTGGAAATATGTCAAAGCAAATTCCCTCCTCTGAATGTAAATTACAGAAAAGTAAACAAATGAGAAAGTTTCTAAAATAACTCTTAATGAAAACTTTAAACAAGGCATTACTAAGAAAGCTTGAGTAGGATTTATTGATTCAATTTGATAAAAATAGGATATGTAATTTTATATATAGTCTAACATGATATATTAGGGATTTAGAACTGAGTAGGAATGCTTAAAAATAATAATGAATCTTATACCAATCAATCACGAGGTGCTTATTGACTAGAGTACCCTCATTTACAAAGTTATTGCAACACTTCATCATTTAGGATGGGTAAGAGCTTTTATTGTGCTATGATTTGGCAAATATATGAGTGTAGATGGTTTGACAAGATAAAAACAAACCATCTTGGTGGATCTGCAATCTTGATTTTAAAATAAATACAGAATGTTTTTAATTAAATTCAAAGAAAACTCAGTTATTGAATTAGTTTTAAGAGGTTTGTTCTAATGCTTCTAGAGAAGTAGACAACAGTAGAGTATTTACAATCCCTCTTTTACAATAATTGTTTGTTTTATTGGGACAATTTGCATCATGTTTATGATAACTATGCATAAACACAGACCTTTTATTTAAGGTGACAGAAATGGATTTCTAGCCTTGTGAGTTTATAACAAAAGTAGAGAAAAAGGAAATCAGAAAACACATTTGATCTAACCATGAAAACCTACATGCCGAAAACCTGGGGCATCTCACTTCTTAGTTTTAGTCCTTATTTATACAACAAACAGCCAAATAAAAACAGACATCTTTCTTCTCGCTATTTTCCCAAAATAGAGAGAACTTATAAATTATTTACGAATTATTATACAATGGTTTTGTAACTATAACTGATCAAACTAAAAAGTTTCTGGAGTGAGGCAGACGTAAAATTTACTCTCCCACAATAACCAATAATGTTATGACACTATCGGCATTTACTTGTTTATTCAGGTATGATACTTTCTATAGCATTTAAAATTGCAACCAGTGTAAGGAGTTAATGAATCTATATTTGCTGTTCCTGGAATATTTTTTCTAGGGGTGGTAAATAGTTGTGGTGTTAACTTAGATTCTTTGTTACATAAAGCTATTTAAAAACATACTGTCATTAATATAATATTTACTTATTATTTTAATGTTCTCTTTAGTAATTAGGACATTGTTGTCATCAGTTTATCTAAGAGTCTTTACTGTTATATTTCTCTTTGCATTGCATTGCATTATTTTTCCCCTCCCTGATTTTTACTCTTTACTATTTTTCTTTCCATAGCAGCCACTCATGTGATATATGTATACATTGAACATATGTCCTTAGATGTGTGCACCCTTATTAAACATATATTTCTTCATGCTATTTTCTGTTTTTTCTACCATTTCAGTTTATTTAAGGACATTGGTTTACTCATTTTCACTTCTTCAAATTCAGCATTATATGATGATTCTAATAATACTTTCCTTTCATCTATGTTTCAAAATTCATTGATATGTGAATCAGTATTTATTCTATAATTTACTTAACCTTGTCTAAATTATTTTCTTATTTTAATTTTACTTCATTTTCATCTTCCCACTTCTTATATTTGATCCTTTTGCAGAGGATAAAATTTTCTGTCATTGATATTTTCAAAGATTTGCCTTTTTGGCCTCTTTTAAAATATATATTTAATCAATTTCTGTTTATATTTATTATTTTCTTCCTTCTTTACTCTTCTGGCCTTTTTTGTTGCACCCTTTTTTCTTCTTGAGTTGACTGCTCAATTTGTGTTCAGTTATTTCATTGTTTCTTCAAAAAAAGCTACAAATATATTTTTAAATATTTTCAGCTGTATTCCGTACATTTAGGTTTGAGTATTTGCATTATAATACATTTCTGACTATTTTGTAAGTATCTTCCTGATTTATTATTTGAGTTTACTTGTTGATTAGTTTTCAAAATATGTAGTTTTTTTTCTAGTTATTATTTTTTATTTTAGATTTATTTGGAATAGAAATTTTGTGTAGTTTTAAAATGTTAAAGTTTATTAAGATTTATTTTTCAAATAGACTAATACCAACTTTTACTAATGTTTCATGTGCACTGTTAATCAAGTGCAAAATGTACATACATACACACTCATAAATGATACACATGCAATGAGGACATTAATTGTGATATTATATCTGGAATATATTTATTTAATATTTTTTCTGCATGGTGTTTCAGCTTCAACAAAAATGCAATTTTAAAATACAAATAAAAATGTCGATTTATGTATTTCTCTCTTTGATTCTGTAAGTTGTTGCTATATTTATTGTTTGAAGCTCTATTTGCATATAATCACAATTCCAACATTTTCTGCATATAATCATGACCACAACATTCCATTAAGCTTTATATTTTATTATTATGTAATATTTTTATCTTCAGTAATGTTTTTTCCCTAAATTTTATTTGATTTTATGTAAACATTGTACCAACATTTCCTTGTGACTCATAATTGCCTTGGGTGTATTTTTCTGTTTCTTTAGTTTCACCCCTATATTCACCATTATATATATATTTTTACAGTACATGTTACTCGATCTGTTTTAAAAGTTTTCTTTTAATCTGTGAATCTCTATTTTGATAAATGAGTTTAATCAACTTATATATGCATATAATGCAGATACCATTTTATTGGGGCATTTTCTGTCTTATTTGTTATTTCCTATACTTTAAAATATATTTTTCATACCTATCCTGTCTTTTATTAATTAAAAGTAATACTGTCCAATTTTCTGTGTGATTGATTATCTCTGACACTTGTCCCTGAATTTTCTGAAATTATCACAACTTGACCTTCAGACAAAACAAATGTTTTAAAGTATTCTACTTTTTTGTGTGTGTGAGCTAGTGGAAGAAAGCTGGATGATTAGAACTTTCATTTATACATTTATTTTAATTGTAATTTCAGTTTAACATCATATGTTATCTTCAACCAATTAAATGAAAAGAAAATAAAAACCAGTGCAAAATGTGAAAGGTCTTGCCTAGGAAATCCATAATCTCTCGACATAGCTATGAATAGAGATAAAAGGACAGGAAGTTAAACTTCATCTAATTCTGTCCTGAGAGGGGAGATTTCTGTGAACACTGGTGAAATCATGGTCCCATCAGTCCTGTACCCAGCACTGATTTATTTTATAGAACAGGAATCTTAAGTATCAGAACAACTTGTATAATGCTAATACATATTTTAAATGTAGAATAAAATTATTAGCAATAAGACTACCAAGATAATCTGCTGAGTAAAATTAACAAAGTGTGTCTCTAAGTTGTTAAAAATGGTCTATAATAGTAGTAATTTATTATCTTGATTAATATAAAAATAATTAACATAAAAAATTAACATACAAATAACACAAAAAATAATTAACATAAAAAATAATTTTACTCAACAGATTATACCAAGATAATCTGTTGAGTAAAATTAACAAAGAGTATCTCTAAGTTGTTGTAAATGGTCTATAATAGTAGTAATTTATTATCTTGATTAACCTAAAAATCCACTGGCCTGTTCTTTTTAAACAAAGAATAAACATTTTTGAAGTTGTCCTCCATTTATTGTTTTGTAGTACATGAACTACATTTATTTTATTTATTTGATTCTGTCTGACTAGGATTACATTCCTTCTCTTGTCTTCCTCCTTCATTTGGGAGCTGCTCCTTTTTTAAAAAATTCCAACTGCTCCAGTGAAAATGGAAACTATTAAATAATCTACCCTTTGGCCATAGTTCACCGGTGCTAAGGTGGCTAGTTATCAAGAACCAATTATTATTTTCTTGGGTCATAAAATTGGGAGCTGGGACTAAAAAGTTAATTTTCTGATGGCAGAAATCGTGGAATGTGAAGTTCTTAGATTGTCTGTGCCTATGTTTTTCATTATGTGGAGAAACTCTTAATTTGTTTGGGCCGTTATTACAAAACACTATAAACTGCCCAGAAATTTATTTCTAACAGTTTCAGAGCCTGAGAAGACTAAGATAAAGAAAATGGCAGATTCTGCATCTGGTGAGAGCCTATTTCTTGGTTCACAGGATTGTCCCTTTTCAATGTGTCCTCAATGGCAGAAGAGGCTTGTTAACTTTCTGGGATTTCTTAAGAATCCTATTCATAGGCTGGGCGTGATGGCTCACGCTTGTAATCTCAGCAATTTGGGAGGCCAAAGAAAGCTAATCGCTTGAGGTCAGGAGTTTAAGACCACCCTGGCCAACATAATGAAACCCTGCCTCTACTAACAACAACAACAAAAAAACCACAAAAATTAGCTGGGAGTTGTGGCATGCGCCTGTAGTCCCAACTACTCAGGAGGTTGAGACAGGAGAATTGCTTGAACTTGGGAGGTGGAGGCTGCAGTGGGCCAACATCACACCACTGCACTCCAGCCAAGGAGACAGAGTGAGAGTCTGTGAAAAAAAAAATACCATTTATGAGGTCTTGCCTCTAATGAACTAATCACCTCCAAAATCACGTCCTGATATCACCTTGGCAGGGTAAGATTTCAGCAATGGATTTTGAACACAAATATTCAGACTATAGCATACTCTGTGGAGAAACAAAATTGATTGGCTTTAAAGATAGAGATACAGAGATACAATGAGAGAGGCTGTCTTGTCGTCCCAACATCCTTGTCCCCAATTCTAGTTATTCCCCAAACTCAGTACTTTCTCTGCCTTTCTTTGTGTGTTTTTCCTTCTCGTAGACTCTGAAATGCAAAAGTCTCCTTATTTTCTAAACTAGATTGGGTTTAGTTTCCATCACTTGCAATTAACACTCTCCTGGCTAATATATGCTTAATCTTTGTGCAGCAGAAATTTCAAACATCTAATTATATGATATTTAATAAAGGTAACAGACAGTTACAGTTCAGGAGAAACAGAAAATAGACTGAGTGACAGCAAAACTAAGTTGTTGGCATCTACTGCATACAAATACAAATGATTATCAATGTAGGGATCCAAAAGAAATCTCACAAGAGAGGTAGAAAAATATAAAGGAACAGATGAAGTTTCAAATAGATTAACATACATTCGAGTATACCGTACTTGTGTGCATGCATGTGTGTGTCGTGTTTGAGTGGCTAACAATTTTCTGAACAATAATTGTTAATAATTAGATTCTCATCCAGAATCATGAATCCAATTCCAGCTTTCCATTTACTCTGCAAGAAACTTAGGCATGTTACAGAACTTATCTGTATCTCATAATCTTTATCTACTAAATGACAATTATATGAATACTTTTCTAAATAAGCTGTGAGATTTAAATGACAGACAAGCAGACAGGAAGACACACAGATAGATAGATTAGATAGATAGATAGACAGATAGATCATAGATAGATAGATGATAAGTAAGGTAGATGATAGATAGGTAAACAGAGATAAAAATAGAATAATACTTGGAAAGAGAAAGTGCTACTCAATTTTATTTATAATTTTCATTAACTGCTAAATGCTGACTTCTGTATACTCTTCTCCTCTACAGAAGCTATATTAGAATAGAAAAATTCCCATGTCTTCTCCTAAAGCATATTTTAAAAACCCCACAAATAATTCTTTCCTGAGCTACACCCTTGCAACACTATATAAAGTGAACTTCTTTCACTAAATAGCAAAACAACAATGGTAGTCATCAACAAAGTCTGTTTTTTGTGAAGGTTATAGGGGTATTTGATATTTTATTTATTTTAAATAATTTTGTTGATAGTCTCCATAAGTCTGTTTTTTTTTAAAAAAAAATTTAGTGTGTGATGTTCCCCTCCCTGTGTCCATGTGTTGTCATTGTTCAACATCCACTTATGAGTGAGAACATGCAGTGTTTGGTTTTCTGTTCTTGTGTCAGTTTGCTGAGAATGATGGTTTCCAGTTTCATCCATGTCCCTGCAGAGAACATGAACTCATCCTTTTTTATGGCTGCGTAGTATTCCATAGTGTATATGTGCCACACTTTCTTTTTTCAGTCTATCATTGATGGGCATTTGGGTTAGTTCCAAGTCTTTGCTATTCTCCTAATGCTACCCCTCCCCAATACTTCCCACTCACTTTGTGAACAGAGGGTGTGGCAGGGGGTACTGGGGAGATGTAGCATTAGGAGAAACACGTAATGTAGATGATGGGGTGATGGATGCAGCAAACCACCACCATGGCACGTGTATACCTATGTAACAAACCTGCACGATCTGCACATGTACCCCAGAACTTAAAGTATAATAAATAAATTTTAAAAAATAAAAAATAAGAAATCTTTAGTCGACAAGTAATAATTTTACAGTTGACACTTGGACAATATAGAATTAGAGGCACCAATATTCTACATAGTCAAAAAACTTCATACAATTTTTTTTTAAAAGACAGAATCTTGCTCTATTGCCCAGGCTTGAGTGGATTGGAGGTCATGGCTCACTGCAGTTTTGAACTCCTGAACTCAAGTAATCCTCCCACCTCAGCTTTCTTCCCAAGTAGCTGGGAATATAAGCGTGTGCCACTACCCCTGGCTAATTTTTTTTTTTTATTTTTTGTAAAGATTGGGGTCTTGCTATGTTGACCAGATTGCTTTGAACTTCTGACCTCAAGTGATTCTCCTGCCGCAGGCTCCCAAATTGCTGGGATTACAGGTGTGAGACACTGTGCCCAACTAGAATCTGCAAATAACTTTGATTCCTGTTTAAACTCTGAGTAGCCTACGCTGGACCAGAAGCTTGACTGATAACATGAATAATTAATTAACATATATTTGTTATGTTATATATATATAACATACAGTATATATATGTATGTATGTACATGCATACATATATATGTACATAAATGTATAAATACAGTATACATAATACACTGTATTTACATAATAAAGGATAGAGAAAATATGTTATTAAGCAATTATAAGAAAGATAAAATATATTTGCTACTCATTAAATGGAAGTGGATCATCATAAAGGTCTTTATCCTCATCGTCTTCACACTGAATAGGCTCAGGAGGAGAAGAAAGAGGAATGGGTTGATCCTGCTGTCTCAAGACTGACAGAGGAAGAAGAAAATCCATGTATAAGTGGACCCACACAGTTCAAATCTATGTTGGTCAAAGGACAATTATACATGTTTATGGGACACAATCTGATGTTTTGAAATATGTATACATTGTCAAATTTTTTAAATAATATATTTAATTTTATTTTTAACTTAGGTTTTAGTTATGAAGAATTTTTATTGTATCTGCACAGCAGTAACTTGTGTCTTGCATGACTTATCCTTATAAAATATAATGGGTTTTATATATGTGTAATATGATGTGATTTATATAGAAATACATTTATATATGCATGTATAAAGACAGATATATCTATAATTTGTTCTGTAAGATTACAGAGGGCAGAGAATATATGTTTAAGATACAAAATATAATGTCCAGGTTTATCCATGTCCCTACAAAGGACGCGAATTCATCGTTTTTGATGGCTGCATAATATTCCATGGTGTATATGTGCTGCATTTTTCCTGTCCAGTCTATCATTGATGGGCATTTGGGTTGGTTCCAGGTCTTTGCTATTGTAAACTGTGCTGCAATGAACATTCGTGTGCATGTGGACAAACTGACACAAGAACACAAAATCAAACATTGCATGTTCTCACTCATAGACAGGTATTGAACAATGGGAACACATGGACACAGGGAGGGGAGCACTATACACTAGGGTCTGTTGGGGGGAAGTGGGGGGGACAGCGGGGGTTGGGGAGTTGGGGAGAGATAGCATGGGGAGAAATGCCAGATATAGGTGAAGGGGAGGAAGGCAGCAAATCACACTGACACGTGTGCACTGATGCAACAACCTTGCATGTTTTTCACATGTACCCCAAAACCTAAAATGCAATAAAAAATATATATATATAATGTCCATTGAAAAATAAAAGATAGATATTTAATAGGTGATATATAAAAATTAAGCAGGCTAGTGGTAGTAATTATATTTTTCAAACCACATCAACAATAAGGAGCAGAGCTATAGAATCACTTAATATATGCTATTTTTGAATGCTTTAAACTTAAATAATTTTATGACACAATTTATAGAAGGTCATTTTAGTTTTAGAATATTCATTTTGTATTGATATAAATTTTTGTATATTACTTTCTATTAGTGTCAGTGTAAGAATAAGAAAAGATTTAAACTGTATCAACATATGAAATTTCATTAATTTTACAGGATTTAAAATATATTTTGAGTATATGTATGTATGTGCATACAAATATGTATACCTAAAATATAACTTCATGTGATTCATATGCATATTTATATATTAAGGGCATGTATTTTAGTGAGCTCATTTTACAAATTTTAACATAAATATGGCTGAATTTTAAAAAGCATTAATTAAATTGATTTTTAATATGAGAATATAAAAACTGAACAAAGAACAGGGAACAAGGTAAAATTATTTAAGAATATTTGAGGAAAGAAATGGGAAGTACAATGAAGGGAAATTCAGCAAATCTGTGACAAACTGTGTCAGGATTAATGTTACAATGTTTATGAAGTCAAAAATTACAGCTTTAGTTACCAGGATACTGAGTGAGCTGATTTATGTCATTCTCAATGTAAGATTTACAGTGAGTTTTGAATGAGAATATATGTGACTAGGGACAATTTCATAAAAGAATGAGCAAATCAGATCAATGGTGCATGGATTTAGCCATGAGACCCATTTGAGAGACGAAGTCTATTTTTAGCCCAGTGTAATATACACATCTTATTTCTTCATATTCTCAAAGTAAAAGATTCAAAGACCCTTAGATACTCTCCTAACACATAAGTAGTTTTCAAGTCTTCCCCAAACTGTTAGTCTCTTTAATATTGCAGAAATATTTTTACTATATGTAATCTGATTATTTCAGCTTGAAATGATATTAGTACATAAGAGAAGAACTGCAAAATTTTTCTTTTCCTGGTAAGATCATATATTCTTCAGTAAATTTGAAAACATTTTTAATTTAGAATATTCTTATGCAGTCAGATCTGATTTTAATTTTTCCAATGTACTTGACATGTCTGCAACTCTCGATGTGATGGAACACTATCTAAAGACCTGTTTTTAAATACTGCCTGTCAACTTTATACACATGTTAGGATGAAAGATAATTGATATATGTGGAGCAATAAAAATAAGCCCCAATACTCAATTATATATTTGTTGCTGCTGCGCCATAAAGTCCAAACTATCTGTCATGTTTATGCATTTTAAATTCTACTTTCAGGAAAGAGTGCTTCTAATAACTCTGCCTTCATGGTAAAATTAGGCTTTAGAAACATGATTTCAATATGTACTTACTTTTGATCCTACATAAGAAGATATACTTTCTATATTCTAGGCTAAATATTTCCTGAGAAGAAAGTATCTAAAAGACTATATTTTTCAGCAACATTGAAGAAAAAACACTTCCAACAGTCCTAGAATATTTTCATAGGAGTTTTTAGTTATTTTTTATTATTAAATAAAAAATGGACATGGACTTTGATGTATTTATATTTTAACTGGTGAAGATACTAAGATGGTTAAGAGAAACACACGAGTAAAAATGACTGAAAGGGAAAGAAAGAGGGCATAATACATAAACATTAGGGTATCTTAGATCTAACTCTCCTGCTAGCATGTGATTTTTAATTAGAGATATGGAGAACAGGAGTGCTACAGAGAAGAAGGTACTTTTTAATTTGTACATCCCTAACAGCCACTACTGACATCTCAAAATACATTACTGTCAGTCTACCTGCAGCATGCAACAACACACAATTACTTAAGTTTATTTCTGTCTGTTTTGAAACACAAAATACATTTTCCTATGAAATATATAATAATGGCATTATAATATTGAAAGTGACAAGTTTCTAAACACGGCAGCACAGTCTTATTTAATCTACTTAGTTTAACGATGAGACTAAATAATATTGTACAATCTGGCTAAGACTTATACAATTAATTCTATGGGAAGTGTTTTCAAGTTCTAATCTGACGTTTGAGAAACCTATCTTCTCCTATGATTTGGTGGTGATATTTTTAGTTTTTAGTGGATGATCTACAGGTTTGTATGTTTAAAGTGATTTAAAGTCAAAGTAAGTATTAATCAATCAGCTCAAAGACAACTCATTATGCCTCCTCCTGCTGTTGCGTTTCTTATCAAGACAACGACACTTTCAGTTCACATCGTTGCATAACAGTAAACCAAATTCATAGTTACAGATGAAGAAACAAAGAGTGATTCAGTGATTTTCCTAGGATAACACAGGTGCTATGGTAAATCTGGAATCAGAGCCAGCTACGTAATCTGTGAGGTCCTATGGAAAATGAAAATGTGAGACCCCTTGCTCACAAATCAATTAAAAAAGACTTTTCCCATCTTCCACATTCTCTCTTTTCAGCAATCATGGTGGGTTTAATTTGCTATTTACTGCCATATTCTTTGAGCACGAGGATACTCATGGAGGTGAATGTCAACCCTTAAAAGATGAGGTACAGGGAGTCCTGCCTTCAATGTTGCGTAGGGCCTGTGTTCAATCCGAACCATCCCTGTGCCTGTGCCTAAAGTCCCACCGTAAGGAAAGGGTGGCAGCAGTGGGTAGGTGGGCGGAACAGAGCAGGTACCAGAGAACTCATCCAGGAGAGGTGGGAAGGTGGACTGGGAGTGGGAGGCAGGATGTGTTGAACCAGGCTATGAGCCCCTAATGCACACATGCTCCATTGTCCTGTCAGATTTCACTTCTAAAACAAATTCAAAGATAGAATTAGTAAGAATTTCAGGACAATCACTGCTGAACATTAAATTCAAGGTTTGGGGCCTCTTTTGGTCTCTGAGAAAGTTATATGCACTTGAGGCTGGTCCTGCCCAGGACACTAAACCAGGTGATTTTATTTCAGAATTTTGTATCTTCTTTTATTTGAACTCCCTCTCTATGTTGAAGCTTATTTGTAGAGTGACCTTAAAAGCATAAAATTTTTATGGAAAGAGTCTGAGATTAGAGGTCCTAGGATGGAGAAGCCTGGACAAACGGCTCATAGATTTTGGCTTTTGAATTTACTGCAACAGGATGCCCTGCATACCAAAGCATACGTACTTCACATTCTTGACATCAGCAACAGTTGACTCTCCTTAGCAGAACAGCTCCTGTACTCTGGATAACATACAACTCACTAGGTACAACACGTACAATCCACCTGGGACTTCTTGACAAGTAGTTACTGAAAGTGTCAGAAGTAGAAGTTAGCCTTTAGCTTCATGTTTGATCCCTTTCTTCTTTCACCATGAAACCCTGGCCTTAGCCGACTTTGAACATTGAGCATTGGCTGGTTCATTATAACATTCTAGATCCAGAAATAGAAATACCATTTGACCCAGCAATACCATTACTGGGTATATACCCAAGGGATTATAAATCATTCTATTGTAAAGACACGTGCACACTTACGTTTATTGCAGCACTATTCACAATAGCAAAGACTTGGAGCAACCCAAATGCCCATCGGTGACAGACTGGATAAAGAAAATGTGGCACGTATACACCATGGAATACTATGCAGCCATAAAAAAGGGTGCATTCATGTCCATTGCAGGGACATGAATGAAATTGGAAACCATCATTCTCAGCAAACTGATGCAAGAACAGAAAACCAAACACCCCATGTTCTCACTCATAAGTAGGTATTGAACAATAAGAACACAAGGACACAGGGAGGGGAACATCACACACTGGGGCCTGGGGGCTGGGGGCTAGGGGAGGAATAGCAGGAAGTGGGGGGATTGGGGAGGGATAGCATTAGGAGAAATACCTAATGTATATGATGGGGCAATGGATGCAGCGAACCCCTACCATGGCACGTGTATACCTATGTAACAAACCTGCACGATCTGCACATGTACCCCAGAACTTAAAGTATAATAAAAATAACTCTAGATCCACCAGGATCCCCTTCAGTGTTGAAGCTTTTATATCTGTGTATATTATGGGACTTAGATGCAAATGTTTGTATATGTGATGGGATTTTGGAGCAAATTGGGACGAGAAATATGAAAAGGGAATACTAGTCATATCAATCAATAAATGAATCAATTATACTTTCTCAATAAGATGTTTGATAAAGTTTATATTGCTATGTTGTTTCATCAGTTATTCAAATTCTTGAAGATTTTAAGAAAGTGAGCTTGGTTCTATAAATAGAAACAGTATATTTTTTATAGGAAAATTATTTGTTTTGAAATATCAAGTATCTACATATACTGTCAATTTGCTTACTGATAGTTTCTCAGCTACATAAGCAGTTTGTGTTCATCTTTGTTTTTATCATAAGTGTGACAGGCATTTTAATGGTAGTGGCTTGATCTAGAATGATAGTTACAGCTTTTTCTTTGTCTCTCGTAAGCACTCTAAATCTTTGTAAGTGAAGGAAGATAGTTGAGATTGACGGTGTTTTCCACATTTGCTGAGATAGAATTTTCTAAATATTTTATGTGCTCATGTGAAAAGTTGTAGGACTGCAGTATTTATTTTGGAATGAATTAAGGGGTCAGCTCTGTCTATGATTGATTTTGGTTATTTCTTATTTAACAGAGTGAATGGGAAAGTGGTGCTACTTTTTTTTCATCTTTTACCTCCTAATTGCCCAATTGATCTACCTTAGTTGTATATGAAAGAAAGCTCCATTTTGTATGTGTCATCATTCTCCTCTTTGCAGATCCACCAAAAGTTATGAGGGTGCAAATGAAGAATAAATGATTCTCTCACTTCTTCAGTCCTATTCAATGAGAATATTCAACAGTAGGGAACCATGAATCCACGTAAGTGATTCAATCCCTGCCTGATTTCTATGTAGTCAGGCCAAGTCTAAAATATCTTCTTTATTTAAATTGCTGGAGTACTTCTTCTTTTATTATTTTTAAGATCATCATCACATCAATGTTTTCCTATATTATTCAGTTCTCATATCAAAGGTCTCTTTTCCAGAAAAATTTTTCCTGCTAACCTAGCTAAATTGGGTATCTTCCTTCCTTATTCCATCCCCATCAAAAGCTATTACCCTTCTTAACTTTCTTTGTTGTATTGACTTGAATTGTCTAATTTACTTATTTGTTAATGTGTCCATTGTATAAATCTCACTAGAAATTAAGCTGCCTCTGGGTCTGTCTCCATTGTTTATTGCTACTTTCCCACAAAAAGAAAGAATTTGCCTCCTAGTAATTATTTTTAATGAATGAATGAATGAATTAGTTGTGTAGCTGTATTATGTTGCTGACAGCCACAGATAATTTTCAGCCTTCATGGAAAGCAACCTTGCTTCATTTATTTCTCTGCCTTGAAAACTATGTTGTAAGGGTAGCATGTTATTTCTATAATATCTTCTTTCTAAGATAGTATTCTACATTTAATGTCAAAATTAAGGCCAAGTAAAATATGTCATTAAAAGAGAGATTGTTAGAAATAAATGGGAAATAGGCAAATATACTTAGAATTATTTTTATTTAGGAAATGATAAGATCAATACAGAATGAATAACTGATTTATTTACAGACACAATGGTTCATGAAAGAACTAAGTCCATAACTTTGATTTACCAATTCTTCAATCTAGCAGTTTGTCCACAGCTTTCTGTTGTTTAATGAGAATTCTTAGTGTTGGAAATCAAACTCAAATAAAGGGAATTTGCTTACTGCACAAGAGGAAGAGAACCAATTTCAATTCCTTTTTTTCAGAGTTTAAACGTTGAACCTGTCATATGTGCATTCTCTCCCTCTATCCATCTTTTCTCTGTTCCTCTCAATGTGGTGATCTTTGTTTTTATAAATAAAATTAAGTTCATTTAATGGGGCTTGAGATAAGGCCCATGAATACTTCATTTTACAAATTTCATATAAAATTTATATAAAAGGAATTGGCTAAATGCTTTTTGATTGATAATGTACCAGTTCTAAATTGAGTTATTTCTTTTTATCTAAAACTTCTAACATCCCTTTTGGGATTATTATAGAGTGTCTTGATGATCTTTTCCAAACTGCATTTCAAATGGGAAACAGATTAGTATTGTTTGATATACATAATAATTCAAAACAGTGAAACAAAGTATCTTCAATAGCAGAGAAAAAATGTAAAACTAATTTTAGTTAATAAATATTAATTGATTTTATGAAAAGTTTTATCATGGCTATTATTAGTAGCTGTCCATATTGCTATTGAAAAATAGCTTCTAGGACAATCACCAGGTTCAAGTATGTTCATAGTATTTGAGAAAAACAAATTATACAACATGAAATATCAATTTTGTTTTTTAATTTCTTACTATGCCAGACCTTTGTGCCAGTCCCTCTGCAAATATTCCCCTTCCCTTAAATAGAGTACCCAATAGTTTCTTAGAAAAAGAAATATCAATCAGCCCTTTAAGCTATATCCTTAACAAGAGGGAAGCAGTTTCTGTAATTATCCACAGGAAGTCAATTCCAGTCATCATAGTTTATAAGAATTTTCTAAAGGTTTAGAATTCTAGAAGAAAAGTAAAACAAAGCTTATAACTACTATAAAATTTCTGCCTTTAGTGATCCTTAATGTGTGACCCTGCTCCCTTTTTCCTTTACCACAACCATATGGCATTGATAGGAATCTCTACATAGCCATGTTTCAGAATCAAAAAAAAAAAAAAAAAAAAAAAAAAAAAAATCCCAATACGTAGAAATGAAGTTCCCTCACTCTAGTTGAAGCCTAGTCCTTAAGTCTTTATTTCCTGAATAATTTCCTGGATAATCTGCGATGGGCAAATCTAGTGTTTGTGGGAAAATCTCAACTCTCATCTACATGGCTGCTGTCAGGGCTTCTGGAAGCATATTCAGAGCCCATGTCTGAATTTGGAAAAGGCATCTCCTGCAGGCAGGTAGAAAACAATGGCTCTCAGAGGATCACATCTACAGAGTTTACAGCTCAGTGAGTAGTTTCCACTTCTGTGCAAAAAAAAAACTCCACAAAAGATGTTCCTTCCTTCCTTCCTCTGGTGAGAACCACTCCTGTGCCAGGCTGGATTCCAGTCTCTATCCATCCCCAGACAGGCTGCTTTTGTCGCAGTGTGCAAATTGCTTGGTCGTGCATAGCAGCATGCGTATGGCTTTACAGGGGGTATCAGAGAAAGATAGTTCAACATTAGCATATTTCAACATTAGCATATTTTTCTAAGATCTAAATAAATTTCGTCAGAAATAACACCGATGCCCTCCAAGCTTACCACATTATCATTCTGAGCCAGGGTGTACTTTGCCAACCCTATAGCAGAGTTGCTTTCATCGACTCTCCTATGATAGAGGTGAACTGCGAATCGGCTGGAACCCCTGTTGTTTTAAGGGTCTGTATTCCAGATCTGTCAGGACCTACAGCTGAACAAGCCATGCCAAACTCTGCAAGGATAAGCCATGACTTAATGACATAGGACACTTTAAATTTTTCTTGAGAAAAACAAACAAAACATTAATCTAAGTGAAGCCTATCCAGGGACATAAATTTGCTACAACAAACAGTAAATTTACCCTGGTAAATATAACACTTAAATGTTTGATCCATAAGTTATTATTTTTAGTTGCTTCCCTGCATTCAGCCTTGCCTAACTCACAAGATTCTGTGCAGTGATTTATCTTTCACTGTCCAAAGGAAAATGGCGCAAAAATAAATTCAAGTTTTAACACTTAGTTAACAGAAATTCCTTTTCACTTTTAAATGATAGTTTCCTAACCTATAAAACAGTAATAGCAACTTAGGCTCAGTCTCCAACTACGGAAATCCCTATATTGTCAGAGAAAATCTTCATCAGCAACATAAGAAAAAAAAAGTAGCAATGAATTAATTAAGTTCCAAAGTGATCTTGAGAGTAAAACAGATCTACTCTCTTCTTTCTCTACTTTTCCCTCCCTTTATTGCCAATAGGTACGGAATATTCCTTTAAAATTTTCTAACTTCTCATAAATGTGCACCTAAGGAAAATCACCCAAGATAAGTTTGAATTCTATGAGAAGATGAGGGCTAAACAAGAAGTAAGAGACTGATTCCAAGATGAGGATTAGGTTATTTCTATGTTTACAGTGTAGCCCATCTCTGGTTTATAGTTGATCGTTTGTGTTGAAGCGAAGGTGGTTGGGCAACAGTGGAGCAGAAGTGATTTCTTTCACCATGTAAATTATCCACCAATGCTTTAGCAATAAGCCCAATTTTCCCTTAATTTCATTTTGATTGATCCAAATGTAAAAGCATACCAGCTTTTCTAGTACTTTACATACTCATTTGTGCTATATGAAACTTAATGAAAAAAATCTATTCGGGAAATTTGAATTTTCTTAAAATGTAACAACTTTCTTTTCTTTAAATGTATAAATTCTGCTAACTACAATCTTATTTAGAATTTAATACTTTCAGCCATTAAACAGACAGCATAAACAATTGGCTAGTTCTATATTATGAATAGCTAGAGGAGGTCAGGGTGCTAGTACTTTATACTTCAATAATTATAATGGGAGCATCACCACTATTCACGTATCAGTAGAGAAGGAAAACATAAAAAAGCTGACACTTGATTATTGAGCCAATATTGTCACTTGGATCCATTAAATATTACTAACCTGCTTTTGCACAGGGAAGGCACTAGCTTATTTTCAATTATATTTACAATGCAAAATGAATCATCATTTATTAAGTATAAAAGAATAGTAAAAAAGTGTCACCAAATTATAAGACCAATCACTGATGATGTGCCAGTATCAGCAAATTCCAAATCAATTTTGATGAACTCTTACTGATTTGTTTGTTACAGTTATTATCCCACTTTTCTTTTATATAGAACAATAGTAATGTTATTTTTTAATCTGCTAAATGAGAAAATTACAGAAATAGAGTATATTTTCTTGTATATTAGCTATATTTGCTTCCTTTATATATTTTTCAGTATCTGAGATGAGCTCATTTATTAATCGTACATTTGATCATATTCCTTTTTACCAATTAGAATGTAAACTAACAGGTTACTCTTTGGTTTAGCAAAGTGTCTCTAGCCTCACATGCAGCTCTGAAAAATACTAGACACCTCATAATGTTTTTTTGAATGAAACAATGGATAATGAAGTATAATATACATTGGACATATTAAAACATTTGTTCATTAAATAAACACTTAATTTGTACCTCAGAGACAAAGAAATTTATAAAATATAAAATATTATGTTATCTTAAATATATATGGAGAATAAAATTAGATACATATGGGCTTAGTTTTCCAACTATTCTAAGACTTATTTTACTTGAATTAGAGTTAAGATTTCTGAATTAAGAATCAATAGAGCTCAGAAAAAAATCGGTTATTGTCTGATTAGCTAGTATTAGCTCTGAATTAAGAAAATGCAAACAGGATTTTTTTTTTATTTTTATAGATTTAGGGAGTACGGTGCAATTTTGTTATGTGTATATATTACATAGTGGTTTAGTCTGGGCTATTAGTGTAAGCATCAGCCAAGCAGTATGTACCGTACCCGTTAATTTCTCATCCCTCACTCTCCTCTCATCTTCCCACATTTTTGAGTCTCCAATGTCTATTACTCCATTATGTCCATGTGTACACATTATTTAGTTCCTGCTTATAATGAGAATAACTGACTTTCTGTTTCTGAGTTATTTTACTTAGGATAATGGCCTCTAGTCCATCCATGTTGCTGAAAAGGCATGATTTTCTTTTTTTGTGGCTGAGTAGTATTCCATGATGTGTGTGTGTGTGTGGGTGTGTGTGTGTGTGTGTTCATATATATGCCACATTTTCTTTATGCAGTCATCCATTCATGAACACTTTGGCTGATTCTCTATTTTTGCTATTGGGAATAGTATGATAAACGTGTAAGCGCAGATGCCTTTTTTATATTATTTATTTTCTTTTGGGTACACAAATATTAGTGAGATTGCTGGATCAAATCCCAGATGGCAGTTCTATTTTTGATTCTTTGAGAAATCTCTATTCTATTTCCCATAATTGTTGTACTAATACACATTCCCTCCAACTTTATATAAGCATTCCTTTTCTCTGCAACCTCACCAAAATCTGTTATTTTTTGACTTTTTAATAATATCCATTCTGACTGGTATAAGATGGCATCTCGTTGCATGTTAATTTGCATTCCTCTGATGATTAGTGATGTTGAATATTTTTCATGTGCTTTTTGGCCATTTGAAAAACGTCTGTTAATGTATTTTGCCCACTTTTTAGTGATTTTTTTGTTGTTTTCGAGTTGGTTGAGATCCTTGTAGATTCTGGTTATTATTCCTTTGTCAGATGCATCGTTCACAACTATATTCTCCCATTCTACAGGTTGTCTGCTCATTTGGTTGATTATTATCTTTCGCTGTGCAGAGGCTTTTTTGTTTAATTAAATCCCACCTGTCTATTTTTGTTTTGTTTTATTTGCTTTTGAGGTCTTAGTCGTGAATTATTTTCCTAAGCCAACGTTCAGAAGAGCATTTTGCAAGGTTTTCTTTCAGAATTTTCATAGTGCAGAATAAAAGTTTAAAATAAACTAAGCAATGTTTAGTTTAAATAATGCTTTAAGAGACTTAAAGATAAAAAATACTTCTATTTTGAAATGGTTAAATCTCATGAAATGTAATGACTTTAAACCCCCTTTAAAAATGACTACAAATTTATTCCATTATTAAAATAATAAAAACAAATCCACTTTTAATTGAGAGGTCTTATTTAGTATAAATTCATTTCAAACACAGGTCATCCAGTCAAACCACAGTTAGCTAACATACGGCCAACTAACTAACTCTCCCATCAGCAATTGTTTGTATGTATACATTCTTTCACATAATACTTTCTTAACTATAAATATTGGTCATTCTATTTTCCAAATCTATAACACAGCTAAAGAAGTTTCATGCTACCTTTACAGTGCCATGAAAACAATGAAATAAATTTTAATGTATGGAATTATCCTGTGTTCTCATGCACCGTTCATCATTCATTGTCCATGCATTTGTTGAATGCCCGCACTAAGTCATACACTGAAAGGCTTGCTGTGAATAATACAAATAATAACTATTTCCTGTAATATGACCCCAAATCATACATATTGTATTGATGATTAAACTAAAACACTTAGTATACTCTCAAATAAGGAGAGCATACATATTCACAATATACTGAGTCTCCTGATGTTTGAAATACAGATTAAGTTAAAGTATTTTTAAATATATTTTATTATATATATAAGGGTATAATATAATATTTTAATGTACCTATACATAATGAAATGATTACTTTAGTTAAGCTGATTAACATATTCATTATCTGTTACCTTTTTAAATAAGAGCACCTAAAATGTAATCTCTTCACAAATTTCAAGTATTATTAACTATCTTTCTTATGCTGTACGTTACATCTCTAGACTTATTCATTCTATGTATCCACAACATTTTGCCCCCTAACCTCACTCTTCCCGTTCCCAATCCCTCCTACCCACCTATTCATTGCCTTTGGTATCCACCTTTCTGCTCTTTGTTTCTGGTATGGTGACCCTGCCATTTGTGACAACATGGATGTGTTTGGAGGACATGAAACCAAGTGAAATAAGCAAGATACAGAAAGAAAAATGTTGCATGGTCTCTCTTACATGTGGAACTTTAAAAATTATCTCTGAATACTTTGGATTAAACTGGCCAGTAAAATAATTTCTATGATCTTAAAATAGCTGACTTTATAGAAAAACCTACATTAAAGTGTTAGGTAGATTTTTGTTATTCATTAGCTCTTCCTCAACTAACAAATATTCATTTTGTAGTTAGAAAAAAATAGCTCTCAGCTCAGTATAGATTAATGTCAGTTATAATTACTGAACTGAATTTAAATAAGAATTCTCTCTTTTTGAGGTTTATGATTTGCAAAGGATTACTAAAAGATATTCTAACATTGATGTCACCGGACATATTTATAAATAGGATTCTCAGGAGATACAATTTGTATGTGATACTTTCTGGGAGACGGAGACATCTATGTTATTTCCCAAGGTCATGTCTACTCTCTTTCCCTGGCAGGCACATTTGTAATATACCATAACTCTAAAAAAGTGCTGGATCAAGGATTTGCCAGGTCACAATTTCATCATCCAAAGTCAATGGCTGCTGTCTAAAGGTTTGCAACTACAGCAGAGACATTGAAATTTGTTACAGATGTCTAACAGTTCCCATTCCAACTTCTGCCATATGAAAGGATTAATGCTGTGCCATTTAAAAGAAATGTTTTATCTTGCATTAACTTTCTTGATGATTAGTGGAGTTTTAATCAAGCAGGATAGAAAGACCAGCTATTCAAACTACTGAATACTGAAAAGGTCACAGTATTGCAGCATACTCTTGTAATTTACTGTCTCCTATTACATACTCTGAAAATGGTCACACTCCCTTCTCAAAGGCAAAACACGAACTATTTGACAAAGTCACCATACTCACTGAATCCAGCTCTAATTTAGGTCAAAGCTAATAACATTATGTAGCCTGTATGAAAGAATTACTCTGAAGAATATAGCATAGTAGAATTAAATCCTACCAAATTCGCTTTACAATTATTTTTATCATTAGGAATGTTAAAAAAAATCAATCTTTCTCTCTTTCTTTCTTTTCTTTTTCTTTCTTTCTTTCTTTCTTTCTTTCTTTCTTTCTTTCTTTCTTTCTTTCTTTCTTTCTCTCTTTCTCTCTTTCTCTTTCTCTCTTTCTCTCTTCTCTCTTTCTTTCCTTTTCTTTCTCTTCCCTGAATTCTTTCTTTTTCTGAGACAGGATCTTGCCCTGTTGCCCATGTGGGAGTACAGTGGTGTGATCACTGCAGCCTTGACCTTCTGGGGTCAGGTAATTCCCTCATAGTTCAGCCTTCCAGGTAGCTGGGACTACAGGCACCCACCACTATGCCTGGCTAATTTTTGTATTTTTTGTAGAGAGGGGGTTTTGCCATTATACTCATGTTGGTCTCAAACACTTGGACTCCAGCAGTCCACCTGGCTTGGCCTCCTGATGCCCTGTGATCACAGATGTGAGCCACTGTGCTCAGCTCTTCTTTTTTTCATTTTAAGTTCAGGGGTACCTGTGCATGTTTGTTATATTAGTGAACCCATGTCATAGGGGTTTGTTGTACAGATTATTTCATAATCCAAGTATTAAGCCTAGTACCCATTAGTTATTTTTTCTGATCCTCTCCCTCCTCCCACCCTTCACCTTCCAATAGGCCTCAGTATGAGCCAGAAAGCTTATTACTGGGTATATACCCCAAAGAACATAAATTGTTCTATCACAAAGACATATGTATACATGAAATCAGTCTAAATGGTAGATTGGATAAAGAAAATGTGGTATATATACACCATGGAATACTACACAGCCATAAAGAATAATGACATCATGTCCTTTGCAAGAATATGTATGAAGCTGGAGGCCATTATTCTTAGCAAAGTAACACAGGAACAGAAAACCAGATACCATATGTTCTCACTTATAAGTTGGAACTAAATGATAAGATCACATGGATATATAGAGGGGAACAAGTATTTTTTCCCTTCCCTCCTTCCTTCCTTCTTTTTTTCTTCCTTCCTTCCTCCTCCCTTTTCTCCCTCCCTCCCTCCCTTCCTTCCTTCCCTCCTTCTCTCCTTCCTTCCCTCCTTCCTTTTTGCTTCCATTTTTTGTTTATAATGATGATGTGTCTTGGTAAAATATTTTTGTACATTTTTCCTCAGAACTTGTCGTTCAGGTTTGAATTATTTTGTTCTATCAGCACTATTCTACAAACAGTATTTTTCCTGAAATATTTGTTACTTTAAATTTGAGTATGCATGTCTTTCCTTATACTATGGTACACATATGTAATTTTATTTTAAAATCACATATTGTACACATGCTAATTTTTAAGTAAAATATTTTCAAAAATATGATTGCTTTTCAGAGTAAGGTTGTGAGACCTATTTCACTCAAGTTTGTTTCAAGTACTTACTGTAAAAATATTATCAAGAATTCTCAAAGCTAAGAGATTGAGATAAAACATATACTATGGGCTAAGATAGGAATTAAGTTTAAACCTCCACTCTTGGGTTGAATTGGAAAGGACTCAGATGATATTTACTCTTAAGATCCACAAAATGTGAGAGAAAACCTATTTAATTAGTAATATTTTGACAAGCTTGGCCTTGAACTTTTCCATTTTTGTACACAGGCTCCTATGCCTAATTATCCTGAGTCTTTTCAGCTTTTTTTAAAAATCTTTTTTGTGCTTTTTCAAAATCACACAGAATCTTTTCTTCCACTACTGGATGCTTGCAGCAGTGCTGAGTGGTGAAGACTTTAGTTAGAAATAGGATGTTATTAAGAAATATCCATCTAAATAATTATTTACCAAGTACCTACTAAACACACTAAACACACACACACACACACACACACACAGAGACATTTCTTACTTGTATAAGTAGTCCTTGTGCTAGAAACTTGATATAATTAATTTCATTTAATTTTCACGAAAATCCTTTGACTATTACTATTTGTAATCTAAGAAGGAGAACAGTGACTAAGATAATCAAGTATCTTTCAAAGTCTCTTACATCTAATGAATAGTTGACCTTGTAATCAAAATCAAATTTACCTGGTTATAAATACTATGCTTTTTCCATTACATGTTACATTTCAAAGGGAAATAGGACGTAGTATTTATATTCAAAGAGATTTCAGTCAATTAGAGCACTACAAGTACTGCAAAAATAATTATAATAACTTAAAATGTATAAAGGCATTCAATATCAACCAAAGCAGCTCACCAGCTATGCTTACTCTTGATTCTGCACCGTGTTTTTCCATGTTCTATTGCTCAAGGTCCAAATACCATTTCGCATTTGTGACTTATTTCTAATGTTTTTCTCTTTTTATAGCATCATATAATTTTCGTAAGGATACTTCTTTTATAATATCTATAAATGATAATTCATGAATAATGCACACTGTACACAATTGAATGGACTCTTTGGGCAAGTCACATATTTATTAGTAGAAAATACATTCATTTTCACAGGATAATTGAGGTAGCATAATGGATAGTTGTCTAGGGAAAATATTTTATTTTTTAAACACCTAAAGCAAGTCTGTGGAGTCATAGGGAGCTAGAGACAAAGTCACAGGGAGTAAATAAAAGTTTTAAACAAATAACTGACTTGATTGGATTTGAATTTTAGGAAGGTTAATAAAAAAAAAAGAGGGACTGGAGAGAGGAAAGGCAATAGGTAAAGATTCTAGCACCAGTTGTTATATTCTGGAAAGGAATGAAGAATGCCTATGATAAGGCAATAGTGAGGAATAAGTGGAGGGGGCAAGTGGAATGAGAAGGTAGAAATGACAACACCATTATCAGATCGGCAGTTCTTATGTGTGTTTGTCTGTGTGTGTTTGATGAATTTTAGACAAAAACTGGAAAAGAAGCAAGAAAAAATTATACCTTGTACAGAATGTATGCTCAACTGTTTTTTTTTCTATTTTACAGCCTTGGAAAATGAGACCTGTCCATGGGAGTGCTAGCATACTGTCTATCAGGTATGTCTGCAGTGTGGGAGAGGGAGAGAAGGTTGAGAACAGCTTGATAATGCCCAAGAGGAGAGGAAAAGCCACATACCCAGGATGATTCCATAGTTTCCAACTTCAGTGTCTGGATTATAGTGTTAATAATTATGAATGTAAGAATAGAGGATAAATAGACTGGGAGTAAAGATTGAATTTCTACTCAGGATTAACAACTTGGAGAGTTAATGCATTTATAAATAAAAGCAAAGGGTAAATTTCTACAGAATCCCAGTTATTTTCCTTTGGAAATATTTACTATTTCTCAATTCTATTCTGTATGATTCTTCTGCATTTTTTCTTGAGCAGTACAGTGATATAATTGTTAATTCACAATTGCAAATTGGTTAATTTTCCAGATTACCTTTTTAGTAGTCTTTTCTGTTCCATATTGTGTGTTGTTTTTACAGTGCTTCAGTGAACTTGTTGCAGAATATTCAGGAGACTGGAGGGACCAGCGGTCTCCCTGAAACAGGAAGATGTTATTAAGGTGGCCACCAGCTCAGCAGTTCGCAATCCAAGGCTGAGCAAAAGAGAAAGAAAATGGGGTACATTTTATACATCCAGGATGACGTAGCAGCTAACAGGTTTACAGAAGCTAGAACAAAGAACAGTTAATTAATTTGCAACACGTTTTGTGATGGACGTTACGTTTGAAAAAATAGCATTTTGAGAAACGCATTGTACGTTCTTTGAGTGTTATCTTGCCCTGTGACCTTGCAGCTGGTCAGCAAGGAAAACAGCAGTCTCGAGATGCCTGGGAACTTTGCTGAGAATATGGGGAGAAAAGGTAGGTTTTAGAGGGAGTTAATTTTAAGCAGAGCTGGGGGTTAGGTTTTATATTAAACAGCATACAGTACAGCAATTTTTACTTTATTATACGGCAACTACAAATTATAAGGTTTCGTTTTTACTATTATTGAATTCCCTTCTTCAACTATCAACATAGCCTTTACACACACAAACTGGAATTTTGGGAGTATCTCTCTCCAGCCAAGGAGCAAAGACATTTACTAACTCTTCTACTTATGTAGGAGTCAGGAGGGGCGGGAATGCTGGAAAGAAGACTGGATAAGCCCTGAACATCTTCTTCCTATCATAAACCCAACTATAGGAAAATTACAACCCCTAAAATTTTTTCTTTGAGTGGGGTTGTGTTTTTCAGAGGATAAGCGATGCTGCAGTGGTTATAGCTTTTAAAAACACTGAAAAAAAAAAGCCAGAATAGCAGAAAATCAATAGTAATAGTTTATTTATAAGGCAAAAAGTATAATTAGTTGAGTCTGACAGTTTCTGTACATCACAAATTTTATGTTCCACGGAGGACTGGTAGATTAATCATACAGAAGCTTTAGTCAGCAGATTCTCTTTCCATGAAAAATTACCAAAGAGACAAACACTTCCTGAATTCCCTTTTATTGATTATTTTAAAATAAAATTGCTGATAAAATGTCAATATAAACACATTCTTTATTTATTTCTTACTTGTTTTGTGAATGCACTTTTCAAAATATCCCTCCTGGTTACACATTTTCATATTCATTTTCTCATTTCTCAAGGGAAGTCATTGCACTGAAGAGCGTTTTCAACTAATTTTCAAGTATCTGTATTAGCTCACAGGGTATGCTTCTTCATTCAGTTTACTTTAAAAAAAAAATAAGTCACAGATTAAATGAAGCTGTAAGCATCTTTGAAGTACAAATGATACTTGAGAAGTAAATGAAACTGGGAATACTTGCAAGTAAAATATGGGAATTCAAAGAGGTTAAAGGGTGAGAACCAGAAATTACTTATGGCCAGTGTCCTGAGTAAGACTCAGAATTGCATCCTAGAAGCATCAAGTTCTTGTGTTACCATATGAATCTTAAAGAAAGACTTTCTTAGTTTGATGTAGTCTGCAGACATCATCATCAAAACTTGAAAGCACTTATGGTGCTAAGAAACTACTTTTGCAGATTTAAAAACAAAAAAAAAGATAGAATCCTACTTAGCATCTTGATCGTATCTGCTTATTTTCCCAAGGTTTTACTGCAGTGTTACAGAATGAATAAGCATCTATTTATATCTAATAAACCCCATACCTTATGGCTGATGATTCTAAAGGTGCATGGCTTTGTTATATTCATTTGAAGTTCTGCTTTATTTTCTATAAATGGTTGCTTATAGTGGTCCCTTGCAGCCCATGGTGATAGTTTATAGGGTGCTACGTTATTTTTGTTTACTTGAGTGGATGTTCATACACATGCCCTTTGGATTCAGGTGTTTACATTTTATTGTCAGTAGTTTGGTATGCATATGCAGAAAAATGCTGACAAGTCATTACATTTATCTGTTGCTTAGAGAGATGATGATGGGTCATAAACCCAGATATTTAAACAAACAACCAGAACAGTTTGCTACTTTCAGACAAGATTCTTGAACTTCTTTTTTTCTCTGCAATGAAAGAGGCAGCAGAAGAGAGTCAGATAAATAACCCTCTTACTTGTAATATTGTTTATTTGTAATATTGTTTACTTGTAATATTGTTATGCCATCAAATAGAACAAAAATCAATATAGTTGCCTTATATTTATCAAGTACTCGCTCTGTGCCAGTCTTCTAAATGCTGTATGCGAATTAATGCATTTAATCCTCAACACCACCCTGTGAGGTATCTACTTATATTTCCTGATTTTTTTAGATGAGATACTGAAGCACACAGTGTATAATAATCTGCTCGACTTATACAGCTGGTAAGTGGTAAATCTGAGATTCATGCCTAGAAAGTTTGGTTCTAGAATCCACATGGCTAACTACCATGTATAGCTATTGATGTACGCTGATACCTGGGAGATTAGAATGGCTAATTCTCAGCTTAAAGCAATTTGTGAGTACTGTCCAACCACATCAAATACTATAAAATGTATCTGGTTTATAGAAATAATAAAACACAAGATCTGGTTCTGAAAAAAAGAAACAAAAAGATGCCATCCAAGTTGAGAGAAAAATTATGTAAAATGTGATAATAAATATTATAACCATATACACTAATTTTATATTATAAATTTTAAATGATTTGTTTTCTAAAAAGAATTTCAACACTAAATTGTTAAAGCAGAATTATTAAAATATTAGAAAAAAGCTAATGAAATAATTATCAAAAATGGGAAAATACTACCTGAAAAAGCCATGTCATTACATGCTCACTGGTGAAATATTTAGTAGTTAGAAGAAAAATATAATTATCATATTATATTGTGCGTTTTAAATCAAGAAAACAATGTGAGTTAAGAAATTTATCATATGAAGTTAATATCTCAATATCAAATGTGATAATAATTCAATTAAAATAGGAAACTTTATACTGATTTCATACATATACATAATAAAACATTCAGATAGAAATACTAACAACTAGAATTAAACATAATACAACATTACAGAAAGGATTTGATTCAAGAATGCAAGTTACTAAATCAATGAAAAATCATTTAATCATAAAACATATGTTCCAATGAATACCTTAACAGACCCATCTTAAGTTTTTTTTTTTGAGATGGAGTCTTGCCCTGTCACCAAGGCTGGTGTACATGATCTCAGCTCACTGCAATCTCTGCCTCCCTGGTTCAAATGATTCTCCTGCCTCAGCCTTCTGAGTAGATAGAATTACAGGCACTAGCCACCACACCCACCTAATTTTTGTATTTTTAGTGGAGACCGGGTTTCAGCATGTTGATTGGCCAGGCTGATCTTGAACTCCTGACCTCATGATCTGCCTGCCTCAGCCTCCCAAAGTGCTGGGATTACAGGCATGAGCCAGGGTGCCTGGCCCCATTTCAAATTTTAAAATTGAATTGAATAGTTTCAGAATGATTTTCTTCTATTGAAATGTTTGAGATAAAATTTTTATTTTGTTATTTTTGCAAACTTATGGGATACATGAGAAATTTTTATATGCATATAATGCTTTGTGTTAAGTCATATTTAGGGTATCAGTCATCCAAGCACAATACATTATAAAAGTGTATTTATCCTACTCTATCAAACATTGAATTTAATTCTTCTATCTTATTGCATGTTTGTCCCCTTCAATATATTTCTTCATCCTCTTGGTTCCTGTTCATTTTCCCCAATCTGTGTTGCCTATTTTTCCACTCTCTAACTCCATGTCTTCAAATATTTTAGCTTCCACATATAATTGAGAACATGTGATTTTGTCTTTTTGTGCCTAGCTTAGGAAATCAAAATTTTAAAACTTTGTCTTTATATTGAAAAAGATTATATGATTTATGCTTCACCATTATTATTTAGTATAATTTAGAAATTTTGTTCTCTTCAATGATGTAAGTCAGAAATTAAATTAGAAGTAATAAATGGTGGAAAGGGAGAGATAATCATATTATAGAGAGATGACATTTTATCCCTAGAAACCTAAAAAAAAAAGTCAGCCAGAAATGAACTTGAATTTAGTGACACTGTGGATAATTTTATAAAAGTCAGCCTGCCAGCAATACCAGACAGGAATGAAAATGAGCCATAGATAGTGGACAAGTAGAGATGTGAGAAATCCACATTCTCTTATAATGGTTAGGGAAGGCTTTCTGCAGGATATTGTCCTTGAACTGAAAGTTGAAGGGAAAAAGTACTGAGCTTCTTGAACCGAAAAGGGATGACATGCTTAGTAAGAGGGAATGCAAGCAAAGCTGGCCATTTGATTCAATCCCTCTTTTCTTATTATTGAATGTTTTGGAGGTTTTGGTAACACTGCTCTTCCTTATCTGATTTTCCTGTAGCATTCTCTCCAGTTGGTTTTTGCACATGATGCATTTTATCAAGTTCTATACAGCACTCCTATCTTAATATTGTTGAACTTTACTTTCAATTATTTGGAATTAATAAAAAATCTGCTATTTTGTAATTAAGTACAAATGAGACACTGTACATTTCTCTAAATATAATTCAAATAAAGTTTTACATTTTCTTCCCTTTTATCAGAGTCCTAGATGAATGAATGAGAATCTATGCTATGAATGAACAGGGCCTATAATTCTTAGAACCATTTCAATTTAATTCTGTTACCACTCCTCGGTAAAAATGCCGTCATTTTTTTTTCTTTCTCATCTTTGACACAGAGTTAAGGATGAATGAATTGAAGACACCTAATACTTCTTGTTTCTATTTTTTTCTACTTTATATGTTTTGAGTAACATTATTTTCCCCCCATCTCTTTCAGGCACAGAACAATTTCTAAAGTAATAGTAAATGCTGATGTTTAAAATAAATTGTGTGTGTGTGTGTGTGTGTGTGTGTGTACATATATTTTAGCCAAGTAAGTGAACTGCAATCTGACTCAAGTCCAAAAAGAAGATGGTTCTAGAAACCTTTAAAAGAAATCCAAGTACAAAGAAAGGTCTTCAACGTAGTCATAAGTCTCTATCACTACTGTATGTATATGGGGCCAAATACTGGGTTTTATGGAGTAAAATTTTTCTTTCCCCCTAAATTCATATGTTGAAGTTCAAACCCCAGCGTGACTATTTAGAGATAGGACTGTGAGGAGGTGATAAATGTGTAGTTAAGTGAGGCCCTAATCCAACAGGGCTGGTGCCTTTATAAGAGGAGAAACACTAGAGTGATCTCTCTCACCATGTGAAGACACAGAAAACAGGTGTCATCTTCATCAGGAGGAGAGCCCTCACCAGAATTAAATCAGTGGACACCTTGACTCGTGAGCCACCAGAACTATGAAAAATAAACATCTGTTGTCTAAGCCACCTCAAGTATGAGATTTGGTTATGGCATCCCACGAAAACTAATACAGGGGGATATTTTAAAACTTAATTCTTTTAGGAAACACTGAACAATTAAAAAGAAAAAGACAAAAGAGTATGTGTCATGCCATAATACTGTATGTATCCCCTACTAAGGTCCGAAGGGCACACATAACTATATCTTTCCAGAGGAAACCCCACCTAACAACTCAATGAGTAGAAATGGAACCACTAATAAGTAGAGCAGAGATTATAGAGAGAATAGCGCTTAACCTCTAATGAAGAGTCACAAAGATCACAAATCCAGAAACATTTTCCCTTCTAGATAGTTTATTGTGGCTTAATTTGAATTTTAAGTCCACATAGAAATAGCATAGTAGAATTATGCACAACACACATGCACCTACACAGAGAGAGAAAAAGATGGAGAGAAAGAATATATGTGATCGGACTTTTTGGAGAACACAATTTGTGTCATACATTGTAACTATCATCAAACAAATACTATAAGGAAGTATCATCCCTATTTTTGTGTTTTTTTTTTTTTTTTTTTTTTTTTTTTTTTTTTTTTTTAGAGAGAGAATGGGGAGGAGGAAAAAGGAAGAGAAAGAAAGAGAGAGAATGGGGAGGAGGAAAAAGGAAAAGAAAGAGGGAGAGAGAATGGGAGTATTGCTTTCTTGCCCAGGCTGGAATGAAATTTAATAATGGGTATTGAAAACCTCTTTTATACTGATAATTATACTTAATGATGTAGTCAAGAAGGAATAAGGGAAGAAGATAACAAACAAACAGCCAACCAATATTTCATTTAAACCTATGAAATACTATGCGATTACTGAGGAGTGATTTACTTCCAATTATATAGTCACTTTTGGAATAGGTGTGAGGTGGTAATGTATGTTTTGTGTATTTGAAGTGGAGAGTTCTATAAATGTTTATTAAGTTTACTTGTTCTGGGTCTGAGTTCAAATCCTGAATATCCTTGTTAATTTTCTATCTCGTTGATCTATAGAATCTTTAGCTATTCTTGTTACATTGATCCTTTTACCATTATGCAATGTCCTTCTTTGCCTCTTTTGATCTTTGTTGCTTTAAAGTCTACTTTATCAGAGGCGAGAATTGCATCTCCTGCTTTTTGTTTATTTGTTTATTTTTACTCTCTGGTTGGTAAATCTTCCTCCTTCTCTTTGAGTCTTTGTGTATCGCTGCATGTAAGATGGATCTGGATGCAGCATACCAATGGGTTTTGGCTTTTTATTCAATTAAAATATATATAACTTTAATACTGGCGTTTGATGCTAGCTGGCTGTTTTGCCCATTAGTTGATGTAAATTTTTCACTGTATTAATGTTCTTTGCTTTTTGATATATTTTTGGAAAGGCTGATATTGGTTGTTCCTTTATATGTATAGTGCTTCTTTCAGAAGCTCTTGTAAAGCAGGCCTGGTGGTGGTGAACTCTCTAAGTGCTTGTTTGTTCGCAAAGGATTTAATTTTTCCTTCGCTCATAAAGCTTAGTTTGGCTGGATAGGAAATTCTGGGTTGAAAGTTCTTTTCTTTAAGGATGTTAAATATTGGTCCCCACTCTTTTCTGGCTTGTAGGGTTTCTGCTGAGAGATCTGCTGTAAATCTGATAGATTTCCCTTTATGGGTAACCTGACCTTTCTCTCTGGCTGCCCTTAGTATTTTCTCCTTCATTTCAACCCTAATAAATCTGGCAATTATGTGCCTTGGGGTTGGTCTTCTTGAAGAATATCTTTGTGGTGTTCTCTGTATTACCTGGAGTTGAATATTACCTTGCCTTGCTAGGTTGGGAAAGTTTTCCTGAATGATATCCTGAAGAGTATTTTCCAACTTGGATTCATTCTCTTCGTCACATTCAGGTACACCTATCAAACGTAGATTAGGTCTTTTCACATAGTCCCATATTTCCTGGAGACTTTGCTCATTCCTTTTTATCCTTTTTTCTCCAATCTTGTCTTCTCGTTTCATTTCACTGAGCTGGTCCTCGACTTCTGATATCCTTTCTTCTGCTTGATCAATTCGACTGTTTAAGCTTGTGCATGCTTCGCGAAGTTCTCGTGTGGTGCTTTTCAGCTCCATCAATTCACTTATATTCCTCTCTAAATTGTCCATTCTCGTTAGCATTTCGTCAAACCTTTTTTTAAGGTTCTTAGTTTCTTTGCATTGCGTTAGAACAAGTTCTTTTAATTCACAGAAGTTTCTCATCACCCACGTTTTGAAACCTGCTTCTGTTACTGGAACACACTCGTTCTCCATTAAGCCTTGTTCCGTTACTGATGAGGAATTGCGATCCCCTGTAGAGGGAGAGGCATTCTGATTTTGAGTATTCTCTGCCTTTTTAGGCTGCTTTCTTCCCTTGATTATATATTTATCCATCTGTCGTCTTTGTAATTACCGACTTTCTGACTAGGTCTCTGAGCGGACGTCCAACTTTTTGATTCCCAGCGCCGAAAACTGAGCAATCCACTGCGCCGGCCAAGACAGCGGTGTTAAGATTGATGGTGCCTTTCTGCCCAGGAATCTCCGGACTCTGCACCAAGAACTGCCGCTTTAAGGCGCCAGCAAAACCGCCGCGCCGGCCACAAGAGTCGCCCTGGCGACCCGTGGGGCTCCTCCGCTGGGAATCTCCTGGTCCGTGAGCTACAAATATTCGTCTGAAAGTGTGGCGTCCTCTCGTTCTCTGCACTTTCACTGGGAGCTACATGCCCGAGCTGCTAGTGATCAGCCATCTTGGATCTCTCTCCCCTATTTTTGAAGATGATGAACTGAGACACAAAGATATAACTTGAACATGATCCCACTATTTGTGAATTAAATAACAAGAATGTTACAACATGGAAACCCACAACAATAATTGAACCATATTGTGACCCTCATATCACAAGTATCCATATCTCCAGAGGTTCTGAAAAAAATTTTGGATAAGCAGTGGATTATTCCAAAAGAACATTCTGGTAAGGCTTCATTTGGCATTTGTAATTATTAGTAGTCACAATTACGAAAAATTTGGCTTATAGGCTTTTTAAAATTTTTTAAATTAGGAAGGGATCATCTCACTAAGTTACCCAAAACAAAATTAAAATTTGTTTAATGGCATTGTGTATGGATACCAAAAATTTTGCCTGATTGTATTGTATATAGAACTGAAAAACGTGCCAGGAATGGAGGCATTTATGAACAAGCTACTTGTGTGCCCGTCTCTCATTCATGGTGTGTGCTTATGGCAACTCAGCTTATTTTCTGGTCTGCTCACGATTTCTGCTTCTTTACAACATTTGCTCTCTGTGACCCCACATAGTCCCTATTGTATCCCAACCCTCTGAAAATAGCTTTCCAGCTTTATCTTCGAATACAAATTGCCTCATTATCTTGATATTTGCTAGATCAAATTTAAACATCAGGGAGAGTATGATTAGACTATTTGAGGTTTTTGGATTATGTCATATCATAGGACTCTGCCTATCTTATGGCTCAGCCACCTTCAAATTATGTAGCTTCTAATCAATGGTGGTCAGAGAGGAGAGCGCTAGTGAGGAAAAAGAAAAACCTAATGATAGTTATGTCTTAAACAGGGTTTGTGACTTCATTCTGTTATTTTTTCAACAGCATTTATTTATTAAGTACCTACTATGTTTCAGACATTGTTCCAGGCTCTGAGTTACACCTGTGACCAAAATGGACAAAATTTTGATCCAGTTTAGGTGAAATTCAAGAGAAATGAACAGCAAAGAAATGGATACATGAATATTCAGTATCTCAGGAGGTAATAGGTCTTTGGGGGAAAGTACAAAGCAGGATATAACTGTGAAATGTGATAGGACTGCTATTAGTGCTATTGCTAAGTTAATTAGAGAAGACCTTTGATAAGGTGACATTTGAAAAGAGGTATTAAGCTTGAGTTGGGGGAAGCCATAACTATCTGAGAGAATGGTGTTCTAGTTGTCCTGTGATGTGAACACGCTTGGAAAGTTTGAGGAACAGCCAAGGATGACAGTGTTACTATAGCAGAGAGCAGCAGGAGAGCGATAAAAAAAATGAGGTCTATAAGGGAGTGAATTTTAGGCCACAGAAAGGATTTTGAATCTTACATTTTTAGCTAAAAATTCATTTGAGCATTTGAGCAAAATAGTCATATCAACTGATTTATGTTTTTATGAAAGCATTATGAGGGCTGACTGTGGAATATTTAGTAGAGTGACAAGAATGAGAACAGGGAATTTCTCTTTAAAGTAGCTGTGGATAATGCAAGCAAAATGATTGATATCTATTTCAATTACATAGATAGTTTCAATGATTGAATCGAACATGCAGAGTAAAACAATCCACTATATTTAGTATTTTCAGTGTAAACAAAATAGTCTATGATTTTTTAGAAATTAATATTTTAGGAGAACATTAATAACTGTAAATATTTATATTCATGAAGAGAACTTCCTATATTCTTATGAAGCTCAAAATTTGCTATCGTCAGTTAGTTCCTTTTGCTAATTCATTACGAAGGGTTCTGTGTGCACTCCAAGGATGACCTATTCATTTCATACTCATTAAGAAATCAATGTTTTCCGAGCAAATGTTACAAATGAATATTTAATTTAGTGGCAATTAAGAATGTATATTTACAGAACATTTCTTATTAATTGACAAACCCCAATGGCTAAACATAGAAAAGTTTGACCTTCCAGTACAACTATTCACCTGTCTCTGCATTATTTTCAAAAGTACTGGAATTCAGTCTGACCGGGTCATGTCTCCCTCTGTAAATGCATCCCTTCTTAATGAGGTACTGCTCCCCCGGTGGTATGCAGCAAGTTCAGTTCTTTGCATTTTTCTGTAGAGTCCAACACTTAAATATCCAGCTTCTTCTGAGGAAGGCTTAACATCCAGAAGCAATTCTGATAAGCCGCTGTTATAAAATGCCTTCCCATTCCTACTTGAAATGAGCAAAAATGACTGACTTACCTCAGAATCATGTCTTCAGTACAAACAGTATGTGTTGAGATATACATATGAGCTCTAGCCCTCAGAATCACAAATTAGAGGAAAACCTGCATCTCAGTCTAACTAGCTTTTTCCCACTCTTTTTCTCCTTTGGTTTTTCTTCTTATTAAAAGGTAAGTTTGACATCAAATAGTAGCACAATATGTTGTAAAATTTTTACCAAACCAGTCAACTAATTTCTGAACGCATGTGTTCATTAAAGACTGGGAGGAAAAAAGCAGGTCACAGCCTGCTCCTGGAAGCTAAGGGAAATCATCTGTGTTCTTCTTCCTCATGATAATTCCCCAAGGAAAAGATTATAAACATATTCTTCTCATGTTATACTTAATCAAACATTAATTAGATACAATACTTAAGCCTCCACATCCCAATTGTAGACCATAATGGTTTTATAGTTCACTTCAACTCTTCAGGATAAATAACCTGCCATCCAAGCCACTAGCAGTGCTTAGAATTTTTAAAAAATTGTAGTCATCTTGCTAATTATAGAGTCATGGAGAAATAAGAAATAGTTTTATCTATTACTTTATCACCACTAAACAATGTTTTTTGGGATTTTGAAATTGGTCTTTTGTTTGTTACGTGTTAGCCATGGATAAGACAATTAATTGAACCATAGTTATTTTCTCATGAATGTTTTGCATTCATGATTTGAAAAGGTTGTTGGAGGATGGGTACTTAAGATTGTTAGAACTAGTAAGTAATTAAGGATGCTCTCAATTTATAAAACTCTACGATGCTTCTATGCAGCTTTGAACTATACCACTCATATGGCCCAACTTGAGTTTATGCTATTATTTTTTATGAGAATCAGTAATGATTTACATCTTTTATTGATCCTAGTTATTCAGGGCGTATGCATTTTTCAAGTAAATGAATGAATCACAAAAAGGGGACCATTTTGGATGGTTACGTGAGCATTTTATGATACGTGCTTCTGAGTTCTCACAGCCCTAAGCGATGAATTTCACAGGTGAAGTTCTTAAGACACATAGAAGTTAAGCAGTTTGACCCAACTGACTCAGTAAGTGGTAAAGCCAGGATCTACACTAGGATCTAAGCCAGGCTCTAAACCTGGATTCATTCCTGCATTCTTAACCTTTAGAGATATTTTTTCTTATTTAACCTTGAATTTCTAGATCATAATGTTGTTTTATGTAACATAAATATATAGACTCAAAATTTTTGTTGCCTTTTACAAAGAAAAACGAATGCAAAGAGAAAATATTACAGAGCAGGAAGATGCTCACTTAACAGATACATGGCTATGGTGTAGTAACCAAACTTTGGACTAAGAGTCAAAGACTTGATTTAAATTCTCAAGATGATTTCTTTCATTAGACACCTTAAAATTGCTGAGTGTTCTTTTCCTTTGCTATAAAGAAATGGTAATAACAGATACTTTGTAGAGTTTTTGCAAATTCAACATCTAATATATAACACTTGATTTTATATTTTATTTTACTTTTTTATTTCAATAGATTTAGGGATACAAGTAATTTTGGTTACATAAATGAATTATATAGTGGTGATGTCTGAGATTTTAGTACACCTGACACCAAGCAGTGTACATCGTACCCAACAGTTCTTGATTCCTCCTACTGCTCCTACTCTCCCCTCTTCTGGGTCTCCAGTGTCTAATATACCACTCTGTGTGTCTTTGCATATTATATAGCACTTTAAATGAAAGCTTTTTATGAATGAGAGACTTCATTACTTCCTTTTATAATGTAACCTTTGTCCTATGTCATCTTATGTCTTACTTAAGATTATTATGAGACAATTTATTTGACACATCTTTGCTGCCCACTTGTTAAACATTAAGTAATACACAAGTTGGCTTAGGTATGTGATCTGGGTAATTTCGCCAGAACAGCTAGATGCTCTTTCATCATCCCCTCCTTTCTTCCTTGAGAGTAATGGTATGCAGTTGGAAGAACACCTGTAACCAATTTTAGTGAAAATCTAGTTAAAATCTTTTTTTAAATACATGAAGAAACAGATATTGAGGGAAAAAGTCACTTGTAGCGGACTTGATTGGTGTCCCAGAGTTCTCTCTGACTGATCTCTTCCTGCCTTGAACATTGTTGAACTACGAATGAGGAAGACATTAACTGGCCTTTACAAGGCCAAGATAATAATAACTCAAGATAATAATGAGTTATTTGACAAGTTTTCTACAGAGGAAAGCAATGATCATTTATGAGTTAAAAGATGCCTTGTGATTATTACAAATATTAGAGCATCCCTTCTAGGTATAACCTTGCTAAAATATCATTTATCAACTAGCATGGCAGAGGTATTTTTTAAAACATTATTCTACAGATGTATTCTGCAAATAAAATCACACCAGACGTTGTTCTAGAGGCTTAATTAGATGAAAGGAGGGTAACAGTGTATAAGGTATGCATTCAAGGTGAACTTTCCTTTTTAAATCAGATCTAGGTTTTAGGTCCATTTTCACCACTAAAACTGTGAGAACTTAAGAATCACAATTAACCCTTGTATGTGGATCAAACTTACTACATTTGTACATAATTTACTAAGGGTTCATTTTATAGTGAGCATGTTTTAAGCATTCTTTATTTAAAAACATATTTAAATTTACAATTGCCCAGAATGATAAACATTATTACCTCTACTTTACAGAAAAAATTACTTAAGAGAAGATAATATAAGTAGCTTGCTCAAAATCATACAGCAGATACATGGAAGAACTAGGATTCTAATCCGGGTATCTGCCTCTAGGGTAAGTTTTTAATCATTACCTTATACTCTATCTTTCCTACACTGTACCATTTCACCATTTAAGGACCAACTAGAGATAATGCATGCAAATCACTTAACACAGTACATACCTCATTTTGAGGGCTTTATATAATATGCCAATCTTAGTAAGCCTTATGTATCACTGAAAGCCAATATAGGACTAAATGCATTCTATGCCTTAGCTTTTATTATGACAATAACAATACTCTATATTTTAAAGAGAAAATAAACAAAACATCATCTTTTGTTCCCATCAGCTCCTTTATTCCCTCTGCTGCTGTTTCCCTGTTCATTAATACCTCCAGGAGAGGGTGAGCTGAGTCAGGACACCTTTGTGGAATTCAATCACTTAATTAATCAGCACTTATAAAATACACGGACTTAAAAGAAGTAGAACATAGACATAAAAGATATTGTTTAGACTCGGCCTCAGGAATTTAAAGATATCAATTTAAAGATACTAATTATTTATGCTACCTATTCCTGTCATGCCATATATAATAGAGTCCCTAAAGATCTCCATTCCACTTCATTATTCTCAATCAAGTTTGACTATAAACTCTAAAAAATATCGTATTATTTTTATGGTTTCATTAATATAAAATTCAATTTCAGAAGATGAAAAATCATGAAACCCATGTAAGCATTTTAGAAACTCAAAGTATGTTTATCATTCAGTCTGTTCTGTAGGCTTCTGTCTTTTCAGTGGTAGTTCTTTACCTATATTGGCGACAATTGCTACAGAATGGTAATTCTCCCCTGGTTTGTGCTACATCCAAAAAGTTCCACGAGGCTCAAAATACAGGCTGAAAATATATATCTTCATTTTGTAGGTGTTTTCAGCCTGCTGTATTCCAAGTAGATAATGGTACTGTTTTAGGGTTTCCATGTTCTGTTTATTGGAGATCAATCTGTTTGAAATGGGAAAAAAGCTGAGTTAAATTCATCTACTTTACTTTATTCTCCACTTTAAATGTTTGTCAAAGATAGTTCATATTACCAGTAGCAAAGCCATTCTAAGCTCTATGTGTGCATTTGCAAATAAATGAATAAAGTTTTATAATATTCTCAACAGAAGTTCCCTTTGTTTTCTATTAAAAACTAATTAGTTGTATTTAGATTTTCAATTACTGTTAGAAGAGAACTATACAGGAAGCCACAAAACATTATAAGTATTCCATGATGTTCGTGTGAAAGTTATCCCTTTTTAATGTTGGTTTCTGAAGTAAGCTTCGCATAGTATTGTGCTGAAAATTATATTATGGTAAAGAAAGAAAGCTGCATTCTACAGTGATTCAGGGTAAAAGAGGAATCATGATGCCACTCCCTTCTTGTCCTGGATAGGGTTCTAATCTGTAGTTTATTGGTAACACACACAAGGGAAGCAGAAAATAGATGCCAATTTTACTTCTATGTGTAAGTACCCAGCAACTCCCAGTGCAGGCAACTTCAAAGCCTAATTAAAAATTTTGGCTTGGACTGAATACAAAAGAAGAATATTCTATTTTCCACTCTACATTTAAATCTTGAGGCTGGTAACCTCAAACGTGCCTCTTGAAATAAGCCTGAGTCTAGACATTGTTTTCTTTTACCCAAGTAGTTACATGGATAAAGATTATGGGCCTTTACAAGTGAAAGAAAATGACTATGTGAGTCTTTCTGTTAGGAAAAGTGAAGACATGCTCAGATATGCCTCTCATGGGGGAGAGAAATTCAAGAGATTTAGTTGTGGAGGAGCCAGAAGAAGAAATAATTAACTACATGATAAAGTTGCAAAAGATTGCTTGGAGAATTTACATGACTTATTTCAAGATTACCATAACCCTATAGTAAACCCCGTTGCATTGGCTTAAAGGTAGACAAATGGATCAATGAAAGAAAGGAGAGAATGCAGCAATAAACCAATAATTACATGATCAATTAACTTTTGGCAAAAGTTGTTAAAGTGAATTAATGAGAATAAGAAAGTCCTTTGAACAGATGGCACAGAAAAATTGGATATCTGTATAAAACATAAAACTTGACCAGACTTCATATTGAATACAAAAATTAACTTGAGATGGGTCATATACCAAATGTAAAAGTTAAAAGAAATAATTTTCTAGGAGAAAAGAAGAGAATTTCTTAATAAACTTGGAGTGGGTAAAGATTTTTGAGAGAATATGAGCTAGAGAAGCAGTCCCCAACATTTTTGGCACCAGTGACTGGTTTTGTGAAATGTACTTTTTCCATGGAGAGCAATAGTTGAGGAGGGATGGTTAAGGAGTGAAACTGTTCCACTTCAGATGTTCAGGCATTAGTTAGATTCTCATAAGGAGCACGCAACCGACACCCTTCACATGTGCAGTTCACAATAGTGTACACTCTCCTATAGAATCTAATGCCGCTGCTGATCTGACAGGAAGCAGAGCTTAGGTGGTAATGCTTGCTCGCCTGTGGCTCACCACCTGCTGTGCGGCCCAGTTCCTAACAAGTCATGAAGCAGTACCAGTCTACAGCCCTGGGGGTTGGGGACCCCTGGGCTAGAGGATGTATATGTGATGAAAGATTTTATTCTGAATATATAAATAACCCACAATTCAATGATAAAAAAAAAAAACTGAGTATATGTGCAACAGACTTACGTAAATGGGCAAAAATAGAGGAATATAAATGACTCAAAGCACATGAAGAAAACGCTCAACATGATTAGTCCTCACTGAAATGTAAATTAAAACCACAACAGATACTCCTTACCTAAAAGAATGGCTAAAATTAAAAGATCTGGCAATATCAGGTGTTTGTGTATTTGAAATAACTGAAGCTCTCATACATTGCTGGTAAGTGACAATATAACCACCTAGGAAATCATTCTAGTAGTTTCTCATATAGTTAAATGTATGTTTGCCCTGTGACCTAACAACTCCACATCTATGTATTTACCAAAAAAAAAAAATTTTAACATGCACAAGAAAAGACTTATACAAGGTGTTTATAACATCTTTATTCATAATAAGCCCATACTAGTAACAATTTAAATGTTTGTCAAAGAAAGAATGGATAAACACATTGTGTTCAATCCATACAATGTAATTACACCCACTATCTTAGTTCAGGCTGCTATAACAAAATGCCATAGACTGGCTGGCTTAAACAATGGAGATTTTATTTATCACAGTTCTCTGGTCTGGAAAGTTCAAGATGAGGGTGCCAGGATGATTGGGTTTTCAGAGAGGGTCCTCTTCCTGGGTTGAAGGGTACTAATCACATCATGGGGCCTCCACCCTCAATGATTTTATATAAACCTAATTACTTTACAAAGGTCCTGTTTCCTAACCCCATCACACTGGGGTGTAAGTCTACAACATATGCACTTTGGAGGGAAATAAACATTTAGTCTATAACACTCAGCAATAAAACCAAACATAAAACAGCATGGCATGGTGGTGGGTGCCTGTAGTTCCAGCTACTCTGGAGGCTGAAACAGGAGAATTGCTTGAACCAGGAAGTTGGAGGTTGCAGTGAGACAAGATTACACCACTGCACTCCAGCCTGGTGACAAAAGTAATATTTTCTATTCAGTGCAAAAATTCTATGGACAATAAAAATAGGTAAAAAAAAAAAAGCACCATTTTTTTTCTTATTCAATTCATCAAATTCTGTCCATTTTCTCTTCAAAATACATGAAGATCTAGCCACTTTCCACTACCTGTATTATTATAACTTTTATCAGTCTTTCTTAGACTACCTCATCAACTTCTTGTGTCTAATTCAATGCTTACTTCTTATAGTTAGTTTGTCCTTCAAGCAATGACAAAGTTAAACAGAGCCAGACACTAAGGTGGTAAGGATAAATTTATGCAGTAATTATTATTGCAACAGGGAAGCGCACGGTGGCTTACGCCTGTAATCCCAGCACTTTGGGAGGCTGAGGCGGGTGGATCACGAGGTCAAGAGATCGAGACCATTCTGATCAACATGGTGAAACCCCATCTCTACTAAAAATACAAAAAATTAGCTGGGCATGGTGGCGCGTGCCTGTAGTCCCAGCTACTTAGGAGGCTGAGGCAGGAGAATTGCCTGAACCCAGGAGGCAGAGGTTGCGGTGAGCCGAGATCGTGCCATTGCACTCCAGCCTGGGTAACAAGAGTGAAACTCCATCTCAAAAAAAAAAAAAAAAAAAAAAAAAAAACAGGGAAGAGAGTACACCATAAGCTGAACTCAACTTGGATTTGTGCAAAAGGGACTAGACATTTTAAAGGGAGAATGAGAGAATAGGGAGAAGGAAAAGCAATGTCTCTGTTGGGGCTTGAGCAGAATCAGGAAAAATGGAATTTTTATTTTTTTGAGACGGAATCTGGCTCTGTTGCCCAGGCTGGGGTGCAGTGGTGCAATCTCGGCTCACTGCAACCTCCATCTCCCAGGTTCAAGTAATTCTCCTGTCTCAGTCTCCTGAGTAGCTGAGACTACAGGCGTGTGCCACCATGCCTGGCTAATTTTTGTATTATTAGTAGAGACGGGGTTTCACAGTGTTAGCCAGGATGGTCTCAATCTCCTGACCTCATGATCCACCTGCCTTGGCCTTCCAAAGTAATGGGACTGCACCCGGCTGAAAATGGGAATTTTTAAAAAGCAGTGGTTCTCTAATGTGATTAGGCCATGAGCATTTGCGAACCGGCTTTATTGTAGAGTTAGGCTGCTGCTCTTCCACAGTTGCTGAGACAAGGACCCTGTCTTTAGGTGTTGGCTGGAACAAACTTTATATTGTTTTAGCAACTTTAGTGTACCTGTAGGGTGCTTAAGGGGGCTCAGTTTGCCTTCCTAAGGACGTACCTTGAAATGTCAGAAATTGTGCTTGTGTTTGTTCATGTCTCTTAGTGTGTGTACGTGTGTGTGGGTGGGTGAGGCAAGGTGTGGACAAAATCATTTGTGCTGAGAGTCTCCTAGTTTAATAGTCCAAGGTTGAGGAGGCTGAGGCTTAGTCAAGAAGAGGACTCAGAGGAGCCTGACTAGTTTAGACAAAGAGACAATCTTTGTCAGCAGCCAGAGAAATCTTTCCTAAAAAGATTTTCTGTTGTGCCTTACAGAAAACTCTCCAATGGCTCCCCATAAGACTCAGAAGAAGAATCAAACTTCTTACTGTGGTGTGCAAGGATTTAAATAATCTTTCGCAGTCTGTCCATCCAAAGTCATCTCCAACACGTTCCCCTTGCTTACTCTGCTCCAACTGGCTAACATTTTTTTTTTTGATTCATTGACTATGCCAAATATTTTATTACCTTAGAGTTTTTTTACTTGCTGCTCTATCTTCCTGCATCCTTTTACTCCATATCTTTACATGGCCTGCTTATTCACATCCTTTAGGAATGCTCAAATGTCATCTCAGAAAACCCTCTCTCATCCACCTATCTAGGATTGTACTCCACTCTAAATCACTTACTGATTTGGTTTTATACATGACACTTTGGTTTTACGCATGGAACTTTTTATCCTCTTGCAATGGTTTGTACATTATTCATGTGTTTATTATTTAAGCCATGTTTTTTTCACAATGATGGACACTCTGGAGGATGAGTGACTTTCACAGCCAACTTCTCTGTGTCTAGAAGAGTGCCTGAGACTTAATAGGAGTTCAGTAGATGTATGTTGGATAAAGGAAAGCATGGATTGGTTTTCCACACTTACCTTTATATTTTTACCTGAAAACATATTTGTGGTGAGATGTGAAAGTTTGATTTCACATCTAATTTCAGGACAGCAGCTGACCAGCTACCAAGAAAAAGGGCCTGTTCCTTGTGAAGTTGACTTAAACTTATTCCCAAAGTAAATTGAACATTTCAGGGCATTAGTAATAAGATATAGTTAATCTAATAAAATCTAATAAAGAATTGAAATATTTTTTGACTAATAATACATTCATTAAAAAATAAGCAGTGATCCAAATACACAAAACTGGCAGGTAATGGAGAACATTTAACATGCCCTCCTTCAACAGTGTACTTACCTGAATTTAAAACTCCTTTCCTTTGAGTCAAATTTATACAACTCACTGCTCAGGATTTTTTTTTCTTATCTGATATTTCTTTGGTTAGTAAATTAATAGAGCTCGTCTGCCTACAGAATGTCCACCTTAGATCTTTCATCAGCTTGAAATAAAGTAAGCAATTACATGAACAAAAAAAGAATTGCCAGTTGATGGTGATGATAATGCCTTATGTACCTTACATTTCTATAGGATTAATGATTAGACATTTGTCTCAGGGACACAGATTTCTCCTGAATGATCATTAATCTACAGGAAACCACCTGCCCTTTGATCGTTATCCTTGAATTAAAACTTAGGGAAAAAACAGAGGACACGGTAACTGATCATGATTCTCTTAAATTCAGGTAACAGATTATGTTCTGATAAAGAATTCTAGTCTCATAGAATCTCATAATAAGTAACCGAGGAAAATAAATGAATGTGTCTATATCCCTGAGCAAAAAGACTGAGAAATCTTGGTATACTTAAATATCTAAGCAATAACATGATGTGTATGCAGGTATTTAGAAAATGTTATATAAAAATTACTGGACATACATTTTTACCTCTACTTTACTAATTTTAGACTTTAATAATGGGATATACCAAATAAAAATATGTTTGAATATTGAGTATAACAGTAGTGTTATGGAGAAAAATAAAATGGGAAAAAGACTGGTGATTGAAGGTGAAGTAATGGTCATTATTTTGTCAGCTCTCAGGGCTAAACAGTAATAGTAAACAGGAACTCGAGGCCATTTCTCTATATAATAAATAGTGAAAAGGCCGCACACTAAAATTACACATGTGAAACTCATGTGCAGGCCATGGATGAGCAGTGAGGCAAAGAGATTTCATTACATTCAAAGTAATGTTACTAAACTTTCTTAAGGTGAAGCAAAGCAGTGAAGCTTTGTATCATACTAGAGAGGCAGACTGTCTTTAGGAAACCTAAACTAGTAGATTAAAAGCAAGGCATGGAATTAAATGCATGCTGCTGTAGTGTGTGTGTGCGTGTCAATAAAAATAACTCTAGAATTGCTTTAAATAAGTTATTAACCTTGGCTTATGATAAGAGCAAATGAAAAACTTTTTGAAAGAATTTGTCAGAACTGGTAAAGGCATAATAAACAAAATATAGAAAAGGAATCACTTTATTGAGTAGTGACAGAGGAAGTGGAAGAGAAGGATGAAGCAGAAGAGATGCCAGTATAATAAATGATTAAAGTATCTGTTCATATCCTTTGCCCATTTTTGAAGGAGGCATCAAATCACACTGCCATGAATGCACCTATGCAACAACTTTGCATGTTTTTCACATGTACCCCAAAACCTAAAATGCAATAAAAAATAAAATAAAATAAAAAATAAATAAATAAATAAATGATTAAGTAGGATAAAGTTGTCTAAAGCGGGGAGGGGAGTTTTCTGTACCCTTAAAGATAAACAATAAACCATTGATTCTGAAAGCAACCGGAAATTAGATTATTTTAGCCATGACACCACTACTTGGCCTTTCAACAATCTTAAAAAATCTCAGTAAAATTTAATGAATGCCCCATTAACTCATTAGATATTGCATCCCTCCTTTCTTTCTCAGTTCCTCTTCTGAACCTCTTAAAATGCCTCATGGTAGAGTCTTTGAACATCTTCTCTAACTCAATCCCTGATGATGCCCTAAAATTCAAATACATATAACCAACTTTTGACCATACCTTTATCGAAATATCCAACATATATTTTAATTATAATACATAAAAACAAACTCAAAATATCTCTACCTAAATGTACTCCTCCTTCAACATTTCCTTTATCCATTACAGACAATTCTGTTGTTGCATTTGCTCAGGCAGAAACACAGAGAATTATCCTTTAGCTTCTTCCTACTTATTATACCTTATATTTAAGTCTTTAGAAAGTCATGTTGGCTTTCCTTCCAGAATATTTTTATTATTTAATCACTTTTCACCTCCACCACTGCTACCACTAGTCCATACCACCTTCGTCATGCACCTGCATTATTGTAATATTATTCTAATTGGCCTTTTTGCTTCTACTCTTGTAATTCTATAGTCTGTCTCAATAGCCAGAAAGATGCTGTTAATATTTAAGTCATGTAAGTTCACTTCTTTGCTGAAAATGTTCCAAAGCCTTCACATTTCACTCAGAGTATGAGTATGACCCCAAATACATACTTTACTGGAATCTAATAATCAATATATCCTTAACCTCATCATCTGTGGTTTTTCTCTTCCATCACTGTGCTCCAACTCTGCTATTCTTTGACAACGCCAGGTACATTTACACCTCGGTGTCCTTGCACTAATTGTTTCTACTTTTGCAAAGTTCTTTCTTCATATCTTCAAATTGTTCACCCCTTCACCTTCTTCAAGGGTTTCATTTAAGTAATCAGGCTGTCCCTGACAGCCTATTTAATGTGTGAGTCTCTATTACCGTCTCTACTCCAAAAATCCTTATCTCCATTTTTCAGTTTTTTTCCAGAATAGTTATCACCATCTACATACTGTATGTTAAAATCTATTTTGTTTTAAGTTATGCTACTTGGTTGTGTTATTTACTTGTTCTCTGCTGTTTTTAGCAGTTAGAAACTGATGGGCACACAGTGGGAGCTCAGTGAGTATTTTGGGGCTGAATCAATGAGGGATAATATATCTACCACTACCAGGAAATAACCAAACTCTGTGCCTGATATTTTTTCCTCAATAATAATATAGGCAAATTACTCAGAACCTTCACCCTTTTACCATTAGGCAGGGTTTTTTTGTGTGTGCGTTTTTTTGTTTGTTTTTGTTTTTTACAAAATATAAAAAACTAGATGCCAACAATATAGCCAGCTGTTTAAAATTGCTTACTAAAATCTTATTTTTTCACTCTTTGAAAAAACTTTTTCAGTTTCTACCTTTTTTTTATTTTCAATCAGTTTGTCAACAGGGCAATATATATTTTTAAAAAATGATCAACCTGAATACATATTCATGAAAAATTCAAGTAAAATAAGAAATAGTATGTCATTTTTGCCCTGATGTTTGACAAAAACTCCAGGCAGACATGAATAGCTGGTGAAGACGTATATTGGTAAAACCTTTCTGGAAAACAAGTCAACACTATTTTGTGATGTTGAAATATACACATGACAGTCAGGCAGTTTCAATTCTCGGTACATGTGCTAGAAAGACACTCTTGGCAGCAGGCATCAGCACATATTTACAAGTCATTGCCTTGTTTATAATTGCACATAGAAAAAAATAGGTGGAAACTGTTTGTAGTCATTTGAATCCTTATTTATATTTTCCTCTTTACCCTTGACACATTTCTTCAATGGTGGAGTATATTTTTGGACACTATTCATTTCAGGTTTTGTCGTGTAACCTGACGTGACTAATGGAATGTGGGGAGAAATGACATGTTCTTCTAGATCTTTTTAATTTAAACCATCTGGGGTGAATTGTCTTTCTTTCTGAGACCTAGTCTTGTTCATACATAGTATTTTTAAAATTCCATTATTTATTCACCTACAGTAGCATGCAAACTAAACATAAAATCTAGGACTCCACCCCGCCACCCACTGACTAAATAGACACCCTCTTGCCCGAGGCAACCCCAGAATAAAACCTCTAAACTGAGTTTCTGGCCATAACAGGACAGGAGGTCAGACATGCCTTGTTATATCCTCTCCCCTTTATGGTTTAGACACAACAAGTGACCAGCTTTAACGTTAAAGTAGAAATCATAAGACTGACAAAGCAGACTCTTTGTAGCAATAAGATACCAAATTATAAATAGGACCTAAGGCCATGCCAGGCAAGGGTTAAGTCACCTACCTCTACACTTAACGAACAAACTATACTCTAACTGCCACAAGATTTTTCTTTTTTTCTAGCAGCAAAACAAGCACTGGCCTCAATGTAAACAATATTGAAACAATTGCAGCATATCCACTGGCAGACATTGACTAACTAAATCTCCTGTTCTATCAGCCGTTAACTATAGTTCTGATTGGATAAAAGATTGATTTTAATAACTTTCCTCTGGAAAGGAGACCATCAACCATGGACTGGCTCTGGCTGGTTTATACAGGCTATGCACTTGCGTGTCTTTGTGTCCTGAAAAATCCTTTTGTAATACAGGGCCTAATACATCTAACGGCTGTGTCTCCACCCCAAAATGAACACGGGTCATATGTTACATGCATGTTTGTTCAATAAGCATGCTCTCGGACCACCTTCATGAATATACATAGCTCCTCCTGTAACCTATTGAATATCCATGCTTGGCCAACCCATTCAGCATAAAGCTCCTACCACAACACTTTCTCCTTCCAAGGGCGGTGTCTCTGGTCTTGGCTGAAGGCATGCTTTCCAGCCTGTGGAATGACCACTATGCAGGCTGTAACCCCTTATAAGAAATAAAGTGTCCCTTCCTTTTTCTAAATTTATAGCTTGTGATTTTTTAAAAATTAACTAACAATGGCACCAATAATGCTCAACTGAAATATAAATAAACCTTTCTGAACTGGACTAGACAGTTTTTTAGGTAAGTCTTTTGAGAGATGAGCATACAGAAAAGATACAGGCAAGCAAATACAAGATTTATTACCATGTACTGTTTAAGCCCCAAATCCTAGGAAGCTAGGACAGATTACATAAAATCTCATCTCTCCCAGAATGCCAGGATCTCCAGTTGGCAAACTGGTGACCCAGAAGAGCCAGTGGTATAGCTCCAGTCTGAGTCTGACCACCTGAAAACTAGGAGAGTTGATAGTGTAAGTTCCAGTCTGAGTCGTAGTGTGAAGGCAGAAGACTGATGTCCAGCTCTATAGTTAGGCAGAGAGGGAAAATTCTCTTTTACTTTGCCTTTTTGTTCTATTCAGGCCTTCAGTTGGTTGAATGAAGCCCACCCACATTAGGAAGGACAATCTTCTTTACTCAGACTACTGATTCCAATGTAATCTCACCTGGGAATACCCTGCGATATGGTTTGGCTGTGTCTCCAACCAAAATCTCATCTTGAATTGTAATCCCCACAAGTCAAGGGCAGGATTATAAGCTTCTGGCATTTCTCCTGCTGGCACTTATTTTCTTTTCTGCCACCCTGCGAAGAGGTGCCTTCAGCCATGATTGTAGGTTTCTTGAGGCCTCCCCAACCATGCAGAACTGTGAGTCAATTAAAACTCTTTTTTTTAATAAATTACCCAGTCTTGAATATTTTTTCATAGTAGTGTGAGAACAAGCTAGCACACCCTCACAGGAGAATCCAGGATAATACTGAACCAATCATGGCTCACTGCAACCTCCACCTCCTGGGTTCAAGTGATTCTTCTGCCTCAGCCTCCTAAGTAGCTGGGACTATTGGCACGTGCCACCACCCTCAGCTAGTTTTTGTAATTTTAGTAGAGATGGGGTTTTACCATGTTAGCCAAGCTCGTCTCCAACTTCTGACCTCAAGTGATCTGCCTGCCTCAGCCTCCCAAAGTGTTGGGATTACAGGCGTGAGCTACAGCACCCAGCCCACATTTTTACCTTAAAAATTATTTGAGGGAAAATGTGTTTTACTTAATTCAGCCTAATGTTTTAACAGCATGAATGAATTCAATGTAGTTATAATACATAAGAAATATAGTTTAATAATATAAGAAAATAAAAAAGGAAATTAAATTTAACTTGGAAAAATAAGTAGTCTGAATTCATTGTCTAATGAGAATCCACAGTATGATGACTATATCTACTTCAATGTATAGTACTCTACCATATTAATAGAGCCCAATAAATGTGGTGATAAAATGTTCAGCTTATATGACAGTGTGTAAGAAGGTTCTTAGAGCAGAAGCACTTGATTCTCTATCTTAAAATTTTATAGAATATAGGGTGCATTATATCTCCAAAATAGTTTTCAAAAATTACTGGCACCTTGAATTTAAAATAATTTTGCATGAATTCATTCATGAGTCACCTAAAGAATAAAGTTGCTATGTCAAACATTTAATTTGTAAAGCAACCATTTCAACAACGATAGAATACTCAGAACTGCACTGCTGTGAAAAGCTATAGCATTTATGACAGTATAGAATTCAAGTTTATGTAGATAAAATGGTTTGGGCATAAAATAAAGCTACAAAGTCAACATAAAAAGTAAGCATATATAAAAAATGAAATTCAGGTGGCATGTTTGTTTAGTGCCACTAAAAATCTGATGATGCTTAGAAGTTCAAGATTTAGAAAAAAGTTTTCATGTTCATTACCACTATTTCTGATATCTCATGATAGACAGACATGAAAGCAGAATCTTGTATTGAAATATTTATTCAGAGAATAAAAAGATGGTGTATTTCAAATAAAATATAGAAATATATCACTTGTTCACAATTATTTAATTGATAGAGAAACACCAACTGTATGCAATTATGATAATCATAAATAAAAATAAAATAATTTTCAAATGATTTTGTTTTCAAATACTTAGTTAAAACATATAACCTTTAATGCTAGTTTGCCTCCAAGTATGACATAAGCAGATGACAAAATTCATCATTAAGAGATAATATGATTTTCTAAAATTGAATTGTAATATAATTTGCAAAGTACCTTGTTTTGGTTTATGTTACTAAAGAAATACATAAAATTGTTTCAGTATGACATTTCTTCATTAGCCAAACATAGAATCTACAGTTATTTCAATTGAGTTTCCTGAACACTGGAAGTTATATTTCAATGATACAAAAAACAATAGTCTTTTCTTCTAAAGAGGTTGAGTCTCCAAAGACAGGTATTGAGATTGACTTTAATTATTGAACTGAAACAGTTCAGAAAAATAAGCTTATTTCCCCTTCCCTGTACTATATGTATACTTCTTATTTCTCTTTTAAAGAAATGCAAGTACCTTAGATACCCTGTTGATCATAATAGATTTTATCATAATTGTATAAAAGAATCAATATCTGGTCTAGTGCATACCACAAATAAATATAAACCAGCTAATTCATGAAAAAAATTCTGTAAACCTTCAGCCATTTCCGTAAACAGTGTTTAAAGCACCTATCTATAATTCTTTCATGCATTGGATCATATTGTTTTCTGTCTTAAATGACTTCTGATCCTATTCTGCCTCAATTTACAATGCAAAGTGGCATTCATTTTGCATTGTCTGCAACTTTTGGAGCAGATCTGCTGCTTCCTTTTATATTTCTCCTATAGACATTTGATCATATCATTGCTATTGAAGCATCCATCATATTACATTGCTTTATTTTATTTTAAAATCTCTTTCCCTCTGATTTGGATACCGGCAAGGAGGAACCTTGTTGAATTCCTCTTTGTAACCATGATGCTTAGCATAGTAAAGTAAAAATAGGGTTAGCCAATATATAATAATTATGGGATTGTTTTCGGTATCTAATTTGCTAGATTTAAATACAGATAAGGAGAAGGACCTCACTGAAGCTATTTTTAACATAGTGTAGAACAAGGAGTACTAGATAGGTTTTGTAGAGACTGAAATGAGTTGTAGTATCATTTTAAAGAAAAAAATGCACAACTTTAAATAAGTGATGAATAAAAAAAGAAGTCATTAGTTTATTCTCCGAAGACATTCCTGCTTCAAAATGGCCACACTACTCATAGAGGAAATTGCAAATTATATTGATATGTTTCTTGAGCACAACTAAATGTACTTTCAACTCAATGACCCCCTAGCTGATTGACAAAAATATCCCTGACCATTCAAAAGACACTTGACACCTACTGTCATGGAAAATGTAATGGAGGGATAGCTCAAGTTGAAAAAAAACTGCATTATAAAATGATTGCAGTTAAGATACTTCTGCAAAATGTATAGAGAACATATCATTATGTGGACACATTGCTTGACCACTCCTAGGGCTTTGAATGGGGCAGGTGAAGGTGAGAGGACCTGGAGCATCACTTTGATTAGCTTCAGAAAGTAGCCACTGTGTCAAACAAGATTTAGGAGACTTGTATTCACGTTCCAGTCTCATCACTTACTAATGTTAAGTTTCTTTTAAAGTTCAGTTGATTTTTCTAGAGAATAAAACATTGTCATGTTTATTCTGGTTTTGGGATTATCTATCACATTCTCAATGTCCCAATATTTTACTAGATTTTTAAGTTAATTAATCCTTACCAACAAACAAAAAGAATGAAAGCTTATAGAGATTAAGAAGAATGCCGTAACTGTAGAGTGAGTAGATAGCAGAGTCAATTTGAAAAATTAATCTTAATGCATTTAGTACAGAATATACTGCCTCCATTGGTCAAATTAGAAATTTAATAAAGTTAAGTTGCAAAAAGAGTCTGAACCAATGAAATCAACTTTTCTAATCCTTGAAGGAAAGTTAAATATACAAAGAAGTATAATCATTCTGTCATTCAAATAATGCTAATTAAGACTTACAAGTAAATGCAATTCTGTATATCCATTTAAAAACTAATGTTTATAAAGTAATACTACAAAGCTTCAGGCTACACTGTTCTGTAATTTACCATTTTGAATGATAATAATATGTCAGCAAAGTAATTTGCTATTAAGTGCAGATTTTTATCATAATTTTAAATGGTTTCCATAAATGATCATCTTTCACTTGACTGATTTCCTATTGTCAATCTAATTTTGACTTTTCAACATTATGCATACTGGTAACATTAATGGTAATGTTTCTCAAATGTGAATTTACAAGCCAGATTTTTTTCTTTGAGACCCAAATCCATATATCAAACTACTTTACTTACTTCTCTACTTGGTTATAATAAGGGAATTGGAAACTCAACATGATGGTAAACAGAGAGTAATATTCCTTCTCTGCCCTTGTCTTCCAACTTTCTTTCCTCATCTCTGAGAATGAAGCCACCAGTATCCTTTCACAGAAACCAGAGATTGCAAAGTTGTATTTAAAATCCCTCTATTAAACTACATATGCACACAAAATATGTGGTATTGATTTTACTTTTTATATAATTTTCAGGACTATTATCTTCTTTCTATCTTTATAGCTTTCATACTAGTTAAATCATCACATTTTGGCTGGTCTCCAGGAAGTCTTATATTTTCATGAAGTCCTCCAGCAGGTTAAAACTATACCCCACAAATCAATAAAAATATTTTTGAAATACAATAGGATTATGCCATTTTCTGCCTACAATCTTTAATAGGTGTCCCCTTGCTATTATTGTGAAGTAAACACCCTTGATAATGTATATGTATTTGCATAATCTGGCTTCCCTTCATCTCACCTGCCTTCATCTCATTCCACCACCCAGTGCACTGTCTACAGCACTCATCCCAGCTTCCTTTCTCACAGTCATCATTCTCCGTCCTGTTTCAAAGTATGTGAGTGTTTCGTTATGTTAAAATTCTCATCATCTTGACCAAGGAATCAATTAATTATTGTTTGGCTGTCAACTAATTACAGAAATTGAAATTAATGAAATGAAGGGTAAGCAGAAATAATGGGAAAGATAAAGGAATCTTTGGGAGTTTAAATTGATAAATACACTTTTAAAAAGCATAGGCCTAATCAAAATATAAAAGATTAAGGCAAAAATAAACATAATTAGAAAACAAGCAAGAGATATTGGTTTGATTAAAATAAGTATAAGATAATTTTAGATGCAATTTTTTGATGAGAAAGAAATGAATGATTAACAGAGGAAATAGATAATTTTCTGAAAGAAATAAATTAACCAAATTAACCTTAAAAGAATCAAATACCTAATTAGACTAATTATCTTTAAAAAAAAGTTGTTGAAGTCCTACCAGTAAAAATAACATCAAGACCAAAGATTCACTAATTATAATGTTACTTAATTCTACCACTACTTAAATAACTCTCTGCCATAAGAGATAAAACTGCCATACGTTATTAACAAAACTTGATTAGAAATAGATCAAAAATAGAAACTGTATATACTAATTTATAGGATTGTGGTGATGGATAAACAATTTGAAACAATTTTAAACAATAAAACTCAATGAAGAATAGTTAAGAAACCCTTTAAAAAATAGAAATGCAAAAACCACAACTGCAATCTTACTACAAAGAATTCAGCAAAATGTTAGAAGCATAATGCTATGAAAAAAAATAAGGGTTTAATCCAGGAAACAAGGACATTTTAGTATCAGGAAGTACAATATATTAAAAAATTAATATCAACAAATTAAAGAAGAAACTATTGGAAACTTGAAAAGGCAACAAAAAATTGGTCATTTCTCTAAAAATTTAACCATAATAAATATTTCTTAAATAAATATAATAATAGATTTTTATACCAAATCAATAGCAAATACTGTGCTACCTATTGAAATTCAAAAGCCATGCAAAATAAAGCCAGAAACTTGGCAGAGATATCTCATTATTACTTATTGCTTACTAAGATATTTTACAAAATGCAGTAAGGCATTTTATTACTTAAAATAATAAACTCCTGTGGTAATCACCAGAAAAATTGCAATAGCAACGTTTTTTTCTTTTTGCTAATAATACGCATAAAAAACTTGAGTGATAGAAATGAGAAACAAAACAATAAAAATTAATGAGACCTTGGTTAGTGACTAGATTCAATATAAATATTCATAAACCAATAGTATCTCTTTCTCTATTCTGTGAAAAAGTATCTAAAATGGAAACATGAAATAATATTTCACTTGAACAGCAACAAAACTATAGCACTCTTGAGAAATATTAATACTTTTGGATAATATTAAATGGCTCAGGAACTCTATTGAAGAGACTATATTTTCACAATATCTTTCTATATATATAGCATATATATTCAGATAATATATACATATGTAAATGTATGTATAATATGGACAATAAGAATAAATTAATTCTGAATGAGAAGACTTTAGCTAGCAAAAATATCAATTCTTTCTAAAGTGACAAGAAATGTGTTGCCCTTCCAATTGCAGTCGTAAAAGGCATATTACTGGGATCTGAGTGGATAAAATGATGTTAACCTTTCCATTGAAGAATACCAGAAACTAACCAAGAAATAAATAAAAAAGAGTAGTGAGGGGAACTTATCTAACTAAATTTCACAGCATACTGTTCTACTGAATCTATACAATTGAATCATCTACTCTGGGTCTCAAAATAAATAAGTAGTCAGGAGGAATAGAATGAAGAATCTACAAATAAGTTCCTGAATTTATGAGAATAAAATATATGGTATTATCAATAGTTCAACTCAGGGGAAAACTAAATAGGATATTTCATAAAATATTATGGTACCACTGGCTATGGGAAGGGGAAACATTAGCTAAATTTGAAATCTTTGAATTTTAAGGTTACAGGTTTACTCCTAATCCAAAAAAGGAAAATTGCATATGTTCAACCATAATAAATTTTTTTAATGCATACAAGTCAATTACAAAATCATTAGACTACCAATAAAGCTAGAAAAATATGTAATACTAAAAATGTATTAAAATATGTAATCTACAAAGCACCAAGTTGACAAATAAAATTGGGCAAAACATAAAACTAAATAACTTTAGAACAATAAATTTTGAAAAATAGATGTATGAGAGAAAATGTTCATCCCACTCAAGAAAATGCAAAAGGAAAAATAGTTCTATAAATCTTTATATCAATTAGACTATTAAAAGTCATAGTGCTATGTCACCTGTTCTTCAAAGTGAGGTATGGGAAAGGGCTCATATGTTGCTGGTGGAAATAAAGTGTCATAGACTGTTCAGGAAGTAATCTAGAAATGTCTACAAAAAATGCATATACCTTCAATACCTTCAATCACAACAATCCTATTCCTGGAAATTTATAGTCTACAGCAAATATATATATATATGCACACATATGTATATACACACACATATAATATATGCAGTTTAACAATATATATAAATAGTGAAATATGTTTTATGTTTTGTGAATATACATATATGTATACATGCATGCATATTTTTTTCACTGTTTTACAAAAAGATGGTCATACTTTTATTCAGTTTTCTTTTCTTGTTCAGCAATATCTATGGGAAATCATCAAGTCAATTAACTTGGTTTAATCATTTTTTGTGAATACATGATATGACATGTACATATGTAGGTACTTACCTTGCAGAAACACATACACAGACCCACAGAAACAGCTGTGGTTTCTTTCTTAATGAGCTAATGCAGATGAAGGAGAGAAGGGGAAAGAATCCAGGAAAAGTATACTTATGGGGGAAAATAAACCAGGTATATGATCATATTTATACAGTTACATAAAATTACATGTATATATTAAATAATGTTTAAATTATTATGATTTTAAAACTTCAAAATTAAACGAATTCTAATCAATGGTGAATGGGAGATAAAGAAGCAGAAATATGAGACTAGAAAATTATCTTGTGAATGGTTTGATAAAGAGAAGCAAATTTGACTAGGAAAAGAGCAAAAGTAGTGTAAAGAAAGAAAGAAGTTTTTAAGGCAAGCAGGCAAAACTGTAAATGATTTTTACATGGATAAGGATGATACAGGTAGAAAGGGAGAGAATGATAACCAGGAAGGACAGCAAAGAACTGAAGGGACAAAGCTCATCATCACTGGTCATTAGAGAAATGCAAATCAAAACCACAATGAGATACCATCTCACGCCAGTTAGCATGGTGATCATTAAAAAGTCAGGAAACAACAGATGCTGGAGAGGATGTGGAGAAATAGAAATGCTTTTATACTGTAGATGGAAGTGTAAATTAGTTCAACCACTGTGGGAGACAGTGTGGTGATTCCTCAAGGATCTAGAACCAGAAATATCATTTGACCCCCCAATCCTATTACTGTGTATATACCCAAAGGATTATAAATCATTCTGCTGTAAAGACACATGCACATGTATATTTATTACAGCACTATTCACAATAGCAAAGACTTGTATCTAACCCAAATGCCCATCAATGATAGACTGGATAAAGAAAATGTGGGACATATACACCATGGAATACTATGCAGCCATAAAAAATATGAGTTTATGTCTTTTGCAGGGACATAGATGAAGCTGGAAACCATCATTCTCAGCAAACTGACACAAGAACAGAAAACCAAACACCACAGGTTCTCACTTGTAAGTGGGAGTTCAACAATGAGAACACACGGAAACAAGGAGGGGAACATAACACACCGGGGCCTGTGGGGGATGGGGGTGGGGACAAAAGGAGAGATAGCATTAGGGGAAATACCTAATGTAGATGATGGCTTGATAGGTGTAGCAAACCACCATGGCACGTGTATACCTATGTAACAAACCTACACGTTCTCCACATGTATTCCAGAACTGGAAATATAATTTAAAAATGTAAAGACAAAAAAGAAAAAGAAAAAAAAAAAAAAAGAACTAAAGGGACAAAGCCCTCCAAAGGGTGAGGTAAATGGAATTCAAGTGCAAGTGGAAAGTTCTGTTGGTGTTACAAGGACTTTGTCCACTTTTGAAAACAAGAGGAAAAGTAGTGAAGGCAGCTTTTTTTTTTTTTTTTTCCTTTTTGAGATGGAGTCTAGCTGTGTCGCCCATGCTGGAGTGCAATGGCGTGATCTCGGCTCACCGCAACTTCTGCCTTCAGAGTTCAAGCAATTCTCCTGCCTCAGTCTCTCTGGGATTACAGGCACACGCCAACACACCCGGCTAATTTTTGTATTTTCAGTAGAGACGGGATTTCACCATATTGGCCAGGATAGTCTCAAATTCCTGACCTCGTTATCCGCTCACGTCTACCTCCAAAAGTGCTGGGATTACAGGCATGAGCCACCGCGCCCAGCTGAAACCAGCCATTTTTGTATATTGTCCTGTAGACACTGTGATGGAACAGGAGCATTTGCTTGGAGGTTATAGCTTCTTACTGAAATACACATATTCCCAAACCGTGTATCGAATTACACTCACAAGAAAATATTACAACATGGGAACATAAAATTGCCCTTCACCACATTTCTTTCAACAATGACTATTATTAGTCTTTCAAATTTTTACAAACCTGATAAAAATGCTATCTCATTTTATTTGCATTCATTTGGTTACTGTTTGGAAGAGTGTGTTAATTTTCTAACGTTGCTGTAATAAATTACCCTAATTTAATGGCATAAAACCTACAAATTTAGCTTACCGTTATACAGGTTAGAAATCCAACACAGGTCTCACTGATCAAAAGTGAAGGTGTTAGCAGGGCTGTGTTCCTTTCTGTAGGCTCTCGATATAAGCCACTTCCTTGTCTTTCCAGCTTGTAGAGGGCTCCCACATTTCTTGACACATGGCCTCTTTCTCCCATCTTAAAAATCAGCAGTAGCAGGTCAAGCTCTCTTTATATAGTATCACTCTGACTTCTTTCACCACCCTTTTCCAGTTTTAGGAATCCCTGAGATTAAATTGGGACTAAACAAATAATTCAGTATAATGTCTCTAATGTCAGCTGACTAGCAACCTTAATTCCATCTGCAACCTAAATTCCCTTTCCCTTTTTCCATGTAGTTTAACAGATTCATACGTCTCAGAGATTTTAGAACTTGACCATCTTTAGTAGACCACAGTTCAACATGCAACAGGGAAGATGGTTTTGTCGGGAGCGTGTGTGTGTGTGTGCACATGTGCATTATTTCTTTTGCTTATGTTATTTTATTTGAGATGTTTCTATTCTTTATTGATTTACCATTAAAATTATCTGATTTATTAATAAAAAATTACCTTAAATTTTTATATGTGTTATGAAATTAATTTCTGCCAGGTAAAATGCAATTTAACTATCTAGAAATAGCCTCTGATGTTAGTTGTGGAAGATCTTTTTCAAACTAAATATTTAAAGTGTGTGTGTTTGTGTATGTGTAGTTTACTTTAGCCATCTATGCATCAAAGAAGGCAGAACGGCAAAGTTTAAAATTAACTCAGCTCTCATTTACCATGTGATTTGATATCTTAATTGATTAATTGTTCAAGCACAGGGCCACATTATTTCTCCTCTTTTAATTCTTCCTGGATTTAGGATGATTGGTTAGTTTGCAATTTGTGATATGCTTTTTCTCAATGCTAAATATTTATTTGATCCTGTCACTGTAATAGCCAGCAATTAGGATGGCCCCCAATTACCCAAGTCTCTTGAAATTCACACATAGGGTAATTCCTCACATACTGTAACCAGATTGTTCTGTGAAATCAATAGAATGTGGCACTTTAGAGTTTAAGTTATAAAACCCATTTCAACTTCTCTCACTTTCTCATATTCTCTCTCTAAAATCATTTGCTTTGGGGTAAGCCAGCTGCCATAATTTGAGGACCTTCAGGCATCTCTGTGGCTCACTACCCATATGGTTAGGAACTGAAGGCTTTCAGCAAACAGACAACAAGGAACTGAGGACTCCTGATAATAGCAGTGTGTGGGAACATTCTTACAAGCAGATCCTTAAACCCCAGTCAAGTCAAACTCCAGTCAATACAATACAGTTGACATTCTGACTTCAACTAGGAATGCTCAGCTAAGTTATGCCAGTATTCTTGATCCTCAGAATCTTTGAAATAAGAATGATTATTGTTTTAAGCCATTAAATACAGTTTGCCCTCTCTCTATGTGGATTCCACATCCATAGATTTATCCATGCATATATCAAAAATATTTGAATAAATAAGAATACAACAAGGAAAATGCAAATAAAAAGGAAATACACTATAACAAACTATTCACATAACCTTTACATTATATTAGGTATTGTAAGTAACCTAGAGATGATTGAAAGTATACAGGAAGATGTGAATAGGTTACATGCAAATCTATGCTGTTTTATATCATAGATTGAGTATTCATGGATTTTGGTATCCACAAGGTGGTCCTGGAACCAATCCCTTATGAACAGCGAGAGATGACTGCACTAGGGTAATGTGTTGTGCATTGCTAGATAAGTAAGAAAGTCACTGTAGTTATAAAATAAAAATAGTCATAGACTTCGCATTTTCATCTTTAAAATGAGATGATAAGAACAGGCAACACAGCATTTGAAGACCAACAGAGGAGAAATCTTTTGATTATTTTAATTTTAGCCTTGTTTTATTTCAGTCCAACATATTTCAAAAATATTATGAAAAGAAATTGAACGAAAAGTTAATTGAATAAATAATTTACGTTTTTAAAGTTTGCAGATTTTTAAAAGCATTTGTCTTTTAATGGCTCCTGGTATGTGAGACCACGTCTGTGGCAATTCCATAAAACACAAGCTTTGATTCTCACTGAGTGTGGCAGGTCAGGCTATGGAAGTCATCTTGGGCAGTTTTTAGTATAGTTTAATAACAACATTTTTTCATTTTTTATTTTTCTTTATCTTATCACCATGATATCAGTCTCTGCCTTGTTTGCAATCATGAATCACATGTACTATTCCAGCTTATGTTGGGGTTCACTTAGGTTTTAATTGCCTTTCATATGCTATTGATTTATTATTTTTGCTTTCGTATACTGTTGATTTATCCTTTATTAAGTGTCCAAGTATTTTGGGGTATTAGAATAAAATCCAGGTTTATGTATTTATTGGCCATAAAGATCCCCTTCCATGCATTAGCCCTCTCCTACAATTTGTTTTTCTAATGGAGTACATAAAATCTGACCTTTATCTTCAAAGACTAGCAAACATAGATGGAAAAATGTCATGTTGGACAATGTAATTGGGTTATTCGGATTCTTTCTAAAAAGCTCAAATAGCTAAATCCTGGGTCTCTGCCCAAACGATAACATGATAATCTTTAAATTTTGTATGTTGTATGTGGTGAGCCACTTTGCCACTGAAGCAGAGAAGCATGGTTTTCAAATTTCACTGTCCTTTATTACATGAATTTGGTAATTTATTTACATTACCATAAACTTCCAGGATTTAGACCCTATCTTTGGGGTTAATCTCAACTTGTAACGATTTGTTTACTAGTATTTATATTCATATTGAAGAAAATGTACAACACCCATGGATTTATCAACAGCTTTGTTTGTACAGTATGTAATTCTGTTCCAGGAAATTTTCAGAGGTTGGGAGAAATAAAGGAAATTTAGGAATATGAAAACATTCAGCATGCTCCCTTGTCTATATATGGGAGTTCAAGGATAGGCCACAATGCACCCTTCAATGTCAAAAATTCATTTATTTGTAAGTTTTGTCCCTCAGAGACCTTTGATCTGTATCCTATTTCCCATCTTGCAACTTCAAAATGTGTAATGTTGATTCATTATTTTCTGACATTTTGCTTCCTAGTGAGCAGGTGGAATTCTAAAATGGCACATAATGGCAATTTCTAATGTTCTTCTTGACACCTAAGAGGCAATCTCCTTTTCAACGGCTCATTTGAATGCAGAATCTCAGGTATGATGCTCTGAATTGAAGATTTTATAAAAATATACACCTTTTTTTCTTTACCCTACTACTCTGAGGCTTTAATAATTTTTAAAAATCTGCGGTAGTTGTGTGTATTTGAATTTTCACTATGAGAATTAGAAAGTATTCCTAAATAAGCATGTGACCTGATATAAATTTTTGGAAACCATTAGTGTTGCCCTAAAGCATGTTTATTACTTTTTCTGAACAATATTGAATTTATTCCAGTAACCCTCTCCATATGTCACTGGTTACAGAGAATGTAAAATATAAGGCAAATCACACTGGATTAAATATCAAAATAAAAATAATGGTTGCTATTTACTATAGTTAAGGGGAAAAAATTTAGACCCTGGAAAGTAGGCAAAAGTAGGAAAGTAGGGCAGTATATACTTTTCTTGCTTTCTTTCATCTCTTTTTTTTTTTCTGAGATGGAATTTTCACTCTTGTTGCACAGACTGGAGTGCAGTGGCGCGACAGGCTCACTGCTACCTCCACCTCCCAGATTCAAGTGATTCTCCTGCCCCAGCCTCCTGAGTAGCTGGGAGTACAGGCACATGTCACCACGCCTAGCTATTTATTTATTTATTTATTTTGTAGTTGTAATAGATACAGGGTTTCACCATGTTGGCCAGGCTGGTCTCAAACTCCTGGCCTCAGGTGCTCTGCCTTCCTCAAGCTGCCAAAATGCTGGGATTACAGTTGTGAGCCACCATGCCTAGCAGAGAATATGTTCTTTTCATATCATCTTTGGGCGTTGTTTAACAAGCTTAACTAAAGCATAGTCATCTTTCCAGCAAGATATATTTGTGCTTGACTTAGCCATTTACTCTTAATTAGAGTTCATACTCTATGTATTTATAGGTCAACTTCTAGATTTTTGTGTGACAGTGGTGCAAATGATTTTTCCTGATAGAAATAACCTCAAAGATTATGGTAACAGCTTCATTAATTATAGAGTATTAACTAGTTTTATATCTAATTTAACAATTTCATTCCCATGTTTATTTCCTAGCGGCTGTAAGTTACTGGATTCCCCAAATACTAGTTCAATCAGCTTTATCATTTCACCGGTTTCTTCATGAAAAAGTTAAATGAATTTTTGACGAGTTTATGAAATAAGTTCATTACGATTGACTAAAATTAATAGACATTCTTCAGGTTGTACAATTGTGTAAGACTTGTTTGAAAAATATTCTGAAAATTATAATTTGATGTTTTTCAACCATAGGCTAGTAATTTAATCTGTTTAAATTTGTTGTAGCCCTTCCGAACTTATTTAACCATGGAAAGTCTTTGTGTACTATGCATCAAAATTCATTAGTGATATTAGTGATGTAAATTACCTGGGAGACGGTTGAAATGTCAGCCTACTGAACTCTACAAGCTTTGTAGTACTGCTGTCAGCACAGTAACTAAATGTCTTGATCATCACAGTGTATGTCCTAATGTGCTACCCAACTCACAATGTCATCTTAGTAACAATTTTTATGAATCTTTCCTCACATTCCAAGAATTACTAGTGGATTATTTCCCCTAGTAAGCAAGTTATGTACTAACCTGAAATATTTGAGGTTGCTGGATATATTAGTCAGGGTTCTCTAGAGGGACAGAACTAATAGGAGATACATATATATGTGTGTGTGTGTGTATGTGTGTGTGTGTATATATATATATATAGAGAGAGTATATGCATATATATGAGATTATTAAGGAGTTATATATATATACTTACATATATTTTATTCCTCAATATATATATTAATTCTATATAAATATGTGGTATTTAATATTTAATAGGATATATATGAGAGTTTATTAAGGAGTAATATATTATCAAGGAGTATTATTATTATAATATATATTATTAAGGAGTAATATATATATTATTACATTATTATTATATAATATGTATTATTATTATATTATATATATTACTCCTTAATAAACTCCCATATATATCCTATTAAATATTAAATCCCATATATATATATATGGGAGTTTATTAAGGACTATTAAACTCACATGATCACAAGGTCCCACAATAGGTCATCTGCAAGCTGAGGAGCAAGGAGAGCCAGTCCAAGTCCCAAAACTTAAGAACTTGGAGTCTGATAATCAAGGGCAGGAAGAATCCAGCATGGGAGAAAGATGTAGGCTGGGAGGGTAGGCCAGTCTAGTCTTTTAACTGTTTTTCTCCGGCTTTATATTCTAGTTGCTCTGGCAGCTGATTAGATGGTGTTCACCAAGATTAAGAGTGGGCCTGCCTTTCACAGCCCACTGACTCAAATGCTAATCTCCTTTGGCAGCACCCTCACAAACACACCTAGGATCAATAAATATTCTTCACTCTAATCAAACTCGACACTCAGTATTAACCATCACACAGGATATTACCAGGAGTAACTGGTACTCCTGGTACTGATTACTGTTCTAGTTTCCTGGCAGAAAACAGGTAGATGTTCAAATGAGGTAATTAAGGAGAGAATAAATGAATGAGCTAGTTTCAAAAGTATGGTCTAGGTTAGAGGAAACCAATGAAGAATGTTGAAACATTCCATTCTTAGTCACAGCAGGGCACCATTACCAATTCTTGTCCTAGAGAAGCAATGAAACAGAGTGGTTAGCCATAAAGAGCAAAAGATGTATGAAAAATGACTAAACTGTTGCCTTTGATATAAAAACAGAAACTTGCCACCTACATCCAAGCAGTAAAGAAGGCAGGAAAATGAATGAAGCTATTTTCTATTGGTGTCTCTCATTACAAGTCAAAAGTCAATGGGGCTCAGGGGAATAGTCTACAGGGTCATCTTCGCAGAGCATGAAGGGTAGAGCATGGAGCTATAGGAGCAAATAAAGAATATTCAGAACATTTCTCTATTGTCTGATACTTGCACAAATTTCCCTTGTAAAATAACATGTCTTAATTTTTATTTTAGGTCAACATAACTACAGAAGAACATCTAAGTTGAATATATAATCTGATATCCTCAACAGTTACACTATTGATGCATGATTCACAAACATCCTAATTCCAGAATGAATAATATTTCATTCGATTTTTGACTAAGGTAAGATCTCATGTTTTACATTGTTACCCTAGTGTATAAATATCAACAACTGTAAAAGTGGCTGAATTGGTGAGTCATTTTCTTGGAACCTAGCATCTTGGAGAATTCCAGAAAAGAACTTCCTTTCCTAAAATAGGTACAAAACTCACCAAAATAGTGAGATTTTTGCTGGGTTGATTTTATAATTTTATAAAGGCCCTTGGTATCTTTCTGTTTCCTATTTTTTTATTTGCCTTTTGAAGCTTCTTTACAAGAATAATTCCTCCTTTTAAAAATTTTAATGATTGCAATAGTCACCAATGGTAGTAAGGAGATACCAGAGGGTGACAATGGAGTCAATAACAAAACCAGTTTAAATCCTATGGCAAAGTCCCAATAAATGTTTTTAGTTCTTTCTACTTTTCCACTCATATTGTCAGAGGGGTTTTAACCAGAGCAACTCCATCTTGAATAGGAACTGAGTAAAATGAGGCTGAGACCTAATGGGGTGCATTCCCAGATGGTTAAGGCAGTCTAAGTCGTAGGATGAGATAGGAGGTTGGCACAAGATACAGATCATAAAGGCTTTGCTGATAAAACAGATTACAATAAAAAGTGGGCCAAAACCCACCAAAACCAAGATGGCAACAAGAATGACCTCTGGTCCTTTCCACGACTACACTTCCACCAGCACCATGACAGTTTACAAATGCCATGGTAACATCATGTCTAAAAGCGGGAGGCATGAATAATCCATCCTTGTTTAGCATATAATCCAGAAATAACTATATAAATGGAAACTGGCAGCACTCACGGCTGCTCTGTCTATGGAGTAGCCATGCTTTTATTCTTTTACTTTCTCTACAAACTTGCTTTCACTTTACTCTATGGACTCGCCCTGAATTCTTTCTTGCGTGAGATCCAAGAACCCTCTCTTGAGGTCTGGATCAGGTCCCCTTTCCTGTAACAATATCTTCTCATAAAACCCGTATTCATCATGTGCCTTCCAGTCTTCCGGAGTCTGAATGCCCTAACTTGTATCAAACTCTGGTGTATAACTCTAAGAAGTCGCCTGAGTACCAAATACTCTTGAACCCATAGTATTTACAAAGCAAACAACAGCTTCAAATAATTCACATATGTGAATCTACCATTAGGGATTTGTTATCATTTTTGTTGCTACTACTGCTGCTATTATTTGTGAGAATTCTTGGCAGGTGAGTGATATGAATTAGAGAACACTAAGCAGATGCATCTCTTTCAATGTCCTTTTACTGGTCCAATATTCCATTCCTATTCACCCCTCTAGCACATTACCAATAAATAAGAAAATATATAAAATAATACAGAGTTGAAAACCTATTATCCATGAAGTCAAGGGAGACTTTTGGACTAGTGAAAGCATTCTGTTTCCATGAATATATACTGAATGTTCCTTTCATCCTTTGAATAAATGTAGAGTCCATATGTGCAGCAATGTCCATGTTCTTATTCTATAATCAGCAAACTACAGGATTCATGTATTACCAATCTGTAGAATTCTGTACTGCATTTCTCTAACATTATTTCTAAAAGCATTTATATTTGTTTTTATAACTATTAAACTTTATAATTTGATATTTTAAAATTTTAAGCAAATGTTAGAAAAGTTTTGCTAATGTCAGAAACACAGGACTCAAGATTCTAAAAGCCATTTTACGGGTTAATTTTGCCAGAGTCATAACAAAGTGTGATGCTATTTAATTTGAGCAGAACACGACAAAAGCTTTGCTGTGTTGCAGGCACTCCCACATATTCTTCTGTTACCTCCTTGCTGGTTTTAGCATCACCTGTGTTCAATTCACAGGAAGGGTAACTGTGGTAGTGGGTGAACAAGTTTTCTTTGAGGCAGTAGGAAGAGGAAGACTCCTGCTCACATGCATTCATACCCAGCATCAGCTTCTATTTGTATTATCTTCTTTTCTTAATGTTCCAATCTTGTGAGGAATAATTGAAGGGTAGTTTTAGGGCACAAGAAACAGTTTTTAAGCAACTCTTCCAATATATGATTGTTAGAGAATAGTATTTTGTTTTATTCTTATTGAATCAGGATTTTTTTTTAAAGTTAAGGTTAAACTATAAAAACAGCACACTAAGCTTGGCAAGTAGAAGAACAACTGTGATCCCAACTTTGAAACTTTCACCTCCCATCTGCAGACTAAATTATACAGGGTCAATAGAAAAGGGGTGTGTCCATTAGGACTCTTATGGTAGTATATGTCAGAATGAAATCCTAGCTGTGTTTTTTTTGTTTTTTAATGATTTATTGAAGTAAAATATATTTATGGTAAGTGTATAAGTGACTGTTTTTAGTTAATTTATAGAGGCATGTTACCATTACTGGAAATCAATTTTAGAACATTTCTATCATCCTGGAAAAAATTCTATGAGCTCTTTAACAGTTATTCCCTATTCCCAACCTAACTATCTGTCCATTGCTGATCTTATTTTTGTCTCCAATAATTTATATTTTCTGAATATTTTTGGCTTCTTTCACTTAGCATGCTGTTTTTGAGGTTCATCCATGTTCAAGTATGCATCAGTATTCCTTTATGTTCTAATTTTTGTGTGTGTGAATCATTTCCATAGGCACACAAATATGCTAGAATTTACCCAGTCATAAAAATCAAACAAGTAAAAGCTCTGTCTTGATACCACATTCTGTCCACCTACTATTCTCTTTACACAGAAGTCCCCAAAAGAGATGTCAATACTATTGTCTCCACATTCTATTTTTTCTCTTGAAATTTTATTTAACCAGAGTTTTTCTGTTGCTTATTCAAGAAATTACTGTTTTCCAAGTCTACAATGAGTAAAATCTGCTTTTATTTTACTTTACAGTCTGTTCTTAGTATAGCAGCTAGAAAAAACATCCTTTCCAAAGTCTGATCGCTTTACTCCTCTGCTTAAATTCGCTCATTCTTTACCATTTCATTCAGAATTAAAGTCAAAATTCTGCCTTAAGAATATAGTAGCTGGTGTGAGCTCATGTCACAACTTTGCTCTCACTCCTCCTCCAAGCCAATTTGAGTATTCACAACAGACACAATGGCATCCTTGCTGTATTTGGAAGACACTAAGTATTCTTCTGATTTTGAATGCGCTATTCTATTTTCCTACGAGGAAATAAGGAAATTCATACAAATATTATTTATGACTTGTTTTTCTCTTTCTTCTTAGGTGTGAGGATTCCCTGACCACATATTGAAAACAGCCCATCACATTTAAAATTTTCTTTTTAGCACTTATCAATGTCTGACAGGTATCTGATTATGTATTTCACTCATTTACTTCTTTTTGTTTGCCTGTTCCACCATTGGAATATACACTCTACACTGGCACATATTATTAGGTGCTTGATGACTGTATGTTAATCGACTGAATCAATTTCAATAATTTAATTGTTTCCTGCAAATCATTTGTATTTGTCCATTCTGTATTGCTATAAAGACATACCTGAGGCTGGGGAATTTGCATAAAAAAGAAATTTTTTAGCCATAATTCTGCAGACTATACAAGAAGCATGGCACCAGATCTGCTTCTGGTGAGGCTTCAAGAAGGCTTTACTCATGGTGGAAGGCAAAGAGAGAGCAGGTATGTCACCACATGGTGAGAGAAAGAGCAAGAGAGAAAGGAGGGATGCTAGGCGCTTTTGTATAATCAGATCTTGTGGTAACTCATTACCATGAGGAGTGCACTAAGCCATTCACAAGGGATCACTCCCCATGATCCAAATACCTTCAACTAGACCCACCTCCAACACTGGGGATTACATTTCAACATGACATTTACAGGTGGCAAATATCCAAACTATTAATATACATAAAAGGTACTATTCAGTAAAGCAGAAGAAATCAAAATCCTGTAGGACAATATTATTAGGACTGTGACAGATTATTCTCACTAATAGTACTAATTTTTCATGCTTTCCCATGTCCTTTCCATTTGGTGGTTGCCATCTCAAATTGACTCTGTGCTCAACCATGTTAATAACTATTGCTGATAGGATGGTAGCCCACTTGGTACAAGCATGTACTAGATATTAGAAGGAGGACTTGCATGCTCTCATCCTCTGTTTCTCCACTGCCTTCTCTGCTAGAATATCCTTAGGCTACTGTACTTTAGGATGAGACACAGAGAGCAGAACCAGTTCAACTCAAAATCCCCAGCATTTTCTCCTGTTTGTTAGACATTTGTATGTCTTCTTTTGAGAAGTGTCTGTTCATGTCTTGAGCCCATTTATAATGGAGTTACTTGGTTTTTGCTTGTTCAATTGTTTAAGTTCTTTATAGGTTCTGGATATTAGACCTTGTTGGCTGCACAGTTTGTCCATATTTTCTCCCTTACTGTAGGTTGTCTGTTTACTTTGTTGATAGTTTCTTTTCCTGTGCAGAAGCTTTTATGTATAATTAGGTCCCACTTGTCAATTTTTGTTTTTGTTACAATTGCTTTGGAGGACTTAGTCACACATAGTTTCCCAAGGCTGACATCCAGAATAATGTTTCCTGGCTTTTCTTCTAAGATTCTTATAGTTTGATAAATGCAAATGAAAACCACAATGAGACACCATCTCACATCAGTCAGATGGTTATAATTAAAAAGTCAAAAAAGAACAGATGCTGGTAGGGTTGTAGAGAAAGGGCAATGCCTATACACTGTTAGTGGGGATGTAAATTAGTTCAGCTACTGTGAAAATCAGTTTGGGGATTTCTCAAAGATCTTAAAACAGAACTACCATTTGACCCAGAAATCCATTACTGGGTATATATCCAAAAGAAAACAAAACATTCTACCAAAAAGACACATGAACTCACATGTTCATTGTGGCACAATTCACAATAGAAAGGCATGGATTCAACCTAGGTACCCATTTATAGTAAACTGGATAAAGAAAATACAGTACATATGCATCATGAGATAGAACACAGCCATAAAAACAATGAAATGACGTCCTTTGCAGCCACGTGGATACAGCTGGAGGCTATTATTCTAAACAAATTCACATAGAAAAAACAAACAAATGTGGCATATTCTCACTTATAAGTGGGAGCTAAACATGGGATACTCGTGGACATAAAGATGGCAACAATAGAAACTGGGGACTACTAGAGTTGGAAGAAAGGCAGGTGGGAAAGGTTGGAAAACTAACTATTGGGTATTATGCTCAGTAAGTGGGTGGTGGGATCATTCATAACCCAGACCTAAGCATGACACAATAAACCCAGGCAACAAATCTGCATATGTACTTCCTGAATCTAAAATAAAAGTTGAAAAAATAAAAAGCCCTAGAAAAGGCCCCAAACATGTGACAGAACCCAAACAAGATCTGTCAAACCACTGCTGATAACAATTGCATCAGTGAGCCAAATTAAACCCAGCTCAGATAAAGACAACTGACCAGACAACCGTTAGTCTTGGGAGCAAATATAAATATTTATTTGTATATGCCACTGAGGCGTTATGGTTGTTTGCTCTATGGAATTATAGCCATAGATAACTGATAAAATAATAATTTTATACTATACATTAACTGAGACATAACCGCATACATCAAGTATTGGTGTAATGAGGCTGACTTTAAAAATGAGAATTTAAAGAATAAAAATAAAACATAAATGGAAACTCATAAAATATAGAACTTTAAGAGAGTTTGAGACAAGAATGAAGAAACTGAAGCATAACCTTCAAAACTTCAAAACTAAATAATCAAATATCTATTTGTGTACTTAACTTGTAACTTAACAATTGGGTACTATACTTAGTACCTGGATAATGGGATCATTCGTAACCCAAACCTCAGCATCACACAATATATCCAAGTAACAAATGGGTTAAGTCCAAAAATAGCTACCAATATTTGTGTTTCCTGAAAATAGATACTAGATGTTAACATTTATGCTGGAAAACAAATAATAGGTCTGAAATGATATATAAGACTAATGCATGAAATTAACAACACACACACACATACACACACATACACATATATATAGATAGATGGATATATTTCCTTACAGACAAACAGGAATACAGCCTTTAATTTAAGTATCTCTCTTGTCATTTAATGTTAAGAAGGAAAAAATATAAAATTTCTTTATTAAAAAAAGCAAAAGTATGACGAATGATGGGACTTTGAGCTTGAAGATTTGCTTTCTTAATCAGGAATGTGCTTATATCCAAAATACAAATTTCTAAAAAAATAATATAGATATAGAATTGTAAATATAACAGCAACATATACGGGCAGTGTCTTAGCTACATATAGCTAACAACAAAATACTGATCTATAGCAAAATATCCCAGATAATGAGCTATCAACCATGGGAAGGAAAACACAAACCTGCAGCTAAGTTGAAAGTATATCTCTGTTTAACACAACAGATTGCTCATTTCTCACAGCAGTATTCTGCTAATGGTTGACGAGAGTTGAATTCTTATCCCTGATCTAATGATCTGAAGCAACATGTTTGATAAATTAGAAAAGATATCACTATTAGTGTGATTTGATCTTCATATGAAAGTTAAATCGGATGGGAGACAAATGATGAAGGAAAATAGAAATTGGGGTCTGTGGACTAACTTTACCTAGCTAATTTCTTTTTGTCAATAAAGCCATTAGAAGGTTAAGAGATTCAGGAAGCTGTATGTGAAACCATGCTCTTCAAAGTAGCAAGTGGCCATAGTCCTCTGTCTTTAAGGCTCTGGCATGTCTTTACTTATTTTGTAACTTCCATGATTCATACTTAGTATCAAGTATCAGGAGATTTCAAGTATGCACTAATGTCCTAAATGTTGGGCACTTTACCATTCCCAGCCAAAACGGTGATGTAGATGAGACTTACTTGTAGGACTCACTCAGACTTCTACAGTAATGTCTCTGGGTATTTTGGGAAAGTCTTCGCCATATTTTTTGGCCCCATAACAGTTATTTCATGCCATTTCTTTAAATATTTGTACATTCCAAATAGTTTTTTTTTAAAAAATCTAAACTAATAGGTTTAGAGTTGATGAAAGTCCAAAAATGCCAGTTTTCCAGTTAGTTATTTTTCTTTTTAACATGTTGACATTTTATTATTGGGGTCTGATGGGTTAATCCGAAGCTTAAATAATTTGGAATTTATAAGCATTTCCGTGGGATTGAACCATCTTGTGGCTAGGGAGATGTGTTTTATCCGTAATCAGTATGTGTAGCCATTTTGGAGGGCTGGGTAATTCTAGACAACAGACCTTAGATTAACTATGTCAGCTGGTATAATTCATTCTCGGAAAATAATACAGTGCCTTCCAAAGATAAGGTATCTTTAAAAGCAAGAATAACACTGTGGTAACAATAGCATCATTTCAATATCCTGCCACATTCTTAGAAAACAACAAACAATATTTAATTTTTTTCTGTATGTTTTATTCTTTTATTTTCATTTTAATATACTTTCTCCTTAGTAACTTATTAATGCTTGTTTCATTTGTTAACTTCTCTTATTTTGCTTAGTAGATAAATATTAAAGAAAAAACAGAGTTCTCATGAGCCACTGAAAAGCTAAGTCATTTCATTTGCAAAACAAAATGGTTTCTATTATACCCCATTTATTTTGGAAATTGCTATTTAAAAATGAACCTCCAGAGCAAATGAGATATACAAAAAGTAAAAAATATATTATAATAAACAGATGAACAAGAATAAAAATAATTCAACATTTATATAACTAGGGATATTTTAATCAAATGAAAACAATTGAGATTTGTAATTTCCTTACTTTTGCATAATGAAAAACACTCTCATAATCCAAGAAAATTGTAGTTTATAAATATGAATTGCTATATTATGCCTACATACAACAGCTTATTACTGGAATTGATATGTATCTTTCATTTTCTTATAATGCAATCAATTTTTATAATTAAACACCATGTGCTTACATATATTTTAAAATAGATAATGCCTTTCAAAAAATACTGTAACCATTAAAAAGGAATTATTCACATTTTTAAATGTTGTTTTGCAACACTTCCATTACCTTCTAGAACAGGGGTCCCCAACCCCTGGACCATGGGCCCGGATCAGTCCGTGGCCTGTTAGGAACCTGACTACACTGCAGGAAATGGAACCATCTAATTGCAGAAAAACAAGCTCAGGGCTCCCACTGCTTCTCCATTATGGTGAGTTGTATAATTATATAATTATATATTACAATGTAATAATAATAGAAAGTGCAGAATAAATGTAATGTGCTTGAATCATCCCAAAACCATCCCCCTCCAACCAATCTGTGGAAAAATTGTCTTCCATAAAACCGGTCCCTAGTGTCAAAAAGGTTGGGGACCACTGCACTAGAAGATAATACTCTATCTTTTCTCATCACTGCTTTAATTTTTTCTTTAAACATTTTTCATTTTTAATAAGTAAACTCTTACTTTTAAAAGTAATTATGCTCTCTGAATTTATGTGTAAATGTATATTTTTAAAAGTCAGAAATATGTCCCCGAATCAGCCACTTTCAAAGAGAACTGTAGTTACTTTAGGCCCTACCACTAAGTCCACTCTTATTTCTATTCACGGATAGAATGCTCCAGAGGAACCGATTCTATGCAAATTAAACAGAAATATATTCTAATTGAATGGTATAAGAAAAAATAATAACTCCTCTGTACAGAGAAATTTATATTTGAACATGTTTTTTACAAGCTTTTTATTGGGAAATAATTTCAAATTTAAGGGTTTGGTCAGGTGCTGTATTTCAAGCCTGTAATCCTAGCATTCAGGGAGGCCGAGGTGGGAGGATCTCTTGAGCCCCAGAGTTTGAGACCAGTCTGGGCAACATGGTGAAACCCTGTCTCTACAAAAAGTACAAAAAAGCAGCCAGGCATGAGAATCCCTGTAACCTCAGCTATTTGTGATATTGAAGTTGGAGGATCACCTAAGCCTGGGGGGTAAAGGCTGCAGTGAGCCAAGACTGTGCCACTGCACTCCAGCCTAGGCAACAGAGTGAGACCCTGTCTCAGGAAAAAAAAAAAAAAAAAAAAGGTGTGGGGGAGTTGGAGGAATAAGAAATATTGATATACTATTTATGTAGATGCACTAATTAATATTGTATGCTATTTGCTTTATTAATTGTTCTCTCTTTATATATAAATTTTTTCTTCCAAATCATTTGAGAATGTATTCTATTCAATGTGGTCCTCTATCCCTAAATATTTCATTGTGTATTTACTAAGAACAAGCATACTTTGATGACTACAATATAGTTATTCATGTCAGTAATTTTAAAATTGCTGCACTACTTTGTACCACTCATATAATAAATTTTCAATTGACTTGGTAATGTCCTTTGTATAATCCACAACAGGATCGAATATACTCCATATGATTGTCACAGCTATTTTGTCTGTTTTAATTATAAAATGTCTCCACAGCCTTTCTTTGCTATTAATGGCATTGACATTTTTGAATATTTTACTTCCTTTTATTAGATGTACTTTTAATTGTGCCTCTTCCCTCATTTTTTGTTGTCCTGTGTTTTGTCACAGTTAAATTTAATGTATGCATTCCTGGCCAGAGAGATATTCCCACCTCTCTTGTAACTATGTCCCTCATCACCTGTCTGCATCCAATTTCATTATTCCCTAGCTTATTATTCCTGTACTTCTTTTTGCAAAGATTAGCAGATATATTGATATCTTCTTATTTCCCTTTCTTTTTTATGCAAATGATAGCATATTTAACATGCTCTTTGGACTTTGTTTTTTTTAAAATTTATTAATATCTCCTGTAAGTCATTTTACATGATTTAATAGATATATTCCTTATTCTTTTTTAAAAATTTGTTTTATTTGTATACATTTAGTGAGTACAAGTGCAGATTTCTTACATGCATATATCACATAGTGGGGAAGTGTAGACTTTTAGTGTACCCACGACGCAAGCAGTGAATATTTTTACTAATAGGTAATTTCTCAATCTTCATCCCCCACCAGCTTCCCACCTTTTGAAGTCACCAGTCTATTATTCCACTCTGTATGTCTATGTGTACCCATTGTTTAGCTCCCACTTATAAGTGATAATATGCAGTATTTAACTTTCTGTTTTTGAATTATTTCACTTGGGATAATGGCCTCCGGTTCCACCTGTGTTGCTGCAAAAGGCATACTTTCTATCTTTTTTATGGCCAAGTAGTATTCTAGGGTACATATGTATACCACATTTTCTTTATTCAGTCATTCATTGATGAACACTTAGGTTGATTCCATATATTTGCTACTATATATAGTGTTGTGATAAACATACAAGTGCAAGTGTCTTTTTTCTATCATAATTTGTTTCCTTTTGGATATGTGCTAAATGGTAGGATTGCTGGATCTAATGATAGTTCTATTTTTAGTTCTTTGAGAAAACTTCATATTATTTTTTATAAACATTGTGCTAATTTACATTTCTACCAACATTGTATATGCATTACCTTTTCTCCATATCTCCATCAAAATCCATTGTTTTTTCACTTGGTAATAGTAGCTATTCTGACAGGTGTAAAATGGTGATCTCACAGTGATCTCACTGTAGTGTTAATTTGAATTTCTCTGATGATTAGAGAAATTTAATTTTTTTTTATGATTGTTGGCCACTTGTATGCCTTCTTTGCCTTGAAAAATGTCTATTCATATCTTTGTCTGTTTTTTAATGGAGTTTTTTTTTTTATGAGTTGTTTGAGTTCCTTGTAGAGTCTAGCTGTTATCCGTTTTTCAAATGCATAGTTTGCAAATATTTTTTCCCATTCTGTATGTTGTCTGTTTACTCTGCTGATTGTCTTTTGCTGTTCAGAGGCTTTTCAGTTTAATTAAGTCTCATTTGTCTATTTTTCATTTCTGTTGCATTTGCTTTTGAGGACTTGGTCATAAATTCTTTGCCAAGATCAAAGTCCAGAAGAGTTTTATCTACGAAGGTTTTCTTCTAAGATTTTTATAGTTTAGGGTCTTACATTTAAATCTTCCATCTATCTTGATTAATTTGTCTATAAAGTGAGAGGTATGTTTCAGTTTCATTATTCTGCATATGGTTATCCAATTTTTCCAGCAACATTTATTAAATAGGTTGTCCTGTCCCCGGTGTAAATTTTTGGTGACATTGTCCAAGATAAGTAGGTTGTAGGCATGTGGCTTCATTGCTGGTTATTTTTTCTGTTCAATTAATCTATGTGTCTATTTTTATATTAGTACCATGCTATTTTACTTAGCTTTTATTTACAGCTGCATTATACTCTATTGTATGTATGCATCATAGTTTATTCAATGATTTCTCATACTTGGGCATGTAAGTAAATACCAGTATATTTCAGCAACAAATAATGCTTCCATGAAGAACTAGAAGGATGTTGCATTAGTGAGGTGTATTGCAAGGCAAAGTCCTAGAAATGGAATTGCTATGTGAAAAGGTAAATGAACACAAGGTTTGTTAGATATTGTCAAGTTTGCCTCTATAAGTTGGACTATTTTGTATATCTACCAGCAATATATGAGACAGCCTGTTTTTGTACCACAACATTATGCTTTTTTTTTTTAGTTTTTGACAATCTGTTGGATTAGAAGTAGTTCTCTATAGTTTGACTTTCATTTATCTTTATATGAGTAAAATCAAACATTATATCTTATGCTTAATGACTATTTTTATGTCTCTTTTGTAAATTTTCTATGTATATTATTCACTGCTACAGAATTTTTGAACATTATCTTATTAATTTTAAAAGTTCTCTGTAAATTAGAAATCTTTATGATTTATGTTGTGAATATTTTCTTACAGTTGTGTCATTTTCTTTTTCAGTTTTCTCATATTTTTTATTGTGAAATAATGTTTTGTAGTAAAATACATCATTTTTAAAATTGCATTTAATATTTGAGTAGTAATTAAAAAGTCTTTTTCTCATTGAAGCTTTCTTATTCAACATACTTTTGAATAACTTATATTATTTTGCAAAAACAGATACCGACAATTTTAAAATTAAAATTTGGGATCAACAGCCAAAATGTATTAACATCAAGGACAAACATTTAATTTGAAGAATGAACCAAAGGAGAATTTAGGGTAACTTGAATTTTTTTTCTCAGGTTATAATATGTCCCAATATATAAATTCTCAATACTCAAATGATCCTATCAGCTCTAGCCCACTTCTCAAAATAAGAGGCAAACAATCCATATTGTTGATCATGAGTCATAATTTTCTAATTTCTCAGCTTTCTGTTCTAATTAAGATTCTTTAGAATAGAATGACTGTAATATGCATCTCAATCTAATTTTTTTCTTAACTCCAATTTTTCTCAAATTGTGTACTTATTACTCAAGTTGGATTAGTTTGCATTTTCTCTTCTAACATAATCTTTATTCTTGCTAAATTTTTACTTGTATTTTTCTTCTTTTCCTTATTCTCCAGTGTAAACATTTTATCAGAACCAGTTTATATTTATAATTTTTTTTAAGAGACAAGGTCTCGCTCTGTCTTCCAAGCAGAAGTGCCATAGCATGATCATAGCTCACTGCAGCCTGGAGCTCCTGGACTCAAAAATTTCTCCCACTTCAGTCTCCTGAGTAGCTGAGACCATAGTCATGAGCCACAGCACCTGGCCTGCAGCAGCTTTTATAATGAGAACACAATGATAACTAGGCTTTCTAATTAAATTCAGTAAAATGAATCTATTCAACATATATTAATTAAAGATTATGTCTTTAGTAGATGAATTGGTATGAATTCATAGACTTCTTAACATTAGTTATTATTGATATTGACATTTAAGTATTAATATATACTTGTCAGTATTGGCATTTTAATGTTTTATTTTGCATTATTTAAGGCCATTCAAAATTTAAAGGAGTTTTTTGAAGAAAGAGTGTTTTACACTTCCTTTGGGATGTGAACTTTTGCTAACTTTGGTTGCCTAGGAACAATTCCTTCCCACACTGTCCTGGTGCTTCCTTAGAAGCAGACTCCCCCTTCATGATGAGAATTATACTTTGGCCTCAACTGATTGAGTAATCTCTCTCTTAGGCCACAGAAAGCCATGGAAACCTGTGACAGTCTAATTAGCCTAGAACCTAGGGTTTCAGTTTAAAAATGGGCACAAATCATGTTCCTCTTTTAGACAAGTATGAAGAAGGATTTACTGTAAGAGTCATTGATAGCCAATTTGGGTCCAAGAGCAGGTGTATTTAATGGATATGGATTCAATGCTAAGGCAAAGAAGCCAAAGATAGGAAGTATCGAGCCAATGCCACCATTAGTTCCAGAAGTTCCATATCCAGTTCTTACTACTAACTTTTAGAAAGTTAGGCACTTGGTTAGTTATAAAAAGAGTTATTTGAACTGAAAGTTTCTCCAGCCAGGGTTATTAAGTATCGCTGTTGCTAGTTAATATTGTGGTATATTTAAACAGTAAGCTGTGATTATTCTAGAGTTTACATTTCAATCAATGCATACCATTGCCTTTGAGGTTTTGCATGTTAAATATTTATGTCAAAGGATCAATACACCTATACAAAAAAAGATATTTTTAAGCTACATTATAAGAAAGTAAGCTTTTACATTTAGTTTGTAATTGATAGGTACAATTTTCTTTTTTTTTTAAATTGTACTTTAGGTTCTGGGGTACATGTGAGGATCACACAGGATTGTTGCATAGTTATAGACAGACATGGCAATGTGGTTTGCTGCCTTCATCCCCCCGTCACCGTCACCTACATCTGGTATTTCTCCTCATGTTATCCCTCCCCAGCCTCCACACCCCTGCTGTCCCTCCCTTAGTCCCCCATGAACAGACCCCAGTGTGTGATGTTCCTTTCCCTGTGCCCATGTGTTCTCATTGTTCAATACCCACCTATGAGTGAGAACATGTTGTGTTTGACTTTCTGTTCTTGTGTCAGTTTGCTGAGAATGATGATTTCCAGATTCAACAGCCGAATTCTACCAGACATACAAAGAGGAGCTGGTACCATTCCTTCTGAAACTATTTCGAACAATACAAAAAGAAGGAATCCTTCCCAAATCATTTTACGAGACCAACATTATCCTGATACCAAAACCCGGCAGAAACGCAACAAAAAAAGAAAACTTCAGGCCAATATCCATGATGAACATAGATGCAAAAATCTTCAATAAGATATCGGCAAACCGATTGCAACAGCACATCCAAAAGCTTATCCATCACGATCAAGTAGACTCCATCCTGGAGATGCAAGGCTGGTTCAACATACTCAAGTCTATAAACAATTATCTTTTAATATACAGTTACATGCATGTGTAATTTAGCATACATATGTATATAGAGAGACTTCTAAAAGAAATAGCATAGCATATGCATTTTATCAAAATTATATCATTAAAAAATTTCTCAGCTACCTATCAAATTAAGAATTTATAATTTACTGAACCAATGACACCTAAAGTTTTGTTCTCATAAATGTGTTTAACTTAAGACTCACCAGCAACACAGAAGAATATTGCCATGAGACTTAATATCAATTACTTATAATAAGATCTCTTTTTCAAGAGGGAATAGTGCTACTTATGATTATCATATTCCACTCCAGTTAAGTAAAATCTTACTTTGTTATTTCTCCTCTCTGTGTAGTTTACACAAGTCACCTGCCCTCCGTAGAAAATCTTTCCTGTAACTTGGACTGGTTTTCTCACAAAAAACTAGTGTGATTTCTGATTTGAAGAGCTGACATTATTATATAAGTTATTGCAAAGCTCCAAGCTGATTAACTGGCAAGAGAAAATGTGCTATGACTTTCACAGAAATTCTTTGATCAAAAATCTTTGCTTCCCTAAAATTCTACCTGTGCCAGAATGTTTCAGCAGAGGAGAGTTGAATGAGCTATTGATATTACAAAATTCTCCTACGAAAAATGCATGATTAAAGATCTAAGTAAATGACAAAACTGAAAACTTCAGAAGCACAAGATGGCTCAACAAGAACAGAAAATTCAGAAATACTTCAACACAATCAGAAAATGTTTTTGTAAAGCACAGACACTCAAATAACTCTCTTTAGTATTATGGCAAACTAGGAGCTTGAAATAGAATTTTCTTGCCAAAAAAACCTATAATGTTTCTGGAGTTATTAATTTTTGTAAAATGAAAGAAAGCAGAGAACTTTATTTCCAGCCTTGGAAGGATGCCATCAATGCACAAAAGTTTCTACACATTTTAAATTAAACTTCGTTGAATGCTGACACAAAAATGTATAAGTAACAAAGATTTAACCTTTTATAAGAATTTTGGATAACGTGTAAGGGAAAGGCTTGTTAAAATGATCTTCACTGAAAGACAGCAAATATTTTAATTTGAATTAATTTTATCCAGATATGTACATTTTAGTTGCTAAACAATGCTGACCTCTTTTGTGAATACCCAATATACACTTAAGCCAGATTTCTTCTTTCCTTACTTGTTTTCTTTATTTTTAATTAATTCCTAAAGAAATAGTGAAAGTACTCACTTTACTTTAAAAAAATACTAAAACTCTATATAGATGGTGGTTTTGAAAGTCAACCAGACTTAAGCTAGACTAAGTACCTTCTTAGAAATGACCTATCTGGACAAACAAAGACTGCTTTCATAGAATAATATTATTTTATTGTATTAAGTTTAGCAAAAAGACTGTGAAACATTCAAAAATGTTGTTAGGTTTGTGTTTAGTAAGATGTCACTGGAGTTATACTTTATTCTTTTGGACATCTATGCCTATATTAGAATTTAATATAACCTCTAGCTCTTACTTATTGGGTTTAAATTTTTTTTTGCCCCTGAGTACCAAGAATTTTATTCTCTTACTATCAAGTGTATTAAATCAGTGTTTTCAGTAGACTGAATTATTATTGCCCTTTTGCTGCTCAAAGTCCTGATTCATCCCCTGGGTAAACTTTAGACATTGAAAAGAATATATACTCATCATTTTTCTGAAAACAAGGTATATTTAGTAGCCCTCACTTTATAAAGTTTTGTTTTTAATCTGGCTTTTTTTCAAACAGTCTGGCTATAGCTTCTCTATAATTCAGTTATTTCCTCTGTAAAATAAATACAGTAACTATATCAGATGGTTGATCTAAGGTTCACATGAAGGTACACAAGTGACCTAAGACAATAACAAACCCAGAGTTAAGTATTATATAAAAATAATGTGCTATTATATTCATGCATTTCCCACTACCATCAGGATATACCTGAGACTGGGTAATTTATAAAGAAAAGATGTTTAATTGACTCACAGTTCTGCATAGCTGGGGAGGACCCAGGAAACTTAACAATCATAGGGGAAGGCAAAAGAGAAGGAAAGGCACATCTTACATGATGGCAGGCAAGAGAGAGCAAATGAGCAAAAGGAAAGAGCCCCTTATAAAACCATCAACTCTCATTAGAACTCACTCACTATCACAAAAGCAGTATGGGGGAAACCACCAGCATGATCCAATTACCTCCACCTGTTCCTGCCTTTGACACATGGAGATTATGAGGATTACAATTCAAAGTGAGATTTTGGTTTAGACACAGAGCCAAACAATATTAGTTATATTTTTAATATCAGGTAATGGAGAATTATTTGAGATTTGTATGTTTATGCAAATTGATAGCAATATCTGGTACTCTTAAGAAAATGAGCTACTTAATTTTTTAAATAATCAAACCTTATTCTTACAGTCAATTTTTAAAAATTTATTTTAAATTGAAGTCTTTCTAAAATGTACCACATGTGTTGCTTTGCCTGAGTCGATTAGAATATATAATAATTATAGTTAAAATTTGGTCTTGATTAGGCCCTTTATGAGGAATAAATATTATGGACATCTCTTATAGCTGCTAACTATATGCCATGACCTATGCTAAATAGTATGTAGATTATCTCATTTCTTCTTCCTCAAAACCAATCAAATTAGGTATTGACAAAATATTTACAAGCAATGTAACTGAAGGTTATGAAGGTTAAGAAACTTACTCATGGTAAGAGTAATAGGAGAGCTATACTTTAAATCTAAAATGATCTAATGTGAAACCTGCAGATTTAATTATTATGAATATCCTTTTTCACATACTTTTTTACATATATGAGTTTTTGTGGATAAATAGAATTATGTCTATTTATTTGAATAATAGGAAAACTAGTTAAATTAGATTATATATCTTGCCATATACGTTTTTATAGTAACTGGTAGATAGTTTTTCACTTTCCTTCAATATATGTGTCCTAAATGAGAGACAGAATGTATAAGGAGATGTGAGCCTAGTTTTCATTTAAACAAATGAGAAGCAGTTCATTACTGAACTGAACAGATTCTTACGTGGTGCCTACTCTTGGTTTAAAACTAATTGTAAACTTGGGTTGCATTAATATATAATAATGTTTGAATCAAGAAAGATCCTTTCTTCAGTGTACTGAGGGTACTGCTGTTGGGTTCAATTCTGTAAAGGACATAGATAATGAAGGCAAATTAAGAGGAGTGTAAACAACACAGTATTTATAACTCTTGTCATTGAGGAGTATTTTCAGGTGCTGAAGAATTCTGCTCTAGAAAAATTGGCAGCATGATTTCTCTTTTTGAAAATGTGGAACTTGGGGGATGAATTAGAACTATATTCCATAGAACTACAGGAATAGGTTCAAACCGTCAAGTGGAAGGTGAACTTTCATTTCAATACAAGAAGGTGCTGCCTGCCAGAGCTATCCAGCAATGTAATAATTTGCTTGTATGACTGGGAAATCATAGCCAAAACTTAATAGTGTGTAAAACATATGCCTTAATAACAATTTTGATTTTTTTGGTCACAAACATCAAATAGGTGCTAGTTACTATAAATTCTCAGTTCTCTGTTGAAATGGAAAGTAGCACATGAATAAAATCTAAAGCAAATCACAAAATGTCATTTAAACAATTAAATTTCCAGCTTCTTTTTATATCAAAATCTTCCTGGAGTTGTTAACAAACAGGCCTACTAAATTTATTTGCATTTCACAGCTTCTTCATTTATCTGCTTTGTACAATGATTAGGAAGTGAGGGGTAGGGTAGTAAGCAACAGGAAATAAAATAATAAAAACACCAGAAGTTTGTATATATTTTGAAAGTGTTAATTTATTTGAGTATCGACTCTCCAATGTATGGACTCAATGTCTTCATACTTTCTGTAATAATAGATGTCTGCAAAGTTTCATTAAAAATATTTTACTCATTTTCCTCTTTGAAAACAAGTCTCATTCTCTTCAGTCTTTCTCTCCTCTGAATACTCTTCTCAGTTTCCATACTATTTCTCAGCAGGTGAGCTCAATTGTAATTTCATAATAAACTGTCATTTCTCTCATGAAGAAACAATGTCATTTTAATCTTCATTTATATTTATGTTTGTCAAGTTAAATCACACTTGATGCCATTGCGACTCAGTGAGTGGGAGCAGGACCAGCAGCATTGGCATAGGCTGGAGTTTTTAGCAATGCAGAACTTCAGCTCCCATCTCAGACATGCAAAATCATAATCTTCCTTTTACAAGATTTTAAAGTGATTTCATGCCACAATGAAGCTTGAAAAGTAATACTTTATGTTTATTTATAGATGCTATCAAGTCTCCCAACCCTCAGTTTCTGCCTCTATGCTGATTTGCTGATTTGTTTGCCTGTTGTTAGGTCATTCCGTTACTTTTTTTTCATTAGAGAAATGCTTATTGAGGACTATTATGTGTAGAGCACTATTCTAGGTGTTAGCCATAAGGCACTTAAAAATATAAGCAAGACTCTGACCCTCAAGAAGCTTATATTAGCAATTAACAGATAAGCAAAATAAATGATTTTAGATACATGCTGTACAAATGTGCCTTTTACACTCTATGGTTTTTTTTAAAAAAAAATTTTAATACTTTTGAAAAGCAGCAAGTTTAAAAATTAAAATTTTGATGAACCCCAGTTTGCCAAATTGTTATTTTATGGCTTGTGCTATAGTACTACATCTAAGAAATTTTTGCTTAATCCAAGGTAACAAGATTGTATTTCTTTTAGAAATTGTATGGTTTTAGGTTTTATAGTTAAGCCTGTGATCCATTTTGAGTTATTTTGGTTTCTGATACAAAGGATGAATGAAAGTTTGTTTTTTATACAGGTATATCCAATTAACTAAATGCCATTTGTCATTAATGGAAAACAAATAATAAAATAAAATGGGAAAAAGATTTGAACAAACATTTTACAAAAGGTGTTGTATAAATGATAAGTATATGAAAAGATGCCTAATATCATTAGTCATTAGGGAAATGCAAATAAATAACACAGTAAACTTTCGCTATACTCCTACTAGCATGACTAAATTTGAAACAACTGAGTTTACTCAGTGATGCAAGAATATAAAGGCACTGTAAGTCGGATACACCACTGTTGGGAATACAAAACAGTAACAATCGCTTTGGAAAATTTGGTCTTTTATTAAAAGTTAAAATTCATCTATCATATGATTCAGACATTCTGTTTGTAGCTATTTACCAATAAAATAGAAATATAGGTTGGCCACATACTTTTTCATAAATGTTTAGAGCAGCTTTATTTGTAATAGCCCAAAACTAGAAACAATGAAATCTTCATCAACAAGTTATAGAATAAACAGTGTGTATACCAATACTAAGAAATATTACTCAGAAAAATGCAATAAACTATTGAGACACACAAGAAAATGGATAAATTTCAAAAAGAAGAGAAGCCCAAACAAAAGAGAGTGCACCTCCTATGATTCTATGAATATATAATAAGTCTACAGTAACAGGAAGCAGTACAATTGTTGCCTATAGATGAGAGGGGAATGAAATGGCTGGGAAAAAATTTGGGATAAGGTAGATATGTTCACCATCACCACCATCCAGGTCAGACTCTCTCTCTCTCTCCCTCCCCTCTCTCTGTCTCTCTGTCTCTCTGTCTCTTTCTCTCTCTCTTTGTATCTATCATCTATCTATCAATCATTTGGCTATCAAGTTTCAGGCTAGATATATACATATATGGTTTCTTATATGTCAAATATCAAATTATAAACATCAAATATGCAGAGTTTTGTTATTAAAATAATTTGGTCATTAGATGATTTAATACAGAATAATACATTGGGAGGATTAAAGTAAACTTGGTCAATAGAGGTATTTCTGTAAGGGAGTAATTGTTCTGATGAAGCATAAAGTGTGAATCTGACCTGATGTCTCCAGATTCCAGTTTGGCCCCTGAGCCTCAGACTCACACATCCATTATGTAGTAAATATATCCTTTATGACGTACCAAATGCATTTATAACTTGTGTTCAAATCTGAACTTGTCATCTTTCCCAGGAAACACTTTGGTTGCTCTGCATTATCTCAATTAGTGTTAAGGCTATCCTTCCAATTTCTTATACCTTTATAAGGGGTATTAGTCAGTGTTTTCTAAAGGGACAGAACTAATAGGATACATAAATACATGTATCCTATTAGCTCTGCCCCCATACATATGTGTGTGTGTGTGTGTGTGTGTGTGTGTGTGTATTAGTGTTCTCTAAAGGGGCAGAGCTAATAGGATAGCTGAGGGGTATTAGTCAGAGTTCTCTAAAGGGGCAGAGCTAATAGGATATATACATACATATATCCTATTAGCTCTGCCCCTCATACACATATTTCTATATATGTGTGTGTGTGTGTGTGCATGTGTGTGTATATATATGTATGAGGGGGAGTTTATTATAGGAGAATTGACTCACAGGATCACAAGGTGAAGTCCCACAATAGGCCATCTGCAAGAAGAGGAGCAAGGAAGCCAGTCTGAATCCCAAAACCTCAAGAGTAGGGAAGCCAACGGTGAAGCCTTCAGTCTATGGCTGAGGGACCAAGAGCCACCGACAAATGACTAAGTCCAAGAGTCCAAAAGCTGAAGAACTTGGAGTCTGATGTTTGAGGGCAGGGAGCATCCAGCATAGGAAAAAGACGGAGGCCAGCAGACTCAGCAAGTCTGCTCTTCTATCCTTTGCCTGCTTTATTCTAGCCATCCTGGCAGCTGATTAGACGATGCCTACCCAGTTTGAGGGTGGGTCTGCCTCTCCCAGTCCACTGATTAAAATGTTAATCTCCTTTGGCAACACCCTCAGGGATACACCCAGAAACGATACTTTTCATCCTTGAATCCAAACAAGTTGACTTTCAATGTTAACCATCACAGGAGACATGGAGAGGAGAGTTCTCATCCTAAGTTATCTTGGGATTTATTTCACTTAATCTCACCCTACATTTAGTCAATTACTAATTTCTGTTTATTCTGCTCTGCAATGTTCTTCAAATTTGTACCTATGCCATTTTCTACTTCTAGAGTTCAGGAAACCTCCCTTATAATTCCAGCTTTCAAACTGATATAACTGCCTCCTCTTTTTTACTCTCTTCAATCAATTTTGTGCCCTGAGACCAGAGTAGTCTTTTCTGTACTGCAAAGCTAATTGTCCCCAAAGTCAAAACAGTGTTTATTATGTAGGGCACTCAATAACTTTTTATTCCATGAAAGAACAGATTGGTGTCATTTTTCAGATTATAATTCTTCAGTAGCTTAGCATTGCATGCAGTATTAACTCAAATTTCTAAGCATAGCCCAGTAGTTCTTCCTACCCTAATTTCCCACATCAACCCTGTCTACAGCTGAATGCAATTTTTGAACTAAACGAAGTTCCTTTAATGCACCCACTTTCATTTGTTTCTTGATCCCATACTTGGGGACTGTAACTACCTGCACTGTGCTTCCTCTTTTTTAATGGCTTACTCAGGTTTCAGGTTTCAGAACTCAGCCAAAAACACTTGGTTAGGAAAATTCCTATGCTTCTACCCATTTCTGAGACTATTTATCTGCCCTTCCTGTGTGTTCTCAGAATATCCCAAAAATAGAGAAGCCATGTCCTGATGAGTAATAAATAACTGATTACAAAAAATTCCTAGAATGCAGAGGCTATGCCATCTTAATTGCTCCTTCTGCACTGCACAGCTCTGAGCTACAGTGGGTATTACATTAAAATGATTTGAATAAATACATGGATTCTATTTATCCATTTTATTATCTCCCTACAAAGATTGAGAACATCTGAATTTGAGAAAAAATGCATTTTGTGTTCATCTACAGAATATAGAGTCATTGTAGTTAGAAATAGGAGCCAATGGTCTAATTACGAAGGTAAGAACACATAATCTCCAAAATTGTATTAAACTTGATTTAGAATAGATTTTGTTTTGTATTATTGTTCATTCCACTGACTTAAACTTTTATTGGTATATTGATTTAATCATACCATCATTCATTTATTCATATATTCAATCAGTGTAGCACATATTCCATGAATTATTTAATAAGTCTTACAGAATAATAATTAAGAGTATAGATTCAGAACCCAAACTCTCTGGATTTGCTCCTGGTTTTACCACTAGTATACTGTGCAATCCTGAACATATTGTTTAACCTCTAGGCTTCTAAAATTTATAATGAGGCAAATATTGGGAACAGTAATGCCTCAAGGCATTAAATAAATGGATTTAATAAAAGTTAAACAGCTAGAGAGCCAAGTACTATGTACATATAAAATACTGCTGGCAATTTATTTATCACTTAGGAGCAGCCGTTGCCTTTCACGGCTTTCATACTATTTCTCATTGCTTCTGTTTAATTTCTATCTAGATATAAAAATGTAGGCACCTAGATGGCTCACAAAACTTGCATAAGACCTTCAGGGAGGCATTTTCAACTGAATGAATTCAAATTCTCTGTATGCACTAGGTGTAGAATGATATAATCAAATGGAAAAGGATGTTAGTAGAAAACCTCATTCAGCCTCTTTGTCCATAAAAACCTATGAATGTAATGAATGATGCTTTCACAGCTGAAAATCAGCAGGCATTATAAATACTTACAAAGTAGGTTAAGAAAATGTCTTCCTTCTAATGGGAACAGCAGTTAAAAGGCCTAATGATGCTAATTATAATAAGTAGCTAGTCAATGTCTCATCAGAAACACTGACCCACAGTCCTAGCAGGTGCTTATTACACATGGTAAATTTTGCTCTTAATAACCATTTACCCCCTTGTGATATCTACATATGTAGTAAAGAAAAAATAGCATTATGCATTTTGCTGGAGAAATTCGTGAAGCTGTAAAAAATACTATAAATGCTGTAGTAAAGTGTTCATTTCTCAGGCATGAATATGGTATATATGTTTTATATATACCTAGTTTTGAGTCACAAAATGATTTTAAGAGAATGCCATTTTTAGATAAGGTATTGAAAAGGTCTGGCATTTTATAATTTTTAAAACTATGTTAATGAATATTTATTATAGAAAGGACATCTTGGAATAAAGTAATATCTTAGTTTTTTTTTTACCTTATTAATGTAAGATTCACATCAGAAATCCCAAAAAAAAGGAGTGTAGGTGGCTCAGTTAAAATTCATCCAGTATAGTTTAGGACAAAATAGTGCTTTTAAAAAGTAAAGTAATACATTTACTTGGTTAAAAATAAAAAAACTATACAGAGGTTTACAAGAAAATCATCAGTCTCTCCCCTTTCTCCTCCTACTCTAACACCTATAAGTAACTAATTGTGTTAACACCTCCTGTTTCCAAGGAAACATGACCATATGTAATTATAATTTTCTTTTGTTTTTTCCACATAAGTTAGCATAACATATGCATTGTCTGTGTTTTCTTTTTCTGTTTACTTGTTTTAGATTCAACAACATGAACTACACAAAATTACCTGAATACTATCATATTTCATATTGTCGAGTGTAGTATCTTGGAGATTTATTTATACTAATACATTGAGAATTTTCTTAGTTTTCTTTCCTTTATGTTTTCAACAGTTACAAAGCATTCCATTACGTGAATATTTCAGAGTTGATTCAATCCACCTCATATGAATGACCTCTGGATTGTTACCAATCCTTTGTAACTATAAAAGGGATAAATTAATAAACTCTCAAATGCATTAATCATATGCATTTATAGCTACAATATGTATTCTTAAAGGTAAAATCATTGGTCAATGAGTAAATGTATTTGTAATTTTTATTGAAACTGGTAAGATAATTCTAGGTTTCTCTATGGATTACTAATAAAAGGGTTAAAGAATGAAGCTGCAGCACAGCCTCAGGGGCATCCCTTTGGCCAGAACTTTCTTATGTATTGTGTATCTTCTGGAAGGAGCTGGAAGTTTCATAGTTTCTGCACCACTTGGCCCAGAATATTGTATGTGACTTACTTCAGAAGTAGCCAAAACTTCTAATAATTTTTTTTCTACTCAAGTGTCGGATTTCAAATGAAACTTTTCTAAGATAGTAAAATATTTTCCTCAGGGAATAGTCTGTATGAAATAGAATATTCTTCCTGCCCAGGCCACACAGGAGCTGGTGCATAAATAAACACTGTCTAAATTAGGTGTTTGGGGACCTTCCTTTAGCAGATGAAGAAAATTAAAAATTAGAATATCTTTGTTTACATGTAAAATGATGCATCAAAATCTGTTAATGATGTTTATCATTTAAATTTTAAGACAAAATTATTTTCCCCTGTGTAATGTTGGATTCCTTCCAAATTGTCACAAAGTCTGACTAAATAGGGATTAAATTAATAACCTCTATTCAAGGAGCAGTCAAATCATGTACCACCCACACTATTTCCACATTGACATCTGAAGGACATCTTCAACTTATAGATTCTATTCTATAAGAATCCAAAGAGCATTTATTGTTATTTGTAATGGAGATTTTTTAAGCTAATAAGGTATAGGTATTTAATTTATTTCCTATACTCTTCCAGAAACAATATATAGTAATCAAAGTATACAAAATTATTGTTGATATGTTTGTAAATGAAACAATGTAATTTACAAAATATTAGAATAATTTCAGAATCCTAATACTTCAGAAAACAAGTATTAGTTCTGTTTACACTCCAAGGTCTCAACATCTAGGCATCTTCCATCCGAGTGCTCTACGATACTCCAGGCACTTAGTTCAGCACGGTGACATTCACATTCAGGTACCCATGTTCTAGGAGGACGATGAAGGAAGAACTGAAGAATAACAGAAAAAAACTTGATGCCAATTGTCCCTTAAAAAAGGTTCTTTTGTAAATTTGTTTAAGTTCCTTTTAGATTCTGGATATTAGACCTTTGTCCGATGGGTGGATTGCAAAAATTTTCTCCCGTTCTGTAGGTTGCCTGTTCACTCTGATGATCGTTTCTTTTGCTGTGCAGAAGCTCTTTAGTTTAATTAGATCCTATTTGTCAATTTTGGCTTTCGTTGCAATTGCTTTTGATGTTTTTGTCATGAAGTCTTTGCCCTGCCTATATCCTGAATGGTATTGCCTGGGCTTTCTTCTAGGGATTTTATGGCTTGGGGTTTTATATTTAGGTCTTTAATCCATCTTGAGTTAATTTTTGTATAAGGTGTAAGGAAGGGGTCCAATTTGTTTTCTACACATGGCTAGTCAGTTTTCCAAGCACCATTTGTTAAATAGGGAACCCTTTCCCCATTACTTGTTTTTGTCAGGTTTGTCAAAGATAAGATGGTTGTAGATGTGTGGTGTTATTTATGAGGTCTCTGTTCTGTTCTATTGGCCTATATATCTGTTACAGTATTATTACCATGCTGTTTTGGTTACTGTATCCTTGTAGTGTACTTTGAAGTCAGGTAGCATGATGCCTCCAGCTTTGGCAAAGGATATGAACAGACACTTCTCAAAAGAAGACATTTATGTGGCCAAAAAACATATTTTATAAACTCATCATCACTTGTCATTAGAGAAATGCAAAACAACAATAAGGGAGGAGGAGGGATCCAAGATGGCCGATTAGGAGCAGCTCAGGATTGCAGCTCCCAGTGAAAGCACAGAGGGTGAGTGGATGCCGCATTTCCAGATGGATTTTTATTGCCCACAGACTAGGAGATTCCCAGGCGGATGAGCCCCACAGGTCGCCAGCATGGCTGGTTTGGCCCCCATGGCTGTTTTGGCTGGCGTGGCTGTTTTGGCCAGTGCCCCAGTGCAGCAGTTCTCTGTACAAAATATATGGGTCTGGGTGCCATTTTAGCTGGTGATTGGAGATCCTGGGAGAGAGTCATCTATTCATCTGATTAAAAAGGGGACTGAAACAGGGAGTCAGGCCAGGAGATTCCCAGGCAAAAAAGTGCCACGAATCTCAGTGTGGCTGTTTCAGCTGGTGCAGTGGTTCACCGTACCAGAAATCACACAGATCTCAGCACCTTTCAACAGGCAACTGGAACACCTGGGAGACAGAATCTACCATTCAACAAAAAAAGAAAAAAAGGGGGGCTCTGAGGCAGGGAGCCAGGTGATCAAGCTTGGCTGGTCCCACCACCACAAAAATACAGCAATCGGAAATGCTCTGGATTGAGAGTTTCACAGCAAGCACAGCTGAACCTGGGATGGTCCAGCTTGGTGGGGTGTCCACCATTACCAAGGCAGTCCACCACTACAGAGGTAGTTTACCATTGCTGAGGCAGTCCAACTTTGCTGAGGCAGTCTGCCATTACAGAGAGAGTCTGCCATTATAGAGGTGGGCCCCCATTGCCGAGGCAGTTCTAACTACACCATATAAACAGGACTGCAGGGAAGTTCACATGGCAGCTGGGCGGAGCCTCTGCAGGCAGACAGTGATTAAGCTGCCTCCTTGCTGGACAGGGCAGCCCTGAAAAAAGCCATCAGCACAACAGAAACTCATAAATAAAGCCCTAGTTCCCCTGGACAGAGCACCTCGGGAAAAGAAAAGGGAGGGTTATGAGTTCTGCTGCAGCAGACTTAAACGTACCTGCCCAGCAGCTCTGAATGAACACCAGAGCTCACAGCTCAGCACTTGAGCTCCTATAAAGGACAGACTGTCTCCTCAAGCAGCTCCCTGAACCCCATATATCCAAAGAGTCACCTCATAAAGGAGAGCTCAGACTGACATCTGGCAGATATCCTTCTGGGACAAAGATAGCAGAAGAAGGAACTGGCAGCAACCCTTACTGTTTTGTAGCCACTGCAGGTGATCCCCAGGCAAGCAGGGCCTGTAGTGGACCTCAGTAGTCCTACAGCAGAGGGGCCAGACTGTTAGAAGGAAAACTAAGAAACAGAAAGAAATAACTTTATCATCAAAAAATGGGACATCTACTCAGAGACCCAATCTGAAAGTCAACAACTACAAATCCACAAAGATGGGAAGAAACTAGCAAAAAAAGGATGAAAACACCTGAAACCAGAATGCCCCTCCTCCTACAAGGGATCACAATTCCTCACCAGCAAGGGAACAAGGCTGGATGGAGAATGAGTGTGACGAATTGACAGAATCAGACTTCAGAAGGTGGGTAATAAGAAACTTCTGTGAGCTAAAAGAACATGTTCTAACCCATTGCAAAGAAACTAAGAATCTTGAAAAAAGATTTGACAAAATGCTAACGAGAATAAACAACTTAGAGAGGAATGTAAGTGAATTGATGGAGCTGAAAAACACAACACGAGAACTTCGTGAAGCATACACAAGTTTCAACAGCCAAATTGACCAAGCAGAAAAAAGGATATCAGAGGTTGAATATCAACCCAATGAAATAAAATGAGAAGGCAAGATTAGAGAAAAAAGGGTAAAAAGGAATGAACAAAGTCTCCAAGAAATATGGGACTATGTGAAAAGACCTAATCTACGTTTGATAGGTGTACCTGAATGTGACAGAGAGAATGAATCCAAGCTGGAAAATACTCTTCAGGATATTATCCAGGAAAACTTCCCCAACCTAACAAGGCAGGCCAATATTCAAGTCCAGGAAATACATAGAACACCACAAAGGTATTCCTCAAGAAGAGCAACCCCAAGGCATATAATCATCAGATTCACCAGGGTTGAAATGAAGGAGAAAATGCTAAGGGCAGCCAGAGAGAAAAGACAGGTTACCCACAAAGGGAAGCCCATCAGACTCACAGCAGATCTCTCAGCAGAAATCCTACAAGCCAGAAGAGAGTGGGGGCCAATATTCAACATCCTTAAAGAAAAGAAATTTCAAACCAGAATTTCATATCCAGCCAAACTAAGCTTCATAAGTGAAGAAAAATAAAATCCTTCATGAACAAGCAAGTACTCAGATATTTCATCACCACCAGGCCTGCTTTACAAGAGCTTCTGAAAGAGGCACTAAACATAGAAAAGAACAACCATTACCAGCCACCAGCCACTCTGAAAACATACCAAATGGTAAAGAGCATCAACACGATGAAGAAACTACATCAACTAATGGGCAAAACAACCAACTAGCATCAAAATGGCAGGATCAAACTCATACATAACAATATTAACCCTAAATGTAAATGGGCTAAATGCCCCAATCAAAAGACACAGACTGGCAAATTGGATAAAAAGCCAAAACCCATTGGTGTGCTGTATCCAGGAAACCCATCTCACATGCAAGGATACACAAAGGCTCAAAATCAAGGGATGGAGGAAGATTTTGCAAGCAAATGGAGAGCAAAAAAGAAGCAGGAGTTGCAATTCTCATCTCTGACAAAATAGACTTTAAAGCAACAAAGATCAAAAGAGACAAAGAAGGACATTACATAATGGTAAAAGGATCAACGCAACAAGAAGTGCTAATGATCCTAAATATATATGCACCCAGTACAGGAGCACCCAGATACATAAGGCAAGGTCTTAATGACTTACAAAGAGATTTAGACTCCCACACAATAATAGTGGGAGATTTTAACACCTCATTGTCAATATTAGACAGATCAATGAGACCAAAAATTAACAAGGATATCCAGGACTTGAACTCAGACCTGGACCAAGCAAACCTAATATACATTTACAGAACTCTCCACTCCAAATCCACAGAATATACATTCTTCTCAGCACCACATTGCACCTACTCTAAAATTGACCACATAATTGGAAGTAAATCACTCCTCAGCAAATGCAAAAGAACGGAAATCATAACAAACAGTCTCTAAGACCACAGTGCAATCAAGTTAGAACTCAGAATTCAGAAACTAACTCAGAACCCCACAGCTTCATGGAAACTGAACAACTGGTTCTTAAATGTTGACTGGATAAACAATGAAATGAAGGCAGAAATAAAGATGTTCTTTGAAACCAACGAGAATGAAGACACAACATACCAGAATTTCTGGGACACATTTAAAGCAGTCTCTAGAGGAAAATATATAGCAATAAATGCCCACATGAGAAGCAAGGAGAGATCTAAAATTGACACTCTATCATCAAAATTGGAAGAGCTAGGGGTGCAAGATCAAAAAAACTCAAAAGCTAGCAGAAGACAAGAAATAACTGAGATCAGAGCAGAATTGAAGGAGATAGAGACACAAAAAAACTCTTCAAAAAATCAATAAATCCAGGAGCTGGTTTTTTGAAAAGATCAACAAAATAGACAGACCATTAGCCAGATTAATAAAAAAGAAAAGAGAGAATAATCAAATAGATGTAACAAAAAATGATAAAGGGAATATCACCACAGATTCCACAGAAATACAAACCATCATCAGAGATTATTACAAACAACTCTATGCACATAAACCAGTAAACCTAGAAGAAATGGATAAATTCCTGGACACTGGCATCCTCCCAAGCCTAAACCAGGAAGAAGTCGAAACCCTGAAGAGACCAATAACAAGGTCTGAAGTTGAGGCAGCAATTAAGAGCCTACCACCCAAAAAAGCCCAGGTCCAGATGGGTTCACAGCCAAATTCTACCAGACCTACAAAGAGGAGCTGGTACTATTTCTTCTGAAACTATTCCAAACAATCCAAAAAGAGGGACTCCTTCCCAAATCATTTTATGAGACCAACATCATCCTGATACCAAAACCCGGCAGAGACTCAACAAGAAAAGAAAACTTGAGGCCAATATCCATGATGAACATAGATGTAAAAATCTTCAATAAAATACTGGCAAACCAATTGCAACAGCACATCAAAAAGCTTATCCACCATGATCAAGTAGGATTCATCCCAGGGATGCAAGGCTGGTTCAACATAGGCAAGTCTATAAATGTAATTCACCACACAAACAGAACCAAAGACAAAAAACACATGATTATCTCAATTGATGCAGAGAAGGCCTTTGATAAAATTCAACAGCCCTTTATGCTAAAAACTCTCAATAAACTAGGTATTGACAGAACGTATCTCAAAATAATAAAAGCTATTTATGACAAACCAACAACCAATATCATACTGAATGGGCAAAAACTGGAAGCATTCCCTTTGAAATCTGGCACTAGACAAGAATGCCCTCTCTCACCACTCCTATTCAATATAGTATTGGAAGTTCTAGCCAGAGCAATCAGGGAAGAAAAAGAAATAAAGGGTATTCAAACAGGAAAGAGGAAGTCAAATTGTCTCTATTTGCAGATGACATGATTGTATATCTAGAAGACCGCATTGTCTCAGCCTAAAATCTCCTGAAACTGATAAGCAACTTAAGCAAAGTCTCAGGATACAAAATCAATGTGCAAAAATCACAAGCATTCCTATATACCAATAACAGACTTAAAGAGAGCCAAATCAAGAATGATCTGCCATTCACAATTGCTACAAAGAGAATAAAACACCTAGGAATACAACTAACAAGGAATGTAAAGGTCCTCTTCAAGGAGAACTACAAACCACTGCTCAACGAAATAAGAGAGGACACAAACAGATGGAGAAACATTCCATGTTCATGGTTAGGAAGAATCAACATCGTGGAAATGGCCATGCTGCCCAAAGTAATTTACAGATTCAATGCTATCCCCATCAAGCTACCAATGACCTTCTTCACAGAACTGGGAAAAACCATCTTAAATTTCATATGGAACCAAAAGAGAGCCCGCATAGCCAAGTCAATTCTAAGCAAAAAGAACAAAGCGGGAGGCATCACACTACCGGACTTCAAACTATACTACAAGGCTACAGTAATCAAAACAACATGGTACTGGTACCAAAACAGATATATAGACCAATGGAACAGAACAGAGGCCTCAGAGGCAACACAACACATCTACAACCATCTGATCTTCGACAAACCTGACAAAAACAAGCAATGGGGAAAGGATTCCCTGTTTAATAAATGGTGTTGGGAAATGTGGCTAGCCATGTGCAGAAAGCAGAAACTGGACCCCTTCCTGACACCTTACACTAAAATTAATTCCAGATGGATTGAAGACTTAAACATAAGACCTAACACCATAAAAACCCTAGAAGAAAATCTAGGCAAAACCATTCAGGACATAGGCGTAGGCAAGGATTTCATGACTAAAACACCAAAAGCATTGGGAACAAAAGCCAAAATAGACAAATGGGACCTAATCAAACTCCACAGCTTCTGCACAGCAAAAGAAACAGTCGTTAGAGTGAATTGGCAACCAACAGAATGGGAAAAAAATTTTTCAATCTACCCATCTGACAAATGGCTGATATCCAGAATCTACAAAGAACTAAAACAGATTTACAAGAAAAAAATAAACAAGCCAAAGTGGGCGAAGGATATAAACAGACACTTTACAAAAGTGGGTGAAGGATATGAACAGACACTTTACAAAAGAAGACATATATGAGGCCAAAAAACATATGAAAATACGCTCATCATCACTGGTCATTAGAGAAATGCAAATCAAAACTACATTGAGATACCATCTCATGCCAGTTAGAATGGCGATCATTAAAAAATCTGGAGACAACAGATGCTGGAGAGGATGTGGAGAAATGGGAACACTTCTACACTGTTGCTAGGAGTGTAAATTAGTTCAACCATTGTGGAAGACAGTGTGGCGATTCCTCAAGGACCTAGAAATAGAAATTCCACTTGACCCAGCAATCCCATTACTGGATATATAGCCAAAGGACATACGCACACAAACGTTCATTGCAGCACTGTTTATAATAGCAAAGACCTGGAACCAACCCAAATGCCCATTGATGATAGACTGGACAGGGAAAATGTGGCACATATACACCATGGAATATTATGCAGCCATCAAAAATGAAGAGTTCGCATCCTTTGTAGGGACATGGATGAACCTGGAAACCATCATTCTCAGCAAACTGACACAAGAACAGAAAATCAAACACCGCATGTTCTCACTCATAGGAGGGTGTTGAACAATGAGAACACATGGACACAGGGAGGGGAGCATCACACAATGGGGTCTGTTGGGGGGAAATAGGGGAGGGATGGTGCAGGGTGGGAATTTGGGGAGAGATAGCATGGGGAGAAATGCCAGATATAGGTGATGGGGAGGAAGGCAGCAAATCGCACTGCCATGTGTGTACCTATGCAACAGTCTTGCATGTTCTTCACATGTACCCCAAAACCTAAAATGCAATTAAAAAAAAAACGAGATACTATCTCACCCAGTTAGAATGGTAATTATTAAAAAGTAAGGAAATAACAGATGCCGGCAAGGTTTGGAGAAATAGAAACACTTTTACACTGTTAATGAGAGTGTAAATTAGTTCAACCATTGTGGAAGACATTGTGGTGATTCCTCAAGGATCTCAAACCAGAATTACCATTTGACCCAGCAATCTCATTACTGGGTATATACCCAATGGATTATAAATCATCCTACTATAAATATACATGCATACACATGCCTATTGCAGCACTACTTACAATAGTAAACCAAACACTACATGTTCTCAATTGTAAGCAGGATTTGAACAAAAAGAACACATGGACACAGGAAACATCACATACTGGGGACTATCGGGGAGTGGGATTAAGGGGCGAGAGAGCATTAGGAAAAATACCTAATGCATGCTGGGCTTAAAACCTAGTTGATGAGTTTAAAGGTGCAGCAAACCACCATGACACATACCTATGTAACAAACCTGCTACATTCTGCACATGTATACTAGAACTTAAAGTAAAACAACAACAAAAAATTTAAAAAAAGGTTTTCAAATCTGCCATATGAGAGTTTCCACCTGCTTTTTACTGACCAATCTTAATCATCTGGCCATAAAAAAAAAGGGGGACTGGGAAGCATAGGTTTGTTGTCAGGCAGCCAGTTTCCAAGACAGACATTAATAGGGGCAAATTGATAATAGGGGAAACCAGTGATTTCTTCCCATATGATTTTCTAGTCTTTAAGAAAGTATTCCATACGTGTAACAATATGTTAAGACAAGATTTAATACCAGAAGATGGCTGCTAAAAGTAGTCGTATAATTCTAAACAAAACATGTATATCTTCCAAAATAAAATAGCGTCTGGCTAGCAATCGTTGAAGTTTTGGCAAAACAGAAAAGGAAAACAAAAGTGAAAACATTTTAAAAGATAGAAACACATGACATCACCAAAAATTAAAATATTTGGTCCAATTGTTCAAATCTGGGAAGATTTTCCTTTGACTGAAAAGCTTCACTGGAAGACAGATGGATCAAGCTTAAATACATTTTCTTATTTGATGCCTACCAATCTAAACTAACGGGAAATATTGCCTCTATCTGATCCAGATTTGGAGGATTTAGGGTCTGCTCTTAGCCTCCAAATTTTTAGACTGCAATACCCACAAAAAAAAAAATAGAAAGAAAAAAAGTGTGCTTGACTATGGTATCATGAATACAGGGGAAAAAAGGAAAATCCTCTAAAATTCGTTGAAAGCCTAAATATGACCAAAGGCTGGGAATTGTTGGTTTTTAATGTGTGTGTGTATGTGCTTCTGATAAGGAGTTAATGTATATACCTAAAACTTCCTTAGGGATTTGAAAGTTACTCTTGTGTAGGAATGGGAATAAAGTAGTTAGAAGTAAAAAAGCTTGCGGGCTTTGGTAACTAAAAATGCTACATAAATGAAAAGTTTTATTGCTGACCTAGTGAATTAATTATAGTGTGGGTTTTGATTAAGAGATGTGTGATCAATTAAAGTTTGAATAAGGATCATCATGGTTATATAATATTGATTTAGATTTGTATAATGATTAGACAGAATAAAGGAAGGCTGAAAGCAATAAACATATTTATTACTATAATGCTATTTCTTTGTATCTCACAATAGAATATAAGTTTCTGGATGGCAAAGGCAATGGAAGTCAATTTATCTTTGTATCTAAAACACTGGACACATTGAACATGATTAATTAGAGTTTGGTTGATGAATAAACTTATGAATAAGTGAAAAGCAAGTAAAAGTAATTATTCATGCCAAGTCAGCACAAAGACATTTTTAATTTGAAAGGGCCAATCTTATTCCACTTTTAATCCCCAACTTTTTTCTTCTAGATTTCTCACTATGTTACTATCACCAAAATTCTAATCTCTCACCCTTTCGTTTATTTCTATGTATTCATTTCCCTATTATTTATGATAGAGCCTATGACTTTTCCATATCCATTATTCTCTTATGCATATCCTGTCCTTGATTCCAAACTCCTTGATCTAGGCCCCTATCCCTGATAGAACCAAATGTGGCTGAATCCAAGTACCCTTTCCTGTTTTAGCAAGTTAAAGTTGTCACAGAAAACTCTTCCCTTGTATAAATGCATTGTTACAGTTTTCCACTAGACCACCACATATCTGCCTATCCAGTATGATAGCAACTGTTCACATGTGGTTATTTATATGTTAATTAATTAAATTGAAATGAAATGTTTAAAGTGGTTTAGTTGTACTGACCACAGCTAAAATGCTCCATTGCCATATATTTTTTTAACTTTTATTTCTAGTTCAGAAGCACATGTGGTGAATAAGCAGGTTTGTTACATAGATAAATTGTGTCATGGGGCTTTGCTACACAGATTATTAATATTTCATCACCTAAATTTTTTTTTTTTTTGAGATGGAGTCTCGCACTGTCTCCCAGGCTGCATGCAGTGGCACAATCTTGTCTCACTGCAGCCTCTGCTTCCCAGGTTGAAGTGATTTCCTGCCTCAGTCTCCTGAGCAGCTGGGATTACAGGCACCTGCCATACCCAGCTAATTTCTGTACTTTATTAGAGATGGAGTTTCACCATGCTGGCCAGGCTGGTCTCAAACTCTTGACCTGAGGTGATCCCCCTGCCTTGGCCTCCCAAAATGCTTTGATTACAGGCATGAGCCACTGCACCTAGCCTATCATCCAGGTATTAAGCCCAGTATCTACTCAGTATCCTGATCCTCTCCCTTCTCCAATCCTCCACCCTTCTGTAGGCTCCAGTGTGTGTTTCCCCTTGATGTGTTCATGTGTTCCCATAATTTAGCTCCCACTTATAAGTGAGAACATGTGGTATTTGTTTTTTTGTTGTTGTTGTTCCTGAATTACTTTGCTAAGGATAATAGCCTCTAGCTCCCTCCATGTCCCTGCAAAGGACATGATCTCATTCCTTTTTATGGCTGTATAGTATTCCATGGTGTACATGTACCACATTTTCTTTATCCAGTTTATAACTGATGGGCATTTAGGTTGATTCCATGTCTCTGCTACTGTGAATAGTGCTGCAATGAACATATACATGCACATGTTTTTATAATAGAACAATTTATATTCTTTTGGGTATATATCCAGTAACAGGATTGCTGGGTCAAATGGTACTTCTGTCTCTAGATCTTTGAGGAATCACTACACTGTTTTACATAATGGTTTACCTAATTTACACTACCACTAACAGTTTAAAAGCATTCATTTTTTCTCCATAATTTCACCAGCATCTGTTATTTTTTTGGCTTTTTAATAATAGCCATTCTGACTCGTGTGAGATGACATCTCATTTTGGTTTTGATTTGCATTTATCTAATGATCAGTGCTGTGGAGCTTTTTCTCATATGTGCTGGCCACATGTATATCTTCCTTTGAGAAATGTCTTTTTCATGTCCTTTGACCATTTATTTTTTTTCTGAAGCAGAAAATATTAATTGCATTATATAATAATGATCTTCACTTAGGACAATTTAAGGTGTTAGAGTTAGTTACAAGGATAATTCATAATGGAAAATATTAGGAAAATACAAATTATGGTTTAATATGAGACATTACTGCTTGCAAAAATCTATCCAGCATACATTTCAAGATGTAATGTTTATAGATGTTGGATATCATACTTTTGTCAGATGCATAGTGTGCAGAAATGTTCTCCCATTCTTTAGTTATCTGTTTGCCCTGTCGATAGTTTCTTTTGCTGTGCAGAAGCTCTTAAGTTTAATTAGATCCCATTTGCCAGTTTTTGATTTTGTTGCAATTGTTTTTGGTGTCTTCATCAAGCAATCTTTGTCTGTGCCTATGTCTGAATTGTGCTGCCTAGATTTTCTTCTAGGATTTTTATAATTTTGGGTTTTATATTTGTCTTTAATTCACCTTGGGTTGATTTTTGCATATGGTGTAAAGAAGAGTCCAGTTTCAATTTTCTGCATATGGCTAACCAGTTATTCCAGCACCATTTATTAAATAGGGAATCCTTTCCTCATTGCTTGTTTTTGTTAGGTTTGTCAAAGATAAGATGGTTGTAAGTGTGTGATTTTATTTCTGTGTTCTCTATTCTGTTCCATTAGTCTACGTGTCTTTTCTTGTACCAGTACCATGCTGTTCTGGTTACTGTAGCCCTGTAGTATAGTTTGAAATCAGGTAGCATGATGCCTCCAGCTTTGTTCTCTTTACTTAGGCCTGCCTTAGCTATTTGGGCTCTTTTTTGGTTCCATAGGAATTTTACAATAGTTTTTTTTTTTTTTTTTTCTAGTCCTGTGAAGAATGTCAATTGTAGTTTAATGGGAATAGCATTGAATCTATAAATTGCTTTGGGCAGTATAGCCATTTTCACAATATTGATTATTTGTATCCATGGGCATAGGATGTTTTTCCATTTGTTTGTATTATCTCTGATTTCTTTTCTTTTTTTTTTAACTGTACTTTAGGTTCTGGGGTACATGTGCAAATCATGCAGGATTGTTGCATAGGTACATACATGGTGAGGTGGTTTGCTGCCTTCATCCCCCATGTCCTCTATCTGGTATTTCTCCCCTCATTATCCCTCCCCACTCTCCCCACCACCCGCTGTCCCACCCCTAGGCCCCCCACAACTGACCGCAGTATGTGATGCTCCCCTCCCTGTGTCCACCTGTTCTAATTGTTCAACATCCGCCTATTAGTGATAACATGCAGTGTTTGGTTTTCTGTTCTTGTGTCAGTTTGCTGAGAATCATGGTTTCCACATTCATCCATGTCCTTATGAAGGACATGAACTCATTGTTTTTTATGACTGCATAGTCTTCCACGGTTTATATGTGTCACATTTTCTTTATCCAGTCTATCATTGATGGACATTTGTGTTGGTTCCAGGTCTTTGCTATTGTAAACAGTGCCACAATGAACATACATGTGCATGTGTCTTTATAATAGAAAAATTTATAATTCTTTAGGTATATACCCAATAATATGATTGCTGGGTGAAATGGAATATCTATGTTTAGATCCTTGAGGAATCGCCACACTGTCTTCCACAATGGTTGCACTAGTTTACACTCCCACCAATAGTGTAGAAGTGTTCCTATTTCTCCACATCCTCTTCAGCATCCGTTGTCTCCAGATTTTTAAATGATCACCATTCTAACTGGCATGAGATGGTATCTCAATATGGTTTTGATTTGTATTTCTGTAATGACCAGTGATGATGAGCATTTTTTCATATGTTTGTTGGCCTCATATATGTCTTCTTTTGTAAAGTGTCTGTTCATATCCTTTGTCCACTTTTAAATGGGTTTGTTTGTTTTTTCTTGTAAATCTGTTTTAGTTCCTTGTAGATTCTGGATATTAGCCCTTTTTCAGATGGGTAGACTGCAAAAATTTTTTCCCATTCTGTTTGTTGCCAGTTCACTCTAATGATTGTTTGCTTTGCTGTACAGAAGCTCTGAAGTTTGATTAGGTCTCATTTGTCTATTTTGGCTTTTGTTGCCATTGCTTTTGGTGTTTCAGCCATAAATCCTTGCCTATGCCTATGCCCTGAATCGTTTTGCCTAGGTTTTCTTCTAGGGTTTTTATGGTATTAGGTCTTATGTTTAGATATTTAATCCATCTGGGGTTAATTTCAGTGTAGGGTGTCAGGATGGGGTCCAGTTTCTGCTTTCTGCACATGGCTAGCCAGTGTTCCCAACACCATTTATTAAACCCTTTCCCCATTGCTTGTTTTTCTCAGGTTTGTCAAAGATCAGATGATTGTAGATGAGTGGTGTTGCTTCTGAGGCCTCTGTTCTGTTCCGTTGGTCTATGTCTCTGTTTTGATACCAGTACCATGCTGTTTTGATTACTGTGGCCTTGTAGTATATTTTGAAGTCAGGCAGCATGATGCCTCTAGCTTTGTTCTTTTTGCTTAGGATTGTTTTGGCTATGCGGGCTCTCTTTTGGTTCCTTTCTTTGAGTATGAGTTTATAGTTCTTCTTATAGAGATTCTTCACTTGCTTTGTTAGCTGTATTCCTAGGTATTTTATTGTTTTTGTGAGAATTGTTAATGGGAGTTCATTCGTGATTTGGCTCTTGGCTTCCCTGTTGTTGATGTATAGGAATGCTAGCAATTTTTGTGCATTGATTTTGTATAAGTTGCTTGTCAGTTTAAGAAGCTTTTGGCCTAAGATGATGGAATTTTCTAGATATAGGATCCTGTCATCTGCAAGCAAAGATAGTTGGGCTCCCTCCCTTTCCATTTGAATATGCTTTATTTGTTTATCTTGCCTAATTGCTCTGGCCAGAACTTCCAATACTATGTTGAATAGGAGTGGTGAGAGAGGGCATCCTTGTCTTGAGCCATTTCTTCAAGGGGAATGCTTCCAACCTTGACTCTTTCAGTATGCTATTGGCTGTGGGTTTGTCATATACGGTTTTTATTTTTTTGAGGGATGTTTCTTTAATATCTAGTTTTTTGAGAGTTTTAACATGAAAAGTTGTTGAATTTTATGGAAAGCATTTTGTGTATCTATTAAGATAGTCATGTAGTTTTTGTGTTCAGCTCTGTTTATGTGATGAGTTGCATTTATTGATTTGTGTATGTTGAACCAAACTTGTAAGCCAGAATGAAGCCTACTTGATCATGGTGGATTAGCTTCGTGATGTGCTGCTGGATTTGTTTGCCAGTACTTTGTTGAGGATTTTTGCATCAATGTTCATCAAGGATATTGGCCTGAAGTTTTCTTTTTGTTGTATCTTTTCCAGGTTTTGGTATCAAGATGATTCTAGCCTCATAGAATGAGTTTGGGAGGAGTCCCTCCTTTTCAATTTTTGGAATAGTTTCAGTAGGAATGATACCAGCTGTTCTTTGTACATCTAGTAAAATTCAGCTGTAAATTTGTTCAGTCCTGGTTTACACAATGGTTTAGTTGGTAGGCTATTTATTACTGCCTCAATTTCATAACTCATTATTAGTCTGTTCAGGGATTCAATTTCTTCCTGCTTCAGTATTGAGAGAGTGTATGTGTCCAGGAATTTATCCATTTATTCTAGATTTTCTAGTTTATGTGCATAGAAATGTTCATAATATTCTCTGATGGTTGTATTTCTGTGGGGTCAGTGGTACACTATTGTTTGGCCAGTACTGAGATAGAACCATTCCATCACTATATAAAGTTCAATTTGAAAACACTGCTGTGTATCATTCAGCAGTTTTTTCTATGTATCACGCTTTCTCATTCTGTCATCAGTGTTTATTACAAATATCTTCCATTATTTCCTCACAGTCAATGTAATCCCTGCTGCCAGCACTCTGAGAAAATATCTTCTTTATACTTTCTAGAAATATAGAGGAAAGTATCATGAGAAAACTTCCTTCTCTTCCTGTCTCAGACCTACAAAATTAAGTGCATCCAGAGCTAGCATCTCCTTTCATCTCAAACTCCTTTCAGTGTTGCTGTTTTTAATTTCCATATTTTCTTTTCTTAGTAGAGAACTGATATATAAACATTTTTCAATTACCAACTTTATCCAAAATACTTTTTATATTGACTTATTTAAATAGTAATTATATTTTTTAAGTTTCTCCTTTTTTATAGAAATAAAACAAATTTGTTTTTTATCTCACATGTATTCCTATATTCTTCCTCTTTTTTTCCAAAGCATTATTCATTCTACTTCCTGAGGGTGTAGGATTGCACACCTCTATCCAGCTAGCTGTATTAAATCTATCTGTTCCAAATCTGTCTCTATGAAAGTGACTAAATTCCCTGGCCATTGAGTTCAATAGGCATTTTTCAGTTCTTACCTTAGTTAACTTGCACTAAATACGTATTTTCCCATGTTCTCATTCTTCAAATACTTTTTCCATGGATTCCACTGCTCCAGAGTTATAAAATCATAACCTAATCTAAATTATAACCTAATCTCAGTTCCATCAAGCACTATAAAGAGAGGAAACTCATGTTTCTTAAACTTTATAGTATTCCTGATACTTGACACAACTCCTAGTGCATGGAGAGAATTCTATAAATATCTTTTTAATTCTAAATCTGAAGATATATCCCTTTGTACTAAACATATTTTAGAAATTTTTAGAGGGGTCTCCTAAATAATCACTTAATAATAAGCTAAATTTTATAATGACCATGGCAAAATTATTGGAAGTGAGATATTCTTGATGAATGCATAGATTTTATCAATCCAACATCTCTTAATTTGGGAGATAAAAGGATTGAAAGTAAAGCATTTTACCTGATCTTTAATATTAATAATATAGTCTACTCTTCTCTGGCAAACAAACTGATAATGAATCTCTTTTCTTCCTTAACCAGAAACTGATCAAAGCTTAATCTAGAGTCGATTTGACAAACTCTGTTTTAGTCACTTCTAGTTGATAAAATACAGTAAAAGTTAGGAATTTTACTGCAAAGAATTTACAACATAGGCTGAGATATTTCTAATGGATACACAAGCAAATACTTATATGATATAATGACAGTTATTGATAACTGCTGTGAAGAGGATGAAATAAAATGTTGTTCACAGCCACTGTGAGTTGGCGGCCAGGAAAAGGCTCTAAAGGAGATATCATTTGAACTGACTCTTGGAATAGGAAAGAGGTAGCATTGTAGTAAGAGCTTGAGAAACGGACACTCAGTCTATGATACTTTGTTACAGCAGCCTTAACTAAGACAAATAAGACTTCTGAGGGTGTCCAGTGGAGAGATATTGAACTCTAATTTATATTTTTGAACTATCACGTTGGTTCACATTTAAGGAAATAATAATGGTAGCAGAGAGACCAGCAGATAGAATATTTTTATGTTATATATTAGAAAAGATGGTGACTTGAACTATGAATTTAGTAGCTAAGATTTAGAAAAATTAGTATGTTTTAGAGGTATAAATTGAGTGAAAGTGTTATACTGAGCACTATTTTGAGAAGAATTCAGAAAATCAAATAGAAATCAGCTAAATAAATTTTGTTATTATTTACTGAGACATGAAATGCTTAGGTGGGAAATACTTTCAATGAAAATAGATTAAGACTTTTATTCCCATCATTTAATGAGAGATGATTATGAAGCATTAAATAGAGTATACAAGTAGGCAATAGCAATTTTATATATAATATATTTATGTATTTATACACATATATGTACACACACATATATGTAAATAATACTTACATATTATTTATACATTTTCATTCCTACATCTTTCCTACAGTATATCTTAAACCAGGAAATTAATGATTATTCTCATATATGTTTTTCAGAGGAGGGTCAGGTTACCAATATCATTTAAGGGTCATATTTGAAGCTGTTGCATCAGATAAAGCAATTAACATATATATTGTAGATAAAGGAAGAAAAACCAATATAGTGCCCTATTTACTATAATATTTAGAGGTCTATTAAGGACAAAAAGCCAACAGTGAAAAACCAAGCATAAGCAGGCAATTCATGAAAAAGTAATATTCTAAAACTCAAGAGAAGAAAGTATTTAGGTGAGGGAATTGTCATCTGCAACAAATGTTGAAGACGGTTTGTAGTAAAATGAGTCAGAAAATTGGCTTTTGGCTTTTGCAAAAAGGGAAGAGATCTAGTACAATAAGAAAAAAGGAAACATGGAGATGCCTCTCACATTATAGTAAGAAGGAAGACAGTGTATAGTACAGATGTCAATGGCTTGTTTAAATTAATGATGAGAGGAAGTCATCTCACTTGATGCTTACATTTTTTTCTATGAAATAGTGAAAAAAAAGCATTACCTGAGATTTAGAAGAGCAAGATAGAATAAGACATTGTATAAATAATAGTCATAGATTATAGGAAAATACATTTTTAGGGAAAGTGCAGTGGTATCTTCTGGTAGTGTTGAACATTTAGCATTTCTGGATATAATTAGAAGTGATTTCAGTCAAAACTTCTGTATATTTTTCTATAGAAACTTTTGGCTTCACAGTAGTGAGATGCCTAAATTTAACCAGGGCTGGAATTTTGTCAGGTGAGAAAGAAATATGGGATGAGGAAATAGTTATAGGTGTTTGCAAAATAATAGCTATACAACAGGACCATCGAAGTTGGACTGGGTTTGGAAGAAATTGACATGAGAATGTAATGTCTACTGTAAATGTCATTGTGTCTCTAATCATCTGAGTGAAATACTAGGGCAGTGAAATTAAGGATGAAACAATAGCTATAAAGTGTCATGTTTCAAAATGAGACTTAGGTACATTTATGGGAGATAACAGCGGAGGTAGATGGTTCAGTGAAGAGATCAGAAACTGAGTTATGTTGAATTGATAGTTGATGGACCTCAATGTTTAAATCACCATGGAAGTTAATCTGAGTAGTAAGGGAGTTGAAGGCCAGTGACCGTGGTGTGGGAGTCCTTAGTGAAATGTAGAGATGAACTGAGAAGGCAGGAGATCCCTGCAGTAAGGAGAAGTGGCTTACTTAGGTTGAGATTGGGGAAGCCTCTGCTGAATTTCTTCCTCAACTTGATAAATATGGGTCTCAAACTCTCTAAAACAGGTGGATGCTAACACCAAAGTCTGTAACTATTTTCAATCTGATTGTACATTTTTACCAACTGTACAATTGTACATTTTTACCAAATGTACCAAAAGATTGTACATCTTTACCAAAACACATAGAATTTAAGATAAATAGGAGTAAGCAGTTAACTTTTTTTTTTAATCTAAGTGTACGTAAGCACTGGCATGGCTCATAATTCAGACACTACTTTCTTGAAGTTTTTTTGTTAAGTGATTATTATGCAGGCATTACTCTGATTTCAACTCTCATTTAAAAGTTCTCTTAAATATATAAATGTACCCCTCTGTCTTGGTAGAGAGCATGAAACACTAAAGTATATTTTTAGTAGTTAAGAATGTTGCAAAGCCGGCTATCATGATCCTGACTATAAATTTATTAATATGGATGTGTGTCATAATGAATCTGAATCAATATAACTTCAGAATTGTTTTCTTCAAAATATATTCCTTTAGAGATTTTAAAAGCCCCAAATAACTTGTTCTTATCATTTGAGTGACCTTACACAAAACCCTAGATTATTGAGCACTCCTGTGAATCTTTTAAATACATTGTCTTTGAAAACAGAAGCTTTAAGAAGAGAATCCTTTTAAGAAACGTGTGTAAACTACCTAAATTTTGAGTACCTTCTATTAAAATATACCTATCACAGTAAATAATGATGGAAAGTTATTTTTAACTGTAATATCACAACATTTTGTTTCTAAGCAAATAAAGTAATCAAATATTATATTTTTATATAATAGCAAAATAACGTTTTTAACTCTGAAGAATGCTAGTAATACTACTGTGATCCCATTGTTATGGGCATGAGAAATGTTCATCTAAATAAGGAAGAAGAAAGTAGAAAAATACACAAGAGATTGGCAAACATTTTCCCTTAAATGCAGCAACTGTACTCAGTTTGGCTGTTTCGATCATTAGATTAAAAAATTATATCTCTAAATTCTTACCAATAAGTTCAATTTTCCATGCATTTTTATTTCTTGAGTTTCTCAAAATTTAAACTTCTCACTGAATTAACACCACAGTAGCACCTTATACTGTGACTGTATTTCTTAGTAACTTACCTTTTCACTAGAACATGTTCAAAATTCTGGTTTGTTAAAACTTCATGTTGATTGATTTTTCTTCTCATAATATGAAGTTGAGCAGAATAAACCTCTGAAATATTTTCCCTGAAGGGTTAAGTTCACCATTGTATTCCTTTATATATTTTTTTTTACTGACCAATGTGATGTGCATAAAATAAGAGCTTTCTAAAAGTAATTGAATTTCCCATTGAAAGTAAAAAATAATTTATCTTATTTTTAAACCTACCTTTTAAATCACACTAACATATTGAGCACTACAATGGTATCAAGCTCTATATCAGACACACTACACATTTGTAAATGTGTTATTTGTGGTTACTCTAAATCAATAAAAAAAATTGCAGTTTCCATTAACATATCTATATTAATAGATATGTTGTACATTAGAGAGGAAATGTCATAAGTATTTTTTAGAATGTTTGAAAGTAATTTATTTTCGTTAAAGCAAGCAGTATAAAGTAGACAAATTAGAATACTACTTTGTCCTAAAAAATAACAGTAGTTATTAATTCAGTCAATAAGAATGCTTCAGTAACAATGTAGAGTGGTTACTGAATATGTAAGTAACTAAAACAAGAAATAATAAAAGTGCTGAATATGTTACATGCCACATACTTCCTTGTTAACTTTGGCATAGTTCCCCTGATAATTTTTACTTCAGGTGTATTCCAATACATATTAGACTCTAATCAAATATTTAACTTTTACCAAATTTAGAAAGCATACATCTCAAAAAGAGGCATTAATTCCACCCAAGTGGGTAAGTCTTAATTCTCTGAAATCGGTAAATTGAGAATGAATATAATGCTCATGTAAATATTAAATCAAGTAGCATAAAATTTCAAATACAAAATCACATAGGAAATATATATATAGAAATACAAGGGTTGATAAAGCATTGTTTTTTTTTCCCAGGACAATCTCATGTGTCCCTTGTTCCCCTCGCAGTGTTCGTGATAGGGGTGTGGCTCGCCTCTTCAGTGCCCCATTGCTGAAAGCTCTAAGGGAGCATACAGATGGGCAGGCTGTGGTGTTCCAACCCCATGACAGTGTCTAGGGGTGAATATTTAAAGCTGAAGCCCCAGTGGGCGTGTGTTACAGGGTGCTTTTTTAGTTTAGCCGTCCATTAGCAGCTTGTATCAGTCAGCTCAATTAGACCCCTGCCTTATCACAAAAATAGAGGTCTTTCTGTATACTGGAAGAATTGGATCACACATGGTCTTGGAGAATAAGTTTAAGGCTTTATTGAGTAGAAGTAGTTCTCAGCAGATGGGGGAGCCAGAAGGGAAATGATTTTCCCCTGGAATCAGGCCACTCAGTGGCCTGGGCTCTCCTCCAGCTGCCCCTGCCAAACTCTGCCTTGTTCCATAAGTAATGGCCTCCAGACATACTGTCATCTATTGTGTGCCTTCTGCTGATATGCTCCCCTTGATGTCCAGTTGCTTGTGTCTTCTTCCACTGATCTGTTCCTCTCAACATCCAGCTGCTTATGTGTATGCCCGTTAGGGTCTCAGGTTTTTATAGGCACAGGATGGGGGCATGGCCACCAGGGTGGTCTTGGGAAATGCAACATTTGGGCTTGAAGGCAGGAGTGCCTATCATCACTGAGGTCCATGGGCACAGGCCCGGGGTGGAGCCCTCACCAGGGGCCTGCCCTTCTCCCAGCGCTTTCCTGCCCTCTTCCTTATCATTTCCTCCCTCTGAAGAGGTACATCTAACTGCCATTAGAATATAGATGATGACTGGTCTTAGCTGCTTGCTACTGACAGGGTACGTTGTTTTGGGGAAAACTGCAGTCAGATTACTCCCAGGGGAACCTAAGGGTACCTAGCAAAGAGGAGCCATCATTCTAGGCTCCGGTTACCTGACAGTTTGGAGTTTGATGGCCTCTTAGGCATGAGAGAAAAAAAGTTTCATAAGGTTCTGCATGGCTTAAACAAGTATACCATACAAGGAAAGAATTTAGTGCCAAAGATTATAGAGGTAAGAAGTGTAATATACTAATGACAACATTGTACCCTGAGCTATCTCACTCTGGTGAAATAAATTAAACCGTGTATAGGAGCAGTTAAACTTTAGAAGAGAGGTAACTATTCTTGCCATATCTTTAGCAGTTAACAGGTGTAACCCTGGAGTTTTGGGCTTTGCGGGGTTGCACAGTGGCCGTGAAAGCTTCCATCTCTTTCTTGTGTTTCCTTTTCTCTATTGTAGAAGACCAAGGTGGCCACCTTCAGGGGATCCCCTAATGTGCTATCTGGTCTCAGGGACCATATCTCCAACTTCCTTGTGATATCATGAGTTGCTTGAGTAATAAATTTTTCCTTTAGGATTAGCTGTCCCTCAGCTAAATTAGGAGATAGAGAGGTTTGCTTTACTATGCCCCTCTTTGCCTTTCCAGGAAAGCAGTGCGATTTTCATCAAATCCCTGGTCGATAATGGACAACTTAGTATAATTGAGAGGCTTGCTCTTACCCGAGGTAAACCCTCCATTATGCACACCTGAAAGTGTCTCTTTTCCAGTCTTCCGTCTTGTTGTTGGGGTCCCATTTAAGGTTATTCTTTGCAACTGCTTCTATTCCAGTTGGATAATATTCACCTCCTTCCCTGGTGCTCTATGTGATACAAAGCTCATCGCCAAATCTCTCTTCTGCTTGCCAAGCAGCCTGTTTCTTCCTGTCCATCAGGATCTGATTCAAAAGTAACATAACCCCTCTCCAGGATAGTTCAAATATTTGGATAAAATTCTGGAAATCCTCTATATATCAGGGTCATCTGAAAAGTTGCCAAGATCCCTCTCAATTTGCTTTAAGTCCTGTAGGGAGACAGGGACCTGGACCTTACTGGCCCAAATTCACTGGGCATCTGTTGGAGGGGCAAGAGGAGACTGGGGCTTGTTTAGGGCGAGATTTCTAGGATGGGGCAAGTGAGAGGCTGAAGCTGGATAGGGTGGTCAGGATGGACCTGGAGGAGGAGCAGGGCTGGAGGGAGCTGGCTTCTCTGCTGGGAATGCCTCTGGTATTTGTGTCTTTAATTCCTTGGACTTGCCCCTTGCAGACTTTCCTGAGACAACAAACAGGAGGGCTAGATCAATCCTACATTGTTGGCAAACATGTGGATTGTCTTGCAAGGTATAGAAAGCCTGCACCTAGGGGCCGGAGACCATCTGGCCTCCTGTCTACAGAAAAGTTCCAGTTGCCGGATGGTATCAAAATGAATGCTCTCTTCCTGAGGCCTAGCCAGTTCTTCCTGTAAGTCATAATTTGGCCAAATCTTTGTGCAAAGGGCTATGAGGTGTTTTTCCACCAGATTCTAAGGGTCAAAGCAGTTCCTATAGTTAAGGATACACTCCAGAGGAATATAAGCTGTGGGTGGTGAAGAGAACTGGTTGCCCATTCGGAGTCCCTCACTCCTTTCCTTCTTTCAATGAAAAACTCAGGGTGTGATGGAGAGAGAAAACAAGCATACTCCCTTCACTTTCCACCTCTTGTCCCTGAGCCCTGGCGACCTTGGCGAGAGCCAGCCATAGGTACCAATGCAGTATGGACCCATGAAGCAGGTAAAACCTGGAGAATAGAAATTAACCACCCTCACCTATGCCTCCCTTTCTCCCTGCTATCAGCAAACCTTGAGTTCCCTGGGCCTGTTTATGCCATGAAGCATGGCCTCCTTCCATGAGGTGGAGTTCTTCAGCAGGAATTGGTCCTGCCCATTTACATTCGGACTGTTGCCTGGCTTTGGATCCCTCAGACCTGATTTTTCTTTGTAGGGCCTCTGCCTGAAGCTTGGAATCAAGTTTGGGACCGAAAAGATGTTTGGGACTGAAAAGGTATTTCACAGGTTGTTTGTGTCTGTTCAGTGTCTCAAATGTGCCCTGCTGAATTTGCCATTCTTAGCCAGCAAAGGTCGTTCCTCTATTAACTTCCCTATCAGAAACAGAGCTTGGAGGGGGAGCCCGCCCACTTAGAAAAGGAAAAAAAAGAACGAGAGAGAGAGAGAGAAAACAGTTAAAGGGGCAAAAACAGGGGGATACTGGAGGGGATCTTTTGCTTAGTGCAAGTGGGCACTTCTAATCCTTATAATTTTCCCATCCTTCACCCAGTTCGGACCAGGTCGAATTCCTTGGCCAGGGAAGGAAAGGTTCCATTAGCACGCTGGCAAGAAGCACCCTGTAGGGTCCTGGCTACCACCTCGGCTTTCTCCTGTCCACTTTGTGGCTGTTGGTCTGGGCGCCCAAGCTGGGAGGGGAAAAGATAAAGAGAGGTCCTCTGAGCCTTGTGTGCCTGCGGCTGTCTGTTGAGGCAGAGACATACGTGGCACCTCTAGGAACAGCTGTTTTGATTTGCACCTTTGGTGGCTGAGCCAATTGTTCATTTTACTTAGTAACATTGCCGCAGCCAGTAGCAAAACTCTTAGCATCAGGAAAATTTCTAGCTAAACTGACCTAACATAATTATTGCTGAAGGAAAGTGAGGGTAATTATGTATTGCCTGGGGGATGGCAGAGGATGAGAAACCCAGTAAGATATTGAGAGTGGTAAGATATTAATGGTGTGAGATTCTTACTAAACTGACTTAGCAGAATTCTTGCTCTTGAGTATAAAGCCCAAGGACAGATACTAGTTAAACAGGGATGAGAAAAGCCTGCGTAGAGTTTGGGGAGAGTCTTTGTCAATGTAAATTTTCAGGACACCTTGGAATTCTGTTTAGCACCCATATTTTTCAACCCAGGAATATGGGGAGACATAGCAATCTGTCGATGATGGGCTTAACAATTCACTAGTGAGAAATAGGAACTAATGGGTATATTTACCATTCCATTTCTCTGCACCTTCCATCACTGTGGACTAGCCTGATACATAGCTTGTGGACTATTCTGATGTAGAGCTTGTGTGCTATATTGACTTCTCAGAAGAAATCCCAAGTTACTAATGGCTTCTAACTGACTCTCTGTCTTTGCCTGTTATTTTCTTTCTCTTCATGTTTACTTCCTTGGATTGAACACCTAATGAAGTAGTAGCAAATAAAATATTTGCCTGAGAGTTGGTTTTCTAAGAATCAGAAGTTAAGATACTCAGTTCGGACTTTTGTTGTTGCAAGTTGCAGAACATGAAAACCAAAATGCCTGATGGTATGCAAGTTTTAGAAATGACTCAACTCAGGGCTCAAACATTAGCAGCAGGATGTGATTTCTTTCCAATTCTTGCTTCTATTTTGCAATTTCTTGTCTTTATTCTCAAGCTTCATTTAACAACAAAACGATAGTGTTCATCTCATTCTTGAATTCCAGGTCCTAGAGCAAAATTAAGTGACCTTTTCACGTAACATGCTGACAATATATTTTTTAATGTAATTGTCCTATTGAGTCATATTTCTATCAAATTACCAAACACTTTTGTAATATTAGCTTAAGATGTGTTCTCAAGTCTTGTGTTAGAATTGATGTCAGCTTTACTTGAACTCTAATGGCCTGAAAGTGAAAGCAATGGTGTTTCACTAGAGGGAAATTGAAGTTTGGTTGTGTGAAGAGGTCTGAGTGGCTGCTCAAAAGTCAACATTTGTCATCTACTCAGGACGCATGCTGTTCTGTTACAAAATGCCATCAGAGATAGGATAGGCATTTTCCTACTTCAAACTTCTAAATCAGAAGCATCTAGGGACATCTAGGGACATAGCTGTAATTGTTGAAGCACAGAAATAAAAACATTTATAGGTGAATCAGAATCAGAGGAAGCTATTGTCATTGTGTGCGTGGTTGAACAAAAGCATTGGGGAGCCCAGTACAGTGGTGCATTAAAAAATAAGAAAAGCAACATCTGCTACCAGTCAAGATAGGTGTCTGAAGCAGCAGTTTAAACAGATGTGAAGTGGAGGCAATGCCATGAATGTCAATTGTGTGTTTTAGTGGGTCGCATTGACTCTTGGAGATTAGGAAGAAAAAGATGAGCTTAAATTTTGTTATTTGGGTAGTGAAATCTATTGAGTTAGTGGATTTGAGCATAAACTGCTAAATAGCCTATCTACAATAATATCACCAGATTGAATTCATCAATTCAATTAGTTGAAGTTTAATAAAGCCTTAGTTTTCATTTATCTTTATTTTACATTAATTCATACTAATTTACATTTTAAGTTTTCCTCTCCTCTTTTTTAGAGTTTGGATTTCAGATTTCTACTTATCTATAATAATCAGAAGATTATTTTCTTTCTACCCCAGTTTCTACATTTCTAGTAATAACTCTTTTATAAGATTGCTTAGGTAAGATAAAGTGCTCTGGAGGCCTTCCATCTGCAATCAATTATCAGCTCTACCAGCTATATAATCTCGTACACACACCTTATTCTCAAATTCTCAGTTTCTTCTTTCATAAAATAGGGATAATAAAAGTATTCACTTTGTAGGTTTAAGAATTAAGCAAATTAATTTTTGTGAAGAGTGCCTGGCATACATAGGAACTTCAGCATTGCTTGAAAATAATCAGTCCATGTTTGTGTCTATTCATCACAAGTTAATATAAATTGGAAAGTTAAATCAAACCATGGCCTTTTAAAAATATACTCATTAATTGGAGAAATTCATTATAGACACAATTTTTGTTACTTATACTCACCTGTGTACTATAGAGAACCCTGGAGTGTAATATCTCAATTATATAACATTTAAGATCAGGCAAAAATAATTGGTAAGTTAATTTAGGCTAAGAATCAAGATATTATGGTGTACTGTGAAATGAATATGTCTCTGCAACAGAAAAAAATATTAGATTTGTGATAGATGTTTACAAATTGAAGAATTCGGTAGCAATTGGCAATTCTAGGGAGCCAAATTCAATTCTGTAAGTTTTATCTTCTTTAAAAAGTTGAATGTCCAGTGCTGGAATGGGTCTCCTTAACAGATCACGAGCTTGCCCTCATTAGAGGTATACAAACATGAACTATATTTTATTTAGCTGTTATTGTAGAGTCCATTCAAAAATCTGTTGGCAAATGGGCTCGATACTGTTTTTAATCTTTTCTATCCCAGAATATTACTATACATGTCCATTCCCTTCAAATTTAAATAAGTCATACCTTTGCAAGAGACAGAAATCAAAAAAAGAAGCCAAATAACTATGTTTACTAAAGGAATTGAATCTAAGCCTAATCCTTATGGATTGATGTCAAAGCAAGCTCTCTCTTCTGCTTTTTTTTTTTTTTTTTTAATTTTTGAGTGATCTGAACTACACTGTAAGGTAAACGAAGCATTGAGAAATTTTAAAAAGAGCTGTATCAGTTAAATACTGCTATTTACCATTGAAGGCTTTTCCTTCTTATGCTCTGCTGAATTTCTAAGCATGCCTCACATTACACTGCTCTAGTGATTTAAGCCTGTTTCTCTGTGACATGCAAGTAAGAAAATCCCTTTATTTTTTATTTAAACAGCTCCTTATGGAGTAAGAAAGCTCTCACAGTGTTAATTTTCTTGTCTACGTTTACACAGAGCCATAATCCGCCTGGAGACTTGTAAGCTTCACATGGCCTGCAGAAATAGAAAGATGATTAAAGCAGCTTTATGTTGAGCCACTAACCAGTAATTTCAATGAAATATCATGAAAACTTTCTTTTCTGTTGCTTCTACTTGTCCTATCAAATTTTGTACTGAAAATCTGGTTATAATAGATAATTTAAAAATGAATTTTAAATATTAAATAAATAAAATGTACTAATCTATTAAAATGATTAGTAACATCCAAATACATTAATAATTTCAGCAAGATATTAGCCTCAACAACAATAACCAAAAACAATGATAGGAAAATTACAAAAGTGAAAAACATAAAGGGCTGTAGGGGAAAAATGTAATATATTTTCCTACTCAGCACTAGGTTCACATCTCAAACTTCTATTAAGAAAAGACAAGAATAGAAAAACATATACATTTATTTAATAGAAGTTATATGTGAGAGCCTTCAGAAATGAAGACCCAAAGAAGCAGAGAAAACTGTATCTTCATGGACAGCTGTGCAGAAGTATAACTGGAGGTAAAAAGATAGGGTCTAATCACAGTGAGCCGAAGGCAAGTTAGAAAAGCCTTTCTGTTGAGATTCTTCTTGGCATCTCTGTGTGACAATTTTTTTTTTCTGATAAGTATAAACAGAACCCCTTTAGAATGAGGATCTTATAACCTCCTTTAAAGAAAGGTCAAAAGATTGGCCTGCTTTTAGCCTGCTTCAGAGTAGAAAGGCAAGGGGAAGGTGAGTATGAACTTCTTGCTTCTCCTGTTACCTCAGATGCCAAGCTGCCATGTTTTGGGGTAGCATGTCCTGAGCCCCATCATTCCACTGTGTGGAACTTCAAAGAAGTTTTGCAAAGAAGAAATTGGGTTGGTAGATTGGTCCAAAAGCCATTGAACCAGTTTCTCAGTCCCACAAACAGGTCATTCAAGTTAAACAGTTAACACTTGGTCCTCATTTCTGAAAGCCCTTGTGACATGTAAGACTTCTGTCAAATAAACATCATGTTTTTTTCTTGTTAATCTGTCTTCTGTTATAGAGATCTCAGCCATGAACCTAATGATGAGGGAGGAAAAAAATACTGCTTTTTTTCTCCCATACAGGGAGATTTAGTTAGACTAGATAAATACACTTTAATGATCTATTGCACTGCATGATGACCACATTTAATAGTGTGTTGTGTATTCTGAAATTTTTAATGGACTGGATTTTTGACATTATCACCACATAAAAATAGTGAGTTGATGGTTATGTTGATTGGCTTGACCTACACAGGCCAAAAGATCACATTGTACCCTATATATATATGCACACACACACACACACACACACACACGCATATATATCCCGTATATATATATCCCATATATATATTCCATATATACATATGAATATTGACTCTTCCTATCCATAAATATGAAATAACTCTTCATTTATTTAGTTTTTCTTTGATTTCTTTTATACATATATCTGGGTATATGCATATATATATATATATATCTGTATTTGTGTGTATATGTGTGTGTATATATATATATATACACAGTAATAATAATTGCTCATATACAAGAGGACAATGCGTACTAATACTGAGGGCCTACAAATATTTTCATCATGTTATATACCAGTCTTCACTAAACACTCCAATTCATTGTTTATTAAGTATTTATTGAGCACTATTAATATGCTGAGTGTTGGACTTACAGGAACAAGTGAGAAAGGCATCACCTCTGTTCTCATGAAGGTTCTAGACTACTAGTCTCAGTTGTCCTATGATAAAATATATAATCTTAACAAGTTCATAATTTTATGATTACTTTCAAAATAAGGAAAACCAAAGACCAGAGGAGTGTTGCATTTGTTTCTATGGAACATAGCTATTGAGTGGCATAGATCAGAAGGGGGATTTAAACTATTTAGAGGGAATTCATAGTCTAGCTCCTTTAATTTTCCACTAGTCTGGGGCATCTACTTCAGCATCAACTTTTTTCTTTATGATGTCTTCTTTTTTGATCATAGAATATAAACCTATAATTCCTTCAAAGTTTAAGGAAAGATAAAGTCATCCATAACTTTGACTTTCCATAAATATTTTGATCTGGAAAATAAGAAACTACTTTTCAAGTCTGTTAGATAGACAAAAATGAGGAAGATAATTTTGATTCTAGATATGTATGGGCCTAGACTGAAAAATCATGTTTACAGATTCTAAATCATGCTCACAAAAGTAAATTCTAAAATACAGAATGAAATCCCATCTTTTCCTGAATTTGCAAAGATCAAAAATAAGCCCATCAAAAACAACAAAAAAACCTTAATAACTGCATCATGTGGGAAACCATGTTTTTGTGTGTATGTATGAAGGTACCAAAGGAATGTGTAGTTCACCTATTTTTTATCTGTTTTGTTAACAAAAATATTACTTTAATATATTCAGCCAAGGCAAGGGCATTTACTTTTTATGTTTAACTGGCATATGTTCTTAATAAGCCTCCAGTTCCATATAACTGCCATTGTTTCTCCCAAATCAATCATGAGCTCTATGCCGCCTTCTAACTCTAGACCATTGAAGACATTCTCAGTATAAACTATGAAAAATACAGAAGATTCCTATGAGTACATGCTGACATTAATATAGCCTCTGAGACTCCAAATGATGAAGTAAAGTATTATTTAACATCTGCTACAGTCTTCTTTTGTAGTGCATATTTTCATATTTTAGCTTATACATTCATACACTCAGTATTTCCTTTGCAGATTCAAGCATGCATAGAAACATTCATTTAATATGAAAATAGAACCCTTCTGTCTGTTAGGTACTGTGCTTTTGTTATAGACAAGAAATAACAACAACTTTTACATAATACCTATTATGTTTCAAGTGTTTCACATATAAAATTTGTTTCCAAGCCCTAAAGAACTTCATTATTTAAAAAAAGAACAGACAAGTCATTGAGATCAAACAAGGCGTGTTAAAATAGATATTTGTGGAAATAAAGGGTTTGAAATGAAGAGAAATGATCATCTATGTTTTGGAAGTGTATTTGGGGAATGTTACATAAAATAATTTTTTTGTTATTATTTTTTTCTTTTTTTACAAGGAAAATTTAGGTATCTGCAGGCTCAAAACAGAAATAATATGAGGTATTTGGAGAATATCACACAGTTCATTATATTTATTGGAAAATTTTGCAAGGAAAATTAAGGTATATGCAGGCTCAAAACAGAAATAATATGAGGTATTTGGAGAATATCATACAGTTCATTATATTTATTGCATAGTGTATAGAGAGGTTATGGGAGAAAGATGAACTTCGAGTGTATAGAGTATAGAGAGTGTATACAGAGGTTATGGGAGAAATATGAACCAATATTACAAACATCTGCTCTGCAAAAGACACTGTCAAGTGAGTAAGAATACAGGCTACTAACTGGGAGAAAATATTTATAAAAGTCATGTTGCATATTGATTATTATCCAAAATAACAAAAAACCTTTTAAAATTCAACAATAAGAAAACAACCCGACTGAAAAATGGGCCAGAGATCTTAAAAACCCCTCATCAAAGAAAAATATACATGTCAAATAAGCAATAAAAAGAACTTCCACGTCATATGTCATCAAGTAAATGAAAATTAACAGTGAGATACCACTAAACAGCTGTTATAATGGCTAAAATTCAGAACACTGACAACCCTAAGTTCTGGCGAAGATGTGAAACAAGAAGGACTCATTCATTGCTGGTGGAAATTAAAATAAGCCAGCCACTATGAAAGCCAGTTTGGCAGTTTCTTATAAAACTAAACATAATCTTACCATATAATACACTAATAGTGTTCCCCAGTATTTGCCCAAAGAAGTTGAAAATGTATATCCACAAAAATACAGGTTTAGAAACGCTTATAGCAACTTTATTCATAGTTGTCAAAACTCAGAAGCAACCAAGATGTCCTCCAGGAGGTGATTGGATAAATAAACTATATTATATCCATAGTGGAATACTATCCAGTGCTAAAAAGTAATGATCTATCAAAGTGTAAATAGACATGGAACAAACGTAAGTGCATATTACTAGGTAAAAGACACCAATCTGAAAAGGTTGTTATTGTATGATTCCAGCTATGTAATATTCTGGAAAAGACAAAACTAAGGAGACAGTAAAAGGATAAGTGCTTTCCAGGGGTTGAGGGGAAGAAGGTATAATAGGTGGAGCACAAATGACTTTTAGGGCAGTAAAAACCCTTCTGTGTGAGGCTATAATGGTGGATTCATGCCATTATATGTTTGTCAAAATCTATAGAATGTACAAATGCAAAAGAGACTCCCCATGTAAATCACAGACTTTCGATGCTAATGCTGTGTCAATGTGAGTTCGTCTTTTCTAATAAATACGTGATTCGGGTATGGTATGCTGATAGTGAGGGAAGGTACACATATGTGGAGATTGGGGACATATGAGAACTCTATTTTCTGTTCAATTTTGCTGTGAATCCAGAGCTGTGCTAAAACTCAACTCCATTAAAAATCAAATGCACTAAAACTTGTGTGAAATCGATATACTAATGTATGATTACTTTAATTTACTAATCTTAGAGCCGTAAGCGACCTAAGTATAAATTTTATTATCTTTGATTATGATTTATTACACTCAAATTCAGTTAGCCAATAAATGGCAGCCACCACAGCCACACAATATTATGCTATTTTCTTAGCATAATATTCAAAGCAATGCTGTATTTTCAATTAAGTATAAACAAAATCTAAGAAGAACTTCTTAATATAGAATAATCTTTTAAATTTCATAAAATTAAGATTATTCTCAAAATAATTTTAAAGATGAGAGAGGTTTTCAAAAATGTTTTTAATGAAAGCTTGGATAAAGATTGTTACAAAACATTTTTTGTTTTGTGTTATTTATTCACAATATCTTCTTTTTATCCCTGAATATTTTTATGTTAATTCCAAGTACTATGAGAATGTACAAAATACAATGATTTTAAAAACACCTTAGTTTGCCTAGTGCCTTATACTTTCACTTGTGTTTAATCATCAAAATAATCCTGCTGTGGCAGAGTATCTTTAGTATTCAGATAAAATTTAGCATTGGAAAAAGGAATAAAATGCTTCTGATTTCCTATTGATTTATAAAAACCATTAGTGCAATCAAATTGTAAAATATTTGGATAGATTAGAAAAGGTCTGGAAAAGTCAGAATACTGCTCATGGGAGATTTCAATTACCTACCCAAATATTGACTGTGTAACAGCTATGCAGAAAATGTAGGACTGTTTCTTTAGAAAAAATTCTTTTGTTCATAATTCAATTTGATGAACAATTATTCTGGCAGAATAGAAAGAGTGGGTCGGTCTGTTATGTGTCCTAACACTGTCAATCAGAAATTATTGATAGATAAATAAAAAACCAGGATCTTTGAACACATGATAATAAAACCATGGTACAACTTTCAAACAGAAAGTCAGTTACACACTTACTGATTATAAATGCCATTTCATTTTCTCCAGTTCTTGCACTAGATATGCTGCCCCAGGAAAGGCTACATTCAACTAAGCTCCCAATTAATCGTCTCTATGTTTTCTCATTTTGTGTGAGGTACAGTGTTTTGTGAGTTAGAAGGAGGAAGGGAGAAAAAGAAAAGAGAAAGGTTTCAAGTCAAGATAGAACCAAGTATGAAGTTGGTTGAATATTAAATAGACCTAGTTCTACTAACAATTTTCCTGGGGCAGAGGTTTCTCTTGGTGCTATCTTTGCTATATTCCTTTTTCATCTTCTTTCCAGGCATAATCCTAACACCCAGGCTTTTCATGTTTAGAAATCTTATTAGGAAATATACCAATGGATTCATTAACTTTATTTTATGGAAAACAAATTTGTTGTAAAGTACTCTTCTATGAAGATATTTATATTCTAGTTAGTCAACAAAGAAAAGAAAATACTATAGAAATGAAAATTAGAAAGTAAAATCACAGAGAAGTATTCCAAATAACAACTAACGAAAGAAAGGAGAAGTGAATTGGAGCAGAACCTTATTCAAGCAGGTGTCTAGGGTACCAACAAATAAAGAGGACTAATTACATTATTGCTAGTTATATGCAATCTCACTTTTGGTTAGACTGATGCAAACTGAAGCTACACTGAGGTGCCATTATTTACCTATGAAATTTGTAAAAATTCCTAAATTTGGTAACATATTCTATTGACAAGGCAGTTGGAGAGTCAGATACTTTAATACATTGCTGATGGGAGTATAAATTGCTACAATTGCTGTGACAATATCTACTAAATTTCAAGCAATTCTGCTTCTGGGTATTTAATCTTCACATGTGGTTATACATATGAAAAATGAAATGTTTATTTGTTACAGCATTGTTTGTATTGGCCAAAGACTAAAATTACTTGAATATCCATCAAAAAGAGAAGACTGCAATAAATTATGATTATATCCATATAATGAATGAAATGTGAATTAATGAAATCATGAGTAGCCATATGGAAAATCCCCCAAAATATATTGTAAACACAAAATTATGTTCAGGACAAATCATATAACGTGTTGCATTTTGTGTAAAAATAGAGAAAAAATAAGTATTGATAATCTGGGTTTACCTGAAAAAGTTGCCTGTGTGAAGGAAAAATAAATCTTGGGACCCCAAAATCACTAAGCTAAAGGGAAAAGTCAAGCTAGGAACTCAGAATTCATTAGGGCAAACCTGCCTCCCATTCTATTCAAAGTCATCCCTCTGCTCACTGAGATAAATACATATCTGATTGCCTCATTGGAGAGGCCAATAAAAGAACTCAGAAGAATGGAACTGTTTGTCTTTTACCTACCTGTGACCTGGAAGACCCCTCCCTGCTTGAAGTGTCCCACTTTCCAGACTGAACCAATTTACATCTTATACATACTGTAACGAACAGCTCTAAAATCTATATCTTACAAAACAAGTTTACTTCTCATGCCTACCTACAATGTATAAAACCAAGCTGTGCCTCTACTATCTTGGGCACATGTTGTCAGGATCTCCTGAGATTGTGTCACAGGTGCACGTTCTTAACCTTGACAAAATAAACTTTCTAAATTAACTAAGATCTGTCTCAGATATTCATCCTGGAAACTCTGAAAAGATATGTAAGAATCTAATGACAACGATTTTCATGGTTAAAAGGAAGGAATGAAGAAAGGAACAGGTGGGAAAGGAGGAAGACTTTTCAATGTGCATCATTTTATATTTATAGATACATTATCCATGGGAAAATTAAATGAATAAAATTTGTATCAAGTATTATTGGAATAAAATTGAAAATGTGGAATCATTCAATTCTTTCATCTGCATAATATGTAAATTGATATACCTCTCACTAATTAAACAGTATATTTTAGCGTTTTTTTTTTTTAATAATTCAATGATTAAGACAGATTTTATTTGTTAGGGCCAAGTCAGTGGTCCCTGGCTGCTTTGGCACCAGGGACAAGTTTCATGGAAGACAATTTTTCCATCAAGGGAGTGAGGTTGGGAGGATGGTTTCAGGATAAAACTGTACCACCTCAGATCATTACGCTTTAGATTCTCACAAAGAGCACTCAACCTGGATCCCACGAATGTGCAGTTCACAATAGTGTTCGCACTCCTGTGAGAATCTAATGTGCCTGTTGATCTGACAGCAGGCAGAGCTCAGGCAGTGATGCTCACTGGATCGCTGCTCTCCTCTTGCTGTGCAGCCCAGTTCCTAACAAGCTGCAGACTGGACTGGTGCTGGTCCTGGTCTTGGGGTTGGGGACCCCTGGTCTAGGTTATTTTGTAGCCATAAACAACTCTAAAATCTCGGAGTCCTATAAAACAAGTTTCTTTCTCATGCTATAAGGCCTTTACAAATTTGCTTCTCTTCTTTCCCATGTTATCTGCATTCCAGGTCGATGCTGATGAAACTGCTCTCATCTGGGATTCTCATGGCAGAAGAAAAAGAATGAGGTTGTGAATCACAAGCTCTTAAAGCTTTGTAAAATACATTCTGCTTACCAACATTTTTTTAACCAATGCAAGTCACATGGCCACTCCCAAATTTAACAAGATAACTTTTCTATGGAAAAGGAGTACATCTCAAGGCATATAGTCAAGCCTTCTTAATGGCAAAGGATATTATAAATCTCTCCCAGGAAGGAAATATTTTGAATAATATGAATTTCCATATATACTTTATTACTAAAAGATCTTCATTTTAATTTTTTTTCATTTTTAATATGTTTTCATTCAATGCATACTGAACCAATTACTTCTCATATTAAATCTAACTTTGTATAATGAATATAAATTTTAAGGAATCTTCCTAGCATTTCTACATATTTCATTGCTCTCTGGACAGGGATAGATGTTGAAATTATTAAAATTACTAGGAAAAAGTTTACTTTGATAACAGGTGAGGTGCTTCATTTTAAAAGTCATTTCTTAGCGTTTTCTAACAGATCACCTCATGTGGCTAATCTCTTCAATGTACTGAAGCATTTTTAGGAATGTATATCCCTTGACAAAGTGAGATCTAAGTGACAGATTGTTTTTTAACCTACTGAATGAGTAGAAGAAACTTGCATGTTAATCATTCCCAAATATGCAACCTTTTTTTCATACTGATATAGCAGATTGACTATTAGTCATAAAAATGCTTCAATTAAAAGTATAAGCTGTAATACTTAATTCCATCAGAGCATTCCATATCTTACCCAGATAATAGGATGTAACTATAGTGCTTTAATTTAATATCATTTCGATTCTGAATATTCCTATAAAATTCTATTATCTATAAAGTTGTTAACCAGGTAACATCTATGTGGATTTTATTACTATTAAAACACATAAACTGTCTTTGGTTCTATAAAATCTTCCTTTTGGGACTAAAAGTATCCTAAACTAAAGGAACATTTTTCAGTTTAAATCATCCCATAGGAAGGGCTATTTGACCATAATTTGAAAATGGCCAGAGACTTGAATTTCAGTTTAATTCCTCTTCTTAAATTGCTTATGCTGCTGTGATTGAAACTGAGCACTGAATGAAATTGCCTGACTGAAGTGGAATAAAGTGGGGAAATGGTGTGAACTTAGGCTTAGAGGCAGGATTTAAGAAAGCATATTGAATAATAAGAAAAGCAACCTAGTGAAATAAAGGGATTATGACTTATATCCATCTAAAGATTCTAATGAAAATGAGTAGTTAGTACAGGTTTTCAAATGAGAGACTTAGAATTAGGATGTGGATAGAACCTGGTGCAAAGCAGATTGGGAGGACAACATTGGAAGCAGTGATATCACTGCCTTCTTGTGCACTAATTAGGGGTGACAAAGAATCTAGTTGACTATGTAAGTACAAAGAAATGCAAGAGAAGAATTCAAAGCAAGGAGAAATATAAGTTATCAGAATTTTGTCAAGTTAATATAAGATTAAAAAAGAAAGAAATATAAATATATTCATTTTGAGGCTGGAAAAACTAGGCTGGATGACAGGGAAAATTAGAATACACAGGAAAAGGAAAATTGGAGATCAGGCTTGAAGGTTAGAGTGGGAAAGGTGTGTGCATGTGTGTTTTATATGTATGGAGAGATTAAAAAGTTACCTTAAATGAAAATATCAAGTGGACATTTCCAATGTGAAAATCTAATTTAAGAGATGTGCCAGGAAAAATATGCTCTTCCCTTCTTCCCTTTCTGGCTTTCCTCCTTCTTTCTTTTCTTTTTTTCTTCCTATCCTCCCTCTTTTCCTTCAGTCTCTCACTCTCTCTGTCTGTCTTGATTCAATTGTTTGCATGTGGATGTTGCAAATATGCTAGTTGTTCTAGCACCATTTGTTGAAAAAGCCATCTTTTCTTTCATTGGTTTGCCTTTACTCCTCTATCAAAGATCAGTTGAGTATATGTGGGCCCATTTCAGTGTTCTCTATTCTGTTACACTGATCTATCTGTGCATTTTTGAGGCAATTCAAAGTTGTCTTGATTACTGTAGTAATAAGACTTGAGGTCAGGTAGTTTTAGTCTCCAGAATGTTTTTCTCTTTCAGAACTGCACTGAATATTCTGTCTTTTCCCTCTCCATATAAACTTTAAATTCAGTTGGTCAATATCCACACAATAACTTTCTGGAATTTTGATTGGGATTTGATTGAATCTAATGATTAAGTAGGAATAGCTGACATCTTGACAATATTGAATCTTCTTATCCATGTGTATGAAATATCTCTCCATTTATTTAGTTTTCTTTGATTTCTTTTATCAGAGATCTGTATTTTCTACAAGTTAGATTTGTACACAATTTGTTGGATTTATAGGTAAGTCTTTCAATTTTGGAAAGTGCTAATGTAAATGGCATTGTGTTTTAATTTCAAATTGTTCTTTAAACAATGTTGCTGGTTTACAGAAAAGTGATGCACTTTAATACATTTACCTTACATTTTGCAATTCTGCTATAATCGCTTATTAATTCTAGGAGTCTTTTTGGTCAATTCTTTTGGACTGTCTATGTAACTGATTATATCATCTGTGAACAGTTTTACATATTTCTTCCCAATTTATACAACTTGTATTTCCTTTTCCTGTCTTACTGCACCAGGTAGGACTTCCAGTATGATGTTAAAAAGCAGTGGTGAGAAGAAATACCCTTTCATTGTTCTTGATTTTATTGGAAAAGGTTCTACTTTCTCACCATTAAATGTGATGTTACCCATCGGTTTTCTATGGATACTCCTCATCAAGTTGAGGAACTTCTCTAGTCTTAGTTTTATCATTAAAAAAATGTTAGATTTTTGTCAAATGCTTTTTATGCATCTATTGATATGATTATATACTTTTAATTTTTGTTGATGAATTATATTAATTTTGAATGTTAAATCAGCTTGGCATACTTGAGATAAATAATTCTGTTTGTGGTGCATATTTCTTTTTATATGTTGTTGGATTCAATTTGCAATTTTTTTTTTTTTTTTTTTTTTTTTGAGATGCAGTTTCACTCTTGTGGTCTAGGCTGGAGTTCCGTGGCACGATTTGGCTCACTGCAACCTCTGCCTCCCGCCTCCTGGGTTCAAGCGATTATCCTGCCTCAGCCTACCAAGTAGCTGGGATCACTGGTTCCCACCACCATGCATACATACAAAAATACAAATATAAAAATTTTTGTATTTTTAATGGAAACTGGGTTTTGCCAGTTGGCCAAGCTCATCTTGAACTCCTGACCTCAGGTGATCCACCTGCCTTGGCCTCACAAAGTGCTGGGATTACAAGGCATGAGCCACCTTGCCCAGCATGCAATTTTTTTTAGTTGAGGATTTTTATGTCTATATCATGATAGATATTAGTCTTTAGTTGTCATTTCTTATAATATCTTTCTCTGGTTTTGGTATTAGATTAATTCTTGCTTCACAGAATGAGTTCAGAAATAAACCTCCTGTTTCTATCTTCTGAAAAAGATTGTATAGAATTGGTATAATTTCTTCCTTAAATGTTTGATTGTTTACCAGTGAAAGCATCAGAACCTGATAGTTTCTGTTTAAAGGAAAATTAATTATTCATTCAATTTTAATAGCTAATAGGCCTATTTGGATTATCTATTTCTCCTTATATGAGTTTTAGCAAATCGCATCTTTCTAAAAATTGGTACATTCACCCAGGTTATGAAATTTGTGAGCATAGAGTTGCTTATAGTGTCCTTTTATCATTTTTTCAGTGTCCATAGTATCTATAGTGATGCCATCTCTTTTATTTCTGATATTAGGAATTTCTGTCCTCTCTTTTTCTTAGTTGGCCCCCAGAGGTTCAACTTTTTTTTTTTATTGGTGCTAGCATGATTTGTCTTTCTCTATCTTTTTTATTTTAATCTATTTGTATCTTAATTTTAACTTTTTGGGAGAAAGTATATAGTTTTTCCTTACTTTTTAAGTTCAGTAAATCTCTACCTTATACTTGATATATTTAGTCCACTTACTTTTAATGAGATTATTAATATTTTTAGATTTTTAGATTTAAATCTGCCTTCTGAATATTTGTTTTCTATTTGTCTCATCTGTTCATTGTTCTCTTTTCTTTCTTTTTCTATTTATGCTTTGGATTTTTTTTAACGATTTCCCTTTGTTTCCTTTGTTGTTGATTCCACTTTATTTCCTTTGTGAGCTATCCATGTACACTCCAGTATATGGCATGTTTACCCTATCAGTTTAATTAGCATACACGAATTTCTAATTGTAACTTTTCATTACTCCTCTTGTGACAATACATTGCTTTTGTATACATTGTAAGCCTCAGATTGTATTGTAATCTGTTTTTAAATAGCAATTATTTTTAAACAGCTTTAACAAAGAAAAAATTATATATGTTTACTAACATACCATTTCTGGAGCTCTTTATTGCTCTCTGTCATTCAGATTTCCATCTGATTTCATATTCTTCTATCTTAAATACTTAAATTTGTTTTGCAGTGCACATCTGTTGGTGTTGAGTTCTTTCAACCCTTACGTGTATAAAAAAGTGTTCATTGAACCCTCATATTTATAGGGTATTTTCTCTGGGTATAGAATTACTGTTTGATGTTGTGTTTATTTGTTGTGGTTGGTTTTAAGACTTTAGATATATTCATTCTCTGGTCTGCATTTTTTTTTTCATAGCAATCTTGTGTTGTCCCTTTCTTTGTTCTTCAGTAGGTAAGTTATTTTTTTTCATCTGGCTATTCTAAAAATATTTTTTCTTTGCCATTGGTTTTGAGCAATGTGATTAGAATGTTCATTGATGTATATACTTTTTTCTTTTCATGATTTTGTTTGACCTTATTGGATCCATAAATTTATAGCATTTATAAAATTTGTAAAATTTGATGGCAAACATTTCAGTAAATATTTTTCCATTCCCTCTCCCCTCCTTTGGGGACTCTATCTGTATGTAAATCAGACTGCTTGAAGTTGTTCCACTGATCACTGGTGCTCTGCTGATTTTTTAAAAGTATCTTTCTACCTGTGTTTCATTTTTAGTAACTTCTGTTGCTATGTTGTCAAGTTAACTAAATTTACTTTTACAATATCTAGTTTCATCAAACCCAACCATTATATTTTTCATATCAGTCATTCTAGTTTTCATCTCTAGCAATGAGATAAAAAAAGATCTTCTATGTACATATATATGTTTACTAACTTCTACTTTAAGATGTTTAATCAGACTTACAGCTTTTTCAATTTTTTAAATGCAGTTACAAAAACTTTTGTAATGTTGATCTAAGAAGCATTCCATTTGTTTCAGTTTTGTGTTGGTTTAGACTGAGCAACTTTTCTCCTTTTTATGGGTCATATTTTCCTGCTTCTTTTCATGTCTGATAATTTTTATTACATTCATAGCATTAGTATTGTCCTTCTGGGTGGTGGTATGATATTTTGGTAGTCATACAAATGTTCTTGAGCTTCTTTTCTGGACTTCTTCAAGCAATTTGTAAATAGTTTAATTTTTTTGTGTCCTGTTTTTAGTATTATTTCATTTGGGACAGAAGCAGCAATTATCCTAGGACTTATTTCTTCTTCTTACTGATGAAAGTTCTTCTGAACACTACCCATTTCTGCATAAATTATGAGCCTTTCCAATGATTGTTTTACAGGCACTATTCCTGCATTCTGTGAGCTTTGCATATTATTCCTTTAGGTATTATTACTTCTAGTTCATTTGAGTGGCTTTTTTCTATGGCCTCTGGTAGCCCCATGTGTACTGAGAAGTACTCTGCTTAATATTTCAATGGGATCCTCTGCAAAACCCCTGAGTTCTTTTTCTGTTTAGCTTTAAACTCATGAGTACTCTTCCCTGGAAACTACGGCTTTCTTTGTCTCCCTGAACTGACAGTGTTGTCTCCTCAACTCAGAGCACCCACTGGTCTCTGCCTGGTTTTCCCTTACCTGCAGCACAGACTGCAAACCTTCTCAAGGCAGAATGACTGGTAATTGCTGGGCTTCTCTCATTTCTTTCTTATTAATGAGGAAAAGATGTCTTATTGCCTGATGCCTAGTGTCTTGAATACAGTTATTTCATACATTTTGTCTGATTATTTGATTGGTTCAGGTGGAGGGGTAAAATTCTTGTAAGATTACTCAATTTAATACAGAAGCAAAGTCTATTTCAGTCCTAAATAATAGATATGTGTAGAAGGAACCTATTAAAAACTAAATGCATTTAGGAACATAGTACAAACCTTGAAACTGGACTTCCTGTGTTTAAGTCTTGGCTCTATCAGTGTAACTTCAGACAATTTTCCAGAATCTGCATCATTCACTTATGTATAAATAAAGTTGATAAGAGTAGCTACTTTACTAAGTTAATATGAAGATTAAATGTGTTAGTGGATATGAAGTGCTTATAGTACTGCTTGTTTCTTGGTAAACCCTCAATAAGCACTATTTTCTATTAATTATTATTATGTGGCTGTAAGAAGCTATTTTTATTATTAATGTCAAAGGGAGAATGTACAATAGGCCTCCTAAAACACTAGATTAGGAAAATGAAATGCATTGGTAACTAAGGTTACTTTCTTTCTCTCTGATAATGGATGTTCTTTATCTCTAGTTCTCTCAGTATCTTCTTCATTCTCACCTCTCACTTTGTAAAGCAACTTTCTCTGCTTCTGCTGATGAATGCGACTAATATTCAGATGCTGAGTTTCTATGTACTCACGTCAAGAAATTGGCTTACTTTGTTGACTGCAGTGAAAAAATACAATAGCTGACTGAGTGGGAGGAAAATTACTAGAAAAGAAATATTGTGAACTAGACAGTAGTGTTTACTGTAGGGATAAAAAGTTCTAGTCAAGATTGAAGAAGGCACATGAGAATCATACATGTAAATCTTTGTTTAGGGGCTAGAATACTGTCTCAAAGATTTGGTTTGAGGGTGGTAAAAGAAAGAACAGGGCTTAACAGGTGAATTGGGAATAATTGAGGAGAGAGGAACACAGAGGTGAGAAACTTGTGCTGTCTACTTAAGAAATACCTCTCCTTTTTGTACTCAGTGAATCTCACTTTGAGTGAATAGGTGTCACTTCAGTAAAGCCCTGCTTCTAACTAGCTGTCTGCTATTTTACATGAGTGAAAGAATTTCATGAATAGTAATTAATATGTGGCAAAAGTTAGTCATGCCTTTTAATTATTAAAAGAGATCACATTTTCTAACCTTATTTGATTAATAATATTGTTCATTGCCGTTTTAGAAGAGAAATGAGCTTTCTTGAGTTAATGTCTAAAAAAGCAATTTCAGTGAGGGCCAAAGGATGCTAATTAGTCTTCTTGGTATATGTATTAATCCCTATATTTTTCAAAACAGAAGTCTTTTTGGATAACTTGCTTATAAGTATACATCAAAATGTTATTACAATATTTCTGATACATTTGGGTCTGACCCAGTGAAGTCCCAGTGATGGTGGCTACAGGAGTGCTTGTGTGACCCTCTACCTTAATACCACACAGCTCAGCTCAGAGAAGGAAACTCCAATTGTTTTGAGGCAAAGTAAGGGAAAAGAACAAGAGTCTATGCCTATAATTCAGAGAATTCTCCTGGATATTACCTAAGACCACCAAGGCAGTATCTCTATGAGTCTGTAAGAGTCACAGCATTACTGAGTTTGAGGTGTCCCCTAATGCAAATAAAGCTGCAGTGGCCAAAACTTAGATTACAGCACTCAATTCCCTTTAAATGCTTGGAAAGTCTTCCCAAGAAGGATAGGTACTAACAAGCCAAGATGATAAAAACTACAATAAATACCTAATTCTTCAATTGCTCATGCATTCATGAACATCCATAAGCATCAAGACCATCCAGAAAAACATGATCTTACCCAACTCATTAAATCAGGCACCAACTGTCAATCCTGGATTGACAGATGTAGGTGACCTTTCAGACAGAGAATTCAAACTAGCTGATATGAGGAAGCTCAAAAAAGTTTAAGATAACACAGAAAAGAAACTTAGAATCCTGTGAGATAAAATTAACAAAGAGATTGAAATATTTAAAAGAATCTAGTAAAAATTTCATAGCCCAAAACTTGAGTTGACATACTGACGAATGCATCAGTCTCAGCAGCAGAATGGATCAAGCAGAAGAAAGTAGTGAGCCCAAAGGCAGGATCTTTGAAAAAACATAGAGGAAATAAAAAAGAATAAAGCACATTTACAACATCTAGAAAACTGACTTAATGTGTCAACTCTAAGAAGTACTGGTCTGGTTAAAAAGAGAAAGAGAGACTGAAATAGAAAGTTTATTCCAAGGAATAATAACAGATAACTTTGCAAACCTAGAGAAAGATATCAATATTCAAGTACAATAAGATTAATTTGAGTATCAAGTAGGTTTAACCCAAATAAGACTACTTCAAGGCATTTAATAATCAAATTGCCAATGGTTAGGGATAAAGAAAAGATCCTAGAAGCATCAAGAAAAAAGAAACAAGTGACATACCAAGAAGGTCCAATATGTCTGGCCTCGGACTACTCAGAAGAAATCTCATAGGCAAGGAAAGAGTGGCATGACATATTTAAGATGCTAAAGAGAGGAAAAACAAGAACAAACAAACCTTCATTCTAGAACCATATACCCAGTGAAAATATCCTTCAAACATAAAAGAGAAATAAGCCCTTTCCCAGACAAACAAAAAGCTGAGGGATTTCATCATCACAAGATCTGTCCTACAAGAAATGCCACAGGGAGTTCTTGAATCTAAAAGAAAATGATGTTAATAAACAGTAAGAAATCATCTGAGTATGCAAAATTCATTAGTAATAGTAAGTACACAGGCTATTATAATGCTGTAATTGTGTTGTGTAAATTACTAATATATTGAATAAAATGACTAAATGATGAACTTATCAAAACAATAGCTACTTTTTAAGACATAGTACAGTAATATATAAATAGAAACAACAAAGCATTAAAAAGCAGGGGGAAGAATTTAAAGTTTTGAGGTGTGTGGTGTTTTTTTTTGTTTTGTTTTGTTTTTTAGTTTTCTTTGCTTCTTTGTTTGTTATTTGTTTTTGCAATCAGTGAGAAGTTGTCCTCAGTTTAAAATGATGGGTTACAGAACGTTATTTTCGAGCCTAATATGAATTGATAATCTAAAATTAAAAACATCTAAAATGAATACACAGAAAATAAAAAAGCAAGAAATTAAAACATGCTACCAGAGAAAAATCACCTCACAAAAGAAAGACAGAGGAAGAAAGTAAGGAAAGTAGGAAGAAAGGCAAAAGGAAGGAACAAGGAAGGAAGGAACAAGGAAGGAAGAAAGGAAGGAAGGAAGGAAGGAAGGAAGGAAGGAAGACAAGACCACAATATAGCCAGGAAACAAATAATAAAATGACATTAGTAAGTCCTTACTTCTCAATAATTTCATTGGCTATAAAAGGACTAAAATCTCCAGTCAGAAGACATAGAGTGGCTGACTGGATAAAACATGCAAGACTCAATAGTTTATTGTCTACAAGAAGCACACTTCACTTATAAAGATATATATAGACTGAAAATAAAGGGATGAAAAAAGATATTCCATGCAAATGAAAACAAAAAAGAACAAGAGTAACCATACTCATATTAGACAAAATAGATTTCAAGACCCTACTATAAATAGAGACAAAGAAAGTCACTATGTAATGTCAAAGGGGTCAATTCAGCAAGAGGGTATAACAATTGTAACTATATATGCACCCAGCACTGGAGCTCCTGTATATAGAAAGCAAATATTATGAGAAATATGCAGGTAGATGGACTCCAGTACAGTAATAGCTGAAGACTTCAACGCCCCACTTTCAGCAGTGGACAGATCATTCAGACAGAAAATAAACAATGAAATATTGGATTTAATGTGCCCTATAGACCAAAGAACCTAATAGATATTTTAAAAATATTTGATCCAATGACTACAGATGATTCTTCCCTTCAGCACATGACTCATTCTCAAAGACTATATGTTACATCAAAAAGAAATCTTAAGAATTCATAAAAATGAATTTATGTTAAGTATCTTCTCTGACCACAATGGAATAAAACTAGATATCATTAACAAGAGGAACTTTAGAACCTATAAAAGCAAATGGAAGTTAAATAATATGCTTCTGAATGACTCAGGCTTTCAATAAAAAAATTAAAAAAAAAATTTAAAAATTTCTAGAAAAAAATGAAAATGAAAATACCAACATACCAAAATCTCTGGGTTAAAGCAAAAGCAATACTAAAAGGGAAGTTTATAGCAAAAAGAACCTATATCAAAGATGCAGAAAAACTTTAAATAAACATCCTAATTATGCAGAAATAGAATGGCAAGAGCAAACCAAATACTAAATTTGTAACAAAAAAATTAGCAAAATCGGAGCAGAAATAAAAATTTGTGTTTTGAAGAGATAAATGACAGACAAACATTTACTCAGACTAAGTTGGGAGAAAATATTTTCCAACTATCCATCTGTCAAGGAATTATTAACCAGAATATGTAAGGTAGTCAAACAACTCAATAGGAAAAAAAATCTAATAATCCTAGTAAAATACTGACAAAAGATCTGAACATATATTTTTCAAAAGAAAATGTACAGACAACAAACAGGTATATTAAAAAGTGCTAGACATCATTTATTATCAGAGAAATGCAAATCAAAACTAAAATCAAATCAGTAATTTCACAATGTGGTTTTGAACCATTCTCCAGGGAAGCAGACTGATGTAGTATTTGAAATTTTTATAGAAATAAAGATTACTTTGAGTACACGCCATTAGGAATTAAATCTTATCTTCTCTTTTTGCATCACCGTCAGCACAATTTTTGCAAAGAAAAATGTTTGAAAAATACTTATCAACTGAGTAAATGGTAATAGTAATTGCTCATACACCATAATAGACTTGAAGCAAGGGGGACAGAGTGGTACATTCTTCACTATATAGATAATCCAAGTGTCACTTTCATTTTTCTTGAGGTTATTGATCTTATTAATCGAGAAGCATTTATATATAATTAACCTAAATTTTAAAGCTGTTTGACATTGTCTTTATGAAGAATTGATTATGCACCAATTGGTGCATAACCAATTGATTATGCACCTTGCAAAACTCCAGTAACATCCTCCAAAATATCAGTAAACAATATGGTACTTTTTAATCACACAGATCAGGGAATCAAGGAATTGAAAGAGGAATGACTCCTCTCACTATTATCCCTATTGATGCACTTGCAAAATTTTACCTCCTTGCTGAGCAACTTTGGGCTTTGCATTTTTAAGGGATGAATGCTTTTAGCAGGGGAAACATCAATGGATTCACTAAACTGAAGTTTGAGACCGCCACTGGGCTACTGTGGATTCTTTATGCCAGTAAATAAGAAAGCAGAAAAGAGGGTTACTTTATTGGTGGTAGTGATTGATTTTGATTTTCATAGAATTTGTTTTTTCTGTACAACAATTATAAGAAGAAATATAGCTGTAATGCAAAATGTCCCCTAGGCTGTTTCTTAGTACTTTAGTGGGCATAATTAATGTAAAGGGAGAATTACAGTTACTCAATTCAGGCAGGTATCATGATGATCCATATATTTCAGGAAGGAAGACATGGGCCACTTTCCATCAAGCAAGTAACAAAGTCCATGAGGAAAGCAAAAGAATATGGAAAGACAGTGGAAGGAGACAGCTATAAACTAATTGTATCAAAGGATTGTAAGAACTATGATTGTCTCTCACAATCTGATCTGGATCTATTTGTGTATATATTAACCAATGTTTTTATCTTCCCCTTTTTTGGTTCCCCTACCATATAACATATAATATGTTAATAACAGTTAGGTCTCAAAATTAAAGTTGCATAATGTCAAAGTATGTCTCAGCCAGATAAAGAATGAATATCATCCAACACCAAATAAAAGGATGTTTTATCATTTTGGGTAAAGACAGTTTACATATTTTCAATTATACAAGGGAACACTGTATAAGAAAGCAGAGTATGCTTTAATTTTCTTTTAAAAATGAACAAATAATAAACTGTGTATATATACATATCTGTATATATGTATACATATCTATATTTGTGTGTATGTATATGTGTGTGTGTGTGATACAATGTGATGCTTTGGCTCTTGTACATAATAGAAAGATTCAGACAAGACAAGCCAATCAACATAATCATTATTCCATCAACTCACCATTTTTATGTGGTGATAATGTCGAAAATCCTGTCCTTTAGCAATTTCAAAATACACAACACACTATTAATTATGGTCATCATGCAGTGCAATAGGATCACTAAAGTGTATTTCTGTAGTCTAACTAATCTTTGTTCCCTTCCATCAGCATTTTTCCCTTCCCCATCCCTCCTGTTTTTCAGCTAGTATAAAAACAGACACATTGACCTATGGAACAGGATAGAAAGCCCAGAAATAAACCCTAGTATTTATGGTCAATTGATTTTTGACAAAGGGGCCAAGAACCCACCATGGGGAAAGGATAGTCTCTTTAATAAATGGTGCTGGGAAAACTAGATATCCATATGCAGAAGAATGAAGTTAGACTCTTATCTCACACCATATACAAAATTCAACTCAAAATGGATAAAAGACTTAAATGTAAGATCTAAAACTATAAATCTACTAGAAGAAAACATTTGGGAAAAACTACATGTATGATATTGGAACATCAATATCATAGCAATAGCAAACTATACATCTGCTTACTTACCCATTTCTCCCTTGTATCAGCTAACAAAAGCAATAACAGACACACAAGATTTCATCAAACTATAAAACTTCTGCACAGCAAAGGAAATAATTAACAGAATGAAGAGACAACCTATAAATTGGAAGAAAATATTTAAAAAGGGCTAACATACAAAATAAATAAGGAGCTTACATAACTCAATAGCAAGAAAAGAAATAACTGGATCAAAAAAATAAGCAAAGAATCTGAAAAGATATTTTTCAAGAGGTACAAATGATCAACAAATACATTTTAAAAAATGCTCAACATCCCTAATCATCAGTGGAATGTACACCACCACCACAATGAAATATCAACTCACACCTGTTAGAATAGCTATTTTAAAAAAGACAAAAGATAATGTGTTGGCAAAAGAGTATGAAGAAAAGGTAAAAATTGTACATTGTGGAAATGTAAATTGGTGTAGCTGTTTTGGAAAATAGCATTTCCTAAAAAGAAAAAAAGTTAGAATTATCATCATATGATCCAGCAACTGCATTTCTGGGTATGTATTCAAAGGAATTAAAAACTACATGTTGATGAGATGTGTTTGCTCCCATGTTCATTTCAACATTATTCACAACAGCCAAGATATGGAAGAAATCTAAGTGTCCATTAGTGGATAAATGGATAAAGAAAACATGATAAGTGGATAAAAATAGATAAATGGATGAAGGAAATGTGCTATATATGCACACACACAATTGAATACTACATACAGTCTTAAACAAAAACTAAATCTTGTCATTATGACAACATGGATGAACGTGGCATACATTTTACTAAGTGAAATAAGGTAGACACAGAAAGACAAATGCTATATGATCTCACTTTTGTAAGGGATCTTTAAAAAAGTTGATCTAAATAGAAAGAGTGTAGATATGTGGCTAGTGGATGTTATTGTCTTTATGAATGTTCAGTATTAATACAAGAAATATATATGGATTCGGTTTGACAAAAGATGGACTGTGGTAGATTTGTATTGTGTTAACTAAACTGAGGTGGAACTCTGCTTCCTAGAATTCATTTTTCCACATTGTTCACTGTTGGTATGGGCCACAGGAGACATGGCTCACAAGATGAGGAAGGCAGAGGAATGGCGGCAGCCATATTCTTATTACATGTCAGGAGGCAGTACAAGACTCCAGGAGTTGTTGAAGCTCATACAGTATGGTAATTATCTTGTTCCTTTTGGTGTGGGATAGCAGCCTCTCCTGCAGCAACTTCAGATCACGGCAGATTTTCTCCATTCAGTTCTGAAATTTTTGGCTGAGGTTTCTGTTCATCTACTTGATGAAGGGTATCATTATTTCCTCTTAAACACTGCCATTTTCAAAGTTGGAAGATTGGAGGTGGTAAAACACGTTGTAATTTGTCTTCATAGATGTCAGTCCATCTTTTGATTTCTTGCCCTCTTTCGTAGGTTCCAACTGGTTCTTGTCTGCTTCACTTCACATCCACCTTACCTTTCTGACTAACTGCCTTGCTAACTTCAGAATCTAATACCAGATACAGTAGTAAAAGCCTCACATAAACTGTTTAAACAGATCCTACAATCACGCAAACCCAAGTCCCCATAACAATCATTTTGTCATATGGATGTGTATATATTTGAGTCAGTGCATGTACCCTAGTAACTCTGCTTTTCCAAATAAATTCTGGCTGATATGGATTGCTATCTTATTGAAGGTGACAAGGGAACACTTTGCTGATATCATGAAATCTGAGTATAGTAAATGAATGCATAATGAATGCAAAGGATTTGATGTAGATGTGTGCTTAGCGTTTTGGAAGTGCAAGGAAGCTAAAGTGCCTGTCGCAGAGTAGATCAAGGAGCAGTCGATAAGGTCAAAATGTATCCAGAGAAAATTTCATGTATTTACTTTTTGTATGTGCTCGGTAGTTTGATTTCACCCCGAGTGAAACTGGAAGTCATTGAAGGATGCTGAGCCAAAAAAATGACATTATCAGATACATTTAAAAAGACTGCATGAAGAAGACTTTCACTTCTTTTTTTTTTTTATTTTTTTATTTTTTATTTTTTTTTCTTTTCTTTTCTTTTATTTTTTTTTTTATTTTATTTTTTTTATTTTTTTATATTTATTTATTGCATTTTAGGTTTTGGGGTACATGTGAAAAACATGCAAGGTTGTTGCATAGGTGCATACGTGGCAGTGTGATTTGCTGCCTTCCTCCCCTTCACCCATATCTGGCATTTCTCCCCATGCTATCCCTCCCCAACTCCCCACCCCCCCGGTGTCCCCCCCCCACTCCCCCACAACAGACCCCCATGTATAGTGCTCCCCTCCCTGTGTCCATGTGTCCTCCTTGTTCAACACCCGCCTATGAGTGAGAACATGTGGTGTTTGATTTTGTGTTCTTGTGTCAGTTTGCTGAGAATGATGGTTTCCAGGTTCATCCATGTCCCTACAAAGGACGCGAACTCCTCGTTTTTAATGGCTGCATAATATTCCATGGTGTATATGTGCCACATTTTTTCTGTCCAGTCTATCATCGATGGGCATTTGGGTTGGTTCCAGGTCTTTGCTATTGTAAACTGTGCTGCTATGAACATTCGTGTGCATGTGTCCTTATAGTAGAACAATTTATAATCCTTTGGATATATGCCCAGTAATGGGATTGCTGGGTCAAATGGAATTTCTATTTCTAGGTCCTTGAGGAATCGCCACACTGTTTTCCACAATGGTTGAACTAATTTACACTCCCACCAACAGTGTAAAAGTGTTCCTATTTCTCCACATCCTCTCCAGCATCTGTTGTCTCCAGATTTTTTAATGATTGCCATTCTAACTGGTGTGAGATGGTATCTCAATGTAGTTTTGATTTGCATTTCTCTAATGGCCAGTGATGATGAGCATTTTTTCATATGCTTGTTGGCCTCATGTATGTCTTCTTTTGTAAAGTATCTGTTCATATCCTTCGCCCACTTTTGAATGGGCTTGTTTGTTTTTTTCTTGTAAATCTTTTTTAGCTCGTGGTAAATTCTGGATATCAGCCCTTTGTCAGATGGGTAGGCTGCAAAAATTTTTTCCCATTCTGTTGGTTGCCGATTCACTCTATTGACTGTTTCTTTTGCTGTGCAGAAGCTGTGGAGTTTGATTAGGTCCCATTTGTCTATTTTGGCTTTTGTTGCCAATGCTTTTGGTGTTTTGGTCATGAAGTCCTTGCCTACGCCTATGTTCTGAATGGTTTTGCCTAGGTTTCCTTCTAGTGATTTTATGGTGTTAGGTCTTATGTTTAAGTCTTTAATCCATCTGGAGTCAATTTTAGTGTAAGGTGTCAGGAAGGGGTCGAGTTTCTGCTTTCTGCATATGGCTAGCCAGTTTTCCCAACACCACTTATTGAACAGGGAATCCTTTCCCCATTGCTTGTTTTTATCAGGTTTGTCAAAGATCGGGTGGTTGTAGATATGTTGTGTTGCCTCCGACGCCTCTGTTCTGTTCCATTGGTCTATATCTCTGTTTTGGTACCAGTACCATGCTGTTTTGATTACTGTAGCCTTGTAGTAGAGTTTGATGTCTGGTAGTGTGATGCCTCCTGCTTTGTTCTTTTTGCTTAGAATTGACTTGGCTATGCGGGCTCTCTTTTGGTTCCATATGAAGTTTAAGGTGGTTTTTTCCAGTTCTGTGAAGAAGGTCATTGGTAGCTTGATGGGGATAGCGTTGAATCTGTATATTACTTTGGGCAGTATGGCCATTTTCACGATATTAATTCTTCCTAACCATGAACATGGAATGTTTCTCCATCTGTTTGTGTCCTCTCTTATTTCGTTGAGCAGTGATTTGTAGTTCTCCTTGAAGAGGTCCTTTACGTTCCTTGTTAGTTGTATTCCTAGGTATTTTATTCTCTTTGTAGCAATTGTGAATGGCAGTTCGTTCTTGATTTGGCTCTCTTTAAGTCTGTTATTGGTGTATAGGAATGCTTGTGATTTTTGCACATTGATTTTGTATCCTGAGACTTTGCTGAAGTTGCTTATCAGTTTCAGGAGCTTTTGGGCTGAGATGAGGGGGTCTTCTAGATATACAATCATGTCGTCTGCAAATAGAGACAATTTGACTTCCTCCTTTCCTAATTGAATACCCTTTATTTCTTTTTCTTGCCTGATTGCTCTGGCTAGAACTTCCAGTACTATATTGAATAGGAGTGGTGAGAGAGGGCATCCTTGTCTAGTGCCAGATTTCAAAGGGAATGCTTCCAGTTTTTGCCCGTTCAGTATGATATTGGCTGTCGGTTTGTCATAAATAGCTTTTATTATTTTGAGATACGTTCCATCGATACCTAGTTTATTGAGGGTTTTTAGCATAAAGGGCTGTTGAATTTTGTCGAAGGCCTTCTCTGCATCGATTGAGATAATCATGTGGTTTTTGTCTTTGGTTCTGTTTATGTGGTGAATTACATTTATAGACTTGCGTATATTGAACCAGCCTTGCATCCCCGGGATGAATCCTACTTGATCATGGTGGATAAGCTTTTTGATGTGCTGTTGCAATCGGCTTGCCAGTATTTTATTGAAGATTTTTGCATCTATGTTCATCATGGATATTGGCCTGTAGTTTTCTTTTCTTGTTGAGTCTCTGCCAGGTTTTGGTATCAGGATGATGTTGGTCTCATAAAATGATTTGGGAAGGATTCCCTCTTTTTGGATTATTTGGAATAGTTTCAGTATGAATGGTATCAGTTCCTCTTTGTATGTCTGGTAGAATTCGGCTGTGAACCCATCTGGACCTGGGCTCTTATTGGGTGGTAGGCTCTTAATTGCTGCCTCGACTTCAGACCTTGTTATTGGTCTATTCAGGGTTTCGACTTCTTCCTGGTTTAGGCTTGGGAGGAGGCAGCTGTCCAGGAATTTATCCATTTCCTCCAGGTTTTCTAATTTATGTGCATAGAGTTGTTTGTAATAATCTCTGATGATGGTTTGAATTTCTGTGGAATCTGTGGTGATATCCCCTTTGTCATTTTTTATTGCATCTATTTGATTATTCTCTCTTTTCTTTTTTATTAGTCTGGCTAGTGGTCTGTCTATTTTGTTGATCTTTTCAAAAAACCAGCTCCTGGATTTATTGATTTTTTGAAGGGTTTTTCGTGTCTCTATCTCCTTCAATTCTGCTTTGATCTTAGTTATTTCTTGTCTTCTGCTAGGTTTTGAGTTTTTTTTATCTTGCTCCTCTAGCTCTTTCAATTTTGACGATAGGGTGTCAATTTTAGATCTCTCCTTTCTTCTCATGTGGGCACTTATTGCTATATATTTTCCTCTAGAGACTGCTTTAAATGTGTCCCAGAGATTCTGGTATGTGGTGTCTTCATTCTCGTTGGTTTCGAAGAAGGTCTTTATTTCTGCCTTCATTTCATTGTTTATCCAGTCAACATTCAGGAGAAAGTTGTTCATTTTCCATGAGGCTGTGCAGTTCTGGGTTGGTTTCTGAATTCTGAGTTCTAACTTGATTGCACTGTGGTCTGAGAGACTGTTTGTTATGGTTTCCGTTCTTTTGCATTTGCTGAGGAGTGATTTACTTCCAATTATGTGGTCAATTTTAGAGTAGGTGTGATGTGGTGCTGAGAAGAATGTATATTCTGTGGATTTGGGGTGGAGAGTTCTGTAAATGTCTATTAGGTTTGCTTGTTCCAGGTCTGAGTTCAAGTCCTGGATATCCTTGTTAATTTTCTGTCTCGTTGATCTGTCTAATATTGACAATGGTGTGTTGAAGTCTCCCACTATTATTGTGTGGGAGTCTAAGTCTCTTTGTAAGTCTTTAAGAACTTGCCTTATGTATCTGGGTGCTCCTGTATTAGGTGCATATATATTTAGGATCGTTAGCTCTTCTTGTTGCATTGATCCTTTTACCATTATGTAATGTCCTTCTTTGTCTCTTTTGATCTTTGTTGCTTTAAAGTCTATTTTATCAGAGATGAGAATTGCAACTCCTGCTTTTTTTTGCTCTCCATTTGCTTGGTAAATCTTCCTCCATCCCTTTATTTTGAGCCTTTGTGTATCCTTGCATGCGAGATGGGTTTCCTGGATACAGCACACTGATGGGTTTTGGCTTTTTATCCAATTTGCCAGTCTGTGTCTTTTGATTGGGGCATTTAGTCCGTTTACATTTAGGGTTAATATTGTTATGTGTGAATTCGATCCTGTCATTTTGGTGCTAGGTGGCTGTTTTGCCCTTTGGTTGATGCAGATTCTTCATTGTGTTGATGCTCTTTACCTTTTCGTGTGTTTTTGGAGTGGCTGGTACTGGTTGTTCTTTTCTATGTGTAGTGCCTCCTTCAGGAGCTCTTGTAGAGCTGGTCTGGTGGTGATGAACTCTCTGAGTTCTTGCTTGTTCACAAAGGATTTTATTTTTCCTTCACTTATGAAGCTTAGTTTGGCTGGATACGAAATTCTGGGTTGAAAGTTCTTTTCCTTAAGGATGTTGAATATCGGCCCCCACTCTCTTCTGGCCTGTAGGGTTTCTGCTGAGAGATCTGCAGTGAGTCTGATGGGCTTCCCTTTGTGGGTAACCCAACCTTTCTCTCTGGCTGCCCTTAGCATTTTCTCCTTCATTTCAACCCTGGTGAATTTGATGATTATGTGTCTTGGGGTTGCTCTTCTAGAGGAGTATCTTTGTGGTGTTCTCTGTATTTCCTGGACTTGAATCTTGGCCTGCCTTGTTAGGTTGGGGAAGTTTTCCTGGATAATATCCTGAAGAGTATTTTCCAGCTTGGATGCATTCTCTTCGTCACATTCAGGTACACCTATCAAACGTAGATTAGGTCTTTTCACATAGTCCCATATTCCTTGTTGACTTTGTTCATTCCTTTTTACCCTGTTTTCTCTAATCTTGCCTTCTCGTTTTATTTCATTGAGTTGATCTTCGACCTCTGATATCCTTTCTTCTGCTTGGTCAATTCGGCTGTTGAAACTTGTGCATGCTTCACGAAGTTCTCGTGTTGTGTTTTTCAGCTCCATCAATTCGCTCATATTCCTCTCTAAGTTGTCCATTCTTGTTAGCATTTCGTCAAGTCTTTTTTCAAGGTTCTTAGTTTCTTTGCATTGGGTTAGAACATGTTCTTTTAGCTCACGGAAGTTTCTTATTATCCACTTTCTGAAAGCTGATTCTGTCATTTCATCACACTCATTCTCCATCCAGTCTTGTTCCCTTGCTGGTGAGGAGTTGTGATCCCTTGTAGGAGGAGAAGTGTTCTGGTTTTGGGTGTTTTCATCCTTTTTGCGCTGGTTTCTTCCCATCTTTGTGGATTTATCCACCTGTTGACTTTGTAGTTGTTGTCTTTCTGATTTTGGTAATTTTAAGTCTGCTGTGGCAGAACTCATAAACCCCCTGCTCTTCCCCCCAGGTGTTCTGTCCCAGGGAGTTACGGTTTTATGATGTTCCCCTGTGCGGTTGCTGTTTTCCCTGCCCACAAGGTGGCAGCCTAGTCACACTCAGGTTGCAGAGGCTTCGCTGAGCTGCTGTGGGCTCCACCCAGCTTCCATGTGAACTTCTGGGTGTAGTTAGAACTGCTTCCGCGATGTTGGCCCACCCCTGTAGTGACGGAGTCTCTGTAGTGGCGGACTGCCTTGTTAGATTGCCCTGGGAACAGCAGGGTGCCTATGGAGAACGCCCCTCCTCCACAGAGCTGAACCGTCCCGGTTTCAGTTGTGTTTCAGGTCTTCTTGCTGGGTAAGAGGGGACACCGTCTCATCTGATCTGCCTCCGGAGCCGCTGCGTTGGCTAAAGCCACGGCTCTGAGATTCGTGGCGCTGGCCTGGCTCCCAGTTTCAGCTCCCCTTTCTGGCTTATAGGGGACTCAGACTCTCTCACTTTGTACAGTGAGCCGTTGCCTCAGGGTGCCGGCCCAGCGGCTGCGCCGTTCAAGCCAGCGGCGCCAGTGGCGCTGGCGACCCGTGTGGCTTCTCTGCGTGTGAATCTCCTGGTCTGTGGGCAGTAAAAATCAGTCTGGAAATACGGCGTCCACTCACCCTCTGTGCTTTCTCTCGGAGCTGCATTCCCGAGTTCCTCCTAAGCGGCCATCTTGGATCTCTCTCGACTGTGTACTTCGACTTTCACTTCTTAAGATAGAAATCCTTCCAGCAGACAAGACTTCTATCATGAACAGCTAGAAAAAATATTCTAAAAACAACAACAAACTATGATCTTAGAGAGGAAAAAAAAAGACTTCATAGATTCAAAATGACCTTCTGCCATTTTTTTTAATTTATTTTATTTATTTTTTTTTGAGACGGAGTTTTGCTCTTGTTACCCAGGCTGGAGTGCAATGGCGCCATCTCGGCTCACTGCAACCTCCGCCTCCTGGGTTCAGGCAATTCTCCTGCCTCAGCCTCCTGAGTAGCTGGGATTACAGGCACACGCCACCATGCCCAGCTAATTTTTTGTATTTTTTTTTTCTTTTTTTAGTAGAGACGGGGTTTCACTATGTTGACCAGGATGGTCTCGATCTCTTGACCTCGTGATCCACCCGCCTCGGCCTCCCAAAGTGTCTGCCATTTTCACTGAAGATATTTGACAGTCACTTTAGCTGCAGGGCATGAAAACAAAATGCAAGACACCACCAAAAAGTAGAACAGAAACATGACTGTCTTAGGATAATGAAGTAGGCCCTGCACCTCACCCTAGAAAGAAGGGTCTCCTATTAAACACTGCAAGCTCTCTGATGGAATTTCTAGAAGTAGGTGAATCAGTTGGAAACAAACTTTACAAAGTTCTTACTAAACGATGAGGTGAACCATTCCTGCCAAAACATAAAATCATCTAGATTCTCAAAAATTTTCATACACAATGCTCAGGGTTTAATCAAGAATTGTGGTGGGCACAGTGGCTCACGCCTGTAATCCCAGCACTTTGGGAGGCCAGGCAGGCCGATTAACTGAGGTTAAGAGTTCAAGACCAGCCTGGCCAACTTGGTGAAATCCCACCTCTACTAAATAATACAAAATTTAGTTGGGTGTGGTGGTGCACACATGTAATCCCAGCTACTTGGGACGATGAGGCAGGAGAATCGCTTGAACCTGGGAGGCGGAGGTTGCAGTGAGCTGAGATCGTGTCAGAGCAAGACTCTGTCTCAAAATTAAGTAAATAACAAACAATTGCAAGGCATATCTAGAAATAGAAACCAAGAAATAAAAGCAGACAAAACAGATTCATAGAGGACCCAGTTATTAGACTTATAGTGTATGGGTTTAAAAATAATAGTGATTTTTATGTTCAAGAAAATACATTACAAATGGAATAATAGCACAATTTAAAATTATTATTTTTTTAAAAATTAAACTTTTACAACAGAAAAAATTAAGATCCTGATGAAGGACTTACCAGAAAATTAAGCATAGGAAGAGAGGATTACTCAACATGATTACAAGACAAGTTAAAATGTCCAGGTGGAAGACTCAAGAATTAAGAATATAGAAAACTGAAACGAGTATAAAAGACCTTTACAGACATGATGAAAACTTCTAACATTTGCATATTTTGGAGTCACAAATTATGGAGCAGAAGTGGTGTTTGAAAGATAAGGGCTCTGGGAGAATTTTTCCTTAACTGATTCAACCATCAAGCCACAGGTTGAAAGAATCTCTCTCACAGTCATGTGTAGGATCGATTATGACAGCAAGGAGACCAGTTACTGCCCATTGCAAAGTTTCAGGTAAAAAATTCTGTGACTAGGTCAGTTGTAATGGTGTGGAGGTAATGAAAAGCAGATTGATTCCAGGTATATTTCAAAGCAGACCAGGAAGGTTTTGCTGATAGATTAGGGTATTAGGTATAGAGAAAAGGAAGACATCAGCTTGAGCAGCTGAAAAAATTGAATTGCCTTCACTGAGATGGGGACAGTTACAGGATGATCAAACAGAGGTTGGGAAGAATTTGCTACAAAATAAGTCACAGATAAACGGTAGGAACTCTATTAAGAAGAGGCAGCGTTGTTCAAAATCACTAGCCACACAATATGATATACAATAGTTTCAATCATTTTAAGCACCTGTGGTCATAAAATAATTAGGTAGATATAGAGTTCAATATCTTTCTAAGGTAATGAATTAAAGAAGAGCTAACTGAAAAAAAAATCACAATCTGGAAATCTATAAGTAAGTTCTGAATTGTGTTTGTTCTTATTAAAAAGTCATTAATTTTTTTCTCACTCTTAGCTGGTTATAGCATTTATCTGCTAAAAACTTATCTGGTAATAGAATATGGATTGAATATTATTTACCCTACAAAGATGATGATACTATTTTCTTCAGATAGTTAGAAAAGTCTGTTACTTACCTAATTGACATTTCTTGGTTTTGAATGTGTTTTTTACTTTATTCTTTTTATAGTTAATATGATGTTATTTTATTAAAATGTTCCCATGTATGATACAATTTATTTCTTTTGCTTTAAGTTGGAATAATCTTTATGGTGCTTTTGTTTCTTATATGATTTTAATGTTTAATTGTGATCTCATTTTCTGTCTGTGTGTTTGTGTGTTTGTGTGTGTGTGTGTGTGCTTGTATGTGTTTTAATTAGAAGGAATAATGTGAGCCTAAATTTGACAAAGAGTTAAAAGAGTTGCCTTGCAATCACAGGATTAAAAGAAAAACTGATGAGTATGTTTTCAAAAGGAGAAGAATTAAATATATAACTTTTCATGGTCCTGAAGAATTGATTCTGTAATTCTGTCCTAAACTTTTGCCATTATATCTTTCCACCTGTGACCCAAATCCCAGGGGCCACATGTTCACTCACAAGCCAGAGGAGTATAAAGTCTTAATTGATTTCCAGCAAGACTACATGAGACTAGAGAGGGGGAATACAGTAGCAAAACAACCAAACAAAAGGGAACTTCATCTTACTTATTATACATTGTTTAATAATAAACATAGTTTAAGAAACAATGGCAAAGGAAAGAAAAATAATACTTACCTGTTTACCTCCTTTTAATTCATATTAGGCAAGAGGACAATTAATATACCTTAAAGTATGTAAGCTAGGCAGACAGAACAACTTTGCCTCTTATACTTCAAGACAATGTAATACTTGAGGAATCCAACCAGAGGCGATGAGGATCTGAATAATAAAAAATTAATCACTGAAATATGACAAATATCAAAAGTTGCACTAAGTATAAGGTTGAAGAAAGCATAATTGGGGAATGATGTACAATTTGATACGGTGCCTGAGAAATAGAAAACTAGAAAAGCTGATTGAGAAACAGGAAATGATTTAAGTTGTCTGAGGTATCAAACCTAGAGGATAACAAGGTTGGAGGAACAACTACTTAGGGCGTAGAACTGAAAAGAAAAAAATTTTGTCATCATTTGTGTGTGCATGTGTTTCTTTAAAAGGGAAAGAGACAGGGAAAGACAGATAGAAAGCAGTAAATGTGTTTATAGGTTTTGATGATGAGGGATGAGTGGGTGCATTGGCAAAAAATGAATATTTAGATTTCGATGTATTAATATTGACAGTTTTCTGTAATGTCCATGAGAAATTTAATAGTCACTTCAGAATAAAAGTTTATGACTATTGTCTAATACTGTTCCCACTGGCCACATGTGGCCACTTAAATTTAAAATTTTGTTTCTTAATTGCAGTAATCACATTGTACGTGCTCAAAAGTCACATCTAGTTAGTGGATACTCTGAACAGTGTGGATAGAAACCATTACCAACATTAGAGAATGTCCTATTGACTGGAGCTACTGTAGAATTAAGGATGGGTTCAAAAGAAGAGATTTAGAATAGCTTATCATTGGCGGAGTTGCACTTGGAATGTTGAAAAACGAACAATCTGAGAGTATTTTCAAACAAGAGAGCCAATGAAAAATGTTATTGAATTTCATGTGAGAGATGAGAAAAAGTGCTTTGTAAAAATTCTAAAAAGCTATATATACGTAAAAGGTATATATATAAATTATTACTATCATTTATGCTTAAAGGAAGTTAGAGGCAGAAGAGTCAAGAAGACGGAGAAAAAAAATCTACTTTTATCAACTTAAATCTATTTAAAGACAGACATAAGATGACACAAGATCCAATATAATTAAATTATATTTTTAGAGGTCTAATTTTTTAAAAGTTTTAACTTGTACTTTTATTAAGAAAATTCAGAATGGACTCTAAACTCTTGATTGAAAAAAAATTATGAACTTTAACACAGAAAAAGGTCCTGCTTGTGCTTTTATAGTCCTTATTTTGCATTTTTTTTTAGTATCAATAAAGATTTGAGCAACATATTCTCTAGATTTTGGTAATCTATAAAGTAAGGAATTGTCTCAGAGATTACAATGAGTACAATAAGGCAGCCAAGTTGCTTTTCATTTTTTCAGTGAGCTACTTCTTAGATTCTGCAACTAGTTTTCATACTGGGTTCATGTTAAAAACCTAGTACAGATTACATAATCTAAGTCAAAGACTAAAATTTTCATATTTTGCTAATAACTTTTGCTTTTTTAAAGCATGTAAATATGACCCAAGTTGTTTGTGAGGTTGAATGTGTTTGTGTGTTGTTTTAGTTAGGAAATAAATTTGCATTCAAAAATACCTTTAAATGAATATTCAAAAATTGAGAATTATAAAGAATATTCTTATTTATGATGTCAAGATAAGCAACAGATATATTCTCAATGGTGTTTTGTTTTTCCTTCTCTGATTATCAATGTTAAACATATGCAATGGTTTCTACTTTATTTTTTCTTTTTTGGTTGTCAAATTGTCATATTTAAATCTCTTTTTGCATTAAATTTTTCTTTTTTAAAAAAGTTATTTTATTTATATTTTTAAGGGATGAGGTCTTGCTACGTTGCCTGGATTTGAGTACAGTTGCTATCCGCAAGCACAATCCCACTGCTCATCAGTACGAGAGTTTTGTTCTGCTCCATTTCCAGCCCGGACCATTTCACGCCTCCTGAGACAAACTGGTGGTCCTCCAGCTTCCCACGAGGTCACCATATTGATGCTGAATTTAGTGTGGACATCTGATCAACATAGTGCTCCATAGCCCAGAACTCCTGGGACGATAGTCATGTTCCATTTCATCTGCCAAATTCTTCTTTGATGTTAGTTATTTTTATTTGATTCTAGTTTTGTTGTTGTTGCTGTTGTTGTTGAAGAGAATATATCCAGATCTCTCTAACCTCCTTCACCTCCCTACATAAATTCAATACCAAGTCTTCCCATTTGGTAGTTGAGGTTGCATAAATCCTGTGCTAAATGTAGTAGTTATTGCTGTAAGCCCCATCTACATATAAATTAACTGAAATGTTAATGCTCCATACACTGTTGTATTCTCTTAAGATAGGCTGTCTCAAAGTATAAATCCACGTTTTACATGTGACCTAATAATCCAGTTATCTTGGCTGCTCATTAGTGTTATTAGCTAAAATAAATAGAATATAAAATACTTTCCCACTATTCATTTTAATATAGAGTCAGAACTCTATTTTAAATGAACAAAACTTACATTTTATATAGTCTACATAAATGGAACAAAAATTAAAACATAAAACATCTTGATAATTTTGAAGGGATCTTGATATTTTCTCACTCTAACTCTGTTTTTTTTTCCCCCATTTTTTTTTTTTTTTTTGTATGTGTGTGGTTAAATGCATCCACAGTTGTTTTTGCTTGTTAGTGATAACTCATGTCTCTGGGATCCTAACCTTTAACTTCTGGCGTGAGAGAGATTTAGGCTTCTCTCTATGGTAACAATATTAGTTCCTGCTGCTGCTACAGATGTAAGACAGAGACCACAACCGTGTGTGCATTGAATTTCCCTGAATGACTTTTCCCAATTAAAGGAGACTTTCATGAACTCTTGACTGCTTCTCTTAAATTTAGTTTGTTGACTCTTGAAGCTAGGCTTAATATCATTTCTAATTTTGTTTCAATAATCAAGTTTCTTAATGCATCTCTACAATAATTTTTTAAAGCCAGTATTTGGTATAGCTGGTGCTTTTAAAAGTAAATCATGGCTCTACATACAGACATTAGCTTTTAAATTTATTTTAACTAAACTTATGTACTTCAGATGGTAATAATGTTAATTTCTACAATGTTCGATGTGCATAGTAGAGTGATAGGTATTACCACTGTAGGTACTTAGGAAATGAACATTCTTTGCCGGGATAAGAATAGGCACTTTTCCAAATCTTAGGTAAAAACTACTAAAGGATTTATATCTCTTTTAAAAACTGTTTAGGAAAATATTGCTTCCTAACCAATAAACATGGTATGCCTCATCCCCTTTCCCTAAATATCTTTATATACCTTTAACGAAAATAATTTAGATTTCTGGGTTTTCCAACTCACGATGGAGTACAATTTATTAACTAGGTAACTTTAAACAGTTCTTATCAGGAACATGGAGATAATAATAGGTACCCTGCAGAGCTGTAGTAGAGAAGATTTAAAAAAAAATTTCATAAGCCACCTAACAAAATCCTTGAGGATAATGCACAATAAATGTCATTTCCCTTCCCTTGCCACTAGCACTTCTACTTCAGGGAAGATATAAAATTGTGCATAAACGTAATAGGAAACATGAAAAGGTGACTTCCCCAAAGACCAGTACTCATGTCAACTCACTGACGTTTGAAATCATCTTTTGGTCATTTACAAGATTATAGGTTATGTGGAAGCAGATTTAGTGGCTTACTCTTTCTGTAGTCAGGAACCACTCCCTAGCACAAATCTTTGCACATATAAGAACAATAAAATGTATTCCCAGAAGTAATCAAACTCTCATGCTCAGAATACTTATGGATATTATTTTATATGTTTAAAGTTATAATAACCAACAAGGCATAGATAAACACATGAATTAAAGGTAACTCTTCCTCCAGAATTATTGTCTTACATTTCTATCCCTAACTCAGTTGTCTTCCTGACAGCCCCAGAAGCGTCCCCTGAGACACATCTACTTTACAAAAGCTTTAAAACTGGAAACATAAGTGTGGCACAGGTGCCTCTACCACTCCCCAATAGCATTCATTTACCTATACCTGGTGAGATTTCAAGCAACCACAAACAACGTTCATATTTGTCTCATATTCTGAAGGATCAAAAAGGGAATTGCTACACCTAAATGATTATTTCTCAGAGTTCTAGAAGCTATATGATTAAATAACAAAAAGGCATTATTATATACTTGTCTTAGTTTATTATTCATCCTGCTATAACAAAATATGTTAGATTGGGCAATTAATAAATGATAGAAATTTATTTCTCATACTTCTGCAGGATGGGAAGCCCAAGAGCAAGGTACAGGCAAGTTTGGTGTATGGTGAGGGCTTAGCCTCTGCTTCCAAGTTGACATCTTTTTGCTGCATCTACAGAGGGGACACCCACTGTATCGTCACGTCGCAGAGGGGTAGAAGGATAAAAAGGGCAAAAGAGGTCTAGCTCGTACTCACCAGCACATTTATAAGGTCACTAATCCCATCCATTTAGGTCTCTGCCTAATTATCTCCAAAAGGTTCACTTAATAGTGTTACATTGAAGACTAAGTATCAACATAAATTTTAGAAGGAATGCATACATTCAAATAATAGCAATACTAGAAGTCAACCTGCTCTGATGTCGAGCCCTCTATTTTTGCCCTAATTTTATCATTTGTAAGGTGAAGTGTTTGCCAACATGATTTAGTTTCATTGTAGTTATATTTTATGATTCCTTGACTGAATCTCTGAAACACATCTTCAGTCTGGCTGCTTGTTTAATTTGGAATACACGTGTTCACCCATATCAATGCATGTGTAAGGCATTGACCACGAACTGTGAACAACTGGAGCCATTTTGCTGTTAAATTTTAGCTTAGGCAAGATGTGGTGTCTCACGCCTGTAATCCTAGCACTTTGGGAGGCTGAGGTGGGCAGATCACCTGAGGGCAGGAGTTTGAGACCAGCCTGGCCAACATGGTGAAACCTTGTCTCTACTAAATATACAAAAATTAGCCAGGTGCAGTGGTGCATGTCTGTAATCCCAACTACCAGGGAGGCTGAGGTGGGAGAATCACTGGAATCCGGGAGGCAGAGGTTGCGATGAGCTGGGATTCTGGCATGGCACTCCAGCCTGGGTGACAGAGCCAGACTCTAACAACAAGAACAACAATTTTAGCTTAATGACCCAGTTATATGTGTTGGTATTTTAAAGGGTTATTAAGAGTCCAGGCCGGGTGCAGCGGCTCACACCTGTAATCCCAGCACTTCTGGAGGCCCGGGTGGGTGGATCACCTGAGGTCTGGAGTTGGAGACCAGCCTGGCCAACATGGTGAAACCCCATCTCTACTAAAATTACAAAAAAATTAGCTGGATATGGTGGTGAGTGCCCATGAACCCAGCTACTCGGGAGGCTGCAACAGGAGAATCCCTTGAACCCGGGAGGCAGAGGTTGCAGTGAGCCAGGTTGTGCCATTGTACTCCAACCTGGAGGATAAGAGTGAAACTTTGTAAAAAAAAAAAAAAATTCCAAATCCCTGAATACTGAAGTATTGTGTTTTTTTTGATAGCTTCATTCATGAACAATAGCATATTGGTAATTGACCCAAATCACTTAATATGTTTTCTCAATTGTTCTCTAACAAGGAATTAAATATTCTAGTACATAGTCCATGGTCCCTTAATACTTTTAGAAACCCTGTGAGCTGCAAATTTGGCACAAGACACTTTTCTCACCCACACAGAGAAGAGATTCTTTTAAGTTTGTACATGACATACTTAGTGAAAATATCTAGAACAAGAGATAATACATTTCTATATCCCCATATTCTTGATTATTTTACCTAATTAAAATATAAAGAAGATAACATAAGTCTCTCCTGCTTTAAAAATACCTTACAAAATGTCTTATTTTATTGAACTCATTTCTGTGGTTGGTGGTAATAACAATTTTGTGTATAATTATATATAAAATATTATCAGTCTTATCCACTTAGGTATAAAAAAATCATCAGCTGTTAATATTTCATAGGAGTTGATATTTTTATTGCTTGTAGCCATATCTTCAGAAGTTAGTGAAAATGCAAAAGTAGGGAAATGCTACATGAAGAGATTCCAGAAATACATTTAGTCAATGGCGCAGGTTTTCTGCCATTCTTTCATATTGTTAGGTGGTCTCGCTGTGTGCATCTAAGTGTTCCTCTGTTATATTTACATTCTGCAGATAAAAACCTTTGTCAATTCCCTTGTACTTTGTCATCATTGTTTTCTTGAGAATTCAACTGTTGAAATTCTCCTAAATTTCGCATTTATAAAACAGTAGGAGTTTTTTTCTATGTTTTTGTCACCTGTACTGGTTTTTCATATACTATATGATCAGCAAAATGAAAATGAGCTTCCTTCAGCTACTCACATGACCTGTGAGTCTGATAATTCACATACAAGTTAACTCTCTGCAAATAAGACTCCCTGTTTCTATGACAATATTTGTTTCATTTGTCAGACATACCTTGGGTATCTTCACAGTGCCGGACATGGTAGTAGACAACGAAACTACAGAGTTGAATAAGGCATGTTAGGTTCCCATATCCAAGGAGATTACATTTTATCCAGTGGGCTGTGAAAAATTGATGGGGCTCTTAAAGCAATTTTAAAAGAAGTTGAGGTAACATAGATGGAAGTACGAGTACTAATCTGGAGTTTGGGATGAGAGCAGTACAAAAGGCTGGATGACAAGGCAACAGACTAGTGAATATTGTGGGGAAAAAACAAATAGATCTCAATAGAGGCAGCAGGCTTGAGTATGAAAAAGAGTTAATAGACTTGAGACATATTTCAGAATTGAATCAACAGAATTTTGGTGATTTATTGAACGTAATGGACACTAATAATAAGTTTATGAAACTATTCCTGGGTTTTCAAGAATAGGCAAATACAATATATTTGAGGATAATAGACCAATTAATTTACAATGATATGGAAGTAAATTTAGTCTTCTGTTTCAGTTGGTGACAGCAGTGTGCAGGGGTTTCATATAAGTTTGGTCTCCAAGACCAAACTGTTGAAATAACTACTATTCTTATCATCCTCCAAAAGTATTAAGGAGGCATTTATATAATAGTGTAAATTACTTTATTGTATGGGAGGTATAAGATGCAGAGATGAGAGTATCTAAAATCATTACCACTAACCATGGACAAAATTGGGTTCAAATCTGAAGGATGAAATCCAGAATCTGAAGTACACTACAGAAAATTTAAGGTAGGAGAAAGGTGAGAGAGTTGGAAATGATAGTTATCACACTTGATGAAGCTAAAAGTTTAATAGAATTATTCTGAATATAACTACATTTTTAAGAAGTTATTCTAATAAGATGTGAACTTTAACAGAAAACAAGGTTCCTTTTTTTTAAATGAAGCAAATTTTCCATTGATTTTGATGATATATATTTTTAAAACCTAGTGTGTGAGTTTTTTCCTCTATGTTCTATATATGTTTACCTTTATTCACTGACATAACGTTAAAAAAAAAAAAACATGTCAAGTGATGGCTTTACTGGATGATTTTGCTGACATGGATTTAAAAAGGGATTGATTTTATGAGATAGACTGGATAAAAATCTTTCATTTCTCCCCCTCTCCCACATCTTAATGTGTTCTCAGATCAACTACAAAGGGGAAATATGAGCTCCTTCATGAGAATTTTAACCTGGATAAATAAGAGTGGTTAATAAATCAAAACAACCTGACATTTATACAAAATTCCACTCAATTTTTTTTTTTTGGCTTTAGTTCAAAAAGACGTGACTCTGCTGGGAGCATGCTGTCTCCTCTAAACTGCAGCTCTTATCTTTTTTTACCTGGTGTGGGAGGAATTTTCTGTGCTTTGATTCGTTGCAAAATGTGTCTCTCTCTTCCGTTAACATCTGTTTCAGTAGGTTCTTGCCTTGCTGCTTATCGGGGCTGCCTGGTGTATTTCCAAAATGAAGAGTTGTGGTTTCCTCTTTCTGTTTACTACGGGCAGTGAATTTAGGTAACAACACCTCTAATGTGACAAGAATCTTAGAAATTTTGCCTTAAAATTTTTAAAATGTTGGCTATAACAGAATATGATTGCTATAGACTGAATGTGTGGGCTCTTCAAAAAATCATATGTTGAAATCCAAGCCCTCAATGCGAAGGCAGTCGGAGGTAAGGCCTTTGGTAGGGGATTAAGTTATGTAGGCAGAGCCTTCATGAATGGGAGTAGTGCGTTTATTAAAGGGGCACTATAGAACTTCCTTGTCCCTTCCACCATTGAGGACAAAGTGAGACGCTGCCATCTATGGACCACAAAGTGGGCCCTTGCTTAACACTGGCTATGCTGGCACTATGATCTTGATGTTCCCAGTCTCCAGACCTATGAGAAGTACATTTCTGTTGCTTATAAGCCATCTATGGAATTTTTGTTATAGCAGGCCAAATAGACTAAGACAATGTTATACAGCAGGACCTCTCAAGAAGGAAAATAATCATGTATAGACCTGATCTCTGGTTATCTATTATGAGGCTTATGTAAAATGTACTTTTCTATGTGGCCACTGTGATATTGATTATGTAATGGTTCTAATTTATAACCTGCCTGTATCCAACATTTCCCTGCAACTTTTAATTGCCTACCGTTTAGATTTCAGGACAGATTTTACTTTGACCACTAAAATGAAGCACAAGTGTTGAAATTCCATTTCTGAACAAGGGCCTCAAAAGAGCTCACACACTTCTATTGTCTCTGTTCGGCCCCTGCTTGTGACATTTTGAAAAAACATGGGCTACCTTAGAGAATGTGACATTGTATAGATCACAAATGAGAAATTGATGCCAAGATCATCCTAAATTAGCAAATCCTCAATTGATCTGCAAGCTGCCCACAAATGAACAAGCTTAGCCGCAGTAAACTAAATGGAGCAAATCAGTAGCACCACACAGCTAACCCAGACTCATAAACAAAAAGAAATGTTTGTCATATGCCATTGAGTTTTTTGTTAGGTTGTTACACAGTATTGCTGTGGTAAAAATAGCTCATGAAGAGATTTAATAATGAATCCAGAATATCACATGAGGCTCACGAAGTTGTGGGCCTTAAGAAAGATGACTTTGCATTTCATTTTAAGTACCATATATTAATAACACCATTGCTAAGAGATAAAATTTTGTCTTCCCTCTATTTTGTGTATCTCTAAAGGTCTCAGTACAAAATGGGGCTGGGATTATGGACAGCACAACATCTAGGATCACTTGCATTAGGCAAATGTCTGGGTCTTTACTGAAGCCATTTGCCTCCACATCTCCAGGGCTTTAATATTACCACAATAGGTTTAAACTGCATAGGTTTAGAAAATATGTAAATTTTCTTTTCTTTTTTTATTGTACTTTAACTTCTAGGTACACATCCAGAACATGCAGGTTTGTTACACAGGTATACACATGCTGTGATGGTTTGCTGCATCCACCCCCACCCCGTTATCTACATTAGGTATTTCTCCTAATGTTATCCCTCCCCAATCCCCTATTCCCTGCTATCTCTCCCCTAGTCCCCACACCCCCCAACAGGCCCTGGTGTTTGATGTTCCCCTCCCTGTGTCCATGTGTTCTCATTGTTCAGCACCCACTTATGAGTGAGGACATGCGGTGTTTGGTTTTCTGTTCTTGTGTCACTTTGCTGAGAATGATGGTTTACAGCTTCATCCCTGTCCCTGCAAAAGGACATGAATTCATCCTTTTTTATGGCTGCATAGTATTCCATGGTGTATATGTGCCACAATCTTTTATCCATTCCATCATTTATGGGCATTTGAGTTGGTTCCAAGTCTTTGCTATTGTAAAAAGTGCTGCAATAAACACGTGTGCATGTGTCTTTAAAACTGAATGTGAATATCTGATAATCTTTCGGGTATATTCCCAGCAATGGGATTGCTGAGTCAAATGATATTTCTGGTTCTAGATCCTTGAGGGATTGCCACACTGTCTTCCACAATGGTTGAACTAATTTACATTCCCACCAACAGTGTGAAGTGTTCCTACTTCTCCACATCCTCTCTAGCATCTGTTGTCTCCTGATTTTTTAATGATTGTTATTCTAACTGGCATGAAAAAATATGTAAATTTTCTTCCATCTCCACCATCCCTGAGACAGTAAGATCAACCCCTTCTCTTTTTCCTCCTCAGCCTACTCAACATGAAGACAATGAAGATGAAGAGCTTTATGATGACCCATTCCACTTAATGAATATTAACTTTATTTTCTCTTTCTTATGATTTTTAAGATCATTCTCATTTCTCCAGTTTGCTTTGCTGTAAAAATATAATATGTAATACGACAAAATATTTGTTAATTGAATGTTTATGTAATCCATAAATCTCCAAGTCAACAATAGCCTATTAGTAATTAAGTGTTTTGGGAAGTCAAACTTTCTGTGTGTATTTTCAACTGTGTATGGAGTTGTGACCCTAACCCCTGCATTATTCAAGGACCAACTGTGGTACATATATTTGAAAACCTAGATTTAAATTATCTTCATCATATTTTCAAACCAATGTAATTGAGAGATATGCCATTATATTTTTGAGTAAATAACATTTTACTGTAGAATCATGTGTAAGATACCATGTCATTATCTAAAAAAACGAAATACAGGTGTATATGCCTCTTTTAGACCAATGAAATCTAATCCTCTCAAAAGTTGTGGCTCAATTTTATTTGAGATACTGTATTTATTATCATATGTTTATCCTTAAATAATTCACAAATGGAAAAATCATGCTAGTAAATAGCATGACAGAACTTCTGTCCCTTCTATTTTTTTCAACAAATATTCTTAGCCCTAGGTTACCACACACTCTGTCTATACTCAGTATACACTTGAACAGATGATTTCATGTTGTGTCCTATCGGGCATCATTATTAGGTTTGACTTTAGTTATACCAATACCATTTACTGCTGTAATCATGGTAGTAGAATTGCCTCTCTTTGTACCACAAAGGAGGGGAAGGTTAGCAGGAAAGGTGTTAGCATGTTTCCAGTTGATTTTGCATTGGACTTGTAAGGAAGAGTTTTTATATGGCAGAGGCTTTGGTGGCAGATGCCAAATTCTTATCATGAATGACTGCAAAATAATGTCAGTTAAGACAGCCATTTTGAGCTACTGAAGACCTGGTCTTTTATAGACACAGAATCCTCTGGTGAGAACTGATAGTGGAAGAGTGTGCTTCTTTGTGTCTTTACCTGTTTGGGAACAGTCTTTTTATTATTATTATTATTTGTTTATTAAGCAAAGCATTGTATCATTGTTGGAAAAGTGTCCTGTGAAATATAAAATGGAGTCTTTTTCTAAGATGATGTTAATTACCTCAAGGGTGCTCTATACAATCATCTCATCTTCACCTATGACAAAACGCTGAGCAGAAGATGAGATTATTGGTGTATTGCATGTCTCAGTTTGCTGTGTAGACAAGACACTAGAATAAACAAAGGACTGCCACATTGTGATTCTAAGCAGAGGGACTGTATTTTCTATAGGGGAGAAAAATGTGTCAGTTGACAGGAGAAGTTAGAAAAACATAACTTTGAAGTTATAAAAAGTACATTCCATGAAGTTATAAAAAGTACATTACATAAGACTTTTGATAATTACCCAACACCACATGGAGATCTGCATTCTAACGCATGGGAATTGGACAAGGAGGATAAGAGGAAAGATAATAAGAAGAAAAGATTTAATAAGTGGGCTTACAATACATTTTTCTTTTTTTTTTTGAAACAGAGTCTTACTCTGTTGCCCAGGCTAGAGTACAGTGGCACAATCTCAGCTCACTGCAACTTCTGCCTCCCAGGTTCAAGTGATCTCTTTCCTCAGCCTCCCAAGTAGCTGGGATTATAGGCACATTTTTACATTTTTAGCAGAGACAGGGTTTCACTAAGTTAGTCAGGCTGGTCTTGAACTCCTGACCTCAAGATACACCCACCTCGGGCCTCCCAGAGTGCTGGGATTACTGGCGTGAGCCATTGTCCCTGGACACTATACGTGTTTCTATTATTACTAGATCAGTGCTCATGAAAAAAAAAAGAAAAAATAAATCAAACAACTCAATCTAATATCCTTGTAAGCATGCTGAAAATTGACTTCATTGAACAGACGAATGCTATCTACAAGAAAAGCCCTTGTCTATGAAATGTTTTGAGCAGGATGTCCTTAGTTTACGATTGCTTATGGTAAACATGAAGAATAAAAACCAACATGTAAGCTACACACTATCTTTTATAAAAGTAAACGGAGATGTTTCATAACCTCAGTTATGAACTGAGGTACCCCAAAGCAAAAGTGTGAGTCTAGTACAGTAAGGAAGAAAACTGAAGAGATACACTCATTGTGTCTAACCTCTCTCTCGCTGTGTACTCTGTGCCTTTTAATTGCTTGTAACTTAAAAATTATTGGTAAAGCTTGATCCTGAGTAAGATCTACAATTCAAGTGAGTCTAGTTTGAAAATCTGATATCTTGTGCCAAAAAAGAAATAAGGTGTTGATTGCCTGTTCTGTTCACTAGTAGGCAATTTTTCACTGTTAATGTCTTCAGAAGGTAAGAACATTCTCCTGATTCCTAAGTACCCCCACTCTTTCTGTCACCCCTCAATACTCTCCCTTTCAAGTGCCACATTTTTTCCCCTACAGAAAACATAAATGTGGTATCCTTTTGTTTATTCTAGTGTCTTATCTATACAGCAAACCGAGACATGCAATGCACCAATAATCTCATCTTCTGCTTAGGTGAGGATGAGTGAGTTCACTGGTTCTACTGGTTCTAAGTTGGGTGGGAAGGAAGAGGGGAGAAAGAACTCTCTGAATGTGTGTGTACTCATAAGTATACATCAGGAGCAAGAGGCTTTCATTTCAGGCTCTGACTGGTTTCTTTTTAAAAAAAAAATAGGTTTTATCATTATATAGGTATGGCAAGACCAGCAGATTAGAAGATGACTGCTATTGAAAGGGAAGTTTGTTATAATTACAGATTCCAAGAGGAGAGGGCAAGCCAAAGGGTGAGGGGTTGGGGTAGGGGAAGTGTGGGGAAACACCAGCATCAATTCAGAGCCAAAGATTTTATTGTGGTTTCCACAGGGAGGTAAGAGTAAGTCAGGACAAGTCAAATAAGGATTGGTTGATTTGAATAATTTTAGAGAGCTCTGGGCAATAGGAGCTGCCCCTAGTTTTCAGGTCCTTGCCCCTAGAGTGATTAGAGCAGGTGGATAGTGGCCCATAATATGAGATCCTGATAAAGGAGTTGCTTATGAGTATAAACTCTAGATTAATTGGTTTGCATTTGAGAGGTGCATTACTGGGCTACTCACTAAGAATCTCTAGAAATTAAGGCAGTTCCTCCAGGGTGACCAAGATTCTAAAAGTCAAAGCATCAGAATACAGAAAATAAAAGTCATAGTTAATATGACTCAAGGCATTTAAAATCAAACACAGATTGTCACCAAAAGAACTGATTTCCATCTAAAGATCTTCTTATTTAATCTAAATGAGAAATTTATTTTACTTATAGCATAACTTCAAAAACTTATTTTCTTGAAAAGCTTCCACAACTATTCTTTTGAAAAAAATAATATCCTTGGATTTCTTCTCTCTAAGAGGACACACATATTTTCCTTTCCTTGAGTTTCATAGAAATATCTGTTCTTTACATAAACTAGAATAAAAGGTCATCACATCCAAAGTATTTTTCTTCAATCTGGAGAGTCTTCAATCATGAGAGAGAGAGAAGGCTAAAGAAATTTAAGCTCTCCTTGTTCTACCTTTGGCATATCAGTTAATCTTCCCAGGCTCAGTTTCCTAATCAGCAATTGCAATGAAGAATCCCTGCCCTGTCTGCCTCATAGAGTTTTGTGAAGAACAAGTAAGATAATGCGTGAAAAGTTACTTTAAGAATGCAAAGGTTATGGGTATCTCCATAAATTCAGTAGCAATTAAGGAATGTTACACCCCTTTATATCCAGACATAATTAGTTCAAATTTCTGTAACATATTGCAAGGAAATCTAAGGGAGTTCCCAGGATTTCTTCCAATACCTGGGAGATGGCTACCTCCTTGATTTCTTTGTAAAAGCAGTAGCAGTTCATTTTGTGCATGTCTCAAAATTTGAACCATTTCTCATTTTTCACAAAACAAAACAGGAAGCTACATTATACAAAGCATTCATTAGTGATATGATTTGGCTCTCCGTCCCCACCCAAATCTCATCTTGTAGCTCTCATAATTTCCACGTGTTGTGGGAAGGACCCAGGGAGAGATGATTGAAAATCTTGGGGCAGGTCTTTCCCATGCTGTTCTCCTAATAGTGAATGGGTCTCATGAGATCTGATGATTTTAAAAATGGGAGTTGTCCTTCACAAGCTCTCTTTGCCTGCTGCCATCCACTTAAGATGTGGCTTGCTCCTCCTTGCCTTCTGCCATAATTAGGAAGCTTTCCCAGCCACGTGAAACTGTAAGTCCAATTAAATCTCTTTATTTTGTAGATTGCCCAGTCTCCAGCATGTCTTTATCAGCAGTATGAAAATGACTAATACAAAGAGTATGGTAGACTTCAGTGAAATTCTGCTGGGATGATCTCCTGGAAAAAGATTTACACCACAATTTAATCATTTCAAATTTAGCACCATTCACTCCTGGTCCTAAACGGTACTGAATACATGCTACAGAGGAAATCTCCCAGATTATTTTTCATGTAGTCTTATACCTCACAACTTCTTTGGCTCTTTTCTTTTCTCCATCTCTTGGATAGTTTGCTTTTCTCTTCTTTAGCATTTCAGAGCAGAACAAATTCACTTCCTAGTTTTATAAAGAGTACCTTGTCAATATTTCACAAAAGTTTTATCAATATACTTTTCACACAAATGTGTTTTCTTCCTGAAAATAATTATTACAAGAGCTATTCATAAAATATTTATTGAATTTATATATCAGGTGACATGAATTGAAAATTACAGTGTTTCTGGAATATTGTCTATTTCTCATAATAACCCTGTTAGCTAAATATTATTTTTCTCTTTTCCCTTTAGAGGACATTGAGTCACAAAAAGATTAAATCATTTATCATACATCAGACAACGTGCAAATGGGAGAGAACATTTTAAACCAAGAAATCGGATTCAAGGTTCTTTGATTTTAATAATTATAGTAAATATTTGATTAAAATTGTAAGGAACTTTATAAGGAAATGAAACTTTGACCACAAAGATGAATAAAATATTATATTCACAAAGCAAAATACAATGTATTTGGTCCTTCTCAGAAATAGGAGATGTTTACTGCACATTTGAAACATTTCTTGATGACTCTCTAGACAAGGAAATTTATTTTTACCAGCTTTTTTTTTTTTTGGTGGAAAACCCAGGCAAGGAAGTTAGCACTTCTGTTGTATTATAATTAGCTACGTAAGAGTTCTTCATCGATCCTATCCATTGTTTACCTCTAAGACAAGATTGTCCAGTTTATTGGTTTATAAAGATTTTAAAAACTTTATTTTTATAATTGTCTTAAATTCATGAAGAGTTTAAAACATAATAATGTAGAACAACTTTCTCTTTTGTTTTATTTAAAGAAAATTAAATTATCTTCATGAATAGCAAATGTTTCTCATCCTGATGATTATGGCTTTTACAGTTTAAAAATGCTTAGCAATTTCTCTGCTATGTTATATATTAAGAGTTTATATACAATTTAAGATTTTTAAAAAATATTGTGAATATATAATGTTGTGCTACATAAAAATTTAAAGGCCAAAATAACTAAAGATGTAAATGTAGAGAGTAAGGCCTATGGTTTCATAATTGCTTTGAGATTTAATTTGTTCCACAGTGTATTTTTTTAATTGATCAAAGTTGCACACTCAACTAAAATAAGCACAAAACTTCCTCATTGACATGTGTACTGGATTCAATGATAAACTAAAGAACATGTAAATATACAGCCTTTTTCATTTACTTTTTCTGAGAATAAAAAGATAAAGTGTTTTAAAATGAAAACCTTTTTTATGTTTGCTTTCTTTAGTCTAGAAGGTTTATAGAAGATATATAGCTTTATTCTGAGTGCATCTGAATTAAAAGATTATAGAAGCAAGGATACTTCAACAGAAAAACTCACAATAAAGGCGAACTTTTCAACCACCAGTCCTACATTAAATTGGACGCTGACTAATACCATTGATGTGGAGAGGCTTGATAGTACATATGATCAATGACAAATGATCAATGATAGATGGGTGCTTAAAAGTGAGTAAAGGTTTACTAATAAAGATGACTAATAAGTTTTAAAGCAGTAAAAATCAACAATAAATAACTGCTTAGATAAGGGCACACACTACAATTGGAACCTAGAGAAGCTGTGTGTGTGTGTGTGTGTGTGTGTGTGTGGTGTGTCTGTGTGTGTGTATGTGTTGAATCATAAAACTTGTTTCAGGTATTAAATTTTGTGGTGCCTTGAATTTTTTTATACAAACAATAGTTGTGATCACAAATTCTTTTTCTCAAAACAAAAAGCTTTCTTTATATAATAAAGGAGCAGCTAATAGAAAAAAGAACTCAATGCTGAATCTAATGAAATCAACAAACTATAGTACTACTAAGGAGACTATTTTCTACTGTGGGAATTATTTCTCTCATTAACATTTCCAGGCAGTTTGTTTGTTTTATAATCTACAGAGTTTAAATTAATCCAAATAATTGAAAAGGGAAGATTAATCTTGTGTGTGTTTGTGTGTATGTGTGTATAATGCAGTTTATATGCAGTGCTTAAAATAATACCTGATATTCATATAATTATTGAAATTTAAAATTGTAGTTGAAATTAATCATTGAGATAGATTTTTAATGAAAGTTTGTACTATGTTTCTGTTAAAATAATGACATAGCTACATATTAATATAAAATTGTAATGTACTATGTTTAAGAGTAGGCTTTAAAACAGTTATACTGTTAAAAAATATGCTATTTTAAAAGCTACTCTTTAAACAGAGTATGTTTAAAAATATTTAAAAGTAGATTATAATGCAATTTTTTTAAAAAATTATACATATATGCATTATATATGCACAAGGAAAGTCTAAAATTATATCATCTTGATGTTATAATGATCTGTATAGGTGGGTAGAATACTTTTTTGTATACAATATATTTTTGATATAAAGGTATGATGTTTCTCTTTTTCATATTAAAAACAGATTGATGGAGACAATTTTAACTGGATTTTCCAATGGAATTATAAATATGTGAACTGTTTTTATTCAAGGCCTCCCACTGGCAACCACAGGAGGGATCAGGAGCTATAGTTAAAAACAATTCCAACAAAATGTTAAAATTCTTCAGCAAGATTACTTTTAGCTTTTCCTATGTGGTATATGTTGAATCGCCAGTATCGAGTCAAAGTGATTTATTATCTGTTCAAAGGGTAACCAGTTTTGTTTGCTATAAAAATGCTTCATGACTTCTCAATTTTCATAAGTATAAAATTTTATTTTAAGTCTTGAGGCTGTGAATTTGTATAATATGCTAATATCTCAAGTGCCAAATCAGTAGTAGGAAATTGCAATACACTGAAGTATTTGTGTGTGTGTTTGTTTCTGCTATCAGAATCTTTCTCTGGGGCTTTATCTGAGATGCACTGGATGATTGTAGGCATATATTTCTGCTCAGCTCAACCCCAGACATAAACATTTCTGCTACTTCTTTGTATTTGGTGACTCTTTTAAATTGAGGAAGCCCACGTTTCTCCGCTGCCACTGCCAAAGGTGACCTAAGTTAAAGAATGAAGTCACACCTTCAGAAAAAGGGAAACATAGATATCCCTAGCTAGTGGCCACTTCTTAGGTGCCTACAGATTATAATGCTTCCTCTCTTTACCATAGCGTAGTGCCACTATGTATTTTTTCAAGTAGAACAGTAAATGTTTTACATAACAAATTCTATTCTCTGGGTTACTCATTTTTGAGACCAGCCAAATAAAGTTAATTTAATTATTCAGTGCTGCCACTTCAGCCAAACATGAATTTTGAAATCTAACACGACTATAGAGAGAAATGTTGACTTCAGGTTGAAGATAATTTACATATATACTTACTTCAAGATAAATTTTTGCTGACATTTTTTTCCCACCAAACCTTTCATTTTACTTTTGCCTTTTAGTCAACATAGTGCAATACATTGAGTCATTGCAAAACTGGCCAGGGGATAATGATATTTTCTCTATTTGTCTATCTATGAATCATCATCTATAAACTCTTGCTCTTCTATTCCTTACTAGTAGAATAACCTTAAGAATTACGTAAAAATTAATTTAATGGATGCCAGAGAATATATCCAAATATTATATATATATCTTATTCTTAATTCATTAGTGTATAGATTATTATAAATATATAATTTATTAACATTTATAAATAATTTATAAAAATAATAATTTATTTCCATATAATTGCTTTCTCTCTCTTTCTCTCCTGAGAAAGATTAATTGCCTAGTGAAAGTTAGGCATTTTGTTAACATTGAGGAAGAAAGATGAAAAAAAGTAAGATGTCTGAACTGAGAGAGTTCAAAATTTGAGTGAAAGTCAAGCATTTACAAGTTATTTATATTAAAATTTGATAAAAGCTAGAATAGAGATGTTAAGAGAATATGATGTAAGCTCACATAAGACAGCAAATAACTTTACTTGGAGAGATATAGATAGTTTTCTAGGAAAGGTAACATTCAAATTCCAAATGTTGTTGGCTCTAGAACATACTATTGTTGACCTTCTACATTGCTATGTTCATCACTGTAGAGATCGGCAAATGTCGACTGATATGGTTTGGCTGTGTCTCCACCCAAATTTCATCTTGAATTGTAGTTTGCATAATTTCTCTGTGACATGGGAGGGACCTGGTGGGAGAGCATTGAATCATGGGGCAAGTCTTCCCCATGCTGTTCCTGTGATAGTTATTAAGTCTCATGAGATCTAATGGTTTATGAATGAGAGCTCCCCCTACAGAAGCTCTGTTGCCTGCTGCCATGTAAGATGTGACTGCTCCTCCTTTGCCTTCCACCATGATTGTGAGGCTTCCCCAGCCATGCCGAACTGTGAGTCAATTAAACCTCTTTCCTTTATAAATTACCCAGTCTTTATTAGCAGTGTGAGGACACATTGACACATTGTCTATGCTCTCATAGTAGCCTCTCAACTGGTTTCCTGTCTCATTATTGCACCTGGAGTCTTTCTCAAACAATAAAATGACCCTTGAAAAATAAGCTAACTTTCAGTTTTTAGTCTGGCAATAATAATCTTAGAAGTCTCCATTCAATCTCAACAGCAAGTAAAAAGCTGAACAAGCAGAAAAATCAATAACCTCTCTAAGATCACAAGAGAAATGAGGTCCCAGGGCAAACAGCTGCCCCTAAACCAGAAAAGACAGAATCACAAATTACTGGTGCATAAACCCACCAGCAGAAACCTTCATTGGCTCCAGTGCCCAGTAGGAAAACCTAAACTGAAATTGTTGAATTGCTGATGACTCAATGTGGGCAAATCTGAGAGTCCAAAACTATAGGGGACCCACTAATGAAAAACAGGTAGTCAGAATTTTGTGAGTTTTACCTCCAGAATTTGACCAGTTTCTTAAAGTAAATGTTGGATAAAATTGCTCTCCTGTTTCCAGCATGGGGAGGGGAATAGAAACCATTTAGAAATATGAAAGAGGATTCTGTTCTTAATAAGTCTCACTCAGGAGAAATTATTATTTAACTGGAACCTAACTTGCTCAAGTTTTATAAGAGTCTAACTGGCTTAGAGGAAGGGAAGGGAAATACCCAACTCCAACCCACTCTAACTGTCCTGTCCCACCTAAGGCAGAGGAGAGAGGTGAGTAAAAATCAACGAAAAAACCTGAGAAACATTTGTGTAGTTCACTCAAAGACTGAGACCTAATCATGGGATTGTAGGATGCTTTTTATCACCTGCAATGGATCACCACATTATTAAAGGCCTATTTTGGCAGTTACTCTACCCATTATACCTTGTCGTACTACCAAGAGAAAATCTCAAGACATACTAAAAAGCAAATAACAATATCTCTGCCATATCTGAATCTGGTTTTGATGCTTGCTTTGTTTCTTCTTTCTTTTAAAGAATTGCTGACGACTCAGTGTGGGCGAATCTGAAAGTCCAAAACTGCAGGGGACACATTAATGAGAAGGGGCTCATCACAGTTTTGTGAGTTTTGCCTCCAGTTACTTTGAAGAAACAAAGTAAGTATCAAAACCAGATTCAGAAATGGCAGTGATATCCAAATTTTTAATTTTTAAAAACTAGATTTTTAAAAACTGTGACTAATATGTTAAGATCTCTACTGGATAAGTAAATAGCAATGTAAAATGGGCAATGTAAGCAGTAAATACTATAACAGAAGTGGAGAACACCTTTAATGGGCTTTACAGAAACAAATAGAAAACAGTTACAAACACGATAGATATGAATTCAACTATATTAATAACCACTTTAAATGTCAATGATCTAAACACACCAATTAAAAGAGAGAAATTGTCAGACTGCACAAAAAGAAATTCCAGCTATAGGTTGCCTATAAGAAATTCACTTTAAAGATAAAGATACATATAGATTAAAGGTAAATGGATAGACAAAGAAGTACTATGCTGACACCAATCAGAAGAAAGTGGAAATGGCTATATTAATTACAGAGACAGTAAACTTCAGAGCAAGAAAGCTCTGAAGGGATAAAGTGGAACATTTCATACTGATAAAGGTGTCAATTCCCCCCAAAAAATAGCAATCCTTAATATATATGCACTTAAAACAGGGTCAAAATATGCGAGGCCAAACTGATAGAACTGTAAAGAGAAATAGACGAATCCACTGTGTAGTTAGAGACTTCACTACCTACTATTAGAAATAAACAGATCCAGCAGGCAAGAAGTTAAGGACATAATTAACTCAACAGCACCATCAATCAATGAGATATAATAGCTATCCATAGACAACTTCATCCAAAAATAACAGATTACCCATTTTTCTCATCTTACATAGAACGTCCACTAAGATAGACCTCATCTGGGTAATAAAACACACTTTGACAAATTTAGAGGAATCAAAATTATAGAAAATCTGCTGTCAGACTGCAATGGAATTTAACTAGAGGCTAATAATCCCAACATAGCTAGATAACTCAGAAATGCTTGGAGATTAAACAGAATACTTATAAATAATACATGAGTCAATGAAGGACTCTCCAAAGAATTTTAAAAATATTTGCAATAAATGAAAATAAAAACACAACTTACCCACATTTGTAGAATGCAACAAAAGCAGTACCTAGAGGGAAATTTCTAGCATTGAGGGCATATATTAGAAAAGAAGAAAGATCTAGAATCTACAGTATAAATTTCCACCTAATTAAACTAGAAAAAGAAAAAATTAAATTCAAAATAAAAACAAAAAATAAATCATAAAAATTAGAGAAGAAATTAATGAATTGAAACACAAAATTGAAAAGTGATGAAATAAAAAGCTGGTTCTTTGAGAAAAATTAGTAAAATTGACAAGATTGGCTGACTATGAAAAAAAGTGGACACAAATCATTGGTATCAGAAGTGAAAGAAGGGGCATCATTATTGATATTGTGGACATTAATGGTGTAATAAGGAAATACTATGAACAACTCTATGCCAGGTAATTTGACAACCTAGATGAAATCAATGCCTTGAAAAACACAATCTGCAAAAATTTACACAAGAAGAAACAGACAATGAGAATAGACCTATATTTATTAAAGAAGCAGTAATTAATAATCTTCCAAAGGGAAAGCACTAGGTCAGGATGTGTTCACTGGTGAATTCCACTAAACATTTAAGAAAGAATGTATACCAGTTCTCTACATTCTCTTTCAGAAAATAGAAGCAGAGGAAATACTTTCTACTTAATTGCATGAAGCCAAAATTACCTTAACACCAACACCAGATAAAGACATTACATAGATGCTGCAATAAACATAGGGGTGCAGATCTCTTTTTCATATAAGTTAGTTTCCTTTGGATGCTCAGTAGTAGGATTGCTGGAACCTATGGTAGTTCTATTACTGGTTTTTCAATAAAGCTCCATGCTGTCTTCCATAACATATGTACTAATTCAGATTCTCACTAACAGTATATATGGTGTCGTTTCTTCATATGCTCCCCAGAATCTTTTATGTTTTGTTTTCTTTTTTTTTTATTTTTGAGACAGGGTCTCACTCTGTCACCCAGACTGGAGTGCAGTGGCACGACCTTGTCTCACCACAACCTCTGCTTCTCAGGCTTAAGTGATTCTCCTGCCTCAGCCTCCCAAGTAGCTGGAATTACGGGTGTGTGCCACAACGCCTGGCTAATTTTTGTATTTTTGGTAGACACGAGGTTTCGCTATGTTGGCCAGGCTGGTCTCAAACTCCTGACCTCAAATGATCCACCCGACTTGGCATGTTTTGTCCTTTATAACTATTCTAACTTGTGTAAGATATCTTGTAGGTTTGATTTGCATTTCCCTGGTGATTGCTGATATTGAGTGTTTTTTTCATTTGTATAGGGGCCATTTGTAGATCTTCTTTAGATAAATGTCTATTCGCATCCTTTGCCCATTTTTTAATGGAATTTTTTTTTTTTTTGCTGTTAAGTTGTTAGAGTTCCTTGTATATGCTAGAAATGAGTCCCTTTTCAGATGAATACTTTACAAGTATTTTCTCCCATTCAACAGGCACTATGTTATTTCTTCTTCTGTGCAGACGTTTTTAGTTTAATATAGTCTAATTTGTCTATTTTTGTTTTTGTTGCCTGTGTATAAGCTTTTTTATTAGTTGCCCAAACTTGAAAGCAACCAAGACGTCCTTTAGCAGATGAATGACTATATAAATGAGAGAATATCTAAACAATGAAATATTATTCAGTGTTAAGAATAAATGAGTTATCAGCCCATGAAAAGACATGGAGGAAACTTACATGCATATCACTGAGTGATGGAAGCCAATCTGAAGTTAACATTATATAATTCCAATTATAAGACATTCTAGAAAAGGCAAACTTTGAAGAAAGTAAAGTTCAGTGGTTACCAGAGGTGAGTGGAGTGGGAGAATAAATATGCAGAGCTCAGAGGATTTTTAGAGCATTCAAACTATTCTGTATGATACCATGATGGTGGATACATGCCATTACATGTTTCCAAATCCATCAAATATACAACATCAAGAATGAGCTCTAAAGTAACCATGGACTTTGAATGATGTGTCAATGTAGGTCCATCAATTGTAACCAATATCCTAGTGTGGTGAGAAATGTTGATATTGTGGAAGGCTATAGACGTGTGCAGGCAGAGAGTACACGAGAAATTTCTGTACCTCCTTGGTTTTGTTGTGAACCTAAAACTGCTGGAAAAAAAATGAAGTCTATTTTTAATAAAATTTTAAAAATAAGCAATGCATTATCCTCCCAAAGGCCCGCAATACTGCATCTTTCATTTCAGGTGTTCAATATTTGTTGAATGAATGAATGAGTGAAAATTTGCCACTGAGCCAGTTGGGGGAATGACATACAAAGCTGAAGGAAAACATGTGCCAGAGATCATACTTATAAAATTGAAGATAAAGTTTAAAATATTTATCATTTACGACATGACATTATGACATTAACACTAACCAAAAAATAACCAGTTATTTTTTGGTTAGTGTTAATGTCAAAAAATAGCCAGTTATTTTTTGGTTAGTGATTTTTGGTATAGTGATTTTGGACACTGGCCAAATCACTATATCAGTGCATACTAGCTAAATATCAACCCAGTGGAGAAGAATGCTGTCCTATGATGAACACAAATTATTTTGTCTGGGGATGAGATATGCAATGGAATGAAGGAAAATGCACATTGATTGAGTCACACAGTTGGAAAACTTTGTGGAAGATTCAATGAGATGTGATTAGTAATTATTATCTTATCTAGAATGCTAGTAAATTTTAACAGTTTTTTTTTAAAAATGATCTATATTTCACATGTTCACTATGGTTCTATCAGAAACAAAAATTGAGAAAATCCTTTATAGTTGTGAAGGTATTAATGGCTTAAAAAGCCATATTTTTTCTGCTTTACAGTTCAGAACTTTTGGATTGACAGTAATTCAGATATAAGTTAAACTCACTTAAGCAAAAAGTAAAAAAAAAAAATTCATAGTTACAAGGATACTTCACATAACTTGAAGGACAGAGATGCAGCTGAGCCTCAGAAACAATTTGGAATAAGCCATCTAGTCTCTCCATCTTTTATATTTGTTTGTGACTACTGGTCCACTTCATTTTTTATCTGCAGAAAATCTGTTTCCCAGAATAATAGCAGAAAAAATAGCAGCACCAAGGTCTCTTGAATGTATGGCATTACTTCAAGCAAAGAGCCAGAACCCCTAACTCCAAATTTACATTTCTACAGAATACCATCAGCCCAGGTAGATGAGCTTTATGATGCTGAACCAATTAGATAGAGCCAGGGGAAATAACTTGCAAGATGGACTGGGGCAGATGTTCTACCCTGACAAGAATATTTACTATTTCTCAGAAGCAGAGTCACGCTTTCTGAGCTCTAAGGTAGAAGTCAATCAAAACTTCCCAGAAATGGATTGACAGAGGTATCTACTATAATTGGACCATAAACTTCTAGGTTTTATCACCAACATTTAGTAAAATGTTTTGCATTTAGTAAACAGTAAATATTTGGTTGGTCATAGTCACTCACATTTGTAATCCCAGCACTTTCAGAGGCTGAGATGAGAGGATTGCTTAAGCCCAACAGTTCAAGTCTGCAGTGATCCAAGATCATATCCTCTAGCCTGAATGAAAAAGCAAGACTCCATCTCAAAACAAATAAATATGTCCTGCATTGATATATTTTATCTATACTTTTCCACCAACTGCAAATAGGGAGACCATTGGTCAATATCTTGAATGTGGTAGGTAGCAATTTAGTGTAATGCTTAAAAATAGAAGGCTATAGTCAACACTCTTCATGTGCAAACCCTGAATTTGCTTCTTAATAGATTTGTGACCCTGAGCAACTATTAGTTTTCTTCTCTGTGAAGTGGTCATTGTGCCATTAATACTTCAGAAGTCTTCCATGGGCATTACATTAAATGACTCATGTAAAACACCTGGCAAGCTGAAAGTATTTAATGAATATTAACTGACATTATAATAAATAGCCACTGGATATTTTAGTGAATGCACTTACCTGTTAAAATAAAAACTCAATTGAGCTTTACTTTTCATTTAAATTATATGGGCTATTATAAGAACTTAATATTAATTTTGCTTTAATGAGCCAATTTAAATGAATACAGATAATGTTAACAGCAACAGATTGGATATTTTACAAAGTCACTTTATGAATTTTGGGGCTAACTTTACTAATTATATGTATATTTTAAAACTGACTAGGTGTTAAATCAAGTTTAGCCTAAAGTTGCCTTCTTACATATTTTAAGTTCAGCCTAAAGGTTTCTCTGTACATAGTGAACTATAACCTAAATGGAGGTATAAATAAACTGTAATCTACTCTTGTACCAATCACCAAATTTTGGCTAATCAAAGGGGGCCAACTGTTCAAACCATGTTCAAATAAGGCAAACACCAGCTGTCATCAATCCAGCTGTTTCTGCACCTCACTTCCATTTTCTGTAGTCACTTTCCCTTTTCTGTCTCTAAATCTTCCACTACATGGCTGAGCTGGACTTTCTTTGGCTCGAGAAGTTGCCTGATTTGCAAATTAAATTCTGCTAAAAGTAATTTGTCTAAGGTTTTACTTTAAACACTAGAAAAGTACAATTTGAACTTCTAAGTGATTAGTCTTGGCATTAATCAGGTACTATTAGTTTGGTGAGAATAAGATCTGTGAACTACTTTTATTTTTAATGTTACTGTGTTATTTTTTTGTTTTGGTTCCTTAGTTGTGTTGTTTAGTTTTGTTTCATTTTTACGCAAATGTCTGTTTGGGGACAGTTTATGTTGGGGTGCACTACATCTTTTCAGAACTCATTTTCTACTCTTTACACTTCTTATTTGAAAATACTCAGAAAGATCAATAGAAGGTATTGTAACTTTTACAAGAAAGATGCTTTTATGATTCATCTCTCCCTTTTCTTATAGAAGACACTATTCTAAAAGGCTATTTTGGGATTTCTATTCTCAGTGCACCACAATAAAGTAAACTTTAAGAAAGTTGCAAAAACACCTATAGTCATTACTTTTGCAGGATCAATAACTCAAATGGTGCTTTAACTTTTCAGTGACAGAAATTATACCCAGATACTACAAAAGTAATACATTGTTACCTTTATGCCCCATTTAGATTAGTTGATGATATCTATACTCAAATAACCCTGCATAAAGTTTGTTAGAAATTGGATGCATTCAGGATCATGGCCATTTTTTCTAGTGGACAGTGAGAGTGCATCTTTCTAATTGATCTGACCAATGCAGTGTGTAGCATATTGCTACAAATGACCAGGCAATGAAAACTTGGTCATAAGGAACAGACAGGTTAAATAAGCACCATGCTTTCTAAAACCTAGATTTTGAATGAGAAAAAACAGAGAAGGTAAATTTCAAAGAAATATTTTAATTGAGGCTTCAATAGCTTCTGACTTTAAAAGAAAGCCCGAGAGTGAGATCAAATCCAGGCAAGGTCTCTGATTTGAAAAAGTAATCTTACATAAGAAAGAAAACACACTTTTACAACTTTCACTAACTTTCTTGCTATGTGTATTTGGCAGGCTTTAGTCAGATAAATAAGCAGCTCCAGATATTTCAAAAAGAAAGAAATTTTAAAATGAACTTAGAGCTTGGAAAATTATTGGAAAGATGAGGAAATTTGCAGCTAGCCTTTAAATTTGGTGCTAGTTTTCAAGAAATCAGAGGACTACAGGTGTTTTGGGACAGCTGCACTCCCTGTGTACTTGAATAGGTTGATTCCCAAAATCAACCTCCTCAAGTAGGTTGTGCTCTTGTCCAAAAGAGCTGCAAAACCTTATGTCTGCTGGAGTCCATGTATGGCCCGATGCTATCTAAGGAATGATTTCTGTTTTTCTTTCTTTTTCCATATCTCACCTGAGTCCTCTCATGATCAAATAGATATATTTCTGGAAAGTGTCATTCAGAATACCACCAGGACAGAAAAATAGTAGAATGGAGAACTGTATTAGTTTGCAAAGTGGAGACAGTCTCTGGTGGCTACTAAACAGGTGCTCTTTCTAGGAAAAGAAAAAGAGCAGGTTGGTTTTTAATGCTTTACGTGGTCTGTATTATACAATAGAGTCATATATATGAAGCATGTTTGGGAGAAAAGCCATACGTATTTATGAGCGGAGTTGAGTACATGTGCAATGGGTAAGCATATATTACATACCTTCCATGTGCACTTTGGGGTGAGATTTCAGTATTAAAATGAGGTTGGATTTGATTCTTTACATCGAAAAGTGAACTATAAGGCCAGATGCTGTGGCTCACGCCTTTAATCCCAGCACTTTGGGAGGCAGAGGCAGGCAGATTGCTTGAGATCAAGAGTTTGAAACCAGCCTGTCCAACATGGCAAAACCCAGTCTCAACTAAAAATACAAAAATTAGCCAGGGATGGTGGTGCGCACCTGTAATCCCAGCTACTTGGGAGGCTGAGGCAGGAGAATCACTCGAACCCAGGAGGCGGAGGTTGCAATGAGCTGAGATCACCCCAGGGCACTCAGCAGCCTGGGTGACAAAGCGAGAATCCATCTCAAAAAGCAAAACAAAACAAGTGAACTACAGGCTACAGAGACAGTTTGTGCTCAGTCTCTGTTAGCTGGATGAAACTAGATAGAAGTCTGCAGTTGCTTATCAGGAAAGAATGTTTGCAAGGCTAGCCCTCTGTCCAGTCAGATTTGTAATGGTCTGGGTTGTTAATCAGAGTTACGAGAAATCTGAACAACTTGCCTGATAGTTCCTTATTGTTAGATTGTTAGGAAGTTTAGCAAGAGTATTGTAAGAGTATTGTTTTTATTTTTTTGTGGCCATAGATATTTAGAAAGTTGACATGCCAGGCCAGCTCAGCCCTCAACTGACCTCTGGGTAACCTTTATTTCCTAAATCTTGAAGACTATCTTAGTTGAAAAAAGGGCATCTATTTTGGTTTTTCAGATCTCAAAGAAATGCATAAAAATGTAGTTTCCTTTTATTCTGTCCTCCTAATTCAGAGAAGTACAGAGGATGTAATAGGAATGAAGTTGAGATTCCAACAGATATCTGACCACAGACAGTTCAATTCAAAATATTTTTTAACTTAATGAAAGATTGTTAACAAAGTTGTCATAAGCATTGAATGGAGAAATGACTATTCTCTTTATTTGTACTTTCCAGGAGCATCTGATCTTTGTAATGCTGTTGGCTATCTGCACCATTTATGTGATGATAAACTGTTGGTTTTAGGCTTATTACTGTCAATGAAAAGAGTCAATCTCTGTAAAATATTTGAAGAGATTTAGTCTGAGCCAAACATGAGTGACCATAGCCCATGACACAGCCCTCAAAACGTCCTGAGAACACGTGCCCAAGGTGGTCATAGCGTAGCTTGGTTTTATACATTTTAGAGAGGCATGAGACATCAACCAAATATATTTAAGAAATACATTGGTGTGGTCCAGAAAGGTGGGACAACTCAAAGTGGGGTGGGGGAGGGGTTCCAGGCTATAGGTGAATTTAAACATTTTCTGGTTGACAATTGGTTGATGTTCAGGTTCAGTTAAAAATTGTGGAGACCAAAGGTCTTTTGAAGTCTTATAGTGGCTGCCCTTAGAGACAATAGATGGCGAATGTTTCCCTTTCAGATCTTAGTTAATCTCTTTAGAATTGGGAAGGGTTGGAAGATAAAGATCTAGCTATGTTAATAGAGATTCTTTATAGATGCAAATTTTCCCCCACAAAGAACAGCTTTGCAAGGCCATTTCAAAATATGGCAAAGAAACATGTTTTGGGGTAAAATATTTTGATTTTCTTCCTTGTCTTGTAACATTTTGCTAGAGTCAGGTTGGAAAGTAAATCACGATATATAGGGCTAAATAAAACTTATGTGGTGAGAATTTATGGTTTGTAGGACATGACTCCACAGATCCCTTAGATAGGAATTTGGGGCAAGATAAAAAATCAGAGCTTAGTCCTCATTACTCATATTGTCCCATGTACTACTTTATCTATATTTTATATATTAATCTTAAAATGGGCAATGATATTAATCTCATAAGAATGCGGCAAGTACTAATTTTATCAATGCCTAGGAAATGCCACAAATAATAGATGGAAAATTGGTCAATTGTTTTTGCAAATAACCTTATGTTATTTTCTTCAATTGTATACTAGAAATGTATAATGCAGAAATCCAGGACACAAGTGAAAGATTAAAGATTGGCATGTGGAATATTATAATGTCTATTCTTTGAATGAGAAAAGAGTAAAAAGGCCAATCTGAAGAGTAGTGTTCAAAGTTAATAAAATGTAGATAAGGTAATTTTTTCTTTCTTCTTCTTTTTTTTTTTGGACAAAGTCTTGCTCTGTTGTGCAGGCTGTATTGCACAATCTTGGCTCACTGAAATCTCAATCTCATGGGTTCAAGCAAAACTCCTGCCTCAGCCTCCCGAGTAGATGGGACTACAGATGCACACCATTATACCTGGCTATTATTTTGTATTTTTACTAGAGACAGGGTTTTGCCATGTTGGCTAGGCTGGTCTCAAACTCCTGACTTCAAGTGATCCATCCTCCTCGGCCTTCCAAAGTCTTGGAATTACAGGCATAAGCCACTGCACCTGGCCTAGTAAGGTAATTTAAACCACAAATAAAATACTTGGATTAAGCATTTTTTTTTTCTGTAGACAGGAATTCTATTTTTTACAATCACACCAGATGAACTATGTCATGATGCCTGTTTGTTGAAAATAAACGTTTTGCAAAAGGCAAAGCAGGGGTTATAAAATTCATGCATAAGTAAGTCTCTGTCTTTGTTCAATAATGGCTACCAATGGAGGAGATTAAGAAGTTTCTGTAGAAGAGGCCGTTTTGATTTAGTTATATCTCCATCACTAAACAAACTAAGAATGAATCAACAATTAACAACTCCCTCAGAATTGTTGGATGATACCGATCTGTAACTCTCCCTATGATAATGGATGACGTCAATACAACATAAGATAGCAGTAGGAAGGGGTACCAGTGACAAACCCACAGAGATCTGGAGCTAACTCGATCCTCATCTCCATAGAAGAAAGAATTCGGCCTAGGGGCAGAAGTGTGTTTAAGTTATAGGGAAAGACTCAGGCAAGTTTTAGTACAGGAGTGAGAGTTTACTAAAAGCTTTACAGCAGGAGAAAAAGGAAGCAAAGTACACTTGGAAGAAAACTAAGCGGTGACTTGAAAGATCCAAGTGCCCAGTTCAGCCCTGGACTTGAGGTTTTATACATTGGCATGGTTGCAGGGTTTACATTTCTCCTCCTTTGATTTTTCTCTTGGAGTGGGCAGTTGCTGAACGGCTGCATGTGCAGCATCGATCAGTACTTGGGAGTGTGAACACATGTGTACTGCATTTACTGAGGTTGTGTGCATGCATGGTCAAACATCTCAAGAGGAAAGTCATAAATGGACTATTTTGCCTCTTAGTGCCCAGCTCGCTCACCCAACTCCTGAAATCCTATCGGAAAGTTACTTATCACGAGCTCCAGGTGTTTTCTATCTTATTGGGAGACTGTCTTTTCCGGACACTGGATGTGACCAATTATCATTTCAGAGAGACAGTTTAACAACTGTCTGACCATCACCTGGTCATCTGACATTTCTTGGAGAGGCCCTATTCTGCCCTGCTCATATCTGCCTTCCTAGCTACTCTAACAGCGGTAAACATTACAAAGCAAACTGCACTGTAAAGTATTCTTGGCATGTAAACATGCAGACAGATTTGAGGTATGTTTATACACTTGAGAATTACTGTACATATTTGGGAAACAGATGATTAAAATCAGATAATTGCCTCTGGAAGAATAATAGTTTAAGCATATGAATTAGTCTTTTGACAATTATTGTTATCCTTCATCATCATGTTTATTTTATGACTAGTGTAAGTCTAACGTATTAGTCCTCTTGATCTCAGTTCTAAATTAGACTGTGAAATTGCCATACTGTTCATTTGTTCTTGTTTACATTAGCATTTTCTTTTTTATGTAATATAAAAACTGATGTGTGCCTATCTAAATGTCAACTTAAACTGATACGGGTTTTTTTTGTTTTGTTTTGTTTAATAAGATAGAGGAGTACATTTAACATCTTCATTCAACACATTTGGCATTCTTTAAACTAAGCCAGAAGACAAAGTAATTCAATTGCCAAGAATATATTCAACAAGTGTTTGTATAGCAATTAAACTAAATGGCTCTGAAGAGTATAAAGATTAGAGGATCTGAAATTTATTTTCAAAAATGTACATATATTCTAGGGTTCTCCAAAATGGAAAGTTCCAAAACGTGCTTTTAATTCAGCTTTTCAAATGAGCTTCTAAATAATAAACTTGACAGAATCACAATTCTTTATAAGACACAACAGAAGTAGCGTTTAAAATATAATTGACTCCTGTCTTTTATTTAATTAATATTTCAACAAATGTTTATAATGTGTGTTAGTCCCCTCCTTTCATACTCTAGTTCCACCAAGCATATACTGATTTCCCTATACTTAAAAAAATTATTTTCAACTATAACCTTGGATAAATCATTTTTTTAAATGCATCATTACATTCCTTCACAAGGAATGTGTTTTAGAGTCTGCTACCTTGTTATTTATTGCCCTAGTCTACGAATCAATAAATATACATGTACTAAGTTTATCTTTTAAGAAGCTGTGATATAATGACTAAGAACTAGTGTGATGATGAAAGCTTGGGGGCCAGAGAACTTTGTATCTTAGATTCACCATCTGGGGGATCTTCGATAAAATACTCGTATCCTTTCCCTACCTATAAAATGAAGAAAATAATAACATCTATCTTAGAGGGTTACTATTAAAGATTAAGTTAAAAAATGCATGCAAAGTATTTAGAATAGTGTCTGCCAAGGTAAATGCTCAACAAAGGTAGTTTTATTATTATAACATTAGAGTATGTAATGTAATATTACAATACACACTGAACTCTCCAAATTGAGACAGGCTTCAGTCAATTTAGAAAGTTTATTCTGCCGATATTAAGGATGCATCTGTGACAAAGCTCAGGAGGTCCTGATCATATGTGCCAAGGTTGTCGGGCGACAGCTTTATTTTATGCATTTGAGAGATATGAGATATCACTCAGCGTATGTAAGATGAACATCGGTTTGGTCCAGAAAGGCAGGACAACTCAAAGCAAAGGTAAACAACTGGAATCGGGGAGGGAGCTTTCAGGTCATAGGTAGATAAGAGACAAATGTTTGAATTATTTAGAGATTCTGATTAGCCTTTCCAAAGGATGCAATCAGCTATTTATTTATCTCTGTGAGCAGAGGGATGACTGTAAATTGAATGGGAGGCAGGTTTGCTTTCAATAGTTCCCAGCTTGACTTTCCCCTTTCGCTTAATGATTTGGGGGACCCAATATTTATTTTCCTTTCACAATACTTATATACTATTGAAATAGAGCAAAAGAGAAACCCATTTCAAAAAGATGTTAAATCCTGTTAAGGAATTATTTATCACATAGCCAAAGATTGGTGACTCTTTCATTGACTTAAGATTGTAAGGCCCAAACATAAAAATCAGTGACAGAAGAAGGACAATTAATTTCCTATTGCTTATTATGATCATGTCTTAAACAGCATACATGTGAAATATACAGTCAAATGTGTCTCAACAGGGAAAATTAAAACCAAGGAGCACTGGTTTGTGGCTACTTGTGCTTCTCATGTTCTGAATGAGTAAAAAGAAGAAACTTACTAGAATATTTCTGAACTTAAAGGCTTGTAGAAAAGTATTGTATCTGCATCATCCATTTACAGAAAGAAGACTTTTATATTAATATTTGTTATATGTAAGAATAGGCTAGTATTTCATAATATAGTGTGCTTACTCATCAATGATGCTTTATGAAATGTTGCTCAATATTGGGCGTTAACTCCAGGTAAAATATTCCAATTCAATAATACTTTTCATTTCATCTTTTCTCCTAATACCATTTTGACTTTCTACCTATAAAATTGAAAGGAAAACCAAACAGAAATTAAAATGACGGATATTTACATACCTGTTTCAAAAATTATATTTGCTGATTCCAAATACGAAGTGTTCTGATATGGGAGCTATCACAAGCTACTCTTATTTCTTTGGATGGTCATCAACTGATTGAGAAGAATTAACTGCAGCATCAGCAGTACAACAAACATATGGACTTATCTCAAACAAGATTTAGTATAGACTCAATACACTGTTTTAAAAACATAGTCTTTATTTTTTAGAGCCGTTTTAGGTTCACTGCAAAACTGAATGGAAAATATGGAACTTTCTCACATATGTTTTCTCCCTGCCACAACCTCCTATACTACCTCCAGTATCCTACACCAGAATGATATATTTGCTACAATCAATGAGCCTACACTGACACATCACTATCATTTCAAAGTCATAGTTTACATTAGGGTTCATTCTTGGTGTTGCATATTGTACAGGTTTTGACAAACATATAATGATGCGTATACCATTATAGTATCATACAGAATGGTATCACTGCCTAAAAATCACCTGTGCTCCATCATTATATTCCCCACAGCTTCTGACAAACACTGATTTTCTTACTGTCTCCATAGCTTTACCTTTTCCAGAGTGTCATTTTGTCGGACTTTTACAATTTATAGTCTTTCCAGATTGGCTTCTTTCACTTAGTAACATGCATTTAAGAGTCCTCCATTTTTTTCATGACTTGATAGTGCATTTCTTTTTGGTACTGAATAATATTCCATTATCAAGACTTACCATGATTTGTCCATTCATCTACTGTACACCTTGATTGTGTCTAAGTTTTGGCAATAATGAAGAAAACTTCCATAAACGTTTATGTGTAAATATTTCTTTAAATATTTTTGGATAAATACCAAGGTGTGGAATTACAGAGTCATATGGTGACAGTGTGTTTAGTTTTGTAAGAAACTGGAAAACTTTATTTTAGCATGGCTATACCATTTTTGCATTCCCACAAGCAATGAATGAGAGTTCCTGTTACTCCTCATCCTCACCAGCATTTGATGCTGTCGATATTATTTTGTTTTTAGCCTTTCTAAAAGGTATGTAAGATTCTACCATTGCTTTAAATCTACCTAGTACTTTTAGTTAATTTTAACTGAATACAATTTTACTGAACATAATTTCAATTGTAAATGAATTTAGTTTTAATTTCAGTTACAAACAGACACACAGTCAGAACGTAATTGTTATAAGTTTATTCCCATTTCCATTTTTTAGTTGAAACACAGGTATCAAAAAGTGAATAGGACTATGTTTACAGATTGACTGGAGCAAATAATAACAATTGTAATAGAGTTTTGTTTAATAAGGGCTAACTTTGCCAAGCAATGTTCTAAGCACTAAAAATATATTAATAAAATAACACCGTTATGAGTATTTTATTAAATACCCTTGGCAAGCAAAGTAGTTAAAAGCATAGATTCTTGAGTTACATATGTCCATTATGGATTAATCATATACCACAAAACGATGTGTTGAAGTTTTAACCCTTGTGAATTTGACCTTATTTGGAAAGAGGGTTTTCACAGATATAATCAAGTTAAGATGATATTATCAGGGTAAGCCTTAATTCAGTATGACTGGTGTCCTTATAAGAAAAGAAAAGCACCATGTAAAAAGAGAGACACACAGGAAGGACATTGGACAGAAGTGGCAGAAATTGGAGTGCTGCAGCTGCAAGCCAAGGAATGTCAATGATTGACAGCCACCACCAGCAGCTAGCAAGGAGTGAGAAATAATTTTACCCAGAGACATGAAGGAAGCATATTTTAATATGCTGAAGAGTCCAGAAGTCTGATATAAAATTGTGAGCAGGAATTCCTGCATGCCATTTTATTTCAGACTTCTGGACTTTCCAGCTGAGGCAATACATTTCTGTTGTTTTAAGTCACTCAATTTGTCATACTTTGTATCAGCAGCCATAAAAACTAATACAATGTCATTGAACAGATCAAATGACTTTCCTGTATCTCAGAGCTTTTCAGTAAAGACTGAATTCAGACTCAGGCAATCTACTTCCAGAACTTCTATTCTAAAGAATTCACTCCTATGTTATGCCATTCAAAAATGGTCAGCATGAACACAATGACAAACATGGCCAAAAATAATTCAAAGTACATGAAAATGGATATAAATTAATTACTCTTTCCAGAGAGTATAAATTATATTGATATAGTCTGGCCATGTTCCCACCCAAATTTCATCTTGAATTGTAGTTCCCATAATCCCCATGAGTGGGACCCATTGGGAGATAATTGAATCATGGGGGCAGTTACTTCCATGCTGTTCTCATAATAGTGAGTTCTCAAGAGATCTAATAGTTTTACAAGGAGTTTTTCCCTTTACTGGGCTCTTATTCCCCTCATTTCTGCTGCCATATGAAGAAGGACATGTTTGCTTCCTCTTCCTCCATAATTGTAAGTTTCTTGAAGCTTATAAATATTTTTCCTTTATAAGGTATCCAGTCTCAGATATTTTTTCATAGCAGCATGAAAATGGACTAATACATATATGTTTAAGTTTTTCTGTTGTCTAAAGTTGGCATAAATTTAAACTCAGAAAACCAACATTTCCAAGTAACATAGTAACATGGTATTTTGGCATAAAAATTAATCAAATGATAAAAGTTATACAGAAACTTATGAAGTGCTTATGTTTAAACCAGGAAAACTAATGCAATGGCAATACTTTGGGATATTTATAACTTCATTATGAAAGCAATTATATATTTTTCAGTCTCTTACCCCTCCATTTCTCTTGACATCATCTTCTCAATACAGAGTTTATTTTTCTTATTTGTCCAAAATTTGTTTTGGAAGCTTGTGGGTGTAGACTATTTACTTATCTTTTATTTATACACTCTACAAAATAACTTTGTGGTTTTTTTTAAATTGCACTTTAGGTTCTGGGGTATATGTGCAGAACATGAAGGATTGTTGCATAGGTATACACATGGTGATGTGGTTTGCTGCCTCCATTCCCCCGTTACCTATATCTGGCATTTCTCCTCATGTTATCCCTCCCCAACCTCCCTACCCCCACTGTCCCTCCTCTATTCCCCCCAAAACAGACCCCAGTGTGTGATGCTCCCCTCCCTGAGTTCATGTGTTCTCATTGTTCAACACCCATCTATGAGTGAGAACATGCGGTGTTTGATACTACACAGCCATAAAAAATGATGAGTTCAAGTCCATGTAGACATGGATGAATTTGGAAACTGTCATTCTAAGCAAACTGACACAAGAACTTTATGGTTTTTTAAAGATTTGTTTTTAACAAAAATGATCATGAGAAAAGATGTAGCATTCTAGTGATACAGTATTGTAAGTCAAAATGCAATTAGTGACCCCATGCATAATTTAGTTACAATCTGGCTTTTCTTTGCTAATTGACATTATATGAATTTTCAATTTAAATGCTGTATGTTAGAGAATAAAGATTAATTTCAGCAATATCTTAAAATATCTGTATTGTAATAGTTCATGCCTCCCCATTCATTTCTAATACAAATCATTGTATTGTTCTCTAGTTTGGAATTTATTGGTGGCAGAGAATACATTTATGATGAAAACTCAATAGCTGAAGAAGAACTATGAAATAATTATCTATGTATATGAGATCAAACTATCATTCTTGGTATTAAAGACTGAATTCTTCATTAAGTAATAACATAAAATATATGCTTTCCAGATTCTTGAAAAAAAAAATAAAACTTTAAAATTTTGGTTGCCCAACTTACCAAAATTCTACTTGTGAAAACTGATTTAATGGCAGAATTCCTGGAGGTATCCACTTCTATAGGTATTTAAAACTTCATCCTAAGATGAAGATAGAATAGAAAAAAATGAATCTCATTGCTTGATCTTTAATTAATATTGCATCCAACAAAATGGACTCAAGTTTATTTCTTTGATTTACAATGTAGGATGTTATGAATAAGAACTTTATGAAACTCATGGCCATATGTATCACTGCCAAGAATATCATATACACTTTATGAAGACTGAACAGAAACATATTTGATACACTTTGGATATTTTTTCCCACCCAAATCTCATGTTAAAATATAATCCCAAATGTTGGAGATGGGACCTGGTGGTAGGTTTTGGGGTCATGGTGTTGGATTTCTCATGGCCTACTTCTGTCCTTGAGGTAGGGAGTGAGTTTTCATGAGATCTGCTTGTTTAAAAGTGTGTGCTCTTTTCCTACCATCCCCACTTGCTCCCTCTTGCCCCTGCTTTTACCATGTGACATGAGTGTACCCACTTAACTTTCCACCATGAGCAAAAGTTCCTTGAGGCCTCCCCAAAAGCTGAGCAGATAATGGAGTCATGCCTGTACAGTTCACAGTACCATAAGCCAATTAAATCTCTTTTTTTTATAAATTACCCAGCCCTGAATATTTTAAAAAGAAAGGTATTTTATAATAAATCTTTCCAGCAATACAAGAATGGCCTAACACAGAAAACTGGTACCAGGAATGAGGTACTGTTATAAAGATTCCTGAAAATGTGGAGGAGATAATAAAACTAAGTAATAGGCAGAGGTTGGATGAGTTTGGAATGCTCAGAAGAAGATAGGAAGATGAGTGAAAGTTTAGATCTCCTTAGAGACTGGTTAAATGGTTGTGACCAAAATGCTGACAGGGATACAAACAGTGATGTCTAGGTTGATGGGGTCTCAAATAGAAATGAGGAACTTATTGAGAACTGGATCAAAGGTCACCCTGGTTATGCATTAACAAACGGCTTTGCCATCTTGTGTCCATGCCCTAGGGATCATGGAACTTTGAATTTAAGAGTGATAGTTTAAAATATCTGGAGGAAGAATTTTTTTTCTTTCTTTCTTGGTTTTTTAAGACAGGGTCTTGCTCTGTCACCAAGACTGGATTGCAATGGCACAATCATGGCTTACTGTAGCCCCAACTTCCCGGGATCAAGTTACCCTATCACCTCAGCCTCCTGAGTAGCTGGGACTATAGGAACATGCCATCACATCTGACTAAATTTTTTATAATTTTTGATAGAGATGGAGTTTCATCATGTTGCCCAGGCTGGTCTTGATGTCCTAGGCTCAAGTGATTTGCCTGTGTTGGCCTCCCAAAGTACTGGGATTACAATTGTGAGTCACCATGCGCAGCCCGCAGAAGAAATTTCTGTGCAGCAGCAAAGTATTTAAGATGTTGCCTTGTGGCTTCTAACAGCCTATGCTCAGAGGCAGGAGCAAAGAAATAACTCAAAGTTGGAGTTTATATTAAAAGAGGAAACAGTGTAAAACTTTAGAAAATGTGCAGCCTGTCCATATGGTAGAAAAAAAATCCAAGTTTCATGAGAAGAATCCAAGTAGATTACAAAGAAACCACTTGCTAGAGATATTTACATGACTAACAGAGAGCCAGGTGCTAAGAGCCAATACAATGGAAACAGGGTCTTAAAGGCATTTCAGAGATCATCAAAGCAATTTCTCCCATCACAGACCCAGAGGCCCAGAAGGACTAAATGGTTTCAGATGCCAGGTCCAGGGCAACATTGCCCTTAGTCACCCTAGGAAGTCACTCCTTACATCCTGGCCAATCCAGTATAAGCTGTGGGTAAAAGAGCCCCAAGTATAGCTTGAGCCATTGCTCTGGAGGGTGTAAACAATAACCTTGGCAGTATCCCTGTGGTGTTAAGCCTGTGGGTTTGTAGAGTGCAAGAGTGAAGGAGGCTTGGCTGCCTCCACCTAGATTTCAGAGGATATAGGGGAAAGCCAAGGTCCCTAGTCAGAAGCCTGCTGCAGGGGTTGAGACTTCACAGAGAACCTCTACTAGGGCAATACCAAGGGGAAATGTGAGGTTGGAGCCTCCACACAGTGTCCCCAGTGGTGCACTGTCTAATGAATCTGTGGTAAAGAACCATGATCCTAAAACCTCCCAGAATGGTAGAGCCATTGGCTGCTTATACCCTGTGCCTGGAAAAGCCACAGGCACTTAACTGCAGCCCCTGAGAGTAGCCACAGGGGGTGAATCCTGAAAAGTCACAGGTTGGAGCTGCTCAAGGCCTTGATAGCCTACCTCTTGCACCAGTGTGCCAAATATGTGGTACATGGAATTAAGAGAAATTATTTTTGAGCTTTAAGATTTAATTACTGCCCTGCTGAGTTTTGGATTTGTGTGGGGCATGTAGCCCCTTTATTTTGGCTGATTTATCTTTTGGAATGGGAATGCTTACCCAATGCCTGTACCCCATTATATCTTGAAAATAATTTGTTTTGATTTTACAGGTTTATGGGAGGAAGGAATTCAACTCAGATGAGACCTTGGATACTGGACTTTCAAGTGATACTAGATTGGATTCAAATTTTGGTGGTCTATTAAGAATGAATGGTTGTATTTTGAAATGTGAGAAAGATATAAAATTTGGGGGACATGGGGAAGAGTAAAATGGTTTGGATATTTGTCCCACTCAAATCTCATGTTGAAATATAATCCCTAGTATTGGAGGTGGGGTCTCGTGGAAGGTGTTTAGGTCATGGAAGCAGATCCTTCATGGTTTGGTGCTGTCCTTGAGATAGTGAGTGAGTTCTCACAAGATCTGGTTGTTTAAAACTGTGTGGCATCTTCCTCTTTCCCACTTGATTCCTCTTGCTCCTGCCTTTGCAATGTGGCATGCCTGCTCCCACTTCACCTTCTGCCATGAGTAAAATCTCCCTGAAGCCTCCCGAAAGACTGAGAAGATGCTGGCACTATGTTAGTACAGCATACATAACTGTGAGCTAATTAACCATATTTTATTTATAAATTACCCCATCACAAGCATTTCCTTATAACAATGCAACAATAGTCTAACACAGTATATCTTAGATCTTAACTCTATGAAGAGCCATTTATCGCCTAAGCAGTTAATTATTTTTTCCATTATAGTACTGCAAGTAACAATTGCAACATAGGGATATTAACAATTTCTTTATTTACTATGATTAAGCACTGTTCTTTGTGCTTTATATGTAATACTACATTAGATTTTTACAGGAACCTGCTGAAATAACTATTGTTTCTATCTCCCAGACTACACAGTTGTGACATTTACTTGATGATTGATTAACATCATACCTATTTCTAAAAAACTTAAGAGAACTTAAATACACAACAACGACGAAAAAATAAAAGGTAAAATTAGTGCAATTTAAAAAGGTGAGTGAGAAAAAGAAGACAAAGGCATGCTCTGTATTCCTGTTCATTTTGAAGAGATGAACAGAGACTAGCAAGACATGAAACTCATTTCACTTTATTTATTTATTCATGGGTACATAGCTAAATATATTTGTCAGGTGCTCTTGGAATAAGATGTGGACATGGAACAGAATTCTGACCATTAGAATGTGAAGACAAGTGAGGTATGACAATTCAAGCCTGGGATCTAAATGCCTTACTTTTTATCTTATATGCATTCTCTTGCCCAATCTATTGGCTATTTGATGATGTAGTAGGCAGTCTTAAAGGCAAAGTATTGTAGATGGACAAACTTTTGCCAGTGCAAGTCCTAGAAGAATTATAAATAGAATACCTGACTTCAAACTATACTACAAAGCTACAGTAACCAAAACAGCATTGTACTGTCAAAATATAAAAATATAAAAAGAAAAAATAGTGCTAAAATTGCCCAAGAAAAATCAACTCAAGCAAGAGCACAAAAAACATTTTATTAAAAGTGATTCTTGACCACAAAAAACACAAAGTACATCTTATTAAAATTGATTGTTGCGTGTGGAAGGTTCAGAATCATATAGTCTGGCTATGTAATGAATGAATGTTTGGCTTAAATTGCAAACATCTTAAAGCACACTCAAAAGGAGAGAAAGTGGTCAAGATTTCAGGCAATCCTCAGGAGTACTGTTTCTCTCAACTTGCCTTTTGTTGAATGTTGAGAGTCAGAGATTTTAAAAGTTTTTCCTTGATAAGGCTGTGAATGCAGATATCCTATGCTTCTATTTAAGTGCAGAACTATGTGCACATAAAAGTCAACTGAAAGGATATTTAGATTAATATCTCTTTTGAAAGTTGAAGAATCTAAGGATCTATAAGCAAATTGAGATTCATGTGGGACAGTGGACACCATGGACATATACAAGACTTTTCTGCAGAAAACAACATGGTGTATGTTACACAACAAGGGCAATCATGCAAGAGAAAGAAATAAAGTGTATTCAAATAGGAAGAGAGAAAGTCAAATTGTCTCTGTTTGCAGATGACATGATTGTATATTTAGAAAACTCCGTTGTCTTAGCCCCAAAACTTCTTAGGCTGATAAGAAACTTCAGCAAAGTCTCAGGATACGAAGTCAATGTGCAAAAGTCATAAAACATTCATATACACCAGTAATAGACAAGCAAAGAGTCAAATAATGAGTCTACTCTCATTCACAATTCCTATAAAGACAATAAAATACCTAGGAATACAACTTACAAGGCATGTGAAGGATCCCTACAAGGAGAACTACAAATCACTGCTCAAGAAAGTTAGAGAGGACACAAACAAATGGAAAAACATTCCATGCTCATGGATAGGAAGAATCAATATCATGAAAATGGCCACATGGCCCAAAGTAATTTATGGATTCAATGCTGTTCTAAACAATCTACCACTGACTTTCTTCACACAATTAGGAAAAAACTAATTTAAATTTCATATGGAACCAAAAAAAGAGCCCGTATAGATAAGACAATCCTAAGCAGAAAGAACAAAGCTGGAGACATCATGCTACCTGACTTCAAACTATACTACAAAGCTACAGTAACCAAAGCAGCATGGTACTGTCACCAAAGCAGCATGGTACTGTCACCAAAACAGATATATACCAATGGAACAGAGCAGAGTCCTCAGAAAAAATACCACACATCTACAACCATCTGATCTTTGACAACCCTGACAGAAATAAGCAATGGGGAAAGAATAACCTATTTAATAAATAGTTTTGGGAAAACTGTCTAGCCATATGCAGAAAACTGAAACTGAATCCCTTTCTTACACCTTATACAAAAATTCACCCAAGTTGGGTTAAAGACTTATACATAAGACCTAAAAGCATAAAAACCCTAGAAGAAAACCTAGGCAATATAATTCAGGATGTGGGCACCGGCAAAGACAAGATGACTGAAACACCAAAAGCAATGGCAACAGAAGCCAAAATTGACACATGGGGTCTAATTACACTAAAGGGCATCTGCACAGCAAAATAAACTATCATGAGAGTGAATGCAGCCTACAGAATCAGATAACATTTTTGTAATCTATCCATCTGACAAACATCTAATATTCAGAATCTACAAGGAACTTAAAAAAATTTTCCAGAAAAAACAACCCCATTAATAATTGGGCAAAGCATTTGATCAGACACTTCTCAAAAGAAGACATTTATGGAGCCAACAAACATGAAAAAAAAAAAAATCTTGTCATCACTGGTCATTAGAGAAATACAAATTCAAACCACAATGAGATACTATCTCATGCCAATTAGAACGGCGATCTTTAAAAAGTCAAGAAACAACAGATGCTGGAGAGGATGTGGAGAAATAGAAACTCTTTTACACTGTTGGTGGGAGTATAAATTAGTTCAACCATTGTGGAAGACAGTACAGCAATTCCTCAAGGATCTGGAACCAGAAATACCATTTGACCCAGCAATCGCATTACTGAGTATACATCCAAAGGAGTATAAATAATTGTATTATAAAGACACATGCACACGTATGTTTATTGCTGCACTATTTACAATAGCAGACTTGGAACCAGCCCAAATGCCCATGAAGTATAGATTAGATAAAGAAAACATGGTTCATATACACCATAGAATACAATAGAAATAAAGAATGTAAAAAAGAATGAGTTCATGTCCTTTTCAGGGACATGTGTCTTGCAGCAACAAGGATGAAGCTGGAGACCATCATTCTCAGCAAACTAACACAGGAAGAGGAAACTAAACACGAATGTTCTCACTCATAAGTCAGAGTTGAACAATGAGAACACATGGACACAGAGAGGGGAACATCACACTCTGGGGCCTTTCAGAAGGTGGGGGACAAGGGGAGGAATAGCATTAGAAGAAATACCTAATGCATGTGGGGCTTAAAACCTAGATGGTGGGTTGATGGGTACAGCAAACCACCATAGCACTTGTACACCTTTGTAACAAACCTGCTTGGTCTGCACATGTATCCCAGAACTTTAAGTATATTTTAAAAAATGAATGGAGGGTTGTAGACTGGGAGTTGTACAGTATATTAGTTTTTGTTGCTGTGTAACAAATTACCACACAATATGGATAATACTTATTAGCTCAAGTATTGTGGACTTAGTACAATATGGTAATGATCTTTACTCAGTGTTTCACAAGGTTGAAATGAGGTATTGGGTGACTTGAGTTCATGTTTGAATAGTCAAGGTAAATGTAAGCTCCTGAGCTCATTTAGGTTGGCATAATTCTATTCTTGTAGCTGTGGGTCTGAAGTTTCCATTCCCTTTCTGGCTATTTGCCAGGGTTCATTTTGAACTCCTACAAGTTGACTATACTCCATGTAACATGATTCCTACCACATTCAAGGCTAGCTACGGAGAATTTTCCTCACATTGAATTCATCTCACATCTCTGATCTTTGACGTTTCTGTGTTTGACATTGAGACCCTGATTTAAAAGGTTCGTGTGGTTAGGTCAAGCTCACCAAGATAATCTATCTATTTAAGGTTAACTGAATTGGAAACTTAATTTGTCTGTAAAATCTCTTCACAGCAATACTTAGGCTACTTTGAATTGAATGAGTTTGATTGAATAAGTGAAAGTATTTGTAGGTATACCAGGCCCAAGACTATTTTAGAATTCTGTCTACCAAATAACCCACATAACAAAGTGATGACCAGAATAACCTTAAGCTGGAAAATGTCATGTTTTCCTAATGTCCATCATTGAAGTATGGAACACATGTGTGTCTATTTTTAGCCATTGTTGAGGATTACTTGCTCTTAATTCTCCAATTCTCTATGCTAATCTTATTGACCACCTTATATTCTTAAACTTGTCTTGCTTTAAATTCAGTTTCTATTCATTTTATCTTTTGTATTATATGTAATTAATACTATATCCTTTGCGAAAAGAGGTTGAAAATAAATACATCTATAAAAAAAATTTGGTTCTATGATTTCATTTTTTTGAGATAATATAAAAATTTATGATTTTACCAAATGGAAAATAATTCATATAAAGAAAGTTGGAAAGGAATATTACATAGTTTCTCTTAGAGAAAACATATATAAAGCCTGGTTAGCAAAGGATACAGACTGTACTTCTCTCAAAGCTCATTGAAATTTAGATAATTACCTAGTTGACATAATTCAGCTAATGGCTTTACTAGAGAAATGATTGTAGCAGAAAACCATTTTATTTCAATACTCCTAGAATTCTATTAAAATAATTATTAACTGTTGGGTAATAGTTATTAGAGCTGCAATAAAATACAGTAAACTAACATATTTGAAACGTTATATGCAGTAGTTTTACAGTGCCTAGAAGTTATGTGAATATTAACAGAATAATAATGAAATAAATATGAGGTCTTTTTTTTAAAAAAATGTACTGAACATATACCATGTAACTTTCAAGGAAAGGACAGAGGAAATGCAGTCTTTGAGCCCTTGAAATACTTATTTACTGTAGAAAAAACATTGAAATTATATTTCAGCTTAGAATGTCTAGTGTCTTTTTCAATTTAAAAATAGCAAAACTGCATGCCTCAGTAACATTGCTTTATTGAAATTAGGTACTGTGAAATTTCCAAGTTGTAAGAGAGTCTGTGATTGATGGATGTGCAAAGCATCACCTTTTCATAATGCTCAATCTTTCTTCATTTGGAAGTAGAATCATTCTAGCAAGCATTATGCTCTGCTGGTAACTTTAGAAAAAAGTGAACTTAGAATCTCTAAAGGTGGTTGTGTATTTTAAAACATAGAAACATTGCAAAATAATAACTAGGTTTTGCAACCTCTATAAAGAGAGTATATAATTCCCCTAATAATGGCACAGAGGTGTGTGTGTGTGCCTGTGTGTGTGTGTAGAAGAGAGAGAGAGAGGAGGTGGGGAAAGGAAAACATATGCTTAACATTCGTCTATGTGTCTATAAATGAGGTGAATACTTAAGGGACACCCTAATAGTATCTTTGGGTGGTTAATCCATTTGTTAAAATAAAAGCCTTCTTGTATGGGTGATATAATGCTTTTTTCTTTTTCATTTTTGGAAGATGGAAAAATTTAGGCTTTGATATGTTAGACTACACTATTTGGATTTCTTAAGCAGAAAATAACATATACATTTGAAGAAAATATCTATACTTTAAAAAATCCTCCCCTCCAGTGAAATGTAAATATACCAACTGGTTAAAAAAAAAAAAGTATTTTTGGGAAACATCAGATCTTCGGAGTTATTTGTTACTTACATTTCAAAGTAAATAATCACTGACAATACCATTTCACCAAAGTAATGACCCAAATGCTTCAGGTTCAGAGATACATATTTTTAAAACTACCATTATTACTGATAATTATATGGCAAACTTAAAATATAAAATGAGCCACATGGGAGCATACATTTATTTTAAAGATATTTTCAGGGTTTTAAAATATTTAATGGGATATGTATTGGACAATGGAGGCAGGAAAAGCTAAAGATATAGGCTCCTGAACCAGAGGGCTGGGGCCTGACTGTGAACTCTATTGCCAGCTATACAGTTTTTAGTGAGTTGCTAAAACTTGTTAAGCCTTAGTTTCCCAACAAGCAAAGATGGTCAAATAATGCCCATGTACAGGGGTTTTGTGAGGATTAATCTCATATTCAACGAATAATGGTGAAACGGCAACTGACTTGAAGGCCATTTTATATACTAGGAAGGGAAGAATGAGCAAAATAGACCTCATTCTCCACAGGGGGGCTTATATTCTAGAAGGTTAAATGTGATGAAAAATATAAAGCCTTTATCATGGTATCTGGCATGTTGTAGTCATTTAATAAGAGGGAACTATGACTATTTATTAGGTTTTTAATAAGAATATATTTCATATTTTAAAAACTTACAAATCTGCAAAACTGTGGAACAAAATGACTTTTATTAAGACAGAAAGGACTTTTTTAAAGAAGTGTGGAGGCTGGGCATGGTGGCTTATGCCTGTAATCCCAGCACTTTGGGAGGTCAAGGTGCGCGGAACACCTGAGGTCGGGAGTTAGAGACCAGCCTGACCAACATGGAGAAACCTTGTCTCTACTAAAAATATAAAATTAGCTGGGTGTGGTGGTGCATGCCTGTAATCCCAGCTACTCAGGAGACTCAAAGAAAAACAAAAAACAAAGCGAAGAAGTACAGAACAAGCTTTGAGATTTTAGTTCCTATCCCAAGTCGAAATTCTTTGGGAGATCAAGGCTCGGATTCCTCATTTATCTCCAGCTATTGCTGATAGTTTTATTGTAAAACTACCTGAGCAAGTAGCAGCAGATGAAAATAAGGAACAATATATAACAAATGGCATTGTAGATCATCTTCTCTATTTTCTTGTCTTGTCTATATTAAAATTGTGTTTTAGTGTCCATAGTAATTTAGGGGGAGACAAGAAAGAGAACCCATTTGTTGTCACAAGAAGGTTAACGGTTTATCACAGATATGACTGTCGTGTGAGCACAGCTACATTTTTTTTTTTAAACCATTATAAGTTCAGTGGTAGAAGAACAGCTTAGCTACATAAGTAAACTTGTATCATGGGGCTTGTTGTACAGAATATTTCATCTCCCAGGTATTAAGCCTAGTATTCATTAGTTATTTTTCCTGATCCTCTCCCTCTTCCCACCCTCCAACCTCCATCCTACAAAAGCCCCTAGTGTGTGTTGCCCCCTCTATGTGTTCATGTATTCTCACCATTTAGCTCCCACTTATATGTGAGAACATGTGTATTTGTTTTTTTGTTCCTGTGTTAATTTGCTAGGGATAGTGGCTTCCAGCTCCACCCATGTCCCTGCAAAAGACATGATCTCATTAATTTTTATGGCTGCATAGAATCCCGTGTTGTATATGTACCACATTTTCATTAACCAGCCTTCCATTGATGGGCATTTAGGTGGATTCCATGTCTTTGCTATTGTGAATAGTGCTACAATGAACATACACATGCATGTGTCTTTATAACAGAATGATTTTTATTCCTTGGGTATATGCCCAGTAATGTAATTGCTGGGTCAAATGGTATTTCTGTCTTTAGGCCTTTGAGGAATCACCACACTCTCTTCCACAATGGCCAAAATAAATTTTTAATTTGGCTTTCTTATGTCAGTAATGTCGTTAGTGGTTTATCTTATGTTCTCTAAATGAAAGCCAAGATGCTCTTTAATATGGTAAATTAGAACATGTCAATTCCATGCTTAGAAACATTACTGGATTTCTACAACAGAAATCATCCTGCTTCTCATGACTCCAAGATTCCAAATGACCTGTGATCTCTTATTATACCACATTTCCATTGATCACCATGGCCCATTGCACTGGCCTGCTTTCTTTCTCTTGAACATTTCAGCTTATCACTATCTCCATTTTCTGTCCCCTCTTCCTGCAGTTCTCTTATTCTAACAAGTCATGTGGCTAACTCATTTATAATTTAAGAGCTCTGAGCTCAACTATTACTTCTTCCAAAGACCTTCACTGACAAGAAGCTGAATCAGCTATCCCAGGACTACAAGGCAATAAAGATAATCTAAAGATGACTGATCAGAAAGATAGGAGTATAGGTCCTTGGTGGTATCAGTCTTGGATGGCCCATCTAATGACTTCATTTTACATGATAATAGTAAAACCCTAATTCGTTTCAGCCACAGTGCTTTTGCTTTTGTTTTTGTTTTTTTTTTCTGAAGGGTGAAGGTGGGATTATCACCATGTAGAGAATCTTTGAAAATTAGCTTACAATGACAGAGTATAATTATTCATTATTATGGATGTACAAGCCTGGTTTCATTAATCAAGTGAGATGAAGCAGATCATACATTATTACTACAAATTTTAGCTTTAAGATAACTGGCACTTTAAATATGTTTTATGTTTGATCAAGTTGGATAAGGCAATTTGAAATTTGAAAGCCTACACTACATATAAATTACTATTGCTTTTTAAAAGCATTTAGAGAGGGAATATGTTTATCTATATCAATAAATGTTCATGGAGATAGACCAGAATTTGTATCTGCAAACATGAAACACCTTATGTACTGTGCTTGGATACATAACAAAAATAATGAGGATCATCCCAACTCTTAAATGTAGCTAAGCAAGTAATAATTTCTACTGACTGAAGCAGATTACAGCATCATGTACTGTACTGCAGCAGTGTATATTTCACAGTAGCTAGAAGAGAGAACTTGAAATGTTTCCAACACATAGAAATGATAAACGCTCAAGGTGATGAATATGTCACATATCATGACTTGATCATTATACCTTCTATGCATGAAGCAAAATATCACATGTACTCTATAAATATATAAAATATTATATATCAATAATTACATATTGAGCAGATGTAGAAAACAAAGAAAGATGGACTTTTAGGAACTGCCTTGCTGAAAAAGGCCTTTAAGTGAGGACTGCCTGGAGGTTTGCTGTGTGATTGTTGTGCTTTTTTGTGTTAAGCAAGGATATTGACATAATCTCTTGGATAATGCTAGGTTATGTTTTTTATTGTTAGTGTCCTTCACTGGATTATTTAGATTTTAGAGAAAAACATTACCTTTTTAAAATCCTTATATGGTTCGGCTCTGTCACCTTGAATTGTAGTAATCTCCATGTGTCACGGGCAGGACGAGGTGGGGATAATTGAATCATGGGGGTGGTTTCCCCCATGCTATTCTCATGATAGTGAGTGAGCTCTCATGAGATCTGATGGTTTTAAAAGGGGCCTCCCAATTTGCTCTGAACTCATTCTCTCTCCTACTGCCCTGTGAAGAAGTGCCTTCCACCATGCTTATAAGTTTCTTGAGGCATCCCTAACCTTGTGGAATTATGAATCAATTATACCTCTTTTCTTTATAAATTACCCAGCCTCAAGTATTTATTCAAAGCAGCATGAGAACAGATTAATACAAATCCTTGAGGCACATGTTGCCTTTTTTTTTTATATCAGTAAAACCAATATAACACATCAAACAACTTAGAGTTCAAATAGAGTATAAAATTCATGAATACAACAACTTCTTTATATTGGTCAACACTTTATCCTTAGCATTCAGCCTTCAGGCTGATATAGTTAGAACTTAAAAAGGTCTTGCTCAATAAATGTAAATGAATGAACAAATCATTTTTAAAAATAGTTACCCTGATAATATCTACCACTTATAAAGTAATTGCTACATACCAGGCACTGTATAGAACTATGCATATAATAAATTATGTAAAAACTTTCTATAAATAGGTATTATTCTCCTCATTTTACAAATTATAATACAGTAGTTACAAATAATCAAATTATCCAGTTGTACATAGTAAATATGGGCAAAGCAATGTAAACCATAGTAATCTGGTTCTAAATTATACACTACTAAGGACTGTACTATGTACTCTTTCTAACTTACTGGGAATTAATCCATTATTGTTTGATTCTTTCAAACTTTTTACAAAATAATATGTACTTGAGAGAACACTCCTGCATTCATATAAATATACAGAATATTTTAAAGAAAATATTGACCAATCACTGTGCATCTATTCAAAAACTACCCAGAGGAACCAGAAAACCATGTCACAAGTTGGCGAGAAGGTGGAGGGAAAAAAATGAGGAGTTTTTAGTTCCAGAAATAGTATTTGGACAGGCACAATACTACTCATAGTGTTTAAAAGGTATCATAAAATAGAGAAGTTGCTACTCAATGGTGTTTTATACACTAAAATTATGACTCATGTGTGTAAGAGATGATTTTATTCTTCCAGTGAAGCATTTCATAATGAACTAGTCCATTCCCTAATATAATGAGTTTCCTGTTATCTGGAATATGGAAACAGATTTTAATCAGCACCTCCCAAGATTGTTACAAAAGGAATTTCTATAGTTCATAAAAGACTTGTCCTTATGATCTCTAAGAGTCATCGAAAACTTAGTCTTTATAAAAGTTCCAATCAATCAGTCTGGGTGTGGTGGTCCCTGCCTATAATCCCAATCACTTTGGGAGGCCAAGGCCAGTGGATCACCTGAGGTCGGGAGTTCGAGACCAACCTGATCAACATGGAGAAACCCATCTCTACTAAAAATAAAAATAAAAAATTAGCTGGATGTGGTGGCAGACGCCTGTGATCCCAGCTACTTGGGAGGCCGAGGCAGGAGAATCGCTCGAGCCTGGTAAGCAGAGATTGCAGTGAGCCGAGATCGTGCCATTGTACTCCAGCCTGGGCAACAAGAGCGACACTCCGTCTCAAAACAAACAAGCAAATAAACAAATAAAAACCTCCAGTCATTAAAAGGAAATATAAAGAAAGCAAATAACAAATAGACATTTTTTGTGAGAACTTAATTAGAAACAATCATATGGGAAATATATAAGTGCAAAAATAAACATATATATTTATAGGTGCACCACAGACTTTGTTTCAAGTCCTCTTTAGATCTTATTTTTTATGCCCAACTTTTCCTCTGGCATAAAATGTTTGAGCTAGTGGACAAAACAGAGAGCTATGGCACCAGTTGCTCTTCCCTCTGAACCCCTGTTCCTATTTCCAAAGTAGAAAATGTCCTTGTTCTTGTTCCAGCTGAATGTAGGAGGTGAATACTTTTTAATACCCTTCTTAGACAACTCTTGGCTATAGTCGGTTCTCAATGGTTGCTTTGCTTATTCTATGAATAAATGTTTTTAGAGGTAGCGTCAGTTCTCAAAGTGCTAAGGAAAAAATATGCTGTTGCCTCACTCAATGGCTGAGACATGTAACATGTAACATTTACCACTGTTTTTCTGCCCATGTTCCCATCCTTTGCAGTTTGAAAAAAGACAAGATTACATTGCAGTTAAGCGTGAGGGTTGGGAGATCTTTGCTGCAGCTATGTTGGAAAATACAATCTGCTATAAGTCTCGCAGGATCCTTTCAATGTAATTCTTCTAATTAAGGAATAAAGAACAAAAGAAAAAAATCATCGGGTCTGCATTATGTAGGAAACTACAAACGTTTCAAATTCATGGAGGAGATACATATCTGCTTAAAATTCCTATGGGCAAAATTCTCAGCTTAGAACAATTTCATGCCTAAACTTACTTTGGTTTCTTCTCTCCATAGTCCTCTAATATATTTTTTTTCTCATAACCAAAATGGACATTTTGGCAGTGTGGTTTAGAAGTCTGAAGTGAGATGAATGCACATATAAGCTGACTGTCAAATCATATAACTGAGTGCTATTAACCCTGTTTCAAGTATAAAAAATGTAGCTCCTATATGCTGGGCACAGTGCATATAAAGTAAAAGAGGGGTGAAATATCAAGTAGGGCACAACTGTTGCATCTTATAAACAAAGACTAAATTGTTTTTGCTCTTGAATTACCACTGACCTTTTACAGACTCAAACTGAAACTCTTTATTCACACCCAGAGCTATTATATTATATTGAGAAGATTGAAACATGATGACTAAAAACCTGTGCTTTAGAATCATATCATATGACTTTGATAATGTTACTTTACCTTTCAAATTCAGGCTTTTTAGTAATGAAATGATGATAATAATATCTCTCAGAGATTTTTTTTTCTGAAGATTCAATAGCATACATATAAAGTAGTGTATTTCCCAAATAAAGTAGAGCGTCAATAAATTTAAGTATTATCATTGTTGAGAATAAATGATTATTATTATTGAGAATTCATTATCCATTATCTTAAAAAATCCTAGACTAAAAGATTTTACTTCAAAACTTGTGGTTTTAACCTGAAAAGACTGTAATTTCCAGTTTCCTGCCATGATTAAGGTATTGTCTTTTCATGTGCTTTTTACAAAAGCAACGAAAGAGATGTAAAGAAGTTAAGGAGCTTTTCCAAGGTCAACCAATAATCAATTCAGAAGGCATAACTGAAACTCGCATCGCCTATTTCTCAGTGTCATGCTTAATACTACGCCAAGGTGATCCTCATAATGTAGATTCTGATTACTTTTATTGTGGGAATAAAAGACAATATGCTCTCTTAAAATATTACATTCTTTCCAAACAATTTATTTTCTCTATAGCCCTGGAAAGAAGTTGAGGTAGGTATTATTTTGCTGTTTCATTAATGTGGAGTTGAGGCCTCATGGGAAGCTAGCATCCATTGAAGGTCACATGGCCACTTGATCAAATTGAAAACAGCACTCAGTCGGCATTTAGTGTTCTCTCCATCACTCTAGCCTGCTCATGATAAAATTAGGTCTTTTTCTTAGAACGTAATGTTTTTCAAGAACCTGTCATGCATTTTCCCAAATTAGTTGTTTACAGCAGAGACTTCTCTGCAAATAAGTTTCCAAAAGTTCTGAAACCAAAAAGTAAAACATGCCACATTATTTTTCAATATAATAATGTATATCTTCAGACTGGCAGATTCTATATCACAAAAATGTGAAAGAGGTTGGTTAAGTTCACTATTTGCTTGACCAAAAGTCACTGGGATGATGGCATGAATTCTCAACTTTTAAATTACATCATCACGTAGAAATTATTTGGAATGACTATTATTTTTCCAAGATTTAAATGTAATCTTTAGCTTATAAGATTTTTAATAAAATCATTTAAACTATATATTTTTTGCCCTATGACATAATTTTCTTATCATATCATACAAACACGAAGTAATACCCCTTAGCACACTCTCAATTGCCTAGAAGATATGTCAAATGTAGCTCACACTTTAAAGTTTCCCTAATAATATGCCAGTATTGCTGAAAGACATAGTACCTATGAAAGCTTCTTATGCTCAAACTTTCAATTCTCATGTAATCTATATTTTTGTCATCATTTTTTTTCTAGTGCATGTCAACAAATCAACAATATTTTGATATATAATATGTAAATACAAATGCAGCAATGGATTCCAAAAATTCTGAATTATAAGTAAATTGAATAAAATTTTTTAGAACATTCTCTTTATAAAAAGTTTATTTTTACAGTTAACGCGCAATCTAGCTTACACAAAATTTACATAATTGAGTGAAATAAAAAAATCACTAAAGTTGTCATTTGAAGTCTATGGTAATTTACCTCTACTTATCTCACAAGTTTAAGAGTTAGGAAAATTCAGTCAATATAGTTTATTTATGTAACCATGTATTGATCTAACAGTATTTATAAATGAAGTCTTAGACCATCCACCTTTAGGGTGGCATTAGATGAAATAGTCATGTTATAAATAGTTTAAACCAAATATACATAGGAAGGAAATAAAATATTAATTCATTATTGTCATCCTACAACTTAAGTAAGTAGGACTTTAAAAAAGGTTTTCTATAAGCATAATTACCCTTTAACTATTATTTTTAATTTTTTTGTGTGTACATAGTAGATATATAAATTTATAGGTTATGGGATGTTTTCACACAGGCATGCAATGTGGAATAAGCAAGCACATCATGGAGAATGGGATATCCATCCCCCAAACATTTATTCTTTGAGCTACAAACAATCCAATTATGCACTTTATTTTAAAAGGTACAATTGTTATTATTGACTATAGCTACCTTCTTGTGCTACCAAACAGTAGGTCTTCTTTGTTGTCTTTATTTTTTATACCTATTAACCATCCCTAATATCCACACCCCTGATACCTACTACCCTTCCCAGCCTCTAGTAACCATCTTTCTACCCTCTGTATTCAGGAGTTTGTTTTAATGTATACATTTCACAAATACGTGAGAAAATTGTATTTCTGTGCCTGTCTTATTTCATTTAACACAATGATCTCCAGTTCCATCCATGTTGATGTAAATGACTAGATCTCATTCTTCTTTATGGCTGAATAGTACTCATTGTGTATTAATATCTGTACCACATTTTCTTTAGCAATTTATATTTTGATATTTTGATGTGCTATTAGTTTACTTCCGGATTTTAGCAATTGTGACTACTGCTGTCAGAAGCATGGCAGTGCAGATATTCTTTGAGGTACTGATTTTCTTTCCCTTGGGTATATAACTAGAAGTGGGATTGCTGGATCATAAAGTAGCCCTATTTTTAAGGTTTGAAAGAACCTCCAAACTATTCCCCATAGTGACTGTACTAATTTACATTCCCAACAACAGTGTACGAGCGTTCCTTTTTCTGCACATCTTCACCAGCATTTTTATTACCTGTCTTTCAAATATAAGCTACTTTGGCTTATATTCAAAATTACAATGAGATTAGATCTCATTGCAGTTTTGATTTGCATTTTTCCAATATTCAATGAGATTAAACATCTTTTTATATATGCTCGTATGCCATTTGTATGTCTTCTTTTGAGAAATGTCTTTTCAAATCTTTTGCCAAGTTTTTTATTGGATTATTAGATTTTTCCTATAGAGTTTTAAGCTCCTTGTATATTCTGGTTATTAATTCCTTGTCAGGTGGGTAGTCTGTAAATATTTTCTCTTGTTCTGAGAGTTGTCTTTTCACTTTGTTGATTGCATTCTATACTGTGCAGAAGCTTTTTAACTGGATGTAATCCCAACTGTCCATTTTTGCTTTTGTTCCCTGTATTTGTGGAGTATTGCTCAAGAAATTTTTGCCCACACCAACGTTCTGGAGATTTTCTGTAATGTTTTCTTGTAGTAGTTTCATAGTTTGAGGTCTTAGATCTAATTATTTAGTTCATTTTGATTTGATTTTTGCATATGGTGAGAGATAGGGGTCTAGTTTCATTCTTCTGTATATGAATGTCCAGTATTTCTAGCAGCATTTATTGAAAAAACTGTCTTTTCCCCAATGTCTGTTCTTGTCAAAAATAAGTTCACTGTAGTTATGGAGATTTGGTTCTGAGTTCTCTGTTCTGTCCCATTGGTCTATGTGTTTATTTTTATGCCAACATTATGTTTTTATTACTATAGCTCTCTAGTACAATATTTTTTCTTTTTTTTTTTTTTTGAACCCAGGAGGCAGAGGTTGCAGTGAGCCAAAATCCGCAACACTGCACTCCAGCCTGGGTGACAGAGTGAAACTCTCTAAAAAAAAAAAGAGGAAGTCAAATAATTTCTTTAAAAAAAAATAAAAAATAAAGGGAGAGGAAATTCAAAGAGAGGGCGAGACCTGTATGGATTGCTCCTTAGTTGGGATACGTTCACAGAGACCTTAGGACTTAATCTGTCCATTTAAAACAGTCCCACTATCTCCATGAACAATTTATTTTATTATTTATTTATTTATTTTTTTTGAAAGAAAGAAAGAGAAAGGGGGAGAGAGAGCAGGAGTCTTGCTCTATTGCCCAGGCTGGAATGCAATCTAAAAATAGGTATTAAAACCTTCTTTTATACCGAAAATTGTGTTTAACAGCAGAGACAAGAAGGAATAAGAGAAGAAAATAACAAATAGCCAACCAATATTTCATTTAAGTCTGTGAAATTCTATGCAAATGCTGAAGAGTGATTTACTTCCAATTATGTGGTCACTTTCAAAATAGGTGTAATGTGATACTGAGAAAAATGTATGTTCTGTGGACCTGGGGTGAAGAATTCTATAAATATTCACTGAGTTTACTTGTTCCAGGTCTGAGTTGAAATCATAGATGTCCCTGTTAATTTTCTATCTCATTGATCCGTCGAATATTAACAATATGGTGTCAAAGTCTCCCACTATTATTGTGCGGGAGTCCAAGTCTCTTTATAAGTCATTAAGAACTTGTCTTATGTATCTGGGTGTTCCTATATCAGGTGCATATATATTTATGATCATTGACTCCTGTTGTTGCATTGATCCTTTTACCATTATGTAATGTCCTTCTTTGTTTCTTTTAGTCTTTGTTACTATTAAAGTCTATTTTGTCAGAGATGAAAGTTACAACTCCTGTTTTTCTTTTTTTTTTTTTTTTCTCTCCATTTAATTGGTAAGTCTTCCACCAACCCGTTGTTTTGGGTCTTTCTGTGTCCTTGCTTGTGAGATCGATCTGGATACAGCATACTGATGGGTTTTGACTTTTTATTCAATTTGCCTGTCTATGTCTTTGATTGGGGCATTTAATCCATTTATAATTAGGGTTAATATTGATATTTGTGAGTTTAATATTGTTGTTTAATGCTAACTGGCTATTTTGCCCATTAGTTGATATAGATTCTTCATTATGGAGATACTCTTTACCTTTTGGTAAGTTTTTGGGATGACTGATACTGGTTGTTCCTTTCTGTGTATAGTGCTTCTTTCAGAAGCTCTTGTAAAGCAGGCCTGGTGGTGATGAAATCTCTGAGTGCTTGCTTGTTCCCAAAAAATTTTATTTTTCCTTCACTTATGAAGTTTAGTTTGGCTGGATATGAAATTCTGGGTTGAAAATTCTTTTCTTTAAGGATGTTGAATATTGGCCCCCACTCTCTTCTGGCTTGTAGGGTTTCTGCTGAGAGATCTGCTGTGAGTCTAATAGGCTTCCCTTTGTGGGTAACCTGACCTTTCTCTCTGGCTGCCCTTAGTATTTTCTCCTTCATTTCAACCCTGGTGAATCTAACGATTATGTGCCTTGGGGCTGCTCTTCTTGAGGAATATCTTTGTGATGTTCTCTGTATTACCTGGAGTTGAGTATTGTTCTGTCTTGCTAGGTTGGGAAAGTTCTCCTGGATAATCTCCTGAAGAATATTTTCCGGCTTGGATTCATTATCTTCGTCACATTCAGGTACACCTGTCAAACACAGATTAAGTCTTTTCATATAGTCCCATATTTCTTGAAGACTTTGCTCATTCCTTTTTACTCTTTCTTCTCTAATCTTGTCTTCTCATTTCATTTCATTACGTTGGTCTTCGACCTGTGATATCCTTTCTTCTGCTTGATCAATTCGACTGTTAAAACCTGTGCATACTTCACGGCGTTCTCATATTGTATTCTTCAGTTCCATTAATTCACTTATATTCCTCTCTAAATTGTCTATTCTTGTTAGGATTTCATCAAACCTTTTTTCAAAGTTCTTAGTTTCTTTACATTGGGCTAAAACATGTTCTTTTAACTCACAGAAGTTTCTTATTATCCACCTTCTGAAGCCTAATTCTGTTAATGGAACGCACTCGTTCTCCATCAGGCCTTGTTCCCTTGTTGATGAGGAACTGTGATCTCCTGTAGAGGGAGAGGCATTGGGTATTCTCAGCCTTTTTACTCTGGTTTCTTTTGATCATTGTAAATTTATCCACCTGTCATCTTTGTAATTACTGACTTTCAAATTAGGTCTCTGAGTGGACGTCTGACTTGTTGATTCCCAGCACCAGAATCGGAGCAACCCACTGTGCCAGCTAAAAGAGCGGTGTTAGGCTTCACAGTACTTTTCTGCCCAGGAATGTCCGGTCTGGCTTCCTTCTTGAGTCCCTTTTTCAATCTGCTGAATAGGTGACTCTGCCTTCCCGGAGCTCCAAATGTCGACCAAAAGAGGATCCAGTCCTGTTTACTCTGCACCAAGAACCGCAGTGCTAGGGAGCCTGCAAAACTGCCGCGCCGGCCACAAGAGTCGTGCTGGTGACCCGTGGGGCTCCTCCACTGGGAATCTCCTGGTCCGTGGGCAAGAAAATTTGTCTGAAAGTGTGGCATCCTCTCGTTCTCTTTGCTTTCACTGGGAGCTACAATTTTGAGCTGCTAGTGATTGGCCATCTTGGATCTCTAGTACAATTTGAAGGCAGGTAAGGTGATTCCTCCAGCTTTGTTCTTTTTGCTTTGGACATCTTTGGCCATTCTGGGCCTTTTGTGATTCCATATAAATTTTAAGATTTTTTTTCTATTTCTGTGAAGAATATCATTGGTATTTTGACAGAGATTGAATTGAATTTGTAGATTACTTTAGGTAGTGTGGATATTTTAACAATATTGATTCTTCTAATTAATGAACATGAAATATTTTTTCATTTTTTTGTGCCCTCTTCAATTTCTTTCATCAGTGTTATATAATTTCCATTAGGGAGTTTTTTTTACTTCTTTGTCTAAGTTAATGCCTCAGTATTTAATTTTATGTGGTGCTATTGTAAATGAGATTATTTTAAATTTCTTTTTCACATTGTTGAAGGTTGGTATACAGAAATGCTAGCCGTTTTTGTATGTTGACTTTGTATCTTGCAAATTTACTGAATTTGTTTATCAGTTCTAATAGTTTTCTTGTGGAGTCTTTAGATTTCTCCAAATACAAGATCACATAATCTGCAAACAAGGATATGACTTTTTCCTTTCCAATCTGGATACCATTTATATCTTTCTTCTGTCTGATCACTGTATCTAGGACTTCAAGTATATGTTGAATAATAGTTGTGACAGTGGGCATCCTATTCATGTTCCAGATCTTAGACGAAAGGCTTTCAATTTCTTCCCATTTAGTATAATACTAGCTGTGGGGGATGTCATATATAGCTTCTATTACATTGAGGTGTGTAATACCTAGTTTTTTTTTTAGCATTTTCATCATGAAGGGATGTTGAATTTTAGCAAATGTTTTTCCAGCATCAGTTGGAATGATCATATGGTTTTCATTCTTTATTCTATTGATATGATGTATCACATTGATTCATTTGTGCCTGTTAAATCATCCGTGCATCCCAGAGATAATTCCCACTTGGTTCTGATGAGTGATATTTCTAATATATTATTGAATTTAGTTTGCTAATATTTTGTTGAGGATTTTTGCATCAATATTCATCAGAGATATTTGCCTGTAGTTTTATTTTTTTGATGTGTCTGCCTAGTTTTGGTATCAGGATAACACTGGCCTCGTCAAATGAGTTTGGAAGTATTCCCTCCTCCTCTATTTTTCAGAATAGTTTAGTAGGATAAGTGTTAGGATTTTTTTTTAAATGTTTGGTAGAATTCAGCAGTGAGTGAAGTCATTGGATCCTGAGCTTTTCTTTAGTAAGAGACATATTACAGCTTCAATCACATTTCTTGTTATTGGTCTGTTCAGGATTTGTATTTCTTCCTGATTCAATTTTGGTAAGTTGCAATTGTTGAGAAATTTGTCTGTGTCTTCTAGATTTTTCAATTCATTGGCATATAATTGCTCATAGAAGCCACTAATGATCATTCAGATTTTGCAGTATCAGTTGTAATGTCTCCTTTTTCATTTCTGATTGCATTTATTTGTATCTGCTTCTCTTTTTTCCAGGTTAGTCTGCCTAAGGTTTGTCAATTTTGTTTCTCTCTTTAAAAACTCAACTTTTTGTTTCATTTATCTTTTGTATTGTTTTTTCATTTTAATTTTATTTATTTTTGATTCCATCTTTATTGTTCCTTTCTTCTACTAATTTGTGGTGTGGTTTCGTCTTGCTTTTCTAGTTCTTTAAGATGCATTGTTAGAGTGCTTGTTTAATCAAGGTTTTCTTCTTTTTTAAATATATTACACTTATAGGGATAAACTTCCCTCTGAATATTACTTTTTCTGTATACCATAGGTTTTGGTATATTGTATTTCCGTTATCATCTGTTTCAAGAAATTTTTCAATTTTCTTCTTAATTTCTTCATTGACCCACTGGTGATTCAGGGGAATATTGTTTAACTTTCATGCATTTTTATAGTTTCTATATGATTTGGGTCTGTGTCCCCACCCAAATCTCATATCAAATTGTAATTTCCAATGTTAGGGGTGGGGCCTGGTGGGAAGTGATTGGATCGTGAGGGTGGATGTTCTTTTTGGTGCTGTTCTTGTGATAGTGAATGAGTTAATGTGAGATCTGATTGTTTAAAAGTGTGTAGCACTTTCTGCCTCTCTCCTCTTACTCCTGCTCCAACCATGTTAAGACATGCCTGCTTCCCCTCTACCTTTTGCCATTATTGCACGTTTCCTGAGGTCTCCCACACTATGTTTCCTGGACAGCCTGTGAAACCATGAGACAATTAAACCTCTTTTCTTTATAAATTACCCAGGCTAAGGTATTTCTTTATAGCAGTGTGAGAATGAACTAATACAGTTTCGAATATTTCTCTTGTTTTTAATTTCTATTTTTATTCCACTGTGGTCAGAGAAGATGCTTGATATTATTTCAACTTTTTTGAATGTTTAAAGAGTTGTTTTGTGACTTAATTTATGGTCTGTCCTTGAAAATAATCCATGTGCTGAGGAAAAAATGTATATTCTGCAGTCTTTGGATGAAATGCGTTATAAATATCTATTAGATCCATTTAATGTATTGTGCAGATTAAGTCCAATGTTTGTTTATTGATTTTCTGTCTGAAACTTCTGTCCAATGTTGCAAGTGTGATGTTGAAGTCCCTGGATATTAATGCATTGGGGCCTATCTCTCTCTTCAGCTTTAATAATACTTGCTGTATATTTATGGGTGCTCTGGTGTTGGTTGCATATATATTTGAAATTGTTATATCTTCTCACTGAATTGTTCCCTTTATCATTGTATACTGACCTTCTTAATCTCTTATAGTTTTTGTGTTAAAATCCATTTTGTATGACATAAGTATAGCTACCCTGCTCTTTTTTGTTTCCCATTTGCTTAGAATATCATTTTCTACCCCTTTATTATCAGTCTATGCATGTCTTTATAGGTTAAGTGTGTTTCTTACAGGCAACGGATCAATGGTTTTTTTTTTCAATATACATTCAGCCACTCTGTGTCTTTTGATTGGAGAGTTCAGTTCATTTACATTGAATGTTACTACTGATATGTAAAGACTTATTTGTGTCACTTCGTTATTTGTTTTCTGATTGTTTTGTGGTCTTCTCTTTCTCCTTTTGTTCCTTCCTGTCTTCCTTTAGTGAAGGTGATTTTTCTCTCATGATATGATTTAGTTTCTTGCCTTTTGTGTTTCATGTAATCATTGTATGTATTTTGGTTTAATGTTACCATGAGGCTTGGAAGTACTATCTTATAACCCATTATTTTAACATAATAACAACTTAACACTGTTTACATAAACAAACACACAAATAAGCAAATAGAAAATAAAAACAAAGTTTTAAGTTTTGAAGTTTAAGTTTTATGCCTTAATTTCACCACCATGCTTTGTAACTTTTTGTAGTTTCTATTGTATCATTTTGTACTGTTTTGAAAATTTGTTATAGTTATTAGTTTTGATGAGTTCATTATTTATTCTTTCCACTTAGGATGAGAATAGTTTATATATCACAGTATCAGTGTTATTATATTTGTGTTGTGTATTTACTATTAATAGTGAGTTTTGTACCTTCAGGTGATTACTTATTGCTCATTAACGTCCTTTTCTTTCTAATTGAAGTATTGCCTTTAGCATTTCTTATAGGAAAGGTCTGATGTTGATGATCCCTCAGCTTTTGTTTGTCTGGGAAAGTATTTATTTCTCCATGTTTGAAGGATATTTTAGCCAGATATACTAATCCAGGGTAAATGTTTTCTCCTTCAGTACTTTACATATGTCCTACCACTCTCTTCTAAGCTGTTAAGCTTCCACTGAAAGTCTGCTGCCCAATATATTGGAATTCCACTGCATGTTATTTGTTTCTTGTCTCTTGCTGCTTTCAGGGTGATTTTTTTTAATCCTAGATCTTTGCGAGTTTGATTATTAAATGCTTTGCAGTACTCTTCTTTGGCTTAAATCTTCTTAGTGTTCTATAACATTCTAGTACTTGGATATTGATTTCTTTCTTTGGGTTTGGAAAGTTCTCTGTTATTATCCCTTTGAATAAGGTTAGTATCCCCATCTTTTATCTACTTCCTCTTTAACGCCAATAACTCTTAGATTTTCCCCCGTGAGGCTATATTTCAGAACCTGTAGGCATGCTTCATTGTTTTCTATTCTTTTTCTTTTGTCTCCTCTGACTGTATATTTTCAAATAGTCTATCTTCAAATTCACAAATTCTCCTGCTTAAACAATTTTACTATTAAAGGACTCTGATGCATTCCTTAGTATGCCAAATGCATATTTCAGCTCCAGAATTTCTACTTGATTCTTTTTAATTATTTCAATTTATTTGTTAAATGTATCTAACAGAATTCTGAATTTTCTTTGTTATCTTAGATTTCTCTGAGTTTCTTCAACATAGTTTGAATGATTTTGAATTATATTTCTGAAATTTAACATATTCCTTCTCCTTCATGATTGGTTCCTGGTGAATTATTTAGTTCATTTGGTGAGGTCATGTGTTCCTGAATGGTGTTGATACTAGTTGATGTTCTTTAAAGTCTGGGCATTAAATATTTAGATATTTATTGTAGTCTTTACTGTCTGGGTTATTTGTAGCCATTCATCTTGAAAAGCCTTTCCAGATATTTTAAAGGACTTGGGTATTGTGAGCTAAGCTATTTACTGGGCACTCCATGCCCAGTAATGCTGTGGTTCTTGCAAACTCATAGAGGTACCACCGTGATGGTCTTGGATAAGATCCGGGAGAATTATCTGCATTACCAGGCAGAGACTCTTGTAATCTTCCCTTAGATTCTCCCACACATCCACAGTCTCTCTCTCTGTTTTCTGAGACACCTAAAGCTGAAGTTGAAGTGAGACAACCACCCCTGTGGCCACGACCACTGGGACTGTGCTGGGTCAGACCTGAAGCCAGCACAGCACTGTGCTTCACCCAAGATCTGTTGTAACCACTCCCTGGCTACTGGCTATGTTTTCTCGAAGCCCTGGGAAAACAATCAGCAGATAGCAAAACCAGCCAACCTGTGTCCTTACCTTCAGGGCAGCAGTGTTTCCTAGGCCTCACATGGATCCAGAGGTGCGATTCAGGAGTCAGGGACTACAGGAAAAAAACCTTATGAGTTTACCTGGTGTTCTATTGTACTATTCTGAGCTGGCACTCAAATGGCAAGACACAGTCGTTTCTACTGTTGCCTTCCTGTAAAGACAAAGGCAAAGGAGTCTTACTCCATAGCCACTGCCACCCCTTACCATGGGGAGTACTGCCGGGCTGCTACCAATGTTTCCTTAAGTCTCAAGAGCTCTTCAGTCAGCTTTTGGTGAATGTTTCTTAGTCTAGGACTCATCTTTCAGGGTAGTGGGTTCCCCTCTGCCCCAGGGCAGGTCCAGAAATCTCTTCAAAGTGTCAAGTCCTGGAATCAGGGACACCACACATATGCTTTTGTACTCTATTCCCCTATGGCCATGTTGTACCTAAAGTCAGCAAGTCTCAGAGGCATACCCAAGGCCCTTGACATAGTACCTGGATTTCCAGTCTGGTTGTTCAGGGTCCAAGCGCTTTCAATTAGCAGCTGTTGAATGCTGCCAGGACTGACTCCTTTCCTTTGAGGCAGCAGGTGTGTCTAGAAATGGCACCTGGGAGCTAGGGCCTGGAACTGGTTCCTCATGACTCTGACTGGTACCCTATCCTGCTGTGGTTGAGCTGGTATCCAATATGCAAGACAAAGTCCTTCCCACTCTTCACTGTCCTCTTCTCAAGAGAAAGAAAGGCATCTCTTTTAGAACCATAAGCTGTGCAGCCTGGGGTTGTGGAAGGAAAAATGCCAGCATTCCCTTGGCGGCCCCAGTTTATGTCTCAGTATATCATATGTCCCCCAGTCCACTGTCTCTGGGCCTAGTTCAGCACTAACACTCACCTAAGGGTTGCAGTTCATATGGCCTAGTAATTCCCCTGTGGCTAGGGCTGGTTTAAATGCTCCCTCTGTGGATGGGCATCAGCTGAGTTTGAGTTCGATCCAGATTTCCTTTCTGATCTAACAGAACAGTACTGAGTTCATTGCCTCACAATTACAGCGTTCTCTCTCCTCCAGTACCAGAGATGCTCTCTGTCCCATGGTGCCACTGCAGGAGGTAAGGGTGGATGCAGGGTGGCATAGGCAGTTCACTGTTTTTTCTTTCTCTTCAGTGCCTCTTTCAACATTGTAAAATTAGAACCAGATACTACGAGTGCTCACCTGATTTTTGATTCTCATAAACATGTTTTTCTTTTTTCTCTGTGTTAAATTGATGTCCTTGTCAGAGGTGGGGGTGATCAGTGGAGTCTTTCTGTCACCAGGATGGAGTGCAGTGGCATGATCTCAGCTCACTGCAATCTCTGCCTCCCTGGTTCAAGCAATTCCCTTGCCTCAGCCTCCTGAGTAGCTGAGACAACAGGTGCACACCATCACCCTTGGCTAATTTTTTGTGTTTTAGTAAGAGACCAGGTTTCACCATGTTGGCCAAGCTGGTCTCCATCTCCTGACCTCATGATCTACCTGCCTCAGCCTCAAAGTGGTGAGATTATAGGCATGAGTCACAGAGCCCAGCCGATTGGTGGAGTCTTCTATTCCACCATTCTGCTCCTTACTTTTTCCTTTCCCCTTTAATTTTGTGACTAAAATTTAATGGGACTCCTGAAAACATAAAAAGAATGCTTAATTTGGTTTTGAATGTATGCTCACTGTTGGCAGATATCTCGCTATTATACACTTTCAGTAGATTGGTGGAGCTGAAATGAGTAATTTATCAATGTCTTTCAGAGACCAGATTGTTCAATACCATAATATGTTTGGAAATGAAATCAAGGCCAGGTGCAGTGGCTTATGCCTATAATTCCAGCGCTTTAGGAGGCCAAGGTGGGCAGATCACAAGGTCCGGAGATGGAGACCAGTCTAGCCAACATGGTGAAACCTGGTCTCTTACTAAAACACAAAAATTAGCCAGGCATGGTGGTGTGCAATGGTGGTGGAGGCGGGCAGATCACCTGAGGTCAGGAGTTGGAGACTACCCTGGTCAAGATGGTGAAACCCCGTCTCTACTATAAATACAAAAATTAACAAGGCATGGTGGCCTACACCTGTACTCCCAGCTTCTCAGCTACTTGGGAGGCTGAAGCAGAAGAATCACTTGAATCCAGGAAGCAGAGGCTGCAGCGAACCAAGATCAAGATCACACCACTGCACTCCAACTTGGACAACAAAGTGAGACTCTGTCTCAAAAAAAAAAAAAAAATCAAAAGTAGATATGTGTTTATATGTGCTGTGAAGAGGATGTTTATACACATATACTAATACATAGACAAACAGAATTGTTCTCTTAACCAAAACTTTGGGACATAAATGTTTAGTTTTTTTTTTATAATAACACCAGAAACAAAAGCTTAGGTCTTTGAAATAAATTTCAACACAGAATAAGATGAATGCAATCACCATAGTTATATTATTGATTTTAGAAAAGTACTTCATAAATGTATTTCTGAAATACAGTTTAAATATATTTTTAAACAGAAACAAAAATAATCACTTGCAAAGAGAATTGATTTTTCAAAAAAGCGAAAACTACAAAATTATTATCTTGAGAAAAAGTCACTTTTTTTTAGTGTTAATTGGCAAATTTTAAGCAATACATTAGCAATTTGTTATTTAATTTAAATAAGTAGATTTGTAATTTATGCTCTAAAATTAAATCTATGAGAATTTTAAAGTCTAGGTCTCACCTTCTATAACATTGTTTAAAAAAATACAGAGACCTCTAATAAACATTAATTTCTTTCTTGATATTCTACTACTATACCTAGATCACTTGGAAATCCTTCTGTTTCTAGTCTGAACCTTTGACTCTCACACCATAATATTTTCTTTTTATTTTCTTTGTCCTATAGTTCTTATTCTAATGTGAAACTTTGAATAAATCTTGCTTATATTTTTCTACTTAAATATTAAAATTCTGATGGCTGTTAATAACATCTCCATTAGATTCAAATTTTGTATAATTCCTATTAATACTTTCAATTCAAGAACCCATCTTTTTCAGTTGTTCATAACTTTTACTGCTTTGCTTTGACAAACTTCAATTTAACTACCTTTGCACTTGATAAAATTGACTAGGATAAAAATCAGTTATTTTTGTACTTAGAAAAATTTTCTAGAAGCTTTTTCTTTAATCCACAGATTATTAGAGCTCCTAATGTATTTTAGAAGATATCTAGTCAAATTTATGCAAGATGTCTTTTAACATGCTATATCCCATTCAATCCTTACCACAAAGGCATGATGTAGTTATTATTAATCCTTTTTCTTTTTACTCCAAAGATCACTGAGATAAAAGAGAGTTCAATAAATTGATATCATCATTACATGACTCTCTTACTCTAAATTCTATGTTCTTTTATCACATTTTATTGTCTTCTTCTTCCTGAAGGGGCACATGCCTATGACCATGATATGCCCAGCCCAAAAGTGCTGAAAGGACTTGACCAAATTAAGGAGTTAGTTTTAAAGACAAAGATAAGATAGGTGCCAAGATTAAAAACCTCCAAGTCCAGTTCCTTTATAGTATCAGGCACCCCAAAGGACATGAAAGAACAAAGATAAATGACACATATTCCCAACTCTTGAGGAGATTTCAGTCTATTGTAACATATCTGTATTATTAATTCATTATGGTATGTGAATGGTAGAATCTCTGGGAACACAAAAGAAAGGGACTGTTCATGCTTAGGGAAAAGTGGATTATATCTCAAAAGCATGCGCATGAGTTATGCAAACAGAAAAGGAAGATGCATATTTTATAGATACTGTGCAAGAAGGAAATATAATGACAACATGGAGATAAAACTGGAAAAGTGTTTTGGAAGTTGATTGTAAAATGCTTTACATATCCATGGTACAAGCTGGAGATTTTGTGCTTTAAATAAAAGGAATGAAAACCATCCACACCTCTTTTCTTCTACTTCTTTATTCTCAGAGAAGTAATAGTTTCCAGTTCATAGTCTGAAAAAGAACACTAAAAGTATTATGAAAGATGGACATTAAATTACACTGATAGTTATAAAATGAGAAAAACTTTATAGAACTGAACCACCAAGGGAAATACAACATATAGCTGAATTAGTCGTTTTTAGCTCTTATCCTAATAAAGACTTGAGCTAATATCTTGTTTTTAAAAAATATATGATGGAAAACTTATTTTTCTAAGATATGTGTAACCTCTTAAAACAAAATTTTTAATGTCTTGGTTTAAAAATGAAAATACTGTAAAAAACTGGAGCATCATATTCTTTATCTCAAACAATATGACTGGTATAAAAGTGTCTCAGTGACTGTTATTAATCATTAAGTATAACTGACAGTTCCTTTAGATTGAATTCTAAGGGAACGTTTTTACTTTTATACATCAGAAAGGCCATACTGAGTCAGACTAATGATTCATTCAGGCTAGTATTTAGATACCAACATTGAGACCAAAGGCGGCCTTGTATTTTCTTCTCCTTAATATCAATAGGTGAAACATTTCACCCAAAAAATGAAAATTCAAGAAGGTTGAACGATTAGTAAAAATTTGTCTAATCACTTTTGAACAAGGATCAAAGTAGAAATTTAATTGAGAAGGCTTGAAGAACAGGTAATCCCTTTCAAGCTCAATGTTAATGCCATAGAAGCGAGTAATACATAATCTCGGTGGCCTCAGATGATGGGACTAGAACAAAAGATGAAACAAAGGACAGAAGGAACAGAGATAAGGATCTTACTCTTCTATAGGAAAAATTTTTAGAAACATTAAATAATTGACTGAAAACATTCAGTGGGTGGTGAATGAGGATGAGGTTATAATTTGGCAGATGTTCTGTAAAGTGGATTCAATGTTAAATGACAACACTGGGACAATGGTAGTCAAACAGAAACTGCTCAAGGGAAAAGAGTAAATGTCTAGTTTGGAAAATGTTTGATCAGGTTATTTTTTGTGTCTAATTTTCTTTTATTCATTCAGATATGAACAAATTAAATTGGCTTTTGAATATTCTACTTTTTATAGAATTATCTTATTCTCTGATTTGCAATAATGTATTGGATTAATTTACTAAGTATTATTTAATTCTTTCCTCATATTTGGTTTAGGTTTTAACAATAATATGTGGGGCTCTAGAGAACAAAATCAAAGGTGTTCTCAAATTCTGAAACCATTGGTCAATGTGACTTTCGTCAGGTTAATAGTATTTAGTTATATTCATTCTTCAGTCTTCATCTTCTCAAGATAGAAATTTAATTTTTTAGGTGTACCCATGTGGAAAACTTACTAATAGCACAATTATAATTTTAAGAAGAGCCTTTAATTTTAAAAAATTTTATTATCCCAATAAAATTTCACTTCACTTCTGGTGTAGAAGACAGAAGTTTTAAAATTAGGTCTCATAAAGTGAATTCTTTATTATAAGCTGTCCAATTTGATATGTCTCTGGATGACTAAGCAAAGAAGTAAGAGAATCATCATACTGGGAACAAATGTTTAGTAATGATGCTTGTATTCTGCCATTTGAATTTTCCATGAAGAAAAATCAAAGCAGAGCTTTTAATTAAAGTCTCAAGTAATCAACACTGTTTAATAGAATTAAAGCAAAAAAACTCTTGAAGTGAGTATTTAAAAAATTCCTTTGTGTTTGCAACATGAGCTCTGAATTAATCCAGTGTCATGAACCCTGAGCTTCATTATCATAATTTTTCAATTAAAAATTTATTATCCATTAAAAAGTATTATAGTCCTAATATTTATCACTGGTTATTCCATCAAACGATACATGATGAAACTATTAGGTTAAACAAATTATATTTAATTAAAAAAAAAAACTGAATATTTTATTTCCCTAGGTCTTAGCATATAACGACTTTTCTAAATTTCAATCTCACTGATAAGACTAAAGCTCCACAGATATGTTTGGAAAAATGTATGCTAAGCATAAAGGGCTGCTTTAAGTAATATATAAACAATTTGTAAGCCACAGGTTTACTCTCTTTACCTATTTATATGTGTACTCATTGTGTCTGTCACGGTAAATGACCTATATGTCGGCATAGTTACTTAAAGAACTATTGAGATGGGGGAGGCCCAGTAGAATGGTGCTCAGACCAGGCTGCCAGGGTTAAAAAATTCCACTATAAAAGAGATGAGAATTTCCTTGAATTCCAACTTACAGTTGTCTGTAAAACATGCAAATTATTGATACCACCTGTTCTCTCCCTCTCTCACATTTATTTGAGCAAGTATTTTTTGGAAAATGTTAAAATGGCATATTAACCCATGAATTAGTCTCCAGAAATGAGGATTGTGTTGCCATAATTCTCTCCACAAGTTTCAAAGATAGTGAACATGGGCGACACTGAACTTGAGGAAGGTATTTGAATCTTAGTGCAGATTAAATCATCTTATGAAGTAGGAGTTGACTTTATAGCTATTCTAAAGAAAGCCAGACATACAACATTAACTCTATTGGAAAACTGACAAAAGTACTTGCAATTATTTATGAATGCTGCTGAACAGGTTTACATGCAGAACTACATATAAAATATAAATAGGTTAGTAGTGCCATTTGAGATCAGAGTTGTTTAGCATGATGGTAAACACTCTGCTTTAAATGTCAAGAGTCCTATGGAGAAAGTAGAGGTACTGCGACTAACATTGGAGCAAGGCCATGGGTGAAATAGGTTAAACATATACATCTTTCTTACATGCTGAAAATCTGCCTCTTAAACTCTGGGTTCCCCATGTAACTTGCTGAGCCTGACCAGAGAGGGGTATCTCTTCAGTCTTATATCTCTTTTCTATACTTTTCTAAAAGTTACAGGCCCTCTTTAATTCCCATATTACATTTTTGTGTGTGTCTTTCTTAAGGTAATTTTATTTTCACTTTCATTGTAATAATTTATAGACATTTCTTTAATGCTTTTCTGTGAACTTCCTTGAAGGCAACGAAAGTACTTAATCATTTTTATATACCACATAACACATATAGTTTTCCTTTGTATATAGTTGTTTTTAAGAAATTCAGTGAAAATGGGGGATTTATTCATAAAATGTGGAAGAGATGTAATTGAGAAGATTTAGGAATTCCTTGGAGGTGCATCAGAGTTGATTCTAAAATTAATTTAAACATCTCATTGTGAGGAAAAGTATTCAATGATCACTGTAGTCATTAGTAGAGTTTTGGTGGAGTCAAGGAGGTTTTGTTGACAGACTAATGTCTCTATTGAATAATTTTAAAAAAAATGCTGGAAGATAAAGAGTGAGATGAGGAATTTTGCTTTTACTTCACAGTTTCTGTCTTTGAAATTATGGCCATTACTAATTTCTGTCTGGTGACATTTGGTACCATGGCTGGTATAGAAGAAACAATGCGATTTAATATTACCATCACAATTACACAGGAAAAAGTCATCATAATAGGCTGAAAAGACATCAGGTTAGAAAAGCTGGGTTTTTCATTTATGACTTATATCAAATATATTTCCTGAGCCTCAGTATCTTCATCTGCAAAATGAGACGAATTACATATCCTTTACTAAGATACTAAGGAAACACATATCTTATATACACGTTTTAAAGACCTTGCTACCAAGTTGTGTTAAGAGTGAAAGATGAATATGACTGCAAGCCTAGATAAAATTAGATTGACTCTAAATTTTCTTAGCTATATATAACTCACCTCACAAAATGAGAATAGTAATGTCAAATCTTTTACTAAACTTGAATATGCTGTATGTAATATATTTGGTGGATTTTACTGCTAACCCCATGATTTCAAATTGAATACAGTAAATGTGTATAAAATGTAATAGGTTAGCACAAGTCTTAAAATTAAAAATAAGCAATATATGTTTTCCTTGGTTATAACTTACCTTTTTATAATCAGGGATGATATAACATAGATTTATAATATTCAAGATTTATTATAAATTGTTTTAATCCAGATAGTGTTGGAGTTTTTTTTCTTCAGTTTTTCTCATATTAAAGTATCATGGGTAAAATTATATAGTGACTAGAATTTGTTTTAAACTAATTTAATGTGAAACAAGGGTAATTTGGTGCATTTAGATAATAGATAAAACAAAATTGGCCAGTTGTTTAAATATGTTGAGGCTAGGTGGGGGGTTTATGAATTTAACTACATTATTCTCTGCTACTTATGTTTTTGAAAATGTTCATAATAAAAATTTGAAATAAGATATAATTAAATTTGACTTCTGAATGATTTTTGGTTGCACTATCTAGGAAGGTGTGTTTCTCATCCAAAAGAATAGATGTTTATAAGAGCCAGTTAAAGCCTGCCCACTATGAAGTTAAGTAGGGCTGATCAAAATTTATAAAATGGAAAAGTCTTGAATAAGGTAGAGGTATCTGAAATATGCCAGCACCTTAAGGATGTGGCTCAGTGGTGAGTCAGGGAGAATTAACAGTACTAGCAGAAGGAAGAAGGAAGCTGATGGGGAAGGTGCGACAGCAATGAGCACTGGAGCAAGACGAATAAGCAGCAGTAATGCTAGTAGTAATAAGATATATTGATGTGGGCAAAGGAAATCTGCGAGTCTTCCACAACATATATAAAAATGAAGACAGACATATAATAAGAAACATGCATAGAGTTTTGGTTTAAACACATCAGAATAGAATTTTAGAACAGCAAGATATTTCAAAACCCAGATGACAAAAGAAATGCATAGAATCTTGCATCTAGTATCCCAAAGTGGCAAATTAATGCCTTGGTGAAATAAAATTAACTAATACCTCAAAAGAGATTCCCATTTAGCTGTTTGTTCAGGAACATCTTTAGGAGCACTACATGCTTAGTGTAACTGTTTCATAAATTTTAAAATTATTTTCTTCACATTGTAAATGTAGTAATATATTTTTCACTAGAAAAAATATAACATCTTAATATCATAAGCTAAATCTGATACACCTAGAAAATGATGAAACCAGGATTTATATCCAAACACTTGTTTCAGTGTATTCACTCTCACTTATGATAGTTTAGTTGATTAGAGATTCTGAAAAAGATTTCTGAAATTACGTGCTTAAAAAGAGAACTCTTGAATAACAATGTATTAGTTCCCAAGTTTACAGGAAAGATTAGTCTGCCTGCTATAAAAAAGCAAAACTTTAACATATTTAAAAAGACTGAAATAATGTAAAATACGTTAGAAATCAATTATATTAAATACCTACAAAATTTTAAATTATTTGAAATTAAACATCAGAGCTTTAAATAATATATAAATCAAGGCAAACAGGAGAATTTTTAAAATACACATACATGCTCACATAATTAATTTTAATCATACCATTTATTTTGTGAAGTTGTAGATTCACGTGCCGTTTTTAAAAATAATACAGATGAGCCTTGTTTAGACTTCAGTTTCCCCGAATTGTAATATCTTGAAAAACTATAGTGCAATATCATAACTAGGATATTAACAATGTCAGAATCCACATCTTACTCAACTCTCTCCAGTATTACTTTTAATCACTTATATGTTTGTGCAAATTTATCTCATGTGTAAGTTCATATATTCACCATAAAATCAATTTACAAAACACTATTATCACATGGGGATGCCTTGCATTGCCCTTTTACAATCCTATTCACTTGTCTTTTGCTTTCCCCTCCTCCTTCTTGCAACTGGGAAACCTCTAGTAATTCTCCGTTTCTATATCTATTTTTCCATTTCAAAAATGTTATATAAATAAAATAACACAATATGCAGTCTTTTTAAGTTAGCTTTTCCCCACTTATTTATATTTACTAATTAAAGTATATTTGACTGTTTCTGTTTTTTAACTACTATGAAAAAGCTATGAATATTTGTGCACAGATTTTTGTGTGAACATAAATTATCATTTTCTAGGATAAATGGCCAAGTATGTAATTACTGGGCAGTACAGTCATTGCATGTTTAGTCTTTTTAAGAAACTGCCAATTATTTTTTCCAGGATGGCTGTACTAATTTATTAATGTAGCCTCTTCTGCTTTGTGTAAATTATTGTTTGTGTAGTATCTGACTTTCAACCATTTAATTTTAACTGAATTTGAAGTCAGTTTCTTGTAGACACGTAACTGAATTTGAAGTCAGTTTTTTGTAGACAGTAAATAGATACGACCTTTTTTTTTTTAATCCATTCTGTCAATCTCTGTCATTTGATATATTCAGGTCATTTATACTTAAAGCAATTAGTGATATATTAGAGGTTGATTTTGTTACTTTATATTATTTGTTTTCTGTTTGTTTTATCTGGTTTATTCCTTTTTTATTTTTACTTTTTGCCATTGTATAGATTACCTAAATATTTCCCAGGATCTTTTCTTGACTTTGTATACTATTTTTGAATGTGATTGTTCTGGGTATTGCAATATATATATGTGAATTATCAGAGTCTATTGTATCAGCATTTTATTTGTTCAAGTAAGGTATGAAAAGCTTACTTGCAATCAGATTTCTTTTTTTTTTTTCTTTTCTTTTTTAAGATGGAGTCTCACTCTTGTCAACTAGGCTGAAGTGCAGTGGTGCCATCTTGGCTCACTGCAACCTCTGCCTCCTGGGTTCAAGCGATTCTCTTGCCTCAGCCTCCTGGGTAGCTGGAATTACAGGCACCCACCATCATGCCTGGCTAATTTTTGTACTTTTAGTAGAGATGGGGTTTCACCACTTTGGTCAGGCTGGTCTTGAACCCCTGACCTCAGGTGATCCACCCTCTCGGCCTCTGAAAGTGCTTGGAATAACATTACCTTGAGTATCAGATGGTATTGTAATTTCTGTTTACATGTGATTAGATATGATATATAAAACTAATAGGAGAAATTTTCTTTTATATATCAATATTTCTGTACTTTTCATTGATCTGTCTTGCTCTCAAATTTCCTTATTTTATCATTTTTTTTGTTGTTATTTAGTCATTATTTCATAATCACAAACTTAACTCTGCAATCCAGCTAGGCAAGGAAAGGAACAAGGAAAACATGGAACTCAAAGGGAACTGCAGTGAGAGCATCTAGGATACTGTGAGCAAATGGGGTGGAGGCGTGCTCTGCTGAGCTATAGAATGAATGGTCTGGTAGTTAAGATAAAACACAAGTCAAACTTATTAGAGTTGTCTGCAGTCAGCAATGGTGATCTGGCTGCTCATGCCATTCTTGGACCCAAGGCACTCCAAGGCCTCCACTATATTCATGCCTTCTTTCATCTTGAGAAAGACCACGTGTTCGCCATCCAACCACTCAGTCTTGGCAGCGTAGATGAAAAACTGCGAACCGTTTCTGTTGGGTCCAGCGTTTGCTATGGACATGATGCCAAGACCTGTATGCTTTAGGATGAAGTTCTCATCATCAAATTTCTCCCCATAGATGGACTTGCCACCAGTGCCATTATGGCATGTGAAGTCATCACCCTAACACATAAATGCTGGAATAATTCTGTGAAAGCAGGAACCTTTATAACCAAATCCTTTCTCTCCAGTGCTCAGAGCATGAAAGTTTTCTATTGTCTTTGGAATCTTGTTTGCAAACAGCCTGAAGGAGATGCAGCCCAAGGGCTCGCCTTTGAGGACACCGTGGAAGAATGAGGTGGGGTTTACCATGGCTGATCATACGAGTCTCCAGGCAGTGGCAGCATCTGCAAAACCTTATCATTTCTTTTTTTTAAAGAATTTTCTTTAGCCAATCTTTAAGCATAAGTCTTATGGCAACAGATTATTTTAGTTTTCTTGTATCCAGTGTATTTTTCCTTTTATTCCTAATGTTTGTCATTTAAATAGTTCAAAATTAATAGATTTTTTGTTTTCCTTAAGTAATGTGTCATTTCCCTCACTGATTTCCAAGACTTGCTTTCTTTGTTTTTAGTTGTCAGAAGCTTAATCAGGATATTATATTGATGTAAATGTATTTGGGGTCCACACAGCTTCTTGGTTCTGTTGCTTTATGTCTTTTGCCAAATTTTGGAAGTTTTCAGCCATTATTACTGAAAATACATTTCTAGCTCATCTTTTTTCTCCTCCCTTCAGGAACTCTGATAATATAAATGTGGGTCCTTCTGTCATTTTTCCACAGGTCCCTGAGGCTGTCTTCATTTTTATCAGCCTATTTTCTGGTTGCACCATTTTCTTATTGCTGTTGTAACAAATCTCCACAAATTTAGTAGAATAAAACAACACAGTTTTATTATCTTACATTTCTTGAGGTCAAATATCACTCAGGTAACACCAAGGTTTTGGCAGGAATGAGTTTCTTTTGGAAGCTCTAAGGAGGATTACTTTTTCTCCTGTTTTCCAGCTTCAATGTCCATTTTGAAAGCAAAAAATCACATTTATATGACATCTGTTTACAGCATCATATCTCCTCTGATCCTGAATCTCTTGGCTCCTTTTTTTTCCTTTATAGGGATCTTTGTGATTATATTGAGTACACCCAGATAATCTAGTATAATCTCTCTATTTCAAGACCCATAATTTTATCACTTGTGCAAAGTCCCTTTTGCAATGAAAAGTTACATATTCACAGGTTCCAAAGATTGAGACATGAATGAAGGACTATTATTCTGCCTACCAATATCTACGCACTGGTCTCTAAATGTTTATATATGTTCCACATGCAAAATGCTCTCACACAACCCAGTTCCAACATTCCCAGAAGTTTTGATCCATTACAGCATCAAAGTCCAAAAATTTCATGTAAATATCATCAGTTCAAAATTCCCAAATCTCATAATCTAAATCAATTATGAATAAGATTCAGTATAATGCATCAGAGGACAAAACTTCTATCTATAAATTTTTGAAACTAGAAAAAATGATGGTGTTTTCTCCCAAAATACAATTGTGAGCCAGGCACAGGATACCAGTTATGGGAATTTTCATTCCAAAAAGAAGAAAATGGAAGAAAAATAAATTTCTAATATCCAGCAATTTTGAAATCCAAAGTGGCAAATTCCATTAAGCCTCGGAATAACCTTCCCATGGCTTTCAGCTTCATTTTCTGTCCCTTCCTTTTTAATGAAAAGGTAGCACATTTGCCGCTGATTAGTTTTATCAGATTGTTTCCTGCCTATATTATTTGGTCTTTTTTTTTTTTTTCCTCTTTCAGTCCAAAGTGACAATGTTTCTGCTTATATAATAACTAACTAAAAGCCCTTGTGGATCTCTCATGCATGTCACAGAGATTCAATCCATGAGAGAAGAGAGTGGTCCTGCACAGATCTTTGCCGTGGAGTCCCATCTTTATTCTGGCCTCTGCTGAGATGGCTGAAAAGATCCAGGAATCACATGCCTAATCTTTTCAAAGAGATGTTTGTGTGAGGAATACTTTGAGCTTTTGATTCTCCCAAGGTACTAGAAAGAGCTTTGAAACAAACAAGCAGAAAAAGGCATCCACATCCTTTGCTTTTTCTCCAGACCATGTTTTTAGTGAATCTCCTAATTTTATCATCTTTTGCTGCCTTGATAGGCTGAACATTTCCCAAATAATGAAATACTTGATCCTTTTTGCTAGAGGTTTTCTTTCTCAATTTATCTTCTTTCTTTTCTGTTTTGCCTAAGCAGCAAGAATACATCAGGCCATACCTTAATACTTTGTTTGGAAGCTTCCTGAGCTAAATATTCAAGATGGTTGTTTAATAAATTATGCTTTCTAAATAACTGGAGGGCAAAATTCAGCTAAGTTTTCTACTACTGAATAGAGTAGTCTGTAGATGTTTGGGAGGTTTATTTGGTCATATGCTTAGTTTAGGTCCTGAATATCTTTGTTTGTTTTCTGCCTTCAAGACCTGTCTAACACTGTTAGTAGGCTGTTGAAGTCTCCCACTATGATTGTGTGGTTATCCAAGTCTCTTCGTGAAACTCTAAGATGTTGTTTTATGAAGCTGGGTGCTCCAAGGTTGGGTGTAAATATATTTAGGAGAGTTAAGTCTTTTTGTTTAATTGATCCCTTTACTATTATGGAATGCTTTTCTTTGTCCTTTTTCGTCATTATTGGTTTAAAGTCTCTTTTGCGTGAAATGAGAATAGCAATCTTGCTCTTTTCTGTTGTTGTTTTCCATTTGCTTGACAGATCTTACTTCACTCTTTTAGTTTGAGCCTATGGGTGCCATCACATGTGAGATGGGTCTCTTGAAACGGCATACAGTTGGGTCTTGCTTCTTTATCCAACTTGAAGTGGAATGTGTTCACTGTGATATTAGTGGATCTTACCTTTTAGTATATGATGGGGATTTTTATTTTTCACTTTATGCAGTGTTTTTCTATTTTTCTTTTTTTTTTTTTTTTTTATTGCATTTTAGGTTTTGGGGTACATGTGAATAACATGCAAGGTTGTTGCACAGGTGCACACGTGGCAGTATGATTTGCTGCCTCCCTCCCCTTCACCTATATCTGGCATTTCTCCCCATGCTATCCCTCCCCAACTCCCCACCCCCCCCACTATCCCCCTTCCCCCCCAACAGACCCCCGTGTATAGTGCTCCCCTCCCTGTATCCATGTGTTCTCCTTGTTCAACACCCGCCTATGAGTGAGAACATGTGGTGTTTGATTTTCTGTTCTTGTGTCAGTTTGCTGAGAATGATGGTTTCCAGGTTCATCCATGTCCCTAAGAAGGATGTGAACTCCTCCTTTTTAATGGCTGCATAATATTCCATGGTGTATATGTGCCACATTTTTCCTGTCCAGTCTATCATCGATGGGCATTTGGGCTGGTTCCAGGTCTTTGCTATTGTAAACTGTGCTGCAATGAACATTCATGTGCATGTGTCCTTATAGTAGAACGATTTATAATCCTTTGGATATATGCCCAGTAATGGGATTGCTGGGTCAAATGGAATTTCTATTTCTAGGTCCTTGAGGAATCGCCACACTGTTTTCCACAGTGGTTGAACTAATTTACACTCCCACCAACAGTGTAAAAGTGTTCCTATTTCTCCACATCCTCTCCAGCATCTGTTTTCTCCAGATTTTTTAATGATCGCCATTCTAACTGGCGTGAGATGGTATCTCAATGTAGTTTTGATTTGCATTTCTCTGATGACCAGTGATGATGAGCATTTTTTCATATGTTTGTTGGCCTCATGTATGTCTTCTTTTGTAAAGTATCTGTTCATATCCTTCGCCCATTTTTGAATGGGCTTGTTTGTTTTTTTTTTTGTAAATCTTTTTTAGTTCATTGTAAATTCTGGATATCAGCCCTTTGTCAGACGGGTAGGCTGCAAAAATTTTTTCCCATTCTGTTGGTTGCCGATTCACTCTATTGACTGTTTCTTTTGCCGTGCAAAAGCTGTGGAGTTTGATTAGGTCCCATTTGTCTATTTTGGCTTTTGTTGCCGATGCTTTTGGTGTTTTGGTCATAAAGTCCTTGCCTACGCCTATGTCCTGAATGGTTTTGCCTAGGTTTCCTTCTAGTGTTTTCATGGTGTTAGGTCTTATGTTTAAGTCTTTAATCCATCTGGAGTCAATTTTAGTGTATGGTGTCAGGAAGGGGTCCAGTTTCTGCTTTCTGCATATGGCTAGCCAGTTTTCCCAACACCACTTATTGAACATGGAATCCTTTCCCCATTGCTTGTTTTTTTCAGGTTTGTCAAAGATCAGGTGGTTGTAGATATGTTGTGTCGCCTCCGACGCCTCTGTTCTGTTCCATTGGTCTATATCTCTGTTTTGGTACCAGTACCATGCTGTTTTGATTACTGTAGCCTTATAGTAGAGTTTGATGTCCGGTAGTGTGATGCCTCCCGCTTTGTTCTTTTTGCTTAGAATTGACTTGGCTATGCGGGCTCTCTTTTTGTTCCATATGAAGTTTAAGGTGGTTTTTTCCAGTTCTGTGAAGAAGGTCATTGGTAGCTTGATGGGGATAGCGTTGAATCTGTAAATTACTTTGGGCAGTATGGCCATTTTCATGATATTAATTCTTCCTAACCATGAACATGGAATGTTTCTCCATCTGTTTGTGTCCTCTCTTATTTCGTTGAGCAGTGATTTGTAGTTCTCCTTGAAGAGGTCCTTTACATTCCTTGTTAGTTGTATTCCTAGGTATTTTATTCTCTTTGTAGCAATTGTGAATGGCAGTTCGTTCTTGATTTGGCTCTCTTTAAGTCTGTTATTGGTGTATAGGAATGCTTGTGATTTTTGCACATTGATTTTGTATCCTGAGACTTTGCTGAAGTTGCTTATCAGTTTCAGGAGATTTTGAGCTGAGGCGATAGGGTCTTCTAGATATACAATCATGTCGTCTGCAAATAGAGACAATTTGACTTCCTCCTTTCCTAATCGAATACCCTTTATTTCTTTTTCTTGCCTGATTGCTCTGGCTAGAACTTCCAGTACTATATTGAATAGGAGTGGTGAGAGAGGGCATCCTTGTCTAGTGCCAGATTTCAAAGGGAATGCCTCCAGTTTTTGCCCGTTCAGTATGATATTGGCTGTCGGTTTGTCATAAATAGCTTTTATTATTTTGAGATACGTTCCGTCGATACCTAGTTTATTGAGGGTTTTTAGCATAAAGGGCTGTTGAATTTTGTCGAAGGCCTTCTCTGCATCAATTGAGATAATCATGTGGTTTTTGTCTTTGGTTCTGTTTATGTGGTGAATTACATTTATAGACTTGCGTATATTGAACCAGCCTTGCATCCCCGGGATGAATCCTACTTGATCATGGTGGATAAGCTTTTTGATGTGCTGTTGTAGTCGGCTTGCCAGTATTTTATTGAAGATTTTTGCATCTATGTTCATCATGGATATTGGCCTGTAGTTTTCTTTTCTTGTTGAGTCTCTGCCGGGTTTTGGTATTAGGATGATGTTGGTCTCATAAAATGATTTGGGAAGGATTCCCTCTTTTTGCATTATTTGGAATAATTTCAGTAGGAATGGTACCAGTTCCTCTTTGTATGTCTGGTAGAATTCGGCTGTGAAACCATCTGGGCCTGGGCTTTTTTTGGGTGGTAGGCTCTTAATTGCTGCCTCAACTTCAGACCTTGTTATTGGTCTATTCAGGGTTTCGACTTCTTCCTGGTTTAGGCGTGGGAGGAGACTACTGTCCAGGAATTTATCCATTTCTTCCAGGTTTTCTAATTTATGTGCATAGAGTTGTTTGTAATAATCTCTGATGATGGTTTGAATTTCTGTGGCATCTGTGGTGATATCCCCTTTATCATTTTTTATTGCATCTATTTGGTTATTCTCTCTTTTCTTTTTTATAAGTTTGGCTAGTGGTCTGTCTATTTTGTTGATCTTTTCAAAAAACCAGCTCCTGGATTTATTGATTTTTTGTAGGGTTTTTCGTGTCTCTATCTCCTTCAGTTCTGCTTTGATCTTAGTTATTTCTTGTCTTCTGCTAGGTTTTGAGTTTTTTTGATCTTGCTCCTCTAGCTCTTTCAATTTTGATGATAGGGTGTCAATTTTAGATCTCTCATTTCTTCTCATGTGGGCACTTATTGCTATATATTTTCCTCTAGAGACTGCTTTAAATGTGTCCCAGAGATTCTGGTATGTAGTGTCTTCATTCTCGTTGGTTTCGAAGAACATCTTTATTTCTGCCTTCATTTCAGTGTTTATCCAGTCAACATTCAGGAGAAAGTTGTTCAATTTCCATGAGGATGTGTGGTTCTGGGTTGGCTTCTGAATTCTGAGTTCTAACTTGATTGCACTGTGGTCTGAGAGACTGTTTGTTACGGTTTCTGTTCTTTTGCATTTGCTGAGGAGTGATTTACTTCCAATTATGTGGTCAATTTTAGAGTAGGTGTGATGTGGTGCTGAGAAGAATGTATATTCTGTGGATTTGGGTTGGAGAGTTCTGTCAATGTCTATTAGGTTTGCTTGTTCCAGGTCTGAGTTCAAGTCCTGGATATCCTTATTAATTTTCTGTCTCGTTGATCTGTCTAATATTGACAATGGTGTGTTGAAGTCTCCCAATATTAATGTGTGGGAGTCTATGTCTCTTTGTAAGTCTTTAAGAACTTGCCTTATGTATCTGGGTGCTCCTGTATTAGGTGCATATATATTTAGGATCGTTAGCTCTTCTTGTTGTATTGATCCTTTTACCATTATGTAATGTCCTTCTTTGTCTCTTTTGATCTTTGTTGCTTTAAAGTCTATTTTATCAGAGATGAGAATTGCAACTCCTGCTTTTTTTTGCTCTCCATTTGCTTGGTAAATCTTCCTCCATCCCTTTATTTTGAGCCTTTGTGTATCCTTGCATGTGAGGTGGGTTTCCTGGATACAGCACACTGATGGGTTTTGGCTTTTTATCCAATTTGCCAGTCTGTGTCTTTTGATTGGGGCATTTAGTCCATTTACATTTAGGGTTAATATTGTTATGTGTGAGTTTAGTCCTGTCATTTTGATGCTAGCTGGCTGTTTTGCCCATTGGTTGATGCAGATTCTTCATTGTGTTGCTGCTCTTTACCATTTCGTGCGTTTTTGGAGTGACTGGTGCTGGTTGTTTTTTTCTATGCGTAGTGTCTCCTTCAGGAGCTCTTGTAAAGTTGGTCTGGTGGTGATGAAATCTGTGAGCACTTGCTTGTTCACAAAGGATTTTATTTTTCCTTCACTTATGAAGCTTAGTTTGGCTGGATATGAAATTCTGGGTTGAAAGTTCTTTTCTTTAAGGATGTTGAATATCGGCCCCCACTCTCTTCTGGCCTGTAGGGTTTCTGCTGAGAGATCTGCTGTGAGTCTGATGGGTTTCCCTTTGTGGGTAACCCGACCTTTCTCTCTGGCTGCCCTTAGTATTTTCTCCTTCATTTCAACCCTGGTGAATCTGATGATTATGTGCCTTGGGGTTGCTCTTCTAGAGGAGTATCTTTGTGGTGTTCTCTGTATTTCCTGGACTTGAATCTTGGCCTGCCTTGCTAGGTTGGGGAAGTTTTCCTGGATAATATCCTGAAGAGTATTTTCCAGCTTGGATGCATTCTCTTCGTCACATTCAGGTACACCTATCAAACGTAGATTAGGTCTTTTCACGTAGTCCCATATTTCTTGTTGACTCTGTTCATTCCTTTTTACCTTGTTTTCTCTAATCTTCCCTTCTCGTTTTATTTCATTGAGTTGATCTTCAACTTCTGATATCCTTTCTTCTGCTTGGTCAATTCTGCTGTTGAAACTTGTACATGCTTCGCGAAGTTCTCGTGTTGTGTTTTTCAGCTCCATCAATTCATTCATATTCCTCTCTAAGTTGTCCATTCTCGTTAGCATTTCATCAAGTCTTTTTTCAAGGTTCTTAGTTTCTTTGCATTGGGTTAGAACATGTTCTTTTAGCTCACAGAAGTTTCTTATTATCCATTTTCTGAAAGCTGATTCTGTCATTTCATCACACTCATTCTCCGTCCAGTCTTGTTCCCTTGCTGGTGAGGAGTTATGCTGCCTTGTAGGGGGAGAGGTGTTCTGTTTTTGGGTGTTTTCATCCTTTTTGCGCTGGTTTCTTCCCATCTTTGTGGATTTATCCACCTATTGACTTTGTAGTTGCTGTCTTTCTGATTTTGGTAATTTTAAGTCTGCAGCAGCTGAACTCATAAACCCCCTTTTCTTCTCCCCAGGTGTTCTGGCCCAGGGGTTTAGCACTTTATGTTTTTCAGCTGTGTTGCTACCATTTTCCCTGCCCACAAGGTGGCAGTCTAGTCACACTCAGCCTGCAGAGGCTTCGCTGAGCTGCTGTGGGCTCCGCCCAGCTTCCGTGTGAGCTTCCCTGCAGTCCTGTGAGTGTAGTTAGAACTGCTTCCGCTATGCTGGCCCGCCCCTGTAGTGACGAAGTCTCTGTAGTGGCGGGTTGTCTTGGTTACGGAAAATTGCCCAGGAACTGCAGGGTGTTTCCCGATGGAGGACGCCCCTCCCCCACAGAGCTGGACCGTCCCGGGTTCAGCCGTGTTTCCAGAGGGGCCCTCTTTGTCCGGTAATCTCTTGGCTTGCCTCCTTGCCACAGCTCCCCTTGCTGGTCCAGAGGGGACACAGTCTCGTTCACTTTGTTCAAGGAGCCGCTGCTCCCCGCCCCCCCATGCAGGCCAAGCGGCAGCTCCGGTCCAACCAGCGGCGCTGGGAACCCGGGGAGCTTTACCGCCTGTGAATCTCCTGGTCTGTGGGCAGTTAAAATCTGCTGCCCTGTGTGCCGCTGCGTCAGCTGACGCAGCGGCTCTGAGATTCCTGGCGCTCCCTTGCCCGGGGGTCTCCTGGCTTGGCTCCCTGCTTCAGCTCCCCTTTCTGGCTCAGAGGGAACTCTGTCTCTGTCGCTCTGCATAAGAAGCCACTGCCCCCCGCTCCAGGGCATAGGCTGAGCGGCCACTCCGCTCAAACCAGCGGTGCTGGCGACCCGTGGGGCTTTTCCTCCTGTGAATCTCCTGGTCTGTGGGCAGTAAAAGTCCGTCTGGAAATGCGACGTCCACTCACCCTCTGCGCCTTCTCTCGGAGCTGCAATTCCGACTTCCTCCTAAGCGGCCATCTTCCTCAAACCCTTTCTATTTTTCATTAACATTTATTCATAGCTTTGGCATGGAAGTTTAACAGTTTACTTTTCTCTTTCTTCAGGCCATATTAATAGTCATTCCAACACTACACTCTTCTGTAAGACATTTTACACACACTATCCAGTTTCTCCAACAGCTTGACTTTCTTTGCTATAGATAAACATAAATGCATCCTCTTTATCTTATTACTGTCACACATAGGGATACCTGCTAGTCTTTTTGATGTTTTCAACAATATCTTTACACTATAGAGCAAAGAATACAACAAATAAACCAACAAAAAACACAATGAGTAATACATATAGGTCTTTCGCCTCCTGTGGAGCATAGTGGGGAACCTGCTGTTAGTGCGTCTGACCTGCACATGTACCATTTTATGACCCTGTGTGGGGCTACTTGGGTCTGGAAAAGATGTATCACAGCTGCAGGGTGTTGAGTGGGTTCTTTTTTCCTCTTGGGATACTGAATAAACTGTGCATTGTGCATCTGTGTTTGGACTGTGAGCCACCACAAGTGGTCAGGTATGAAATTTCCCAGTTGTCGTGTCATGTTGGTGCTCAAAACTTGAATTTTGGAGGATTTCTGATTTTAGATTTTTAGATTGGTATGCTCAATTTGTAGATCTGAAAACCTGTGAGTTTTAAAACATATTAAATCACACACATTTATATTTTTAATATAAATGTAGTTAACAAAAGATGAGCCAAAATTAATTTAAAATATCAGTGTTACAACTATTCAGTGTTCACAAACTAGAGGATCGCTTTCAAAACATTTAATATAACCTAACATAACACAGAAAAATACTACTTATTAAGTAGATAAGTATATCATTAGAAGACAAATGTATTTTTTCTGCTTTTGATTTTCTTTCAGTGCCTCTCTCTTTTCCTTTATTATTCTCATAATTCCATATATAAGGTCTAAAATTTTCAGTAATGTGATTTAGGAAGTCACAGTGTTCAGAGGTAAATGAATGACCGGGTGGACTGGTTGGAGTTCTGATGGCCTGAATTTATATTTTAAATCAATCCAAATCCTGACTGCATTTGATAACACCTATTGATTGTTATCTGATCAATATTAAATATTGGCAGTGAATGGTTTAGCTATTAAGTTTGGCAGGGAGTTCTAAGACAAAGGCAGCAATTCCCAAAACCCTCTAGTTTGTTGCTGCCAATTTCAGTGGTACTATACAGACAGATTGTGTCAGGAGAATTAATACTGGTGGCAGAGGATGTACCCTCTACTTCTTAGTCTCCTGAGATGAAGTAGGCTACATTTCACTGCCATGCCTCATCTTCTCCTCTGCAACCTCCTTTCTTCTTCTGAAGTTAAGAAGTTTCATTTCTTCCAACTTGATAGCTGGATATCTGGAATTAGAAAGAAAGAGAATCATCATATCTGTTATAAATTAATTTGCATTATATATTATTAACTTTAATATTTAACTGCTTTATAAATTTGGGAAGAATCACTGAATTATTTTTCTCCATTCTGTCCTTTCTCTTGGGGCCAATTTGCTTGAAAGGGAAATTGACACATGTACATTTAACAGAACTGTCCAATTTAGATGTTTATGAATAGGTAACTGAATCCTTCAGATTTAAGACTCAGTATTTGCAAATTTACTTGGAAAATAGACTTAAAGTTATGTCCCTCAATTTGACCTCTTACAGCAAGAACAAGGACAGTTTTGGGATAGATTTTCTAATTTTCTTAATAAAAGGTAAGTTTTATTTCTCAATTTTTTTAGAACATGGATAGTAATGAAGGATAATATAGTTACTTATTGGGTTATCCCTGAAGATGGTGTCATGTGTAGCATACAATGCTATCAATAAGTAATGTTGGATCTCTTTATTTATTCCTCTAGACCTACTCCTTATCCTTTTCTGTGTTGATAATCTTTGGAGTCCTAATACATTTGGATGATATCAAGAGGTTCCCAGACCCCTAGGCTTCCAACTGATGTCTACCAATAAGGATTACCAATAAGAAAACTGAAGGGAAGTAGCAGAATAGAGTCAGGATATGTATTTTCTAGTTTTCTTCCTTGATGAAGGCTCCATCTCTTGATTGAAAGTCACTGCTCCTATCAAGGCATATAAACCCACATGACTTTATGCCCTTCTTGTTTTCAGTAACCATTCCTTCTTCTTGCCTGTGGAGTCTAGTTTGATAAGAGCTTGGTCTCTACCTATGGTTATTGCACTATTTCTTGTGGTTGTCCTACAATCATACCTTGGTAAATGTTCCTTTTGCTAATAAAACTCTATTGGACTATTGCATTTTGCACGTATCATGTTTACTTCTGGGACATATATATATGTATGTATGTATATACACACACACACACACACACACACACACACATAGACTTACATACATTGAGTATCTTCCATTCTTTTAGGACCAGAAGTGCAGAAAGAAGAAATATAATTTTTACTTTTGAGGAACTTACAGTATAAAAGAAAACAGACAAGTAATTATAGTACAAGAAAACACACTAATAGTCGACAGAAGGGTTGTGGGAACATATGAAAGCAGTAAATGTTTTGCCTGGAAATATCAAATGCTTCACAAAAGAGCTGCTATTTCAGATGAGTCTTAAAAAATGAATAGGTATTTTCTCTTTGGAGAAGGAGATGAAGGCTGAATAATACCCTTTAAAATAATTTACTATAATTGATGAAGGCCAAGAAAATTTAATGTGGCATTATACAGACAACCTTAGTCGGAGCCTTAGTGTTTTTATTAAAGAATGAGATAGGACAAAGGTTAGGCTGAATAGGTCAACTGGGAATGTATTTGAATATCTTTAGTTTTTATGAGAAGGTATTTCCATGTTTTTTGGTTGGCAACAGAAAACATCCAAGATTTTTAAACAAGAAGAATGTGACAGGTTTGCTTTGTATAGCTCTACTCTGGTGGTACACAATTCTGAGCTGGCTTTAGGAGAGACTAGTGTTAGGAAATTAGACAAGTTTACTGTAACAGCCCAGGGATGAGACGACTAAAGCCTTAACAAAAGCAAAGTCAAACGCTGTGTGTAGTTTAAGATTGTACTTATCCCAGCATGTTGGGAGGCTGAGGTGTACCTATCGTTTGAGCACAGGAGTTTGAGACCAACCTGGGCAATGGGGCGAAATCCTGTGTCTGCCAAAAAACCCAAAAAAACAAAAATTAGTTGGGCGTGGTGGCATGTGCCTGTGATCCCAGCTACATGGGATGCTAAGGCAGGAGGATTGCTTGAGCCCAGGAGATTGAGGCTACAGTGAGCGGAGATCCTGCTACTACACTCAAGCTTCTGTGGCAGAGTGAGACCCTGTATCAAAAAATAAATTAAATAAATAAATAAATAAATGAGTGCTCTTAACATATCATCAGAGAAGGCTTCCAAACTGTCCCTTCCCAATTTTTTTCTTTGGAATCCACCTTGTATCCTTTTTTTTTTACTGTTAAAAATCTGTTCAGAGGATTAGACTGCTAAAATATTCATGTTGAGAGTACAGTATTAGCTTAAAAGAAAATAAAATAACTATTTTTAAAAGGTTAATGTTGGTCATTCAAAAAAAGTCGCGATTATTTTATTTTCATGCATATCACAATTTTATGTGATATACTTAAATATATTTTCATATTTTTATTAAATTCTCCATTTTTGTATTTTTACTTCCACTCTTTATTGTATACATTCTACACTTAATTTGAGCATTATCAAAGACAACTGTTACCCAGAGCATTATGTCTTGAAACATAATTCATCTTGTATTGAATATCATTGATTTCATATGAGAGTTACATATCAGGGTTTACCATATATAGAAATGTTAAAATGAATGGTGTAATTTTCCAAAAGCAATTAGCCAAGTTGAAGATAAAGTTTTAAGTATAAAATATTTTTAAATCAAACAAAGCAAATTAAATATTACATATTTAAAGGTTTATACTTTCAAGCTAAAACTACCTTGCAACATGTTGATGAATGTCAGTGTTACCTCTGGGTAAACAGAGGAAGTTTGGCATGACAGTGACCATCACAGGTCTTAAATAATTGCCTTGAAACTTTAGATAATAAAGTATGCCAGTTGTTTAGTGTTTCCTTCCCACATGGATAAGAAAGTAGGGCAACCCATGCCATTCAAGGTCTATTTAAACTTCATCAAAATAAGTAGAAAAAGTCAAACAATTAAGAGAATATGCATTTTCTCCTCTAAAATGACAGGGTTTTTCCAACTAAAATAAAATTATGTTTTTATCATGACACACCAATTGAATAATTAAACATACTTAGTTATGAAGTGACTGCTTTATCATTCCCATTAATTTACTTGAGCAAAAATTTTTATTGATTTAACTGACAATGGAATTTTATAGCATCAGAAAGCAATATATTTCTTTTTTTCTTTTGCTTCATATTTAAGGAATTGATGAAATTTCAGTGAGGCTCAGAAACCATCTGTTGAACATTGCTCTGTGCCAGACATTGTACTATGTGTTACTACCTTATGAAGTAGTGAAAGTAACAGAAATATGAATTATTAACTGATCAACTATTAATCATGAGACTATATAGAGTGCTAATACCATAATGTCCAACACAAAAGTGCTAAAAAGAAATGCATACCACCCAGAGAAGGAGGAAAAATATACTTTAGTATTAGTAGGCATTTTCCTTATAGACACAAATTGAAAAGCCATCCTTAGCAGAATGAGCAGAATGTCAAATTGCATAGTAAATCACAAGTGAACATGTAACCACAAGTGGCATACAACAAAGAGGTCATTACATTAGAGAGGTTGTCAAACCCCAGCTCCATATAGCTTTTTGTTTGCTAAGCTTGGGCTCTATCTTATAGGTAACAGGAAACCAGCAACTGTTTTTAACAGGGAAGTGGTTTGGTCAGTTCTTGTTTTAGAAAAATTTGGTGTAAAGGAGGTTTGGAGAATGGATTTTGATGGTGATAAGTACTCCATGAGACCAGTTAGGAAGTTATGGTAACATTCCTCACATGTAGGATGTGTTGCTTGGTTGGGTGCAAAGGTGAGAGATGAGGAGATCCTAAGGATAAAAATTAGATTCTATGCTTGAGTCACTGAGTGTAGCTCATGTCAGGTTCTGGGACAGGGAATACAGGAGGTTTTCTTGAGATAATGTAATTAATAATTTTAGACATAATTAAACAGACATTTTTGAAGCGATGTATAGTAAGCAGTTCGCTAGATGACTCAAGGGAGAGATAGAGATTTTTATGCAGATTTTTCAGCTGTCAGCATGTACATTAATGTTGTAACCTTTAATATTAGATGAAATTTATTTGGAGACAATATTTGCAGTGCAAAACAGAGTAAAATGATTGAAAACTCTCATGTTGAAGGCGTGGGCAGAAAAAGCACACAATCAAGGAAACTAAGGAAGAACAATTAGAAGGCAGAAATGAAAACCCAGAAAAGAAAGACATCATAGAAAGAAGGAAGTCACTTAGATGGTTTGGGAGTTGTCAAAGTTCCATAACATGGCCAGCTGTGATGAGAACTAAAATTTTAAGAAGAATCAATAACTAGGAAATCATTCATTCACCCAGGGAGAGCCAATTCAAAAGATATGTAGAAGCAGAAATAAAATTACTATAATGGAAGGACGGAGTGTAATATTGAAAATGACAGGAGTGAGATAGGCCTGTACCTACAGAGATGCAGGTTCTAAAATGCCAGAGTCTTAAAGAAAAGAGCTTATTGAAATGGCAATAAATAGTGTCCATTGTAATGTTAGCCAAGAAAAAGAGTTATTGGATTTCTGCCTATGAATACTTCATCTTCTAAGTAAGTAAAGAAAAATCATTCTTGGAAATATTCTTATGGAATATGATTTTAATGGCGGTAAACAAATTAAGACATAAGATTCTGGAGTCATACTATATCTGTTCAAGCTACAGCTTTGTCTGTTGCCCATTATTTGACCCAAGCCAGTAATTCAATCCTTGATGCATGTGGTAGTCAAACCACGAATCTTGGTTTTCTTTTTCTTTTATTTCTTTCACTTTCCTTACCCACAGGTGGATATTAGATGGTGACCGTGTATTGTAAAAAAATGTTAAATAATACATCTGTTTTTTATCTTTAATATCTTAAATTATTTCAATTTTTGTATTTGAAATTAAATTTTGCTTTTTACATGATGATGTTACACAGTTACTTTTAGATAATTTTTCAGCTTAATAACAGGGACAAAATATTGTCTTAACTATGGAAACTCTACTGTGTCTGTCAGGGGAAAGGAAGACAGATACCTGATGCTGTTTTCAGCTGGAGCCCCCAGTTCTGCTCTTTATGAAAGGATTCCACTCAATGTTTTTTAGAGTGGAAGAAATTGTAATAGCATTGAAAAGGGATGCTTATTCTTTAATGCTTGGTAAGATAAATTACTTCCAAGTATAATAATAATTCCTATAATCTATTATGCATTTGAAAGTTCACTAATTATCCCATGAACATTATGACTTTTAAGCCCTTTAAAAATATATGGGAAGACTTAAATATTAGAATGGAAATAAGTCACATAGGATGCATGCATCTTTAATGAAGAGTCCTTTCCTGGTTTCTATATGAAATAGTATTTAACAGGCTTCACAGTAAGATTCACAACTGGGTCAGTAATGTGCTGTAAACAATTTTCTGATAAGAAAATTCATCCAAGATTTGAACTTACAGGAGATATTCAAAATCATCAGTTATCAAAGAAATGCAAATGTAAATAAACAATGATATGACATGTCGTCTATTATATTTGAAAAGTCTACTAAATTCATAAACATTACAGTGAGGATACAATAAAATTATTCTCTTAATACTATTGAATACATGAATCTAGTCTTTTGAATTTTTAGTACTCTTAAAAATATGTCAAATGTCTGAAAGGCATTCATACTCTCTGACACCATAATTCTGTGATCTATTCTAACAAATGTCTATATGTCTAAGAAAAAATCTATATGCATCTCCTGATCCATGGATTGAAAAAATCCATGGGAAAAGCATAGTACCCCAGGTGGGTAGCACCATTCCTCACCACCTTCCTTGGCTAGGGGAGGGAGGCCTCTATGCACCATGCAGCTTTTAGGTAAACCATCACCCCACCCTGCTTTTTCTTGCTCTCTGTGGGTATGTCAACCACCTAGTCAGTCCCAGTGAGATGAACTGGGCATCTTAGTTGGAAGATGGTCCCACAATCTGATAGGGCTGGTATTTTTGATGAAGATTTCCTACTTTTTCATTTGTATCTTCTTGCAGTACTTTCTTTGTTAATCAAACACTATGAGTGAAAAGAAATGCTATTTATTAAAACCAAACAAAGATAATTAAAAAGCAAACAAATATTTAAAAAATTAAGTCAAATTAGCTTTGAATTATTTATATATAATTCCAGATAGATAGATAGATAGATAGATAGATAGATAGATAGATAGATATCATACACACACACACACACATATATATAGTGTCCCCATGGGCGTTAAAAACTCTAATCCATGACTCAATTCATGTGCCACTCACACTGTACCCATACTTCATTTTTTTTCTCCTGAAGGCCCACAGAAATGGAGTTATGCTAGAATCCTCTCATTATTTTCCTATATATGTCCAATTCTTTCTGAATTCTATAGGAAACACAATGTAGACTTTCCAGCTGTAAATTCTGATATACTTCATATATCTTTGAAACTAGAAGCTAACTATTGTGTTCTATGAAAGTCTTCTGGAATACATTATAAAAGAAATGGATATTGTTATTCATGCTATTTTATTCAAGTTAAAACAACTGGTTTATGTTCAATTTTATTTGAAATACCATATGACCCAGCAATCTTATTACTGGATATATACCCAAAGCATATCAATCATTCTATTATAAAGACACATGCACACATATGTTAGTTGCACCCCTATTGCAATAGCAAAGACATATAAAAAGCCTAAATGCCTATCAGTGTTCCACTGGATAAAGAAAAAGTGGTACATATAGACCATGGAATACTATGCAGCCATAAAAAAGAATGTTCCTTTTAGGAACCTGGATGGAGCTGGAAGCCATTATCCCTAGCAAACTCACACAGAAACAGAAAGCCAAATATTACATGTTCTCACTTATAAGTGGAAGATAGATAATGAGAACACGTGGATACAGAGAGGGGAACAGCATATTTGGAGGAAGGAGAGGATCAGAAAAAATAACTAGTGGATACTGGGCTTAATACCTAGGTGATAAAATGATCTGTACAACAAACCCCCATGATGTTCTTTCACCTATGTAACAGATCTGCACATGTACCCCTCAACTTAAAAGTTAAATAAATAAAATAAATAAGAAAATGGGGAAACTGGACTAATAAATAAATAAGAAAATGGGGAAACTGGACTCCTAGAACACAAATCAAAAAGAGAAAATATTCAAAGAAAAGTTTTATTTTGATAATTCTAGCTTAAAGAATGCATAATCTCAAGACAAAATGGAATAGAAACAGATTATAACTTCTTTATTATACTAAACATAGAAATGTTTATATATTTTATTATTCTAATGTAAGTGTTCAAGAATTTAGACATAACTCTCAAAGAAACTAATCTCAAAATAATATACAACTTTACTGTTTAACAATATAAAAAACAGGAAAATAATATCTCTAAGAGGATGAGATTAATTTGAACATTCTTTACATCCAATGAATGTGTACGCTCATATTTCTAAAAAAATGAATTTATGTTATATTAGGACTAGCTTTATACAGACACCAATTTTTCATGTGGCAAAATGACATAGATGCTGTTCCAGCGTATGAGGATGGAATAATGAACTCTGATCTCTTCAGTCTGTTTTCTAATTTCTTTATTATACTTTAAATATGACCAACATAAACATAAATCTCTATCACTATGATTTTGTTAATATGTGGCTTGATAACTTCAGGGGATGCTATTTGCACTTTAAAATATTTTTATTCTGATATTCTATTTCTATAATAAGGAGTAGGGAGGTTAAGGAATACACAGACATAAACAAGCATTGTGGTGATGACATATTGACTGTCATTCTTCACCCCTCCTTGAATCTATCCTGTTTAATACAGATCTTTGCAGTGCCTTATTGCTGTGGACTGGTTTTGTTTTTCTGCCTCCTAACTCTGTGTTTGGCTCTCTGATTTCTTTTGGCCAATGGAAGGAGGTAGAACTGACTATATGTTTGTTCCAGGCTCAGGCATTATGAGATAGTTTATGCCCCTATTTGCTGTATTTCACTTTTGCTATCACTATTAGAAAATCATTCCAGGTATGATGGCTCACACCTGTAACCCCAGTACTTTGGGAGCTGAGGTGGTGGATGGCTTGACCTCAGGAGTTTGAGATTAGCTTGAGCAACATGGTGAAACCCCATCTCTACAAAAATACAAAAATTAGCTGGGCATGGTGGCACATGCCTGTAGTCCCAGCTACTCGGGAGCCTCAGATGGGAGGCAGAGGTTACAATGAGCTGATCTTGTGCCACTGCATTGTTAGTCTGGGTGATAGAGTGAGATTTTGTTTTGTTTTGTTTTTTTGTTTTGTTTTTTTTTCTGAGAAGGAGTTTCGCGAGGCAGAGGTTACAATGAGCTGATCCTGTGCCACTGCATTGTTAGTCTGGGTGATAGAGTGAGATTTTGTTTTGTTTTGTTTTTTTGTTTTTTTTTCTGAGATGGAGTTTCACTCTTGTAACCCAGGCTGGAGTGCAATGGCGCGATATCGGCTCACTGCAACCTCCAACTCCTGGGTTTAAGTAATTCTCCTGCCTCAGCCTCCCAAGTAGCTGGGACTACAGGTGCACGCACTACCATGCCCAGCTAATTTTTGTATTTTTAGTAGAGACGGAGTTTCACCATGTTGACCAGGATGGTCTTGATCTATTGACCTCGTGATCCATCCGCCTTGGCCTCCCAAAGTGCTGGGATTATAGGCGTGAGCCACCGCACCTGGCCGTGAAATTTTGTCTCAAAAAAAAGAAAAGAAAAAGAAAAACATACTCTTGCAAACACATTGGTTTCAGGAGGAAGATGAGATACAAATTGAACAGAACCACCACCAAATCAAACTCACCAAATCAAACTGACCAAGTCAAGATTAGCAATTTCCTAGCTCACAATTCACCTACCAGCAAACCCAGCTGAGACTAGTAAAACCACACACACGAATCCAAATTAGGTCAACCAAACCCTTAGATGGCCTGTAAACTTGAGAGCTAATAAATGGGTATAGTGAAATCTGCTAATATACTGGGTATTTGTTATGCAGAGTTATTGTGAACATAGTTAACTGCTAAAAATATGAACTCTTCAAGAAGTTTGCAATAAGTTGAAAATAGAACTAGAGTGATAGAGATTATCTTGTAGGTGGCTGCAGTGTTCAAATTAGAATGGTAAGTGAAAGATCATTGCAAAAAGCTGACTAAAAGCCTTTCCAACCCCAGGTTCTTTCTTTCTCTGCATTAGAAAGATAAAATTTCAAACTGCATATGAGAATAATTATTACTATATGTAATGTGTGTGTGTATATATATATATGAAAATAATTACTGCTATATATATATGGTGGCATACTAGTGACACTCAAACTTCATGAGTGAAAGCAGCTTGCAAACTGAAAAATCTTTATAAATGAAAAGGATTGTTATTTAGTGAAATGATTATTATGCCTTTCACTATAAAAAGAAATTCCTATATTGAAATATCTATAAAATTCTGCTTCATTGAGAAATACAATGACCTTCTTGGTAATTGCTCTAACATTTTGAAAACAAACTATCATAGCACAAAAATATTAAAAGGCAAATTTTCTTTAAACAGGGATTGTATTAGTGCATTCTAAACCTTTAGTGCATTCTAGTGAGGGATGAGAAACTATATATCATTTCCTGGAATACTGTAATATTTGCTAAAGGCATAAATAGTTTTCAATAATTTTTAAAGACAAAATGTACTTCTAATAAAATGATAAAATGTAGTTCCAACAATCTGCATATTTTTATGAAGTTCATTTATTATTTTGGAAGCCTATATACATTACAGTCATTCCTCAGTATGCCTGGGGCATTGGTTGAAGGAATTCTGCATACCAAAATCTGAGCACACTTCAGTCTCCCAGTTGGCCCTAAGGAAACTCTGTGTAGGAAAATAAGTCTTTCCTATACATGGGCTTCACATCCCCTGAATATCATATTTTCTATCCACATTTAGTTGAAAAAAATCTGTGTGTAAGTGGACCTGTGCATTCCAAATCTCAGTTATTCCAGAATCAACTGTACTTTTATTTATTTAAACTAAATTCAGATAAACTCCTAAACTCAAATTATTAGGTATCTTATTCTTTGATTATTCATGAATTCAGCTACTTTATACCATGTTAACAATTTTAGGAAGAATTAGAGCAACATTTTCTTCAAATTACAAATACTTTAGGAGATGATTCTTCCTGATGTTTTATGAAAAAGTTGTTGATTTGGGAGGACGTAATAGGAGACTAAGGAATATTTTTCAACATCTTCTATGTCCCAAGAAATGTGTTAGGTATTTTATTTTCTATAGCTCATTCAATTCTCACAAATGTTTGAGCTGGACATTATTATTACATCTGCATTATGGTTTAGAAAATCAAATGTATTGATGTGACTAAGTAAACAACTATTGATAAAATGGACAAAACAAATAAAACAATGTCCTAATCTTAGAAAAAAGAGATAGAATAATATTGAGATCATAGAACAGGCCATAGAATACAGACCAGTCAGGACTGACTGTACAATATGTGGGGCTCAGTAGGAAAATGTGGGGCCTCTGGTATATAAATTATGAAAAATGTAAGATCAGTGACAGCAGAGCATTAAATCAAGCATGAGCCCTGTGTGATGATACAGGTTGCATGCCCATAAAGCCTGTTGTCTTACTTTCTTCAGGCAACTATAACCAGGTGCCATAGAGTGGGTGGCGAAACAACAGAAATTTACTTCTCACAGTTCTGGAGGCTGAGAAGTCTGAGATGTGGGCCAGCATGGTTGGGGTCTGGTGAGGGTTGTCTCCCTGGTTTGCAGATGGCTGTATCCTTGCTGTGTTTTTACAGGACAGAGAACATAGAGAGGGAGCAAGTTCTCTCTGTCTCTTCTTAAAAGGCCACTAATCCCATCATGAGGCTTCACCCTCATATCCTAATTACCTTCCAGAGGCCCCATCTCTACACACCATCACCTTGGAGATCAGAGTTTCAGCACATGAATTTTGAAGGGACATACACATTCAGTACACAGCACCTTCCTGATAAATAAATTTCAAACATTGGATGAGGAACTGCATGATGTGACTTTTATGTTATCTTCCTGAACTTGTTGAGACGCAATAAATGGGGAAGCTGAAAGGAATTGTGGAACCCATGTCATGTAATCCACCAAGTATTTAGACAAAGGCCCTAAGGTTCACAATAGTACAACCAGAATCTGGAAAATACTTACTAATCAGGGACAGTGACAGCACAGGAGTCAGGGGCTCCAGAGTCTTAGTGTGGTGTTCCCTCTACTATATCAGGCTGCTTCTATAATGGAAAACCAAAACATGCTAAATTTTAGTTTTTCAAGCAGATATCACAAATGTGGGGGTGGTACTCTCACTTGAATAAGGTATGCAGAGTGCTTTGTTTATTCTAAACATAGTTTTACAATAATTAAAACAAATATGAAATAATATTTATATTAAAAGTATGGATATCCATTTTCTTTTGAAAAATCAGGCCAAATTGGATATGCCTTCCTTCCTGCATGCACAATGGGGATAGCTTGATACTGGGAAGCTCCTGACCCCTGCAAACTCTCACTAACCAAGAAAAATCAATGCTCTCCAGGGAATTACAGTCTCTCATGTCCCCCAATTTTTATTTATAATGAGCCCGTTTTCTCCTTTATGTTATATGCCTGGTTCTTGAATCAATTAAAGCTTTTGATTTCTGCTTTAAAGATTAAATCTTCAGTAGTCCCTTACCTGAGATACTGTCTCTTCTTCAGAAATAGAAAGTGAAGGGTTACATATGGGCAGAAGACTAGAAGATGAAATGGTGCTCCTGATATAATAGTTATGTATAATGGCATACGGTTATATTAAGGTAATTTTACAATGTTTGGTAATTATACTGTTATAAAAAATAAATAGGCCAGGCACGGTGGCTCATGCCTGTAATCCCAGCACTTTGGGAGGCTGAGGCGGGCAGATCACGAGGTCAAAAGATCAAGACCATGGTGAAACCCCGTCTCTACTAAAAAATAAAAAAATTAGCTGGACATGGTGGTGTGCACCTGTGGTCCGAGCTACTCGGGAGGCTGAGGCAGGAGAATTGCTTGAACCTGGGAGACGGAGGTTGCAGTGAGCCGAGATCGTGCCACTGCACTCCAGCCTGGCACCTGGCAACAGAGCAAGACTCTGTCTTAAAAAAAAAAAAAAACACAAAGATAAATAAAACCTCTCTTTACCATTTAAATTGAGCCTATGCGCGTGGCTGTTTACATTTAAAACAACTTACCCGAGTTTTCTTTTAGTGGGGACTAGCTGAATTTTGAAATTATTAAGGAAGAGCCTGAGATTTCAGTTACATTCATACCTGAGAACAGCTAGTCAAAATTCTTGAGCATCCCCTTGGCCTCTTCCTCTACACCCATTCCCTGTTGAGAATGAAAATGTGGAGATACCTAATTGAATGTCTGAGCATATTGTTGTTTATACTGATGCACAAGTCCCCAAGGTCTGTCTCTAACTTTGTCCTGCAAACAACACATCCTTAGCAGAGGCATAGCCTGACTCCCTGCTCTAATCAACCCTCCAGAGAAATTTAATTTTTAATTAAATGAAGCAGAGTGTTTGCTTTTGCTCTAGATATGATTAATAAGAACTTTGTTATTTGTGTTGCAAAAAAGGGGATAACTTAACTGTACCTTTAATTAGACCAGAGGGAATTTACTTTCACTGTATTATATCTAACTAAAGCAAAAGCCGATGCCCTGAAACCAAGATATAGGGTGCTTAAATATTCAATAGCAAGTGGTGCAGAGCTTAGGCCTTTTGATAATTAACATGTAAACTGGTGAGTTCTGGACAGTGTATTCACTGAATTCCTTATCTTATTAGCACAGGTTATTTTCTTTTTTATTTTAACTCTCATGAATTTTTTTTCCCCTCAAATTGTTCTCTCTGAACAGAGGAAAATCAAATCAAATACTTTCCTCATTGAATTTGTCAGCTATGACTGGCATAACAAAATGCCACAAGCTGGGTTGCTTCAATGACATAAATGTATTTTCTCGCAGTTTTGGAGGCTAGATGTCCAAGATCAGGGTGCTGGCAGATTCAGTTCCTTATGAGGGTCTCTTTCGTGGTTTGTAGGTGATCACCTTCTCACTGTGACCTCACATGGCTCTCATATACAGAAGAGGTTGCCCAAAGTTTACAGACTATTTTATTAAATAAAGATAGAATCCAAGTCCAGCTTTACTGGGTACCATGCTAGAGGAAGAATTGTAAGAGAATCTGCAGTCATTGCTTCTTTACCATTCTTTCATGTAAAAGCTAAACCCCACAGTGCCAAGAATAAGTAAATATAGACTTGTCTAAATAAATGATATAATTCCTTCTTTGTGCAAAATATATTCCCCTTTGCCTCTGTCCTTTGGAAGCTCTAAGACAAATGAGAATTCTAGTGGCAGCAAATACGTTGATCATTTTATTGATAAATTTGTACTTTTATTTTATGACAGTCTATTTCTACTTAACGTTATTCTAAATAAGAATAGCTGTTTTTTAAGTAATTTACTAAAATTCCTTCTGAAAATAATGAAGATATTAAATAAAAACTGCCAATAATTTCTCTTAACTATTTAGAGAAAAACCTTGTTTCATGTGACTCCAAAATCTGTTAAACATGGAAAATGTGTATTATAGCAAGAACCAAAGAATTTAATATCTTTAACTCATATGCTTATTTGGCAAAATATTAACCAAGGTATACTCTTTTTTCTTTTATGTATATGTTTTAGAAAAGCATATTTCACCTATTTGGAAGAGTCACATGTAGATACTTTCATATATGGCTTATTTATATCATTGATTCACAAATATTTACTGAACATTTAACTTTGGGCTAAATGCTAGAGACACAATGTCCATTAAGTTCTCATGAATCTTGAATTACAGTGAGAATGACAAACATTAATCAAACAACCACAGAAATATATGAAATTGTAACTGACATACTAAAAAGGAGAGAACCATATGCTATGGTGTTTATGATAAAAGTGTTTGACCAAGCTGAGAAAGTCAGAGAGGGTTTAAGCTGGTATCTGAATAATTAGTAGAATTAGTATGTTAAAGAAAAGAAAGAGACATGCTGTAGGAGGGGAAACTATCACTGAAAAGACTCTCTTAGCAGAGGTCATATGACATATTAACCCCTAGAGAAACTAGAAGTTAATGGAGGCAGGAAACATGCTTACACTTGGGGTTTGAAAATATCATTCTGGCTATGGTATAAAGAATGGAATGGAGATTGCCTTTGTTAGGAGACAATTACAGTGGTCCAAATGATAAGTAAAGATAGATTATGGTAGCTGGAAATTCTTGCATAGTCTGAAGCCACCTAAGAGATGATCTTCCCGAATTGATCCCTGAAAAATAGGTCTGGAAGATGCAAATATGTTCAAAGTCAAAAATTTATTTTATGATTTTTAACTTTTTCAACTTTTTATTTTTGAAATAGTTTCAGACTTAAAACAATCAGATAATTCTTACATACACTTCAAATAGATTTTCCACATATTCTCATCTTACATCCACAAGACTAGGAAATTAATATGGATTCATACTATTAGCTAATCATATTTTATTCAAATTTTGGCAACTTTCTCACTGATCTTAATATGACTCAGGCATCAGGCATCGATAACACATTGCACTGATTGCTATGTTGCCTTAGTCTTTTTTAATCTGAGACAGTTCCTCAGCTTGTTATGTCTTTAATCATCTTGACATGTTTGAAGATTATTGTTTGGTTATTTTGTAAAATGGCCCTCAATTTGAGTTTGTCTGATGTTTCCTCTTTTCTAAATTTAGGTTATGTAGTTTTGGTAAAAATTTGAAGAAGTGATTTTGTAATATTTAGGCACATTATTTCAGGAGGCACACAGTACCAATTTTCCCATTGCTGGTGATAATTTTGATCACTTGATTAAAGTAGTGCCTGCCAGGTTTCTCCACTGTAAAGTTACTGTTATTATACTTCTCTTCGTAATTAATATTTACGGCAAGGCAATATACTTGTAGACTATGTAAATATTCTCTCTCATCATAATTTTCCAATTAATTTTGACATCTATAGAAGACTCTTCCTAAAACAATTAAAACAACTAATTTTAACATCTATTTAAGACTCTTCCTAAAACATTTATTAATGTGGTATTGACAAATGGTAAGCTTTCTATTTCTGATATTTCCTCTACAATTATTAATTGGAATTTTGTGGAAAGGAAGAGCCTTTCCTTTCCCCCATTTACTTATTTATACAATTATTTACTTATGGTGGTATAAATTCATGGATATTAAGTTAATTCTATTGATTATAATATATTACTCTCATTGTTTGTTTCCACTAATTCTTCCAGCTTTGGCCATTGACAGCTCCTTCAAGCTGACTCCTGTGTCTTATGGATGTGTCTCTACCATTTAAAAAAATTTTCTCACTTCCTGATATCATAAGATTGTATAGGATTATCTTGTACTTTTCCTATCTTATTCCTCTAATTAGCCATTTATGCAAACACTAATGGCAAATAATTTCTACCGTTGATCCCCAAAGGGAATTCTCAGGATAAGGAAAACAAACACTTACACTCATCATATACTGACCTAAATGTGAGTCATTCTTAATAATCAAACCATCCAAAATTGGTTACATAATAGTCAGACTCCAAATAAAGCCAACCAAATTTCATCATCAAAATATAAAATTAATGCCTATGATCCACATAATTAAAATTCAATTGAATTCAATTCAGGGGTAGAGATAAAGTAGGGAGCTAGATAGAACACATGTGAGGTTAGCTTATTTCCAAAGCCCAGTGCTAAAACTAAAATATACACTATTTCCTCATAGTTTAAATGCCCAAAATAACCTTGCTCAGACTGTAGACAGAATGTTCTCCTGGGAATGACATGTTTAGGAATTACTTGCAAAGTATTACATAAGAGGAGAACTAAAAGAGTCAGTAAAGCCCAAACTCTCTGATGCCAAGTTGAGCACTGTGGAGCTCAGGAAGTGGTTGTTGGCCTACCATTGCACCAGGATTTGCAGAATTCAAACAATAAATTATTTGATTTAGCAAACATTAGAAGGCCTATGTTATACTGCAACTTTTCTCTAGGACTTGACATCCAGTTAAGCACTTGGGCCTGTGCAGATTCACTGAAAATGCCTGAAATATGTAGCAGAAAAAGCAGAAGGAAAAGCAGACCACAGAGCGTCAGGATGTAAGATACACACACACACACACACACACACACACACACATACACACACACACACATACACACACACACACACACGTATATGCATATCAATTAATTTCCAACAAACATGTGGGTCACAGGAGAGTTAGAAAGAAAAATGATTGCTAAACGGAACTAGCTATTATCCTATTATGCAAAATAAAAATATGGCATTCATGATTGGTTTGGTGATTTTTTTAAATAGAATATAATTTTGGGATCTCTTTTAGGACGTAATTCATTTGTAGAGAATGTAGTAAAAGAACTAGGAAAAGCTGCAACCTAGCAGGTAGCTCCAGCTTTCTTGGTGCCATAGGTTCACATCCCACCCTGGAAACACTAGTGTGTAGACTCAAAAACACTAAAAATTGTGACTGTAAACTCTCCAGTTTCCTACACAAAAGTGCTGATTCCTTATTTTTTATGAATCATTTATGAGATAATTTATTCAATTAATGATACATCCCTCTTAGTCTAAAAAAATAGCAATTATTTTCTGGGTATTCAATATGTTGTTTTGTATCTTAGCGATAATCATGTAAGTCAACTGATAGCAGGTCTATTTTATAAAATAAAGAAAAGAATGATTATGACTAGTTTTGAACAATTTTCAGTAGAATACTAGAGGGAAGAAAATAAGATTTGCAAATAAAAACAATATTTAAATGATACAAGAACTACTAATATACATAATGAGTTTATTATAAGATGATGATGATATAAGTCGTTTGCATTTGTCTTCTAAAATATTTCTTTGGATGTTTATTTTTTCACTAGCTACATCCAAGTCTCTGTTCTATTTAAGCCTCTATTATTCATGTGGATGTTATAAAACCTCATCTACTTTGTATCAGTCATTTCATTCTTATGGATAACCAGAGAATAGAAAATACCTTAAAATAATCCTAAATAAAAGATAATAGGAACAAAACCTGCAGAAGTTATTCAGATCCAAAAAGACTATAGTAGACCTCTTAGTTTTGGATGATTCTTACCTTTGCTTTTGATTATTAATGCTTTGACGGAGACTATAACTCATATTGTCAGGTGATTATAAGCTATGATATTCACTTTACTTTTATGACATTTACCTTTTAAATACATTAATATTGGCTTTAAATACGTGAGGTGGTATGTTACACTTTCTTAATGAGATTAAAGAGAAAATATTTTATTTGTTGGAGTAGAAAATATCTAGTGATGGGAAGGGAGGTTGAAATCTAAAAATCCATTTTACTTCATTCTTTCATTTTTTTCTTTCAACTTTTTTCTCCTTTATTCAAAGTATGACCTGTTTTAGCAGAGATAATATTAATAATTCATTATGAACACTAGTCAAGGCAGAAGTCACTCGGGCTTCTCATCTGAGGACTTCTGAAAGACAGAGATGGTTCAGTTACCTGAGCATCTACATGGATTCTTTAATATAATTTCTGAAAGATCACAAATAAAGAAAATGATTTATATTTCTCTATGCATTTTTTTCTAGTCCATGTCCATCATTCCAATGAGATGAAAACACCAGAAAAGTTGTCATCTGTAAATCAATCATCAAATAAATATTGGCACTTTTCCATTGTATGTGACTTAAATGACTTTGGTAGGCATATTTTGTGTTATAATTCTTTTTACTAATAAAGTAGGGAAAGCCAAGTTTCTTGAACACTGATATTACTGGGAAAATAGAGATATTGATAAACGCATAATCATAAATCAAAATGACTGAAATTTTCCATTCATGGTATGCTACACACATTAATATTTATGTCCATAGATAATAAATATTCTCTATTAATAAGTTAATAGATTGGCATTTAATTTAGAAAGTAGTATTTGCTAATTTTGTTGGCATGAGTCTGTCCTCTGGGTGAACTAACCACATCAGATTTGCAAATTTACAAAATTGAAGACCAAGTTGAAATAGCTTCCCTGGTGACATATGGAAGAAATGGTGATAATACCTTTATACGTGACTCAAAAAATCTAAGCAAATATAAAGGAAACCAGGATATTCCGGTAATGAAACAGAACTAGTAGAAAATATAGATCCTCTTAATTCAAAAAGGAATCTAGGTACTTTCTTCTCAATTTTTATAATGTATCAACAAGAAGTTCTCAAAAACTGATTGTCTCAAGTGTTGTTTATTAACACACAACACCTTTGTGGTTTCAGCACATTAAGAACTACAGAAAACCTCATTATGATTTTAACAGGTGCAGAAAAATATATGTTTGGAAACACACATGAGAAACCTTCTGGGGACTCCAAGCCAGAGGCAAGTAGTGTGATAGATGGTTAAGGGTGAGTCAAGAGAAATGTAGGAACCTATGAAAGCAAGGTTATGTAGCTAACAATTTCATGCCAGACTTACATCTATTATGAATACCGTCATTGAATAGTTCTCCTTCTGTATCTCCTAGTGGAAGGAGGTCTTTATCACATTGTCGAACGTGAGTAGTGAATGCAATTGATGTCTCCTGTCACTGTATTGGAATATGATGTGGCTTAGTAAATACCAGTCTTTTCTCTTTCATACTGTCCCTGATTCTTCTCTGTGAGGAATCCATACATAATGAGGATTATGCTTTTGGGGTTGAGCCTTGCTTGTCATTTTGGAAATGATACAATTTCATGTTAGAATCAATGACACAATAAGTCATATCAAGTGACAATGTGTGGCAATGTGTAGCATCTCAATACCTGGAATATCTTTTTGAGCATGTACTCTGTCTCTTGGTGATTTTCCTAGGGGTGACATGAAGGAGCTGTGCCTTTGAGGTGACTTTATCCTTGACTGTTTTTTTCACCCAAGAAAATTCCTGAATGAGAATCATCTCCTTTCCTCTGTGTTGGTATTTCTCTATCCCATGTGAAAAAAAAAAAAATGGGGAAAGCAATCTTCAATTTAGATTTGGTTAAAACATGATTCAGAGTGGCTTTGTTACTATGACTAGTTATAAAGTAGCCATTTATGAAGTTACCTTACTGTTTTATTTTCAAAATAGCAGAGATGTTTATTAAAGAATGTTCATAATCTGGTGATAAAGTGGAAAAATAAACATGAGCATCATCCTCATTGATCAAGGACCTGGTTGGTCTCTTACCCCATGTATTCCATGTAGCTATGTGACATTGCTTTGTGATTTTAACTTGACAATATCTGGAAGGTCACTAAATCTCTGTGAACTATCATTTTCTTATCTCTAAAATGGAAATTATAACCACCTTACTGATGTGAGGAGCAAATGTAGTATCTCATGTTACCATGCTGTTGTATGCTATTGCTTGACTAATACTAATTGTTATTATTGAAGAAATCTCTTGCCACAAACTCAGAAAATATGCAGCAGTTAGCAGATATATCAAAGTTTATTATTTGCTGTGCAAAAAAGCACAGATTTCTTCCTAATGTAAACAATTTATCTGCTTGTATACAATGTGACATTTCAGATAGAGAATAAAAGGTTGGAGGTATTAATACATATTACATAAAATAACTTTTTGATGTCATAGAGCTATCTCACACAGTACATATTAATAGTTCCAATGCCTTAAGATGACATACTATTTGTCTTTAAACATTGCCCAAGATGGAGTTTCTGAAAAGAGTTTTTAAAATCTAATTTGGGGGGATATAAAAATGAATGTATACAGAAACTCTGTAGCAAATCTTTCAGTTTTCTATGAATAATTATTTGTAGATTTATATTGCAATTTAGGAAAATATGCATATGGTTATAGTTTACCTAAAAAGGAAGTGCACTAAAATATTTTGTAGTTCCGTTTTTCAAAATATCATAAGCAGTTAGAGAACGTGATCATTAGTCACATACTCTCAATTTTCAGAATATTAGCATCCAAATGAAAACAGTCAGGTCTTATTAAAATATTCCAATTTTAAAACCAAAACCTTTATATGAAAATTCATTTTTTGTGCCATTCGTTCATTCCCCATGAATATTTATTGAGTGCCTGAACCCTTTACGATGCAGAGAAAATGAGTTTCCAAGTTCACAGTTGTGGTTTATGGAGACTCCAAATTATTTCACTACTGAAGACAGTCAGAATTGAGAGTAGCTAGACAGAGACAATAATTAAAGGTGAGGTCTGCATGATGTGGCCCTGTCCAGCTTTCAAAACTCATCATGTGACATTTTTGCCCTTGTCCTCTATGATCCAGCTACAGCATCTCTTTAACGGAACCATATTATATTCCTGTCCAGATCAGGGTATGACCTTCTAATTCCTTACACTGTAACTCCTTTCTTCCCCAAGGTCTTTGTAACTCTCCTTACAGGCATGTGTCCTATTATGGCTGCCTTTTCTGTATTCAAGGGAATCCTTTTAATAGTAAGTTCCATCTGCCCAGTGTAAACCAAAACTCAAAAAATGCCAGGTCGCCTTGCATTAGGAAGGTACATGAGCAAGGCTCACCAATCAAGCACAGTCCCCAGTCTCAAATGCTTTGAGTGGTGCTTCCCTTTTGCCTATCACTGAAAGCAATAGAGGTATCTGGCTTTGGTGAAAATGGTGGAAGTTGCAGCAGATTTCCAGTGTTTGGAAAGTCAAGTTCTTAATATCAAAGTGACATTGGTGGACACCAAAGATGATTTACTCTGGTTGTGGTGGATCAAAAGAAACATCAGCAGGTATTTCATCAGGCCACTTCTATTGCATGGTTTTGGGTTTTGTCCTGGAAGTTTGTCTCAGAGCCTGTTTCTCCATTCCTCCCAACAATGTTGCAAGCTACCTGATATACTTCCAATATTTTCTGGCAACCAGCTAGAGTCAGCTTCTGTTGCATGTAGTTAAGAATTCTGTTAAGCATCCCCCAATGCAGCCCTGTTTAATAAAGTCTCTGTCTATTTTTTTTTTCTTACCTATTTTCTATCTCAGAATGCTGGTTTGTTTCCTTCTTAGCACATATCACAATTTCTCATTATTTATTTCTTTATCTGATTTTGATGTCTTTCCAAAAGGATGATAAGGCAGAGGAACTTGAGGGAAGAGGCAGTGTCTTCTTATGCATCACTGTATCCACAGCACTAAGTACAGTTATTGAAATGTAATAGTTACTTTATAAATGCTTTTTGAAGCAATACATGAAGCATGTGAAAGCTACTTCTTCATTTTCTCAGCTAATATTCTTCACTCAATGAATGAATAAATGAATTAAAGAACCTGATCTCCTTTTGACTTAGTCTGATTTCCCCAGACTAAGCAGAGCCTGAGACAAAGGCTTGTGATTTTTACTTAATTAAGGAGTGCAAGCCCAGGAAGTATAACTGAGGGACAAGGAGAGTAATAAGTCTGGAGAGAGAATCAACATGAAGATGTTCTATTGACCTAACTTGTACTATGTGAGTCTGATTATCTGAGGTTGTTGTATCATTTCATGAGAAGTCATATACATGTGTCTTAGGAGAGTCTTCTGAGAAGGTGAAAAAAGCAAGAGTGTATCCACCAACTTCTAACTTCCCCTGGACAATGGTGTGCCTTACAGAGGGTTAAATTCCCCTCCCTTTTGGGTTCATCTATAGGAGTCTGGAAGGGTTAAGTATCACTGAGTCCTCGACAAGGGAGTATCAGGGAAAAGCACAAGAAGCATATGACACAGGCAAGAAGAAAGCTGTGGTCTTGATACATCTGCGTAACGGGGATCACAGCTTACACAGAGCTTCTGACTACAATGGCAGCTCAAACAAGGAAAATTAAAATTTGGGAGGATCTCCTTAGGATATGTCAACCACATTTTTTACTTCTCAAAGCATAACTTCAGGGAAATAGTTGGATGGAAACCTTGTTTCAGTCATGTGTAAAGAACAATCATTATGTTTTCTTTAGCTTTTTTTTATTTGTATATGGGAATTAACTCCCCATTTAAGTAATTATAGAAATGACTTCCCGCAATTTGTACAACATATCTAGACCCTGGCCACTTTTGTTTAGTTCAGGAGAGAGCACCTGAACTTTCAAACAGAAACAGTTATTATTCTATTCTTGTCTATTTGGAATTGGGAGTGGAGGATAGAGGTTGTAGTCTATTCCTAAGTGCTTCATCTGTAACATTTAAGTACAAAAGCTCACAGATAAAGTAAGCTTATTAAATGAAATGTAGGTGGGGGCATTTTGTCCTGCAAGTTAAAATAATAGGCAGCTTAGTGGGAACATCTGTGACTTTATAAATGGAAAGTAAATACAGTGTGAACAATAATAAAATTATCATTCCATTCCATTAATATTCCTTCACTTTTCTTCCCTGGAGACTTAAGCTTTCAGAGCTTAAATAATTTTCCTATTCTCTTCCTTATATATTTTTTTTCTTGGCCTCTTATTTCATTATTAAAGTTATTCTCTTTTTAAGTCCTCCTTTTGAGCATCACTTATGTTTTCAATGGCGCATTTGGTTGACCTGGGTAATGCTGACTCAATGCTTTGTCCTTCCTTGTTGGCACATACTATTGTTGGTACCTGCACACTTTCTTTTGTGGATGAGGAAGCATGAAGATGATATGGGTGAGGGAACACTACATGAAAAAGAGGTATGAGGCACTATTTCTCCTAGTTCACAAGTTTTCCTATTGCTACAAAATTTATTGTACACTTTTGCCCATTAAATATAATTTGTGGAGAGATATATTTGTCCTGCAACTTTAAAATCATAGGCAGCTTAGTGGAAATACCTGTGATAAGGCAAGTTGAAAAATCAAGGGCAAATAAAAATCAACTTACTAGCATTCCATAACGTTAATATTCTTTCAGTTTTTGTTTTAAAGAGCTTTGATGGCACTGCCACTATTAACTATGAAATCTATGAACAGTGCAGACTGTTAGAGATGATAGTATTTTTTTGCACCAGTTTCTCATTTGCTCTAGGAATGTGACAAAGTATCTGCAGTGAGGACAGAAATACATAATCTTATTTTCTCTCCTTTAAATTTTCCCATTACATTTTCAAACTGCATTTATTGACACTACATTTAAATATTCAAGTCTGTTTCAGAAAATGCAGTTCAGCACACTTGCGGTATTTCCAAAGAACTCTGTAAGCACTTGTAAAAGATTTCTTTCCAGGTTGAATGGAAAAATATATCATAATGATAGCAATAAGTATACTTACTGATTTTAAAATACATTGTCAAGTATTGGGGCAATGCTAGTCTGAATGGTAATATACATACAATATTTAGGTATAACATTTATAAACAATGATTTTGTCCTCTTTTAGCAGGTATGCCAATTAGTATGACTTGCAGATTAAAAACATGGCTTTAGACTTAGACAATGTTAAACTTAGATCTTGATTTTGCTATTAACGTACTTACCTTACTGATATTGTTTGATTATGTTCCCACTCAAATCTCATCTTGAACTGTAGATCCCAAAATCCCCACCTGTTGTGGGAGGGACTCAGTGGGAGGTAATTGAGTCATGGGGGCAATTACTTGCATGCTATTCTTGTGATAGTGAGTTCTCATGAGATCTGATGGTTTTATAAAGGCCTTTTTCCCCCATTTGCACAGCACTTCTCCTTGCTGCTGCCATGTGAAGAAGAGCATGTTTGCTGCCCCTTCAGGGATGATTTTAAGTTTCTTGACGCCTCCTCAGCCCTGCAGAACTGTGAGTCAATTAAACCTTTTTTCTTTATAAGTTACCCATTTCAGGGGATGTCTTCATTAGCAGCATGAGAACAGACTAATACACTTACTAACATTGTGACCATTCCCTCTGTTTGCTCATCTTGAAAATGTATAGATACCTACCCCTACATAGTTGTTGCAAACAGTTAATAAGATAATGGAGGTCTTGGCATATACTAAGTATTCAGTGTAAGGCTTCCAAGGAGAGGCATTATAGCTTAGCAATTAAGAGCTGGAGCTTTGGGTTTCAAAAGATCCACCACCTACTACTCATGTGATCTTGGGCTAACTAACTGGCCTCTCTGAGATTCAATTCCTCAACTGTGAAATTGTGGTTATGAAATATATTTCACTGTGTTTTTTCTTGAGTAAAAATTATACGATGTATGTAAAGCATTTAGCACAGTGCCTGACCCATGACAAGTACTTAATAAATGCTAGCTATAAGGGACACTATTTCATTAGGAAATGTCACTAGTTATATTAAGGCTTCTTGAAAAATTTATTAGGCTACTATTCAGATCTTATAAAATAATAAAATAATTCAATTTTGTAATCTAAAGGTAACTAAGGGGCATTTTGATGTACAGCATCAGATATAATTAATAAATGATACTTTATAATAGCCCACATTTTACAAACTGATATGTTAGATAATAGTTCAAAGATTTTGCATTTTTCATCTACTTACAGATATTGTAATATAATTCCCATTTTGAAAAGTACATTTTTTTAAAAGAAAAAGTATTACATCAATTCTAGTATAATATGTTTATTTCAAACATTAGACACAGCCATAATTACAAGCATTTTTTGGGGGGTGTCTCCTCTCATTTTTCACTCATCTGCCTGATATTTGCTATTTTTGCTGGAGGCAAACCAATAGTCATTGTACTTTGAATAACAAAAGAGAATTCATAAAAAACATAAATATATGTGATAATATATTTTGGAAAGTGAAATATCTAGTCTTACACTCTTTTGCAATTGAATCTAATATTTTATCTGCTTGATTTATTTCGGTAATTTATTTCCCCTATGCTGTGGAAGCAACTTTCTGAAAGAAAAAACACTGATTGAGTGATTACAGCCCCTACACATAGACAAGTAGACTTTTTCCTTGCTTCTGGCATCTAAGTAGCATACATTCATTCCTAACCACAAAAGACCTGTTTCGCACTAGTGCAGAAAATATGGAGTTTGTCAAAAATATGTCTGTTCTTGAATAACCCCAGGCAGGCCATAATACTACTTTTTTCTTTAGAATCTGCAATTTCAAATCCTTCAGCAGAAATGTAAGCCTATGTAGTAATAAAAAACCAATGACTATCTGTTCTTGTGTAAAATGACTACTTAATATCAAAAACATGTGCTTTTATCTCTGGTATCTCTAGAATTTAGTATAGATTAGATGGTCAAGAAGTGAATAGATGAAAGAATATCTGGGTCTGTAAACTGAAGGAATTTTTTTTTTACTGTTAATGGATATTCATCTTATAGTATGAGCTTATCACTTTATTATTTTTATAAATGCTTTCAAGAAAAGGTATACATTTTTCTATTAAGCAGTTTGACTATCTCATGTGGAAAAAAAATTGTGTGTGTATTATTGAGGACATATTATGGCCCAAGAGCATAAATTCCTTATGTACATTTACCATTTTAGTCATCACACCAATCCTCTGAGATACATTCCATTCTTCTCTCCATTTTACACATAAGGAAATGACGGCAAAGAGAGAGAAAGTAACTCGACCAAAGTTACACATATTGTAAGGGAAAGGATTAATGTTACTCAGTCATCCTAATGTTAAGGCTTTTCAGAAGTGTGTTTTTGGCAATAAAGCTAATTGAAGCTTGTGAGTAGTAAGCCTAGTTCCCTGTAGAGGTAAGTCGTCCCTGCTCTTTTGTTTTCCCCTGGATATTCAAGAAGTGCTTAAATCATCTTTATAAAAGTATAACATAATAAGAGGTAATTTATTGAGAAGTTAAGTATGAAAGCCTCAAATTACTATAGCAAGGGATAGAGTTGCATAGAGAATGTCATGTAACCATACCGCTGTTCCATGGGGGATGCTTTCTCTGGTAGTTTCTGAATTTGGAAGTTGTTTTCAAATGGGGAGCACTTTTTTTCCCTAAAAGAATAGGGGGATATAAAACTCATTTTTTTCCTACCACATAGAAGTTCTGCCAGATGTTTCACTGAACAGGGAAAGAGAGGGAAATGAGTGAGTATCCTGGGTATTGAAAGGATAGAGCCAACAGTGATGACAGGCTTGTATTAGAGCAAACATTGGCTATTTCAGCATTCCAAAAAGCTGTGCAAATAGAAACAAGCTTTAAAACTTAGAAATACACTGGATGAAGATGCTGCATTTGATGTTTTAATTTTAGCACAATTTGGAAACTGACACTTTAGTTATTACATTTTTTGACACAGGAAAATGCCCACTGTTGTACTGGTGGTGTGGAATAAGGTAAGCATGAATTATAGAGAAGATCAGCTTAAAACACACAGAATCTGGATGACAACCCAATTGAGCTGGGGCAGGTATAGTGTCACTAATCTCTCCGTGAGGAGAGATTGATGATAAGGTAAAACCTCTATCACCTTACTTATAGTGACAAAGAGAAAGAAGCACCTGACATGAGAAACTTGCCTGGTGCTATTAGCTGAGTTTGGTATCATCCTGTTGATCATAAACAATTCATAGGACATTAACATCACACAAGGCCATGACTGATAATGATGGATCAAGACAAAAACTGCTCAGTAATCATATGTGAATGCATTAAAAAAAAAAAAAAACAGATATTGTCCATATCACAAAAAGGACCAAAACCGGCTGAATGACTTCTGCTTCTTTACCAATGACATCTTCAGCCTAGTCTCCTCACCATCTAGATAAGATTTATTAAATTACCCCGTGACAAAATTAGCTCCCACCACAGCATCTGATCCAACATTCTGCTACTCAAGGTCTCCCCTAAAATCACAAGTCCTCATCCTATTCCGACTGTTTTCCAACACCCTCTACTACAGTTTTCCACATTTCCCAGGATGAGCATCCTTTCTCCTTGCATGTGCAGTAAACACAACTTGTTCAACTACAGGTGTGTTCCTGGTGGTCTTTGATTGGACCTTGCTCTATAGACAATTATGCTAAAGTTAGTTCTAAAACTGTGTTATTTGAAACCTGGAGTTGGTAAGTAATAGAAACTCACTTGAACAAGCTTAAAAATAGAGGATATTTATTTGTCCAACACACAATACATGACTGGCTCAAAACACGAAAACACAGAAATGCAGATAGACCTGAGGAAACACCTGAAAAAAGAACATTGAAGTCATCATTAACTTAGGAGTCATTCTCTCTCTCTCGTTTCTTTTCCAATACTTACGTATTTCCTTCACTGTTCACTTTTTTCTGCAGAGCAGCTTTTTCTTTAGTCTTGACCATTGGAATAATATGGTGTCTTTAGCTATTGAGTGAAAATGTTACATTTCAGTTACATGTAGAGTCTGCTACATAGTTGCACGTGGATACTTAGTGAGTGCCTGTTTTTCTGTATCCTGTCCTGGTCCCAATTAAAATAAGAAGAACCAGCTCAGCCTGGATCATGTAGCTTATGATGAAAACAACTTAAATCCATGACCACTGGATCTTAACTCCACTAATAACGGCTCATGGACCAGGAAAACTTGTAAAATATGTTTACCACATGTAGTTTTTATTTCATAAGCTAGTTTTAGTCTCAATCAATTATTTTGTTATCTTTAAGATGCCTAAACAGTAAACCAAAGGTGGGTACTTTAGAGATTAATTTGAGAATTAACATAATAGGAAATAATAACCATAATCAATGTTCTAGTGCCTCCAATCAATAGAAATTTTCTAGATATTCTGAATTAATATAACTTTCTCCCAGCGTGTAATATACATTATATATTCATAAGAATACTCATCAGTTTATAGTAAACAATAGTAAGACAATGTTTACATCACTATTATTGCCAAATCAAACAATATTTGGATTAGCAATGATTAATTATCTCTTTAATCCCTGATACTTGCCCAAGAATCTCATGCTTACCATATGATGCACTTTAGGATACAACTGATTCACAAAAAATAAAAATATTGTGCAAACTTCCCCAAGACTGATGTTTGTAAATGGACTTGATGTCTGTGTAAAGCAAAAATTTTCAGTGGGTGAAAATTAAATACTTAAGTGATTTCAGATTGTTCAACAACTTCTTCAGACCTTGAGTGCTCGGTTCCATGAAATCAAAATGTCATGCCCAAAATGCTTATTTAGGAGAATTGTTTAGTCACAGTTTTGTTCTGAAAAAATGTAAATGTGCTATTTTAATCAAAAATTTAATGATTTTGATGCTATAGATATAACCTCATTAATATTATAAACAATTGTTAACATGACTTACATTAGTAAATGCCATCTTGATTGAATTTGTAATTTTGAGACGGATATTTTTTGATATGCTTTTATTTTGGTGTATGTTGGCAATTCAGATTTCTATCTCTTGCAAAAGTTATGTAGTCTCTACAATACATTTATATTCATGTTAAAATAGATCGCTACTCATGAAGAGTGTTTCCCAAATACTTCACTGAACACCATCCCATCAATATGCAACATGCTTTGGGAGAAAAGGTTTCTGTGCAACAGCATGCTTAGGGATTTCTATATACTGCTTTTCTCTGTTTGATATTCACAAGGCATTGAAAATATATTGAAATCCTGTAGCAAAAAACATTGGTTCAACTTTGTTTAACTTGACATTTCAAAAACTCTTAGATCCATGAAAACCTTTATTTGTACAATATCTTTTCTTGGAAAATATTTGAAAATTCTTGTTATTAAAAAAAACTATTACCTGGCGATTTTTTTCTAAGAATAACAGAATTTCTTGTAGAGTACAGGTAATGTCTGTACTTAAATTTGAATGAGGAAATTAATGTGAATAATGAGATAATGCACAAAACAACTTTAGTTTTCTTTTAGGTGGACATATCTAACTGGAATCTTTTGTTCCTGATACTGAAGTCCTAGAGGCATTTCCTCTTTCAATGCAGGAAAATACTCAGTTCAATAGCATTTACTGATTGCTCATTTGGGACAAGACATAGTTCTAAGTACTGTTAGGGATGGAAAGATAATTAAATATTAATCTTTGTCAAATAGAATTTTATCATCTAGCAGGAAATTTCACACATGCAGACTCACACATACAACACTCAAACACATTCATTCATATACACACACATTTACTACTCTACAATAACTTGTAAAACATGCTAGAATGAAGAATGGACGAAATGTTTAGAAATTAGAAAGCAGAATACATACTTGCTGGAAGAGGGTAAGAGAAAGCGTAACAGGTTTGAGATGTAAACTGGATCTAGAATGATGGGGATACAACTTAAGAGGTCCATTCATGAGCAGGCGGGCAGACATTTCGAGCAGAAAGAAAAGCTTGAATGTGACCTGATTCTGAGCAGAAAGAAAAGCTTGAATGTGATCTGAGAAAGCAGTGTTTGTCTTTGAAAGGGTTGTGAATCCAGCTTGCACAATGTTTAAGGGTAGCGATTTGATATTGCTATGGTCTGAATGATTGTGCTTTCCTCAAATTCATATCTTGAAATCTTCCCTCTCAAGGTGATGGTATTAGGAGGTGGGGCTTTGGGGAAGTGATTAGATCATGAGGGCAGAGCTCTCATGAATGGGATTAGTAACACCCCCAGTCCTGACCCAGAGTGACCTCTCATCTCTTTTCTATATAAGGTTAGAGTGAGAATACAACTCTCTGTGAGCATGTAAACCCTCACCACACAACAAATTTCTGGTTCTTTAATCTTAACCTCCCCGACCTCCTGAACTGTGAAGAATAGAGTTTTGTTACATTTAAGTCCAGTTTATGATATTTTGTTATAGCATCCTGAACAGACTAAGATATGCAATGAGATTAGAAAATAGTTATTGAAATATTGTAAAGGATCTATAACTAGCTAAAAGAATTTGGACATGGATTTTATCCTGTAAGCAAGTGAATTTTAAATATATTCATAAATGCTTCATAAATGTTAATTTAATAGTATTTAATAGTTAAATATTTAGAACAAAGAATTATATCTTTAAGCAATATATTACCTATTTTATAAAGATAATTCAAGTGGTAAGAGATAGGATGAACTCAAGTAGGTATAACCTGAAGACAGAGAGACCCATTTGCAGGCTATTTTAATAATTCAGAAGGGAATTGAAGAAGGCCTGACTTATAGCAGTGAAAGAGGACATGGAATTGAGACACAGGTAGGAGATGTTTTTGAAAAAGAACAGCATAAACGATTGAGTGGCTACATGGGAGTGTGGAAAGGTTTGAGAAAGCACTGAGGTGGATGTGAAACCCTGAATTATTAGGGAGGATGTGGTGGATCTGGTTTGCTAGGCAGGTGAACCTTCCTTTCCAGTTCTAAAACTGAGCTCTCTGATAAGAAAAGTGCCTTTAGAGAGAGAATGAACATCTTCATTCCAGGGGCCCAAAGAATCTGAATTTACCTCTGGAAATTGTGAAGCTTTGAGTCCAAATGACTAGAGGAATAAACATGCTATCTGTCAAGTAAAATGGGCAGAAGAAGCAAGAGTGGAGAGAAAAAGGGAGCCTTTTAATTTTTGCCTAAATTCCTACTGTGAGCAGGGAATTATACTAGGGCTAAGAAAACAAAGAGCTATAAGACGCATCCCTTTTGATAGCTCTGTGGTCTAAGGAGATAGAAAGTTGTCTAATGAATTAATAAGGAAGTTCATCATAGGTTTCATTCAAAATGAATGTCAAAGTGAATAAATTCTTCAGAAGCTCAAATAAAATACCAGAGAGAGCTGAGTGTTAAATTTTTTTTTAACTTTTATTTTAAATTCAGGGGTACAAGGGCAGGTTTGTTACATAGGTAAGCTTGTGTCATGGGGGTTTGTTGTACATATTATTTCATCACCCAGGTAAAAATCATTTAATAGTATGAAAATTGGTCTTTGTAAGAAGGACTAAGAATTTGGCTAAGCCTAACAGAGTGGGAGAGGAAATTCTAGACATGGAAAATGGTGCAAGTAAAGACAAAGACCCTTGTATATATGTAAGTTCATTTGTCTATCTATCTATCCATTCATTTAATAAGTTTTGGGTACCTATTATACACTAGGCACCATCTATAGAGAATATTTAGAAATAATAAAAGCAGACCAATGTGATGGCAATGATGTTTTACATTCAACTAACACTTGCTGGGCACTACAGGAGTTGCTTCCACCTACTTCATTTGTTTAATCTTCATAAGATGTCTTTACAGATAAGAAACTTCAGTTCAGAGAGATTAAGAACTTCAAAACTACACATAGTGTCTTTTCAGGAAAGAAAACCACATCAATCACACCTTTTGATTCTAAACAGTTCCCTTACAATATTACATGCCCTTCATGCAATAACTTTTGGGTTAATTTATTAACCCAATCATTTTTATATTGGAGATTAAGAACTGAGAAAGATTTTGAAAGCTCTCAAAGTTAATAAGAAAACGTGTTTTAGTCCTGAGAGAGGTGGAGGCATGGGAATTCTATACTTATCAGTCCGAACCAGGCCATATATGACTCTCATGGGCCCTAGGCACTTAAGACTTTGATGGGCCTTTCTTCAATTAAGTATTAAATTGTATTTTTGACTGTATTGGTATAAAGATAAATATGTGTAGTATCAGACCTAAAATGTTCAATATTATGTGCTGCTTTAACATCTGGTGAAACCAGGAGGGTCTTGAATAGCCTAACCATGAGCTCACATGGTTATTCTGTTTCCATGGAAAAGGTCTTCTAGGGCAAAATGTTTGTATTCCCACAAAACCACAAAATTCATATGTTGAAGCCCTTTTCCCCAACCTGATGGCATTTGTAGATGGAGCATTTGGAAGTCACTGGTTTATATTAGGTTATGATGACAGGACTTTCATGATGGGATTAGTGTCTTATGAAAAGAGAGAGAAAGATCTCCTTCTCCTTCCCCATCCATTGGCACACACCAAGAAAAGGCCATGTAAGCAGGTAGGGAGATGGCATCTGCTTGTAAGATAGGAGGGAATCTCTCAGCAGGCACTATATCTACAGGCACCTTGAACTTGGACTTCTCAGCCTCCAGAACTGTGAGAGATGAATAAGTCATCCAGTCTATGACATTCTGTTATGGTAGCCTGAATAGACTATGACACCTAGCCAAGCAATCCCCTTTTATTAAAGGAACCAGGCTCACTTCCTACTTATCCCTGAGTAATAGGGTTCAGTTTCCTGACAGTTCATGGAGTTGCTCAAGCAAGCCAATTATATCCTCTATTGAAAACCAGGGAGCACCATCCTCTTGTTACCACCAAGCTTGCTTCCCACAGTCTCTGTGTTCTAAGCACAATCCCCATGTGGTCCTGTGTGGTGCAATGTGTTCCTGCACTGGGCTTTCAGTATATGTGACCAATAAACTGCTGTCGACATTATCTGTCCAATGTCAGGGCTCGTGTGTTTGGCCATTGTCATAATCCTAGGTCAGGAATCCTTCTTTTTGCAATGAGGTGAATAGGAGGCAATGTAAACACCATATTAATATTACATATTAAGCCATTTCTTTGACCTAGATCATTTTTAATATTCTAATTTTAAAAGAAATTAGGCTGGGCGAGGTGGCTTATGACTGTAATACCAGCATTTTGGGAGACAGAGGAGGGTGGATGATGAGGTCAGGAGATTGAGACCATCCTGGCCAACATGGTGAAACCTCATCTCTACTAAATATAAAAAAATTAGGTGTGCATGGTGGTGAGTGCCTGTAGTCCAGGCTACTTGGGAGGCTGAGGAAGGACAATTGTTTGAACCCAGCGGGTGGAGGTTGCAGTGAGCCGAGATCATGCCCCTGCACTCCAGCCTGGAGGCAGAGCAAGACTTCATCTCAAAAAAATAAAATAAAATAAATTAAATAAATTAAAACATTTTCATAGGCTCTGAAAGGTACTGTGGGGCTTAGACAAGGTGCCTACTCTGCCTAATAGAGAAGTTAGCCCTGGCCCAATATCAAACTGTATTATAGTGAAAATTTTTATTTTACTTTGATTTAATATAAACTCCTTTTATCTCAAATATATTCTAAAAGTGATGATAATAGAAAGGCTCCTCATATATTTTGTGAAGAAAAATTTTATTCTAAGTTAAACTAGCTTTTCTTTACTCATTACACCTAATACAACTAGACTTATGATCACCCTTAAAATGTCATTACCAGGTGCTTTTATAGGATATGTTTAAATAGAATCTGAATGCTGAGGCAGGAAAGATACAGACAATATACTTTAAATTCTTAAGTGAACTATAAAACATTACAAGAGTGTAATGTGTAATTCTTATGTAGGTCAGTGATTTTTAAACAACGTTCAGAAAACCACAGGGGTTCCTCCAGGGTGTCTTAGGGGTTGCTGGGAAGGGCAGGTGTTGAAGCAGGTGGGACCATAGGATTCTGCCCACTCTGCTCTTTCTCTTCTCTCATTCCTTGGTTAATCAGAGAAGCTCTGTTTATCTACATTGAACACACAAAATATTTTACTGGAAGCAAGGATCCCCCGCCCCCTGCAGCACAAAATGCTTTAAAATCGCCAATCTTATTTATCTCTCATGTCCTACATCTCACAGGTGTTTGATACAATGAGAAGATAGAAAATTAAGCCAAAATTGAATCTGATACAATAAATCAATGTGAAAAAAAAACAGTTGATAACAACTTGGCAATAGTGACATACTATGAAGATGCAGGGATGACAAGGTAGAAATAAAATTTTACTTTCTTTCTTTGAAGATAAACACAGTGAATCTTGAGAAGCCTCTGGACATTTTTTTTTTAATTTAAAATGCTAAATCCCATTATTTATACCAGATACACAAAGCATCTGTTCAACCATGTCTGTCAGCAACGTGTTTCAGGAATACATCCCTTGTTAATAATAAATCCTTTCACCAAACAGCCAGCCTGACTCATCTACGCTCCCTTCAACCTCTTTCTTCTTATCTTGCTCTAAATTGAAATGGAAACAACTGCTTATCACCCTACTCATTATCGCTCTTATTCTGAAAGAATAATTCTTCTTATGGTTGTCTTTGTTTCCTAAAACTAAATCCCAGTTTTCTGAGACTTTCCACAAAGCTATTATTTCCAATCCTTCAGCACACTTTTGGTTCCTATAAACATTCTCCTCAGTCTTTTTTTTTTTTTTTTTTACATTAAAAGTTACTGTGTTTTCTTTTATTTATTTTTTTCTTATTGCATTTTAAGTTTGGGGGTACATGTGAAGAACATGCAAGATTGTTGCAGAGGTGCATACGTGGCAGTGTGATTTGCTGCCTTCCTCCCCTTCACCTATATCTGGTATTTCTTCCCATGCTATCTCTCCCCAACTCCCCACCCCCTGCTGTCCCTCCCCTATTTCCCCCGAAGAGACCCCAGTGTGTGATGCTCTCCTCCCTGTGTCCACGTGTTCTCATTGTTCAACACCTGCCTATGAGTGAGAACATGCGGTGTTTGATTTTCTGTTCTTGTGTCAGTTTGCTGAGAATGATAGTTTCCAGGTTCATCCATGTCCCTACAAAGGACACAAAATCATCATTTTTGATGGCTGCATAATATTCCATGGTGTATATGTGCCACATTTTGCCTGTCCAGTCTATCATCGATGGGCATTTGGGTTGGTTCCAGGTCTTTGCTATTGTAAATTGTGCTGCAATGAACATTCGTGTGCATGTGTCATTATAGTAGAACGATCTATAATCCTTTGGATATATACCCAGCAATGAGATTGCTGGGTCAAATGGAATTTCTATTTCTAGGTCCTTGAGGAATCACCACACTGTCTTCCACAATGGTTGAACTAATTTACACTCCCACCAACAGTGTAAAAGTGTTCCTATTTCTCCGCATCCTCTCCAGTATCTGTTGTCTTCAGATTTTTTAATGATCGTCATTCTAACTGGCTTGAGATGGTATCTCAATGTAGTTTTGATTTTCATTTCTCTAATGACCAGTGATGATGAGCATTTTTTCATATGTCTGTTGGCCTCATGTATCAACATATCCTTTACCAACAACCTGATATTTCACATTTTAAGGAAAACTTTGTCACACGAAGCTATATCTTCCTTGTTATAGACATAAAAAATAGCTCGTTTTTTATCTTCTAAGGACCACTATTGTGGATATCCCAATTTCTCAAAACTTTCTGAATGTTGGAATCATATTCTAAATTCAGATACTCACCAAAATTCCTGCTGTGATTATATGTTATAGTCAAAGTAACACAAAGTTAATAAAAGGTACAATGACAAACTGCTCAGAGTCAAGGTAAAAAAAAAAAAAAAAAAAAGAGGAGAGTCAAGAAGAATAAACTCACCTTTTCCTAGTTGGATTGTTCATGGAATTGATATATATCTTAGGGTTGTAAATGATTGTGTGTAGTTTGTGGCTTAAAATTATCCATGAAAGCTTGTGTAACTTCCATTACCTGATATGAGTGTTTCAAAAAAGTTGTAGGCTAGTGATTTATTTAAAAGTTCAAATTAAGTTTCCGGTGCACTTGTGAGATTGCCCTGTGAGTAATTCCTGACTCTGCAAATGCTATAAGAGAGCTGTTGTAATATTTTAAATACAAACTGGGTTTCTGCAGGCCACACCAACTGAAGATCATAGAACAGTTGTAGAAAATGTTCTTTTTATTTTGCCATCTTCAGATTACATGAACTGGTTTGTATCTTTCTCAAATATACCTCCAAATTGTTTTATAATTTTATAAGGCTTAAGTGTGATCCATTTTAAGATTCTATTCTACCTAATCATATCTGACATTTATTTTCTTCCTTTATTCTATCCATTTTTGGAAGTGATTTTTGCAAGAGGTAGCTCATGCTTCCAATGACTGAAGCAAAGCAGCTACAGGTTTTGTGTGCTAATCTAGCTATGAAGCCGCTACAAATTGTCACATGCTGACTCTTGTCACTGGCAAAGCAGTGACATTGTCTGAACTAACTGGTAACAATGGAACTGAACATTTTTGCCTTTTTCTATCACTAAGCAGTTAATGTCCATTGAATAGTTTAGGGAGTTAGTTCTTTCTATTTTTACTCACTGTTTTATTATAGACTCCTTTTCCTCTGGCTCAAAATAGCATTTATAGAAACTGGATCAGCAGGTAACCTGATGGGCAGATATCTGACTGTATTATGGGAAAAATGATATATTTCTTGACAGCTTTCTTCTGAGTTTTACTCCTGAAGCATATGAACTGCTTCTACAAATAGAGCCCAATGCGGCCCAATTTCTCCAGTTCTCTAGACAATCTCAGACATTTTTTTTCAATCCTAGGGTGAATATAGTTTCAGCTCAAGCTGAAATTACCATTATAGTCTTCCAATTACACAGCTATTAATGTCCAGGAAAATATCTACTCCAACTCCTAACAATTATTTCTTAAGTGGAATTTCAATACCTTTAGTCTCCCAGAGAAATAGTTGTATAAAATCTCTGACATCAAAGGAGTCTCTCAAATAAGTCAGGCTTGGCACTCAGTCATTATTCTAATAGGAATAATGGGAACTAATAGTAGTCCTCTTCATTTCCTACAAATATGTACAGGGACCTACCAAAGCTAGGGGTAAAATATCTTATTCACTGAGCACCTGAGGTCATCTGCAACTGTGGCTCACAATTCCAGGACCATATAAGGCACATTAAAAGTTTTCTCCACCACAGGCATTTGGTACCCAAAAGTGGAGAATAGAGTGGGAGTTAACATCCCTCCAATCCTCAACCAATGGGGGTCCTGTCTTTCATGTTCTGTGGTGAGGCATTCTGAGCTACAGTTCACATAGCTTCTCAGAGAGTCCTCAGTGGGATTGAACACAGGTTTCCCAAATCAATAAACCCTTTTATTAATAGATATTTTGTTGGCTTTTCTCTCTTGTGTTACTTCCCTAACTTCCTCATTTGTGTTTTCTCTCAAATAAGCTACCTATAGGCAATCACTTGTCTCAAGATCTGCTTTTGTAGGAGCACAAACTAACAGGTGTTCTCTTCCAAGCATTATGTTCGCAGATGATCAATAACTGTGTTTTATTTTATTTTTATTCTAACTCAATGTGGCACTGACAATACATTAAAATATGTTGACTTATTTATTTATTTTTTTGAGACAGGGTCTCACTCTCGCCCAGGCCAGAATGCAGTGGTATGACTTCATTCATCACAACCTCTGCCTCCTGGGCTCAGGCAATCCTGCCACCTCAGCCTCCCAAGTAGCTGGGACTACAGGAACAAGCCACCAGGCCTGACTAATTTTTGTGTCTTTTTTGGTAGAGATGGGGTTTCACCATGTTTCCCAGGCTGGTCAGGGTGACTTTTATTTCACTCAAATTTTCAGAGTATCTTTATCTATGTAATTCAGCATTTTGTACATGATGAATAACTCAAAGTTGTCATTAAATAAATGACAATTCTAAAATTTTGTGTTAATGTTGCATTTTGTATTTGTCATTAAAAGAAATGGCAAAAACTGCAATTAATTTTGAACTAGCCTAATAATTTTATATTTATATAGTCTATCTATCTATCTGTTTTTCTCTCTACCTACTTACCCTCCTGTCTTACTTATCTAGCTCCTATATATCTAATCCATTCACTATACACATCTAGTTTAATATTTTCTTAACATCTATTCTATGCCAGTATTATTTTTGGAATTAGGAAACCCAAAATGGGATTAACAGTTCCTGCTCTCACAGAATTTTGTAGTTTAATGGGTGAGATGAACCATTACATGAATACTTACACAAATGGTTACTCATGATTGTAAGTACTAAAAAGGAGCAGTGCCAATCACATTGAAAGTATAAATATAAAGGCACCTAAACATATCTTGGGTGGGAGGGTGTGGTGGTTAGGAAATTTTCTCCCACAAGTAGTGCTTCCATTACTATCTGAAGCAAAAACAGCTAGAAGCAGAGAGCAGTATGGACCACAAACTCTCTCACCTTGTTAGGATCTTAGATGGTACCTGAATGAGATGAAAAATAACGATTATCTCTTCTTTTTTGCTTAAAAACAATTTTAGATCTGCCTAGTACAACATTTTAATGACCTAACTGAACCACGGTTCAGAGACAGTTCCAATTACATTAATTTTAATTACTTAAAACATATTTAAATTGCATGGTATGAAATTGAGTTGCTTCTCATTCTAATATTTCTTTGTGCAGCAGTTCCATGATGGGTTTCTATTTCTGCATGTAAATGTTATAGTTCTTGCTAGTTCAAGTGTAATTCCATTTTCATTTGTTTTTAAGGAAAATAAATTGGGTTAAAATTATTTTCTCTTTTGAAATTTCATTGGCTCATTAAAGGTCAGTCATTTCATAAAAATTTTGAAAATGATGCAATGACATTGCTGAATAACATGGGTGCAAAGGACAGTCAACTTTTAAGAAAAAATAAAGAGTAAAAGAAGCGATGAAAAGTTTTAATCAACTATTTATTCATGTTATACATTTGAAGACAATTTTTAGGTACAAGGTTATGTTAATAATCAGTGCCAGTTTATAATAGAAACATTTAAATGATAATGATTTTAAGTCTTAATAGCTTCCCTTTCATTTATCCTCTCCATTTTTCTTTAAGAAATTTACAAAGTCAGCAGAAAGGGAAAAAATCTAATAATATCTTTTAGTTGAGGACATGGGCATATATATTAGGCAAAATAATTCTTGACTATTGGTTGCACTTGACACCTTTCATTGAACTCTTCATTAACAACTTCCTCCCTGACCAAAGACTAGACCACAAATTCCCTATAATATTGCTCTTTTTTTTTTTTTTTTGATCACTCCTAAAAGAGTTTCTTCTATTCATTTACCCAAAATTCTTTACATTGATTTACTTCATACCTAGTGCCCTTTGCCTACCTTCTTTGGACCTGATAGTTCATGCTGTCTTTGGTTTCCTTTCCTTCCTTGTGACTTTCAAATCAATTTCCCTTCTTGTTAGGCCTATAGTGGGCCACTTTTTCTCTTTCCAGAAATCTGTCTTAGGTCAGATTCCAAGCTACCTTCTTACTAAAAAGGAAATTTTGAAGAATTTTTGCCTGAGAATAAAAATATACCTCCAAGGCCTCTGTTCTGTTCCATTGGTCTATATCTCTGTTTTGGTACCACTACCATGCTGTTTTGATTACTGTAGCCTTGTAGTATAATTTGATGTCCGGTAGTGTGATGCCTCCTTCTTTGTTCTTTTTGCTTAGAATTGACTTGGCTATGTGGCCTCTCTTTTGGTTCCATATGAAGTTTAAGTTGGTTTTTTCCAGTTCTGTGAAGAAGGTCTTTGGTAGCTAGATAGGGATAGCGTTGAATCTGTAAATTACTTTGGGCAGTATGGCCATTTTCACGATATTGATTCTTCCTAACCATGAACATGGAATGTTTCTCCATCTGTTAGAATGGCGTTAAAAAACCTGGAGACCACAGATGCTGGAGAGGATGTGGAGAAAAAGGAACACTTTTACACTGTTGGTGGGAGTGTACATTAGTTCAACCATTGTGGAAGACTGTGGTGATTCCTCAAGGACCTAGAAATAGAAATTCCATTTGACCCAGCAATCTCATTACTGGGTATATATCCAAAGGATTATAAATCGTTCTACTATAAGGACACATGCACACGAATGTTCATTGCAGCACAGTTTACAATAGCAAAGACCTGGAACCAACCCAAATGCCCATCGATGATAGACTGGACAGGAAAAATGTGGCACATATACACCATGGAATATTATGCAGCCATCAAAAACGACGAGTTCACATCCTTTGTAGGGACATGGATGAACCTGGAAACTATCATTCTCAGCAAACTGACACAAGAACAGAAAATAAAAAACCGCATGTTCTCACTCATAGGCAGGTGTTGAACAATGAGAACACATGGACACAGGGAGGGGAGCACTACACACTGGGGTCTGTTGGGGGGAAATAGGGGAGGGACAGCGGGGGTGGGGAGTTGGGGAGAGATAGCATGGGGAGAAATGCCAGATATAGGTGAAGGGGAGGAAGGCAGCAAATCACACTGCCACGTATACACCTATACAACAATCTTGCATGTTCTTCACATGTACCCCAAAACCTAAAATGCAATTAAAAAAATATATATATATATATACACACCTAGAGTACTGGGCTGAATTTTGTCAGAGTTGTAAGAAAGGCAGAGCCATATTAAAAAATACAAGATAAAAATAGTAAGGATGAAATAACACAGAAGCTTTCATCAAGTATGCTTCTATAATCAAGGTTGGTGGAGGGATCTTCACAGGCCTATTTATACTAGCACAAAAGGTAATGAAGCTTGAAATTTTCTGGTGATACACTGGAGTGGAATAAACAGCTCTATACAGAATTTTCAAACAACCATTGAATTTTTCAGCTTAACAGTGTGACAATCAGTCGTAATTCTTTTTAGATAGTCTTTAAATGCTATTCTGTATTCTGTTTTTGTTTTGAGTCAAGTAAAACAAATGGTTCTGTAAAGCCCTATATTCCTCTTTTGCTCTTTTTTGACTTTGTGAATATATTTTCCCCAGGTATCTATTGGTTTTGCATGCATTTGGAAATTATTAATTAAAATTCATATCAGGAATAGGTGCTAATTTTATGGTTCAGAGACTTTTTAAGGGTTTTTTGTTTGTTTTGACTCAGAGTCTCACCTGTTACCCAGGCTGGAGTGCAGTCATGCAATCTTGGCTCACCGCAATCTCTCCCTCCAAGAGCCAAGAGATCCTCCCACCTTAGCCTCCTGAGTAGCTGGGACTACAGGTGTCCACCACCAGGCCAGGTGAGTTTTTGTTTTGTAGAGACAGGTTATCGGCATGTTGCCCGAGAGTATCTTTTTTTTTTTTTTTTTTTTGAGGAGGGGTTTAGAGTCTCACTGTTTCACCAGTCTGGAGTGCAGTGGTGCGATCTCAGCTCACTGTAACCTCTGTATTCTGGGTTCAAGCAATTCTCTTGCCTCAGCCTCCTGAGCAGCTAGGATTACATGTGTACACCACCATGCCCAGCTAATTTATTGTGTTTTTAGTAGAGATGGGGTTTCACCTTGTTAGCCAGGATGGTCTCGATCTCTTGACCTCGTGATCCACCCACCTCGGTTCCCCAAAGAAGAGTACTTTTAATTATTGCTTAAAACATGTTTAAGACTGATAAGCCAAATTAGCCATCATTATTTTTAAAAATTATAATGGGCACTGTGATAATCAACTTAATAATAAAAATTATAGCATACATTTTGATAATATAAGGAAACATCACATTCTTTATTTTTATCCAATAATAGATAAGAATGCTAACTTAAGAAGCAATGATTATATAGCTGTCTATATTGATCAGTAGATAGAAACACAGATCTTCAAAAAGAAATGAAAATCAAGAGGTTGAGAAGACAAGGTACAGACTTACATATCTGATAAAGGAATGTTATTCAGTGTATACAAAGAACTCTTAAAACTCAGTGATAATTAGCAAAAGACCTGGACAGCTAACCAAAGAAAATATCCAGAAGGCAAATGGCATATAAAAAGATGCTCAACATTATATGTCCTTGGGGATTATAAATTAAAACAACAAGCAGATGCTACTTATATACCTATTAGAGTGGCCAAAATCCCAAATACTTTCAACATCAAGTGCTGTCAAAGATTAGAGCAACAGAGATCTCATTTATTGCTTGTGAGAATGTAAAATGGTACAATGACTTTGGAAGACTATTTGGAGGCTTCTTATAAAATAAAACATATCTATCATGCAATCCAACAATCACACCTTTTGATATTTACCCAAAAGTGTTAGAAACATATGTCAACATAAAAGTCTACATATAGATGTTTATAGCAGTTTCATTCATAATTGCCAAAACCTGAAACTAACTAATATGTCCTTCATTAGGTGAATGGATAAATAAATTGTGGTACATCCAGGAATAGTATTCTGTGCAAAAAAGTAATGAGCTATCAAGCCATGAAAAATCATGGAGGAATCTTAAATGTGTATTACTAAGTGAAAGAAACTGATCTTAAAAGGCTACATATTGTATGTGTCCATCAATATTATATTTTGAAGAAGGCTAAGCTATGCAGATGGTAAAAGTATCAGTGATTGCCAGGAGCTGAGGAAGGGTGGAAGAGATAAACAGGTGGAGCCCAGAGTATTTTTAGGGGAGTGGATTACTCTGTATGAAGCTATTATGGCGGTTACATGTCGTTATACATTTGTCCAAACCCAAAGAATGTACAACAACAAAGTGAACACTAATGTAAACCATAGACTTTAGTATGTCTTTTACGACCAAATGTAAATGTGCATCATGGACTATAATGATGTATCAATATATGTTTGTTGATTAAAACAAACCAACCACTCTGGTTGGGGAAACTGTTGAGGGGCTTGAAGGGTGTATGAAAACTCTATGCACTTTCTGCTCAATTTCGTTGCAAAACTAAAATTCCTCTAAAAAATAAAGTCCAGTTTTCTTAAAAAGGAAATGAGGGACTCCAGCAGTAATAACACTAAGGATAAAACATATTATTTTATATTTTTTAACTCTCTAAAGATAATTGACTAAGGCAAACATAGTAGCAATATATTATGAAGCTTATAACATATACAAAAGTAAAATGTTAGCACAAAAGATGGGAGTAGGGAATGGGGAGTACAAATTCTCACAACTCCCTCTGTTAACTTGCACAGATAGTGCAAACCATGAGCCACAGTTCCCTGATGACCTACAAACAGATTAATCTTCCTGGTGTTTATTCATACTGCATTTTAAGAGTTGAATCAATTGTCAGCATTTAAAAATCTGATGGCTTTGTATAAATTCATGATACTTCATTTTTCTTGAAAAAGATCTGGCTTCAATTAGCCTGCATTTATGCACGGCAGTGATCATCTGGAGCTGAGGATCCACTGCTTCCTTGGGCTGGGTAAGGGGCTCTCCAGTATTCTTTTACCTTCACCATATCTTATTTTATTCTTGACTAAGAATCAGTTCCCATTTATCACCATATTCCAATATTGCTTTACTTGTTTCCTTCACCTGTTTTTATAACAGCAGCCATTTGTTTTGTGATCGCTGGTCTAAAATGCTAAAAGAGAAAAAAAAGAATATAATAACTGTCCAAGAAATGTACCCCATTGAGGCAAATAACACATAATTATTGTTGCTATACCTACATGAAGATCCAGAAGATACAATCAAATTATCTCTGGTGAATATGTTGTGGGACAGCTCAGAATTTATTTTTTTCCCTTTAATCATGGCACCTTAATTTTCCTTTGAGTAATTCTGCCCATCTCTCCTGCTTTTCTGAATTGTGTGTTTTCTTGGTGCATCTGTTAATGAAATTGTCCTCCCCCTGGGCCAATAAGACTGATGCTTGAGAGGGATGTGAAGCAAGGATGGAGAATCATTGGCACTCTTATTCTGGTTGCATGGCCTTATAAATTGGCCCTTTGTTCTTACGCTGGTTCCTGTCTTTTCTGATAGCAGAGATTTCCAACTCTTTTTTTTTTTTAAATTTATAATGTACTCCATGTTATTTCAATAAAATGTGGTTTTGTTTAAATTTTTGAGACTTAGGGAATATTGATTGCTGTCAAAAATTCTAAGATAGGAATTGATATATTATTTTATGCTGTAACCTGGGATATGCACATGAGTAGCAGTGGGTGATTGGAATTCTGTTACAATTTATGTCTTCAAATGATTTGTATCTCCAGAATATAATGATTATTTTCCCCATTATATTGAGTGTTTTCTAATTTCTTCCTTTTTTGCATTTTTCCCAACTCCTCTTTTCTTTTGCCTTTTATAGTACTTAAGCTTCTTCTATTCTAACTTTTTTCTTTCCAAACTGATTTGGCTGCTGTACATTCTCTTAACTGATTTACCTTAACATTTTAATATGACATATGCTATTGAAACAGTTTAAGCATTTTAAGAATGATCAGTATCTTTACTCTTCCTTAGAACAATACGAAGACCTTAGAGTACAGACAATGATTATTATCTTCCTTTTCATGTACTATAGTTCTTTAGGAATTTAGTTTTACTTGGTATTTATATGCTCCAAATTCGGGGTTACTGTTATCATCTCTATTGCTGACATATGGTCTTTTTTACAAACCTTCATACAATTTTTTTTCTTCTAGGTTTGTCAGGGTCACTATCTGCAGGGGTCTGTCCCACACACCCTGACTCAAGGATGGATGAAGTATACTGACACAGATATTATGCTTTGCCAGTTCGACTGAGTGTGTCTGGGCATCTTACAGGAATCCCGGAGAGTGTTGTAAACAGTTGCAACCGCCAGCCCTCCCCAGCTAGTGAGACTTGCATTTATTTAGTAAAGTTTAATTGACAAAGGCTGGAGTCAACACCACTACAGGCAGAAGATTAAAGGACAGTTTCCAATGCCCAAAGCAAATACCATTAGTGGATAATCTCCCTGGTCAACCTCCCCACTGAGAGGACCATGGAGCTCAAAAGTTAGTTTTAAGACCACATGAGTAAACAAACTAGCTAGGTAATCTACTCACATTCCTTTGTATTTGTGCCCTAATCTCTGGCTTCTGCAAAGAGACTGGCTGCCTTTATCCAAGAACAATAGAAAAAACCCTTAGGTCTTCAAAAAGGCTTTGAGACTATATTCTATAACTTACTTTTTCCTTAAGATTTTTGCCACCACCCTGAGTCAATTCCCACATAGGTTCATGTTTCCTCTTTCTGAAATGCACAGCATTTATTACTGTGTGAACCAATAGCTAAACCAGAAAATGTTAGTGGCAAACTCAGGGTGTGATGATTATTCATTTATTTATTTTGGCCTCACACCTAAAATGTATTTTAGGTGAATATAGAATAATATGTTGCAGCTATATCCTCTCTACTCTGTGTAGATACTGTTTCATGGGAAAAGGTCTGTTTCATTATTGTTCCTTTGTAATAATTTTAATTCTTTTCTAAAAAATATTTTCTATGATTTCAATTTTTATAGTTATACTACAATGTGTATATATGCAGATTTATTTTTATTTACACCTGCTTAGAGAGTCTGCAACAAGAAAAATATATTTTCATCAACTTTAGAAAATTTTTAGGCATTATTGCTAAGAATATTGTCTTTCCCTCATTTTGTCTATTCTTTTCTTCTGTAATCCCTATCAGATTTAGAATATATTAGAATTTTAATCCCTCTTTTAGGCTTTCTCTCCTTTTATATTTTTGAGGCTACATTCTGAATAAGCTTTTTAATGTCACCAATTCTCTCCACAGATATGGATAATCTAACATTTAATTTTTCCAATGAAGCTTCTCCTTTTTCTTAATGATTACATATTTTTTATTATTACTTGTTCTATTTGGTTATCTACTTATTTTTCATTTTAACTTATACTTTTTCTTATTTTTTATGTGTCTGATCATTTTAAAAATACTTGATCGACATGCCTACAAAATAGTCCATTTTACCTTAATATTATAAGCAAAATGTTATTCCTATTGCATGCTTGTGACATAAAGTTATTTCCAGCTGAAATAATTAAAAAACAGTTGTAATTTAAAAACTTCTCATTTTATTCTCTGTTTTAATGCGAGCGTGAAGACTAAAAGTTACATAGCTTGGCTATATCCCTCTGGCTCACTTTATAATTTTTATTAGTGAACTCTTTAAATTTTGTATTATCAGTTTTCATAGATGGTCTAATATAACAGGAAACTTCTGTTGCATTAAAAAACCCTGCTGTCGAGGTCTTCATTCATAACTTTGTTAAAAGCCCTTGTAAAAATCCCTATGAAAAATTCCTCCAAGAGTTCAGATCTCTCCCAGTGAGTTCATGGTCTACTTGATGATAAGAGATATGTAATTCATTGTATTGTCCTTTGACCTAGATTGCTAGAAACTTAGATCTAAGGTTTGAAATCACTTGCTATATTTTTCTCCAGTTAAGACTTTATATAATTTTTCTTTTTAGCTCTCCTGCTATAGTTCTTTTAAATTTTTTAAATCATGAGTTAATAGTTTTAGGTTTATTTATATGCTTTTGTTTCTAAGAACCCCAAATCTTTTACAAAAATTAAAAGGGTACAAAAGGGGTGAGCAAGAATACATATAGAAATAAAATATTGTTAGGTGTGCATTAATTTTTCTAGTGTATGTGAGAATAGTTTTCTTCAATGGGATAAAATTTCAATGTATGCTTGACAACTTATTTTTGTAAATTTTCATTTTTGATGCATGGATATTATAGTTGTATATTGACCTTCCACAAGCCAAACTTTAAAATAAAAATAAATATTTTTTATGGTAAAAAAATAAATGAATAAATAAAAATAAAAATACTTTATCCTCTAAATCTCATAGTTGTGTTATCTGATGTTTCTGCTTTCTGGCCCACTGACTTATATTATCAGAGGGCTTTATTTATGGAACTCTTGTATAATCTGTTTAGGGATAATTAATCAAGACAAGATTTTAGTTTGCTTTGGTCAAAAACTCTAGGGGTCTCTTTAATACAAGAACACTTCATTGAATTTCTAATCTCTCAAAAAATGTAAGTGGTTAAAATTGAGCATCAATAACAGGTAACCTTTGGCATACCATTACATTCTTAAAGTTGAATATTTTTCCCTAGAGCTCAGGTGTCCAGATATGAACTTCATAATATCTTCCTTGTGATAGTGCTCGTATTTTTAAAGCTTGATTCTTTCACTAAAACCATAACAACCTTTAAGTGTTCTGACTTTGTGCAGAGATGTCAGTTTCAAGTTTTTATTTTGCACAAGTTTGTTACCTATCCTCCTAAGAGCATCAAAACCCAAGACACTAGGTTATTGAGACCAACAATTTCCCAATGGCTAGGCTGATGAATGTGAGTTCTTGTGCTTACTGGTTTGGTTTTTAATGACCTCTTTGCTTTAAGGCCCTGGGAATTTTAACTGTGTTTTGCTAGCACAGCTTTGAGTTTAAAAGTGCATGTCTTCCATTTTACCCAGCATTTTTTATTTGCTTTGTTTAGAAAAATGTTCAGGATATGTAATCTGTAATAATACAGGAAATAGAATTTTTTTTTTTTTTTTTTTTTTTTTTTTTTTTTTGAGACGGAGTTTCGCTCTTGATACCCAGTCTGGAGTGCAATGGCGCGATCTCGGCTCACCGCAACCTCCGCCTCCTGGGTTCAGGCAATTCTCCTGCCTCAGCCTCCTGAGTAGCTGGGATTACAGGCACGCGCCACCATGCCCAGCTAATTTTTTGTATTAGTAGAGACGGGGTTTCACTATGTTGACCAGGATGGTCTCGATCTCTTGACCTCGTGATCCACCCGCCTCGGCCTCCCAAAGTGCTGGGATTACAGGCTTGAGCCACCGCGCCCGGCCAGGAAATAGAATTTTTTATATTCAAAAGAGGCTTGCATGTATTCCTTCATTTATTCCAAAAGCCATTACTGTCTCCATTGACAAGCAATGTCACTTTATATATATATGCATAAATTAATATAAAACAAATAAATGTAGTGACAGTGCCAATTGTTATTGCTAAAATACTCTTGTTTTTCGCTTTTATTCCAATGTATTTTATACTTCAAATACACTCAGAAACTAACACTTCTTATATATGCATTTTTAAAAATTTCATAACTCAACAATACTTATTTCACTCTGACCATATTTCATTTCATCCTGACATTTACTTTCTGACATTTCACTTAAATGTGAATAAATAAATGTTTGTATAAACAACACATTTCATATGTGGCATATCTTTTAATAGCCACTTTCAATTCAAGTGTCAAAAACCATAGAAGATGATGCTGTTTTCTATCTGACTATGAGAAGAGGTATAAAATCTTCGAAGATTTGTAATCTTCCAAGTTCTTACATGTTTTGAGGTGATTTCAAATATGGGAAATAGTTGTAGGCATGAACTCTAGAAAGCCCACATAGAGATGAAGATTATCAGATTATCTGCTCATAAGTCTTTCTAACTAGAAAATCTGAAGCTGAAACAAAAACAATAGCAGAACTAAAAATAATTACAGTAAAGATTACAGTAATGATCTCATTGCCCATTGGACTCATCTAAATGAAAATAGAAGATAATTATAAATTATTTAAAAAGTAAAACAAATTATTCACCATTTTTTCTGTGGAAATCACTAATATAAAAACACAGATTATTTTTGTCTTCAATAAGCTTTATTTCTGTTAAAATTTATATTTTTGTTTAATTACAAATCTACTTAATTATTCATGCAAAAATTAATGTAGATATTTATATAATAAAAAGTAAAAATGCTTGACCCTCCAATTTCCTTTCCAGAAAGCAACTGACGTTTGTTGTGTTGCCTCCAAAATATTTTTTTTGTTCTCTTTGAGAGATATGCATTGTTGGTTTACAAAAACGAAAATTTTACTCAGTTATATTATGCAACTTGTCTTTTTAACTTAATATTTTTGATCACCTTCCATTTCAGTACATACATACCTTCCACATTTTGAGTGGTTGCAGGGATATGCTATTCCATGATATTTAACCATTTTAAAATTGATGGATATTTAGGCCAATTTTATTTTTTATACTAATTGAATATTCTACAAACTAAGAAAAATTCTGTATTCAAGCAATTATAACTAAGTAAAAATGATCTGGATGGAATGTGTGTACCTCTCACATTCTTTACAACTTCACTTGGCACTATGTAAACTAAATGGAAAGGGGTTCTGAGTCCTGTTCCTTTGATAACAGCACCTCCTCCCAAGTTCCGGATAAACTCCAGATGCTCCATGTTTGGTTTTATACTGGAAAAATACTATTTCTACAGATTTCTATTCTGATTTCCAGTAAAAATTCTTTTAAAAAGTAGGCATGAAAAGAAGTAGACAAACTGGAGGGGTTAAAATGGAGTATATAATACTTTCCATTTTTAAAAATTGACAAAGACATGCTCTATATGCATAGCCCAGCTATATATTGTAAAACCATACTAATTTAATGTGTTCAAATACCTTTGTTTGGTCTGGATAAATAGCTTATGGTTTGCAAAAGAGAGATGATATGTTTATTCTGGTTTATAAAAAGCCATTTTAGAGATACAAATTGGATATGGGCCTTGAGAGTTATGAGACTTTCTAACTCATAAAATAAACATAGCTAGTTTCCATATATTTAAAAGTTCCAGTCTACAGTGCCTTAAGTCTAGACTCTAAAGGGAGAAAAATCATATCCTCTAATGTATATTTAATAAACAAAACTGTCTACACAGAATTTCTAATAGAAACTGCTTGGCCTACCAAATATCTGATCTGAAAGACGATTATTAGAGAATATTCTTGCAATATGTTAGGGAAAAAATCAGCTGTCTTTATTTTATATTTATTGACAGACTACTTTTAGTGATTGGTACAATGAAAAATCTATTTTCTATTATGTCCTTCTCAATAACCATTGTACACTTTATCTACTGACCCTGAAATAATAAGCCCACTTCCAAGAGCAGTGGGCAACTTCACTTACTAGTTAGTAGGAAAATAAAAGCCTGAAATGCATTGTCTCGAGTCTCTTCTCTTCATCCTAAAAACATGTCTGTAGCTTTACCAATCATCTTTCCCTCAGGTTTTCCTATTCCCTTTCCAGAAACAAGCTCTTAGCCTCTGCCCTTGATTTTAAGCTATGGTTTTATTATTTAAAAAAATACATGCTTTTCCTCACGGGTTGTAAGCTCTTGGAAAACGAGAGCAAAATCTTTCTTATATTTGTATTTCCCAAGCCCCTGTCTCTTTGTATTTTTTTTTTTTTTTTTTTTTTTGACTTTTAAGTTCAGGAGTATATATGCAGGTTTGTTACATAGGTAAATTTGTGTCATGGGGGTTTGTTGTATAGAGTATTTCATCACCTAGGTATTAAGACCTGAGCACTCTTTATTTTACATATCAATCTTGACCTCTAAGGTGTTCAGAGCTATATTTGATGCACAACAGTAATGACCTCATAATATGGGTCTTTCATACCTCTTTTACATCTTTTTTGTTTCATAATTGTCTTTAAAATTCTTCTTCATTTTTCTATCTAATAGCTCTTTAAATAATATTTTTAAAGTAAGTTTGATATAAACTAATAAAATTAGTGGTTAACACATATTATAGGCATCAGAAATCTTATTGCTTTATATTTTATAAAGTAGAAACTAAAACTATATAGAATAATTGTTACTACTTTTATTATAGCACAATCCTATTAAAGATGCTTCTCTCTCAAATCCAATTCTACTTCTCTTTTTCATTTCTCTGTATTGTTTTTAGTGTTTAAAATTTATAAATTATGTGTATTTGCATTGTATTTGGTCTTTAAATCAACTGTGTGGTTACTCGAGCTGCTGATTTTGTGTTTCTTTTAAAAGAAGAAGCACTTTTTACTTCATTGTCTTGGATTTAATCTTAAGGAACTGAAAAATTAACTTTCTAATTTATCAAGAAGACTATATCATGTCCAGTCCTTTTCCCCAACACCTGCAACACAAGTATTAGCACAAACAAATTTGTGGGTTAGTTAATATGGTCATTTCACTCATAAAATGATATAGTTGGGAAGAAACCTGGACTGAATGACTAGGTCATGGCATACTTTGGTATTATTGTTCTGAAATCTCTAAAACCTCAAGCCAAGACTTGGATGTGCAGCCTAAATTTGTGACAGAAAGGTCTGAGATGAAGAAAAAAGCTCTCAACCCTGATATAGGGTTGGAGTGAATGGTAAGATTTATCGATGTCATTATGGTGAGATTTCACTGATAAAGGGAAAATATAATATTAAAATAGATTCGAAGTAAGGAAGACAGAGAACTCTGAAACTAAATTGCACTACTATAGTTACCTATGTACCTTGCTTAAATAAATGCAAAAAACTCCTGTTTTATTCAACATCTGCTTTACATGAGGAAAATTGCCAGAGTATTTATCGGGACAGGAGAAATCTATATCATCATTCAGCAGGACGAAGATCCAGATATTCCTGTTTTTCAGTACAGCTCATGGCCACTGCCTCTTTGAAAATAGAAGCTATCACCTTTTTGGTGAAATCCTTAGTGACACTGCATTGCCAAATGACTGCTCAGTTTCTGCACCAGCTGAAATGTAGCACCTGAAACAGAAAAGTTCTGTTTTTAATGGTTCCGCAGTGAAAGACTCAAACAAAACATTTTCAAAGAGAAAAGCCACAGCAGGAAAAGGAGGTGAAGATCCATTTAGTAGTACACTTAACAGATTGTGAGATGGGAAAGCAGAGGAAATCACAGCTGAGGGGAAGGTCTTTGCAAGGCAGGGAGAATGTGGAGAGAAGCAGCAGAGCGCGACGAAAGCAGACAGAACCACACTGTTACCGAGGAAGAGCAAATTGTTAATATAACGGAATTCAGGAGAGAAGAGAGACCTGACGTGGAGACAGAGGATGCACACCCTGAGGAAACTGTAGAAAGTCAAGAGAAGGGGGAAGAAAGCAGCCTTACTTTTGAGCATGAGAAAGAGCTTGGGCAGGAGGCGGTCACCAGTTGACAGAGAAGGGCCATGGTGACATTGCAGGAGTACAGAGAACAACAGTGATCTGGAGGTGAAGCCAATGCAGATCCTATAGCAAAAGGTGAGAGAAAAGAATCCATTCTGCCTTGTTCTATGTGTTCTGAATACATTTTACAATTGAAGCTATTTTTCGGGGAATAAAGAGATGATTTGCAGCAGCACTCTTTGATAGAACTTTTTGCCATGGTGAAAATATTTTATAGCGGTACTATCTGATACAGCTATGTGCACTTGAAATGTGGGTGGTGTAACGGAGGAACTGGATCTTTGATAGGTTAAGTTTTAATTAATATCCATTTCAATGTAAGTAGCCAAAATAATGGAGTGCCAGGAAGCTTTTCGGGAGAATGGAAATATTCTTAAACTTGATTGTGGTGGTAGTGATAAGTGTGCAGGTCTTTTTCAAGATTCATCAAACAGTACAATTAGAATGGATATATTCTAATTATATAATTCAATAATGTCAAAAAGTAAATAGCTACAAGTGGCTAGGAGCTTGTATGTTGGGCAGCACAGGTCTAATAATTTGGCTGCATATTCATTGAGGTAGAAGAACACCTATCATCTAAGGAATGACATATACTATACTGTACAATGTGCTTGCTTGTTAAAACATTATCTCAATATCACTCACAGTATCACTTGACATTTTCATAAATCTTGACTTGTTAGTGGTGGCAGATATCTGAGTTGTGATGGCAGGTATCTGGTGGCAAATCTGTATGGGTATATAGCAACCTCAATTCTTGCTTCCTTAGAAGAAAGAATATGACTGAAGGGCATAAGGTAGAAAAAGAGTCAGAGGCAAGTTTCAGAGAAGAGTGGAAGTGTACTAAAAAGCTTTAGAGCAGGAAAGAGGAAAGTATCCTTGGAAGAGGCCCAAGTGAGCCTCTTGAAGGTCAAGTGCCCTGATTAACCTTGAACCTAGGATTTTATATGCTGGCCTGCTTCAGGCATTTTGCTTCCATTTCCCTTCATTCTTCCCTTAGGGTGAGATGCGGGCATGCCTTGTGCCCTGTCTGTGCTTGGGAGTTGAGCAGGTGCAGTGTGTTTACTGGAGTCGTATGCATGTTCACCTGAAGCTTTCTTCCCTTTTCCAGTGGAATGCCCCTGGAAGGTCATACTCTGCCAACTTGCCTCTTAATGCACATGCTCGAGCCCACTTGCCCATTTAAAAGCTGCTGATTATCTATTTCAGGTGTTTTTATCTGTTGGAAAACTGCCTCTCCCTGGCACTGGCTGAGACCAATTATTATTTTCAGTGACAACTGCCTGATAATCATTTGATGGTCACCTAGCATTCCTGGTGGGTGCGGGGAGCCCTTTCCTGCCCTGCTCATGCCTGGCTAGCAATCTACTATAAAAGACTTTCAGTCCATTGCTTTTTAAAAATTATACCTTGTTAAATTGCTCCTTAAGAAGGAAGAGGGCATTGAATTTGGGTAGACTGTTTCTGCTAAGAAGACATTTGTTGAGGTAAATAAAGGAGAATCAGAGAAAACAAACACCCTTCTTCTATGTTCTTGTCTACACAGTAATTTTGGAGAGATCAACTCAAATAGTTGGGGGATGAAAATCTCAAGACCATTTCTAAAATATTTTTCTTCTTTTTTTTTTTTCAATGAGTGAAACTGTGACTGTTGAAGAATGATAGTTTTTAAGGAGAGAGGTTTAGTACTGATAATACATGTTGAATTACCATCCTTACTAGAATGCACATGTTCACAAAAACTATATAAATTTATATGAAAAGCAGGTCATAATACACAAATACAATCTTCAATTCTCCCTAATTCAGTTTTCTGTATTAGTATTAATTAAATCCATAAATGCTAATCGGTACTAATATACATTTAAAATGAATTATTACAGTGAAAGATTGAGATCAGTGATTTACAATGAGTTGTTCCATTCAGTAGAATTTTTAAATAGTAGTTTAATAGTGGAAGGGTGGCCTGGGTAATTGTTGCCAACTTTTATTTTGCCCAGAAAACATTAAAAATCAAACAAAAACAACAAAAAAGGGACTTATTACCTACTGACCTCATCATTTACAAAAAAGAAGACATTTTAACAAAGGTTCCCTGCGGAGGATGGGGGATGGAAAAAGCAAAAGGAGAAAGGAAATGACATCAAAAACAAAAGAAGACAAATATAGCAATTTAACTTTATGAAAAATTCACTATTTTACCCTATGTTTCTCATCTTTTCACAGATTAATGAAAACTTTAAAGTGGACTGTCCAAAGTCCACAGAAAAGCATTTGGGAACCACTGGTTTAGCTTATACTGTGTTGCATCTGTAAGGGGCATGGAGACAATCAGCCCAGTACCCTAACTTGACAATTGCAAAAACCAGTTCTCTGGGTCATCAACAATTTGTGAGAGGCCACAAACTAAGTGAGTAATAGAGACTCACCTTGTGCTCAGGGCTCCTGATTTCCATTTTCAACCCTGTGCTCAAGTAAACAGACAAGATGTTTCTATATAGAAGAGAAAATATCAATAGATTATGAAAAATCTATAAAAATATGATAATAGCCTTTGATTAGAGATATTTGTAATAGAAAGTTTATAATTGTTTATTTGGGGCTCACTGAAGCTTTATATGGTAAGTTTATGTAATAAATTCTAGAATGCCAAAAGATATGATCTATTAACTATCTCCCTTTGTGAAAAGAAGTTTTGAATAAAAACAAAACTTATTATAACGCAGGACACTCTTACTTTATGATGTATAAACTAAAGACTGAAAATTTTAAGTGTCTTTCAAAATGTTATGAAGTTACAGATCAAGGTCTCCCAGTCTCTTAAAATCAATCATAAACACTGTAAACTTTATCTACATAAAATAGGGATAATTATGTTAGCTTTACATAAAATAGAGATAACTCTATTAACTTTACATAATATGAAAATAAAATTATACAGACCATAATTTTATTGAAATGTTAATTTTACAAAAAAAAAAAAAACAGTACCAGGATGATTTCTCAAGATACATTTTAATCTTTTAGTTAAACAAACGTGCAGACAAACGAAAGCAAACATGAAGTAGACCAGTGCACTAGAATGACTAGCCACTCTCAAATTATATTTCAGGTTGAAATATTCAAAAATGTATTCCAAACAACAAAAAAAAACTTTCTTAAATCAATAATACTATTCCTCTTGAATGTTTTTGCTGATTCAACTCCCATGACTGGAGCAGAATGATGTCCTTCTTTTTAGATGATATTGTGTAATGAAAGGTTGTTAAAATTGCTGACATTAGGATCTATTGTAGTGTTTTATAACGGTAATCCAGCCTTTGAAACCAAAATCAAAGACTGGTCAAAATTAACAGCATATCATAACTGTAGATTATATTGTCTTTTTTTGAGGATGAGATACTTACAGTCTAGAAAGGGGTGATCTGGGGAAATATAAATAATAACTATAACAGTTGTTTAAGTTAAGAAATCCTCACCTAAAATATTCATTCATTGTTGTGCAAAGGTGGATTCATTTCTGGTCACAATCATTTTGTAATATTATGTTGCTTAGTAAAACTCAACTTCTTCATTGTCCCCCAAATCCTTCTTCTATAATAGGAGTGTCTCTACACCATGGAGTGCGAACTTCACACCAAAGTTGACAAATTTATACTGATTCTTGTATTTCTGTGTTTAATGGTATTTGAAATTGTCTCTGGGTTTAGCAAGAGAGAGATGTTTATCCATTGGCATTGATGGCCAGGGACTCAATTTTGCTCTGCATATTAAGTAGTGGCTTCTTAGACTGATTATGTGTTTCCTTATGTGCTGTATGAAGAGTAACAGCTACTGCTATGCTGTTGCTGTTACTTCTTTATCTCTTTAATCTCTTGTTTTGCATTTGTGCATTTACAGAACTCATTGCACTGCTTTCTGGAAGATGCTTCTTTTAGTCTAATCAGAAAAAGCACACTTCCTGCTTTACTGCATCATACATCAAGTCGTTTATGTGAAAAAAAAATGTATTGCTCTCCTGCTCGTGCGAAGTGCTGGAGATACAAAGAAAAACTAGACACAGTTGCCATCCTTGCAAAATAGGCAATGTACTGAGAATTCATGGTAGATATGCAGATTTCTGAATTTTAAAAAGGCTCAGGGAAGGATCCATAGAAGAGGAAATTGTTATAATTGTGGCTAGAAGGAGAAGAAAGGGGCAGGTGAAATAGCAATGTACAGGCATAATGGCATATAAAAGGTAAAAGTTAACCTGATTGTGGGTTAGCATAAAGCTATTGTAATGTGTGTATTGGCCAGTTAGGGTTCCAACAGAATACAGATGTCACACAGAAATTAGAATAATTTTAGAAGGCTTTCTTTTTCTCCCCATAGTTAGGATTAATAAAAGTATACAAGGAAAACACAGGATAAGACAGTGATCTATGCAAATAACATTGGAGAAGCTGTTTTTATACCCAAAAGGAAAGGATGAGGGAGCAATTGTCAGATCCTATAAGGAGAAATCCTGGTAGAGAATGTTGCCTTGAGATAAGCTGTAAACTGAGGCAGAGCCCAGGAGGCTTTGCAGAGAGGACTACAAGACATTAAACCCCACGAGGCTACTCCTTTCCCTCACTCTGATCTCCTGGGGCTGAGCATGCTTGAAAGCTCATTAATGTGGTCCCACTGCACAGAGCAGGATGGAGGGGTGAAAATGGATCTGGCGAGGTAAACAAAACATACCCAGCATAAAATGTGTGCAGAAAACTTGCAGAAGGAGAATTGAGTGGGGTGAATAGTGGTGTGATTATAAAGTGCTTTGAATACTAATTAGAACTTCTTTATTTTGAATTTTTAGGAAGACAGTGAACTATCTAGTGACTTAAATCAGGACAGAGACAGATTTGTATTTTAGAACATCAACTCTGGCAGTGTTCAAGAGGATCGATAAGGTCAGACTGGGTCTAGAGAAACTAGTTAGAAACTACTTCAGTATTTGGTTAAAAAAATCTGAAAAAGAGAAAACTGTAGGTCCTGGATTTGGGGTAGAGAAGATTAAATTAAGAAACAGGGAACTTAAATCAACAAGCAAAAACCAAATAACCCCATTAAAAATGGGCAAAGGACATGAATGGACACGTCTCAGAGGAAGACAGATGAGTGGCCAACAAACATATGAAAAAGTGCTCAGGATCACGAATCACCAGAGAAATGTAAATAAAATCCTCAATGAGATACCACCTCCCACCAGTCAGAATGGTATTATTTAAAAAGTCAGAAATAACAGATGTTGGTGAGGCTGCAGAAAAATGGGAATGCTTATACACTTTTGGTGGGAGTGTAAATGCGTCCAGCCACTGTGGAAGGTAACCTGCAAAAAAACCCAAATTGGGCAGTGAGCTCCTTTTCTTTGATAATATTAGTTTTAATCGTTTGAGTCAGTCCCTCTGATTGGAAATAGTTAAGGCTGACTTTAAAGTAAAAAATTTACTGTTTGACACTCACAATACAAAGTAAGTATAAAGGCACATTAAGTTTCATGTCTGGCTAATGTAAGGCAAAAACATCCTGTAGATAAGAGGGACTGGAGGACATTTGTGATCCTGAGAGTGCCAATGCCTGGGTACAACAAAAATTCCAGGCAGTATTTCAGGCTTTCAAGGCTGTGGTGTTGGTGGGGTTGAAGTTAAGGGCTCCAAACAGTAAAGCAGGACTTGGGTAATACCTGGTTTGCTGTTGGAGCAAACAGAAAATTCCACTTAGGTAAATATATGACATGAAGAAAAGATAGAGTTGGGAAATGGAGTGGGAGGGTAGGGCAGAGGGATCTGGAGGGCACAGGAGGGGTGTGGTCAGCTGGGTGGGTGGGGTCAGGGCTGTGGACACACCCTCCTCTTACTGCTCCCTCCACTGTCAGAAACCCTCTGTGACTTCCATGCTCTATGATGCAGGCCTGGGCTTATAGTTAAGCCTGGGCAAACTCAGGGCTCAGTTGCTTCAGGCAGCCATACTATTCAGATCATGGAGAATATCCTCTGTTTTCTGAACAGTTATACTGAGTCAGGGCTCAGCCCTGTCTTGGCACATTGCTTGGATATTGATCTCAACTTCATCTGCTTGATTGGGTTGGGATTGTTTATGCTGTACCTGTTCTACGACCTATTGACCCTGTATTTGTCACACCCTGGGAAAAATAATGACATCCAAATGGTAAGGAACTGCGGGTGAACACCCAAGGGAGATTCCCTCTTGTTGTTTCCCAATCCTATTCCCACATTTCTAAATAAGTTTAGTTGGTACAGAGAGATGGTCTTAGATGGGAAGTCTGAAGAGAGGATAGAATTTCACTCTTCTTTGGAAGAGGTTGGGTAGACTTAGGGCTTCAGGAGGACTAAAGTCTCCATCCGAAGCTCATAGACCACCTATCTGGCTGTGGTGGAGAGTTCCAGATAAAATTCCAAACACAGTAATTCTGTGGTCCCTGATTGGACTATATAGACAGTGTGGTCTCTCTGAAGAACAGTTTCTACTGAAATGTGATCTTGAGTCACATTCTCCTGTCATCTTCATTCAACCAAGCCTTCCTTCATATTGGGTTGACCTGGGAAGCAATGCTGAGAGTCTCTGAGCAGAGACTGGAGGCACAGTTCTGTTTGGGACACTTTTCCTATGAGGAAGCACAGATGTGAGTGTTGGCCTCTGAGTCTGTGCCCTCCTTGAGGACTGCTTGAGCATATCAAGTGTGGCTTTCTCTGACAAAATTCTTTTTGAGTTTTTCAGAGAAGTAAAAATTAGAAATATTTGATCACCTTTAATAATTCTTAACAGGAACGTATTAGCATTAATTTGGGAGTCATATTATTTTTGTGTAATGAGTGAGTGAATGAATGAATGAGCTTCATAGAGAGTGAGATAAATGAGTCCCAGCCTCTCATTGTCTTTCTTTTGTTCTCAGCATCAGGACAGAGCCAGGAGGAGAAAGAAAGGTGGGACATTTAAAGGTAAGGTCAGCCTACTCTATCTGAGCTTCAAGGGTGACCCTTCCTGTTTCTGTCAGGAGGACTCAGGCCCATAATTTCTTAGAATGTCAGTTGCTAGATACAGTCTCAGAAAACAGAGCACTCAGCAGAGAGGCTTACAGAAAAGCAATCAGACCTGAGACACTGCTCATAGGCCCTGCTCTGCCCATCCATAGGCATGACAGAGTGATAGACCTGGGCACTGGGTGTTTCCCAGTAGGTGGGCAAGTTAGATATCAAGGAATGACTACTGGCTGGCTTGGAGTCAGAGCTGCTGTCTCACAACTTTGCATAAGTGCTTTGACTTCCTCGATGCTCAGATTCCTCTTGGAGGTAACCACTGACATCTGTGCTTCCCATGGTGGTTTTGAGCATCACATGGGGTAATGTATGTGAAGGAATTTTATAAATGATGTCGCATACACATGTGAACTTGTTAATAGTATCAATGACTATTTGCCCTTTTCTACTGATACTTGGGTCTATCAGAGTTGAATATCTTAAGGATCTTACACAGAGTGACTTCTATATGATCCCTGTGCCTCTACCTTCATTATATATAACATACTGTTATGGTTTCCCAGACTGGATAACCTTGCAGAAAGAAGCAGAAGAGGAAAGGAAGCCGGTTTCTATTCTCAGAAGGTGATTAATTGTTCCCTTCTGTCCTGTTCCCACCCCAGTCCTTTCTTTAGCAAGTTATATTCACCTCAGGGATTTCTTGTAGCCTGCTATAGTTGTGGGAGTGGGTAGCCATTGGAACGTGTATGTGAATGAATGTGTTGAGAGGCCCTAGAGTGCATGGGAGGTCATAGGCGGGGGGCAATGTGAAGTGGGTAGCAGGCACCAGGGTTCCCACCACTGCCAGGCTAACAGACCCTCCTTTCCTTGTTCTGGTCCTGGCTACAGCTTCGGGCCTCCTGCTTCCTGCAGTCCCCTGGGCCAGCATCATGACACCACCCGCTTTTGTCGACTGGTATGCCCAGACCCCCTCTGTGTGGTGTGTAACAGAACAACTGCTGAGGTCCAGCGACTGCTGTATTGGGAGTCCCTGAAAGATACTGCTCCCTCTGTATCCCCTTTGGCTTCTGCAACTTCTGCAACTGAGTCATCATTCACTCTGGCTTCTGACCCCTCAGCACCCCTCCAGAAGACCTAATAGTGTTGCCTTGACCTGACCCTTCTCCACCGCCTCCCTTAATTCTCTCACCTGACCTGATCACCCCTTTAGCTCACTTATTGTCACCCTCACCACTGAGGGACCCTCTGCCACAAAAGCTTGTTTCTCCCCTGGATTCCAAGTTCTCTATAGACCATTCCCCACCCCAACAGCTTCCCTTTCCCCTTCTCCCACCACATCACATTCAGAGAGCAGAGCCCAATCTCCAACCTGAGGCCAGTTTGTCTCTGAATACCAGCTTTTCATTAGACTTTACTCTATTACAAGATACGAACTCTTTGCCAGATATTTCCCAGGCCATGAATCTCTGTGATTCATGTACTTTTCATTACAAACGACCAAACTCTTCTGCTTTACGAATGCAAGATTGCACTGTGACTCAGTCTAAAGCAAGTCTCAACATACTGAAGCCTCTGGAAAAAGAGATGGTATCTGTAGGTGGCTCTGGTGGGTCAACCGCCTCTTCCTCTACAATCAGAGACATTGACCATTCATGCCCTGCATCTGCAGAATTCTCCTGGCGGCAGCTTCATGCCAAGGACTCTTTTTCTTCCAATTTTGTACCATCTGATTTCATGCAAGAACTCCTTAGCCTTCATTCTTCTGAGAGCTTTTTAGGGGAGTACTCTGTGGTCAACCTCACAGTGCCTGTTAACCTCTCATTTCTCAGCCATGACATTGTGGCACTTTTGGAGAGACAAGTCAAAAAAAGGGCCGATTTCCTGATGTGTAAAGAAAGTGGAAAGACACCAGGAACTTTCCCAAAACATCTTAGGCCAAACTACCAACCAAATTCTTCAGGGAAAATGTCGGCTTCAATTGCTGTTAAGCATGGCCTGGCAACCTCCTTTCCTTTTTTGGCCAGTAATAGGAAAGTAGAGTGGCTGCACACCCATCAGCAGCCCCCATATTCCAAGTGCTTTGAAGACCATTTAGAGCAAAAATATGTTCAGCTCTTCTCGGGTCTCCCATCTCTGCACAGCAAGTCTCTGAATCCTACTGTTCTTCTCCCACGTGGACGTTCCTCCATGTCTGTATCCTTCAATGAAATTGCGAGTATGTCTGCATTACAGAAATCCCCAGTACTTCCCCATCCCCAATCTCTGTCCTTGCCTATTACCCAGCCTCAACCCTTGCCTCAAACGCTGCTCCAAGGTCAGTCTGTGGCTCAACATCTATCTCCACTCACAGCCCAAGTACCTAGTCCTCCATTGCTAGATCTCCAGATTGGGATCTGTAGAGTGTGTTTTCATAAATATCAGAATGAGGCACTGTCTCTTACACCATCTGAAATTAACCATCTGGAGAGGAATGTGTTGCAGAAAGTACTGGAAAGTGTGTGGGGTTTACCCTCTGTGGTTCAAAAATCCCAGGAATACTTTTGTTCTCCAGCTCCCCGTCTTGCATTGGTCAAGTCCTTTAAGGCTTGTGGTCCCATCTCCATCATTCCTGGAGATTTTGCACTCAGTGCTGAGGTTAGGAAGAAACTAGAACACCACCTTAAAAAGAGGCTCACCCAGCACAGATGGGGTCTGCCCCGCCGAGTCCATGAGTGTCTGACACTGCTACATCCTCAGAGCCTGATTTCAGAGTCAGAAAACAGCGAGGGACCCGAGAGCGACCTAGAAGGTCATATGATGCATCTGCCAGGGAATGATTCAGGGGTGAGACTAGGTCAGAAACAACTTGCAAATGCCCTGGCAGTACATTTGAGCAAGAAATCTGAGGAAATCAATGGGGGTCGAGTGCCTGAGAGTGTGCGTAGTTCACGGCATTCAGTCAAGCAGACAATGTCTCTTTCTGAAAAATCCCACAGCCAAATAAACCGTCAAAATTTGGCAGCATTGGTGGGTGAGGACCACTGTGTTGATACATCCCAGGAGATGTCCTTCCTTGGTTCCAACAAACAAAAGATGTTGGAAGCCCATATTAAATCTTTCCATATGAGGATGCTGTGGGGTCTTCCCAGCAAGGTCCTTGAATCTATAGAAATCTGTAAATCGAAAGAGGACCTTTCCAGCTCCTTTTCCCATGTTGACCTCTCCTCAGCCACATTCATTTCTCGGAGAGATTCCAAAGATAGGGTCTGCAAGTCTCTTAGATGCAGTACTTTTCAAGCAGAAAAGTTGGGAACAAGCTCAGTCCTTGTCCTGGATCATCCTGACCATGTCACCTCACCTGTGGGCAAAGAAAGACAGGGGACCCTGAAAAGACAGTTTTCTTATACTGACCATGACCTGACAGATATGGATTCCAATGATGGGGCCTCCAAGCTCCTTGGAAGAAACACTGCAGATTTTCAAGGAGAAAAGATCAAACCAAAAAGCTTATTTTCCATCCTGAATCATCCACACCTCATCACCTCACCTGTTGACAAGGAAAGGCATGGGACCCTGAGAAGAGAATTCTCTGATCCTGATCATGAACTTACAGAAAGTATCCAGACAACTGATGATGGCAGACAGAGTTTTCTGCACCGCACACACAGCATCATAGACAAAGTCAGTCAGAAACAGACTGTACTAGCTAGTAGAAGCAACCCAGAGCTGCCCATAATGCAACCCTTGGTTGGCAGTGAGTCAATGGATAAAAAAGTCAGTTTTAGTAATAACATGGAAAGGCTTCAGGGCAGTAGAAAGATCTTTCCTGTCACCAGCGGGTCTAAGGAGATGTTCAAGGAAGAGAAGCTTAAACATCAGATGCTGAGTGAGTTCAAGTTGGCCCAGGGGGAGCATAGCCAAGCTCAAACCCATTTCACTGACATGCCCCTTGTCTTAGATAACTTGACTTCCAAGGACTTACTGACTCATGCCCAGGGCATCTCAGTGGGAACATGGCAACTTCCCAGGTGCTGAATGTCCACGTGGAGGACAGAGGGATCCATGTGGAACAGCAGCAGGAGCCCTCGGTCCCTAAGCATGTCTTACAGAATTGCCAAGTTAAGAATTTCCCACCAGCTACAAAGAGAGTGAGCCCTCCGACACCCAAAGGAGGAGAGCTTGGTGGAGGGGATGCAGGGTTGGGGACATCCCAACCCAGGAGAAAGAGCCATCCTGTTCAAAAGAAGACATCAGGGAAGGTGCTTGGGAGAAAATCTTCTCCAACTTTGATAACACAGCCTCCTCCTGAAAACATTTTCAAAAAATGGTTGAAGACCTTTTTTCAGAGGTTTAAGAAACTAAGGAGACTATGTGAGGAACAAGAAAGTTCCCAGGAAGAGGGTAGCTCCCTGTCATCATATGTGCAGAATAGAGGTCTAGTTAAGAGTAGAGCTGCCTTTACTGGGACTGCTGAAGCTCAGAAAATTAAGACTGACATTGGAAAGTTCCTAGAGGAGAAGCTAGGGCATAGGGATGGGATAGATATCACCTGTCCCCAAGAGCCCCTTTCCTCCTCAGTAGAGCTTGGGAAAGCTCAGCATGAGCCAGAACTGCAGGTCAGAGCAGAGCCTGCCCAGGGCTATCCCTGCAGCTACACGGCTCCCTCCTGCAAAGTGACATGTAGCGAATCTTGCAGCCAACAAACTGTCTTAGTTGGCCAGAATTATCCAACAAGGATTAGACAGATCATAGGCAAGAACAGACAGCTGCAGAAAGTTGAGGCATTTAAGGGCAAGATAATTGTGTCAAAAGCATCCCCAATCCATACCCCACAGGAAGCCTGTGCCCCAACCAAATCCCACTTGACAGTGTCGGTTGACCCACTGCCTCCAGCCATCCCAACCACTGCTAAAAGCACTGTGTTCAGTGATTTGTCATTATTAATTACACAGAAAACTCTTCTGAAGCATTTCCAGGGAGGAAAATTGCCCCCCACAAAATAATTTTCTCCTTGTGGAGAATATTGGTTCTCCCCAATAAATGTTCTAATAAGAATGATGTCTTTTCTGTGTATTGTGTTGTGGGGTATAGATTTTGTTTAGTATAAGCATGTGTTTAGTGAAATGTAGGAGTTAGTTCAGCTCTTACTGACTGCTTCCTTTGACTTCTAAAAGGTGACCAATCCCCTGGATCTCTTGTGGAGGAATGAGTATCATGTGTCTACAAAAGTCCCTTCTCTCCCTGATGAAGTCAGAGGAGATGGGCCTTTTTCTGCCTCTTTGCTATCAGACTTACTGATATGGTATGGCAGCCTGGACCTTCCTCTCCATTCACTGCTTCATATTTAGAGCAGTGAGGAAGACAGGCCTTCCGTTTGTGAAGAGAGGGTTAAGGACAGGTATATTTTTCAGAAATAATAGTTTAGTCACTATTTAAAAAAAGTTATCAGTGATCAGAGGATCACGTAAGTTGGTGGAGTGTTGAGGGTATTGCTGGTTGGGGTAGGGTGTCAGGAACACCATGGGTACTGCTTAAGAATCTGAGAAATAGGGCATGCTTATAATTTAACCTCACTGTTAATATTTTGACCTCACTGTTGAGGCTTTTGTACTAAAAAGTCACTTTGGGGAAGTAGTTCCCCTGCTTGGGTATTTCTCTAGGCTGCCTGGATTGATGACTTTTTTTTTTTTTTTTGAGACAAGGTCTCACTCTGTCACCCAAACTGTAGTGCAGTGGTGTGATCTCAGCTCACTGCAACCTCCACCTTCCAGGCTCAAGTGATTCTCCTGCCTAAGCCTCCTGAGTAGCTGGAATTGGCACGCCCCTGTAATTCCATGCCTGGCTAATTTTTGTATATTTAGTAGAGACAAGAGTTTCACCATGTTACCCAGGCTGCTCTTCAACTGCTGATCTCAAATTATACTCTTGCCTCAGCCTCCAAAAGTGCTGGGATTACAGTTGTGAGCCACTGTGCCTGGCTGATCGATGACATTTTTACAGAGCAAAACGATCCCTTATCTGTCTGTGGCAGCAATGTTGACCAGGCAACCACCTACCTTATAGGGTAAAACTAAGCTGAGAGTAAAGAAAAAAGTACCTTAGAATGAATGAGAAAGTAAGAAAAAAATGAAGATAGGAAAGGATGACCCTGCTGGAGGAAAAAGGTTCGTGCCCCATCATGTCCATATCATGACCCTTTCTCAATCTGGATCTAGGCACCACCCCCTTGAGGTTTACCAGGGCACTGCAAAGATTAGAGATGCCATTTTGCCAGAAGTATACACGGCTCTATTATTCAATTTCTCTAATAGTATATGCAGGACTGTTTTCAAGCATGACCTCCCTCTCTTTAGAGAAGATGATCTTTGTGCCTTCTCTCCAGCCATGTTGATAGCAACATACAAGATCTTCCCTTAGTGTATACGGTGCACCTATCAGGGTGGAGGTGTCATGTATGATCTTCATGGGCTTAGTGGAATATAATTGATATTGTCTAGAACACCCGCAGCTCATGATCTAGAGGTGAGTCCTGGACTATGCATGAGCATTACAGATATTTGGGGGCTCACTATGGAGCATTACAGAATGCTGCTTATGGCCAAGAGTGTTCACATACCCACCCTTAAAATATGAGGGGTCTGAAGAGAAGGCAACTCCACTTACATAGACTGGGACTAACAAATGAGGTGAGTTTTCTTTTCTTTTTTCAGACGAAGTTTTGCTCTTGTTGCATACACTGGAGTGCAATGGCATTATCTCAGCTAACTGCAACCCCAGCCTCCTGTGTTCAAGTGATTTTCCTGACTCAATCTCACAAGTAGCTGAGATTACAGGTGCCTGCCAGCACATCTGGCTAATTTTTGTATATTTAGTAAAGGCAGGTTTTCACCATGTTGACCAGACTGGTCTTGAACTCTTGATCCACCTGCCTTGGCCTCCCAAAGTGCTGGGATTACAGATGTGAGCCACGGTGCCTGACCATGAGGTTTGTTTTCTAGAGGGCACTTGAGGTAGGTTTTCCAGAAAAATTTGTGAATGCTTGGTGTCAAAACAAAACAAAACAACAGATGTGCACTACAGCTCCCTCACACAACCATCCTTCTGTTTTCCTGTTCATGCTTATGCTACTGACCTGCAGGATCTGAAACTTAGGATTGCAGAAATAATTCAGATTCCATGAAGGCCTTAAGAATGACAAAATTGGGATGCAGCCCAGGGTAAAGAACTTGTGGAGGTGGAGAATCATGGAGGCCCCAAACATCCATGTGGATAGACTTGTCAATAACCTGGCCTCTTAATTTCTCTGTCATTCCATCTTAGGGTTCTTGAATTCCATTCCAGTTCAGTTACTGCCAAACCCAGAAGCTATCATCAGAAACATCTAAGTTATCATCAGAAACACCTCTTTTTTTGGAGGCGAAGTTTTGCTTAGTCACCCTGGCTGATGTGCAGTGGCATATTCTTGGCTCACCGCAACCTCTGCCTACTCGGTTTATGCAATTCTCCTGCCTCAGCCTCCTGAATAGCTGAGATTAAAGGCATGTGCCACAATACCTGGCTATTTATTTATTTATTAGTAGAGACAAGTTTTTACCATGTAGGCCAGGTTGATCTCGAATTTCTGACCTCAAGTGATCCACCTGCCTTGGCCTCCTAAAGTGCTGGGATTACAGGCGTGAGCGACCATGCCCAACCTCATCAAAACTACCTCTACATCTGTAATAATACAGCCTGACATTCTACCGTTTGACCTCATCCTTCTACCCTTCCAGCTTAGGCCCTCAAATTTGTCAAATTTTCACAATGGGTCATTAATTTTTCTGCTTATCTATCTACTATGTTCTTGCCTTATTTTCCTCCCTCTTAAATGCAGACTTCATGGTCCATCCTATAACCAATATTTAAAAAGCTCTACTTGAAATACGCCTCATCCAATTCCCTTTAATCCTTCCTGTCTAACAAAATCTCATCTCTCTGCCTTTTCCAGAAATGTCTTGCTACAAATGACCAATCAGTATTGGATTAAATCTCACAATCAAGTCTATTGACACCATGATAAATGCATGGTTAGCCTTAGCACTACCTGGAAATAATTCACTCATTCATCCAAAAAATACTTATCCAGTGCTTACTAACAGAAAACAATACAAATGGAGCTTTAGTCATTTTTCCTTAGTCTACTTTCCTACCCCTGCTACTCAAATGTATTTCAAACCTTCTGTACTTTTCTCAAGTTTAGGCCATCTCCACTTGCTCAGCAGATGTGCTGGCTTCACCATTCACAGGGAAACTAGAATCCATTGGATAGGAACATTTCATAAAAAATTCTTCAAAAAACTATCCATCTGTCCTTTGTTTCCTTACAAGGTTTCTTTATTTTTTTGAGATAGAGTCTTGCTCTGTTGCCCAGGCTGGAGTGCTGTGGCACGATCTAGGCTCACTGCAACCTCCACTTCCTGAGTTCAAGCCATTCTCCTGCCTCAGCCTCCCAAGTAGCTGGGATTACAAGCACGCACTGCCATGCCCAGCTAGTATCTGTATTTTCAGTGGAGATGGGGCTTCACCATGTTGGCCAGGATGGTCTGGATTTCTTGACATCATGATCTACTGCCATTAGCCTCCCAAAGTGCTGGGATTACAGGCATGAGCCACTGCACTTGGCCTACAGTCTGTCTTTAATATATCACTTCCCATTGTGTTTCTCTTATGTTTACTTGCCTTATTCTAATGAAAATACCTCTTTAAGTATATGTCTCCCTGGATTTGTTAGAACTCTTTTGAATGAAAGTTGATAGAATTTCACCCCAAAGTAGCTTAATAGAAAACAATGATCTGATGGCCTTGTATCAAGTATTTGATAATCCCTGAAACAAAAAATGTGGCCATATGGTTAGAGATGTTGATGGGCCAGATTGGGTTGTGGACTTATCTCTAGGATAAGAAGGGCACTGAGTTGAATGCCCCCCAAAACAACATGAAGTAGGGATATAACTCCTGGAAGTTCAGGGTAGTTGGATGGAAAAGTATGCTTGAGAGAGAAATACTAGAGTTCTTATTGTCCAGATAATCCTGAAATCAGTTTCTCTGGGACAGGTGTTATTTTCTTTTAATTATTTTTTTTTTTCATGTAAGTAATGCATCATTATAGTGTCTGAGTTAAAAAAAAAAAGTCTCTGTAAGTCTAAATACCTCCACTGATCATTGCTTTCTAGGAGGTAAACTATTATCATGATTTTCATTGTGGTGTGCGTTGTATTCTGTGTTGTGTGTTGACCTAGAATATTTATAGTTTATTCATTTTACATAAAAAATCACATTATGCATATTAATTTACAGCATGGTTCTTTTATTCAACAAATATCGTGTCATTCTACTTAAAATAGTGCAAATAGAGGTACCTCAGGCTTTTTAAATGCTGTGTAGTATTTCTTTAAATGAATAGTCCATATTTTTTATATTGTTAAATATTTATTTCCTATTTTTTATTATTAACATTGCTGCCACGAACATCCTTCTATATGTTTTATTGTGCATACTTTCAAGTGCTTCTCTTGAGTATGCCTATGCCTAGAAATGAAATTTCTGTGTCAGACTGTTTATATTTAAGAAGCATGTATTATTATTTATTTAAAATTTGTGATATATATACAGTTTGAGTAGAAAACAAATGCAGATGGTAAAAATAAACTGTAAAACTATGTAATGAAAAGTATTCTCTCTCAGTCTTGAACAGACTCGGTGCTTTACTTTCTTTTTTTGTTTGTTCATTTTTTTGTGTACATTTAGAATTTTTATTTTAAAACAAAGAATCGGAGTAACATTAATGATAGCAAATCCATATAGAAATGTTCACAATCTGCTTAGTGAGAAATGGGAAATCAACTTCCCTACCTTACTGCCAACCTACAGTTTGAGGAGCCAGAAGTTGACATGAAGTTAGAAGGTCACCTTTTCCAGCAAAACCCCACTCCATAGCTATGTGCATTTTTATTCAAAGGCTCCTCGACCAGAGGGAAGAGTGAGAACTGAGAACAAACATGCTGTTATTGGCAAGGGTTTGGCCAAAGGGTCTGAGATGTGTAAGCACCAAGAAGGGAAAGGGAGATTGAGCAACATAAGAAAAAGGGGCTGTAGGAACAAGCACAGAGAAAACAGGTAAACAAGAACCTACTTCGACCCAGAGCAAAATGACAGTGCACGGTGCACATACATTCATCCCCTCAAGTGTGGGCTACACTGCACAGTGACTCAACTATCTCAAACATGGTCTATCGGAAAGATTCAAGTCCCCTAAGGGCACTCGGCGTAAGACCACAGTGACATGGTAACAGGCATACACAAGCATGCTGTGACCCTAAAGCAACAACACGCTTTAGATGATAATTGTTCAGAAAACATCCTCTCCCAGAGCTGATGTTAGAAATTCCAAGTTAGCTATAAACATTCTTTGGGAATTCCTTTAAAGGTATGAGTTAAAACAAAAATCATCAGTTAGTGCTTTACTTTCATCGAGTGTTAAATATTACATGCCAGCTGTGAATATTTTAAATATGCCTTTCAATTTGTGTATGTCTGATATTTCCTCATGTTTAGTTTCATGATATATGCCTTTGGTATAAATAGCATACCAGTTATTCTAACTTCTTCTCATTTTACACTATCAGGTGATACATAATTTATAATCCTACTTCTGATGTTTTTCAGCTTAATTGCTTGTTAAGTGTTGTCTGCTAGACTTTAACATTGTAAAGTTCTCTCATCTTTTTTGTAATTACTGTTTGGCATACTTTGAGACTATAAATATTTTGTTATTCATCAAACCTTTCATTTATTCATTTATATTCATATAGACTCATGGTTTTCAATTTTATTTAGTTAATGATAATCTGTTACTGATTATTTATTTTGACATTCATATTGTCATATGTTAGAATAGTAGGAGCCCCTTCACACTGACGTCTGGGTCCTTTTGACACATCTCCATCGTTGTTTGAACATTTTCTTACTTTTTTATCCAGCAATATGTGTTCGGGCCATCTTGTATTTTTCCTGCACAAATCCTAGAATTAGCCATTTCTCTAAGATATCCTGCTTTCATTTGCTGGAGAATAATATTTAGAAGCCAATATATGGATACTAATTGTGTTCATTGCTATTAGGGTATCAGTGCTCTCATGCTTTCTCAGTGTACAGATAGATCTATCTATCTATCTATCTATCTATCTATCTATCTATAATATGTATTATCTATATTTCTGTACCTATCTATATACATTGAAAACTATGAATTCACACCCATACCTAAAATTACTACCAAATATCCAACACCACTGTGTTCATTTTAGTTTTCTTTCTTTCTTTCTTCTCTTCTCTTTTTTTTTCAGCAGTGAGAAATCTAGCTCTTATTCTTCTTAAAGCAATGAACATTTGAGGTGCTTGATAGACTGATATTAATTCTTTCTCTCACTTGGGGTATACTAGTGGCAGTAATCATGTAACATGAAAGCATGAATGATAGAGCTTTATTTGACAGTTGAATCTGAAGGTATCCTCTTAGAATATATCAAAAGGAGTAAAATCTCTAATTTCACATTTGTATATATTTATACTGTGTTATCACTACCAAGAGAAGCAAAATCCTAATTTGATATCTTAGGAGATAATTATATTATTATGCTTTTTAAAGCATAATGATAAAAATGAATTACATGATATGGAACTTTATAAAATATCTTAGTGACATTACATCTTTAATGACAGTATAGGAACTGATTTCAAGGTTCAATGATGAGCAACTCTGAGGGTTTATTTTAAGCATTTATTTAAAACATTTTCTCTTTAGTTGGAAAGTCTTTTTGATAATTGTTTAAGTGACCATCTACCATTTTAGTTTCCAAGATTTATGATTAACATTAAAATCAGATATAAAATATTATATACTTTTCACATTTATATGTTTCAATTAAATAATCTTTAAAGGTGGTATTTGATTCATTGATTATCTTATATTTCTTCCTGATAACTGCAGATATTTTAAATGCAGTATCAACTATTCTTTTTCATTTTTTTGGCCTGACATTTCTCCATTCACACAATTGCCTTTTCTATGTTTGTAAATACTATATATTAATATATGCTGATGAGGCTGAATGTCTCTGCACTGAACTCCAACTTTGTATCAAACAGTGTACTTCTATATTCATTTTAGATGTCCAAAAGGCACCTAAACTTAATATGTACAAAACCAAACCCTTGTGTTTGTTTCTTTTTAAGATCAAATCTTATCCTCTCACATTTTCTCCTATCTCAATAAATGGCAACATCTTTCTTTGAGTTTCTCAGGCAAGAAACTCTGGAGTCAACTTTGACTTCTTTCTCTTTCTTATTCTCTGTAATTGGTCCATCATCAGATCCTTTATAATATATCCAGGATCTGTCCAATTCTCTTCCCTTGTCATCTATTTTAATTGATCAAGCCACCATCATCTCTTGGCTGAATTCTTGTAGCAGCATCTTAATTGTCCTCCTGGTTCCATGCTTGCACATTGAAGCCAGAGTGAAATTTTTCAAGTATATATTATGCCACTTCTCTGCTCAGAACTTTCAGAAGCTTCTTTTTCAACTCAGAAAAAAAGCCCAATAGCCTTTGAGTACCTTCTACATGATCTAACTTCCCTCTATTTCTGCAGACCCATTTCCAGAATCTTCCCTTTACTTATTCTACTCTAGTATCACTACTGGCCTTCTTGCTATTCTTTTAAAGTACCAAGCATTTGCCTACCTCAGGGCCTTTGCAGTGGTTATTCCCTGAGGCCAGCATACTCTATACCATGACATCTGCGTGGCTAGATCCTTCCATTTTGTTCAGATTTCTATGCAAGCATCACCTTATCAGAGAAAGCATTCCTGAACACCTTAAGTAAAATAGCACTTACCTTTTCACACTTTTTCTCCCTCTTATCCGGTTCAAATTTTCTCCTTGGTACTTGCCGCTAGCGTATTTTAAATATTATATGTGTATATATATACACACATGTATATATATGTGTATATATATACATGTATATACTATAAAATATATACATGTATATACTATATAAATATATACATGCATATACTATATAAATATATACATGTATATATAACATGTATATACTTATGTATATATATAAAACATGTATATACTTATATATGTGTATACTATATAAATATATACCTGAATATATATAACATGTATATACTTATGTACATATAACATATATATACTTATATATGTATATACTAAACATATACATGTATATATATATATATATATATATATATATAAAACACATATTATATTTAAAATACGTTAGACAGCGGCAAGTACTAAGAAAAATTAGGCCGGGTGCAGTGGCTCACGCCTGTAATCCCAGCACTTTGGGAGGCCAAGTGGGCTGGATCACGAGGTCAAGAGATCGAGACCATCCTGGTCAACATTGTGAAACCCGTCTCTACTAAAACAAAAAAATTACCTGGGCATGGTGGCACGTGATTGTAATCCCAGCTACTAAGGAGGCTGAGGCAGGAGAATTGCCTGAACCCAGGAGGCGGAGGTTGCAGTGAGCCGAGGTCACGCCATTGCACTCCAGCCTGGGTAACAAGAGCGAAACTCCGTCTCAAAAAACAAACAAAAAAAAGGCCCGGTGCAGAGGCTCAAGCCTGTAATCCCAGCATTATGGGAGGCCGAGGCGGGTGGATCAGGAGGTCGAGAGATCCAGACCATCCTGGTCAACATTGTGAAAACCCGTCTCTACTAATACAAAAAATTACCTGGGCATGGTGGCGCGTGCCTGTAATCCCAGCTACTCAGGAGGCTGAGGCAGGATAATTGCCTGAACCCATGAGGCGGAGGTTGCCATGAGCCGAGATTGCGCCATTGCACTCCAGCCTGTGAAAAGAGAGCTGAACTCCCTATCAAAAAAATTTAAAAAAGGCCGGGCGCAGTGGCTCAAGCCTGTAATCCCAGCACTTTGGGAGGCCGAGGCTGGTGGATCACGAGGTCTAGAGATCCAGACCATCGTGGTCAACATTGTGAAACCCCGTCTCTACTAATACAAAAAAATTAGCTGGGCATGGTGGCGCATGCCTGTTATGTCTGCAACTCAGGAGGCTGAGGTAGGAGAATTGCCTGATCCCAGGAGGCAGAGGCTGTGGTGAGCCGAGATCGTGCCATTGCACACCAGGCTGGGGAACAAGATCGAAATTCCGTCTGAAAAAAAAAAAAAAAAAGACCGGGCACGGTGGCTCAAGCCTGTAATCCCAGTACTTTGGGAGGCCAAGGCAGGTGGATCACGAAGTCGAGAGATCCAGACCATCCTGGTCAACATTGTGAAACCCCGTCTCTACTAATACAAAAAAATTAGCTGGGCATGGTGGTGCGTGCCTGTAATCCCAGCTACTCAGGAGGATGAGGCAGGAGAATTGCCTGAACCCAGGAGGTGGAGGTTGCGGTGAGCGGAGATCACGCCATTGCACTCCAGCCTAGGGAACGCAAGCGAAACTCCATCTCAAAAAAAAAAAAAAAAAAAAAAAAAAAAAAATGCCGGGCGCAGTGGCTCATACCTGTAATCCCAGCACTTTGGGAGGCCGAGGTAGGTAGATCAGGAGGTCTTGAGATGCAGACAGTACTGGTCAACATTGTGAAACCCCGTCTCTACTAGTACAAAAAAATTAGCTGGGCGTGGTGGCGTGTGCCTGTAATCCCAGCTACTCAGGAGTATGAGGCAGGAGAATTGCCTGAAGGCAGGAGGCCGAGGTTGCGGTGAGCCGAGATTGCGCCATTGCACTCCAGCCTGTGTAAAGAGAGCAAAACTCCGTCTCAAAAAAAAAAAAAAAAAAAAAGCCCGGGCGCGGTGCCTCAAGCCTGTCAACCCAGTATTTTGGGAGGCCAAGGTGGGTGGATCAGGAGGTCGAGAGATCCAGACCATCCTGGTCAAGATTGTGAAACCCCGTCTCTACTAATACAAAAAAATTACCTGGCCATGGTGGCGCGTGCCTGTAATGCCTGCAACTCAGGAGGCTGAGGCTGGAGAATTCCCTGATCCTAGGAGGCAGAGGCTGTGGTGAGCCGAGATCATGAAATAGCACACAAGGCTGGGTAACAAGAGCGGAACTCCGTCTCAAAAAAAAAAAAAAGGTTGGGCGCAGTGGCTCAAGCCTGTATCCCAGCACTTTGGGAGGCCGAGGCAGGTGGATCACGAAGTCAAGAGATCCAGACCATCCTGGTCAACATTTTGAAAACCCATCTCTACTAATATAAAAAAATTACCTGGGCATGTTGGCCCATGCCTGTAATGCCAGCTACTCAGGAGGCTGAGGCAGGAGAATTGTCTCAACTCAGGAGGCGGAGGTTGCGGTGAGCCGAGATCAGGTCATTGCACTGCAGCGTGGGGAACCAGAGAGAAATTCCGTCTCAAAAATAAATAAATAAATAAAGGCCAGGCGCGGTGGCTCGAGCCTGTAAACCCAGTACTTTGGGAGGCCGAGGCGGGTGGTTCAGGAGGTCAAGAGATCCAGACCCTCCTGGTCAACATTGTGAAACCCCGTCTGTACTAATACAAAAAAATTACCTGGGCATGGTGGCTGGTGCCTGTAATCCCAGCTACTCAGGAGGCTGAGGCAGGAGAATTCCCTGAACCCAGGCGGCGGAGGTTGCGGTGAGGCGATATTGCGACATTGCACTCCAGCCTGTGTAAAGAGAGCGAAACTCCGTCTCAAAAAAAAAAAAAAAACGGCCGGGCACGGTGGCTCAAACCTGTAATCCCAGCACTTTGGGAGGCCGTGGCGGGTGGATCACGAGGTCTTGAGATCCAGACAGTCCTGGTCAACATTGTGAAACCCTGTCTCTACTAATACAAAAAAATTAGCTGGGCATGGTGGCGCATGCCTGTAATCCCAGCTACTCAGGAGGCTGAGGCAGGAGAATTGCCTGAAGGCAGGAGGCGGAGGTTGTGGTGAGCCGAGATCGCGCCATTGCACACCAGCTGGGGGCCTGCCAGTGAAACTTCGTCTTAAGAAAAAAAAACAAAAGGCCTGGCGCCATGGCTCAAGCCTATAATCCCAGCACTTTGGGAGGCCGAGTCAGGTGGATCAGGAGGTCGAGAGATCCAGACCATCCTGGTCAACATTGTGAAACCCCGTCTCTACTAATACAAAAAAATTAGCTGGGCATGGTGGCCCATGCCTGTAATCCCAGCTACTCAGGAGGATGAGGCAGGACAATTGCCTGAACCCAGGAGGTGGAGGTTGCGGTGAGCGGAGATCACGCCATTGCACTCCAGCCTGGGGAACCAGAGGGAAACTCCATCAGAAAAAAAAAAAAAAAAAAAAAAAAAGGCCGGGCGCGGTGGCTCAAGCCTGTAATCCCAGCACTTTGGGAGGCCGAGGCGGGTGGATCACGAGGTCGAGAGACCCAGACCATCCTGGTCAACATTGTGAAACCCCGTCTCTACTAATACAAAAAAATTACCTTGGCATGGTGGCTCCTGCCTGTAATCCCAGCTACTCAGGAGGCTGAGGCAGGAGAATTGCCTGGACCCAGGAGGCGGAGGTTGCGGTGAGCCGCGATCAAGCCATTGCACACCAGCCGGGGACCAGCAGCGAAACTTCGTCTCAAGAAAAAAGAAAAAAGGCCTGGCTCCATGGCTCAAGCCTGTAATCCCAGCACTTTGGGAGGCCGAGTCAGGTGGATCACGAGGTCGAGTGATCCAGACCATCCTGGTCAACATTGTGAAACCCCGTCTCTACTAATACAAAAAAATTACCTGGGCATGGTGGCGCGTGCCTGTAATCCCAGCTACTCAGGAGGATGAGGCAGGAGAATTACCTGAACCCTGGAGGTGGAGGTTGCGGTGAGTGGAGATCGCGCCATTGCACTCAAGCCTGGGGAACCGGAGCAAAACTCCATCTCAAAAAAAAAAAACGAAAGGCCGGGCGCGGTGCCTCAAGCCTGTAATCCCAGCACTTTGGGAGGCCGAGGCGGGTGGATCACAAGGTCGAGAGATCCAGATCCTCCTGGTCAACACTGTGAAACCTCGTCTCTACTAATACAAAAAAATTAGCTGGGCATGTTGGAGCATGCCTGTAATCCCAGCTACTCAAGAGGCTGAAGCAGGAGAATTGCCTGCACCCAGGAGGCGGAGGTTGAGGTGAGCTGAGATTGCGCCATTGCACTCCAGCCTGTGAAAAGAGAGCCAAACCCCGTATCAAAAAAAAAAAAAAAAAAAGGCCGGGTGCGGTGGCTCAAACCTGTAATCCCAGCACTTTGGGAGGCCAAGGCAGGTGGATCATGAAGTGAAGAGATCCAGACCATCCTGGTCAACATTTTGAAACCCCGTCTCTACTAATATAAAAAAATTACCTGGGCATGGTGTCCCGTGCCTGTAATGCCAGCTACTCAGGAGGCTGAGGCAGGAGAATTGTCTCAACCCAGGAGGCAGAGGTTGCGGTGAGCCGAGATCGGGCCATTGCACTGCAGCGTGGGGAATGAGAGAGAAACTCCGTCTCAAAAAATAATAAATAAATAAAGGCCTGGCGCAGTGGCTCAAGCCTGTAAACCCAGTACTTTGGGAGGCCGAGGCGGGTGGATCAGGAGGTCAAGAGATCCAGACCATCCTGGTCAACATTTTTAAACCCTGTCTCTACTAATACAAAAAAATTAGCTAGGCATGGTGGCGCGTGCCTGTAATCCCAGCTACTCAGGAGGATGAGGAAGGAGAATTGCCTGAACCCTGGAGGTGGAGGTTGCGGTGAGCCGAGTTCCTGCCATTGCACTCCAGCCTGGGGAAGGAGAGCGAAACTCCATCTCAAAAAAAAAAAAAAAAAAAAAAAACGAAAGGCCGGGCGCGGTGGCTCAAGTCTGTAATCCCAGCACTTTGGGAGGCCGATGCGGGTGGATCACGAGGTCGAGAGATCCAGACCATCCTGGTCAACAATGTGAAACCCCGTCTGATTTTGATTTGCATTTCTCTAATGACCAGTGATGATGAGCTTTTTTTCTTATGTTTGTTGGCCTCATATATGTCTTCTTTTGAAAAGTGTCTGTTCATATCCTTTGCCCACTTTAGAATGGGTTTGTTTGTTTTTTTCTTGTAAATCTATTTTAGTTCCTTGTAGATTCTGGATATTAGCCCTTTGTCAGATGGGTAGATTGCAAAATTTTTTTCCCATTCTGTTGGTTGCTGGTTCACTCTAATGATTGTTTCCTTTGCTGTACAGAAGTTCTGAAGTTTAATTAGATCCCATTTGTCTATCTTGGCTTTTGTTGCCATTCCTCTTGGTGTTTTAGCCATGAAGTCCTTGCCTATGCCTATGTCCTGAATCGTTTTGCCTAGGTTTTCTTCTAGGGTTTTTATGGTATTAGGTCTTATGTTTAAGTCTTTAATCCATCTGGAGTTAATTTTAGTGTAAGGTGTCAGGAAGGGATCCAGTTTCTGCTTTCTGCACATGCTAGCCAGTTTTCCCAACACCATTTATTAAACAGGGAATCCTTTCCCCATTGCTTGTTTTTCTCAGGTTTGTCAGAGATCAGATGATTGTAGATGTGTGATGCTTCTTCTGAGGCCTCTGTTCTGTTCCATTGGTCTATGTCTCTGTTTTGGTACCATTACCATGCTGTTTTGATTACTGTGGCCTTGTAGTATACTTTGAAGTTAGGCAGTGTGATGCCGCTGGCTTTGTTCTTTTAGCTTAGGATTACTTTTGCTATGCAGGCTCTCTTTTGGTTCCATTTGAAGTTTGAAGTGGTTTTTTCCAGTTCTGCAAAGGTCATTAGTAGCTTGATGGGGATAGAATCTATAAATCACTTTGGGCAGTATGACCATTTTTCACAATATTGATTCTTCCCAACCATGAGCATGGAATGTTTTTCCATCTGTTTGTATCCTCTCTTATTTCATTGAGTAGTGGTTTTCAGTTCTCCTTGAAGAGGTCCTTTACATCCTTTGTTTGTTGTATTCCTAGGTATTTTATTCTCTTTGTAGCAGTTGTGAATAGGAATTCACTTGATTTGACTCTCTGTCTATTATTAGTGTATAGAAATGCTTGTGCTTTCTGCACATTGATTTTGTATCCTGAGACTTTGCTTAAGTTGCTTATTAGTTTCAGGAGATTTTGGGCTGAGATGATGGGGTCTTCTAAATATCCAATCATGTCATCTGTAAATAGAGACAATTTGGCCTCCTCTTTTCCTAATTGAATACCTTTTATTTCTTTATCTTGCCTGACTGCTTTTGCTAGAACTTCCAATACTATATTGAATAGGAGTGGTGAGAGAGGGCATCCTTGTCTTGTGCCAGATTTCAAAGGGAATGCTTCCAGTTTTTGCTTGTTCAGTATGATATTGGCTGTGGGTTTGTCATAAATAGCTTTTATTATTTTGAGACACATTCCATCGATACCTAGTTTATTGAGGGTTTTTAGCATAAAAGGCTGTTGAATTTTGTCAAAGGCCTTCTCTGCATCTATTGAGATAACCATGTGGTTTTTGTCTTTGGTTCTGTTTATGTGATGGATTACGTTTACAGACTTGCGTATGTTGAACTAGCCTTGCATCCCCGGGATGAAACCTACTTGATCAAGATAAATAAACTTTTTGATTTGCTATTGCATTCTGTTTGCCAGTATTTTATTGAGGATTTTTGTGTTGAGGTTCATCATGGATATTGGTCTGAAGTTTTCTTTTTTAGTTGCATCTCTGCCCGGTTTGATATTAGGTTGATGTTGGTCTCATAAAATGAGTTGGGGAGGATTCCCTCTTGGATTGTTTGAATAGTTTCAGAAGGAATAATACCAGCTCCTCTTTGTACATCTGGTAGAATTCAGCTGTAAACCCATCAGGACCTGGGCTTTTTTTAGTTGGTAGGCTATTAATTGCTGCCTCAACTTCAGCCCTTGTTATTGGTCTATTCAGGGATTCAACTTCTTCCTGGTTTAGTCTTGGGAGAGTGCAAGTGTCCAGGAACTTATCCATTTCTTCTATGGTTTGTGTGCATAGAGTTGTTTGTAGTAACATCTGATGGTAGTTTGTATTTCTGTGGACTCGGTGGTGATATTCCCTTTATCATTTTTTATTTCATCCATTTGATTCTTCTCTCTTTACTTTTTTGGTAGTCTGGCTAGGTGTCTATCTATTGTGTTGATCTTTTTAAAAAACCACCTCCTGGATTTGCTGATTTTTTGAAGGATTTTTCGTGCCTCTATTTCCTTCAGTTCTGCTGTGATCTTAGTTATTTCTTGTCTTCTGCTAGCTTTTGAGTTTTTTTGATCTTGCACCTCTAGTTCTTTCAATTTTGATGATAGGGTGTCAATTTTAGACCTTTCTTTGCTCCTCATGTGGGCATTTATTGCTGTGAATTTCTGTCTAGACACTGCTTTAAATGTGTCCCAGAGATTCTGGTATGTTGTGTCTTCCTTCTCATTGGTTTCATAGAACATCTTTATTTCTGCCTTCATTTCATTATTTATCCAGTCTACTTTCAGGAACCAGTTGTTCATTTCCCATGAAGTTGTGTGATTTTAATTAGTTTATTAATCCTGAGTTCTAAGTTGATTGCACTGTGGTCTGAGAGACTGTTTGTTATGATTTCTGTTCTTTTGCATTTGCTGAGGAGTGATATACTTCCAATTATGTGGTCAATTTTAGAGTAAGTGAGATTTGGTGCTGAGAAGAATGTATATTCTGTGGATTTGGGGTTAAGAGCATCAACAACTTAAATTATTCATTAAAAAATCTACACTGTACTTACATGTTTTAAAGCTTGAGATTGTTTGCAATATATTAAAATTATTTGGTTTTGCAGTAATAATGGAGACTCATATATTGGTGTGGCATAATATCACTATAAATACAATGTTCTTAATTGCAAAGACCGTGGAGCAGAAATGTACTTTGAATAGTTGTGGCACACATTTGTAATTATTAGTTTATAATTGTGTTTATAATTATGTTGTTAAAGAGGCTGTTATATTCAGCCAATAAAAGTTTAAGCTGAGGGTGTTAAAACTTACATGTATTTTTATATTTTGAGTTAGAGCCCTTTGATCCTGAGGGATCAGGCTATCATGGGCTTCATGTGAAATTACACCTTTGCCTGACTTGTTCTCTTTTTATCTCCTGCTTCCCCTCCTTTATGATTGGTTTTTATGGGAAAAGCTTCCTAATAAAGCACTTTCACCTAAATCCTTAGCTTAAGCACTGCTTTGGGGGAATGCAACCCAAGACAGAAAGTAATTAGAACTACCACATTTTCTTTATCCTGTCTACTGTTGACAGGTATAGGTTGATGCCATATCTTTGCTCTTAAGAATAATGCTGCAGTGAATACATGTGTACAAGTGTCTTCCTGGTAAAACAATATATATTCCTTTGGGTATATAGTCAATAATGGGATTGCTGGGTTGAATGGTCATTCTGCTTTGAGTTCTTTGAGAAATTGCCAAACTGCTTTCCACAGAGTAAACTTGCAGCATTGAAAACAGCAGGGACTTGGAATTTAATTCTCAGTGTTGAATCTTCAGGACTTTATCCCTTTGACTTACAATAGTACTCTAAGGTCCAGCAGTTGGTATTGAGAGACATGCTATACAGGCAGTACGATGTCTGCTGTTTGGATAGACAACTCTTTTTCTTTCTCAAGAAGGTGACTAGTCTTCTAAGACCCAGGGCATTACAGAATCAAGCAAACAAAACTGAACAAAACAAAAGACAAGCTAGGGAATGTTTAGTGGAAAAAACACCTCTTACCACTCCTGGTGTTTTCATCCATGTGGGAAAGATCTCCATTAGAGTAACTTTTGGTTATGTGGAAGCCATCACTCAGTGCTCCCCAGGGGAGGAGGAGAGACTTAATCTCAACAGAGAGTTTTTGAAGAAGACATTAAGGATAATTTCCTCTTCTTTTTCCCTTGATAATACTTCTCTGATCCTCTCATCTGTAAATTCTAAATGGCCCCTTCAAAGACTGCAGCCATTCTTCTCCACAGACCTCAGACCTTCAACTTCTTTGTAAATCACTCTTGTTAAGACTGTTATTACTCACAACTTCTTATTCCAATGACCACATTGCTGAACTCTTCTTCTAATAATAATATCCTTGTGTACACTAACCAGCCTGGTCTCAGTATAGCTGATTCACCACTCTCATTTTCTTTAATTTTCATATCTCAGTGAAGCTTTCTCTCTCCTGGTCTTTCAGCAAAATAATTTTTCTTTTTTCTTTTTAAAATTTGTTCAACAAACATGGAATACCATCTCAATGACCTCCTTCTTATAGTCAGTAATTTACAGAAGCAATTAATTTTGTCCTATAAAGTTAGGAATGGATTGATTACTAGAGTATAACATATTTCTTTATCTTATCTTGAATATATCCCTTTTAAAAATGTCCCAAATTTATAGCTATTGAACAAATAATAAAACTGGAAAATAGCACATAAATTATGATAGTCCCAGCAACCAATGCTTTTTACATTAGTTTGAAACTCATTAACTCTTTTCTTCCCTTTTGTATGTGAGTGTATTTGTATACTTATAATGACATTGATTAGGAGAAAATACAAAAGTAAAAGAATAGCCATACTAAATGAAAACAGATGACATCCTTAAGGTGATGTATTAGTTTGTTCGCATGCTGCTATAAAGAAGTGCCCAAGACTGAGTAATTTCTAAAGGAAAAAGGTTTAATTGACTCACAGTCCTGCATGGCTGGGGAGACCTCAGGAAACCTGCAATCATGGTGGAAGACACCTCTTAACAAGGGTGCAGGAAAAAGAATGAGGGCACGAGGGGGAATGCCAGATGATTAAAAACTATCAGATCTCATGAGAATTTGCTCACTATCATGACAGATGATTAAAAATCATCAGATCTCATGAGAACTTGCTCACTATCATGACAGATGATTAAAAATCATCAGATCTCATGAGAACTTGCTCACTATCATGAGAACAGCACGGGCGAAACCTTCTCCATGATTCAATTACTTCCCATGAGGTCCCTCCACCAACACATGGGGATTATAATTTGGATTACAATTCAAGAATAGATTTGAGTGGGGACACAGAGCCAGATGATATCAGGGCCAAAGTTATATCTGATGATTGGTTCTAAACATGAAATACAAAAGTGTAGGATGTAACTGAGACTCATAGTTTTAATTCTTATTTTAAAATTGTTTTAGACGATAAGCTCCTGAAGGTTAGCCATGATAATACCATCATTCCTTCCACAGAGAATCTTATTTCACAAATGAGGACAGAGCTGCATTTAACAGTGCACTGTATATAAATATATTTTTTTGAGATGGAGTTTTGCTCTGTTGCCCAGGCTAGAGTGCAGTGGCCCAGTTTTGGCTCACTGCAACTTCTGTCTGCCAGGCTCAAGCAATTCTCATGCCTCAGCCTCCAAGTAGATGGGATTACAGGCATGTACCACCATACTTTGCTAATTTTTTGTTTTCATTTTTGTTTTGTAGAGATAGGGTTTCACTGTGTTGGCCAGGCTTGCCTTGAACCCCTGACCTCAAGCAGTCTGCCCACCTCAGCCTGCTGAAGTGCTGGGATTACAGGCATGAGCCACCACACTTGGCCACAATGTGCAGTTATTACACTCTATATTCTATTAAAACGTATTTCCTTTAGTGGAGGGAATTGTTCTCTGTTTAGGGAAGAAGAAGCCCTGATTTGACTACAGACCTTATATAGTTCAGACCTGGAGCCAACTATTATCAAGAGCAGGCAATCTTAGTGTCTTATCTTTTCATAGTCTTATCCACTTTAAATTTTATGTTTTACATTGATGACTTGCAAACCTACACATTCAGTCATCTGTTCAACATTTATGAACCAGGGGCTAATCTAGATGTGCTGGAGATACAGAAGAAGGCTCTTAATAATTTGTTTTCTTTTTTCCCTGGCAAATTGCTACTTTCCCTTCAGAATGTTGTTCAGTTATCATCTCTTTTGAAAGCCCTGCTGCTCTCACTAATCTGGGCTGAGGTTTTCATTGGTGTTTATATAGTGTTGTGTGAACAGTTGATTGTAAAATTCATCTTACCCTAGTTTAATTGTCAGTTCATTATTAGTCTGTTTCTTACCCTGGAGTTTGTCTTGAGGAACAGTATCCTGATATCACCATTTCTGTTGGTTGTAACAACAAACATTTATTAACCATCTAATATTTACTGGTGTTTTTGTTATCTATTTGCCATGTAAAAACTTCCCTAAAACTTATTGGCTTGAAATGATAATCATTTTATTTGCCCACTAGTTTTTAATCTTGGTTGGGGTTGGCTGCTGGTCTTACTTCTGTTGCATTTAGTTGGGAGGTCCGCTGGAGACTGTGCCCAGCTGAAATGCTGAGAGCGTAGGTCTCTCTCTTTCTCTCTGTCCTGTCTCTCACTGTAATGGGTAATCCTGCAATATTAAGCCCTCTCCCTCTCACTCCTCTACATGGCTGCTCCATATCTGAGTCTCTATGTTAGGTCCCATGAATGAGGTTCCTAGAGTACAGTTTCTGGGGCACAGCTCCTCAGGTCTAGGTCTTCTGGATTTGAAGAACTGATAATTGCTGGGACTTAGGATCTTCCTCACACTCATCCCATGTATGATGGTTTGAGAGGGACAAGATAATCACAATAAATCCCCTTTCAGAAAGAGTGGGGAAGGAAGCAAGAGGTATCTAGTGGCTTTGCTGTAGTCCTGGCAGGTGGGCTGATGGGAGCTATTTGCACTGACTGAGCAATAAGGAAGTGTATGATCTGTATGAAGTTAAAAACAATACTATAACTACCTACATCTCAGCATGCTTTCAGTCACCCTACACAGGCAAGTGCAAACAGAGTCTATGATACTCAGCCAGTTGGGGTAGATTGTTCCACAGTTCACCCTTGGTACATACATTAGTCTGTTTTCACACTGTTAGTAAAGACATACCAGAGACTGGGTAATATATAAAGGAAAGAAGTTTCATGGACTCACAGTTGCACATGGCTGGAACAGCCTCACAATCATGTCTGAAGGCAAATGAGGGACAAAGTCTTGTTTTACACAGCAGCAAGCAAGAGAGCTTGTGCAGGGGAAGTACAATTTATAAAACCATCAGACCTTATGAGACTTATTCACTACCACTAGAACAGTATGGGGAAAACTGGCCTCATGATTCAATTATCTTCACCTGACCCTGCCCTTGACACATGGGGATTATTATAATTCAAGGTGTGATTTACAGGGAGGGACACAACCAAACAATATCATCTGTCTCTGACTCCTCCCAAATCTCATGTCCTCACATATCAAAACCAATCATGCCTTCCCAACATTGTCCCCCAAAGTCTTAACTCATTTCAACATTAACTAAAAAGTCCACATTTCAAACTCTTATCTAAGAAAAAGCAAGTCTCTTCCACCTATGAGTATATAAAACCAAAAGCAAATTAGTTACTTCCTAGATATAATGGGGTACACCCATTCCCAATGGGAGAAATTGGACAAATCAAGGGATCTACAGGCCCCACACAAGTCCAAATCAAATAGGATAGTCATTAAACCTTAAGGTTCAAAATGATCTCCTTTGACTCCATGTCTCATATACAGGTAACGTTGATGCAAGAGGTGGGTTACCATGGCCTCGGGCACCTCTGCCTCTGTAGCTTTCCCGGGTATAACCCCTCTCCTGGCTGCTTCCATGGACTGGCATTGAGTTTCTGGAACTTTTCTAGGTGCATGGTGCAAGCTGTCAGTAGATCTATCTTTCTGTGGTCTGGAGGACAGTGGCCCTACAGCTCCACCAGGTAGTGCCCCAGTGGGGACTCTTATGTGGGGGCTCTGAGCCCACATTTTCCTTCTTCACTGCCCTAGCAGAGGATCTGATCTCCATGTGGGCTCCACCCCTGCAGCACACTTCTGTCTGGACACCCAGCTTTTTCCATACATCCTCTGCAATCCAGGTGGAGGTTCCCAAACATTAATTCTTGACTTCTGTGCACCCACAGGCACAACACTACATGGAAGCTGCCAAGGCTTGGGATTTGCAACTGCTGAAGAAACAGCCTGAGCTGTACATTGGCCCCTTTTAGCTATGGCTAGGGTGGCTGGGACATGGGGAATCACTTCCCAAGGCTGCACACAGCAAGGGGCCCTGGACCCAACCCAGGAAACCATTTCTCCCTCATAGGCCAATCAGCCTTTGATGAGAGGGGCTGTCACAATGGTCTCTGACATGCCCTTGAGACATTTTTCCCATTGTCTTGGAGATTAACATTGGGCTCCTTGTTATTTGTGCAAATTTCTGCAGCCAGCTTGAATTTCTCCCCAGAAACTGGGTTCTTCTTTTCTATTACATCATCAGGCTGCAAATTTTCTGAGCTATTATGTCCTGCTTCCTCTTGAATGAATGCTTCGCTGCTTAGAAATTTCTTCTGCCAGATACCCGTAATCATCTCTCTCAAGGTGAAAGCTTTACATATCTCTAGGGCAGGGGCAAAAAGCTGCCAGTCTCTTTGCTAAACCACAGCAAGAATCACATTTAATCCAGTTCCAAACAAATTCCTCATTTCCATCATTTCCATCTAAGACCATGTTACCCTGGACTTTATTGTCCATATACTATCAGCATTTTGGTCAAAGCCATTCAACAAGTATCTAAGAGGTTCCTAATTTTCCACATCTTATCTTCTGAACCTTCCAAGTCTCTAGGAAGTTCCAAACTTTCTCGCATTTTCCTATCTTCTTCTGAGCCCCCTAAATTGTTCCAAGCACTGTCTGTTACCCAGTTCCAAAGTTGCTTCCACATTTTCAGGTATCTTTACAGCAGCACACACTCTATCGGTACCAATTTACTATACTAGTGTGTTCTCATGCTGCTAATAAAGATATATTAATGACTGGGTAATTTATAAAGGAAAGAGATTTAGCAGACTCGCAGTTCCATATGGTTGGGGAAGCCTCACAGTCATGGCTAAAGGCAAGAAAGTCTGTACAGGGGAACTCCCACTTATAAAACCATCAGATCACATGAGACTTACTGACTACCATGAGAACAGTCTGGGGGAAACTGCCCCTATGATTTAATTATCTCAACCTGGTCTCGCCCTTGACACATGGGGATTATTACAATTCAAGGTGTGATTTGGGTGAGGACACAGCCAAACCATATTAGTACACCATCACAAAGCAGTCATGCATCCAGAGCAATTTTGTCACTTGATTAGGTCTAGTTCTGTCCCTGAAAAATGACTCTTTAGGGCCCCAGATTTAACTCCAGTGAAGGCAGTACATCTTAATGGCTAAGACTGAAGGCTCCATGATTTATAAACTGTGCAATGCTTGGCAGATGACAATTCCTCTGAGCCTTCATATCTTCATCTGGAACTTGGTTTTTTTTTTTTTTTTTTTTTTTTTGAGACGGAGTTTCGCTCCTGATACCCAGGCTGGAGCGCAATGGCGCGATCTCGGCTCACCGCAATCTCCGCCTCCTGGGTTCAGGCAATTCTCCTGCCTCAGCCTCCTGAGTAGCTGGGATTACAGGCACACGCCACCGTGCCCAGCTAATTTTTTGTATTAGTAGAGACGGGGTTTCACCATGTTGACCAGGATGGTCTCGATCTCTTGACCTCGTGATCCACCCGCCTCGGCCTCCCAAAGTGCTGGGATTACAGGCTTGAGCCACCGCGCCCGGCCACTTGGTTTTTTTTTTAATAGTACTTATTGTGAGACTTATGTGTTGTGGGGTTGTTGTGAGACTTATGTGAGAAAATATGTATAATATCAGCAATTTTTTAATATGAGTTGTGAGTTATTACTTCTAAAATAGGCTATTAAGTATATTGCATATGAAAATCTTCAACACTGCATAAGATACCCCAAATCCTCCATAGATGTGCACTGCAATTGTTATTTTTACACGTGTCTCTGCTCTGTAATATGTAGTGTAAAGACTTTAAAGCTGTTGGGTCTAGCAAAGTGCTACATGTTGCTTAGAAAGTTTATACTGTATATACATAATATATATTGTTTCTTTCTTATGTTCCCATTTATATGAAAAATTTAAAATTGTCAGCACTCTTCTTGCAGTTGGAGAGAAAGGGATGAAATAATGCTGATGATCTGAGTGAAGTTTAAATCTTAAAATAAAACTGAAACATGGATTGATTTGGATTATATAGGGCACAAAATAGGTGTAAAATGCTGTAATTTAGTTAAGTTTTCCAGCAGGTTTAAAGCATGCTCAGGGCAGCAAGCGATTCTGTAATGATCTCTTTTGTTATGAAAAGGGTACAAAATGTAAAATCAGATGTCATGATGTTCTCATTGCTGGGAGGATAGTACCCAATTATCCTCATCCATTACAAGCAGGCTATGCTAAAACATTACTAGATGGTTGCTGGCAAAGTCCAAAGTGACAGTTCTGTCAGAGTCATATCCTATCTGTCCTTCCAGCAGCCACTGAAATATTGAAAGAAATAAAGAGGAATTGAATATGTTCAGAAGACTTTTTGGGAGCGATATATACTGTAAGGGGAACAATGGGTTCATTAGCTGTCAGGACAATTTTTCATGCTAAAATGTCTTCTGAGGCCAACTGTCTGCCCCTACCTCATTTTCTTGGAATCTTTTATGGCTTCTCTTGAATCCTTTCTCTTCCTTAGATAGACTTGGATTATGTCAAGTTTTTAACACAGTCTGGAAAGGAGCAAGGTGGAGATCAATATAAAAATAATACTTTCCAAATAATGGAGAATTAATTAAAATTAAACCATGAACACAGATCTGGAAGTCTGTGGCCCAAGGCTTGCTCTTAGATTAGTGGGTTTACACCCTGAGTTTCCTCCCTTGTGTATCTGACTCAAGATTTTGCAGAATTTATGTCACAGAATTTTATAACTTCATTATTTGACCTCAACTATCAACCTCCTCAATTAGCAGACTGCTTTTTCTTGGTGCTTGCTCTTTTAGGCTATTATTCCTACTAATACAAATGAACCACCTTTACTAAGTGATAGAATGCAAACTATTTTTTACTGAGACCCATATACCACACCTAGCTAACAGCTGCTTTTTACCTTTTGAAATATGAGGTTCAGTCTTTTGGTGATGGCTGCATTACAGACATTGTCTAAAATGATTATCAGAATTCACTATTCTGAATTCCCTGCTGCCCTATCCTATCCGTTGACTACTTCTGTCAATTTCTTAAAAAAACAAAAAAAAAAACAAAAACACCCTCAGATTACTAGTGTCTCTTGAGTAAACCTTTTATATCTCCTATGTGCTCCTTTTTGAAATAAAAACAATTTTTCTCAGTAGTTCTTTGTAGCTCTCTGTAAAATTCTCTTCTCTCCATGTCCCGATCTTGTACAGTCAAAGACAAAATAGACCTCATGCTTTAACTATTTAATTAGAGCAGGTGTGATTTCACTTTTCATATTTAATATGCTACTTAGCTCTGTTGAGCTAAAAGCCACAACCAATAATCAGCAGCTTTGTCTTTGTTTGTTTTGCAATTAAAATATCCCAGTAGATTTGAGCCAAAGGAAGTGCTGCACTTACTTACTAGTTTAACTGAGCAGGATATATTCTGTATGAAATAATGAATCTTTATAGGAAGTTCTTTTTAAAAAAAATAGGATTAATCAATGATACTAATCAGGACAAAAGAAAACGAGTATGAATCATTGAAACCTAGATATCATCCACACATTCTGTCTTTGGTAAATAGCCTCTTTTTTTTTTTTTCCTTTAATTGAACATTGACTGTAGCAGAGTGGCTAATGGCATAATTAAGAGGACTGATTGGGTTTTTTTATCTTGTCTTTTCCGGTATTTGATAAAAGGAACAACAGATAGAAAAATCACCAACAGAAGGAAGGAGCAAAGAAATGTTCCCAAAACTGACTTGTTTCTTGTTTATACCAGTATAACTCTGAAGTAGCTGACAAAGGAGACTGGCTCACCAGAAATGTCTTAGGAAGCTGCCTTGTAGCTTGAAGTAGGTTTAATTTTTTAGCTATTGCAAGAGGAAAGCTACACATCATCTTCCAATCCAATGAGTCCCACCAGTGAGTTCTGCCTGTAGACTGATGTCCTCATTGTACTGAGGATCTATACTACCAATATCTGAATAGGTATGATAGATTGGGTTTTTCAAAAAGACCAAAGCAATATTTCCAGTCATCACATGATCTGCCACTAGATCAAATTTTGGGCCACAGAATACACTGTAACAATTTTAAAATAATGGAAATCATACAAGTTTGATCTCAGACCACAATGGAATGAATTAGATATCAATAACAGACAGATTGCTGGAAAATCCCAGAATAGTTGGAAATTACACTTCTAAATAACAAGTGGGCTAAAGAAAATATCTGAAAAGGAATTAAAATAAATTTTGAACTAAACGAAAATGCAATGTATCAAAATTTGCATGCTGTATTAAAAGGAGTGCTTAGAAGGAAATTTGTACCACTGAATGCTTCAAAATATTAAAAAATGAAAGACTTAAAAGCAACAATCTAAATCAAAATATCCTTAAAGAGGTGAATGAAAAAACTAACTGCAGTACATCAACACTATGAAATATTGTTCAGCAATAAAAATAAATTAGGTAGTAAGTCATGAAAAGACATGAAGGAAAACTAACTGTGTATTAATAAGTGAAAGAAGCCACCCAAAACCCTACATACTATGTGATTCTAATTATATGACATTATAAAAATGACAAAACTGCAGACACAGTAAAAAAGTCGGTGGTTGCCAGTGGTTCAGGAAAAGGATAAATAGGTTGGGCACAGGAGTTTTTTATAGTGGTGAAACTAATCTGCATGATACTATAATGGTAAATACAAGTCATCATGCATTTTAAAAACCTCGTAAGATGTACGAGACAGAGTGAATGCAAATATAACCTATGGAATTTAGTTAACAATGCATCAATACTGGCTTATCAGTGCTAATACATGTACCACATGAATGCAATATGTTAATAATAAGGGGAAACAGTGGGGACAGAGGCAGTGGTAAAGGCAGTCTATAGAAACTCTCTATACTTCCCACTCAGTTTTTCTGTAAACCTAAAACTTCTCTAAAACATGAAGTCTATTAATTATTTTTAAAAAAGAGATGGGGTCTATTTTCTCTCCCTTTGAACCTGGGCAGGCTTGTGAGCAGTCTGATTGATTGATATAGTACAGCAGAAGTGATACTTCACTTTATATGATATGTTTCAATCTGACTGTCTTTCTGTGACATGCCTCCTTGGAACTCAGGCCTGTGAGGAAGCACAGGAAACCTGGGACATCATATGAAGATGTTTGAGCCAATGGCTCCAGCTAATGTCTCTGCCTACGGCCAACATCACCTATTTGAGACAAACTTTGAGTCTTAGCAGGCCTTAAACATCACGGAAGAGAGACAATTTATTCCTGCCGTTCCAGTCGGAATTCCTGACTCACAGAATCCATGAACACAACAAATGTTTTATGCACTGAGTTTTGGAATAATTTTTTTTGCAGTTTTAATAATCTGAACAATAGTTATTAGCTGGCTGCTTCTTAAACTAGCCTAATTAGTCTCAGCATATGTCCCCATATTATTTGTAATATGGAATGCAGAATTCAAACAAACACAAACAAAACATAATTATTTTTCTCCCCTCTAACAGGAAAACCAGTTAAACTTTCTCCCCTCTTTTCAGTTATGGCTTCTGTGTTTGTATCATGCTTTTAAAGGTTTTGCCCATGCTGAGATTAATAAATTTAGATTCATAATATTGTCAAATTTTTGCAAGGCAAATTCAAAAGACAGATTATTAACCGAAGGGGAAAATATGCAACTTACTTCACAGAAGGCCAATTTCTTTGATTTATAATGCCACTACAAATCAATAAGAAACAGTAACAGCCCAATAGAAAAACCGGTGTTTTAGTCTATTTTCTGTTGCCATAACTAAATATCTGAGACTGAGTACTTTTTAAAGAAGTTTATTTCTTACAGTTCTAAAGGCAAGGAAATCCAAGGTCAAAGAGCTGCACCTGAGTGGGCCTTCTTGCTGGTGAGGTACCTCTGTAGATTCCTGAAGGAGCGCAGGACATTAAATGGCAAGGGGGGCTCACAAGAGATGGCCAGACCCACTCTCATGATGACTAACCCAATCCCTCAATAACCGATTAATTCACTAATCCATTAATGTATTAATTCATTCATTAGAGAAGAGCCTTCATGACTCAATTACCTCTTAAAGGCTTCACCTGTTAATACTATTATACAGGGGATTAAGTTTCAACATGAGTTTTGAAGAAGACAAATATTGAAGCCATAACAATTGGTAGTACAGATGTCCAGAGAATTCAAAGAAGATATGAATTGTTCTTAAACACCTGAAAGAGATCTAATCTCACTCATAATAAAAGAAATGCAAATTAAAGTAGGACACTATTTCACTTTTTCCCACATCAGATTGACAAAGATCAAAAGTTTGGTAACTTAACTAGTTTGGTGAGGGTGTGCAGAAATAAGCATTTTTATGCTTTGCTAGGTAATTCATATTAGAAAAATACTACACACACATATATGCATTCACACACATGCATACATATGATGTATATATAATACTATTCATCATGACAGTGTTTATCATGGCAAAAGATTGAGAAAAGCCAAAGTATTCTTTATTCAGGGTTTGGTTATACAAATAATGGTATATTCCTCTTGTAGAATAGTATATAACCAAATTTAAAAACAAATCAGAAAGTTCTTACATACTAATCAAGTGATATGTAAAATATAAAGTAAAAAAGTAAGCTATAAAATAATGTTTTGGTTTCTATAATACTTGTGTGAAAAATATTTTAGGTGTATATGTAATATATAAAAACACATATATGTATGTGTATATGTATTTAAACATATGTATTTATATATACATTTAAATATTTTAAAATATGTGTGCATGTATATATATGTACATATATATGTGTATATTTATGTATACTTGATAGTTGTTTACATACTCATGAAATATCCCTGGAAGAATGTACAGGAACTGTTAACATTGGTTGCCTCTGGAGAGAAGAGTTGAATAATTGGGAAAAAAGGTAGAAAAGAATTTTCACTATTTCACCTCTCTGTAACTTTTATAACTTATGAAAATATTATCTATTTTAAAATAAAGTATTAGAAAATTCTAAAATCAATTCTATTATAATAAATTTTATTATGTATTTGCACCTCCCTGTCAGACTAGGAGCATCTGTGATATACTCCTTTTCTGTAATATACTCCTTATCTGTGATATACATCTTATCTGTGATTTACTCCTTATCTGCAATATACTCCTTATCTGCAATGTACACCTTATCTTTGATGTACGCCTTATCTGTGATATATTCCTTTCACAGCCCCAGTGCCTGCCTACAATAGTGCTTAGCAGGAAGCCACACTCACACATTTCTGTAAGGAATGCAAGGCAGGCTCTGGTAAGCAGGATGACACAGCCACAGTCCGCTCTGCTAAAGGGAGGCAGGGGCCTTGAAGGTAAAATTCCACATGGCATTGAAAGGCTTCTGGGAAGACCTACAGTTTAACTTGGTCCATCACTCAAAGAAAGAAAAGACACATACAGGATTTTGGAGGGAACAGGAAGGCATTGCAGACACGAGAGGACAGGAGGTCTTCTGGAAACTTGAGTTGACTGTGGTGCAGAGTAGGCTTGTTATTAATAGAAGGGATGAAAGTGCGCAGTGAGTAGAAAGCATCAGGGATGGTCTTTGTTTTGTCAGTTTGAACAGGAAACACCAGTTGTTTATTTAGTTAGTGCAAAGGCACTGGCAGTCACAACAAAGCTTGATGTGGTTTAAATGATTGATAACTAATTGAATCAGGTGGTTGATGCCTACTATAACTCTTTATCACTTCACTAACCAAGCCACCATATGTGGCTTGTGTGACAGATGCTAGCTGCTTGGAATGGGAAAATGTAATTCAAAGAAATAATTTTTAATGCTATAGTACAGATTTAAAAGCCATTCTGTCAGCCTCTGAAGATAAAAAATGGATAAATTCATCTGGTATTTTTGAATTGATGAGTTTGGTTTACATTTACGTTTAAAAAAAACACATCTTTCATATACACACAAATTAGCGTTTCTAATATTAACATCTGGTGTTTATATAGTGCAGACAATCCCCACCTCCCGGTTGTCACCCAAAAGTTCATTTGGGAGTACATTATTTTCTCATAGAAATAATGTTAATGATACCCCAATTATCAGGCCAGTTTGCAGAAATTATTTTGAGCATAATGAACCTAAGGTTCTATACGGATCATTCTTTTAACTCTACATTAACTCTGTATCACTATTATTCACCATTCTCTCTGTGTGTGAGAAAATACATTACAACGACACTAACTTATTTCTTCCTGTACGGCAATAGAGACAGATAAAAGTACTGGCCTGTAGCATGAGCAAGTTCTTTTTTGTTGTTGTTGTTGTTGTTGTTTTTTGTTTTGAGATCGAGTCTCACTCTGTGACCAGGCTGGAGTGCCATGGCGTAACTTCGGCTCACTGAAACCTCTGCCTCCCGGATTCAAGTGATTCTCCTGCCTCAGCCTCCCAAGTAGCTGGGACTGTAGGCATGTGCCACCATGCCCAGCTAATTTTTTGTATTTTTAGTAGAGACAGAGTTTCAACATGTTGGCCAGGATGGTCTCGATCTCTTGACCTCATGATCCACCTGCCTCAACTACAAAAGTGCTGGGATTACAGGTGTGAGCCGTTGCACCTGGCCCAATGAGCAAGTTCTGAATCCTTTGTGGTTTCTACCTCTCTGCTCATGCACATTAAATATTGTAATTTAGATACATTGTACTCCAGGTGTTCATGGATGAGTAATAAAAGACAATTGTCCATAGGTTTGACACCAGAAAACTCTTGGGTATAAATCCAACCTCTGCTACTGACCCACTACATTTTTGGATGTTAGGCAACTGTTTGAAGTGCAGGTGCTTCATCTGTATAATGGTGATAAGTCTACCTACTTTACAAGTCTTTCTGCATATTAAATTCTACAAGGTACACATAAAGCAGAGGAAGATAGTGTTAAGATGTGGATGCCCCGCTTAGGCTGCATGGGTTCAAATATTTGACCTATGTGGTTCTACATGGTTGACCTTGGGCTGGTAATTTAATTCAGTGGCACTCAAACTTTGCTGCCTATTAGAATCACCTGGGAAGACTTTAAAATTTCTGCTACATAGTCTCCGCTCCATGTCAGTGAAATAAAAAAATTCTGGGAGTAATACTCAGACACAGGTATTTTTATGTCACCGGGAACAAGCGATCGAAATCTACAGCCAAGTTTTGACCTCTTTTTGTTAATCGGTAAAATGGGAGAATTTATAGTTTCCATCTCTCCACGGAGTTAAAGGACTAAAAGCAATAATAATTCAAGTAAAGCATTTATCATAGTGCCTGGCACATTCTAAGCATCTGGTGCAGTTTTGCTCTAATTCCATAGAGAGACTACAACAGTAAAATTGTACAACCTATCTCTGCTTTTTAAAAAATTCAGTGATTGTCTATTACTGCAGTTCTCTTCTGTACTTCATTTGTATTCTCTGTGCCCTGGATCATTTGTCACAGTTTTCCTGTACAATAAAATTGTATTATGTGGGTAAAAAATGAACACCTGGCTTCCAGAACCAGATCTGCCCCTAAAAGGCCTTGTGATATTGGGCAAGGTTTTGAATTTGTCTGTGCCAGTTTCCTCTTTGTGTCTCCCACAAAATCTAGTTCACCAAATGCTTGCATACTTGAAGGGAAAGAAAGACATTGTCAGGCTTAAGAAACCAGGACAAATAAGTATTCAGGACCCTATGACCCTCCTGGCCTTTCCTGGCAGTGATTGTTGTTGTTCCCTGGAGGGAGAATGAAAAGACAGGAAAAGAACCATTTCCTGTACCTATTGCTTATCTCCCCATATTCCAAGATTGAAGGAATGGGGATAAATTAAGTTTGCTCTTTCATTTTTTTAACAGTAACAATGAGGATCAGCAGAACTAGATGAGATATTAGAAATCACATCATTCAATGCCTTTGTTTTGCTGAAGAGAGGAGAGACCTTAAAAGATTACCTGAGCTCACACAAGTAGTTGGTATCAGAGCCAGGACTAAAACTCAAAATTTCTTAGTCTCTTACCCCAAAGCTATTTTTTTCTTTCCATTTTACTACTGGAAAAAGATCATAGTCACAAACAAACAACAACAAACAAAATCCAAACATTATCCAAAACATAAAGAAGCCAACATGTCCTTCTACTAAGAGGATTAACTTTACATACATACATATATATATATATATATATATATATATATATATATCCATTGAACAAGGTATTTTGCACTAGCCAGTAGTAGTCAACCCAAACCCAACTTTATTTCATTTTGTTTGATAATAAAGGGGAATGAGGGTTGGGTTAATGCTTTTCCTAAGGTCAGAGAACAAGAGAGTTCTCTGTCTATATAACTAACTATACATTTATTCATATTTATATTTAATGTATACATAGGCGTTCACCTGGTGTGAAATGGAACAATTTGGGGGTATGATGTCATTTACAGGTTCTTGCAGAAAGTGAGTTTTGTGATGAAATGGTTGGACATTGGTTATCACTTCACTTCTATCAGATTTTATGATTAAGGCTTCTATTGGGAACCTCACATTAAGCAACAATCGTATATCAGTCTGCGTATAATGAGCATAATAAACTTTCACCAGGCATTCAAAGATGTGATGATCTTTGATCTGTATTTCCTAACTATCCTTAACCAGACACCTCCTCTCTTTTCATATTTAGTCTATTATATAATGTCTCTAATAACGAGTACTCATCATCAAGTTGGCATCCTCAGAGCCTTTTCCCTCAGAGAATGTTTGGAATAAAACGTTGACATGTGTGTGTAACCTGTTTGAGAAGTTATTTTTAACATGTTCCTTATCACTGGGAAACCAGGTGGTTCCACCAAAGGCCAACTTTTCCTGTTTTAGAAGATTGAGCTCAAAGTCAGTGATTAAACATGGGTATTGGTCCAGCCTCTCATCAGCATTTAATCTAGGAGAGGTTTAATGGAGTTTTTCAAGTCATGTGCTTTCCAGTTAATTAACTTTGTTGAAGCCTGATTTATTAGACAGACATTTCAGAGAATTAAATGTTTTCTTCCCAAGCTTCAGCTGCAGGAGAGGCCCTGAGTCTCCTGCCACAAAAGCCCACAGTTATTCATAATTATAATTCACAATCATTCCTTTGTGAGTATTTTTTTTCTAATATTTTCATTTAGAAACTCTAGAACAGGCAAAAGTTGAGAAAATTAAACATGCAGACAGGTAAGGAATAAGAAGCTAAAAGCTTAGGGACATTGGCTGCTTTATAGAGACTCCTGGAAAACAGTAATTTTTCCGTCCCCAGTCCTCCATACTCTCTCCCTTCTCAGACTTGCTTTCTTCCATCTTTCATTCAACAAATGTTTGTTTGTTGCCTTTTATAGGCTTGGCGATGAAGTAGGAAATACAAGGCAGCAATGAATGAAATGGATTGGTCTCCACCTCCATGGAGCCTTCTGTCTGGTGGCAAGACAAGTACTGAACAAATGATTACATTTAAAAAAGAAGGTAGAACAGAAGCAGTGCTACTTAGACTTGAGATTCAGAGCAGGTCCGCCTGAGAAAGGGATTTTTAAGTAAGAGACATGATGATTGAGCAGGAGATAAATGGGTAGAGAGCAAGGAATAAAGCAAGCATTCAGCCACACAAGAGACTCATAAAGTTAACCCTGGAATGTCACAGTCCAGGTGAAAAAAAAAGAAGGAAATAATAGAGTTGTAGAGCAACAAAGAACTGCCTGTGTGTTTCTTATTCTTGATCCCAAAAGCATATGGCCACTCTGATATAGATTTTCTGCATACGACCTACTTGGAAACTCTGAACTAGAGAGTAGGTTTCTGATATTCTAACACTACAGCTTATTTCTTTTGCTAAATCATTCTTTCCTGGAACAGTGTTAAAATACATTGTCTTCAGACAAACGTCTTAGATTATAATTTACTACTGAAAAGAGAAAATTACAGATAAAATTGCAAATCTATTATATATTTTCATTTTCAATGTTGTCTTTCCAATGGAATCTTTCATAGCCATAGCAAAAAAACATTTGTATGATCACCATAAGGCTATATATTCAGATCCTTGGTAGTTTAGAAGTGGAAAATTGAATGCTGGGGATTGATGAGACTCTGCTAGGGGCCTTTGTTGATGATAAATTTTTCTTCAACATTCGCAATTACTTTAATTTCCAGAACTCAAATATTTAGTATAAAAAATAATCCATGCTAAACTGAAGTATGGCAGTTGTAATTTTTTCCCCCTAGAATTTGTCTGTCTGCCTCCTCCATCAACTGGCTGCTTCACTGTCATCCTAATTGTTTGTGCCAGCTGAAAATACCTTTTTCTCCACCTGTCAGGAATCCTACATTTCTACATTTACAGATTTATTCTTCAGGAATCTTCAGTTAGAATGTAAAATGCCTCGCAAGTGAAGGAGAGTAATATATCAAGGTACTATAAATTGTTAAACCTTGATGTGAATTTTGCTCAGAGTATACATTAAATTATTTAGTAATCAGTTATGTACAATAGGTTCAATAAACGGGATCATTTTGCTCTCTTCTTGATCTTACTCCCTAAATGTCTCTTAAATCTCCCTGAATCTTTTCATCCTCACTATTCAAGTGTTCTTTCATCTGCATAATATCCTTCTAATTAGACTTCTAGTCTGGGGTCCAGTGTTTGCAAAGTCTAGTGTGGTTAAGAATTATCTTGAGGTGCTTGTTAAAATGCTGAGGGTCTCAGATCCTAATTTCAGAAAGTCTGATTTATCCAGTATGGGGCTGAGGTCTGGGAAATTGCATTATAATTCTGATGCAGGTGGTTCATGGATCATACCCTGAGAAACACTTTCCTTGATTGCCTAATCTAAAATACCTCTTCCACGCTAGCACGGTGGTGTGCACCTGTAGTTTCAGATACTGGGGTGACTGATGTGGGAGGATAACTGAAGCCCAGCCTGGGCAACATAGGGAGAGACACCATGTCCTTAAAAAAAAAAAAAAGGAGTTAAACACCCTTTAACCTTGATTTTCTCCTACAAAGCACTCATTATGCCTTCCTTCTACCATTAGCAGAAGGAAGTATATAATATTATACATAATTTATTATGTATACCATAATATACATAATTTAATATATACTATAAACAAAATTCACATCAAGGTTTTAACAATAGAATGCAAGCTCCCTGAAGGCAAAGGCTTGTCTGCCATGTTCACCTCTGCATCTGTATCACCTAGTCTTAGGGCCTGGCCTACAATGGTACTTAATAAGTATTTTATGAATGAGCGGATGATTGAATAGATTGCTTAGGCATTGGTCCTAGTCTTCAGTACACTTTTCTCACTTTTTATTTAATTTTCCAAATGACATTTCTTATCTTATTCTCTTCCTTAAAAATTTCTGTGGTCTGGCTCACTTACAGGAGGAATGTAAACTCCTTCACACAAAAGACTTGCACAATCTCACACCAAACTTTCTTACAGACTCATTTAGAATTACTATCCCAGTAACCTCTCTTCTTTAGCAAACTCATTCCTCAAAAGTTACCAGGTTCTATTTCACACGTCCATGCTTCGGCTCATGCTGTTTTCTCGCCTGGAATGTCCTTCCTCCTTTTCTGCTCTCCCCAACCCGTTTGAATTCGTGTAATTCTAAATTTTAATAAATGCCACTTTCTCTGTGAGGTCTTTTTTAGTTCTTCCTGTTATTTGTTTGTTATTGGTGCTCCCATCTCACCCTTCTCATGCATTTTCAGGCATTTTCTATATTACTTTGTGTCTCTCATCTTTGTATCCCAGGAGTTTAGGACCGTGCCTCTTGCATAGTAAATATTTAATAAATGATCCTTAAAAAATTTATAAAAATGTACTTTTTTCTAGAATTGAGAATGTTACTAGGAAATGACTTGTTCTCTAATATCAAACCTCATTATTAATCTTGGCTTTGGTGATATTGGAAGGGGTAAGAGAGAGGGTCTCAGAGTGCCCTGAACTCCTTAGACAAATATGTTTCTTTTTCCTACTTGGTTCAATGCCTGAAATTTTCAGCAATAAATATCTTTTTTCTTTAATGGCATCAAATAGTTTTTTAAACAGTAAGTGTAATACTGGGAGTTTTTTTTTCTGTGATTTGGCTAGTTGGGGACTGAGAAAGATAAACTCTAAAGGGAGAAGGAAAAAATAATCGCTAAGGATTTATGAGGGCACTTAAATGGCAGATTCAGCCAGTCCATGTACTAAGGTGAAGGAATTAGGTCTCTCAAGAGTATGGGCAAAGTTCCAGTGTGACCTTTGTCACATAATGCCCAGTAAAATTCATATCATTAATTCATCCATCTATGTATTAATTTTCTATTTTTAATCTAATTGTTCACTAGACTAAGAGAGGGACCAACAAAAGAAGATAATAAATAAATCAGAACACAGGTATGCTCAGAAGTAGAGGATTTGTAACAGAGTTTTGATGGTGGACTATAAAGAGTTTGTGTAACAGAGTTTTACACCTAAGTTTTTAGTGAGACCTATGATATGGTAGATGTGAAATTTCAGAACAAGCTTTCAGATCACCGATGGCAGCATTAACAACAACAACAAAAAGAAATGCAGGAATTTGTTCCATGTTTCTTGGTTTCATCACTTATTTGTGAAATATCCTCCCAAAAATGTTTAGAGAGTGGAGAACAAATCATTTCATTCCAAAGTTGATTAATACAAATTTGATGTATTATCCACTCTCTGTACATTTTTTGGGGGGAGATTTCTTACGTTTCTTAGGAGAGAGGTTTTAAATTCCTCCTTTCTTGTTCAAATCTAGTGAAAAAGGCTTCCTTTAGACCCCTTAGAGATGTTAAAATGTGTTCCCTGTATTGCGGGAAAAAAACATATTGGGGCCTGGTTCATGCTTGAGGAAGGCAGGAGAATGTAAGTTACTGTGTACTTCCTGGATTTGCCAGGGCAAGGTGAGAGAGCTATCTGGGAGCTATTTAATCCTAACCCAAGAGGTCTTCTGCAGATAGTAATGCCACTCCTTATGAAAACATGTCTTCTAACATGAGAGTGAATAGAAACTTACATAAGCTGACTGGAGGGAGGTGAAAAAGTGGGGATGGATAAAAAACTGATATGATAGCAGTTTACAATATAATATAACCACATAGCCATTCCTGGTTTTGTTTGTTGAAGACCTCAGGCTGGGGTAGGGAACAAGATTTACCACTAAAGTAAAATGTAGGGCTTGAAGATTGCTCAAGAAAGAGCATGCTAGTTAATTACAAATTGAGTCTGTGTTTGTGAGTTACAGGAGACTATGAGTCTAAAAGCAACCCCAGTGTGTAGGTCAAGTGGAAATTTCCATCTCAGGGCAAGGAAAGTAGTGTTGAATAGAATTTAAAGTTGCTGCAAGAGACAAAATAAGTAAGTCAATAAGTAAAAAGAAAATTTAAAAAACAAACAAAAACAAAGTAAATGCATCATACTTTGATTCTGTCACAGGTTCTGCTTGTGTAACATCTACACTATAAGGACAGTTAGGTGCTCAGAAACCTGCCAGCAGGTGAAAAATTTTTGCAATCTACCCATCTGACAAAAGGGCTACTATTAAGAATCTACAAAGAATTTAAACAAATTTACAATAAAAAAAACACATCAAAAAGTGTGCAAAGGATGTGAACAGAAACTTCTCAAAAGAACAGATTTATGCAGCCAACAAACATGAAAAAATGCTCATCATCATGATCTTTAGAGAATGCAATTCAAAACCATATTGAGATACCATCTTATGCCAGTTAGAATGGTGATATTAAAAAAATCAGGAGACAACAGATGATGGAGAGTGTATGGAGAAAAAGAACACTTTTACACTGTCGGTGATAGTGTAAATTAGTTCACATGTTGTGGAAGACAGTGTGGTGATTCCTCAAGAATATAGAACTAGAAATACCATAATACCATTTGACCCAGCAATCCCATTACTACTGAGTATATACCCAAAGGATTACAAATCATTCTATTATAAAGACACATGGGCACGTATATTTACTGCAGCACTGTTCACAATAGCAAAGACTTGGAACCAACCCAAATGCCCATCAATGATAGAATGTGTAAAGAAAATGTGGCACATATATACCATGGAATACTATGCAGCCATAAAAAATGATGAGTTCACATCCTTTGCAGAGACATGATGAAAGCTGGAAACCATCATTCTCAGCAAACTGACACAAGAACAGAAAACCAAACACTGCATGTTCTCATTCATAAGTGGGTGTTGAACAATGAGAACACATGGATACAGGGAAGGGAACATCACACACCAGGGCCTGTTAGGATGTGGGGGGCTAGGGGAGGGACTAACAGGGGATGGGAGTTGGTAGAGGGATAGCATTAGAAGAAATAGATGTAGATGACTAGAGGATGGACGCAGCAAACCACCATGGCACGTGTATACCTACGTAACAAACCTGCACATTCTGCACATGTACTCCAGAACTTAAAGTATAATAAAAATAAATAAATAAATAAATAATAAAACTAAATTTTTAAAAAGGAAATAAAATGGAGGAAAATACCCAGAAATAAAAACGCAAAATAAAATAAGAAGAAAAATAAGAGAATAGGGCATTTCAAGAGAAGAGTAACAAAAGTTCCAGAAAGAAAAAAAATTAAAATAGAGAGAATGATAAAAGAAATAGTTCAAGAAAATTTCCTAGTACTGAAAATATGAAAATTTAGATTGAGAAGGTTCACTGATTGCTAAATACTAAAAAAAAACACAAAGTATACAGACAGTTAGTTCATCAGGAACCCCCAGACATGTTGGATAAAGAGAAAATATTAAAAGCTTTCCCCTAAAAATACATAAGAATTTTTCCTTCTCAAGAAGCCTTAAGAGTATATATGCCAACAAAATAGAGGAGAAAGCCAAAATGGGAGAATAACTATAAAAGAGGCAAAAAGAATTCCCAGTGTAGTAATGAACAGAATACACAGCAGTTATCCTCAATACATGGCCCACTTTTGTCCCACTTTAGCAACAAATCTTGATTTTAATAGTTCTATGACACATCTTCAAAACTATCTGGAGGATATTTTTCATTGCATTCTACAAAGATTCTTAAAAACATGACAAATTTTATTCTATTCAATGGGAACTTCACTGTTGTGCATAGAGTTAAACATAATTGTGCAAACATAATTCATTCTTAGCCAAAAAGCTTTTCCCTTTGTGCTCCTTTTTTTCTTCAAATTTCCTTTCTATTTTGAGAACTGTACAGACTATATCTAAGGTAATCAATTTGGCCATGATATTTTCTGCTTCATTAGGGCAATGATTTATTTCCATGTTTCTCTGTTGGGTGCTAAATCTTTTATATTGGTAACCCCAGATTATAACAAATCTCCTACTAAATTCAAAAAATTAAATAGCCTAAAAACTTTTTATATTTATCATCCACCTCTCACTTCTTACAATATCACTGACAAGATTTTGTATCTGCCTTTCTCTATGATCTACCTTATTTTAACCCATGGTATGGCCGAGATATTATTACTTTTTCTGAAAATTTCCTAAAGACTTCATAGTTTGAGACAGATAAGGTAGTGAAACCTGTAGATATTCATATTCTATAATACATTTTACTGTTAAATGTTAGAAGCAATATAAATTCATTTATTGGTTAGTATCTACATAAAGTTTTCAATTCAATAGTTAATGAGTACATAGCAATGTATCCTGAACTATTTTTTGTCATATATGTGTGTGTGTATATATAGATATAGATATAGATATAGATATATTACTGTACTGTACTTCAAGCTCTGGAGTAAATGTGCTCATTCTGGAGAATTGTTGCATAAGTACACATATGCTGTGGTAGTTTCCGGTCTCCATTCCCCTGTCACCTACATCAGGCATTTCTCCCGGTGTTATCCTCCTCAACGCCCCCCCACCCCCTGCTGACCCACCCTCCCTTCCCCTGGCCCTGCACCGCCTAATCTACCCCAGTGTGAGATGTTCCCCTCCATGTGCCCATGTGTTCTCATTGTTCATGACCCACCTATGAGTGAAAACATACAGTGTTTGGTTTTCTGTTCTTGTGTCAGTTTGCTGAGAATAATGGTTTCCAGATTCATCTATGTCCCTACAAATGACACAAAGTTGTTTTTTATGGCTGCATAGTACTCCATGGTGTATATATGCCACATTTTCTTTGTCCAATCTGTCATTGAGGGGCTTTTGGGTTGGTTCCAGGTCTTTGCTATTGTAAACAGCACCACATACATGTGCATGTGTCTTTATAATAGAACAATCTATAATCCATTGGGTATATACCCAGTAATGGGATTGCTAGGTCAAATGGAATTTCTATTTCTAGATCCTTGAGGAATCACCACCCTGTCTTCCACAATGGTTGAACTAATTTGCACTCCCACCAACAGTGTAAAAGTGTTCCTTTTTCTCCACATCCTCTCCAGCATCTGTTGTCTCCAGATTTCGTAATGATCGCCATTTTAACTGGTGTGAGAAGGTATCTCCATGTGGTTTTGATTTGTATTTCTCTAATGACAAGTGATGATGAGCATTTTTTCATGTGTTTTTTGGCCACATAAATGTCTTCTTTTTAAAAGTTTCTGTTCGTATCTTTCTCCCACTTTTGAATAGGTTTTTTTTTTTTTCCTGTACATCTGCGTTAGCTCCTTGTAGATTCTGCAAATTAGCCCTTTGTCAGATGGGTAGTTTGCAAAAATTTTTCCCCATCCTGTTGGTTGCCAGTTCACTCTAATGATTGTTTCTTCTGCTGTGCAGAAACTCTTAAGTTTAATTAGATCCTATTTGTCTATTTTGGCTTTTGTTGCCATTGCTTTAATGTTTTAGTCATGAAGTCCTTGCCTATGCCTATGTCCTGAATGATGTTGCCTAGGTTTACTTCTAGGGTTTTTATGGTGTTAGTTCTTATGTTTAAATCTTTAATCCATCTGGAGTTAATTTTTTATAAAGTGTGAGGAACAGATCCAGCTTTACCTTTCTTCACATGGCTAGCCAGTTTTCCCAACACCATTTATTAAACAGGCAATCCTTTCCCCATTGCTGTTTTTGAAAGGTTTGTCAAAGATCATATGGTTGTAAATGTTTGGTGTTGTTTCTGAGTCCTCTGTTCTGTTCCTTTGGTCTATATCTCTGTTTTGGTACTAGTACCATGCTGTTTTGAGGACTGTAGCCTTCTAATATAGTTTGAAGTCAGGTAGCATGATGCCTCCCACTTTGTTCCTTTTGCTTAGGATCTTCTTGGCTATACGGGTTCTCTTTTGGTTCCATGTGAAGTTTAAAGTAGTTTTTTCCAGCTCTGAAGAAGGTCAATGGCAACTTGATGAGGATAGCATTGGACAGTATGGCCATTTTCACAATATTGATTCTTTCTAACCGTAAGCATGGAATGTTTTTCCATCTGTTTGTGTCCTCTCTTATTTCATTGAGCAGTGGTTTGTAGTTCTCCTTGAGGAAGTCTTTTACATTGTTTATTAGTTGTATTCCTAGGTATTTTATTATTTTTGTAGCAATTGTGATTTGGAGTTTGCTCATGATTTGACTCTCTGTTTGTCTGTTGTTTGTGTATAGGAATGCTTGATTTCTTCACATTCATTTTGTATCCCGAGACTTTGCTGAAGTTGCTTATCAGCTTAATGAGGTTTTGGGTTGAGATGATGGGGTCTTCTAAATATACAATCATGTCATCTGCAAATAGAGTCAATCTGACTTCCTCTTTTCCTAATAGAATATGCTTTATTTCTTTTTCTTGCCTAATTGCTCTGGCTAGAACTTCAAACACTATATTGAACAGGAGTGGTGAGAGAGGGCATACCTTGTCTTGTGCCAGTTTTCAAAGGAAATGCTTCCAGTTTTTGCCCATTCAGTGTGATATTGGCTGTAGGTTTGTCATAAATAGCTTTTATTATTTTGAAATACGTTTCATCGATACCTAGTTTATTAGAAGTTTTTAGCATAAAGTGTTGTTGAATGTTGTCAAAGGCCTTCTCTGCATCTATTAAGATAATCATGTGGTTTTTGTCTTTGGTTCTGTTTATGTGATGGATCACATTTATAGAGTTGTATATGTTGAACCAGCCTTGCATCCCTGTAGGGATGAAACCTACTCTATAATGATGGATAAGCTTTTTGATGTGTTGTTGCGTTTGGTTTGCCAGTATTTTTTTGAAGATCTTTGCATCAGTGTTCATCATGGATGTTGGCACACTCCCAAGACTAAACCAGGAAGAAGTTGAAACCCTGAATAGACAAATAACAAGATCTGAAGTCGAAGCAGCTATTAGTAGACTACCAACCAAAAACAGTCGAGATCCAGATAGGTTTACAGCCAAATTCTACCAGACATACAAAGAAATGCTGGTACCATTCCTTTTGAAACTATTCCAAACAATACAAAAAGAGGGAGTCCTCCCTAACTCATTTTATGAGACCAACATCATCCTGATACCAAACCCTTTCTGGCAGTATTTAAAAACTATTATAGATTCAAAGCTATGTAAACCCATTTCAGACCTCAGTGAATTCCTTTTGGAGATGAAATACATAAACATGAAATAGAATGTAAGATATTGCATCTAAATGTGTGGTACAGACTATGAACGACTTAAGTAGCAAGAGACTAATAACTGTTTCTACAAAAGAGTGATGGCTTTGCCCCATTACAAAATGATATTGATTTTAGCTGGAAGTACAGTTCACATATGGGAAGTCAGCCAGCAGGTGAACTCATGCAGAGAACCATATGTCAAAACTAGCCGTCTGTGCAAGTAATGCAGAGTTTGTCCTTAGTGAAACCTCTGTCACAAGCAAACATTTTAAAGGCAATCCCAGCGTTCAAAAGTCATTTTAAGTCTTAGTAGATATGAACAAAAAGTTGACAAAAATAAATTTTGAGTGTCCCACAATATTGTTTTATCAATTTGCCATACAAAAAGTGATTGGACACTCCAAGTTTCCACAAAATAAACTAAGATAACAAATCTTCTTATATAACCTTACTTTTCTTTAAAGAGCATATAATCTGGTATGTAGAATGTAGAACGATCCTTAAGATAATAAGGAGGTATAATTTTACTTCAGGGGCTTTTGCTGAATGTCAGCTTATGCATAGAGTTTAAAAATTATAAAGAAGACAAATAATTTATGCTCTCTATGTGATGAAAAATTCATTGTTAGGGATTCGGAACTTTAAAAATGTACCTGAAAGATGTTTAATATCCCTAACAACCATTAAGACTTTTGTCTTCCCTCAAGGGAAATACTGTAGATTTTCATTCATATTAAAGTTAAATGTAGACATTTAGCCGACACTACACAAAGTTAACTTTGGCTTCAGCACTCCATCAAGTTATGTGGTTGCTGTGTTTTCAAGATTCTCCAAAGTGGATTTCAGAATACAGTTAATTCAAACTCATGCATTTCATCATGAGTAGGTTATATTAGATTCCATGGGCTATGGTTGGTCTGGCAAATGTTTCTTCTGAACTTCTCTTGTTTGTTTCTCTCTGAACTAAAAAATATATATATAGGAGAAAAATGTCCAGTATAAGCAAATACCTTATAAAAAGATGTGTAGATGTAGCAAGTAACAATTTTCCTTCTATTTGTTTACAGAGATTTTTTGAAATGTTTCTTAAAGTGGAAGAAAAATGTCATTTTTTAATTTACCAGTTATGTAAAACCCAAATAAAAACCCTAAGATTCTTGCAGTTTCGAAATTAAATTTTCAGCCTAGCCTACCAAGTCAATGGTATTTAAGTGGATTAAATATCATTCACTCAGTGAATGTGGACCAGTTGGCATACATTCAGGGGCTTTCTTGGAAGCAGTATAATAAATTGCTTGGAAATGACTTTATAAAGTGTTTAAGACAATAACACCATGTCTTCACTTTTTACTTAACATCATTAGTTTCCATATGTTTACAATAACCCTCCTTTTAAAAATTCCCAATGATATATTTAAATTATTTGGAAGAACGTGAAGATATAGGGTGTATAATGTAAGGAGACATTGGAAAACAATTACTAAAACATAAGAAAGTTAATTCCCTTTTGAATTTATTTAGATTGTAGTTAAGCCATATTCCAATATATTTATGGGAACAGAATACAGAGAAACTGAGAAAGGGGGTAACTTGAATAAAAATAAATTGCTTGGGTGCCCTGCATGATCTTTCTTGATCTGCACAATCAATATAACTGCATCATCCAACTCAAGAGTGTTTCCCACTGTGCAGAGCTTGTGTGAGGCACTCTCAAAGCATATGGTCAAGAGGTATGATGTCCAGAGTGAAGCAGTGACCCAGATAGCTACTGGCTTCTGAGAACTCAAAACAAATCCATACCAGACTCTGGGCTTATGGAAATAGTTTTAAAAAGACTTGGAGAAAAGTCACAAGCTGTTCACTGAAAGAGCCCTCAGCACAGTTTGATTTCTACCAGTATTTATGAAAAGTAACAAATGAGAGTCTCAAATGCAGAAGTGTCTGAATACTTGTTGCTAAGTTAAGAAAAAAAGTCTCTTACTCAATAAAATAGTAGAAAAGGACATTTGGAATAATTCCCTCACACAGCAGGTGATGTTTGACTTCTCTGCTTTCTATGCCAATGAAATTATCTAAGAAGATAAACTTCATTTTGAATATGCAACTGATAATTACCAATATGTAAAAAAATATTTAAGGTATGATTGATTATAGTTACATAGAAAAGTTTGCCTTTTAGAAAGGGATCTCAAAAGTATGCATTTTTATTATTATAATTAGATAAATATTGTTCATGGCTAAAACAAGTCTTATATTTATTATGATAATCCTTTTTGAACTCTTCCCCCCCAGAGTTAACTATTTTACCATATTTCATAATTTTTGTTGAACATTTAAATCATATTATATTTCCCAATGAGTTCATGAAATATCAGTCCCTGCAATTTCACACATGGTCTAATATGTCATATAGTATATTGCTTATTTCTAAAAAAAAAAAAAAAAAAATCTTGGAGCCTTCCAATTTGCTGCTCACTCTGAACCATTTTAATCTATAGAGCCTTTGCTTGGGGCATCTAACTTTGAAGAGAAACTTTTAATTTACTTATTGCATTTTTGCTGGAGAGTATCCTGTAGTAATGTTCTAAAAGAATGTAGATAGGTAGCACCTTTTCAGGGACTTTGAAAATTTGAAAACATCACAATTCTACCTACATCTTTGGCTAATGATGAAGGTCTGCATAAAAATTTAGATAGGCAATTATTTTTCTTTAAATATTGTAGAAATTTCTCCTTTGTTTACTTAATTCAGGAGTTGCTTTGAGAAGTCTTATGCAATTTTTGTATCCCATTCTTGTATTTCTTGTAGATGACCTATTTATTTACTCTGGAAATTTTTAGAATGGTTTATTTATTGTTAGTGTTCTGAAATTTCACAGTGTGATCCAGTATGAAACTTTTGCATTCAGTAGGTTGTGTTCTGAAAATGTCGTGGCTTTTTCATGTTCTCATAGTTTGGGAGGGGGGAGGGAGTAGTGTTAAGTGGCTTTTTCATTCCTGTAGTTCAGTGAGTGGGAGAGAGTGTTATAAGCCCTTTTACTCCCATCGCCAGTAGCTCAGTGATCAGTGGTGTTACAGCTCTTTTTGCTCCCACAGTTTGGAGAGTTCCATGTTCTTGTCCTGTAACCAAAAGCAATGAGGTTCATGGACACCAGAGAGTGAGCAAGGCAGAGTAGAATTTTATTGAGCAATAGAAAACTCTCAGCACAGAAAGGTAATCCAAAAGCAGGTTGACATCTATGAGTCTGAGTCTGGGGTATTTATGGGCTTAGAATGGCAGAATGCATGCTGATTGGTCCATGGGTGGTCTTGGCAAAAGCACCATTTGATTGGTAAAAGGCATCATTCAGAAGAAATCAAGAGCAAGTGAGTAAGGCAGGGATGGAAGATCTTACTCTGGTCATGGACTCTATCCACAACTGCCAGTTTGGTGTTCAGGTTTAGGCTATCCTTGGCTTAAAGGTCAAGTTTCACCAGCAACCCATTCCTGTTTTCCTAGGAATTTGTCTGTTTCCTGTCAGTATCAATCTCCCATTTAAAGAGGTACATCTAACTGCCATTAGGATAGGGACAGTGACTGTTCTAACTGCTTTATGCTGACAGGGGGCAATGTTTTTGGGAAAGTGGCAGTCAGATCTCTGTCAGAGGCCTATCTAAGGGTCTCTGGTATAAGGGAGTCTTCATCCCAGGCACCATTTGCATGACCTTTTGGGATTTGATGGGCTCTAGGTGAGAAGAAACAAATTTTACAAGGAGTTTAAGTATGCATAGACCAAATATGAGTTAGTGAAGGTATCTACCCATGCCAGGAGGTACTGAATGTCTCTTATCTTTGTTTCCATAGTTTGATGAGTGAGAGGGAGTGGCATCCAGTGGCTTTTTCACTCCTGTAGTTTGGAAGAGAATGTTACAAGCCCTCGTACTCCCACCACCTGCAGCTTGGTGAGCAGGAGTGATACAGCTCTTTTTGCTCCCACAGTTCAGAGAGTTCTGGGTTCTTGTCCTGTGACCAAGAAGAATGATATTTGCAGACACTGGAGAGTGAGAAAGGCAGAGTAGAATTTTACTGACTGACAGAAAGCTCTCAGCATGGAGAGGGGACCTGAAAGTGAGTTGCCATCTGTGAGGCCAAGTCTGGGGTTTTTCTGGGCTTAAAATGAGAGAATGCATGCTGATTGGTCCATTGGTGGTCTTGGCAAAAACACCATTCAAATAGTTAAAAGGCGTTATTCAGAAGGAACCAGTAGAAAAGGATTGGGTAAGGTGGGGATGGAAGTTATCACTCCAGTCATGGATCATATCCAGAACTGCCATTTCAGTTTTCAGGCGTTAGACTGTCCTTGGCTTGAGGAGTTGGGTTTCACTGGGTACCTGTCTCTATTGCCTAGGAATTTGTCTGCCTCCTGTCACTGTCAGAGAGTCATGTCTATCTTGATTGGAGAAATGGTCTTTATTTCTTCCTTACAAGTGTTTTCTGTTCTTTCTTTCTGACTCTGGGTTGAATCTCCAGGATTGTTCCTTAAATTATATTATTCTTTCTCTCCTATTCTATATATAAAAACATTAAATAGTAAATTGTTAGCTTTTCCACCCTCTATTGCCCATTTTATTAAAATGTCTATCTTCTTTTTAAAAATTTTCCAGAAAATATTATTATGTGAATACAACTTCTTTTAGTATGATTTTGCTTTTTATTTTAAAGATACAATAACCTGTCTTATCTCTCCTAGGATATTATGTATAATATGACATAGCATATAATATAATGTCATTATATAATATATAACATATGTTTTTCTTAACATTACTTTTTTAACCTACGTTGTCTCTATTTTGAGTTTTTAAAAATTGTTTAACTGTTATGCTTTATTTTTTATGCTTAAATATTTGGTGATTATATTTAAGAGTAAGACACTAAAAACTTGATTAGATAGAATTAGTTTGTAGATTAGTAATTCCACTATGATGTCATGAACTTGATTTTTTTCACCTGTCAGTATCTATAGAATTCTTTTCTGAAGTGATTCAGTTTTCCAGAAGAGTCTCTCAGTTTCCTGCCTAACAAACAAATGTCTGGCAACTGGTTCTCTGAGCCAGTTCAGGCAAGGGTGATACTAACTTGTACTTACTGAGACTATTTTCTCCCTCTTCTGCCCTGCACCTAACACAATGCTCTATCCTGGGCCCTCTGTTTCAGTTTCTTCATTGAACGTACTCCTCCTCTATTTCAGTGTTCAAGGACTGGGCAGAATAGTCACCTGAATTAATAAGTGGCCAGTGGTTGAGAATATGGGGATTGTGTAACTATCTAAATGTTTGAACCAGACTTTCAAATAATTTGCCTGTTCTACCCTTTCATCTTCTCTCTGCCTTTACATATAACTTGTGCATCCAATTCTTAAGTCTTTCTAGGGATTGGCCAGGAAAATTGAACTGCCCCTTTTGTTTTGCTTTAGTTTGAATCTCATCTCGGCTTAGTTAGCCGAGATGAGATTCAAACTAGTTGTTTAGTTTTCCTTTATTGGCCCTTTAAATCTTTTTGACTTCTAAATATAAGTTTATTTTTCTTTGAGAATAAGTTAAAATTGATGGTTCCTAGATAAATATAATTGTTCTTTGATGTGACAAAGAAGAAAATTGATAATTAACAGAAAGCATACACATTTCCTCTTCAGAAACATTTTGATCCTGATATCATGCTGTAAATTAAATTGACTTAAAGTTCAACTTATTATTCTGTTACTTCTTGTAGTTATAATAGAGGTCAAAAGTACTTCATTTTACTTAGCTTAATAATTTTAGTAGTACCAGAAGAGATTCTGACTACCAAAACATTATTTGTTCCTGGAAATAGCCTACATGTTTCTACTGTTAAAAATTCTGCTGAGCCTCAGTTGCCTTTCTCTATCATATTTTAAGTCTGGGTTTATTTTCTGTTTTCAAGAAGACTATAATTTTCATTTGTTACATGATTGTGTAAGTAAAAGAATATGATACTCCTAGAAGGTTGGTGTTGCCATTTAAAACTTTAAAATGAATAATTTTGCTGAGAGTTGTTTTAATTTTTCTACATGTGTTAATATGTTATGCTTGTCTATTAGGGTCTTGATTTACATTTTAAGTGTAATGTAGAGAGAATTGACTTTTGCATATATTTCAAAATATTTTATAGATACATAGTAAGCATATATTATTATGGGGTACATGATATATTTTAATACAGGCATACAATGTGTAATAATCACACCGGGGAAATGGGTACCATCACCTCAAGCACTCATCCTTCCTTGGTGTTACAGCGTTCCAGATGTATTCTCTCAGTTATTTTGAAACATATGAATTATTACTGTATGTAGTTACCTTGTTGCACCATAAAATAGTAGCTATTATTCACTGTATTTAACTATATATTTGTACCCACTAACCATCCTCATTTCTCCCCTTCTTCCCACTATCCTTCACAACTGCTCATAACCATCCTTCTACTCCCTAGTTTCATGAAATCAATTGTTTTAATTTTTTGGTCCTACAAATGAGTGAAAATATGTGAAGTTTGTGTCTGGCTTATTTCACTTAACATAATGGCCTCCAGTTCCGTCCATGTAGTTGCAAATAACAGGATCTCATTCTTCTTTTTGTGTGGCTAAATATTGCTGTATTATATATATGTAACACATTTTCTTTATCCATTTTTTTGTTGATGGACACTTAGGTTGATTCCAAATCTTGGCTATTCTGAGTGGTGCTGCAATAAACATAGGAGTACAGATAACTCTTTGAAATACTCATTTTTCATCTTTTGAGTATATACTAGAATGAGATTGCTGTATCATATGGGAGTTCTATTTTTAATTTTTTTACATTTCCACCAACAGTGTATGAGGGTTCCCTTTTCTCTACTTTCAACAAAACATTCATTATGGCCTGTCTTTTGGATAAAAGCCATTTTAACTAGTGTGAGATGATATCTATTGTAGTTTTTATTTACATTTCTCTGATAATCAGCGATGTTGAGCATCCTTTTATAAAAAAAATTTTTACTTATTTATTTATTTTTATTTTACTTTAAGTTCTGGGATTGCATATGCTGAATGTGCAGGTTTGTTATATAGGTATACAGGTGCCATGGTGATTTGCTGCATCTATCAACCTGTCATCTAAGTTTTAAGCCCTGCATACATTAGGTATGTGTCCTAATGCTCTCCCTCCCATTTCACTCCACCCTGACAGGCTCCAGTGTGTCCCTCCCTGTGTCCATGTGTTCTCATTGTTCAACTCCCGCTTATGAGTGAGAACATGCAATGTTTGATTTTCTGTTCCTGTGATAGTTTTCTGAGGATGATGGTTTCCAGCATCATCCATGTCCTTGCAGAGGACATGAACCCATTCTTTTTTATGGCTGCATAGTATTCCATGGTGTATATGTGCCATGTTTTCTTTATCCAGTCTATCATTACATGTCTTCTTTTGAGAAATATCTATTCAGATCAATTTTTAAATTGGATTATTAGGTTTTTTTTCTATAGTTATTTAAGTTCCTTATATATTCTTGTTATTATAATGTTCCTTGTCACATGGATATTTGGAAAATATTTTCCACTATTCCTTGGAATGTCTCTTCATCTTGATTGTTTCCTTCGCTGTGCAGAAGCTTTTTAACCTGTGTAATCCCATTTGTCCATTATTGTGTTTGCTGCTTGTGCTTGTGAGGTATTACTCAAGAAATCTTTGCTAGTCCATTGTCTTAGAGAGTTTCCCCAATGTTTTCTTTTCTATTATTATATTTTAAATATAATATAATTTAATCTCTGACTGCAATGACTTACAAATAAAGAAAAAGTATTGGCCAGGTGTGGTGGCTCACGCCTGTAATCCCAGTACTTTAGAAGGCCAAGGCAAGTGAATCACCTGAGGTCCGCCTGATCAGCCTGGACAAAATGGCAAAATTTTATCTCTACTAAAAATAGAAAAATTAGCTGAACATGGTGGTTCATGCCTGTAATCCCAGCTACTCAGGAAGCTGAAGCAAGAGAATTGCTCGAACCTGGGAGGCAGAGGTTGCAGCGAACCAAGATATGCCACTGCACTCCAACTTGGGTGACAGAGTGAGACTCTGTCTCAAAAAAGAAAAGAAAAGAAAAAGTATCAAGAAAATTAACATGGTGCTTCTGGCAAAGTTGATAAGAATATGATATATTTTCCCTTAAAGATTTTTTCATGTAAAATATGATATTTATCCTATAATTGGAGTGCTTGTCACTCAAAGTTCTCTTTTAGTAATTTTATAGCTTGAGGTTATAGATTTAAGTCTTTATTGTGATTTGATTTTTATATATGGCAAGAAACAGGGGTCCAGTTTTATTCTTCTGCATATGGATAGCCAGGTTTCTCAGTACCACTTGTTGAAGAGACTGCTTTTTCCACAATATATGTTCTAGGCACGTTTGTCAAAAATGAATTCACATTAGATGTATGGATTTATTTGGGTTCTCTATTCTGTTGCATGGGTCTATGTTTCTATTTTTATGACAGTTTCATGCTGTTTTGATTACTATAGCTTTGTAGCATAATCTGAAGTCAAGTAATGTGATTCTTTCAGTTTTTTTCTTTTTGCTCAGGATGGCTTTGGCTATTCTGGGTCTCTTATGGTTCTATGTACATTTTAGAATTATTTATCCTGTTTTTGTTTAGAAGGTCATTTGTAGTTTAATAACAGTTGCATTGAATCTGCAGATTGCTTTAGGTAGCATGGACATGTTAACAATACTGATTCTTCCAATCCATGAATATCAAATATCTCTGTGTGTGTGTCTTTTTCATTTTCTTGCATCAATGTTTGACAGTTTTTATTATAGAGACCTTTCTATTATTTGGTTAATTCCTAAATATTTTATTTTATTCATAGCTATTATAAATGGGATTATTTCTTGATTGTTTTTCAGATTGTTTGCTATAGGCATACTGAAATGCTACTGATTTTTGTATGTTGATTTGGTATTCTGCAACTTTGCAGAATTTGTTTATCATTTCGAATCATTTTATGTTGGAGTATTTAGGTTGTTGCAAATATAAGACTATACCATCTGCAAATGATGATAAGTATGATTTCTTCCTTTCCAATTTGAATACACTTTATAACTTTCTCTTATTTCATTTCTCTAGCTAGGATTAGAGCATTAACAGTGGTGAAAGTGGCTATCTCATCATCTTCTAGATCTTAGAAGAAATGCTTTCATTTTCCTCCCGTTTGGTATGATGTTAGCTGTGGGTCTGTCATAACGGCTTTTTTTTTTTTTTTTCGGGAGGCTGAGGCAGGAGAATCACTTGAACCTGAGAGGTGGAGGTGGCAGTGAGCCGACATCGCGCCACTGCACTCCAGCCTGGGTGACAGAGTGAGACTCAGTCTCAAAAAGAAAGAAAGAAAAAAGAAAGAAAGAAAGAAAGGAAGGAAGGAAGGAAGGAAGGAAGGAAGGAAGGAAGGAAGGAAGAAAGGAAGAAAGGAAGGAAGGAAGGAGAAAGAAAGAATGAAGAGACAGAGAGAAGGAGGGGAGATTTGCTCTGGACTATATTGTCCAGTCTAATTGTATCACAGCTTTATAAATCTCTATATCCAAATTTAAACACATACATACATACATACATACATAAATGATGCTGGATTGTATAGTGGGGGAAGGTATTTCTAGTAAGTTCAGAAATTACGCAAGAAAAAATATATTGCAATTTTTTTTATGAAAGCACTTCTGCATGACAAAATATTTGTAACTTGTGTCAAACAAAATACTAACCTCCTTAATATACAAAGAATTCCTAGATTATAAGACAATAATGGATAAACAGATATTTCACAGAAAAGGAACTTTGAATAGCTCCTTAATATATGAAAAGATGCTTGACACCACTCTTCATAATTGCAAACTACAGACAATAAAATGCCATTTCCTACTTATCAATTGACAAAATATTTAAATTAGGCAATATATTGGCAAGACTGTAGGAAAAACAATAGTTGTACACTGCTTGTAGGAGTATGAATTAGTATATTCCCTGTGAAAGGGGATATATGATTTAGAAATTAGAAGTACTCTTTAGAATTTAGAAATATCTATTGAATTTTCAAATTGCACATTGCCCTGCAATTCTCTTTTTTTTTTTTCTTTTGAGACAGAGTCTCACTCTGTTGCCCAGGCTGGAACACAGTGGTGCAACCTTGACGGCCTCCCAAAGTGCTGGGATTACAAGCATGAGCCACCATGCCTGGCCTGTACTGCAATTCTTTTTTCTTTTTTTTTTTTTTAATTTTAAATTTTTATTTTTTATTGCATTTTAGGTTTTGGAGTACATGTGAAGAACATGCAAGATTGTTGCATAGGTACACACATGGCAGTGTGATTTGCTGCCTTGCTCCCCATCACCTATATCTGGCATTTCTCCCCATGCTGTATCTCCCAACTCTCCACCCCCTGCCATCCCTCTCCTATTTCCCCCCAACAGATCCCAGTGTGTGATGCTCCCCTTCCTGTGTCCATGTGTTCTCATTGTTCAACACCCACCTATGAGTGAGAACATGCAGTGTTTGATTTTCTGTTCTTGTGTCAGTTTGCTGAGAATGATGGCTTCCAAGTTCATCCATGTCTCTACAAAGGATATGAACTCATCATTTTTGATGGCTGCATAATATTCCATGGTGTATATGTGCCACATTTTCCCTCTCCAGTCTATCATCGATGGGCATTTTGGCTGGTTCCAGGTCTTTGCTATTGTAAACAGTGCTGCAATGAACATGTGTGTGCATGTGTCCTTATAGTAGAACGATTTATAATCCTTTGGATATATACCCATAACTGCTTTTATTGTATCAAGGTATGTTTCTTCTGTACCCAGTTTTTGATAATTTTTATCATGAAGTGATATTGAATTTTATAAAATGCTTTGCAGCACCAATTAAAATGGTTATATGATTTTTATTCTTTATTCTATTGGTGTGATGTATCACATCAGTTGATTTGTGTATGTTGAGCCATCTTTTTATCACTTGTATGAATCCCACTTGTTCGTGGAACAAACTTTTTAATGTGTTGCTGAATTTGATTTGCTAGTAATTTGTTAATGATTTTTACATAAATTTTCATCAAAGATAATGACCTGTAGCTCTTTTTCTTTGTTTTGTTTTGTTTTGATGTGGCTTTGTCTGGTTCTGGTATCAAGGTATTACTGGCTTCGTAGGATTAGTTTATAAGTATTCCATTCTTTATTTTTCAGAATAGTTTAGCAGCATTAGTGTCAGTTCTTTCCATAGAATTCAGCAGTGAAATCATTGGGTTCCATGGTTTTCTTTGCTGGGGACGTTTTATTGTGGGCTTTGATATCCTTACTTGTTATTGGTCTATTCAGGTTTTGGGTTTCTTCATGGTTCAATCTTTGGCAAATTGTATGTGTCTAGGAATTTATCTATTTCTTCTAGGTTTTCTAATTTAATGGCATGTATTTGCTCATAGCAGTTTCTAATGATTCTTTGAATTTCTTTGGTATCATATATAAATTCTCTTTTTTCATCTCATTATATTTATTTGGGTCATCTCCCTTTTTTGATTAGTCAGGTTAAAGTTTTTTCAATTTTGTTTATTGTTTGAAAAAGTATATTTTTGTTTCATTGAACTTTTGTATTGTTCTTCTGGTTTCAATTTCATTTATTTCTGCTCTGATCTTTATCTTTTTTCTTTTAATAATTTTGGATTTGGTTTGTTCTTGCTCTTCTAGTTTTTTCAGATGCAGTATTAACTTGTTTATTTAAATGTTTTTCTACTTTTTGATGTAGTCATTTGTTGCTATAAACTTTCCTCTTAGTACTGCTTTTACTGTACCCTAACGGCTTTGGTATGCTGCGTTTCAATTTTAATTTGCTTCAATAAATTTTTTAACTTCCTTCTTAATTTCTTTATTGACCCACTGCTCATTCAGGAGCATACTATTTAAATTCCATGCGTTTGTAGAATTTCCAAAGTTTTTCTTGTTATTGATTTATAGTTTTATGCCACTGTGGTCAGAGAAGATACTTGATATGATATGATTTCAAATTAAAAATAATTTAAGATATATTTTGTGCCCCAATGTATGGTTTGTCCTTCAGAATGCTGTGTGCTGAGGAGAAGACTGTGTACTTTCCGGCCATTGGATAAAATGTTCTATAACTATCCATTAGGTCCATTTTGTCTGTAGTGAAAATTGGGTCTGAGGTTTCGTCGTTGGTTTTCTGTCTAGATGTGTCTAATGCTGTAAGTGGGGCATTGAAGACTCCGGCTTCTATTGTATCAATGTCTATCTCTTTTTATATTATATTATATTATAATTATAATATATATATTTTAAATATAGAGATATACTTATATATGTCTCTAATAATATTTACTTTATATATCTGGGTGCTCATGTTTGATGCATAAATATTTACAATTGTTATATCCTCTTGCTGAATTGATTTTTGTATCATTATATAGTGACCTTCTTTGTCTCTTTTTATAGTTTTTGTCTTGAAATAATTTTATCTGATATAAGTATAGCTACTCCTGCTCTCTTTTGGTTTCCATTTGCTTAGAATATCTTTTACCATACCTTTATTTCCATTCTGTGTGTGTCTTTATAGGTGAAGTGTGTTTCTTACAGGCAACAGATTATTGGGTTTCCTTTTTTATTTTAAACCATTCAGTTATTTTATATCTTTTGATTGAAAGTTTAGTTCATTTACATTCAGTGTTACTACTGATAAGTAAGGGGACTTATTTCTGCCATTTTTTTTCTTATTGTTGGTAGTCTTTGTTCCTTTACTCCTTTCTGTAAAAATAATTTTCTCTGGTTGTACATGTTTTAATTTCTTGCTTTATATTTTTTTGTGTGTTTTCCATCTTTTCAAATTGTGTTTCAGAGATAGGAATTTCTACTTATTTTACTGACAGTAAATTTTGCCTTTAATTTATACACTGTTGGGGAGATTTTTGAGTGAATAAGCAGAGGAATATTTTTACTCTGTTTACTCTGTCCTCTCTTTGGTTAAAATATCAGAAACAAAAAAATGCATATTTATTATCTGCTTTTTTTCTATTATGCATGCACAAGGACTCCTATAAGATTGCCCTTAATTTTTTCTTATGGATGTATGGAAGTTCAGAGCCCAATTTGCAGTTCTCCTCTAATTGTGTATATAGATGTACAAATCTCTTAATCCAAATCTTTAGTTTTAACATGTTTTACTATTATTTTCCCTTTGTTGACATCACATACATATATTTACACACACATACATATATAAGTATGTATACACACATATATTTATTTTATTTTGAATTATATCCATTTCTGTAACTGAACTGCAACTGTTTTCTAGCTAAGTAGATAATAAATAATAATAAAAGAAAGAGACATAAAGAAGAAAAATGCAAAAACAAGGAAGAGAGCATGAGAAAAAAATAAAGAATTCAACATGAAAGAGAAAACTTCAGCATTCTTGCTTGTAAATTGGGATACTAAAGTTTCTTTTTATAGTTTATTTAAGTTGACATATATTAAAAGATACAAAAATCTCACATATTGTATGCCTTTAATAATTTGTATCCTAATCTTTCCCACCTCAGACACACATCTTTGTTCTTCACTTAATATCTTTACATTCCAGTACCAATTAAGAGCAATTGGCATCATTAATAATAATAATGGTGATGGCTGCTTTTACCTTTATAGAGCTCTACCATGTGCCAGAAACTATACTTAGTTTCAAATAAATTATTTATAATACCAAAATATGATAAAGAAAAACACTTAGCAGAATAATCAGCACATAAACATGCTCAAAATGTTTTTCTTACCAATATTTACTAATTTTCTCTTATAATTTCATTTCTTTTTTCCTGGACTTTTTTTCTTTTTATTTATGTCTGACAGTATTCTAAGCAGGCACCAGACTCAAGAAATTTCTGGCAATGTTGCTGTTTTCTTCATATATTTACATTCTGTGGGGGCTTTTGCTTGACTCTTCTGCTTCTCACTAAATTTCATTGGCACTGGATGGCCTAACTAGATTCCTGGTCTCATGCTGACCATGGCTTCCAGGGAAGACAATTCATATTTTCTAGTTACACAGCAAGTTAGCTAGAAATCCATGCATTTTAATCAGAGGTTTTAGCTTACTATTGACAACACTACATATTTTTTTTCTTATTTGCCTTTCAGAGACTGTATATGTTTATTTTTTCCTCAGCCAGTGCACTTTTGATCATTCAATTTAAAAAATTGCTTGTTACATGATTTTATTATATACACTTCAGATACTTTTTGTAGGCATTTATTTCAATCCTTTATTTAGTGCCTTTGTTAAAATCTTTCAGTGTAACAAATTCTCTGTCCGTCTAATGTTGACTGTTCAGTGTCTTCTACTATCAGAATTATTTTTCCAGTCATGCTAAGATGCATATTAACAAGGTTTTGTCTTTTCAAACACAGTCAATCAAGAACCCAAAATGGACAATAATTGCTCATTTTTTCATCTCTAAAATTAGAACTTACAACCAATTCTTTTAAACTTATGAATATTTATTATACTTTTCTTAATATTATATTCTGAAAAGCTTACATTTTTGTTGATAATAATCATACTATAGTTTCTAAATTCTGAATACCAAAAGACTGTGTACAACATGAGCTAATAATTACAGTGAATGATATAGAAATCGATGATAGGCCCCACGAGTTTAGTTTACTTTGATAGGTCTGTGTAATTTCATACTGACTGGTTCATGAGAAAATTAATGAAACTGACAATCTGAATGACAAGGAAGCTGGTAACTAGATTCTAAATGTTCATCTCTGCATGTCGATGTCAATTGAGAAAACTATTAACATCAGAGAAAACTAAAGAAAAACTTAAACACATGGCTATGAAAGAAAAGGAGAGCTTAATGGAGTCAGAATAGACAGGCATAGTTAAGAGACTATGGTAGAATATTCATCTGAAGTAACAAAAATATTTATGGATTTTTTTAGAAAGTGAAAAAAGTATTAAAATTTGTTTGTGAGATTGTTTAACTGTTTTCACTGTACAATGGAGTTAATCTTCTATGATTTATCTCTGGACTTGAAATTGATGTAGCACTGGCTGTTATAATTTTCAAATAAAAAAAGTATACCTAATACATATACTTATTTAAGTATATACATAAATTTAATTTGAAAGCAATTGAACATCTATAATATTTTTAACATTATTAAAATCTGGCTATATTTTAATTTTACTAATTTATGATTTTGATTGTTTTCCTTCTTTCTTCTGGGAAGATCTACTTACTACAAATTCTATTTCTTGGCGTGATTTTAAATACAATGCTCTTCACACTTTTCTTTTTCCATATTTATATTATTGCTATTGTGATTACTATAATTTTTTTTTACTTTTCTTATATGGATTCTTCTTTTTTTATTTTTTTATTTTATTTTGGACTGTGGTGTACATGTTCACATCCTGCATCCTGCAGGATTGTTGCATAGGTACATACATGCCATGGTGGTGGTGGCTTGCTGTCTCTAGCCCCCTGCCCCCCTCCCCCATCACCTACATCAGGCATTTCTCCTGGTGTTATCCCTCTCCATCTTCCCAACCTTCCCCCACTTTCCCTCCCCTCCCCACCTCCACTCCCACACCTAGCACAGTGAGTGTTGTTCTCTTTCCTGTGCCCAGGTGTTCTCATTGTTCTTCACCAGCCTATGAGAGAAAACATGCAGTGTTTGGTTTTCTCTTGTGGTGTCAGTTTGCTGAGAATGATGGTTTCCATATTCATCCATGTCTCTACAAAGGACATGAACTAGTCGTTTTTTATGGCTGCCTAGTATTCCATGGTGTATATGTGCCAGATTTTCTTTGTCCAGTCTATCATTGATGGGCATTTGGGTCGGTTCCAGGTCTTTGCTGTCATAAACAGTGCCACGACAAACATACATGTGCATGTGTCTTTTTCCTACAATTTAATAAGATTTGTTTAGTTTGGATATATCATATACACTTTAGCAATTTTAAAAAGTACTGATTTTCCTTTCAAAATCAATGTCATGATCACTTTCAAAACGCATTTATTATCATTCACCTTTTAGTTATGCATTGACTGTTTTCTGGTGAATGAACTTATTTTTTATTTTATTTTCAAGGTTTAGATTCAGGAAGTACATATGTATGTTTGTTACCTGGCTGTATTTGGTGATGCTGAGGTTTGGGCTTCTAATTATCCCATTGTGCAAACAGTGAACATAGTACCTGACAGGTAGTTTTTCAATCCTTGCCCCCTGGGGACTCCTCAGTGTTTACTGTTTCCATCTTTGTATCTGTATGCACCCAATGTTTAGCTCCCACTGATAAGTGAGAAATATGTGGTATTTGGTTTTCTGTTTCTCTCTTAACTTGTTGAGGACAATGACTTTCAGTTGCATTTGTGTTGCTGCAAAGGACGATTTCATTCTTTTTTATGGTGACATAGTATTTCATAGTTTATGTGTACCACATTGTCTTTATCCAATGCACTGTTAATGCACACCTGCGTTGATTCCATGTCTTTGATATTGTGAATAGTACTGTCTCAAACATACAAGTACAGGTGTTTTTTTGGTAGAATGATTTCTTTTCTTTTGAGCATATACCCAAAGCAAGGGGCATATAATTAAGGGGATTGCTGGGTCAAATGGTAGTTCTATTTTCAGTTCTTTGAGAAATCTCTAAACTGCTTTCCACAGAGGCTGAAATAATTTTCATTCCCACCAACAATGCATAAGTGTTCCCTTTTCTCCATAACCTCTCCAACATACTATGATTTTCTGACTTTTTAAAAATAGTCATTCTGACTGGTATGAGATGGTTTTGATTTGCCATTTCTTTGATGATTAGTAATGCTGAACATTCTTTCATATGTTTACTGGCCACATGTATGACTTCTTTTGAGAACTATCTATTCATGTCTGTTTCCACAATTTAATGGGATTATTTGTTATTTTTCTTGTTGATTTGTTTAAGTTCCCTACAGATTTTAGATACTAGTCCTCTGTCAGGTGCATAGTTTGCAAATATTTTCTCCCAGTCTGTAGGTTTTCTGTTTCCTCTGTTGATATTCTCTTTCAGTGTGCAGTCATTCTTTAGTTTAATTAGGTCCCAATTGGCAATTTGTGTGTGTGTGTTTGTTGTTATTGCATTTGCTTTTGAGGACCTGGTCATAAATTCTCTGCCATGGCCAATGATTAGGAAAGTGCTTTCTAGGTTATCTTCTAGGATTTTTTTATAGTTTGAGGTCTTACACTTAAATCTTTAATCCATCATTCGTTAATGTTTGTGCATTTTCAGAGGTAGAGGGTCCAGTTTCATTTTTCTCCTTATTCTTAGTTTCCCCAGCATCATTTATTGAATGGAATACTCTTTCCTTATTGTTTATTTTTGTTGACTTTGTTGAAGATCAATTGGTGGTAGATGTGTGGCTTTATCTTAGGGATCTCTATTCTGTTCCATTGGTCTGTGTGTCTATTTTTGTACCTGTGCCATGCTGTTTAGGTTGCTGTAGCTTTATAGTATAATTTGAAGTTGGTAAATGTAATGTCACAATTTTATCCTTTTTGCTTAGGATTGTCTTGGTTATTCAGGCTCTTTTCTGATGATGATATAGTCAGTAAATGAATAGTTGTATGCATACTGCTTAATGTGGAATTATTTCCATTTTACATGTATACATGTCTCACCCTCCTACTTTGACTTTTATATAGACATTTCCTCAATATTTCCTGTATTAAAAATAGCAAAGATGCATGTAATATGTTATGTGTACCAAGAACTTTTTAAGAGAACTTGGGCCAGGTGAGGTGGCTCATGCCTGCAATCCTAGCATTTTGGTAGATTGACTTGGGTGGATCACTTGAGATCAGGAGTCTGAGACCAGCCTGGCCAATGTGGAAAAACCAATCTCTACTAAAGATACAAAAAGTTAGCCCAGTGTGATGGCACACACCTAAGCCCAGCTACTGAGGCTGAGGCATGAGAGTCATTTGAACCTGGGAGATGGAGGTTGCAGTAAGCCAAGCTTGTGCCAGTGTACTCCAGCCTGGGTGACAGAGCAAGAATCCATCTTAAAAAAATAAATAAACATAAATAAAATAACTTTTCACATATTAATTCATTTAAAATTCCCAACAAATATATAAGGTACTTTTTAAATCCCCATTTTACAGATATAACATTGAATTTCACAATAGTTTTTTTTAACCTGCTGAATTAGTATATTTGTTAAAAAAAGAAATAAATCCATAGCTGAGAGTTCTCTGAATTGTGTGTTTTGACTATTATGCAGTTCTTGGGACATCTCTCACACTGTTGTGGATACTGAAAGATCAACTTGTCTCTTGTCTGGCTTCTGGAGAGCAGAGGCAGCTTTATGGAACCCTGAGCTTGGTCTTGTCATGTGACAAATCTGTTAGCAGAAAGGGAAAATTTAAGTTGCTTCTATCTAACACAAACTAGATTACATCGATACTTTTGGGTCTTTCTTAAACTCATTTGACAAATCATCATTTTGATACTCCTGGGCCAACACCAGTTGAGCAAAGGTTTAAGGCATAATAGCTATGAGGCATGAGGTAAGGTTGGGTGTGTGTTTGGCCACTTGTATGACTTATTTTTAGAAGTGTGTGTTCATGATCTTTGTCCACTTTTTAATGGAGTTATTTGTTGCTTTTCTTGTTGATTTGTTTAAGTTCACTATAGATTCTGGATATTGTTGGTTGTCGGGTGCATAGTTTGCAAATATTTTCTCTCATTCTGTATGTTATCTGTTTCCACTGTTGATATTCTCTTTAGCTGTGCAGTAGTTCTTTAATTAGGTCCCAATTGTGTGTGTGTATGTGTGTGTGTGTATGTGTGTCTACAGATCCAATATATGTCAATACATAGTTTTAACACTAATATTTGTGAATACATAGTTCTAACACTAAAATTAATTAGACTCAGTATGCAATAAATTATTCTGGGGCAAGACTAAACTTGATTCAAAATGGAATATGTCCTATTGAACTATCATAGAAAACACAACTACATTTACACAGAAAACAAAATTTACCTAACCCTATCTGTATCATTTTCTTGTAGACAGAAGCCTAAGTATTGTGAAAATTTACCACTTGTAAATGTATTTCTAACAGGGTATTAAATCACATCTTTAATATTTTGACAGTACCGTTAACATTTGATAAAATGAGCTTCACAGATTAGCATCCTGATTTACAACTCCCCAAACACTTGGAGATTTTAGAAGGGTGTCTTGAGCTAAATGAGATGAAATAAATAAGTGATACACTGGTTTAAAAAATCTCTTCTCATTCAGAAATAAGGATGAAATTCATACCAACAAAAATACGCTCTAAGTCAAAAAATTTAAAAATATTAAATCAGATGAACATTGAAGTTAATCATTCCAAAGCAGTAAGATCTTATAAATAAAATCATTGAGGGATAATCAAAATTTTGGATTCAATTCATTATTTTGCTGCTTAAGTTGGATCTATCTTGCCTCTAGTCATTTAACCATTTAGCACACCTTAATTGAACACCACCTACAGGAAGCGGTGATATGTTGAATGAGAAGATGAACTCGGAGACCAAGCTGTATTGAATTCTATCTCTTTCCTTTATTGCTGTAAGTTCTTGCAAAGTTACTTAACTCTTGGGTGGCCTCATGTTTTATCTGTAAAATGGGAATAATAAAAGTATGTTATACATTTGTTATACATTTTAAATGAATTAATATGTGTAAAGTTCTCTTAAAAAGTGCTTGACACATCTAACATATTACATGCATCTTGGCTATTTTAAAAATAGAACATATTAAGAAAATGTCTATGTAGCTGTCAATGTACACATGTAAAATAGAAATAACTCTACATTAAGTAGTATGCATATCAACTATTTGTTTTTTATCTGTACATTATCCATGATGCTTTAGACACCACCACAATATTTCTTTGAAGGACCACCATTTAACTCAGTCCACGTGGTTCAAGTGGGATTTAGTCTTTTGTCTGCTTTATGCCCCCGGTTCCTGAGGTAGAGACTGTTCAGATCTGATCAATAAGTCTATTCTATCCCACTAGCCATAGCATTTGGTTAAAGAGGAAGATGTGAAATAATAAGTATCTGAGGGAGAATATCACAATTTGTGGATCTATTTGGAGATGCTCTCTGCTTGTGGGGATCCTTAGTTTTAAGTATGATGTGGTAAAGTTAGGGGTGCCAGGAGCCACAGTAGTGATATAGATTGCAGGTGAATGAAATAAACTAGAAGAAAACAGTGCCAGAAGATAGATAGATGATAGATAGATGATAGATAGATAGATAGATGATAGATAGATAGATAGATAGATAGAGGACTACAGAGAGAGAAGGGAGAGAGGGTGGCAGTACTTATGCTATCAGCTGAGTTCCCAAATACAGCTGTGTCTGCAGTAAACATGTTCTTGGGATTTTGACCTGCATGAGTCAATATGTTCTTATATATATTTTTAAATAAGTGTAATTCAGGTGGTTCTGTTAGCTGACAAGAGTACATCCTAATACATAGGAGTTAATAATTGCCTTAAGAGATGTAAAAACAATATACTATTGACATTTTAAATATCAAAGTACTGCTTCATCAAGAGATATTGATCCTGAATAATATTAGAGCTTTTAAATGTCTAGGCTTTTAAAGTTTTATTACTTATAAAGTCTTTATGTATGGCAACAGAAACATTACCTTTTAGCCTTTGCTCCTCAATCTTCCTTCTGAGAGCACTTACTAGAGAGTTTCTCTGTCACACCATGTCACAGTCTTTCTCAACAATTAAGGTTGGGCAGCCATTTGCTCCTTGGTTCTCATACACACCTTGTACATAAAGACCTGACCAGGTTTGATTTAAATTTCTGGTTTTACACGTGTCTCCGCAATGAGACTGTAGGCACTTTGAAGGCGCAGATAATGTTATATTCACCATTGCATCCTCTGCATGTATCACAGTATCTAAAACACAGCAGTGATCTGTATTTGTTAAATTCCCATACCAGGCATTTCTTCCTCTGTCTTCATATGGTCGTTCCTCTGTGTGGTCACATGACCATGTCCAAATTTCCTCTTCTGGTAAGTCCACCAGTCATACTGAATTAGGGTCCAACTAGAGGCATTATTAACTAGATTACTGTTTTAAAAACCTTACATCCAAATGGAAGTACAATCTCAGTTAAACGATGTGAAAGTAATGTCAGTTTGGTAGATATTCCTCCATCTATTCAGCTTTTCTTTAGCTATGAGGTGTTCATACCACCTGAGACTACCTAGTGAGACACTTTCTTCTGGCATGTTTCACATCCTAGCTTTTTTTCCTCTCTAACTCCACTTGGGCAGCTATTTAATCCTTTTTCAATCTCTTCCTCTTTCCCTCATCACTCACTCCCTTCCACTCCTTGCAAGGAGCTGCCTCACCTTCCCTTTTCTGTCTAAGGTAGAGTGGTCTACCATTTATTGTCATCTAATCTTACCTTTTTAGACAGGTCTATGTTGACATGAGTTTGGGTAGGAGATAGCAAAGCTTTGCCAATGTAAAAGGTTAAGGGAGAGTCTGTTCATCAAGCTTTGGCTCCAGAATGTTCTAACTACAGGACAGTAAGTAGATGTATGAGCTTTAATATATCCCCTGAGAATAATTATGATCAAAGTTCATGCCCCTTTGTCTGGTTTCCCTTGAATTTCTCAAAGTCCCATGTCTTATCCTAGCATGTTCTAAGAAAGTGGTGTGGCAACTGAAAAGAATATCTCTTGCTACAAACAAATGAAATGAATTTGGGGTTCTCAATTGGTGAATGGCATTCGGGAAGACAAATATTATGTTTGGGACTTTAATATCATTAGTTTATTTATTATTACCTGATGATGTTGCTTCTCTATTGTGGTAAATTCCTTAATTTGGTATCTTAAGTTACTTTCATAGAAAAAAATCACCATTAAATGTGAGAAGCTTGCAAGTACTTAAGAGAATTACACACGTATGTATAATTTAGTTATTCAGTAAGAAAGACTGTACATATGGGTAACAGATAATAAAGAATTCAGACCCAAAAGGATAAATACTATTGCTTTGAAAATGCTTTGCTAATAACAGTTAACACCTTATAATGATATTAACATAAAAATGGGTACTATCCCCATTCTAAAGAAAGCACGCAAAAACATGTACTCTAAGAAAGTCACAGTTGAGGTTATCCTTGTTTTATGGAGCAGTTTACCATTATGTTTGCCAGCCAACTATCATGACCTACCTTGAACAGTGTCAGTATTTGAAAAAATGCATGCCATTAGTTATCATGATAAAGCTGTACACGGTTCAGTGAATAACCACAACCATAATGGAGACCTTATTCACCTTGGAGGACAGTTGAGTCAGCAGTGTAAAATTTATAGACAAGGGGCAGGGAGTTTTCTTAAGAATTTTAGAGATTAATGAAGGTGTTGATACATTTCAGTACTGAACAACTTTATAAATAAAATTCTGTATGTATAGTTTTGTTAAAATAAGTTTTTCTGTTGAGTTTCAGGTTCCTATTAAGTTGTTATCTTTTCTTTTTATCCTACTAGGGGTGTAACTCAATGATACAATAATATTAACAATAATAATAATAGTTGACATTCATTAAATTTTAATGTGTGTTGAATTATGGTAAACCCTTTTAATGGATTACTTTATTTAATGCTCACAATAGCTCTACTGATTGTACATCAATTATCCTCATTTTATGGATAAACTGAACTAAGGTATACTGAAATGCAATAATTGACCCAAGGTCATATAGACAGCAATTTGCAAATCTCAGTTTCTTATTCAGGCATTCTGACCCCAGCTCTGGCACTCTTAACACTAGAAATTTCAGGCAATTTAAAAAGCTAGTTAGTTTATACAGTATTAAGTTTGACTTATGCAGCTAGCAATAAATAGGTGCCAGAATAGATTCTTGGACTCTCTCAAGTTTTATTTTAAACCTGAATGTGTTCGGAGTAGACATTATCATGTACTTGTTAGCATGTAGGGCATCCCCCCAGTTAATAATTGGTTTCTGTCAATATGCTTAAGAGTTTAAAGTACCTGGCCTTCATTCAAACCATTAACAGCCTGAAACTATCTTAAACCCTGGTGAGCTATGATTAACCTTTTCATTACAGTTTCATCTATAGGATAAAATAGCAACTTCAGGAAAGCCATTACATGCAGTAATACATTACACTAACAGGAAAGATTCGGTAACTTTCAGAATAAATTATTTCTCAAGCAGTCATTTTCTTTCCTTCCTTCCTTCTTTCTTTCTTTCTTTCTTTCTTTCCCTTTCTTTCTTTCTTTCTTCTTTCTTTCTTTCTTTTCTTTTGCTTGAAGATTGTTTAAAGTTCTATATTCCATCAGTGATTCCTCAATTGTCTCACTTGTAAGAAGGTGAGTGGAATAGGCTATGGCTCCCCTTTCCACCGGCATGTATATTTTTAAGTAACGATTCTTTCTAGAATTAATGTGTGAGTGCTTAAGTAAATGAATAGATATATATTCTGGTATCAGCCTGTCCCAGAGTAGAAAACTACAAAACCAATTCTTCTTCAGAAAAATAAGCAATATGCGTATGCCAATGTGCATGCCTTGTATCTATCTATTCGCTATCTCTCTAAGAAAATACATTAATATAAAATCATGTTTAAAAAAAATTACTTTCAGTATTTCTTCAAAATACCTTTAAATTCAGTACAAAGGGAGAGAAGTTTTGTGAAGCATGTCACATTGCCATGTAACCCTTGGTGCTTTATGCGTTCTCCTTTAGTCAACGGTAAATAGTTTATTTCCTGTTTCCTGAATTTGCCTTTTGGTTGAAGTATTTCAACACTGGGGGCAACACTATGGAAGTTATCCAAAGAGCTCAAGCGTTTTTTTTTTTTTAACTGTTCAAATCAGAACTGACATTTTTTAATACAACCTAATGGCAGAAACCAGATTTTGTGTTAATTTGAAATGTACATAATGCCATTTTACAGCAAGTTATTCAGATGTGTAAATTCTGAATAACTCTTTATTTTAGCATTATATTTTTTATTGTACTTTAGGTTCTGGGGTACATGTGCAGATCATGCAGGATTGCTGCATAGGTACATACTGGCAATGAGGTTTGCTGCCTTCATCCTCCTGTCACTTATATCTGGCCTTTCTCCCCATGTTATCCCTCCCCAACCTCCCTACCCCCCACTGCCCCTCCCCTAGTCCCCCCAACAGACCGCAGTATGTGATGCTCCCATCCCTGTGTCCATGTGTTCTCATTGTTCAACACCCACCTATGAGTGATAACATGTGGTGTTTGATTTTCTGTTCCTGTGTCAGTTTGCTGAGAATGATGGTTTCCAGATTCATCCATGTCCCTACAAAGGACACTAACTCATGACTTTTTATGGCTGCATAGTATTCCATGATGTATATGTGCCACATTTTCTTTGTCCAGTCTATCATCGATGGGCATTTGGGTTGGTTCCAGGTCTTTGCTATTGTAAACAGCACCACAATGAACATAGGTGTGCATGTGTCTTTATAATAGAACAGCTTACAATCCGTTGGGTATATACCCAATAATGGGATTGCTGGGTCAAATGGAATTTCTATTTCCTAGATCCAGACCCTTGAGGAATCGCCACACTGTTTTCCACAGTGGTTGAACTAATTTACACTCCCACCAACGTGTAAAAGCATTCCTTTTTCTCCACCTCCTCTCCAGCATCTGTTGTCTCCAGATTTTTTAGTGATTGCCATTCTAACTGCTGTGAGATGGTATCTCAATGTGGTTTTGATGTGCATTTCTCTAATGACCAGTGATGATGAGGTTTTTTTCATGTTTCTTGGCCTCGTATATGTCTTCTTTTGAAACGTGTCTGTTCATGTCCTTCACCCACTTTTGAATGGGTTTGTTTGTTTGTTTCCTATAAATCTGCTTTAGTTCTTTGTAGATTCTGGGTATTAGCCCTTTGTCAGATGTGTACATTGCAAAAATATTTTCCCATTCTGTTGGTTGCTGGTTTACTCTAATGATTGTTTCTTTTGCTGTACAGAAGCTCTGGAGTTTAATTAGATCCCATTTGTCTATTTTGGCTTTTGTTTCCAATGCTTTTGGTGTTTTAGACATGAAGTCCTTGCCTATGCCTATGTCCTAAACGGTTTTGCCTAGGTTTTCTTCTAGGGTCTTTATGGTGTTAGGTCTTATGTTTAAGTCTTCAATCCATCTGGATTTAATTTTAGTGTTAGGTGTCAGGAAGGGGTCCAGTTTCTGCTTTCTGCACATGGATAGCCAGTTATCCCAACACCATTTATTAAACTTTTCCACATTGCTTGTTTTTGTCAGGTTTCTCAAAGATCAGATGGTTGTAGATGTGTGGCATTGCCTCTGAGGCCTCTGTTCTATTCCACTGGTCTATATCTCTGTTTTAGTACCAGTACCACGCTGTTTTGATTACTGTAGTCTGGTAGTATAGTTTGAAGTCAGGTAGCATGATGCCTCCAGCTTTGTTTCTTTTGCTTAGGATTGTTTCAGCTATGCGGGTTCTCTTTGGTTCCATATGAAGTTTAAGGTGGTATTTTCTAACTCTGTGAAGAGGGTCATAGGTAGCTTGATGGGGACAGCATTGAATATATAAATTACTTTGGGCAGTATGGCCATTTTCACAATTTTGATTCTTCCTAACCATGAGCATGGAATGTTTTCCCATCTGTTTGTGTCCTCTCTTATTTCCTTGAGCAGTAGTTTGTAGTTCTCCTTGAAGAGGTCCTTTACATCCTTTGTTAGTTGCATTACTAAGTAGTTTATTCTCTTCGTAGCAATTGTGAATGGGAGTTCACTCTTTATTTGGTTCTATTTTAGTCTGTTATTGGTGTAAGGGAATACTTGTGATTTCTGCACCTTGATTTTGTATCCTGAGACTTTGCTGAAGTTGCTTATAAGTTTAAGGAGATTTTGAGCTGAGAAGATGGGGTCTTCTACATACACAAGCATGTCATCTGTAAATAGAGACAATTTGACTTCCTCCTTTCTTCATTGAATACCCTTTGTTTCTTCTTCTTGCCTGATTGCTCTGGCTAGAACTTCCAACACTATATTGAATAGGAGTGGTGAGAGAGGGCATCCTTGTCTAGTGCCAGATTTCAAAGGGAATGCTTCCAGTTTTTGCCTGCTCAGTATGATATTGGCTGTGAGTTTGTCATAAATAGCTTTTATTATTTTGAGATACGTTCCATTGATACCTAGTTTATTGAGAGTTTTTAGCGTAAAGTGCTGTTGAATTTGGTCAAAGGCTTTCTCTGCATCTATTAAGATGATCATGTGGTTTTTATCTTTGGTTCTGTTTATGTGGTGGATTATGTTTATGGACTTGAGTATGTTGAACCAGCCTTGCATCCCCGGGATGAAGCCTACTTGATCATGATGGATAAGCTTTTTGATGTGCTGTTGCAATCAGTTTGCCAGTATTTTACTGAAGATTTTAGCATCTATATTCTTCATGGATATTGGCCTGAAGTTTTCTTTTTTTGTTGAGTCTCTGCCAGGTTTTGGTATCAGGATGATGTTGGTCTCATAAAATGATTTGGGAAGGATTCCCTCTTTTTGGATTGTTTAGAATAGTTTCAGAAGGAGTGGTACCAGCTCCTCTATGTACGACTGGTGGAATTTGGCTGTGAACCCATCTGGACCTCGACTTTTTTTGGTTGGTAGGCTATTAATTGCTGCCTAAACTTCAGCCCTTGTTACTGGTCTATTTAGGGTTTCAACTTCTTCCTGGTTTAGGCTTGGGAGGGTGCAAGTGTCCATGAATTTATCCATTTCTTCCAGGTTTACTGGTTTATGTGCATAGAGTTGGTTATAGTAATCTCTGATGGTAGTTTGCATTTCTGTGGGATTGGTGGTGATATCCCCTTTATTGTTTTTATTGCATCTATTTGATTCTTCTCTCTTTTCTTTCTTATTAATCTAGCTAGCAGTCTATTTTGTTGATCTTTTCAAAAAACCAGCTCCTGGATTTATTGATGTTTTGAAGGGTTTTTTGTGTCTCTATCTCCTTCAGTTCTGCTCTGATCTTAATTATTTCTTATCTTCTGCTGGCTTTTGAGTTTCTTTGATCTTGCTCCTCTAGCTCTTTCAATTTTAATGATAGGGTGTCAATTTTAGATCTTTCTTTGCTTCTCATGTGGTATTTATTGCTGTAAGTTTTTCTCTAGACTCTGCTTTAAATGTATCCCAGAGATTCTGGTACATTGTGTATTCATTCTCATTGGTTTCAAAGAACACCTTTATTTCTGCCTTCATTTCGTGCTTTATCCAGTCAGCATTCAAGAGCCAGTTGTTCAGTTCCATGAAGTTGTGCAGTTCTGAGTTAGTTTCTTAATCTGGAGTTCTAATTTGATTGTGCTGTGGTATGAGAGACTATTTGTTATAATTTCCCTTCTTTTGCATTTGCTGAGGAATGATTTACTTCCAATTATGTGGTCAATTTTAGAGTGGGTGTGATGTAGTGCTGAGAAGAATGTATATTCAGTGTATTTGAGGTGGTGAGTTCTATAGATGTCTATTAGCTTTGCTTAGTCCATATCTGAGTTCAAGTCCTGGATATCCTTGCAAATTTTCTGTCTCATTGATCTGTCTAATATTGACAGTGGAGTGCCTGAAAGAAGCACTAAACATAGAAAGGAACAACCAGTACCAGCCACTCCAAAAATGTACCAAGTGGTAAAGACCATCAACACAATGAAGAAACTGCATCAACTAATGGGTAAAACAACCAGTTAGCATCAAAATGGCAGGATCAAATTCACACATAACAATATTGATGTTAAATGTGAATAGGCTAAATGCCCCAATCAAAAGACATGGACTGACAAGTTGGATAAAAAGTCAAAACCCATAGGTGTGCTGTATTCAGGAAACCCATCTCACATTCAAGGACACACATAGGCTCAAAATAAAGGGATGGAGGAAGATCTACCAAGCAAATGGAGAGCTAAAAAAAAAAAGGAGGAGTTGCAATCCTAGTGTCTGATAAAATAGACTTTAAGCCAACAAAGATCAAAAGAGACAAAGAAGGGCATTACATAATGGTAAAAGGATCAATGCAACAACAAGAGCTAACAATCCTAAATATATACGCACCCAATACAGGAGCACCCAGATATATAAAGCAAGTTCTTAATGACCTCCAAAGAGACTTAGACTCCCACACAATAATAATGGGAGACTTTAACACTCCACTGTCAATATTAGCATTATGTTGTTAAGAAATTGTTCATAAAATCTGTATTCTGCTCCCTTTAAGTAGGTCTGTGGGCATTTATTGCTAGTTATGGGATTTTCAGACCTATGAATATTTCTGGCCCTTCATTTTGAACTGTTGTGGCAAATGTCACTTCTCAGAGGTCATATGTTCTTTATCTCAGCAACTGGGGAGTGACAGTAGGGAGTAACAGTATGTTGTGCCTTATCAGGAGGAAGAAGTTTGTGGAGGTCTGAACTAAGTGTCTATGATTTATTGTGAAGACTGGAAATTCCCCTGGAGATCAAGCCACTAATTTCTTTTTATAGCATACGAAAGCTTGGTCTGCACATTTTCCCTACAGCACATATATTGACAGATGATAATACATTTTTATATGGGTCTGCAGACACATGAACTTGAAACCTACTCAATGCCAAGGGCATACATAAAGAAGTATACAAAAGACAGAGATGTCTGTGGAAATCATGTAAAGAAAACTTTCTCATATTCAAAAAATGTCCTCAATAAAATACCATGAATCTTAGTATTAACTATGAAACCGGGTTCTCTGTTTCCTTATTGTTTATATCTCATTTACTTCTGTGATGCAGAAGTCTGGCCTTAGGCCTATGTCCTTAGGCAATACACAAGGTACTTGAATGCACCTGGACTGCTATCTAGGCACTCAAGGTTTCACAAAAAATTATATTCAATGAAGTACCAAAGTGAATAGGTGAAAAGATATCACACAAACATTTTAAGAAGCAATTCATCATTCACAGTGGCAACTAACCAGATATTAATTGTATGCAAGAGAGAACAAAGTTGTTCTTAAGTCATAATGTTGAGTCTCATGCTAGGTTATAACCTTATGCATCATTTATGTAAGTGGTATCTAGAAATAAAATACTTGTTTGCAGGTTTCCACCACCACATACAGCCTGGTGGTTCTGACTCATTCCTCTGACTCATCGGCCCCATACTGTTCCCTTTTGATAAATTAAGCAGAGTGGTAGGATATTGACCATTAAAATCATTTTATGGGGTTAACTTTCCAATTAGTAATAGAGGAAATTTCTGATTTTTGAAATGAGACTCTCATGGTCTAACCAACAAATCACTCTGCTTTAATAAATTCACCATAAGTGTCCTTAAAAAAATTCTATAAAATATTTGCAATACTGAATAATAAAGGCATTATGAAAATTTTTGGCTTAATCATTATAGTTTCAAGTTTAAGGTGTAATTAATGCTATTTTTTCTGCAGTGTCACATGTAAGCTAAGTAGGGTTTAGTACCTTATTCAATGCATGAATAAAATGCTGAAAATGGAATTGTTGTCAATATATTTTCTGAAGTTAGAGAAAGGAGAATATGTCCCTAAGGGAATATAAATATTTTGTTTTGTTTTTAAATACTTGTTTAGTTAGTACTATGCTTGTAATTGTTTAATTATACTAATGTGACTTCCACATTAAAACAGAAACTAGTGCTATGTATGTTTATAGGGTAATTGGATGGTAGTGTCCTTATTTTAAAAATGTAAGATTTTATTACACGATGTTTTACCTATACAGTATATGCAGAACTCATGAAATGGTAGTCTTGATATTAAATCACATTTTTTAAAAATCTGAAAAAAATCTAAAGAGATGTAAATTTTCCAGCCATCCTCAAGCTGCTGTAATATAAAATGTTCCTGATAATAATGAGTTATTCAATTTCACCTTTAAATGAGATGTACTCTGCTATCATTCTACCCCTCATATTTGTTCCAGTGGAAATAAAACAAGTTGGCTAAACCATTATCCAGAAGGAGAAAAGCTCACAAATTTAACTTCTTTTTCATTTTAAATCAAAATGTGTTACTAACACTTTAACATTCTCAGTTTTCTATTCTCAGGTTGCATATATGGAAAAATGATTAAATTTTTAGGCCATTTATTTAACATATTCATTTAGCATATATGTCCCAGACACCTATTCTAATGCTTGAAATAAATTAGATAAAATAGAGAAAACTTTGCCCCCTGTAGATAAAACAGGTAAAACTCTGTGCCCTTGCACTTTTCTCTTTTCTTTCCTTTCTCTTTTTTTCCCCTATTTATTTTGCTTTATTGTAAGTCAAAACAAGATGGAGGATCAAGACAAAGTAAATTTTTATCAATCAACAAACTCTCATTAGATGAACTAAAGAACTTGAAAGTCATACCAGTCAGTATCTGGGGAAGTCATGAAAATTTAACATCACATACAGGCATGTCCACACACACACACACATGTTTAAAGATATATCTGTGTATGTACATTTATTATTTTATATGTGTGTGTGTATGCTTATTTAATTACTCCAAGACTACTGTACCTTTTAATCATTTTTGAAAGAAATGTGTATTTTACATGATGTAAAATACAGAATTAAAATATCATCAAGATATTGGTACCCTATTAGGCATGTTCCTCTTGCTGGTTAATATATGCTTAAGGCATACAAAATATTAAGAAAACAAAATTATCTAAAAAAAAAATACTATCCCCATTCCTAGAGTCTGATGAAATGTGGCACAGTCTTCCTGAATTACTTCCATGTTCAAAGCCTGTTTTCCTACCAATTGTTTTAAGCTCTTTGCCTACCAGAGCAAATATTGCAAAAACACTATTCATTTTTCTAGAGAATTATAAATCTAGAAGTATAAACTAGAGGATATTAAAATAGAATTTTTAAAGAATTATGAATACAATTATTAATATGCTGAGGATAATTAAGTCATGGGCATGTGAGAGCAGTTATTGGTTATAGAAACCATTTGTAACTTTTCTTTGCAGAGCTCATTTAATTTCTCTTCATATCCAAAAACTAAAGCTTTTTGGATCCAGGTGAGCACTGAGATACTCAGCAGAAACCTATTTTCAGGTACAGAAATTTACCACTATCAGTATTTCCACATTTATTGTATCAAGTACCTGTGGAAGATAGACAGATTACCATACCTACAAAACATCTACTATATAGGTAAAAAGTCATTGCTATCCTGGATGATAAGATTAATGCTGATGCTAAAAGTCCAATTATGGATCACCAAATGGTGTGTGGGTAGACCATGGATGAAGGTTTAAGAAGGAGGGAACCATATTTTAATGGAGTGTTCCATTCACAATAGTGAATACACAGATTTTGATGAGAAACCCTACAACTCCATGATTTACTGTCTGTGTGGTCTGTACCAAGTCATTAAATCTCTCTGAACCCTCTTTCCTCATTAGTAAAATGTGGATTATAATCCCAGCTTTGCAGAGTTGTTGTGAGAACTCGTTAAGAATTTAGTACGGTTTCCATGGGTTGGGAGTTTGGCTATGATTTTACATTCAGTCAAGTTTTGCTGGCAACTATAATCTTTCTTCATTAAAGTAAACAAGAAATATTCAGGGGCAAGGAGGGATTTCTGTCATTTGTAGTAATGATGGAAATGCTGATTGGATGGTAGTTAGGCCACCAAAGAATAATGACCTTTGTTGTATTGTATGTATCTTTAGAATATGTGGCATAAAGTCCTCACCCTCAGGAAGCAGACGAACACAGATTTGAAGTTAGACTTACCCCACTCTTTCAAAGTATCAGTATCATTTTGACTCAATCAACCTAGAAAATGGCCAAGTCATCTGATTCAGAATTCAAATTTGTGATTTTGAAATTCCCTAATAAATTCTGAGATAATCCTTTGTATTTGTTTTCGGTGGCTGTGTAACAAATTACCACAAGTTTAGTGACTTAAAACAATTTAAATTTAGCATCTCAGTCTCCATGGGTTGGGAGTTTGCATATCACTTAGCTGATTCCTGTGGTCAGGGTCTTACCAGGCTGCAATCAAGGTGTTAATTGGGGCTACAGTCTCATCTGAAGCTCATGTGAGTACTCTTTCAAGTTCATGAGGTTGGTGGCAGAATTGAGTTTTATCCTACTGTAGGACTGAGTCCCTCAGCTTCTAGAGGCCATTCCTTCCTAAAGAGGTTTACAACATGGTTTATCCTTTGTCCTGGTGGCCATGGGGGGAATCCCACTGATACTTCACCGTCTTTAAAGGTCTCACTTGATTAAGTGAATCTCCCACGTGATAATCTCCCTTTTGATTAACTGGAAGCTAACTCTCTCAATCAGAAAGCTTAATTATACCTGCAAAACTGCTTTTTTTTGCCATGTAAACATGGTTGTTAGATAAAATAAAGATACACAGTTAAATTTGAATTTCAGATAAATGACAAAGTATGGTTTCCTTTTCTCTGAATACAGCATCTTGTCCTTCCAACTTTCGAGCCATACTCTTTTAATAAATAGATATGCTGCTCACCTTGTGTTAATCTAGATTAAATGTAGATGTTTTGTTTAGTTGATTTACTTATTTGTCTATTAATAAACACAATTAGTCAGTGCTCACTCCCGCTACTTGCCATAAACTTTGCTTACTACCGTCTTATATATGTACATCATTGTTCATTTTTTCCCCTCTTCCTGACTCAGTAAGCATTTGAATTGTGATCCCTTTTCCAGTTCATTAGCCAAATCTTGCTCTCAAATGCCCCCCTATACCGATGCACGATATGATTAGCCATGTTGACATCTACAATTCTCAAAATCTTGAGCCCATTTCTTTTTTTCTTTGATGCTCCATGGTGCTTTGCCAGAACCCCAGTTGCTGCCATTTGCTATGAATAAAGATATCCTGCAATGACTCTGTATCTTGCTAGCCTATGCATAGCTGTCAGTCATGAGATTTGGTTTTCTGGCCAGCAGATGCATCACAGAAGTCTAACCTAATCATTTTTATTTTACTCATTACTCTGTCCTGAGAATAGTCCAAACTGAGTAACTTTGATTTCCAAATTTTCAGACTCAATACCAATTCCTTTTCTTTACCTATCTTCCCTCTTTTTCTTCTCTGAGTAAGGAAGATTAACTATCCTTGTCTCCAAGGCTAATCCTCTGCCTGACCTCTCCTATTGCTCTAATATGGTTTGAGGATTAGAGAAAATGCTTCTCAAATCCTGCCTTTCAAATATCTGGCTGAAGTCTAAAATTCTACTGATGGAGCTTAATTGGTCTTAACTTCAGTCCTTGATCTGAAAATTCATATATATTCCCTGAGAGAAACTCTTCGTGGATTATGCTTTCACAATGTTCTTCTTCAAACCTCTATTTGGGCAATTACCACCTTGCCACAACCAGTTATCATGTATCTATTCATAAGTCTAACCTTACTCTTACTTTGTAAGCAATTCCAGGATAAGGTCATGGCTTTATTTGTGCTATAGTTCTTAGTATGCAATGCTTAATGTATACTTGTATTTAATTAGTGCTTGTGGGAGAAATAAATGCCAACTTGTTGTAAGTACTTACCTGAGAATGCATTACTTTTTACATGTTTGCATTTTGGTTCAAAGCCATCATAGTGGTCTCCAGATGAACATCTGCATTGCTCACCATGCCTTAGTAGATCAGGGGAAATTCTGATTTGGAAGCAACTATGTCCAATAATGTTGTATTAAGTATTAATAATTTAAAATAATTAATAATAATAGTAGCATTTCTTAACAGCTTTTTATGAGCTAGGCTATGTGATAAGTAAGAGATGACAGTGTAGGAGCCAAATCCAGCCCAGTAGGTGTTTTTGTACACTCCATAAGATATAATTTTCATATTTTAAAATAGTTGAAAACAAAATAATAGTATTTTGCAACAAATATACAGATTACAGTGTCTATAGAGTTTTGCACTCTTCTGTAAAATATTTGTGATTTTTTTCTCTGTTTTTTTTTTTTTTAAATAAAGTAGCTACATAATATCCTCAAGTTTGCCTCTTGGTTCAAAAATCTTAAAATATTTATTATCTAGTTCCTTAGAAAAAAATATTTCTGACCCCTGCTCTGAATGCTGGGCATTTTTATTGTCATCATGCATGATAATGCATAATATGTTGAGAAAACAACTGTCTCCACTCTCTCCACGTATCTGCAGAGCCTTTCTCAAAAGCAGCAGAGTTCAGTCTGGTGGCCTTTGTTTTTTGAATGTATACCGGATCTGGTGGCCTTGCCAGCCTCTCTTCTGAGCTCTTGCTCATGGCTTGGTAGTGGGTGGCTGGAAGAGAAAGTGCTGAGCTGGGAGGCTGGCACAGCTGCTTTTGCAGCTTCAGGTCCTTAATGCAGCAGTTTTACACCAGTGAATCTCAGCACTTCTTAATTGTCAACTATAAAGTTCTGCAGCTGTCTCTGTCAAATTTGTCTAGATTCTCACAAAATTCCTGGGGAGGCTGGGTGATGTTATACCAAGATACATTTTTTACTTACCTCAATAACTGCTTCTTTTTAGCTAAAAGCAGGCACAGTGTTCTTGCTTTCCTTGCTTCCAGGAACTTCTGCCCCTCTTCAAGCACTTCATGGCAGTTTGGGATTGATCATGACCCCTCTCTCTTGGTGTTTAGCTATACAAATGGCAGCTTGCTGAGAGCAGGATTTAAAAATCCCAAATCTCTCTGGAAGGGCTTGGGATGTTTGCAGACAAATCACATTTGTTATGATGTCACAAGAATTACTCAAAATAAATATGTGGACTGAATACACATGATGACTCTGGCTTTTTACGAGGGCTTGTGATGGTGATGAATTAGTAACTAATCCACTTAATAGATGATATTTAATTAAAGAAAATATTCAACTATGTGAAAGGTCAATTTCCAAAGATTACTAATTTTTAGTTACTTCAACAAATGTACTATTTCACAAATATTGATTAACATTTTGGGGTCCCCAGAGAAAGTAGGTTTGAAGATTTACATGTAAACAACATATACTTTCAGATAGTTATTGATTGATGACCAATAAGTTCCCAGATAACAAGCATATCACACAATTGTTACTATAGTATCATATTGTCTGTGAAGATTTGCATATTTGGGTTTTAGTCTTAGATATTTTCCGTTAAATCCAGGTTGTATTTTCATCTTCTAAGAAGAGGCATAGGTCATATTATTCTTTCCCAGATCGGGAGATTCACGTAAAACTTTTTTTAAGGTATGATATCCTCAAGACAAGCTGCCTGCTCAGGACCAAAAGTGCCTTCCCACTCCTGACAGCGATTTCCTATAATGGCTCCAGATGATGATAGCCTGCCTTTCCCAAGTCTGCTTCACAAAACCACTGAGTTGCCTGGAATGTCTGTAGTGATAGCATCTTTTTCCATTACAATTTTTCTCCTACAGATTTTAATTTATTACAGATTTATATATTAAAATTCCAATTTGATAAAGGAAATGTTGCCAGAATACTTAATATTTTTTCAAGGAAAGCATCTCCAAGGATTTTTTCCCTCTTTCAGTTTTTGACAACATGATCTCCTTAGTATGCAGTTTCGTGGTATAGTGAAATTTCCTTTCCTTGTCTGCATATTCCCTCTTGCTGTTCCCATATCCTGTTCTCGCCTCCGTCATGAGTGCCACCTGCAATGACCCTTCCCCTGTCTCCTTGGACCTGCTTTTAAAAACTTCTGAAAAACTCTCATGGTTTAATTTTTGAGTGATACAACTTTGAGAAGTAAGACCTCATTGTTATGTTTATTTTTAAGTCATCAGGTAGGTTAAACATGATTATTACTATTATTTGACTAGTATCTACTATAGATCTTAGAATTGCTAACATTTGTGTACTTCTGATGCATCTCTCATTATGTGATACATATTTCAGACATTAACTTGTTTAATCATTTGAGCATTTGTTGTGAAGGAGGCACCATCGTTAACCCCCTTACATAGAACTGAGCAGAGCTTTTGTTCAAAGTGATTTCTTATCTGACCCTAAAGTCTCTGTTCTCAATTACTACCATATATATACACTAAACTGCTCTAATTATCTTCTGGTGATGGAATATAAAAGCTTTTCAAAATCCCCAGAGTACTGTATTTTTATCAAGAGAGATAAGGTACTCTTTCAAGGGCTCACTTAGGTTGGATTTCCATTTTTCTATACCAGTGTTGTTTCATTGTTCTGAACAAGGATGGAAAAGTAAAATAAGAACCAAAGAAATCAGCGTTTTCTCTTCCTTTCATATCTCCAGGTGATCCCTGTGGTTGCTGACAGTTTTTTAAAGTGAGTCTATCCCTTATTTGTGTCTGCCCATATTAGATGAAGTAAGAACTTTGAGATTCATGTTTTCCTAACACCCACTGAACCCTCCTCCCACACTTTTGCTTCTGACTCTACTATTGCTTTCCTATAATTTTCCTTGTTTAAATATTTGTTAAGCACTTTGACTAATAAAATACTATTGCAGAGTCATTTTTAAGTTGTGCTATGCAAGTGTTAAGGCCAACCCCCATGCCTTGAGGGAAGTGTGGCATGAACAGAGAGCTCTTGACAGAATCATCAAAGCCAAGTTCTGGCCCTCTTGCCAAGAGCATTAATGTTGAGAGTTTACTTTTAGTGAGTACTTACTATGTGCCAGACACTGTTTTAATCTCTTTGTGTATATTTCATCATTCAGTATTCAAAACAATCCAGTGTTATCATTATTGCTATGTTACAGGTCCAGAACCTGAGACTCAGAGAGATAATTAAAGATTACCCAAATTTTCACAGATAACAACTGATGAACAAAGCGCTATGAGTTTTGCAATTCATTTTATATCTGAAGACTTAGTTTATTCAGGGGAAAATTGATGGGCTTCAGTAAATAATTTCTAAGGCCCCTTCCATTTCTAAAGTTAATTGATGTCTTCCGCTAGCAGCCTTATTTTAATATTCTATTTTTTAAAGAAAGGAAAGTCACATAAGTTTTATCTCTATTTACCAATCCATTTTCTTCCTCTGACTTTTCCTCTTCTGAGGCTTGTTAGCAATAAAGAGTATAACTTTATTCTCATGGTTACTAATTTTGTAAACATAATCCTGACACCAGTGAGTCCTTGAGTAAAATCAATATTTTTATTTCCTTTCTTCAACCTCCAACACAAGGCATAGCATCTGGCCCATGAGAGGTACTCATGAAATGTTAAATTTTGAACAATACATATATTTTTGTGTTTATGTATGTGTTACATTGTATCTTGTTTTGCTCATTGAACTATGAATTCGCTGAGGACTTTATGCTGACAGTTGAGTTAGAAATAGGGAAATGATTAGCTCTAACTTGCCAAAAGTTAATTTTGAATTATCAAACCACAGCCCATTTTTCATCTTGCGTCTGAGCTCCAAAAAGGAACACTATGCAGTGTTTCCGCTGCATTTCAGCATTTTGTATATCCAGAGCATTTTGGGGATCTTGCTGCCTTTCTTTCACGTTTGCAGATGGTGACATTAATCTCTTCCAAGCCCATTACCACCTAACTTTCCAAATTCTGGATATTTTATAATATGTCACAAGGTTTATTGGGAGGAGGGAATGAACATGAGATGGGAGTGAAAAGTTTAAGGTGCTAATCATCAAATTCCTTATATTCCACTAATTTTTAAATATGAATAAACTGTTTGAAAGCCCAGTTTAAAAGGTGGTACCTAGAAGAACTAACATGAATCAAAAGGGTATATTTTCCTTAGAAAAAGAGTTATTCTTTCACATAAATTATTAATATTCCATGGAGTTGTCATATATAATTTCATCTTTCCATTTTCTTCTCCCTCCTTTGGTGTCATTCTCTGCCAATAAGAATTGTTAACTTTAAAGTTGTACTTGTTCAGCAGTTTCCCCCTGCTGCCTAGTTTTTATGAACTAAGAGTTTTAAAATAAAATTCCTATTTGACATTATTAAGACCTCCTTTCTCATAAAGCCTGTTTTCTTTCTGTTTGCCTGTTCCATACATTCACAGATTAGAATATTAATGAATAAGCCCAAACTTCAGACTGAAATTTCTCTTTGCAGTTTAAAAAGCGGCATTTTTTTCAAATAATGAATTATTTCAAATGAATACACAGAGATTTTGTTCCTCATCTCTTTGTTGACAGGTTTCTAATGCTTATTCTTAACTCTTCACTAGATCTGACCTAATCAATCCACTAAGATAGGAGGATCTTAACTGATTTGTTTTCTTATTATATGTTAATATAAATTTTACTAAGGACTGATAATTAATCCTGCCATCTCCTCTTAGGGGAGTCATTCTTCAAATACAGAAGTTGTAAAAAAATGTAACTAGCTAATGAAAGAAAGGGCATATATATATTTTTTCAGCTATTCACTCCAAAGCAATGAAATATAATGGCATTGAAAATAAGTTGCACAGAGTTATTAAGGATGAATGTGAAAGTAGAAGGAAGGAAGGAAGGAAGGAAGGAAGGAAGGAAGGAAGGAAGGAAGGAAGGAAAGTGGAAGATAAAAGATTTCCTGAGCATAGAGCCTTTGGGTCCTGGAAAAGTGACTGCTTTTGCTCCCTTTTCAGTTTGGTTGCAACATACAGTGGCAATGAAGAGCCACGTGAAATGCTGTAGCACAATGCTTGTAGTGCAGTGGGTTGGATTTTTCACCTCTTCAACACAGAAAATCTCAAAAGGAAATAGATGAGTTGATAAACATTGTTATGGTTATTTGTCTAATTCTACCTTAGAATTACTTTATTTTTAGCTGATTTTTGAACACTTCCATGTTTTTCTACTTATAGGTATATGACTATGAATTGCTATGCAAATGCTAATGCCAGAGATATAAAGGATGACCATTTTTATATAGCCTTATAGACATTATTAAGGAGTCTTAGAGATCATTTAGTGCAGACTTTTTACTCCATAAACTTAAAAAAAGATACACAACATGTTAAAATATCTGTATGATATATCATGGATTAACATGATCATTTGTATACAGAAATGAATACCAGATAGTACCCTAGATTGTTACATATGACATTTTGGATTCATGAAAACCAACAAACAAGTACTTCCAATTATAAATATTCTCATAAGGAAAGGGAAGTTAAAAGGAGTTAAAGAAAGGATGAATGAAGCCATAGAAGATATTTAACCTTGAGCAACTTTTTGGGCTGATAAGTCAATGTATGTATTCCATTCAGAGTTAGCGGGGACCCTATATGGGTTGACAAGTGAGGGGACTGAGGTTCTGAGGAAATAAATATCTTGCCAATCTTATAAAACAAGGATTTAAATTTGGGTCTGTCTCAAGTGAGAGCCTATTTTATTTATTTGTTGAATAAAATCTTTAGAATTTTAAACATAGATCATAATACTTTATAATTGTACACAGCTTTCATATTTTCTCACAATGCTTAGTTACCCAGCAGTCACTTATTTGGACCATATTTATTGGCAATTTCCTACTGGTGGTTTCTATACTATGTGTGGAGTGTAGAAAAAGACCTTCTGTTCCCAGAACTTACCATCTGGTACTATTATTCAAGTACAGCAATGTGTCATAAGAGAGATGTAAGTATGACAATAATTTAAATGTTGGAATAATCACATTTTGTTCTTAAACCTTAAAGATTTTCATTAAAAAGCTGGCCTTTATTTCTTCTCTCCTGATTGAGCTTCATTTGAGGAATTATGCTCCACATGAGAAGACGGCAGGAGCCAATGAACAGGGAGGAGTTTGGAAGCAATCACGTAGGGTGATTTGAGGAGTACAGTATATACAAAATGTTCCTACTGTGAAACAGTGGTCTACAAAACAATTCTCGATAGATAAATTGAGGCCATATTCCAGGGGCCTTCTGAGACCACAGTAAGAAGATGTGGCTGTGGGAAAGTTGCTGAGAAGTAGTATCACATAATCAGAATTGGTTTAAAACCTTTCTTTCTTACCAGTTGTGCAATACTGATCAACTGACCTGGTGAATTCAGTACTTGCTATTGGGTCCAAAATCTGTCTCAGGTTTGGAACAAGAGAAAAAGATTCTGACATTCTTTGGGGGACAATTGCTTCTTGCCTCCTAATCTTTTCTCTCTCATTGCTCCTGATTGTACAGATTGAGTAATACCATTAATGTCTCTCTATCTATTTTGCTTTAATGAAAACTTTGCTCTCTTTACTACCTGCATAATTCTCAGAAGGTCAGGCCCTGCAGGTGGTCTCTGCCATCTTGTTACTAGTTTTGACTTTCTCTTTTTTTTGAGACAGGCTCTTGCTTTGTCGTCCAGGATGGAGTGCAGCAGTGTGATCATTGCTCACTGTAGCCTTGAACTCCCAGGCTCAGGCCATCTTCCCATCTCAGTTTCCTAAGTAGCTAGGACTATGGTCGCACATCACCACACTTGGCTAATTTTTTTCCTTTTACTTTTTCCTTTTTCTGGAGAAACAAGGTCTTGTTATCTCAAATTCATTTTGATAATTGAACTCATTTTACTTCTGAGAAGATGCCACCTGCCCCGTCTTGTTTGGGGGAACTTATAGATCTGTTGTTACTAGTAGAATATTTGGGTAAGGGAATCTTCTACCATGAGCCTTGCCCTGCATCATTAAATGTGGTGATGTTTGTGGCTCTCTCACTAGCACATTCCATTTTGCTTGTGTAAATGGTTTATCATCTAGGTCCTCCTATTGAATATTGTCCTCTGGTGATTTGTAGTCTTTTATGGTATACCCACTTTAACATGCTCACTTTTTCAAGCAGTTTCTTTCTTTAATCTATCACCCTGCTGTAACAATTCTAGTTTTTCATTTAATTTAGTGTGGTACGGTGACTTTTCTGCACTTAGAAAAGACATCTTTCAGCATGCCTGTACCATCTCTGAACAACTTACCAGGGTATCAACTCATATCTTAGGAGAGTGCTCCCATATCAATATGTAGTCATACATTGCTTAATGACAGGAATACATTCTGAGAAATGTGTTGTTAAGCAATTTCATTGTTGTACAGACATCATAGGGTGTGCTTACACAAACCTCAATGGTGTAGCCTACCACACATCTAGGCTATATGATGTAGACTAGTGCTGCCAGGCCACAAATGTGTACAGCATGTTACTGTATCAAATAACAGGCAATTGTAAAACAATGTTAAGAGTTTGGGTATGTAAACATAGAAAAGGTACGGTAAAAATATGGCGTTATAATCTTGTGACCACTGTCACATGTGCAGTCTGTAGTTGACCAAAACCTCACTATGCAGTTAAGGACTGTACTTTCTTTTATGCAAGTGTGTATCCGACACTCCTTGATCCAGCACCCTAAGAATCTAGTCCATGTGTACTCCTCCATTTATTATAGAGTTATGTTGGCTAGGTACTATAATTCCCTCTAGGCATATAGCCTCTTTCCTTTATTTGCAAGCCCAGTTTCTCCAACTGGGTTATATTTTGACTCAACCTTAGTGATTGGCTTAGTGGCTAAAAGCGTAGGTAGTGGGGAGCAGATACTGAGTGGGAGTGCATTTTGTTTTATCTTGTAGGAAAGAGGCCTCTAAATTTTCCTCAATCAATGTTGTATGTGTGTGGAGGGGAGGTGTCAATATATCTTAATAAGGAGGAGTAAGCTATTTTTGCAAGCTTATTTGGTTCATGGAAATCCAGGGTTTCAAGATTTTCAGGTGAATCCACATTAATGTCCGTATCCCATGTGTCAGGCTTCCATTCTTTATTAATTATTACCATGACCTTGTTATAACAGACCTGCTTTGTTGGAATTTTTGTTTTCTGTAGTGCTTGCTGACTCTTACTCTTAGATTCCTGTGCCTCATCAACTTTCAATGACAACCCACTGCAGGGGATAAGAATCCCTTTGGTTTCTACACTTGGTTCTGAATCACCTATTAATAACTATCAGTGTTTTATTATCTTCTTGCCAGAGCATAAGTTGGGCTTAGCAATAGTCACCCAATGCCGTTGTCCTTAGAGTTATTATTTCCCCAATATTCCTCAAACTCTGGACACATTGTGCCAGCCACTGTGTGTCCTTTCATTCTCATACCATCCCAGTTCATCATCAAACAACGTTTTAACAGTCACCCTGATACTATGCTCCAAGGACGTTCAATATTCTACCTACAACCATTTATAGGGCTCCAGAATCTCATTTTAGTTTCTTGGGCTGCTCTTGGTATCAGCGGTCACAGATTTGGTTCCTTTGGAGGCATTCACTAACAGGAAGGCTAAAGGGCATGAGGCAGGGTTGGACATAAGGAGAAGCTGAATTGTGATGCAGCCCCAACAAAGGCCTCAGGTCACCCTATGGGAGATTCTGGAGTTCTGGAGCTGAAATGGCTCATGTTGGGCTGAAGAAACTAGGCCTTTCCAACCTTCTATTGATCACCATTGAATATGCACAGCCCCGAGAAGAAAGCATGACCTTCAGCAAAATAATTTTCTTCAGCTGAGGCAATCCATAAAGAGGCTTGACAGCTGAGGCGGGTCTTCTGGCAGTACTCCCAGAACCTGGGGGGAAGATTCTTCTGATGATACTTCTGATAGGATATCTGGCAGTATATCATGGCATCTACCACAGTCCTTGTCACTACTTCTTTAATCTAGCTCAGAAATCACCCAACTGCTTTCTGACTCTCCTAACCCCCATTTTACTTAGACAACACTAACAGCGGTCACTGATGCCTTCCTTATGGCTGTTCGGGCTGAAAAACACTGCCCCTGAATTGTGTACTTGGACTGACTCATACAAATGCTCTTCTGTCTTCTAGGTAGCAGGAAGTGTGAGTGGCGGGAAAAAAGCCTGAGTCCATGTAGAGCCTCTAATCTAGGTGATTTCCTCAGAACATGCTATGGATCATTTGGCCTTAGACTTGCTGTACCTTATTGCAGTCTTTTGTATGTACGTCTGTTTCCCACTGAAGAGTAAAATCCTTGAAGACCTAGTCATATTTGTATTTCTCTAATAGATTACAATTACAAGGGCATATCATGCTAGTTCCCTTCTCCCTCTTTTTCATGGTAATGGTGGCCCACAGGGAGAATCTCAAGACGTGACACCAATGAAAATGCTGTAATCCAGACAGCAGCAGTTGTCTGAACTAGGATGTGACAGTGGAAATAGGGAAAGAAGCGCATAACGAAATTCCATAGAATGATTTGACCAGATTATGATGGGTTTTCTATGAAGGTTTAGGAAAGCTTAGTAAGATAAATAATGCTATTATGAAGGCTACCGAAGATATGGGAAGGCTGGTTTGGGAGCAAAGGGTTCACTTTTGACAAATAATGAGTTCACTTTTGACAATGTGCCTTGAAGGTATTTGAGGGCTAATGATCGAAAATATCCAGAAATCTCTTAGACATGTGACACTGAGCATTGAGAGGTGGCAATTGTAAAACAATGGTAAGAGTTTGGGTATCTAAACATAGAAAAGGTACTGTAAAAATATGACGTTATAATCTTGTGAGACCACTGTCACATGTGCAGTCTGTAGTTGACCAAAACTTCATTATGCAGCGAATGACTGTACTATTTTACATTCAAGTGTATATCCGACACTCCTTGATCCAGCACCCTAAGAATCTAGTCCATGTGTACTCTTCCATATATTATGGAATTATGTTGGCTAGGTCCTGTAATTCCCTCTAGGTGTAGCCTCTTTCCTTTAATTGCAGTTTTGCAATTCATTTATATCCCTAGACTATGTGACCAGAAACATAAATCCAGAAGTTATCTAGACAATGCTTCTAATGGAAATCACTGGAATGTATTGAATAACAAACCCTGTAGAGAATACAGAGAAGAAAATCATGCACTGAATCTTGGGTAACACATGTATTTGAGGAAGTAGGAAGAAGAGAACAAGACATCAAGGAGGCAAGAAGAAAAGGATGAAGGCGTGAGACTAAAACAAATGTAGCATCTGTGTAGTATCACAGATGCTATTAATAAGGGAAATTTCAGGAGGGATGAGGCGGTCAAGGTAGTTAGCAATGTTTCAGGGACACCAAAGAGGGTGAATAAAGGAACAATGAACTTAGCAATTATTTATCTTAATTCTATTAACAAATATTTTTGAGTGTCTACTTTGTTCTAGACATCATAATAGTCATCTGGAGATAGAACAATAAGCAAGGTTCATACAATTCCAGTCCTTAGGGAAATGAAAACATCTTTAGAAGGCAGTTTTGTTAAAGTGATGGAAGCTAAAAGGGCATAGTCTCAGAAACGTAGCTAGTCTCACAGACAACTCTTTCAACTAGATAGGATGGGTATCTTTCCCAGCTTCTTTCAATTTAAATTCTACTACTTCCTTTCTATTTACATGTGATATCAGATGATACTTACTTATTTTACAAATGAAGAAATAGCACAGTGAAATTAAGGGCCGTGTCCAAAGCATAAAGTGAGTTAGTGACAAAGCTAGAAAAATATTCTGATTCTATCTTTTCTGTTGTATTTTCACTATATGTGTCTGAATATTTATTGGACTTTATGGTAATTACTTATCACTTAGAAACAGAGGTTTAATACTTCTTGTCAGGATATCATTATTGTTTTCTCATTTTGATTACAAGCAAAACATTAGACAATAACATCCAACTGTGCTAGGCACTGATAGTGAGAGATGAGCAAAGCAACACAGTCCCTACGTTCACTGACCATACCGAGAAGTATGGGAGAAACAACAAAGGTAAATAACTTTGCAGGTAGAAAAGAAACTCTGAGAAGATCTATGAAGGAAAATGGCAAATTACTATTTGTTATTTAATCATTTTATACAAATATCTCTTGACACATGCTATTTTTCCATGAAGCACATCATAGAGAAGTTTTGCTTTCTGGGCCCTTTGGCACATTAATTTTAAGGTATTTGATTCATTTACCCTGATGTCTATAAAGCAATATATTTTTTGTCCTTATATAGATGTTATACGTTATGTGAATTCAAACTAAAAATGGACTCCATCTTTCACACCCCTTCCACTGGTCCAGAATAACTTAAATTTGCATTTCTATTTATTAAATTGTTTATTAATTAATTTCAAAAATCACATTGCCTAAGCTGTTTATTTATTCATGTGTGCAAATACTACCTGACTTTCACTTGCCAGTATCTTACTGGGTGCTAGAAAATACAAAGGCTATGTTCCTGCCTTTGCTACAAAAGAATTCCCTGCCTTGGGTACATCACTATATGAGAAATTATAGAAAAATGTATTTCTCAGAGAAGTAAAATCTATCCTACAGAGAATCAGATTAACACAAGCAAAAGAAAAATATATTAATGAGCTATTTTTTTTTACATATTACATCTTAGGTCTAATTATTTATTAAATTTAATTGATATTTATTGGCTAGCGCCTCCAGGAAATGCTTACCTAGCCTCATTACTGCATGTAAGTACACTTTCCACAGGCTGTTTTGCTTTGTAGGAAGTAGAAAAAACAGATTCTATTCAATACATGTGATGCCTACTCAACCTCTACAGAGAATTCCTTCCCTTTGGTAAGGATGTCATTTACTCACCATGTCAAGGTAATATTTGAAGGTTTCATTGGCTTGGTTTTGTTGAGAAGGGTCATAAAGAAATCAGTAAGTATTAAAGGCAATCTAGCAGAAGGCTGCACAGCCCAAGTTAGTTTCAGTAAAACCAAATTCCTAGAAAACGTAATTCTGTTATTGGCTGAGGCTATTAGCAACCAGAAGGTGGTAGTGGAGACAATGAATGTTGTTATTTAAGTGAAAGAAGCATAAGGCTACACCCCAAAACTCACCTTACTTAGCCAGATCTCCTACAGACTTCAGACCAGGGTCTGCTCCAGTGGGAGCTACATTGCTTTCTCTGGAAAGAGAAGAGTACACATTAGAATATAAAATTCTGAACACTGGGGACCCATGGCCCCAGCTTGCCACTTGTTTCAATTATTGACTTGTAATAAGCACCCTTGCCAGGCTAGGGTTGAAGGAATAAATGTGCCAAATTTGGAGTGACATTTTCCATTTGACAACTTTATTCTTAACAATGCATGCCAACATATATTATTTTGTGAATGATAAATAATTCATATGATGACTCATATTATTCAGGGTTTTTCTATGAGAGAATGACACCATTCTAACAGCCAGAATTCTAATAATTGCTGCACTTAATACACCTCTATCATCATAACGAGGCAGAATCTGTCTTCAAATATTACTTTTTCCCCTGATTTATACATATAGAGAACCATAATAAGTCTTTTAAGAAATATTTCATTGATCGGTTTCTTGTTTAATAGATTCATGGAGAATTTGTGAAAAAATAGCACAAAAATCTTGAAGCACATGTTGAGAACTGATACTCCAGTGTGGCTAGCTGAGAACTTTCTTATGGTATAGTAGTTTTAGAAAGGAAGAGAGGGAGATGAATATATTACTAAGATGAGATACAGGCTTACAAGGTAACTAGATCCATTTGGTGAGAGTGGACTAAATGAGTTCTTAAAGAAACAGCAAAGTCCAAAACGTTTTAATGATACAGATTGCACTGAGCTGCTTTGAATGCTCAATAATGCCAATAAACATAGTGGATCATATTAAGATTAAACTAATGATAACCTACTTTTGAGCTGCTGAATTAAACAGGGGTGTTCTCTAAAGACACACACACACACACACACACAGAGCAGCGCGTGCACGCACGCGCACACACACACATAAACTTTAATAGTTAGGCATCATCAAAACACTGCCTGTTTTATTCTCTTAATTAATCTTTAGTTGCAACCCACATTAAATATTATATGGGGAAATTTTCATTTTGATTTCATAGATGTAGTGCTATTATTCATTGATTAATCCAAAAAAATAAATTTCTTTCAAATTTAGAAACTCCTCAAACATCTGCAGTTTTAGTGTTTAGTTTGGAGATTTGCAATTAGCAGGAAAATATTTTGGGTTTATTAAAATTATTTTATCATTTAATTCTTTAATATATATATTATTGCCAGCAACATGTAAGGAAGGTGTTTCACAAGTATTTATAGAGTGCCAGCTCTGTGTCTAATACTGGTCTAGATGCTGGGAATTTAGCAGTGAATAAAAAATAAAAATTCTTGCCTCTGTGGGGCTTGTATTTCAGTAAAATCCCTTATTTGCATTGCCCTTTTGAGATTTGAAGAGCTTTCCCTTTCTCTTCTTTTCCACTTACTGCAGTTTTCATAAGGGGTTGTTGTAGCAGGCATTATTAATAACATTTTTTACAAATAAAGAAAACAAAGCTTGAGTGATTTTCCCCAAATTTGCACATCTGGTGAAAGCCACAATATCTTTCACTAATCCTAAATTATTCTAAATAAGAAACTGATTCTAAATTTTAAAAAACTTGTTTCTTTCTGTCTTAAAAATCTCAGTATGCAATGCTTTTATTTACAAATTAAAAGTAGAATGTGATGGTTGGAATTGAATATCTAGTGAACAATTCTACTTGTTTAATTTATGTGTGTACTGTAACTCAGAGATGACCACACCTAAAATATAAGATAGTGGTTCTTATCTATTAATTATCAGGATTTAGACTACTAATATACATAATTAAGTAACTCTACCCAGCCAACTTAGACCAAATGTCTGTTCATCTGAATGTAGCCAATTATGGTGAACTGAGTATCAACTGGCTCTGAAAAATGTAGGTTCAAAGATAAATTACAGTTCATCCTTTCCTTAAGAGATGTAAGTATCCAATAGAAAAAGTCTACAAGTAATTATTGCAGCAGCACAATTCGGGATTGTTTATTAAAGGAAACTTCATGGGAGCAGAGACTCTATTTGTCTGAGTGCATTTTCAGTGCCTTAAACAAAATGGTCTCTTAGTAAATATTTATTAAATAAGGAATGGATACAACAAGGACTATAAGAGAGGTATGCACTAGATTTATTCTGTTGGGCTTAGGACTGTTTGGAAATTCAGTCAGTAGGGATAAAGCTTTGATCTGAGCCTATAATCATTATTAGGAGGACATTCATTCATTCACTCATTCATTCATTTGCTCATTCTTTCAGTTTTTCATTCTACAAATATTGTACTGTCAATATAGGATTTACCAAGTATTATATAACAGAAATTATCAACATAGTATTACTAATTACCATGTAACAGAAATTATCTTAGATGTTGAAAGATGGAACCACACTGCCACCAAGAAGTTTGGAGTCTAAGAAGCCATACGTGCAAATACTGACAAAACATTGAAATTGCAGCAATATTGCATTGAATATAAACTAGTAGCTGCATATAGCAGGCTTCTAATAAATAACTAGGGAATGAGTGATGACAAAAACTGAATGAGATGCCTCTGAATCTTCTAGTGAAATCAGGGAAGACATCCCAAAAAAAGACGATTTGAATTTTTTTTTATACTTTAGGTTCTGGGGTACAGGTGCAGATCATGCAGGACTGTTGTATAGGTACATACATGGCAATATGGTTTTCTGTCTCCATTCCCCCATCACCTATATCTGGCATTTCTCCCCATGTTATCCCTCCCCAACCCCTGCCATTCCTCCCATAGCCCCCTGAACAGACCCCAGTGTGTGATGTGCCCCTCCACATGTCCGTGTGTTCTCATTGTTCAACACTAGTCTCTGAGCGAGAACATATGGTGTTTGATTTTCCATTCCTGTGTCAGTTTGCTGAGAATGATGGTTTCCAGGTTCATCCATGTCCCTACAAAGGACACAAATTCATCCCTTTTTATGGCTGCATAGTATTCCATGGTGTATATGTGCCACATTTTCTTTGTCCAGTCTATCATTGATGGGCAGTTAGGTTAGTTCCAGGTCTTTGCTATTGTAAATAGTGCTGCAACAAACATACGTGTGCATGTGTCTTTATAATAGAATGATTTATAATACTTTGGCTACATATTCAGTAATGGGATTGCTGGGTCAAATGGAATTTCTATTTCTAGGTCCTTGAGGAATCACCACACTGTCTTCCACATGATTGAACTAATTTACACTCCCACCAATAGTGTAAAAGTGTTCCTATTTCTCCACATCCTCTGCAGCATCTGTTGTCTACTGATTTTTTAATGATTGCCATTCTAACTGCCTTGAGATGGTATCTCAATGTGGTTTTGATTTGCATTTCTCTAATGAACAGTGATGATGAGCTTTTTTATATGTTTGTTTGCCTCATATATGTCTTCTTTTGAAAAATATCTGTTCATATCCTTCTCTCACTTTTGAAAGAGTTTGTTTTCTCTTGTAAATCTGTTTTAGTTATTTGTAGATTCTGGAAGATTGCAAAAATTTTTTCCCATTCTGTTGGTTCACAGTTCACTCTAATGATTGTTTCTTTTGCTGTGCAGAAGTTCTGGAGTTTAATTAGATCACATTTGTCTATTTTGGCTTTTGTTGCTGATGCTTTTAGTGTTTTAGTCATGAAGTCCTTGCCTACATCTATGCCTGAATGGTTTTGTCTAGGTTTTCTTCTAGGGTTTTAATGGTGTTAGGTCTTATGTTTAAGTCTCTAATCCATGTGGAATTAATTTTCATGTAAGGTGTCAGGAAGGGGTCCAGTTTCTCTTTTCTGCACATGGCTAGCCAGTTTTCTGAACACCATTTATTGAACAGGGAATCCTTTCCACATTGCTTGTTTTTGTCAGATTTCTCAAAGATCAGATGGTTGTAGATGTGTAGCATTGCCTCTGAAGCCTCTGTTCTGTTCCATTTGTCTATATCTCTGTTTTGGTACCAATACCATGCTGTTTTGATTACTGTAGTCTTGTAGTATAGTTTGAAGTCAGGTAGCATGATGCCTCCCGCTTTGTTCTTTTTGCTTAGAACTGTCTTGGCTATGCGGGCTCTCTTTTGGTTCCATATGATGTTTAAGGTGGTTTTTTCCAGTTCTGTGAAGAGGGTCATTTGTAGCTTGATGGGGATAGCGTCGAATCTATAAATTACTTTGGTCGGTATGGCCATTTTCACCATATTTATTCTTCCTAACCATGAGCATGGAATGTTTCTCCATCTGTTTGTGTCCTCTCTTATTTCCTTAAGCAGTGATTTGTAGTTCTCCTTGAAGAGTTCCTTTGCATTCATTGTTAGTTGTATTCCCAGGTATTTTATTCTCTTTGTAGTAATTGTGAATGGGAGTTAGCTCTTGATTTTGCTCTCTGTTAGTCTGTTATTGGTGTAAAGGAATGCTTGCGATTTCTGCACATTGATTTTGTATCCTGAGACTTTGTTGAAGTTGCTTATAAGTTTAAGGAGATTTTGGGCTGAGACAATGGGGTCTTATAGATCTATAATCATGTCGTCTGCAAATAGAGACAATATGACTTCCTCCTTTCCTAATTCAATACCCTTTATTTATTTTTCTTGATGATTGCTCTGGCTAGAACTTCCAATACTATACTGAATAGGAATGGTGAGAGAGGGGTATCCTTGTCTTGTGCTAGTGTTCAAAGGACATGCTTCCAGTTTTTGCCTGTTCAGTATAATATTGGCTGTGGGTTTGTCATAAATAGATTTTATTATTTTGTGATACATTCTTTTGATACCCAGTTTATTGAGAATTTTTAGCATAAAGGGCTGTTGATTTTTGTTGAAGGCCTTTTCTGTATCTATTGAGATAATCATGTGGTTTTTGTCTTTGGTTCTGTTTATGTGGTGGATTATGTTTATAGACTTGTGTATGTCAAACCAGCCTTGCGTTTCTGGGATGAAGCCTACTTGATCATGATGAATAAGCTTTTAGATGTGCTGTTGCAATCAGTTTGCCAGTATTTTATTGGAGACTTTTGCTTGTATGTTCATCATGGATATTGGCTGGGTTTTCTTTTTTTGTTGAGTCTCTGCCAGGTTTTGGTATCAGGATGATGTTGGTCTCATAAAATGATTTGGGAAGGATTCCCTCTTTTTGGATTCTTTGAAATAGTTTCAGAAGGAGTGGTACCAACTCCTCTTTGTATGTCTGGTAGAATTCGGCTGTGAACCCATCTGGACCTGGGCTTTTTGGGTTGGTAGGCCATTAATTGCTGCCTCAACTTCAGCCCTTGTTGCTGATCTATTCAGGGTTTCAACTTCTTCCTGGTTTAGGCTTAGGAGGGTGCAAGTGTTCAGGAATTTATCCATTTCTTCCAGGTTTACTGGTTTATGTGCATAGAGTTGTTTGTAGTAATCTCTGATGATAGTTTGTATTTCTGTGGAATCAGTGGTGATATCCACTTCATCATTTTTTATTACGTCTATTTGATTCTTCTCTCTTTTCTTTTTTATTAATCTGGCTAGAGGTCTGTCTATTCCAGCTCCTGGATTTACTGATTTTTTGAAGGGTTTTTTGTGTCTCTAGCTCCTTCAGTTTTTCTCTGATCTTAGTTATTTCTTGTCTTCTGCTAGCTTTTGAGATTTTTTGATCTTGCTCCTCTAGCCCTTTCATTTTTGATGATAGGGTGTCAATTTTAGATGTTTCTTTGCTTCTCATGTGGGCATTTATTGCTGTAAATTTTCCTCCAGACACTGCTTTAAATGTGTTCTGGACGTTCCAGTACGTTGTGTCTTCATTCTCATTGGTTTCAAAGAACACTTTTATTTCTGCCTTCATTTCATTGTTTATCCAGTCGACATTCAGGAGCCAGTTGTTCAGTTTCTGTGAAGTTCTGCAGTTTTGAGTTAGTTTCTTAATCCTGAGTTCTAATTTGTTTGCACTGTGGTCTGAGAGACTGTTGTGATTTCTATTCTTTTGCATTTGCTGAGGAGTGAGTTACTTCCAATTATGTGGTAAATTTTGGGGTACATGCAATGTGGTGCTGAGAAGAATGTATATTCTGTGTATTTGGGATGGAGAGTTCTATAGATGTATATTAGGTTTGATTTGTCCAGATTTGAGTTCAAGTCCTGAATATCCTTGTTAATTTTCTGTCTAGTTGATCTGTTTAATATTGACAGTGGAGTGTTAAAGTCTCCCACTATTATTGTGAAGGAGTCTAAGTCTCTTCATAGGTCTTTAAGAACTTGCTTTATGTATCTGGGTGCTCCTGTATTGGGTGTGTCTATATTTAGGATCGTTAGCTCTTGTGATCCTTTTACCATTATGTAATGTCCTTCTTTGTCTCTTTTGATCTTTGTTCATTTAAAGTCCATTTTCTCAGACACTAGAATTGCAACTCCTTTTTTTCTTGTTTTTTTTTTTTTTTTTTTTTTTTTTTTTTTTTTTTTTTTGTCCTTCATTTGCTTGGTAAATCTTCCTCCATCCCTTTATTTTGAGCCTATGTGTGTCCTTGCATTTGAGATGGGTTTCCTGAATACAGCACACTGATGAGTCTTGACTTTTTATCCAATTTGCCATTCCATGTCTTTTGATTGGGGCATTTAGCCCATTTACATTTAAGGTTAATATTGTTATGTGGGAATTTGATCCTGCCATTTTGATGCTAGTTGTTTGTTTTGACCATTAGTTGATGGAGTTTCTTCATTGTGTTGATGGTCTTTACCATTTGGTACTTTTTTGGGTGACTGGTACTGGTTGTTCCTTTCCATGTTTAGGGCTTCTTTCAGGAACTCTTGTAAGACAGGCCTGGTGGTGACAAAATCTCTCAGAAATTTCTTGTTCATAAAGGATTTTATTTCTCCTTCAGTTATGAAGCTTAGTTTGGCTGAATATGAAATTCTAGATTGAAAGTTCTTTTCTTTAAAGATGTTGAATATTGGCCCCCACTCTCTTCTGGCTTGTAGGATTTCTGCTGAGAGATCCACTGTGAGTCTGATGGGCTTCCCTTTGTTGGTAACCTGACCTTTCTCTCTGGCTGCCATGAGGATTTTTACCTTCATTTCAACTCTGGTGAATCTGACAATTATGTGCCTTGGGGTTGCTCTTCTTGACGAATATCTTTGTGGTGTTCTCTGCATTTCCTGGACTTGAATCTTGGCCTTCCTTTCTAGGTTGGAGAAGTTCTCCTGGATAATATCCTGAAGAGTGTTTTCCAGCTTGTCTTCATTCTCCCCATCACATTCAGGTACATTGATCAAACGTTGATTAGGACTTTTCACATAATCCCATATTTCATGAAGGCTTTGTTCATTTCTTTTCACTCTTTTTTTCTCTAATCTGCCTTCTTGTTTTATTTCATTGAGTTGATCTTCAATCTCTGATAGCCTTTCTTCTGCTTGGTGGATTTGGCTATTAAAACTTGTGTATGCTTCCTGAAGTTCTCATGCTGTGTTTTTCAGCTCCATCAAGTCATTTATGCGCTTCTTTAAGCTATTTATTCTCATTAACATTTTGTCTAACCTTTTTTCAAGTTTCTTAGTTTCTTTTCTTTGGGTTATTACAACATGTTCTTTTATCTCAGAGAAGTTTGTTATTACCCACCTTCTGAAGCTTGTTTCTGTCAATTTATCAGACTCATTCTCCATCCAGCTTTGTTGCCTTGGTGGTGAGGAGTTGTGATCCTATGAAGGAGGAGAGGCATTCCTGTTTTTGGTGTTTTCATCCTTCTTGCACTTGTTTCTTCCCATATTCATGGAATTATTTACCTAATGTGGTTGTAATTGGTGACTTTTGGATGGGGTCTCTGAGTGGACATCCTTTTCGTTGATGTTGAAGCTATTTCTTTCTGTTTTTTAGTGATCCTTCTAACAGTCAGGCCCTTCTAACTCCAGACCCTACTTGCCTGTGTATCACCCATGGGGGCTGCAGAGCAGTAAGGGTTGCTGCTGGTTTCTTCTGTTATCTTTGTCCCAGAAGGGTACCTGCCAGATGTCAGCCTGGGCTCTCCTTTATTCGGTGTCTCTTTGGATATACAGGGGTCAGGGAGCTGCTTGAGGAGACAGTCAGTCCCTTATAGGAGGTCAAGTGCTGTACTGTGAGCTCTGTTGTTCCATTCTGAGATGCTGGGGAGGTACGTTTAAGTCTGCAGCAGTGGAACTCATAATCGCCTCTTTTCTCAGGTGCTCTGCCCTGGGAAGGTGGGGCTTTATCTATACATTCCTAATTTGCTGCTGCCTTTTTTTCAGAGGTGCCCTGCCCATCAAGGAGGTAGTCTAGTCACAGTCTACCAGCAGAGGCATTGCTGAGCTGCTGGTGGCTCTGCCAGCTGCTGTGTAAACTTCCTTGCGGTTTTGTTTACAGAGGTACAGTTAGAACTGCCTTGGTAATGGCAGAGTGCCTCAGTAATGGTGAATTGCCTCGGTAATGGAGGACTGCCTTGGTAATGGCAGACTGTCTCGGTAAGGGCGGACTGCCTCAGTAGTGCTGGACTGCTTTGGTAATGGCAGACACCCTTCCCCCCACCAAGCTGGACCATCCCTGGTCCAGCTGCACTCGCTGCAAAACTCTCAATACAGAGCACTTCATATTGCTGGTCTTCATGGTGGTGGGACCCGCTGAGCCAGATCACCTGGCTCCCTGTTTCAGCCCCCTCTTTTTCAGTCAAATGGGTAGCTCTATCTCCCAGGTGTTCCAGGTGCCAGTTGAAATGGTTGCCCAGATTTGTGTGAGTTTTTGTGTGGAAACCTACGGTGCCAGCTGAAACAGCCATGTTGAAAACTCATGGCACTTTTTGGCCTGGGAATCTCCTGGTCTGTGGGCAGTAAAAACTAGTTTGGAAATGTGGTGATCACTCACCCTCTGCATTGTTCTCACTGGGAACTCCACTCCAGAGCTGTTCCTATTCAGTCATCTTGGATCTCCTTGATGGCTTGAATTTTTACCAGAAGGAATGAAAGTGCAGGTCAGTGGCATGAGAGACCACGATGGGTTCACGGAAGTTGCAATAATTTCTGGGGTATGAAATGCAAACTCAAGTAGAATGATTATCAAAGGTCATGAGTCTGTATACAAAGGCAGAAGTCAGTTCATAAAAAGCCTTGTGTTAACATTTTAAGAATTTAGATTACTTTTCTTCTATGGGAAACAAGGAGGCTTTGGAGTTTTGAACTAAGAGGAATGTGAACAGATTGATTTATGAGGAATTTTTTTTTCTGCAGTGTGTTGGAAAATGGCCTTTCATGATCCTCTCTGTAAAATAGCACCCACACCTCATACTTTATCCTTTTATCCTTCTTTGTTTTACTAGTCCATTTACTGTTTGCTTTTGTTTAGCCATATAAATAGTTATTTTTAACATTATAAGAAGTACCTGTAGACCTAACACCAAAAACAAAAATTGGGAACTCAATAATGACAGTAACATGTGTGTAAATATGATTTTCTCTAGCAACTCATTGTCCTGACTTTCCCTGAAAGACTTAGCCAATATTACAGAAGTTGTGATCCTCATTCAATCTTTCTTTTTCTGTGGTTTAGTTGAATTTATATGTATTCTAAAAAAACATGTTTTTACTTTATTTATTTCTAATTTCATTAAAACAGCATTATATTTTGGACTCATTTTCACTTTTTAAACAGTTTTTGTTCATGTAGATAATTTTGACTGTTTTTTAAATATTCCCTTGTATCACTGCACCATAGATAATTTAAATTATTTTGAAGGGACAGTTATTGTGATTAGAATCACTATGAAAATTATTATGTGTGTATTCCATTTTGCTAGCACAAGAGTTTCTTTTGCATATATACTAACAAGTGAAATGGCACCAGCACCAGCAATGTAGAAGAGCTATTTTGCATTCACTTTGTTCTGAGAATCGTTATTGTTTACCACTGAAATATTTGCCAGTGAAATAGAAGTAAAATAGCGTCTATTTTTTTCTTGATTTATATTTCCCTGCTTTATATGCTCCTGATAAAGACATACCTGAAACTAGGAAGAAAAAGAGGTTTAATGGACTTAGAGTTCCACTTGGCTGGAGAGGCCTCACAATCATGGTGGAAGGCAAGAAGGAGCAAGTCACATCTTACATAGATGGTGGTAGGCAAAGAGAGAGAGCTTGTGCAGAGGAATTTCTGTTTATAAAGTCATCAGATCTTGTGAGACTTATTCACTGTCAGGAGAACAGCATGAGAAAGACCTGCCCCCTTGATTCAATTACCTCCCACTGTGTTGCTCCCATTAAACATGGAAATTGTGGGAGTTAAAATTCAATATGAGATTTGGATGAGGACATAGCAAAACCACATCACCTGATCACTAATCATACTGAATATTGCATAAATATTTATCAGACATATATATTTCTTCAACTCTGAAATGCCTATTCATGTCTTTTGTTCCTTTTCTAATATAGTGCTGATGTTGTTTTGTTTGTTGGCATTATTTATATACTTTGACAAATACAAATATATATATATATTTACAGTTTACAACAAATAAAATTACATATATTTACAGTTTACAACATGGTGTTCTGATATTTGTTTAGTTTGTGAAATGATAACTACAATCAATCTAACATATCCATCATCTGACATAGTTACCATGTGTGTGTGTGGGGGGGGGGCGGTGAGATCTATTCTCTTAGCAAATTTCAAGTATACAATACAGTATTAACCATAGTCATTATGATATATGTCACATTTTCTCTAACAATTCATCCATCAATGGAGACTTAGCTATTTCCAAATCTTGGCTTCTTGGCTATTGTGAATAATGCTTCAATGAACATGAGCGTATAACTATCTCTTTAAGATACTGATTCAATTTTCTTTATATGTATATCCAGAAGTGGGATTGCTGGAACATATGGTAGTCTATATTTAATTTATTGAGGGATTCTCCATATTTTCCATATGGCTATACCCATTTATATTCCCATCAACATTATGTAAGGCTTCCCTTTACTCCACACCCACACCAACATTTATATTTTGTAATTTTGATAACAGCCATCCTAACAGGTGGAAGGTGATATTAATTGTGGTTTTAATTTATATTCCTTCATTGTGATGTTGAGTATATTTTTTTCATATACCTATTGCTCATTTATTTGTATGTCTTCTTTTGAGAAATGTCTATTCAGGTCCTTTCCCCAATTTTAATCAGAATATTTGTTTTCTTGATGTTGAGTCATTTAAGTTCCTTATATATTTTGTGTTCTAACCCCTTATCAGATGCATGATTTGCAAATATTTTCTCCCATTTTTTCAGGTTATTTCTTCACTCTATTGGTTACTTTCTTTGCAGTGAAGAAACTTTGTAGTTTGATATAATCCATTTTTCTATTTTTGCTTTTGTTGCCTATAGTTTTTATGTCATATCTAAAAAAATCACTGCCCAGAGTAATGTCAAGAAGCTTTTTCCTTATTTTTTCTTATAGTAGCTTTATAATTTTATGTCTTACATTCACGTCTTTAATTCATCTTACATTTGTATTTGTTTATGGTGTGAGATAAAAGTCCAACTTCATTTGTCTGCCTGTGGATATCCCATTTTCCCAACACTAATTATTGAAGAGACTATCCTTTCTTCATTGTGTGCTCTTTGTACCTTTGTTGAAGATTAGTTGACTATAAATGCATGGATTTATTTTGGGGCTCTTTATTCTGTTCTGTTGGCCTATATGTCTGTTTTTATTCCAGTATCATACTGTTTTTATTACTATAGCTTTGTATCATATTTTGAATTCGGGTAGTGTGATGTCTCCAACTGTGCTTTTGGCTCAAAATTGATTAGACTATTTGAGTTCTTTTGTGTTTCCATATACATTCTGGGATTTTTTTTTTAATTTCTGTAAAAAATACCTTTGGAATTTTTATAGAGACTTCATTGAATCTGTAGATTTCTTTGAGTAGTATGGACGTTTCAATGATTCTTTTAAATCCACAAATATAGGATTTTTTTTTTTACTTTGCCAATATGATAGCTCTTTTCTCTGGTATTTGGATAATATTATTCTATTGTCTGATGGCTTTAGCCCTACAATTATTAAGTAATATTGAAATGTACCCTAATGTAAGACACAACATAGATTCTGGAGCTAGCTTTTGTAAGTTTATATTTTGAATTATATCTATTACTTTATCAAATAGATTATTCTTCAAGACCAAAAGTCACTCTCTGGAAATATCAGTCACCATTGAATATTAGATTAGCTACTTCATGAGCAGATAACTTATTGTTTGAAAAGCTCATTCATAAGCTAGAAAACTGAAACAACCATACATTTTCTAGGGCCTTATCTTACTTTAGAGATTACATAATAAAAATCACAGTAATATGCATCAAAAATACTATAGCAAAGACTTGAATATATTTGAAAATATATTTTTAGATGGCACAGAACAGCTGTAGAATGCGATTTATAGTATAAGCTCTGAAAACTGATTGGGTTCAAACTGCCTCTTAGCAGCTATGAAACAAGAAATGGTTAATTTCTTTGAGCCTCAATTTCCTCACAAGTGAAATAGAGATAGACCTTTTGTGATTATAAAACAAGATAATCTATATAAAGTGTTTAGCACAGAGCTTAGCTCCTAGTAAATCCTTAATTAATGTAAGTTCTTAGTTGTATGGCCACATATAAGGCTTTTGCTGACATATTTTTATTTTGTTTCACAGCGGTGAATTTAATTTATAAGCATATAAAATAACTTTCAAAGGATTTGGAAATTATATATTCATAGATCTTTAAAAATGAAGGAAACATAGATTTTATCAGATCTATTGAAGTGTTTTGTACTTGTGGAAATTGAAATAAAGTGAAATATTTTACATTATTAACACCAGATAGAGTACAACCTCTGTCTTTACAGGAGTTTTTCATTCAGTGGACCCTCTACTACCTAAGAAGCTGGTCACCGTAAACATTTGAAAAGAGAATCTGAAAACATTTGGAACAATTGGATGTAGATAGTTTCCAAATGTGAGCTATTAATTTGAAATGACCAAGCATGTTTTCTTCCCCATCTTGACCCTCCATTGAAGCTTTTCCCTAAAAATGATTTCATTAAGTCTTCCAGATTCATCAGACTGAGGCCAAAAATTACTAAAATAGAACAAGTTAAAAAATTAATTTGTAATTTGTTTGGACACTTAACTCTATGCCCATGAATCTATAAGAAACAATGTCTATAAGGAACACACAGTCTGATGAAGGAAACAGATTTGTTCAGCAAGAAAAAAAATAAAACATAAACCTGATGAGATTTCAAAACCTGAGACTTAGAAGTGCTAAATTAAAATGTTTGGAATGAATAAATTATAAAATAAAAAAAGGATTAATCAAGGTATGAGTACTTAAATTTTAGAGCTTTCTGTAGGATTATATAACTAAGGTGGAGATTAATGTCAGTTGTTAAGTTTTGGGGTTCTACCTCTCTGGGCTCTCTGAGAATGCAAGGGCTCCTACCTGTGCTTTGTTCAGACACTTTCCACCAGTCTAGACCCCAGAATTGGAGTTTTCTGTTCTATTTATGATGGTGCTGTTTCTGATATATAAGAAATAGGACATTTTAGATATCAGGTTTATGTCTGGCCCTTTCCCTACCTGTAACATGATGGGAATCACTACAGTGCAAATATATTAAAAATATAAAGCCTTTTAGGCTGCATACTATTTAGCTAGATGGCCCAACAAAAAGAATGTGTTTTCCAAATGCTACTGTTTTCTCAAGAATGGAAATGAAATGGATGTTTTCCCACCACCACCTACTGCTGCTTTGATAATATTATCTGATGCACCAGATGGTGGAAAACAAACTTATTTTTCCATAGCTCTCTTGGTTGAGTAGTTATTTATGTGCCAATGGGATCCATTTATCCACCTTTATTATGGCTTTTCATCCTTATAGACAATAAATTCAAATAAAACAATCCTGCTAAGTTGATATACTTTATCCAACAGATGAGCTGAAGTGTATGAGGGTATTTATTGTACTTACTGTTAACCCAGCAGTTTATTACTTCCTCCAAAAAGCAGAGGCATACAAAAATAGTATTATAAGAAAAAATAATCTGTGCCTTATAATTGTACTTGATTAAATAGCAAGGGATACCTAATTAAGGAAATCAAACTCATTATGTCAAACTATCTCTATGAGGCATTGTTTTTTGGGTCCTTGTTTGAAACTCGTATTGGACATGTCATTACCGTGACATTTATTTATAATTTGTTGATTTAAACTTGTATGTCAGTTTGTGATACTCTATAGTAATAATAATGTACATGTGTTTATTGACAAGTATTTTCCTGTAGATGTTTGCTATTCCAGGTTATTTATCATTATATCACTCTCTTTTTTGCTAGTATTTGAATAGCAATAACCGGATTCTATGCCTCCTAAAGTATGTAAAATATGTGGAACAATGTCTGTAAGGAAGAGTCCGATAGGTAAGTTGCTCTCACAATTTTGGCAATCCAGCAAACCCTGAGGGGAGCGGTACTCACTTCTGTCTTTGTTGAACAAATGAGCTTACTAAATCTTCCTGTTTTCAGTTTCAAACGGAAACCTCAAGTGAAAATATGAAGCATAAATATTCATTTTTAATTCCTCCCCTGGCTTGTAATCCCACAATCATTTAAAGCTAAGCATAATTTGAGTTATAAGAAATATTATGTTTTCGTTTTTGTATATTATCATATGACTTATATTGTCTTCATGCTTTAGAAGATTGCTTTCCAAACATTGATGTGTATATGAAAGAGAAATCACTTTAAAATGCAGATTCTGTTTCCATCAAGTTTCTGGTAAGGTTGGAAGCTCTACAGTTCTAACCAAGACGAAGTGTTGCTCACCTTGAACCATGTTGAGTAGCCACATTTTAGAATTTGCAATGAATTTTCCCGTAATTTAACCCATTGGGCACTAGCAAAATTTTGTAATGAAGAAACTCACAATTTTATGACTTGCTTAAATATATACCATCAATGAAAATTTGGATCAGGACTCTGATTCACTTTGAATGAAACTGTGATCAAAAATCTTTTCACCGTGTCTTATGCTACCATAGGTTAGTGGATCTCAGTTCCCACTGGCTCTCAAAGCCATCTGGGTAATGCCGACACACTTTGCTTGGGGTGGGTCTGGACACTGATATTTTTCAAAAGGACTTGCAGATTATCTAACATTCAGCCAATTTTAGAATCACTGTTTAAAAATGAAGGCTGAGAATAGGATATGTATTTGTCTAAGTATTAGTCATCGATTAGGTCAGTGGTTCTCAAATTTTAGCTGCATATACCTGCAGTGAACTCATTTTCAACAAAGGTACCAAGAACATACATTGGAGAAAGAACAGTCTCCTCACTAAATGGTGCTGTGAAAACTGGATATCCTTATGCAAAAGAAAGGAACTTGATGCCTACCTCTCACCATTCACAAAAATTAAATCTAAATGAATTAAAGATTTAAATTGAAGACCTTGAACTATAAAACTACAAGAAAATTACAAGAAAACATTGGAAAAACTCTCCAGGACTTTACTCTGGTCAAAACTTTCTTCAGTAATAACTTACAAGCACAGGCAGACAAAGCAAAAATGGACAAATGGGATCACACTAAGTTAAAAAGCTTCTGCAAAGCAAAAGATACATTCAACAAAGTGAAGCAATAACCCATAGAATGGTAGATAATATTTGAAAGCTACCCATTGGACAGGGATTAATAACCAGAATATATAAGGAGCTTAGACAAGTCTATAGGAAAAAATCTAAAAATCCAATCTGATGACATGATTGTATATTTAGAAAATCTCATCATCTCACTCCAAAATCTCCTTAAGCTGATAAGCAATTTCGGCAAAGTCTATGGATACAAAATCAATGTGCAAAAATCACAAGCATTCCTATACACCAACAATAAACAAACAGAGAGCCAAATAATGAGTGAACTTACATTCACAATTTCTACAAAGAGAATAAAATACCTAGGAATACAACTTACAAGGGATGTGAAGGGCCTCTTAAGGAGAACTACAAACCACTACTCAAGGAAATAAGAGAGGACATAAACAAACGGAAAACCATTCCATGCCCATGGATAGAAAGAATCAATATTGTGAAAATGGTCATACTGCCCAAAGTAATGTGTAGATTCAATGCTATCCCCATTAAGCTACCATTGACTTTCATCACAGAATTGGAAAAAAAGACTTAAAATTTCATATGGAACCAAAAAAGGGCCCACATATCCAAGACAATCCTAAGCAAAAATAACAAAGCTGGAGGCATCATGCTGCCTGACTTCAAACTTTACTACAAGGTTACAGTAACCAAACAGCATGGTAGTGGCACCAAAACAGATACGTAGATCAGTGAAACAGAACAGAAGCCTCAGAAATAACATCACACATCTACAACCATCTGATCTTTGACAAACCTGACAAAAACCAGCAATGGGGAAAGGATTCCCTATTTAATATGTGGTGTTGGGAAAACTGGCTAGCCATATGCAGAAAACTAAAGCTGTACACCTTCCTTATACCGTATACAAAAATTAACACAAGATGATTTAAAGACTTAAATGTAAGGCCTATAACCATAAAACCTCTAGAAGAAAACCTAGGCAATACCATTCAGGATACAGGTAGGGGAAAAGACTTCATGACTAAAACACCAAAAGCAATAGCAACAGAAGCCCAAAATTAACAAATGGGATCTAATTAAACTGAAGAGCTGCCGCACAGCAAAAGAAATTATCCTCAGAGTGAACAGGCAACATACAGAATGGGAGAAAATTTTTGCAATATATCCATCTGACAAACAGCTAATATCCAGAATCTAAAAATAACTTAAACAAATTTATAAGAAAAAATTTATAAGAAAAATTTATAAGAAAAAAACAAACAAACTCATCAACCTTCTCAAAAGAAGACATTTATGCAGCCAACAAACATGAAGAAAAGCTCATCGTCACTGGTTATTAGAGAAATGCAAATCAAAACCACAATGAGATACCATCTCACATCAGTTAAAGTGGAAATCATTAAAGGGTCAGGAAACAACAGGTGCTGGAGAAGATGTGGAAAAATAGGAACAGTTCTGCACTGTTGATGAAGATGTAAATGCACATGTATGTTTATTGCAGCACTATTCACAATAGCAAAGATTTGGATCCAACCCAAATGTCCATCAATGATAGACTGTATTTAAAAAATGTGGCATATATACACAATGGAATACTATGCAGTCATAAAAAAGGGTGAGTTCATGTCCTTTGCAGGGACATGGACAAAGCTGGAAACCATCATTATCAGCAAACTAACACAAGAACAGAAAACCAAACACCACATGTTCTTACTCATAAGTGGGAATTGAACAATGAGAACACAAGGACACAGGGAGGGGAACATCACATACCAGGTCCTGTTAGGGTATGGGGCCTAGGGGAAGGATAGCATTCAGAGGAATACCTAATGTAGATAATGGATTCAAGGGTGCAGTAAATCACCATGGCACACGTATACCTATGTAACAAACCTGCACATTCTGCACATGTACTCCAGAACTTAAATTATAATAATAACATAAGGTACTTATGCACAAAAAAGTACTATTCTGCTATAAAATAGAATGAGATCCTGCTATTTGCAACAATATGGTTGGAACTAGAGGTTACTGTGTTAAGTGAAATAAGCCAGGTAGAGAAAGACAAGCATCACATATTCTCATTTATTTGTGGGCTATAAAAATCAAAGTAATAGAAGGATGGTTACCAGAATCTGGGAAGGATATTGGGAGGTAGGGCATAAGTGGGGGTGGTTATGGGTACAAAAATTGATTGAAAGAATAAATAATACCTAGTATTTGATAGCACAACATAGTGACTATAGTCAAAATAATTTAATTGTTCATTTAAAAATAACTAAAAGTATAATTGAACGGTTTGTAACCCAAAGGATAAATGCCTGAATATATATATATATATATATATATATATATATATATATATACACACAAAAAAAAAAAAATTAACAACGAAAATATTTATCTGTATCAGCATCTGCTGAAGGGCTTATTAAAAAATAGATTGCCAGACCTTATCCCTAGGGTTTTTGAATCAATAGGTCTGGGTAGGAACCCAAGATTTTGCATTTCTGATGAGTTCCCAGTGCTGCTTATGTTGCTGGTACAGGGACAAAACTTTGAGAATCACTGGGTTAGGCTGAAGCAATGATAACAAAAGTTAATGAGTTTACCTTTCTATTTGATTATTATTGTTTCTTAATACCCAATCAACTTGATTTATTTAGGCTCCATACTGTAGACATTTTCTAATAAATCATTTCCTACCAAAAATAACATGACAAGAAGGATGCTGTGTGAAAAAAGTGTTTGCTGCAGGATAAGTGTTTTTGTCATTGCAGTAGCACTCAGTTTCATGTGGGAAATTTCAAGGTACTATACTATTTTCCCCTGTCCTTTTATATTCAAGGAATTATATTCACGCATCAGAGAAGAGAAAAAGAAAATTATATGCCTTACAATGACTTTCTCTCTCAAATACTTCATTCAATCATTTAAATTATTTCAACAGTGCCTTCATTATTATCTGCAAGTGATTAATCTCTTTTGAGAGACACCTATGGTGAAATTTTAGATCACTCAAACTCACAGGATGCAGTAGAATTTCTGGTACTGTTTTTCATGTAGGTTACAAAAGAAAATTATTATTATACCTTGTAAAAAAATAAAAACTCATGTTTTTTTCTTTTTCCCCCCTCGGAAATGGGCTTAACATGGAAATGACAACAGAAATCTTACTGTGAAAACATGTTGGGTATTGGTCTCTCATTCCAGATTCGATATACAATATTGAGCTGCAAAATCAAAGACTGTTATTCTACAGTAATGTGAATGTGGACAAATAAAAAAGAAATCATATTGATGGTAAGGACTAAAATGAACACTCAGACTATACTTCCTTTTTCTGACATAAGAATACATGTTTTGGTATTATTCATATTAGAGTTGAATCCAGGCTCAGCCACTTACTAGCTATTTGACATTAGATAATTTATGTAAACTTTCACAGTAAAATTAATTATATCTACTCATTAAGACTGCCATGCATGTAAAATAAAATGGCATCAATAAAGCACCAATATATTATCTAACAGGTAATTGGTGTTTAGTAAATGATAGTATTGCTACTCATAAAAGGTCATCAAGCTTCACCTTGAACATATTCATTGGTGAGCTACATATTCTCTTGTAATTTCATTCCATTTACAGTGTAGTTTCCAAATTTGAAAAGTTTCTCTGTATGTCAACATACTTCATTTCAGCCACCACAAATTACAGCAACCACAATATGTTAGCGGATAAAAGGAGGAAAACTTTCAGCAATAGCAAAGTATTTTACTGTCAAATCTGAGACTAGACAAACTTTGAGAAGTAATGTAATATAATGAAAAATTTAAATACCAAAGAAAGATAGGAAATATAAAGCCCTTGCTATAAAGTTTGACTTATTTTTGACAAGTAATAGGCATCACTGAAAAACTGTTGGCATATGTAACAAATCCTTGGACATTTTTTCTCTCATTTTTCTTGACACCTTGCTTGCATTTCATTTATTACATTTAGGCTAGGCTAGGCTGTGCTGCATAACAAACCACCAAAAATCTCAATGGCTTAAACTAAACAAAGGCATGATTTTCACACTCCATGCCCAGTGGGGGCCAGCTGGGATATCTGACCTATCTATGCCACTGTCACTTCCGGACTCTGACTGATAGAGCAGAGTTTTCTGGAATATTGTCATTGAGTATAGCATGTTCTTGCATTTAAAGATTCCACCTGAAAGTGAAACATTACTTCTTTTCACGTTTTATTAGTCAAAATGAGTCAATTGACTTTTTTTGAATTCAAAGGATGCAGGGCGGTAAGGGTAATCTTACCATGTACCCAAGAGTTAGAGACCAAATGTTTGTGAAGAGCACAAATAACTTCCTCAGTATTGTTTGCTAATTCCACCTCTGAGAAATATCTCCTGTTTTCTCCTTTTGTAATATTGAATTATGTTGCTCCCCTGCTAGTTTCTTTTCTTCCTCTGCTAGTTCTTTTTCTTCCTCTTACCCCATTCCTTAATTTTGCTCTCTATATCCTATATTACATCTGGAACAAAAGACCAAGACCCAAAATGTTATTTAAAAAAAAATTTATTTTGTGTCATTTGCATTTTGTTATTGAAATTAGCAAGCATTTCCCCTTAACATTAACATTGGCCGGTTTATGCTTTCTCATTATCTCACATAATTTTATCTACCCATAAAACATTAATTATTAAAAATGTGTAGATAATTCTTATGTCAACAACTTTTTGCCTTTTCTGAATTCCAGGCATATTTTTTGGGAATATCCACCTGGATAATTAATGGCCCTTTAATTTTCCAAGTCTTTCAGGAGTCAAGAAATCCACTAATTTTACAGATTAACTTTTTTCCTAATATATCTACTTTTTAAAAAAATTTTCTACTCATATTGCTTTACAATTTAGCCTTCTTTCATGATCTATTTGATCAAGCAGTTTCTCACTCTTTTATCCCCTTCCTTTTGTTCCTATTTTACAGGAAAAACAAACCAAAAAACAACTTTATCATTCCAACTGGTTCTCTTTTCTGTTCCTATGGCAGACATGTTGGGAAACACTGATAAAATTCATTTAACTACACAGAACAATGTCACTGTGAATTCATGGTCAACAAATTTACATCAGCTCTCACTGTTCTCCAACAAACTCTGTATTTACTGTGCTAAAACAATTTTCTTTCTTATTTTACAGAAAAATTTCAAAATTGTTTTTTATTGTGTTCCTTCCAAAACCCACATTTACTATTACTTTTAGAAGATTATCTAGTATCTTTTTTTACAGAAAAATAAAAAAAAAGGAGTAAAATCAAATCAAATTGAAGGTGCAAAATTCTTCAATTTTCAAGCCCCTATCTTTCCTAGTTATCTGCATATTTTCTTTTCCTTTTTTTTTTTTTTTTTTGCTTTGTCTCCCAGGCTGAAGGTCAGTGGCACGATCTTGGCTCACTGCAACCTCTGCCTCCCGAGTTCAAGTGATTCTCCTACCTCAACCTCCTGAGTAGCTGGGATTACAGGCACATGCCACCACACCCAGCTAATTTTTATATTTTTAGTAGAGACGAGGTTTCATCATGTTGGTCCAGTTGGTCTGGAACTCCTGATCTCAGGTGATTGGCCCACCTCCACTTCCCAAAGTGCTGGGATTAGAGGCATGAACTACTGTGCCCAACCTCTACATATTTTTATATCCCCTCCTTCCTTGTCCTACAGAATAGATGTCCCTCATCTGACCAAACAGATTTCTTCCCTTGTACTCTATCTTCCACTTTCTTATAAATACTTACTGATCTCTTCCTTCCTTCATGTCTTCTCTTGGGTATCTTTTCAAACTCAGCCTCTCTACTAGACTTTATATATATATATATATATATATATATAGTTGTTTCATATAGTTTTAAAAGAAAACCAAACCTTTCTTTAGTTGTCCATGTTTTCTTTTACTCATTCTCTTTCATTTTAGCTTTTAAATAATATATACATGTGGAAATAATAGTCTACAATAGTCTACACTCCATTTTCCTAATCTCACTTCTAATTACCTCTTTGCCACTCTCAATAAAATTACTTTGTCAAGGTCACCAATGGCCTTGCAGAAGAATCCTATCTTTCTGATATTTGTCTTACTGATTATTTGAAAATATTATTACAGCAACATATATTTATTCATTTACTTTAGAAATACAGGCTTGCTCAGTTGCCCAGGTTTCAGTGAAGTGTTGTGATCATAGTTCACCGTAACCTTGAACTCCTGGGCTCATGGGATCCTCCTGCTCCTCCCAAGGAGCTGAGACTACAGAAATATGCCACTATAGTTGTATAATAATTTTTTATTTTTGTATAAATAGTAGCCTCACTTTGTTGTCCAGGCTAGTCTTGAACTCCTGGCTTCAAGTGATCCTCCCAACTCTGCCTCCTATATCAACATTCTTAAAATTACCTCTTTCCTTGACTTTTTCCCACAGTCTTATAGAGTACTCATTTTGAAACACTTTTGCCAGGTTTTCTTCTTCCACTTGCTCTTTCAGTAATATTTATCTCTAAGCTTTGTACGTTGGCCTCATCTCTATAAACACTTCTTGATACTGTTGATTTCTAAATCTACATATTCAAGACAAACATACATGGGTCTGTCCACCTATTGGTCAGCCATATTTGGTTTAATCTAATTAAACCTAACCAAAAATGAATTAATCACAATATTCCTTATTAGTCCAGCAGAACATACTTCCCCTGACTTTTATTACCTACTTTGTACATGATACTTTCATCCACTCAGTTATCCAAGCTAAAAATCTGAATTATCCTTGAATCCTTCAATTTTTTCTTATATAAATGCTCCAGGTCCCCATACTTTATCATTTCAATCTCCTCAACCTCCTTTATTTCTTCACTTCCTCCCTTTGAATACTCAGTCACACTACCAAAACCAGACTCCAGAATTTCTCTAACCAAAACTACCCTCCCTGACAACAGACTGCTCCTTCACACTACCTTTAATGTAATTTTTCTAAAATACACACTTTCTTGCTTTTATTCTAATCACCAGTATAAAATAAGAAATATACAACAAAGCAAGCTAAAATATTTTATCTATCTCAATTTTTCTAGCTCTATTTCTAGCCAATTCATTGCTAAAATTTATTTTGTGGTTCCGTTAAATATGTGCATTTCCTCTAATTCATTGGTTCTCAGCCACAGGCTATTTTCCCCACTCTCTACCCACAGGGCACACAGGTAATGTCTAGAGCCATTGTTTGTTGTTGTCACAACTTGAAAAGGGAGGACTACTGGCATCTATTTGGTAGAGACCAGAGATACTGCAAACAACCCAAAACGAACAGCACAGAACAAATAATTATCCACCCCAAAACGTCAATAGTAGCAAGCTTGAAAATCCCTGCCCTAATTCAGTGTCATAATTCTCATCCCTGTGCCTCTGTACATGCCATTCTCTCTGTGTGGAATCTTCTCCCTTTAACATCTGTCTGATTTCTGCAAGTTCATCAAGGTTCATTCTGTGCGTCATCTCTTCTGAAATTATTCTAACTAATCATCCTTCCAAATTACGCTTAAGGCAATTTATCGTACTCTCATCACATTGCTATCTTTCTCAAAATCTTTCAAAGACATTCCATTTCCAAGTCAATATTCCTTATACTGGTACTGAGAACCCAGCAAAACAGGGCAATGAGCTACATTGATGTTAGCCCCCTCCAGTTTTTCCCATTCACATTCTATGGTTCATCCAGAATGGATTAGTCCACATTTCTGAAACTTACACACTTCTGTAAATTTGATCGTTTGTTTCTACTAATTTATATGCTTCTTTGTTAGCCTGTTCATCTCTACCAGCTAAACTCTTACCAGATTTTCAAGGCTCATCTTATGCAAATCTCTGCTTTTTTGAGACTCATCCATCTGGCTCTACCACTGACTTGCCATCATTCTGGTTACCTACATTTTTCTGTTAATTTTTCTTCATTCCCTGGAAACTTTAGCTCCCAGGATTAGGTTTCATATCTACATAAATCCCTAATACCATCCTGGGAGACACCCAGCCAGATGACATGTCTAGTTGCTTTAATGTCTCATTTCCAGCAATGACAATCTTATTTTAAAATGATAACAATTATAATGTTAATAACAACAATAGGTCACATTGAGTACTTACTATGCTTGAGGCACTATGTAAAGCCCTTTAACATCAGTTGTTTCTCATTTTCCTTATCTAGCACCTTTAGTTTTCAAGAATATTGACTTCCATACAGCAAAACATCTTTTTCTCTATTACTTTGTCGTGGACAGATCACTGTCCCTCCACGGTCACTCTTCATCATTGTCTACTTTTCTTTGTATCCTAGGAGGTGAATCAATATGAACTGCATCCACGGGTTCCTTTGCTTTTTGGATGACAGCAGGCATTGATAGGAGATGATATAGTTTGGCTGTGTCCCCACTCAAATCTCACCTTTGAATTGTGATAATTCTCACATGACCTGGGAGGGACCTGGTGGGAGGTAATTGAATCAAGGGGGTAGGTCTTTCATATGTTTTTCTTGTGATAGTGAATAAGGCTAATGAGATCTGATGGTTTTATAAGGAGGTTTCTGCTGTACACATGCTCTGTTGCCTGCTGCCATGTAAAATGACACTTTGCTACTCATTAACCTTCAACCACGACAATGAGGCCTTCACAGCCATGTAAAACTGTGAGTCAATTAAACTTCATTCCTTTATAAATTACCCAGTCTCAGGTATGTTTTCATTAACAGTGTGAGAATAGACTAATATAGGAAATTGGTACCAGTAGAGTGGGATGTTACTGTAAAAATACCTGAGAATGTAAAAGCGACTTTAGAACTGAGTAACAGGCAGAGGTTGGAATAGTTTGGAGGGCTTAGAAGAAGAAAGGAAGACGTGGGAAAGTTTGCAACTTCCTAGAGACTTGTTAAATGACTTTGACCAAAATGCTGATAGTGATATTGACAATAAAGTCCAGGCTGAGGTGGTCTCAGATAGAGATGAGGAACTTGTTGAGAACTGGAGCAAAGGTGACTCTTGCTATGTTTTAGCAAAGAGACTGGTGGTATTTTGCCCCTGCCCTAGAGATTTGTGGAATGTTGAACTTGAGAGAGATGATTTAGGGTATCTATCAAGAAATTTCTAAGCAACGAAGTGTTCAAAAGGTAACTTGGGTACTGTTAGAAGCATTCAGTTTTACGTATTCACAAAAATATCATTTGGAATTGGAACTGGTGTTTAAGGGGGAAGCAGAACATATAAGTTTGAAAAATTTAAAGCCTGACAATGAAACAGAAAAGGAAAACCCATTTTTGGAGGAGAAATTCAAGCTGGCTTCAGAAATTTGTATAAGCAATGAGGAGCCAAAGGTTAATCACTAGGACTGGAGAAAATGTCTCAAGGGCCAGCCAGAGACCTTTGTGGCATCAGCTCCCATCACAGTCCTAGAGGTCAGAAGGAAAATTTGGTTTCCTGGGCTTGGCCAAGGGCCCCTCTGCTCTGTGTAGCCTAGGGACTTGGTGCCTTGTGTCTCAGCTGCTCCAGCCATGGCTAAAAAGGCCTTGGTCCAGCTTGGGTCATGGCTTCAGAGGCTGCAAGCCTTAAGCCTTGGCAGCTTTCACATGGTGTTGAGCCTTCAGGTGCACAGAAAACAATGACTGAGGTTTGTGAACCTCTGCCTAGATGTCAGAGACTGTATGGACATGCCTGGATGTCCAGAGAGAGGTGTGCTACAGGGGTGGAGCCCTCATTGAAAACTCTGCTAGGGTAGTGGAGAAGAGAAATGTGGGGTGCAAGTGAGCCCCCAAACATGGTTCCCTCTGGGGCACTGCCTAGTGGGCCAGTGAGAAGAGAGCCATTGTCCTCCAGACCCCAGAATGGTAGATGCAATGACAGCTTGCACTATGCTCCTGGAAAGGCTACAAACACTCAATGTCAGTCTGTGACAGCAGTCAGGAGGGAGACTGCACACTGCACAGCAACAGGGGTGGAGCTGCCCAAGTCCATAGGAACCCACCCTTGCATCAGTGTGACCTGGATGTGAGACATGGAGTCAAAGGAGGTCATTTTGGGGCTTTAAGATTTGACTACCCCATTGGATTTCAGACTTATATGGGGCCTGTAGCTCCTTTATTTTGGTCAATTTCTCCCAATTGGAATGGGCATATTTACCAAATGCCTGTATCCTCATTGTATCTAAGAAGTAACTAACTTGATTTTGATTTTACAGGCTTATAGGCAAAAGGAACTTGCCTTGTCTCAAATGAGACTTTGGCCTGTGAACTTTTGAGTTAATGCAGAAATGAGTTAAGACTCTGGGAGACTGTTGGGAAAGCACGATTAGTTTTGAAATGTGAGGACATGATATTTGGGAGGGGCCATTGCAGAATGATGTGGTTTGGCTGTGTCCCCACCCAAATCTCACCTTGAATTGTAATAATCCTCACGTGCTGTGGGAGGGACCTGCTGAGAGGGGACTGAATCATGGGAGTGGGTCTTTCCATGTTGTTCTCATGATAATAAATAAATGTCATGAGATCTAATAGCTTTATAAAGGGGAGTCCCCCTGCACATGTGCTCTCTTGTCTGCCACCAGGTTTGATGAGACTTTGCTCTACATTTATCTTCCACCATGATTGTGTGGCCTCCCCAGCCCTATGGAACTGTGTCAATTAAACCTCTTTCCTTTGTAAATTACCCAGTCTTAGGTATGTCTTTATTACCATCGTGAGAACAGACTAATACAGATCAGAGAAGAGGAAGGTGGGGTTCTAATTCCAAAAATATGAGACTTCTTTTAAACTCTACTCAGAAAGTTAGAGAAGAATCAAGTAAATGAAAAAAGTTGTTTTTTTCTATGAAAGTGAAGTGATGATTCCTCCAGTTCTCAACAAGTTCCTCATCTCTATCTGAGACCACCTCAGCCTGGACTTTATTGTCAGTATCACTATCTGCATTTTGGTCAAAGTCATTTAACAAGTCTCTAGAAAGTTGCAAACTTTCCCACATCTTCCTTTCTTCTAAGCCCTCCAAACTGTTCCAACCTCTGCCTGTTACTCAGTTCTAAAGTCACTTTTATATTTTCAGGTATTTTTACAGTAACATCCCACTCTACTGGTACCAATTTCCTATATTAGTCTATTCTCACACTGTTAATGGCTCCTACTCTATGGGGTCACTTTATATTGGCATTATTCCTCTAAGGTTGGCTGTATTTCTCTATTGATGACTGCAGATCCTTTTAGTCAGCCATCTTCATATAGATATCTGTCTCTTTGTTCCTCCAGGCACAGGGTGATAATAGCTTCCCTCTCTTTCTACTCCTCATATACTGTACTACTTGTTGTTGGTTTCCCTAAAACATACCTATACTTTGTAAATAATTCCTGTATTAGTTTTTGCAACTAATTAAAGTTACTTAATTTTAGTATTCAATTTGTTTCCTGGCAGGACCCTGAATAATACCCTACTTCAAATATTCACTTTCATTGTCACAACCAAATCCACACATTCCTCTGTGTGTTACCTCATCCTTCCTGGTTACTTATTCCCAGTAACACCACTCCAAGCAAATTTTTATTAAGTCTTTTAGCAGTTTATCCTACTACTTGATCACTATCACTCCACTTGTTGGTGAAACCTGTTGTTACCTCAGACTGGAGGAGGACTTCCTGTTCCTTTCCCCAAAATGTCCTGCAAATTCATTGTAGTTACAAGTATTTGTTTAATATTATTCTTTCTCACTAAAATATGTTTTTGTCATATTAACTACTGTTTTGTCATAGCACATAGGAAGTATTCAAATAATATTTGAATGACTATTTGTTTAAAAATGTAATATATATGATGCTATGGTACTGTAAGAAAGAATTAGGAGGTGGCCTAATTTATTTTAGGGTAAAGGAAGCCTTTTAGGAATAAGTGAGTTCTAAGCACAGGGTTCTTTCATATAATATATCCTGATTTTCTCCAAATTGCCTTAGTAATGCTTTCTTTTGAATTCACATGGCATTTTCTTCTGTCTTAAACTATGCATTATAATTCTACCTTTCATTCTTACTACTGTCTACTTGACACACTCTACTTCCCAGAACCCCACTCTATCCCACAATGATTATTATCTCTTTGGGGAAATATTGGTCTTCCTCCCCCTTTCATTCTCTGCAGCATATAACAGAGACTTGGGGATAGAAGCAGTACTTATTTTTTGATGCAATACATAGTTGTTGACACTCAACTCCAACGTTGTGCCCTAATATTTTTAATTAATTAAAGTGCATTTATTAAAAACATGGTACTTACCAGCCCCTATTGTCTTATACTGAATTTGTAGTTGCAGAAATTTTAAGTTCTTTTCAAAATTACAACTTCTTTCCATCATTCAGATCACACATTTCTGTGGCTGGATTTTTGGATTACGAATCCATAATTTTCATTTAATTTTGTTAAATTCACGTTGTTGATTTTGTCTCACTTTCAACAACTTGAAATGGTAATTTCAGAATAATGCTCACAGAAGTGAGGTAAATATTTTGTGTACGGACATTGAATACATACCTAATTATTTAAATCATACATTTTGTCATTAAAAGTAATTGCAGAAAAAACAATTACTTTTTTGCTGACCTAATGTTATTCACTGAAAGACTCAAGTATTTCCATTTGATATGTTAAAATATAATGCAGGATCTTGATGATGAAAATGCTTTGGAGTATTTATGTTCCTCATGTTATCTTTTATTTTATTTTAAAAATAAATATGCTGTTTGTGCTCAGTCTGTGTTATATGTTGAGTTGCATTTCCCCAGAAAGATCCACTGAAGCCCTTACCTTCAGTACTTCAGAATTTTACCTTAGTTTGAAATAGGGTCTTTACAAAGATAATCCAATTACAAATGAGGTTGTTACAATAGGCCCTAATCCAATATGACTGATGTCTTTACATAAAGGAGGAATTTGGACACAGAGACAGACACTCCCAGAAGAAATACACTGTGAAGACACACAAGGAGAAGATGGCCTTGTGACCAGGAAGATGCATCTGCAGACCAACAAATGCCGAGGATTGCCAGAGAACACCAGAAACTGGAAGAATCAAGGAAGGATTCTCCCCTGGAGCCATTAGAGACAGCGTGACCTAATATCACCTAGATTTCTCACTTCTAGGTTTCAGAACTGTGAGATAATAAATTTTTGTTGCTTTGAGATAGTGGTAATTTGTTTACAGCAATCTTAGCAAACTAACACACTCTACGTGCAAGTATTAACATGGTGTTCTTTTTCTTCCTCTGAATTTCATGGTGGTATAATTCATTTTCCTTGGTTTATAATCACAAAATCCTCAAGAGGAAATTATTTCTACAAATCAACATTAATAGTTGTAATTTTTAAAACTTTTTTTAGGACTACATTTTATGTTCTGGGACACATATGCAGAACGTGCAGGTTTGTTACATAGGTATACAAGTGCCATGGTAGTTTGCTGCACACATCAACCCATCATCTACATTAGGTATTTCTCCTAATGCTGTCCCTCCCCTAGTTCCCCACCCTACAACAGGTTCCAGTGTGTGATGTTCCCCTCCCTGTGTCCATGCATTCTCATTGTTCAACTCCCACTTATGAGTGAGAACATGCAGTGTTTGGTTTTCTGTTCCTCTGTTAAGTTTGCTGAGAATGATGGTTTTCAGCATCATCCATGTCCCTGCAAAAGACATGAACTCATCCTTTTTATGGCTGCATAGTATTCCAAGGTGTATATGGGCCACATTTTCTTTATCCAGTCTATCATTGATGGGCATTTGGGTTGGTTCCAAGTCTTTGCTATTGTGGACATTGCCACAATAGCAATGTCCACAATAGTGGACATTGTGTGTGCCTGTGTCTTCATAATAGAATGATTCATACTCCTTTGGATATATACCCACCAAAGGGATTACTGGGTCAAATGGTATTTCTAGTTCTAGATCCTTGAGGAATCACCACACTGTCTTCCACAATGGCTGAACTAATTTGCACTCCCACCAACAATGTAAAAATGTTGTCTATTTCTCCACATCCTCTCCAGCATCTGTTGTTTCCTGACTTTTTAATGCTCACCATTCTAACTGGCATGAGATGGCACCTCATCGTGGTTTTGATTTGCATTTCTTTAATGACCAGTGATGATGAGCCTTTTTTCATATGTTTTCTGTCTGCATAAAAGTCTTCTTTTGAAAAGTGTCTGTTCATATCCTTTGCCTACTTTTTGATATAGCATTGTTTGTTTTTTTCTTGTAAATTTGTTTAAGTTCCTTGTAGATTCTAGATATCAACCCTTTCTTTGTCAGATGGATGCATTGCAAAATTTTTCTCCCATTCTATAGGTTGCCTGTTCACTCTGACGATAGTTTCTTTTGCTGTGCAGAAGCTCTTTAGTTTAATTAGATCCCATTTGTCAAATTTGGCTTTTGTTGCCCTTACTTTTACAGTTGCAAAACAGTAGAATAATCAGAGTTCCTGCCCACTAGAACTTTCTAATACCATCCCTAAGTGTTGACACTCAGGTACTCAGATATTTATCTGTGTGCTTAAAACTGGTATTTTAGTCTGTAAACATTGCTCTAGAGATAAAGGCAAAAGTTTTCTTTCGCCTTTATCTCCACTTTTAGGGTGGTATTGACATTGTCAATTCTAAATAACTCACTTTGAAAGAATCAATAGTAATTTCTGAAGATTGTATAAAATTAATTATCTTTGTCTATACATATTTATTTTGCAACAGGAGAAACAATAAGCAGGCATTTTGTGTACCTTTGTGAAGTGTTTGAATTTATTCAAATAACATCACCAGCAATTACCTCTGTGTTTAATTCCCTTCACTTTCCTTCTTTTTTTCAGAGTAAGACTGTGGTTCAGAACATTTTGCCTGATATTTAGACTTTGCAAGTTCTGCAGAAATATTGTAATTACAATTTTTTAGTCACAAAGTGTGGCACTCTGCCCTAAGTTAACGCTGGTGCACTCACTCTTATTAATAACCCCTGGGCACCTGCTCTCAGGCAAGAGATGATTCTGAGCTTTGAGGTTTTCTGTATGCATGAAGTGCATTCTTAACCCAACGCTGATGAATTGGCTTCAGAGTTGTAGACTGTGTAATGGGTTAGTATCATGCCTGTTTAGTACCTAAATTTGTTGGCTTTTTCAAATTGTATCTCCTTGGAGAGTGATATTCCCAACAGCCTCCAATGAAAGCAGCTGTGCTTGACTCAGTTCTTAGTGAAGGGAAGTTTTCCCAGCAGTACTTGTTTAAAAGAGACAATTTTCTATTTCCATAAGAGGAAGTTGACAGGCACAGATTTTATATTATAGGGCTTTGTTTGTTTGTTTGTTTCAGTGTTTATGTCAATGCTCTTGGCTCAAAAATGTGGGCAGACCAGGCCAGGCGCAGTGACTCATGACTGGAATCCTAGCACTTTGGGAAACCGAGGCAGGCAGATTGCCTGAGGTCAGGAGTTCAAGACCAGCCTGGCGAACATGGTGAAACCCCACCTGTACTAAAAATAAAAATTAGCCAGGCATAGTGGTGTGCACCTGTAATCCCAGCTCGGGAGGCTGAGGCAGGAGAATCGCTTGAATCTGGGAGATGGAGGTTCCAGTGAGCAGAGATTGCACTGCTGTACTCCAGCCTGGCAACAGAGCTAGACTCTGTCTAAAAAAAAAAAATGGGTGCACCAAGGCTAGATTACTGGCATTTTATATGGAAGGAAAAAAGTAAGTGTTGGCAAGACCACTGAGCCAAGCTGTCCGAATCTCTTTCCAAATGGAAACAGACTCAAGATAGTAGCTATGAGAAATTCTAAGGTCATAGTAAGATACTATAACACTGTAATTTTTACTAGTTATTCCATGGAGAAGATTCTTTAAAATCAAATAAAGACACACATACTTGAGTCTGTTTTAGAAGAGGGCTGTTCAATGGTAGTTCAATTTACCAGTATCATTATGCTTATTATTATAGATTCATATAGATTCATATTATATGTCAGTTATTTTAATTTAAAATAGGTAAGAATCTCTTGTTACATTTTCTTAAGTTTTTTCTTATGTATTTCATTTTACTTTTTTCTTTCAAATGAATTTTATAAATAATTTTGCTCAAGTTGAATATATTCTCTATTTTCAATGGAATTTTGCTTTATATATAAATTATGTGAGGAAATGAGACTTTTGCAATCATCACTTCACTTTCATAGGAAAAAAATAACTTTTTTCATTTACTTGATTCTTCTCTAACTTTCTGAGTAGAGTTGAAAAGAAGTCTCATATTTTCGTAATGACCGTCCGTAGATAAAAGTGGCTAATATCAACTAGCATTGTATTTATCTATATGAACAATAAATCTGAATATTATTAATTTAGTTAGAACAGAGATTTGTTTCCTCCTATATTAAGTCCACATTTCAGTTCTTCATGGCTGCTATAGTGGCCTCATGGTATCGACAATATTCCAAGTTATACTTTTTATTTGCTTTGACATTATTAGCTAGTAGATTCTAGCTTAAGATTAACTCATGGTTGAAAAACAATGTTTGCAAAGCCAGCTATCACATCTACAATTGAGCAAGAAATTAAAAAGATTGGGAAGGCAATATGCACCTGCTTGTTTAGTAACATGCCAAAAGAGCTCTCCTGGGAAGTCCTACCCAATGACTTTTGCTTATCTAACAGCAGCCATCCTTGTTTTTAAGAGCATCTTGGGGATATCATTTTTTGACTGGTGAATCTACAAAATTTTATGCATATTTGATAAGCATATATACAAGCATATTTGCTTATAATTTTATAATTGTTATAATTTTCTATAAAGTTATATATATTTGATAGGAATATATATGAAACTAAAAATTATATAAAATTTTATAATTTTCTACATCTATTCCAGTTTCTCTCATTTTATATATTAAAAATTCCAATATTGTAATATATTTTTTAGTTTCTCCATATTTCAAAATACCATCATGAGGACATGAAGGACTGAAAAAACTGCATTATTAACCTAGTAATGGGTCATCGGCTCTCTATGCTGCCTAATGCTGTGTTTTGTTGATCATTTACCACTATATCTACTTTCCATATGTGATGGAAGTCTGGCATGAGAAAAGTAGACTGTGAACAATATACATGTTTAAAATGTGAATATGATAGTGACTGTGGAATGTCACGTTTCTTTCACATCTGTATGCATTTACTGCCATTTATGCCACAGAATGACTCAATTTTCCCACCATTTTCATCTATTTGAACGACTGTTAAGGTTTTCTTCATTTCTCCATATGCTATGCTTATTACTTTATTTATAGATGACATAAATATTTGACGTTTCATTAAATTTTGTCTTTATCATTTTCTCATTAGACTGAGAAAAAATAGTACAATATTGTTATTTCCTATGTTCTTTTTTGTGATGTCAGATAGTACTTTCAACTTATTGAATTACTTGGGAAGTAAAAGTGTATATCTATGAAGATACCTTTTAATTACAAATTACCCCAGAATTTTATCACAGTTCTGTCAGAAGCAGAAATGACTCCTGGTATTGCAAATAGAGGAAATTTAATATTGGTAATTGTCTATTCAGGTGATGGAAGACCTGAGATCTATACAGGCAAACATGAAACAACCTGAGCAGCGCAAACAGCATGAAGCTGCTACCATCCCTAGGTTGGAGGGACATAGGCGGTAGCACTGCCTCATCCCTTAATTCTGGACTTGTAGCTGATACTGAAATGGAATTCCTGCCATGTCCTGCTTTTCCCTACCCTGTGGGAGTTAGAGGTGTGGGGAAAAGGACTGCCCAGTGATAAATGGACAACAGAGGACACACAATCACTGCCACATGCAATGTCGGAGGCTGAGAGAGACGGGGGAAGACAGCGAGACTTGATTTTCTTCAATCTTTCCATCTCTGCCCACTTATTCTCAAGAAACAGACATGGAGAGTAGGAAGATGGCAAGGATGTTTGGAAAATGCAGTTCCCTGTGTTAATATCAGATCAAGGAAGGTGGATTTGAGAGCACACAAATAACTAGCACACTTTTCTGTTTTCCCGTCCAGGTTTGTCTGCTGCTCAGTGATGCCCAAATGGGCCCCTGCAGAGCGATCTATGGGCTGCATCACCAGTTTCCACTTGTTTTTTGGCTTTCAGTTGTGTTTACACTCATCGAAGATTGAGAATCTAGTAGAAAGTCAGATGTAGTGCTTATTTTTCTGAATCCTTCTATGCCAGGCATAGTCACAGACCTGTGGTTGACTCTTTTTTCATGGCCCTGTATCCTGCTGAGCTCTGGTAACAATGTCCCCCATTTACCCCTTCAGGTCTAGGGGAAGCAACTGTTCCTTGCTCTTGCTAGTCCCAGTGTACTTTATTATTCATTATTATTTCTCTATCCTTGTGCAAACATGTTTGTAAATACTCTCTTCATTAAACTATCTTCTTGTAAACCTTTTGAATGTGCAGTCTATTTTCGGCCAAGTCCATGTTTGTTAAATTGAGCAAATGAGTTTTGTCTTTATAAACCACTAGAATAATTCAACAGGAGAACAGGACAATTGCCGTTTCAGCATTTTGTCTTGCCTATCTATTGGCAGCTAGACTTATTTAGTAAACATAGAAAAAAACTCCTCTCATTTTTGGCAAATACTTGGCATAATTTGCTCTTAAAAATTCACATATAAATATGTGCAATGTAATCAAAAGGCATTGCTTAGTCATAAAATATTGCAGACATGGTCCCAAGAGAGGCCTGAAGCTGGGTTGTCAAAAATGTTCTATCTGGAAAAGATGCATCATTCCATCTTGCAGAAAATAATTAGAATGACTCTGTGGTAATTTTGTGCTAGTTATATGTAATTGATGATCAGACAGGCACATAGCTGGTTTTCAGAATTGGTAAGTGGTCTTGCTAGTCAACATAGCTTTTTTGTGTCATTTTAAAAACAAAAACAAAAAACAATACTTCTGCTTTGGGCAATATTACCTATATGAGCACAAGATTTATGGAGCAGGAAACACATTTTTATGAAGAAAACCGATATCCTTTGGTTTGGGTAGACCCTCTCACGTAAGAAGTTCTAAGATCTCACAGCTAAATTATCAGGAAAGTACTCAGGGGACATGGAAAAGAAGCTATTTACCAACCAAAATTAAATATTTTAATAACCAGTAAAACCATTTGTCCAAAGATCTCAGCTTGGGAAATACTGCTTTATGCAGCTGTGATGAATCTACTCTCTTTTCTATGTTGCTACAAATCATTAGCAAGTAGGGCTTTTTCCAAGCAAATCTGTAAGGGAATTAAACATTATTTTCAATGTGACCAACCTTGTCTCTCTGTGGCCTTTCCTTTATCACTGTGTTTATCACAACAGAAATTAAAAAAAAAAAAAAAAGATTCCTAGGAAACAAAGTAGTCCACTTCCTTGAAAAATATCAGTTTCCTAGAATTGATCTCTTAATGCAATAAAATTATAAGTATAAAAGTTTTGGCTTTAACCTTACTCCATCCTTGTCCTCCATTCATAGTTTCAATTATTCTTTGGCACTGTAGTGACTGTGTAAGGAGAGGCTTCTCTTGCTTCTTTTGTAGTTCTTTGTTAATCCAGATATAAAACTTGAGCTTTCTGTGCCAACCAGATACATTCATACCCCTTGAAATTTTTGCTAAGAATTTTGGTAACTTCAGGAATCATTTTAGACCTTGCAGCCTCTTGAACTTAATTATTTTTCAAAAGGTCTTTTACATGTATTAGATGAAATTGAGTTTGACAAGCTGAAGCAAATGAGGTTTAGTGTCTTTGTCTTTTTGACATTTTTCAGCTTCATTTTTACTTTGCATTATGCAGTTCACTCTTTTCTGGTATATCAAATTGTCAACACCCTTCCTACCCCTGCAACACACAGTTCACACCTCTTCTCTACCACTGCTCAGTCAGGAGGCATAGACAGCAAAATTAGATACAGAAGATCCTTCTTAACTATTGGGTTCTTCTTTATCTAAACTTTTATCTAAAAAGACATAACTTTATATGTTCATAATAGTAAGCTACCATTTCAACAAAATGGATTTTGCTAAAATATTATAGAATAATACACAAATTCTACACACACACACACTCACATATATATATACACACACACACACATATATATATAGATACACACACACACATATGGAGAAAATTTGATCTTAAAATCTTCAACATCAGATCTTCAAATTTCATAGCAGCTCTTCAGCATTGACCTCTAGTTTACATGCTCTAAAAATTAATAATTCATGTGTGTGATCAAAAATAATTGACGTCTTTCCATGATCTTCTGAAATACATGGACTTCCTCTGAAAACATGTCTATAGTAACTAAGATAACATTTACCAAATTAAATAACATTGGTACTTATATAATTTTTAAATATTTTATTTACTTCTAAAACTCTTCTTTTATAATAAATGATGCTTTTTTGGAAGCATATTTTCATTAGTTTTCTAATTTATCTTTCAAATTTTGATTGGCATTATTATTTTATTTATGAACTTACCTCTATCTTCTGAATTTCTGTGAGACTGTACTAAGAGCAGGTAAAGACCTTGTTCAGGGACACTAAGTCAAAAACAAGAAAAGACCTTGAAATGTGATAGTCATCAGTGACTGGGAACCTGGTATGGCAGAAGTACCCTATCCGTCACACATTTAGATACAGATGGTGTAGAGCTCGTAATTTTATTTTAGATTCTAATGTCAATGTGTTATCTAATTGGAGCAAGGTAGCTAAGCCAGTCTAACACAAATAAGTAACTATATTTCTATTCCCTGAAGTTCTTTTTCATACATTTTATGCAACCATTTCACGATTTTTCTTTCTTTGTTTCTACTTTCATTTCTCTTAATTTGAAAAACTTTTGGTGCCCTACTGAATTCCCTTGTTTGACTTTTCTGCATTTTTCCATTTCTCATTCTTCCAGACGCATAAGCAAACCTTGCTAGTTCCCTATCACTAAGCAGAACTTACATTATGATATACTATAGAAACATTTGTTCTATCTGGGGATGATCAATCTTTACCTTCTTCAAAGTCAACTTTTCCATGGACATCCACAACTTTTACTACATCTAAGGTTAACCAGGAAGGATTGCAAACAGAAATATGGCTGAGCATGGTGACTCATGCCTGCAATCCCAGCACTTTGGGAGGTGGGCAGATCACCTGAAGTCAGGAATTCAAGACTAGCATGGCCAACACGGTGAAACCTCGTCTGTTCTAAAAATACAAAAATTAGCCAGACGGGATGGCAGGTGCCTATAGTCCCAGCTACCTGGGGTGCTGAGGCATGAGAATCGCTTGAACCAGGGAGACACAGGCTGTAGTGAGCTGAGATTGGGCCACTGCACTCCAGCCTGGGTGACAGTGAGACTCCATTTCAAAAAAAAAAAAAAAATCATTATGGTGACTTAACGAAATAGTAGTTTACTTTTTCCACATAAGAAATGCAGAATTACGGAGATTAGAGCAGGTATAGCAACTTCACCAGATCATCAATCTCAATGCCCAAGTTCCTTCCAGTTTTCTGATTTAATTCTCAAGGTTGAATGATCGGTGCTCAAGTCACATCTTATGGTAGATTTCTAGGCAGGAAGAAGCAGAAGAAAGCAGCCCAGAGGGAGAGATAATAATAGTAGGAAATAAAAACTTCTACAGTACTTTTTAGTGCACTCTTTCTCAGCTCTTATTGGTCCAGGTAATCATCACATGAGCTTCCTTCATAGCAAAGGCAGATGTGGAATATAGATTTTAGGTGGGCACATGCTTCCTTGAACAAAATAGTGTGTCTGTGAGTAAGGAATGGGAGAGATTTGGTACTAGGTAAGCTACTAGCAGTATCTGCCTCTGTTTATCTTGATTGACCAGCATCTATATACATCTATTCCATTGTATATCAAACACATTTACCCACCTCAAGTTTCTTTTGGTTTCTGCATTCACTTCATAGTCCAGGATTATTTAGTGCTTTGAATTTCTCTTCATCATCTCTAACTGTGGTTTCTCATGGTCCAGCAACCTAGACACTAAAAGGCCATTTGTCCTCTGTGATAGTCTGAATGTTGGTGTCTCCCTCAAATTCACATGTTGGAACCTAATACCCAATACAATGGTATTAAGAAGTGGGGCATTTGGGAGGTTAGTAGTCATGAGGGATCTGTCATCATAAATGGAATTAGTGCCCTTATACAAGAGGATTGAGAAAGTCTGGCCCTTCTACCATGCATGGTCACATAGAAGGTACTATCTATGAAGAATGGAATCTCAGCAGACATTTAATCTCCTGGTGCTTTGATCTGATGCTTCCCTGCCTCCCAAAATGGGAGCAATAACTTCCTGTTGTTTATAAAATTTACAGTTTTATTATAGCAGCCTAAATGGACTAAGACATCCTCTCCCAACAAATTCAATAGACAGTAATGGAGGATGAATAAGGTAACAACAATATAAATTTCCACTCCAAAACTAAGAAAGAAAAAAGAACACAACAGATACCAGCAAAAAGAAAATATAGAACTCTTGGAAGAAAGCAGGGAAGTACCTTGCTCTGATAATGAAGTACATTTCCTAATTAGTCCATTTTGCAGCCCTGTTTCTGCCTTTTTGAGAGAATCCCATTAGACATTGTCCTACAGAGCCAGAAAAGCGTTGGATACTGGACAGTATAATGCTATTAGGGATGCAAAGCTTCCTAAGTCAATTCCAGGGGCTTTAGGTATAGTTCAGAAATTGAATGATCCTGGCTGTGGCCACTCAAGCCTAAAGAATCTATGGCATAGAGTTTACTCAGCAGGCTTTTTTTTTTCCCCATTTGATTGTGGACAATCCTATGCAAAAAAAAAGTGTTGCTAATACTTGTATCAGGATACAGTTTTTAAGCACATAATTCTCCTCACCTATCTGCTTTTGTGCTATGCTTACATCTCTAATAATTAAGAATTTTTTTCTTGAAAGTCAGTAAAAACAATAGACTGGCTGGAATATGGTATAGTTTACATTATCTTTGCCACAGAAAGAGACATTTCCAGGAAATTACTAGGGAAAAGCAGGGGCCCCTGCTGCATCTTTTGCTTAGTTGGTTTCTCTGCAGCCACCTCTCACAACCACCTCAGTTTAAGGCATTGCCTCTTTTCACCTCTGAAAGCTCCTAGTTAAAAGGCTGCCTTTTTCCTTAGCAAAGCTGTGTGGTTTTCATTGCTGCCTTCTGAGTGCATAACATAAACCAAAGCTCAGCCCACTCAGGACTTTGCTGAAGGCAGCAAGAAGAGACCAGCACACTGCAGCACTCTGGATTTTGCTTACTGTTTACTAAATCCTGTGGCTTCCTACAGCACTTGGCAGGCAACAGGTTGATCAAATGTTTTCTGTTATATAACAAAGGTTACTTGTTTTCCAGCTTGTGGGGTTCCTGCCCAAAGTTTCACACCATCATTAAGCCACTTCCTCAAATTCAGAATTTGCAAAACTCCCTTGCAGATATAAAGTTCATTAACATGTAAGAGAGGTTTGGGCAACTATAGAAGAAAACTGACTATAGTGGTTTAAGGAAAGGTGGTTTTATTTTTTTCTTTTTCATGTAACACAAAATTCAGAGAGAGAGTCAGGCTAGGGATGGTATGGCTGATTTTTTTATGTCATTAGTGGGCTAGGTTCTATTTGTCATTGTTTCTCCTCCAGCCCACACTGCATATTCCAGGCAAGATGAAAAATAAGGTAGATAAAAAGAGGAAGAACGAAACTTTCCCAGAGATCTCTTAGTCTTTGATTTCTGTTTTAATGACCAGAATCATGCCTAGCCTCCATTTTATTTCAGAAAGGGAGAGTTCTAAAACAAATTTCATTAATTATCGACATATTTTGTATCTGAAGGTAATAAGAAAGGTGAAAATATATGTTCAACAGACAATTAGAGAAGAATAGTTTGCCCATAGCCAACTGTTTCTCTTAGTCCTCTAGGAATCTTGCACCAAAGTTTTAAATTTTTATGCAACACCACATTTTTCTCAACAGGCCAAATTACATTATTTTTCTACTTTTTAGTTTAATTTTTTATGAAATGGGAAAATTAAGGACTCAAAGGCCCATTGTGAAAGTCAAATACACTTACTTCATGTAATGTATTAACCCAATTTCCTTTTGCATTCAGGGTTTTCTTCCATGCAATAATAGCATCAGAAAGGGCATTGAAGAAGTGTGGACCCAGGAAATACTTAGTTTATGAACATGGCCTATTAAAAGTTCCATCAGTAGACAAAACAGGTCTCCAGAAGAGGAGAAGTTTCCTAGCAAACACCTAATTTACTTGCTTTGCACACAACTCAAATTCTTTCCTTATATTGTTCTTTATCAGGGGCATACAGTTCTTTGAAAAGTTCATCCCAGATTCTGTCTCAAGTTATAACTATCTAAACTGCATACAAGTACATAATACACTTGCTGGTTTCTATTGACTTAATTAACATACAAATTTTCCCACTATAACATCATTTGTACAAGGAGAGATCCCTGTTATTGCAGGAGACAAAAAACTTCTTTTTATTCTTTTAAGTACTGTGACTGGCCCAATAATTAAACTGATTAACAGGAGAAAGACATACATCTTTAATATATAATATTTTTACATGTACAAGTTATCTTCTAAAGAAAACTGAAGACCCACAGAAGCCAAAAGCTTATATACATTTTTACACAAAGAACAATAAATTGTGAGGCTGTGACAAGATGAAGAACTTTGGGCCCCTGGTAGCCAAGTGTGGGACAGTTACAAGGACATATATGGGGAAAACTAATGGAAGAAAAATATTGTTTTAGTAGGTTTGTTTCTACAGGCCCATCTTGGTGTTGCATTCCTGTCTCTGGTGATAAGAATGTCTTCTTGCTCCTACAGGAGTCACCTTTCTCATGGGACATTTTGTGACCTGCTTTTAGGCAGAAAAGGGGAGGTCAGAGAGCCCTTCCTGCATCTGCTGCTTCTCAAGTGACCTTCAGCTCAACATAATCAGTATGTTGAGCAGTCATGTTGGATGGTATATTCCGAATTCTTCCATTCCAGGACCATCAAGTGTGGTTCATTCTTAGTTCAGTCTTTGCTACGGCCTCAGCGCTACTTGTTCACATTTTAACTATGCCTTCAATTTGCTATAATCCTGTAAGCATTCTGCTTTTTTTCCTTGCTCCCTCTGCCTTTCCTCAATTTGTGGGTGACCTCTTTCTGTACACTTGTATTTTAATTCAGTAAATGTAACCCATCATCTCTACTAACTACTCCCAATAATTTTTTCTCATTCAATACAAGTGATTTCATTCATAAACAATACCACCCAACATACTAACAAGCATGAAGTGATTAACTCAGTGGTCAGCATGTAGTAAGGTTACAAGTAACAATAACTATGTAGAGGGATATTTTGTGAGATAGTAACGTGAGTGACGGTCATCTTTTTCTCCCTCATAGTTTACTGGCCTGGCATCGTCTAACACAATGTTTATTGCCTTAAGACTTGAAAGAAGTAGCTGTAGTTCTCCTGACTTCTGGTGTTCTTATTTCCCAGAGGGAAGAGAAAATTCAGGGTAGAGACAAGATATTTTGACACATAATCTGAAGGTAGAAGGATTCCCCTTGAGTTTAAAGGAAAATTATTGTGTTGAGCTATAGAAAGGAGAGCACTGTACATCTAATTGCAGAGGTTTCCTCTGAGTTGTAAGACTGGGGATTGATTTAGGTGCAGGATGGTGGCTATCTCACATGCCAACTGTGGGAACTGATGACTGGCATTCACGTGCTTTCCTTTCCTCTTCTTTCACTCCTTGATACTTCATTAGGTTCTTGATCCTGTGGTGTTAGATTGGAAGAACTATCTAAAAAAACTAAAAGGGTTTCCTCCCAACTTAGTACTGTGGTGCTCAAAATAGGAATCGCTCTGTAACACTGAAACAAAACAAAACAAAAAACAACACCAACAATATACGTATATATATAACTTACAAATTAGGCCATTTTCCTAACACAATTGAGTTTCTGGACCACCCATGATTCAAAATGTTATATTATTATTTTTATTCTTATTTTCTTTTCATTAATTTTGTTATTTTTATTATCACTCTGTTCATGAAGGGGCTTATAGAAGAAAAATGTCCTGAGTTCACAATGTTAATGGTCCAGGGATGGGGACTACACTGCAGAAATCTACTTTAATAAAAATTTAGCAACTTGTGACTTATCCTCAGCAGTAAAAAGCTCAGCTTTTACTTATCTATTCACATCACACATACACATAATCATGCATTCAACTTATCTTACTGACCACCTGAAGCCCACTGTCCCCTTATCAGCAAATATAGTTCTATTTCGTTGGCCTGCTTCACATTTAAAATTTTTGGCTCCTCTCCTGCCCCAGACATTCCCTTATGATTTGTGTAAATTCTCTTTTACCTTCCATTTCCACATAGCCTTGAGATATTGTGTGAATTTTTCTGCATCTGCTTTTTACTCTTGTAAGCTTTCCCCAAGAGAGTTTGTGTGTGTGTGTGTTGGGGGGTAGAGGGTGAGCGGGGGGACTTTCTCACTTTTCCTTTATGCATGTTTTTGAAAAAGTTTACTTCCTTTTTGTGCTGTTCTGTTGATATTTTTTATGTCTTTTTTCCCTCTTTAAGAATCTCTTATAATGCTCTTTAAAATGAATATAGCCTATAATTTTCACTATTTTAAAGTCACCTTTTATACGAGGTAAATTAAGAATTCTGACCATATTATTACTAGAAAGGTTTCTTTCACAGAATTTAAATGGAAGAGTTGCAAGAGTTACTATCATAAATGTCACTTCAAAACTATGTCTTCATTCACTTAACAAAGCATACAGAGTACCCACTGTGCGGCAGGCTCAGAGCCAGCCCCTGAAGTTGAAAATATGCCATCCTCATCCATGAAAACTTTAAGGAAGGCCAGACAGGCAAAAATCACACTCAAAGAAAGATCCATACTATCTTAGTTCACTTAGGCTGCCATACAAAATACCATAAACTGGCAGGTTAAAACAAACAGTAATTTATTTCTCAAATTTCTGGAGCCCATAAAGTCCAAGATCAAGAAGCTAGCAGATGTGGCACCTGGTGAGAAACTGTTCCTTACAGAGAGAAACATTTTCTCTCTAAACACACATGGTGGAATAGGTGAAGCCTTTCCCTGGGACCCCTTTTATAAGAGCACTTTTCCATTTATGAGGGCTCCACTCTCATAACCTAATCACCTCCCAAGGGCCCCACCTTCTGATTGCATAACTTTAGTGGTTAGGATTTCAACATACAAATTTTGGAGGGACACAAAGATTCAGACTAGAGTACTTGATACAATGTAAACACGTTTAATGTGCAGAGGAAACTTAAGGGGAACACTTCAAAGAGGGATAAAATCCTTTATATGAAGGACTGAGTATACCTCAGCTCAGTGGCCACTATACTGCAAATACTCTCCCTAGTGTCATATATTTCTAGGGCTTTAATCACTGTCCATCATGTAATTTCCCAAATCTGTAGTTCCACCCAAGATTCTCTCCTGTGCTCTAGATTTAGATATTCAGTTGTCTTCTACTACAACTTCCATTTGGATGGCCCACATATACTTCTATTGCAATTTATTTAAAATCTTCGAAGTATACGTGCTACTCAAATGTGCTCTTCCTCTTCTATTGTTCACTGCCAAGTATAGCCTATCATACACCAAGTGACTCAAGCCAGATGGATGAATTATTCATGATACCACCCTCTGCCTTATTTCCTCATCCAATTAATCATCATCCTTTCCTTCTGTATACTGTTATCCTTATGTTGTACCTTACCTTGTGTTATAATCACCCAGCAGAAGCAGGATGGACTGCTACCTAAAATTTGGTTTAGATGTCAAGGCCAATGACACTACACTCAAACCAAGAGAGTATGAAAAGATTTATTACTTAAATAATAGGACTTTCTGGGGACATAAGGGCACAAGGAAATGTATCTAGCGAGGGGTGGAGGCAGGACACTCCATACAGTAGGAACCATGTGAAGGTACAGAAGGGTGAAACGTATGGATAGCAATTGTTAACAGTAGCAGGGAGTGTGTTACAACAGCAGTGTGTAGTTTGGAAGGGTGGGCCATGGTCATGGAATCTGAAAGTAAATATGGCTTAAAACAGTGAAGGCCGGGTATATTAAACAGGAGCCTGTATCTTATTGTGCTATGATTCTCAAAGTTAAATATTTGTATACTGAGGGTATGACTGGTTAAGACTAAAAGCTACTGGATCAATGTGATAACTCCTCCTAGAAAACGTAAGGGAACTATGATAGTTTAGTATATTTTAAAATTGACATGTGGAAGGTTTTTTTATGTTAAAACTCCCAAGACCATCTGTTGTAGAAGACTAAATCTACATGACATTTATGATAAATGATTAATGTTAAACATATTTAGGTATTATAGTGAACCATTTTGAGTAATCCCCCACCCCCAGGATTCAGTCCCCAAATTGTTAATGCCAACATTTGGGAATTACTGCTGAGGGATGCACAGCCACTGAAGGATCATTCACAGAGTTATGCCATTATCACCAGGTTTGCAAGTGTATGAGGCTGAAGGTGGAATTTGGACTGGCAGATCACATGGATTAAAGAAAGTGAGACACTGGAAGGCTATGAAAATAGAGTCAATGAGATAAAGCATTATAATGCTGGCATGTCATAATGTAACAAAAAGTTTGATGTCTGACAGCTTTCATGCCCTACCTTTCCCTCAAGTCCAACATTTGGGAAAGTGATAAGAAAGTCTAATGTTTTCTCCTTTGTCTCTGGTAGGTAATTCAAACCATGTGAGCCCTTGTCCATATGCTAGAACCATCATCCTCATCCTAGACACTAACCACAATAAAAAAAAAAAAAAAAATCCCAAGCAGCATCCTTTGCTGCTCTCTCAAGTCATTTTCTTTCTTTCTTTTTTTTTGTTATACTTTAAGTTCTGGGGTACATGTGCTGATCGTGCAAGATTGTTACATAGGTATACATATGCCATGGTGGTTTGCTGTCATTTTCAAATCAACTTGGGATTCCTGCCTTTATATCTCCAGAAAGTAATATTATTTAAATGATAAAACTTTTCATACCCTCTTGGCATGTGTGTGTTGTCATCAGTCTTGATATGCAAACCAAATTTTGGGTAAGGTTCCATCTTCCCTCTGTGGAATGATCACAACACGAAGGCAAACTTTTAAGATATATAAGGAAAAGATGATGATGATTCATTGGATGAAGGAGTAAGGGATAGAGTGGAATCTTGAGTGATTCATCCATCCCTGGCTTGAGTCACTTGGTGTTTGATGGAACTTTCTTCATAATAAAGAATAAAAGAGAAAGTGTGCATTTGAGTAGCATGTATACATTGAAAGGTAAAACACATTGCAATAGAAGTGTATGTGGGCTATCTGAATGGAAGTTGTAGAAGACAGCTGAATATCTAGATCTAGAGCCCAGGAGAGTATCTTGGATGGAAATACAGGTTTAGGAATTGCAATAAAGGCAGTGATTAAAGTTCTAGAAATGTATGACACTTATTAGGGAGAGTATTTACAGTATAGAGCAGTGAGCTGGGACATGCAGGAAGTTGCTGATAATGTGACTGAGACTGAAGAAATACTCATTTAGATAGTGTACCCTCTTTATCTGGTTAAAACCTAATGTTTCATAGTGCTCAACTCAACCATCCAAACTCTGTTACTCGCCATTTGAGGCTGGATTAGGAGTGTCTCTTTATTCCTTACTTAACACTCTTGGAAAATCTCCATTCTTGCACTTTCAGTGACAATTTTATGATTATATCCCTTCATCTAATGTATAAATACTATTTTGTGAGCACTTTTAAAATTTAACTTTGTACTCCCACCCTGCTACAAATTCCCCTCTGTATACCTTTCTTCTATGCATTGAGTGGGTATTTAGTAAATGTTAAATGAATAAATGAATAAGAAAATTAATTTTATCTATTTCATCTGTGTCAAAACCAACCAACAGCATTACAAGTCTGGTATTCAGATATATCCAGAAAAGCTATGAGATCTGATAATTCTGATAATCTTTATAAAAGCTAGAAAACCACAGAGACCTTGATTGTGGAACACACATAATAAAAATAATTAAAAATACATTTCAATTTCCTACTATTTCTATCTTTTTATTTCACATTTTTTTGAATAGCAGTATTTTTTTTCCCAAAGAGCATGTTTCCTATTCTATAGGACAAGGCAAATGATCAAATAATTTAAATATAAGGGAAATTTCTCAGGCCATCAGCTAGGAAAGCTAGGAATACAATAGAACTACCATAAAGAAGCAACAAACATCAAGTCAAGGTTTCACTAATTTCTGCTATTTAAATCATGACAACACAATCTCTGCAAACTTCATATTTTCTTCTTTCTCATTTTAAGAGTTGTGGTCTCTAGAGAAGCATAATGACAGTGGCTGAAATTCTGGAAGAACTGTCATGGTTCAAATATCTGCTGTGTTGTTTATGAGTAGCATGACTTTTGTGCATGACATAACCCTTTTGAGCATCAATTTTTTCTCAACTGTATTTTGTAAAAGTTGAATTCAACTTATAAAGTTGTTTTGAGAATTAATAGAGATAATGCAGGTTAAAGTGTTTGCCTCAGAGTCTTAAATGTAGTTATTTCTGAGTAAATTGTTAATGCTATTTATGATAATAATATCACTTCCTGATATTATTGCTTAGGTGGTCCTGAGCAATCCCGTTCCCTTCCCTCTTGCCTTCTTGTCTCTGCAAAACACTTCCCTCAGGACAATTCTGTTTGAGGTGCATCTTATGCTGTGCTTTACATGTTAGTGTTTTCATTTCTTCATTTCTTGGTTCTATTTATGGGGACGAGAGTCCAGCTCTGCCTGCCACTCCTTTCATTTTTCTTACCTGTACTGTCCTGGGGAAATGTCTGCCTCTTTTTATCTTCAGTTCGTCACCATCCACCATCCACTTCCTCATAGCGCTGTCTCATCATGACAGAGAACAAGGCCAATGCATACATGTGCAGCCAGATACTTTCCAATAAATGCCTTTCAAGAGACTATTTTTTTAAGTAGAATAAAATAAGACAAAAAAAGGAAAAGGGAAAATTAAAAAAGAGCCTTTTGTATAGGAATCTTTTTGGCTTTTCCCTACTATTTTCGGAATTTAATTTTAAAATGTTGAAAATAAAGGTACCAACTAAAACAAACTTAAATGATGAAAGAAAAACAGCTTCTGATGTAAATTTTTAAATTATTTTCATAATTTAACTGCAGAATACACACATATGCTTTTAATCTATTACAGTAGGTTTAGATGTCTAAGACCATAAATAATAAGAGTGAATAGAACTAAAAGAAACATTTGTTCTTTTCTTTCTCTCCTCTCCAAACTTGATTTTCTTCTGATTCACTTGGTCATTTGTTCCTAGCTTATTTTTCCCCTAAAATATTATTTCTGTTATAGCTTTGCCCGAAAACCATCTCTAGCTTTCTTCTGTATATACAAAACAAACCTCTTAAAACCATTAAGTTCTTCAACGGTCCAGTTCTAGACTTTCATTCTGCCATGTTTCATTTTCATCACAATGTGACCCCTTTCCTCTGGCTTAGAAGGCCTACTCATTTTCTCAAAATGTAAGTTTTATTAATATACCCTTGTGGTTTTACTTGTACCTATTTTTTCTACCCAAAAAACCTTCTTCACTTCTTTGCTCACTCTTTGCATTCCACTGATTTTTCAAAATCTAAGTCCTTCTTCTTTGAGAACACTGGCCCCAAGCGTCCACCGAACAGTGACCTCTCATTCCTCCAAAACGTTAGTTATCCATTTATCCTTACCTTTTCATTTGATTTTGCTCATTATTCCTAAAATACGCTTAAAATTTGAATATTTATGCCACCAAAACTTTTCAGTGTAGGTAGGAAACAAACATATTAGTCAACTAAGGAGCTATAATTTCCCTCACTTGTATCACTAACTATATCTCATGAGGTGGTTATGTCTTGTAGGTATTTAATCATGTGTAAGTGCTCAGGGCAAAGTGTTTGGAAGGGGTCATCTTACCTTTCTTATGTTTCCATGTGACTAATAAATCTTCTATTTGAGTAACACATTTGGTTTCTCATTGTCCCCTTACTCGCTCCTCTAATTATGGGGTAAAACACTAGCTAGCACCATAGCGCTCATTCTAACTCATATTTTTCAACATTGGCTTCATTGGTAATGAATGTGATATCTTGATCTCCATATGCTTAACTCTTATATTTAGCTCTCCTTCAGTTCTGACCTTTATTTAGGAGGAAGAATAATAGTTATGAGGACCACTGAAACCCCAACACATATTTTTGTCATAACATTATGCAAGAGATATTTGATCCACTTACTAAATTAATAATTTCTGGTCACTTAAATAACAGGAATGAGTCTGATTTAGACTGCTGAGCACCTATCTTTGCTTATCTTGAGTGGCTAAAATGAAAAAAAGTTACTTTATTAAGATTCAAGTACCTGGCTATAAGAACATTTTAAAGCCTTAATGTAGTAAGTAAACCCAACTATGATGCATAGTCTTTAAACAATTTTACCTTTTTTTCTTCATAAGATGAATTTATGGTTTCGAAGGGGAGGGAATGACAGGGCTATGGCATTGGCTCCTACCACAGGATGTTCTCTAGTTCATCCAAGCTCTTGTATTGTTTCATCTCCTCAGTGAATATGTTCAGTTTTTTTAATGAATGAAGCTACTTATACAGAGACTATAAAGCCATTTTAGTTTCTTATGTATATCTAAAGTATCCACAGAGCACATTATTAAAAGTAAGAAGAGAAGATGCAAAAGTTACCAATGAAACTGATAGCTGTGACATTCTTTATTGTGACAATATTTTCCTCTTTTACTTGAAAAACTTTTTGTTCTATTACAGTAAACTCTATTACTTAAAAACTATACTACTTAAGAAAGAATTTTTTCAGAGAGTTAAAATGTAGATAGTTGTTAAGTGCAACAATTCATAGTTAATAGATTAAGGAGCGAAAATGAGATATTTGCTTGAAATTGTATGGATGATTCAGGCTAAGAACACAATTTCCTAGTGTGAAGTTTAACCATGTATTTTAAAAATAGAACCAGGTGACCCTGAATGACAATTATTCTGTGTTTTTATTCACTTGAAAATTCATGAATATGTACTGAACATCTCATGAGTCCATTTTTCCTTATTTTACAAACATTTTCACTATAAAATCAACATAACCATATTTTTGAAAGTTTGAAAAATATAAGTAAAAAAGAAATCACTTCTAATCACTGTACATAGCTACTTTTCTGGTTTTGAGTATCACTTAGCCCCTTTGGTGAATTTGAACAAGTTATTTAACCCCTCAGAGACATTGATTATACTTGAAAACAGGCAAGAATAAAATTAATTTCCATATGGCTGAATTAGAATCAAAATTAGAAATAACATATAAAAATGTTATAGTGCACTGAACTCACTAAATCTACTTAAGAATAAGGTAAGGCATAAATGTACAAAATCATTAGAAAAAGTTATGTGGAGAATTATTTGTTTTAATGTATTTCTTGCCAATATTTTTCTAATGAACATGGTTCCATAGATTTTTGTAGCTTACAATAATATATGCACACATGTACGCACATGCACGCACATTACTTTGTAGCACGTAGCTTAGAGTAACACATGCATACATGTACACTCACATGCACATTACTTTGCAGCCTGTTTTTTTTTTATAGCATTTTATCAAAAACTTGTCAAACATGTCATACATAGTCTTTATGTCATTTTAATCTTCCTGAAGCATATTTCTCTTCTGAGACTTGAGTTTTACTTCATTCTGGACTTATAATTCTTTAAGATGACTGCATGATGGTCATATTTTTATTTTTCTTAAGCAAAAATGACCTGGGGATTTTCTTCATTTTTCTCTTTTTTTGGGAACTGTGATCACTGAATCCTATAAGCTCCTGTTTCTTGATTTAATTTTTCACTTTGTAGAACACATGCATCAGTCATATCATGAGTGTCCTAGTTCATCATCCCTGAGGGAATGGCTGATACTCTATAAGAAAGAAAAGAAAAGAAAAAGAAAGAAAGAAAGAAAGAAAGAAAGAAAGAAAGGAAATGCATACCTAGAATATGTGTTTATTCCAATCAAGATGAATAGCTGTCCCTTTAGAGTAAAGAGTCTTGTGAAATAAACTTGCCAACCAATTGAATGGTTGAAGAGACATTGCTATATAGGTACTCAGATTGGTCTTTGTTTAGGCAGTAACTAGATTAACTTTGGTGGGTGGAGCCTCATGTTATTGGACCCATGAATGGTCCCTGTCTTTGCCACTATTGTCACAAGATGGGGATGTTCAATGACAGAGACTATCTGAATCATTTACCCAATTAGCTAAACCAGTGTGTCTACTTGGCTGCTTAGTGCCTCTTCCATGGTAGATGTTGACAAGTGATACAAAGACTTTTGCTCTTCATGTCAACTCAGATAGGTCCATTCACATGCCTTTTCTAGAACTTTTGTTTGTTATTTGCTAATTTTTCTCTTCTGAACTCTGACCAAGAAATCAAATCATTCCATACCATGAATGTATGTTTTAGAATTACAGGTCCAGTGCCAAAAGCTTTTTTGCTGAAATGATTTCCAACATTATAGTTTTCAGGGCCATTCTGAGTGGCACTATCCTATATCTGCAATATATTAGTTTTTAGATTAAATTAAGATTACTTATTATACTCATACACTAAATTGATCCATTTATAAACTGAGCTTGGTCTTCCTCCACTTGTATCAACTTTTCATAAGGGGCAAGAGTGTCCCTATATCAATAGTTCTTTATATTCATCTTTATACCTAATTCACCTTGATCCAGCCCTCTTGGATTATACAACCATACATATTATCATGGGTTTTGTTGACACGTGTTTGTTATATTATGGAGGTCCTTTGGTCTAGTACTTTTTTTTTTTGAAATGGGACAGCATCTCTCTGGATTATGTTGTGTGTGGATTGCACTGTGAATTGGCCCTACATTTTTTCTGGTAACTAGGAGAAGCAGAGGTATGTTTTGAAAGAGATAGGTGTGTTTTTACATGGCAGGGGCCTCCGCATCATCTTAAAAAATAATGAAAGAGTGATGACCACAAATGGGGAGGAGTAAGTCACTTTTGAAAGCCTAGAAGTTTCAGGGGAATGTGAATTCTCAAGATTCTTGACTGCTTCATGCAAGATATCTTTAGCCAAAGTTTTAAGATTTAACTCTTTCTCAACTTGGGCCCTAATTTTTACATAGCACAATCGTCAAAGTTGATGTGATAACTGTCTTTGGACCTCTGCTTTGCTAATAAATAAGTTTTAAATCTGATTCTGACAATATTTTCCCTCTGATATCAGTAGATGAGAACCTCATTGTCTTTCTTCAATGCATCAATAGCATAAGCAAATGCTATAGCATTTTCTTTATAATAACTACTCCTCCAGAAACTATCAAATGCCTGAGATAGTGCACTTGCTGATACATTTTCTTTCATTGATTTCCCATCTCACTTCACAATCAATGAATGCTCTAAAAATTTCACTGCTAAAATATGCCAGTTGCTCTCATCAGTCCAATTACCACCCATGTTCATGATAGAGCTCTTGTTGCCAGCCAGCTGGTGATGATCTAGCTCTAAACTCTCATTTTTAGACTCTGCTTCTTCAATCACTTCTGGTAACAGTTGTTTTTAGTTGCGTTCCTCAGAAATTGTCTCGAGAAGAACATTTGTATGCAGAAAGATTATTCAGGAATGCTCTCAGGAACACTTGTGAAGACATGGACATGATGGATAGAATGAGAAATAGAAGTACAGCACAGAACATAGATTTCAGCTTCTGAACCAAAGGGAAGCTCTAGTACTGGAATGGTCCTTCAGAGTTATTGTACATTGAGGATAGATGGCTTAGTTTTATACACTTTCTCCTTGATCAGTCATTGGATGTAGGCTGTCCTGGGGGTGGGGACATGACTTCTTCAGTCAAGAGTAATCCCAAAGACTATATGCAGTCAGCAAACAATATTTCCAGAAACTGGGGAATCAGCAGCTCAGTTCATGTGTAGGATATGGGTGGTGCACACAGCATCTCCAACACAGAAAAAGTGTGGACAAGATAAAGTTTGAGACCTTGCAAATAGAAAATCCAGTTTTTCTATAGCAATTACTCTGGGTACAGAATGCTAGCTCAGACAAATTTATTCCTTCTGAATTCTAAAGCATTGCTCAATTGTATTCTCAGGCAGCCTCTAAAATGGTCCCAAGTGATCTTCACCTCCTGGTATTCCCCTTTGTAGTCCTCTCCTCTTGAGTGTGACCTCAATGTAGTTATTCACTTCTAATTAATAGAACATAGCAAAAGTGGTGTGATGCCACCTCTGACACTAGACTGAAACTCTGTGGCTTCTGTTTGGGGCACTCATTCTCTATGTCTTTCTCAGCGAGAAGCCAGCTGCCATGTTTTGAGCTACTCTATAGGGAGGCATATTTGGCAAGGAACTGACATCTCCAGTCATTAGCCAGCCAGGAGTTGAGACCAAAAAACAACCACGTGGGTGTGCTTGGGAGCAGACCTTCCTCCAGTTGACCCTTGAGATGACTACAGCGCCAATCATCATGAGTCAGAAGCATCCAGCCAAGTCACTCCCACTTCCTGACTCATAGAAATTGTGAAATGATAAATGTGGGGTTTTGTGTAAGCTGCTAACTTTGGGTATAATTTGTCGTACAGCAATAAATAGCTAATATACAATATTTCCACTGAGAAGTTAACTGTTATTTTGAACTATGAATCTATTATATAGACCAGTTTTCACTTTATCTTATACGTACACACACACTCTCCCCATCTCTCTGTCTCTGAACTTTCTTAAGATTTTTGTCTGTTTCTGGTGCTCTTAATTTTCACAATGACAGACTTTATTGATGGTTCTGTCTGTACCTATTGGGTTAGACATGTTTTGGGATCTTTCATAACATGTACTCGGTTTGAGTAGTTTCTTGGATTGATTCTGTTTTAATTTTCTCATTTCTTTGGAAATTTATAATTTTAAAATTTTGGACCACTGAGAACATTTTAAATTGTCTTAATCTAACTTTTCACTTATATCCTTTTCTTCTGAGAGATTTTTACACTTTATTTTCTAGCCCTTCTATTAATATTTTTATTTCTGCTGTGTTATTACTAAGAGTTTTCATAATGCTACTTTTTAGCATCTCTCCTTTTCTGTGAATATGTCATTTTTTCTCTCTGGATATGATGAGGGTTTCATTTGTTTTCCAAGTTTTTATCTCTGTAGGTATTTATGTTTTGATAATTTTTTTCCCTGTTTGTTTTCTTTGCTTTGCTCTTCTAAGATAAAGCCTGTAAACTGCACATTAGCTGCCAGCTTTGTGTATGCCCAGTGAAGTAAGAACACTGGCAGCATTAAGATTTAGTAGATACATTTTCAGGCACACCTGTTTTTTAATGCTATACTTCTGCTCTCAGATATGCCTGACATCCTCCTCTGATAACCAGACCCTGTTTTACCCTTCAGTAAACTGCGGGGGTCTGGAAAAGGGCAGCTCCCAGCGTAGAGAAGAGTTCTGTGAAGTTCTTTGCTTAATGTAGACCTTCATTTTAGTTACATATTGCTGCATAACAACTCTATTCTTTCCCCCAAATTTAGCAATAAAAAGCAAAAATTACTTTATTATGCTCACAGATTTTGTGGGTGAAGAATCGAGAATGGGGGAAACATGAAAGACTTTCTTCTTTCTATAATACTTGTGGCTTCAGTGCAGGGTGTCATAATGACCAGAGGTGACTTGAATGACAAGGGGACAGAACACCTGGGCAACCCAATTCCAAGATGCTGTCTTCAATTATGGCCCTGATTGGGATCTCTGAAGAATGACTCAGCTGAAACTGTCAGTGAGGATGCCTACCTGTGGTCTCTCCATCATGGTGGTATCAGGGTTGTTGAACACCTTACATAGTTTCAAAAATAAATGTTCTGATATGTAAGGCAGCAGCTGTGTGGCCAATCATAATCCAGCATCAGATGTCATATAGCATCACTCCTGCTAAAATTTATTGGTTGAAGCAGTCACACACCTGCTCAAATTCAAGTAGAGGGCACGCAGAACTCATTTCTTGATGGGAACATAACCAGAAGTCGGGGGTACCCAGCTCCCAGAGCTGGTAGGTTCTTGGCGCCTGTAACCCCGAAGAATGGGGAAAGGGGCCCCAGAAGCGCAGCGAGCTTACCATTCGAATAAATACCGCGGACCCAAAGAGTTTTGCAGAAGAGTGATTCATTAGACAGTCAGACACAGAGAGAGAGAGATTTTTTAGACAGTCAGAGAGAGAGAGAAAAAAAGAGAGAGAGAACAGCTCCCATGCTATTGTGGGAGGGGAACCCAGAGAGGGAAATCCGTTTAGGTAGGAACAGCTGAAGTTTTAAAACCCTTGAGCTATTCCCTCCCTATTAATATTCTCGATATTCTCGTCCAATGAAAGGAGTTCTTTCAAACTTCCTGAGTTACAGAGCCCCCTCCTCCCAGAGCTTTCCGCTGGAATTTGCGACAAAAGAGCCCCATCTGACTTTCCCCACCTGGCCCGCAGGCTAGAAAACCAGACAAAGAACTTTACATTTCAAACTCCTCTGAGCAGGGAAGTTCCTGCATTTGAAACCCCTCCCCTAGCGGTCCGGGAAGAGAAGTTTCTTCAACATAGTCCCTCAGTAGGACTCACAAAAAATTTGCCACCATATTATAAAAACACGGTAAGATCTAATAGTACATTTAACTTTTTTTTAACTGATCCTTCTGTTTTCAGCCCAGACTTCACCTCCTTATTCAGATGTATAAATGTCTTTTGTGGTTTTGTGATCAAATCTAAGTGTTCCTTGGATTTACCCCTGCCAGCTAAGGTTTTGGCCTTCTTTGATCTGTTAAATCAGTTCTCAAACAGTGACTTGTTTTCCATCTAAAATATCAGGGTGACCTTTATCCCATTCTCATTGCTTTGAGGATTTTGTGCCCCCTTTTTAAAAGTCATTTTCTATTTATTTTTATTTAAGTGAGGTTTTGGGAGAAAGTACAGCTAAATATATATTCTCAATCTGCCACTTTAATTAACATTTCCATTCTGTCTTTTACAAAATTCCTAATGTTTGCCTAACAAACTTTTTACCTAATGTTTGCCTAACAAACTTTTTACCTAATGTTTGCCTAACAAACTTTTTTCCTAATGTTTGCCTAACAAACATTTATTTTTCACTATGTGTCAAGGTCTGTACACATCTGTTTTATATACATTATCTTTTTTAATATGCTTTTTTAATTTCCATATCTTGCTTACAGTTTATAATCTTTTGATTTGTTAAATACAATTTGTAGAAGACCATTGGTTTGGAATGAGCTGCCCCATGACCAACAGACCAAACCAAAATGTAGTATCTCATATTAAAGTTCCATGCCACCAAGCTGAAACTAAATTGTTTATCTGACTTTCCAAGAAGTCAGGTAAAAGAGGTAACATGCCAGTTTGCAGTTGTCAGGATAGGAAAGTTCCCTCTACTTTAGCCTTTACAGGAAAGTAACTTCGGAATAACCAGTCTGCTTTTTGTTTCCTGTGTTTGTTTAAGCACTTTTTGTAAAGCCAACTTCTTCTTCTCAGCATATCAGAACACTCATTCTACTTTAAAGAACAAGGTGTAATCTGAATCTAAAATCGCAAATAAAAGCCAATTAAGATCTTCAGAGTAAGTGTGTTGTAATTTTGACAGATTTCATCATTGCCTACATTTGTCTCTAGATGACTTGTAGTACAAACTTGGCTTAAGCTTGCAATTAACAATGTAACAGGAATCTTATTTTAAAAAATACTATGCACCACCAGCTAAGTTGGTCATGATGAAGTCTGGGCCTTGACAACTTTCCTGGTTTTCATTTATAAGATAATTATTCCAGAAAAAAATCTACGTAAGTGTAATATTTTTGTAAAGCAAAATATTTTTTAAAAGCCATGTGGCACTTGTTATTCAAAGGGCTCTTTTGATTAATTATTTTGTAAAGCAAATAATTATTTGCCATACTTCCAATGACATCTCAATTTGCCAGTTGTAAATATTGGGATTTTTGGTCCTTGTATTGAACTTACTGGTATTGATGTGTTATAGAACTAAATGCCATCTAAAAAGATTCACATGGGATAATAAATTACAGTGAAGAAAGAACAGCATTACAATCCCTCAGTAAAATGGGATTTTAACAGACAAAGGTGAGTCAGTGGTGAAAGGCAGAAGAAGATGCAATAGGTAAGAGTCTGATTTGGGGCTGGAGCCCTAACATAATAATGAGTCCTTCTTGTATAGTAGTCTCTTAATGTGAATATCCATGTGCTCTCCCTCTTCTAACATCTATCAGTGCAGCTCCCGGCATGTGGTTGTTCTCAGGCCCAGAGGCCCATTTTGCTTTTGGCTGCAACTCTGTAACTCTGTAACAGAGATCACATGCCTGCAGGGAGCAGACGTTTGGGGCAGTATCTGCTAAGGTGGCTTCACTGAAACTGGGTTCTCCATTGAGTCTTGGAAGTGGTGAATAGGATGTTTCTATAGAGAAACTCAGAGGGGTAATGCTCTATCATTAATAACATGATGAGCACGACAACAGAAGTAATTGAGAATGATAACATTCTTAGTATTGTATTATGTTTGTTCCAGTAATAGCCTAAATACTCTGTATAAATTACCTAATTTAAGACAAGTACTATATTTAGTTCCATCCTTTAAATCACAGAACTGAGGAACAAACCAAAGGCATTATTTTTTTTATCGGATAATGAAGCTGGTATTTAAAAGAGCTGCATCTGTCTGACTCTCAGCCAGAGCTACCCCAGTATTTAGCAGAAATGCCAAATGATAAGGGTCACCCACAGCCTCTGTAGAAAATACTGGAACCCTGATTCGGACTTACTGAATCAGAATCTCCAGGCAATAAGCCCGAGATTCTCTGGTTTGTAAAACTAACCAGGTGATCCTCACTCCCTCCCTCCCTTCCTTCTTTCTCTCCTTCCTTCCTTCTCTCCTTCTCTCCCTCCTTCTTTCTTGCTTTCTTTCTTTTCTTTCTCTCTTTCTCCCTCCCTCCCTTCTTCCTTCCTTCCTCCTTTTTTTTTTTACCATATTGCACTACTCTATCATCACATTTGATTTGATAATAAAGCACAATCAAATAAAAAGGTGAAAAACTTGCTAGATTTTTGATAATTTCTTCTAGTATGGTTAGTAATCTTCAGAGTACATTCGTTGTTTAATAGCTGTACACTGTATTATCCACAGCATCTGCTAATACCACGTCTGCCAAAACAACCCAGTTAGGAATTTCCCAGAAGATTTCTGTGTCCAGGTATTTTAACTACATAAACCCATGCATTCTGATGATTGCTGCTGCATTTTCTCCTCTTGTTGGAAGACTGCAATTGGTAGCATCCGATTCCTTTGGTTAGTAGTTAGCCTACACAGGGCAGCAATAATGCCCTGTTTGCTTATTATAAGTTTGCTGCTTATGAATTGCTTCTTTCTCTTAGAAGCTCTTCTCCACCACATCCAGTTCTGCAGTATCCTTCTAATGTCTTCTGGAGCTGTCATTTGTCACTTGTTGTTCATCACCTGCTGCTTTTCTCCCAGCTCAAGATCCTCTTCCAAGCAACCCTCCATGATACCAGGTTTTCCGACTTTTTGCCTCTGCAGTAACATGGTTCCATTTGCTCCTTTTCCTGTTCTTTCTCTGTTTGATTGCCAGCCTCTAATGGGGAAAACACAATGTTTGCTTACAAAGTTACTTCTCCCTTAGAGAAGTAACTTCAGATCTGCTTTTGGGATACTTACCTGAGTGAGACTGAAGTTACTTTTTAGGGGATGTTGTAAAATTCTCAAATATTTCCTCTATAAAATAATGTCTTATAAGGCTGTTGGTAGTGGGAAGTATTAATGTGAAATAAAATAAATAATAGATTGTGAAAATTTTTGAAATGAGAGTTTTACTGATCTTTTGCTTGATATGATTAATATCCCTTTCCATATACTCACTTGAATTTCAAAGAAAGACGTAAGTTTCTCATAGATGTTACCTTATACACTATTATATATAACATTTGAGGAAAATGTTTAATGCTAATATATAGATTTCTATGTCTTTTATGAAAATACTATATGCAATTTAAAATGTTTAAATTAGTTTCATTGTATCAGTAACACATATAAAGTTAAGGGAATTTTCTCAAACTCTCCTTTTTACAAAAGTTGAAGCCTGGGGTTAAAACTGCCCTTTTGTGGCTTATTCAGAAGCGGTGGCAAAATGTTTAAAAATATGATCTTTCTCTTTGCGGAGACTGTGAAAGATAATCTTAAAGAGGCACTCACGAAATACAAGCTCCTTCTCTGGGAAAAAGAATCATCACCCTTGTTATCCCATGAAAATTCATCTTCTCCTTTTCAGCTGAGATGAGGACTTGATCTGTCCTTTCCTATAAGGGCCATCTGTGTTTAAATGAGGCTGTTACTCTAACTCAAAGCAGACTTGAAAGAGTAAAATTATCAGTCTTCATCATATTGCTGCACTTTCGACAGTTAATTTTCTAGAGTAATTTGTCATTGTGAGGAGCACAAGATTTGTCTAAATTTGTGTCAAATGTTATTGACTGAATTGCCACCTCATCTTTTCAGTCAATCTATAAATATGGGCAAGTTTGGGCAGAGGCTAATGGCCTTCTTGCTAAAGAGATGAGATTGTCCAAGTTACATAACAGATAAGAGGTAGTATTGTTTCATCCATTTCTTGTGGTAGCATTGACTTGGTGTTAAGCTCAGAAACTTCACTTAACCTTTTGAGTCCTTTATTTTTTTCTGTAAAACAAGGCCAAAAATTGCCATAACCATATTCTAGTTTCAATAAAAACTAATTTATGTGTTAAAATTTTTTATTATGACTTTGTGAGGGTGACCCTATATTTTTCACAAAACCAAGAATAAAATGTTTTTATTTACTGTGTTTCTATGAATAGCTTTGGTTTTTGGAAAAACCATCTCATCTTTATACTAATGGTAATTACGAAGATTCTTGTGCCTTAGGCCAGATTTTTGTTCCCTGTCTTTATATACAGTCTGATAGTTGCAACATACCCAAGGAGCATATGGATAATTTTATGATGCTTTTTGGCCTATTATATTTCCTTTCTACTTTAATAACCTAATAATAATAGCTATGAATTCTTATTGATAAATGTTCATTTTTAACCACTTCCAATGGCATTGTTTCCTCTTTCAGACTGAAGGAAAAATAAGGAGAAAAGCAGTCACGTATTGTGCTTAAACACTGATAAAATATTTTGGTTAAGTATCTGCCTTCATGGGTTATTGCAAAATAGATTAAAGCTCATCTAGCCATGAAATATGCAGTTAGATATTTTTTATATATTTCAATTATTTTGTTATTTAATTACACTTATTTATTTGTTTCTTGCCAACGTATGACCTGTTTGAATGTGTATCATAATAACAGTAACATCAGCAACCACTGCAGTAGATAACTGATAGTTGCTGAACAATTTATGTCTGCCATGCCGTGTTATGAGTACCTTATAGGAATAAATTACACCTCATATCCACAATAAACATAGGAGGTTGTAGAAGGCTAAATAATGGGTCAACAAAGAGACCCACATCCCATAATTCCTGTAACTGGTGACTATGTTACCTTCCATGGCAGAAGAGATTTTGCAGTTGAAGTTAAGGTTAAAGACCTTAAAAAGACAGATTATCTTGGATTATTTTGGTGGGTCTTTAAAAGTGGAAGAGTGGATCAAAGAGAGGCAACTACAGAACAGACAGTAGGAATTCAACTCAAATTACTAACATTGAAGATGGAGGAAGTGGTCCATGAGTCAAGAAATTCACTTGCTTCTAGAAGCTGGGAATAACCCACAGCTAGAAGCCAAGAATGGAAGCCTCAATTCTACATTTCAAGGAACTGAATTCTGCCAATAACTTGAATGAGAAGGAAATAGATCCCTCCAGAGCCTCCAGAAATAATGTAGCCCTGCTGACACCTTGATTTGATTTTAGCCCCGTGAGACAGACCCACTTTGGATTTCTGACTTACAGAGCTTGTAAGATAATACATTTGTGGAAATTTTGTACAACCACAATGGAAAACACATAGAATAGTAATCACGAGTAATATCTTCATTTAACACATGAGGAAATTGAGGTAGAACAACACATTTTATAAAAATTATTTCAGTTCTTAGTAGAGTTCCTGGCATATAACAGGCAGTTAATGTCTTTGTAGAATGAATGAATGAATAAATAGATTTTTTTCTTATGCTTTCCCAAAGCAATATGTTTAATTCTTTCTTGAACTAGATATTTTCCTAATGAAAATACTTTACCAGTCAATGAAACTACACACCTATGAAGTTCAGATCACTGCTCTCTGAGAGTACAGAAGAAATGACCCCTCAAAAACGTATGATGTATTTGAAGAGCAAAATGGGGGACCATCAGAAGTTGAATAAGAGTATACATTAATTATTCAAGACAAAAATAGAAGCAATATTTTAATATAGTATCTGTAATTAGAAAATATATAAATCACTTTTGACCTTCTCGATATCAACTAAACAGTCAAATAAACAGTTTCCCTCATTCTGAAACATGCTGTACAGAGTTGTCCATGTGAGAAAGAGCTCAATTACCCACTTCTGTCTGCAATTCAGAGCATCTATATTTTCAGTTTAGATTTGAAAATTTAAAACCATATTTGAAACCTTGATATGTTTTCTTTCTCCATGATACCTTAACACCAATGACAGCCTATAGACAAGAATTTTGTTTTACTTCCATTACAGATGTCCAGAGGAATGGCTGCCTCTCTCTGTAAGGTACTCCAGAGTTCTTCTTCCATCCACAGTTAATTGCCTTATACCACACAGCCTAGAAGTTAGATCAAATTTTATATACCCTCCAGAATGAGTGCAAATCAGTGCTTCAGTTTCTGGTTCTCTAGGGGATGGCAGCCTAGCCTTTGGGAAAGGTTTTCATAAAGTCTTAAGCTTGTATAGGGCATCTAGCTTATAGTATCACAGAATTTGGTGAAAATCTTCCTAAGTTATTCAAAGTGATATAGCAATAGATAAAAACAATGTTTATTTAAATGAACATAATATTTACGTATTATATTTTGGGAAAAGCTAAGATTGTTTCACCTTAGATGATAAAATAAAAGACAATCCAAAGAAGTGGAAATAGACTTAGGTCTTGGAGTATATATAAAATTTAATTAAGGTAAAGAGGAAAGTGGACTATTCAGATAGAAGAAAGGTAAGGATAAAAGCAGGCTGTGAGGAAGTTCAAGGTGTTTAGAGGATCACAAACAGACCAGTTTAAATAGAACTGATTTTCAATTCATGAGAATTATAGGAAATAAGCCTGAAAAGTTATGTTGGCACCAGACTGTAGAAAGCATTGAATGTTAAATAAGGAAGCTGAATCAAATCTCAAGTTATTTAGTTTGGTCAAAAGTTGAGCAGAGTTGCACTGAAAGCATATTTCATATGTTCAGAAAATGTTAATATTTATTTTAAAATATGAGTGGCATTTAAATTCATAATGAATACTTTCTGGAGATATTATAATTCCATTCAAATGACTTGATAGCATAAGTGTACGTCTATAAGTTTACAAGTAAGAAGGTGAGGGAAAGTACACTTCTTTGTCTACTTAAGACTTATTACTTCAGAGATCACACATGAATGAGTGTATGTTGAAAAGGCAATAATGGGCCAGAGACTAGGTATTCAGCAATAAATTATATTTTAGATAGACATTTATGAATGCAGTGAAGTTCAATATTTCTGTATTGAAACCTCTTGCAGCTACTGTTTTGGTTGAATATACGGTTGAGATGAAAGCCTCAAGTTTAGGTTGGCACTTCAGTTCTCCAAGGATTAACTCAGTGGAAAAAAAAAAACCAAAATCCTGCTCTAGGAGAACTGATGATGCATTGTGTCCAATTGACTGAGATGAAATAAATCGGCTTCTTCAAAAATGCCTGCACTGAAAATTCAAGTGTATGATGTATTCCAAAAATGAGGAAAACAGGAGAAAACTTTTTTCATCAAAACAAGTCTAGCAGTTTAAAAAAAATCTTGGAGATAAACGTAAATTTCATGCTTCAAGGAAAAATCTAATAAATGTTTAACATTCTATTTCATGAGACAGACTTGTGTATGCTGCAGACATAGAACTTAAGATGAGACAGACACCGTAGGTTAACAGTGTGTTTTAACTTATTTGGAGGTAGAAAATTTTTTTCAAAATATTTAATTTTCTGTTAATTTTGAAAAGTATTCTCAAAGAGAAATATAAAGTAAAAGGTTACTTTCAATATTAGTTAATAAAGAAACCCAAATTAATTCTAATAAATTGAAATCAGGAGTTACAGTTCCTGTTACTTCATTAAAATAGTGGATCTACTGTAAAAATTTTATCTTGTTGATGAAAGGTTACACATCACAATAATATCAAACATAATTATTCTCAGTTAAGGCTCTATTCTAAGTAACTGGAGTGGCCTTGATAACATGCAGGATAAATTACAAGTGTAGAAGGCATCAATCACCATAGTAGGTTTAGCTCAGCCTCAGAAACATAGGATGTTTCTAGCTATATGACTGTCCAAAAGTTGGATTGATCTGAGAGAAAAATAAGGCACATTACGCTCTGGAATGAACAGAAACATGGTAATTCTCAAGGCCTCAGGATTCTATGTGGATATATACATTATGCACCCTATTTCCTATAACTATCTTCACAATTATCTCACAATTATCTTTTGCTCTGCATTCTCTCTCTCTCTTTGTTAAGGCTTATTCAGTTCTCCTATACTTATATGAAAAAAACACTAAAACCACAAATTAACACTTTATTTGACCTTGCATCTTTCCTACTTTTTTTGAGAAAAACGTAATCTGTATTATTTCATAGGCTATTGTCTAAGTGCCTTCCTCTAGTATTTAGTAACAAGTCAATATATACCTGACTCGTTTCTTTATTTTCAACTTTTATTTTAGATACGGGGTACATATGAAAGTTTGTTACATAGGTATATTGTGGAATGTGAAGGTCTGGGGTACAGATCTCCTCACCCAGTTCTTTCCTGCTTTTATTTCTTTAAATTCATTTAGCTTCTATGCTTAACCCACTTCTTCTGTATCTGATGTTTTTATGGCTTCAAAATGGTTTTCATTTTTTTTTAAATTAATTGATACTTGGCTTGTGGACTCAGTAGAGAAAAAGGTATTTATTGACATCTATTAATAACAGTAATTATTAACAAAAATCATTCCTCTTAAGAAGGTACCTGGTTTTGATAAACTACTAACGAGTAGGGAATCTCTGTGGGCAGATGAAGTCATGAAAATCACTGGGGCATTAGGGACCAAGACATTGAGAGGAGTTGCCAAACTCTTCTTTCAGAAATGAATGGGAATTATTTGAGGAAAATTGGTAGGTGCCAGTAGGGGTGAAAGAAGAGAGAAGAGAAGAGGGCAGAAAGGAAATAGGATGTCCTATTGCCAGACAAGACAGAAGGCATGGAATAAAATGGAGAACTATCTTAGGGCCCTTTAGTAATAAAAATCATTGTGACAAGGTTTTAAGTTGAGTTGCTATACTGTAAACCCTATATTTTTTCATCACTTTTAATAATAATGTCTTTCATATGTACACATACTTTATATAACAGGCTTGTCTAATATAAATTTAAAAAATAAATTGAATGAGTTTCATATCTGAATGAATGAAAAGACATTACAAAGGTAAATCAGAGGTCATAGCCAAAGGTAATAAAAATTCTGGCTTCCTGTGAACTTAGGAAATCTTGACACCAGTTTTTTATTCTACATGGCAGATGATGGGCCTGGGAACAATAAAGCAGTGCTCAAGGGGTGACAAGATCCCAGCTGACACTTGGGTGACATATTTTTCTATTTAAGTTTTATTTTGGAGGATTTCTGAAAATCTCTGTATTCATTTGGGTTCTTCAGATGAAAACCACAAATAAATCTGGGTAACTATAGCAAAAAAAGATAATTTATTAAAAAGTCATACTGAATGGCTTATGGGATTGAAGAATGAGATAAATAAGCAATCAAAGTGTGGTAAGAGCCAGGGCATCGGTGGTATCTTTAGCATTACTGATGAACAGTCTATTCTGGAGCCTTGTTACTGGAAATATTTTAGTTCAGATCTTATACCATATTTTACTAAATTTAATTTCCCCGAAAGAAACAGAGCAATTGGCCTGATCTGAGTGATATGCCCTTTGCTTTGGACAGTAGAAGGGATGTGATTTGTTCTACCTGTCTTTATATCTTCTCAGTCTTCTTCAGTCTGTGACTCTTTTATTAGACTCTTTCTTTCTGTTTTCATGGCCTTGGGAGTTTTGAAGTCAAATGTTTTGTAGAATGTCCTTAAGCTTTAGTTTGTCTGATATTTTGTCATGATTAGATAGGGGTATGCATTTTTGTGAACAAGATCATAGAGGTGAAGTGTCCTTCTCATTACATTTAATTGGGGGGTATATGTTATCAACATGATATTACTTACAAAGTCAACCTTGGTCACTTGGTTGAGATGACAGCAATAACGTTATTTTTTTTTTTCCTTTTCACCTCTGTCAGTTAAATGCAATAGCGACTTCTTCCAAAGTGGAAACAGCCACAAATATCTATTAACTGTTGAATGGATAAACAAATTTAGTACATTCATATAACTAAATACTTCCCAGTGATTAAAAAAAAAAGAACAGACTAATGTTACACGCAACAACATGAATTACTCTTGGAAGCATTATGCTAAGTGCAAGAGGCCAGATTCAAAATACTACATGTTGAGTGATTCCATTTATATGACATTCTGGAAAAGGCAAAACTATAGGGACAGAAATCAGATCAACAGTTTCTATGGTCAGGATATGGGAGAAGGAGATTGACTACAAAGAAGCATATTTTTTGGGCTGATGGAAATATTCTGTATTTTAATTGTATCATGGTTACATGATTATATGTGATTGCCAAAATTAAAGCACTGAACATATAAAAATAGAAGTAAATTTTACTGTATGTAAAATATACCTCAATAAGCCTGTCTTAAAAAAATTGTACTGCCCCAACAGGCTGCTACAGACTAGGCTGATAGTTGCCATTAATTGCCCAAAAGAAAATACTGAGTTTCTATTCTACTACAAGCAGGTGAATCTCAGAACAGAATATATAAAGAAAGAAAGACGATAGTTTAAAAATACTGCAGACTCTGTCAGTGCCTCATCATATCTTCCGGGTACCCACTATGTTTCTGTTGGCCAGTGGCTTCCTATCAAGCAACAGCAGGTCTTTGAGAGTTTGCTAAGGCCACTGGAGCCCATTCTACTGACCCACATGGTAGAAATTGACCATTCCACAGGACAGCTCTCAACCAATGACTTATGAGAGTTAGTGGGGTAAATACTGTGGCTCTCTTGCTACACAGGCTCCAAAGGGCTCACATGAGGACCAAGCTCCAGCATCCACAGGGGTATCCTTTGATAAAGCACTCTTTATTCTCTTTCTTCCCTTCCTTTACTACCCACTGTCCTACTGGTATTTACCAGGATCACCTGCTCAGTAAACACTTTTACATACATCTTGCTTGGGATCTACTTCTCAGGACAGTCAGTCTTCTCAGGGAGACATTTAAAATGAATTTCTATTAGTAAGCAGCTTAATCCCTGATTTTTCATGATAGTACAGTACTCCCTCCAGGGGAACTAAACATAACAAAGCTAAGTTGCCCTATTACTCCTCTGAAGACCCTTTCAAGTTAATAGAGTGCTGACAAAGGCTCTTTCCTTGATCGAACATTAGACACATTCTTTTACCTTTGGCCTTCCATGTTCATCTTTGCATCACATAGTTTTAACAAGAATCTTGCTAAGTCAGTTTAGTAAGAATCTCCCACCTTCAATATCTGGTCAAATTCCTCTTTCATACCTGCCCTTTGTATCTGATCACCCTGGCCTGCCTTCAGCAAGAATCCTCTCAGGCAATTTATCCAGAATCTCCTCTTACTCCAGATGTTTGCTGTCAGTGGTGATTTTTCTATTGTGCAATCACCCTACCCCCAACCTATTCCTTGGCTATACATCCCCACTTATCCTTGCTGTGTTTGAAATTCAGCCTAGTTCTGTGCTGAGGTCGCTTTTCCCCTATGGCAATAGTCCCTGAATAAAATCTGGTTTTTCCTCCCTTGACTACTACAGTTTTACTGCTGTCTGGTTCTGGTTTTATGCAACAGTAAATTCTAATGTTCCTCAGATTAGCAGGAACATGGGACTAGAGCTACTCAAACACGTTTGCCTTTAGTTCAAATTAATATCAGGCGTGAGAGCCGTGCTAAGCTAGTCATGTGTTTCCACTGATCCCAGTTGTGGAAAAGGAGAACTACAAGCTCTGGAATCCTGGTTAATTTTCAGAATGATAGATGTATACATATTTGGTGTTTAATTAGCTAACTTTGTTGGTATAGATTACAGAAAATTTATTTTTAGTCCAATTTGAAATGCCACAAATTTTGTATGATAGAGTTTAGTATCTTTTCTTTTATTATTCAACTCAAGAGTATCTATAATTTGTGGGAAATGAGAAGATTAACTGAGTGAGGAAAAATTGGCTGGACACTAGACGTTTTAAAGTATTCAAGATGGCTGAATATAAAGTAACTGTTGCACTAAGAGGATTTTTGGAAAAAGGACATAACTGGATATAAACGCAAAGAATTATTATTGTATCTGGGAATGTCTATCTGAATTCATTTATTACATATTATTTTGACTAGGGTATATGTACAAAATGAAAAAAATTGAAAAATTATATATAGATCTTTCACAAAAATTATAGAATTATATGAAACTAAGGCTAAAGGGATTGTAACCCTATTTGGTATTTCTGAAGAGAGTTCAGAAAACATCCATCTAAGTGAAAGGTTCAATTATTAACACGTGGATCAACATTCATAATATAGTTCCAATTTGTATTATTCTTTTTATGCCACCATAGACAATTCTTATGATGGTAATAAGAAAAAATTATAGTCATCTTTGCATTTCCTGAGCAAGAATTTTTATATCACATATACCCACATAAAGATGGTAACAAACAACCTATTAATCACTGGTCCAATTAATAAAACTGACTTTGGAATTAGTTGGCATATAAAATAAAGATACAGAAATATGAATAAGTTAATGTATATTGGAGGTTATTCGTAGTCAAGATAATAAAAGCAGAAAAGAAATTGTTAAAATAGTGAATAGTGCCAGGAGCGGTGGCTCACGCCTGCAATCCCAGCACTTTGGGATTCAGGCTGGCAGATCACCTGAGGTCAGAAGTTCAAGACCAGCCTTGTCAACATGGTAAAACACTGTCTTTACTAAAAATACAAAATTAGCTGGGCACAGTGGCTCATGCCTGTAATCCCAGCTATTTGGGAGGCTGAGGCAGGAGAATCATTTGAACCTGGGAGGCAGAGGTTGCAGTGAACTGAGACTGCACCACTAAACTTCAGCCTGGGCAACAAGAGCAAAACTCCATCTGAAAAACAGAAAACCAAAAAAACTTCAATAGCATTTTCTCAGTCATTTTTGTTAAAAGAAATATATACGAATTTAGTATTATAAATTTATTTCTCAAAACAACTTTATTGCTGACCCGTGATTAATTATTACTTAAAATAGATTTTCAGTTAGCAATATAAAATATGTTCTTTCTTGCTTCTAAAAATGTTTCAGTAATCCTACGCAATTTTTAAAATTTGCTTTATAGATTTAAAAAATATAATGTTGCTTGTTTTGTATCCACCTTAATAGATCTAATAGTTTTACAAACAGGACATAGGCATGATTGATAGAGTTGGCATTTAAAAACTGCTTCGGACAATGAGATCTGGATATATTATCTGAAATGCATGCAGTTAGAAAGAAATAGAGGATCATTACTGCACAATGTTTTGGGTCTTCTTTCATTCTCAAACCGTAGTCTTTAAGGAGTTCTGAAACATGCCAAACTAAGCACTATAGTGATAGCTTGGGTCCATGTGAGCTAAGAGAAGAAAATCAGCCATTTATGTCAACAGTACACAATTCAGGTAAGATATATGCATATTCTCAAGGAAAATGTATAGTTCCCACACTCACTAAAAAAACAGGAGAGCAGTTTTCGCGGATAATATACAAAGAGATAAAGGCGTCATCTTGCCTAATGTGGTGGAGAGACCACTGGATTAGCAGTTGAGATACTTGGTTCGCAATCTTGTCTTTGAAATACATGATTTGAGTTTTGAACTTAGACAAACTTGTTTTCTCCAACATCTGTTTTCTCATCAGTAAACTAGAATGATAATACCATGACTACACCAACATCATTATGAAGTTCATTTAAAATGACATATGTAAAAGGCTCTACAAACTTTAAAGCAAAATAACCAACATATACTTGTAGATAAAAGTGTATTAAAGGAAAAAGTCTTTATTTTTTGGCAAGCATATCTGGATTCTAATCCCAATTCTATTGTTTACGCTCTTATTTTCTGTGTCCTCTTATCATCAATGTTTTTATCATTAAAATTCTGATAATATCAAGCTCATCATACTTTTCTGGAAATTATATGAGATAATATATGTATAGGGCTTAGTAGAGTACCAGATACATATCAAAGCTTCATACAGAAGTTGTTCCTTTTGTTTTGTAATTTCTGTTTTAGAACATTTACTTTGTGCTAGACAGTATTTGTGGATTGACTCATTTCATTCTCACTAGAACTCTGAGAAGGATGTGTGATTATTATATTCATTTGATATAGAAGGAAACCTAGGTGCATGACAATTTGCCCAAGGTAACACAGTGAATAAATGGTGTTGCCAGGTTTCAAACTTAAGCAATAAGATTTCAGAGCTCTGCTGTTAACCATCATGCAATACAGCTTCAAAGAGGAATTGTTGAAAAAAAAATTGTTCATAATTATCTACTGTGTATTGGATTCTGCTCTGAGTACTACAGTCATAAAGAAGACTATAACAGGCTTTGAGATATAGTTAGAGAAACAAGTAGTCTGTAAAGAGAATAAACAAGAATAAAAGAAATGAGATATCTGTACTCTCATGCTCATTGCAGCATTATTCATAATAGCTAAGATATAAAATCAACCTAAGTGTTCATTACCAAATGAATGAATGAATGAAGAAAATATGATTATCTATCTATCCACCTACCTATCTATCCAATGACATACTATTCAGCCTTTAAAAGTAAGAAAAATCTGTCGTTTGTGACAACATGGATGAACCTGGAGAAGAACAGTATACTATTAAAATAAACCAGGTACAGAAAGACAAATACTGCATGATCTTGCTTATATGTAGAATCTCAAAAAGTCAAATTAATAGAAGCAGAGAGTAGAATGGTAAATACCAGAGCCTGGGAATTGGCAGGTGGGGAATAGGGAGTTGATGGTCAAAGGGTAAAAAGTTTCAGTTAGACAGGAGGAATAAATTTGGGAGACCTGTTGCAGAGCATGGTGACTATTGGTTAATAATAATAAAATATGTATTTGAAAATTGCTAACAGATTAAATTTTAAATGTTCTCACCATAGAAACATGATAAATATGTGAGGTGATGTGTATGTTATTATCTTTAATCATTACACAATGTATACACATATCAAAGCATTATTTTGTGCATCATAAATATATACTACTTTTTTGGTTAAATCTTAATAGAGCTAAAAAAATTGTAAATACTCAGAGAATTGAAACAAAAATAATGAAATAATGTTTGTAAATGTGCTAATTGCAAAAAATAAACAAAGAGTGAGAGAGAATAAGTATTCCCAAGTGTTCAGAAAGAAAATAATCTCTCAGAAATGTTATGGTTTCACTGCAGAATGAAACTATACTTGTACTTTCAAGTCCAAGTGAAAGAACTAGGTGACTACTAGTTCAGAAAGAGAATAATCTCAGAAATGTTATGGTTAGTAAAGCTAAAAAAATTGTAAATTCTCAGAGAATTGAAACATAAATAATTCTGATTTACTTAAGCAAGTAAACCATAGAGAAACAAAGGTTATAGAACAAAGGCATCCTGGTGGAGGAAAGACAGAAAAGCAAGGGTATATTCAATGTGTTTAATGAAGTATGATGAAAGAAAACCTTGTTTCTTTTCCTTTAACAAATTGACTGTGATGAAATTGCTACTCTCAACATGCTCACTGTGAGTTTCCTCACATTAGTTCTATCAGGCTGTCTTACTGGATACAGAAGGACAAAGAGTCCTAACAGTTTGGAGAGTATAATTAAGAGGCTCAATGCTACCTTTGGTGGGAATTCCCACTTTCATAGTGGGAATGGTTGGTTTACCTTATTTATTTCATGTGGATCTTTGGGAAATAGTTGTTTCTACAATGAAAATCTTATTAAATTTCTTTCTTTCTTAGCCTCACATCTGAATATATTCTGAGATTTCTAATTGAAAGGAAAATTTGCCACTTTACACCTGATAAAATATAGTGTTTGCAGGTGATTTCTAATAGGAAGACAAAACTAGTAGTCATCTATGAAAATAGAGCTCTCTTGCTAATCAGAAGACCTTGAAACAAGGCCTCAGAGAATCAGCTGGCTTACAGCCTATGGAAAAATTCCAAATTACTCCTATATTTGCCAGGTTCACTATAAAAATACTATCCATGTTTGAAATGAATAGAGTTTGAGAAAAGACTGACCAAATCTCACATACAAAATTATTTTCACCATGTGTGTTAAAAAGATAAAAAAATTTTTACTTCCATGTATAATTCAGTGGAATTAGAAGAGAAAAATGAGAGGTGAAGGGTGAAACAATTCTTTTTCTTTGTTTCTAGGTTTAGTAAAAAATGGTGTGCCATATGTCTCCAAGCCATATGTCCGCTGATTTTTTTTAATTTTTGTTTCTACTAAAAAAAAAAATTGGCACTGACTTAATTTCTTGATGCTATGAATTCTATCTGGCTTGTTCTACTATATTCTTTAAACTTTTTCTGTTCTCTGAAATGAGGGGGTTATGATATGGACTTTCTCTGGATTTGGTTCTGACAACATATTGGCAAGAAAAGCATCCTATCTGCAAATATCTGTTTATTTTTAAATGCATGGTGTTTTTGGTGGGTTGTGGGGCAGTAGGGTTTCCTCCTGGAATAGAAAATCTTGTAATTCTATAAGAAACATCAAGGTGATTTGATTAAGCAATTTTATATTAAAATTGAAATTAACAAATATTTATTCTTATTTATCATAACATGCCAACTAATGATGTGATCTCCTTAGTTAATACTTTACAACGTAGTAATTGGTTTCTCTGAAGTTATAGGAAATATCCAAGTAAGAAACTTGAGATAATTAATATATGTGGTCCATTGAAAAATTGCATTTTTACACTTACACTATTATTACCTTAGACTACTAAATTTGCAAAAAATAACAACGAAAAAAAGATGAAGAACCAAACTGGCTTGTCTGAAATGCCTATTCAGTAGTTATAAGCTCTAAAGCTTATGAATCTACATGGAGTAGTGGAATAAAACTGGAACAGAAACTGCCACTGAGACAGCTGCTCCCACCTCAAATGAGCTTGGTAGGCATTGAAGTGTGTGTTGAATAAATAAATAAATAAAGCCATTTTAATTCAAGCCAAACTTTCCGATTGAAGTGAATAAAGGTTTGGATTCATGCCATTTGAGTTAAATGGAAGTTCAAATTAAGAATGAATTGGATTCATACATTAATGGCTGGCATACGGAAGATATCAAGTCACCACAAGATGGATTTTGAGATTAATCAAGTCAACGCAATGCAGTAGAGAAAGCTCTTTAGATTTATGTTATAAATACATGTTTTGTCCTCTTGATTTCACGTGTCTATTGGTTCTTGAAAACGTTTAATGAAGCCTTTCTATGTGCCAAGCAGTATGCTAGACAATAGGGACATAAACATGAATGGTCCTAAGTTTGAAAATCATATGGTAAACTGAGAGGGACAAACAAACAGGTTATACCAAGTCAATGTGATTTATGTTGTAAGTGAGATTTTTTTCCAAGTTTTATGGGAGCAGAATAGCAAGAATACATCTGCTTTTAAAGCTATAAAAGGTTTTACAGAGAAAGTAGAATCTGGAAATACGCAGATTTAGCATTTTAAATAAAGGGACAAATTCTGTAAAACCATAAAAAAGAGAAGAGTTTGCTGTACCTAGAGTATGAAGTGTTCTTCATGGATGCAGAGAAGATGTCTGGGTTGTACCCAGTGATGACAGATGAGAGGGAGACCATGGTTGGTTAGTACCCAGTAATGAGAAATGTGAAGGTAATCTGTGAAGCATCTTGTATGCCATATGTAAGGACTTGAATTAGGCCTACAGACAAGTAACATGTAGGAACTAGACCAACTGATTGGTAACCAAATAAAGATCAAGATGAAGTCTTCTTCTATGTTATGCAGTTCTTATAGATGGATAATGATATGGTTTGGCTGTGTCCGCACCCAAATCCCATCTTGAATTGCAATCCCATAATCCCAGTGTGTTCTGGGAGGGACCCAGTGAGAGGTAACTGAATCATGGGGGTGGTTTCCCACATGCTGTTCTCATGATAGTGAGTGATTTCTCGTGAAATCTGATGGTTTTATAAGTGTCTGGCATTTTCCCTGCTGACACTCATTTTCTCTCCTGCTGCCCTGTGAAGAGGTGCCTTCCACTATGATTGTACATTTCCTGAGGCCTCCCCAGCCATGTGGAGCTGAGAGTCAGTTAATCCTCTTTTCTTTATAAATTATCCAGTCTTGAGATATTTCCTCATAGCAGCGTGAGAATGAACTAATGCAGATAACATGAATATTTGAAGAAAAGAATGCATAAAATATTAGTGATTTTAATTTCTTTATCTTTAAAATAAGAGATACAAAATTATTTCTAAGGTCCTTTTAGCTCTATAGTCCTTTGAATGATCAATCTTATAGAATCTGTTCTTTAGTATTAATGATTCACGTATCAGATTGCCTTGATATCTAAGAATTTTCACCATTGGATACATACATTCTCTGAGAAGGCACATATTAAAGGATATCTTTATAGAAGATATAGTATTATATGTTGTAATATTAATAAGATAGTTGTCAGATTGAATATATTTCTGTAAGTACCAAGAATAATATACGGTACTCAAGCAAGTTAATGAGGAATGGTTGTTACGGCCTTGTTAGAAAGTCTTGAAGAGACACCAGGAAGACAAAGGTGAAGTAACTTAGCTCTTTATGGGATGAGGGGATTCCAGGAAGTGTTAAAATATTTGTGGTGTGTAAGTATGCATAGGTATTTCTTGAGTTCAGAAGGAAGGTATCATGAAGAAAGTGTAGATTTCCAGGAACAATTGAAGCCACTAATTTTAATTTGGTAATTCTATATAGACATAAACTAAATAACATTCTGTACTTAGTGCTGCTTTCATTTGAGTTTTAAAAATATAGCTAATTAGGTTCTGCCTCACTATCATATCAGACAGGTAGACTTGGTATTTGTGCTTTCACACTGGATTAGTCAATGTTGACAGAGGAAAATGGCCTTATTCTGACATTTCCCTTTGTGCACCTTTTAAGGTGAAAAAGACAGAAAGGCATCTTTTGTCATGTTTCTCTGCTGCTGAGGAAAGCAGAAAGTGACTGGACATAAGTAATCGATTAATAATAGTGCAAGAATACTTACAGTCATTGGTAAACCTTTTGAAAAAGTTATATTATTTTGGAAAAAAAAAATTATGTACACACACACCCCCCCAAAACATTTACTCATTCAGCCTGCAGGGAAAAAATAACTACCAATTGATCTCAGCTGTTAACTTCCTGAAGTAATAGGATATTATGTCCTAAGCCTTTAAACCAAATCAGGTGGATTAAATCAACCCTAAATTGTATGTTAAAACCAGGAGAATCAGACCTCCGTCTGTCTCTGAGTTCCATGGCATGGATCTAAAACCATAAACTCAGAGCTTGCTTCAAAATCAGAACAGGCATAACTTTAAGAAATGTTTCTTGGCAGTAAAGGCAAGATGAGATGCTCGTTTTATATTGCAAATTATGTTTTCCCTACATTGGTAATTATATATGCAAGAAATAAAGCACTTACAAATGCTCATTTAATAAAAAAGCAGTCATTGAAATTCACATTAAATTCCTGTAATGATTTCCTTATAAGAAATTCAAAACGTTTCTTTATTTCTAAAAAGGTTTTTGTTATTTCCTCAGTTTGTACCATCAGGTGCATTGCAGAATGTACCTGGATATGTGGATATGTCTGGAGTCTTAAAGACTAAGCACAGTCTACTAATCCAGACTCTGACATGACTGCAGTGATCTTGAATGACTTGATTAATTTCATTTACATTTTTCTTCTCAGCAGAATGTGGCTAAACAATATTCTATTGCTTTTTACATAGAATTACTATGAGGCTGATATGAGACAAAATATATTAAAACATTTTGTACATTATAAAGAGCTACAAACTGCAATGATTTCAATGTGTGCTATCAAAGGTCTTGTTTGAAATGTAACAATTAGCCTTACTATACTACAAATTTGTTTAAATTATAAATGTTTAAATTATTATTTTAAAAGATTTCTCCACTGCACATAAGATGTGTACTATCTCATTCCTATTAAATAGAAAGACTTAAAGAGATTGCCCTCGTTCTTTAATTACAGCTTTAAAATACAGGTCTATACACATCAAAGGCCATGGCCACTAAGTTCATTGGCTTGCTGATGAAAGCAGATGAAAGCTAGATAATATGTAGTTCTTAGTATTTATAATGTACTTTTATTGAAATGAAAAGTAAGAAATATAATATTTAAGAAGAACTTTAAATGAAATCTTCAAATCAATGCCTGATATTTATAAATGTAATTTAAATTTATTTTTGTCTTCTCTACTCTAATTCCAGTTGACAGCCGTAAGCAAACTGAGTACTGAATATATTCTTCTAACCTGACATTTTGGTCAGAATCAATCTCTTCATTTTTTTCACAGTCCAACCGATCTGGGCCATATAAAATTGCCAAACTTTATTGGATGTAACAGAAAGCAAAATAGATAAAACTCAATGTTTTTTAAAAATGGCATATTTTAATATATGAGTTTTGCAAGGATGTGACTTGAAACTGCTTTTATCCTAAATATAATTTGACAGCAAATGACAGCATATGGACTTCCAGCTATCATTTATTGTATGGTTCTTTGGCTTGGCTTTGTTTTCACCGAATATAAAAAATTTGGTACTAAATACATTTGTTGAAATATCAATAGGGTTTGGCAGTGGCAGCATCACGAAGGAGAATCAAACGTAGTACCTAAACAGAACTCCGAAGCAAAACAAGCATCAACTGCATAAACTAAACCCATCAGTTCACTAATTATGTTCACATCTCCATACCGAATAATATCCTGATTATTCAAATGATTACCTCCAAAAAAAACATTAGGGAATCAAGAATATCAGCTGATAGATTTGACTTCTGCTTATTAATGTTGAGTCAACACAAGTTAAGAGGTTTGTAAACAATTTAGATCTTCAGAATAAGGTTAGGCAGATTATCTACCTGCTAACATTTGTGTTCCTAAAAGTTCAAGAGCTTACTTATAACAAACAAGTGGCATTTAAAACTGAATAAGTACCATTTGACTTCCAAATAAACATCAAATATGTAATTTTGATGGCTAATGAAAACTTCTGAACTTCATGATTCAAGCAAGAACTGAAACTGAATATTACATTCACTGAATGGAGTTATATTGGTTGAATAGATACCTGAAAAAATCTATAAATATTGTGCATCTTTGTTCATAAAAATATCATCATCTAATGCATACTCAGCACATCCATGAGCAAAGAATTATGCCTTTGAACTGAGTCTTATGTTTTAAAATCATAATCAATTTTTTAAACAAGTAGTTACTTTATTGCAGTTAAAAAATGTATCAAGACATCTATAATATTAAGGAATGTAAATAGTGTATCTATAATGAATTTGCTTGTATATTCACACAGAAAGGGATTATTCTCAAATGTAAAAATATATGCTAACAAAAAATTATTATCATAGATAGTTTCACTTTACATGTTGAAAATAGTGAATTGAGTTTATTGCCAAAATTGAGATGTGAATACTTGTCAATTTATATACACTAATTAAGCAACACAGTCTCATTCGTAAAACATATAATTAAATTATGTACTCTATGTTAGTATATTGGGTGAGTAATATGCTGAAATCATAGTAGTTTTTGCTTTCTGTCTCACCATTTTTTTTGTTGTTTCTTCCAGAATTAACACAGCTGGATTATATATCTGTATCTGGTCAGGAAAACAGGTCTTCTCTAAGTATTATGTGAATGTGGTGCTTACTATAAGAATCTTTGTCCTATATTAAGACAAAGCTAGGGGAGAAAATACCTGAAAACTTAGGCTGTAGTATTGGGGAGAAAGTCACCCTGGCATCAGCCTTTAGTACTGAAGCAGAATAAGAAATGTTGCAAGAAAAGAATGCAAGAAATACTTCTACCATAATGATGTTGCAGAGCTCTGTCTACCACTATGATTGCAAAGTGGCGGCTAGTGAAGAATCTGGAAGCTTGTTGCATTGACCACTCTAGTCCCTGATAATAATGGAGTCTGATTTGTTGAGCTTCCCAAACTCGTGAATGTTTTTCACCTTGACAAATTCAAACTTAAAAATGTACAAGGAAGGGGTTCTGGGAAACAGTTTCTGATCTTAAAGGAGACAGGTGGTGATAATGCCAAGTTGACATTGACCAAACCAGCACATAATGAAATTCATAAAACTGGTATTTTGTGTGTGTTTGTGGTCGGGGGGGGGGGCTGAGGGGCTGGAGAGAAGAATCAAAGTTGCATATTTTCTTCTTATTTTTAATTGCTATTCCAATTATACCTAAATGACCATGTAAAATGTTTCTGTGAAAAAATGATAAACACCTATTTTCTGAGCCTGTGTTCCAGTAAGCAGAAAGTTAATGTTGTATTGATTCCTGGTTATGAAATTGAGGGATATATAAGTCATAAAGGTTTAGAGATTGGTAAATTCTATTAGCTAGCTGTTTATTCTTTACAAATCCATGGCTGCCAAAACCCAATGTGCTTTTCTAGTCCTTCAATTCTTATGTGGCTACAAGTTTCTACCCTTATGTGGTCAAGTGCAACAAGCTTCCAGATTCTTCACTGGCTGCCACTTTGCAATCACAGTGCTTCACAGAGTTCTGCAACATCATTAGGGTTGTACTTGAAGAAGCAGTACTGGATGCATGTTACAAACTCACAAATTCTAGCAATTTTATTGTTATGTAGATGACTTTTTAAAGTTGTGTCTAAAAGGGTAGTATATCATATTATTTAGCAGTGTTTTCATTTGTGTCAAGAAAACAAAAACCGTTGATTTGAATTTTACCCTTTACATTTATTATGTGACCCAAACAAAATACCAAATATCTTTAAGACATCATTTCAAAAATATGGATATTAATATTGCCTACTCAAAAAAAAAAAAAAACTTTCTGTAGCTGTAACTCATTTTGGCAAAACATGAGAGGTCTCTTTAATCACTCTTCCTAGTGAGTACAAGAGTGAATTTATTGTATTGATGAGTTGGGGAAAGTAAAATATCATAATGAGTGCCATTCCGCCCTTCTTCCTCTTGGGAACAATGACTTCATGTAAAGAAGGCTCCATCCAGGAGCTGTGACAGTATTTCCAGTTGACCCTGGGATTTATTGTCAGTAAGCCTAGTTGCTTCTCAAATCAAAATTTGTATACTTCAATTTGGCCTTGTTTCAAGGTGATACTTTAGTTTTCCAACTTTGTATTTTTTATTTTTACTCATCAGCATGTACAGAATCTGGGAAGTAAGATGAAATTTATTGGGCCCTTTCAGAAACCCCAATCTCTACTTTGTAGAACTGTCTTAGCATTAACTAAAATAATTCAATACCAGTGCATTTAATAAACCTCAATAAATATGTTGGCTACCATTACTATAGGTCATTCTGAAATTAGATATCCATACGCTGGTTATTTGTGTTTTAGTTATATAATATTGGTAATATGCATTACATTTCCAAATGCTGCTTTCCTATCATAGTTTTGATCAAATGTTCAAGACTTTTGTGGAAAAAGGAAAGACAAATTTGTACTAAAATATTTTGCTCTAATGATTTTTTAAGGAATAATATAATGTAGTGCCAAGATGTTGATCTAACTCATAGATACCTGGGGATCTTCTACACCCTCTCCCCTGCCTTCAACTGATTTGTAATGTTTGATATACTAAACACAGTAAGAAACTTGAGATTTTCCCCTGCACAATGGAAATATCTGTATTCCCTATTTTATAAAGATGCAAATGTGTTGACAATGTCTGCCAATACAGGGTCAATGAAATATCTTATAATTTATTTTAATGAACTCTAATCAGTTTAGCCCTTGCTTACTTTTTAGTTCTCATGTTTTATAGAGATAGCTCAAGAACCTTCTCGGGGTTACAGATAATTTCCACAGTAGCCTGTTGTCTCCAAATCATGTTCTCAAGCTTTCTGTGTAAAGTTTTTGTTTCTCCTAATTATAAACAAACATTTCCAAATTATATTTAAAACATTTATTTTTAATAAAATATGTATTTCTTTCATCTTGATTGTGGCAAAATGCATGAATTATAATATTAATCATGTGAATTGATAGAATGAATTACTATCAAGTAAAGATGATAGCAACATTCCTGAATGCTTAGTGTGTACCACACAGCCTTGTTATCATTCCTACTTTAGTCATAAAGAAAAGGTGAGTCAGGTGTGTGCCTCGTCCCTATAGTTATAGCACTTTGGGAGGCAGGGAGGAAGGATTTCTTGAGCTCGGGAGGTTAAGGCTTTCATGAGCCATGATCTTGCCTCTGCACTTCAGCTTGAGTGACAGAGAGAGGCTCTATCTCAATGAAAGGAACAAATAATAAAGTCGTGGCAGAGAGAGACTAAGAAAGAAAGAAAGAGAAAGAAAGAGAGAAAGAAAAAGAAAGAAAGGGGAGAGAAGAAAGGAAGGAAGGAAGGAAAGAAGGAAGGAAGGAAGGAAAGAAAGAAGAAAGAAAGAGAAAGAAAAAGAAAGGGAGAGAGAAGAAAGGAAGGAAGGGGAAGGAAAGAGAGAGAAAGAAAGAAAGTGAAAGGAAAGAAAGGAAGAAAAGAAAGAGAGAAAGAAAGAAGGAAGGAAAGAAAAAAGAAGAAAAGAAAGAAAGGGAGATGAAAGGAAAGAAGGAAGGAAAGAAGGAAGGAAGAAAGGAAGGAAGGAAGGAAAAAGAAAGAAAGCGAAAGAAAGAGAGAAAGAGAAAGGAAGAAAGAGAAAGAAAGGAAGAAAAGAGAGAAGAAAGAAAGAGAAGGGGAAAGAAAAATGGAGAAATACCTAATGTAGGTGATGGGGTGGGGGAGATGGAGGCAGCAAACCACCATGGCATGTGTATACCTATGTGATATCTGCACATGTACCTCAGAACTTAAAGTATAATTAAGAAAAAGGAAAGAAAAAAAGAAAAATGGTGACACAGAATCACTAAGTAATTTCACTAAGATTGCACAGTTATCCACTGTGGAACTGGGATTAGTGCCCAGAGATGACTCCAATAAGCATATAGTCTTCAAGATTATACCATACTGTCACTTTTTTGACCTGTGTTTTCATATAAAAGTGTTAGTTTTCCAAAAAAAAAAAAAAAGAAGAAAGAAAGAAAGAAAAAGTGTTAGTTTTCTTAAACACCTTAATTCTAAACACCACATATGCTGCTTCTTTATCTTCTCTGAATGAAGCAGGCTAGAATATTTTGGTAGTGTAGATTGAACACATTAAAAAAAGAATATTTAATTCTGCTATGGAAATAAAGGGGGAAAACAAGGAGGATACATGATACTAAGTACAGAAGAAAATAGCTTGTGAGACATAGAAGTAAGTAGCTTGTGAGACATAGAAATAAGTGGAGTACCTCTGTGATGAAAAATAGAAATGGTGGAACAAATGAAAAAATTACTTATACATAGTAAAGAATGGAAGGACTGCATATGGATTAAATATTCATGATTCACCAAATATGCATATGAGGTATATGAGGCACTCCGTATTTATTGCATTGAAAATCAGCCGCCTATTGGTGACATCCAATCTGGCCCCACATGCCCTCTGTCCAAGAATTACAAATAAAGTACATAGCTGCTTACTGGCCAGGCATCATTGCCACTTCATCTTTCTAATAGAGCAGGTGACCCCATGTATCTTACATCTATCGGGCCACTTTGCTCTTAGATCTTAACTCTGGTTCCTGTAACCATAGCACCAGTAGGGAAAATTGATATGGCTGAGTTAGATGAGAAAAAGACAAAGTGAACAAATTCAGACAGTTCATATGAGCATTGTGTGACCCAATATTCAGGTGATGTGACCTTTCATCTGTTTGTACCCTATTCTTCCTGGGTTAATGTAATCTCTTGCCTCCACTTCTCACTGTATGTTTTAGACTGATGTAATAAACTGTGTGATTTAAATGTCTTAAAAGAAAAAGAAGTGTCTTTAATTTCAAGTGCTGTTATTAGTCAAAATTAAACAATATATGTGGTAATGCTATTAAAATAAGGATAATAAATAATGTATCCATATGTTAGTAAACATATTTTAGGAAGGTGAGGAGATTTGATGTGAAAAGACAAGTTGGCTAATCAAAAGCTGACTCTAAGAAAATAATTATTCATTATTAGAATCTGTAGGCAAGTTAAATAAAATAAAAATGAAGAACTCCACAAATTCATTAAAGAAGTTTGATTTAATTTGCATTTGAGTAAATAAAAAACTTATCATCTGTTTGCTTCAAAAATTGTATTGTATTGTCTTTTTAGAATTTGTGCTTGACATTGGATAAACAAAATTATAAAAGTTTCTGCATATTTGGACCATTTTCATATTTTATTAGGTTTGGTATAAATTATAAACCTAGCCTTAGAACACTTTCTAGAACAAACCTAAAATATTTAGTTCAAGGAAAAAAGTCATATCTATAAAATCATCACTTTACACTGAAGTAGCAGAAAATAAGTTTCTGGTTTGCTTCTATTCCAGTGAAGGAAAAATTAAATATTTTCTTCTTTGCCACAGAGTAAAAATATAACTTAATACTTTTATGGAACAGACTTGAGAACTTTAAGGATGAATCTAGGTCTACACTTTACTATATATTATCTTGTTCACTTTCAAGCAAGTTATATAATGAAAAAATTGTTTTTGATATTCTAAAATGAAAAGTGGTAACATTTTAAAGGATAGAACTTCCCTAAGGGAAATAAAAGTGTTGGTTCATACTGAACATTTGCTCAGGTATTAAAACACAGAAGCCAAATGTCCTATAAACGGCAAGGTGCCCTAATAACAATCCTGGAGGCTCAGAAAGATGTGTGTCTGGTAAATGAGGCAGAGGAAAAATCTGGATCAGTGACAGAAAAAATCCTACAAGAATAGTTCACCACCCGTTGTTTCAGTTGTTTAATGTCATTTCTAAGACTTCAAGGAAACTAGCCTAGTAAGTTCAGGCCATACTTCAATGTCATAACTGCCATAGATCTAAAAAGAACAAACTTGTCAAGTTCAGAATATGCTCATGTTACTGAAACAGCATTGCAGGAATATTGCATTATGTGTGAGCTTGAGAGTTGAGAGGGGCAATTCACATAAGAAATAAGAGAAAAGTATTTTCTAATAAAGACTGCACCACAGGAATCTGTACCTGGAGTGGCATGGGAGCAATACTTCACTGAATGGCAAAAACAAAACAAAACAAAAATCAATAAACACCTGGTACATTGGGCTCTAACTGAAATCAAAACAGCACCCCAGAGAATGCTGTTAGTGTCATCTTTCCTATTAGAAGAATATTAATATTTAGATGCCATTTGTATATTATTTTTTGAATTGCCCTTCTTAATTTTGAACTTCATGAATAAATTGAAATACATTCTACATTCAGAATGTTTTGCTATTTCCACATAAAATTCAGAGAGTCTGGAGTTATAGATTTCTGAGATTTTTATCTGTTACCCTGCGATAAATAATTTAATTTGGAATTGAATTTTGTCTTAAACACTAGTTCCCTGTGAAGGCTGTTTAATCAATTAAGGAAATATGTGAGCATCATTCCTTGTTCCAGAACATATTTTGAAAAGATAAATATTTTAGGCAGAAGCAGAGATATCTTGCTCTAGGTCAGAGGTTCAGGAATTTATAGTTGGAGATAGGTAGCTTCAGATTGGGAAGATGAGAAAACTTCTGAAAGAGGTACACATTATGTGCTTATTTCACATTGCATGCCTGTATCAAAATATCCCATGTGCCTCATAAATATATGTACCTACTATATGCCCACAAAAATTGTTTTGAAAAATTGAAAAGGTAAAAATAGAAAAAAAAAAAAAAAAAAAAAAAAAAAACCAGGTAAGTTGGAAAATTATCCCCTCTCAATTTGGGGCAATAATACAAAGTGGAGAAAGAAGATCTCCAAAACTTTCTTTGATAAATGTGGTACATTAGCATTATTTGCTTATTGTGTCTTTCTTGTTTTGTTCATCCAGAGTAAATTTTAGAGAACTGGTTGGTTCTGATAATCAGGAAGCTTAGGTATTAGCTAAGAGCATTGCTCATGGCAGGATACTGCCAAGACAAGGTGCTCTATAGAATGAAAACAGTCTTAGGTAATGGACAATAAAGTGAACTGTGGTAGAAGGGTATAGGAGAGTTACTATCAAGCAGGGAAATTGTAATATCAATCTATCTAATTTCAAAAAGCATATAAGTGCAAAAATTGGAGAATGCACAATGAAAGTGGAATCAGAGAGTATGGAGAATAATTGAAACATACTGTTTTAGAGCGAAGGTGATAAAAACTGAGAAAAGAATTCCATCAGGAATGAGATATCTCAAGCTGTATTGTTCAGAATTAAACAAGCCAAAAAACAAGAAAATATTTAAGGAAAATTCAAGATTCAACAAGATCTCAAAAACAAATAAAGTAAAGTAAAAATTATTTATTTCCCTCTTTCTTCAATATTCCCTACATAAGCTAGTGGAAAATTTAGATAGTAGTTATAGCAAGGGACAATAAGGAGACTTTACCTTCAGAAGTACCTGTAATTCTGAAGATACTTTCTAGAATTATTACAAATGAAGCAGGTGAAGGAATAGTACAAGCACACTTCTCCTTGTACCAAAGGATTCAAAATGAAGGAATTAAAATAAATTCTTAATTTATATTAAGAATATAGAACAACTTAGGCTTTATTAATTAAAAATTTGATCTGTAGTATTGCATTAAAATGTAGAAACTTTTTCCATGGAGAAACATAGAGTTTTCTTAGTTCAAACTTTGTTGGAACTCTATACAGGGTTATGAAAAAGGCAAATCAACTGTTTCAATAATATTTATCAAATTCCTTATTTATAACTGAGTATCTAGAAATAAATAGATGAATAGGTACTCAATAAGTATTATGTTAATCACAGCAACAAAAATACTAGAACAACATAGAGAAAGGAGCAAGTAATTCTGTTGGAGTATAAGGGATAGCATGGTCATAAATGATCTAAATAGAAGGCAAAGTTTCCATTATGTGTTGCTATTGGAATAGGGTTCTGCCTGATGGAGAACATGGTTTTTGTGTTGTGTGTGTGTGTCTGTGCTAAAGATGGGAAGGTCAGAAAGGGAAGGAGGTCTCTTTCTTCTTTTTTTCAGAATAAATTGCTTGAATGAACAAAAGCAAGAGAGTACAACTTGCTTAGGGTTCATCACACACAGTTGTGAGGCTAATGGATAGGATATGGCGGGTAGAGGGAGACAGTAGGTCATACTGAAAGAAGGGGAAATATGAAGAAAAATTACTATGTAATATAACAAAATTATAACAGAAGGTGCAGTATGACATAATAGAAATATAACAGAAGGTGCAGTATGATGTAATACGATTAAAACATAGTATGCATAAAATTCTAGGATGGTTGAGGAAGGCAAACTGGAAAGGCAGGATGACTTGCCAAGAAGTAGAGAGGCATTTCAGTGACTGGAGTGTGGCTGAGGAGGAAGCTGAGCCTGCAGTGCAGAGCCAGAAAGATTAAAGGTCATGTGAGATGGAGTCAGAAAAATGGTAGATGGCCGTGTGAGGAGCGTAATCCATGAGTGTGTGTGTGTGTGTAGGTGTTCCTACATATGCTCTAGCTAAACTTGCAAAACTGAAAGTAATTTGATCACTTCTTTGAAAGATGGGATGAATCTTAAGATCTGAAACCTATCTAAGGCAGAATCAAGTCAGCATGCATGGCATTAAAGAATTAATCCCACAAAGCAGACATATGAAGTCATCAGCTTTGACATTGAATTTACCTGCAGAGATTAAATAGCTCTAGCATCTGAAATGAGAGACCAGAGGGGCCATGGTCACTGGGGTTAGGGTTGGTTAGGATCAAAAAGTGAAGTGTATTTTGAGTTTAGTAAGGAATTTTATTTTTAATTTTTGTGGGTACACAGTAGATGTATATATTTATGGGGTACATGAGATGTTTTGATACAGGTATGCAATGTGAAATGAGCACATCATGGAGAATGGAGTATCTATCCCCTTAACCATTTATACTTTGAGTTACAGTCAATCCAATTATACTCTTTAAATTATTTTAAAATTTACAACTAAGTTATTATTGACTATAGTCACCTTGTTGTGCTATCAAATAGTAGGTCTTATTCATTTTTTTCTGTTTTTTTTTTTTTTGGACCCATTAACCATTTTTACCTCTCCAAAACCCCTCACTACCCTTCCAAGCCTCTGATAACCATCTTTCTACTCTTTATGTTTGTGGGTTCAATTGTTGTGCTTTTTAGATCCTACAAATAAGTGAGAACATGCAATGTTTGTCCTTCTGTGCCTGACAGCTCTATTCTGAAGACTCAAGTCACAAACAGGCAGGCATGTTAAGCTCTGCCTTCCCTCTTGTTTTCTTTCTCTCCCTGGAAATCATGTAGACAACAAAAACTCTTACAGGATAATAAAAATAACTCTATTTCATTTCATCCTTTTTTTTCTTTAGGTAGTTAAAAATCTTCTAGCCCACCACACACAAGCACACCCCACCGTACATATGACACATTCAAGTCTTGTGTTCTGCCTTAGTTAATCTGTTTCTTTACATTCACTCCTTTGATATCCAAGTGACACATGATATGTGCATGCAGGGTCACCATGCTGAGTCCCATCAGTCGTAGGACACATTGCCCATGGTGGCACAGTCGTGATTCTCATTCTCATCTTATACATGATAAATCTAAAGTAGAGGTGAATGTAATAAACCATCTTAGATAAGAAGTTAAAATAAAAAGTATGATAGAGCAGTAAATGTCCTCTTTTTCTACACAAAGCAAACAACAGACTTCTTTTATTCTAGATTTTGTTAAGCATTGTTAATAACATACTGAGAAAATGTGGAAGCAATACTGCTTCCTGAACTACATAATTCATAAAATTAGGTAAAAAATATGTACCACAAAACTCAGACTTCTTAAGGTTTTATTCCCACTGTTTGGATATAATCATTACTGAAACAGGGAGATAGTGAGCCACAATGCTCCTCTTGGGATAAGTGTTCAGCTCAGGCAATCTGTTGGGGGATCTGTTTGAATGCTTCTGTCATATTAAAAAATTAAATATTTTAGCTGATGCTGTACAAAAGGTTATGATTATATAAGTTCTTTATAAAGACAATATTCTTTTATTGAGTCTTCCTTAATGTACTGTTCCTGCAAATATCTGCAGACATTCTCCTAAAGGTATTGAATTTTTAATATTAAAATATATATTTCCATTAAACAGCACCAGATTAAACAGATGTAAGATTAAACAGATTTTATCCTGAAATTTCTTTGAGTGAAATCACTGCCATGTATGCAATATTCTGTCTCTAAATAGTCATTCTTAGGAAGTGAACAAGTGCTCAGTAGTCTTGATCATCTTCAAGAGGAATTAAACAAACATCAAGAGAATTAAAAACTGTCTGTATTTTAAAACAAAAAGTTATAGATGGGCATTTTGTGATTATGTGTCTTACAGAGTACATGGATTTTGAAGTTGAACTAATATGAGAAATGCCTCAAAAATATAGGCTTAACAGACACACTAGGTAGTGCCAAAGCCTATTTACTTCCATTTACTGACTAAAAGACCCTCTACTTCTTTATATTGCTGCCAATGAAAAAAATTTCCCAATTTGTCTCTATGATTAAGCAAATTACTCTAAATTAGACAACTCACTGTCAAACATACCCAGACTATACCCAAGGCTGAGACCTCACATTGAAGAGGCACCAGCTTTCTTCTATAATTCCTTTCTATAGCTTTTATTTGTGAGTTGGTAAGAGATGGCCATCAGCATCTTTAAATATTAGTATAAAAATTATTAAATTCACTATTGCCTTCCAAAAAAGCTAGAGCAGAGCCCATAAATAGTGCACCCCCAAAAAGTAGGGCCTAGAATGGGAACATTTTTATTGGGTATGTATTTAGGGGACAGAACTGAAAGTGTCAGAGAATTAAGTGCATCCTTGATGTACCCTGGGGATAAACAGAGGAAGTGGGTGGTGGCGACATCCATATATTTATTTCCAGTACAGTCTAGTAGATAGAACACACTTAACTGGCAGTTACATTGTCTCAGTTGTAGTTTCAATACAAATGCTTATATATGTGTGTATATGTATATGTATATGCATGTATGTATTTTTTTCAGAGACACAGTCTCACTCTGTTGCCCATGCTGGAATGCAATGGTGCAATCATAGCTCACTGCAGCCTCAAATTCCTGGGCTTGAGTGATTATCCTGCCTCAGTTTCCTGAGTATCTGGGACTACAGGCATGTACCACCAAGCCCAGCTATTAATATTTTATATTCTGAATGTTGTTGAATAATATCCTATCATGTTATAGCATAAAAGCTGTATTAGTTAGGGTTTTCCAGGGAAGTAGAATCAATAGAAGATACAGATAGACAGGTAGATAGGTAAGTAAATGGGTAGATAGATAGATAGATATAAATAGATAGATAGAAGAAGAGATTTATTATGGGAATTGGCAAACACAATTATGGAGACCGAGAAGTCTCACAATATGCCATTTGCAAGTTATAGATGCAGGAAAGCCTGTGGTACAATGCAGTCCTAGGCTGAAGACCTAAGAAGAGGGTTGGTTGGGGTTGGGAGTTGGAGGGGTGGTTGGTATAAGTCTTGAAGTCAAAAGGCCCAAGAACTGAGAAATTCAGTGCCCACAGTCAGGAGAAGATGAATATCTGTTTCCACGAGGAAGAGAAAATTTACCCTTCTTGTACCATTCTGTTCTGTCTGAACACTCAATGTATTGAGTAGTGCCTGCTCACATTGGTGAGGGCAGATATTCCTTTCTCAGTTCACTGATTCAAATGTTAATCATTTCCCAAAAACACCCCACAGACAAACCCAGAAATAATATTTCACCAGTTACCTGGACATCCTCTAACCTGGTCAAGTTGACATTGAATTTATCATTACAAACGACTTCATTTGTAAAATGGTATTTTGCAATTAGATACAGTCTCTTCAAATTTGGAAACAGAAAAGAGTGGCTGGGCAAGGTGGCTCATGCCTGTAATGCCAGCACTTTGAAAGGCTGAGATGGGTGGATCACTTGAGGCCAGGAGTTTGAGACCAGCCTGGCCAATATGGCAAAGTGCCATCTTTGTTAAAAATGCAAAAATTAGCCATGCATGGTGATGCACACCTGTAATTTCAGCTACTCAGGAGGTTGAGATGCAAGAATCTCTTGAATACTGGGGTCAGAGGGTGCAGTGAGCAGAGATTATGCTACTGCACTCCACCCTGAACAACAGACTGAGACCTTGTCTCAAAAGAAAAGAAACGTTATATCCAAAGTATGCATAAATAATACCAGTATTCTAGTGAACAAAGACCTTAGCATTTTATGAAAAATATTGTCTAATAAAAATCAAATATATATTTTGGAGTAGGGAAAGAGATTGTCATTTTTTGAACATTCATTATGTACATAGCATTATAGTAAGTTTTTTACTTAAATAATCTTGTTTAGTTTCATCAATATCTCTAAGATATTTAAAGAGGTAGTAATTTTCCATTTTATACAGGTGGATTAATTCCCAAATAATAACAAAATTAAGAGAAAACTCTCTGAAGACAAGAAAATGGATATTGAAAACATTGAAGTAAAAAAAGGTGGACTGGGGAATATTGTAGATGATTATTTAGCCTAAGGATTCAACTTGGAAGTTTTAAACCTAATTTGCAATTCTTAGTTGTTTAAGAATTTACTGATTTGCTTAAGATGCTTTGGAGCTGAGTGAATGGGCTTTTCTAGATATAGGATCATGTCATCTGCAAACAAGGCAACTTCAGCAAAGTCTCAGTTTACAAAATCAATGTGGAGGATCACAAGCATCTTATACACGAAAAACAGACAACCAGAGAGCCAAATCATGAGTGGATTCCCATTCACAATTGCCACAAAAAGAATAAAATACCTAAGAATACAGCTAACAAGGGAAGCAAAGAACCTCTTCAAGGAGAACTACAAACCACTGCTCAAGGAAATCAGAGAGGACACAAGCAGATGGAAAAACATTCCATGCTCATGGATAGAAAGAATAATATCAAAATGGCCATACTGCCTAAAGCAATTTATAGATTGAATGCTATTCTCATTTAGCGAATATTGATATTCTTCACAGATTTAGAGAAAATTATTTTAAACTTCATATGGAACCAAAAGAGAGGCTGCATAGCCAAGACAATCCTATGCAAAAAAAACAAAGCTGGAGGTTTCACGCTACTCTACTTCACACTATACTACGCGCCTACAGTAACCAAAACACCATGGTTCTGGTACAAAAACAGGCACATAGGCCACTGGAACAGATTAGAGAACTTGGAAATAAACTGCACCTCTACAACCATCTGATCTTTGACACATCTGACAAAAACAAGCAATGGTGAAAGGATTTCCTATTTAATAAATTGTGCTGGGAGAACTGGCTAGCCATATGCAGAAAATTGAAACAGAATCCCTTACTTACACATCATGTAAAAATTAACTCAAGATGGATAAAAGTCTTAAATGTAAAACCCAAGACTATAAAAATTCTAGAAGAAACCCTAGGTCATGCCATTCAGGACATAGGCATGAGCAAAGATTTTATGACGAAATCACCAAAAGCAATTGCAACAAAAGCAAACATCAACAAATGGGATCTAATTAAACCAAAGAGCTTCTGCACAGCAAAAGAAACTATTACCAGAGAGAACAGGCAACCTACAGAATGAAAGAACATTTTTACCATCTACCCATCTGACAAAGATCTAATATCCAGAATCTACAAGGAACTTAAGCAAATTTACAAGAAAAAACCCCATTAAAAAGTGGGCAAAGGTTGTTAACAGACATTTCTTAAGAAAAGAAATACATGTGGCCAACAAACATGAAAAAAAGCCCAACATCACTGATTATTAGAGGAATGCAAATCAAAACCACAATGAGATACCATTTCACATCGGTCAGAATGGCAATTATTAAGAAGTCAAGAAACAAGAGACGCTGCAGAGAAATAGGAGCGCTGCTACATCATTGGTGGGAATGTAAATTAGTTCAACCATTGTGTGAGACAGTGTGGTGATTCCTCAAAGATTTAGAACTGGAAATACCATTTGACCCAGCAATCCCATTACTGGGTGTATACCCAGAGGAATATAAATCATTCTATTTTAAAGATACATGCAAGCATATGTCTATTGCAGCACTACTCACAATAGCAAAGATATGGAATCAACTCAAATGCCAAGCAATGAGAGACTGGATAAAGAAAATGTGGTACATATACACCATGGAATACTATGAATGAGACCATGTCCTTTGCAAGGACACGGATGAAGCTGGAAGCCACTATCCTCAGCAAACTAACAGGAACAGAAAACAAAACCGAACACTGCATGTTGTCACTTATAAGTGGGAGCTGATAAATGAGAACACATGAACACAGGGAGGGAAACAACACTCACTGGGGCTTGTCAGGGGAGAGTTGGGGAGGAGGGCATTAAGAAAAAGCTAATGCATGCTGTGCTTAATATTTAGGTGATGGGTTGATAGGTCCTGCAAACCACCATGGCACACATTTACCTGTGTAACAAACCTGCACATCCTACACATGTACCCTGGAAGTTTTTTTAAAAAAGAATTCACCAATCCATTATTTTAAAAACAGTTTCTCAAATACATTCAACACAAGGATTTAGTCTTTACTTTATGTGAGGGTTAGGGAAGATTGGAATGGAATGCTTGTACTTTGATCTTGTTTTCAGAAAGCTTACAGTTGAGCAGGACACACAGGCCATGTCAAAAGTAATAAACGTTTGAAGTAATAACTCTAGCATTTATTAGGTCCTTTCCTTTTTGTATTGGATTTATGCATTCACACTCTTTGCCATGTAACTTAGCAACACCTTTTACTATGGGTATACTTTCCTGATTCATTGACTTGGAGATTGGTGAAATGACTCATTGGTCAATGGCATGTGAATGGAAGTAACAGTTGAGCAAGTTGTCAGCAGAAGACTTAAGAAGCATCCTGTGCTTTCGCAAAAGCCTCCATGATCCATGATCAAACAAGCATTCCACAATAGCTGCTTCAGTCTAGGTCTCAGAATAAATTTACATGGAGGAGATCAGAATGCAGCACAAAGCCTGGAGTCTAGCCTAAACTAGCCAAGCTCAGCTTAGATCAATGGATAGGCAGTTGATTTGCACAGCAGGGAAAATATATGTTGTTGTGAGCTACTAAGATGCTGAGATTGTTATTCAGCAAAACATGACTTACATAGTTCTCAAACCCTTTTTAGCAGGTGGTAATTTTTTATATTTTTTAAATTATAAAATCTTGTAGAGCTGAGTCAGGAGAATAGATGTATTATATTACAGACTTTTTTTGACTATAGTTGTGTTAATTAAATATGGTGCACATTAAATGCTGTGACATCCTAGACTATTGGGTAATTTATAAAGAAAGAAAAGTTTAATGGACTCAGTTCCATGTAGCTGGGAAGGCCTCACAATCATGCTGGAAGGTGAAAGTCATGTCTTACATGCCAGCAGGCAAGAGAGAATGAGAACCAAGTGAAAGGGATTTCCCCTTAAAAAATCATCAGATCTCGTGAGACTTACTCATTACCATGAGAACAGTATGAGAGAAACTGCCCCCATGATTCAATTATCTCCCACTGGGTTCCATCTACAACACGTGACAATTATGGGAGCTACACTTCGAGATGAGGTATGGTTAGGGACACAGCCAAACCATATCACTCATTTCCTCTATTTCTCAGTTTTCTTTGAATAATGTTCTAATATTTAACTACAAGAATATTAGAATCTTGGATTTCTAAATGGTGAATTGGACATATTCAATGTGGATAATTTTAAATTTGTATTTCAAAGCAAAATGTCCAGAAAGGAGTGATTTTTAGAATTTTTTTACACAATATGTGTTAAAACTGAGTAATGCAACTTTGTATATCAAAATTATAAATAATAACTGTACTATTACATTATTATTAATTAATCTCACATTAATGCTACAATTTCCAGTGCCATAAACTTACTAAATCTATGTGCAGAGAACTATAAGGCTCTGTTAGCTTTTTTTTTCTATCTTGGTAGTACAGTCAGTGTTGTGTTGCTCTAAATAATGAGTGTTTTATTTTGGATCAGTGCTTCTCAGCTTTAAGGACCATGTGGCATATAAACCACCCTGAGATCTTGTTAAAATGCAGATTCTAATTCAGTAGGTCTGGGATAAAGTCTGAGATTCTGAATTTCTAAGAAGTTTTCAGATTATCCTGGTACTTAAGTCCATGGAGCACTCAGGAAGTAGCAGGGTCCTGGAATATTACTTGAACAAACGAAAACCCGAAAAGCATGTAAATGAGATAGATGACATTAAGTGACTACATATGTATGTGCACTGCACAGAATTAAAGAGTCATCAAAGGTTTGAGAATATAGCTTTTATCACAGATATATTTAACAAATATGAAACTTAACCACAATTAAACCTACTAATATTAAACTTAACTATTATTATTTTTGGAATAAATAAATATGGAATTTTTAGTTAACATTGCTTTCCTTTTGCTGTTATTTCAGAATGGCCAAGATTTTATTTCTATATCTACATATCATCTACATTTATATTGGAAAAATGTAAATGAAATGGTATTAAATGTTAGATATGTTTTAAAATAGTTGAAGATAATAATTTTGCTATGTGAATTCCTGAGCATGTACTTTTGTTTTTGTTTTACTAGAAAATAGTAAGAAAAAAAGAAGAGAGCGAATATAGTAGAAATAATCATCTTCCTGTAGAAGAATAATCATGACTAATTTTTTTTTACAAGAATTATGATTTTAGTTAGCAGAGGCAAGAAATTTAATGTTTCACAAACCCTGATCAAATTAACTTCATTTTATTCCAGATCTTACTGTGTTGTATTATTTCTGGAAGCAGCCAATTGTAGAAGCAGTCTTTCCTACCTCTCTCAGTTTCTAGTACATCCTTTGTAATTTCTCCAGGATTTGGCTTGCTCTTTGACCCCAGAAACTCCAGGTTCTCTCTACTTGCTATTTTCACTCACTTCAGACAGAAACATACATCTCTGAACTTCATGTTTTACAAAACAAAAACAAAAGCTTTCTTTTCCTTGGACTTGTATAATTCCTCATAGGTCACTCTGTATTTTCTTCTTTGATTAAGCTTCAAGTAACTGTGACTTTCTTTATCGTCTTATTCTCTTTTCCTGCTGTCCTTTGGCTCCTCAGCTTGCTGCAATCTGGGTTCCATGCATCTGCAACACTAAAGGTCTAGAATTAGAGTCCACTTTAATGTTTTATTGATAGTCCAATGGCATTTCAAGTCTTCTTTTTAATATTCTGTTATATTTTAGATCATTGCTAACATCTTCCTTTTTGATTTATAGACTCAAATTTCAGCTTATTTCCTCCTTCACTGACAGACTTTTTTCTCTTCCTCCCTGATTACCCATCTAATCAGTGACTAGGGTCTGCTCATTTTCTTTCCTATAAGAAAACCAAGTGTATCTCCTTTCTCAATTCCTAATCTCACGTCCAGTCCCTGCTCATTCCATACTTAGAACAACATCTCTGAAGGCTTCCGTTCTTTAGTTTTGCCCCATTCTTCACACTGACAACAAGGCACTGCACAACGTTCTGCAATAGAAATCTCATCATGTGAGTCTTCTATTTAAAACAATTGCAAGACTACCCATTGCCTATAGTACAAAATCCAAGCTTCCAAATAGGGTTATATTTTCCTTTTGCTTTTCTTTCCAAGCTCACTTCTCACTCCTCTTCATACACTCTCCATAAACTACAATAAATTACTTCAGTCCCTATGTACCTAGTTGATTTTTTAACAAATACATTTCATAGAAATGAATAATCTATTTTAAAATACAAGGAAAAAAACTTTAACAGAACTAACAAATGATAAAGCCACTAGGAATAATCTCAGTAAGAAATATATAAGATATACTGTGAATGCAACTTTAAAATATGAAAGGGACTAAAAAACTTTTGAAGAAATTTATTTATATAGAGATTTAGTACTGTAAATATGTCATTTCTACTTAGTCTACATATTTAAACGTGGTCAAAGGAAAATTAAGTCAACGGATTCCAAAGTTCACGTGGAATAATAAACTTTAAGAATGTCAAGGACATTCTCAAAAGGTTGGCCTATGGGAGATGGCAAAAGATTAACTATAGCAAATCATAAAAATAAATTATAAGTAAGCCAGGGTAGAGTATATAATGAGTGAAGAGGTGCTCAGTAATTGCATGGCATGATAATTCCTTTATTTTATTACATTTATGTCTATTAACAAATAGCATTCTCTTGACAGATTACCTGACCTTATATTTTATGCTTGTGGAGATTTTAATTGCAGTGACAGTACATCACTTTTTGATAGTTACACAGCATTCTGTGATATGTCACTTCCTCCTGGCCCTAGCACTACTCAGTTGAGGCTACTGATACTTCTCACCTGCTGCTCCACCCCACTAAGTTTTTGCATCAGTTTTGAGTACACGTTCTATCTCCCATAGTGGTAAAATTTAAGTTAAATTTGTTACCCTATACTGTCAGCCAGGGTTGCAAATTGGGCCTCCAAATACCCAAAGAGCTACGACCTGCCTGGACTGTTTCATTGGTTCTTTCTCTATGTCTGTGTGTCATTCATAATTTCTCGATGAGCATTCAGGTTACTCAATTGTATCTGTGATGGATGAATAATTGGTTTAATAGTGTCCTTGGTTATTGCAACCTCCCATTTCCACGGTAGTCAGACCTTGCCTCTTTGATCCACTTGCTGGTTGTCATGTGCTCCAAATAGGGAAGCACATATGGAACTATAGAGCTTCACCTTTCCCAAACGAGAGACTTATCAGACCTTAGGCGCTTCTGACTGCTATTATAAAACTAAACTCCTAATTCTGTCTGTCAAGACCCACTGCAAGTTACCCAAACCAATTTGGTGACCAATCAAGACTGCTTCCTTCACAGTCCTTACTTCAAAGAGATCCCCGGGCTTTGACTGGGTTAGGTGACATCTTGTTCCCCTGGTTGGGCTGACGAATGTATTAACTATGTCTTTCCCCCTCATTAATCTTGCTAGCTTTAATGATTCCAACTCATGCTTCAGAAAAATATGAAACGGCATGTGATGAGTTTCTGGGGAGCTCACAAAGTTTTGAAACACAGAACATTAAATTTCTGAATACTTGGGATCTACAAAGCAGTTCATACATAGAAGTAGGCAGAATAATTATGAATATCAGATAAAGTTCCTAGAATTTGAAAAAAAAATTGCTCTATGTCATAACTTCAGTTATTCTACTTTTAGAGAAATTTTTGTGACCGGAAGATTTTGATGCTATTCAAGGGCCACACTTTAAGGTATTATTAGCCAATGCCTTGTTTAGAAACCAGATGACAGTGACATTCAGCTACTAATGTGTATGAAGCAAGGACAGACTGCGAAAGAAACTTTGGCAAAGAATTCCAGAGGCAACCATCAATGATTTGTCTACTTTCCAATGTCATCCAAGAAAACACTAGTTGTAAGTTAAATGCTAGTAGAAATAAATAAAAACAACACACATATTTCTTTTCTTTCTTTAAGATTAGAAGGTGATGTTAAAATTAAGGTCCACAGTAATGTAGTATGTTATATTTGGGAGAGCATGGATTGAAATGGCAAAGAACAAATCTGTGAGTTACAGTATCAAACCTCTCTTGCTTGAGACTGTTCAGGTGAAACATCAGGGATGATGAAATTTGTCCTTTCAAAGCTTTGATATTGCACCCGAAAAGCAATTCAACTTTAGCAGTTTTGTTTCTTCTGAAGAATTTGATAATAGAAGAAGATTCATTCAAGTTTGGGTCATGATTATTACACATTTTATTACTGGAATATATAATATTTTGCATTGAATCAAATTGAAAACTATTTATTTTGCTTAATTTATTGAAAAATGTGACTGAACCATACTTTGGGGTGTGAAAGATAATATGTAATATTTTTTGGTTTTGTATTGGAATTTTTTGTGACTGTTCACAACATGCTTACTTTCTTCTCTAACATAGTCTCATTGGTGGTGCTTTGCTTTCACTGCAATTTTTGGTCCCATTAATATAGCACTATACACCTTCCTCTCATTATTCCACAACTTATAGCCCTGATAAAGTTATGTCCTTAATTTCTCAGCCACCAAGGCCCTAACGTCAGCTAAAACATTATATATATACTTTCATATATATGTAAAATCACCAGAGATGACATGTTGTTTGGAACTAAATTTTTCTTATGTGCATGTATGTCTGTGGTGTATGTATGTGTATATGTGGTGTGTGTGTGTGTTTGTGTGTGTGTGTGTGCATGTATGTGTATGTCTGTGGTGTATGAGAGAGAAGGAGAAAGAGAATGAGAAAGAGAACATGTGTGTGAGTTTTCTTATCTCCATATGCTTTCTTTTCCCTACTTATGTTTCTATAAATTCAAAGTAATCAGAGGAAAGACACCATGCAATTATAAAACTAGTCACTGTAATATAAAGTTTCCATGTAAAGGAGCATTTTCACTTACAGCATAACAAAGAACACTTGGTTATGGGTTGAAGGGCTCTCAGAATGTCGTAACTTGTGAAAAAGTATATCCCTTCCTTTTAGAATATGCCTTGTTTTCTAACAAAAAGAAATGACCCTAGTTGCAAATATTAAGCTTCCTCTAATCAATATAACCTTAATGTGAATTAGATCATTAAAAATTTGTCAAAAGAAAAGATAGTTATAAAAGAATCAATTTTGCCTGACAGTAAGAAAGTGGAAAGAGAAGGGTAGAGATTAAAAAAAAAAAAAAAAAAAAAAGACGAGCTAAGTCAAAATATAAAAAATAAAAACAAGAAAATGGAGAGAGATTTTAAATATATTTTGACCATGAAAAATGTCACAGTTTTCAACCTCATAAGCCAATCATATGTCAGGTCAGAGAGTGCCCAGAATTATTATAATAACTGTTTTCTCCAAGCGAAAACTGAGCAATTTCACTTCTTCCATAGGAGCTGATAAAATGTTTGATAGTGTTGATTAAAATTATGCCTATTTATTATTGGCCATGAAATTTATTTTTCTGTCTTAGGTGATTAAATTATTTCTTGAATCAAAGGAAATAGTGAAGTGAGTGCTAAGTTTTGCTAAGTTTTGTCCAGCTTTTATGGTTCCTTAGGAGACAACAAAATTTTAGAAATTGGATACTTTCTCATTATGCTTTATTCAATGAAATACAAATCTTTAATCAGTTATTTGAACCTTATTGAGTTTTGTGGACCCCTTCACTTCACTCGGGGATTTTGGGAGTCATGTGAACATGTTTAAAGACTGTTGAGGAAAAAAAAGTTATCAACAGTGTATTAATGTTTTCATATAATCTGTTGTATAATGAGAACTGAATCTTTTTAGGGTCTTTCAGTTTTCACAATAAACACCCCACCGTTATTTTAAATAAGCCACAGATTTTTGACTAAAAAATTATGACTCTTTCTTTCTCCATATATATATATATACATATATATACACATATATATACACACGCATATATAAGTATATTTATATGAGAGAATAATGTGTCAAACATATTTCAAGAGTTATAATTATGAAAATTAAGGTGTTTAATTGGGTTAAAATGAGGCAAGAACTCCTTTCTGCAAGCATATGAAAAAATGCTCATCATCACTGGTCATTAGAGAAATGCAAATCAAAACTACACTGAGATACCATCTCACGCCAGTTAGAATGGCGATCATTAAAAAATCTGGAGACAACAGATGCTGGAGAGGATGTTGAGAAATAGGAACACTTTTACACTGTTGGTGGGAGTGTAAATTAGTTCAACCACTGTGGAAAACAGTGTGGCGATTCCTCAAGGACCTAGAAATAGAAATTCCATTTGACCCAGCAATCCCATTACTGGGTATATATCCAAAGGATTATAAATCGTTCTACTATAAGGACACATGCACACTAATGTTCATTGCAGCACAGTTTACAATAGCAAAGACCTGGAACCAGCCCAAATGCCCATCGATGATAGACTGGACAGGAAAAATGTGGCACATATACACCATGGAATATTATGCAGCCATCAAAAACGATGAGTTCGCATCCTTTGTAGGGACATGGATGAATCTGGAAACCATCATTCTCAGCAAACTGACACAAGAACACAAAATCAAACACCACATGTTCTCACTCATAGGTGGGTGTTGAACAATGAGAACACATGGACACAGGGAGGGGAGCACTATACACTGGGGTCTGTTGAGGGGGAGAGGGGGAAACAGTGGGGGGGTGGGGAGTTGGGGAGGGATAACATGGGGAGAAATGCCAGATATAGGTGAAGGGGAGGAAGGCAGCAAATCACACTGCCACGTATGCACCTATGCAACAACCTTGCATGTTTTTCACATGTACCCCAAAACCTAAAATGCAATAAAAAAAAAAAAGAAGGAGATTCCTTGACTTATAGTGTTATTTAAATTAAACTGTTTGTTTAACATCTGTGGCTTCCCTATCTTATGCCACGCACAATGGTAGGTACTGAGGATTCAAAACTGTAAACAGTAGTCCCTTTTGTATCTGATATCCTTTTTCAGAAATAAAAAAAAAAATTCAAACCAATTCATCCATTGTATATTCATTCACTCAATAACTATGTTTTGAGTACCCAGTCTACACCAAACATTCTCTAAGCTTTATGGCACAGAAGTGAGCAGGAGAGACACAATGTCTTTCACATTAGCAAGAGAGACAGACACATCAATATACAAATACATAAATAATTATGATTTAAGTCCAAAAGTAAGAGACTGTGATAGAGAATGTTATGATTGGGTGGACTGTGGTACTTTGAAAAGATCTTTCTAAGACGGTAATCCATTTAAGCAGAGATGTTAACTATGTGTGTGTGAGGCGCTATGGAAATACAGAGGATGACTACTTGCTTTGACCTGGGCAAGTCTGAAAAGGTTTCTAGGCCAGAGGTCATGACTGATAGACAAATAATACTTAAAGCACCCCCAGGGAAGAAGAAGGCAATCTAGTCAGGGGACTGAAATGATAAAGGTAGAGGATGATTAAGTGTACCATGAGCCACAGCTGTAAGCTGCTCAACTGGGGGGCTAGAGGGTGGTATAAGATGAGATTGAAGAAGGGCTTAGAAGCCGTATTAGGGAGACCTCTGAAATTACCACAGACAGGATTTTCTGTCCTTGTTAGCCGTGTCAGCTGATATGAACACACCACCTTCTTAAGATATCAAGCTTCTCATTTTGGGTGCAAATCTATATTGCCTGTCTCCTCTCACACAATCAGGAGGAACATTTTCTAAAAAAGACTTATGTACTTACATGAGTTTACAAGAAAGCATATATAGGGGAAGTTCATGTGGGAAATGTGGACAGTAGAAATTGAGAAAATATTTGTTTTCCAAAAACATAAAGGAGTGCTTTACAAATCCTAATCACATTGGGGGGTCTACTTCAGGCATCTAAGGACAGAATGATGGGATAGGAGCATCAAGAGCATGTCAATTTATTTTTCTTTCCCGAGGAGTGAGAGATACCACAGTAAATTTATCTATGTCACAGAAACTAAGTAGTTAATTAATTCCTTTGACAAAATATTTATTGGGCAACTACAATGTGTTAGTCACAGCGATAGTTGTTATTCTTTCTGTATTTGATGTGTAGTGACTTTATTGAATTTTAATCTCAAGTCTGTGCACAATCACTTCTCAGTTAAATTTTTACATTTCCCTCCTCCACTGCAAAGGGGAACCTAATTAGTTGTGGATCTGACAGGGAGATTCTGCTTATTATTATTCTTTTCCTTATATACTTTGGAGAATTTCCCTTAAACTATAACAGACATATTATATTAAAATAGAAAAGAAAAAAGAGAGAGAAAAAACTAATCAGGAAGAATTTGCTTCTGTTGTTTTGTGCTTAGTGATTGCATTGATAAAGTTCATAGCAGGAGAATTATACCTAACTGAAGTCCTTTTAAACTGCTAACACACCAAGCAGACAAAATCTCTAGAGTTTATTAACTTTAGCCAATTTTCTAATGGATGCTGTGGACCAGTTACAGAACCCGTAAGCTATTACTTTTATAATAAAAGAGCAACATATCATTTGGTTAAACAAAAATGATACAGAAAAATTGAGACCAGGTTAGATTTTTGGTGAATATGGTGATTTGACTGATACTAAAAAATTAAATGTTAACACTTTAAAATTGTGGTTATTTCAACAAATTTTTAAAGCTTAATTTTGAAGCATAAAAGAGTTGAACAATTATCTAGTAACAGCTAATTCTAAAGTGAGCACAAATACAGAAACAGAGGTTTCTAAAAGTTTGACTCATCCACTTTCTCACAGCTTATTCACGGCGCTACCCTCGATAAGTTATTACATTGTGTAATGCCTCAGCCAAAGGTTGCTCCATTCACAACACCCAGAACACTTTCCTTTACACTTAGGATGATCACAAACTCTTTTTTTTTTTTTTTTGGCTTTTCAGTTTACATGTATTATTGCATATTGTTCAGAAATGTATTCTCTATAATTTCTACATCTGCAGTAGTCTCATTACTCACTCAAATTCACATAAGATAAAGATGGAACTGAAATCTATATGTTCTGATACTCAGTGCAGTGGTAAATGCAGCAATATGCTTTTCTGTTATTAAGCAGAAAAAGTAAACACAGTCAAATCCTTATTTGATAGTTGAAAATGTGAGATATGCCTTGTATTTTCAATTTCCACTCACATAATTTTGATTGAACAGTATTAGAGTTATAGGAAGTGTAGTGAGTTTAATTTTGTTACCCAAAACGTTATATTCTAGCCCCCAGTACTCTTGAATATACATTTATTTGGAAATGAGGTATTTGCAGTTATCATGATAAAGACGAGACCACACAGGATTAGAATGAGCCCTAAGTCCAATCCAAAGGTAAGTGTTACTACAATTTATCAAAAAGAAAAAAACATTTTCTTTTATAAAAAGGAAAAAGTTGGTACTATAAAGTACAGTATTGGTCAGGCACGGTGGTGGCTCATGCCTGTAATCCCAGCACTTTGGGAGGCCAAGGTGGGCGGGTCACGAGATCAAGAGATCAAGACCATCCTGGCCAACATGGTGAAACCCATCTCTTCTAAAAATACAAAAATTAGCTGGGCATGGTGGCATGCGCCTGTAATCCCAGCTACTTGGGAGGCTAAGGCAGGAGAATAGCTTGAACCCAGGAGGCGGATGTTGAAGTGAGCAGAGATTGCACCACTGCACTCCAACTTGGTGGCAGAGAGAGACTCCATCTCAAAAAAAAGAAAAAACAGAAGTACAGTATTGACCCCATGCAATAGCCTCTGCTGAAAATATTGCTCCACTGAGTTGTTCTTTTTTTTTTAATGTAAAGCTCACTTTATTTTCTTTGTATTTTTATAAGATAAAGTTGTCAGATTAATAAACCATGAGAATGTCATTGTTTATGTTTGTGTGTGTGTGTGTGTGTGTGTGTGTGTATAAATTTTGAGAAATTACTTGAGCAAATATTGCATCCTTTGCATTGAATAGGTAGGTGGTGTGACTCTTGTATTCTTTGTCCTAAGGCTGTTGCTTAGTGGCTTATTGTTGACATTTCTTTTAAACGTGCTACACACTGGTAAGTTTGTCTGCCTCCCATTCTTCTCAATGCTTATTACTTTATTCAAAATTATGCATGTTCTATTTAAATATCTATTTCTATCTTTTCAGTACCACCCTTTTCTACTAGCCTAATCACATCATTCCTGTTTTCAACATCTGGAAATCAATTCCATAATGAATATGGAATATCTAAGAAATTATCATCTCAAATGCTATTCCACGTTTCTTCTTCCTTAATCCTAGTGCAGCCTAGGCTGAATGTCTTCCCCTCCAAGAAGGGTCCCCTGCAGCACCACAACCTGTTTGCTACGTGAAAGATTTCTATCCAGGCAGCATTCAAGTCTGATGGTTCCTGAATGGAAAGGAGGAAATAGCTGGGGTTGTGTCCACCAACCTGATTTGTAATGAGACTGGACATCCAGACCCTGGTGATGCTGGAAATGAGCCCCGAGCAGGGAGATGTCTACACCTGCCAAGTGAAGTACCCCAGGCTGGACAGTTCTGTCACCATGGAGTGGAGTGAGTTAGTCTATGATGACCATCTAGACCCCACTTCTGAAGAGCAGGAGACTCTCTGGCTCTGCGGTCCACTCATCTTTTCTTCTGTATCTATGCCCTGGGGCCATGTCTGACCCCCATCTTTCTTCTATCCCAGCTCCCGAGAGTAATGTTTCAACCTAGGGCAGTGGAGACTTGCCTGTCTTTGGCCTAGGGTATTCCGAGAATTCACAGTTCTCCATCTCATCAGATAATCTAGGAATGAGACACCTTTTTGAACTGACCTCACACATGGGAACTGAGTTATTTTGAGAGTCAACTGCCAAATTCTGCATGTGTACCTCACACTGTATGTTCCAGAAGTGAGGGAGTGTCTCTTTCTCAATTTCCTCTTATGCAAGGTGTGCGCTCTCACTGTCCTTGTGCCAATATGCTGCATCAGGCTCCAAGACACCAGACAGGATGTGAGCAGGGGTGCAGCTGGTGGAGGTGACACTTACCCTGGGTCAGCTTATAGAAACTCAAGTTCCACTGAGTTTCTATAATGTAGCAGCTTTTGTACCTGCATAGAAACAGCCAGAATGATAAATAATTCCATCACCTATGATCACTTCTATTCCAATATCCAATTTTAATTGCCAAAAGATTGGAGACTACTGATAAATCAGAGGAAAAATGAATCGTAGTCTGTATTTCTTTTGTAGTATTCATACAATTTCTATATCAAAACTTTGTACTTTTGTTATCATTCCAACTTCAAGCAAAAGAGACACAGAATTTTCATTTTTGTTTTAATAAGCGTATTTAATGCTGCCATGCAAAAATAATATCCATGAATTTCATGTTACTGAGATGGTATCTAAAAATAAAGATGCATCTTCTAATATTCTACTTTCTTTAGAAAGCACATACATTGAAATTTCTATCCAACATCAAATTTGGTTGAGTAGCCAAGCTCACCAAAGTCAGTTATTATTACTTTCTTCTCCTCCATGAAGTTTCAATGGCTTCATGATATATCTGCATTTGCCAGCTTGAAAAAGAGCTTTCTTCACTGAGCATAACAGGGAGGAGTGAATCTGTTCATCGTTAAAGTTTTTCTGCAGCAGGTTAAGGCACAGTCCTGATACCTGGAATAGCCACTGGCAGAGAGCATTATCCAACTATGTGCTGCATGCAGTTTAACCTTGTTTTCACTCTACAGTCATGAGACATCAATTCACTGTACTTGGTTCAAAACACAGGTTTAAAAAACATGCTGCTATTGCCTCTTTTGTTAAACACAAATGACCACATTAGACCCCTGGGACAGGTAAGGAGAATTTCCTGTACTTAGGAAATATTTTCATTTACTAGCAGCAGTGAGAACTCAGCCCTTGTACTTGTTATTAGAGCACCTTTTGTTTATTCCAAAATGTGAAAAAAAATAACAAACATTATTGATAAGAGGTATTAGAATTTGGAATGTTCTTTTAAAATACTATATTCTATGAAGACTGTACTCTAAGATTTGTAGTTCAAGGAGGAGAGTAAAGAGATCTTTAGAAAGAAAGAAAGAATCTGCTTCTGGATGTAGAAATCTCCTTTTAAAATCTGAGTGTTGTAGGGAAGTAATATATTCTAACTCAGACTCCAAAAAAGGCAAATTATATTTATGAAGCAAATTGTGAAAGTTAATATTTTTTAATGAGCTCCTTTAGCAGGTATTCACAGCCACCCTTCCAGGAAGGTAGTCATTTTACATATGAGAAAACTAAGCACAATTAGTTTAAAAGAACAATCTATCCAACCCCACCCATTCTATCCAAGACCATATATTAATACTAGCAGAACTGAGATTCCAAACTAGAGCTGTTCTAATTACTATATTTCTATACATCTATTGTCAAAAATCTATGCTGGATTTATCACAGAAAAATTTAAAGTATAAAAGAATTTTCTGTACTCAAGAAGTCTGAAGTACACAGTATATATAGCAGATAAGTTATAAAATTATAAGAGATATTACAGATTCCATGGCATAATCCTGGTCAATCACAGACAAATTTGTCTCAGGACCTTAGACTGTGAATAGCAATCCAAAATTATTTACCTCAAATGTCAGGTAAAATTTTTGCTATCTTCTATTCTTTTTGCATTTAATTGAAATTTCTAAAATATTAAAGATAATGTTATTTGTATATAAACAACTAGGTCAACCTGGCACCTACCTACACAATTTTTGGATACCTTCTTTTTTAAAAAAAAAAAAAATTTTAATTATTTTCTTAAGGAAAAATAACCTCCCAAAAATGGCTGACAATGTTATGGCTCCTGGTGATGAGTGGAGATGTGCTCGGTGTGCTCCCTATTAATGAAAAAGTGACATAAAAAATGACTTGCATTCAAGGAAGTGATGCACACTCCATCACGCATCAAGTAGAGTTATAAGATATTGCTCTGAATTTTTTTTAAATGGTCTGTGCTAAATTAAATACATGGTCTTTTACAAATCAGTCTTACTTTTTTCAGTTTCATTTTGACAATTTGATGATTTAAATATTTTTATAGCTTCAAGGTATAATATTTTCTGAGTGTTGAGTGAGTTGATGAAACACTAGAATGATAGGTTCTGGACAATCCCTTCCAGCATTTTAGCAGATGCTAATTGTGCAAATGGTCTTGACAGCCAGTGAAAGACATTTCTCAGTTCTTGAAAGATGCCTGTTCCCCTGTCAGCTAGCTGAAGACATCACTGAAGGCCACTACCATAACTGATAGCAGACTTCAAGGGGAAAACCAGACCTAATAAATACTTTATTCCACCCGCAAACTTCTTTCCTCTAACATGTTATTTTATTAAATACCTAAGCAGATATTTATTGTATGTACCAAGTCACAAGCCACCATGAAATCTGCTGAAGCATGGGAACATAATCTGCCTCAGGCAGGTCCTTCAGGAAGTATCCAGAAGAAGCCATTGTTATCAAAGGAGATGACAGCTCCATGCATGTTATCGTCCCTGAAAACCTTCCAGTGGGAAGATATGGAGGTGTGAAACAACAGTAATGATGATCCTGATCCCGCATAGGTCAAGATGTGTCTTTGTGTCTTCATTTTTAACAACGTTTAAAAAGCAAGGAAAAAATTTGAAAATTGAAAGATAGTTTATAAGATAAGGATAAAAGGAAAATATTTTGTACAGATGTACAACGTGTTTGTGTTGAAGCTGTTATTACAAAAAAAATCAAAAAGTTAAAAAGTAAACAGTTTATAAATTTGAAACTTTTAGCAAGCTAAGGTTAATTTACCATTGAAGAAATGAAACAATATTTAATAAATTTAGTGCAGCCTAAGTGTACCTTGCTTATAAAGCCTAGGGTAATGTACAATACTGTCATAGGCTGACAGGGTTTGTATTTCTGACACTACCCCAATCTCATGTCGAATTGTAATATCCAATGTTATAGGAGGGGCCTGGTGGGAGGTGATTGGATCATGGGGGTAGACTTCCCTTTTGCTTTTCTCATGATAGTGAGTGAGTTCTCACAAGATCTGGTTATTTAAAAATGTGTGGCATCTTCCCCTTCTCTCTCTTCCTCCTGCTCTGGCCATGTAAGACATAACTCTTTCCCCTTGTTGAAAGTAATGGCAAAAACCACAATTGCTTTTGCCCCAACCAAATAATAGGCAAGACAATGAGTAAAATGCCTCAGATACATTTCAGAGACCTTTGCAACAGGCCTTCCCATTATGGGCCTGAAGGTCTAGGAGGGAAGAATGGTTTCCTGGGCCAGAACGAAGGCCTGGCTGCCCTGTACATCTTCAAAATATTGCTCCTTGCATCCCACCTGCTCCAGCTTCAGCAGTGGCTAAAAAAGCCCCAGGTATGTCTCAGGCTGCCGCTCCAGAGAGTGTGAGCCTCTAGATTCCATGTGATGTTAAACCTGAAGGTGTGCAGACAGCAAGAAGTGAGGCTTTGAAGCCTTCACCTCGACTTCACAGGATGTAAATCCAGGCAGAGTTCTGCTGCAGTGACAGAGCCCTCATAGAGAACCTCTACTAGGGCAGTGTTGAGGAGAAATGTGGGTTTGAAACCTGCACACAGAGTGCACCTTGGGGCACTGTCTAGGGTAGCTGTGAGAGGAGGACCACCATCCCCCAGACCCCAGAATGGTAGATCCACCTAGAGCTTGCACAGAGCATCTGGAAAAGCCACAGGCACTCAGTGCCAACCCATGAAAGCAGCCGAGGGAACTGTACCCTGCAGAGCCAGAGGGGCAGAGCTGCCAAGGCCTTGAGAGCTGTATTAGTCCATTTTCACACTGGTGATAAACACATATCTGAGACTGGGCAATTTACAAAAGAAAGAGATTTAATGGACTCACAGTTCCATGGCTGGGGAGGCTTCACAATCATGGAAGAAGGTGAAAGGCACATCTCACATAACGTCAGACAAGGGAAGAGAATAAGAGACAAGTGAAATGGGTTTTCCCTTATAAAACCATCAGATCTCATGAGACTTTTTCATTACCATGAGAACAGTATGGGGAGAAACAGCCCCCATGATTCAATTATTTCCCACTGGGTCCCTCCCACAACATGTGGGAATTATGGGAGCTACAATTCAAGATGAAATTTGCATGGGGATACAACCAAACCATATCAGGAGCCCATCCCTTGCATCAGTGTGGACTGGATGTCAGACATAGAGTCAAAGGAGATTATTTTGGAGTTTTAAGATTTAATGATGGCCCTGCTGGGTTCTGGACTTACATGACATTTTTAGTCCCCTTGTTTTGGCCAACTTTTCCCGTTTGGAATTGGAGCATTTACCCAATGCCGATACTCTCATTGTATCTTGGAAGTAACTAACTTGCTTTTGATTTTACAGGTTCATAGGTTGTAGGGACTTGCCTTGTTTCAGAAGAAACTTTGGAATGTGGATTTGGAGTTAATGATGAAATGAGTTAAGACTTTGGGTGATTGTTGGGAAGGCATCATTTTATTTTGCAATGCGAGAGGAAGTGAGATTTTGGAGAGAGCAGGGGTGGAATGACATGGGTTGTATTTGTGTCTCAGCCCAAATTTCATGTTGTATTTTAATCTCCAGTGTTGGAGGAGGGGCCTAATTGGGGTGATTCAATCATGAGAGCTAACTTACCCTTTGCTGTTCTCATGAGAGTGAGTGAGTTCTCATAAGATCTCATTGTTTAAAAGTGTGTCACAACTCCCTCTTCTCTCTCTTCCACCTGCTCCAGTCATGTAAGATGGGACTCCTTCCTCTTCAACTTCTGCCATAATTGTAATCTTCCTGAGGCTTTCCGGACATGCTTCCTATACAGTCTGTGAAACCATGAGCCAATTAAACCTCTTTTCTTTATAAATTACCCAGTATCAGGTAGTACTTTATAAAAATGTGAGAACAGACTAATACATAGGCCTTCACAGTCACTCACCATTTTCTCACTGACTCACTCAGATCAGCTTCCAGTTGTGCAAGTTTTGTTTGTGGTACATTGTCTATGTAGGTGTACTATCTTTTATCTTTTATACCATATTTTACTGTACCTTTTCTCTGTTTAGATATACTAATACTATTGCATTAAAATTACCTACCGTATTTAGTACAGTAACATGCCATACAGGTTTGTGGCCTAGGAGCAATAGGCTGTATCATATAGTCTAGGCGTATAGTAGGTTATATCATATATGTTTGTGTAAGTACACACTGTGATGTTTATGAAATGACAAAATTGCCTAAGGACATATTTTTCAGAATAATTTCCCATGGTTAAGCGATGCATCACCATAGTTATTTCTGTTATGATTAAAAGCAAATTCTTTAATGTGGTCTGTATGTAGAAATATCATAAATTCTTATTTGCCTTGGAGATTCTTGATTTATGCCTGGTGTCCTGGAAAAATTAATAGCTTCACCTTTCATTCTCAGAAGCATAATAGTTTGAACAATAAGTTATACGGTCACCATATTCATGGGGACCTACGTTATCTGATTCATACCCACATCTTCATTCTTATTTTTTGCTACCCCTCCCTCTCTTTCTGTACGTCATCTACACTTAATTTTATTTTATTTTCATTTTTGTGACTGTGACATAATCTATTACTGATTCTCTTTCTCAATATCTTTTTCTTATCATCCCTCCTTTCTTTCTAGTTGAGCCCTTTTCATTCCTGAGTAAACTTTTCGTGACCCTACAGACAAGATCAGAATCTGCTATATGCTTACATAGTCTCAGTAATTACCACAATCTGCAGTTATAGTATTGTGTGCTTTTTTTATTTTTTAGGCTGATGCCTTTTCCTTAGTTGAACTTTAGGCTACCTGATAATTAGACCATATATTTCTTTATCTTTTACCCTCCATTTTACCCCAAGGCCTGACACATAATAACAAGCACTGAATAATTTTAAATGTGATTTTTTCTTATGCAGAGAAAGGATTGAACCGTAAATACCCTAGTAAGTATGGCACTCAGATAACCTATGAAGAGATATCTTTAATCTCTATCAAAGTATTTGTTTATCTCTTTCACCTCCTGGATACATGACTCAAAGGTCACCCTTGAATGATGGTGGAAAGTGTCAGCTCTGTCTAGACAGGGATTATTCTGGATGTCTGCTCACAAAGAAGACAATTAAGGATGGGTAAGAATGATTTATTCCAATCTTTCCTAACTTAACCATGTGGGCTGATGAAATTGTGTGTGTTTGCGTTTTGTTAATATGAAGTGCTTTGAAAAGATGATGTGAACAAAGGAGAAAGGAGTGACAATCAGTTAATCATCAAGTCAGTCGCCCATGGTCTGAAAGAGGAATAGTCACAGAAAAAGAGGATGAAAGTGGAAGATGTATTTTATAAATAATGAAATGAAAGTATCAAAACTTATTATTAAAACTGATATTCAATAGAATTATAATTTTAGATTACTGGTTGCTTAAAGTCAACCATATCATAACTTTTCTAGAACAATATGGGTACTGAAAGTTGAATGTCACATTTTTTCCCTCCGCCCTACAGAACCACCTGAATGTGAGTTTCTATTATGAATGAAGCCAAGATCAGCAGATCTACACAGGTGAGAGAATAACAAGATATGCCTTATTTACAGTCAAGACTTTTTGTGATATAGGAATTTTAGATGTTTTATAACTCACCTGCTCACTTATTGCAGAAATCTTTATGGGAAAATGAAGAAACCACTGAAGAAAGATACTTGAGAAAAGATTATTGCTTGTGTTACTATTGTTGTATATGATAATATGGTGTTAATTTGCTGTCTTTATACAAAAATTTGTTGGATGTTGTCTGTAGTAGTTTTATCCTTAAAAGATTTTACACCATGTTTAATTTTGTGATAATCCATCAGTGAAGGTTTGTGGGAGCTTGGAAAATTAGTTGAGTTCTACCTGACAGGTGGGTAAATGGAAAAGTTAGGGCTTATCCAGTTGAAGTTCAGAAAATCAGCCAAATAAAACAAAAGCTACGAGTACTTTAGTACAAAAAAGCAAAAAATTGAATCCAGAAAATTGGCTGAGGTAAAAATAAAACCTTAGACTAAAAGAATAGAGAGCAAAACATTAGGAATTAAGTATCCAGTCTTAGCAAGCATTGGCACTAGAAAAAGAAGGAAAGTTGATATCAAACTATGGCTCACACTCACGTCTTCAGCTGTGATTTCTTATGGGTATTGAAACCAGCATCCAGCATGGTTTCCTATGATCTCTACCTCCTTGATTTCTCATCCTTGTATAGTCATTCCTTGCATGTACCAGAATTTTTTTTTATCATTTTCATATTGAAGAAGTAAAGTTATATTAACTCTGATTTTAATTTATAAAAACTTGTAGTTTCTTGCTTCTTATGATTGCACTGCTGTAGTCCAGTCTGGGCAACTGAACAAGATGCAATCTGCACATGTACCCCAGAACTTAAAGTACAATAAAAAAAAAAAGAAAAAAAAGATGCTATCTTTTTTTTTTTTTTTTGAGATGGAGTTTCGCTCCTGTTACCCAGGCTGGAGAGTGCAATGGCACGATCTCGGCTCACCGCAACCTCGGCCTCCTGGGTTCAGGCAATTCTCCTGCCTCAGCCTCCTGAGTAGCTGGGATTACAGGCATGCGCCACCATGCCCAGCTAATTTTTTGTATTTTTTAGTAGAGACGGGGTTTCACCATGTTGACCAGGATGGTCTCGATCTCTTGACTTTGTGATCCACCCGCCTCGGCCTCCCAAAGTGCTGGGATTACAGACGTGAGCCACCGTGCCTGGCCCCAAAAGATGCTAACTTAAAAAAAAATTGTGGGTTCAGTCTTTGGTGCTGTTACATAAATGAACCAAACATGGTTTCTGTATAGGAGCCCTGATGTTATTTACTCCACAGCATGGTAAGGACCATTTGTTCAAAAACTGTAGGTACCAAACTCAAATTCTTACACATCCAATTGCTTTATGTATAGCCCAAATAAGCATATATTTAGTTAGTTTAAGCCTTCCTCCTTTGCATACCCTGTAAAATTGCACCCAACACCTGCTAGGCATATTTAAGACAAAACTTGTAGCTGTAAAAGACCCCAAACTTCTGCTGCCTCTGGAGCTCACTGACCCAAAAACTCCCATCTTGTCACTGAGTGACATTGCCTAGACATGGAAACCCTCTCTTAGATTCCCCTCCTCCCCCAGGAGTTCCCTTGTCCTCTTCCCCCTGTGGACAGTGTCTCTTGCTGCTGTCCCTGGAAAGTATCCTGCTGTGAGGGACTTCTTTCATGCAACTTTGACTAAGCAACACTCAATAAATCTTATGATATACTGCCATTCCATGGACTTGTTTTTCCATTGATCAGCCTTGAAATCCTTGAACTTGCCACAGGTGTTCACTGTCTTTGTCTTTCTTTTGAATCTCTCACTTTGGAAGAAGTCCACATGGTGAGAAATCAGCTGTCAAAACCACATGAGTGGGCTTGGAAGCAGGTTTTACAACTCCAGCAAAATTTAGAGATGACCACAGCCCCACGAAAGAGTTTGACTGCAACTAAGGAGAGACCCTGAGTCAGACCAAACAGCTAAGCCTCTGTGAGATTCCTGGCCCTCAGAAACTTCATGAAATAATAAATGTTTGTTGTCTTAAGATGTCAAATATAGGGTGATTTGTTACACAATGATAGATAGATAACACAGTAGTGTCTCCTATCTGGAGTGTAGTCATCTCAGAGGCTGGATAGACATGGCCCCAGGAAGAAAATAAGGTAGCACATGTGGAGGCAATGGGCTTTGAGGAAGCGAAAACCAACAATTATTTGACACTCTGATTTCATATCTAAATTATAAAATTAAATTTTAAAATCTAGTGATTAAAATTACCCTTATCTCTTAATGAATTTGAAGAAATATAGGATTTCCACAATGGGGATGCCTTAAACAAAGCTTTTTAGTAAAATAGCACTTATGCATCATCCCAGGTAGAGTTAATAACTTCTATTTCCTCCAGTGACACCTGGAACATCTTTTTATCATTGTACATATCACTATGCTATGCCTCCTGTTGTTTGTTTGTATTTGTTTGCTTTTGTTTCTTCAGCATCTAGGATGATGTTTGACAGATGAGCAAAAAGAAAGGAAACATGATGTTGAACTAAATTCAGCTAATAATTAGACATTTCATATTTTATTTCCTTTTAATTATTTGGACATCTGATATGAAGACTGGGATTTAAAAAAATGCCACTGAAAAATAATTAGAAATACGGAGTTAAACATTTCCTTATCAAGTTTTATTCATTTCACTTTATTAAAGGATTATCATGTGGGAAGTCATTGGGCTAAATGTTTTAATGAGAGTAAGAAGATAATGTGTAATACCACCACTGCTTGCAAAGATATTGAAATCTAGTGAGGGAGAGAGTAGATAAGAAACAAATATGTGTGTTTGGACAAGACTGTTTCTAGTATCTCAAAGTTGAATTCTAGCACCCCAACTTGCAAATAGTGTGGCCCAAGTAACATACATTTTAAAGGTAGCAAGAAAACTGACAATCATTAAAATGTGACACCTTTTTTGAGTTTACCAAAAGGGCATAGAATCAGAAAGTTTAAGACGAGTGACTCCAAACATAAGAAATATTCTAGTTTTTTAGAGGATGGAATCAGCAGTTCTGACTGGGGTGATCATTTACTTATTCATTAATTTATATATTCATTCATTTCAGAAATATATATCGATCATCTCCATGCCTCTGGCATTATGCAAGGTACAAAGGATAAAGTTGAGAGTAAATGGTTCATTGTTTTTGCTCTCAGAAAACTTACGTTTGTATTTGTCCATGAAAATCAATTAGTGTTTTTAAAGGTGTTGGTAGCAGATTTTAGGAGAATAAAAAGAAATAGTATAAAAAAGGCCAATGTAAACCAGAATGTATAATAAGATGAATAAAGAAGAAGAAAGAATAAAGTGACTTTGATGGCAGTAAAGTTGATTTTTGCAGAAGAAGAGTATATGGCAATCAACAGATTTTAAATATATTTTAATCTTAACATAGACTAAAGACATTTACCCCTCTCTACTATTAAACTTATTGCTATGCATACATTTTTTTTGGCTATACACATTCCTATTTATTGTAAAGTGACCTTTTTAGTATCACCTTTCTCATTTGTGAGGAGAGTTGTCTCACTCAATAGCACAGAATTCACAAATTGTCTGTATATGGAATACTTCCAGCCAAAATTGTACTCTCAGAATAAAATGAGTAGACACCACTTAAGACATGAGCATCTATACATACATACATGTATATTCCATCTATCTTGAAAAATGTGAACCTACAACAACATTGGGTTCAATTTCTCATGGCAACAACCGGGTGGAGCTGAATAAAAATCACCTCTTTTAAGAGTTGTCCTTTGTCTCATTTGTCTTGGCTTCTATTGATTGCCTGATGTACTCAATTGCATAAGCTATTTGCCTATGATTGGTATTTGAATTGTCAATTCTGATCAGGGCTTCTTGATATGCTTTTCAGTGATAAGTGTTTGTATTTCTGTGATTCGTTTCATTTCATACTTAACTATTTGCTCTTCTAAAAATATCCAGGAAATGTTCATTTAGCCTGTTATTATTCTAAAAGAGTCTTGGGGAATAAAAATTTTTTTGAAAAAAATTTTATAGATGACATTTTTACCATACGAGGACCTTTGCTTTACAAAGATTTTTGGCTAATCAGTTTCAATGTTGTCCTTTATCCAGTATTCATTAACTGAAAACTGTGTTGGGAGAACAAGAGAAACTACAGATTCAGTTGCTCTAATTAAGGTAACAAGAAAGAAAACAAATCTGACTCCTGAAAGGTGAAGAAGAAAACAATTCCCTCACAGTTTTTACCATATCTATTCCTTACGTTATTAATAAAAGACTACATTTAAATCAAGAGTAAAGAATGACTATAATTTATTGAATACTTTTATTGCCAAAAGCTTATGTAGATCATCTCATTGTTAATTCTTGTCATTTTTAGTTGATAAAACTATTATTTCAATTTTCTAGATAAGAACACTAAAACTTAGAGTGATTGATAACTTATATAACACCACAAAGCTGGATGTAGCAGATTTCACAGTGTACTGGTATATCACAGTAATTTAAAATCCATTCATTGGCCTAAAACCCAATCATCTTATTCATAGAATTTTGTATTTGCTATATTCTCTAAACATTTATCTCTCACAAGCTATCAATATTTAAGCATTGATATGTATATATCTGTTCTTCCTAGAGTCCTACTTGTCTAATTATGGACAATCTTACTATACAGTATACATGCAAAAGATTGAAAATTTAAGGTTATCAGAGTCTGTATCTAAACTATTATCTAGATACAAACTCATTTTGGGTTGACTTTTGAATGGTTTTGCTTATATGAGCTGCATATAACAGTCAGCATTATACATATACATATATATATATATATACACACACACACATATATATAGTATAGAATCAATCAACTGCTATAAGAGTAGTCTACTTGAGTTGTCTTCAATCATAAATTAATCAGAATCTGAGAAGCCCTTACTACAAAGTGGGTAGAGAGAGCTTTGGACTCTAAATCCAGTTTTTTACTTTGACAGGAATAATGGCACAGAAATAGAATAGATAAATTTGTAAAATATGTTAGAAGATGGTCATTATTTAGCAACTAATCTGTTAGTTGGGTAGCAATATGGTACCTGACTCAGGTCAAATTTAAGGTTATCAGAGTCTGATTGTATCTAAACTATTATCTAGATATAAACTCACTTCGGGTTGACTTTTGAATGCTTTTGCTTATATGAGCTGCACATAACAGTCAACATTATATTGCAGAATATGTTTCTACTTATGAATTTATTAGTATAAATATGTTGTTTGCAACAGAATCATTAAGGCATACTCCTAAAAATAACTTATATTAATTGTTCATTAGACCTTTTTAACTTGTGTGTTTCTATGTGTCCTTGGAACAATATATATTTTTGCATTTTAAAAAATATTATGTCTCTAGTTATTTTTGCAAACAATAACATAATTGAAAGTACGTATTGTGCAGCACAAGGTATCCCCAGGAGCCTCTGTTAATTGAAATGCTTGGTTAATTAGCATATTTTTGTTTCTACCAGGTTGTGCCAATTAGTAATATTCTATCATATTATCATCTTGTTGATATTCCATATCATATCTGCATCACCAACTCATCAGCATTCTTGATTCCCTAACTTTCAGAGGAGTTTTTCTGGATAATGATAAGATGTCACTGAAATGAATTTGCCATTAGTAAAATTTTCCTCTCTATTATAAAGTTTTTCTAATGGAGTTTTTTTTGTTAAATAAACTGAGGTGACAGAATGGACCCTGAATACAATTTTGGCCTCTATCATCTTCTTAAGTTTCCATACAAATTGTAATATAAAAATTGAAGAATATCACTGTAATAAACAGGAGAACAGATTTGATTAGAGGCTTGGTGTTTCTTACTTGCAACCTCTTGTCTGTAACTGACTTACCTTGTGATTTAACTTCTCTTTGCTTGTCCTACTGTGCAATTACTGGCCCAAATATCTATTGCCTTTTTGGAAAGAACTTCTGATTCTTTCTAACTATACTGTATATGGAACTCTTGGAGTCTTGGCAAGAATGCCTATTTTTTCTGTAAAGTACTCATTTCACAATGTTTACATTAGTGATTTAAGTGAGGCTATTAATAAGCAGAAAAGTAACTAATATTTGCAAGTCATCTACTATGTGTGAAGAACTGAACCCATCAAATTTATGTTTATTAACTTATATACTGGATAGAAGTATTTGATTGATTTTATTACCTAATATGCAAGCAGATTTTCCTAAGTATAGTTATTTTTTCCATGCTTAGCCATCTGTATTGCTAATATAATCTTTTTATTAATTCTAGCCAGTTTTTGTAAAACAAAGACAAAAAGGAAGCCGTTGGTTCAGAATGACAGGATAACAATGAGGTTTTAAAAATATCTACTGTAGCAGAAGTCAGTAGTCATTCAATTGGGAAGCATTGTGGTATGTGTTTGTGGGTTTGATGGGACTGTTCAATTAGCACAGAAGAGGGGAGGAGGAACATAATGCCCCCCAGGGAGAGAGTTTTGGGGACAAGTAAAATTTTTTAAGTATTTTAATTATATTTCAATTCCAGGCTAATTGCTTGGTTATGCAGCTCCAGGTTAGAAAAGATTTCTTCATTCATGGCTAAATGATAACCACCATAGTTGCAATGAGGCAGCATTCCTAAACATGTTTTAAAACAAAATGTAAATCTTGGCTCCAGTTAAACTAAGTGAGAGTTTCTAAACCATTAACTTTCATTAGGTGTTTGCTCAATCTGAATCTAACTATTTCATTTCAGACACTATAATAATGTACAACATTGGACAATTGTTTGTTACTTTATAGTGAATCTCTGCATCCTCTTCATGTTCTTCTGTATAATATTAATGATTATAAATAAAAAATTGTGCAGTTGCATGGTGGACTTTTATCTTGTTACAGATATTTTAGTCTGAATTTATAACAAGATACTTTAAGCTACATTGTAATTTTTATACAGAAATGTTCAATTTTCAGAGTGTTGTTAGTATGGTGATACGGTTTTGCTGTTTCCCCACCCAAATCTCATCTTAAATCGTAGTCTCCTATATCTCCATGTTTCATGGGAGGGACCAAGTGGGAGGTAATTAAATCATGGGGGTGGTTACCCCCATGCTTCTCTCATGATAGTAAGTTCTCACAAGATCTAATTGCTTTTTAAGAATCTGGCATTTCCCATGCTGGTACTTCTCCTTCCTGCCACCATGTGAAGAAGGACATGTTTGCTTACGCTTCTGCCATAATTGCAAGTTTCCTGAGGCCTCCTGAGCCCTGCAGAACTGTGAGTCAACTAAACCTGTTTTCTTTATAAATTACCCAGTCTCAGGCAGTTCTTTATAGCAGTGTGAGAACAAACTAATACAGTAAACTGGTAACACAGAGAGTGGGGTGCTGCTATAAGGATACCCAAAAATGTGGAAGCAATTATGGAACTGGGTAACAGGAAGATGCTGGAACAGTTTCTGGGGGCTCAGAAGGAGACAAGAAAATGTGGGAAAGTTTGGAACTCCTAGAAACTTGAAGGATTCAGAAAGATGTGGGAAAGTTTGTTTAGATATTTGTTAATTGGCTTTGACCAAAATGCTGATAGTGATATAGACAATGAAGTCCAGGCTGTGATGGTCTTAGTTGGAATGAGGACTTCTTGGGAATTGGAGAAAAGGTGACTCTTGTTATGCTTTATCAAATATACTGGCTGAAAGTTTCCCTGGCCCTAGAGATCTGTGGATCTTTGAACTTGAGAGAGATCGTTTAGGCTATCTGCTGGAAGAAATTTCAAGTGGTAAAGGGTTTGAGAGGAAGCACGGCATAAAAGTTTGAAATATTTGCAGGCTGGTAATGCAAAAGAAAAGAAAACCCCATTTTCTGGGGAGAAATTAAATTCTGCTGCAGAAATTTGCATAAGTAACCAGAAGCCAAATGCTAATCAGCAGAACAATGGGGAAAGTGTCTTCAGTGCATGTCAGAGGGCTTCACAGCAGCTTCTCCCAACACAGGCCCAGAAGCCTAGGAGGGAAAAATGATTTCCTGGGCCAGGTCCAGGGACCTCCTGTTGTGTGAAATCTCAGGACTTGGTCCCCTGCTTCCCAGCCATTCTAGCAATTGATAAAGGGGCCAAAGTACAGCTCAGGCCATTGCTTCAGAGAGTGCAAGCCCCAAGCCTTGGCAGCTTTCACATGGTGTTGGGCATTTAGATGCATAGAAGACAAAAAGCAAGGCTACAGAATCTCTGCCTAGATATCAAAGGATTTATGGAAATGCCTGGATGTTCAGACAGAAGTTTGCTGCAAGGATGGAGCCCTCATGGAGAATCTATGCTAAGACAGTGTAGAAGAAAAATGTGAGCTTGGAGCTCCTATACAAAGTCCCACTTGGGCACTGCCTAGTGGAACTGTGAGAAGAGAGTCAGCATCCTCCAGACCTGAGAATGGTAGATCCACTGACAGCTTGGACTGTGCTCCTAGAAAAGCTGAAGACACACAACACCAGTTTTGAAAGCATCAGAGAACAGGGCTATGCCCTGCAAAGCCACAGGGGCAGAACTGCTCAAGGTCATGGGAACCCATCTCTTGCATCAGCATGACCTGGATGTGAGATATGGAGCCAAAGGAAATCATTCTGGAACTTTAAGGTTTAATCACTGCACTCTTGGATTTCAGACTTGCATGGGGCCTGTAGCCCCTTTGTTTTGGCCAATTTCTCCCATTCAGAATGGGTGTATTTACCCAATGTCTGAATCCTTGATATAGTATGGCTGTGTCCCCATCCAAATCTCATCTTTTCTATAGTTCCCATAATCCCACTGTGTCATGGGAGGGACATGGGGGAAGTAATTGTATCATGGAGTGGTTACTTCCATGCTGTTCATAATGAGTGTGTTCTCATGAGATCTGATAGTTTTATAAGAAGCTTTTCCCCCATATGCTCAGTACTTCTTTCCACTGCCAAGTAAGACATGCCTTTGTTCCTCCTTTGCCTTCTGCCATGATGATGAGACCTCCTCAGCCATGTGGAGCTATGAGATCATTAAGTCCCTTTTTCTTTAAAAATTACCCAGACTTGGGGTATTAGTCCATTTTTACTCTGCTGATAAAGACATACCCAAGACTGGGCAAATTACAAAAAAAAAAAAAAAAGGTTTAATGGAGTCACAGTTCCACGTGGCTGGGGAGGCCTCACCATCATAATGGAAGGTGCAAGGCACATCTCACATGGTGGCAGACAAGAGAAAATAATGCAAACCAAGCAAAGAGGGTTTACTCTTATAAAACCATCAGATTTTGTGAGTCTCAATCACAACTAAAAGAACAGTATGGCCAAAACCACCCCTGTGGTTCAATTATCTCCCACTGAGTTTCTCTCACAACATGAGGAAATTATGGAAGCTACAATTCAAGATAAGATTTGGGTGGGGACACAACCAAATCATATCACTCTGGCATGTCTTTATTAGCAGCATGAGAACAAACTAACACAATCCCCACTATATCTAAGAAGTAACTAGTTTTGCTTTTGATTTTACAGGCTCCTAGGCAGAAGGGACTTGTCTTGTCAGAGATGAGACTTTGGACTGTGTACTTTTGAGTTAATGCTGAAATGAGTGAAGGCTTTGGGAGACTGTTGGGAAGGCATGATTGTGTTTATAAATGTGAGTACATAAGATTTGGTAAGGGCCAGTAGTAAAATGATATGATTTGGCTATGTCTCCACCCAAATGTCATCTTAAATTATAGTCCCCATAATCCCTACATGTCATAGGAGGGATCCAGTGGGAGGTAATTGAATCATGGGGGTGGTTTTCCTTTTGCTGCTCTCATAATAGTGAGTAAGTTCACACAAGAGCTGATAGTTTTATAAGTGTCTGGCATTTCGCCTGCCATCACTACTCTTTCATGCTGCAATGTGAAGAAGGGCATGTTTGCTTACCCTTCTGCCATTATTGCAAGTATCCTGAGGCCTACCAAGCCCTGAAGAACTGTGAGTCAATTAAACTTCTTTCCTTTATAAATTACCCAGTCGTGGACAGTTCTTTATAGTAACATGAAAACAGACTAATACATATGGCACAGTGGAAAATCCTAGAAATTGGGTTTCAGGAGTGCTGAATTTGAATCTTAGCTGTTTCCTTGCTTTGAGAAAGTTGCTCAAACTCTCTGGTTTTCCTAATCAGTATGATATATATTATTCTATTTATCCTAATGACTCATTGTATTATTTTAGAAATGAGATATATATCTACGTAGACTGTGTAAACTATAATTTTCTATCAAAAGTGAGTTAATATTTTGCATTCTATGTAGCAGAACACATTTGAAAATTATTTTAAAAATGTACTGATGATGATAGCTTATAGGTTTGCTACAAAGATTTGAAATTACAGTCTATTTTTAATATAGAATATTAAATATAACTCATGAAAGAAAAGCTATTTTAAAAGAACTAAAAGAAGTATTTTATTTTTGAGTTAAGATAGAATTAAAATACATGGTACTGTGGCAGATAGTGACTGTTGCTTCCATTAAAAAGCAGAGGAAAACAGATTTGCTTCATGTATTCCATTCTTCCAGTGCATTGTGCTGGGTATTTGGTAACATTGGGTCAGCAAAAGATATTCTACATAAATGGAAACCAAAAGCAGGTATGTGTAGCTATGCTTATATCAGATAAAACAGACTTTAAGTCAAAAACAGTAAAAATAGACAAAGAAGGTCATTATATAATGATAAAAATAACAATTCACCAAAAAGATATAACAATTCTGAATATATATGCACCCAACACCAACACTCCCAGATATATCATGCAAATATTATTAGAGCAAATTGGACAATTGGATTCAAATGCATCATTAATATTTGGAGACTTCAGTATCCTACTCTTAGCATTAGATAGATCATCTAGACAGAAAATCAACAAAGAAACATTGGATTTAAACTGCACTTTAAACCAAATGGACCTAACAGACATTTACAGAATATTTTATACAACAACTTCAGAATATACATTCTTTGCATCAGCACATGGAACATTTTCCAGGCTATATTATGAATTAGGACACAAAACAGGTTTCAACAAATATTTTAAAAATCAAAATTATATCATGTATCTTCTCAGATCACAATGGAATAAAACTAGAAATCAATAATAAGAATTTTGGAAACTACAAATAGATTAAAATTAAACATGCTCCTGAACAACCACTAGGTCAAGGAAGAAGTTAATTTTTAAACAAAAAGAAACAGAAACACAATGTACTAAAACCTTTAGAGTATACCAGAAGCAATGTTAAGGTGGAATTTTATAGCAATAAATGCCTACATCAAAAAAGTAGAAAAATTAAAAATAAACACCCTGTGTACTTCAAGGAGCTACAAAAGTAAAAACAAGCCAAACCCCCAATTCGTAGGAAAAAGAAATAATAAAAATCAAACCAGAACTAAACACAATGGACACCAAAAACAAAAATACAAAGGATAAATGAAATAAAAACATGTTTTTGAAAAGATAAAATTGGTTAACTGTTAGTTAGATAAAACAACGAATAAAGAAAAACAAAATAAACAAAATGAGAAATAAAAAGGGTAATATTATATTACAACCAATACCCCAAAAATATAAACGATTGTCAGAGACTATTATGAAAAGCTATGCTTAAACATGCTGGAAAACGTGGAGAAAATGGATGAATTCCTGAACATATACAACTTACCAAGATTGAAAAAGGAAGAAAGAGGAAATGTAAACAAAACTTTGACTAATAAGATTAAATAAGTAATAAAAAGTCTCCTATCAAATAAAATATGAAAGAGGAAGGAATGATTTCTAGATCATTCTATGAGCAAGGCATATCTGGATACCAAGGCCAGATGAGGACACACAAAAAAAAAGACTACAGACAAATATCCCAGATGAACATAGGCACAAAATTTCTCAACAGAATACTAGCAGACAGAACATAACAACACATCAAAAAGATAATACATCACGATCAAATGAGATTTAACCCAGGGATGTAAGGATGGTTTGACATATGCAAATCAGTAGATGTGATGCGTTATATCGACAGAATGAAGGACAAAACCATAATGACAATGTCAATAGATACAGCAAAAGTATTTGATAAAATTAAACGCTTCATAATAAAAACTCCTAACACATTAGATATAGGAGTAATATAACTTAATATAACAAAGGCCATGTATGCCAAACCCATAGCTAATATCATAATAAATAGGGCAAAACTGAAACCTTTTCTCTAAGAACTGGAACAAGACAAGGATGTCCACATTTACTACTCTTATTCAATATAATGCTGAAATTCCTAGAGGAACAATATGGTAAAAGAAATAAAGAAAAGGCAACCAAGTTGAAAAAGAAGAAGTCAAATTGTCCTCTTTGCATATGACATAAACTTATATGTTGAAAAACTAGAAGAATCCACTAAAAAACTATATTAGAGTTGTTAAACAAATTCAGTAATGTTGCAGGATAGACAACATATAAAACTCACTTAATTTTTATACATTAATAATAAACTAGTGGAGAAGAAAAAAAGCAATTCCATTCATCATAGACACAAATAAATAAAATTCTTAAGAATAAATAAAACCAAGAAGGTCAAAGATATCTTCAAAGAAAAGTATAAGACATTGATGAAACAAGCTGAAAAGCACACAAACAAGTAGAAAGTCATCCTATGCTCATGGACCGGGAGTTAATATTGTTGAAATGATTATATTACCCACAGAAATCCAAAGATTCAATCAATTCCCTATCAAAATACCAATGACATTCTTCACAGAAAAACAAACAAACAAACAAGAAAGTCCTAAAATATGGATAGAATCACAAAAGACATGAATAGCAAAAAAAAAAGCAAATCTAGAAGAAGTACACTACCTGACTTCAAAATATACTACAAAGGTACAATAAACAAGCAAACACAACATCGTTTGGGAGAAACACATAGACCAGTGGAACAGAACAGAAAGCCTACATATAAATAAGTATGTTTAGAGCCAACTGATATTTTGCTAAGGTGTCAAGAACATAGATTGCTAAATAGATACCCTCTTCAATAAATAATGCAGAGAAAACTAGATATCTATATGCAGAAGAATGAAAGTAGACCAGTTCTCACCATATAAAAGATCAACTCAAAATAAAGCTTAAACTATAAAACTACAGGAAAAAGAAAGCCACAAAGGCCTTGAATTTTTATCCAATTTGCCAGTAACATGGTCTGAAGTTGAGGCAACTTTTACAGCTTACCAACCAAAAAAATATCAGGACCAGATGAGCTCACAGCCAAATTTTACCAAAAATACAAAGAGGAGCTGGTAACATTCCTTCTGAAACTATTCCAAACAATACAAAAAGAGGGAATCCTCCCTAACTCACTTCGTGAGACCAACATCATCCTGACACCAAAACCTGGCAGAGATGCAACTAAAAAAGAAAATTTCATGCCAATATCCATGATGAACATTGATGCAAAAATCTTCAATAAAATACTGACAAACTGAATCCAACAGAAAAAACTTATCCATCATGATCAAGTCGGCTTCATCCTGGGATGCAAGGCAGGTTAAACATCCACAAATCTATACATACAATCCATCGTATGAACAGAACCAAAGACAAAACTGCATGATTATTTCAATAGATGTGGAGAAGGCCTTCAACAAAATTCAACAGCCCTTTATGCTAAAAACTCTCAATAAACTAGATATCGATGGAGAGTATCTAAAAATAGTAAGAGCTATTTATGATAAACCCACAGCCAATATCATACTGAATGGGCAAAACCTGAAAGCATTTCCTTTGAAAACTGGCACAAGACAAGGATGCCCTCTCTCACCACTCCTATTCAACATAGTATTGGAAGTTCTGGTTAGGGCCATCAGCCAAGAGAAAGAAATAAAGCGTATTCGAATAGAAAGAGAGGATATCAAATTGTCCTTGTTTGCAGATGACATGATTTTATATTTAGAAGACCCCATTATCTCAGCCCAAAATCTCCTTAAGCTGATAAGCTACTTCAGCAAAGTCTCAGGATACAAAATCAATGTGCAAAAATCACAAGCATTCCTATACACCAATAACAGACAATCAGAGAGCCAACTCATGAGTGAACTCCCATTTACAATTGCTACAAAGAGAATAAAATACCTAGGAATACAACTAAAAAGGAATGTGAAGGACCTCTTCAAGGAGAACTACAAACCACTGTTCAAGGAATTAAGAAAGTACACAAACGGAAAAACATTCCATGCTTATGGGTAGGAAAAATTAATATTGTAAAAATGGCTATACTTCCCAAAGTAATTTATTGATTCAATGGTATCCCCATAAAGCTACCAATGACTTTCTTCACAGAATTGGAGAAAACCACCTCAAACTTCATATGGAATGAATAAAAGCCTGCATAGCCAAGACAATCCTAAGCAAAAGCAACAAACCTGGAGGCATCACTCTAGCGGACTTCAAACTATACTACGAGGCTACAGTAATAAAAAAACAGCATGGTACTGGTACCAAAACAGAGATATAGAACAATGGAAAAGAACAGAGGCCTCAGAAGTAATGCCATGAATCTACAACCATCTGATCTTTGACAAATCTGACAAAAACAAGTAATGAAGAAAAGATTCCCAGTTTAATAAATGATGTTGAGAAAACTGGCTACCCATGTGCAGAAAGCTGAAACTTGACCCATTCCTTACACCTTATACTAAAATTAACTCCAGATGGATTAAAGATTTAAACATAAGACATAACACCGTAAAAACCCTAGAAGGAAACTAGGCCACACCGTTCAGGACATAGGCATAGGCAAGGACTTCATGACTAAAACACCAGAAGCAATAGCAGCAAAAGCCAAAATAGCCAAATGGGATCTAATTAAACTTAAGAGCTTCTGTACAGCAAAAGAAACAATCATTAAAGTGAACTGGCAACCAACAGAATGGGATAAAATTTTCACAAGCTACCCATCTGACAAAGGGCTAATATCCAGAATTTACAAAGAACTAAAGCAGATTTACAAGAAAAAAAAGCAACCTCAACAAAAAGTGGGCAAAGGATACGAACAGACACTTTTCAAAAGAAGACATTTATGCAGCCAACAAACATGAAAATATGTTCATCATCACTGATCATTAGAGAAGTGCAAATCAAAACCACATTGAGATACCATCTCAAGTCAGTTAGAAGAGCAATCATTAAAAATCTGGAGACAACAGATGCTACAGAGGATGTGGAGAAATAGGAACACTTTTACACTGTTGGTGGGAGTGTAAATTAGTTCAACCATTGTGGAAGACAATGTGGTGAATCCTCAAGGATCTAGAAATAGAATTACCATTTGACCCAGCAATCCCATTACATCCCATTACTGGGTATATACCCAAAGGATCATAAATTGTTCTATCATAAAGACACATGCACACATATGTTTATTACAGCACTGTTTACAATAGCAAAGACCTGGAACCAACCCAAATGCCCATCAATGATAGACTGGATAAAGAAAATGTGGCACGTATACATCATGGAATACTATGCGGCCATAAAAAAGGATGAGTTAATGTCCTTTTCAGGGACATGGATGCATCTGGAAACCATCATTTTCAGCAAACTGACACAAGAACAGAAAACCCAATATTGCATGTTCTCACTCATAAGTGGGTGTTGAACAATAAGAACACATGGACACAGGGAGGGGAACATCACACACCAGGGTCTGTTGGGGGGTGGGGGACTGGGAGGGGTAGTGGAGAGTGGGGAGGTTGGAGAGGAAGAAATGGGAGAAATGCCTGATTAGGTGACGGGAGAATGGAGGCAGCAAAGCATGATGGCATTTGTGTACCTATGTAACAATCCTGCAAGTTCTGCACCTGTACCCTAGAACTTAAAGTATAATTTAAAAAAATGTGATACACACACACACACACAGACACACACACACACTCACACATATACACCCAGTGGAATACTATTTACCCATGAAAAGAATGAAATCCCATCATTTGCAGCAACAGGATGGATCCAAAAGTCATTATATTAAATGAAATATAACAAAGCACAGAAAGATAAATATTATGTGTTCTCACTCATATGTAGAAATTTAAAAAAAAAAATGGTTTAATGGAAGTAGAACTTGAAGAGTGGTTATCAGTGGGTGAAAATTGAAGGATGTAGAGGACTATGAAAAGAAATCAGTTAATTAGGTACAAAAAATGCAGTTACATAGATGGAATAAGTTCTAGAATTTGATAATACAGTAGGGAGATTACAGCAGATAATAATTTATAGCATGTTTCAAAAGAGAAACTTCAATGTTTCCAACATGAAATGCTAAATATTTGAGGTGATAGATATGCTAAAGATACTGACTTGATCATTATACATTGAATGCATATATCCAAATGTCAGATGTACTCCATCAAACTTTACACATATTATGTATTTTTAAAACTATTTTTGAAAAATAGGGCCAGTAAGGCCAGGTGCAGGGGCTCAAACCTGTAAACTCAGTACTTTGGAAGGCCAAGGCAGAAGGACGGTAGGATTACTTGAGGCCAATAGTTTGAGAGCAGACTAGGCAAAATAGTGAGACACTGCCTCTACAAAAAATTTTAAAAACTAGCTGGGCATAGTGACAAGTGCTTGTAGTCCTAGCTACTTGGGAGACTGATGTAGGAGAATCACATTAATGCAGGAGTTCAAGGTTGCAGTGAGCTATGATCATACCACTGCTCTCCAGTCTGGGCAACAGAGAAAGACACAGTCTCTAATTTAAAATAATAGGGCAATTAAAAGAAGCTATTACACAGGTACAGTATCATTTTGTTTCTATTGTTGTTTATAATAAAAGATCTGGGTAACTGTTTTTCCAAGATCCCTGAATACTAAACAGATTTCACAAGCTTTCACAGGTGGACAAAATATGTTGCAACTTTAAGGGTCAGTATACATGGAAAAGAAGAAAAAACATGAATTTTCTCTCGAATAAAAAGAGAAAGAGAACTTTGCTCTGTCTTTTTTTCCTAGAGCATATCCTTTAGAAAACTTTTTTTAAAATTGTACTTTAAGTTCTGGGGTAAATGTGCAGAACATACAGGTTTGTTACATAGGTATACACATGCCATGATGGTTTGCCACATCCATCACCCCATCATCTACATTAGGTATTTCCTCCTAATGCTAACCCTCCCATATGCCTCCACCCCCTGCTATCACTTCCCTAGCCCCCCACTCCCCAATAGAGTCTGGTGTGTGACATTCCCCTCTCTGTGTCCATGTGTTCTCATTAACACCCACTTATGAGTGAGAACATGCGGTGATTGATTTTCTGTTCTTGTGTCAGTTTGCTGAGAATGATGGTTTTCAACTTTATCCATATTTCTGCAAAGGACATGAACTCATCCTTTTTTATGGCTGCATAGTATTCCATGTTGTGTATGTGCCAAATTTTCTTTATCCAGTCTATCATTGATGGGCATTTAGGTTGGTTCTAAGTCTTTGCTATTGTGAACAGTGCTGCAGTAAACATATGTGTGCATGTGTCTTTATAATAGAATGATTTATAGTCCTTTGGGTACATACCCAGTAATGAGATTGCTGGGTCAAATGGTATTCCTATTTCTAGATTCTTGAGGATTCACCACACTGTCTTCCACAATGGTTGAACTAATTTACACTCCCACCAACAGAGTAAAAGTGTTCCTATTTCTCCACATCCTGTCCTGCATCTGTTGTCTCCAGATTTTTTAATGATCACCATTCTAACTGCTGTGAGATGGTATTTCAATGTGGTTTTGATTTGCATTTCTCTAGTGATCAGTGATGAGCTTTTTTTCATGTTTGTTGGCTGCATAATTGTCTTCTTTTGAGAAGTGTTTGTTCATATCCTTCACCCACTTTTTGATGGAGTTGTTTGGTTTTTTTTATAAATTTGTTTAAGTTCTTTGTAGATTCTGGATATTAGCCCTTTGTTAGATGGGTAGATGGCAAAAAATTTTTTTCCCATTCTGTTGGTTGCTGGTTCACGCTAATGATAGAAAATTTTTCATTGTAATTTTTTTCTATTACTTTTAGGTGTTTACAAATCTTTTAAAATCTCAATTTTCCAATAAGTTCCTCATCTCCGCCTGAGACCACCTCAGCCTGGACTTTATTGTCCATATCACCATCAGCATTTTCAACAAGTTGCTAGAAAGTTCCAAACTTTTCTACATCTTCCTTTTTCTGAGCCCTCCAAACTGTTACAATCTTTGCCTATTATGAAGTTCCAATGTCACTTCCACATTTTCAAAATATTTATAGCAGTACCCTATCCTGTGAGGTACCAGTTTACTGTATTAGTTGGTTCTCACACTGACTGCTGTAAATATACTACCTGAGACTGGATAATTTATAAAGGAAAGGGATTTGATTGACTCATAGTTCTGCATGACTGGAGAGGCCTCAGGAAACTTAAAATCACAGCAGAAGACGAAGGAGCAACAAAGGTGTATCTTACCTGCCGACAGGCAAGAAAAGGAGTTTTAGCAAGATCAGGGAAAACTGCTTTATAAAATCATCAGATCTCCTGATAACTCACTCAAGATCATGAGAACAGCATGGGGAAACCACCCCTATGATGCAGTCACCTGCTACCTGGGCCTTCTCTTCACATGTGGGGATTATAGGAATTATAATTCAACATGAGATTTGGTTGGGGATCTATAGCCAAGCCATGTCAGTCCACTACCATATAGCATTATCATATTTTTCAATATCATTTCTTTGCCCCTACCTCAGTGACCCTATATACAAGCTACAGCAAATAGCTCAACACCTCCAGAGTATGCTATGCAAATTCAAATATTCATCAAAGGCATATGGTAGAGCAGGACTTCAGAATTACAGCCTAGGAAGCTTAGTGGACCATTTTCTTTGCCAAATAACTTAAAGGATGAAAATTATAAAAACAATTCATTTAAAGTCTCTGGAAATTGTCTTAAGAACAGGAATTAATAAAAAAATAAAAATACAGAATACAGAAAACACAAAAAAATGAAGAAATATTAATTCAAGAAAATCTAAATATTGATAAGAACAGAGAGAGTCTATGATATTAAAATCATAATTTGCTCTTTTAAAACTCCGCCTCCAGCTCCATGCTATAGAATCTTTAGCTCAAGTGCTCTACTCTGGGTCAAGAATGATGGCTACCTCTTCCTCCAGATCCTAGTTTAGGCCTGGAAAATCATGTTAAAGAATAAATGATTCTTTATGACATATTGATGACAATGTGTCATCAAATACAGAATATCAATAAAGATACAGAAATTCTAAAAATAATGAAAATTCTGCAATTGAAAAAACAAAGAATAGAAATTTTAAAAATTCACTAGAAGGACTCAACATTAAATGTTAGCAGCTATCAGAAGAAAGAATTAGCAAAGTCAAAGTGATCATTAGACATTATTCAATATGAAAAAGAAAATATAATAAAGAACAATGAACAGTGTTTCTAAAAAATGTGGAACACATGTACAACTTTGAAACAATTAGAAGATAAATCAGTTCATCCAAGGACCTCATAAATGGAAGAAAAAAAATAGAAAGTACAATTAACGTAAAATATGCAACTAAAATGACATGTATGAGTTCTAACATAACAGTAAATTCAAATGTGTCTATTTGGCTAACATCATTTAGAAAGATAATTTTAATTTTAAAAATAAGACAATTTTTAAAGATTCTCTCTTAAATAAAAATATACCTAAGGAAAGGATTGAAAACTCATAATATTTAAATACAAATCATTATAAAATTAATCTTAATGATTATCACAATAGAATTTATGGCATAAGAAAAAAATAGGATTAAAGAAAAAAACTGTATCTTGTAAAAGAAAAATGGATGAAATGTTATATTTATAAATATGTATAAATGTATTTAAAATACATTAAGCAACTCTTGATGGAACCTTGGGATCAATGGATTAATGAAAAATTGTAATTAATGATTTTAACATACTCCTCTCAGAGAGCTCAAACAGACACAATAAACTTCATTTTATGACCAAACATTTTTATTTAATAGAGGAAGACTTGGATGAACTGCTTCTTATCAAATTATTTTGAGATAGGCTTCCCTATTTATTCAAAAATATAGTCAAACATCTGTCTGAAGTTCATTCAAACACTTCAGTAATTATTTACAGAGAGATGAAAACATTCTTTGTCACAGGTAAGCAACCTGATCTTCTGCTTTTAATTCTTGCCCAGATCACTTTAGAGAGGAAAGATCAGTAGCTCCATTGAAGTTAATGTCTCACAGCAGAAGTCCAAGCTTTCTTGTAGAATCTTTGACTGAGATTTGACAACTGTTCTATGAAACAGGACCCGTTTACATAATTTTTTCTGCCCAAACAGCAAAACAGTCTTAACAAGCATTGCAGGTGTTTCATTTCTGAACAGAGGATCAAGACTATCCTTTCAGTTACACATTTTGGTAGCAAAGGATTTTCAGATATTGATGATTCTAAATAAGCTCTCCAAACTGGAATTCTCAGTGATATCATCCTAGTTTAAGAGGTGAAATCTGTGTGTTGGCTGCACAAAGAGATTTCAGTAGTTTCATGTTGCTGCATGCTGATTCTTAGCTAATCCTTTAGTGACCTTCATTAATATACTATCAGATTCTCTGTTGATTCTGAATCACTGATTCTTTAGTGACCTCTTATATATTATAAAACAAATGGCTGATGTCATTTGTCACACACACTGCATATTTTCTTTCTGGGAAGAAAACCACAAGAAAGAAAATCTTATCCATTTCTATCTCATGATTATATCAAGATCTTCACAACTGTGAGCAGCTTTGTTTCATAATTGGAAATGCAATACCCAATTTTGCGTAGGATGCTCTCAAGGAAGGTTTTGATTCAGGGTAGCTTTAATTTCCAGCCTCCTTAAATCAAGCTATTTTCTCCTGAGACGTATCAATGTGTGTGACATATTCTCAGGTTGAACACATCTGAGGAGCTTTTTCAGCCTCTAGGGCTTTAGATTACCATTGGCATACAAAGTTTGTCATACTATAAATATTGCAGTTTGATGTCCAATCTGATTTCAAAATGAAATTAAAATCTAAAGTAATTTCAGCTTCATTTTACTATATTTTCTTTGACAGTTTCCAACTTAAATGTTGCCTGATATAACAAATAGCTAAGAAGTCTGTGTTTAATTTCTTTATATCAAGAAGAATGATAAATGAAACATGGTTATAAATGTTTCATTTTTATAAATGAAACATGGTTATACTCACATTCATTTTTATAAATGAAACATGGTTATACTCACATACATGTATTCACAGTAGTATTCTATGCCATTTATAGGAAAGACATACTCGCATTAATGTAACAAAACTTAAAAATGTTGTTAGTTTTAATGTAATTATGTAATATGATTAATATAACATTTTCTCTCTAAACAAACACTGTTTACAACATGACAGAAAGGTAATCAAAGAAGGGTGTGTGTGCCTGCATGTGACTGTGTGCATGCAAGTGTGTGTTTCTGTGTGCATGAGGTCTATAATTTTTTCTGGGCTATGCCTGGTTTATGTAACTCCTAAAGACTACCAGTAGGTAAAAGATTAAAGCTACCAGTCTAGAGGAATTTTAAATAGTCTGCATTGACCGAAATTAGGTGCAGAGCCAGAGAAATATTGATTTGTAGCTCATGTGAGAGGCTAGCCTTGCCCCTTGCTGGAGTGGACTGGATAATGAGTTATTTAAAGAAATGTCACACAGCTTTGATTGAGTAATGCCCCCTTGCTAAAAAAAAATCTATAATTGATCTCCATTCTATTCAGAATATATCAAGGCTTCTTAATTTGGTATGCAAGACACTCATGATTTCCAAGTGTATTTTCAACTATTTCCCATCAGGAAAGCTATGTTATTGCTAAAAAGAACTCCAGACTTACTGATTTATCGTATATGTGCCCAGTACTTCCTCATCTTCATTAAAAACATGCTTTGTTTCTCCCACACTTCTATTACTTCTATTTTCTTAAGCTCTAAATATTGTCCATTTTTTATAACTCAGTTTAAATTATGTAGCCTTGATATTGCCTGCCCTAATCAAGTCAGTAAAAAATAATTTATTCACTAGGGGGAAATCTCAAGACTCGGGGTTTTCTGTCATTTGAGAAATACAATTTTCATTTTTTATCTTGTATTAATCATTTTGATATTTTTTATTAATGCTGTCTTTGGTGTATCTTTGTAACATCTGCATCATCTTAGTGCTTTGAACACATTAGTCATTCATTAACTACTTATTGAGTGAATGAATCAACAAATGAAGTAATAATGAAGAGTAGATTTTTTTCCTAATAATTTTTTACTTTGGCTTATGCTACCTGTCAGCTTGGGTTAGCAACAACTCTTGCTTTTAATAATTTCACAATTGATTATCTGTTCAGCAGCACCTAATGAAGAAAACAATTCTTATCTGAGAATACTAATCCAAAGAATAATTTACTTTGCTGGAGTTGATATTACCATGCAAACAATACATTTTTAATTGTCAGGACTTAGCAATATTAGATTTCTGAAAACTAATCTTAAAATTATATTTATATGGAATCACACAAAAACAGAAAGTCTTGTGATAGAGCCACAGATTTTATGTTAAAAGCTGTTTATTTTCCAATTGATGTATTAAGAGTCTGTAACAAATCATGTACTATGCACAGACTTTACATCAAACCTCAAAAGAGCCCTCAGATTAGGTGTAACTCCATTCCTCAAATGAAAGTACAAGACCCAGAAAGGTTAAGTGGATTCACGTCACACAACTATTGATTGGTACATTGAAGATTTATATCTGGGTCTGTTCTCTTTCCATTGTACTGATTTTGTTCTTAAGTTTACTCTAATTTTGACACTGAAGATGTCAGTTATAGAAAATTTTGTATAGTGAACAAAATCCTGAAACAGAAGACTAGAAACTAGAGCTGTTGAAAATAAATAAAGCTGAAGTAGGTAGGAATGTAAACTTTCACTACCGGGAAGGTAGAACACTATAACACATAAGCAAAATCCAAATGGGGTAACCAGTGTTAACAAACCATACAATTTAGGGCAAAGTGTTAACATCATTAAAATGAGGATAACAATAATCTCCTTTCAATTTTTTGGTATGTGTATAAAGTAAATACATTTGACATTAGTAAATGTTCAATAAATATTCCATCAATGAAAAATGTTTTTGGAAAAATTTTAATTAACTAAAGCTGGTTGCATTAGTTTACCAGAAATCTCACAATATAATATCACACACTGAGAGGTTTAAGTAACAGAAATTTATTTTTAGTTAAGTTTTTGAGACGGAGTCTCGCTTTGTCACCAGGCTGGAATGCAGTGGCGCGATCTCAGCTCACTGCAACCTCCGCCTCCCAGGTTCAAGCAATTCTCCTGCCTCAGCCTCCCAAATATTTGGGACTACAGGCACGTGTCACCACACCCAGCTAATTTTTGTATTTTTAGTAGAGACGGGGTTTCAACCATGTTGGCCAGAATGGCCTTGATCTTTTGACCTTGTGATTTGCCCACCTCGGCCTCCCTAAGTGCTGGGATTACAGGCGTGAGCCACCGTGCCCCACTGAGAAATGTATTTTCTATTAATTCTGGAGGGTAGACATTCAAGATCAAGGTATTGACAGGCTTTATTTCCTTTGAGGTCTCTCTTTGGTGTGGACATGCTGCCTTCTTGGTGTGTCCTCACATAGATATCTCGCTTTTCTTGTCGTCTTCTTATAAGGACATACTGGATTAGAGTCTAGTCTAATGATCCCATTTTAACTTAATTACCTCTTTATAGATTCCATTTCCAAATACAGCCACATTATGTAGTATTGGGTGTTAGTCTTTCAACATATGAATTTGAGAAGACGAGAATAATTCAGCTCAAAACTCTTGGAGACCAAGAATATAATTCCAGAAGAAAATGTTTAAGAACTAAAGACATATGATAGAAATACTTGAATGCCTTGTTATGGAGGATAACTTCATACTGTAAATACTGCTAAGATACTGAATGTTTTTGAGCAAGTAAATAATGAAAGCAAAATGTTTCTCCCAGCTTGTGGTCAAATATTTAAAAAGTACTTCAAAATTTGAATGGAGAATTTAAACTATTGACAAAATGTATGGTAACATGGATTAATTTTACTTCATGAGAAAAAGTACAGACACAGATATGCCTTAATAAGCATAACTAAAAGTCAACTCAGCATCAAATACTAAGTGATATTTGCTTAATAGTGATTGGAATGCATCTCTCTTAACTTACATTAATCCTCTCAAGATACCCTGTAAGCTTTAGAAAATCTTGTGACAACCACGAATAAGCTTTTTGTCTTTTTCAAAGAGAGCTCCCAAATTCCTCCTAGCTGCCAACTTTCCACAGCATTAAGCTGTTCCCATCTAAAGACCTGTTAGGAATCCATGCTGAGTGGAACGTGAATTCTGTTAGATTTGCAATGGCATGTCTCAGCTTTCCTAAGGGTGCATGACTTCTTGCTTTGTTTTCTACAAATGACTTAACAGAAAAACCATCTTCACTCTCCCAAGGAGAAAATAATTTACCACAATTAAAAGGAAGCAGCAAAGTCCTGTTTCACATTTTTCTACCTTGTTTTCATCATCATCTTTACATCTTTCTTATTAGAGGTATTTCTGAAAGGAATCTGAGCTTTCTCTTGCTTAAAATATATCTTGAACGTAATTTTTTTGATCACTGGCTCAGCTATATTATTTGACACTGCACAGCAGGTATTTATTATTTAATTATTTTTAATAAAAAAGAGAACACTTTCATTAAGAAGACATTTTAGAATTATAAAATCATATGACTCAAATCAGCTTCCTTTATGAAAATCATTTGGAAGTGCATAGTTTTTACTCCTTTCCAGTTTGAAGATAAACTGTTTACTCTTCTCTAATGCCACACATAGGTCAGGCATGTCCCTTATACTTTACTGACCTAATAACCTTTTTTATGTTGAAAACTCCATTCCCTGTGCTTTTCCTCCAACTGAACATCTTACGTTACATTGATAATAGTATAAAATATATACATATAAAAACAAAAAAATAAAGAGAGGAAGGAGGAAGGGGGGTGGAGGTAACAATTAATTTGGTAGACAGGAAGAGATGTTTGTCTTGTCTGAAACAATAAATTATTGGAAGAATTATTTTGTATTAAAAGAGGAGCCTCATTAATTCCGTCCTTAAATAATATGTTCACTAAAACAATATGAAACCAATACAGGTCGAACACAAAGAAAAGTTTTCCTGTTCTCTTTTCCCCTGATAATCTATAGTATAACCTGGGGTGACACACTTCTGCATATACTGACATATCTATGTTCAGTTTTTCAGACTATGCTATATTGCACATAAAATCTGAAATACTGTGGAAGGAACTGAACCCCCCAAAAACACTATAATGATGAGACTTTGGATTCATCTGTTTTGCTCTATTCTAGAAGATAAACTGTCACTACACCAAAACTAGATTTAAATAATTTCAAAAATGTGTTTCAAATTGAGATTCTGGGAACTTTCTTCTGGATAGGTATTGGCTTATTAAAAGGCACTAGCCTATTAATTAAATTAAGTTTTAAGATGTGTTTTTGTTTCTTTTTTTAATATTTTCTTTTTCTTTTTTTTTTTTTTTTCCGAGACAGAGTCTCCCCCTGTTACCCAGGCTGGAGTGCAATAGTGGGATCTCAGCTCACTGCAACCTCTGCCTCCTGGGTTTAAGTGATTCTCTTGCCTTAGCCTCCGAGTAGCAGGGATTACAGGCACCCACCACCATGCCCAGCTAATTTTTGTGTTTTTAGTAGAGACAGGGCTGGTCTCGAACTCCTGATCTCAGGTGGTTCACCCACCTTGGCCTCCCAAAGTGCTGGGTTTACAGACATGAGCCACCGTGCCTGGCCTTATTCTTTTATTATTGTTATACTTTAAATTCTATGACACATGTGCAGAACATGAAGGTTCGTTACATAGGTATACATGTGCCATGGTGGTTGGCTGTACCCATCAACCCATCATCTATATTATGCATCTCTCCTAATGTTATTCCTTCTCTTGCCCCCACCCCTGACAGGCCCCAGTGTATGATGTTCCCCTCCCTGTGTCCATATGTTCATATTTTTCAACTCCCACTTATGAGTGAAAACATGCAGCGGTTGGTTTTCTGTTCTGTGTTAGTTTGCTGAGGATGATGGTTTCCAGCTTCATCCATGTCCCTGCAAAGGACATGAACTCATCCTTTTATATGGCTGCATAGTATTCCATGGTGTATATGTGCCACATTTTCTTTATCCAGTCTATCATTGAGGGGCATTTGTGTTGGTCCCAGGTCTTTACTATTGTGAATATTGCTGCAATAAACACACATGTGCATGTGTCTTTATAGTAGAATGATTTATAATCCTTTGGGTATATAACCAGTAATGGAATTGTTAGGTTAAATGGGACTTCTGGCTCTAGATCCTTGAGGATTCGCCACATTGTCTTCCACAATGGTTGAACTAATTTACATTCCCACCAACAGTGTAAAAGAATTCTTATTTCACCACATCCTCTACAGCATCTGTCGTGCCCTGACTTTTTAATGATGATCATTCTAACTGGTGTGAGATGGTATCTTATTGTGGTTTTGATTTGCATTTCTCTAATGACCAATGACGATGAGTTTTTTTTCATATGTTTGTTGGCCACCTAAATGTCTTCTTTTGAAAAGTGTCCGTTCATATCCTTCACCCACTCTTAGATGGGGTTGTTTGTTTTTATCTTGTATATTTGTTCAAGTTCTTTTTAGATCTGGATACTAGTCCTTTGTTAGATGGATTGATTGCAAAAATTTTCTCCCATTCTGTAGGTTGCCTGTTCACTCTGATAATAGTTCCTTTTGTTGTGCAGAAGCTCTTCAGTTTAATTAGAGCCCATTTGTCAATTTTGGCTTTTGTTGCCATTGCTTTTGGTGGTTTAGTCATGAAGTCTTTGCCCATGCCTAAGTCCTGAATGGTATTGCCTAGGTTTTCTTCTAGGGTTTTTATAGTTTTAGGTCTTACATTTAAGTCTTAAATCCATCTTGAGTTAATTTTTGTATAAGGTATAAGGAAGGGGTCCAGCTTCAGCTTTCTGCATATGGCTAGCCAGTTTTCCCAACAACATTTATTAAATAGGGAATCCTTTCCCCATTGCTTGTTTTTGTCAGAGTTGTCAAAGATCAGATGGTTGTAGATGTGTGGTGTTACATCTGAGACCTCTGTTCCGTTCCATTGGTCTATTTCTTATATACAGAATAACTCTTTAGCACATGAAAGACAGACACATAGAAGGTGTGTGAGCAGTGACAACAACCTTGGATTTACGGAGATCATGTTACCTTTTTCGGGTATTTAAATGTGCAGATATCCCCTATCTCCTGCAGTCTCACTCTAATGATGTATTCAATTGCAAAGAAAAAATGTTGTTTCAGATCAGAAGAATAGAAGCAAGTATCTACTTTTTTTTCTGGTAAGTTCTGGTGTATTGTAAATGAGGAAAATATTCTTGAAAAGACTTAATAGAAATAAGTCGTTTGGATATAGAGTGACATAGTTTGGGAGCATGAGGCAATCTCCCTCAATGATATTGTTGGTACCAAAATTTCTACTACTGTGGTTTTTATGAGTTGTTTTCAAAAAGGAAGGTAAAACCCAGGGTTATGGAATGAATTATGTCCCTTCCAAATTTACATGTTGAAGCAGTAACCCCTAATGTGGATGTATTTGAAGATAGGGCTCTTAAGAAGGCAATTAAGGTTAAATGAGCACATGAAGATGAGACCCTCATCTTATGTGACTGGTGTTCTTATAAAAAAAGGAAGAATTACTAGGGAGGGGCCCACATAGAGAAAAGCCCATGTGAGGACACAGTGAAAAGGTGACTGTCTCCAACCCAAGGACAGGGGCGTCAGGAGAAATCAACCCTGCCAGGATCTTGATCTTAGACTTGCAGCCTTCAGAACTGTGAGAAATTAATCTCTGTTTTTCAGGCCACCCAGAATGCAGTATTTTGCAATGGAAGCACTAGAAAATTAACATATTCAGTTGTACTTTTGTTGATGGGCAAGTTGCGTCTTCTGAAATCAAGGTATCACATGGAATATGTGCAAAGTAATGACTAAGGCTGCTCTTAAAGAAGCATTGCAAAATACTAGTCCTCCAATAAAATATTTTGTGGTCATCTTCACAATTTTAATTTTCCTTAATTATAAAATGTTATAAACACCTGGGAATGTGGAAGGAGCAATGTAGCAAGAGGGTTAGATGAAATTTGCTACTACTATCATTGCTCCATGGACAAAAACAAGAAATAAATGGTTTTATTCACAATAAACACAATAGAAGGGCTTCAATATGTGTAAATGAAAATTAATACTTAGGGGAAAATAATCCAAAGAAACTAGAGGATGATGGGATCTATACAGCTAATAATAAAAGAAAAATATTTTAGGCTACTTTCTGAAGCTGTTGCTGGTTTGTGCTTCCATGTTAAACAACAACATGGGTCTTCAAAAGAAAGGGAATTGTCAGGAAGGTAATCATCATATAATCCTTCCACGTGTTCACTCTGTATTCACAAATGAACTGCTTTGCATAAGTCAAAAGTAATATTAAGAGTTTGAGAAGTGATGGATAAAGATAATTAAAATAATCAAAGTAACTTGGAATCAAGCAAGTTGCATTATGAGGATGCTATAAAGGATTAGAACTTACCAATTTTGAAGTATAAAGGCAAAGAATATGATTGGAATCTATAGTGTCATTAGGATAGAAGGCAGGGAATGGACTTGTTTGTAAGATCAAGTCCAATAGATAGAATAGATATTCCTTGAAGCTTGAAAAATTTTGATTATAGAACAATAATTATGTTAATAAATATTAAAGAATATTAAGGTATATTTGATTTTAAATATTAAAGGAAACATTTATTTTTATAAGGCAAAAATAAAATTTTCCCCAATAGGCTTGATTTAAAAATTACATGTATATCTAATCTAATATCATTATGTATCAATAGCTATCTCATTTCATAATAATTCATAGATCTTGGCACAAAATATAGCGATTGTGAGGAAGAAAAAGCAAGATGTTTCTTTTCTCTCCTGTTATTAGTAATTCAACAGATGACATTTATAGCCCTGTTAGACTACGTATATTTACACAATAGTTTTGAAAGGTTATTTTTTAACTATCAGGATTAAGCCATTATTTTTTAAAAAAAAACTTGTAATATGCCATGGTTTGTATGATAAATTCTTAGAACATTTATTCTCATGTAGTTAGATGAAACGATTCAAATGAATACAAAAATGTCCACCAGTTAGGACCTGATGACAACCATAAAATCTCATGGCAAATTCTTCTTTAGTATTAATAGTTAATACAAAGCATAAATAAGACATTCTAATTAAGACCTGTGATAGAGATAGGAGGCAATGCTTTGAAGCCTAAGGACTATAGAACTTTATTTGGAGACTGGGAATATATCCAAAAGGCATAATAAAGAGCTACCACTACTACTACTTCTGTGTGATGTTTTAATTACAATGGCTTCTGTTGATTTACCTACCCCAAACTGAGATTTAGTTAAAAAAAAAAAAAAAAACTTATTTTAATTAGTCAATTATCTAATTAAAAAAACTGTTATTTGTATTATTCTAAATTGAGTTTGTTATTTAAAATAGCCAAATAACTTTATCTTTATCTGAGGGCCAAGTTTTCAAACAGTACTAACACAATTTTTTGCCATTATATATTTAATATTTATGTAAGGCTCTTGCCATTATGGCTTGTACTCTAGCTTACATTTTAAAATTCATTTCACACACTCTAATTTGGTTTAAAATGTCAGTTAACCACAAAGGATATTATTTAAAGGAAATTAATGTTTACCATAGTTTATATAAAATAAGTAGTAGGAATATTGAATAAATTATTTTGTCAGCACAATACATTTATAACTGTATTTTGCTATTTTTTCTTATGTTGAAATGTAGAATGCTTTTAGTCTCCTTTAATATCTCAGATCAACAAAGATTTGTATTTTTTAAGATAATATATAGTTCACAATTCATGGTTTGGGAATTGTTTTTATTGTTGGACTCTTTTTGTTTCTTTATTGTAAAATAGTAGGTTACCTGGCGCGGTGGCTGACGCCTGTAATCCCAGCACTTCGGGAGGCCGAGGCGGGTGGATCACGGGGTCAGGAGTTTCAAACCAGCCTGGTCAAGATAGTGAAATCCCATCTCTACTAAAAATAAAATTAGCCGGGCGCAGTGCCAGGCACCTGTAATCACAGCTACTCAGGAATCTGAGGCAGGAGAATCGCTTGAACCTGGGAGGCGGAGGTTGCAGTGAGCCAAGATCGCCCCCACAGCACTCTAGCCTGTGTAACGCAGCAAGACTCTGTCAAAAAAAAAAAAAAAAAAAAAAAAAAAGGTGAAGTATTTTTAAAGCACTAACTAAATACTGCAAAGGGGAAAAAAAATAAAATGTGTCTAGGATAATAATGGAGAAGGAACTATTTTACTGGGATATATCAGTTTGGGAAAAGCGAGTCTTAAGGACATGATATTCTTCCTCAGTGCAGGAGTATGTGATGCTTTTACAAACATGGATCAACCATTTATCCATTACAGTCTGCTGATATGGGTCATTAATCTCGGGATACACTTTTAAAACCATAAAGAATGGAGCTAAAGTAAACATCTAAATTCTAGGCTAGGTACCAATGATTTTATGTCTTGTTTTATAAAATTATAGTACATTGAAATTCAATAATTGTAAAACCATAAAAATGAAGAAAGACTCCCCTTACATAAATAAATTAGAAGAATCAGAAATATTCTTTAGAAAATTATTTATTTAGGCCACATTTTATACGTGGGCATGGGTAAAAACCAATTTGAAATGTTATGCATGCCATTTTTTTACACTTAACAAAGATCTTGAAGTAAACCATCTCATGTTCAGTAGATATCTTACAGAAAAATTATTACCATATATATTTTCTTTGCATAATACTCCATCCTTTTAAGAGGTTTTAATCATCTGGGGGTATTTTAGATTTAATAGACACTTTTTTAGAAAAAAATATATGGCACAAAGTTACATAATCTTCTGCAGAGGCAACAACAGGTCTTTTCAAATAAATCTTTTCTTATTAGTGTGTCAGCAGCTTCTACTTTTGCCAAATTAATTTTTTAGCCAGCTGAAAGCTAGCTTGATTCTTTTGCTGTTTTCTGTCTTTTCATCAGTAATGCAAGTAAAAGTGATGTTCTTTATAAAACCATTTTATTCTCTTTTACCTTAGTATATAGACCTAACTCTTGTATGAATTACTTTTCTTTGGGAAATTACCTTTTAAAAAGTTTATGTGATCTAGAGAATGTTTAATTTAATAAAATACCTTATCCTATAAATTGGATTTGGTAGTAGAAAATCTCCAAAATAAGTACAGTTCATTCTTTGTGATTAGTTTTATTATCCCATTTCTCATATTCCTGTAACCACTTTCTGCTAAGTATGCAATGATCATTTCTGGCAACCAAGCCAAGGATATCCTTGCGGAGCTTTATTTATGTGTAGTACTGAAACATCTTCTAACTTATTTCTGCTATGGTCATCAATGTAATTCATTAGTTTTATGTATTTGAGCTTGCATACAGAAGGAAAATAATTCAGAAAAACTAATACTACTACAACTAAAAATGTAAATCACCAAACACTGCTGTTGAGGACACAAATTGATATATACTCTCTAGAATACAACTTAGCAATATATTTTTATTCCTATACATACTGTGTATTTCCTGATTTTACTAAATAAATTTATAGTGCTCTACACCAAGGAAATAATGAGAGAAATCTTTTATTACGTACAAAAATGCATAACACAGTGTTATCATAGAAGTGAAGAGAAAACAACCTGAGTGTTCATTTGGGCTGTTGTTATATAAATTAGAACAAAATCATGTGGCAGATGAATACGAAGTTATTAAGAATAGAAGAGATGTTTGCTTTCCACAACTATTAAGGTAGCTAAAATACAGAACATTGACAACACAAAATTGTGGCAAAGATGTGGAGCAGCAAGAACTCTCATTCACTACTGCTGGGAATAAAAAATGAATGGTACAGCCACTTTGAAAAACAGGCTGACAATACCCTACAAAACTAAACATACTCTTACAATATGATCAGTAGTTCCCCTCCTTACTGTTTATCCAAGAAAGTTAAAGACATATATCTACAGAAAAACCTGCACATAGGTGTTTATAGCAACTTTATTCATAATTGCTAAAACTTGGAAACAACCAAGATGTTCTTCATTAAGTGAAGGGATAAACTGTGGTGCATTGAGACAATGGAATATTATTCAGCATTAAAAAGAAATGAAGGAAACTTATATGACTTAGTGAAAAAAACCAGTATGAAAAGGCTACATACCATATGATTCTAACTTATATGACATCCTGAAAAAGTCCAAATAATGAAAACAATTTAAAAAAAAAGTGGTTGCTAGGGGTTAGGGAATAGGGAGGAATGGATAGTTAGAGCACAGGATTTGTAGGTCAACGAACATACTCTGTATGATACTATAATGATGGATACATGCCATTATATATTCATTCATACCCATAAAATGTAGAAGACCAAGAGTAAACTCTAATGTAAACTACGGATTTTGGCTGATTTTGATGTGTCAACGTAGTTATAATTATATTATAATAAATATATCACTCTAGTAGAGTATGTTGATAACGGAGGAGGCTATACATGTGTGTGATAAAGGATATCCCAGAAATTGCTGTACCTTCCTCTCAATTCTGCTGCAGATCTATAGCTGCTCTAAAAAAAATAGTCTTCACAAAAGTCTTCTTTTAGCAGTTTGGTAAAAACAAGTAGATCTTCAATAGGCCTTTCCTTTTCCTATGTATGTGCCTTTCTAAGAAGTAAAGAAAATCTGTAAGAATCACCCCTTCACACACACAAAATATGTAGCTGGTACCTTGAGAGAAAATGGAGACATTGTCACTACAACAGGCCCATCTACCAAGTGGAAGAATTGAATCTGAGATTATTACATTAGGTACGTAATTTTCAAAGAAGGCTAAAGTGGTCCCAGATTGACACTATTCTTGATTTCCATCATGGACAAATAACAATCTCTTTTGGAGAAAAAAATTTTCCCAATTCAGGCCCTTAGGATTCCAAAGATTGTGGTAAAGAAAATATGAGACAGCAAATAAAGATACCCAACACACAAGGAAATAAACCACCAGATTTAAGAGACAGCAGTAATAATAACTAGTTAGGGCTTCCACTTAGTTCTTACATTTTAAGATCAAATACAGAATATCATTTAAATATATATGTCCATATGAGAATTAGCTAATACTATTATTTTTTAAAGGCAAAGTTAATTAGAAAATGAATCAAATATTAATTAATTAAAAACACATAATTTTTGAAATGAAAAAGACCTAATAAAGTAGACACAGTTGAAGATGAAGCAGGAAAACAAATCTGAAGAAATTAACCAAACAGACAAAATGAAGTAGGCAGAAAAAAGAAAAGTGGTGTGTTGTTTACAATGAGAAGATTTAATGCGTATCTGAAATAATTATCCCAATAGAAGATTGTATTAATTACCTTCTACTACATAACACATTATCCCAAAATGTAGCAACCTCAGGCAACAAACACTAGATGGTTGTCTGGCTCTAGGATCTCTTAACCAGTTTTCAGTCAAGCCGTTGTTTGGACAGCAGTATCTGAGGATGTGACTAAGCTAAAATTTCTTCAAATCTCACTCACAAGTCTTTTTGCAGGTCCTTTAATTCCACTGCCATCTCACCATTTGGGTCTCTGTATAGACTGACAGAGAGCAAGCATGCATAAGAGTGAGTGATAGTGAGAGCCTGATACAAAGTGGGAAGTCACTACAAAAGGGTATGAACACCAGGAGCCAAGAGATGAGGATCAAGAGAGAAGATTTAGAAAACGAAGCAAAGGTTATATCTGAAAAGGGCTAGTTGAGAGTTCATACAACATGAACCCACATATACAGACAGTTGCCAATTTACCAAGGCTCAACTTAACATTTTTTTTAATGTTATGATGGGTTTTTTTATCAGTGAAGTAAATGCATTTTTGACTTTTGGTATTTTTGATTTATGATGATTTTATTGTGAAATTACCCCATCATAGGTTGAGGAGCCTCTATAAATGAAACACTATAAATTATAAACAGGAAAAGCAAATGAAAACACATTTATATTATAACATTGAAGATACAAAAGATAATACAAAGTTTTTAATGCAGGTAGAGAAATCACCTACAAATAACTGGGTGATATTGAAAGCACACTTTGCATCAATAACTAAAAGTGCAGTTTCTAAATTCAGATTGCTTGAGTCTTCTTGCCACTCTGGCTGTGTGATTTTTGGAAAACAACTTAATCTCTCTGTGTCTTACCTCTGTAGTAATTTTCAATTGCTATTGTGATAAATCACTGTAAACAGTGGCACAAAGCAACACAGATTTATTATCTTACAGTCCTGGAGGCCAGAAGTCCTAACGTCAGTTGTTGGCAGGGGTGCATTTCTTCTGGAGGCCCTAAAGTATGATCTATGCTTTTTGCTGTTTCAAGCTTCAAGAGGTACCCTGCAATCCTTGTTTATGGGCCTTTCTTCTCATTGTTGCAACCTCTGCTTTGTTCACATCTCCTTTTCTAACTCCTAACCTCCTGCCTCCCTTTAACAAGGACCACTGTGATTGATCATATTGTAAATCCAGGATAATCTCCCCACCTCAAAATCCTTAACTCAATCATTATAAAGCCCATTTTGCTATATAAGGTAATATATTCATAGATTTCAGGCCTTACGACCTAAACATTTTTGAGGGACATTATTCTGTCTACCGTAGTCCTTATAAAATGAGAGAGGTAATAATGTCTGCTACTTAAGGTTTTTATGAGGATTAAATATGTTCAGACTTTTTGAATGTACTTACAATGTAGAATAACAAACACTGCATACTATAAAATTGTTTGATAAAATAAAGAATTGACTAAAAAACTACAGGATGATATATTAGAGAGCTAAATGTCAGTGAGTAGGGAGCTGTATATTTAACGTTATTTAGTCAACAAAATTGTTCTTCAAAGCTAAAGATTCAATAAACTGAAAGCTCACAGCTAAATGTCTTTCAATAGTGAAACTTCTAAAGAGTGTACTTGTGGAATATAGAAAAGAATCTTAGAAGAAAACTCTTGGAAATAAAGAATAGAAAATATATAAATTGAAAAACAGGTAAGAAAGCATTGTTTGTATAAAAAATAATGTTCTTTCAATGTGTAAGGTTGAAAAAACAAAATGCAAGATAATAATAATGCATAATTTAGAAAGGGGTTAACCATAATTACATTGTGTGAAGGCAATTTTATTCAAGATATGTAGTGGAGATAGTATCTAATGGGAGCTATTGTTAAATCACAAATATATAGCTAATCTATAAAAAAGTAACTAATTGTCACAACTGGGTAGCTGGACTCTTCAAAGAATATTGTCATATCAGAAGCTGAGTATTGCTTTTTGCTCATGGTAGGTTAGATCATGGTGAGTGGAATCTGATGTTCTAAGGTCTATGAAAAAACTCCATCTTTCTCATTAAATCTACACTGTTTATGAACCATTTGTCAGCACTAGAATGGCCAATGCCAGAGGCTGGCTGATGTGAGTTGTATGAGTCATTCTTTCTACTTGACTATTAAGTATCTTCTGTGGTCAATACTTTATCGTAGACATTCATCTCCTGACTACACTATGCTTTATGCCCACTCCTACAGATTAATCCACAAGCCTCTTTTCCAGAAATCCCAATCATCCACATAATGGAATAATGTAGAGTGTCCAGACCGTTCAGGTCCCCTGGGATTATATTACTACAGCGGTAAAGAGGGTTAGTATCACCCTCAACCAAAGCTACAAATGTATATCCCACATGAATGCAAACTATCTCTGATCTAGCATCTGTTAGATTAATGCAGGCATATAGAGAATGTCTGTGTTCTAGTAATTTCCTCTAGAAGAGATACCGTTTCTATCCCAGGAGTTGTAGTTAGGACTGTTATGCCGGTTAAATTCATTATAATCTACAGCCACCCACAAAAATCAATCCGAATTTTGTAGGAGCCAGACTGTTAAATTTAAATGGTAGAAGTCATGCCCCTGAATTATTTTACTCTTCAGTTGTTTTTTATTACTATAATTATTGAGTTTTGAGAATTCTTTATATACTTTGGACATAATTTCTTTGTGAGATAACTGTGTCTTGTCTTTTTAACAGTACATATCAAAGAATAAAAGTTTTACATTTTGATGAAAAAAAAGTAGTAGCCCTAATCTTTGCTATATCCTCATGAATAAGGGTAATTTTTAAGTTAATGTCTTAGCTGGGACTTTTAATTGTCATTTACCAATAATATAGCTGTCACCTCACAGACCATGGAATTGATACAAGGATCCTGGTAACTGTCAAGTAATTACATTCTAATTGTACATTTATGCACTGAAGAAAAGTCCTTGGGTATGTCTGTAAATCCAATAGATCCATGGTGAAAAAAAATAGAGACAGAGCTCAATCACATGACTTCCATACCTTTCTCCATTGCACCTGCACCAATCTAACAAGTGGGATAAGAAGTATCATCTTCTAATTAGAATATATACTGATTTAAGTATACAACCATTACTAATAGCCTAGGTCCTGTGTCCAATACACCTCAAGATGTCTGGGTAGATCTCACACTCCAGTGTATGGCTCTTCTAATAAGTTGCCAAAGATCTCTGTGGGGAATGACTTAGGGAATATTTACTGCCTACATGCATTGTGGTGTTATTATGTCCTTCTTTATTGGAACTTAGTCTCTCTCTTGCTCAATGTTCATTTCCCATACATGAAACACTTTTTACAACCAGACTCATTATTTTTCAAAGCAGAGACCTCTGTACTATCTTCAAGTGATGAGGGAGTTAGGAAGTGGAATGAAGAGTGGGGAGTGCTAGACTTTACCTCAGAGAAGCCAGCCATTTCAAGATCTCAAGATTCCTGAAACACATTTCCTGTTTGAAGAAAATACCCTTAAAATCTGTGCCAAAATTTGCAAGTAGAAGATCTACTGAGTTGAGAATTCAACTTTGGAGTTTCGCTCTACTTAGAATTAAATACTGTGACTAATTCTAGATTCTTTTATCTACTGGTTATAGGAGAGTAAAGTTACTTTATAGGCTCTGAATTTACACTTAACATTAAAATGGGGGTTAATTGCCCTAGACTTCATTGGCTTTCTTCAATGAATCTATAGCACTCAGCAATAGACATTCAATTCCAGTCTTTACAATTTACTGCTTTCCTTGTAATTCTCAAATGTTTGAGGCGTTGAACTGACAGTGCGCAATCTTCAATTTATACAACATCTCTGATTACTAGTGATAAAAGTTTTAACAATTGCACCAGAACAGCATACCAGGAATAATCAAAACATTCCCAATCACTAGTATGGGTATTCATTACAAGCCAGGCTGTGAGTGATCCAACATTAAAATTTCATTTTAGGGTCAATTTCCTAAGACCAGTCCTCTACCAATGATTTTAGATTAAGTTTCACAGAAACAGGCTATTGGAAGAAATTTGCATGCAGGAGATCCTCAAAGACAGCACCATTAACAAAGTTAGGAAAATAGGAATTGAAAAGAGAAATTGAACTCCAATGAAGTTGCATTAATATCCCTGGGTATACCATCTATAGCTGGAGCTGGAATGTTTCTTTAAAGTTGGCTCAAACTTGAGCCTTTTATTTATTTTTTTGAATCAACTAGTTTTGAATGCAGGTTAGGAGAGGAATGAAAGCTGGGGTGAGGTACCTCACTTCAGTTCGGGGCAATTCTTCACACAGAGGCACACAACTGTAATAATCAGAAGTTTACACTACTGGCAGCTAGTGAAATGAATGAAGAATTTGAGTAGAACCCAGAGATTCTGATACAATATTTAGTATTTCAAGAATTTTAGTATAGTTAATTCTACCCTGGATTAACATTGAAAATTATAAATAGTTTTTCTACTATCCTTAAAATTATGTAAAATTGGATAGTTATACTGTGCTGTTAACTCTAAAATCTCAGTGGTTTAATACAGATGAAAGTGCATCTACTTCATTCTTTTTCACATCTGATTTCAAAATTTTAATTACTAATTTCTTAAAATATATAACCAACCCAAATGCCCATCGATGATAGACTGGACAGGAAAAATGTGGCACATATACACCATGGAATATTATGCAGCCATTAAAAACGAGGAGTTCACGTCCTTTGTAGGGACATGGATGAACCTGGAAACCATCATTCTCAGCAAACTGACACAAGAACACAAAATCAAACACCACATGTTCTCACTTATAGGTGGGTGTTGAACAAGGAGAACACATGGACACAGGGAGGGGAGCACTATACGCGGGGGTCTGTTGGGGGGGAGGGGGTGGACAGCGGGGGGGTGGGGAGTTGGGGAGGGATGGCATGGGGAGAAATGCCAGATATAGGTGAAGGGGAGGGAGGCAGCAAATCACACTGCCACGTATGCACCTATGCAACAACCTTGCATGTTTTTCACATGTACCCCAAAACCTAAAATGCAATTAAAAAAAAAAATATTTGTGATAAAGAATGTGGTCATTTTTGTATTGTTTGTTCATTTTCTTTTATCAAATCTACTGATGGCCTATACTTTTGAAAAATGTGATAGAGTGGCAGGATCAACTTGTTATAAAAATTTCTAAGTGCTAATTTTCAATTTCTGATGTATCTCATGTAGACCAGTAACAGTTTACAGATACTCATTTCCCTGAGGACACACTTTGAGCAACATTCTCTAGGCCTTTTTACCTTCTCTTATGCTCTTTTTTCTATCCTTTTGTTTATCCTTGCTTCAATTTAAATATTTTCTTTTGAGATGCTTCCCAATTTACTAATTCTTTCTTCAGCTGTGTCTAATCTACTGTCAGGTACACTAAGTTCTTAGTTTCTGTTACTGTGTTTTTAAGTTTTACAATTTTAATTTTCCCTATCTTTTAAGTTTATAGTTTAATGCTGAAATTACAAAATTGTGTACCTTATTTACTGAAACATTTTAAATTATTTTAAAACTTGTGCCATGTAATGGAATAATCTGAATCTCTTATCTGATTAATTCTTTTGGTTTGTAGTCACTTTTATTTTTATCTACTTGCATACCTGGTTGTTCTTGATTATCAGGTGGTATGTATTAAGACTATAAAGGTAAATTGAGTCTCCAGATACTATTCTCTTACTCCAAGATAGAGTTAACTTTTCTATCATATGGTGGCTATTTAAGAATCACTAGCCATCCTAGATTAATGTAATTCTAATCAGGGATTAATATCATTATATTCTGGGCTTCAGACCCTGTGAAGACTCCACTACTTCTCTTTCACCCTCTTCCTAGGGTATAGACTCAGGGGGTTTGCCAGGGCCTCTCTACTTGTAAGCCCAGACTCCAATCTCTCCCATCTGTAGAAAGCACTGCTCACTTGTCCAAACTCTCAGTCTTCCTCACCAGAATTTTCAGGTTAAAAGACATCATAAATATAAGCCTTGCTTCTCTTTCTTTTAAATCTTTACCTCATAATTCTTGAATATCTTGATAACTTTTTAATGTTTTCTGATGAATATATACATTATATTTTATCCATCTAGTCTCCTTGTTTACTGTTAGCTATTATCAATATCCAAACTGAGCTACTGGGGTTTTTTTTCTCAAGGTTATATGCTCTTTAAAAATAACAATTTTTCTTTTAAGAAATAGTTGTCACTCTTTTGGGACACAGATGGAAGCTGAATGCCTGATTATGGGAATCCAGGAGATATTGCACCTTAAACAACTAAGCAATGAATCAAGGAGGCCTACCAGTACACTTTCATCAAGTGAAATGACATACACCTAATCAGGCTTCCTGATTATGATGGCACAAATAGAGAATCATAATCATGTCAAATATAGCATTATTTCCAACAGTTAAAATTGAAGACAACTTACATATCCTTTAATATAAGAATTTATAAAGAAAGTTTTATATCAAATACAATGGAATGTGATGAAGCAGTTAAAATGTATGAAATACAATTTCTTATATCCATCTGAATAAATTTTATATTATACAGTTATAAGAAAAGTGAGTCTATTAAGAATCTATACATTATAATACAATTTATTTGAAGATTAAGATGCACTGAACAATACATGCAATTACATCTGTATATGTCGTATATAATTATATATAATTGTATATGTATGTATTTTATATAATATATATTTACATTAAGTATAATTCTAAGCACATTTCTGGAATTATCAATCATAAAATTTCCTAACCATAAAAAAGGGGAATAGTTTCAGAGTTTGTAGCAGACTTCAACTGTACATATGATTTTTGTCAAAATATGAAACAAACATGAGCAACTATTTTAAATTAAAAGAAAACTATGTTCTTATACAGAGAAACTTAGTAAAGTGTTCTCTATACTTTTCTGTGTATTTGAATTATTTTCTAATACAAGATAGGATTTTCATAATAAAAATCCCTTTTAAGAAAACTTAAAACCTATCTCTTTATATTGACAGTTGGGGAATATATTGTGCTTGCTCTATCCCAAACCGCACGCTGCCCTTCTCTACTATGCTCTTCCCTAGGGGACTAAGTCCTATAGACTGACTCTTCAAATTTCTCTAGCTGTCTTCAGATTGGGTCAACTCAGTGAGAGCCCCTGGCAGATTAAAGTAGATGGAGTGAGAGATCAAGGACCATAGAACAGTTTTTCTTCCTTGCCTCTTCCATTGATCAATACACAGTGTCTGGCAGTATCCTCTATGGCAGATGAGACCTCTTCCAATGTTCTGGTTCTCAGTGGACTTTGATAATCCTCTTCTTGTTCCTTTAGCACTAAGAGTGGTAATGGCGTTTCACTGCTTCTATGGGTGTCTCACCTCATATTGGTTTTCTTATCCCTCTCTACTCCTTTGTAAGTAGTTCCTTTCTTTGTCTGCTCATTGAAATATTTGTGTTTCCTGCTTGTATCTTTGCTAATATATTGATGGAATGAGAAAGTAAAAATAATACAATGGTACAATAAGTGGTAATAATCTATTATTAATAAAATATATAACTTAATTTATGCAATGTGAATAAAATAAAACATATAAAACCATTTTAATTAGCTGATTTGTCTAGTAATCAGATTTGTTCACATCAAACTCCAAAATACATGGCTTATTTAGAACACCCCAAGGCATGAAATAAACTGGTTTAATAATAGTTATCAGTTATATTTAGGAAATTAAATTGTAATATGTGCAAATGTAATTTTTCATATATTTAATGCTTATTTTGAAATGGACAACTGTAATAGCTCCTATGATAATTCAGTGGTCAAGTTCTATTACAGTTAGAGTGATTTGAAATTTTAAAACATAGTAGTCTTCTTAAAATTCATTTTCCAAAGATTATTTCGCCATAAATAATGTATCCCATTAGAAGCCCAAGGGTTTCTTTTAATGGAAGGCAGCCATACTCCTTTAGCAAAACTGATTAGTCTATCCTCCTACTTCAGTGTGTTTATCTATTAAAGCCAAAGTCTAATTAGCAAATTCACTGATGAGTTTCTCTGTATCTGTTGTAAAGAAAAATCTTTCTTTAGCAAACTTCTTATTAAAGTAGTAAGTGAGTCTAGAGCTAAACTTGGCAAAATTCTGTGATCCATACTTGACAAATGAAGCATATTTTCTTTTACTACCTGAAATGTTGACTGCTAATAACAGGATCTCCATTCAAACAAATAATTACAGTTGATGACAAAAGAGTAAACATAACCGTAAGTAATGACTTTGCTAACAGCTGCTGCTTATTTAGGGCATTAATCCAAGTTCATTGTTTAACCCCTTTATATCTACTAACCTATATGAAATATTTAACAATTCATTGACTCAGTCCTAAGATACTACATGATAATATGTGACTGTATCCCTGAGGTGCCACTAATGATGATTTTGCTTGTCCGCTCTGCATTTTGGCCAGGTCTCCTACCATCAGGTTCCATTTTGGCTTGAGGATTCCACTTCCATATACTCTTTTTGAAGGAACTGAGTGCAGGTAGTTTTTTTGTGTTTTTTTTTTTTTTTTTTTGAGACGGAGTTTCGCTCTTGTTACCCAGGCTGGAGTGCAATGGCGCGATCTCGGGTCACCGCAACCTCTGCCTTCTGGGTTCAGGCAATTCTCCTGCCTCAGCCTCCTGAGTAGCTGGGATTACAGGCATGCACCACCATGCCCAGCTAATTTTTTGTATTTTTAGTAGAGACGGGGTTTCACCATGTTGACCAGGATGGTCTCGATCTCTTGACCTCGTGATCCACCCGCCTTGGCCTCCCAAAGTGCTGGGATTACAGGCGTGAGCCACCGCGCCCGGCCCGCAGGTAGTTTTTATAACCATAGATCACCTGGAGTCACAGTGAAGAGAATGGCACCTGGATAAAGGACCACCATGTATCTGCTTGCCCATTGTCTGTGAGCAGTGCCTTTGCACAGTATTGGATGGTGATTGCTAGACCAAGTCAGAGTCTCCCATTTGGTCTTTGAATTCAAAATATAAAACATTTCTTAGAGATGAGAGATCACAATCTTTTAAAAGAACTGAAATAAGTTTAGTAGGGCAGCAGAAACAGCTAGAGATAAGGCCGAAGATGAAATCATTACTCAGCTATAAAAAAGGCTTGTAAAGCAGGATTCCAATTTTTATCGTACAGATTATTGGAAACACTGGAGGATATAAAACCAGAAAATACAATGATCATATTTACATTCTTCCTCATCCCAGTTTATTCTTATATTAAACCCTGATTGATTTAAGTAATTTAAATATGCCTCTCGCATAGTCTGAAAGATGAAAGGTAAGTCATCTCATGTTAATGATAACAAACTGAGACGATAGCTGTGCCTGTGCTCTTGCTGTACTCTTTGTGTACTTGCCCCCTCATCTTACTACTGTTTTCCTAGAGTAGATGTTTTGGCCTCGATATCTGCCTCTATTAGGAGCCTTACTTTATTTACTATCCTTGCTCAACTTATTTCAGTCCAGATTGTTTCTTGTAGAACATATCTTACCACTGCTACAGTGCATTCACAAATCTTTTAATTCGCAAATAAAATCCATAGTAAGAAATTCGTGTCTTGGCTCTACCCTGTGCTAACTGGAAGAGTTGGCACGATTTCAACTAAGTCCCATTATCTGAATTTATTTTTCTGTAAAGGGATACTTTGTTTATTATACTTTATACACTTATTGTGAAGGGAAATTAGCAAGTCTAAATGAGGCTATTCCTAATATCAAATGACATGGTACGATAAAGTGAAGGTGATTCACATATATTGTTGAGACCTGTCAGTGATAAGTAGAGTAGCTGCATGTTTACAAATCTGGGCTTTCGAGTCATACAGGTTTCAGTTAAACCTTTGCTAATTAGCATCTGTATAACTGCAGGAAAGTTAATTAACTGCTCTAAACTTCAGCATCTTTATTTATAAAATCAAAATAACAATGTCTACTTCACAATGTTATGATAAAGATTTAATGAGGTAACACATGAAAATTTATTTTAAAGGTCATTGGAACACAGTAAATGGTCATTTAAAGGTTGCAATTACTCCATTAAGAACTAAAATGTTTGGTCTTTTAAAATTTGTATTTAATCGTAGGAACCTATTATACTTTATTTAAGAATAATAGCACAGGGAAACTTATTTAGTGGATTCATTATCCTGTCTAGCAAATTAATCTTTGTGAAGTAAAGCTAAAACATAAAGAAGGAGCCATAGGCAGTTAGCAGCTATTGAGGAAAGTGGAAACAATTTTCTCTGTCTTCCAAAATCAGCTTTAACTTTAGTGTTGAACACACAGTATTCTACTTAATAGATGTTGAATGGACAATTTAAGGAATAAATGAATAAATTATACTGTTTGAAAAGGGTCATAGCTTATTCAGGTCACTTTGTGCACTGGGAGATGAGGTTAGAGTTTTTAGGGGAATAGTGCAAGATTGTTGCTCTAAAGGCAGTTCTAAAGAGCAGATACATAAGACAATGGAACAATAAAGAAGATGGTAATGTTGATAATGTCTAACATTTATTGAGTACTTAATAGTACCAGACATAGTTTCAAATGATTTACATATATTATCTATTTACCCACCTCAAATTCTCTATATACAGATATTATTATTTTCCCTATTTTCATAGGGACAAATAGAGCTAAAGCAAAGAGAGGGTAAGAAACTTCCATAAATGTACATGTTATTAAATAATATCCTATATGTTTAAAATGGCAAGTTTCAAATCCCCCAGGCTCCAACCAGGTGGTTCAGGAATCCAGTGATCCTCAGGGTTCTCTAGAGGGACAGAACTAATAAGATATATATACAAAGGGGAGTTTATTAAGTATTAACTCACATGATTACAGGTCCCACAATAGGCTGTCTGCAAGCTGAGGAGCAAGAAGAGCCAGTCAGAGTTCCAAAACTGAGAAACCTGGAGTCTGATGTTCGAAGGCAGGAAGCATCCAGCACAGGAGAAAGATGTAGGCTGGGAGTCTAGGCCAGTCTAGTATTTTCATGTTTCTCTGCCTGCTTTATATTCTATCTGTGCTGGCAGCTGATTAGATGATATCCACCCATATTAAGGGTGAGTCTTTCCCAGCCGACTGACTGAAATGTTAATTTCCTTTGGCAGCACTCTCACAGACACACCCAGGATCAATACTTGGCATCCTCCGATCCAATCAAGGTGACACTCAGTATTAACTATCACAAGTTCTACCCTTGTCAACTTGAACCTATATGTGTCTCCTGAGATCATACATAATCTTCCAATAAAGACGATAATATGGTCATAATTATGTCTAACATAATACAACTATCCTTCATACAACTAAAACACTCCAGTCCCCAACCCAAATACTATCACATAAAGTTAACAACACTTAAATGTTGATGTGAAGTCAGTAATTCTTATGTCACATGATAAAGAAAAAAGGAAATAAAATGAAGATATTTTCTTAGTACAAGTGTGTATATACTTACACAAACATGTTTTTAACAAAAGAAGAAGGAAATACTCATGACAATTGAGAAATAGTGCCTATTTCTATAGCTGGTCACGTGGTCATAGCTGGTATTCATGACTATCTTCTTCTACTACCCATTCTGTATTCCCTTTGCCTTCAACAAGCACCTCAGCAGGTGGTGGTTTCTTTCCTGGTAGAGTGACCCAAACCTTCATTCCTGAAGCGTCTGGACCATTTGTAGCCCTTCCAGGATTTGACCATTGTAGTTTCCCATTGACCTTAATCACAGGGCATGGTAATACTAAGAGAGGCCCTGATGGATCTCCTGTATTCCATGCATACTCTTCCTTATCTCCATTGTGGAGTAGTAGACTGATTTCATCCTGATTGTCCAGGTCAATCACCCCAGCCAACACTGTTACTCCCTCTTAGCCTGTTGATTTAAAGGTAGGAGGATCCCTGAGTGTCCTGGTGGCAATCTTAACTTGCAGTTTAATGGAATAGTTGTTGTGTACCCTAGTGGCAGCATTGCTTTCTCTGGAACTAAGACCTCTAGGCCAGCATAATGTAATGTCACAGGAACAGGAAGCCAAAATTTAGCTAGTGGATCACTAGGGGTGATAGTGAGTGGTGCCGCTTTTACTTCCACTCCTTGATTCCTGGACCTGTGAATCCTGGCTATGGGAGAAACAGTGCCATATATTGGATGTTGATTCAGAGCATATACAGCCTTCTGGAGAAATCTGCACCAGTCCTAAAGAGTATAATCACCTATTTCGTATTGTAATTGTGACTTAAAGAGGCTGACCTGGCTATGGCCATGGTTAAGTTTCCAATTTGGCAGCAGCAGAGACCAACACTGAGCCAAACCATTGGCTATAGCCCACAAATCAGTATATAATAGCACAACCGGCTATTTCTCTTTTCATGCAAAGTGCACGACCAGATGCACTGCTCAAAGTTTTTTCCACTGTGAGGATTTCCCTTCACCGCTGTCCTTCAGAGGTATCCTAGAAAGGGGCTGTATTGCTGCAGCTGTCCATTTTTGGGTGGCACCTGCATATCATGCAGAGCCATATATGAAGCAGGCCCTAGTCTTCTCTTCCTCTGTCAACTGAACATAGGAAATTCCCCATAAGGCCATTGGTGAAGGCTAGGGGAGAGAAGGCAGAGTGGCAGGAGTGGAGACCACGGGCACTTGAACCACTTCCTTATGAAACTGCTCAAGCCCGATCACGTATATACCACTTCCATTTGATGATGGAATGCTGCTATACATAACCCACTTTATGGTTAGATGGATCAGAAAGCACCCAGTTCATGACAGGCAGTTCAGGTCACATGGTGACTTAATGACCCATAGTCAAATGTTCAGTTTTCACCAAAACCCAGTAGCAGGCCAACAGCTGTATCTCAAAATTAAAATAGTTATCTGCAGAAGATGGCAGGGCCTAGCTTCAAAATCCTAGAGACCTCTGCTGTGATTTACTATAAGGGCCTGCCAAAGGCTCCAAACAGCATCCTTATCCAGCACTGACACCTCAAGCACCATTGGATCTGATGGGTCATATGGCCCAAGTGGCAGAACAGTTTGCACAGCAGCCTGGACCTGTTGCAGAGCCTTCTCCTATTCTGGACCCCACTCAAAGCTGGCAGCCTTTAGGGTCACTCGATAAATGGGCCATAGTAACACACCCAAAGCTTCCAAAATCCAAATAGGCCCCCAAGGCATTGTGCCTCTTTTTTTGGTTGTAGGATGGGCCAAATGCTGCAACTTATCCTTCACCTTAGAAGGAATATCTCAACAGGCCCCACGCCATTGGATCCCTACAAATTTTACAGAGGTTGAAGTTCCCTGAATTTTACTTGGATTTATTTCCCATCCTCTGGTACACAAATGTCTCACCAATAAGTCCATTGTTTCTGCCACTTCTTGCCCACTGGATCCAATCAGCATAATGTCATCAATGTAGTGACCCAGTGAGATATCTTGCGATGCTGGTAATTACTAAAGAGAAACTAGAAACTATGGAAAGAAGGTTTAAAATCTTTAACACTTAAAACCAAATCTCATTTTCTAGGACAACCTTAGCTTGTTCACTTTAAAATGGCGTTTGAAAATTTGGTCTATTATCTCAAATACTTATACATGTTTCTCAATTTTTATGTTTTAAAATTTATTTTAATTGACAAATAATAATTGGTATATTTATGAGGTGCCATGTGATGCTTTGATCTATACATGTAGCAGTAGATAGAGTCAATAAGCTACTTAACCTAACATCACCTCACCAACTTATTTTCTTGTGATGAGACTGTTAAAAATTTCTTCTTTTGGCGATTTTGAAATCTATAATACATCATTATTAACTGTGGTCATCTGCAATGCAGTAGATCACTATAACTTATTCCTCTGATCAACATCTTCCCTTTCCCTATTCCACCCTCTCCCAGCCAGCCTTTGGTAACCATCTTTCTGGTCTCTGTTTCTATGAGATCGACTTTTTTATATTTCACATATAAGTGAGATCATGCAGTATCCTGTTGTTTGAGGCAGCATAGATGGAACTGGAGGATGTTGTGCCAAGTTGAGTAAGCTAGGCTCAACTTTCATTTTGACGATCAACTTTTCTCCTGTGGTGTTGTCATCTTGAGTTCTCTATTTAATCAGGATGCTGTTCAGAATTTTGTGCAGAGACACTTTCCATTATGCCACACTTTTTTCTTGTTGCTGAATTTGTCCTCTTTTCCCATATTGTATGTGGAGCTTCCAAATCTCTCAATTTGGCTTTTTTTTTTTTTCCTTACAGGGTATTTTTATGTTCACTTCCACAGGAATCTATTTCTTCTGAAAGATTAAACTTTTTTTCATAGTCACAATTTCCAAGAGAACTTGATGATTTTGGTCACTAGCTTATGTCTAATCATAGGACAGTGTCTTAGTTCGCAGAATAGGGACTTCCATTCAAACTCTAGGAGGAAAAGAAATCTGTTTTCTGGAAGTCTCTGCAACTGAACTCTAAATGCCCCAGTGTGTGCAGGAGTTATTAACCTGGCATTTTCCCTCAATTTAGAGTTTAAATTGCCCACTGCTAACTATATCATGACCTCATCGTCTCCCTCAATATTTCTATCTAGTCTTTTTCTTCAAGCAATAATTTCTCATTTGCTGCTCTCCCTGGCCACAATGGGAGTGGCTATTTATGGATATATGGAGAGTTTCATTCTTCAAAGTTCCCATATCTATTTGTCTTCTTTCTTATCTCAGCAGATTGAGGTGTCTCTTACTTGTTGGTTTTCTCTGCCACCTATAGACATTCCTGAAACTCCATAGCTATCCTTGGGAGTCAACCTGGCATTGGAGCATAGATAAGTGGCAAAGTGGTCATAAAGCTAAGTAGTCTGTCATAACTCTCTGCAAATAAGAAGCAATACTTTTATTATAGTATATCAGGCTGATTTTTTTTCATGCTGAAAAAAAGCAATTTTTTATTCATGCTGAAAAACTAAAATGAAAGTTACACCCTAGAAAAAGAACCTTATCATAACTGCTTTAACCTTTATTCAGTACCTCATTCTTTCTTAAACTGATTGGATCCCATTACCTAATATACCAAGCACTACCTTTACCTCAACAAATCCTTCTGCTCTCTGTTTCCATTTCTGAGCAACCTTTTATCATACTATAAAGATACACACACACAAACACATGCATGCATGTGCACACACATACACTTTATCCCATCTGTCTAAAACATATGCACTTATCAACTCAGTCCACATGGCGCTTTCATATTGAAGCATGGCTTACAGTCCGAAATCTCCAGAAAAGTCACCATCTCTTTTTTCATGGAATTTCCCAATATACCACCTGCAGTGTAACAAACCAATCCTTCCACATGCTTAGCACAGTATTATTAAATATATATTAAGGGTTTAGCAGATTTAAGCAAATGGCCTAACCTTATCGAAGCAGGGATTTTTGTTTGTTTTTCAGACACCAACTGGCAGGAAAATTTTGGATAGATCATGTGGCTATTTGCCATGACTGGTGGCCAACTTTTGAATGAATTTCTAATATCTATGGAATTTCCTGTAATATGAGCATTAGCTCCTCAAGTTAGAAGCCAAAAACTCACTTTCCCAGTTCTTCCTACTCATGTGATCTAGACTTCACTAATCAGTCACACCACCTCAGACTGCTTAAGAAGAAAGCAAAGGGAGAATGCAGAAACATCAGAGCTTTTATCTTTTCACAAAGTGTCTGACTTTCCGAGGAACTAGAAGAGGAAGTTCTCATACCCAGCGTCCCTCCTCAGTGGTGCAAGCTGCAGTGTCTGTGCCAAGCGATAGAGGAATTAGGTTCTTATCGGGGCAGCCATAGGTACAAATTGGGCTTTGTTGGATTTTTCCCACATAAGCCTAACTATTCCATCTGAAGATTCTTTTTTTTAAAAAAATTTTTTATTTTTTTATTATACTTCAAGTTCTGGCGTCCATGTGCAGATCGTGCAGGATTGTTACATAGGTATACACATGCAATGGTGGTTTGCTGCTTCCATCCCCCCATCACCTACATTAGGTGTTTCTCCCAATGTTATCCCTCCCCAATTTCCCCATCCCCCACTACAATCCCTCCCCTAGCTCCTACCCCACAACAGACCTCAGTGTGAGATGTTCCCCACCCTCTGTCCATTTGTTCTCATTGTTCAACACCCACCTATGAGTGAGAACATGCAAGGTTTGGTTTTCTGTTCTTGTGTCAGTTTGCTGAGAATGATGGTTTCCAGGTTCATCCATGTCCCTGCAAAGGGCACAAATTCATCCCTTTTTATGGCTGCATAGTATTCCATGGTGTATATGTGCCACATTTTCTTTGTCCAGTCTATCATTGATATCCTTCACCCACTTTTTGATGGGGTTGTTTGGTTTTTTTCCCTTGTGTATTTGTTTTAGTTCTTTGTACATTCTGGGTATTGGCCCTTTGTCAGATGGGCAGCTTGCAGAAAATTTTTCCCATTCTGTTGGTTGCCAGTTCCTGCTAACAATTGTTCATTTTGCTATGCAGAAGCTCTGGAGTTTACTTAGATCCCATTTGTCTATTTTCGCTTTTGCTGCTGTTGCTTTTGGTGTTTTAGTCATGAAGTCCTTGCCTATGCCTATGTCCTGAATGGTATTACCTAGGTTTTCTTCTGAGGTTTTTATGGTGTTAGGTCTTATGTTTAAATCTTTAATAGATCTGGAGTTCATTTTTGTATAAGGTGTAAGGAAGGGGCCCAGTTTCAGCTTTCTGCATATGGCTAGCCAGTTTTCCCAACACCATTTATTAAACAGAGTATCTTTTCCCCATTGCTTGTTTCTGTCAGATTTGTCAAAGATCAGATGGTTGTAGATGTTTGGGGTTACTTCCAAGGCTTCTGTTCTGTTCCACTGGTCTATATCTCTGTTCTGGTAACAGTACCATGCTATTTTGATTACTGTAGACTTATAGTATAGTTTGATGTCAGATAGCATGATGCCTCCAGCTTTGTTCTTGTTGCTTAGGATTGTCTTGGCTATGCGGGCTCTTTTTTGGTTCCATATGAAGTTTAAGGTGGTTCTTTCCAGTTCTGTGAAGAGGGTCATCGGTAGCTTGATGGGGATAGCGTTGAATCTGTAAATTACTTTAGGCAGTGTGGCCATTATCATTATATTGATTCTTCCTAACCAGGAGCATGGAATGTTTTTCCATCTGTTTACATCCTGTCTTATTTCCTTGAGAAGTGGTTTGTAGTTATCCTTGAAGAGGTCCTTCATATCCTTTTTAGTTGTATTCCTAGGTATTTTATTCTCTTTGTGGCAAATGTGAATGGGAGTTTGCTCATGATTTGGCTCTCTGTTTGTTATTGGTGTAAAGGAATGCTTGTGATTTCTGCACATTGATTTTGTATCCTGACACTTTGGATATGGATTATGTTATTTGTACCCCAAAACTCTGACTGACATCTAGCCTCAGAGCCATATAACTCAAAATAACAAATTCACAATAATTAGTCCATCCTGATATACTAGATGGCACTAATTTCTTCTTTTCCTTATCCGAGGTTTTAAACTGTTATTTTCTAAACATCATATAATTACTTTTGACCTCTCTTCAGCTAAATTGATTTTAAAAGTTACTCAATTCAGCTAGGTGTGGTGGTTAGCATCTATAATCTCAGCACTTTGGGAGGCTGAGACAGTTGGATCACGAGGTCAAGAGATCGAGACCATCCTGGTCAACATGGTGAAACCCCGTCTCTACTAAAAATACAAAAATTAGCTGGGCATGGTGGCACACACCTTTAGTCCCAGCTACTCAGGAGGCTAAGGCAGGAGAATTGCTTGAACCCCGGAGGCAGAGGTTGCAGTGGGCCAAGATTGTGCCATTGCACTCCAACCTGGGTAACAAGAGCGAAACTCCGTCTCCAAAAAAAAAAGGTTACTCAACTCTACCTCAAAATAAGTGTGTGTGTGTGTGTGTGTGTGTGTGTGTTGTGGGAGGAAATGGTGATGTAAAAGATACAGAATCTTATAACTTTTTATCTTGCAGCTGGAACTGAAAACACAGAGATATTAAGAACAACTGGAAGTTTTAGACAGTAGTTTCAAATTAATCACAACTAAATATGTCTGTAAAAAAATTCATGTTTTTTCTAAAGAAAAGCTGATATAAATATAGTGCTTCTCATTTTTATTTATCTAAAATGCATAAGTATTTTAGGCTACTCTGTTCCTAGAAATTAATTTTCAAAGGAATCTATATTTGGTTCTGGGTGTATAGATAATGAGAACTGGAATTTTTTTTCATAAACATTTATTTCAGGTTTATTTTCAGACATCAATATGTGAAAAAGAGTAATAATAATAAATTTGAGACCTGGCTCAACAATAATTTTCCTCTGCAAAGGTGACAACTTTAATCTCCCTAAATTTTCGGGCTCTTTCACTGGATGTTGCAGGTAACATTTGTATACAAGCAGATTAGGATACTGAGTTTAATGTTCACTTGTTTTCTATGCAGGCCCTTGGGATCAACACCTGTGGAAAGCAAAGGAGGGGAAAAGGATTAGGTAGAGGGAAATGTCCTGCTGTAATACAGATCTAGCAATGGTCTTTGCCGTTCCCACATGGAGCTCTGGAGCTAAAATGTCTTGTTGCAATATCTCAAATTGGACCAAAATTGTTGTTGACCAGTCAGTTCACGTTTTTTATTTTACCACACAGGAAGAATTTGAGAGCAAGTCTCACTCTGTCACCCAGGCTGAAGTGCAGTGGCATGATCTTGACTAGCTGCCACCTGTGCCTACTGGGTTCAAGCAATTCTCTTGTCTCAGTCTCCTAAATATTTGGGACTACAGGTGCCCACCACTATGCCCAGCTAATTTTTGTATTTTTAGTAGAGATGGGGTTTCACCATGTTGGCCAGACTGGTCTCAAACTCCTGACCTCAGGTGATCCACCCGCTTCATCCTCCCAAAGTTCTGGGATTACAGGCATGAACCACTATGCCTGGCCAAACTTACTCATCTTATCACCAAAAGTTTACACTCTTTGACCAGCATCTCTTCATATCCCCCAGCCCTCAGCCCCTAAGCAGGTACATTCTACTCTCTGCTTATGTAAGTTTGACATTTTTAGTTTCCAATTATAAGTGAGGTTATACAGTATTCATCTTTCTATGTCTGGCTCATTTCACTTAGCATAATGTCTTCCAGGTTCATCCACATTGTTGCCATGATTTTCTTTTTCTTCTTTTTTTAACGGCTGAATGGATTGCATTGTGTGTTTTTGTGTGCATGTGTGTGTGAACAATTTTCTTTATCCACTTATTTATCAATGAAAATGTGGGTTATTTCCATATCATAGATATTATGAATAAAGCTGCAATGAACATAGAAGCTACGATAGCTCTTTGAGATGCTAATTTTATTTTTTGAATGTATATCCCAAAAGGGATTGCAAGATAATACTATAGTTCTATTTTTAATATTTTAAGAAACCTCTATACCATTTTCCATAATGGCTATACAAGCACACAGTTGCACCAATAGTGCACAAGAGTTTCCTTGTCTCTCCATCTTCACCAACACTTGTTATCTCTTAATTTTTTGAAAACAACCATCCTAACATATATTAAATGATAACCCAGTATGATTTTAATCTGCATTTCCCTAATGATTAGTGATGTTGAGACACTTTTCACATACCTCATGGCCTCTAATATATGCCCTTTGAAAAAAATATCTATTCAGGTCTTTAATCGTTTTTAACTTGTTTTTTTTCCTATTGAATAATGTAAGTTTTTTATGTATTTTGGATATTAACAACTTATTAGACATGTGGTTGGCAAACATTTTCTCCCATTCTGTGTGTTGTCTTTTTGTTTTGTTGATTGTTTCCTTCGCTGTGCAGAAGCATTTTAGTTTAATGTAGTTCTTTTTAATTATTTTTGCTTTTATTGCCTGTGCTTTTGGTGTCATGTCCAAAATATTATTGTGAATATCCTTGGCAAAAATTTTTACCTATGTTTTCTTCTAGTAGTTTTACAGTGACAGAGCTCAGAGTTACATCTTGAATCCACCTTGAATTAATTTTTGTATATGGTATAACTTAGGGCCCAATTTCATTTTTTTTTTTTTTTTTTGCATGTGGATATCCAGGATTTCTAAGATCATGTATTAAATTGACAGATAATCCTTATCCTATTGTGTATTCTTGCCACACTTGTTAAAGATTAGTTAACCATATATATGTGATTTATTTCTGGGCTTTCTATTTGTTCCATTGCTCTAATTGTGTATTTTTGCCCCAGCCCCATATATATTGATTACTCTAGCTTTATAATATAATTAAAAATGAGGGAGAGGGATACCACCAGCTATATTCATTTCTTGCATGATTACAAAAACTTGGTTTTGTAATTCAGGTTTTTTTGTGTGGTTTATTACAAAGTTCAGGATTATTTTTCTCGTTCTGTGAAAAGTGCAATTGGAATTTTGGCAAAGATTAAATTGAATATATAATTTAATGCTTTGAACAATATGAATATTTTCACAATATTAAGTCTTCCATTTCATGAACATGGGATAGCTTTCTATTTGTTTTTTTCTATTTCTCTTATCAGCATCTTATAGTTTACAGTGTATACATCTTTCATTTTCTTGGTTAAATTTGTTTCTAAGAATTTTACTTTTTTGGATGCTGTTGTATGTGGGATTGGCTTCTCGACTTATTTTTAAATAGTGTATTTTTAGTGTATAGAAATACAACTGATTTTTGCATATTCATTTAATATTTTTTTACCCCACTCTTTATTTATTTATTTATTTTTCTTGTGGGTACATAGAGGGTCTTTATGTTTATGGGGTACATGAGATGTTTTGATACACGTATGCAACGTGAAATAAGCACATCATAGAGAACGGGGTACCCATTCCCTCAAGCATTTATTCTTTGAATTACAAACAATCCAATTACATGCTTTAGGTTATTTTAAAATGTACAATTAAGGTGATTATAGTTACCCTGTTGCACTGTCAAATAGTAGGTCTTATTCATTTTCTCTAAGTTTTGTACCCATTAACCATTACTACCTCCTCCCTTAGACCCCCAGTATCCTTACAAGCCTCTGGTAACTATTCTTCTACCCTCTATGTCCATGTTTAATTGTTTCCATTTTTAGAACCTACAAATAAATGAGAGCATGTAATGCTTGCCTTGTTTTTCTGTGCCTGGTTTATTTCACTTAACATAATGATCTCCAGTTCCACTTACGTTGTTGCAGATCACTGGACCTCATTTTTTATATAGCTGAATAGTACTCCATTGTGTATAGGTACCACATTTTCTTTAGCTATTTGTCTGGTGATAGACACTTAGGTTGCTTCCAAATCTTGGCTGTTATAAACAGTGTTGCAACAAACATAGGAATACAGATATCTCTTTGATATATTGATTTTCTTTTTTGGGATATACCTAGAAGTGGGATTGCTGGAGCACCTGATAGCTCAAATTTTAGATTTTTGAGGAAGCTTCAACATGTTCTGTATAGTGGTTGTACTACTTTACATTTCCACCAACATCGTACAAGGGTCCCCTTTTCTCCACATTTTCACCAACATTTCTTATTGCCTGTCTGTTGGATGTAAGTCATTTTAACTGGAGTAAAGTATCTCATTGTTGTTTTGATTTACATTTATCTGATGATCAATTATGTTGAGCACCTTTCCATATGCCTGCTTGCCATCTGTATATGTCCTCTTTGAAATGCAGATAAGTCTCAACCAGGTCAGAGGAGTACTGCCAGACTACCACAATATTCCCTTAAGGTCGAAGGACTCTTAAGTCAGCTTGTAGTGAAAGCTGCCTTCAGGGCAATAGGCACTCCTCTGGTTCAGGGAAGGTCCAGAAATGCCATCTAAGAACCAAGTCCTGGAATTGGGGACACCAAGAGTCTGCTACTTGCTCTACTCCCCTGTGGCTGTGCTGGTATCTAAGGTGCAAGACAAACTTCCATTCCTTGTTCCCTCTGCTTTTTTCAAACAGCTTTGCCTTGTAGACAACACAGCTGACAACGTGTTGAGTCTCACCTGAAGCCAGCAAGTCTCAGAGGCTCAACAAAGGCCGTCAAGGTAATACCTGGGATTCTGCTGGTTATTCATGGCTCAAGAACTTGTCAATTAGCAGGTGATGAATGCTGCCTGCCTGGGTCATTTCCTTCAAGGCTGTGGGTTTCCTTCTGGCCTAGGATATTTCTTAAATGTCATTTGAGAGGTAAGACCCAGAATAGTGGCCTCAGGACTCTGACTGATGCCCTATTGCCGGGAACTCTCGGTCAGCAAGAGGATTCCAACCTGAGTTGGGGGTGCCCAGGAAAGAAAGAAGACAGACAGATGGGGTCAGGAGGGTTGAGGAGTCAGTGCTCCAACAGCAACTTTACTTTCAGAAGCTCTGTATATATACATTTTTCAGACTTCTTTTCCTCAATTGTTACAGCTAGATAAGTAATCAATGGATAAATCATGTGCTCAGAACTATGCAAGGTGAAAGATTAACAAATGCCATACATGCTCATAAAAGGTTAATGATTGTTTATGTTTATGCTAAAGCATTGTTCCTTGGGAATGCATTCTTTCGCTAGTTTATCTTTAAGCTGGTTCTCCTTTTTTCCTGGATATCTGATCTCGAGTTCCTCCTTCCCGGAGACACTGTATCTGGATTCTAACCTCCCTGTATTGTGAAACTCGCTCTGCAAGATTTCACACAGGAAGGCTCCCAACACCCTATCCTGCTGTGGCTGAACTAGTATCCAAGATGCAAGACAAAGTCCTTTCCATTCTTCCCTCTCCTCTTTTAAAGGGAAAGCAAGAGGCCTTTTTTGAAACTAGTAGATATCCTGAGCTCAAGTGATCTGCAAAGGAAAAAAAAAAAAAAGAAACTGGTAGATGTGCAGGCTGTGGTTAGTGGAGGGGTGATGCCAGCACTCCCTTGGCTGTGCAAACCAGCATCTTCGTATGTCACATGCCCTGATAGTCTACTGTCTCTGGGCCTAGTTCAGCACAAGGACTTGGCCTTAGAATTGCAGTCCTTATGGCCTAGACTGCCTTCAAATTTATGTGGGGACACAGAGCACTGCAGCCTTAGGTGGTGAGGTTTGTGCGAACTCAGGCTCTGACCAATGGGATCCATGATTCCCTTCTGGTTAGGGCTGTTCCTGGGCAGGTCAGGTTTTAGCTGAGTTTGGTTCATTTGTTCTTTCTGCTGTAATAGGACAGTACTACGTTCAATGCCTCGCAATTGCTTTTTTTCCCCTCCCCCAGCATGCAAAGTACTCTACACACCATACAGTTGCTGCTAAGGTGTCAGGGATGGTTTCATGTCAGTAATTCAGAATTTTTTTTTCTCTCCTCTTCTATTATATTTTTATTTGTGTTGTCTGTATTTATCCTGGATAATCTAGCTAAAAGTTTGTCAATTTCATTTATGTTTTTAAAAATAAACTCTTAGTTTCATTGATATTTCTACTCTTTCTAGTCTATATTTATTTCTGCTCTAGTCATTATTTTATTTTTTCTGCTAACTTTAGGCATAGCTTGTTTTTCTTTTTATAGTACCCTTAGGTGTAAAGTTAGGTTGTTTATTTGACATCTTTCTTTTTTTTTTAATGTAGACATTTATCTCTATAAATTTTAACCTTACAACTGCTCTTGTTGCATCCCATAAACTTTGATATACTGTGTTTCTACTTTTGTTTGTCTCAAGATACAGTTTGGTTTCTTTTATGATTCCAGAAATGTATTTTTAAAAATATCTCATGAATTAGATAACCAAACTGATAATTTATTATTTTAGCTTAATGAGATTTTTAACTATAATTATTTTTAAGATTGCTTTTGATATTCATTAATATGAAAAAAGAAAAATACAAATTAGTTCTCAAAGAGTATATACATTATAATGAATGTATACCTATATACTATATACACATACATAAACATGCACATATTAAAAGAATAATAATAAAGACCTTGAAATTAAGAATATAATTAATGCTAAGCCACTGTGTTTTAAAAATCAACACAAACTCCATAGTCACATCTCTGCTATTCGGCGTATGTGTGCTTAACATTAATCAGATTGTTTTACAATGAATTTGTTACCGAAAAGGGGTCCTGATCCAAACCCCCAAAAGAGGGTACTTAAATCTCAGGCAGAAAACATTAAGAGTGAGTCTTCTGAGTAAAGTGATAGTAAGTTTATTAAAAAAGTAAAGGAATAAAAGAGTGGCTACTCCATAGACCAAAAAAAAAAAAAAAAAGAAGAAGATGCATGAGCAGTTATGAAAAGTTTGACAAATTGTAAAGGCACAAACTGCATATGTTATTAGTACCATTATTTTAATCTGTGACTTATAAAATATGAAACAGTAAGGTTCACGAATGTATAAATTTATATATTATAAAACCTTGTTTACTTAAAAGATGACTGTATAGTGGATCATTCTCTTAATATGCTACAGAATAAAATGTCTTTATTTTACAAGAGACCTTTTGTTGCTCAATTTGTTTTGTTTTGTTTTTTTTATCAGTTAATAAAAGTTAAGGAGATAATTTGTGGTATTTTTTCTTTAGAAAAGAGACATCATAGTTGTCATTTATTTGTGATAGCTCATGGAATGTTAGTGAATGAAAATGACCCAAATTATTGTCTACCAAGTTTTAGAAAAGGACAAAAAAAAATGAAGAACGTGAGAGATTCTCATTCCACCCATTAATGACTGAAGGATAGCACTAGCTTATGTACAAACGCCTTTCAGGTTGGTTTTTTTTAGAAATATAAGATGAAGATTTTTTTAAAAACTGCACAAATTTCTATTACTTATGCTTTTGTATATCCTCTGGATTCCTCCAATTTTTTTTTTTTCTTTTTTGAGATGGAGTTTTGCTTTTGTTGCCCAGGCTGGAGTGCAGTGGCATGATCTCAGCTCACTGCAACCTCCACCTCCTGGGTTCTAGCAATTCTCCTGCCTCAGCCTCCTGAGGAGCTGAGATTACACGTGCTCGCTACCATGCCTGGCTAATTTTCTTTTTTTTTTTTTTTGGTATTTCTAGTAGAGATGGGGTTTCACGATGTTGGGCAGGATGGTCTCAAACTCCTAACCTCAGGTGATCCACCCATCTCAACCTCTCAATGTACTGTGATTACAGGTGTGAGGCACTGCACCCAGCTTGGACTCCTCCAATTTTAATGATCATTGTAATCTATGATTAAAGGAGATGGATGGGTAATCACTCTTGAAAGACAGCTGATCCATAATTAATAGGGATTTGATTCCACTAAGAAGAAGCAGCTTGAACTAGGGGATTGGGGAGATGGGGGAAGTTTTAAGAACGGGCTTGACAGTGGTAATGGGAGGTGTTGTTGGACTTCTCTACTGTGTTAGAGAAAAACTTAAGCTACGTATCCTGGTATAATCAAATGGGATCTTTATTGCTTATATTTAGAAACTTTTGTCAGTGCAGATTGTAGGTTGTTTTGGGGAAGACTAAGAAAAAAAATATAGTATTATCAGGATTGCCTATGTTTCTGCCTCTCTCTGTGTTGGCCTTATTCTTTCCTAATACAAATGGGCTGTCTTAATGTAATGAGTAACACAACACATAGCCCCAGCTCATATTCTTCCAATTTTATCAATCAAAGATAAAAAGGGAAGCAGGTAGATTGGCCCTACATGAGCCTTGTCCCCTTATCTTAAATAAGCCACAGAGTCAAGATGTTATTCCTTACGTTAGATCTAATTTGAGACATTTTCCACTTGTGTGACAGAAATAGGACCTTTTCTCAGAAGAGAAAAGCACAGACCTGAAGACCTTGTAAGCTGGTTACAAAGGCATTACCAAAGAAGAAGTTTTCTTTCTAATGGAGCCAAGTTAAAGATCACACAATGTTTCTCTGTTCAAAAGCACTGAAGATACTGTCAAATCAAAATACATTGCTACACTATGAGAGAAAGAGCTACATCTGTAAGTCACCCAGAATCTCTACGTGTCATAGTTCAAATCCTCATTAATTCTCTCCTGGCCTATTTAAATGAACTCCCTAATCAAGTGTATTCCTTCTCTCAATCTTATCCATTCTTATATTCTTGGCAGATTCACTCTACTAAATTACAAAGCCTAACTTATGTCCTCTTTTTCATTAAAAATATAGTCTTATCTTAGTGCTTGTCTCTCTTTCTTAGATGCAAGTTATCACTAATCTGCTCTGCAATTATTTATGCATTCAGCTCAAATGTCATCTGATTCAATATTTCCAAACCTGGTTGATTAACATAACCAGCCGAAAGACATATTAAAAGATAAATTTTAGGACTTGCTACAGTCTGATTCCATAGGTCTGGATAATGCCAGGATAACTCTGATGTCCCAGAAATTTTGATAATCAGTAATCCAAGCATAGAAGCATTCCAAAATCCATCCCTCCTTCAACCTTTGGTACTAATTACCCCACAATGGTAATCCCACAGCACTAAATGTTTGCACCACATACTCAATGTTTTCATGACAGTAGAATAAAATCGATCTGAGAAACACTAAAAGGTAAATTTTTCTTACATTGATATTTAGCTATTTCAGGGATTAAACTTCCCAGATTAGCAAGTGCCTCTAAAATATCAGATACATTTCCTAGTCAATGTCAACTTATGTAATTCAGAAACATTATAATACTTGGATCATAGGAAATAAACTACTTGTATTAGTTTTTCACTATTTATAAACAATTTGCTGAATATATATTTTAATTTATAGAAACCATTTTAAACTTTAAACATTGGCATTGTACTGAGATAAGTATTTCTGAATAGTAGTTCAGTTGTCTTTAGAATATTCGTTATATATATATATTATATAGACAGAATTATATATATAAATTTAGAGAGATAGGAATTTAAGAGGAGATGTGGGGTTTTAAAAATCTGTTCATAGAAGACTTTAAATACACTAAGTTTAAAATTTAGAAAAAAAATCTCAAAGAACAGATTTTATTCAGTTTAAATTATTTTAATGTTTATTGTTCTTTCAAGAAGAACTTTGAATTTTTATTTATTTAGCTAGTTTACTGGGGAGTAGGTTCCTGATGCCATTAGCCCTTAATATATCTTCCCAGGCATATAAATTTGTGCACTAACTCTTCTAGCTAAGATATGGAACTATGTGAAAAGTGTTTGCTACTGAGTTAACAACTTGAAAAATGGAGAGAAAAATTCCTGTTTTCTTTAGGCTTAGTAAACAATAATGAATGTAAATAAAATGTGAATAATGAATTCTAGAAATAAAAAATAAAATACGTAACATTTTAAAAAGTATTGCATGGGGTTAAAAGCACATTGCAGAAGAAAAATCAATAAACATATAAAATTTATCTAAATAAAAACAGGAAGAGAGAGATGGTACAAAGAATAAAAAATGTAAAATGAGTAGAGAAAATATCAACATATCTATCTTAAGTGTAATTGGAGGCTTAGAAGAAAAGAATGAGAGAAGAAACAACCTCAACCTACTGATGTAACAACAAATATCTAGTGGAAATACAGAAAGGAAAGCCACACCAAGCCCATTATAGTTAAATAACTGAAAACCAAAAGATAACATTTTAAAGGCATTCCCAGAAAAAATACATAGCATAAAGCAAAATAATTATAAGAATGATGATAGTCTTGTTATCAAAAAGATGCAAGCCAGAAGATTAAAAAAAAAAAACATGTAATATTATATCCGTTAAGATTATCATTTAAAAATCAAGACCAAATAAAGATATTTTCAGATAAATGAAAGGTGTGAAGGTATGTAGCCAGCAGACATGTACTAAAACAGATACTAAGGAAAATTCTTCAGGCACGAAGGGAAATAATACAAGAAGGAAATACAAATGTACAAGAAGTAATAAAGAGCACCAGATATTGATAAATATGCAGACTACTTTTTATTTTCTTTTTCTTTTTTTTTTTTTCCATAAATTCTTTTTTTTTTATTTTTTTTATTGCATTTTAGGTTTTGGGGTACATGTGAAAAACATGCAAGGTTGTTGCCTAGGTACATTTGTGGCAGTGTGATTTGCTGCCTTCCTCCCCTTCACCTATATCTGGCATTTCTCCCCATGCTATCCCTCCCCAACTCCCCACCCCCCTCTATCCCCCCCCCTCCCTCCCAACAGACCCCAGTGTATAGTGCTCCCCTCCCTGTGTCCATGTGTTTTCATTGTTCAACACTCACCTATGAGTGAGAACATGTGGTGTTTGATTTTCTGTTCTTGTGTCAGTTTGCTGAGAATGATGGTTTCCAGGTTCATCCATGTCCCTACAAAGGACGCGAACTCATCGTTTTTGATGGCTGCATAATATTCCATGGTGTATATGTGCCACATTTTTCCTGTCCAGTCTATCATCGATGGGCATTTGGGTTGGTTCCAGGTCTTTGCTATTGTAAACTGTGCTGCAATGAACATTCGTGTGCATGTGTCCTTATAGTAGAACGATTTATAATCCTTTGGATATATACCCAGTAATGGGATTGCTGGGTCAAATGGAATTTCTATTTCTAGGTCCTTGAGGAATCGCCACACTGTTTTCCACAATGGTTGAACTAATTTACACTCCCACCAACAGTGTAAAAGTGTTCCTATTTCTCCACATCCTCTCCAGCATCTGTTTTCTCCAGATTTTTTAATGATCGCCATTCTAACTGGCATGAGATGGTATCTCAACGTAGTTTTGATTTGCATTTCCCTAATGACCAGTGATGATGAGCATTTTTTCATATGTTTGTTGGCCTCATATATGTCTTCTTTTGTAAAGTACCTGTTCATATCCTTTGCCCATTTTTGAATGGGCTTGTTTGTTTTTTTCTTGTAAATCTTTTTTAGCTCGTTGTAAATTCTGGATATCAGCCCTTTGTCTGACGGGTAGGCTGCAAAAATTTTTTCCCATTCTGTTGGTTGCCGATTCACTCTATTGACTGTTTCTTTTGCCGTGCAGAAGCTGTGGAGTTTGATTAGGTCCCATTTGTCTATTTTGGCTTTTGTTGCCAATGCTTTTGGTGTTTTGGTCATAAAGTCTTTGCCTACGCCTATGTCCTGAATGGTTTTGCCTAGGTTTTCTTCTAGGGTTTTTATGGTGTTAGGTCTTATGTTTAAGTCTTTAATCCATCTGGAGTCAATTTTAGTGTAAGGTGTCAGGAAGGGGTCAAGTTTCTGCTTTCTGTATATGGCTAGCCAGTTTTCCCAACACCACTTATTGAACAGGGAATCCTTTCCCCATTGCTTGTTTTTGTCAGGTTTGTCAAAGATCGGGTGGTTGTAGATATGTTGTGTCACCTCCGAAGCCTCTGTTCTGTTCCATTGATCTATATCTCTGTTTTGGTACCAGTACCATGCTGTTTTGATTACTGTAGCCTTGTAGTATAGTTTGATGTCGGGTAGTGTGATGCCTCCTGCTTTGTTCTTTTTGCTTAGAATTGACTTGGCTATGCGGGCTCTCTTTAGGCTACTTTTTATTTTCTTAATTTGTTTTATAAAATAATTGAGAGTTTAAAAACATTCATGTACACAATGTATTATTATTCAGCCATAAAAAAGAATGACCTCCTGTCGTTTACAACAACATGGATGGAACTGGAGGACAATAAGTTAAGCAAAATAAGCCACGCACAGAAAGACAAAGTTTGCATGTTTTTATGTATTTGTGGAAGTTAAAAATTAAAACAATTAAACTAATGGAGATAGAAAGCAGAACAATTACCAGAGGCTGGAAAGAGTAATGGATAGGGTGGGGTGGATGGTTAATGGGTACAAAAATGTAGTTAGATAGAATACATAAGATGTAATACTTGATAGCACAGTAGAGTGACTACAGTCAACAATAATTTATTGTACATTTTTAAATAATGAAAAGGGTATAACTGGATTGTTTGTAACACAAAGAAAGGATAAAGGTGACGGGAAAAAATGAAGAAAAGTAAATAAATAAAATATTCTAATAATGTATTTTGAGTTTTTTAATGCATGGGAGAAACAAAACATGTAACAGCAATAATCAAAACGACTGAGTAGTCAATGGAATTATATTATTGTATGTTTCCTGGATAATATATAAAATGGCATAATATTAATCTCAGGTAGAATTTGATAAGTTAAGGTTATGTATTACAATTTCAAGACAATTACACTAATGACTAAACAATAAAATTAATATATGGTTAAAAACAACAGAAATGGAGCTCAGTATTATGGATGGAATTGTGACCCCCAAAATTCATATATTGAAGCCTTAACATCTAAATTGACTTTATTTGGAGACGGAACCTTAGAAAATGCAATGAAGGTCAAATAAGATCATGAGTGGGGTCTTAATCCAATATGACTGGTGTCCTTATAATAGGAGGAAATGATACCAGGCAGGCACAGACACAAAGAAGAGGCCACGTGAAGACATTTAAATCCATTAAATGTAAGTGGATTAAGCACTCTAAATTACTTGAGACTGGGTAATTTATAAACCCTGTTACCCAGTTCCGAAGTCACTCCCACATTTTCAGGTGTCTTTATAGCACCACTCCAGTCTTTGTGATACCAATTTACTGCATTGGTCCATTCTCACACTGCTAATAAAGACATACTTGAGACCGGGTAATTTATAAAGAAAAGAGATTTAATTGACTCAGTTCAGCATGGTTAGGGAGGCCTCAGGAAACTAATGATTAAAGCAGAAGAGGAAGCAAATATTCCTTCACAGGGCAACAGGAAGGAGAATGAGTGCCCATGGAAAAGGGAAGCTCCTTGTAAAACCATCAGATCTCATGAAAACTCACTATCATGAGAATAAATCACTGAAATCCAAAAGATAACATTTTGAAACCACCTTTGTGATTCAGTTATCTCCTTCTTGTCCCTCTTGTGACACGTGGGGATTATGGGAACTACAATTCAAGATGAGATGTGGGTGGAGACTAGGCAAAATTATATCAGGCAGTGATTGTCAGGCTAAATAAATTTAACACTAAATATTACCCTGTTTAGAAGAGATATTTAAATATAAATACACAGATTGAAAGTAATGCGTATTTTTATTCTCCAATTTTTAAGTTGCATTTACCTATGTTTTCAACTAAGAGTTTAGATATATAACTCTGTAATGCATGTGGAGTTGATTATAATATGTACTGATTGTCAGGATAAATAAATTTAATACTAAATTTTATGCTGTTTAGAAGAGATATTATTTAAATATAAATACACAGATTGAACGTAATACCTATTTTTATTCTCTAATTTTTAAGTTGTATTTATCTATGTTTTCCACTAAGAGTTTAAATATATAACTTTGTAATGTATCTGAAGTTGATTACAGCATATAGTGATGACAGGAATTAATGCTATAATTCTTTAAGTAAAACTTTTTTTTTCCAACTCCACTAATTAAAGTTTTTTCTTTTAGTGCTTACCTGAACTGACAGCTCTAACATATACAAAAGTTTCCTACATTGGTAGGTCACTTAATCAGCTCTTGTTCTCTCTGTCTGTCTGTCTCTCTCTCTCTCTCTCTCTCTCTCTCTCTCTCTCTCTGTCTCTCTCTCTTCTCAGTCAACTTATAAACACATCTTCATAGAGAAGCTTAAAATCTAATATGGCAATTCCCCTTTGGTTATTCTTTGGATGTATTCTGTTTTCTTAGAATTATAGCTATTCATGTAAATTTTATAATAGTCTTAAAATTCATTAAAAGATATGATTTTTCTTGGAATTTCATGAATATAAAGTCAATTTGTAGCAAATTCACATCTTTATGATAATAAGTCTTCTAAAATTTTTACATTTAGGATAATATATCTATCAGGTTTATGCTGGCTTCTTAGAATAAATTGAAGAACATTTCCTTTTCCTCCTACTCCCTAGAAAAGTTTAAATAGAATTGGGGTAATCTGTTCTTTGAAAGGTTAATAGAATTTTCTTACAAAACTTTCTGGGCCTGATGTTTTCTATGCAGAAAAATTTTAATCCTGACATCAGTTTATTTAATTATTATAGAAATCTTTAATCTTTTCATTCTCCTAAAGCCTTTTTAGTAGAAAGATTTTCTCAAGAAATTTGTCCCCTGGCCGGGCGCGATGGCTCGCACCTGTAATCCCAGCACTTTGGGAGGCCAAGGCAGGTGGATCACAAGGTCAAGTGATCGAGACCATCCTGGTCAACATAATGAAACCCCGTCTCTACTAAAAATACAAAAAATTAGCTGGGCATGGTGGTGTGTGCCTGTAATCCCAGCTACTCAGGAGGCTGAGGCAGGAGAATTGCCTGAAACCAGGAGGAGGAGGTTGCGGTGAGCCGAGATCGCGCCATTGCACTCCAGCCTGGGTAACAAGAGTGAGACTCTGTCTCAAAGAAAAAAAAAAAGAAAGAAAAAAAGAAATTTGTCCCTTTTATCTACATTTTAAAACTATTTGATATTGATATATTGTTATTGATATTCTATTTTTATTGTCTAATACCTTTTGTCCATATATATATAATTTTTTAAATTGTACTTTAAGTTCTGGGGTACATGTGCAAATCTTGCAGGATTGTTGCATAGGTACACACATGCCATGGTTGTTTGCTGTCTCCATCCCCCCGTCACCTACATCAGACATTTCTCCCAGTGTTATCCCCCCGCAACCTCCCACCCACAGCTGTCCCTCTTCTAGCCCCCCAACAGACCCCAGTGTGTGATGTTCCCCTCCTTGTGCCCATGTGTTCTCTTTGTTCAACACCTGCCTATAAGTAAGAACATGCAGTGTTCGGTTTTCTGCTTTTGTGTTAGTTTGCTGAGAATGATGGTTTCCAGATTCATCCATGTCCCTACAAAGAACACAAACTCATCCTTTTTTATGGCTGCATAGTATTCATGGTGTATATGTGCCATATATTTTCTTTGTCCAGTCTATCACTGATGGGCATTTGGGTTGGTTCCAGGTCTGTGCTATTGTAAATAGTGCTGCAATAAACATACATGTGCATGTGTTTTTATAGTAGAATGATATACAATCCTTTGGGTATATACCCAGTAATAGGATTGCTGGGTCAAATGGAATTTCTATTTTTAGATCCTTGAGGAATCGCCACACTGTCTTCCACAATGGTTGAACTAATTTACACTCCCACCAACAGTGTAAAAGTGTTCCTATTTGTCCACATCCTCTCCAGCATCTGTTGTCTCCAGATCATTTAATAATCGCCATTCTAACTGGCTTAAGATGGTATCTCAATGTGATTTTGATTTGCATTTCTCTAATGACTAGTGATGATGAGCATTTTTTCATATGTTTGTTGGCCTCATAAATACCTTCTTTAGAAAAGTGTCTGTTCATATCCTCCGCTCACTTTTGAATGGGTTTGTTTGTTTGTTTCTTGTAAATCTGCTTCAGTTCTTTATAGATTCTGAATATTAGCCCTTTGTCAGATGGATAGATTGCAGTAACTTTTCTCATTCTGTTGGTTGCTGGTTCACTCTAATGATTGTTTCTTGTGCTGTGCAGAAGCTCTTAAGTTTAATTAGATCCCATGTCTATTTTGGCTTTTTTGTCATTGCTTTTGATGTTTTAGTCATGAAGTCCTTGCCTATGCCTATGTCCTGAATGGTATTGTCTAGGTATTCTTCTAGGATTTTTATGGTGTTACATCTTATGTTTGAATCATTATTCCATCTGGAGTTAATGTTAATATGAGGTGTAAGGAAGGGATCCAGTTTGAGCCTTCTGCCAATGGCTAACCAGTTTTCTGTAAACAGGGAATCCTTTCCCCATTGCTTGTTTTTGTCAGATTTGTCAAAGATCAGAGGGTTGTAGATGTGTGGCATTGCTTCTGAGCCTTCTGTTCTGTCCCACTGGTCTATATCTCTGTTTTGGTACCAGTACGATGCTGTGGTGCCTCCAGCTTAGTTCTTGTTGATTAGGATTGCCTTGGCTATGCAGGCTCTCTTCTGGTTCCATATGAAGTTTAAAGTGTTTTTTTCCAGTTCTGTGAAGAAGGTCAATGGTAGCTTGATTGGGATAGTGTTGAATCTGTATATTACTTTGGGCAGTATGGTCATTTTCATGATATTGATTCTTCCTAACAATGAGCATGGAATGTTTTTCCATCTGTTTGTGTCCTCTCCTCTCTTATTTCCTTGAGAAGTGGTTTGTAGTTCTCCCTGAAGAGATCCTTCACATCCTTTTGTTAGTTGTATTCCTAGGTATTTTACTCTCTTCGTAGCAATTGTGAATGGGAGTTCACTCATGATTTGGCTCTCTGTTTGTCTGTTATTGGCATACAGGAGGAATGCTTGTGATTTTTGCACATGGATTTATATCCTGAGACTTTGCTGAATTTGCTTATCAGCTTAAAAAGATTTGGGGCTGAGATGATGGAGTCTTCCAAATATACAATCATGTTATCTGCAAATAGAGACAATTTGACTTCCTCTTTACCTAATCAAATACCTTTTATTTCTTTTTCTTGCCTGATTGCTCTGGCTAGAACTTCCAATACTATATTGAGTAGGAGTGGTGAGAGCATCCTTGTCTAGTGCCAGTTTTCAAAGGGAATGCTTCCTGTTTTTGCCCACTCAGTATGATATTGGCTGTGCGTTTGTCATAAATAGCTTTTATTATTTTGAGATACGTTCTATCGATGCCTAGTTTATTGAGCGTTTTTAGCATAAAGGGCTGTTGAATTTTGTCAAAGGCCTTCTCTGTATCTCTTGAGATAATCAAGTGGTTTTTGTTTTTGGTTCTGTTTATGTGATGGATTACATTTGTAGATTTGTGTATGTTGATCCAGCCTTGCATCCCCGGGATGAAGCCTACTTGATCATGATGGATAAACTTTTAGATGTGCTGTTGCATTTGGTTTGCCAGTTTTTATTGATGATTTTTGCATCGATATACATCATGGATGTTGGCCTGAAGTTTTTTTTTTAGTTGTGTTTCTGCTAGGTTTTGTTATCAGGATCATGTTGGTCTCATAAAATGAGTTAGCAAGAATTCCCTCTTTTTTGTATTGTTTGGAATCGTTTTAGAAGGAATGGTACCAGCTCTTCCTTGTACATCTGGTAGAATTCGGCTAGGAATCTGTCTGGACCTGGACTTTTTTGATTGGTAGGCTAGTAATTGCTGCCTCAACTTCAGACTTTCTTATTGGTCTATTCAGGGTTTCAATTTCTTCATGATTTATTCTTGGAAGGGTGCAAGTGTCCAGGAATTTATCCATTTCTTTCAGATTTACTGGTTTATGCACATAGAGGTGTTTGTAGTAATCTCTGATGGTAGTTTGTATTTCTGTGGAATCAGTGGTAATATCCCCTTTATCAGTTTTTATGGCATCTATTCGATTCTTCTCTCTTTTCTTTTTTATTAGTCTGTCTAGCCAGTCTATCTACTTTGTTGATCTTTTCAAAACACCGCCTCCTGGATTTACTGATTTTTTGAATGGTTTTGTTGTGTCTCTGTCTCCTTCAGTTCTGCTCTGATCTTAGCTATTTCTTGTTTTCTGCGACCTTTTTGAGTTTGTTTGATCTTGCTTCTCTAGTGCTTTCAACTTTGACGATAGGGTGGCAATTTCAGATCTTTCCTCACTTCTCAAGGGGGCATTTATTGCTATAAATTTCCCTCTAGACACTGCTTTAAATGTGTCCCAGAGATTCTGGTATGTTGTGTGCTCATTCTCATTAGTTTTGAAGAACATCTTTATTTCTGCCTTCCTTTCATTGTTATCCAGTTGTCATTCAGGAGCAGGTTGTTCAGTTTCCATGTAGTTGTGCAGTTTTGAGTGAGTTTCTTAATCCTGAGTCCTAATTTGATTGTACTATGGTCTGAGAGACTGTTTGTTATGATTCCCCTTCTTTTGCATTTACTGAGGATTTACTTCCAATTATGTAGTAAATTTTAGAGTAAGTGTGATGTGGTGCTGAAAAGAATGTATATTCTGTAAATTTGGGGTGGAGTATTCTGTAGATGTCTGTTAGGTCCACTGAGTCCATATCTGCATTCAAGTACTGGATATCCTTATTGATTTTCTGTCCCGTTGATCTGTCTAATATTGACAGTGGAGTGTTGAGATCTCCTACCATTATTGTGTGGGAATCTAAGCCTCTTTGTAGGTCATTAAGAACTTGCTTTATGTATCTGGTTGCTCCTGTATTGGGTGCATATATATTTAGGATAGTTAGCTCTTCTTGTTGCATTGATCCTTTTACCATTATGTAATGCCCTTCTTTGTCTCTTTTGATCTTTGTTGGTTTAAAATTCGTTTTATCAGAGACTAGGATTGCAACGCCTGCTTTGCTTTGCTCTCCATTTGCATGGTAAATCTTCTTCCATCCCTTTATTTTGAGTCTATGTGTGTCTTTGCATGTGAGTTGGGTCTCCTGAATACAGCACACCAATGGGTCTTGGCTTTTTATCCAATTTGCCAGTCTGTATCTTTTGATTGAGGCATTTAGGCCATTTACATTTAACATTAATATTGTTATGTGTGAATTTGATCCTGCCATTTTGTTACTGGCTGGTTGTTTTGCCCATTAGTTGACACAGTTTCCTCATTGCATCATTGGTCTTTACCATTTGGTATGTTTTTGTGGTGGCTGCTATTGGTTGCTCCTTTCCATATTTAGTGCTTCCTTCAGGAGCTCTTGTAAGGCAAGTCTGGTGGCAGCAAATCTCTCAGCATTTGTTTGTCCATAAATGATTTTATTTCTCCTGCACTTATGAAGCTTAGTTTGGCTGGATATGAAATTCTGAGTGAAAGTTATTTTCTTTAGGGATGTTGAATATTGGTCCCCACTCTCTTCTAGTTTGTAGAGTTTCTGCCCAGAGATGCACTGTGAGTCTGATGGGCTTTCCTTTGTGGGTGACCCAACCTTTCTCTCTGACTGCCCTTAGCATTTTTCCTTCATTTCAACCCTCATGAATCTGGTGATTGGGTGCCTTGGGGTTGCTCTTTTTAATGAGTATCTTTGTGGTGTTCTCTGTATTTCCTAGATTTGAATGTTGGCCTGCTTTGCTAGGTTGGGGAAGTTCTCCTGGATAATATCCTGAAGAGTGTTTTCCAGCTTGGATTCATTCTGCCTGTCACATTCAGGTACACCTATAAAACATCGATTAGGTCTTTTCACATAATCCCATATTTCTTGGAGGCTTTGTTCCTATCTCTTCACTCTTTTTTCTGTAATCTTGCCTTCTTGTTTTTTTTCATTGAGTTGATCTTCAATCTCTGATAGCCTTTCTTCTGCTTGATTGATTTGGCTATTGAAACTTGTGTATGCTTCGAGAAGTTCTTGTGCTGTGTTTTTCAGCTCCATCAAGTCATTTATGTTCTTCTCTAAGCTAGTTATTCTTGTTATTAGTTCGTCTAATCTTTTACAAGGTTTTTAGTTTCTTTGTTTCTTTGCATTGAGTTAGAACATGTTCCTTTAGCTCAGAGAAGTTTGTTATTACCCACCTTCTGAAGCCTGCTTTTGTCAACTCATCAGACTCATTCTCCATCCTGTTTTGTTCCCTCACTGGTGAGGAGTTGTAATCCCATGGAGGAGAGTAGGCATTCTTGTCTTCGATGGTTTCATCCTTTTTGCACTGGTTTCTTCCCATCTTCTTGGGTTTATCTACCTTTGATCTTTGAAGTTAGTGATTTCAGATGGGGTCTCTGAGTGGATGTCATTTCTGTTGATATTGAAGCTATTTATTTTTGTTTCTTAGTTTTCCTTCTAACTGTCAGGCCCCTCTACTGTAGGACTGCTGGAGGTCCACTCCAGACCTTGCTTGCCAGGGAATCACCTGCAGGGGGTGCAGAGCAGTGAGGATTGCTGACTGATCTCTCCTCTGGTAGCTTCATCCAGAAAGCTACCCACCAGGTATCTGCCTGAGCTCTCCTGTATGAGGCTTTTTTTGGTTATTCAGGGGTCAGGGAGCCACTTGAGGAGGCACTCTGTTCCTTGTCTACCTGCAGAGGTGCTGCTGGGCTGCCACGGACTCAGCCCAGCTGCTTTCTCTGGCTTTTGTTTACACAGATGAGATTATACCAGCCTTCACAATGGCAGATTATTTTCCCCTCACTGAGCTAGATCATCCCAGGTCCGGCTTGGACCGATGTGCTGGCTGCAGAACTCTCAAGTGAAAGGGCTTCAGTTTGTTGGTCGTTGTGGGGGTGAGTCCTGCCAAGCCATATCACTGGTCTCCGTTTTCAGGTCTCCCTCTTTCTGGGGGCATATGTGTATATATGTATATATATATATATATATATATATATATATATTTATATATATATATATTTATTCAAAATATTTTTTATAACTTTTTTCCTCTTCTCTTGATAAGCATTGCCAGAGATTTGTTGATATTGTCAGCATTTACAATGAAGAAGCCTTTGGCTTTGTTGTTTTCTGTACAGTATCTTTATTTTGTAGCTTATTAGTCTCTGGTTTTATTCTTAAATCTATCATTCCATTCATTTGGGTTTATTCTGATTGTTTTCTAATAATTAATGATGGACAGTATGTTATATTAATTTTTTTCTTTTCAATATAGTCATGCAAGGCAATAAATTTCTCCAGAAAGCACAACTAATATACCATCTCAATACTATACACAACACATCTACAATCATCTTATCTTTGACAGACCTGACAAAAACAAGCAATGGGGAAAGGATTCCCTGTTTAATAAATGGTGTTCAGAAAACTGGCTAGCCATGTGCAGAAAGCAGAAACTGGACCCCTTCCTGACACCTTACACTAAAATTAACTCCAGATGGATTAAAGACTTAAACATAAGACCTAACACCATAAAAACCCTAGAAGAAAATCTAGGCAAAACCACTCAGGACATAGGCTTAGGCAAGGACTTCATGACCAAAACACCAAAAGCATTGGCAACAAAAGCCAAAATAGACAAATGGGACCTAATCAAACTCCACAGCTTCTGCACGGCAAAAGAAACAGTCATTAGAGTGAATCGGCAACCAGCAGAATGGGAAAAAATTTTTGTAGCTTACCCATCTGACAAAGGGCTGATATTCAGAATCTACAAAGAACTAAAACAGATTTACAAGAAGAAAACAAACAAGCCCATTCAAAAGTAGGCAAAGGATATGAACAGACACTTTACAAAAGAAGACATACATGAGGCCAACAAACCTATGAAAAATGCTCATCATCACTGGTCATTAGAGAAATGCAAATCAAAACTACATTGAGATACCATCTCACGCCAGATAGAATGGCAATCATTAAAAAATCTGGAGACAACAGATGCTGGAGAGGATGTGGAGAAATAGGAACACTTTTACACTGTTGGTGGGCATGTAAATTAGTTCAACCATTGTGGAAGACAGTGTGGCGATTCCTCAAGGACCTAGAAATAGAAATTTCATTTGACCCAGCAATCCTATTACTGGGTATATATCCAAATGATTATAAATCATTCTACTATAAGGACACATGCACACAAATGTTCACTGCAGCACTATTTACAATAGCAAAGACCTGGAACCAACCCAAATGCCCATTGATAATAGACTGGACAGGGAAAATGTGGCACATATACACCATGGAATATTATGCAGCCATCAAAACCCATGAGTTTGTGTCCTTTGTAAGGACATGCATGAACCTGGAAACCATCATTCTCAGCAAACTGACACAAGAACAGAAAATCAAACACCGCATGTTCTCACTCATAGGTGGGTGTTGAGCAATGAGAACAAGTGGACACAGGAAGGAGAGCACTACACACTGGAGTCTGTCGAGGAGAAATAGGGGAGAGAGAGCGGGGGTGGGGAGTTGGGGAGAGATAGCATGGGGAGAAATGCCAGATATAGGTGAAGGGGAGGAAGGCAGCAAATCACACTGCCACGTGTGTACCTATGCAACAATCTTGCATGTTCTTCACATGTACTCCAAAACCTAAAATGCAATTTAAAAAAACTCAAAACCCACATATGGTCTGTTTACAGTGTAATTTTATTGCATTCTACTATTTGTTCCATTTTCCACATTATTTAATTATGATTTATTCTTTAATTAGTTACTAATATGTACTTTTTTCTTTCCAAATATATGATGATTTAAAATTTATATTTTCCTTAATTATAACTGTTGTAATGTAGTGAAAGAATATATTTTTGACAACGATTATTTACTTTTTGAGGAGTTTTATCTTGTAAATAACTCATTATTGTAAATGTTTCATTCGTGTTAATAAAAATGCATATTCACTCTAATTGCTGGGTAGAGAACTCTAAATATTTTCTTTTTATTCACATTATATAGTATTTATTATATTATCTTGCTAGGTACTTAACACACATTATCACATTTAATCTCCACAAGAATCCTGATGCATGTACACAACAAACCTCATTTAACAGAAGAAAGAGTTGAAACTAGGAGTTAAGTGAACTGCTGAACATCCTTTGCTGCTAATTGTAAGTAGTAGGATTTGCACCTGGGCTGTTTGAGTCCAACACCTATGCTTTTACTATTATGTAATTTGAGATAGCTTTAGTTATATAGATATTTATCAACCTGTGTGTGCACATGAATACAGTCACACATATATGCATATTTTCTCTGGAGAGAAATATACCAAGCTTTGCTACCTGGCCTGTGCACATGTTGACCCTTCTGCCTGAACATGCTATATCTGTGGCTTTCTGTGTAGTTGGCTTCTTGTCATCTCATGGGTCTCAGTTTAAATGTTACCTCCTGACTTTATTTATTTTTTCTTTTTATTATACCTTGAGTTCTGGGACACTTGCGCAGAACATGCAGGTTTGTCACAGAGGTATATACATACCATGGTGGTTTGTTGCACCCATCAGCACATCAACAACATTAGGTATTTCTCCTAATGCTGTCCCTACCCTAGTCTCCCACCCCCGACAGGTCCTGATGTGTGCTGTTCCCCTCCCTGTGTCCATGTGTTCTCATTGTTCAGCTCCCACTAATGAGTGAGAACATGCACTGTTTGAGTGTTTTTTCTATGTTCGTTTACTGAGAATGATGGTTTCCAGCTTCATCTTTGTCCCTGCAAGGTACATGAAACCATTCTTTTTTATGGCTGTATAGTATTCTATGGTGTATATGTGCCACATTTTCTTTATCCAGTCTATCATTGATGGACATGTAGATTGGTTACAAGTCTTTGCTATTGTGAATAGTGTTGCAATAAACATACGGGTGCATGTGTCTTTATGTTAGAATGATTTATAATCCTTTGGGTATATATCCAGTAATGGGATTATTGGGTCAAATGGTATCTCTATTTCTAGACCCTTGAGAGGTTGCCACACTGTCTTCCACAGTGGGTGAACTAATTTACATTCCCACCAACAATGTAAAAGAGTTCCTATTTCTTCACATCCTCTCCATCATCTGTTGTTTCCTGACTTTTTAATGATTGCCATTCTGACTGGTGTGACATGGTATATCATTGTGGTTTTGATTTTCATTTCTCTAATGAGCAGTGATGATGAGCTTTTTTTCTTAGGTTTGTTGACTGCATAAATATCTTCTTTTGAGAAATGTCTGTTCTTTTCTGTTGCCAACTTTTTGATGGGGTTGTTTGGTTTTTTTCTTGTAAATTTGTTTAAGTTCTTTGTAGATTCTGGATATTGGCCCTTTGTGAGATGGATAGATTGGAAAATTTTTCTCCCATTCTGTAGGATGCCTGTTCACTCTGATGATGGTTTCTTTGGCTGTGCAGAAGTTCTTTAATTTAATTAGATCCCATGTTTAAATTTTGGCTTTTGTTGCCATAGCTTTTGGTGTTTGTTCTGGCTAGGGCAATCAGGCAAGGGAAAAAAATAAAGGGTATTCAAATAGGAAGAAAGGAAGTCAAATTATCTCTGTTTGCAGATGACATAATTATATACTTTAAAAAACCCATTGTCTCAGCCCAAATCTCCTTAAGCTGATAAGCAACTTTAGCAAAGTATCAGGATACAAAATCAATGTGCAAAAATCACAAGCATTGCTTTACAGCAATCATAAACAGAGAGCCAAATCATGAGTGAACTCCCATTCACAATTGCTACAAAGAGAATGAAATACCTAGAAATACAATTTACAAGGGATGTGAAGGACCTCTTCAAGGAGAACTACAAAGCACTGCTCAAGTAAATAAGAGAGGACACAAACAGATGGGAAAACATTCCTTGCTCTTGGATAGGATGAATCAATATTGTGAAAATGGCCATACTCCCGGAAGTAATTTATAGATTCAATGCTACCCCCATCAAGCTGCCTTTGACTTTCTTCACAGAATTAGAAAAAAAGTATTTTAAATTTAATATGGAACCAAGAAAGTGCCCATGTATTTAAGACAATCCTAGGCAAAAAGAACAAAGCAGGAGGCATCATGCTACCTGACTTCAAACTATATATACTACCAGGCTACAGTAACCAAACCAGCATGGTACTGGTACCAAAACAGAGCTATAGAGCAATAAAACAGAACAGAGGCCTCAGAAATAATGCCATATATCTATAGCCATCTGATCTTTGACAAACCTGACAAAAACAAGCAATGGGGAAAGGATTCCCTATTTAATAAATAGTGTTGGGAAAACTGGCTAGGTATACACAGAAAAACTGAAACTGGACCTCTTCCTTATACTTTATACAAAAATTAACTCAAGATGGATTAAAGATTTAAACATAAGACCTAATATCATAATAACCCTAGAAGGAAATTTAGGCAATATCATTCAGTACATAGCATGGGCAAAGACTCCCTTACTAAAGATTTTCGTTAGATTAAATTGTCACTTTGTTTAGGATCTTCTACACCCTTGCTAAATTATTGCTAAATTGTTGAATCATCAATAATAGAGAAATAAGATATAATTCATAAAGTATATTTGTTAGTTTTTCTCTATAGTTCTATCAAATTTTGCTTCATGTTTTCAGCTTATTGTATAAGTGGTTTACAGTATAATATTGATTTTTCTTTATAATTAATGTTTTAGTCTCATTTCTGTAGGTTTATTTCTTTACTTTTTTTTTTTTTTTTTTTTTTTTTTTTTTTTTTTTTTTTTTTGAGACGGAGTTTCGCTCTTGATACCCAGGCGGGAGTGCAATGGCGCGATCTCGGCTCACCGCAACCTCCGCCTCCTGGGTTCAGGCAATTCTCCTGCCTCAGCCTCCTGAGTAGCTGGGATTACAGACACGCGCCACCGTGCCCAGCTAATTTTTTGTATTAGTAGAGACGGGGTTTCACCATGTTGACCAGGATGGTCTCGATCTCTTGACCTCGTGATCCACCCGCCTCGGCCTCCCAAAGTGCTGGGATTACAGGCTTGAGCCACCGCACCCGGCCTCTTTACTTTTTTAATCTTATGGTTATTGTATATAATATTAATTTGAAACATTATGTTGGAGTTAACATTTGCTTCATGTGTCTTTTCTCGTTTTTTAAAAATGTTTTGGTTATATGCTTTTTCATGCCTCTTGCAAACAGTGAATTTCTGGAAGTTGAATTCATTTTATTCAATTTGTGAATTTTTGTCTTTTAACTTTGAAATTTAGTTCATTTGCATTCTTTGTGATAATTTATATATTTGGACCTGTTTCATCATTGTAATTTATTATTTCATTTTATATCACATTGTAAAGGTTTCTTTAAATATCTAATTTTTTAATCGATAAACAAGAATTTCCACATGCTTTTACATCTCTTGTTCTCTTCTATGTCCCAAATTAACTAGCTATTACCTAAATATTTATTCTAGATTATTATGGATATTTTTCTTTCTTTTTTTTTTTTTTTTTTTTTTTTTTTGAGGCGGAGTTTCGCTCTTGTTACGCAGGCTGGAGGGCAATGGCGCGATCTCGGCTCACCGCAACCTCCACCTCCTGGGTTCAGGCAATTCTCCTGCCTCAGCCTCCTGAGTAGCTGGGATTACAGGCACGCGCCACCATGCCCAGCTAATTTTTTGTATTAGTAGAGACGGGGTTTCACCATGTTGACCAGGATGGTCTCGATCTCTTGACCTCGTGATCCACCCGCCTCGGCCTCCCAAAGTGCTGGGATTACAGGCTTGAGCCACCGCGCCAGGCCGATATTTTTCTTTACTCTTCTGCTATTAGCTATTTCTAGGACAGTAGTAAATTTTCTCAAGTTTTCACCATAGCTTCATATATCTCTTACAGCACCATCTCTTTGACATATCACTTTATAATTCAAGAACAGCTTAAAGAGAAAAGGTCAGTTAATGTATTTCTTAAGTTATCTTACCTGTGCTTCGAAAGTCATGGCACTGAAGCAATTATGACTCATTCATAATTAAATTTGTAACAACGTTATTAGGCTAGCATTCTTTCTGATAATTTACTCTACTCATCATATTTTACATTTCTGTTGAGTAGCTTCCCTATGGGATATCTGTTCTTTTCTTATATATTTGGCCACCAAGGCTGATAGCCTTGTTTCTATGTTGTCTAGAATAATTAAGGTGGACACTAAAAAGAAATCATTTTTTAAAATGAATTTTTTTAAATCTTTAAAATGCATATTATATAGACATTTTGTCATAGTTGAATCAGTGAATATGGGATAAGCTCTCATACTGTTGCTGAAAGAGAACTAAAAAAATGCTTTAACTCAAACAAGGCTTTATTTCAATCAACTATTAAAATTTTCGTTGTATTTTTTTCTCTATTGAAAAATTAATATCCTCCAAAGACATTTATATGTACAAAAAATAGAAATAAATGCTTAAAAATGAGAAAATGTACATATAAATTATTGCCAATAAATCAGGATAAGAAATAATAGTGTAGCGCATAGCTTTGTCAAAAATTCCACCTTCATTAAATATTAATGAACATATGAGCTTAAGAAAATATTTACTTAGCAAATATGATGATATATTTATTGAGAGAATTTTAAAAGACATTGAAGAATTGTACATACATAGACAGTTGGAGTTGTGTATGTACATTGTGAAAAAATATAAAGCATTTTGGAAAAACAAGTATATAATACAAAACCTCGTGGAACTTTCTTGTGGCACTTACCATTTTACTGTATCAGAGACTCTCAAGTGACTTCACAACATGTGCAAGGTGTTGTGTCAAAATTTTGTTTTTGAAAGACTTTAAAAATTTATTTATTTATTTATTTATTTATTTATTTATTTATTTAAGACTTTTTAGCATATATGCTATTGAAAAAGCACTGGGTTTTCATGTTCTGTTAAAATATTGACCCATCACTTAGCAGCTGTGTGACCTTCCACAAGCCAGGTTAACTCTCTATGGTTCTAATTATCCACTTTTAAAATGAAGGGTTTTGACTAGGGGATTCTAAAACTTCTCTCTAATATTAAATGCTCTTGGTCTATGGCTACAGTTCTTAATCTTGCATCCAGGTTAACCGAACTTGAATATACCATATTTTAAGATATTTGCTGAAACACATTTTGCAGGAAATAATTTTTACAGTTTTATTAACTGTAAGATATTTTGTTACTCAAAAAGTTAAATCTCATTGTCATAGGGGAATATTATAGTGATAGAATTGACTATTTCTTCCAGGGTTGAACTTCAGAACAATATCATTTCAGTGAAATTTTAAAATACCTTATAACATACATTTGTTAGTCATTTATGTTATGTTTTATATATAGCACAACCTGTTTGCTTCCTAAAAATCTCATATTGAGAAGCCAAGTTATTTGAAAAGATTCTGAATAGCAATGTCTAATTAATATTTCTTTTATAATTAATTAGGTAAAATATTTTCAGGGATAAAATAATAGATATTTTGTTTAGATGAATTCCTTAATTCATTTATTCATCAAATATATATTGAGTCACTTTTATGAACCAACATTGTTCTAAACATAGCAGTGAATAACTTACCTGCCTAATGGCATATGAATTTCAGGGGGAGAGATCAGTGATAAATGATAAATGAATAAATAATGCATTGTCAAACTGTTGAATGCTATACATGAAAAAGAAACAAGTGAAAGTTTTAGAGGGTGGCTGGTGGAGATGTGGATTCTTACTTAAATAAGTCATTCAGCTAAGGGTTTAAAGGAGGTGATTTTTCAGCAGATGCCTGAATAAAGTAAAGGTGAGGGAGACGTCTGTGAATTCTGGGGAAGGAGAAATCCAGGCAGAAAGAAAAGCAAGTACAAATACCCTGCATCAGATTTATGATTAGCAAGTTGGAAGAAGAAAATAGATGAATTTCATATGATCACAAGGAAAGGAAGGTCTGATTCCTAACCTTTTAATATCATATTGGCTATGTCAGTTTTGGCTGTTAAATGACCATAGACTGGATGAATTATAAACAACAACAAATTATTCCTTACAGTACTGGGAAATGGAAACCTGAAATGAGGATACAGCACAGCTGGGTTCTAGTGAGAGTCCTCTTCTGGGATGCAGAATCCTAACTTCCTGTTGTATTCTTACATGGCAGAAAAAGATCTAGTTAGCTCTCTGGCCTATTTTCATTAATGCATTAATCCCATTCATGAGGGATCCACCTTTATCACCCAATTACCTTTAATTGTCCCATCTCCAAAACACATTCAGTTCACACATACACACCTATAACATGTGTATATGTGATATAAATATGTATATTATAAGGTATATATATATGTGTATATGTGTGTGTATACATCCACACATATATAATACACTACGGCCTGTAATATAAATTCCATGTAAACATTCTATAACTTTCATTTTAAAAGAAAGGCTGTCTGTTGGTTGGAGACTATGGAAGCAAAAATAGCAATTTTTTTTTTGTTTTAGACTAAGAGATTATTGACAAAGCAACCATTTTTGTAAACCTAAACTATTAATGTAGTACGTTAAATCACTAATTGTTTATACTTCTGGATTGCAGCCTGATTTAAAATTGTTTGTCTGAATTGAGAAATTCATGGTTTTCCTGCAACTGTTTGTAAGTATATTTAGAACAGGTTGATATTTTAGAAATTCATGTCTTAAAAATATGTGATCTTAGAGCTTGTGGTAATAATAATCATCTCCATATTTTAGATTCAGCTTTGAAGCAAGCTTGTAGACGTTTTGTCTGATTTAAGCTTTTCTACTTCAGAAAATATAGAGGGATCTGGGAATTAATAAAATGTTATAGATGTTGAATTATTCACTTTTCAAGCAGGGAGGAAATTAAGGTTAAATGAGATAATGCACTAGAGAGTACTTTAATCTCTTTAGAGGAAAGTTTTTATGCAAATTATTATGTTTTTGTTGTTATTCTACATTTTATGCTGTTTATACATATAAGTACTCCACTTGACATATTTTTATAAGTACTTTTTTTCTAGAAGCATAATTATTTCCTCAATGCCAGACAATCTAAGATTGACTTTTCCCAATATTTTACTTTTCGTATGTGTTTTTTTGTAGGTATGTATAACATGTGCCCACAGTGGATATTTGGATATACATTTTTTTTCTTATCTTAAGCAAATTCAACATACTTAAAGTAAATTAAAAGTTGACTATTAGTTTTCCAAGAGAATTCACAAAAGAAGTTCATTCATTCTGTAAGCTCCCTTAATGTATTTATAATAAATCTAAGTATAAAATGTTCCATTGAAAAACATATTTACAGATATTTCAGAGATATCATTCATTTAATAAAGTATTATATTCATGAATTGCTCTGGCACACACACTAAAGTCTTTTTTGTAGGATAGTTGTAATCTCTGCTTCTTATCTTTACTGCCAAAGAAATATTATACAACACACTTCAGGGATAGAAATGAAACAAGATGAAATTATATTCATACTCTCTCATGTGAGTGAGCTAACATGATTCGCTCTGTCAGCTGTTATTCTGCATAAATATCAGAGATTCCCATGCCTGGTTCATCTGTAAAGCTTGATTTCTCACTGATTACCACTGAAATTTATCTCCCTCTAATTCAACTTAAATATCTTAAGATATAATTTAATGATACTATTTTTTAAATCTATGCTTTTAAACCCTATAGCATAACTAACAGTATTACTATCCTATATAGTTTTTGGTCATGAATCTACCCAACCATATTCATTCACCTACTAAAATAGAAAGAGAAACTTTATACTAGACCAATGAGATAACATAACATTAAGTCCCTTTTAATTTGAGAACCTCAGTCTCTGATAGTCTGATGTATATAGGAATAAAAATGTATAAAATTGTATGTATGTATATATATGACCACAAATGCAGGGATGAAGATATGAATAAAGTACTGTCCTACATATGCGTCATGGCTCAGAAAACAATTCTCCAAAGTATAATGTTTTGGCATGCCAAGTACTTCAAACTAAGGGAGATTGGAAAGCCTCAGAAGCAGTCTTAAAATTTTCTCTCTGACCTTCTCCTGCCCTATGTCTCCTACCCGTCTTTCTCCCCTGAAGTATGTGATAGAAACAGAATTTCTCTTCCCAATGGGAGTCATAGAAATCAGAATCACTCTCTCCCAACCAAGCCATAAAACCTAGAAAGATCACTTTTTCCTTTCTTCCTTAAAGGGCATCAATATGGAGGAGTCCTGTCCCATACTCAGGAGGAAAGAATGGTACATAGGAAATCAGGAGGAATCTGGGCAGTCAGGCCTCATTGAGTTTCCCCTTCAGTCTATTACTGTTAGCTCATACCCAACAGTCCACTCACATTTTTACATGGCTGTCCATTCTACATCATTTCTAAGCATAAAAACAGATGGTCATCCCTGGGTCTTTGGGTCTTAATTTCTGAAGGCTCCTATGTCACATTAAACTTTGATTAAATAAATTTGTTATACTTTGCCCTTGTTAATATGTCTTTTGTTATATGAGTGTCAGCCATGACCCTTTCCCTGGGTGATGAATAGTCTTACACATTTTCTACCCCTTTATATGTGTATCAAGGAAACGAGACAGAAGTCCTTCTTAACTTGGGATATTGTATAGGTGCTCCTTAATCAGATTTTACCAGTTGTCTTAGTCTGTGCAAGCTGCCTTAACAATTTATCATAGACTGGGTAACTTACAAACAATGGAAATTTATTTCTCCTAAGTCTGAAGGCTGGGAAGTTCAAGAATAAGGCAGATTCACTTTCTAGCAAGGGTTCCTTTCTGGTTCATAGATGGTAAGTTCTAGCTGTTTCCTCACATGGCAGAAAGTCTAAATGAGTTCTCTGGAAGTCCTTAAAAATGTGGCCAAAAAATATTCTCATCTAAAATACACTTCCTCCTGTGGTGCCAATATGCATTGGCACATGTTTGTTTGTGAACATCAAGATGCGCGCACTGATATTGGCTTCTGCTTTTGGAGCTTATATTAATCTGTTTTCATGTCACTAAAAAGACATACTCAAGACTCAGTAATTTATAAAGAAAAGAGGTTTATCACAGTTCGGCATGACTGGGAAGGCCTCAGGGAACTTACAATCATGGCAGAAGAGGAACCAAACACATCCTTCTTCACATGGCAGCAGCAAGGAGAAATGCCAAGCAAAAGGGGGAAAAGCACTTTATAAAACCATCAGATTTCATGAAAACTAACTCACTATCACAAGGACAGCATGGGTAAAACCACCCCTATGGGTCAATTATCTCCACTTGGCCCTCTCACATCACTTGTGGATAACGGGAACTATAATTCAAGATGAGATTTGGGTAGGGACACCACCAAACTATATCAAAGCCTATTTGATAAATCACAGAATTCCTTAGTACTTGTTTCTGCAAACAGTAGTTTTCATATAATAAATTTTAGCGAAAGATGTATTTCCCTCCAGTGAGTGCTGCTTGATGTCAGCTGGTTGTTTAACTTAGTTTATGTAAATGGCAGCTAACTGCTACAGCTTCTGTTTCTCCAACCTGAGCATTTTGCATTGATTCTGAGGAACCAGTTTTCTTTCACTCACTATCATGACAGTTTTTTTGTTTGTTTGTTTGTTTGTTTTTTTGAGACGGAGTTTCACTCTTATTACCCAGGCTGGAGTAATCTCGGTTCACCGCAACCTCCGCCTCCTGGGTTCAGGCAATTCTCCTGCCTCAGCCTCCTCAGTAGCTGGGATTACAGGCAGGTGCCACCATGCCCAGGTAATTTTTTGTATTTTTAGTAGAGACGGGGTTTCACCATGTTGACCAGGATGGTCTCGATCTCTTGACCTCGTGATCCACCCGCCTTGGCCTCCCAAAGTGCTGGGATTACAGGCATGAGCCACCGCGCCCGGCCCTATCATGACAGTTTTTATGAAATAATCATTTTCCAAGGCATGGACACAGGGAGGGGAACATCACACACCTGGGCCTGTAGGGGGTGGGAAGGTTAGGGGAGGGATAGCAGGAGGTGGGGGATTTTGGAGGGCTAAAATTAGGAGAAATACCTAATGTAGATGATGGGGGATGAATGCAGCAAACCACCATGGCACATGCATACCTATATAACAAAACTGCACGTTCTGCACATGTACCCCAGAACTTAAAGTATAATAATAATAAAAAAAGGAAATAATCATTTTACACTTAGCATTATGTAAAGTGTAAAATACCCATTATATTATACTTATTATAATTATTATACTATGGTTATTATTATATTATACTTATAATTTTTATACTATGGTTATTATGCTTACTATAGTAACCATTTTATACTTTACACAATGTCATCTGAGGTGACATTGGAACTGCTCATTTCATAACACTATGCTGTTTTCTTTATATCACCATTAAAAACTCTCTTCTAGCAAGAGTTTTTGGATATACACAGTTAGCCACTTTGGCTTAAATATCATGTTTCACATCAAAGCACAGTAGACGAAATGATTAAACTTGTGCTATGACTTCAGAAAAGTTTTCATAAGGAGGTGCCATGAGTTAGAGCTTGCAAACCAACTATGCACTTGCCAGCAAAGGAGACACAGAATACTGCATGGTCATTCTACAGAGGAAATGCACAATAAGGGACAATTCAAGAAATGACTTGACTGTTTCTTATCTAAATATGCATAATATTTTTCCCTTTTCTTTAGAGTGTTTAGAGAAGTGTCTAACACCAGGAAAAAGTGAAGAAGAATGAACTATTTCTGACTTGTGGGCCTTCACATATGCTACTCCCTCGTCTTGGAACAGTTTAATCCTTTTCCTACATAATAATCCTGCCTCATCTCCTCCAGACACACCCTTTAGCTCTCAATTTGGTGTTCCTTTTCTATAATTATCCATGCATGGCCTCAATCCCCCATATCTACATCAGGACATGTCATCTGTGCTTCTAAACCATCCTGTATTTTCAGTTCAATAGCACTGACCTCACCATACATATATGTAATATTTTTACTTATGTGATTTTCACCATTACTATGTGATGTTATTTCCAACTATGTTCATGTTATTTATTATTGTACAACCAAATGCCTAACTCTAATGGTCTACAATAGCATTTCTAAAACCTATAAAGATTTTGGGCCAACAGTAGCTACTTATATTGGCAAAATCTACAAATACTTTGTAAGTGGATGAATGAATGAATATATGCATGAAAAATGAAAGAAGACAAAATTTCAGCCTTTTAATATCAAGTTCATTTCCAGTCCAACCCAGTTCTTCGTCAGGACTGATGCCATCATTATTAATAGTAATAAACCAAATCTAGTCTGAAGTATTTCATCTTATAATAACAGAAATGGTAGTTGGAACTTCATCTCTAGGGATATGCAACAAAATGCATGTCCTCTTCACAATCATATTCTGTTCCAGAAAAAATTTTGTCTTTGTGACCATAATAAAGATGTGTATCCAACTGCTCTGAATGCAGATGTCAAGTTTTTCTAATATCTTGCAGAGAAGGCAAGAAGATGGCTACCTTAAGAATATGTATACACTCTAAATTGGGAATATCAAGCCTGCCAATGAAAACGTTGGTTCTCTTTTGTCATGTGCATGGCCTTTTCAGGTATTGGAGAAACAGAAAACATAATGAATGGTAGGGCAGGTGATTAACTGCTGAGAAATAAATAGTAATTTTTAGTGTACTGATTTTTTTGGGGAGAGAAAACAACACCCCAAAATATGACCATAGAAAACCAGAATATGGCACTCTAAAATAAGCCTCTTTGGCATAGTATTTGGACCTGGTTATTTTGAGAAACTGAAGACACAGGAGTAGCTCTGAGAGGTAGCCCTTTTATAAGAGAAATCTGCATATATAAATGAAAAGGCCCATTTGTGAGGGTCTTACTGTACTCCCTTTCTGAACTAGGAAAAGAAAGACAATATCTTAATGGAGAAAGTGTGGACTTAACTCTGCCTAATAAACTCTACCTGTAAGGTGCTTTTTGTGGCCATCTTGTCTTATTAGGACCTTCCCCCACAGCTGTCTCTCTTTGTTTCAGAAAACAAAATGGTGGTATTTAGCCTGAAGTTTAAAAGCATTTTTGAGATCTACTATAGAGATTTACTCTTTTTCCTGTGTTTTCCCTTACGTATACATGAGGTATATGTGTTAATACACTTTTTTTTTTTTTTTTTTTGTTGTTGTTAATTTCTCTTTTGTTACAGGAGTTCCCAGTTAAGAACTATGAAGGTAGTAAGAAAACTTTTCTGTTTTTACCCTACCAGTGTTAATAAGAAAATTTGACACATCAGTCTGATTGTTCAGGTTGGGCCAGATGTGTGTGCTGGTGTTCCCTATATTACTGTGCTGAGTTTGTAGCAATGCAAGATAAGTAATGGGAAATGATCAGTCATAAATAATATGTGCAGATTTAAATTAGACAGGCAAAATAGTTCCACTCATGTTGGGAGAAAATATTGAAGTTGTACTAACTTAGTAACAAAGCAGTTACTAAGTTAGTTGCTTTGGTAAGCATATTTTGTTTGGGAAAAATAGTATTTCATTCTTCAAATGCAATAAGGTAGTTGGAAAAACATTTGAGTTTTATTCCTGAGCTGATTGGATTTTCTGGGAGCTAGAAGCTCAGAAGTAGTAAGCAGTGCAAAAGATTCACAGGAATTACTATCTGAGAAGAAAAAGGAAATGAAATAGAATTTGGCAAGGAGAGCCATTAGATCAAGTTGCAGACCTGATCAAATCTATTATAATATGGCAAAACTCTGGAACGAAGACTGCCTGCCAGAAAAGTTTCACATTGGATGGAAACCACTATGATCGTAAACAAATACCTTGTGCAGTCATTGTGTAGAGGTGGTCCCAAGAATATTATGATCTTGAAGGCTGAGGTGGACCCTGTAGAATTCACATTTGGAGGCATCCTATTGACCTACCTTCTTTGCAACTGAACAGCAAATATTTGTTTTTTGGAGAAGACATGAATGGCTTATTCTATGTCTGCCTCACTTCCTACTTTAGATTTTTTTTTTCCAACTTGTGTTTCCTTTCACATTTTATTTTAACACAGTGACAGAATGCAGTGAAAATTTCATAAACATTAATCTTGAAACTTTAAAACAAAGATAATAATTTTTCTAATAGTCAACATAAAATATTAGCTAGAAATGTTTGCCAATTGACAAACATAAAGCAATAAATTATTTAATAATCTTGATTTCAGATGGTAATTTTTAAGAAGCTAACATATTTAATTTATTGAGATAATTAATTTTTATGACATTCTCCAATTATAAATTCTATTTATTTAATTTTTGCATCCCACATAACATTCTGACAACACAGAATCAATCACATTTTATGCCTCAAGTGCAACAGCAATATATCTTTGAATAATTTATAAAATGCTCTTAATTTTCTAGTTAGATGACATGAAATGTGTGTAGAAAAAAAATCACAAGTGAAAAAATAGCTATGGCAGAAAAATATTTTCAGACAAACATTCAAAACTAAAAAATATTTGGATTGCATATGTATTTAATTGCATTAAACCACTAAACACTTTTTTTTTTTTTTGAAGACAACAGAATCTCACTCTGCCACCCAGGCTGAAGTGCAGTGGCAAGATCTCAGCTTACTGCAAACTCTGCCTCTCAAGTTCAAGTGATTCTCCTGCCTACTGAGTAGATGGCATTACAGGTGCATGCCACTATGCCAGCTAATATTTGTATTTTTAGTAGAGACATGGTTTCACCATGTTGGTCAGGCTGGTCTTGAACTCCTGAACCTGTGATCCACCCACCTCAGCCTCCCAATGTGCTGGAGTTACAGGTGTAAACCAACGCACCCAACCAAGCCACTAAACATTTTTAAAATGACATTTTTTATTCCGTTTGCTATATAATTTTGTGGCTTGGGATATTTCTAGACAGTGCTAAATGAAATAGACATGTAGGTAATGAAAAAAACAAACTTTAACACTTTGTTGGTGAAAAATCCTCTAAGTTCCAGAGTTTGCCATTTCTTTATTCTGATCATCTGATCTCAGAATACTCCTGATTTTTAATTCTCTTTTTATTAAATATTATGTTTTGCTAATTTTCAATTGGAATTCATAAAGTAATATTCACAACAAGGTATTGTTTTCTTCTTCAGTTTTTAAATAGAGTCATATTTTAGCAAAACTGTTTTAAAATACTAGTAAATATTTTTATTCATTTTTGACTAGATGTCTTGAAAGCGTATTATTAACTTTGATTTGTATTAATATATACTGTGCCAGACTTTGCAACTCAGCACTTAACACATGTTCTTTTATTTAATCATTCAAATAGTGCTGTGATATTAGTCTTATTTTCATTTTATCAGTGAAGAAACCATGGCAAGTAAAGTTAGGCAACTTGCACCAATTCACTGTGTAGTAAATAATAGGGTTAATATGTAAACCAAGATTTGTCTAACCTGTAGCCTAAGCTCTCTCAGCAACATTATCTAAGTATATTACAAACTTTTTTTTCATGTGTTCAGCTACATATGCATGAAATCACATTTGCTAACTGAAAGTGAAGGGAGAAGCAAACAGCAGCCCTGATGCTTGAAAAGGAATAATGAAGTTGCCAAGGAGTATAAAGATAGTAGTCTGACATCTAGAAGCAGGAAAAATAATATCGACACCATACTTTTTTGGTGAGGATTAAATGAGAGTAACAAGTAAAATAAGCAAAAGTGCTTCTCAATATTCTTGTTGTGGAGTAGTCATTCAAAATGCTAGTTTTTTTTTTTCTGTCAGTGTCCTTTTTATGTAGGCAAAGGTACAAAAGACAGATATTTAATGGTAGCTTAAAAGATACCAAGTCAGATTTTAGCCAAAAAAACATAGAGTTTAGAGGACAGATAAATCTTTATCTACTATTCTATAGATAAAAATTAGGAAATAAGCACTAGACTACAAAATTATAGTGAAGAGGTACTATACTTGTGAAGTAGGTAAAATTGTGGAATCACCCCAAAAAACTTAATTCTAAAGAAGTTGCTCACTTGTTACTTGAGATAACATTTTAACCCAAATGCTTATAAATTTCAGTATCTTTTACGGTAACTTTTTCTTATAACACTTGAAATTTTGAGAGGTTTCCTAAGTGCTTTCCTCTTGGAATAATGAATTCAGAGAGTATTCTTGTACAAATATGTTTTTTCTGAAATATTGAAATATTGGAAAAACTTGATTAAGACTCTTGGTGACAAAATGAAACTCATATTTCAGCCTAAGCAATAAGAGAGAAAAAATATGTATCAATATAAGAAATCAAAATAAAAATTATATGTATTTGCAAAAAAAAGTTTACTTGCAAAATATGAACCTCAAATGAAAAATCATTAGAACCTGGATGACAGTATAGTACAAAGAATTCAGACTATAAAGACAGACATACTGGGATTTGAATTATATCACCCTCTGCTGCTGATTGATTGTCAGAAAACAATCACTTCAGCCTCAGTTTGCCATTTGTTAAAATGGAGATAATAATAGTACAGTTTTTGGGTAAGATTTAAATGAAAGAATGAAAGCAAATAACATGATTTATTATATGGCAGATAATAGGTGCTTAGTAAATGTAAATATATGTACTCACAAAATAGGTATGTGATCAGTAGTCCAAATTAATTCTTTTATTATTATTATTATTGTACTTTACGTTCTGGGGTACATGTGCAGATCTTGCGGGATTGTTGCACAGGTAAACACATGCTATGATGGTTTGCTGTCTCCATTCCCCTGTCACCTACATCAGGCATTTTTCCCAATATTATCCCTCCGGAACCTCCCTACCCTGCGCTGTCCCTCCCTTATCCCCTTACCCCCCAACAGACCACAGTGTGTGGCATTCCCCTCCCTGTGCCCATGTGTTCTCATTGTTCAATACCCACATATGAGTGAGAACATGTGGTGTTCGGTTTTCTGTTCTTGTGTCAGTTTGCTGAGAATGATGGTTTCCAGATTCATCCATGTCCCTACAAAGGACATGAACTCATCCTTTTTTATGGCTGCATAGTATCCCATGGTGTATATGTGCCACATTTTATTTGTCCAGTCTATCATTGATAGGCATTTGGGTTGGTTCCAAGACTTTGCTATTGTAAACAGTACTGCAATTAACATACATGTGCATGTGTCTTTATAATAAATCGATTTATAATCCTTTGGGTATATGCCCAGTAATGGGATTGCTGGGTGAAATGGTATTTCTGTTTCTAGATCCTTGAGGAATCGCCACAATGTCTTCCACAGTGGTTGAACTAATTTACACTCCCACCAACAGTGTAAAAGTGTTTCTATTTCTCCACATCCTGTCCAGCATCTGTTGTCTCCAGATATTTCAATGATCAAAATTCTAACTGGCCTGAGATGGTATCTCAATATGGTTTTGATTTGCACTCCTCTAATGAGCAGTGATGATGAGCATTTTTTCATATGTTTCTTGGCCTCATAAATGTCCTCTTTTGAAAAGTGTCTGTTCATATCTTTTTCCCACTTTTGAATGTGTTTGTTTGGTTTTTTTCTTATAAATCTGCTTTAGTTCTTTGTAGATTCTGGATATTAGCCCTTTGTCAGATGCGGAGGCATTATGCTACCTGACTTCAAATTATACTACAAGGCTACAGTAATCAAAACAGCATGGTACTGGTACAAAAACAGAGATATAGACCAATGGAACAGAACAGAGGCCTCAGAAGTAATGCCACACATCTACAACCATCTGATCTTTGACAAACCTAACAAAAACAAGCAATGGGGAAAGGATTCCCTGTTTAATAAATGGTGTTGGGAGAACTAGCTAGCCATGTGCAGAAAGCTGAAACTGGACCCCTTCTGTACACTTTACACTAAAATTAACTCCAGATAGATTAAAGATTTAAACATAAGACCTAACATTATAAAAACCCTAGAAGAAAACCTAGGCAAAACCATTCAGGACATAGGCATAGGCAAGGACTTCATAGCTAAAACACCAAAAACAATGGCAACCAAAAATCTAAAATAGACAAATGGGATCTAATTAAACTTAAGAGTTTCTGCACAGCAAAAGATGCAATCATCAGAGTAAAGTAGCAACCAACAGAATGCAAATTAATTCTTTTCTTAAATGCTATTATTATTCTATAAGAAAATGTAATAAAAAAGTAGAAAATATTCACATAACACAAAAAGTTTGAAACATATGAATAAAATTTTATAACTTTTTCACAGCCTATAAAAAAAGAGCCTGAACAATTTATCAATCCTAAATGCATGCATATCACAACAAATGTATTTATTTTTATATTTATTGCAGTATTATTATAGAAAAACAGAAACAATCTGATATCTATCAATGGGGAATTATTTTTGATATATGCATAATACAGAATTATATGCAGAGCATGGGATTGTTTAAAAATATATTATTGAATACAAATTCATAATTTGTCATAGTAGAAAACTAGAGATTACATAAATGTCTAAAATAAGAAAATCATTATTCATCTTCTTATATTGATGTTATAAAATTATATATGCCATGACATGAAAAGTTTAAGACATGTTGTTTTTATAAAAAGATTGTGAAATAATATGCATGAAATTACTCTATTTTTTGTTTGTATTTTTGTTAAATACACAGACACACACACACACACACACACACTCTCACACTGCCTTAATAGTGATTCCACCATGGAATAGAATATTGGGAGAGGCTGAATAAAGAGAGAGACCTTCAGGCTTTTACTTTAATTATTTAGTATTGCTTGATTATTTTTAAAAACAACTTTCTGCTGTTATTTATGGATAAGAAAAAGAATAGTTGCGCTAAACATTTCTCTCACAAGTCAGTGCTTTAAATGATCTATCTCTCTTGCTCAACCATTTTAAAAGACTGGTGTTTTAAAATAGTTTTAGAATCACAATAAAATCAAGAGGAAGGTAGAGATTTCCTGTATACCACCCCATAGGCAAATCTCCCACATTATCAACATCCCCCACCAGAATGATATATTTATTTCAATCCATGAACCTACATTGTCATATCCTTATCATACAAAATCCATAGTTTATCTTAGAGTTCATTCTTGGTGTTGTACATTCTATGATTTGGTCCAATGTATAATGATATGTTATCCATCATTGCAGTATTATACAGGGTATTTTAACTGCCCTAAAAATTCTCTCTTCTACCCTCAACCTCTGGCCACCACTATCTTTTTACTTTATCCATAGTTTTGCCTTTTCCACAAAGTCATATAGTTGGAATCATATGGTACATAGCCTTTCATATTTGCTTATTTCACTATATTTATATTAGTCCATTTTCATGCTGCTGAAAAAGACATACCTAAGACCGGCAAGAAAAAGAAGTTTAATTGGACTTACAGTTCCACATGGCTGGGGAGGCCTCCAAATCCTGGTGGGAGGTAAAAGGCACTTCTTACATGGTAGCGACAAGAGAAAGATGAGGAAGAAGCAATAGCAGAAACCCCTGATAAACCCATCAGATCTTGTGAGACTTAATTGAATATTATGAGAATAGCAAAGTAAAGACCAGCCCCCATGATCCAATTACCTTCGCCTGGCTCTCTCCCACAACATGTGGGAATTCTGGGAGATATAATTCAAGTTGAGATGTGGGTGGGGACACAGCGAAATCATATCAATATTTTATGTTTAACTTTCTTTTTTTATGGCTTCATAGCTCATTTCATTTTAATATTGACTAATATTCCATTATCTGTGTATTCCAGTTTACTTATCTGTTTACCTACTGAAGGTTGCTTTTGGCCATTTTGAATATAGCTGCTATAAACATCAATGTGCAGGTATTTGCTGAGATATATGTTTTTCAGCTCCTTTGGATAAATACCAAATAGATAATCAACATTTAGATTGTTCTTTATCAAATTATATTCTCAGTCATGTTTAATGAATTGAATCAGATTGTACTTTCAAGAAAACAGAATATTGTATTTTTCCCAAAGTTCATAGGAAAATAAAAGTCACTAAACATATTTTTCTCAATTTTGTGTTAGTTCTGATTATACCAGCAAATCAGTGTAGGAAGTAGAGTTCCCAGATGGAACTTTGGATTAGGGTTCAAATTTAATTATCTTATAAAATTTATTAAGAAGTTACATAATGTAATTAGTGCATGGTTTTATTCATAGAAAATTCTTAATAAAGAGTAAGTATAAGTATTATTTTTCATCATATGAGAATTACCTTTGATCTTACACAAAACAGTGACATAAAGGCAATGAGGTTTGTAGCAAAATTTCTGTTTCCTTTTCCAGAGTGTAGAGCTACCACTGGAAACGGGCTGTTCAGCCAGGGGCTCTGTTTTCTCTGGCACCCGTCTGTGCCCAGGTGACATGTTCTTTCCAATAAAATGTGCAGTAGTTTTGTGTTTCACTTATTGCCTGCATCGTTGAAGAAGTGCTTTCACCGATCTCTCTTGCTCTTCCTGCCAGCTTAATGAAGAGATTTCAAGAGAGGCTTTCTCAGCTGGGGCTCTTGGCTAAACCATAGAACACACAAAGTCATTTGATTGACTATTATCTCAGTTCTCCTTGGGATCCACATAACTATTGCTGTTAGAGGTCTACAAGAGAAGTTAATTCATTACATACAGTGGATGCCTTAGAACATTCTGGCTTAATTGACTGGAGAATTTCTTCCTCAGTAAGACAGCCTGAGGGGTGTGGAAACACAAGATGGAAGTAATGTGGGCACTTGAATTACAATATAGATGAAAGAAGCTCACCACCAAACACGATCTGTGCTAGATGCTTACATAAAAGAAAAATAAATTTCTAGTTTTTAAACCATTGGAAAACTGGTGTTTTTTTTTTACAGCAATGAATATTATCTAAATTAATACAAACAATATATTCTTTGACCACAATTCTGTATAATTGATTACAAAATCAATAAGCAGAGAATAAAAATGTGTAAAATGCCAGTTATTGAAATTGGAACTGGGATTACAATATAAGTAAGACACAGTTATATTCTAAGTTAAATTTGAGATGTTTATAATAGAGATAGCAGAAATATATACATTAAAATGATTCTTAAATACTATTTCTCAAGAAAAGATAATATAGTTTAGAGGCTTAATAAATATTAATAAGTGAAAATATGCTAACAATCATGTGTAGCAATTATATATTGCAATAAAACTCCAATAAAGATAAATATGTACATGTCTTACACAATTAAAGAGATTCCAGAAATTCTCAATAAGGGGAAGATGCATATGCCCCATTAAAGTTCAAGGTGAACTGCTATTAGTATGCAGATCATTTCTCATAAACATTCATGGCCATTACTGAAAACATAATCACTATCTGTGCTCAGAGATAATTTTACTTTTATATTAAGAGGATAATACATTTACTCATTCATTCAAAACATTAAACATGTTTTGAATATTTTATTCTTGTTATTGTTTTAACCACAAAGCAATTATTTAACTTAGGTATTCCATTAGATTTTATTGAAGAACATTACAATATTGTTGTATAAAACCAATGCCATAATAATTAAGAATAATTTCTGTTATGTATCATGAGAACCTCTTTCATAAGAATGTGCTGAGAATATTATTTTTTGTCTTAGTAAAGGAAAGCCCTACCTTTGAGAAACTGATTTGTTTTGTTACAAAACCTGTGAAGCTTGTGGGTGATCCCATTTCCTGTGAAAGCCCTACCTTTGAGCAACTGATTTATTTTATGTTATGAAACCTATGAAGCTTGCAGGAGATTTCATTCCTCATTTTTTCTTATTTCTCTAGGAAGCCAGAGCCAAATTGTGGTCAATCTCTAGCAGCAGGTACAGCAATATGATATATTTGTAAACTGTTTTGCCAAATATTTTCTTTTCAATATACTTGTTCAGTTTTATCATGCATTTGCTCTTAAAGTACTTTAAATATTTGTGGGGGGATACATGAAAAAATACATATGTAAATTATCTAAAAAATAGTAATGTACTGCTCTGCCTTGTATTTATCTTTTCTTTTATAAGTGCATTTATTTAATTACTTTTTAAATAAATTCTTAAATAAATGTCTCTGAGTCCCTGTTTTGGGGATATAATGGAGAACAAAAAAATATTCTTCAACATGATAGAATCTCGAATTTAGTGAAGGAGATAGTAAACAAATAAGTACACAAATAAACGCATAATTATAAGTTTTGGTAAACTACTAAGTAAATTCATGACTTTATGAACACTTCCTATAGGGGATCTTGTTCAGAAAGACTCCCTTTGAAGAATCTGGGGACTCTGATATTTAAAGAGAGCTTTTAAATCACATTTCCTATTTGAAGCTGTACACAGGGATGTTCAAATTATGTATAATGGTGACAGGAGTTGGAGTGGAGATGACTCTGTTCAGGAGTTAAAATATTCAATGAAGAAAAGTGTTCAACTGAACCTAAGGAAAGAAGGATATTTAGAAAGAGAGAAATAGTAATGGTCTAGAGGCATAAGTAAAACTGTTACAGGCTCTAATTTCTAATTCTGAAATTTTAGGAACATTTCAGAGAAAAGAGCACAGTTGGAGTTTACATAAAAGCAAGATGTTAACTGCATTTCATTAAGGATAGGGTGCATATTTTCAGAATGGTATAACTATTTACCTTTTCAGGATTCTTAGCCTCTATAAATCCAATAGTTTATAACATAATTCCTAATTCCTTCTCTAACATGAATGTGAAATGGTTCATTGTACTGACAATAACAAATTTAAAAAGCCATCATATATAAGGTGACTATAAAATTTATCATCCAAATTGCAATAAAATTAACTGGGACTCATCCATGAATCTGTATCATCAGCCTCTATGACAGACTGATCATATACTTATCTTAGCTAAAAGCAAACAAAAATCTTTAAGTCCAATGAGCTAATTTTATTTTGATTTCTGGATTTTGCCAATAAACACTTTCTAAGGCAGGAGCTAATTCCTCCCACAAATTTTTTTCTTTCTAGTAATAAGAAATCTAAATTCTAGAACATATATTCTAAATAACACACTGATTATAACATGAGAAATTCACTAACTTTTACATCAAATGGATTCTGCTTATTGGTAAAATGCCTATACTAATGCAATATACAGAACAACAACAGTTGGGCATCTCCAAATTACTTTGCAAACTTCATTCATTAACTTTTCTACTGCACCCTCTGAAATTTTTAAGCTGGAATCAAAAACTATTTTGGTTTATCATTCCTCCTGGCTCAGTCTTTCCCACAGTCCTAAACTCTGGCAGCATCCTTGCTTACTTTATTATCTGAATCAATGACTCATGTTACATCTTGACCTCAAGTTCACCAACTTACCCATCTCCAAGATGATTTTCTTTCACTCATCCTGATCCATAACGATGCTGAACTTTGCAATTATCAGCAACTTCACCCACCTTCTGAATATTAGCCACCCATGAAATTCCACTTTTCAAACATTGACTACTCACAGAGTCAACGGAGCTCTTCATTTCCACCCATTTCTTGAATTACTGCCATTACCACACTTAGATGTCACCCAAAGTCTCATGTGCAACAATTTCACTACTTTCTCACCTAGTTCCCTCTATTTCAATTCACTTTACTAGATTTAATGGTTCATTACTATAAGAATTTCTTTATGAGTACCTTAATTCTCTTTAACCCTCTCTTCCTTTGTTGAATTTGTTTTCAAAGCTCCAACATGAATAGCATCTAACAGCTGCACTTTCAATGTTTGGTAAAACCAGCCTGAATAGCTGAAGGAAATCATATAATTGAGTTGAATAGTTTCAGTTAATAATTATCATCAATAGAAGCCACAAACTTGTACTTAATAGCATCAAGTAAGCCTATTGCATTTCTCTTTTCTACTTGCTTGAGATATCTGTACATGCTGCCTCTACTTTTTCATTTCCTATTTGCTAATCAGCCTTTCTCTGGCTTCCCCATTCACCCACTGACACTGTTTTTCCCATAGTCACTGAGTCTATTCATGTTGCCAAGTTCATAGAATTACTTTGTGTACTCATCTCACTCAAATACTCTACAAAAGTTGATGATGTTAAAGACTCCCTCTTTTTAATTTTTTTCTTCTGCTTTTTTCATAATGTCATTTTCTCCTGATATTTATCCTACTTTCTTGGCCACTCTCTTGTAAACTCGTTTACTCCATATTATTCCATACTTAATTACAATCTCCATTCTGGGTCCACTTCATTTCTCTTTTTAGGCAAGCGTATCCATTACATGTTTTTACGTAATATTTACATAGATGTGACCTCCTAATATGGACTTCCTGCCAAAACTCTCGTTCTAGCCCCATATTTATATTTTCAGTTGCCCAACAGATAGCTTCAACTAGATGTCTCGTAGATGTCACAACTTTATTTAAAAATGCAACTTTTCATTATTATTCAATCATGTATTAGAGCTGTCTTCTTTCCCCATCACTGCCAATAGCATTGTCATTCATCTTTGAATCATCCCATGTTTGGGATCTAAAATGTTCTTGTCTGAACTATTGCCTCCGACTTGCAACTGGTATCTATAATCCAAATTCATCCCATTTCTTTTTTTTTTTTTGCATACATTATTCAAAAGTATCTGTTGAAAATGTAAATAGAGTTGTGTAACTTCTTTTCTTAAATTTATATTGGGTTATTACTCCACTTAAAATGAAATTCAAACTCTGTATCAGGACCTAAAAGGTCATGCATGATCCAGTTCCTCTCTATCTAAGGCTACTTTCTTACCATGTGGCTTTACAAAAATAATTTCCTTTGGAGGGAACATTATTTCTTCCATCTTCATGTAACTAAATCCTTTAGCTGTCAATTCAGTTTTTGTTTATAAAAATTCTATTATTAGTTTTTCTAATTTAGAACCTTCTTCCTCTAATATTAACTTATCTTGAACTCTCATGCTTTTCCTTAATAGCTTTAATTATTTTTATAGCTTTTTATTGCTTACAGTATTTTGATTGCTCCCTCACAAGAATGTAAAACAAGTAAGGACAAAGACTATATTTGACTTGTTCACAGAGCTACCTCTTTAGCTAGCTCAGTACATGGCAGGAAGAAGGCAATTAATTTATACTTTCTGAATTAAAATGCAATTTTTGCTAAAATAGAATTCCTAAGTTTCTTCTTGCCCTATTTAATCAATGGCAATATAGAGTTAATCTTATTTACAGAGTTATTTATAATAATTTTGGAGAGGTTATATACCTCGGAAATCTACAGAGACCACAAAATAATGTGGCAAGAATGACTCACTCTCTTTTGATAACAAGTTATGTACGTTTGATTCTACAGATTACATAGCACACATTTTAAAATGAGCCTGGGCATGGTGGATCACTCCTATAATCCCAGCACTTTGGGAGGCCCAGGCAGGTGGATCACTTTGAGGTCAGGAGTTTGAGACCAGCCTGGCCAACATGGTGAAATCCTGTCTGTACCAAAAGAACAAAAAAATTAGCAGACCATGGTGGCAGACGCTTGTAATCCCAGCTACTCAGGAGGCTGAGTCAGGAAAATCACTTGAATCTGGAAAGCAGAGGTGGTAGTGAGCCAAGATTAGCCACTGCACTCCAGCCTGGGTGATAGAGCGATACTCTATCTCAGAAAAAAAAAAAAAAGTGTACCAAGATTTCTGTTATAAAATTATAGGGATATGTTTTCAAAGTTATTGGTGAATATCCTTAAACAATAGGGCTGGATTTTTTTCAGGTACAGCAAGGGCTCTGTTCTAAACTATTTGCCATTATTCCATTCTAAGATGTCAATGCTAGGATATTCACTTACTGCTTAAAGGAGCTCATTACTAACCTCAGCAAGTCATTTATCATGTCTGAGTTCTGAAAGTATAGATGTTTTTTATAAATTGATTTTTATAGAAGAACTTGTCTCTTTTTAAATAAATTTTGCTTAAAACTAGCTACTCCTTATGTTACTATTACTGATTTTATCTTTTCAGAAAGAAAAAAACTAGCTACTCTTTTTACTTTTTAATGAAAATGACTGTGCTATAGGAAGTTCTTTTCTCTAACATGAGCATTGCGTGTGTGTGTGTATTTCCTACTATAATCTTCCAGCCTATGCTATAGGGTCATAGGGGAAGTGTTTTTAGTATATTTTATGGAAAGAGTCAGTTTCTGCTTGGTCTCAAACTTAAAATGGATTTCCCATTGTGCAGCAGCAAAAACACCATGATGCATATTGCATAACACTGTTAAATTTCCCTGTAAAAGCATCAGTTAAGAGAAACATGTTTATTCACTACATCACAAATATTATGTGGGTTATTCTAAGATTAACTTACTTTAGGAAAGAAATTTTAGGTAAAAACACTCATATTACAAGAGCAATTTAAGAACTTGATAGTGGTAGACTCAACATTTTTACTTGTACTTCATCTCAAATACCTGTGATTTTCAGACATAAACAATATTAAATAATTGGTAAACAAATTACCGGTTATAGTATGAATATTATGGTCATCAACGTGTAACCGTAGAAGTGTACCAATCAAGAGATTTCTAAAACTCTGTATAACCATCCAGTGAAAATCTCTAAGAGGAAAAGCAATTAGGTTTTTAGTTGAGTAATAACAAACAAGGTACTAAAGCTTTCAGGGAAAAATGTGAAAAAACAAACTATACAGCTTTTTTTCATAGCAACTATATAAATAAAAGATGTAAATAAGAGCTAATCTCAAAATTTATTCTAGGTATTAAATAGGCTGCAGCAAATTCCCTAGCTTATTTCCTTATAGAACAAACATTAATTAAGCAAAGAGATTAATACCTATACAGTCATTCCTTTCTGGGATAATAGCAGAAACACAGGCTCACACGTACACAAGTTAGAAACTAGGTGGACAGATGTTTGTGGTTATAGAAATAGAGAAATTGGCATATTCTATTTCAGTGGTTCTAACACTTTATTGTATCAGTTACCTAAATGAATAGTTACAGTTCAGACCCTGGGGTTCCATCCCCAGAGTTTCTTATTTAGTAGGTCTGGGATGGGGCACATACATTTGCCTCTGTACCAAATTCCTAGGTGATGCTGTTGTTGTTGATGAGGGGCGCACACTTTGAGAATTGCTGCAAATCTAAAGAGAAGAATCAAACACAACATGAACTAATATTAGCGAAACCCCAGGATCAGTGACATTATGTTCGATGTCTGACAGGAGACAGTGAATGAGGTCCAAAGCCAGGATAAGGAACAGATGAAGAAACAAAATTTACTATAAGGAAGTGTCCAGGGTTGGGTTTGTTGAACAAACCAGGTATGATTGTTTAAATGTGTCCCCTCCAAAATTCAGATGTTGCTAATGTGATAGTATTGAGTTGGCACCTTTAAGAGGTGATTAAGCTGTGGGGGCTCCCATTGTGAATTGAATTAGATACCCTTGTAAAAGAGCTTGCCAAAGGGAATTCTTCCTTTTTGCCTTTCCTCATCTACCGTGTGAGGACAGATCATTCAAGGTTTCCTCTTGGCGGCAAAGAACGGACCCTCATCAGACATGGGACCTCTTAGCCCCTTGATCTTTGACTTCCCAGTCTCTAGCATTGTGAAAAATAATTTTTTGTATTTATAAATTACCCACTCTGTGCTAGTTTATTATAGTAGTACAAATGAACTAAGATAGAGGCATTCAAAACTCTCAAAGAATGTCAGCCCAGCTTAGAGATTGAGGTAGATGCTTACTATCTAAAGCTATAGGCTTGTCATAAAAAAGCGTAATCAAAAATCAGGTTATTGGAATATCAAAATTTAAAGTTCATCTACTCCTTTATTTAACTAATAGAAAAAAGTTCATAAAATTCACAGATAGTTTATACAGGTATCTATCATACAATTGTAATTTTAAAGGTCCTATGGTCTGAATGTTTGTGTTCCTCCAAAATGCTCATGTTGAAATCTAATCCCCAATATGTTGGTAATAAGAAGTGGGGCTTCTGGGATGTGACTAAGTCATGAAGGTGGAGCTCTCATGAGTAAGATTAGCGCTCTTATAAAATTGACTTGTTCTTTGCTACTTTTCCCTTTACACGATGTGAGGACACAGTGAGAAGGCATCATCTGTGAGAGTGGGCCCTCACTAGTCACTGTATCTGCTGGCACCTTGATCACGGACTCCTCAGCCTCTAGAGCTAGGAGAAATACACTTATATTATTTATGAATTACCCAATATAAGGTATTTTTGAGAGCAGACTGAACATTCTTAGACAAGAGGTATGTCAAAGATTGGCTGGATGCTCACAAACCTATTTATTCTTAACTTCAGAGGTAGTTCAAATTTCCTACTTTCCCTTTCAATGAGGTATAATTATGTGACTCAGTTTTTGTTACGTAATTTGTGTCACTTTTAGGACTGTCATTTTTAAAAACTTTCCTCACCATCTTACATGTTTACTATTTTTCCCCAGGTATTAGCTGACAGTAGAAGAGGATCAAGCCAAGAATATGTCATAATTACATAGGAGAAGGAAACTGTGTTTATGATATTCTGAAGCGAGCCCTTCCTCCAACTCCCACAAACTGGCTCAGGACAGTGACATGTGTTAAGAAATAAATACACTTAGTGAATTAATGCATTAAGATTCTGTTTTTGGTTTAGTTTTGCCATTTATATGCGTATGTGTGTGTGTATGCATGTACTATACATATATATATATATATTTTTAAATTGTACTTTAGGTACTTGGGTACATGTGCTGAGCATGCATGATTGTTGCATAGGTATATACTTGGCAAAGTGGTTTGCTGCCTCCATCCCCCAATCACCTGTAACTGGCATTTCTCCCCATGTTATCCCTCCCAGCCTCCCCACCCCCCACTATTCTACCTTAGCCCACCCCAAACTACCCCAGTGTGTAATGCTTCCCTTCCTGTGTCCATGTGTTCTCATTGTTCAACACCTGCCTCAGAGTGAGAACATGTGGTGTTTGGTTTTCTGTTATTGTGTCAGTTTGCTGAAAATGATGGTTTCCAAATTCATCCATGTCCCTACAAAGGATATGAACTCATCCTTTTTTATAGATGCATAGTATTCCATGGTGTGTATGTGCCACATTTTCTTTATCCAGTCTATCATTGATGGGCATTTGGGTTAGTTCCAGGTCTTTGCTATTGTAAACAGTGCCTCAATGAACATACGTGTGCATTTTTCTTTATAATAGAACAATTTATAATCCTTTGTGTATATACCCAGTAATGGTATTGCTGGGTCAAATGGCATTTCTATTTCTAGATCCTTGAGTTATGGCCACACTGTCTTCCACAATGGTTGAACTAATTTACACTCCCACCCACAGTGTATAAGTGTTCCTTTTTCTCCACATCCTCTTTAGCATCTGTTGTCTCCTGATTTTTTGATGATCACCATTCTAACTGCTGTGAGATGGTATCTCAATGTGGTTTTGAGTTGCATGTCTCTGATGACCAGTGATGATGAACATTTTTTAATATGTTTGTTGGCCTTGTAAATGTCTTCTTTTGAAAAGTATCTGTTCATATCCTTCACCCACTTTTTGATGGGGTTGTTTGTTTTTTTCTTATAAATCTGCTTTAGTTCTTTGTAGATTCTGGATATTAAGCCTTTGTCAGATGGGTAGATCACAAAGATTTTTTCCCATTCTGTTGGTTGCCAGTTTACACTAATGATTGTTTCTTTTGCTATGCAGAAACTCTTCAGTTTAATTAGAAACCATTTGTCTATTTTGGGTTTGTTGCCATTGTTTTTGGTGTTTTAGTCATGAAGTCCTTGCCTATGCCTATGTCCTGAATGGTTTTGCCTAGGTTTTCTTCTACAGTTTTTATGGTGTTAGGTTTTATGTTTAAATTTTTAATTCATCTGAAGTTAATTTTAGTGTAAGGTGTCAGGAAGGGATCCAGTTTCAGCTTTCTGCAGATAGCTAGCCAGTTTTCCCAACATTATTTATTAAACAGAGAATTCTTTCCCCATTGCTTGTTTTTGTCTTGTTTGTCGAAGATCAGATGGTTGTAGATGTGTGGCATTACTTCCATGGCCTCTGTTCTGTTCCATTGGTCTATATCTCTGTTGTTGTACCAGTACCATGCTGTTTTGATTACTCTAGGCTTGTAGTATAGTTTGAAGTCAGGTAGCATGATGCTTCCAGCTTTGTTCTTTTGCTTAGGATTGTCTTAGTTATGCAGACTCTCTTTCGTTTCCATAGGAAGTTTAAAGTGGTTTTTTCTAGTTCTGTGAGAAAGGTCAATGGTAGCTTGGTGAGAATAGCATTGACTCTATAAATTACTTTGGGCAGTATGGCCATTTTCACGATATTGATTCTTCCTAACCATGAGCTTGGAATATTTTTCCATCTGTTTGTGTCCTCTCCTCTTTTATTTCCTTGAGAAGTGGTTTGTAGTTCTCCTTGAAGAGGTCCTTCATATCCTTTGTTAGTTGTGTTCCTAAGTATTTTATTCTTTTTGTAGCAATTGTGAATGTGAGTTCACTCATGATTTGGCTCTCTGTTTGTCTGTTATTGGTGTATAGGAATGCTTGTGATTTCTGCACGATGATTTTGTATCCTGAGACTTTGCTGAAGTTGCTTATCAGCTTAAGAAGATTTTGGGCTGAGACAATGGGGTCTTCTAAATATACAATCATGTTATCTGCAAATAGAGACAATTTGACTTCCTCTTTTCCTACTTCTATACCCTTTATTTCTTTTTCTTGCCTGATTGCTCTGGCTAGAGCTTCCAATACTATATTGAATGAATAGGAGTGGTGAGAGAGGACATCTTGTCTAATGCCAGTTTTCAAAGGGAATGCTTCCAGGTTTTGCCCATTCAATATAATATTGGCTGTGGGTTTGTCATAAATAGATTTTATTATTTTGAGATATTTTCCATCACTACCTAGTTTATTGAGGGTGTTTAGCATAAAGGGCTTTTGAATTTTGTTGAAGGCCTTCTCTGCATCTATTGAGATGATCATGTAGTTTTTGTCTTTGGTTCGGTTTATGTGATGGATTACATTTATAGATTTGCATATGTTGAACCAGCCTTGCATCCCCGGGATGAATTCTGCTTTTTCGTGATGGATTAGCTTTTTGATGTGCTGTTGCATTCAGTTTGCCAGTATTTTATTGAAGATTTTTGCATTGATGTTCATCATGGATATTGGCCTGAAATTTTTTTAGTTGTCTCTGACAGGTTTTGGTATCAGGACGATGTTGTTCTCATAAAGAGAGTTAGGGAGGATTCCCTCATTTTGTATTGTTTGGAATCGTTTCAGAAGGAATGGTACCAGCTCCTCTTTGTATGTCTGGTAGAATTTGGCTGTAAACTCATCTGGACATGACAGGTACATCCATATTTGTTTGGGTAGCTTGGTGGCAGATTAAAAAATAGCTGCAAATACTTTTACATTTATTCCATAGAAAGGTAAAGTTTATATTCCCTCTTTCTGAATTTGGTCAGGTTCAGTGATCAACAGAGTAGAGTCAAAGAGATTTACCAGTTACCAGGACAAGTCTTTAAGGATCTAACAACTTCCATTTCATGGCTCTTTGAATACTCTCTTGAAACTCAGCCACCATGGCATGAGGAAGCTGAAGCAGTCCCATGAAGAGTCTTACTAATTTTACAGCCACTGAGTTAGCCATCTTAGAAATGAATTTTCTTGCCTGGATTCTGTTCCAATTGGTGTGTCCAGTCACAAAGATCTGTTGCTGATGTTGTTGATTTATTACATATTGCATTAGTCTGTTTTCATGTTGCTGATAAAGACATACCCAAGACTAGGTAATTTATAAAGAAAAGGAGGTTTAATGGTCTCAATTTCAAGTGGCTAGGGAAGACTCACCATCATAGTGGAAGGTGAAAGATATATCTTACATGGCAGCAGGCAAGGAAAGAATGAGAGTCGAGTGCAAAGGGTTTCTCCTTATGAAACCATCATATCTCCAGAGACTCATTCACTACAAAGATTACAGTATGATTCAGTTAGTTCCCACTGGTCCCTCCCACAACATCTGGGAATTATGAGAGCTACAACTCAAGATGAGATTTGGGTGGGGACATCCCTCATCCCTGGCTCCTCCTATATCTCATGTCCTCACATTTCACAATCAATCATGCCTTCCAAACAATTCCCAAAAGTCTTAACTCATTTCAACATTAACTTAAAAGTCCAAGTCCAACGTTTATCTGAGACAAGGCAAGTCATTTCTACCTAGGAGCCTGTAAAATCAAAAGAAGTTAGTTTTTTCCAAGATGCGATGGGGGTACAGGGATTAGATAACCACACCCATCCCAAGTAGGAGAAATGGACCAAAACAAAGGAGCTAAAGGTCCATGCAATTCCAAAATCCAGCAAGGGAGTCAAATCTTAAAGCTCTAAAATGATCTCATTTGACTCCATGTCTCACATCCAAGTCACATTGATGCAAGATGTGGGTTCCCCATCTCTTGGGAAGTTCTGCCTCTGTGGTTTTGCAGACTACAACCTCCCTCCTGGCTGTTTTCACAGGCTGGCATTGATTATCTGTGGCTTTTCCAGGTGCACAGTGCAAGCCGTTAGTGGATCTACGATTCTGGGGTCTAGAGGATGGTGGCCCTCTTCTCAAAGCTCCACTAGGTAGTGCCCTAGTGGAGATTCTGCTTGGGGTCTCCAACCCCACATTTCTCTTTTACACTGCCCTGGCAAAGGTTCTCCATGAGGGCCTCACCCCTGTAGCAAACTTCTTGCTGAGCATCCAGGTGTTTCCATACATCCTCTTAACTCTAGGTGGAGGGTTCCAATCCTCAGTTCTTGACTTCGGTGCACCTGCAGGCTCAACACCACGTGGAAGCTGCCAAGGCTTGGAACTTCCATCCTCTGAAGCCACGATCTAAGCTGTACTTTGGTCCCTTTTAGCCACAGTGGAAGTGGCTGGTACACAGGGCACCAAAACCCTAGGGTGTACACAGCAGGGGACCCTGGGCTGGGCCCATGAAACAATTTTTTCCTCCTAGTCCTCCTATCCTGTGTTGGGAGGGGCTGCTGTGAAGGTCTCTGACATGCCCTTAAGACATTTTCCCTATTGTCTTGGTTATAGTTATTTGGTTCCTCATCCTCATTACTTATGCAAATTTCTGCAGCCTGCTGAATTTCTGCTCAGAAAATGGTTTTCTCTTTTCTATCACATCATCAGGCTGCAAATTTTCCAAACTTTTATGTTCTGTTTCCCTTTTAAAACTGATTGCTTTTAACAGCACCCAAATCACTTATTGAATGCTTTGCAGCTTAGAAATTTCTTCTGTCAGATACCCTGAATTATCTCCCTCAAATTCAAAGTTCCACAAATCTCTAGAACAGGGGCAAAATGCCGCCAGTCTCCTTGTTAAAACATAACAAAAGCCACCTTTAATCCAGTTCTCCACAAGTACTCATCTCCATCTGAGACCATCTCAGACTGGATTTCATTGTCCATACCATTATCAGCATTTTGGTCAAAGCCATTCAACAAGTCTCTAGGAAGTTCCAAACTTTTCTACATTTTTCTGTCTTCTTTGAGCCATCCAAACTGTTCCAACCTTTGCCTGTTACCTAGTTCCAAATTCACTTTCACATTTTTGGGTACCTTTTCAGCAGCACCCAGTCTACTGTCACCAATTTACTGTATTAGTCTGTTTTCACACTGCTGATAAAGACCACCTAATACTGGGCAATGTATAAAGAAAAAGAAGTTTAATGGACTCATGGTTCCACATGACTGGGGAGGCCTCACAATCATGGTAGAAGGTGGAAAGCATATCTTACATGATGGCAGGCAAAGATAGAATGAAAATCAAGTGAAATGAGTTTTCCTGTATAAAACCATCAGATCTCATGAGAATTATTTAGTACCATGAGAATAGTATGGAGGAAACAGCCCCCATGATTCAATGCTCTTTCACTAGGTCTCTCCAAGAACATGTAGGAATTATGGGAGCTACAGCTTAAGATGAGATTTGGGTGGGGACACAGCCAAATCATATCACACAGAAAAAGATAACTGGAATACATCTTTTCTTCTTAATAAAATTGAAATTCCTATTTTCCAAATTACTATTTTCCAAGATGAATACATTTAGAGTATGTTTATCGCACAGATATTCTGATTGCGTATGTTAAGTATTCTTCCACAATACTTAACAATTCTGTTCATTCTCTCCTACTCACTTCATCCTTCTCAGAGTAGATACTGGAAAAATACAGTAGAGAATAGAAATAATGAGAAAACATCTAGTAACAATTGAAATTGAGATCAAAAGAAATGAACAAGTTAACCACAGAGCAAAAATGCAAGAGAGAAAAACGCAACACCTATTTTGAATTAGAGAGGTCACTGGTTTTGTTTCCCACTTCTTGTTGTTTTACACTTTATATCATCTTATAATGTATGTATACATCTTTGCCCTTTAAATGTAAGTTATTTGACTAAAGGGCACTGTCTTTTATCTTGTTATCCCCAGATAATGAGTGTCTTGCATATATTAAGTATGTAAGTTACATTTTTTTTAAACAAAAAAACCTAGTGTTCTTCTCTCTTTTACTTAATTTAATTATTCAGGACTTGTAAAAACAAAGAGAGATAAAAAAATTAAGTATTTTGAATACTGAATACTAAGATAAAAGAATTCATTACATTTATGTTGTTACTTATTTTTGAGAGATTGCTTAATTTTATGAAATATGTACATGACACTTCCATTTTTATTTTTTAAAATATAATTGTGTGCAGACATACATATACAAATACACACATCTTTATTTTAAGATAAAAGGCAAAAGGCTACAGATGCTCTTTTGTTACTTGATATATTTACCCAATTATATATTGCAAAAGACATTAACCATCGTGGTGCATAGTGATCTTTTTTATTCTCTTTCTCAGTAGCATGGTATTCCACTGGGATGCTTACCTTTATTTTTTATTGTTTTCAATTAGTCATCTGTTCAACCCATTCCATAGCAAAGAGGACTGCACTGATTAGTCAGATAAATACCTTACTTTTATGTTTTTGAAAGTGTATTTGGGGGTTAGATTCCTAAGAGTAGAATTGCTTGAATAAAGTCCTGGTGCATATGTAATTTTGCTGGTAATTGCACAGATTGTATCATTCTTTATGTACAACACCAATAGAAGTCTGTTCATATATAATTTTTTGTCTTTTTTTTAAATTATACTTTAAGTTCTGGGATACATGTGCAGTACGTGCAGGTTTGTTACATAGGTATAAATGGGCCATGAGGGTTTGCTGTACCCATCAACCCATCATCTATATTAGGTATTTCTCCTAATGCTATCCCTCTCTGTGCCCTCCACTTCCAACAAGCCCCAGTGTGTAATAGTCACCTCCCTGTGCCCATATGTTCTCATTGTTCAACTCCCACTTATGAGTGAGGACATGCAGTCTTTGGTTTTCTGTTCCTGTGTTAGTTTGCTAAGAATGATGATTTCCAGCTTCATCCATGTCCCTGGAAGTGACATGAACTCATTCTTTTTATGGCTGCATAGTATTCCATGGAGTATATGTGCCATCCTTTTTTATCCAGTCTAACATTGATGGGCATTTGGGTTGGTTCCAAGTCTTTGCTACTGTGAATAGTGCTACAACAATTGTACATGTGCATGTGTCTTTATACTTGACTGAATGATTTATAGAATGATTTATAATCCTTTGGTATATACCCATTAATGGAATTGCTTGGTTACATGGTATTTCTAGTTTTAGATCCTTGAAGAATCACCACACTGTCTTCCACAATGGTTGAACTAATTTACACTCTAACAGTGTAAAGTGTTCCTACTTCTTCAAATTCTCTCCAGCATCTGTTGTTTCCTTTTTACTGATTGCCATTCTAACTGGCATGAGATGGTATCTCGTTGTGGTTTTGATTTGCATTTTTTTAACGACCAGTGATGATGAGCTTTTTTCATATGCTTGTTGCTTGCATAAATATCTTCTTTTGAGTAGTGTCTGTTCAAATCCTTTGCTCATTTTTCGATGGAGTTGTTTGTTTTTTCTCTTACAAATTTGTTTAAGTTCCCTATAGATTTTGGATGTCAGCCCTTTGTCAGATAGATAGATTGCAAAAATTTTCTCCCATTCTGTAAGTTGTCTGTTCACTATGATGATAGTTTCTTTTGCTGTGCAGAAGCTCTTCAGCTTAATATGATCCTATTTGTCAGTTTTGGTTTTGTTACAATTGCTTTTGGTGTTTTATTCATGAAGGCTTTGCCCATGCTTGTGTCCTGAATGGTATTGCCTAGGTTTTCTTCGAGGGTTTTTATAATTTTAGGTCTTACATTTAAATCTTTAATCTATCTTGAGTTAATTTTTGTATAACGTATAAGGAAGGGGTCCAGTTTCAGGTTTCTGCATATGGCTAGCCAGTTTTCCCAACACTATTTATTAAAGAAGGAACTCGCATCTTTCTTATGAATGATGTTAAAAGTTTTCAAATGAACAATCTTTGAACTTCCTTTTCAATAAATTTAAATGCTCTCTTATTGTTTATTTTTCTATACTGATGTTGATATTTCTCTTATCTTCTTTTATTAGCTTTATATGTATTAAGAAAATGAATGTTTTCATTGTAAGTGGAAGATTTTCCCAGCTGTTCTATTCTGCCTAAAATAATTTTGCCATATAAAAATATGTTTCTTGTTATCAAATTATTCACTATTCCTTATTACCTCTGGAATTTGAAGAACATTTACAAAATATTTTTCTTTTATAATAATCTATTTTCAGCTTAGATTATGAGTGATTTCTGAGTCTTCTTATCAAATATCATTTATAACTTTCTATCTCATATACCACAATCATGGCCAAAATGGCAACTAACAAATACTGTGATTTGAGAAGGGAGAGAGCTGCATTATGATACAGAAAACAGGTAAATGGTATAAGAGCAGGATCTTAATAGTGCATTCCATATCTTGTATACTGACTGTCAAGCAATGGAACCTGATTAGATTATTTCAAACTACTAGAAGTTTTCTCTAAGATTTTACAAGTGTCAAAATTTCAATAACATGACAATTATTCTACCACTTCTGACTACTGAAACAAGTAATTATAATAGTGGAAAGCAGAGTGGTGAGGAAGTGTTTTAAAAATAGACAAAGAAAAATTACCTTTGTTTGAGATCTCCTAGATCAAAAGACCTAATTCCTTTTTTATACCTCATAGGCCATTTTTTATATGACTTGGAATGCCTCCTTGACCTTCCAAGTCATATAGAAAAAGCTGACATTTATATCAGATAATAAAAATAAACTTTCTTCTACATTTGTGCTAGCATTTAGTTGATAAAGTGGAAACATTTTGTTTACTCAATAGTTTCCTTCAGTTTCCATGGCTCCAAATTCCCAGATTCAACCAACCTGGAATTGAAGATATTAAAAACAAATCATATCAAAACAAAATCTTACTAAAAATAACAATAAATCAATACTAAGTAATACAAACAAAAATACAATATAACTTGAAGATATTAAAAACAAATCATATCAAAACAAAATCTTACTAAAAATAACAATAAATCAATACTAAGTAATACAAACAAAAATACAATATAACAACTATTTACATAGCATTTACACTGTATTCGATATTATAAGTAATCCAGAGATGATTTCAAGTATACAGAAGAATATGCATGGATTATATGAAAATACTATACCATTTTATATAAGGAACTAGAGCATTCTGGATTTTGCTTCTACCTTCAAACGAAAGGCAATCAGTATATTGAAAAGATATCTGCACTCTTATGTTTGTTGCAGTACTGTTTATAACAGCTAATACTTGGAAGCAACCTAGGTGTCCATCAGCAAATGAATAGATAAAGAAAATGTGGTACTTATACATAATATAGGACTATTCTGCCATTAAAAAGAATTGGATCCAGTCATTTGCAACAACATGATTGAAACTGGAGAGCCTTATGTTAAGTGAAATAGGCCAGGTAGAGAAAAGCAAACTTTGCATGTTCTCACTTATTTGTGGGATCTAAAAAGCATATCAATTGAACTCATGAACATAGAGAGTAGATGGATGGTTACCAGAGGCTGGGAAGGATATGGGGGATTTGAATGGAAGGTGGGGATGGTTAAGGGATACAAACAAAAATAGAAAGAATGAATAAGACTTACAATTTGATAGCACAATAGGGTGAATATAGTTAATAATAACTTAATTTTATATTGTTTAAAAAAACTTAAAGATTGTAATTGGATTGTGTGTAACTCAGAGGATAAATACTTGAGTGGATGTACATCCCAATCTTCATTGATGCCCTCATTTCACATTGCATGCCTGCATCACAACATCTAATGTACCCCGTAAATATATACACCTACTGTGTACCCACAAAAATATTTTTAAAATTAAAAAACTAAAAGAAATAAATACTCATGATTCCCTAGAGAGCAACAACAATTCAAGAATAATGACAGAATTGAAGACTTATGTGTCCACTATAATTTTTATTTTATAATTTTTGTGATTTAAATATTACAAGCACTCTGGCCATCACTGATGTGATTTTCAAAATAAAATAAATATTTATTTGTAAAACTTGAATAAGATGAAGTATAATTTGCCATTGATTAATATGGTAGTTTTAGTCTTATAACATCAGTGTATATAGTAACACAGAAGTCTTTGTGTATACGTGAAAAATGGTTTCCAGTTTCAGATAATTATAAATATGTTTTAACCCAGAGTACTATCCAATAAGAGATTCAAGTTATACAAGTAAGGACAAATATTTTGTTGCATAAGACTGTCCCATGTGTTGCAGGTTGTAAACTATCACTGTTTCCTTTTACACAGTGACCATTGAATACTTGTGAAATACAAAAATATTCCTAAACAAAATTTTAAATGCTGTCTAGGGTGTGGAATCTTTTCCATTTGGAACCACCAATGTGAGGTATTGTAGGAAATCATAGGATGCTATTTTTTATTCTGAAACAGGGCATTGTTACAGGGTTTTGAGTAAAAGAGCCTTATGAGAAATATTTTGAAGCCCTTTTTACTATCTCTGACAGGGTTTACAGCTCGACATTCTTCATAACCCTGACATGTATTTGAAAGTAACTACCATTAATGCTCAGTTGAAAGTAGACAATAGGGATACTAAGAGTAGAAGTAGAAAGATCAGTTAGGAGATTATTTGCAATAATCCTGGTAAAAGATGGTACTGATCTAAGTCAGGGAGTTAAGATGATATTGTCTAATGCTGTAAATATTTTTAAAGAGTAGCCAATAGGATTTGGTGATAAATTACAGACTAAGAGAGAAAGGAGTAACACATAACACCAATACAATAGAAAGATAAAGTTAACATCTAGTGAAATAGTGAAGATGTGGTAGCTAGAGGAGGAAGTTTTGTGTGGCATGATCGATTGAGTATTGTTCATTTTGAGATTGTGTGTATCATACACATCCAACAAAAGTGTTTGATGTCTACTAGCATCAAAATAAGCTAGCAGTCTATTGGATATCAGAATCTGGAGTTCATGGGAAGAAGTTCTAGCAGAATGTCACTAACCTCTCAATATAAGAAGCCAAACCTACTCGGCTGCTGAAGCAGACCACAAGTGGAGAACTCAAGGAGAATTATGTGTAAATCTTTTGCATCTGTGTAACTACTGTCTCTGTGGACTCACAGCCAGGTATATGGTGGTGGTAAGGCTATGGTCAGTGTTGATCAGCACAACCAGCATTTAGGAAAGAGTTGAGCATAGAGAAGAACACAGTGATAATAGAATCATCACATATCCTGAAATCTGTTAGTCACCACATCTGGACACAAGTATGGTATAACAGGTATGGTGTGTTAGTTTGTTTTCACTCTGCTATAAAGAACTACCTGAGACTGGGTAATTTATGAAGAAAAGAGGTTTAATTGACTCATGGTTCTGCAGGCTTAGCAGGATGCATGGCTGGAAGGCCTCAAAACACTTACAATCATGGTGGAAGGTGGAGGGTAAGCAAACATTTTCTTCACATGGTAGCAGGAGAGAGAGAGAGTGAGGATGAAGTGACACACACTTTTAAACCATCGGATCTCATGAGAACTCACTCACAAATATGAGAAGAGCAAGGGGGAAATCCACCCCCATGATCCAATCACCTCTCACCAGGCCCCTTCTCCAATTTGACACGTGATTTGGGTGGGAACACAAATCCAAATCATATCACATGTGTACTGCTTCTATTATGCATTCTAAATCCCATGTGAGTTTTTTGTTTTGGCAACTGCTAATTAAGAACAATACAGGAAAAGAAAACCTTGAAAAAACAGTTTCCAGTGTGGAAACAGTCTATACCTTGTCTACTTGGTATCCATACACATCGTTTTAACCATATTTAACTTCCAAGTAAACACAATAGCAATATTAAGTTCTCATCTAACACGATATAACTGTGTCACATAAAATCTCTCCCCCAGATATTAGCCCACTCCCCTAAACAGGATACAGAAAGTCTTACTTTATATATCTTGAGGTGATGATCATTCGTCTAAGTCACACTTCCTCCTTAATATTTGTTAGCTTTGATATCCTCTAACTTAGGTACTAAAATATAAGGTTAACTACTTTTAGCACATCTTCTGTTTAATAATAGAGGAGTTAGAATGAATAAATAAAAAGAATAACAATTGTCATATGTACATATATGAATATTTTTACAAATGTACGTACACACACAGATGCAGATATAGACACATATATATAAACGTACACACAGACAGACACAAATAAGAAAGAAACCTAAAACTGCTAGTCCTCCTTTTAGCGTATTATCAAGTAATCATAGCTGGTATTGATAAATTCTGTTTTCTATAATCCACTTTATATTCTCTTTGGCCTCAGAAAGTGCCTCAGGTGACTATGGTTTCTTGACTGGTATAAGGACTTCAAACTTCATTCCTGAAAAGTCAATACCATTGGGTCCTGTCTATTTGAGTTGTAGTTATTCGTTAACTGTTATCATAATACATATGAGTACAAAGAGATGCCCCAGAGAGATCCCAGCATTTCCTGTATTCCTTCCTACTAGTATTGTGCAGTAGCAAGCATTCCTCCCCTAAGAGTTGGGGAAGACTTTGAGAAATGGGATTGTGGATGAACAAAAAAATTAATGAAATAATCTTACTAAGAGTCTTGCAGTGACCAATGATGATTAGGTACTATGAACTAAGACATATGATTAACTTAATATTTTTATATTTAAAGGTTAAAAGATTATAGGACATATATTGTGTTTAACATGGAATAAATGCTCAATGGAGATAGATTTTCATCAGTGAACTCTATCAAGGGAAGAACTGTGAGAGATAATATGTAATGTACTAACACAGTCTGTAAAGTGAGAACCTTACTTGATTTGTAAGCCCCCTGATTGAAGCATGGCTATTAATCAGGATTGGCCCAGGAACTGGGTCGGTACAAGGCTTTAAGGGGGTTGTGTCAGTGAAGCAAAAATAAGAAGTTGAAAACAGAAGGATAGAGGCAATAAAACAGATTGGAATTAACAATCACCTTGTTTCTTTTTGATGGGAGTATTTGGCTGTCACAGATCTTGGTAAAAAATTAAAATGAAAAATCTTTCGGGATAAGTCATAGCTTACTTCTCCTGATAGTCAGCATAAACTAAATAACTAATTCACAATTCATTTTATAGTGCCATAGCATTTCTCGCCTTGAGGCCCAGGCTATTTACTTTTTGTATATTTTAAAAATGAATAAAGTCCTATAATGTTTACTGCATTCTTCTCTGGCTTGCAGAACTAAGATACTTATTTTTTATAAGTTATAGCTGCTGTGGTGTCATCAGCCTTTTCAGTTATGAACACCTGAGACATCCATGTTGCTTTGCATAGCATGGTATCTTCAGCACAAATAATTATGCATTAGTCCTAAATTTTATGTCCTCCAAATGCTTTACAACCTGTGTTTTATTAGTTGCTGCTAAAGAACAAACCTGTAAATCACCTAAGGATTAGTATCTTTTTTTCCCCTTATTCATAGGAAAATAAAACAACATGGGAACCCAGCAGTTCACCATCATGTGGGAATATTAAGGGACGAAATCAGTATTTCTTAGAAATAGGAATGCAGTCAATGTTCCAATCACATTCTAGCTCAAACTCTAAAAGTTTTCATATTTTTATAGTTATTTCTAAAAGTATGAAAACTTGAACAAGAACCTAGTAAACACAACCATCTCAATATTATAAATAAAATTACTTTTCCAGGTAATTTAGTCATTCCTTCAACTCACTGTTTCCCAGAAACTAGTGGTTCTATTCTACAACATATACTAATAATTTTCAGTTGTTCAGTTTCAGTTTTCTTTATCTTTGTAAACATAGTTACTGGTTAAAAGAAAATTTAACACTTTGAGGTGTCACTTTTTTATGGTACATGGACATGACAAAACCTATGACTTTTTTTTTTTTTGAGATAGAGTCTCGCTCTCTTGCTCTGTCACGCAGGCTAGAGTGCAGTGGTGCTATCTCGGCTCACTGCAACCTCTGCCTCCCAGGTTCAAACGATTCTCCTGCCTGCCTCCTGAGTAGCTGGGATTACCAGCTCTTGCCACCGTGCCCAGCTAATTTTTGTGTTTTCAGTAGAGACAGGGTTTCACCCTCATGGCCAGGATGGTCTCAATTTCTTGACCTTGTGATCCGCCCGCCTCAGCCTCCCAAAGTGCTGGAATTACAGACATGAGTCACCCGATTGGCCATGACTATTTTTAGGTTATTGCTGCTTTCAAATTCATGCTGTCTGATTTTACTCTCAACTTGATCTAAACTCTACATTTCTATTGCACAGTTATACCAAATAAATATTTAATATTTCACTTTAATAAATTATTCTATTCTGTAAGCCTTGGTTGTGCAGCAAAGCATCATATGTTTTAGCAGACTTTTTTTTTTTTTATTGCATTTTAGGTTTTGGGGTACATGTGAAAAACATGCAAAGTTGTTGCATAGGTGCATTCATGGCAGTGTGATTTGTTGCCTCCCTCCCCCTCACCCATATCTGGCATTTCTCCCCATGCTATCCCTCCCCACTTCCCCACCCCCCCGTTGTCCCCCCTCCCCCCAACAGACCCCCGTGTATAGTGCTCCCCTCCCTGTGTCCATGTGTTCTCCTTGTTCAACACCCTCCTATGAGTGAGAACATGTGGTGCTTGGTTTTGTGTTCTTGTGTCAGTTTGCTGAGAATGATGGTTTCCAGGTTCATCCATGTCCCTACAAAGGACGCGAACTCCTCGTTTTTAATGGCTGCATAATATTCCATGGTGTATATGTGCCACATTTTTCCTGTCCAGTCTATCATTGATGGGCATTTGGGTTGGTTCCAGGTCTTTGCTATTGTAAACTGTGCTGCAATGAACATTCGTGTGCATGTGTCCTTATAGTAGAACGATTTATAATCCTTTGGATATATGCCCAGTAATGGGATTGCTGGGTCAAATGGAATTTCTATTTCTAGGTCCTTGAGGAATCGTCACACTGTTTTCCACAGTGGTTGAACTAATTTACACTCCCACCAACAGTGTAAAAGTGTTCCTATTTCTCCACATCCTCTCCAGCATCTATTTTCTCCAGATTTTTTAATGATCGCCATTCTAACTGGCGTGAGATGGTATCTCAATGTAGTTTTGATTTGCATTTCTCTAATGACCAGTGATGATGAGCATTTTTTCATATGTTTGTTGGCCTCTTGTATGTCTTCTTTTGTAAAGTATCTGTTCATATCCTTCGCCCATTTTTGAATGGGCTTGTTTTTTTCTTGTAAATCTTTTTTAGCTCGTTGTAAATTCTGGATACTAGCGGACTTCAAACTCTACTACAAGGCTACGGTAATCAAAACAGCATGGTACTGGTACCAAAACAGAGATATAGACCAATGGAACAGAACAGAGGCGTCGGAGGCGACACAACATATCTACAACCACCCGATTTTTGACAAACCTGATAAAAACAAGCAATGGGGAAAGGATTCCCTGTTCAATAAGTGGTGTTGGGAAAACTGGCTAACCATATGCAGAAAGCAGAAACTCGACCCCTTCCTGACACCTTACACAAAAATTGACTCCAGATGGATTAAAGACTTAAACATAAGGCCTAACACCATAAAAACACTAGAAGGAAACCTAGGCAAAACCATTCAGGACATAGGCGTAGGCAAGGACTTTATGACCAAAACACCAAAAGCACTGGCAACAAAAGCCAAAATAGACAAATGGGACCTAATCAAACTCCACAGCTTCTGCATGGTGAAAGAAACAGTCAATAGAGTGAATCGGCAACCAACAGAATGGAAAAAATTTTTGCAGACTTTTAAACTGAACTGTGAACTGCAATCCAGATGGAAAAGCACAAATTTACAAAACTGCAAAGCAAGTCTAACTCAAATATTCATTTTTTTTGCTGAACCATGAATTGAACTTTTATTATTTTTTTGTAGAGTAGCATTTAAAAATATCAGTTTTAAGTAGAACCAAGACAATTTTTTTCCTGTTGAACTAGAGAATCAATTATTTTTTCTGTCCTTTGCAATGTGACTCAAGTGGTCTCGTTTCTATTTTTTTGTTCAATATCCTAACAAAGACCTTAATGTTCAAATTATCATGAGGAATTTTAGCTTCCTTTTCTGAAATTCTTTCACAAAATAAGGATCAAACAAACAGTAATGCTATTTCATTGAGCCAACCCTTTTAAGGTCATTCTAACAACCTTTTTAAATTTGAATTCCTCAGGCACACATTCAGTCTTAACCCCATCTAATGCTACTCTGTCAATTCTGCCTGTGTTAAATTCTTTGTTAGGTTATTTCTATTCTGTAAGTCAACTAAGATTGGTGGAGAAGTTAAATATCTTGGAAATGTCACTCATGTAGAAAATGAAGCCATAATTTGACCTAAAATATATTCATTTTTAATTTATGCTTTTCAATTACCATCTTTCAATATACTATACTATATTCGTTAGTATGCTCTCAGTTGTAGTGGAAAATGATAATAAAATTGAATTAAAAGACAAAGAAATGACAGTGTCTCAATGTATTTGGGACCTAATTTCTTGCCCTTCATTCCTCAGTTCATTTTCTTCAGTGTTGATTCCATTGTTGGCAGTATTCTCTATTCATGGTCCCACGATGGTTGCTGGACTTACTGACATGTTTACATAATTAACTATGTTTAAGGTATTTATGAAGGATCAAAAGAGGTCAGATGCCCATCACTTAATAAGGGAACGTGGACAATATTGATTTAGGCTTGAATCACATTCCCTGGTAGCAGAATCAAGGAGTAGTAACTTGTCTAGTGAAATCAAATTCTGAAATATTTGAACTGAAAGAAAATGTATCAACACATGAATGAAAATTAAAATGACTTTATAGATGAGAAAATGGATACTGGTTAATTAAGCACAATAAATGCCTACTGTCTGACAGTGCATGGAATTTCCCTTTCCAGTACAGTTCATATCAGTTGCAAAAGCCCTCTATGATCATTGCCACTTCCATCATTTTGCCCATGTATCTTCATGCTAAAAAATTATAACCTTTTCCCCCAATCTACTAAATCTCCTCATATTTCCAGGCCTTGATTAAATCCTATCATCTTTAAGATATCTCTCTTATTACCCTGGCACTTCTGACCTTGTGTCTACTGCTATGGAATTTATAGTTATTGTAGGTCTCTAAAATATAGTCTTGTTAAGATGTTTTTTTCCTATTTGTAATTTGCACAACCTTACCTAGACCTTAAGAGTTTGTTAAATCTGGCTCCATTTTAAGTACATTGGATTAGACAAGTTGTTTAACCTCTTGAGTCTTAATTTTCTCATGTCTAATTGGGCATAATAATATATTAACCCAAGGTGGTGTCAGGAAAAATAATTTATATACTAGGTGTAAAATTCTGATTGCAAGTCCAGTCATGAATTAAATGCACAGAAAACATTGGCACTTTATTTTTTAGCCACTTTATAACCACCACAATGCCTAGTGAAGTGATAGTTACACACATAATAGATGCTAGATGCATGTATCTTGGATTTCCTCGAGCTGAAATCATGCTCAATATGGCAAAATTGTCATTCTAAATACATTTTTCTAAAGGGCATATTCCAAAACTTCTATATGAATTTTAAATTTTTCATGTTGTTTAATCCTTTAAAGCATAGTGTTTTGTTTAATCAACAAACAATTTCTAAAAAACAAAGTCATGGTATGCCAAGTGTCAAGTGTTGCTGTTAGACCATCTAGCAATATGTATATAGTCTTTGCTCTCATAGAGCCAATGTCTAGGAAAGCAATCTAAAGTTTGAAACAAAAAGGTAAACAGAAAAAATGTCAACAGATTACTACAATGAGAAGGTAGTACCCAGAAATTCATGTTTTAACTCTATATCTAGGTAACTTTAATTGGTGGTAGGATTTCAGCATCACTGTGCTTTGCCAATAAATTATTTATTTTTTGTATCTTAAGAAAAAATTATGTGTCACATCAGAAACAGAATGCTACTTTATACTTAGCTATCTAATCATGAACATCAAAGATTTCCTATTGGCATTTTTGGTCTACTACATAGTAAGTGCCCCATAGTTTTTTTTTAACATTTATTTTGTTTAGCGGTACAAGTGCAGGTTTGTTACACAGATAAATTTGTGTCCTGGGTGATTGCTGCACAGATTATTTCATCACCCAGTTATTAAGCCTATTACCCATTAGTTATTTTTCCTGACCCTCTCCCTCCTCCTGCCTCCCACTCTCCCGAAGTCCCCATTGTGTGTTGTTCACCTCCATGTGTCCATGTGTTCTCATCATTTAGCTCCCACTTACAATTGAGAACATGTGGTATTTGGTTTTCTGTTCCTGTGTTACATACAGCACACTACTAACAAGGAGAGCATTCAATGTTAAATACAGTATAAGGCCCTTTAGTTTGTTTTTCTAATCCAGATGTTGGCTTAGAATAATACGTTAATATAAATAAATCAGTTAGTGGTAATAAATACTTGTATCAGAAAATAAGAGCTCAAATTGATCATTTAAGTTTCCACCTTGAGAAACAGTAAAATTCAGAAAAAATTAAAAGCAAATCAAACAAAAGGAAAAAATAAGAGTAGAAATTTTAACACTTAAATCAGAATACTAAAATCAATGAAACAAAAAATACTTACCTGAGTAGCTCAATACATCTTCTAGCTAGATTGACTAAGAAAAAAGCGAGAAGATACAAATGACCAATATCAGCAGTGAAACAGGAGGCATTACTACAGACCATAAAAATATTTAAAGGGAATTCCCCAACTCTATGGCTGTAGATTTAAAAACTTGTATGAAATAGACCAAATCTTTGAAAAACATAAATCATCAAAAATTATTCAGGAAGAAATAGATATTCTGAGTAATTTAATGTAAATATATGACAAAGAAAATTAATTCATCATTAAAAACATTTCAATAAATAAAGCTCACTGGCACATTCACCCAATTATTTAATAAAGAAATAATACTGACTCTATACAATCTCTTCAGGAAAATTAAGGGAGAATAGACTTCACAATTCATTTTATTTTCTTAATACTAAAACCATTAAAGATATTAAAAGAAAAAAAAACACAGACAAATATTTATCAGGAATATACACACAAAATCCCTGCCAAATATCAGTGGATTAAATCCAGCAAAATATCAAAAAGGCCAAGGAGGTTTTGTGCTGGGAATACAAGGCTTGTTCAAAATGAGTTTGCAAATAAATCAATGTAATTCTTTATATTAACAAATAAGAAAACAGTAAATGTAATTCACTAGATTGCCAGTCAAACTAAGAAAAATCATTGTCATCATCTCAATAGAAGTGGAAAAGGTATTCAACAAAATTCAACATACACTCATAATTAGAAAAAATAGAACTTTTGGAAAATTCAGAATGAAAGAGATCTTGATTAACCTGATGAAAAACATATACGAAAAATCCACAACTAATATCCTATCTAATGGTGAAAGACTGAGTATTTCTGCCTAAGAATGGAAATAAGGTAGTGATATCTTTTCTTACCACTCCTATTCAAAATCAGTTGCAACTCATAGCCAGTGCAATAAGACAGGTAAAGTGGAAAAAATAAAAATAAAACTGTCTCTACCTGCAGATAACATGATTGTCAAAGTATAAAATGTTATGCAATCTTAAAGGCAAAATACTTGCAGAGTCAGTAAATGAGTCTGAGTTTGGCCAACTCACAGTATACCAGGTCAATATATAAAAGTTAATTGCAATTAGCAATTAAAAACTGAAAAATTTTTAAAGTGCCATTTATAATTACAGCAAAAAATGTAGGTATAAACATAACGATATTATAGATATGTTGCTAGAAGATGCTATAAATCACAAAACAACTGTAGAAGAAATTTGAGAAGACCTAAATTAATAAAGAGAAATACTGCATTATTGAATTTGAAATCTCAAACTTAGAGTAATGTGAAGTCTTCCTAAATTGATCAATAGATTTAATACAACAAAAATCTCAGCAGCATTTGTTAAGATACTTAAAATATGAAACCAAAAATTTTGATGAAACATCAATGGAAATAGAATAGCCAAAACAAGCAAAAAAACCTTGAGGCACCCACAATATCTGATTTCAAGATTTAGCAATAAAGTTACAGTAATTAAGACAGTGGGATTTTAGCAAAAAGACAGAATGGGACAAAATAAATGGAACTAGAAATAGACCAAGTGTATCGGTCAGCTAGGCTTATCATAACAGGATACTGCATGCTGGGTGGATGGCTTAAACAATAGAAACTTATTTTCTGCCAATTCTGGAGGTTCAAAGTCTATGATTAAGGTGCTGGTAAGGTTGGTTTCTTTGGAAGCCTCTCTCTTTGGCTGCAGATGGATGCATTTTCACTGTGTCTTCACAAGGCCTTTTCTCTGTGCATGCACTTCCTAATGTTTCTTCCTCTTCTTTGAAAGATACCAGTTATATTGGCTTATAGCTTCACCCTTAGGAGCTTACTTAACATAAATTACCTTTTTAAAGTCCCTAACACCAAATGCAGTTACATTTTAAATGCTTACATTCAAAACCCCTAAGTGAAAGTCTATAATGGCTTTATTCAGCTGCTGATGCAGGACACAACTGTTTATAAATTAAATGTCTGTTAACTGGTAAATTAATAAACAGTTTGTACATACAATGGAATACATGCCCACAGTGGAAAACTATTCACCAAGGAAAAGGAACAAATTATGTATACTCAGTAACAAGGATGAATCTCAAATGCATTATTCTGAATGAAATAACCCATACTCAAGAGGTTATGTATTATACATTTCATTGATATGAAATTTTTGAAAATGCAAATCTATAGGAAAGTAGGATATGTCAGCAGTTGACAGAGATTTGGGGTCTGGGGTGGAGTTGACTACAAATAAGCATAAGAATGGAATTTTGGTGGATAATACAACTGCTGTCTATAGTGATTGCAATGATTATTACATCACATTATGTCAAAATTCACAGAATTACCCACCAAATGAATTAATTATAATGTATTCTTACTGGTGTACAGTTAAATTTATCCTATGTAAATTTAAAAATAAAATCATAATCTATAAATGCTATTAAAAAAAGGAATATAAAACTTTCAGCTACATTTTATTTGAGGCATTGTCTTACTCTGTGTCCCAGACTGCAGTACAATGGCACAATCTTGGCTCACTGCAACCTCTACCTCCTGTTCAACCTCCACCTCCTAGGTTCAAGCGATTCTCCTGCCTCAGCCTCCTAAGCAGCTGGGATTACAGGCACTCACCACCACGCCTGGCTAATTTTGTATTTTTGGTAGAGACGGGGTTTTGCTATGTTGGCCAGGCTGCTCTCAAACTCCTGACCTCAAGTGATCCACCCACCTCGGCCTCCCAAAGTGCTGGAATTACAGGTGTGAGCCACTGCACCCAGCATAATTTTTTAAATTGAAGTAATATGAAAGGCCTAGCTAAATCAAAAATGGTAAAGTAAGAATAAAGCAAAAAAAATTATTTAGTTAATTTTAGCATTACACAGATGTCTAGGAGTAAAATAAAAATGAAAAATTTCCTTGACTCAGGTTCAAAATGTGTATAGTCATCATGACACAATGTAAACAGTACAAACTAATGAATATTTAAGTCATTAGTATGGTTCTAAAAATTATTGTTGATGTGGTCTTTGTTGATGATACCAATTATATTGGTTTACACAGTTTTTAGCCAGGCAGCTTAGGAAAAATTCGGTTCTTCTCATTCTGAGCAACCATTTTCAGTGAGTGTCCCAAGTGAAAAATACACAGGAGAGTGTTCCACAAAACAAGGTCACTTAGTATTTCACTATAAGCGTGGACTTTGATCCCAAATCCTAATATTAAGTTATTAGACTGAAGAGCTCTGATATGTATGATACAATTCAGCTTAAAATATTTGTATTCTAAAGAAAAAGTAGAATTTCAGACATTATTACTGCAAAGTGATAAGGATCACCTTGATTAATCAACGTACAAGGAGTTAAATAGCTGGAAAATACATCGTAAAGCTGACCTAGACCATACTTCAACCCATTTTTCTCATAATAGAGCAGGACCCAAGTTCCTTCTGCTAGATGGAAAAAGGGGAATCACTGAAGTTTTTGAGATCGGAGAGTTAGGATGTTGGTATTTCTCATTCTTTCACTAATGACTCTTGCTATAATAGATGTAGAAACACATATGTTCTGTCTCTTAACATATAGAAACTTCACTCAGCAGCACCACAATCAATAAAATATCTTGAAATCTACTCAATTTAGCTCATCTCTTGTTCTCTTTAGAGGGTAGTTACAATAATTAATTTAGCAATTTCCTCAAATTATCCCATCTTACCTGTCTGGAGGAAGTGGCTAGCATAGTAGAGGCAAGTGGGTTAAAATGAAGCTGCTTAATACTCTCTTCTTTGTACATGCTGTCAGTTTTGGTATCCTCAAGATATCTTAATTTAGTTGTTTAGTTTAGTATTTAAGATGAAAAGTGATATGAGGTCTTAGTGACCTATTCTGTGTTTTGAATTTAGGGAGAATGATAAACTATACAACAAAACTCATGTTTATGTTGAATTTTTATGTTGAACAGCTTCTGTTATAAGACTAGTACTGTTACATAGTTTCTTATTCTGTTGTATAAATGGGATAACATACTTTGATGTTAGCATTGAGTCATGTTGCAGTTCCCTCTCTTTATAAAAAATAAAAATAAAACGTACTGTATTAGTTGATGCTGCTACTTGCACTGAAGTTGCTTCCACTCTGTACAATTTACAGAAAAAAATATTTCATTAAATGATGTTAGCTCAAAGGATTGTTGGGTGAGCTAAAAGATATAGATTTGCAAATAAGCTTCTGGAACTACACCTAGATAAATGCTTTAAACTGGCTTGATGAGAACAACACTAATACTACCATATTACCTATATAATAAATGCAGGGAACACAAAATGCAATTATTTCTGCTACACTGAAAGTAGGATAGATACCTGTCATTACGAGCAACAGCAAAACGTAAGCTTCTACAAAGCATATTTTCTCACATAGTTTTTCTCTAAAATATAATCTCCTGGTAGTTTATCTGATGACAGACCTTAAATCACTTGCTTATACCTTAAAATAATCTGGAGAAAAATTATTCTAAATTCTATCTGGGAAAAGTGAGACTCATAATGTATTAAATTATCAAAGTCTGAGAAAGCTATTAATATTTATAAGATTAATACTAAAAAGATGCAGATATTTTATAATTGTTTCTAATTTCTCATGTGCTTATTTTTTTCATTTTAAGAGAGCTTATCTTTATTCAGAAGAAATTCAATTAAATATAAATAAATCTCGATTCATAGAAGAGCATAGTAATGTTAAACAGAAATTGTCATGAATAATTCTTAATGTATAAATTATTAAACTAATATGAATGGATTAAATTTCTTTCTTAAAAGAACAAGAATTATATTGAATTTAAAACAACTAATTCCATTACAATAAAACAAAGCAAATCCAAATATGGGCTCTTTAAAAGGGATAAACCTCAATCCAAATGACACATAATGGTTGCAAACAAAGGTACAGAAAAAGATATATCAGGCAAACACTAGTGAAAGAAGAAAAGAAGAGTGACTCTTTATATCAAAGTAGAATTCTAGAAAGTGAGAGGGAATATTAAATGATGAAACAACTGCTATTAAAAATTATATTAGTCTATTCTAAAATTATACTCCAGTTCTTCTAAAAGCTACATTCCACCAAGGTGAAGTAAGATCTTTTTAATTTAGGTAATCCTAGAAAATAGCATATCTTTAATATTTAAAAAGCAAAAACAATCAGAAATGCAAAGATGATTATTGAAATTTCTATTTAAAGAAGGAAATATGAAGGTATTATTAATTTTCCATCCTTTGAAATTCACCAGTAAGAATAGAAACAAAATGGCCAGGTGTGCTGGCTCATGTCTGTAATTCCAGTGCTTTGGGAGGCTGAAGCCAGGGGATCACTTGAGCCCAGGAGTTGGAGACCAGCCTTAGTGGGCCCTGGAGAAAATCCATCTCTACTAAAAATAAAAAAAAATAACTAGGTGAGCACCTGTAGTCCCAGGTACTCAGGAGGCTGAGGCAGGAGCAACACTGCCTGGTGGCAGGTTCCAATGAGTGGAGATTGTGTCACTGCACTCCAGCCTGGATAAGTGAGCAAGACTCTGTCTTTTTTTTTTTTTTTTTTTTTTACAGGCAACAAAACTAGCTTCTGAAAAATGTCTTTTAAGGCAAATAAGTGAATAGAAATCATGGACAAATTGTATGTTAACAGAAAAAGACAAAGGAAAGTCCAATACATGTATAGAATGTTCTGCCTAGATAATAAAGATATGTAGTTTGAAACAATATCAAGGTACTATTAGCTATCTCATAGGTATTGATAAATTACTAATATACTCTGCAAGAGAGTGAAAAAGTATGCACTCTCATTAACTTTTAGTGGGAGTGTAAATTTGTGTAGATTTTTGGAGAGCAAAACCACCACATCTATTGTGATGTTTTAAAATATCCATGCCATTGTCCTCTGAAATTTACCTGTAAATTTCTGTACCATTGAAATTTCTATATGGAAAATGTGTAAGCAGAAAATATAATTAGTGGCATGGTATGACTGTAAAAATAATCTATCAAAAGGCAAGGGAAAATAAAATTCTCTGAGAGATGCCATCATAGGAAAGTATAGAAATATTACTGGCATGGAAAGATCATCAAAATATGGAACAGCTATTTTATTGCATAAAACCAGAGGCCAATTATTTGCATTGTATAAATTGAGAACAAAAAGGTAACTGTACTTTTTATGTAGAAAAGAAAATATAAATTAATCCAACTCCCATAAAACTTATCATATATAGTTGAGTTGAAATAGCAATTATTATTTAGAGTAGCAAAATCTATCATAGTACTTCAGCTATTACTAGGATGTTTTGGGATAAGCAGTTCATTCTGTTGCTAATTTGATCTTTTCATACTCTCAAGCAGGCATGGTAATCGTCAACCAGAGACCATTTCAGGCAACCGTAGATATAAGTATGTCAACACTAGATACTAATAACAGAAATGAGATCAGGACCTTTATATATTTTCCTTAGGTAAATTTCACTCTATGTCTTAATATACTTCGTTCATAAAAAGCTCTAATATATCTTGGCTTACAGGTACAGTGCCCTTAAAACATTGTGAATTATTTTTTTAATAAGTTAACACTATTTTCCAGTCACTTAAAATGAAGACTTAGAAACCTGCAAAATATCAAGAGTATAGAGACTCTTGTTTGAAAAAATATCATTTCTATAAGCATGCATACCTCAAGCTCTCTAAAATATTTAAGCTTGAAAACAGGGGGCGATAGCAGTTAACAATTATCATTAGAAAGATAAAACACAATAGTTTAGAAAACTTTATAGGTAAGAATGTTTGAAGTATATTTTATTGTATGCAGTTCAGTGTCCAGGCTAAAAAAACTTGGAATATGATTCTGAATTCGAATTTAAGTTTTAGTTAAAGAGGAAGCAGAGTGTCTTTTCATAGGTATTTACAGGTGCTATGAACAAACTCAAAAGTTTGTATATGATCAGAGGGTAAAATCTTGGTAACAAGAAAAAGTATTGTTCATTATGTTATGCCAAAGTTGATTTAAATATTGAAATATTCTTATATGTGAACTTCCAATTTATATTTTGATAATGCCTAATTATGGTTCTTAACAGATAGCTATTATGTGAAAATAATTGTATTGACCATTATTTTAATATTATTGAATTTCATTTAAAGATATTTATAATTAATTTGCTGTGAAGGAATAGTTTTTAATTCCCTAACAGAATTTTTTTATGTTGGCATGTAAATTAATTAAATTAATTTCTTAAAGTCAAATCTATTTTTAATAGTTATCATTTGTATATAATTTGCTGAATGAAGTAAACTATATATAGCTCCTTTATTAAATGTCAGAAGGTCAAGAAACTAGGGTTGCCATTGACCAAACTTTTCTATTGACCTTTCTATCCCCCATGGCCTGTCTACCATTGCCATCTCTACCTGTGCAACTAATGACTTTGTCCATTTCCTCTCATTTTTACTTCTTGTGTGTTAACAACTGACTTTTCCCTTATGCTTTTAGGTGTCAACTCTTAATTGCATATATAAATACAATGCAATGTCTAATATTTTTTATACCTCACCTCACTTAATTATCTTGTTTCAGACACTTTTAAAAGCTAGTTCAGTTTAACACCCATCAGACATATTAGTACAGAATATTTTATGTAAATTCCTTCATTTAGGCTTTTGAGATTACCTAATTTTATTAACTATTTTTTCAAAACTTATGTCATTCTTTTTGGTAATTTCTTAAGCAATATTTGATATTTGATAACTCTGAAGAGTTTGTAGTCTAAGCATATTTCATTTTTAAAAGAAATAATATACATAGTACTATCATGTGCTAGGGGGTCTATAAAATGCTTATTGTATCACTGGATAGAGGCTGTTTGATAAGATTTGTTATGTAAAATAGATGTAGATATGTATGTATGTATATGATACATATAACTATTAGTATATAAGATAAATGAAACAATCATGGTCAATTAGCCTTGAAATTAGTAATAATATTTTCTTTTTTAAAACAATTTTTGTGGGTACATAATAGGCATCCATATTGGTGGTATTTTAAGGATACAAAAATTAATAAGCAAAGGGGAACTGGAAGTAGTCTAGTAGCTCTCACTTTTCTATTACAAATGTTGATGGAATTATTAATATTTAAGGAAATATTAATATTACCTAGGATGGAAAAGGCAACATAAAAGACTAAGCATGACAAATTATAGTTAGAAAAAAGGATGAAATGTTTCCAACAAATAAAAACAGTAAATACTAAAAGTGATACCCTAAAAACTCTGACTTGAATTTACCTATTCTACGTATGTAACAAAATATCACATGTACCCCATAGAGATGTACAAATATTATGTATCAATAAAAAGTACTTTGTAGATAAAGAAGATTAAGAAACATGATTTATGAATATTTTTATTTTTGATTTTTGTTTAAAATAATCAGATACTATTGGAATAGAAAGGCTGCTTTTCCATAATTAAAAATACAGTTTTTAAAAAATACCACTTATGTACTTGAGAGAAAAGAAACAAAGACAAGCAATAATTGATATCTATTCATTTTTCTTTCAATTAACAATTATTGCTGAGCACCAGCAGTAAACCAGCTACTGATGGAGGCATACCACACACAAAATGAATATTATTGCACCCCTACTATTAAAGAATTTATAACTCATGAAGGGAGGAGGACAGAATATCAAAATAACTAAAGACATGGATGCTGGAGATTTATTTGTTTAATCGCTCATCATAGCCATGTTACTTAATTTTTTTTGCCCAGTTTTCTTGTTTGTAAAATAATGACATCAGTAGGCACTTCAGTATATGTGTTAGATATACACATTTAAAATAATTCCTGACATTTCATAGATCCTCAATAAATAATGACTATTTTTATTAACCAAAGAAGAAGAACATTGAAATTAAATAGTTTAGTGATATAACAAGGTATTGAGGAAGTACAAAAAATAAAACAACTTTCTGGGGGGCTTTAGAAAAGGCCACCATGCAAGCTAATTTTTGAATAAGAAAACATGAGTATGGTGTACATAGGGGGACAAGATGAGTAAAAATAGTGAATGAGCTCCAAGTGTCCATGAAGTCATGAGAAGTCCTGCGTTACACCTTTTTTTCCTATCTAATTTAAGATTAATGTACTCTCTCAATACATTCACATCGTTCTTACTAGCAGATTGTACCCTAATTCAGAGAGAAAACATCGATAATCTTGTAGGACATTTACAACTATCCATTCCCAAACTTACAAATATATATGTTATATATATATTGACTTTCTTTCTTCCGTTCTTAGAAGAGACTTTTCTTTTTCAAAGTTCAACTTTCCAGGTGATATTTGGATCAAATCTCCTTGCTGTCTTGTCTAAGATAATATTTAATTAATTATTTTCCATAATCTGCATACTTTTAATGCTTATGTTACAACTGACTCTATTCATGTCATGATTATTATCAAACCTATCAATTTAAAACAAAATGAAGAGCAATAATTCTCTCTTTTATATCTCACTCTCACTTAAATTCATGAAAAGAATCCCCCAAAATAAAATATTTTTAAAACCCCAACTATTTCTTTACTTTCTGTCTATTTACTCTTTAACCTACCAGATCACACATTCACAACCCCAGTGAAATTGTTCTGAATATATTTAATGACTTTTCTATTGCCATTTTCGATGAATGTGTTTATTTCTTATCTTACTTTTTTTTGTTGTTGACCACTTCCTTCTTGAACATCTTTTGTCCTTGCCTTCTGAGACATCACCCTTTCTTTGTTCTTCTCACTGGTACTCTTAACTCTTTCTTCTCATTCTGAATTTTGTTAGCTCTTTAGACTCTGTCCTAATCACAGTTGCTGATGTTTCCCAAGGTGCCCTCTTTGTTCTCTTCTCTGTTAACTCTATGTGCTCTTGGTGAGCCCTCGGATTCTTTTTTACATGTTTTTAACTAACACTTTTAATTAATAATTCTGAAAAACACTTCTGTACCATAAGGAATTCCTGAGCTCCAGATCCATATATTAAATCTTTTAGATGCTTTAGCATATCTTCCCATAGAAAACAGGTTGAGTAGTAGTTTTCTATGGGAATAAGATATTTTGAGTCCAAACATGATACTTCTTTTGAATCTCATGTTTTAAAGAGCAGCTCGCTATTTATTAAGGCAGTCAAGCAAGAAACTTGGGGGGGCTTCAAACTCCTCCCCGTCTTTAGTCTTTTCCCATATCTCTATTTAATCAATCTCTAAATCTTCTTATATTTTTTATTAATATCCCTTATTTTCTACTGAAGCAGCTGTAGCTGTGACTTGTGATCCTTGGCTTTGGTTTGTTATATTAATAAACAGCCTCTTTTACTATGAACCACTGCTTAAAGACTAATATGTGAGAAATCATACAAACTCTGACATGAACTAATCTTTGAGTATTTATCTATTTTCTCTACTCATTGAAGAAAGAAGTTGGAATTTAGAGATGAGGAAAATAGATGCAATAGAAAGCTATTGTAACAGTTAATATGAAAGTAAATAAAGCCTGAACTAGACAGTAGCATTATGGATAGAAAACATACAGTGGGATTCAAGAGACTCCTTTGAAGTAGCATTGGGTGCTTTGAGTATCACAAAAAGAGTAAGTTGATACCATCTCCTTGAGATAAAGGCATGCTTAGCAATAAAATAATAAAACAACATAGAAAGACTGCAGACCAATCTGAAAATACCACCATTGGGATTACACTAAAGATGTCAGCTCAGGCTATATATTTTCAAGGTTTTTCTACTTAGGAATTAAAAGTTAAATGCCATTGAGAAAAAAATAGCATGACAGACAATAATCTTAATATGTAGCAAATGTTTTATGCATTAAATAGAATGGAATTTGAAAAGTAGAGTCTAGAGTCTATAGATATGGTTTAGAAACTGGAAAATATTTCGATGCAGGGGTACTGTGACAAATCAAGGTGTTATAGAACCACACCATTGTATCTTAGTTTCTGCAAACATGGAATGTTGAGTATACTTAGACAAAAGTTAAATAATGTGAAGTTTTCCCAATTTACCAATACACATAAAATGAAAATAAATGTTAATGGAATTTCTCAGTTTTAAGTTTCCTTGCTCAATATTTTTCAACTTTTGATATCTACAATTGTTTCCTTGCAGGAGACCAAATAAACAAAAAACAAACAAAAAAGCTAAATAATATTAATGGAAATGACAGAAATGTGGTTAATAGAAAATCTTGTATGTGTTACTTTTTAGTTGCAGGAACTTGCTTACATAGATTCATGTTCTTTTTAGTAATGTTATTTCACAGAAAACATATACAAATTATCATGAAATTTTTTAAACAACTCTCTAACAAGTGTTAGTCACAGTTGGGAAGTCCCCTTGAAAAGAACAAGCAGGGATTGAAATGCAGAAAGAGGAAAAAAACAAGGTAGGAAAGGGGAAATAACTTTATTTCCTGTCTACCCACTCTGTTTCAGTTTCTGTGTTATGTTTAAGTCTTTCAAATGTCATCTATTATCTTCATATCCAGTAAGAAGTGGCAAAAATAATTTCAATAAACAGATGAGAACCTGAAGTTCAGAGAGTTCCAGTTACTTTCTCTAAGTTTCAGAAAGTAGCTGAGAGAGTTCCGCCTGATTTCAAAGTCTGCTTGCTTTCCACGTACTAGGCTATCTGAAAGATATAAAATTAAGAGTGATTAGCAAGCCAAATTGAATACTCTAAATATTAGACAGTTTGTAGTTGATTTAAAACATGAAAGGATAAATAAATATGACATCTAATATTTTTATTGCTAGCTTACATTGCCACCATTTCCACTTCTTTAACTAGTTCCAACTCACCTGGTTAGGTTTGTTTTGCATGTTACAAACATAAAAGAAGTTTAAAAGAAGCAACATCTTCTTTTTGATCTAGAATGAAATAAGAATGTGATAAAATTTCAGAAAATCAAAGAAAATTCAAATAAGGTAAAATAAGCTCGAGTGGGCTCATTTTAACATACTAGAATTAGAAAATTCTCCTTGAGTTAGGATTAAGATTACTTCATGACCATTCAATTTATTTCTACTGTAAAACCACTCTTGGTATAATGTAGCTGCCATTCATTAACATCAAAACTCTCCCAGTAGGTCTGGGATATTTAAACATAGCAGGAGCATTCTAAAGTTGAGGTTGATTTATCTATCAATCCCACCACTGGATATTTACCTAAAGGAAAATAAGTCACTTTACCAAAAAGAAACCTGTACACATATATTTATTGCAGCACCATTAATAATTGCAAAAATATGGAACCCAGAAAATGTGTGTGTGTGTGTGTGTATCATGTGTGTATGTGTATATATAATGGAATACTAATCAGCCTTAATAAGAAATGAAATAATGTCTTTTGCAGCAACTTGGATGGAACTGGAGGCCATTATGATAAGTAAAGTAACTCAGGGATCAAAAACCATATACTACACGTTCTCACTTATAAATGGGAGCTAAGCTATGGATATTCTTATAAGAATCATATAATGGACACTGGAGATTCAGAAAGGGAGAGGCTAGTGAAGAGGGGTGAAAGATGGAAAAACTACCTATTGGACACAATGTACACTTCTCAGGTGATGGGTGCACTGAAATGCTAGTCTTCATCACTATACAATTCATCCATGTAACCAAACACCACTTGTATCCCTAAAGTTATTGAAATAAATAAATAAATAAATAAATAAATAAATAAATAAATAAATAAATAAAAGTGCTGAAAAGGGAAACAACTGAGGCTGAAGACGTGAGTCATCTCACACAAATGAAAATTTTACTATAAACTTTGGTTAGCAAATCAAGTGGCCTGGAATTACAAAAATTATTTAAGAAACTTGCCACACCACATATCATTTCTGCATATCCAGTTCTGATCTCTGCTAGATAACATGATCTTATACTACTTACTTTATGTGATTAGGTTGTTAGTTTAAACTCCAGTAGTTACTAGGCCTACTTTCCCTCATTGCTGCTCATCAACCAGAAGGACTCATAGTAGGACTGCTGACACTTCTACCTTCATCACACTAACCCTAGAACAAGAGTACAATGTTTATAGTTTAAGCTCTGATTTCTGTGGTGCACAGATGTCGTGGCTAAGACATTTCAAAATGTAATTTTCCAAGATAAAAGATGAAACTAGAAACAAACCATTTCAATAAATCCTAGAATGATAACTCTATGATTGATTTTAAGGCCATAGGGCAGTATGGCCAAGGACATGTCTTACTGATATTTATAGCATTTGGCACAGCACATAGCTTTCATAAAATAAATGCTTCATAATCAGGTGATTATTTGAAAAGAAATATCAGTAGCAATCAGATTTTATAAAGCTAAGCAAAAAAAAAAAAAAAGCTATCTCTGGTTGACACAAGCAGTAAAGGAATACATTGAAAGATTTGCAGAAGAGGTTGGGAAATGAAACTTATGAAATGAGTAGGAGTAAAGAAGTCTAGGTGCAAATGAGAACCACAGAATAGCTCCAGAGACTGAGCTCCATGGAGACACAATAGCCACTATTTTGAATGACAAATACCATGACAAACACCATGACCCATGCCGGACATCTAACTTTGCAAGTAGCACCGTTCCCAATTTTGTCCCTAGAAGCTGGACATGAATAGGACCATTTGGTAATAGGTGTCTGTCTGACCATGTCTCAAATGTTCTGTTAATTTAAACATTCTATTGTATCAGGAATAGAACTAAGAAAGAGGCTTTAGTGGTTAAAGAAGGGCTCTTTGAAGTACTTTACTTGGGAAGATAAATGAAAGTATTTTAAGTATTTAAAAGACACACATCTTGACTAATTTCATGTTACTTTAGATGATGGAACAAATACTAATGAGTAAAGTGCAAGATTTTTTTTTCAATTTAAAGAAATCCAAGAGTGAACTTGGCAAGATCTTCACTACTAGAAGTAATCATGCAGGAATGAAATGGTTACCTCCTAGGGATAGCATAGAACAAATTACTGTTTGAGTGGGAGATTGGACCACATAACTGCTAAGCATAACTCTTACTCTGGGTCTCCACTGTGCTTTGATCTCTGTCTCCGAATTTCATGTAAACTAGTTTATATAGTTTACATTGCTAATTGGCCTTCTGTACAATTTTAAATTTGTACAGAAGAATGAAATCTGCCTCCAGCCTTTTGAAAATAATTATTTTTTGTTGTTTGTTTGAGACGGAGTTTCGCTCTTGTTACCCAGGCTGGAGTGCAATGGCGCGATCTCAGCTCACCGCAACCTCCGCCTCCTGGGTTCATGCAATTCTCCTGCGTCAGCCTCCCGAGTAGCTAGGACTACAGGCCCGCGCCACCGTGCCCAGCTAATTTTTGTATTTTTAGTAGAGACGGGGTTTCACCATGTTGACCAGGATGGTCTCGATCTCTTGACCTCGTGATCCACCCGCCTCGGCCTCCCAAAGTGCTGGGATTATAGGCGTGAGCCACCGCGCCCGGCCGAAAATAATTATTTATGTGCAATGACACACCATAATTATTTCTTACTGCTTTTCTTAGTAATTTCTGGTGTTGACAGACATATTTCAGCTTCATGTGGTTATTGACTTTTGGAACTGAATATTTTAATTTTCATTCAGATAGATTATTAGATATTACAGGATATTTAACATACTTTTTTGCACGGTTATTTGGCTTTTTTTAACTAATTCCAAACGTATAGAAAAGTTGCAAACCGTACAAATTCCTGATTATCCTTTACTCAGTCTTCCCAGAAGTTAATATTCTCCTATATTTGATTAATTATTATTATTTTCATTGTCTCTGTGTGTTCATGTGTGTAGGTGTGTATTATTAAAATAATTACATTAATGAAGTCAAAAAGCAAATAAAACTTTGTTCAAAACTACTGCAATAGGAAAGAGCGATTGAATTCAACTTTACAGAAACAAAAGTTTTGAGAACGTTTAAACGCTGAGATAAGCTAGTAGAAAAGTTCTGAAGCACATTATGGGGGAGGTTGGTCATAGTGATTAGATCATTTGTTTTGTTAATGGATGTTTATTTAAGTTGGGATCCTACCCTTTCAAGGAAACTGAGAGTTAAGAGTGCTGTCTTTCTTCATGAATCACATTTCAAAGGGATCATTTCCAGGTTCTTGAGAAAGACATTCTTGAGTTGTAAAAACTGGCAAAGAGGCTAGATACTTAGGTAACAGGGAGAAAGAATTTACAATTCTAAGTTTTCTGAAGTAAGTGCCCTAAGAAAAGTGAATTTAGGCACCTATGGTGAGGAAGAAATCTGTTTAAAGTTTAGCAAAGCTGAAGGGAACGATAAGGCCATCTTGTTCAATGTGTGTATATATGTGTCTTGGTGATGGCACAATTACGGCATATAGGGTTCAAAATAGCAGATGTACATACACATGCATACATTTACACATATATGTAGGTGTGTGTGTATATTTATTTTTTCAGAAATGTTTGAGAGTAAGCAGCAGACATAACATCCCTTCACCTCTAAATATTCCAGTATGCATTCATAAAAACGGTATAATTATCCTACAGACAATCTCATGAGCACATTTTTTTCCATTTCATAACTATAGTATAATTATTAAAATCAGGACATTATTTCATATGATTTTCACAACAATCCTAGACTACTAATGAAGGAAACATGCATATTGGCATTTGGCCCCAAGATTGGAGACCAGAGATATTACACAGATTTTTTCAATTTTAGTAAAGAACAACTCAGATTTACTACACATGGATTCCTTCATTTCCAAGCATGTTAAACAGCAATGGATAGTGATGAGGTATGTTTGCAATAAATGTGAAGATGTGTGTTTCGGCAATCTCAAGACAGTGTTTTCCATCAAGATCTCTAGAATTTTGGAATTCTTTACTACTTCTGGCCGTGTCAGAAAATAGGGTAGTTTGAATTTAAATGCTTGTGGTGAGACCCATATGTTGTATTACACATTTGCCAGGTTGACGTAGGAAGCTCAGCAAACCAGGGGATTCTCTTTCATTATTAATGATTCTCTAGGCCCTTAGCCACATTCTGTGAGCCACAGAAATAAACAAAATATTCATTAAACTCTTAAACGATTAATATTATATAAACAGTGATACAAGAAATAACATGGTTTAATTAATAACCTCTCTTTGGATTGAGTTATTATGCTACAATTTTCTGAGGAAAAAAACAACAATTTTTTTTAAATTCCTCAAAAACTCAGAAGATACATTATGTTCTTTGTGTTGATAAGTGTGTTGTTTGACAACCTACAGAAACGTACAGATGTCAGAGTAAGAATTTTAATATATAAACAAATATCAGTAAGGAAGACAAGGAAATTATTCTTTCTTTTTTTTATAGAGTCTTGCTCTGTCACTCAGGTTGGAGTGCAGTGGTATGATCTCCACTCACTATAACCTCCACTTCCATGATTTTAGTGATTCTCATGCCTCAACCTCCCAAGCTGGGATTACAGGTGTGCGCCACCACACTCGCCTAATTTTTGTACTTTTAGTAGAGATGGGGTTTCACCATGTTGGCCAGGCTGATCTCGAACTCCTGGCCTCAAGTGATTCACCTGCCTCAGCCTCCCAAAGTGTGGGGATTAATTAGTCAGTGAGCCACCCAACTTGTTCTATTTTTTATTTTTAATAAATCTGTTATTTATTTTTAATAAATTTGTTAACATCTAGACACACACAAATATAACTGACCCTGAACACCATGGGTTTGAATAGCATGAGTCCACTTACATGTGAATTTTATTTCACCTCTGCCACTCCTGAGAGTAAGGCCATCATTTCCTCCTCCTCCTCAGCCTACTCAATGTGAAGATGACAAAGATGAAGACCTTTATGATGATTTACTTCTACTTAATAAATAATAAATATATTTTTCTACCTTATGATTTTCTTAACATGTTCTTTTCTCTAGCTTACTTTATTGTAAGAATGCAGTATATAATACATATAACACACAAAATATGTGTTAATCAAATTTATGTTATCAGTAACACTTCTGGCCAACTGCAGCCAATTAGTAGTTAAGTTTTCAGGTAATTGAAAGTTATACATGGATTTTCAACTGCATGGTGGCCAGCACCCCTAACCCCCACATTAAGGGTCAACTGTGTAAGATGTCTGAATTGTTAAGTATCTTTCAAAGTTTCTATTAGGAGTCAGCAAACTTTTTTGTAAGGGGCCAGAGAGTAAATATCTAGATTTTGCAGACTATGTATAGTCTCAATCATATATTCTTCTTTGAATTTTGTTAAAAATTTATAAAAACATGAAAACAGTTTTTAGCTCAAAGGATATATGAAAGCATGCCAGGCATCAGATTTGACACATGGGTTTAGACTTGTTGCTGATCAATGATCTAGAGCGTATGTTATATTCAGCTGAAGAAAATTAGACATCATTTATTTTATATGCAGTTAGTAGAGGCTCTTAAAATTTTCCCTAAGGAATTTTTTGTCTTAATGTTATCAAATACATTCAGTGGCAAAAATTCCTAAATGTTTGCTATTGCTGATCCTATGGTCAAAATGACTACCAAACTAATGATTCTGTTATCACATTAGTGCTGAATAAAATGAAAGGCAAAATTTAAGTTTAATAAACATGTAATTGGTGTTTATCAACCTAGTGGCATTTTTCTATATGTGAACCCAATCTCTTTAAAATCACTATGAATCCATATATAATTGAATATGGAACAAGCAGCACAAAAGTTTCCTAGTTATAATGTATGCGTGCATGCAAGTACCATTATAATTTCTACTCAATCTACAATAATGCTTATTGTTAAGCAATCTTGGTTGCAAAAGGAATAAGCCTGACTGAGAGAGGCAAATATTATGGTTTATTTTACTCATTAATATGTAATTAGTGTTTAGAAGAATGCTTGACACTGAAGATGCTAAATAAATATTAAGTGAATGGATAGAAAAAAGTTCTGATAATCAGACTACCAGGACTTATTAGAGAGAAAATCAGACCTGAAGTAATAAAGTTACCAAACAGAAAATGATGACGAGATTCCAACTTAAGGGAGAAGACAGAGATCACTGGAACAGGGATACCTGACAGGAATTGGGGGAGAGTAGAAGTGCGGAAGTCCCAGTTCTGCAACTGGACATGAGAACACAAGAGAATCATGCTAAATCTCTGATTGCCTGCTGGTCTCTAACCTTTGTCTTCTTTAGTGGAGCAGAATTAACTTCAAAGTATGCCTTAAGTTAAACCTACAAGTGGGGATCATGTGGCCTTCAAGTGGGGATCCCCTATGAGTGGGGATCCCCTATGAGTGGGGATCAAGGCATCTCCCTTGAAAAAGGAGATTTTCGATTAACGGAAGGCAGCCCAAAGTCTGACACCTAGAAGTTGCTTACTACTTTACCAATTAAAAAAGTAACTCTGTAAAGAGTCAAACAGATCATAAAGCTGTACATTTTTCTTTTCACTTTTTCATAAAGTATCTTAAAATTTGCATGAAATAGTTACCAAATGTACTGAGACTCACGATGGCTACCAATTTAGAGTCAAGCAGATCATAAAGTTGTATTTTTTTCTTTTCAGTTATTTATAAAGTATCACACAGTTTGTATGAAATAGTTATAAAATATATTGGGACTCACAATGGCTACCAGCTTAGTAATTAAGATATTTTAGTTAAAATGCTTTTTGATCAATATTTTTACAAGTGTTTTACCCACTTTGCTATTTTAATAAATGTGCTGTAGTGAACATCATTTCTTTTCCATGCTGATTCCATGCTGTTAACTTATTTACACATTAATTACCAATCATGATTTTGATATTAATGCTTTTGGTGCTAGGAATGACAGCAATATAAACTATTACCTTTATTTATTTGGCAAAGATGTTATTATAAAATATAATTTACAGAGAAATATCACTTATTAGAAATACCAGAAAATGTGTGATTTCTCCAATAATAAATCAGTAGAAACAAAAGTATTTACTAATCTTGTTCTACAGACAAGGTTGATTTAGACAGCTCTTTATTATTTCAAAACTAGGATTTCGGTAATAAATCACTGAAAAAACAGAGCAATAATTTTAGGATTAGAATTTTAAACAACTCTGTAGTGCTTTTAGCAATACACAATGGGTTACAGATGTGTAATTATGTATTATACTTTACACATTTGAGTTACATAGCAATACACAATTGAGTTACTCTTCTGTGTCTCCTGATTTTCCTGAATTTATATTCAGCCTAATGGTTGCAGTGTTCCACACAGCTCTTAGCTCTTAGCACATCACAGTAATCTAGTAAATAGATGTGAACTGAATTGTTATAAAACCAAGATCTTGGGTGAATTTACAAACAATTACAATACTTGGAGCAGTGAAGCTGGTCCCATCAGCTCACACAATTGAATGGTTCAATTTTCAGGAAAGATGAGAGGCATTATTGAACAGTTAAATTGTATAAATTTAAAATTGAATGAATTCTACTACAAACAAATATAATAAACTTCAGAATTCATTACTTCCAAATAATTGTATTACATTGTGCCATCTCTGTTCCTAAGGTTGTGAATGGTTCCTGAGGTTATTTCTGCACTGTGGAAATACTTTATAACTATATATTGCTGTGCATCTCTTTCCATTTTTGTCTTAAGTGACATCACTTTATAGGATGAAATATGCCATGGCGGTAGTATTTACACCAAGAAAATTGGCAAATGCTACAAACCAGGCTTATTTTCCCTCAGAGAATCAAGTGTTAAACATTTATGAGCATATCAGTCCTCATAGTGGACAAACAATATAAATGTTGCATGCATTCTTTTGTTATAAAAGAAAATAAATTAAAAAGAAATAAAAAATGTAGAATTTTTAACATTTACATTTATGGTTTCTTTGAATTTGATGTAAAAATGTTATATTGCTCTTAATTTTGGAAAAATACACAATCTAAAGAAAGGAGCCAATTTTTCTCTGTTTTAAACATGATCAAATTATTTTCTTTATATATATTATATTTTAGTTCTGGGGTACATGTGCAGATCTTGAAGGACTGTTACATAGGTATACACATACAATGGTGGTTTGCTGCCTCCAACCTCCTGTCACCTACATTAGGTATTTTTCCCAATGTTATCCTTCCCCAACTTCCACAGGCCCTACTATCCCTCCCCTAGCCTCCCACCCGCCGACAGACCACAGTGTGTGATGTTCCCCTACCTCTGTCCCTGTGTTCTCATTGTTCAACCCCTACCTATGAGTGAGAACATATGGTATTTGGTTTTCTGTTCTTGTGTCAGTTTGCTGAGAATGATGGTTTTCAGCCTGATCCATGTCGCTGCAAAGGATATGAACTCATCCTTTTTTATGGCTGTATAGTATTCCATGGTGTATATGTGCCACATTTTCTTTATCCAGTCTATCATTGATGGGCATTTGGGTTAGTTCCAGGTCTTTGCTATTGTAAACAGTGCCACAATAAACATATGTGTTCATGTGTCTTTATAATAGAATGATTTACAATCCTCTGGGTATGTATCCAGTAATGGGATTGCTGGGTCAAATGGAATTTCTATTTCTAGGTCCTTGAGGAATTGCCACACTGTCTTCCACAATGGTTGAACTAATTTACTCTCCCACCAACAGTGTAAAAGTTCCTATTTCTCCACATCCTCTCCAGCATCTGTTGTCTCCTGATATTTTAATGATCGCCATTCTAACTGGTGTGAGATGATATCTCAATGTGGTTTTGATTTGCATTTCCCTATGACCAGTGATGATGAGCATTTTTTCATGTTTCTTGGCCACATAAATGTCTTCTTTTGAAAAGTGTCTGTTCATATCCTTTGCCCACTTTTTGATGGGGTTGTTTTTTTTCTTGTAAATTTGTTTTAGTACTTTGTAGATTCTGGATATTGGCCCTTTGTCAGATGGGTAGCTTGCAAATTTTTTTGCACATTCTGTTGGTTGCCTGTTCACTCTAATGATTGTTTCTTTTGCTGTGCAGAAACTCCTAAGTTTAATTAGATCCCATTTGTCTATTTTAGCTTTTGTTGCCATTGCTTTTGGTGTTTTAGCAAGAGTGCCCTCTCTCATCATTCCTATTTAGCATAGTATTGGAAGTTTTAGTCAGAGCAATCAGAAAAGAAAAAGAAATAAATGGTATTCAATTAGGAAAAGAGGAAGTCAAATTGTCTCTATTTGCAGATGACATGATTGTATATTTAGGACGCATCATCTCAGTCCAGAATCTCCTTAAGACGATAAGCAACTTCAGCAAAGTCTCAGGATACAAAATCAATATGTAAAAATCAAAAGTATTCCTATACACCAATAACCGACAAACAGAGAGACAAATCATGAGCAAACTCTCATTCACAATTGCCACAAAGAGAATAAAATACCTAGGAATACAACTAACAAAGGATATGAAGGACCTCTTCAAGGGGAACTACAAACCACTGCTCAAGGAAATAAGAGAGGATACAAACAGATGGAAAAACATTCCATGCTCATGGTTAGGAAGAATCAATATTGTGAAAATGGCCATACTGCCCAAAGTAATTTATAGACTCAGTCCTATCCCCATCAAGCTACTGTTGGGGTTTTGGGTTTCAGGGGAGCACTCAGCTCACTTCCCAGTGGGTTCCAGGCTCTTGGTCTCCTGCTCTCTCAGGAATCAGAGAGGGGACCATGGCAGGTGTGTTCATAAAGTAAATATTGTACCCCAAACAGTGTTTGCAGAAAGTGATTTATTGAGGTAGAGAAAGAGAAAAAGGAGAGGGAGAGAGAAAGCTTCCAAGAGAGATGGAAGGGGACCCCAGAGGGGAAAATCCACCCAGATGAGGGAAACAGGGACTTTTAACTTGGGAGGAATTCCCACCTTCTCCAAGTTCCCTGGCCAATTCAAAGAGTTTACTTAAACTTCCGCTGGAGTGATTGACTTTTGACCCTTTCCCGTACCTGTAGAAATTAAAACAGAAACCGTTAAATCTCCCAGATGAAGAGGCATGGGAGGGGGGGCATGGCACTGGGAAGTTCTTGCCCTTGAAACTATGCCTCCTCGTGGACCCAGAAAGAGAACACATTCCCTAATTACCATCCACCTTTTTCACAGAACTGGGAAAAAACACTTTAAACTTCATATGGAACCAAAAAAGCGCTGGCATAGCCAAGACAATCCTAAGCAAAAAGAACAAAGCTGGAGGCATCATGCTACCTGACTTCAAACTGTACTGCAAGGCTACAGTAATCAAAACAGCATGGTACTGGTACCAAAACAGAGATATAGACCAATGGAACAGAACAGAGGCCATGGAAGTAATGCCACACATCTACAACCATCTGATCTTTGACAAATCTGATGAAAACAAGCAATGTGAAAAGGATTACCTGTTTAATAAATGGTGTTGGGAACACTGGCTAGCCATGTGCAGAAAGCTGAAACTGGACCCCTTCCTTACACCTTATACAAAAACTAACTCCAGATCTATTAAAGATTTAAACATAAGACCTAACACCATAAAAACCCTAGAAAAAAACCTAGGCAATACCAATCAGGACATAGGCATAGGCAAGGACTTCATGATTACTTTCTGTATTAAAAAATAATAATAAGTAGAAAGCAATCCTATATAATAAATAATTTTCATATGCTTCTCTTCCTTTTGCAATTTCATAGTAAATATATAAAATAATGACAAATAGCATGAGTTTCAATTGCTGGCAGATGCAGCTTCAAAGCCCCACTATACCATTTACTTTGTAATTAGAGGCAAGGTATTTATCCTTTGTCCTCCTTGTTTTACAAAATAGAAGCAAGAATATCTACCTTGCAGGAATCTCATGAAGATTAAATATGAAATATATCTAGCATGTAATGAGCAACCAATAGCTTAAATATCACTAAAAGAGGAAATAGTATTTCAGAAATATGCCTGTGAAGACAAACAGAACTCAGATACTCGAAATTGTATTAACATATGAGCAAATTAGAATCACTTTAGAAAATTAAATGTTTAGACCTCTGATATTTAGAATGATAGCCATGAGTCAGTGTTCATTATAAACTAAAGAAAATTTTGCTTCCAGGATATTTGTATAATCTTTGTTGCTCTCATTTCTGCTTCTGTAGTGTTTCTATTCTTCTGAACTGGCAGGGAGCAAAGATGCATATGTTGTTCAAGCTGCTGTTGCTTTAGGCTCTCCACATTAGTGTTAACTTGTGAAACTCTGATATATGGAGCCAAGAATATGTTTTAATTTTTTTCACAACAGATTATATGGCAAGCTTTTATGTCACAATATGTAATCTAAGTATTGCCTAGAAAGATTTCAACTGTGGTTGAAGTTCCATTTAATGAGATATATACAGTCATCAAATATCCATTCAGGCACTACTAAGTGCTGGGCATTTTTCCCAGAACTGAATCAATGAGTAGGACATATATACAGATTTTGTGAAGCTTCTCATTTAGTTGTGAGAGAGAGAATCATAATAAATATTTAACATATATTTTATATATAGAGAGAGAGAGAGAGGAAGGTGAGTGGACTGTGAAAAAATAGTGGAAGATAGGGGAAGTGTGAGTTTCAATTTACATGCACTTCCAATTCTTATAAAATCATTGTTGATACCATGACTGACCACACTATTAAAATTGCAGTCTCTTCAGTAACTCAGATTCAGGTTCTCAAAATTTGCACACTGTTCTGCATAGCAATTATTGCTATTATTATTATTTATGTTTTTCTGTTTGTTTGTTTGTTTGTTTGTTTTGAGGCAGGATCTCACTCTGTCACCCAGGCTAAAGTGCAGGGGTATGAACTCAGCTCACTGCAGCCTTCACCTCCTGGATTCAAATGATTCTCCTGCCTCAGTCTCCCTAGTAGTGGGATTACAGGCATGTGCCACCATGCCCAGCTAACTTCTTTTGTTATTTTAATAGACATGGGTTTTCACCATATTGGCCAGGCTGGTCTCAAACTCCTGACTTCAGGTGACCCACCAGCCTCAGCTTTTCAAAGTGCTGGGATTATAGGCATGAGCCACCACTCCCAGCCTATTATTACTATTTAATACCTTTCTTCTCTCTGTCTCTCTGCCATTAGAATGTAAACTCTATGAATACAGGAATTTTTGCCTGTTTTGTTCTTTGCATCTGTTTTGTTCTCACTTTAGGCAAAACCAGTAATGTTTTGTTCCACAATCTGGTAGAAAAATCTTGAAAAGTGCTCAGGGAGTGAATGGTGAAGGATCATGCTATAGAATTTCAAATTGCTTCTACCAGGCATTGTGAGCTAGCAAACACTTAGAATAATCTGTTTTCCACTTAGGGATAGAAGGAATGGGGGAAAGAATGGAGGCCCTGGGCAATGATGAATGCCTCCCTTTGCAGTGGCAAGAGAGGCTGTAGAAATAGTAATGGTGGCTGGGCACTGTGGCTCATGCCTATAATCTGAGGACTTTGGGAGGCCGAGGTGGGCAGATCACCTGAGGTCAGGAGTTCGAGACCAGCCTGACCAACCTGGTGAAATCCTGTCTTTACTAAAAAGTACAAAAATTAGCCAGGTATGGTGGCAGTTGCTTGTAATTATAACTACTTGGGAGGCTGAGGCAGGAGAATCGCTTGAACCTGGGAGGCAGAGGTTGCAGTGAGCTGGGATCATGCCACTGCACTCCAGCTTAGGTGACAAGAGTGAAACTCCATCTCAAAAAAAAAAAGTGGCAATGGAAATAAGAGACGGATAGTTTGTCGTCAATAGGAAATTGAAAGAGAAAAATAATGAGAAATTAGAAGGAATTCCAGGCTTCAAGCTTGAATGACTAGATGGATAGTGATGCATTCCTATGGACAATAAGATAAAACAGGAGAAGGGACACATTTGAGAATATATGTTCAGCTGAGACATTCTGAGTTTGAGTAAATACGTATGATTCTCAGGTAGAGTAAATATAAGACTGGGTCCCAAAGGTATTAAGATTGGAATTTTTAGAAATTATAATCATATTAGTACTAGTTAAAGTTAAAAAGGTGAAAAATAACAGTGTTCTATATGCTGGAGGAGAAAGAAAACAAAAATATGTTTTTAAAAGGCAAAGTTTGCCCAAATCCCATTGGCAGAACAATTGACAGCACAGGTCAAAAGAGTTCTGTGCCTCCGAAACAGGCCAGGAGGATACAATGATGCTTTCTCCTATTCCTGCTGAAGTGGCTATAGGAAACTTCATTTTTCTTATCTTCACTTGGCCTTGGTATATATGTTCTTAATAATTGCTCTAAATAAGCTAACTACTCTTCTTTTGTTTTCCTTTCATGTCTGTTTTGTTCAAGGGCTTAGATAGGGCTACATTCTGCCCCAAATCAACTCAAGACCTGGGCTGAAGGCACAGTTGATCCACCACCAGGGTATTCTGCCTTTGATCATCTACCAGTTACCAGGATCTGCCTTAAAAGGCCCAGATCTCTCCTATTCTTTTCCAAAGATTCCTATCTGATGCCTTCTCAGTAGAAATTATGCATTAGTATCTCATATCAGGTTGCAAATAAACCATTTAGATTCTCTGTTTTAAATTGTACAACCCTTAGGAAAAAGATACTACAAGAGAGAGTTTTCAGTTGCTTCCTTTTCCTTCTTTGTATTCATCTGGAAAACTCACCAGTACAACACATTCTCTTGTCTTCTACAGATGAGCTACTGAGCACATCTTGGGGAAATCACACAATGCTCATAAGGATTATCACATAGGTATTGTTAGAAACTTTTACTAAAACCTTTACTTTCGTATTTTGCACAATGGCTGCTTCACTTCTTTTTTTTTTTTTTTTGAGATGGAGTTTCGCTCTTGTTACCCAGGCTGCAGTGCAATGGCACGATCTCGGCTCACCGCAACCTCCGCCTCCTGGGTTCAGGCAATTCTTCTGCCTCAGCCTCCTGAGTAGCTGGGATTACAGGCACGCGCCACCATGCCCAGCTAATTTTTTGTATTTTTAGTAGAGACGGGGTTTCACCATGTTGACCAGGATGGTCTTAATCTCTTGACCTCGTGATCCACCCGCCTCAGCCTCCCAAAGTGCTGGGATTACAGGCGTGAGCCACCGCGCCCGGCCTGCTTCACTTCTTTAGAGATGCCTGGAGGCCCAAACTCCCGCACCCCTTCACTGTCTGTATTCTTACCTCACAGAGAAAATAGAGGGCATACATTCCCTCCACTTCTTGCCCACCACTGACATAAGTTTACTATTCTGATCCCCATTGCTGTTGAAAAATGTAATCTAATCCTTTATTAAGTTAACTCTTTTAGTAAGTATCATTAATAGTAGTAATACTATAATGTCATTATCTCACAAAGTTTCTACCTTATTCCTTTTTAATTTAAAAAAATAAATATTTTTATGGGTACATAGTAGGTTTATATATTTATGGGGTACGAGAGATATTTTAATACATTTACGCAACATGAAATAAGCATATCATAGAAAATGGGGTATCCATTGCCTCAAGTATCTATTCTTTGAGTTACAAGTAATCCAATTACATTACAATTGAGTTATTATTGACTGTAGTCACTCTGTTGTGCTCTCATCAAATAGTCTTATTCATTCTTTCTAATTTTTTGTAACCACTAAAGATTCCCAACACCATTTACTAAATAGGGAATCCTTTCCCCATTGTTTTTGTCAGGTTTGTCAAAGATCAGATGGTTGTAGTTCTGTGGTGTTCTTTCTGAGGCCTCTGTTCTGTTCCATTGGTCTATATCTCTGTTTTGGTACCAGTATCAGGCTGTTTTGATTATAGTGGCCTTGTAATATAGTATGAAGTCAGGTAGCATGATGCCTCAAGCTTTTATTATTATTATTTTTTTTTTTTTTTGCTTAGGATTGTCTTGGCTATGTGGGCTCTTTTTTCGTTCCATGTGAAGTTTAAGGTGTTTTTTCCCAATCCTGTGAAGAAAGGCATTGATAGCTTGATGGAGATAGCATTGAATCTGTAAATTACTTTAGGCAGTATGGCCATTTTCACGATATTGATTCTTCCTAACCATGAGCATGGAATGTTTTTCCATTTGTTTGTGTCCTCTCTTATTTCCTTGAGCAGTGGTTTGTAGTTCGAAGAGGTCCTTCACATCCCGTGTTAGTTGTATTCCTAGGTATTTTATTCTCTTTGTGGCAATTGTGAATGGAATTTCACTCATGATTTGACTCTCTGTTTGTCTGTTATTGGTGTATAGGAAGTCTTGCAATTTTTGGTGTTGGGAATACTGGCTAGCCATATGCAAAAAGCTGAAACTGGATCCCTTCCTTACACCTTATACAAAAATTAACTCTAGATGGATTAAAGATTTAAACATGAGGCCCAACACAATAAAAACTCTAGAAGAAAACCTAGGCAATACATCCAGGACATAGGCATGGGCAAGGACTTCATGACTAAAACACCAAAAGCAATGGCAACAAAAGCCAAAATAGATAAGTGGGATCTAATTAAACTTAAGAGCTTCTGCACAGCAAAAGAAACTGTCCTTAGAGTGAACCGATAATCAACAGAATTGGAAAAAAATTTTGCAATCTACCCATCAGACAAAGGGCTCATATCCAGTATCTACGGAGAAATTAAACAAATTTACAAGAAGAAAGCAAACAACCCCAACAAAAAGTGGGCAAAGGATATGAACAGACACTTTGCAAAAGAGGACATTTATGCAGCCAACAAACATATGAAAAAAAGTTCATTATCACTGGTCATTAGAGAAATGCAAATCAAAACCATATTTAGATACCCTCTCATGCCAGTTAGAATGGTGATCATTAAAAAATCGGAGACAACAGATGCTGGAGAGGATGTGGAGAAATAATAGGAATGCTTTTACACCATTGGTGGGAGTGTAAATTAATTCAACCATTGTGGAAGACAGTGTGGCAATTCCTCAAGGATCTAGAAAGAGAAATACCATTTGACCCAGCAATCTCATTACTGGGTATATATCCAAAGGATTATAAATCATTCTGTTATAAAGACACATGCACACATATGTTTATTGTGGCACTGTTCACAATAGCAAAGACTTGGAACCAACGCAAACACCCATCAATGACAGACTGGATAAAGAAAATGTGGCACATATACATCATGGAATACTATGCAGTCATAAAAAAAGATGAGTTCATGTCCTTTGCAGGGACATGGATGAAACTGGAAACCATCATTCTCAGCAAACTGACACAAGAACAGGAAAGCAAACACCACATATTCTCACGCATAAGTGGGTGTTGAACAATGAGAACACACAAACACAGGGTGGGGATCATCACACACTGGGACCTCTTGGGGGATGAAGGACTAGGAGGATGAATAACAGGGAGTGGGGTGTTTGGGGTGGTATAGCATTAGGATAAATATCTAATGTGGATGGTGAGGTGATGGGTGCAGCAGACCACTGCTATGGCACCTGTATACCTATGTAACAAACCTGCACAATCTGCACATGTATCCAGAACTTAAAGTATAATAAATAACTAATGAAAAAATAAAGATTTCCACCTTTTACCCAACCCTCCACTACTTTTCTTAGCCTCTGGTAATCATTCTACCATGGACATATAGAACTCTCTATGTCCATGAGTTCAATTGATTTGGTTTTGAGATTCCATAAATAAGTGAGAACATGTGATGTTTGTCTTTCTGTGCCTGACTTATTTCTTTTAACATGGTGATCTCCAGTTTCATATATGTGGTTGCAAATGACTGGATTGCATTCTTTTTTCTTTCCTTCTAATTATTTCCCATCATCTTTTACTTGCCTTTCTTTTCTTGACTTTACTTATCTCATCTTTATATTTTATCCTTATTGCATTTTTCTTCCTTCAAATCAAGCTTCTTGTATAGGTTTTCAACTCTCCTGGAATTCACTTCTGAACATCAAATTCTCTTCAACACATTGCATTATGATTTCTAATGTCACTAAAATTACATTCTACTGATGGATTCAATGAAAAAAGAAATCTGTTATCTTATTTAACTTTTACTCTATAGCATTTTACTCTTTTGTCTAATTTATAGGTTTCAAAATGAAATTCTTTGGCTGCCAGTATACTGTGCACTTCCTTTTGTTTGTTTGTCTATTTGTTTGTTTCTCCTCTGTCTATGGCTACTTTTTTCTTTTTTCTCAGCGTCCTTATTTCCCAAAGTTTCATTTTTAGTTCTAGTCTCATTCTTTGTGAATGATTGATTATGTCCTCCTTATGTTTAAGTGTGACCTATATATTGACCACTGGAAATATATTCAGCCTGCATTATCCCTTTGAACTCCAGATTGGAATATTTAACCACGTACTTCTCTCATCAAATGACTTTCCTAAGGTATTACAACAGATTATAGTTGAAAAAAAAATAATCTCATCCTCTCCGTCACCCACCCATACAGACTTTTAAAATATTCATTTAGGAGGGGCCAGGGATGGAATGATTTGGTTTGGTGTGTCCCCACCCAAACTCACCTTGAATTTTAAATCTGATAATCCCCACATGTCCTGGGAGGGGCCAGGTGGGGATAGTTGTATCATTGGGGTGGTTATCCCCATCCTGTTCTTGTGATACTGAGTTAGTTTTCATGAAATCTGATGGTTTTATAAAGGGTTTCCCTTTTGCTGGACTCTCATTTTTCTTCCTGCCACCATGTAAAGAAGTACATGTTTGCTTCCCCTTCCACCATGATTCCAAGTTGCCTGAAGCCTCCCCAGCCATGTGGAATTGTGAGTCAATTACACTTCTTTCCTTTATAAATTACCCAGTCTTAGGTATTTTTTCATAGCAGCATAAGAATGTGCTAATAGAACCTCTTTTGCTGTACCCCATAGGTTCTGCTATGTTTTCTTTCCATTTACATTTGTTTAATTTTTTTTAAATTTCCTTCTTAATCTCTTCATTGAACATTAATCATTCAGGAATATGTATTTAATTTCCATGTATTGGTAAAGTATCCAAAATTCCTTGCGTTATTCATTTCTAGTTTCATTTCATTTGGTCACAAGATATGCTTGGTATAATTTTTACTTTCCTGAATTTGTTGAGGTTGTTTTTGAATCCTAACATATGGTCTACCCTGAAAATGTTTTACGTGCTAGTGAGAAGAATATGTGTTTTACAGCAGTTGGATGAAATGTTCTATAAATATTAGGTCCACTTTGTCTACAGTATAGTTTAACTCTCATGCTTCTTTGTTGATTTTCTGACTGGATGATCTGTTCATTGCCAGAAATGGGGTGTTGAAATCCCTAACCATTATTGTATTGTAGACTATCTCTTTCAATAGATCTAATATTTGCTATATATACTTGGGTGCTCCAGTTTTGGGTACCTATATATTTACTATTGTTATATCTTGCTGAATTGACCCACTTATTATGATGTAACAACATTGTTTGGCTCATTTTACAGTTTTTGACTCAAAATCTATCTTATCTGATACAAGTGCAGCTACTCTAGCTCCCTTATGGTTTTAATTTATATGAAATATTTTTTCCATCCCCATATTTTCTGTATTTGTGTCTTTGTATGTGAAGTAAGTTTCTTTTAGGCAGCGTATACATGGGTCTTGTTTTCTAATCCATTCAGCCATTTTTTTTTTTTTTTTTTTTTGAGACTGAGTCTCACCTTGTCACCCAGGCCGGAGTGCAGTGGCACCATCTTGGCAACCTTCGCCTCCCAGATTCAAGCAATTCTTCTGCCTCATCCTCCCAGGTAGCTGGAACTACAGGCACAAGTCACCATACCTGGCTAATTTTTGTATTTTTAGTAGAGACAGGGTTTCACCATATTGGCCAGGCTAGTCTGGAACTCCTAACCTCATGATTCACTTGCCTTGGCTTCCCAAAGTGCTGAGATTACAAGTGTGAGCCCCCACACCCAGCTTCAGCCACTTTTAATTGGATAATTTAGGCAATTTATGTTCAATGTTGTAAATGATAGTTAAGGCCTCACTACTTTTATTTGTTGATTGTTTTGTGGGTTGTTTTGTAACCCCTCTCTTATCCTCTTTTGTTCTATTGTCTTTGTCTGTGGTTGGGTAATTTACTCTGGGAGTATGCATTAATTAATTCCTTTTTATTATTAGTGTACCTATTACAGATTTTTGCTTTGTCGTGGTAACCAAAAAGGCTCACCAAAAATATTCTATAACTATAACAAGTATTTGAAATTGATACCAATTTGCTGTGATCATACAAAAAAATAAAACAAACAATTCTCTGTACAAACTAACTCTCTTCTCCATAAATATTTTGAATTTTTGATGTCACAATTTACATTTTTATTGCTTATCTTTTAGTGAGTCATTATAATTTTTTAGTTTTGTTTTTCAGTCTTCTTGAAGATATAAGTGGTTTAAGTACCACAACTGCAATATTAGAGTAACAATTATATTAACAACCTTTTCTTTCAATCTGAATAACTTCCATTAGCATTTCTTGTACAAAAGGTCTGGTAGCAGTAAATTCCCTTAGCTATTGTATTTCTGGGAAAGTCTTTGCCTTTCATTTCTGAAAAATAACTTTGCTTGGTACAGTATTCTTGATACAATTTTTTTCTTCAGTACTCTGATTATATTGTTGTACTTTCTCTGCCTGTAAGTTTTCTCCTGAAAAGTCTGGTACCAAGTGTATTGGATCACTCTTATATACTATTTATTTTCTCTTGTGGCTTTCAGAATCCTCTCTTTGTCTTGGATATTTGAGGGTTCAATTATAATTTCTTGAAGTATTCTCATTTGGGTTGAATTTGATTGGTGAATGTTGACCTTCATGTACGTAGATATTTATAACTTTCTCCAGATTTTCAAAGGTTTTATGATATTATTTATTTGAATTAGCTTACTTACACTTTGTCTTTCTTAGTTCTCTCTTTAACTCCAATAACTTGGATATTTGCTGTGTTGATGTTATTCCATAGGATTCATAGCTTGATGCACTCTTTTTCATTCTTTTTTCCTCCTCTGATTGTGTATTTTCAAATAGTCTGTCTTCAAGTTTACTGATTCTTTCCTCTGTTTGATTAGTTCTGCTGTTGATGCTCTCTGTTGCAGTTTTTGATTTCATTCATTGTGTTAAGCAGGTCCAGGGTTTTCTTTTTTAAAATTTAAATATCTCAAAATTTCTCTGGCAAATTTCTTAATTAGAACTTTTCTGAGCACTGATCACAACCCCCACTGATCAAAACAGGATCTGGTCAAAACAGGAAGCAGTAAAGAAACTAGACCAATCCAGCTAAAACTAAGATGGAAATAAAGGCAACCTTCTAGTTGCCCTCACTGCATATTATTTAATAATTATAATTCATTCGTAAGCTAAAAGACACTCCCACCAGCACCATGACAGTTTACAAGTGCCATAGCAATGTCCAGAAGTTACAATATATGGTTTAAAAGGGGAGGAGCCCTCAGTTCTTGGAACTCCCCATCCTTGTTCTAGATATTTGTGAATAAGTTTCCCCTTATTTAGCTTATAATCAAAAGTATCTATAAATATAGCTAGCCAGCAATACATGAGTGCTACTCTGCCTGTGGCAAAGCCCTGCTCTATGGAGAAGCCATTTTCCTGTGCTCTGTTGCTTTAATAAAGTTATTTTGCTTTCAGTTTACTCTGTTGGCTCACTCTTGAATTCTTTCCTGCATGAAGCCTAAAACACTCGCAGCTGAACCCTAGTTTTGGGGTTTTCCTGCATCACTTGGACATTAGATACCCACATGAAAAAGAAATCTGGAGATCTATTGTACAGCATGATGCCTATAGTTAACAATGTGTTCTGTACTTGGAAATTGCTAAGAAAATAGATTTTAAATGGACTCACTACAAAAAAAGTATTTGAAATGAGGGATATGTTAATCAGTTTGATTTAATTATTCCACAACTTACACATATTTCAAAACATCACATTGTATGCCATAGAAATACACACATATTTATATATTGAAAAGATTAACTGAAAAAAGTTGAGTATTTTCCTTATACCATACACAGAAACTAACTTAAAATAGAACATGAACCTAAATATTAAAAATAAAACTACAAAATTCCTGGAGGAAAATATGGGAGTAAATCTTCATGAGCTTCAGGTAGGTCACAAAAAATAAAACATAAAACTTGAACTGCACCATAATCAAAACTCCTTTGCTTTAAAAATTAATATCAATAAAGTGAAAAAAATCATATAGAATGGGAGAAGATACTTATAATTCATATACTTGATAAAGAACTCATATATGTAATACAAAGCATTCTTCAGTTTAATAATAAAAAGACAAACAACCCAAGTAAAAACATGACAAAGAATCTTAAGTAGACATTTCTCCAAAGAGGATATACAAATGGCCAACATATAAAAAATGGTAAAAGCCATTAGTTATTAGAGAAATGAAAATCAAAATCATGTATTTTGATGGCTATAATCAGAATATCATAGTAATCAAGTAATAAGTGTTGACAAGGATGTGGAGGAAATGGAACTCATGCATTGCTGTGAGGATGGTGCAGCTACTTTGGAAAAGAGTCCAGTAGTTCCTCAAAATGTGCAATATACAGTTTCCATATGACTCAGCAACTGCACTCTTAGGCTTATGCTAAGAAAAATGAAAACACATATTCAAGTAAAATCTTGTACACAAATATCCATAGAAGTTCAATTAGTAATAGCCAAAAAATAGAAACAACCCAAATTTCCATCAACTGACAGATGAATATTAATAAAATGTAGGATATCAATGCAATGCAATATTTTTTGGCAACAAAAAGAAACGAAGTAAAGATGCATACTAAATGTTGATGAACCTTGAAAACATTATGCCAAGTGAAAGAAGTAAATCACAAAATACCACATATTGCATAATTTCATTAATATGATATGTTCAAAACAGATCTATAGAGACATAAGGTGGATTATGGTTGCCTAGTATTGAGAGGATTACAGCAAAGTGGGTATGACTGATGGATGTGGGGTTTCTTGTTTGAGTGATAAAAGTATTTTAAAATTGAATAATTGACAACTCTGTGATCATATTAAAACAGTAGATTGTTTAAAGAAAAAGCAACATCACCACCGCCTCCCCCCTCAACCCCAACACACACACTCAAACAAGGTTTTTCAAATACAAGACTAATCATATCTTGGTCCAAATAATTACCTGTTGTGAGAGTGGCCTGTGCATTGTAGAAGTTCAGCAGTGTTCCTGACCCCTTCCTGCTAGACGTCAGTAACAACTTCATGTTGTAATAACAAACAAAAATGCCTTCAGATATTGTAAAATGTCCCCTGGGGGAAAATAGCGCCCACTTAAGAACCACACATATAATTGCATAGAACTGAAGGGTACACATTTTAACCAGTTAATTACGGTCACTTCTGAAGAGAGAAAGGGAAGAGTGGCAAGGGTAAAAAAAAGGGGCTTTCAATTTTTCAATATACTTCTGTATTGCATGAGTAAGCTGAGAATTATAATAGGCTCAGTATTCCATGTTTTTTTAGATAATAAAAATTAATGTACTTCCTGTCAAAACTAACAAACTAGCCCACACTGACAAATACAGAGTGTCATCACAGTAGACCATTTAAACGGTGATGGTTGCTTATTGAGATGGAGACAGTGACAAGTAATTTAAATTGTGATACATTTTAAATATGCTACCTACAAGACTTCCTGAGAGATCAGATGTGAAGTGTGAAGAAAATGGAAAGATAAAGCATGTGTTTTGCTTAAGCAATTGGCTGAGTGATGATGCCACTATTGATGTGTGAGAGATAAGGATGAACAAATTGAGGGCTTTTGTGAGGAGAAATAAAATCAATAGTTCCCTTTGGACAATTAATTTTTAGATCTACAATACCTTTCCACATGATGATTTAAAGTAGACATCTCAGAGTGGAACAGAATAACAATTTTCATAATGGTCTATGAGAAACAATGGGTAAAGCCACATTTACTGCTGATTCAAATTGGAATTTAATAAGTAAAATTTAAAACTAGCTTATTACTTATATTTTGTTTTATGAGAAAAATACCTTATTATATCTTATAACACTAAACAGAGAAACAATAAACAAAAAAGAATAAAGTTAACATGCATTTCTGCTTTTACAATCCAAAGATGAAAAATGTTCTTTTGGAAATATACCCATAAAAAAGTCAGAACATAAAAAAAACTATTTTAAAATAAAAAATTCTACTAAATTAGAAAGAAACAAATTAGTACATTAGAAAACATCAATATAAATATTGATTTTATGTTCTTCTGAACAGACTTAGCTTTGTCACAATAATGTATTTAGGAAGAAATGGTATAAATCTTACGATGTCAATATGAGGGGTAAGATTTTTATATTTTTTCATCTCCTCAGACCGAAACAAAGAGATTAATTCAAAAGACTAATGACATTCTCTTTTCTTGAAAATGAGGAAGAATCACAATAATCCAAGGAAAATAATATTATTTTATTTTCATTATTATTATTTCTGCAACATTTATGTTAGCTTACGTTTGATCCCTTACAGTGGGACAGACACTGTATTAAACATTTTAAATGAAACATATTATTTAATCTTCCTAACTACTCTATGAAATAGGTGCCTTATTTTTTAGATAAACAAACTGAGACTTAGATATATTAAATAACTTGCTCAATTTGTATATAATAATTGTAGTCTTTGTTCAGACTTCAGCCATTTGATTTCAGAGCTTGTGATTTTTTTTTCAAACATTGGAGAAGAGGTCACACACAAATTTAAAAAGAGAAAAATAAAAGGAAAAACCTTACTGTAGTCAGGGTCTAGCCATTCAAAGCAGGTGTGAGGGTGTGAAGAAGCAGACGGTGTGATTGCTTCGACTTTCATTGATGCTTGTTGCTGCTTACCAATCAAGAGCAGTAGAGCTCAGAGACATTGACATAGTGGCCCTTATAACATTGCAAATCCATCCTGTTCTTCAGTGAAAATAAATAACAGTCACTTAGGTTTAAATTCAACCTCAGAAATACAATCAGTATATTTAATTTTCAAACATATTTTCATATTAGCTTTATATACTTTTGATAACATAAGCATGGTGTATTTTCCTGTCCTATCTATAAAAAGTTTCTGCATATAATAATCTGGTTGTAAAGACCTCTAACTTCAGCTTTTTTTTTTTTTAAATAAAACTAGCCTCGAAATGTAAAACCTACTTCCTCTAACTGAAGGGATTTAAATTACATTGTGGATAAGATGTTGTAAGCAGACTAGCTAAAGCAGTGTTTTATTTCTGAAGTAAATGGACTGAAACAGATGGAAGGGGGAAAAGAGAGCTTTCCTAGAGGCACAGTGTCTGTGTGTCACCAGCTGTTGCTGAGAGATAATGTGCAATGGCAAGTGATGTACATGAGGAAATCCAAATGCCTGTAGTCCTATGCTTTGGACTGTTAGGAGAAAAGAGCCTTTCCTTGTGTTCTTTTAATTGAAGGTGAAGCTTGAAATTTGCAATGCCCACTTAAAATGATCCTGCCTTATTTGACTGAAACATAAAACAGGATTCCAAATTGCCTATGTTACTCCATAGTGGGATTTGGCTCAAACTATATATTTCATGGAGGGAGCCATTAAGGGGTGGAAGAGGGTAATAGATAAAAGGTAAAAAATGAACTGTATTCTTAATCTTGCTATATGTTGCTTGTAAATACTTGTGTCAGCTAAATTTAAATTTCATCAAATATTCCTATTTTAAATTTTGTTATTTAAATACAAAAAAGTAAAAATGAAATTTTGAACCAAAATTACTTGAATCTGTTTTTGGAAGAAGCCTAATTTCTGCATTAATTGATTGTTTTGTTATTAAAGGCAAAGCCACAAGACATAATGTGGATCTTGTAGGCCCTATAACATAATAAGGCTGAATTTATCTAGGAGTAGTATTTCTTTATTTTCACAAAGTCTATTCAAAAGAGACTCTGAGAATAAGGAGATGTAAGAGAAGATATGACTAGGAAATGGAAAAAGGGTCTCAGGTGATAAAGGAGCCAAAATACACGAGGAAAGACAGAAATAATGTAAAAGTTGGAAATTACATACTTCAGCACTTACCTAGCATTGTCTAGAGACAGACTTCAAGTCACCTCTGGGAGATGAGTAGATTAAGCATATTGAAAGCAGACTATGGAATATCATGCAGCAATTAAAAGCAAGGGATTAAATTTATACACAGCCACATGGATAGTTCCTAAAAACAGATGCCTAGTGAAAAAAGAAAAGTATGAGATGCACAATAGATATAAAAATAATGCAGTGTATGTAAACTACATATACATGCAAAAAAATTATATTTTACAAGTTTTCAGTGAAATAGAAAACACTTCAAAATGATTACTTAGAGGATGAGAAAACAGGAAGTGGTTTACGGAGACAAAAAGATATGAAGTGTACTGAAACTTGAAATAAACACAAAAATTAAGAGAGGGGCTGTATCATCTGCTGCCATAACAAGTTACTACAGAATAGGGTCAAACAACAGACATTCATATTCTCACAGTTCTGGAGGCTAAAAGTCCATGATGAAGGTGCCAGAAAATTTGGTTTCTGGTGAAGGCTGTCGTTCTGGCTTATCGATGACTGCCTTATCTCTGTACTCACAATGACTTTCCTCTGGGCTCACCTATCTAGAGAGGGAGATGGGGCTCTAGTCTCTCTTTTTCTTGCTATAAGGATACAAATCCTATAATATTAGGGGCCTACCCTTATCAACTCATTTAGCTTTAATTAATTCCTAAAAAAAAACTATCTCCAAATACAGTCACATTGGGGGTTAGGGCTGCAACACATAAATTTCAGGGAAATACAGTTCAGTCCATGGCAGGGTTGTTCCATGAACCAATGATGACACTATGCAGTTTGTACCTAGGAGATGATTCACATCACCTTGAGGCCTGAGGAGGATGTTTTAGAAACAGAGATGTAATACAATTCCAGGCTTCCACCACTCCTTGACACTCCGGAACGTTTGTAAAATCTGTCGCAGGTAATATCCTACAAAGAGCTCAGGACCAACAATAGGGTGAGGCACCTAGGGCTCCTTAAATTCTACACCCTAGGTACCTCTCTGTTAGAAGTGGCTCTGTTCTGCCAACCATTTTAAGGACTCCCTCAATTTGACTAAATATTCGTCAGGTTTCTAGGCCCATGACTTCTCTTTTCTTAGAGTATTTATTTCAGAAAACTTACAATTGTAAATTCTTCCTTTGCCCTCCTTGAGATGTAAATTTTCTCCTAACCTCTTGTCAGTTTTGCGTCTAGGAATGTCTTTCTCAAGAACTAGGGAGCCACCTCTTTAAAATTTAATCAGCAATAAAGATTGCACCTCTATCTCCCCAACTCCATGGAAGGGTAGGCGTTTACTTCGATAAGCCCCAACTAGCAAACACAGATAGCCTGATCACATTGACCAAACTCTCCTCTAACGTCCTTCAGTACTTTTCCACTAGCTCACTTCTTGCCTTTTTTGTTTCAGAGGAATTGAGTTTAATCTCTTTTATTTCAGTAATCTTGATCCCATTGCAAACATCTTGAATAGAGTATATTTTGCCCATTTAACTCCACTGGTGTAATTTTTATTTGACAGTTTTAAATTTGAGTTAACAGAGAACGAAAAAGAAAAACTAGTGAATTGGGTCACGACCTAAGAGTGATTTACAATTCAAGAAAATTAGATAGTAAAAACAAAAGAAGATCAGTGTAAACATAAGACTTTTCTACATATGTAAGATATTTGTTAAAAGTAATATTTGCTTTCCCAATTCACATTTGGATTAGGGTTCAAGTTATATGTATTTAAATATTGAGCAAGAATGTTACCTTGTAACTGGAGCACATTGAAATACCTTGTCGGCTAATACTTATGTTTCTCCTAACAAGAGTTCAGTAAAAATAAAATTTAAAACATATGCATTTTATGATAACTATTACTCCTTGACCCAATATTTCTGTATGGGTTACTGATATGAGTTCTAGGTATTATTCATCGATTTTAAGCGTCACCTTCAGGTCTCAAGTGTCCTGCAATATTGGGAAGGTCTAGGTTCTTTCCTTTATTGCAGGACACTTAAGTGAGATTTTGAAGACATGGGATAAGGGAATCCTTTATTCTGCTCCAGCAGTGTGGGTAGATACTTGAATAAACAGCAGTTCTGATGTTTTTCCAGAGCTTTATATTACATGCTTTGGTGCTGGAAACAGCTGGCTTCATGAGTGGTGGATTGACATTATATTGCCATTCTCTAATTTTTTTCAGCCAAAAATTACTCTTTCGTGTAATTTTCTGTATTAAATCCCTTTTTGTTAAAACATGTTATTTCTGTTTTTTAATGATTATTGAATAATTCAATGCTTATTAGCAACATTATAAATTTTCTAATAATAAAAATAAAGTCAATAGGGAAAAAATGAAATCTTTTTCTATAAGATCAGATACAAGGGAAGTATACTCATTCATGCATTTCTATTAAACATAGTACTAGCAAGAGCAATTAGACAAAAAAATGAAACATAAGGCATTCAAATCACAAAGGAAGATGTAAAACTACCCCTGTCAAAGATGATCATATATGTAGAAAACTCTAAAGACTCCAAAAAAGGGGAAAATGATTAAAACTTAATATAATTTGGATGTGTATTGTCACCCAAATCTCATATTAAAATATAATCCCTAATGTTAGAAATAGGGCTTGTTGGGAAGCAATTAAATCATGGAAGCAGATTTTTCATGAATGGTTTAGCACCAAACCCCTTGGTACTGTCCCTGATAGAGTGAGTAAATTCTGAGATGTGGTCATTTAAAAGCAAGTAGCACCACCCCCCACCGCCTGCTTTCTTGCTCCTGATCTGGCCATGAGGCATGCCTGCTCTTTCTTTGCCTTCTGTCATGATTTTAAGTTCCCTGAGGCCTCACCAGAAGCTTAGCGGATGTCTGCATCATGCTTTCTGCACTTTCTGCAGAACCATGAGCCAATTAACCTATTTTCTTTATAAATTACCCAGTGTCAGGTATTTTATTATGGCAAAGCAAGAATGTTCTAATACAGAACTGGTAAATGAATTCAGTAACACTATAAGATGAAAAGCAATCAATAGGAAAAAATAAATTACATTTCTTTACACAATAATAGTCTATTTAAATATATATATATCAAGAAAACATTCTCATTTATCACAGCATCAAATAGAATAAAATACTTAGGAATAAATTTAATTGAAGAGATGAAAGATCTAAATACTAAAAGCTATGAAACATTCATGAAAGAAACTGAAGAGACAAAAAAAGGAAAGACATCACTTATTCCTAAATTGAAGATAATAATATTTTTAAAATATCCATACTATTCAGTGATCTACATATTCAATGTAATACCTATTCAAATTTCAATAGCATTTTTCTCAGAACTAAAAAAAAAAAAGCCTAAAATTTATACAAAACTACGAAAGATTTTGAAGAATGAAGTTGGAGGCATCACACTTTCTAATTTCAAATTATATTACAAAGCTATGCTAATCAAAACATTGTGTACTGGCACAAAAAACAGACACATAGACAAATGGAACAGAATGATTAGACCAAAAATAAACCTGTGCATATGTGATCAACTAATTTTTTAAAAGAGCACCATTTATAGCTTTTTCAATAAATCGTTCTGGGAAAACTAGATATCCACATGCAAAAGGATAAAATTGAACCTTCATCTCACACCATACACAAAAATGGATTAAACATACATTTCAACATCAGGCCAGAAAGATCAAAAGGTACAAAATTGTAGTTATAAAGGATGAATAAATCTAGAAATCTAATGTATTAATACATGATGATTATAACTAGTTGCATTGTATTGTATACTGAAAATTTGCTAAGAAAGTAGATTTCAGGTGATCCTACTACAAAAACAAAAAATGGTAACTGTGAGAAAGTGGATACATTTATTAGCTGTAGTAATAATTTTATTAAACACCTATTAAAACATAAAGTTATAGATTTTAAATATGTGCAAAAAAGGTTAAATAAAAATATTAGGATATGTATTTTAAAAATAAAAGCCTGGCTGTACCACTGTTATTTAAAACAAGCTCCTATTTAAGGTTTTATGACCTATAACACTTTCAGTTCGATCTTATGTTGTTAATTTTAATTTCTGTAATATAGTCTATTAATATTATATCCAATTCAAGAATAGTTAAGTATGGGAAACTCTGTGATTAATAAAAGTCAAACATAAACTCAGTTTTATAATAAATTTATTCAAATGTCAGTTAATTTATTCAAAACTTTACAAAATATTGAGCAATAAGATTTTAACTATTCTTAACTCCTAACTACAATATATTTAAAATATTGTTTATATATTAATTTTTTTGTTTCATTTTTGTTTCATTATATGGTCCTTTTAGAGGAAAATAATAAAATACAGGTAAATATACAGGAATATTTTTTAACTGGCAAGAGCAAAGTTAAAGTGCCTTGTTTATTATATAACATCTTAATCCATTCAAAAAATATGTTTGAGAACATTTTCATGTGAATAAAGCTTTAGAAATCCCTTCTTAGGATACCTTATTTTTTTCCCCCTCTAGATAGTTTTTCAATCGGGTTATACTTTTACTGAATGTAATTTACTATCTTGACTCAGGTATAGCTATGATCCTTCAATACTTTGCAAGAGTATGGCCTGATTTTGTTGTAAGGTCCTAGCATCCTTTGTGTTAGCTTTTAACCTCCTCTCTTAGTTCTGCAATGATCCCTTACACTGTGTATGATTGTCTTGTTTTAATAGGTAACTGATCCAACAGATTTTCCATGGACTGATTCCAACTAAACACAGAGACTGTTTTTCCTCCTCTTTGCTACATGCATTAGGTTGTTAGGGCTGCCGTAACAAAGTCCTGTTAGGCAGCCACAGACAGCATGGCTTAAAAAGGGAAAATTATTTTCTCACAGTTTTAGAGGATAAAGTAAGAGACCAAGGTATTGACAAGGTTGTTTCTTCTGAGGCCTCTCTCTTGTAATAGCTGTCTTTTTCTGGTGTCTTCATGTGGTGTCTCTGTATGTTTTTATCTGCCCTGTTGGATTAGTCTTACTGGATTAAAGATCACTCTAAGGACCCCATTCGAATTTAATTGTCTCTTTAAAGGCCCTAGCTCCAAAAAATAACATTCTGAGTCATTTCATACCTTCTGTATATTAATCTTGTGGAGAAACACAATTCATCCCGTAGCACATATCTACTACTGCCCACCAAATTAAGGAGGAAAATTTCAGTGAGAACCATCTTTGTTCCTGTCAAGCTTGGAAATACTGAATATCTTGGAAGAATATCTTCTATGACATTATAACCAAATGTGAAAGATTCACCTTCATCTAAATAAGTAGCTATTTGTAGACAAAATTCCTAATAGGCAGATTCAAAATGGGTTTTTGCCTTGCCTAACACATATAAACTTTATCACACAAGTCAAAAATAATGAAAAAAAATTTCTAGAAAAGTAAAAAGTGTTTTAGCACAATACTGCAAATACATTTGAAGAGAAGAAAAGGAGCTTTAATGCACTAATGAGGTTGCCTAGAGATGTACTATAAATACTCATGAATTGAATAATCAATTCCCAGTGTGTAGAGAGGAAAGTGATGTTTGAAATGACACTAACACTTCAATTTATCAAAGATGAAGCAAAATTTATTTTAAAATTTTAAAATTATAATTTCTGGTTTTCACATCATATTTTAAAATGTAGAATTATAGTTACTACTTTTAGCAGCTTGTTTTTTTTATTGAAAAGATACTTCTCAGTTGTAGTGAAACAAAATACTGGGAATGACTGAAATATGACAAAGCTTTTGTAGAGTTTGTGATTATTATATGCTTTTGATACTACTGTAAAAAAGCAAATGAGGATTAGACAGTGATGTCCTGTGACAGCAAGTGGGTGTAAAATTTAGAAAATAAAAACGTGAGTGAAGCTGACAGACTAGTTGACTTGCCTCTCTTTGTTAGTCCTCAATGACAAGTTTTGTGTAATTATTGAACATTTATCAGAGTCAATTTTTATTATCCAAGTGTTTTCAACAGTCTTATTTTTGTTATTATTGCCTGTCTATATTTCACTTTTTTCTTTTTATTTCTTGACCTCTTAATTCACATCCTGAAGGAATGGGAAAATATAAATCAGCAATGTTTGTCAGAATATTAACTTAGGCATTTTGATATAGTCATTATCCATTATCTTTGATGCTTTTAATAATGTATTTAAAAGTGTTTTAAGGTCAGGCGTGGTGGTTTATGCCTGTAATCTCAGTGCTTTTGGAGGCCGAGGCGAGTGGATGACCTGAGGTCAGGAGTTTGAGACCATCCTGGCCAACATGGAGACACCCAATCCATCTCTCCACTAAAAATATAAAAATTAGCCGGTATGGTGGCATACGCCTTGAATCCGGGAGGTGGAAATTTCAGTGAGCAGAGATCCAGCCACTCTACTCCAGCCTGGGTGACAAAGTGAGACTCTGTCTCAAAAAAAAGTATTTTAAATTTTCTATGGCTAATTATATCCAAGAAAGGGAGAACATTTTCTTTTAAAATGGCCTATATATTAAAATTAATATTTCTTTGCTAAATTTGTACACTTGATGATTCTTAAGAGTCAAAAAAACTGAATGAACATGATATCTTAAAGTATTGTTCACGTTTATGAACACGATGTCTGTGTTTTACATTTCAAGGACGTTACTTCTCTTTAAACTGTACCTTACTTACTGGCTTATAGTAAGCTGCAGACATACTATATTTCACTTCATAATTGAGTTTAGGGGTGTTGAGAGTATATAAGTGTAAGTAATTTATAACTGTTAATTACAGAAACCTAAGAAATAAAATGAGAAGGCTAATGAGGAAAAACAGAAAATATATATATATACAATTAGGGCATTTTAAAATAAGAGAATGTAAAATAATGTAGTATATATTCAAGGCTTTGCAATATTTTGAATTCCAGCTACATCTAACCCCTTGAATATTAAAATTCCTGTGACTCTTTTTGGTTCATCTGAGTACACATGATCTAATAAATAATAGAACTCCTTTATACCACTGATTATCCATCTGTCAAGTGAAAGGTTGATACAGGCAGGACTGGCAAGATCTTTCTTCTGAATCTGCTCCATCATGACCACACCTGGCTGACTTCCACTGTATTCACTCTCACAGCATATACTGGGCCATGACCATATTATATTATACTTAGTCATGTGTACATCTGTATTACTCAGGGTTCTTAGAGACCTATACTGGTATACAATTTATTATATGTTGTATTAGTTAGGGTTTTCTAGAGGGACAGAACTAATAGGATAGATATATATATACGATGAAGGGGAGTTTACTAAGGAATTTTGACTCACATGATCACAAAGTGAAGTTCCACAATAGGCTGCAAGCTGAGGAGCAAGGAAGCCAGTCCAAGTCCCAAAAGCTCAAAAGTAGGGAAGCCAACAGTGCAGGCTTTAGTCTGTGGCTGAAGGCCAAGAGCCCCTGGCAAACCACTGGTGTAAAGTTCAAGAGTTCAAAAGCTGAAGAACCCCGAGTTTGATATTCGAGGGCAAGACGCATCCAGCACAGAAGAAAGATGAAGGTCGGAAGACTCCTTTTACTCCTTCCATGTTCTAATCCTTCCACATTCCTCTTCCTGCTTTTGTCCTGGTTGCACTGGCAGCTGATTAGATGGTGCCCACCCAGATTAAGGGTGGTTCTGACTCTCCCAGTCCACTTGACTGTAATGTTAATGTCCTTTGACAACACAGTCACAGACACCCAGGAATAATACTTCGAATTCTTCAATCCAATCAAATTGACACTCAGTATTAGCCATTACATGAGTAATAAACTTATTATGGAAATTAGTTCCTGAAACTAGGAATACCAATAAGCCCCACCAGTTTGCAAGCTGGAGCACCAGGAAAGTTGGCAGCATAATTCAGTCTGTGTCTGAAGGCCTGAGAACCAGAGGCTGAAGGCATAACTCTCAGTCTAAGCCTAAAAGCCTATGAAATTGAGAGGGTGCTGCTGCGAGTGCTGGAGTTCACAAACTCAAGAATCAGGAGCTCTTATGCTCAAGGGCATAAGAAAGTGGACACCCTGGCTCAAGAGAAACAACATACCCTTTTCTGGCCCCCGAGGGACTGGATGAAGCCCATACATATTGGTAAGGGTAGATCTTTACTCAGTCTACTGAATCAAACGCTACTGTCTTTCAGAGACATACCCAGAAATTATGTTTTACCAAATCTGAGTATCCCTCACCCTAGTTACACTGACATATAAAATTAATCATCACAATATTTATTTCCAATACCTAGGTTAATAAGGCAAAATTGCGGAATTTAAATGACTCTGAAAATTGAAGCTGTTTGCAACAGCCTTAACATGTCAGCATCTGAACCACTTAGGAAAAAAAAATCAAAATCATGATTCATAAAAGAAAGTGATCCATTTAACGAGACAGGGGCCAAAGAATATAGCAAAACTCAGGGAATAAGAAACTGTTTATTATATTAGACCAGAAAATACTGCATGGAAGAGGCAGCGTTTGAGTTGAACCATAAAACATGAACTATCATAAAATTTTAAAATAATACATGAATACAGGAACATTAAAACAGCTTCATTCTATTCCCAGAAATATTTGTCAAGCCAGTTACTGCATTTTAAATGGAATATGAAGACAAGGATATATTTGGAAGTACACCATGTACATTCATCAAGGGATAGTCAGATACCAATTATGCAGCTAAACAATATTCAGTAGGTAGATAACAAAGTGCGTTTTTATTTTATATATACCAAATATATGTATAAGATGTTTTATATTTTAGGTTTGAATTTTCAACATGTATTGTTTGTTTTCACTATTATTTTATCATATATTTTAACTTCAATAAAAAATCAATGTATGTAATCTAGCCTTTAAAATGTAGTTTTACCTAAGCAAGAAGATGGAACTTTCCTTTTATATTGTTTCCTCTTGTTGAGTTACTATATAAAAGTATTCAGTATTATTTTGTAAATTTATGACGAAGCATAATTTCCATTAAACTAAATTACTAGGTCAGTAATACTGTTTCAATTTGCCATAAATACAGGTTCAGAATGACAGCAGGTACACATCAATTCTCAGAAAATTCATACCTGATGCTGGAATATAAGGTAAAAATTGAATGGAGTTGAAATTATTGTTATTTTTTAAGCAACTTCTTTATTAACAGCTCTTCACTTTGAATCACAGTATGTGAATAGTTCACATCTTTAAATGAGCATTCTGTGATGAGAACATGCTGGTGTTTCTACCCTATTTTCTATATCACAAATAATACATGGAAATTAGATGCTTGTTAGAAATAAGTCATACATTTTATTCTCTTACATAATGTTATTAAGAGTTATAACTTCTTCATAAGTATATATTGATATAATCATTATTTGACCTTGTTTGGTTATTTTAAAAGGAAAGAATTGCTGTTGTGAAAGGAAGATTGTTAAGAACTATGTCACAAATATGTCCAGATACTCAGCACTCACTTTATCTGTGTAGACTTGCAAGAACTATTTTTACACGAAAACTTTATATAGCAGGTTTCAACTGATGGGGGAAAGTAATTGATGACCTTGGTGATTGTATAAATATGGTAACACTTTTGAGTAATATGTGAAAATATTTTGTTAGAATTCTGGTTGCACATTATTATAATGTCCATTAACACTTGGAATATTGAATTAAATGTAGAATAAGTAAATAGTAGGCCACAGTTTAAAAAAGAAAGTATTACTTAGGAGAATTACCATTCTTAAATTGCTATGCATAATAATTTTGTGACACAGGCTAAATTTAAGCAATATTACTCATTCCATCCCCTAAGTGTTTATTGGACCATGCAATACCTTTTCTTAGTGAGTACGTAAGTGAGCATAGTCAGGAAATTAACTATTCCTCCAGTGCCAGAGTGGTCAGGAATGACCATGTAAAGAGTGCCATGAAACATAATCCAACAATTTCCTCAGCTGAGATACAACAAATGTTTTCCAAGTGTATGCCTCGAAAAGAAAGCCCAACAGTGTCTTCCATAGTTGACTATGCTTAGTACATTTTGTGAGTTGTTCTCCTCATTTTATATCTAGCATCCAAAACTGGATGTAAGATCTCTCAAGTAAGATTACTTTTTTGTTTATGTACACCATTAAATGAAGTAATTCACTCCACTTTTGTATGGTGTAGATTACCCCCTACAAAATGAACATACACATACAAGTTATAGATAAATATATACATGTTAATTTTGTGTGGAGTAAGGAAAATGTATTTCTACTTTGTTTAAATTGAGTATGGCCCTATGATAAAGAAAGAGGTGTACCATATTTGAAGAATGAATGGTAAATTTCAATATTCAATTATATTTTCTATCCACTATTTACTTCTCTAAATCGATTATATGATTTGGCTAAAGTAACTACCCAGTGTTGTCCACATTTTGTTTCTATAGTACCATTTGATTCAGAAGTGTATTTTATTGAACTAGATATTCAACACACACTCCAATTTCTGCAAATGATGGTAGATTTTCTTGGCAGGCTTGCCTAGGTACTTTTAAAAATGAATCCAGCCATTGACTGGTATGTTTTAATTGCTATAATTTGAATAATTGATTCTATGTTTAGAAAATGAGTTCAAGGTGGTGTGTGATTAACCAGGTTTAATGAAGTCATTAACTGATTAAATAGCATTTCATGACCATGACTGATTATATCCAAATGCTCATCAATTTGATTTAAATTGTCTATATATATTTGAATTTGTTACACTTTTGTGTTACATCTGATATGAAGAAAACTACATTAACATTCTATTATTGGTAACTGTTTATACTTTAGGATTTATCTTTACTAGAAGGACAGTACAGGGAAAAATGTTTCAACTCCATTAGAAACATCTACAGAGAATGTTCATGGCTTAGAAAGTGATTTCATTTTGAAAAGCAGGGCTTTTAATCAAAGGGACTAGTTCCATTAAGAAGAAAGTTCTTTTTAATGATAAATCAGATGGCTGAATTTCTGAGAGGCTTTTTAGTATATCAAGTCTACTTCTAATCTTCACAAGTAGGTAGGACATGTCAACCTTTCCATCCAGTTTGAGAAAGTGAATGATTTTAAATAAAAGAAGTTAGAACTAAATTTTATAATAGAATTCAAGAGTGTGAATGGATTTTTTTTCCAGAAGATGAGTACCAGCTGTTTTTCTTCTATACAAAGTACAGAACAAGAGAAAATATAGTTAAACTAAGAAATCAGGTATTCTGGGTTTTAGGATTGCTTTGAAAGCACAGATTAACTCTGTTACATGCTAAAAATGGATTGCTATGGTTGGGAATACAACACTTTTGTAGAAAATCTTACAATATGAATAATTTCTAATGTAATTTACTTATATTACATAATTTCCTACTTGAAGTATATCAATATTTCATTTCTACATTAAATAGTCAATAACTTTTCAAGGTTGCTTTATACAGCAAGCAAAGAGTGTTGTGAGAAAATTTTCATATTTTCAAGGCAAAAACAAACTTCAGAGTAAAACAGGCCATTGTTTACACTGTGAACCCAGCTCTATTGACAAAGATCACTGGCACTACAACAGATACATTAAATTTATATGTACACATACAGGCCTGTATGCATCAGTGTTCTTCCACTATACTTTGAAAAAATGTGTTCCATTTTGTAGATTCTCACATCTGAGGATAATAGATTTTTCTATAGTTACTAGGAAACTGCTGCCAATTTCTCAATAGTGCATGTAAAAATTTTGAAATTTTAAAAATGTGCAGACAGATCAGGGTGTTTATTATGGGATGTTTAGTAACATCTCTGGCCTTTTATCAACTAGATGCTAGTAGCATTCCTGCCTTTGTGTCATGACAATCAAAAATGACTACATACATTTTCAAACTGTCTTGGGAGGCAGTGGTGGTGGTGGTGGCAAAATTGTCCTCAGTTGAAAATCATTCAGACAACATTTAGATAATAAGTAATCTATATCACTACTGGGTTTTGTTAATACTTATAAATATAAACTTATGATGTACAGTTATAATTAATACAAAAGAATAAAACTAATTTAGTGTTTTGTACATAAAAGTACCCAAGAAATACTTTTATGGAAGTGGTTAAATGAATTAATGAATTAATTAACATTAATATGAATAAACAAATAGAAGAAAAATAAAACTTACACTGAATACCACAACCTGAAGTCATCTTTAAAAGATGCTGATAAAGTTTGTATCTGTTGCTGCTTAACTCTAAAATGGATTTTCTTATGTGTTACTTAAACATAGATATAAGTCATATACACATAACCACACTACATTTTTTAAATTTCCTAAACTTTCTAAGTTTTCTAGATATTCAGAAATAGCAAAAATAATTTAGATTTCTTTATTAGTGCTTTGCATTTTCATGTTAATGAATTTTTTATAATTTTTTGCAACAATAATAAATTTGATTTTAAATCCTTTTCTGCTTTTTCTCTATTACTCCCCACATAATAGTGGTTATTAATAATGTGAGGTACACATATGTGGCTAATAAGAATAGGAAGAAACTTGAATTAGCTATCATATGTGTGCCAACTTGTTTTTTAAAATCACATTTTTTTGCCTTCTGTCCTGAATCTAAGCTTCTACATTCATAAGACTTTCTTTCCTAATGCCTTAGGGAAGATGGATGTGGTGGGTCACACCTATAATCCCAGCACTTTGGGAGGCCAAGATGGAAGGATTGCCTGAGCCTGGGAGTCCAGGAGTTCCAGATCAGACTAGCCAATGTGGCAAGAATCACTTTCTATTAAAGATATATAAGGTTTTCTTTAAAAAAAAGAAAAAGAAATAATATTATATTCATCTTTCTTAAAGTCCAAAGGTAATATTCTAACTGGCTGAACTGACTCATATTAAGAGGAGTTTTTCCTACATGAAAGCACACATTACCAAGGAAATGGTCTAAATTTCTTATATTTAAAGAGAGTTAAAAATCTTTAAAGTCTTTTGGTCTCTTACATCACATTAATCTACTTAAGAAAATCTGGGTTGTACAAGATAATTATCTTTTATTCTTTCTTTTGTAACAGAAACCATTAATTATAATGAGGATGGCTTTAAAATACTGGAGAGCAGTGCTTAAGAGTGATTAATATTAGCATCCATCTCCCAAGACTATAATACTTCAGTTTTGCAGTGGAATTACCCTAAATAAAGTAATAGACACTGAGTTCTTTTTGAGAATAACAGATTTTCTTTCCTACATATTGCTTATCCATAACAATTTCTTTGACTTCAAAGTTAATTACTTGTTATTTCTGCCTACTCTATATAGTTTCCTCTTCAGTCAAGTCACTTCTCAAAAGAAGACATTTATGAGGCCAACAGACATATGAAAAAATGCTCATCATTACTGGTCATTAGAGAAATGCAAATCAACACCACAATGAGAAACCATCTCACGCCAGTTAGAGCAGCATTCTTTAAAAAGCCAGGAAACAACAGATGCTGGACAGGATGTGGAGAAATAGGAACATTTTTACACTGTTGGTGGGAGTGTAAATTAGTTCAACTGTTGTGGAAGACATTGTGGTGATTCCTCAAGGATCTAGAACCAGAAATACCATTTGACCCAGCAATCTCATTACTGGGTATATACCCAAAGGATTATAAATCATTCTGTTATAAAGACACATGCACATGTATGTTCATTGTGGCACTGTTTACAATAGCAAAGACCTGGAACCAACCCAAATGCCCATCAGTGATAGACTGGACAAAAAAATGTGGCACATATACACCATGGAATGCTATGCAGCCATAAAGAAGGATGAGTTCACATCCTTTGTAGGGACATGGATGAATCTGGAAGCCATCATTCTCAGCACACTGAAACAAGAACAGAAAACCAAACACCACATGTTCTCGCTCATAGGTGGGTGTTGAACAATGAGAACACATGGGCACAGGGATGGGAACATCACACACTGGGGTCTGTTGGGGTGGAGGGTTAGGGGAGGGACAGCAGGGGATGGGGAGGTTCGGGAGGGATAACACTGGGAGAAATACCTGACATAGGTGATGGGGGATGGAGACAGCAAACCACCATGGCACGTGTGTACCTGTGCAACGATCCTGCAAGATCTGCACATGTACCCCAGAACTTAAAGTATAATAAAAACTGTTTTTCGAATTCTTGTTCCTTGAACTTTTCTAGGTAACATTTATGAATTTCATGCACAAATTTAAAAAATTGCAACCTCAGGCATAAATGGGTTAATCTATTCAGGATTTGATAGTTCAAATTTTAGTAAAAAAAATTCTCCTGGATAATTTAAAAATATATGTGAACAAAAGAAAATATAAATATTGTAACCAAAATTGTGTCTTTTAAATATAAAATAAAATTAGAGATCATTTGAGATAACAATACCTGTAAAAATATTTAAAAATTATGGAATTGCTTCTTAACATATTTCTGGATTAAAATAGAGATACATAATACCTGATAAGCTTCCTTTTGAATTCGCATTAATCTACTTTTTCCCCATTTCTGCTCAAATGTTATCATTTCCAGAGAGGTCTTTTCTGGCTATACAAAGTAAAATAAAATGCCATTTCTGCAGTCCTTTTCCATTTTACCAGTTTATTTTTTCTCCAATTAATGTTATAATCATCAAACATAAAATACTTTAATTTCTATAATCAGTTTCTTCTTACTAGAATATAAGCTCTATGAGGGCAGAGATTTTTACTCATTAAATCAACAGTCTAAAATATTTGTCACTCAACAATTTTTTGTGAAATATATAGTAAATAAATAACCAAAATCAATACTGAAAATGTTTTAAAAGAATGAACTAAAGAGAAGAGCAAGAAAGAATTCAACCTTAGTACAATGCCACTACAGTAGATGGATGACCCCTAGACATAATAGAATATATATATTAGTTATCACAGCAAAGAACAACCAACATGAAATTAGAGATGGGCCAGGGCAATAGGAAAACAGGTATGTGAGTTATGCACTAAAGAGATTTCATTCATTCTGTAGACAGATCTCTTACCATTCAAAACATTTAAGTAGGGAAAAAGCCATATGTACATTGAAATCATCCTCTTCGAGAAAAAATTAAATAAATTGAGACAGATCAACATATAGTAAAAGAATTACACTGCTGGGCATGGTGGTTTATGCCTATAATCCCAGAACTTTAAGAGGTTGAGGTGGGTGGGTTGCTCTGTGCTCAGGAGTTCAAGACCAGCCTGGGAAACATGGAAAACCCTATTTCTACCAAAAAAAAAAGAAAAAATTATCCAGACCTGGTGGCTCACACCTATAATGCCAACTACTTGGAATGCTGAGGCTAAAGAATCCCTTAAGCCAGGGAAGCAAAGGTTGCAGGGAGTTGAGATCATGCCACTGCACTTCAGCCTGGGCAACAGAGTGAGACCCTGCCAAAAAAAAAAAAAAAAAAGAATTACACAGAATCCTCTAAGGCAGTATATATCTGAGTGTAAATTTTTATATTTTTTAGTCATTTATTATTTTTAATTGGCAAATAAATTTTATATATATATATATATATATATTTTCACCGTATGCAACATGATGTTTTGAAGCATGTATTATGGAATGGTTAAATCAAGCTAATTAACACATGCCTTATATCACAGTCATCATTTATTTATGGTCAGAATATTTAAAATCTACTCTCTTAATATTCAAGTCTACAAAACATTGTTGCTAATTATATTTGCAATTTTATACAGTAGATCTCTCTGAAATTATGTCTTAGGTCTAACTGAAATTTTGTGTCCTTTAACCAAAGTCTCTCAAATCCTCTTTCCCCCCTAGCTCTTGATTACTCTGCTTCTCAAAAGAAGATATTTTCAGATTCAACAGTGAATCTATTTCAGATTCAATACATAAGTGAAATCATGTAAGATTTATCTTTCTGTTTCTGGCTTATTTTACTTAACACTATATACTTAAAATTTACCCATATTGTTGCAAATGTCAGGATTTCCTTCATTTGTAAGAGTGATTTATATTCTATTAGACTTACATTCGTTCGGGTTCACGCCTGTAATCCGAGCACTTTGGGAGGCCGAGGCGGGTGGAACATGAGGTCAAGAGATCGAGACCATCCTGGTTAACAAGGTGAAACCCTGTCTCTACTAAAAATACAAAAAATTAGCTGGGTGTGGTGGCGCGCACCTATAGTTCAGCTACTTGGGAGGCTGAGGCAGGAGAATTGCTTGAACCCGCAGGCAGAGGTTGCGGTGAGCCGAGATCATGCCACTGCACTCCAGACTGGGTAACAAGAGCGAAACTCCATCTAAAAAAAAAAAAAGAAGAAGCCAATCAAAATCTCTTCAATTTTAACTACCAGATCCAAGTCCAGAACTCCTGCACAATGTTCCTCACATCTTCTAATTTTTATGTTATTTTGTTTCCATATTATGCATTCTAAGAGCAAGATTGAAAAATAAATTTCTGGCAGTACAATTTCAATACATTATTGACTAAAAAATAAGGGTAATGTGAGCTAAATGAGTATTTTTAAAAATATATAAATATTTAAGTAGCACAGCAAAAAAGTACAAAAATGAGGCTGTGTCTGCATCTGGCTAGGAAGCTGTAGCTTGTGTTTATTACTTTCCTTTTCCAATCACTATTCTTGTGTTTTCTCTGACCCCAGATAATAGGGATTTTAGCTTAGAGATGAGATTAAACTTTACTCCTATGAGAGCTGAACTCTTGGTAGAGCTATTTGTGCAGTGATGTAGCTGTATTTCATTAAATTTTACCGCTGGTTATGGTTATAAAGGATGGCACTAAAGAAAGAAATCCTTCATATCATTAATATTCCTTTCACTTCTCCTTCGTTTGTACCTTTTATTATATATTTCCCAACCTGCAGAGTAATTTTAGCCATCCATAATAGTGTCCATCTAGTACCTTAAGTCAAAGCCATCAACCATACCAAGTTAGGTACTAGTCCTCTAATCTTATTATTTTCAGTCTCCTGGTCCTCTGGCCAAACCTTAACATTTGACACCAAATTCATGTATAGGATACCTTAGGCTATCTTTCCTTCTAAGAGAAATAGAGAATGAGACATACCACTGGAAGTTTTGCCTTCAGAGGAATTTTGAAAGGATTATGTAGTTCCAGGCCCTCCTCTTTATAAGTATTTAAAGTAAGAGAATGTCATTTTATTTTTTTGCCAGACTATTATTTATCAGACTCACATTTTTTTTCCTTCTCAGATGATCATGGAAAGCACTCATTGAGTCCAGAAGTGCATATTATGAACAAGATATTAGATGCTAGAATGGCTAGAGTTACTTGTTAATTGAATTTATGTGTGATTTCAGTACTAGCTCTGGTCCTGTCCCAGGCACTTTATTTTAAGATAGGTGATACTGGATATGTTTGATATTTGGGCTAGATAAATATCATCCTATATATTATGGACAGCTAGCTCCCTTTGTATAACGACATGGAGCAGGATAAGTCTGATTCTACCAGTGCCCAATATATAGCCAAGAGCCATTTTGCAGAAGAAAATAGTCTATTGCACAGTAAGGTGACTGTGATTGAATAGTAATATATTGTGTATTTAAAAACATAGCTAGAAGAAACACTTTGAATATTCTCAACATGAAGAAATACTAAATGCATAAAGTAAAAGATACATTAACTACCTTGATTGGCTCATTATACAACATAGATATACATCAAAATGCCAAGCTGCACCCTACAAATATGTACAATTAAAATATATCAATTAAAAACATAATTAAAATAAAGTAGTTACTAGTTGATTATGGGGCATTACTTTGCTATAAAAGCCAAGGAATCTCTATTGTGATTCCCATCACCTCATACAGCACAGGATCTGCCACAGACTCTTGGAATATCATTCTGTTATTTGAATCACAAGGTAGGCTGCTTTTATTGGAGTCAAAACCATGTGGAGATACTCTGGTAGAGTATCACTGTTCATTCACTCTGTTGATCAAAGTCAGTCACAAGACTAGCCCAGATTTGAGGATAAAGGAGCTGACTTTATCTCTTTATGAGTAGAGTGGCATGAGCATACAAGAATCAGAGAAATTATTACTGTTCATTTTTCCAATCTACCACACTTTGAACTAAGAATTCAGAGATTTGATCTTATAATTTTTTAAATCAATTTTTAAGTTCCAAGACAAGAAGTGACATCATACTACAGCCTCAAATGTATCAAATCATTTGTTCTGTCTTAAAAAAGCTATAATTTATTCATTCAGAGTCTTTCCTTCACTGGCTACTTGATTCCAGGTGATTACTGATGGGATTTTAGCTTAACGATTATTGCATGCTGTGTTGTGTGAAGTTCTTATTCTGAAACACTAATGGAGTTTCATTGTTTTTACCTAGGAGTTAGACCCATCTAGGCTCTAAACTAATAGATTTTCCAATTTCCCTTAAGGTTCTTTATGTAATCTGTTCCTGTAAGAGCTGCAGTCAATTGTTTTAGCATGTTTTAATTGCCGCCAACCTCCTCCACTAAACTCATTCTCATCTTTCCTAACTTTAAAACACACACATACCACCCCCATCCCCCCCCAACACACATATTTACTCAAGAGCCATTTGTGTGAGTGTGGGTGTATCTGCGAGCATTTGTTTTAATATGTTGCTTCTTGGTGGATTTTTTAAAAAAATGACATCCAGCTACTGACTAGTCTTACATAAAAATCGAAAACATGGACCAAATGCAGTGAAAGAAAAGGTATATTATGTCTCATTTTCCCATATATTTCAAAGACTGCAAAAGTTTATAAATATCACTTCCTCCATTTAATTGTAAGCTGCCAGTTCATTATAAATAACTTTAGCCTTCTAAAGATAGGTTTCTTGGGAAACATCAGTGATAAATCTATTTGTATAAATTAAGGAAGAAAGATTTATTAAATACAAGCTACAATCAAACAAATATTCCATTTGATTTATTATTATTATAACCATTTTTAATGTACAAAGACATTTCATGGTTGACTCTTGATGGAAAATCTGGTATTAGAATTTGACAGATGATTTGCTTTTACTAATTCCCTTCGGAAGCCTCTTTAGCTTTTTTCCAAAAAAAATCTGCAATCTCATGAGTCCTTGGAACATGTTGATAATGAAGTTCTACTGATATCTAAATGCCTTTAGAATATAAATCTCTATAATAGTCCACATTGCATGTATTTAAGTGAATGCAATTCAATACTGTAAAATCAGTTTTAATAATATGGAGTTCTAAGCATGGAAAAAAATCATCACAATCCTCAATATAAAATTCTAAGAGCAATGCAAGCAATATTTACTTTGAGAAATGTAGTGAATTTATCTAAACCTGTAGGAATATTTTCAGTGATTTTTATAAAATGTATTAAATTACATTTGCATTTGGATTACAATTTAAACATACACTTCACTCGAATTAACAAAATAACAAGAAAAGCTAAAAGATGTTTTACCTTTCTGTAAGAAGAATTTGGTTATTTACATGTACTTGATTTAACCGATTTGTTTATCTTGCATAATTCTGTAAAATGTGTACATACGTATTGATTTTAGATACATTTTCAGCTGACACTAATACATACAACTTTAAAAGGTATTATAGAGGCTGAAAAATTCAACTTAACAACTTTTAATCTAATAATCATATCATGGACTGTAATATTTAGAAGGGAATTTCAAGTGTATTTATTTTAGTACCTACTGTTTTAATCATTACAAATTCAAAACTTATGTTTTAACTCATGCTTTGACAAATCTCTAATCACAGTAGTGTCTTATTTTGCTTGTTTTGTTTTTATGACTATTCACTTTTATTTCTTCAACTAGTATGTTTAATTTTGGTTTCCATCATGTCAGTCACCTCTACATACACTTTAATTTTTCAAAGCTGTATTGAAAATGTCATACCAACAATTAAACATTAGTTGATATCTAAACCCTTTAAAATATAATTGGATGATTCTTTCCCGTAATTTGGGTAATATAATTTGGACGATCTAAAATTGAGCTTCCTTTCCTTTCTCCTTCTCCCCTTCTATGTTTACATCCTATATTCCCTCCATCCTTCTTTAGTTTCTTTGGTCCATTCTTCCTTCTTCTTAAGTCACTGAAATATTTCACTCCTTTCTTCTTCATAATTTCATTTCTTTGCCTTTTTACTTTTTTGGGGGGATGGAAATGTGATGACAGTTGTAGTGCTATGTGAAAACTATATAAACCTTTTATTCATTCAACAAGTATTTCTTGAGCACTTTGTGTTCTATTGCTGACACAAATAACCACAATTTAGTAGCATAAAGCAGCACAAATTTATTCAATAATTTCGGAGGTAAGAAATCTAGAATGGATTAGCAGTTTAGAACTTTTCTTCTGAAAAATGTAGGGAATAATTTGTTTCCTTGCTCTTTTCAGCTTCCAAAGACTCCTGTATTGCTTGGCTAATGGCCTCTTCTTTGCCATCACTGCAACCTCTTGTTTCATCATTACATCTCTTGTTCACTCTGATCCACCTGCCTCCCTCTTTCAAGGGCCTTTGTGATTACACTGGCCCACCCAGATAATCTACCCACAAATTCTCATATCAAAATCCATAACACAATCATATTTGGAAAATCCGTTTTTACCATGTAAGATAATATAGTCACAGGTTCAGGGGATTAGAATGTAAATGTCTTTGGGGGCAGGCATTACTTAGACTATCATAAGTGCCTAATATGTTCCTGCAATGGAAAGCTGAAGATACAGTTTTAAACCAACATTTTATTCTGTGTCTGTGGCCCTTACATTCTAGAGGATAAAAAGTATTATGGTGAAGTCACAGTATAATAACTGAATTTAAAACTCTGAAGTATTGTTTTGGTGTGGAGAGAGTATAATATGACCCTGAATTATCTCTGCCTCCCAATATTTATGCCTTTATGTATTTCCCTCCATGTGAGTGTGGGCTGGACCTAAGATTCCATTCCTAGGAATGGGATATGGCTATAATGATGGAAAGTCATCATTTTCTGGAGTAGGTTACAAAAAGACTGTGGGTTTAATTTTTATTTATTTACTTTTTTTAGACATGGGGGTCTCTCTAGGTAGCCTAGGCTGGAGTGCAATGGCTATTCATAGGCATCATCCCACTACTGATCAGCACTGGAGTTTTGACCTGCTCTGTTTCCTACCTAGGATGGTTAACCCCTCCTCAGGCAACCTGGTGATCCCAAGCTCTCAAGAAATCACCATATTGATGCTGAAGTTAGTGAAAATACTGATCAGCATAGTGCACTACAACCTGGAACTCCTGGACTCAAGCTATCCTCCTGCCTCAGGCTCCAGAGTAGTTGGGACTACAGGTATGCACCATTGCACTCAGCTGTAGGTTTCATTTTGCTCACTCATTTTCACTCACTCACTAGCTTGTTCTGAAGGAAGAAACCTAACAAGTTGTGAACTTCTCTCCAGAGAGTCCTATGGGACAAGAAGCTGAGGGAAGCCTGGTGCCAACAACCAGTAAGGAACTAAGGTCCTTTATTCAACAACTCACTAGGAACTAAAGTATGCCAACAGTTAAATGAGTGAGCTTATTAACATCCTCCCCTAAGTTGCAGCTTTGTGAGGGACCCTGACCTAGGAACACCCAGCTAATCTGCACCCAGGCTTGTAAGCCACAGAAACTATGAAATAAATGCATGATGTTTACATCACTAAATTCTGAGGTCATTTTCTATGTAGCAATAGATAGCTAATGTTGATTTTATTTAAACTTGAGTTTGAATGCCATAGAGAAAGACAAATATGTTACCAGTGGAGGGTTTCCAGGATCTTGGCATTTTGAACAAAGAATGGGACAAAATGCACAAACAAAGCAAGGAAAGAAAGAAACAACAAAAATAGATATTTATCGAAAATAAAAGCACATGCCACAGGGTGGGAGCAGGCCTTAGCAAGCAGCTCAAGGGCCTGGTTACAGAATTTCCTGTGGTTTTAATATCCTCTAGAGGTTTCCCATTGGTTACTTGGTATATGCCCTGTGCAAATAAGAGGATAAAGTGAGGTTACAAAGTAATTTACTTGATGTACACCTATGCAAATGAAGAGGATGTTTTCTGCCATAGCTGAAGGGAAATCACAAAGTTATTTACTTGGTCATAGAAAGCTGGGGTTTTTCCATTTGATTTACTTCTAGGTTTACTGTCCCCAGATCCTATTTTCCTGCCTCAATAGAGAAAGGTAAATATACTCAAAATATGCTAATAATGTATGTATCCCCTGTTATGGGACAAAAATAAGACCACAGTAAATATTTTTTAAAAAAACAATTATTCTATTGTTTTTTATCTCATTTTAAAAAACTTATCTCAACTAAAAACAATTATAATTTCCACAATAAATACAATGAAGTGAAAAAAAAAATAGTGTCCTGTGATAGCAAATAATTGAGAAACTGAATTAACTAAGAAATCAGGGAAGTTCTCTCTGTGAAAATCTTTTGTAACTCAAAAACTAAAAAGAAAGGAAATAGCCCAGTAAAGGTTAGAAACAGTGCTCCATATACAATAAATGATTATGCATAGAAGCTAGAAGTGGGAACAAGCATGGTCTTCCAATATTCAAACAAAAACAAACAAAACAAAAACATTTTTAAATTGCATCTCGAGAAGGAGCATTAATTCAAATGCATAACTTGGAACACCATAATAGAAAATGAATTTTAAATTGAGTGCCATGAAAATATCCAAAGAGAATAATCAAAGATGAATCCTGATTTTTCTTTGAACACATTGGTAAATATTATCTCATTTATTTAAGTATTATAAAGCAAAAATAAGTTTTAAAGCGTAGAGACAATTAAAAGTTCAACCATAATATATTTGATCAACCAGGTTTGACCATAATATATTTGACTCGAAACATGCAATTACAAATGTCAAATAGGAATTTCTTTAAAAAATCAAGTATTTTATTCATTAATTAGTTAATAAATATTAACCCTGTGCCAAAAATGTGGCAGCTCACGGAGGTCTGAGAAACGTAGATTAGAAAGCCAACAGCATATAGATGGTGTATCAATTAGATGTTCTATCTCTATAAGTAACAAAATGCTTAAAAAATAGTTGCTTTAATAGCAGGAGGTAACTTTTCTCACAAAGCAAGTATTCTGAAGGGCTTGCTAACATTGGTTCAAGGACTCAATAATGTCAGAAATCTGTTTCTGGGTGTTTGTTTTTGCTTTTTGATCTGCTCATAGTAGCAAGTTCACTTACTATACTTTAGGAATTCCTAATCTTATACTTGTGCAATTCTTTGAAATTAAAACAATTGATAAAATATTTTTGATTTGCTCTTATTAAACTGCATTATCTTAGTTTTACACAAAAATATCATTCAACTAATTATTTTAAACATGGTTTATAACAGCTGGTGTTAGCTCTGCTTTCTAGCTTCTTGGATCTACAATTATGGGAAACATATGTTTTCCATGAGATTGATATTCAACATTGGTCAGCACTGGGCCTGGAACAAAGGTCTGTAGCATTCTGTGGAATTCTATTAGGATCATTAGCTGTAGCAATAATTGGCATGTGGGGTGTGTGTGTGTGTGTGTGTGTGTGTGTGTGTAATTTTCAAATTAATTTTCATTGCAGAATTCAAAATTGAATCAAATTCATGATTCCAGAAACATCTAAATCTTAATAAGGTTTTTATCAAACTTGATTTTAAAGGTAAGAATTCCATTAAAATGTACTTAAATATCATTCTAATGTAGAAATTTTACCATTCATAGGCAACATATATCTGGTTTCTGTTTTTCAAATTGTCTATTCTCATTCAGTGTTTTTTTTTTTTTTTTTTTTTTTGCTTATTTTGTTCTCTTTTCTATAAAACATGTATTTCATAAAATTAATTATGCTTAGCCTACTTCATGGATGCATTTCAATATCAATTCGTTTTTCCAATTTTAGTATATGTGCTGCTGAAGCAAGCACTGTATTTCTTACTTCCCTAGGGGTGACATTAAATTAAAGAATACAAAATTTCCTGAAATTTATTCATATTGTGACCATTAAAAACTTATTATATCCTCTCCATATTAACAGATAGAGAATAATTATCCCACATTTGGATAATAAAAGTACATACTACACAGTGTTATTTATAATAGCTAAAATCTATTTTAAAATTATTTACTACAAGGCACTTTAGCTATGTTATTTCATCTTATCATAGCAACCCATGGAATAAATATACCGATATCCCCATTTAATAGATGAGAAAAAGTTAAATAATTTGCCCCCAGATACACAGTTTATAAGTGGTAGAACTGGAATTGAACCTGAAGCACACTGCCCTAAGAGCTCACACATTTAAACTTCTCTAGATCTCAGTGGTTAAGTGAAGCTCATAGAAAGAACATTAAAAAAATTGTCAACCATTATTATGATTATGTTAATATACTTATAATTTTGCTCATAGAAGTTGGACAACTTAATTCTTCCTACAAATTTGATAGGCAACCAATCAATTTATCTATACTGAAAACTCCTTGAATCTTTTGTGAATTGAAGAACGTTTTGAATGGCCATTAATAAAATGAGCAATCAAACCAATACATAAAAAGCAGATAAACTGAATGGCTTACTCTATAATTTATACTATAGTGTAGTCATTATATGACAGTATAATATTAGAAAATAAATTTAAATATATGAAATTGCCAGTTTATAGATCTGTTCATTTTGACTCTCAGACATTTTTATCAATACTTGAAAAGGTATTGAACAGTCTGAACTTAGTACATTCATAATAAACTTTTATGTGTCTTCAGTCACCTCTCTCTTACCTTGGTTTTATAGCACGTAATCACATTTTAAGCAAACCCTATAGCTTTCTGGTCATTTTCAGTCACTCACAAGAATCTAATGTAGTTTAAAATATCAGTAACCACAGATATGGACGAACCAGCTGTCTCAATGCTATTCCCTCTTTCCGCCCCATCATCTCTCTTTAATCCCTGCTCAAATTGATGAGAAAAGAAAATCAGCACACAGATTTCCAAACAGAGAGATTTTTTTTATTCACTTAAAAATATTAATTAATTATCATTTGCATGTACTGGGGATGTAACCCTCAACAAAACTGATAGAATTCCTGCTCTCATGCAATTTATATCCAAATGGGTGGAAACAATGTCAGGTGGTGATAGTGCTTAAAAGAAAAATTAAAGCTGGAAAGAGGATAGAAGTACATGAGAAGTTATTCTCTAAAGTTTATTTGGAAAAGCCTTTATCAGTAATGGTCAGATGCAAGATTTGCGGAGGCACTTATGAAAATGTGGGAGAAAGAAAGTAGTCAGTAATTATTCTAAGATTTGTTTGTTGTGTTTCTTTTGTGGTGAATTGTAGTGCTATTTTCTGAGATAAATAGCAGGTTGGAGAGTTATCAATAGTTTGACTTGACACGTTTAAGTCTAAGGTGCCTTTTAGATAACCTGGTAGAATTATAAAGGTTCATACTATGCTGATGAACAAAAATTGCATTTAAAATTTAGAAAGACACTATATTTAAAATATAGCAGGAGAGTTGTTTCACGTGTAAAACCTGTTTGATTTTTTTCACAAGCGTAAGGTAATGCAATAGAAAGGATGTTAGCAATAATTTATTAAGAGCAGACTTGCAATTATGCTAGTGTATTAAATGCAGTCACCCTTACAGACGTGTGCAATTGGCCAATATAATGTGCTGCTTGCTAGGTCATTCAGTTTAAGAGGGTTATAACAGCTCATTATTTCAGCAATCAAAAGGATCCTACAACAAATAAACATTTAGGAAAGGGATGAATTTTAACTAATAAAAGCAAATGGGACTATTATTTTCTCAATCTTGAAACAACATCTACATTCTTCCCACATAAACAAAATATGAAATGTTAATTTCTCTTTTTCTCTTCACACACACACACACACACACACACACACACACTCTTCCTCTCTCTCTCTCTATTTATCCATTGTCACCTCATTTGATCTAATCTGAAAAAAAAATCTGCTTTTCTCATGTTTAAGCAAATCCTACTACTTGTGTTTCTTAAAAAATTTCTTGCCTTTACTCTTTTACTCATAAATAGGTTGCTGTCTTCCCTCTTGTATTTTTAGCTTTCTTCCTCTCCCTCTCAGCTCACTACTTTTCACATGCAATAAAACGTTTGTCTTTGCAAACTTAAAAAAATAGAAAAAATCCTTTGTTTCTGCAATTATAACTTTTTTCTTCCTCCCACTGTGAAATTTTTGTAAAAATAAAATGTTTGCTTCATTTATTTCAGATTGGGAGATCTCACATTCCAGTTACTTCTTACCACTCTGCCATCAGGCTTCTGTCTCTGTGGTTTTACTGACACTACTCTCTTAAAAGGTTACGAGTGGGCCTGTTAAATTTCAATAGATTATTTTTGTCTTTCATGTTCCTTGGATTTCTTTAACTTTCTTAAAATTTTAATTCTTAGTTTTTCTCATTCCTTGGATTCTACAACACCAATTTCTAGCGTAAAATTCTAGTTCACCTTTTTTTTTTTAACTTTTCTAAGCATTTAATCTACTTTGGCAGTTTTTCTGCTGATATCCTTTAAAGATTGAAATTTACCCATTCCATTTGAAAATCTCCTGTTTCTCACTTCTCCCTTTCCCTTCCTCTTTCCCTCCTTGTTCCTCTATTTCTCCTCATTTTATTTCTTCTACAAATGATCATCCATCCTTATGAGGACAACTTCTGCTGTTGACTACTATATTTATTCTAATGCAATGGGCTTCTTCAGGGCAGGATTATTATTAATCATTGCATCCCCAGAACACCACCTGGTACATAGTAAATGCTCAAAAATGTCTATTAAATTAATCTATATTTACTCTACAAATTTGTCCTCTAAACTCTGTCCCTGTATATACAAGGGTATAGGGGATGGTTATAAATAGCCTCAAGTTACCTCATACACCACATAAACAAAATAATAAAATCATCTTTCCACAAATATTTATCATTATTCACCCACACATTTAAATTCTATATCAGGAATGTAATTTAGATAGCCAACCCTCCCTTAAGCCCACAGATAATCAATCAACAAGTCCTGTAAATTCTACCCCCTTATGTACCTCATCTAATTCTTCCTCTCTACTTTCATGACTGCTGCCATAGATTACACACTCATCTGTCACCAAGACTTGTGAGTGCAACTGATCTGTTAATGGCACCCCCTAGTCCAATTCATCCTCTGCATTCAGACGAAAAGGTCTATCAGGAATACAAACCTAACAATTTCCTCCAGTGAATAAAAACCTGCAGTAAGCTGTATCCCACCTGGTGACTATAATTAATAACAAGGTATTATATACATGAAAATTGCTGAGAGAGATTTTGTGTTCTCACCACAAAAAAATTAGTATGTGAGATAACACATATGTCAATTAGCCATTCAAATATTTTAAAACATCATGTTGTACACCATAAATATATACAGTTTTTCTTTATTAATTTAAATAAATAAATAGGATAAAATAAAAAAGAATATTACCTTCACCTGGTACTTTTAAAAGTAATACAAATAGCCTGTCATTTCCCCAAGTTTGGATATTTTCAAAGCTAAATTTATATGAAGATACTAGAACTCATTTGTCAGCTAACTTTCAATGAGAAAAACAAGAATCCTTAAATATAAAGAAACATATGTAAAGCAAATAACAATGAAATGACAAACAACCTCATCTCAACTTTCTTAATATCACAACAATAATAGTTTAGAAAATTCCCAAGTCAACTCCTCGGGAGTACAACCAGATAGTTATACTCAGAGGGTTAAACTGTTACTGTCTATATACCTTTCTCTGTCCTGAGTGCATTTCAAAATGTAGAAGAAAAAAAAAGGCTGAAACTGGGATGATGCTTTCTTTGTACATAGAGTGAAAAGTAAATCCTTTTGTCTGAGTTTAAAAAAATTTTTTTTTTTTTAGATGGAGTCTCGCTGTGTTACCCAGACTGGACTGCAGTGCTGCAATCTCAGCTCACTGAAACCTCTGCCTCCCAGGTTCTAGGGATTCTCCTGCCTCAGTCTCCTGAATAGCCAGGACTACAGGCAAGTGTCACCAAGCCTGGCTAATTTTTGTATTTTTAGTAAAGATGGGGTTTCACCACATTGGCCAGGCTGGTCTCAAACTCCTGACCACAATTGATCCACCTGCTTCTGCCTCTCAAAGTGCTGGGATTACAGGTGTAAGTTACTGCTCCCAGCCTGATATATAAATTTTTTCATTTTTAGACATTTATTACTCAGGACAGTGTCCAAACTCTTTGTTGTCATACATAGGACTATCCAGAATTTGTTGCCTGTTTAGAGCTAATGTCTTTAGCTCTACAATCTTTCCTTCCTCCAGATCCTTTAAAACTTATACTTCAGCCCAAAGATTTTCTTAAACAAAAATCAGACTCCTAAAAATCAAAGATGTTTTAAACGTGACAGTTTTCATTTTCTCTTCCTACTGCCAATCTAGACAGTCCCTTCTTATTTTCAAGACATAGCTCAAGTGTCATCTCCTCTGAGAGGATGTTCTGAGACCCTGCTCCACAGAGAGAACTAAACACTTCCACAATTTTTATGACAGTTTTATTTGCTAACCACCTGACCATTGACTTCAGACTCCTTAACAATATTTTTACCTTATCAGCAACTTTCTTAGTGCTTACCACAAAACTAGGGGTTTCATATACATCATAAGTTATAGAATTTTTGAAATGGAGCTTGGCCTTTAATATTCATTTTACCTGTTTTAGGCTAGAAGAATAATTCAGAGGGAAAAGAATCCATGTAGACCACACAATATATTATAAAGAGAGTTGTTTCTTTAGTTTAGGCATAAACTCAAGTTGGTTTATTTTGTGTTAAATTCTTTAGGATATTTTAGAAAGATTGTGTTTGTCTTGATCAAATTCTGTGTCCCAGCAATGGCTCTGTCATTTGTCCTTGTTTACAACTCATGGAAAAGTGAGATTCACTTTGTGAAGGAGGAAGAATTAAGAATATCTTGAGATTGGCGGTTCATCATATGTTGAGAATAAAGGCAAAGTAGCAGACATTAAAAAAAAAATGTTACTATAAAAGTAGCACCCAGTGTAATTTCTGGAGGACATACAAAACTAGAGAGAATTAAGATGCATGCATGAACACACACACAGAAACACCACGCATGTGTGTTCACACACAGACACCAAGTACATACATTGAAAATTGGACAAACAGAAACTAAGAAACTACATTACAATTATACATATGAAGAAACTACAAATGAAGATCATTTAAAATCTCAGGGCAGCCAGGTTACACTTCTGATGAGCCAAAAAATATGTGATTCTTTTTGAATATCACTTTTAATAAACAATGAAGCTGGGCAAGGTGGCTAACGCCTATAATTCCAGCTCATTGGGAGGCCAAAAGGGAAGGATCAGAGGTCGAGCAATAGAAACCATCCTGGCCAACATGGTGAAACTCCGTCTCTACTAAAAATACAACAATTAGCTGGGCGTGGTGGTGTGTGCTTGTAGTTCCTGCTACTCAGGAGGCTGAGGCAGGAAAATCTATTGAACCTGGGATGTGGAGATTACAGTAAGTGGAGATCACGCCACTGCACTCAGCCTGGCGACAGAGCAAGACTTCATCTTAAAAATCAAAATAAAACAAAAACAATGAAAGCTCACTAATAAATGCTATTTTAATGTTATTTCAGATAATTCAACATTAGAGTGTATTCAATAATTGTTTTTAGAACAGCTTTGGCAATAATCATTGAAGTTTTGCCTAGAGGATTCTAAGGTTAGAAGGTCACAGCTTGGAGCAGATTAATTAAAACTAATAATCTGCATGTATAAATATGGTTGCAGAATGTGGTTTGGCTCTGTGTACCCATCCAAATCTCATCTTGAATTGTAATCCCCATAATTCCCACATGTCGGGGAGGGACCTGGTGGGAGGTGATTGGATGATGGGGGCAGTTTACCTCATGCTGTTTTCATGGTAGTGAGTGAGTTCTAATGAGATCTGATGGTTTTATATGTATCTGAGAGTTTCTCCTTCACATACTCTCTCTCTCCTGCTGCCTTGTGAAGTAGGTGCAGGATTTCTCTTCTGCCATGATAGTAAGTTTCCTGAGGCTTTCCTAGGCATGTGTAACTGTAAGTCAATTAAATCTCTTTTCATTATAAATTTACTCAGTCTTGGGTAGTTCTTTGTAGCAGTGTGAAAACTGACTAATACTGGAAAGTGAAGTGGTGCTGCAGGGACTGGGGTATTGTTAAAAAGATAACCTGAAAATGTGGAAGCGACTTTGGAACTGGGTAACAAGCAGAAGTTGAAACTGTGCAGACCAGAAGAAGACAGGAAGATATGGGAAAGTTTGGAACTTCCTAGAGACTTGTTGAATGGTTTTGACCAAAATGCCAATGGTGATATGGACAATGAAATCCAGACTGAGATGGTCTCAGATGGAGATGAGGAACTTCTTGGGAATTGGAGTGAAGGTCATTCTTGCTATACTGTAGCAAAAAAGACTGGTAGCATTTTGCCCCTGCTCTAGAGGTCTTTGGAACTTTGAACTTGAGAGAGATTATCTGAAACTAGAACTCATGGTTTAAAAGGGAAGCAGAGCATAAAAGTTTTAAAAATTTGCAGGCTGACCATGTGGTGGAAAAAAAACAAAAAAACATTTTCTGGGATAAAATTCAAGCCAGCTGTAGAAATTTGCATGAGTAACAAGGAGTCCCATGTTAATCTCTAATACAATGGGGGAAATGTCTCCAGGGCATGTCAGAGACCTTCATAGCAGCCTCTCCCATCACAGGCCTGGAGGCCTAGGAGAAAAAAAGTAGTTTTGTGGACCTACTTCCAGGTCCTGTAGCTTTGTGGAGCCTTGGGACTTGGTGCCTTACATCCCAGCTGCTCTGGTTCCAGACATGGCTAAAAGGGGCTGAAGTACAGCTTGGGCCATTGCTTCAGAGACTACAGGCCCTAAGCTTTGGCAGCTTCTATATGGTGTTGGGCCTACAGGTTCACAGAAGTCAAGAAATGAAGTTTGGGAACTTTTCCCTATATTTCAGAGGATGTAAGAAAACACCTGTATGTCCAGGCAGAAGTTTGCTACAGGGGTGAGACCCACATGTAAAGCCTCTAATAGGGCAGTGTGAGAGGCAAATGTGGGGTTGGAGCCCCCACACAGAGTTCCCACTGGAGCACTGCCAAGTGAAACTGTGAGAAGAGGGCCACCACCCTCCAGAACCCAGATTGTCAAATCCACTGACAGCTTGCACTGTGTATATGGAAAAGCCACAAGTTTGCAACAACAGCTGTGAACACAGCCAGAAGAGCTGTATCCTGCAAAGCCAAGGGGATGGAGCAGCCCAAGACCATGGGAGCTCACACCTTTCATCAGCATGCCTTGGATGTGAGATGTAGAGCCAAAGGAGACTATTTTGGAGCTTTAAGATTTAATGACTGCTCCACTGGATTTCAGATTTCCAAGGGGCCTGTAGCCCCTTTTTTTGGCCAATTTTTCCCATACGGAATGAGAGCATTTATCCAATGCCTGTACCCCCATTGTGTCTTGGAATAACTAACTTGCTTTTGGTTTCACAGGCTCCTAGGCAGAAGGGACTTACCTTATCTCAGATAAGACTTTGGACTTGGAATTTTGGGTTAATGCTGAAATGAGGACTCTTTGGAAGGCATGATTGATTTTGAAATATAAAAAGCATATGAGCTCCGAGAGGGGCCAAGGGTGGAATTATATAATTTGGCTCTATGTCCCCATCCAATATCATCTCAAATTGTAATCCCTATAATTCCCACATGTCAAAGGAGGGACCTGGTGGGAGGTTATTTAATCATGGGGGCAGTTTTCCCCATGCTTTTCTTGTGATAACGACTGAGTTCTCACAAGATCTGATGGTTTTATAAGTGTTTGACAGTTCCTCCTCCACACTCTCTCCTGCCACCTTGTGAAGAAGGTGCCTGCTTCCTCTTATACCATGATTATAAGTTTCTTGAGGCCTCCCCAGCCATGTGGAACTTTGAATCAATCAAACCTCCTTCCTTTATAAATTATCCCTTCTTTGGTAGTTCTTTGTAGTGTGAAAATGGACTAATACACTGCATTTATATCATAAAAAGTTATAGTAAGTGGTAAAGCAATAATTCCTTTTTTTCTCTGTAATATAGCTTAATACCTGTAGGAGGGCATATTCTTAAAGAGTATTTTTTAGATAGAAAGAAAGATGACTGTTTAAAGATGATTTGTTCATGTTAAAGAACATAATTAAAGAACATGTAAAAGGATTATAAGCTACTAAAAGTTAAATATTATTGAAATTATTAGAAAACATAAAAAAAATCAGTTAACCACTGTTAGGGATGTGGAAAAGTATAATGTTTAAATTATATTTAAATTATCAATTATTATAATTAAATTATGAAAATTAAGTTTTTATATCATGCCAAAATATAATGTATTTCATAATATGTCTAATATATAGTGTTCCATCCTTCAAATTATATTAATACCATTCAAAGCCCAGAATAATTTTATACAGAATTAGCACATTTTATGGGAGAATATAAAGTAGAAAAGTACATTTTCTTTTATCTTTCTTTTGTTCTCTAGAGAATATAAAGTAGACAAGTACTTTTTCTTTTCTATTTCAGATCATATGGTCTTTCAAAAAGAAATATTTGTTGCAGTGGGATTTTCTAATTAGCGTATTTATGTTAGGTTTCTCATTCTTCTAAATTTTTAAGTCAGTTAAGTTTATATTTCAGAAGAACTTTTTAACCTCCTAATGCCTGTTCTACTCATGTCACTGCAAAAGGAAAGAGAAACAAAGTTCCAAAGAATGCATTGAGTTCAGATCTCTTTGCTGTTTTCTTTGTCATGTTTAATTTATTCTTCTCTCTGAGCTGCTTTTAATGGTTCTCTTTCTGTCTCTGATATTGCTCCTTTCTCTTCCCAGAATTCAAATGTACATTTTCCCTACCTCTGACTCAGCCTAAGAAGGACCCCAAGGAAGATGTTTTCTCAGATCTGCAAATTTGTGAAGCCATTTATCTGCTGTCATTTTCCAACTTTAAGTTAGAGATCAATTTTTTCTTTGTTAGTTTTCTCATGTGGCACATGAAGTTTTGCTTCTTACCAAATAAATCAAATTTTGCATCAATGCAGTCTTACATCTAATGTAGTTCAATTCCCGTAAGGATGAGCAGTCAATGTTGCCACTAAGCACATCCACAGTTGTCTTTGCAGCATCCACCACCCTGACGACTATGATTCTCTCTCCTTTTTCCAACTGACTATCTTATAGTCTTCTTAACAGGTTCTTGCTCACTCACCTAAATTCATTACGAATTTAGGTGAGTGAGCAAGAACCTGTTAAGAAGACTATAAGATAGTTCCCTTTCCAGACTTTTCAACTGGGCAGACATTCAGCATCCACATTCATGATGTTGTATTTTATGTTGTTTCTTTTGGTTTCCTGGTAGATTAAAATAATAAAACAAAAATGTTTCAAGTATGGGTCTCTAATGCACATATTTAGGTATCAATTACCCGCGGTAATAGCTTACATGAAAAAAAATGTATATCATTTACAAATAAACCCTAGCTTCTTGATTTAAAACTGCAATTAATTAACATTAGTCAGATTTTTGTTTCCTTAAGAGATGTGCAACAAGAATTAACTGAATAATTAAGTTCCTATGAATGATATTTATGAAATTTCAGGCTCTGCAAATGGTATAGGTATATATTTTTTGAGTATTCCAGCATTATTTATTTGATCAAAGTAAAATACAATTTCCATCACTACAAACTGCAAATGGTATATTTTAAAAATTGGTTTGGATAAACCTCAAAATGCTACTGTTAGTATCTGTAATTTGAAGTGAAAATGGTATCATAAATATTGGCTTTTGAGCTACTATGTAGAAATATGAAAATATAAATTAACTGCCAAGAAAATAGCAGTTGATAAAGGGAGAATGAATAGAACCACTGTAATTCTTTTTTAATGTTTTCCTGCCAGCATGGAGAGTGAGAATATTCAAATTTTAGAAGAGAGGCGACTTCTCTAATTTGAGACTAATCATACATTACGTACACTTGTTGAAAGTATTTCTTTTTACTTTAAAATAGTTTTGCTTTTTATATACTAGACAATTTTTTGAAACCTCACAAGTCACTATATAGTATAATGATCTCTTATGGATATAAAATAGGCATTTATGTATTGAGGACCTGACCCATTTAATGGCAATAGCAATTCGGGATTTCACAGTTTTGTGTATTGATCAAATAATTGATTCCACCAGCTTTGATTTTTGTGATGTAAAAAATTGAGTAATGTTTGAGTTGACTTTCTAAACTGATGTCCTTGATGAAAGAAATACACTTAGGAGACTAGAAAATATACCAAGATTTTTCTAAATATTTCTATAGCATCAAATATATCATAATTTCAGATATTTTACATGGTAAAGAATTACTTCAGTCAAACTCTTTTAATCTAGTTTTTAAAATATTTTTATCTTATTTATGTTATAAAATCAATATATTTTGTCATAGAAAATTTAGAAATATAGAGAAGGAAAAATAATAAATAATCAGTATTTCTCTGTTAGAAATTTTGATGGCTTCCAAGCATAGATGTAAGAATATGTAACATGGAATAAAAATTGTGATTTTTAAAAAAACTGGTAGCAGAGATTCTCTAAGGAAAATAATTGTCTTTCTTTCAGAAAACAACTTGATGATGGTCATTGGAGTAATACTACATGAGTATAAATCTCAGTTCATTGATCCTACTGTTTTTGTGCCGTTTGGACACATTAATGAATCATTTGACCTCATCTGTCAACTGGATAAGCTATTCATCACTGCCCCTCAGAGATAATTTTTAAATTGAGTGTGACAATCTCTTTTAGGCAAGACCCAGTTCATAGTGCATATTAGTTAGCAGCAGCAGCAGCAACATCATTCATTGGTGGTCCTATGGGTTGTAAACAAATATTCCAGGACATAAAGACAGGCTAGGATAAAACAAACATTATATAGTGAGAGTGTCTTTGAAATTTGTCCAAGAAAGAAGGAATGTGGAAGCACACAATAAGAGAAAAAGGGGAGAGAGATAAAGCACAATGGAATGTGATAATTGCCCAGGCTGTGGAGAAAATATGACAACTTAGAGATTCCTTTGATGGGAATGGCTAAAATAATTTATAGACAGGCATGATTTATATTTAATTTTAATTTTTGTGTGTGCAGCAATACAACCATCCTCCATTACCCCTGAATCATGAATAAAATCTACTACATTAAACTGACTTGTGTGAGGATATTTTAGGGAAGATATGAAAAACATTCTGCATGATAGACTGAACTTGGAGCTGAAAGAAGGGGGCAACCACACCAGTAGTTAGTGGACAGAGAATTCAGTAGAAGTCAAAAAATCACAGTTAAGATGTAAAATTTGGAAAGATGGAGTTTAAAGTGCACTGTGTTCTGCAAACATACATATTATATTATATCAATCATTTACATATATATGTAAATGATCAAAAATAAATGTGCTTGGGTTAATTTCTGCAGATGAAATTAAAATATAGTATTCTAATATAAATACTGTTTTGTAACTTGCCTTTTAAACTTATTATATGTGAACTAGCCTTCTACATCACTAAATATTTTTACAGTATTATTTTTACAGGTTACTAAATAATAATTTTTAGAAGGTAGAGTTATGACACTATGGCTTTCCAACAAACATATAAGGCTCAGAAGACAAAGATCCATTCATCATATTGTAGGTGAAGGCATTAATTAACAAACTAAGTGAAACATAAACTTCAAAATTGAGCAAACTTTGTGAAAATTTTAACTCATTTTATTGCTTCAGACTCAGGAATTATGCACAGAAACAAAATTACCTTTTCAATTTTTGTACTTCATTATCCTCTCTAAAGTTCTAGAACAAATTGACTGTAGGACTGTGATTCTTGCTTAATTGGTTTGTGAGGTTAAAACTATTTTCATATCAATGAAAGTAGCAATGTTGAATCAATCCCTATATATAAATAAATATTTTAGAATTTTCTGTTTTAATTTTTAATATAATGAATATCAATAATTATATTTAACATTTAAAAAAATAACTCTCTGGGATCCTCAATACATTTTAAGAGTATACAGAGTTCTGGAGATCGTAAATTATGAGAACCTCTGCTTTAAGACAAATGATGCATGTCTGTCTTTCTCTGTTAGTGTTCCTCCTAGGATAGTGTCAACCACTCATATTAATTACAAATTCTAATACAAATAACTGACTTCTACTTTACTAGGAAACCTAGGAAGTGGAAAGTTGAGAACAGTCTGTCATACTTAAGGAATTTTGCAGATGAGTAGAGTCATGAAAACATATAACACAACTCTACATCCCTTTTATACCTTCACATCCCTTTATATATCTTTCTACATCCATTTTATATGTTCACATCCATTTTACACCTTCTTACAATGGCAAAAACAAAGATGTTAGCTAACACAACAGAAAATAGCCACTCTTTATTATATAAAAATAAGGAAAAAGTATGTACACTTAACATTTACACTTAGTAATGAATGTTTCACTATTTGTGGTTTTTTTTAATTGTTTAGCATTTTATTTTACAGTCAGGGAATACATGTGCAAGTTTGTTACAAAGGTATATTGTGTGATGTTGAGCTTTGTGTATGATTGAACCTATGTTGAGCTTTGTGTATGATTGAACCTATCACTTGGGTAGGGAGCATAGTATTTCATTTTATAGAGAAATTAACTAGGGATCTAATCATTATTGAGTTCTTTACTTAATTTAATATCAGTCTTGTATTTTAAGTTACCTAAAGATATTGAAATTGATCTTCATGCTGATATACTACAAAACTGTAGCTGTATTAGAAAAATATAATTTCTATTGAAATCAAACATTTGACAAAATAATGATTCAGTTTAATTAAAAAGGGTATTTTTAATAATTGTAAACCTTATGCAGGAGTAATGTTAGCTTATTTGGTCTGTTAATATAAAGAAGTAAGAAAGAAGAAACTCTAGTAGAATAAATCTTACACTTGTATTTTTCTTAATACTGATGATAAATTAAGAAAAGACTTGGCTGTTCCACCTCCCCCAGCTACTTCTGCTGTTTGACTACAGAATTAACATTTATTCACATAATGTTATTTGGTACATGATATATTTTAGAAATACAACTAAAGAGTTTTCAAATGTTAAGCAGTTGTTAAAGTATCATATATTTAATAGTAACTCTTCTGACTGTAGATGCTAACTTTGTTACATATTCTAATTTTAATAATTTTACATTGTAAACTCTAATAAATATTAGGTTTGATTCTAGTTTGATAAATTTCTTTTAGCATCTTTCCCTTTTTAAAACTCTTTATTACCTAACATAAATGGAATATGGAGAAAAAGGAAAATAGATCAAGAGAGAGGAAAAATACACAAGACAATACAAAAATTGTTACTTAGAAAGTGACTTGAAGCATGACTGAATTATAAATATAATGAGTTAAAAGACAGAGAAACTTCTATTGTAATCACTATGTTACCACATATCAATACTAACAAATCAATTTTTATTTAAGGCTCATCTTACACCCAAATATATGAGACACTGTATTCCAGATTCCTACATCTACCAAAAGGGACAAAAGAACTTGCTGAAGACTAACGGAAATCCATTCTACCATAGCTAATACAGTCACACAATCACTAGAAACTAAGTATTTTTGCCTAAAACCTAGACATTTAAGATTGGGAGGAAAATATAATCACTCCATTTATTAAGATAATGCATAAAACACTTAGTATATGCCAAGAGCTATGCTAGTAGCTGGATAAGGAGATAGATAAGACAGACATGACCCTTTTCCTCTGAAATGTATATTCTGCTAGGAAAGACAAGAACATAGAAATAATTGCTTATATGCTAAATGTTACAGAGAAGAAATGCACAGAGTTCTGAGAAGAACTTGTGGCGGATATAACAAAGATGTTGATCACGTATGCCAAAATTAAAGAGATGTAAGAAAATTTAATCAGTGGAGAAGGAGAGAAACTTCAAGGCAAGAAAACGTAGAAGATAAGGTGTAGGCCTTGTATGTTAATTAGAACTTGACTTTCATGAGTACTGCAGCAGTGAAAAAGTCCATAAATGTATGTGTATGTTTGTGTGGGTATGTGTGTGTGTGTGTTGATTTTGGGGGGGAAAGAGGTATCAGAATTTAATCTCCAGGATGGTTCAGTATTTGTCTATGTTGTTTACTGTTGAATCTCTAACTCTAGAAAGGCATTTGGCACATAATGGTGCTCAATAAATATTCAGTGAGTGAGCAATAGGTGGATGGATGACTGTTGGGACAAATAAATTTATATTTTTCCAAGTCTGAATTATAAGTGGAACCACTTCTGTCCCAAAGAGCTCTGAGAAAATGGTGGTGCAGAGTGGTATAAAATGGCAATGAAGTAAGAGCATTCCTTATGCTGTCTCTTAATTTAGAATTATTTTAAATTATTATAAATTCACTCTTTTTTAAAATTCAGTTAGCTTTTATTGGTCTTTCAAAGCTTATGTGAAGTGCATCCTCTTGCAGGAAACTTCCCTTCATACAAGCCCCTTGTAACTCTACTCCCTAGAGTAGACCCAGCCAGCTAGTCTCACTCTGAAACTTGCATCCTTACCCCTGGACCCCCATCTTAGCTTCCCTCTGCTGTGGCATTTAAGTGTGTCTCTAAATTTGCTGATGGGCTTTTTTTCTTTTCCCTGAATATAGCTATTGAAGAATAGAAAGAAACTTTGAGCCTTGTCTTTGAGCCTCAAAACCTTGTGTTATGCCAGGGAAATACTCAGTGTTGAATAAATGTTTGATGAGTGAATCAACAATTGAGAACTGGTTCTGAAACCTACTTTTCATCTTTGTTCAAGTTGAAACTCAAATGTTATTTAAAGGAAAAGTAAATCACTTTTAAAAATTAATTTCCAAATCTTTCAGCCATCTCAGATTCCCTTTCATCTTAAATAATGGATTTCATTTTTGATTTTTTTCTTAAATAATCAGGTTTACCCCAACTAAATTAAAGGTAAAAAAGTCCCAACCTTGTAAAATGTTTATACTTATGGATGAAGTATCAATAACAAATTTTCTGTATCAACAGTAAATTATCTGGCTGACCTAAACCAGCACTATTTTATTACTTTTTATTTGCTCAGTCACTCAATAATTTTCACTATTAAAAGGCTTGCTCTTCCTACATTACATTTTCTTTCTTTCCTCACTGACTTTTTGCTGCATCACTGCAATTATTCTTTATAGATTCTTTCTCTACTTGCTTATGAAAGTTGTTTTGTGTATTGAGTAGCAGAATACTATTTCCTCAAGTAATTCCCCTCATATATATGTTAATTAAAGTTGAGAATATCCTCTAATACAGTATTTTGTTTTCATTCTGGATTAAAAATTAACTACAAAAAGGGTAGTAATCATTATTAAAAGGGGACATCGGTTATTTTTAATTAATCTTCTGGTCTTCCTTTTTGGTGCTAAAAAGTTAAAGTAGCGGGGCTTTTTTTTATATCAATGTTTTTAAATTTTATTTCTCAAAGTTTCAACAGATATTTTTTGTTACAAAAAACAGAATAAGACCTTGTTGTATTAGGAAAATAAGATTGCATTAAAGGACATAGGTAGATTGTAGAATCTGGAATGATCAGAGAGTCAGGCTTCTAAAGTATGCAGCCAGAATCCCCAAAGGCATTTTTGGGGGACGTTCTGGCAAGAACCACATAGCTGCTACTGATGGGCACTTCACCTTAATGTACACAGACTATCTATCTTGCACATATGATGCTGGAGCCACAGCTGTCATTCTTACTGGTGGAGCATGGCAGCTCATTTACAGCTGTCCGTGTGAAGCTACTTTCCTAGGTTGTCGTACTCTCAAAGCCAGGGGTTCCTCACCTATCTGCTTGCTCCTGTTACATCACAGTTTATACAGGTGCTTGCTTTATGCTGAAGCTTTGAATAAGGCCTAGAAAACATTTTTTGGTGTTGTTTTCATTGTGATAAGTTTGGACACACATTGGAAGAAATAATTTTAAAAATGAGAAGGATGTGCAAAGATGATCAGCCACTCATGCCTGTGGTAGCTACTCCTTACAGCCCTAACATCATGTACCACATTTAAACTTTCCATCATCAACAAAAATTGCATCATGGTCCACTAACAATAGACAATAAAGCAAAGGCAAATGTTTATCTCTACTTGTTTTTTTCAGCTGAGCCTGAGAAATTGACATAAGACAGATTCCCAGGAAAAAGGCATCCAAATCTATATATGTTTTGAGTGACACAGGAGTCCTCATAGGGAAATGAAGGCCCAAAGAATTGTCAAAGTCTTAAGGCTTTTATACTAGATTGAACAAAGAATATTTGTAAAAGTAACTAAACCACGTGGGAGGTTAAAGGAAGATAAGAAGTATTTTAACAAGGTCTGTTTGTACAGGATTCTCTTGGCTCTGACTCCCCATCAAAAAAATGTTTTATTTTGTCCTGGTAGAGGGAAGTCATCTCTCACACAGGGATTCTAATCTCCTGTTTTCAGAAAGAAAAAGAAATAATTAGAATTCCCTTGTTACATCTGCTGTTTTTTCAAATGACTTTATCCCACAATAATTTTTACACATGAGTGGCATATTTTGGGTGGCATATGCTGCTACCTTTCAGTAACTATCCTTTAAAAATGGTAAACATAGCCACTACCTCCCTCCACATACACCAAACATCACAAATCAATGTCTAATCTCTCACTATATCACTGCTAGGTCTGGCTTTGTTAGTTCTGTGGAACTCCTATCTTGATATCTATAATCCGTGGATTATAAAACAAAACAAAACAAAACAAAACAACCACTACTCCATTTTATATAAAATGGTTCAACATGATAGGGAAAAAATGTATATTTGAGTTAAATATATAAATGGCACAACCACAGGGAAGGTTGAGAAGATACTACACTTCCTGGTTTTTAAGGTGTTATGAAGCCACACATAGATTTAATAACATCACAAATCTTTCAATGTTTATTTCACTCTTATCTAGCAGCTCCTCTGTGATGCTTTACTTGATGCAGAAGTTGGATTTTTTATTATGCAAGCATTTGGGCCCTGGTGGCCTTTCCTGAATGAAGTTGTTAAAGTAATCCATGTGGTTTAACCACTGGACATGACGATTTTAATAAAAGTCTGAGAGAAGCCCTTAACTTTTTGACTTATTTATCCTGGTGCTTAGAGTATAACATCAAATCCCATAGTGAAAATGATGTGAAAAATCGTTTTGCAAGTAGAGTAAAAAGAGTAATAGGGAGAGATATCACTTTCACTTTTACCTTTTAGATTTTGGAATTGTGATTTTTGAATATGGAAGAATTACCTTATACACAGACTGCTAGCTCAGTATATATAACACATGCCTCTTAACTTCACTGATGCACCCTTCAATGAATCTTTACACTCTTTCATGGCATCAGCTTCTGCCTGATGATGAGAACTGTGCGAAATGAAGTGAGGCCCATAAAAATTAGCTCATTGCCTTATTATTATGTGTGCAAAGGATGGTGAACATCAGAGCCAGAATGTCTTCAAATGGTAGAAAACATTATTCTGCTTCTTATGGATATTGTGAGAATTAAGTAAAAAAAAAAAAAACAAAATAGTAAGCTGACTTCTGGCATCAGAGTGAGATTTCTTGTTAGTAAGAAATCTGGTAGCTTCAATTTGCTAAAAATAATAAGAGCCACTGACAGTTATTGAGTACTTAGTTTATACTACAAATGTTGTATGTTACTTTATTTTATTCTAAAAAATATCTGATTGATTAGATACAACTATGTTTCCCAATTTATGGATATGAAACTGAGTCTGAGACAAGTGAAGTCATTTGCCCAAGGATCATCCACCTTAGTGAAAGGTAATATTCTTTACTCCAGAATCTACACTTTTAGTAGCAATCCACTTCTTACTGACTTCATAGGAATCTAACATATATAAAGGCATTTGTTCACTGAGCTTTAATAGCATATTCTGAAAAAAATTCTAAATCTTCATGGAAAATTTTATAAATTTAATCTTCAGGTATAATAAGTGTAGAGCTTTGGAAGGCAGCAGTATGCTATGATTTTAACTTGGTTTTAATTATTTATTTATTGAGACAGTCCCTGTCACCAAGCCTGGAGTACAGTGGCACGATATTGGCTCACTGCAACATCTGCCTCCCAGGTTCAAGTGATTCTCCTGCCTCAGCCTCCCTAGTAACTGGGATTACAGGCATACACCACCATGCTTGGCTAACTTTTGTATTCTTAATAGAGACAGGGTTTCACCATGTTGGTCAGGCCAGTCTCAATTCTTGACCTCAACTGATACACACACCTTGGCCTCCCAAAGTGCTGGGATTACAGGTGGGCTCCACTGCACGTGGCTCTTAGCTTGGTTTTATATCCTGGGAAATTTACAAAGGTCATCCTTCCTGAGGTATGTGAGCCTCTTATTCTTGTTAAATACATATTTGACAAAAACATGCAGGATGGATGGATGGATGGATAGATAGATAGATAGACACTTAGAGTGCACATCATTCATATGGGTTGGGTCATAATGGAAGTCATTTGAAAACCTACCCAATAAATAAAAACAGGTCAAAATATCAAAACAGTCCATAAAGATCACCTCATAGAGTCAAAGGATCTAAGCAAAACTAATACTGTGCTAGTAAGTTCTAGAAAAGTAGTTAGTAAAGTAAAGGTTGAAAAGGGAAGACTGTAAGATGGACTGACTTGATCCAAATCCTGGCTCTACCACAATCCTGCTTTGTGAATGTGACCAAGCTACACAAACACTCCGTACCCAACTCTCCTCATCTGTTCAATGTAGAAAATAATGCTACTCTCCCATGAAGGGTTGATTGAGGATTAAATGAATCAATACATTTAAAACACTTTCACATGTGTTATGTGTTTGCCCTTATAATGAACACAAACATTTTAGCCACTTAAGATTGCAATGTCTATGTGATGCATTACTTTTTACTAAATTGTAAATGCATTGCAAAGCAAATCTACTTAAATATCAGGAAATGAGATGAAGATGAGGCTCCAGGCAGTTTGAGAAAAGGGAAACTCTGGTAGATGAACAGAACAGAAGAGTAAGATTCAAGATATGTGACTATGGTAAGAGGAAAAGAAATCTGATAAAGGAGAGGTCTGTGATGCATGTAAATATGAACTTGAGTGAAAACCCTTTTTATGGCTTCATGTCATGCTAATATTCATGCTGTGAGCTTCGGGTACTTTGTCAATGGTACCCAACCTCTAAATCATTCTATTACCACGGCTAAAGACACAGCTTCTCCTGCTAAAACTACAAGTTTATGATAGCCTATCTCTGCCCTTTGCAGCACATTGTTAATGGGGTCAATTCTTCATGTCAGGCAATACTTTCAGGTCTTTTTAAAAGGATGTCAATCCAAATAAGTTTTATACCCAAGTAACTCTACAAAAATTTATAACTCTTTTCCTCTCATACTTTACAACTTTATAGCAACATGACAAAGAAATTAAGTGACAGAGAGAGAGAAATAACTGAATTACAGTAAAACTAGAGGTTAAGATTCAGCCTTTGTTAAAAAAAATTCACTGCCAATGTTTAATTTATATTACTCTACTTTCTGGTACAACATGATGTTTAGATTATTATTTTATAGAAAAATAATTCTTAAAATGTATTTTCCATTGAATTTAGTCCCATTGACTAAAAAGTTCTAAATAACATCACTATAACAGGTACATAGCAGGAAAGACAAGATGACACAGCTAAGATACTCTTCCTTTAAAATTGTCATCTATTTTCTATGGTTTCAGCCAGTATGACTGTTAAGTGAGAGAAAAGTTAACTGAATTAACTGTTCCCTATTTCCCTGACTTTCATTGATTCTGATCTTAACATAGTATTTTAATAAGAGGTTTTCGGGGGTAGTGAGAGATTTTTTAAAAAAACTGAAGTCTTTTAGTTACACTCTCTTTGATGTAGGGTATAATAACAATAATACTAATAGTAATAATAATAATAACTTTTTTAAATACCCAACTTTTAATAATAATAGCTAACTTTTATAGGGTATTTGCTAGGTACCAATACAGTTTTAAATGTTGTATATATAGTGACTCATTTAGTCATCATGACAGTCTAATGAAGTAGGCATTGTCATTTACCCCATTTCTCAGATGACAGAAGATAACCACGAAAAGGTTAAGTAACTTGCCTGAGAAAACCTAGCTAATTAGTAGCAGAGCCACAAATCAAATCCAGTTTCTTGAGTCCTAAAAACTCTTGCATTCAAAAAGAACCACCATGTCAGTCTGCCATGTGTACCCACAGATCCCCATTCTGGCATTACATGGGCCTTCCTGGTATGCTTACTGAAATTTAAATCCAGCTATTTCACCTTAGCTTCCATTTTATCTCTCACTGTACTGGCATGAAGTGAGAATTACAGGTCTTACTCAACTCAAGCTTATAGGAAATATAAATTGATGATTATTCTGTATGCATGTCTTCCCTCAGATTTATGGGACTAATTTTAGGAAAGTCTATCTGCTCACATTCCACCTCCTCAGATAAATCTCTGATAAAATCTAGATCTAATCAAAAATTAGATTTCTGCCCCCTTAGCTTATTACATGTTTTTCTTCATAGTATTTTCCACTGACATGTATTTTTTTTAACTTCTTACTTGGTTTACTTTATTTTTTTGCTTAACTATCTGCCTCATCATTGATATTGTAAAGTTCATGACAAATTTTGTGTTGTTCACTTCTGTATCCCCAGAGTCTGGAAAATTACCTGGTACATAGTAAGTGTTCAATAAGAATTTGTTTAGCACATTGTTAATGAATAAATTCAAGGTTGGGTGGAATAAATACTTGGAAAAAATCACTCACAGGGAACTCATAGCAATAATTAATTCTAGAGAGATAGATTATATAAATAAAAATAAGAAAAAAATAAGACTTTTTTTCTTGTAAAGCATTCTGCTGTTAGAATTTTATTAAGTAAATACAGACTTTATTATTTTTAGTTTACCACTATTACCATTTGCAACTACTTATTGTTTCCAAAAGGATTTTGTAAGGCCTATGGAACCAAAACAGATATACTTTCATATCAATATAAATTAAATGCTGCCTGGCATGAACATGTGTATGGGATCTGCTGCTACTCTGCTGGAGGTGTGCATGAGCATGTGAACTCCCATTGACCTGCCACTGCCCTGCCAAAGCACTTTTGATAAGCACCATCCATTTGAGTATTGTTGCCAGCAAACTGAGAGCACCTCTGCTCAACTAGCACAGCAAAGGCTTAACCTCAAAGAATCAGATAGCAAAGTGGTGGGCCATGTCTTAGTCCTGCCAAGGTGAGAGCATGCAACCCAGGAGTCCCAACATTGCCCCCTTCAAGAAATGAAGCCACCCAGCTAAACCCAATGTATACCACAGTCAAATCTTCAAGGGCATTAGAAAATATAGAAGCAAAAAATGCCATACTCAAACAGTAAAGAAATAGTAGCTCATCTAGATGAGAAAGAACCAGTCCAAGAACTACAGCAACTCTAAATGCCAGGTTGTCTTCTTACCTCCAAATGCCTGCACTAGCTCCCCAGCAAAGGTTCTTAACCAAACTGAATGACTGAAACAGCAGACATAGAGTTCAGAATCTGTCTGGTAATGAAGATCATTAAGATTCAGTAGAAAGTTGAAACACAATCAGAGGAATCTAAGGAATCCTATAAAAATAACACAAGTGATGAAAGAAGAAATAGCTATTTTAAAAAAGAATCAAACTGCTCTAGAGCTGAAAACTCCCTACAAGAATTACATAATACGGTCAGAATAGACCAAGTTCTGAGAAAAGAATCTTAGACTGGTTTGTTGAATCAAGTCAATCAAACAAAAACAAACAAAAAGAATTTGAAAAATGAAGAAAAACCCTGAGAAATATGAGATTATATAAGGAATGACTCTTTGCCATTACAGAAAGATAGGAAGAGAAAGCAAGCTACTTTGGGAATATATTTGAGAATATTGTCCAGAAATAAATATAAAAGGCAGCTACAGATAAGGGCAGTGTCACTTACAAAAGAAACCTCATGAAGCTAACAGTAGATATTTCAGCAGAAACTTTATATGCCAGAAGAGAGTGAGGGCCTATATTCTGCATCCTGAAAAAAAAACCACCCAATTACAAATTTTATATCCAGCCAAACTAAACATCATAAGTGAAGGATAAATACAATTTTTTTCTGACAAATACTAAGAAAACTCATTACTAGCACACCCCCTTTGCAAGAGGTATTTAAGGGAGTGCTAAACATGAAAATTAAAGACTATTACCTGGCTGGGTGTGGTGGCTCACTCCTATAATCCCAGGACTTTGGGACACCAAAATGAGTGGATCACTTGAGATTAGAGGTTCAAAACCAGCCTGGCCAAGATTAAAAAGAGACAAAAATTAGCTAAGCATGATGGCATACACCTGTAATCCCAGCTACTCAGGAGGCTGAGCCAGGACAATTGCTTGAACCTAGGAGGCAGAGGTTTCAGTGAGCTGCAATTGTGCTATTGCACTCCAGCCTTGATAACAGAGCAAGACTCCATCTCAAAGAAAAAAAAAGAAAGACAATTACCTGCCACCACATACACACACACACACACACACACGCATGCAAACACTTAAGTACATAGCCCCTGACACTCTAAAGCAACTATACAATCAAGTTCACATAATAACCAGCTAACAACATAACAGGATCAAATTCTCACATATCAATATTAACCTTTAATGTAAATGGGCTAAATGTCCCTTAAAAGGCACAGAGTGGCAAATTGGATAAAGAAGGAAAACTCAACTGTATTCTGTCTTCAAGAGACCCATCTTACATGCAATGAAACCCATAGGCTCAAAGTCAAATGAAGGGAAAAGATCAAGCAAACAGAAAACAAAGAACAAGTGTTGCTATTCTTATTTCAGACAAAACAGACTTTAAACCAAAAATGATCTAGAAGGACAAAGAAGGATATTACATAATAATAAAGGGTTCAATTCAACAAGAAGGTATAATGATCCTAAATATATATGCCCTCAAGTCAGGAGGAGCAGACTAATAACATAAGCTTCAGAGACCTAAAAGATACTTAGATAATAACACAATAATAGTGGGAGCCTTCAACATCTTAATGAGAGTATTAGTCAGATCATCAAGGCAAAAAACTAACAAAGATATTTGAGACCTAAACTCAACACTTGACCAAATAGACCTAAGGAACATCTACAGAACATACCATAGAACAAGAGAATATACATTCTTCTCATCTACACATGGCACATACTCTAGAATCAAACACATGCTCAGCCATAAAGCAATTCTCAAGAAATGCACAAAATCCAAAATTATACCAATAACACTCTCATACCACAGCACAATACAAATAAAAATCAATACCAAGAAGATCTCTCAAAAACCATAAAATTAGATGGAAATTTAGAAACCTGCTCCTCAATGAATTTTGAGTAAATGATAAAATTAAGGCAGAAAATAAGAAATTCTTTGACAACAATGAAAACAAAGATATAACATACCAGAATATCGAGGACACAGGTAAAGCAGTGCTAAAAAAAAAAGTTTATAGTGCTAAGTGCCTACATCAAAACATTTGAAAGATCTCAAATTAACAACCTAACATCACAATTAAAGGAACTAGAAAACAAGAGCAAATCAACCCCTAGATAGCAGAAGAAAATAAATAACCAAAATCAGAGCAGAACTGAATAAAATCTATATGTGAAAATCCATACAAAAGATCAAAGAAACCAAAAGTTGCTTCTCTGAAAGAATAAATAAAATGAATAGACCGCTATTTAGACAAGAAAAAAAAGAAAGAAGGTCCGAAACACAATCAGAAATGACAAATTTGACATTACTACCAACCCCACAGAAATGCAAAAAATTCTTGGAGACATTATGAATATCTCTATGCAAACAAACTAGAAAATCTAGGCAAAATGGATACATTTCTGGAAACATGCAACCCCACAAGATTAAACCAGGAACAAACTGAATACCTGAATTGACCAATAATGAGTTATGAAATTGATTAAGTAATATAAAACCTACCAACCAGAAAAAGCCCTAGACCAAATGGATTTACAGCCAAATTCTTCTAGATGTAAAAAGAAGAGGTGGTACCAATCCTAAAACCAAAACTGTGGAGGAGGGAGTCCTCCCTAACTCACTCAAAGAGGTCAACATCATTCTGCTACCAAAAGCTGGCAAAGACAAAACAAAGAAAACTTTAGGTCAATATTCCTAATGAACACAAATGCAAAAATCTTTAAGAAAATGCTAGCAAATTAAATCCAGCAGCATATCAACAAACTAATACACCATGATCAAATTGACTTTATTCCTGGGATGCAAGGTTGGTTCAACACTTGCATATGTGTATAGGCCTTTTAAAAATTTCAACACCATTTCCTGTTAAAATCCCTTAGCAAACTAAGCATTTAAGAAACATACCTCAAAAAATATGATTCATCTATGACAAACTCACAGCCAATTCACATTGAATGAATAATAGCTGAAAACATTCCTGTATTAGTCTCTTCACACTACTATAAAGAACTACCTGAGACTGGGCAAGTTATAAAGAAAAGAAGTTTAATTGAGGCACAGTTCTGTATAGCTGGGAAGGACTTAGGACACTTAACAATCATGGAAGAAGGGGAAGCAAGGCATGACTTACATGGTAGCAGGAGAGAGAGAGAGAGAGAGAGAGAGAGTGAGGGCAAGGGCAGAAGTTCCACACCTTTAAACCATCAAATCTCATGAGAACTCACTGTCACAGGAACAGTACTGAGGAAACTGTCCCCATGATCCAATCACCTTTCACAAGGTCCCTCCCCTGACACATGGGGATTACTATTTGAGATGAGATTTGGGTGGTGACACAAAGTCAAATCTCATGTACTTCTAATATTCCAAAACCAATCATGTCTTCCCAATAGTCTCCCAAAGTCTTAACTCGTTCTAGCATTAACTCAAAATTCCATATTCCAAGTCCCATCTGAGACAATGTAAGTCCCTTTCATCCACGAGCCTGTAAAGTAAAAAAAAAAAAAAAAAAAAAAAAATGTTACTTCCAAGATAGAATGAGGTTCAGACATTGGGTAAATGCTCCTATTCCAAATGGGAGAAGTTGACCAAAGCTAAGGGGTTACAGGGCTCATGTAAGTCTGATATCCAGAAGAGCAGCCATTAAATCATAAAGCTCCAAAATAATCTCCTTTGACTACATGTCTCACATTCAGCGCATGATGATGCAAGATATGGGCTCCCAAGGGGCTATACTCTGCAGCTTCACCCTTGTGGCTGGCACTGGAGAGTACAGTACCTGCAGCTGCTTTCATGAGTTGGAGTTGAGTGGCTGCAGCTTTTCCAGGTGCACAATGCAAGCTAATGGTAGACCCATCATTACGGAGTTTGGGGGACAGTGGCCCTCTTCTCACAAGTCCACTAGGTGGCGCCATAGTGGGGACTCTGTGTGAGGGCATCAACCCCACATTTTCCTTCTGCACTGCACTAGTAGAGGCTCTCCATGAGGGCACCATCCCTGCAGCAGACTTTTGCCTAAATATACAGGTGTTATGCTAATTTCTGCAGATGGCTTGAATTTCTCCCCAGAAAATGATTCTTTCTTTCTACCATATGGTCAGGCTGCAAATTTTTCAAATGTTTACACTTTGCATCCCTTTTAAACATAAGTTCCAATTTCAGACCATCTCTTTGTGAATGCATATGACTATATGCATTTAGAAACAGCCACATACTTCTTGAATGCTTTGCTGCTTAGAAGTTTCTTTCATGAGATACGCTAACTCATCCTTCTCAAGTTCAAAGTTCCATAGATCTTTATGACAGGGGCATAATGCCACCAGTCTCTTTGGTAAAGCACAGCAAAAGTGGTCTTTACTCTTGTTCTCAATAAGTTTCTCATCTACATCTGAGACTACCTCAGCCTGGATCTCATTGTCCATATCACAATCAGCATTTTGGTCAAAACCATTCAACAAATCTCTAGGCAGTTCCAAACTTTCCCACATCTTCCTGTCTTTTTATGAGCCCTCCATACTGTTCCTACCTCTGCCCATTACCTAGTTCCAATGTTGCTTCCACATTTTCACATATTTTTATAGCAGTGCCTCACTCTTGGTACGAATTTTCTATATTATTCTGTTTTTATGCTGCTATAAATAACTACTTGAGATTGGGTAATTTATAAAGAAAAGAGGTTTAATTGAGTCACAGTTCTGCATGGCTGAGGATCCTTAGGAAAGTTATAATCACGGCAGAAGGGGAGAAAGCAAGGCACAACTTGCATGGTGGCAGAAGAGACAGAAAGAAAGTGAGGGAGGAAGTGCCACACTTTTAAACCAGCAAATCTCATGAGAACTCACTCACTGTCACAAGAACAACATGGGGAAACCATCCCCGTGATCCAGTCATCTTCCACCAGGTCTCTCTCTTAACACATGAAAATTACAATTGGAGATAAGATTGGGTGGGGACATAGAGCCAAAGCATATCATCAATTCCCCATTGGGAACTAGAAGAAGACAAGGTACCCGCTCTCACCACTCCTGTTCAACATAGCACTGGAGGTTCTAGCCAGAGCAATCAACCAAGAGAAAGATATAAATGGCATCCAAAAGGAAGAGAGGAAGTCAAAATATTTCTCTATGCAGACAATATGATTCTATACTTAGAAAACCCCATGGTTTCTGCCCAAAAGCCTTTAGATCTGGTAAACAGCTATAGCAAAGTGTCAGGTTACAAAGTCAATGTGCAAAAATCACATGCATTTCTATATACCAATAACATCCAAGCTGAGAGCCAAATCAAGAATGCAATACCATTTACAGTAGCCATAAAATGAATAAAAAACCCAAATGAATATAAACCATTCTAACATAAAGACTCATGCATGCTTATATTCATCACAGCACTATTCACTATAGCAAAGACATAGAATCAACCTAGATGCCCATCTGCAGTGAACTGGATAAAGAAAATATGGTACATATACACGATGGATACTACATAGCCATAAAACAAATTAAATCATGTCCTTTGCAGTTACATGGATGTAGCTGAAGGCCATTATTTAAAAGAATTAATGCAGCCACAGAAAACCAAATACTGCACGCTCTCACAAGTGGGAGCTCAATATTGAGTACGCATGAACACAAAGAGAAGAACAATAAACACTGAGACTTACTTGGGGGTGAAGGATAGGAGGAAGATGAGGATTGGAAAATTACCTATTGGGTACTATGCTCCCTACTCGGATGACAAAATCACTTGGACAACAAACCCCAATGACACAATTTACCCATTTAACAAACATGCTCATATAACCCCTGAACCTAAAAGTTAGAAGAGAAAAAATAAGAAAACAAATACTGCCTGACATTAAACTAAAATGTTTACCCATAAACCCAATTTCTAATTTTGTATGTTTCAAAATATTTATGCTTTTGTACATTAATGTTATAAAAAATAAGCTTTATAAATTTGAGATTATTAATTTCATGTGCAGTAATGCAACTGTAAAGTTGCCTTTGTATTTTCACTTTTCAAATAAGGTCAGATAATATATTTTAAAGAGTGGAAACAGTTTTCTTCTTTAAAAATATTATTTTATTTGGAGGCAATGTAATATTAATTTTTAAAAATGTATTTTAATGAGACTAATGAGCTATTTTTACTTTAAAAATATCGTTTGAAATTAAAATAAGTTTTGACTCAATTATCTCTGTTGTCAACCCGAAAGGGAGATATTATATTATTTCAAACTTCAATGTTATAATAAACATTCATGAAGATTAAATTTATTTAAAATTTTCATATTTCTATCTTTATTTTCATGGGGAAGTAATTAAATACAATTACTTAATGTTAGTTATAGTTTTAAGAAAAATTGAGAAAAAAAGAAAATCCACAAAATATTATAAAAATTAAATCAGCAGTAGTGTACCCTTTCTGCAAGGCAGTTATAACATTTAGTATGTTATCAATATAACTTTTGGAAATTCACTATTTTTCTAATAAAATGTTTAATTTTCTTCGATTATTTGAAAATAATATTAAAGCAATTTCTGTTAAGCAAAAAGCATTAAAGCAATGTCACAATTATTGGTGATCAGTACTTAAATTCCTTTGTGTACTATAGAAATTGTGCTGATCTAAGTTTCCAACCAGGTCATTTTACGTAGTAGAAATATGTTTAAACCTGAGATTCAAAAGTAAAATATAATATGTAAAACTCAACATCATTAAAGTTTCAAAGATTTATTTAGGTATATATTTTAAACATTTTAAAAATACAGCTTATTGTATAGTGTACATTAAGATAATATCTGAAAACATGATTGCCTGCAAACTTTTATATATCCACCTGTACATATTATGTATTCTATAAGACTGTGCTTTAAAATTAATGTGAGTTGAAAGCTGTTAGTTTCATCACAACTTGTAACTATGCTTGCCTATATGCCTCACAAAACCAAAAAGTTTTATTCCTATGCTTTAATTTTCTCCAATTGTTTTCTGACTTCAGTGACAAATCCTTCTTCCAGTTGCCTTAGGCTGTAATATTTACTCGATTTTCCCTTCACATAAATAAGGAGGCATTATATGTGCACACAAATTTAATAATGCTAATGTATTCAATCCAAAGAGCTTTATTTGCATAAACAGACTTCCATTTTCAGGGATAAAATGCCTTCACTCATTCATCAGTTCAATCATTATTTCTCTTTTTCATTTATCTATTTACCCATACTTCCACTCATTCAACATATACTTAATAAGATTTTTCAGAGACAATGACATGTTAGTAGAGACTGCAATTATATGAAGATAAAAAGTTTTCATGGAAACGTTCTGCAATACCTATATTCAAAGCATAATGTATAGTAATTATACAGGCACTGGGGAAGGAATTAGAAGATATGTTCGAGAAACAGTAAGACATTCAGCTAGCTAGAAGAAAACATGGAAATGAGAAAAGTGGTATGTGCTAAGAACTGACATATCACATATATAGTGAGAGCTGTATTATCCAGGACTTTGCAGTCCATGGTGAGGCATGTGAACATAGCACTGAGTTAGATAAAACACTATAAAAATTATGAATCAAAAGATAATTATAGTTTTGCCTGTATTTTTAAAGAATAATTGAGTGATATATTGGGTATATTCTGTACAATGCAAGAATAAAGGTAGGAATAAGTAGAGACTGGAATAGTTACATCATGAACAGCTAAGCTCAGAAGGCCAAAGAAGAAACAGCAAATGGGAAAAAAAGCAGTGGTCTTAACACGGGAGCAAATTTAAGTGTAAATCATTTTTTAGCTAGGCGAAAGAAGACATGAATCTGAAAAAAATAATACAAGCAACAATAAAAACAGTGTTAATAGCCAAAAATTAAATAATAATACATACTAATAAAATTTGTACCCATTAACTTCCTTATTTCTGTAAAGTGTAAGCCAAATTAATAGGACTCAAAAAAGTACTATATTTGCAATATCATTTTTATTGTCACAAAAGCATACAATCGAGACCAACCAAAGGAAGAGATTGGGTGGAATTTGAGACTAGGAGTCTTCCAAACACAAAGCTTCCATGTCCTCAGGGATATCTTATTTCTCCAGTATTAATAGTGAAAATATGTTAATTAAGTATTGCCAACATAGCATACTCACCTAAATGTTAGTGACAAGAGATTTTATTAAGGTTTTATTACAAAAGCATGATTAATTAAATTATGGCCCATGTGGTTGAGTTCAATCTCTAGCCCCTTTCTCCTGCCCCTAGAGGTCAGGCTGATTGATATTTTCTTGGCTCAATATCTCAACTTTGTAATCACAAGGTTGATCTTTCTGCAAGGCCGGACTTCACCCTAAGACTATCAGATGTGGCTGGCACCATCTTGAGTCATCTCATTAGCATAAAGTGTACATGTGGTTTGATGGGTCCATTATAAATAACAAAGACACTCATAAAACTTGAGAAGTCTCAAGAGTTTAAAGCTTACCTACCAGGAACTGGGACAAAGGCCAGATCTTTCTTTGGGTAAGATTAATTCTTCAGTACACTACTATTAGTACTACTACCACTACAAACAACAAAAATAATAGTAATAGCAAATAATTGAAAAAAATGCTTCCTACATATTGAGAAGATTTGCATATAGTAACTTGTTTATTCTTCATAATGACCTATGAGGTTATTCCCTCCATACTGCAGATGAAGAAACTGAGGCACAGCTTAATTAACTTGTTCAAAGTCAAAGATCAAGAAGAATGTGGAAAAGGGAATGGAACTCTGGGACATAGTCTTGAATCTGTGCTTTAATGGCAATATGGTGCTGCTTGTCTGTAAGAATATATGAAATTAAATCTGGACACAGGAGATCAGCATTAACAGGCAGGGCCAGATAAGAAATGAGTGCCAAAGGTACTAACCGTGTTAGACTCTATACCTCTAAACTTACAAGAAGTGGTCAAACCATGAAAGAGGGTCTAAATCAAATGATGCCAAATACATGATGATTAATTTCACTTGGATCCTTAATAATACCTTAGAGTTGTGCTGCTTTCTTTCAGCTCACTTTTTCTCATACTCCTCCCAATCACTATTTTAAATATTCTTCACTCTATTTAATGTGTTCATAAATTGCAATTAAAGCCTCTTGTCCTGTTTTAAATGTTCAGAGAAGAGGATTCTCTGATATTTAGAGTTTTTAAACAACATATTCCTTTGAGAAGAGCTTGAGGGGTAAAATTGCTGATCCTTGTAGAATTTCCTGGCTTCCTGTTAACCAAATTTCTCAACTTACTAGGTGTAAAAAACTTGATTGGTCTTTTGTGGGTACTCATGACCTAAAGAAGATCTTAAGAGTTTAGGAATGGCAGTGATTGAGAAAGCAAAAGGACAGGGATTTTAAAGCACTGATGATATACTTCAGGGTCTACCCATGTTCTCTTCTCCTTGCAATCTGTGCACCATCCCTAGGCAATCTCTGGAATGCTCATAGTTTTAAATAGCTGCTTTAGTTGCAAGAAGGAAAAGAGCAATCTCTGACATCTATCAGCTGATATCTATCCTGCTGAAACAACTAGACTACAGAGTTCTCTATTTAACATAAACAATTTCATAGAAAACCACAAACAATTTCACTCTGATCAGTGGAATAAGAAAAACAAAAATGTAACCATGTTTGAGCACATACACACACAAAAAAAGCTAGAACATTTAGAAACCATAAAAGAACCGAATATCCCATTCTTTGGGCTAACAGAAATGACTGCTGCTTCTTGATCAATTACAGTTCTATCCCCACTTCATTACTCAAATGTCCTAGATAAAAATTACCAGGGTACTGTCTTAGTTTGTGCTGCTACAACAGAATACCAGAGGCTGGGTAATTTTTATCAATAGAAATGTTTTGGCTCACAGTGCTGGAGGCTGGAAAGCCCAACATCAAGGTGCTAGAAGATTTGGTGATTCTGCTCCAGATGTTGCCTTAAACACTTCATTCTCTTAAAGAGAGAATTATAATACTTTGTCTTCATATGGCAGAGGGTGAAAGGGCAAAGAAGCAAAAGGGAGATGAACTTGCTCTTTTATAATGACATCAATTCCACCCATAAGGACAGAACTCTGCTAGCCTAAACACCTCCCAAAGGTCCCACCCGATAATATAATTACATTGGCAGTTAACTTTTAGCATGAGTTTTGAAAGTGACAAACATTTAAACCACAGCAGCTGTTCAGTCATGCAATGACCCTGCTTTCTGAAAGTGCTCAATTCAGAATATATTCCTTTGCAGCTTGTCCAAAATCTCCCCACACAAAGCAAACTCCTAATCAAAACCCTTCCTAATACACCTTGAGTGAAACAACCCACAATTTCCCATGGTACATGGTTTTCTTCACTGTAAGAAGTCAATGAACCTAACTGTATTTGACCACAATATGTTCCTTAGTCTTTCACAGTTGGATATTGACAGTCTGGTAACTTCCTGGTATTTTCCTCAAATTTTCTATTTATTTGTAAAATCTAGAAACATATATAAACTCTCTACTGCTCAGTCCCAGGGCCTATTTCCTAGGTACCTCATAGTTTGTAGATTTCAAAGGAAACATTATATGTCTCCCTCATTCGCATTTTTTATATTCTTTATTTCAATGGATGACACTAGTTTCCATCAACGTTAAGACAGAAATATTGGAGCAATTTGTTACTCCTCCATATATTGGCACCTCTTTGTATATCTGAGCAATAATGGATGTTAAAATATAATTTTCTAAAAGGTAAAAGCATAACTTACATATAAATATAAAAAAGTGTCAAATATGTTATTCAACACATTAATTGAAGCAGGAAACAAAAGAGGTAAAAACTAGTGCAAAGAACAATTGTAAAACTATATATAGGGAATCAAGATACAATTTATAGTTTACGTAAACAATTAGTTAATGTTTAACAGGGCCATAAACTATAAGTTTTGAAGGTGTCTGTTCCACCAGGCAGAAATTCTTCATATTTCTACCAGACAAAATTTTAAGCATAATGTCTGCTGTAAAAAAGTTTTACAATATGCTAGGCAATAGAAAGTCACAACCAATACTTTTCTGAAAAAATACCCAGTAGTTTTTTTTCTGGTTTTCAAGTTTCAGATCATTCTTATGACATGAGTATTTATATATGTCTATTCGTGGCAAATTTTAAAAAATAGAATGGATTATTTTAGAAATTCTTCTGTCACTGGAGGTGATCAAAATGAGGTAATGTTGGTTCCTTACCAAACATTACAAAAGGGAGATTTATACATCAAATAAGTGTGATACATTACCTTGGTGTATTAAGTTATCAAGCTGTAGTCAAAATACAAATAAATATGTGACTTCTGAACTTTAGTGTGATGTAGGGTGAAATGTTGAACTAACTAAGAAATCTGATACAATATCCATCTGGTTATCTGTATCAATGCATTCTGCATTTGCAGATTTGACCAGCTACAGATAGAAAATGTATTGGAAAAAATATATAAAATAACAATACAAAAAAAAAATGCAAATAAATAAACAATATTGTACCTATTTATAAAGCATTTACATTGTATTTGGAATTGTAAGTAATCTGGAGATGACTGAAAATATACAGGAGGATCTGCATAGGTTATATGCAAATACTATGCCATTTTGTTTCAGGGGCTTGAGCATTTGTGAATTTTGGTCACATGAAGGCTCCTGGAATCAATTCCCAGCAAATACTAAGGGAAAACTATACTTTTTTACTTTATCTGAGTAAGAACAAGATTTTGAAATGTTGGGCTGAGAAAGCATGGTATATTTTTGTAGTCTGGCTAAGATGAACAATAGTCAAAAATGATTCATTTTGTAGCCATAAAAGAGAAACCCATTATTTTCTCTACAATACGATGCTATCTCCACCCTTCAGATCAAGTTTATATTATGTGCTAAAACATGATTTTTTTCAGCTATATTTGTAGTATTTGTGGTGAGTTTCTTCTCATCTATTCATATGTTCTAGTTCCAATCTGAGTCACCAATGGCCAAAAACAACATGAGTATTTGGGGAAGATATATAACCATGAATGAATGACAATCATAAGAAGTTAGTCTCATTAACATAGGTGTAAATTTACATTAACTTTTAAAATGTTGCCTCAAATGATTTTTAAACATTTCTATAGTTTCTGTTCTGAGAATAATTATGGAAAATAAAAATAAATAAAGTTTTTGTGCACACCTTTTATTAGGCTGGAACACTCAGGGTAGACTCAAGAATCAGAACTTTGTTATTCTGCCGTTGTTTGTTTTTGAAGGCGTGACATTCTAGGTTTTAGTCGTCACTGTCTTCCATTGGTGCTATTCTGGCTTGCTTTTTTCCTTCCAGTTGTTGAGTATTCATTATTTTCCACACATGATACTGTGCTATCTTTTGGCCACATAACCTAAGCACTCGGTTCTACGCTTAGAAGGGAAATTGTGGAGAAAATAATCCTGCCAGAGATAATGATGCTTCTGGAAGAAGTTCCACCTATTTCTTTCTACTTTACTGGAAAGAACACAGTGTATTAATGGGTGAAGTATAAAATATCATATAGAAGTTAGCAGGAGAAATCTGCTTGGGCTGGATGTCTTTTGTTAGAGAAGTGTCAATTGGGTGAAAATGGCAGAGCAAGGTTAAATTGAGTAGCAAATAGTTAGATGCTAAGGACTGGCTCAGCTCTAGGCGTTAAGATATAAGAAGAAACCAATATATTTAAGTTTTTTTATTTCCCAACTCAGATCATCAATATAGAAAAGGATAAACTGAGTAGCAAGGAGTTAGATGCTAAGGCCTGGCTCAGCTCTAATTGTTAAGCTGTAAGAAGAAATCATATATTTAAGTTTCTTCCTTTTCAAATTCAGATCATCAAGATAGAAAAACAAAAACCTAGGAATATAGGGCCAAAGACCTAGCCAGAAATTAGAAGTATATATGCAGCATCTATGGTGCCTTCAGAATTGTATCTTCTCAGTAATTTAAAGATGTAGAATAGGTTTATAAGTGTCATTTGGAATGTAATGACTTGAGATTCTGTTTGCACCACAACTAATACAAGATGTTTCAGATATTTAAATTTTCATCATCTAGCACTATATATTACACACACACACACACACACACACACACACACACACACACCCCGTTCTTTTGTAGTTTTGAATATAATGGATAATATTGGAGTTTAATTTTAGCTAATTTGCTATTGTTTTTCTCAATAACTTGTATTGGTGCTTTGGGGACTGTGTATTTTTGTTTCCATAAAAGAGTAAGCCTAGCTAGGACTCTACTACAATCTGTGTTGAATTTGACATACTAGATATTCACTCATAGACTTTCTTTGTATAAAGCTTTAAAAATGTCAATGTGATTGGAAATAAGAAATAGCTAAAATGACTTTCAAATAAAAAAGTCTAAATTACTAATTCAAATCTTTTCCTTTTTTCCCCTTTGAAAAGAGCTTTTATTTATCATTAAAGGGTTTATGTTGAGAGGAATATGGAACTTAGCTAAGTGAGAGATTAAATCTATATCAATAAGGATATATACATGTTTCCACAGATGGAGTATTACATTTTAAAAAGCTCTTAGTAAAGAAAGCTTGGTATCTTAAGAAAAATAGCATTTCTATAATCTGTATGTTCTAGGCAAAGTATCTTCTATGAGTGACTACTTTATCCTTTATGAGTAAATTTATGTTCTCCTGTTGCCATCACGAATGTTATGAACTTTTTAGTGTCCTTTCCATTAGACTCAGATTTCTGATTCAGTATCTGTTCCCAAATGAGTAACCTAGCAAATATTTGACATATCAAATAATGATAGCTGTAAAAGAAAAACACCTTTTATGTGACGTGAGAATAAACACAACATGCACATTTGAGGCAAATAGAGATGCTTCTAGGCAACTGAGGAGTTTGAAAGGAAGAAAAAATAGAATGAGTCAGATCATTTTAAGGTAGAAGCAGTCAACAAATATCTGGCTGAAGACAGATAAGGAAGAAAGAATGAAAAGAGGGAGGTAATTAAAGAAGCAAAGTCGAAGAAATACACTGTTCAAATATGATTTCAATATGATTTCAAATATCATCTCAAGAAATGCTGTGTTTTATTCCCCAATATCACATTCTATGTTTAGGACATTCTATAACCAACCCTACACTTAGTCAGAGGTTAAGACTCTGAGACTGAATTGAGAAAAAAGAGATGAGGGCCTAGTTGTTAGGTTATCCTCTGTGGAGCCTCATACTGTGTTACTATACACAACAAAGGGTCTCTGTACAACTATCAGCAGTACATGGGTTAAGGAGAAGAGGCTAGCAGCCATCTAGGTAAAGTTGCATTGTACACCTTGAGCTCCTATCCCGAAATGCCATTATATCCACATATATTCCACATAAAATACCTATTCCTTGAGCAAGCCATGCTAGATTATAGTTTCTCTAACTCCCTGGGGAAGTAGGACACATGTCAACATGTCTAAGATATTGAGATTACTATTATTAGGACAAGTATTCATCTATTTTGCTCACTGCTATCTTCCTAGAGCATAGAAAATGAAAAGCACCTGGAATGAACACATGAATAAAGATGAAAAAACACCCAGGTGCCATCTGGTTATTCTCATCCTGTGTGATATTTCTCACCTATGGTCCTGCATCCCTTTATGGTGACTGGTCTTCATGCAGTGTATTTGGCTTCTCTTTTGAAAGTTGTGGACAAAGGTGGGAAAGGCTTTAAACTTGAGTTAGTTAAACGTGAATTTGATTCCCAAGTCTGTCACTTATTGTGTGACATTGAACTGGGCACTTCACAGCTTTAAGCTTCATGCTCTTCACTTTTTAATTAAGTATGATTCTCATACTTGTAATGATAAAATTATATATGTATACACTTTCAAGCTTTACCTTTAACATTATCTTCTCAGAAATCTCTCTCTGACCTTACCCAATTTGAGATTAGGTTATTTAGAATACTTTTTAAAATTACACTTTAAGTTCTGGAGTACATGTGCAGATTGTGCAGGATTGTTACATAGGTATACACATGCCATGGTGGTTTGCTGCATCCATCACCCTTTCATCTACATTAGGTATTTCTTCTAATGTTATCCCTCCCCAATACTTTTAATGTGTTTTCAGAGAATACAGAATTTCTCTTTTGTGACGTTTCTAACATTTATAATAGCTGAGTTAGCATCTGCCTTCCTTACTACTTGTAAGTTTCCTGGTGGTGGATGCAGTGTCTAATATATGTATATATGTAGTACCAGACATGGTGCTTGGTAGGAAAGAACTCAGTTAATTACAACTATTATTATTACTGAAACTGCCCAAAGAATGTGTCATTGTGTGATGTGTGAGGATTGATTTTTTTTGTTTCAGTTTTGTTGTTACTGTTCTAACATTAAAGTTTGTATAATTAGCAAGTTTCCAGTCAAACTAAAGCATACACCTCTTGTTACTTGTCATTTTCTCCCCAAGTCAGATCTTCATATATCTGGATAATAATATTTCATGGTATTCATGTAGGTAAATCCCGTACATGTACATGGCATTGTCATATTTTAACAGGAAATGACATTGGAAACCAAGCAATCTGCACTCTTGTTTAAGGGCTAGAGCCAGTACCTGCAGCTTGTTCGTGGTGGGCATTGCCTTTTCCTCCTTTCTTTGAAGCCTGGTTCTAGGTACTCTTCTCTTCTTATTCTGTACTCTTTCTCTGTGAAACTATCATTCACTCCTATGGCTTTAATAACTATCTATTGACTTCAACAACCCAAATATATCTCCCTAATCTGCTAACTTAATCCACATAGGTAAGTAACACCTGTCTATGCACTGTGCCAAGCACTTTATATATACTATATAATTTTATAATTAAAAAGAAGTACATTTTTATCCTTAGCAATTGAAACAACAGTTTTTAATTTGAATTCATGATTCACTACAATCAAATTTGCTTTCACCCTAGTGTTTCCTATATCTGACTTGTTTATCAGACTGGTAGAGCCTGAACCTCATGAATCATCCTTGACTCATCCCTTTCTTTTGGTTTTAATAATCAGCAAACATTAAGACCTGTTGATAATTCTGTCTCCAGCAATCTCTCCATTCCATCTATTATTTTCTGCCTTTGTCTAGGCCACCAGAACCTCTGGTCTACAAGGTTACCATAAATTTCTTCTCATCTTTTAATTTATAACCAAATTTTTACAAAATTGCCAAAGTCAAAATTTGAAGGTATAAATCATGTTCTATTCTTGTATTTAAAATCCATCAATCCCTTCCCATGGCCCACAGTATAAGGTACAAAATCCTCAACATTATCACAAAATCTTGCATGGCCTAACTCTTGTTTCCTCTCAAGAGAATCAACACTTTTCACAGTAATAGCTCTGCAGTTCTAGATGCCCCAGTCATGCTATTATCTCCTATTCATCTTTCAAGCTTTACCTTTAACATTATCTCCTCAGAAAGCTCTCTCTGACCTTGCCCCATTTGAGATTAGGTTATTTAGAATACATTTGATATGTTTTCAGAGAATACAGTATTTCTCTTTTGTGACATTCCTCACATTTACAATAGCTGAGTTAGCATCTGCCTTCCTTACTAGTTGTAAGTTTCATGATGGTAGATGCAGTCTCTATAAAGCTCACCAGTATTTCTCTAGCAGCCTCCAAGATCACATCTGTCAGAGAAGGCATTTGATTAGTACTGCTTGACTGACTGGATAAGTTGTTTTCCATCAGACTAGTGATATTTTCCTGTTTGTACCAGCTACCTGAATAACATAGCATTTTAAAATTTTTATTTATTTTTATTTCTTATTATTTTTCAATACAGAAACGTTTAATCATACACAAAAGTAATATTAAATTCACACGTTTCTTAGTATTTACACTTAATGTGCAGATTAATCACTGTATGACAGATACTGTGATTTGATGTAAACAATATGTGCTCCAACCTTCTCATAGAATGCTTTTCTGAAATTAAAAGGCTGGACAGATGAGAATTTATGTTGTAGATTCATAACACTCTTGCAATGATAGCTGTAGCTTTGATTTAAGATATACCAATAAGGCATACTCTCACAAATTCTAAAGAAAGGTAGGCAGTGAGGCATCTCTTTTGCAGAGATGTTTGCAGATACAGATAACAGCGAAAGAACTGATAGCTAAAACTTCTGACTCTATAGCTTCCTGGTGTTGCAGGAATAGCAGGTTCCTGAGGGCTCAGTCTGTGATGTAACTTGGAGAGTCATTACTATAAGCCAAACCTAAAATCTATATCTTCACCTCTCTTAATAATGCTGTATGTCCTTTTTCACAGTGCCACAGGATATTTTCTGCTCAAATTGGCTGCAGTAGAATCTGTCAGTGCAACTGCAAACTGATCAACATGAGAATTATCGTCTCCTTTCATGGTTCCTATGGAATCTTCCATTTCACTCATTATTGGAGACTCAGGGATTGTGGTTGCCTGGAATTGTAGAAAAATGGAGGCATTTGACTGTGGTTGGACTCAATTGTATGCCTCAAGGAAGCATAATTCATATGAAAGAGCCCTAGTGCCAAGAAAAAAATTCATGTACAGATGGCAATGATAAACAATACAGTAGACCCTTGAACAACATAGGTTTGAGCTACACAAGTCCACTTATACATTAATATTTTTCAACAAAATTTATACCAAATGTGCTGCTTCTCTTGTCTCCCCTCTACCTTTATAGGTCTTCTGCTTCTGCCACCATTCAGACAATAAGACCAGCCCCTCCTCTTCCTCCTTCTCTTCAGTCTACTCAACATGAAAACTACAAGGACAAACACCTATGACAATCCATTTCCACTTAATAAATAGTAAATATGTTTCCTCCTCCTTATAATTTTCTTAGTAACATTTTCTTTTCTCTTCCTTACTTTATTGTAAGAATACGGTATATGATATATATAATATACAAAATACATGTTAATTACCTGTTTATATTATTAGTAAGGCTTCTAGTCATAAATTATACACAGGTTTTCAAATTCTTGGGTGGATTGGTGACTCTCACTCCCCTATTGTTGAAGGATGAGCTGATATGGAAACATAAGCTGCATGGTCAAGATAAAACATTCAAGGGGGCATTAAAGTTTAAAAGTGGTAAAATTGGAAGAAGCAATCAGATAAGATTCAGGTAGGTCAAGGGCTGGCTCAAGATACATCTCTTCAGAAATTTTTCTTGTTTTTATTATGTAATATAAATTGGAAGTAGATCCTTAAAGCTAGTAAGTATAATAGTTTTCCTCATGAAAATAACCCTCCAAAAACATTTGAGGTTATTTTGAGAAACCCTACAAAATGTTTCTCTTCAGTGATAAATTACCTCTATTCCCACCACACCGGCTTGCTTAGTCAGTTGCATCAGGCTTCCGTTGATCTCACCAGCTTTGCCCCTCTTTATTGCGTCCTACTCGGTTGCCTCACACATAGTATGTTTTACACACGTATTTGATTAATTAATGAATGACAATGTTTTGCCACATGGCAATATTGCTTTTTCCTATCCGTATTGTGTTGTCCAAAATTGTAGCATATTGTTCAGATCTACTCCAAAATCTTCAGTAGATAAAAAAATAGCACTCATTCATCTTATGTACCATAAGAAAATAAAAGAAAACATCTAAGAGTTCATAAATAGAAATTTCCTTTTGAAGGGAACAAAACATAAATACCCTTTAATGTTATATGACCTTTGCTATTTTCTTTAAATCAATGTAATTTTTTTTCCAACTCTTAGTTGGTGCTTTTCAATGGTATGTCTTTACATTTGTAAAGCTGAAGTCGTGCTTCTATCAAAGCTATAACTCAGCAACCTACTGTGCCCAGTGATTCTGCAAAAAGTACTCACAATTTGCATATTATGATTTCTCTGAATATAAAAACCTGAATTCCCCATTATTTTCCAGTTCAATTTCATTACATTCAAATTTTATTTTATTTTTTATTTTATTAGTTTTTTTTTTTTTTTTTTGAGGCGGAGTTTCGCTCTTGCTACCCAGGCTGGAGTGCAATGGCGTGATCTCGGCTCACCGCAATCTCCGCCTCCTGGGTTTAGGCAATTCTCCTGCCTCAGCCTCCTGAGTAGCTGGGATTACAGGCACGCGCCACCATGCCCAGATAATTTTTTGTATTTTTAGTAGAGACGGGGTTTCACCATGTTGACCAGGATGGTCTCGATCTGTTGACCTCGTGATCCACCCGCCTCGGCCTCCCAAAGTGCTGGGATTACAGGTGTGAGCCACAGAGCCTGGCTCAAATTTTATTTTTAATATGTTCTATGGATGTGCTAAAAACTTGCATTTTAAAAACTTGAGAGACAGTATGTTAAAAAGGATGTCACAGAACTGAAAATATTTTTCTTGTCATTATGTCCTTTCTTGTATAATCCCCTACTTGGTAGCTCACCAGGAAATACATTTAAAAATATATCCATTCCATATTGTCTTTCATTACCAGTAATATAATACAATAAATTGACTACAACTAAAAGCAAAAATAACAAATGATGTATTTCTAGAGACTCTCATTTTGATTAATTTTGATGAAGAAGGCAGATAATTCCAATTATTAATGAAAATAAGGAAAACAGTCACCAAATTTCAAATTGTGATCCTACCAGAATGTAGTTAATATGTCAGAAGGTTTTATACTCATAAAGAGGGTATAAAATAATCACAAGAAGAGTGATTGGGAGAGGGTTTGTGTGATTTGTTTTTCAAATTATTTCAACCCTAATATAAGTTTTACACACACACTCAAGAAAAATTGGTGGTGAGTATTCTCTCTTTTTAAAGCATCTTAAATTGAGGCCACTTGGAATTTCTTGGGGGTGAAGAGAATGTATGTTTTTCCTGTGTACCAAACAAGAATCATGAGGAGAGTTGTCAACAATTCCTCAAGATATTGCCACATAAACTGTTCTTCAAAGAGATTTCTTTGTCTATATTTTGATACCTCTGTCTCAGCTCAAGTTCAGATCTTCATCATCTGACACTTCTTCTTATTGTTGTTGCCCCATCTGGAGTGCAATGGCACAATCTCAGCTCACTGCAACCACCACCTCCTGGGTTCAAGCTATTCTCCTGCCTCAGCCTCCTGAGTGGCTGGGATTACAGGCATGCGCCACCACGATCAGCTAATTTTGTATTTTTAGTAGAGACAGTTTTCTCCATGTTGGTCAGGCTGGTCTCAAACTCCAGACCTCAGTTGATCCACCCACTTTGGCCTCCCAAAGTGCTGGGATTACAGGCATGAGCAACCACACCAGCCCATCTTACACTTCTGTTATTTGTGACTCCACTCCTGTCCCTCTCTCCTATAATCTATCCTAATGCAAAACAAATAGCCATAAAATGCAAATCTGATCCTATCATTTCCCAACTTGAGCACTTTCAGTGACTTAGCCTAAAAAAAATCAGTCCAACCTCTTCGTAATGGCTTATAAAAATTCATCACTCTGTAATTGTCTGCCAAATTATTGAGTAAATCAATCAATACATGAACAAATATGTTAATCTCTGAGTTATTTGATACACATAAAGACAACATATTCCTCTTCAAGCCTGATCTGGACTCTTGACAAGATGTATTAGTCCATTCTTGTACTGCTTTAGAAAACACCAGTGACTGGGTAATTTATTTTAAAAAGAGTTTTAATTGGCTCACAATTCCACAGGCTGCACAGAAAACAAGGCAGGATCTACTTTTGTGGGAGCCTCAGAAAAATTTCAATCATGGCAGAAGGTGAAGAGAAAGCAGGCACATCTTACATGGCTGGAGGAAGATGAAGAGAGAGAGAGGGAGGAGGAGAAGGAGGCACCGCACAATTTTAAAGAACTAGATCTCACAAGGACTGACTCAGTATCATGACATAGTACCAAGGGGGAAATCCACCCTCATGATTCAATCTCCTCTCACCAGGCCAAACCCCCAACATTGGCAATTACAATTCAACATGAGATTTGGGTGGGGACACAGATCCATATCATATTTTTCCTCCCCTGCCCCCTTCAAATCTCTGTTTTTCTGACGTTGCAAAATACAATCACGCCTTCACAATAGTCCCCAAAGTCTTAACTCATTCCAGCATTAACTGAAAAGTTCAAAGTCCAAAGTCTCATCTGAAACAAGGCTAGTCCTTTCCACCTATAAGCCTGTAAAAACAAAAAGAAATCACTTACTCCCAAGATACAATGGGGATATTACTCTGATTCCAAAAGGAAGAAATTGGCCAAAAGGAAGGGGCTGTAGGCTCCATGCAATTTTGAAAACCAGCAGAGTAGTCATCAAACCTCCAAGTTCCTAAATAATTTATTTTGACTCAATGTTTCACATCCAGGACATGCTGGTGCAAAGGGTGGGCTCCCAAACTTTTGTTGGCTCCACCTCTGTGACATTTCAGGGGTCAACCTTAGTCATTCCTCTCAAGAGCTGGCATGGAGTGCCTATGTTTTTTCCAGGAGTAGGGTAAAAGCTGTTGGTGGCTCTACCATTCGGGAGCCTGGGGGATATTGGCCCATTTCTCATAGTTCCACCAGGCAGTGACCCAGTAAGGACTCTTTGAAGAGGCCCCAACTCTGCTTTTCCCTTTTCCACTGCTCCAACAGAGGCTACCCATGGGGGATCTGCCCCTGCAGCAGGATTCTGACTAGACATTCAGGATTTTCCATACATTATCTGAAATCTAGGTGGAAGATCCAAAGCCTCAACTCCTACACTCTGCACATCACATAGAAACCACCAAGACTATGACATGAATCCTCTGAAGTACCAGCTCAAGCTGTACTTGGGCCCCTTTGAGGCTTGACTGGAGCCAGTCAGGATGTGGGGAACAGTGTCCTGAGGCTGTGCAGAGTAGCATGGCCCTGGGGCCCTGGACCTGGCCCTTGAAACCCTTTTTTCCTTTTAGGCCTCTGGTCCTGTGATGGGAGGGGCTGCATGGAAAGTCTCTGAAATGCCTTGTAGGCCTCTCTCCCAATGTCTTGGCTATAAACATGTGGCTCCTCTTTCCTTATGCAAATTTCTGCAGCTGGCTTGAATTCTTACCCAGAAAATAGGTTTTTCTTCACTATCATAAAGGCAGACTGCAAATTTTACAAGCTTTTACTCTCTGCTTCCCTTTTAAATGTAAGGTCTAGTTTCAGGTCATTTCTTTGCTCAAGCATGTGAGCATAGGTTCCTAGAAGCATCCAGGTCACATGTTGAACACTTTGCTGCTTAGAAATTTTTTCTACCAGATACCCTTAATCATCTCTCTCAGGTTCAAAGTTCCACAGATCCCTAGAGTGGGGACACAATGCTTTCAGTCTCTTTGCTAATGTACAACAAAAGTTACCTTTACTACAGTTCCCAATAAATTTTGGACTTAATTGTCTGTATCACTATTAACATTTAGGTCACAATAATTTGACAAGTCTCTAGGAAGTTTTAAACTTTCCTAACAAACTTTCTCTCACCTTCCTGCCTTCTGAGATTTCCATGCTCTTCCAACCTCTGCTTGTTGCCCAGTTCCAAAACTGCTTCCATATTTTAGGTATCTTTCTAGCAATGTCCCATTCCTTGGTACCAATTTTTTATATTAGTCTATTCTCGCACTGTTATAAATAAATACCTAAGACTGAGTAATTTACTTGAAAAGAGGTTTAATTGGCTCACAACTTACAGGCTACAAGGAAAGGTGGCAGTATCTGCTTCTGCGGAGGCCTTGGGAAACTTTCAGTCATGGCAGAAGGTGAGGAAGAAGTAAGCACATCTTACATGGACAGAGTAGAAAGAGAAGAGAGAGAGGAGGAGATACCATATCCTTTTAAGCAACCAGATTTTATGAGAACTCACTCACCGTTGTAACACAGTACCAAGGAGAAAATCCACCCCCATGATCCAATCACCTCCCATCAGGCCCCACTCCAACACTGGAAATTACAGTTTAACATGAGATTTCAGTGGGGACACAGATTCAAACCATATCACAAGGTAAAGGCATTAATATAAAAGATTCCCCTAATAATATGGCTGGGGGGAGTTTAATGGCTCATGCCTTTAATTCCAGCACTTTGAGAGGCTGAGGCTGGAGGATTGCTTGAGGCCAGGAGTTTGAGACCAGTCTGGGCAACATAGTGAGATTCCGTCTATATAAAAAATACAAAAATTAGGTGGGCATGCTGGTGCATGCTTTTATGCCCATAGTTCCAGCTGCTCTGGAGAATAAGGAGGGAGAATTGCTTGAGCCCAGGAGTTTGAGGTTGCAGTGAGCTACAATTGCACTGCTGTGCTCCAACCTGGGTTCCAGAGAGAAACTGTAAATAAGAGTCTTCTAGTCAATCTGGGTGACAGAGAGAAATTCTTGTAAATAAGGAAAGAATGAAATAAAAATTTTTCTACATATAGATCTTGTTTATTGAGAGGAAACAATTTGACAGCTTTCTAAATTTTACATATGGATTATATCCATTTTGTGATATGTCATTAAGAGACATAAATTATCAAGCTTAGTGATGATTCTGCAAAGGTTTAAAGGTTTAATCCACAGAAAATATGTACTGTGAATATTGTTTTCTGATAGGCCAATTCTACAGAACTATTTTTAAAAACTAAAAAGTAGTCTTTCCAGTTAAAGTTAGTATTCTCACAATTTCATTATGTTAAGCAGCTATCTCTGGGATAACTCTAGCAGTAGTTTCACTTACGTCGTTAAATGAGAGACAGTATTAGTAAGTATGTCTTAATTTGCCTATCAAAACGTATCTTTATTCTTTCTATGTATAATGAAAACCATTCAGCAAAGCCCTGTAAAACTTACATTCATCCTCAGAATTACAATCCCTGAATAAGATTAGCTTTACAAATAATTTATACAATGGCATTTCTGGAAAAATAAGTTAAAATAGTATGAGTTTCTATTTAATTTATGAAATAAACTTCTGAGTAATGATAAATTACATTTTTCTCTACATGACCTGTGAGAGATGTTTTTAATCTAGAAATATATAATGTGCATGATAAACTTAATGTGCAGTTTTAGTGTTTTTCTTTTTAAATAGTCAAGGACTTCTTTCAAGATAAAATCATGCCGTTCCAGAGACAATAAGGGCATCACAGCCTCTGATATCACTTTATGAATCTGCTGATAATCATGGGGCCTGCTAAACCTGATCCCTTCTAACCCACCCAGGACTCCCTCAAGAAATGATTAACCTAATCAGGAAGTCATTTCTCATATATTGAGAAAACGAGTATTCATTAAGAAAATACAGGAGCAAATTTATTTTAGAAAGCTGCAAGTCATCCCAGAAACTGTAAATCTTGGGAACTATATCTTCAGGACTTTCTTCTGTTTGGTCTAAACACTGCACTTCACAAACCATTTATCTTACTAACATTTTCCCTTTGAAGCCTTTCCATTGAATGTGCTAATATATCATTTCCATGATAAAATATTTAGGTATTTCTTCTGGCCTATAGGCATTGTGAAAAAAATTACAAAGACTTAAGGGCACTGTAACTCAAGACGGTTTGGAAATCTTTGAAAAACTGTTTCATTTCCCAAACTAGATGTGAAGAGAAGGTACAGAATTTGATTGAGGGAATACAAGCTAAGACAAGGTATGGAGAGAATGGTCCATGAAGATTTTATATGCATAAGAAAATGATTTGTAGAGTTTGCTTCTCCAGAAGAGTTATATGTTTTCTTAGGCCAGATGGCTGTGTTTACTCCCCACTCCCTACTGTTTCTTGACTCGTTTGAATGAATCTTTTGTTCATTCTATGCATTTATTTTTATGAATTGGAGAACTGTGTATTTTTTCTTTATTTACACTTGATATTTTAATGTGTTTTTTAAAATTAAACTCTAAAATTATTAACTTCACCCTCTACCAAAATATGAAATAACCTTGAATATGTTTCTTCAAATACCTTCTCCTCATTTAATATGTTAGTTACTCAATACTGAATTCTATCTTTATTTGTATTAACCCCAGTAATCAGACACATTATCTTTAATATAGTCCATGATTGTTTAGATTTACCAGCATGCTTATTAACACTTTGAAGAAAATTTTCCACTTTTATGTTATAATTATTTTTTTCTTGTGGTTATGTTTGTTTTTTATATATGAACTTCAGCAGTTTCTTTACTGAAATCAATTAGCAGCAAAATTTTATCTGTAGCTTTATAATCTGATCATTTTATAGAATATACATTTACCATGTTATAGAATTTTGGTTGTTGGTAGATATTTTTCCTGCAGCTATTTTTCCTGCAGCATTTTCAAAATAAATTTTACAATACCTTGCCTTCTAAACCTGTTAAATCAACTATCAGTCTAATTTTAATTCGTTTGTGGGTAATCTAGCATGTATTTCTGACTTCCAAGACCTCCATATCTTTGATGATCCTCAGTTTTATTACCATGTATGTATGTGTGAATATCTTTTTATCTTTCTTACTTAGGATTCATGATCTTCCTGGTTCAGACAATAGAGGTTTTTCATTAATTACAGAAATCTGTCAGCCATTATAGAATTTTTAATGTTGTCATATCTTCTTGAGGATCCTCTCTGGCTTTGAGTTAGAAAATTTAATTTTGTTCTCCATGTTTTTAACTAGTTTCTCAAATTTTCCTTCCCTTTGTCTCTCTGTGCTGCCTTCTGTGTAATTTTCTTGAAACCTATTCTCCAGGCTGCTGTATTTGCTTTTTCCTTTTATCAGCTATGTCTTATCTATTTTTCATTTCTAGAAATAATATTTGATTTAGCTCCAATTCTGCCTTGTCATTTTGATAGACACCTTGTTCATATTTTTGTTCTCTCCTTTTATTTTTCTAATCCATATCAAACAAACTTACTTTAAATTGTTTTGCTTCACTGTATTATCTTCAGTCTTTACTTGTCTGATTCTGCAGTTGGCTGATTCTACTTATTCCTGTTTGAATGGACTTTACAAAAAAAGTTTGATTAAAAAACAAGATATAAACTCATTATTGGGGACTTTTTAAGTGGGAATTCTTTAAGTACTGAGTTAAAACATTTTCTTCCAAAGAGGATTTTCAGTTGCTTTGCAAAGACTCCTGAGAATAGAAATACCAACATCAAACCAGTTTTCAAATTTCATTTTGAGCACATAGATAATATAAATTCTGGCCCCAAATTTTTGTAAGTATAGGCTTTTAGTTGGGAAATCTCCAGAAAAAAATCTTTTCATCTTTCCTTTTCACTAGTCAATGTTAATATAGGCATGCATTTCAAATTTCTCTCTCTAAGGTTGGATTGCTTTTTTACCTCAGGTCAATATATGGTTATCTAGGCTTTAAACAGAGATTTCCAATCCAGTCTCTTACCAAGCTCAAGTCCCTGACTTTGTGTGTTCTTTTTTCTATACATAGTCGATTTATATCTAAGTCCTCCCCAAAGACCATAGGGCAAATTCTACAGGGAAAATGCCATAATCAATGCTAACTTGTTTCTCTGGAATAATATGCTATTGTTTTTTACTGTCTGAGGAAAATTTAATGTTCTAGGAGAGTGAAAATGTTCTTAAAACTTTAGGATTTACTATTTGACAGAGCCCATATAATACAAAGGTATATGTTAACTTGATAAAGAAGATGACATCAAAGCCGATGATTTTGCTTGCCCTGTAAAATGTTAATTATTTTCTTCTAATCTAGCAATCTTATTCTAAGATTTTTAGACATGCCTACAAATACCTCATTTCACTGGTTCTCTCATTAATGATGTGTTAAATTTTTATGTGTTCATTTACATTGTATAATGATTATGTTTTTATTCATTTGAAAATTACATTTTGATAAAATACAATTGATTATCTTTTTCAATTTTATTATTCAGCTTTATTTTTGAAAGCACCCACAATATTATTCTGTTCCATCTCCCCAAAGAAGAAATAAGAATTATTCAATACTATGTGTGCACACACACACACACACACATGCACATACACATATACAAATTGGTATAACACACAAATTACTTAACCTTTTCTTTTTTAGAGCAGTATTTTTGGTATTGCTTATTAATTCTATCATACTTATTAACATTTTAAAATTCCTTTTCTAACAAATAGCCCAGCTCACTACTTTTGCTAGCATTTAAGAGCAATGGTGAAGATTACCCAGCTAAACAGAATTGGAATCATGAACAGATCCTTGGTTTTCTGGTTTTTATTTAACCAAACATTCATCATAAGGGTTTTTAATAAGGATTCTATATTTATCGCAAAGCATAAGACTGTTAAATTTTGAGTTATCTTCCAAATTATTATTTTCTGATGTGATGTTTTGTAACACAGCCAAAGACCATTGCCTCCCTATCTGAAGAGCATATCTTGTAATTTTATTTGAGCAATGTTTTTGTCTGTAGTGGAAGATATTTTATACCATATCTGTAGTAACTACTGTATACTGAAAGATACTTTTTGGTTTCTGCTTTTGCTACATGTGAAAAAAATGTTTCCTGCACATCAGCTTTCTGGTCTACTAAATGCCAATGCTTTGGGATGTTGAAATGTTTGTGACACTAAATGGGGTATTTTGCTGCAACTGATTAGATCGATGCATCTGTTGCAGGTTTTAGATCATCCTTTTATGACAGATTTATTGAACAGCTCAAGAAACTTGGCACAAGGACACTTGAACTCATTGATTCAACTGGAAAGTTAAATATGGATGTTGTGAACATTAATTTTCATGACATTTTATCAAAAATCAAATAAAATTCTTTTAAAAAATAAGAAAAATAAAATTTTAAAGCTTCTGTAAGCTACTAAATACTGTTTCTTCTATTTGTTTAGGCAAATGTAGCAGCAAATTAGTGGTTGAAAAGAGTTTTTATTTATTTTATTTCTTAAATAGTTATACTTAAGTTTTTGTTTACATTTCTTTTTCTGCACTTTATAAATTTTGTCACATGAACTTTGTGTTACTGTCATTTGCCTTTTGTATGCTTAACACACAAAAGTTTATCATGTTTTATTATCCTAATTTGTTTTATCCTTTAGTTCCATTTCCTTATTTTATGAATAGTTTTGTTTAGCATAAAGAATCATCCTGATTTGAGGCAACTTGGTTTATTTAAATATTTGATTCATAGACAAAATTATAAGCAAAAGAAAATAAAAATTAGTGCCCACAAAACTCTTTTATTTCAGCTAAGGGCATTAACTTCATAGCAATAAAAGCTCTTCTTCATGATTAGATTTAAGAGTACAAATAATGATTACTTGCAAGAGTGTGATTCCAAAAAAAAACAGCACTTGATACTTATTCTTAGCTCATTATCAAAAATCAGAAAGCACGAGTACAAACTAAACATTTTGAAAGCTAATTAGTAGGCTAAGGTCAAATAGGTTTCCTTGATATTATTTCTGGAAACTACTATAAAAGCATTTAGGAAACTAATGAATTAAAATAATTCATGTGTAGTAGTAGCATAATGCAACTTTGATTTTAATCAGATAGAATTCCAGGCCCTTTCTCTGTACCTTTCTCTCACTGCTGTCAGGTGCCATAGAGTACTGGTGAAGGAAGCCAGCTCTGCAGCGGGACTGGCTAAGTTCCAGTCCTTGCCCTACTATGCACTACCTGCATGTGATGGTTAATATTGAGTGGCAACTTGATTGGATTGAAGGATGCAAAGTATTGTTTCTGGGGTTGTCTATGAGAGTGTTGCCAAAGGAGATTAACATTTGAGTCAGTGGACAAGAAGAAGGAGACCCATTCTTAATCTGGATGGGCATCATTTAATCAGCTGCCAGTATGGCCATGATAAAAGCAGATAAAGGAACGTGGAAGGACTAGATTGGCTAAGTCTTCTAGCCTCCATCATTCTCCTGTGCTGGATACTTCCTGCCCTCGGACATTGGACTTCAAGTTCATCAGCTTCTGGACTTTTGGAACTACACCAGTGGATTCCCAGGGGCTTTGAGGTCTTCAGACACAGACTGAAGGCTGCACTGTTGGCCTCCCTACTTTTGAGGTTTGGGGACTTGGATTGGTTTCCTTGCTCCTCAGCTTAGATATGGCCTACTGTGAGACTTCTCCTTGTGAGTCAATACTTTTTAATAAACTCCGTTTCATATGTACATCTATCCTATTAGTCCTGTCTCTCTAGAGAAGCCTACTAATACACTGCATGACATTGAGAAGAGTATGTCATCTTTCATTGCTTAATTTTTTCATCCCTTAAACAGTGAATTAGTATCAACTTCATGTGGTCATGTGACAATTAAATGAGATAATATATGTTTGGTAGTTAACAGCACTGTTCACTAAATATTTCTGGCCACCATCCCTTCTAGGAAGATGACAGAATTGACTTTCATGATCTTTTATGATTTTATGATTGTATAACTTGTAAAATTACATGTGTCACCTCTGGATCAGAACATTTACTTGATTGTATAAGTAACACAAGAAGTATACTTTCTCACAGCAACTATTCACATTTAAAATGATTTCTGCTATGTTATTCTATGTCCCCAAGTGACTAACAATTGGGACCTTCTGACAACTCCATTATGAATATATAATAGATGAATAATAAGCTCTTGTTGAATTAAGTTCCCAATATCTTTTTTCTTTTAATTTTTCTTAGCACCGTATAAATGTCTTTTATCATGGCCGTTGCAAATATCAATAACTAGAAATAAGTGATGCCATTAAAAACCCTAAATATGTGGCATTGGTTTAGGGGCTGGTTAGTGGACAGGGAAGAAACTATTATCAAATGCTAGAAGGATAGAAATTACTCTCATATAGTGCAGTATCTTTTAAAATTTGCTTCTACAATAACACAGAAATTAGACAATGTGCCTAACTGCAACATAGCATTAGGAGAAGAACCTGGAAAATAGAAAGTAGCACGTATTAGTCGCTGTTGGCTACATCTGGCAAAATATTACAAAAATACATAAGTACAGTTTGAAACAGGAGTTAAAGGGAATAGAGAGAGAACAAAAACCTGGGAACCTGCAGTGTTTGAGGAGACAAGACAGGCGTCTCATTCTTATCTTCCATTTGTAGGAAACTGAGAATGCCTTTGAACAACAAAATCCAATTAGATGTCATCCATTTTGCAGAAATCAAGTGAAAATATGATTAGTTCACTCACTGTTAAAACCTCTAGATTAAAGCCCTGCCTCAAAAATCCTTTTATTTAGACAAAATGGCTTAGAGAATTGATGACTGAAGGCACGGAGTATCTGTAATTAAGTTGAAAATAACTGCACATGTAGCTTTTGGAACTAAAATTAGAATAAGATGTATAACTACTATTAAGATCTTCAGAAAACTGTACTAAGAAAGCAATCATGAGCCTGTGTTAAAATTTTATTTGACGAAGACAAACAATAACCCTTGGTCTCCCAGCTTTCTAAGGAAAGGGGATTCAGAAATTTGCTCAGCCCCCAACAGATTTGGTCATAAAGAATAATGGAACAGGAACAATCCTGTGGGAAATAGGACATTAGCAAGGTCCACCAAAAGCAAAGGATTGGGAAGCACATCTAAGAAGTAATATCACAGGTCTAATTAAGGAACAGCCCTCCACCCCAAGTATACGAAGTCTCTTGCTATACTGTCCAGCCAGATTTTTAATTCCTGTAATTCAGAACCTTCTGGGTCCCTATTTTTGTCCTTCCAAAATAAGTGTTCTACAAAATGATTCTGTTTTTCTATAGTTGTGATAGGTGGTTTCTAAGTGGTTCTCAATATTGCATGTCCTTCTAATGTTCACGCCTTTGTAAAAATCTTCTCCCTTTGTGTGTGAACCGGGCCTAATGTCTTGTTTCCAACAAATATCAAGAGGTAAAAATGTTTGGACGTCACTTCTAATATTAGATTATAGAAGAGTAAGACTTTCATCTCACTTTCATTCTCTCTAATCCTTTCACTTGATGGCTCTAATAAAGCCAAATTCTATATTAATACCTACCTCAGGAAGAGGCTCACATAGTACAAAAGACAGAGGTCACCAGTCAACAGCTTGAGAGCACACCAGACCCTCCATTCAATGACCCAAAAGGAATGAACCCTTCCAACAATCACTGAGTGGCCTTAAAAGATGATTTGGCCTCTATCAAAACTTGAAGTGACTGAGGTCTTGTTCAACAGCTTGTTGTCTTGTAAGACCATGACCAGAGAACCCACTTAACTCATGCCCAGACTTCTGAATTACAGAAACTGCAGATATAAATGTTTTCAGGTATGCGTCACTCAGTAAGAGATAACCAATGTAATTTTTGTACTGAATACGTAAGAAGCAGATTCATAAGTTTTAAAGTAATTATTTCTTCAGATCATGAACAGTTACATCCAGAATTACACAAAACAAGAATTTATTTCTCTCAGGTGTTAAATGTTCAATGTAATTTCATTTTGGAATGAGATTTACTCTGTGAGCAAGAAGGGAAATGAATTAAATACCCAATGACAAAAAGAGAGGACGCTGGTGGTCTGTAGAACTATTAACCAAATGTTTCTTGTTCTTTTCTCTTCTGGATACAAGGTAAGATAATTTCTTGGCCTTTTTGTGATTGAGTGGGCCATTTGACTTGTTCAAACTGTTAACCTCTGATCATTTAAAGTGATATTTCCAGCACAGAAACTGGCAATGTCTGAAATTGCTCTTTTTTCTTTGGTCCTTGATATAGTGAAAAGAGAACCTCTTCGATCAGCAAAGGATATGCAGCATGAATAGTAAGTAAATTATCTGTGTGGCAAACTACAGAGATATTAGAAGCTTTTCTTTGTGTAATATAACCTTGCCTGTTCTCATATGTTCAATCGATGAAGTATTAAAACTTTTCTTTACATAAAGAATAGAAATCGTGCATACATTTTATTCTTGTCTGCATGATTATACCGCTATAAGTCTAGAACCTCTGATATAATTAAGGACTGCTCTAAATTAATGCAGGATCCACAAACTAATAGGCAGATTGTAGTTATGAGACACTAAAAATCCATGAAATCATTTTTTCTTTATGATCTCTATTTAGCAAAATATTAACTGATACTTAACATTTAATAATTCTTGAAGAAATTTCATACAAAAAAGTGGAAATGTAAAATTGTATAACTATTTCGAAGTGAACTGGGCAATACAGAAACGTAAAAAGTGATTATCCGAAAAGACTCAAAATAATTGAGCTTCTAGGTATCTGTAACTTGTTCCTGTTTGTGAGGATACATGGTCTTTGACACCTCTCATAGAGTAAATCTAAATAGAAAACTCATTACAGTGTTATTAAATGTTTAACAAAGCACTGGGCGCGGTGGCTCATGCCTGTAATCCTAGTACTTTGGGAGGCCAAGGTGGGTAGATCACTTGAGATCGGGAGTTCGACACCAGCCTGGCCAACACAGCAAAATACCGTCTCTACTAAAACTACAAAAAATAGCTGGGCGTAGTGGTAGGCGCCTGTAATTCCAGCTACCCATGAGGCTGAGGCAGCAGAATCATTTGAACCTCGGAGGGAGAGGTTTCAGTGAGCCCAGATGGCGCCATTGCGCTCCAGTCTGAGAAATAAGAGCAAAACACCGTCTCAAAAAAAAAAAAAAAAAGTTTAACAAAGCAACACAAAGTCTACCAGACAATAAAAATTTTACAGATAATCACTATTAGAAACTTATAAATGAATAATATAATAAGATGATGCATTAATGAAATACTTGCATAATTATCACGAGTATTCTCACTTGTTTTACTTTAAGCTGTGTTATATGGGAGTGATATCCAAGTTGTTTCTTAAAAATTTGAAGAAACAGTATTTCAGATATATCATTTCATAAAACTCTCCATGAAGTCAAAATTTTGTAAAACAAAATCTTATTTTTCTAGGTTCTTTCATAAATACATCTTTTTCTTATCTCATTAATTTATATCCATCTTTGTATATAAGCTTTGATTTTCTGTAAGTTTGCTTTGGTTCTGTTTTTCATTTTAATGTATAATTTACTTGATTTAAATGCATTTTACATCATAAATTAATTTCTATTTACTAATTTAGTTTCATTCAACAAATATTGTTAGGTAGTACTTTCATTATATTTCATTCCAAATATTTCATATTTTATAGTAATTTTCCTTAGATAAAATAGTCATTTAGAATTTCACTTCATTATTAAAAATAAAAATGTTTAAATATGTTTTATATGTTAAACATATGTAAATTGTTTAATTGCAGTTTAGTCAGATAACTATATGATCAAATTTAAAAAAAATTTATTGAACTTTTAACTTAGATTTTAAAGAATTCACTTATGCCATTTATACTTGAAAATCTTGTATGGTCTCTATGTATTAGTGAGTTATATATGAATTTACATATGTGTGTATCCCCACACACACATATCCCTATCACACATACTTGTTAATTTTTGCTAGTGTTTACTGCAATATATGGAAATTTCTTGTAGGGGCATGTTAAAAGCTCTTGTATGGCCTTATGAATTTTGTGATATTGTTACTTCATGCTTTATGTAATTCGAGGGTTTTTTGGTACACATAAATTATTTGTTTATAAATACTCTTGGCATATTTGAAACCTCTTTATATAAATAATTCTGTGTCATTTATTAGGTCTACCTTTTTAATATAACATATAAATATGTAAGTGGATTTATTTAGCTGAATTTATAATCTGCCTTTTAATGGTTACTTTATCCTGTTTATGTTGATTAGATATATTGCACTCATAGAGGCTGCTGAGCAGACTTACTGGAAGTTGTCATGGCAACATAGTTGATTATTTCCAACAGCTACAGATTAGGATCCACCATATCATTCATGCCAAAGTCACACTTCCCCTGGACTGTTACCCACAATAACTGCACAGTGTACTATTGCGGAGCCATGCATGCCTAACACAGGACTCATCCAATAGACATCTCTTACATGAGGTATCACCAAGGACCAAGACTTTCCTCAGAAGTGCACAGTAACCTCTTCTCCTATTGAATTCTTGCTCCTTTTTCTCCTTTCACTTTGGTCAGCCCTCAAACTGTAGAAGCCTCCCTTTGCTTCTTCAAAGATATTAGGTATGTGGCTAATTTATTTAGGCATCAACCTTTAGGAGGTTCAAACTGACATGTTACTAGATAGATGAGGATTTATTTTTTCACCCACTACCTTGTGCTTTTAAAATCTTCTTTTTATTTACCAGTTCATTTCTTCCTTCCTGCTTCTGTTTAAATTGATAAAGTACTGTTCACAATAGCAAAGACTTGGAACCAACCCAAATACCCATCAACGATAGACTGGATAAAGAAAATGTGGAAAATGTGGCACATATACAGTATGGAATAATATGCAGCCATAAAAAGGATGAATTCATGACCTTTGCAGGGACATGGATGAAGCTGAAAACCATCATTCTCAGCAAACTAACACAGGAACAGAAACTCAAGCACCACATGTTCTCACTCATAAGTGGGAGCTGAAAATTGTGAACACAGGGACACAAGGAGGGGAACATCACACACTGGGGCCTGTTGGGTGGTGGTGGGGGCAAGGGGAGGGTAGCATTAGGAGAAATACCTAATGTAGATAATGGGTTGATGGGTGCAGCAAACCATCATGGCACATGTATATCTATGGAACAAACCTGCACGTTCTGCACATGTATCCCAGAATTTAAAGTATAATTTAAAAAATGTTATTTGATTAGCAACCAGATAAGGCATTTATTGTACTGGACAATTCATTGTATAGAATGAATTTTGACCAAGAAAATAAAACATCATTGCTCTGGTAAGCTACCAGAAAATAGCATCCATTTATTATGTTCTTCAATGTAACAGAAGTTTACTTCTACACAAATGAATTCTAACCAAATTAATTCTAAGAACCAATGTTCTTTCACTTTACGATTTGTAAAAGAAATTATGCAAAACAAATAATATCTTTAGATTTTAAGGGCAGCCTTCAGTTCCACAGTACCAAAGAGGATTTATATGGATTAATAGAAGAGTAAGTCTTTAATATGTATATATACAAGGCATTTGTATTATAATATGAAAATGGATCATATGCCTTTTGATACACAATGTTTTAATAAAACATTAATCATTAGATAACATTCTTTTCATCAGATAACAACATTCCTTTTAAAATTAGTTTGCAATAGAGCCAAGAAATAGAAATCTAGACTGCATTAAGCTTGTGGCTCATAAAAAAAATAGGTCTTGCCCTCTTGAGCTTTATGATGTCCATTATTACAGTAGAATATAGTTCTAATGAAAAACTACAGTTTACAAATTAAGACATGTTGCAAAGAAACCAGTAAGCATAACTGAAGATGGCAGAAGTTAGCTTGAATATATCAGCTGAGGAAAAAACTACTCAAATGCACAAAAATGTCAGAATGGGTTAAATAAAATCAAACTGATATACAAGGTACATCTAAAACAAAGTATCACAGAATTATAAAGAATGAATGAATGCATGCACAGGAAAATATCTCCCAAGCAAATGGGCACACAAGCAAGAGTGGCATGATTTTGAGATATAATAGACAAACCCATAAATAAAAATAGACTAAGGGGTCAAAGCAAGACAGGAAAAAAATTCAAAAATATACAAAGGAAACTTGACAAGACAATACTAGATTAAAATTTAAATGCTGATACTAATACATTATACAGAAAGAAAAAGAGATAATTCTAAAAACTGTTTAGGATTATAATAGGCCTGAATACTATAATAAAAAGATTTTCTAGAAAAATTTAGTAATGACAAAAGAGGAAAAACATAAATTATTTGGAGATGATTAAGGAAAATAGATAATTCTAAAAACTAAGATTATCAAAGGTCTGAATACTATAATAAAGTGAGGGGTTTTTAATGATGACAAAATAGGAAAAGTCAAATTACTTGAAAATGAGGAATACAGTAAACACACATGTATGTACATTATGAATATATATTATATATCCATATTAAGAAAATTTCAAATCTAAGTGAGTTGATTACATGAAAATTTGTGTCATGAATCCTTAACTTCCTTATTTATTTATTTATTATGATTGAGACAGAGTCTCACTGTGACACCCAGGCTGGAGTGTAGTGGTGCAATCTTGGCTCACTGCAACCTCCTCCTCTCAAGTTCAATAAATTCTCCTCCCTCAGCCTTCTGAGTAGCTGGGATAGCAGGCATGCACCACCATGGTGGGCGAATTTTTTTTTTTTTTTTTTTTTTTTTTTGTAGAGACAGGCTGGTTTTGAACTCCTGGCCTCAAGTGATCCACTTTCCTCAACCTCCAGCCAGGAGGTGGTGCTTTATTTTATTTTTTTATTGTTGCATCAATTGTGAAAGGGGTTGAGTTCCTTATTTGATTCTCAGTTTGGTTGCTGTTGGTGTATAGCAGTGCTACTGATTTTTGTACATTGATTTTGTATTCCAAAATTTGTTGAATTTATTTACCAGATCTAGGAAGTTTTTAGATGAGTCTTCAGGGTTTTCTAGTTATACAATCATGTCATCAACAAATAGCAACAGTCTGACTTTCTCTTTATCAATTTGTATGCCTATTATTTCTTTCTCTTTTCTGATTGTTCTAGCTAGGACTTCCAGTAGTGTTGAATAGAAGTGGTGAAAGTGCACATTTTTGTCTTATGTTAGTTCTCAGGGGGAATGCTTTCAAGTTTCCCTGTTCAGTATAATATTGGTTGCTGTTGGTTTATCATAGATTGCTATTATTACCTTAAGGAATGTCCCTTCTAGGCCTATTTTGCTAAGGATTTTAATCATAAAGAGATACTGTATTTTGTCAAATGGTTTTTTGTGCATCTATTGAGATGTTTATATAATTTTTTGTTTTTAATTCTGTTTATGTGGTGTATCACATGTATTTACTTGCATGTGTAAAATCCTCCCTGCCCCTCCGGTAGAAAACCCACTTGATCATGATGGGTTATCTTTTTGATATGCTGTTGGATTCAGTTAGCTAGTATTTTTTTGAGAATTTTTGCATCTACATTCATCAGGGATATTGGGTCTGTAGTTTTCCTTTTTGTTATGTCTTTTCCTGGTTTGGTTATTAGGGTGATACTGGCTTCATAAAATGACTTAGGAAAGATTTCCTCTTCCTCTATCTTTTGGAATACTTTTATTAGGATTGGTACCAATTATTCTTTGGATATTTGATAGAAATCAGCTGGGAATTTGTCTAATTTTTGACTTTTTGTTGACCATTTTTCTGTTATCACTTTAATCTTGCTGCTTGTAATTAGTTTGCACAGAGTTTCTATTTTTCCTTGGTTTAATTTAACAGGGGCCTATATTTCCAGGAATTTATCCATCTCAAAGTTTTCTAGGTTGTGCATGTAAAGGTGTGCATGGTACCCTTGAATGATCCTTTGTATTTCTATGTATTGGTAGTAATATCTCCAGTTTCATTTCTAATTGAGCTTATTTGGATCTTCTCTCTTCTTTTCTTGGTTAATCTCACTAATGGTCTATCAATTTGTTTATCTTTTCAAATACTCAGTGAAACTTTTTGTTTCATTTATCTTTTGTATTTTTTTGTTTGTTTTGATTTCATTTAGTTCTCCTCTGATCTTTGTTATTTCTTTTCTTCTTCTGAGTTTGGCTTTGGTTTGTTCTTCTTTCTCTGATGCCTTGAGGTGTGACCTTAGATTGTATATTTGTGCTCTTTCAGATGTTTTGATGTAGGCATTTAATGTTATAAACTTTCCTCTTAGCACCGTTTTTGCTGTATCCCAATAGTTCTGATAGGCTATGTCACAATTATTATTTAGTTCAAAAAAATTTTTAAATTTTCATCTTGATTTCATTGTTGACTGAAAGATCATTCAGGAGCAGATTATTTAATTTCCATTTACTTGCATGGTTTTGAGGGTTCCTTGATTTCAAATTTTACTCCACTGCAGTCTGAGAGAGTACTTGATATAAATTTGATTTTCTTAAATTTATTGAGACTTGTTTTGTAGCCTATCACGTCATCTATCTTGTAGCATATACCATGCGCTAATAAATAGAATGTATATTCTTCAATCTGTTTTGTCTGTTATAAGAATAGCCACATCAGCTTGCTTTTAGTGTCCATTTGCATGGAATAGCTTTTTCCACTCCTTTACCTTAAATTTATGTGAGTCCTTATGTGTTAGGTGAGTTTCTTGAAAACAGGAGATACTTGGTTGGTGAATTCTTATCCATTCTGCCATTCTGTATCTTTTAAGTGGAGTATGTAGGTCATTTAAATTAAACATTAGTGTTGAGATGTGAGATACCATTCTATTCATTGTGCTAGTTGTTGCTAGAATACCTTGTTTTTTTCTTTTATTTTCTTCTTCTGTCCTTGTGTTATTGTTGTATCGGCCCTGTGAGATTTATACTTTACAGAGGTCCCTTTTTGGTTATTTTGAGGTTGTGTTTCAAGATTTTTAGCAACTTTCAGCAGCTCTTGTAGTGCTGGCTTGGTAGGAGTGAATTCTCTCAGCTTTTGTTTGTCTGAAAATGACTGTATCTCTCTTCCAATTATGTAGCTTAGTTTCTCTGGATACAAAACTCTTGGTTGAGAATTATTTTGTTTAAGGAGGCTAAAGATAGGATCCAAATTCCTTGTAGCTTTTAGAGCTCCTCCTGAGAAATCTGCTGTTACTCTGATAAGTTTTCCTTTACAAGTTACCTGATACTTTTACCTCATGTCTCTTAAGATTCTTTCTTCCTTCTTGACCATAGATAACCTGATGACTATTTGCCTAGGTAATAATCTTTTCATGATGAAGTTTCTGGGTGTTCTTTGAGCTTCTTGTGTTTGGATGTCTCTATCTGTATCAAGGCCAGTGATATTTGCTTGATTATTCCCCCAAATACATTTTCCAAGCTTTTAGATCTCTGTTTTTCCTCAGGAACACCAAGTATTCTCACATTTAGTAGTTTAACATAATCCCAAATTTCCTTGGGGCATTGTTCATTTTTTAAATTCTTTTTTCTTCGTCTTGTTGGATTGGGTTAATTCAAAAGCCTTGTATTTGAGCTCTGAAGTTCTTTCTTCTACTTGTTCAATTCCATTGTTGAAACTTTCCAGTGTATTTTGCATTTCTTTAAATGTGTCTTTCATTTCCAGAAGTTGTGACTTTTTTTTATTTATGATATCTATTTCTTTGGAGATTTCTTCATCTGTATCATATATATATATACACACACACACACACACACACACTATGTATATGTGTATATATATGTATATGTGTATATATGTCATATACATATGTGTATGCATATGTGTATATATATGACACATATACATATGTGTTTATATGTGTATATATATGATACAGAAAGAAATTTATATATATATATAAATTTCTTTCTAATGGGTTTCACCTTTCTCTTGTCCTCCTTGAGTAGCTTAAAATCTCAGCAGGTAGGCTTGAATTCTTCTGATTTTTTTCCTGGCAATTTAGTGATTTCATCTTGGTTTGGATCCATTGTTGGTGAGCTAATGTGATCTTTTGGGGGTACTATAGACTTATTTTGTCATATTACCAGATTGTTTTTCTGATTCCTTCTCATTTGAGTAGACTAGGTCAAATAGAAGGTCTGAGACTCTTTTGTCCCATGGGATGATCCCTTGATGTGGTGCTGCCCCCCTTCCCGTAGGGATAAAACTTCCTGAATGCCAGACTACAGTGATTGTTATTGGGATTAGCTGCCCCGAGGTACTATCAGGCTCTAGGCTGGTACCTGGGAGGGGAGTGTCTACAAAAAGTCCTGTAATGTGATCCATCTTCAGGTCTGTCAGTTGTGGATACCAGCACCTGTTCTTGCAGAGGTAGCTGGGCAGTGAAGTTGACTCTGTCAGAGTCTTTGTTGTAGTTTTGTTTACGGTGCTGATTTCCTCAAATGCTAGTTATACCAGCAGGAAAAGTGTCACATGGATAGACTCAGGACGTCTGGTTAGACAGGATTTTATAGGCAGTGGAATTAGTTGTTGTTTTCTCCTTCCTTGGAGCAAGGTTGTTCTGTTATGAGTTGCATTGCTGTAATGGATTTAGTTGGTTGGCCTGGCTCTTTCAAGAGAATACCAGCTGTGGTAGTCTAGGGGGATACAAGTTTGCCCTAAGGTCATCTGGATAAGTATTCGGGTTTCTCAGGTATTGGGCAGGGCCATAATGCTTCCCAAGTTTATGTCTTTTGTCTTCCCCTACCAGATTAGATAGAGAAAGACCATCAGGGGAGTTCTGAGCTCAGACTCTCCTTGGGTAGGGCTTGTTGCAGCTACTGTGGGGGATGGGAGTGGTTCTTAGGCCAATGGAGTTATATTCCCAAGGGGATTATGGCTGCCTCTGCTGTTTTGTTCAGGTTGCCTGAAAAGTGGGGAAAAGCCATCAATGACAGACCTTACCCAGCTCCCATGCAGGTGGTAAGGCCAGTCACACTTCTTCCATGTTTCCTCAACAGTTAACAGAGCTGAATTTATATCCAGGCCTCTGCTGCATGGGCTGAGATCTTGCCCCATGCCACAAGCCTACCCACTGAAAAAGTAAGCCAGGCTTTCAGGCCTCACTCCTTCCTCCGTGTAGTGGCTAATGTGCTCCTATCCGCACTTCCTCCTCGCACCCCCAGGATTCTGCCCAGGAAAATTTGTGCTTTGTTGAAATTATTAGAAAGTTCATCTGGATGTCTCTTTCTCCCTGTGGCCTTTTCCCTATTCCACTGGCTGTCCTTCCAAAGGACTACTGTGAGATAAAGTCAGAAATGATTTCCTTGGGTTTCTCTGAGGACCAGGAGTGCCTACAGGGCAATTCCTGCTGCTGCTTCTATTTTTATATTTTGCTCAGCTCTCTAAATTCACTTCAGCTCTAGGTGAGGTTAAACCTTTCCCCCGTGATCTGGATTTTTTAAGTTCCCCAGTGAGGATATGTGTTCAGAGATTGACTTTCCCCCTCTCACACTTTGGGCACTCAAGCCACTTCTTTCAAAGAGTCTGTGGACTCTTTCAGTTTTCTTGGTATCTTCCTGCAGTGGATCTTGGAGCAAAAGTTCACAGTGAGTTTCCATATGCTGCTCTGTCAGTCCAAGTAGGAGCTGCCCTCCTCCTTGTTTTAATTAATTAGAGGAATATCACTGAAAGTTATGCAGTACCCTTTAATTTTAAAAGCAGGGATAGTGTCTAACTCATTATTTTATCAACAGCGAATGGCATAACTTACTGGTGAGTTATAAAACAAATCAGTAAGGTTTCACTTTGAAAATGCTTAACCCATTAAAAGGAATTTAAACTGGTAAAAACGTTTTTCTGGAAAGCAAATTGGAAGTAATAAGTCTTAAATTGTGTATATCCTTCAAATTGGAAGTAATATGTCTTATATTGTATATATCCTTTAATTTGCATTTTTACTTGTAATAGTATCTTTAAAGATAAGAGAAATACATATGGAAATATATTGTTTTTATGATATTTTACTGGTAAAAATAAGTATATAGCCTAAGTATACCATAATATAATAATAAATGTAGTAAATTAAATATGATTTATCTTTATATGAAATCTTATGTTGCTATCAAATATCATGTATGATGACATGAGAAAATGGTAAATATATATATGTATTGTAATTTTAAATAATGTATTTGTATGTATGTACATAAAGATTATTTTTATAAATGTATTCAATTAAGTCTGAATTTCTACAATGTGTCAGGTACTCTGTTAAAGTGCTGCAAACACTTGGATGTAAAAGACGCAAGAGATCCACGCTTGCAAACTGGATTTTACTGCTTAGTTTGAAATTATTTGTTAAGGAAATGAACAATATTTCTATTTAAACCAATTTTGATACATATATGGTTAAAACTTCAAGCCTCTTGAAATAATTCATACTACTTAGCATCTGGAAAAAGGAGACAGAATGACTAGGTGTTCTCAGTGAATATTGGTGCACTAATATAGACTTAGCTTGTAACCTAATTGATTCACATTGGCTGAGATTGAGTTGACTTCTATAAATGTTTTAATCTCCCTCAAGGCTCTTTCCTCTTCATAAAATAAAGGGTTAAATAAATTTATATTAGCTGAATTATAAGAGTTTTAAATAATATAATCTAAATATTCATCATAACCTATTGTAAATTTTCAAAACATTATTCTCAAAATTATTATTAATTCTTAGGAGAGAAAGTGAGAAGGAGATAATGGAAAGTGAGGAGAAATAGCCAAAATCTTCAATGAAGGAACATTGGAACTAGCTTTGACACAAAATATGATGTGCTAAATTCTGCTTAGCTTGAGAATGAAGGGTAGTATTAGTGAAGATTCCTTAGAGCAAATGATACTTGACTTTGTCCTTTGCAGGGTTTTGCCATCTGAAGAGAAAGAAAATGGCATTTTCATGCACAGGTATTATTTATGTAGATATGACAATAAATAAATCATATGCCATTTTGGGGAATATTTTACCCAAATTTTGGGCAACATTTTACGAGTTTTGAGATACTTTTGGTTTTAAAAGACCAACGGTGGAGCTTCTGACTTTCCTTTTCTTTCCTTGTCAAGTTTCTTTTTTCCTAATTTCCATTTATTTTCTCTTTTGCCCAAACTGCTTTGATTAACCGAACTCTAGGCCTAAATAGCTGAAGACATTAATGATTTTCTGGAACCAGGATTTGGCAGTGGTCATTCCTAGCTTGAATGTGGGAAGAAGATTTGGGGCAATTTGCTAATACTTTGTAGCATGGAGCCTGTCTTAAAAACTTACAACAAATACAGGTTCTTCAAATGAAGAATAAGAATATAGTTAATGGTTTCCAGTTTCATCCATGTCCCTGTAAAGTACATGAACTCATCCTTTTTTATGGCTGCATAGTATACCATGATATATATGTGCCACATTTTCTTTGGCCAGTCTATCACTGATGAGCATTTGGGTTGGTTCCAAGTCTTTGCTATTGTGAACAGTGCCACAATAAACATACATGTGCATACGTCTTTATAAGAGAATGATTTGTGATCCTTTGGGTATATACCCAGCAATGGGATTACTGGGTCAAATGGTATTTCTGTTTCTAGATCCTTGAGGAATTGCCACACTGTCTTCCACAATGGTTGAATTAATTTACACTCCCACCAATAGTGTAAAAGCATTCCTATTTCTCCACATCCTCTCCAGCATCAGGAAACCATCATTCTCAGCAAACTGACACAAGAACAGAAAACCAAACACCACATGTTCTCACTCATAAGTGGGTGTTGAACAATGAGAACACATGGACACAGGTAGGGGAACATTACACAATGGGGTCTGGGGAGTGGGGGACTAGGGGAGGAATAGCAGGGGATGGGGGTATTGGGGAGGGATGGCATTAGGAGAAATACCTAATGTCGATGGTGGGGCGATGGATGCAGCAAACCACTACCATGGCACATGTATACCTATGTAGCAAGCCTGCATGATCTGCATGTACCCCAGAACTTAAAGTATAATAAATAAATAAATTTCAAAAAGAGAATATAGTTAATGGCTCTAGAAAACCCCCCCACTGGAGAGTCTCGCTCCATTTTTAACATATGAAACTTTTTAAAGAGAATTTTTTTTTTAATAGTAAGACTGGCCTTTAAATTAGTTGCCTCAAGTTAAAAATAGATTAAGTCACCTGATTTATAATAGAGTAGTTAAAATTTAGGTGCAAAATCTCTGTTGGAAATAGAAAGTACGACCAACTTTCAGAATATAATGTATTTGTTTATTATGTTTTTTTCTTTTTCCAATATTCATTTTAGGTTCAAGGGGTACATATGCAGGTTTGCTCTGTGGGTAAATTGCATATTGTAGGGATTTGGTATACAGAATATTTTACCACCCCAATAATCAGCATAATACCTACTAAGTAGTTTTCAATCCTCATCCTCCTCTTTGCCTTCACCCTCAAGTAGAACCCACTGTCTATTGCTCCCTTCTTTGTGTCCATGTGTACTCAGTGTTTAGTATCCATTTATAAGTAAGAACATGTGGTATTTGGTTTTCTGTTCCCGTGTTAATTCTTTAGGATAATGGCCTCTAGCTCCATCCATGTTGTTGCAAAGGACATGATCTCATTATTAGTTATTATTATTGTTGCTGATTTTGAGATAGAGTTGCAGTGGAGTGCAGTGGTGTGGAGTGCAGTGGAGTGATCTCAGCCCACTGCAACCTCTGCCTCCCTGGTAGCTGGGATTACAGGCATGTGCCACCATGCCTGGCTTATTTTTTGTATTTTTAGTAGAGATAGGGTTTCACTTTGTTGGCCAGGCTGGTCTCCAGCTCCTCATGATCCATCTGCCTTGACCTCCCAAAGTACTGGGATTATACTTGTGAGCCACCTCTCCCAGCTGATCTCATTATTTTTCATGGCTATGTAGCATTCCATGGTGTGTCTCTACCACATTTTTTCCTTGTCCAGTCCACCACTGATGGGCATCTAAATTGATTTCATGTCTACTGTTGTGAATAGTCCTGTGATGAATATACACATGCATATGTCTTTAAGGTAGAATGATTTGTATTCCTTTTGGTATATACCCAGTAATGGGATTGCTTAGTCAAATGGTCATTGTATTGAGTTCTTTGCAAAATCTCCAGACTGCTCTCCACAGTGGCTGAAGTAAAATTTATATTTTTACCAGCAACATATAAACATTTCCTTTTTATCTGCAGTCTTATCAGCATATGTCATTTTTAAACTCCATTCTGACTGGTGTGAGATATCTTTTTTTTTTTTTTTTTTTTTTTTGAGACAGAGTTCACTCTTGTTACCCAGGCTGGAATGCAATGGCACAATCTCGGCTCACCGCAACCTCCGCCTCCTGGATTCAGACAATTCTCCTGCCTCAGCCTCCTGAATAGCTGGGATAACAGGCACGCACCACCATGCCCAGCTAATTTTTTGTATTTTTAGTAGAGACGGGGTTTCACCATGTTGACCAGGATGGTCTCGATTTGTTGACCTCGTGATCCACCCGCCTCGGCCTCCCGAGATGATATCTTATCATGGTTTGATTTACATTTCCCTAATAGTTACTAATATTGAGCATTTTTTCATATGCTTGTTGGCCAGATGTATGTCTTATTTTGAGAAGTGTCTTTTCATGTCCTTTGCCCATCTTTTAACGGGTTGTTTTTTGTTTATAGATTTGTTTAAGTTCCTTATAGATCCTGGATATTAGACCTTTGTCAGATGCACGGTTTGCAAATATTTTTCCCATTCTGTAGGTCTTCTGTTTACTCAGTTAGTTTATTTTGCTCTGCAGAAGCTCTTTAGTTTAATTAGGTCCACTTGTCAATTTTTGTTTATGTTGCAATTGCTTTTGGAGTTTTCATCATGAATTTTTTGCCAGGGCTAACATCCAGTATGGTATTCCCTAGGTTTTCTTCTAGAGTTTTTAAACTTGAGCAGTAGAATTTAAAAGGCTTGGTAAATACTTCTGCTTGGGTCTCAGAGCTCATTAATGCCTGGTCACTCAAGTCATGATAAAAGCTTTGATAGCCTCTTTAAAAAATTATCCCAGAGCTCTTCTCTCTCTGGTGAAATCTAAGTAAGGTAGCTGCTACTTCTGAAAACAAAAGAACTTATAGAAATGTCATTTTTTCAATGTTAACATGAGGCAGGCTCATTTGCTATAAAAATGTTCGCTTTCCAGGGCAATCCCATTCCTCCCACCTCCATACGTTCCTCAGTCCGGAGCTGTATCGTCTTGAAGTAGAAGAAATGTATCTGAAACACTTTGTTTATTTTAAGGATAAGAATGTAGTAGACAGCCTCTAACATAGCACCCAATGACTTCTGCCTCCCAGTATACACACTCTTGTATAATCCCCTCCCCTTTCATGTGGGCTGGATTTATTGACTGCCTTCTACCAAATAGAACACACAAGAAGTTTTGTGATACCAGTTCTGTCTGTGATTAGAATATTACAGCTCATGGTTTCCATCTTGGATCCTCTCTCTCCTCTCTCTCTCTCTCTCACTCTCTCTCTCTCTCTCTCTCTCTCTCTCTGTCACACGCACACACACACACACACACACACACACACACACACACACACTCCTTCTTGAATTGCATTCTCTGAAGGAAGGCAGCTATAATATCATAAGGCAGCCTTGAAGAGAGCCTAACCTGAGTGAAATTGGAAGCAGATTTTGCCCCAGTTGAGACTTCAGATAAGATGAAAGTCCAGGCTGACAACTTTACTGCAGTCTCATAAAGACAAAGTCTTTCTGAAAGACCTTGAGACAGAGGCACCAGTTAAGTGGCCTCCAGACTCCTGACCCACAGAAACTTTAAGATAATACATTATTATTGTTTAATATGCATGGTTCAAAGAAATTTAGAGATGGATTTGACAAAGATAATAAATATTTAGACTGTAGGCAATACTGAATCTATCACTACCTTTATTATTTTCCATACTGAGATATTTTTATAATTCAAAAGAAAATCTTATCAGTGAAACAGGCATAAATGAGGTCTGTCCTAGGTGAAATAGGATTTATGTTAATGCTAATAAAAATTTATATGATTTAGGTGGTCTACATCTCTGGGTGTATTAGACAGTTGCACTTTATAGAAGCCAAATAATTAAATAATATGGAATATTCTCTGTGAACCTAGTAATTACTTTGATAACTCAAAAATCAATATGTATATTTTTCTATTTTTGGAAATCAGCTGGAAATTTGTTCCTCTAAAGTAATATGATGATCATTCTGGCTGAGCATTACTGAAAATTTGTAGCTTATGACTGAAAAAACAATTCATAGAAAATTTAACTTCAAATCTTCAGATAATGTGTGTTCATGGGGTAAGTAAAAGATAAATTTGCAAAGCCACCCAAAGTTTTTGGATATTCATAATTAGTTAAGTCAATTTTAATATCAGTTTCTAGGGGCTTTGTAATCAAGTTATTCAGAGAAACAACAGTTCCAGATGAAAGCAAAATTTAATCTTTCACTACAGATGTGTCTTTTGGGGTCTTTACCTGTGGATACAGTTTGTTCATTGACAAGAAAAATAATATGTGCTATATGCTAGTCTTTATTTTCTTTTGAAATTATATATATTTTTGTCAAACATCTTGTACATTTAAAGGGTAAGTTTGCAAGTGAAGCTTAGAAGATTGTATCAGTTTAGGATTGAATGATTTGAGAAGTGAATGATTATTTCATGATCATTTTGATAAACTGCAGCCTGGATATTACTTAATTAAATGGCAGTCCATAGCTCTATTTCCTGGAGGAAAAATATGGCAGCCTAGTCCTTTAAATCTTGAGATTCTAAAACTAAAATATTATTGGTACCATTGAAATAAGCATTTGAAATTTTACCACCTGCCACTCATGGTTACAATTTCAAGTGGGTTTCATATTTTGATTATGAAAGGAAAGCACAAGTATAATTATCAGTCACATAAAAAGCTTATTTTGTATGTTAATCTGGATCACAGTTTGATGATACTTTTCTCTCACAGCAAATATTATTTTTTTTGAAGTCTCAGTTTTATCAATGCCACTGATATTTCCATTGTAGTTCACATTACTCTTATCCTTTAGATTATTCCTTGAATAAAATGGTACATTAAAAATCTTTACAGATCAACTTCTTCTAATCACCCTCTTTAAATTGTGCATTTCTTATGTTTTATAACAAATGAATTCTGTAGTTTACTTATTGTAGTAGAAACATCTCCACAGTAGTATTTCCTTAGTACTGTGGTCTTCCATTACACAGATGAGTTAAAAACTCTGAGTCATTTATATGCCTTTAAATTTTCTTTCTGAATGAATTATGACTCAGTTGAATTCTTAATTTTGAGAATATGTTGATAACATCAACATGCTTAATTCAGTTTAAATTAAAATCAACCACAACAGGGTGGAGTGGCTCATGCCAGTAATCTCAGTGTTTTGGGAGGGTGAGGTGGGAGTATCACTTGAGGCCAGGAGTTTGAGAACAGCCTGGACAACATAGCAAGAGCTCATCTCTACAAAAAACAATTTTAAAATATTAACCAGGCATTGTGACACGTGCTTTCGTCCTAGCTACTCTGGAGGCTAAGATGGGTGGATCACTTGAGCCCAGTTGTTTGAGATTACAGTGAGCAATGATCACACCATGGGACTCCAGACTGGGGAACAGAACGATTCTGTTTTTTGTTTGTTTTTTTTAATCAATCACAAAATTCCAGTGTAACTCGTAATATTTAACACTTATTTGACACCTATTAAGCACTATCGTAAGTGCTTTATGGGGTTGGCAAACTACATCTCACAGGCCAAGTTCAGCCTTGCTGTTTGTTTTTGTAACTACAGCTTTGTGTGTGTGTGTGTGTGTGTGTGTGTGTGTGTGTGTGTTTTCTTTTTTCTATATTTTTACTCTTTTTTTTCTGAGACAGAGTTTTGCTCTTGCTGCCCAGGCTGGAGTGCAGTAGCTTTTTTTTTTTTTAACTTAGCCACACCTGTTAATTTTCATATTTCCTATGGCTGCTTTCATGCTACCTCAGCAGAGTTGACAAGTTAACACAGAGACTGTCTGTCCTATAAAGCATAAAATATTTACTATATGATCCTTTATATAGAAATAGTTTGCTAACCACTGTATTAGCATTTTGATCTCCTAACCAACCCTACAAAGTATTATTATCATCTAATTTCTGTATTAAAGAAGAAAATGGTGTATGTAACTTGCCCAAGTTCATACTTCTACTAAATGGAAGAACATGGATTTATCCAGGCAACTGGTTCCATTCACAATCCCCATTCTCAACTATGCTGAAATGCATCTCACATGAGAATTATGTCTTTCACCTATAAAGGAGCAATTATTCCAACAGACATTAGTTTCTTTTTTAAAAACACTGACTGGGCATTAATAGTTTTTCCCCAAATCATAAAATTCCTTACAATTGTAGACTGGAGATTAAGACTAGACTTCTGGACACTTTGCATTGTTTGCATCAATTTCTGATAGCAAAATTATCTGTATTTGTAATATAAAACCTATCTTTTATATTGTTATCAGTAAATAGTAACAGAAAGTCAGAGGAATGTGATGTGAATGATATATATAAAAGTTCATATGACATATGATATCTATGGTTTAGTTGGCCTAAGACAAAAAACGATGAAAAAAGCAATTATAAAAGCAGTCTGTATCCTCAAATATTTCCTTGTCTCCAGAGCAGTTATGGGAGACACTTGGAAAATGATAGTAATTAGTTAAAATAATAGAAAATGCTGTCATCAGAATCAAAATTTTAGGTAATGGTTATAGTGTATTTAGGGAGACCTTATCACTATTTAAACCATTAATTCACACCCAAACCCTTTGGAAAATTAAAATTTTGCACGAATAAGAGCAGATTTTTTGCAGCTGCCACCACATGATGGACTTCCCAATAACAGGCAGGACGAATGTTCTTTTTTGCAGTTGGAGCACAGTTCCCATGGCAACACTTGCTGTATGCATTCAAATGAAACTTCTCTTTTTCCCTTCAAGAATCTTTCCCTTTTCTTTGCCCTAGCCTAACATTTTTCATTAAGCATAAAAACCTTGATCCTTAAAAGGCTGAAACCTACTGGTGAACTCAGTTTTCCATTTTCTCTATCTGAAATTTAGAAGGAAAATACACACGCTAAAATTTGACTGGATGTTGATTTTCTTCCTTATTATGGCACATGCAGAATACTCAGAACTATCTTTGGTCAAGGAAAATGTCCAAATCTAACTGTGACTTCGAAACCTGAGTTTTGCATACATGTAACAATATATTAAGGGTTAACAGTATATTATTGCCCAAAGATAAAGTATAATACAGAACACAGGGATTTTGCTGAGAGCAGACTGTGTTGCACGTATTGGCAGCCTTTCAAATTTATCACCAGGTAATTTGAATATTGATTAGGCACAGATTCTGCTATTAGTACCTGGCAGTCATTAAAGCCATAAACCACTTCTAGTAAATAACTCCCTAGGAGAAATCTGGACTTGAGTGAATGTCCTTGGGTGGGGGAAATTTATTCCAAAGTCACGAAAAGCAAGAAAACGAAGAAAGACATAAAATGTATGGTGGGGAGATAGCTGATATGCACAGAAACTGGTCTTCACAAATGTCAACAACCAGAATGTGGCACATACAGAATCAAATGCTGCAACACAGTGATTTTCAATGTGTGGTTAATGGAGTAAGGCTAATCTGTCAGCTGCTTATTACAGGTCCTCAACAGGAAAAGTTCAGTTCATGTGTGTTGCCAGTGCACATACTTTCGAAGAATGTGTTCAGATTGTTTTTAATTTTTTTCTTCTTCATTATGTTTATCATGATTGTATTTATTCAAATATAATTGTATATGTATCAAATATAACAGAAATAGATATGTTATTGTGATTGAATCATTTTGCAATGTATACACAGATGAAAATATTATATTGTTTCCCACAAATACACAATAAATAAGTCAACAAAATAAATACATAAAAATATAAAATAGGGCTTGTCCTTTGAATAATTTTGATTTTTTATTTTGTTTTTCTTAGATTTAATATGTGTTGTATTGTTTCAATTGATGTCAAATACAAAAAAAATTAGAGCATGAGAAGTACTATGTAGTTGACATTAGATTACACTGGACAATTGGGGTTTTCTGCTTTTGTGTGCTGAATGAATTCATTTTATTTTTTGTTTATTCCGAAAAAAAGTCATATGGTACAAATTAAATAGTGGCATGTATTTCCTATGTATTGTCTTGTTTCATCTTTATAAAACAGTCATTAAATAGATCTTACATTGTCCATTTTACATGCAAAGAAACTGATGCTTTAGGAGATAACTTGTCTATATTATTTAGCCAGGAGGCTGCTGGATTCTGGAAAGAGGATCAAATTCAGATTAGTTAACATATCTTAATGAATAGACTCCTCATTGAGCTGTTAACAGGATAAAAATAATGCAGAAGTGATGTTGAGGTACTCAGAAATTGGCAAAAGTAGGAAGTTATAATAGAGTGTGAGTCTGACGGGACAAATAAAGAAAGTTGTTGATGGAGCCATGGCTATGTACCATTAGGAGAAACGCTGTCCTAAGAAAGGCTGCCCTATAGGTACTGTGAGGTGGAAAACCACAGCCACTGTCAACCTGTGCCCTTGCAGAGATGGGGCTAAATACTCAATGTCTCTCTCCAGTGACAATGGGAGACATAACAAGATCAATAGGAAGTGTACTAGTTCATTCTCATGCTGCTAATGAAGACATACCCAAGACCAGGTAATTTATAAAGGAAAGAGGTTTAAATTGAAGGTCAGCATGGCTGGGAAAGCCTCAGGAAACTTAGAATCATGGTGGAGAGGGAAGCAAACACAACCTTCTTCACATGGCAGCAGGAGAGAGAAGAATGAGAGCAAAGGGGGTTTGCCCCTTATAAAACCACCAAATGTGAGAACTCACTTACTCATTATCATGAGAACAGCATGAGGGTAACCACCCCCATGGTTCAATTACCTTCCACCGTGTCCCTCCCATGTCCTGTGGGGATTATGGAACTACAATTCAAGATGAGATTTCAGTAGAGATAAAGCCAAATCATATCAGGGAGGGACACAGCCACTGCCAGAAACCATACGCCAGAGCGGACAGGAGGCAGGAAAGAAAGATGCTAAACTTTTTTTCCCATTGGTGCACTGCTTGCCTGTGGGGGCTTTATTGAGGTTTAATAAAGTTTAAGCCTTAGGTCATTTTCTGAAAGAACTCTCTTCCAAGGTCTTGGGATGGAGCCCATCAAAATATCTGTCATAGGTTCTGTGTCATTTGAAATAGTAATATTTTTTTCAATCACTATTCATTAAGTACAGGTTTTCTTTTCTAATTAGTTTCTCTCCTTGATGGGTGTATTAGGGAGGCCACTGATATTTTTTGGATCCAGTTAAGGAGAAGTCAAGTTAGAGATAAATTCAGTTTTATTTCCTATGAAAATTTTCAGTCTCATAGCATGACTGAAGAACTACATATATTATATTTTACTGATGTATCTCTGGGAACCTTGTTTCCTTATTTGTGATGTCTCCTTGGGGATACTGAGCTTTGGCATTATTTTATTTCCTATGAAATAAAACCGAATTTTTTAATTAAAAAAACAAATAAGAAAGAAAGAAAATATGAAATAAAATTCATTTTTATTTTACATTTTTGTTAGTCACAGTCCCTTTTTTGTATAGTTCAGTAATTGCTGGTTATGCTACTGCAGGAATAGCTTCCAGAAATCCTCTTACCATCTCTGTGTCAATTAACTTGTCTTTATGACAAGATAGTGCAGGGCCAGAGGTGATGTTTTATAGGAACATGTTTAGACTACCTGGAATGGAAAGTATGTAGGTAGAGAAGAAGATTTAAAAGGAGCAACAAGTTAAAATATTGGAATCAGTCCTTGGAAAAATGTTCCAAATCTTGTACTTAAAGACGTGAGCCAAAAAAAAAAAAAAAACCTGATAGAGATTTTATGATATTTGACAACAATCCTAAATATTAACATAGTGTTATTAAAAAGAAGTTGTAAATTTAAGAGAATTTTTAAAGTCTGTAATAAAAACCAAAACCAAATATTGATCAACCATACAAGTATAAATGCAGAATTATCTTTCTGTCCTCTGTAGAGAGAATGTTACTATTAAAAATTATTCTCATATGAAAAGCATGCAGAAAAAAAGCATGCAGGGAAAAAGTACTGGAGATGCAATCAATGAATACCAAAAATATGCTTTTTTCTGGATTTTGCTATGTTCATGCTATTTTTCTTGAACATTTAAGAATTTGTCTCATATATTCTTAAAATTGGTTGTGAATCCTCAATTTGAATATATATTCATTACTCTACCTAATTTTATATGTATACATTTGTATCATTTTTCTAAAAGGGGTTACTCGATTTCATGCCCCATAGTGCTTAGTCTGCCTCTCCTTCTCGTGGTACCGACCACTGGCTAAAGCCAACATAAACTTGTCTCCCAGGTAGGTCTATTTGCAGGAGCAAGGGAGAAAGCAAATGATAATCAAGGTTGAGAGAAGAAAGCAAAGCAATAATCTCATCATTCGAGTTTACACAGCTACACAAAAGCAGGGTTAGGAGTCAGACTACAAATGTCTCTGACTCTAAAGCACATGCTCTTTCTGCATATCTCTCTACTGCTCAGTCATTACATATAAAAAGATAAAGAGTAGGAGGTGGAAGATGGATTAAGTCATCCTCCATACTCTATTTATATACAGTCCCCAAATGGGGAACAGAATATTATTATCCTTTAAGCATGTGAAGGGTAATAAGATTTGCAGAAATATGAATAAAAATAAAGTTTGCTGACTTTCTGCTCTCAGAAGATTTTTCTTTATTTCACTATGCAATCCACATGGCTAACACCTTGCTTTTGAAATGATTAGTTGATTATAAACAAGTATCTGATCAAAGAAAATTTTTAATAAGAAAGGAAAGTTATTTTCAAAGATGTTCTTTGACATAGCCTGGGATGAAAAACATGTTCTAGAAAGTTTCAGAATAAAGCAAAACAAAGCAAATATAAATTACCAGTTGATTTTTCTTCTTTTTTTTTCTTAACAGTGCCTTAATTGAGCATTTTTTTTTTTTTGCCTTGTTTTGTTTTATTCAGGTGCCATGAAACTTTGCCCTCAACCTTGTATTCTGAAACATGTAAAATATTTGTCTCATAGCATGACTGAAAAACTACATATATTGTATTTTACTGATGTATCTCTGGGAATCTTGTTTCCTTATTTGTGATGTCTCCTTGGGGATATTGAGCTTTGGCATTAGTTTTAAAAATCCGGATGAGGAGATCAGGGAAAGCCGTCAATCTTTCAGCCAAGAGGAGTATCTGCTAATAGCTAACATACTTTAACCAGCTGGATTGTGCTTATGAGAAGGTTTATTACTTTCTGAGGGGCAAGAGCTCTGGCATCCTCTGAGTGGATTCAGCTACATTATCAGTTCAGGATGTATAAATTGCATTTAAAGTCAGAATAGCAATCAAGGCAAAATAATTACAATATCTAAAATAGTACAATCAGGGATTACCACAGTTCTAAAGGTCACTTGGAAAGAAAATGGAAGGAATTTGGCTCTTAGTATCTAACTGGAGCCTCTTTCAGAGAATCACATATTCTTTCATTTCTTATGGACTTCTACCAGACCCATTTGCCCATGAGTAAAAGGAAAACTTCACTAATGGTTAGCAACTTTTGGCTAAGACTGCTACTCCTGCACTCATATCTACTCTTCTCTTTATTAAGTGATAGAAGCTTTATATTTAAGCTGAGCACAATGACTGCTCTAGAATAAAGCCTATATGTCTAGACAAGTTTGGAGCCATAGATGTGTTCATATATATAAGTTCTCACCAATAAGATGTGGGTGGAACTAATTGCTGCACCATCTCAAACCCGCCTTATTTTTGCTCTTTGATTTCTTGGAGCTTGTTTGTTCTGGATTTTATTATGAGCCACTTTAGACCATGTAGACAAGGGCAATACCTTAAGACCTACAGAAAACAGAAGGCATTCACTGTATCATCGTATCTGCCTTGGGCTGCATAAACTCAGCCTATTGGATGAGAAGGACATAAACCTTTCTCTTATTAAAATCTCCATTATTTGATGTCTTTAATGTAGCCACAGAATCTACATTCTACTTTTTAAAAAACCCTCATAATTCTGATTAAGACCTTTTCTAGAATATTTATTTCCCCACCTTTTAGAAAGCAACTTCTCTTGAAGTCCTCATTCCTGTTTAACAAATTATTTCAACCTTCTTGTAATTAAATCAGGGAATACTTATTTTGTATGACTCCTAGAGGTCTCTCCAATTACAATAGTAAAGTAAATTAATATTAGTTAGTAGTTACGAATTCCTTGCTAGTGTTAAGTACTGTTCTAGGTACTTCAAACACATAAATACACACAGTCCATATAGCAATTCTGTGATATAAAAGCTACAATTATTTAATCATAAATATTTTGACCACTATCACACAGTTCTTAAATATCTGAACCAAAATTCAAATCCAGACAGTTGAAGTCTGGTGATTTTGCATGTAATCATAATGCTACAGTTTCTCTGATTCTTTTCTTATCCTGCTTGCTCAGATTTTTTTTTTTTTTTTTGAGATGGAGTTTCACTCTTATTGCCCAAGCTGGAGTGTAATGGTGCGATCTCAGCTCAGTGCAACCTCTGTCCCCAAGTTCAAGCAATTCTCTTGCTTCAGCCTTCCAAGTAGCTGGGATTACAGGCATATGCCACCACGCCCAGCTAATTTTGTATTTTAAGTAGAGATGGGGATTCTCCATGTTGGTCAGGCTGGTTCTGAACTCCCAACCTCAGGTGATCTGCCCGTCTTGGCCTTCCAAAGGGGATTACAGGTATGAGCCACCACACCCAGCCTACTCAGATTTTTTTCTGAAGTCTACTATTCCTTGGGATTTACATTCCTTGGTAAATTAACCAGGGCTTAATATATGTAGCTTGGATATTTATTGAATAAATTATATGTAGAAGGTGATGCTTAGCACATGATAAGCACTCAATATGTATTATTTCAGTAAGTAGTGGAGGGCCAGAGCCAGATCACATGAGCTCTTCCAGAGCCAAGTGTGCATCTTTTCCCGACTCTACAATCAGTTCAGTGAAGACTGGTTGCTCAATTGAAATGTTCCCTGGTAGGAATAGTAAATTTACAAACACTACAAATCAGGATTGTTATTTCCTTTGGAGAACCAACTTACTAGCATACCACTTGTTAAGAAAGTCGAGAAAAATTGCATAAAGCTTTTATATGCAAAAGTCATATTCTATATGGGGTTACCAGCACTTCAGGGTAATTGTTATATAGGATAATATAGGAATATTATTTAAAATTATCAGTAAAAATTGATGAAACTATTTAGCTTAAGTATGCCTGAATTTTTTCTTAAGAAAGCAACTGAGAAATGGCATCTGAGCTAGACTCTTAGTTAAAATTGAGGTAAAAAGTTAATAGTAAATTTTCTGTGTGTTTGTGATAAAATGACTGAATATAAGGGAAGACTTCAATTGTTTGCTCTTATTCATATATTAATTTATGTGACAAAACCTAACTTTAGACTTGGGAGAAGGAATTGATTATCTATACTATATGATGAAAGAAATCAAGAAGTGACATACCTATTAAATCCCTTGATAAAGACTTCCTGTCCATAAATATCTTCACCAATTCCTACTAGTTCTGACATTAAAGATCGATTTTCTAGGGTACTGAAGACTTTTCTTATTAAAATGCAAATATAACTGGAAGTCATTTTCTTGTAACACCTTATCAGTTATTGGTTTTGAAGCTCTGACTGATTAGCAGTCCACATAACTGGCCTCCTTGACTCTGAATTATAAATTAAAGACAATCAGCACGTTCAAAATAATCATGCCCTTGGTTTAGTATATAAAGGGAAACTTTGATCAACACTTTAGTGTCTCACTGTATAGTTAACCTTTTACATTATTCCTGCTTTCTGAACTTATTTCCACTTCAGCAGCTCTAATGGCACTCTCTCTGTCAAGCTCTATAGATAATATTTTACACATTCAATAATGAGGTAAATCTCACAGCAACAGGATGTATTCTAGATTTTATATATGTTGTGTTCACTTGATTAAAAAGGATTTCATGACTAAAACACTGAAAGCAATGGCAACAAAAGCCAAAATAGACAAATGGGATCTAATTAAACTTAAGAGCTTCTGCTCAGCAAAAGAAACAATCATTAGAGTGAACCAGCAACCAACAGAAGGGAAAACAATTTTTGCAAGCTACCCATCTGACAAAGGGCTAATATCTAGAATCTACAAAAAACTAAAGAAGATTTACAAGAGAAAAACAACCCCATCAAAAAGTGGGCAAAGGACATTAACAAACATTTTTCAAAAGAAGACATTTAGGCGGCCAACAAACATAGGAAAAAATGTTCATCATCACTGGTCATTAGAGAAATGCAAATCAAAACCATATTGAGATACCATCTCATGCCAGTTAGAATGGCAATCATTAAAAAATCTGGAGACAACAGTTGCTGGAGAGGATGTGGAAAAATAGAAAAACTTTTACACTGTTGCTGGGAGTGTAAATTAGTTCAACCATTGTGGAAGATAGTGTGGCAATTCCTCAAGGATCTAGAAATATAAATACCATTTGACCTACCAATCCCATTACTGGGTATATACCCAAAGAATTATAAATCATTCTATTATAAAGACACATACACATGTATGTTCATTGTAGCACTGTTTAAAAGAGCAAAGACCTGGAACTAACCCAAATGCCCATCAATGATAGATTGGATAAAGAAAATGTGGCACATATACACCATGGAATACTATGCAGCCATAAAAAAGGATGAGTTTGTGTCCTTTGTAGGGACATGGATGAATCTGGAAACCATCATTCTCAGCAAACTGACACAATAACAGAAAACCAAACACCACATGTTTTCACTCATAGGCAGGTGTTGAACAATGAGAACACATGGACACAGGGAGGGGAACATCACACACTGGAGTCTGTTGGGCAGGTGAGGGGCTAGGGGAGGGATAGCAGGGGGTGGGGAGATTGGGGAGGGATAACATTGGAAGCAATGCCTAATGTAGGTGACAGGGGGGATGATAGCAGCAAACCACCACAGCATGTGTGTACCTATGCAACAATCCTGTAAGATCTACACAGGTACTCCAGAACTTAAAGTATGATTAAAAAAAAAAGTTAGTTTTCAGTGATGGCGCTCTGTCCTGCTATTTCTGAATACTTGCCTGAAATATATGCCTTGTAGATGATTGTCCTGTGCTGCCGGCCAGTCTTACTCTAAGATCCTAATGTTTCCTTAATCCCTGAACTCCTCTGAGCTAGAATTTGCCATTGATCTCTATCCCTGTGATTTAGGTCCTGTTTCTCAGACCTTTCAAAACTGACTGCTAACCTGCTAATCTGGGCTTCTGTACATTGCCTACTCCTAGATTTGCCATTATCATGATCCTTCAACTGATAGGACATAGTCACTTTTTGTAGGACTTTCCAGAAAGTAACTGTCCACTCACATATCAAACTGTCTGAAAATTAGGCCCACCCACCACCATGTCTTGAGCTTCTCTCAAGACTTGTATCCAGTTCTACACCTTGGGATCCATATCTAAATGTAAACCTTTCCACTCTACCTTTTTCCACTTCCTTTTCATACCTAAAGTTAACAAACAAACAAATAGAGGTGGTTCATAGAAGGGTGGTAAAGAGAATAAACAGGAATAGTGAACAGGATGGTGTTATAGTCCTCAGAATGTAGGAAAAAAAAAAAAAAAAAAACAGAGAAATCTTGAAAGAAGAGACAGCTTCTTACTTTATAATTTTTTCTAGTCTTCTGCTGAACCAGAGCTACAATGGAATAAACTATGACATACAACTCTTTATCTATTGAATAGCTTTCTCTGACAAGTACGACAGAAAGATAAGCTGTTGAACAAATGTGGACAAATGCTTCTTTACAATGGAGTTGTGCAAGTGTGAAATTGACCACCTTGTAAACATAAATTTCACAGTTATATACAGCCTGTTGATTATTGAGCCTACATGGTTGAAGGGATACATGACTTGGGGATTTTGGTTCAATGGGTAGTATAAATTCATTTGAGAAAAGCCACTTAAATATTTTGTTTTTCAGGTAAGTTATGGCAACATTTAAATCTATATTTTTAAATAGTGCTACAATAAAAAAATATGTCCTGTTTCTAAATTTGTTTCTTGGTACAGCAGACTAGTCATCAAAATGGGTAGATCACCTGTGAAATAATGTTTAGATTCAATAAAAACATAAATTTCATGGAAATCACATATATTGTATCTTTGCAAATTTTTTCATTTTGATGCATCTGGATGTTGAATTTCAGAATGTTGGAGGATATTTGATCCACTAAAAAAGAATACATGTTTCAACTTAAAAATAATATAGTTGTTTTTTATGATATTAAATAATATTTTTAAAGTTAGGCAGTATTTTAAGGACTAAGAAGTCTTGGGAAAACAATAATAAAGAAGAGAAATTATTCAATCAGTCTTGTTTCATATTTGATTTTTTGGGAGAGTTTTCTTTGCAGTTCACTCAGTGTTATCAATCTACCAAATATAACTCATCCACTTGCCCATTGAAAGATGCCTAGACAGCTTTAAATTTTAACTACTGAAATGTTTATGTTAATGGATAGTCTGATATAAGCTCCCTGATAGACCTGGACCAATGGCCTCTGGGCACCTGTAGTGAGGATAAGGGTTGGTAGATGATAAAATTTGTGTATATTTTATTTCACTAAATACTGCCAGGTTACATTATATATTGACTTCACTCTACTATACTCACACTAGCAGTACATAATGGCTTCCATTTTCTCATATTCTCACTAATAATTTGCACTACCAACCTTTATTTAAATTTTTTTCCTACCTAATTATTTTAGTTTTACTTTCTCTAATTACTAATAAGGCAGGTAATGTGTGTTTCTCCTTTGACAAATCATGTTTTTTATATTGTATTTCTCCTTTTGTACTATCTTTTTATCTTCTTCTTGATTTAAAGATGCTTTCTGTGTATTTTAACTGTTATTCTATTGTTCATTTTATTTACTGAAAATATTCCTCTCTGTATCTGAAAATCACCTACTACAAGACGCAGCTACTGAAAATATTTGCGTTTGTGGAGCTTTGTTGTTGTTATCTATGCAAGTGTACTGACATGATCTACCAAGTCAGAGACATAGAAATAATTTTGGTAGCAGAGAAGCTACAAAAAGAACAAGAAAGGAGAGGTAAAGAAAGAAAGTCTGAGACACAGATACACAAGTATAGATGTGTCACCAGAATAAGAATGAAAACATGAATGAGTGTATGATGTGACTGCCTGCCACAAGCTCACATATTGTTGTTTGGGTCAGTGGAATTTCTCATCAATACGAATACCTATGAGAGATTCTAAACTTCATGAATCTGCTAAAGCAATTATGTTTTTTTTTTCTTAATTTTTAACTTCTCTATGTTTTACAATAAAATATCTTCAACTGAAGTAACCAAAACTTGGCCCTCTTCTTTTCAATTTGAAATAAAATTAAGCAGCAATCTTAATATCCCAGAGTTGTGTCACCACCACTAAACACCAGGTGTTTTTAGGTGACATAATCTACAAATTTGTAATTAACAAACTTTCAATTGAATTCAGTACCAAATAAAATTGGCTTTGACCCCCAAAAAATGCATTATCCAATAAGACTACTTTGGTATTTTTATCAGAATATAATTAATTTTCAATCAACCATATACTATCAGGCTAGTTTAAAAAGCAGACATTTTTCTCTCCTTTGAAAATTTCATTTATTTTTATGACAACCAACATTAATGTTCTATGCTTCCATTCAAAAATTGTGACAATAATAATGAGTTAATATAAAATTACAGCTTTGAGTTAGAATTTAATGTGTGTCACAGGCTCTTTTAGAACAACTGTTTATTAAAACAGTGGATAGACCAGAAGCAATGTGATGCCACTGTAGTATGATTTCATAATCCAGAATCTTCCACTTTAAATCTAATGAACACTTTGAAAAGAATTGGTTTGCATCACTGTGCTTACTTTATAAGCACAGTTTAATTAGAACAGACTATTTATACAAAGTTGTCTCAGAGTTACCGTTTCATTAGAAAGATCATTGCTTACAGATTGAATTTAAATAGAATTGAGTTATTGATCCAAAACAATTACAAGGATATTAACCTTATATTGTAAAAGTCGAATAAGAGATTATGAATCTAAGTCAACAATGTGTCTTTTTAAAACTAATTTTTATATTTAATTTTTGTGGATACGTAATAGGTGTATATATTTATGGGGTACATTAAATATTTTGGTACAGGCATGCAATAGGTAACAATCATATCAGATTAACTGGGTTATTCATTACCTCAGATATGCATTATTTCTTTTTGTTACAAACATTCCAATTATATTCTTATTTTAAAATGTACAATGTACAATAAATTTATTATAAAATGTTATTGCTATCAACAATAATTTGACCATTGTCCTATCAAATACTAGATCTTTTTCAATCTCCTAACTATATTTTTATACATATCAACCATCCCAACACTGTCCCCTCTCACCCATTACCCTTCCTAGCCACTGATAACCTTTTTTTTTTCTTCTTTTTTTTATACTTTAAGTTCTGAGGTACATGTGCAAATAGTGCAGGTTTGTTACATAAGTATACACATGCCATAGTGGTTTGCTGTATCCATCCCCCCATCATCTACATTAATGATAGACTGAATAAAGAAAATGTGGCACATATACACCATGAAATTCTATGCAGCCATTAAAAAGGATGAGTTCATGTCCTTTGCAGGGGCATGGATAAAGCTGGAAACCATCATTCTCAGCAAACTGACACAAGAACGAAAAACTAAACACCACATGTTGTCACTCATAAGTGGGTGTTGAATAATGAGAACACATGGACACAGGGAAGGGAACATCACACACTGGTGTCTGTTGGGCATGGGGGGCTGGAGAGGGATAGCAGGGGGTGGGGAGATTGGGGAGGGATAACACTAGGAGACATACCTAATGTAAGTGATGGGGGGATGGAGGCAGCAAACCATCATGGCATGTGTATATCTATGTAACAATCCTGCACAATCTACACATGTATCCCAGAACTTAAAGTTACAATAATTGGCCACAATAATTCATTAATTAATACTAATATGGTTTGGCTCTGTCCCCACACGAATCTCATGGTGAATTGTGATTCCCATTGTTGGAGGAAGGGCCTGGTGGGAGGCATCTAACTCATGAGAATTAAATTCCTCCTTGCCGTTCTTGTGATAGAGTTCTCATGAGATCTGGTTGTTTGATAAGTGTGTGGCACCTCCTCCTTCTCTCTCTCTCCCCTGTCGCCATGTAAGACATGCCTTGCTTCCTCTTTCCCTTCCACCTTGATTGTAAGTTTCCTGGGGCCTCCCAAGCCATGCAGAACTGTAAGTCAACTAAACCTCTTTTCTTTATAAATTACCCAGTCTCAGGTAGTTCTTTATAACAGTGTAAGAACAAACCAATATATATACACTTTCTAAAAATATATCAATAGTGACATTATTAACATAAGAGTGAAGACAGAATTTTAAAGAGTAGTTTTTTAGTGTGTGATCAAAGATAAGTTGCTATCGGCTTAAAATGGACTTTTATAACTGTAAGATGTTTCATATAAACCTCATGATAATCAGATACAGAAAAGATGAGAAAAAAGAAACAAAACATAACATTATAAAAATTATTAAAACAAGAAAGGAGATAGTAAAAGAGAAAGAAAGGAACTCAAAAAAGTCAGAAAAAAACCAAATTGACAACAGTAAGCTTTAAATATAAAGGCACTAAATTCTGTAATGAAAAGACAAAGTGAAAAAAATTCCAACTCTATTCTACTGTATCAGTGTATTCTCACACTGCTATAAAGAACTGCCTGAGATAGACTGGGTAGTTTATGAAGAAAACAGGTTTAATTGACTCACAGCTCCACAGCTGGTACAGGAAGCATGGCTGAAAGGCCTCAGGAAACTTGCAGTCATGGCAGAAGGCAAAAGCAAAGCAAACATGTCTTACCATCTTGGAGCAGGAGAGAGAGAGATAGCGGAAAGTACTTCACACTTTTAAACAATCAGATCTCATGAGAACTCTATCAAGAGACAGCACTAGAGGGATGGTGCTAAAACTATTGAAACCACCCCCATGATCCAATCGCCTCCCACCAGGCCCCACCTCCAAAACTTGAGATCACAATTCAATATGAGATTGGGGTGGGAACGCATAGCTAAACCATGTCAGCTACCTACAAGAAACTAATTTTAGCTTTAAAGATATACATAGGCTGAAAACAAACATACAGAAAAAGATAATCCATGCGAATGGTTACTAGAAGATGGCAAGGATGCCTATATTTATAAGAAAACAAATAGATTCCATGTTAAAAACTATTGCAAGAGACAAGGTCATTACATTAAAAATAAAAGTGTCATCATCAAGAAGATGAACCAACTGTAAGTTTGTATGCACCCAACATCGGAGCACCTAAATATGTAAAATAAATATTGACAGAAATGAAGGGAGAAATAAACAGCAATATAATTGTAGTGGGAGACATCAATACCATCAGTGCCCCACTTTCAATATTAATGAATCATCTTGAAAGAAAATCAGTAAAGAAACAGAAGACTTGAACAAAACTCTAGAACAAATGTATCTAACAGACATATACAGAACATTCCATCCAATAGCAGAATACACTTTCTTTTCAAGAGCACATGGGACATTCCAGAATACACACTATGTTCAGCCACTAAACCAGTCTTTAAAAGTTAAAGAAGACTGAAAGCATATCAAGTACTTTTTACTAATTACAATGGCATGAAACCAGAAATCAATAGCAAAAGGAGTAAAGTTTATAAAAATAAATGCTTACATTAAGACAAAGAAATAGGCAGCCTAACTATACACCTTTATGCCATTTATTGTTTCTTAATGTAACAACAAGTGCTTTCACTAATAAAAAAATAACAACCTAACTTTGTACCTCAAGGAGCTAGAAAAAGGAAAAACAAAGTCTAAAGTTAGCATAGAGAAAAAACAATGATCAGAGTATAAATGAAACAGAGACTAGAAAAACAAAAGAACAAATAAATAAAACTGAGGTCTTTGGAGACAATACAAAATCAATAAACTTTTAGTTAGACTAAGAAAAAGGAAGTTTAAAATAAATAACATTATAAATGACAAAAGAAACATTGCAGCTGATAGCACTGAAATACAAAAGATCGTGATTGACTACTATAAATGATTATACATCACCAAATTGGATACCTAGAAAATGGACAAATTATGCAACAGACAACTTGTGAGGACTGAATAACAGAGATGCAAAAAATCTGAACAGATCAATAACAAGAGGTTAAATCAGTAATACAAACCTCCCAACAAAGAAAAACCTGAGACTAGGTGGTGACACCTGGTAAATGAAAAAGATTTAACAATTTTCTCAAACTCTTCCACGAAATCGAAGAGGAGAAAACATTTCCAAAAATTGAAGAGGAGGGGAGGGGAGGGCAGAGGAGAGGAGGAAGAAGGGGAGGGGAGGGAGGACAGAGCAGAAGGGAGAAAGAAGGTGCTAAGGGTATCTGTGGGAGTGACATGACCAAGAGCAATGCCACTTGGGTATAGGACAGGTGCCATCCATTTTCCTGAGTATAGGGCTGAATCTTTCTGATAAGCTGGGCTTCCTTTTACCTTTTACTCCTAAAGGACCTAGTATCCCTAGATCCCTCACAAGTCTTCTTGGCCTAGGGTCTCCCTTAATTCCTAGATGTCCCTTTAGCCCAGGCACCCTTTGACCACATGAGCATGACAGGGAGGTTCTACAGACTCCCAGGTGATAAGTGTTACATTAACTGGGAAAATCATCTGTGTTGGGAACATTGTTTTATTATGTTTTCTTCCTAGACTGCTCAACTCAAGGGAGAAAAATGAACTTAACATCAGAAAAAAAAAAAAAAAAAACACTTCTGAATGATTAAATATACCAATTATGGTTTTAAGCTTTTCTTTTGTTTCTGAATTGGTAGCAAGAAGATCCATTAAAGTGTTGTGCTATTTAAAAAGACAACACTGCTCTTATTTAAAAGTAAGTACATTCAAGTCTCTATTAGAGACACTTAAATATAATGAATATTTTTCAACACACATGAATTTGTTTAAAAAGTTGTTTAGAACTAAGATCTTTCATCATCAGCCAAAGAACTTTTTTTTTTTTTAGGATTAGATTTTTTCAACATATGAAAGCTGTCCAAAATGTCAGGTAGCTATTTGAATCCAGGTCCAGCTTGCAAATTTCCTCACCAATGCTGTTCCCCACAGACGGTGCTCTTCACTTTAGTTTGCTTATTCGGGAAATGGCAGATGTTATTGTGAAACTAACTCCTTACTTTAATGGCAGTTTTATACACAGAGCAAAACATAAATCATAAGACCCTCTTGAGTTAAGATCAGCTATTAGGCAAATTAAATATATCCTTAGGTCATCAGCAAAACAGAAGAACCTAGTATTTTACCGATTAGCTTATTAAGGAATCACTTTTATATAGTAAAATTCATTGGTTTTTAAGTGTACAACTTGATAAGTTTATACAAATGTGTATAGTCATATAACCACCTCTACCATCATAATCCATTTTTATCACTTCAGAATGTCTTCTCATGCCCTTGGCAGTAACTGTTCCCTCACAAAAAGAATTGATAATGGATACATTATTTTAGTTACTATATTAAAAATATCCAAGAGTTATCCATATTAATGCTTTGAATAAAACACTTTTCTTGTGATGTGAAAAATGAATCTAATATTCAATATAACTCATTCACATTTAAGAAACTGGCTCATGAAAAGAAGGAAAGAAAATTTAGGATTTTATATTAAATTTCCTTGATTATTCTAAAAAATAATTTTATGATTCTTTTTTTCATTATTTTGATAACCAAGTCCTGAAAATATTGTGAAGTCGTTTCATCTAATTTCAAACATTTATCACAATAATCTCAGGTCTCTGCCAGATGTTTGCCACTATGAGGCAGTATCACAGGCATTGTCATGACAGTAGCACCATTAAGTTGCCACCAGAGGCATAAAGCATATATATATATATATTCATTCTGAAATATCTATACTGTCTACTTCATAGCCAGGAATTGTAACAATTTCTCAAGCTGGCTAAATTTTTCAGTTAAGGAAATTGTGATTCTTGAAGCTTTGGCAAACACATTACCTTTTGCCTCTTAAACAAAAAATATATTCCTTCCTATCTACTCTCCATTTATAATTTCAGCTGCAAAATGACAGAGATTTAGACTGAATTTGTTCAGTAGTTTTTATCAGTAAGGAACTATTGCACTGGAAGTCTCAAATTCTGACAATTACTATTTCCACATGTACCCCACAAAATATTTGTAATCAGGCAAGGCTGGAATGTGTATTATTTGTTACTGTATAGTTATTACCTACATTGATGACTGATAGAAAGACAATGGTGTCCAAAATCTACTCTATTTCTATCTTTTAGAACTCAAAATCTACAGACGGGAGTTCATGAGTTGAATAGTATTCCCCCAGAACCTCTGAATGTCACTTTACTTGGAAACTGGGTGCTTGCAGACGCAATTCATTAAGATGGGTCAAAGTGAATTAAGATGTGTTCTAAATCCAATGACTGGTGTCCTTATAAGAAAGCCATGTGGGCCAGGTGCAGTGGCTCAGGCCTGAAATCCCAGCACTTTGGGAGGCTGAGGTGGGTGGATCACAAGGTCAAGAGATGGAGATCATCCTGGCTGACATGGTGAAATCCCATCTCTACTAAAAAATACAAAAATTAGCTGGGCATGGGTGGCCCGCACCTGTAGTCCCAGCTACTCGGAAGGCTGAGGCAGGAGAATTTCTTGAACACGAGAGGAGATTGCAGTGAGCCAAGATTGTGCCACTGCACTCCAGCCTGGCACCTGGTGACAGAGCGAGACTCTGTCAAAAAGAAAGAAAGAAAGAAAGAAAGAAAGAAAGAAAGAAAGAAAGAAAGAAAGAAAGAAAGAAAGAAAGAAAGAAAGAAAGAAAGAAAGAAAGAAAGAGAAGGAAAGAAAGAAAGAAAGAAAGAGAAAGAGAGAGAAAGAAAAGAAAGAAAGAAAGAAAGAAAGAAAGAAAGAAAAGAAAGAAAGAAAGAAGGAAGGAAGGAAGGAAGGAAGGAAGGGAAGGAAGGAAGGAAGGAAGGAAGGAAGGAAAGAAAGAAAGAAAGAAAGAAGCAAGGAAGGAAGGAGAAAGAAAGAGAAAGAGAGAGAGGGAGGGAGGGAAGGAAGGAAGAAGGAAGGAAGGAAGGAAAAAGAAAGCCATGCGAAGGCACAAAAAGAAGAAGGCTATGTGATGATGAAGGCAATGATTGAAATGGTGCAGCTACAAGCCAAGGAATGTCAAAGATTGCTAGCAACCACCAGAAGTTAGAAAAGTGGTATGGGACAAATTCTCCCTTAGACCTTCCAGAAGAAAACAAACCAGCCAACACCTTAGACTTCTGAACTCCCAAACCGTGAAAGAATAAATTTTGTTTTATGACATTAGCAGCCCTAAGAAACTAACACAGAGAGAAATATAGTAATGAAATATCGATGAATACATGTAAAACTGCAACTATGAAAAAAGATTATTGATGAGAGCTTCAATGTGTGCTGATATCCAGATCAATTGTACTAGTCAGGGAGATCAGAGAAGGCCTTTTAGAGAAAGTGTTTTTTAAAGTGAGAACCAAAGAAGTTAACTGAATAAAGATGAAATGAGAATGAGCACTGCAGTCCAAGTAGAAATAAAATGTGGTTTTAAAAATAAAAATGCACTATTTCATGACTTAATAAATATGCATCCTTTATCTTATGTACTCTTACAGGATCTGAAGATTTAGAAATACACATGCAGTATATACTCTATGAAAAAAGGTACTGTGGTCAAGTTATTAAAATACGATCATAGTACGTTAATGAGGATAAATGAAAATGTACATCTGTTATTTTTAATTATCCATAGTCCCAATTATATAGAAATAAAATACTTTTAAAGTAGTGATGTTTTTTCTTCCTTCCTCCCCTCCCTCCCTTCCCCCTCCCTTCTCCCTTTCTCCCTCCCTCCCCCTCCCTCCCCTCTTCTTTCTTTCTCCTCATTCCTTCCTTTCTTTCTTTCTTCTTTCTTTCTTTCTTTCCTTTTTCTTTCTTTCTTTTTTCTCTCTCTTTCTCTCTTTCCCTCTTTCTTTCATTTTCACAGTTTCACTCTGCCACCCGTGCAGTGGTGTGATCTCAGCTCACTGCTACCTCTGCCTCCCAAATTCAAGCAATTCTCATGCCTCAACCTTCCGAGTAGCTGAGATTACAGTTGCACGCCACTGCACCCAGCTAATCTTTATATTTTCAGTAGAGACAGGGTTTCCCCATGTTGACCAGGCTGGTCTCAAACTTCTGACCTCAAGCAATCCCCCCACCTCAGCCTCCCAAAGTGCTGAGATTACAGGCATGAGCCACCGTTCCTGGCCAATAGTGATTTTCCATTAAGAGGATTTCTTTTTTCGCTTCTTATCACAATGACACAATCTGATTTATTTAAATAGTAAAAATATTAAAATAATGAAACTATAGGTGAAGTTTTTTAATTCTCTGACTGGCTCTAAAACTCATGTTATTTATTTAGGTAATATATTTTGCATATTAAAATATATGAACATTGATTTACTGTCAATTCGGTATCTCATTTTACTTGAGCAAAACAGATAGTGTCAGAGAACTTTTGTAAGTTTGCTATTGTCATTTAATTTATTTTGTAATGAAAATAATGTAAACGATTAAACAAGACGCTTAAAATAAATACTCTAAAAATCTAATAAATTAACAAAACAAATAGCTGTTTTATAATGAGGCAGACATTTTACCCATTTTAACCAGACTAAGAAATGCCAGTAAGATAATTTTCCTTCCTGTAGAATTTGTCCAGGAAGTTGTTTTGCTTCCAGCAAACTCTTTGCAGTAAAGAAAATCTTGGTAGTTCTTTCATGAATAAAAAGGATACCTGTACTTCATTTCAAATTGACAGGGTCTCATGGTTTCCTTATAGATGTATTTCAGTTTATAGAAGTAGTGGAGTTAAAGTCTAAAGAAGATCATTTTTTAATCTTTTTTTGCATTATTGGTTTGAAAATTTCTAAGGGGACTCATTGCTAGTTTCTCTGTCACCTGAATGTGGTCAGTCCCTTGGGCTTAGGGGTTTATTTATTGAAACCGATTTTTATAAATAAAGAAATTAAATAAGGAATAAATCCAACTTTTATATGTCCTTCTAAACAGCTCATAAAACATCAGTAAGAAGACCTAACACTCCAAATAACTTAATATCACATGTAGATAGGAAAAAAAATTAACAGAATCAACTCCGGAGCCCACAGTGAGTAGAGTGGGCTGAAGACTTGGTGAAAGGAAGAAGAGAGGAAGTTCATAGAATATAACCAATAAATCAGCCTCAGAAAGAGAAAGTCTTACCACAAATTGGGAAATAGAAAAAACAAATAATAAACCACAACGCCCGCCTTTGGGGAATCCAAAGCAAGGCTTGAACATGCTCAAGGACAGATGTGGTGTGTTGTTTTGATTAAGAGAAGGTAACTGGGATAGATAAGATACTCTTGGGTATGGAAATAAAAAGTAATTAAAAAGTAGAATTTCAGAGTCCTGATGAAAGAAAATCAAATCACAAAGTCAGAAGACATACAAAGTGCCCTTCCAACAAAGTGCCCTTGAATAAGCAACAACTACAACAAAAGCTAGTAAATGACTATCTTAGGTTGGGTTCATTCAAACACGTGGATGAAATGGGATTCCATGTGCAAGCAAGGTATTAAGTGAGTAGGCTGAGAGTAAACTATAAGAAAAACAAAGGAAAAAAGAAGGAGACAGGGTGGGAAGCAAGATAGGGAAGAGAAGACCGCTAAGCAAGCTTGCAGTTTCAGCAGAAGTGCAGATTCATTCTATCTTACAGGAAACCCTACAGCATAAATTGAACCCTAGACTTTACTGCACCTTCAAGCAGGGAGCTGGGTTCCTGTAGGTCTGCAGAGATCAACCACAGAGTTGTGGTGGGAAAACTTAAATTCCCAGGCATATCTAGGTGATGCAGTTTCAGTTGTCTGAGGGTCAACCTCTGGAGAAGTTTGAAAATGTGAAGCACTAGCAGCAATAGCCACAGCATCTAGATAATGCCATATCTAATCAGCAAAAGAGATCCTAGAATATCTCAGCAGGACACCAGCAATGTATGCTGCAGCAACTGAAACCCCTTACCATTCTCTACACAAAACTGTATTGATGCACTTAAAATGAACAACAAGTAGCAAACTGATAAAATAACAAGAATGATCAAAATATTCCAACTGATGAAAATTATCTCCACCTAACAACAACAAGCAAAAGGAAACTGACACAGTTCTTCAATATCATTAACTATCTTTAATCAGACATTTATAGATTAAAATTTTGAATTTATGATCCAAAATACTATTACACAAGTAGTAAAAGTCACACAAAAATATGAAATGAAAGTTGATGTAAATCATTAAAGAAATGGAAGAAAAAGTTACCTTGGAGAGAAAAATTATAAGATGTGAAGACAAAATAATATTGACTGAAAACATAATAAACATCATTTTAAAATACACATGAAAACATCTGTGAGAACAAAATAAAATCACTAAAAAAGTTAAAAACAATCAGATAAAGCAAATGACATAGATAACAGATTCCTAATGATGGCCCTGTTATCTACAGGTAGGCATCACCATACACAAAATTTGAGTATTTTTAATGAAGCAAAGATAATGGAGCAAACATAATACTTAAAACTTGAGTGCACAAAAATTTTCTGGAAATAAATGACACGGTTTACATATGATAAAAGATCATCATGTACCCGGAACAAATGTCCTGAAACACTGAACTCTGAGACAGAGATTCATATAATTATTAGACCTTTTACATAAAGAAAAAATAAAGGCCAAGCAACACAAGAACACAATACACATATACAACAACACAGACAATTGTTTTTCTCAATTTTTTATTATACCTTAAAAGCAAGTAAATTATGAGCCAAGGATTTCATATCTTTAAGAACAAGCTAAGTTATTCTTTAAGTATCAAGCTTATGGGAAAAGAATAGTAAATCTATAAAAATTCAGAAAATACTGTACTCAAGAGGTATTTCCACTCAGGCATGGTGGCTCAGCGGCTCAAATTTGTAATCCTAGCACTTTGGGAAGCCAAGGTTAGAGGATCACTTTAGCCCAGTAGTTCAACACCAGCCTAGGCAACATAGTGAAAAACTTTCTTGAAAAAATGTAGCCAGGTGTGGTGGTGAGTGCCTGTAGTCCTAGCTATTCGGGACTGAGGTAGGAGGACAGCTTGAGCCCAGGAGGTAAAGGCTGCAGTGAGTGAGCCATGACTGCACCACTGCACTCCAGCCTTGGCAAAAGAGCGAGACCCTGTCCCCAAGGGGGAGGAGGGAAGAGGCATTCCCATGGCATTGGGTGAGGAAGAAGCTTTATCCAGACAAGAAATAGTAAACATTACAAAAGGACAAACAGGTATACTTAAATGAAGACATGCTTTTAATGTAAGCATGTTAATTTTTTAAATCACAAAATGTCACATGAAGAAATGTTTGTTCATTTGAATTGTGTTTTTAATTGTGTAATTAAAAAAAATACATTTTTAAAAGCTGTAAATTATTTTGTAAAATGCCCCTCATAAAACCAACTAACCAAACAAGCAAAAATACACTCAGTCTCTCTTATAATAATGGAAACATGGAACAAAATTACATAATAATACTCTTTCTCACCTATTAGACTGTTTGCAGATTGACAGCATACCATGTGTGTAGCCCTGTGAGGAAACAGCCACTCTCTTACATTACTAGGATTTTAAATGGTATCCCTCTATGGAGGGACATTTGGCAGTATATAACTTAATTATGTATGTGCATTTACCCATTCACTCAACAATTCTGCTTCCAGAAAAGGAATTTAGTCATATTATAATGTTAATCATTATAAAAGTATTTATAAGAGCAAAATATTGGGAGTATCCTTAATTGTCATCAAGAGGTTGGGTAATCTATAATACACTCCACCCAATGGAGTACTAACTTTAAAAAATAAACAAGAAATACTGTGAGTATCGTGTGTGTGTGTGTGTGTGTGTTAATCTGTATGTGGAGAGAGTTTAGTGCTTTAGAAATGAAGTATCATAAGATCGATGATTTACTTCAAACAGCTCAATCAAAAAAATGTGATGATAGATGGATGGATAGACAGATTGACAGGCAGGTAGGTAGATAAAGTGATAGATTCATGGATAACTATATCTATATATCTGTGCACCTAAATTTATTTTTTATCTAGAAAAGCAGTGAATAAGTGTGCAAAACATTGACAATTGTTGAACCTACGTGGAAGGGTATAGAAGTGTTTGTTGCATTTAGGTTGAACCATATAGTTCATAAAACTGCTGCTATTTGAACATTTTTACCTATAAAAATAACAGTTTCACGTGTTCAACCTAAATGCAAATACTCTTCACCTAGTACACTGATGGTTTTGTAAGTTAGAAATAGTTCAAAATTAGTAGTTTTATACACTTTCACTTATTCTATTCTATTTTTTAAGAAAAAAGTTTTCAAATAAAATGCTGGCAAAAATAAGAAAATGCATTTTCTCAAAAAAGTCTTAATATGCTTAAATTCATAGAAAGGAAATAAAGAAAAAAGGAGAGATAACATTCTTTAAGGATCAACTATGTTGTAAGAATCATTCTATAGTTCCTATGTCCTAGGAACCCAGGAACCTTCATCTTTACATATAAGAAAATATGTTCAAATAAATTAAGAGAATCTGATAAGTTTCCCTGGTTTGAAACATTTACACAGATAACAAGTGACAAGAAACTGTGTCCATAACATTATGAAAGTAGATATATTCTCTATTCATTTTTTAAATGCAGACTGGAAAACAGCATGCTTGATGATAAAAACACAACACTGAAACAAGCTTGGGAAGTTTTTACATTTTCAATGGCAACTTTTTTTTTTCTTTTGAAAAAAAAAGGAAGAAAGAGAGAAAGAGAAAAAAAGAATGAAGAAGAGGAAGAAAAAGGAAGAGAAAGAGGGAGAGAGAATGGTAATATTGCTTTATTGCCCAGGCTAGAATGCAGTCTAAAAATGGGAATTGAAAACTTCTTTTATACCAATAATTGTGCTTAACAATGGAGACAGGAAGGAATAAGGGAAGAAAATAACAAACAAGCAGCCAACCAATATTTCATTTAAACCTATGAAATGCTATGCAATTATTGAGGAGTGATTTACTTCCAAATATGTAGTCACTTTTGGAATAGGTGTGCTATGGTATGGATAAGGATGTGTGTTTTGTATATTTGAAGTGGAGAGTTCTATAAATGTTTATTAAATTTACTTGTTCCAGGTCTGAGTTCAAGTCCTGGATATCCTTGTTAATTTTCTATCTCATTGATCAGTCTAATATTGACAATGTGATGTTACAGTCTCCCACTATTATTGTGTGGGAGGCTAAGTCTCTTTATAAGTCATTAAGAACTTGTCTTATGTATCTGGGTGCTCCTGTATTGGGTGCATGTATATTTAGGATCGTTAGCTCTTCTTGTTGCATTGATCCTTTTACCATTATGTAATGTCCTTCTTTGCCTCTTTTGATCTTTGTTGCTTTAAAGTCTATTTTATCAGAGATGAGAATTGCAACTCCTGCTTTTTATTTATTTATTTATTTTTGCTTCCATTTGGTTGGTAAATCTTCCTCCATCCTTTTGTTTTGAGTCTTTGTGTATCGTTGCATGTGAGATGGGTCTGGATACAGCATACCGATGGGTTTTGACTTTTTATCCAGTTAACAATATATATGAGTTTAATACTGCCATTTGATGTTAGCTGGCTGTTTCACCCATTAGTTGATGTAAGTTCTTCATTATGTTAATGCTGTTTACTTTTTGATATATTTTTGGAAAGGCTGATACTGGTTGTTCCTTTATATGTGTAGTGCTTCTTTCAGAAGCTCTTGTAAAGCAGGCCTGGTGATGGTGAAATCTCTAAGTACTTGCTTATTCACAAAAGATTTTATTTTTCCTTCGCTTGTGAAGCTTAGTTTGGCTGGATATGAAATTCTGGGTTGAAAGTTCTTTTCTTTAAGGATATTGAATATTGGCCCCCACTCTTTTCTGGCTTGTAGGGTTTCTGCTGAGAGATCTGCTGTAAGTCTGATAGGCTTCCCTTTGTGGGTAACCTGACCTTTCTCTCTGGCTGCTCTTAGTATTTTTCTCCTTCATTTCAACCCTAATGAATCTGACAATTATGTGCCTTGCGGTTGGTCTTCTTGAGGAATATCTTTGTGGTGTTCTCTGTATTACCTGGAGTTCAATATTGTCCTGCCTTACTAGGTTGGGAAAGTTTTCCTGAATAATATCCTGAAGAGTATTTTCCAACTTGGATTCATTCTCTTCATCACATTCAGGTACACCTATCAAACGTAGATTAGGTCTTTTCACATAGTCCCATATTTCTTGAAGACTTTGCTCATTCCTTTTTATCCTTTTTTCTCTAATCTTGACTTCTCGTTTTATTTCATTAAGTTGATCTTCGACCTCTGATATCCTTTCTTCTGCTTGATCAATTCGACTGTTAAAACTTGTGCATACTTCATGAAGTTCTCGTGCTGTGTTTTTCAGCTCCATTAATTCACTTATATTCCTCTCTAAATTGTCTATTCTCGTTAGGATTTAGTCAAACCTTTTTTCAAAGTTCTTAGTTTCTTTGCATTGGGTTACAACAAGTTCTTTTAATTCACAGAAGTCTCTTATCATCCACCTTCTGAAGCCTACTTCTGTTAGTAGAACACACTCGTTCTCCATCAAGCCTTGTTCTGTTGCTGATGAGGAACTGTGATCCTCTGTAGAGGGAGAGGCATTCTGATTTTGAGTATTCTCAGCCTTTTTACGCTGGTTTCTTCCCATCATTGTAAATTTATGCACCTGTCGTCTTTGTGATTACCGACTTTCAAATTAGGTCTCTGAGTGGACATCCAACTTGCTGATTCCCAGCGCCGAAATCTGAGCAATCCACTGCACCAACCAAAACAGCGGTGTTAAGATTGATGGTGCTTTTCTGCCCGGGAATCTCCGGTCTAGCTCCCTTCTTGAGTCCATCCTTCAATCAGCTAAATAGGCGACTCTGTCTTCCCGGAGCTCCAAACAACATCGGCCAAAAGGGGACCCAGTCCCGCTCACTCTGCACCAAGAACTGCCGCGCCGGCCACAAGAGTTGTGCTGGCGACCCGTGGGGCTCCTCCCCTGGGAATCTCCTGGTCCGTGAGCAACAAAAATTCATCTGAAAGTGTGGCATCCTCTCTTTCTCTGCACTTTCACTGAGAGCTACAATCCTGAGCTGCTAGTGATCAGCCATCTTGGATCTCTCCCTCAATGTCAACTTTTAGTGTATGATTTGTGATAGGATAACTTCTTCTAAATGCTTTTAAAAAGCCTTTTATGCAATTCAACTTTTAATCTATTCATCTTTATTTATGTTCACTACATTTCTAATGTTTACAGCAATGTTTTGGTTTTCTGAGAGAACCATCAAAAAGTCCTTTATTGATGAGAAGTTCCTGGTTAAAAAAAAAAAAAATGCTCTGTTTTACTCACTGGCCATCTGCCTCTCACCTCCACTCTCTGCCTTTTTACCTAGAATACTCCAAGTACATTATATTAGCCTCCAGTCAGACAACTGTAGTCTGCTGATAAAACACTCAGTGTCATTTACCATCTGGCTATTCTTTCATGATTTAAGAAGTGCACAGTTTCCTTTTTTGTCATCAAACTTTTTTTTTCAGTGTTAAAAGAAGGTCTTCCAGTAGTACAAAGAAATGTTGTCATTCTTACATCTGAAGTGTCAAGCAGAGAATATACATTTTAGCTTACTTACTGAAATTATATAGTTATAAGATTCTGGCATACTCTATCTTTGTGTACAGGTGGCTAATTTGCAGACACGGTGTGGGTGGTGCTGTAGAAAATAGCACAGAAAGAGGAAAGCAGGTCATACCAGCCTCAATCTAATACAGGGCTTTTCAGCACTTTTCTCCAAGCTGGGGGTTAATAAAAACCACTAAAATCATTTGTAATTTTATAAAAGTCTTAATTAGGTAAAACTCCCTCTTCTGAAAGTTAGCTATATTTTAAAAGTGTAAAGTATTACAAAAAATATGTTCCTTATGAATGCAGTACACTTCATACTAATTTTGATGTGTTTTTAAGTTAAAAATAATGAGCACAAAAATTGGAGAGGATTATTTTGCATTGAATAAACTTACAGCCAAAAAAAAAATAATGAACACAATAAAAATTTGAAACTTGCATGTTAATGTAGTGTTAGTTAGCATGGGAACCCACGATGCAGAAAGGCAGGTAAACGTCAAGATTGGGAAGACAAATCTTTGCACAAAATCATAAAAGAATGACTGGGCCACATAAACATGGAGAAGGCAGAGGGGAAAAATGACACTCTCAAAGATTGTCTGCTTGAAAAGGGGAGCATTCAGAATTTTCTTAGTAGAAGGAGTTAGGAGAAATTGAATTAGATTGAAAGTTACTTGGATAATAACATAAATAATAATATTTAACACATCAAGGAACCCTAAAAAAAGTAATTGCTCTGAGATAAATTATGGATTAATGAAAATGCAGCCATTTAGTTACACCCAAGTAGCCATGGCTAAACAGCACTTTAGTTTTTGACTGTGTGAGCTTAATGTGCAGTCACTTTATTTTCTTTTTAAAACTTTCATCTCTCACAACACAGAGGTCTTCTAAGGAGGCCTTAGGGATTACATGGTTAGTTGCACAATTTCTGTATCTGGAGATTTGGGGGTTTTATGGAGCTTTGTTTTATTGCTTAGTTGTTTATGCTTTGTGTGTGTGTGTGTGTGTGTGTGTGTGTGTGTGTGTGTGTGTGTGTGGCTTTAATTGTTGTCTGCCAGAATGCAATGCATCATAGGTATTAACAATGCTTCTTTGCATTACCAGCTCTGATTACAGTGTCCAAAATGCTCTTATTTATAAGGGATGCTCTTCTTGTCCCAGACCATTAGCGGCTATGACTAAGTCCTATAGTAATAAAAATGCAAGACTTTCTACATTTTAATGTTACATAAAGTATTAGGAATAGCAATATTTAAAAAAAAAAAAAAAAAAAAAAACATCAATCTGGACATTTTTGTGTCTCTTCATTGACTTCTATTGCACAGCAGGTGATGAACTCTGGAAAGTCAGAGGCTATCTTAAGCTGGCCAGGGGGCCTCACTGGGCTCCAGTTGTAAGTTCTGGAGAGGCAACTTCCTTCCTGAGGCATCCCTTTTAGACACTCATCTTAGGTCATATAGTAGTGCTTTTTGATCAAATTTTCACCCCTGACCACCATTCCTTCCCTCTTTATCTCTAACAGGAGAATTTCAATTCATCCTGAAGGCCAGCTCCCATGATGTGGAAAAATTTAATCCCATAGCACATACAGCATAAGAATGTTAGTTTATTGGTTAACTCCTTTGGCAATGGAAACACTAGTTTGTGACTTAAACACTTCACATCCATAATTTTGTAAATTATAAAGTAAATAGGCATACCTTTGCAGAATCTAGAAAAATATATACTGACTTTGCTTTTGTTTTCCATTTCCTCCCCAGAATTTGTCTCTGAATTTTTTTGAATTACATTTTCCTTCTGTCATGTGGATATTCTTATAAGGACTTATAATTAAATATCTCTTCAGCTTTGTAACTAAAGGAGCTTGAAGCAACATATAGCAATGCACCCAATTTCCATTAAGTTGTCTTGCTTACAGCTTTTAACATAAACAGAATAACATATTTTCCTCAAGTAATCTGCATATGTTTTCTTCAATTTACAACTTCAAGAAGCTATATATGAAATTCATATATGAGCTGCTTGCCAGTCTTCTGTAAATCCAGATTTTGTAAAGCAATTAGATTTTCTTTTACTTGAAAACTAAATTTTATTTTAATCTAAAAAGATGTTTGACTACTCTTCAAGAAATTTTATGCATGCAAAGAAGTTATCATTATCCACATTAAGGAAACAAGTTCACCAAAATGCCATAGTCTTTGTGTCTGAATACCTTTAAAAAATTTAAACTGCAATTCCTTTTACAAAAGAAAGTTCTAAAGAGATAAATGTAAGGGAGAAAATATATTAAGAGTAAAAATTGTGTTCATATCTTATTTTTAAGTTGTACATATAGACATGAAGATTGTATTAAATTCTTTGCAAACTTAAATGTATGCTTGTCATAAAAATTACTTAAAAATGTGTTTTAAATATCTACTATGCAGATCATAAAACTTAATACTTACAAGTCTTTTCCTGATAACTAATTTTAAAAATTGGATACTTTTATGTTTTATTGTTTATTTTAAAATAAAAGCCCTTGTGAAAACTAAAATTTATTTTGAAATACATTATTCATTAAAGCAATTTTAGTAGACATTCATCCTTTAAAACATTCATTCTTGAATTAAATATATGTTAGCATATTTGATTCCAAATATTTTACAAATACATGAATGCTTCTGAGAAAAATTTTAGGGAAATATAAAATATTTTAAAACATATTTGGACAAATATCTAGTAAATGCTTTAATAGATCATGTAGTTGAATAATTTGCATATGGATGCTTTCATCTTTTAAAATTTTTACTTTTCTTTTCCTCAGTAAGTTAGCTACCAAGTTAAGTTTAAGATTGAGAAAAGCAACCAACTAGGAGTCCCAGGCTGTTGAGTTATGATGTTGTTATTATATCTGGAAAGTAAGGCACATTTTCTTCCTTTCCTACTTGCTGACCTATAGTGCTAGATGTCTGAAATGCCCACCATAGTTATTTTCCTTCCCAGCCAATAAGTAGAACACCTCTGTTAAAATAACATACTTTTGAACCCTGGATTTCTTGATAAATACATGAAAATCACATATATTTAGAGGGGTTTACTAGGCTTGCCATAGGACATCAAAGGGTCTAATAAAGTTCAATAATCTTCCTCTTTTATGGCTGCATCCTTAAAAGCACAAAATGCCAAATCCAATGAGTTTAAAATAGAATCTGAGATAAGTCTAGACAAAGGGCAGAGGTGGGCATGACAGTCTGATCCTCTTAGTAAGATGTCCTCAGCTTAAGCTTTTCCTCTTGTTTTTAATTTCTTTATCTTTCTTTCTCTTTTGTTAATTGTAAAGTTGTATCAGGGTGTATAATGGGTAGATAAAATATTAAAGTTGTTATGCCTGACACCTATCATAACATTGTGTAAGTTTCGCTCAGTCAGGATTGGCCTATATATGGCCTGGCTTCTATTGTGGTTGAAAATTCTGTAAGGACAATCACACTTCCATAAATTCTAAATACTGATTATTCCCATCACTGCCAATGCTGAGTCCTGAAGTAATATTATTTTTATTCAAAGGTGCAATTCACAGAGATTTAGATCATACTAATAATTTTACAATTAACAGTGGTATCCTAATGAACTCCATCTCACAAGAAACAATGACAACTTTGGGTGGAGACAAAGCTAGACAGAGGAGATTTATTCAGAAACAAGCATGAATGTATATGAATATGGAAATTTTTTAAAATATTAAAATACAGAGAAATAGTGTAAAAGACAATCTCTCTCATATTTAAATATAAAAACTTTTCAATATTATCTTTCTTTCAACTCTGACCTTTTCAATCCTAGGCTGAGGCTAGCTGCCATAAAAACATTTCCTTAATAATCACTTTAAAATTTAACTTTGCCACAAAATTTTTAATGTTCATAGATATCAGAAAGGAAATAAATGCTAAATCTAAAGAGTCAAAGAAATTAACAAATATTTTATTAAGTATATATCTTAATTATCACCATCCCATCCAACCCAACTCTCTTGAGTTTGTAAGAAATAACCTGAATATTTTTGTAACTGAAAAATCAGGGGCAACTTGGGAGTAAATAAATATTCATCTGTCAGATTGTTTTTTATCTTTGGCACTGGAATGCTATTGACATTTATCACAGGATTTCTACAAGAATCTATTATCCTGTTGTACAGGATTTGTGAAGGATCTGTTACTCTTTTGCTGTGAAGTTGAGAATGTTAATGAGGAGACAGAAGAAAAAAACCATTTAGATAAGAAATTTAAAAATAGGAGACTATGGCAGAGAAAGCCATTTATTTATTCTAAGAATAAAAATAAAATAAAATATTTAAATATGTGATTAAGACAATATTGAGTGTTTGTATTGACTAGAATAAGATGCTAAGGTACAGTCTAAAATTCCTTTGCAGGGTTTCCTAGGAGTTAAAAAAAAAAGATAGTAAGGCATCTACTTTAAAAACAACTTCGGCTAAGGTGCAAGAAGTAGACTAAATAACCTCTCAATGTCCTTTTATTCTAATATTTAAATAACTATTGTAAATGAAATCAAGAATTAAATACTTGCCATGATTTATAATATCTTAGTGCAGTGACTTAAGCTGTGTAACTCAATATCTATGAGTATTAATCTATTTTAACTAGATAGGAACAGGAAAAAAATGAATTGCAAAACATGTTAATGAGATCAAAGGTCTCTATATCACTTGCATGTTTCTAAGATCCAGAGGTCAAAATCTAGAAGGAAGAGGAATGAAGTGGAGAAAAATGAAAAATATCATGATTCAGAGTTTAGCCATTAAATGTAGATACTGTGGGTGAGGGACTAAATTTAATTGTATTTTACTGTATATGCGATGAGAATAAACATTAGTTGGAAGAGCTCCTTTCTGTGGGTCTTTTTAACTGAACAAAGCTGAATTTTAATCTGAATAAAGATTTTATTTATTTAATATGACCAAAAAATAGCCAATTCCAATGATAAAATGATCCTCTGAATAGCAGTTAATTGAAATTTTAATACTTGCAAAAGAATAAGTACCACTGACATTGATTGCAATCCTTCACACTAATTATCAAGTGCATTTTTTAAAAAACTATAGTGTTTCAAGATTCTTCTTGAGTCATCATCTGTCTCATAAGCCAATATAAAAAGAAGCATGAAACTTCAAGTTTCAGACATAGATCTGTAATAAATGCATTAATTAATTCAGAATATCACATTAAAAATAATATGGGAAATAATTCACAACTTAATCCTTGTATTAATTTCCTTTCAATGGATCTGATTTTATTATTTTTACTATGTTACTAGTTACAACGATATGTTTTGATATTTTCAAAACATTAAAAAATAGAATTTAAAAAAAGAAGTTGTAGGGAGAAAGCTGTGCAAGTGAAGAGACTATCAACTTAAATGTGTGTGTGTGTGTATGTGTGTGTGTGGCATGTCTGGATGAGTGTGTGTGTGTATGTATGTATGCACCTGCACCACATACATTTTATCATTAAAAATTCCTTCCATAGAATGTTCTCTAACTGGCAAGAAATACTATGGCCCTAAAAGTATCTTTTAACTTCAGTCCAACTTCATACATGCCTACCAACCAAGAATTCTGCTTCCCTACACATTTTTTCTCTCTGCTTTTAAATTTTACAATATCCAAATATTACCTCATTCATTTATTTCTACATACCTAGGGCTGGCTGTATCCACATCTACATCTCTTTGTTTCATTTCTTTTGCACAAACAAATCTCTACTTTCTTACAACCTGAATATATCAGCTACTCTACTGTAGCCTGCTATTTCTATAGTCAATAACTGATATCATTGATTACCTCTGTGCTCTGTGCCAGACATGGTTCTTTTTCTTTACATGTATTGTCTACATATTCATGATCATTGTTTTATATAGGCGCTATTATTATTTTTAATTCATAGCTGAGAAAACTGAGATGCAATGGTATTTAAGTAACTGGACCAAGATTACTTAGCCAGTAAGTGGTGGAGCCAAGAATTGGAACCAAGGCAAAGTTTAATTTCTTGCTTCTGTCTATTCCACTGCACACTATACTTCAGACTACTTTCTTTGAGAACACTGCAAACATAATTTCAACAGAAAGATTAAAAGTTCAAGCTTAGCAAATGATTGACTGTGAGTTCTAATTTTCAACCTGGAAAAGAGTTAATTTCCCACGTTCACATCTAGACCATTGTGCTGACACATTTAGCATAATGCTTTCAGAAGTTACACTCAATTCTCATCTAGAGTAGGGCAGAGCAAGATGGCCTAATAGAAGGCCCACTGATTGTCCTCACTGCAAGACTACCAGTTTAACAACAATCTACACAAAATAAGCACTTTTATAAGAACCAAAAATCAGGTAAGCACTCCCAGTGCCTGTTTTTAACTGCATATTGCTGAAAGAGGAATTGAAAAGGGTAGGAAAGAGTCTTGAATTATAAATGTTACCCCATCCCACATCCCCCAGCAGTGTCCATGTTGTGTTGACAGAGATTCTGTGTGATTGAGAGAGGAAGAGCCCAGCAATTGAAAGACATCTCCATAAACTCAGTGCTGCCCTGCCACAGCAGAACACAAAACCACATGTATCTCAGCTGATGACCACTCACAGTGGAAGAATTTAGACCAGCCCTAGCCACAGGGTACTTGCTCATCCCAGTGGTCAGAACTTCTGACATGCCTCACCATAGTGAGCTAAAGTACTGTGGGGCACTAAATAAACTTGAAAGGCAGTCTAGGGCATAAGGACTGCAACTCCTGGGAAAGTTTCGGTGCTGAACTGAGCCCAGAGCCAGTGGACTAGAGAGGCATGTGACCTACTTAGACACAAGTCAGGGTGGATAAAGGAGTACCACCCTTCTGTCAACCCCAGTCTGCATAGCTCATGGCTCCAAAAGAGACCTCTCCCTTCCACTTGAAGAGAGGAAAATGAAGAATAAAGAGGACTTTGCCTTACATCTTGAATACCAGCTCAGCCACGGCAAGATAGGACACCTATCAGTCATAAGGCCCCTTTTCCAGGCCCTAGCTTCTGGATGACATTTATAGAAATGTCATATGAAAATCCACTACCTTGAAAGGAAGAACCTAGTCCTGGCAGGATTCATCACCTGCTGACTAAAGAGACTTTGGACCCTGAATACCATCAGTGATACCCAGGTAGTACGCTGTGGGTCTTGGGTGGGACTCTGAGACTTGCTAGCTTCATGTGAGACTCAGCACACTCCCAGCTGTAGTGGCTAGGGGGAGAGACTCCTTTTGCTTGAAAAAAGCAGAAAGAAATGTAAAGAGGACTTTTGGTTACAGGGAGGGGTAGAACAAGCAAGCTCTTCGGGTCCCTGATTCCAGGCCTTAGCTTTTGACAGCATTTCTGGACCTACTGTGGGACAGAGGGAAGCCCACTGGCCCAAAAGGTGAGTCCCCAGACAGGCAACATAAACCACAAACTAATTGAAGAGTCCTTCAAGTTTAAGAAAACTTTGCTGATAGTCTGGCAGTACTCACTGTGGGCCTGTGGTGGCAGTGGCCACAGAATGAGGCTTATGGAACAGGGAGGGAAGAGTGGGAAGGACTGCATCTCTTGGTTAGAGTGTAAGCTTAGCCAGAGTAGAATAGAACACCAGGTAAATTTCTGAGATACTGACTTCAATCCCTGGCTGCTAGACAGCATCTCTGAACCCACCTGGGGCCTGAAAAAACTTGCTACCCTGAAGGGAAGCACATCAACCCAGTTGGTTTTGCCATCTGGTGATCGTAGAGCCCAAAGGCCTTGGGTGAACTTAGGTAGTATCCAAGTAGTGATGACAGCAGGCCTTGGGCAAGGCCCAGTGCTGTGCTGGTTTCATGTCTAAGCCAGCACAGTACCAGTAGTGGTGAACACAGGAATGTTTGTGTTTCCCCACCCCCAGTGCTAGATGACCCAGCCCATAGAGAAAGACTTCATTTGTTTGAAAGAAAGTAAGAGAAAAGAACAACAGTCTCTGTCCAGTAATCCAGAGAATTCTTCCAGATCTTATCCAAGATCACCAAGATGATACCTTTAATGAGTCTGAAAGAACCACAGCATTACCGAGTTTGTGGCCCAAGTCCCTTTAAATACCTGAAAAGGCTTCACAAGAAGGATGGGCACAAACTAGTCCAAACTATGAAGACTACAATAAATATGAAATACTCCAGTGCCCAGACCCTGACCAACATCTGCATGCATCAAGATTATTCAGGAAAGCATGACCTCACCATATGAACTAAATAATGCAACAGGGACCAATGCTGGAGAAACAGAGATATGTAACTTTTCAGACAGAGGATTCAAAATACCCGTGTTGAGGAAATTCAAAGACATTCAGGATAATAAAGAAAAGGAATTCAGAATTTGGTCTGATAAATTTAACAAAGAGATTGAAATTATTTAAATGAATGAAGCAGAAATTCTAGAGTTAAAAATACAATTGACATATTGAAGAACACATCAGAGTCTCTTAATAGCACAATTAAACAAGCAGAAGAATGAATTAGTGAGCCAGAACAGACAAAAGCAAAATGAATAAAAAATAAAGTACATCTACAAGATCTAGAAAATAGCATCAAGAAGTAAAATATAAGAGTTATTGGCTTTAAAAGGACATAGATAAATACCATTCTGGACTTGGGAACAGGCAAAGATTTCATGACAAAAATGCCAGAAGCAATTACAACAAAAGCAAAAATTGACAAATGGGATCTAATTAAATTAAAAAATTTCTTCACATCAAAGGAAACTATCCACAGAATAGACAGACAACCTACAGAGTGAGAGAAAAAAAATTCCCAACTATGAATCTGACAAAAGTCTAATATTCAAAATATAAGAAACTTAAACAAATTTACAAGAAAAAAGCAACCTCATTAACAAGTGGGAAAAGGACATGAACAAACACTTTTCCTAAAAAGAAATACATGCATCCAACAAGCATATTTTTAAAAGCCTAACATCACTGATATTAGAAAAATGCAAATCAAAACCACCGTGAGATACCATCTAACACCAATCAAAATGGCTATTACAAAAAAGTCAATAACAGATGCTGGCAAGGTTGTGGAGAAAAAGAAACCTTATACACTGTTGGTGGGACTGTAAATTAGTTCAACCATTGTGGAAAACAGCATGGTGATTCCTCAAAGAGCTAAAAACAGAACTACCATTCAACCCAGCAATTCCATTACTGGGTATATGCCTAAAGGAATATAAATTGTTCTATCATCAAGACACGTGCATGTGTATGGTCATCACAGCACTACTCACAATAGCAAAGACATGAGATAAACCTACATGTCCATCAATTACAGACTGAATTTTAAAATGTGGTACATATACACCATGGAATACTATGCAGACATAAAAAAGAATTAGATCATACTTTTTGCAGGAAAATGAATAAATGCATAAGGCCATTATGCTTAGGAAGCTAATGCAGAAACAGAAAATCCATTATCATGTATTTTCACTTGTAAATGGAAATTAAAAGTTGAGAACACATGAACATACAGAAGTGAACAACACATACTGGGGCCTCTCAGAGGGTGAAGGGTGGAAGAAGGGAGAGGAAAAATAACTAATGGATACTAGGCTTAACAACAGGGTGAGGAAAGATTCTGCATAACAAATCTCTATGACACATTTACCCTATATAACAAACTTGCACAGGTACCCCAAACTTAAGAGTTAAAAAAAAGAGCTAGAGAAAGAGATGGGGTAGAAAGTTTATTCAAAGGTATAGTATCAGAGAACTTCCAAAAACCTAGAGAAATATATCAGAATTCAACTACAAGAAAGTCATAGAGCACCAAGCAGTTTTAACCCCCCAAAGAAAACTACCTCAAGGCACTTAATAAAACTACCAAGTGTCAAGTATAAAGAAACTGTGCTAAAAGCAGCAAGAGAAAAAAAAATAGCAAATAACACACAATGGAGTTCCAATATGTCTTGCAGCAGACTTTTCAGTGGACACCTTACAGGCCAGGAGAGAGTGCTATAACATATTTAATGTGATGAGGGAAAAAAAAAAAAAAAGAAAAGAAACCTTTTACCATGGAATAGTATATCTGGAAAAATATCCTTGAAACATGAAGATGAAACTAAGATTTTTTTAGACAAATAAAAACTGAGGGATTTCCTTAACACAAGACCTGTTCTACAAAAAATCCTAAGGGGAGTTCTTTAATCTAACAGAAAATGTTATGAATGAGCAATAAGAAATAATCTTAAAGTTAAAAGTTCATTGGTAATAGCACACAGGACAAAACAGAATATTACAACACTAGAATTTTGGTGTGTAAAATATTCTTATGTTAAGTAGAAAGACTAAACAATGAACCAATACAAAATAATAACTAAAACAATTTTCTAAGATCTAGCCACTGCAATAAGACATTGAGAGAAATGACAAAAAGATAAAAAGCCGGGGGACAAAGTTAAAGCATAGAATTGTCATAGTTTTCTTTTTGCTCATTTGATCATTTATTCAATCAGTATTAAGTTGCCATCAATTTAAATTAAGGGGTTATAAGGCAGCATTTGCAAGCCTCATGGTAATCTCAAATTGAAAAATATACAATAGATACCCAAAAGTAAAAAGTAAGAAATTAACTCATACACCAGAGAAAATCACCTTTACTCAAAAGAAGATAGGAAAGAAGAAAAAAAGAAATTGAAGACCAGAAAACAAATAATAAAATGGCAAGAGTAATTTTTTATTCGTAATAATATTGAATGTTGCTGCACTAAACTCTCCAATCAAAAGACATAGACTTGTTAAATGAATACAAACAACCAAGAACCAATGATCTGTTGCCTACAGGAAACACATTTCACCTATAAAGATACAAAAGGATTAAAAATAAAGGGAAGAAAAAAGTTATTCCTTGCCAATGGAAACTAAAAAAAGGGCAGGGGTAGCTATACTTGCATCAGACCAAAAATATTTCAAGACAAAAAAATGTAAGAACAAAGAAAGTTATTGCATAAAGATAAAGGGGTCAATTCAGCAAGAGAAGGGAAAAATTGTAAATATATATGCATCTAACACTATAGCATGGAGATATATAAAGCAAATATTATTAGAACTAAAGAGAAAATAGACTTCAATACAAAAACAGCTGGGGACATCAACACCCCATGTTCTGCATTTAACAGATTATACAGTAAGAATGTTAACAAAGGAACACTGGACTTAATTTGCACTATAAAACAAATAGTCCTAGTAGATATTTAGAGAACATTTTATCCAAAGTCTATAGAATAGACATTCTTCTCTTCAGCACATGAATCATTCTCAAGGATAGACCATATGTTAGGTTACAAAATAAGTTCTAAAACATTCAGAAAAATTGAAGCAATATCAACCATATCTTATGACCACAATGGAATAAAACTAGAAATCAACAAGAGAAACTTTAGAAACTATAGAAATATAGAAATTAAACAACATGCTTCTGAATGATTAGTAATGAAATTAAGAAAGAAATGTAAAAATTGCTTGAAAAAAATTATAATAGAAATACAACATACCAAAACCTATGGAATACAGCAAAAGCAGTGCTAAGTGGGAAATTTATAGATAAAAAATGCCTACATAGAGAAAGATGAAAAACTTCAAACACAAAACCTATTGATGTATCTTAACTAACTAGAAAAAACAAGAGATTACACACTGAAATTAATAGAAGAAAATAAATATAAAGATTAGAAAATAAATGAATTTGAAATGAAGAAAACATTACAAAAGAAGAAAAATTTTCATTCAATGAAGAAAAGTCTTATTTTTTGAAAAGATAAATAAAATTGACAGACCATAAGCTATATTAAGAAAACAAAGAGACATCCCAAGTAAATAAAATCAGAGATAAAAAAGGAGACTGATACCACATATATTCAGTCATCAGTAGCTGCTATGAGCAACTATATGCCAACAAACTGGAAAATCTGGAGGAAATGGACACATTCCTAGACAAATACAACCTACCAAGATTGTCCTAGGAAGAAATCCAAAACGTGAAAAGACTAATAGCAAGCAACTATAGTGAATCCACAATAAAAAGTCTCCCAGTAAATAAAAGCCTGGGACCCAATGGCTTCACTGCTGGATTTTGAATCAAACATTTAGAAAAGAACTAATATCAATCATACTAAAAGTATTCTAAGAAACAGAGGAGGAAGGAATACTTCCAAGCTTATTCTATGAGTCCAGTGTTACCCAGATACCAAAAAAAAAACCACAAAAACAAAAAAAAATTCAAAAAAACAAAACTATGGCCAATATATATATAATTAATACTGATGCAAAATCCTCACCAAGATACTAGCAAACCAAATTCAACAATACATAGAAAGATTATTCATCATGACCAAGAAGGGATGCAATGATGTTTCAACATATGAAAATGAATTAATGTGATATGTCGTATCAACAGAATGCAGGATGAAAAACATGTAATTATTTCAATTGATGCTGAAAAAAAAGCAATTAATAGAATTCAATATCCCTTCATGACAAAAACCCTCAAAAATCTGGCTATAGAGGAAACATAACTCAACATAATAAAAGTCATATATGACAGACCCACAGCTAGTACCATATCGAATGGAGAAAAACTGACAGCCTTTTCTCTAAGATTTGGAACAGGGCAAAGATGCACACTGTCATCAATAGTATTCAAGAGAGTACTGGAATTCCTAGCTAGTGCAATTAACAACCAAAAGAAATAAAGAGTATACAAACTGAAAAGGAAGAAGTCAAATTATCCTTTTTTGCAGATCATATGACCTTATATTTTGAAAAACCTAAAGACTCCACCAAAAATCTATTAGAACTGATAAACAAATTCAGTAAAGTTGTAGAATACAAAGTTTATTAGCATTTCTTCATGCAACAGTAATCAATCTGAAAAATAAATCAAGAAAGTAATCCCATTTCTAATAGCTACAAAAAAATAAAATACTTATAAATGAACTTAACCAAAGAAGTTAAAGATTTTTACAATGAAAATTATAAAACATTGATGATTGAAATTAAAGAGTTTACAAAAAATTAAAAGATATTTTATGTTCATGGATTGGAAGTATCAACACTGTTAAAATGTTCATACTACCCAAACTAATCTACAGATATAATGTAATCTATACCAAAATACCAATGGCATTCTTTACAGCAATGTAAAAAAAATCCTAAAATTTATAAGGAACCACAAAAGACCCAGAGTAGCCAAAGCTATTCTGAGCAAAAAGAACAACACTGGAAGGCTCACATTATCTGACTTTAAATCATATTACAAGCTGATAGCAACCAAAAAAAGCCTGCATAAAAATAGACAATAGATCAGTGGAACAAAATAGACAACCTGGAGATGTACCCGTCCATCTATAGTAAGCCTATTACTGACAGAGTTTCATAGAATGTGCATTGGGAAAGGGACAGTCTCATCAATAAATGCTGCTAGAAAAACTGGTTATCCATATGCCAAAGAATAAAACTATACCTCTATCTCTTGCCATATATACAAATATAATCAAGGTGAATTAAAGACTTAAACCTAAGACCTGAAACTCTGAAACCACTACAAAAAATCACTGGGGAAAATCTCCAGGACATTGGTTTGGGCAAAAATTTCTTGAGTAACAACGTACAGGCACAGGTAACAAAAAATATAGACAAATTGAATCACATCAAGTTAAAAAACTGCTGCTCAGCAAAGAAAACATTCAGCAAAGTGAAGAGACAAATCACAGAATAAGAGAAAATATTTGCGGACTACCCATCTGTGGTAGTCACTTCTCACACTGCTGTACAGAACTATCTGAGACTGGGTACTTTATAAGATCTCGTGAGTACTCAATTATGAGGCAGCAGGGATGGTGCTAAACCACTAGAAATCACACCCATAATCCAATCACCTCCCACCAGGCCCCACCTCCAACATTGGGGATTACAATTCAACATGAGATTTGGGTGTGGGCTCAGAACCAAACCATATTACCATCTAACAAGGGATTAATAACCAGAATACATAAGGAACTCCAACAACTCTACAGAAAAAAATTTAATAAGATGATCAAAAACTGGGCAAATGAATTGAATAGATATTTTTCATAAGATGACTTAGAAATGTCCAAGAAGCATATGAAAAGGTGCTCAACAGCATTGATCATCACAGAAATGCATATCAAAACTATAATGAGATATCATCTCATGCCAGTTAAAATAGCTTATATCCAAAAGACAGACAATAACAAATGGTGATGAGGATTTAGAGGAAAGGGGACCCTCATACGATGTTGGAAGAAATGTAAATTAGTACAACCACTATGAAGAACAGTTTAGAGATACATCAAGAAACAAAAAATTGAGCTACCATATGATCCAGCAATCCCACTGCCACGTATATGCCCAAAAGAAAGAAAATCAGTATGTTTAAGAGATATCTTCACTCTCATCTTTGTGGCAATACTCTTCGCAATAGCCAAGACCTGGAAGCAATCTAAGTTTCCATCAGCAGATAAATGGGTAAAGAAGATGTAGTCGAGCACGGTGGCTTATGCCTGTAATCCCAGCACTTTGGGAGGCCAAGACAGGTGGATTGCCTGAAGTCAGGAGTTTGAAACCAGCCTGATCAATTAGGTGAAACCTTGTCTCTACTTTAAATACAAAAATTAGCCAGGCATGGCGGCAAGTGGCTGTAGTCCCAGCTACTTGGGAAGCTGAGACAGGAGAATTGCTTGAACCCAGAAGATGGAGTTTGCAGTGAGCCGAGATCATGCCACTGCACTCCAGCCTGGGTGATGAAGCAAGACTCTACCTCAGAAAAAAACAAACAAACAAGAACAAAAAAGAAAATATGGTACAGATACTGGAGGTTATTATGTGAAGTGACATAAGCCAGACACAGAAAGACAAATTTGTCATGTTCTTACTCATTTTTCAGAACTAGTAATTAAAATGATCGAACTCATGGGGACAGAGTAGAATAATGGTTGCCAGAGGCTGTTGGGAAATGAAGGAAGTGGGGAAGGTTAATAGTCACAAAAAAAAACCAGTAAGAATAAATAATACCTGGTAATTGCTAGCACATGGTGACTATAGTCAAAAACAATATATAGTACATTTAAAAATAACTATGAGTGTAGAATTGGATTGTTTGTAACACAAAAGATAAATGCTTGAGGTTACGGATACCCCACTTCTCCTGATGTATTGTGTGTTGCATGCTTATATCAAAATATCCCATGTAACCCATAAATATATAGACCTACTACGTACCCACACAAAAAAATATTTTTTTTTGAGATGGAGTTTCGTTCTTGTTGCCCAGGCTGGAGTGCAATGGTGTGATCTCGGCTCACTGCAGCCTCTGCCTCCTGGGTTCAAGAGATTCTCCTGCCTCAGCCTCCCAAGTATCTGGGACTACAGGCACCTGCCACCATGCCTGGCTAAATTTTTGTATTTTTAGTAGAGATGGGGTTTTACCATATTGGCCAGGCTGGTCTCAAACTCGTGACCTCAAGTGATTCACCCACCTCAGCCTCCCAAAGTGCTGGAATTACAGGTGTGAGCCACCGTGCCCAGCCTCACAAAGATTAAATATAAAATTAAAAAATACATATTTTCTGAAAAGCACTTGATCATAACTATTTCCATTGTAACCTGTTTATTGTACTATTTCTGCTTTTCTTATTGTCTATCCACTAATACTTCATTTCTAGACTCTTTAATCCAATACACTGTTAGTTAAAACTCTTGAGAAAGGTAAGATGATTCTGTCTTATCTTTTAACATTACTTTTATTATCATTTTGAGAAGACAGTGAAGTCTGGAGATAAAAACATTGTATTTAAAATGAAAATCCATAGGTTTTAAAGTTGAGTCTTCCACCAAGTACTGTGTAACATTAGGTAGATGGCTTCCCTGAGATTTAATTGTCCATCTGTAAAATACAGAAAATAGACTACCTTGCAGGACTGTTACAAGTCTTAAAATCACCAGAGTACACAAAAAACATACTAAAAGTCTCATACATTTTAGAGTTATTTATTGTTCCCATTATCCTGCTATAATTTATCTTTGCTAGGTGCTTTTTTGACATTAATCTGTTCTAAAATTTGTAAAAAATCCACCATCTGAAAATAAGGGTTTTAAAATAGGTGTTGCATCAGAGTACCTAAAATGATTAAAGGAAATATAAGCATAAAGTAGTCTCTCATTGTTTTTCCTTATAATGAAGGTTGTAATACAATAGCCCAGGTAACTGACTTTCTGCATCTATCTTTAACTTGTCTAGCTATGCATTGGCTTATGTAATTTGCTTACTAGAAAGTTGTTGAAGAATTGAGTTAGTTCAGGAGCTTGGTTTGGTTTGTAGAAATATGATCTGAAGTTGTAAAAAGCTGTTGTTAAGTGAATTATCAGACAAATCATACTATCAGGACATTTTCAACTGTTTTGCTATTCCAGGTGGAACAGTTAACTATTGCTTCAAATGGTTTTACAGGTATGTTTTATTTACATGTTATATTCAATCACACTTCAGTCATGTTACCTTGCTTTTCACCAATTATCCCCAGATACATGGAACTTTGTAAACCAAACTGAACCATCTGTTATATACATAACATTGAATTTTTTGAAATGCTTTCAACCCAGAAAAAAAGTAAATGTTTACATTTACTGGAAAAACTTGGTGATTTGCAACAGTCATTTAAAACCTGTTTCTATAAAGCTGTAGTGTGGATACAGCAAATCGATTCAGGAGTATGCTAACTATTCTTCCAACTTATTTATTTTCCCTAGTATAAGAATGATTAGAGAACTCACCATTTAAGTTTCAAAGATCTAGACATGAAGTCTAACAGTCCAGTTTTTAATAAAAGCATTGTCATAATCGAAGCTCACTTTGCAAACTCTTAAGACAGAGACATAAACAAATATGATGCCCCCTAAGAACTGAGAAGATTAAGACAGATAGCAAGTGGCATGAGTACACAGTGGAAGATAGGATTAGATTTTTATGGAATGGGTGAGATAGGAAGCTACTTTTGGGTATGGACTCTGAGAAGGCAGTCCAAGAGTCATGCAAAAGAATAGGGTTTACTTGGGAAGGAAATTAATCTGGAGTAGAAAAGATCGAGTAGGACATTGACAATGAACCTAGCCTTGTATTTCTACCAGGGTTGAGTATTACCTAACTATTTAATTAGGGAATCCAAGCTGTATTTTTTGACACACTGATTTCCCTATTATATCAGTTCTGCCTGTATATACAGGAATTACTAGAGAGTTCTAGTAATTCATCTTTAAAGTGTGATAAATTTTTTCTCTCCAACTCCTATTCTGCAGCTTCTACTCTTTCCTTTTGACCAAAACATTGTCTTGGCCTAGCATTTCACCAATTAAACTTCGCTACTCACAATACTCTTCAATAATAATTCATTGGCTTCTCTGTTAGCAACAGCCCGCCTCTCTCATTTTGTAATAATGCTTGTTATTTACCAATAGCACTTGCTAAACCGTATATTCTAGGAAGATAAAGGGCAAATAAGTCTTTTTTGCAGTTGTAATCGTGTTCTCTTTAACGATGTCCAGCACGTAGTGAGCTTTCAAAACTTTTTTGGAAAGGAATGCTTGTCTATGTTTCTCTCTCCAATAGACTCAATTTAATATCCCTTCCATTAATAAAATATATATTTTCCATCTTTATTACTGTTTCTCCTGTTTCTACACTAGTCCGGACAGTTAGCCTACTAAATATTTATGTCTCATTACCAAAATTTTGCCTTAATCAAGGTGTGCACTTGGTGGCATGAGATTCTTTTCAAATTTTTGTTTGTTTTTCATATCTTGATACGCACTGACCAATTTCTCTCTCTCATGCATTGGAGAGGATTTGAATAGATGCCACTTAATTATTTTTAATAATTACCCATGAAATACTTCAGAATGATATTTACATTCTATAGGCATACACATCTCTGGGTTTCAATAAGATTCATTTGTAAATGAGAATAACAAAACTTTGATCCTGTATATTGTATTAGTCAGCTTAGGCTGCCATAACAAAATACCTTAAACTGGATGGCTTCTTGAACAAAGCACACTTAGTTCTCACAATTCTTTAGTCTGGGGAGTCTGAGATCAAGGTTTTGGTGAGAACCCTTTTCCTGACTTGCAGTTATCTGCTTTCTTGTTGTATCCTCAAATGAGGATGAAGGAGAGGGAGCTCTCACACCTTTTCTTATAACCGCACTAATTCTATAATGGAGCCTTCAGTCTCATAACCTAATCACTTCCCAAAGTTCCCATGATGAAACACCATTACATTAGAGGTTAGGGCTTCAACATAGGAATTTATAGGCATTTCAGTCTATAGCATATCTGTATACTTACACATGTATACATACATACATAATTTTTTCCTGTATTTGTGATTTGTAGTTGTACTCCTGATCTGTCTAGAAAAAAGCATGGTCTGTGAACCCAATGGGGACTCCAGGACAGATTCAAGAAATCTTCTAGCTTAAAATTATTTTCATGACAATGATAACACATTTTCTTTGTTCACTTCATTGCTATTTGCATGGATGGTACAAAAGCAATTATTTGTAAAACTGCTGATGACTTAAAATAAATAAAGACAGTAGACTGGGAAAATGTACTTTATGCAATTGTATGAGTTGTGAATTGAATAACCTTTTTTTTCTATATCAGATGCCAGTTTTCACTTGAAGTAATGACTGATACACAAACTGGTTAATCAGAATTGAATATGGAGCAGATATTTTCTCAAGAAGTGAGGCAAGTCTGTTATTTCAAGGAAAGAACTGACAGGATATGTTGTCAATGCTAAAATTTAAGCTTTCAAGTATTAAACTAGAATTTTGGAAAACTTGCTCACTTCATTGAGAGCCTGATGACTTCAAGACTTTCTGAAGAGTTAAGTGATTACATAAATGTCATATTTTGATATTGTGTAATGAAATATGTCAACATTGAGAACTCTTGCATGACTGTGACCAAGATTTTACAATAATCAGTAAGTGATGTAGCAAAAAATGCATTGTTAAGAGATACAATTAAAGTGCAAAAGGAACAATACATTTTTAATTGTAATAGAATATGAAAACTTTATTAAAATATATTGAAATTCCTGATTGGAATCAACCTACAAAAAACTACCACATGTTGAATTTTGGTGAAGGATCAAGGAAAGTTATTGAAAATGATCTAACACAATCTGTTAAAATATTGCTGTCTTTTATAAACATATATCAGTGGGGGCCACACTTGATTTATAGACACTAACCAATATATTTTGAAATATATTGAATGTACTCAAGATAAGCAAATGTAAGAATTTTGCTGCCTTCTATTAATCCAGGTCTTAAAGAGATTCACAAAAATATTGTATAATACTGCTCTTGCTATTAACACATATTTTGGTTGGAAAATACATTTTTATAAAAATATTTTGCCTATGTTAATATGTAATGACTTTATTATTGTTATATTTAAATAAATTAACATAGTTTTAATTTCTTATTCTTAATTTTTTTAGCATTTAAGTTCAGAAGTACAAGTGCAGGTTTCTGGACACTGAACCTCTTTCTTACCCATAGACAGGCGTTAACTCAAGATGGATTCAACACTTAAATGTGAAATCCAAAACCATAAAATCCCTGGAAGACAACCTAGGCAATACCATTCAAGATATAGGCAAAGGCAACGACCTTATGATGATGACACCAACAGCAATTGCAACAAAAGCAAAAACTGACAAATCGATTTAACTAATTTTGGTAATAAAATTAGTAATTTTATTAATAATCTAATATAGTAAATATTATTAAATATAAGTTCCCAAAACAAAAGTTTTTTGAGGTGCTCATTCATTTTTAGCAGCAAAAGTGTTTCTGTGGCCAGAACTTTGAGAACTTCTGCTCTAGGATGAATTTCACTTTGTTAAATCTAACAGAACAGGCACATATTTTGTTCTATCATCACAAATTGCAAACTAAATAGACTCTATGGGGAAAAAACTAGTGGAATATTCTTGTGTTTACTCATTATTTTAATTAAATTCTTTTTATTCTCTGTTTTTTTCACAAGGAGGTTTTTAATGCTTCTCATTTTTACTCAAGTCTACCTTCTGTATTTCTATAACTTGATCAACATTGTTTTTGTTTTTATACATATATATTTGGGTATGTGTGTGTATGTGGTGATTATTTACTCAAAGTCATTCCTAATTTGAGCATGCTTTAAACAATTCAGATATCTTATCAGCATTTAAGTATCTCAGCATACTTTCTTAATAGTTTCCAAAGCATAAATTTTACTATCTCTTGAAAATGAAACGTGAGTGTAACTACAGTTGTTTTTCTTTCTTTCTTTTTTTTTTTTTTTTTGTCCAGGCTGGAGTGCAATGGCACTATCTTGGCTCACTGCAACCTCCACCTCCTGGGTTCAAGCAAATCTTCTGCCTCAGCCTCCCAATTACCAATTAGCTGGAATTACTGGTGTGTCACCACACCCATATAATTTTGTGATTTTTTTTTTTAGTAGAGACAGGGTTTCACCATGTTAGTCAGGCTGGTCTCGAACTCCTGACCTGAAGTGATCCACCCGCCTTGGCCTCCCAAAGTACTGAGATTACAGGTGTGAGCCACTGCACAAGCCATTTTTCTTTCTCTTTAATAATGCAACCTCATATCCAGTCTCACTTATAACATGGCTGCATGCTAACATTGTTAGCTCCATGGAAACATCACATTTTCTGTTTCTTGTGAAAATTTTTGTAATTTCATAGAACTCAGTTTGTAGACAATTAAAAATTAAACTTTGAGAACCACAAAAGATAAGAGAAAATGGAGATGATAATTTTAACCTTTTCTTTCAGCAAAAGATCTTTCCTGACTCTTCCCTGACTGATTCATTTCTTTCTGTGCATACTCACTGCACAATATTCATCACATTGCACTTTTGTGCTTGAATTTTCTTTTTAATTCACTTGCCTTCTCCACTAGACTATAGGTATTTTGAATACATATATTATATCTTTCACATCCTAGTACAGAGTCTGGAACATAGACAAACTTTCACAAGTACTCAAAGATTCCATAAGCAAATGATGAATTGATAAAAAGTAAAGCTCAGAGGGTTGGAATGGATTATCCAATTTCAAAGCCAAGACAAGTTTGGCATATTCTGGAGATTTTTGTTTCCTGAAACTTGCTTTGGCTATGTTTGGGTTTACCTACCATAGCAAGAACCTGAGAAAATCCACAATAAGCACATGAATATGATCTCAGCAGCCAGAGATTGGGCAAAAGACAAATACTGCCTTCACTTTGAATGTCCCTATAAACTAAACAAAAATTTCCCACTAGGTAAACTTTATATTTTTTATCTTTGCTTTGAAAATCATTGAAATCAGATCTGAATAAATCTGAAGTTTATTTTATAGTTTTGCTTGCTGCCCCTCAATAAGCTTTTCTAAAGCGGTCAACAACTCTGTATGCACTTTTTCCTCACGGCTACCTAGTAGTTGCTTTCTGTAGATTTTGTTTTTCCTTCTTTTAGGCCCATCTGTGAACTAAAAACTTGCAACAACATAGTCCTCCCTTCAAGAAATAATTATTTAGCAAATAGCATGTGAGAATTATTGTACTAAATACTGCAAAATAATTGGTAAAAGATGGTTGGCACTTCACTTTAAATCAGTGTTCTTAACCTCAAAGGAACAACAAAAATCTTATAAAATATAAAAGTCCCCATGTCCAGTCCATTTTCTAGACCGAGTAAGCTGAAATATCAGAAGTTGTAATTCTGTGATCTTTTTTTAAAAAAACATCCAAGTGATACTAATGTTGCAGTGAATTTGAGAACCCTCAGGCAAGGGAAGAAGGATGAAAATGAACAATTTATATCTAATAACTTATAACTGGGAATGTAGACCGTACATTTCAATACAAGTCTGTCTAGCTTTAGATATATTCTGCCCCTCTGCCACTTACGGTAAAAAGAGATCAAAAAGAGAGAGATGCCTATAGTACAAAGTAAAATGCATTAAACTTCAAGAAAACATAGCAAATGTTTTAATACCTGAGCAAGAGCTGTTATTTTGGTTGTATCATAGGAAGTTTTAAGGTATCGTAAGATAGTATATTGGTAATTAAAATAAAAGTGTTTTTCTTACACTCCCAACACTCCTGACACCAAATTTTTGAGTTTTTCACAAACCAAATAATTGACCAATTATCTGCAGACACCACTGAGTGTCCTATAATTCAATTTAATTTTCACACTGTCTATCCTACAAGTTAAGCACTCAGTTCCACAAGCCTGTTCCCACTTCACAGCCAATCCCAGTCCGGGCCTCCCTTCTGACTTCTGACTGACCGGTTATAAGTCAAGTGTCCCATAACCCTGTTGTCAGGTTTAACAATTGGCTAGAATGCTCATCGAACTCAAGTAAACACTTTACTTAGGTTTACTGGTTTACTATAAAGGATATCATTAGGAATAGTCATGTGAAAGAGATGTATAGGACAAGGTATGGTGGTGGGGGTGGGCAAAGGGGTGTCAGAGAGCTTCCTTGCCGTCTCCAGGCATGCTACCTTCCCAGTGCCTCAATGTGTTCATCAACCCAGAGGCTCCCTGTTTGCCATTGTTCAGATTTTCATGGAAGTTATTTACATTAGTAGTTGATGATTAAACTCAATCTCCTCTTCCCTGGAGATTGGGGGTAAGGCTGAAAGTTATAACCTTCTCATTGCATGGTTGGTTCCTCTGGAAACCAGCCACCATCCTAAAACTATCTAGGGCCCTATCAAGAGTCATTGCATTAGCTTAAACTCAGGTATGGTTGAAAGGGGACTTACTATAAATAACAAAAGATGCCCCTCTCACCCCTGTCGTTAAAGGAATTATAAAGGTTTTAGAAGCTCTATGCCAGGAACTGGATAGCAGAGACAAAATTTATATTTCTTATTACGTACAGTAATATAGTGAGAGAGGGGAGTAGTGTGTGTGTGTGTGTGTGTGTGTGTGTGTGTGTGTGTGTTCAGTCTGGAGTAATCTGTCCTCATCTTTATATCATCAGGAGTCCATATTATGTTCATACATCTTTGATGCTCAGAAAACAGGGACAGGGATTGAATGAACAAATGTGAATTAAAATTATAGAGAACAAGTGTAAGTATTTAAACAAGGGAAAAGTTATGATGGATGTGGCATTTGGGAAACAATCCTCTCTAAATATACAAAGCAATGGGATGAGGAAATATGTGTAGGTAAAGAGAAATTGTGGAATATCAGAGATACAATTTTGACAGCATTTGGTGACTGACTGCATACAAGTGGAAAGAAGAACAGAGTATCAAAGAGAAAGACGAGTTTACTAGACACAGTAAGCTTTATATGTCATTGAAAAATGATAAGTTGTTCTAGTTTGGAACCTAAAATATATGCAGCTAATTTTAGTTCGGAACCTAAAATACATGAAGCTAAATTTCAAGAAATAACCTCCTAAATCACATTGAATATGGCTGTGTTTGCTAAAAATAAATGGATAGATAATAGATAGAAAGATAGGTAGATAGATTAAACACACACACACACACACACACACACACACACATACACACGCAGTGAATCCATTTCCAAGTGCCATAGGCTGCTATTTCAAACTTTATGGCTACTACCGCATCTCAGCATTCAAGCTTCTCTGTTTGTGTCCTTTGGTCCAACTGCAGAAACAAATTGACAGTTATTTTATATATGAATAACCACGCAAATAATCAGGATGGACACAGGAAGAGCTACTGATTGCAGAGTCATGCTTTTTCTGAAACTATTAAACCTTATACTAATGGGATAGATTTATGGAGTTTGTTACAATCACATTTAAACATAATAAAAATGAGTGTCATCATGTCCTCTTACATGTCCTGTTAAGCACCTTTTAAAAAGAAGCATTTTCTAATTTTAAATAGTAGTAGACATTTAAGCAAAGTTGACATTGCCAGAGACTAGGGATATTATATAAAGGAAATAAAAGAAAGTAAGGTGTTATTTTGTTTATAAAGCCATGGTTTTCTCACCTAAGACAAGCTGCAGCTGGTAATCAATATTACATTTGGATACTCTAGGCAGAAACTTTGTTTCAATTGTGATATTTTAAAAATACCAGAATTTCAGTGAGATTTTTTTTAGAAACAAAAAGAAGCTCATACTCTAATCTAGAGTGAAGCCAATTTTCATGTTAATATAATTATAATATATTATACTATAATTAATTTCCCTTATAAAATAGCCTCTTACTCTCACCTTACTCTTTATCCATTTATCCTGCTTTATTTTTCTTCATAATGCTTATCACCTCAAGACATGTTATATGATACGTTTTCTTGCTTATTCATTGTCCTGTTTCATCATGAAAGTTCCCATAGAAGAGTATTTTTGTCTGTTTTCTAGCTGTTCCATCACCAACAGGCACGCTGTTATTTCTTAGTAAATATACCTTGTAGCCTTTGCCTCTTGATTTTAAAAACTGTTTATGAAACCATCACTATCAAAACCCTTTTTCCTTCTAAAAATGTTGAGTAAGCTCTTATAAATCAAGACATCTTAGTTTTCAAAACTCAAGACTCACAAACGTTTAAAGTCTGTTTTAGAGGTTCTAATTACTTTCATCCTTAACATTTATTGAGTGTTTCCTGAGTTTGGCACAACCTGAGCATTCAATCTACTATGAAATCCTTAACAACATGTGTTCCTTTTTGCCTTCCCATTCTTGGAGTAAATAATTGCTCTTGAAGCACTGAATACCACTAGATCATTTGGGGAAGGTGTGAAGGGAAACATGAAAAAGAAATGCAAGAGATAGAAACATTCTGTATGCTGAGAAAACTACAGAAGACAGAGAAAACTCTTTCTTTACTCAATAGCGGAGAATTCAGTTTGTGAAAGCAATTTTCCACTGGCAAGAGAGACTGAGAAAATTATAACTATCAAAGATACCAAACTCCTGTAATTCAGGAGAAATTACTCTTTGGCACAACAGACTTTAAATTTAATTTTAACTATTATGGCTACTTTAATGATATATATTTGTAGGACATGTGATGTGATATAGGCAAACAATATATAATGATTAAATCAAGGTAATTTGTGTATCCATCATGTCAAGCATTTGTCACCTATTTGTGTTAGGAACATTTTAATTTCACTCTTTTAATCATTTCAAAACATAAAGTAAATCATCGTAACTATAATCATCCTATTGTGGTACTATGACAGAGCAGACTTTTGAGAATTTAAGAAAAAAGGTATTCATTTATATTCTGCCTGATAATTCTCACATTGCTTTAATTTTATGCAGTGCATAATGGCTCTAAGAATAATAGCATATGTTCATCTATGTGAAAGATTAATAATGATTGGCTGAAAAGCAATATATATTAAAACGTCATAGTCTACCACTTAAAATATCTAATCAGAAGAAACATTGGCACAGCCATTTAACTTCCTAATTTACTGCTGAGCATTTGAGTCCAAAATCAGTGTATAGTGAAGTGACAATTAAATGAAAATTTTCTGGTGTTCTACTGTGTTAATATATCTCATCTTTTGCTTTAAAGCCAACATGGCTTTATTTTTTTCCCTTCTTTGTTAATAAACTGTGATTGTATCTTGTAATGAATAAAACTAAACCATCTGGCAGTTGTCTCATGGCTCATTACTTGCTATGGGCCACTCTAAGAAGCTGCCTCAAGTAACATGTAAACTGGCGCATGCAGAGAAAATTGTTTTTTATTATTGAAACCATATTTTGGAGAAAAAGGAGAGCTCTCCCACTTCTTAATATGAATATTTAAGCTGAAGATGTGGTTAGTCAAATAATAATGCAACCCACACTTTTCATTTTGAGTTGTAAATTACAGTTCTTTGCACATACATATTTATGTTACCTGAGCTAAGAATATCATATTACACATGACTTTTGAGACTTCTAGCACATTTGTCTTTTCTTAATCATCAATGATGTATTTTCATACTATCACATTGTTTTGTAAAGCACTGTGAAAATTTCATGGGGACTAAGAACTGCCATTGAGTCTTCAATGACATTCTCACATTCTTCCTGGGATAAATTTATGCCCCTAGAGTCCTCATCATCGTAGGCATGAAAGTATCATTAGTTTCTTTCCAAGATAGGCTCCCATGTATTCCACTATTGGTCCAGATCTTCCAATTTTAATACTATGCATCCTCCTTTGTGTAATATATCTCCTTAGTAAAAGTCAAAATTAGTGCTCTAACTTTACTGTGGCTGGGGTAGTGTATGAAAGCAATATTTTCAAAAAATAAAGCTTGCAGGGAAAAAAAGCATCCAGGATTCACAACAATCAAATGAGATATATTAAATTCATAATTCTATTTAAGGTAGAGTATGTCATAATTCTGCTACATAGCCATGAGATCCATAATCTAAGTAAATGAAAGCAGCCTGCAAAGTATATTATAGAATTGATTTGTTTATGTATTTTTCCAATGGAAACAAAGTTGTTATATTATTGTGTGTGTTATTACCAGAAAGAGAGCATAACTTTGCTTGATTGGTTAAAATCAGAGGAGAGATTATTTAAAGAAATTACTCTGCTCTAATAAAAAGAACTAAAAATAATTTTGAAATTTTAGGGAAGAATATCTGAAAAAAAAGTTTTGTCTCAAAATTTTACTAAATGCTTAGAAATAACACACTAACCTCCTCAAGGTCTTATAACACTTACCAATACACTTCTACTTTAATTTTATTTTATGGGACAAAAACTTGAAATAAGATCAGTTATAAGAAATGTTAACCTACGATTAGAAATACCTGGGTTAGTTAATAAATATTAGAATATAATAACCCTGACATCTTGGATCGTCTCCCCTAATTTACAATATAAGAAAAAGACTGAATAGTTTGCCTTTAAGATTAGATGATGCATTTGTATTTCTGTAAATATGTGGTAACATTCTTTTTTGGTACCAAAAAAATAAAAAGCCTTGGCTGGAGAAGCATGAGACTTGAGATTCTGTGCTCTCTCCTTCCTTTGTGGCCTGAGATAAATCATTCAACCTCTACAAAACTCCATTTCCTTTTTTTAATCTCCTTATGAGCATTATACTATATCTACAATAGAGGTAGCTATTCGATAGATTTTTGGTGAGGTTAATTAAAATACTTTACAGTGCTACCAGACAGTAAAAACATGTTTCAAAATAAAATGTGGGAACATAGATGCTTTTGTTTTAATACTGGTTTTGCCACTTTTTAATTGCTTTAGCCTAATTATGTAAAAGTGGTGTGTGTGCGTGTGTGTGTGTGCGTGTGAATATGGCTATATTTTTTCATGTTATCATTTTCATGTTATCAACTTAATGTTCTCTATCAAATGTAAATCTAAGCATGCCATTATCCCTTTAAGATAAAACCCATGTTAATTAGTATGTTAGGATAACACTTTGTTTTGAGTCCTGTCCATTTCTACAGCTTTGTCAAGTCTTGCATTCTATCTGCCTGCCTATTTGCTTTTTACCAAACAACGTACTACTCTTCATCTATGTATCTCTAACTAACTTTATAAAATTCAGTTTGCCTATCACATCCCTGGATCCTCAAAGTATCTACTCTGTTCGCAAAGCACAATGTGCTTAGTAGCGCTACTATAGCGCTATATCAAACTATATTGCACTTAACTGTTTGCATTGCATGTCTATCAGATTCTAAGTTTCTTGAAGGGGAAATGCATTTATTTTTGTATTTTTCTTAAGCACAATAGTGAAAAGGGGAACAGAAAATGTTAAGAAGTGTTAGATTCTGTTTATCTTCTCTCCAAAAATTTTTTAATATTATTTCAAAAATCTGATGCTAAGTTTGGACAGAAACTCCAGGAGTGTGGCACTGCTTTGAAGGTTTTCTGTTCGTTTATTTGTGTTTGATGTACTCATTGGGGTTGCATAATTCATTCTTCTGTGTCAGAGAGTGAAGATTAAATGCTAAACACAATTCAGAATGTGTAAAATGAGTGACCTAGTTTACAAGTTTACACTCTTAGGTGAATATTTTATGTAGATTCTGAAAGAGCTTTAATTACACTTGATCTCATACCTTTTGTTGGTGGGGATTAGTAGCTTTTCTGAGCCACAGATGGAGATTTCTACCTGAACATAGCTGCTGCCAAGGAAGTCCTGCAGGGAACACATTTCAAACCTGTGACTCAGCAAGAGACTACCAAGGACTGGAGCACACAATTTGGAGGACTTGGCTAAGCGTGCACTGCTCTGAGTTACACAGGGTGCCCAAGAGCAGACCTGTTTATTTTCTTCAACACTATCAAGGCAATGCATTTGCTTATTAGCACCTATTGATCCCGAGAAGACAAATGGAACAAAGCCAAAACTCTGCCCAAATCAGGTCATTGAATTTATACTTTCAGATTTGACCTCCAGATAAGATTTAGTGAACTGTACATATGAAAAAGAGGCATATATTGAGTTTCTAAGGCAAGGTGAAAAAGTATTGACAACTCTGGGAAGTGTAAAGAGAGTCTTCAAGTAACTTATAATAATAGTATTGGAAAAAACACGTATCTGACAATCAGAGAATAATTATGAAACAATACATTACATGAGGTTACTCTACTATTATAAAACATGTTTAAATATAAAATATGTTTAAAGATGTTTTTATGTAAAGGAAGTCATCAAAATATTCTACTGGAATATATCTTTTTTTCCTTATTTTTAAGCATACAAATGTTAATAAAGATGTGCATTTATACAGGACAAGGAGATATGTACAAAAATAATACATGTCACACATGCACATATGAACAGACTCTGGTTTCTGATTGGCCCAGGTGAATCTCCAGTACAGTAGATCATCCAATGAGTCTTTCCCACTGGCTTCAGACAGCTGTTAAGAGATACTATAAATCCTTATTCTCAAGCATAAAAGCTAATTACTATCATAAGTTAGGAATCAATTTTCCTCTTTCCTCTGTGCTGCAGTGGGCTATTATACAATTAGCTACATAAATGAGATTTTTATGCCTGATATCAGAACATTTATTTTTGTTCACAATAAGAAGCAGCTAAATGTATTGTTGGTCAGAGTGTTATAGTGATTCTAATGTTGATAACTGCATACTGTCTATACATTGATGCAATAAACATGATTGGAAAGAGGGTTCAGGGACATTTTCTAAAAAGGAGTTGTATAAATGAATATATAAAACCTCACACAAATTTTCTGCAAAGAGTACATGCACCACATGCAAGAGTTCTGAAATGAGCCTTTATTTAGAGCTTCTTGAATCTTTTACTCATGTCTTACATCAGTTTTGGAAAATTCAAAGCCATTATCCCTTAAAATTTTGCTTCTACCCTATTCTTATTCTTTGCTTCTTCTTGGACTTCAGAACAAAATGTTAGATTTCTCATTAAGTTGTGTATAGCTATTATACTCATTTCCTTTTTATTTTTCTTATGCTATTTTTATGCATCAATCTATGATTCTTTCAGTTTAATAATTTCATGTTCTGTTTTAAAAAATAGTTAAACTCATTTATTGAGTTCTTCATGTTAAACCTTTCACTTTTTAGTTCTCCTCTAAGTTGTCATTTGGCCAGGCATTGTGATTCACACCTATAATCCCAGCATTTTGGGAAGCCGAGGAGGGTAGATCACTTGAAGTCAGGAATTCTTCGAGACCAGCCTGGCAAACATGATGAAACTCCGTCTCTACTGAAAATACAACAATTAGCCGGGTGTGGTGGTGGGTGCCTGTAACCTCAACTACTCTACTCCGGAGGCTCAGGCAGGAGAGTTGCCTGAACCCAGGAGGCAGAGGTTGCAGTGAGCTGAGATAGCGCCACTGCACACCAGCCTGGATGACAGAGCAAGACTCCATTGCACACACACACACAAAAAAAAAAAAAACAAAATAAGTAGACTGTCATTTAAACCTTTCTGTGGCACTGGTGAAATTTACAATATTGTCTTTATTTACTTGAACACATAAATCAGAATTATTTTAATGTTCTTTTCTAAAAACTCCCATTTTTGATTTATCTTTTATTAGTGTTATTATCTTAAATTTTTTTTTCTTTCTGATTCTATCTCTAGACATGCTGGCCATTTTAGATCATTGAATAAAAAAGTGTTGTAGAAACGCCAGATGATGTGATATTCCCCAGGGAAAGATTTTCATTTATTTATTTATTTATTTTGGAAAGTCAACCAAGTAGGAACAGAATACCTTGTATCAATCTAGAGTAAATGATTGGAAGAGGGGTTTTAAATTATTGAGCACCACTCAATTTCCAGTTTCCTCTTCCTCCTTGAGTATCTCCTTTCAGAGGCTGTAATTGAAAGCCTGAGTATCTACTGGAGACCTTTCTCCTTGGTCGGCTCTGAACTCATAACTGTTTCCTTAATACTGCAAGGCTACCAAGAGCTCTCCTTAGCTTTGGGCTCTCCATTTTCCGTTTATATTTGGCTTCTTGTCCTCTTTTTCTATTCCTCTTCAAAATCTGCAAGTACTATGAAGAGAAAAATGGAGCAAAATGCATGTGGTTTCCTATTCTCCAGAATTTGAGTTTCCCAATTCCTAGCTACCTTGGTAGCCTAGAACTTCAATTTTTGTCTCTTAGTTTTGGGAGGCTGAAAACACGCTGAGCCCCTACTTTCTGCTCAAATGGATTCTGCATCACTAAAGAGTCAGCCAACATCTTATCCAGTGAATCAAGCCATTTTTGTTCTGGAGTTTGGCCACTCACATTTTGACTTTCTGGAATATTCTCTGATGACTTTAAGGAGCAGTTTTGTTGTTTTTGTTTTTGTAATTCATATATTATCTACAGTTGTTGCTTTCACAGAGAGAATAGTCTGGTAAAATATAATCTGTAATAGTCAGAAGTGGAAGTTGTAAAAGGTTCTAAGATGTATTTATTATTTATTTTACTTATTTATTTTTTTTTGAGATCGAGTCTTGTTCTGTCGCCCAGGCAGGAGTGCAGTGGCGCAATCTCAGATCCCAGTTTCAAGCAATTCTTCTGCTTCAGCCTCTGGAGTAGCTGGGATTACAGGAGTGCGTCAATACACCCAGCTAATTTTTGTATTTTTAGTAGAGACAGGATTTCACCATGTTTCCCAGGCTGGTCTCCAACTCCTGACCTCAGGTAATCCACCTGCCTCAGCCTCCTAAGTCCAGGGATTCTGGCATGAGCCACCATGCCCGGCCCTAAATAAGATTTTTGATTGAAGATGTGTAAGCAGAAAAAAATTAAAATAATAAGGGGGCATTAGAAGTATAAAGATGGGCAAAAAATTTCCAAGAAAAGAGAATAAGAGAGGGAGGACAGTTCTAAAATGTTTTACAAAAAGAATCAAATTGAAATTTCTGAAAGTGTTTGTGTCAGGAAAAAAAATAAACCATTAAAAACATAAATATTTCTAAGGTGTTTTGCCATCCAGTCAAGTATAACAGATTGATTTTTATCTGTAAATTGTTATTGACTGTGAAAATCAGCTTGCTTCTGTTGTTAGAAATCAGAACACAGTGCATTAGGTTGAATAAATGTGTTGCCTAGTAAACTGGCATGGTGCTAAATTACATTCAACTAGTGAGTAGTTTAATGATTTTTTTCTCTAAGATGTGAACATGTATATCTCAAATGGTGTGTTTTACTCAGTCAAATTCGTAGGCAGAGAGCTTATACGCCTCACAAAAGATAAGAGAAGTCATAAAAGTGATGAGGCAAAGCAGATATCCAAATGGCAAAAGTGATGTAATTTATCTGTGAAGATTTAACTGAAATTAATTCTTGAATGATTGATCATATTTTGTGACAGCAACTGTAACTGCCTGTATCCACGAGTTAGAGTCATTTATTGAGGGAATTATAAAGATGATCATTGACTTGGCTTTCTGACAAGTGAAAGTATGACTGCATTAAAATTCTTTGTCCCATTCATGAAATATCTATCTACTCATGAACACATCAGATATCCTGAATTGTCAGGTATACATACAGGTATGTGTAAAAAAATACTTCATTTTAAAGGTAACACTTTTCAGCTCTTATTATAATCAGTACTTATTAGGTGCCCTAGGACTATGCATCCAATTAGTTGAACTTGTGACGAATATACAAAACTGTCAGGAAAGACTCCTTTTTGACTGCTAGAAAGGAAAATAGTGATGTATATAAAATCATTTGTTGAACCAAATTGACTGAACATATAAAATGTCTCCGGCGTTTGGTAAGTGCTGAAACCACAGAGACACCAAAAGACCACTCAGTCCTCCTCTCAAGAAGCATATAATATGGTTGGGATGGCAGATAAATAATTTGATAAAAAAGGTAGGATGTGATAAATAGTATTCATTTATTTCCTCAACAAATAACTTTTAATAATATTAAACAATTAAACAATAAGTTTAAAGGAGTGAAATTTAAGTTAGTAAAATTAGAAAATTTGTAAATACAAAAAGAAAGAAATACAATATTTATATTATCTTATATGTTATAATAATTATTAATCATAACATATTATTATATAATAGACATTAATAGCATTAGAAAGTATGAGAGGAGAGATTAAAACAAATTGTGTATTTAAAAGAGAATTATCTGTGGGAGAGGAGATAACATCAAGATTAGGTGATAACACTGAGGCGAAGGAACTCTCTAGGCAGATGAGGGAATACACATAAGTAGAATGTGGTGGTTTAGTACTATGAGATTTTAGCGAAGCAGACTGGAAATTTTATAGAGCTACTTTCCCTATATAATCAGGATTTGGCACAAAGAGCTTCAAGTGAGATTTGGAAGGTACAAGGGGAGCAGCAGTCATTACGGATGATTAGTACAAGCCTCCATGCATGGCCAGAGCTTGGCACATTCGCTGCTGATTCACGGGCTTCTTTCACTGGTGCGCATAGACCCACAGCTCCTCTGCCTGCTGCCAGATCGTTTCCTTCAGCGTTTCCAAGTCCTGAGTCACACACATGTGCAACTCTGGGTGAAAAGCTCCTGCTTCTTCTGCAGATTCCCGGTATCATTTGGGTTTGAGGCATATTCTGATTTGTCCTTGTGAATATCAGTTTATTCTCAAGGGTTTTAAGTTGTCCTCTTTTTTTTCCTAGTTCGTTTAGGCCTTTTCTTCCTGACTGCTTATCTACTGATCAGAGCAATTTCTAGTTCACCACCAGGTACAGAGGCAACTCCTTCCATAGATTTCTTCACCAGTTTTCCTTAATGGTCTACTTGGTAAGTGACTTTTCTCTGCTGCTTCAACCATCTCCTAGAACTTTACTTCACCCACTTTCCCCAGCATTTTGTAAGGTGTAAATCCTTATAATGTGTTTCATTTTGTATCACTCACAGTTGTTCTGGTTCTATGATTGAATCCTAACCCATACTTACGGTAAATAATTAAAAATATTCATCTAATAACTAAAAATAGATCGTGTGTGAGATGGGAGGATGAATGTGGGGAGTAGCAAAAAATAAGCCAGAAAGAAACCACATTATCATCTATTTTTAGAGTAGGATGCATATTTTGGTTTCTAATTTCTACAAATCTCACTTGCTGCTTGTGAAAATGGAATGGAGTGTTTAGATTTACAACAGAAAACAACAGCAGATTAGACTATTCTACATTCAAGGAGACAATGTTAGAAATCTGTACACAGGTAATAGGGTGGGTGGAGAGTCAGGGAGGGATCAAAGTGAAGTACAAATAAATCCGAATAAATATTTTAAAGCCTGTTGGTGCTTGTCTTGCCATGAGTCTTTGCACTAGCAATGGATTCCCAAACTCAAATCCTCAGTTCTGTTTTTCAAACTGCCTATAAATTGTAACACGTTACAAGTTTTCAATAGTAATAATAATAAAGTAGCTTAGAATAGGAAATTTTAGAATGCATTAGGGAGTGGATGTGTTAATTTTATAACTTGTTGAACGTAACTGAGTATGAGTATGTTTACCGAATAAAAATGTTTCTTAATTCCTCTTTATCGGGAACATTTGAAATCGTCTGGTTCTTTGGCACCCAAATATGAAGGTTACTTCATTAAGGGCCAAAATTTTCATAGAGAGCATTTGAGAAAGGAGAGCTCAATAAAATATCAAAAAAATAGAAACAAGAACTACAGTAAAAGAAATATTGCTACTTATATATACAAATGAAGATTGAAGATAACTGTTATCAACTTTCTACCCTTAAGAATTATTTAAGTTTCTACTGCTATTTCTGCATTTGGACATTGGTTTACCATGCCACTTTTTTTATGTATTGAAAAAAACTGTTAAAAATTAAAATGATATTATACTTGTGTTCAGGCCAAATATATATTCCCAAAGTGTCCTAAATTTGTTGTTATCATGTTTTTACTCATGAGTAATCAATAACATTGAGTAATAAAGACAGAATTTTTATGTATAAATAAAAATTCTCATGAAAATTTTCATCTATTTTTCTTCCTTTTCTGAGTTGAAAAGCAGCCATTTTCAACATAGCTAATTGTTGCTACAGTATCTTTTTAAATTAATGTGGTACAGTGTATTCTAAAATAGCAATGAAAAAATACTTAAGTTTTTGTTTGTTCGTTTGTTGTTTTGAGGCAGAGTCTTGCTCTCTTGCCCAGGCTGGAGTGCAATGGCATGATCTTGGCTCGCCATAACCTTAAGCTCCACCTCCCAGATTCAAGCGATTCTCCTGCCTCAGCCTCCCGAGTAGCTGGGATTATAGGCATGCACCACCACATCTGGCCAATTTTTTTTAGTAGAGATGGGTTTTCTCCATGTTAGTCAAGTTGGTCTCAACCTCAGGTGATCCGCCTGCCTCGGCCTCCCAAAGTGCTGGGATTACAGGCGTAAGCCACCGTGCCCAGCCAAATATTTAAGTTTTAACAATGATCTACTCAGGTAAATATCCCTGCAGCAATCAAAGTTAATAAATGTTATCTTCAGTAAACACAATAAAATATAATATATTTAATAAGAGTTGCTATTGTACATCTTCCATTTGATGTTTGTGAAAAGTTCATTCATTGCCATAGCTCAATAATATTCCATTTTACAAATATACCACAATTAATTAACCTGTTCCTCTTTAGGTGGATATATGGGTTTCTTTCCTTACTTTATATTATATTAAAATTTTATATTATAAACAGTTCATTGAATCTATTGATCCATTTGTGGAGAATTTATAGTTTATGATTTTGATTTTTCTTCCTATAGGTATAATATGTCTTTCCATGTATTTGAATCATTTTTAATATTTTAAAATAAAATTTAAATACATTTAATTAATGTATATGTATCTGTTTGTAAGCTTACTTCAATGCTAAACAGGTAACTATTCAGAACACCCTGGAAAAAAAAAAAGTTGAACTGCTACCTTGATTACTGGCTTTTTTTAATAACTGTAAGCAAAAATGAGATACTGTTTTCTCTGCCACATTTTTATCACTCGTGATCATAACCCCTCTACCTGTATAAGGGTAGTTGTCTGTTCAAATCATGCAGTGTTCTTATGTCACAAACCAAAACCTGAGTCTATTATGCTGAGCTAGTCTGCTTTGACCTGAATAACTTTGACCTGGGATGATCTGATCTGTCAGGGATGATTTGGCTGTCAGATTTTTGCTCCTCAAAGAATCCCCAGAATCCCAAATTGTACCCCATCTCACTAAGAGTGTGGAGAGGGAAAGAGAGAAAGATAGAAAAAGAGAAGGAGGAGGAAAAGGAAGTATCTATCTATCTACTTGTTTATACCTATACCTATATTTATATTCACAGTAAAGGACATTTGTCAGAATAGCCCCAAACACTATTGCCACACTAACATCTATTAAAATATAAACCATCTTTAATAAATACTGAGCTGTGTAAATATTTATTTGTATACAAAAGAAAAACTCCTTAGTATTCTTAAGCCAGGCTGAGCAATCAACAGATGATTTTGATAAATGTCTGTTCATTACCTGAACATTTCCACTGCAATATAAAACAAAGATTTCATCCACATTTTATTTTTGCTCCATGAATGGTTCTACACTTTCTAATCAGTGTTATTTTTAAGATTAAATTTGAAAAGTACTGTACATAGGGGAGAATGAGGGGTGTCTAAGAGGATTTTCTGGTTTATAGTCATTAGAATATTCTCAATATACAGGATAATTTGTAACTCTAGGCTCCCTTTTGCTCAGGCAGTCTAATTCTTTATATCCAAGAATTTTGCTCTAAGTAATATTTTTAATGTAAATAAATATAATAAAAAACATACTCTTTTCTGGTAGTTGTCTTCTTTCAATATTAACATGTCCTTTTTCTGCATGATTCTAAAAACAAATATGACCTTCCATGTAAATACTGATCAATGAATACTTCATGACACTTCCTTTTGAAATGTGTATGGCATGATGGCCATTATTTAGACATTTCATTTATGTCATGGGTTTTGTTTTCTGTTATTGTTCTTGTTGTTTTAAATTAGGGCTTAATATTGATGGGGCAAAATTAGGAAGTAAAGAACCACAGTAGTTCTCTCTTCTTCATCTCTTCCTGTGCTAACATAATGATTCCATGATCTAATAAAGGAGCATACAAGGGAAGAGGAATCAAAAAGTGAAAATAAACAAACAAATCTAGAAACAAGCAAACTTTATCTATAGTCCTGTGGGCTTTCTATAGAGAGGTCTCAATTCCTATTTCTACTCCCAATGCATTTATGTGATTAGCATCCTCAGTGAATTGGGCATCTTCTCCTCTTTAAAATTACTCATTTAAGAAAAATTTATGTATACTCTGATCCTCTCAACTCTCTTGCATTAGCAGGTTCAGCATGGCCTCTGCTGCTGAAAAGCTGCATGCAATGTAAAAAGTGTGTTGAAATTCATATTTTTATTTTATGTATTAGTAAATTAACATCTGCCAATCACCATTAAACATTGTATATGCATTATTTTCTTCACTTTTTACAGAAACCTCATTCTGAATTTACATGTTACAAGTGACATAGCTAAGGTGTACAGATGTATGCATGCAAAAACATCACACAATTAGCATATGACTGAACTGGGACATAAATGCTAGTTGCTTCAACCTTACTAATATACTGCCACCACAAATTAAGTGTCTTATTGATAATTTATAAGGAACAGAAATTTATTAACTAAAGTTACGGAGGCTGAAAAGTCTAAGGTCAAGGTGCCCAAAGGTTAGGGCCCAGTTTCTCTGATTCCAAGATGGTGCCTTGCACGTTGCATCCTCTGGAGAGAAGGGGAATGCTAGATTCCCACATGGCAGGAAGGCAGAGGGCCAAGAGATAAAAACTACCCCTAAAAGCCCTTTTATTAAGGCACTAAATCCACTCATGAGAGTGGAGTGCTTGTTGCCTAATCACATCTTAAAAGCCCCACATCTTAATATAGTTGCAATGGCAATTAAATCTCAACATGAATTTTGGAGGAGACATTCAAAGTACAGCAATTTGGCTTGACCACCCAAAACTTACATCTTTCTCACATACAAAATACATTTAATCCATCCCAGTAGCCTTTAAAGTCTTAAATTGTTCCAGCATTAATTCATAAGTCCAAAATCCAGAGTCCTGTCTTAATTAGATTTGAGTGAGACTCAAAGCATAATTCATTCTGAGGCAAATTCTCTCCAGTTATGAGCCCGTGAAATTAAACAAATTACATACTTTCAGAAGGCAATGGTGGGATAAGAGTGAAATAGACATCCCATTCTCAAATAAATAAATATTCAAGAAGGAAATGGTAACAGGTACCAAGTAAGCCTAAAACACAACAGGGCCAGCACATTAAATCATAAGGCCTGGAATAATCTTTGATTTTATATGCCATCTTCCAGACACGCTGGGGTGTGAGCTGGACTCCCCAAGTCCTCAGGCAATCCAACCTCTATGGCTTTGCTGGCCTTAGCCCGAAAAGCAGCTCTTATGGTTTGGAGTCAGTTGCCTTCATCTTCTCCAGGATGGCATGGCATGCTGGTACCTCTACAGCTCTGGAGTCTTGAGGTGGCCCTGATCCCATTGCTCTCTTAGGCATTATCCTAGTAGAGACTCTTCAGTGTTTCTCCCCTGAAAAAAGTCTGGTTTTGCCCCAAGGTTCTTTATGACACCCTTTGAAACCTATGAGGAGGAAGTCATGCCTCCATAGCTCCTTCATCGTGTGTGCCTGCAAAATTAGCACCAACTGAATGCCATAAAGGCTCACTACTTGCACCATCTGGAGCAGTGGGTCAAGCCTGCCCTGGGGCTACTCTAACCACAGCTATGATGGCTGAGGAGCACTCTACCAGAATGTAGGGAGCAAAAACCCTAGGTTACACTGGACAACAACACTGAGGTCCCATGCATGCCGTAGGCCCACTCTCCAAAACAATTCTGCCCTCAGGGCAATAGGGCTCAGAGCCTGTGTTTGGAAGGGCAGCCTCAGACATGTCCAAAATGCATCAGGGTGTCTTTTTCCTATTGTCTTGATGCACAGCATCTGGTTTCCTTGTACCATAGTAATCTCTTTATCAGTTGCTTGGCCACATTCTTGGAATTCCCTCCAGAACAAAATTTTTATTCCTTACATGACCTGGCTGAATGTTTTCCAGATCTTTATGTTCTGCTTCCCTTTAATTATAAGCTGTCTTTAAATCATTTCTATTTGTTTACATCTTACTATATGCAATTGAAAGAAGCCACACAGCACTCTGAATGCTTTGTTACTTAGATATTTCTTCTGACAGATACTCTAGTTTATCAGTCTTAAATTTTGCCTTCCATAAAGCCCTAAGTCATGGATACAATTCAGTCAAGTTATTTGCTACTTTATAACAAGGATGACTTTTATTCCTTTGCATCCGGGACCTCCTCAGAATTGCCTTTACTGTCCATACTCCTATCAACATTGTTTTCAACCACTTAAGTAATCTCTACATAGTTTCAGACTTTCCCTATAGCATTCCTCTTCTTCTGAACCCTCACCAGACTTTTTCAAGCATTAACTTCAAAACTGTTTCAGCTTCTAAGGCACTATCCAGTTCTAAAGCCACTTTCCCATTTTGAGGTTGTGTTATAGCAACACTCCACTTCTCTGGTACCAATTTATTTGTGCTGCTATAATGGCATGCCTGAAATTGTATAATTTATAAGATATAGAAATTTATTAGCTCACGATTCTGGAGGCTGGGATCAGCAGGTCATGGCCTAATTTCTCTGCTTCCAAGATGCTGCCTTGCATGTTGTACCCTGTGAAGATTAGGGAAATGCTGGATTCTCACATTTCAAGAAGGCAGGGAGTCAATATAGAGAGTCCACTCCAAAAATTTCTCTTTTATTAAGATATTAAACTCCCCCATAAGAATAGATCCCAATGGCCTAATCACTTTGTAATGAAGTTCCTGTCTCTTAATACTATTACAATTGCAATTAAATCTCACCATGCATTTTGGAGGGCACAAACATTAAAATAATAGCACTCATACACTTTCCTTATTGTTAAAGTTTACATTTAATATCTATTTCACAAATTTCTTAGAAAGAGCAATCCCAAATTTTTGTGGGCCCAATTCAAAAATAAAAACAATAATCACTGGAGGAATGATTATTCAAATACAATCTTGTGGAAATTCAATATTAAAACAGCCAGAGCAAGTTAACGCTATCAATTACTAATGTATGGAATATTAATTATTTGGGTTTTTAAAAATTTTTCTGTTCATTTTTACTTTTGAGTACTTTTCTGCAATGACCCTTTCTTTGTTAGCCAGAGACTTCCACATGCCTTTTAGAAGAATTAGGATTGTCGCAAAAGAAGTAAGAACAGAATAAATGCCCAGTTTATGACTTACAAAACCAGCATTTATATACTTATTTTGAAAGCCAAAGCTTGTTTTTTGTTTTTCTTTTGAGACAGAGTCCCACTCTGTGGGTAGAGTGCAGTGGTATGATCTCCGGTGACTGCAACCTCTGCTTCCTGGATTCAAGCAATTCTCCAGCCTCAGCCTCCTGAGTAGCTGGGATTAAAGGTGCCCACCACCATGCCAGGCTAATTTTTGTATTTTTAGTAGAGACGAGGTTTCACCATGTTGGCCAGCCTGGTCTCAAACTTCTGACCTCAGGTGATCCACCTGCCTCGGCCTCCCAAAATGCTGGAATTATAGGCGTGAGCCACTGAGTTCATCCAAAAGCCAAAGTTTTTAACTGTATGTATGTTCTCTAAGATATATCAAGATGCTGAGTAAGATATAGTGTTTATGAAATGATAATTAATTCAAGAAGAGACAGCATCCCCTTTTCTTAAGAAATCAGATAAAAATAACCCAAAAGTCAGGTAAGAAAAAAGAGCTGGTTTGGGCTTAAACTTTGTAAAGTTTGCAAGAAACATCCAGAACCCATGGTGGTTTTGAGTGAGGTTCACTTAAATTTCACGCAAAATACATTCAGGATTCTATGCTACTTACACTTTTCTGATGGATTTTGTACGTGAACCTGAGCTTTCACAGTTGCCCATGTTATAAACACAATGCTCCCTCTCTGTCTCTTTCAACTAAGTGCAATGAAATTGGTGGCAGGCCTTTTTTACAAAAAATAGCTCCAGCCAGCCACCTAACTTTACAACTCAAGGAAACGGAAAACATAAACTATGCTGAAAAATAGCAGAAAGGAGAAAGCAATAAAGTTTAGAAGATAGAACGATAAAGTAGGGAAAAGAAAATCAATAGAAAATATCAAGGAAACCAAAAGTTGGTTCCATAAAAAGACTGTTAAAATTTAAAAGCCATTACCTAGATAGACTAAGAAAATAAGAGAGAAGATTTCAATTACTAAAATCAGAAACTACCACCAATTCTACAGAAATAAAAGGATTATAAAAGTATTACAAACAATTGTATACCAATGAACTCAACTTAGATGAAATAGGCAAACTACTATTAACACAAAACTTATGAGGGCTAAATCACAAAGAAATTTTAAAATCTGAATATGCCTATAGCTAATAAGGATATTGAATCAGTAATCAAAAAAAAAAAAAAAAACCTTCCAACAAAGAAAAGTCCTAGGTCTGATGGCTTAACTGGTGAATTCTACCAAACATTTCAAGAGCTAACCTCATTTCTTTTTCAAGAAATTGAAGAAGAAATACTTAGTAAACTTTTCTATGAGGTCGGTATGACCCTGATACCAAAGCCAGAAAAAGACACTATATGAAAAATGAAACTACAGGCCAAGTTCCTTATAAACAGATGCCAAAACCTCAACAAAATACTAGCAAATCAAATCATCAGCATATTAAAAGGAATATATACATCGTGACCAAGTGACATTTATTTTTGGAACACAAAGATGTTTCAATGCATGAAATTGACCCATATACCATACTACATTAACAGAATGAAGTGGAAAAAAATGACACGATCATTTCAGTTGATGCAGAAAATGCATCACCCTTTCATGATGAAAACAAAACAGTCAATAAAGTTGGAATATAACAAAACTGCCTCAATATAAAAAACATTATGTATAATAAAAAATACAGTAAGTGTCATATTCAATGGGAGACAGACTGAAAGCTTTTCTTCTAAGATCAGGAAATAAGGCGAGGGTGTCTGCTCTTGGCACCTCCTATTCAGCATAGTACTGGAAGTTTTAGTGAGAGCAACTGGGCAAGAAAGAAAAAAGACATTTAGCTAGAAAAGAAGAAATAAAACTATCTGTGTTTGCAGATGATATCATCTTATGTGCAGACAACCATAAAGAATCCACAGAAAAACTTTTAGAACTAATAAGTAAATTCAGCAAAGTAGCAGGATACAAAGTGCACACATGCAAAAATCAGTTGCATTGCTATACACTGGCAATAAACAATAAATAAGCTGAAAAGGAAATTAGGAAAATAATTTTGTGTCTAATAGAATAAAAAAGAATAGTGTTTAGCAATTAACTTAAACAAGAAGTCTCAGACTCGTACAATGAAACATGTTGCTACAAGAAATCGTAGACATAAATAAATGGAAGAGAAGATATGGCTGAACAATGTGTTTTTCTGTGTTTGTAGTATTACATTAAAAATAAATTTAACATAGTCATGAAATGAATTATTTATCTTTTCCTGCATAATCTAGGTAAGACTTGGATTTGTTGTTATTGTCAATGAAGCATAGTAGCAACTTTTGACAGCCATTCGATGCCAATAGTCATGGGTGTCATAATGGATGATGCTGTGCCATGAGTAAAGATGTAATCTGCATTACATAAATGACATTAGGAAACCACAGAAGCAAGAAGACCCAAATGTTTTAACACAAATCGATTCTGACAGGTCATGGTATTATAATAGTAGCATTGTTATGTTTTTCCTTTGGGTTAAAGATATGAAATTCGCCAGCCAGATTGCATTTGAAAATAAAGAATGTGAAAAGATGGTTCCTGGACAAGAGCAGAAAGTAATGGTGACTGGACATTATTAAGAATGTTTATGTGTATTCACTGGAAAATAAACAAACACATAAGTACCTCTCTCCACCCTCAATTATTTTAAACATTGACATGGGAAATAATATTATAAAATATTTCAAACCAAATTGTTTCTGTTTTTGTTGTGAGACGGAGTCTCACTCTGTCACCCAGGTTGGAATGCAGTGGTGTAAGCTCTGTTCACTGCAAGCTCTGCTTCCAGGGTCTTGGTCCAAGTGATCCTCCCATCTCAGCCTTTCAAATAGCTAAAATTACAGGTGTGCACCACCATGCCTGGTTAATTTTTTTTGTATTTTTAGTAGAGACAAGTTTTCACCATGTTGGCCAGGCTGGTCTTGAATTCCTGACCTCAACTAATCCACCTGCCTTGGCCTCCTAAAGTGCTAGGATTACAGGCATGAGCCACTGCCCTCTGAGCCACTGCCCCAGCCACCAAATTGTTTATATAAAAAGAGCATATGATCCTTGAAAAATTATTAAAATATAAAAAATGTGGAAAAAAAGAAGTTAATCTCACCTGCCAAGTGTTACTACCAATGGCATATTGCATTTTATTGAGATTTAATTTTATGCATATTTGGATGCTTTTAAAATTTTTTTAAATAGGAATGAATAGCAGTTAAAATGTACCTAATGATACAAGTGTACTCTATGTAATGGCATGGTAATTATATTTTGCTAACATAATATATATCATAAACAGTCAACAAACGTTCAAACTCTCAAGGAAATTGTTATTGGATCTCCAAAGACAGACAAAGATTATGTTTAAGTATTTCTAAATTCAATGTAAACACGATATTTTAATAAAGTACAATACTTAAGTTATTTGACCAATGCATGGATGTGACAATAGGCAGTAGTTACATGTTTGCCAAACAAAGTAAAACCAGGTATTCAAATATACCTCTGAATTTTATACTAGACTTCTTAATGCAAAGATGTGAAACCACAAAAATTAAAATAGCTTTTAAAAAATAGTATATGCAAAAATTATTTTAATTATTAAACTACTTAAATAGCTGGCAATTTATCATATTTATAGATTAATAAGCAAATCCATTACAAATTTGAAAATTATTTCAAAATAGTTTATATTTTTAAGGTACTTTTTTTCAATATTCATATATCACTTATTCCTACAAATATGTAAATGAAATAATTTATGTAAATCTCTTTTTTCTACCAATAGGTGGCACTAAAAATGTCTACATTTCAATAATAAAGTATGTTCAATGCTACGTTGGTTTAAAATACCTTTTCCTATAAGGCAATTGCAGCTGTAATTTAAGAATACTTATTAACTATAAGATTACTTCCATGTGAACAAGAAGACTTTTGTTAGACAAATACAAAGCAAAATGATTATAATGGGGGACCATTACATGAATATTTTACTTTGCTGGTACTAAAAGCTTTGTGTTGTGATCAGCTAAAATTGTATATTATTTAGTAAATTGGATATTATATTTTCCTTTATTGTTACATTATTTTTATTGGATAAGACTGCCATTTTCACTTTAGTCAATGTTGTTAATGTTTATCTGAGTAAACAGTGCATATAAAAGAATTCTATAGAATTTAGAAGCATTTTGGATTTGCTTTGTTTATAAATGTATTCTTTTTTTGTAATATTTAGTAAAAGTAGAAAAAAATCAATATCTGAGTATGTATATTTGTATTAATTTTTTTAGCCTCTTCATTTTACCCATGTGTTTATACTCAAAATTCTTTACCTCCTACTATTAAAAATATCCTATAGGACCAGGTGTCGTGGCTCATGCCTGTAATCCCAGCACTTTGGGAGGCCGAGGCGGGTGGATCACTTGAAGTCTGGAGTTCGGGACCAGCCTGGCCAACATGGTGAAACCCCATCTCTACTAAAATTACAAAAATTAGCTGCGCGTGGTGGCATGCGCCTATAACTCCAGCTACTTGGGAGGCTGAGGCAGAAGAATTGCTGGAACACAGGAGATAGAGGTTGCAGTAAGCTGAGATGGTACCACTGCACCCCAGCCTGGGTGACTGAGTGTGGCTCCGTATCAAAAAAAAAAAAAAATCCCATAACTCAGTGTTTTAGAATACTTTTTAATGTAGTTTGTACAAGAAGTTTATTTCAAGAACTCATAGGGGAAATAAAACCTTATGCTATTCACTGTGCATTGTTAACAGCAGTTTTGTTAAAATGATTTATTGCCATAAGACAAATCCTAATGATATTCCTATTTTATAACTGTATTTTATTCTGGGCCTGGTTGGTGTGATTTATTCAGATTTTTCTCAGAAAGTCTGAACCCCTGTGTAGCTGTAGCCATTAAATAGCAAATGTGTTTTATATTATAATAATAATCAGATATTTTTCATACTTGAACTTTCCAATAGTCAGATATTCTTGAGTAGTTTCAGTGCTTTTATTGGATCCCATTGAAGTCTTATTATCTTGTACAATTTGTCTCACCTATACTTCTCGTGGCTATTTTCTGCGTTAAAGTCAATGTGGGAAAATGAATTTAACCTGACATACAGTTTTCTTTAATTCTATTTCCAGTGTCTCATCTCTGATCAGAGACAGCTCAATATGAAACACCTTTATTTGTCCTCTTTGCTGGCAGGAATTCAGCTTAACTTCATTCCTTTCCTGAGCTGCACAAATCTTATTCTTGGTGCCCTCCATCCCACTTGACTACTTATGGAGACTAACACACACTCATGAGCTCCTTTCCTTGATCACCCTCTTCTCTTCAAACCACCATAATCAGATTTTGTGTTTTTAAAGGTTTATACAATAAGACAAAAACAAAAAACAAAAAACAAAAAAAACACCTAAATCACTATAGGGTACAAACAAACTTGAACCAGAAAGATACTTGTTATTTTAACTTAACAATACAGGAAAGTGTTCAGGCATATTTAAAGATGGAAGAAATGTATTTGTATCTAGGTGTACATAGGGCTAAATCGGAAGTTGAGTGAGATGCTCACATTAAAACACTATAGAAATACACTAAAGAAAAATGTCACAATAATCAAAATGGTAAAGTAATAGAGATTTCAGAAATTCTCCAAAAAATCATGATTCTTATCCCCAAAGGCTGTAAATTCTCCTTCATGGTAGAGGAAGGCCTCCTGTTCTCTCTGTTATTCCAGAGGGTGGAGGTCATACATCTCTCATCTCCTTGTTCTTATCCCCTTCTTTTTAGGGGGGCTCTTTCTGGGTTGTAATTAAGATGGGGGTTAACCACTACAGACTATACTATATACCTTATTTAGGTCATGTGCTGGTCCCGTAAACTTCGCTTGTAACTCCCCAATATTATTGTTAAATCCTTGAGTTTTTAGAGTAATTTTCAGATTATAGTACACTTTCCAGCATCATCTCATGTAATTTTCAAGCAAAAACTGTGAGATGATTATTTCATTGCTGTTGTGTTTCTGATTCCCCAAGAAAGTGTTAATTGGGATACATCTTCTAAAAAAAAAAAAATCCAGTAATTTACCTGTGAAATACTTGGTCCAAGTTCTGACACATAGTTTGGGCACATGGTATAGGTTCATTATTTCTTAAGAAAATTTAAATCTCACACACATAAATTAGATGAAATAGCAAAAACATGGACATTGGAATTAAATCTAAATCTTTATTTCAACATTTACTACCTATGCTACCTTGGATAAGTTTATTATACATCTGAATTTAATTTTTTTATTTTGTAAAAATGGATCTAACAATAGTTACTTTGCAGAGATATTTAGGTTACATAAAGAAAAGGGCCTAACACACAATAAATACTTAATAAACATTAGGGTCCTAAAGTCTTAATAGTGTTTTGCTCCTAGTTTTTAACCATAGGACAAAGGATCATGAAGGTAATAATTTCATGTTGTGAACAATTCACATCTATGTTTAAAGATATTAGTAGAATATACCCACTAAAAACATGTTATTAAGGATCTGAGTTTCATAGGAAAAACAGAGTTTATTTTTGTTATATAAAATAGTCATATCCCTGATTAAGTTGATTGAACTCCACTAGTTAACTCTGCCTTAGTTGAATTAACGATGAGGAGAGTTTCGAGCTATAATTTATTTGTTAATTAATCTTTGACATAACTATGGCTTCAGTGCTTCATGCAGACACAAATAGATTTAGTCACTATAAGGATAATTGTTGTTTATTTTCTTAATTTTTAAACTGATTACACTTGACAGTAGATTGTCCTTTACCAACTTACTCTGGATCAAAATGATCAGGTCTCTCTGACATTACTACATTTTGTAATAGTGTTACTATATTATGCAAAAAAAAAAAAAAAAAAGATCATCTTGTATTGCTACAGGAAAAGTATGTCTTCCTGCCTGTCATGCAGATGAGTGAATAAAGAAGAAATGATACCTCCACTTTCAGTTTTTATAACACTTCTAGATAATCCTCCTTGGTTTTCATGTTTCCTCTACAGAATTCTTGCTCTCTCTTTAGGCTTTAATTTACCTTCCCAGGGTTTCTTTCTGACTTTTGAGTTTCCACCTTCATTGAAAATATCTAAAAGCAAGTATTTCTCCTTTGAGCAGGTCCTGCTCCTCTTTTCTATCACAATTTTATTAATGAAAGATTTGCTTTCAGTTTCATATTAAAGAACCAGTGCACTAATTATGTTCATAATGAAAATAAAAACATACCACTTTTTAAGTTCGCCTTCTTAAAGGTACTGCATTAAAACTGTACCTTTCATAAGTAATTTAAATACTGTTCTTTTCTTCTCTCAAGCTGGTATGCTGTAACTTTCTATTTGTCTTGCATTTATTTATAATATTGATATCAACATTCACTAAGAACAGAGAGAAGAGGAAATATTCTTGCCATTTTTCTCTACTTAACCATCTATGTGCAATCAATGCTCAGATCCTGTCATTTCTATTCTGGAAGTATTACAATTCAGATCCTTTACCACTTTCACAACAGCTTCAACAAATTTTACCCAAACTAGTGACAATAAATTCTTAATTTTCCATGTCTGCCTTTAGTGGTCATTGTTAAAAATTGTAATACCACAGTGAGTTTTTATAGAAAATGAAAACCTTAATTTTAACTTAAATGTATAAATACCAGAAGTATTTTATTGATTTTGAAAGGGTAATAAGAAAAAATATTTACAATTTGATTAAGAATAACATAACATAATTAATAATATAACAGGCCCAAATCCTGGTGCCATCAATAATAAGTGTGTGAACAGTACCTGACTTACAGTAATAGTTTAATACATGTTTGTGGGAATGAATACAATAAGTTAATTTGTGAGAATCAAGAATTGCTCTTTTGACAGACATTGTCTACCTTAACATCAACAGTGCCCTTTCCTCCTTATTGCTTTCACTGTAACACACCAGTCATGACCAGGAAAAACGATCTTCCCTTGCTTGGGACATTGTAGGCCATGTGACTAAATTTCACTCAACGATATGCAAGTATCTACATATACATATAAGTTTCAACTAACAATTTAGGTTCTATTTATATATTTATTTAAAATATATATATATGTATACATACAAACATTTATAATTTTATATAATATAATTGTATATTTATCTTAAATAATTATACATGTACACACATATATAATACATGTGTGTTTAAAATAAATATACAATTATGTTATATATAACAGATATACAGATATATATGTATCTGTATGTATATTATATTATATCTTATATAATATAATTACTTCTAAAAAGAATTAGATGTGTTAAGAAGAATTCCTAGAGTCACACTTCATATATATGTATGTATTAATATAATATAATTATATAGCTATGTACACACATAATATATATTATATATAATACAATATATACAGATACATACAATTTACAGAAGTGGTCCTTGGAAATGAGAGACCCTGAAGTCTAGAGGAGCAAAATTGTTATATAATACATGATTACATATTATATTATTATGTATTGTTATATTTAATTATATAACATAATTATATAATTATAATATAATTTTACATGATTATATACTTATATATTTATTTATATAGATATATATCTGTATATATCATAACATATAACTACATATATAATAACATGTGTGTGTACATATATAGTTATATTTTTATATATATATATTAAATGTGACTATAGAATCCTTCTTAACACATGGAATTCTTTTTGTACATAAAATAACCTAAAAGCTAATAAAGCTTAAGCTTCAGGATCTTTCAGTTGCAAGGACCACTTCTATAAATTATTTCTTTGTAAATAAATTTTCAAATTATCTAGAGTTGAGTGTACCATTTATTTTATACCAGGATCCTGACTGATACCATAGTTTTCAAACATAGTTCATAATTTGTCATCTCTTTCTGAATGAGTTTGCCTAGTTTAATCTGAACAGCCATTGCTTTCAATTCAACTTCAGTTTATAGTAACTTTCCAGATCTGGTCTATGGTTTGAAACAAGCAATGTGTTTATGGCTACTACATTTGAAACTTGTGACAATTTCGCTTATCTAGTCTTATTAGAGACATTAAGTGGATTATTTTTAAGCAATTATATTCTATAATTCTGTGAACATTTTAATAAAAAATACTGATAACTACGCTCTGAATCAAACAAACATGGTAGTATCATCGTGTTGATTAACAGTAAAATACAACCAATATAGAATGCAGTACACATCACAGTACAATATTTTTCAAATGGTACATAATTATAGCAGTGAAAGAGAGTGAATCATAGAAAGAAAATAGTTAAGTATGGACGTGGTGAGAGATCCATGAGGGAAGTTTGTGGCTCCAGAGCTAGATTATTCCTACACTGAACAATTCATCAATTAGAAACTGATAATTGCTAAGTCAGATAAAGAAGAATGCATAGGCAGAGCTGGCAACATGAAGCATTTAAAAGACATGAAGCAAATATAAAATAGAGTTCCTGCCTCGAGGATCTTAAAATCCAGTTAAGATGAAAGATAGTTAAAAAGATGGAATATGAATTTCAGTATATGAGCAAGGCTATTATATTGTGATAGGCATTGATTAGATCAGTTAATGAATGTAAGAATATAAAAAGCAGACTCAATAATTTATAGCAAATAAATGAGAACAAAGATGAGAGGAAAAGTTATCTTTTTGTAGTATAAGGATAAGTTAAGAACAATGGATTTGTAAGTAAAGCAAACAGATATAGAAAAGGCTTTCAATAAAATTTAACACCCCTTAAGCTTAAAAATTCTAAACAAACTATGAATTTAAGAAACATATCTCAAAATAATAAGCGCCATCTATGACAAACCCACCCAACATCATACTTAATGGACAAAAACTGAAAGTATTACCATTGAGAACCAGAACAAGACAAGGATGCCTACTCTCGCCACTCCTATTAAACATGGTACTGTAAACTCTAGTCAAAGCAATCAGGCAAGAGAAAGAAATAAAAAACATCCAAATAGGAAAATAAGTCAAACTATCACTCTCCACAGACAAAATTACCATATTCCTAGAAAACTCCATAATGTCTTTTCAAAGGCTCCTAGATCTTATAAACAACTTCAGTAAAGTTTCAGGATACAAAATAATTGTACAAAAGTTAGTAGCATTTCTGTACATTAATAATGTCTAAGCTGAGAGCCAAATCAAGAACACAATTCTGTTCACAAGATCCAAAAAAAAGAAAGAAAAAAGTACCTAGAAATACAGCTAACCAAGGAGGTGAAAAATCTCTACAAGAAGAATTCAAAACACTCCTCCAAGAAAGGAGATAACACAAGCAAATGGAAAAACATTCCAGGCTCCTGGAGAGAAATAATCAATATCATTAAAATGACCATAATGCCCAAAGCAGTTTACAGATTCATTGCTATTCCTATCAAGCTATTAGTGTTGTTTGTCACAGAATTAGAGAAAACTATTTCAAAATTTATGTAGAACCAAAAATAATGTAAAGAGCCCAAGCAATCCTAAGCAAAAAGAACAAAAGCACAGACATCACAGTACCCAACTTTAAACTCTATTACAAACTCTGTTACTGTTTGGTTATACAGTAACCAAACAGCATGGTACTGGTGCAAAAACAGGTCAATGAAAGTGATTAGAGAACTCAGATATAAAGTTACACACATACAACTATCAGATCATCAACAAAGTTGATAATAACAAGCAATGAAGAAAGGGCTCCCTTTTCAAGTAGTGAAACTGGGATGACTGGCTAGCCATATACAGAAGATTAAAACTGGACCCCTTCCTTTCACCATATATAAAAATCAAGTCAAAATGAACTGAAATGTAAGACCTAAAAGTATAAACATCTTAGATGAAAACCTAGGAAATATCATTTTGTACATAGGCCTTGGCAAACATTTCATGACAAAGCCTGAAAAAGCAATTGCAAAAAAACAGAATTTAATAAGTGGGACATAAACTAAAGAGCTTCAGCAAAATAAACTACCAAGAGAGTAAACAGACAGCCTACAGAATAGGAGAAAATATTCACAATCTGTGCAAATAGAAAAGGTCTAATGTTCAGAATCTATAAGGAACTTAACAAGCAAAGAAAAACTCCATTAAAAAAATGAGCAAAGACTTTTTTTGAGACACTTTTGAGAGGTGTCAGCAGACTACATTATAATCTCAATAGATGCAGACACCTCTCAAAAGAAGACAGTAAGATCAACAAACACCTCTCAAAAGAAGACATACACACAGTCAACAAGTATACAAGCATATGATAAAATGCTCAACATCACTCATCATTAGAGAAATGCAAATCAAGACCACAATGAGATACCATTTTACACCAGTCGGAAAGACTATTATTAAAATGTCAAAATAAATAGCAGCTATTGGTAAGGCATGGAGAAAAGGGAATACTTATGTACTATTGGTAGAAATCTAAATTAGTTCAGCCACTATGGAAAGCAGTTTGGAGATTTCTGAAAGAACTTAAAACAGAATTACCATTTCTCCTAGCAATCCCATCACTTGGTATATAACCAAAGGAATATAAATCATTCTACCAAAAAGACAGAAGCACCTGTATGCTCATTGAAGTACTGTTCACAATGGCAAAGATATGGACTCAACCAGGTACACATCAATGGTGGACTGGTGAAAGAAACTGTGGTACATAGACACCACAGAAAACTACATAGCCATAAAAAAGAATGAAATCATGTCTTTTGCAGCAACAGGGATGCAGCTGTAAGCCATCATCTTAAGCAAATTCACACAGGAACAGAAAACCAAACACCGCATGTTGTCACTTATAAGTGGCAGCTAAACATTGCGTACACATGGACACAAAGAAAGGAGCAATAGACTGAGGACTAAATGAGGATGGAGCAGACTGAGGTTCAAAAACTACCTATTGGGTTCTATGCTCACTACCTGGATGATGAAATTATTTATACTCCAAACACCAATGACACACAATTTACTCATGTAACAAACCTGCACATATACCCTCTGAACCTAAAATAAAAGTTGAGAAGGGAAAAAATAATAAGGATTGTAATAAATTACCAATAAGACACACCACAAGCCACTTAGCTGATTGTGAAACAAGGAAATATCTATCATGGTAAACTGAAAACAAGTTTATAATAACAAATAAATATCACTCTTTTGGTGTTATTCACTCAGACAGACACTGACTACAGCTAAAAAGAAAGCCCCTACAGGAATTAAGAATGCCAAGAGAGAGTAACCATGCTGGGCTGTGCTAATGGAGCCAGCAGACATAAGCGTAAACTTGCTGTGATAGGCAAAAGCTTGTGTACTTGCTTTTATCAAGTGTGAATTTCTTACCAGTTCATTCTTATATTAACAAAAAGGCATGGATCACCAGGGAGATCTTTTCTAATTGGTTTCACAAACATTTTGTACCAGTAGCTTGTCCTCACCCAAGAAATACTAGACTAGATGGCAAGGTGCTATTGTCTACATGTGTGGCTGAGATAATGAAACTTTTGCTCTCTGATCAATTAATGTACATAAACTTGGTTTCATGCACTATATTATTTAAAACACTGTATAAAATTATTTTCAGATTAGGTGTATGATATGGCTTGGATCTGTGTCCCCATCCAAATCTCGTGTTGAATTGTAATCCCTAATTTTGGAAGTGGGAGGAGGTGATTGGATCATGGGGGAAGCTTTCCCTGGGTGTTGTTCTCATGATAGAGTTCTCAGGAGGTCTGGTTGTTTAAATGTGTGTGGCGCCTCCCCCATCCACATTCTTCCTCCTGCTCTAGCCGTGTAAGACATGCCTGCTTCTCTGTCACCTCCTGCCATGACTGAAATTTTTCTGAGGCCTCCTCAGAAGCATCATACAGCCTGTAGAACCATGAGCCAATTAAAGCTATTTTCCTTATAAATTACCCAGTCTCAGGTATTTTTATGGCAATGAGAGAACAGACTAATACAGTGTATAAGATGCATATAAATAATTAATAAATGAATTTTGTGTTTAGACTTGGGACTCCTCCCCAAGAATTGTCATTATATATATGTAAATATTCCAAAATCCAAAGAAACCCCAAATCAGAAACACTTTTGATCTCAAACATTTTGGAAAAGGGTTACAACCTGTAATCTAATTGTAATGGCATCTCAGAGGAAAAAAATACAACACTTCCATCATTTGTCTCTTAGATTGTCAGACTTTTTAAAAAAATAACATCAATAAAATCTGATATAATTTTAAAAATGGATATTGTGGTATGTCTGCCTGAGACAGGATCTGAAATTTCAAAACTGTCAATTTTTACTGCATCCTTAGAAGATTATTTCTTTTCTTGGAAAAAAATTCTGATTAATACTTTTAGTTAAACACCAAACAAAGTTCTTTTCTGAAATGGAAATAATACCTGAGACAATTTCAACCTAATCATGTGTAATTTTCTGTAATGTGTTGCCAGACCTGATTATTGGTTAACCATTTTCCCTAAACAAATGTTTCTTTACTACATATGTTTTCACTTCTCTATCCCTGCCTATTAGCGCATGTTCCTTCAGAATTAAACCCTGTCTGTTTAAGAGTTGCTCAAGGTAGATGGAGTGTAGATATGGGTAAGGTGCCAGCAGACAGGTATAAGTCTTCTGTTTCTTTCATTTTGTTCTGCAAGAGAGACTGTGCTAACTAAGGGCAGTAAGCTGGTACAACATAACTTTCTCTGGATTTCAATGGCCTTCGCATGCTATAATGAGAGAAAATGCATAACCCAGACATTAAGCATCATACTATGTTTAATCTAGAGTTGATAAGATGCCATTTAACAAAAGCAGATATTAGTAGATTGGTAAGGTTTCTGTGGAAAAAAATGAGTATTCTGATAGTCTCTCAGCATATCCACATGAAGTAATATACACTGTAAATTTTATATCACTTCTGTTATTGTGAACATTCAGTGAAGTCAAGTTACAAGTTAGAGCTTAGGCTTTGTGTTTTTGTGTGAAATTACAAATCAATCTCTCCTGAGTTTCTGATTAGTAGCAAAAAAAAGTAGACCTGGGTCCCCTTCCTTAAAACTAGAGTGGTAATGACAAGAGCAGTCATTAAGTGAAGGACAGCCGTACCCATTGGAGTGGTGATACCCCCACAGCCAACCTCAGCAGAGCCAGCACGGTGGCAGCATGTCTGGGGGCTGCAGCAGAATCATGTAGGAGGCTTATTTCTGGGCACTCATGTGACAACTATCTGTGAAGCTCTTAGAAATAGCTAAAGGGCATGTTGAGAGATGCTAATTTCTGTCATTCAAGTACATAGGGAGGATGTCTTTGTAATTTGGATATTTTGAGTTACTTATGGTGTGTGGTACTCAAGTTGGTCAGACTAAAGAACATTTGTGTTACATAAGCCTCATTGTTATGCAACACAATCCATGCAAACTTCTTTTCCATTTTTGCAACCCTTGCACAGAGAGATGAAAATACTATTTATGTGGTTTCTTTTTCCCTAAAGGGGTCTCTGTGTTCTGCAAGAGGTACAGAAACTGCTACTTCACAAAAACATCTTTTCCTAAAGAAGTTACTTTGTACCATAAATAAATTAGTGTGACATATGTATAGTCAATTTCTGTTTTATAAATGGAATCGCAGCTCATGGGTGGGTCAGTCAACAAAATGAAAAATCAATGCAAGAAATAAAATAAGAGAGGAAATTAGCAGTCAATCCAGTCAGAAAATAGATTGGTTTCTTCTTAAAAACCATGGAGATTAAGATAGCTGGACTACACCACCCAGGGTGCAATAATCTTGCAAACAAAGATGTAAGTTGTCTTGATTCTATATATTGTATTATTCCACAGGTTCATGCAGTCACCTAAAGATTATGAAACTCTTTGTGGCATGGAGAATGGGTTAGTAGAGAGGCAGAATGACAAAGAAAATTTAATGAATTGATAATACACCAATTAGAAAGTCTTTGTGATGAAAGAGAAAGTTAAACAAACTCATGGGAAATGCTATAGCTTTAACCAAGTCACCAACATGGCCTGAATACAGTTGTCATGTATGTATGTGTTCCTCTTAGTAGTCTTTCAGTTACAGTGTTTTCCAACACTCAATAAAAAAAAAAAAAAGTAGAGGTGAAATGTGAATCCAAGCTCAAATATACTCCATCTCTTGTTTTAACCCCTGCTCAAAGATGGGCCTGAGTCAAATTAATAATTTTTAAAGCATCATGAGATTTAAAGCCACTTTCTCCTTTATCTTAGAGAAAATATATTTAACATAGAATAGAGCAATAGATGAAGGTTTTTAATGATGTCAGACACCTCAAAAATGTTCATTAATACACTGAGAAGAAAATAAAGCAAATGAGGAATAATGGTAAGAAAGAAAAAGCAGAAAAAAGAGAGGGAGGAAGAATAAAGGAAAAAAGGAGAGAAAGTAAAAAAAAAGAAAGAAAAAATGAAAAGAGAGAAATAGAAGACAGGAGTTAGAAAATCAAGCCCAATCCCTGGCTATAATTCCCATCTGAAGGCTGAAATTACCTCATCTGTACAGGGAGAGCCTGGGGCCAGATGTTCCCTAGATCTATAGCAACTCAATTAAAGATGAAATTATAATGGTAACTTTTGCACTCTGATTTATCTCAGCTCTATACAGTGCAGCATTGCATAGGAATTACAATTGCCTTAAAAGTTCTTCCCCCTCAAGCTGTTACCTGTGGGATCCCAGCTCTATTAAATATTGGTGGGTCCCATTGCCTTAGGTCTTCACAGACCCTCTAACTACTTCCTTGTCCTAAAACAAACATCCAACCCTCAAGGCCTCACTTCCTTAGACTCTTCCCCAAAACAGACCACTCTACCCCTCTTTTATCTTGGCACAGAATTGAGAGACACTGTCAGAATATGTTTTGATTCCCAATTCCACATCCAATCCACTACTTTTCCACCCTCCACTGAAATTCTATCGTTTAATTTTATATCAGCCTTCTCTCACAGCCAACCTCTGCAATCCTCAACCTTCTCATTTCCCTTCAACATGACTTCAACTATCTTCACCAACTACGTTTGGTGCCTTATATGCTATACACAAGCTCAATCCTGCCAACACTTCCAAACTTCTTCCTTGGCCTTAAAACTCCATTTTCTCTTCTCATTCCCTCTTTTTCTCACCAAAATTCTTAAAGCACGTTCAGTATATTGTTTTTACTTACTTTCACTGCTTTATATGCTACAGTCTAATGTCTTCCCCCACGACGTTGGTGAGAGTCCCCACTCACTCATCAATTGCCAAGTGCAAATAGCGCTTATATTACTTAGCCTTTCTGTAGTATTTGCTGTTATTACATCTTGGGCAGTCTCTGCCCTATTCCCCTTGCTTACCCAACACTCAATCTCCTGGTTTTTCTTCTCTCTCATCACTGCATCTCAGTCTCTTTTGCTTGACCCTAAGTCTTTCCGTGTTCCCCAGGGTTTCTTTATCTTTTTTCCTTTCACAATGTTCTGTCTCTTTAGTCAAGCACATATATTCTTAAGTATTTAAATTTCACCTGTGGCTGCTCCATAGAAGAAGTTTTCTTAAACATGGAATCTCTACTACATAGACCTCCACGAGGATGGGACATGAATAGGCACATGAAATGTTTAACACTATGTCTGGCACTTAGGACAGAGTCAAACACTTGTAGTCATTATTTCTAAATATAAAGAAAAATTTTCATACACTGGTGATTGCCAAACATGGCTCTATAACAGATCTCTGTAGCAAACTTGAGCTTAAGTGTGTCACTATACACTGCACCTATCTATCTGACAAAAATCTCTAAAGCGTGTCTAAAACTAAAGTCTTATTCCCTTTACCTCTCCTTTATCCCCCTTACCAAAAAATTAGAAGTCTGCTGTTCTTCCTTGTATATTTCCAATTTTTTGTTGAGGACAACTTGTCTCCCAAATCTGCAATGTAAGTCCTTCTAAATTCCTTCTTCTAGATTATACCAAAGATGCATTTTCCCCACTTTCCTTATACCCAACTGTGGGATACATGAAGTCCAGTGCATTCTACTTAACCAACATCTGGGATCCATTTTCTGCTCTTCATATGACCCTATGCTAGTTCAAGTCCCTGTAATCTTATTCCTGAACTGCCTTTTCATTAGCCTTCTAGTCTTCACCTCACTAGTCCAGAGTCTAGACTGCCAAAGAAAGACAGTACTTAGGCAAAATATAGCCTACTCTTGCCACTGATGGAAATAAACACTTTTTCACCAATGCCTCATTTTAAGATGATTTGGACAGCACATAGAGCTCTTCAATTTCCTAATTCTGTCTACATCCATGGTCTCGCCTTCTGTCAATCTCTTTTCTGAACTTAAATCCAGCAATATGAACCCCTTAATATTTTGGATATACCTTGCTGTCTCTTGTTCCCATGAGCATCCTATTTCTTCTGCTGGACTGTGCTTATATTTCTCATTGACCTGAAAACTACCAAACTCTCTTTCATATCTCAAATTATTGGTCTTCTCTCCTACAGTCCTTTAATTCCCATCATCCCAGGAAAAAAATCATCACTGTTGGATTCAAATATGAAAGGGTCAGATTCAAATCTGGGCTTAGCCTTTTTGTAACTATAAGAACTTGAATAAGTCACTTAGCTTTTCTTTGTCTCATTTTCCCAAATTGCCAAATAGCACAGCACTCGTGAGGCTTAAGGGTTATGAATACCCAACAAAGAGTAAATGCTAAATAAACTGTTGCTATTATGTGCATATACAGAATTATACAGATGCTATTGGGCAGTATATTATCATTAGTTTTGTTGTAATCATTTGTCTTCCCTATTGAATTGTGGAGATTTTTGAGGAAAGAGACTGTGCTATCTGAATATCTGTATCTCCAGAACCTAATGCTGAATCTAGCATTTATTAGCTCTTCAATAAACATTCGTTGAATAAATGTATACAATAATGAATATTCACTACTGTTATAGAAAGATTAGTGTTGACAAATAAGGACTTAGTAGGCTTTTCCTGACAGTCTCTGATGAGCTACTGCTGAGTACATTCTAGTTTCAAGCTCTTACTGATTATTATTCTTAATGGCTTCTTATATACACATGCATTAAATGTGTGTGTGTGTGTGTGTGTGTGTGTGTGTGTGTGTATATATATATATATATATATATAGTAAAAATATTCCCAGTCTCACTGGAGGGCCTGCTAGAGAACTCAACAGAGCTGTGGTTAGTGAGTACATAAAGGTCTTGTTTTTGTTTTTTTCTTTTGTATTTTTATGAAAATACTTAGAGAACACATAAAGATGAAAATATAACCAAGTGTAACTTAACCAAGAAATTAATTGTGCCCATGGGTCTTTTTTGCTAAGCGCTTTGCCTTACCAGCTCCACAATGACCCCTACTCCACCAGTATCCCACTTTGACAGCAAAGTGAAAACTGAAAGAAGTCATTCATGCCCTGCTGAATTTAAAGAAGAAATCTTTGTTCTTAAGCCCAATTACTATTAAGTTCAGATTTGACTCATCATAGGATAATTAGAAAGTTCTGTTATTTACATTGTCTAGGTGCCTTTAAAATTAAATGGAATCAAGCAAATTGAAGGGGGAAACTTAAAATAATGTTCATACTTTATGGGGACTAACAAAAGTTGATCAGAATAGTATAATTTTACTCTGTAAAAGTGAAGAAATATGCTTTAGCTCTTGGATTATTGCCTATAATATGAGACATGTATCAGACACCAAAGAACATTGAGTGGACAGAAATGAAGCTGACCATTGAGCTGATTATGAAAATTGTCTCTCATTTCTTACAGAGCATGCCAAATAGATATTAGAATATAATTGACCTATGATTATTTATGTATAATTTCATCTCTCATATTTTAAAGGAAGAAGAACACAAGTCTTGAGATAATATCCTTTACAGAAACATCTTTGGATATCAAGCTGATGTTTTCCTCTAAAAACAAATGCAGTGTAAGTAAATCTTACTATTTATTCTAGGAAGCAAAATGTATGATCTGATTCTAGTGAAACTGCTAATGGAGGAAATGATTTCTCCACTGATTCCAAAGGCAACACAGTAATGCATTCCTTATTGCACAGACCTCAAGGTTGAGCTGATTTTATTACCAAGTAATAAATTAATAATAATGATTTTATGGCTAAGTCAGGAACTAAATTTTTGTAAATGTTTAGTAATGTTTTTCCATGACATTTCTATAAATGAAGTTATAGAAAAACCAAACACTTTTTGCAAAATGCTGCAACCTTTAAGTTACCCAGAAGAGTAAATGTGCTCCTTATTCTCCATTTGCCTCACAGTCTCTAACCCCATTCATTTGTGACCATTTTCCTCCTGTGTGTGCCCCAGGAAGATGCTCTATACGAACTGAATCACTGGATTTCTTGACAGTTGGTTTCTGTCAAAGTGGTCATCTTCAACTCATTTTATATTTATTTGATTTTATTTTAAGTTCCAGGGCATATGTACAGGACATGTAGGTTTGTTGGCTAGATAAACATGTGCCATGGTGGTTTGTTGCACCTATCAACCCATCACCTAGGTAATAAGCCCAGCATAAGCTAGCTATTTTTCCTAATGCTCTCCCTCCATCACCCTGCCATGACAGGCCCCAGTGTGATGTTCCCCTCCCTGTGTCCATGTGTTCTCGTTGTTCGGCTCCCACATATAAGTGAGAACATGTGGTATTTAATATTCTGTTCCTGTGTTAGTTTGCTGAGGATAATGACTTCCAGCTTCATTTATGTTCCTACAAAAGACATGATCTTGTTTCTTTTTATGATTGCATAGTATTTCATGGTTTATATGTACACTTTTTTTTATCTAGTCTATTATTGATGGGCATTCAGATTGATTTCATGTTGTACTATTGTGAATAGTGCTGCAATGAACATACATGAATATGGGAGAAATGGATAAATTCCTGGACACATACAAATCTCCCAAGACTGAACCAGGAAGAAGTTGAATGTCTGAATAGGCCAATAAAAAATTATAAAATTAAGGTAGTAATAAATAGCCTACCAATGAAAATAAGCACAGGGCCAGATGGATTTACAGCTGAATCCTACCAGAGGTACAAAGAGGAGCTGGTACCATTTCTTTTTTTTTTTTTTAATATTTATTTTATTGTGTTTTAGGTTTGGGGGTACATGTGAAGAACATGTGAGATTGTTGAATAGGTACATACAAGGCAATGTGGTTTGCTGTTTTCTTCCCCATCACCTATATCTGACATTTCTCCCCATGTTATCCCTCCCCAACTCTCCACCCCCCACTGTCCTTCCCCTAGTTCCCCTCCACAAACCCCAGTGTATGGTACCATTTCTTCTGAAACTCTCCCAAACAATTGAAAAGGACGGACTCCTCCCTAATTCATTTTATGAGGCCAGCTTCATCCCAATACCAAAACCTTGTAGAGATACAACAAAAAAAGAAAACTTAAGGCCAATCTCCCTGATGAACATCAGTGCAAAAATCCTCAATAAAATATTGGCAAACTGAATCCAGTGCACATCAAAAAGGATTCCTTTCTTCACTTGTGTCTTGCTTTAGTACTTAATTTCTTTCAGCTCAGTACCCTTTTAGGATTAACTCTCATGCAAAAATGCCTTCCCTATGGCTTCAAATGTACAGGCCACAATGAAATTATTTCTCCCTTTGGCATCTGTATACCTAAGAGTTACAATGGCTGCTATTCTTGTTAGTCTCTGGGTCCATTATCATCCCTTGCTGGTTCCACTAACCATGCCCACACCTCTATAAATTTTCCCCTTATTAAGATGTCTTTTCCTGAAAAAACAAAGCCAGAGACATCATACCTGACTTCAAAATATACTACAAAGCTATAGTAATCAAAACATCATGGTATTGTTATAAAAATAGGCACATAGACCAATGAAACCGAGTAGAGGACCCAGAAATAAATGTACATATTTAAAGCCAACTGGTCTTCAACAGAGACCAAGAACATATACTGAGGAAAAAAAACACCTTTACTAAATAATGTTAGGTAAAATGGATATCCATATGCAGAAGAATGAAACTAGACCTCAATCTCTCACCATATATGAAGATCAACTCAAAATAGATTAAAAACTTAAACATAGGACCCAAAATTATAGTACTATTAAAATAAAACATAGGGAAATACTTCAGGACATTGGTTGAGGCAAAAAAATTTATGGCTAAGACCTCAAAAGCACAGGCAACAAAAACAAAAATAGACGAATGCAACTACATGAAACTACAAAGCTTTTGAATAATAAAGGAAACAATCAACGGAGTGAAGAAATAACCTATAGAATCATTTGCAAACTATTTATCTGACAAGGCGCTAATATCCAACATACACAAGGAAACTCAAACAACTCAATAGCAAAAAAACAACCAAACAAACAGTCTAATAAAAATTGGACAAAGGATCAGAATAGACATTTCTCAAAGAAGATATACAAATGAATAAGTGTATTAAAAATATTCAACATCACCAATCAAGGAAATGCAAATAAAAGCCACAATAAGATATCATCTCATATCAGTTAGAAAAGCTTTTATCAAGAAGACAAAAAATAATAAATACTAGTAAGAATGCAGAGAAAAGGAGATTTTTAGACACTGTCAGTGAAAATGTAAATTAGTACAACCATTATGGAAAACAGTATAGTGGTATCTCACAAAACTAAAAAATAGAACATATGATCCAATAATCCTACTAACGGGTTTTTATCTGAAAGAAACGAGAAAAGTGTATTGACGAGATACTTGCGCCCTCATGCTTATTGTAGCACTATTCACAATAGTCTCAACATAGCATCAATCTAAATGTCCCTCAACAAATGAATGGTGATATAGTCTAGATATGTGTTCCTGCCTATTCTTCATTTTGAATTGTAATCCTCAATGTTGGATGAGGAGCCTGGTGGGAGGTGATTGGATCATGCAGATGGAAATCCCTGCGGCTGTTCTCATGATAGTGAGTTCTTAGGAGATCTGCTTGTTTAAAAGTGTGTAGCGCCTCCCCATTTTCTCTCATCCTCCTGCTCCAGCCATGTAGGATGTGCCTGCTTTCCCTTCACCTACTATCATGACTGTAAGTTTACTGAGGCCTCCCCAGTCATGCTTTTTGTACAGCCTGAGGAACCATGAATCAATTAAACTCCTTTACCTTATAAAACTTTATAAAGAAATTGAATAAAACTTTCTTTTCTTTACACCCAGTCTCAGGTAGTTCTTTAGAGCAATCTGAGAACAGACTACTACAAATGGATAAAGAAAATGTGGCATATCTACTCCATGGATTGCTACTCAGTCATAAGAAAAAATAAAATTCTGTCATTCTTGGCAACATGGGTGAGGCTGGAGAACATTTATGTTAAGTGATGTTGATGTAAATATTGTGTGTTCTTACTCATATGGAGGCTAGAAAATTAAGCTCAGATAAGTACAGCACATAATTCTGGTTATTAGAAGCTGGTAAGGATAGGGGGCAGTGGGGATTGTTGGAGGCTAGTTGACAGAAACAAAGCTATAGCTAGATGGGAGGAACAAGTTCTAGTGATCTGTAGCACTGCAGGGTAAATATTGTTAATAATTTAGTGTATATTTTCAAAAAGCTAGAAAAGAGGATTGCAAATGTTTACAACACAAAGAAATAATAAATGTTTGAGATGATTGATATACCAATTACTCTGATTTGATTTGATTATTACATATTGTGTATATATCAAAATATCACTTTGTATCCCAAAAAGATGTACAATTATTATAAGTCAACTGAAAATAAAAGAATTACTTGACTAATCTGAGGAGAATTCTGTTTTCTACCCATACCCTGACTTCTACAATGAGGTTACATATAATATATGTATTAAGCAAATATAAATTTATTAAATATATCCATGTTCATTTTCAATGGTTAGAAGGGGAAGGAAGGAAGAAGGGAGGGAGGGAGGGAGGGAGGGAAAGAGGAATGAGAAGGGAAGGGAAAAGAAAAGAAAGAAAAGAAAAAAGAAAAGAAAAGAGAGAAAATAAAAAGTGAGTTAGACAAACCCGTAAAACTTAACCCAGTGATTTCTAGTCAGAGAGGTCCCTATTATCAATGAAGACTGAATTCAACATTTCAAAAAAGCAGAAGCTAGTCTTAGGTTAAAAACACACAGGCTAAGCAAAATAAGGAGTTTTGCTGTGTTTTGTCTTGCTTTGGCTAAAATGATGACAGCTCAATGTGATGCTGCTAGTTATCTTAGAATAATCAGTTCTTAATTGTGATTTTATATACCAGGATAATAATCATGTGACAGCTAATTATTTGTACATGATAAGAATAATGTGGAAAAAAAAATCTAACCTTAATGTTTATATAGAAAAGAAGATCAGTAAAAAAGAGTTCTTGGGGTTGAAAGTCAGGAAATAACTGGCTTCATACTGTAACATCGGAAAAGGAGGCTCTGCTTAACTCTGGGGCCTCTCCCTGCAGACTCCGCCACATGCCTCAAGGACACTTCACAATGCAGGGCAGCCACCTCCCCACAGATACTCAGTCCTCAAAGACCCGAGGAATCAGCCCCAAGAGCCTTCCATTTGAATGCACACCATTGCTTGCTTCAGTCCCATGAATAAGAGGTCTATGGTATGCAAGACTGAAAGAGTGAGACCAAAACTCTCTACTTTTCAACCAGTTCATAGAACTTGAGAATCCAGTTCATAGACTGGCCCTACTATGTGACCCAACGTGTTGAATTTTCCTTTCTGGGCTCCCCGCGTTAAGATTTCACCAGCTAGAATCAAATGTGACTAAATTCTCTATAAAGGTGCTACACTGTGTAACTTGGTTGTGAAATTAGCTTTACTCTCTTAATAATTCTCATTTTCTGTGAGTAGCCTTTGACACAGGACTGCTGTGCATCATCAGTTGGTAAAGTCTGGAAGTGTCAGAGTTAAGATTTCACTCACAGTCCCACTGCAGGCCAATACATGCTATTGTTGGTATCAATAAAAGACCCAGTCTCTGAAAAGCTCCAATATGGACCACTCTTTCCCAGGGCTGTTTTCCTTGAAGGTCACAATTCAGGTATCTTAGATATAGCCTGTGATTGCTAACTTGAGTACGTCCCTGATGCCAGGCAGAACTTTGGTAACAGGTTCTGGTTAAATGAATTAAATTCTATATAGTATATATATATTATATATACAGCTCTATCACTGATCTATCTAACTAGATGTAGATATATGGATACATAGATGATAGATGAAAGAAAAATAAATATTATATATACAAGAGTACAGTACAAAAATACACTTTAGTATGGCATTCTTAAATGTCTTACTTTTAATACGTTTTCCTCAGGGAAAATGTTTCCTGTTTTCTTTTTAATATACATGTTTATAGTGCTACGTATATCTGAGATAAATAGTTACTGAATTTTAAAACCAACTAGACTATCTGAAAATACTAATTTACAAAACATCAAGTAAAAATCCTGAGTGTTGGAGTGAGGAGACATAGGTTCTGATGTTGGTCTGTCGGTCACTTACATAAGTGATCTTCACCAGCAATTCATCCATCAGGATTTCAGTTTTCTAATCTGTAAAGCAAGGAGACTGAGAGCCCTTCTCAGACCACTCTGCTTCCTTTCCTCCTCCAATTCACAGTCTGCACCAACAACCTGCTCCACTCCCTCCACTGACTTTTCATATTTGTGATTATCACAACCTGTAGTTATTTATTTACTCATTAGATTTTATAACTTACACATCAAATTGTGTAGTAGGAGCTCAGGAAATACTTGTTGGCTGAATGGGAGAATTAAATTGATTCCAGTTTTAACACCTTATGCATCTAGCAGGTAAGGTCAGGATCCAAGCTAGGCTCTCACTGAGCCAATAATCCCACCAAGCATTGAGTTGGAGCTTGTGATGACAACCACAGTAATTACTGTATCCCAAAGCCATAGTCAGTTTTAGCAGAAAAGGGTACTGTTTCCTGATGGTTACTGTCAAATGAAGCCTTTGAGTGAGAATGGCAGATATTTCCTTTATGACATCTTAGGAACTACATAAGCTCAAATCCTACTCACAGATTTGAACTTGACATTCTCCTTAAGCTGACTCCCAGAAGTCAAAGTCTCTTTGCAGCATTAGAAACAGTACTGGATTTGGAATAAGGAGGCCTGGCCTTGAAATCTCTCTCTGCTGCTTTAAGTTGTGTGGCTGTGAAAAGTAACTGAACTAACATTTCTAATAAATCGAATTCCTCATTTGTGAAAGTGAGGTGGCATCTACCTGCCTACATACCCTACCACTAAACATTGTCTAAACATTGTTTTGGGTCATAAGGCAGTTAGCTCTACCAAAGGATATAGCATGTATGAAACACACTAAATGCTGTTAAATTTGAGTGTTTAGATTCACCTTTAGGAGAATTCATCTTCAGAAAACTTCAACTTGTCATAGTTTTTTAAGGTTAACATAAAACTTGCAAGAGACGATTACTACTTTTGTAAGAAAAACTGCAGAAATTATTAGTAATGGTAATTATCCAAAATAGTAAAAATGTTTACAAAATCACATAAAGAGTTAGGGTAGTTAATCAGTTAACATAACTTCATTTCAAAAGAGCAATAAATCTTTGTCAAAGGCTAAAATGACTATAGGAAAAATATGATTTTAAAACAAGGCTGAAACAGTTAAACTGTATTAATAGTTTATATTTAAGAGTTGAATTCAGGGTATCAATATGATCCCAAAGTAACAGCAATCGACAAGTTCAGAAAATGAACTAGAGTCCATTTCTGCAATGCAGCAATAATAACTGCTGATAATAATGATGCTAAGTGCAATACTAGCAGCCAAAATGCATTGATAGGTTACCAAATGCCACAACTGTGTTCCCATGTATTATATCTCATTTAATTTCCTCAACAACCCTAGTAAGTTAAGCTCTGGTAATACTTGCATTTTGTAGAAGAGGAAACTGAGTTTCAGAGGGATTGAGTAACTTGTCCAAGCCCCAGTTATTAAACTTTAGAGCTGGAATAAGACCTGAGGCAGTGGGATTCCAAAATTAGTGTTAAGAAAGGAGGTATAAATTACTAAAATAACTGAAAGATTGCAGCACTTCCACATAGAAGCCTAAGCATCCTGCTTCAACTTACCTGTACATCTGAGGTGACATTTATTGAAACTACTCACTTGCTGAACATTCAAGCATTAATGACAAAGATAACAAATGCCCAATCCAATAAAACTGCTGTTAGTCGGTATTCTACTGCTGAGACACATATGGACAAGCGGTATGTGGTGGAAAGTTTTACTCAAGTCAAACAGCAAACTAGGTATCAACTATAAGGAAGACATGATTTAAGGATAAGCGTCTTTGTTAGCCCAGGATAGCTTCACCTTACTGATGCTCATAGACACTCAGCAAGCCACTTTTAGCTGATCACTGTATCCCCACTGAGATATTAATTTATTATTAGAGTCACACAATTAAAAATGACTTACAATTATTCTCTCATTTATTTCTGAGGTGTTATTTTAAAATCATAATTACAAAATTAAATAATTTGCATATTTTAATTCTATCTTTCAATGAAGGTTTTCCACCCAGTTTTTAGACTTGGTATCAATTTTCTCATTTATATACCTTGCATTCCTATTCACTAATGTTTTAAGGATCTCTCTAAGGTTAAAAGTCAATACAGAAACTAAAATCTGAAAAAAATTAAACTTTACATTTTGCCAATAATTTTGTGTCTGTCAATCATTTTCTAATATTTTCAAGTCAATATGCTCAACTTGTTTTCTGAGTATTTACAAAATATAACTGAATGTTTCCTTTGGTTGATAATTCAGCACTTTATAGGACCCTAAAATGATTGCTTTAAATAAAAAGAGACATTCTTTTTTCTATTTCATTATTAGAGATAAACTGATTTCACCAAGGTCACATGCTTGTTAAGGAAGATTACCAGGACTGGAAGGTAGATCTGATATAAATTCCCCATAGCCTTGCTACTCAGCATAATATGAAAACTTACAGGATTGGCATCATCAGGGAGCTTGTTAGAAACGCAGAACCTCAGGTCCCACTCAGATGTCCTAAATTAAAACCAACATTTTACAAAATCCTTAAGTGACTTGCATCTTGTGGAAGTTTTAGAAGGACTGCCACTGCTTTATAGCATATTGCCAATTATCTTAATTATCCGCCTATAAAATAATGTGGCCCTTGGCAGATGTACTCATATAGAACTTAGGAGAAATTCAGGAATACTGAGGACTAGGCATTCTTAAAACTTATGTTGAGTAATTTCAAACATATCCTTTTATTATCGGTCTCTTTTCTTTAGAAATAAGCCATGACTAAGTTAGTAATTACTAACATAAATAGATCTCTATAGAGATATGTGTTTAATACATATATACTAAAATAATGACACATTTCAGATCTTCATTGGACCGCACGTTTTTTCATTCCTAGAACCCTGGAGAGGGGAGCAGTACATCAGCATAACCCATCAAATATCAACTTTTACCGTGCACGTTATTACCTATTAGAAGCTCACCAGCGCCACCTGGTGAAGCTGCCATAGAGAAAGCTAGCAAAGCGTTTTGCACTTTGATTTTTTTATCAGAGTAGTTTCATTATATTACCGTTTCGCATTTACATTTTTCTCCAATCCTTGATTTTTCTCCATTTCATCCAAAATTTCTCCTTTGTTTATGAGACCCTAATAGAATAGCTATACTTTAGCCTACACAATCACACTCAAAATATTTTAAAACCAGTTTCAGAATATGTAAGTAGTTTATATTACTGGTTTTTTTGCATAGATTTACAATTGCCAGGACAAATGTTCTAATTTATGACTCAAAAAGTAATATCAATGTACTAGGCCCAGCCTAATGACCAATGCAGAGGCCTTATACTTATGTTCAAAGAACAAATATTTGAGGCCCATTAGTTATGGGCAATTCCTCTCTTTATTCTCCTTAATTCATTGTCTGTGTATGTGTTTATGAAATGGGTACTCTTTCTTTTGCCTTTAATAAAAGTTAATATCACCATACATCAGTATCTTTCTACCTCATAAAGCAAATTTTCTTTAATCCCTATTTTCTTTCCTCACTCTAATTAATTTACTCCCAGAAAAGTGTCTGTTCCCTTTATCATAGTATTAAAAATAAAACTGGCTTCTAAAAAGGCAACTGTCTAGAAACTCCTGGAAACAATGTAAAACCAGTTCCAAATGATCTATCAAAATATAATTAGTTGGAAGGACCTAGAGGAGCCCAAAATCTCTGCTAGTTAACAAAGTTAGTTTTTGTCACTCTTGCTGTTGATGATGATGATTGATTATAGCATCTTTAAAAGTGATTCAATTAAAGTAATGTAATTGCCTACCTTAAGTATTTCACTTCTGGAATGTTGTGTGACGTCCTACTGAAAGAGAATTCAAAATATCCTTTAAGTTTACAGGTATACAGAAGAAACTCCCTGTGTCTTATCTTTTAACATCTTAAGCCTTTATGGAGAAAGAATGTTACTTCAACACTAGTGAAATTTAAAAATATAAATTGAAAGAAAGTAAATTCCCTGAAAAAGTATATGCCTTCAAATCTTAAAGTACTAATTCAGTATGCTAAGAATTGGCTAACATAAAATGCTCAGAAGAAATGAGAGCAAGGGGAAACTGACTTTTTTTTCTTTTTTTTTTTGAGACAGTGTCTTTCTGTCATCCATGCTGAAATGCAGTGATGTGATCTCAGCTCACTGCAACCTCCACCTCCTGGGTTCAAGCAATCCTCCCGCCTCAGTCTCCGGAGTAGCTGGGATTACAGGTACCTGCCATCATGGCTAGTTAATTTTTGTGTTTTTGTAGACAGGTTTCATCACAGAGACCAGGCTGGGTTACAACTCCTGACCTCAGGTGACCCACCCACCTCAGCCTCCCAAAGTTTGGGATTACAGGTGTGAGCCATGGCATCTGGCCAGGAAATTAACTTTGTGGTGGCTCATGCCTGTAATCCCAGGACTTTGGGAGGCAGAGGCGGGTTGATCATGAGGTCAGGAGATTGAGACCATGCTGGCCATCATGGTGAAACCCCGTCTCTACTAAAAATACAAAAATTAGCTGAGTGTGGTGGTGCACACCTGTAGTCCTAGCTACTCAGGAGGCTGAGGCAGGAGAATCTCTTAAAACTGGGAGGCAGAAGATACAGTGAGCTGGTATCACACCACTGCACTCCAGCCTGGCGACAGAACGAGACTCCATCTCAAAAACAAAAAAAGATTTTCAGATAAGAATTTATGTGAAATCACTTCCACTTTGCTTTTCATATTGAGTTTGGTTACCATAATAAAAAAACATAGGTATACCACCTGGATGTGATCTATTTTGAAAAAAGTGCTTTACATTATTTTGCATTTTCAAAGAATAATTACACCAGACAGAGTTAGACAGGCAAGGAAGACTTTACTCAAGACTATTACAAAAGGGAAGAGAGATTGAATTCTACTCCACTGAAACAAAAGATGAGTGCCTTTCTAAGCAGGGTGTGGGTGGCCAGTGGCAAAGTGCTGGAGAACATTACAGGAGAGGTTGCTCAATGTGATTAGGCTCAAGGTGTTTGCCTATTGAAGTTCAGCTCTTCCCCTCCCACAGAGACTGGAAGATAGGGAAGCTGTTCCTCTTGATGACTACATCTCAATGGGATAGATTCTAGCTCTTTGAGACAGGTAATTTCTGTGCTGTAAAACAGGCAAGAGGCTAGAAGACAATTTACATACATTTCAAAGGTACAGAGAAAGAGTTTACAATTTCAAGTTTTCTAAAATAAATGCTCTAAGCAAAAGGAGGTCAGGAGCCTACTGTCAGGAAGAAGCCTGTGCAAAGTTAGTCAAGCTGCCTTGGTTAACATCCAATTATTATTATCAGAAGGGTGTTATTTTCTGAATTCACTGGATGTGAAAATGAAGTCAAAAATCTAGATTTCCTTTACTGATTTATAAATTATCTCTGAAAGTAATCTACAAAGAGAAATTCTTAACCTATAGCAACTTCATTAAAATAATTGAATAATCTCACAATGAGAGGGCTTTGAAAGGCATGATAGTTTTTGTTAGTCAAATTTAAAAGGATGAAAGAAGAAAGTAAATGCCTTCAAATCTTAAAGTGCCAATTCAGTACATTAAGAATTGGCTAACATAAAATGCTCAGAAAAAGTGAAAGCAAGGGGAAAGTGACTTTATTTTATTTTATTTTAGAGACAGAGTCTCGTTTTGTTGCCCAGGCTGGAGTGCAATGGTGTGATCTTGGCTCACTGCCTCCTGGGTTCAAGCAATCTTCCCACTTCAGCCTCTGGAGTAGCTGGGATTACGGGCACCGCCATCATGCCTGCCTAATTTTTGTAGAGACGGGTTTTACCATGTTGGCCAGGCTGGTTTCAAACACTTGACCTCAGGTGATCCACCTGTCTTGGCCTCCCCAAGTGCTGGGATTGTAGGCGTGAGCTGTCTCACACTATAACTAGTGTTATAGGAGATTCTATCCTTTGCCACTGGGTAACCTATTTTTTCTTAATTTTCAGAGATTCTATTTTATTTCTTTGATTTTAAGTCATTCATTTTGAAATTGTGTTAAATATTGCTGTAAAATCATTGCACTAACATTGCCATACTATTTTCCATAAAGTGTGGCTGAGCCATTTTAAATTCCCACCAACAGTGTACTAAGGTCCACTTTTCTCCACATTCTCACAAATATTTATGTCTTGTCTTGTCGTTGTTTAAACTAACCATCCTAGCAGGTGAGAAGTGACAACTGACTGCAGGTTTGATTTGCATTCCCTTATGATTAGTGATGTTGAACACCTTTCATACACCTTTTGGCCATTTGTATGTCTTTATTAGAGAATTGTTCATTAATGTATTTAGCCCATTTCTTAATCAAGTTATTTGTTGGGTTGTGGGATTTTTTGTTTTTTATTTGTTTTTGGTTTTGCTATTGAGTTGTTGGAGTTTCTTACATTTTTTGAATATTAACTTTTCATCAGATACATTGTTTAAAAATATTTTCTCTGCATGTATATCTGTTTAACAAATCTGCATGTTCTGCATATGTATCCTAGAACTTAAAGTATAATTTTTTAAAAAGATGATATAAACATATTTATTATGTTTGTAACACTTTTCTTGTCCTATATTTTAAATGGCAACTGTATAAGGCAATAATTAAAAACTGTGTTTATGTATTCACAATAGCAAAGAATGTGGAATGCCCATCAATGACAGATTGGATAAAGAAAATATGCTACATATATACTGTGGAATATTATGCAGCAATAAAAAAGGAATGAGAGCGTATCTTGTGCAAGAGCATGGGTGGAGCTGAAGGCTATCATACTAAGCAAACTAATGCAGAAACAGAAAACTAAATACTGTATGTCCTCACTTATAAGTGGGAGCATATAATAAGAACTTACGAATGCAAAGAAGAAAACAGACACTGGGGTCTATTTGAGAGGAGAGGTTAGGAAGAGGGAGGTGAGCAGAAAATATAACTATTGGGTACTGACTGGGCTTAATACCTGAGAAATGAAATAATATGTACAGCAAACCCCCATAACACATTTACCTGCTTAACAAACCTTCCCATGTACCCTCAAACCTGAAATAAAACTTTTAAAATTTTTTTTAAAAAGAAATACTTTCTCTCATTCTGTAGGTTGTCTCTTTCCTCTGTTTATTGTTTCCTTTGCTGTATAACTTTTTAGGTTAATGTGGTATCAGATTTATTTTTGCTTTTGTTGCCTCTGTTTTGATGTCATAAACAAGAAATCGTTGCCAATATCAATGTCAGAAGGATTTTCCCTGTATTTTCAGAAAACAATCTAGAGATTCCTCAAAAAATTATAAGTAGAATTTCCATATGATCCACCAATCCGACTTCTGGGTATACATCCAAAAGAACTGAAAGCAAAATCTTGAAGAGATATCTGCACTCCCATGTTCTGTGCAGCATTATTAACAATAACCAAGATGTAGAAACAACTTAGAATGGCAATTGACAGATACACGGATAAAGAAAACACACAATAGAATATTATTCAGCCTTATAAAAGAAAAAAAATCTTACCATATATGACAGAAAGTACGGATGAACCCAGGAAGACATTATGATATGTGAAATAAGCCAGTCATATGATTAGAAACAATCATGATACTTCAATAGCATACAATAATAAGTGTTTATTTCTCATGCTTTGCAGGTTTAGTTGATCTATGCCAAGTCCCCTGGCATGACTCAAAATTTTTCCACATCATTTCCCTATGATTGGCAGGCAACCCAAGGCATATCGTTCTTCAGAGGATGACAGAAGAAAGGAGCAAGCAGAAAAAGGCAAGTCCTCTTGAGCACTGAACATATCATTACTTCTTCTTAACATTGGCTAAAGAAAATCACATGGATGAACGCAGTGTCAGAGAAGGCACTACAAGTTACATGGCAAAGAGCAGGGATACAAGGAGGAGTGATTAATTGGGGTATTAATGCACTCTACCATAGATTTAATTACTAAATATTCATTGAAAACTTGCTATATTCAATGAGTAATGTTGAAGAAGACTTCCTTTTTCTTTCAAAGAATGCATAGTCTAAGAGAAAACTGTTTGAGCAAGTTCAAAGACTTTCAAGGAAAATATTTTCAATGAGTATTTAAAAATACACTATTCATTGAATAGAAATGTACAAAAAGCATTCCTGGGAACATCATGAACAGAAGCATGTAAGTTAGAAAATATGGACATATTTAGAAAGGTCCAATTTGAATGGAATAATGAATATATGAAAAGCAAGAATTTGAAATGCTGTTAGAAGAAAAAACATTGACTCAGTATCCCTTACTAAATCATGATCGTCATCTCACTCTTTATATGTTAATGATCGCTAGGACTTAGTCTTTGCTTCCTCTCTACTCTACTAGATTGATCTGATTTCCACATCCATATTTAAGCAAATGACTCATAAAGCTGAATCTCCAGTCATAACCATTCTCCTTATACATAGAGAACCTGTTGTTCCAACTGGCTTCTAAAAATCTCTAACTGAATGCCTTAGAAATATTTCAAAGAGGATGTTTCTAAATGAGTTTCCTTCACTTCAACACTGGAGAAACTCATTTAGAAACATCCTCTTTCAAATATTTTAGAACAACCAGGTCTCCTTAGCTAAAAAATCCTAAGTCATTTTCTAACTTCAGCCTGCTCTCTAACTCAGCTGTATCTAATCATTCATTGAGTCACATCAATTCTCCCTCATAAACATTCCACGTGTCTACGCACTCCTTTCCACTTAGCTAAGACCACCTACATTTCTTGACTGTAAACGTACAATATTCTCCAAACGTAATTCTCATCTCTAATCCTTCCGTTACCAGAATAAGCTATCAAAACTGAATTATTTGATCATGTTATCTCTCTGTATGAAAAATTTTAAAGGCTTTCTCTTATTATCATAACTATTTTGGTCATTTATTTATTTTAAAAATACAACTTTTTAAAATTTTCATTATTATGGATACATAATAGTTTTACAAATTTATTGGGTGCATGTGATATTTTGTTACAAGCTTATAATGTGTAATGATCAAATTAAGGTAACTGAGTTATCCATCACCTCAAGCAATTATCATTTATTTGTGTTAGGAACAATCCAATTCCAATCTTTTAATTATTTTAAAGTATATAATAAATTACTGTAACTATAGTAGCCCTACCATGTCATTGGACATTAGATCTTATTCCTTTTATCTAACTGTATTTTTGCACCTATATCCCCTCTTAATCCCCCCGAACATTCCCAACCTCTGGTAACCATCATTTTACTCTCAATCTCCATGAGTTCAATTTTTTTAGCTCCCACATGTATATCTTGATTTCCTATCATGTGTCAGCCCTGTTTTTGGCAACAAGAATACAACCCTCAACAACACAGACAAGGCCTCTGCTCTCATGGATATAACTTTCAAGTGAGACAAAAATAATACAACAAGTAGAGAAAAAATACATAGCATGATGTACTCTAAGAGAATAAAAAGCAGCATTACAAAGAATGTAACAAAAATTATAGGGTAATTGGATCAAGAGGAACCAGGTATAAAGTGTCTGCCTTAAAGCCAAGTTAGAAAAATAATACTGCTAAGAGGGGATGGTTACAGATTTAGGCTGGTAGAAGGGAAGAGGTGATTCTAAATGCATTGAGATACACGGTACATTTTGACACAGAAACAACAGGTTTAAATTATGGGTTGGGTGCAAGTGACAAACAAGAGGGGAATCAAGAATTGGTTTCTTGTATTGGGACAGCAAACTGGTTGAATGGCAGCACCATGAGCTTAGATGGAGAATATGTCTGGGAAGCAGCAGTTAAAAATAGAGGAGTCGAGATTTCTAGTTTTGCCATGTCTAGTTTGAGATGCCAGAAGTAAGCATGGAATAACTGCTTTAAAGTACAGAAATTAAATTAAGTAATTAATAATTAATGAGCTCTGAAAAGTCAAGATACTACAAATAATTTTTAAACACATAAATTTTAATAGGAACTTTAAAAAGTATATTAAGGTGCTTGCACCTTGCATCTTCACACACGTCCTTTTTGTCAGTCAGTAGGGTGGGGATTACTTTCCACCTGTTGTTACTTAAATGTCCTTCACATTTTGACTAAAAAAAGTATCGTTATTTAATTAAACTAATAGTACCTAAAGTCATTACAATAGCATGTCCATAATATATCATGAGGAATAAGAGTTTACAGGTTATGTCAATGTATAGATTAGATTATCTTTTCATGGTTTCAAGCAATCATTCAACAAATATTTATTAAGGACCTCCAATGCCCCAGGTTCTGTTGAGTTCTATGAAAGCTAGCCTATGAGCCTTAGTGCTTAAAGCTAGAAAAATGGGGGAGATAAGCAGAAGAACACAAAAACACAAAGTCCACTTTTTCTATCCTAGAAATTGTAGAAGAGGGATAATAGAAATGATCAGACCTCAAGTGTTCTTCTTATCACTTGACTCCACATTTCAGGCTCTCCTTTAACTGTTTGTTTAACCTCTGGATATGTACAGGGATAACCAGAAAGAGCAGGAGACCTGTTCTCCTGGCATATTAAAGCAAGGAATGTGAAGGCCACTAGAAGGCCTAATCTGGGCTCAAGATCACATCCAATATGCTGTGAGGGTGACTTATGGAAGTAGCAACAAGAATCAGGTAAGTAAGTGAGTTTGTGCTGGGGCCCTTGGCATTTCTTATCCTGTGCTTGGAGTGCTTGGTGAAAGACCCTAAAGAACTAAGCTGACCCACGGACCAGGAAAGTCATGGCTCAGAACAGAAGCTGCTTCAACAAGTACTTCAGGCTTTGGAACAAATGGCCAGAACCACAGAATCCAGCATTGTGGCCAATACATCAGTGGTACTCAAATGAAGGTATGTGTAACTTTCTTACAGACTCAGAGGTTTTTAAGGAAATCAATTTCCAGATTCTTTTACAAAGACAAATTATGACTGGGAGCATTCCTGCATTCATAATACCTGCTTTTCACATTTACAGAAAAGAAATAGCCCTCGCCCATCCAAATACACATATAGTTAAAAATATTTATTTTAGATATCTCTTTTTCAGTTATTAATCAAAGCGTAATAAACACAAGGGCTTCTTTTTTATTATTTGTATATGTTTCTGTTAAGGTGGACACATAATACTATAATGGAACATTATGGTGTGAATTAGAAACTTCTGAGTTCAAATACTGTGAAATAAGGTGGGTGATGACAATTTTTGACAACTTTTTCTCTTTCGTTTCAGGCTATTGTCAAAGAAGGTGTAAAGTCTGAGGTAAAGTCTCACAAAAATAAAGCAGAGCATTGGAAATAGATATTAAACCCCCAAAAATGTTTTTCTTTGATAATTTGCTTTGTGTATTCTAACTACTCATCTCCAGAATTTGTCATTAACTATTTTTTTCAAAAGCACCTTCAAATAGATATAGTAGCAAAGGTTTATGATATTTGTTCTTCAAATAACAAATGTCTTGAAAGACTACCGTGGCACATTGAATAAAATCCACAGGTAAAACTTTCGTATAACTACCGTCAGAGTTGGTGTTTTTAATTCAATATGATAACTAAAACGTATAATCTCAAATGAAATCATGAAACATCTACCAATTTTATTTTTAATTACCTTACGATATACTTACTCATTTCTTATTACTAAGAAAAAATTAACATATGCTGACTATCAAAGTCTTAATTTTCAGTATTATGTATTGTTTCCTTTTATAGAAGACAGAGAAAATTAGATTCTAGTATCAAACAAAGTGAATATTCTTTTTATTTTAAATCCTTAATTTTTATTTTACTATTTCCAAGCCCAAACAATTGAATTTGCTATATACACATATTTATTAAAGTAACAGCATGCCTATTATGGGTTGGATTGTGTCCCTAAAAAATATACTGAAATCCTCACTCCCAGTACCTGTGAAGGTGACTTTATTTGGAATAGGGTCAGTGTAGATAATCAAGTTAAGATGAGGTCACTTGGTTGGGCCCTAATTTAGTATGACCGGTGTCCTTATAAAAAAGGTAAATTTTGGACATACATGCAAACACATATAGAGGAAAGATGATGGGAAGACACAGGGAAAACTCCATCTACCTGCTGTGTAATACCTGAGGCTACCAGAAGCTAGGGGCAAGCCCCAGAACAGATTCTCCCTCACAGCACTCAGAAGGAACCAGTCCTGCGGGCATCTTGATTTCAGACTTTCAGCTTAAGAACTGTGAGACAATACATTTCTCTTTTGAAAGCCTTCTAGTTTGTAATATAAAAAACTAATACAGTGCATTCTATCGTATGTCTTACTTTATAAATAACCTAAATTTCACAAAATACTGTATGATACCATATTATATGTGTAAGAAAAGGCATATTGATTTATTTTGAATTAATTATATGAAAGCAAATTAATTACATTCCATTTATCACATTTTCATCTTGATTTGGCTGCTTATAATACATATTTTAAAGTGCCATAATTTTATTTTTTATTTTCTATTTTTGTGAGTACATAGTAGGTGTGTTTATTTATGGGATACATGAGATTATTTGATACAGGCAAGCAATATGGAATAAGCACATCATAGAGAGTAGGGTATCCATCCCCTCAAGCATTTATTCTTTGAGTTACAAACAATCCAATTACACTCTTTAAGTTATTTTAAAATGTACAATTAAGCTATTATTGACTATAGTAACCCTGTTGTGCTGTCTAACAGTAGGTCTTATTGATAATCCCCACCTTCTCTGTCCAGCCCCCTATAACCTTTCCCAGCCTCTGGTAACCATCCTTCTACTCTCTGTCCATGAGTTCAATTGCTTTGATTTTTATATCCCATAAATAAGTGAGAACATGCAATTTTTGTTTCTCTGTATCTGCCTTGTTTCACTTAACACGATAATTTCCAGTTCCACCCATGTTGTGGCAAATGGCTGGATCTCATTCTTTTTTATGGCTAAATAGTACTCCGTGTGTATGTACCACATTTCCTTTATCCATTCATCTATTGATGAACACTTACATTGTTTCCAAATCTTAGCTATTATAAACAGTGCTGCAATAAACATAGGAGTATACTTTTGATATATTGATATCCTTTCTTTTGGGCATATACCCAGCAGTGGGATTGCTGCATCATATAGTAGCTCAGTTTTTAGTTTTTGAGGAATCTCCAAATTGTTCTCCATAGTGGCTGTAATAATTTGCATTTTCACCAACAGCATACAAGGGTTCCCTTTTCTCCACATCCTCGCCAATATCTGTTATTTCCTGTCTTTTGGATGTAAGCCATTTTAATTGGGGTGAGAAGATATCTCATTGTAGTTTAAATTTGAATTTCTCTGATGATTAGTATTGTTGAGCAGTTTTTCATATGCCTGTTTGCCATTTGCATGTTGATATGGTTTGGCTGTGTCCTCACCAAAATCTCAATTTGAATTGTATCTCTCAGAATTCCCATATGTTGTGGGAGGAACCCAGGGGGAGGTAATTGAATCATGGGGGCCGCTGTTCTCATGCTATTTTCACGATAGTGAATTGAATAAGTCTCATAAGATCTGATGGGTTTATTAGGGGTTTCGACTTTTGCTTCTTCCTTATTTTCTCTTGCTACCCCACCATGTGAGAAGAGCTTTTTGCCTTCCCATGATTCTGAGGCCTCCCTAGCCATGTGGAACTGTAAATTAAAACTGTTTCTTCCCAGTCTCAGGTATGTCTTTGTCAGCAGCTATGAAAACAGACTAATACAGTAAATTGGTGCCAGTAGAGTAGGATGTTGCTGAAAAGATACCAGAAAATGTGGAGGCAACTTAGGAACTGGGTAATAGGCAGAGACTGGAACAGTCTGGAGGGCTCAGAAAAAGACAAGAAAATGTAGGAATGTTTGGAACTTCCTTGAGACTCTTTGAATGGTATTGATGAAAAGGCTGATAGTGATATGAACAATAAGGTACAGGCTGAGATGGTCTCAGATGGAGATGAGCAACTAGTTGGGAACTGGAGAAAAGGTGACTCTTTTTACGTTTTAGCAAAGAGACTGGCAGCATTTTGCTCCTACCCTAGAGATTTGTGGAACATTGAACTTGAAAGAGATGATTTAGGGTATCTGGTGGAAGAAATTTCTAAGAGCAAAGCATTCAAGAGGTGACTTGAGTACTGTTAAAAGCATTCTGTTTTGAAAGGGAAACAGAGCATAAAAATTCAGAAAATTTGCAGCCTGATGATTCAGTAGAAAAGAAAAATCCATTTTTTGAGGAGAAATTCAAGCTGGCTGCAGAAATTTGCATAAGCAGCAAGGATCCTAAAGTTAATCCCCAAGACAATGGGGAAAATGTCTTCAGGCCATGTCAGAGACCTCTATGGCAGCCCTTTCCATCACAGGCCCTGAGGCCCAGGAGGAGAAAGTGGTTTTGTGAGTGAATGCAGGGTCCCTGTGCTGTGTGTATCCCAGAGACTTGGTGCCCTCTGTCCCAGCTGCTCTAGCCATGGCTGAAGGAAGCCAATGTACAGCTCAGACTGTGGCTTCAGAGGGTGGAAGCCCAAAGCCTTGGTAGCTTCCACATGGTGTTGAGCCTGCAGGTGCACAGAAGTCAAGAATTGAGGTTTGGGAACCTCCCTCCTAGATTTCAGAAGATGTATGAAAACACCTAGATGCCCAGACAAAAGTTTGCTTCACAGGCAGGGCACTCATGGAGAACCTCTGCTAGGGCACAGTGGAAGCAAAATGGGTTGGAGCCCCCGCACAGAGTCCCTACTGGGGCACTGCCTAGTAGAGCTGTGAGAAGAGGGTCACTGTCCCCCAGACCCCAGAATGGTAGATCCACCGACAGCTTGCACTGTTTACCTGGAAAAGCTGCAGACACTCAATACCAGTCCACGAAGGGAGCTGAGAAGGAGGACGTACCCTGCAAAGCCACAGGGACAGAGCTGCCCAAGACCATGGGAACCCACCTCTTGCATCAGTGTGACCTGGATGTGAGACATGGAGTCAAAGGAGATTATTTTGGAGCTTTAAAATTTGACCGCCCTGCTGGATTTTGGACTTGCATGGTCCCTGTAACCCCCTTGTTTTGGCCAATTTATCCCATTTGGAATGGCCATATTTACCTAATACCTGTACTCCCACTGTATCTAGGAATTATCTGACTTGCTTTTAATTTTACAGGCTCTTAGGCAAAAGGAACTTGCCTTGTCTCAGATGAGACTTTGAACTGTAGACTTTTGGCTTAATGCTGAAATAAGACTTTGGGGGACTGTTGGAAGGCATGATTGATTTTAAAATATGAGGACATGAGATTTGGAGGGGCCAGGAGTGAAATGATATGTCTTGGCTGTGTCTCCACTGAAGTCTCAATTTGAATTGTATCTTCAGAATTCCCAAGTGTTGTGTGAGAAACCCAGGGGGAGATAATTCAATCATGGGCACAGTCTTTCCTATGCTATTCTTGTGATAGTAAATAAGTCTTATGATATCTGATGGGTTTATCAGGGGTTTTGACTTTTGCTTCTTCCTCTTTTCTCTTGCCACTACAAGGTAAGAAGAGCCTTTCACCTCCCACCATGATTCTGAGGCCTCCCCAGCCGTGTGGAACTGTTAAGTCCAATTAAAACTGTTGTTGTTGTTGTTGTTGTTCCTAGTTTTGGGTGAGTCTTTATCAGCAGAATGAAAAAAAGACTAATATGCAAGTCTTCTTTTGAGAAATGTCTATTCAAATCTGTTGCCCACTTTATGATCAGATTTCTAAATTTTTTGTAGTTCCTCATAAGCTTTAGGATTTCTTTTTCTATTTCTGTGAAGAATGTCACTGATATTTTGATAGGGACTACATTGAATTTGTAAATTGCTTTGGGTAGTATGGATGTTTCAACAATATTGATTCTTCCAATCCACCAACATGGAATATATATATATAGTATCCTCTTCAATTTCTTTCATCAGTTTTTTATAGTTTGCATTGTAGAGATCTTTCACTTCTTTGGTTGTTAATTCCTAGGTATTTAATTTTATGTTGGCTATTGTAAATGGGATTACTTTTTTATTTCCTTTTCACATTGTTCACTGTGGAATGTAGAAATGCCACTAATTTTTGTATGTTGATGTTGTATCCTACAACATTTACTGATTTTGTTCATTAGTTCTAATAGTTTTCTTGTAGAATCTTTAGGTTTATTCAAATATAAGATCATATTATCTACAAGCAAGGATAATTTTACTTCTTCATTTCCAATTTGGATGCCAGATGCCCTTTATATCGTTCTTTTGTCTGACTGCTTTATCTAGGACTTTCAGTACAATGTTGAATAACAGTGGTGACAGTGAGCATCCTTCTCATGTTCCAGATATTAGAGAAAAGGCTTTCAGTTTTTCCCCACTGGTGTAATGCTGGCTGTGGGTCCGTTGTTTGTGGCTTTCATTATGTTGAAGTAAGTTCCTTCTGTATCCAGTTTGTTTGTTGTTGTTTGTTTGTTTTGTCTTCAGATGGAGGCTTGCTCTGTTGCCCAGGCTGAAGTGCAGTGGTACAATGTTGGCTTACCACAACCTCCACCTCTTGGGTTCCTGTGATTCTCTTGTCTCAGCCTCCCAGGTAGCTGGGATTACAGGCATGTGCCACTATGACCAGCTAATTTATATTGTTTTTTTAGAGTACTTATCATAAAGAAATGTTGAATTTTATTGAATGCTTTTTCAGCATCAATTGAAAAAATCATATGGTTTTCACCCTTCATTCTGTTGATAGGATATCACATTGATTAATTTGCATATGATGAACCTTCCTTGAATATCAGGGATAAATCCCACTTCATTCATGATGAAAAAAATTTCTAATGTATTGTTGAATTTGGTTTGCTAGTTCAGAATTTTTGCATCAATATTAACCAAAGATATTGGTCTGTAATTTTCTTTATTTGATAAATCTTTGTCTTGTTTTGGTATCAGGGTAATACTGGTCTTGTAGAATGAGTTTGGGAGTATTCCCTCCTCCATTTTTTTGGAAGAGTTGGTGTAGTACTGATATTAGTTCTTCGTAAATGTTTGGTAGGATTCAGCTTTGAAACCATCAGTTCCCAGGCTTTTCTTTACTAAGAGAATTTTTATTATGGCTTTGAACTCATTACTTGATATTGGTCTGCTCAGGTTTTACATTTCTTCCTGGTTCAATTTTGGTAAGTTGTATATATCTTGGTATTTGTCCATTTTTTCTAGATTTTTAAATTTATTGGCACACAGTTGCTCATAGTAGATACTAATGATCATTTAAATTTCTGCAATATCAGTTGTAATGTCTCCTTTTTCATTTCTGTTACTATTTATTTGGATAATCTCTCTTTTTTCTTAGTTACTCTAACTAAAGGTTTGTCAGTTCTGTTTAACTCTTCAAAAAAAGCAACTTTTTGCTTCATTGATTTTTTTGTATTTGTTATCTCAATTTCATTTCTTTCTCTGTTTTGGTTTTATTATTTATTCTCATCTACTAATTTGGGATTTGGTTTGCTCTTGCTTTTCTAGTTCCTTAAGATACATTGTTATATTGTTTACTTAAAGTTTTTTCTCTTTTTGATGTAGGCACATATAGCTATAAACTTCACTGTTAGTACTGTTTTTAATATATCTCATGGGTTTTAGTAGGTTGTGTTTTCATTATCATTTGTTTCAAGAAATTTTTCAATTTCCCTCTTAATTTCTTCATTGACCCACTGGTCATTCAAGAGCATATTGTTTAACATTCATTTATTTGTATAGTTTCCAAAATTCCTCTTGTTATTAATTTCTAGTTTTATTCCACTGTGGTCAGAGAAGATGAATTATATTATTTCAATTTCTTAAATGTTTTGAGACCCCTTTTGTGACTAACATATGGTTATTGAGAATGATCATCGAGAATGATCCATGTGCTGAGGAAAAGAATGTGTATTCTGCAGCTCTTGGATGAAAGGTTCTGTAAATATCTACTAGATTCATTTGGTCTATAGTGTAGATTAAGTTTGAGGTTTTTGTCTAATTTTCTGCTGCAAATGGGATTTTGAAGTCTCCAGCTATTATTGTATTGAGGCCTATATCTCTCTTTAACTCCAATAATATATCCTTTATATATCTGGGTGCTCCAGCATAAAATATATATGCACCTATTTAAAATAGGTGCATATATATTTTAAATTATTATATCCTTTTGTTGAATTGACACTTTATCATTATATAGTTACCTTTGACCATTTCTTATAGTTTTTGTCTTGAATCTGTTTGTCTGATATAAGTGTAATGACTCCTGCTCTTTTTTAGTTTCCATTGTCATAAAATATCTTTTTCTGTTACTTTTTTTCCATTCTATGTGTGTCTTTATAGGTAAAGTGTGTTTCCTGTAGGCATCAGATCAACAGGCCTTGTTTTTTCATCCTTTCTGTCAGTCTATGGCTTTTAATTGGAAAGTTTAGCCCATTTACATTCAATGTTTTTATTGGCAAGTAAGGACTTACTCTTGCCATTTTGTGACTTGTTTTCCAGTTGTTTTGTGGCTTTCTCTATCTTCTTTTTCTTTCTTATTTGTCTCTTCTAGTGAAGATAATTTTCTCTCTGATACGGTTTAATTTCTTACTTTTTATTTTTTGTGTATCCATTGTATGTTTATTAGTTTGAAATTACCATGAGACTTGCAAATACTATCTTATAGCCTGTATTTTATTCTGATAACAACTTAGCACTGTTTGCATAAACAAACAATCAAAAATAAAACTAAAAAAGACTCACCATAACTCCATTACCCTGCTTTTTAACATTTTGTTTTTTCTACTTATATCTTATTTTATTGACTATGTCTTGAAAAGTTGTTGTAGCTACTATTCTTGATTAAGTAATCATTTAGTCTTTCTATTTGGGATAAGACTAGGTTATATACCACAATTACAGTGTTATAATATTCCATGTTTTTTGGGGTACTTACTATTATCAATGAGTTTTGTACCATCTGGTGGTTATTTATTGCTCTTTCATGTCCTTTTCTTTCTGATTGAAGTACTCTTTTTAGCACTTCTTATATGACAGGTCTGGTATTGATGAAATTCCTCAGCTTTTGCTTGTCTCAAAAAGTATTTTACCTTCATGTTTGAAAGATAAATTTTTTTGGATATACTATTCTAGGGTAAAAGTTTTCTTCCTTCAGCACTTTAAATATATCATGCCAGTCTCTCCGGGCATGAAAAGTCTGCTGCCAGGTACATTGGAGCTCCATTGTATGTTATTTGTTTTTTTCCTGTTGCTGATTTTAGGATTCTTCTTTTATCCTGGACCTTTGGGAGTTCAATTATTGAATGCGTTGAGGTAGTCTTCTTTAAGTTAGATCTGCTTGATGTTCTATAACCTTTTTGTACTTGTATATCGATATCATTCTCTGGGTTTGGGAAGTTCTCTGTTGTTATCCCTTTGAATAGACGTTCTGCCCCATCTCTTTCTCTACCTCCTCGTTAAGGCCAATAACTCTTAGATTTGCCCTTTTGAGGCTATTTTCTACATCCTGTAAGCTTGCTCCTTTTTCTTTTTTCTTTTGCCTCCTCTGACTGTGTATTTTCAAATAGTTTGTCTTCAAGCTCACTAATTCCTTCTTCTGCTTAATTAATTCTGCTATTAAAAGACATGCATTCTTCAGTATGCCAATTGCTTTTTCCTCTGCAGAATTTTTGCATAACTCTTTTTAGTTATTTAAATCTATTTGTTAAATTTATATGACAAAATCATAAATTCCTTCTCTGTGTAATCTTGAATTTATTTGAGTTTCCTCAACACAGCTATTTTAAATTCTCTGTCTGAAAGTTCACATATTTTTGTTTCTTCAGAATTGATCCCTGGTGCCTTATTTAGTTCATTTTGTGAGGTCATGTTTTTCTCAGTGGTATTTATGCTAGTAGATGTTCTTTGGTGTCCTGGCATTGAAGAGTGAGATATCTATTGTAGTCTTCAATGTCTGGGCTTCTTTGTAGCCATATTTCTTGGGAAGATTTTCCAGATATTTGAAAGGACTTAGGTATGAATATCTAAGCTGTGTATGCCTTAGGGGGCACCCCAAGCCCAGTAACACTGTGGTTCTTGCAAATTTGTATAGGTACCACCTTCATGGTTTTGGATGAGATCTGGGAGAATTCTGAGTTACCAGGCAGAGACTTTTACTTTCTCCAAAACATAGAGTATCTCTTTTTTTTTATTCTGAGCCATCTAAAGCTGAGGTGGAGTGTCACAAGCACCCCTATGGCCAACACAACTATGACTGTACTGGGTCAGTCCTAAAGCCAGCACAGCTGGGTCTCATGAAGGCCTACTGTAACTATTCTCTGGTTACTGCCTATCTTCACTCAAGGCTCTAGTGTTCCACTGTGGGAGTTCAGTCAGGATGGTGGGACAGATTATAAAATTATAATAGTCATAAACCTTCTATGGGCTCTAGTGAGGGCATACTTGGTCCCATTATACACAGAAGAGCCTAAAAAGGGAGAGGAGGAAGAACTGTCACCTACCTTACCACCCCCAAGACCCTCAGCCCCACTATCACCGTGCCAAAATAACAAAGAGGAAACGGAGGTTTTACCTGAATGGGCCCCCTCCTCCAATAAATAGGAAAAAGAAAGACAAGAGACATGCTCCAGCTATGGGACCCTGTCTTAAGCAAGTGGCATTAGAAGAGGAGCTCTTAGCCTGCCCAGTAATGCAAGACCAACAAGGCAATCAGGTACATAAACCCATTTCTTTTAATCCTTCTAAGGAGCTAAGAAAAAGCGTTAAAGAAAATGGAACTGATAGCCCATTTACAAAAGGAATGATTGAGGCTTTGGCAGACCACTTCCATATGATTCCATGGGACTGGATAATGCAAGCCTAACCAATACCACCTCTGGAAGGCAGAATATGATGAGTTGTGTGAACAACAAGCCAAGCAGAATCAGGTGGCTGGGCAAGACATAGCAAGTGATATGCTCCAGGGAAGGGATCCCTATGCCGATGTACAACAACAACTAGATTTTAATTCCCAGGCCTATGCTCAAGTGTCTTTGTGTGCTCTCAGGGCTTGGGACCTAATTCCCAAAAGCTAAGTTCAGCAGGGATATTTTGTAAATGCTCAACAAGGGCCTCAGGAGCCATTTGTTGAGTCTGTCAATCAGTTAACTTAGGCAATTAAGAGACAAATTAGTCATGCCCAGGCCACTGATATCACAATGCAGGCAATTAGAGGAAAGGTAGTCACAGTAGGCGAACTTATACGAGCATGTCAGCTGGTGGGAACTGAGACACACAAAGCCAAAATATTGGCTATGGCATCAAGGACTCCTAAAGTGAAAAGGAAGAGAAACCAAAATTGTTTTCTATGCGGAGAGCCAGGTCATATGAAGAGGGAATGCCTGCATAGCAGAGACCAAGGTAGCTCAGGGAAAGAACCCCCTTCTATATGCCCCCAATGCAAAAAGGTGAAACATTGGGCAAATAAATGCAGGTCAACATTTGATAAAAAAGGAATTCCCATAAGTAACCAGGCAGGAAACTTCATGAGAGGCTTTCCCCAGGCCCTGCTTCAAACTGGGGTAATGCCAGTGGCTTTCCTTGGTCAGATGGGAAGCCCACAGTCATCTCCCTCAGAGCAGCCATTAATGAGAGCATAGGACTGGACTTACTCTGCCCTAATTAATTAGTGCTAAAAGAAGAAGACCCTATAAGGGTTGTGACTGGGAACTGGGGCCTGCTGCCTCAGAAACACTGGGATTAGTCCTAGGGCAGTCTAGGCTATCCAGTAAAGGAATTAATGTGCTCACCAGGCTAATTGATAGTGATTATCAAGGTGAGATGTTGGTTATAACGGAATGTAAAGGTCTGCATATTCTTCCCCCTGGATCAAAGACAGGTCAGTTACTGATTTCACCATACCAAGTCTCCAATGCCCATGGAAAGGAAAGGGGAAAGGGAAGTTTTGGAAGCATGGGAGACACAGGAGTATATTGGAATCAATTAATCACTGATCAGAGAGCCATAACTACCTTTAAAATTGGAAGTAAGAATTTTACTGGCTTATTGGACACAGAGGTGAACATTTCAATCATCAGTGATCAAAACTGGCCAGAAACTTGGCCTTGGGTCACTTAGAAACAAAAAATTGTAGGCATCAGGGAAGCACACACAATCAAGCAGAGCATGCACGCCCTAACATGCTGTGATTTGGAGGGAAGAAAAGCAGTTATACAACCTCTAATCATTCCTATCCCTGTTAATCTTTGGGGATGGAACTTATTAGCCCAATGCGGGGGTCACTCTGCAGACTGCTTTCTAACAATGGCCACAGTTATTATTCCTACCTACTCCTGACGTGGCTCCCTCAAGATCCAATTTGGGTAGATCAGTGCACTCTAAAAAGGGAAAAATTAAAGAGAGCTCATGAATTAGTTGAAGAGCAATTAGAAGCTGGGCATGTAGATTCATCTGATAGTCCCTGGAATTTGCTCATTTTCGTCATTCCCAAAATGTCTGGTAAATGGAGGCTTTTATATGATTTACATGCTATTAATGCAGTTTACAACCTATGGGACCCCTTCAGCAGTCACTCCCTTCCCCCGCAGCAATTCCTCAAGATTGGCCTATAATTGCTATTGACTTAAAAGTCTGTTTTAATACAATTCCCCTTGCGTAACAGGACAGAGGAAAAATTTCCGTTTATATTACCAGCTATTAATAATGAAAGGCCAGCTTATCAATTTCATTGGAAAGTGCTTCCTCAGGGAATGGTGAACAGTCCTACCATGTGTCAGTATCACGTAGATCAGGCTTTGCTCCCCCATAGAAAAGAATTTTCTAATTGCAAGATTATTCATTTTATGGATGATATATTACTGCCAGCCCTAAGAAAGCCAGCACTTTTAAATTTGTATACCTCTGTCATAAAGAATACACAGGTAAGAGGTCTAATCGTTGCACCTGAAAAAGTACAAATGTCCTCTCCTTGGACACATCTTGGGTACATACTACTTTCCCAGTCAGTAAGACCTCGAAAGGCTAAATTAAATACTAGCAACTTACACACCTTAAATGATTATCAGAAATTAGTGGGCTATATAAACTGGTTCTGCCCCACTTTAGGTATAGCTACAGATAAACTACAAAACTGTTTTCTATCTTAAAGGGCAGCACAGCCCTAGATTCTCCCAGATATTTAACCTTGCAGCAAAAAGGGAAATCGAGGAAATAGAACAAGCTATCTTTTAAAGGCAACTAGATCACATTGATCCAGGTTATTCAATTCAATTGTTTATTTTCCCCACTAAATACTTCCCTACTGGGTTAATAGGACAGATGGCCTCTGGGCTATGCTTTCTAGAATGGATTTTTTGCTCACATACTGGTACTAAAACACTGTTTCCCTATATTCAATTACTCAGTAAAGTCACCTATTCAGGCCACAAACGATGCAGTCAGTTGCTAGGTTATGATCCCGATATCATCAGGATCCTTTAAGTAAAAGGCAATTTGAAGCAGTATGCCAGTATCTATTGATCAAATAGCTCTCTCTGATTATACAGGACAAATATAGCATGTCCTTCCTGCTAATAAACTTCATTTCTTATCTCGTATTCCTGTGATTTTGCCTACAAAAATAGTTCACTCCCCCATTCCTAATGCTTTAACACTGTTTACTGATGGTCCAGGTAAACGTGTAGTGAAGACCATGTAATTCACTCACTCAATCTGGATTTACTGGCACTTTGGGAGCTGAGATTGGGGCCATGATATTGACCGTGGAAAATTTTTTCACTCAACCCATCAATATTGTGAGTGATTATGCTTACTCTGTTTATTTATTGCAGAACCTTGAGACAGCCTTAATTAAGTCCACTCTGGAGCCTGCCCTGTATGCTCTTTTTCTTCAACTTCAGCAATTGCTAGATCAACGTGCACATCCTATTTTTATTACATGCATTTGACTCCACAGCTCATTGCCTGGCCTATTGGCTTATGGCAAGATCAAGCAGACCTTCAGGTTATGACATCACTGCTTGACCAAGCCACCAAATTGCATCAATTTTTCCACCAAAATTGGAGAAATTTATCTAAGCAATTTCAACATACCTAATTTCAACTTATAAATTTATCTAAGCAATTTCAATTTATCCTGCAATGTTCAGATTGCCAACTCACAGGGACGTTCCCTCCTTCAACAGGTGTTAACCCTATAGGACTGGAACTGAATCAGTTATGGCAAACAGATGTTACACACATCCCTGAATTTAGAAAACTAAGATATGTACATGTATCTATTGATACAAATTCACATTTAATTAGTGCTCATGCTTTTCCTAGAGAGTCCACCCAATATATTATTAAACATCTTCTTTTAATTTTTGCATTTATGGAGCAGCTCACAAAAATTAAAACTTACAATAGTCCAGCTTATACCAGCTCACAATTTCAACAATTTCATCACACATGGAACATCCAACATTCTGCAGACATACCATATAACCCCCAAGACAGGCCGTAGTAAAATGTGTCCACTCCACCCTTAAAAATACGCTCAGAAAACAAAAAAAGGGGGAGTATAAATAAGGACCCTGCAACACTAATAGCACAAGCCTTATTTACCCTTAATTTTTAAAATTTAGATGATAAATTTCAATCAGCCATAGAAAAGCACTTTGCTAAAACCTCTCAAGACAGAAACAGAGAGATTGGAGAGACAAATAGAGGGAAAGAATGAATAAGGGAGACATGAGAAGAAACAGAGATCAGAGAGACAAAAAGACAGATGAGAGAGATAAAGTAGGAAGAAGAGGAAGAAATATTAAGAACGTTGTAGATATAAGAAATTTGTTTTTTTTTTATCTCACTCTGCCTACAACTGGTACCTGCTACTCTATCAGGCTCATATCTTAAATCTGCCTTTCTTTTGCCCTATTACTTAGACAAACACCCTCTTCCCAACTTCTAACAATACAACTTCTTGGCTAAAAGAAATTAACATACACCTGGTGAGGTTCCTCAGTAACAGCATACAGTGAACTGAGATGCTAATAACACTACAGGTCACTTTTTGATTGGAAAAGAATGTTGCTAATTATGCTCATGATTGTCTTCTGTTATTCACTAATTCTAGGCTGCAAAGCTGGAATAAGAGTAATGACTGCCTCACCTGACAGACTCATGGATAAATGCTTCAGTACTACTTAGTCAACAAATTTGATGCAGAAAACAGAAAAGGGGGACATGTGGGGGTTCAGTCAGTATGGTGGGAGAGATTGTAAAATTATAATAGTCATAAACCTTCTTGAAAGGCCAGAAGGTTTTTGCAAAAGCCTTAAGAAGGAGGTTACGTATGGCTGAAGGCAGCCTAATCCCCTATCCTTGTGCAAATAACATAGAGTACATACAAAGGAATGTAGGAAAGTTTATCTAAATAAGTTGTTTACTCATGTGGTCCTAAAACTGACTTTTAATCATTCATGAGCCAGATGGCTCTCTCCAGGTGAGTTCGACCAGGGAAATTGCCTCCTAATGGTGTTGGTTCAAAGCTTTTGTCATTTACTATGTGCTGAATAAAGGCCAGCAAGGCCAGGGAGTCAAGGCAAAGACTTCTCTTGTCAGCACTCTCCCGAATGTCTGTAAGTGGCCACAGACTCCTAAACCTGCTCTTTCACTAAATATTGGTGTTTGAGTACTTCATTCATCCATTGTGTAGCTGGGGTCTGTAAGACAGACCCCAGAATTCCACAATCAACAGATGGCATAGCCAGTCAGGCCTGTGTCCTTCTCTTCAGGGCAGCAAGGTCCCCCAGGCCCGGGTAGGTTCAGAAGTGCCATCCTAGAGTCAGGGACTAGAGTCAAAACCTTAGAAATCTACCTGCTGTTCTATTATATTACAGATGAGCTGGCACTCAAACCACCACTTGCAGTCCTTCCCCTACTTTGCTCCTCTTTCCAAAGGCAAAGGAGACTCACCCAGTACCTCAAGCTGTGAGGACTACTTCCAGACCTCTTAAGTCAGCTTGTGAATGTTGCCTAGCTTGGGACTCACCTTCAGAGCAGTGCACTCCACTCTGGCCCAGGACAGATCCAGTAATGCTGTTCAACAGTCAAGTCCCTGGAATCAGAGACCCCAAGAGCCCACTTGGTGCTCCACCACTCTCTTACCCTGCTGATACCTAAGGTACAAGACAAAGTCTCTTTTACCTTTCCTTCTACTTTTCTCAAGCAGAAGGAGTTTTGCCCTATAGCTACCACAGCTGTCAATGTGCTGAGTCTCACCTGAAGCCAGTATATCTCAGTGACTCACCCACAGCCCTTGATGTAGTGCCTGGTTATTCAGGGCCCAGTTAACAGGTGATGAACTCTGTCAGGGCTGGGTCCTTTACTCTAAGGCCTTTCTGGCCCTGGTTGTCTAGAAACATATTCTGGGTCCTAGGGTCTGGAATGGAGGCCTCAGGACTCTGATTGGTGTCCTATACTGCTGTGGCTGAGCTGGTATGCTAGATACAAGACAAAGTCCTTACCACTCTCCCTTCTCCTCTCCTCAAGAAGGAGGAAGGGGGTCTTTTTTGGATCTGTGAGCTGTGTAGCCTAGGGTTAGGAGAGGGGTGATGTCAGCACTCTCTTGGCTGCCCCAGCTACTATCTCAGTATGTGGCATGCCCTCTCAAGCCCTTATTGCTAAACCTAGTTAAGCACCAGGACTAGTCTAAGAGTTGCAGTCCTTGTGGCCTAGACTGCCTTTCAAGCTTATTTGAAGACTCAGATCACCATAGCCTTTAGTGGCAAGGATTACAGGCACTCAAATTTGGACCTCTGGGAACAGTGATTCCCCCAGCTAGGAGTGGTTTAAATGCTGCCTCCATGCACAGGTGTCAGCTGAGTTTGAGCCAGTTTTCCTTTCTACTGTAACAGAAGAACAATGAGTTCAATGCCTCACAATTGCTGTATTTTCCCTCCCCTAGCTTCCAAATAAGCTCTCCTCATCAAGCTGCTGCTGGTGCGAACAGGGAAGGGCTAGCGTCTGCAATTCAGGACTGCTTTTTCTCTGTCTTCAGTGCCTCTTTCATCAGTATGAAGTCAAAAGCAGGTACCCTGAGTGCTCACCTGATTTGTGGTTCTTACAAAGGTGTTTTATCTGTGTAGATAGTCATTAACTTGACGACTTTGCAGGGTAGACAATCAGTGGAGCTTTCTATTCTGCCAGTTTGCTTTACCTCTCTGGTTATAGTATATTATTATTAGTTATACCCAATAATTATGTCTCAGGATTTTAAAATATTTTTTTCATGCACATAATAATATACTTCTTTTTATTGAAAACAAAATCAGATTTCATTTAACAAAAAGTCTCATTGTGATTGTTGGTTTGATATTGAGGACAGCTTTGCTCATCCAGTTTTATGGTAGATATTTTCCATACATTGGATGAGGTAGCGCTGTAGTTCCAAGAGTTTAGTGAATTTATTTAAAACGTCTTGTAAGATAGAAGATTTTGTCAAAATATACTGTAATTCAACTGTATTAGAAAATGTACAGTAAAAATAATTATTAATTTTCTCAACCCCTTCTGACTAGATGTGGTGAAATAAGGTGCATCTAAGTGAAAAAGCAAGAGCATAGCTCAGACCAGAGTAACTGCTTGCCTCAGCCCAGCCCAAATTGTTGATCTGAAGATTCATGAACTAGATAATCTTGTTTTTAATTTTTATTTCATTCTGGATGACATAAATATTATATTCTTAAAATATACTCTTATTATCTCTATAACTGAAATCCTTTTAACAATAGAATATAAGTTCCAAATGGTCAGAGATATTGCCAGTCTCATTTAGGCTTAGATTCAGAAACAATGAAGATGAATATTGGAATTCTACTCATTGGTCGATGATGTCAGTGATACTTTCCTAAATTAGACAATATGTTTTGAATACTGGAAGGTTGTTTCTGCAAATTTTTTGTGCCATTCATAATCTAATAATATAGAAATGGCACAATTTTAAGTTTGTCTTTCTGAAGATAAGAAAACAAAACAGTAAACCAAGTCTTGACTTACAGAATTTGCCAATTTCTATGATGTAAATTCTCCCATCATAGTAACTTCAGGCTACTATCACAGAAGCATGTCATTATATAGTATCTCCACCACATAAATAAATATATATAATCTTGTTTAAAAGCATGGATAATATAGATACATAGTAATACAAAATGATGAATTTGTCACATAATGTATTGAATATAATTTATTTTATAAATTTTAATATAACTTTTTATTTAAATAACATTTTAATATGACTTATTTTTGTAATTTTATATAATTTGTCTTTTTAATATGGCTGTGTTTACTGGCTCACAAACTTCCTGAAATTATAACAATTTTTTCCACAAGCTGGTATGAACTGGCTTCAGCACACCACTGGGTGAGACCTAAGTACCAATTAAAAAGAACTTAGATGTTTTCCCAATTCTAACAAGATTCTACAAATGTGGAGTGGCTCACCAGAAGATGAATACACAAGTGAGCTAACATTTCTGGAAAAGGTGAGCCAAGAAATGCTCATCTGTTGCTTGGTACCTCCAACTCACTTTTGTTAATTTTCTGGACACTTGGTCCAGTAAATCAATAACTTCTACCAGGTATATGTAAGTGTGATTTCTTTCACCAACTGGTTACTCATTAAAATGCTATATAGTGGGTGAAACAAGAGTAAAAATGTGTAAACTCCAACACAAAACAATTAAAATAAGATATAATTTAAAATATCCTAATAGCATTACTAAAAATGTGATCAGGTTAAACTGTGAAAAGTGTTCCTAAGGAGAGAAATGTTGCTAATTTATCTATGTATTTTCATTTCCTGACTCAGTACATAACATACACTAATTTCTCAAAGAATAATCTCTTTATCAATGACCAAAATATATTAAATACATCTTTCCTATTATTGTATCAATTTTGTAAGAAAAAGAAAATGATGTAAAGTAGAGATGAAGGAGTTCGTCCCAAGTTCTAAGCCTGCTGTCCTTGTGTCCTCTTGAGTTAAGTATACTTCATTGACCTTATATATGTCTCAAGTATAAAATGAAATGGTTGCTATAATAATCTTTAACTCACTTTATAACTCAAAATATATAATATATAAAACCATTAGAAAAAATATAATGCTTAATAAAGTATAGATAAATGGAACAATAGAGTACATTTAAAATAATGCATCAGATGTTCCTAAAATTCTGTAAAGTCTACCTACATGAAGTGCTTAAATTATTGTATCATAGTCAGTTCTACCTGTGAATTATGCAAACCTTTTGATAATCTATCTTCCATTGCTATTTGAAAGAAAAAATAGAGCTTTCAATTGATATAGACCATATATATGATCCTTAGTCCTGTGTTTTAATCAACACATGTTTTATTTTATATTGTTTTAATACATAGAAATGTCAATTGTGAAAAAAAATCCACTTATTGTTGTATACACAAGGAAGCATCAATCTTCAAAATACTGTGTTAGCTTGTGAGACTCCCATAACAAAATACCACAAATTGGGTGGTGTAAACAACAGAGGTTTATTTTCTCACAGTTCTGGAGTTTAGAAGTCTATGATCAAGGTAGAAGCAAATCAGTTTCTGTAAAAGGCTGTCTTTCTGGCTTGTAGACAGCTGTCTTCTCACTGTGTCCTCCCATGGCCTTTTCTCTATGCATGTGAAGAGAGAGGCATCTCTGATGTCTCCTCCTCTTCTTAAAAGGACATTAATATTATGGAATTAGGGCCTCACCCTAAGGATCTCATTTAAACACCCATATCTTACTAAAGGCCCTATTTCTGAATGTAATCACATTGGGAGTTAGGGCTTCAACCATAAGAATTTAGGGGAGGGCAAGGGACACAATTCATTCCATAACACACAAAGCTTTAAGAATAAATTAAAACAAGAATTAAAACAATAACTATAAACACTTATAAAAGACTGTGTGTCAAATATACAAGACTGTATGTCAAATACTGCTCTGAAGGCTTAATATTTATCAATATATTTAATCCTTCTAACAAGTCTTCAGGCTAGACAATATTATCATCAATATTTTACAAATGAGATAACTTAGGCACAGAAATGTTAACTTGCCCAAGGTTTCACAGCTAATAAGATAGTATACTGTTAATAGAGCCAGGGTACAAAATCAACAGTCCCCGGAGAGTACACTCAGTAAAACTACTAAAACCATCAAGTCAATTTAAGGATGGGTCACTGAATCCTAACTTGTTTCCCAGCTCTATGAAAAGAACAGTCAATATAAACTACTATTTCATATTGGGGCTCATTGGCTTTTATGTAGAGGCATTGTCATTTATCTGTTTAAATTTTAAGAAGAATATTAAGTCTTTCTGGGGAAAACTGTCAATTCAAGGTGTTTTCTATAACTGCCACTGGCTCTTCTAATGTACATATACTGCAGATGTATTTGCCATTTAAACAATTTAGTTATTCTTACAAGAGAGGCTTATGTCAGCATTCTGTATGCGAGAATGGGCAAATGAAATAAGAGAAACTGGAGCTATAAAGTGTACCATTATATTGAGTTGGCTTGAATATTTGGTGTCTAAATGGTTGTTAAGGAACTCATCTGAATAATTCACTAAATATATTATGAACATTATACAGAAGCATTTGAAAGATGGTATAAATGATCTGTTGTAATATTTTCCAAACTAGATAATAGCAATTTATGAAGAAGGAAAAATTTACCATTGCTGTCATTTGTTTTCCAAAACTTGACCTATTCAGAAACTAAACAGACAGAAGAATTATATCAGATGATTTAATCAAACAAAAATTTGTTTTGAAAGGTCATTTGCATCATTTTTTTTGGAAATTAATTCTCAATATTAAATTCTAACTAATAAGGCCGTTAAATAGTTTCAGTTTTGTGCCATTGAGCTGGAATTCCCATTAAAGCTAAAACACAGAATCAATTTTTTCACCTTGAAAACTTGTCTTAATCTCAAGCTAACCAACCTAAATATTTCTTTATTATGAACCGAGCATCAACAGCCCCATTCACCTCACCAATCAATATTTCCAGGAGAAAAGTTGGCAAAACTTTTCAGAACTAGTGTTACTTATATTTTACAGTTACTCTCATTTTAATTTTAAAACCATTTTTAATATATATTTTAACAGCTATATTCTACTTTTAAGAATTATACTGTTTCCCTTAAAAGTAGTATAACAGTTTTCTTTTCAATAAGATTTGAGTTAAAAAAGGGTGATTTTAAAAATTTCTATTTAGTAAATAACAGTGGATTGCATGCATAGAGCAGAAACTGTGACAATGGTTTGTAAATGATTGATAATTACACATCATTACATTATTCTAGTATATTCTTTTTAAATTAAACATCATTCCAATTAATCATCTGCATGAAAAAAGTTATTTGCAGCATTAAAAAATAAAAACCACATGCAATCAATCTGATGATTATTGAAAACAGGATTGAAAGTTAAGAGAGTATAACATGCTTATCACTTATTGCTACTGACAGAAAAAGAGACCCAAATTCACTATGACCTCTTCTAGCTTGTACACAGCTAGATTTCTTTCTTTCCTTTTTTTAAAAATTTTCTTTTCTCTCTTTTTTCCTTCTTTTCTTTCTTTCTTTTTTTGTGGATTGAAATGCTATGAAAAATATCGATTTTCTATTTAAGCAGTTTATTACAGCTTGAAATTTCACAGTCACCTAGACCAACACTATAAGCAAAACCAATCTATGGCCTCCAATCTCTTCCAACTTCTACTTACTATATGTGTGACAGAAAGAAAGAAATTCATTATATTAGTAATGGTAACAATAGTGAGTATTTTGTGATGATATTCTTCTATCTCAAGCTTTCAGTTATTCCTTGTGGGCTCTACAACATAACCTCAATCTATTTATGTGACTCTTCTCTCATTGTTCTACAATTGAGAGATACCCGTCCCCTTACTGTCCCCAAACACACCTGATTCAGATATATCCCTGATCCTATTTTGTTCTATTCTCTCTATTTAAACACATTTTTCTTTTTTTCCTATCTAGCTAAATGATTTCCATCTTCCTACCATGGAGGATTTCATTTACCAGAAAATCTTAGGTTTAATTTATCTACCCTCTTCTAATCATCTGTACAATTTGTTACCTACACATTAATTGCTATATTGCCATTTTTGCTTTTCTATGGCTTAGTGAACTCGTTTATATCTATTTTCCCCCACTAGATTTTAAGGTGTTGGAATAAAAAATTATCAGTTGCCAGTATTCTTTCCCTGAAACTGAGCTATGAATATACACTTATTTAGTAAATATCAAATAAATTAGCAATAGGTTATTTTATTTATGCCCACCTTAATCAATAAATTTTACATGGCTCCACGAATTACATGCAATAAAACAGTAAAATGTGTGTACATGTATATATATATATATATATATATGTACATCAATATTTTGTATATAGAGTCTATATATTTATATATATCAGAAAAAAGAAAATACAAAATAGTTATTAAGTATTTTATTATATAAACTATATATTTTTGTTTTATATATTAAAAAAACAAGAAAAAGCAAAATACAAGTTAAATAGGAAAGTAAAACAAACAAACACAAATATATATATATATATATATATATATATATATATATCTCATAAGAATCCACCCAGATTTAAAATGAGGACTAAAATTTTATTCTAGGATTTCTGACAACTAAAGGAAAATAAGTCCAGACACATGGTACATGGTTTTCATGTTTTATAAGGAAATACTCCCAATTTCTTAGAGAAAACAAAGCTATTTCTAGAATAAATTTCTAAAAAATGTTTTCATAATGTCCAAATAAAGGATAGAACCCCGAGGCTGGGTGCAGTGGCTCACGCCTGTAATCCCTACAGTTTGGGAGTCCGCGACGGGCCGATCTCAAGGACAAGAGATCAAGACCATCCTGGCCAACATGGCAAAACTCCATGTCTACTAAAAATACAAAAATAAGCTGGGCATGGTGACACGTGCCTGTAGTCCCAGCTACTCGGGAGGCTGAGGCAGGATAATCACTTGAACCTGGGAGGCGGAGGTTACAGTGAGCTGAGATCACACCACTGCACAGCCTGGCAACAGAGTGAGACTCCGTTTCAACCAAATAAAATAAAATAGAACCCTGAAAGAATAGAACCCTGAAAGTTAATAGATAAAATGGTCAACAACTCTCTAGAACATCATGGCTTTTTGCACAGATCCTCAGTTAAAGCTAACGCCATAAATGTCAACTCCTTCTCAGTTAACTTCAGGTTTTAAACATAACTGCTTGCCAGACTAAATAGATCGAAGAATATAATTGTAAATTTTAAACTCTATTTGTCTATTTTATGGAACTACCAGGACATATACCAAATTAATAAAAATAATTAAATAGCATATATAATGCCATTCTAATTCATTAAAACAAACCTATATCATAAGCATTTTTCCACATTTTCTATCAGAAGAAACGTATCATAACAAGATGGTTACAATTTTATGCCATTTACTATTGTGACATAATCTTTCCTCTCTGCTCCTTGCAGTCCTGCTAAACTACATACCTTGGTAATGGACTTTTTAACTTATACATTATTCCTGTCCATAGTTTGAAGACTGAACAAAACTCAACAAAATTTACAAACAATTATATTAATCTTTTTTAAAAAACTTTTATTTTAGGTTTAGGGGTACATATAAAGGTTTGTTATGTAGGTAAACACATGTCATGGGGGTTTGTTGTACAGATTATTTTGTCACCCAGGTCCTAAGCCTAGTACCCAGTAGTTACTTTTTCTTCTCCTCTCTCTTCTCCCATCCTCCACTCTCAAGCAGGCCTCAGTGCGTGTTATTCCCCTCTTTGTGTCCATATGTTCTCATCATTTAGATCCCACTTATAAGTGAGAACATGTGGTATTTGGTTTTCTGTTCCTGCGTTACTTTGAATTACTAGGTATATTATACTGCTCTTAACAGGTATCTCAACACATCAATAAAGTTATCAATAGTAGAACAGCCATGTCTAAAACCCACTGTATCCCATGTTTAAGTATTTGCCAGAAAAACTCAGACCTGGAGATGTTCAAGGAGGAAACAGTCATGAGGTATAGTCAGACTGTTTTACAGATTGACTGACCTCAAATTTGAAAGGAGTAAATCATCTCTCCCAAGAAAAGAGAGCACATAATTTAGGGTCTATCCAGGTGGGAATTTACCTGTGGAGTTGATTAAAAGAAACAACTGGTGGAAATGGAGCCCACCAGTCAGACCAGAACCGATTCAAGTTCTGGATGCAAAATTCCTTGCTCATAACTTGATCATGGGTGGGGATACAAGTGAAATCTCCAACAGATACATCATTTACCTACCTGTTGATAATGCCAGATTTTGGTCTTTATACAATTGGGGAGGTCTTATTCCTATTTAATAAGCACAGCTTTCTCCACACAAGAGACAAAAGAGCACATCATCTTTCCAAGATGGCATTTAAATATCAAAAGATGTTAGGGAAGATACTTGTAGAACCCCACAGCCACCCTTTAGTCAGGTGACAACTGATAAGGCCTTATCTCAATGAGTGTGAATTGCTGTACATTCATAAACAGAAAGTAATTTTAAAACAGGTGAAGCTATAAAAACATAAAGGAGCCACATTACATGTAAAAATGCCGAAGCTCCCACCCCACCTATCAGAGTTTTATTGTATTTCAAATATAAAATGTTCTGAAATATAAAATCTATGAGAAACATTAACATATTAGAGCCAACATATGGGTACATCATATAAGGATAATCTTAGTCACGAATAGTATTAAAAAAGACAATTTGACAGATGTTAGTTAAGTCATTATCCTTATTAAGATTAAAATAAAATACAATTTTGTGATTCTCCTGACCCATAGCTAGTTCAGGGATTTTAAAATTTCTCCAATTACAACACTCTTCTCAGGAAACCACTTTACACATGGCCCAATATGCCATGTATGTATGTGTGTATTCGTTTTTTTTTTTAGGGATGTCATAACAGAATAGCACAGACTGAGTATCTTACATAACAGAAATTTATTTTCTCACAGTTTTGGAGGTTAGACATCCCAGGTGTCAGCAGGTTTGGTTTCTTCTGAGGCCTCTCTCCTTGGCTTGCAGATGGCGGGCTTTTTGCTGTGTTCTTGCATGGCCTTTCCTTTGTGTGCATATGTCTCTGGTGTCTCTTTCTCTACCTACAAGAACATCAGTCCTATCTGATTAGTGCCCCATCCTTATGACATCATTTAACATTAATTACCTCTTTAAAAACCCCATCTCCAAATACAGTCACATTCTAAGGACATGGGTGTTAGGGCTTGTATTAGTCCTTTTTCATGCTGCTGATAAAGACATACCCAAGACGGTAATTTATAAAGAAAAAGAGACGTAATGGACTCACAGTTCCACGTGGTGGGGATGCCTCACAATCATGGCGGAAGGCAAAAGGTACATCTTACATGGCAGCAGACAAGAGAAAGTGAGAGAGCCAAGTGAAAAGGGAAACCCTTTATAAAATCATGAGATCTCGTGAAACTTGTTCACTACCATGAGAACAGTATGGCAGAAACTGCCCCCGTAATTCAGTTATCTACCACCAGGTTCCTCCCACAACACATGGGAATTAGAGGAGCTATAATTCAAGATGAGATTTGGGTAGGGACACAGCCAAACGATATCGGGGCCACAACATATGAATTTTGGGAGGGTTGGGGCGGGGGGGGCAAAATTCAGCCCATAACAATGTGTATGTGTTTATTACATGACTGCAATAAAGATTCAAAAAGCGGTACTTACCCATATATACTTTATACTATGTGACCTGATACTGTCTTTCTGTTCTAACACATTATGTTCTTAAAACAAAGAAATCTTGGTTGTGACCCACCAGTTTGATTTTGTGACCTATGAATGAGTTGCAAACTGACATTTGACAACATTGGTCAAGTATATCTGGGCAAGTATATGGTTTACTGAGTTCTTGGAGTAGGAAAAACTGTGGGGATATTGAATGAGGTTGTATACATGGAGTAGTAATCACTAGGAAGTCAGCCAATTGAAACATAATAGTAACAGTAAGTTAAACATTATTTCAAAGTAGACTATGATACTAATTTAAAAAAATTATCGAGTCGAGAATAGGAAAGTAATTGTATTTGGGGAATTTCTTTTTTTTTTTTTAAAGCTTTCTTGCTGCTGACTCAAATAGGGATCACGAGTGTGACTTGGCAAATGTACTTCAAAGATGCAGGAGACTGCCAAGTGAAAGGAGACTGCTCAGCATGATACTAGATGTAGCGGAAGAGACCATGGGAGAAAAATGTGTTCAAGAGATGTTTCACCATAATCTACCCATAAAGTCTTATTAAATCTTCCTTCAGAGAAACTAGCCTTTCCATCTACGGAAATATTATATTCTTCTAGGCACAATGAGGACTACAGAGGCAGCAATCCAAATAAAAATGTCCCATCTGGGTTCCTTGTGGTCTCTAGATCTTAGCACAGTTTTGTAGTGGCAACTTCTGATGTCCTAGATATGTCATTTCTTCCTTGGGCCTCATAAGTTCATTGCTATTTTTTTAAGCCATTGACAAGCAAGCATTCTCTCTCCTCAACATCTGCTCCTCAACTGTTCTCTCTACTCTTTTAGTCCATATAATGCTTCAAATACTCATATAGCCCTCTAGTGCAGGCATTGGGCTCTTTCTGAGAATAACTCTAGAGAAAAGAAAAAAATTATTACTTTTAAACTGGCAAAGAGACACATAATATGTCACACTCCAAGATGTCAATATATAGGTAGGAGAGTCATGGCACAGATTTCCAAATTCCACCTTGGTCAGTATTCCTTCCCATAAGGATCCTGCTACAAGTAACTAAAAACTTGTCATAAACCCTAGACTCTTCATATTCCCAAAGGCAGGCTGGTGCCTGGCTTTTCCCTTTAGATAAACACACAAACGTGTGTATGCGTGTTTGTATGTTTGTGTGCATTTGTGTATTTTTGGTGTATATACCAACACACACCCCCCCACACACATGTATACGTATGCACAGATATACATACAAATGCGTATACACACCTACATATATTTTTATTCTGTAAAGTCTTTTATATAAATATCAAAGAGACATTCCAATGTTAATTTACTGAAATCCACCCTCTAGTGAAGTAGGAGGAGATATTTCTTTCATTTTCACAAGTAGACAACATATAGAACATAATTTTGATATCTCCTCCTTTATTTTAAAAGGTTAAAAATAGATCAGACCAAATCTAGTCCCTTTTATTCTTATCCTATATCAATAGTTTTATTACTTTGTTAACTCTGATTATCTACCAGACTTTTCTTACTAAATTCAATTTCTTAATGCTAAGAAAGCAATCCAAGAAAAACACTTTAAGGGAATTACCACAGTTTCTGGTGATTAAAGTCACTCAGTTTTGGCTGTCTAGTTCATCCCTGAGGTTTCTTAAGCAGCTAAAATGTTTATTGTGACAGAAAGGCCAAGTTCTATAATGTCTTCCTTCACAGCAGAGTTGACTAAAAGCTTTTGTTTCCCCATATGGAGGTTTCAAGGCAATAACTTTTCATAGTAAGGAAAGTTGCCATAGTGTCATTTTTCAGGAAAGTCAAACACACATTATGATGAAGTTGTTGACAGAAATACACGTGAATTATGGCTTGGCAAAGCATGAAGCCATTAAAGGAAAAATGTCCTCCAAGTCATTCCTAAGGATCAGCAGATTTTATATGTGACAGCTTTCCTTCGCTTAATGGAGTTTCAATGGGAATTATAGTAGCACAGTTTGCATTAGGTGATTCGTTATTTAACATGTTGAAATACGGCTCCTAGTCAGACTAATTTCTAGAGAGCAGTGGGAAATAAGGACCATGGAGACTTGCCTAGAAATGGGGATTGAAATTCCATTTAAAACCCCATGTTCACACTAGATGTAAGTGATATTTTAGGGAGAAATATTTCCCTAAATGAGTGATAGATTGGATGTTTCAATATACTTTTTTCCAACTCTAAGTTCTCTAAGATTTTTATAATTTTACATTAGACAGTGTTAGATCTTTAAAGTGAGGTTTAGAGATCCTTAAACCTAATACCAACTTGACTCAATTGACTTGACTCATAATTAGGACTAGTTATTGTCTGCTTCATATCCAAATATTTATTTGTAGAATCCAGCTAATACCACTGGCTCCAAAGGATGAGGATTCAAAAGGCTAAATTATAAAAGGTAACAAAATTTATTTATTTATTGTGTACCTTGTTTGGGCCATATGCTGTGTTAAAAGTTTTATTTCACAATTAATCTTTTCAATTGCCCTGAGGCAGCGATACTCTTTTTTTCCCATGGCACCAGAAACAAACTATTTTTAAAAATTACATGAAGACAATGAAAGCTGTTATTTTGTGTCTTAGAGTTAATAGGGTGAGTGCTTATCATATTGTTCTAATTTTTTTCAAATTTCTCTTACTCAGTTTATTCCAAACACATTTCCTTTCTGTAAAGTCGTTAGAAAATCTTCACTTCCTGGCTGAATTTAATCAAATCAAGAGGAGGAGGCAATGCTGTTGAAATGCTGTTTAATATGTGTAGGGGGGTACAATGAGTAACATACATATATATATATAATTTTATATATAAACATTTTATGTATATATGTTTATATTTTATATATACAATTTTTTTTAGACAGAGCCTCACTCTGTCACCAACGCTGGAGTGCACTGGCGCAATCTTGGCTCATGGCAACCTCCACCTCCCAGGTTCAAGTGACTCTCCTGCCTCAGACTCCCAAGTAGCTGTGCCACCACACTCAGCTAATTTTTGTATTAATTTACATTCCCACCAACGGTGTAAAATTGTTCCTATTTCTCCACATCCTCTCCAGCATCTGTTGTCTCCAGATTTTTTAATGATTGCCATTCTAACTGGCATGACATGGTATCTCAGTGTGGTTTTGATTTGCATTTCTCTAATGACCGGTGATGATGAGCATTTTTTTCATATGTTTGTTAGCCTCATATATGTCTTCTTTTGAAAAGTGTCTGCTCATATCCTTCTCTCACTTTTGGATGGGTTTATCTTTTTCTTGTAAATCTGTTTTAGTTCTTTGTAGATTCTGGATATAAGCCCTTTGTCAGATGTGTAAATTGCAAAAATTTTTCCCCATTCTGTTGGTTGCTGGTTCACTCTAATGGTTATTTCTTTTATTGTACAGAAGCTTGGAGTTTAATTAGATCCCATTTGTCTATTTTGGCTTTGTTGCCAATGCTTTTGGTGTTTTAGTCATGAAGTCCTTGCCTATGCCTATGTCCTGAATGGTTTTGCCTAGGTTTTCTTCTAGGATTTTTATGGTGTTAGGTCTTATGTTTAAGTCTTTAATCCATCTGGAGTTAATTTCAGTGTAAGGTGTCAGGAAGGGGTCCAGTTTCTGCTTTCTGCACATGGCTAACCGGTTTTCCCAACACCACTCATTAAACAGGGAATCCTTTCTCCATTGCTTGTTTTTGTCAGGTTTGTCAAAGATCAGATGGTTGTAGATGTGTGGCGTTGCCTCTGAGACCATAGCTGCAGCCTCTATTTAAGAGATTCCTCAGACAGATGACATGCAGGTGGGTTCAAAAATAGGAAGCCTCTGAAAGATGGGGAGGTAGGGAGAAGCCAAGTATTTCTTGCCCTCCTTGTATCTACTTCATGGGTTGTTTAGTTCCAGTTTACTAGATGATGGAGTAGGAGACAAGGCTACAGCTTGAATTCTAATAACATCCTCTCCCCACTCTGGTCCAAGCCTCTTCATATGGCTAATTTCTGAACTGTCTCACCACTCCATTTGGCTTTGTTGCCTTTCTATCGCTTGTATAACTATTCCTCTGAATTTAATTAATTTGAGTTCTTGAAATGATTTCATTACTTTGGTTTGACAGTGACCATTGTAATTCTGTTTTGTATGACCTTTAGAGATAGACTATACTCTTAACATTTTGTTAATTGTCAAATATGACTTTACAAAAAAGTAGGCCTGTGAGAGTTAATAACCCAAGTCTTTTACATGTAATATATGTTTCCAAAAATATACTACTAATGGAACAATCTTATAAATTGAATTTGCAAGGCACATACACACACACACACACACACACACACACACACACACAAAAGACTTTCCGCTTACTTTTAACTCTGTTCAAGTATAACAGATTGCTGAATTCCATAGAAAAAAATAATAAACTGAACTCTCCTTTTTAACCATGATACATTTTATCTTAACCAAAAATATTTCAAAGTTTTAGCCTTTAGATGCAAAGAATTACTGGAAAACTCAAAATTAAATGTGATACATCAGAATTAAAGAAAAAAAACCTCTTTCTGCCATTTCCTCATTCTGAAGCTAAACAATAAGAACTCAGCATGAAAACTATATGAATGCCTCCCTTAGGATTCTTGCCTTTCCTAAAGATAGAAACCAAATGTGACTTGTAATGTGATGCTGAAGTGAAAAAGAATACTAGTCAATAGATATTTTCAGATTTAGGGTCTATCATGCCTTGTTCTGTAAAAAATGGTTTGATATTTACATCACATTTTACATGACACAGTTTTATATATGACATATAAAATACTATGTTTTTCATTTTTAAAACTGCAAAAATTTGAGATAAAATACATTATATGGCATGTAAATAAATTTTAGTAATGCTTATATAAATACACAGTGCCTTTTTATTATTAGAAACAGCAATCAGTGTTAGGAAATACATTTTAATATCTCTTCATGCTGAAAGTAGGATGGCATTAAGGATGTTTTTTATTGGCTGAAAACTTACTGAATTTCTTCTTATTCTTTCCTTCTTCCTCTCTCATTTTGCCAACTTCTCTTTATTTGCATTTTAAGTATGCTTTATAATGTTATGACAAGAGTAGAGATTTTGAAGGAAGGAACATTCAGATGCAAATCCCAGACTCTCCACTTCTTATCTGGGACAATTACATACTTCTTTGAAAGTTTATTTCCTTCTTTGCAAAATATGTGTAATGCTATCTCTTCCACAGAATTTTTTTAGGAAAAAATATATTAAATTCCTTTCAATAAGTGCACTCAGTATATCTCAGTACCATCTACTTAGTACTCATTTCTCCCTGCTACCTTCAGTATTTAACATAAAAGCCTACAAGTGCCATACACACCATTATCTGTGTTAATTTTCCCTCTTGTAAGCTTAAATTGTCTTTATATAAATATATCCATTTGAAAAATTAGAGGAAAATATGAAGCCATATGCAAATTTGCAATTGTATTTTATTTCCATTTATTCTCTTAACTGTATGTCTACTTCCAGCTCATTTTAGTTTAAACAACCATCTAGAAGGTCTATAGAATTCTCCCTCTTACATACTCCTCCCATCCATGCATAGTAAGCCTCTCTTACCCTCACCACCATCCACACAACTTAGGAGGAAATGCACAGCCAGACATGGGCATGAAGGACTTCATTTCCCGGGTCTGCAAGGGGTGTGGTTTCAAAGGCAGGAGTTTCCCAGCTCCAGACTTCGATCTGGGAACCAGAGGGGTTTCAAATGTAAAGTTCTTTGTCTGAGTTTCCCACATGCAGGGTGGGTAGAGAAAGCCAGGTAAAGCTCCTTTGACCCAAAAAGCCCACTGAAAACTCTGGGAGGAGGGCGCTCTGTAACTCAGGATTGTGGACCAAGCAGCGACCTAGCATCAGAGTCAAAGATCAATCACTCCAGTGGAAGCTTGAAAGAACTCCTCTCATTGGACGAGAACATGAATGGGGAGGAAATAACTCAAGGGTTAAAACTCCAGCTGCTCCTACCTATATGGATTCCTTCTCTGGGTCCCCTCCCACAACAGTGTGGGAGCTATCTTTCTTTCTGTCTCTCTCTCTCTCTGTCTGTCTGTCTGTCTAATAAATCTCTTTTCCACAAAACTCTTTGGGTCCACAATATTTATTTGAACAGCAAACTCACTGTGCCTCCGGGTATCCCTTCCCCATTCTTCAGGGTTAGCGAGGCTAAGAACCTCTTCAGACCTGGGAGCTGAGTATGCTCTCCCAGTTACAGGGAGAGAAAAAAAGAAATAGTTAAGGGAATTTCTAAGCCTGATGGGAGAGTCAAGGCTTTTGCTCCAAAAGACCTGTAGGATGAGCCACTAATTAGAAAGGCCATTTACTTGAAGCAAATAACCAGGTTGTCATAGGTGAAATTCTAGTAATTCTATTAGAATAAGATGCATGTTGTCAATTATAGACAGCTAACTCCCTGGAGATGCTGAAGCCTGAAAACAAGAGGCAAATTATAAATGTTTGTCAGTGAATATTGCTCAGGAGATGAAAGCCAATATTTAAAAGACATGTTCTCGTGCTGACTTTTGTTCCATTGTGATAGAAAAATCCTACTCTAGACTGATTATTTATGCAAGTCCCTAAACTTCAGTGAAGCACAAGCAGGATATATTCCCACATGCTTATACCATCCAAAGCACTAAGTTCCTAAGTCATCTCAAAGAGGATGGTTCAGCCAGTTGCCAATTGCCATACATCACTTATTTTTGTTGCACAGGTGTAACTTAGAATCCTATTTTTTATTCCACTTAGATACTGTGGGGTGCTTTCTAATAAATATTTTAACTTTTCTATTGAAGTATTTCATTTTCTATCAAGCCAGACACCTTTAAAATTATATATTTTTACTAATCATACATGAAAAGGCAGGGTTGGAGAGAGGGGTGGGTGGTTAAGGAAAAGAGGAAGATATTATTTACTCTTACTCCCAGGAAGGGTAACGGGCCTTGATGTCTTCATAATACAGGTTTTCTTTGGTGAATCCATTAAAATTTGTTGTTTTAGAAATCAACTGTTTGTGAGAGTGGGAGAAGAGATAAACCTTGCATGTTTCAAGAAGTTATAACAAATTACCTAAATCCCTGGCATAAAACTGACCTACTTCTTGTCTCTCAGGATTGAGAAGGTCTCAGTCTCTGCTGGTTTTCCCAGGTGAGCAGTTTAAACAATTCTGGGGCCAGAAAATCTGAGGTGTGTGGGTTTGAAGGGAAAGGGCTGTGAGGGGTGCTGCTAGGAGAGACTCAGAGCTGAGTCATGGGGGACACAGCAAGAAAATTCAGAGGAATGATGGCTGTTTGTGACATCTCTTTCCTTGGACCCAGAATCCAGGAGGGAGACTTCATTACATTACAGAGCACTAGTGCCAGACAGACTGGGCCAGATTGGATTAACTGGTGTTGGGACAGCTAGACTACAAGATACTAATCGCAGTGGAGGACTGAGGAATTCCAGGGCTTTTTCCGGTTGGAAAGAGAAGTCACATGTATCTCCCTTTTAGATTATATAGGCTTCTTGAGATTTTAATCATTACAGAATGGGGAGTCAGGAAAATGTGATACTTCTTGCCAAACAGGTAAGAACACAGAGTTGATTCTACCTTAATGTGAAAATTAAAAGGAAAGGGCCATTAAAACATGACCAGTACCCTCATTATCATGGAATATTTTATATCTGTTGTTTTTAACTAACCTCGATCACCATTAGTTAATTTTTCCAGCTTTCACCGGAGTAGTAAATAAAAATCTCTTTCGATTTATAATATCACTTGTGTTGTCAAACTGCATAGTGATGTGGGAGGTACGGTAAATTTGAATTATCACTCAAGTGGCTGTTTCCAAATTACCCAACTTTCTTCACTATATTATATATCTCAGCTCTATTTCCACTCCATTTGCAAAACTGCATAATTGTTTGAGGTTTGTGAATGAACTGCTACAGAATACCACAGAAAAATCATGTGTTGTCATCATGGCTGGACTATTTGCAATGATGCTTTAATCTGTCTTGAGTCTTTGCTATCCGAGTGAAGTGTGACCTCGCCATCCTAATGGCTGAATAGTTCTTGGCAGAACTATGAGAGGTAAAAGACATGTGTATATGTAAACTACTATATATATATACACACACATATATAAGTTTCTACCTTTCTGCTGAGTCTTATGTAGGTTTTGAGTTTTAAAATTGATATAACCAATACCGTGAATTAGCAACGTATTTGGAAAACATTCAGAAAACAATACTATTCTTTATCTTAAACTGTCCATTCAAACTTGGCAGCAGGTTCTTTCTCTGAGTCTGGGAGAAATTTTAGTCCGATTTCTTATAATCTCTAACAGCTTTGAAAAATAGTGGGCATACAGTAGACTGCATATATTTAAAACACATAATGTGATAAGTTGTGACATCAAATGTATAAGTATGAACTTTCAAACACATTATTGCAATTAAGATGGTAAATCTCTGCCAAAAGTTTTATCATGCCCCATTTTAATTTCCCTCACCCACTTTTTTCATTCTCCGTCCCTAAGCAATCACTGATCTGCTTCTCTCACCATATGTTAAATTTTCTAAAATAGTATATAAATGAAATCATACAGCATGTAATTTTGTTTGTTGTACATCTTTTATTCCACACAATTATTTTGAGATTCATCCATGTTGTAGTGTATATTAGTATTTCATTCCTTTTTATTGTTAAGTAATATTTCATTTTAAGAATATACTATAATTTTGTAAAACCAGTTACCTGTTGATGGACATTTGTGTTGTTTCCAGATTTTCACTAAAGTTACTATGAATATTCAAGTACAATATTTTATATGCACATATCTTTTATAGCTTTAAGTAACACAAAGATTTTTTATATATAAAACTAAAAACACAACTTATAAAAGAATGAATTTAAAATGTCTGCTTTTTTAAAAAAGCACTATAAAGAACATGTAAAAGCAAGATAAAGACTGGGAAAAAATATCTGCAAATCATATACATGATAAAGGGTTTACTTGCAGAATGTATTTTTTTTAATTCAAAATTCAATAATAAGAAAACAAAATAAAAATTGGGAAAAGATTAGAATAGACACTTTATCAAAGAACGTATAAGGTATAAGGATGCCAAATAAGCACATGAAAATTTGGTGAACACTATTAGTTATTAGGGAAATTCAAAGCAAAACCACAGAGAGATGCCACTACAAACTTATTAGAATGGCTAAAATTAAAGACTGATCACTCTAAGTATTAGAGAGATTGTAGAAGGATAACTCTCATATATTGCTGGAGAGAATTTAACATTGTTATAATCACTTTGGAAAATAACTAATTTCTTAAAATGTATCATTCCCATATGATACTACAGTTTCACTCCTGATATTTACTCAAGAAAAATGAAATAATAAGTCTGCAATATTTTTTATCACTCTCGGTTAATAAAAGTTCACCTAGCCATATTTAGTAACCAAAAGCTTTTTATCACTGTCAGGTAATAAAAGTTCCCCTAGACATATTTAGTCATCAAAATAGTCTTTTCTTTGCTAAGTAAAATTTCCATTTTCCCACAGTAATGGAAACTGAACTACAGTCAAAGTCAAAGCTTCTTCTCTCCCCAAGCTCAGCCTTGCTTAAAGTTGGGAGCCTGAAGAAGAAAAAGGTTGCATGACTGACTTCTTTTTTTTATTTTTTTTTGAGACAGAGTCTCACTCTGTCGCCAGGCACCAAGCTGAAGTGCAGTGGCACAATCTCGGCTCACTGAAACCTCTGTCTCCCGAGTTCAAGCAATTCTCCGGCCTCAGCCTCTCGAGTAGCTGGGACTACAGGCGCACTTCACCATGCCCAGCTAATTTTTGTATTTTTAGTAGAGACAGGGTTTCACCATGTTGGCCAGGATGTTAGTACCTCTTGAACCATCAAATCCTTCATCCCTGCATTACTAGCTGAGAATTCTGGTTCTTCTAAGAGACTGTTCCAGGAGAAAAACAGACCAGGATCTTATGTGACAGTATCAGAATAACCTGGTTTCCTTTGATATAGGTCAAACTGACTTTTTCTTCTTTTGAGAGGTTATTTGTGGGCTTCAGGGAGATATTTCTTCCATACTACTTCCAGTTGCTGAAATGTCTTGCTGCAGATCCCTGACATCTCAGGCAGGATACTTGTGACTCCTCATCAGCTTTGGGAACCCAGATACGATGCCGCTATAGAAAGACCTCATGGACTAGCTCTCTCATCTATGGGGCTCATATCTTGTCCTCAGAAAATGCTAATGCATGGTTCAGCTTAAGTAGCTCTGGGAGCCCAGATTATTGCCAAAATGACAACCTCTTCTCAGTATTAGACACAGTGTCTCAAGATGATGGCTCAGACAAAAGTTTTCTGTAATCTTTGACTTCCAGGGACACAGTTCAATCTCTCCAAGGCCTTAAAATGAGGAAAATATACCTCTAATTTTTTCTCTGTGGGAATTGGCACCAGGACTCTTAGTGCCATTTTTAAATGTGTTGATGCTAAAGTGTGAAGAAATACTTCTATTTTCCAAACAACAATAACTTCAGCAACCTCAACTCTTTTGACCTTAAAAGGACATGCAGAACTATTTTCACAAAACTAAATTTTGAGCATGTCTTTATAACCCTATTTAATTATGCTCACACATTACTTTAGAATGCAGAAGTGCTTCCATATATATACACATATATTCATACCTATATTCACATATATACATATATAAAAATATATATAATGATATACATACATATATATGTACACACACATACCTATATCTATGTGTGTGTATATATCTATATACATATATATATGAAAAGAAATTATCTTTTGGACCAGAAATGGAGATGCAGTTCTAAAAGAAAGAAGCCAACCAGAGATATGGCTCTAAACAAAAGCAGTCTCCACGGATCTGAAGCTGACTCTGCACTAAAGCAGTGAGGAAATCTTTTCATCAAAAAGAAGAATCGGCCAGCTGTGATAGCTCACACCTGTAATCCCAGCACATTGGAAGCCTGAGGCCGGCAGATCAGGAGGTCAGGAGATTGAGACCATCCTGGCTAACATGGTGAAATCCTGTCTCTACTAAAAATACAAAAATTTGCTGGGCATGGTGACATGTGCCTATAATCCCAACTACTCGGGAGGCTGAGGCAGGAGAATCACTTGAACCCTGGGAGGTAGAGGTTGCAGTGAGCCAAGATCACGTTACTGCACTCCAGCCTGGGTGACAGAGTGAGTCTCCGTCAAAAGAAGAAGGAGAAGGAGAAGGAGAAAATGATACAGCACTTGAGAATACCAAAATAAGTAAGAAAATTCAACACCAGCACATTCCCAGCTGAAGTGGAACAAGGTGACACTCTGCCTTCTTGTTTCAATACTCATACTGTGAACATGTGTCTTCCTCATGGTCTACATAGTACCATGTTTTTCACACTTACATGCTTTTTGTTGGTGATTTCCCTTGCTTAAAACTGGACTCTAAGCATAATGCTGAAATGCTGGTTAGTGTTCCTAACAAGAAGAAGACTGATGTGCCTTTCAGAGAAAATAGGTGTGCTAGATACAGTTCTTTTGGGCATGAATTATAGTGCTGTTGGCTCTGAGTTCAATGTTAAATAATCAATAAGACATCTTAAGAAATGTTTTCTTAAACAGAAATATACATAAAACAAGGTTAGGCATTAGTCAGTTGATGAAAATGCTGTGACCAGAGGCTCACGGGCACCTAACCTTGTATTTCCCCAGAAGCAATGGTTCAATAACTGTTAATTCAGTGTTCATGGAACCATTATAGAATATAATTGCTGTGAATAACAAGAGTCAACTGTAAATAAGTACATAAATAGCAGCCATATTAGAAAGAAAAACATGAAACTGTCCTTATTTCACAGACACATCAGCTCTACCTAGAAAATCCTACAAAGAAAGCTACTAGAATGTATTAGTACATTCAGCAAGTTCACAAGATGGTTAATACACAAAATTAACTGATTTCCATATTTAAAAAATCAAACAATCAGAAATTGAAATTTTTGAAAAAAATTAACAAATAACACCAAAATATGTATAATGCTTATGGATGACCTAAGGGAAGAAGTGAAACACCTATACACAAATAACTACAAAGTATTGCTGAGAGAAACTAAAGACTTAAATAAATACAGAGACATACGTGTTTATGGAACAGAAAACACAAGATAGTAAAGATATCAATTATCTCCAGACTTATCTAAAGTATCAGTGTAATCTCAACCAAAATCCTATCAGAGACTTTTGAATATTGACCAGCTGACTGAAATTGACAAGGGAATTCTGTACAACTTAAAACAGCCAAAAATATATTATCTGCACCAAAAACCTTTGTTCTCAGGACCACATTTTTCTTATCTGTAGAATAGTAATATAATATCTTCCCCATGGGAGCTGTTAGTTGAGGATTCGATGAGAGATGCACACAGAATCAATTTTCTACAAAAAAAAGCTTTGATCTATAATCATGAGTACAATAATAATCTTTTATAGTCCATCCTTCAAATGTAAAAAAGAATACTCCTGAGATCCACATGTGCTCATATCATTTTCATTTCTAACCAAATAATGGAATACTTTAAAAAGGAATAAAAGGTGACTTTTACCTGAGAGAGTTCTGTAACGAAGCAAATTGTGATATGTAAACTTCAGAGTCATTTTAAGTATAATGAGCAGAATAGACAAAAAGAAGATATGTGATTGGTTGTTACACTATGGGAGAAAAATGTCCCTGAGCAAAATGTCACAGAGATACAGATTCTCACTAATTAGAATGAATTAGTATTGGTAAGGCTCCCATGAAATAGACTGAAGACTAGCTGACATGTAATCAACAAAGCATAATGATAAATGATGGTGTGCTGAGTTGGGGTGATGTGATTAATAGAATCTATGGAAGTCCAGGCTGCCTTTTATTTGGCTTAATAGTTTCCTGAGTGAATTCAAGAAGGAATTTTTTTCAATCACATCAATTTAAATGAAGAAGAAATAGTGGAGGTGATGGACATTTTAAACCCAAAGGAAGTCAAGCAAAAGATAATATTACTTCCTCAAGCTCTTACAGGGCTATTTACAAAGGGCTCCCACATTCTATTATTTAACCTTCTTATTGACATAATGAGTTAGGCAAAACAGGTATTAACTCCCATTATATAGTTGAAGATCCTAAATTCAGAAAGCCTGGGCTGCTTGTCCAAGTTCATTTCACTAGTAAATTTCAGAACTGGGACTTTATTGAGCATCTGCAACATTTTCATCTGCTCAGAATTTATTATGTATTCTGAAAATACTCCTCTTTTTCGGGGAGGGGAACTACCATTCCTCTCTCTTCGATCCTCTTTTCTTTACTCAACAGTGTTGTAATTTTATTTTAGCAAATTAAAATAGAAGGTTAATGAAAAAGAGGCAGTATATTTATAGCTAAAAAATGTACCTCCATAACAAAATGATAAAACATTCCATGGTCATGAATTGGAAGAATCAATATCATTAAAATAGCCATACTTCCCAAAGCAATCTGTAGATTCAATGCTATTTCTATCAAAGAATCAATATCATTTTTTACAGAATTAGAAAAAAAAAAACTATTCCAAATTTCATTTGAAACCAAAAACAGCTGAAAACCCAAGGAAATCCTAAGCAAAAAGAATAAAGCTGGAGGCATCACATTACCTGATTTCAAACTATACTATAAGGCTAGAGTAACCAAAATGGCATGGCACTGGTACAAAAACAGACACACAGACAAATGGAACAGAGTAGAAAACCCAGAAATAAAGTCACACACTTATAGCCATTTAATCTTCAACAAAAATTAGGAATGGGAAAAAGACTGCCTAGTTAATAAATGGTGCTGGAATAACTGGATAGCCATACACAGAAGACTGAAACTGAACCCCTACTTTTCACAATATCCAAAAATTAACTCAAGATGTGTTGGAAATAAAAGCTTGAAGCCACCAAGGAAATGACCACTTGAATGAAAGATTTCTCAGCAAGGCAAATTTACTTCTGCACAAGGATGTTTCTTGCATACAGAGCAGTGGCAATAGCACATTGAATAAAGGAAAGCAGGGGTTTTTATTTCTAATGGTGTCCCGGTTTCTGTGTCCTCCCCTCGTTAATTAGGGTTGGACTGCCCAAACTAAACTGATCCCAATTGGCTAGATTTCACATTTAGAATGGGATACAGAACCAAGAAGTTTATTGTTTGTACATAACAATTTAAAGTAAGGTGGCGTGCATCAGCTACAAGCTTGGTGGATGGATGCATACCTGGGTGTGTTAAAGGCAGAAAATATTACTTATAAAATAGAATGAAGGACAAGGGGTGAAATCCTTTGAAGAGAAACTCTTTGTTCCCAACAGACAGATTAACAATTTAGATCTAAGACCTCTATAATTATAAGATCTAAACTATAAGAATGGAAGAAAACTCAGGAAACATCATTCTGAACATTAGCCTTGGCAAAGAATTTATGTCTGACTTTTAAAAAGCAATTGCAACAAATACAAAAATTGATAAGGGGTATCTAATTAAACTAAAAAGCTTCTGCACAGCAAACAGACTATCAACAAATAGACAACCTACAGAATAGGAGAAATATTTGCAAATTATGCATCTGTAAAGGTCTGATATCCAAAATCTGTAAGAAACTTAAACATTCAACAAGCATAAAACAAATAATTCCATTAAAAAGTTGGCAAGAGACCAGACATTTCTCAAAAGAAGACATACCAGCAGCCAACAAATATATGAAAACAATGTTCAACTTCACTAATCATCAGAGAAATGCAAATCAAAACCATGATGAGACACCATCTCACATCAGTCATAATGGCTATTATTAAAAAGTCAAAACACAACAGACGTTGGTGAGGCTATGGAGAAAAGGAGAATGCTTATACACTGCTGTTGGGAATAAACTAGTTCCGTCACTGTGGAAAACAGCTTGGAGATTTCTCAAAGAACTTAACTACTGTTAGAAGCAGCAATCCCATTACTGGGTATATATCCAAAAGAAAATAAATTATTCTACCAAAAAGAGAACATGTACTTGTATGTTCATCACAACACTATTCTCAATAGCAAAGACATGGAATCAATCTAGGTGCCCATCAGTGGTGAGTTACTTAAAGTAAATGTGATACATACATACCATGGATTACTATACATCCATTAAAAAGAATGAAATCATGTCCTTTGTAGCAACATGGATGAAGCTAGAGGCCATTATTCTAAGTGAATTAATGCAGAAACAGGAAATCAAATGCTGTGTATTCTCACTTGTAAGTGGGAACTAAATACTGGGTATTCATGGACATCAAGATGGCAACAATAGACACTGGACTATTAGAGGGAAGAGGGAGGGAGGGATTTGGGAAAGGGTTGAAAAACTCACCGTTAGGTACTATGGTCAGTACCTGGGTGACAGAATCAATCATACCCCAAGCCTCAGCATCATGTGATATACTCATGTAACAAACATGCACATGTGCCCCCAAATCTAAAATTAAAATTATTTTTTTAAAGATCTATTTTTTTCTACTAGAGTTGTATAAGTTGATTAGACAGTGTGGAAGGAAAATATCTTAGGCCCCCAAAATCACTAAGGAAAACTCAAGCTAGGAACTGCTTAGGAAAAATCTGCCTCCCATTCCATTCAAAGTCATTCCTCTGTTCACTAAGACAGATATACCTCTGACTTGCCTTTTTTGAAATAAATAAAGATTGGCTAATCAGAAACTCAAAGGAATGTCACTGTTTGTGTATCACCTATCTGTGTCCTGGAAGCTCCCTCTTGGCTGCCTTTGCTTCAAGTTGTCCCACCTTTCCAGACTGAACCAATGTACTTCCTGCATCAAATAATTGGTGTCGCATGTCTCCTTAAATGTATAAAACCAAGCTGTGCCCTGACCACCTTGGGCACATGTCATCAGGACCTCCTGAGGCTGTGTCATGTGCGCACCCTCAACCTTGACAAAATAAACTTTCGAAATTAACTAAGACCTGTCTCAGATTTTCTAGGTTCACAATGGAAATACAGATCTACCAAAAGTCACCATGTCATATGGAGAATGTCAAAACTCATATCTTGAAACCTAATCCCCAATGTGATGATATTGTAGGTGGGGTCTTTGGGAAGTGTTTAGGTCAAGAAGTCATGAGCCCTTCTGAATAGAATTAGTTCCCCTATAAAGGAAACCCCAGAGAGCCCCCTTGTGCTTCTATTCTATAAAGACTCATCAAGAAGACAGCTCTCTATGGACCATGAAGCAGGCCCTCAATAGACACTCAATGTACTAGCAACTTAATCTTAGACATTCCAGCTTCTAAAATTGTGAGAAATAAATTTCTGTTGCTTACAAACCACCCAGGTCATGATAATTTGTTATAGCAGCCCAAATGTACTAATACAGATATATTTATATGTTCTTGTACATTCTGCTATATTTTCATTCGTTTAAGTAGTAGACAGATTTTTCTATATGTCTTTGCTTAAGGGAAATGTTGTAGCAGCACTGAAAGCAAAAGTTTTACCTGAAAGATATCTCCCTTCTTAGATGTTGTTTCCCAAAACCAAACCCACTGAAGATATTTAGGCGTGTTTCAGAGAAAAAAGAGAATAAATGTAACCTTAGAGTTCACCTGAGAAATGGAAGGCTTTTCCCAGACTGACAAAGACCTTTCCCAAAAGGGGAGAGAGATGCCTGTGGGTTTCATTAGCAATGGCATGTGAACTGCTTCAGGGATACCTTAAGAGGGTGCAGAGGTCAAGAGGGGATTGTTGCACAGCATGCCTAAGAATTTTAGGCAGGGGACTCCCAGTTTCAATAAGGAATCCTGTGCTTTAGACATGACCTAGAGGCAACAGATCCAGTGAAAAGCCCTGGGTGTCTCAGCAGTGATCTGTGTCACTGTCAACAGAAAACAAGGGAGGATCCCCAGGACCAAGACCTCTACAAGATGATAACACTGAGCTTTCAACTGTAGTAATTTGGTTATATTAAATGTACAGCTCCTACTCTTTCCACCCCCAGCAAAGAAATCATGCCATATACGGTACTGAGAACCCAGATTGTAGGAAGGAAGGATAAAATGAATGACAGAAAATGTACCTCTGTCTACAGGCATGGTAATGAGGAGCAGCTTTTACACCAGAGTGGGGAACTTGTCTATGTATTATTCTATTGTAACCATACAGTTTTGCCTGAAAAATACATTTTAAAACTTTCTTTTTTTTTTTTTTTGACTAGTATCAAGATGTAACCTTGAAGCTTACTGCAGAAACCTTTTTTTCTCTCCTTAGTCTTAAATTATAGTCTTGAAATTTACTTTCTTTGAAATACAATGTGCCCCCTTTTCTCACCATACACTCCATTACATCATGGACAGTTATCTAATTGTATGCTAATGATGTGCTTACTTAGAAGTTCCATGGGTTAATCTTAAAACAGAGCAAGCATAGAGACCCAGCAGTAAAATTCCAGAGATTATCGCAAGGCAGTTAGTCAACAACCTAGCCATTGTTGAGATGATGCCAGCCTTTCTGAAATGGGTGAGTTCCGTGACTCCTCTAGCAGGATGTGGGACGGGGTGTGGCTCATCCATTCAGTTGCCAATGCTGCTCAAACCTCTTACAGGTAGGAGAACACACAGACGGACAGGTGCAGGATCCCAAGTGACCATATGTTACAGTGTGCTCTTTTAGCCTTGCCGTCCATGGATGGATTAAGTGTTAATCAGCTCAGTGGGCTGTCTTTTTGCAAGGATCTTGTCCAGTGTCCCAGAAGAATTAGGTCACACACAGACTTGAAGAGTGAATATGGGGGTTTTACTGAGTAGTGGAGGTGGCTCTCAGCAGGATGGATGGAAAGCTGGACAGGGGATGGAGTGGAGAGATGATCTTACCCTGAAGTTTGGCCTTCCAGTGGCTGATTCTCTGACCATCCCCAGCTGAACTCTTGACATTCAGATGCTCCTCTCTTCTCTCCTTCTCTGTTGTGCTGTTCTGCTATTTATCTGCCTCTCCTTTTGTTCCCTTGTGGATCCTGGGATTCAGGGCTTATATGGGTACAGGACAGGGGGTGTGGTGGGCCAAAAGGCAACTTTTTGGGCACGAAAACAGGAATGCCTGTTCTCACTTAGGGCTGCAGGTATCCAGACTTGAGGGTGGGACCTTTGCCAGAAAAACACCCTCTTCCACCCAGTATTTCTCCACCTCCTGTCTGTATTACTTACTCCTGGTGGACCATGGCTTCAGATAGCCACCAGAACAAAACACACACATCTTGTACTCAATGCCCCTTCCTTGTGCCTCCCATTTCAAGTTTGCCTTTTTAAGCCTTATTCCTCAGCCTAAAGTTTGAGGTGATTCCTAGAGGCATAAGTGGGCTGTCTCCCCCAGTGCTTGCTTTGGGAAATAAACTCACTTTCCTTTCACTGCCCTTTGTCCTTGTCATTGGCTTTACAACTGGTGAGCAGCCAGGCCTGTACTCAGTTACACTGTTCCTAAAGTTGGCTTAGTGATAGAATTTGCTTATTTTAGAAATAATATCAAGAAAGAAAAAGAAAATATCTTGAGAATCTTTGAAATCGAATAATTCAAAAATAAGGGGTCCAGTGATTTCTATTTTGTCATAGTTGATCCTGAGCTCTTCTGACTAAAAAGAGAAACTTTAGGGACATTACATTTAAGGGTCAATCCTAGTTTGTGATTGACAGCAAAAAAGCTTGTTATTTGCATATTGGAGGCTACTAAATGTTCTTGTGGTTGATGCATATGAAGCAGACTGTAAAAAAAAAAGTAGGAAAGATGTGCTGCAAAGTGACAATGACAAAAATAATCAATGCTTTCTATGTGCTAAGTACTTTTCTAAGACTTCAAACACATTATCTCATTTAATTTAACTGATCAAAAGTTTTAGCAAGAAATTATGTTAGAAATAAGTTTCCTTATTCCTTTGTACATATTTACATTGTAAATTGGTAATATTTTAATAATACCTCACATCAATTAAATTGTTATGAATTTTATTGCACATATAGCTATTAAACTTCAATCTCTTTAGATTTTTACTTAAATAATTAGAAACATTAAAAAATATGTTTAATGGAATAGAGCTTACAAGTTTGTTAAGGGAGACAAAAAATTTTGTATTTAAATATTTTCTATATGTGAAAGTGTATAGTTATACTAGAGCATCTACTAGGAAGAGATCTGGAAGGTTTGCCTGAGGAAGGGTCTTTTGAGCTGACTTAAAAAATAAGTGAAAATTAGGCAGTTAAATAATCGGGTATGGCCCCGGATGGGGCAACCACATTTATAGATAATGCTCAAAGTCCAAAAGAACAAGACCTATGTTTTTCCTTTTATTCTGGCACAAAATATTTAAATACGATACCTCTTTCTTTTCAGGTTAATTCTTCTCAGTGACATTTTGAGATCAGAATCAGCATATAATTATTCTTTTTTTAAAACCCCTGAAATGAAAGCTTAGCTCACAAAATAATATTTACATCTAAGAACTTTTGAATAATTTTCTCTACGTGAGTCAGCTAGAGATAACTTTATTTTATTAATATTTTAATTGTTTTTAATTTTTGATTTCTCACAGTGAATAAAAGGTCTCTGATATTGGGGGAAACAAGTGTAGGACGATACTGAGAAAATCTGTTGCTTAAACAATCAAAGTAAGGTTTTCTAGAATGTTTGGAACTAAAGAATACTAAAATTCAATTCCTCGAAAGCACAGAGATTTTTGTCACCTAAAGAGTTTTCCCTTAAACTGCCTCCTCTCCTTAGAGTGCTCACCCCACCCAGGGCCACACCCAACTATTTAACAGTCTAATTTTCACTTATTCTTTAAGTGAGCTCCAAAGACCCTTCCTCAGGTAAACCTTCCAGATCTCTTCCTGGTAGATACTCTAGTGTAACTATACAGTTTCACAGTTTAATTCTATCTTTAGCTATGTACATTTTTGTTTATCTCCCTTAACAAACTTGTAAGCTCTACTCCATGAAATTAAAAGCTGTGTTTTTCCTGTTTGCTGGTCTATTTCCAACAATCATTAGAATGTCTAAAATATAACATATGGACCATAAGTATTTGATAAGAAAATGAGAAAAGTACCAGCAATCTTTTGAAAACACTCAAAAGATTATTTATTTTTATTTTTTTGAGACGGAGTTTCACTCTTGTTGCTCAGGCTGGAATGCGGTGGCCTGATTTTGGCCCACTGCAACCTCCACCTCCCAGGTTCAAGCGATTATCCTGCCTCAGAATAGCTGGGATTACAGGTGCCCACCACCCAGCCCAGCTAATTCTTGTATTTTTAGTAGAGACGGGGTTTCACCATGTTGGCCAAGCTGGTCTCAAACTCTTGACTTCAGGCAATCCACCCACCTTGGCCTTTCAAAGTGCTGGGATTACAGGCATAAGCCACTGTGCCAGGCCAAAAGATTATTATTAATAAAGCAATAATTAAAAAATTATTTTCTATAGTCCTATATTAATTGATAAACAATATCAAATTTATTCATTCAACAAATACTTACTGAGCACCTGCTACACGCTACACAATATGTTAAATTATGGTGCACAAAACATGATCTCTGCACTTAAGATACTTGCAAGTCTATGGAGAAAACATGCAGTAAGAAACAATGATGAGGCACTATGACAGTATGACAACTGGATAAGAAAGAATACCCTGTAAGCATTACAGGAGGGACAATAATTCTAGATTCTGGGTCACAAATTATCCCAAAACATAGTGGCTAGAATAATGTGTTAATGTTGATGCATTAGAAGCCTACCATTGAGACATTGTAATCTTCAGACATTGGGAAAATATTAGAGGTTTCAGATAAGAAGAAGTGTGCCAGTATTCACTTCATATTGTCAAAGATTTAAACAGACCCTTTGTAGGTAAGGTGAAGAAGCTACAATTGTTTACTCACACTCAAGAAGCTGTGAAGGATGTTTTACTGGCTAGAGAGAGATTTTCTGACTGGAAAGAACCAAAATCAAAAAGCAAGTAAGTAAAAACAATAAGGATTTAAATAGTGAGAAAAATTATTTTAGTACTGAAATCTTTTTCATATTTTTCCTGTTTTATTAAGGGATATTAATGGGAGGAAAATGGGTTTGTCTTGTCTCCAAGCAGAAAACTCTTCTGGTACAATCAGCAATGACAGCATACAAACTATTGTTCACCAATAGCCATTGGTGAAGAATTAAACATACCTGGTTTTAAAGTAACAGGCAAAACAGATCTAGATATAGGGATCATAAGCCATGCTAATAAAGAGCCAAATGCCTAAATAATCTCTGGTGATTTGTTTTCTGTCTTTGCGAAAATTCTTCATAAACTTCTGGTTTCAACTACTTCATCTCTTATTAGGAGCATTTCCCACCTAGGGCTTTTTAAGGGAATTAAAGTTAACTCAACTGTTACTCATTTGTGGCAAAAATATTTATTGAACCCTTCTGTAGTCACAAACCCTGAAGCTTAATTCTAGTGATTCAGTTTTGAAAAGGCAAGAACCTACACTCACTGAGTATAATAATTAAACAATTAATTAAAAGTAAGCAAGTCATCACAATACAGTGCAGTAAGAATTTCAATATGGGATAATTACTAATCTAACTCAATGAATATTTATTAAGCAACTTCTATGTGCCAACCAATATTCTAGATACTGATGAGGAAACAAAATAAACTAGCACAATTGCTAGTAGAATATAATCCAGTGCCAACATGTGACCCTATTTATTTATGATTCAAAGTATGTCCTAGGGTACGGCCAGATACCTAGAGATTTAGCTCACAAGTAGACACAGGTAACTCCAGCTGTTCTTCAAACACAGTGCAACTAAAGAAGGAGTTATCTTTGTGTTCATATCAGGAAGGAGTTCTCTGCAATAATTGTCATTTATGTCTTTTTAAGTCTATTAAAAGATTTTCATATCATAACTAGATATAAATTCAATTTACTTTATTAACATGATTATAATTTGAAAGAATTGTTGCTGTTTATAGCTTATGACTTTTTATTGACTTTGGAGGTTATATCAAGTTTGTTTTTACAGAAGAGCATTCACAATACAATACTTCAGAGTGGTAACTGGAAGGTATAATTGGGTCTCAGCTACCAGGCCTTACAAGGGAAAAATAAACTGGTTTTTAAATGTTTCTCCAAAGATTTCTTGAATTTACTATGCTCTTATCCCATTTCAGTTACCTTCCAGACTCTATATTAGAATTTTGAAGTTTAAGCAATCCATTATAAGGTTTCTGATTTTTTAATTAAGTGAAAGAACACATGATTGTGGATCCTTAAATGCCCTAATATATAAGGTTTTTATTATTAATGATAAGTTAAAGGGATTCACCTTGGTATTTCAGTTATGAAGTCAAGCATAATATGAGCCAAGTCTTAATGCTACTATAGACCTTATAATCCCTATTAATGCTCTAAGAGCATTACATAAGTGAAAAACATTTATTAAATGGTGTAAATATATGTTATATATTCCACTTCAGTTAGAATAATTTATTTATCTATCTTCCATTAGCAAGACAAAAAGTTACTTATGAATAGGTAGTTGGGAAGTCCTAGACTATTACTTTGCACATGTGAAAGAGGTGAAAGAAAATTTGGCCAACATTCAGACAGTCCACATGCTGGTGGCCAGGTGAGCTATAATGTCCCATGGTTGACTCCCAATTTCTCAAAGATTCACTGCACCTCTAAGATCCATAAATCATTCAATATCTGATTCTTGTATAGTCATGTGTCATAAATGACAGGGACAGGTTTTGAGAAATATTTCATTAGACGATTTTGTTATTGTGACCTCTATGACATGTACTTACACAAACCTAGATAATATAGCTTACTACATACCTAGGCTATGTGGTATAGTTTATTGTTCCTAGGCTACAAACCTGTATATCATGTTACTGTACTGAATATTATAGGCAACTGTAACCCAATGGTAAGTATTTGTATATCTGAACATATCTAAACATAGAAAAGGTTTAGTAAAAATATAGAATAAAATATTTAAAATCATAGACCTGTATAGGGTACTTGCTATGAATGGAGCTTACAGAATTGGAAATTATTCTGGGTGGATCATTGAGTGTTGAGTGAATGTAAAGGCCTAGGAAATTACTGTAACAATATTATAGATTTTGTAAATGTTGCACACTTAGACTACACTAACTTAATTTAATTATTTAGTTTAATCACATACTAACTTGAGCTGACTATATATTTTTACTTTATAAACTTTTATGTTTCATGTTAACTCTTCTGTAATAATAGCTTAAAAAGCAAACACATTGTATGAAAATTTTTTTTATAATTCTATAGCTTTTATTTATTTATTTACTTATTTATTTATTTTTGAGAAAGGGTCTTGCCCTGTCATCCAGACTGCAGTGCAGTGGTGCCATCACAGCTCACCACAGAGTCAAACTCCTGGGCTCAAGCAATCCTCCCACCTTAGCCTCCTGAGTAGGGGAGACTACAGGCACATGTACCACCATACCAGGCTAACTTTTCTCCTTTTGTAGAGACAAAATCTTACTATATCAAACAGGCTAAGGTTTTCCAATTTTTTTGTTAAAAACTAAAACATAAACACAAACATTGGCCTGGATATACAGAGGGTCAGGAAGATCATTAGTAATTTGTTGCACTACAGCTATGATGTCCCAAGGCGAGAGAAATTTTTCAGCTGCATTATAATCTTATGAAACCATCGTTGTATATGTAACCTGTCATAGACCAAAACGTCACTATGCGGCACATGACTGTATCTGGTAAATTTCAGTAAAGGTTGGCCACTGGATAATCATGTAAGAAAAAAAATGCTTTGACTAAAGGAGAGATGTCCGAAGATTGAATTCAACTCAGGTAAAAAGTTATTGAATCAATAGCAACAGGTCAAAAACACTGGCCCCAACATCTGGCATGAGGTCAATTTATGAAGAAATAATTATATTTAGTCTTCTTTAACTCATTCTTGAGACAATTTCTCTGATGTTGATTAAGGCATTAAAAAGCAAATTTTTCACTTAAACATTTGTTAAATTTTGTACTTTTGGTGAGGACAAAACCACCCAGCTTGAGTTCGCAGGACAAAGCTTGCTCTTTGAGAATGCATCGACCTCAGGCATAATTTAGTTATGAAGCCCTAAGCACAATCAAGACAATACTGTGTGAGGAATATTAGCCCTGTTGTTGTTGATAAAGGTAAAATACAATAGAATCATAAACTCTACTTGATAATAATTCTTCATGATGAGATGTAGTAACTCTTTTGTTTTTGCCGCCTCACTTTTTTCAGTCTTCTTACAGAACGCTACTTTTAATTTCCTATGGAAAGCTCCTTTGTACCTACTTTACTACCATGCTATCATATTTGGGGGGATTTTTATTCAGCAGATTTACCTGGTTACAGTAATTGAAACACTGGGGCATTTGCTAGGATTCCTAGGGGAAAAGACTTCATCTTAAACTTGGTTGAATGTAGACAGTAGCTCTTACAACCAATTTGTTCTTCATTGAGACTGAGATAAAGACAACATTCCAAGAGCAGTGCTGAGCTGTGAAAAAGAAGAAAAATAAATAACATGGAACAAGCTCCTAGCTTGGCATTGTGGCTTCATCAAGGTGCAAATGAACTGAGATTCGTCAAGTGTATAAAACAATAAATCCTCACTTTTACTAAGGCAATTTAATTAGTACTAACTGATGCATGGACCTCTACACAAAATATAAAGAGGCTTTCTAACATAGTAGAGATTTAGAATCCAACACCTCTGGATTTGAATCCTAATTCTGCCACTGCCTAAAGAGATGACCCTGGATAAGTGACTTAACCTTTGTGCAATTAGTTTTCTTATTGTACACACACAAACAGTAAAATCTGAAAGAGCAATGACAAATCTATGAAAGGCTTTGAATACAGTATGTGCCAGCTAGTAGTCAATCAATAAATGGTGATTAATGTTATGATTTTCTACACAATGGAAATGATGAACCATTCTGAAAATTCTTACTGGTATTCATAAAAAACTAAATATCAGTTGTGAGAAATAAACAAAGATACAGAAAAAAAATTTCTGATTTTGCTAAATAAATTCAAATATTCTAATGCTACCAATTGTATAGCTTTCAGAAAGTCATCTCACCTCTTATTACTTCAGCTCTAAAATGGTTTGTTTGGAAGATGAATGTCAATCACTATGTCTTTTATTTCTAAACCTCTGATTCATTCATTCATGTAACTGAACAGTTCCAAGTGAATTTGTATCAAATCTTATAAATACATTTATCAACATACTCTTTACAGGAAAAATGAAAAAGTTGTTCATTCTTCCAACCTGGTTATCTTGAAGGAGTAATTTGGGAAAATAGTTTTTACCAAATAAAAGCCTCTTGGAGATAATAAATTTTTTTAATTATAATAGTGGCTGCTTGCCTGCCTTCTTTCCTTCCTTCTTTTCTCCCTGAATAATTTGTCCATTTGGAGGGATCAAGAAAGGTAGCTATCAGTCAGGGCTGGGGGAGGTGGCAGCCATTTGAAATAAGATGTTTTTCCAGAACAAAATGAGGCCCATATCCTTGTGCTGGTATCTAGTACTGAAGGTTGTTGACAGAGCCTAAGTTGTGAAAAGAACAGGCAAAAAAGGGGTAAGGGGGTAGTGAGGGTGGCAAAGAGAGATTGGTAACATAATGGGAGAAGGAATTTACTACATAATATGTTAAAAATTATGGGATATTCGTTTCTCCAGAGAAGAGTTACAAATATGGAAAGGGAAAAAATTGGAATAAATAACTCCTTGCTGAACTAGAACTAAAATTAAAAGTATCAGATGAGACCGAGTGTGGTGGCTTATGCTTGTGATCTCATCAGTTTGGGAGGTTGAAGTTGAAGGAGGATCACTTGAGCCCAGGAGTTCAAGAGTGGCTTGGGCAAAATAGTGATCTCTATCTCTACTAAAAAATGTAAAAATAAATTTTAAAAATGTTTTAAAACTAGTCAAACATGATAGTGCATGCTTGTAGTCACAGCTAGTCAGAAGGCTGAGGTAGGAGAATTGCTGGAGCCCAGGTATTTGAGGGTACAGTGAGCTATGATTGTGCATCTGTACTCCAGCCTGAGAAACAGAGCAAGACAGTGTTTCTAAAAACGGAAATATCAAGTGAACTCGTGTTTATATAGATATAATGTTATCTTACATATAACATATATATATTTAAATGTGCACATACTTATATACACTACTTAATTCTTACCACTGAAAAAAGTCTGAAGCAGTGACACCCAAGGGCAATAAACACATCTAGGGTTCTGATCTTGGTTTCTAAATACTCTTATCCACTAAAAGGACCCAAGACTCATTGATGATATCCACGTAATACTGGCCTCATAGAGTGAGTTTGGAAGTATTCCCTCCTGCCCTTTTTCAGAATAGTTTGAGGAGGATTCATATTAGTTCTTCTTTAAATGTTTGGCGGAATTCAGCTGTGAAGCCATAAGGTCCTGGGCTTTTTACTAAAAGAGTGTTTATTATGGCTTTGATCTTGTTACTTGTTATTGATCTGTTCAGGTTTTAGATTTCTTCCTGGTTCAATCTTGGTAAGTTGTGTATATCAGGGAATGTGTCCATTTCTTCTAGATTTTTCAGTTTCTTAGCATACAGCTGCCCATCAGTTGTAATGTGTCCTTTTTCATTTCTGTTTCTATTTATTTGGATCTTCTCTCTTTTTTTCTTAGTGTGGGTAAAGGTTATTGATTTGGTTTAACTTTTCAAAAAACCACCTTTTCGTTTCATTGATCTTTTGTATTTTTTTCATTTCAATTTTATTTCTGCCTGCTCTGATATTTATTATTTCTTTTATTCCATTAATTTTGGGTTTGGTTTGCTCTTGCTTTTCTAGTCCTTTCCGATGCATTGTTGGATTGTTTACTTAAAATTTTTCCTCTTTTTTGTTGTAGGCGCTTATATTGCTATAAAATGCCCTCTTAGTACTGCTTTTGCTCTATCCCATAGGTCTTGGTATGTTGTGTTTCCATTATCATTTGTTTCAAGACCTTTTTCAATTTCCTTCTGAATTTCTTCATTGTACCCACTGGTCATTGAAAAGCATATTGTTTAATTTCCAGGTCTTTGTATAGTTTCCTAAATTCCTCTTGTTATTAATTTCTAGTTTTGCTCCATTGTGGTCAGAGAAGATGTCTGATATTTCAATTTTTTTTTAATGTTTTAAGACTTGCTTTCTGAATTGACATATGGTCTACCTTTGAGAATGGTCCATGTGCTTAGGAAAAGAAGGTGTATTCTGCAAGTTTTGGATGAGATGTTCTTTAAATATCTATTAGATGTGTTTTGTCTATAGTGCAGATTAAGTCTGAGGTTTCATTGTTGATTTTCTGTCTGGAAGATCTATCCAATGTTGACAGTGGGGTGATGAAGTCTCCAGCTATTACTGTATTGGGGTTTATCTTTCTATTTAGCTCTAATAATATTTTCTTTGTATATCTGAGTGCTCCAATGTTGGGTGCATATATATTTAAAGCTGTTATATCATATTGGTGCATTGACTCCTTAACATTACAGAGTGAACTTCTTTGTCTCTTCTTACAATTTTTGTCTTGAAACCTATTTTGTCTGATATAAGTATAATGACTCCTGCTCTTTTTTGGTTTCTATTAGCATAAAATCTCTTTTTCCATTCATTTATTTTCAGTATATTTGTCTTTTATAGATGAAGTGTGATTTGTATAGGAACAAATCAGTGGATCTTGCTTTTTAATCCATTCAGTCAGTCTATATATTTTAGTTGGAGAGTTTAGTCCATTTATACTCAATGTTATTATTGATGAGTAGGACTTACTCCTGCCATTTTACTTGTTTTCTGGTTGTTTTGTGGCCTTCTCTTTTTTCTTACTTTCATTTCTGGCTCTCTCTACAGAAGACGATTTTCTCTGGTGATATTATTTAGTTTCTTGCTTTTGTCTAGTATCCATTGTATGGTTCTTTTTGTTTGTTTGAGGTTACCATAAGGCTTGCAAATACTCTTATAATCAATTATTTTAACTTACAACTTAACACTATTTACATAAACAAACAAGCAAATTAAAAAAACTAACAACAACTTGCCTTAACTTCATCCCCCTGGCTTTTAATTTTTTATTTCTATTTATATCTTATTGTACTGATTATATCTTGAAAAATTGTAATTATTATTTTTATTAGTTCATTAGTTTTTCTACTAAGGATAAGAGTTGTTTATATGCCACACAGTGTTATAATATTCTGTATTTTTCTGTGTAGCTACTATTACCCATGAGTTTTGTACCTTCAAGTGATTATTTATTGCTCATTAATGTCCTTTACTTTCTGATGGAAGTACTCCCTTTAGCATTTATTTTGGGGTAGATCTGGTATTGATGAAATCCCTCAGCTTTTGTTTGTCTCAGTCTTTCTTTCTCCTTCATGTTTAAAGTGTATTTTAGCCAGATATACTATTCTAGAGTGAAAGTTTTGTTCCTTCAGCACTTTAAATATTTTATGCCACTCTCTCCTGGCCTGTCAGGTTTCTATTGAAAAATCTGCTTTCAAGCATGTTGGAGCACCATTGTCTGTTATTTGTGTCTTTTCCCTTGCTGCTCTTAGGATCCTTTCTTTATCTTTGACCTTTGGGAGTTTGATTATGAAATGCCTTGAGGTAGTCTTCTTTGGGTAAAATCTCCTTAATCAGAGCTTCTTGTACTTGGATATTAATATCTTAATCTGGGTTTGAGAAATTATCTGTTATTATCCTTTTGAATAAACTTTGTCTCTTTTTCTCTACCTTCTCTTTAATGTCAATGACTCTTAGATTTGCCCTTTTGCTTCTGTTTTCTATTGTTTTTTTCTTTTGTCTCTTTTGACTCTGTATTTTCAAATAGTCTGTCTTCAGGCTCACTAATTCTTTCTTCTGCTTGATCTATTCTGCATTAACGAACTCTGATGTATTCCTCAGTATTCCAAGTGCATTTTTCACTTGATTTCTGCTTGATTCACAGAATTTCTGCTTGATTCTTTGTAATTATTTCAATGTTTGTTAAATGTATCTGATAAAATTCTGAATTCCTTCTCTGTGTTATCTTGAATTTCTTTCAGTTTCCTTAACACAGCTCTTTTGCATTCTCTGTCTGAAATGTCACATATCCGTGTTTCAACAACATCGGTCACTGGTGCCTTATTTAGTTCACTTGGTGAGGTCATGTTTTCTTGAATGGTGTTGATACTAGTAAATGTTCTTTGGTCTCTGAGCATTGAAGAGTTAGGTATTTATTATAGTCTGCACAGTCTGGGCTTATTTGTAGCCAACTTTCTTGTGAAGGCTTTCCAGATACTTGACAGAACTTAAGTGTTGTGCCCTAAACTGCTTCTGCTTTAGGGGGCAGCCCAAGCTTGGTAATGCTGTGGTTCTTGCAGACTCATAGAGGTACCACCTTTATGGGCTTTAACAAGATCCAGGAGAGTTCTCTGGATTACCAAGCAGGGAATCTTCTTCTTTTACTTTCTCCCAAACATATAGAGTCTCTTCCTCTGTTCTTACCCACCTAACACTGGGTTGGAGTGACATAAGCACCCCTGTGGCTACTGCCACTATGACTGTGTTAGGTCAGACCTGAAGCCAGCATGATACTGGGTCTCACCCATCACCTGCTGTAACAACTCCCTGGCTACTGCCTATGTTCATTCAAGGCCCTGCATCTCTACAGTCAGTATGTGTCAAAGCCAGCCAAACTGTGTCCTTCCTTTCAGGGTGGCAAGGTCCCCCAGGCTCTGGGTGGGTCCAGAATTGCCATTCAGGAGTCAAGGACTAGAGTCAAAAACCTTAGAAGTCTACTTGGTGTTCTATTTTATTGCAGCTAAGCTGGCAAACCACAAGACACAGTCCTTCCCACTCTTCCCTCTTCTTTCCAAAGGCAGAGGGGCCTCACCCCATAGCCACCACCACTCCTGGTCACAGGAGTACTGCCAGACTACCACCACTAGATATATATGGGATAAGGCCCAAGGTCTCTTAAGTCAGCTTGTGGTGAATGCTGCCTGGCCTGAGATTCACCATTCAGGGCAGTGGGCTCCCCTCTGGCCCAGGGCAGGTTCAGAAATGCCATCCAAGTGTCAAGTCCTGGAACCAGGGACTCAGGACTCTTAAGAACCCACTTGGTGCTCTACCCCACTGTGGTAGTGCCGGTACCTAAGGTGCAAGATAAAGTTCCTTTTAGTTTTCCCTCTGCTTTTTTCAAGTAGAAGGAATTTTGCCCTATAGCCACCACACCTGGTAATGTGCTGAGTCTCACCTGAAGCCAGCAAGTCTCAGAGGCTCATCCAAGGTCCTCAGTGTATTATCTGGGTATCGCTGTTGGTTGTTCAGGGCCCAGGGGCTCTTCAGTTAGCAGGTAATGAATGCTTCCAGGACTGGGTCCTTTCCTTCAAGGCAGCAGCTTCCCTTTTGGCCTAAGGTGTGTCTAGAAATGTCATCTGGGAGCTAGGGTCCAGAATGGGGACTTCACAACTCTGATTGGTGCCCTATCCTGCCAAGTCTGTCCCACAGACTCTGGCCAAGTGACAGATGAAAGGAGTTGGCAGACACAGGCTTGCCTGTCAGAGTGGCTAGGGGGCTCCTGCCAAAGTCAGCAGCCACTTTTCTCTCTCCTTTCCTCAAGACCAAGGAGGTCTCTTTTGGTTCCATGGGCTGTGCAGCCTAGGGCAAAAAACTGGTAATGCCAGCACCCTCTTGGCTGCCTCAGTTGGTATCTCAGTATGTCACATGCCCTTCACCCCTACCCCAATCTATTGTCTCAGAGCCTAGTTCAGCCCCAAGACTCGCCTAAGAGTTGCAGTCTTTATGACCTAGACTGCCTTTTGGTAAATTCTAAGTGTGCTAAGAAACCAAGAGTACTTTGGCCCTTGGTAGCAAGGTTTGTGAGCACTCAAGTTCAGACCGCTGGGATAGGAGAGTCCCCTCTGTCTACGCTGATTTAAATGCTCCGTTTGTGGGTGGGTTTTGGTTGAGTTTGGTCTGGTTTTCCTTTATTTAGCAGGACAGCACTAAGTTCAATGCCTCACAATTGCTGTGTTCTCCCATCCTCAGTATCCAGAGATGCTCTCCATATCATGGAGCCATCACTGCAGGGGAAAGAGGATGGGTGTTGTTGTTGATTCAAGACTGTTTTTCTATCTCTTTAGTACTTCTTTTGGCAATATGAAGATAAACCCAGGTACTGTGAGCAATCATTTGTTTTTTTATTCTCATAAGGTGTTTTTTCTCTGTAGTTGTTAAGTTTCTCACATAGTTGTTAACTTAGTGTCCTTGCAGGGAAAATGATCCATGGAGCTTTATGTTGTGCCATCTTGCTGCACCCCAAGACTTATTGGTGAAATGACTAATTTCTGGTTTTAGAGTAGGGATAGGAAAAATTAAAAATAAAGCTAAAAAATCTTCTATCACAAAGAAAACATACTCAAAAATGATAAAGATATGTTAAAGAACAAAAAGGCTAGCTTAAAGGGATTTTAACTGAACAGATTAGGACAATTTACCAATTAAAAGTCACTTAAACATTAAGAATCCATGAATCCATATTAATATAGATAAACAAATAAATAGGTGCAGATAAGAGAACATATTTGCTTTTGGCAGAATGTCAACTAATAAATGTAAAATTAAAGATAAAATTAGAAAATCACAATTTGGCACAGTAACATTAATTTAGCCAAAACATATCAGGGAATGCTAAATGAGTAGATTAAATTTTGATGAGCAATGGGAATTTACCCAGTCTCAAAGTACCTTCCTATAAAATACTTGTTAATCACAAAAGTGCACATGGGTAATTTTAGAGTGGAAAAGCATAGCAGGTGCCACCTTAATCAAATGATCAAAATTAACATCACCAGTAATGGACAAATTGAAATTGTGTAGTAACTAATAGGATACAATGACAAGAGCATAATGTCACTTCTCTCATATTCTTGCCAAAAATATGTAACTTTAATCATGAAAAAACATTAAGTAAATCCCAATTGAGGAACATTCTACCAAGTAGTTGGTTGTAATTTCAAAAATATTAAGATCATGAAAGGCAAGGAAAGACTGAGGAGCTATCTTTGATTGAAGGACATTAAAGAGATTGCAACATGCAGTCATGGTTTGAATCCTTGGGACAACTAATGAAATTTAAATGAGGTCTGTAGATTCAATAACAATAATGTATCAGCATTAACTTTGATGGTCATATTGTGGTTTTGTAAGGGAATGTCCTTGTTTATAGAAATTATACATCAAAGTATTTGGGGCAATGAAGCATCATATTATTGACTAATTATTTAATGATTAAGGGAAAATTAAATTATTTGTGCTATTATTGTAACTTTTATCTAAATTGCATATAATTTCAGAATTGAAATCATCTTAAAATAAAATAAATGTCACAAAAGCCAAAAGTTGGAAAGAACAGAAATGTCCATCAAAAAGTGAATACACAAACAACAACTTATAGTGTATTCATACAGCATAATACTACTTGGTAAATAAATGGAGTAAACTACTAATGCATTCAATCACATTGGTAAAGTTCACAGGTACTATGCTTACTAAAATAAGGCAGATACAAAAAATAATTAGTGGGTGATTTCGTGTATAAGAAATTTTGGAGCAAGCAAAAATAATCTGTAATCAAAGCAATCAGATCTGCAGTTGCTTGACTCTTGAGGGGAAGTCATAGGCAACAGGCAGCAAAGGGACACAAAAGATGTTTCTAGGGTGATGGAAATGTACTCTGTCTTTATGGAGATGGTCATTAAGCAGGTGTATACTGTTGTCAAAAGCCTTCAATCTACACTTTTAATGTGAAAATTGTTTTATGTAAATTATACCTCATTAAAACTGACCTTAAAATAAAATATTGCTTGTCATAAAAAGTAACAACAAAGGAAATAAAACAGAAAGCAAAATAATAAAAACAATAAATTTTAAAAACCAGGCGCAACTGGTTCTCTGTGGAAGTATTTTTAATAAACGGTCATGAAATTACCTATGAATTACCTGTTTATTTACTGAAACTTAATCAGCTAGTAATTTTAAGGGGCTTATAAGTATGTAACTTACTTATCTCTCTTCATTTCAATGCTACATGTTTAATAAAATCTTATTATAAAATTGAAATTTCTAAACCAAACCACTTCATTATATAAATTTGCTTATTTAATGTGTTCCTTATCATCATTAGCTTAAATTTATTTTAATTACGCTTTGTTAAAACAACGTGGTATGTTTTAAAACTAAACAATCAATTAGCATAAATACGCAAGCAAATGCCTTTCTTGGCTTGGTCAAGGAAAGTTGTTTAATCCATTTGTGCTACTAAAACAAACTACCACAGACTGGATGATTTACAATGAACAGCAATTTATATTATTTATGATCCTGGAAGCTGGATAGTCCAAGATTAAGGTTATGAAGCTGATTAGGGTCTTCTTGCTGTATCATAATATGGTGGAAGACATCACCATACAGCAAGAGAGAGCAATAAAGCTATACTCAATTTTACAACAAACTTGCTCTCCCAATAGTGAACTCATGCTCATGAGAATGACATTAATCCATTCCCTAGGGCAGAGCTCCTATGACTTAATCATCTCTGATCAACACCTCTCAACACTGTTGCATTGGGGATTAAGTTTCTAACACATGAACTTTGGTGACACATTCATCCCCCTCAATCAACATCCTTCTCACATGCAAAATACATTTTATTCCTATAGCCCCAAAGCTTTAACTTATTTTAGCATCAACTCAAAAGTTCAAAAATCCAGAGTCTCATCTAAATCATATATGGATGAGACTCAAGACACTATTCATTCTGAGGCAACTTATCCTTTAGCTCTGAGCTTGTAAAAGTAAGTTATCTACTTCCAAAATGCAGTGGTAAGATAGGTATAAGATAGACATTTAATTTCCATGAAAGAGAATACAGGCAATAAAAAGACAGTGTCTGCTCTCTGGTGTCTAAAGCCCAAGAAGAAAAACAATATAAAATTATAAGATTCCTTAGTAATCTCCTTTGACTCTATGTCCCATATCTTGGGCACATTGGTGCAGGGCTTGGACCCCTAAGGCCTCCTGCAGTCCGACCTCTATGTTGTTGCTGGGCTCACCCCACCCAGCCACTGTCTTGGATTGGAGACTCATGCTTGCAGCTCTCCCAGGCTATAGCTGCACACTGGTAGCCCTACAGTTCTGATATCTCAGAGACTGCCCTACTTCCATGATTCCACTATATATTGACCTAGTGGGGACTTTCTGCAATGGCTCAGCCCTGTGGCAAGTCTGTGCCTGGGCCCCCCAGGCTGCTTGTAACATCTTCAAAATCTAGACGGAGGTGTCCCTAGCCCCACAGCTCTTGCATTTTGCATGCCTACAGGATTAGCACCACATGGACATTACCTTCCAGAGCAGCTGGTCAAGGCACACCTGAGCCTACTTGATTTATTTGGGCAGCTGAGGATTGCTGTGTCAGAATTCAGGGAGCAGAGTCCAGAGCCAGTGCAGGGCAATGAATGTTGAGATTCTCCAGGCACCTCTCTGGACATTTTGACCTTAGTCCTAGCTTGCCTCAGAGATCTCTGAAATGCCTTTGGGTCATTTTCTCATTGTCTTGGTCAGTAGAACCTGGCTTTCTTCTCTTAATATTAATTTCTTTAGTAAACAGTCCCCTGGATACAACCTTAGTTTGTTCGCCTAAACATGTCTTTTTATTCTTTACATGACAGGTTGAACATTTTCAAAATTTTTACTTTCTACTTTCTTTTTTGGTTATGAATTCCATATTTAAATCATTTTTCTCTCCTCTCATTTTACTGTAAGTGGTCAAAAGAAGCCATGCAGCACTTTGAACATTTTGCTGTTTAGATATTTCTTCTGCCAGATAGTCTAGTTCATCACTCCTAAATTCTGCTTCCACAAAATCCTAGGAAATGGACACGATTCTTCCAGGTTCTTTGCAACTGTAAACCAGGATGACCTTTACTCCAGTTTCCAATACTTTATTCCACAGTTCCATCTGAGACCTCATTAGATGTCCTTTACTATCCAGATTTCTACCAGCATGTTGAATACAACCATGAAAATCATCTCTAAAAAGTTCTAGACATTCCCTACAGTTCTCATCTTCTGAGCCCTCATCAAAATTATGCTTAATGCTCTATTTATGGTAATTGAGGCTTTTTCTAATTTGCTCCTCCGAACTCTTTCAATCTCTACTCATTAGTACAAAGCCACTTTCACATTTTCAGATATAGATGCTCCTCAACTTCTGATGGGGTTATGTGTGGATAAATTTATCATAAATTGAAAATATTATAAGCCAAAAATGTGTTAAATGCAACTGGCTGGTCAGGCATAGTGGCTCACATCTATAATTCCAGCACTTTGAGAGGTCAAGGTGGGAGGACTGCTTGAGTCCAGGAGTTCAAGACCAGCTTGGGCAACACAGGGAGACACTGTCTCTACAAAAATTAAAAATATTAGCCAGGCATGGTGGCAAGTGCCTGTGGTCCCAGCTACTTGGGAGGTTGAGGTAGGAGGATTACTTGAGCCTGGGAGGTTGAGGCTGCAATGAGCCCCACTGCACTCCAGCCTGTACAACAAAGCCAGACCCTGTCTTTAAAAAAGTAAAAATTAATAAAAATTAAATGCATTTAAATTTTAAAAATATACCTAACTTACTGAACATCATTGCTTAACCTAGCCTACCTCAAATGTGTTCAGAATACTCACATAAGCCTACAGTCAGGCAAAATTATCTAATACAAAGTCTATTTCATCATAAAGTGTTTACTATCTCATGAATGTATTGAATATTGTACTGAAACTGAAAAACAGAACAGTTGTCTGGGTACTGAAAATACAGTTTCTACTAAATGCATATTATTTCTGCACCATCATTAAGTCAAAACAATCATAAGTTGAACCATTGTAAGTGGGCGCCATCTGTATTTGTTTATAGTAACTGCCTCAGTTCTCAGTGTCAGTTTTCCATCTTATGCTGCTTTGTGTTGCTATAACAGACTACCACAGACTGGGTAATTTGTGATGAACAAAAATGTATTTGGCTGTGGCTCTGGAGTTTGGGAAGTCTAAGATTGAGAGGCTGAATCTAACAAGGACCTTTATAACATGGGAGAAGGCATCACATGGCAAGAGAGATCAAGAGAAGGCCCAACTCCCCTTTATAACAAACCCACTCTCACACTAATGAATCTGTTCCTGGGATAATGACGTTAATCCATTCACGAGGGCTCAGCCATCATGATCTAAGCACCTCTCAAAACGGTTGCAAAGGGCATTAAGTTTCCAACACATGAACATTATTGTTTTATGAGCTGAACATGAACGTTAGGGGACATATTCAAACTATAGCAGAAAGAAACCTTGTGAGTTTGTTATCTACTCAAATATTTTACATTATTTGAAATGTTTACTCAAGAACATTTTGTCATGACTCTGGTTCACCTGAACACAACTTAATCTATTCTCCTTTTTGATATACAGTATTAAAATGATGAAAATGATTTATGTGACCTGAGCCTTGCAGGAAAAGAATAACAAGGCTTTATTCCAGCTGAGCCTTAGATTGGGCTATAATCTTTTAGCTTCTTGCAGAGGATTCAGCCCAAGTGGCACTGATGAGCTGCTAAGAGCTGATATTTAAAATTCTACACATAACTCATTCCTTTTAAAACAATTCTTTTTCAGATTCATTATTCTGGAACAAAAGACAAAAGATGTCTAAGATTTAAATATCAAAAATTATACGCCATAATTTTGCTACTCGATTCATGGGTGGATTGATTATTCGGTGCCCTTAAGTGCCACCCCTAAATTATTTAAAGGAAACTAAGCAATCTAAATTCTTCTGCTGCCTGAATTATTTAGGTCATAAATGTTTCCTGTTGAATGCTTTTGTGGTCACGTTTTATGTTTGGCCTAAGTGAATAAAATTAGCTTTAATGCAATAATACAAAAGCAATGGCTAGAAATAATACACGAAGTGACAGTTACTGGTTTTTTTCTTATGAAATTGATGAAGCAGATATCAGCAATAATGTGCATTTTTAATGTTTTAGTAAAGCCTTGCACCAACAAGAAATTGTACCTCTCTCTTTTTCTGTGTGTGTACGTACACGCACTTGCGTGTGTGTGTGTCTTTTACCTTATATGAAAACCAATTGCAATAAATATTGCTCTGCCAAATTTTTAACTTACTTGCTAAATCTGCTGTTGCTAGCTCAGGTTTCCGTACCTATTATAATATTTTGTGTTGGCAATAATATGCTTACCAGTGTGGCCAATTACCTTGCTGAAGAGAAGCTGGCAATCTGTCATTTTATGTGAAATCTCATGCATTCTCTCTAGAGTATAGCTTTGATTATATTGCTGAAAGATAACATTGTGGTTCATTTGCCCCACAGGTTTAGGAACAGACTACTTTAAAGCCTTACTAAAGCCTCATTTTTTGTCATTAAATTTAATTGCTTCTCATTTGCTGGTGTTTTTAGCAAGTCCAAGCCACATGATTTGAATTTCAGATTTTATTTCTCTTCTCATTTGCTTGTTAGGGAGGTAGCAAAAGGAGAAGGAAGGTCAGTTAAAAGTTATGAAAATGAATAAATGAATCAGAAATAGAATAAGAAGTTACAAAATTATTTTGTTCAAGAGATACGCTCAGATAAAATTGAATAAAAAATATTTTAAATGTAATGACAGCTCTTTGTTAGATGTTTATGGTCGCAGGTAACAGAAGCGAACTCAAGATATTTTAAGGAAAAAGAAAAAAATACCCTAGATGGGCTGAGAATATAAATTTACTATATGGACAAAGGGATTTCTCATAGAATCCAAGGGCAGAAATTCCAGGTTTGCCAGTGAGACTGCAACAGGAAGTTGGAAAGTTGTAGCACGCACTACACTTCCTAAGTCTGATTCTCTCTGGACTTTCTCATTTTACTCTCTCAGTAGATTGCCTTTCTTGTTTGCATAGCACACAGAACTTAGCTAACCCAGAGTTCTCAAGGTCAGATCTGGAAGTTGCAAGAGAAGCCCAGACTCATCTAAAATTTCTTAGAGAAGAATCTTATCAACTAGCTTGAGCCAAATGCCTTTTCATGGTCAAATAAACTGTGAACAAGGATTTCATAAATATTATGTGGCTTGAGAGACTAGGGTTGTAATAAAGCTGCAGAGGAAAGGAAACTTCATTGTTTTATGAGCTGGACAGTTACTCAAAATATGGCTATCACACAAATTTGTAGCTAATTCCTTTTAAAGTTAACTGTCCTTTTAAGTCATTTCCTTTAGTAACTTGCAACCTTAAAGTAATTTGCTAAACATCAAGAAGTTAGACTTCCAGAATTCCGTATTTTGTTTACACAAGTGCAAAAACTAAACTTTTATTTTAAAGCATCATATACTTTTGAAATTGAGTGTTTTCCTCCCTCCAGTAGTATCTGCTTTGACAGTAGTTTTCATGTTTGTCTATCTAAAACACAATTTCCTGTACTTCCCTGAAATTCCCTTCAAAAACTGGACTGGCAAGTTCACCATTAATTTACCATGACTTCTAATCTATCCCCTTCTAAGGTCTAATTTAGGAATGCAAGTTAAGATTATAAAGGTACAGGCTACAGTTCCTACAATCTTCTTTTGAGTATCGTTCCAGGTTAAAGTTTGTTAATGAAAGGTATTTCCATGAGATTTGTAAGATAAAAAAGGAGAATCTGTTGTGTTTTCAAGGAAGTTGCAGTCCAAAGAGTGATCAAACATGAGACCCAGCAACTTCCTACTGAACTCTAAAACTACAAGCCTTACCACTGTAGACTGAGTATGTTGATGAAAGCTTCCTGGAGATCCCTGAGAAATATAGCACCTTACTGGTTAGGTCTTGAGAACTATCAAGTATTTGATAATTTCAGTTTAAGGTTTTCCATGTTAACTTCCTTGATATCAGCTCTTCCAACAATTACGTACCACCTTGATTCATATATTAAACCTCATATACCTAGAATACATGGGTGACTTCTGTGTTCTTGATTGACTGACATCAGATTAAATGACTACTAAAATCTATTATCATATTTGATTGATTTTCCTATGCTATAAAATGTATCTGACCTCTAGAGTCTATGCTCTTAATCACGCTAAAATTAAGTTCAAAGGTCTCTGTTGTTTTATTTTCATCTCAAACAGTAATTTTACTTGTTTGAAGTGGGGTCTGATAAACTAACTTAGGGTGAGCAAACTTTTAATTCTTAATTTGCCAAATGCCAAGAAGTTAGACTTCTAGAATTCTACATTTTGTCTACACAAGTGTAAAAAAATTAAGCTTTCATTTTATAAAGTAGCATATACTTTGTAAATTGAGTGGCTAATTTTCTCCCTCCCTTGTCTACTTTGCCAGTAGTTTTCGTATTTTTACATCTGAAACAAAATTTCAGAAATGCTCAGAATTCTCACAATTCATTGTTTGTATTTCTTTTCAGAAGGTTCTAATATCATTACATTTTTAATGTATTATTTCCCCTTAAAATCCCCAGAATTTTGGGGGAAGGAACCTCGGCAATTGTTATGTTAGTCTTAAAGACTAACTGTCTAGTTATCATCCAATAGCTGCCTTTAAAATTGCTACTTTGAATATGACTGCCAACCCAACTGTGTTCTCTAAAATTTTCAGAGGCAAGGCAGTCTTGCTTTTGGAACACCTTTGAAACATTCATTGCTTCCTGCTGATAGGGTCTTGAGAGCAGAAAGCATAACTCATCTGTGCATACTTTCCTTGTAAGTTTCTACTTCCGTTAAAACCAGTTTTGGCTGCTAGATTTGCCTTGGATATTGAATTTGTATTAAGTTCACATAAGAATACTGGGAGAAAGTTGCGGTATAAATAAATCAAATCAAATGAATAAAGCATTAGGTGGGCTGTGCAATGGAGCAGAAATGTCTCTATGTTTGCAGGAAATTAGATACAAGATGAATGGCTTTGGAGAGCATGTGCACAGATAGGGAAGGGCTCCAAATGAGCAAGCCAAAGGCAGTTAAGTCTTGCATTCACAGTTCAGTTGCCCATAAGGCTCAAATTTGCAAGGTCTTTGAAACCCAGCTGTTGAAACTCTTTTTTCATTTTGAAGCCAAAGACATTGGATTCTACTATGAATTTCACACAATGAAATAAACATCTCCAGTGACAGTTTATTATTCTCTTCACTAGAATTTGTGAAAGTGATGAGATGAAGTTTACAGTTAATTGGAAGATGGTGATGAGGGTAGATTCATAATTATCAGTGGCTTCCTTTACTCCAACAGTTGGTTGTGTTATATGGGTTACAGTCCTTCTGAAGTTTCAAGTGAAAATTTGTTTTTCAAACGGCAGTAATTTTCTGAACTTGTTTTCTACATTAAAACAAAACAGACTTCTAGGATGTGGTATGTCAAGCTGTGAAAAAGCAGTAGCATATATTTCACCAACATCCACATTTCTCTTTTAGACCGTAAAAAATGTCACTACCTTTCACTGGTGAGTTGGCAAGAGTTTGAGAAATGTCAGTAAGGCTGAAAAAACACAAGACTACAGTGTTTTTTTGCTTACATTTAATTTTCAATGTGTTGGTTGACCTCACTGCTCACTACTTGGGGAAGAAAGTTATGAACTTAATTATATGTTTTTATTTTAATTACTTTTTCTCAGTAACTCTATATAGATATTTTATTACAAATTATAGGCCATTTTCATTTATCAAAAATTTAGATTTTGGCTTTTAGTAACCTGATATATTTTTTAAACCACTAGGAAAATGTTTAGTACATTTTCTGAACGTCACTAAAAAACACATTTTTATCAACCACTCTAGCTCAGCACCTGGATTTTCTTCAGACAACAGTTTGAGGAAGGAGAAAACATGAAGGAAAATGTAAGGTTTCTGTGCCCATGCTCTGAACTAATCTTCAAAGTAGAGGAAACAGCAAAAATTCAGAGCCATGCAGGATGATTGCAGGAGGCTGTTATCTGCTCAGAAAAAAAGAAGTTAGTAAAACTGAAAGTCCTTTAAGAAGAGCTAGTGTCATCCCTCTCAGGCTGTATACAAGTAGCAACAAGAATTTTAAAAGAAAGCCTATCTTGCTAAAATCTTGCCATCAATTTCCCTGGCAAAATTACCTCATCATGTGAGTTTTGTTCAGATCTCAGACGTCAAGTCTCTCATTCCATATTTGAACTCATAATCTATGCTGCAGTCATCCACCACACACACACAGACACACACAGACACACAAACACACACACACACACTCCTAGAAATTCTAGTATCCTTTGTGTTAAGACTTCCTAGGCCAGTAAGAATTAGGATAATTATTTGGACCAATATTCTACCAATTCAGTCAGGGAAATTATATAGAGGGGGAGAATATTTACATGTGGATTTCTCCTTCATATTTTTTTCACTGGATCATTGTCCCTGCAGTAATTTCACCCATAAAAAAATTACTAAATAATGCAGTTTAAAGCATCTTTTCAAGTTGTTTAGTTTCACCAGATCGGATGTCAACACTAATACAATCTACCAAGTAATACTTGAATCCTATATCATCTTTCCTTAATAAGGACAGGTAGATATTAGAAGATACACAAAAGAATACCATTTCAGTTCCTTATTTTTAAGATGTATCTGGTTAATTCAAATAACAGTAGCTGTCTTTTATTCTTTTGTTTGTTCGTTTTTTTGAGTATCTTCTATATTATCTACACTATCTCCCTGGATTTCAGATAGAAGGATTGCTGGTATAAAACAAGCATCATAGTGCACTTAGAACTAGTGAGAAGGGCCGGGCGTCGTGGCTCAAGCCTGTAATCCCAGCACTTCGGGAGGCCGAGGGGGGCAGATCACGAGGTCAAGAGATCGAGACCATCCTGGCCAACATGGTGAAAACCCGTCTCTACTAAAAATACAAAAAAAAAAAACAAAATTAGCTGGGTGTGGTGGCGTGCGCCTGTAGTCCCAGCTACCCAGGAGGCTGAGGCAGGAGAATTGCTTGAACCTGGGAGGCAGAGGTTGCAGTGAGCCAAGATCGTGCCACTGCACTCCAGGCTGGTGCCTGGTGACAGAGCAAGACTCTGTCTCAAAAAAAAAAAGAACTGGTGAGAAAAATATTAGCACCCTTATGCAAAACTTTGCTAAAGATAATTTTGATATTCTAAAATTCAGCCTTAGATTTATTATATGTTTATCATATGCCAATTTTGAGCATGTAAGAAGGCAATAATTCTAAAGAACATTTCCAACACTAGGAGAGAAAAACGGAGGAGCTAGAATATTGGTCAATATGTTTGAGTACAGACAAGTAGCCCAGGGTATCAGAAACTGCAAGATATGTGTCAAAATTTACTTCTGGTGCTACTTAAAGCATAGTAGCTTTAAGGTCTTGGAGGTTGTTTCTTTTGTTTCATAGTCTAAATGCTTCTAATTCTGTTCTATAATTTTTCACTAATTTTCCCAGATGAGTATTCCAATGAGTTACATCCATATGCCCACTTTTAGCGTCTCAGTGGGGTTTAGAATGTAAATTCTGCTTTTTCCATACAAGGAATCAGGAATGAGCTGGCAAACAAAAAGGAGAATTCTCCATAAGGAACAACCATAGCTCAGTTGTTAACTTATGCCCTATGTGGGAAATTCTAGGTAATATCAAGAAACCTTTCATTTATAATCTGAATTGGAGTTTTTCTGTCTCTACTTAGAAAAGCAATAATTTTCCCAATTCAAGAAGTAAATTTTTAGAGTGAATAACTCTATTGAACTTTTCAATTCATGTTGTTATAGCTGCACTCCAGGCTATAAAATATTTATGTTGTTCTGAGGAAGATAATATATACCAAACATTATTGGCAGAGATTTCAGCTACTCTGAAGTACAAGGAAAGTGGAGTTTAGCCAAGAGCTTTAAAAGGGTTAGAAGATTGCAGCCTTGAATCAACTTCTCCTTAGATTGAATGTGTCTATGGGTGTAGTTTGAGTGGTTAGAAGATTTCTTTAATACTTTGCATTCAGTAGTGGGTCTTGAGAAGCATTATCACCACTACCAACCTATCCTGGGAAAGATCTTTGAAAAGGATTCAAACACAATGTGTATTTTTACAGTGCATTTCCTGGCCACTATACTTATCGAGGGATGACTGCATTTGAATGAGAAGATAGATAAATGCTGCTGACTTCATGTGTATAGTTTATACTGCTCTTTTTTTCCCTTTGCCTGTTAGCCATTTGTTTGTCTTCTTTTTTATTATTATTATACTTTAAGTTCTGTGGTACACGTGCAGAACATGCCGGTTTGTTACATAGTTATACATGTGCCATGGTGGTTTGCTGCACACATGAACCCGTCATCTACTTTAGCTATTTCTCCTAATGCTATCCCTCCTCTATACTACTCTTACATATTAGGTGGCTAACTTCTATATTTCCTCTTTCTCCTCCACCTACTCTATAGGAGGATTTGAATGGGGCCAAAAAAGTGGAATTTGTCAGTTTACAGATTTCCAGTCGTCAGAGTTATACTCCATGTCTCTTCTTTCTTGTGTTATGTTTCCATACTTGATTGGCTTTGAATAGCAAGAGATGTAAAGATACATGGCAATCAACTAGTCATTCAGCAAATCTTAGAAATACAGCATGAGTCAAATAGCATTCTTGTCATTACTGATAAACAGGTTAAAAAACACTACAGGCTGAGCATTTATAATACAAATCTGAAATCCAAATGTTTCAAAATATGAAAATGTTTGAATGACAACATGATGCCACAAGTGAAGAATCCCCTCACCTAACCTCATGTGACAAGTCATAGTAAAAAATACAGTCAAAACTTTGCTTCACACACAAAATTATTTAAAATAAAATTAGCTCCAGACTATGTGTGTAAGATATATATAAAATAAAGATAAATTATTGTTTAGATATGGGTTCCATTGCCACGATATCTCATTATGTATAGGCAAATATTCCAAAATCAAAAAATTAAATTTCAGAACACTTCTGTTCCCAAGCATTTCAGATAAGAGATATTCAACCTGTATTAATATCAGCAAGAAGGTTATAATCTATTCAGAAGCCTCCATAAGCTTACCAATCAATCATTTTCAACACTCAATATACTACCATGTATCTACAAAGTTCAGCATATTTTTTAGATATTAAATATCTATTTTAGAATAATATTTTTAGAATTACTACTAAGAATTGAAAAAATTGGTCAGATACAAAGTAAGTTTACAAATCAATTTTTCAAAAGCCAACCATCTGTAAATCACTCAGAAATACGATTGGAAAACAAAATTATTCACCATAATAACTTCATCAAAAGAAAGGAGTAGGACACATAAAATTAATTCTACCATAATAACAATAACCAAAAAAGTAGATTACATAACAATATATTAACAAAATATTTGAATTACCTACATCAATAAATGAATAAAGTTTTATTGGATTATATAAACATTTGAATAACTTTAGTCAACAAATATTTACTGAGTTTGTATTGTGTAACTGTCATTGTTCCAGTATCGAAGGATAAGACAGTGAATGATGCCCCTGCCATGATAAACAACTAAATATATACTGTAGTTTCAGGTACTCACAAATATTTTGAAGATTAGCAAATTGGTATCAAATGGGGATTGGGAAAGTCATAGTTTAGACAGAGTAGTTAAGGAAGCTCTCGGGCTAAGATGACATTGGAGCCACATTTAAAAAAGTGTTGAAGAAGAGAATGGTCTGTTTCTTAATTTGAAGAATGAAAATTAGTAAGAAGAAATATATTTACAGAATGATCCAAATTTATACTGCTCATGCAAATGTAGGCAAATGTCTCACATCAATCTGTTTTTGCATCACAATAAAGAAATACTTCAGACTCAGTAATTTATCAAGGAAAGGAACAATTGCTCACAGTTCTGCAGTCTATACAGGAAGCATGGTTTAGGGATCTGCTTCAGCAAGAGCCTCAGGAAACTTAAAATTATAGCAAAAGGCCAAGCAGGAGAAGGCACAACACATGGTGGGAATGGAAGTGAGAGACAGGAGGAAGAGCCAGGCTCTTTAAACAACCAGCTCTCATGGGAACGAACAGAGAACTCACTTGTTACTATGGGAGAGGACCAAGCCATTCATGAGAGATGTGCCGCATGATTCAATACCTTCCACTAGGCCCCACCTCCAACATTAGAGGTCACATTTCAACATGAGATTTGGAGGGGAAAATCATCCGAACCATATCATGTCCTGAAGCAAATAATTTCAAGTGATGCATTTGTGCTGTGTTTGGGGTTTCTTTTTTCTGTATTTCTTTATTTTACAAGAAAAAAGATAAGGTAATGATATTTCAGTTTAATATTCAGAAATAAGTAATTTTATGCATCAAAAATTATTCCTACATCTCAGATATGCAAAGAAAATGTTCTGCATATGCCTTCTATAACATTATTTTAGTTTATCCAATCAATTGCTCAAATCTCCATTCTTCATATTAACAGGGAGTTTCTCACATGCAAGGGTTTCTTCAATCACATAGATTATTCAAAATCCTGAGAGGATCCTGCTTCCCCGAACTAGTATATGATCATTCCACTGGTGGCATATTTTTTGCCACAACATGAGGTCACTGTTGTAGACACATCCTGTTCAGTTTGATAACTGATACTTGTCACTTCCTACTAGATTACACTTGCTATTCCAGATTCCTGTACAGGCCAGAAAAAAAAGGAACCAAATGTATACATATTTTTAGCTCACACTCCAATCCCCAGACAGTATTCTCCAAAGCACCACACTATACCAATGTTTAAAAAATTTTCTCATCAGCTACAAGCTGTGCTGAAAGTATCCCCCTCAACAGTAAAAAACCATAAATATTTCATTTTAACCCAGATTTTCCCCGGATTCAAAAAGAAATTGTGACTGAACTACAGAAGGATGAAGCTGACCCAGCGATAGAGACAATGCCTGATAATAATTGATGGGGCTTTGATTGGCATTTACAGTTAAATATGGACTCAATTATCAAGTTGATTATTAACTCTCCATTCTGTAAGTCAAATAGGGGAAAGTGAGAGGGGAAAAGTAGGGATATTGGTTGATACTTATACACATTGAGAGAATATGTAAAGTTATAATATGGGTAAGTATTCCCATCTGTATTTCTGTACCTGATCATCACATTTGGTTTGTATTTATAAACTTCTTATTTATGTTTTTTCATGTTAAGCCTGCACCTCAGTTGAATGGGTTCTTCTCCTAGTAGGATAATCTAAAATCTAAAACTTTCCTGCTACAAGCTCTTACCTTCTGGTTGTGCTGCTTTTGTTGCAGTACTATTGTCTTCCATTAGCTTTTATCTCTACACGTGGTAACACTAGGTGGTGTCTAGGAAACAGTCTGGGTTCTAGACATCCTTCTTCCTGCCCACATTGTATATCGACAATACATGCTCCATTGATAAACAGAATCAATTATTCAGCCAAACAGTAGCTTTTTTTCTGCATGCTTGATAGCATTAGAAACTAAAAATGGCCTTGTGAGCGAATCATTGTCAACAGAACCATTGCTTTTGCCCTTATTAGAAAACTTTTCCTTTGAATACTAAGATAGCTATATCAATAACCCAACATCATGAGGATGGGAAAACAAAAATATTTTGAGCAAAAATACTAACAGTAATATTTATAGGATCCATTCCCACTTCTAACTTTTGGTTCCCAGACTCATGTATTGTGATTATGCAAAAATAGTGCCACATAATGTCATTGGTTAAGAGTACAAATTGTGCCCCAAATCTCAACTTATTTTTCCCAGCCCCCTCAGTTCTTTTAATGTATAATTACTTTCTTTTTTCCAAATCAACATTTCATGGAATAAGTACCTTGACTGAAAATGCATTGATTGACTACAGAATAAATAAAAATGCCTGCACCTTCAAAGCTTGTCACTATCTAGTCCCAGATTATCTCTAGCTACATATGGTAGATATTGAAATAAATACTTCATGAATATTAACCTAATTATCTAAGAAACCCTTTTAATTTGAAACTAGTATTATTTTCATTTAACAAATAAGAAAACTGAGGCACAAAAAGTACAAGTTACTTGCCTAAAGACATATAGCTAGTAAATGGTAGAACTGGGATTGAAAACCAGAGAGTCAGGATCCAGAGCCTTACATTGCCTGTTACTGTCATCTTTGGGATAATTTGAAGCATGCAATGAATGCTTGCCATCTGCCAGGCTAAGTATTTTGTGGTAAGCATTTTGTTTTCCACCTGCCTGATTCCATAGCTGAGCTATGACTTTCCACCCATATCTTTGCTGTAGAAATCCTAGTTGTTATCAAATATGCTGCTTTAAGCTAATTCTACCAACAAAGGCTCTCATGTTTATACATTCTGCTCCTTTAAGCATTCTATAATATTTATTGTCTCCAACAGTCATCTGATAAGCAATAACCTGCATAATACAGTTTGTGTTCTAGTTATCTTTAAGATGTCTTATCTTCCCGATCATGATAGGGGCAAAACCATGTCAGATTATAAATATTAATCTCCCTCACAATGCCTAATATATTTTTGAACTGAATGTCACATAGCTAGTCTTGATTCCAGAAACTCTGGGAGTTTTCTGTAATTACTTATCACCATAATATTACTAACAAATTCAAATATTTAATTAAGAGACAAAAGTACTCCTACTCCATAAACAGACACAAAAATCATCCCCAATTCCTATTTTTCCAAACAGGGAAGGATAGGAAAATGGGAAGATGCACATATGGGGATGGGGAATAGAACTACTGGTAGCTGTTCACATATTTATAAGAGCAAAAGAATTTACAGCAACTACTGAAAAAATACAAGATTGTAGCACTTTTACCTTAGGGAAGAATGTTCTGAAAAGCAGTTTGTATTTCTTTTTACTAAAAATAAAGTATGCTATGATATTTTATTGCCAGAATACAAAAGTGTAATGGAAAATATATTGACAGTTCTATCTCTAGGTAAAAGCTACAGCAGACAGGTCATTCAGAACAGACATTTAAAGGTCAAAGCATACATGTAAACTTCACAGCAATAAAGTGGCATCTGGAATTCCAGGAAACAACACCTTAGATTTTGTACCAGTGCTTCTTCTAGGGTCTTCAGGTTTCACAACATCTTTATTCATCAGATGAAATGTTCAAAATAGGAATGAAAGCAACCAGCAATTCAGAAGAACAAAAATTAAAAGATTACTGTTTTCCATTAATTTTAACTTCATTTACTGCAATAAATCAGCACTGCACCATAGCACCATTTCCAGATTATGCAACATTTTACTTTCTAACTGATCTATGACCTCCATTCTGGGTACTCAGATAACATTTGTATTTATATTCCTCTAACAAGGTGGTGTAAAGAGAAGGATTAAGACCACAGAAAATATAGAGAAAAAAAAGGTGACAACTTCGGGGTACAGAATGCTAAATGAGGCATGTGCAGTGCAGAGAATCAATATGGATTTTCTAGATATTGATTAAAAGTAGACTCCAGTTTTACTACATGTAACCAACGATTTTAGGACATCTTATATTCTTCTATGAAGGCTATATTCCAATTCAAAGTCACTTTGCCACCAAATCATACATTTTAAATTTTAGAATGTATTCTGTGCTAGGTTTAGTAGAAGAATTCAAAAGTTCAAAATGGAACAAGAACAAAAGTTTCCATCATAACGAGTACTCCTTCTTTTCCTAGAGGAATTGTGCTTTGAGACACGGCTACTTCTCCATAGATGAAAAATATTTTTATCTCTACTGACCAGAATTATTATAGCCTGTCAAAGAATGTCCAAGGAGGAAGGTGGTTCTTGATAGGAATCCACTGCAGTCACTTCCAGTAAAGCAGGAGTCTGCTGCTGCTGCAGCATGCCAATGAGATTGTCTCTTTTTAACTGAAGAAGGTGCACAAAGAGCAACATGTCTTCCAAAGTGAATGAGCCTCCCATCAAGCATGGTCAGCATTAGAAAAGCTGGTACCTAAGTGATGCCAGTTGCCAATGAGCCTGATGGGAGGTCAGAAAGGTGATGATGAATAATCTTGAGCATATCATCGACAATGCCCTTGGTTACTGTCATGGCCACATAAGTTAGCTAAAGCTTCCTTAGCCAACTTAGACTTCACATACTTTCAAAGTTGGCAGACTTTCCCCATTCCCTCTGTGATATGTTCCTTCTGATGCTTCCCATCCCCTGAATGTTCTCCGACCCAGAGAACCACTCTTGTCTGCTGGCACACTTTGACTGCCAGCAGACAAAGTAATATCTTAAGAGTCAGTTTTGTTTCTTCCTAAGTTTGATTGCTGTATAATTGTGTTTATAATTATACACATATAATCATATATTTAATTGTTTAGCTTAATAACACTAATCTTAATTAAATGTAATAGTTAAGAAAAGAAAGAAAGAAAGAAAGCTGTTTATTCTATGAAAAATAAATTTAATGACTTTGGAATAACTACCTAAGTCAAATACTAAGAAAAAAATACTGTCAAATTAGTTGTGGAAACAGAAACTTTAAAAGTTCAGGAGAAATAATCACAAAAATCCAAAAGGGTATTACATTCTGATTGCTTTCTAAAAGACTCTTTAAATTTTCTCTACACTTTGAAGGAGCACAGAGTAGCTTCTTTACATGTATGAGGTTTATGCCTGAAAAACTAGATAAAACTTTAATCAATATACTAATAATTTATCTTTTTTAAAAAGACCTTATAATGACAGAGTAGAAAATAAACATGTATTTCTATGCATTAGGATGATCATTTTTTAAGATCTCTCCCTTAATCTTTTTTAAAAATTTATGAATCAACTCCAGCCTTGATGGCATTACTGTATATCCTTTGCAAACAACCCAACATCGTTGACTTATGAAATCAATTGAGAGTTGCCAGGAGAAATGTATAAAGTTGTAAAAGCACAGAAGCTCAGGACAGACTTTTCATTCCAACTTCATTGCTTATGTCAAGTTTGTCTTTGAGCAAGTTTATTCTTTGCTTGACTGCTTTCCCACTTTATACTAGACATAAAGGCAACTCACATGGACACTGAAGATACAACAAATTAACATAAATTTCCAGACTTTCAGAGAATTAATTAACACTGAATCACAGTCTCTTCATCTATAAAATTATGTGACACTGTGAATACTGTGAAGAATAAATGAGGTACCTTCTTAAAAAAACAAGTAATCAGATGAATTTTCAACAAATGTTAGGTTTTTAAAAAAAATCTGGCCAATAAAAAGATGTATTGTTAATGTTTAATTTTTGTGTTAATTATAAAATTATTTTAATGCCTCAATAGTATGCTTTGTCTTTTTAAAGTACCTTCCTATATATTTGAATTTATCCCACACTATGACAGTGTGAGGTAAATATAGCAGTTATTATTATTTCCCATGTATATGTAATAAAAACTGAAATAGATCAATGTGAAGTGTCTAAAGCAAGTTATCCCAGAAAGTTAACAAAAATTTATGTTTAAATAAGCCTATTCTAAGCTTGTTCTGAGTCTATTACTCTCATTAACTTTTGCAATTCTAGGAGGTGTCTGAGTTTGTTATTTTCAAGTTTCATTACTCTTGTATAATATTCTTCCTTAGAGGCTTACTAATAATCAACAGAAAACACAACACTTTAATCTCATGGCAATGCATACAAAAAAGGGATAAAAGATAGAAATGAATTTCTTTTGAATATAATTTAGAGTCTAGGAGCTTTGGTCCTCATAGCCCAAGGTTTAGGATAGGGCCTAAAAATTAGATTCCCTTGTCCTATTCTAATTCTCCAACCTGATTATTATTACCTCAGACAAGAAGGACATTAAGACTATGGCTGGATTTGAAGAAACAGAGCCAGGGCTCAAGTAGTAAGAACATTTCGAGATTCTACTTAGAATCTCACAACAGTGTTAGAAGAGTGATAAGAAACTCTCCCTGTTACAAGAAACTCTTTCCCTCTGTATTAGTTCATTTTCACGCTGCTGATAAAGACATACCCAAGACTGGGCAATTTACGGAAGAAAGAGGTTTGTTGGGCTTACAGTTCCACATGGCTGGGGAGGCCTCACAGTAACACCAGAAGGCAAGGAGCAGCAAGTCATATCTTATATGGATGGCTGTGGGCAAAGAGAGAGCTTGTGCAGAAAAACACCCATTTTTAAAACCATCAGATCTTGTAAGACCCATTCACTATCAGGAGAACAGTACAGGAAAGACCTCCCCCCATGATTCAATCATCCCCACTAGGTCCCTCCCCCAACATATGGGAAATACGGAAGCTACAAGATGAGATTTGAGTGGGGACACAGAGCCAAACCATGTCATGCTGCCCTGAACACTCCCAAATCTCATATCTTCACATTTCAAAACCAGTCACACCTTCCTGTCTCCCAATGTTTCAACTCAAAAGTCCACAGGCCAAAGTCTCATCTAAGACAAGGCTAAGTCCCTTCTGCCTATGAGCCTGTAAAATCAAAAACAAGTTGGTTATTTCCTAAATACAATGGGGGTACATGCAATGCGTAAATACACCCATTCCAAATTGGAGAAGTTGACCAAAATGAAGGGGCTACAGGCCTCATTCAAGTCTGAAAACCAGCAAGGCAGTCAAATCTTCAAGCTCCAAAAATGATCTTCTTTGACTCCATATCTCACATCCAGGTCACACTGATGCAAGAGGTAGGTTCCCATAGTTTTGGACAGCTCTACCCCTGTGGCTTTGCAGGGTACAGCCTTCCTTTTGGCTGCCTTCACAGGGTGGCATTCAGTAACTGTGGCTTTTCCAGGTGCATGGTGCAAAGCTGTCAGTGGATCCACCATTCTGGGGTCTGGAGGATGGTGGCCCTTTTCTCACAGCTACACTAGGTGGTGCCCCAGCAAGGACTCTGTATGGGGGCTCCAACACCACATGTCCCTTCTGCACTGCCCTAAAAGGTTCTCCATGATACCCCCACTGCTGCAGCAAAATTCTGCTTGGGCTTCCAGGCATTTCCATACATCCTCTGAAATCTAGGTGGAGGTCCCAAACCTCAATTCTTGACTTCTGTGCACCTGTGGGTTCAACATCATGTGGAAGCTGCCAGGGCTTGGGGCTTCCACCCCCTGAGACAACAGCCTGAGTTGTATGTTGCCCCCTTTTAGTCATAGCTGGAACAGCTGGGACAGAGGGCACCAAGTCCCTAGACTGTGTACAGCACAGGGACCCTGAGCCTGGCTGACAACCATTTTTTCCTCCTAAACCTTCTGGTCTGTGATGGAAGGGGATGCTGTGAAGGTCCCTGACATGCCTAGATACATTTTCCCCACTGTCTTGGCGATTAACATTCAGCTCCTCATTACTTATGCAAATTTCTGCAGCCAGCTTGAATTTCTCCTCAGAAAATGGGATTTTCTTTTCTATTTCATTGTCAGCCTGCAAATTTTCCAAACTTTAATGCTCTGTCTTCCTTTTAAAACTGAATGCTTCTAACAGCACCCAAATCACCTCTTGAATGCTTTGCTACTTAGAAATTTCAGCCACTAAATACCCTAAATCATCTCTCTCAAGTTGAACGTTCCACAAATCTCTAACGCAGGGGCAAAATGTCATCAGTCTCTTTGCTAAAACATAACTAGAATCACCTTTGCTCCAGTTTCCAACAAGTTCCTCATCTCTATCTGAGACCACCTCAGCCTAGACTTTATTGTTCATATCAGTATCAACATATTGGTCAAAGACATTCTACAAGTCTCTAGGAAGTGCCAAACATTCCCACATTTTTCTCTCCTCTTCTGAGCCCTCCAAATGGTTCCAGTCTCTTCCTGTTACCCAGTTCTAAAGTCCCTTCCACATTTTCATGTATCTTTTCAGCAACACCCCACTATTCTGGTACCAATTTGCTATATTAGCCCATTTTCATGCTGCTGATAAAGACATACCAGAGACTGGGCAATATGCAAAAGAAAGAAGTTAATTGGATTTACAGTTCCACATGGCTGGGAGACCTCACAATCTTGGTGGAAGGCAATCACATCTTACATGGATGGCAGCAGACAGAGAGAGAGCTTGTGCAGAGAAACTCCCGTTTTTAAAACCATCAGACCATGTAAGACCCATTCACTATCACAAGAACAGCATGAGAAAGACCTGCTCCCATGATTCAAACATCTCCTACTGGGTCTTTCCCACAACACATGGGGATTATGATAGCTACAAAATGAAATTTGGGTGGAGACGCAGAGCCAGATCATATCACCCTCTTTCAAGATAAAGAAGAAATCAATTCTCAACTACCTGTATTATGTTCCACTGTCTTAGTTCTGGTCATATTTAATTTCTTACCATTTTCTCCCCCTCATCCCTGTAGGTCAATAATTCTATAGATTAATTTTGCCTATTCTATAGCTTCATATAGAAGGAATCATATAGGGCATAACTTTTGCACCTGGTTTAGTTTATTCAACATAATATCTTTGAGAGTCATCCATGTTATTGCTAGAATCCAAAGCTGCTTCTTTTTGTTACTAGTGTGCCCCTTTATTAGGTTGGGGCCATGATCCTGAAAGACACTCTCAAACTTCACAATACTAAATTCTAAAATCCTGAAAGATCAAAATCTGAAAAATATAATTCTGGGAAAATTAATTTTAAAAACATTTAAAAGACAATTATCTGCATCTTTAAAAGGGGATTTATTTGAAAAATGCATAAGAACACAGCAGAAAACTTCATAGGCCACTTTACACAATAAAATGTGCAATAATGACACAAGCATTTCTATAAGCATGAACTAATGACAGTTGCAGGGGTATTATAGCTATGAGCAGACAAACTATATTCACAAAGAAATAGCTTATATAAAACTGGGGTCACCTGAAATATCATAGCAGACAACTTAAGTCTTCTGACAGAATCCATCAAAAACCAGAATGGGTCACCACTGCATATGAGTCACCCAAAGAGCCATGATTTCAATAAATTTTATCTTTCACAAAAGCAAATGTACAAAAATAATATTTCTTCATTTACTAAATTTCAGTGTTTTTGTGTACACACAGAGTCAATGCTGTGACTGACCTTTGTGGTGTCAAATTTGCAAAAACATAGAAAAATATTAAATCAGTTATATTTATCTAAAACTCTTTACATTATTTATACCCCCAGCTTTGGAAAAGATGCAAGGAATTTAGCATAGTGAATTTAAAAATCTACCCATCTGACAAAGGGCTGATATCCAGAATCTATAATGAACTAAAACAGATTTACAAGAAAAAAACAAACAAGCCCATTCAAAAGTGGGCGAAGGATAAGAACAGACACTTTACAAAAGAAGACATACATGAGGCCAACAAACATACGAAAAAATGTTCATCATTACTGGTCATTAGAGAAATGCAAATCAAAGCTACACTGAGATAACATCTCATGCCAGTTAGAATGGTGATCATTAAAAAATCTGGAGACAACAGATGCTGGAGAGGATGTGGTGAAATAGAACACTGTTGGTGGGAATGTAAACTAGTTCAACCATTGGGGAAGACAGTGTGGCGATTCCTCAAGGACCTAGAAATAGAAATTCCATTTGACCCAGCAATCCCATTACTGGATATATATCGAAAGGATTATAAATCGTTCTACTATAAGGACACATGCACACGAATGTTCATTGCAGCACTGTTTACAATAGCAAAGACCTGGAACCAACCCAAATGCCCATCAATGATAGACTGGGCAGGTAAAATGTGGCACATATACACCATGGAATATTATGCAGCCAATCAAAAATGATGAGTTCATGTCCTTTGTAGGGACATGGATGAACCTGGAAACCATCATTCTCAGCAAACTGACACAAGAACAGAAAATCAAACACCGCATGTTCTCACTCATAGGTGGGTGTTGAACAATGAGAACACATGGACACAGGGAGGGGAGCATCACACACTGGGGTCTGTCGGGGAGAAATAGAGGAGGGAGAGTGGGGGGTGGGGAGTTGGGGAGAGATAGCATGGGGAGAAATGCCAGATATAGGTGATGGGGAGGAAGGCAGCAAATCACACTGCCATGTGTGTACCTATGCAACAATCTTGCATGTTCTTCACATGTACCCCAAAACCTAAAATGCAATAAAAATATAAATAAAAATAAATAAAAATTTAAAAAATACTGACAATTTAAAATAATGGGAATAAAACTTAATAAAAGAAGAAAAACTTTAAAAAAAAACCTTAAGAAAAATTTCAATATAAGAAAGTGTATCATATACACCATGGAATATTATGCAGCCATTAAAAACAAAGAGTTTGTGTCCTTTGTAGGGACATGGATGAACCTGGAAACCATCATTCTCAGCAAACTGACACAAGAACACAAAATCAAACACCACATGTTCTCACTCATAGGCGGGTGTTGAACAAGGAGAACACATGGACACAGGGAGGGGAGCACTATACATGGGGGTCTGTTGAGGGGGAGTGGGGGAGACAGTGGGGGGTGGAGAGTTGGGGAGGGATAGCATGGGGAGAAATGCCAGATATGGGTGAGGGGGAGGGAGGCAGCAAATCACACTGCCACGAATGCACCTATGCAACAACCTTGCATGTTTTTCACATGTACCCCAAAACCTAAAATGCAATAAAAATAAAAAAATAAAAAAAGAAAGTGTATTACAGAGCTAGATTACGGGAAATTGTATGAAGGTAGTCAATAATAACTGGTGGACTTTCAGATTGTTAACCTTGAAATCTTGTGTTAGGATGAATAGCTGTTTTATGTTTGTTTTTAGCTTTTTTTTTTTTCTATTGGGGCATGGCTCATGTTGGAGAATACATCCACATTCATTTTCCACATGGTGCTGCTCTTTTGAATTCTTCTTTGATTTGATATACAGCTACATGAGAATTCCCTATTACATTTTCCCACTTTCTGTGCCATGCTTCTTTATTTTGGTACAGAGAAATCTGTTCCTCATGTACTCACATTCAGACTACAAATTTGTCAGAAATGATACTGATGATGGCTCAACAACACCATTGCATGCCTTCTTCTCCTACCATGTACATAATTATTTTCAAGCCAGTCGGTAACTGTGGTGTCTTCAAAGAAATTTGGCTTTAATTTATTAAACCCGTCTATAGTTTCATGAGATGGAAGGAATGCCAATGCAGACAAATGATGCATTTTTAAACTGAAGTTTTTGGTATTGCCATATGATGTGGCCAATTCACTAATCAGCATTTTCCACACAATACATTATAGTGAGTAGAAAAAGCAAACTTTATTGGTAACAATTTGAAATTCATTTTTAGAAGCCATGAGCATCACCTAATTCCACATCTGTCGTTATAGTTTGGGGATTTAATTAGATGTTAGGAGGGACAATAGACTTCAGGGATTTAGACTTTAAGAATATTGATCTTTCAAGATTTCAACAATTAGGATTGTGGCATTAGAAATTGTATCTTTGGGAGTTTAATCAGTATCACTCTTTATTAATATTCCATAACTTGGTTATCAATTCTCCTGTCAATGAACATTCGAGATGCCTCTACTTTTGGCTATTATGAATACAGCTTTCATGAAATGCTTGTGCAATGCAGACATATGTTCTTATCTCTACTAAGTAACTAGGAGTAAATTGGTGTTTGGTGTATATTTACCTTTATCAGAAACTGTCAGAGGTTTTCCCAAGTGGTTATACCATTTAACATTCCCATTAGCAATATATGAGAGTTTTAGTTACTCCACCTCCACACCAACGCTTGGTATTTTCAATCTTTTTAAAAATTGTAACCATTCTAAATATTGTATAGTAATATAATATTGTGGTTTTAATTTTCATTTCTCTAATGACTAATGATGTTGTATTTTACTAATGTTTTTGGCTATCCATAGCCTCTTTTGCAGGCACTTGTTACCTATTTCTTCATTAGATTGTCTTTTTAGTTTTGATTTTTCAGAATTCTTTGCATATTCTACATATTTTAGTCATTTGGCAGACATTTACATCGTGAGTATGTTCTCCATGTTATGGCTTCCCTTTTCATTTTCTTACATGTCTTTTGTGAGGACATTTTAATCTTAAAGTCCAATTCTGATTAGAAGTTTTGTGACTTACTTGCCCAAAACATCTTCACCTATCCCAAGATTGTAAAGATATTGTCTTGATTTAGCGTCAACATTTACATCAAGGTTTGTAAGTCTTGGGACTACTGACATTTTGGATTAGATAATACTTTTTTGAGGCAAAGGGTTATACTGTGTTTGGTAGGATTTTTATCAGTATCCCTGGCCTCTACCGACGAGGTGTCAGGAGCAGTAGTGGTAGCAGTGTAGTTGCTGTCATCATAGTCATTGTTTCCACATGGAAATCTAGTTGTTCCAGCGCTGTTTGTGAGAAGACTTTTTCTTCTCCATTGCCTCAAATTGGCATCTTTCTTGAAAATCAGTCAATCTTAATGTATCTATTTCTGTATTTTCTTTTTTTATATTTTGCAAATTTCAATCTACTTTATTAAACATTTTCACAGTCAATTAATGCTCTTAGAATGTGACTTCTAATTATGTTTTTTATGTTTATTGATATAGTAGGGTTCCTTATCATGCCAAATTTAAAAATCTTTCATGAGAGGCCACATGATCGGACCCAGCACATGGGTGTAAGTGCCAAAGTTCTGCTCTGCCAGTGACCACTGTGTGGCCTGGGATAAATTACTTGACCTCTTTAAGCCTCAAATTCATGTGTAAAGAGTGAATAACGTATTATCAGACAGTATTCCTCAAAGGGTGGGCCATGGATATATTTTATAATCTATTGGGTTGATCTATTCGTCTCGCATTATTTTACTCTATTTGTTCAAAAATATATAGGTTATTTGCATTTTTATATAAATTTAGATTTATTAGTCAAATTCTATTAAAAATCTGATGGTTTTGAGATTGCATTGCAACTATAGACACCTTTAAAATGTGACGTTTTCCTATTCATAAACATTATATATTTCTCCATACATTAAGGTCTTAGCAAAATCTACATTTTAGTTTTTAATGTTGAAGTCCTACACATATTTGGAAAAATGTATTCCATGTATTTGATGTTTTCTGATATACTTTGAATTGGATTACACTAATTTTATATTCTAATTATGTGTTTCTTATATAGTACATTTCAAATTTTGTATAATGTCCTTGAATCCAATACTTTTGCTAATTTTAGTTTTTAGTTCAGTAGCTTATAAATTTCTTTAGATTTTATACATCCCAATCATGTTATGTACAAATAGTGAGCTATTTTTTTGAATTTTTATGACTTTTTTCCTAGCTTTATTTGCCTAGCTAGAACCTCCATCACAATATTGAATAGAAGTGATGAAAATGAATATTCATTCACTGTTTCTGATCTTAGGGAGAGGGCATCCAATATTTTACCATTATATATTATACTAGCTCTTGAGTTTCATATTCAAGGAGTTCCTCTCTATACCCAGTTTTCATGTTGAGTTTTGTTCTAGCGTGTAGTCAAATACTAAAAGATACTATAAAACCATGGATGTTTGGTTTCAGAAATTCTACAGGCAGCAGCTGATCTCTCTGTTCAACTTTTTGGCCTCTTGGCTATGTATTTCCTCTGCCTGTGAATGTTAGGAATCAGTCCAGGATTTGGGTGAAATTAATGAGCAGATGTTGAAGCTCCTTTCTGTTTGGTCCCCTCATTTCTTGGAATTTTCCCTTCACTTCCATACATTCTGGCAGCTCCAGATACCAACCTCTATCTTTTCCACCCAGTAAGACTACAATTCCTTTATGAGTCATATTCTATGAAAACTGGAAAGTGCCTGCAGGGGAAAAGCTGGTTAAATGTGAGGTTATGTTTCTGAGTTTTCAGTGAATGAATCCTTTCCTGTTTCTTTTTGTTTTGGGTTGTTTTCTAGTACCTTCACAGTTGTGCTTGTTTTTTATTATTTTGTTCAGAGTGTATATGGATTAGTAGCAGGAGGCTTAATCTGCTATAAACTGCTCCACTATTATGAGACAATCACTCCCATATTGGATTTCTTATAGTTCTTCAACTACACACCTTTCCTCTGACCTCTGGCCACCACATATGCTATTTCTTTACCTGAAGCACTATTCCCTTGCTTGTTGACTAACTGGTTTCCAACTACCCGCATGTCTCAGTTTAAAATCAGTTGCTCAACAAAGTCTTTCTAATTATTTTCTACCTCATGTAGGATGTTCCTCCTGTGATACTTTCCCACAGTACATTGTACGCCTTTTGTAGTACTATAGGACTCACCTGCTCATATTTATTTGTTGAATATTCCTTACTTCTTAAAAGATAAGCTCCATGAAAGCAGAACTATCCCTTACACCGGTCCTGACTAATTAAAAAGTACGCTGTAAATAATTGTTGCTTTTCAGAAAACCAAGGAGCAAAATAGTTTGATCACCTCATCACAAATACTGAAAAGGCAATTTCTAAAAATTATTGATAGGCAAATCTGTCAGAGTACAGACATGTATTATAGGTAGTCATCAGTCAATAATTACAGCAAATTTTCCTTTTTTGCATTTTTTCTACACTTTCATGCCTAGAATGTGTTCAAACTGTATAGTGCTCTGGTGTCCAGCTAAGCAGACAACAAAGAGCCACCTTTTTGAAGGGGTTTCAAGTGACAATGGGACAAAGCAGTTCTATGTAACAAACTTTCACATGTTGCCCCAAATCTAAAATAAAGTTAAATAAATAAATGTCCAGATAAGTCTTCTGGTAGCTTCTGTATCAACACCTAGAAATCCATCTGATAATTTGATAACATTGTGGTTTATTTTTAAGAGCATCAGTTTTGAGACTGTTCTGCAGAAGAAAAAAAAAAAACTATTCTTTTTTTCATTTTTAAGATGGAGTCTTGCTCTGTTGCCCAGGCTGGAGTGTGGTGGTGCAATCTCGGCTCACTGCAACCTCTGCCTACAGGGTTTAAGCGATTCTCCTGCCTCAGCCTCTTGAGTAGCTGGGATTATAGGCACACACCACCATACCTAGCTAATTTTTGTATTTTTAGTAAAGATGGGGTTTCACCATGTTAGTCAGACTGGTCTTGAACTCCTGACCTTGTGATCTGCCCACCTCGGCCTCCTAAAGTGCTGAGATTATAGGCATGAACCACTGCTCCTGGTGAAAAAAAAAAAACTATTCTACAGCTTAAAAAGAAATTACTGCCTAAGCCCATCTAGTCAATAAGGTAATGTTGCAGTAGGCACCATTATATAGATTTTGTTCTTTTCTTTAGACAAGCAAACACATTTGGGGAATCAGACTTTGGATATCTTGGAATGGTTTGGGGTACTCCATTAATTCCACTTAGAAACCAGGGTCTAGCACAGGGCTTGGCAAAGAGTAGTTGTTAAATAAACATTTATTTAACATATCAATGAAAATGATTGCAGCAAAAATTCACAACAAAGACAATTATAATAAACAAAGTTTATTGATTAATCCATAAACATAACCATTTAAAAAACATATATAAACCAAAGTATTGCCTTTGATTAATAAAATGAGGCTTTTCCTGGGTAGAAGCTCCAATTAACCAGCACAGTTCTTACAACGCTGAAGACCATTTTCATTGCAAGCTGTACACTTCAGGGCTTTGAAAGAGTCTGTGAAGCAGTTTCGAAACACGGACATCTTGCTCCCATGGCACACAGAGCATGGAAGAAAGCCAAAGCCTCCACAAGAGGGACATTCATGCGGATGCTGCACTCTCTGTATAAAGTGGCAAGGGAAAAAGAGAGAACAGAAGACGTGTTAGCATGAACAACTCAATCAGCCTCCTGGTCTTTCGGTACTGTGAGTGGTCATAAAACAATATTGGCATAATATGGCTGTACACTTGAATTCGCCTACCATTAATACACATTACACCCAGGGAAGTAATTAGTTAAGTTCTCCTTCATCCCCCAGCCAATGGCCATCTACGCCACAGGTATGGTTTGTAAAGTGGGTAAATTTTAGGTTGAAGGGCATATAACTTCAAGAAATCCATCATATGAAAACATCTATTTACAAACCAAATTATTTAGAAGTTAACTTTTTGTATTAAAGGAAAATACTTTAACTTTCCCTTTAGTATTATTTAAGTTTCATGTCTTTGTTTATAGAATAGTATATTAATAGCAAGTCTGGAAAATCACAAAGCTAAAAGCCGAAGTGTGCCGGAGTCACTATTAACCGAGAACTGCTAATTATATTGTAAATTTAGAGTAGTACTTCTTTTTTCAAAGGACTTTCAAATGGATTTTTGTATAGAATCTTCACTCACACTAAACACTACACATACAAACACCTTTTTCAGTAAGGATTTAATTTGAGCATCATTATCCTCATTTTATTTTTTAAGAAAATAAGCACAGAAATCATGAGACATTTCTGCAGATCTATTTAACTTCCCACAGTGCTATCAGCCTTCCTACCTCAAGCAAAGGTTAAGTATCTCTGATAGTAGAATTAAAATAGCTAGATAGTGTGTTGAGAGTAATACTTTGAAAATCACTTACATGCATTTCTATTTGCTTTTCTGAGCATACAACCTTTACTGGTATCCTCTAGTGGCATCCATCAGTTTAGGGGAGATTAGGTGCCATTACAGAATGAATACAAAGAGAAAATAAGTAAATTGATACTAAGCTTCCAACTTGCAAAAAAGGAATTTGCAACAGTGTTTCAAACCTTGGCTTTGTGATGGGAATAATTGCTAAAATAAACTCAGGAAATGTGGATACACACACACACCACACACACACACACACAGAGACAAACACACTTAACATACTGACACATACATATAGCCTTTCTCCAAAGATTTATAACTGCACATATTAAAGTCTCAAAATATTCAACTTTAAAGAAACCTGATTAACTGGGTTTAACCCATGATTGTTCCAGCACATACAACTATGAGAATTTTTCTCAAGTCAATAATATAATTCTCTCATAATTAGTAACCTGTGAAATTTACTCTGGTAATCAAACATTAGGATCTTATTGGTATTTAGAAAATATCAATCTAATATTGATATTTTAAGGCAATATAAATGGGCATTTTCCTTATCTATCAGGACTCACTTGCAGCTATAGTTTGAATTGGCTATTACAATCAAGATGGCCAAACTCATATAATATCTCATTTCTAATGCCACATAATCACAGAAAGTAGTTGTTGTCAATCTGAATGATACAAACAATGAACTTCATCAAGACTGTAGAGATTTAAAGCTCTTCCAAAAAGATAGATTGATATGTACAGCAATTTGGTTACTTTGTTGATAAATTTTTGCCATTTCTTTGTGCAAGAATTAACCTAAAAAAAGCTACACTGCACTTAAATTTTGCACAATATTAAAATAGAAATAAGAAAAACTTCAAGCAAAAACAAACCTGGTGATGGAAAAACCATACTTTAAAAGCTAAATTTAAAAAAAAAATTCCTAAGTAATGGTGTTCTTATCAAATATTACAAAGAATATAGTAATGTAGATAGATCCTTGTCATTCACTATTGCTATGACAGGAGATTAATATTTAATGGCTTGTACAACAATTGCACCAAGTCAGAACAGATGCTGGGCTGGCCAGAGTCCTAGAGCAAGGAGCTGCAGGGACCCTGAGTCCAGCCCTTTACTCATTACTGCTAGATTGTAAATGGATCTGAGTTCCTAGTAGAATAGGGTTGTCATATTTTGCAAATAAAAATACGGGATGCTGAGTTAAATTTGAATTTCAGATAGAGCACAAATAATTTTTGTGTAAGTATGTACTAAATATTTCATGAGATGTACTTAAGCTAAAAAATTATTTATAATTTATTCGATATTTAAATGTAAGTTGGCATCCTGTGTTTTGTCTGGCAAAGTTTATAGGTTGAAGTTGACAGAGAAGAAGAGATGTTTGTGCATCTTTGGCAATGGCTATTTACCAATCAATATAAATTATTTCAATATCTTTTTTTGGTTTCGGGGGGTTTTTTTTGAGACAGTCTCACTCTGTTGCCCAGGCTAGAGTGCACCAGTGCCACCTTGCCTCACTGCAATCTCCATTTCCCAGCTTCAAGCAATTCTGCCTCAGCCTCCCAAGTAGCTGGGATTACAGATGCATGCCACCACCCCCAGCTAATTTTTGTATTTTTAGTAGAGACCAGTGTTTCACCACGTTGGCCAGACTGGTCAGGAATTCCTGACCTCAAGTGATCCACCCTCCTCGGCCTCCCAAAGTGCTAGGATTACAGGCGTGAGCCACTAAACTAGGCCCAATTATTTCAATATCTTAATGACTACAAACACATTTCAATATTTTCAATCACCACGACTGCTACACCAGTGCACACTAGATGAATATAAACTGCTGCTGTGACCCAGGACACTTGTGAATGACCAGATTCTTGAATAGCGATATGGTTTCCTCATAAAATATATTTGTGACTACAAGCAAAGAACAACAAAGCTGAAATGAAAATGTTAGTGCTATGCAGCTTCCTGAGCTCACTGTCTATCTGTGGCACTTTAGTCACCAGGCTCTGAGCACACAAAATTTGAAATAGTAACTCAACACAATTAAAAATTATTGGCCAGGTGCGATGGCTCATGCCTGTAAACCTAGTAGTTTGGGAGGCCAAGGCGGATGGATAATGAGGTCAGGATATGGAGACCAGACTGACCAACATGGTGAAACCCTGTCTCTACTAAAAATACAAAACAAAATTAGACTGGCGTGGTGGCGCACTCCTGTAATCCCAGCTACTCAGGAGGCTGAGGCAGGAGAATTGCTTGAACTCAGAAGGCAGTGAGCTGAGATTGCACCACTGGACTCCAGCCTGGGCAACAGAGTGAGACTCTGTCAAAAAAAAAAATTATTTTAGGCCAGGCGTGGTGGCTCATGCCTGTAATCTCAGCATTTGAGAGGCAGGGGCAGGCGGATCATGAGGTCAAGGAGACCAACATGACCAACATGGTGAAACCCCGTCTCTACTAAAAATACAAAAATTAGCTGGGCGTGGTGATGCACACGTGTAGTCCCAGCTACTTGGGAGGCTGAGGAAGGAAAATCGCTGGAACCTGGGAGGCGGAGGTTGCAGTGAGCTGAGATCGCACTACTGCACTCCAGCCTAGAGACAGAGCAAGTCTCCATCTGTATATATATATATACACACACACACACATACACACACACACACACATATATATATTACATAATCAACATGACTTACAAATATTACTTTCAAAGCCTAAAATATCAAATGTTAAATCCACTGATACCAAGAGTCTACTGTTTCTTCATAATTTGCCCCCTTGTCAGAACAAATAAATCTCCTATCCTAAAACAAACTTGATATATAAATACCAAAGCTACATTTTCATTTTTAAAGATAATCACAAATACAAGGTCATCCTAAAATAGTGTCCTCAGAGTCTGTGCAATTCTGCAATGAGATCTCTCTTTTATTTAAAGGATTGTTGAGATGATTCAATGAACTAATTCGTGGGAAGTGAATAAAACATTGCCTGGCACATAGTAGGCACTCAATACAGTTAGTCATTGTTAGCCATTATTTTATTAATAAATTCTTATTTGAAAGGATTTTTATTAACTGCTACCTCAAGCTAAACTGCTTGTGGTCACATGACATAACCATTTTCTATACTTCTCAGAGTCATTCAGTTTAAATACTTGTTCTATACTTAGCTTTCTGGTTTAAGGTTTTGCCACTGCAAGAAAGGGAGAGTAAATGTGTTTCAATTCATGTGCTATTTCTGTTGTCTTGTACCACAGTGCTGGAAAGATTCTCAGGCCACTTCCATTCTCAAGAAAAATAAGCTATTTCAGCCATAAACGTAGGAGAGGAAAGGGATGGCTTACATCTCTTGTGGAGTCTTTGCCCCCTTCTCACATCAACCAGATGTGATAGACACTACCAGTTTATAAATGAGGAAACAAAGCCTCTCAATTGGTTTTTTAAAAATAATTATGAAGTTATAACTAGAAAGTTGAATATTGAAGGTGTCTCTTTATGAGCAAAACCCATGTTCTTCCCATTATGATAATGGTTTTCCATGTTTATTTGCATCAATTTTTTTTTTCAAAATTACCTAACCCTGAGATCCCCAAATGTAAAGTAGTCGAAAGGATAAATGCTCAGACTAAAGCCAAAGTGGTAGTGGAATGGGGTGGGTCTTAAGGCAACCCACGGAGGCTCCCCAGTGCCCCCTCAGCACCCAGGAATCCTTTCCTGCCACATCATCCAGCACAATTTATGCTATTTGCTATTCTAATAATAATAAATAATTTAGTCATGGCTAGCCACATCTTTCAAAGAGCACTTTTGTTATACTGAAATTCTGGTTTTAGTTTAGATTATGTACAAAGAAAACCCAGTTGGATTATATTAGATGCTCTTATATTAGTGTTGCCCTGAAGTCTAACCCTTCCTTAGACAGTTTTGCCCACAGATCAAGATAGAAAAAGAGCTAGGAATTTCCCATAGAACAAGGACAAAGTTTCAAGTTGGAGGAAGAAAGAATAACTGAAGTTAATGAAACAGACTTCCACTTTACTAATAGTATTACTAGTTACTGTTAGTAACATTACCAATTAGTAACAAAACAGACTTCATTACTATTAGTAACAAAACTGACTTCCACTTTTAATGAAGAGGCTGACTACAGGTAACGTTGACCTGCAAGCAATTAAGAATCCAGGCAGACCTGGTTTAGAATAGCATACAGAGAACTGAATCTACAGACTGTGTCCCCTCTCCTCTGAATAGTGGTTTGGGTTGAGACAAGTCACTTTGGGGTGGAATTCAAGAAAAAAGGAAGGAGAAATCACCCTCCACTTTACATCTTTCTGTTCATATATACCTGTGAGTTTTAAAAAAATAGATTATCAGGGAGTGGGACCTTTTACTTATTCATTCCATTCCACAAATATATATTCAGTATTCACTAGCCAGACTCTGTGTAAGGCAATGGGAATAAGCTGTGAACCAGACACTTCCCTGTTCTCCTAATGTACATCTCAGCCTCACCCCTAAGTCTTGAATAGGTCTACTCCATATTGCAGTCATCTCAACTGAAGCAAACAAGAAGTGTTATGTCTCTAACAAGGGACCAATATGACAAAGATAATGGCAGAGTTTATGAATGAAAGTCAAATAGGCTTCCTTTATAGCACAAACTCAAATTTTAAGAATAGAAATTTATCCCCAGTTATGCAATATAGAAACAGGATGCTAAGATCAAGAGTCTTCATGCCTTCTTCAAGATCAGGAAATGAAGCTCTTATTATTTTTAACCTCAGATCATCAAATCCTATTCCAATAGAGCGTGAAAGTCCCTTAAGTATCCTACCAAAGAGGAAGCAACTTATTGAGCCTCTGTGACAATACACCTCATCATCCAGATTGTCTATGAAGCAGTATTACCCATGAAACAAATTGTCAGGGAGTACACGCCTGGCATTATAATCATCTCTAGATGATTCATCTTGTTCTATGTATTTTGTTTTAAACTAGATTCAAAAATTTAATTCCGCAAATGCTTAAATGCCTACTAAACACCCCTCTGCCTGACCAAGCTTCTAAAAAAATAAATAGAATCTTTTCTCATCATCAGTGTTTCTGGCATCCTTAATTTGCAGAGTTGAGAAAGAAGCCACTGAACAAAATGCAGACACAGGGGAAATTTGTAGCTCATAATTCTAAATGTATAAGCCTGGATATAGGAGCCTGATTCTTAAACCAGATGGGATGGACTGCCATAAACCTACTTAAATAGATGTTTTAATTTCAGAGAGAGGCAAATGACATGGCCTGATTCCCCAGGTGAGCAGGTGGTGTCTGCTGCTGAAGCCTCAGAACGGGCCATGCCCACCCTTTTTTCCCCCAGGAAGGACCATCATACAGAGCTATACTTCTCCAGGGAGCCTCAGGACAACCTCTGACAGCTCCAATGCCTTGTACAGACAGCCTGTGCCATTTCTGACATCCTAAGTTTGTAGCTGGGAATTTTTGCTTGGTTCTTCATGAACAAATAAGCAGTCACCAGCCCTCAGGGGAGAATCAGATTAATTTTTATAAGCTTTACCAAAAAAAGGACAGAAAATGAACACTATGTTGTTAATCTCGGTACAAATGACAACAAAATTATTTACTCATATCTCCAAAAAAATAACAAGGCAAAGCTTACTTAGAGCTTCTCTGCCATCTAAGATCTTTCATTCAGTGTCTGCCAGAACCAGTGATATGCTAATATATCTCAGCACTCCCCTGGCTCTCCCTGCATGGGCATCAGCAGGATTAGCTATCTATCTTGGTTATTGTTTTGTGAGGACTTCTTAGACACCTCATTGCTTCTAATTTCTAGCCTATTTATTAACATAAATAAATATCATTTACCAAAAAAAATGGTGGTTTCATTCGTCCTTTCAGCCATATATTCTTTTATATAAAATAATAGTTTTCTCTTTCTTTGCATCTCTTAAATGCTTTGGCTCTTCCAAAAAAAAACTTTGGATGAAAGAGAAGTCATTTATTTATTCCCTCAGTAAATATTTACGTGTGCCTGGGATACACCAATCCCTGTTCTAGGCACTAGAGGTAAACAATAAAACAAAATGAATGAATGTCTGTGTTCACATTGACCTCATATATTAGTGGAAGGACTACCTGCAACCTGTCATTTCATGAACACAGTTCCCATTGGCACAACTGGCTCTACTGAGTACACATCTTCATATCAACTATCACATGTGTTACCAGCTTCTGCTGCCTTTGGCCAGCTCCTCACTTTTGAGGCCACCAATAATCTTCATCAACAAATCAGACCCACTCAGCTTCCAGAGCAATTTTCAGTTGGGTGAGATATATGATAAGATTCTTGGTGCAGAAAAATTTGAAATTATTTTCTGACTCCATTTTTGATGGCCCACCACAGCTGCTAAGTCTCTCTTTTCACCACTACTTGAAATAACTGCTAGAAACTGGAACCTGAATTATGAGGGCCAGGAGCGGTCACAGACTACCATGTAGCGACCCAAGTAACAGCAAACTAGAACTTTCCAGGATCTGTCTAGTGTCAGAGTCCTGTGTCAAAACCCAGCCTAATCCCTGTACCTACCACTTTTACCAGCTTATCTCCTAGGAAACTACTCACCCAGGCTTTGTGTCCTGTCATGATATAGTCAGATTTCCTAGGTCCCTACATGGCACTTAATTTGCAAGTCATGGCAGCATAGGTTCACAGTTAATTAGCATCATGGGCTTGGAGTCAGACTGATTAGAATCATAAATCAAATACTGATTACTTAAACACTCTTGAGCAAGTGATTTCATCTTTCGGTACCTCCATTTCCTTACCGGTAAAATGGAGATAATAAAAGAACCCATGTAGCAGAGTTGTGAGCTTTCAATGATTTAATACATAAAAAATGCCAGGAATATATCTTGCTACATAGTAAGGACTGAAATGTTTCCTCTGTTGTGAATATTTAATTCCTACTCTACTGTCAAAAGCCAACCAGAAAAATGGAATGAGTTTGGATCTATATTTTGTATCCCTTTTCCTCTTTGCATGGCTCTCCCAGCGCTTCTTTTTATCTGGCCTCTTTACTTCCTCTTAAACTCCCGCTTCCTCTCAGGCAGAGTTCTGGGCTTTCTTGATTGGCTACAAATTCTCCACCAGTTTTACTATACGGCCAAAGCAATTGGACATAGTGATAGCACCGTAGAGTTCCCGTAACAGTAGAAAGCCAATGCCATACCATTATTTTGAATATTTAAAAATAACAAATATTTGTGCCTTATTTGTCAACTGTAGAATGGAGACAGACTTTAATGAAGAGAAAAATATCTTATTTTCTAAAGTTTTTGAGCTGATGGAGAAAGATTACGTCATCTACCATGGTACTGTTGATCAAGTTGTAGAACTAAGAATTACAGACTCAATGGAATAAAAGTCCAGAATATCTCAATCAATCATCAGTCTCTACAAAGGAAAGCAATGAAGGTTATTCATCCCATAAGATCCTTAAAAATGCTATTACAACATAGAATTAAAAATAGGATGATATTGGTGCAACAAGAAGTATATAGATCAATGATACTGCATAATACCATTTAAATAAGTTTAAAATGTGCACAGAGAATAATACATGTAAACCAAATTGTTTAAATAAAAAGATACATGATAATGTAAGTGAATGAATTCATAGGATTCGAGTAGTATATGAGAACAGAAGCAAAGAAACAGATCCATTCATTCAGACTTTTTAGCTAAGAGGAGTTTTTTGTTGTTGTTTTTTTTTTTTTGAGACGGAGTTTCGCTTTTGTTGCCCAGGCTGGAGTGCAATGGCGCAATCTCGGCTCACCGCAACCTCCGCCTCCTGGGTTCAGGCAATTCTCCTGCCTCAGCCTCCTGAGTAGCTGGGATTACAGGCATGCGCCACCGCTAAGAGGAGTTTTAAGAGGAGCAAGTACACACCCTGATTTAATAGATAAAGAAATCGAGATCCTGAAAAGTGAAAGGTTATGCCCAAAGTCACACAGCCAGCAGCAGAGCTGAGGAAGAAGCTAAAAATCTTCTGATGTCCAAGTCATAATACTTTAGAAATTATAGATTATGGAAAAAAAGGAAATTTAAAACATTTTACAAAAACAAGTTTACTCTCTGCATGTATCACATGGCTTTTGAATTTAGAATCAGACCACAGTAAGTTATTTTGCTAAAGTCCAAGCATCCTCCCCTATTATAAGCACTGTATGTCTGGCCATCATCCTCATTGGACCACGGTATCTAAACATACTCTATTGTTTGTATTCTGACACAAACTGATAAAAAATGATTTTGAGTTCTTGCTATATGCCTGCAGTACATTGAGAGGACATTGTTGTCTCCCTTAGCAAAGTACCTGTAAACAGTAGATACTCAATAAATGTTTATTGAATGAATAAATCTATTGTTTCCCTTCTGGGCAAAGTCACAATACAAATAAAACATGAATCCTCCAGTCAAGGAGCATATAGTTCACTTTGGACATGAGTCAAACACCCAAAAAAAAGTAATTCAAAAAAGACTTTTATAAGCCCCCTGAGAAGAGGGTTATAGGAATTCAAAGGTGGGGGAGATCAGAAATGACTGTTGGAAGAACTGATACTGAAGATGGGCCTTGAAGATGGTGGAGAGAAATGAGGAATTGAAACAATAGCATTCTAGGCAGACAGAACAGCTTGCACAAAGCGATAGTAGTAAGAAAGCACAAGAAACCACATAGTTCTTTCTTTTATCTGGAGTGGAAGGAATGGTAGAGAATCAGAAATTAGGTTAGGAAAGACTAGAGCAATAACAACCAGTAGTGACATATAGACAGTGGATAACCATATGACCTATTTCTCCTGGGAAAGTCCTGTTTCACATTTGCTGTCCCAGAATAATTACTAACGCACATTTATCACTCTCAAAGTGTCCCAGTCAGGACAATAAAGTATATAATCTTCTTACAAGTAGAAAGAAACAGTCTGATGAAATAATTTAGCAGTGAGGTAATAAGGGCTTTCCGGTTGCACGTTAATTTTATATATATTTGAATAAGTATTTCTCTGATGCTATATTTATAAGCACAGGAATATGAATTAAAATGTGCTTTTTGGAGAGATAACTTTTTCTCTAATCTTTGTAAATGATGTAGGAAGGTCTTCTACATGTAGGAAGATCCATGGGAAAAATAAAGTTGTTTCAATGAAAAATTTTAATGTGCTTCAAGACTTGACTTGACTGACTCGAAACACCTATTTCCTGACTTGAAACACCTCATCAGTGTCTGTATTACAGAGAGTTGGGCTCAAATAAAGCTGACCATAACACTCACCTAATAGTTTGAGATCATTAAAAGTTAACATTAAAGTTACTCCAGCTGCAACAAACCTAATAGCAGATGATATCAAATTAAAACTGTGACATGTATCCTATTGCATATTTGTAAGAACATGGGGAGAGAGAATTCAATTAGAAAAACTCAATTATCATCAGAATGTGTTTAACATTTTGATTACTAAAAATAAGTTGCTAAAAGCACATTTACCTCAATTTTGGTTAGGAGGTCTTGCAGTTCTCCTGATTCATTCATTGACAAAATTTTCTCAGCACCCTATTAACAAGAGAGGGTAAGGAGGAAAATCCATTTTGTTAGTATTTGAGAAAATATAAGTCCTAGCCAGAAAAGTTTAACCCACAAAATACTGAACACAATTCTTCCCTTTGAAGCTGAGTAAACGTACAACTAGGATGCCAAAGAGAAGAACACATTTCTCCTTACTGCCACATACTCTTCCATCTAGTAAGTCTCACCTTAGGTAAGGAGAGAGCTGCCTACAGGAGGCAAGCTCCAGGAAACCCACAGCTGTCAGATTTAAATCCAAATACAGAAGGAACCAGCATCCTTTTCAGGGTTTTTTAGGGTGCCTGGAGCCAGTCTACCATCTGGGAAAGGAATTCTTGGAGCAAATTCCCACCCTCAGTAAACTCTGCCCTACTCCAAGCAGTACTAGACATGGTCTTCCTTAACACCCATGCATGTAAAGATAACAGCAACTAACATAACAACGACGATAATAACTACCAACACTAATTAAGTGGATATTTTCAGTTTGGCACAAATAACATCTCCTTTGCTGTAGTAGACTCTATTATTTGCAGAAATTGAGCCTCAGTGAGATTAAATAACAATTTCAATGCCACCCAGAGAAGATGTAGAGAGAAGATTTAAACACAGGTAGGGCATGTACTCCAGAGCTGATGCTTTTAACTTCTAAAACATTGCTGTGAATATGATAAAGGGGACAATGTGTGCTTCTTCGAGTCACCCCATTATTCTCTCCTGTCCAGCTGCTTCCCACATTCTACCACTCTACTTCCCAACATAAAACCATAGAGAAGAAAGAAAGAAAAACTGGAGTAATTATTTCTAATCAAAGACCAAGATCAAGTCTGTTTTGTTGACACTGTCCTAGGCACTCATCACAGTTGCTGGCTCGGAATAGGTATTGGATTCATTTTTGATTAATGAAAAAGATGGGGAAAAATATAATCACACACTAAAGATTTTTTGATTCCTACTTGTGCTAAGTAGGGTGCCAAGCAGGACTCATGGAAAAAATTAAAAAGTTGTAGTTCTTATGGAGGTTACTATATACATTTACGTAAAAGCATATTTTTGTTGTAAAGGCACAGAAAACTAACCCACAGTGTAGAATGAAAAATAAGTGTCAAATGAATGCTGAATAAAAAAAGGTAAGCTGGGAAATCACAACAGGAGGAGAAATGTGCTTTTCGAGGGTAGAGAAAGCTTTCTGAGGTTGGTGGTATTTGATCTGGACCTCAAAGACTGGATGAGTTTTCTAAAATAGGTTAAAAATACTATAGTGATATATAGGAGTCTTTAGTTATTGGTTTCATTTTATTTCAGTCTATCTTGTATAACTTATGTCATCATAATTATCATCAAAAATATCAAATTTATATATTCAAAAACAATATGAATGAATGCACAGGGCTACAGAGAATACATATTGCTCTATGAGGCAAGTTATATCTCTTTCTTTGGTGGTAATTTGGCCAAGAATACAGATGTGAAACCTCTAAAATAAGAGCAAAGGTAATGAAAGCACCATGACAAAACATTAAAGTCTAAATATAGTAATAACTGGTGATATTTTACTTTGCTGTGTTCTATTTCTTTTAAGAGATAGCCAAGTTAAAATGGGAAAGAACTCTGGGGAATTTGATACATGAACTAAAGCAGTAAAGAGAATATATGCCTCATTTTCCTCAAACAAAAGAAAATGCCCCACAATGACTCCAAACAAAATGAATGTTCCAGAAAAGCTATCACACATCTCCTTCCTGGCTCTTTTCTTATGGTAGCATTGTGTCATAGTCAGTTGGTTAGAGTACAAGGCATATGCCAAGGAAGGACCTGTCTCAATATTGTTAAATACATGAAATTTGTTCTGCCTCAGCCAAATAACTCCTGCAGCGTTACTACCATGGGAGAAGATTCCACATTGCAGGAGAAATGCAGGCTTTGCTTACATTAAGCAAAGAACTTAAAGGCATAATTGTCACTGATTGTCACGACACCTCAGTGTCTAGCATACAGGTGGTGTAACGAGCTTAAGGTTGAAAAAAGGCTGCTCCATAACAGAGGACAGGCAGCTGAAGAATACCTGCTTCCCTCACCCAACCAGCCTGCTACCAGGCTGCTACTCAACACAGCCTCCACAACCCTCCCTGCCCTGCCCTCAGATCTTTTCCTTGGAGCCAGCCCTTTGGTCCTGTGCCACATGCTGAGAATTGATAGTAGTCAAAGCCTATTGTACCCCACTGGGTCCCAGGTCTCTGCCCTCCACTAGACCCTGTCATTACCAAGCCTAAGAGCAAGATTCTACAGGGGACAAAAAAAAAATCAGATGATCGCCTTCTCTGATCCTAAGTGCAGCAGCAGCAATAGCAGAATAGAGATTTTAGCCTAGTTAGCACATTTCAGGGGAAAATTATAGATCACTCCCATACTGAGGTTTGGAGCATTTATCAGGGAAAATCTCAATCTGCCCTGCTTTCCACTGCATTTGCATATTCCAAAGGTCTCATCCCCTCACTTTTTCTTATCAAAGACTCTAATTATTACTTGATCTATAAAGAAACCTCTGTGTCTGCAAAAGAGAGCATATTTTCTGACACATTGACATTCTTAGGAAATTATCTTTTCCTGGTTGGTATTTGGCTAAGAATGTCAGACATAAGTTTGTTTTTATATACACTCCACCATTCAATTCTATGCTAGTGGAAATTATTTATTCTATTACTTGGCACAGAGACCTCCAGGACACCTATGGAAGTATTTCTGCTATATTTTTTATTGATTCTGAATCATTTTATAATTAAAATTAATATAATCCTGAAAATAATGATAATAGTAATAAGTGCTTCACAAACATGGGCTCTTTTAAGCATTGGTGCAAAGTAAGCATTTTTTAATAAAAGAACTATCTCAATTTTTTAAATAAAGAAACTAAAGTTTAAAGAGAATAAAGAGCATTCCCAGAGTCTTTCAGTTAATCATCACAAGGCTTGCGTTGATCTCGAACTCAGGTTGAGCTGGCTCCAAAACCTACACTCTTTCCATTCATCCTGCAAGCTGCCTGCTCACTGATACAGCATAATTGTATTAGTGAAAAATGTTACAGAGAACTCCTAGTTTGGGGAGTATGAGAGCCTGTAGTTTGAACTCACTGTTGGCTAGGTACCCAAGAAGCTTAAGTGAATTGAAAGCTTTTACTGCAGTGACTCCACATCCAGAATGAACATGCCAGAGAAGCTATGAGATATCCAAGTCCTTTTTGTCTAAATCTCAGCATTGCAACTTACTCAGTTATTTAGAATGATTGCATATTCCAGGAAAGAACCTATCTCATTATCCTTCAATACGTGAAAAAACTCTACCTCGCTCAAATACTTTACAACTTAAAATTCAGAGCAGTGAACTGTAACACGTGAACAAGGCACTTTGTTTTACATTACGTAACAAGCTTCACAGACAAAGATAAGATAATCTGTTTAATTTTTCCTTTTCTATGAATCACCAAGGAAGAAACACATACCTTCAAGGAATAAGAAAAAGGTAGGAAAAGAAATCAGTTCTCTGCCAACTGAGATTGCCAAATAAACACTTACCATATCACCTGTGAATGTGTAAAAGGATGCTACCATACTCATTCATGCATTTATCCATTAGTTCAATGTTATTTTTAGTCTCCATTAGGGATTAGGCACTGTGCTGTGTTAGAGCTATACAATAAGCAAAAGAGCTACACATGAGCACACACACACACAACTGCTTCCTGTTACTGAGGAAATGTACTTTTGGGAGAGAGACTTTACACAAAAGGTTACACAAATAAATGTAAACTTATTTATAACTGTTGTAAATAGTACAAAAGGGGCATGCTACAAGATGTTAAGGACACAAATAGTAAGGTAAATTTAACCTGATCAAGGCTAAGGAAGACTCTCTCCACAAAGCAATCATTAGGTTTTGATCTTTAGGAAGAATAGTAGTTGACTGAGCATAGAAGACAGAATGAGGGAGGGCAACTAATAGGAACAACAATGCTACCACATATTATTATATGTACATGTGCTTTTGTAGCCACCATATCCCTTCATTCAAGATCAGAGGAAAAGCTATGTTCATATGTTCAAGTATCCTAGCAGAGTCTCTCTGCATAGCATTTTGGGTGGATGCCCTGGAGGGAACATAGGTGAGGTACCATGCCACGGCATAAGCAATCTATTTTACCCAATAAACTAAAGAAAACAATAAAATGATATAAACTAGCTGCATGTAGCATACTCTGTTAGGTCTTTGGGAAGAGTTGCTAAGTCAAGAGTTTCTAAACACTATTATCAAAACAGAAAACAAAGAAAAAGTACTTTTCCTCAAAAATATTTTAAACCACACAGATTTTAGCTATCTCTACACTGATATCCAGCCTCTGGAATTCCACATGGGACATCAGCATTTGAAACTATTAGTTTAAACAGTTCTGAGGAGCCCAGCAGGATTAAAAATAAAGTTCACATTAACCAAAAACAAATACAGTTTTAACATATATATATATATACATACATATATTTATATGTGAATGCACATATATGCCATACATATATTATACTTCTGTTTTATTTTACTTTATATTTAGTCATAAACCACCTCATCTTCATAAGAATCTAGCTTGCAATAAAATATCTATACCACAATATAATAAAATAGAAATTAAATGGGAATTTATAGGAAATACTCTAAATAAATCTCAAAATTATAGCTATGGCTGAGCCTTAAATTTGATTCTGTTAACTTTTTAGATGAAACAGTTTTCTAAGCATAGTAGTCTAAAGAATATTTTATATGAGACTTTGGATGAACTGGCTGATATAATATATAGTATTCTTGTATTTTTGATAACCATAAAAATATTGTTTCCAAATAAATGTTATTACAGAAATGGCTCCTACAGCTGACCAGTACAAGTTTTTAGCCCTTCTTCTAACTTAAACCAGGCGCCTTTTCCCTCTCACTTAACTGCCTCCTTGCTACTTACTTATCATCTGCAAAGATAAATAAATATTATTGTTTACCTCATACTATTTGTTAGAATATCTTCTAGTGATTAGGGTAAAACCCAAACTCTTTTAGCATGGCCTACAAATGCCTTCACTATCTAGTTCCACCAATATTTCCAGGCCTGTCTTTTGATATAGTAAGTTTTTGATACCCCGAATTTCTCTCCTTCCCCTCGACATCCTAGGTCCTTGCATGAGATTTTATGCCTTTACACATGCTCCCTTTTTTGCCTGATATTTCTTCTATCCTTCTGCCCACCACCTCTTGGAAAACTCCTATACGTCCTTCCAAACCCAGTTGAAATGTTACCTTCTCAATAAAGCTTTCTTGATTTTCACAAACAAAATCAGTCATTTCCGGCCGGGCGCGGTGGCTCACGCCTGTAATCCCAGCACTTTGGGAGGCCGAGGCGGGTGGATCACGAGGTCAAGAGATCGAGACCATCCTGGTCAACATGGTGAAACCCCGTCTCTACTAAAAATACAAAAAATTAGCTGGGCATGGTGGTGAGCGCCTGTAATCCCAGCTACTCAGGAGGCTGAGACAGGAGAATTGCCTGAACCCAGGAGGCGGAGGTTGCGGTGAGCCGAGATCGCGCCATTGCACTCCAACCTGGGTAACGAGAGCGAAACTCCGTCTCAAAAAAAAAAATCAGTCATTTCCTTCTTTGTGCTCTCAGATCACATTTTGTTCCACTGCACAGCAAGTCCAGTGGTGATTTCGGGAGCTATGCCTTCTTCAAGCACACAGCATTTTGTGTAGTGCACCATAGACAATCAATAAGTATTTGTTATATTAATTTCTTAGCATTTTTGGAATAAACAGAGCATTCAGTTCCAAATGAGCGTTTCTTATAGTGACTGATGATTTCAAATAGAAAAACAAGCTAAGGCATATATCAACATGCACCTTTGTAAAGTGATAGGGACCAAGCTGACGTGATGTAACAGTAAAAGGCCAGATACACAGAGGAGTGAGAAAGATGAATACTATATAAATGACATCTGTCGCTTCTCTCAGCTGGGCATTTGATGGGAACTGAAGCACAAACCACTGGAGGTTGCACTCTTTGATGAGGGCCAAGAGGATACAACTCTTTAGTACTGGCTGATAAAGGATCCTTCTGCTATGTAATCAGGAGAGCAGATGGCAGGGCTGGCACTGAAGGAGTTCAACCTGTACCTAGCATGATGCCTGCCAAAAGATGTGTTCAGTAAATGTCTGTTGCTGTGACTACCATGCCCACCGAAAATGGGAGGTTACATCAACTCTGCCTGGAGATGGGCCACCTGAGCCCCACTAACAAAGAATTTACTTCAGAAATCAGCTCTGGATCTTTTCCAGCACATGAACAGACCCCACTGAGTCCCTGGAGTTCTATGCCAAACACTTAGGCCTGGAAAATATTCAAGGCAGGTGTAACAATATCCCACCAGTGTCTTTAAAAATGCAGTAAAGGCTCCCATGGATAATCTCATCCTAAAGAGCATGGTTTTTCTGTATCCCTGGAAAAAGAATTAACTGCAAAATTAACTAAACTAGTTGACTTGTTTTTTGCAATTATGTAATGCAGACCTTTGGGTGTCAGAAAATGCCTGCCAAAGACAGTGATTTTAGTTCTATATAATTAGTGCTGAGCCACTTTTTTCAGCATAATTGTAAAGAACAATTTCCCATAGAGGTCAATCCTGATTTTTTATAATAAAGCCATATTATCAAACTAGATGATTGCAAGGATGGGCTATTTGCTCCTCGATGGCAGAAAGCCATCTCTCCCATTCCTTCAGAATTAATATCAAATTATATAAAAGTAATATCAAGTTACGAGGCTACAAAACAGGCAGTGCTGGGAGTTGAGCTAGAAGAAACCAAAAGACTGGTTCTATGTAAAAGATTAAGATTGCTGTCTGCTGTGTCCCCAGACTATCTTTGCATAAACTGATTTTCACTTTTTTTTTTTTTTTACTTTTTTTGTAATTTAAAGTTTTATTTTAGATCCAGGGGTACATATGCAGGTTTGTTATTTGGGTTTAATGCATGATGCTGAAGTTTGGGGTGAAATGGATCACATCACCCAGGTAGAGAGCATGACAACCAATAGTTAATTTTTCAAACCTTGCTTCCCTCCGTCCCTCCCCCTTCTAATAGTCCCCAGTGTCTGTTGCCATCTTTATGTCCATGAGTACCTAAAATGTTCAACTTATGAGTAAGAACATGCAGTATTTTATTTTCTGTTCCTGTGTTAATTCACTTAGGGTAATGGCCCCCAGCAGCATCTATTTTGCTAACAAAGGACATGATTTTCTTCTTCTTTCGAGCTGCATTATGGTTTTTCATGGCTGCTGATGGGCACCTAGGCTGAGTTCATGTCTTTGCTATTGTGAATAGTGCTGTGATGGGCATACAAGTGGATGTGCCTTTTTAGTGGAATGATTTACTTTTATTTTGCTACATACCCAGTAATGGGAATGTGGGGCCAAATGGCAGATTTGTTTTAAATTCTTTGAGAACTCTCCAAATTGGCTGAACTCATTTACCTTCCCATCAACAGTAATCCAAGCATTCCCTTTTCAGCCTCACTAGCATCTGTTATTTTTTTACTTATAATAGCCATTCTGACTGGTGTGAGATGTTATCTCATTGTGCTCCAATAGCCAGTGATGTTGAGCATTTTTCCATGTTTGTTGGCTGCTTGTATGTTTGCTTTTGAGAAGTGTGTTTTCATGTCTTTTGCACATTTTTAATGGTTATTTGTTTTTTGCTTGTTCAATTGATAAACTGATTTTTAGAATGTGGTGATTAAGCTCGCCAAGGTTATTGTCATTGCTGCTGTTAAAAAAATAATAAAATCCAGGATTAAATTTTAGCCCCTCCATTTTCAAGTTAACTTGGACAAGTAACTTCAACTATTAAAGACTCAATTTCCTCATTTGTAAAATGGGTATAATGATGTCTACAGGATTGTTGTAAGGATTACATGAGTTAATATAAGAGTTTAGAACATTGCATGACACATAATATGAACTCAATAATTAGCAGTTGTTAATTAGAAGTAGTAGTAATAAATTCCCAGAGAGTAACTAAGAATCATTGTCAAGCACACACAATGTGGTCCATAAACATTTCCTGTCTAGAGTCAACAAATAATGAAAGATTAATGGAGGTTAACCAAAGTTTTACAATGTTTTTGTATGATGTCATAATAAAGTAAAAAAGAATGTAACTGAAAAAAAAAATAAGGGGAATGGAGTAGTTGGGCTTAATATATGATTATTTCTCATGCAAGATATTCAGAAGAAAGACCAAATTTTATGGCTTGTTAAAAAGAAAAGGTAGCATGAAATTTGAGGGTGTTCCAGTCATAAAATTCCACAGCTAAATTGTAGAATATATAAAGTGTTCTTTAGGATGAGAGATTTAACTAGCTAGGGCTCTCTAAGAGTCAAAAAACTGAGGACAGTTAATGAACAATATTGCTAAGGAAAACTCAGTCAATTGTTTTTTTCTGGGACAATATGGATATTTAATCACTCGGCAGGAAAAATATTTGAAGATTCACATAGTGAGAGTAATTGGGAAATATAATTAGTTGATCAAAGTGTCAATTAAAATTCCATTCACAGGAGGGAGCTCCAACTTGAATGGGCTCTCATCCCAGATGGGATCCAAGGATATTTAGGCATGAGTAGGTTACTGAAGATCCATCATTGCAGCTTATCCATTCAATAAAAATTCCTTTATTATTCATCCTACTATCTTAGTAAAATGACCAAGGAATCAAAGACGCTAACCCCAGTTGTCGTCTAGAAAGACCTCCCTACAATTTACTGAAGCTTATGGGCATGAAATGAAACAGGTATCCCATTTTTATAAGGCACTACAACACAAACAAGTCATGTGTTGCTCAATAATTGTCCACTTTAAACTCATGAGGATAACTCGGCTTATCTTTTATGATCCTATCAAGAAAGAGATGGCAATGCCCAAATATTTTACTAAAAATTGTTTAACAAAGGGCCCCACAATAGAAGTGTGAATGAGGTTAAATAAACGAAGAAGCTTGATGAAGCACCCAGGAGCTGTCAACAATGAGAAGCTATTACCACCCCTAGGATGAGAAGCTATTACCACCCCTAGGTATTAAGGTAGTAGGGAAGGTACAGTGCTACAGAACCAAACAAGACATGTAACTATGGGAAAAGGGCTACAAGGTACTCAACAACTATAAACTATGCCTCATGAGGAAGGGAGCAGAGGAAATACCCCCAGCCTCTCTATCCTGCTCCAGCTTCCCTCTGACCAAACCCAACTAGAAGTCAAAGGGCAAAGGCCCTTGTGTGATTTGGTCTATAGAGTTTTCCTTCATGAGACTCCAAGTAGGCCAGAGAAAGGGAGAAAATGGCCCTGGAATGGAAAACAGAAATTAACCAGCACAATCGGCAATGAATTAAATGATTTCACTCTTTTGTGGTAGATCTGTTTGAGTCTATTTATTACGTGTTTTCAAAACAAGAGAAAAGGCTGATGAGAATCTTCCTGTAATCCTAAAGGGAAGAAAAGTGTTAGGTAAGAGGATGTGTTGGGAGGCTGTGGCATTCAGTTTAACATTGTGGGTTCAGACACATATGAAATCCTCTACTTATTAGCTGTGTGAGGTTGGGAAAGATATTTCACCCCTCAAAATCTCACTTTTCAAAGAGAAAAATATTTCTATCATGTAGGGTTGTAAGAAATAAATGAGATAATGGCACATGTAGCACCTTAGTAACTTATTTTTAAAAGAATAGTGGAAGAAATACTAGTCTAATTTGTAGCCTACTTGAACATAGCATTTAGTGAAAGTTGATATTCCTCAGCCTCCCATTTGGTTAGCTGTAGCCATGTGATGAAGTCCTTATAAGTAAGATATGAGCAAAAGTAATGCATAAAACTTCAAGGTAATACTTTTTTTTTTTTTTTTTTTGAGATGGAGTTTCACTCTTGTCACACACGAGTCTGGAGTGCAATGTTGCAATCTCGGTCCACTGAGACCTCTGCCTCTTGGGTTCAAGCGATTCTCCTGCCTCAGCCTCCCAATTACCTGAGATTACAGATGCTCGCTACCACATCTGGCTAATTATTTGTATTTTTAGTAGAGGCAGGGTTTCACCATGTTGGCCAAACTAGTCTCGAACTCCTGACCTCTGGTGATCCACCTGCCTTGGCCTCCCAAAGTGCTGGGATTACAGGCATGATACTCTTAAAAGCAAGCTGCTCACTTCCTTTTTACCTTCTGGAAAATACGTGATGGAGTTGAGCTATTTTTAACCATGAAGTCAGGGCTCACCCTAAAGGGAGGTACAACAAATATAGAAGAGTCACTCCTGAAGCAGAGAAATCTATACCCCTGGATTCTCCCAACCCAGATTCACTTAGAAGACAAATAAATGCATACCTTGTTTGAATCACTAGCTTATGATTCATATGGATGATATATAGATAGATAGACACATAGACAGATACATAGAAATATACATAGAGAGAAATATATTGCTGTAGACTGAATGTCTACAGCAAAATTTATATGTTCAAATCCTAACCCCTAATTTGACAGTATAGGAGGTGGAGTTTTTGGAGGGTGATTATGTTATGAAGGCAGAGCCCTGAGGCCTAGGAGTAATGCCCTTACAAAAGGGAACCCAGAGAGCTGCTTTGTCCCTTCTACTATGTGAGGACACAGGGAAAAATGGTCATCTATGAACCAGGAAGTGGGCTCTCACCAGCCACCAAATCTTCTGGCACCTTGATCTTAGACTTCCCAGCCTCAGAATTGACAGAAATGAATTTCTGTTGTTTGTAAGCCAACCAGTTTATGGCATTTTTTATAGCGGCCCTAATGGACTAATACATATAGATCTATGTGTAGATACATGTTTACATACAAATTTAAATATAAGTAGAGATAGGATGAAAATAACATTAGAGAGAGGTGGAGGACAGCATAAACTCTAATATCCAAAATTTAAAAATTTATATTAGCTATAATGTTTATGAAAAGAAGTGAAACAGGGTGGAAATAATAACCTTGTCTAGAAAGATTCTCTGTACATAATTTTAGACTCTTTTTCTCTATTTCTGCAGGGAGTCTACCTGCCAGAACTGTGTCTGGTTTGGAGAGAAATATCAAGGAGTTAAGTATCCATGGAGGATTAATAAACCCAGGTCTCTAAATCTAGATTGAGAACAAAGCCTGGTATTTCTTCATAATCTTCCTTTGTCTTGGTCTCTGTGGCCTCTGAAGAAAGCAAGCTTGAGACTTTCTGAAAGATACAAGGTTTCTGTGATGATATTTTGAGGACGATTGATATTTCCATAGATATGGCAATGCCAGGAAGATGTTATAAGAGCTACGGGAGGAGGAAGGTTGAGCAATGACAAAGTAACAGACTCTAAAGAGAAAGCTCTAATAATTTAACAAGATGCTCTTCAAGCATTATTTATTTAATCTTCACTGCATCCCTGCAAGTTGTCTTTTAAAATTTTAAGTCTTAAAAATAAGGAAACAAACACAAAGATGTAAGTACAAGTGTTACAAGAGTATTTGTTCAACATCACATAACTAACAGTTGGTGGGGTCAAAATTCAAACCCAGGTCTATTTAGCGATAAGGATCATGCTTTTCTTCAGTTAATTTCACTTCATTTATTCATGAGAATATTTAAAATAATATCTACCTCTTAGGGATACTATGGGAATAGGCCTGATACTAATAATGTCAAACCACAGTTCAATATAGAACATAGTAAATTCTTAATAAATTACTTTTACTATTATTATAATCACACACTATGATAGTGATAAATTTGTCAAACGCACACTGATGGAAGCTATGTTAAGAACATAGATTTTAAATGTGGGCATAGATCTTGTGCCTCATAGACACTTTCAGCATTTTGCTTGTGCCGCTTATAAAGGCAAACTTGTGCTGTAAAGAAATTTTGACCTGTGTATCTCCTATTTCCCTTCTCATGAAACACAGGAGCAAATTATAGGTTGTTTGTTAAAAGACATAGGCAGATCTCTACTGGGACCATCCAGAGAGTAAATATACAGTCCTCTTGTTTAGAAGATGGGCTAATAGAAAATGTATCCATGCAATGACCATTATCTTGCTTGCCACTTACTAAGGTACAGTCATAGATAAAAGTTAATATAATAAATACTAAAAAGATGAAAAAATGAAAAGAAATTAAAATAAAGAAGCAAAAACTATCATTAGAGTGAACTGGCAACCAACAGAATGGGAAAACATTTTTGCAATCTACCCATCTGACAAAGGGCTAACATCCAGAATTTACAAAGAACTAAAACAGATTTACAAGGAAATAACAAATCAACCCATTCAAAAGTGGGTGAAGGATATGAATAGACACTTTTCAAAAGAAGACATATATGAGGCTAACAAACATGAAAAAATGCTCATCATAACTGAATATTAGAGAAATGCAAATCAAAATCACATTGAGATAACATCTTACACCAGTTAGAATGGCAATCATTAAAAAATCTGGAGACAACAGATGCTGGTGAGGATGTGGCGAAATAGAAACACTCTTACACTGTTGGTGGGAGTGTAAACTAGTTCAACCATTGGGGAAGACAGTGTGGTGCTTCTCAAGGACCTAGAAATAGAAATTCCATTTGACCCAGCAATCCCATTACTGGATATATACTCAAAGGATTATAAATCATTCTATCATAAGGACACATGCACACGTACGTTCATAGCGGCACTGTTTACAATAGCAAAGACCTGGAACCAACCCAAATGCCCATCGACGATAGACTGGACAAGGAAAATGTGGCACATATACACCATGGAATACTATGCAGCCATAAGAAACGATGAGTTCGTGTCCTTTGTAGGGACATGGATGAATCTGGAAGCCATCATTCTCAGCAAACTGACACAAGAACAGAAAATCAAACACCACATGTTCTCACTCATAGGCGAGTGATGAACAAGGAGAACACACGGACACAGGGAGGGGAGCATCACACACTGGGGTCTGTTGGTGAGGTCCAAGAGAGGGACAGCATGGGGGGGTGGGGAGATCGGGGAGGGATAACATGGGGAGAAATGCCAGATGTGGGTGACGGGGGTCTGGAGGTAGCAAACCGTATTGCCATGTGTGTACCTGTGCAACAATCCTGCATGATCTGCACGTGTACCCTAGAACCTAAAGTACAACAAAAAAAGAAGCAAAAACTAAAAATTTAAAGTTTTTTTCCAAAAATGAAAAGAAATTTAATATAATCAATGAAAACTAGATAAAACTAATGAAAACTAGAAAAAAAAAAGATGTTAGTGAATAAGGTATTATAACCAGAGTCACAGAAAACTAAAAAGTTAAGATAAAGAGAGCCTTGGAAACATTGTAAAATGAAACAAAATGGGCAAAATACTTTAAAACATAAAATTAGCCAGTTACAATATTATGAGGTGTGAGCATAAAAGCCAAAGAAATTTATTAGAATGGGGAAGCCTCTAAGATCCAAAGCAAAACTCTCATATGGAAACAATTTGGGCTTTTACAAAAGCACATAGCTACTAAACAATAAATGGCACTACCAAATATTCTCTGACTCAAATCAGTATTCTAGCCATTGACCACAAGTCCTCAATTTTCATCATCCCATATTCAATTCATCTTAAGTCCTGTTGATTTATATGCAACGTATTTTAAATGCATCCATTTTTATCACCTTTACTGCTAACATGCTATTTCTGGGGTCCACCATCTCCCTGGTTTTATTTTTACTCTCCTCCAACCTCCTCTTCTGGCAGAGGCCAAAATGATCTTTTAGAAACTCATCAATGATCACTTCACTTACAGTCTTCTGATTTAAAACATTGAATACCTTTGGTTTCCACTTATATCAGATGCGAAACTCTTTACCCTGATCTACAGGATCCTGTGCAGCATGACCCTGTCTGCTCTAACCCTACTTCACAACCTCATCTCTGTCTGATGCTCATAAAGGTCTCACTGGGCTTCCTTTCCATTTTCTTCCAGATCCTAGAATAATCCCAGCTCCTTCTTGTATTAAAGCATCAGTACATGCTTGAATGTACAAAATCTCCAATGCCAGAAGGTCCAGCTCCCAGGATAAGTTTATGATGGCCTCACTGGAATGCTTTAAGTCTCAGATCCTCAACTAAGTCTTCGCTGTTCACCAAACTAATTAACTTATCTTCCTAATTGCTATCAATCCCAGAATCTATTAGTTAACTCAATTTTAGTTTTCAATCTGTAATGGAGTGCATATTTATTTACCTGTTCCTCCACTGCTCCCCTTTGCCAACACAGTAAGATTTAAGCCCCATGTCAGCAGAAAAAAACATCTATTTAATTCAACATTCTATAACTGGTGCCTAGCATGGGACCAGATTCATATTCATTTCTCATAAACATTTGCTTCATGAAGACCATGCTGTAGATTCCTTTCCAAACTTTGGCCTCCCCAATGGACAAGAACTTTCAAGATTAAAAACCAAGAAATAGATGCTGGATACTTGGTCTCCCTACCCTTCACCACATGTGGAGTCTCACTTTTCCAGGAGTAGCTCCTACTTTGGATGTTAGTGTTAGAATAACAGTACAGCAAGGCAAAATTTAGTGGCTTGAGCCCTTGGTGTTTACAGTTTGCAATCTGGCCACAGTCTCTCACCTTGCAGTGGTAATTTGCTCTTGAGCAAAATAAGGTTGGATGATACAGTATTACCCTCATTGTCAAAAATGATCCAACATTGGAGAAAAGAACCTAATCAATTTACAGGAGTCCACAAAAAAAGTGGCACAGAGTTAAAGCTGAAGATTGTGCTACAATAGTAAAATTATTTCAACCAGTCTCTCAAAGGCTACCACCACAAACAGATATATTTTGCGATTAAAATGCCAGACACTAAACTCGTTTGTATTCATCTGTTCTCACAGTACTATAAATGGCTACCAGTAATTTGTGAATAAAAGAGATTTAATTGACTCACAATTTCACAAGTTTAGCATGAAGCATGACTGGGAGTCCTCAGGAAACTTATAATCATTGCAGAAGGTGAAGGGGAAGCAGGGACCTTCTTCACATGGTGTCACTCTTCACAGAGTGAGAGGGGAACTGCCAAACCCATTTAAACCACCAGATCTCATGAGAACTCACTCGTTATCATGAGAACAGAATGAAGGAAACTGCCCCTATGATCCAATCGCCTTCCACCAGGTTCCTCCCCCAACATGTGGGGATTACAATTTGACATGAGTTTTGGGTGTGGACACAGAGCCAAATCATGTCGTTCCACCCCTTCACCTCCCAAATCTCATGAGCTCCTCACATTTCAAAACCAATCATGCTTTCCCAACAGTCCCTCAAAGTCATAACTCATTACAGCATTAACTCAAACATCCATGCCCAAAATCTCATCTGAGACAAGGTAAGTTCCTTCCACCTATGAACCTGTAAAATCAAAAACAAATTAGTTACTTCCAAAATACAGTGGGGTTACAGGCATTGGGTAAATGCTCCCTTTCCAAATGGGAGAAATTGGCCAAAACAAAACAGCTATAAGCCCCATGCAGGTCCAAAACCCAGCAGGGCAGTTATTAAACCTTAAAGTCCAAAATAATCTCCTTTGACTACGTGTCTCCAGGGCACACTGATGCAAGGGGTGAGCTCCCAAGGCCTTGGGCAGTTCCACCCCTGTGGCTCCTCAGAGTAAAGCACCCACAGCTCATTTCATGGCCTGGTATTGAGTGCCTGTGGCTTTTCCAGGTGCATGATGCATCTGTCAGTGGATCTACCATTCTCGGGTCTGAAAGACAGTGGTCTTCCTCTCACAGCTCCACTGGGCAGTGCCCAAGTGGTGACTCTGTGTGAGGGCTCCAACCCCATATTTCCCTTCTGCAGTGCCTTAGTAGAGGTTCTTCATGGGAGCTCCAACCCTGCAGCAGATTTTTGCCTAGACATCCAAATGTTTCCATACTTTCTCTGAAATCAAGGGAGAAGGTCACGAAATTTAACTCTTGTCTCCTGCACACTCACAGGCCTAACACCATATGAAAGCCACCAAGGCTTGAGGCTTGCACCCTCTGAAACAATAGCCCAGGCTGTACCTTGTCCCTTTTTAGTCATGGCTGGGGCTGGAGTGGCTGGGATGCAGGGTACCATGCCCCAAGGCTGCACAGAGCAGTGGGGCCCTGGGCCTGACCCACAAAACCATTTTTCTGTGCTAGGCCTTTAGGCCTGTAATGTGACAGGCAGTCAGTAAGGTCTCTGGCATGCCCTCAAGACATTTTCCCCATTATCTTGGCTATTAACATTCAGTTCCTATTTACTTATGTAAATTTCTGCAGCCAGCTTGAATTTTACCCCAGAAAATGTTTTCTTCTTTTTTACCAATGGTCAGGCTGAAAATTTTCCAAACTTTTATGTTCTGCTTTGCTTTTAAACATAAGTTCCAATTTCAAATCATCTCTTTGTGAACACATATGATTGTATGCTGTTAGGAGCAGTCAGGCAATTTCTTGAATAGTTTGCTGCTTAAAAATGTCTTCTGCCAGATGCCCTCAATCATCTCTCTCAAGTTCAAAGTTCCACAAGTCCCTAGAACAGGGGCACAATGCCACTAGTCTCTTTGTTAAAGGAAAACAAGAGTGACCATTGCTCCAGTTCTCAAGAAGTTCCTCATTTCTATCTGAGACTACTCAACCTGAAATTCATCATCCATATCAGTATCACCATTTTGATCACAACCATTCAACAAGTCTCTAGAGATTTCCAAACTTTCCCTAATCTTCCTGTCTTCTGAGCCCTTCAAACTGTTCCAGCCTCTGCTTGTACCCAGTTCCAAAGTTGCTTCTACATTTGTAGGTATCTTTATAGCAATGCCTCACTTTCCTGGTCCGATTTTCTGTATTAGTCCATTCTCACACTTCTATAAAGAACTACCTGAGACTGGGCAATTTATGAAGAAAAGAAGTTTAAGAGACTCACAGCTTTACAGTCTTAACAGGAAGCATGACTGGGAGGCCTTGGGAAACTTACAATCATGACAGAAGGTGAAGGGGAAGCAAGGACCTTCTTCACAGGATGACAGGAAAGACTGCGGGAGGGGTGGAAAGTCACCCACATTTAAAGCATCACATCTCTTGAGCACTCACTCACGATCATGAGAACAGCATGGGGGAAACCTCCCTGTGATACAATCAGCTCCCACCAGGTTTCTTCCTCCACACGTGCGGATTACAATTTGATGTGAGATTTTGGTAAGGACACAGAGCCAAACCGTATCATCATTCAATACAGGTCTTGTCTACATCGTTCATAAGTTTCAATACCTCTTTTTTCTAGGATATCAAGATAAATTATTGTAATTTTGTCCCTGGAAATTTTAAGCTGGATAAAAGGGTACAGAAAGCAGGAAAAAGCATAGCATTGATACATGTAGCCCAGTGTTCAGGGATAAATCACCTAAAATATAAGGAGGCAACACACACACTTACAAATAAGTCATTTGGATGCTTCCAGTGAGACAAACATACCACTGAGGACATGTGTTTTTACAAGTACAAATAAAAACATTTCTCCTCCAGGAAAACACCACATAAATTTAGAATTTTTTTCTCACAGTGCAGAATACGTAACTGTCACTGATTCCTGAATTCAGCATTTTAAATTGGATACTTTCCAAGAGGCAAAACTCAAATAAGAGAGCAAGTTTGACCCTCTGCAAAGTCTAGCATCAAGCCCTATGCCGAATTATCATCTACTAAGGCATAATGGAACTTAGCTCCTGCCAGAGGTGGATTTAAAAATAATAGTAAGATAATCATATTTAAGACAAGCAAAAGAGCAAAGTGAGACTCACTAAAAGTATATTTTACATCATATATAGCTAATTGTCTACCAAGAGGGAAAAATGGCAGTGTTACAAGGGCATCCTACCATCTCTAAAAGATAGAAGTGGACATGGTGAAATCCCGTCTCTCCAAAAAAAAAAAAAATACAAAAATTAGCTGGGCATTATGGCAGCCACCTGTCATCCCAGCTACTTGGGAGGTTGAGGCAGGAAAATCGCTTGAACCCGGGAGACAGAAGTTGCAATAAGCCAAGATAGCACCATTGCACTCCAGCCAGGGAGAAAAAAAAAATTTAAAAGGAGAGAAGTTGAAGAAATAGAAAAACACCTATAGCTATATATACACTCCAAGTATATGGCTAAAAATACATGAATTGGTAATATAGTCATCATCACTTTTTCCCATACGTTTTAGTAATGACACGATCAGAGTAGACTTACAAAGTAGTCCTCCCCTCTCTGTGAGGGTTACATTCCAAGACCCTAGTGGATGCCTGAAACCAAAGATAGTACTGAAGACTTTACATATTGAGGTTTTTTTCTGTATATATATACCTCTAATAATTTATAAACTAGGCACAATAAGAGATATCAACAATAATTAGTAGTAAAATAGAATAATTGTAACAACATTCCAGCATCACAACTCTTGCATTTCAGGACCACTGTGAAGTAGAATAGGGATTACTTGAACATAAGCACTGCTGTACTATGACACTTAGAAGCCTTCGAAGTGAGTAACAGGCAGAGAGGATGTATAATGTGGAGATACTGGACAAAGAGATGATTCACATCCCAAGGGAAAAAGCAGGATAGTGCAAGATTTCATCATGTTATTCAGAATGGTGCACAACTTAAGGTTTATGAATCGCTTATTTCTGGAATTTTCCATTTAATATTTTCAAACTGCAGTTGACTGTGGGTAACTAACTGAAACCATGGAAAAACCCTGGATTGTTTGTTGACTACTGTATATCACAAAAGGTGAACCAAAAAACATTAATCAGAAGCTAAATTCCGGCAACCATCTGATAGCAAACAATCTTAGGAATTTAGTAGGCTTACTGTCTGTTTACTGATGCATACAAACAACTGGGCCAACCATGTACTTTAGGCTACATCAATTTGTCTACTTGTTAGAAGCTGTTAGTGAATTAAAGCTGTTTTCTTAATTTAGCGTGCAATGAACTTTAAATGGGTTTTCAAAAATTCCTGATAGTTGCATCAAGCAATTAGCCTTTAAGAGAAAAACTTAAATCATGGAGAATGGCCTAATCTTGGGATATCTTGAGGGAAAAAGCGGATCTGAGGATGGGAGAGAATAGGAGCCAAAGGCAGCAAAGGAGAATGGCCTCACTGTTCTAGGAAACCAAGAAAGATATTTTGTTTTCACTTCCAAAGAAAGGGGATAGGATAGAAGAAACTTGGAGGGGTGAGGATGAGGTGACAGTATGTGCAGTGATAAGATGGGGCCAACCAAGGCTGTGTGGTGAAGCAACCTGAAAGGCTGTGCAGTCAAAAGGACCTTGAAGAAGCCCATGTTTAAGTGGAAGCTGTCTCTTTTAGTACAAAGCAAGTCTCTCCTTTGTCTCTCCTCATGCCCAACTCTGAGCATGGAATAAATGCTATTCACATATGCTTTGTAGGTATGATGTGCAGAGAAACCAGAAATGAGCTGAATTTAACATCAAGGTTGACTGTAGTGCGGGACAAAGACTACACAAAGAAGAAATACACCTGAGGCAGAAAGGATCATAAGAATGCAAGCCCGCCTGCCCTCATCACTCTTTCATTGTCAATTCATGAAAATCTTGGTAAGAATTTCGGACAAGCACCAAGAATGCAGATTTGCAGCTGTTTAATGTCTCCTATATCCTAAGTGATCAGGGACCTCAGTTGTTATCTGAGTTGTGCTTCTATTACGTCATTTCTTCCTAAGTTCTGTTGACATAAAATACTTTTTGACAGACGAGAAGGATCTAATATAGGTACCAGACACCAAGTCAACAATGTTAGCTGTACTGCAGTCCTGGGAATACCAAATCTACCCATTTGCAAATCATTTTTTAAAGCAAACTCTCAAAACTTATCTCTTATACACAAAATTCCAACTATTGACCATAGTCAAGAAGAATGATCAAAAAGGTAAAAAAAAAAATATTTCTTCTGTTTAAATTTCCATTTTCAGAGGTAATAATTCCTTGAAACAAGACCTTCTGCTTTATGGAAAAGTCAGAACACATGAAATGTTTGGGACCGATGATTTCCTGTCAGGAAATGCCAGAAATGTGAAATTCAAGCATGTCTGCCCAAATGCAAACCTGCTGTGTTTTCTTTGTTTTTTTATGAAGAACCACAAACAGACATTTTTTTCCTTACAAATCCGGCCATTTTAACGATGTTTAGTCAATCGTTAACATTTTTACAATGTATTTTTGACGTGCATTTCTGTGATATTGTCTTCAGAGATTGTGACTTCCTTATTTTCTATTATTTTCAAGACGTGTGTAGGTAGTATTTATACTCTACTTAATTACCTATACATGGAACATTTGTACATAGATAAAAATGTGGCACTGTCTATTTATAGGGTAGAAGTTTTGGTGTATTCTTTTCAAGTTTATCTTTATTAAGAAAGGGATCAATCAACAGAAGAAAAGTAAGAATGGAAAGGAAGTGTAAGAATTTGCTGATATTTTTCGACAGAGCAGAGTTAAGTGATAGGAAGCATACTTTTATAGACTCAAGTTCAGAAAGCCCTGTTTTAAAATTTGCTCCATCATTTCCTGGATGTGAAATGTTGGCTATGAAATGAGGCTGTCCCAGCCTCAGTCCCTTTAGTTGGAAAATGGGGGTAATAATTGTATTTACTTCATCAGGCTGGAAGGACTTAATGAGAGATCCTGTGTGTAAAGCATTTACCATTGCGCCTGACACAAAGTAATAAATATAAGCTTTTTAAAAAGTATTATTCTCTGCTACTTTAAAGCATAGGTTTTATTATTATTCAGGTATGGTGAGGCCAACAGATAAGAAAAAAATTTACTTGGAAAGGAGAATTCACAAACAAACTCACAGTTCCCGAGAGGAGGGAAGAGGTACACCGCCGTGCCATGCAGGAGCCACACAGGGAAGCATCGGGGGTCATTAGAGGCAGAGGGAGGGAGGGGGAAATGAGGGCAAGGGCCTTTATTGTGGTTTCCATGAAAAAAGCAAGGCATGGTGAGCAGGCTTAGGACTGGCTAGTTTAAATAATTTCAGTGGGCTCTGGGACATAAAAGCCATTTGTAGTTTTCTGATTCCAGGCCCTGGGGTAATTAGGACAGAGAGATGGTGGCACCCTGAGTGTGAGAGTCCCATAGGGGAGGTAATTGTAGGTATGAGCTCTGATGGGTTTGTTTGCATTCAAGACTCATTTGCAATCAAGACTCATTCTTGAGCAAGTCCTTTGCTATCTCTTGGAATTAGATGACCTGGAGGGGCAGTGCCTTCAGTGTCAGCAAGGCCATAGATGTTACAGCATCAGAAGATACAGAAAATAAAAAACATGGTTTATACATTTTCAGCTACATATTTTTATTATTATTATTATTCCCTTCTGCTACAGATTTTACTTAGAGTTTGAACATTAGCCAAGATACTGCCTATGTAAATAGACAGACTAGATTTCTCCTCATTTAAATCACAATTTGTGAATCTACTCTGTGATCAATAATAACTTCACTAAATATCTGAAGTGTCCTACAGATGACAAAAATGAAGGAAAAAAACAAATTTCAACTTTCAGTGATCTATTTTAAGACATCATCTACCCAAAATATACCTTACCTATGGGTAATAACCTAATAATATAGAATATTTACAAAAAATTATATATATATATATATATATCAATAAAATACCTATAAATGACATCAAAGAATAAAATTCATTAGCTCAATAAATTGTCAAAATGGTTACCAACTAAACATAAGGGACTGAACTGATAAGAGTGGGAATTAAGGAAAAGGAACAGAAGTAAACAATAATCAGGAAGTAGAACATAGAGTACTTGATGGACAAGGGATTGTAACCAAGACGGCCCATCCCACTGTGAGGGATGAGACAGAGAGGTGTATACACATACATATTGCAAGATTTTTATAATTCACTAACATGACTTTTATTCATATAAAGTATTAACATAACATTTATAATATTTATTAGACTTTATATTTTATATTGTCAGTATGTTATTTAATCTTCCTTTATAGATGGAATATTGAGTGTTCATTATCGAGTCATCTTCAAAACATGATAATTCAGGATGATAGCTGTCTACAATAAACCTACACTTGTAGGATTTACCGTTTTGCTGTATAAATTTACAATAAAACGAATAGACTATTTGGGGAAAAAAAAGTGACCACAGATAAAGCTGTTGTTTTACTAGAATTACATAACATATCTTCAGAATGCATAGATTATTGGGCAAGATTTTTTTGTTGTACAAACTAAAAGGCCACATATCAAAAAGCACAAGTTGAAAAACTAGGCTGATTTATTCTCCAAGTAACTTTAGGTCAAAGTTAAAGATGACTTATTAAGGTCATAAAATATCACTGGCTGTAGTAAATTTATGTCTTTGCTTTGTTCCCTGTCATTTTGTAACCAAAGCTATTTCTATCCTGCCATAATGTGTATTTTTAATCAGACGGTATTAGCCACAGCAGAGCAAACCACAAGTCACAAGGACAGATGATTGTAACTTTATTTATGTTCAAGACAGATTTCTGCAGCACTACATATAAAGCAGGATTTATAGACAAAATTAAATCTCCACTTCCATAATAATTTTGCTTCTAATAAAGTCATTTTGACCTCTAAATTTCATCTTTAAAACATACTTGAAGAAATATATAATTTTTTCTGCATGCTTCTAAAGTAACACTAGTCTGAAAAAAATAATATCCACTCTATCGATTAAATGCTACCTATGATAAAGTAGCATAATGAATAAACCTGAAAACTCAAGGATGCTTACATTTGAGGTGTTCTCCTGTAGGACCCATGGTAGTAGGTAAAGTCTTTTACATGACATCAGTCCAGAGCAAGTACACTGCAGAGTTGCATTAAACAACTTCTAAGCCCACAGACCCAATCAGACCTCTGGCTGGGTCCCTCAATTATTCAAAGGTGATACTTTGTTACGGACAAAGTCATCCACACTTTTGTGACATGTTGTTGCTTGTGTTAGAAGGTAAACAAAATTAAAAATTTAAAATACCGTTGCCTGATCTACCAATTTATTTTATTGACCAACAGGGTGGTGTACATATACTTCATAAGGCAGCAAGTGTGTTGGTATTTTAATAAGATTTGCACCACCAAATTTTAATAAGATTTGGTATTTTAATAAGATGTGGCTTTTCTCAACGCCACTCAATTCAGCTTTGTGCATAGGCTTCTAGGTACAATCTCTTGCGGTGAGGATGTGGTAAACTAGTGACTCCTAGTGGTTAGTACACAATTGTGCAATTATCTATTTCTAGCAAAGAAGATAGGGAAATATATACTGCTTATTTTCCTTTTAAATAAAAATGTTTTTTCCACCAAAAAAAATTTTTAAATTGATTATTTTTACAAACGTAAAGAAAATGCATAAACAGGTTTAAAACTCTTTATAGTAAAAAGTGCATAGCAAATTTTCCAAAGAAGGAATACCAAAATGTGTTGATAAATATTGCTATGATTAAAGTATAATTCAGTGCTCTCATCTATAGGATTTTTCTTAGAAACATAACTTAAGAGGAACAAAAATCTATGTGTAGAGAACCCCAACACTGGAAACATTAATTTCCAACAAGAGGGAAATATCTTAACAAATTCAAAAGTGTCACCATGATGATATACAGTAAAGTAATTCCCATGTTTATGCATATGGATTAGGAAAAAAATGAAGAATGCTTTTGATAAAATATTAAATTTAATAAGCAGAGTAAAAATTGTCCATTTATTGTGAATGTCACCATAAGAAATATGTATGCAGGTATATATAAATTGGAAGGCAATACAGAAAATTGAAAATGGTTATATTTAAGATAGTCATACTAGGCATTTTTGATGTTTAAAATATCATTCACCTACCCAATAAAAAATTAAAGAAAATAAAATATCTAGATTGCAAGTTTATTTTAAAGTAACATGTCAGGATAAACTAACAGTCAACTTTCAAAATTGAAATCTAATTATGTCCTCTTCTCCAATGTCTATTCACTTTCAAAGCTCACCTCCTGTCACTTTCTCAGGAAAGTCTACCTTCACTCTCTAGTTTCGGTTAAGGAACATTACTAGGTGCTCTCGGAGACCGTATTCCTATTCTTCACAATATATCTCTCACTTTGTGTTATATGCTTATTAGCATGATTGGGTAAGGTTTGTTTCTTTCACTAAATTATGCACAGTGACTATGTCCATTGGAAGAACACAAACGTTTGTGGTGTAAGTTTGAATAATAGCACACACTCAATGAGATAACTAACTTGTACAGCTTCCTGTCTTTACTTCTATAGAAGCTGCAGCAGAGTAAGGCATGGGTGTTGTCCTTCAATCATTCTGGCAATTTTCACCAATCTGCATACAAGTGGTGATATTCTTAGGATTACCTAGCACTCTGTGGTAAAGTTAAGTAGAATCTCCAATTCTTGATATTCTCACATTTATCAATTCTTCATAATTATCTTCAATGAGAGACTTTGAAAGACTGATGACTTTTCACTTAGGACTTCCCTTGTCCTTGTCCCCTACAGCTGTTTGTCCCCATCTCCTCTTGCACAGGACTTATAGTCCTTTCCACCTTTCTTGATACAACACGTATTGATTAACAGTTGTTGCTAATCTGCAAGAAAAACCCTTTCTCTTTCAAGAACCATCTTTGGCCAATAAATTCCTTAAACCTGGCGAACTTCTGCTGACCTATTGTTGCTACGGTCCTATAAAACATTTCTTCCTTTCCCAAATAAGAAAGCTCCTTCGAAGCCTCCTTGTGCTGGCATTATCAAATAAAGACTTATGATCACAGTGCTTGAGTCGATTTTCTTCCACACTCATTTATTTATGAAAAAGATTGAGAAGGAACAATATGTCTGTTCCACTCTTCAGGTACACAGCATCCAGCACAACTGCTGATACTTACTTGATCCTAATAAGTAATTTCTTAGTTGAAAATAAATACAGATGGTTCCTGACTTAACTTACAATGGTTCAACTTATAATTTTTTGACTTCTCCACAGTGTGGAAGAATGGTTTTACACATTTAGTAAAAACCATACTTCAAGTACTGGTACAACCATTATGTTTTTCACTTTCAGTACAGTATTCAATAAATTGTATGAAATATTCAAGAGTTTATTCTAAAATAGGGTTTGTGTTACATGATTTTGTTCAACTGCAGGCTAATGTAAGTGTTCTGAGCATGTTTAAGGTAAGCTAGGCTAAGCTATAATGTTCATCATGCTAGGTGTATTAAATGCATTTTTTATTTATGATATTTTCCATTTATGATTTTACTGAGACATAACCCCATTGCAAGTCAAAGAGCATCTGCAATTAAAAACTAGAACATATAGTTTAAAGGTCGACACAAGAGGCTAAAGCGAAAAGTCTAGTTCCTCATTGTATTTTTTCAGCACAAGGCAAAGATGCATCAAGAAATTAATATCCCCATGTCCAGAAAAAGGAAAAAGAGGACCGATAATGAAGAATAAAGGGAGTATTTCTCGGATGTTACAGATGTGAATAACTCCCATCTGGCCAGGAACACATTTTCAGCTGATCTTTTTATTTCACTTACATTTTACTTGTCAAAGATAAAATACAGTTTACTTGGATGGAAGGAAGAAAGAAAAACAAGAGAACAGAGAGAGAACAGGGGGATGGAGCAAGGGAGAAATTCTACCACTTATTAAAGCAGCATGTACCATTTCAGAGCTGAAATAAAGTGAGTTGTGTATGGTGTTTGCTAAGAAAGGAAGGGAGGGAAAAAAAGCCTTCAGGAAAAACTACATTTTTATTTCTTTTTCTCTCCAAATTGGTTAATGTAAACAAGAAATGTAAGAAATAGAAAAGTATAGGTAAACTATAGAAACTACAAAATTTTTAACATCTGTATAAACATGTAATGCATAAAATCACATTAAGTTATCATCTGTGCTCTAATCAACAGGAAGAGTGACTTTTGGTGTGCAGAGAAAGTGGCATTCATACAAAATGATTATCCCAGGTTTGATGTGTAGCATTACTGTTTCTCCTATGAACTGTCAATCATACTAAGTCATCTAGCTTTCTGAAGAAAAGCATTTGCTGTGTTTCATTTTAATGCCATGCCTATGGTTGTATTGTAGAATCTTCTTAAGAAACAGCCATAAGATTTCTGAGTAAGGTGGTGGCATAAATCTGTAAGCCTAACCCCTCTATCCATCAGGACTAAATTGCCCATGAAAAGAAAAAGGAATATAGGAGACGAGGGAAATTTGATTTAGTGACTAAAAATTAGAAAAGGATTAAAAACCAGAAGACCATCAACATATTAGATGCTTAGTGAAAATGCTGCAAAAGGAAGGGCAGCCAGGACTGAACATTCTATCCAATCTACCATATAGAGAAGCCACACGCCTATGGGAAAAAAATGAAAACTACCTTCAAAACGCCTCACCAACATTTGCTCACGTAGAAGTGAGTGGCAGTAATGAAACCACTCTGTACATCAGTCTCAATGAGGACAATGTTGTCTCCAAGGGATTGAAAATTGATTATTGGGGTGGAAAGGAGTGAAAAAACCTTACATTTTAAACATATAAATCACATACATATAGTACATAAACAGAGAATGATAATAAAAAATGATTGAGAAATATGTTGTACAATATCAACTACACAGAGAAAGTCTTCTAACACAAGAAATACTGAGAGATAACGATGGCATTTACACTTGGTAGACAATGTTTCAGAGAACTCCTGGCTGCCTCATTGAAAGAGGCAGTTTATTCTTGCAATCACCTCACATGCTCTCTCCTACCTTGTTCCTTTAAACTGCAAAGAAAGCACAGTGTATTTACTGAATGACAGATATATATGTATATATAATCTCTCTATATATAACAACAGATATATATATATTTACTGAATGACAGATATATATGTATATATATAATAAAAAATAAAATTTTTAAAACTGGAAAAACCCACAATGCATAAAATAGAATGAGAATGGTAAAAAAAAAAATTTGTTTAAGACAATAAATTTAAATGGGTTAAGTTCCCTTTATTGAAACAAAGATTTACAGATATTGCCAAATATACAAAATCCAATTATGTTTTTGTTTACAATAGAAACAAATCAAAATTAACAAGAAAAGAAAAACAGTTTAACAAGTGAACTAAGAAATATAAGGCAAAATAAAACAAAATGCATAAACAAAATACTGACAGATGTGGAGTGGTCCATCTGAGTATTCATTTACAACTAGGAAGAATTCAAGTCAAATGCACTAATTGAACAAAGATAATTATATTACAAGAAGAAAAGATTAAATCATAATGTAGACCTGCCAAAAATACATCTCTTATATTTAAATATACGAAGACAAATTGATAAAAACTAAAATATGATAGATTACTGACAACTTACCATATGTATTTGATGAAAAAGTAGATTAAAATAAAAATACAGAATATTTGAATGGCATAATTATGATGTAATTTAACAACATGTGGTCTTCATGCATCATATATACATATGTATATATGTAAAAAAGAGACTACATATTCTTTCCAAACAGCCATGAACATTTTACAAAAATTATTATATATTAATTTATTACATGTTAAATAAAACATCAATAAATATCAAATAAATTCCAAATAATAAGTATATTATGGGTCATATTGTCTCATGACAATGCAATAAAATTAGAAATGAATAGCAAAATAGAAAACAAAAACATTTAGTTTCTTGGAAACTGATAAAATCTCCAAACAAGTATTAGGTCAATGAGGGAAAACTTAAAATTACCACCAACTCTAACTATAATAAAAATTAGAATGTTACAAATAAAATTCACATACACTATGAATATAGTTTTTAGGACAAATTCATGCCCATGAGTTTTCATTTCTTAGGAAAAACAAAAATAAATAAACTAATAATTCAATTCAAGAAATTATACAATGAACATCAAAAGTATTCTAGAAAAGCAAGAAGAGACAAAAGACTGAAACAGAATTGATTCCTGAAACAAAAAAGGCAGAAAAATCTTAGAACTGCTATATACTGTGCTCAACTGGAAGCTCTTGAAGGTTTTCAAGCAATTTTCTTTAATTACTAAACAAAAACTTTTCACAATCTTGGAAATATTTAGAAACCATACATATATATATATATATGGAAAATGTTAATATGTTAATACCTTCCTTCAGAGTTTCTTTTAGGAAGAACCCTATATTTAGTAGAAAAGAAAAGTACTTGACAGGTGCTTACAGATAGGAGTTAATACAGTAAAAGACTCAGGTATTGGTGGAACTTTTCTAAGAGAAATAAAAAACACTTATATATTGCTCTAGAGATAGAAAGTCAGATCATAAAGGAATGGGGATTGCATCTCCAAGAAGAAATAAGGCTAAATAATACATAATATGATCCTTCTGTTTATAATAAAACCCTGATATGCTTGATGTAAATGGATGATAGAGAAAGACAATGAAGTTCTACACCCAGTTATTGTAGGATAAGATAGAGATAGCCCATAGGAGTTCAACAGCATAGAGGTAGAAGTAAATTTATGGAAATTGTATGGCAGATACTGCATTGTTATAAGCTTGTATGAATTAAATTGTGTCCCCGTTAAAGTTCATAAGCTTAAGCCCTTACACTCAGTGTAACTATATTTGAATATAGGGCTCTTAGGTAACTAAGGATACATGAGCCCAGAAGAGTGAAGACCTAATCCAATAGGATTAGGGTCCTTATTAGATGAAGAGACAATAGGAACAGAGAAGAGGCCACATGAGGACACACCAAGAAGGCAGCCACCTGCAAGCGAAGGAGAGAGACAGAGAAACCAAATCTTCTGACACTTTGATTTGGACTTTCAGCCCCCAGAACTACTGCTTAAGCCACCCAGTCTATGGTATTTTGTTACGCAAGCCCTAGCTGAGTAATATATAAGCGATATAAAAGAAGAAATTATAGAAAGTGTGTTTCCTGATATCTTCTTCCACCACAGTCTAGCTCTAGAAGCCCATAAGCAAAGGCAACAAGCTTCATGTAACAGAGAACAACAGCCTACAGGTGATCCCCTTTTCTAGATGTGAACAATTGAAGTGTTTAAGGTCACCTAGTCAGAAAGTGACTGTGATATATGGAGGGATGATTGTAATAAGTGAAATTTTACTTGCTACAAGAAGCCTTTCTCATTAACTCTCTTATTGATCGTTTTATCCTCTAATAACATATGACTTAGAGTCTGAATAAAACTATATTGCATACTGACATTCCATATATATACTTGCCTCCTTTTCTCAATCTCAGTGCAAGTTTGTGGTGGTAAAGACCACAGCTTATATGGCTACAGAATTTTCGAAGGGGCCCAGCCAGCACAGCACGTTATAGGTTCTCATTCATTCATTAATTAGCCACTTCGAAAATACTAAATTATTTAATGATAAAGAGTTCAAGAAAATTCACCAAGTTTTCTTCAACAAAGGAAAAATATACTTATAACTGAACATTTAATTCTATTTTTATTCCAATTTTCTAATAATATAGTATAAATTATAGTATATTTTGGAATATATGTTTTTGAACCTAGGAAAAAGGAGACCTTGAAAAGCTATTTTTTTGTGAACAATTTCCCTTTAATCTGACTTCTGCCCTACCCAAAGAGAAAGAGCAGGCTGCACTTGGCAGTCTTCAGAATAGATTACATTTTTATTTTTATATGTCTTTTGCCTGAGAAATGACTGGAATGTGGTGTCATTCTGCATCAGTGCTCTCAGACGATGACAGAAGAAAATTGATTTATTCTTCATTTTGCTTAATAAAAACCTAAAAATGTAGGTCGTGCCCTATTTTCTCTAGGGACAAAACACAATAGTGAAGCCAGGATTCTCAGAAAGTATCATTGCTGCCAAGATAGCACTCTGCATTACCCAGGCCCTTCAGATCACCTTCTCATACCTTCTCTTGAATCACTCAAGAGAAAATCAGAAGAACGAAGCTCAGGATCAGGTTATTTTAAGCTCCAGCGCACAGCATACTCCAGAAAGTGACATCTGAGGACCCTGATGAGAAGAGCAAGGAGAGACTTTCCTGCCCTTAGGAGACTAATGCCATTTAGTCTTTGATTTGGCAGCCACAATAGAAGGTAGATAGCAAGGAAATTAGTTACAATCTGCTTTGAGTTGAGTTGTATGTCATAGAAGCCTAATAAAAACTTCTTCCCTAGTCTCTGATATTTTGTAGGGATTTAAATTGATCTGGAATTTCTTTAGAAAAATTCACTGAATCCGTAGAATTATTTTACCTAGAATTTTATCACCTAGATCATTCCCAGAACCGAACTGAACCACACCTCATTAGAGAAAATCAGCATGTTTATACATCAGGTATAGCAAAGGTTTGTTCTCTCTAGAAATCTTTCATGCTAGGAGCACACATGGCATGGAATTATGGGTACATTTCCACTACACCTTATTGAAATCTTCTCATTGTTTAGGCCAGGTGGTGGATCCCAACACTTTGGGAGGCCAAGGTGGGAGTATCACTTGAGGTCAAGATTTCAACACCAGCCTGGGCAACATAGTGAGACCCCTGTTTCTACAAAAAATACAATCAGTTGGGCATGGTAACACACACTTTTGGGGTCCTGGTTATTCAGGAGGCTGAGGCAAGATATCACTTGATCTCAGGAGTATGAAGTTACCGTAAGCGATGATAATACCACTGCACTCCAGCCTGGATGACAAAGCAAGACTCAATATCTCTCTCTCTCTCTCTATACATACATACATACATACATACATATATATGTGTGTGTGTGTGTGTGTGTGAGATATATTTATGTGACATATATATGAAAAATATGAAATTGTAAATCATACTAATTTTTCCAAGCACAGTTAAAAGTATGTCTCTCTCTCTCCTCTTCTAAATAAATCTTTTTTCACCATTAACTTAGCACTTAGCACAACTAGCATAGTATATAGTCAGGTAGTATGTGTTCACACCCACTCTCTCCAGCAAACTCCTCCCCCACTACACACACATATGCATCTCTCTTAAATTTTGAGCCTAGATGTCAGGGACTGTGTTTAAAACTCTTTGACACTCTAGAACATCTCACAGAAGATGCTCAATGTTTGTTCAGTGACTCTTCAGTTTGTTCATTCCAGGCTTATGGTGACTAATTTTAAGATAGCCTGGAGGCTGTACAGTGAGACATATCTTGACTTGCCCCGCCTGATAGAGGATTACTAAACTCCACCCTGAATTAGAAATATGGCCCAAGTTCCAGAGAAGCTCAAATAATATAAAATTACTGAAAATAACTTTCACATTTGTTTCTGAGTTTCCTTAAGTTATTCACCTAACTCTTTTTGCTTGTTATAAGTCTTCAAGTGAACCTATATGTGGAATACAATAAATTGTATATAGTGAAAAGTATAGATTGGCATTCAGTGGAGAGCTTGAACTTCCTCTTACCCCCACTACCCATCAGGTATTCCCTAAAGAAAAAATGAAGAAACCTCTAGGGCACCACAGAGATTAATTTGAAAACCATGAATTTTAATTCAGTCTCCCCAGTACTTCAGATGGGCAACATGAGTCAGAGAGAGGTGCTGAAAGTCAAAGGAAATGTACCAGCATGGACTGGCCCATGGAGCCCACTAAACCTTGTTGATTTCCTGTAAGTCTAATACAGGTTACACTCAGAGAAAAAAAGCCCACAATGAGCCCCTAACTTCAGCATTTCAGATATTGTTGCTGGAGAGACGGTTTGCTTCATTTTATTCATTCTTCGAATCTAAGCCAGAAAATAAGCACCATCGTGATGGTCAAACATATGGCCAGGTCTTTAGCTTAATTTTTGTGTTTTGGAAAGAGAGGCATCTTGGGGTATGTTCAACCAAACTGGGAGTCCAAGAAGTGATTAAAAACAAAACAAAACCACAACACAATGTATTATAAACCTACCTGAGCATAAGGAAGCCTGCAACTTGGCTCAGGAGCTATTTACATTCTCAAATCCCTGAGTGAGATGTTTGCACAGTTGTAATCATATATAACATCATGGTAATAACTAGATGTTTATGGAAAATAAATCCTGGTGGCCAGAAACTCTCAGAAAAAATATATGCACTTTCCTTTTATTTTTTTCAACTCAGGATATAATATAAGAATAATATAAATATTTGCCTTAGGATTAGGCAACAAAGCAAAATAGTTGTTATATTTGTTTTAAGTTTGTGATAATCAATTTAAAATTGGCTCTCCCAAGTCTTTCTTTTCTAAAAAGGAAATCTAAATTTGAAACTTTGTTTATAACCTCCATATTTAAGACATTTCTAATTGCACTCTAAAAAATGTACATCACAAATGATTTCTTCTATTTATTTTTAATATATTAAATATAGTTTTTCTATTGTTAGAGCTGTCTGGTGATTGAAAGAATACTAAATGTCTATGCTCATAAAAACAGAAGTAGAGTGCTTATTAGCAACTAAAGCTCTTCTTTACTGAGATACTGACTGCAAGTTACATTAGAAATAGATGCTTATTCAATGGCAACAAAAGCCAAAACAGACAAATGGGATCTAATTAAACTTAAGAGCTACTGCACAGCAAAAGAAACCATCATTAAAGTGAACTGGCAACCAACAGAAGGGGAAAAAACTTTTGCAATCTACCCAACTGACAAAGGGCTAATATCCAGAATCTACAAAGAAAAAAATAACTCCATCAAAAAGTAGGCAAAGGATATGAACAGACACTTCTCAAAAGAAGACATTTATGCAGTCAACAAACATATGAAAAAAGCTCATCATCACTGGTCATCAGAGGAATGCAAATTGAAACCACATTGAGATACCATCTCATGCCAGTTAGAATGATGATCATTAAAAAATCCGGAGACAACAGATGCTGGAAAGGATGTGGCGAAATAGGAACACTTTTACACTGTTGGTGGGAGTGTAAATTAGTTCAACCATTGTGGAAGACAGTGTGGTGATTCCTCAAGGATCTAGAAAGAGAAATACCATTTGATCCAGCAATCCCATTACTGGGTATATACCCAAAAGATTATAAATCATTCCATTATAAATTTATGACACATGCACAGGTATGTTTATTGCGGCACTGTTCGCAATAGCAAAGACTTGGAATCAACCCAAATACCCATCCGTGATAGACTGGATAAAGAAAATGTGGCACATATACACCATGGAATACTATGCAGCCATAAAAAACGATGAGTTCGTGTCCTTTGCAGGGACATGGATGAAGCTGGAAATCATCATCCTCAGCACACTGACACAAGAACAGAAAATCAAACACCACATGTTCTCATTCATAAGTGGGTGTTGAGCAATGAGAACACATGAACACAGGGAGGGGAGCATACACATCAGGGCCTGCCAGGGGGTGGGGGGTTAGGGGAGGGATAGCATTAAGAGAAACACCTAATGTAGATGATGGGGTGATGGATGCAGCAAACTACCATGGCACATGTATACCTATGTAAAAAACCTGCATGTTCTGCACATGTACCCCAGACTTAAAGTATAATAATAATAATAATGATTTTAAAAATAAATATATGCTTATTAAAATTTTTATTAACTTTCATCTCCTTGCAGAATAGTATATTAATTTACTTCCATGTATTTTCCAGGATTTAGAAAAATAAATCTTTGAAAAAATGTTACCAGTTATATCTTCAAATTAAAATTAAAAAACACTGCTTATACATTTTTTCTTCAATAAATTAATAATGGTTTGTGGTTTACATCTAATATTATATATAGGAGAGAAGGGTGAAGCAAGATGGCAGCAGAGGACTTTCCAGTGATCGCCCCCTCACAGAAACATCAATTTGAATAGTTATCCAGGCATGAAAATACCTTCAGAATGCTGAGGGAACCATAAAATATGCATCAGAGACAGTAAAAAGAAAGAGTTTATTTAACCATATCACCCCTCCTTGAAACCCAGCTGCTAGAGTGTGGAGAGAGGTATCGTCCACTTAAGATAAAGGAAGGGAAGTGATCATAAGACTTTGCCTTGGACCCCAACCTCAGGCACAACCAGAACTAGGAAACCTCCCTCAGCTTCAGACTCCAGGCTGGTACATGTGGACTGAGCCTCCAGACCCACTTCAGCATCAGGCAGGGTCTGATGTTCTGGGCTTTTGGTCTGCCCCAGTGCTGAACCAACTACACAAACCCCAGGCTTCAGGTGCACCCTAGTACCAAGCCAGTCCCAGCATTTCCCAGGCTTCTGGCCTGTCCCAGAACTGTGTCAGCCCCAGTGATCCAAGGCTTCAGGACTCTGCCAGACTGCCTACCAAGAATCTGAAAGGGCTGACTATTAAAGGGTTAACTCAGACAAGGCCAGTCTAGAAAACTAGAATACATATCTACTTTTTCAAATGCACAGACATTGACACATGTCCACAAGGATCAAGAACAGTCATAAAAACATGACATTACTAAAGAGACAAAAGAAAGTGCCAGTGACTGACCCTAAAGAAATGAAGATGTATGAACTGCCTGACAAAGATTCAAAATAACTGTTTTAAGGAATCTTGAGGAACTTCAAGAAAATACAGATAAACAAGTTAATGAAATGAGAAAAATGAAAAGTGACAAGAAAGAAATTTAACAGAGAGATTAAATATTTTTACAGCAAACAAATCCTAGTGTTGACAAATACAAGGAAAAAAATGAAAAATGCAATAGAAGCATTAATAGCAGAACAGAACAAGATTAAGAAAGTATGTGTGAGCTGGGCATGGTGGTTCATGCCTATAATCCCAGCACTTTGGAAGACCAAGGCAGAATAATTACCTGAGGCCAGAAGTTTTAGACCAGCCTGATCAACATAGCAAAAGCCCATCTCTACTAAAAATACAAAAATTATCCAGGCATGGTGGTGGGCACCTGTAATCCTAGCTACTCGGAAGGCTGAGGCAGGAGAATTGCTTGAACCTGGAAGGCAGACGTTGTAGAGAGCCATGATCATGCTACTGCACTGCAGCCCAGGTGACAGAGTAAGACTCCATCTCAAAAGAAAAAAGAAAAGAAAAGAAAGAAGGAAGGAAAGAGAGAGAGAAAAAAAAGAGAGAAAGAATCTGTGAACATAAAACCAGATTACTTGAAAATAAACACTCAGAGGAGAAAAGAATAAAAAATAATTTTAAAAACTAACAAGATTTAAGGTAGAGCATTAAAATAGGAAATATTTGAGTCTTCTCCTTTAAGAAGGAAAGGAGAAAGACAAAGGGGTAGAAAGACTCTTTAAAGCAATAATAGCACAATACTTTCCAAATATAAAGAAAGATACAAATATCCAGACACAGAGAGGTCAAAGAGCTGCTCTGCAGTCATATATTATATAATCCAAACAAGATTATTCCAAAACAGAATATAATCAAACTGTCAAAACTCAAAGACAAAGAGAAAATCCTGAGAGCAAAAGAAAATAAGCAAATAACACATAAGGAAGTTCCAACATGGCTAGAAGCAGATTTCCTAGCAGAAACCATAAAGCAAGGAGAGAGTGGGGATGATATATTAAAGGTACTGAAGAGAAAAAAAAATCTGTCACCAAGGATTCTATAGTCAGCTAAACTGTCCTTTAGAAATGAAGACAGACTTTCCCAGATACACAAAAGCTGAGAAAGTTCATCACCACCAGATATATCTTATGAGAAATGACAAAGTTCTTCAAGCTAAAATAAAATAACACAAATGAGTGACACAAAAACATCTAAAAGTATAAAACTCACTGATAAAGTATACATGAAAGTCAGATATTCTAATACTGTAATGGTGGTGTGTACATCACTTATATATTTCATATGAAGGTTAAAAGTCAAAACTATTAAACTTAATAAAAGCTACCATAATTTTTAATGGATATGCAATATAAAAAGACAAATTGAAACATCAAAAATTCAAAATATGGGGGCAGGCATTGTGGAGTAAAATTGAAGAGGTTTTTGTGATCAAAGTTAAGTTGTTTTCAGTTTTAAATAACTAGTTATAAGATTTTTTAATAAATCTCATGATAGCTACAAAACAAAACATATAGTAGATATACAAAAAAAGCATAAAGCAAAAAAAAAATTCAAAACTTACCATTAGAGAAAATCATTTAGCTACAAAAAAAGACAACAAAAGAGAAAGAAAGAAAAGATCTACAAAATTACTAGAAAACAACTAGCAAAATGGCAGTAGTATTATCTATCAATAATTATCTTTAATATAATTTGATTCAATTCTCCAATAAAAGATACAGTAGCTGAATGGATACTAAAAAATAAATAAATAAAAATAAAAACAAGATCCAACCAAATGCTGCATACAAGAGTCTCATTTCACTTGTAAGTGCACATATACACTGACAGCGAAGAGACATAAAAAGAATTTCCATGAAAATGGAAACCAAAAGATACTAAGAATAGCTGTAATTATATCAGACAAAATAGAGTTTAATTCAAAAACTGTAAGAAGAGACAAAGAGAATTATTATATAATAATAAAGAAATCAATTCAGGAAGAAGATATAACAATTATGAATATAGATACACATAACATTGGAGACCTAAATATATAAGCAAATATTAATAGATTTGAAGGGAAATATAAATGTCTATGCAATAATAGTAGGAGACTTCATTATCCCACTTTCAGCAATAGACAGATTATCCTGACAGAAAATCAATATGAAAATACTATATTTAAAATTGTAAAATTGAAAATACTATATTTAAACTACACGCTAGACAAAATAGATGTAACAGACACATACGGAACATTCAAAAGTGGCAGAATACACATTCTTCTCAACTACACATGGAATAGTCTTCAGGATAGATCTTCTGTTAGGCCACAAAATAAGTTTTAGGAAATTAAGAAGATTGAAATCGTATCAAGTATCTTTCTTGACCACAATGATTAGAAACCAGTAACAGGAGAAACTTCAAAAAATTTAGGAAAACATAAAAATTTTAAAAAATAATACTCCTGAACAATCAACTGGCCAATGAAGAAATTAAAAGAAAAATTTTGAAAATATCTTGAGGCAAACAAAAATGGACATACAACATACCAAAACGTAATGGAATACAGCAAAATTAGGTCTAAAAGGGTAGTTTGTAGCAATAAATTCCTACATCAAAGAAGAAGAAAGATCTCAAATAAACAACGTAATGTTACACTTCAAGAAACAAGATGCACAAGAGCAAACTAAACTCAATTATAGTAGAATGAAGAAAATAATAAAGATGAGAACAGAAATTAATGAAATAGAGACAACAATAATAGAAAAGATCAATAGAACTGAGTTAGTTTGTTGAAAAAATAAAATCAACAAACCTTTAGCTAGACTAAGAAAAAGAAGAGGACTCAAATAAAATTAGATATGAAAAAGGAGATGTTACAATGAACACAAGAGAAATACAAATGGTTATAAGAGACACATCAATAATTATACACCAACAAATTGGATAACATAAAAGAAATAAATAAATTCTTGGACATATACAACTTTCCAAGATTGAATTATGAAGAAATAAAATATCTGAACAGACCAATAATGAGTAAGGATATTGATTAAGTAATAGGAAGTATTTCATCAAACAAAAGCCCAAGACCTGACAGCTTTACTGCTGATGTCTACCTAATATTTGAATAACTAACAAACACCAATTCTACCCCCCAACCAAAAAAAAACTCTTCCAAAAAACTCAAAATGAAGAAAACACTTTCAAATTCATTTTAGTCCAGTATTAACCTAATTATCAAACCCAAACCAGGACACTCCAAAAAATAAAAAAATAAAAATAAAACTATAGGCCAATATTTCTGATAAAAATAAATGCAACAATCCTCAACAAAATACTAGCAAACCAAATTCAACAGCACTTTGAAAATATCATTCACCATGATTGAGATTCATCCCAAGGATGTAAGGTTCAACATATATAAATAAATAAATGTGGTATATCATATTAATAGAATAAAACACAAGAACCATATTATTATTTCAATAGATGCGGAAAATATTTCACCAAATTCAACATTTTTCATTTAAAAAACTATCAACAAATTAGACATAGAAGAAATGTATCTCAACACTAAAGGCCATATATCAGACTCAGCCAAAATCATACTTAGTGAGGAAAAGTCAAAGGCTGTTTCTCTAAGAGCTAGAACAAGACAAGGATGCCCACTCTCACCACATCTGGTTAACATAGTACTGGGAATCCTAGCCATAACATTTGTAAGAGAAACAAATAAATAAAATAAATAAATAAAAGGCATCCAAATCGGAAAGGAAGAAGTTAAATTGTCTGTATTAGTCCATTCTCACACCATTATAAAGATACTGCTTAAGACAGAGTAATTTATAAAGGAGAGGTTTAATTGACTCACAGTTCAGCATGGCTAGGGAGGCCTCAGGAAACTTATAATTGTGGCAGAAGGTGAAAGGGAAGCAAGGCACCTTCTTCACAAGGTGACAGGAAAGAGAAGTGTTGAGTGAAGAGGAAAGAGCCCTTTACAAAACCATCAGATCTCATAAGAACACACTCACTATCACAAAAACAGCATGGGGGAAACTGTTCCCATGATTAAATTACTTCCACCTGGTCTCTCCCTTGACACGTGGGGATTGTGGGGATTATAAGGATTACAGTTCAAGATGAGATTTGAGTGGAGACACAAAGCCAAATCATATCATTGTCTCTGTTTGCAAACAGTTTAATCTTACATAATGAAAGTGCTATTTAAAAACGCAAATAAAAATATGTTAGTACCAATAAATAAATTTGATAAAAATTATGAAACGCAAAATGAACATACAAAAATTAGTAACATTTTTGTAAATTGACAATAAACTATTATAATAAGAAATCAAGTAAACAATCCCATTTACATGAGTTACAAAAATAAGGTACTTGGAAATAAATTTCATGAAGGAAGTAAAAGATCTCTACACTGAAAATTATAGGACAATCACAAAAGAAATTGAAGAAAATGCAAATAAATGAACAGATATTCTGAGTTCATAGATTAGAAGAATTAATATTATTAAAATATCTCTATTAGTCAAAGCTAAATACAAATTAAATTCACCCTCAATCAAAATACCAATTATACTCTTCACAGAAATTAAAAAGTTATCCTAAAATTCATATGGAATGACAAAGGACCCCAAATAGCCAAAGCAATCTTAAGCAAAGAGAGCAAAGCTAGAAACATCACACTACCTGCTTCAAGTTATACTTCAAAGCTATAGTAGCCAAAGCAGCATGGCACTGGCATAAAAGTAAGTACATTGATACATATACCAAAGGAACAGAATAGGGAGACCAGAAACAAATCCATACATTTACAGTCAGCAGATTTTCAACAAACATGCCAAGAATAAACAATGGGGAAAGTACAGTTTCTTCAATAAACAATGTTAGAAAAACTGAATATCCATATGTAGAATAAAATTAAACCTTTATTATACACCATATACAAAAATCAACTGAAATGGATTAGAGACTTAAACATAGGACTCAAAACTATGGAACTACTAGCAGAAAACGTAAGGCAAATTTTCCACAACAGTCTGGGAAATAATTTTTTGAATATGACTCCAAAAGCACAGGCAACAAAAACAAAAATAGACAAATGTTGTTACATTGAATTAAGAAACATCTGCACAAGACAAAAAAAATTATTAACAGAGTAAAGAGACAACCTGTTGAATGGGAAAAAAATATTGGCACACTATCCATCCAACAAGGGATGAATATCCAGAATGCACAAGGAACCCAAACAACTCAAGAGTTTTTAAAATTCCATTACAAATAAGATAAAGGTCATGAACAGATGTTTATCAAAAGAAGACATAAAAATGACCAACATTTACATGTTCTAAATGTTCAACATCATTGATTGTTAGAGAAATGCAAATTAAAACCACATTAGGAGATCGCCTCATGCCTGTTAGAATGGCTATTACTAATAAGGCAAAAGATAAGTGTAAGGATGTGGAGAAAGGGAACACTTGCTCACTATTGGTGGAAATGTAAATTAAGATAGCCATTATGGTAAATGATATAAAGATTCCTCAAAAAATTAAAAATATAACTACCATATGATCCAGCAATCTTACTACTGGGTATATAGCCAAGAAAAATAAAATCAGTATGTCAAAGAGATATCTACACTCCCTTGTTCAGTGCAACATTATTCATGACAGTTAACACATGGAACAAATCTAAGTGTCCATCAGTGGATAAATGGATAAAGAACATGTGAAATATATATACACAGTGGGATACTATTCAGCCATTAAGAAGAAGAAAATCTTGTCATTTGTTACAAGATAGATGAACCTGGAGAACATTAAGTCAAGTGAAATAATTCAGCCACAGAAAGGCAAATTGGACATGATCTCAGATATATGTGGAATCTAAAAAAGTTGAACTTTTTTAGAGAGTAGAATGGTGGTCACCAGGCACTGGCATAGTTGGGGATGGGTAATTGTGGAGATGTTGGTCAAAGGTTACAAAATTTCAGGTAGAAGAAATAAGCTCAAGAGATCTATTGCATCTAGTCTATTGGTGACTAGAGTTAACAATATATTGCATTATTGAAAAAAGCTGAGTGGATATTAAATCATCTTACCACAAAAATGATAACTATGTGATACAATGTCATGTTAATTAGCTAGATTCAGCCATTCCATGGTGTATATATACTTCAAAACATCATATTGTATATGACAAATACATACAATTTTATCAGTCAATTTATAATAAAATAAACCATTGAAAAATTATATACATGCAAGAGTATTTGAGATTCATTATCTACGGGAGGAAGTTAAAGGTACCAAAAAGGGGAGATTTCAGTGCATGGTAAAGTTCTATTTACTAACCTGGGTGCTGGTTACATGGGTATGATCATATTATAATAACTTGCTGACCTATACTCTTGTGATTCGTGCATTTTTCTGTGTTTACAATATAATTTAAAAATAAAGTTGATTTTAAGAAGGATATAGATAACATCTTTTAAATATATAAAACATACAGAAAAAATTTTAAAGATTTCTTTAAACTTTGATAAATGTCATGGAACCATTACTTAAATGAAGACCATAACTAACTAAATAAATAAATAAATGGCTACAGATATAGGTTAATGAGCTCCTCAAGCTCTTTACCAGGTGGCATGTTCTAAGTATTCATTTAGCTTGTGACCAAGTCACCAATAAACAGAACTGTTTTATACTTTTATAGTGCCCAGGTCCAAAATACTAAATTAAAGCCTCAGTTTTTGACGTATAAAAATCATTAAACAATGGACCTGCTAGGTTACTTAGCAAGTATCCTGCTGTACAGAGAATTACAGCAGGCAAAACTCAAAGTGGCAAACCCATGGATAAGTGTGACAATGAATTTAAATCTGTGACATGATAAAGACAGAATATACATTAAGGAAAGACTGTGTAGGTGAAGCTGCTTCTTGGGTCTATAATATAGGAATACTTAATGCCTGCATGCTTCAAAAGTTCTTTCTCTTTAATTGACTAAGTTTTGGGAGTTAAAATTGAATTGTTCATAAACAGGTTTCAAAGTACTTACTGCTATACATTTCATATGAAATATTAGTTAAACAAGATGTGGCTGCAGTAATTCTGCATTTCTTCTATGAGACTAAGACTTGAGGGAACAAGAGACAGCCAAACAAATATAAAAAGTCAAAGGTAAAGATTTTGTCACTGGACCAAGGATAAGATGTTACTGGTAATGCTACAGGAATACTAAAGGAACAAGATGATGGAGTGTGACTATAGAAATATAAGGGAGATTACAGTTTTCAGTAAGACCGTGGACTCCAGTATCACCGCCTCCAGCTTGATAATTACATACACTAGAAGAGACATCTGTTAAAAGTCTCCCTCTTGCCCTTTGAAAGGGTCCTTTATTAGGTGCTGTTAACTAATCATTGTGCTGTTAAGTTTCAGGGCTTTGACTCCTAGGTACACATAACTGAAAATGGCACTAATTCCTCCTAAATCTTGGACATTGACACCAATATCTGATGACAAACTCAAGTTAATCAAAGCCTTGTCTCTAAATCCAGGAGGTGACAATCAAGATAAATGGCTTTCATGAGACACAAGGCCAGAAATTAAAACTATTCAATCCCTCTAGACCCAGGGACTATCATAGACTTATAGATGAGTCAGTTTTGTAACCTTACTTTTTGGCTTTTGGTTTTTGGCTCCTATAATGCTCAAAAGGTTTTTACAGGTTAATGAATGCCTGTCCATCTCCATTCCTTCTGTCTTAGACAATTTAACTGATTATATGTCTTTTGGTTCTAAGTCCCTTGGCCATAGGGATCCTACTGAGGTACAGGATGGACCCAGGGCAGGTAATCATACCACCCCTTTGAAGTCTAAACACAACTGACCAGATTTAATATTCAAACAGAGATCATAAAACCAACAGAACAGACTTGTGGCAATAAGATCTCATAGTTGCCCCCAAGGTTTTCAGTCTATTTTACAAGGGCTATAAAAATTTAAGCTCGCAATTCTAATAGGGCTTATAATATATCTTATACTCTGGTATGCAATTAAATGCTATGCTAAGCCAATGGACAGGAACAACAATGTGTTCATGCAGCACCCCCAAGATCCCCAACCAGGCATTCATGAGTGCTTAATGGTTACCACAAGGCAGTTTCATTCCTCTAACCCTGACTCTTACCCTGACTATGCCCCTTGCAAGCAGAAAGCAGCTAGACTGGTCTTAGCTTTCACTTCAGGATTGAGGTATGATCAAGCCCAGAGGGACTGAAACTGGCCCTATAAGCTTTGTAAAATTCATCAAGAAAGAAGGGGTGGGGGAAGAAATAAAATGAAACCAAGCTCACAGCACATTCAGCATTAGTCATTAGATCAGCTTGCTCTCTGACCTGTATCATCTTAGTTGTTTGGTACCTATTTCCTCAGAATCACATAGACCCTGTTACAAGATTATAGTTCCCATTAACTGCTCTATAGATAACCACTTAAACATTATAAAATTTTGTTCAGCTTTACCTTTGAGATTTTCTTTCAGGTCCTTCATACCAATGAAACTACTGACTTCAGCAGGTCCTTCTGAACCCACAAGAAGATGACTCACCAAAAAATGCAGTTCCACATTCTGATAATTTCATCCCTCTCACCCTGACCAATCAATGCCAATTTTCCAGCCCCTCTCCCTTCATGATCTGCTTAAAAACCCCAGCCAGAACTCCTTGAAAAGATGGATTTGAGAGTCTTTTTCCATCTTCTCATTTGGTACCCTGCAATCATTAAACTTTCTCTGCTGCAAACCCTGTTGTCTCAGTGTAATTGGTATGTGTCTGTGCAGTGGGCATATGAACCTGTTGGTTCTATAACAACTGTAGCATGTGCTTTTTTATGTTGTTGTGGGAAAAGCCACCAATTTGTTTATGCTTTATTGTATGCACACCCCTACAATATGCTCAAGCCTTAGTAATATTTAATATTAGCAAATCTTTACAGTATGCCTCATGTTCTAGCCACTGTGAGTTTTTATGCTTCATTTCATTTCATCTTCACAATATGCAATGCTGTAACTATTCTATTATCTTCATTGAAGGGGTTCAAATAACCTATCTTATCAATTATAACCAGTAAGAAAAAGAGCTTATCCTTGCATCCAAATATGTCTGCCTCTACTTTGATATACCTACTTTCCAGATGAGTTCTTAAAACATGCAAAATAGAGATCCACATATATTACAATAAATCTTGGCAACTGACTAGATATGAGTCAAGAGAAAGTAGGCAGAGTCAAAGAAAACTGAGTAAGTGGGGGAATTTGAGGCCATTAATCAGAAACGAAGTATTGGAATAAGAAACTAACACTGGAGGGTGGTTTTATGGTAGCATTTTTTTAATGTCAAGGAGAAAACATCTGCAAGAACCCCCAGAATGAAAACACTTTACAAGACTATAGCTGTGAAAGTGAGGAAACAGGAGATGGCAATGGAACTTCTATTTGGGGAAATTAGAAAAGATGTTAATGCAATTGGTTATGTGGATCACAATAGAAAACTAACAAGATATTAATAGGAATATGAAGTAATGGGCCTAGATAACGCTGATAATATAACCTTGTTGTACACCTCTTTGTTATGGTTTGGGGAATTTTCTCTAATCATGTCCGTGGTGTGCTGGAGTAAGAAAGAAAAAACAGCTGGAGAGGTTTGCCCAGAAGTGGGAACTGGCAAACTTGGAAAGTCTAACTTCTGCAACAAGCGATTATAGACTGGCTATTATTATATTTCTGAATGTAGTAAGATAAGGAAACAAGTGAAAACAAAATTGTGACTATAAGCTAAGGGAAATGGAAAAGGAGTAAAGATTAAAAACTGCCAATGATGAGCACATTCAATAAGGGAACAAATGGAAGAAACTAAAGGACATAAAACTGTGGCCAAAGCAGGACATTACTAATTCACAATTTTGAATATGTTATCATTTCAAGTGATGAAGTAATTCAACATGTAAATATGTTGCTAAAGAGTAGAACTGAAGGCCATTGTAAATTTATTAGAACTTTGAGTCCTCAAGTTTAAAAAGCTCGAGGAATAGCCAGACCCACCTAAATTTGAATCATGGCTACACCAATTGTGATCTGATAGATATTTAAATATTGTCCTTGCTTCTCTAAGCTTAAGTGTTCTTTAAGTACAAAACTTAGGTTTTGAAAGATGAGAACAGTGCCATTCACAGTATTATTTTCAAAAGCAAGAGATAATGTATGTAACATGCTTAGCAGAGTACAACATTCAAATTAGCTTTTACTATCATTGTCATTGTTTTTCTTGCAGTTAAAACTATCCCCAGTTATCCAGAAAAAGGAGACAAAGAAGCAATCACACAAGAAACTGCTTAAATTCTAAAAGTCTGGCTTTAGGTCTAAATTTTAAATTTCTCTATCCCTGTACTATCTGAAGGTCAGAGCAAACAATTCAAGACTTTAAACAACAAAGCTTGAAGATTTAACACTTATCTTGCCTATTACCAAATAATATCCAAAACAATAAGAGAAGATTTGAATGTTCATGAGACTCTCCTCCCACCCGATCTCTGATGGAATTGCTAATGATCAAACAAGTGACCAAAAAGAAATGAAGATACCAAATAAAATGGAAGAGTGATAAAAACCTAAAATTCATCAGTTCCATAGTTAAATAATGAAAAATTAAAATTAGCTGTGGATGGTACACGTGATGAAATGAGTAACATTGCTAAATAAAATGCTCAAAGAGAAGCCTGGGCAAATGGTTAAACCCCATCTCTACAAAAAATTTAAAAATTAGTTAGGCATGGTGGCTCATACCTCTTGTTCCAGCTATTTGGGAGGCTGAGGTCGGAAGATCACTTCAGCTGGAGGCAGAGATTGCAGTGAGCCAAGATTGTGTCAGTGTCCTCCAGCCCGAGAGTAAAAACCCTGTCTCAATATCAGAGGCTTTTTTTTAAAAAAAGTTGTTCTCAGAAAACTAACTTCCCATTTTAAAAAGTACCTTGGAGATGGTTCTTAGTGAAGTATATCCTACTTTCCAGCTGCCTATTAATATTTTTATATTTTTCTGAGACAAGAGATTTGGAAAGGTCCAGGATTATAATGATATGGTTGGCCCTGTGTCCCCACCCAAATCTCATCTCAAATTGTAATTTCCATGTGACATGGGAAGGACCTGGTGGGAGGTTATTGAATCATGGGAGTGGACTTTCTTCTTGTTGTTCTCATGATAGTGAGTGAGTTCTCATGAGATCTGGTTGTTTGAAATGTATGGAACTTTCCCCTTTGCTCATTCTCTTTCTCTCCTGCTCTGCCATGGTAAAGATGTGCTTGCTTTCCTTTCACCTTCTGCCATGATTGTTAGTTTCCTAAGGTCTTCCAACCATGGTTCCTGTTAAGCCTGTGGAACTGTAAGTCAATTAAACCTCTTTTTTTTTTTTTTTTTCAAAAATTACCTAGTCTCAGGTAGTTCTTTATAGTACTGTGAAAATGAACTAATACTGAAAATTGGTAACAGGAGTGGGGCATTGCTATAAAGATACCTGAAAATGTGGAAGCTACTTTGGAACTGAGTAATGGACAGAGGTTGGAACAGTTTAGAGGGCTCAGAAGAAGACAGAAAGATGTGGGATAGTTTGGAACTTCCTAGAAACTTGTTGAATGGACTTGACCAAAATGTTGATAGTAATATGGACAATGACATCCAGGCTAAAGTGGTCTCAAATGAATATGAGGAATTTATTGGGAACTGGAGTAAAGGTCACTCTTGCTATGCTTTAGCAAAGAGACTGGTGGCATCTTTCCCCTACTTTAAAGATTTGCAGAACTTTTAACTTGAAAGAGATGATTTAGGGTATCTGGCAGAAGAAATTTCTAAGAAGCAAAGCATTCAAGACGTAACCTGGCTGTTTCTGAAAGCATACAGTCATAGGCATTCACAAAGACATTGTCTGAAATTGGAACTTACGTTTAAAAGGGAAGCAGAGCATAAAAGTTTGGAAAATTTGCAGCCTGACCATGTGGTAGAAAAGAAAAACCCATTTTCTGGGGAAAAATTCAAGCTGCTGGCTGAAGAAATATGCATACATAAAAAGGACAATAGCCAAGACAATGAGGCAAATGTGTCCAGGGCATTTCAGAGACCTTCAGAGCACTCCCTCCCACCACAGACCCAGAGGCCTAGGGGGAAAAAATAATTACATGGGCCATGCCCAGGGCCCCACTGCTCTGTGCAGCCTTGGGACATGTTGTTCTACATCCCAGAAACTCCAGCTTCAGTTGTGGCTAAAAGAGGACAAAGTATGGCTTGGGCCATGGCTTCAGAGAGTGCAAGCCCCAAGCCTTGGCAGCTTCCATGTGATGTTGGCCCTGTGGGTGTGAAGAAGGCAAGAATACAGGTTTGGGAACTTCCACTTAGATTTCATAAGATATAAAGAAATGTGTGAATATCCAGGCAGAAGTTTGCTGAGGGGAGTGGCGTCCTCATGGAGAACCAGTGCTGAGGGGAAATGTGGAGTTGGAGCGCCCACACAGAGTTCCCACTGGGGCACTGCCCAGTAGAGCTATGAGAAGAGGACTATCACCCTCCAGACTCCAGAATAATAGATCCACTGACAGCTTGCACCATGTGCTTGGAAGAAGCTTCAGACACTCAACACCAGCCTATGAAAGCAGTTGCTGGACCTGTACCCTGCAGAGTCAAAGAGGCAGAACTGCCCAAAGCCTTGGGAGCCCACTTCTTGCATCAGCATACCCTGGATGTGAGACATGAAGTCAAAGGAGATTTGGTTTTTCTTCTTTTTTAAAAAAATTCGATTTTTATTTTAGATTCGGGGTAACACATGCAGGTTTGTTACATGGGTATATTGTGTGATATTGAGACTTGGGGTATGAATGATTCCATTGCTCAAGTGGTGAGCAGAGTATCTGATATATAGTTTTTCAGCCCTTTCCCCTCTCCTTCCATCTCCCATCTAGTCATCCCCAGTTCTATTGTTCTCATCTTTATGTCAAATGTGCACCCAGTGTTTAGCTCCCACTTAGTGAGAACATGTGGTATTTGCTTTTCTGTTCCTACATTAATTTCTGTAGGATAATGGCCTTTAGCTGCATCCATGTTCCTGCAAAGAACCTGATTTAATTTTTTTTGTCTTTTTTTTTTTTGAGATGGAGTTTCACACTTGTTGTCCAGGCAGGAGTGCAATGGTGCAATCTGGGCTCACCACAACCTCCACCTCCTGGGTTCAAGTGATTCTCCTGCCTCAGCCTCCTGAATAGCTGGGATTACAGGCATGCATCATCACACCTGGCAAATTTTGTATTTTTAGTAGAGATGGGGTTTCTCCATATTGGCCTGGCTGGTCTTGAACTCCCGACCTCGGGTGATCCACCTGCTTCTGCCTCCCAAAGTGCTGGGATTACAGGCATGAGCCACTGCACCCGGCCTGATTTAATTCTTTTTAAGGGCTGAATAGTATTCTGTGGTGTATTTGTACCACATTTTCTTTATTCAATCCACCATTGATAGGCACCTAGGTTGATTTCATGTCTTTCTTATTGTGAACAGTGTTCCAATGAACATACAAATGCATGTTTCTTTATGGTAGAATGATTTATAATTTTTTGGGGGTATATGCTCAGTAATGGTATTGCAGGGTTGAATAGTGGTTCTATTTTTAATTTGTCAGAGCTGTGAGATTTAACAACTGCCCTGCTGAGTTTTGGACTTGCATAGGGCCTGTAGCCCCTTGGTTTTGGCCAATTTCTCCCTTTTGGAATGGGAGCATTTATCCAATGCCTGTATCCCCATTGTATCTTGGAAGTAACTAACTTGTTTTTTATTTTACAGGTTCATAGGTGGAAGGGACTTGCCTTGTCTCAGATGAGACTTTGAACTTGGACTTTTGGGTTAATGCTAGAATGAGTTAAGACCATGGGGGACTGTTGGGATGGCATGAATGTGTTTTAAAATGTGAGAAAGACTTGAGATTTGGGAGAGTCCCTGGGTATAATGGTATGATTTGGCCCTCTGTCCCCACCCAAATCTCATCTCAAATTGTAATCCCTGTGTGTCAGGGGAGGGGCCTGATGGAAGGTGATTGAATCATGGGGGCAGACTTCCCCCTTGCTCTTCTTATGATAGTAAGTTCTCATGATATCTGGTTGTTTGAAAGTGTGTGGCATTTCCTCCCTTTGCGCTCTCTCTCTCTTACCCAGCTCCACCATGGTAAAGACATGCTTGCTTTCCCTTCACCTTCTACCGTAGTTGTAAGGTTCCTGAGGTCTTCCAACTGTGCTTCCTATTAAGCCTGTGGAACTGTGAGTCAAACTTCTTTTCTTCATAAATTGCCCAGTCTCAGGTAGTTCTTTATAGCAGTGTGAAAACAGACTAAAACAGAAACTATCAATATATTTCAGCAGATATTCAAAGACTCCTATGACCCCAAAATTTAAAAATTACTTCTCATACTTCTCATATGCATATGGCAAATACTATCATGTGGTTTAAAACAGGGCAGTTTCAAAACATAACAAAGCACTTAACTTTCTAGTAATGGTTTATGACACAGTTATCATTTTATATAATCATAATAACACTCCCATACAGAAACGCCCAATTTACCAAAGACTCCCCACCATCTCTGCAGCCCTTATTAACAGGGAGTTGTTGACTACATGGAAATAACTAATAAGAAACACATACAGCTTGAAGGAATTGTTCTAGTCAACCACTCAAAACAGGCTTTGATCACCTTGGCAGACAATAAATGCCTACCCAGTATCCGTGGTCTCGTGTTTCTATGCAGTACTAAGAAATATCTGATTTTTTTCAGCCTATAAATGTGATATCTAGAAAATTGTATTCCTATCCTTCTTTGCTACTAAAGGTGAAGAAGAAAATCCAAGTGGAAGTTGAGTGAGTTTCCTAAAAAAAAAAAAAAAAAAAAAAAAAAAGACTCTTTTAAAAGGAACTTCCTTCTTTTAAGAAGTACGTATTTTTTTTCTTTTCTTTTGTATTCCTTTTCTGTTTAGAATACAGGTATGATGGCAAAAGTGTCGGTAAGTACCTTAAACTATTAGAAGTTGAGCTGTGCTAAGAATGGCAGAACTAAAAATTAGAAAGTGGTGCTAGATTGTATCGTAAAACTTTATACTCTCTCCAGTGCACTTTTCTGTACATTTTGCATACAGGAAAAAAATACAAATCTCCTAGATTTTAAAGATTTACGTTTCATTGTTGTTTAGTGTGTGTGTGTAAAAGAACCATTGTTATTCAGAAATGAATGTAATTTGTAACTGCCATAGTCATCCAGTCTAAAAATTTTACTTTACTTTGTTATATTGCCTGAAAGTAGACCAATTGTTCTATTTTGATAAACAATAATAATTTTTTAACCATTGGTTTCATAATACTGGACATTAGACAACAATGAATGATGATCTCAGAGAGGTAGAAAATAGATGAAGTGAGCTCTATGGCTACCCAAGGTGACTGCCATGACAGCTTGGCAACTTTTCCAAGCAGGGTGCAGAAGGGCTGGAGGACTCCCTGAGTTGAGGAAACAGACCTGAGGGTCAGAAGACCATGATGGGTAGAGTTCATGGATAGAGTTTTAGAGAATAAAGAGCTTCACTGAGAACCCTGGATATGAGTTGAGGGCCCAGCCTGGCTGCTCAGCAGAGTGCTGATCAGTATCCTCATCTGAGAAAACCACTGAAGGCAAGCAAAATAAATATCTGAAAGAATTAAAGGAGACATTACCTTAAAAAAGAACCTAAAATAGTACCTGTTCCCACCAGTAAGACTAGAAAACCTCATAATTCATGGGGCATTGAGTAAAGTGCTCACAAGATTTTGATCAGCACTGGGAAATAGTTAGCTTTAGACCAAACACTACTCAGACCCTAACTAGAAGACCTTAAGAAACAAAACCCAAGGGATCAAACTCTTACCAAGAAATTTAACTGTACCTCAGCAAAACACTGATGAATATCTATAGGTATAAACAATTAGTCTGGCATGGTGGCTCACGCCTGTAATGCCAGCACTTTGGGAGGCTGAAGCAGACCAATAACAAGGTCAGAAGACCGAGACCATACTGGCCAACATAGTAAAACCCCATCTTTACTAAAATACAAAAAATTAGTCAGGCATGGTGGTGTTAGCCTGTAGTCCCAGCTACTTATGAGGCTGAGGCAGGGGAATCACTTAAACCCAGAAGGTAGAGATTGCAGTGAGCCAAGATCATTCCGCTGCCCTCCAGCCTGGATAACAGAGCAAGACTCTGTCAAAAAAAATTGTCCCAACAAGGAATATTTTTACCTCAAAATGTAAAATTCACAATATGTGACGTCTAAACAAAAATTACCAAGTAAGCATAAAAGTAGAAAAATATGACTAAAAATGAAGAGAAAAATCAATCAGTTGAAACAAACTAGAACTGACACAGATACTACAATTGTCAGATAAGTAGGTTAAAACAGTTATTATACCTGTATCCCATACACTCAAAAAGAAGAAATATTGAACATGTTAAGTGAGATATATAAAAGAAATATTTTTTAAAAAGTGGATTACATTTGTAATATAATAGATAAATAGCCAGTAGAACGGTATAGAGAACCCAGAAATAGAACCATATAAACATAGTCAACTCATCTTTGACAAAGCAGTAAAGGAATTTTATGGAGAAAAGATAGTCTTTTCAACAAATGGGCCTGGAACAATTGAGCATCCATGCAAAATAAAATTAATCTAGACACAAACATTATTACTCAAAAAAGTTAACTCAAAATAGATTAAAAACTTAAATGTCACATGTTAACTATAACACTCCTAGAAGATAACTTTGGAGCAAATCTAGATGATCTAGGGTTTGGTGATCATTTTTTAGATACAACATCAAAAGTAGGATGCATGAAAGAAATTACACATAAGGGGATAAAGTGAACTTTATTAATATTAAAAAATTTTTACTCTTAAGAGACATTGTCAAGAGAGTGAAAAGACAAGCCACAGACTCAAGAAAATACCTGCAAAAAACATATCCAATAAAGAGCTGTTATCCAAAATATACAAAGAACACTTACAACTCAACAATAAGAAAATGAACAACCTGACTTAAAAATGAGCCAAAGACCTTAATAGATACCTCACCAAATAAGGTGGCCAATAAGCATATTATAAAGATGTTCCACATCATATGTCATTAGGCAAAGGCAAGTTAAAACAACAATGAGATATCACTACACATCAATTACAGTGGCTAATACCAGAAGATTGACAACACCAAATGCTGATGAGGATGCAGAGCAACAGGTGAATCCCAACAAAAGCAGTAAGCTTCTGGAGCTGACTGCTTCTTGACTGTGGCAGAGCTTCCTTGGGCACCCGTGTTTGCTGAGAAACTTTGTGAGTAGTCCTTAGAAATGGACCTAGAGTTTGCATTTCTAGTTTGTAAGCTAGTGATGCTTAATACTAGTGTTCTTTATTTTTTTAAATATATATATATTTTTTATTGCATTTTAGGTTCTGGGGTTCATGTAAAGAACATGCAGGATTGTTGCATAGGTACATACATGGCAATGCGGTTTGCTGCCTCCATCCCTATCACCTATATCTGGCATTTCTCACCATGTTATCCCTCCCCAACTCCCTAGCCCCACTGTCCCTCTCCTAGTCCCCCTGAAATAGACCTCAATGCATGATGCCCCCCTCCCTGTGTCCATGTGTTCTCATTGTTCAACACCTGCCTATGAGTGAGAAAATGTGGTGCTTGATTCTCTGTTCCTGTGTCAGTTTGCTGAGAATGATGGTTTCCAGGTTCATCCATGTCCCTACAAAGGACACGAACTCATTTTTTATGGCTGCATAGTATTCCATGGTGTATATGTGCCACATTTTACCTGTCCAGTCTATCATCGATTTGGGTTGGTTCCACGTCTTTGCTATTGTAAACAGTGTTGCAACGAACATTCGTGTGCATGTGTCCTTATAATAGAATAATTTATAATCCTCTGGATATATACCCAGTAATGGGATTGCTGGGTCAAATGGAATTTCTATTTCTGGGTCCTTGAGGAATTGCCGCAGTCTTCCACAATGGTTGAACTAATTTACACTCCCACCAACAGTGTAAAAGTGTTCCTATTTCTCCACATTCTCTCCAGTATCTGTTGTCTCCAGATTTTTTAATGATTGCCATTCTAATTGGCGTGAGATGGTATCTCAATGTAGTTTTCATCTGCATTTCTTAATGACTAGTGATGATGAGCATTTTTTCATATGTTTGTTGGCCTCATTTATGTGTTCTTTTGAAAAGTGTCTGTTCATATCCTTTGCCCACTTTTGAATGGGTTTGTTTGTTTGTTTCTTGTAAATCTGTTCTAGTTCTTTGTAGATTTTTGATGTAAGTCCTTTGTCAGATGGGTAGATTGCAAAACTTTTTTCCCATTCTGTTGGTTGCCGGTTCACTCTAATGATTGTTTCTTTTGCTGTGCAGAAGTTCTGGAGTTTAATTAGATCCCATTTCTCTATTTTGGCTTTTGTTGTCAATGCCTTTGGTGATTTAGTCATGAAGTCCTTGCCTATGCCTATGTCCTGAATGGTTTTGCCTAGGTTTTCTTCTAAGGTTTTTATGGTGTTAGGTCTTATGTTTAAGGTTTTAGTCTATCTGGAATTAATTTTAGTGTAAGGTGTCAGGAAGGGGTCCAGTTTCTGCTTTCTGCACATGGCTAGCCAGTTTTCCCAACACCATTTATTAAACAGGGAATCCTTTCCCCATTGCTTGTTTTTGTCAGGTTTGTCAAAGATCAGATGGTTGTAGATGTGTGGTGTTGCCTCCGAGGCCTCTGTTCTGTTCCATTGGTCTATACCTCTGTTTTGGTACCAGTACCATGGTGTTTTGATTACTGTAGCCTTATAGTATAGTTTGAAGTCAGGTAGTGTGATGCCTCCAGCTTTGTTCTTTTTGCTTAGAATTGACTTGGCTATGTGGGATCTCTTAAATAGAATAATACAGTACTTTAAACATATATAGAATTACCAAGCAGTCATACCCCAGTATCATGTAGTTTGAGAAATCTATCTTGATTAATGGCCCTTCTGTTCTTCTCTCTGTCTGTCACTAGAGATCCCACTTAGGTTCATTCTATGTTTTATAGCTCTATTCCAATGTGAGTTTTGTGGATTTCTACTGTGAAGGCTTATGGTTGGTCCAGACAAGCCACTATTTCTAATTTATTTTCTACTGGCATTTCTAAGATAATTTATGTTGTAACTATTTGAACACAATCTTTTTTGTGTAAAAAAACTTTCTGATGCAAAATGATAAAATAGTTACCTTAAACAAGTTCCAAACTGAATTTGCTCCCCCACCCCTACAATGGAGTATCCTAGGGCAATGTAGCTTTATCTTCCAAAGTATTTTTTCCTTGATTGTTTCATTGCTTCCATCTTCATTTTTTAGTTTGGTTGGGGAAGAGAATGATCAGGAAATAAAGAGCTTAGTGTCCTTGTAATCCTTCTTGTCCATCAAACTCTATTATTTTCACTTTGATGAAGATAATTAAATTCCTCTGGCACCACCCACCGTGGATCAGGTAACACTGAGAGTAATACAAAGGAAGTTACAAAATGTTCTCCTGTTCTCCTTCCCATCTCCCCGAGTCTGCCTCCAGATGCCTCACTTTCTGTCTCTGTCTACCTCATTCTCTGGCTGTTTCTGTTTTTCTATTTTTCTCTCTCCTTCCTATAAAAAAAATTGTATTGTGCAGATGATTCACACATCTTGATTTTTCTCACCCATCTAAATTTAAACTAAATCAAGTGGTTTCATGTGTCTGTTTAAAACACCACAGATGTTAAGGAAATTACCAACATCAGCTTCTTTTCCTCCCTTAAAATTACATTTCACCAGGTGTCAAAACCCAGCAGAGGGCATCCTTCCTTTTCAGATGCATGCATAGTGCAGGAAAATGGTTCTATAATTCAAGCAATGTATTCCATTTACAATAGTGCATGGCAATTTATATAAACAGGCTGTTTTAATAGGAGGGGACTTTATTGTTCTGGAGTGTTGGCCATTTTGAATTAAAGATTTAGAAGAAATTTTCCTCTTATAAGCAAAAAAAGAAGGGGAAAAATCTGTTTCTGGACTCTCTAGTTTCAGAGCATTAGCTTAAATTATAGAAACAGCAAGGTAGCACCTGTGTGATACTTCCTCCCCTAGGCTACCAAGTGTGTAAATAAAGTGATCACAGAAAAAAGCAACTGAGAAAGAAGCAAGCTCCCTACCTCATTTGTCTGTTTCACCCTCCCTCTGAGATTCCTCAAACTAAAGGACAAATCGCAGGACAGGCATTGCAATAGCCTCTAAATTGTCTCAGAAGCGGTGAGAAGATAAGCAGTCTGGTTTCTGAATAAGAAAAGCCAACTTTATACCTATGCATTGAAGGCATTGCCCACTAATTTTAACTGTGCAGTTGCACAGAAATTGAAATTCCACAGTGGGAAATCTCTTACATTGTCAGACATTTTCCCAAGTTAAAAAAGGCAAATGTTCATAGCCTGTACAAGTTATGTTTTCTCCCTGGTGTGCTTGAGTTTATCAGATCCCTTCTTTATGAAAGAATGTCTTAGGGAGAAAAGGAAGGAAGCATGATGAGGCAATATAGCCTCATTCATCCATCCGTTCAACATATGTTCATTTGAACACTTACTTTGCATTAAGCCCTGTTTGAGGTCCTAAAACTATACCAGCAAACAGGCAAAGATTCCTTTCCTTGAGGTGATGTGCCAAAGAGCAAGGGTTTGGGGAGTCAGACAGGCATAACTTTGAGTGCTGGTCACTTAGCCAGCTATGTCACTTGGAGCAAAGGAATTAATGTTTTCTTTTGCAAAATAGGGATAATTCTTCATATTTCCTAAATACATACTTTGTTTCAGGCTCAGGAACCAAGTGCTTAATATGTATTAGCTCAGTATTCTCACAATCAGCCTACAAGTTGTATTCTCATTCCCATTTTACAAATGAGAAAAACCAAAGCACAGAGTCACATGGTGTCAGGACAGGAACTTAAAACAAGTCTGTCTGACCCCAGTGCTTGCTCTTAACCAGTATGCCATATGAAAGTTGATTTCTAAGACTACCCTGAGGATTATGTGAGATGACAGACGCAAAGCTGTGAGTGCAGAAGAATGTTGTTATCATTACTATTATTATTTATTATTTTTACCATGATTATTACTGCTATTGTTGTAATTTTCTGCAACCTAAGGACATATGTTGAAATACATCAAAAAGAGGATCAATACTTCAAATCAGCATTCCTCTACTAAAGAATGTAGTGTGTGTCCAGCTCTGGTTAAAAGTAAAATCACATGTCATAGCTATTGAATCATGGCTTCCCTACATTTATCTTTTCATAAGATGACAGGATATTGAAACACAGATTGTTTCCCTGAAACAAAATGAGCATCTCCTGTTATAGACTTTTATAAGCTCCTCTGAAAAATGAAGGTTAAGACCAGATGCTAAACAAAAGCAAGATCCAAGCAACCATCTGTGGTTTGACGGTCTCTGTTCTATGATAAGTGATCATGTAGTCAGCCCCTAAACTGGTTGCTGGTGCCCTTTGGCTCTTTACTGTCACCCTTTCCAAAGTGTACTCTCTGGAGCCCTCTCCATGGGCTTCTTCCACAAGATGTTCACAGATCAATAGAGGTTAATTACACTAACAGTATTATTCGAAGAGAAATGAAACAGGCATGTCCTACTGCTGCTCTGGGAGTTCTCTCTCCTTACCGTAAGCCTGAATTTATGTCTCAAACTGCTGCACTACCCAAGTCCAAAATAATTTTAACAAGAAGCAGATGAAATTCTGGCTCCAGGCCCCATTTCTCATTGATTTCATTTCAGGATTCTCATCCTAGGTTCATTAGGTAGGAAACTGATTGATAATACAGTATACGAGAATTTATAAACATATATCTTATAAATATCCATTTTTCTTGCCTACACTAAAAATGCAGTCTTTATCCCACATGCCAAGCTTCACAATGCAAAATTGAAGTCAACTGAATATTTTTAAAAATTTATTTCTATTCAAAAATGCAATTTCATGCTGATTTTATCTCACCGTGCTTCTGCAGGGAGGAGCACTGTGGCAGCTCATTGTCTGAGACAGAAATAAGTGCTCCAATCCCTTTGCTTTGAGCTCCAAAAAAACCAGCAAGTATTCCAGTAGTTACGCTGCAAATTTATAGATTGTTATAGATTTCTATTATCCTTTTTTGCGTTCTGTGAAAAAGACTTTCCTTGGCAAATTACTTACCCCAAGGTAATGGCCATCAATGAACACAACAGGGAGAGAAGGAGCTTCAGAAACTCGCCGACATCGTTCGTCTAATTCTTTTCCATATTCACCATTCAGGGCTATGTTTTTCTCTTCAAATTTTACACGATGGTTCTGGAAAATCTTTCTAACCAGTTCACATCTTTCAAAGGTTGTCCGGACCACACGAAGGCAGGTGGTATAAATCACTACACGGTCAAATTCTAGGTCAGTTGATGGTTGCTGAAGGGAAAACATGGAGTTGTAAGAATGTGTGCTTTTACTTTCTTGTGTCTTATTATTTTAAGACAATTAAAAATTGCATTAAAGGTATGCAATAAAAGTTGAGTGAACTCATTTGTCAATTCAAAGACTTCTCTTTTTAAGTTACAACATCTGTAATTGAGATACAGATAACAATCACTATAATTTATATTACATAATTTAATTTTTTTATCTTCTTAATAGCATATCAAGTAATGGCTAATCTTAAAATTGATCATGTCTCACATGGGATGCCATGTGGTAAAATAATAAATGACTGAAATATTTTTCTCATGTTGTGTAAACATTGCTCAATTACTATATCTGTTTCATAAACCTAAAGTTTATGCCTTGACTAAGGTTTAAACTTAAAGTTTTATAAACCTAAAGTTAACCTTGACTATTCTGCATAAGTTAATTTTGAGTCAGTAGATCTGGCGTGAGGCACAGGCCTCACGCCAGATCTACTGACTCAAAATAAACTTATGCAGAATAGTCAAGGCTAGTATTTAGCCAGTTAAAATTCTTCTACTTATCAATTTATCAAATTGTAGAGTCTTTGGGGTAACAGTTTTCTGCGAATAACAAGACCTATATCATGGGATTTTTCTAAGGTTTAAATAGCATAACATATGTGCAAGGGCTCTGTTGAGTGATAGGGCTCTCACATGTAATGAGAAAGCTCTGCCACAAGAAATAAAAAATTAAATGTTTTAGAATACAAGTGCACAGAAACCAACACCTAAGTGAGTGGAGGGTCAAAGACAGGCATAAAAAGTAAACAAGGAATCAGATACACTGGAGTGGAGGCAAGCAACACTCAAAAACAAGATGAAGACTGCCCTGTGTGAGAATCTTTTTCTACATCTCAGATGTCAGTAGACATCTTTCCTGGGAAACCGTGCTCAGCACCGCTAATGTGTGCTGAAGAGCCATACCAGGTAGATCCTGAAATCAATAAGAAAGCTTCTCTTCTTTCTTATTACAGTCTTAGTTGAAGGAAACTGAACAGAACACAACTATACCATGAGACCATGGGATACATGAGTCTTTTTTAAGCTATAATTTTTGAAAGCACAACCATGCAATTTGCAAAACCCCCGTGGAGCCAAAACTTTGGAAACCATTCCGGACAGCTAAATGCTAAAGCAAGCCAGTAGGACACTAAGCTCCACTACTTTGTATGCAGAGAAGTCAGACCACTCTGCCAAGATGCAATGAATAGGTAACACTCCAAAGGTCCAATGTCATAATGATACCAATACAAAGGTCTCCATCTCATGGAGAGAGAATTTTTCTGATGATAAAATTTATAAAAGATGCAAGAATTGTTTCTTTTCTCAATAGAGTGTAGAGTCAAGTTGAAAACCCAGAGTCCTGGAGGGATTAAATTGATATCATAAATGCTGAAGCAGGTCAGGAATAAAAGAAGTACCAGGGAAAGGGTAAGAGTGCATCTAAATAGAGAAATGTTAAATTACACAACTTAGGCAATTGTTGTCTTACAGGCATGTGACTTCATTGTGGTTACACATAATTATTTTATGTAGAAACTTAAAATCTGGATTTTTATAGGAAATTTTCCAATTTACAAATAGTGACACCTAACTAAAAATGCATTTAAAGACCATGCGGACCAATATTTCTGAAGACAGAATTTGGCATATGCTGCCAATTTATTACAACTAAAATAAAGAGAGCATAGCAGCACTACTGACAATAGCAAAGGCATGGAATCAACCCAAATGCCCATGAATGATAGACTAGATAAAGAAAATGTGGTACATGTACACCATGGAATACTATGCAGCCATGAAAATGAGTGAGATCATGTTCTTTGCAGGAACATGAATGGAACTGAAACCCAACATCCTCAGCAAACTAACACAAGAACAGAAAACCAAACACCACATCTTCTCACTTGTAAGTGGGAAGTGAACAACGAGAGGATGTGGACACAGGGAAGGGAACAACACACACTGGGGCCTGTCAGAGGGTGAAGTAGGGAGAGCAAGAGCATTAGGAAAAATAGCTAATGCATGCTGGGCTTAATACCTAGTTGATGGGTGGATAGGTACAGCAAACAACCATGGCACATGTTTACCTACGTAACAAACTTGCACATCCTTCACATGTACCCCAGAACTTAAAATAAAAATAAAAAATATATATTTTAAAAAAATAAAGCATAAGCTTGAAAATCAGATATATCTGAGCTCTGCCACTGGCCACCTGTTTATCTTTGGGAAGCTAATGAACTATTGTCTCAGTGTTCTCATCTGTGATGAGAATATGATAACAATAGCTACCTAACCAGTTTGCTGAGAATATTAAGAGAAAATATGAAAAAAGCTAGTGTGAGACTCGCCACACAGTACTATTCCTAGTTAAGCAGAGAAAACTATTACACTTCACATCATGGAATTTTTAAGATTAAAAAAATAATAAGCCAGTGGAAAAAAATCAGTGTATAACTGATGACAAAAAGAAAATTATTACTATGTTTTAGATTTAGAAACACTGATCTTTAGAAGGAATAATCAAGTGCCCAGGGTTCTATGGCGCCTCTTCATATTGACAGGTATGGGCAAGCAAGGCACAGGAACTCACCGCAGATGCTGAGGTTTTCAGAAGAGCACAGAAGTTCCCTTTTTTTCTCATCATATTATCTGTGTAATCATGCATTGTTTCTCTGGATGCAAAGACTACTATCACTGCATTAGTTTTCTACCAAAATGGTCCACTGCTTCAAATAGCTACATTTACTTTTGAATTATTTGTTATGAAATACTTTTCCCTGATGTGTCAAAGTGGGAAAATTTAAGATTGGACCGTCCTACTGCCATGTTAACCAATTCATATAAGATTCTCTCTGATTATAGCACAAACTGTGTATACCACCTTTCTGTGTCTCCAAGACACATGCATTTTCAAAATACTAACAAGATTACCTTTATCGGGTGGCCAGGTTGGATGTCGTTAACGTATGAGATCACATGGATCTCCCTTAACCTGTTGCTGAGGATGAGCTTTGACTGCAATCAGTCGATCCTCCAAGAACTCCAAGATCTCCCAGTTGAATATTAGAATAAACTGGGGAGTCCTTGGAAATCCCCAAATCCTAGGCGAAGCTCATACCAATTAAATAAGAATCACCAGAGTGGGGCCTCTGAATTGGGTTTTTTTTTTTTAAGTTCCTATGGTCATTCTAATGTAGAGCTAAGTTCTAGAGCTAGTTAGACACAGGTTGGATATGCAGAATCACAGGCCTCACCCCAGATCTACTGACTCAGAATCTACGTCGTAAAAAGCTTCCCAGAATTTGGATACATATTATATATTTTTAAGTTGTACATACTTGAGGTGTCATATGATGTTTCGATATACAGAGTTAAATAATTACTGCAGTCAACATAGAACATCTCCCTACTATATCCTCCCCACTTCTCCTCTACCCCCAACTACTAACAGTTACCATTCAACTGTTTCTATGTATTTGAGATTGCTTTTGTTTGTTTGTATGTTTGTTGATTTGTTTTCAGATTTCACATATAAGTGAGATCATGGAGTATTTTTCTTTCTTTGCCTGGCTTATTTCACTTAGCATAATATTCTTTAGGTTCATCTATGTTATCACAAATAGCAATATCCGTTTCATTTTTAAAGCTGAATTATATTCATTGTTTATATATACAGCAATTTCTATATTCACTTATCCTTAAGGATACTTAGGTTGTATCTATATCTTGGCAATTGTAAATAATGATGCAAAAAAACATAACCATGAGAGTGCAGATAACTTTAAGAGTTTGTTATTTCATTTCCTTTGATTACATACCCAGAATGAGGATTGCTGGGTTATATGATAGTTCTATTTTTCGTTTATTTCTTTCTTTTTTTTTTTTTTTTTTTTTTGAGACGGAGTCCTGCTCTGTCTCCCAGCCTAGAGTGCAGTGGCGCAATCTCCACTCACTGTAACCTCTGCCTCCTGAGTCAAGCAATTTTCCTGCCTCAGCCTCCCAAGTAGCTGGGACTACAGGCGCCCACCCCCATGCCCAGCTAATTTTTTTTTTTTTTTTGTATTTTTAGTAGAGACAGGGTTTCATCATCTTGGCCAGGCTGGTCTCAAACTCCTGACCTTGTGATCCACTCACTTCGGCCTCCCGAAGTGCTGGAATTACAGGTGTGAGTCTCTATTTTATATTTCTTTAAGAATATTCATAATATTCATAATGGCTACAATAATCTGCTAGTGGGAAGTAGATTGAACCCTTTTCTTCACACATGTACAACACTTGCTATTTCTTGTCTTTTTAATAGTAGCCATCCGAAGAAGTGTAAGGTGATATCTCATTGTCATTTTGATTTGCATTTCCCATTTTGGTTTTGATGTTATTAACGTTGAGCACTTTTTTATATATCTCTTGGCTATTTGTATGTCTTCTTCAGAGATGTCTATTCTGGTCATTTGCCCTTTTTTTGTATTAGACTATTTGCTTTTTGCTACTGAGTTAGTTATTTGTATTCCTGTATACTTGGAGTATTAACCCCTTACCTATATATGGCTCACAAATATTTTTTCCCAATCAATTAACTGCATTATCATATTGTTAATTATTTTCCTTGCTGTACAGAAGCATTTTAGTTTTGTGTAGTCCCACTTGTTAATTTTTTCTTATATTACCTGTGTTTTGAAGAAAATATCCAAAAACTGAAAAATTCCTTGACAAGAGTAGTATCAAGGAGACTTTCCCCTATGTTTTCTAGGAATTTTACAGTTTGGAGTCATATGCTTAGATCTTCAATCCATTTTGCATATGTGGTATAGGATAAGAGTCCAATTTCATTCTTTTGCATGTAGATACTCAGTTTTCCCAACAACATTTATTGAAGAGACTATCACTTCCCCATTGCATCTTCTGAGTGCCTTTGTTGAAAATTAGTTTGCCTTATATAGTTGAGTTTATTTCTGTTACCAGGAAGTGCAGGAGTCCTCAGTTCTTGTATAACTTAGAAGAAAGAATTCATCCAAGAGACACATAGCAAGGGTTAAGTACCAAAGTTTATAAGAGTCACAGCATTCCTGGCATTGGTATGCTATCTAATACATATATGGCTACAGTGACCAAAGATATACATCGCAGCACTCAATTCCCTTTGAATACTTTGAAAGCCTTCTCAAGATGGATGGGTACAAACAAGCCCACGCTGCAAAGACTGGAATAAATACCTAACTCTTCAATGCCCACATATTCACAAACATCTATAAGCATTAAACGCATCCAGGAAAACATGATATCGATAAATAAATTAAATAAGGTACCAATGACAAATTACAGAGTGACCTGTCAGACAAAGTATTCAAAATAGTTGTTTTGAGGAAGCTCAGTGAAATCCAAGATAACACAGAGAAGGAATTCAGAATTCTATCAGATAAATTTAACCAAGTGATTAAAATAATTTAAAAGAATCAAGCAGAAATTCTGAAGCTGAACAATTCAATTGATAAACTGAAGAATGTATCAGGGTCTCTCAGCATAATCAATCAAGAAGAATAAAGAATTAGTGAGCTTGAAGACAGGCTATTTGAAACTACATAGTCAGAGAAGTCAAAAGAAAATAATAAAAAATAATTGAAGTACACCTACAGGATTTACAAGATAGCCTCAAAGAGGTAAATCTAAGAGTTATTGGCCTTAAAGAGAAGGTACAGAGAGAGAGGGGTAGAAAGTTTACTCAAAGACATAATAACAGAGAACTTTCCAAACCTAAAGAAAGATAGTAATATTAAAGTACAAAATAACAGCCAGTCATTCATTCAGTCATTAGAATAATTTGTTTGCCAAACACAGTATTAAGCACTAGGTATATAATGTTAAGCAAACAATACAATTCCATATCAACACGGAGTTCATAGTTAAAAGTAATAGGAAGCCAAAGTGTAACATAAATACACAATTACAAGCTGCTAGGTACTATGAATGAAATGCAGACGTAGGTAGGAAAGCATAGTGCCTGGGTGTTTTCTCTTCTTGTCTTAAAGATCAAGACAATATTTTCTGATATTTGAGATTAAGTTGGAAGAAAAGAAGTTAACAAAGAAATTAGGTAAAGAGTGTGAGGAGTATTACATGCAAGTACAAAGCTCTTAAGATGGGAGGAAGATAACGTGTTTGACATTCTTTAGAGGTTGCATCTTGATACACAAGCAGGGAAAAATAGAATGGTATTAAGTGATTCTAGATTGATATGAAGGGTTGACACCATGTTGTATTTGATAGCCACATTGTATTTTAATAAGCTTGGGTCTTTTACCGTACAGCAATGAGAAATCCCTAAAGGGTTTTAAGAAGGATAGGAGTTGCGCTAAATCTGGCTTGCATTTCAAAATGATAAGTAAAGAAGGACCACTGGGTGCAGTTGCACAAGATGCACACTGCACAAACTTAGGCAGGGCCATTAGTAGCATATCCCAAACCAACAGTTCTCCCACAGTTGTGTAGTCCACATTTTGAGCCATTATACTCAGTCTCATTACCAGTTCCCTTGCTCAGGAGACTGAGACTGAATATGAGATAAATTCAGGGTAGAAAGTATGGTTTTTAAATTAAAATACACTACTCAGTAAAATGTTCCAAAAAAAGTTTTTATTGTACAATTTTTTGTATGATGTGGAAGTAGGTCTTTCTAGAGGTAGTGTGATAAGTTGGATGATTTCTCAAGGTCTTTTCCAGTTTAATATGAATTTTAAATGAAATTGTCTTTGGCAAAAAAGAAAAAATCCTCCTCTTCTACATTTGCTACATTTTCCTTCCCTCAGTAGATTTGTCAAAGCATCTGGCCAGAAGTCTAAAAATAGCCTCTAATGGCTGTCCCTCTTCTCCCTTCCTGAGGGTTACCATGGGAATAGCGTATGAAGGATGGAAGCATCTGAGACAGCACTGAGAAGCCTCTGGGGTCTGCAGCCTCCTGGTTCTGAGAGAGCCAACCTAGATGGTAATAAAGATAGGCCATTTTTCCTTTCTGTTTATTAAAAAGATGAATCTTAGGGATGCCTGGAAGTCTTACAACAACCTGCAGCACACACAGATGTGTTGGAAAGGGACAGAAATTGCTGCAAATCAGACTAAGGAGTTACCAAATAACTAACCTATATCCTCAGCTGGCATGTCACCCTGCAGTAGCCACACTGCAACAATGAGTACCTTAGTCACCCTCTCACCTTGGGGCAACTGTGGAGCCCCCACACCCACTGGAACTAACCCTGGAATTCAGGCCAAGAAATATTATCCACCCATCCCCCACAAAAGATCAGCATGGAGCAGGCTCAGCTCCTCAGGCAGAAGCAAATCCAGTGGGTTATTTCAAGCTGAGATTTTGCAGCTCTAGCCTCGCACTGATTTAGAAAGGCATCCTAAAATGGGCCTCCTAACCTTGCCCTAGTGAGTCCCCAAATCACTGAGAACTTAGAGGCCTCCAGACAGTGGCAAGAATTCAGGTCATAAGAAATTTTTTAAAATAAATAAAAAGTAACATATTTGAATATCAGTGGCAGACATAATGCTAATAACTTCACATTCATAAATTCCTCACAATAACTTATATAGTGTTGCTGTATTTACCGATCTAGAAACCTAGGCTCAGAAAGAGTAAGTATCCTCATATCCTCGACAAGGAGACAGAGTTAACATTCAGCAAAATTAGAAAGTTGGAACTCAGGTGTGCGCCCTTCCAAAGGCCATGTGCTTTCCACCAAACCATGATGAAACACTGAACCACGCATTGTTTTGCTACCAGCTCTTCAAGATAAAGTTGTTACTAAACCACAAATTGCTGTGGATCTAATTCATTGCCAGTGAGATAATGTTTGTGAATTAAAGAGGTTTACCTCTTTACTAAATTATGATCCCACATGTATCAGTCATTTACATTACACAGGGAGCATGTTAAATATTTTTTTCAATCTAAAATGAGTCCTTTTGAGGTAAGTAAGGGATAGATTTTTTTTCTATATATAAGGGCAAAGAGGCAAAGTGATCAGCTCAAAGCACTACAGCATGTCAGTAGGCAAACTGGGACTAGACCCAGATTTCTTGATTATCAGGCAGGAGGCCAACCTGGCTCCAGGAACAGCAATTTTAAATAGCAGGCACATGTGGCTGGAAGCAGGGCTGTGGGCCTTGTAAATGGCAGGAAGTTTTAGATATATCGCTCTTTCTCCCACTCCATATTCTATAAACCTCTATAGTTAAATGTGCATTATGAGATGCATCTTAATACTAAATATGAGTAAATAAATCTCTGTCCACCTTGCCCTAAAATCACCTCTTCAATTTTTATTCTTGCACTAAATATGATTTGTAAATCCACATCAGGCTTTATCCACACCAGGCTTCTCTCTTAGCTTATTTCCTAATCTGTTTCCATTCTAACTATACTCCCTATTCAGTTCTGAAGGTGAGTGGTGATTTTCTACATTAAATTCCCATCCCCACATTTGGACCACAGAACCCCAAGGGGAAGTTCTCTATGTCCCTCTATAAGACACAAATTATAAAAAAATAATTATTTATCACATGACTGCTGCATATTTATATGCAGTCCTAGAGACTGCGAAAGGAACTCTAATATGCATTTTTCATTTATTGTAGTGGTAAAGATTATGGTCCAGGTTTTAAAGACATGGAAACTACGATGTGGAAAGAAACTTAAGGTGCTCAAATAACTCAGTGGGGAAAGGGAGCAAAACCAGAATTTGAACCTGAGTCTGCCTCTAAATCCTTATTCTTTCCTTAAGAAGATGTTATATAACCCTCTTAAATACAAATGACTAAAGGACTGCCCTGTTCTAAAACAGTGGTACCATGAAGAGATTGGGACAGGGACAGTCCTGGAAATCCCATTGCTCATCCCTACACTTTCTTCTAATCTCGAGTTAAATGTCACTCCTCAGACAGGCCTCCCCTCATTGTTCTATGGGAAATAGTCCCTCTATCCTCTTACCCAGTGCTTTCCTAGTACTGCTGGATTTTATATTGTGCATGTTCACTGGTTCACTGTCTATCCACACACATTAAGATATAAGCTCACTGAAGCAAGGATTTAGTTTTATTCATTAGAAATAAGAACCCAGAATAAAACCTAGTACATATAGATACTCAATAAATCTTTTCTGGCCTCTTTTCCATACATTTAATCAGAACTTGGTTTGAATTTCCCCCTTAGCAACCAGATAATCCTGGAAAGTTTCTTGACCAGTCTTAGTTTTCTTATCTTTAAAGTTAGACACTAGTGCCTACTTCATAGGGATTTCTGAGGTTTAAATGATTAAATGCATAGAAATACTCTTAGCATCATATACTCTAGGTAAATGGTATATTTTTATTAATACTATTATTATTTTAAAATGTTATTGACACATATCAGCACCATCACCATTATTGCTATAAAGAAAAAGCCCAAATCCACAGATGTCATCAACCTCACAAGCTCAAATGGCAAAGTTTAACCTCATAATTGTATAATGATCAAAAAACCAATCTCTTATTGAGGTAAATTGCTCTTTTCTTAAAAAAATCAACAGCATTTATTTTTCTCATGAATCTGCAATTTGGCAATGGGTAGGTGAGGGCAGCCCATCTGTTCTACACTTCCCACCGGCTGGGGAGCTAGAAGCCTGGGGCTGTAATCATCTGAAGACTCTTTGACTCACATGGCTGGCAGTTGATGTTGGCTGGTGGCTAGCATTGTAGCTGAGGCTGTCTTCCAGGACACCTACTCATAGCCTTGTCCTGTACTTCCCTGTAACTTGGTGGCAGGTTCAAAGGGTGAACATCCTAAAAGAGCAAGGGCCAGGTGGAAGACCTACTGCTTTCTAGCCTTCACTTAGAATCACTTTTGCTGTACTCTATTCATGAAAGCAGTCACAAAAGCCCACACAGATTCAATGAGAGAGGAAATAGACTCCCACTTCTTGATAGAGGAATGGCAAAGTTCTGGAAGACAATGTGGAACCAAAGAACTTGCTGTGGCCATTGTTTTTGGTGGGGGAAAATATAATTTCCATACAACTGATAAATTCGCTACAGTTCAGGGTCTTGGCCTTCAGACATGCTAGTGGGAAATTCACCACTGGCTGGCTTTTTGAATCAATATATTGATGTGTAAGACTAGAATGCCTATTTATTATTTACAATGAAAGGAACATGTCATTGACGTAGGACCACTCAGATTCTCTATGCTTTCCATATTCTTGGTGAGCATAGAATCAGAACAAAGGAGAAAGTGATTTGAGTCAATGACTTGAAAAGCAGCCAGTCAAATGAGGTCTGAATTTTTGTCTTGTCAAAGGGATACAAATTATTAGTATTCAGTGACTGAGACTTCTGGGGCCTCTCTCAGTGCTTCCCTCTGTGATTCCCCTTGGTGTAGCTTCCTTAGCTGACCACACTCCTTTGGAATGTTCTTTCTTTGGGCGTACTGTTCCACTCAGCCTCATCAGTCTAGGTTTGCTGAGGCAAGTCATTCTGCTCCTATAAGTATGACTTTCCACTTTTATTTTCTAATTTCTCTTGTCTTCATCTTATAAGCTATATCTCAGAAAGCAACCTTAATTCTTTTATTTCTTATTTCTTGTGGGAGGAACAAGTATACCGACAAAAGAGTCCACAGTAGTCAAGGTGGGAGAAGGTGGTTTGGACCAAAGTAATGTCAGTGAGGTATGGGGTGGTCAAGTGAACGGAAAGGGTTTCAGGGTGGTACAGTCAGCTTTGTTGGCGCTCCCTGCACGTCCCTTCACTAGATCGGTGCCTCAATCCCCCAGTTGGTTTGAGTGTTGCTTGCTAATGGCTCTCAGCTCCCTTCTTCTTTGGAGAACTGGCCTCACTCAGTGGATCACTCAACTTGAAGAATGGTAGGAACACAAAGTTTTTAACCAGCAACTAACTGATAGCAGGGTAACAAAGCCCTGCTCCCTTCCCTCAAAATGAGGCAACTCTGCTCTTCACATTTGTTTGAGATATGCTATCAATTCTGAGAGTGAAAAACAAGAGTCAAGCATATATCAGCATATAGCAGATGTCATAAAAATCTCTCCAAGTTCAGTTGCCCACTTTGTGGCATAACAGAAATGCATAATCTTTGCAAAGGTTTCTTCAGAGTGTTTTCTATTTCCTCAGTGCTCTCAGAACATTCAAATAAGTGAATTTCAGTTATTTCCTCAGGAATTATCCGTTTGTCCAGATCAATTACTGAATGAGCCTAGACATTAACTGAAAAGTCAATGAACCTAATAAATCTTTCACACCAAAAAAAAATTGCTGATTATTAGGGAAATGCATATCAAAACCACAATGAGATATCATCTTACACCAGTCAGAATGGTGATTATTAAAAAGTCAAGAAACAACAGATGCCAGTGAGGATGTGGAGAAAAAGGAATGCTTTTACACTGTTGGAGGGAATGCAAATTAGTTCAACCATCGTGGAAGACAGTGTGGTGATACCTCAAAGATCTAGAAGCAGAAGTACCATTTGATGCAGAAATTCCATTACTGAGTATATACCTAAAGGAATACAAATCATTCTGTCATAAAGATACTTGCACACATATGTTCACTGTAGCATTACGGTGACTGGGATCTGCCTTTTTAGCAATGTATATTAGAGGAACCTGAGACTCACTCAGTTTAATTATTTGAATGAAACTTTGCTTTAGGAATCAACATGTTGCTGTGTAGAGTAAAGCAATCTCAAGCCATTGCTTTGACAGTTAGTAGCTGTGATGGTTAATATGTCAATTTGACTGGATTAGGGTGTGCTCAGATATTTGATTAAACATTATCTCTGGGTATGTCTGTGAGGGTGTTTGTGGAAGAGATGAGCGTTTGCATTGTAATGAACATTTAAAAGCAGATGGCCCTCTCTGATGCAGGTGGTCATCATACCATCTGTTGAAGGACTGAATAGAACAAAAAGGCAAAGGAAGGTTGGATTTGCCCTCTCTCTACCTGGCTGCTTGAGCTAAGACATCAATCTTCTCCTGACCTTGGTACTTCTGAATCTTATGTTTTCAGACTCAAACTTAAATCTACACCATCAGTTCTCTGGATGCCAGGTGTTCAAACTACATCACTGACTTTCCTGACTCTTCAGCTTGAAGACTACAGGTTGTAGGACTTCTTAGCCTCCATAATCCCATGAGCCCATACCATATAATAAATCTCTTCCTAGATATAGGTATCTGAATACATAGCAGGAGAGAAATATAGATATAAATATAGACATAGATATTATGCAAATATAGCCATTGTATTTGTTCTGTTTCTCTGGAGAATCCTGACTAATATAGCAGTGGTATGAATTTAAGGAGGTCCATTTACTTTTCGAGGACTAGGTTTTCTGTTCTGTAATATAGGAATAGCTATAATCTAGCCCAGAAGAGAATTGTAGGATATGTAAAATGCACATGAAAATACACTGCTCATTATAAATCTTCACAAGCATGCCATCTATCACTATTACTTGAAGTGTTATAGCAATATGGGAATAGCTATAATCTAGCTCAGAAGAGAGTTGTAGGATATGTAAAATGCACATGAAGATACATTGCTAATTATAAATCTTCACAAGCATGCCATTTATCACTATTACCTGAAGTGTTAGAGCTGGAAGAAAGAGAGATTAGAATCTCATTCAGAAATCTCTCCTGGTAGCCACATTCCTACTAAACAAAAACATCTCTCTTCCAGTATGAATATTTTGGCTTCTACACATATTGTCACAAACATTATGTATTGACATTTTACATTTGCTAATCTCCATTGATAAAATAGATGCAAAGATGAACACCAAAATCGCCATATTCGGGAGCCTCCCATCTCAAAATTATGGGCTTACAAGAGTTAAAAGCCAGGCAGCAAGTAAGTCAGGAAAATCTTGCAAATGGAAAATTTTTAAAATATTTTTTCTCTCATATCTAGAAATATTCAAGTTGCAAAACCAGGAGAAAAGGGACTGAAATATTGAACAATGGCATCAGAGTATGAAGTGGCTAGAGAGCCCTGCATGAACCATAACACCCTTCATCTTTGTTACAAGAACCAGTGCTCCTTCTTAAAGAGAAAAGTGCCCTCTCCCTTCCACTGTATTTTATATATTATATCCATAATATTATATAATATCTATAATTTTTCTCAGTTTTCTACATCAAGAAAAATGCCTGCATAATCAGCTAAGTGCAGCCAATCGCTTTTAGTGCATTTGGAAGCTGTAAGAATCTACTTTAGGGGTTGAAATACCTGTACTTTATCTCAGCCTGATTCTTTCACAAATGTCAGTATGATGAAGAGAAGTGATTTCAATCCCTGTAGAATTCCCAGAATAGACTGAGAACTGAGGGCAAGAAAGCCACTGAAAATTCTGAATTTGAGAAAATTGGAGCCAGCCTCAGGCAAATCCCTTATTTCTATTTTCTCCTCAGACTTCCAGACTCTTATGTCTCTCTGACTGTACTAATGATCATGGTCCCAATGTCACCTAAATACACTGAACTCCAGGGAAGTAACAGCTAGGAGCCATTTATGGGAAGCTTGGTTGGTGCGGGAAGCTAATATTTTTTTTAAGTAGGGAGTCCTTTAACTCTGTGAGTAAGGTAGGTACTCTTATCTTAGCTTTGCAAATGGGAAACCTGAGGCATAGAGAAGTATGTGACAGGACTAACGTCAGGCGACTAGCAAGTGATGGAGCTAGTATTTGATTCAGGTAAATTACAGAACTCAAATATTTACATGATCTCATTAGCCATGTTCTGATTCTATCTATATTTCAACTCATTTGATAAACAATAAGAAATCAGAGGTGCTAATAAAGGATTTATGAATTGTAAAGTTTCTTAAATACATAGAGATTTCAAATAAATAGTGTATTGGTTTCCTATTGCTGCTATAAACAAATTAGCACAAAGTTAGTGACTTAAAACAACAAAAAAATTTATCTTACAATTTCAGGGTTCAGAAGTCTTAAATGGGTTTCAATGGGCAGAAATCAAGATGTCAGTAGAATCACACTCCTTTTGAAGGCTCAGGGGAGAAATTCCTTGTCTTGCCTTTGCCGACTTCTAGAGGTTCCCCGCATTCTGTGGCTCATGGTCCCTTCCTCCATTTCTGATTCTGATCTTCCTGCCTCCTTTTTATAAATACCCTTTTGGTCACACTGAGCCCATCCAGTAATCCAGAATAACATCCCTATCTCAAGACCCCTAACTTCATTACATCTACAAAGTCCCTTTAACTGTAAATTAACGGGTTCCAGGGATTAGGAGATGGACACCTTTTGGCTGAGTGGGGGCGAGGAGTATTATTCAGCAGCCTATCACAGACAGATAGATTTTAAGTACCAAATTATAGGCATAGGACTAAAGGGCTTATCGGACGACATCTTCCTCGTGCTTATCAACTTGCTGTAGAAACTCAATCTGATGGTAATTCTAATAAGGTGAACATGAAACACATTGTTCTTCCAAGACCCTTGATACTATCACTTGTGCGCAGGACTTTTCTGCAGGTTGCTACTGAAGAAATGGAAAGGGCATAAAGAAGAAACAAGTGTATTAAAGAGAGGGAGATGATTTGCCTGTTCTTTATCTATGTTTTCTACTGTTTTCTATCTTTTATCTTGCGATATGCTTTTCCTCCAGTTGTTAAAAAAAAAAAAAAGGCCCTAGAAATTGCTGTGAGAAGCAAACAATGAGCATGACCAAGTGAGGGAGGTACTTTGCATTACATGAAAGGAAGACACAAATAAAAATGTTTTAAATTTTTGCATAAAGCTGCAGGTTCAATTTGTCTATGTGTTCCCCAAAGGAATCTAGATAATTTTCCAGCTCAGCTTCAAAGAAAACAAATAACCACAAGATTTCAAATGCAAGAAAATGTTGCCTTCCCATCTCTTCTGCAATTTCCCCAAATCAGGTTGCTTTAATTAAAGCACCTAAATTGTGAGGCACATAAAGCATACACAAGGAGATGTGTGGAATAATGATTAAGACTATAAAAGTGCTCTGTTTTCGCTATATATACCGTACCATTTGGCATGACTGATGTAGTTTTGTAAAGGAAGTTTAACATTTATTATTGATTGTCTATTCCAATTAAAAATAAATGCAGATTTTTAAAACAAGATTGATTGCTGTATCATTATCAGAAGGAAGAAACAAAATTATTTCTGGAAACATTGGGAATTGTTTCTGGAAATGTAGGCAGACTCTGCTTGATTTGTCATCAGAGCTCTTCACTGGAGCTAATTATTTGATTTTGGAGATTTGGCCATTAGGAAAGGGAATCTAATTGAATTATTGAACAAAATAATAAGTCTCATTAAGTGGCAGATTTTATCAAGTACAGTTTTATCAGTAACCCGATTAAGACTGGAAAAGTCATCCACTGAATGAAGTCTATATTCCAAGCATTATGTCAATTGAATGTATTGCTATAATCTTCACAACATACTATGTAACAGGTATTACTATTCCTTTTTCACTGACAAGGAAAATGAGTCACAGGGAGATTGCTAACTTGCTTAAGGTTATAAAATCCTGGGACTCTTTTCCATTGGCAAATATAATATCCCTTGTCCCTAAGTTTTTCTCTCACATGTCTGGTCACTCCTCTGTGTTCAGCTAGGGTGACTCTTTCCCCTGAGTCTTCTGGTTCCCAGAGGCACTCAACTTTGTCCACTGACCACCTCCTTCTCTCTGATGACCTCATCCAAAATTTCAACAGCTAACTTGAAGGCTATTGAAACCCCCAAATGTACATCCTCAGCTCAGACTTCTTTCCTACAACCCATACTTGAAGTCCAGCTATCTACATAATATCTCTACTTGCAAATGCTTCCTATACCTTGAATTCATGAAACCTACCAAAACCAGGTCAAGCAGCACTATGCTTAGGGAGCGTCTCCCAACTCTCCATTCAGTGGGATGTGTGCTGCCTATCTTCTGCACCCCCAGCACTAACTGTACCATTATGAACTTCCTGAGATCAAAAAAGGTTATATTATATAAGTTTGCATCCTCTAGACTCAATATCTGAAACATGATCATAGACCCTGCTTTCGTCTAAATGACTGTGTCCCCCCAAAATTCATATGTTGAAATTTAATCCTTAATGTAATAGTATTAAGAGATGGGGCTTTTGATAGATGCTTAGGTCATGAGGACAGAAAAATCATGAATAGGACTAGTGCCTTTATAAAAGAGGCCAGAGGGAGCTGGGTTTTTCATTTTACCATATGAGAATACAGCAAAAAGTTCCTGTCTATAACGAAAAAGCCCTCATCAGGCAAGCAATCTGCTGGGCTGTGATCTTGGACTTTCTAGGCTCCAGAACTGTGAAAAAAAAAAATGTGTTGTTTATAAATTGCCCAGTCAAGGATATTTTGTTATAGCAGCTTTAATAGGCTAAGACAGACACTAAGCATATATTTGTTGAATAAGAACAAACCAAAATTTGAACCTAAGGCTGTCTGATTCTAAAGTATATAAACTTTTCACTCTAGGATAATAACATAATGTGACATAATATAAGATAAATTTTTAAAAATAAAAATACCTATGGTGCTTTCATTCAAAATAAGCAAGCCAACAAAATATCACTATTATAATATCAAATCATTGTCACTTAAAGAAACATTTGCAGTGACCTTTTTCCTATCTCATTAACAATTTTTAACATAAAGATGATGACTAATTTGCTTCTAGCCAAGTACTTGAGGTGGAAATGCAGGTTGTTGATGTGGCACGGCTATTCCATTGGGTATATATCATTCTGAACAGTATAATTTTATAGCTCTTGCCTCTGATTAAATTGAAACTACATTGCCAGGCCAAAAGCTGCAGCTTGAGGGTTGCACGGCAGCCAACTGCTTACCCTGAACAACATGATGCATTCAAACAGATCACCAGACGGGCTTTTTTGCTTGCCCTTATCTTATCATTTTAACAACATATAGAGAAGGAAAAGGCTGAAAAACTTGTTTACAATTAAAAGGAAATAATGCAGTAGTTTAATTATTTTAAAATATTGGAGAGTAAGACAGTAAAATTATGCTCAAAAATATGCATTTGTGAGAAGATGAAGGGGGGATAAAATAAGCTATCCACTTCTAAACAGAGAGCATCGTTATCGTCCTTTTATGTAGTTAAATGCTTGTGCAGATGCTAACCACGGCTGAGGAAAGCCAAGCCTGTGCCCTTCACATCATCTACCCTCCACCTGGTAACACCTACTGAAATCGTAGCTTGAAAGTCTCCAAGAAAATAACCACCCTGTGTAGAGCTCAATTTACAATCCAAACATGTATGCCACAGCCACTTCTTCAGCCAGCACTGGGAGGGAGAAAGCATCTTTCTCTCTATTTTCAAAGCTGTGAGAATGTAAGTATAGAATATGCCAGACATGGTGTTACCACTCCCCAAAGATAAGGAAGAAAAGAAGGAAAGAAGAAGCAGAAAGGAGAGATCTTGACCGTATTTCCACTTTCACAGTCCATCTCCTTTCTTGCCATGGCCATGATTTATTTACATGATTCCATAAATAAATTTATCTTTCTTTCTTTGTTTCTATGAGTTTTTTTTACTATTCTGTCATGAGCAACTGTCTGAGTCTGCTTAGATGGCTACAACAAAATATCCTAAACTGGGTGACTTATATACAACAGAAATTTATTTCTCACAGTTGTGAAGGCTGGGAAGTCCAAGATCAAGGCATTAGTAGATTCTGTGTCTACTGAAGGCCTATTCCTTATAGATGGCATCCGCTAGGTGTGTCCTCACATGTTTGAAGAGGCAAACAAGCTCCCCTTGGCCTCTTTTACAACAACGCTAATCCCATTCATAAGGGAAGAGTAGAGGTAACCTAATAACCTCCTAAAGAATTCACCTCTTTTACCATGATCTTGGAAGTTAGTTTTCAGCATATGAATCCTAAGAGTGTACAAACATTGAGACCATGACACCAACCAAGATACTGACTGATACAACCAAGATTCCAGCAGATTTAGTGAACTAAATTAATTTTTCTGCTCTCCAAAAATAAAAACCTTTCCTGAAACAGCCTTTTGTGAGATAATGGAGGCAGCATTTTTCACATGCTTTGGGCATAAATTTATCTCATATATCACCTGAGCTTGAATAGAATTAATGCAGACCTTAAGAATGCCTGGCTGATCTCCTTCCTCTTGACTACTGGTACACATGCTATTAAGAATTCTGAATGCATAGGTAGGAAAGCTAAGTTTTAATCTCATCCCTGGTACTCTGTTGTAAGATGATTTATAACTGATTCCCATAGTCATAAAATAGATACCTAGATATCTATGTCACCTAGCCCTTATGCGGATCAAAGAAAATGAATGGCAAGACTATACCTTGTATAAAGATGCATAAGTGGTTGTTATTAATTACTGACATTCCCCAAGGCACAGTCTTTGAACCTCTGTTATCTTTCCTATAAATTTCCTCCCATGAAGATTCATCTATTTGATTGCATAAAACTATCACCTTGTTGCTCCTGGATCCCAGATTAATATTTCTTTTTTTCTCACTTGTGCTATAGTCTAACAGACATTTCTTTTTAAAAATCTTGAGGCAGTCTCAAACTCAACAAGTCTAAAAGCAAACGTTTCCCCAATTCCATGTTTTCCCTGATCTTCCCTTTGGTTGGTCCATCTTCTACCAAACCCTGCAGTCTCCCTCCATCCAGTCTTCTCTATTCATCAGACTCAATCATAGGCCAATTTCCATTGGGGCGGCATTTTTATAAATGTTCTCTCTTATCTGTATTACTCTCTTCCTATTGCCAAACATGTTCCAATTATAAAAATAGACATTTTGTTAGGACATGAATCTTATTTGTCTTCTTTGTCACTAATATCTAGAATAGAGTTTCTCAACTTAGCACGATTGATATTTTGGAGCACATTTTTAATTTCTGGAGGGAAGCAGTGCTGCCCTGTACATTGTAGAGTGTTTAGCAGCATCCATGGAGTCTACCTGTTAGATAGCAGTAGCAATCCCCAAGATGTAAAAACCAAAAATGTCTCTAGACATTGATAAATGTCTTCTAAAAGGCAAATTTAACCCACTTGAGAGCCACTGACCTACATCAATGTATGACACATAATATTTCATCAATATATAGCACAAAATAATACACCTAATATATAACACAAAAATATTTCTTGAATGAATAAGTGATACTTTAGCAATGTTCATGCTCTTCTCCATAAATCTGTTGTTGCTGTTGTTGTTATTGTTCTCATTTTTATGGCTTTGGTTTAGTTGTTTTCCATGCTCAAGACGCTCCCTGCCTGGTACCTTAACCTAGGAGCCACACGAGGTGCTTATTAAAACTAAGTGTCCAGGACCCTGCCCTGAAGATTCTGATTCAGAAGCTCTAGAACTGAGCCCAGGGGCCTTATTCATTAGCAAGTACTTCTAGTGATCTGTAAAATTGTGTAAGTTTGGGAATGAACACTGAACTGGAAATAAAGACATCAGAGTTCCTTTCCCAGAACCACTAAACTAACTGAGTGGGCACAGAGAACTTAACTTCAACGTTTCACTTTCCCTCTAATTTATATGCACAATTTTTCTTTCAAGGATAAAAAAATAGCTATTTATTGAACAATTCCTATTCATTAGACACTGTGCTAAGTGATTTCCTATGTTATTGAAAATCTACCTATATGTGCTATTTTTTAGAAAGGTGGAAGCTGAGACTCAGAGATATAAAACAATTTGTCCTAGTTCACATAGCTATGATGTGGAAAACCAGGATTTAACTCTGGTACCACTATTTCCCAAACTGATAATGTGATGCATTTATTAACTTGTCACATCCAGCCCTTCCATCAAGGGCTTTGTGGTTTCCTCCTGCTCAAAAGCATCCTCCCTTCTCCCTTTACTCTTCAATCCATGATTTACCTATTTGTTAATGGCATTACATCTACAAAGTAAATTGCGAGCACCATGAAATCAAGGTTCAGGTTTTCAAGATCTTTTGAGTTGTTGTTATTATAGTTATCAATTTGTTATTACTTTTTGCTCCTGAAATAAAACTTAGTATAAGGAAATAGAAAGACAGAGAAAGGAAAATTAAATCTTCTGAAATTCCTATAAGATGCAAGATGCTTTTACAAAGTGTGATCAACAGATCACCAGCATCAGCTTTCCTGGGATGCAGGTTCCAGACACTGGTCCCATTAATTTTGTTACAGTAACCCTGTTGCTGCAGTAAGAACCCCTCATGATTATTAGGCACACTAAAGATTACAAATCACAGAAACCTGAACTCTTGCAGTGTTCTCGCCATGAAACTGAATTTTTAAACTGCATATTCTATTTGTGCTCCATAGAGAGTAAACAAACACTCTACAGAAAGTTGCCTATTCTTATGTCTGTCAAGGGATGAGATTGTCACTTTCTTTTTCTCACTTTCACTGTAAGAGCTCCTAATTAAAACCTCCCACTGAGCTAACAGTGAGTCAGGTTCAGGTAACCACTCTGTCTTATTTCCTTGATTTTGTGAAGAAAGATAGAGTGAAATCTTATTCAAAAATCCAATTTATCTTTAATACTCATTTGATTAAATATACCTCAACTCCCCCACCTTTTCTCAGTGTATATGTTTCACAATGCATCCAGTTTACCATATCTGAAGTATTCAAAATAAATTATATTTTTCTTCCTCTTGTATTTTGAAGAAATAATTTCATTGTTGTTACCATGCCTACTACCAGAATACTTTCCAATTACAATGCTCTAGTCCCACACAGATAATTTTAGCTTTACTCTCTCTTTTAAAGACAGCACAAGAACAAGCTGTGAATTGAAACTCTCATAAAAAGGTTTTGAAATTATGTGCTCAAGTTGTTTAAAACTGGAAGGATTAGTAAGGAAAGCCAAATTAATAAGGAAAAAAAGCTTCCTGGGAGTTTCCTAAATTGACCTTTCTATATTATTTTTTTAAAAAAGAAGGAAAATGGATATTGCCACATACCTTAAGTATGATTGTTTGTTTTGATTTTCAATAGTGGGGATGATTTTGTCTTCTAGAATTTACACACTCATTGATATGTGTCATTAGATGACTGATCAATGTTATGCCCTTTAGTTTATTACCATTAAAAAGAAGCTTGATCTACGCAATGCCAACTAAGGCTGACACCAGGGTGTTATGGGGACAATATTGGTCTAGGAATCAGAAGTCCCAGATCTTATTTTCAGTTTGGTCACAACTTTGGAGCCTTTACATAATCCCTCTGGAACTCATTTGCCTCTCCATTAAATAAGAGGGGTGGATTAAATCAGGGGAATCAGATTCAAAGGTTTTTCGGAAGCTGAAAAATAAATGTGGGAAGCAAATGTCAGAAGCCAAATAATTAAGTAATTCCACAAAGAATAGTGGCAACTATGAAGAACTGGATTTTCATTCCTCTTCAGTAGGCATTCAAATTAAAAATAATTTTAAAACATGGTTATAAACAAACCTCTGAAAGTCAAACTCAGCCTTCAGGTTACTTACGATTCCTAAACGAGAGAGTTTTTCCAGTACCTTCCAGTTCCAACCATGTATTATTCTAAAATAGCAAGTAATGGTAATTGAAACTACCAAAGATAATAAGCATTAACATTTACTTAGTGCATATCATGAATTATAATAGCATCATACAATAAAGTAAATCAGGTTTAATCAATTTCATAATTGATTAAATGTTCATGTTATAAACCTTAATAAAGAGACTTAATGAAGGATAAAAATAACATTTGAAAATATTTTATATAACAACATTATTTAATGTTCTATTCCATTAAAAAGTAGTAAATAAAGTTATTTTGATGTCTCCGTATCACTGAAATAACACCATATGCTTAGAGGATAAATTGTAATTATAAACCAGAGAACAAAAGCAGTAGTAAAAAGTGAATTAACTAAAATATGGATAATTTTTAAAGTTAAATGACAATTTAAATGCCATTCTAAAGTTGATATAGTCGTAGTCTCAGAATAATAAAATCAGAAAAGGTTTCTAGAAGCCAACTAATATTATTCCTTGATTCATTTATTGGAATATATTAAAGTTGCAGTCTAATCAGAGAAAGTAATAATTTATTTTTATCCAAAATGCCAAATGAGATCATAGTCATTGAAACTTAATAATCTGAATTTTTGGTTTTAGCTCCAACATGTAAAGAGGTTGAAAGTTGTTGCTCCCATCCTTACAACAAGATAAAACTAGACAATACTGAAAATTAGTGACTTTGGGGGGGTCCATGAAAGCAGCAAGGTTGCAGGACAAACTGCCACCCTGAAAACTGTAGAAACAAATGCATTCAGGGAGATGTAGCTGAGATCTGTTCATCTGAAGCAGAAGTCACTGAAGCCATAAACTGGTAAGAATACTTATATGGTAATTTTGATAAATTGCTGGAGATGAAGTGTGCACTAGCAAGAGAGGGAGAAAGACCAAGGGGCCACTGTCTTAGGGGGACTCCCACACTTTAATTCCTGGGTTTTACCTCTGGGAATACCAGCAGATTCTCACCATGAAGAACCCAGAAAGATCCTCCCATGGCACTGGCATGCAGAGGAGCAGAAGCAGCATAATCACTGTTCAGTGTGCTCAGAGCCTTCTCCACCACTGAGGCCTGCTCTCCACAGGTAGAGGCTTTGCCAGAGCGTTATCTCATTAAGGAAAGGACATTACTCCCCCTCTAGCCCCTCTAATACTTCTGTCTCAACTAAGGGGGAAAAAATAGAAAACAGGACTCCAAGAAACCAGATCAGGAGTACTCCAGATGGAGAATGGAATGGATGGCAGTGGTGGGGGATGATATACTCCTGGGGAAACACTGAAGGTCACACATGGTGCAGAGACACAGACTCATCAAAAGGCTGAGATGCAACCATAATGTTATGGAATCTTCTCCCTCTCCCACATATTACCACCATACTATCCAGACTCCAGTACAATAATAAAGAATTGTAACTGAAAGAAATACAAGATAAATATTCTCTCTGAAGATGGGTGCTTAGGCAATTTCAAAGTCAAAAGACAAGACAAAAACAAAAACATTAGAAGAAAGCCTTTCCTTTAAGATCTGAAACAAGACAAGGATGCCTACTTTCACCATGGTTATTCAACATAGTACTGAAAGTCCTGGCTAAAGCAATCAGATAAGAGAAAGAAATAAAATTCATCCAAATTGGGCCTGTTGTGGTGGCTCATGCCTGTAATCTCAGCTCTTTGGGAGGCTGAGGTGGGCAGATCACGAGGTCAAGAGATCAAGACTATCCTAGCCAACACAGTGAAACCCCATCTCTACTAAAAATAAAAAAAATTAGCTGGGTGTGATGGTGCATGCCTGTAGTCCCAGCTACTCAGCAGACTGAGGCAGGAGAATTGCCTGAACCCAGGAGGCAGAGGTTGTAGTGAGCCAAGATCGCACCACCGCACTCCAGCCTGGTGACACAGTGAGACTCTGTCTCAAAAACAAAAAAAATTGGAAAGGAAGAAGTCAAATTATCCTTGCCTGCAGATGATAATATGATCTTACATTTGGAAAACCTAAAGACTCCACTAAAAAACTATTAGAACTGATAAACAAATTCAGTAAAGTTGCAGGATACAAAATCAATGTACAAAAATTCATATTATTTCTATATGCCAACAGTGAACAATCTGAAGAAGAAATCAAGGAAGTAATCTCATTTGCAATACCTACCAATAAAACAGAATTCTGAAAATAAACTTAACCAAAAAAAGTTAAAGATCTTCACAGTGAAAACTACAAAATATTGATGCAAAAAACTGAAGAGGACACACACAAAAATAAAAACATATTCTATGTTCATGGGTTGGAAGAATCAACATTGTTAAAATGTCTAGCCAAAGCAATCTATTGATGCAGTGAATCCCTATCAAAATACTAATGACATTCTTTACAGAAGTAGAAAAAGCAACTCTAAAATTTATCTGGAACCACAAAAGACCCTGAATATTCAAAGCCAACCTAAGCAAAAAGAATAAAACTGGAGGAATCACATTACCTAAATTCAAATGATACTACAGAGCTATAGTACCCAAAACAGCATGGTACTGGCATAAAAACAGACATATAGACCAATGGAACAGAATACAGAACCCAGAAATAAATCCATACATCTACAATGAGCTCATTTTCAACAAATGTATGAGAAATATGCACTGGAGCAAAAGTAGTCTCTTTACTTAATGGTGCTGGGAAAATTGAATATTCGTATGCAGAAGAATAAAATTAGACCTGTATCTCTCACCATATACAAAAATAAAATAAAAATGAATTAAAGACAAATTTAAGACCTCAAACTATGAAATTCTACAAGAAAACATAAGGGAAAATCTCCGGGACATTGGTCTGAACAAAGAGCTCTCGAGTAATACCCCAAAGCAGAGGGAACCATTAGTACAACCACTATAGAGAACACTGTGGAGATTCCTTAAAAGACTAAAAATGTTATAGAATTACCATATGGATGCAGCAATCGTAGAGCTAGCTATATAAACAAAAGAAAGGAAATCTGTGTATCAAAGAAGTATCATCACTCCAGTGTTTGTTGTAGCACTATTCACAATAGCAAAGATCTGGAAGCAACCTGTGTGTTCATCAGCAGATGAATGGATAAAGACAATGTTGTACATACACACAATAGAATACTAGTCAGCCATAAAAAAAAATGAGATCCTGTCACTTACAACATGAATGGAACTGGAAGACATTTTGTTAACTGAAATAAGCTGACAGAAAGACAAGCTTCAACACATTACAATTCAGTTATGGGACCTAAATATTAAAACAATTGTACTCATAGAGATAAAGAGTAGAATTATGGTTACCAGAAGCTGGAAAGAGTAGTGGGGTGTGGGAGGAATTCAAATGGTCAATGGGTACAAAAATATAGTTAGATACAATGAATAAGATCTAACTTTTGATATCACAACAGGGTGACTGCGGTCAGCAATAATTTGTTGTACATTTTACAATAACTGAGAGAATACAATTGGAATGTTTATAACACAAAGAAATGAAAAATGCTTGAGGTGATGGACAACTCATTTACATTGTTGTGATTACTATACATTTTATGCCTGTATCAAAATATCTCATATCTTAATATATATACACTTACTACGTATCCATAAAAATTAAATGCTTTACAAATGTATATTACAATTACTATACATGTGTATGAGAATTGAAACATAAGTATATAGATGATGGGAGCCAAGTTTCTTATTGTTGAGAGTGGAAATTTAGAAATAAGCAAGAGAAGGAGACTAGAATCATCCATGTGGTAATAGATTAGAGTCATGGACACCAGGTATGAACTCACGTTTAGCTTGATTCAGATACAAATGGTTGCATATGGAAATACTTATAGATGTGGAAATGCATAGGGTAACATACCCACATATATTTCCTTGGTCTGTCAGCTGTGAGAGCCTAGAAACAATGACATCCCTGGAGCAGTGAGCACATTTAGCTCTCTTGGCTCCCAGATATTGCTAATACCATTCTCCAATAAAATGAACCAGAGCTCCTTGGGCAAACAGCTAATTCTAGCACTGGGACAGAAAAAAAAACACAAGGTCAGCCTGGATCATCTACATTTCCAGAAAGCACTCAAAAAAAAAAAAAAACAAAATACCTCAGTATGAGTATGTCAATGGGACTGAAAAGCCAATTGGATTTTCAGTGACCAAAGCTGTAAGAATTTGAGCAACAAAATAAAGTGGTATTGGATTGGAACTCAAAGTATAAAATAATAACTTATGAGTTCACAATGATATAAATAAATGATTGAATAAATAAACAAATAAGGACTAAGCAAAATCTTTCATGTGAGGAATTTCAAATGATGTACGTAGATAGTTCACGCTCAAGAAGGTTGAGCGTAACTCCTCATGTGGTAAATGTGAGCTGAAGGACTTCTCTCCGAAGAGTACAGTGTGGAAAGTAGGGGAAAAGAACAACTGTACAGTGGAGAAACCTAACAAGCAACACCTCCTCCAGAGATCAAGTTTAATTTCAACAATGATAAGTCATGTTTATAGCATGTACTCTTTATATGATGATATAAAAATGAAGCATTACTTCTGTGATCTTCCTTTCCAAAACACATAACCGTAATCCAGTTGTGGAGGAAACACTGAACAAATCCCAACTGACATTCTTTAAATACCTGACCAGCACTCTTCACCACTATCAAGATAGATCTTTGAGACCAAGAAAAGCCTGAGAATCTGAATGTAATATCTAACCTAGATGAGATCCAGGAACAGAAAAAAGGACAGTAGATGAAATGTAAGGAAATCTAAATAAAGTATGGACTTTAGTTAATAATAATTTATCAGTATTGGTTCATTAACTGTGACAAATGTACCACACTAATTTCAACATGTTAATAATAGAAAAACTTGGGTGTGGGTTATATGGAAACTCCTTGTACTATCTGTGTAGTTTTTCCATAAATGAAAAACTATTCTGAAATATGACATTTTTAAAAAGGCAAAAGACCAGTAAACATGAAAAATTCTAACACTAGTAATAAAGTTCTGCAAATTAATGTAAAAATCTTAACAGCTTTCTATAACTCAGATAATTGCTAATTAAAATTATAGAACTGGATGTTGTTTCCTCCTTAAAGACTAATTTTCAACTTGGTATGTGGTCCCAAGTGTCAGCAAATTTTGGTCTACAGTAATTTTTATTGAACATCAGTTTTAACAAAAGTTGGCCATCTTGTTTTCTAATATTTACATCATTTGACAAAGAAACAAAAGTCACTCCAAAGAAGGATACTTCTCACCTGTTGCTCCCTGCTGCCCAAATACCAACAAGTGTTTTTTCACAGAAACTAAAAGGTAGGATGGGCATTCTTTAATGAAATATTACATTCCCCCCTTTAAAAAGCAATATTGTTCAGTATAAAAGACCAGAACATCCATATTATCTCACTTTGTATGGTCATTGTACAACTTTCAGAAGGCGTATGTTAACATGTGAAGTAACATTAGACTTCCACATAATAAAATGCATTCAGATTATTCGAACAGAACTTTAATCTAAATAATATTAAATGCCCTTTTTCATCTTGCCAGCTGCTTCTGCCTGGCATTCACACTGTTTCACTATACAGCCTATTTATCCTTCATTGCACACCCAGCCCACATCTCAGAGGTTTTTCACCACACACCTCCACTCGTTCAGAGCTCCTCCGTATAGCTGGATCTTAATTTTATTTCTGACTTGCATGAGGCTTAGTGCCTGACTGTCTGAAATGCCTTCTTCCTTCCCTCCTCTCCAAATTCTACCCACCTTTGAAAGCCTAGCTTAAATCACATCTGTTGCACAAACCCTCCCTGATTTCTCTAGGACCTAATTCTTTCTTTCCCCTCTTCCTTCCTGTACTTCTGTCTGTAATGTTAACTTTACCACTTAGTGTACATCATCCAATTATTTCCCTCAGTAGTTCTCAAAACACTTTCCATGGACCACCAAGTTTTAATTTAGTTGTGTTTTTCCTGTCTCTCAGTGCTAGAATTCTACATACCTTATTAGGGAAAGTGCTAAGTTCTCTACTGTTTTTGTCTCTGACTGCATGCATGTGTGTATCTTTCTAAGAGTCTATAATTCTTTGAAAGTAGAAAATATGTCTTTCACTTATATGTAACCTACCAAATGTAATGTTTAACATATGGTACATGAAAAATACTTGTTGGCCTTGAAATATTCCTGAACAGTCAGAGTTTCAGGCATTCCAAAATAATCTGGTTATTCAGGGAATTTTTAAAAGAAACTTTCTGTCCTCACCAAAAGCCAAGAGTTATGGAGCCCCCACTGTAATCTTCAACCAAAATCCTGATTCCAGACTCAACTCCTGGGCAGGAAATATTTATTGCCAAGTTTACTAAACTTCAGAGAAAAGTGTCACTGACCATAAGAATAATTTCTGTCCTGGCTCCTAAGCTTTCTCTGAGCTCATTGACATGGCTTTGTCATCACCAATCAGTTCTTATCAAGTTCCTATTTGGACATGAATCTGTATGAGTCACTAGTCTTAGCTGTTATATATGTGTCTATTATTGAAAAGTCTATTCACACAGCAGGTTTAATACAAACATGGATAACAGATAAGCGAAACTGTTTTGTAAGAACACAAAATAGAAGTCAAGTTTTAAAAAGCAATTTATTTCATGATAAAGCAAGTGCAGGACTGGAGAAAGGTGTAGTATTCTGTTGGCTAAGATGCAAAAAGAATTTGTTTCTTTATGTGTGACCTAAAATCCTTTCTATAGGAGGTTCTCTCATATAATTCTCATGGAATTATATGAATTCTATGAAAAGAAGTGTTAGTCCATGTATTCAACCATAAAAGAAGAGAGAGAAACTCTGTGTGTGTGTGTGAGAGAGAGAGAGAGAGTGTGTGTGTGTGTGTGTGTGTGTGTGTGGTGCAGAGGCAAGATGTTAAAATGAATTTCAATTTTCTCATTACAAAATTGTTCAATGAATCAATTTTGCACTTTTTACTGCTTAGTATCTCCATCATTCAAATAGCACTTTGGATATGCTAAACTGTGTAGATACTTTTATATGTATCTATGATATCACATGGTATATTATGACGTCTCAACTCAACATAAAACTTACGTTTTCAGTTAACTCTCTGTGTGTTTCATGAAATCCCATTAATGAAGAAGAGGCTTCCCTAAAGAGTCCACAATTTGCCTGCTCCTTTCTAATTTAGAGCTGCCTTATTTGGATATTTAAAATAGTACTAGTAATTTTCAAACTTCGATCCTGAACCTGAGGCCAAGTTTCCTCCTGCTCTAGGTTTTGCCTGCATCTGCCCTTGATTCATCTCGCTTGGGGGAAGGAGGTGAAGCGCTGTGCCCTGCTTTTACCTCCCCCTTTTCATCTGTCTTCAGAATATCAACTTCCCTTTGGGAGTGAGTATCTTACTGTGTTCAGGCTGCTACAACAGAGTATCATCAACTGGGTGGCTTTGTAAACAACAGTTCTGAAAGCTGGGATGTCCAAGATAGAAATTCTACTAGATTTAATATCTGGTGAGAGCCCATTTCCTGGTTCAGAGGTGGCATCTTCTCCGTTTCTTCATATGGTGAAAAGGGAAGCAAGTGCTCTGGGGTCTCTTTTTTTTTTTTTTTTTTTTTTGAGACGGAGTTTCGCTCTTTGTTACCCAGGCTGGAGTGCAATGGTGCAATCTCGGCTCACCGCAACCTCCGCCTCCTGGGTTCAGGCAATTCTCCTGCCTCGGCCTCCTGAGTAGCTGGGACTACAGGCACGCGCCACCATGCCCAACTAATTTTTTGTAATTTTTTTGTATTTTTAGTAGAGACGGGGTTTCACCATGTTGACCAGGATGGTCTCGATCTCTTGACCTCGTGATCCACCCGCCTCGGCCTCCCAAAGTGCTGGGATTACAGGCGTGAGCCACTGGGGTCTCTTTTATAAAGGCACAAATCCCATTTATGAGGGCTACATGCTCATGACCTAACCACCTCCAAAAACCAACCTATCAATACCATACCATTGGAGGTTAGGTTTTTAACATATGATTTTGGGGAAGAGATGAAGATACTGATTTAGTCAATAACGGTGAGGAAGAGGAAGTGGGAAAAGGGCAAACATCTCACTTCACTGAGCAAGTAGTCATCCCCTTGATGAACATGCCAGTTGCTGATGCTACATGAGAGTTAGGAGGGTGTGAGTACTGACTCTAACAGACCCAGGCAGCTCCCCTGGATGTTGGTAGTTCCTTGTAAGGGGTGACCACTTCTTCCAGCTGTTCTCCAGCTAGTGGGTTCAAGCAACATGCCTCTGACTCAGGAGTCCCCTTTTCCCCCTTAAAGCACTGGTTTTAGAAAGACAGTATTCTCCTTTGTCACTACCCTCAATAACCAGGCATAGGAGGTGGAGGTGTCTCTTTTATACTTATTTAAGCTGAGCATTAGACAGGGGATATGTCTTGATTTCCTCTCTGCTCAGTAATCTCTCACCATGCCATCTCTGTTTAATTCTCTTTCCTTATGTTTTAATAATAAATTTGCCAGTCAGAAGATTTTCTCATGAAGCAAAGATCCAATAGTTAAGTGATAGTGTCTCCTTTTTTGATGCTCCCTAGAATCGTATAGATGATTCTCTCATCATTCTCCACACTGACCTCCTTCTTTCCTTAACTTGAAAAAGAGAAAATACCAGATCCCCTTATTTTTTCTCCACCTCAAAGGGTAGGAATGAGGGTTAATGGAGGAATACATTCTCCCAACTACTGACAACTCAAACTCAGGAGCACTTAAACTCTTTTATATTTAGCCTTGGTATTGGCTGTAATTCCAGGGTGAAAGGGAGTAAATTCTCTCTCAACAAATAAACCATAAACTCTCTGGGGACAGAGATGCTTCATATTTCTAGAAGCTCTGGATAGCTCAGGGTCCTGTACAAATTGCCACTCTCTCTATATATGTATATTAATTTCTTTATTCTAGAACCACCTATGTTTGATCCTTAACAATGCAACATAGCCCTTGCATCCTCAAGATGCTTACCTAGTGATTTAGATAAGCAAACTTTCTCAATATGTTTCACAGGCCAGATACAGAATTTGATCCATGTTTAAATTTGCATTTATGAATTTTGAGATGCCCTTAACCACATTTCAACTGAATCAGGATGGTAATTGGCTACCAGTTCTCCAATCTTTGGTGCTGACTTTCTGAAAATGTGTGGAGAGTTAAAAGAAATGTGCTAAAACCCGATCTAAATATCCAAGCACAGAAGAATTCCTAGCTTCTAGAAGAGTTCTTGAATCAGAGTAGGCACACAGTAAATTTCACCAACAGACTGATAGAGAAGCTGGATAAGAAACTTCATCCAATATGGTAACTTGCTTGAAGGGTTTCTTGACCATTGTCTTGCCAGTCAACATTTGACAGGATAGTGACATAAAACTGTTTCTGTCACAGTTTTGGCTGTGACCTGAAAGTAGAAATTAATGAACAGGTGCCAAAGGGCCCTCAGGTCCTAAAAGGGTGTTTTCTTGAATAGAAGACCAATGTGTTCCATAGATCAGCAACAAGAGCATCACCTGGGAAGTCGTTAGAAAGACAGAATCTCAGGCTGCAACCCAAACCTACCGAATAGACCTTGCATGATAACAGCATCCCCAAGAGAGCTGAGGGCACAGAGCGTGCAAAAGGAACAAAGGTAGCTTTATCACTAACCTCACAAACCCAAAGTAGGTAAAAGGAGAGATCCAAAAACGGACAGAGGGGGAGAATTTCCAGAGCTTGTTACTGGAGGACATTTGTTGTGGCATTTTTCTCTGTCCTTTATCTAGTTGGGAGATGCATGGAAGGGAGTTTTAAGAGAAGGACTCAAATAGAGTTTTACCTGGTCTATTTCTCTTGCAGCTGATGAAAAAGTCTGCTGGCAAGAGGCTGCTAAGAGGTCATGGCTGCATAATAAAGAGATGGCATTGGAGAGAAAACTGCAGTGAAACCAGTTCTGGAGGAGTAATGTGTTTTTTCCCTGGGATTAAATGTGTGTCATGAAGCAGGGAGTAACCTGAAGCTGTCGTGAATCTTTGCCTAAGAATACTACTGTGGGAAATATATTCCAAGGACTGAATAGAAACAGCTGGATGCCAGGGGCCAAGAAAGGAATTTGAACAGGCCTGGCAGGAGGACTGCAATGCATACATCAAGAGGAAGGCAGCGAGATGTTAGTCAAAGGACACAATATTTCAGTAAAACAGGAGAAATAAGCTTAAGAGATCTATTCTACAGCATGGTGAGTGATATGGTTTGTCTGTGTCCCCACCCAAATCTCATATTGAATTGTAGCTCCCACAATTCCCACATCTCATGGGAGGGACCCAGAAGGAGGTAACTGAATCATGGGGGCAGGTCTTTCCCATGCTATTCTCATGATAATGAATAAGTCTCACGAGATCTGATGGTTTTATAAAGGGGAGTTTCCCTGCCTCTCTATTGCCTGCCACCATGTAAGATGTCCCTTGCTCTTCCACCATGATTGTGAGGCCTCCACAGCCATGTGGAACTGTAAGCCAATTAAACCTCTTTCCTTTACAAATCACCTAGGCTTGGTTGTCTTTATTAGTAGTGTGAGAACAAACTAATAGAGTGACTATAGTTGATAACAATGTATTATATTCTTGGAAATCATTAAGGGAATAGGGAATAGGTTTTAAGTCTTCTCACCACACACACAAAAATGATAATGAGGGAGTACATATCTTAATGGCTCAATTTAGCCATTTCACAACATATACATATTTCAAAACAACATGTTGTGAAGAAGAAATATATATAATTTTTTATTTGTCATATAAAAATAAATTTTTAAAAAAGAAAACAATTGAAAGACCCAAAAAAGCTATCACAAATATGGAAGTATCTAATGAGAGTAAGAATCAGGCTTGGAAAGGTGAAAGTCCTGGAAGACACTATCACAAGGTTACATTTTATCAGCCATAGACTTCTTCTCCCCCTACCAACAAAAAACTTAAAGAAGTCAGAGAAATTCTAATGGCAGATGGAAAATAATACGGGAAGTAGAGAAGTCCCTCATACCCCAATCGCTGCTGCAGGCGCACCAGAATGAAGATGACCCCAATTGGAGGATGGAAGAAGTTAACTTTGAGTGAAATTCAGAAACTTTGATTATTATATTGCACATTTTACTTACTGACTGTACATTTTACTTATTGAAATGGACCTGTAACCAGAAAACCTTTTATTTCTATGCAACGTTACTGAAAGTTTTTCCAACATTTTGAGAAGAAATAATCCATAAGTTTGAAAGACAACAGAGAGAAGGAGTATTTATACCCTTTTCCAGTGCCATTTGTAAAAAAAAAAAAAAAGAAAGAAAGAAAGAAAGCTAGCTTTTGTTTGTCCTCAGGAAGGTTGGTTCAAACATGCAGTATTATCCTTGCATTTATTCCATGTCATCACTCAGATATAGCTCTTGTTACTAATCCTGCTGGCTGTTTGCTTTAGGGTTTGCACCTGATATAAGTCACTTCTTACATTACTAAGAAAATTTACTAGCTTGATCAACTTCCAATTATTGTCGTAGCAAAAGAAAAGAAATAGGACAATTGGAAGGAAGGAATTAACATTACTGAGTACTTTTCTATATGCCAAGGACTATGCCTGGACTTTACACATCTGTTATCTGATCACTATGCCCATCATTGATCTGAGGAATCCAAGGCTCAAAAAGGTAATAATTTGCTTTTATATGGATGGCTAATAGACAAAGGAACTAAAATTTTAACCCAGACCTTGCTGACTACACTGTGTTTCAATCTAAGGAAACCAATAATAATAATAATAATAATTAGTCTCTATTTTAGCCATTAGTCTCAATATTTATTTTAGCCATTAGTCTCAATATTTAATCAACGAGAGTCAATATTAGCACTGTGATCCAGATGCCAGAGGCTAAAGAACTACATAGATGGATAAGAGGAAAGGAGAGATAGGAAACACAGAGATTCTGAATATAACCTAATGCACATCTTAAAATTAACATATCTAAAATAAACATCTGGTTATTCAAAGACAAGCCCACTGCTTGGTTTAGAAGTTGGAAGCTAATCTGTATAAGGAAGAATCTAAAGGAAGAGGAGAAAATGCCTGAAATGGGGAAATGGTCTAGAGAAATTCCTCATGATGAAGAACAGCCAATGGAATTTTAGTATGATGCTTCTAATGATAAGTCTTAACCTGGTGATTCTGCTGTGCTGGGATTCCTTTCCCTAGTCTCCCAACCTTTGGTAACAATTTCTGACACAGGACTGCCTTTTGATGTTAATGGCATTTTAAAGGAATGAAGAAATGTATAAGGGTGATAATGGGCAGGGTGAGGCAAAGAAGGCTTATCAACAGAAATGAGATCAAGAACGGACAGAGAAAATCTACTGAGAGCCAAAAGGCAGAGCATAGAGGTTAAGGCTCTGGAGACTGCTTGGCTTCAGCTCTCAGTCCTGTCATCTATCAACAGTGTGGTTTTAGAAATATACTTGACCTTTTTATACTTCAGTTTCCTTATCCCTAAAATGGAAGCAGTAATAGAACTGGATCAAAGGAGTGATTGTGAGAATTGATGAGATAATTTGTGCACAGAGGGTATAAAAATGCTTGGAACAATTTTTATGCTGGTGGAATTATAATTATTATTATTGTTGCTATCTCAAGGATTATTTTGAGGAATGGTAGGCCTCTCTCCATTCATTGGATGGGGGGCTTGGGTCATTCTATTCAAATACTACATGAAATTAGACTCATTTTGAGATTCTCAGGTAGCCTACCCTTGTGTTACTTTAAGTAGCATTTCTCTGTCTTCTACTTCTCACCCCTACCCGCTTCCCCCACCCACACAAACACAGACCCAACCTCCAAATCCTCCCCAGATAAATGTAGGAGTTTCTAAGGGAACTCACATATGCTTATGAGTGGGATTCTCTCCACAGGCACTCTGGGGCTGCTACATTTCTCCTCTTGTGCTTTATCTCTGACTCTCCTGACTGATTACAAGATTTCTGCTGAGAAGCCTCCGTGACATCTTTGTTAATAAAGACTCCAATGCTAGTGCCACTGAAAGTGATCTTTTCTTTCAAGACTTCTCTGCTCCCTACGCAGACTATTATAGGCCACTGTGCAAACCTCCTGTGTGGGGACATTTGCCTGCTGGGGTGAGTTCTTATAAGGCCTTGCCATCCCATAGGCAAATGGTGCCTCTTGTTAACAAAGAGGTCTTTATACTTGCAGACTGACTTCACTCTTGTGTGACAGCTGGTCATCCTTACATAACCTATACATAATATAATAAGAGAATGCTCAAGACTTAGTAAGTAATTATATCCAGAAACCAGATGTTAAGTCCAGGTGTGCAATTTTTGCAATCAAGGCAATATATGGAGTTTCAGATGGTACTGTATATATATTTTTATTTTCTATATATAATAATGTTTTGACATCTCTCAAAAAATAAAGAAAAAAATCTTTCTGAATGGGGAAAAAGTGCTCCTCCAGGGCCAGGCCAGTTCTTCGAGATAGCGAAGGAATAAGCGTGAAGCATGCCTTTGATATGTAAACTAACCAATCCAGAGACATATCTCCTATGTCTGGTCTATACATCCCAGAAAGTAATGTTCTGCTCTAATTATACGAAGACCAGGGATCAGGCAACTAGGGACCACCCCTAGAGCATTGAGCCCCAAATTATTCAAACTAGCCAATCCTAAATTGTTTATCCTGCCCTGCCTTGCCTTTCCCATGGAAACGCCAGTAAAGGCTGTGGCCCAACCTCTCCCCTTGCTCCTATCTTCTGCCTCCTGAGCACTCTGGTCTGTTTCCATGTGCTTTTCCATGGCAAGCACTGCCCGCTATCTCCAAAATCTGTGAGTATAACAAACTTTGTTTTCTTGAACCTCTCTTCCATCTCCTTTTGTAACCACACCAGACTGACCATCCCATAAAAAATACAGAACACAGAGTAGTGCAGTTACTCGTATAAAAGTTATGATTAGCCCCTGCCAACAGGACCTTACTCTGGGGAGGCAGAAGATCATTGCTTCTAATATACCTCTCAAGAGGAAATGGAGGCACATAAGGAACAAAGCTTCCTAAACATCCTCAGACCTGACATTTCCTGGTGTCACCTGCTGGATGTGCATTCTTTATACTTACTGTAGTGAATTCCAACTTCTAAAACATGTTAGTATCAAAGGGCTTTTAATGCCCAGCCTCAAAACCTGTGCAGCACTATATCTCCATATGTGCTTCCAAGAGTAGAAGCACCGCCTAATACCACAATGATTCTCGCCATCCCAAGGTGTGAAACTAATTCTGCTGCACATGCCTGTAACTCTCTACCCATTGGCTTACTCTCAGCTGGAATTACGGAGAGTCAATGCTCCCATGAAGTAACCCTCAGCCAGATAAGTAGTGGAGGATAAATATCCCAGATTCCTTGCCTCCCGTGAAGAGTGTTCTATGTAGGACTGAGCTCTAGTTGTCTACAGCAGTAATTTGTTCAAGCTCAAGCAACTTTGGTTTTCTTTCATTGGTTTTCTTCCCTTCTCTGCTCAATCCCCATTCTTCTACAGGGGCTTCCTAAGATCACTTCCCAAATAAATTACCTGCACTCAAGTTCTTGTCTAAGGAACTCAACCTAAAACATTTACCCTTAACGGAGAAAATTTTCCTCCCCACCTTCCTACTCCCCACATTTCTACTGTATTTTCTGTTTGTGAATTTCAAATCAAGGTTATCTTGGGTCTCCAAGGCTTTCCAAAGATCTTAGCAGAATGACTTTTTTTTTTCTGTCTTATTGCAGACCTTTCTTTCTTAGATCCAGACTTTTAAATCATCTTATTCCACTGTTGTTTCCCATATATTTATCTGTCTCTCCCAGGTAACAAGTAAAGAACTTGGGAAAAAGAACTGAATTTTAAACACTTTTTCACTTCTTCAAGATGCCCAGTGAAAAGTTTGGCATTTTAAACATTTAGTAAAAATCTACACATAAATTTATAGCAAATTTATAGTCTAGTTACATACCGTCAGGTGCCATTCTTAGAGGGATTTCTATGAGGTCTCTAGAAGCATAGTCATAGGAGGGGAGTAAGCATGCTCTCTCCTTGAATTTGGCCTCATTAACTAGGTTTTGGTACCATCATCTCCAGCATTTGTCCTCCACATTTGGTTTCCCCTTGGATATTTTAATCATGGTTCTCAGACAACCCCAGCCCCAGCATGCTGAAACAGTTTGCCACAATGTATTTCATGCCAAACTACCAGCTGGTCTACCCCTTCCTAGAAACTAAACTAGGCCATTCCTGAGTCCTGTGGGATGGTTGAGAACCAACAAATGCTCTTTAAGAGGTCCCATTTGATCCTAGATAATGTCAATGGTGGCATATGGGTAAAGACAAATAAAAGGTCTCAGAATAATAATAGTGATTTGGGTGATGGCTAGTGTTATTATCTGTCTCCCTTATAACTCCAGAGCTTATAGTCTACAGCAATCAGTTTTGTATTCCTAGCACTGTAAGCTGTGTTGCAAAACTTAGTAGATGCTCAATATGCATAAGTTGAATTAATGAATCAATGAAGAATAAGTAACTTCAGGAGAAATGAAAAGAAAACCATGGAAAACCAATAGACTATTTGGGAACTGATTTTTCTGATGGATGATTAAAAACATCATCAATCACAATTTAAAAGATGATTAATAAAAGACATCTTCAACCACAAGCTTAGCTGTCATCCCCAATTACAGCATAAATCAGCTACAGGTTTTGGTGTCAAATATGATCTATAACTAACAGAAACTTAAAATTTAACACACAAAAAATGTAAAATATGTATAATGTTTGTTTTGAATAGTAAATTTGTATAGCACAATGCAATGAAGCATTCAAATGTAACAGGAAAATCCATACTATCATTGAGTCAAGGAATTGCTTTCCAAAAGTTGAAAAAACAAACCAGTATTCCCAAATCTGTGAATGCTAAGTTTTAAAAATATAAGTTGGGTGATAACAGCTCCATCGTTCATTTATTTTAAATAAATTTATTGTCCATCTGCTATATGCCAAGCACCATTCTGTGCACTGATGATACACAAGTGAATAAAACAGACCAAGAAATAATTTCTGCTCATATGGAGCTAACATTCTAGTGAACACTTAAAGTATTTTTACCTATATTCACCCGGCGTTGAGCTAAGAAAAAGAATGAAAGGAACATCACAATAAGTTTGTCTCCTAGAACTGCCAAATTCCACTTGGTACTGTTAGGATCGCTTGAGTTTATGATATCCTACAACACAGTTCAGCCACTCAGAATCACCGTGCACTCACTAACAGCCATGTGACAGCTAGTAAAAAAACTATCAGCCAAGTATCTTCAGGTGGAAAAAGTCGAAAGGTTAGAACTCATTGGAAACAAAACTTTTTTCTCAAGGAACTTGGAAATGTTCAGTGAAAGTGGTTTTTCCCATGGCAGTATTTAATGATGTCATTAATGAGCCAGAGTTATCTGAACTTCCCCCACCCAGACTCCTTCTACCCTGAAGTTCTTGCTCATTTACTCGCAGGAGTGTTCAGTTCAGCCTTATGTCTGATATAGGGAGGTGGCAAAATGGCTGGTGGGATTAATTGAATCAGCTGCCTTTCAAGACAGCATGTGTTTCTCCACATTCTGCCCTTATCAGAGTAACTTCTTGCCATGTCACTCTATCTTTCCAGCTCATTAAGTCCCCTGCAAAGATGGCGGAAGGGTGAAAGTTCAAGTGATTCTTTTTCATTTGTAACTGTGAAGAAGGAAATAGACTGTAACATTTTTACATGGATTTAGCATATTTTTGGAGATGGTTATATCTGCAAATATCATTCTGAGAAAGTCATTCATAAAATTGCTGAAATAAATGGCAATAACAACCATATTGCTGAAAAAAAAAGAGTAGGCAACTGAAATTAGCAAAATTTGGTTAATTGGGCTGCTGCAATTTATTCTTAAAATGAACCTTTGATTCAGGATTCTGATGCACCTTGTAAAATGCCTTTGATACACTTTGTAAAATGTCTCTGATGCACTTTGTAAAATGCCTCACTTCTTATTTGCTTGTAAAACTGAATTATTTCCAGGTTTATACATCCCTCAAGTAATAAAACATGAAGCGCCTTCAGTTGTTGGAACATCCTACTTTACTTCCATTGGCAATTTGCCTTACTAATGCCCCTCCACCAATTTCTCATCAACTCTCTCCTTTCCATTAAATTTCCTTCCATCTTCCAAAACATGTACTTTTGGTCCTAGTTAAAGGGGCATCCAACTTTTATACCCAAGAATCACAGGATCTGTATCTACTTGATACATAAGGATCTATGTGCTCTTTTAAATATACTCAGACATCTTCTCATGCTTCTAGAAACACCTCACAAGCTTTACTTTTTTTTCTCTTTCATGCTTAGGGCCAATCCATACATTGGTATATAATATAACCATTATCTGCAAACAAATTGCAGAAAGCAACTAAAGGTTTCTGCTAACAAATGCACATTGTTTACAGGGAAATGGTGGAATTTAGATATTTCAGTAAACCTGACAAAGTCTTGGGAAGCCTGTCAGTTTTTAGACCTCCCTGACCCCCAGATATAATATGGCACCTTATTCCTGCCCTTACCTGTCACCCTGTCCTGCATTCTCAATCTCCTTTCCTTTTGGAGGTTTGCTTCAGAGCATTTATCATGACTTGATGGCACATTATGCATATATGTATGATATTTGGTTGATTAGTATTTGCCTCTAATTAGGAAGTAAGTTCTAGGAAGGCAGAAACATTGGATTGTTTCTGCTGTACACACAGCACCCAGAAACATACCTGGCACATAACAGGTATTCCATATATTTTTGTTAAGTAAAGGAAAGAAGTAAAGAAGAAAGGGAGAGAAGGAAATTGTGATTAGAAAATTGGTTTTGGATTTAGAAAGTCCTGAGCTGCAACACAGCTTTATTGCTTCTTAAATGTATAACCTTGGGCAGATTATGTAAATTTTCTGAGGCTCTGCTTTCTTATCTGTGAAATTAAATGAATTTTGCCTTTCCTGCAGAAATATTTGAGTGTAAGTGTGACAATATAGGTAAAATCATCAATCATTCCAGGTACCTTACACACACACCTACATGCATACAAACACACACACGTGTGTTACTACACAATCCAAGCATTGTTTCACATAAATATTTCTAAAAGTATCATAACTATGTAAAGGTACCCCAGTAGTTAATGAGTCCTTGTCGAATTGGAAAGTGAATTGTAAGACCCAATTTTTGTATGTAGGGTCTACCTTGAATTAGGATTCCTCTCAGGCATCTCCTAAGCATCAAAGCCTCTTTCTTCATTATAGCATCTTGCTGCCTATTCCTTTTTCTACTTTAGATCAGCTAGGGAATTGCTTGCCAACTTTAGTGTCACAATCAGTTGTGCAATTTGTGGCAGGCAATTTATTACCAATAACTGCAACGATGTTAGTGAGTAGTTTACCTTTTAATATAAAATAGAGGAAATTCAAAGTTATCTTCATAATCATTTCATGCTCCCTCACCAGCATCCTGAAACTTCCCCCTGAGAAAGAGGGAATGGGGTAAAAGTACCACCCAGAAGCTGTGTATCACCCTCAGTGCTACCCATGAAATGTTTCTTGGCAAGTGAGCAGTATCTATCACGTGTGTCTCTGAAGGAAAAAAAAAAAGAGGCATGTTGAAGCATTCTTGGAGATTTTTTGAGAATTTGGTTTTCGTGGGAATACTGTGTGTAATTCTTCTTACCCAGTGACAGATGGAGGCATAGAAGCATGGGGCAAGGCTAGGAAGAAAAGGAATTAAATTGTTAACTTTAATGTGGCCCAGGACACATTTTAAAGCCAAATTACAATTATGCTATGTGTGTAAGTGTGAGATAAAATAACGTTTCTGTACACAAAAAGCAAAGATCAAGGTAAACATTTGGAAAAATAGTCCATTTTTTAAATTGGCAAAGTTACCTCCTCTAATAGAAAATATATTTTATTTGCATGCATATTAGAATATTGAAAGATTTGCTTATTGGTCCTGGAATGGACTACTAAAGTTGTAAGCCAAGAATGTAAGCACATAAGCTGCCTAATAATTGTGGGCCAACAGCCTCTCTTGGGTTTATTAAGAAACAAATAAACAAGCTCAGCTACCACATATCCTACTGCTACCACCCAGCTTCCATGAGCAGAAGGAAAAGGGGACAGAAGACCATTGAGTAGGCAGTTGTTAGCATATGAAGGCAGAGCTATCTCTTATCCACTCGTCTCCTTCCCTTATGGAGAGGTGAATAAGAAGACTCCCCCACTGAGCCCAAGCCAGAAGAAGTCAAAGAGAATCATTCATCAAGAATGAGAGGGGTCTGTGAGAAAGCAGACTAACATCAGGTTTGGGGTAGAGTGATCTGATGTCAGTGACTATTTTGAACAAGGAAAACAGAAGTGGAGAGAGCTGGCAAGGTGATGGAAGGGCACAGTGAAGCCACCTACTTTCTTACTATTTAGCACTGTGAAGCCAGAAGAGGATCCCATAGGTGAAGCAAGTACCACAGATGCACTTGCTGGCACCATATCTAAGAAAATTGGTCTCTAGGTGAGAAAATTCCAGCAGCAAGAGGCCATGAAGGGGTATCTAGCATAGCAATTACTACTGATAACAAAAGACAGCAAGGTGGAATCGATTTCCCATATTTGCAAGCTATTTAGAGTGAGGCTTCAAGATCTCACTGATGTCACCATTACTGCTCCCTCAGAATTGGGTAACAGGGGCCACTACCTTTAACCCACTCTCCAGAGGACTTCATTCTTGCCCTCCTGGAAGACAAGGGGGCATACCTATCTGAAACCTGCATCCTCTTCTAAATCATATTCTAAGTACCCAGCACTGTAGAATAATCTCTCCAGATGGCCCCAAGCCTGCTTCCAGAACCTCACAGGCTTCTTCCTACAAATGTCAGACTCAAAGAGTGGCCAATGGCTGGCTGTTTGCAGCTGATGGCAGGAGGTAAGAAGTTTGAAAATGTCAACTGGGATGACCACACATAAGTGTAGGAGGTCACTGTTAGTGTGAGAAAGCCCTAGGACTAGAGAGAGAAGGACAGAAGGCACTGGGCCACAGACAGGCAAGGAGGCAGGGGCAGTGACCGTGTATCCCATGCCACCATGCTAACATGCAAAATTCCAATAAATTCAAGAAGTCTAAACACCAACCTGACCTTGCAGATCATTATGAATAGATACCTATCAAAATAAGGGCATGGAACATATTTTATTTAATACTTTGTTACCTTCGTTTATAACTTCTTAATACTTAGAAAGAGGAAATCTAGACCTCCATTTGTACTCATACCCCAGGCCTAACAGATATTGGGGCAGGCAACAGAGAGAAATCTGTAGCCACCAACCAGTGCCAGACAAGTGATAAACAAGAAACACTGTCACTTCCTGTCACTTTTCTCCTTCCTGCAACACAGGCATGGGGACCTACAAAGGGAAGGAGAATGAGGAAAAAGAAGGTGGGAGGCATGTTCCAGGAGCAAGGCACAGCCCATCCTCTCTCCTAGTTCATCCAGCCCTAAGTCAAATCAGAAATAGAGAAGAGAAAAGTTTGGATGGTATCAGGGAATGAATGTTTTAGAGGTAGAACATTCTAGTATCATTATGGAATTTGTCTGAGATGTTCACAAATTTTTTTAAAAGAGATTGGATAAAGCATATTTAAATATGATGATCTGAAGAAAAAATAAAACCATTCATTTTTAAAATCTCATCAAATTCACACACCTAATAAACTGTTTAGAGATGGACTGAGTACATATACTCAGGCATATCTATATACACCTGGCACAGGGTGTACCCCATACTCTACTCACGAATTCTAACTAGAGAATTATTCAATGTCACCCATCATAGTATTTCCTGCAGTTGGATCTTTAGTAACCAGAAGCATGATACAGTTATGAATTTCCAAATTTAGAATATTCTTAGAGAAAAAGGGAAAATCTAGAAATGGATGTGTCTTAGACCATTTGGACTGCTATAACAAAATACCATAAATTTGGTGACTTATAAATAACAGAAATTTATATCTCCGAGTTCTAGAGGCTGGGAAGTCCAAGATGAAGGTGCCAGCAGATTCCATGTGTGGTGAGGGACCGTTCCTCATAGATGGTGCCTTCTCACTATATCCTCACATGGCAGAAGGAGCAAACAAGTTCCCTTGGGCCTATATTATAAGAGAACAAAAGCCATTTGTGATGGCTGCACCCTCAGGAGATTATCACCTCCCAAAGCCAACCCTAATGCCATCATCTTGGAAGTTAGGATTTCAACATATGAATTTTAAAGGGACACATTCAGACCATTGGAGAGTAAAAAGCCAATGTAAGTACAAATAGTGCCTGCATGGGAAGTTCACTGGAATTTGTTTTATGTAATAGAGATTAATGAGAAAATTATTGCAAAGTTGAATGATAGCCTTATAGCAAAGTACACTGGGAATAATGTATTAGACTCTACTTACTAAAGAAGATCAAAGGAGAAAAACCAGAGGGAAGAACTATTAAGGGCACTACCATAAGGGTTTAATCAGAATTAGTGTAATGGCTTAGTGTGGAAATGAGAGGAGTAAAATGTACCTATTTGATGTCCCAAAACTTATTTTTAAGATATTTTATAAGAAATAAGAAAAAAAAAATAGAAGGAAGGAAGGAAGTGAGGCAGGGAAGGAAAATTAAACCCTGCAAGAGTTATCCAGCTTGATAAGAGAAAAGAACCCACTGACATGCACTGCCCAGATCTGGGATCTGCAGTTGAACCTCAGCATCTTTCTAATGGCTGCTTTGTACAAACCATGTCAACACATTCTCTAAGCTTCCAGCTCTTCTAGGCATGCTTACCATACATTACAATGCTATTTGCTATTTCTATGTGACACACTGTCCCAACATATATATCATTTCATACTTGGCTTGTAACACCATTCTTCCTGATGTTTGCATTTAATGTGGTGGCAAAGGTAGAAAATTTACTCTCTCACTGAGCCATTATAAGTTGTAAGATAAAAGCCTTCTTGGCTGAATGAGCAGACATGTCATTAGAAATTTTAAAACATTCTCTCTAGTTAAGGTAACTCCTCGCTGGTATACACTCACTGCCTGTGCTCACTGCTCATCTGTCTTCCTTCACCTTGCCAATTGCTGACTCCAAGAAAGACAGCCAGTTCTAGAAGTCATTTGTTATTTGTCTATTGTCCTTCAATAAACTCTGCCAGTGATGCTAAAGAAGCTCTGCCAACAAATGGTCAGCAATGTCAGACCCCTGCCTGCTCTGCAGACACCAGCAAGACTTCTTGCTCCTCTCTAAGACGTTTGGGTCCATTTCCTTTTACCACAAAGACCATGATGTTTTGCACACAGCAGAAACTCCACAGGCATCCTGAAAACATGCATAACTCTATATTCCATTTTTCCCAGCAAATCACATAATAGGATGCATCAGACCTTTGAGAGATAAAGTCAACTGATAGATATCCAAATTAATAATACAAATGGTGAAGAAATTTATATTATAGAAATTTATATCTCTAGAAATCAAAATTTTAATCTCAAAATATAAAATAAAAAATGAGTTCTGGGAATTGATTCTTTTCCCCAGCATGTAACACATTTCCTGGAAATGGCCTTGTGCCCCTGACCCAATGAAAGACACTGTGTGTTCTAAGACATCCAGTGAGAACAATGAAGAAAACATAGCCTGGTGAGTTAAGTTTCTGTATCCTCCAAATATATTTCTTTCACATTTTGTTGAGCCTTCAATTCTGAAGACAGTAATCTGAAATGCCTCAATCTTTTTATCTCTAAAATTACAACACCCCAGATTTATCTTGACAAAGAATAAAGTTTTGTAGCACATCATTATAAAATGTAAAGCAAAAGTGGATTGCACACTTTTAAAATACCACATCCAAGAAGGTAGACAAAGAAGCTGCCCCATGTCCTCAAATTCAGATGCCCACAGGAGATAAGCAAGCAATGTACACATGAAGGATATGGACCAGGTATAAAACTACAAAAGAGTACAGGTGAGGATAACTAACAAGAACCCCTGGTCATGGGGTTAGGGACATAACAAAGCCGAGTAGAGATAGTGCTGAACTGGAAGGCATGACCGTCTGACAGGCCAGCCTCCACAGCTGCAGCTGATATTACCTTGAAGAAACATAGGCCCCATTTTGCCATGTTGATCGATTTTCTCAAAAGATGCCACTATTCCAGATTCTGCATAAAATATCCTGATTTTAAAATATTAGCAACTAATACAGGTTATTTTTTAACCCAAAGCATTATTAAATGGTTATGCTAGCTATTATAGACATGACAACAAGAAGAAGAGATTATTCTGATTTCTGCTGCTTTGCATTATTTTTGCAATAAATTTTTGTGTTTTGACAATCTCTCTTTTGATACATGTGCTCTCTCACAATAGAAATCTCAGTTAACTCACATGAGTAAGACTCTAGACTATGCTCGCTTTTTTATTTTCCACACAGGAACATCAAAGGAGCTCTTTATCTATAGGATAGAGTGAATCTATCCTGTCCAGCTTGATTCTAGGATAGATTCACTCTAGGATTGTGCCTGTATGGAAAGTCAAAAAGGGAGTGTAGTCTAGAATTTTATTCATGTGAGTTAACTGAGATCCCTATTGGGAAAGAACTCATATATCAAAACAGAAATGGTCAAAACACAGGAATTTGTTACAAAATTAATGGAAAGCAGCAGAGATCAGAATAAATATTCTTGGTGTTGTCATCTGATCCCTCAAGGCATAGCACAAAGGAATTCAGCACAGAGCACGGGGCGTCTATGAGGGCAGCACTCATGTTCCGCAGAAGAAGTGGGTGTTCACAAGAATAAGCATCAGCCACAGTGGAAAGCAAAAAATGGAACTGTAACATACAGGAGAAAATAGGTGAATACCATGAAGCCAAACTCTATGGTCTGAATGTTTGGCTCACCTAAAACTCACGTGTTGAAAGCTGAATCACCAACACAACAGTGCTAGTAGGTGTGGCCTCATGGGAGGAATTTAGGTCATGAAGTCTTCACTCTCATTAATGGGTTCATGCCACAAGTAAAAATGGCTTTTAGGAGTGAGTTTGTCTTCTTTGGCTCTTCTGCCTTGTGAGAAACAGTGTTCCTCCCATTTAGATGAGATGCCATCTTGGAAGCAGACACCAGACCCTACCAGATACCAAACCTGCTGGCACATTGATCTTGGACTTCCCAGCCTCCAGAACTGTGAGAAAGATTGTTGACAACACCAAGAGTATTCATTCAGATCTCTGCTGCTTTCCATCATTTTTGTAACACATTCCTTTGTTTTGACCATCTCTCTTTTGATACATGAGTTCCTTCCCAACAGGCATCTCAGTTAGCTTGCATGAATAAAACTCTAGACTACACTCCCTTTTTGAACTTCCATATAGGAAGATCAAAGAAATAGACAGGCTTAGTCCTCTCAAGCAGTGTTTCTCAAATTTTAATGTGCAAACAAACCACCCAAGTAAAATTTAAATGTAGATTTTGTTTCAGTAGATCTGAGTGAAGCCAGAAATTTTATGTTTCCAACAAACTCCCAGCAGCAGATATTGCAGTCCTCAGCTGGCTTGTTGGAAAAAAAAAAAAAAAGGCTCTTTCTGAAAAATTTAGTGCTCCAAGAGAAAAAAAATCTTTGTTAAATCTAGAATGGCTGCATAGTTTTTAGGAACAAAGCTCGAGAAATACTTGAGTATGATCTTAGTTTTGACGTTTCATGAAAGTGAAACTGGTACGGCAAGAACATCACCCACCAGACCCACCAGAATAAGTTTTGGAGAAATACTACGTGCACATAAAACTGATTCCAAACCACTTTATACCCAGATATAAGTAAGTGCTGACTTTTCTGGAATCCTAAAATGCCTATACACCAGTAAGGTTTTGTATCAGATGTCATAATATTGAAAAACTAAATGTTAAGGTGTTTGTTCATGGACTTCCTTCCTTCTTTCACTTTAATTGTCTAATTCTTATCTTGTCCTCTAATAGTCCTATTAGCACATTATGGTTTGTACTTAATAACCCCCGTTGATTCTGTTTCCCCTAGAAATACTAAGGTACCCTTTCTGCCAGGGCAACTTCTTTTCCAGTAAAATTTATTCACCCTGAGAAACTCTTATCTCAGGAACTCTGAAAAGCCCTCTGTACCTCCATCCTGACTGGCCACCTGTTTCAGTGGCTATTTAATTAAAACAAGTGTCAGTGGCTCCATTTGTCACTCTCACTATGTACAGGAGAGAGGTCATAAAGTCATGAGTCGCTGCCAGTAAAGTCCTCTCTGGTGAGTCTCAGCTGAGCTGCAGATATACAGCATTTTCATTGGCAGTTTTTCCAACCCTTCATTTGGGATTAATTACTCTGCAGGAGTAGTCTTCCTAGCACAACAAAACAATTTTCATTCATCAGCTGACGGTGTGAAATTAATGAAAGCCACAGTCTCATTGGAATGAAACACTAAGCTCTCATTTCTGCCATCAACACGAAAGGAGAATGGGATACTTTTTTTCTCTCCCATATATTTCTACTTTCAGCAATAAAATCAGATCAGACTTTTATAAATGCCTGTATTCCACTACACATACATAGATGACTGATAGATAGATAGATAGATAGATAGATAGATAGATAGATAGATAGATAGATGCATGCCAAATGTATTGGGAAACCATCACCAGCCTCTGAAGACAGTGAATGGAAGCAAATTACATAAGACATTTTCATATCAATCTTATTTTTAAGGAAGAAATTTTTGGTTTTGTTTCCTCTCAAATTGTTTTCTTTGACCCTTAAGCAATCACACACTGTTACAGTAAAACATTGTAGGGAGAGAGTGTAAATTCTATTACTAAACTTTTCATCAAGTGCATATTAATTCATTGAAAGTCTCCATTTAAATTTTCATTATCTTGGATACAGAGGGAGGCCTGGAAAAAGGAAGACAGCAAAAAACCTAAGATCTCAGAGGTTTTGGTCAGCTGTAGGATAATGGTGACTTTTTGAACCAGAATCACTCTGCACATCTCTCCAAATAAACATAAGATTAACAAGGAGCAAAAATAAAACCACACATGAACCATATCTTCTGTATTACTAGGAGGAAGAAAATACTATGAGCTTCAAATTAAAGTAGAGAAATAAATACAAAATTGTAACAGATTATCCTTCACCATTATCATTAGTTTTATTCACTGAAAGGACTTACAAGTAATGACATATCAGCAGCAATGAGCAAATCAATCACCCAGATTTTATTTCCCTAATACCATTCCACATAAAAGATGTCAAGGAGAATGACTGATTCCTAGGCTGAGCAGGAAAGGTACAAGGTGAGCCTGTAACATTTTGTGCTCAAAAAACTTGAAAAACTACATCAAAAAGACACCAGAGTCAGTTTCAAGAGGCTTCCATTGGCCAAAACTGGAGCAATTGGACCATTAAAATAAATAAAATCAGTGATAAATAATAATCCAGTGAATAAGGATCCAAGAGTGTACATATTGAGAATCAATAGATTGACACATAAACTCATAAACAAAGGGGAATGGAAGGTTCTTCCTTGCATAAAATTACTGTCTAATAACTATAGAGGAGAAATCATTATTTTGCAAACATCATTCTAAAAACTGATTCAGGCAAAAATAATCAATAGATAGTTAATTTTGGATGTAGAACTTTGATGAAGAACAGATTATTTACATAGCCTAAAAGTATCTCCCAACAAATTATTTATTAATTACATTGGGGAAAATAGCTGTACAGAGAAATTGGACAATACCATAATAAAGTGATGGAAATTGATATTACTAATCAGGAATAAATGGACATGAGGTTCCTTCAGATATGATGTCCCTTCAGATATGATGTCCTCAGAAGAATGCAACATCACTCATATGATATTCCAGACAACAATGTTTAACCTGAATCTAATTAGGAGGAAACACCAGAGAAATCCAAATTAAAACATATTCTATCAAATAATTGGCCTGTAATTTTCACAATGTCAATAGTATGAAAAACAACAAAAGGTTAAGGCAATATTATCTCAAAAAATGACAGACGTTCATTTGCTTCACATTTGAATCATGACTTTATTTTTTAGCTTGTGCAGTTCTACCTGGTGTTTATAATTTATTATTTTCTTAGCTGGTCCTCTTTGTGCCTGAAAACTTCCTTTTTACTACCAGTTAGCCTTTCATGAAGGCTAAATGAATTAATCCAGTCTGGACCAATTGCTCCCTGGGTCTGCTGAGGGCTTTAAGCATGGTATCTCACTTTACTGCCTTCCTGAGTTGGATACAGTATTTCTTGAGTTCTAAATCTTGTTATTTCCCTGCTTATAATTTTCTGTTTTACGAAAGTACATGTCTCCGTATTTTTTTTTTTCTGAAATGATGTAAGAAAGGTAAACTCTCTTGAATCTTTGAACATATGGAATTTTTTGTTCTATTCTTCTTCTTTTTTTTTTTTGAGACGGAGTTTCGCTCTTGTTACCCAGACTGGAGTGCAATGGCGCGATCTCGGCTCACCGCAACCTCCGCCTCCTGGGTTCAGGCAATTCTCCTGCCTCAGCCTCCTGAGTAGCTAGGATTACAGGCATGCGCCACCATGCCCAGCTAATTTTTTGTATTTTTAGTAGAGACGGGGTTTCACCTTGTTGACCAGGATGGTCTCGATCTCTTGACCTCATGATCCACCCGCCTCGGCCTCCGAAAGTGCTGGGATTACAGGCGTGAGCCACCGCGCCCGGCCTGTTCTATTCTTATACTTGATTAGTAGTTTGATTGGGAATACAATTATATGTTCAAAGTCATTTTTCCAAGAGATGTCCAGTCAAGATAGTATTGTAATTCTAAGTTTACATGTGCCCCCAACCGAATATTCCAAGTACCTAGCAATGGGAGGGAAAATAAAAAAGAGTAAAATCTTAAAAAATCAAAACATGATATTCATGTTAAGGATTAGAAATAAAACAGAAACAAATAGGCAAGGATGAAGCCACATAGGCCCCACAGCAAATGGACTAAAGCCAGACTCACTGCTTGAAATGGGACTGGGCTATGATTCATTGTCTCATGACACGTACAAAGAAAATGAACTCACTGGATATACAGAAATTCAGCTTATATGAGATGTGTCAAGATACAAGCAGAGCTTTGCAAATAGGACCTAAGCCAAGCTACTCCCTTTTTTGTAACAGGATCTAGGACATACCCTGTATCACCACAGAACAAAAGTCTTAAACCACCATTTAAAATGTAGCTCCAGACTGGGCAGAGATACTAAAAACTACTAAACAGGGAGGGAAAAAAGAGAGAAAGAGAAAAATATCTTTTCATTGAAGACACTCCAACACACCCTAATTGATTCCAAATATGTGAAGCAAATGAACTCTAAAAAAATAGTGCAAGTGAAATGAAAATGCTGGTGTACTCTGAAGAAGACTTTGTGTCACATGACTTTGACATACCACTTCAGATTTTCATGGCCTTGTATCTTTTCCATCTCATTCTCTGCTATGATGACCAGATGTGCATGGGTTCCAACCAGATTTAAGTGGGTGCAAGTCAGCAAAGTTTACCACAGGTTTGTCCCAAGTCTTTCACTGCTGCCCAGGAGTGCCCACTCAACATTATACTGAGACTACAGGTTTGTTTTTCTGAGAGTAGCTACTTGTATTAGTTCATTCTCATGCTTCTATGTAGAAATCCCCAAGACTGGGTAATTTATTTAAAAAAAAGAGGTTTAATTGAATCACAGTTCCACATGGCTGGAGAGGCCTCAGGAAACTTACAATCATGGCAGAACGCACCTCTTCAGAGGGTGACAGGAGAGAGAATGAGAGTCAAGCAAAGGGAGAAGCCCCTTATAAACCCGTCAGATCACATGAGCACTCACTCACTATCATGAGAAGAACATGGAGGAAACCACCCCATGATTCAATTATCTCCACCTGGTCCCACCCTTGACATACCGATTATTATATGTGCTGGCAAAGTGATCATGGCACATTGGGATTATTACAATTCAAGGTGAGATTTGGGTGGGGATACAGACCCAAGCCATATCATTACAAACTTAACCCCTCCCAAATCTCATGTTCTCATATTACAAAACACAATCATGCCCTTCCAACAGTCCACCAAAGTCTTAACTCATTCCAGCATTAACCCAAAAGTTCAAACCCAAAGTCCCATCTGAGATAAGGCAAGTCCCTTCCACCTTTGAGCCTGTAAATTCAAAAGCAAGTTAGTTAATTCCTTGCTATAATTGGGGTACAGGTGTTGGGTAAATACAGCTATTCCAAATGGGTGAAGTTGGCCAAAACAAAGGGGCTACAGGCCCCATGCTAGTTTAAAAGTCAATAGGGCAGTCATTAAAGCTTAAAGTTCCAAAATGATCTCCTTTGACTCCATGTCTCACATCCAGGTCATGCTGATGCAAGAGGTGGGTTCCCATGGCCTTGGGCAGCTCCACCCCTATAGCTTTGCAGGATATAGTCCCCCTCGCAGCTGCTTTCATGGGCTGGTGTTGAGTGACTGCAGCTTTCCCAGGTGCAGGGTGCAAGCTGTCAGTGGATCTACCATTCTGGGGTTTGGAGGACAGTAGTCCTCTTCTCACAGCTTCAGTAGTCCGTGACCCAGTGGGGACTCTCTGTGGGGGCTCCCACCCACATTTCCCTTCACACTGCCCTAGCAGAGGTTCTTCATGAGGGCCTGTACCTGCAGCAAACTTCTGCCTGGACATCCAGGCATTTTTTATACATCCTCTGAAATTTCAACAGAAATTCCCAAACTTCAGTTCTTAATATCTGCACTTGCAGGCCCAACACCATGTGTAAGCCACCAAGGCTTGGGGCTTTCACCCTCTGAAGCAGTGGTCTGAGCTATACATTGGCCCCTTTTAGCCTCACTGGAGATGAAGCAGCTGGGACACAGGGCACCATGTCCTGAGGCTGTATAGTCGACCCTGGGCCCAGGCCACAAAACCATTTTTCCCTGCTAGGTTTCTGTACCTGTGATAGAATAGGCTGCTGTGAAGGTCTCTGACATGCCCTGGTGATATTCTTCCATTATCTTGATGATTAACATTCAGGTTTTTGGTTACTTATGCAAAAATTTCTGCAATGGGCTTGAATTTCTCCCAAGAAAAGGGGTTTTTCTTTTCTATCACTTCATCAGGCTGCAAATTTTCCAAACTTTCATGCTCCACTTCCTCTTGAACACTTTGCCACTTAGAAATTTCTTCTGCCTGATAACCTAAATCTAAATAATTTAAGTTCAAAGTTACACAGACCTCTAGGGAACATGCAAAATGCTGCCAGTCTCTCTACTAAAGCATAGCAAGAGTCACCTTTGCTCCAATTCCCAAGAAGCTCTTCATCTCCATCTGAGACCCCCTCAGCCTGGACTTCATTGTCCATATCACTATCAGCATTTTGGTCAAAACCATTCAACAAGTCTCTAGGAAGTTCTAAACTTTCCAGCATCTTCCTGTCTTCTGAGCCCTCCAAAGTGTTCCAACCTCTGCCTGTTACCCAGTTCCAAAGTTGCTTCCACATTTTGCCACATTTTACAGCTGGTACCAATTTACTATATTAGTTCATTCTGGTACCATTCTGGTACTATATTAGCTCACTTCTGGTACCAATTTACTATATTACTTCATTCTTGAGCTGCTATGAAGAAATACCTGAGACTGGGTAATTTATAAGGAAAAGAGATTTTATTGACTTACAGTACTGCATGTCTGGGGAAGCCTCAGGAAACTTAACAATTATGGCAGAAGACACCTATTCACAGGGCAGCAGGGAGAGAATGAGTGACAAGTGATAAGGAAGGACCCTTACAAAACCATCAGATCTCATGAGAACTCACTCACTATCATGAGAACAGCATGAGGGAAACTGCTCCCATGATTCAATTATTTCCATGTAGTACCACCCTTGATACCTGGGGATTACTACAATTCAAAGCGCAATTTAGGTGGTGACACAGAGCCAAACCATATCACTAATGATTTCAAATTTTACCTCATTACAGTGATGAGATTTATATTTCGTATCACTAAGATCAGCACTTTAGTTTCCCAATGTCGCAATCCTGTTTATAAGATAACAAGGGCAAAGTACGGAAAATGTTGAAATCACTACACAAAAATGAATATATAATGGTGTTTTTACAGCTGAAACTAAACTATTGACTAGGAAACAGAACTCTAAACCTGGCATATAAGAATTGTTCAGGGCTATCATTTGAATATGAAGTAAAAAACTTCCTGTACACATGAGATGTGCTAGTTTATGTGCAATGAGCATTGACTTCCTCCCATGTTTGCTGTACTTCCATAAAGGGTTCAAGTTAACATACTTCTTTGAACATTTCCAAATACATTGAAAGGAAATCATAATGTGTCAATATAGAAAATGAAGCATGAATTGCACCAGATTATCTTCAGATCCTTTTCAATATTAAGTCTTTGCAATTCTATGGAAACAAATATGATTTTAAATAAACATGCAATGGTTTCTTCCAAACTATAAACTGCTCTACTTTAATGCATCTTACACATTTATGCCAGATAATCTCCCCAAATCCCCAGGATTATTGTTTAAATACCCATTTTTTGCATATTTTTATCAGAACAAGACACTGGATTAATGACAGGAACTCTGATAATTATACCTGGGCAATTGCCAATCATTAAATCTCAATTATCCAGGAAAAACCAAGATATCTGTTCATCATTTATCCTGTCTTTGTTTGCTCTTGCTATTGGCTCACTTTTTGAATCCTCACTAAGAATTCAAAACAGCCTTCCAATTTTATCTCCCATCATTTTCCCACATAAACCCTCTACTACAAGTAAACTAATCCCCTAACTGGCTCTTAAACATACCTTATATTTCTGCTAAAAGGCTAACTTCCCCATTTTTAATGTAAGTTATATCATATGTAATAGAAGTGTTATATGCCAGATACTGTTCTAATTTATACACATGTGTTAATCAATTTAATCCTCACACTAACACATAAATTAGGTATAACTACTAGCATCAATTTACAGATGAGGTAACTAGATTTTGCCCAAGATTTCACAGCTAATGGGTGTACATGATCTAGAAGTTTGAGCCTAGGGTTTTTTTCTCCCCCATAGTCACTGCTGTAAATCACTACACATATGGTTTAATTCAAATCCTATCTGCTGCTTGGAAATCTACTTACCCTTCTATCCCCAGAAAATCTCAGAATCTTCTGATATCATAGAATATATATATTCTGCTACTTACTTTCCTGCTCACCAATACTATCTTGTAATTTTTCATATTGCAGTGTATTTCCCCCTCTTTTATTCTTGTAATTTTATATGCTTGTGCCTTGTCTTTCTATTGAATTCTTGCCAGCAGAAGTTGTATGTTCATTAGTACTGATTTATTGCTTGATTTTCATACAGTTTTGTTGCTATTTCTTTTTTAATTATATGTATTAAAGGCATATTTGGAAACCTAGTCAACTTTCAAAATATATTCATGCTTCAGTTGCTTTGGAATGGCCTAAAATTAGATTGAATTTTCCTTTTTTGTAATATACTGTCTTAGCTATCCATTGCATATCAGAATGTGTTCATTCATTTCATCCACAAATATTTATAGAACATTTTTGATGTAGTCAAGTACTATGCTAGGCACTCAGAATATGAAAATTAAAAATACAATCCCTTCAGACATGTGAGAAGGCCAGGTAGTAAGCAGATTTCTGTGTTAGAGTTACAGTATGTTGTAATAAGGGCTTTTGTCGAGCTATAATGCATGTGTTACAAGAGCTCTAGAGGCACTTAACACTAAGAGGGGAACCATGGAAGCTTCCAGAAACAATCACATCTGGAGTTAGTATAAAAGATTAAACTAACAAAGAGAAAAAATAGTGGCAGCATTTCAAGAATTAAAATCAGCATGCACTCCCCTCCCAGAAAGAATCAGACAATATAAAATAGCAAAGTATGGTTAGGATACCTGTATTGATATGTATGTGCTATAAGGGAGAGTATGTTTAGGCATAAGACTGGAGGAGTCAGAATAGAAAACCAGGGACAGCTTATATGCCACGTGGGTCAGCTGTGTCTTTTGTTCTACCTCACACCCTCCAGGCTTCATGTTGATTTCCAGCCACAGCTTCAATAAACAATTTTATGTGCAGTTTGTACTAAGAGAAACACTGAGAGCTTATGACCTGAATCATTTTCTATCTTGTGCTCTTTCTAACTTCTCCGTGGGCATTCACAGAAGCCCACACAGCATATGTAGCCAAGAAGTATAAGAGGATATAGATCTCTTGGGGCAGCTCTTAAGAAAAATGAGGGAAAGGCCATAAATGCATCTCCCTGTTATTGCTGGGTGGTGTAGATTCTGAAAGTCACTCTAAACCTTCCTCAGAAGGCCTTGGAGGGATCCAGGATCAAATCCATATGGTTCATAGCAGTAATCAATACACATTTTGATATGGCTAGGTTTTGTGTCCCCACCCAAATCTCATCTTGAATTGTAATCTCCAGGTGTTGAGGGAGGAAACTGATGGGAGGTGATTGAATCATAGATGTGGTTTCCCCGTGCTGTTCTCATGATAGTCAGTTCTCATGAGATCTGATGGTTTAAGTGTTTGGCAAGTTCCTCCTTCACACACTCTTCTCTCTCACCTGCTGCCATGTAAGATGTACTTACTTCTCCTTCTGCCATGATGGTAAGTTTTCTGAGTCCTCTCCAGCTATGTGGAACTATGAGTCAATTAAACCTCTTTCCTTTATAAATTACTCAGTCTGGGGTAGTATCTTCATAGCAGTGTGAGAACAAACAAATACACATCTGTATTGGCTTTTCCTCCATCCATCTTGAAAATGCCTTCATCCCTCCCTCCTGCCCTACACAAGTCCTTATTCACACTTGGCATTTGAGAGGGACTCAGGCTAATACACCAGATTAAGGAGTTTGATTTTATATGTAAATGCCTCAGAGAACCATGGTTTGTCTTTAGCAGGGGAGTAACATGATCAGAGTAACAATTGGATGATGAACGGATTAGCTGAGGGCAAGACTAGTGGCTGGAAAAGAAAATAGGAAGAGTTTCTTCATATTTCATACTGCAACATAGACATAAAGTTACTAACCAGGAGGTAAATGGATTTTTTAACGAGAAAATAACAATAATGACCCTAAAAATTGGCTAACCAGATGGCACTTTCTGATTGCATTTTAGAAAAAGGAAAATGTGCAGGGACTAGCTCTGGCTCCAGGATAAATTACTAAGTATGTAGAGTTTGTTTTGTGTTTTCTGTTTGTTTTGCTCCTCACCCTCACTTTTTCTTTTTTGATTTTGTCTTTAGAAACTTTCTAGTAGTCTCACTTCCAGAGATGTGCTGGTAAACCAACTTCTGGGTATGGGGGAGCCCTAATTTGTAGTCTTTGCTAATTTTTTATGACATATAAAACAGCCACCGTGGCCAATTTCAAACTTCCAAGGATTTAATAACTTATTTTCTGTGTGGTAGACAAACCTGAGAGCAATAATGTAAGCATGCCTTAAGAATGATCCTGTATGGCAGATGCACTAGACAGCAATAACCTAAGAAATGAGGGTTGCCACGTAAAGGTTACTGGGGAAAGGGTGTTAAGTAAAGATGCCGTATAAACTGTGTGCTTTTTATAAGCAGTTGTGATTCTCCTGTCCAGCTCGCAGCCACTGGGGCATCCCTGCATGTAAGTCCTCAATAAACCCTATGTCTTGTTTGCTGGCTCTGGGTCTCTTGTTAGGCTTCTAGAATCTGGTACCATCCCCACTGGAGTCAGTAGGATTTGGGCACAACACCTGCCAAATTTCTTCATATATAACAGTCCTCTCTCCAGCACACCACTGCCACAGGAGAGGGCCCTGGCTACTCAGAACCCCTGGCAACCAGTGTTCTCCTTTCTCATTTCTATCAAAATGTGTTTGCCTTTCATTGCTGGTATTCATGCAATGTGTTAATGAGACATCCCAGTATTCTAAATTATGATCCTTTGCCGACTCACCACCATTCCTCCTGTCTCCAGATAGTGTAATTTTATGTTAACAACAGGTAGTAGATGTTTTGATGTGTGACCCCCATCCCTCTTCAAGTTTTAGAATTCATTTATGAGTAGACATAGAAGGTTGCTGGTTTTGAGTAAAACTCACAAATAGAAAGACTTTGCAACAGCTGCAGGCTAAAATACAAGAAAATCTGAAGCTTACTGCATACAATTCTGCAGATCCTATGTCACTATAGTTATCTGTGGTAGAGAAGGTTGCCATGTAGTCTATTGCCAGCTTCAATCAAAAAGTCACAGCACCAATCCCTAGGGTTTGGTTCTGGATCAAGACCAGGCCAGGTGTAGGAGATAGCTACACAATATTTGAAAAGCAGCTTCTGGCACAACCTTGGCCCTGATAGAAACTCAGTATCTACCCTACCAGACCATTAGAACTACCTCTCAGCACTATAACATATATACTGTCACACTCACAAGGCCAGGGAGGTATAGCAGCAATTCAGTGTAAAATAAAGGTGGTTTATCTAAGCCCAGGCTCAAGCAGGTTCAGAGAGCTCAAGTAAGCAACACAAACAGGCAGCAACACTACCCCTGCCAGGCATCATGCCATCCAGACCTGCCACCTGCTAGAGCTTTACAGCAGCATCTTGAAGGTGTGGCTAATGCATCAGCTTGGGAGTTGACCCCCTGTGGGAAGGCAGTATCACTCTTCAGGATGTCACTTATACCTAAACCAATGGTCATTATGTGGTGCTACTTTGCCAGTGGCTAGAATTCAGGGATCCAGGAACCAATAGGAAGAGTAGGAGCCCATTCACCATTACTCCCAGTCACCCACCTGGAGGATTTTTATTTTCTCTGCAACATTAGGCATCAATAGTTCAAGTCCTTGATCCCAGAAGGGAGCTCTTCCCCCAAGCAATGCAGTAAGAGTTCCACTATACTTAAAGCTCTAGTTGATATCTAGTCACTTTGGGCTCATCATGATAGTAATCTAAGTAGCCCAAAAAGCAGTCACAATACTGGCAAGGTTAACTGACCCTGAGTGTCATGAGGAAGCGGAACTGATGCTACATATAAGGAGCAGGGAGAAATATGTTTGACACTCAGGGCCTCTCTTGGTATTCATGGGTTTAGCAGAGAGTCAGTAAGTACAGCAACTACTACCTGAGAAAGGCATAATAGTCAGAGCTCAGGCTCTACAGGGACTGAAAATATGAGACAACCAATCATCTGAGCCACCTAATTGAATGGAAGTGCTAGCTAAGAGGGGAGGTGTCTAAAGTGGATAGTGGAAGATTATCAGCTATCATTTCAAGACCAACAACAGTGTGGGAACTGTAATTTATCCCACTAGCTATCCCATTAACTGTGACAAGGCTGTGCTTGGATGCAATAAACTTAATGGGAGGAAGCAGATAAATCTGAACAGGGCAAGAGGTGAACCACAGTGAATACTCCCAGATCCCTTCATAATGCTGGCTGACCCACACCCCCAGCTACTGAAATATTGGCTGCTGAAAGCTCACAGCCAGTGGCCAAAGACAGGTGAGGCCAAATGCATGCTACAATTTGTATTGCAGAGCTTCTCCAGCGTCTGGGCTGGCTCTGGCATCTAGCCAAGATGACTACCTTGTTTTGCTTTCTTCCCTGCCTTCACCTGTTTCCTTTACTCCCTTTCTTCTGAGATGCTCCCTTAATAAATCACTTTTTACAAGAATCCAATCTCAGGTTCTGCTTCTAAGGAACTCAATTTAACACAAAGGAGATCTCTGTAGTATGGAAATAGGGAAACTAATAAAAAGAATTTCAGGTGACAGATCAAAATGAAAGCCAAAATATTTCAGAGCAAATGTTTTTTCATTGTCCTTTAAATTATTTTGGTTTGTTGTCAGTTTATCTCATGTAAAATGCATTAATATTTACCTTGTAAATTTTCTGTGAGGATTGAAGAACAGAGGCACCTGAGATAATTTCCATCACATGTAGGCATTCAATAAAGGGTTACTTGTATTGCTAATACTACTAGCATCCTTTTAAATAGTTCAAAAATAAAAACAAGCTTGCTGGCGACCAATAAAATTAGGAAATCTGGAGCTGTAATGCTGAAAGTCTTGCTGAGAGTGGGTCTGTCCCGCTCTGCATGCAGAGAGCTTTGCTAGCATTGTTCTCTTCTGATGTGAAATGAGTTCCAGCTCACTGACTGTGAAGCCCCTGAGGTGACTGGCTTCCCAGGCAAAGAGTAAAGGAAGGAGCTGTGGGAATGACTGCTGTGGCTCTGTAGTCGTTGTGTTTTATACTTTTTTGTGCTTTTGATGTCATGGAGCAAGCAGGAGAGAAAAAATAAAGCCAAGTGCACTGTGTTGAGAAGTTCCTTTCTGTTTTAGACTGCTCAGCTTAGGTGAACTATGATACACACCTTTTTAAAATTGGACAGTTAGCATCCTACTGTACAGATAATAGAGGATAGGTAAAATAGATAAATAATATACTAGGCCAGCCGCGGTGGCTCATGCCTATAATCCCAGCACTTTGGGAGGCTGAGGCAGGTGGATCACAAATCAGGAGTTTGAGACCAGGCTGGTCAACATAGTGAAACCCTATCTGTACTAAAAATTTTAAAAAAATAAAATAAATAGCCGGACATGGTGGCATGAGCCTGTAAATCCCGGCTATTCAGGAGGCTGAGGCAGGAGAATCGCTTGAACCCAGAAGGCAGAGGTTGCAGTGAGCTGAGATCACACCATTGCACTCTAGCCCAGGCCACAGTGTGAGACTCCATCTCAAAAAATATATAATAATAATAATAATAATAATATACTTTTGCTGCTGTTAGTTAATGAAAAACTGTTCACCAGCCCTATTGTCTTTTGAGCTTTCCAAAGTCGTTGTGTTAAAATAATTAAACCCAACAGGTAAAAAGCTGTGGACCTGAGAAAATATGGATTTTAAATAAAATAGAAAGATTAAAATTCTCAAGGACAGGCAGAAAAAATATACGCAGTTTATGAAATAAGATTACTATTAAAATGCTTTTGTTATTCAAGAAGCATGATCCAATGTGAGCCAAATTACATAAAATAAAAATGACATCATATGAAAGTTCCTGGATAATGGTGTGGCAGGCACTGTTGCTTGTTTGTTCATCAGCTATTTCCAACCCCGTCCTCCTATGCTATCTTCTACCAAACAGGCAATGCCAGTTACATTCCTGGCCTCTTATGATGACAAGGAATGGTTGCACGAAACATAAGAGAATAAAATGTAAGAGAATGCATCGGTTATTTTCTGGAATTTTCTTTTCCTTTCTGATAAAAGAGGCACACCTATAAGGAATGTACTCTTTTGCCACACTCCCTTTTGGTTTGGACTATGGTCTGGTGTAAGCTATGGCACCCATTTTGAATCCACGAGAGGACATCACCAACAAGCCAAGAATGGCCAAACAGAACAACAGGAAATGTCTGGGTCCTTTATCATATATCAAGCCACAAAAAAACCTCAGCAACAGCCTCTTCTGAATTTCTTAAATGATGTAATAAATGTCTTCACATTTTCAGCCATGTCTAGCAATCCACTCTGTAGCTCACAGTGGAAGACACTCCATAGAGATAAAAACAATTCCCTGGATTGGCATGGAAAGGCATTAAAAATCAATCCAGGCTATTACTAAAGAAGAGATTGATTCTGTTTCTACCCAGAAGGTACAAGCAAGGCGTTCAGATGACAGGTGTTAACAAGGAACACTCAGACACAAGGCATGTGGGTGGCTGACTGAGTTCACAGGTATGGAGCCAACTATAGGAGAGCCAGGCTGGCAAACACTTGGCCAAATAGACACAGGAGCTAATATTAGGGAATCCAAGACAAAGGCCTAGGTAGGGGCCAAAGCCAAGACAGGATCTCCAAGAGAGGAATTGGCCACCAGACAACAGGTTTGTGTGGCAGGGTTGGAGCCAAGTTTGGGGGCAGCAGCTGAGACTTTTCAAAGTAAAGTCATTTCTGCCAAAAAATCTTGTGGTACCAGGATGCCTTTTATGGATTGGCCCAGGACTTCCCACACAACTTTGATTTTAAAAATGTTATCTGAGAGGAACAGAATCTTCTTAAGATTTATAGAACTGGGTCAGATGTCCCACCTCTGCTCCCCAATAAGCTCTTGACTACTTGCCATGTTACAGTAACTATGTGTTTGTGTATCTCATAAGAAAGAATTACATTCTCTGAGGACAGAAATCATGCTTTGTTCATCTTTGCACCCTCATCAACTAGCAGAATACTTAGTAGCACTTGAACAATGTGTTTGAAGAAGGATAATAAAAATAACCATATTTATTAAGTACTTATAAGGTACCAGGCATCAGGAAACATGCTTTATACACAATAACTCATTTATTTCATAGAAATAGTGACAACCATTATCCCTACTTGACCAATAAAGAAACTAGGCTTTATAGAAGTTAAGTACATTTCCTCACATTACACAACTAGGAAAAGTTAGACTGCATGTGAAACCAGGCCATCTCCCTAGAGAGGACAGTGCTCTTACATATAAATGGAGGGAAAGCAAGCACAGTAATCATTTAAGACACTAGTGGAGAATAAGGTAGTTTTCTTTATCTCACAAAGAAAAGGGGAGCTTTGATTTCTAGAACTTATGTCTTCTCGCTCCTAAGAATAACTGACAGAAGAATGTTTTCAAGAGTCTAGACACACAGGCAATGAAGGTAAATAGGGGCAAGAGTTTGAAGGAGTGAAAGTTGGGCATCTTCTGTGAAGGGCTTTGGGCACTGCCTGTAGCATCAGCGTAGCACATGGACTGAAGGAGCAGCAATGAAGATGGACACCAGGATCCATGGACCAAAATCATCTCTAGACATTCTGGCCCCTTATGAACCCATATATCTTGCTGATCACAATGTGTGGGGAAAGAATCCTGAATGATGACTAGTACAGAGCTCCCTGTCCATTCCTACATAGAGCATCCAAGAGTCACTTTTTTTTTTTTTTTTTTTTTTGAGGAGTCTCAGTCACTCAAGCTGTAGTGCAATGGTGCAATCTTGGTTCACTGCAACCTCTGCCACCTGGATTCAAGTGATTCTCCCTCCTCAGCCTCCTGAATATCTGGGACTACAGGTGCATGCCATCATACCTGGCTAATTTTTTATTTTTTATTTTTTTTTTAGTAGAAACAGAGTTTCACTATGTTGGCCAGGTTGGTCTCGAACTCCTGACCTTGTGATCTGCCCACCTTGGCCTCCCAAAGTGCTGGGATTACAGGCATGAGCCATAGCACCCAGCCCCAAGAGCAACTTCTAATCTGATTTAGAAACATCAAGACAAATTATGTTACCTGAAGTAGTTGGTTGCGTATCACATTTAAACCTCCAGCAGAAAGGAGGGAAGGAGAGAGGAAAAGACTCTTACATGGGATGGATAGGCAGCTACTGAATTTCCAACATAGGTTTTGGGTCTGTTTCAGTTCCCATAAACTCTCACCACCAAGGGATTTTGGGAGAGGCATGTATAATTTCATCTCCAGACATTCTTCATGGAAATATAAAAAATACTCCCTGAAAAAAATCATCTTGTAATTGAGTAGCTGAAGCAGGAAACATTGGCCTTGGAAAATGCTGAAACAAGCACAAATTTAGGAAAAAAAGAAAAGAAAAATGGGAAGAGGTATATATAACTGTCTGAAAAGGGAAATTCTATAATTAGAGGAATAGCGCTGAAAGTTGTGATTAGGAAAATCTACAAAGCTGTGGCCCAAATTTTTGTCATTTGGTTTTCTTTGTAGTTAGAAAGAGAGGCAACATCTTCAGTAAAGGATCATTGGTTTATTTGTGTTATATTTGTAGTAGATTTTCTAATATTATTTTAAATAAAATGTGCATAACTGTTTTATATGGCCAGACACTTAAAGCACCAGGCACTGAGAGAGCCAAATCTTCAGCCTCTGGGTCCGGTTGTAGCCTCTGGGTTTCAAATGAAGCCCCCTGAGTTCTAGAAGCCCAGCACTGGATTATTGACTCAATTGATTCAAAAATGTTTATGCTCTGACAACAAGCTACATGCTTCTCTGAGATAATAGTTATTTCCCTCAGACCATAGGAATTAAGATGAACCCTTGGGACAAATGACTCCTTTTATGAGCAGTTTCTGGCACTACAGGAATAATGTATTAGAGTCATTTTTTATTTTTCTTTAACTTTCAGTGTCAGGGGTACATGTGCAGGATGTGTAGGTCTGCTGCATAGGTAAATATGTGCCATGGTGGTTTGCTGCACAGATCATCCCATTACCTAGGTGTTAAGCCCAGCATTTATTAGCTATTCTTCCTGATGCTCTCCCTCCCACTACCTCACCCCTGAAAGTCCCGAGTGTGTGTTGTTCTCACGCAATGTGTTCATGTGTTCTCATCATTCAGCTACTCATTCCACTATGAAGATACGTGCACACATATGTTCATTTCAGCACTATTCACAATAACAAAGACATGAAATGGCCATTAATGATAGACTTGATAAAGAAAATGTGGTACATATACACCACAGAATACTATGCAGCCATCAAAATGAATGAGATCATGTCCTTTCCAGGGACATGGATGGAGTGGGAAGTCACTATCCTCAGCAAACTAATGCAATCACAGGGTCACTCTTAAATAAACAAGGAAACCCTGGAGTCCTCTGAGGATGATGTGTTTTGCATCACAACCACTCTCACATCATTTTTCTTCCCCCCTTTTCAAAAAACCACTAGCTTAACTTTATTTATTTCTAATATTTACTAAACAAAACATTTGTTGCTTCATGAGGGATGCTTAATTTTCATTGAATTAATTTCTTTTGACCCATTTGGCATTATTCTATACTGACAATTTGCCATGATCAACATTGTGTTCTATTTACTCAGTAAGGTATATAATACTAAGATACAACTAGATTCAAGACCAGAGTCCAAAAAGATTTTAAATGCCTGGACTAACATAATAAAATTAAATTCTATTGAATGTAGCATTCTATACATAACTATAGAAAGGAAACTAACAAAACAGCATTATAATGTTTGCTCAGGAAAGGTATCTAAGAAGGCAAGCCCAACAATGCAAACCCATTCAAGACTCTGATTGTGCCATATTTATTACCATCCTTTCAGCCAAAGGAAGTCACATGGTCAAGATCAAAGCCAAGAGCTGTGGAAATATACTCTACCCCTGGTGGCCATGACAAAGGTATGTCAATGTGTGATACTACCACAGAGAAACAGGACAAAAGGAAGCCAATGATTTAGTCTACAACAGAGCCTCAGTCTTCTCATGAACAAATAAGCTTAATATCAAATATAGAAAGCAAATATAATAGCCACCCACGTCTTAATCTCCACAAGCTATGAATATATTTCTTTACACAGCAAAAGCGACTTTGCAGACATGATTGCGTTAAAGGCCTTGAGATAGGAAGATTATCCCAGACTGTGTGGATGGGCCTAGCATAATCACTAAGATCTTTGTATGGGAAAGAGGAAGGCAATAGAGCTAGAGAAGATGTAACAGTGGAAGCAGAGGACAGAAGGATGCATGGCCACAAGCCAAGGAATGCAGTCACTGGAAGCTGGGAAATGCAAGAAATGAATTCCACCTTAAAACCTCCAGAGAAGGCCAGGCGCGGTGGCTCAAGCCTGTAATCCCAGCACTTTGGGAGGCTGAGGCGGGTGGATCATGAGGTCAAGAGATCGAGACCATCCTGGTCAACAAGGTGAAACCCCGTCTTTACTAAAAATACAAAAAAATTAGCTGGGCATGGTGGCACACACCTGTAGTCCCAGCTACTCGGGAGGCTGAGGCAGGAGAATTGCCTGAACCCAGGAGGCGGAGGTTGCGGTGAGCCGAGATCGCGCCATTGCACTCCAGCCTGGGTAACAAGAGCGAAACTCCGTCTCAAAAAAAAAAAACTCCAGAGAAGAAACAGCACCGCCAAAACTTTGATTTTAGCCCCATTACAATCATTTCAGGCTTCTAACATCCGTAACTGTAAAGAGATAAATTTGTGTTAAGACACTAAGTTTGTAGTGATTTGATTTGTTTCAGCAGCAGTAGGAAACTAACAGGTGAGTAGTAATTGGTGTTCAGTCTCTTCTAAATATGGATACCACAGGCTTTATTTTTCACATAACCAGCATGATTAATGTGGATGCCAAAGATCATGTTCTTTATTTCTGGGAGAAACCATGAGTCTTGGATCCTTAAAAGGGGGATATTTACTTAGGACAGTTTGGAAGCAACAGAATCTTGGGACACTGGAAGGCATCCTTTCTGCCAGATGCTCCACAAGTATTGTGCTGTCAAAGGAAGGTACTCATGAGATGGCCACCAGAGGGCATATGAACCTGGCTCCTCACGGAAGATGATAAGCAAATAAAACAGTTGCTCTGTAGCATGGGTTAGCTCTGGGATCCTCATGAGTAGAGTTACCCAACAGCCTCTCCCTGCTGACCCTGCTCTAGACCCTCCTCTCAATCTCTAGACTACCCCGCATTGCAAGTTCCTGAGGTCAGAGACCACCCAGCTCTTGTCCCCTTTCTGACTATGACCCTTCTTAGTCTCACCAGTTTGGTACTCTAAGTCTCCCTATTCTCTTTCCACTGACCTGTAATAACAGAATTTCCCAGAGCCTTCTCTGCTGACAAAATCCATCTCTAGCAAATCAACACCTTGGCTTTCACTACTCTACCCTCTTTTGGACTAGTCAAGCTTATACAGAGTTTTCATATAATAAGGATCTTTAATTTCATAAAATTAATTATATAAGAGGTACAAAAAAGAAGTAACTAATACTTTTATAGCCTAACTTTGCTATTTAAGATCAAAAAATAAGGAATACTCCTATTATTTACTTTATTTATTATGTAAAAAGGTCTATTCACTCCTGGTTAAATGTTCTAAGGCATAATTTATCAGCAATTAAATGAGATAATGAATTATTAGAAAATAAAATTGAGCAAAGAGATCTCAAATTTTAGTTGAGTAGATTTGTGCACATAAATAAAATGCCCTTAATTGAAAATTTCAGCATGACATCTTTTTCTGGTTATAATTTTGTAAATCCCTTTCAGGTTATAATTATTGAAGGATTGACATATTTATATGCTGTGTCAGTTTATAGACTATTAAACATTTATATTACTTTTATACAAAATTCGAAATACTGGGTTTCAGAGAAAATATCAGCATGAGCAATATCTGCCAGCATGAGCAAGCAACCAAAAGAATGTTTGTCTTGCCCGGCTGTTAAATAGCTTTTTTAAGGTTTAGAAACATCAGGTGCTAATTCCCTAATTATGTGGTAACCATGGGCCACCCATAAGCATTCATTAAGCAGTTTCAAGTCGTACTGCTGAATCTGTGAGTTTGCTCAGCAGGTTGTTCTAAAGCCAGAGTTCAGACAGATTCACAGGATTAAGCTCAGGCAATTACCAAAGTTCCACAAATTAAAATGTCATGATACAAGGATTCTGAAGAACCAGGAAAAAATGAGATTTTCCAACTTAGATATTAATTGAGCTAACTTTAGAAGGAAAGTTTTAATAAGATGAGTAGAACTTGGATAAGTCAGTGCTCATGGTCAGAGTCACTATTACTGACTTCTAGAGACTTGTAGGATCAAGGTAAGAGTCATTATACGACGAGCCTTCAGTTCTTGTGCTTGAGACAGAACTCAACTAGAAAGAAGGCAAGAGCAAGCTAAAGACAAAGATCCAAAATAAAACGATGTTCTAATAAGGGAAAGACTAAAAGGAGAAAAATATAAGCATTTGCCTGAAGAATGCATACAGGCTGGTAAGCAAACAAGAAAGCAGAAAGAGAATCTTCTGGGGATGAAAACAAAACCTTTTGTATCTGAGTTCCTCCAGAAATTGCTTTACACAATTATTCACAACACACTACTGTATATTCCATGAAGGCAGGAATTTAGTTTTAGTCCTCACATTATCTAACATATGTTTTGTCTCATGGTAGATATGCAATAGATAGTTATTTATGAATGATTGAAAATGATGAAAAGAAAGAATGGAATGAAGCAAGCAAACGACACTTCGCCATGCAAACTCTAGTCCTATCCAATATGGGAAATCTCCAAACCCAAAAGAGATGGAGAAGAGAAAATAACCACTAAGAATGTTTCACTTAATTCATTAACTCAAGGAAAGAACATTTATTGTGGTCCTATTCAGTATGTGTGCCTAACGCCATGAGAAAGAAGAGCAAAGGATGGTATGTGGAAGGTGGTTGCAGGACTCTAAGTTCTATCAGTTTACAATTCTTTAATTGTACATAAATATCAGTAGTACCAACTCATCTTTGCTGCTTTTTCTTTCCTTTTTACATAAGTCACTTCATCTCTTAGCGTAGTTTCTCGCATCATTTGGAACTATATCAAAAATCCTAGAGCTTCTTCAACTACTTCCTAATATCTAAAAAGACAATATTTTCATTAATACATGATAAGTCTTGACAGAACACTATATAAGAATTTCTCAGGATACATGACATTTTAAAACCTATAAATTAATATTTCTGACACAGAGAAGAAGCTCAGATCACAATTAATTGGTTAATAGTAATATACCTCACAGGGTTGCTGTGAGGAATAAATGTCAATCCACATAAGTAATGTCAACAGCGTCCAATATTCAATAAGTACTTAATGCTAATTATTTTTCCAGAGTAGTCCAAATAAACCACTGGACTGAGGCGTCATCAAGAGTATCACCTTGTTGATGATGAAATATTATTCTATTATCAGAGTTTGATTCAGTGAACTGGAGATGGATAATGAATACTGCTAAAAAGGTCTGTTAACGCTACCCATCCTGAGATAGTGAACCACTCTAAGCACAATATACTTGAGGTAAACAAGTCATCCTCTTCCACTGTCAGTCCTTGCAATCTCATGACACTTTAATCAAATGATGTTATAGAAATGATATAAACCTTTTAAAAATACAATTTAAAGCTAAATGGAAGCTATTTAACTCTGCAGAAAAAACTTTTGCAGCTGAAGATCAAATGTTCAATAAATAATAAATTGTAAAACCTGCTAACCAAAAGTTGAAATTTCAAAAGGCCAGATTATATCATAACATGATATGTTTAGCCTTATTACATGTTTGTCATCATGACATTTCAAAACGTAAAGTTGGGAGATTCTGCATGTAGTATTACACTTTTGAAAGCCAAAAGGGCAAAAGGCAGAGTTCTTGTATTACTAGCTTTGGGCCAGAGACTGGATTTCTCTAACACTTAATTATCTAAAAACAGACATAATAGTAATTTTTCTGTTCACTTTACAAACTTTTGGGTAAAATTAATTAAAGTGATATATGTGAAATCCCTGTGTAAAATGCAAAATAACATTTTATTCCTCATTACTGGAAAATTTTATAAAAATTATTTACTTTCTTTAAAAATTAGCCATTGTTACTTCATGCTAAACAAACTACAAAATCACCATATAGCTCATACCTCTCAGTACCCAGTTGACACCATTGTATTTGAGATATACTTTGTTCTTACTTCCAAAATCTCTTAGGGTGACTCCTTAGGTTTTTCCACAAACATATTATTTTTATTTCATTTGTCCTGAAACATTAGAATGCTTATAGATACAACCACACTAACCAGAAATATGCAGGTACATACATAGACAGAGGTTATATGTTTAATTTGAATTCTTAGAAAGGAGCTGCCAAATTATAGTATGTGTTGTAATTATTTTCCTTCTTTGCATCTATTTATCTCTAGTACAGTAATTTCAAATTTGGAGAAGGAAAGGGAATTAAAATTATGGAAATTACTCTGTTAGTAGAATATTCTAACAGAGTATACTCACATAGTTTGAAGATAAGGTCAAGAAAAATCGCTGTCTGAAATGTAATCTCATAAGAATAAATTAGCAAAAATAAGCAACCTTAATCATCTGCGTCATTGACACACCCTAAGAGAATTTGGAATTATTCTGCTGCTAAGAGCAAAGTATATCTCAAATCCAATCATGTCAGCTAGGTACTGAGAGGTATGAACTATATGGTGATTTTGTAATTTGTTTAGCATGAAGTAACAATGGCTAATTTTTAAAGAAAGTAAATAATTTTTCTTTTTCTTTCTTTTTGTTTTTTTCTTGAGATAGAGTCTTGCTCTGTCACCAGGCTGGAGTACAATGGCACAATCTCAGCTCACTACAACCTCTGACTCCCTGGTTCAAGCGATTCTCCTGCCTCAGCCTCCCCAGTAGCTAGGATTATAGGCATGCACCACCACGCCCAGCTAATTTTTTGTATTTTTAGTAGAGACAAGGTCACCATGTTGGACAGGATGGTCTCGATCTCCTGACCTCGTGATCCACCCACCTCGGCCTCCCAAAGTGCTGGGATTACAGGCATAAGCCACCATGCCTGGCAAGAAAATAAATAATGTTTCTAAAATGTTCCAGTAATGAGGAATAAAATTATGTATCTAGATAGAGATATTCTAAGAGCAGAATTTATTAAAGAGTATTAAAAACAGAACGCCTACATCAGAGTGTATTGATAAGACTTCTGGACCTGTTCCCAAATTAACTAATTGATAAACTTGAATATCCATAGGAAACATGGCTGTTGGGATAAACTTTATTCATCTTTGGCTCAGAAAAATCTTTCTGATAATCTAACCTGATCAAAAGAACAAATAAAAAATCATTGTATATCTCATTCATTTTCTTTATTAAATATTGAGGAGATAAGGAACCTTAATATTTTTATTTATCCTCAGGAACTGGATGAATTTTCCTTTTACACTCTAGGTCAATGATTCTCAAACTTTAGTTCATGTAAGAATAACCTAACAAAATTCTAGTAAATGCCTATTTCCAGGCCACAGTCATGGCTAGATTCTAGGTTTTCAAATTTCCAAATTGGCCTCTCTCCAGCTCTGTATTCTTCTAATCTCTGGGAGAGTTGGCCAATTCAACCACCTGGAGCTAAAGAGCCATTATCTGGAACAGCTAGAGACATTTTGCTTCACCATTAACCACCCTCTACAACGCCCATCTAAGCAGTCAGGTGACATTCTGCTCTTCGCCTCCTGGTTCATCACTACCTTTAACTACCTTGATTAATACTGCACATCCTCAATTACCCAGGATTATATAAGGTAAGCTAATTAACAAATAAAATGAAATTCATTCTGATATTCCTATAATAGACAACTTTCTAAGCAAGTGCCACTACGAAGTAAGAACATTTTAAGGAAAAAATTGCAATGACTTCCTTTCTGTGCAGTTGAAATTTTTGCAAGACATATGCCAATGTTTTATGAGACAGGGATAAAAGAGTGGAAACTAATACAGAAGAGGCAAGTGATTCACAAGGTCTTTGAAAGATTTTATTTATATTTAGGGTTTTCTTTTAAGTTTAAGGTTAAGTGCTTTAAGGTTTTAAAATTTAAATCAAAAAGAAAAGCCTCGCTGTTTTTTCAGAGTTCTTTGCTTCAATAAGAATTGGCTGTGCATTGAAACCTTAATAAAATATCCAAGACACCAACTGTTCACTTTTTCCTCCTCGAGGGAAATTACTAAGTTACATCAGTCAAGTTTACTGCTTACTTTTCAAGAGATATGGAAAATATATAGGGGGAAAAGTCATATCTGGTAGAGGATATGGGAGTAACTGAATAATAACTTCTGCTTCTAGCCCCGGGGCTTCTCTGTGGAATGCCTATGGGAACATACACTATCATCATAAGACATATGCCTAAGATGTATACTACCCCAAATGACATCACATCCCTTAAAAAGTATGGCAAGCATCCAAATTAGGTCTCTACATGATGTTGGGTAGGTTGTATTGCACAACTTTAATGGGTGCCATTCATGCAGACAATGGTGAATGGAGCACCTTGGGCAATAATGCAACTGGCAGCCCTGATCCAAGTGTAGTAGCTCCTTTAACTTATGTTTTGTCCTGGAGATACCGGAGAACATTCACATGATGAAGATGCTGCTGCTGATGATGAAACTAAAGATAATGGCCAAATGTGTGAATACCTACAATAGACTGATTACTTTGCCAACATTATAAAGAAAGGACCAGATTGGTGGGCAGTTGGGTGGGGGTGGATTTGATTAAGTATCAAAGACCTTGAAGGACCTCTGCTAATAACCTTTATTGCTCATTATTGCTCTAAAACGGAGTAAATGGAATGGGGCTAAATTATTAGAAAAAGACAGTTTTACTGTTTTTTTTTTTTTTTTTTCTCAAAATGAGGCTATAGAACTATGCATAGAAAAATACACAGGTAAATATTGTAAACTAATCTAGTATTAAAATACTGATTTTGGAATTCTGTGAGTTTATAGCACTGTCAGGGTAAACACATAGGGAGAAGAAAGTTTTTCTCTTGTAGGTTTTAAAGACTTAAGATATTTAGTCATAAAAAATAAATTTTGGGGGACATTGTAATAAACAGATGCCAATCAAAGTACTAAAACTGGTAGTTTTGGAAACAACCCTTCAAATCATAAGGCAATTTAAATAACGACAAACTTAAGTTAATCATAATGGATACAAACATTTTAAAACAATTGTTGCAAAAAATCTTGGTCTACTCCTTGGCAATAATAATTTCTGCATTTGGTGAAGCTCAGTGGCCACTAAGATTGCCATAACCTAATAATCACATCTCTAGGCACTGATACAAGATTGTTCCCGACTTAGTGGAACATAGTCATCAGTTTCTGATTTTCAGTCTCCAACCTCACCCCAATATGTAAAATTCTTTACCAGTAAGTACTATATATTAAAATAAACTTTGCTCTCCACTGCTTTTATCCTTTAACTAAAACTAAGCTTTAAGTCATCCTGATGGGATATTTTCAAATACTTCCTTTGAAATAAAATATATTTAAGTACCTTCATGGAAATCCTCTCTCTCCATCACTTACACATTTGTATATAATGTAGACATTGAATAATTCATCACAAGAGGTCATTTTATTTAAAAATTGAGAATATAAAAAGGAATTACAATGAAAATATTGGCTACCTTAATGATAGCAATCATTCCTGACATAATGACATCTGTTTTTAACAAAACACTTGTTAACATTAGATCATTGTCAAAAGCCCCCAATACCTGAATAATACATTTCTGTATTATTCTGCAGAATCTATTACATTTAACAGCTAATAATTAACTATAAAATCTGGATCTCAGTCTGTAAATTTATAAAGGAGTATTTTTTCAAGCATCATCCTAGAATTTTTATGGGCAAATTAATAGAAGAATGGATATTGGATGAAGCCTGCAACCTCCTCAGGAATGGGAGGAAGTCAAAATTAGTCTTTATTGCTGTACAACATTCCAGTTGAACCCAGCCTCACTGAATGCATGCACTCAACCTTTTCTGGTGTAAACATCTACACAAGTAATGATAAATGCTACACTCATATTTCAAGGATAATAAACCAGAAGTTAACTTCTAATATTTGCTCAAATGCTTTGAACACCATCATTTTTCTTTTTCCTTAGCAAAGTAGTAGATATATTATTTTAGTCATCACACACTGGCAGAAAAGACCACTTACATGTTATAAATTTGGCTTTGAGAAGTCAGTCTATTTCCCAAGCATAGTGATCCTATTTTTAATTGATAGCTATTAGGACGGTATCTTAGGTGGAAGAGTGTCTCACGAAGTATGCAGGAGTTGCAAATAAGAGAGGCTTGCTTTAACTGGAGAACAGAGAGGTGTTTAGATGGTGAGTTAGGAACAAAGAGCAGGAGAAGGAAACAGCGATGACTTACCTGTAATACTTTGGTCAAATTGTTAAACAGAGCCTGACCAGCACTCACTTTGTATTTGACACCTCTGACTGTGCCATTTTTGCTTAAAATGTTGACTCTTCTTGTACCAAAACCCTTCTCACTGGCAGCCCTTGCTAACACCAGCAAGTTATCCTGGTCATTCTCATTCTCATCACCTTCTGATTCTATGTGGCCATTCTGCTGTCCATCAGAATCACTTAGTCCATCTATCCCACAGATACTGGCACATTCAGAATCCAGAGAGCCTGATGGTTGCCCATCTTCATATACTTCCTTCAGAACTCGCCCACTGTGAGAGGACGCTATCCGAAACCGGACTCTCCGTGGCCTGTCACTTTCTGGCTTCATCTCCCCTTTCAGCATGGTCACCTCCACCCACATGAACAGTTTATAGCATTTTGGGTTTGTTTTTACTGCACTAGTCCACTCTCCAGATAGCAGTATCAGAGCCAATTCTAGTGATGGCAGCACTCCTGTGAAACTGACATCAAAAGGAAAGAAGATTCCCAAGGACTTACAGGGCGTCTCTGCTATTAATAATGAATATGTGTGTGTGTGCTATGGTTACCTTTAAACTAAAACCTGCAAAGTGATCCCAGCCTTTAAATATTAAATAGCCATGGCGGACTCTTTAACAGGACAAGTGCAAGAAAGTGGCATGCAGCGAAAGAGAAAATAAGTATGGGGCAAGAAAATGAAAAGCTTGAACTTTGAAGCCAATGGTGAGCATTGCAAAGGACCTGAGCACTGGATATGTCTCTACAAGTCATTGTGGAAGGCAGAGGTCAGAGATAGATGTGGAATCAAGTTTATAGGATAAGAGAAGTCATAATTTTCTCACAGTACTTATTTCTTCTTTCACTCACACTGAGTGATCTTTCAGAAGGGCAATGAACATGTTGCGTGCCTGCACAGAGCTATCAATATTAGTTCTTATTAAATCAACTATTAGATTTTATCTACATTGCATAAGACGAATGTCCAACTTGTATCTATCTTCATGTTCCAGTAGTTTTGCTAAAGAATAACTTAACAAAAATGCTATTTTTAGCTTTTTTGAAAACAGAGAACTTTTGCTTTGTTGCTTTCCGCCTTCTGCTAGTAGAAAACGTTGTTCTCTTTGACAGAGGAAAGGTTTCAGAAAGAATATATATGCAACAGTGAGGGAAGAATAGAAAAACCCTCCAGGCTAGCCAGATCAGCCAAAGCAATCCAGGTGATCAGCATTGATACATATTATATCCAAATCACCCATGCATAGAGAAAGGTCCTCCTCATGCTGTGCTCAGTGTATTTTCTATCACTTTGGCAAGCACTTAAGGAACCTGTTATGATATAAGGTCATATTGAAATTTACACTATAGTGCGTGCCCCAAGCTGTCTGCACCTCCTGAGGGAGGATAAGCAGCTGACCTGCACAAAGCACTTAAGGATTTTAATTGTTAAAGTTTTGGTCTCATTATGAACTTAATTTACATTTATTTTAGAAAATTTAGAAAATAATATCATGAAGTTGAAAATAAAATCATGAAAAATCTCACCAGAGATGTTAATAATTTTGTGTATTTTTTTCCAGGGTGTATGGCAGAAATGCTGCACGGCTCACAAAACCAGATTGCCCAGGCTCTTGCATTTAAGGGAAAAGGCAACAAGTGCTTAGCTTTTGATGATGATCGTGAGCAAAACTGATGCATCATTTATGCACCAAGACAGCTGAGACAGAGCCTGCCCTGTCTATGCTATTTGTCTTCCTGCCTCAGCTGCTAGCTGCATGACCCCAGAGCAATCTGGAAGCACTATACTGAGCTTGCCAGAGTTACAGAGAAATTAACAACCACTACCACCCTACATTAGATGATGTCATGAGAAAAAATAAGCCTTTATTGTGTTAAGCAATGGAGATTAAAATTTAAGAGTTGTTTGTTAGAGCAAATATCATTACTGAATCTGATTAATATGCTCTCATATATAAAAGCATATTACATTTATTTAGTACCTTGTTTTTTGTTTTTTGGTTTTTTTTTTTGGTCAACCTTATAAAGGGAATCATTTCCTATACCATTATTTCTGAAAAACATAAATTTAATGTGTGTATTAAAAAACCTCCTGATAGCCATGTTGTATTTTATTTTATTCTTTCTGGATTGCTAGATGTTTGAGTTATTTAAAATATTAAGTAAAATAATGCTGTAAATAATATTCTTGCTTAAAAATCAGTGTACATATATCTGGCTGTTTAGCATAAATTTATTTGGGAAAAATTAATGGGGTAAGAATTTTCACAAATTTAAAGCCTTGATAAAAATTGTCATTTGCTTTTGAAGACAAATTGTATAATTTACACTTCTACTAGTATATGAGTGCCTGTTTTATACTGCACTCCTGCCAATGCCAACACTGAATACAAGCATATCTCAGATACTGTGGGTTTAGTTCCAGACTGCTGCAATAAAGCAAATATTACAATAAACAATCAAATGAATATTTTTTGTTTCCCAGTGCATGTAAAAGTTATATTTATACTATACTGTAGTCTATTAAGTGTGCAATACTGTTATGTCTTTTTAAAATGCACATGTTGAGAATCATCATTCTCAACAAACTGACACAAGAACAGAAAACCAAACACCACATGTTCTCACTCTTAAGTGGGTGTTGAACAATGAGAACACAGGGACACATGGAGGGGAACATCACACACCAGGGCCTGGGGGGTGGGGGGCAGGGGAGGAATAGCAGGGGGTTGGGGGACTGGCGACGGATAACATTAGGAGAAATACCTAATGTAGATGACTGGGTGATGGATGCAGCAAACCACCACCATGGCACATGTATACCTATGTAACGAACCTGCACAATCTGCACATGTACCCCAGAATTTAAGTATAATAAATAAATTTTAAAAATAAAAATAAAAAATAAAATGCGCATATTTTAATTTTAAAATATCTTATTGCTAAAAAATGGTACTTCCTTAACCTTCAGAAAGTCATAATCTTTTTGCTTATACGGGGTCTTCCCTCAATGTTGAGGGCTGCTGACTGATCAGGGTGGTAGTTGCTGAAGGTTGGAGTGGCTGTGGCAATTTCTTAAAATAAGACAACAACAATCTTTCACAAAATATTTCTTTATTGTATGCAATGCTGCTTGACAGCATTTGATCCACGGTACAACTTCTTTAAAAATTGGAGCTGATCCTCTTAAACCCTGCTGCTGCTTTATCAACTAAGGTTTTGTAATATTCTAAATTCTCTGTTGCCATTTTAACAATGCTCACAGCATCTTCATCAGGAGTAGATTTCATCTCAAGAAATCACTTTGCTCGTGCATAGGAAGCAACTTCTTATCCATTCAAGTATTATCATGAGATTGCAGCAATTTAGTCTCATCTTCAGGCTTCACTTGTAATTCTGTTTCTCTTTCTATCACACGGAAGTCACTTTCTCCACTGAAATCTTGAACTCCTTGAGCCATCCATGAGAGTTGGAAACTTCCAAACTCCTATTAATGTCAATATTTTGACCTCCTTCCATAAATCACAGATGTTCATAATAGCATCTAAAATAGCAAATCCTTTCCAAAAAAAATTTTAATATACTTTGCCCAAAGCCACCAGAAGAATCACTATCTATGACAGGTATAGCTTTATAAAATGTACTTCTACAATAATAAGACTTGAAAGTTCAAATTAGGCCGAGCACAGTGGCTCACATGTGTAATCCCAGCATTTTGGAATGCATATTGCTTGAGCTCAGGAGATAGAGATCAGCCTGAGCAAAATGGCAAAACCCTGAAAAATCCCATCTCTACAAAAAAGGACCAAAACAATTAGCCAGCCATGGTGGCTCATGCCTGTAGTCCCAGCTACATGGAAGCTGAGGCAGGAGGATCACTTGAGCCCAGGCAGTCAAGGTTGTGGTGAGCCAAGATCACAACACTGCACTCCGGTCTGGGTAACAAAATGAGACCCTGTCTCCAAACAATAAAAAAGGAGAAAGTTCCAATTAATTATTTCTTCATTCATGAGTTGCAAATTAGATGTTGTGTTAGGAGGCATAAAAACATTAATCTCCATATATATATATATATATATATATATATATATATATATCTCCAATAGAGATCTTGGTTGACCACATTCATTGTAAATGAGCAGTAATATTTTTAAAGAAATTCTTTTTTCTTTTTTTTTCTGAGAAGTAGTTTTCAACAGTGGACTTAAAATATTTAGTAAACCATACTGTAAACAGATGTGCTGTCCTCCAGGCTTTGTTGTTTCATTTATAAAGGATAGGCAGGTAGGATTAGCATGATTCTTAAGGTTCTCTGATTTCCAGAATAATAAATGGGCATTGGCTTCAAGTTAAAGTCATTAGATTCTACAAGAGAGTCAGCCTGTCCTTTGAAGCTTTGAAAGGATTTCTCCTCTCTAGCTATGAAAGTTCTACATGGTATGATTTTCCAATAGAGAACTGTTTTATTCACATTGAAAATCTGTTCATCGTTATAGCCATTTTCATCAATTACCTTAACTAGATCTTCTGGATAACTTGCTGCAGCTTCTGCATTAGCACTTGCTGCTTCACCATGTACTTTTATGTTATGGAAATAGCTTCTTAAGCCTACGGACGATCTAACTTCTGCCAGATTCGAACTATTCTTCTACAGCTTCCTCACCTCTGTCAGGCTTCGTAGAAATGAGGAAGGTTAGGGCCTTACTCTGGATTAGGTTTTGGTTTAAGGAAATGTTGTGGTTGGTTTGTTCTTCTATCCAGACCACTCAAACTCTTCATATCAGCAATTAGTTTGTTTTGTTTTCTTATCATTCACGTGTTTACCGGAGTAGCACTTTTAATTTCCTGAAGAAAATTTCTCTTGCACTCTCATTTTGAGAGGCTGAGATGAGAGGATTTTTAAGCCCAAGAGTTCAAAACCATCCTGGGTAACACAGCAAGACCCTATCTCTACAAAAAATTTAAAAATTAGCCAAGTATGGTAGCATACACCTGTAGTCCTTGCTACTCTGGAGGCTGAGGTAAGAAGATAATACTTGAGTCCAGAAGTTCAAGGTTGCAATGAGCTGTGATCACACCACTGCACTCCAGCCTGGGTGAGAGCAAGACCTTGTCGCAACCCACACAAAAAAAGAAACAAATAAATAAAATTAATAAAGCATTGGCTAGACTAACCAACAAAACATAAGAGAAGACCCTAATAAACAAAATCAGAAATGATAAAGAAGAAATTACAACTGAAATGCAAAAGATTTTTCAGAGACTATTATGAACAACTATTCACTAACAAACTGAAACACCTAGAGGAAATGTGTATCTCTCTGGACATACACAACCTCCCAAGATTGAATCAGGAAGAAACAGAAACCCTGGACAGACGAATGATAAGCAATGAGATTGAATTAGTAATAAAAAGTCTCCCAACAAAGAAAAGTCTGGAACTCGATGGCTTCACTATCAAATTCTACCAAACTTACAAAGAAGAAACATGACATCTCTTCACACTATTCTGAAAAAAAGTGAAGAGGAGAAAATTCATCTAACTTGTTCTATGAGGCCAGCATTATCCTGATACTAAAACCAGGTAAAAATGAAACAATAAAAGAAAACTACAGGCCAATATTCCTGATGAACATAGTTACAAAAATATCAATAAAATACTAGCAAACAAAATTCAGCAACACATCAAAATGATAATACACCACAATTAAGTGGGATTTATCCCAGGAATGCAAGAATACTTCAACATGCAAATCAATAAACATGATATATCACATATACAGACTGAATAACAAAGATCGTGTTCATTTCGATACACAAAGAAAAAAATTAATAAAATTTAACTTCCTTTTATGATTAAAATTCTCAACAATCGAGGCAAACAAGAAACATATCTCAACATAATAAAGGTCAGGTATGACAAATACACAGGTAATACCATACCAAATGAAGAAAAGCTGAAAGTCTTTACAAGCTGGAACAAGACAAGGATGTTCAATTTCTACGCTCCTATTTAACATATTTGGAAGTCCTAGCCAGAGAACTCAGGCAAAAGAAAGAAATGAAAGGCATCTAAATTGGAAATGGGGAGGTCAAATTGTCTCTTTCTGCAGGTGACATATTCTCATATCTATAACAACCTAAAGACTCCAACAAAAACTCTAAGATCTGATTAGTACATTCAGTAAAGTCGTAGGATACAAAATCGACATACAAAAATCAGTAGCATTTCTACACACAATAATAAACTAGCTGAAGTATAAATTAAGATGGAAATCCTATATGCAGTAGCTATAAAAATATAAAATACCTAGAAATAAATTTAACCAAGAAGATGAAAGACCTCTATGAGGAAAACTACGAAGCACTAATGAAAGAAATTGGACACAAAGCAATCATGAGAAAAAGAACAAAGCTGGAGGCATCACACTACCTGACTTAAAAATGTATTACAAAGCTCAATAACCTAAACAGCATAGTATTTGGTATAAAAACAGACACAGACCAACAGAACAGAATAGAAAACCCAGAAATAAATCTACATATTTACAGCCAACTGATTTTTGACAAGATGCTAGGAGCATACATCAGAGAAAGGACACCCTCTTCAGTAAACGGTTCTGGGAAAACTGTGTGCAGAAGAATGAACATGCACAAAACTCACCATGCACAAAAACTAACTCAATTTGGATGAAAGACTTAAACGTAAAACTTGAAACTTTAAAACTACCAGAAGAAAACATGGGATGCACACTTCAGAATGTTGGTCTAAGCAAAGATTCTGTTACTAAGACCTCAAAAGCACAGGCAACAAAAGCAAAAATAGACAAATAGGACTGTATTACCACAAACCTTCTGCACAGCAAAGGAAACAATCAACAGAGTGAAGAGACAACCTATTAAAAAGTAGAAAATATTTGCAAACTATTTATCAGACAAGGGGTAATAGCCACACTAATCATCAGAGAAATGCATATAAAAACCACAGTAAGATATTATCTTATCCCAGTTAGAATGGCTATTACTAAAAAGACAAAAAATTACAGATGCTGGTGAGGATTCAGGAAAAAAAAACATATACACTGTTGGTGGGAATGTAAATTAGTACAGCCATTATGGAAAACAATATGGAGATTTCTCAAAAAACTAAAAATAGAACTACCATATGATCCAGCACTGCTGGGTATTTATCCAAAGGAGAGGAAATCAATATATCAAAGAGATGCCTGCACCCCCATGTTTATTACAGCAATAGTCACAACAGCAAAGATATGAAATCAACCTAAGTATTCATTGTTAATGAACATTAACATAATGTTCATTATAAATGGATAAAGAAATAAATGGATAAAGAAAACATGGTATATAGACACAATGGACACTATTTGGCCATTAAAAGAATAAAATCATGTCATTTGCACAACATGGATGAAACTGGAGGTCATTATATTAAGTAAAATAAGCCAGGCACAGAATGACAAATATCAAATGTTCTCAGTCATATGTAAGAACTAAAGAAGATAATCTCACGGAGTTGTACAGTAGAATGATACATACCAGAGGCTAGAAAGGGTGGGATGGTGGAAGGGGGAGGAGAAAAGACATTGGTTAATAGATTCAAACATACAGTTAGATAAAAGGAATAAGTTATAATGTTTGATAGCAGAATAGGGTGATTATAGTTCACAACAGTGTTCTGTATATTTTGAAATAGCTAGAAGAGAGGACTTTAAATTTCCTACCACACAAGAATAATAAATACTTAAAGTGATGGACAGCCTCAATACCTTCACTTGATCATTACACATTCTATGCATGTAACAAAATATCATGTATACCCCCAACATATGTACAAATATATGTATCATTAAAAAAAGAAATAAAGATATAATAAAAATCATTACAAAAATTGTCAAGAAAAGAGTGGATAAAATGAGAAATGATAAAAGATCATACTTTAAGTAGACATAGTAAGCTTCTCTGAACAGGAAATATTAAGCTGGAGTCTACCAAAATTACAAGAGCTTGAACATGTAAAACTTTAAGAGGTGGGCAGGAGTACTTGGACATAATATCTTAGCTGCAAGAGTATATACAAAGGTCTTGAAGCAGAAAGCCAGGAGATTTGTTCAAAGAACTAAAAAAAAAAAGATAAGTGGCTGAAGACAAGTATGACTCTCATTCTACAAAGCTCTTCTAAGACAGGAAAAGATCAGAAAGATTTTTCCTCTCTAACCTAATCCTTAATTTATATAATCCCGCAAAACATACAACAAAAGAGCTGTAAGTCATATTACCAGTACAGAAATATTTAAAGATAGGTTTGACACCCATGGACATCTATTTATTTAAAATAGCAAATTCCAAAAGCTAGATAGAGGGTAGAATGCTATGCTAATCAAACTACAACTACTTTGGAAAATACTATTAAAGATGAATTTAAAGATTACAAAGTATCTTTTCTTCAATTCTCAGTGCAAACAGTAACCTAGCAGCTAGACCTAAACTTGGATATTTCTTGGTGGTGTCAATTTTCTAATAAGAATATCTAATTATTTATTTATTTGCAGAGAAAATATGATTATTTATATGCATCAAAATATGATTATTCATTATTCTTATCTCTAAAATATTGCCCCCAGTCTTGTTCTGTGTATGATCATATTGCATGATAAGAACTAATTTTAACTGTTTTCCTGGCTTTGGCGTATAATTTTTTAAATCCCTTGAGTTATATTAAATGTATGCAACATTCCTCCATTTGCTACTACTTTATATGTATCACATTCTTTTGTTTTTTGCTCTTGAAAACATTAAGAATTGATTATTAAAAGAAAGTGAAGCAGAAACTCTGCCAGTTGGCAAAGTATTTGTCTTTTCTCCAGCAACACTTGTCACTGAAGAAGTAGTAATGACTCACTCCCCAAGTGCTGTCCTCACGACTTCTGTATGGATGGTGAGAAATCATAAATTTTTATTTTCTAACTACACTGGTGATTAGAGAAGAAAAAAGACTTACTAGCCATCAGAATAGGGGAAATAGCTTTTTCTGAAACTTTGTAGCTTATGGAAGAGTTAACCTTTCTTAATTTATATGCATTCATAAATCAAAATTCACAGCTCAGTTGTTAATCTAAAGTGCAGAGAATTTCTAATCTGAAAAGAAGCTAAATACATTCAAAAAAGTATTCTTTGGAGACAGGACCTTTGTCAAAACAAGGAAGATGGATGAATTCTTAGTTTATAGGTGAGTGGTTAAAAATGGGAGCTATGTGTGCACCTAATACAGGGTTTCAGTCTTGGATGTGCCACCCTTTGAGAGATCTTGAGCAAATTGCTTAACCTCCCTAAGCCTTAGTTTCCTCACCTGTGCTGTAGTATTTTCCACTGCCTAGAGTTTGGAAGGATTAAATGTAATGATATATATGAAGTGCTTATTGTAACGTTCAAGAGGCGATAGCTATAACTCTAATCAGTTACCTGAAGTAACTAAATACACATACTCTTTGGAGGACAGTGAGAAAAATGGCACTGGGTGAGCATAATTAACTTAGGGAATCAAGATACAATCCTAGCCAGGCACAGTGGCTGATGCCTGTAATCCTAGCACATTGGGAGGCCATAGCAGGCAGATCACTTAAGGCCAGGAAATCAAGACCAGCCTGGACAACATGGCAAAATCCCCTTTCTACTAAAAATACAAAAATTAGGTAGCGTGGTGGTGCACGCCTGTAATCCCAGCTACTTGGGAAGCTGAGGCATGAAAATCTCTTGAACCTGGGAAGCAGAGGTTGCAGTGAGCCAAGATCACCCCACTGCACTCTAGCGGGGGTGACAGAGTGAGACTCTGTCTCAAAAAAAAAAAAAAAAAAAAAAAAAAATACACTCCTACCTGTTTTTGTTCTGATTTTAGGACTTCAAGGTTTAACCAGTCCATCATCACATAGCACCTAGAGAAGTGCTCCAGCTAGCCACAGCCTCATTCACTCTGTGTATCTGTGTGCTAAGTGGTTACTAGATATGAAATTTGGTGCTGGGGGCTGGGAATTTCGGTGCTCGATTATATGCTGTTACTGTGGAACCTGAGTGGGCGTGGGCTGCCGCAGAGTGAATATAACATGCACTCAGCAATTCTGTTAGTTAATTATTTAAATTCTGTAAAAATTAACACAACCACAAATAAAGGAGGATCAATAAAGAGTCCCCTAAGCAACAGCTTCCCAAAATAGACTTTTACAGTTCATTTTCATCTTTGAATCCTACATTGTATTTTGGAGAGTGTTTTGCCTATAAATAGTGCTTAGAAAAATGTTTTCTGAATTAAAATGAACTAAGTTAGATTTTAATGTTAGAACCAAACTGACCTCACACTTAAGAGGGAGGGAAATAATTACATCTGTCTCTTTCTGCCTTGCTTCCAGTTTACTAGGTGAGAAATACCATTTATTTACTTGTCAGGCAAAATAACTGAGTCATATAACATTGGTCCCATTAAAGTCACCACCTACACTCCTTTAGAAATTTATGAGTGCTACAAAGCAAATAGCAAACTCTGCCTCTAGAATCCAAGTTCCAGGAAAAAAAAAAATCAAAGAGCAAGGAGTGAAGCGTACCTAATTCGGTATTGAAAACTTGACTACGTATAACTTATATTATCCAAGTGGCTTAAATATCCATCCCTCTTAGCACAAAGTAGCTACAAGCCCAAGCATAATTCTCAAACATGAAACAATTCTCATGTATTTTGTGGCTTAGATTCTTCAAACTGGAAGGAAAAAAGAAACATATCTTTTATGTCTTTCTTAAATTATTGCTATGTAGATATAAATATGTTTATGGTAAAAACATTTTTAAATAACTGCATTATTACTCCAATATATTAGTATATTGGTATTAGTAAAATATTAGTATATTGATACTAGTAAATGGATTTAACATCTCTTAATTCACAATAAAGAGATGATCAATGAATGGAATTGTGTGTATAATTTCATACTACACATGGGAAGTTTGCCTCTCAAAATTCTGCTTAGAACCCATGCCAATTGTAAATACAACTGCCATGGACTAGGAAGAAGTTCAGATATGGTGAATGAACAAGTCATTCAGGAATAATGATTAATGAATAAAGCAAATAAAGCACCAGAAATATTAAGTCAGACCCAGAGATATTCAAGATGTCCTACTATATATCATGAAGACTTGGGTTCATTCTTGAGATTTTGCCAGAATCAGTATAGAAATAAGAAAACAAGGAAGTAGAGTCACATTATTAGAAATGTCAGCCTAGGAAATGAAAAGCAGCTTTCAAATCAACAGCAGATTTCAAAAGAAAGTCAGTACTGAGGGTGGTAGCTTGAGAGCGTAAGTCCCTAGAGTGTCAAGTCAATTTCTTTCTCTATAGTGAGAATGTGCTTGTAGAAAGTGTAAATATCCTTAAGAATTTTCACAGCTACTGAGACAAAATGGAAATACTCTCAGGGGCTACCCTGTTTATAAAGTTTTCTTAATCATGCTTTTTAAATTGATGAAAAAGTAGAATATTAAGAGAAACACACAAAGCTGACTGGAAAATACATGATACAGAAATCCTTACCCTAAGACAAGCTTGTTTCATTGCTGTGGCTGAATTTCTTTTAAAATCACTGAAAGTTTAACATATATTATATTTTCTCAATAAATGCCACAAGTTTAAAATTAGTAGACACTGTGCCTTTAAAGTATCATAAATTATATTTCGTAATTGTGTTGATTTTCTTTTCTTGAAAGAGCGTGATGCTAAAATGGCACCCTGGGACATTCTAATTCTATTATCCTATCATCGTTGGCAAGGAAGCAGGGGACTTGATTCTGACATACGAGCTGAAGGTTAAAACTGGCAAACAGAGGGAAAACAGGGACCAGAAGCCAGAGAAAACCTGTGTTCATTTAGAGATCAAGAGATATCTTCCTTTTTCTGATGGAATTACAATTTTAACTCTACGAATAAACGAGAAAGTTTTTTTGAGAGCATGCAAAAGAGACCCATGAGAGGTGCCCAGAAGAGGCCAGTAGAGGAAAGTTCTCCTGAAGAGAAAGCATGATGAAATACTGATTGTGAGCTCTGTGCCTGGAAAAGCACATCATGCAAGAAACTATGGCTTTCAGTCAACTCTTGAAAGTTCCAGTTACACACTGAAGAGAGGACCTTTGAAGAACAATAAGATGTCTTTATCTGCCCTGCAGCACCTCTTGAAAAATGAGTTATTACAGTTTCCACATCTTTGCATATGTAAACTTGGAATTGTAAAATAATCTCACTGATTTGATTTTCTCTGTTTTCCAAATTGCTGGGATTACGGGTGTGAGCAACCATGCCTGGCCACAAATAGAACCTTTTATAGTAGAAATATGTCAGTCATATTAGAAACTAAGTAGATTTCATTCATTGTTTATGTTAACTGCTCACCATTAGAAAATAGTCATAAAGGATATTTGAGAAAATGCTGGCTGTCAAGTAGTTTATAATCTTAAATTCATTACAAAGAAGGGGAAATGTATGCAAATTGAGTAAAAGGTCATTCCTGTTGGGCTAAACACAAGCACAATAGGACATGAATCATTACACCTCCACTGCCTCTTTGCTTTGCACAAATGGCAATATACAGATATCACTCCTAGTTGTGGCTAAAGGAAATATTGGTGGAAAGAAGGCAGAAATAGCATTATTGTATTTTGTCAGGGTCAGGCAGGGAAGCAAAGAGGGCACTGATGAGTTCAGATGAGGGGGTGCAAGGCAATAATGAAGATGAATCTGTCTCCCTCTTGGAACCTTGGAATGGTTTAAAGCCCTAAGATTGCAGCTGGAAATTTAGAGTCTCTTGGAAGACTCTATAAACTCTAGGAATAAGTCTTGATGCTTTGGGACCCAGAGAATAAAATAAAGCAAGGAGTTGAGGAGAAGACCATTGCCCCCACTTCTGTGTGAAAACTCCTATACTTCTGAAACACTAGGGATTAGCGATCCCTGGGAGCATTAGAAGACAGCACACTTGGCATGGACATTGTAGCTTTGCAAGGGCCAGGGTCAGCAGTTAACATCCATAAGTCGTATCTAGGCAGCTCCAGGTGTGGTGGGTACTGCTAAGCATGAGCCAAACGTGGAAAACCTGCAGCATGGGGCTGGGCTCAGAATATTGTGTGGTTTTCCACATGAGACTCACTGCACTCTCCCTTTCCTGAAATCATGGAAGCTTTGGAGTTGAGGAACCTGAGGCTCTGCCATCTGACAGTTGAAAGTTCAGAGCCATTATAATTTAGGAATCATTTGTTCTGCCAGGCTATGGAATCCTGCAACATACGTTCTCCAGCATACACGTGTGAAAAGCTCAATCTAGAATGCTGTTCAGGTACTTAAAGGAGAATCCTGATGCTCTTAGCACTGTTGAGTATTTATTGCCATATTTTATCAATTTTAAAGCACGCATTTTGTCTTTACATTTTAACATCTCTCAAACTGGTGTACACCTGATCCTCAGATCAGTCAGTGACAGTCATGAAATAGTTGTTACTGCCTGCACATTAAAACTTAGACTGGGTGTCACTGGCTTGGAGGAAGATTCTAGAGACAATAGCAAAGCACAATTTTAAGAAATGATGCATCATCAATGCTCTCAATTGCAGGAAGAACCGACAGCATTGAGTGAAATAGCACACATATCAATAACTCTAAGAGGAAAAGTGATTCAGAAAACTCAGACTGAATGTGAATACATTTAGGAATATTGAATCAATTTATTCTATATTTACTTGCCTTTATATATATGCTGAAGAGTAATAAATGAGAGAAATCTATGTATAAACACATTCAGAAGAGCTTTTTCCCAATGTTTAAAATAAAAATTTCAAGTGACAATAAAATAGTTTCATGGTTAAGTTAGTAATGTTTTTTTCCTTGTTAGTAGTTCATAAAATCAGGATGCATCTTCCAGCTGATGGCATCTTAGATTCAATGAAACATGAGTATATGCCACAATATTTATACACATATAATCTTTATTTAGTGCCATGCTGCATCCAGAGGGACCAGCAATAAATAATTTTATTCCCAGAAAGGGTACATTTTTAGTAGCATATCATCAGGAACCTACTGGGATCCAGATGATGGGCCATTCCTTTGTGATCTCCATAGGGTCATCTTTCTCTCCAATAAAACCAGCCTTGGAAAAGCATTCAGGATTTCCTTCTCCCTGCTACTTACTTCCTTCTCTGCCTCTCTGCCCTCCTGCCAGGGCCCCCGCTCCATTTGGTTGCCGCTCTGTGGGTCAAAGTCACTGCATTTGGCTCCACTCGCCCCTATTCAGGAACGGGCTCAAGTCTTGTCAATATCAATCACATCTCACAGCATAAATGCAACGTGTTATTGTGGGGGGAATCCCTTTAGGCAGGGGTGAGGATGGAAAAGAACAAATAGGTGAAATAGACAAAGAACAATGCCTGTCACTTTATTTAGTCTCATAATATTCCTGAGAATAGGGAAGTATGAAATACACATTTTATAGATGGGAAAACTAGGACTAAATGTTTGCGTCACATACTAACACTAACATGGACCAACAGAATGAGGATCTCCAGGATCACATTAACTGTGGACTTACAATGGGGGGGACTAACCTTATATTTTACTTAAAATTGTACTAAGTAATACACAGAGAGAATGTTAATAATGACCCCTTACATACAAGTTTACAAATGTTTGTTAACAAAGAGTTTATGAAGGCTTACTTATAGGGAAACTAATTTAAAACAAAACAGCTATGATTATTTATACTCCTTTTTTTTTGTTTTGTTTTGTTTTGGAGACGGAATTGCGCTCTTGTTACCCAGGCTGGAGTGCAATGGCGCGATCTCGGCTCACAGCAACCTCCTCCTCCTGGGTTCAGGCAATTCTCCTGCCTCAGCCTCCTGAGTAGCTGGGCTACAGGCATGCGCCACCATGCCCAGCTAAACTCTACTCGATTCTGATAGGGATTAAAAGAAGCTTACAAAAATGCATATGAGGTAGTTTATATAGCAACATAAAAATAAATTATGAAAAAACTAGAGATAAGGAGACATAGGAAAAATAAAGATAGGAGATAAATATTAACAGATTCACTTTCAAGACTGACAAAAGTGGGGCACTATGAGATAAAATTAGTCCCAGCTATTATGTTTCCTACCAGTCTGTGTTTTATATAAATGGAGCATTTGACTTGAAGTTGAATGCCAGTAACCTTTCAAAAAGTCAGAAAATCAATCTTCATCTTTATTTTTTCACTTTTCCCTTTACAATTGCAATTGTTTAACTTCTCAACCCATTCATTTCTTCAGCAGATATGTTGTAAGCACATCTCATGTATCCAGCAGTGCCTTGGCCCTGCTCATATGTGTATGAACAAAGCCAATTCTCACCCACCCAAAAAATGGCCTGCTCAGCTTTTTCCTCTTCAGGTCATCATGCAGTTCAAATACTAAGACAGAACTATTTGAACATGGATATTTTAACCTCCGAAAGTTTGTAAGCCTACCTTGAATCATTTGTGTTTAAAATGGTGGTATTCTTAAAATAGTGTTTTTTTGTAGAAAATGATTCTCTTTGTTCCAAGAAAGTATACAGTAAAAGAATGAGATATTTCCTAGTCTACAGTCTACTTTCAGCTCCCTTGTGAAGGAATGTAAATTGTCCTTCATAAATAAATTATATTATCCTGATGCAAAGCATAGTGCATAGCAAATAATATCCTATCATAAAAAAATAGTATTTTCATGGAAGTATATTTCATCTTTTTCAGAAGTTTCCCATCCCCCATAAAAGTCTAAATTTCAGACAAGTGCAAAGAGTTACATTTTAGAAAGGAATTATAATTAACACCCTTATCTTGTTTGTTTCGTGCACTTGAGTTTTTGGAATTCCTTTTATATATATCACTTTGTAGTCTATATCATAGAAAATGTTAAAGTTAAATGTTAAAGACTCTTTTAAAGAAGAATTCTTAATCTAAGCATGTGAATCTATTTAATTTGTGTATGCTAAAATAAATCTTACTTCATAGAGATATCTTGTTCAACATCTCAATATTGAATTCTCCAAAGTCAATTTCTAGAAAATTATTGATGGTCTAAAAGTATCATCCTATCCCTTAAAGATTTGTATCAGAGATTTCATAAGAGAAGGAATGAATCATCAACATGTACATCAAACACCTACAAATATTGAATTACTATGAAATGAAATGAAATGAAATGTAAATATTGGCTTAAGTTCCCTAAACTGCATAAGGAAACAAACCAGCAAGGAGGTTTAGCATATGAAAAGTAAGCACATTGCTAAAATTGAAGGATTTTATTTTTTAAATTTCATTCTATTCTAAGGTAATTCTGGCTAATGAGTCCAGGCATTTATATTTGGTCTCCCTCTGCATAAGAGACATGATATTCCTCATAGTTGTTTTTTACTTTCATTGACTAAATGTATGCACAACAACATGACTGTCGTAGTACATAATTGCTCTGGAAGTCAAGTTTTTATTTCCTTTAAGTTCATCATTTTATTTATTGAATATTTCTCTTGCTTCATTCAACATTTCATTAGTTTCCTCTAACTAAAGGTTTATACTTAGAAACACTCCAAGATCAGTGAAAAGTGGATCCCCACCCATGTCCAAGTATCAGTGGATTATTTAATTATTAATTTGATAATTATGCTGTTTTAACTGTAGTCCTGTCTATGTCCTATATTAGAAGTATATTTTACCTAAATGTAACAAAAAGGATCTCAGTTAAACAAATGATGACAGTACAATAGTGAATGGCCTTAAATATAGATATTAGAATGCTATTTTAAAACATGAAGAAATGTCCATAGTAAAAGAGCTTTAAAAATAAATCATATAAAAGGAAAATTTCTATTTTTTAATACATAGAGAAAGCCAATTAAATACCTAAGTGTTGGAGAATAGAGAATCTTCCCAAATTACTGATGGGCGTATACACCGACATAGACATTCTGTATCCATGACCCAGCAATGCCACTCCTGGGTGTATAACCAAAGAAGTTGTCTCACAGAACCATGAGGAAACACGTATGATACTTACTTCAATATTGTGCGGGGTTGTGGGAATCTAGTAAACAACATATTTGTAAAATGCTTTGTAGAAATGGGATTCAATAAGCTAATTTTACTTAAACTCAGATAAATCCTTAATACTTAGGATTGAATAAAATAATTTAGAAATAAAATGGGTTTTATAGGCAATAACATATCATTTACATAGAATAAAAAGATTCATCTACACAGATTCATGCATGAAGCAATATTACATATTCTACAAGTTTAATACAAGTCAAAGTGTATCCAGTAGATACATATAAAATAGAGGAGAGAAACAGGATTGAGAATAGAGAATGAAGGACAACAGGGGGATTTCCATGGACCAGAAATGATCATTTTCCATCAATAGTAAAGTACAACTAATTTACCCCACTGTGCTCAGAAAATAAACATGCGATTACCTATGGTTGCAGTGTTAGGGCTAGTTTTTACTTTGTTTTTTTTTTTTCGAGACGGAGTTTCACTCTTATTACCCAGGCTGGAGTGCAATGGAGCCATTTCGGCTTACCGCAACCTCCGCCTCCTGGGTTCAGGCAATTCTCCTGCCTCAGCCTCCTGAGTAGCTGGGATTACAGGCACGCACCACCATGCCCAGCTAATTTTTTGTATTTTTAGTAGAGACGGGGTTTCACCATGTTGACCAGGATGGTCTCGATCTCTTGACCTCGTGATCCACCTGCCTCGGCCTCCCAAAGTGCTGGGATACAGGCATGAGCCACGCGCCCTGCCACTTTTGTGTATTTTTACTTTTTCTGTGTTTTCAAATGAGCATGTATTATTTTTATATTTAATGAACAAAGCATAGTTGTTCCTTAGATTTTTCTAGTCACATAGGTATAATTTACATACATTAAAATTCACCCTTTAATGCCACAGATTGATGACTTTTAACAAACATGTGCAAGATTGCTTAAATTTTTAAGTCACTTGCTTCAACCAAATTTTCTGTACCCAAAGCTAGTGCTCTTTCCACTACATCAAAATACTTTGAAAGATCACTCCAAAACTTTCATACATTTCTGTTTGTATTTCATAATACATCACACTATTTTTTGCCTTGAAAAATTAATTACTATAATAAATGCCTTTGTAGAACTGCATGTGGGAGGACATCCTTAGACTTGTCCTTTGTTAGGTGAAACAATGGAATTGAGGGAAAATAATTCACAGCAGTGAAAGAGCAGAGGACCAGGCAGGAAATCAGGACAACATGAGCCTGACATTTTCTTCAGTGAATTTTAATGCCTAGCCTTTTTTTTTCTGGGTAGCATTTGACCTATCTTAGAAGTATAAGAGCTAAGACTTCATATGTTTAAAATCATTCCATTCTAGCAGGAGTGACAATTTCCAATTCATTTATGTTTGTTTTTCTTTTTACTTGCCATGGATAGTTTGGGGCTCCAGGGAAATTTTGTTGAAACTTGGGGCAGAGATAAGCAACTAGACAGGCACGTAAAATAAAAGTAACATTGAAGGGTAAGAAAAATGAGTTGTGCAGGTCCAACTGCCACCGCACGGTTAATCTGGACACGGGAAGATGGATATGATATGAGGTCAGCCACCCAGACGATGCACGATATTCCTACAGCTGTTAGGACATTGTCCTCAACTACACTGGCAACAGCTTGTAGTCTGGTTAGAAATCAGATCTCCCTCACCCAAAATAAATTAATTAACATCCACCCCTTTGAATTAAAGAGCCCTGTCTGCCTGCCCAGCTTCTGTCAGCGTTCTTTCTTCTTTAATGCTGTGCCTTCTCTGAGCTTTCCAATTGCTCTCAGAGCTGCCAAGCAGGCAGTTCCTGTTCTTTAATTCAGTTCTATCATGTCAGGAGATTGCAATCAAGCCTTAATAACATTCTACAGCCTGTGGAGACATTAGCTGTCCCTAAAACCCAGCTAAGTTTTTGTTACAGGCATCTGTTCAAAATAGATCAAAGACTGCCCAGGCTCAGCCTGCACAGGACATACACTCCAAAGAAGTGTCAATGAGAGGTCACAGAAACTGGGCTGTCACCTTTACGTTTTTTCCTCCATTTGTGTTTCTCATTTCTGTTAGAAATTTGCAAAGATCATCAAGTGATGTTCTGCAGTCTAGAAGATGACTAAGCACAGTTGAGATGAAGATCTTAAGAAGCATTTTCTACTAAGTTATCCAGGTGGCATTCAACTCATTACAAAGTTATGATCATGAGATTTGGCATTCATTTTCTGCTTTAGTTTCCAAATAGCTCTCATATGCTGTGTCTTACACATCAGGTGGTGAAAACGGAATCTGAAAAAGTCGGTTTTGCAAAATGATCACCCACAAAACTTCTTAATGAGAGAAAAAAATAATTTTCAAAGAGATGATAATGTTGGCAGCCAAATGGATTGGGGTAGGCTGTGATGATTCCCAAATGACCTCAGACACACCAGAAAAGAACAGAAGCATGAAAACAAAATCTCTAGCTTCCTAGTTTGGCTTGATACCAATTATAGCAAACATCTCAATTTGCCTCCTATACCATGTCTCCTCCTGAGAGTATGTGCATATATCACCTGATGTGTAGCCAGAGGTCACAGAACCTACCTTGACCTCCAGGAACCTCTGATCATATCCTAATAGATTGGCTTGTCTCTCCAGGGAATGTTCCACTGAGATGCAGTGGTTTTCATCAGTCTTTGTGGGCGCTAGAATCCAGGGACTTTCCTGGAGTGATAATTTGCCACTATGTACATGGATTAACTGAGAAAGTTGTTTGTAAATAGAGGAAAAGGGAGATGCACAGATCTAGAGGAAAACAGAAGCAGTGTTTAGGGGGTAGTGGCAGCACAGAGAGAGATTCCTTGGTTCCTGCTCTCATTCCTATTACTGGTTCCAGTCCCATTCTAGTAAAAGGCAGTTTTCCAGCCTACTTATCTCTAGACATCTTGAGAGACATGGGATTTAATGAATCTTCATTAAGAAATGATGCCCAGCTTTGAGCAGGCTTCTGTTTCACATCCAGACCACAGCAATGTCCTTGCAGTTCTTCTTCTCTAGACTCTCATTTGACTATTTTGTTAATTTCCCTTCTTTCCAACTCACAGTGCCTTCTTAGTGTTCACAAGCTTGGTATTAGAGTCTCATCCCGTATTCCAGATATTCCAGCACTGGGTCAGTATCTTGCAGAATTACAGAATTTTATAGGTTCTACAAAGCTTTCTGTTTCATGTGTTCTAGTCTGAAAGCTCTCCAAAGACAGAATCAACAAATCTACTCTACGTAGCATCTAGTCTGTGAGGCACAGTGGAAGAGCCATGAACTCAGGAGCCAATTGTCTTGCATTAAAACACTGACTCTAAGTCAGGATGTGGGACTTTAGCAAGTTTCCCCCTGAATCTCCCTTTCTTTGCCTGTAAAATATTAGGTCTAATTATAGAAAATTGTGATTTCTGTAAGTCAAAATGATAGAACATAAGTAACTTCACACAGATCTACTAATAGCATATACCTGTCTCACAGGTAAGTGAGGAAGTATCTGATAAAAGCATGTCCCAATGAATAATGACTATGAATCTTAAAATGTTGTTGCTCTTTTTGTCACCTGCCACAATATCTTGTGCCCACAGGTGCTTTATGACGATGAAGAGGAGGAAGAGAAGCCATACTGCTAGGATCCCCAGCCTTCTAAATCCGTTGTGGGTTTCTTGACAGAATTTGATCCTACTTGGCTGAGCAGGACACGTGGAGAGCAGGAGGCAACAAGAAAGCAGCCACAGGGTGCTCAATAAGATGAATCATGACACCCAACAGCAGCAGGGTGAGCACCCCAAGCTGTTTGAGGGCACCTAGAAGCAGATACTCCAGTGTACAGGAATTGGAACACCCAGAAAAGATAGGCAGGATTTATCCCACAGTAGTCATCATGATTTGGTCAAGCCAAGTTACTAGACAGAAAGTGATTCTCAACATAGAGCCACAATTGAGCCCAGCCTTTTTACAAGTAACCTCCTCATGAAGCCATCTCTCTCTGAATATAGTTTGGAAAAGGCTGCCAGTTGACCAGTAAGGCTTCTACACCTATAAGCAATCGCCTGCATCAGTGGTCAGGCTCCAGCAGGGCAGTCCAAACAGTCCTTATAAGACTTGTCCTTGAGGTGGCATTCCTTGAAAAGGCAATGCCATGGTGATATCCTCTCCTTATTTTAACAATTATAAAATTACAAATATCCAATGCCCAGTTCAGGCAGAATGGTTCAAGTATTCCCTCTTCCTGGACCACTTTCCCTCGAATAAACGTACCTCCTGCTCCCCAGTGTCTCTTGGTCCCTGGTCAAAAGCCCCACTTTCTGGAGGGGGGCCATACATTACAGATTGCCCGTGGAAATTCCAACTGATGCCTGTTATCCTGGAGAAATTGCTAAATGGTGCTTGCTTTCATAGTCAAAATATCCCCACTAGACAATAAATTATATCATCCCTCTATGTATCACTACTGCCTTGCCCTAAAAATAGATAAAATCATATTCCTATGTCATTATTTCCCTTAACCTGTTCTATTATTCTTCATATTTAATATGTCTTCTCTTAAAATATTTTGATATTGCAACAAAGCACTATGTTTTCACCAATTTGTTGCCTTGATGCATTTCTGCCAACCTGCTCTGGACCTACTGTCTTCCACATAGTCAGTAGAATGCCTCATTCATGGTATTTTTTAGCAGGCATATTTTCAATTTGTTTCCCTTAGCTGTGCCTCTTCATAAATTTGTTCCAGCAGCTCTACCAAGTGGGTCACACAATCCTGCCCTTTGGGTGGCCTACCAAATTACTTAGAACTATAACAGAAAACAAGATGGAGAAACTTACTGCTTTGATTCCTGGAATTTCCAGCTCTTGACCCCCTATGAGACCTGGCATTATGTCCTGCCTTGTATACCTCTAGTTAATACCCTTCTTTACTTAACCTGGTTTGAAGAGCTTTCTGATGTTTACAACCAACAACCCCAACTGAGGAAAATTCGAAAAAACTCGCCCTTTTCATAGTATAACACACCATTCAGGCCTAAACTCCCCGGTGCTCCCTTCTAAACATATCTAAGGTATGTCCTTTCTCCTTATTCTCATATTCTCAGAGTATCCGCTTAAGCCCAATCTTCCTTGCAAAAAGAGAACTGTACTCAGAATTGGTAGGTCTGGGTTTATTCCAAATTTCCCTACTCACCAGCTCTGGCTCCTACGTTGTTAAATGTAAAAATATAAGCCAGAGACTTTCAGTAGATAAGCCAAGAGCAGCAAACCCAGCTAAAACAATTAAGTGGAATAATGATTGTTTCTTAGCCAATAAATTCAACCTGCTTAATAAAATTCTATGTACACTTTACCATCAAAGTGTGTCCATATGGCTAGATTGTCTTTCCTGTTTTACCTTTTTATTTACCTCTTTCTCTATTCCCATTTCCTCTTTCTATTTGTGAAACATCTTGTTTCAGCTTTCTCCACTTTTGATTTTTATTCCCTGGCACCTGGTGAGCATATGAACAAGTTCCAGTTTTAGAAGGTGGCACAGCTGGGCTTTTACGGAAAATGGAAAAGGACAAAACCTCCTTTTGACAATCTGCAGAACTCATCTCGCTTTTTTGACTGTTGCTTTCTGTTTCATTTTTTTTTTAGAGAACTAAATAGTATTCTCATATCAACAAAGCACTAGTGGCCCTGAAAGCAATCTCTTGTTGTAAAAACAGGTAAAGATAAATAGCCTGACTCATATATTTCAATATTTTATGAATGAGCTCTTGCCTCAGAGAACCATTTCAGACCCTAAGTCTAGGTCATAACCCAGACAATGACTCACTGCATATGGTTATTAGAAAGTCTGTTTCTTCAACTGTATCAATGGTTTCTAACTGTATCACAACCTAAATCTTCTGTTACACCAAATATTTTAATCTCTTTTTATGATTCTAGAAAGAATTGCATAGACACTATATTTCATCTACACAATGATAAAACCTTTATTTCACAGTATCTTCTCTGTACTTCTAAAGCCCAAAAAGCTCTGAAAACTGAAAACTGTTACCTAAGTTTGGTGCCAAAACTCACATGACTGCATCTCCTCAGCTGAAATGATGGGGGTAATTTATTCTATTTATCCAACCTACTTGTAAATATTTGCTACAGCAAGATCAATGTGTTTGGTTACAGGGTGCTCCCATATTCCACTAAATGTTACATTATATTAGGTATTGTATTAGTTCATTCTCACACTGCTAAACAAGACATACTCAAGACTGGGTAACTTATAAAGAAAAGAAGTTTGACACACAGTTTAGCATGGCTGAGGAGGCCTTAGGAAACTTACAATCATGGCAGAAGAGGAAGCAAACTCATCCTTCTTCACATGATGGCAGGAAGAAGTGCCAAACAAATGGGGAAACATCCCTTATAAAACCATCAGACCTCATGAGAACTCACTCACTATCACAAGAACAGCATGAAGGTAACTATCCCCATGATTTAATTACCTCCCACTGGGCCCCTCCCATGACATGTGGGGATTATGTGAACTACAATTCAAGATGAGATTTGGGTGGGGACACGGTCAAACCATATCAGGTATATGCATTTCATTAGCTTTCTAAAATCTGAAAAAGAACGAAACCATTTCCAGCAAAGAGATTCCGTAAAGGAATCTTGGAACTATAGAACCTACTTTCACACAAAAACACAATCTAATACTCTAAGTCTACTATGAATAAGAAATACATGAATACTAATTTATAAGAAGCCATATATTTTTGGCTGAATTATGACCCCCCCACACACTAAAAAATGTGTAAGTTGAAGCTCTAACCCTAAGTATATACCTCTTTAATATACCTCTTTAAAGACCCTATCATCAAATGTGACTGTGGCCACATTTGATGATAGGGTCTTTAAAGAGGTATATTAAAATGGGATATTTAAGGTGTGCCCCAACTCAATATGATGGGTGTCTTTACAAAAACCAGGATTAGGACAGAGACAAAGGGACACTAGACATGTGCATGCACAAAGACAACCACGTGAACACACAATGAGAGAGTGGCCATAATGAGCCAAGGACAGAAGCTTTAGAAGAAATCATCCCTACAGGCACTTTGATTTTGGACTTCCAACTTCAAAAACTGTGAGAAATAGAATTTTCTGTTTCAACCATCCAGTCTGTAGTATTTTGTTATGGCAGCCCTAGCAAATTAATATAACTTATATATTTCATTATGTAAGCATTTAGACTTGACTTACATTGGACAATGTATTGTAGTGGCCTGATGCCTTCACCAGTACAAAGAACTACCCATCACTGGGTCTAACAGGCAAACTATCATGGTTTGCAAACTGGTACCTGTGCAAATTGACAGGTGTGTCATGTCAACTGCTCAATTGCATGACCAACAATTGCAATCTAACATCAGTGGCATGATTTTCTGAAATTATGAATAACTTTTGGTAAACTGCCAAACCAAACAAAATGCTATGCTCTTTTTTAAATTTATATGTCATAAACACTTTGTATTTATATGTCAGATGGAGTTCATTTCTAGGCTAAGATAATATGAGAGTTGTACAGTTACAGCATATCTATGGACTCTCCAAGGCTCTCCCACACATGACAGGACATCTGAAATGCCTGGATCCTACATTACCACATAACAGTGGCAACACACCCCTCCCACAATCACCTACCCAATCTTTTCACAACCAGAAAACATGCCGACAATTTCCTGAATAACCTCCAGGGGGCAGTGCTTTCCTTACTGAGAACGGTTGAACTAATTTATCTTCTATTTCTCCCAGACCACTCCAGCTTTAGCAGGATTTGGAAAATAAGTTGGGCCTAAACCCTAACCCAGACCATTTGGGGTACTTTAGGATTTTCAAATACCTCCCTTCCCAGTACATCTCATCCAAACGGAAATTCTGATCTCACGACTATTAACAGCATCCCTCCAGAAACCTGCGTACCCCTCCTGCCTCTCCTCCACGATGCTGATTCTATTCATTTTGCAACTGTTCATTCAACTCGTTGTATGGAACTCATGTTAAATAGGAGGGATTCAAAACTCCATAAGCTCCTGCCCTCAAGAAACTTCTAGTATAATTTGACAGACAGCATAACAGAGATCAATGAAGTAGAGAGGAATATGGAAGTTAGTAGATATGATGCCTAACAGACATAGAAGGTCAGGAAGAGCATCTGCCAAAAAATTAATCACACTTACTGCTGTCAAAATTCCCTTGAATGCTGAAGAAAAGCCTTTATTGAGGAAAAAGTAAATCTAAATAGAAGTATCACTTGCACATGTTTTAAAAAATGATTTACTCCTTTTCTTAGTTCTATCATCAATGGAAAGAAAACTGGATAGTAGTTCAATCACCCAAAAACATGTTTTTTAAACATCTATAAATACAGATTTATTGTATATCTGTAAATAACTATAACATACTATATAATTCTAAGTCATTTTTATTTTTTCCCCAAGCTAGGCAATACATTAGAAAAACAACCCAAGTATTTCCTTCTAAAGAGTTAATATACCATATATGCTTCTGGGATTTCTCCTTTTCTATATAAGAAGGATATATAGATATAATTTAGCATATGTGTATTAAAAAACATCATTTGTCCAAAGAGATGTTTCTACCACTTTTAATAATTACCTATTCCATTTACAAATAAAAGTAGGTGGGAGGGCAAATTAAAAGCTCAGTAGTGGCAACTTCCTGTTCAATAAATAGGAGTTTTTAAAACAGAAATGTTTCTACTAATTTTCTGTTGTTATTTTACCAAAAATACCATAGGTGGAACATGCGACTGAGAAGTTGCTTCTCATACTGGAAAGATATAAAAGTATATTCCATTCTCTATTTAGATCGTTTAGCTGTTTACTACTTAGAATGTCAAAATATTCTTGTTCTTTCCTTTTATTTCTGAACTACATGTTTCTTAATTTTTCAGAAGTCAAATGTTATTACATTTTGAAGTCTAATTGAAGACTAGAACTTGGATACTTCGTGTAAGTTGAAGTGAGAAACTCATTCCAGCCTATATAGAAGTATTTCTTACTGAATAATCTCCATTCTTGATGCTTTATAAATGATAATAAATAACATTGATAAAAGTCATATTTTTATTTCCTATATACAAAAGTAATATTTCATATGCTATCTCTTTTAGTCCTGAAATATGCCCAGGTAATATGTAACATTGTCCTCATATAAGAATACTGAGGTTTAGAGTCATAAATACTTTACTCAAAATCATTAAAGCAGAGCTGGGATTCAAATGGTTGAATCTTGCATTTCAGCTTATAGACTTTATGGTGTCAGAACTGAAAAATGTTCTTTAATGTTCCTTGCTCTCAACTGTCTGGCTGGAGGAAGGTTTTTGCTTCCATCACCAGAAAATGCTTCTTATCCTTAATGTTTCCTTCATCTATGACCACCACTTTTCCATGACCTCTGTGCAATAAAAAGGATTCATTCAAATATCTCTTAAGAACCTTTTGGAAGTATCACATGGAATAAAATAAAACTCCCAGAGTGGAGAATGACAGCACAAATTCACTTGAGAGTGGCAGACCTTTCATAAGCTGGATGTCAAAATGTTGTGATATTTATGAAACCAGAAATTAAACACTTCACAGCAATGACTACTATTTTACAATTTATGTGGCTGGTTTCATATACCATCATCCCCAACAACCATAATTTGTTTTCCATTTCTGGAACATTTGTACCTATAAAAAGCCTTTAAAAAAAAAAAAAAGCACTTGGCTGAACCGATAATGTACTGGCCCAGTTGAGTTATGAGAATGGGCTGTGGACGATGCTCATAAAATATCAGAATTAGAAAGGAACTTAGAGGTAAGATTTACTCACATCCATTTTCAAAGTAGAAAATCAGGGTGGTCACATAAATAGCTAGCAACGTCACCCAAACTAAGACTGGCTTTAATGGAGACACTGTTCCATTACCACTGGTTCATGGTATCAACTCTCAATAGTGCCTATGAGATCATATTTACACTCTTAGGTTAAGTTTTAAATTCACTTTATTGCTCTGCCCTGTTCACTGCTGAATATACAGTCACCTGAGGCTATAAGTATTGTTGTGGATTCTCTTTCTTATTAGTTTCTCTTGATAAATGCTGGTCACCTGTTTCTCTATTATTTTCCCTCCATTCCACACCTGCTGGGCTCCACAGCATCTGGCTTTCCAGATTTAGGCATTTGTCTTTCTCCCTTCTCCAATTACAATGCAAAGCTTTTATGTGCTTTTATTTGGAAAGACAAGAAATAAAGTAAAGCCTAATAGAGCCCAAGACCAAGGAAGAATGTCATTATTCAGTATTCAGGCTCGCTCAAACTAGGGACCTGTTGAGGAGAGGAGAGAGGAAGGGATAAAAGAGAAAAAACTAGGAATAGACTGCATAAGAGTTGGAGAAAATAGACTAAGAGGAGTAATCAGTCTCTAGAAGTATGTGACAAATTCATCGACATCTATATCCAATGAAGAGTGGAACAGGTGGGCCCAGTAGCAGAAGAGTCCAGGCAGGAGTCATTTTAAGTGCAAGGATAGGGTGATGTAGGGGAGAGGACTGGGTCAGGATTCTGAATCACCATTCTGTGGTAACAGACTCCATCAGGTGCCCCAGAAAATGGGAGATTGTTTTCAGCCATGAATAGTAAGTAGAAAGCTAGCAAATAGCAAAATGTAGCCCCGAACTAGGCAGTTTCCAAGGTCCATCAGAGTACATAAGGATTCAGGACTAAACTCCAGTACTAGCAGGGACTGGCATAATTAACTTGAGACAGGTAAAAACCCAACTGCGTGGAGAAAGCCAACAATGTAGGGTAAAGTTCAGTGTCTAGTGGGGGCATGTAAAATTTTATGGCTTTTGCCAGCATAACTGTCTTGTCCTCTACTGATTGCTGGACTAGAATCTCCTACTTTAGTCTCTACAATGCCATGTTGGCTCAGGAAATGAGTGGCATCTCAGTGCCCAAAGCCGAACTAGAGAAGGCTGAGGTTGACGCAGGTCATGTGTAGCATACAGACCAATGTCAGAGGAGACAAATGCATTGAGGAGAAAGGGAAACATGAGAACTGGAAGAATATCACAATATTAACATGGGAGGAGCAGACATGCTACCCACAAAACAACTGGACTTTGAACTAAGGCAAAGTGTGCTTTGAGAATTTTCTATATCCTTCTCCATAGAATAGGCACCAAAGTCTAGCTTCATGTAATCTGAACTTGGCAGGACCCAGGCAGTCCATGCTTACAAAATGTAACTCCCTGCAGTATCCAGCACAGCCTGATACCCTACAGGAAGACTCCCATGCAGTCCACTTTGGAATTACTTCCTTCATCAACGTAAATCTAAGCCCCTCATCTTAAGCACCCCACAATGCATGATTATTTCTGAGAGTAGCAGGCGTCTTCCTACATATGCTGCAGATCACAGGCAAAGCCAACTATTAAGTAGCGAGAACCACTTTGTGCCAAGATCATCTTCACTATATGTTCTCACATCATTCACCCACAGAAAGAGATTATAACTTTCCTAAGACAAAGACATTAAAGTAGAAACAAAATTAAAGGTATGTTTCCAACCATTTCTCCCTTTAACAAGATAGACACAGGAACAAAAGGCAATTTGCTAAAGAAAAAAAAAGGATATCATTAAGTAATTGTGTTTATTTTATAAGAATTTTAAATAAATAATGCTGAAATTCATGTTTTTATTTTGTTTTGTTTTGAGATGGAGTCTTGTTCTGTCACCCAGGCTGGAGTGCAGTGGTGCAATCTTGGCTCACTGCAACCTCTGTCTCCTGGGTTCAAGAGATTCTCCTGCCTCAGCCTTTCGAGTAGCTGAGATTACAGGCAGATGTCATCATGCCTGGTTAATTTTTGTATTTTTAGTAGAGAAGGGGCTTCACCATGTTGGCCAGGCTGGTCTCAAACTCCTGACCTCAGGTGATCCACCTGGAGTGGCCTCCCAAAGTGCTGGGATTACAGGCATGAGCCACCATGCCTAGCCTAGAGAACTTTTTAAAACATTATAATGTACAGGTAGACTCACAATTATCTGGAATATATCCTTCATATTTGCAATTTCAGAAATGCCATTTCATTTCTGAATTGACAGAAAGACTGAGAAATAACTTCATTTTCATTAACCCTGAGGCCAGGTAGAAGCCAGAAACAGAAATATGACCCCCAGTGGGAATCAATTGAAATAGATATTAGTGATTCTGAAAAAAAAAAACCAGTGCTATAGAAGAAGAAATTGAAGAGTTTTCCTCTAAACTAATTTCCTCTCTTTTCTCAGCCCATGAAAATATCCAAATCTCTCTATCCTAAATTAAATATGATGCTCCCCAGAGTTCTATCCTTGACTCTATTCTTTTGCTTTTTGCTCTATATATTTCTATACAGCAGACCACCATTCTTGATGATGACTCCCAAATGTGCATCTTCATTTCTGATAGTGCCCAGAACATGGATCTGACTGCCTGCTAAACATTTCCATTTGTATTCTCATGGGAACCTAGAATTCAACATATCCAGCATTTAATTTAATCACATTTCTTCTTACAAAACATATTCTTAATTCTATATTTTGAATTTTCATTAATGACACCACAAACAATCTAGCAATCAAAGTCAAAAACATAATGGTCACTCCAATTTCCCTCTTAATCCCACTACCCACAGACACATCTTGTCATTTGCAGATGTTCTGATAATAAATCTATGAAGAAAATTTGTGTAGCTACTAAAACTAAGTGAGTTTGCAAAGTTGCAGGATAAAAGATCGATAAAAGTATGCAGAAAACCTAATATTGAAAACTAACAAGTATTGAAGCGATAAAGAGGTCCTAACTAAATGGAGAGATACAATATTTCTGTAGATCAGAAGACTAAATTTAGTTAAGCTGGCATTCTTCCAAAATTGATGTAAAGATTCAACACAATCAATCAAAATCTCAGCAATTTTATTTAAGGAAGTCAACAAGCGATTCAAAAATTCACTTAGAAATACAAAGGACCTAGAATAACAAAAATAACTGAAAAGGAAAAAGTATTTTACCTTACTTCAAGATTTTTTTTTTATAAAACTACCATAATTGAGACAAAACTATTAACTTCAAGGTAGATAAATTAATAATGAAATAGAAAAGAGAGTGTAGAAATAGACCAATCCATATATAGTCAATTGATTTTCCACAAAGCTTCATACACAATTCAGTAGAGAAAGGATAATCTTTTTAACAGACGTTATTAGAACAACTGAATATTTATACACCAAAAAAAAGATCTTCAATCTATACCTCATACCACATACAAATTCTAACACAGGAATGGATCATATATATAAATGCCAAATTTAAAGCTGTAACATTTCCAAAATAAAACTTAGGATAAAATTTCTGTGCATTGGGCTATCAAAAGCACCATTAATAAAACGATAAATTAATAAATTAGACTTCAACAAAGTGAAGAACTTCTGCTCACCAAAAGATATTGTTAAAAGAATGAAAAGACCAAACCACAGATTGGGAGGAAATATCTGGAAATCTCATATTGGATTAAGAACTTTTATCCAGAATGCATAAAGAGCTATCTTAACATAAGAAGAAGAAAGGAACCAGTTTTCAAAAGTGGTTGGATGATGTGAATAGTTTGCCAAAGACAATTTACTGATAGTTGATAAGCACATGAACAACATTCAACATTATCCATCATTAGGAAAATGCAAATTAAAATCATAATGTGATACGACTAATCACCTCTTAGAATGTCTAAAATTAAAAACCATACCAAGTATTTGCAGGGATATTGAGCAACTGGAAGTCTGTTGATGGAAACATAAGTTGTCAGAACTACTTTGAAAAACAGTAGGACAGTTTCTTAAATTAAACATACACCTATGATATAACCCAGTAATTCCAATACTGAGTATTTATTCAAAAGAAATAAAGGTATATGTGCATATAAATACTTGCACATGAATGTTTAAAGCAGCTTTATTTGTTAGTCAAAAACTAGAAACAATCTAAATGTCCATCCACAGGTGTATGAATATAATAATTGTGGTCTATCCTCACAGTGGAATACTATTCAGCAAAAAAAAGAAATGAGCTACTGATACATGCATCAACTTGGATGAATCTCAAAATAATTATGCTGAGTACCTCATTTTTGTTTTAGCAAACACACATGTAACCTAACAGAATATTTTTAACAAATAACTACTCAAAATTATTATATTCTGCACACATTATAACTTGTGATTTCCTACCTGTCATCTAAATGAATATGCCTACAGGGCAACTGAGTCTTATAGTATTATTTACCTGAGGACCCCACCTGCCTCAATGTCAGCAAAATACTATCCTCAAGTCTTATTCCCGAGTAGAAGACCATTCCAACTCTCATTGTTTACCACTATTTATTTCTAATGTATTAAAAATGATTGTGTTTTCTAATAATATTTATGAGTGGATTAAGACATTCAGACTTCTGAATACAGCCTGTGGTATGCGTTTTGGTGAGCAGAGGACTCTAGACCTGGAAGTGGACTCCAGGCAACTTTGCAACTTTCAAGTTTCCAAAGCTTTTCACATACATGTCCCATTTGGTCCTTGCAAAAACCTCGTATGTAAGCTAAGTGAAAAAGGCATTAAAACAGTCATTGGCACATGGTAAACCTTCCACAGATGATAGCTACTACTAGCTATTTTTATACAAATAGTTAAATTGCATTTCAAAAGATTTTTTGAGTTCTAGGTCAAATGACCCAAGAGTTCTTGGTTTCTTTCTTAGAATTACAACAAATAGTCCCAATATTGTCCTGTATGTAGCAATTTCCTAGTTAGACATAAGCCTTTATTGACAGTATGGAATTGGTAACTTTTAGCAGCATGTAAATTTTCCAAAGAAGAAAATATATAATCACGATTTTCCTGTGTGGTAAGGAAAGTTAAAATGCTTTCTTCTGAAATTTCTCCTTTCTTATAATGTATGCATACTAGAAAAAACATTTAATTTATATATATGTAAATATATATATTTAAATGTATATATAATTATATACATATGTGAAGGGAAATATGTTTTTTTAATCAGCTTTTAAGTACAATTATTGGAGGTTAATAAATTAATAAGAATGATTTTCCTTATATTAAAGATGAAACACCCCGCATGTACTAAAAAATATTACTGGTGCTGTTTTGTGTATAAGACTTGGTTATGGATGGAAAGAGAAAAGACAGAGCATATGTTTTCCCCCGGAGGAAGAATTTGTGGTGTGACCTTTATATATGTTCTCTAGGGCAGAGGCCACTGGACCAAATGCACCAGTTCATCCATTTACCAGCCTACTTTTGATATCTACTTGGAGAAAACACGTCTAATTTCACATGAAAATCTAAATGCCAAGAGTCTGGGTAAATTTCATTCTAGACATTACTTTCTAGTTGATTATATTTTTATTATGATACCACAGGGGACATTTTAGATCAGAAGTGAAGCAATGTGCCCATTTATAATTTTCGAAATGGCAATAACCTTCCACTTCTGATTCGTCCTCCTTTATTGCTTCAGATTCCTTTGGTGAGAATTGCCTCCAAATGTTCCATTTCTAATCAAAACTTTTCATATCGCTCCTAAGAGGCTAAGTGTATTTTTTTAATTACTCCTAAAATTGATTTATAACATTATAGACTTTCTTACAGCTGGTTCAGTCATATTGAAATTTGTGGCCAAAGTTTCTACCATCTGGAAAGGTGACATGCAATTGATTGGTCCCTGAGTGTATGCACAGCATACATGATGGCATTATGTTCATTCTTTTTAATTTTCATGTATCAATTTAGTACTCTTCATGTGCTTTCAAAAAGTCTTATACTTGATATTAATTTGCTCAGGCTGCCATAACAAAGTGTCACAAATGGTGGCATAAACAACAAAACTCTATTGGCTCACAGTTCTGAAGCCTGGAAGTCTGAGATGGAAGCATCACAGGGGTGATTGCTTCTGAAGGCTGTGAGAGAGAACCTGTTCCATGCCTCTCCCCTAGTTTCTGGTTGCTGTTGTTCATATTTTGTGTTCCTTGACTCGTAGATATATCACCGCAATCTCTGCCTTTATCTCAGGTAGTGTTCTCTCTGTGTGCATGTCTGTGTCCACATTTCCTTTTTTTATGAGGACATCAGTCATATTGGAGTAGGGCCTACCCTAATGACCTCATGTTAAGTAATTAAATTGACAAAGACCCTGTTTCCAAATAAGCTCACATTCTTAGCTACTGGGGGTTAGGACCTAACATACGAATTTGGCGAGACACAGTTCAACCTATAAAACACATTCTACATAGGAAAGTTTGTAGCATACCATTAGTACATTTACATTTGCTTTCTTCACGCCTTTTTTCATAAGATGTCATTTTTAAAGCCATCAACACTGTAGAACAATAAAATAGAAAGAAGTGCTAAGGTTAAGTTTCTTCAACGGGGCTAATGTTCAGCTAATTCTTACAGACTCTCCTCCCTGTCAAACTAGACTGTACAATCACACTGAAACGGGGATAGTCTATGCCCACCCTCCCTTTCCTTGTACATTTTGTTGTTTGCCTGCTACTTTCTAACTATAGTCATACATAGACAGTCACTGTCTCCTAATAAATTATATAAATACGAAATAGCATTTATAGCCTGCAGCTCTGTGTACAGTACAATGGTTTTCGTCAAGTTTTAAACAATAACAGCTTTGTGATAGTCAATTAAATGAACTATTTAAGTTTGTTTCACAAATATTGACAAGCAGGGTAGCAGAGCGGGTCCACTTTTCTCTTAGTGCCACTTCAGTCAATTGGTGAATTAAATTTCTAAAGAGCTTAATTGAAGATAGCTAGATCCAAGGGAATAGGAGGTGATTTTAGATTTTCAAAGTCTACCACTAGTTGGGATCAAAGTGGCTTAGTCATGCCATGAGTCACCATCCTGTCCCTAAGTCACCCTAAAGCACCTAAACACAATTGAAGTCACCAAAAGACAATTGTCACCTAGATCAGATCTGGGGTCTAGATCCTCCTGACCCCAGATCCCGCTTCCCTCTAATGTCTTCAGCTTATGAATTATCTTCCTGACCCACACTAGATATCTCTCTTCCTACGTCACTGGCCCTGTGAAAATCAGCCCTGTGCTTCAATCTCTGGATTGCCTCTCTCAGATTTTGCATCAATTATCTTCCAGGTGCTATAGTCTAAAAGCAAATTAAGGTAAGGTAGAGGAATACTGTGACCACTACATTTCTGACTTTAGTTATTGTCATTGTCAAGGAAGATCTCAGAGTTACAAAATCTTTCTGCGTCAGCATTCCAGTGTCCATTCTTCAGTTCCATGGATTGAGAGGCATGTTCAGTGACAGTGGAGGTTTCTCGCTTCCAAGAAGGAACGGCAGTGGAGGTTTCAGAGGTAGTGGCTCCCCTAGTGGGGCAGCTTGCATTTCCTCCAAGACATTTCTTAAGGCCTAACTTAGACCTCTTTCTTCAGTCTCTCTAGTTATTTCTTTAAATATCCAATTATTTTCTAGGCACCTCTTTTCTTGTATTAATCCTCTTTCTGCTTAAAATACATACAGTAGTAATCGTAAGTATGGTGTATTTTACTGAAAATGAGGGAGGAGCACAGTCAAAATGTTTATGGCACAGAAATACAATTTCAAACCAAGCATTAGACATTAACTTCTATTATTGCCTTTGAAACAATCCCTTGTGGGAGTTTCTACTGGATACAAGTCCAAGCTTTATACCATTTTGCCCTTCCTTTCCAGATTGTTTCTGACTTGCTAAATTCTCCCTAATTGCAAAGAAATTCATGCTCACATTTCCCAACCCCAAACCTACATCTCAGGTCAAGTTTGTGTATATATCCAAACCCACCACAGTGCATAGCAGTTCAAAAGAATTCACATAATAGGAGCCACTCTCTTTCTGTGACAGTTTTACTTACGTGTAACAACTTTTTCATCCACTAGATAATGATAGTTGATGTGGCAGCAAATGGAATAGGGCTGACATGTCACATGAAAAGTTAAAGTGCAACCCAAGGGTGGCGTTATCAGGCAATATCAAAGTATCTCCATCACATGACAAAAACACAATGTATTTTTTTAGGGTTAAGACTATCAACAGAATGAAAAGCCTGTATACATCAGCTTATTCTGTCTCTTTATTTCTCACCTTCAACCCTCAGTTGTGAAAATCAATCCTGCCTGGGCACTTTCAATCTGTAATACACAAGTCTTTTGTTCAATCTAGTGTTATTTTTCCGGTTTGTTTTTTAATTATTATCTTCCCTTATATCCGTTCCTTTTTTCTCCTTTTGGAATCCCTATTGTCCAGATTTTAGAACTCTTTCTTCTGTCCTCCAAATCTCTTGTCTTTTTCCTCATCATTTTATTCTCTTTGTGTTTTTGCCATGTTTTGAAATGTGTCTTGCACTTGAACCTCCAGGCTGCTAACTTTAATCTCTGTAGTGAATTATCTCTCCTTAATTCATCTGCTCAATTTTTAAATTTAAAAATTATGCTTTTTAAGTTTCAGGAGTCGCTGTAAATCTATAATAGAATCTCCCTGAGCCTTCTTTAAAAAAAATTTTTGTTGTGATGTGATTATTCTAGTAGTCATCAGTCTCCTGTAACAGTTTTATTAGACAAGAAGCTTTCCCATTGATGGTACTCTCTCACACTCTCTCTCTCTCTTGCACTCTCTCTCTCTGTCTCCCTCTCTCATACTCTCTCTTTCTATGTGTGTGTATATATATATGTGGGGGGGGTATGTGTGTATATATATGTGAGTGTGTGGGGTGTATATATGTGTGTGTGTATAGGTGCGTGTATGTATGTGAGAGTGTGTGTGTATGTGTGTTTGTGTTTCATCTCAAAGGGACTGCTCTAATGGGTCCCCATAGGCTGTGATTTCCTTTGCATACCCATGAGTCTGTTCTCATATTGAGTTAATAAAGTACCTGACAGTGATGAAAACCTGAAAGTGGTAGGAAGTACTACTGCTGACAAACAGGGATGCAAAAACTGGAGACTCTTCAATCCCTTCAGCAAACATCAAGAAGAACTTGATTACACATCTTGTAGGCAGAGGGAGAAGGCTTGAAGATCAGCAAGTCCTCCTAAAATGGCACGTGTGGCGAAATCTTTTACGGATCATATGACTGCCACTCTGCCCCAGAAACAGGTGGGGCGTGTATTGGGGAAGGTTATTGAAAATAAGTTGGTAGCAGTGGTCAGAAAGATAAGCTTTAGTCTTTAAAACAAGTCATCTTAGAACTTGATTTAATTAAAAAATTAATCCTTCCTCTCCTCCCTCCTATATTTCTTCCCTCTTTTGTTCACTTATTAAAAATATATTGAATACCTTAGAAAATCACGTGTGGGCTGGCACAGCTTTTCCCCTTGGGGATCCACAGGTCCCCGATGTACAACATCCCTTGAGAAATAAAAGAGCTTAAATCTTTAGCCCAGGCCAAGCTCTAGACCAGAACTGAGAACTATCCTAAGCTTCCAGCTTGACAGGGTCAGGGTCTTGCAGGGTCACAAACTCTTCAGTCCGGGCACCTGTCCCTCACTAGAGATGCAGTTGGTGGTTGGGTTAGAGCTGGAAGTGGATATCAGGGCAACAGGGATGTATATTCAGGCCACCATCTTAACAGAATTCTGGTAACTATGGGGTAGATGGAAGAGATAAAAACAAAAGCAAAATGCAAGAGGGATTAAAACAGCCAATATTTATTTGTTTTATACCTTATCACTCTCCACAAAAGATTTAATATAACTTACAGCAAAATACATGCAATGAAACAGCAAAATGTAAACAGAGATCGAAAATCAGAATGAAGCAAAGCATAATTTAGAAGAAGAGATTTAGATAAGGAGTAAAAATGAAACAGGTAACTTTTATCTAGAGCTAGATCAATGGGCAAACTAGCCAGGTGTCTGCCTGTAACACTGATTTCTAGTGGATAAAAAGCAACACTGGAATAAATTTACTCATTAAGGTAGGTAGAGTCAAGTCAAAAGGCAAAATAGCCCTTACTACACTAGGATATTTTTTCCCTGCTTATATGTAATTTCAATGAGTTAGATGTCAACAAAATAAGCTAGGATTCTAAAATTTAAAAAAGCCAAACCAAGGTCTGCTTTTGGGAAATAAGAAAATTAGTTTGCTAACTTTGAAAACTTATATTATTCCTTCTAAGATATCATTTTGTAAATCTATAATTATTTAATATCTCCAAATTTAAAAATCATGAAAGAAGATAGAAAGATAAGAACTAGAGAAAATAGAAACTACTTTGACAAATATTTCAAATAGTATTAATAAATGAATACATGTTTCTGTATCTGCTCTAATGTTTAGAAAAAAATATTTCTCCCACATCCACTATATAAAAGTTTTTAAATCTATTTTTTAAATTTCAGTTTGAAAAAGCATCAAGTTATTTAACCTGCCTCTTAAGTTCTAATATCTGTCTTGCCTTAAGTGTAACACATTCAGTAATAAGCCTGCTAAAGCAGTTTTTTTTTTTTTTTCATTATACTTAAGTTCTGGGGTATATGTGCAGATAGTGCAGGATTGTTACATAGGTACACACACGCCATGGTGGTTTGCTGCATCTATCCCCCCATCATCTACATTAGGTATTTCTCCTAATGTTATCCCTCCCTGATCCCCCCACCCCCTACTATCCTTCCCCTAGCTCCCCAACCCCCCAACAGGCCCCAATGTGTGATGTTCCCCTCCCGTGTCCATGTGTTCTCATTGTTCAACACCCACTTATGAGTGAGAACATGCAGTGTTTGGTTTTCTGTTCTTGTGTCAGTTTCCTGAGAATGATGGTTTCCAGCTTCATCCATGTCCCTGCAAAGGACATGAATTCATCTTTTTTATGGCTACATAGTATTCCATGGTGTATATGTGCCACATTTTCCACATTTTCTTTATCCAGTCTGTCATTGATGGGCATTTGGGTTGGTTCCAAGTCTTTGCTATTGTAAACAGTGTTGCAATGAACATATGTGTGCATGTGTCTTTATAACAGAATGACTTATAATCCTTTGGGTATATACCCAGTAATGGGATTGCTGGGTCAAATGGTATTTCTATTCCTAGATCCTTGAGAGTCACCACACTGTCTTCCACAAGCACTTCTTCTAACTTAGTTTTAACTTTTCCAGAAACCAGAATGTTGACTACAATAATTAGGTCTACATAGTTCAAATATCTAACTATGAAAATACCTAGAATTATTTTTAAATTAATATTGTTTAAAGAAAAAATTATTTGATTGAATACTATTAATCACACATTTTGAAATAAAAAATCTATACATATTAATCTACTGCAAATGTGAATATTAACAGATACAACTTTATATAAATAATGCTACAATTTCACTCTGTATTAACTAAGTTTCTTTGCAACTTTTAGAAGAATTAACATTTCTTGCTAAACATGAAAACAGAAGAATAACATCTGTTACCACAAAAACACACTTAAGCACATAGCCCACAAATACTATAAAACAACCACACAATCAAGTCTACAAAACAACATGATGACAGAATCAAAATCTTATATATCAATACTAATTCCAAATGTAAACAGTCTAAACATATCACTTAAAAGGCATAGAGTGGCAAGCTGAATAAAAAGACAAGATCCAACTATCTTCTGTCTTCAAGAGAGCTACCTCACATGTAATGACATACACAGGCTCAAAGTAAAGAGATGGAGAAAGATCTACCATGCAAACAAACAAAAAAGCAGGAACTGCTATTCTCATGCCAGAAAAAAAAAACAGAATTTAACCAAAAACAATTAAGAAAGACAAAGATGGGCATTTCATAATGATAAAGGGTTCAGTTCAACAAGAAGACTTAACCAACCTAAATATATAGGTACCTAATGTTGGAGTTCCCAGATTCATAAACCTTCTTTATCTATGAAAAGATTCAGACAGCCACACCATAATAGTGAGAGACTTCAACACCCCACTGACAGTGTTAGAGATCACTGAGGCAGAAAACTAACAAAGAAACTCTGGGCTTATACTTGACATTTGATCATTTAGACCTAATAGACATCTGTAGAATATTCCATCCCAAAACCACATAATATTCATGTTTGTCATCTGCACATACGGAACATATTATAAGATTGACCATATCCTCAGTCATATGGTCAATTTGGGATGCAGCTAAAGCAGTGTTAAAAGGAAAGTTTATAGTGCTTTCAAACTTCATCAAGAAATTCAAAAGATTTTGGGCCAGGTGCAGTGGCTCACATCTTTAATCTCAGTGCTTTGGGAGGCTGAGGAGGGCAGATTGCTTGAGCACATAAATTTGAGAACAGCCCGAACAACATGGTGAAACCCTGTCTCTACAAAAAAAAAAATACAGAAGAATTAGCACATGCCTGTAGTCCCAGCTACTTGGGAGGCTAAGGCAGGAGAATCAGTTGAGCCTGGAAGGCAGAGGTTGCAGTTCACCAAGATCACACCACTGCACTCAAGCCTGGGCAACGGGAGTGAAACCCTGTTTCTGAAAAAGAAAAAACAGTAAAACAATTTTTTGAAAGATCTTTTTTGAAAAAACAGTTAACTTGAAAGATCTCAAATTAACAATCTAACTTTACCTAGAAGAACTAGAATAAGAAAGAACAAACCAAACCCAAAGCTAGCAGAAGAAAATAAATAACTAAAATTAGAGAATAACTTAATGAAATTGAGAAACAAAAATCCATACAAAAGATCAATGAAACTGTTAGTTTTCCTAAAGAACAAACAAGATTGATAGACAGTTAGCTAGATTAAGAAAGAAAAAGAGACGATCCAAATAAGTACAATCAGAAATGACAAAGGTGACATTACAACATTCTGTAAGAATACAAAAGACCTTCAAAGACATTCCGAGCACCTCTTTACAAACAAATTAGAAAATTTAAGGGAAATTGATAAATTTCTAGAAACACACAACCCTCAAGATTGAACCAGGAAGAAAGTAAAAACCTGAACAGACCAACAACAAGTACTGAAATTGAATCAGTAATTTAAAAAACCTACCAACCAAAAAATAAAGCACTAGACCAGATGAATTCACAGCCAAATTCTACCAACTGTACAAAGAAAATCTGGTACCAATCCTACTGAAATTATTCCCAAAAATCAAGGATGAGGGGCTTCCCACTAACTCATTCTACAAAACTAGCATCAACCTGACACAAAATCTGGTGGAGACACATATAAAAAAGAAAACTTCAGGCCAATATCCTCAAAGAATATAAATGCAAGAATCCTTAAAAAAATACTAGCAAATCCAATTCAGCAGCACATCAAAAAGTGAATAAACCACGATCAAGTAAGCTTTATTCCTGGAATGCAACGCTGGTTCAACATATGCAAATCAATAAATGTGGTTCCACACATAAGCAGAATTAAAGGCAAAACCATATGATCATCTCAAGAGACACCAAAAAAGTTTTCAATAAAATCAAAAATCCTTTCATGATAGAAACCCTCAACAGATGAGGCATTGAAGGAACATACCTCAAAATAATAACAGCCATCTGTGACAAACCCATAGCCAACATCATACTGAACAGGCAAAAATTAGAAGCATTCCCCTTGAGAGCTGCAACAAAACAAGGATGCCCACTTTCACCACTCCTAATCAACATATTGCTGGAAGTCCTAGCCAGAGGAATCAGGAAAAAGAAAGAAATAAAAGGCATCCAGATAGGAAAAGAAGGAGTCAAACTATCTCTCTTCACAGGCAATATGATTCTACACTTAGGAGACCCTAAAGAGTCCACCAAAAGGCTCTTGGAACTGACAAACAACTTCAGTAAAATTTCAGAATACAAAATCAATGTACAAAAATCAGTATTTCTATATACCAATAACATTCAAACTAAGAGTCAAATCAAGAGCACAATCCCATTTACAATAGCCATCAAAAAAATAAAATACCTACGATTATCTCTAACCAAGGAGGTGAAAGATCTCTATAAAGAGAACTATGAAACACTACAAAAGAAATCAGAAATGACACAAATAAACGGAAAAACATTCCATGCTCATGCACTAGAAGAATCAATAGCATTAAAATGGCCATACTGCCTAAAGTAATTTACAGATTCAGTGCTATTCCTTCCTAATTACCAACATAATTTTTCACAGAATTAGAAAAAAAAACTATTCTAAAATTCACATCGATCCAAAAAAATAAAGCCTGAATAGGCAAAGAATTCCTATGCAAAAAGAACAAAGCTGGAGGCATCACACTACTTGACTTCAAACTATGAAACTATAAGCCTACTGTGATCAAAACAGCATGACACTAATACAAAAAACAGACACATAGACCAACGGAATGGAACTGAGAACCCAGAAATAAAGCCACACACCTACAACCATCTGATTGTCAACAAAGTTGACAAAAATAAACAATGGAAAAAGGACTTTCTATTCAATTAATGATGGTAGGATAACTACCTAGCCATATGCAGAAGAATGAAACTGGACCCCTACATTTCACCATATATAAAAATTAACTCAAGATGGATTAATAAAGACTTAAATGTAGAAGCTCAAACTTAAATGTAGAAGAAAACCTAGGAAATACCCTTCTCAACATTGGTCTTGGCAAAGAATTTTTGGCTAAGTCCCCACAAGCAATTGTGACAAAAAAATTGACAAGTGACACCTAAATAAACTAAAGAGCTTATGCACATCAAAAGAAACTATCAACAGAGTGAACGGACTCCGTTTATCATTACATCTGTGCATCATTAGTGAGGCACAGCATCACTAATCCATTTTAATGCTATTGATTCTTCTAGTCCATGAGCATAAAATGTTTTTCCATTTATTTGTGTCATCTCTGATTTCTTTTGCAGTGTTTTGTAGTTCTCTTTTTAGAGATCTTTCACCTCCTTAGTTAGATGTAATCCTAAGCATTTTATTTATTTATTTTTGGTGGCTATTGTAATGGTGGCTATTAGTGATGCACAGCATCACTAATCAGAGAAATACAAATCAAAATTACAGTGAGTTATCATCTCACACCAGTCATAATGGCCATTATGAGAAGTCAAAAAATAGCAGATGCTGATCAGGCTGTGGAGAAAAGAAGATGCTTATACACTGTTGATGGGCAGATTTTTCAGAGAACTTAAAACAGAGCTATCATTTGACCCAGCATTCACATTAATGGGTACATACCCAAAGGAAATAAATTGTTCTACTGCAAAGACACCTGCACTGGTATGTTCATCACAGCACCATTCACAATAGGAAAGATGTGGAGTCAACATAAGGGCTCATCCATGGTATACTGGATAAAGAAAATGTTGTACAAATACACCATGGAAAACTACACAGCCACGAAGAGAATGAAATGTATATATATACACACACACACACACACATATATACACACACACACACACACACACACACATTTGCAGTAACACAGATGCAGCTGGAGGTCATTTTCCTAAGCAAATTAATACAAGAACAGAAAGTCAAACACCACATGTTCTCACTTACAAGTTGTAGCTAAACATTGTGTATACATGGACCCAAAGATGGGAACAACAGACATGGGGGACTACCAGAGAGGGGTGGGGCTGAAACACTGACTAGTGGGTACTATGCTCACTACCTGAGTGACAGAATCATTCATACCCCAAACATCAGCATCACTCAATATACCTGTGTAAAGAAACCTGTACATGTACCTCTGAATCTAAAATAAAAGTTGAAAGTATAAAAAATAAATAAATTACATTAAAGCAAAAGTAGATCTTGAGGAAAAAAATAACAATATTCCTTACCAAGCCTGGCCAAGAGAAGGGACTCTGTTTTGGTCTAGTTTAAATTTATCTCTTTCCAAAATCTTATATTTGAACCTCGAATACTTTAACATGTTATTCTGAGACTCTATAACACAGTACAACTTTTTGTATGACAGCCATGCTTCAGCAAAGTGATTGTAATTAAATAAATACATACTTTTTTAATTTTAGAGGGCAAAGGTACAAGGTTTCTTTAAATGACCACATCTTTAATAACTGCTTTTGGTGGAAGATGACTTTCTCCAATATGTTTTGTATTAAGGGTCATTCCTTTCTTCAAACTTGACTCTCAACTCTTTGTGTGTTTTTACCATTGTAAATATCATTCTGAACTTTGTTCTCCACTTTGGTGAGGAGTCAAGAACTCCTATGGTAAGAAAAGACACATTCCTATTTGTGTCCAAACAGGAAACATCTAACTAACCCCAATGGACACAAAACAGCCTGCCATTTCACTACCTATGAAACATATTTAAATATCCTTATTTGCTAAAATATCTCAGAGCTGTTAATGTTAAATAATTTAATACCCCAAATCATATGGGCTGCATACAGAGCTGCAGACCATAAATATTGTTTCATATTTACAGAAATAAATATTATTTCCTATTTTCTCACTGTAGCATCTTTATTCGATGGCTGCCACAACCCTGGGAAGCAGGTTAAAAAGACATAGAATTAGTCTCATCTTACAACTGAGGAAACTTGGAGTCTTCAATCTGTAAGTCATGGCAAATTCATAGTCCTTAAAGTTAGACAGATGTAGGTTTTCATTGCAGGGCACTCCCTTGATGTAGGTTCTAAATCTCTAGTCACCTTAGCCTCCACCAACCTCATAAACCTATTGTGAGGTTTAAATTAGGTAATGCATATAAAGCACTGGTATGATTCTATCATTTTACTGCTGTTCATTCAATAAATAGCATTTTTCTCCATTTTTCCTCCCTCAAAAAGCTGGATCTAACCACGTGGCCAATAAATGCCAGAGTTCATAAGAACACCCAACTTTTCTGACTCCTAACCAAGTAGAAAATGTATCAACTCAGAAGCTAAATTTCCTTTTACATTTATAATTTAGGGCTTGCCCATACCATGTGAAAATTTCCCCAGCAGAGAGATAGAGGGACCCAGGTTTTTGTGCAGCCTGACACAATTTAGAAGCTCCCTCTTTATGGAAAGAATACAAAACTGAGGACACAGGATCAGGTATAAAAGTACTATTTATTTAGAATGAGAGAAGAAATCACAACAAATTATAAATTTTAAAAAGCTGACTAAAACCTACATTATTAAAATCCAGAAAACTAATATAATGAATAACCTTTTACTACTAGACATACCTCTATCATAATTTTTTCCTACATTTTTGGCTGCATACTTCATATAAAAATTTTGAAACATTTTTCAGATATGGAGATTATTGTAATAATTCAGTCATTCATCTACAATAGTTGATTGTTTTACTATATTTAAGATAATAGTACCTGCTGTTTGGTCTGGAACTGCCAAACTTCATTAAGGTAAAACATGTCAGATACTCTAAGGTGCCATCTGATGCATTAGAATGTATAAAATAAGGAGCTCACTAGTTTGTCATATTGCTGTGGATTTGTCTCCTATAAATACCAGAATTCTGATAAGTTCTATTTCATGTTATAACCATCAAAAAAAAAAAAAAAACGATGGGTTGTTACTAACTGGAGATAAGTTGGGCTTTGATTAGTCATCAATACACACAGGATTCTCCACTTACAATTTTACATGTCTGACAACAACAGGGAGAATTTTTGACAGAGTAGTTTCTAGCTCCACACATGTGAAGCTTTGTTTCACCTTTACTTCTCTTATCAACATAGTTCAGGAGTGAGGTTTATATCATGATACTGCACCCTTACGTCATGATGGTGAATGAGTCACATAGTGAGGACAAAGTGCATTTTCCTGTGAGCTACGTGCATACTGGGATATCTAGCAATAACTTAGGTATACTCTGAAGTGATTTTAAACCACATAAATTATCTCGTAAATCTTTTTAGCCAGATCCAACAAATGCATGCAATGCCTCTAATACCACACATCATGACAGGAAGTATGTCCAAGGAAATTTTAGAGTGGAAAGAGTAGTCCTAACTAATTGCGGTTAAAATCCATTTTTTATTTGCTTGTTTAATATTACAAAACCTGTGACCATTAGAAGTCATTGTTAGGGCACCTCCTTCCAGGGCCTTAGATGGGATGAGTGCAAGTGAGTGGCCCTGAAGCCTCCCTCAGCTTCATCACCTTCGCAGAAAACTCACCTCAGGGAGAAACCCAACCCAAAGCAATGTCAGGGAGCCAATTTAATCATATGCTTCAGTTTTTACTTATAAGGGAAAAATATGTTTTAGAACTCTCAAGCAATTTAAAAGGATTAGATAGCTTCTTACAAGGACTACCTTCACCTTCACCCTACTTTTAATTGACTCTTTTCTTTGATCAGTTTTGTCACTTTGAAAAACTTAAGGAGTTTCTAGGCAAGGAAGAGCAAAGGATTTACAGAAAGAAAGAAAAAATGTCTACTAAGTGGTTCTTCATTCCATGACATTTTGACACTGGAGCATATTTTTATCATTTGAGCTATAACCCCAACTTTGCCCCATGTTGTATTACCATTTCAGATTCACTTTGGCACTGAAGCCACCAAGCTAAAATTTAGCTTCTGGGGCCACTAGCCACAGGTTGTAACTATTCTGACTTGTTTTCATTCCACTGTGGATCTTTCAGCAGTCACTGAGCTAATTCAATTTTCAGGCCCATTAATCTGGAACTTCAAATCAAAGAAGAGACCCTGCATCTCCCTGATGGATTTGCAGAGCAGCAGCAACTGTAGCAGCCCCATCTTAAAACTTCTTTTGCTTCCTACAGATCAAGCGTGTTCAGCATACCATTTATCAGGGCCTCTGACCTACATATAGACAGCTCCTTAAATGCCGGAGGGAAGGGAAGAGAAAGGAGGAAAGGGATGATAATAGTTGCCATTTCCTCATTGTTTGCAACTGATACTAACAAGACCCAGCCTTCCAGCAATGCAAGCCAGACTGCTTATTTTTGAAATCCCCATGCCTCCTACTCTGAGTCTAACTTTGGTTTGAGCTCTCAGTTTCCATTAGCGTTCTCTTTCCTTAGGGTCCTTTTCCCCTCCAGTAATCTGTTTTTTCAGAAAGATACCTGATTTAAAAGAAAAAAAAATGCCCACACGCAGATATGCCAGGTGCAAATGAATACAGTTTAGTGTCCCACTCACACAGTGTTTGTCAAAACCACCTACACATCAAAATCTCTCAGGGAGTTTTTTTAAAAATACCAATACCTGGGCTTCTATCCAGGTTAATAAAAATGGACACTGGGGGCAGGGCCCAAGTGTGGAGATTTTTCTAATAGGTCCCTAGGTGACTCTCTTTTGTTATTTTATTTTTATTGGGGAAAAGCAAGCATAAGGAAAATCTGGAACTGCCATTTGTAGAATTCCAGGCAACAGAAAGCAAGGGAGGTATTTCAGGGACCAGATGGAAGAGGGCTTTCCCAGCAGCCTTAAAATCCCTTAAGTAGTCAATTTACTTCCCCCATTCGTAGTTAGAGCCTGATCTGAAAACACTTCATGTATACCAACCAAATTTGAATTAAGCTGACTGAAGTGTCAGTATGTTGTAACAATTCAGACCCACAAAATCTATTAAAAAAAATTTTCATATTTCAAATATGGGCTTCATCAACTGAATTTTGGGTATGTCACACATAGTGACAGCAGATGTCATTAGAGGACAGAAATTTTCTATTTCTCTGTCAATGTTGTTTATTAACAAGCAATAGGTGAGCAGCTATTGTAGATAAAATGTACTGGTAACATGGTAGGGATCAAGAAATAATTACAGAAATAATCCTTCCTTAACTATAAAATCCTATGATTTTGTGGTACGTCTCTTCTCTAAATGGTGAACACTTTAGAGAGACCTCTTATGAGATGGGCTTTCATAAGCATCAAAGACAAATTATTCCCCTCTAGTGTTCCCTTTCTGATTGCCTGAAATTTATATTTCTTCTATATGAGTCAATGTAAGTTTCATAGACTTAACTTGGAAAAGGTGACACATTACACTGCAGCAGTTACTGACCTTTTAGCCAATATTGATCACCAAATCACTTAGAATAAATCCACAAGGCTTAGGACCTTGAACAGGGAAGTTCCGTAGGGAAAGAAGAGACCAAGACATCCAAGCCTTGATGAGACAACGAAAGCTGCAGACCAGGAAATAACACAGGCTCCCAAAAGAGAAAAGAAGAGCTGCAAAGGAATGGTCACAGAGAAGACAGGAGGTGGAGGGCAAAAGAAATGAACATCACAGTCTCTGCCTACTTCTCAGTGTTGCCTTAGAGAAGTATAGACCCTGTGGATTCTAGACAACTTGTTACTGGTTTGGACACTTTGGCTTTATGGCCATCACTTTATGTTGACTGTTCTCCATCAGTGTTCACCTGTCTCCTTGCAACCTGGCTCCCAGGTTCTGTACCAACTGTTGCCTGCTTCCAGTTTCTGCCTAATCCCACCTTCTACCAGCTTCCCACACCACTACCTGATCTTAGATGGTGGGTAGGATGTTGGTTTTTTAAAAGAAAATTTAAAAGCAAACTATGGGTCATTGTGAACCAGAAAGGTATGTGGAGATAATAGTATTACTAAGAATTGCATGTTTACTAATGAATAGGCAATGTATAAAACTTTGCTGCGTTATGCTGCAATGTCAGCAGTGAGCACCAAGTGTTCTCACTCTGTCGCTCAGGCTGGAGTGCAGTGGTGTAATCTCATCTCACTGCAACCTCTGTCTCCCAGGTTCAAGCAATTCTCCTCCTTCAGTCTCCCAAGTAGCTGTGACTACAGGCACGTGTCACCATGCCTGGCTATTTTTATTTTTATTTTGTATTTTTAGTAGAGACGAGGTTTCACCATTTTAGCCAGGATGGTCTCAATCTCCTGACCTTGTGATCCACCTGCTTTGGCCTCCCAAAGTGCTGGGATTACAGGTATGAGTCACCACACCTGGCCAAGAGTTCCCATTTTTAAGTACATATTCCTATATTCTTCCCTTTTATCCTTCCCTTCAATGGGATATTCTTGAACTCTTCTCTGTCTAGAAAGAGAGTATTTAAAGCACTCGTGAAAAACACATGTAACCCCCACTCTAGATGGAAAAGATCTGGGTGGGAGCTTCTCGCTGCTTAGTGGCTGAGGCATGAGTCCAAAAGAATGTTATTCTATTTTTATGTAGAAACACTGAGGCTTATGTAATCTGAAAAATTATGGGACACACATATATAAAGTATTTTTATTATGTTGCTTTTACAGTCTACCTCCTTCAAGAAAAAATTGCATTTGTTAGAATGACTGCCTTTATATCTTAAGATATGTCTTAGTCTGTTCAGGCAGCTATAACAAAACAACATCACTAAGTGGCTTATAAACAACAGAAATTTATTTATCACAGTTCTGGAGGCTGGGAAGTCCAAGATAGAGGTGCTAGCAGTGTCCACTGAGGGCTAATTTTCTAGTTCATGGATGCTGCCTTCTCCCTGTGACTTCACATGGTAGGAAAGGGCAACAATGTCTCTGGGGTCTCTTTTATAAGGGCACTCATCACATCTATTAAGGCTCTGTTCTTATGACCTAATTCCCTCCCAAAGATCCCACTCCCTAATACTAACTCTTCATAAATTAGGATTTCAGTGTATGAATTTGGGGTTGGGGAGACAAACATTTAGATTATAGCAGATGTCATTATTATTAGACATTTTAAAAACCTGACTATGAATGTTGGAAGACATATTCTCTATCACAACCAAGACCATTAAATCACACTGCTTTTCATTCACTACATTTGACGTACTGCAAGGTAGGCCTAGATTGGTGAAACAAGCTGAATTCAGAAGTTGCCAATCAATGGTAAATGATGTTGAGGGACATTCTAAAATGAAGAATTGGATATACACCCTGGATATTATGAAGGCATAAATAATTACATCCCAAATAAATCAGACCCAAATTATTGCCTTTAATTTCCAAATTTAATTATAAATACAAATGATTTGGTGACAATCTCATTGATATTTAAGGTTTCACTACCTTTAAAAAATTACACCGTAAAAATGTTAGCTTTTTTTATAGGAATAGCTTACTGAAAAACAATAATAGTAATTCAATTAAAAAGAATTAGCTTTCAAGGGGAAAATGAGTGGTGAAAATCTTTTTCAATGGTTATTTGAATTAGCTATGGAAGATACTGAAACAATAAGACTTTTTCTGCAGGCAGCAAAGATAATTGGCATATATTAAAAAACAATTCCTAGTATGTAATCTGAATAAATATAGGACAGTAAAGCCAAGTCTCAAATATTTTGGTGGGTAGTCTACTTTTATAGACTTTCCCTAATTTCATTTAGACCATTAATTAAGGCCAAAGGTATTATATTATTTTTGTTTAAATATAAGGAGATTCAATAAAATGTCAGCCAATAAAGTGTCCCTACTATGATGGGATTTCACTAAGAATAAACACCTAGGATTAAAATGAGTTAGTGAAGGGGGTTTTCAATCAGTCATCAGATTTGGTCCAGGAAGCAGAGTTCAGATAAAAGCATCATCAGTGATGGGTCCATCTCATTTGTTCATTCAATGAATGCTTTTGTGTAGTTACTATGAGTCCAGCACTGTGCTAAGTTCAGAGTACACAGGGGTGGCCAAGACAGACTTGACAGAACTTACTCTCTAGAAAGCAGTCTTCAGTTTGATGTATCATGGCTCTGAAAGTGCAGGGTCACTTTTCAATAGGTACATGGGCTGGGGTGGTTTTAAGAATATCAGTTTCTAGATTTTCAACTCCCATATGTATTTCACAAAAATTGTGCTGTCTGAGAATCTGACTGTAGTCCAGACATCATTCTGGCTCTCTTTCTGCAACTTCTATTTCATGACCATCTCTCTCCTACCATATAACTCCCTCCCATCTCAAATTGTACTATATACCCATGCAGGAAGATCGTGGAGAGAACTGTGGGGTATAACATGTGAGGGCATGAATAGTCATTCACATCTCTGCCTTTTCCAGCAAACATTTAGGAACTGCCTGTTATGTGCCAGGCACTGTCCTAGGAACTAGGAAAGTACGAAACAGTCAGCTGTGCTCACTTTCCTCAAAGAAAAGGAAAACCATTACAACAGACAAATGTGTTAAAGTTATTAAAATAAAATGTGATGAAACATTTTATTTTAAAGTAGAAACATTATTTGAAACAATTCATAATGGCATGAAATAACTGTTAATTGCTTGTTATATCTCCCAGGTATTAAATTTTATCAGAAATTATAATATCAATTTATATCTGCTTGTGTATTTCAGTTTTAAGAAAGTAATAAATAATTGGATTTAACCAGGGCTGTGGTTTGGCCTACCTACAAGGAAGCTGAAGAAAGACAGAGAGAGAGACAAGAAATTAGGAATGTATGAAAGAGAGTGATTTAAATAATTATCATATACCATGAGATTAGGCTTGATACAGAGGGATATGAGAACACAAGATGGGTGAGAAACAGTGAAAGGTGTTAGTGGAGATGGCAAGATCTACCATGACTCTGCTTGACTACAAATCCAGGACCACAATTTAGAACTTTACATACCAGAAGAAGTTATTTAACATTTTAAGTAATTATTGAGGTCTCATATACCCTTTATCCACCTTCCCTCAATGATGGCATCTTGTATAATGACAGTGGGACACCCACAAGCATTTTTAGGATTTTGGGTGCCTTGGGATTAAAGTAAACTCAATGAAACAGAGAGACTGGCATGAAAGGAGAAACATATTTACTTGTCTTCATAAACTTAGTCCCCTCCTTCATTTGCATCTAATGCATGGACTCTGAGCCAGATGAACAGACTGGGCCAGACACTTGGGTTCAAATCCAAGCCTCACTTCTCATTGGCTTTGGAAACTTGGGAAGGTTACACAGTGGTATAAGGAATAAAATTGGGGTTCACTGTCATGTGCTGCTTTACAAATTTGTGGATCTGTAAAATCAGGAGGTTCTCAAATGTCTAGCGGTAAGATGCCTTCCCTGCCCTGCTTCTCCTCCGTTATAAATCCCCCTAGCCAAACAACCCTTCTTATCAAAGGGACCAAGCAGTTTCTGCTTATCCCTGAGTAGCAAGTTTCAGTTCCCACCAAGACTGGGGAATTATTCAAATAAGCCAAATCACATTGTCCATGAGAACTTGGGGGCACCCCACCCTCCTAATACTACAAAGCCTGCTTCTCACAGACTCTGGTTATTCACTGTGTTCCTGAGAGCAAGCCTGTGTGGCCCTGAATGGTGTGCAAAGTTCTCCTCCCCTAGACTGTGAATATATGTGACTAATAAGCTGCTGTGGAGCTCATCCATCCACTGTCAATGTCACATGCTCAATCATCTCATAACCCTAGGACAGGAGTCACTCCCTCAACAACAGAGTGAATAGACAGCAATCAAAATATATACAAAACATATACATCATTTGTCCCCTAATCTACAAAACAAGAACTAAAATATAACCCCATCCATAGTCAAATAAACTATCTCGTAATGTTTCTGTTCAACAGATATTGCCTCCAGCTCCCCAAAGATGGGGGCCTCAAATGCAGCACAACAACCACTTCTTCATAGCGCCTTACCTCTTCTTTCTTTAAACTCTTACAGCAATTATGTCTACCACTCTAACAATACATGCATTATCTTTTTAGATGCTCCTAGCATTATCACCACCCTCAAACTGCAAGAGAGCAAAGACTATATCTTATACTTTTTTTCTGTGCCCCAAAACATTTTATATGGTTTTGTGACCATAGTAGATCCTGAAGAAATAAAAATAATAGCTAATGTTTGTTGAGTGCTTACCGACCTTCACATTAAAAGCATTTTACTTACTTATTAATGCATAGTACACTACCCCTAACCCCCTACCATGCTGGCTTAATGCAAGAATTAGTTTATTATATTTCATGATTCTGTGGGTTGGAAATTTAGGCAGGACTTGGCAGGGTGAAACTTCCACATGATGTCAATGAAGGTCACTGTCTTAGTCTGTTTGGGCTGCTACAACAACATATCATACATGAAGTAGTTTATAAACAACAGAAATTTATTTTTCACAGTTCTGGAGGCTGGGAAGTTCAAGATCAAGGCACCAGCAGATTCAGTTTCTGGTGAGAACCCACTTTCTTATCTGTGGATAATGCCTTCTAGCTATGTCCTGACATGGTAGAAGAGGCAAGGCAGCTCTCTGGGGCCTCTTTTATAAGGGCACTCATCCCATTCATGTAGGCTCTTCCCTCATCACCTACTTGTCTCCCAAGTGCCCCACTTCCTACTTGCATACCATTGGTGGTGAGGTTCTAACATATAAATTTGGGCAGAACTCAAACATTTCCACCATAGCAGCAACTGAGTGGTGTTTGACTCACAGATAGGCTGGTCTGGAGGGTCTGAGGTGGCCTCACTCGCATGCCTAGCACCTTGGTGAAGATGGTCAGAAGACTAGGCTCATCTGAGACTGACAACTGGAATATTTGCTTCACTTGGGGGTCATAAGACTTATTACATTGAAGCACAGAACTCCAAGAACATGTCTTTCTATAAATAAGATGGCAGCCACATGACTCCCATAACCTAGCCTCAGAAGAGACACACACTCAAAGTTTTGATGGGAGGTATGTCATAGGATTTGTGGCCAGATGTTAAATCTGCTACAGATATTATCCCCATTTTAAAAGTAAATAAATTTGAACTTGCAGATGGATCAAGTAACTTGCCCTGTGCCATGCAGCAGGTTAACTATGTTGTCTGGAGAAGGTGCCAGCCAACAATCCCAAGATAGGAAACCTTAAGACGTCTGCATTACTTCTTACATTAAGATACTTTATTTTAATGCTCTTCAATATAAATATTTTAATGCTCTTCAAAGAATTTGTAGTGTATAGAAAGCTGACTCCTGTAGCTCATGTATTCCTTAGACAGATACTTCCACAAGTATAAGCATATAGCTTACAGTAGAGAGGAGATTTATCACTTTGCCAGAGCTAGCATATGGTTCTGACACATTTATAGGAGTGATTGAAATGATTTATAAAGACATATCTAAGTTATGCCACATCATTAAAGATTATGAGGCAACCTAAAAGAAGACTGATTTAGAGGGAATATGGCTACTATGTCGCAGGTGAAATTGCTTTGAGTTTGCATATATGTGCCTTGCAAAGCAAAGCGCTTCTGTAGTCTGATTTTTCCTGAGACTGCTTAATTAACATGTTGAATATTAGTTTACCTAATACATTCCCCTAAGGCCAAAGTGGTGTGTGTGTGTGTGTGTGTGTGTGTGTGTGTGTGTGTGTGTGTGTGTTTCTGGTGGAAGATGAAAATAGGGGCTGTTAGAGATGGTATTAGCACATTAGTAAACTCTGTACAAAAACAGCCCTTTCTGTGCAGAATGCAAAATTTTGGCAAGGGAAGCGACCTAGAAAAAAAGTAGCAACAGGCCGGGCGCAGTGGCTCACGCCTGTAATCTCAGCACTTTGGGAGGCTGAGGAGGTCAAGAGATCGAGATCATCCTGGCCAACATAGTAAAACTCCATCTCTACTAAAAATACAAAAATTAGTTGGGCATGATGGTGTGAGCCTGTAGTCCCAGCTACTTGGGAGGCTGATTCAGGAGAATCACTTGAACTTGGGAGGTGGAGGTTGCAGTGAGCCAAGATCGCACCACTGCACTCCAGCCTGGTGACAGAGTGAGACTTTGTCTCAAAAAAAAAAAAAAGAAAAACAAATAGCAACAAAACAGTGGAAAAAAAATACAGAAGATGGTGGCACTGAGACTTATGTTCCTGGTAAAAAATCCACTGCAGAATTGAGCGGGGATAGTAATGAGCCAGCCATGAGGGAGCAGGACATTTTGCAGGCAAGGCTTGATTCCTAGTCAGGCACTTGATAGCTAGTTAATATCTGAAAAGATTACCAAGTGTATCTGAGTTCCAGGGTCCTCATACATAAAGTGGCGGTAATAATACCATTGTAAAGGGTTGCTGCAAACATTATGGAAACTGTACAGCAAATACCTAGAAAGGGGCCTGGCACTTTATAGTTAATAAATACTGCTTCATGATTATTACTCCATCTGAAATTCTCAGTCTCCTCTGATTAACTCTAAGTTCTATGAATGGAAGAAATACGTATCCAAAAAATTCCTGCTATCTTAATAGCATGTAGCACAGAGCATGGCACATATTAAGAATCCGTAACTATTTTGATACATAACAGATACATGACAGAATGAATAAATAATTATGACAGAAGTAGACAATATCAAAAAATAATGGCAGTGGGCCAGGTGTGGTGGCTCACACCTGTAATCCCAGCACTTTGGGAGGCCGAGGCAGGTGGATCACGAGGTCAAGAGATCAAGACCATCCTGGTTAACATGATGAAACCCCGTCTCTACTAAAAATACAAAAAATTAGCTGGGCATGGTGATGCGTGCCTGTAATCCCAGCTACTCAGGAGGCTGAGGCAGGAGAATTGCCTGAACCCAGGAGGCGGAGGTCATGGTGAGCCGAGATTGCGCCATTGCACTCCAGCCTGGGTAACAAGAGTGGAACTCCATCTCAAAAAATAAAAAAATTAAAAATTAAAAAAAATAATAATGGGAGTAGGAAAGATTTGCATCGTCCACAAGTGAATAAAAAATGGGCTTTGAAAGAGACCTGGCTTTGAATATCAGCTGTGCCTCTCAATAGCTTTGCACTGCTGTGAAATGACAATAGCTCCCTAATGGGTTGTTGTGGTGATTAAATGAAGGGGGATTAGTCTGTTCTCATGCTGATAATAAAGACATACCCAAGACTGGGTAATGTATTAAAAAAAGAGGTTTAATTGACTCACAGTTCCACATTACTGGGGAGGCCTCACAATCATGGCAGAAGGTGAAAGAGGAGCAAAATCACATCTTACATGGTGGCAGGCAAGAGAGCTTGTGCAGGGGAACTCTCCTTTACAAACCCATCAGATCTTATGAGATTCATTCACTATCATGAGAACAGCATAGGAAACACCATGATTTAATTGCCTTCCACTGGGTCCCTCCCATGACATGTGGGGATTATGGGAGCTACTATTCAAAATGTAATTTGGGTGGGGACACAGTTAAACCACATCATTCTTCCCCTGGCCCCTTCTAAATCTCATGTCCTTCATTCAAAACCAAGCATGCCTTCCCAACAGTCCCTTAGAGTCTTAACTCATTTGAGCATTAACTCAAAAGTCCACAGTCCAAAGTCTTATCCTAGACAAAGCAAGTCCCTCTGCCTATCAGCCTGTAAAATCAAAAGCAAGTTAGTTACTTCCTAGATACAACGGGTTATAGGCAGTAAGTAAATATACCCATTCCAAATGGGATACATTGGACAAAATTAGGGGCTACAGGCCCCATGCAAGTCCAAAATCCAGTGGGGCAGTCAAATCTTAAAGCTCTGAAATGGTCTCCTTTGAGTCTGTGTCTCACATCCAGGTCACATGATGCAAGAAGTGGGTTCTCATTGGCTTGAGTAGCTCCACCCCTGTGACATTAAAGGGTATAGTCTCCCACCTGGCTACTTTCACAGGCTGGTGCTGTGTGTCTGTGGCTTTTGCAGGTGCATGGTGCAAACAGTTGGTATATCTCCATTCTGGGGTCTGGAGGACAGTGGCTCTCTTCTCACAAAGATATCAGAGTCAGGAATGATGATAATGTCACAAGACCACAGATTTTTCAACATGGGGTGCTGAGATAGTGATAACTTTGTTTTCTGATTGTTCAACATAAACAAACTGTTTCAAGTACAAAATTATTTAAATTATTGTATACAAAACATAAACATATAAAATATAAATAAATTTTGTGTTTGGACGTGGGTTTCATCCCCAAGATGTCTCTATGCATATATAAATATTCCAAAATCTGAAATTTGAAGCACTTCTGGTCCCAAACACTCCAGATAAGAGATACTCAACCTGTATAATGTAAATGCTATGTAAATAATTCTTTTACTGTATTTTTAATTGTATTATTTTGTTGGTATATTATTATTTTAATTAGGTTTTTAAAAATATTTTTTATCCAGTTGGTTGAATCAGTGGATGCAAAACCCACAAATAAGGAGGGTCAACTGTAGTTACAAAAGAATATGTGGTCAAAACCCACAAAAAAAAGCAATGCTTATCTTTATTAACAAATAAATAATAACATAACCAGCATCTATCTAGTGCTTACAATTGTTAAGATAATTAATTGGGAGGCCATTTAGACTGAGGAGACTCCAGCACCCTGGGTTCCTATGTAAGCAAACAGAAAAAACACACTCAAACTGTTTTTGTATTCTCTCACTTAGTCAACAACAATCAACACAGAGGATTTCTGTGACCAAACATGTGGTGGGGGGAGGGGGGCATTCAATACACACCAAGCAAGCAAGCAATCAGTTCTGCAGCAGACACAAGCTGGATGTCCTCCAATTCAATTTTGACACAATCTGCCTGGAGATAGTGTCAGATTCCACAGGGAGAGGGCTCAATCCCACAAGAATGCCCCCCACCCATCTCTTCCAATGCTAATTGCAAGTCTCAGGTTGTTTTACCTGTGCTACTGGCTAAAAATTGGAATTGCCATGACCCTCTCCTTAGGATTGACTAACTTGCTAGAGAAGCTCACATAACTCAGGAAACATTTTTGCCAGTTTACTGTAAAGGACATCACTAATGATAGAGATGAAGAGATGCAGAGCACAACTGAAGGGAAAGGGGCACAAAGCTGCCATGTGCTCTCCTGGCACACCACCCTCCTGGACCCTCCATGTATTCAGCTATCCAGAAGCTCTAAGAACACATTTCTTTAAATGTTTTTGTGAAAGTTTCATTATGGAGTCACAATTGATTAAATCATTGGTCATTGGTGAAAGCCTTTAGCCCCTTTTCTCTCCCTGAGGGTTAGGGTGTAGGACTGGAAGTCCCAACTTTCTAATCTCACTTTGGTGTTTCAGTTGACCAGCCCCTATTTTGAAGCTACTGAGGGGCTGCCAACCATTAGTCAGTCACAAAAATTCAACTCAGCATAAATCGTCTTAACCAGTCAGAAACTGCCAATTAACCTCTAACTAGAGACTTTCTACTGAAACAACCCAAATAAGGCTACTGCTCCACTTTAACCAATCCAATACTTTCTCTGCCTTGCTTCACATTCACCCTATAAACTGTTCCCCTTGTTCCCTTTGGCAGAGTCCCAATCTACTTCTGGTTTGGAGCTGCTTGATTTATGAATCACTGTCTTTACTATTATAATGTGCCTCAGTTCACCTTTTAGCATTATATATAGGCCTGTTCTAGGTGACTTTCATATGTGGATTCATTTAATTCCCACAATCATCCTTTAATTAGATATCTCTGGGACTCAAATAAAGGTAAACTAGAAGCCATGCAGCAGTCTAAAACACTATGGCTCAGAAGAAATGCAAATAAAGCAACATAAAATGCTAAATGTCACCTAACAAATTAACCAGAGATTTTTGCTTATAACTTGTTGTTGATTAAAATGTAGTAATCTAAATATCCCTATAAATATAGTGATGTGAGAATATACATTGGCACAGTTTTTTCTATAAACTAAGATCCTCAATAACTTCATTCCCTTAATCCATTCATTACACATCTAGAAATCTATCCTTATGAAAATTTTAGAAAAGGAGATAAAAATTCTATGATGGCCCTGAAGACCTTGGAATCAGACTGCTTCAGTTGGATCCAAGCTCTACGAATTGCCAAGTGTGTGGTCTTAGGCAAAGTAGCTAGTTTTTCTGTGCCTCAGTTTCTGCAACTATAAAATAAATATTATAATTGTACCTATCTTGAAGGCCTACTGGAAGGATTCATATGATTAATAAATGTAAAGTCGTTAAAAATGTGCCTGGCACATAGTGCTCTATAAATGCTAGCTATTATGAATCAAATATTACACAATATTACAACAGGAAAAATGTGAAAACCTAAATGCCTAAAATGTATTAATAGTTAAATACATTGGCTCATTTTTTAATGTTATATTCTGTACAGTGGAATACTGCATAGCCTAAGGCAGGAAGAAAACAAGCAGTATTATGATCAAAATTGACAACACAGTAATAAGGAAAAGTAGGCAATGTGTTAGTGGGCCTTCAAGTTAACTTTTTTTTAAATGTATGTGCTTACAGATTTAATAAAGCAGAGAAAATCTGAAGTACAGATGGCAATAAAGGGCAGTGTCATTGATTGAATATCCACTTTATAATTCGGATTTCAGGACACATCATAAAATGTTAATATCTTCCCATAATACAATTAATCACTTGCATTTGACAGTTTCAACTCTTATCACAAGAAGGGTTGTCATTTTCTGGCTGAAATACTTATTGAGTTACACATTTTTCTCTACAATCTTTTGCAGAAGTATATTAATTTCAACCTAACCACCTGTGTTTTCAAAATATTACTACAGCATTCTGTAAATATCTTTTAAAAAATTATATGACAGAGGAGAATGCAAACTCTGAAAGGCGTACAAATCTGCAAAATACAGCTAGGCTGTCAGAGAAAAAAACGTTGGCAACATACACAGAAAATCATTTTGCAATCAACCTGGGTCTTATCAAGGTTCTGTTTGCTATATAAACATTGATGAAGTAGAAATTTGAGAAGTGATTGAGGTTATTTACTAAGTAATCATCCAATGTTCTGTGGTTGAATCTGTATTAGGTAGAGTCAACAGAAAAGGGACTGAACAACCCAACACACATGCCTGTTTTATCTACAGATGATAAAAAAGGAAAATACTGCTTTTGCTTCTTTAATGTACCAATCAATCCAATACAAAATAAATAGTTGGGCAACTGAATTCTGTTTGTCTTTAGAACTTTTTTCAGAGCTGAGAGGCAAAGGCATGAAAAACCTATTTATTCAGTCTTGCCCACAGAGATGGAAAGATGACACTCAAGATTCACAGAAAGCAAACTTGCATGGGTTTAGTGAGCCAAAAGACTGGAAGTGAACGTTTCCTCGCCTAGACACCTAGAACTACAAGGGGAGCTATACTGGAAGACAAAAGAGAAAAGTCAATTGGCCAGTTGGCCAAGTGTTTGGTGGCAAAGTGGTCCTATGTTTCCTTGATAAATTCATCCAGCACTTGGTCACTGGTTCTGTGGATTCAAAGAAACCTGATATATATACTTTAAGTTCTGGGATACATATGCAGAACGTTCAGGTGTGTTACATAGGTATATATGTCCCATGGTTGTTTGCTACACCCATCAACTTGTCATCTACATTAGGTATTTCTCCTAATGCTATCCCTCTTCTTGCTCCCAACCCCCTGAAAGGTCCCAGTGTGTGATGTTCCCCTCTGTGTGTTTATGTGTTCTCATTGTTTAACTCCCACTTATGAGTGAGAACATGCAGTGTTTAGTTTTCTGTTCCTGTGTTAGTTTGCTGAGGGTGATGGTTTCCAACTTCATCCATGTACCTGCAAAGGACATTTATAGATTCAATGCTATTCCCATCAAGCTACCGATGACTTTTCTCACAGAATTAGAAAAAACTACCTTAAATTTCATGTAGAACCAAAAAAGAACTCATATAGTGAAGACAATCCTAAACAAAAAGAACACAGCTGGAGGAATCACACTACCTGACTTCAAACTATACTATATATACTACAAAGCTACAGTAACCAAAACAGCAGGATACTGGTACCAAAACAGATATGTAGACCAATGGAACAGAACAGAGGCCTCAGAAATAACACTACACATCTACAACCATCTAATCTATGACAAACCTGAAAAATAAAACAAGCAATGGGGAAAGGATTCCCTATTTAACAAATGATGTTGGAAAAACTGTCTAGCCATGTGCAGAAAACTGAAACTTGACCCTTTCCTTACACCTTACACAAAAATTAACTCAAGATGAATTAAAGACTTAAACCTAAGACCTAAAACCACAAAAACCACAGAAGAAAATCTAGGCAATACCATTCAGGACATAGTCTCATGGGCAAGGACTTCATGACTAAAATACCAAAAGCAATTGCACAAAAGCCAAAATTGACAAATAGGATCTAATTAAACTAAAGAGCTTCTGCACAGCAAAGGAAACTTTTATCAGGCTGAACAGGCAACCTACAGAATGGGAGAAAAATTTGTAATCTATTCATCTGACAAAGGGCTAATATCCAGAATCTACAATGACTTAAATGAATTTACAAGAAAAATCAAACAACCTCATCAAAAAGTGGGCAAAGTATATGAAGAGACACTTCTCAAAAGAAGACATTTATGCGGCCAGCAAACATGAAAAAAGCTCATCATCACTGGTCATTATCAAAACCACAATGAGATATCATCTGATGCCAGTTAGAATGGCGATCATTAAAAAGTCAGGGAACAGCAAATGCTGGAGAGGATGTGGAGAAACAGTAATGCTTTTACACTGTTGGTGGGAGTGTGTTAGTTCACCCATTATGGAAGACAGTGTGGTGATTCCTCAAGGATCTAGAACCAGAAATATCATTTGACCCAGCAATCCCATTACTGGGTATATACTAAAATGATTATAAATCATTCTACTATAAAGCCACATGTACACATATGTCTATTGCAGCACTATTCACAATAGCAAAGACTTGTAACCAATCCAAATGCCCATCAATGATAGACTGGATAAAGAAAATGTGGTACATATACACCATGGACTACTATGCAGCCATAAGAAACCTGATTTTTTAACAAATATCTTTTTAAAAAAAAAAAGGTTTCTTTTATTTTTTAATATTACTAAAAAATGTTTTTCTTTTTATAATGGCAGGATACTAAAAAGAATAAAGATTAACTTTAATTCCCAACACAGAGTAAAAACCATTGTTCATCTTGTATTTCCAGGCTCTTTTCTATGCACAAACCTATTCACAATATGCTATCTGAATGTGCTAGGTAGCTTCCAGGCTTATGCCAAAATTTAGTTAAAGTTCAATGCATTCATTCAGTAGTTAGGAGCAGGGCCTTTGGAATAAGACAGACATAGTTGTTTGGGCCAAAATACTTTTACTCCCCATAGCTTACTTTTCTCAATGGTAACATGCAGAAAATAGTATTTTGTTAGGGTTCAAGATTCAGTGAGGATATGGCGAAACAACATAGTTAAAGCACTGCATAGATGACAAATTATACATTAAACACTGAATTAATAGTAGTTATTATCTTTATTTCATATGTCTTTTAGCATTAGCAATGTATATAACTTGAATATTATTGATGCCATGTTAGTCTGTGAGCCTAGATTCTAGTACATCCAGGCAAGAACATTGTCACTTAACATACACTCTGACCAAGGATTATTGAAATACACTTCATAAGCATATCCAGGACCAGTAGTTGACAAATGAAATTTGGCATCGAATCTGCAGCCACTATTGGGAAATAATGCAAATCAATGCATTGTTTTAAATACAGATATCAAATAAACACGTTTATTGCAGATGTCCTCTTTAATATGATCTACAAAATGTAGTGTTAACCTGGTAGCTAGAGTACCTGGGTTTGAACTCCCACTACTAGTTACAGGTCCCTAGGCAAAGCACTTAGGTTCATTTGGTCTCAGTTTACTCATCTGTAAAATAGTAAGTCAAGTTTAAAAAATAATGCCTGACTCTATGTAATTTGTAACATCAGCATCATACAGAGCTCTGGGGGTTTCATACATAAAAGCACATTGGTTTAAAGAGTATGTCTTAATGCCTCCATTAAACTGAGATCTAGGTCTGTAAACACAGCTTTTTGTTTTTCTACTTGACCATCTACTGCCTGTCCATGATAGTGTCTCTCTTGGTCACATACAGATGGCTGCAGCGATTTCAAATATCACAGGTGTATTAACATTTGGTGAAGGAGAGCAGAATTTCTTTCCATGAATATATTTTTGTTAACAAAGAAATCTTTTCTAGAAGCTCTCAGCAGATTGCCCATCAGATCCCATTGGCCATGTGATGGTTAATATTGAGTGTCAACTTGATTGGATTGAGGGATACAAAGTATTAATCCTGAGTGTGTCTGTGTGGGTGTCACCAAAAGAGATTAGCATTTGAGTTGGGCTGGGGAAGGCAGATCCACTGTTAATCTGATGGGCACAATCTAATAAGCCTCCAGTGAATATAAAGTAGGCAGAAAAACGTGAAAAAGAGAGACAGGCCTAGCCTCCCAGACTACATCTCTCTCTCATGCTTGATGCTTCCTGCCCTCAAACACTGGACTCCAAGTTCTTCAGTTTTGGGACTTGGACTAGCTCCCTGCTCCTCAGCTTGCAGATGGCCTATTATGGGACCTTGTGATCATGTATGTTAATACTTAATAAATTCCCCTTTTTATATATATATAAAGAGGAATATATATGAATATAAAGGATATACTTATATCCTATTAGTTCTGTCCCTCTGAGAGAACCCTGACTAATACAGAACAGGATTGGGTCATATAACAATACCTAAACTAATCACTGGTAAGGGGAGTAAGACCACCAAGGTGAACTAGACTCATCCCTCAACATATGGAAGGGTGGAAAACTCATACAAATTTAAGGAAGGAGAAAAGTTTGCCAAGAAAATGAAGCAAGGGATGAAGGAGGGAGGCCAGGAGAATGACTGCTATTGGCAAGCCACAAAATCTGCCACCAAATTATTATTTCTCAGTAATAGCTACCATATATTAAGCATATACTGTCTCAGAATGATTTAGGTATAAAATCTGGGGCTTGTTTTGTGGTGACTGTAATTCTAATGACAATCCACTCCAGTCTGACTTTTGTCCCCATAACTTCAATAGAAGTGCTCTTATTTTGAGTCACTGTACAAATCTGAAGACTGCTTCTCTATCTTCCTATTTACTTCTCAGCAGCAATAAACACAATTAACTCCTCCTTAGATATATCAACATTTTTGTGTGCTTTTCCATTTGCTAGCTACTTCCTTTCCAACTCTTCAGCTGACTCTTTCTTTCAATATGCCATCTAAATTTTGGGGTGCTCCAAAATTATTCTGTACCCTCTCCTGTTCTCTATTTATTCTTTCTCCTTGGCTTTAAACATCAGAAAAGTTAATGATTCCCTAATTTCTATCTCCAGCCCAGAGCTGGAGCTCCAGCTTGTATATTCTACTTGACATCCCATTCATAGACACCCATATGATAGCTCAACTTGGACTCAAAATCCAACTTAAACGTAACATATCTAAAACGAGACTCTTGGTTTCTTTGCCCCATCTGGTTTCTTCCCAAGTCTCCCTCCATTTGATTGATTTGTCTTATCAAACCAAAACCTACAATCTGTCCCAGATTTCTCTCATTCCTGAATCCCTCACATTCACTGCATCAGCAAGTCTTGTCATTTATAACTTCAAAATATGCCCCAAATCCAACTATTTACCTTCATCTCCCTTGTTATTTCACTAGTTCCAGCCATCATCATCTCTTATCTAGAATACAGCAATATCCTGTGTTAGGATATACAGCTGTTCTTCCTATTACCATGTTTAATATTTATCCTAGCCTAGTTTCTACACAGCAAAGTTAGCATGTCAAAATACAAATCAAACCATGGCATTACACTTCTTTAAAATCTCCAATAATTTTTTTTTTTTTTTTTTTTTGAGACGGAGTTTCGCTCTTGATACCCAGGCTGGAGTGCAATGGCGCGATCTCGGCTCACCGCAACCTCCGCCTCCTGGGTTCAGGCAATTCTCCTGCCTCAGCCTCCTGAGTAGCTGGGATTACAGACACGCGCCACCATGCCCAGCTAATTTTTTGTATTAGTAGAGACGGGGTTTCACCATGTCGACCAGGATGGTCTCGATCTCTTGACCTCGTGATCCACCCGCCTCGGCCTCCCAAAGTGCTGGGATTACAGGCTTGAGCCACCGCGCCCGGCCAAAATCTCCAATAATTTTGATTGCACTTAGAGAACATTCAAATCCTTACTATGGCTGAATCGCATGGCATGGTCTGACCCCTGCCTTCTTCTAGGACCAGGTTTCTTTCTGTTCTTAAAACACTGTAAACTCCTTCCTACACCAAAGCTTTTGCATTTGCTACTCCATCTGCCTAAAATGCTTTTGCTCTGATCCCTCACAGGGCTAGTGTCATTCTATCATTCAGGTCACCCTCAATGTCACATCCTCATGGGTGCCTTCTCTCATCACCCTGTCTCCAGGAATGCTTCCCTTGTCAGCCAAGGCATTCTTGCTACGTTATCCCATTGCATACTCTGTATAATACTTGAGACTGTCAGAACTGGTTTGTTCAATTATTTATTGTCTGTCTTCCCCAACTAGAAGACAAGCTCCATGAGGGTAGGGATTTTTTTTTTTTTATCTCATTCAACATTGCATTTCAACATTAAAACCATGCCTAGCATAGAGTAGTTAGCTACTCAATAAACATTTCTGGACTAAATAACTGATAATCCAGAAGATAAATATTTTTATCCCCAAAGTATAGACATTGAAATTGAGAATGAAAATGTTAAAATTATTTTTCCTCCAAGGTCATTCAGGTTGTTGCAGGCAAATCTACATTTTGACACTATAAGTGGAAAACTCTAAAGCCAGCATTTATTCTACTACACCCCTGAAAATTTAAATAACTTACTTAGAAGCAACATTGACTTTCTTTTCTAACTATGTTACATTTTCTAATGTTATCAAAGTTTAAATATCACTAAATTGATAGCAACAGTTACTTATACAAGCAAATAAGAGTTATAACCTTGAACACTGAGGTTAATCAAGGATCCCAGGACTTGTGACTTCAATCAAATGTTATCACTAAGTAAATAGAGATTAAATGGAATGGTATGTTAAGGATCAGAGGAGATATGTGAAAATTTACAAAAACAGTATTAAAGCACTATAAAATTTAAGACACTTTTAACCAGAAGTAGCTGGAACCCAAATTATAGGAATATTCTTTTTTTCATAAATCATATTTTGATTTTATATAGCATATTCTTTAATTCTTTATTACCTAATGCCCATAAAGTTTCCTTTTATTTCTTCCAAAACTGAGGGGCTAGTTACAAAAGCCTAGTCCATCACAATACACATTTACTGATCCCATTCTCCTCAGCTGAGGGCTGTGGCTGCCCTGGGACCAAAAAGCCTGTGGTAATTTATGATCCTCTAAAGTCTTAGAAGGAAATGTCAGTTACACCCAGGGCAAATCCAATATTCTGGAAGCTTGTTAACAGCTCATCCGGTGCTGTCTCCAAGATCAGAAACCTTTGAGAAAACTAAAATTCTTCAGTAGCCCTGACATATCAGAAGGAAGCTAATGATGTTGGGATGTACTGCTGGTCAACAGTCCTCTGGTTTCTCTTAAATCATTCAAAATATGTCACTATCAGTCGCTCAGCCGGCCTGGGAGAGCCACATGAGAGAACTGTCTCTGCTTGCAGCTATTGATTCAAACCTGGGTTTCATGGATAAGCAAAATGTGTGTTTCAATGATGTGAAGCTCTGATTCAAAATGAAAAGAAAGCCAGCATTTCATTTGCTGTAATGCTTCACTCATTGCTCCTGGATACCTACAAACATTTAATGTGGCAGAGCTGAATTTTCTAAACAACCAGTTTTATATACATCCTCCATCTCCTTTCATATGTCATCAGGTTTTAACTCCCACATGAAAATGCTTTCTCCTGGGGACATGAAGTCATCACACCTTTAATTGCTGGTATGCTGGTTTGCAGAGTTGTTGCTGCAGTACTAATAAACTGCCACAGGAGGGGACAAGACCACCCGGTTACTCGGGCCCTGTGACTGCTTCTGAGAGCAAAGCCCTCTGATAGATCACTTCCCTCAATATTAAACAAATCTAGAAATGTAACTGCAAAGTTCAAGAGCTATGTGTGAATACACATATTAATGTATATTTGCATGCAGAAGCCTTTCAGCTAAGACTCAAGAAACCCCACAGGTGCATCTACTCCATAGGCTTCAAATACTTCTCTCATTTGCCTATTCTTTCTTCTGATCTAGAAATTGGAGTTGCCTCTAGGGAACTCAAAAAAAAGGATGTCCTCACCTCTGGAAGGTCCTGGCTACCTTTCACACATGAATGAAGTCAGAAATAACTCGAAAGTCAGAAAATCAAGTTTGAAAAGACAGTGGTGATCCAAGTACTTCTACATGCCAAAACATTCGAGCCACACAATTGTTCACATTCACTTTGAATCACATTCTTTTTCTTTTCTCTTATTCTTTCTTTTCTTCTTTTTTTTTATGGTTAACATTAAAAAGGAAGTGTCAAGCACATCTAGATAAATTGTATGAGCTCCCATTTCTCCACTCTGTCTTGGATCCCTGCCTCACTCTTTATTCACTTTAACATGAGAACCTTTCTTCTTCTAAAAAACAAAAAAAGAGCCAGTTGAGGTGAAAATTATCATTTATTTGTGTGTCATCACCCTGAAACTAAAAAAAGAACCAAATTATCTAAGAAACACTGTAAGAAAAAATCAATGCTATAACTTTACCTGTCCAGATACAACCGCTTTTTTTGGGGGTTTTTTTTGGGCTCTCTTTAGAAGATGGCCAAAGGGTATATTTTATCATAACAGGCCTTGTATCTCAGAAAAATACCCTTAAACCATGAACACAATCTTATTTACATGCACACGTGTGGGTACACACACACACAGGCGCACACACACACATACACACACACATGAGGTCCTTCAAGCAAACGATTAAAAAGAAAACTAAAGGTCAAGATAGGACAAGCACTGGTTGATACTGTCTCAAATATAAGGGAATAGTTGCTTATTAGAAAAGAATCATTGCCAGGATTCTTTTAAGGCTACCATTATAAACAAAAAGCCTAGAGTGAGGTAAGCCAATGGCATTTTCTTCATGCCAATTACTAACCAGTCTCAGAGACTCTGCGAATAGCCTCTGGAAGACTGTAATAAGTATTCATAGCTGCTCTGGCAAGCAGGGCCTAGAGCCCAGAACAGGAAACACATTTGCTGTGTGTCTAATCCAGCTCAAGAAGCAGACACCCTGAGTAGCTCTTTCCACTCAAAAGTCAGGCTATCACGTATAAGCCCAGACCTACTCCCTGTTAGTCTAGGGATTAAAAAAAAATGTAAATGAACAAACAAACAAAAATGAGTAAAAATAAAAGATGAGAGAAAACCAGCCATCACTTTAGGGCAGGATCAAGTATAGGGAACCATGGATATTTCACTGTGAGAGGTAACCTTCATTCAAGTTAAGCTAGCCTTAAAACTTTAAGGTAATAGGCAAGAGCTAATGGGTTTTAATAATTCTTTGGTAGGTTAATTGACAGGATTCCTTTTCTCTCCTTCTTTTAAGAACTTAGGCTCTGGAATAAGTTGGCTTAACCTGGGTTCAGGAATGAGTTCCATTACCATCTAAGCTCTGCCACTTGAGCAAGTTACTTAACCTGTCTAACCGCGTTTTCTCATCTCTCCAGTATGTGTACTAACAGAACTTATTTCACAAGTTTTTGGGGAGAAGATTAAATAAGATAAGCCATGTAAGAAGCCTGACATACCATAAGCCTTTAATAAATTTTAGCTATCGTCATTAATATTATCATTTTCTCTGTTATAATAAAGAAAGTATATTTCCCCTAGTAAATTACTAGTCAAAAGTATCATACCTATCAGAGAGCTTTGGTGAATCTATTATTCTCTTTCCTCTATTTTCAACTTCTCTTATTATTTACTGGATCATTTTCTAGCAACATTTAATCATGTTTTTTACTATCATATTTTTACAAAAGTCCCCCTGATGTCACCTCTCCTTTTAGTTAATTGCTTCCTTCCTCCTCCCTTGGTTGAAAAAAATTCTTGAAATAATCGTCTACACATGTAGTCTTCCAACTTTCATTCTCATTCCAATCTACCCCATTAAGATATCAGCTGCTTTAAAATTCTCTAGCCACCAGCTAAGTTTTACAGTTACTTCCCTTTTTGCCAATTCCAACGGATTTTCAATCCTCATAACTAGAACTCTGAGTCATGTTCAATTTAGTTTACTATCCTCTTCTTGAAAAACATGCTGGGTTTTTTCCTCCCCTTTTCATGACATATTCTCCTGGTTTTGGAAATAATAGGTTTTTTCTGTGTTCAGTCCCCAAAACTCTTCTGTTCTCATTTACATCCTCTCAATCAGTGATCACATCCAAATTCCATGGCTTTTCATATTTCCAGCCAAGATCTCTTGGTACAATAAGCAACCATCTCCTTGAAGTCTTCTAGGCATCTAGATTAACTATGTCTAAAACAAACTCTTAATATTCTTACACATGCCCCAAATATTCTCGTCCTCAAGTCGTTGCCTTTCTATAATCACATCCATCTACTCCCTTGATCAAATGAATGTGATTCATGACGCCTTCCATATCCTTATCCTTCCACATTTAATCCGTTGTTTGTATCTGTGAATTGTCCCCTTAATATGGTGGCTCTCAATTCGAGGGCAGTTTTACTATGCAAGAGATATTTGGCCATGTCTAGAGACATTCTGGGTTTTAACAAATTGATGGAGGGCATTGGGGGTTGGGCTGGGGAGTGCTACTGGCAGAAGAGGTCAGGGATGTTGTTACACATTCTACAATGAACAGAACAAGCCCCACAACAAAAAATGATCTGGTCCAAAATTTCAACAGGGCTGATATGGTTTGGCTGTGTCCCCACCCAAATCTCATCTTAAATTGCAGCTCCCATAATTTCCATATGTTGTGGGAGGTACCCAGTGGAAGATAATTGAATCATGAGGGTGATTCCCCCCATACTGTTCTCATGGTACTGAGTAAGCCTCATGTCATCTGATGGTTTTATGAGGGGAAACCCCTTTCACTTGGTTCTCATTCTGTCTTTTGCCTGCTGCAATGTAAGATGCACCTTTTGCCTTCTGCCATGATTGTGAGGCCTCCCCAGCCATGTGGAACTGTGAGTTCATTAAACCTCTTTTTCTTTGCAAATTACCCAGTCTTGGTAATGGACTACGGAATATGTCTAGCGGAATACATCTTTATTAGCAATGTGAAAACAAACTAATACAAGAGCCAAGTTTGAAAGACTCTGCCCTAAAATATACTGTGAATTTGTCGAGTTTTCTCAGTCTCCATTGTTAGTACTCTGGTTTAGCACATGACTTTCTCTGGCTTTATTGTGTCAGTGGTGCCCTAAGTGGGCTCTTACCACCTTCAGTCTTGCCTCCGACCCTCTCATCCTATTTTCTGCACAACAGCCAGAGTAATCCTTGTAAAGTGTAAATTTGATCCCGTTGGAACCCTGCCACCCTTCGGTGGTTTCTCTACTGCACCCCTGGAATAATAGCCCAGCTTCTAATCATTCCTAAGCCCTGTCCTCATCTCCAACCTTGCCTCTCACATCCCTCTGTCACCACTCGGTCTCCCCGAAACAAATTGTCCCTTTTTCTCTTCCTTAACATACTATCCCCTTTGCTTCCTCAGGATCTTGCCCTAGAATTCTCCGCCTCATTCTCTGTTTGTCCAATCCCTACTCAACTTTCATACACTAAATAAACATCACTTCACATTCAGCCTCTCCTCTACAGCTCCATGATTCTCCCCAGTAGCACTCTTTTCTATTAATTTATGGCTCTTGGGCAATTTCAATTATATTTTTGCATACATATTCATTGTTTAGTACCTGTCATCCCCAAATATACTATAAGTGCTTTGAGGTTAAGGAGCAGGGAAATGAGAGGAACCTTAGCAATTCTGGGAATGAGGGACATGTGATCTGAGAAATTCAAAAAAGAATGGAGGGATTAAAGCAATCTTCACTTATTTCCTTCATGGCTTTGTCTGTCTCATATCATTGTCAGTGAGTTCACTGGCTTCCCTATACTCTAGCATGGGAGAGGAGCATGCTCTCCTGTGCCTGCGGTAAGTAGGGGTTCACAAGGGGTATATCCAACTTCATCTATATTTTCCCATCTCTATTCTATGTTACCTCTCTTTGACTCTCTTACCACAGTGATGGGCATCTTTAGAGTATCATCATTGGTACAAGCACACAAATAGTTTTACCACTTTCCCTTTTAAATAATTTGTCATGAAATATTAAATTTTATACTTTTCAGAAAGCACATTGTACGTGAACCTTTGTAGAGATAGTGAAGAATTCGTACAACCTTGGGGAGTTAGAATTTTTATAACAAAAAATCAAAAAGAGAATTATCAATTTTCAGGGTTTTCTTTTTAAGTTTACAAAGTAAGCTCTTGATGTCCTCATCAGAAGCAATAGCTTTGAAGGTCAAAGTCATTGATTTGCAGAGAATATTATTTTGTTGAGAACCAAAAAAATTACATATATCTTGAGCTTTAAAAGGGAAGATTCTAGTGGAAGCAGTAACTAGTGGTTTGTTTATGCCATAACAATGCATGGAAGAGAGCAGGAATTCAAATTATCGAAGCCCTAGGGAGACTGAAAGAGTTCTTCCAGACTGAGAGAGGTCAGCAGGGTGGAATAGTACAGGGTGGGAGCCTGGTAGAGGCCAGTGGGTTCTGAGACCTGTTAAGCCCTGATGAGACCATGCAGAGAGGAACAGAGTCATTATTATAATAGAACTGAACCCAATTGGTCTCTAGCACTAGAAAGTTGCTTGGGAAAAGAGACAAGTCCACAGATCTACATGTCCAAAACAGTGGCTATTAGACACATGCAGCTATTTAAACTTAATTAAAATTAAATAAAATTAAGAGTTTCCTCAGTCTCACTAACTACATTTCAAAGCCTCAATAGCCACATGTGGCTAGGGATTACTGTACTATATAGAAACACTTCCTGGTTGCACAAAATCCTGTTGGACAGCACTTCTATGTATCTCTGGTCATGCTCAGGTGCACCCCAAACATTCTGGAGCCTGGAGCAAGAGGAAGTAAATACCACATGTCTAAATATTGAAAATGTGTATCTCAAGCTAACAAATTGTTAAATATAGTCATGCTTTATCTGCCCACGTTGACAAATATGTTCTTAATTACCTGGAAGTCCAAGGACAAACAGAATTCTCATACTCCTTTGAGTTTCACACTGACTAAAATGTGATGGTATCCAGAAAACAAGTCTCCAGCCCTCAAATCACAGCCCAGACCTTTCCCATCTTACTTGCATGTGACACTGCGAGGGGTCTTCCATACATCATATCCCTGCAAGATAGAGCCTCAGAGTACAGACACCTGCAGGGTAGCCCACTCAAAGGAGGAAGGACTCAGAAAAGTATCCAACATGGACCTGGGAAATAGGATAAGGGTCATTTGTACAAGTATACAGAACATAATCTACATAGAGGAGGAGAGAATAAGAGCTCCTGGTGGCCATGTCCCCTCAAGCTCGTAGATTCTTTGTCTCATTAGGGGTCATAGTCGGAAAGGGCCAGAACAGGGCTCTCTAAAAGGTTGGGCTCAACCAACTGCTCTCTTCTGGGTCTAATGGTAATGCTTGCCATATTGAATGAGCCCACTATTATAGATTTCAAATGGGTACTCAATACTGCCTGAGAATTCTATTAAATTTTTCGAGTATATTTACTTCCTCACTTTCTAAAATGGTTATTCTATTCCTCTCCTCTTTTCCAACCTCCAGCATATTTTCCCTTTCCTCATTCTCAGCTTGCCTCACACTTTATTAAAAATGTAGAGACCACCAGAGGAAGATTCCATTAATTTTCCAACAAATCTGCCTGTATCTGCATCTGTACCCACCCTACCCTCTTTTGTTAGAAGCTAGGCTGAAGGGGAAGAAAGCTGGGAAGCCTGCATGGGCTACTGCACATCAGGACTAATTTTTGAACCACAACAGCTCCAGGAGAACAGGTGAGTTGAACTGGTAAGGAGCAATCCACTCTCACCATGGCCTTCTGGAAACCCATTAGGAGGGGAGGCCTCAACCACCACAGACACTTTAGGTGGCAGACAGAGCTTTTAGAGAAGTGATAGAGCAGCACACCAGCTAATATGAAGCCCAGAGGGATTGATGCTGGAGCATCTTGTAGTGGAGCACTGCCAGGGACAACCAGTGCCCCTAGGCTTGCCTTGCTCCCATGAGAGACTTTAGGCCTAGAGGAACTGTCAGACCTGATATCTGCAAGGCAGTCTTGCACATCAGACAGGGCTGGTTAGACCTGCACACTCCTTGGTCTGCTGGCCTCTCCTGGGGCCCTGGCCTGGCCACGCCTGCATCAGGGCAATCTTGAGTGCCCTGGGGAGCCCACACCATAGCTTCTGTGCCAGCTGGATGTGCCTGACCGGTAGTGAGCTCAAGCAAGGCAGCCCCTATGGCCATGTACCAGCCCACATGTTCCCTCCCCATCCTGCAGCTTCCTCTGACCCCATAGCAACTCCCACATCACTTTACTGATGATTGTTTGCATGGGTAGGTTTTGTTCTACTTGACCCATCAGCACATAGAGTGCAGTATGCCCCCAGATCCCTCATTGACTACCAATGCAAACAGAGTCTTGATGAACAGAGAGCCAGCAAGCCCTCTCTGCCAATGACCCACCCTAGTGCTAACACTGCACAGAAAACAGGGGATCCTCCCACACCCTAAGAGGCCACAACTGCTTGCAGGGTACATAGTAGGCACTCAAACCTGCCCAGCACCCCACCCCAAGCCAACACCACCAGATAAATAGCCTACCAACCAAAAATAGGATTCCCTATTCAATAAATGGGATAACTGGCTAGCCATATGCAGAAGATTGAAAATAGACTCCTTCCTTACACCATATACAAAAATTAACTCAAAGACTAAAATGTAAATCCCAAAACTATAAAAAACCCTGGAAGATAACCTAGGCAATACCATTTAGGACATAGGCACAGGCAAAGATTTCATGATGAAGACACCAAAAGCAATGGCAACAAAAGCAAAATTGACAAATGAAATCTAATTAAACTAAAGAGCTTCTATACAGCAAAAGAAACTATCATCAGACTGAACAGACAACCTACAAAATGGGAGAACATTTTTGCAAACTATGCATCCAGCAAAGGTCTAATATCCAGCATCTATAAGGAACTTACACAAATTTACAAAAGGAAAAAAAACAAAGTGGGCAAAGGACATGAGCAGACACTTTTCAAAGAAGACATACATACAGTCAACAATCATATGAAAAAAAAGCTCAACATTACTGATCATTAGAGAAATGTGAATAAAAACCACAATGAAATACCATCTCATATAAGTCAGATTGGCTATTATAAAAACGTCAAAAATAACAGATGATGGCCAGGGTGCAGAGAAAAGGGGAATGCTTATACATAGTTGGTGGGAGTGTAAATTAGTTCAGCCATTGTGGAAGGCAATGTGGTGATTCCTCAAAGTTTAAAGACAAAAATACCATTCAGCCCAGCAATCTCATTACAATCTCATTCATTTATAAAGACATGTACACACATGTTCATTATAGCTCTCTTCACAATAGCAAAGACATGGAATCAACCTAATGCCCATCAATGATAGACTGGACAAAGAAAATGTGGTACACATACACCATGGAATACTATGCAGTCATAAAAAAGAAAGATATTATGTTCCTTTCAGGGACATGGATGGAGCTGGAGACCATTATCCTTAGCAAATTATCACAGGAACAGAAAACCAAATATGGCATGTTCTCACTTAAAAGTGGGAGCTAAATGATGAGAGCACATGAACACATAGAGGGAGACAATACACACAGGGGCATATTGGGAGGGTAGAAGCTGGGAGAAGGGAGAGAATCAGAAAAAATAACTTAATGGATACTAGGCTTAAGACCTGAGAATGAAATAATCTTTACAACAAACCCCCATAACTCAAGTTTACCTATGTAACAAACCTGCACATACACCCCTGAACTTAAAATAAAAGTTAAAGAACAGAATGCTAAAAATGATCCAGCAGAAAGAGTAATAATTACAGGACCAGGGTTTGAGAAATGAGAGTATTGGTTTGATGGTGAGAAATAGTCACATTTCATATATATTTTAAAGGGATAGATGGCAGGACTGCAATTCAATCGGATGTGCTTCCATTACCCTTAAAATAATATTCAAGCTCCTTGTCTGGGCCCACAAGCCCTGAATGAATACTCTTCAATCTTATTTCATACTATTCTTCCTTTCAATCACCTTATTTAGTCCATACTTATTTCTCTTCTTAAAAATACACTACTCTGGCACTTTGGACTTCCTCTTCCCTCCACCTGGCATACTGTGTCTCTAGATCTTTGTATATTATTATGGTATCAACTTATATGCCATCCTCACAACAAGGCATCCTTAACCACCCAAGCTAAAGTACCTTCCCAGTCACTCTCCATCACCTCACCCAGTTGTATTATGGTTTAGAACTTACTACTTCATACTTTGCTTACTTTTAGTCTCCTTGTAAACAAAGACAGCAGAACTTTATTTTGTCCACTGTGGTCCTATAAGTCTAGAAAAAATCCCTCGCATGTGGCAGATGTTCAATAAACATTTGTAGAGCTATTAAACCAGTACACTTAAGAGAATATCTTCATGTCACCTTTGTTAAAAATTTATGCAAAGCTGTTCTTGTTGCCATCTGGTGAGGGTGTTCGCTGATTAAAATAGTCACTTAACAATGGTATGCATGCAACACATGTGATGTTCATCTGTAACTGAGAATTTGCTCAACCTAATCTGAACTGTGTTGGGTGGACACATTCCTTTTTGCAATGATCCAGGAAAATCATAAAGTCCTCAAAATAGGAAAGGGACTCCCTGACACCCACAGGAACACAGATGTTATGAAAGGAAAAACTCTGATATTTGTACTTGACAGGGTTGTAGGCCAAGGTGAAATGCAAATGCATTACACATCTTGCTTTACACTTTCATACATATCCCAAATAAAAGTCTAGCACTCTCAGTGACATAACATATTGGTTTCATCTGGTAACTGCTAGTGGCCAGATGACCAATATTTTATGCATACCCATCAGGTCTAAATGAAGTATAACAGGAAGAAAGAACTTCAGAAGAGTGTTTTAATTTACTTCAATGACTGATTGCTTTACAGTCTACTTATATAGCTAGTATTATAATTAATGATAAGCTACATTTGGATACATTTGAGTTGAGCTGAAGAATTTAGTAAGTTTTTCTCCTAAGATTGTCAATAAATTTAAAATATCAGCTTTTTTGCTGAAATGTATTAAGGGAGCCATGAACAATTCAAAGTACTTTGTGTTCTCTGTCAAGCGAAAGGACAAGTATATACTGCTTCCTGTAGCCCAATTTCTCAAATGTCAATGTGAAAAATATCCTTTTCTTTTAAAATTTCATTTGAGGCTAGTTAATAACAAAGCCCTCAGTCAAAGCCTAGCAGAATAATCGGCTGTGACTGTGTCCTTTGTCACAGCACTGGGAATATGCCAAATATGGAAAGTTTCTCTCTGAGTCTAATGCTCCCAGAGTATGTCATCATTACTAAGCCAAATCAACACAGTACCAAATAGAATGCAGGCCACAGTTTCCTAGCTCCAGACAGATGGCAAAATAGTATGGGCTACTGGGTACTTTGACCCGGACGTAGACAAGTGCAGAAGAGGGGAGTATGGATTACAGGAACCGGCACACACATGAAAACCCTAAGGAACCAAAAGATTTCTTTAACTGGAGTAGGTATAAGAAGTAGATAACTGATTGCAGCCTGGGACCAACAAAAGCCAAAACGAACAGCAGGAGGATATGAAAATCTTCTAGATTGGCTCTTGCCTCTATCCCACATTAGCCTAGGATAATCATCTCCTGGCCTTTCACTATCAAAACTGGCAATGTCAGTTTAAGTCACCCTGGTAAGGTGAAAAGTAATGAAAATGTGTGAGCTACCTGCCCAAACCAGGAAACTGACTTCTCCAACCCCTTTTCCCTTAAGCCCTTAAACTGGTAGTTTACAATTTAAAGATACTCTTTCATTGCTAAGCTGCTTCTCTTTATTAATTTAAAGGTAAACTCTGAGTTGCTTCATGGAATGATAGCAAGTGGCAATGATATCAGCAGCATTTTGTTGGAATCTTTCTCTTTCTTTAAACTTGCTAAGATGAGCATGGATTAAGTCCTGGGCTTTGTCCCTTCCTCATACATATTACCAGACCCAAGGAAATATGAGTCCATGAGTCAAGAAACAAAAACAAACAGGCAAGGAAAAACAGATACCTGAGAATTTACCATTGCTAAAGAAAAACAACAAACTGAACTACATAAATTCTTTCTCTGAAGAAGAAATGTTAAAAAAAAATTGGCCAAGAATTTAAAATAAGCCAAAGAAGATAGTGAAGATATCAATAACATGGAACAGTAAGTAGAAATTATAATCAAGAACCAAGTAGAAATAATGGACCTTAAAATATAATAGCTAAAATAAACAGCACTGTAAGTTGATTACCAGGATAAATAAGTTGAAGAATGAAATAGTGAACTATAAAGAATAATGTGTGAACTCTCTCAGAAGGCAGCAAAAGAGGAAAAAAGATTAAACATATGTGTGTATACTTATGTCTGTATCATGTGTGTTTGTGTGTATATTTATGTTGGTAACGTATCGAGTTTCCAGAAGTAGAGAAAAACACATAATTATAAATATTTGAAGAAATAATAAGAATAAATTTGCCAGAATTAAAGAAAGAAAAGAACTCAGATTGAAAAGTTCATAAGCTCATAGATTACTGTTATTGACTGAATATTTGTGTCCCCCCACCAAAAAAAAAAAATCACATGTTGAAATCTAATTCTCAATTCAATGGCATTAGGAGGTGGTGATATCTTTGTTATAGCACCCTGAATGGGCAAAGACAATTACCAAACAGGAGAAATGAGAAAAAATTCCCATCTAAGTACATTATAATTAAAATGAAGACTATCAAAGATATATTATGATACAATAATGAAATTAATGAAAGAAAAAGTGGCTCTCTTACAAAACAGAGAATTCAGACTGGCAACTGACTTCTCAACCACAATACTGAAAGCAAAAATCAGCATACCAAAACTCTGATAAAAGAAATCAAAGACCTTAAAAAATGCAGATACATTGCATATTCATGAATAGGAAGACTCAATATTGTCAAGAAAGCAGTTATTCCCAATTTGATCTGTAGATTCAATGAAATCTCGATAAAAAATAGTAACAAGTTATTTTGTGGATATTGACAACTGATTCTAAGGTATATATGGAGAAGTCAAAAACGTAGAATAGCCTACACAATCTTGAAGAACAAATTTGGAGAACAGACACTATACAAGGCTTCAAGGCTTACTATAAAGCTATATTAATCAAAACAGTGTGATATTAGCAAAAGAAGAGACAATAAATCAGTGAAACAGAATAGAGAGCCCAGAAATATACCCCCATCCGTATAGTCAACTGACTACACTGAAATTTGTTTAAACATTTGAAGAAACATTGTTTTGCTTATCTGTCTACAATCAGTTAGATAAAAGATATGATGGAGAAAATATATGATGCTGGAACAACTAGTGCTGTAACAACTAGACATCCACATGAAAAAAATCTAGACACAGATTTTATGCCCTTCACAAAAATTAACTCAAAAGAAATCAGACTTAAATGTAAAATGCTAAACTACATGATATGGTTTGGATTTGTGTCCCCACCCAAAACTTACATTGAAACATAATCTCCAGTGCCAGAGGTAGGGCCTGGTGGGAAATGACAGGATCATGGGCGTGGTCTTTCATGAATGCTTTAGCACCATCTTCTCAGTGCTGCTTTTGTAATAGTGAGTGAATGTGCATAATATTGCCCCACCTTTCTCCTGCTCCAGCCATGTAAGATGTTCCTCCTTTTGCTTCACGTTCCACCATGACTGTAAGACTCCTGAGGACTCCCTAGAATCTGATGCCTCCATGCTTCCTATACAGCCTGCAGAACTGTAAGCCAATTAATCCTTCCTTATTATTAAATTACCCAGTCTCAGATATTTCCTTGTAGCAGTGTAAGAACAGACTAATACATAAAGTTGGCACCAAAAGTGGGGTATTGCTATAAAGATACTCGAAAATGTGGAAGCAGCTTTGGAACTGAATAATGAGCACAGGTTGAAACAGTTTGGAGGGCTCAAAAAAAGACAGGAAGATGAGGGAAAGTTTGGAACTTCCTAGTGAATTGTTGAATAGTTATGACCAAAATGCTGATAGTGGTACAGACAGTGAAATTGAGGGTGAGGAGGTCACAGATGGAGATAAGGAACTTACTGGGAACTGGAGCAAAGGTCACTTTTCTTATGCATTAGCAAAGAGGTTGGCTGCATTGTATGCCCCTGCCCTAAAGATCTGTACAACTTTGAACTTTAAAATGATGATTTAGGGTTTCAGGTGGAATAAATTTCTATGCACCAAAGCACTCAAGGGGTCATCTGGTTGCTTCTAACAACCTATGCTCATATGCATGAGCACAGAAATGACCTGAAACTGAAATTTACATTTAAAAGGGAAGTAAAGCATAGAAGTTTGGAAATTTCACAGCCTGGCCATGTGCAGTGCGGGCTCTCAACTAAAATTGAGGCAAATGCTGATAGCCAAGACAGTGGGGGAAAGGCCTCCAAGACATATCAGAGACCTTTGTGGCAGCCCCTCCCATCACAGGCTCAGAGGCCTAGGAGGGAAGAATGACACAGGTCAGGCCCAGGGCTCTAATGCCCTGTCCAGCCTTGGAACACTGCTCCCTAAATCCCAGCAACTTCAGCTCCAGCCATGGCTCGAAGGGGCCCAGGTACAACTTGTGCTGCTGATTCAGAGAGTGTAAGCCATAAGCCTTAGCAGCTTCCATGTAGTGTTATGCTGGCAGGTGTACAGAGTGCAAGAGTTGAAGGTTGGGAGACTCCACCTAGATTTTAGATGATGTATGGAAAAGCCTGGATGTCCAGGCAGAAGCCTGCTACAGACGTGGAGTACTCATGGAAAACCTCTACTAGGGGAATACAAAGGGGAGATGTAGAGTTGGAGCCCCCACACAGAGTCACCACTGGGGCACTGCCTAGTGGATCTTTGAGAATAGGGCCACCATCCTCCAGACCCCAGAATAGTAGATCCAACAACAGCTTGCACCCTACACCTGGAAAAGCCACAGGCGCTCAATGCCAGCCCTTGATAGCAGCCACAGATACTGAACTCTGCAAAGCCACAGGGGCAGGGCTTCCCAAGACACTGGTAGCCTACCCCTTGCATAAGTGTGCTCTCGATGCACTACATGGAGTCAAAAGAGATTTTGGAGCTTTAAGATTTCATGGCTTCCCTGCTGAGTTTCAGACTTGTATGGGACGTGTAGCCCCTTTCTTTGGTCATTTTTTTTTTCCTTTTGAAATAGGAGTTTTTACCCAATGCCTGTATCCCCATTGAATCTTGAGAGCAACTAACTTATTTTGATTTGACAGGCTCATAGGCAGAAAGGACTTGCCTCATCTCAGATGAGACTCTGGACTTCGGACATTTCAATTAACACTGGAATGCGTTCAGACTATGTGGGACTGTTGAGAAGGCATAATTGGATTTTGCAGTGTGAGAAGGATATCAGATTTGGCTGGAGTCAGGGGTAGAATGACATGGTTGGGATGTGTGTTCCTGCCCAAATTTCATATTAAAATGTAATCCCCAATGCTGGAGGTGGGGCCTGGTGGGAAGTGACTGGATCATGAGAGTGGTCCCTCATGAATGGTTTAGCACTATGATGCTGTTGGTGCTGCTCTTATGATAGTACGTGCTCACAAGATCTGGTTGTTTAAACATGTTTAAAAGTATCACCTCTCCCTTCTCTCTCTTTCTCCTGCTCCAATCATGTAAGACATGCCTACTTCACCTTCTCCTTCCACCAAGATTGTAAGTTTCCTGAGGCCTACCAGGAAGCTGATGCTGCCATGCTTTCTGCACAGCCTGCAGAACTATGAGCCAATTAAACCGCTTTTCTTATGAAATTTCCCAGTCTCAGGTATTTTTCTAGCAGTGCAAGAACAGACTAATATGCGATATGACTCCTAAAAGATAACACGGGAGAAAATCTAGATGATCTAGAGTTGGATGATAACTTTTTATATATGACACCAAAGGCATGACTCATGAAAAAAAGAATTGATAAGATGAACCTCATAGAAATTAACATTTTCTGCTCTGCAAAGGACACTGTCAAGAGAATAAAATGACAAGTCACAGAGTGTGAGGAAATATTTGCAAAAAAAAATATATGATAAAAGACTATTATCCAAAATATACAAAGAACTTTTGAAACTCAACAATAAGAATAAAAGCAACCTGAATTTTAAAATGGGCAAAAACCTTAACAGACTTACCAAACAAGATATACTGTTGACAATGTCAAATAAGTATATGAAAAGTTTCCCCAAATCATGCATTACCAGGGAAATGCAAATAAAACAAGATATCACCACATGTCTATTAGAATGGCTAAGATTGGCTGGGTGTGGTGCTCATGCCTGTAATCTCAGGACTTTGGGAGGCTGGGTGTAGGGGAGGATTGCTTGAGCCCAGGAGTCTGAGACCAGCCTGGGCAACACAGCAAGATCCTCAGTCTATTTAAAAAAAATTTTTTTTTAATTTTAAAAAGAGGAAAAAAAAAGAATAGCTAAGATCAAGCACATTATCTCAGGATAAACTGCTTCCAGAAATACAAAAAGTAGGTTGATATATTCTGGTACTTTCACTAAGCTGAATAGTACCCTCAAAAATTCTCAGAACCTAGAATATGACCTTATTTGGAAACACTATAGATTTTTCGTAGATATAATTACTTAAGTTAAAATAAAATACTGAACTACAATGGGCCTCTAATTTAATATGACTACTGTCCCTGTAAGAAATGAGAAGATACATTAAGACACAGGCACACAGTAAAAATGGCCCTGTCTAGAGGCAGAAATTGGAGTGATGCATCTGAAACCCAAAGAATGCCAAGGATTTTCAGCAACCACCAAAAGCTAAGAGAGAGGAAAGGAAGAATTTTTCCCTTGCCTCTAGAACAATCATGGCTCTGTTAACACCTTGATTTTAGGCTTCCAGTCCCTAAACCTGTGAGAGAATAAATATCTGTTTTGTAAGCCACTCAGATTGTGGTAATCTGTGACAGTAGCCCTGAGAAACTAGTACAGTAATATTTGCTGTTGTCTTTAAAAGAGGAAAAAAAAACAAAATCTAGGACCAAATTGGTAAGCACTCAGCTTGTTTAAATGTGTTTGCTTTGAAAAAGTCCAAAAATGTTCAGCTCACTTTGAAGGCTAGAAAAAACTTTGCTATCAAAATCAGATAACACATAAGAGAAAAATAAATAGCAGCTCATTTAGCTAATTGCAAGAAAATCTTATACAAATAAAAGATAGGTTTTATCATGTATCAAGCACTCATCTATGCTCTGACCATATATAATTCAAAAACAACTCTTTCACTATTATCGCCATTTAACTGATAAGAAATTTAGGCATAGAAGTGTTATATGACTTACCAAAGGTTATAAAGCTAGCTAACTGAACCTAACAGCTCATTTTTTCAAAATTGCTTCATGCTCAAATGAAGTTAATACTAGAAATGCAAAAATTGTTATACATCATGAAATCCATGAATGCCATTTTTCTTATTAGTAAAGGGGAAAAGACCATGTTATTATTTAAATCATGTAAAAAAAGACTTTAATAAAGTTCAGGACCTTTTTTTCAGTTCAAAAATTTTAGCAAACTGAGACTAGAAGTGAAATGTCTTGCATCAGTAAACATTATATATCAAAACTTTTTAGCAAACACTATATTTAGTGCAGAAATATAGATGGCATACCCTTTAAAATATTAAAAATACCCAGTATCACAACAACTGATTAATATAGTACTAGAAGTCTCATCAATCAAAAGAAGGAAAAATCATTAAGAAGAAGAGAAAAATGATCATTACGTGCATATACTTATCTCCTAATAAAACCATATAATATTCACCTAATAAAGCAATTAGGAATAGGAAAGTTTAGAAATTTAGTTGGTTATAACAACTTAAGATATCAATAACACAAAGTTACCCCATCAGTAACTAGAAAATATAATAATAGCAAAAAAGAGAAAAAAACTATAAAATATCTAGAAATTATCTTAACCAATAACACACAATAACTTTATAGAGAAAACATTAAAACTCTAGTAAAAATATAGTAGAGGATTTATAAAATTAAAGACACTCCCATTTTCTTAGATGACATTACAAAGATATTTATTTTTCCTAATTATTTTATAAATTTATGGTAATACCAATAACGTTTCCAGTTGGATTTGTTAAAGAATTAAGTAAATTTACCCTATTATTTAATAGAAGAAAAACAAATCTTGAAAAGCATCAATAAGAAGGGGCAACCTGTCAGATATTAATACATATTTTAAAAGCATAATAACAATAAAATTAAGGTATTGTTATAGAAACGATCATACTGACCAGTGGAACATGGTAGCGAGCTCAGGGACAAACCATGTACAAATGCATCATCACAGATTCATTAAGAAACAGTGAATGGATTAGCAAAACTTGGGGGGAAAAGCAAATCGTTACTTAAACTACCAATGAAAGTAGACTATTAAAAGAATACAGGCCTGAAGATAAAGGATAAAACTAGAATGTTGGTAAAATAAAATACGGGATAGTTACAGACCTTAGTGAGAGAAAGATTGTTTAAACAAAACTTTAAAAGTACCAACAAGGAGAAAAGCAAATGGTTTCTATCAAAATGAAGAATTTCTGGTTAATGGAAAAATACAATGGATAAAATTACTACATAGCTGACAGAAGAAGAAAAGAGATTTACCAAGTACAAAACCAATAAAAAATAAATGTTTAGAACACACAAAACCTTTTACAAATCTATAATGAAAGATAACAGCTCAAATAAAAAAATAATAAATATGAATATCCAATGTATAGAAGAATAAACTTAAGATACTAATAGGTGACAAGTCAAAACAAAGGGTAATTGCAGAAATGCAAATTAAAATCAATTATTGTAGATTGGTGAAACTTAAAAAGCTGAAAAATGCTAATCATTGGCGAGAATATCCTTATATAAGAATCTTTTTTCCTCTACTGATGAGAATATAGATTGAGGTAGCCTTTCTGAAGGGTAGTTTGGCATGAGTCAAATGTATGTGCCATATGACCCAGACATTCTGTACCAAAAGTTCTTCTGGTACCATTCTTCCAAAAGAAGTTCTCACAAGATCCATTACAAAATGTACAAAGTTGTTGATCACAGCCCTAGCAATGATGCAAGAGTTTCCTGTAGGTCATGTGGCCACCAGAAAAGGTATCTATGCTTGGCAGGACGTGACCCAAAGGTTCAGTTCACTCATGACAGAATGTCACCCATAAGAAGCTGAGAGAGACAACTTGTTTTGACTATTGCTGAAAGTGGACGGAGGAGGGCCAGAGCTTGTATATCACACAGCAGTGAACAGTGCAGTGACATCATCCCACAAAATCCTCCCAAAAACTACACATTTGTCCCAAGAGGAGTCGGCATTTGGTCACCAACCCTAGAGAGGGCATTGATTATAAGTTACCATTAGTCAAAAAAGCAGGAAAAGAAGGGCATCACTACAAATAAATTCAAGAAAATAATAATTGTCTCTTTCCCACTCTTTCCTTCTACGCCAATAACAGTGAGGAAACAAACTTTAAAAAGCTTGCAGAAGGAGATATCTCAGATATACATCTCACCTACCACTCTTCAAGCAATCAGACCCCAAGGTTATATCTGTGCCACAGTGAGAGAAAAAGTTGAAGAGGGAGTCCTTATAGTGCTTTTTAGCTTGGCAGTGTTTTTTCTCTGTGGACTGCAAAGGAAACCTGAATGTGGCTCACCAGATGCTGGAGATACATAGGAAATAATCTAGATTTTCTTTCTTTTTTTTGAGACAGAGTCTCACTGTTGCCCAGGTTGGAGTGCAGTGGCGCGATCTCAGCTCACTGCAACCTCCGCCTCCAGGTTCAAGCAATTCTCCTGCCTCAGCCTCCTGAGTAGCTGGGACTATAGGCATACACTGCCACTCCCAGCTAATATTTTTGTATTTTAGTAAAGATGGGGTTTTACCGTGTTGTCCAGGGTGGTTTTGAACTCCTGAGCTCAAGCAATCTGCCCACCTCAGCCTCCCAAAGTGCTGGGATTACAGGTGTGGGCCACCACGCCTGGCCGAATTTTTCTTTATTTTTATCCCACATAACCTCAAAAATTATTTAAAACAAGTAAAACACAAACTATTAATGGTGGTTTTTCTTCTAACCAATATTTCAAATGACACTCTGACTCTGCAATCTGAAAATCAGTATCTCTGTGTAGAAGCTGCTGACTTCTTTCATGGGGTTTGAGGAGGTAGCCTGTTCATTGTGTGTCAAATTACAGCTGCTTCATAAAAATAGAGATGAAGATTTTTTTATCAGACCACAGCACATAAGTTTTCCTCATATCATAATGGGCCAAAGATTTCAAAAAGGACTAGGAAGAAGAGAAGAATAACAAGTAAGACTAGGAAGGCGTCAAATGTCTTCCACTTGCTATGTTTTGGAGGACACAATTTTTGCTTTCCAGAGTTTGAAATAGAAATCAATGGTTTAAAAATTATACAGAAAAAAATGGGAGTTAAATAATAAGAGAAAACATTACACAGAGTACAAGCAGTTAAATAATTAAATAATGTTCCTTTTCATCATCTATACCTATGTGCTCAGAGACGAAATGAGATGTGACCAAAAAAGGGGTTATCCTATTTCTTCAGAATCACCTTAATAGTTCATGAAAACCATAAGTTACTATATTCAACTCTCCAAAAAATCCTTTGAACAACTAGGCTCATCAAAATTGAGCATAATGTGTATTTTAACCCTAACTTGTTCTTCATTATATAGACCCAGCCATGAGCTATCAAATTGTTTTGTCTAAGACCAGACATCAAAATATCACTTTCTATTCAAGCTTTAGATGTCCTTTAGAGTTAGCTAAAATGTAATAATTCTCTCTACTGCAATCAATACAATATCCCAATATCTTCAAATACTAAATTTGCTGTGAAATGAGACACATACAAATGTAATAATTTTGGCCAGATGCCTTAAATGAAGTAGATAGAAAAGTAGAGAAAAGATGGCTCAAGTATGAATAGTTAATATTAACCACCAGTGCAGTTGCTTCACCCATGAATAATTAAAATTTGGCAATATAATAATAAATATTATAGTTCACTCCTTTTGACTTTAAAAGAATTCCCACATCATGGAGGAAATTTTTCTTGTTGAAGCCAAAGTTCTCAAAAGCAAGAGTGGGTATAAAATTCTATTCCACTTCTTAGTACTACTGATGAAGCTGGTTGCCATTTTATCTATTACACTGGTTCACAGCTTTATATTAGGAAAGGAAAGTAATATTTAAGAAATTAATTGAATTCAAGGCAGAAGATATTTTATATTGGATGGTCTTGAAAGTCTAAGTATAAATAAAAATGTCTGTCAAATCATGTTTCTGAATTTGTATAAAATCATAATTATAGACATATTTTAATAACCCCATCAGGCAAGATGCTTTAGAAAATATTGAAGACTTAGATTATTATAATTAGCATAATAATTAGGTCATTCATCAGAAAAAACTATGAATAATGCATTCTAATCAAGTAACTGATAGAAAAGTAAATCAATCATCAGTGCCAGAGCCCAGTAAGTTATGTATTATAGTAAATTACATAAAACTAACTTCTGAGTACAACATAGTAAATTAAAATGTTCTTAAATATTTGTCCCAATGCCAGAAAAATCACCAACAATTATATTTTGGATTTTGCATGTTTTATACTCAGTAGATTTGCCCCAGGTATATGACTCATTCTGCTACATTACTTGAAGAAGAGAAAAAAAGATTAGATGTTAAAGATATGAGAAGAAAATGTGTCTCTCTTTTTTAGAGAGTAACTGTAGACATTGTATTACTTTGCTTCTGGCTATGCCAGGTGACTAACTTTTGCAACAAGACAAACGAGTATGTATTAAACAGGGAAGAAATCGCTCATAGGAAAAAAAAATCCTCCAGTCAATTAAAGCTGGTGTAAATGATTCTGAAAAGAACAAAAGATCCTGTTCCCACATCTGTTTGCCACTATGTAAAATGGATGCCAATCCTCCCAGGGAAAGCAAAGAGCCCACTTACAAAGCCTGTTGAGATTCTGGCTCTCAGAGCCATCTATTATTAAATATTCTGCTGTTGTTTCTGGTTTAGCCAGAAGAAAAACAGCTCAAGAGCTAAATTTATTTTCCAGGAGTGATAAAGAGCATTTTAAACATTTTAATAAACGATGAATATGAGGATATAGGGGAAGCCTAGTAAGCAAAGCTCTACCTAAATTAGAAAAGTATTAGTTTCAACTTGCAATAGCCTTCAAATCAAACTGTGTTTTCATTTGTTAAATTATAATCTATAAGATTATAGATGGTCAAGTCGACTCAAGAATTTGGGAAGACCAAATAGACTCTTGTTTTAATGTGAGAATAACTAAAAATTAACCACTAGGAAATATGAAGAATTTAAACTAAACATGAGAACGTGGGGTTATTTTCTTGGGGAGAGGAAAACACATTGAATAAATAAGCACTTTGCTCCAATACAAACTGCCTGACCCATCCCCCAGTTAATTCTCTGGCTAAAGCCCTAGCCTCAAAGATGCTGCTATTGTAATATAAAATGGGGTTTAGAGTAGCAGCGGTCTCTGACTAGTAATCCAGTATTTACGGCAGCCAAGAAACACTGTAGTTGGAAACTTCCACACCACCACTCTCCAAGACAGCCAAGCCACAAACACGGGAGCAATCCCTAACTCCTTTTTCTCAACTTTCCATCTTACAGGTTCCCAGCACTGTGGATTTGATCTGAAAACACTGTCTCAAGTTGGCCACAGCCATGGTCCTCATCAACACTACTTTAGTTGATGCACTAATTATTTCTACCTTGTATTGATATTACACTCTCCTATAGGCTTTTATGCCCCTCCTACATAGCCCACACCAACATAAATCTGATCACAGCGATCTATTACTAAAAATACTTCAATAACTTCTAATTTATTTGCTTATAATTTGGTGCCTACTAACTTCCCCAGCACCTGTCTCATCAACCCTTGCAAATCTCAAAACATGACAAGCTCAAGTCTCCAAGCCTTCGCATACATATTCTGGGTTTGACTAAATTGAAGCTTTAAGCCCTATAACTACTACGTCAAGTCCAAGACAATTTGATTATAAATTAATAGTTAAATGGAAGTCCCAACACTATGACACCAAGTCTGGTTCTATTTAGCCTTTCTCTTCATTTCCTGTGATTTACAATGCTACAACACTGAATTTTTGTCCCTAAAGACAAGAGGGACAACAACACTGAATTTTTGTCCCTAAAGACAAGAGGGCTTCATCTCCCCATATCAGCCCAGAACTGCAAGATAGTGTTGGATGAGAACATTTAACACTAAGGACATAGTATAGAGGGATGGCCTGAAATCAGTAGCCAGGCCCCTCTAGGCATAATTAGACAAATGAAGGAAATTAGGAAACTCCCCCACTATTCCCAATACTTTTTATTACTTAACTCAGGAACAAAATCAAAAGCCCATAGTGATTACGTTTTGTACCATTTATTACATTTTTGTACTTTCTTAGGGCATTAAGGACAAATTTTTTTCTACTCTATTAATAAATACCCATAAAAAATGAAGCTAGCATAATTTTTCAAGAAAAAAAGGAATGTCAACCAAGAACTTCAGAGACTGAATAATTCCCTTTCTTCAATAGTCTGAAGTAATCTAGAGCCTATCTACTTCCCAGCAAGTATTCAGTGACATTGACCTAGCTTGTTCAAAAGGAAGCATCAGTATTAAGGACTTAGAGTATGTGTGAGCGTCTGTGATAAAGGTATTGTGATTATTCATCAAAAAGACTCTATCAATTAGAGATTCCATTACAGTATTTATAGATAATATTATTTATGTCTGGGATTTGCTTTAAAATAATGTACTTGGGAGAGGGGGAGTCATAAGTAAAACAAGATTGGCCATAGTTCGATTATTTTTAAGATGAGTGATAGTACCTGAGGGTTTATTATAAATTTCTCTCTTCCCTTGTATATATTTTTTAATTCCATCATAAAAACACTCAAGACCATTCTTGTATTTGTAAGTTCCCCAATAAGCCACCCTTTACCAACAAATGATGTCTGCCTCATTCTTCGGTTTCTCAGCTCCTTCCACATTAAGGGCTAGCTGTACATATACATCCTTTCATGGAACATCTCTAACGTAACAACTTGAGCTTATTTACACTAGGGCCTTTATCACACTGAATCATATATATTTGCTTGTCTGTCTTCTTCACTAGAATCTACAATAGAATCCAAGGTTTTTGAAGTAGAAAATATGTCTTATTTATCTTAAGAATGGATCTACACTTGATTTTATCTTTATGATTTTTTGTCAGTTGTCTGAATTTGATATCTGTCCTGATAACTTTTCTACTTTGGAAACAAGAAAGTACTTTCTTTCTGCCATATGGGAAAGCTAGGAATGAAAAAGTTTTACTTCAAAACCAGTAAGTCTTTAATTCTTTATATTTTATCTACATTATGCTTAATAAGGGAACTGTTTCTTTTTAATCTATTCCTGTGAAGCAAGGTGGCATTTCTTCCTGGAAATCTCCTTAACTAGATAGATCATTGGATTCATTAGCAATATGGTTTGGATTTGTGTCCCTACCCAAACTCATGTCAAATTGTAATCCACAGTGTTGGAGGAGGACCAAAGGCCCTCTACCATGGGGAAATGGTGAGTGACTGAGAGTACCTGGGGACCCATACTTCTGCCACAGACCTTTGCATCCCTGAGCTCAGGAGATTCCCCATGAATCCCTAAACTGAGGCCTCCAGGCTGACACAAAGAGCTATGTGGGCAGAGCTGCCACTCAGGCATATGCAGAATCTTAGAAGCCTTGGATGCCTGTGCACCTCAGCACCAGCGGCTGCAGCTCCAGCAATAACTAGGCCAGATTCTCTTGCACACTCCCAGGAAAGGGTTCAAATTCAAAGGGGCTGAGCAGTGATGTACTGCAGGCTTTGCATCCAATGCATCATACAGGATAAGGCCCTCTGGCCTAGGACAGAAGCCACTTCAGCCTCATCATCATTCTCCACTAGGAGCAGCTCTGCACTTCCCTGGGATGGAACTTCCAGAGGGAGAGGTGCATCACCATTTCTGTCACTCTGCAGCCTTCACTCCTGTTGCCCTAGGTGGTTGGAGACTGGCACAGAGCAACAGCCTTATGGAGAAGCAGCCACACTGTTTTCCCCATGGGCCCCAACCTCTGCTACTCATCACTAGCCAATGCATCTCCAACTGGGCCCCTAGAATAGCCACACTGCCCCCACCTGACCACTTCAGTCATTTATCTGAGGAAGAATTCCCAGGGACAAACCACAGCCTCTCTGCCATTTCTGCTGCAGTGGTACCACTCTTACTTCCCTCAGGCTGGGGAAGGAACAAAGTTGCTACGCTGGTGCCTCCAGCATGCTGCAGCCACCATACAGAGAAGAGCTCAGTCTCTCTTTCCTGTGAGCACCCACCCCCAACTCTTCACCAGACAGGGTGAGAAGTGTTGTCCCACCCCCAGCTAAGCAATCCCACTGCTGAGGGCTCTGTGTTTGCTGAAGAAGGGCTCCCAGAGGCAACTGACAGCCCCTCTGCCACTGCCATGGCAGCAGTTCTGCCCCTCCTGTCCTCAGACTGAAGAAACCAAGAGCCTGAAGGGTGTACTCACCCTTCCAGCCTGCCACGGTCATCATATGGAAAGATGCCCAGTATCTCCTCCCTGTAAGCCCTCAACTCCCCACTCTTCATCAAGTGGAGCCTCCAGCTTGGGCCAGCAGCACATCTGCCCCACCTCCTGGCTGAACATTCCCAGAAACTGTGGCTATGCAATTTGCTGAGGTGGAGTTCCCAGGGGAAACTGAACATCCCCCTGTCACTGTGACTGCAGTAGTACTGCCCTTGCTGCTCTTGAACCAGGAGCAGGAAAGAAGCAAAGGTATCACTCCTAGATGGGCCAGTTGTTCTGTTTCGCTCTTCCCTGTTCTCCTGAGTGCTTTAATCACACCTCCAGCAAAGTGCAGTTGCCCTGAGGAAAGAGGCCAGTCTGTCTCGCTGACAAAATCCCTGCCCAGCTTGAGTCCACAAAGTAGCCATCCCATCCTAGGCTAATTGCACCAATTGATAGAGCCTCTGCATTTCTCTGGGGTGGAGCCCTAAGATACAAGTGAAAGATCTTCTGCCATAGTCACTGCCAAGGTCCCTTCTGTTGCTACCTCCAAGCTAGGGAAGGAACATAAAGCCTGAGCTCCCCCCGGACTGCAGTATGCAGCAGCTGAGGAGTGCCAAACTGAGGTCTTCAGCCAGCACTCAAGTGGAAGAGGAGCCCACACTTTCAGGGCACTGAGTGAGTTCATAGCTGCAATTGTGAGGAAACACATAGGAGTCATGGCTGAGCAAGAGCCTACCTACATGCCATTATGCTTAAGTGCCACTGACTGGATCAAAGCCCAAGCTTCAACACCAAAAATCCTTTGCTAGTATACCCCTTTGTGAAGCTGAGGACAAGTACTCAGTTACAAATGAAGACCCAGGACAAACCCTCGGCCCTCTCAATATATCCAGAAAAGAAGTCAGCTGACTGTATTCAAATTTGCTACAGTTAAAGGAACATCAGCCCACACAGATGAGAAAGAATCAGTGCAAGAATTCTGGCAACTCAAAAAGCCAGAGTGTCTTCTTAACTCCAAATAACTGCACTAGTTCCCTAGCAAGGGTTCTTAACTGGGTTGAAATGAAAGAAACAGAATTCAGAATATGGATAGGAACAAAGATTATTAAGATTCAGGAGAAAGTCAAAATCCAATCCAAGGAATCTAAGGATTACAATAAGGTGATGCAGGCGCTTATAGGCCAAACGGCCACTATAAGGAAGAACCAACTGATCTGTAAGAGCTCAAACACACACTACAAGAATTTCATAATGGAATCACAAGTATTAACAGCAGAATAGACTGAGTTGAGGAAAGAATCTTAAAACTCAAAGACTGGTTCTCTAAACTAGGTCGGAAAAAATCAGGAAAAAGGAATAAAAAGGAATGAACAAAACCTCTGAGAAATGCAGGATTGTGTAAAGAGACCAAATCTATGATTCACTGGCATCCCTGAATATATTAGGCCATTCTTGCATTGCTACAAGGAAATAATTGAGACCAGATAATTTATAAAGAAAAGAGGTTTAGTTGGCTTACAGTTCTGCAGGCTGTACAGGAAGCATAGTGTTAACATCGCTTGGTTTCTGGGAAGGCCTCAGGGAGCTTTTACTAATGCAGGAAGGCAAACTGGAAGCTTGTACATGGAAAAAGTGGGAGCTTCACATGGCAAAAGCAGGAACAAGAGAAACAGTGGGGACAGAGGAGGTGCCACACACTTTTAAAAAATGACCAGATCTCATGAGAACTAACTATCATGAAGACAGCAAAAAGCCATGAGGGATACACTCCTATGATCCAAACACCTCCCACCAGGCCCCATCTCCAGTAGTGGTTATTACAATTCAACATGAGATTTGGGCAAAAACAAATATCCAAATTATGTCAAAGAAGGAGAAAGCAAGTAACTTGGAAAACATATTTCAGGATATAACCCATGAAAATTTCCTCCACCTCACTGCAGAGGCCAACATTCAAATGCAGAAAATGCTGAGAAGCTCTGTGAGATACTACATAAGAAGACCATCTCCAAGACACCTAGTCATCAGATTCTCCAAGATAGAAATGAAAGAAAAAAAAATTAAAGTTAGCTAGAGAAAAGGGGCAGATGACCTACAATGGGGACCCCATCAGGCTAACAGCAGAACTTTAAGCAGAAATCCTATAGGCCAGAAGAGATTGGCGGCCTATATTCAGCATTCTTAAAGAAAAGAATTTCCAACCAAGAATTTCATATCCAGCCAAACTAAGCCTCATAAGCAAAGAAGAAATAAGATTAATTCCAGACAAGCAAACATTGGGGAGTTGGGGAGGGATAGCATGGGGAGAAATGCCAGATATGGGTGAGGGGGAGGGAGGCAGCAAATCACACTGCCATGAATGCACCTATGCAACAACTTTGCATGTTTTTCACATGTACCCCGAAACCTAAAATGCAATAAAAAAAAAAAAAAAAGAAATTTGTTGCCACCAGACATGCCTTAAAAGAGATCCTGATTGGGAGGCCGAGGCGGGTGGATCACGAGGTCAAGAGATCGAGACCATCCTGGTCAACATGGTGAAACCCCGTCTCTACTAATACAAAAAATTAGCTGGGCACAGTGGCACGTGCCTGTAATCCCAGCTACTCAGGAGGCTGAGGCAGGAGAATTGCCTGAACCCAGGAGGCGGAGGTTGCGGTGAGCCGAGATCGCGCCATTGCACTCCAGCCTGGGTATCAAGAGCGAAACTCCGTCTCAAAAAAAAAAAAAAAAAAAAGAGATCCTGAAAGGAGTGCTACCTATGGAAAGCAAAGACCATTACTAGCCACTGCAAAACACACTTAAGTAAATAGGCCATTGACATTATAAAGCAACTACTCAAACAAGTCTGCATAATAAGCAGCTAACAAAACTATGATAGGATTAAATCCACGCATATTAATATTAACCTTGAATGTAATTAAAAAGCACACAGTGGCAAGCTGGATAAAGAAGAGTGGTATGCTGTCTTCTGTAGACCCATCTGACATGCAGAGACACCCAAAGCCTCAAAATAAAGGGATGGAGAAAAATCTACCAAGCAAATGGAAAACAGGAAACAAAAACAGGAGTTGCGATCCTAATTTCAGACAAAACAGCCTATAAACCAGCAAAGATTAAAAAAGATAAAGATGGGCATTACCTAATGGTAAAGGGTTCACCTTAAAAAGAAGACTTAACTATCCTAAATATATGTATATGCACTCAACACAGGAGCACCCAAATTTATAAAGCAAGTTCTTAGAGACTTATAAAGAAACTTGATTCCTACACAATAATAGTAGGAGATTTCAAAACTCCACTGACGGTAATAGACAGATCATTGAGTCAGAAAACTAACAAAGATATTCTGGATATGAACTCAACACCTGACCAAATGAAACTGATAGACATCTACTGAACTCCACCCCAAAGCAACAAAATATATACATCCTTCTCATCTGTACATGGCACATACTCAAAAAGTGACCACACATCAGACATTAAAAAAAAAACCCTCAGCAAAATCAAAGTAAACAAATCATACCAACCATACTCTTGGACCACAGGGCAATAAAAATAGAAATCGATGCTGAAAAATTGCACAAAACCACACAATTACATGAAAATTAACCTGTTCCTGATGACCTTTGGGTAAACAATGAAATTATCAAGAAATTCTTTGAAACTAATGAGAACAAAGATGCAACACAGTTGAACCAGTGTTAAGAGGATAGTTTATAGCACTAAATACCCACAGCAAAAAATCAGAAAGGTCTAAAAAGGACAACCTAACATCACATCTACAGGAACTATAGAAACAAGAGCAAACCAACCTTAAAGCTAGCCGAAGACAAGAAATAAACAAAATCAGAGATGAACTGAAGGAAATTTTGATATGAAAAATCATACAAAAGATCAACAAAACCAGGAGTTAGGTTTTGAAATAAATAAGACAGACTGCAAGCTAGAGTAACCAAGAAAAAAAGAGAAGATTCAAATAAACACAATCAGAAATGACAAAGGGGACATTACCACCCACCCCACAGAAATATTAAAAAAATCAGAGACTACTATGAATACCTCTATGCACACAAACTAGAAAACAGAGAAATGGATACACTCTTATAATCATCATTTCCAAAATGAATACACTGAGGCTAAACTCCCACCAGGACATGAGGATCTCTAAACCCCCACATTCCTGTCAACATTGCCATTATCCAACTGGCTGGAGGTAATAATTATAAAAGAGATGTCTGATCTATTTTAGATCCTCTGATTACCAATTATTTAGTTACTGTGACACATGATTGTTACCTTTTTGAATTTTTCTTCTCTAACTTGTATCATCATATCCTTTGTACATTTTACAAATTTCAGTTAAAATTGCACTCCCAACTCAACTTTCTCTCAGCTGTATTCCAAAACTGTCCACACTCACTCTAATACCATGAGACAAAAGGGAAGTGCAGTGACGAAGAAGTCAAAGTGGCAAGAGCTAGTGTTTTAACTTAATGAAGCAAGAATATCTTACTCTTGCAAATTTTACAAAAACACATAACAATGTGAATATCTTAGGAGAGTGCCACCCAGTGTAAGGAAATAATGAAGTCTAAGTTTTGTTACCTCCACTGTTAATTTGTCTCTGGTAGCAGGTATACATAGTTCTAATCTGAGTTTTCTATTTGATTTCACTGGACCTATTGGTCCGTTCTTGTAGCATGCTAGTGCCACATGGGTTTGTTACCATGTCTTTGTAGTCGCTTGGAATTTGTCAATAAGCAGGTATTAACCTATTTTAAAATTTTCAAAAGATCACTGAGAATTTTAGAATCTTCCATAATATATTTCCAATTCAAATTTTATACACCACCCCCTTGCTTTGCTTAACAGAATGAGTTCTCTGAACAACAGAAGACCAACTTTAGAAGATGCTACTTATCTCCATGCTCCCAAGGGCATTATTCTCTATAGTTTTAGTATTTTTATGAGTGGTAGAATCTGCCAAATAAGACATTGCTAAGAGAAAACTCAGCTGATGCATTATTCATTTAGTATATAATTCTTGAGTGCTCACTATGTATTTAAGTGTTTTGAATTCAACAGAAGGAAAAACACCATATATTAACCTTCATGGAGTTTGATTTTTAGTGTAAATAATTTCCTTTGCCAAAAAGAAAGTAGAAGACATACAGAGGATACACAAGTATTTTATTTTTTCCTCCTATCATGTATAATAATTAATAATAATATACCTCTCTTTGATATCTGTGCTGTAAAATTTCTAGACATTGCAATGCATCAGTGGTGGTTTTTTGCAAAAGCTAAGCTCAATGTTTATTTCTTTTCCACAGGTCCACTCACCACTCTACACTGTTACGGTCATGTCCATCTAAGTCAAAATGATTCATACAAACTGTTAAGTACTACTTCTAGTGTCTACCAAAAAATGCAGCACTGATGTAGATACTATCTTATTGAATGACAGGTTTTCTTTTTTTTCCCAGTGCATTTATGACTCACTCACTATGCTGTGAAGTGGCATAATTTCATAAGCCATTTCCCTATTGAGGAACATAAACACATCCTAATGAAAAACAGAAAACACTTTTACAATAAGGTTGAAAATTCATGCAATTTTCTTTTGAGCCAATTAATTTTTTTTCGAATGCAGAATTTATGGTGTCACGTACCTATAAATAATTTAAATATGGTGAGTTTGGTAAATATTTTCCAGAGGCTTTCACACTGGGGCTCTAGCTTTTCGCTTTGGCCTCATCATACGCCTTTCCTACATTATAATTTGCATCTTGGCAAAGTTCCTAGAACAGACTATGCTGTTTCACACCATCAGCATTTTTATTCTCACTATAACTTCTACTTAGAATGTCTCTGCAGCATTCATTTATTTACTTAACTCCCATTGCTCATTCAAAACAAAATCTAAGATTCACCTGCCGAGTGAAGCTTTCCTTACTCCCATCCAATTATACAATGCCCATCTCCTAAGACCCACAGAACTCTGAATATCCCTCTATCAAAACACTTAAATTATTTTGACATGCTCTGTTTAGTGATTTTCTAGCTCAGCAGCCCACAAGTTCCTGGAAGACACAGAATGTGTCATACTCATTTTGCCCAGCTCCTACCACAGTGCTTGACACAGAGCATGCAATCAATAAATATTGAACAGAATTTAACTCAACAAAAATAACTCCTTGAAACAGAAGACTGCATCTATACAATCATAATCACCACCAGAATGAACCCTGTGGGTAAACAAAATAGCCAGCATCCTACACAAGAAATTCAAGAAACAGAGAAAGAATCACTGACAAACTTCTATTGTTAAAGACATTCTTATCATTCTTTAATTAAAATTTTAAAATATCAATTCATATACTATAGCTGAAACACATTTATTAACTATTTTTGTGATATTATAATGCATGGCCTAGCAAAGTAGCTTTTAAATTTGGCTTTTGGGGCTTGAAATGGGGGTTATTCTGCGTTATTTTTTGTGTATTGCCATGGTTTGAATGTGTCCCCTCCAAAATTCAGGAGTTGAAACTTAACAGTCAATGTGATAGTTTTAAGAAGTGGGGTCTTTAAGAGTTGATAAGAGCTCTTCCCTTCCTGAATGATATTAAGGCCCTCACAAAAGAGGTCTCATGATGCATCCATTTCTCTTGCCCTTCTGTTCTCTGCCACATGAGGATCCAGTGTTCCTTCTTTTTGGAAGATGCAGACATCTCAACCTGCTGGCACCTTGATCTTCAACGTCTCTGCCTCCAGAACTAAATTACCCAATCTCAGGTATTTTGTATTTTGTGGTAGCAGCACAAATGAACTAAGGCATGTGTATATTTTACGTGATTATTTTGTGTAAATAAAGCTTGCACAGAAAATTTGATAGATGAAACAGATAAAAGTGAATGAACTGGTTGAGACCAAGATGGAGCAGTGAGGGAAATTCAGCTGTGGCTTAGAAGCCTATTGCTCCTTGAAGCTCATGATAATCATAAGGAACATGAACTTAGCAAACAAGACTCTCTTCCTCCAGTCCTCCTCACTAGATGATCACTTTATTTTCTTTTTGATTTCCATTTTTGAGTTGCTCAAGTAGATTCTGCCAACTTCATATGTCTTCAGAAGTTTCCATTGCTTCTAGGATTGGGATGTTACTAGAGAATGTTGAGGAGGTAGAGAAATGGCAGTGAAGAGGATTTCATAAATAATAATTATTTACCTCATATACTTTATTATCTTCATTACTATTTCACATGTATTATGTCAATAGTGCTGAAGAGCAATATTGCTCAATTTTAAATGTGCACAAAAAGCATCTGGAGATCTTATTAAATGGCATATACTGTTTTCATTAAGTCTGGAGCAGGGTCTGACATTCTCCATTTCTGACAAGCTCCATGGTGATGTCTCTGCTGTTAGTCCATAGATTGCACTTTGAGGTGCACTTAAAGCATGCAAAAAGTGGACAAGATACTATGTCCAACTCTCATGGAGTCCACAGTCTCACAGGAGGCACAGCCTTAAATATTAAGAATTCACATACAAGGCAGCAAAGAGTATAGAGGAGAATGCTAAAGAACCAGGCAGCCTAGAGGTCTTAAAAGAAAATCAGTAACATGTTCAGTTTTCAAAATCTCACTTCAGATTCTTTATGGAAGAAACATAAAAAATCAGGAGGATCCACAAGAAATCAGTCAATTCTCCCAATCTTCTGGTCCCTTTCTTGCTAAAAGCACAGTTGAAGACGGCTGACTTTGTTTACCACAAGAACAATTCTGCTTTCTTGTCCCAGAGAGATCAGTAAAGGAAGATGGACCCCAGAGGTGGAAAGCTGGAGAATGCTCACTGGAGAATGCTTTCTATTGGGTTCTGAAAACAGCTTCCTAGATTGGGTAAATATTCACCAAGTCAGAGATGCCATGTTGCAAGATAGTAAAACTCAGAACAGGAAAAAATACTTGTTATTAAACAGTATGTCCCACTCTTATGCATGGGTGTCTAGGTGTCAAGCTAAAAACAAATCCAGACCTGCCCACACACAGAGCAGTGGATTGCTTTTTAAAATTCTATAGTATATGACAGACTGCTTTTCTGTACTCTCACATTTTGTTACTAAGTGAACAGTATCAAAACTATACTTTTAAAGGACAGTTTTTTGTTTGTTTGCTTTTATTGTACTTTAGGTTCTGGGGTACATGTGCAGATCATGCAGGATTGTTGCATAGGTACATACATGGCAATGTGGTTTGTTGCCTCCATCCCGCCATCACCTATATCTGACATTTCTCCCTATGTTATCCCTCCCCAACCTCCCCACCACCCCCAGCTCTCCCTCCCCTGGCCCCCCCGACAGACCCCAGTGTGTGATGCTCCCCTCCCTGTGTCCATGTGTTCTCATTGTTCAACACCCGTCTATGAGTGAGAACATGTGGTGTTTGATTTTCTGTTCTTGTGTCAGTTTGCTGAGGCTGATGGTTTCCAGATTCATCCATGTCCCTACAAAGGACACGAACTCATCGTTTCTTATGGCTTCATACATAGTATTCCATGGTATATATGTGCCACATTTTCCCTGTCTAGTCTATCATCGATGGGCATTTGGGCTGGTTCCAGGTCTTTGCTATTGTAAACAGTGCCGCAATGAACACACGTGTGCATGTGTCTTTATAATATAACGATTTATAATCCTTTAGGTATATACCCAGTAATAAGATTGCTGGGTCAAATGGAATTTCTATTTCTAGGTCCTTGAGGAAGTGCCACACTGTCTTCCATAATGGTTGAACTAATTTACACTCCCACCAACAGTGTAAAAGTGTTCTTCTCCACATCCTCTCCAGCATCTATTGTCTCCAGATGTTTTAATGATCGCCATTCTAACCGGCAGAAACTGGACCCCTTCCTGACACATTACACTAAAATTAATTCCAGATGGATTAAAGACTTAAACATAAGACCTAACGCCATAAAAACCCTAGAAGAAAACCTGGGCAAAACCATTCAGGAAATAGGCATAGGCAAGGACTTCATGACTAAAACACCAAAGCATTGGCAACAAAAGCCAAAAGAGACAAATGGGATCTAATTAATCTCCAGAGCTTCTGCACAGTAAAAGAAATAATCATTAGAGTGAACCGGCAACCAACAGAATGGGAAAAATTTTTGCAATCTACCCATCTGACAAAGGGCTAATATCCAAAATCTAAAAAGAACAAAACAGATTTACAAGAAAAAAACAAACGAACCCATCCAAAAGTAGGCAAAGGATATGAACACTTTTCAAAAGAAGACATATGTGAGGCCAACAAACATATAAAGTACAGTTTTATCAGCTTGGATATCTTTGTGCTAAAACCTCAAGGTCACAGAATTGCACTGCAACATTGACACCATCCTGTGCGTGTTCATCAGAACATCCACTTCCAGTCAATATCCACAAGAGCTGGATTAACTTGCAGTCAAGCAGTAAGCAAACCATCCTATCACTATAAGAGTTCTATCTGAATGTTACCTAGTTCTGACTATCGCTCAATGTTATGTCATAGTGTTGCTTTTTGTTTTTTCCCCAAAGTGATGATATTTCAGTGACATTCTGCACTCCACAAAAGAAAGTATGTGGGATTTGAGAGAACATCAGGCTTTAGGTTTTGGGAAGCTTCTCCTAAGTCCATGTTACTTATCCATAAAACAAGGATAATAATCTATTACAGTTAATAAATACTATTAATAATAATACTATTTAATACAGTTAATAAATACTATTATATATATAAATACTATATATTAATATGTATATAAATACTATTAATACTATTTAATACAGTTAATAAATACTATTAATAATAATACTATTTAATAAATACTATTAAAAATAAATACTATTAATAATAAATAATAATCTAATACAGTTAATAATTTATAAATAAATTAATAAACAAATATCTGCAAAAGGACCATAGAAACTACAAAATAATAATCATGATAGCCTATATGTATGGTATGATTGCTATGAACCTTCGATTTTCCATATATTATTTCATTTAATGCAATAATCCAAGAAAGTAGAAATTGTTATTGTTGCCATTTTATAGATAGGAAGACTGAGGCTAAGGTTAAGTAACTTGCCAATCATCATGCTGCTAGTAACTAGCCATGCATAATGTATATTTGTTGCTCTTTGGCCCCCAGCATCCATTATCCCTTTCTTGCAGCACTCCAATTTCCTCTTGGAGAATCACATGTCACTCATTTAGAATATTTTATAGGTGGCAAAATAGATAACTTTCATTACAGGAGTTGAAGGACAGGATCTTTCTTTCCACTAGACTATTTGGGGAACAATATTTAGTCCAATACTATTGCTGGGACTTTAACCCCTGAGAAAATGGGACAAGGCTTTTTAAAAATGGTGATATTCCATTCCTTCAGAAGAAGAAGCCTCATCTGACTTTTTCTATGTTGAGAAATTTTCTTTAGTTCTTATTTTCTTGACTCACCCAAAACTATTGGTTTCTGCCAATGTCAAGAAGCGGTTCTCCAATCTTCAAGTTTGTTATATCTTAAAAGTTTGCCAATAATTTTCATTTTTGCTTAAGTTAGGCAATATTGGTTTCTCTGCAATCAAAGAAAGCTAACTGATATACCAAGCCAGGATCTCAACACAGGGCAGCCCAAAATCCAAAGCCCATGCATTAACCCATAAATTATATCATTCATTAAGGATCACACATTTCAAGTATTAAAATATACAGTGCTTCTTTTCTCTAACTTAACACTTATGTTAATCCGTTATCCACCCATTACTGCCTATAACTTCTGCCTTCTAAAAATACATGTGATAATTATCTCTCAGGTGATAATTTAAAAATTCTTGTGTCACGGATTTAAGAGAAATAATTGAGTCATTTGGGATATTGAATTACAGAGCTGATAGAAACCTATGAGGTTATTTTTACCAAACTTTGTATAAATAAAAGCATCATAATAATTTAATGAGACTATCATCTTGCAGTCTTTAACATTCCTCTTTTCTTTTGTGTAAGAAGCAACACCAACACTGCCTAGATGTGATGTATTATAAATAAGTCCTACCGAATACAAATTGTAAACAAAGACTATGAGACAAAATTGATCTTTCTGAGCTTTGTCTGTTTCAAATTTAAGAAATATCCATGCTCTGCTAAGTCCAGTGGCTCGTGAAGTAGTCTAAGTAATCATCATGGACATTAAACAATGAGAAGTTTTCTAAAACAAAAAAGGTTCAACAGTTTAAAAGGAATGTATATTCACTGAGCTGCTTGGGGAAGGGACTTTTTTCCAACCCCTTGACACTTCTTTATTTGTTCTAGATGAAAAAGAGGAAAAATATAACTGTTCTGGGTACTTAGATTCACAGCTTTCTGAAGAAGGGATTGCAAGAATGAGCACATTTTACATGGGAGAAATGGAGGGAAGCCATAGTAATGGGTTGGTGCATTTGGTTGCAACCATTACCTTTCACCTCAAGCTATGGACAGTTTTTCATGAAAGAGACAAAATGGAATACAAATTCACCACATTGGAATGTATATGTGAGAGTGAATGCTATTTTCAAAATACCCTGCTATATGCAAAGAAGCACTCACAATTGTAAAAGAGCATTCTCTCCACTTCAGCACTAAAGGATTCCTTCATTCCACAGGTATTTTTTAAGACTTTGAGAGACTACAGTAAGCATTGTGCTAAAATCAATAACTCTGTCTGAAGTTCCAGGCGAAGGACCATTTTTATAAAATATTTTAGAGTCCTTTCAATAATGTTAGAACCCAATCCTGTTGAATATGCTCAAGTGAAAATGACAGAACACTGAGTTTTATTATATATAAGGTTCTCTAAGAAGGTAGGCTTTATAAATTTAAGTTCTAACAAAGTAAGTAAAAATAATTTGGTCAAATAATTAATTTTATGGTGATTTTTATTAAATTGTGACTGTTTGGAATCATATAAATATTATAAATTGTTTGGTCTAATACAATGAATTTCATCCAAATTGAAGTTTTGAATAAATATATGATAAAAATTAGAAGAATAAAAATATGGGCATAGAATCTTCTCAGTAATCTCTGTTGCAATTAGTTGATGGGTGTGGAGCATTATTAGAAAAATTTTTAATTAGTTCTTTGAAGGTACTCAGAGAAAAGTTTAGAAGTCTGAGTATACATGGATAGGATCCTTCTATAGGTAGGGTGCTTCTATTATACATGTGTAAGTGTGTGTGTATGTGTATAAAATGAAATTTGATAAAATGTTATTTTTCTCTAAAGAAATTAACCTGAATACAGTACCATTTATATTACAAGAAAATAGAGTTCCATTTTCTTTTTAGCATCAGATATAGTTTGGTTCTGTGTCCCCACCCAAATCTCATCTCAAATCGTAATCCCCACCTTTCAAGGGAGGGACGTGGTGGAAGGTAATTGGATCATGGTGGCAAATTTCCCCCTTGCTGTTCTCATGATAGTAAGTGAAGCTCTCATGAGATCTGGTTGTTTGATAAGTGTCTGGCCCTTCCACTCCCACCTCTTTCTCCTGACGCCATGTAAGACTGTGCCTTGTTTCCCCTTCACCTTCCACCATGATTGTAAATTTCCTGAGGCCTCCCCAGTCATATGGAACTGTGTGTCAATTGAACTTCTTTTGTTTATGAATTACCCAGTCTCAGGTAGTATCTTTACAGCTGTGTGAAAATGGACTAATACGGCATCATTATAAATTACAGCTTCTTTTGGGCTCTGCTCTTTTAATCATTTGCAATTTTCATTTTCTGTTTGATGCTCAAATAGTCACATCTTGGCCAGTGGTAGCTCTTTTTAAGTTGGCTGTTGAATTCTGTCAACATTACATGACAGCATTTCAAAGCATACTTGTTTTTTGGCAACAAAAGTTTCTAGTATAATCTCGAAATAATTCCTCCCAAGGGATAGAATAAACTCTTCCTAAAAGCATTAATATTTTCAGTTGAGTTTTACCATTCCTCTATAATCTGCTTATACTTGAAATTTTAATTCCTCAAAAGACTATAATTGAAACACGTTTGTAATTTGACCAACCAAATAATTTTTTACTATTTTTATTAAATTGATATAACCCCTTGATTTTTAAAATCTGCTCATAAAAAATTAAGTATAAAAATAGTACTAATATTTGGGACGTGTAATATTTTTATTCTGCCATGATTTCATGCCCACTTATCTCCATCACTCAAGTCCCATTTCAGCCAAATATTTCTATATTTTCAGAAAGTTTTATAATTATTCTGATTTTTATATACCTACTTTTTATTTCTATAGGTTTTGGGGGAGTAGGTAGTGTTTGGGTACATGAATAAGTTCTTTAGTAATGATTTCTGAGATTCTGGTGCATGTGTCATCTGAACAGTGTAAACTCTACCCTAAATGTAGTCTTTTATCCCTCATCCACCTCCCACACTTTCCCCACCCTGAGTACCAAAAGTACATTGTACCATTCTTATGCCTTTGCATCCTCATAGCTTAACTCCCACTTATAAGTGAGAATATACAATGTTTGGTTTTCCATTCCTGAGTTACTTCACTTACACTACTGGTCTCCAATTTTATCCAGGTTGCTATGAATGCCATTATTTCATTTTTTTTTTATGGCTGAGTAGTATTCCGTGTGTGTGTGCATGTGCGTGTGTGTGTGTGTGTCTGTGTGTGTGTATACCATGTATACATACCATACTATACCATATATATGTATGTATTTATGTATGGTATATATACATATAATATAGAATATATATATCATGTATATATACCATATATATATACACACACACACAAACACACACCACATTTTCTTTATCCATTTATTGACTGATGGGCATTTGGGCTGCTTCCATATTTTTGCAGTTGCAAATTGTGCACTATAAACATGTGTGTGCAAGTATCTTTTTCATATAATGACTTCTTTTCCACTGGGTAGATACCCAGTAGCGAAATTGCTGGATAAAATGATAGATCTACTTTTAGCTCTTGTGGGAGTGTAAATTAAATCAACCATTGTGGAAGACAGAGGGGCGATTCCTCAAGGATTTAGAAATAGAAATACCATTTAACCCAGCAATCTCGTTACTGGGTATATACCCAAAGGATTATAAATCATTCTATTATAAAGACACATGCAAACATATGTTCATTGCAACACTGTTTACAATAGCAAAGACTTGGAATCAATCCAAATGCCCATCAATGATAGACTGGATAAAGAGAATGTGGCACACATACACCATGGAATACTATGCAGCCATAAAAAAGGATGAGTTCATATCCTTTGCAGGGACATGGATGAAGTTGGAAATCATCATTCTCAGCAAACTGACAGAACAGAAAACCTAACACCATATGTTCTCATTCATAAGTGGGTGTTGAACAATGAGAACATATGGACACGGGGAGGGGAGCATCACACACCGGGGCCTGTTGGCAGGTAGGGAGGCTAGAGGAGGAGTAGCAGGGGTCAGGGGATTGGGGAGGGATAACATTAAGAGAAATACCTAATATAGATGACGACAGGATGGATACAGAAAACCACCACTGCATGTGTATACCTATGTAACAATTCTGCATGATCTGCACATGTACCCCAGAACTTAAAGTATAATAATAAAAAAAAAGAAAGAAATCTTCACACAGTTTTCTGTAGTGGTTGTACTAGTTAACATTCCCATGAGCAGTGTAAGTGTTCCCTTTCACCACATCCACACCAACATCTTTTTTTTATTATTATTTTTTTATTATGGCCATTCTTGCAGGAGTAAGGTGGTATCGCACTGTGATTGTGATTTGCATTTCCCTGATAATTACTGATGTTGAACTTTCTTTCATGTTTATTGGTCGTTTGTATATCTTCTTTTAAGAATTATCTATTGATGTCCTTAGCCCATATTTTGATGTAATTTTTTATTTTATTATTGCTGATTTGTTTGAGTTCCTTGTAGATTCTGGATATTAGTCCTTTGTTGGATGCATATTTCACAAAGATTTTTCTCCGATTCTGTGGGTTATCTCTTTACTTTGCTGATTATTTTTGCTGTGCAGAAACTTTTTAGTTTAATTATATCCAATCTATTTATCTTTGCTTTTGTTGCATTTGCTTTGGGGTTCTTGGCCATGAAGTCTTTGCTTAAACCAATGTCTAGAAGGGTTTTTTCAATGTTATCTTCTAGAATTTTTATGGTTTCAGGTCTTAGATTTAAGTCTTTGATCCATCTTGAGTTGATTTTTGTGTAAGATGAGAGATAAAGATCCAGTTTCATTCTTCTACATGTGGCTTGCCAATTATCCCAACACCATTTGTTGAACAGAGTATCCTTTTTCCACTTTATATTTTTATTTGCTTTGTCAAAGATCAGTTGACTACAAGCATTTGGCATTATTTCTGGGTTCTTTGTTCTGTTCCATTGGCCTATATGCCTATTTTTATATCAGTACCATGCTGTTTTGGTATTATGGCCTTATAGTATAGTTTGAAGTCCAACAGTGTGATGTCTCCAGATTTGTTCTTTTGCTTAGTCTTGCTTTGGCTATGTGGGCTCTTTTTTGGTTCCATATAAATTTTAGGATTGTTTCTTCTAGTTCTGTGAAGAATGATGATGGTATTTTGATGGGAATTCCATTGAATTTGCGCATTGCTTTTGGCAGTATGTCATTTTCATAATAGTGATTCCACCCATCCATGAGCATGGGATGTGGTTTCATTTGTTTCTGTCATCAATATTTCTTTCAGCAGTGTTTTGTAGTTTTCCTTGTAGAGGTCTTCACCTGCTTGATTAGGCATATTTCTACATTTTTTGTTTGTTTTTGCAGCTATTGTAAAAGGGGTTGAGTTCTTGATTTGATTCTCAGCTTGGTCACTATTGGTGTAGAGCAGTGCTACTGATTTGTGTACATAGATTTTGTATCCTGAAACTTTAATGAATTCATTTATCAGTTCTAGGAGACTTTGGGATGAGTCTTTAGGGTTTTCTAGTTATACAATCATTTCATCAGCAAACAGTGACAGTTAGACTTCCTCTTTACTAATCTGGATGCCCTTTATTTCTTTCTCTTGTCTGATTGCGTAGGATTTCAAGTACTATGTTGAATAAAAGAGGTAAGAGTGGGCCTCCTTGTCTCATTCCACTTCTCAGGGAGAATACTTTCAACTTTTCCCTGTTCAGTATAATGTTGGCTGTGAGTTTGTCATAGATGGCTTTTATTATCCTAAGAAATGCCCCTTATATGACGATTTTGCTGACGGCGTTAATCATAAAGTGATGCTGGATTTTGTCAAATGCTTTTTCTGTGTCTATTGAGATGATCATGTAATTTTTGTTTTCAATTCTGTTTATGTGGTGTATCACATTTATTGACTTGTATAGGTTAAACCATCCCTGAATCTCTGGTATGAAACTGATTTGATCCTGGTGGATTATCTTTTCAAAATGCTGTTAAATTCAGTTACCTAGTATTTTGTTGATGATTTTTGTATCTATGTTCATCAGGGATATTAGTCTGTAGTTTTATTTTTTTTTTGTTATGTCATTTCCTGTTTTGGTGTTAGAGTGATACTGGCTTTATAGACTAACTTAGGGAGGATTCCCTCTTTCTTTATCTTCTGTAATAGTGTCAATAGAATTGGTATCAACTATTCTTTGAATGTCTCATAGAATTCAGCTGTGAATCAGTCTGGTCTGGGACATCTTTTTTTGGCAGATTTTTTATGACCATTTCGATCTCACTGCTTGTTATAGATCTGTTCAAAGTTTCTACTTCTTCCTGGTTTAATCTCAGTGGATTGTATATTTCCAGGAATTTATCCATGTCTTCTAGGTTTTCTAGTTGTACTTGGTTTGTACTAGGTTTTCTAGGTTTGTATTTGGTTAATCTCACAAGAGTTTATCCATTTTGTTCATCTTTTCAAATAATCAGGGTTTTTTTTTGCATTTATCTTTTGTATTTTTTGTTTGTTTCAGTTTCATGTAGTTCTGCTCTGATCTTGGTTATTTCTTTTCTTCTGCTGGGTTTGAGTTTGGCTTGTTCTTGTTTCTCTAGTTCTTTGAGATGTGACCTTAGATTGTCTATTTGTACTTTTTCAGCCCTTTTGATATAGGCATTTAATGCTATAAACTTTCCTTTTAGCACTGTCTTTGCTGTATCCCATAGGTTTTGATAGGTTGTGTCACTGTTATTATTCAGTTCAAAGAATTTTTTAATTTCCATCTTGATTTCATTGTTGACCCAATGATCATTCAGGAGCAGGTTATTTAATTGCCATGTATTTGCATGGTTTTGAGGGTTCCTTTTGGAGTTGATTTCTAATTTTATTCCACTGTGGTCTGAAAGAGTATTTGATATAATTTTGATTTTTTTAATCTATTGAGACTTGTTTTGTGGCCTATCATATGATCTATCTTGGAGAATGTTCCATGTGCTGATGAATAGAATGTAATATTCTGCAGATGTTGGGTGGAATGTTCTGTAAAAATCTGTTAAGTCCATTTGCTCTAGGGTATAGTTTAAGTCCATTGTTTCTTTGTTGACTTTCTGTCTTGATGTCATGTTTAGTGCTGTCAGTGGAGTATGGAAATTCCCTGCTTTTATTGTGTTGCTGTCCATCTAACGTCTTAGAGACCTAACTAGTAATTGTGTTACAAATTTAGGAGCTCTAGTGTTAGGTGCATATATATTTAGAATTGTGATATTTTCCTGTTAGACTAGTCCTTTTATCATTATATAATGTCCCTCTTTGTCTTTTTTAACTGCTGTTTCTTTAAAGTCTGTTTTGTCTAATATAAGAATAGCTACTCCTCCTCCATTTGCATGGAATGTCTTTTTCCATTCCTTGCCTTAAGTTTTTGTTAGTTCTTCTGTGTTAGTTCTTCTGAGTCTCTTGAAGACAGCAGATAGTTGGTTGGTGAATTTTTATTCATTCTACTATTCTGTATCTTTTAAGTGGAACATTTAGGTCATTTACATTTAATGTTAGTATTGAGATGTGAAGTACAGTTCTATTCATTTTGCTAGTTGTTGCCTGAATACCTTGCTTTTTCTTTCATTGTGTTATTGTTTTATAGGTCCTGTGATATTTATGATTTAGGGAGGTTCTACTTTGATGTATTTTGAGAATTTATTTCAAGATTTAGAGCTCCTTTACCAGTTCTTTTAGTACTGGCTTAGTAATGGCTAATTCTCTCAGCATTTGTTTGCCTTGGAAAGATCATACCTCTCCCTCATTTATGAAGCTTAGTTTCACTAGAAACAAAATTCTTGGCTGATAATTGCCTTGTTTAAAGAGACTAAGTATAGGACCCCAATCTCTTTTTTGATTGTAGGGTTACTGCTGAGAAATCTGTTGTTAATCAGATAGGTTTTTCTTTAGAGGTTACCTGATGCTTTTGCCTCGCAACTCTTAAGATTTTTTCCTTCATCTTGGCTTTAGATAACATAATGACTATGTGCTTAGGTGATGATCATTTTGCAATAAATTTCCCAGGTGTTCTTTGAGCTTCTTTGTATTTGGATGTCTAGATCACTAGCAAGACCAGGGAAGTTTTCCTCAATTATTCCATCAAATATGTTTTCCAAACTTTTAGATTTCTCTTATTCCTTAGGAACACCAATTATTCTTAGGTTTGGTCATTTAACATAATCCCAAACTTCTTGGAGGCTTTGTTCATTTCTTTAATTCTTTTTTTCTTTGTCTTTGTTAGATTGGGTTAGTTTGAAAGCCTGGTCTTTGAGCTTTGAACTTCTTTCTTCTACTTGTTCAATTCTGTTGTTCAGACTTTCCATTTCTCTATGTGTGCCCTTCATTTCCAAAAGTTGTGATTGTTTTTTATTTATGCCATCTACTTTTCTGGAGATTTTTCCATTCATATCTTGTATCATTTTTTTTTCTTTAAGTTGGACTTCACCTTTCTCTGGTGCCTCCTTGAGTAGCTTAATAATCAACCTTTCAAATTCTTTTTCTAGCAATTCAGAGATTCTGTCTCAGTTTGGATCCATTGCTGGTGAGCTAGTATGTTTTGTCATATTACCAGACTTGTTTTTCTAGTTCCTTCTCATTTGAAGAGACGATGTCAGAGGGAAGATCTGGGGCTCAAGGAATGCTGTTCAGATTCTTTTGTCCCACAGGGTGCCCCAATGATGTGATGCTCTCCCCCTTCCCCTAGGGCTGCCTAAGAGCCAAACTGCAGTGATTGTTATTTCTCTTCTGGGGCATTACCAGGCTCTGGGCTGGTGCTGGGGAGTGTCTGCAAAGAGTTCTGTGATGTGATCCATCTTGAGGTCTCTCAGCCATGGATATCAGCACCTGCTCCGGTGGAGGTAGCAGAGGAGTAAACTGGACTCTGTGAGTGTCCTTGGTTGTAATTTTGTTTAGTATGCTAGTTTTGTGTTGGTTGGCCTGCAGCCAGAAGGTGGCTCATTCAAGAGAGCATCAGCCACAGTAGTATAAGGAGGATACGATCTTGCTCTATGTTCACTTGGATAAATATCTGGGTTTCTTATGTGGTGGGTGGGGCCACTGAGCTCCCAGAGATTATGTCCTTTGTCTTCAGCTACCAGGGCAGGTCGGGAAAGACCATCAGGTGGGAACAGGGTTACGTGTGTCTGAGCTCAGACTCTCTTTGGCAGGGCTTGCCACAGACATTGTGGGAGTTGGGGATGCAGTTCTCCAGACAATTGAGTTATGTTCTCAAAGGGATTATGGTATAGTACAGGTGGCCAAGGAAGTGAGGGAAAGCCAGCAGTGACAGGCCTCACCCAGATTCCCCGCACTCAAAAAGGCCAGTCTCACTATGCCCCCCATAGCACCGAGATTATTTCTATGAGCAGGGCGGAGAACTTGCCCAAGGCTATAAGCCTCCTTTGCTGAGAAAGCAAGCAGTTCAGGTTTCAAGCTTTCTCCTATCTGCAATCCCCGTCTGCCCTTCCCCCAGATTCTGTACAAGAAACTTTGCGTTCAGTGGAAATTGTTATGAAGTTAAGCCGGAAGTTTCCTTCTCCCTGTAATCTTTCCCCAGTTCTACTGGCAGCTTTCCCCAAGGGCCTCTGCAAGACAAAGTCACAAATGGCTTCCCTGGGGACAAAAAGTGCCACAGGGCTCTTCCCACTGCTTCCTCAACCTAAGCATATATTTGGCTTGGCTCTCTAAATTTGTCTCAAATCCAGGTAAGGTTAAATCTTTCTCCTGTGATCTGGACCTTCAGGTTCCCCAGTGAGGATGTGTTTTGGGTGACAGACGTTCCCCTTGCACACTTAGAGCATTCACAATTTCTCAGCTGTGTCCCAGAGCCTGTGGCAACAAGTCAGTTCCTTCAAAGCTTCTGTAGGTTCTTTTGGCTTTCCTGGTATGTTCCTGTGGTAGTTCTTGGAGCAAAAATTCATGATGTGAGTCTGCACATGCTGCTCTGTCCCTCCAAGTGGGAGCTGCAAGTTAGTCCTGCTTCCTATCCTCCACTTTTTTCTCCCTAGGCCTATACCTCTAAGAGTTGCTATTGTCTTTAGTAAGTGTTATAATTACTTTTCATTTAACCATGAGAGTAAAAGTTTAAAGTCAATTGGCAAATTCTAAGAAATATGCTGTATCACTCTACACACAGAGACAAAAATGTAAATCTTTGATAGTTCATTTTTCTAATTCAAATAAGAATCATATCTGTATATAATAAGACAAATTAAATTAGAAAACACTTTTCAGTTTTTGCTGGTGAAGAAATTAAGGCTCCAATGTATGGATAATTCATCATGGAAGTTCAGTATCTAAACCCTCACAGAAAAAGCCAGGTGCAGTGGCTCATGCCTATAATCCCAGCACTTTGGGAGGCCGAGGTAGGTTAATCACCTGAGGTCAGGAGTTTGAGACCAGCCTGGCCAGCACGGTAAAGCCTTGTCTCTATTAAAAATACAAAAAAAAAAAATTAGCCAGGTGTGGTGGTGGGTGCCTGTTATCCCACCTACTTGGGAGGCTGAGGCCAGAGAATTGCTTGAACCTAAGAGTCAGAGGTTGCAGTGAGCCAAGATCATACCACTGCACTCCAGCCTGGGCGATAGAAAAAAGAAAAAGAAAAAGCATCTTTACATCTCTTTAATGATATTTATAAGGACAAATGGTACTCTCTGACATAAAACTAATTAAAACTGACACTCTGAACTTTATGACTGATCAAATTGGAGAAAGGCCCCCCTGAGGATAAAACAGAAATATTCAATTAAAGTTTCCTGATTGTTACAGAAAATGATACTGATTATCATGCTGCTGAATCTCAAGTTAATTATGCAAGGTAATTCTCTGCCTTTATTAAGTGATTTATTGCAACTATCTTGAACTCCTCAGTCACTTTTAACACATGACTTTTCAAAAGTAATTGAGAAATGTGTTTCTTTTCCTGGCTGGAACCTATTTAAGAGGTTTGAGGACAGTAACTTGAGACACATGCATCTAGACAGACAAATAATCATAATCTCTGTTTGGATTTGCCAAAACTAAGCTGCATTTAGAATCCAAATTCTTCACCAAACTATTAAATTACTTAAAGTTTAAAAACCAAAAGTGATTTTGTCTAAATCTGAAATAATAAATAATTTGTCACAAATAGTGCCATTATGTCCCATGTTCATGACCATGGGGAAGCAAAGTGGGGAGATTGAATATACATTACATAGTAGGCCTTCCTGAAGCTGTTTCTATACTAGTATTATCATTCAGTGTATGATTGGATATTTTGTCAGAGTCACTTTTGTGATTTTTTTTCCTACAACAATGAAGAAATAGAAATTTGGTTGTGTTGCATGTGCTAATTCTGATTGTCTGGTAATGGGTAACTCTGGTGTTGAGAAGTATTCTGAGGAAGAGTCTGTTGTTCAGCAGTAGGGAGTGCAGCCCAATATTAGCCAATAGTGGAGGACTGAATAAATATTTTTGGCCACCCTGACTCCAAAGCACTGAAAAAAATTCCTTAGGACATACTTCTACCTTTAAAAAGGTGAAATAATTTTCTCTCCTGCTTTTGAAATGACTTGAAACATGAAATATTTTGGTTACTATAAATACCTTTAAAACTAAATTTTTATATCTAACCACATGTAACTTAATTTTATTGAAAAAAAATATGTTATTGATGCAGACCATGAGCCCAGATGCTTGGAACTGGAGGTAAAATAGTGAATAAAACAGATACAATCGGCCAAGTGTGGTGGCTCAGGCCTATAACCCCAGCACTTTGGAAAGCTGAGGCAGGTGAATCACCTGAGGTCAGGAGTTCCAGACCAGCCTGGCCAATGGGGTGAAACCCCATCTCAACTAAAAATACAAAAATTAGCCGGATATGGTGGCAGGCACCTATAATCCCAGCTATTCAGGAGGTTGAGGCAGGAGAATCACTTAAACTTGGGAAGTAGAGGTTGCAGTGAGCCAAGATTGCTCCACTGCACTCCAGCCTGGGCAACTAGAGCAAAACTCCATCTCGAAAAAAAAAATAGACACAATCTTGCCCTCATAGAGTTCTAAATTAGCAGGGAAATAATATTTTGTAATCTAAATAAACAGTTGTATCATGCCTTATAATGTACTTTTTAATGTTAAACCTTCCTAAAAATTGATAGTAAAAATTCATTTTCTCCATGATGTATTTTTAATACATTGTAAGATTTGGTTTGCCAATGATAAATTTTCACCTCTTTTTCATGGGCAGAAATACTATGGTGGTTGATTTTTAAAGTCTTTCTTCTTAAATCTTTATTCACAAGCCATATATTTCTTTCCGAATCGTTCCTTTGAACTCTTTCTGGGACCTCTAAATATCTTTTTTTTTTTTTTCTGAAACAGAGTTTCACTCTAGTTGCCCAGGTTGGAATGCAATGGCACGATCTTGGCTCACTACAACCTCTACCTCCCAGGTTCAAGTGATTCTTCCGCCTCAGCCTCCCGAGTAGCTGGGATTACAGGTATGCACCACCACACCCAGCTAATTTTGCATTTTTAGTAGAGATGAGGTTTCTCCATGTTGGTCAGGCTGGTCTCGAACTTCTAACCTCAGGTGATCCGCCCGCCTCAGCCTCCCAAAGTGCTGGGATTACAGGTGTGAGCCACTGCACCCGGCGGTCTCTAAATATCTTTTAAGTTGAGAAACCCAGAATTTAATATTAGGCTCTAGAACTACCTGACCAAAGGTGTATGAGATGAAAGAATGATCTTACAAACCCAAGCACCTAATATGTTGTCTTTCTTTCATACTGTTTTAGAAGTGTTGACTTTAGAGACTGTGTAAAGTAGAGAGTAGAGGTAAATCTGTATTTCCTAGTATATCAGTTACAAATAAGTTTAGTTTAGAGGCAAGTAAAGAATATATTATTATCAGTAGCTTAAACAGTTTCTTTTTCATAAGAAGCTCAAGGGAAGGTGGTAACTGGCATTCACTTACTCACTGATGTCATTGGAAATTCAGGAACTTTTGTCTTCTTGCCCTTGTGCCTTTGCCACATAGACCTTTTCCTCATCATCACCTCATGATTCCATGGTGCAAGGAAAGAAAAATGAGACTGGAGCAAAGTGAAGAATGAGGCAGAATGGGCAGTGCAACTGTGCTTGTCCTTCCTCATCCAGAAAGCCATGGCTTTCTAGGATGCCTCACTCAGCTGAATGGTGCTTATATCTCAGCAGATGGTACCACATTATGTAGAGAGAAGGCTCCATATATGGGCATTGAGTGGGCAAACTATCGTATTTGCCAAACTTACATTTTCAAGTCACAACTTCACCTGTACTCACCCTTTAAGGAAGAGGACAACAGCCATTTTTCCCTTGGACACCATGTTTCAGTGATCTTGTGGTAGACAGAAGAAAGGTTTCCCTCCATGTAAAATTCTGCTTGTGTGCTGGCAAATACATGCAGTAGTCCTGCTATTATACTCATTCATTTGAAATGCATGGTAACCAAATCAATAGCAGGCCTCTGAAATTCCAAAATGCAAATACAATACATGAAATTTTTTCAAACCCTGCCAATTCATATCAGTTTAGAATTTAAAATACTGAGCTGTTTGCTCCAAGTGAATTTGATTCTTCATGAATTTAATTTGTCATTTCAGTCTCAGAACAGTAATGAAATAGAAGTATTTTCCTTATGTATATTCAGTGAATATAATTGAAATTGAATACTATCATTTTCTTTTATGAAGGTCCAGGAAAACACAGAAAGTTTGTTAGACAAATTATGTATTTTCCTTTCAAATTCTTTGGACTATGAAGTATAGTTCACATTTAGGATTCCTAGTGATCAGTTTTATTTAATATATATTATATATGTGTATGTGTATATATATGTGTATGTGTATATGTATGTATATACATAAGCTGTCATAGAAAAGGGTTTCTGGATAAAGTATTCATAAACTTATAGCACAGCACGTATTTTAATAGCATTTATTGTGTCTTCTTAATTACATATATATAATTATATACATGTATTATATAAGTATATATTTATAATATACAAGTATGTATTATATATAAGTATATATTATATTAAGTATATAAGTATATATACTTTAATAAGTATATATTAAGTATATACATATATATATACACATAAACATACATATACATACACATAAACACATATATATGTTGTGTTTATGTATTCCAGGGTAAAAAATATTAGTCTAAAAGGATATCTACCAAATTTACCAAACTATGAACAGTAGTGTTTTCTGGATAATGGAATTAAAAGTATTTTATGTGTGAACATGAATGGGCATTCATGTGAACTAGGCACTTTAATATAGTTGTATGCTGAGTTTTATCAGAATTCTTACTACATCATATTAGAAATGTTTGCATGTCAGTCTCTTCCTTCAGCTGTAAGCTTTACAAGACTTCGATGATCTTGTTTGGTATCCATATTACTTTCCAGAATAGTGCCTGGAAATCAGTAGGTACTTATTGTCTACTGAATGAATTAATGAAAAACTGGGTTTGATTTTGGACTTCCTCATTCAGCTCACTGTCCATCCATTCTTTCAGATACTCTAACCAGGATTTGATGATCCATATTCTTGTGGTTGTACCAAAATACATTAGAGGTGCTGATTTATTTTTGAAAAAAAATAATCCATCACTTAATCTTCAGATGCCCTGGAGAATCTGAGAATAACATGACTTCACATCCGTAACACATCCTTAAGTCTCACGATTGTGAATTAGAAAAAGTTGATACAGAATGCTGACCTATCACTACTGAGGAATGCTTCAAAGTGGGGGTGTCAGATGCCATTGTTGACCTGGATCATTATCGGTTGTTTTAATTTCCTTTTCAGGAGAAAACTGAAATTTGGTCAACATTTCTTACAATAATGTGAAAGCAAAAGAACTACCTACTTTAAAAATATAAAACATTCAAGTTGGATTTCATTTACAAGCTACCAAATTAGCCTTTTGTTGTTTCTGAATGCTAGCCAAAGAGATAAAACTCTTGAGCAAAAAACAAAGGATTTTATTATGCATAGTGCAGCCAGCTGCAGGAGCATCAGCAGATTTGCAGATTCCTCTTGCCCCAAATCCCATGGGGGAGACACTGAGGAGCTCAGATGGATGCTACACAAGCAGAGTATCTGCACTGCAGCTGAGGAGCAGTGAGGCTGGAGAATCCAGCACTTTATAGAAAGGAGGAAGCAGACTTGTTCTCTGACTGGAGTTAAGAGGAGATGTTACCACATTTTTCAAGATTACCAACTGTGTAAACAACCCTGAAGAACTGACCCAGTAAAGAGCAGTCAGCTTTTACAATCTTGGCATAGCCAGAAAGATGTACAGGGCAGCAAGTGGCCTACAAATAATAGTTTTTATTTCTCCCAATAAAAACTAATATTATGTAAACTCAGATTACCAACCACAATTTGCAAATACATTTTTTATTATTTTTGTTACCTCTACTTCCCCTTTGGTTGATAATCTTGTATTCTGTAGAGAACATAGCACAAGCCTATTTCAATGGAATTCAATATTTTGGTTTCACTGGGCCTTTATACCCACTTCTGTGGCTAGAACAAAGAGTTGGTGAATGAAATAGCAAGAAATGTGATGGTAGCAGAAGGCAGGGTTGGAAAATGAAGGAGAATGATAGGGACTTTGGACTTATCCAAAGGAAATAGGAGGTATTTAAGGGTTAAAAGTGAGTGAGATGATTAGATTTGCACTTTAGACAAATGGCATGGAAGAGGCAAAGGTAGAAGCAGGAAGACTAACTAGGGACCAGGTGAATGTTTGCAGCCTAACCCAAAAGGTAGGAGTTAGGGTGCAGACAAGAATAGACTTGAGAAGTAGTTAAAAGGTAGAATTGTCCTGATTAGAGTCTAACTGAATATATATAAGGTAAGGTAGAAGAATTCAAGAAAAGTGTCCAGGTTTCTGGCTTAAGCAACCTAGTGCTGATGGCACTATTGAGTAATTTAGGAAGCACACAAGAGGCAGCAAATGTAAGAATGTTTAGTACTTTTGTGACTATTTGGAGTCTGAGATATGTTGGGACATCCAAGATGTCCAATAGCAGTTAGATGTGCAGATCTGGTGCTTTGTAGATAAAGCTAGGCCTGTACTACAGAGCTAAATGGTAATTGAAGTTGTGAAAAAGAACAGAATCATGTGTGAAGTATATGGAGAATAAGAAGGAAAAAAAGCTACTATTTTACCCTTTGTTATTAAAAATTATCTGGTGAAACTGGGCATGGTGTTGCACATCTGTAGTCCTAGCTACTCTGGAGGCTGAAGTCATACAATAATTTGAAACCAGGAGTTTGAGACTAGCCTAGGCAACATAGCAAGACCCTGTCTCTGCATATATCATGTGATGCTGAGGTTTGGCGTACAGGTGATCTCATCACCCAGGTACTGAGCATAGTGCCCAATAGTTAGATTTTCAATCCTTGCCTCCCTCCACCTGTCTAGTAATCTGTAGTTTCTATTGTTGTCATATTTATGTCCATGAGTACCCAATGTTTAGGTCCCATTTATAAGTGACAAAATGCAGTATTTGGTTTTCTGTTCCTATGTTAGTTCACTTAGGACAATGGCCTCCAGCTTAATCAGTGTTCCTGCAAATGACATGATCTCATTCTTTTTGATGGTTGCATAGTATTCTGTGGTGTATATGAACCACATTCTCTTTATCCAGTTTACCGTTGATGGGCACATAGATTGGTTCCATTTCTTCACTATTGTAAATAATGCTGCAATGAACATGCAAGTGCATGTATCTTTTGGAAGAATGATTTATTTTATTTTATTTTACTTATGCTTTATTTTTATTTTTATTTTTGAGACAGGGTCTTGCTCTGTCACCAGGCTGGAGTGCAGTGGCATGATCTCAGCTCACTGCAACCTCCACCTCCTGGGTTCAAATGATCCTCCTATCTCAGCCTCCTGAGTAGCTAGAACTACAGGTGCATGCCAACATGCCCAGCTAAGTTTTGAATTTTTTGTAGAGATGGGGTTTCCGCATGTTGCCCAGGCTTGTCTCCGGCTCCTGAGCTCAAGCAATTGACCTGCCTAGCCTCCCAATGTGCTAAAATTACAGACATGAACCACTGCGCCCAACCTGATTTGTTTTCTTTTGGATATACACCCAGTAATTATTACTATTGCTGGGTCAAATGGTAGTTCTGATTTAAGTGCTTTGAGAAATCTCCAAACTGCTTTCCACACAGTAGCTGAATTAATTTACATTCCCACCAACAGTATATAAGCAACTCCTTTTCTCCACAGCCTCTCCAGGAACTGTTCTTTTGATTTTTTAATAATAGTCATTCTGACTAGTGCAAGACGGTATCTCGCTGTAGTTTTGATTTGCATTTCTCTGATGATTAGTGATGTTGCTTTTTCTGTGAAGAAGTCTGGTAGACATCACCTTAACCAAATGAGCAAAGTTAACATCACTGTTAGAAAATCTATGGATGTTATATAAACTCTGATGTGATACACCACTTCTGTGGTGTTTTTTCCAAAAAGGCATAGCTTCAATCTAATCCTAGAAAACTTCAGATGAGTGCAGATTGTGGGATAGTCTACAGAATGACTGATCAGTACTCTTCAAAGTGTCAGTATCTTGAAAAACAAGGAAGGACTGAGGAACCATCAACGACTGGAAGAGACTAAGAATTTACGACAATTAATATGGTGTGAAATCCTGGATTAGGTTCTAGATGAGGAGGACACATTAGTGAGAAAACTAGCAAACCTAAATAGGGTCTGTAGTTAATAGTATTGTATCAATGCCAACTTCCTGGTATCAAGTATTGTACTATGGTAACAAAAGATGTTAATTCCAACCAATAAAATCCCTGGGCTATTTTTCCTCCTCACTTTACTCCAAGCAGGAGAAAATAAAAGAATAAAAGATTAAACTGGAAAAAAAGGAAAAGAAGGCTCAGGCAAAAACCCTGAGGCACCACCACTCTTAAAAGCAATCAAAAGCCTTAAAATTTCAACCAAAAATTAAAAAGAGACTAGGCAAGGTGGCTCACACCTGTAATCCCAGCACTTTGGGAGGCCAAGGTGGGTGGATCGTCTGAGGTTAGGAGTTCAAGACCAGCCTGGCCAAAATAGTGAAACCCTGTCTATACTAAAAATTAAAAAAAAAAATAGCTGGGCTTAGTAGCATGTTCCTGTAATCCCAGCTATGCAGAAGGCTGAGGCAGAAGAATCGCTTGAACCTGGGAGTCAGGGGTGTCACTGAGCCAAGATTGTGCCATTACACTCCAACCTGGTGACAGAGCAGGATTATGTCTCAAGAAAAAAAAAGAAAATAAAATTAGAAATGCAAGGTTCTAAGAAAAATAAATATATATAATGAAAGCTATATATATATATATATATATATATATATATATATAACAAAAAGAGCATAGTCAAATAGAATGGTGAACCTGAACAGCTTTAGAACTTAATGTGTTTATTAAATTGAATAAGGAGGTTTTTAACTGCTTTAACATGAGAAGTTTCGTTGGAATCATGGAGGAATAAATCATGTCAGTAGAAGGAGAAGTAAATATGAAATGAAGAAATGAGCAATGCATGTATATGAAGCCAATGCTCCAAGAAGCATAAAGCATAGGTGGAAATTCAGGAGGCTTTGGGGTTTGTTTTCTTTCTTGGTTACCTTTCTAAAGATAGGAGAGATTTGAGGATGCTTAAATGCATAAGGGAAGGAAACAATAGATAAGGAAAGATTGAAGCTGTGGGAATAAGACAGGAAAGACAATCAAAAGAGGTTCTAAAGTGGAATTTTCAAAGAGGTAAAATCATTATTCTAATACAAATATAAAGTGAACATTTATTAAAGATGTCATTTAATTCATTGATTAATGAGGTAACCAGGAAGATATTAAGACCTACTCGAAGTGATCTGAATAGCCGATTTATTATAAGAAATTTAATAAAGGAATATGAGGATAAGATTGCTACTCTAATATAAAATTTATTAATAAACCTGCAAAAACTGGAAGCTTTGGAGTTATCTTTTTATGGAAGAGAAAACTTGGACAGAAATTATTTGTAACATTATAGGGCAAAAATACATAAATTAGCATGTAACTTCACTAAGCATGTCTAATCCATAATAAACCATGAGAGGAACAAAGTACATCCCCTTGGATAATCCTTGAGTAGACCAGTAAAGCAATCACCCTATAAGACAATGAAAGAACATGCTGGTTGCCTTTTGTCCTTATTTCCAAGTTTGTAAGAATGTTTTTGACAGAGAATAGTTGTTAAGGAAGTAGGAGGGAAGTGTATCAGTCAGGGTCTTGCTGAGTAGCAGCAACTCAAAAAAAGTGGGGCATAAAGTGAGTTAATGAAAGTTAATGAATGATTTATTGAAAGAATTACAGATAGAATGAAGAAAAGAAACCAAAGAGAGTCATGCACTCCTGGGATCAGCAATAGGTTCCTCCACTATGCCTGATAAGCAAGGAAATGTGGCCAAGCATGGTGGCTCATGCCTGTAATCCTAGCATTTTGGGAGGCCAAGGCGGGTGGATCACTAGAGGTCAGGAGTTCAAGAACAACCTGGCCAATATGGTAAAAACCTCATCTCTACTAAAAATACAAAAATTGGCTGTGTGTAGTGGCACACGCCTGTAATCCCAGCTACTTGGGAGGCTGAGGCAGGAGAATTGCTTGAACCCAGGAGGTGGAGGTTACAGTGAGCTTAGATCACAGGCCACTGCACGCCAGCCTGGGCAACAGAGCAAGACTCTTTCAAAAAAAAAAAAAAAAGGAAAGAAATGGTTACCAAAGAACTTTGAGGCATGTAGGTAGCTGTATGAGCCAATTTTCCAGTGTACCTGCTGCAGCCTTTGATACAGGAACACAGCCACTGCCAACCCTGCAGCCTGGAAAAGAGGATGCTGGAGGAATAAATATCCTGGCCTCATCATTCTCCTGCTCTCTGATCAAATGCTGGTGACTTACATTGGTCATATCCAACCTAATGCCTGAGAGCAAAGAAGCATTTATACAGGTCATACAGATCAGTCTCCTGGGACAAGAGCAGGAGAAAATGGTGGAAAGTGGACACCAAGGGTCAGATAGAGAATATCCATTCCAAAAAGAAATTTAGAGGATAGATGCTAAGATAAGCTTTAGAGAGGAGAGATGATTTTCAATTATAACAGGAGGAGAGAAGGCTGAATGGGTGTGTCGGAACAAATTAAGGGGCTTTTTAGATAATTAAATTTTATTTATTATCATTAAAGTTATTGTATGAGAATGAGTGTATAGTTGGCAGACATGAGTTTAGTTGGTTTGAAGTTTTGAGAAAAAAATAAGTTTGGAATGGTTCTTGTAGAAAAGTATTAGAAGGAACTAACCAGATAAATCAGGGTAAGATTTCATGGCAGGGGTGTAGGAATAGTTACACTTGTTCTCAACAAATTTATGATAGAGCCCATTTTCAAGGTCATTTATTTTTCTCTAGAATTATTCAGTAAAATGTGTATTCTTTTCCCACCTTACCCATGTTGCTTCCCAATGAGAGTGGTGTATACTTAACGAAACCTATCTATTTAGGAAGTCATTTCTTAAAAATTGACCTCTCCGCAAAGCTCCTCAAGCTAATTAGCAACTTCAGCAAAGCCTCAGAGTACAAATTCAGTGTGCAAAAATCGTAAGCATTCCTATACACCAACAATAGACAATCAGAGAGCCAAATCATGAATTAACTTCCATTTATAATTGCTACAAAGAGTATAAAATACCTAGGAATATACCTAACAAAAGATGTGAAGGACCTCTTCAGAGAACTACAAACCACTGTTCAAGAAAGTAAGAGAGGACATAAACAAATGGAAAAACATTCCATCCTTATGGAATGGAAAGGAAAGGAAAGGAAAAATCAATATCATGAAAATGACCACATTGCCCAAAGTAATTTATAGATTCAATGCTATTCCCATTAAATTACCATTGACATTCTTTACAGAATTAGAAAAACCTACTTTAAAATTCATATGAAACCAAAAAAAGAGCCCATATAGCCAAGACAATCCTAAGCAAAAATAACAAAGCTGGAGGCATCATGCTACCTGACTTCAAACTATGCTACCAGACTACAGTAACCAAAGCAGCATGGTACTAGTATCAAAACAGACACAAAGACTAATGGAACAGAATAGAGATCTCAGAAAAAAGACCACACACCTACAACCATCTGATCTTCAACAAACCTGGCAAAAACATGCAATAAGTAGAGCATTCCCTATTTAATAAAGGGTGCTGGAAAGACTGGCTAGCCATACGCAGAAAAGTGAAACTGGACTCCTATACACCTTATACAAAAATTAACACAAGATGGATTAAATGTAAAACCCAAAACCGTAAAAATCCTAGAAGAAAATCTAGGCAATACCATTCAGAATATAGGCATGGGCAAAGATTTTATGATGACATCAACAAAAGCAATTGCAACAAAAGCAAAAATTGACAAATGAAATCTAATTAAACTAAAGAGCCTCTACACAACAAAGAAACTATCATCAGGGTGAACAGGCAACTTACAAAATGGGAAAAAAATTTTGCAATCTACCTATCTGACAAAGGGCTAATATCCAGAATTTACAAGGAACTTAAACAAATTTACATGATAAAAGCAATCCCATCAAAAAGTGGGCAAAGGACATGAACATACACTTCTCAAAAGAAGACATTTATGCTGCCAACAAACATATGAAAAAAAGCTCAACATCACTGATCATTAGAGAAATCCAAATCAAAGCCACAATGAGATACCATCTCACACCAGTCAGAATGGTGATTACTTAGAAGTCAAGAAACAACAGATGTTGGCCAGGCTGTGGAGAAACAGGAACATTTTTACACTGTTGGTGGGAATTTAAATTAGTTCAACTATCGTGGAAGACAGTGTGACAATTCCTCAAGGATCTAGAACTAGAAATACCATTTGACCCAGCATTCCCATTACTGGGTATATACCCAAAGGATTATAAATCACTGTATTATAAAGATACATGCACATGTATGTTTATTGCAGCACTATTCACAATAGTAAACATATGGAATCAACCCAAATGCCCATCAATGGTAGACTGGATAAAGAAAACGTGGTACATATATACCATGGAATACTATGCAGCCATAAAAAGGAATGAGATCATGTCCTTTGCAGGGACACAGATGAAGCTAGGAGCCATCATCCTCAGGAAACTAACACAGGAACAGAAAACCAAACACCACATGTTCTCACTCATAAGTGGTAGCTGAACAACGAGAACACACAGACACAGGGAGGGGAACAACATACACCAGGACTGTCAGGAGGGTGAGAGGAGGAAGAGCATCAGGATAAACAACTAATGCATGCAGGGCTCAATACCTGGATGATAAGTTGATAGATGCAGCAAACCATCATGGCACACATTTATCTATGTAACAAACCTGCACGTTTTGCACGTGTATGCTGGAACTTAAAATTAAATTAATTTTTTTAAAAATTGACCTCTGATTTCCTAATTATACTTCCCTTTACTTATAAAACAGAAATGTGCAATGTTTCCTACAATAAAGAGCAGTACATAACTCAAATAAAGTTTCCTCATACCATTTGCTCATTTGCTCATGTCATTTCTCTCCAGGGAGTCTCTCTAACTTCTTCTTAGCTAAGATGTCTTCCTGATTCAGCTAGTCTCCATTCCTTCATTACATCTTCTCTAATCTTTCTACTAAAAGTAAAAAGGATCCATGACTGATTGATTAGTGCTATTCTAAAAGGATACTTCTTGATAAACTCTAATATTCATAAATAGGGTACCTTAGACCATTCTGATTACAAATGAATGCATTTTAATATTGTTTTTCAGAAAAAGAAACAGATAACAATTATGATTGGAATGACTCAGTTTTGCAGAATATCACAATCAAGCTATTTCAAGTCAATGTGCAATAAATACATTGCATCTTTGGTATATGTATTTGTATTATTTTTAATAAATTAATAAAATCAGCAAAAATCAGTGTATCAAATGTGGTCATTAGTTCTGAGAAAAGGAAATATGATATACAGCATTATTCCATCACAGTAAGTTCTTGGGAGTATTTGAAAATCAGCAACTGGGTTATGATACATGAGTTAACAAAATTAATTTATCTTATTGCTTTATAATTTCAGATGTTACCTCCTTTATAAGAATTTTTAGTTGACCTCCAGAATGTTTTGGTGGAATGATGGGAAAAAAAGGTGACAATTATTTCCAAAAGATGTTGATATGTATGATGGTTAATACTGAGTGTCAATTTGATTGGATTGAAGGATACAAATTATTGATCTTGGGTGTGCCTGTGAAGGTATTGCTGGTGGAGATTAACATTTCAGTCCATAGGCTGGGAAAGGCAGATCCACCCTTAAGATGGGTGGACACTATCTAATCAGCTGCCAGGGCAGCTAGAATATAAGCAGGCAGAAAAATGTAAAAAGAAAGACTGGCCTAGTCTCCCAGCCTACATCTCTCTCTTGTGCTGGATGCCTCCTACCCTAGAATATTGGACTCCAAGTTCTTCAGTTTTGGAACTCAGACTGGTTCTCCTTGCTCCTCAGCCTGCAGACAGCCTATTGCGGAACCTTGTGATTGTGTGAGTTAATATTAATAAATTCACCTTTGTGTGTGTGTGTGTGTGTGTGTGTGTGTGTGTGTATTCCATTAGTTCTGTCTCTCTAGAAAACCCTTACTACAATGTGCAAAGAATGTGGGGTGATTTGTTTTGTGTAAAAGTATAACCATACAGCTTCATAAGGCACAGGATTTGAGCTTCTGTAAGTAGCTGCTACCACCACCTTCAGATCTCTTTGGCAATTATTACACACCACTGTAAGATCTTTAACAACAGCATCTTTAAAAAGCAATTCCCTCCTATTTGGATCCTTAAATTTTCCAAACCTAAATAAATCTCTCTTTCTTAATTTATCTCAACGAATTCTTATTGAAATACCAATAAGAATTCGTTGAGATAAACTAGGAAAATAATTTGTTGAAATGTTGTGAGCAAAGAATCTCTGAACTCACTGAGGTTGTATCCGAGTCTCATTAAATGCCATTCTCACTTTCTACCATGTATTTCATTGATTTGTATACATGTCCTCTCTCCTCCACCAGAATATAAATTTCATATGTGTAAGTTCTTTCTTATTTACCATTGTGTATCTTGTGGGAAAAGCACAGAATTGGCACTCATAAGCATTTGATAACTATTGGATGAATGGATGGATAAATAAATACAAAAGAAAATCAAAGGATTTATTAATCAGCCAATATTTAAAGAGCTCTCTTATCTATTTACTAACCGAAAGCTGGAATTAAAATATGCTGTTGCTAATTGTGTTATTAGAAACACCAGCTGAAAACATATCTATGTTGTATTATTCAATACCTGTGTCATAAATCAGTAAGATATCTAAAATGATTTCTTCGAACATACAAACATAGAGCATAAACTGTACCTTTGTTTTACAGATGAAGTTATAGCAAGATTTAATTGACTTAAAAAAGCTTGGCTGGGTGCAGTGGCTCACACCTGTAATCCCAGCACTTCGGGAGGCCAAGGTGGGCAGATCACGAAGTCAAGAGATCAAGACCATTCTGGCCAACATGGTGAAACCCCATCTCTACTAAAAATACAAAAATTAGCTGGGCATGGTGGTGCACAGCTGTAGTCCCAGCTACTTGGGAGGCCAAGGCAGGAGAATTGCTTGAACCCGGGAGGTGGGAGTTGCAGTGAGCCGAGATCGTGCCAGTGCACTCCAGCCTGGTCCCCCCCCAAAAAAAAAAAGGCTTTTACATGCATTCTCACAGCAGCATTATCACAATATCTAAAAAGAGGAAATAACCCAGATACCTACCACTTGATAAATGGATACATAAAATAGCATATATCCATATAATGAAAGACTATTTGGCAATACAAAGGAGTAAAATACTAATACATACTACAACATGGATGAACTTTAAAAGAATTATATTAAGTGAAAGCAGCAGCCATAAAAGGCCACATAAAACATGGCTCCATTTACATAAAATGTTCAGAATGGACAGATCCATAGAAACAGAAAGTAGCTTAATGGCTGTCAAGGGACAGAGGAGTTAAGAATCAGGGAATGAATAACTGATAATGAGTATGTGGTTTCTTTTGGGGGTGATGAAACACACTAAATTAGATTGGATTAATTTTTGTTCAATTCCATGAATATACCAGAAAGCACTGAATTGTACATTTTAAGCTGGTGAATGTTATAGAATGTGAGTTATATTTCAATAAAGCTGTTTTAAAAAGTAAAGATAAAGTGACTTGTTCAAAATTCCATGAATAGCTGGTGAAGCCAGAACTGGAATCTATATTTTACCAACTATCGTAATGCTTTTATCTTACTTTGCTATTTTTTGTGTGTAACAAAGTTGGCTGTTTAAGCCTTTATTTTCTGAAAATCTTTACTTTTGTTTTGTCATTTGTGCATTTATGTCTAGTCCTCTTCCTTTCCTCCCACTCATTAACCCCCTTAACAGCATTCATGCTCTCTTTGTCCAGCTGTTAAGTGGCCTCCATTTTAATAATTGCAACTCAGCTTTATTCTTTATTTGGCTGAATCTCAGGGTGACTTCTGATACTATTGATCTATTTTGTCCACCCAAGGGACATATCAGACTAAGCACATGAAACTTGGTGGGCAAGACATTGGGGAAAGAGGATGACTTCAGCAGTTTGTGAGCAGCAGGTGGGAAACCACTGAACAAAAGAATGATTCTATTGCTGGAGTCTTATTACATTCATAGAAATGAGAGACTGGCAAGGGTTGTTTAACTTGATACCCCTATCCAGGAGATTGACTTATAGCCAGTGTGTGAGAAATGCCATTTTCCAGATGACTTCCTCTCCTGTTACAAAGTCTGGCTATAGCTCCCTGCAAAGTGCTGGATCTTCTCCATGTTTGGGTGTTTGAGACACTTATCTTATCTTTCACCACTGTGCTGGATTTTTCCACTCATCTTTTTTTAATTTTAAGTGTCTACTGTAGAAAGATTAATTACTCTCCATTGAACTTCATGGTTTTTTTTTTAAAAAAAATATGTAGCCATTGTGGTATTCCTAGTTTGGAGAAATAGAAGTCATAAGGTAAACAGCAGTTCACACTATTTTTAAAAAGTCATAAGGCAATATATTTTCTCTCTCTGTGAGATAAATTGTAGAAATAAAAACACATCTCCTTGCCCACTATTGACACTCTCTAAGAACATGATTAAATGTTATTAGCAGATGACTTTTTCCTTTTTCCAAGGAAATTCAAAGGAAAGTCAAATGTCTTTCACTCGTTTAATTTGTAAATTGGATAGATTTTTTTTTATTATTGAAGACATTCTCTGGAGTTTTAAGCAGATTTTATTCACTTGCTATCCATAGTTATTCATTTTCAGTTAATCCCAAGTTATTTGGGTAAATGATGAAATTTTTGTGGGAAAAATATGTTAACATTGGTAAGTTTATTTCATTCAACCTAATATGTAGTAATAAATATATAGTAGGACTTGCTCAAATCCACTGGGTGGGGACGGAGAGGTGTCATGAGAAAGAAAGGTTACGTTATGGAGAGTCAAGGGGGAAAAGGGAGAAGTGAAGTTGCCCTGAGTACAGATGCAGCAGAAGTAAAACTTCATGGTGGAGCCTTTATGTAACTCTGTTATATTTCACATAGAAGAATTATATGTAGTAGACAATGCTAATCACCTACATAACAACTATTCACTCACTTCTTTCTGACTAACAGAAAGCTATTCTCCCCCTTCTTTTTGGCAAATATAACAGCTATTCTCTCCCTTCTTTCTGGCTAACAGAAGCTCAGTTATGTTTAGGTTGATAATATGCCCAATCCCAAGGACTGAATTATGATTAGTCTTACCAATCATGATTTAAGGTTCCCTTTTGCTTCCCTTCTATTTGGGATGATGTTGAGTCATAGTGATGCTTAGAACATCAACAGCCATCTTGCCACCATGATGCAATAAAGGAGGACAAAAATTAAATATGTTGAGGCATGGAAAAATGCAAAGAAATAGAGTCCTTGATGACATCACTAAGCTGAGGAACTAGACTTACTTCTTCCTCCAGACTCTGTAATGTAAGAGAATTGTCTCAAAAGCTTAGTTGGCTGTTTATTAACTGCAGATCTACATATTCTAACTAATATAGCACCAAAGTATTTTCATGTCATCAAGGACATACATGATTTCACCAATTACATATAATAAAATATAAGGCTATGATCAGGCTTAGACAGTACAAGCCTTTCAACAAATTTAACTACCCTCTATGAGGCGGTAGGGGAGTTTCTTTTCTCTTAAACACACCTTTGGACAGGACAGCATGATGGACTATGAAAGGCACAGTTGTGGATAAGCAGCAGATATTGCTTTCGGTTCCCTCTGAGTCTTGAGGTATAATTCACAGCAAGGACCATTCTTTAGGAAAATACAACTTGTTATTAAGATTGTTATTAAGATTTTAGGATTCTTACTCAAGAAGAGAGGCTATTGGATCAACTGCTCTTATTTGATAATCATTTTAAATAAGTATATATATGTGTGTGTGATATATATTTTTATATATGTATATATATGGACAACTTTACTGGAATAAACCATGAGCACCTCAAATTTAACACTGTAAACAGTGTATTTCTTATTTCCTCCTCCCCCAAACATAAAATCCAACTCCTTTTTATTTCCTATCCTAAATAATGTCATAACCATTCATCCAAGTCAGTTGTTGGAAAATCTGAGTCATCCTCAAAACCCTCTTGGGTGCTAGTAGTAACCAGATATCTACCTGGTTATTATATAGCATAGGATACATACTTTAACACCTAAAAGAAGAGGGATACGTTTCATATTCACAAACAAATCCTGGTCTAGGGATGTGTAGCCATGGTAAATTAGTAGGCATCCTTCCCTCTGCTCAACCCCTAGTCATACCTTCATGCAAACGCTTTTATGCAATAATGAAATTAAATAATATAAAGATGTGCCAACACACCAATACTGTTTTATATGCTTCAATTCCCTAATAGGGTGGCTATGAAATACACACAATGACTATGGGCTTCTACCATTTTTGGTTAACATTTTGGTCTGCAGGGCTCTTGGGAGCAGAAATGTGGTCAATAGAAGCATTAACTCTATAATATTAAGTTTATAGTCATTTATGCAGCTAAGAGTTACTGGACACCTAAGCGTATCAAGGATTGTACTAAGCACTGAAACACAGAGGTGCAAGGTGTGATTCCCAACAGCAGTTTCCACAGATGAGAAGGAAACATAGTAATGTACCTAAAAATTGCATCACCTTGTATTTGGTTACTATGACAGAGGTTCTGCACAGAGAAGAGAGATGCAAGACTCAGATTGGGGTTTATGGGAAGACTTGGGATGGAAGAATATGTGAATTGAATCTTGAATGATTAATTAGAATTTTCTAAATGAGGAGAAAAGGATATTTACCAGCAGGTGGAACTGAATGTGCAAAGATCCCAAGGCAATATAAATGCAAGTAGTTAATTAGAGCAGGTAGTGAGGGATCCATGTGAGGAAGAAGCAGCAGATGGGAAGAGAGGGAATTTTGGGCTGCACTAAAATGTTTAACCCCAAAGGTGATAGGGGAACCTTGAAGGATTTCAGGCAGGGAAGTAAAAGATGTTTCTGACAGCATAGGGTAAGACAAATTGGAATGGTAAGAGTCTGGAGGTAGAAAGAAAACAATTCCAACAAAAAATTATAATGATAGTGGCAATGGGCATGAATCAAGAAATATCAAGAGCTAGAACTGAAGGATTTAGAAATCACTTGAATATAAAGGTACTAACATCCAAGAGGGTTTTTAGGATGACTCAGATTTTCCAACAACTGACTTGAATGAATGATTATGACATCCTTTAGGATAGAGAATAAAAAGGAGTTGGGTTTTATGCATAGGGGGAGGAAGAAATAAGAAAGGCACTTTTTACAGTGTTGAATTTGAGGTGCTCATGGTTTATTCAAGTAAAGTTGCCCAATGTATGAGAGGTTCCTAAGCTTTCAAGGTTCACATACCAGCAGAATTCATATAAATTTCAGAAATCAATTAAAGACTGCCAACTTTTTATTTTGCTAAGTCAGGATACATAAAAACAAAACAAAACCACGTCATCTACTAATAACATTTCATTTTTATAAAAGGATATTTCAACATGGAAATATTAAAAAGTGAGTCAATATAAAAGGCAATTTATTAAATCAAATATACTTGTCTTTATTTTAAAAATCAACCAAATGTCCTTATTTTTTCAATTCTTCTTGAACCAGTATAGTACCAATCACTGACTTAGAACAAGTCACAAATTGGCATTTAGAAACCACTAAAATAGACTATTGCATATTGAGATTTGGAGCCCAATTGAAAAGATCTAGCTAAAGATATAGAGTCACAAACACATAGTTTGAAGTTGAAAAAAATGAATAAATCTTTAGTACTGTTTATTCAGCACTTTCTATGTGCCAAGCACTATAATAAGGACTTTATATAATATCTCATTTCAACATCCCAGCAATTCTGGGAGGTGAAAGAAGGTGGCTTATTTTTACAGATGAGAAAAGGAGACTAGAAATATTAAATTTTCCAAAATCACTGGAGATACCAAGTTTTCTAAGATTACAAAGTAGAAAGTGACAGAGCTAGTATTTGAAAATTCTCTAACTTGAAATTCTATACTTTTAATTGAGACATTACATTGTCACCCTAAAAAGAATACATCACATGAGAAAGACAATCAAAGACGAAGTTCGTTGAAATATTGACACTTAAGAAGATGTTCCAGAGAGCCCAGAAGATGAAAATGAACTGTGCCATGTAAGGCAAAGGAGAGGATACTTTCTAAAAGATATATATCGTCAAAAATTCAAACTGTCACAGAGAAGATGTGGATATGTACACAAATCTAGGCCGAAAAATTAATAAATTGCATCTACTTCTGAATAAAATCTAATAATAGTACTCAGCAGTCCTGCTGACCCTTTTACGTGCTCAGCAGTCACTCAGTTACTTGGCTCATGAGCTTGCTCTAGAGCCCATGTGTCTAACCTCTTTCTTGAGTCTAAAACAAATCTGCATCTCCTTTCAGTAATGCATGAATTGTAAGAGGCTTAAACACGGCTCACCTGAGAAGCTGGGTAAAATGACATTTGACTCTTGATCTTGATATTAAAATAAATTTTTCAGGATCAGATTAAATAATATTCCAATTTATAAAATAACATCTACATTGCAGGCCAAGTCGCTCTAACACTAGGAAAACATGGACTCAGCTCTTCTCTACATAGGGTACAGAACAAATGCATTATCTTTTAACTATGATTCTCCAGGGCTTTAAGACTGAAAGTGTATAATCCAGTTGACCAAAATAAAATTATGGAAAAGCATTCCTGTCACTATTAAGAAACTGTTATTAAAATATACTATTCAATTTCCATAGGTCTAACCATTTTCAAAATTCATCTTCCATCAAAGAAAGCTTCTAATATTTTGACAAACCATGGTGATTAGCACTTAAATTTTCACTGAATTGTATCTCAAGGTTTTGGTACAGAAAATTATAGTGCCCTACAAATTGAAATAATGATTTTGTTCATATTAGCTGTCCTATTTTTTAAGGCCCTCCAAGGTTTGGCTCTAATCTACTTTGTAAGCTTATCACTGACTACCTACCTACATGGCTGCCACAAATCAATAAAACTGCTCAATACACTCTTCTCTGACAAATACCTTATTTCAATACATTTCTTTCTTTACTGCAACAGAATAATTTTATCATTAGGCTCTGAAGGAAACTGCTTGGATTCAAGTTCCTCAGCATCATTATGAAACAAAGCCCAAATATCAGTATCAATCTGTCCATAAATATGTAACTATATATCTTTAAATATAAAGATCATTTTTTAAAGACAGTAATGATTTTATTATCACATCTAAATATTAAAAATAATTCTCAAATTAGAAGTCAGTGTTCAAAGGTTCACATCTTATACATTTTATTTAAAGTGTTTAGTTTAAATCAGAATCCAAACAAGAGTCACACATTGCATTTGATTGTGTTTCCTAAGTCTCTCAAGATATTTTCATGCTTGCTTTTTCTCCTTTGCAATTTTTTTTTTAAAAATCAGGTCATTTGTCCTGTAAGGTTTCCTACACTCTAAACTTCAATGACTTCTTCCTCACGGTGTCTTTTAACATGTTCTCCCATCCCCTGTATTTCCTGTAAGCTGGTAGTTAAATCTAGGAGCTTGATCTAATTCAAGATAAAATTTTGGCAGGAACACTTCAGAGGTGATGGTATGTAATTCTACCAGGAAGTATAAAATATCTAGTGGTTTCTCTTTTTATGAATGATCATTTCCTAGATCAACTATATCATTTAGGACTCAAAATTTACATTGTGTCCTATTCCTTCTTCATTTATTATCTGTAATACTTTTATGGAGTAAAACATACCCTCATTAACTATTTGGCTTCCCTGAGGTAGAGTTTGTACAGGAAAAATAAGCAAAATGCTTGGTTCTCTCAATAGGAAGGGAATTTTATTGCATTTTAGGTTCTGGGGTACATGTGAAGAATATACAGGATTGTTGCATAGGTACATACATGGCAATGTGGTTTTCTGCCTCCATCCCCTTCACCTATATCTGGCATTTCTCCCCATGTTATCCCTTCCCAACTCCCTACCCCCCGCCGTCCCTCCCCTAGTCCCCCACGCCACAGACCTGAGTGTGTGATGCCCCCCTCCCTGTGTCCATGTGTTCTCATTGTTCAACACCCACCTATGAGTGAGAACATGTAGTGTTTGATTTTCTGTTCTTGTGTCAGTTTGCTGAGACTGATGGTTTCCAGGTTCATCCATGTCCCTACGAGGACATGAACTCATTGTTTTTTATGGCTGCATAGTATTCCATGGTGTGTATGTGCTACATTTTCCCTGTACAGTCTATCATCAATGGGCATTTGGGTTGTTTCCAAATCTTTGCTATCATAAACAGTGCTGCAATGAACATACATGTGCATGTGTCTTTATAATAAAATGATTTACAACCCTTTGGATATATATCCACTAATGGGATTGCTGGATCAAATGGAATTTCTATTTCTAGGTCCTTGAGGAATCGCCACACTGTCTTCCACAATGGTTGAACTGATTTAAACTCCCACCAACAGTATAAAAGTGTTCCTATTTCTCCACATCCTCTCCAGCATCTGTTTTCTCCAGATTTTTTTAATGATTGCCATTCTAACTGGCATGAGATGGCATCTCAATGTGGTTTTGATTTGCATTTCTCTAATGACCAGTGATGATGAGCATTTTTTCATATATTTGTTGGCCTCATATATGTCTTCTTTTGAAAAGTGTCTGTTCATATTCTTTGCCCACTTTTGAATGGGTTTGTTTGTTTTTTTCTTGTAAATCTGTTTTAGTTCTTTTTAGATTCTGGATATAAGTCCTTTGTCAGATGGGTAGATTGCAAAACTTTTTTCCCATTCTGTTGGTTGCCAGTTCACTCTAATGATTTTTCTTTTGCTGTACAGAAGCTCTGGAGTTTAATTAGATCCCATTTGTCTATTTTGGCTTTTGTTACCCATGCTTTTTGTGTTTTAGTCATGAAGTCCTTGCCTATGCCTATGTCCTGAATGGTTTTGCCTAGGTTTTCTTCAAGGGTTTTTATGGTGTTAGGTCTTATGTTTAAGTCATTAATTCATCTGGAGTTAATTTTAGTGTAAGGTGTCAGGAAGGGGTCCAGTTTCTGCTTTCTGAACATGGCTAGCCAGTTTTCCCAACACCATTTATTAAACAGGAAATCCTTTCCCCATTGCTTTTTTTTTGTCAGGTTTGTGAAAAATCAGATAGTTGTAGATGTGTGGCGTTGCCTCCAAGGCCTCTGTTCTGTTCCATTGGTCTCTATCTCTGTTTTGGTACCAGTACCATGCTGTTTTGATTACTGTAGCCTTGTAGTATAGTTTGAAGTCAGGTAGCATGATGCCTCCAGCTTTGTTCTTTTTGCTTAGTACTGACTTGGCTATGCGGGCTCTCTTTTGGCTCCATATGAAGTTTAAGGTGGCTTTCTCCAGTTCTGTGAAGGTCATTGGTAGCTTGATGGGGACAGTGTTGAATCTATAAATTACTTTGGGCAGTATGGCCATTTTCACAATACTGATTCTTCCTAACCATGAGCATGGAATGTTTCCATCTGTTTGTGTCCTCTCTTATTTCATTGAGCAGTAGTTTGTAGTTCTCCTTGAAGAGGTCCTTTACATCTTTTGTTAGTTGTATTTCTAGGTATTTTTTGAGCAGTGGTTTGTAGTTCTCCTTGAAGAGGTCCTTTACATCCTGTGTTAGTTGTATTCCTAGGTATTTTATTCTCTTTGTAGCAAGAGAATTTTTAAAGATGATTACCCAGGTAAGAGCTCCACTAATGTGTGGACACTAATAGGGAGATTTGCTGTGCCCATTCTTACCTGAAAACTAGTTAATGAAGCCTTGGTGAGACTACTTGGGGAACTTAATATACGAACACGCAGTATAAAAAACCCAGTAGACTGGAATATGACTCGTACCTGACAAATACAAAGAGCTGGAGGCAGGGTGGTTAGCTGTTGATTAATAAGCCCAAGGATTGTGAGGTCTACCTCCATTTCAGAGTTTATTAGGTCAAAGAGTACGTGAAGGATTCCAGTGAATTAGATATGGGTCATGCATGAAACAGAGAGACTGGGAAAGTTTATATTATGTTCTTTCCAACAGAATCCATTGGATAGGCAATGAGACTTACATGTAAGACTCATAGGGAACCAACATAAGCTTCACATGCATATGGCCTCCTAGAGTCCCAGTAACTGAGGAAGGAGTAAATGAAGAGCTAGAGGACAGTATAAAACTTAATCTAGAACACTACAGTTGAGAAGCTTCTAAATATGGGAGGTGGTGTCTGAATACTTCATTAGAGAACATTTCATCTTTAAACACCTACTGGAACCAGGAAGTGCAAAGCCATATTAAGTCATTTTAAAAACTTCCTCCATCTAATGCTTAAACACAAAGGGAGATTATTAGAAGAATTTAACTTAAGTATAATCAAAGAAAGAATTGGGCAATTAACCTATAGGAAGAACAAAAATGCAGCCAAACCTTAGATGTGATAGGAAGCAGGGGCTGAAATGCCATAGAATTGCTTACTTCATCCCTTGCCTCTGCTTACTGTTAAATGTTTCATTCTCAGCCATTTCTCTTGGGACTGCTTCTTTACTTTACTTTTTCAGTCTACTGTTTGCCTGATTTTAGATGCCAAGAGTTATAAAGGTTTACCCATCACAGATTCGTCCCTCTAGAGAATGTGCCATCTCTCTCTTTGTTCCAAGCCCCAAAGTTCCAGGGAAGGAACTCATTAGTTTGTAGCATGGCACCTTCAGAGCATCCTGTGGAATGAGGAGAGGGACATTGTGGCACACACAACTAATTAGAAGACACAACTAATTCCATAGATGCCTACTGCAGTATCCCAGCACAAGCACTGTGAGTACCAGTTCTGCCACTTTATACCCACCAGATAAATAACTCACATACTCTGATACTGAACTTCCAGATAGGTAAAATATAGACAATTTTGTTTCTGTTTTTATCTGAGGTTTCTGTGATAAATGATGGAGTGAAGATTCTAACATCCTGTTGTAAACTAAAAACAAGATAAATATGAGAAGGAGGATATAGTGATGATTATATAATACCCTATAATAATAAAAGATATATCTTTCTCTGTATATTTGTGGGCCACATAAATTGTCCTATATAGCTTACCATGAGAGTGTTTCTTGTCAGATATTTCTGTCTCATATGTAAAATGTCTTTTCTATTTTCCGTAGTCATACAGAAAATGTTATGATGATAAGAGCTATAGTCTAATTGGGGATTACAAACTGGTGGCCCACAGATGTGCTTTGTCTTTAATGTCCCTGATCATTACTCTCTCTCCAGATCACATAATCAAACCACTCCGTATTAATTCACCTGTCTCCTCAAACCTGCCTGGCTACTGCACTCATTTGAAAACTGTTTAAATGCTAGAGGGTGTAATTTGGGCTATACACCAAAGTGTTTATGTGTGTCTGGGAAGTAGGATCATTTTCCTACTGAAAAGCAAGATCTGTTTCCAAAACTTTTACTATTTTTTTAAAGCAAACGTTAAAAGTTACAGGGATTTATTGTTTATGAAATGAAAGAGTAAACTTGTCCAGGCAACTAAAGGTCTATAGTTTGGTTTAAGGTCATCTTTGTATTGATTTCCCTGGTTCTGCTCTAGGCTATTTGCAGAACTGCAGCTAAAACCCATCCTCTCCTTTGACCATTTGCTGCCTGTTTTATACTTAAAAATGCTGCCTTTTATACTGGACTTCTGGGAATGGAAGATCAACTTCAATAAAAGTATAGTAAATTAAATGAAGGAACTAAGCCATTAATAAATTCTAAACTTGTCCTAGATTCCTAGAACATATTATATTAGCATAGCCTCTCAAGCTTTTAACATATTTCTATGTATATCATTTGATTCATTTAACAATTAAGCATTTAAATTTATCAAATGCTTTTGCTGCATCAATCAAAATAATCATATTATTTTCTTCTTCTATTAATATAGTGAATGCTGTTGCTATATTTTCTTTATGTTGAGACTTTAATGCTTCCTGGGATAAATTTGATCTGAACAATGAATTATTATTTAATAACCAAATTTTTAATTAGCTAATATTTCATTAGGATATTGGAATCTACATTTACAGGTGAAATTGACTTATAATTTTCTTTTATTGCTTTTATCTGATACTAGAATCAAGATTGCACTAATCTCATTAAATAAGCCAGTAGCTCCTCTACTTTTCTAAAAAAAAATTTTAAGATTAATTTTCCTCTAAATATTTTCTGTGAAACAGACTAAGGGTTGCAAAGTTTTGGTTGCAGAAAGGTAACCATTTTGTCAGCACTACTGTTTATTGACCTATTCAAATTTTCTACTTTGAGCAGGTTATATTTTTCCAAATATGTTATGTCTTCTTATGTGTCATCAATGATATTCTTATATAGTTGTCCATAATGTTTTTTGAATTAAAATATGTTATATCTGTAGTTATTTTTCTTTTTCATTGCATGTTTGTATTTCTGTTATTTTTCTTTTTTCTTGCTCAGGCTTGCTGCAGACTTTTTAAAAACAATTTTAACTTTTATTTTAGATTAATAGGGTACAAGTACAGGTCTGTTACATGGGTATATTGTGGGATGCTAAGGTTTGGGATCAATTGATCACATCACCCAGGTAGTAAGCAGAGTACCCAATAGCTAATTTTTCAACCCTTGACCCTTCCTCCCTCCCCCTCAGTAGTTTCTGGTTTATATCATTCTCATTTTTACATCCATGAATACCCAGTGTTTAGCTCTCATGTACAAGTGAGAACATGTGGTATTTGGTTTTCTGTTTCATGTAGAATAATGGCCTCCAGCTCCATCCATGTTGCTGCAAAGAACATGATTTTATTCTTCTTATAGCTGTGTATCATTCCATGATACACACATACCACATTTTCTTTATCTCATCCACCATTGATGGACATCTAGGTTGATTTTATGTCTTTGTTGTTGTGAATACTGCTACAATCAACATATGTATGCATGTGTCTTTATCACAGAATGATTTATATTTCTTTGCATATATACCCAATAATGGAATTGCTGAGTCGAATGGTAGTTCTAATTTAAGTTCTCCAAGAAATCACCAAACTGGTTTCGACAATGGCTAAATTAATTTACATTCCCACCAGCAGTGTATAAGTGTTCCCTTTGCTCTGCAACCTTCCCACTATCTGTTATTTTTTTGACTTTTTAATAATGGCCATTCTGACTGGTAATGATGGTATCTCATTATGGTTTTGATTTGCATTTCTCTGATGATTAATGAGGTTTAGCATTTTTTCATGCTTGTTGCCCACATATGACTTCTTTGAAAAGTGTCTGTTCAGGTCCTTTGCCCCCCTTTAATGGGGTTGTTTTTTCTTGTTGATTTGTTTAAGTTCCTTATAGATTCTGGGTATCAGACCTTTGTTGTATACATAGTTTGCAAATATTTTCTCTCATTCTGTAGATTATCTATTTACTCTGTTGATAGCTTATTTTGCTTTTCAAAAGATCTTTAGTCTAATTAGGTCACTTGTCAATTTTTTGTTTTGTTACAATTGCTTTTGAGGACTTAGTCATAAATTCTTTCCCAGAGCTGATGTCCAAAATGGCGTTTCCTAGGTTTTCCTCTAGGATTCTTACAGTTTGAGATCTTACATTTGAATCTTTAAGCCATCTTGAGTAAATTTTTGTATATAGTAAAAGGTAGGAGTCCAGTTTCATTCTTCTGCATAAGGCAAGACAGTTGTTCTAGCACTCTTTATTAAATAGGGAGTTCTTTCACTACTCCTTATTTTTGTCAACTTTGTCAAAGATCAAATGGCTGTAGGTGGTTTTATTTCTGGGTTTTCCAGTATGTTCCATTGGTCTATGTGTCTCATTTGGTACCAGTATCAAGCTGTTTTGGTTACTTTAGCCTTATAGCACAGTTTGAGATAGGGTGATGTTTCCAGCTTTGTTCTTTTTGCTTAGGATTGCTTTGGCCATTTTGGCTCTTTTTGTTTTTTTGGGTTTCATATTAATTTCAGAATAGTTTTTTTCTAATTTTATGGAATATTATGTTAGAAGTTTGACAGGAATCACACTGAATCTGTAAATTGCTTTGGGCAGTATGACCATTGTAATGTTATTGATTCCTCTAATCCATGATATTAGAATTTTTTTTCCAATTATTTCTGTCCTCTATTATTTTTTTCAGTAATGCTTTATAGTTCTCCTTGTAAAGGATCTTTGACCTCCTTGATTAGATATATTACTAGGTATTTGTGTGTGTGTGTGTGTGTGTGTGTGTGTGTGTATTGTAAGTGGTAATGCATTCATTATTTGGCTCTCAGCTTGAATGTTATTTGTGCATGGAAATGCTACTGACTTTTTTACATTGATTTTGTATCCTGGATTGAAGTCATTTATCAATTCCAGGAGCCTCCTGGTGGAGTCTTTAGGGTTTTCTAGATGTAGAATCATATTGTCCATGAAGAGAGGTAGCTTGACTTCTTCTTTTCCTATTTAGATGCATTTTATTTCTTTCTCTTGCCTGATTGCTCTGGCTATAACTTCTAATATGATGTTGAGTAAGAGTGGTAAGAGTGGACATCCTTGTCTTATTCCAATTCTCAAGGGGAATGCTTCCAGTTTTTGTCTGTTCAGTATAATGTTGGCTGTGGGTTTGTCATGATGACTCATTATTTTGAGGTACGTTCCTTCAATGCCTAGTTTGTTGACGGTTTTATCATAAAGGGATATTCAATTTTATCAAAAGTTTTATCCTTTCTATTGAGATAATCATGTGGTTTTTATCTTTAATTCTGTTTAGGTGGCAAAACAGATTTACTGATTTGCATATGTTGAACCAAACTTGCATTCCAGGAATGAAGCCTACTTGTTCATCGTGAATTAACTTTTTGATATGATACTAGATTCAATTTGCTCATATTTTGTTGAGAATTTCTGCATCAATATTCATCAGGGATATTGACCTGTATTTACCTTTTTTCATTGTGTATTTGACAGATTTTGGTATCAGAGTGATGCTGCTTCATATAGTAAATTAGGGAGGTGTCCCTGCTCAATTTTTGGTAAAGTTTTGGTAGAAATGGTACTAGCTCTTCTTTATATATCAGTAGAATTTGGCTGTAAATCCATCTGGTCATCTGGTCTGGAGCTTTTTGTGGTTAGTAGGTTTTTTATTACTAATTCAATTTCAGAAATCAATGTTGATCTGGTTAACCATTCAACTTCTTCCTGATTCAATTGTGGGAGGGCGTGTGTTTCCAGGAATTTATCCATGTCTTCTAGACTTTCTAGTTTATATGCATAGAAGTGTTCACAAGAGACCTTGAGAATGTTTGTATTTCTGTGGGATTGGTTGCAGTATCACCTTTGTCATTTCTGATTGGGCTTATTTGGATCTTCTCTCTTTGTTTGCTAATCTAGCTAACAGACAAAGGACCAACTTTTGGTTTTGCTGATTTTTGGCATAAATTTTTGGATCTCAATGTTGTTCAGTTCTGTTCTGATTTTAGTTACTTCTTTTTTTCTGCTAGCTTTAGGGTTACTTTGTTCTTTTTCTTTTTTTTTTTTTTTTTTTTTTTTTGTTCCTCTAGGTATGATGTTAGATCACTAATTTGAGATATTTCTAACTTTTTGAGGTAGGTGTGTAGTGCTATAAACTTACTCTTAACACTGCTTTTGCTGCGTCCCAGAGATTTTGGTATATTGTCTCTGTTTTCATGTATTTCAAGGAATTTTTTTATTCTGCCTTGATTTCATTGTTTACCCAACAGTCATTCAGGAGCAAGCTGGATTTCCATATAACTGTGTGGTATTAAGAGATCATCTTGGTATAGATATCTATTTTTATTCCACTGTGGTCTGAGAGTAAGATTGGTAAGATATTGATTTTTTGAAAATATTGAAACTTGCTTTATGGCCAAGCATTTGGTCAATGGTAGAGTATGTTGTACTTATAAATGAGAAGAATGTATATTCTGTGGTTGATAGGTGGAGTATTCTGTAGATGTCTATTAGGTCCAATTGATCAAGGGTTGAATTTAAGTCTAGAATTTCTTTCTTAGTTTTCTACCTCAGTGATCTATCTAATGTCATCAGTGGGGTATTGAAGTCTTCCAATACTATTGAGTGGCTGTCTAAGTCTTTTTGAAGGTCTAGAAGTATTTGTTTCATGAATCTGCATGCTCCAATGTTAGATGTGTATATATTTAGGATAGTTAAGTCTTTTGGTTGAACTGAACCCTTAATTATTATGTAATGCTTCTCTTTGTCCTTTTTAACTGTTGTTGATTTAATATCTGTTTTAGCTTATATAAGAATAGTGACCTCTGCTCTTTTTTTTCCATTTGTGAGATAGATCTTTCTCCAGCCCTTTACTTTGAGCCTTTAGGTGTCATTACATTGAGACAGATCTCTTAAAGACAGCTGACAGATGGGTCCTGTTTTTAATCCAACTTGCCACTCTGTGTCTTTTAAATGGGACATTTAGACTGTTTACATTCAAAGTTAGTATTGATATGTAACATTTTCATGCTTTTATGAAATTTTTAGCTGGTTGCTTTGGAGTTTCTAATGTGTGGTTGCTTTATAGAGTCTCCTGTGGACTATGTACTTAAATCATTTTTATGGTAGCAGATATTGTTCTTTTGATTCCATATTTAGAACACCCTTAAGCATCTCTTATAAGGCTGGTCTAGTGGTAACAAATTCTCTTAGTGTTTCTTCATCTGGAAAAGATTTTATTTCTCCTTTACTTACAAAGTAAGTAAGTTTGTTTGTCAGGATATAAACTTAGTTTGTCAGGATATAAAATTCTTGGTTGGAATTTCTTTGCTTTAAGAATGCTGAAAATAGGCCCCAATCTCTCCTGGCTTGCAAGGTTTCTGTTGAGAAGCCTGTTGTTAGCCTGGTGAGCTTCCCTTTATACATGATCTGACCTTTTTTTCTAGGTTTTTTTTTTTTTTTTTCATTGACTTTAGACAATCCAGTGACAATATGCTTTGATGGTGTTAATTTTGAATGGTACCTCACAAGTGTTCTCTGGATTTCTTGTATCTGGATGCTTAACTCCCTAAAAATATTAGAAAAATTGCCTTGAATTATTCCCTTACATGTTTTCCATTCCTTCTTTCTCAGGAATCCAAATAATTCATAGTTTGGTCACTTTACATAATCCCATATCTCTTAAATATTTGTTTATTTCTTAAATTCCTTTTTCTTTATTTTTGTCTGACTGTGTTAGTTTGAAAGACCAGTTTTCAAGCTCTGAAATTCTTTCTTCCACTCAACTTAGTCTATGATAAAGCTTTCCATTGTATTTTGAAATTCCTTAAGTGAGATTTGCAATTCCATAAGCTCTGATTGATTTCTTTTAAGATGTTTATCTCTTCCTTCATTTCCTGGATTTATTTAAAAGCCTCTTTGTGCCGAGTTTCCTTGCAATCTATGCTTTAAATTCTTTTTTTAAATAATTTTAAATTTTATTATATAGGTTTTCTCAATAACTTCCCAATACAAACCAAAAAACACCAATTCCCAAAAACTACAGATACATAGTTGGGTCTAGAAGTTTGAAGGCAGAGAACTATTAACTTGAAAAAGTTTAATTATGAATTGATACTGTATTTCTGAAAACATTGGTGATACTGAAATAACACACCAATAGACAGGACCAATATGATCCTGGCAAAATGCTTATCTCACTGGTCAAGCAGCAATATTTCCTTTTACAAATGTTCTGAGGAACAATGCTTAAAATTATACCAGGGCTTAAGATATAATTTTAATAAAGTATATTTAAAGTGTACATGAAAAGGGGAAATATGAAATCAGGCAAAAGTCTTTTGACTTTTGGTATCCTTATAATTCCCCAATTATCAGGGGATGAAATATTTTTCTAGAAAAAATAAAATGATTATGTTATTTCCTATGGTGCTTTATGTATCAGAGTCACTTGCAGATTCTGGTCTGCTGTCATCTGGCCGATCACTTTCCTTGTCCCAGTCTTTCATAGATGCTCCCATCATGAAATCATCACGTAGGATCGTCCAACCTGGGCCCTCTTCTGATTTCACTTCAGTCTGCTTGGCTTTTGGTTTCTTCTTGCTTGAGGTAGTCTCATTTGTACTTTCATCTGTTCCTCTCAAAACACTGATAAAATCTTTCTTGGAAACAGTTGATATCAACTTAGTTGGCTTTCTAATAGAGCTTCCAGCTTCTTTAACCTTCTCATCTATGTTCTTTTGATGTTTCTGAACAGCATTAAATAATCGCACCACACCCCTTGTTGCAATTCTCTGAAGATTTCTCTGTCTCCTTGTCTTGGACAACATCTGGCTTTACTCTGCACATCATTTCCCACTCCATCCTCTTAACACGCTGTTTTATTTTCTCTTGTCTTTCTTGCTTTAACTTTTCTTTTTCCTTTTCCAGCTTCTTATTTTTGACCAGAATAGTAGGTTTACTTTCAGGAGTTTTCTTGTTGAGGACTTTAGCCATAGCATTTGCCCAGCCCGTATTGGTCCCAATATTTGATTCTGCGTCATCTTCATTTTCTTCATCACAGGGCTCAGCATCACCCTCATTGTCAGCTTCTATTGCTTCCTCAACAGAATAAAAGTAGTCATATTCTGACCCACAGCTTCCTATTATAGATCCTCCTACTATAGAACCTTCGCTATAGGAAGCGTCTGTGCCCTCCTCTTCTAGCACCAACGCTACGGCTCCGGTTGCCATTTTCATCATCTTCTTTGGGGTCTTTTTCAGATTTTCCTCCGCACTCACACGAGTCCGGAACGGCGGCTACCATTTTTCCGTGCCGGAAGTGTTTTTTACGCTTTAAATTCTTTATCTGCCATTTCTGAGTTTCCACTTTTGTTAGAAACTGTTTCTAGAGACTAATGTGATCCTTTAGTGGTGTCACTACATTCATATTTTTCATAATTCCAAAATGCTTGTCCTGGTTCCTTCTCATTTGAAGACACTGGCCCTTCTGATTTTTGTCATTATTTTTATGCAGGTAGGATTTTTTTCCCCTATAATATTATTGCAGGTTTTGTCCTTTTTGTTCCCCCACTCTCCAGGAGGTGTAACTTTGGAGAAGGCTGGGTAGGGTCTTTGTTCTTTGCTTCTATAGCCCTATGCAATTCTGTCAGTAGGTTTTATATTGCCTAAGTGGTTTGACCTAAAATCTAATAGATAGATGGCACTTATAGGTAAGAGCCAGCTGCAGTCAATGCAGCTGGGTATATACCTGATTCTTGTTTACTTGGAGAAGCTATCTGTTGCCTCAGGCAGTGGTGTGATCTGTGGCATGCACAGTGGTATGAATTCCCTGCTCAGCCCTAGGAGGGTAGGGAGCAACATGGGCAGGAACAGATCAGGCAGGCCTATCTACAGATGGCAGGCATAAACACCAGTGCCAAAGGAAAATCCAGTGCACTGGGATCTTTGCACAGAAAGTGTAGGGTTGCTCAGGCTGCTGCTCCAGGCAAATGAGTGTTCTGTCTGGAGTTCTGCTTGGGGGTGGAGTAGAGAGGGCCTTTGTGCACAATGAGCTCAGAGGAGCAGACTGGGGCATGCAACAATGACACATATAGACCAGTTCCAGGTTGCCAAGCTGGCCTTGGTTACAAGTGTCATCACCCAAAAGAAACCATACCTATAGCAACTGTCCTCCTGACCCAATTCAGCATCTACTGCTGAGATACTTTGCACAATTCTGGCTGCGGAAGCCCCTACTCTGCTTCAGAGCACGCATTCCAATCTCCGGCCTGAGACTAAAATGCTTGCACAGCCACACTGGTGGATCACCAAAGAGAACCTCACTTTGTATGTGCCCTGAATAAAAATGATGTCTTGCTCTAATCCATGTCTGGGAAAATACCTGACATGGATTTTATCAGTGTCTTTCCCTCTCAGTGTCTTCCAGTCTCTTGCCAAGTTAGCTCCAGAGCTTGGGAGAAACAGTTCTCTCCCCTGGCCTGGGTTGATTGGCTCCCCAGTGGAAAAATGAGTCACAGAGGGAGTCTCTGCCTGTCTCATGTACTGGAGCTTCATTCACTTGTATCAACCAGACGTTGTCACAGGGCCTGTTTGCCCATGCTCTCCTTGGAATCTGGGGTGTCCTTCATGATTCCAGTGTACTCTCATTTTCATTATTAAATTAAAGCTCACAGAGTTGATCTTTTATGCACTATTTTGCTATTTCTAAGTGGCTGGGAGGCTTCTAAAAGCTTCTAATCCTTCATCTTGGCAGGGGGCGGGGAACACTAGATATTTTTAGTTTTGTTGATGTTTTGATGCTTTTTGTTCTTTATTTTATTAACTTTTTATTGTTATTAATTCCTCCTTTCTTGTTTCTTTCAATTGGTTTCTTTGGATTTTTTCCATTGTATTTTGAACTTTTTGAATTGGATGTTTAGCTTATTCATTTTCAAACTCTCTGTGTCCTGGTAATTTTATTTTACATTTCCATCAAAGGACTATTTCAGCCATGACTTTCAAATGGTGGCATGTGAGTCTTTACTGTTGTTTCAATCTTCAAATTTCATAATTCTCTGTATGATCTCCTTTTTAACTCAAAGATTAATTATTAACATAAAGCCTGGTATTTGGGTTTGCATATGTAAACTATATTTCTTTTTGTTTTCTATAGATTCTTCATGGACACTGAAGGAAGGAATCAACAATCCATGTGAGTTTTTAATTTTGTCAGCTTTCTTTTCTACTATATCTGACAAAACTGAACTACCAAATAATTCTGGTCATCTCTCTGTAAATATAAGGTGGTGGTTAAAGTGAGTGTATAAAACAACATTGGAAAAAACAGGATTTTGTGTGGGTATGCAAAGTACCTCACCCCAGAATAAACATGGCTCATTTAATTTAAATATGCCAAAATGACTGGATGCCCTGATCTTATAACAAGTTTCATTTGAAATAAGTTTCCATTGTGATAAAGAATTTGGTTTTTATGAAGCTAATGATCTTCAGTTTGTCACTGAGCTCATGCTATTGGCTGTCTTACTTTATGTCTTTATGATGAGATATTTTGTGAACAAATTTATTCTAAATGTGCAAAGCCAGAGCGCAGTCCACTCATCTCCTACAATCATGCATGTTATTTGAAAATTCCTTTTCCATCCAACTCTTTTGTTTATATTGTTTGAATAATGTTATATCCAAACCACATTTAGGGTGTCAACCTACATATAAGAAGTAGTAAAAATAAAAAGTTCTTCATAAAAAAAGAGTTCAAAGAGGAAAAACAATATGAATTGATGTCTATCAAGTTTTTCTTCATACAATTTAACCTTGTATAGTGAGTGACTCCTCTACAATTAAAAGGGAATTCTTAGGAATCACTTTGCTTTGCTTTAAATAGATAATGTATAATTTGATAGAGTATTGCTACAGCCCTATGAAATTAACAAACATAAACACTCTTATTCATAAGTCAAAATAATTAGACTCTCAAGAGTTAATAGAGACAGACAATGAGCCAAACAATACATACACATGAATTAGAACTATTGGAATAAACGAGTCTAGAATTTAAAAGAAGCAAAAATCCTCAAAGAGATAAGGGGGAGAAAAAAATATATATATACAAATATAAATCATCTAAGATTTTCTTCATGTCCTCCCTCCTGTCACCACAAACATAACTCATGCTATGTGCATTTGCTGTATCCATGCTGGCTCAGTATTATTACTGATGCATTTTAAGGCAGGGATATAGGTTTTTTTTAACCTCTGCATATAAATAACCAGATCCCAGAAAATCCAATTATACAAAAGCAATGTCACTCCCCAATAGAAAGTCCATAGAAAGAAAGGTGGCCAAGGACTCTGGGATCAGCTTCCCTATTTTCTTTAGGCTTTCTCAAAATACACATCATCTTTTCTATGTGTTGACTGATGAGCAATACTGAGCATACTCTGAGCATTTTATAAGCATGGAACTGTTTTTTCTCTCCAAATAAAAGGCCATGAACTCTGTGCTTCCTTAAAGAGGCAGCTTAGAAACAGCATGGACTAGGAGTCAGAAAACCTGGTTCTAATTCCAGTTTTTCCATGATCAAGCCATCATGCCAAGCCTCTAGATCTAATTACTAGTTTTCAGAGGGAGGGAGGAAGACAGCTACATGTTAAATGATGCCACAAGGAAGCAATTAGAAAAACTGTGAATTCAGAAAACGTAGCTACAAGATGAATGGCTTGGTTTCTTCACCAAATAAATTGTAAAGAGATGAAGAGAATCTACTGATTAAAAGAGACTTAACAGACATATGAGAAGCAAATGTATGTGAGAAACTTGCTTGGAAATTGATTCAAACAAATCAAAATTTAAAAATCATTTTGAGACCGGGCACAATGGCTCATGCCTATAATCTCAACACTTTGGGAGGCCGAAGCAGGTGGATCACCTGAGGCCAGGTGTTCAAGACCAGCCTGGCCAATGTGGTGTAACCCCATCTCTACTAAAAAGACAAAAGTTAGCCAGATATAGTGGCGGGTGCCTGTAATCCCAGCTACTCGGGGAGGCTGAGGCAAGAGAATGGCTCAAGCAGGGGAGGCAGAGGTTGCAGTGAGCCGAGACTGCGCCACTGCACTCCAGCCTGAGTGACTAAGTAAGACTCTGTCTCAAAAAAAAAAAAAAATCATTTTGAAGACAATCAGGGAAACTCAAACACTGCCTGGAAATTTGTTGATGTTACAGAATTATCATTAGCTTTGTAGATGTGATAATGGTATTGTGGTTATGTTGTTAAATACTTCGTTATCTTTTAGAGATACAAACTGAATTAGTAATGAAGCAATGATGTTATGCATGGATTCTCCTCAAAATTACTAGAAGATGTGGGTGGGAGGAGTACTATGCAGGTAGAAGTGGGCAGGGACAGTCATAAAACAAAACAAGAGTGGCTGTGACTTGATGATTGTTATAGAGAGGTAAGCGGTCAATGGGGAGAGAGGAAGGCGGTTGATGGCACTATTATTCTCTACTTTCTTACATATTTGAAAATTACTATAATAAAAGGGATTTTTTTTAAGTGGTAAGTGTCTGTTTAAACATTTTTCATTTGTAACCACACAACATCTTTAATCTTTCACTTTGGTTATTTCTCAAACTGCAAAGTTCTTTAATCCAACGCAGGAAACAAAAAAAAAACTCTGTGTGTGTGTGTGTGTGTGTGTGTGTGTGTGTGTGTGTAGTGCCTTCTCACACGCCCTTGCAGCTGTATTTCTGGCATGTGGTCTAAATCTGATTAACGCAAGAAGTATCAGGCTACATGGTTGACAGAGCATATTCCAGAGAGGAAATGATAATAGTTTTCTCATTAAACCAGTCTTACAATACAGGTGAACATTTTTTCTGGCTCAGCTTCAAGTCTGACTCTCTGAGCGCCCCCAGATATTTTCTATACTTAATATCTTTTAATAAACTTATTTTCTGCATAAATTATTCAGTGTGAATTCTGTTATTTGCAACTAAGAATTGTGATTTATATAGCACTCTCAAGAGACACAACTGTTGTGAGAGATCAGAAGAACCGGTAGTATCAGAAAAATTATTTCTTAGACAATGATCTTTCAACTGATCTTTGAAAGGATGCATAGAATCCTAAAAAATACCTGGGTGAGAAGTGAGAAATGGAGAGGGGACCTTGCAGGAGATGCAGTATGAATAAAAGCAGAGAAGCAGAAATTACACACCATGGATCTAAAGACAATTCAGCTTGACCATAAGATAAGCAGAATGAAGATCAGCAGAGGAAACTACTATAGGAAAAGTATGATGGAGACAGTTGATGGTAGTTTAGACTAACACAAATCTGCTTAAAATAATAGACCCATCAAGCACTTACTATGTAATATGCTGATTACGTGACTTATCTCTTCCTATATTCATAATAATTCAATGAAAGGTTATTATCATTTTGTTGCAAACTGAAGCTCTGAAAGATTAAATAACTTTCCCAAACTTATATTACTGATAAGTAAGAAAATCAAAATTGGAAACTTGGTTAGCCTCCAGAGTTCAACATTTTATCCTCTGCCCTATACCTGCCTAAGGATTTCAAACCTCATTTTAGGGATAATAAGGGTTCACAAAAGATTTTCAAGCAAGTAAATTATTATCTCTGCTTCCAGAATTTTAAATAGACAGCAAGATATAAGACTGATTTCTTGAATAAATCTTTCTTCTTCTTATATCCGAAGCCACAATGCAGTTCTTATTGAACTAAATTTTTTATCGATTTCTAGAATTATATGTAATATCAGTTATTATACAATACTTGGGATAAGAAGAGATTTAGAATAGCAATACTGAATGTGGGGAATGAAACAGACATCTTTGGAATTTTTAGTGTATATATTTTCTTTAATAAATTTTTGATAATTTATTTTCTTGTAACACAGATGTCAATCATCAAGAACTATAAACATGATGAGACAAGGAATTATTTGAAGGTTATTTACTTAGTTAAATAAAGGGGTATCATTCACTCTGTAACTGCAGTCATTGTAGAATCATTCTCCTTTGGCTCTTCCCTAGTTTTACATTTAATTGTTTAAAATATTTTTATATTGTTCTGTGGGTTTTTATTTCTAATATCATTCAGATACATCCTGACCACCACAGGACAAGTCTTCATAAAGCAAGCCTGAACTGCTGGAAAGCCCTTTTTGGGTCTTACTGACCAGACATTTCCTCTTGCAATCTATTCCGTGACCATCCTTCAAGCTATCATTTTCTGTCCTGATGACTATAGAATTATTCTTCTCCTATTATGGAGTGCTCTTCACAAAAATCTGGCTCTCTCAACCAATTCAACCTACTCCTTTTCATTGTCACCAGACGTCTAAGAATTTTCAAAGCCTGCTTTGTCTCTGTGCCCTCCCTCTTCCTCTTCTTTACCTTCTTGTAGCCCAATCCCCGCCGACACACTTCTCCATTGACTCTTTTCTGACCACCCTGATTCATGACAACTCTCTCTTCTGAGATCTACTTCCACAGTCTTTACATAACAGTAAGCTAAAACATGGCTCCCTACCATGTGTTTATCTTTCTATAAGCTTCCTTGTAAGGCCCCAGATAAAACCCCTGAGGACAGAAACCTGTTGTGTCTTTTATTACGCCCTGCTCCTTCTCCAAGCATCTTCAGAATATGTCAAACATAGTAGAAAATATACAACAGATATTTAATTAGTATATGATGCTTTAAGAAATACTAGGAACACAAGAAAAGGAATATTCTTTCAATCCCTGATTTAAGCATACATAAATATCCCTGATTTTTTTTTTTTTAAATATGGAACGCTTCACGAATTTGCGTGTCATCCTTGCGCAGGGGCCATGCTAATCTTCTCTGTATCATTCCAATTTTTAGTATATGTGCTGCCGAAGCGAGCACAAATATCCCTGATTTTTAAAATGTTATAGAATATTCTATGTAGGGCATAGATATTCTCTCCTAGTAAATACACTCAATGAACTAAAATAAGAAAATTATAAGCACAGTACATAAAGTGTACAGTAAATGGATATTATTTATAAAATCTAGAGCATTTCATGCTTCCTGTAGAGTGAATTGATAGTCAACTATCACAAGCATAATTAACACTATCACAAGTTCTAACAAGAGCTTAGGAGTCAAAAATGATAAAACATGGAAATTTATTATTTTTTAATACTAAACTCTGAGGTCTTAAACATGCATCAGTGAGAGAAATATATGTTTATTTCCATTGCAGATAGACATTTTCAGGAATACCAAAGTCTTTTACTTTGTACATCTTTCTATTTTGTTTCAAAGTACAATTGGAAGAGTGGGCTTAATCTTTTAAATAGTTAATAAAACCTTAGGAACTCCTATGAGATCCGCGCTCACTAACCATAACCCTTAAAAAACAAAGTGTTCTCAGGCTACTTTTAAAAACTGGTTTGTGTCATACTATTTGTTCTTCAAGCTCCCCAGACCCTTGACCATGCATGCCACAAATATACTTCAGGTACAAATTATTTGTACTGTTAAACTTTAGAGTTCATGAAAACAAACATACAGGCTGACGAAAAAATTTGAAATGTCAGATTTCTGGGAAGAAAGATGAAGGTACATTACTGATAACATTTCTAAATTTAGAAAATTAAATAATATATATTTACTTATCAGGGACTTCAAAGCATCTAGGCTTCATAAACACATCCTAAAAAATAAATAATAGAGGAAAATTTTGGAACAAATTGTACATAGAAGATAACAATGTCTCTTAAATACTCAACCTCAAGAGTCTTTAATAGCACCCAGGCTTCCTAGGCACATACATCACATTTGGCTTCAATCTCTTAAAACCCACAGTAGTTTGAAAGTGGTTGTATAATAAGATAATGTCCCAGACAAAATAAAGATAAAATCTCAGTCATTTCACCACAGCAGATAAATCTATCCTGTCTTCATTACATGACAGGAAATGGTTTGTGATATGGTTTGGCTGTGTGTCTCCACCCAAATCTAATCTTGAATTATAATCCCCACGTGTCAAGAGAGGGACCTGTAATCCCCACGTGTCAAGGGAGGGAAGTGATTGAATTATGGGGGTGGTTTCCCCTTTGCTGTTCTCACGAGATTTGATGGTTCTATAAGGGGCTCTTCCCCCTTTTCATGCGCTTCTCCCTCCCATCACCTTGTAAGGAAGGACATGTTTGCTTCCCCTTCTGCCATGATTGTAAGTTTCCTGAGGCATCCCTGCCATGCAGAACCGTGAGTCAATTAAACCTCCTTTATTTATAAATTATCCAGCCTCGGATATTTCTCTATAGTAGTGTGAAAATGGACTAATACACTTTGTGAGGGCCACTATAACAGATTAGCACAAAACTGAGAGGTTTGAACAACAGAAATGTGTTGTCTCCCAGATCTGGAGGCCAGAAGCCAGAGACCACGGTCTCTTCAGGGGTAGTTCCTCCTATAGGCTATGAGGAAGAATCTGTTCTGTGCTTCTCTCTTGGCTTCTGGTAGTTTTCTAGAAGTATATGACATTCCTTGGCTTGTAGAAGGATCAACCTGGTCTCTTTATCTTTACATGGCCTTCTTCCTCTGTTGATGTCTATTTTCAAATTTTTCTTATTATAAGGACACCAGTAATATTGGAGTAGGGCCTATCCTACTTCAGTATAATGTCATCTTAAATAATTACATCTGCAATAGCTCTATTTTCAAATAAGATCACAGACTGGGGTATGGTAGATAAGGACATCAATATATGAATTTGGAGAGTAAACAACTCAATGCATAACAGAAATTAAGTTAATTTGTTCATGTGGTATACAAAAGCAATCATCCAGGACACGCATAGGACAAAAAAACAATCAAATTAGAGGGAGGAACTCTACATATGAAAGTTGTATAGATTTATTACATTTCAATAATTTATTCATACATGCATTCCAGAAAATCTATTGAATAATATCAAGAATGTAAAGGCACAATGGGGGATAAATGCTTGTTCAACATTTATTTAGTGGTGGTAGAAATTGACTGATGTCTATCAATGGATGAATATATTAAAACTATTTTGTATATACACACAATGGAATACTATTTAGCCTTTTTTAAAAAGAAGAAAATTCTGTCATTTGCGACAATATGTATGAATCTAGAGGACACTTTACTAAATAAAATAAGCCAAGCACTGAAATACAAATACCACATGATCTCATTTATATGTGGAATCTAAAAATGTCACTCATAGAAGTAGAGAGCAGAATAGTAGTTACCAGAGGGTGAAAGGTGGACAGGAAAAGGGGAGATGTTTACAATCTCCCCTGAAATCGTACAGTTTCAGGAGGAATAAGTTCTGGTCATCTACTGCATAACATGGTGACTACTGTTAATAACAATATGTTTTATATTTCAAAATTGGTTTGTAAAAGTGGATTTTAAATGTTCTCACCAGAAAAAATAAGTATGTGAGGTGATAAATTTATTAATTAACCTGACTTTGTCATTCCACAACGTATTCATGTATCAAAACATCACACTTGCCCCATAAATATATACCATTATTATAGGTCAATTAAAATAAAATAAAATTTTTTAAAAGAAAGTAACTGATGTTCCATTAATAAAATTATATACTTTCTTCATTTCAAAATCATGCATTAAATCTAACATAACATTTGCTTTTATTCTGAAATGTTCTGCTCACTTTTCTTATCATTTGTGATTAAATTATGTTAATAATTCATACTCATTAAGAATACAAGACTATAGTTATAGATAATTGTCCAACAAATATATGGAAGTCCTTTTTCTTTTGGCCATGATGTTGGTGAAATAGTTCCTACTTTTCTGTAGTTCTTAATATTTCTTCGGTTTTCTTTTGCAATTTTCAAACTAAAAGTCTTAGGAGGTATACTTAAAGTTCAAAATTTAGATAATAAAATAAATTGTTCATTCTCATTAAATACAACTTCATCATTACAGAAATTCAGCTGTGACTGCTGATTTCAGAGAACCATTTCTGGCTGGCTTTAGAGCAGGCAGCCCAGCCTAATGTATACATGTATACTAAACATATTACATGGAGATAAAATGACATCTAAGAGGAACCTGTTAAAATGTCTATTTTTTGGCCTTGTATGATCAGAGACAGAGAGCAGGAACAATATGTATTTTTTTGGTTGTATAAGGGATTATTCATGGAACTGTGAGTTCATAAACACCATATTTCCCATTCATTCCAGTGAGACTTCAGCAGCCACTTATGAATTGCAGACCAAGGAAGGTCTTTGATCTGACCCTTAATCGATTTTGCAAATTAGTAGGGGAAACTGTTGGATAAATCAGGGAATTTCAAAGTTGGAAACTACCTTGTAGTTGGAGGAAATACCAGAAAACCATTATTGTTTGTCTTTTCCCAGCTTTGCACACCAGGAAAATGAACTGTATAAAATTGTGGTGCATATAGGCTGGGCATGGTGGCTCAATCCTATAATAACAGCAAATTGGGAGGCTTAGGCTGGCAGATCACCTGAGATCAGGAGTTGCAGACCAGCTAGGCCAACATGGCAAAACCCATCTCTACCCCTGTCTCTATTAAAAATACAAAAAATAGCCTGGCATGGTAGTGCTTGCCTGTAATCTCAGCTACTCCAGAAGCTGAGCCAAGAGAATTGCTTGAACCCTGAAGGCAGAGGTTTCTGTGAGCCGAGATTGTGCCACTGCACTCCAGACTAGATGACCGAATGAAACTGTCTCAAAAAAAAAATTAAATTAAAATAAAGTAAAATTGTGGTACGCAGACTCTGGAATATATATCTGGGTCTGTGTCCCACTTCTGGCCCTTATTAACTATGTGACCTTAAACAAATCATTTAGCTTTTCTGTGTCTCACTTGCTTCTTTTGCAATATGGCAAAACAATAATACTGACTTCATTAAATTTTGCACAAATTAAACATGTTAATACCTATACAATATTCAGAACAGTGCCTGGTACATACTAAGCATGAATGTCACCTATTATTAAAAGTGTGTAACTGAACTGTAACTAAGTTTTATGATGTTAAGTATTGATTTAAACTTTAAACAACCATTTCTTAGTAGGCAAGGGTGGACAATGAGGCAACTGAGCACACATTCTACTCAATAAGTCTCCTATAATGAGAAACACTTATCTCTCCAGGGTGGCTCAACCCACAGCAAGGTGCTCTCTGGCCATACTGGCCCTATCAGACATGCTGTGAAAAGCAGTTTGTTAAACACAAGAGAATCACCAGCATCCTAGTACACACTCGGCTTACCAAGCCAGCCTATTTTACCTCTATTATTAGCATGCAGAGACTTCTGCCAAATAGTTGAGACTGTGGGTCCCAACATCTACTAGGGACTTTCCCTTTATCCCCACTGGATCAAGGAAAGATGGCAACCATTGTATTGTTTTGTTGTAGTTGTTTGACCTGAAAGTGTGTGTGTCTGGGTTTCTTGGTGTTAGGTACAACCAAAAATTACAAAAATCTGAAACACGTCTATAATCAAACCTGAAATCTAAGAGTGCTCAGCCATCCTATGATACACCTTAAAATGGTCATCTGGTTCAGCCATTCAACAGATGCTTATATCAGTAACCATAAAACAGGCAAATAACTTTTGGAAAACTTTAATAAAAGGTCACAAATTAGAAATTCCGCAAGATGAATCAAAGTATTATGAGAGAGAATGGGAGCAAAACATGTGCTGCAGAAGGCAGACAAATGAGAGGAAGAGATGAAGGTTTGGGAAGATTCCACAGAGGAAGCAGCATTTGTACTGGGTCTTGAAGAATGTGTGTTCCCATGAATGTGAATGTGAATCATTTGCAATTTGTCTTCTCTATAAGAAGTGAGGAATAGACCCATTTCCAACATTAAAAGTGGCTCACTGTAGCAGGACTGTCAACAGGTATAATAGAATCAATCCATTTAATGGGAAGAAAGTGGCATTGATGGTTTGAAAACAAATCATCCACTCACTAACCTCCATACACCCATCTTCTAAAGAATTATTAATGCAAGGAAAATTATGAAAAGGGTACAAATACACACTTGCTTGTCTCACTGGGCATGAGCACAGAATTCAAGTCGGTATGATTAGGATTAAAAGATGAGAATTTATATCATAAAAATATTCAAACACACGATAGCCAATCTTTCACAACTTTACACTGAATGATTTTTCTTAGCCACTTACTTCCATTTTGATCCTACATATTTCTCTGTAATTAAGTCCCTTTGTTTTTCTTTATCAGTCTACACCATCCTAAGTACCCAGAGGTATTAGTAGTACAGTTACCAAGGGGAAAATTGTTGCCCCTGGTTTTCAGGATTGGCAAATTTCTGAGTGTAGTGTGCATGTGGTTAGAAATGAGTATAATTAATTCTCATTTATTCATTCATTTAGTTATGTGTTTAGCAGGGTGTTGGATCCTGCTAAAGATACAAGAGAAAGGTACTGTGATACCTCATTACAAGCTTCTTGTCCAGAAGATTATAATCTAATTGGGAAGAGAAAACATGTATCTATTAATGTGACAAAATAAATAAGTCTATGGGCAAGATAGCGTACAATTCAATGTCAGAATGAATGCTAGAAGACAGAATACTATGGGTGAAAACCATTGTGGGCATGAACAATAGCAGACTTTGTCACAGGAGTAGGGGCAGGATCTAAAACTTGAAGAATGGGTATTATTTAGATTAAAGGGAACAGAATTCACATGCAGGCAGAGAGAATACAATTGATAAAGGTCAAGTCAAGATTTTTCTCTACAAATTAACAGATAAAGAGACTAATGGAGAGGCCAAGGATAAGGGTGAGACCAGATTTTTGGACAGCAATAAAAACCAAGCTCAGAAATTTGGAACTTTGTCACTGATAACTTCTAGGCCAAAGCAGAATACAGATAATTTGATTTGGTTGGTTCAGATTGATTTCAGGCAGATTTGCTTGTTCTAAAAAAGAAAATGAATAATACTAAATATCAAATAAACAAAACCCAAGTAAATTTGCCTTTAGGTGGCATCACATTTGTGACTGGATACCTTCTTGAGAGAGTCATTTCTGTGATGTGTGCTGTAAGAAAACAGGAAATAAGAAAAATACTCCTTCCCCTGCTTATTCCCCCATCTTTTCTGCAAGACTCACCTATCTTGGGAATTCTGTCTAATTGGGCATCTCTTGAACCAGAGAAAAGTTAACAAGCTTTCATATTGAAAACTTTGTACAACGTTCTAGCTGAGTATCTGAGAGGGACTCTAGGTTAAGTAGAAAGAAAGGGTTCGCCCTAGGGAGGATTAGTTTCCCAAAGAGTGTAGGGCTGGGAGTAAGCTGCACTTTTATGGGCCGACTTTCCATATGTCACCAAGGTCCCAGGGTATGGCAGGACCTCCTAGAGTTTGATGTGCTTAGATACCTTTGACACTGAGAAAAATGGTCTAGTGGCCAAGATTGGAACAGAGCAAGAAGAAACTGTGGGGCTGTAAGTAATGGAGCTCTTGACCCTCAAGGGGACAAGCAGCAGGTCAGCAGTAACCATGAAGAACTAAGACCAAAGGCAGACTTCAAATGTCTTGAGCTTCTTAAAATAGGGAGGATTATTTTAAATAATTGAAAATAGTTTTTCTCACAAACTCTGTTCCATAAGGCCTAAACCAATCAAAACCGATTTAGAATAACAAACAAATTAGATGTTTTTCCACAACTGAGTGCAATGAAGCATATTCATAACCTTGCTCTATTTGACTTCTCTTAGTTTCTTGAAGTAGATTCTCTCTCTTCCTGAATATAAAATATTTTCAATTTCTACGGTATATTCTGTGATGTACAGATGGTAGAGGAATAGCCTCATAGTCAAATTAGATGGCAAGATTGCTGAGTATGATATTATGCTAAAGATTCTGTTACTCAAAGATAAATGAGAAGCAATGATCAATTCCATGGAGGGAAAGTGACATAAATGAGATTTACATGAATCTCCAAATTTCTTTCCCTTAAGTCATCCTGTCTATCTTTATGGTTTTTTTCTTGTTTGACTGCCCCAACTCAATTTTACCATGCAGGAATTGTCAGGTTCTTTAGTATAAGACGATTTTTGTTGTCAATAGTGGGTGGGAGATACCTAATTACTACAACTTTGTCACTGAGTGGCTTTGACTAAGAAAGCAAGACCTAACCCAAATATCCCAAATGTTTAAGTAGTTATTATCAAACAAGCACATAAACAGGCATACACCTGTTTGTGTAACACCAAGAATAGTGCTACTCTCTGCTCCCAGGCAGACTGATTCATACCTTGCATAAAAGCTTCATTCTGATCCAAATATAATAATATTCTGAAAGCAGAACCAGCCAGCCTTGAAATGGAGTGAGTCAATTGAATCTTCCATGAATTAGAGGGATTCAGAATAGGCAAGGAGCCAGAATCTAGACCTCCGCTATTGAGGTGTTGCATTGTAGAATTAGTGCAAAAGTAAAGGGGCCCATGCAAACGTATAACCTGCCCATGTATGTTGATCATCACTCATTCATCGAGATAAAATCATCCTTATGTCAAACGACAAATTATCCAGTATAACTTTTGATAATTATATTTAAAATGCTAAGTGACTCTACCTCAGATAGTTGTTGATTCTTCTTAGGGTATTTAAGATGTAATATAACCATTCCTATGGTATAGATCAGAGTTTACTTGTATACACACACAGATAACACTATTTACACTGAGGTAATTTTAAAATAAATTAAGACAACCAAATATTAGGGTGCTATTTTCTGTGTATTCTTTACCCATAATTGTTCATCTATACAAAATTGTTTAGCTATTACTGGGATAATTAAATATCTGCTTTAAAGATGAGAGAACTGATGTACTATTTAAAAATCTACTAAATAGTTTTCTAACCTTGGGAAAGTTGTTTAACCTTTCTAAGCCTCAGATTTTTCATCTGTATAATATAGTTACTATGACAAATACGTATCATAATGGATGTAAAGTTCTTTTCCCAGCGCCAGGCATTTATAATGGATTCAATCAATTCTAGTTATAACATTCCAAATGAAATATTAATGAATTAAAGACATTTTGAGCCTCAATTTAATATCTGATATTACTGTCTCTAGGCAGTAATAGAATTTTACTATTAGATAAAAGTTTAGAGATAATCCAAGACCAATTACTCTAAGAAACTAAAGTTTAAAGAAGTTTTTGACTTGCCAGAGATAGCATAGAAAATCTTATTACAGCTAAACCCTGACAAAAATATAATATTGGCCAAAGAAACAGAACTAGCATACTTATTAAATTCTTTCCATGGTTTAGTTAGCATAACTATATTTATTTAATGTACCATATCCCAAGAATGCTCCACCCTAGATATCTGTGTTCCTTAGCAGTCATCCTAACACTCCTATTTACATCATGTTGTTCAGTGCTCCTGGGCTCATTTCAATATCCTACTTCCTTAAAGCGGTAAATGACATCATTCCAGAGGGCTGCCTGATGACCCTATCTCTAGTTTAGTCTACCATCTTCAGACCTGGCCCAATCCCAGCTTTAGTTCCATACCGATTCACCAGTTGGCAAGAAACCAGCATGTTTCTAACCCCGGGAACAAGAGGAGGTAAAATGAAATAGATAGAGATGGCAATGAAGAAGCCCCAAGTCAAAGGCTCATTTCCAACTCGTGGTCCAAGGCTCAATTTACAAAGAATATGTGCAATAATGCCAGTAGACATTGTGAATTTTATAGAGTCTGCTGAGTAATTTTTGGGCTTTCTACAATTTTTGGCATGAGCAATGCATTAAAAGGATATTAGATCATCAATAATTTTTCTCATTTCTAAATCTCTAACATCCAAGCACTTTTTTCCATAAAGTCTTAGATTTGAAATGACTATCAGAGGTTCTAATTAAGTCTCCCAAATAACATCCTCCTTTATAACACTCCCCTTGGGATACAGTCAAGTACATCGTTTGGCAAATCCAGTTATCAGAAAGTCCTTTGTTAAATTCAACTGAAATATTCCTTTCTGTAACTTTTAGATACTAGTGAGAAAGTCAATCCTAAAACCACAGCATTTCAAAGTTGGCAAGAATCCTGAAGTCATTCTGCTCTCTGGAACATCCTCAAACAAATCAACCCTCCTTTCCATTTCAGAGTCCATATTAGTTCACTTTTGCTGCATAATAAATCATCCCAAACAACAAACATTTGTTATTTTTCATGATTCTGTGGGTCAGCCAGGTGATTCCTCCAGTCTGGCCAGCTTGACTGTGGCTGGATGGTTTAGAATGGCTAATTCACATGTCTGGCAATTGTCAGGCTAGTGTTTCTAGGGGTGGCCTCAGTTAGGATAATTGGCTTTTTCCACATGGTCTCTCATCCTCCAGTAAGCAAGACTGGACTTCTACATACAGTGGTCCCAAGGTTGCAAAAACAGCACTTTACAAGTCTCTGATGTACTATTTGCTAATATTCTTCTTGCCAAAGCAAATCACATGATGTACTGGGTCAGATAGTGTCTCCTTTTCCCATTCCCCCAACTCCCAATTCTTATCCTTCCTAGAACCTCAGAATGTGACCTTATTTGGAAATTGATTATTACAGACATAATTAATTAAGTTGAAGCGAAGCCATTCTGGAGTAAGGTGGTTCTTTAATCCAGTATGACTGAGTGTCCTTATGAGAAGAGAATAGACACAGAAACACACAGGGAGAATGCCATGTGGTAGGTGAGGCAGAGATTAGAGGGAGATGTCTACAAGCCAAGGAACTCCAAGGACTGCAGGTCACACCAGAAGCTGAGAGAAGGGTGTGGAGCAGATTTTCCCCTGGAGAATTCAAAGAAAGAGTGAGCTTTCCAATATCTTGATTTCAGAATTCTAGTTCCAAAAACTATGAGAAAAAAATTTCAGCTGTTTTAAGCCCCCCAGTATGTGGAAGTTTGTTATGGCAGCCCTAGGAAACTAATGTACATGGCCAAATGGAAATTCAAGGGATGGATCCGAACAACTGAAATGTCACATTGCAAAGTAATGTGCACACAGGAATGGCAAGAATTTGTGGCCACTTTCAATCTATCAGAGAGCCCTTCAAATATATTACATATTATAATATTTTTCCTTGATCATCCTTTCCAGGATAACTCCTCCCAGTTCCTGTAACAAGATTTCAAAACCCCTTGCATAGAGAGACTCTGCTGTCATGGTATTGCAAATATCCATATCTCTCTTAAAAGGTAGGTCCATAATTTTATTACACACTACAGATGATTTCTCTTTAGTAATACTATTGAGCTCTGTATTAGTTAGGCTGTGTTTGGCTGCACGTAAAAGAAATCTAACAGTCTTAAAGTATAACACTATTTATTGTCACACTTCACAAGAAGTCTGGAGATAACCAGCTCCAGGTTTGGCAACTCCACAATGTTAGATGTTGTGTTGAAATTTATGAAATTCTTTTAGCATGGGTGCAAGAGGTCTGCCTTAGCTCTAAATATTATATCTTCATGTGGCCATGTCTAAATAGGGGCAAAGGGCTGGACAGAGAAGTGAGAGAAGTTCATAAGTTTCCTTCCCGATACATAACAAAGGCAACAGCTTCCCCAGAGGTCTCGCAGAAAATGTCTTACAGTTTCTTTGGCCAGAACTGAGCTCAACAGAGGCTTTGAAAGCAAGTTTCTGCTTTGTCAGCTCTATTGTGGGTATCAGTAAGGGGGAAAACGTTTTGGAATGGCTATTGAGTATAGCTCTTGGGCAGCCAACCAAGAGTGCCAGGCATACCTTTCCAGAAACACATGACATTTTGAGGCAAATCCCTTTATGAAAGAAATTTTTAGATATGACAGAAATTTTAACCAACTCTTTAAATTAGCAAGTAATGTGCTCCTTATAGCAACTAAGCATGTAGGCTCTGAAATTGGACTGTCTGGGTTCAAATCTCGGTTTATAAATTACCAGATGAGTGACTGTGGGCAAATCACTTCTCTGTGTCTCAGATTCTGCATCTTAAAAGTAAAGATAATAATAGTACCCATTCAAAGTGTTGTGAATATTAAATTCATAGAACTTATCATAATGTCTGGTTCATGATAAATCTTCAATAAATTTTATTTATTATTTTCATTCCTGTGCCCACTCCCACTACAAGATAAGGTAAGGAACAGAGATGTCATTGTATATGTATTTATATAAAGAAACCTGGAAGCACACATAAGAAACTATGGTGGGGAGGACAGAGACTTTCTCGTATTTGAATTATGTGAACATATTGGGTCAGAAAACATTTGAAGTTTTCATTCTATATCTAAGTCAACTTGGTTCAAGATTTTACAAAGTTTAAAAAATATATATTTGCCAAACTGTTAACAGTGGTTATCTTTGAGTGACTGAATTCAGATCATTTATTTACATCTTTTTACTTTTCTGAAACTCTCCTGCAGCAGGCAGCACAGTGGCTCCGAAAGATGCCTGTGTCCTAATCACTGGAATCTGTGAATATGTTAGGTTACTTGGCAAAGGAGAATTCAGGTTGTGGATAGAATAAAGGTTGCCAATAGTTGACCTAAAAATAGAGAGAGAGGCTGGGCGCAGTGGCTCACGCCTATAATCCCAGCACTTTGGGAGGCTGAGGTGGGTGGATCACGAGGTCAAGAGATTGAGACCATCCTGGTCAACAAGATGAAACCCCATCTCTACTAAAAATACAAAAATTAGCTGGGCATGGTGGCACGCACCTGTAGTCCCAGCTACTTGGGAGGCTGAGGCAGGAGAATTGCTTGAACCCAGGAGGCGGAGGTTGCGGTGAGCCAAGATCGCACCATTGCACTCCAGCCTGGGTAACAAGAGCGAAACTCCGTCTCAAAAAAAAAAAAAATAGAGAGATTATCCTAGGTTATCGAGAGGATCCAATTAATCACAACAGTTCTAAGATGTGTAAGAGGGAGGCAGAGGAATTGGTGTCAGAGTGATGTCATATGGTAAAAACTCAACTGGACACTGCTGGTTGGGGAAGGTGGGAAGACACAATAAACCAAGGAATGCAGACAGCCTCCAAAGGCTGGAAAAGGCAAGAAGACGGTTCCCCCTAGAGCCTCCAGGAGGGAACAGAGCTCCACAGACTCCTAGATTTCAATCCAGAGAGATCCATTTAGACCTCTGATCTCCAGAATGGTGAGATCATAAATTTGTGTCATTTTAAGACATGAAGTTTAAGGTAATTTGCCACAGCAGTAATAGAAAACCAATACAAACCACCTGCCAAACCACACACACATATTAAGTAATCAGCATATATTAACAATTATAAAAATTAGACTTTTAACATCTTATATATACATACAAACTTGAAATGTAGTCACGGGTCTACATTAAATTTGCTTGAAGAAATACGTATGTATGTGAGATGATAGATATTCACCATTAGCTTGTAGTTATTCAGAGACTTAGCCCCAAGGCATCAAGGCAATCTTCAAAAGGCAAAAAGAGGGTAAGTGTGGGTTCCCAAACTTCTGGTGTTAATTTTTTTCATTCTATTCGTTCCCTACTTTTTCATTTACTGCCCCACAGGTAGCAAGCATCTCAGCCTTCAGCATGAATGCAGGCCTAGTCCTGTATATACCTAGCCTTCAGCAAAAGTGCCAACTTTTCAAGAAATAAGAAAATCAAACTGTAAAAAAGAAAGACACATATAGACACAACATTGCTGAACAGTAGGAAATGTTCTGAGACAACAGACAGAAATCTGTTTCTAATGTGATGTACCTTGTTTTCCAGAGAACAGAAAATTGCCTGATATAAATGCATTGTCATGATGATAATGGAAAAAAGAACAAAAATTACACCAGATTCCACTGTATTTCATTATACCTTTGAAAACTAGAGACCTAAGAAAGCTTTATATTTTAGTAGCTTCATTTTGTATAAACAAAAAATAAAAGCAGTTGGAAGATCTTCTTTTAAAAATAGAAGGTAAGTAGTCCTTATAAGAAAATTATAAAACTTTTTTTTAAATTGTTTCCTTCCTGATTATTAAAATGATACATGCTCATTGCAGGAAATTTTAAAAATATTGAAAAGTACATCGAAAAAATATTATTCATTTTCAGAGAAAATATTGCCAAAATCTGTCATATTTTTCCCATTTTATATTTTTTCATGGCAAAATTATAACATATAGCATATATAATATTTTATTTTGATACTTTCTGTTAGTATTAAAACAATAGCCTTTCATTTGAGGTATAAAGTTATATAGCCATAATTTTTACATTGCATAATTTTTATATTTGCATCTATTGGTGAGAGGGTACTAAAATGTATTCACACTTCTTAGTGCTGAATAATAGGATTGCTTCAAACTGTTCACTATGTATAAATAATGCTGGGAGGATACAAAGATTTTTATACATTCAGAATTGTTATCTCTTAGGGATGATGAGGATGGAAAAATTACCTATTGGATACAATATTCATTATTAGGATGATGAGTACACTAAAAGCTCAGCCTTTACTGCTGTGCAATGTGTCCTTTCAAGAAACCTCCCTCTGAATCTGTCAAAATAAAAATAAATAAATAAACCAATAATAAAAGAATTATTATTTGGGATCAATGCTTAGAAGTGGACTAGCCTAGCTGAAATTTATAAATATTTTCAGGAACTTAATACATATTACTAGAATTCTTCATATGGGAGTATATATTTATCCTCAAGCAATACTTGAGATCATCTATATCCCCAATTTTCTCAAGCAGTGTGTATTATTACTTTTAAATCTTTGTAAATTTGATAAACAGAAAACAATATTTCTTTGCATTTATTATTTCTTAATTAGGTTGAACACTTGGTTCACTTTCTATGTAGATGTCTTCTTTTGTAAACTTTCTAGTCACATTCTTTGTCAATTTGTTTGTTAGGGTTATTAGCTTTATAAAGGGAGACAGGGAGATACTGAAAGCATGACAAGAGCAATAGTTTATTACATGGGCTTAATTTCAAGTCAGGCACATACAGGAAACATCTTCCCTGAAAAGCAAGGTGTGGCCCTTCCAAACATCACCCCAAAACTCAATGTTTGCATCTATTTTTAAAATATCTAATGAATGGCAAGAAATAAGTCATTTGTTAGCACTTTTGTAAAATAGTCTTACTTTCCAGAGCAAGTTCAGAGGAAGTCCAGACATGTCTTCCCTAAGAAATCTCTAATAGAAGGAAATGAAGGAAGGCAGAGCAGAGCCAAGAACACGCTAAAGGAACAAGAAGGTTCCCAGTCGATTGGATATTCATGGAGACACTTCTCTCTCTTTAAAAGAGAGAGCATCCCTTATGATTCGGTTTAGCTCTGTGTCCCCACCCAAATCTCAGCTTGAATTGTTATCCCCACATATCCAGGGAGGGACCTGGTGGGAGGTGATTGGATCATGAGGGTAGTTTACCCCTTGCTGTTTTTGTGATAGTGAGGGAGTTCTCATGAGATCTGATGGTGTTATAAGTAGCAATATTCTCTGTTCTCTCTCTCTTTCTCTCTCTCTCTCTGGTCACCATGTAAGACATGCCTTGCTTCCCCTTAACCTTCTGCCAAGATTATGTTTCCTAAGGCCTCTTCAGCCATTTGTAAGTCTGAGTCAATTAAATCTCTTTTGTTTATAAATTACCCAGTCTCAGGTAGTATCTTTATAGCAGTGTGAAAATGGACTAATATACTTTATTTGACAAGATACTTTATATCTATATACTATATACCAATATGATATCTACTCTCTGAAATATGTTTGCCCAGTTAAAATCATATAAGTGCAGCAAAATACTACTCCTTGTTTAGAACCCTGATTTTAAAAATAAAAAGTTATATATTAATCTTTGTTTAGAATTACTTTGATTTCAATCAACACAGAACCAAACTAAAAATGGCTATAAGGGTAGCAAGTTTAACTCTTCCAGTTGTGATGGCCCACTGAACTGGCCATCCTGAAAGGGTCAGTTCTGGTCCCCCAGAAGACTGTAACTTGCTTCCCTTATACAGTTAGTCACTTGTCAGCACTTCCCTAAAATAGTCTTATTTTTAGGTGACCTGTTCAGTGGGCCTACATGACTGGATTCCAGCTGGCATCTCTGTGATTTTTTTTTGAAGCTGTCATCTTACAATTTTCAGATAACCTCCATAACCCAAATACCATATCCTCAAACAACCATATCCACTAAGACATTTTATCCATTTTACCAAGGAAAAAATATTTCCCAGAAGTCTACAAGATAATTCACTTCACAATGAATGGGTACACATTGGTTACAAACCCCACTCTAAACCAAAACAAAGAAGACCAGGATTACTATAATTATCTTGGACTGATCAAGATTTGTCCCTGTGCTAGGACTTGTTGCTCCCCGATACCTAGAAAACTTCTAATTACTGATAGTAATAAAAAAGGAAAGGAACAGTAATAAAAAAGGAGAGGAATTGTGAGCACCCAATTACATCTACCACATCGTGTCTTTTCTATTTATACTCCCCCAGAACCTAGAGAAGTACACTTTACATAGTATGCACAAAGCAAATATTTGTAGGCTAAGTTAATACATGAAAGTAAATGTTTGGAAAAGCTTTGTAAAATATCACTGGTGTATTACTTTTACCAACATTACTCAGGAACTATGAAATATTATTCCATTTTATAGAATACTAAAAGGTAAAGCTCAACAAAATAAATTTATAATTATTTCCTTGACTACAGAAATATCCTGAATTTGACAGCATCAGAACTCTTTGAAATTAAAAAGAAAAAAATAGTAAAAATAGATGGTACTGGCTTGACAGATTTGGGGAGATTAAGTTGGGTTAAATATAAGGGAAATATTAAGAATTGTGCCACACTACTTTACTGATCACTTTTAAACTGACATCAACATTGATTATGCTTTTCTATTCTCATATAATTAAGCTACATAGATAACACTTAATTCATGAAGCAAAGAATCTAAGATTCATTACCTATAGGTTCTCCTCTCTATGCGCCCAGAGTACCATGGTCATAATTGTGTTCATCCCTTCATCACATTATTTGTTCTATAAATAGAACTCCCTGTCTCCTACTTGAGGGTATGGACAGATCATATTCCAGTAGCATGCAGTAGATGCTCTGTAAAGTATTTGCTCAAGATGCAGCCACCAATATTCACTACATACCCTGTTATGCTTCACAGTATGTGTGTCCCAGTTATTAAATAACTATCTCACTGCTCCAAGCCCACCCTTCTGTATACCCTGCTTTGCCATGCAGGAGCTGGGACTTAGCAGCTTGCTCCTGCCAATAGGGACAGGTTACAAGGCTGGAGGAGGAAAGAGAGACTTGCTCTTTGGTATCTGGTAAGCATCACCTAGCAATTTTTCTTCACCCGAAGGGCAATTGTTTTTTCCTGTAGTAGCAACTAAATCCAGTTGGCAGTTTTTAACACTTGAAGAACCAGCCTCATCAACTCCCACCCATCCCTAGTAACCCCAGCGCCAGCTGGGCCAGCACCTGCTCCTCGGGTCTGTCATTCCATTCTGGCTACTATAACAAAGCATACAGACTGAGTGGCTCATAAACAACAGAAATCTATTTCTCAGTTCTACAGGCTGGGAAGTCCAAGGTTAGGGAACTGACAGATTCAATGTCTGGTGAGGACCACTTCCTGCCTCATATATAGCCACCTTTTCAATGTAACCTCACATGGTGGCAGAAAAGGCAAAGAAAACTCTCTGGGCTCATTTTCATAAGGGCACTAATCCCATTCATCAGGGCTTCACCCTCATGACCTAGTCACCTCCCAAAGTCCCACCTCCGAATACCTTTACATTGGGGATTTGTTTTCAGCATATGAATTTGGGGAGGACACAAATATTCAGTGTATAACAAGGCTCCTCCTCTGAGCTCAGAGACATCAGATGAGCAGGACTCCTCCTCACAATTTTTCAGCTCCTCAGGGTGTGTCTTCTAGAACTCTAAATTATTTTATTAATTCCAGCCTCTTTCCTATCTTCCCTCAGGCTTAACTGCTTCTTGCAATTGCTGCCTCAAGGAGACCTTAGAATTGTCTTTTGACCTTTTCAGTTATTTAGTTAATAACTTTATACTTAGTTAACTTGTTATATTAAATTCTCTCTGTTCAAATCACTTGGTCCCTGACAGATACAAATCACAAGTTCCTTCAATTTACTAATCCATGGCATGACTCATGTATGCCAGATGACCCAATGAATTTGCCTAGCATGGTGCAGCATGCTAGACAAATACTGTTTAACAGTATATTTCAGTGAACTCTGGAGCTTAGTGGTGCTTGGAGAAGGAGTGTAGAAAAACCACTGAGAGGAGCTTTCCACCTTTTCATCATTACTATAAACTGGCCCAAATTTGCATTCACAAAGCAGAATTTTTACAGTTACAGGGCTCTTTCCTGAGAAGGTGATTTCACAATCATCTATTATTTCTTGAGCACCTTTCCCAAACTAGGTGCTTCATTAAGGCAACCCTTTCATTAAAATACAATTCTCCCACAAGGAATTCCAATAATCATCTCTCCCTTGCTACAGTTCCAACGATGTTTCACCATCCCTCAGAGTTTGGCACCTTGCCAGCTGTTCAGCTTCTCTGTTCCCTTGATGAAGGTCTGCAGGTAAGCACATGAGATACTGTTCTGCATTAAGTAGGAACTCAGTGTTTTATACTGAGATTGTTGTCTAAAACTGAACTTCTAAAAACAACAGGCATTAGCTGAGTATGGTGGCATGAGCCTGTAATCCCAGCTACTTGGGAGGCTGACACAAGAGGATTACTTGTATCACTAGGAAAAGGGCTTTGTCCCAGACCCCAGGAGCAAGTTGTTCGATCTCACATGAGAAAGAATTCAGGGCGAGTTGCAGAGTATAGAAAATTTAAGATAGTCTTTTATAGACTGTTCAATTACAGAGTTGGGCGTCCTCCGAAAGCAAGAGGAGGCAAACACCCATTTCAAATACAATGTTTGCTTATATACCTTATTAAAAATAACATCCCATTACTGGGTATATATCCAAAGGATTATAAATTATTCTATCATAAAGACACATGCACGTATATGTTTATTGTGGCACTGTTTACAATAGCAAAGACTGGAACCAACCCAAATGCCCATTAATGATAGACTGGATAAAGAAAATGTGGCACATATACACCATGGAATACTATGCAGCTATAAAAAAGGATGAGTTCATGTCCTTTGCAGGGACATGGGTGAAGCTAGAAACCATCATTCAGCAACCTAACACAAGAACAGAAAACCAAACACCACATGTTCTCACTCATACATGGGAGTTAAACAATGAGAACACATTGACACAGGGAGGGGAACATCACACATTGGGACGTGTCAGGGGATGGGGACTTAGGGGAGGGATAGCATTAGGAGAAATATCTAATGCAAATGATGGGGTGATGGATGCAGCAAACCACTATGGCACGTGTATAACTACATAACAAACCTGCACGTTCTGCACATGTACCCCTGAACTTAAAGTATAATTAAAAAAAGAATAGCATACTTTATTACAAAAGCTTGTGATGAGCTTGTGAGAGACCATCAGTATTGATGCTTTTCTATGTTACTGTCCTTAAACTAAGAATGCTTTTTCTTCTTAAACTACTGGGACATTTCTGTAAGTTCTGGGTCTTTAGTTAGTTAGCTAACATCATTAACTCGTTCCCCCAACTATAAATATCTTGTGGCCAAGAGTGTTCAACACCCTAGGAATATAACCCAGCAGGTTTGGCTTCATCCAACCTTTATTCAAGATGGAATCACTCTGGTTAGGACTCCTCTGACACTTAAACCCAGGACTTCAAGGCTACAGTAAACTATGATCACACCACTGCACTGCAGCCTGGACAACAGAGCATAGATCGTGTCTCGAGAAAAAAATTAAATAAATAAATAAGCAAATGAAAACTACAGGCGTACTGAATCATAACAGCTAATGCCAAGAGCTAGACATTTTTCCAAGCAAAAAGCATGGGTTATTACACACTAAATGAGGAAGGTGCCATTATTATCTCAACTTTCTGTGTAAGAGGTTATATAAGTAGCTCATTTTACTTTAGACCAGGATCTCATTTTGAGGCAGGAAAACAAGGTCTGGAGGCAAAGAACATAAGGCAATTCACACTTCAGCTGTGACAGGAAATAGCTTCTCCATAGTAAATGATGTTATAACTTTATTTCATCCTCTTCATTTATAAGGGCATACCCTAAGTAACCAATGGAATCCTCTAGAGGGTATTTAAACTCCCAAAAATTCTGTAATGGGACTCTTGAGCCCCTACACTCGGGCCCACTCCCACACTGTGGAGTGTACTTTTGTTCTCAATAAATCCCTGCTTTGGCTTTCCTTGCTTTGTTTGTGCGTTTTGTCCAATTCTTTGTCCAAGGACCTGGACACCTTCTACTGGTAACTTTCAAGCCATCTGACTGTTTACCTGTCTACTACAGACTCATTCTCATACCAGACCTTGACAGCAAGCAGTTCTGGCCCAGTGGCTTCATAATTCTCCAGAGAACAAATGCAGTCCAATGCTTCCATTTCTTTAATCGTTTTGGTTCAAAGCATCCAAACATGACCTATGAGGACTAAATAAGCCTAAAAATAAAATGCTTCTAAGAAAACTTTGTTAAGCAATAGTATAACTGCAAACTTTTAAACTAGACCCATACAGTCTGGCTTTAACCAACTAGCTTCTCGGAGACTTTGCGACAGTTTAAAACACAGTGCCAATTCTTAAGAAGAATGAGCCACAAGATTAGACAAAACAAGGAACTCTACAAAGCACTATCACAAAATTAAGTGTATTAAATTTAATGTTGAAGACCTTTCTGAGGGCCACAATGCTCTAGAAAGACTTCATGTAGGAACCAAGACTAGAAGGTGCCCATTATCTGATGTACAGGAGTTGAATAGGTAGAGTGTCTATATTGCTTGACTTGAATGAAGTTGAATTCCAAGTATAGCATTTGTCTATCTTTAAAAGGACAACAAAAAATAGAAAATTTAGGCAATATGATACTATCAGGAAATAGTCTGGAAACCTATTATCTTAGGACTGTTGCAGAGGATGTTGGCCAGAATTTTTAGAATGGACCAAATTGCATATTGATTTTCAACTTAACCATTGTCTCTAAGCAATGCTAAAATCATACTATCTGAAAAGATATTTTGATCTACACAGTACAAAGAGTTCAAAATCAGAGTAGTATGAAATAGAAGATGTATGTATGTACACACATATGCACACACGTGCGCTTGCACCCACACACCCACAGGTCCTGGCCCTGTTTGCCTAGAGATCTGACACACACCCTCTCCCTCTCTGCTTTGTATAGCAGTGGTGCTGGCCATGCAGGCTATTTTCCAAGCTTTCCTATTAATTGGCTGTCATCTAAAATCAGCCAGTGGGAGGCAGTGGAGAGAGATTGGAGGGCTGGAGGAAGGAGAAGCCCAGGTAGTAGTACCATCTTCTCCCTGTGTTTAAGGAGGGTATCCCCAATGGCACCTCTGTGTTTCAGGAGGGTATCCCCAGTTGAATTTCTTAGCTCATTCATGACCTGAGTAGCCAAATAAAAGGTTCTCTGTTAAAAACTCTAAAATTAGTTTCTGTGTTAATTGCTGAAAAGTGGTACAGAGGGGAAGGCTTTTCCTTTCCTTCTATTCCTTACCTTGTGGAAAGAGCTCCATTATGGAATAATCCTGGCTTTTCTCTGTCCCGTCCCCACTTACCCACTTACAGAGCAGTAATTTAACTTCGTTGATGAGTATGGAGGAGTAGCCAGGCATGGAGAGCCCAGCCTCTTCCTTTCTCTTTCTTTTGGAAGTCAGTAGTCAATGTGCGCTGTGCTCTGTTCTCAGCCATATGGCAAGAATCTGGCCCTCCAGAGGATGCATGTAGGTTTCCGGGGTCAGGATGTCTGCCTAATTTTAAGTTTCTGGATTAAGATGCCTACTTGCATACAGATGCAAGCACATTGTGCTTTATCAGCATCATCAGTAATAAAGGAAGTATTTTGTTGATTCCCTCATCCTCTGTATCACCCTTATTTGTTTCTTTTTTTTTTTTTTTTTTTTGTGATGGAGTCTCGCTCTGTCACCCAGGCTGGAGTGCAGTGGTGCAATCTCTGCTTACTGCAACCTCCGCCTCCCAGGTTCAAGCGATTCTCCTGCCTCAGCCTTTTGAGTAGCTGGGATTACAGGCACGTGCCACCACGCCCTGCTAATTTTTGTATTTTTAGTAGAGATGGGGTTTCACCATGTTGGTCAGGCTGGTCTCCAACTCCTGACCTCGTAATCCACCCACTTTGGCTTTCCAAAGTGCTGGGATTACAGGCATGAGTCAGTGTGCCAGGCTCACTCTTGTTTCTTATATCTTAATTCGTTCAGAATGTAAACAGGGAAAAGGCCCTTCATTAGAACTCCTCAGAGAACCAACATATATAATATTTATATATATTATATTCTAATTAATCCTATTCCTAAATTATTAGATCAGTTAGAAATAATAGCTAACCTCAGAGTTTACAATGTGACAAGAATTATTCTAAGTGCTTTATATCTAACACACTTAATCTTAAAAACAATGCAATATGTATTATTAAAATTTCTGTTTTGCAGCCAATAAAACTGAAGATGTTACATAATTTGCCCAAAGTCACACAGATAGTAAGTGATAGAATCTGTAATCAAAATCCAATAGTTGGGCTCTAGGATCTATACTCTGAAGCACCATGCTATGCTGCCTAAATTTAGGTTTTTTAATGGATGATTCTGTACTTCTGTTAATGTAATTTAATTTCCAGTCTTAGATAACATTGTTTTCAAATACTTCTTACAATCTAGCATATAGTCTCAGTGTTTGCCCCACTGCAGCTATGATTTAGAACTCTACAGTATTTTCCTCTCAAACAGAATCTATTCCCAATAAAGACACTACTAAGTAATGTAGATTTTACCAAAGATTTCATGTAAGAAATGAAAAAAGGGATTTGTTTCAAGTACATGATGGCAAACTACCGTGTTTTATGTGATTGATGCATTTCTGAAAACACCAATCATTCTAACCAGGAAACCGGAAAGATCATTATCCCATGGAAAAAATGTAAAAATATGTTATAATATTCTATAGTTTCTATTATGAAAGAGGTTATTAATATTTTTATATCTATTTATATATTTTATATACTATTCCAAATTTGAAGAGCTCAACTTTGCATAAAATAAATAAAGTATATCAATTTTCCCCATAGTTTTCATAATTGGAAAGGAAGGAACGTTCTTTTCCATCCTTCTATCACAAAGCAAGCTAACTCTTGCCTCCAACTTCCTAAAATCTTAGTACTCGACTGCCCCCAACACACAAAAGTTTCATCCCTTATTACACTCAGCAATTTAGTCCTACTTCTTCCCCTATACCTGCTTATCTATGCCCACCATGAGGTTAAACAAGTTCTCCTCATCCACAGGGGCCTACTCTTTTTAGAAAAGTGAAGGAAGTAGCTAGAAGTATATAGATTAATACAGTGTTATATGGGAGCCCGTTTATCCCAACTTCAAGAAGCCAACTGCTAAATTTCAGGAATTTTACAAGTGTTTCCTAAACACAGTCATTATTAAAAACTGAATTACTGCCGGGCGCAGTGGAGCACACCTGTAATCCCACCACTTTGGGAGTTCGAGGAGGGTGGATCACCTCAGGTCAAGAGTTCCAGACCAGCCTGGCCAACATGGTGAAACTCTATCTCCACTAAAAATACAAAAATTAGCTGGGCATGGTGGTACCCACCTGTAATGCCAGCTACTAGGGAGGCTGAGACAGGAGAATCACTTGAACCCAGGGAGCAGAGATTGCAGTGAGCCAAGATCACACCACTGCACTCCACTCCAGCCTAGGTGACACAGCGAGACTCCATCTTGAAAAAAAAAAACTGAATTACATAAGCTTACGATCAACTAAATTACACTGAAACGAAGATTATAAATACTCAAAACTGATTGCTTTCTAGTTATTTTACTATTTACTTTTATCTATGATCTGGGAGTTAAGTCTTTTGTATCTATATGGTGAAAATAGAGTATAAAAGTGTCCTCCAGTGCATCACTTCCCAACTCTGTGTTCAATGCTGACATACTGGTAGCTTGATATGTGCCACAGTAGAAGCTATGCTACAGAAATTGACAAAGTTTATAACCAGAGATTTTTTTCTACCTGCAGACTCTATGGTTAAACATTTACTAGCACACCACTAGATAGTTGGTTTGATAGACATGGATACATACATTCATATACTCATACATACATACATATCAATGTACATACATAGAATTGTAGATAGATCAACACTGGCTTCCTACAGAAATACCTCTGTATGTTCTTTAATAAAAATTATTGCAAATTTCAGTGACACCACTGCATATTATATTTCCCACTGGAATATAGAGCACATGGTTTCACAGAGGGTATGAGAAATCAAACTCAAACAATCCACTGAATCTCCTTTCATGTAAATAGCCAACAATAGAGAAAAGAAATGAACAGTACAGACCCTGTAGGCCTGGCACAAAAGGCTCTTTGACGAACTAGGAGGAAAATGCTAGGCCAGCACAAGTTCCCGGAGCACATTTCTGTATTCTAAACTATAGGTGGTCAGCATAAACATTCTCCAATAGTAGGGTACACTTAGAAACCTCAACGCTAAACAAGAAAAGTGGTATTTTAAATTGCAGGGAAGGGTAATCAATTGCTACACAAGAGAGCAAGACCAAGCAAATTTGAAAAACGTGAAACTAGAGAACTGGGGGTTGACTTTGTGGGGAAATCTTCTCCACTGCCAACCTAAGTAGGCAAAATAACATTTGTAACAATGTAATGACACCGTATATCTAAGAGGTTTATTATATTGTTAATGATAATATACAGTAGTAACTAGAGCTTGAGACCCATAAGAGCAGAGGCAGCCCTGCTTCATGTTTTATTTCGAGTGGCTAATACCTGCTACAGGCATGTTTGCAAATGGAAAATACGTTTTTATACACAACATTTAAATGTCACATGTTTTGTGATGGTAGTTATAAACATTAAAATAAACATGGGCTAGAAGCAATTCAGTTCAAATATTTATAATGTTCAAATCACCATTCTCATCCCCAGAAAGATATAAAGAGTATTCCCTACATTGCAGACATTCACAGGGTCACTGGGGAGATACAACTAAATGAAACCTGGAAAACCTGCTTAACCAGCTCGGAGTACAAATATGGTCACACTTTTAATAATTGAATTGCCCCATTTCTGAGTTATCTAAGCCCTTTGTGCAACAGGAGTCTTGGGAAGAGAGGTGTTTATTGAGTTCAAGGAGGATCATTTGTAGTTCACAAGACAAAATTAAAAGAGTTTGATCAGGGCACTGTTAACCTTGGTTTAAATTTTTCATTAATTTTGTTGCTAACCCCCGATGTCACTCAAAAATGTGTCTTTGCTTTTAGTTGGTAAGTCATCCTTGCTGAGTCAGGTTCTTGAAGAGGCTGCAGTGGTAATTCATGCTTGGGCTCCCAAAGTTTCATCTCCTTTAGTTTGCACTCACAAATCCACCATGACAGGATGTCAGATCAGAGCAGTTTCTAGTCCACACTCAAGCTCTATCACAAACAATTGACCTCCACAAATAGGGACAGTAATAATGAGTCTGGGTCGTTAGTCAGGTCTTCCCTTTTCACAGTGAGCTCCCCTTCAGTCCTTCGCAGCTTATGTGACTGGGAACCATGGCAGGATCTTCTCAATCTATCAGAAAAATTATACCATTAAACCTCTGAAAGAAAGAGATGGTTTGTAGTTCTCCTTGAAGAGGTCCCTCACATCCCTTGCTAGTTGTATTCCTAGGTATTTTATTCTCTTTGTAGCAATTGTGAATGGGAGTTGATTTGACTCTCTGTTTGTCTGTTATTGGTGTATAGGAATGTTTGTGATTTTTGCACATTGATTTTGTATCCTGAGACTCTGCTGAAGTTGCTTATCATCTTAAGGAGATTTTGGGCTGAGATGATGGGGTCTTCTAAATATATAATCATGTTATCTGTTGTCTGCAAAAAGAAACAATTTGACTTCCTCTTTTCCTCATTGAATACCCTTTATTTATTTTTGCCTGATTGCTCTGGCCAGAACTTCCAACACTATGTTGAATAGGAGTGGTGACAGAGGGCCCTTGTCTTGTGCCAGCTTTCAAAGAGAATGCTTCCAGTTTTTGCCCATTCAGTATGATATTGGCTGTGGGTTTGTCATAAATACCTTTTATTATTTTGAGATATGTTCCAAATGTGGCACGTATACACCATGGAATACTATGCAGCCATAAAAAAGAATGAGTTCATGTCCTTTGCAGGGAAATGGATGAGGCTGGAAACCATCATTCTCAGCAAACTGACACAAGAACAGAAAACCAAACACCACATGTTCTCACTCATAAGTGGGTGCTGAACAATAAGAACACATGGGCACAGGGAGGGGAACATCACACACCGCGGCCCATTGTGGGGTGAAGGGGCTAAGGGAGGGGTAGCAAGGGGTGGGGGGATTGGGGAGGGATAGCATTAGGTGAAATAGCAAATGTAGATGACAAGGGGATGGATACAGCAAACCACCATGGCATATGTATACCTAAGTAATAATCCTGCATGATCTGCACATGTACCCCAGAACTTAAAGTATAATAAATAAGTAAGAAAGAAAGAGATGGCATCTCCACATGCCTTCTCAGGATATTCCTTGGCCTTGCTGCAAACATGCCTCTTCACCAGGGATTAGTTCTGAATGTTGGGGGGTACTAGAGGGACAGGGATTAGATATGCTTCACATGGCAGGTGCAAATTCACCTTGCAGTTGTACAACTAAGAGAAAATATTTATGTTATTCCCCAGAACTTAAAAAGGAATCTGCAAAAATGGTTATATTCTGCTACCACAAAGACAGATGGCCACTTTATTCCTCTTAAAAGGTAGTGTCTCACCAGACACACTACCTCTTAAATAATTTAGAAGGCAATCTGGGCTATGATAAATGTGCCCACAAATTCAATAGAAGCATAGAGTACCCGGCAATTAAGTTTGACTGAATGGATAAGGAGAGCTTTTAAGAGCCAAAGATATTTGATCTGGGACTTAAAGGGTGGGTTATGAAAACAGAAAGGGAAAGGTGTTTATGGGTAAAACAGCTCAAGGGAAAAGGATGTGTAAATATTTGAAAGTAAAGGTGAGCCATTTACCTGGGTGACAGAGGTTTCATGGGTAGCCAGGAATGAAGAGAGTTGGGAAAAGAAAGTTTGCTGTAGATCTATCTTGTGTGCAGCTTTGAATATCATGTTAATGAGTTTGAACTCTATTCCAAAGACAATGGGAAGCCACCCAAGGATTAAGAGCAGAAGATGTAATGTGTTTGAATCTGTCATTTAGGGAGATAACTGATACCTGGGCAGAGGATGGACAGGTGAGAGGCTGGAACTGTTCTCAGTGTCCAGGGAAGAGAAGGTACAGCCCTGACAGTAGCGGCAGTGGCAACAAACAGAGAAAACTGATTCTGGGTCAGGCGTGGTGGCTCATGCCTATAATCTCAACATTTGAGAGGCTGAGGCGGGCAGATCACCTGAGATCAAGAGTTCAAGACCAGCCTAACCAACATAAACCCCATCTCTAAAAAATATAAATAACAGCCAGGTGTGGTAGCAGGCATCTGTAATCCCAGCTACTGAGGAGGCTGAGGCAGGAGAATCGCTTGAACCTGGAAGACAAAGGTTGCAGCGAGCTGAGATCCCGCCATTGCACAACAGCAAAACTCCGTCTCCAAAAAAAAAAAAAAAAAAAAAAAAAAGATTCTGGTAACATCGTAGGACAGATTAGCAAACACCGGGGAATAGCGGAAGCAGTGCAGAAGGAAAATGATGCTGAGGTTTGTAGCTAGGGAGACTGGATGAAAGCTACACCATTAACCATACCGGGAACCATTAGTGGAGGAGAGAGTTGTAATGATGCTACAAATAATGGGTTTCTTTTGGGCATATTGAGTTTGAAGTGCTTACAGGATATTCATGTGGAGAAGCATTTTCTAAATTCACTTTTTAAAAAAGAGAGAATGCTTTTATCTCTAGGTAATAAATGGTAATAACTGTGCTAGAAGGACATCCAAATACTTTCAACACAATTTCTCATTATAAGCAAATATTCTGCTACAAAAACATTTCTGACACCAATGAAACAGGGTAAGTTAAAAATACATATATGATTTGTGTTTGTGTAATTATATAATGAATAAGACCCTACAAATCAATGCAAAAGAAAAGCATTATTAATAAATAACAGGGATCTACAGTGGCTATTTAGAAAAAAAGAAATATATGGATTTAGAGCCTTCTTGATACAGTATACCAAATTAAGTTAAAGAAAAAATAAAGTAGAAAAAGGAAGGTGGTTATTGATCCAATCTCTGGATCTCAGGATGGAAAACATTTTATACACTTAAAAGCAATGGGAAAGAAATCCCAATATTTATGATTAGTAAATTTGATGACATACACATTTATATCTCTCCTTTAATAAATATTAACTGAATTTAAAAGACTTTAAAAAGTAGTATTGAAATTTATAAGTAGCAAATATGACAGAAAAAATAGTATTTTTATATATAAATATCTGGTACAAATCTTGAAGAAAATCAATAAGAAACAAAACAAAATGGAAAAATCTAAACTCTATAGCATCTAGAGCAAATTATTCAAAGGTTATTGCAGAAACTGCTAATTGTGTCCCAATATTCATCCTCTCCTACTTCTTTGGTAATGGAACCACTGATTTTCAGCTGGGCATATGGTTGTCCAAAATAAAATTTACATTTTGGTCTCCCTTATAGTGCCACATGGCCATACAACTATATTCTGGCCAGTAGGATCTGAGTAGAAGTGTTGTATATCAGCTCCAGGAAGTGTTTCCCCTTAAAAGAAAAGTCAGACCCTTCCTCCTTTCTGCTGAAGTGCACATGTGAGGGGTCCATCTGGAGCAGCTATCTTGGAGTTTGAGTTGGAAGCCATATTACGGAGGCAAAAAGACCTGGTAGAATGAACCTGAGTCCCTCCCGACAGTGGTGTCTCTTTATTAAACTGCCTACTTTTGCGTCCTGTTTATTGACAGAGAAATAAATGTCTGCCTTCTCTAAGCCACTCTTACTTTGGGGCTGTCACTTGCACTTAGATGCTAAACATTACAAACATCAAAATCTTATTGTTCTATGTTCCCAAAATTATCAGAAAGGAATATGGGCAATATAATTACTACTATGAAAAAATTAATACATAATAAAAGGAATTCACAATGGGAATCAGTAGTACAGGCCAGCAACATTCCCAATATCTCAAAAACTTCAGTTTGTTGTTTATCTCCTTTTGTAGTGCCCCAAATTTTAAATCATATGATTTATTATTTATGAAAGCTCCTCAGTTGTAGTCTCTCTGCTGATTCTGTAAGAAAGCAATGAAATTGCCACTTTGTTATTTTATACTGGACACTGGAGAATTAACAGCCTCTGATGTTATAACAGCAAAGTCTTGAATATAGCTACCTTCAAAAATCAGTTGTAAACCTTTACAGTGGCATGACAAATCTGGCAAGATTTGTCGAAGATTTAAAAGTATTGAATATTTCTTTGTAACTAGAAAAAAAAAAATACCCCAACTGCAGATGTGAAAAAATAAGGAGTTTGTCTCCCTCTCTTTGAGTTCCAGAGAGAAATTAGCTTGATTAGAAACCAATTTTAAAAAGGTTACTCTTAGTACACTAACACACTTTCCTCAGGTATATGATGACACTGAAAACTACAGACAATGGTAGAATTTAGGCAGCACCTGTAGGGTGGCAAGCTAAGAGTCAACAAGATGCAAAGGATCATCTGGCTGATGATCTGGTGTGGTAAGGAGGCCTTTGGGGGTAGAGGGGGCAGTGGGTTGGGGAGGGAATAGAACAGGCACAGCTATTGAAGAGTACAAAGGTTTGGGGAGATTGTGGGAACTTGCTTAGCTATAAATGACCTATACCTAGAAATACTGTTGCTCACATCTATACAAGAAAAAAAGTAGTTCAACAGGCATATCTTAAAAAAAATGGAATGACTATTTTCAAAGAATCGCCATCATTTCCCAGTTTTCCCCTTCAGGGATATTAAGACAATTAACGTCAGTGTAATATTTGTTAGAGGTTGCTATTGTTCACAATCATTCTGAGCAGAACAGTAACTGTAATAAAAACCAATATAAAATTGCTTAATTAATGCATAACTTAATTGTTCAATTAATATCTGAGGGACAATGTATTCCCCAGACATACATACTTTAATGGAATAATTTGGGAAAAGTTGAAGAAATAAATTCCTGGGAGCTTTATTTAAAGTAACAGAAGACTTCTTAAGACATTTTGCAAGAGTACTTCTAATACTTTAACATTGAAGTCTGATAAAGAAACAGACTAGTCTAACTGTTGCCTTGCCTTGCTTCCTTTAAAAGGGAATTGCTTTCAAAATCTCTCAGAAAAAAATTAGAAGTAACAGTGAGAATCAGCTATATTAGGAAAGATCAAATAGCCAGCAACAGAAAGAGAAAAAGAAAATAGAAATAAATGCTTCCTTTATGGTTTGTTACTGTTGCTCCTTTTTCAGTCCCTAAACCTTTGTTGGTTAAATTTTTCCTTCAAAAGCCATTGATTATGTTAAGCTGTCCTAATATGATTACAGAGAGTAAAACTAAAGAATAAAAATATTATCAGGTAGATAAAACCTACCATAAAGGATATTTTTAAATGCCTTTATTTTGAAATTCCAATATCATAGGAACTGAAACTCAAAGCAGAAATCCCCCAAACTAAGATTCCATTAAGAATATGCCACTCAACTTGAATACTAAAATATTTCTTTAAACATAAGCTCTGTTTTTCACTGGAAAGGGCTTTGTAAGACCAGTTTCCTCTTCTGGAGGGACCAGGGAAAATAAAAAGTGATCATCAATAATCAGTAACTTTTTTTTTTTTCTCGATGGAGTCTCACTCTGTCACCCAGGCTGGATTGTAGTGGTGCAATCTTGGCTCACTGCAACTTCAGCCTCCTGGGTTCAAGCAATTCTGCTTCAGCCTCCCGAGAAGCTGGGATTACAGGTGTGCACTCACATGCTCAGCTAATTTCTACATTTTTAGTAGAGATGGGGTTTCACCCCTATCTACCAAGAGCACCCCTGTTGGCCAGGCTGCTCTTGAACTCCCTGACCTCAGGTGATCCACTTGCCTCCGCTTCCCAAAATGCTGGGATTACAGGCGTGAGCCACTGCGCCCAGCCAGTACCTGTCATTTTAATAGAGGAATATAGCCTTCACCTGCCACTCGCCACCTCTCTTCCTGAGTCATGTGGGAATAGCACTTAATGGAGAATGTCTCTAAATTGCACCAACATTGTAGATTTGGCTAGGGTTAACAGCCCATGTGTGTTCTTTGCATAAATTATAGAAAGGCCCTCTTTCCTCTGGGCGGAAGCCTCTTGATCCTCAGGAAGCATCTGGTCACAGTGCATGGCTTGGCAATCAGTTTGGCCCCATTTTCTTCTTAGCTAGGAGCCATTGTGCAGGGTACAACCTGTCCAGTAGTTCACAGTGACCCCATTTGCATCTGAAAGATTCAGATGGTTTGCCTCAAATTCTGAAAAATTCAAACTCTGAAACATTTTCTCCACCTAAGTGAGCTGCACAGGACAATTCATTCCCCAGACATACATACTTTAATGGAAGAACCAGGAAAAAGTTGAAGAAATAAATTCTCAGGAGCTTGATTTAAAGTAACAGATTTGTTTTGAAGTGTTTCAGACACACTTCTAATATCCAAACCACTTACTCAACCACAGATTTGGGCTTTTTCTGGGTTTTCCTGGCACTAAGAAGGCATAACTTTCAAGAAAACCAAAAAGGGCACAGCTGAAAAATTGTTACACTCAGCTTCTGTAATTTTTCTTCATCTCCACTTTCTTTTTTTTTTTTTTTGGAGACAGAGTTTCGCTCTTGTTACCCAGGCTGGAGTGCAATGGCGCGATCTCGGCTCACCGCAACCTCCGCCTCCTGGGTTCAGGCAATTCTCCTGCCTCAGCTTCCCGAGTAGCTGGGATTACAGGCATGCGCCACCATGCCCAGCTAATTTTTTGTATTTTAGTAGAGACGGAGTTTCACCATGTTGACTAGGATGGTCTCAATCTCTTGACCTCGTGATCCACCCGCCTCGGCCTCCCAAAGTGCTGGGATTACATCATCTCCACTTTCTAAACAATCCTAAATTACTTTTTCCAGTTTTGTTTGTTTGTTTGTTTTCCTACACACACTTTTAAAATATATATATTGTTAATTTACAAGAGCAAGTCTAAATGATCATGAAGTGACTTTTTTTTATAATTTAGTTTTTAAATGGCATCAAAATAGTAACTAACTACTTTTAATCCCAATTCCTCCACCGTACCACAAAATTTACTTTCTCCCAATTCATTGTGTTTATATTTTGCACATATTCTAAAAGTTTCTTCCAATTGTTGTGATTTGTTTTCTCACTTTTGTTCAATAAACAAAAGAGATCATTTGCATCTAAGTCATTTATTTTCCCTGTAGCATTATTAAACAATATTAGCAATATTAAAACCTGATGATGACTCATATTATCACAGAAAATACATTCATGTACCACCTAATAACACTTCAAAGATGGACCACATAGATTATAATGGAACGGAAAATTTCCTGTCATCTAGTGATGTAGTGATAACACATACATACATACATACATGCAAAAAAATAAAGGAGAGAGGGAAAAAGGGGGAAAATAATGAAAGGCCTTCTTTACAGAAAAATGCCAGATCATAATTGTAGAAGTAACAGATTTAGAAAATCACCATTGAGTGAAAAGTTTTTGGATAACAGAATAGTCCTATGATCTCAAGGCATCATCCCACAGACAAGTTTTTATTTACAAGGGCAGTGGGTAGTTTTATTGTGGTGTCTATTGTACATCACCTAACTAAAGGACCAAACTGTTCAGCATCAGTAATGGCCCAGATATCGTGTGCCTTCTAATGAGATGCAACAGAAGTGCACAAATGGGAAGTAGGACATTCTGTGAGACAACAAGCCCACACTCCAAAAAACGTCAATGGCATGAAAGTAAACAAACAAACAGAGGTGATTAAAATTCCTCAACAGTAAAACATGTTGCATAACTTTCATTAGACCTTGAATTTAAAAAAAAATCTATTTGGGACTTTTTCTTTAATAATTGGGGAAACTTGGCCGGGTGTTGTGGCTCATACTTGTAATCCCAGCACTTTGGGAGGCCAAGGCGAATGGATCATTTTTGGTCGGGAGTTCTAAACTAGCCTGGCCGACATGGTGAAACCCTGCCTCTATTAAAAATACAAAAATGAGCTGGGTGTGGTGGTGGGTGCCTGTAATCCCAGCTACTCAGGAGGCTGAGGCAGGAGGATTGCTTGAGCCCAGGAGGCTAAATTGCAGTGAGCAAAGACCATGCCAATGCACTTTAGCCCAGGCAACAGGCGAGACTCCCTCTCAAAAATTGTTATTATTATCATTATTTTTATTGGGGAAACTTGAATATGCACTGTATATTTGATTATATTGTTGAATCAATGTTAAACTTGTCAAACGTACTAATAATATTGTGATTATGTAAGTGAAAGTTCTTGTTCATAGAGACACGTGCTGAGTTATTCAGAAATCAACTGTTATAATATCTGAAGCTTACTTTCAAATAGTTCAGGAAAATGTGTGTGGGGCATACACAAACATACACCTATATACATATACATAGAGAGAAATAAAGCAAAAGTGACAAAATGGTATCTGGAAACTGGGTAAAGAATTTAATGATGTTTATTAGACAATTTCAATTTTTGTAGCTTTAAAATTTTTTCAAAATAAATCATGGAAGAAAAAGAACTGAAGGGAAATCAAAGAGAAGTGGTTGATCTAGAAGATTTTCCAGATCATTCCATGCAGAAGATGGCTCCTGAAGGAGTTATGAACATGCCACCCCATGATATGCTGCTCCAGCATGTTGACTATTTTCAACTAAAGGTACTTGAGAAAAAAAAAAACAGCAGATGCAAGAAGATCACTCTGGCCTTCATTCTATTTTTTTAAAAGCAGTAAATAAAATTCCCCTGTGAAAAATGTTCTCTCTATACCAGAAGAAAAGCATCATTCTTATCAAGGATAAGAAGCTGAGGCCAAGGGAAATCTTTTATTTTTTTTGAGACAGAGTCTCGCTCTGTTGCCAGGCACCAGGCTGGAGTGCAGTGGCGCAATCTTGGCTCATCTACTTCCCGGGTTCAAGCAATTCTCCTGCCTCAGCCTCCCAAGTAGCTGGGACCACAGGTGCGCACCACCACACCCAGCTAATTTTTGTATTTTTTAGTAGAGACACGGTTTCACCATGGTCTCGATCTCTTGACCTCGTGATCTGCCCGCCTCAGCCTCCAAAAGTGCTGGGATTACAGGCTTGAGCCACCGCGCCCAGCCTGGGAAATCTTTACAAAACAACTAGGTTAAACTGACCCCTACCTTACTAGTTACTTCTCTACCCAGTTAACTGCCCTAGCCCAAGCCCCTCTGCCATACCACATCTCACAATTTACTATTCTTTGTCCAATTCACTATGTAAGTTATAGACTCTAACTGCTTCTTTGAGTCTTCACTTCTTTCACCTAAAACTTGTATTACATAAATATGTATGCTTCTTTCCTGCTAATCTATCTTGTGTCAATTTAATTCTCCAACCCGACTAAGAGAATGGAGGTGGAGTTAATGCCTCCCCTATACGCATATCATTTCAGTGCTACATGAAAAGCAAAATAAACATATATTATCAAATATATGATATGATATAATTATCTCTAGAGAAAATGTTCAAACAGATTAAATAATTAAATGCAGTTGATAGTTAAAATCATCTGTAGCATGGTGTGATAATCTACAGAATCATAGATTCTGGAGCCATGTTGCAATGAATTTTAATCTCAGTTTTGCCAGTTACTAGCTGTGTGATCTTTTCATTAATTTGACATTTCTTGGATTTCTCTTCTGTAAAACAAAGATGATCATGCTTTGTTCATCTTTCTAAAACTAAGATCTGTCATATAGCTGCTCTGACAATTAAATGGTGTAGTGCTGCAGATCAGTGCTTCTCAAACTTTTGTTGCACCACAATCTCCTGGAAGACTTGTCCCCACCCCCAGAGTTTCTAATTCAGTAGGTCTGGGGTAGGGCCTGAGAATTAGCGTTTTCAAGTTCCCAATTGATTCTCTGATGCTGTTGGTCTGGGGATCACACTTTTTAAAATATTGCTATAAATATTCAGATAAAAAATTGTGCACACTCTGACAGTGGCAATACAGAGCTAGAGCTGGCTCACTACCTTACAGAGTGACATTTACTAGCTTGAGTATACTCTTTCACCATTATATTGTCACTTGAACATGTTTTTCGTTAGCTGGAAGATCCTCATCATTCTCATCTCTGCCCTGAGACTGAACAGACATAAATCTCTCATTAGCCAGGAACTGAATACAACATGGAAGTTTCATTGACTTAGCTCCACCACTGTTCCTTTTTTAGAGCAGTGGTCAAATATTTCTAAAATATATGAAAAATAAACTTGGACTGAGAAAGAGAAGCAATTCCACAGAACATAAAATCCCTGTTAATGGTGCATATAAATACTACTCCAGCGGGTAAGTGAGGTCTGTGTCTTATGACTCACTCAGCCTGGGTTGATGAATTTCCATCAGCAGTTTCAAGCCTCTCTAGGTTCCAATCCCATGAGAGTACCTGGCAAGTGTATTTGGAAGTGAATGAGCTCTGGGATCAGTCTGGTACATCAATGCCTGTGTGTAGGAGGTTCAGAGTGAATTACACTCTCTGGTACCTCCATGAGCATCTAGCATAAATCCTAGAGTTTTCTCCAATTCCTAATTTTCATCTATGTTTGCTGCTGGATAAAAAATACAGTCCTAACCCTGAGCCTGGGGACCATTCTAACCCTACTCCCAGGGCATAGCCTCAGGGATGGTCACAGAAATCAAATTCCTTAGTCCTAGATGATGTGGACCAGAAAACTCTTTGGCTTAAACCCCATGTGCTCCAGCTTGGACCCCTCTTTTCATGACAACATCCAGAGCACTTTCAATCTTACTCTATACTCTGACTTAGGTTTTGGGACCTCAACCCTTCCTGGATGTTTATCAGAAGAATAGCATTCCAGACTGTAAATAGCATGAGCTCTGGACACCCAAAGACAAGTTAGAATCTTGGCTTAATTACCAGCTAGGATTGGAGGTCTTTGACCAAATTACTTAAGGTTAGTATTAACATTACTCAGGTTGAGTCTCAGTTTGCTAATCTGTACAGTGTGAATAACATAATTTGATTCATAGCATTAAATGATATAATGCATATGAAAGCAGTGAGCTCAATGTCTACAGCAGGCATGACACGTTATATTTTTTAAAAATCTTAGTAATGGCAAAGATAATAATGACAACTGGCAGAGAGAGAATGAGGAAAACAAAACATGTCTATTGGTGCAGTTGAATCTTTAGCTATTTTCTAGCCAGCTTTTGGTCTGCTTTTATTCCTCTACTTCAAACCCTTGCCATGCCTCATAACCCAGTCAGACTTAAAAAAAAAACAAAAACAAAAACAAAAAACCTTTTCAATGGCTGTTGTAAAGCCTAAGATCTATGAATGGGCATTCCGTTCTTCCCATGGTAGAAAAGACTTTTGTAGAAGTGTAATGGGGACAATTACTCTGCCTTATGGGATTTTGTAATTGTAGAGATGTTCCTGTTTTCTGCAGGGCCATGAGTCTGGAGGTTGGAAACATTGTCTCTAATAAGGCTAGACCACACTGTACTCTATCTTGCAATCTCATGAGATGGGACCCTGAGTGAGAGATAATATGCTGCAGATGAAAGAGCAATGGACTAGATGTTAGGACAGGTGGATTTTACCATGCTCTGTCACCAATAACTAGTAATAGTTGTGTGGTCTTGGACATTATTTAGGAGTTCTTCACTTTCCTCATGTGGAAAATATATACCCTGTAGGCTCTCTTTTAGCTTTCAGAAATTATAGTTGTCTCTATTTTAACTTTGGCCCTGGCTTAGCTTTCCAACCTGGAAGAAAAATCATGATTGACATTGATTTATCAAGTTTATCGTTCAATTCATGAAAGTCTTAACATGAACCAAGTAGCTGGCATCAAGTCTCAGGTCATGATTATGATTGAAGAGATAACAGAAGAAAATAATGCTGTATTGAGGTAGGTGAGTTTTATGGAAGTGTAGTAAAAAATATCAAGGCTATACATTTATTGTATTGACATTTCTGCAGCTCCATTTATGTCTTAAAGAAAATAAATGCTTTTAAACTTCTTTTAAAAAGCTACAATCGAGTAATAAAACAGGTTGCATGGCATGATTTGATTATTAAAGAATGTATATAGAGTTGTGCACACCAAGGTAATAATGGTGTTTACTACATAATGAAAGGTATACATTTCTAAGTTCCTTTTATTTTCTTTGATTGTCAGTATTTTCTAGCTTTCTAACATGTGCACATATTGCTTTTGTAATAATAAACAAAAGACTTTATTCTGAATCCAGCTTCACTCATTGTTTGGCAATCTTTTACAGTTTCTCTGTCTGGGAAATAATTCAGAATACTACTCCTCAAATGTTTTAATGGATTAAAAAAAAGAAAAACAAATTATAGTTCCCTAGCATGTCTTCCAAGCCAAAGACATTTTTTCCCATTAAACTGTCTCCATCTTTTAAAACTCCCTTATTGATTTGCTTTTAGGTTACTATTCTTATTTTTAACTGTTTCTCATCAAGAAGCAGTATGTGCTCAACCTGCCATAAAGCAGGGTTGCAGGTTTCAGAGCTCACATTCACCTGCTTTTTCTGAAATCAGTTATGAAGGTTTTACACAGAGTTCTTCTTAACAGCCTGAGGGAGACAGTATAGCAGAGTTGAGAGCATGGATTGAAATTCTATTCTAGACTGAATCATGACTCTGCTATTTGCAAGCTGTACAACCTTGAGCCTTTTTATGTGACCTCTCATATCCTCAGTTTCCCATCTGTAAAGTGAGTATAAAAATACCTACCTTAAAATGTTATCAGGACTAAATGAGACCTTATTTGTAAAGAGGCAGAGCTCAATGCCTGGAAATCTTATTGGAGCATTTGATGGCTTGATACATTTAGCTACAATTAATTCTTTAAAAAAAAATTAAGCCTATTCCTAAATTACTTCAGAAAACTAGTCAAGTTGCTACAAAATTTCATCTCATCCTCATTAGCTTTTCCTGTTTCTGAGAAAAACTAATTATACTTGAAGAATATTTTAGGAAATCTTTCTGCTTTGATTTTATATCAAAACTCTACCTACACAATTTCTCAATTTGAAAATTATTTAAATGCTCAAATGAGCAAATTTTTATTTCTTTATAAAATGATTATTATTTTTCAAAGGTAGAATTAGTATCTAATCAATCTAACTCTATAAACATAGAAATTGTATGAGCTGCAAGGAAACTGAGAAGTAGCCATATTAATGGGCATGGTTGTGCATACCTGTAATCCCAATTTCTTGGGAGGCTGAGGCATGAGAATCACTTGAACCAAGAGGGAGAGGTTGCAGCAAACTGAAATTACAACACTGCACACTCCAGCCTAAGTGACAGAAGACTATCTCAAAGAAAAAAAAGAGATAGTCGTGATTTTTCTATTCAGCTAGCTGCTTATTAATAGAAATAAATGTTTTCATATTCAAGAAAACTATTTTTGAAGTTTCTAACACTAAAACAGAAATAAATATTATTCTATTTAATATTGAAAAGGAATGATACAGGGTCTGTTAGTGTATAAGCATAATCTTCCTTAAGTTAATTTTCCAACTATACTGATGGCAACAGAATGGGGAGCTCACTATAAAATGAGAGTGAAGAAATGCTGACAGGATCATCTCCATTTTCACTAATATTTTGTTTATTTACTTATTAATGTGTTTTTTCATACAGTAAATGATTTTTGTGATTAATGTTTTTAGCAATATACTAACTCTGCCATGTGAATGGGAAAAGCACGTTAGCCCATCTGTTAATGTGGTTTATAATAACAACTGCTTCATAGAGACATTGTGAGAATTAGATGAGGAAATAGATAAACCATTGAGTAGAACCTGAATATAATGTTCTTACATAATATTATTGTCAATATTTTTATTACTGCAGAAATAGGAGTGTTAAGGAAGTTAACTGCTCAAGTTTTCTTTTTTAAAAAAAGAAGACTATATCAAATATATTAAGTTCATATGAGAATAGCCACTTTCAAAATTCACTCATTGACAAATTAATTCCTTTAGCTACTCCATGCTCAGCTTAGGAGAAAGACTCTTCAATTTTGCCCACTATGTGATTTACATTCACTTGGTTGAATGCAGTCCTTCACAGAGTGAATACTTAGGAATTTTTTTCTTTTTCATGATGAAACCATTTAAACATATAAAAGAGTACAGAAGATAATGTGAAAGACACCTGTAGGTATAAAGTTGTTAAAATACTAAGACTGAACCCATGTTAATATTTGGCTTTCTTTGCTTCAATTCTCTCACTTTGTTTTTTTAAAAATGAAATGTCACAAGTACCTCCATATCCTCAACCTACCATCATTCTTCCCAGAGGTAACCACTATCCTAAAGCTGGTGTGCATTATTTTCATGGACAGTTTTGTACTTTTATTATGTCCATACCATCCATAAATAAAACTGTTTTTAACATTTAAGTGAATGTATTGTACTTCAAATATCCTTGCAACTTTTTTAAAAACTCAGTATTGCATTTTTTGTATTGTATTCATGTAGATCTGGATCATTCATTATAAAACTTGCATAGTAATTGTCTGAATAAACCATGGTTTATATATTTATTCATTGTTAAATGGATTGTTTCTCTTGTTACAAACTTGCTCAAAGAATTTCTCTATGGAAAAGTACCTTGGTTTTTCTAGGGTAGAGAAAGAGTGAGATGGTAAGGTATATAAATCTTTTTATTTGCAAGGTACTTCAAATTGCTCTCCAAAGTGATGAAATCAATTCACATGCCAACGGACATGTATATGGTTTCATCTTCTCCCACATCTTCACTAACGCTTGGTGTCATTATATACATTGAATTGTTCCAACTTGTTATTAATATATATTTTCATATCTTCTTGAATTATCTGCCAATTCATTTATTTTCAGGAATCTCATAATATTTTCTGGAAAAAGTCATTATAAATATTAGGAAAAAGAATAAATGAACACATAATCTACGAATTCAAGAATTCATGAAGGATGTTTTCTTTCTTTTTCTCTTTCTTTCTTCCTTCCTTCTTTCTTTCTTTTCTTTTTTTGACAGTCTTGCTTGGTTGTCATGCTGGAGTGCAGTGGCATGATCTAGGTTCACTGCAACATCTGCCTCCCGGTTTAAGTGATTCCCTTGCCTCAGCCTCCCCAGTAGGTGAGACTACAGGAATGCGCCACCATGCCTGGCTAATTCTTTTTTTTTTTTTTTAGTAGAGACGGGGTTTCATCATGTTGGCCAGGATGGTCTTGATCTCCTTACCTTGTGATCTGCCCACCTCGGCCTCCCAAAGTGCTGGGATTATAGGTGTGAGCCACCGAGCCCAGCCAGGATGTTTTCTCAAATAAAAAGACAACATCAAAGAACAAAGAGAATGAATCCACATGTGAAAGCATAAATGTGAATTAAAAATCATGTTCTTATGAAATAATCAAAGGCAAACCAAATTAAAGAAATCTTCAAGTTCAACTCCTGCTCTAAAGTTTTGGGTTAACAGGATTGTACTCATTCCTTAATAAATCAGAAATGCTGAAATTCTCCCTGTATCTTTAAGAAGTGGAAGAGAAATGTATAAAGACTTTAGAAATTAATAAATATTGCCTGTTGAGATCTCATTTTCATATTCTACTTATCTAGCAAAACAGGACTGATTCAATAATTTATACATGGTTTGAGGATAAATTAATGAGCTCTGTGCACAAAGTTGCTTTTATGTAAAACAAAATGAACCCAACTCTTTCATATTACAAATGTGCTTGTTAATGAGTCTTAACAAAAATTAAACTATAGTGCTCCTATGAATGTAAATGCCAATATTATTTCACACAAGGGAATATTAAACACAATAATAAGCTATTTCACATTCTTGCCTACCAATATTGTACTCATCTTCAGATATAATAATGAGAAATAGCATAGCTAATAAATTAAATATAACTTTTAAGATTTAAAGTTCGTGTCTTTGTTCTTTCTTCTGTTATTTCTGCTATTCTATTTTTGGTTATGCCTATTATACCTTTTACCATTGAAAATTGACAACATTCAGTTGTGTAAACTGTGTCTTTGTCTGTACTAATCATTAGTATGTATTCTAGGTAACTTTACAACAAAATTCATGGAAACTTCTAGAATTTATGTCCATACAGACACTTTGAAAAATAAAACTGATGCTTGTTACTGACATATATCCCTTTTTTTCCACTTTAAAAAGGTTCATTTTAGTGTATATCATAATGGTCTTTATATGTATAATTTATACATATGTAGATCCATATTTTAAAAACAAAACAAAATGCTGTTGTCTCCACATGCTGTTGTTATAACTTGCTTTTTTCACTCAGCAGCAAAGTGTACTGATACATATTCTAAGGCAGTCATGAAGCTGCTTTGATCTTTATCTTAATAAGACTCTCTCTATAGCTATTAAAATAATTTTCTAGAGATCCATTACTTTCATATTGGATAGAAGTACATTGCATGTCCTTTAATTTTTATAGCTTGTTTCAGAGGGAAGGTAGAGGAAAGCCTGCTTTGCTTTAAGGGCGTTTTTAACTGACAACACTTGATCACTTGGTATTTAATAGTCAATGATTCAACTAAAGTTATATTTGTAAGTACAATAATATACGAAGAAATTAGTTTTTAAAGTCAAAGTGTGCATAGCATTAATAAAGCAATGAAGTGACATTAGGTATTCATTTTATTTTTATTTATTTATTTATTTTTTATTTTTGTTGCATTTTAGGTTTTGGGGTACATGTGAAAAACATGCAAGGTTGTTGCATAGGTGCATACGTGGCAGTATGATTTGCTGCCTCCCTCCCCTTCATCTATATCTGGCATTTCTCCCCATGCTATCCCTCCCCAACTCCCCACCTCCCCGCTGTCCCCCCTCCCCCCAACAGACCCCCGTGTATAGTGCTCCCCTCCCTGTGTCCATGTGTTCTCCTTGTTCAACACTCACCTATGAGTGAGAACATGTGATTATTCATTTTAAAAACAATATTCTAATTACATGTCCTCTGATGAAAAAATTCACACACAAAATTGTTATAAGTTTGTCTAAAGTGAAATTGTGAGAGAGATCCAAGATGGCTGATGATTAGCAGCTCGGGCACGTACCTCCCAGTGAAAGCACAAAGAACGAGAGGACGCCACACTTTCAGACGAATATTAATTGCTCACAGACCAGGTAATTCCCAGTGGAGGAGCTCCACGGGTCGCCAGGGCGACTCTTGTGGCCGGCGTGGCAGTTTTGCTGGTGCCTTAGCACGCCAGTTCTTGGTGCAGAGTCCGGAGATTCCCGGGCAGAAAAGCACCATCAATCTTAACACCGCTGTTTTGGCCGGCTCAGTGGATTGCTCAGATTTCGGCGCAGGGAATCAACAAGTTGGACGTCAGAGACCCAGTTAGAAAGTCGGTAATTATAAAGACGACAGACGGACAAATATATAATGAAGCGAAGAAACCAGCATAAAAAGGTAGAGAATACTCAAAATCAGAATGCCTCTCCCTCTACAGGGGATTGCAATTCATCATCAGTAACGGAACAAGGCTTAATAGATTACACGTGTGTTCCAATAACAGAAGCAGGTTTCAAAAGGTGGGTGATAAGAAACTTCTGTGAATTAAAAGAACTTGTTCTAACCCAATGCAAAGAAACTAAGAACCTTGAAAAAAGGTTTGACGAAATGTTAACGAGAATGGACAATTTAGAGAAGAATATAAGTGAATTGATGGAGCTGAAAAACACAACACGAGAACTTCGCGAAGCATGCACAAGTTTAAACAGTCGAATTGATCGAGCAGAAGGAAGGATATCAGAAGTCGAGGACCAGCTCAGTGAAATGAAACGAGAAGACAAGAATGCAGAAAAAAGGATGAAAAGGAATGAGCAAAGTCTCCAGGAAATATGGGACTATGTGAAAAGACCTAATTTACGTTTGATAGGTGTACCTGAATGTGATGAAGAGAATGAATCCAAGTTGGAAAATACTCTTCAGGATATCATTCAGGAAAATTTTCCCAACCTGGCAAGGCAGGGTAATATTCAACTCCAGGTAATACAGAGAACACCACAAAGATATTCTTCAAGAAGACCAACCCCAAGGCACATAATCGCCAGATTTATTAGGGTTGAAATGAAGGAGAAAATACTAAGGGCAGCCAGAGAGAAAGGTCAGGTTACCCATAAAGGGAAACCTATCAGACTTACAGCAGATCTCTCAGCAGAAACCCTACAAGCCAGAAAAGAGTGGGGACCAATATTTAACATCCTTAAAGAAAAGAACTTTCAACCCAGAATTTCCTATCCAGCCAAACTAAGCTTTATGAGCGAAGGAAAAATTAAATCTTTTGCGAACAAACAAGTACTTAGAGAGTTCACCACCACCAGGCCTGCTTTACAAGAGCTTCTGAAAGAAGCACTATACATATAAAGGAACAACCAATATCAGCCTTTCCAAAAATATATCAAAAAGCAAAGAACTTTAACACAATAAAAAATTTACATCAACTAATGGGCAAAACAGCCAGCTAGCATCAAACGCCGGTATTAAACTTATATATATTTTAATTGGATAAAAAGCCAAAACCCATCGGTATGCTGCATCCGGGCCCATCTTACATGCAACAATACACAAAGACTCAGAGAGAAGGAGGAAGATTTACCAATCAAACAGAGAGTAAAAATAAACTAATAAACAAAAAGCAGGAGATGCAATTCTCGCCTCTGATAAAGTAGACTTTAAAGCAACAAAGATCAAAAGAGGCGAGGAATGACATTACATAATGGCAAAAGGATCAATGCAACAAGAAGAGCTAACGATTCTATAGATCAACGAGATAGAAAATTAACAAGGATATTCAGAACTAGAACTCAGACCCAGAACAAGTAAACTTAATAAACATTTATAGAACTCTCCACTTCAAATACACAAAACATACATTACCACCTCACACCTATTCCAAAGGTGACTATATAATTGGAAGTAAATCACTCCTCAGTAATCGCATAGCATTTCATAGGTTTAAATTAAATATTGGTTGGCTGTTTGTTATCTTCTTCCCTTATTCCTTCCTGACTACATCATTAAGTATAATTATCAGTATAAAAGAGGTTTTCAATACCCATTACTAAATTGCATTCTAGCCTGGGCAAGAAAGCAATACTCCCATTCTCTCTCCCTCTTTCTTTTCCTTCTCCCTCCTCCCCATTCTCTCTCTCTTTCTCTTCCTTTTTCCTCCTTCCTATTCTCTCTCTCTCTTTCTCTTTAAAAAAAAAAAAAAAAAAAAAAAAAAAGAAGTGACATTTGGGCCAATACTTGAAAGGAGAGAATCATCCAGGGAAATACCTGGAAGACCATACCAGGCAGGGGGACAGCAAGTGCAAAGACTTAAAGTGCCCTTACCAGCCAGAGAGGGCCTCTGCAATAGAATTACTAGAGGTACAGCTAATCATGGCAGTGATAAAAGGATGGTCGGATGGCAATATAGCACTTGTTGTGGGGAGGAGAGGACCAAGTGTTTGGAAAGACTACTTGGGTACAGATTACGAAGGGGCACAGGTCCTAGATTTAGCAGATTAGCTGGAATTGGTCGACAATAGGGAGCAAAAATAAATAAATAAATAAAGTGAAATTGTATAACTAGTAAAAGAAAATAGAATCAACATCACAGATCATGTTCCTAGGTGCATGCAGCTCACATAAGAACTAAACAGGATACAGCAGAAGACAAGAAATAACAAAAATCAGAACTAAACTGAAGGAAATCAAGACACATACACAAAAAAAAAATTCAAAAGATCAACGAATCCAGGAGTTGGTTTTTTAGTAAGATAGGCTGCTAGCTAGCTAAAGAAGAAAAGAGAGAATATCCAAATAAATACAATCAGAAACAATAAAAGGGATGTTACCACTGAGACCACAGAAATAAAAATAACTATCAGAGGCTACTATAAAACCTCTATAAGCACAAACTAGAAAACCTAGAAGAGATGGATAAATTGCTGGACACATATATCCTCCCAAGACTGAACCAGGAAGCAATTGATTATCCAAAAAGATCAATAACCATCTCTGGAAGTTGAATTAATAATAGATAGTCTACCAACCAAAAAAAGGTCCAGAACTAGATGAATTCACAGCCGAATTCTACCAGATGAAGAGTTGGTACCATTCCTGCTGAAACTATTCCAAAAAAATTGAGAGGAAGGCATTCCTTCCTAACTCATTCTATGAAGTCAACATCATCCTGATACTAAAACTTGGCAAAGACAAAAGAATAAAAGAAGATTTCAGGCCAATATCCTTGATGAACATTTATGCAAAAATCCTCAACAGAATGCTTGCAAACTAAATCCAGCAGCACATCAAAAAGCTAACCCACCACAACTGAGTAAGCTTTATCCCTGGGGGCAGGAAACTGGTTCAAAATAAGCAAATCAATAAATGTGACTCATCATATAAACAGAACTAAAGACAAAAATGACATGATTACTTCAAGAGATGCAGAAAGGCTTTCAATAATATTCAACATCTCCTCATGTTCAACACCCTCAATAAACTAGGTATTGAAACAACATACCTCAAAATAATAAGCGACATATATGACAAACCCACAGGCAACAACACACTGAATGAGAAAAAGCTGGAAGCATTGCCCTTGAAAACTGACACAAGACAAGGATGCCCTCTCTCACCACTCCTATTCAACAGAGTAATTGGAAGTCCTGGCCAGAGCAATAAGCCAAAAGAAAGAAATAGAGGGCATCCAAATAGGGAGAGCAGAAGTGAAACTATCCCTGTTTGCAGAAGACATGATTCTGTATCTAGGGGATAAGAACTAAAGGATAAGAAAATGATTTTCGAAATGGATAAAAACATCCCTAAATTCCATGGGTACATTCTAGTGGGACAGGGCAACTCCTATAATAAGAATGCCAATGTACATCTTAAGGAAGTTATATAGACCAAGAACCACTAAGAATTGGCTAATTTAATCTCTTTACAGAGCAAAAAGATTGGAAATTACAGTTTAGGGGCCATGCAGCCTCTGGCTGCAGGAGTCTAAACCTCCCCAAATTGCTCCTAGGAATAAAATCACTGTTGTAAAACATAAGATCAGTGTTTGAGATATTTTGCAGACCCTGCAGCAGATGGCACCACCCAGACTGATAATCTGGCTCAACCAGTTCTGTGATCCCACCCAGAGGTCAGCAAGAATAACTTACTTGACCCCCTATGATTTTATCTTCAACCTGACCAATTAGCACTCCCCACTTCCCAAGCCCACACCCACCAAATTAATCCTAAAAACTCTAATCCTTGAATGCTTTCATAGACTGATTTGAGTAATAATAAAACTCCAGTCTCCCACACAGCAATTAAAATTACTCTTTCACCATTGCAATTCTTTTTGATAAATCAGCTCTGTCTAGGCAACAGGCAAGGTGAACCTATTGGGCAGTTACAAAAACCACAATTAATTTTGCACCAATGTAATATTTCCTTCTAGGAAAACAGGACCCATCTCCATCCCCAGCAGTGACTCCTGATTGGCCAGAGCCAGACATGGTTATGTATCCTCCTTGGTAAACATTTAGTTTGGTATGGGCACTGACCAAATTCTGTCTGAGGAGACATGAGAAATGACTGAGGGACTTCAAAAATGTTTTTCCTCTCTTAAAAAAGATCAGGACAGAAACATTTCTTTATTTTCCCTCTCTCTTAACATTAGTATGAAGGGATGTGATGTCTGAAGCTGATACAATCATCAAGCAACTATGAAGTAGAAAAATGGCAAGGCCTTCAATTTCTGACGTCTTTGTTGAACCACTGAATTAACCACTTCCAGAATAATCCTGTCTTCTAGGATTCTGATTGTATGAGGGAGTTAACTAAGAAATGTATTCTGTTAGAAGTAACAGAAAATCCAACTTGCAGGGGTTTAAACAAAATTTTTTTTTATATTTCTCTTGCAACACAAACCCCAATGACAGGTACAGAGTGGGCTTGGCAGATGACTGCCATTGGATAACGTAGAAGATGCCTATATAAAACTATGTAGCAATATTGAAATAAAATATGAGTTTAGAACAGGAAACTAAATGTGAGAGAATGAGAATTAACTAGACCATAAAGTTTGGTCTACAGTGATGACTTGGGCTACGTTTAATGTTGTGTTTATTTCCATTTACTACTGAACAGCCAAAAAAGCAATGCAAAAGACCAACCTGAGATCAAAAAACGAGTGAGTCAGTATAGCTCCCCATGACAGCCCAGTTTCTCATAGACGTGTACCCAAAGTTATCTGTAATTTAATAGAGTGGGAAACTGATCACATCAGAAGAGGCTAGACTCGTGAGTTTCTGACTCCTATACTGTTAATCTAAAAAGAAGCAACTCAGGAATCAAGGATCTGTTCTGTTACCTGAAGATAAAAAAGAATGCTACCTCTCCTCAAAATCTTTCTAGACCTAATTCTGTGACAACTTCATGGCTTATACAGGATTTTAGAGCTGTATTGATAAAAGACAAGACTAGATTTGAAGAAATAGATAGAAAACAAGAAAGTAGATACACACCAGGTTCTTGGAACTATATTCCTGAGTTGAGGAGACTAAAAAGCCAAGTCAGAGTGGACTGCTAGATTTTCCTATGCCCTATTATAGGATAATCTTTGATGGTGATAAAGAAAAACTTCAGCTGAATTAAATCTAAAAGTGTTTAATTGAGTAATGAATGATTTGTGAATTGGGCAGCCCCTCAGAACCATAGCAGATTCACAGAAACTCCAGGGGTGCCTGGTGGTCAGAATAAATTTATAGACAAAAAAGGTAAAGTGATATACAGGAATCAGAAGTGAGGTACAGAAACAGTGAGATTGGTTACAGCTTGACATTGACTTATTTGAACACAGTTTGAACATTCAGTATCTATGAGTAGATGAAGTATGGCTGCTGGGATTGGCCAATACTTAGCCATTGCGACAGGTGCATACTATTAAGTTAGGTTTTCAATTTTGTCTGACTGTTAAGCTATGTTACAGTTCATTCACAAGGACTCAAATATAGAAGTACGGAGTCCTTATCAGCCCATATTTAGTTTGCTTTAACAATTCCCCCTTTTGATCGTTTTCTCAATTTTGAGAGATTGACCAAAACCTTAGTCATTGATGTTACTATTACTATCGTAAATGTACTTATGTGGTTTTGAAACCCACCGAGAAACAGTAGAACAGTGGGTTTTGCAAGGAGGGAATAAGGACCTAATAGAGAGTATGTCCTTATGCTGGAACATCCTGTTTACAGGAGAAAAACAAAACCCAGTCTATTCTAGGATTCGTGTGTTTTCTTAAAGCCTTGGTTTGATTGTGTCACATTTTAGCCTGAGTAACTCAGTTTTAGTCTGGTTTGGTTTGTTGGGGCCTAGTGCATGAGCTCAGTCCAAAATAATGGCCTCCCATAATTTTGTTTGAAAAAAATTTCCCGGTTTTGGCCAGGTTCTCACTTCAGTGAAAGTGTAACCAATACTTAGGACCTTAGTGCCACTCTCAGTTACCACCATTTCGGGTTTCTGGTCTCAGCACGTTATTCACAGGTTATAGCATCCTCATGGTAGCACATTTCTTTTAGCTTTTGTCATTCCAGTTGAAGAGAGACCATTTGATGTTCTAGAGGTGGCTGCATGCAAACATTTAAAACCTTTGAGAGAATACTGTGCACCAGGGAGACTATTATTATGACTATCGGGAGGATAATAGTTTGGAGTATACTCCTTACCCAAGGTCCCCATACACCAAACTGTGTAAAATTAAATACATTAAAGCATGAGCTGGATGAAGAGTCTACTTCCTTGACTAAGTGGTCTTTTCACTAATCCACTACAACTGATTTTAATAATCTACATTTGATGTATTTCTCCATGGGCCACAAGTGTCAGCAGCCATGCAGGCACTTTTCTGCTTAGCCAATTCTATTATTTAGCATAACTTCCACAAGAGAAGTTAAAGTCTGTGTGTAGCAATAGCCTTCAAAGTTGAATTTGCTTTAGAGTCTATTATGAGGGTGACAATTACAATTATTGCTTCTTTTATTCTAAACCATGGGAAAAGGACCTAACAAATGATGTCCTTTTAGAAGAGTAAAGGCCTTCTGGCCATGTTCTCTTTAATCCATGATATGGGTAAAGAGGAGTTTTGACTGATCATGAGGCAACATATATACCACCAAAGTTTCTCACTTACATTGCACCTTCCTCTTTTATCTATTAAAGTGTAAGTTTATTCATGTATAAGGCTGGCTGCAAAATCCTTCACAAATAAAAGTATACCCTATAAGGGTAAATAATAGACCCCTTTTCATTTCTACTATTCATAGAAGCATAAAAAAGGAAAAAATATTCAAAGATAAGAGTCTTGTGATAGTAGAAGCCTTGATCCATGATTTTTGGAAATGCTGTTTGCATCAAGGATGCCGTCTTCTTCTGGGGAAAAACTTCACGACTTATACAGACCATATTTAGACTTCCTCACTTGTCTAAAACATTCTTCTTTTTAAAGACCAGTCATTTTACTTCAGGACAAGAATTTAGCATACAACATCCTTTCTTATATAAAATCTCTTTTCTATATAACCTTCTTTGCATAGCTAGGGGTCATCCCTAATTCCATATATCCCCAGGCCTTTTCAGAATTTAATGTCTCCAAAACAGTTTATGATCTTAAAGCATTTAGCAAACCTAATATCTGACGTGCATAATTTAGATAAAATGTCTTTATTAACAATCTTTAAAGTTGTTTTTATTTCCCAAAGATAAAATTACATGAACTAAAAAGCACTGCAGTTTTTATTTTGCTTTCAAAATATTTAAGTTCTTATTTTTGTTTAAGCCAATTAATTAGAGCTCTTTTATATAAACATTACACACAACAGACAGACAGAATGGCACAGACAGACAGAAGGAGATTACTACAGTAGTTGTTAAGATTTTTCATTTGCTAGTTTTTGTGTTTCTTAATTGGTTATTGGCTTTAGGGCAGAGCCCTTGGAAGAACCCGGCCAGGAAAGGGGTTTCTGGTGCCTCCTGTTTTTCCCAAGGAGTCAAGGCTGTCAGAGCCTGAATATCTGCTTTTAATTAAGCTGACTTTTCACTATAGCACTCTTTAATAAAGTCCTTTCAAAATTTTTTTATTACCTGATTTTAGTCAGCCCAAACAGCTGATATTTCTGGTTTTTGAACTTTTTACCAAAGGTAACCTCCCAGGTGCTCAGAGAAAGGAAAATTTAAGATAGTACATGGAGGAGAAGAGACTAGACAAGGTCATGCAGATATTAAAGCAAAAAGGACTTGCTTCATAAGCAGGGAATCGAACCTGAACTACTTTTATGAAATGCCAAAACCTTAGCTACTAAGCTACAGCACAGAGCTGTCTCCACTTCCCTCCCCAGAAGGAATCTAGGGTAGTTAATTTTGAGCTTGAAAACTCTTTTAACTACTCAAGATAATTTTTAGAGCTAACTATGACATAAACCCTAAAATTCCTCTTCCCTAAAATGTGGAGACCAAGCGAAAGTACTGCCACATGGTTACAAGGTAAAGCTCCCAAGGACATAAAGCAAGATGGAGATAAAGCGATTTTTACCATTCATTCAACCATTTGCACACAGAGAGAGAGAAGCCCGAAATCTCACTGGTAAGAAATTCTTACCCTTTTGCTGGCATGCCAGGCTTCTGGATTCCCTTTCCCTGAGCAGCCCTAGTGACTCAGCTTCCCGCACCATCATGCTGGGGGCCAAGCCACATCATAAAGGAAAATTATCTTTTCTTTGTTCTGGCCAGAGTAAAATACATGTGGAAAACCAAAGACATTAGCCACTCTGCTTAGCACCCAATATCAAACTGGCAAGGCTCAAACACCCCTGGTTGGGCCCCATCATCGTTAGTCCAACCTCTGACCAGGAGTTCCAATATGTGGTCTCTGAGCAAGACGGTTGCCCTGAGTAATAAAAAAGGTAAGAAAAGGAAAGGAGAGAGAGAAAAGCATTGCCTGCAGCAGGGTTAGAAAGGCAAAATGACTAGGGAGGCCAGAGAAAGACCCACCCATTGCAGCAACACTGAAAATTTCAGGCGGCTGTTTCTCAGTAGAAAAGGGATCTTATCTAGCAGTCTCATCAGTTCTCAATTTTCCTCTTTTAGGGGGGAAAGCTCCCCATGTCCCACAGTCCCGTACATGTCTAACCCTGTAACCGACAGCCATCAGCAAAGAGTCCAAGGCAGATTATTACAAAGAGAATAGCAGTTGACATCCTGTAGTGCCAAAGCCGTTTTAGCCAAAAGGGACTTTACCGAGAGCCCTCATTGTTAAATGTACTTCGATGCATTGTTGTTCATTCAAAACGTTCCAGTGTAAGTTATCTTTGGTAAGATTTTGCCATTTCTGTAAGACTTCGCTGCTTCCCAGGCCTAAAGTATAAACTAGAAGGAACTCAGTTTTCCAGAAAGTAAGGATCCCATTTTTATCTAGAATATTGGCTTTACTCTCAGGTTCTCTTGATTAACTTAGCCAATGATTCTTCCTAAGTGCACAAGAAAAAGTAAACAAAGGGGTAGAACACAAAAATCCCTCTGAATTTTCCAAAGCCAAATTTTATAATGCCAGCAATATTACAGCTTACTACCAGTTCATTTCTGACCCAGTCAGATGTAAGAGGCCTCTAATTGGATCCAAGCCAGTTAATTCCCAGATCAAATCCATTCCTGGACCCAGTCCAGTTTCTGTCACGACTCCAAACCTAGTTTGGATCAGAAATTTCCGCAAAGAAGCTCAGAGAGCTCAAAATATAAATCCGTGGAGCTCCAAAATCTGAGAGGGAACTTACCCACAATCCCCAGCGGCTCTGAGAGATCCATGAACACAAGTGGGTCCTGGAGGTACCTTGTATGTTCACTCAGCACTCTTGGAGGTTGCTAGAAGCTCCACTTCGATCCTGCTTTTGACACCATCTGATAAAAGAAAAACTTCAGCTGAATTCAATTTAAAGGCGTTTAATCGAGCAATGAACGATTCGTGAATCAGGCAGCCCCCAGAATCACGGGAGATTTACAGAGACTCCAGGGGTCCCTCATGGTTAGAACAAATTTATACACAAAAAAAGGTAAAGTGATTTACAGGAATAGGAAGTGGAAGTGAGGTACAGAAACAGTGAGATTGGTTACAGTTAGACGTTTGCCCTATTTGAACGCAGTTTGAAAATTCACTATGAGTGGTTGAAGTACAGCTGCTGGGATTGGCCAACCCTCAGCCATTGTTACAGGTGCATACTATTAAGTTAGGCTTTCAATTGTATCTGACTGTTAAGCTATGTTACAGTTCATTCACAAGGACTCACATAGAGAAGTATGGAGTCCTTCTCAGGCCATATTTAGTTTGCTTTAACAATAAGCATAAAGTCCTCAACACTGGGAAGAAAAAAAAAAAGACATATGATAGAGATTTAAATTCAGGAATCATAGTCTCTCAATACTTTTTCTACATTAAAATTAAAAGAAGCAATATTTAAGAAAATAAGTCAAGGTCCTCATGGCATTCATGAGACAAATGCACCCGTGAACTGATTTGTAAATAAAAGGAGCCTCTAAACAGCAACTGCTGACAAAAAATCCACAAATACCACAGGAGGTGGGTTATAGAGAGTTTTTAAATGGCTAGATGTGCATAGAATAGTGTTTAAAAGCAAAGGAATACATTGATAGCTTCAAGCAGCAACTGATAGTAAAGAGAAAATAAGGCCAGGTGTGGTGGCGCACGCCTATAATCCCAGTACTTTGGGAGGTCGAGGTGAGCAGATCACGAGGTCAGGGGTTCGAGACCAGCCTGGCCAACATGGTGAAACCTCGTCTTTACTAAAAAATACAAAAATTAGCCAGGCTTGGTAGCATGCACCTGTAATCCCACTAGTCGGGAGGTTCAGGCAGGAGAATCACTGGAACCCAGGAGGCGGAGGTTGCAGTGATCCAAGATTGTGCCATTGCACTCCAGTCTGAGTGACAGAGTGAGACTCTGTCTCAAAAAAGAAGAGAGAGAGAAAATCTTTAAAAATGATATTAAATATTGTCTGGAGGCATTTAGTGAAAATATTGATTCTCAAAATGTGGTTCCTGTGGATCAGCAGCATTAGCATCACCTAGCAACTTAGAATGCAAATTCTCAGCTTCCATCCCAAAACTACTGAATCCAAGCCTCTGGGTAGAAGCCAGAAATCTGTGTTCTAACAAGCCCTCCTGGTGATTCTGCAGGATACTCAGTTTGAGAATCACTGGTGTGAAATCAGGAGACCTGACCACAAAGCAATGTGGTAAGGTGACCAAGAACTTTGAGGTCAGACAGCCCTGAGTTTGTATCTCATATCCGGTTCTAGCTGTGTGAAGTCGAACAAGTACTTCCACCTTCTAAGACTATTTATTAATGTACCTGCCTTAGAGGTTTTTTGCAGGGATAAACCAAGAACATTCATGAAACCATATTAGCTATTGTTTCATCATTAGCATTATCATAGAACTCCCCGAAGGCATGACTATATTATTTCCCTGAGTATGAAGGCACTGAGTAGTCAATGTTCAATATATTCTAGAAAAGATAACAAGAAGGTAGGTACCCTTTTATGGTAAGATTTGTATATGAATGGATAAATTAATAATAATAATAACTCTTCTATATGACTACTATATATTTGACATTGTTTTAAGTGTTTTACATATATTAACTCATTTAATCCTATTTAATCCTCACCATAACCCTATAAGATAAGGTCTATTATTATCTCCACTTTACAGATGAGGAAATCGAGGCATGAGGGGATAAGTGCCTGAGGTTACAAAGGTAGAAAGTTATTAAATACAATTTGCCTCAAAGTTTGTGTGCTTAACCACTGTGCTACATCATTTCTCAAAGTTAAAAACAAGTTTTGACATGTAAGGCATAGATTTCAATTGTCTAGAAAAATACACTTACACAGAATATTGCATTCTCCAAGAAAACTGAAAAAAATGAAATATTTTATTCTTATTTCTATTACCTGCCCTCTAAGCATCTTTTCCATATGCATTAAATGCATCCAGCTGATTCCAAAGAAAAGTGATAGCCTGAAAAGCAGGATGACTATTCCCTCTAAAATAGAGAAAGAAACAGAGCCAGGAACAGCCAGTGAGAAATCCACAGGATGGGAAATTCACTGAGTTGCCCAGCTTCTCATTTTCTCAGTGCAAAGGCATTCTAGGATAACAGAACAAACTATTACCCTCTGGCAGCAGCAGTATCTCTGCTGTCTGAGTCAGATACTAAGACAGTTGAATGTATTTTGAGGAAATAAGAACAGAGCTCAAGCAGGGCAGACTACCTTGCTTTGAGTGGCACTCTATGTGCCTGAGCAAACTGCCTGGATACCTATGGCTGGATGAGAGGAAGCAGTTTTCCTGACCTTGCTGGATAGATTTTACTGGCATTTGTCAGGGCTTTTAAAACTTCTCAGTGTTTGAAACAAGAGAGTTTAGACTCCAAGACTGCAACAAAAGGAGACAGTTTTTTAGATAGAAGGCTGCAAAACAGATCAATTTTGCCCTTAACTCATTCAATCTCCAGTTTTTGAATGCCTGCCAAGTTCTTTAGGCTTCTTCAAGGTGACCAATCAAAATAATTCACTTACTATTTCAACTCTCTCAATTGCTGGTATTTTTAAGATGTGCAGTGTTGTGATAAGAAAAAAGAAAACTCTCTCTTTACTTCCCAATGCTAGAAAACAATCTAAAATGAAATTGAGAGAATGTGAAATTAGCTTTTCCTCTTATTATTTAAGATGAAATATTCCTTGGAGCAGGTTTTTGGCAGAATGGAAAATTCAATGTGTACTTACTCCTCTTGTTAGCTCTTACTGAAAATGCCATCTCATTTCTCACACACACTCCTTGAACATCTTAGCTAATATGTCTGGAAAAAGACATTCAAAAGGAAATATCTATGTTTTACTCTATAAATTTTTCCACTATCTAATCTGTAAAGAAAAACTAGAAGCAATAAGATTTCTTGTAGGTCAGAGTAAAATATTTTCTTTTCACAATCACTGTACATTTACACCAATAATAAGGGTTTTTCTCGAGAAAATTTTCTGCAGTTTTTATATCCAACTTTTAGTGCAAAGAATCACTAAAAGTTAACATACCTTGAGCTTTTCCTGGATGTGTAACAATATGAAAGAATTAATATTAGTTGTTAAGTGTGATAATACTGGTTTTATTCTTTATCTGATCTCATGCAGGAACTAAGCTTCCCACATAATAGAAAAAGAGGAGTATATAAGGTCTACAGAACAAATTGCTTCAATGTCTTTTGTAACAAAGGTATAAGGTAAACTATACCTTTGTAGTTTGCAAACCTTTTGTGAATGTCATGAATTTAAAGGGAAGATCTTATTTTCCATCTTATAGAATTTATTTTGGTAACCCCAAAACTCAGTGAAGTACATTTTTTTTTTTTTTGAGATGGAGTCTTGCTTTTTGTGTTCTAGGTTGAAGAGATGAGGGAGCAATGGGAGCTCTGGCTTCCTCCCTCTGCCATCAACACTCTGCCAGTATGGACAGTTGCCAGTGAGGACAGGGTTGCAGGCCTAGGCCAGCAGAGCTGTAAGGGTAGGTACCTGCAGCAGAGCTGAGAATAACCAAGTAGATAAGTAAGACTCCTTTGGGGAAAAGAATAATAAAAAAGTAAAAGAAACAACAATAAAATTTTAATTCTAAATATACAGAGTGAAATGACAATGTAAGATTGATTAACAATGTAAAACTAATCTTCCCACCAGATAACACTAATTACCAAAAGATAAATAGTAACCTTACAGAGGACTTACCTGGCAGTCTCATCTTAACCCAAGTGAAATATTTTATTCTTATTTCTATTACCTGCCCTCTAAGCATCTTTTCCATATGCATTAAATGCATCCAGCTGATTCAATGCTAACATCAACAGGAACAGAATATTCACATCATGTGCCTCTTGGTAGGATGCACTTGGAGCTACACAACATGACTTCCTGCCAAAGCCACAAGGAGACATCAGACAACCCCATATTGAGGGGTAGTCTACAAAACAAATGGCCTGTACTATTCAAAAAGATCAATATCATGAAATTCAAAGGAAGATCGTTCCAAGTTAAAGAGACTAAAAGAACATGACAACTAAATGCAACACGTGATACAGAGAACATTATTGAGACAAAAGATAAAATCTGAAGGTCTGTAAATGAGATAGTAGTATTGTTTTAATATTAAATTCCTTATTTTAATCAGTGTGTTGAGGTTATGTAACAGAATGTTACCTTGCCTTAAGAAAACACACTTTGATATATTTAGGAGTATCAGGATTCATGTCAGCAACTTTCTCCCAAACAGTTTCAAAAAAATAATATAGAGAAAGAAAGGGAGAAGAGTAAAGCAAATACTGTAGAGTAAAAATGTTCTATGTTAGATTCTAGCAACTTTTCTGTAATCTGAAATTATGTCAACATTTTTAAAATTGAAATGCAGAACTTTAGGGTAAATATGATGTCGCCATAGTTCAAGAGAAAAGGGGAAAAAAGTTCACTCTCAAAGAGCCTCCTTGAGGGCATGTGCCAATCTCTAGACTTGCTTCCCTGTCCTTCTGTTCATTCATCTTTTCCCCCCAAATGCTCTCACAGCTTCTCACTGACAACTCCTTTTCCACGCAAGAAAACCTTTACCATCTCGAGACCAGTGCAATATACTGAACTCAATGATCTAGTGCTCAAAGACTGGGCAATTCCATCTAAAATGAAATAAACAGAGGGAGCTAGAATGGGTGAGGGTGGCATATTAAGAACCTGCCTGAGATGAAGTCCTTCCATTAGTGTGACATGCTTCCTCATTCTTCCTGCTCAATTAGAAAATAATTATTGTATCAAACTGGCACGTCTCTCTCTTTTCTTGACACACACATACAAAAGAACAAGAAGTGAATTTTCAGAAACTATACCAAGTAGGTCCATACTTACTTGGTATAGTTTGAAGAGAAGAGAAGAGAAGACTATTCTAAATAAATTGAATGATCTTCACACACTTCCTTTTCCAGCAAGGAGACAGCACTTTTCGTTATTAATGTCCATTCCCACCACTACTCTCATATTCATCCTCTAGTTTCCAAACACAGTGAGAGGCTTTCTGGTGGGTAAAACAAATGTATCTCTTCAAGTAACAGAGCTGTCTGTCCTTGCTTAGCAAATTCTGGCTACCAAAAGACCCAGGGAAGCTCTGAAATTACAAATTTTCTACACCTTAGTTTAGATAAGTATTTTAGGTTGGGTGTTCCCACAGGAATGCAGCAGGAGAGAACATCATCCTCTATGCATAATAATTGCCAGGGATGTTGGGAGTGGGCAGATATGGAGTGAGGATTTGGGGCTGCCAAGCTCTACCTTTCCTCTGGGGTCTTTGTCCAATGTGGTCTCCTCTTCCTGGAATCCATCCCCAGCCTTAGCGTCTACTGTCTGTTCTCCCTTCCTAATACCTTTCCATTTTGCACTTTGTTTCCACTCAGTTGCTATCACCCTCATTCAGGCTGTCTTGGCTCTAAGCTTAGCCCTTAACCTAAAATGTACCAGTTAGAGGAAGCACTAGGAGGTAAACAAAATCCAACTCAATGTCATTAAAAGAACTATACCTGCCAGCCCTAATAAGAAAAAAAATATGCAAAGAGTTTAGAGTGGAGTGACATAGTAATAGACTAGTTGAAATCAACCAAATGGACCAACTGTGGATTTCTGTAGTAGAAAAAAGTATAAAGTAATAGATGACTTGAATCTGGAAGACTCAGGCTCATTGACAGCCAAAGATATCAGAACATTTTCAAAGATATCTGTAATGTTAGCGCTCAAAGGTCTCAGATAACATCTCTGGTTAATGTTCAACCTCAGCCAGCTAAAAGCATAACCTCCAATAGTGCTTAGCATGCTAACCCTGAAATTGTTTGGAAAGCATAATTGTTTCCTAGAGAATTAATAGCAGTAAACCTGTAGAAATATATATATATATATATATATTTCACAATCACTGTACATTTACACCAATAATAAGGGGTTTTCTCGAGAAAATTTTCTCCAGTTTTTATATCCAACTTGTGTGTAAAGAATCACTAAAAGTTAATGTACCTTGAGCTTTTCCTGGATGTGTGTATATATATATATATATATATATATATATACACACATACACACATATGATTAAGTAAATCAAACTTAATAGTACTAATATTTTCTAGTAAGGTTTAGAAATAATCACTATATTTAGGAGAATTTGACCTGTTACTAAAATCATTTGTGCAATTCCAAATTAAATTGATGAGACTAATTGACAAAGATTCTATGTCAAAATTAATCAGTATTGGCGACTTTTAAAAAGCCTGAGACATACCTTTTATAATTTAAATTTATCCTATATGATAGTTACTTAAGTACTGAGAAGGCTTTTTTGGATGACTAAAGAACTTAAATATAAAAAGGAAATGTATCAACTTCATCAGTGTAGTTTAAAATGTTTAAGGGAGTTTAAGTTTATAAATGGAATCAAACATAAACACCTCTTTAAAAGTGATTTTCAAAATTTGTGAGCTAAGTAGAATAAAATAATTATAGTTATTTCACTAGACAACTAAGTAGAATAAAATAATCGAAGTATATCTACTTAGATGACTAAGTAGAACAAAATGATTAAGTTAAATTTCAAAGCTTAAAGAAGAGCTATGTTTGTGACATACAAATTTAATAAATAGAGTATTAAATTTTTTAAATGAAGTTTGCTTTGGATAATCCTTTTGGGACCCCAAAACTACCAGTAAGAACAGAAAACTCCCATTGACAAGATGGCCACAGTAGCATCCTAACTGGGGTCTTCTGTGTTTCCCCTCGTGGTGTAGTTTGTGCATAGCTGAGAGATGATGTTCCCAAAATACCATTATGGAACTTGTCTCTTCAAAAATCACTATTTTTTTTCATTTTTCCATTTTTTGGTATAAACAAAGGAAAAACTAAAAGAGATCTTTTTGTTTTTACTTCACTCATTGCTTTGTTAGTATCTTATACACCTCCAAGATTCCATTTGTTTTTAATTCAGGAAGTCACCTTAATAAGTTACTACTTCACAAAATTAATTTCAGCCTTTAATACTATATTTAATACTATATTGGTTCACATTTAATAAGTTCTTTGCTAAGTGTCAGCGGTTTAAAACCCTGTTTCATGTAGCCTGTTTCTAGGATGACACAAACTCTTTTTCTTACATTTAAAGACACAATTTGGACAAAATGTAGTTTTATTATTATGTCCATGGAAAGCTCCAGAATTTTCATAATGCAAATTTAAGAATGATTTCTGAGATTTATTGAAAAGTATGGCAGAGAATGTTGGCTACCTACCTGCTAATCTATTCTCTCCTTTTGTTAAGTGTCAGATACCAAATTTTATCTAGGTACATTACTGGCGGAATAAATAACTAATTTCCCATCCTCTCTATCTGCTACGTCATCATGTGATAAGCCAATAAGAGATGAACATAACTTTTATCTGAGACTTCAGGAGTAGATGCTGAAGGAATCTGACTCAGTGTGCTGGGATTCCTTTTTATCCTTATAAGTTTATTCTTGTTTCCATTTTCCAGTGTGGGTGTTATGGCTGGCACACCAACAGGATAGCTAGGACTATGAGGGACCTTGAGGATGGAAGCTATGTGTTAGCACTGCAGAGTAGAAATAGAAGGCTTTGGTTCTCTGAAGTCAGTATAGAGCATATCTTCAGACTTTTTTTTAATATGAGAGACAAACCTCTACCTGGTTTAAATCACCGCTATTTTGGGATTCTCCATTATGTGCAATTGAACCTTATTCTAAATGACACAGAGAGGCACATTGTTTAACATATTACTAATGAGCATTTTTATAGCAAGTTTCTTGAAACCAGTAAATAGAATCATCCATCACAATTACATCTAACATTGATGCCTGTTGTCATGAAAATGATAGATTACACAAACTTGCATTATCAGACTTTACAAAGAAAGGTATGATTGAAGAAAATGCCTCTAGTAACTAAAATCATTTAATTTTATGTCACTAATGGAGTAGGAAAAAATGCTGGATGTACTAAATGAAAATAATAACAGCAGGCTGGGCACAGTGGCTCACGCCTGTAATCCCAACACTTTGGGAGGCTGAGGAGAGCGAATCACTTGAGCTCAGGAGTTCGAGACAAGCCTGGGCAACATGTTGAAACCCCTTCTCTACTTAAAATGCAAAATTAGCCAGGCATGATGGCGGGCGCCTGTAATCCCAGCTACTCAGGAGACTGAGACATGAGAATCTCTTGAACCCAAGAGTCAGAGGTTGCAATGAGCTGAGCTAGCACCACTGCACTCCAGCCTGGACAACAGAATGAGACTCTGTCTAAATAAATAAATAAATAAATAGCAGCTAAAATTTGATTGTACATTGCAATAAAATATCTCAGGTACTTCTCACAATAATCCTATGAAATAGGCGTTATAACTATCCTCATTTGACAGAAGAAGAATCTGAGGCACAGAGAAGTTGGTAACTTGTCCAAAATGAAGCATCTGGTAGATGGTAGAACCTGGTTCTAGCAGTTTGACTGCAGAGCCTGCATGTTACCCCACTAAGCCAATCTGAGGTTCAATAGGTTCAATAAGGTCTTCAAATGATTCTCACAATTAAACCTCTCGAAAGTTCCAGAGCTGAGACCCAAGCCCCCATTTTCTGATTTCTTTTCATTAAGTCAGGTACTCTCCCCTCCTCAAATGTTAGAATTTCTGACTTAGTAGAAAATTAACCCAACATCTAAAAAGTTCAAGTATATCTATATCTATACTTATATCTGTAACTAGAGAGGGAAGATTGTCTGTTTTTTCTGCAGACAGACTATTGTCCTTTATCCTCCATAGTCCCAGAAGTCTTACTATAAATGCCTTATATTACATTCAAACTTAACTTTTTAAAATCACCATTTCCTCTGTTAATTGAACCTACCTTTATCATCTCCAACCTGGTTTCTCTACCTCTAATCCATGCTTCATATTCTATTATCACCACAAACAACTTTTCAAAGCACAAGGTTTATCATATGTCCCAGAGCCTACCTACAATGACTACCTTTTGTTTGGGGCATTCATTCCTATCACCTTTGCTGCTTTGCATGATTCTTTATAATCTGGCTCCCGCGTACCTATTCAAATTTCTTATTATTAGTATTTCCCAACCTACAGGTCTCCCTTTGCCTTCTGTATTGTCATTTTTAGATCAAGAACAAGCCAGAGGAAGCGAAAAGGGGCCAGGACTAGGTACAGAATTAAACCAATGGGCACAGGAAACTGAGTGGCTACACAGGCAACAGATTGCAGCTACTTCTATTAGAGAATATATGGCTGCTGAAGCTGAGGAGGCAAGTCGGAATCAGAATACCATGAATTCAGGAACAGGAGAGAAGAGGTCCCAATTTAATAGGCTAAGGTCAATGTTCAAGTGTTCAGACCAAACAAAAAACAACCAGGAGAATATAGGTGGAGGGGCGGGGGCGGCGGAAAGCTGCCATTTGCAGTCTGGCATAGACAAGCAGATCTATACCAGAGGTGTAAACTCTGCTCCCGCACGCGGCACGAATTCACCTGCACTCATAACTTCAATGTCTCCAGCTTCCACAAACCTCCATTTACTTCCTTTATATCTTTTCCTTGAAGTGTCTGCCCCTGACCCCAGCCTCTGTTCTCTGGGACAAATACCTAAATATAATCCTGAATTAAGTATTGATTCTCTTTCTCCATTTGGTGGATTTTCTCAGAGTTCAAAGTTGGCAAGAAACCACAGTGATAAACGATCCCTCTTTACAGCAGATGTTGTTTCTGAGATTTTTGGGGTCAGAGAGAAAAAAACGTGATTTTCCAGTAAATCTACTAAACACTATAGTGAATTATGAATGACTGAACAGGGGCTATATCATCCAAGAGGCTCAAACACAATTGGCAAATATTTTATATTTGAAAGCTATAGCTTATTTCAATTAATCAGAAAATGATCTTACTTAAGCCTGGCATTCGTTCTAAATTAAAAGTCATGGAATTACAAAATTGTGCTTGATAATCATCTTTATTTCATTTACTATGCTTGATTTTTAATAAAAATTCTGCACTTCCCCCCCACAATATTTTTTACCTAATTATTGCCACTTTTCCTCCTTGAAATAGCACTTAATACGACATGGTGAGAAAATAAGCAAGATTTTCTTGAGTGGTTATTTTCCTTTTTCTTTTTCAATATTGACTTTCTGGTCAACATCAAGAAAATAAATTATATAATAATATTTTTCCCCACTGGTTATCCTTTTTATATATCAAACATCATACTGTTTTCAAGATAAAAGGCATAACATGCAGTAAAAACAAAATATTTAGTGTGAATTTTTAGACACATTGCAAAAGCCCTATAAGCAACTTTAAAGGGTTTCTGATATAGGTATGGAGGTCCAGAAATATCTGGGGATACAATCAACATATACAGATACAGACTACCTTGCCCAGAGTGCAATATACAGTGGTGATTTTATATTTATTTATTTATTTACATAATTATTTGATTAGTATTTGTCTTTCTGATGCAGTGTAAGTTCTATAAGGGTCTGGATCCTGTCTGTTTCAGCTGACCACTCAATTTCCAATATCCTGCTCATTACCTAAAACATGGTGGGTGCTCAATAAATTGTTCTGAATGCTGAAGAAAAAGTTTATCTAGTGATAGATAAGAGCCACTCCATGGGTCAAGAGGAAACTTTTGGAGGTAATGGATATGTTTCTTATCTTGAATGTGGTGATGGCTTCACAGGTATATACATACATCAAAACTTAAATTCTACACGTTAGACAGATGAAGTTTATTACATATCAATTCTACCTCAATAAAGCTGCTTTTTAAAATGTCTAAATGTATGGCAATACTATTTTGATTGCATTATCCACAAGTTCAGGAAATATTTTATAATAACATTTTGTATAAAAATGAGCATTATTGAAATGCTGTTTGGTAACCTTTGGAAAAGAAGCAGCACTTCTAATTAAGTATTAATTTTTCATATCTTGGTTCTGATATGCAGGAAACTTTTAAAGTTAAAAATATATATATCATTTAATTCATCTCTTTTCATCCGTTTGAAATAATGCTATTGAATGTAAGATCCAACACTAGATATTATGATACAGGGGATTGTTTCCCTTCGAATGTGCATTTACTTTTTGAATAAAATACTCATTAAGTGTTTTTTCAAAAAGATTGTGTGAGAATTGAACCTGATTTTAAATGTACTGGAGATACTTATTATTTAAAAATTTCTCTCACGAGTTCTTTCATATAACACAAAACTACATTTTAAAACTCTAATTTCATTTAAACAGGAGCAGAATATTTTCAGTTATATTGAAGAAAACGTTGTACTTTTTTGTTGAAAATTCACAGTATATGAAGAAGATAATAATATTAAAGACACTATACTGTTGTATTAAGACTTCACTAAGGTGTTTGAAAGAGAGTACAACTACAGGTATGAAAAATGAATCATAGTTGTGAGGGAAAAGTATTGATTTTATCATTATGAGTAAGAGTAAGTGACTGAATTATTCAGTCACGGCTAATTCAGAACTTTTAATTCTACATGTTAGACACGTAACATGTGTCTAACATGCAGACACATGTTACGTGTCTAACATGTAGAATTGGTTTATATTTAAAATTTGAAATTGGTTTATATCTAAAATTTGGTTGAAATTGGTTTATATTTAAAGTTTGATCACTTAATTTTGACATTAATTTCTGTGGTACAAGGCTTTGCTGATATCAAATACTCCAAAGCAAATATGTTTCGAATTATTTCATGCAAATAATTCTCACAAAATAGTATGTCCCAATAAATATACTTATGAAGGGCATAACTTATTATCTCTTCGGGTGGAACACTACCCATCCTATTCATTACCAGGTTCCAATCTGAGGGACCCAGTTCATTCATTCATTCATTCAACAACTATGTATGCATCCTGGACTGTATGACACTGTTCTTAAGGTTGAACAAATTGCAATTAGCAAGACAAATACAGCAAGAACTATTTATCATAAATAGGTAAACAAACAAATAAGAAAACTCCACATAGTGATAAGTACTATGAGAAAAACAGAATAAGACAATGTGGCAGTGTCTGGCATTGGGGATAGTGGGGCAATATTAGCTGGAATGGACTGGAATCATCCAAGCCCTGTGAACAAATGAGGGGCTAGAGAAGATGAGTCTGAGAAGCAGGCAAGGGCAGGATCATAAAGATTTGGTTTTCTTTCCAAGTGCCATAGGAAGCTACCGAAGAGTCTTAAGAAATAACATAAACCAGTTTGTGTTGTAAAGCAATAATAATAATGGTGGCTCCTGTGAGATGAATGGAAGACAGGCACAGAAGCAGGGAGACCATTTAGGATGCTACGGCAGGCAAACAATGATGGCGACCTGTACACTGAGTGGTAGAGGTAGAGATAAAGCAATGTGGATAGAATGAAGATATATTCTGGGAACAGAGCCTAAACACCTCACTCATATATTGGAGGGTTGTGTATATAAGGATGGTGACACAAAAAGAGCAACCAAAATGAAGAAGTCTGGGGCAAAGAAAGTCCCTTACAAGTCTAACAGTATAATGATACTTTAACCATACAGTATGCATTGAATTAATATACAACACCCATGACTATAGATACCAAAGCCTAATCTTCACCTGGAATAACCAGGTAGCTTTGAAATTAGATAGATTTTTACATCTTGTTACATCTTGAAAATTTTAAACCAGAAGATGTCATCATGTAAAACTTAAGATTAATTTACCCATTTCTTTTGTGCTTCTGCAAAAGAATTGGAAGTATAATGGCCAGCACTGCTTAGTTTATGCGTTGTATGGCTGTGTGGTAATCCACTTTCCATGCCTCAATCTCAATCACAAGCAAGGTTCTCTGCCACGTCTCCAACAACCCCCAGGACATGAGTTTCCAAAGCACTTCTGGCTGCATTGTGAGTTAGCAAATTAGTAAGCAAGCCTCTCTCGCCTACTTGACTATGAGTTTCTCTCAAGGGGCCCAGTTCTTCCGGTCCCAGACAACAACAAACTCAGGCAATAATCAAGTAATTAATAAGTGCAATTCCTCCCGTTATAGGAATATCCTCTGGTATCTTTTTTGATTTTCTGACCTTGATCATTTTGTGGCTGACACCTTTGGAGATTTAATTTTTTCAAATTTTAACAGCTTTATTAAGATATATATATATATATTTTTTTTTTTTTTTGAGACGGAGTTGCGCTCTTGTTACCCAGGCTGGAGTGCAATGGCGCGATCTTGGCTCACCGCAACCTCCGCCTCCTGGGTTCAGGCAATTCTCCTGCCTCAGCCTCCTGAGTAGCTGGGATTACAGGCATGCGCCACCATGCCCAGATAATTTTCTGTATTTTTAATAGAGACAGGGTTTCACCATGTTGACCAGGATGGTCTCGATCTCTTGATCTCGTGATCCACCCGCCTCGGCCTCCCAAAGTGCTGGGATTACAGGCGTGAGCCACTGCGCCCGGCCAAGATATAATTTACATAACATACAATTCACCTTAATATAATTCCTTAGTACATTCACAGATTTGTGCATCTATCACAATTATTTATTACCCTAAAAAGAAACTCTGCATCAGCTGTCATCTCCCAATGCTCTCATCTCACACCCCGCCATCCCTCAGCAACCATTGATCTTTTTGTCTGTGTAGATCTGCCTATTCTGGACAGGTCATATAAATGGAATCATACAATACATGAGCCTTTGTAACTGGTTCTTTCACTTAGCATAATATTTTCAAAGTTATCCATGGTATAGCATGTCATTTTATTACTTTTTATTTCACCATATACCATTGTATGTATATACCACATTTATCTATCAAACAGTTGATGGATGTTTGAGTTATTTCTTCTTTTTGGCTATTATAAATAATGTAACATTTGTGTATCAATTTCTGTGTGGACATCTACTTTTCTCTTAGGTGTATACCTAGGAGTGTAATTGCTAGACCATATGGTAACTCCACGTTTAACGTTTAATGAATTACCAGATTATTTTCTAAAGCAGCTTCACCATTTACATGTCCACCAGCAGTATATGAGTGATACAACTTCTCTATATCCTCCCCAACACATAATTATTTGTCTTTTTGATAATAGCTATTCTAATGAGTATGAAGTGGTATCGCATGTTTTGGATTTTCACTTCCCTAATGGGTAATGACATTGAGCATCTTTTTTTGAGTTTATAGGCCATTTGCACATCTGCTTTGGAGAAATAAGTATCCAGATCTTCTACTAATTGCTCATTTTTAAATTAGGTTGTCTTTCTATTATTGAATCCTAATAGTTTTTTTTGGGTTTTTATTTTGTTTTTGTTTTTGAGACGAGTTCCTGCTCTGTCTCCCATGCTGGAGTGGAGTGGCGTAACCATGGCTTGGCTTGCTGTAGCCTTGACCACCCTGGCTTAAGTGATTCTCCCACCTCCGCCTCCAAATAGCTGGGACCATGGGCATGCACCACCACAATTATTTATAGAGACAAGGTCCCAAACATTGCCCAGGCTGGTTTAGAGCTTTTGGGATTAAGTAATCCTCCTGATTTGGCCTCCCAAATAGCTGGGATTATAGGCAAGAGCCATGGTGCTCAGCCTCATAATAGTTGTTTTTACATAATCTAGGTATAAGTCGCTAATCAGCTATATGGTTTACAAAAGTTTTCTCCCATTCTGTGGGTTATTTTACAATTTCTTAATGATGTATTTGGAAGCACCAAAGTTTTTAATTGTGTTTTTTTTTTTTGGAGATGGAGTCTCGCTCTGTCACCCAGACTGAGTGCAGTGGCGTGATTTGGGCTCACTGCAACCTCTGTTTCCTGGGTTCAAGTGATTCTCCTACCTCAGTCCCCCAAGTAGTTGGGACTACAGGTGTGTACCACCATGCCTGGCTAATTTTTGTATTTTTAGTAGAGATGGGGTTTCACCACGTACACCAGGCTAGTCTCCAACTCCTGACCTCAAGTGATCTGCCCACCTTGGCTTCCCAAAGTGCTGGGATTACAGGCATGAGCCACTACACCTGGCCAAAAGTCTTTAATTTTGATGATGTGCAATTTATCTACTTTTTTCTTTTGTTGTTTGTGCTTTTGATGCTATATGTAAGAAACTATTATCTAAGTTCATAAAGATTTACTATTTTTCTCCTAAGAGTTTTATAGTTAATATAACTTTTACTTTTGGAGTGTTTGATTCTTTTTGAGTTAGTTTTTGTGTATGGTACGAGGCAGGGATCCAACTTTTTTCTTTGGCATGAGGATATCCAGTTGTCCCAACATCCTTTGTTGAAAAGACTTCTTTCTCCTATTTAATTTTCTTGGCATGAAAACTTGACTTCCAATCTGTTTAGTTCTAGCAGTGACATTCTCTTAGTTCTTTTATTGTATTTCTTCCTTTGTAATTTCAACTATCATTTACCTGACTCTGGGTAACTGACAGTCACCTCTGATTTGATTATAAAGTTTAAAACTGAGTCTTCAGGTCAATGATTGATGTCCCCACACTGCTATGACAGTAGAACAGAGTAGATGTGTTTACACATACTTTTATTTTCTCTAATTACTTAATAAAACAGTCATCCTGATTTAAAGAGAAAGCCAAGGACAAGTTTTCCCATTCGGTACTACATGGCACAATTACTGGGAATGTAATGAACATCTGCCATGCAATGTTCATTGTATTAGAACATAATTTACTTAGTAACATTGAGGAAAATTTGTGGCAAAATTCAAGGGAATGTGTCATAAAAATGCTTAAAGTGGGCATATTGGGACTCCTAACTATTCATTTAGCAGGCTCATTAGGAAACAAAGTATCCTAAGATGACATTTCAGATTCTTCCAAATCTGGCACCTTTAGTCTCCATGCATGGAGTCCCAATGAAAACCTTTATTGTAGTCAACTCAATCTCTTTGTTCCTGCCAAATATATATGTTCCTCTACCACTCCAATGGCCTTAAACAATCACTGCTAAGAACTTACTATATGCCAAGCATTTCCATCTAGAAAGAGGTCTCCTTTTTCTTTCTATAGACTTAACCCCTGCTTTAAGATCTAGCTCAACAATGTTGATCACCCCAGCTCTTAGAAACTTAGCTGTCTCTCAATGTCCGTAGTTGCTGCTTGTCTATTTGGCACAACATATTAGCCATCTTGTTGCTACTGCTGGTTAGCTTTCATTAAGTCCCTCTATAACCTAGTTCTCTGGCTCAGCACCTTACACATGTTACGTAGTCAATGTATATTTTGTGGAGGATGATAAAACCTGATTCTTGGAGAAGTTGTCCTTAAATAACCCTCTTCCTTCTAAGTCCATCAGCAGTGTAGTCATACAACCTGAAAGTTTTTAAATGATCTTGCTGACATCTGAATTCTACTACAGATTCTGACACAAAGAATCTGTCATGTGGTTGGAACCAGAGTTCCCTGCGAGGTGCTGGCACATTGCACTTCTGGTACAATGGAAGGTGAGATCTAAGAGCCTTGAAATCAAGCAGATGCAGAATAGTGCAATCCTCAACTTCGATCAAGTTTCTGAACCAATAAAAACGTGTGGTTTCTAGCAATCAGGAATGAGTGGTTTTTCAGAAATAAGGTACTTGGGATATGCTTGCCATTATGGATAAAGTGATAATATCTGGGAAAGGACACATGGTAATCTATTATAGACTATATCGTGCAATATTCTTCTCTGTATAAATGATTTGTCATTTCCTGTATGAATGACATACGTTTTCAACTTCGCTGATGAGTCAATGGGACACACATGTAAAAAAGGGATTGCTCTGTAGAAAACAGGTAACTTCTGGAACTCCCTTCAGTTAGTTACTATTTGTAAATAAACAGAATTGAACGTCAACCCCAACTGAGGACTCATTAGGAATTACAAATGTGACTGCTCATAAACCAACTATTGTCATGCAGCTGCACGCTGCTTTTAAATAAGAACTGGTTACAGCTTTATATAAAATTACACCTAAAATGTTAATCAGAAAAGCACTGCATTTCCTCCAGCTTCTGGTCACTAACTTTTAAAGTTGATTATTATTCCCTTTAATTTTGTTTCAGACTCATGTTCATTAAGCCTGAGGAAGCCTGCTTTATACAAGGCAACCCTCAGCCTTGGAAGAAATAAAAATGGCCAGTGATGACAGTCCTGAAAAAGTTCTGTGTGCATTTTTTACTTTTAGAAGACCATACTTCTAAATCATGGCCATCACAGAAACAGATATATTCATTTATTGTTGAGTCCTACTTGACCCTGAAATATTCCATGAACACTGGGAATATATTTCCTTTGTTCTAATTCCAGCCTTTGAATCAGAGCCAACTAGAGTGGGCTCTTCATACATATGCATTGATTGCCTGAGTATTAATGTAGGGCAGGACTCTGATTAGTAGCTGCTACCTGCAGGAAGCAGAGGAAATATCACAAATGGGGATAGGACGCTATTAGCAGATTTTATTACATTTTTTCCTGAGGCTTGGAAATAATCACTTCTCTCTCAGGTCAAATCTCTCCAGCTCTCTCCCTTAAGGATGTGAAAAGACCTCAAATAAAAGGCCTCTATGTGAGGATATCTTTTGCTGGGTGCTGGAGGAAGAGCATGAAATGAGGGAAGAAGCAAATTGCTTCTTACTGTTTCTGGTTATTCCTTTCCTGCCAGTTCAGCAGCTCGCCAGAAACAGCACAAAACCTTACATCTTAACTTGAAGGTGAAGTACTTGTTCTGACAACTTGTTAGCATAGATTACGGTAGACAAAATAAAAGGTAATGAGGTTATGAAAGTCTGGAGGATATCGGCAAATTAAAATTTAACATTTTTATGGATTTTATACAAAGCCTTCTCTCCTCTTTGCAGATAAAACGACTGTACACAACTTTATGCAGCTTTAACTAAAAATACACACACACACACACACACACACACACACACACACACACAGAGTCCTTTGTGGACCCCCTGGGCCAATACTTAGTTAAATGCAATTTCAGTGCCTTGTCAGGCTGCAGAGCCTGAACTAGGGAGATGCGCCGGGCCCACTCGCAGGCAGGCCCCAGACGCACCCAAGCCCCATGGACAGGAGGACCATACCATAGGTACCTGGGGCCTCCCGGCCTCGCAGCCTGTTGCTAGTGGTCGAGGCAGGGGGACAAGTGCGGCTCAGGCCACCAGTCGGGCTGGGCGTGCAGAGAGGCTAGAATTACACCCAGAGGGCAAATAGTCGTTCCTTTCCCCTGCTCTGGCTTGGGGACAAATATTGCAGTCCCAGATCCATTCTCCTTCGCCGGCCGACTCAGACCCAACACCACTTTCCGGACGACGGGCGGCTCCACTACCATCAAAAGCCAGGGGTAGCGGGAGGGGATTCGTGAGGATGCAGCAGCTGGAGCAGTCTTTCCTCTCTGAGCAAGACTTAGGAGAGTCAGGATGGCCTGGAGGAGGGACCGGGTCAGCCAGCTCCACGGGGCGGAGCGAAAACGCCGGAGGATTCAGGAGGCTGAGAGCTGATCACCCTTTGAGTGGTGGTACGATCCGAAACGGGCGGGGCGGAGGAGGCTCCCCCGGGCTCTCCCCGCCCCTCGCCCGCCTTCCTCGCTGAGCGGCCGCCGGAGCTGGGAACGCGCGCCTCACAGGCCCCTCCCCTGGCGCCCGCGCCCGAGCTCCTCCCCTAGCCGAGCAGTGCCTTCGGCGGCTGCAGGCAGAGCTTACCCAGCTCCGTGGACGCCGCCACCTTCGCCGCCACCGCCGCCTTTCTCCTCCTCCTGCCAGCGTGCGGGGGCCGGGCCCGGCGGCGGTCTGCCCTAGGTGGGCGGTGCGGCCCAGGCTGCAGCTGAGCGCTCTGCGCGGCGCAGCCGGGTCTCCCGCCCGTACCACTCCGTGACAGGTGCAGAGTCCGGGCTGAGGACCCACCTACGGCCGCCGCCGCCGCGATGCCCACCATGCGGAGGACCGTGTCGGAGATCCGCTCCCGCGCCGAGGGTGAGGGGCCGCCGCGGCTCGGGGCTAGCCTGGGGTCGGGCTGCGAGTGTGCGTGTGAGCGTGTGTGTTTATCCAGGAAGAGACCGCATCCCACCCCCTTCCCACCGGTAGTCCGACTGTCGCGCCCGGCCCCTGGTGGACCCTTCCCCCCGCATTACCCTCACTGCACTGGCAGACCCTTTTCAGGCTCCAGTGCCCTCGAATGGATGCCCTTAGCGGGAGCCCCGAGGCGTGCTTTGCACCGCAGCGTGACCATTGGGTCCCAGTCACTGAGCGCACCCGCCCTGCCCACCTCCCTCCCCATCAGCTCGATTTCCACGCAGCTCCTCTACCCCCCGGTGAGCAGATCCCCAGCCCGCCGCCTCTGCCTCCAGCGCCCACCTTTTTGCCACCCCCTATCAGAGCTCCCAGCGAAGCGAGTTTGCTTTTCCTAGGCTGCAGGATCCTTTGATCGGTAGTCCCTTGCTTCTCGGATTGCAGGGAGCCTTCATCGGGGGCGGGTTCGGAGTGGGTCCCCTGCATTACAGCTTCTGCAATTCTGCCTCCTGCAGCGGAGTCTCACAGACTCGCGTCTGAGGTTTCGTTTTTGTTTCCTTTTGCCCAAAACCCGCACTTCTGCCAGTTGAGCTGACTTTTTAGCCAGGTGAAAGCTGTTTTCTTTGCTCCACCTGGGGCCAGCCCTTGAATGGCCACACTTGTCAACACTGAGCAACAGATGCCCCCGGGGTAGAAGCAAGTAAGCTTTCCGAGGGCCGAGACTCCTCCTCGTATCCGAGGAGCCCTCAACATCCTGCCTGCCATGTGGCAGGCACTCGGTAAATATTGTTTGATGTTGCTCACGTCAAAATCAAGACCTTAAATATCCCAAGGTTTGTTTGTCCTCTCCCAGAAACCTGTACTTGAGTCCTGCAGAGGGTGGAATAACATGTTTTTCAGAAATCTGTCTTGCCAGCATCGCTGATTCCCACTCTCCCTCCCCACCTCCATCTTTTAATGTAAGAGGCGGTAAAGTGGTTTTAGATAAAAAGATATATAAGTTAGGAGAATTGGATTTCAGGGGTGGAGACAGTCCATTTTATTTTATTTTTCTCCTTAGGGTATCCCTGTAAAAATAGGGCCCCTGAGATTTTCTGATTCTAGTATTCAGAAAATATTAAATGAAACTGCTGTGGAGAGAAGGCCACATGAGTCAAAACTGGCCTGTGTACTGCATAGGAATTCAGTACATAGTGTCATTTGTAATAAACAAAAATACTTAGGGCATTACAGTTTGATACACAGTTGAATAGATTATAATATTTTTTAAATGCACTCTGTAAAAATACATTCGTTTTTTACACTTCTGAGTGAAATTAGTCATAGAGGTAATGAAAATATAATGGTAATAGTTGGTGGTGTTCTTTGAAATAAGGGCAATTGACAGATCATATATTGTGCAAAATAGGGGCAAGAGAAAAAAATATGAAAGCAGTGCAAAGTCTGTAGCATATAAGGGGATTATATGGCTATAGTATTGTTTTGATTGGCTTGTGTATTTTTGAAAGTACTTTTACCAAGATTACCTTACAGAACCTTACAGCACTCCTGGAGGTTGGTGAAGGTGGAGTGCCATCTGATAGTTGAGGAAACTGTGGCCCATTATGGTTTAGTAATTTGCCCAAGGTCAAGAAACTAGTTCAGTGACACATTTGGATTAAGAGCTCTGGGAAAACAATGACTGTGGCTTGTTTAATCTTTGTATTCCCTGTGCGTCCAGCACAGTGTCAGCGCCATAGTAGTGCCTGGTGAATGACCCTTCCCCCCGATATTGGTTGATTTCAGCTTATTATATCTTCAGCATTGTGCTTGGGACCGTGGTGAAGACAAATAATGACTCTGTGGGGCTGGCTTTGTGGCTCATTGCCTGCTCTGCCCACAGCTTTCTTTCCTATGAAATATTTCTTTCCTAAGAAATACAGTCCTACCTTTCCTAAGGAATACTCTCCTTTGGGAGAGGCCCTAGAGGCTGTCTAGAGGGCCTTGTTCTGAACTGGAGCCCTTTTGGCCTCAGCTGATTGGACCATGGTTGGCTTCTGACCCAGAGGCAACCAATTTATATGTGACTCAGACATTTGTAACCTTGTGGTTTGGCTCAAAAAGATTCTCTGTACTAATCATATCTCTCTTGGAAGCATTAAAATTAGAGATGTAGAGTCAAAGCAGAAGGGAGCAGAGGTGAACAGCCTGGTCGGGGAGACAATGGATGGCCGTAATAGGTCATGGGAATGCTGCTGATAGAAGAAAGCAGAAACTATGGGCAAGTAGAGAGAGAGCAAAGAGAATGGAATGGATGGGCAGACCTTGGAGCCTGCCCTCCCTGAATTCTATAGCCCTAGTTCCCAAGTAGCATTAAAATAAGCTCTTTTCCTCCCCCCTTGAAATGACTTGAATGGGTTTCTGTTCCCTGCATCCAGATTGGCCAGATGTATGACTGTCATGCCTGTAAGTTGTTTACAACCAAACTGGGGAGAAAGGACTTAAAGAAGGAATAAATAGTCTAAGAGGGGATATTGTTAATTGAACATTGTGCATGCTGTGGGGACGCAGGACCTGTGGAAGATTAGGAGTTTAGTACACACTTATTCCTGGACATGAGGCTTGCCCAGTGAACATTTCATTGAGGTGTGATTTGAGATGAGCCCTCACACAGTGCTTCTCAAACTCGAAGGTTCATCGCAATCACTTGGGCATCTTGTTAAATGCAGAGTCTGATTCACGAGGTCTGGAGTCAGGCCAGAGTTCCTACATTTCTGACAAGCTCGCAGGTAATGCTGAAGGATGCAGGCCTGCAGATCACAGTCTGTGCAGCAGGATCCTAAAGGATACTGACATTTATTTCTGTAGGTGGGAGAGTGTTGAAGACAGTCATGACATGAACAAATGGGGAAAGTGAACATGGCTTATTTCAGAGTTCTTAAGGAAATTGGCTAGGAGCAGAGGGAAACTTGGAAGGAGTAGGATATAAGTTTGGATAGGTAGACGACTGCCAGATTACAGACCATTTTAAATGCCAAGGTGAGTCATTTGGACACAAGACCAAATAGTTGAACAGGATCTTAGAGTTCATTGAAGCTAATTTCTTATTTAAGCATATCTCTAATATATAATATCTAACAGGGCCAGTTGGGGGCCACATTGTTACAAGGGAGGGACATCCTAAAAGTAGTAACTTAGTAAGTCTGGAAGTGTGTTGACTGGTTTGGAGGAAAAGGTATTATAGACAGACTGTTGCAAAAGAGTCTTAAAATGACAAAAGTCAGAATTAGTATTGGAGTAGAACAGTGAGAATGAGAAGGGACGAATCAGATTTCTGACTGAATCATTAACTCATTCAACAGATGTCTACTGAACTTCAACTACTGTTACAGGCACTTGGGATACATAAGTTAATGAGAGGAAACGTGCTGCCCCGGAGGTGCTTGCTTTCTAGTGAGGAAGGAGACAAACAACACACATACAAAATATGCTAATTATAGAATTTGTTTTGTGGTAAATGCTATGGGGAAAATAAAGGGAAAGCAAAATGTATCAGGTTGGTGGATGGATTGCAATTTCAAGTAGGTTAGGCTAGTCCTCATTGAAAGTTGACGTGAAGGAGATAAGGGAGTTGGCCTGGTCGGGGTCTGGGGGAAGGGTGTTCCAGCCAGAGCAAATGCCTCAAGGCAGGAAAGAATCTGGAATTAGGAACAGTGAGGAGAAAAATGGAAGGAAAGGAGATCACAAAGTTTATTGTATTAGTCTGCTCTTAGGCTGCTAATAAAGACATAACCAAGACTGGGTAATTTATAAAGAAAAAGAGGTTTCATACACTCACAGTTTCACATGGCTGGGGAGGCCTCACAATCGTGGCAGAAGGTGAAGAAGGAACAAAGGCACATCTTACATGATGGCAGGCATGAGAGTGTGTGCAGGGGAACTGCCCTTTATAAAACCATCAGATCTCGTGAGACTTATTCACTGTCATGAGAAAGCAGGGGAAAGACCCACCCCATGATTCAGTTACCTCCCACTGGCTCCCTGCCACAACACATGGGGATTATGGGAGCTACAATTCAAGATGAGATTTGGGTGGGGACACAGCCAAATTATATTAATCATGCTATAGGACTTTACTATTTAGTGAATATTTAGTAAACATAGGACAGGGAGAGAGAAGGACTTTAAAAAAAGCAGTAATTTAAAATTCTAATGTTAATAAGTTACCATGCATCATATTTGTAATAACATTGGTAATATGTTCATAAATTACCAGGGATCTTATTGGGCTGGCTTATGAACATTCTGGTGAGTAAGTCTATGGTGGGCTTGCAGATTCACATTCTTAATGAGCCTCCCAAGATATCCTGGTGCTGGTGAAACACATTTTGAGGAAATTTCCATTTTAGTTTTGAACCTGATTGGTTGAGAAAATATATTAAACAATAAGGAAATTAAGGAGGATTAATAAGAGTTGATACTAATTCAGATTTTGAGTTAACTATGGGATATCCAAATGGACATGTTTTAAAGGTAGTTAGAAATTTTGAGGTGAGACATGGGAAACATCAAACTTGGGAATCTTGAGAGAGAATAGTTGAAACCCTGATAGTAGATACAATTGCCAGAAAGCAAGAGTAGATAGAGCAGAAGACTAAGAATTTTAGGTCTCTTTATTTAGCTGCCCCAGCTAAATCAAATGGGTGTCTGAACTCAGCGTTTGTAACCTGGAAACACACTGAAATAATGGGATCTTACACAAAATAGTTTTTCTCATTCCTGTAAAACTAGTATGAAGGTAGACAGTCAGAGTTGGCTATGCCTGCTACACAAAGTCATAAGGGATGTTGGCTCCTTGTGCCTTTCTGCTTCACTGTCCTGAGAGTTTGACTTCCATAAAGTGACAACATGGCTGCTGGGGTGCCAGCCGTCATGTACAATAGTTCTAGCCAGGAGAAGATGGAAGGGTGAAAGACAAACAGGTTTTCCTGAAAGCACCACACAAAAACTAATGCTTATTTTGCATTGGTTTCCACTTGCAGGGGAAGCTGGGAAATGGAAATTTCCAGCTGGGCAGAAATTTCCAGTGTTATGTTACAAAATTCCAGAAATTTCCAGTGTTATGTTACAAAAGGAAAAGGGAGTATGGTTATTGGGCAGTGTATTAGTCCATTTTCACACTGCTGATAAAGACATACTGGAGACTGGGCAGTTTACAAAAGAAAGAGGTTTGATGGAGTTACAGATTTACATGGCTGGGGAGGCCTCACAATCATGGCAGAAGGCAAGGAGGAGCAAGTCACATCTTACATGAATGGCAGCAGGCAAAGAGAGAGAGCTTGTGTGGAGAAACTCTCATTTTTAAAACCATCAGATTTTGTGAGACTTATTCACTATCACAAGAACAGCACAGGAAAGACCAGCCCCAATGACTCAATTACCTCTCACTGGGTTCCTCCCACAACACATGGGAATTGTGGGAGTTACAATTCAAGATGAGATTTGGGTGGGGACACAGCAAACCATATTCTGCCACTGGCCCCTGCTAAATCTCATGTCCTCACATTTCAAAACCAATCATGCCTACCCAACAGTTTCCTAAAGTCTTAACCCATTTCAGCATTAACTCAAAAGTCCACCATCCAAACTCTCATGTGAGACAAGGCAAGTCCCTTCTGCCTATGAGCCTGTAAAATCAAAAGCAAGTTTGCTACTTCCTAGATACAATTGGAGTAAAGGCATTGGGTAAATACAGCCATTCCAAATGGCAGAAATTGGCCAAAATGAAGGGGCTACAGGCCCCATGCAAGCCTGAAATCCAGCAGGGCAGTCAAATCTTAAAGCTCCAAAATGATCTCCTTTGATTCCATGTGTATCCAGGTCACACTGTTAAAAGAGGTGGGTTCCCAAGGTCTTAGGCAGCTCTGCCCCTGTGGCTTTGCAGGGTAAGTCCCCATTGTGGCTGCTTCCACAGGCTGGCGTTGAGTGTCTGTGGTTTTTCCAGGTGTGCAGTGCAAGCTATTGATGCATTTACCATTCTGGGATCTGGAGGACAGTGGCCCTTTTCTCACAGTTCCACTAAGCAGTGCCCCAGGAGGCACTCTGTGTGGGGGCTCTGACCCCACATTTCCCTTCCACTAGCAGAGGTTTTCTATGAGAGCCCCGCCCCTGCAGCAGACTTCTGCCCAGGCATCCAGGTGTTTCCATACATCTTCTGAAATCTAGGCAGAGGTTCCCAAACCTCAATTCTTGACTTCTGTGTACCCGCAGGCTCAACACCATGTGGAAGCTGCCAAGGCTTAGGGTGCCCATGCTTTGAAGCAACAGCCCAAGCTGTACCTTGGCCCCTTTTAGTCACAGCTGGAGCAGCTGGGACAAGAGGCACCAAGTCCCTAGACTGCATACAGCAGAGGGACCCTGGGCCTGGCCCATGAAACCTTATTTTCCTCCTGAACATCCAGGCCTGTGTTGGGAGGGACTGCTGCAAAGGTCTAAGACATGCCTTGGAGACATTTTCCCCATTGTCTTGGTGATTAACAATCAGCTACTCATTACTTATGCAAATTTCTACTGCTGGCTTCAATTTCTCCTCAGAAAATGGAATTTTCTATTGCATTGTTAGGCTTCACATTTTCCAAACTTTTATGCTCTGTTTCCCTTTTAAAACCGAATGTCTTTAACAGCACTCAAGTCACATTTTGAATACTTTGGTGCTTAGAAATTTCTTCCACCAGATACCCTAAATCATCTCTCTCAAGTTCAAAGTTCCACAAATATCTAGGGCAGGGGCAAAATGCTGCCAGTCTCTGCTAAAACATAACAAGAGTCACCTTTGCTCCAGTTCCCAACAAGTTCCTCATCTCCATCTGAGGCCACCTTATCCTGGATTTCATTGTCCATATCATTATTAGCATTTTGGTCAAAGCCATTCAGCAAGCCTCCAAGGAGTTCCAAACTTTCGCACATTTTCTTGTTTTCTTCTGAGCCCTCCAAACTGCTTCAACCTCTTCCTGTTACCCAATTCCAAAGTTGTTTCCACATTTTTGGTATCTTTTCAGCAGCACCCCACTCTTCTGGTACCAATGTTCTCTATTAGTCTGTTTTTACGCTGCTGATAGAGATGTACCAGAGACTGGGCAATTTACAAAAGAAAGAGGCTTAATAGACTTACAATTCCACTTGGCTAAGGAGGCCCCACAATCATGGCAGAAGGCAAGGAGGAGCAAGTCAAATCATACATGGATGGCAGCAGGCAAAAAGAGAGAGCTTGTGCAGGGGACTTACATTTACAAAACTATCAGATCTCATGAGACTTATTCACTATCATGAGAACAGCATGGGAAAGATCCGCCCCCATGATTCAATTTCCTACTACTGGGTTTCTCCCACGACATGTGAGAATTGTGGGATTTACAATTCAAGATGAGATTTGGGTGGGGACACAACCAAACTATATCAGGCAGACAACAGAATCAGTCACAGTGAAGTTTTCAGATTGCCAAAGGCTCTTGCTTGGATAAAATAGAAACTGCTCTGGAGCTCATACTTTACAATATAATAAGCTTTAAATTGTTCAAAACTAAAGAAATCCACACAGAAAAACTTTACATACCTATCCAGTGGTTTGCATTTTCTTCTGTTGAATACTATAATGCTAAAATATAATGACATTTATTTGATTATGTAAAATGTGGGCTATGCAATGTGTCCAGAAGTTGTTTTAGGAATTGTTGTTCTAAATGGTAACTCTAAAATGTTTGTAACTGTATAGAATACTATGTTTTATTTACATAAAAGGTCACAAAAGGAATAAAAAGTAATTTATATAAGCTGTCCTTAAAGGAAAAATTTTAGGAGGCTATTCTAGGTAAAAGATGACTAAAGTTTTTGTTCCTTTAAAACTCACATATTATGCACCTGCTGTGTGCCAGCTGAATGGGTGGTGGGACAAAAGGATGTGGTGGATGAAGGAGTTCCCAAAGGAAACATGGAGATGAGTTCCAATATACCTGAAGTGGCACTGTGTGTGAAGGTGTGAGTGTAGTGATATATAGCATGTCATCAATATTTGAAAATCTCAGAATAGGTGTTGTTTTACTTAGTGTAATTCTGGAGATATAAGTGTATTAGATCTAATTATTTTAGGTTTTCTAATCTTCAGTGCAGAATTCATGGGCTTTTTTTCCCTGTCATTTCAAAAACAGAATTGAAGTGTATACCTGTGATACAGCTATGGGAAAGTTTGCATAGGTCAGAGGATGCTTTTGAAGTTAACAAAATGTTTGCTGTTTTGTTCTCTATTCACATGGTTTTATTAGAATGTCAGTGACATGAAGGTCACCGCTTTTCCTTTCATTCTTTCCCTCTTAGTGAAAGGAACCCAAATCTTCCAATGATTGTATTCTCTAGCTAGTAAGCTTCCTAAGGGCAAGGGTTTTTGTCTGGTTTGTCCACTCATATATTGCTCCCTATGAGGACATTGTCTGGCACACAGTAGGAGCTGAGGCATTGGTTAAATGAATGAATCTATGTCCTAAAAATGAAAATACCTTATAATCCAATTTGTAAAATACTCTGAGCTAAATCTAGATGTACTTGGTATCCTCCTACTGAAACCTGAGCACTACAAAATGGCATTTTTGTGACATTTGTTCACTGCTGTACCCTCTACATCTAGAGTTTTGTCTGCCACATAGTAGCCACTCCATATTTGTTGAATGAATGGATAACTCTGAGCTTTTGAGCTTTATTTTTAATGGAAGAGCTTAACTTTTAGTCTTGATTGTAGAAGTACTTCCTGCTCACTGAGAAAAACTCGTGCTTGAAAAAGTCTTCCAGGAGAGAGTAAAATTCATCTCAAACTATGCCATCCAAATATATTCACATTATAAATTTGAATAAAATAAAATTTTATAAATGTTATATAAATTTATATATTTATAATGTTAGCATTTTAGTATATATTCTTCCCAACTGTTTTCCAGAAAAGATATATTTGTTACGAAGAATGAGGTAATCTGCATTATTTTTAGTCATTTTATGGATATGTGTGCCAATATAGATTTGTGTAAATTTTGTCTACTGTTGCTACTTATATCCATTCTGCCTGGAATGGTGCTTGACACTTGGTAGCAGCTCAGTAAATATTTGTTGAATGAACAGATCAATTTCATTAATTTTATGACAGCATTTTTATGTTAGTACAGAATAACTTACTAAAGAAACCTATGGGTGGGCCTTTAGGCCATTTCCGTTTTTTGTTTTTTGTTTTTTTAAGCAAACTCTTGAATAAGCATCTTTATATCTTTTTGTACACCTTTCTAATGGTTTTCTTCAAAGTCCCTAGAAATGGGATTTCTGGGTCAAAAGGATGTATCTTTTTGTGACTTTTGATACAGATCTGAAAATTGCTAGAAAGATTATACTGGTTTACACTCCCACTGAAAGTGAACAAGAGTGCCTATTTATCCCTTTTGCAGCATTGTATAGCATTTTTTTTTAATCTTTATGAATATACAATGTAAAAAGTAAGTCTTTAAGTTTACATTGATTTATTAGGTTGAACATATTTTGGTAAATGTGATTTTTTTTCTGAATTGTTCATGAAGTTTTGTGTTGAATTTTGAGAACTTATATGTTAAAGATACCAACTTTTTTAAATTTATAGTTTATCTTTGTAGTGTTTTAGCGTGTATAATCACGCTATATTATGCTAGGAAGTATAATCTTTCTGTATTTTGAAATTTCTGCTTTAATGTCATATTTTTCTTTTCAAGATAATTTTTTAGTTATGTTTTTCTTTTAGTACTTTTGGGTTTCATTTTAAACAGTTATATTTCATTTTAAACTGTGGGATTTACTTTGTGGTGCAATGCAAAGCCTATATCTAATTTTTACTCAAATTACTTACCTGACATAATAACCATATATTTAATAATCCTTTCTTCCCACACTGCTTTGAGGTGCTTTCTTATGTATATATATGAGTTTTTTTTTTTTTTTTTTTTCCAGAGTCAGTCTCTCTTTCCCTCCCACAACTACGTCTATTTATTTTGGTTCCTTTTAGCCCTTGGTATCAAATTCCTTTACTGCAACATAATAAAAAATATTCTCTTAGCTGTCTCATTTTCTTTGCCCTTTTCTCAAGGTTTTTCTGGTTTTTTTCACAGATGTATTTTTCTACTTGAACTTAGGAGTACATCATTGGATCAAGTTTAAAAATATGTTGGGATATATATTGGAATTGCATTGTTTATAAACTTATATTAAGAGAATTGGCATCTTTCTTATATTGAGTCATGTATGCTTAGTTTCCCTCTTCAATTATTGGTACTTTGATATTGGTATCAGTCTGAAGTCTCTCATTTCAGTTTGTTTTTCAGTTAATTTTTGTCTCTGTAGGTTTTAAAATTATATTGTATATCTTAAAGTATTTTTAAAGGAGGTTTTTAATTAATAAGACTTGGTACCAAGTATTTGTTGGTTTTACTACTTTTTGAGCAAGAATAGTTCATTTTTATCTGCTCATGTATTGTGGACTCTGCTTCCAACTTACTACTTTTATAGTTTCTTATAGTGGTCCTGACATGATAGCTGAGATATTACTCTTTTTTCTCCTTTTTGCTAGGAATAAGGTCAAATTTAGACCAGCTAGATTTAACTAATGGTTCCATGGAATCTACTTACCATATCAAATCAGCATTTATATCTCAGATCAGCACTAAAAGAAATAAAACGTGAGCCACAATCAAGCAGCTACATTTAAAATGTAAAAAGAAATAGGTGAAATGAATTTTAATACTATATATTTAATGGCAAATAATACAAGTAAATAGTGTATTAAATATATAAATATTAGTATGTATTATAAATATATATTTTCTTTAGCCCAATATATCCAAAATATTATTTTGATATTGTTATGCACATTTACGATAGTTTACATTTTTTGTACACGTTTTCTAAATCTGATGGGTATTTTATGTATATAGTGCATCTCAGTCTGGACTACTATTTCATGTGCTCAGTAGCTACATATGACTAGTGGCCACTGTATTGAACAGCACAGTTGTAAATTATACCTCTAGCATAGGCTTACATGTTAGGATTTACTAGAATTTTTCAGAATGTAAAATTTTGTAATGGAAACCCATAGCTCAAAGTAAGCTTATTAGAAATACGTACATAGATCTCGAGATTTAAGCATTCAAGTCCCTTCCTAACAATGGAAGGCATCATGTGTGTGTAAAACCTCACACATTATATTGGTGCTTAGATAATACCGCCTTTGACTTGGCCCTTGTGGCAATTTAGAGATTTTATGTAAGTACACTGTGGCATCTTTTGTGGCCTGTTTTGTTTCCATTTTTTTAAAAATCTCTTTTAAAATATATTTGGCAAATATATTTTAAACCTGCCCTGTCTTCCTGTTCATTTTTATTGAAATGTTTGCATGAGATTTGAAATAGGTAAAACTCTGAGTAGTATTCTTTTATGTACAATATCACCATCACTTGTTCTAAAGGGATGACTATATAGAACTTGGCTTCATGGACTAATTAGACCTCTAATTGACTTGGCAAAGGGAGATGTCTGTTTTAAATTGAGCCTGTGTTCGTTATTTTGTGTGAGCTGTCTTTGAAGGAGATGACTGATCTTGATCCATCTGGGGCTGTGCTTAATAATATCAGATTAGTTGAGTGACAGCTCAGAATGTCACTAAGAAGGCCAAAGCCAGCCTGGGTTCTGGACTAGTACACCACTTAGGTAGGCCTGATCTGTTTAGAGTATAAGATTGGCCTTCGTGAGTGAAGCAAGCAAACAGTGGTATGCAGGGGTGAGTCAAAGAGATGGTTTGCTCTGATACCAGCCTAGACCAGTTCAGCTTCTGTAATGGACCTAGGTCCCCATGGTTGATTGTGGTCCTGAAGTAAAGCTGAAATTGTGTAAAAGAAATCTTGCAGCTTCTACAGACCATCTTTTCCCCTTGTTCCTTCCTCAACCCCATATAGATTTAGTCCCAAAAATCTTTAACATCGACATTTAAAGAGCTCTGACTTAGCACTCTAATGAGGCATGAACACCCTGTCACCACTTCCCTGACCCTGAGTGCCTGTCCCAGCAGCTTATAGAGCTCTAGGATGGGGACCCCACCCTGCTCTTGGCAGTCTCCCTGTCAGAGAGGAGATGCTGGTTCTTGACCCTAGCTTGGGCTGTAGTGCTCAGCATTCGTGAGCAGTTTTGATGCCAGACCAGGCCTGCCAAGGTTTCTGAGTATCATTTGCTTTCACTTTACCCACTTTTGGCCAGCTCATCTGAACCCACATTGTTGCCCCATGCAGGAGATCTTTGGTTCTGAGAGTGGTTGTTGACCATTTCCATTTCTCCTGGATCTCTTGCTCTGCCACTGTTGTCATCCCAGTGGCTGTGACTCTTGGCCCTTTCCAGTTCCTTTTAGTCTGTCTGACTTTACTTTCTTTTTTCTTTACTAACCTCGGCCATGTTCTATCTCTTACCAAAGAAATGAAACTGGTCTAAGTTCTACCCAATTCTGGTGGCTGCTCTACTCTATATGTTAAGTTTAAGTTGAGTTTAGTCTACCATCAATGCCAGAATTGTTGTGATAAATATTCTCAGGTAGACTTAAGTCAACTTTCCTAACGTTATTTTCATTGTCATGGGTAAATGTTAGAGAAATGACAGGAAGAATCCCTCTGCTATCTTTAATGAAAAGTGTATCCGATGTGGACAGGGCAGTGGGACGCTTGTGAAATGTGAATTGCTTTTATAGCCACATCCTGTGATGCTCAACCCTGTCTTCATAGTGAATTAGATGGGGAGCTTCTAAACAATACAGATGCCTAGACCCATCCCAGAACGATGGAATCAGTCGGTCTGGTCTATAGGGATATGGACCAAGCATTAATAGTTATCTCCTAGGTAATTCTAATGTGCAGTGGTGTTGAAAAACACTGGTGTAGAACCTGGAATTTACTTGCTGGCAGAAAGGATGGGAATAAATTGTATATAACTATATAGGTTGTGAGCCAAGACACCAAGAGCATTAGCTAGCTGGGTGATAAACAATTTACCAAAAATATTTACCAAAAAAAAATCAATGTTTTTGGTAAACTGTCTGTTATCCAATTAGCTAATAGGACTAAGTATGCTCCTGTTAATTTCCCCTCTCGGAAATCATCAAGGTCATATGTTAATACTATTTATTAGACTTTGAGGACTTTCTTTAAAATTCTGAATTGAACATTCAATTCAGTACAACCAAGTGAAGAGAACAACACATTTAGTTTATTTTTAGCTGGTGTTATATCTACTCTGGAAGCTTGTTCAGTATGTGCTTTTCTGCAGTGTCATTACTAGTTTTTTGCTAACCTGCTTGCTTTTAGTATGTTGTTGTAATTAGTTGCTTTATTCAGCCTATATTTGTAGCCCAAATATTTAGTCATTTGCAGCTCGAAAAAATAGCATATTGACTTGGTAAAAGTCTTTCAAATTTCTTTGGCAACTTTTTTTTTTCAAGGAGTATAGTTTCTTTCATCTACAGTTATCGATTTATCCCATCATGCCATGAAATCATCTTTTATAGGTTAATGTACAAAATGTGAAAACTTACCACAAGTCTCAATTTACCTGCCTTCTTTAGTTGCTGAGATGAGGCCAATTGTTGAGACTGTTTGGCCAGCGTGTTTCTCTGTGGCCACTCTGATGGGCGCTGGGTTCTGGCTTTAGGATACTGCTGGTGGCCACTGCTGGGTAGGAAGATTATCACTTGAAGCTCTGAGGATTAGAAAAACACCATAGTACTGTAGATCAAGTGCATTGTGTCCGATATTTGTGATTGCTGCTTATTTTATAGTTCTCATCTAGCCTTATTTGTCTCTGCATGTAGACTTTCCTTTTATTAGGTGACAATGTGATTTGTACTTTGCAGATGGAAATTCTTTTTAAAAGCCAGAATTTGATCTTGTAGAGTAGCTCTGAATTGTTGGCTCAATTAAACCCCAGATGGTGACTGATTTCTTTTTGTTGAAGTTCAGTAGAAGAATCATTACATGAGTTGGCCTTTTGTTGACTTCCAAGTGAATACTATTAGCAAAAGGAAAAAAACCTTCTTAATTTCCCCAGGTACCAAATTGAATCCCCCTTGAATTTATTAAGTGAATTTCCCTGTGGAATTTATCCTTGTGGTTGGTGAACCACTCTCCTATATATTTTCATTTTAACTAAACTTAAATATGAAGGCCTTCAGTCTGAACTTAGTAGATTTCTTTATAAAAGGTCAGACATTTTTTCCATATGTTCAGCTAAAATTGACCTTTTAAATAAAAACTAATTGAAGCAAACTAATACATCACCATTCTTACTTTTACGTTTCATGTGTTTTTGGTCTGTTGGGTACCAGATGACTTGACATGGTAGCCACTTAACAAGTAGGGCATATTTGTTTTGTGACATAACTACACCTGAAGCTGTCTTTAGCATTCTAAGCTAATGCCCTATGAATAATTAACTGACAAGAAAGTGAAACGAGGCACTGAGACTTCCCATAGGCCTGGAGTAATATCTGTGTTCTGGCCCTTCAAAGCTGTGTGGCCTTGAGCATGTCACTTAAGCTCTCTGAGACTGCTGTTTCTCTTTGATAAAGTGGTAACATCTGCCTGTTGGATAGTGTGGAGACCAAGCTTGGCTGCACATTGGAATCTCCCAAGGACTTTTCAACATGCTAACCCCTGGTCCCACCCCCAGGGATTCTGATTTCATCTTGAGAATAGGGTGAAACAAGGAAAAATGATAGTGGCTTCAACTACTAAGCATCAGTGGACATGATGCAGAGGGGTCAAGATTCGGAATATAGCTGGAAGATAGTCCAACAGATTTGTTGATGGATAGGATATGGAATTTTTAAAAAAGGAGTCAAAAATGACTAAAGTTTTGGGCCCTGAGCCCAAAACAATGGTGCCATTTACTGAAATAGAAAACACTGGGATGAAGGAATGAAAACCAGCTTGCATCTTAGAAAGGAGTGAGAAGGTCCCATGTGCCAAAAATACATGTTTGTAGACATTTATTTTATTCTCTTGGAGTATTGCATTCATCCTAAGATCTGGATTTCAGAATTTCCGTCTTCTGTTTCCCCCATCTTCTTTTCTCTGAATATTCTTTAGAATTTCAGTAAATGTACCTGTTAGTGTCATACATGTTCCCCATTGCTGTGAATTTTAGGTATCTAGGAACTGTATGGATTTAATCTGTTTGGGATCGATAATTACGTTGCCAGAACATTTGCTCCCTAATCGGAGTTGATAAGAACAGTCTTTCTTATGTCATCACTGTGTTCTTTTGGCTCTTGAGGTGCTCCAAACTGCAGGGACATTTTCCAGAGTGGATATATTAAATGAAAGCACTTGCTATAAAGTAGGTGCTAAGCAAATGTTTCTTGAATCTGCATCTGGTGAGTGACTGGGATAAGATCAAGATGTTCAGATTTTGGAAACTGAGCTTTTAAAAATGCTGGAGTAGTTTTGAAATCTCATGGAGTTTTCTTATATTCATCTGTATGCCCATTGCACCTTGCATTGGCAGTGGTCACGGTACCAGCAGGTCTGGGGAGCTAATTTCGTGATTTCGTGATTCTAATTAGCGGTAGGAGCATCTCGAGGTACAAGTGTTACATTCGGAGGTACTTTCTGCATGGGGTGATTTTTATGTATGGAATTAGGAGATTCTTGAAGCATTTATTTCATCCACCCTCGCATCGTTTTTGTTCTACCTGTGGATTGAGTAGGGCATACGGCAATCTCACACATGTGTAGGTGTCATTGCTTTAATGTCACTGAGTGCTGTGCTGGGTCTTTTAAGTCTTTACAGCCCACCAGCTGTCATTCACACATCCTAGTTTAATATGTTGAGTGGAGGTTTCTGTCTTCTTCTTTAGCTACATCCTGGCAAACTGAAGGATGCCGACCATTCCTTACTTTGTTTTGTGAAAATGACTTTTAGCTCTTTGAGCCCATCTTGTCTGACCGGTCTTGGTGGGTTCTTTAATACTGCCCACAGTGCTTGTGGTAAATGAGCCATCCCAGAGCCACACCCATTCTCAGAGTCTAGTTAGGGCATGCTGGAGTTCTCAGATGCTCTTTTGTGGGTTTCCTCTTTTTCTAGCTTTATTTAATGGACTTGTTGGATATTTTGCAAACCTGGTTGTGACATTGTGTTAGCAACAGGCAGATGAGAGTGTCACACTTTCCTTACCCTGGATAGTGTCTGGTTCTGTGGATAAAACACTTGTTCTTGCCTGTGGACAGGAATGTTCCTGTGTGTGCTCTACTGATGTCCCCACCAAAGTTGTAATGGGCAGGAAGATTTTAGTTTCTTCACTGGAAATTTTTGATGATTGAGGCTTTGTTTAAAAAGAAAATAAAGGTGAGTTGTTTTTCTTCTCTTGCGAAGTCACAGTGGAGATAAGAAGCAGGTGCCAGTTAAACTCCACTGACTCATTCTAGATTATATATACATATACAGCATAATGATGTTATTTGGGTGTTTCTGCTTCTTGTCAGAAAACAAGGACTAGTCTGTTGGAACCAATTGCATATCTACCTGTTTGTGTGTTATAAAATGCATGAATAGCTTTAAAATGAAAGTTGTAATAATTCAAATAACTTTCATCGTTGTTCATTCATTTTTTTTCCCAGTACTTTTTAAGGGTTAGCTCATTCAGAGCTTTAATTCAGTTCTATATTCCTATGAACACACTGCTACTGAAGTCAATGGGGTTAACGATCCTATAGGCATTTATAGTAACTAATTTAATAATACTCTTTTCCATATACAAAATAATGAAAACTTGCACACTGCACTCTATCAGTCGTTCACTGATAAGCTTATAGTTGTCTTTCAAAAAAAAAAAAGAGTTTTTAAAAGGATAGAATCCTTGGATTCTGGAGTTGGAAGGGAATTTAGAAGTCATTTAATGCAACACAGTAGCTGATACAGCTTGAATACCTCACAGTGAAGGGAACACACCCCCTTTTAAGACAGCTCATTCCATTCTCAGACACCTCAAATTCTTAACAAGCTTTTTCTTGATAAGAAAGCAATAAAAGCAGTAAAAACATTTATGCTCTACACACCTTGCTGGGTTAAATGTCTTCCCTATTGCATTTACACAGTTGATTCTTTAGGCCTTTAGTATAGCACCTTCAACTTATTCAGCCCCTCAAAATCTTCTTGAATTCTGTTTTTTTAATGTCATCTGTACATTGATTAATCATATCATATGTCCTTATCCTGTCATTGGAACCCAGGCAGTCTGGACCCAGAGCCCTTACTAAGTTAGGCATTTACTCTAAGGGATCCTCTTATATCACAGCTGAGGTTCATTGAACTGGGTCTTTGGGATCTCTCACTCTGCCCAGAATTGCCCAGTATTGCTTCTTTTTCTCTCTCTCTCTCTCTCTCTCTATACATCTGCTCCTCCGCTTCCTAACTTTGGCATACTTGTGGCTTCAGAGTGTCATGATGGCCCCTCCAGCCCAACTGTCCATGATGTTCCTTGCTCTGTGCTGAGTTGGCTGACCACAAGTGCTCATTCTCTAAAGGGGATCTGACTGGCCTGGCTGGTCAGGTGCTCCATGTTGACCCTGACACCCAGGGCTCAGGTACTAGGCCAGGAAATGGAAGGAGAGACAGAATCCAAGGGTGGCCCAGAGGAGGCTCTTTCAGAAGGGCTCACAGGCAGGGATAGCTAAAGGATTGCTTTAGTATGTGAGACCCCTCCATGTATGTTTGTCAGCTACATAGTTGTGAATCTACATTGTTTCATAATCATGGAATCATGTGTCTTCATTTATAACAGTAGGTCCTAGCCAAAAGCCTTCTTGAAATTCGGATGCTAAGGGTTCTATTTTTAAAAAAGAAAGGGGGTTTGGTCAGTGGATCCCCACCAGTCACCACCTCCTTTTTAAGCAGTCCATTAATCAGTACACTTGATGTTTAACTAGCCAATAACGTTATTATTCAGACTTAACTAATGTAAAGAACATTTTTCAGAGGGAACATTTCTTTTTGGTCTTTGAGAATATATCCTTTGTATGAGAAACACTGCTTTCAGAATAATTAAGCTCAGTTCCATGTTTAACTGAATTCTCAGACATGTTCTTCTAACTTCTGAATTTTCATATTTTTCCCAAAAATCCTTTAGAAGCAGTGGATTCCATTTTGTAAATCTGTGAACTTTGAAAGCACATCTGTAGACTCTCATTTTAAAAACCAGTGGTTTATGATCTACATGATCCATCTTCTTTTTAGAACTCTGGGAGAGTACAGGTGGCCCTCCTTATCCCTGAGTTTCACGTACGTAAACTCAGCCAATCGTGGGTCAAAAGTGTTCAGGAAAAAAAAAAAAAACCTTCCAGAGTTTCAAAAAGCAAAACTTGAATTTGCCACACACCAAGTACTATGTTGAATCCATGATAATGATGTGTAGGCATTGTGTTACGTATTATAAGTAATCGAGAGATGATTTAAAGTATACAAGAGGATGTGTGTAGGTTATGTGAAATACTATACCACTTTATATAAGGCATTTGAGCATCTGCAGATTTTGCAAGGGGTGTTGGAACCAATCCCCCGTGCATACTGAACGATGACTGAATTGTCTTCATCTTTTAGTTCCTCTCTCATTCACCATAGTTCTTCTCTGGTTAGTGACAGTTTGCTTACCTGTTTTGCAGGTTCTCACAGTTCTGTAGGTTAGAAAATAATTATATATACATATACATACACATATATATATATATATATATATATATATATATACTATAAGCTATGAATTCCTTTAGAGCAGTTAGGTGCTGATTTTTCTCTTTTTCTTCTTAAAATAATCTACTTTGTCTTTTGGTTTAGTTCTTCCAACTAATGTTTATTCTGACCTTTCCAGTCTTAAGATGATTATCCTTGATAGACAATTGAAGCAAAGTAGAAGTTGGCGCTGAGAAGTTCTGCCTTTTATTATCTGTTAACAACATTGCATTCATCTTTTCCAGGCAACAGTCTCATCTCATCAATTCCTTGTGATCCAAATGAATGGGAAAAAGAATTGAGTGATCTCTAACGTTCTTTACACCTTTCCTCCAGTCTCAGATGTGTATGCATCTGTTAATATTCACTGTTGAACATGCGAGCCTATTTTCAACCTTTCCGGTGATCTTTTTTTAATCTTGTACTTGTTCAAGTACTTCCTGTGAAGTAGCAGTGGTCTCTAAATACAACTCCTTCACCCCTTCCTGACCACTTCCCCCATTTGTCTGGGCCTTCCACAATTACTCAGCTTGTTGCTTTGGACAGCTGTTGGGGCTTCTGCACTTTTTGGGCCTTGATAATAAATTGAAATATGTCCTCTTGAAATCTGAAATACATATCTGACATGGCCTGATATTCCCATCTTTAACAGTCAGAAGCTCTTTGATACAGTTATTTTTGTTAAGAGTATCATTACTACTTTACCACTTTTGCTTGGATTAGAGTCCAGTCCATAGTAGCAGCCTGCCTTGTTTCCTGTGGATTTCGAGAGATGAACTTGATGCCAGTGCAAGTCAGTGGTGCTTTAAGCTAATTGAGATGTATAGGAGATGCTTGGTGGATGCCTGGTGGTTGTAACCCCTCATTTCTGGTGCAGTCTGCCTCTGTGACAATTTTTAAACATCTATGTTGGCAATGTGCCATTTAATTCTTCTATCAGATGAAGTTATCTCCCAAGGAAACGTTATTAAATTCCTTCTGTCTTTCATTGTTTTGGTTCCTTTTCCAGTAAACCATGAAATGGCATTAGTAAATGTTTTATTATTTCCAAGCAATCCAGCATGCTGAAGATGATGATTATTTTAGGTTAATATCCAAGGCTGGCTGCCAACAAGACTGAGTGCTTACTATGTGTGAGGCCCAACTCTAGGCATACTGTGGATTTCCATGTAATACTGTTTAAGGATATCCTTTCTTCTGAATGTCAGGAATACTCTTTAGAATCTACCACTTAGAATTTTTAGTGCTACTTCAGGGGCTTGTCTCAATTTAGTGTGAGTTCAAGAAATATTAAGCCATTACTTTTTTTCCTTTTTAGACAAGAACTACTGTGTTATGTTTTACACTTGTTTATTTTTAAATCATTTCCTTCAAAGGTACTTAAAGAAAACGTTATTTGCCATGTCTACCAATGACAAGTCCTAATGAGAAAATATATTAGTGGTTATTAGGATAGAGAAAAGACTATACAGTTCTGGGAATTTTTGGAAGCATTATATTTAAATAGAAAATTCAGTAAACATTTAGTGCACAAAAGGGACTTCCCTTTTTGTGTCATTCATGTTACTTCCTCATATTAGAGTAGCATACCTAATAGATACTTACCCATACCCTTGTGCGTGTCCCAGCCTCTGTACCTAACCATCTATGGCATCTATTATTATTGAGCTAAGCATATAGCTCAAAAGATTAGTATCAGACATATAATGATCTTTTACATAGAGGATATATTCAAAACTTCTGTAGGTATGAAGAATGCCCAAGGAGAGTATTTTGACACTTAAGTAGCATCCAGCAAGGCTGAAGGGGTAGAGAAGGTCTTGACTGGAAATACTGTTGAGGTGTTATAGACCAGCAAAGGATAAATAAAGGGAGAGGTGAGGTCAAATTTAATTGTTGAATGAATGCATGAATGTATCTGTCAATGTCAGAGCTTTAGATATGGGTTGAACTTTATCAGTTTCCAAATATTGTCTTGGCTTTGGTGCTCACTAACTCTCTGACCTTGAGCAAGTCTCCACATGTCAAGTGAGGTTTCTTAATCTTCATCATTTTTATAGTTCTTTTAAAAAGTGAACCCTTTTGTATGATGACAAACTATCAATTGTTGAAGGAGATAACCATGTTTTACATGATCAGGGGTATATAACATTTTGTTACAACGCATGAACAAGAGGGTAATGGAGAGGAAGGTAGGGATGTGGAAAACTCTTTGGCTATTGTGCAAGTTCCTTAGGGTTGCAAGCCACTGTTGTCCTAGAAATGCTGGACTCAGAGCTTGATTAGGGCAGCTGTTAACATCAGAAGAGATTTGAGCCAGCAAGTAGGGCCTGTTGGGGAAGGTTCCACGTAGCCTGCTTATTCTTAAGCAGGGAAATTGCACTGTGGTTCCAGGTCATCATTCCATGCAGATCAGAAAAACCAGCTATTGGTTGAGGTGTACAGGGAACAGGGTTTAGCTTCTTGAAGAAGGCTAGCTGTTCTGGGTAGGGCATCAATGCCCACCTACATTAGATGGGTGTTGGGACAGGACTTGGCTTCCAGCAGAGGACTGAAATAATTCTGCCAAGATTCCATAGTATAGAGATTGAGCATATCCTTTAAGCAGCTCCTGGAATCACAAAAAAAGCTTAGAGAAAGGTCGAGGAGAATCTAAGGCAGCTTGACTAATACCAGAGATTCATTCCTCTGTGTTCAGCCTTTTCATCTGTCCAGATGGCAAATTGACTGTGATTGGCTTAGCCTGGGTCATGTGCTGACTTTTAAGTCGATGAGGTCATGGAGCCTTGATGGAGCAGTCCCCTAAGACTGTGGAGGGAGGGGAAGTTGGTGGACTGCTTCCAGGAGAAGCAGATGCCAAGCTGGAAAGAGCAGATTGTCCACTGCACAGAGCTTGTGTTAACACTTGGTATAGGGATGGTGTATTAATGCAACTGAAAATTTCATTTTTCCTTTGGCTACTGTGGTCATGGTCTAGAACTCTGAGAGGTGTTGCTAAATAGTTTCCACTTTAATTTCCATGCTTTTAAGGGTGTTTGATTTCTTCAGTGCCATATTGGAAAATGTAGTGTGTAAGTCTTAACCTTTAAAGCACCCAGTTTATTATTTCCAGAGTGGTGATTCCTTCTTTTCATGAGCTCTCTCTCCCTGTCTCTGAACAGCTGCTGTCAGGCTCACAATCTAACATTTGAAGTGACTGTTCTGCTCCAACAATGCAGAACATGGGATTTCAAACCTCCTTTGTCACTGCAGTAATTACTTCTGCATTTATAATTAAATGAACTATCTGTACTAAGATACCACTAAAAAGAAAATAAGTACAAACATCTAAATTGGTCAGCTCATGATTGTTTTGATCCAGCTTAAGAAACGTGTGTGTGTGTGTGTGTGTGTGTGTGTGTGTGTATGTGTGTTCTTAAGCCCATTGCTTTCCTTTGGCGAATTTTCCCTTCCCCCATAGTTTTAGGGGACTGCTCCATAAGTTACTATGCTTCTCTTTGACTTAAAAGTCAGCACATGGCCCGTGCTAAGCCAATCATAGCTAATTTGCCATCTGGAGAGATGAAAAGGTGGAACACAGACAGGACTGAATCTGGGTGAACTGATTGTCCATTAGTCAAGCTGCCTTAGATCTTCCTCAGCCTTTTTGTAAGCTTTTCATGTGCTTCCAGAAGCTATTCCACCTGCTTAAGAAGCTTACACACACAAACACACACACACACACACACACACACACACGTATATGACTACATAGCCTATATGTGTGTGGGTGTGTGTATTCTTAAGCTTCTGTATCAAAACAATATTTACAAATATATATATATGTGTGTGTGTATATATATTCAGGACTTTTAATTATTAAGCCTTTGAAAAGGATAGTGGTTAATTGCTTATAATTCCATCTTAGTAGCACCTAACTTTAATCACACCTAAGTTCTGCAGTTGTGCCTTAAAGTCTGTCTAGTTTCCCTGTTAATATACTCTTAATAGATTTTTTGACTTGTTGCAAGCATGACTGCTTGTTTAATGACCTCAATCTAAGGCAAGAAACTTGAGCAATTAATATGGTCTCTTTAATGCCAACCATTGGAAACCATTGAGTAAAAGATTATATAATTGGACTCTCCTGAATATGTTTAGGAAATAATATAATAGATATTCCGATTCCAATTACAGCCTTACTTATAATTGCAATAAAGTTGAGTCTGCAAAAAAACTTAATGATTCTATAACCATATTACCAGGCATCAGAATGATTTTGTATCTTGTTCTTGTCTCCCTCCTACCTACCACCCCTGCATTTCTGTTGCATAACCCCTATACAGATGACAATTTTGTAAAAAAAAAAAATTACTTATTTAATATTAATTTACCAAATTTTATGGCAAAATTTATTATTTTGCTGTCTACATTGATTTACACTTGTCACAACTATAAATGTTATCCAAAATAAGTAGATATTAATACCTATATTAGAGTCTTTAAGGCTTTTGTTTTTCCCATATCAAGTATTTGTTGTTGTTGTTTTGTTTTTGAGACAGAGTTTCACTCTTGTTGCCCAGGCTGGAGTGCAATGGCGTGATCTTGGCTCACCGCAACCTCCACCTCCTGGGTTCAAGCGATTCTCCTGCCTCAGTCTCCTGAGTAGCTGGGATTACAGGCAGGCGCCACCATGCCTGGCTAATTTTTGTATTTTTAGTAGAGACGGGGTTTCTGCATGTTGGTCAGGCTGATATCGAACTACTGACCTCAGGTTTATCTGCCCGCCTCCACCTCCCAAAGTCCTGGGATTACAGGTGTGAGCCACTGTGCCTGGCCCCATATCAAGTACTTTGAAGGGGAGATAAATCTCTGGGGAGGAGAATGTGACAGGAACTGTTTGAATGACAAGTATTGTGCTACAATGCTAACATAATGTCGTCCTCACATTAACCATATTTTATGGGTGAGGAAGCTGAGACTCAGATGATTAAATAATTTGCCCATGTAGAAGTGTTATAATCTGAATTTGAACATACAGATGACTACATAGCCTATTTATTTTCTCCCACAACCTGCCTTTCTGATTTCATAATAAAATAATAGCTAGATTTTTTACATATGCATGAGGAGCCAGGCACTTTACACATACATTATCTCATGTAATCTCCACAAACTCACGTAAGAGGGTAGCCAGCTAAAGGTTAATTATCTTGTCTAAAGTAACCAGAGCTCATATCTGGTAGACCTAAACATTTTCTCTCATTCTTAGGCCTGATTCTTTAATGCCTTCCTTGATTATATTCTGTATTTTAAACATTATTGATTACCATGTAATAATGAGAAAAATGATGCATGATATCTAAGGATTAAGATTGTTTGGCTGTAAAGAGAATTCTATTCATTAAGTGGTTAATTGTTGTACTTACAATCCTAAAATAATGGGCAAAATTAATTTGAACAATATATTTAACCCAACACATCCAAAATATTGTAAATTTAGCACATGATCAAAATAAAACATTGTGGGTGAGATTTTAAAAAATCTTACGTATCTTTCATGTCTTGGGCTTTTGCTTGGAGTAGCGTCAGGTGGTAGTACTATGGGGCATCATACAATTGTGAAGAGGTTATATGGCTTATGCCAGCTCTGCCTCCAGAGGCATATAATGTATGCATCCACTTCCTTTCTTCTCTGTCATCACAGTCTAACCCAGGACTCATCATCTTTTACCTGGATTATCACAGTATCCTCAGAATGGTTTTTCTACTTGAACCTGTCGGTGAATTCCTACTGCATAAAGAATCTAAATTCAAGCTGTTATTGTTTCTCGCAATCTGGCCTGGCTTCTTTTTGTTTTATGCTCTGTTAACTATTAGTGGCCCTCGTGTTCCCAGAAATGCAAGGCTCATTCTCCCCTCCAAGGCTTTTCCTGCTGTTCCCCCTTTTGGGTTGACACTGCCCCTTATCTTCCTTTATGTGTCATCAGGTTCTCAATTCAGCATCTCTTTGAGACATCTTCTCTGACAACTGAGTATAAAATAGCAGCAGCTATAGTAGCATCACTAGCCCTGAAAACAACAACAATGAAAATAGCTCACATTCATTACTGAACTCTTATAAGTGCCAGGCATTGTTCTCTATATTTGTGCACTAGGTCCTTACAACCACCCTTTGAGGTAAGGTGCCGTTATTTTTTCTGTTATATACACAATGAAACTTAAGGACAGAGAATTCTGTCAATTGTTTTATCAATCACTTGTTTATTTTCATCACTCTTAACATGATCTGTATTATGTTACTCTTCTCTAGAAAATAAGTCCCTGAGAGAGGACCTTACCTTATTTTCTGCTGTTTCCATAGCATTTTAAAAATGCATGGCACATACTTGATTCTTAAGTATGTTGAATGAATGAATGAATCAACAAATGAATGAACGACAGGTCTTATTGGATTATGGTATTTGCGATGAAAAATGGAATATTTCAGAGATGATACTTCTGTCATCCTATGAGCAGATCAGAAGCCTTTCACTTATACTATTGAGCATTTTCCTCTGTTCCATTATACTGTGTGCATATAAGCATGTAATGATGAATCTGGGCAGACGAAGAAAGGAAAACTCTGGGTGATCATACTCAGCAACCCAGTAGTCACTGATCAGTAGGTACCAGGTAGTTGGCAGCTGATTATAGTCACTGCTTAGCTTTTCAAATATGGAAATTGAGTTACCGTAACACAGCACCATTTCACTTCGTGACTGAGTTTTGGCTACAGATTAAGGAAGCCAACTGTTGCTGTGAAACAGCTCATAAAGACTCAAGGAGGGAAATTTTTTTACTTTGTTTTTTAAAATGTCCCTGCTCTTCTGAACAAAACTATTGATTGTTTTTCTGCCTGCTGCCCAGCAGGTATTAATTTCACAGGATTTTAGAGCTGAGAGTGAATGTCAGATTATTAGCCTAGCCTGGCTTCCCATCTTAAAGAGGAAGAGAATAACCCCTAGGGATGGAGTGATTTGTGCAGGGTCACGTGAGTAATTGGTAGAAGAACCTGAGCTCACCTCACAACCCCTAAATGGGTTAAGTGATGAAACACTGTTCTGGGAAGATGAACACCTGCTCACTTCAGAGTCATAATTAGGATACTGACCCACCAGCATCCCTTATTTTCTTGACAAATCAAATTATTGCTGGAAGCTGAAATGGTCACCAGGAGGATGCTGCTTGTATATCTTTATTTGGTAATACAAAGTAATGTTTTCTTATTAGCATATTCAGTAGTTAAAAGTTATATGTGACTATTCCCTATACTGAAATTCTTGGTCCTTTAGAAGTTTAGAAATAGCATTTGGCCATTTTATAATGAAGAATTTAAAATTTGCCTATTAAAGTCTCTGGTTTAGAATATGCATAGAATATGCATAGCAAATACTGGGTAATTTTATTATTGCTTGAGATAAACCACAGTTCAGAAAACAAAATTGCTTTTCTGCTGACAAGGGAAATAGGAATCAAGCAGAATATTGCAAACTCTATATGTGGAATTTTCAATATAGCTGGGATTCTGAATTACTGAATGATAATCTGCATTTGGCGTAAATAAGGAAAAGTCTTTTCCTTGCTCATTTCAATAAAACCTAGACCAGAATCATTTATTCTGAGAGACTTGTTTGATTCTGACTGTTTTTAAGAAGTTACCTTGGAGAACACAATGTTGAAAGAAGCTAAGACTTCCCTGAAGCCAGTGTACAAATGTGCTTTCATAAATAGAAAATGATCCTAGCTTAGTTCCATTCCTCAAAGTGATAGGTGTATGAATTTGCCTGCCAATTTCCTCTATGAAACTTAATTTAAGAAGACTAATAATGCTGTTAGTGGATGTCAAATATCTGACTGAGCACCAAGGACATTGGGGTGAATGCCTGAGTCAGTCTCCTGGAGAATCCAAAATGTGAGGAAGGAACATGTATCTGGTGTTACTATCATTATTTGCTTTGTGTGTCTGTGCTTGTGGGCCATGCTGAGATGCCTCCAACAACTTAGAAATTTGGGAAATGAGTATGCCTTCTCATTTCTTTGTAAGACCAACATATTCAGGAGCAAAGTCACCTGCAAGGAGGCCAGATTGGTTCCTAGGCCTGCAGGTTTGGCAATCCCATTGGAAGATTAAGTATCAATTTGTATTTGAAGATGGAAATGAGGATGGAGATGGTCAGGGAAGGAGTAAGTCATTGGGTTAAACATTATCAGCATTCTTCTCAGCACTGCGGAAGGGAAGAGAAGCATTAGCCAACAGACTTGAAGTATCATGGCCCCATTGCCAAGATATTACAACAAATGTTTAAGAGGTTGGTCCTACAGATGCATCTACCCTTTTAGCAGGATTGGTTGCATCAGGCTGTGCTTCCCCAATGCTATGAGAGTCTTATTTCATTTAACCACTGGTGGGTGGGTTACTTTGGTCATTTAACTTTCTATATAGGCCAATCTGGGAGAGTTGAATTGATTATGGAACTTCAGTTAGTATAGTTTCTATGGCAATTATTTCTCATCATAAATTTACTAATTGTTGTTTGGATTCATACATCAAACCTACAGGCTTGGACAATGTATGTCTACTTGAAAGAGAAAAATCTGTTTCTAGTATATTACTATTCTGGTTGTGCTCACTTGTTAATTCATTAGACTTTGAGGGCTTACTGTGAACCAGAGGTATAATAGGTAACTTACCATGTAACAAGGGAAGCAGGTAAACTGTCAATTACACCACAAGGTAAAGAATTACCACCCCAAAACATTCTTCAACCTCTAACCCAGAAGACACCTCTAATTTTTATGGAAGCCTCAGCCTATGACTATATCATTATCCACCCTGTTAACTCTTTAAGTATAATAGACATTTATAATATAGATTAAATTTATTTAATCTATTACAATATTAGGTATTTTAAGTACATTGCATACATATTCCTTCATTTGCTTCCAACTACAACTATTCCAGGAGATGAACACATAATATTTCTCTGTGATAGATTAGGAAATTGAAACCTAGTGAAAGTAAGTAACTGCCTAAGGTCATATTTTATTCTTGGCTTTGCCATTTACCAAATACTGTTCATTCGACTATACTTAATGTGGGGGTTTGAAACTATTGCATGGTGGGCTTCAGAGTTCAGTCTGAACCCAGAGAAGATGAATGGGTCACTGAGTGGATCTCGAAAGCAGTCAGTCGAATGCCTTGCAGTCCATTTCCATTAAATATGCAAGTATTGTGTGCCCTCTTTGTTCAAGATTGTGCTAGGAAAAGCTGAGAGAGATACCAAACAGCATGATTAAGAAGTGTTTCTTTCTCTCAGTAAATTTCACCTTTAGCATGACTTATGGACAAAGAAGGCTTCAGAAGGCCTGACCTACTGGGAAGATTCAGTGAGAACCGTTGCTAGATCAGAAGTACACTCCCCTTCCTCTGCTTTCTGTGAGGAGATGACATAAAGCATCACAGTTTTCAGTAGTCCTTAGGAGTTAAGACAGGTGAATTAAAAACTATGAGTACATTTTAATGACTCATGTGAACGAACTCTCTAAATTATTAAACAAATGGTAAGGGATATGGTTTCCCTCCTTAAAACGAAGAATAAAACCTTGTATAGGAAGGAACGCCATCTTAGTTTGGCCCTCTTTGTGGCAGGGTGGTAAGGGATTCTCCTATTTTGATTGCTTTTGTCACCACTCCAACAGCTCAGCTTAGGCATTGCCCAGGTGTGCACAGGTAGCTCTTTATGTGCTTATTATAGCTGATGAAGGTGGTGATATGCAAAGGAAATTTTAAAAATGAAATCATAAAATAGAATTATCTGGTACCTATTGAATAGCAGTCAATTTTGAATGTAGCAAATGTGTTTTTGCCTCTAACCCAGAACTGTGAGATAAAAACTGCTACCTACCTTCCTCCAAGTGTTGGTTCATTAATCAAATAGAAGAGCCTGTTTCTCTCTACATTGAGAGAGTCTTGATTGGTAGTTTACTTATATTAAGTCCAGACCTAACCTGCCCATTTCTGCAATGTAAGATGATTTCATTGAAAAGTCTAATTATAATGATTACAAACTCTCACTTCAAAATTAGCAAGAATACTAGTCTTTTTCCCAAGTACCTTCATCAGAATATTGCTGAGGATCTCTGAGGTCAAGTATGTTCACTGAGATATTTCTGAGAACCTCTGAGGTTGCTATGCCTGTTTACTGCTAGCTGGCTGTCACCTGCTAGGAGTCAACAGATAAAACAGATGCATAACACAAGGAAATAACTGCGCCTACAACTTCTGGCCTTTAGACATTCTGGGAGTGGGTTTCAGATGCCTGTTGGCTCTCCATGTCACTGTGGAGGAGACAGGGGAGAGGTGCCTACCAGCTCACTGGCGGAGAGCCTCGCTCCCTGCTTTCAGTGGAGATCTCCTTTCCCAGGCTTTCTGCATACATTCAGTTTCATGTATAACATCTTGCCAAAGTTTTTCTGTAGTACCTGGGTAAAGAAAGCCTGTGCTCTCTGTGATATCCTGTGCTCAGAGCCATCCAGTCCCTTCAATGGTCCCACCCCTGGCAACAGGTTACAATTTAGACTTTTCCCCATTTTGGTGAGTTTTCTCTTTAAAGATCCCTTACTTTCTGACCTAGGTTGGGCCCCTACTAATCTGTTAGGATTGTTTTAATTACTCTGATTTCCACATAAGGGATGGGATTAATTGCAGTCCCTTTAGTTCAAGGAAAATCCTTTGCCCCATAGAAATTCATGAATACAAATTAATATCTGAGGGGGAGATGCAGTATCCAACTGCTTTCAGTGGATAGCAGTACATAGTGTTCTCCTAGCAGCATTTGAGACCCCAGTGTAAGTAGGTGTGTCTGGAGGGAGTAACACCCAGCTTCTCAGCTAAGGACATCCAAGGGCCATGCCCTCAAAAGTCCCATTACATAAAGTAAATACAAGACTCAAAAGTCCATTATGTAAAGTAAATACAACACAACCTGAGAACATCAGCTCAGAGTGGAGTGGAGAGATGGTTTTTTCCAGGCTCTCTCTCTCATCTCAGAGAGGCTGGGAACAGCACATTCTGGTCTTCATGCTACCATGAAGAAAGAGCTAATAAAGGACTCTTAATTTTCTTAAAGGTTGATCTCCCTTTATTTGATAATCCATGTGTGGATTTCATATAATTTCAATTATATGAAACTAGAGAGAGAACTAGTGTGTTTAGAACATGATGTAAAAAACCTGTGAAAGACTGACCGTGAGCAAAGCTGCTGATTGAGTCTGAAACCATAAAATGGATGTGACAGTACCTAATGGGAGCCATGTGAACTCCAGGGTGATAAAGATACAATGTGCCTCTCCCCCGTGCCCCTCCTACTTGGAAAGCTTTCAGTGGCTGGCTGCCAAGCAGAGCGCAGGGTCCTCTGGGACCTGGCCTGTGTGCTTCCTCAGCATGGTTTCTCGTCGGTCTCTGCCTTGCCTTCTGTCTGTGCTCCAGCAGCACTGCCCTGTTTGCTCTCCCCTGCACACATGACACTGTTTCTCACACCCCAGTCCCCTGTGCTCATGCTTCTCACCTCTCATTTCATACTGTAACAAACCCCACAGGTCAGCTTTTTGTGTAGTTTGTTAACAGCACTTGGCTATCAGTTGTTTTTTTATCATTGGGTGGAGCCACTTTTCTTGCCCTCAAAAAACAGTCAAATAACCACTCCTTTGTCATTGGGCATATGTATTCAGCAAACATTGGGTACCTGCTGTTTGTTGGCGCTGGTGTTAGGAAGAGGAGTAACACACCATCTATGGCCCTAGGGACTTACCATTCTGGTAGGGGGAACCAGACTCAGGCAGCAACAAAACCTTCTGGTTAGTGTTTTGCTGAAGAGTGGGGAGGTTCAGAGGGCTGTGGAAACCGAGATAAGTTTCCCTAACTTTAACATCATAGAACACTTCAGAAGAAACCACATGTCAGCAGGTCTTATGGGAAAAGCTGGCACTGGCTAGGCAGAAAAGAGAAGAAAAATGGGTTTTGGTGATACAGTACTATTGTCACCCCTTTGATTTTCACTAGAAGGCACAAAAAGCCATTTAAATTACTATCTGTTCATATTCTGTATTATAAATTGTATGTATTTTTAAAAGTGTTTGTCAACATTGCAACAAAGTACCCGGTTGAATCTACTGTATTGTTGCAATGATTATGAGATGACTTGAAGTGCTCTTGAGAATTTTAAAATTCATTTGTGAACATGAATTCTAGCTGGAAAAAAAAATAGGTGATGATAGTGAGTTGGCGCATTGTTATAGTTTCCTATTTAAACCTTACTGTTTATCTTTTCTTCTGTCTTCATCTGGGAAAAAAAACCCAGAAAAGCATTAAATGCATATGCTTAAATTTTTGACTATATTTTAAATTACCTTTATCTTATTAGTTTTACCTAAAACTGTAATTTAAACCAGTTTAAAATTAATTTTTACTTCTGGACATCTTTTTATGTAATGGAAGGAAATAAGTTGAATGCTTATGGGGGAAATTTAAAGTTTATGTTATGTCTTGTTTTTGACATGGCTCAGTTTTTACATGACTATTAAATGCTACCCTTTAAATCTAGTAGAACTGTTAAATATGGGGATGTTACTTTTTATTAGAAACGACAGTAAGGGGAAGCAAGTATTTTACAGATTTCATATTCTAGACTAGTTAGGAAATGTGGTTTTGGACCATAAAACATTTCCTGTCCAATAATAAGATGATCTCTTTTTAAGGTTATGAGAAGACAGATGATGTTTCAGAGAAGACCTCACTGGCTGACCAGGAGGAAGTGAGGACTATTTTCATCAACCAGCCCCAGCTGACAAAATTCTGCAATAACCATGTCAGGTAAGAACTACCAAAGAATGCCATGAGACCAGCCAACAGAGCAGAGCTGGTTAGGTCAAAATGAAAATGCTTGCAAAGAGCTTTCTGGGCAGTCAGTTAATATTTGAGAGCTCCCTGGTGGCAGTGTGAATAGTCTATTTTTCCATCTTCTATCCCATAGAGAAATATTAATAAGAATTTGGAAATAGCAAGGAGCAGAAAGAACAAGCACGCATTCACTGCCAATTCTTCATTGTCTGAATAATGGAATCTGCTTGTGTGTAAATGCCTCTGTCCTAAACCTGTTAATACAGAGATGAATTACTGGTTTTGGTTAACAAGTTTTAACATTTTAGAAGAGGTCTTTGCAATTCTGCACTGAGAATTCTTTTTGATTATGTAAGTCTTTAAATATTGTGTTTTGATAGTTGTGAAATTTAGTATGGTGTGGAGGAATGGAGGGCTGCGTGAATTACTTCACTGCACCATTGTGTTTTAGTTCCAACAATAATGTAAAAAGTATCTGCATAAGCACTGGCCACTTAAGCAGCTTCTGGGACCACATAAACACCTCCAGTGCTAGTAAAGTGTTTTTCCAGTGGCAGAGTTACTAGATTTAAGAAGTGCCTGCTTAAAATTAATACGTACAACTGCAAATTCTAGAGTAACGTTTCTCAGCGTGGGTAGTGTGGCATGTGTCTCTTTATGCTCCTTTCTGTTTGATAAACATGAGGAAGATCTGGATGTTTCTGAGACCTAAGTGGTGATATCTTACTGATGTGGGCATATCTGGTGTGTTTAGTGTGGATTTCTAGCCAAGTTCCTGGAGTGGCAGTGAAGAAAATTCAAGCAGAACCCCAGAAATTTCCCTGAATTTATCCAGGAAAGCCATCTCTGTTTACAAGTGTCTGGTCAAATTGCTGATTTTGGGGGTATTTTTTGCAAGATTATATTTTCTAGTCCCATGTTGTACTCTATCTTATGGAGGGCTAGAGCCCTTTAGCTCCAAAGTTGCTCTTCTTTGTAATCTACTTCTAGTAATGTTAAGCAGGATAATTGGCCAAAGAGGACAAAAGATTATGCAAAAAATAGAACCTGTGGTATTCACTCTTTATTATTTATTTAACATTTTCACTATTTTTCATTTAAGTTAATGACCCTTTACAATATTCTCCTAATTTGAAACAGGCAGTAAATGTTTCTTATCTAATTTTTTATATGGTAGTAACAGAACTTTGTAAGCATGGGTGCTAATCATGGAGAAGTTTTATGCTACTTTTCATTTTTGTTTTCTAGCACTGCAAAATACAACATAATCACATTCCTTCCAAGATTTCTCTACTCTCAGTTCAGAAGAGCTGCTAATTCATTTTTTCTCTTTATTGCACTGCTTCAGGTAAAGTCATATCATAAAACCTTGTCAAATATTCAGGTACTAATAAATGTTAAGTCCAGGACTAATCCCCTAAGGTTTATCTAAATGCTGAGAGATAAGCTGGTTTTGGTGGACATTTCTGGCTGCTGCTGCAAGCAGTGTGGGAATCCACTATTTTTCAAGCCTTTTGATCATTTTTATCAGCTTATTTTGGATGTTCTATAAATTTGATGTGGGAAGGACTATTCATTTTGGGTGGTAAAAGGGATGGGACATTTTATAGTAAAAGTGTCAACTCTGAACCTTAGAATGCAGGAATTTAAATCTTGTGCTTCTCTTTGTATTTAAATTAGTTGTAGTCAGAAAAAGTTTTATTTTATTAAAAAGTAGTATATTGAACATATGCTTGAATTTGAAAAAAAATTTTTCATTGAGCTTGAAAATAAAAAAATTTAAAAACACAACAAAACTCTTATAACTACTCTTAAATTGTGGGTATATATCCTTCTGGTCTTTTTTTCTTCTCTCAAGCATTGTTTATTGATTTAGTTTACCCTCCAAAGCATTGTTTATTGATTTAGTTTACAAAAAGGGGATCATAGAGTACCTATTTTTTTGTAACCTGCTGTATTCATATAACATGTGTGGATATTTTCCACACATATTTATCATTGTGTTTCTAAAATATTTTAATAGTTATATTTTAGTGAATAGATATACTGTAACTTAACCAATCTTCTAAAATATTTTAATAGTTATATTTTAGTGAATAGATATACTGTAACTTACGTAACCAATCTACACAACTGGAAGTTGTGTAATAGTCCTGTACACAACTGCTTACCATGAAAATAACATGCTTTTCCAGTACTTATTAGATACGAACAAATTACCTCACCCAGCATGTCAGCCAAGATAGTAAAATCAGTGAGGCATATTTAAGAAGGCACTAAGACTGTTTTTTTGAATATATTTTAAATTTTCTAGTTCTCATTGATTTTCTCTTGCCTGTTTTTTTCCCCAAATAGCAAATACCTGATGTATCACCAACAGGTCGTTACACAACACTGGTTCCTCTCTTATTTATTTTAGCTGTGGCAGCTATCAAAGAGATAATAGAAGATATTGTAAGTATTCTATTTTTTTCATATATATCCAACTTTTTATTTATAGATGTTTTTAAATATTAGTTTTTTCTTAAATTATTATTGGCATGGACTGTTTACAATATCATTTAACTTCAAAATGTATAGAATATGTTTTTACCCCTGAAGTTATTTTTGTTTTCTGTAATATTGCTGAATGTTGGTTACAGTGTTCTATTGCATGTATAGTTTAGCAAATAAAAGAAATTAATTTACTGTAATAATTGACTTGAGGAGAAAAGTATATTTGAACATTATTTTCAATTAAATTAAATGAAAAAACTCCAAATTAGATAAATGATATTTTTTACTATTTTTTAATTTAAATAATTTTAGTAATTTTCACTTTATTAATTAAATGCCTTTGATTCCTTCTCACCTTATTTAGTAGTTTTAAGTTTCTTTTTCCTTTTAGTTTCTTTTCCCTGTTTCTTTTTCCTTTTCTTCATTTTAGTAAAAGATAGTAACAGTAACCAAATTTGCTATTTTTATTATTCCATAGTAAAGAGAGAAAGGGGAAGTCACTTTCTCCTTTATAAAACTAATTCTCCCAAATAAATTCAGGGCTTTTTTCTATTTTAACTATCTTTCTTGAGGAAACCAATGTTTTGTTTTGTTTTGGTTTTTTTACTATTCTTTGAAATATATATATATAATATATATATATATTTCATATTTTTTCCTATCTTTTAAAATATATATGTACACACACACTCTTAAGTTTAGGGGTATATGTGCAGGTTTGTTACATAGGTAAACGTGTCATGGGGTTTTGCTGTACAGATTATTTTATCACCCAGGTATTAAGCTGAGTATCCATTAGTTACTTTTAGTTATTTTTCCTGATCCTCTCCCCCTTTCCAACCTCCAATCTCCAATGGACCCCAGTGTATATTGTTCCCCTCTGTGTCCCTGTGTTCTCATCATTTAGCTCCCACTTACAAGTGATAACACATGGTATTTGGTTTTCTGTTCCTGTGTTAGTTTTCTAAGAATAATGGCCTCCATCTCCATTCATGTCCCTGCAAAGGACATGATCTTATTCTTTTTTATGGCTGCATAGTATTCCATGGTGTATATGTACCACATTTTCTTTATCCAGTCTATCATTGTTGGGCGTTTAGGTTGATTTCATGTCTTTGCTATCGTGAATAGTGGTGAAATGAACATACACATGCGTGTATCTTTATAATAGAATAATTTATATTCCTTTGGGTATACACCCAGTAATGGGATAGCTGGGTCTAATGGTAGTTCTGTCTTTAGGTCTTTGAGGAATCACCACACTGTCTTCCACAATGGTCAAAACTAATTTACACTCCCACCAACAACGTATAAGCATTCCTTTTTCTCCACTACCTCAATAGTATCTGTTATTTTTTGACTTTTTAATAATGGCCATTCTGACTGGTATGAGATGGCATCTCATTGTGGATTTGATTTGCATTCCTCTAATCAGTGATGTTGAGCTTTTTTTTCTATATGTTTCTCGACTGCATGCATGTCTTCTTTTGAGAAGTATCTGTTCATGTCCTTTGCCCACTTTTTAATGGGGTTTTTTTTTCTTGTAAATTTAAGTTCCTTATAGATGCCAGATATTAGACCTTTGTCCGATGCATAGTTTGCAAGTGTTTTCTCCCATTCTGTAAGTTGTCTGCTATAAGTTCTGTGTTTACTCTATTGTTAGTTTTTTTTTTTCTTTTTTGCTGTGCAGAAACTCTTTAGTTTAATTAGATACAATTTGTCAATTTTTGCTTTTGTTAGAATTGCTTCTGGCATCTTTGTCATGAAATCTTTGTCCATGCCTATGTCCTGAATGATAGTGGCTAGGTTTTCTTCTAGGGTTTTCATAGTTTGGGGTTTTATATTTAAGTCTTTTGTTTTGTTTTGTTTTGTTTTGTTTGGTTTTTGTTTTGTTTTGTTTTGTTTGAGATGGAGTCTCACTCTGTTTCCCAGGCTGGAGTGCAGTGATGCAACCTCAGCTTACTGCAGCCTCTGCCTCCCGGGTTCAAGTGATTTTCCCACCTCAGCCTCCCAAGTAGCTGGGACTATAGGCATGCACCACCAGTCCTGGCTAATTTTTTTTTTTTTTTTTTTTTTTTTTTTTGTATTTTTAGTAGAGACAGGGTTTAGCCATGTGGACCAGGCTGGTCTTGAACTTCTGACCTCAGGTGATCCACCTACGTTGGCCTCCCAAAGTGCTGGGATTACAGACGTGAGCCACTGTACCCGGCCTTCATTTAAGTCTTTAATTCATCTTGAGATTAGTTTTGTATATGGTGTAAGGAAAGGATCTAGTTTCAGTCTTATACATTTGGCTAACCAGTTATCCCAGCATCACTTATTGAATAGGGACTCCTTTCCCCATTGCTTGTTTTTGTCAGCTTTGTTAAAGATCAGATTGTTGTAGGTGTGCAGTCTTATTTCTGGATTCTCTATACTGTTTCATTGGTCCATGTGTGTTTTTGTACCAGTACCATGCTGTTTTGGTTACTATAGCACTGTAGTATAGTTTGAAGTTGGGTAGCATGATTGATACCTCCAGCTTTGTTCTTTTTGCTTAGGATTGCCTTGGCTATTTGGGCTCTCTTTATGGTTCCATATGAATTTTAAAATACTTAAATTTTAAACTATTCATTGACATTCTGTGAAGAATTCATTGACTTTCTGTGAAGAATGTCAATGATAGTTTAATGGGAATAGCATTGAATCTATAAATTGCTTTGAGCTGTATGGCTGTTTGTATGATATTGATTCTTCTATTCAGACCATAGAATGTTTTCCATTTGTTTTGTCATCTCTGATTTCATTGAGTAGTGGTTTGTAGTTTTCCTTGTAGAGATCTTTTACCTCCCTAGTTAGCTGTATTCCTAGGTATTTTATTCTAAAATAATTATTTGCCAGTCTGAGATGACAGTCTGTTAAGCCATAGGAAAGTAAGATGGTAAGACAAGGAAATGCTGAAAAATTGTTTAGAATGCTCCAATTTAAAGTTACACAAACATTAACATTTTTTCTACAGAGCATTGAATTGGGATCTTATTAAGATGGCATGTGCCGTATTAGAAATGGATCAATTGAACATTTAGATCATCATTTTTTTCCAAGTAACTATGAGTAGAAACAGATGTTGTACATGTGTGTGCATGTGTGTAAAACAGCATAGTCCTCTTGATTGGAAATGGCATACTTGTTGGGGACCACTAGCTTAGAAGTTTAAGACATTCCCACCTGTATTGCTCCACACAGACTTGCCAAACTTTAAATTGTGGTAGGACTTGGCAGTCCTCAGGGATTGGTCTTTATTACACTTTTGTCAGTTTCTTTGTCTTACGGACTTCCGTTTTCTTGTTTAACCTAATTTTCATTGAGCACTTTTAATTTACTAGGCATCGTGCTAGTGTTTTTGCAAATGTTTTTCTCATTTAATTTTTTCAATAACTTTGAAATTTAGATGTTAACCCAATTTTAAAAGTAAGGAATTTGAGGCTTAGAGAAGTCATGTAACTTGTCCAATAAAGTGATAGAATTTTATCCTGTCCAGTGCTGTTGGCTCTGTATGATTGTGAAGAGTCATCAATAAGAATATTAACATTTATTGTGCTTCTAGGTTGTACTTACTCTATGTCCTTTACATTTACTAAATCTTATAACAACCCTTTAAAGTGTATTGATCTTACCCCTGTTCTACAGATAGGAGGCAGGAGGGGTACGGTAACTTGTCCAAGGTCACACTGGGGCTGACAGAATTCAAATAAGGCGTTTTGGCTCCAGATTCCTGCTTTATATCACTACTGAAAACTGCCTTCCCTGTCTGTTTTGTTTTGTTTTGCTCCCTAACAAAACAAAGCTATAATCTCTCTAGCTATGGTTTCTAGTACTCCATCTTTGAAAGTACATGGCAAATCAAATTGTATCCAAGAAGTTTTTTTTAGCAGAACTGTTTTGTTATAATATAATAATTGAGTACTATTAGAATGCCACTAATCATGTAGTCCTAAAGAATGTAATAATAGTATTGTGAGATAATAGTATCATATGAAGTAGTTTTCCAGTGAAATCACTGTTAAGAAATTGACTAGAAATTGTAAGAGTAGTTTAATAAGAAGTTTATGTCAAACTGTAAGGTGATAGAAAGTTTGAAAGAATACTCCCTAAAATAAGGGAAATATCAAATAACAATTTAGACAGTTGGACAAAGAGCTATCTTTGTCAGTGAGAATAAGGAATACATCTATTCATTCATCCATTCGGCAAGAACATCTGAAGTACGCTTGAGGTGCAAGACATTCATTAAGATATGTATGAGGCTGTGTGAAACTTTTGCTTTGGTGGTAATCATGTCTCGTATGTCAGTGGCTTAACAAGTAAGTTTATTTTTCACTTACTCAAAGACACATGATGGAGGATATCAGAGATTCAGCCTGACTCAAGGTTCTACTTTGGGGAGTGTTGGTGATTATTGTAGCAAGGGTGGGGACAGAGGATGGAATCTCACTTCTTCTATGTGTTGGCCCAGAAGTAGCACACACGTCTGTTTATAGCTCAGTTTTAGAACTAGAGACATGGCAAAGAGAAGGTGTTATCTCAAGGTCCATGGAGGTGAGGAGCTGGATATTGGTAAAGACTGTTCATGGCTGCCACTAATGCATCAGTGAATGAAGCAGAGATTACAATCTAGTAAACTTTTCTATATTCTATTAGATATTGTTTTTAAATATATATGTATTTATAGATTAAAATATAATAAGAATTGCCTGCAGGTAAGATACTGAAGACTTATCCACCCCAGTGTATTCTAACTCGTAATGCTTTAGACAACTGAACATGATTTTCTATTTTTATTTGTTAATAACAGATAACACACATACTTGAAAATACTCTAAAATTGATGGAGAACTCTTTTCTAAAAAGCTGTATTATGCTAAATCCTAGTTCTTATGATAAAGATCAAATTTGTTAAACTGATAAATATTTACCACTAAACATGTTCCCTCTTTGCTATAAACTTCGTAATTTAAATACTAGTAGACTTTATTCATTATAAAACAGTTATTCAAAGTCTACAATGTGTAGGAACCAAATACTGAGAATATGTTAGGGAGTAAAAGTAGCCATGGTGGAGTTTATATCCAGTAGGGAAGATCAACATTAATCAAGTAATTACACTGGCAAGAATTTCTTGAACCCTGGAGATGGAGGTTGCAGTAAGCTGAGATCATGCTATTGCATTCCAGCCTGGGCAACAGAGCGAGACTCTGTCTCAAAAAAATTTTTTTTCACATTAGGCTATTAATGAGAATTAAATGATGTACATGAAGTCCTTAGAATAATTATTGCCTGGTATATAGTAAGTAATGAATAAATGTTAACTGTATTATCATCTAGAGATCCTTTTGGCTAAGCAGTGGAAAATTGATTGCAAGGAAAACAGAGCATTTGTGCACACTAGTTAGAAGAATATTCTAGTTGTTAGTGTAAAAAAATGACGATATATTAGACTAAGTAGGTATGGTAAAGATGGTAAAAAGTAGGAAAATGAATTTACTACATTTTTAAGAGTAAAACTGACAAGACATCACTATCTAACATGCTACATACCCTATTCTATCCACAACCACTGGAATGTAAGCTCCATGCAAGCAAGGGATTTTGTCTTTTGTTTGTTACTGTAGTCTCAGCAGCAGTAACAGGGCCTAGCACATAGTCAGTGTTTAATAATATTTATTGAGTGAAGGAATGGCTTGGATAGGAATGAAAGATAGACAAAGGTATAAGAATGACTCTGAAGTTCCTGGTTTGGGTAAATGAGTGGCATGTGTTTCCATGTCTGAGACAAGGACCAGGTCTTGGGGATTAAGGTCACCGGTTGCCTAGTGGACAGTGAGATTGCCCGAGAGATGTCAAAGAGGCAACCAGATATAACTGTTGAGCTCAGATGAGAGTTTTGGCTGGTGTATACTTATGTGCTAGTTATAATTGAAACTGCAGGTATGAAAGAGTTGGAAGAAGAGGTTGTGGAGTGAGAAGTGAGGAGGGCCAGGGAGTAAGCCTTGAGCAATACTGTCGCTGAATAGCAAGTAGGCAGAGGAGACAAGCAGGGGTCAAGGTGCAGATGGAAAACCTGGCAATGATGTGATAAATACCTAAGAAGGGAAGAGTTTCCAGAAGGAGGGAGTGGTCAGCATTGCACACTGTGTATCCTGAAGTTCATAACACTGTTTATACAATACAGTTTATTGGTGTGCTGTTGATCTAATACTGATGATATTAAATAATTCATTAGCCCTCAGTGATAGTAAATGAATTCTGATTATGACGCAGTTGAGGTATTTGAACTCATAGAATAACTTAATTTTTTTCTGAACTATTGGTTTTAGAAGAAATAATCTCATCAAGATACAAAAGTTAGATGCTTTTGTGCCTATTAAAGTAAACCCTTAGTATAGTCAACACACTTGTTTCATGACAAGTAACCTAATTTATTCTGTGATGGGAAGATAGAGGAAAGAGATGCTCTTGTGCAGGAATTCTCTGTAGATGGAAAGTGATGTTTAAGATTGCCTTGGGTTTCACTAAGATTAAATTTCCTCTTGGAAGTGGAATGTTTCATTAATTAGCTTTTATTTGTCTCTTTAGTTGGAAATCTAACCATTATCTCTCATATTTTGGAAACATCTGTGCCTCCTTTGAATATCTAAATTTACCTTGGACTGTTATTTTGGATCACTTTCTTCTAATTTTTTAATAATCTAATAAGCAAAAATAATATTTTCAAAGTTCTATAACTACAGAATCTCTACTGATGCTACACATTTAACAGAGCTTTAAACATTTGAGAATCTTTTTTGACAAACCGTGCTTGCTTTTGGAAGCAATAATATGCCTATTAAAAGTCAACATTAATACACTTTTATGAGTGAGTATTTTATACTGAAAAGGAGTGCTGGTGTGTTCCTGCATGTCAATGTGGGACGAATCATTCTCAACAATTCTTTCGCAGAGGCATTTTAAATGGTCTGTTTGCACTTTGTGCAGTTCAGTAGCTGATTGTTTCCACGAACTGAGTGTATGCTGCCAGCTCTTATCTGTTCCTCTTGGGTGTTGCGTATCCTGGAGGAGTGCTAATCCACACCTCTAGATTATTCTCTTGCAGTGTTTTCATATGTGCACTGTGATTCTAAAAACTATGTTTTTTCTCAAATGGAAAACTTAGGAACTCATTTGTTTTACATTTGTTCCAACCCATGTTATGGTCAGGTATGCACAGCTAAATTAGACTTCGGGCTTTATATGATAGGATCTTTGAGCAAACAGTTACACTCAGCACTCTTCTGCAGTGTTAATAGAGTCGGATGAGTTATACTCGATGCTGTAAGTTTAGACGGAAGCCATGGAAAACCTCTAGGTGAACCAGAGAGAAAATACCTTCAACAGCCACTCAAATTCTAACCTTTCCTCTGACCTCTGTTTCTTCTTCTTAACCACTGCTATAAAACCTTGGCTTATGCAACTCTTTAAACTTACCTAGACTTAGACTAACTCATTTGTTTATTGTTTAATTTTGTAGATGGTTTTGGGAGGAAGGAGAATATGATAAGATTATGTAATTCAGTGGCTTTCAGTTGCAAGTAGTGGGAGGAGGGAGTGCTGGGGAGCAGTGAACAGGATAGACTCTATGCCAGTGGTAGATGTCGTTGGTTCAAGTCATTGACAGTCATCAGCACATCATTAAATTATAGAGGGTGCGCTCAACCTAATGAGATAATGAATTTCATGAGAAGCTGAAAATATATCAATACTATTATTAAATTGTTATTATATATCATTCTCTCAGGAAATCTCCTTTTTAAAGTGAGTTATTAAAGCAAAATACTAAATCATCCTTTCAGTTCATACTTTTCTAGTACATTAAAATTTTAAACTTACCTGTGTGGCTGACGTAAGATCCTTGTGAGAACCACAGATGTGTGCTCTTAGAAGAGAAGCACTCTATGGAGATGCTGGGGATTGTTCTTTCCATTTTAAAATTCCTAGATGTGCTCTAATTCTTCCCATCACCACTCCCCCATCAATATATACTTTAACATTGACATGAATGAGGAAAGGATAAAAACCGTGAGAAACATAAGCTACATCTTTTTTGGTATGGGTGCTCTCTTGTTTTATTAATCTCATTCACATTTTCACAGTTGTTCTTTTTGCTTTTAAACTTTAGAAACGACATAAAGCTGATAATGCAGTGAACAAGAAACAAACACAAGGTAAGAATTTTACATGTTTTTTTTCTCATATTTGTCAGATACACTTATAGTAGTATATACAAAGACTTCAATTAAATATAATTCAGTTGCAAATACTCTGCATCTCAAGTTTTTGTTTCAGGGTAGATTGATTTTTGCTTTGTGGCATTTATTAAGATGACACTTAAACTCACTTTAGAGCAATTTACAGTGATAATACTTTTAAAAGCCTTATGTATTTAAGTGCTCCATAGCAATATGCTCTCAAATACAGTAAAGTGTGCTGTTGTTTCAGCAGTGTTAAATATTATTAAGTGTCTTTATTTTGTTTGTAATCTACAGATGTTATTCTAGAAAAGATGTATAGAAAATAATCATATGTGATGTCACATGAGTGAAAAGCAGTTTGGAAACACTCTGAGTTATATGTGCCAATTGGACAGATACTCCAGAAATTAAAATTTTAGAAAAAGAATACAACCAGACCTATTTCTGTATAGTGCATGGCATTGTGGCATGGCCTTTTTTTGGATGGGACTCATTTTGATACAGGCAAAAGCAGAATGATCTTTAATACAAGCAAATTGGCCATCATGCTCTAAGTTTTTTTTTTTTTTTCAATGCCCAGGAATGTGAGAAACAGATGTCTTGGCTCATCTCTGAGTTTGCCCCATTTGAGAATTTCATCTCTGAAGTTCTCTGATGTGGTGAGGATCAGTGATGTTTGCCAACATTATCTGGTATTTAAGAAGACTATTTTTACACTGCTGATATTTCTATGGAGCCCTATCAAAATTCCCTGCTTCTTTTTCACCACCTCCCACGAAAGGCATTATATGCTGATTTTTAATACATTTAAGGAAGATATATTTACTAATTAACCCAATTTGCAAAATAGTGAGATTATTTTATTATATAACACATAAGAAAATATAAGGTGAGAACTTCAACTTACAATTTATGAAGAGCGTATAACATATTTGTTGAAATGGGCACATGAAAAAACATGTAAAAGTGCAAAGAGATGATCTGTGTGGAAGGTGAAGGATTTGGACTACATGATCTCAGTTCTCTTCAGATTTTTGTGGCAAATCACGGTTCCTATGTCAATGCTATAGAAATTGGTAAGGAAAGAAAATTGTGATGTATCTTGAGCTAGACCTTGAATTTTAGGAGGACATGGGATGAACAGAGAGGAACAGAGAAGACATTTTTATGTGTGCGTTGAGTGGGAAAGGAGAAGAAGGGTTTTTTCTGAACAGTAAGGAAGAAGACTCTAGGACGGCTTTGCTGAACCATTATTAGACTGCCAGGTGCAACAAGGAGATTCATATCTTGATGCACCTGGCAGGGAAACAAACACATGATTCAAAAGGTAGGCTGGAGTTGAATTCTATAGGGTCTTGAATGCTAAGCCAAGGGGATTCCAACATTTCTTGTGGATACTGAGTATCTGTTGAAGGTTTATGAGCCAAAACGAGACAGACTGAATATGTGGGTTAAAGATGGAAGGCAGAATGAACTAGAGTAAAGGACTGTTAGAAGTCTGGGACAGAGCTACTCCAGGAGTTTAGTTGTGAAGGGATAACCACAGGAATTGAAAGGGAAAAATCTAGATGTTTCAAGCCTGGTATTTTTTGACAATATGCAGTTTTTGCATTTATTGCTGTATTGCTCAGAATATTCAGTAACAGCTTTTGAAACAGAAGTACATACATGCTTTTCCAACCCGTAATGTATATTGTAGCAGAGGGCTTCTATGTTCAGTGACTGGCAATTACTGATTTTCAAGCCTTGGCTCAAGAAGTCAACATAGTACAGTTGAGTGTGGTCATCATAGCTGTGATGACTTTGAGCTACCACACAGGTGCTCCACCCTTCTGGGTACTTACCTATCTCCAAAAAAAATTCCTTTGTCTGTCATTCAGGTAAAATTTTATTTCTTGATTATCCATCTTGGTTCATCAGTCCCCTTCATAGATTAACAGGATTGGCCCTATGGATAAAAAGGAGAATAGGCAAGTGAAAGGGAAGACTTCTATAATAAAGGTATATAAAACTCAATTCAAAAATAAAATATTAGGGCTTAGCTATAAAAGCCATTTTAGTCAACAGAATACACTGCGTATCTCTCGGTTTCTCATCCTAAGATTCAACCAATTGAAGATCAAAAATAGGAAAAAATAAAAATAACAATTAGGCTGGGCACAGTGGCTCACACCTGTAATCCCATCTGTAATCCCAGCACTTTGGGAGGCCAAGGTGGGTGAATCGCCTGAGGTCAGGAGTTCGAGACCAGCCTGGCCAACAGGGCAAAACCCCACCTCTACTAAAAATGCAAAAATTAGCTGGGCATGGTAGCACACACCTGTAATCCCAGCTACTCGGGGAGGCTGTGGTAGGAGAATCACTTGAACCTAGGAGGCGAAGTTTGCAGTGAGCCAAGATCATGCCACTGCACGACAGAGCAAGACTCCATCTCAAAAAAAAAAAAAAAATTAGAAAGTACAGTCCTCCCTAAATATCCATGAGGGATTAGTTCCAGGACCTCCCATGGATACAAAAATCCATAGATGCTCAAGTCCCTTAAATAAACTGGTGTAGTATTTGCATATAACCTACACATATCCTTTCATATGCTTTCACAGATTAAAAAAAGAAGCAACAATAAAAAAATACAAATTTAAAAATATAGTATAACAACTGTTTACATAGCTATTTACATATTTACTATTTACATTATATTAGATCTTATAAGTAATCTAGAGATGATTTAAAGCATATGAAAGGATATGTCTAGGTTATATGCAAATACTACACCAGTTTATTTAAGGGACTTGAGCATCTATGGATTTTTATATCCATGGGAGGTTCTGGAACTAATCCCTCATGGATATTGAGGGAGGACTGTACTTTCTTTCAGACTGTATGAGGTAAGTCCTGTATCCAAGAAATTATGGCTTTTATGTTGGTAGTTGAATTTGTTTCCTAAGAGAATCATACCTTTTTGTTTTTCCCTTTGCCTTCTTTGAGTGTTGGTCTTCTTTGTTTGGCAGTTGATAGGAGATAACAAAAATGTTCGAGTAGGATACTGTTTGCTGTCAGATAATTCAAATTGCTTAACATGAAAGCCATCTGTTATTAGATCAGAATGAAATTCAATTTGATTTTCTGAATTGAGGCAGAAGTGGGTGTATAGGAGTGGGAAGGGAGGAGTATTTTTGACAGGTAATTAATTTTTGATGGACAGTAAAGCATCCAACTCAAATTTTCATTTTGTCAGTGTTTATCAAGTCCATATAATGTGTAAGAGGACATTTTTTCCTCAGTCAAATATTAACCCTTTTGTATTCACAGATAAATGAATGTTTCCTTTTTACATGAGGCATCAGAGGGTAAAACTCATTCCTTGGCAACTTCAGAAATATAAACTTGCCATTTTCTTTCCAACATTTTAAACCATTTAACTGAAAACTGGTACCTATTCCATGCCTCATTTTCATTGATAAAGTAACTCAATCAGGAATTGAATTATGGAGCTGAGACTTAACTCACAACCTCACAATTGTTAACACTACTTTTGGAAACAAGCCATTTCTTGACCCAGAGATATATAAGTTGGTTTGATTGATGATTCAGTGACCTGACAAATATAAAATTGTGTATTGTTTTCCAAAAACCTAATTGCAGAGGAAGGACAGAGTAGATTGACTCTCAGAAGTCCAGGGATGTGAGTGAGTCTTAGTGAGTTTTATGGTCCACCCCTTCCAGGGCATTGTGGCTGCTTCTCTTTTCTCCAGTATTTTTGTTATGTGATGGTTTGTGCATATTAGATAGAAACACTGTAGAAGGACAGTCCAACTCTTACTTAGCTTTGTGTTCACAGTAGCTCCCAGACCAGGGTCCTGACTTAGCAGGTGCTCTCTATGGGCATGGTAATTGATCAAGTAAATGAACCACTCTCTGGATAAATACTTGAGTATAGGTAATAAAGGAAGAAGACAGACTGGAAATGAAAGAAGCCTTCCTGAAAACTCATTATTTGGAGTGCAAATAAGATGACAAGCAGTATTTTCATAACACTGTGTCCCAAACTGTCACAGTCACTGATAAATCCAAATATAGCAGAAATTCTTGCCACTTTTTTACCTTCTCTGTCAAAGTCATTATATTATCATTTAACCCTTGCTTCACCTTCTGTAAACACAATATTTTGTCTGCTTATCACTTCTGTTACTCAAAGCACTGCCATATTCAGAATGCCCTCATTTGCCTTGTATCTAACCTTTCTTTCATTTCCTCTGATCTCTTCTGTCGATATTTGAACTCAGATTTTGGCACAGCCTCCTCCATGTTTCTACACACACATGAGAGGCCATCTCTCATTGTTTTCTCTGAACTGAGTTGTTCTGCCAAATGTATCTCTGCAGAAATTTATAAATTATAAATTTATAATTGTTATTATAATATAAAAATTGAAGCCAATTCCCATATGAATTTATTGTGGTGGTTGAGCTAGTTTTTATTTTAACTGGTAAAAAGTTGCTGTCATTTTTTAATGGAATGCTGTGATGTCTAGCTTGCCAGTATTTCAGGTGGAATGACAGTTTCATCTAAAATCACAACATGGAGGCCTAGGAAAGGATAGAGTTCAGGTGCAAACTGAGGTATTTGGGAAAACTTTTAAATGCTTCCTAATGAGTAAATTTGCTTTTTTAAAACCCCAGTTTTATTCCCTGGTGGATGGTCTGCATACATTCTGCATATGAGAATGTATGGGAGATAGAGCTGCCATCTCTGGCACCCCATTGATCAACTGGTTTGATACTAGAGTTGAATGAAGGCTACATTGTTTAATATTGTACCTTATTTTATTATGATAGTAAGCATTAGATTAGAGTAAGTCTTTATTTAATACAGCAGTTTTGTTCTGTTTTAATTATTTAGAAAAGGGCACATGAAATTCTTTTAAACTAGGGGCATAGCTAAAAATAATAAATCTACTCATACTCACCTATATCTTCCTTCCCCAGAGCTACATCAATCAGCCTTTCCTGAATGGAGTTGAGTGAGTGATGGCTGATAGCCACTAACAAAGCTACTTCCCTGCAGGGCACATAGTTGCTTATCTCCCACAGGAAACCATTTCACCTTTAAAGTCCTTTGTGAAAAAGGTGTTGAGTTGGTGTGGATTGAATGTGTTTCAGGTTCTTAAGCATGAAATGATCCACTAGCAGGGCAGAGTTCATCTGGTTCAATTCATTCAGGGGTGTATTATGTTAAGGGACTTAAAATAGCAACATCTTTCTGCGTGCTGAAAAAGAGAGTATTGCTCCTTTTTTGTCTCTCTGGAGGTACCCCCACATCTGATCCATTCAGTAGACCTGAACATATACTCTGCCATGTGTGTGTTGGCTTACCTGTAAATGATTTTTAGAAAGTAGTGTTCCCATGATCCTAGGGACTTAAAATTGAGCATATTTATGCCCTAAGTAATTTCAGACATCTATAAGATTTTTAATATTTTCAGTTTATCAGAAAGATCTTAGTATTATACAAATACTAAGATCTAACAATTGAACTGATTAGATGTCTTCAGCAGTAGCTCTGGATGGAGAGGAGATATTATTTATGGAGAAAGACAGCCCTGGGTTGTCTTTGATTTTTAAAAGTTGCACACAAAGGAGCAAAACCCATTGAGGATATTTGGGAAGCTGGTTAAAGTGAGAAGACTGATTTTAGGATTTGCTTTGACTTTGCTCTTCACTTTATTCTTGTATGTGCATACTTCACTCACAGTGTGTTTTATTTTTAAATTTAAACCAGGTGGTTTGCTTTCATGGGAATTTTTCTCCTGATTTTGCCAGACCCAAATAAGTTACATTAACATATTTTCTGGGAAAAATGGGTGTGATTCAAAGTTGGAACATTTGTTATTTTACTTCGGAAAGTCATTATTGAACACCTTTTCTGTATAGTACCCTGTGCAGAAAATGCAGAGAGAAGCCAATCATGCTCGCCATACAGGAAGTTATAATCTGGTAGGGAAGATAAGATGCAGACTGATACAATTCCAGGTAAAAAAAAAAATGTAACAAGGGCCGAATGAGAGATGTAGCGATTCCAAAATACCATCTGAGGGGTTCATGAAGTAAGAGTGGAACTTTGGTTAGCAGAGATGAGGGTGGCAGCTGGGAGTGATAGGGTGAAAGGACTAACATGAGCATTTCTGTGGAAGTGGGAAGACGTGAGATGTACTCTGGAAATAGCAAATAGTCTATTGAGGCAGGGCATAGAATACATGTCATGAGATGATGGGAGCAGGGACAGGAAGGTAAGTCAGGGTCATTTTTTGGAGTCTTTTAAAAACCAGGGTGAGGAACTTGGATGGAATTCTGAAAAATATGGATTGGTTTCCTCTTCTACTTTTGAAAGAATTTGACAGCTGTATGGAGAGGTAGTAGGGAGAGGCACAGAGAGACTGATTTTCTTATTGAGGAGGAGGACAGGCTATGTCAATTAGAAGACAAAGGAAAGCACACAGTGGATAGATTCAACTGGACATAGCAACAGAGAGACACCCAGTCAAATACCAAGTGCTGCTAAATCAAAAGAATACCAGGACTGAGACACCCACTAAACCCAGCATTTAAAAGAAGTCACCGTTGTTCATTGTTCTTAACTAGAGAGTAGTTGTGGAGCTCTGAAAACTGAAGCCAGATTGGAAGGAATTGTGGAATGACTGACGGGTGAAGCTGTGGAGGGAGATTTTTCTTTCAAAGAATTTCTCAGTTAAAGAGGAAAAAGTGAGGGACTCATGACTGTGGGCAGGAATAAAAGAAAACATTTTGAGAATACGGTATTGCTGGTCCTTGTACTCCCATCACATTGTGCCTCTGATATTGATGTTTCACAAGCCATTGGTTCTCAAATATGATTGTGCATCAGAATCCCCTGGAGCATTTGTTAAAACACAGATTGCTGGGACTCACACCTAGAGTTTCTGTGGGCCTGGAGTGGGACCCCAGAGTTTCATTTTTAAACTCTCAGTGACACTGCTGGTGAGGGGTCATACTTTTAGTACAGCTCATTTCAAGGTCGTGTGAATGAGTTGATAGAAGTAGTACCAACCAATTCGACATCAATATATGTATTATTATATGTATTACATGGTGGAAAGAGGAATTTAGGGAGTTTCCATTGTCTTTTGTGTCAGTAGACACTAATGGTTCAGCGAAGCACCTAGCGGTTTAATGTAACATTTATAGGCAGGTTTCTACAGAAGACTCTTCTTGTGCCATGTCAGTTTGTGCCACATTGAAGCTTTTGCCCTAAAGTTGTCTTTGGAAGTAAGGGTCTATATAGTGAAGAAAATAATGCTTTAATGTTGACATGTTGGCTTTTGCCCAGGTCAAAGCCACAGTCTCAGCTATACTGCAGTCCTTCTTGATGACCTCAAATTTCTCTTAAATGCTGACTCAGAGAGAGAAATTGGAACACACTACATTTTCTGTGGTTTTTCTGTTCTTCTATGACAACGGTAGTGCCCATTGTCTTTTGGATGACTTGCCTCTTTTTATCCACTTAAAAATGATAGGCCGGGCGCAGCAGCTTATGCCTGTTATCCCAGCACTTTGGGAGGCCGAGGCGGGTGGATCACGAGGTGAGGAGTTCGAGACCAGCCTGACCAACATGGTGAAACCCTGTCTCTACTAAAAATACAAAAATTAGCTGGGCGTGGTGGCGCACGCCTGTAATTCCAGCTACTCTGGAGGCTGCGGCAGGAGAATCGCTTGAACCTGGGAAGTGGAGGTTGCAGTGAGCCGAGATTGCGCCACTGCACTCCAACCTGGGCAACAAAACAAGACTTCGTCTCAGAAAAAAAAAAAAAGAAAGAAAGAGAGAAATGATATTATTGCCCAGGTAGGGCACCCCAGTGACACTTTCGGCAGTGGCCCCAGTGGTAGACCATTCTGATTAGGGTGATGGGTGGGTGGCAGGCTTCTCTCAGAGAAGCTGGTGTTAGAGTATAAGTGAGCACCTGCACCTGTGCAATATTTGATTGAGTCCTGAGAAACTGGCCACTTCCTCCAGGGCCTTTGATTGAGGAATTTGGGATGTACTCTAACAGAATGTTTTCATTTCAAAAAAGAAACCTATGACAACAAAGCTGTTACCTTGTATCCTGCTAAGTAAAAATAAGTTACATTTTAGGTAATTGTTTAGTCTGAGCTGTCCCATGGCAGGACTGTCAGACTAATTAGGCTGCTTGAAAACTATAGCAGGTGTGTTTGGGTTGGAACTGGGAAGAGGTGATGGAGGAGTTTTGCATTTAAAACAATGAGCTGTCAAAGCACCATACCACCGGCCATTCTGACAGTCCTGTCATAACTTACTCCTACTTCCCTTCACCAGCCTTCTTTAATCATCTCCTCCAGGCTCACCTTCTTAACTCTTTCCACTTATTAGAGGAAAATCATCTTCCTAAATGAAGGTTATTTGAAGGAACACAGTCATCTCCTTGTTGAAATCTAATCCGGTTAAATTGTGACTGGTTTCTTAAACACATTCTAACCGTGCAAAATTACTTTGGCCTTGGCTTTGTAATGTGAAGTTTACTTAATTCTCTACTGAAATGAATATATTTTTTAAAAAAAAAGAAAGAAAAGAAAAAAAAAAACTCTAGGATCAGAATAGCAGCTCAGTTACTTTTGGCCCAACAACCCTAAATGCTCATCACAGGCTCCGGCATTGTTTCCTGCTTTCTCTAGACTTAGGTTACTGCTGGGTCAGAGGAGGTCAATGATTTAAAAATAGCTAGATTGCTAATTCAGTCACTGGCATAATACATATGGTAGTGTTTATTTTCATTGTTCTAAGGACATGGTGTTTAAGAAAGATAACAATGAATTATAGGATTGACTTGTTTCCTTGGCCAGTATTCAAGTCTTGATTTGTATGGAAACTTTTTTTTATGTTGTGAACAGATTTTTAACTTCACTACCAAAGTATACTCATCTATATTCCAAGATGAGTTTAGTCTCAGGTTTGTGTATTTCCTTTCTTCATTTCTGTGTTCTGGTTTTGTGTTTCAAGAACAAAATGGGGATGGGTTAGAATTACGTCTTCATTTCTAAGGAGTCTACCAGCACTGCAGATGGCGCAGGCCAAGCAGCAAGTGTGGAGCAACAAGGTTTTGTAATACTTTCAAAGAAATGTTACTCTATTTAGTTACGAATCCAACTCAGTGTAGGGATGTAAAGGTATATGATAAAGGTATACTTTGATTAATCCAGACCACTACTGCCTTCAGAATAAATATCAAATGCTCATCAGATTGACAAAATTCAAGGAATTGATAAGTTTGTACTTGTCTCAGTTTATAGTCAGTGGAAATTTATACATTGCTGGTAAAAGTGTGGAGTGCTGTAGATCCTTAGGTAAGTAATATGTTTGTATGTGATAAAATTACAAACTCAAATGCCCTGGAGTCAGCAATGTTCTTTGGGGCATTCTCTCTCATAGTATACAATCATGTGAATATATTTCGTTGCTGTGGTAGTAGAAAAAAATAGAAGTCAGAGTTTGCACCGGGAGAATAGTTGAATGCTTTATGATGCAGCTGTGTGGAAAGTTGAGTTGTCTCACACAGGGTGAGGACAGCTCTGTGCCTGTCTCTAGGACACCTGGAAGTGTGATGCTGAACACTGCCTAGGATAAGGATGAGACGGACTAGCTGGTGATTTATAATGTGCTGTTTAAGGTTTGAAACTCCCCTGTAGCCACCCAAGACTAGCTTCTCTACTTAGTTTAAGCATTTAGAGATTGATGGCTAACTAGTTTAACTGGCTAAGAGGGTAGGAAAGATCCTACTGGAGACTTTCTCCTGGGCTTTCCTAAAATTAAGATTTTACATACATACCACGGAACTTCAAAGTCCTTGTTGAGGGTGAAAGAGAAGGGATCCTGGGGAGCCGTGCCTGTCAGTCTCCCAGGATTCTGATACTTTTCTGGGTTTTCATTTTCCTGCTGTACCCTATCCTTTGTCTTGAGTAAAAAGTCTGCTTAATTATCCAGCCCATTGTAATTGATACATCTATGCCATGGGGTATTTTCCAAAAATGAGTTAAATATCTCTGCTTTTCATTAAAGTATTTATGACATGTTGAGTGGAAAAGCAATTGGCAGAGAAATTTTAAAAGACAGAGAAAAGAAGAATGTCCATGTTTGTCTAGAGAAAGGTGTGCAAGGATTCATCAGTTAGTATTCCTTACTGTGAGAAAGTGACCTTGAGAAGAGGAACGTCGGCTTTCACCTTGTATGCATACCTGTCTCTCTGGAAACATGTATTGATTTTGTCATTTGGTAGAAAACATTGAATATTTAAAAGTTTCTTAGATGTGTAAATTTGGGTAATATGCCACATTTTTCTAAGTCTTTCTCCAATAATGGGATTGAGAGGGAACATTTGGGTGGAGAGGAGAATGCACTGTTTGGCTGGAGACAAAGATTTGCAAAAGGTCGGTTGGAGAAAGGAGGTAAATAAGTTTGAACCTGGAGAGAAAATTGATCAGAACAAGGTTGAGGGAAAATGAGCATGTATAGAAGATGGAGGCATCAAGCAGATTTGGAGGAGGACAGCAGAAGTGCAACAGATTTGGAGGCGGCTTTCCATGTAAGTGCCACTGGCTTCCACTCTCCGTTATTAAGACTCCCTGGCATCATCTGTTGGATCTGAGAAACCTGTTGTGACACTTCCCATGTGTTAAGCAGAGCCCAGTAAAGTGGATCAGGGCTATTTTTACATGTGAACTAACAAACATCTGCAAAGTCACAGCATACTGAGGCGGGCTAGATTAAATTACAGAGCTGGAACAGGGGGCCCTGAGCTGATGTCAGAGAACAGTTTGTGTTAGTGCCTGTGAGGGTTATATAACCATTTCTAACTGCTTGCACTGAAAATTGGTTTAGTCACTTATAAAACTGAGAAATCTATTTTAAGCAAATGTTTAAATAGTTCATTGGCATCTTTTCAGGTAGCTATTTTTTAATTCAGTTATAGTTCACATACCATAGAATTCAGCGTGTTAAAGGATACAGTTCAGTGGTGTTTAGTGCATTCACAAGGTTATGCACCAATCATTGCAGCCTTAATTCCAGAACATTTTCATCACTTCAAAAAGAAACCCTACACATGTAAGCAGTCTGTCTGCTGTCTTTCTGTATCTTGCTTGCTTTCTTGCTTTCTGCCTTTATTCCTTTCTTCCTTTCTTTCGCCCCTTGCAATCACTAACCTACCTTTTGTCTCTGTGGATTTGTGTGTTTTGGCATCTTATGTACATGGAATCATACAGTATGTGGCCCTTTGTGTCTGGCTTCTTTCACTTAGCATATCTGTGATTCATTCATGTTGTTGTATCGGTCCTTACATTCTTTGTACAGCAAAATAACATTCCATTTAATGGACATACCACATTTTTTTATCCATTCATCAATTGATAGACATTTGGGTTGTTTCTACTCTTTGGCTATTATGAATAATGTTTCGTTGAACATTCATATGCAAGTTTTGTGTGAACATATGTTTTTCATTCTCTTGGGTATACACCTCCTAGTAGAATTTCTGGGTCTATGCTAACTGTGCTTAACTTTTTGAGAAACTGCCAACATATTTTCCTATATAACTATTTATTAAATGTCATGTGCATGTTATTTTTAACATGAGCCCTACTAGGTAGTAGAGTTCTGTCTTTGGTAAGTCTATAACTGTTACAACGGTTTTATATGATCTTATAACAGATAAGAATATTAATGGATTCAGCATTCCACCCAGCTAGTACTTAGCACCTTTATGTCAGTGTGTGCTATGTGATAACACTGGAACAGTAACAGTGCGTATAATAGAGAAGGTTTCTTTTGTCATGGATCTTACAATCTGGGGGAAGACACAGCCCTGAAATAATCCTATTTAATTAAATATACAGTAAGACTGTGATGCTGTGGTAAGTGCTCTAAAGGAAAAGTGCATGGAGCTCATTTAGATTTGGGGGTGAGGAGGAAGGACTGGGTGTCAACACAATGTAACCCGAGAAAGTGCTGTTAGAGCTGAGATCCAGAAGGTGTGTGTATGAGTTAACTAGGTGAGGATGGAGGGAAAGAGCATTCTAGGCACAGAAGCATGTGCAAAAGATTTGAGGCAGCAGAGACCATGGTGCTCTCACTACAGAGGGCATAAGGGAGGGTGTGGCGGGAGTGGCAAGAGGTGATGATGGAAAAGAGGCAAGAACTGCTTCATAAAAGGCCTTGTAAGTGTTTGGATTTATTTATGAGCTTAGGGAAGCCAATTGAGGAGTTCTGAGCAAGGATTGACTCAATCTTACTTGTGCTTATGGACTGGTACATAATAATATGTAACTATTACATATATGTAAAATCATCATAGATAATCCTTATAGCTACATTGTAGAAACTGAATTTGAAAGAGATTAAGAATGAATGCAGGAAACTATCCTGAGGCTATTACAGACATCCAGTTGGGAGGTAGTTCCTTGAACTAGGGGTGCTGATATTGGTGATGATGGAGAAGATTTAAAAATATTGGCAGATTTTGAGATGCGTAAGGCATAAAATCAACAGAACGTTTTTAGTGGTAAAAATTATTCCAGATTTTCAAAGGCATTTTTCTACAAGAAAGAGTTTTAAAAAGGGATAAACAGGAAAGCATATGAGCATAATAAAACTGCCAAAAATCATAATGCAGCATTGTTAACAAAGAGAAAGTAAGTTGCTTTGCAAATATTGCTACAGAAACAACAAAACAAAGGTTCAAACAACTATACTAAAACAAATAAGTGCATGTAACAAAATTACAGGATGACAAGGTCACTGTACAAAAACTTAATGCATTTCTAAATACTGCCAATGACTGGAAAATAGAATAAAAAAATAACCCTTGTGATATGAAGAGAAAAATAAAATAACAAGAATCAAATCTAGTAAAAGGCCCATCACTGAAAACTACAAAACATATCCAAGAAAAATTAAGACGTAAATAAATGGAGAAAGATAGCTTGTCCATGTATTGGAAAACTTGAGACCCAAATGAAATTCCAGGAGATAGTATGTTCTCTGGAACTTAGTCCTCCTGAAGTCTTAATCCTCATGTCAAATATCTTGATTTTAGAAACATTGGACACTGATTGTTTAAAAAAAAAAAAACTAAGTATTACAATTGGGAGAAGTACTAATATGAGATAGGATCAGAAGGAAATAAATGGCAATAAAGAGCTCTAAATACTATTGACTAGTTTTTTATAAATTAATCCGAACTTACAGCACAGTCATTCTGTGTCAGTTGAACTTGGGTGTAGTTGATTTAAACAGGACTTTACCATCTCTCTTTGTTACCATCTCTCTTATTAAATTGTGACCACTGGGTTACATGATTAAAGGGGAGTGTGCTCTCATTTATTCTTTTTTTCTTTTGCTTTTTCTTTCTTTCTTTTCTTTTCTTTTCTTTTTTTTTTTTTTTTTTTTGAGACAGAATCTCACTGTGTTGCCCAGGCTGGAGTGCAATCTCAGCTCACTGCAACCTCTGCCTCCCAGGTTCAAGTAATTATCCTGCCTCAGCCTCCTGAGTAGCTGGGACTACAGGTGTGTGCCACCATGCCTGGCTAATTTTTTTTGGTATTTTTTAATAGAGCCAGGGTTTCACCATGTTGGCCAGGCTGGTCTCAAACTCCTGACCTCAGGTGATCTGCTTGCCTCAGCCTCCCAAAGCCACTGTGCCTGGCCCTCATTTATTCTTTATGCTTTGTTACAACTGATTTTGAGGAAAATACTGTTGGACTCTAGCAGAGACAGCACCTCTTGCTTTTCTACCAGAGGCTTTTTTGACTCTGGGTCAGATGCTCCAAACCCTACTGCTCCATGAGCAACATAGAGCCAGGGGATTTAGTCCTGGGATCAGTTTGGGTGAGCTCTGCAGGCATTAGAGTTTTGTGTTTCGGGATACAGGGATCAATTTTAGGTTCCTGTGCTTTAGGTCCGTGGTCTGTACCTGTGTACGTACTGTAAAAATTGGCACTTTAACTTGTTCATACAATTAAGATAGTATACCAGAAATACTTTTAGTTCTTTAGCTTAGGATGATTATTATTTTATAAATTAATGGAGTTGATTCACCAAAATGCACTGTGAGATATTCATTTTATAACCATCTGAATGTCCTATATGCCAAAAGTGCTGCAAGTATAAGAAATAAAAGAAATGGCTAAGACACAATGCATGTGTTCGGGGAATTTAGAAACATGTAAAGATAATTCAGTTAAATAGTTTATATTGTGATACTGATTTCAAGACATTTTTGTTTGTAATTAATATTAAATTTGCTATTCAACATTTTGGGGATTATTACCATTGTGTTATTTTTAGAGGGTTCAGGCTTCATCGTTCCCAACATCAAAAGAAACTGAATCAAATATTTTTGTGCCAAAAACTTGTTCATTTTCAAATATTTACTGAGTAGCTTTGTGCCAGGTACTGTGCTATTTCCAGGGAATATAATGTTAAATATTAAATGCTTTCCCCTCGTGGAATTTACGTCTGGATAATTTGTTGATGGGTCTTGACATATTTCTGTCCTTAAGTACTAAGTGCTGTGCCATCTACTTCACATACTCTTATCCTGTTTTATATTTTTATTATCATTTTCTACTGTTTATTAGCATATTCAGTGTTACAGCACAGATATATTACAGGAAAAAAATGTCTACTGGATAACCCTACTGATGTGAAGCAGTAGTGAAACCCCAAGAAATACCTTCCCCCTCGCCCCCATCATAATTTAATAGTACCCTCCTCTTTTGGCTTTTTTCTTTTTTTTTTTTTTCTCCCAGAAAACCAAATATAGAAAATTTGGGTTTTTAGGGCTGGGCGCAGTGGTTCACACCTGTAACCCCAGCACCTTGGGAGGCTGAGGCAGCAGATCACTTGAAGATCAGGAGTTTGGGACCAGCCTGGCCAACATGCTGAAACCCTGTCTTTACTAAAAATACAAAACAAAACAAAAATTAGCCAGGCATGGTGACACATGCCTATAGTCCCAGCTACTTGGGAGGCTGAGGCAGGAGAATGGCTTGAACCCAGAAGGCGGAGGTTGCAATGAGCAGGATTGTGCTGTTGCACTCCAGCCTGGGCCACAGAGTGAGACTCCGTCTCAAAAAAAAAGAGAAAAGAAAATTTGGGTGTTTTTTTTTTTTCTTTTGCATTACTATAAACCTAAAGGTGCAAATTCTTTCTCTATTGGCTTTATCTGTTACATTTTTACCAAATTATTAGAAAGCTATTATTCTGTGCTTGTGATTCTTTTTTTAAACATTGCTACTGTTGTAACATCTGAAATGTTTTTAAGCTTGTCACTTCCATTTTCACATCATTTTTGTGGCTTTCTCTTCCAGCTGAGCCCCATAGTTCCTCTGGGTGCTGAAGAAAGCCCTTGGTAACACCAGTGAGATTGCCCTCTGTTAGTGATATGAGAGCTAAAATATATGTTGGCTGTTTCTAATTATTTGTGTAATTTTACATACTCTTGCTATCATAATTAGATTTTTGACCTATAAAAATTGCTACTAGTTATTTTGACTGAAGCCATTCATTTAAAATGATTATTTCATCAGAAATGGCCTTTTCATAGTAAAAAAAAAAAGTTCTTTAAAATGTCACCTTTTCTCTTTCCAGTTTTGAGAAATGGTGCTTGGGAAATTGTCCACTGGGAAAAGGTATGCATTAATTTTTATTTTGTTCTAGAAAACAAATGCACAGAGGTGTACTCTAGTAGATGTAATTGTTTTGTATAATATAAGCAAATGTCAATAATTCTATAAAAGCTATTTAGTAATATAAATATGCATGGAGTCTTCAGTTAGTCACATATATTTAATATTTCTGCTATATTCTAGAAAGACTTATTTTGAAAAGTAATATCTAGAACTTTTTGTTTTTTTATAGTATATTTTGAGTACTGTTTTCATAGATTTTATTTAACCGTGAACTGTTTTGTGCTGTAATTTTTTGCTTTAATCATCTACTGTCCAAGTAAAAATAAGAATTTGAGTTCTGATATTTTACTTCTGCATATTTTACTTCAAAATTATATAGTGAGACTAATTACATTTGCTTACCACTAATTCCTTTAAGACAAAAATCTTACAAATTAAGCATTGTCCTCTAATGAAGTCAGTTCTATAGCATCAAAGGTTAATTTGCTTATAGGATCTCTAACATGGAAGTTAGTGGGTTGAGTCATAATTTAACAAATGTCATTCAGGTGTTCAATTTTTTTCAGACTTTCCTTTCAAAAGGTAAGCAATTATTACTAGTTCTCCCTTAGTTCTGGAAGAAGATTTAAAATCTAGTCATCCACAAATGAATAGCTTTGGTAACAGACGTTTTTGAGGCTGAGCTACTCTTCTCAGGGCACTTGATTTCCTGGGATTGCCAGGACACTAGAGGTGTATCTCACAGGACAATAACTTTGCTAGGACGATAGAAGTGTAAACAGCAGTTTATTTGCACTCCGGTACTTCCCAGCTGGCTTAAGTCCACGCCTTTGATTCTACCTTGTCATGGTCACGGTCACCTTCTATTTCTGCAGGAGATACCTTGTACCCCCCAATTAAAAATTAATTAAACTTTTGTTCATTTTCAGTCAGTGGCTAGAATAGAAACTGGCATCTCTTTCATATGCTTGAAATTTTACCCCTATTTTTTCTTTGGTTTTTGACATAAGAGCAACAAAGAGGAAAATATCTTGGTTGTGCTTTATTTACTTCTGTGATAGGAATCTTTTTTTATAAGAACAGAATAAAAAAACAAAAATGTTAAAAACAGTTTCAAAATAAGTTTTTTTAATACTCTTTTCTGGCACCTATGGATTTAAACATTTTAGAAAGAAGACAGGTAGGATATAATCAAGTATAAGTTGAATTTTACTATAATATTATTTTACCTAGGGTTGTCAGTATAGTTAACATAAATATGCATGCTGATAAATAACCTAGGCTGCTTGCTCAGAAAATAAAAAACAGAAAGTCGGGAGATAATCATGTCACTCTAAACCTTTAAAATGTCTTATTTTCCTAATAAACAATCATTATTTCAAGATTGTGCTAACCTACCTGCACGGTGGTAACTCTTACTTTTCCTATTTTTGACAGACAAAAAAACTAAGTTACCAGCCAGAATTACCCATAATAATAGCATTTTCAGTCGTCTCGCAGCAGTGGCACACCTAACCGAAGCATCCCATTTTGAGATAGAGGACAGAATTTAAAGTATTGCCAAAAGTCATCCAGCCCAAAAGAGCTGAAGTTATTTAATAATTAGAATTGTAGAAGTAATTAGAATCACTAAAAGTTGGCTCAGTGAGGAAATCATGATAAATCTTCAAAAATCAACAGCATTCTTATGTTGGCAGTATCAAGTTAGAGAATAAAGTGAAGAAGAGGTCTCATTCCCAGTGGCCTATGGGATGCCCACAAATAAATTTAATGTATGTGTATGACCTTTGTAGAGAAAGCATCCAAACTTTCGATATTAAATATCAATACAAATTTACAAATATGTCATATTCCTGGAAGAATTAAAAATAAAATATTACTTGTTCCAAATTATGAAGTAATATGATTCCAGGGAAATTATATTTTCCTCAAGAATTGACTAAATTATTCATCTGATTTGCAAAAATAAACAAGAAAGTAGGATATATTTTGGGAAAATGAACAGTATGCAAAGATTAAAAGTGAAATAGAGAGTCAAAGTTATTAAAATACTGTGGATTGTTTGCAAAAATAGACATTGATGAGTGGAATAACATGGAACAGATTTAAATAGTATAGAATAAAATATAGTATCCTGAAATAAAACCCATTTAAAATTTGAAAGAGGCAACAATTATTTTAAAAGTATTGTCACAGATTAGCAATTTTAAGAAATATTTTTTGAATATTTAGTTTATATCTAAGTCACAACCTATGCTAAAATAAATTTCAACTGACTAAAAGTTAAATGTTAAAACATAGTTTTAAGAAAACATACAAATAGAATAAAGTCTTTAATAAATATTTGAAGAAGAGCAATATCTCAAAATCTATGGAATTAGATTATATAAATTTTTTAACTAATACACAACAAAAACCTCCCCAAATAAGTAGGCAGGCTATGTGAAATATTTGCACCAAATATGACAAATTGTTAAGATCATTGTTATATAAATAAGAAAACTTGGCCGGGCGCGGTGGCTCAAGCCTGTAATCCCAGCACTTTGGGAGGCCGAGGCGGGTGGATCACAAGGTCAAGAGATCGAGACCATCCTGGTCAACATGGTGAAACCCCGTCTCTACTAATACAGAAAATTAGCTGGGCACGGTGGCGCGTGCCTGTAATCCCAGCTACTCAGGAGGCTGAGGCAGGAGAATTGCCTGAACCCAGGAGACAGAGGTTGCCGTGAGCCGAGATCGCGCCATTGCACTCCAGCCTGGGTAACAAGAGCGAAACTCTGTCTCCAAAAAAAAAACAAAAAAAAAAAACAAATAAATAAGAAAACTTGACAGTAAACCAGGAGAAATATAATAATCAACCAGATTCAGTATAATAGTCAACCTAATAAAAGTTGCATAACCATATTGAAGTTTCATTTACTACCTATTCCATAAATAAAAACCAACTTGCGTTTCAGATGTTTTATTGTTATGAAATATTTTATTTACATACTGTTGTGAATGAGCAGTTTGGCTATTTATATCAAGAACTGTAAAAAGGGAATTCTGGAAATTTATCCCAAGAAAAGAATCATAAAGTAGAGTATCTCCATGTGTATGAAAACGTTTATTGTAGTTTTATTTACTTATAATAGTGAAAAACTAGAAAATATGGAAATGCAACAATAGGGAAAGTTTTATAAATTATGGCATTTTATACTCTTGTATATTTTGTGACAAGTAAAATCTGTTATGTCACGTGGTATAGCAACACAGAAAAAAATTATACTATTCATTTGACCAAGTATTTATTGAGTGCATATGCCAAGCAGTGAGCTTAGAGCAGCAAGAAAGACAAATAAGGGTTCCTGTGTCGTAAGATACAATCACAGGTGAAAAAAACAGTGCTGTGTACACTGAGATACTGGCTTTGTAAATCATTTATTGAACAAGTGGACAGGCACAAAAGCAGCCTTATTTGTTGGGATAATAAGATTGTGAGGCAGGTCTTTTCATTGGCTTATATAATACTTTGTGCAATTAAAAATAAAATCAATAAACCAAAACCAAGGATGTCATCTACATGCCAAGGTAATATGATAGACCTTAGTGTGAATGGGCTTTACTTCAGGGCTCTTTCTCTGCATTTCTAAATGTGTGGCTACTGTGGTTGCTTTTAAATGGTCCTCAAAGGACCTACAAATTTGCCTAGCGTACAATCATTCACAGCTGGGCAGACTTCAGCTCTCAGATATTAACGGTTTATCTCTCCAGTTACTGCCCTGAAACCTTCTCCCTGTAGCAAAAGGTTAACTTGCAGGTACATAATTTTAAAAGAAAGTATTGTAATTACAAAGCCCTACACAAGGAACTACATTGTGACTTCTGAACTGTAAGCTGCTGGCTTCATTGCCTTTTACCCAGATTATTTCTTTATAATGAGGTGCAGCTGACACTGTTCACAGGTTTTCGAAGTGTATGCAGGTGGAGAATTTAGCAGAAGAATCTTAGAATCAACACATTCTTCTGGCTTGCTGGAGAGGCATGACATGGTGGGCTGTATGCATATGTAAAAGTAACACCATAAAGCTGCTTTTATGTATGAAGTTTCCACCACGATATGTATTTCTTTGGATTAAGAATTCATGTCTCAAAAAAATTTCTTAATAAAAATATAAATATGTTGGAACCTAGAATTGGATTAAAATAGTTGGTTTTTTTTGTTTTTTTTTTTTTCTAGATGGAGTTTCACTCTGGTCGCCCAGGCTGGAGTGCAGTGGCGCCATCTCAGCTCACTGCAACCTCCACCTCCCGGGTTCAAGCGATTCTCCTTCTCAGTCCCCCAAGTAGCTGGGACTACAGGCACACACCACCACGCCCAGCTAGTTTTTGTATCTTTGGTAGAGACATAGTTTCACCATGTTGGCCGGGCTGGTCTTGAACTCCTGGCGTCAGGTGATCCCCCCTACCGCCTCGGCCTCCCAAAGTGCTGGGATTACAGGCGTCAGCCACCAAGCCCAGTCAATAGTTGGATTTTTAAATCGGGCTATTACAGTCTGATAATCTTACTGTTTTACAAAATCCTCAAAGTTGCTAATATCAGTGACTTCAGAAGGCTAAAGGTAGTGGACTGAAAGCTCTAAACAGTTCCTTAATTTTGGCATTTTGGGGACTAAAACTGCTTTGTTGTGATATTCCTCCAATTAGAATTTACATGATCAAAGCGTTTTTGTCATCTTGACTTTTTCTTCCTTGGTTCCTTTTATGCACACATCAGGCTGGAAGGGGAATGCCATATTAGGAGCTCAAAACACAAAAGGAAAGACAGGTGTTTGGATGTCTTTTGAGAAATTGATGTTAAACATAGGCATCCTAGAGAGTTAAGTTCCCTGTATTCCTAAAGTAAAGAACTTTAGCATTCATTGATTTAGCATGCTTTAGTAAGAACTTCAGCGTTTAGTAAGCCCCTGGTTTTTCCCAGGCCACTGGGGTACCATATAAATTGTTACTATTTTATTGAGTTTAATACTGACAAGCCCTGCTTTTGTCTTACAATGAGGAGAGACATTGGAAAGCAACACAATGAATCAGGGATTTGTTTAAGTCTGACCGTTAGACTCTAACACAGTAGTGTAGACCATGTGATTCTGATTTTGTAAAACACATAGTTGAACTTAAGAGGAAATATTAACACACAGGAGGTGATTAAAGAACAATTACATGGTAATCTGGATAGCATTCTAAGTGCCATGATTAGAGAATTTATATTTTATTATCTTTCTGTCAGTGAATGCAATCACAGTACCATCACAGCACATTATTTTAAGGGCTAGTTTACATTTATACTTGCAGTTTTTAATTTTTCCTCTTTGCCCTTTTTTGAGGTAGGGAGTGTTTGATTCCAAGATCCCTGGTAATATGTCAGTTTCAGATAGTACAGATTTCAGATTTCAGCTGAATTATTTTTTGAATCAAGGTACCCAGAACTTCCCTACCTGGAAACTAAGCATACATGTCATAAATAAAAAGACAGTACCCCTGCCCCAACCTTCCCTAACCTCTTCTTCCAGAAAAAGACCACAGTGGGGCTGCCTCTGCAGTAATTTCTTATTATGATTCCCACGAAGAGCACTACTCTGTTCTTATCCTCAGTAGTGTTATTTTAGAGTTCAAGGAAAAGTTGGGAAGGGGAAGAACAAACAGGCTTTAATTTTTTTTTAAGGCTTTTCTTCCATCTACTAAGTATTGAAATTCATGTTTAGGTTCATTTGTCTACTAAGAGGTCAACTTTCATGATGTAACGGGAGTGGCTATCAGTGTAATTTGGTCAACTCAGTTAAGCTAAGTTGTTGCTTAGTTATTATATTGTTTGCCAAAAGCTATATGACAAATCTGTCACTTAAATTATTGCTAACAGTTTCTGGACATAGTGTGTCTTTGTCTTTATGCCAGGCACAGAAAAATGATAAGAGGTGGTAAAATGAAGAGATTAAGCTGTTTATTTTAATTTAAAATACATTGATCGTTTCATAAAATTGAGAAAAATCAGGATTTGCAGACAGTCAAATGTGTATTTGTGTCTAAGCTCTTCAACCGCCTGTGATCTTGAGTAAAAATCTTAGATTTAGAATCTCAGACTTACTTTCTTTCTCTCCAAATGATGAGTTATAAGCAATACTTGTTTCACAAGCATTATTGTGAGGAGTAATTATCACATATATGATAGCATCTCCAGTTGCATTGAGATTTCCTTCAATAGGGTAAAGATTTATATTGGTAAATTCCTCCTTTTTGTTTTTATGTCAAAGAGAATATGAGAAGTTGAGATGTCATTTAAGTTGATAGAATAGGTTAATTTTATGAAGATGAGTTATATATCTGACATACAGTGTTCATTTTTCAAACGATTCCTCCAACCCAATCTCACTCCTAGATAATTTTCTTCCATTTTGTGAAGATAAGTGGTTCTTGTTTGCCCATGATCATTTTTACTATATTCTGTGCTTTTTACAATGGGTTGTATATTTGTAACTATCTTTCAATGCAGATAATTAACCAATTCCCAGTTTTCTTTCAGGTAAATGTTGGAGATATAGTTATAATAAAAGGCAAAGAGTATATACCTGCTGACACTGTACTTCTCTCATCAAGGTAGAGATGCCTACTGATGCTCAAACAGTGTAGAGGATGGTTTCTCTACCCTGCATTGACCTTGTGATTTCTCCAAGGAAATAAGGAATAAACGAAGAATTTAAAACCTCTCTGATAATTTTTATTTAAACATTTAACAAATTGATTCGACTTAAGGGCTCTTTCATGTTTGCCATATAGAATAAGTGATGGGTACTATACTTTATCATTGAAATATAATTAAGAGTCTACTCTCCCTCTGGATTTATCTAGATTCTTTTGTGAGGATCATAAGTCTTTTAAGATTTCCTGTCATTTATTTTATATCATACATGGATTGGGTTCTATTGATTTTTTTAATCTTTCAATCCTTGTTCATCATAAATCCCTGCAAAGTTTCTTGATTATTATGGTGGAATGGTACTAAAAAATGGATGAATGATTTTTTTCTGTCATCATGCCTTTTGAAATGCCATACTCTTCCAACAGAAAGTACTTTGCTCTTTCTTTTAAGTTCTTTCAGTTACTTAATTTAGATAATTTTCATTTTACTTATATTTTAGTCGTGAATTAGTATTCAGAACATATGGCACTGTTACCCTTTAAAGAATGTGACTTTCAAATGGTTTTAGGTTTAAAAACTATAAACTAGTCCTATTTTAAATTAAGAAAAATTGTTTTTAATATTTTAGAGGTTGTTTATCATCATTTCCTTGGACAGTTTTATTTGTAAATCCACATATGAATATGGACAGTGTCCTTTTTTCAAAATCTATTTAATCAGGTCATTTAAAGTGATTGGATTCATGACAAGTTATTCAAACTTAATTGAACAAATAAAAGTTATCTAGATATTTCTAGAAGTCTACAAGCAATTAAAGTAACTATAGTTATATTTCTATAGTTTTTGTGCCACGTACATATAGGTTTTTGTTTTCAGAAAAATTAATACGATGTTTTCAAATCACCCTTTCTGTTCTTAGTTTCCTTTGCTTATAGCTTTATCAGAATAAGTCTCTAAAACTGAATAAAGCTAACCATCCATTCTTGGCTTTATGAGAATTAGTTTGAGGAAGAGCTTACTCTCTCAGGTTCTAGGTAGTATAAGGCAGTAGAGAGAGCTCTCCTAAAGCAGTGGAAAGCCAGGATTCGTATTCTGAGTTGGTGATTTTGAACCAACTACTTAATCTCTCATGCCTTTATTTCACATCTTTTATATTAAGATGGATTAAATAAATCAAATTCTAATACTCCCCAATTCTTTTTGTTTAAATCAGTAAGCCTTAAGAGTACCTTACAGAATGGCATGCTTTCAGTTTTACTAAGTAAAAACGTGTCGAATGTATTGGACAGTTGTCCATCTGAATGTTTTACAGTCTAGTGCTGCATAACATTTTGGTCAGTGATGAAACATGTATACAAAAGTGGTCCCATAAGATTATAATGGAGCAGGAAAATTCCGATTGCACAAATACTGTTGTGTTACTGTTTCTTTATACTATTCAGTACAGTAACATGCTATACAGGTTTGTAGCCTAGGAGCAATCTGCTATACCATATGGCCCACAGACTATACCATCTATGTATAGGTATCATCTATGATGCTCGCACAGTGACAAAACTGCCTAACAATGCATTTCTCAGAATCTACACCTGTCATTGTCACGTGACTGTACTCATATAAGAAAATTCCAAATCATAGTAACTCCTTCTAGCAATTTGAGAAAGTATTGTTTTCCTGATTAAACTCTTAGAGAAATTATTATAGAGAAAACCATATAGGCCGAGCCATTAAATACCATTTTTATTTTTTGATACTCAAAAATGTGAAGATAATAGACTATACTGCCCTGAATTTGTACTTAATTTTAAGTTGGAAATTTTCAAAATATTTGTCATCTGTCTCTATCCAATTTCAGAAACTCCCCAGCAAGCTACTTGTATATCTTAAACTTTAGACCATTTTTACAGAATGTGATTTATAAACATCAACAACACTTACTGGTGGCCATGAATATCGATTTATCAATACAGTTTTTGTGTCTTAATGTGGTCTCCACAGTGATTAACTTCCTCCAAAATTATACTTTTAAAAGATTGTCTGATTCATTGCTTTTTGTTATTGAATAGAATTCAAAATAAATATCACCTTTTAGGGTTCTTTTTTTTTTTTCATCAGAGTGTTTTAGCATTACTTAGCTCCTTTGAACCTACATTAACTTCACAAAATAGGTAGTCATTTTTATAATCATTTAACAGAAAGATAAATTTTGACTTTAAGTAATGACTAAGTCAGGGTTGGAATACTCCTAATCTATCTTCACACTGTCCACTGTCAAAAGAAGTACGTGATGATTTTCACCTGCCAGTGAGCAACCACTTAGCAGTAAGAGTAAACAATTGTTTATAATATTTTAATTTTCAATTTTTTCAATTTTTAATTACTAAGAGTGTATCTTCTGTGAAGTAGTTTGAAATTAAAGCATGAACATGGTTGAAAGTTACGGTGTTTCATAGGCTTTCATTTTGAAATGAAACAAATTTTAGCATTTAATAAATAACTAATACATTTATGTGTTAAAGTATAAAGTAGGGTAAAGTAACTCAAGCTGTTAATTCAAGTCCATATTCCTGGCATCTCTATTTTGTACCCTCTCTGATTTTTAATGCATCTTTGCATTAAAATTAATAAGATGTTTATGCAATTAACCTTGAAAATATTTTGGAGTCAGAACATTTTTAATAGGTTTTTTTAAGTGTATGGGGTACTTTGTTTTTCAAAACCCTATAAAAACCCAAAAAATAATTTTCATAATTATTTTCTTTTTTTGGTACAAGTGGACATACAGTAGGTGACATGAGGTTTAGAAATTTGAAAAGGAAAATCTAGAATATAATGTTCTCTATCAAATATGTTTTAATTTGATAAGCTTATGAGTAAACTTTTAAAAATTTTCACACTAAATATTTAAATTGGACTTAAAAACTACTAATCTTCAGATATTGTTTTCTTATGCCTTCAGACCTGATCAAAATAAGTTTTGAAAAAATTGGCATTAAACGTTTTTATTAACATGTATTATTTTCTATAATAATTTCAAACTTTCTGTCTCTTTTGTCCATTTGTTTGTTTTTTTTCTCTGTTATTCATTTTTTTTTTTTTTTTGCCATTTTAATTATTTTATACTGGGACATGTAGGTGGCAGTAGGGGAGATAGTGAAAGTGACCAATGGGGAACATCTCCCAGCAGATCTCATCAGTCTGTCCTCAAGGTTAGAACCACTGAGTCGTATAGGATGCGTGTATGTGGGTCCTCACCCTAAACCAGAGAACAGTTGCACCCAAATATGGTTGAGTTCTGTGTCTCTTCCTTTAAAACAAAAACTTCTTATACTGCTTGAAGATGGACATTTTACAGATGTTTTAAAGGCATTTTTGAATGCTATGTTGAATGATGCTTGTCCTTCAGTTGGTCAGATTGAACTCCTGTTGTTATCAACAAGAGTCTAAGAGGCATGCCAATAAAGGTAGATGTTAATTTCCTATACACCATTAATATATATTCATATTTTAAAACATGCCTAAGTACTAAGGCTTAATTTATCTCTCTGGGATATTATTTTGAACAATGTTAAGCTTTTCATGAAACAGTCATTGAAAATGGATTATATTTTAAATATTTTTCTTATTCTCGTGTTTTAAATTTTCTGTAAATTCTGTAAAATCCTTCTAGCAATTGTGACTATAATTTGGGCACATAGGGTTTATAGAGGACCCCCTGCACAAAGCTGGATGTTGCACATTTTGTACCGCATGCTTTGGGATCAATTTTTATCCCACTTGTATCTAGTGACAAAGTGCACGTTACTGTGATCAATTTCAGCTGTCTACTAGTGTCTGTATTGTGATATGCATCTTGTTTCATTTTTCACTTACTAATCAAAAAGCCTGCTTTGCCTCTCTTGACTAGTTTGTGTTTTAGATGTCATCGTAATTTGCTGAAATATTTATGATCTAGCATGACTTCTTGCTGCCTTTCCACAGCACTATTAAGAATTGCTTCAGTAACTACTGTCTTAAGTGATTATTGAGAATGTTCTGAATTTCAGTGCATATTTTATTAGCCCAATTTCAAATAGAAGTCAGCCATTTGAACTTTCTAACTTCTTAGCCATTAAAGTCCTAGAAAAGTTACTTTATGAAAAAAAAAAGTAGAATTAGAATGTTATTCTTACTGTCAGAATATGGAATCAACATTGTCGTTTAGTATTTTCTGTCATCATGCTTCTATATTATCAGATGATGTGTTTTATAAATTCATAAACTATGTTTCAAATGTATACATAAGTAAATTTTGAATTTGGAGCAATTTCCATAGCCAAATTAGTATGGTGACAGTGATTTAAAAAATAAAATTTTGATTGAGTGATAGAGTGAAAATATAAATTTTAAAGGTCTTATTTTGGGGAAAAAGTAGCAGCTTTTATGAAAGAAAGCTCATAGAGTAAATGGAAGAACTTGCAGAACTACTTTACAATGAGTCAGTAAAATATTTTTGATTAATGTCTATGTGTTTAAACAATTTTCACAAATCTTTGGGCCACAGAATTAAGGTACATGCCCATTTCTGAAACTTGGAATAGTCTGTTTTGCACGTGTACAAATTGGATGTTGATTAGAAAATTCCAGGTGTTTATAACTTGTACATTTCTTTCTTTCTAGCTTTGAGTGCACCTCCTTGCTTACAAAGATTACATTTATAATTACTTATGTGATATTAATAAATTAGGTATATTATATAACCAAGTGTTAATGAGATTAACTTTAGAATGCTTTTCTTTAGAATTGAGGATCAGATTATGTAGTTGGGCTACAAATTAAAATGTCTGTAGTTGCTAGGCAAGTCAAATCAGCATGTGAAAGGGAAAGATAAAATAGTCCGGGCTGTGTGGTGTGATGAAACTGGAGAACATGGACCCCTTATGCCAGCTCCTGCACACCAGATTTTACTAGGACACTCTGGTAGGAACCCATGAAGTGTATCTTCTAGGTTTAGGTCACAGAGCAAATATGACCAAGCTGACTGATTTTAGTTTTAGTTTTTACTTCTATGAGAATTTCTCAAGCAACTTTAATAGGAGAGCAGGAACAGAAAACATAGAGGGAGAAAGTTATATATCTACTTTCATTGTAAAATTTGCTCATATTAATTTTTTAAAGTAACCTTGAAATTTAAATATTATGGTTTATATGATCCTACTCATCATAGCTAAAAGGGAAATAAATGCAAGTTTGTAGAATTAGCAATCTGGAATTTTCTCATCAACCACTTTCTTAACCAATTTACATGTGTGCCATAAGCATGAAATCTCATGTGGCATTTTTGAGCTAAAGATAAATCTGGACACAAAACTGCTTTACATTTCAGATACAGTCTGTGTTGTGTCTATGTGTATGAACAATTTAAATATAATGTGCAAATCTATTCATTTGCATTATCTTGAAGACCATTACTGATTGTTGTCAGGAAATTGCTTTTGGGTCCTTCTGGCTGAAAAGCTGATCCATGAGTTGTCATGCATGGGTTCTGCCTCACAGCATCTTGCTGTTAGAATGAAAATCATCAAGAAGCTAGGTGGCTATTACTAGAACGAAAGGCTTCAGTGAGTCTGAGCATTTAAATAAGTTATTATTATGCTTTTCTTCCCCCACTAAATGTTTGTGCTTCTCAACTCTAAACTATAGTGAGCCTCAAGCCATGTGCTACATTGAAACATCCAATTTAGATGGTGAAACAAACTTGAAAATTAGACAGGTAAGATCTAATACAAGTATATATAATCACTGCTGTTTTCTTACATGGAATTAAGAGCTTCTTTCTTTGTGTTACTGTCTTGAAGTAATTTGTCCTATTGTAAGTATGTTTCCATGGAACCACAATGAAGATGTTTTGTAAACTGGTATTGTGAAGTGTTATGGAAGACTCGGACATATTTATCTGGTTAAATATGGTCTGTCTCGTAGGTACTATTTGTAATATTTTAAATTATTTTATGTAATAGCTAACACTCAGATAATAGTAGTTCTAAGTGCTTTGATATGTTTTAACTGACTTTTTCCTATTCACCTGTTTCAAATTATAATTTGGCTTTGCCATGTTAAAAAAAAAAAGCTATACAAGCCCCCATAACACAAGTTTATCTACTTAAGCTGCATGTACACCCCTGAACTTAAAAGTTTTTTAAAAAGCCATACTTTCTATTCCCATTCTAAAACTCATTCATCTTGGGGAATAGTTTACATTTCTATATTTATTTTTCATATTGTCTTGGGCAAAAACAATGGTAAAGTTTTTATTTTTAAAGTTTTAAAAGGGACTTTAAAAATCTATGCCCTTGGTTTCTAGATGAATGATGGAAATGACATTTGGAAGAGTTAAGATGTGTTGGAACTAGATCATCACAGAGGACCTGGACCTAGGCTGCCATGATGTGAGGGGGGCCTGCTCAGTGACAGCTGCTTCTGGTTGGCCATAGGGAAGAACTGTTTTAGAGTTTACCTTCTCAGTGGAATGAAAAAAGAGAAAGCTATGTTCTTTGAACACAGATTCCATCTATTTTTCATCTTTTTTTAGATTCTAAAGACAGACTTACACTGTATAGGGCTAAATATTACTTTTATTTTCAGAAGCAAATGGTTCTTTGGGGACTTACTTCAAATTATCTTTGCAGACTAGCTTATAGGCTCTTAAATATATTTGAGAACTCTCACAAAGGTGCCCTATTCTTGTGCTAAAAACCTGTGCTCAAGTCAGGGAGGAAGGAATCTCTTAATTAAGATTTAACAGAGTAGGGATAAATGCTTATAAAAATAATGGAATCCCTTAACTCTTAAGACTTGGATGAATTTAAAATTCCTCCTCTTTGCTCAGATACAACTTATTTAATATACTCTTTTGCTTATTTAAAAATTCTAAACAGGGCTTACCAGCAACATCAGATATCAAAGACATTGACAGTTTGACGAGGATTTCTGGCAGAATTGAGTGTGAAAGTCCAAACAGACATCTCTACGATTTTGTTGGAAACATAAGGCTTGATGGACATGGGTATGTAAAATCAGTCTTCATAAAAACACAGAATCCACTGTGTCATAGTGTATTGCTGTGTCTTCCAGGTCTGGATACATAGTATTTACTTGTGTGCTAAGTTCGAGTACTCAAAACCCTTTTTAAACCATTTTTATATTCTACCTTGAATCCTTCTGTGAAGATGTTGAATCTTATCCATTCATGTGGGATAGCTGATGACTTCCCAGAGTTCCTTGTGGCAGGAGGATATTTTCAGAGATATTCCAAGCTCTGGTGCATTGTTTAGTGGATAAACAATGGGAGTAAGAATTACCTGTGGCTTATTCTTTGGGCAAAATACTTGTGTTATAGGCCTAACTATCCAATCTGCATGGCTCAGGTTCTTTACTGTGATCTTGAGATGCTTCAGGGAGTTCAGAATCTACCTTCAAGGGGTCTATTGTACTGGATAATTTATTGTCTCCTTCTCTGTGAAATTTCGTATGCTCTTTCTAGCCTGTGTTATTAATACAGTCATCTCTTTTTGTTACCTGCTTCTGCCCTTTCTTGTTTCTTCTCTTCTACCCCTTCCCTCATTCATTCAACCAGTATATATTAAGCACCTAATAAGCCAAGCCAGTCACAGGTGTTAAGGAGGCAACAGTGAACAAAGCAGATTAATATTCCTGGCCTTAAGCCTTAGTCTGTTCAGGCTGATGTAACAAAATATCTTAGACTGGTAATTTATAAATAACAGAAATTTATTGCTCACAGTTCTGGAAGCTGGGAAGTCCAAAATCAAGGCACTAGCAGATTCAGTGTCTGCTGGGGGCCTGTTTCTCAGAGATGGTACCTAGTATGTCTTCACACGGAGGAGACCCTCGGACCTCTTTTATAAGGGCATGAATTCCATTCCCAAAGGCCCCACCTTCTGATACCACCGCTTTGGGAATTCAGTTTCAACATGTGAATTTGGGGGAGACACATTCAGACCATAGCACCTTGTGAGTTTATTCTTTCAGTGAGGGAATGGCAAACAAACAATAAGATGATAAATAGGAAAATTTTATACTATGTTAGAAAGTGATAAATACTTTGGGGAAAAAAATAGCACAGGATAAGGAAGATTGGGAGTCTTTGGAAGGGAAAAATTTTTTGTTAGGGTGGTTACATGTAGCCTCATTGAAAATGTAACATTTGAGCAATGATGTGTGGGAGGTGAGGAAGTTAGCCTTTTGAATATCTGGAGGGAGATGATTCCAGATGGAAGGTGTAGTCAGTGTAAATTATTAGTTCTATCATTACATGATCTTCAAGTGGAAAAGAGCCTGGAATAATTGTGAAATGTTAGGGCAGTGTGGTTGGAGTGCTATGATCAACAAAGAGTGATAGAGGAAGAGCCCAGAGAAAAGAGAGAGCCAGATCCTATGGGCTTCATAGGCCATTGTGAGGGTGTTACTTTGAGTGAAATGGGGATCCATTGGAGGATTCTGAGGAAGAAAGATTAGCAGTTCAGTTTTGGACTTTGTAAGTTTGTCTGGTTGAAACAGAGATGTCCAGGAGGCTGTTGAATATATATATGAAGTTTGGGACAGAAGTCTGTGTTCATGAGTTATATTTGGGAGCAGGTGGCATAGATATTTAAAGCCATGGGGATGGAAGAAATCACTGAGAATGAAAGGATATAGATGGAAAATTGAAGAGACCCAAGAACTCTCCTAAGACCCACCAACATTGTTGGGAAAAGCAAGGGCACTAGTGAAAGAGATGAAGACCACGTTTATAGGATGGTAACCAAGAGAGAGTGAAGAAACTGTACCAAGGCAAGGGACCAAAACTGGGTCTGACATTGCTGATTGTCAAGTACCATGAGACTGACCGCTAACATTTACATTTAACAAGTGGAGATCATTGAAATTGATTAGAACAGGTGACTGATGAGAACGAGTTTAAGAAAATGGAAGAAGAGGAGTTGAAAATAGCAAGTGTAGACTTCTTTTTCAATGAGCTTTTTTCAAAGAGAGCAAAGAAATGACACAGAAACTGGCAGAAAAGGTGAAATATTTCCTGCCTCCCTTCTCCCCTCTTTTCTCCTCCACTCCCCACTTTCCCTGCTTCGTCTACTTTATGGTATACCTCATCTCCCAGGCATTTGTAGTGGCCAACTAAATGTTGGCTAAATATACTAGTTCAACTTACCAGCCTAAGAGAATGTTTTTGGTGTTTTCATTATTTTGTAATTACATTATTAGAGTGTTTGAATTCTAAAGAACATTTGAAGTATACCCTGAACTGCCATTCTCATTCAGATCTTCCAAAAGCTTTCCCATAATCCTTGAAGTAATTATATGTTGTTCTAAAATTTGCACAGAGCGATCTTTCCACAAACATATGGTTAAAGACTAATGATAGATTTGGCCATTTATACCGGTATTGTTTCTATAGTCTGACATTCCTAACTGGCCAGCTTCCATGTCTTAACAGTTTTCTGTCAAATTGATGCTGAGCAAATCTATGCTATAAAGGAGAAACTTTGTATGATGGTGCCAAGATTCACGGTATAAAGATAATTTATATAGTATCCTGTATTTCATATGAAAGGTAGAGACAGATTTTTCAAGACCTTTGTATCTGTAGCACATTTCGGATTTACAGTGATTACCCAGAGCTCTTGGAGATCCTTTGGAATGAGTATACTTTGTTTCCTTTAAGGATGAGGGTCCTAGTCTAATGCCAAAAGCCTTGAAACACCAACTGTGATGAAAACTAGTTCTTCTTGAGTCCTTATAGTTGAAAAGTAGTATGTTTTGCTTTTGAAGTGTTTGTTTCTAATTCCAGTCAATCTACACCACCAGTACTGAGATGACAGTTGCCTACTATACCCCATTGGCTGGGTAAGGAACAGTTGTCACATGTGTGTCCCAGAGCGTAGTCCAACTTCCCAAGAACTCATTGAAAACCCACTTGAGACCCAAGGCCCCTTTCAACTCTGAAATGCACCCCAATCTTGAGATATACACCAGAAGTATTTCCTTCCAGATAGATCCTAAAGGCATGCTGTTGTACATAAAGAATGAGAGTTACTGTACATAAAGAATGAGAGTTACAGTTGCTTTTTTCTTTCTCTAAATTGGAATACAGTATTTCCTAAGGATTCATTCAGGTGCTGTTGTTACCTACCCATCTGGATTGATTTTTACCTGTGTAGGTAGAATTTGTGTAGTTCCTGAAAGAATGTCCAAGGCCCAAACTGCTACTGGCCTTACAAGCCTACTGGCCTGGAGCAGCTCACCAGAAATGAAGACCTCAGCCTCCCTTTGCCTCCACTTACAAAGAAGTTCTGTGCTCTCTGTAGATTTTTCTTGGGGAATTGTTTCCTTCTTTTTCCAGAATTTTAAAATATATTTTTCGTTATATTTGACCTTTTATCTCTTATTAAAAATGAAGAATTCGAAATAATAATCCTTGAGCCATTAAAATTTGTGTATTAATTTTGATCAAGAACTCCAGCATATCTGTGGTGCTTTCTTAGTTCTTATGTCTCTTTGTGAGTTTTATCACCCAGTAACCTTCCGTAGTGGGGAGCCTTGTGAAAAATCCACAAAAATACCAACTTAAACCTTATTCATAAAAAGTGTGGTTTAAATGATTGGGAATGAATAGCTCCAAAATGCTTACTATTCATTGTAAATTTATTCACAATTCTTGGGAAACTGATCTTCAAATACTATAAAATGAATGTTCTAGAGATTTTAAGTAAAGGGACTTGTCTGTAGGGGGTCAAGGACGGCAATGCAAGTATGGGGTGAGATCTGTGTATTTATCTTATGAATTTTTGGACCTTCATTATGCACAAAGCTATTTTTAGTTTAAGGAGGTGGAGGGAGGGGGAAAGAGAGAGAGAGTGTGTGTGGGGGGTGGGGGGCGCTGAGGTGAGGCAGACAAATTCCATAGACCCACCACTTTCTAACACTTTTAGAACCTAAATGGACTTATTAATTCAGGAAAAGTTATAAACAGGTGTGTAAATTAGCCTCTGAATCCAAAACATTACCTACACTGTTGGTTAATGTTTGCTCAGGCTGCCATAACAAAATGTCATAGACTAGGTGGTTTTCATGGTGGAAATTTATTTTTCTCACATTTCTGAAGGCTAGACATCTAAGATCAGAGTACCTGCATGATTGGATTTTTGGTGAGGGTTCTCTTCCTGGCCAGCAAAAGGCCCCTTCTTGCTGTGTCCTCACAAGGACAAGAGCAAGCTCTTCGAGTGTGTTTTTATAAAAGCATTAATCCCTTCATGAGGACCCAGTCCTCACGACCTCTTCTAAATCACATTACCTCCCAAAGGTGTCATCTCCAAATACCATTATGTTGTGGGGGTAAGAACTTCAACATGTGAATAGTGGAGGTGAACGGTGCAGTCCATAGCAGATAGTGAAGTTACAGAATATGCCTGGTTTGGTGTTAAGGAGAAGCAACTTAAATACTTCTGTTGTTCCTGTTTAAGAAAATTGTTTATATTGGAGGGAAATTACTTGCTTTCTAGAAATAATGTAAATGTGAGAAGGGTTATTTTACTAATGGGCACTTTTGTAACTATATGGTGACTAGAGTTCTTAAGCATTTTAGAAAATACTGTTTCTAATGTCAACGTAATCTGTCCTAGCACTGTTCCACTGGGAGCAGATCAGATTCTTCTTCGAGGAGCTCAGTTGAGAAATACGCAGTGGGTTCATGGAATAGTTGTCTACACTGGACATGACACCAAGCTGATGCAGGTGGGATTTTTATCTATGAAACCTTTTGGACGTAAGGCTTTTGTGAGTGTATGATTTATAGGTCTCAGGGCAGTGGTCCCAAACACAGGAGACCACGTGTCGCAGATTCCTGATCCAACCCATATGTCCAGAATCTGGTGTTCCTCTGAGTGGGACTTTGAAATTACCTCCCTATAAGAATATCTCACTGCACACAGGAACACTGGAAGGTTCGCCAAAGATTATGCATGTACTCTCAAGAATTTTGTGTATGGGTCTATTGGCAGCATTTACTATTATAGTGATTATTACAAGTTGTCTACGTCATGATAAGTGATCTGCATTAGAATATTTGTCTCGTAATTTTATTTTAATTCAATAATCAAATTTTAAATTTCATTTTTATGTTTCTATAAAATTTTTTAAAATTTGAATCAAATGGCCATTTTTCATAGCATTTATATGTAAGGCTGTTTTTGCCATCAGCTTTAATTCTAGCATTGATGTTCACACCTGCCTATGGGTGCTCCTCTCTATGTTATAATACCATCATATTCAGTAGTTAGATGGGTATGGAAAACAGTTTTAAGAAACTAAATGAAAGTCTGCTCTAAGAGCTAATACCTTTGTACCTTGTACAAGCATGAGGGTATCAAAAAGCAAATGAGATTATTGTTAGTGATTCCACCCCTAGCCATTTTATAAATTCTATAAATCTTCATTTTACATGGATAATGACATTTAATTTTCTGTCCTGTGAATTGTTTTGGTTAGCACAGGTCTAAATAACCATTTGAATCATCAAATACACCTAGAGAAGCTTAACTCTGTTGTCCTTTATAGCCAGCACTACTTAAATTGCTGCTTCATTGAGTAAAACAATTGCTAAATGCCAACAGAAATTTGAAAACCAGAGATCCTTTAGATATTGCCTTCATATGTTGAAATTTCCAGGTGCCTGGTTGTGGGTACATGGGCTGCCTTGTCTGCAACTCTTCCTGAGCTGAAACACTAACTAAATGTTTCCAGACTATCCTGTTTGCTTAGATAGCCAAGGAATGCAATATTCATCTCAACTGCCACAATGCAAAAGCTGTTTTTGCAAAAGGAATGTAATTTCCTTCTCCTCTTCTTTCTTATAGTTTACTTCCTAGAAAAAGGCTTGGGTGGTATAGTGGCCTTGAAAAAAAAAAGAGGTGGTTAACCATTGGCACCTTATTATATTTGTCATGGATTCGGCATAGTTTTCAAGCATCCACCTACATCTAGATACCGAGCTGTGACTTTGTCATCCTCAACAGAATACTAAGTGTACATTACCAAATTATTGGTGTACATTTTTTATTACTCATCTTGTTTCTTTTTACAGAATTCAACAAGTCCACCACTTAAGCTCTCAAATGTGGAACGGATTACAAATGTACAAATTTTGATTTTATTTGGTATCTTAATTGCCATGTCTCTTGTCTGTTCTGTGGGCTCAGCCATTTGGAATCGAAGGCATTCTGGAAAAGACTGGTATCTCAATCTAAACTGTAAGCAATAAAGTGCTTACTGCACTTTTTCAAATTAAAACATATATTTGTTTCACAATTGATCTTGATTTACTTTGTGGAATTTTCTATTGTTTCTAAAGAGAAGACCTTGTTGCCAAGATACCTGGACATTTAATCTTTTTTTTTTCCATGAGATTTCTAGCAAGTGTAAGTAAAATTTTGGAATCCTAAAATGTCAGAATCCTTAAAAACATAATGAACACCCTATAGTGGTATAAAACATTCACTGTGTGTAGCTGTTTATGATATACATCAATGAAAACTGTTCCTTAAAAATATTTTTAACACAGGTGGTTAACTGTATGGTAAAGAAAGTAGATTGACCATGTGTGGATATCATAAAGCATATATATATTTAAATATATATTTTATATATTTTAAAATGCAATATATATTTAAATATATATTTTATATATTTAAATATAAATAAATGTTTATTTTAAATAAAATTACTTATTTTAAGTAAAATATATTTTATTTATATTTTAAATAAATAAAAGCACCAAAAATTGGTTTATATGATTTAAAAATATTTAAAATGAATGTGCCTTCATTTGAACTCAGTAATGTAGTGAGTTCTGTATTAAATGATTATCTTATCTCAGAGAAAGTGCTAGTAAATAGTTTACCTTTAGAGAATTTATCCTTTTATTATTGTGGTATTAATGTACCACCCCTGGATATCTCTGTGAAATGAGTTTACATTTTCATTTCATAAGTACTTAGCCAATAAAGACTTAACTTCTGAAACTGTAAAAACAATTTCTAGTAAAATAATATAGCAAAAACTGGTATTTTTAAAGGCTTTTATTACATTGATCTATCTTTGCAGCAATTCCAAGTTGTTTTTATAGTTACTGATTTATTATTTCAATATCAGAACTGTTACTACTACCATCAGTCTGTTTCTTTGTATACTTTACAATTGTATCTGGTATAGCTGTTTTATTTTCATTATTGAGGAAGAAGAGTATAATGTACCTAGGACTGAATAGTACTCATAGTTTGGATTGTTTTTGCTTTTGCTGTCTTAATTGTTTGCTTTCAAAGCATACTTTAAGTTGGAAATACTTTTAGAATTTATATAAAAGTGATTCTACCCAATTGAGATTTTATAGTTGTCTCCCTAATATCTCAGTAGTCTCCCTAATATCTCTAAACTTTGTGTTTAGAACAGGATTTGCAATATTTGACAGTTCTTTCACTGTCTTACTACTTTTATACAGCTCTTACCTGGATTAACATATTGAACACAAATAATGCAATTCTGTCTTGAAGGATGTACTTGAGAATTAGGATAGATCATCAGCAAGATGTTCCTTCCTCCCAAATTATCAAATAAGCTACATAATGTGGAAAACTTACACTATGCTAATTTGGGGTCAATACAAATAAAATATAAAACTACAAATGACATTCTTTCTGCCTCTCCCAATAGATGGTGGCGCTAATAATTTTGGACTGAATTTCTTGACCTTCATCATCCTTTTCAACAATCTCATTCCTATCAGCTTGTTGGTTACATTAGAAGTCGTGAAATTTACCCAGGCATACTTCATAAATTGGGTAAATATGAATTACTGTTGTTTGTTTTCACCCTACACAATAATTTTGTCCTTAGGATGCTTTGATATCCCAGGAGAATAAAGGTCTTAATTGTATTACCTTTTCTTGACCACAGGATCACATTTTTGAACCTAATTTGTAGCAAAGTTCCTCATCTCAGAATCTTAAGTTTACAGACCAGACATTGTGGGGAAATTGGGTCTCCAGTTCAGGAAACCTATTTTAGAATACATAGTGGTTATGGGAGAAGGAGAACCATGAGTTTAGAGTTAAATATCTGAATTGTGGTTCTAGTATTATAATTTACTAGGTGTATCAATTTTCTCAGGTCACTTGTTTTGAAACTTACTTTCTTGAACACAAACATAGGTATAATATGCCTTACTTACATCTCACAGTGGTTTTATGGACTAAGGAATCTCTTGACATAGCAGAGAGCTTCATAAACAATCAAGCATTATACAAATAATACTATAATTGCTACTGATATCAGCCAGATTATCATTTTATATCATGTTATTTTCCACACTGTAAACAATTTTAGTTTCACTCAAATTTTTCTTCACAATTTTTTTCTTGAATATTGTTAAATATTGGGAAAATGTTGGACATATCTTTTCAAAATGTTTTAAGTGTGGTCTTACAGTTTTATTTTTATAAGTTAAAATTAATGCATTTATTATGTAAATTAAATCTGTGGTCCTAATCTGCCAGAAAGTTTACTTTTTCTTTTGAGAAACTTTGGTGTTATTTTTGTTGTTTCTTTCTTTTTCAATCATTGTAAAGTCTTTCAATATGAACAATATTAGGATTTTTTTTTAATATAACTGATTTTTTAAATGTAACTGCTCATTATCTTCTTGTAGCAAATGATCTACCTAAACTGTCAATCTCTTAATTCATTGGTAAGAAATCAGTGTAATTTAGAAATCTAAAATGATCTTCAGGTGTAGCTCACTTCATGCAGGAGCTATGTGGCTGAAAAATTATGTAATAGGATGTGTACAAATGTAAGTAAGACTTACTGAAGTTTCTTAATAGGGTAACTCATTGTGAGGATTACATAAGTAAACTAGGTAATCACTTTATTTTTTATTTTCAAAAATAATATTTCTCAATTATATAATTTTAGTATTGAATGAACCCAGCAGGCTTATGCTCTTCAACCACCTTTCTAATATACAGAGAGTTCATAACATCTGACAGAACACTAGCTTTCCAGGCTTCTTTTACAAGGCAACTTCTTTCTTGTGTGAAAACGAAATTATAACTGTCTTCGTTTGATTCCAGTTCTTCCCAATTGATCTATTATGAAAATGCTTAATCTAGTTTCTGAAAGATAGTCTGGCAAAAGAGCTGAACTCAGCTATTATTCCAGTTCTATCCTGTCTTTTCCTTTCTTATTAAACATTCCCTGTCGTCTTCTGTTGTCCTTCATTTCATGTGATTTCCAGCTTAATCTCTATTCTGATCACTCCTTCTCTTCTGAACAAAGGCCCATTTGGTTAATATCTTTCTTAAAATATGCAACAGCCTTTTTCAGAAGTGATGTTGATTGGTTCAGAATACAGACATGGGAGAGGATGAGCTTTGATTTCAATTTTGGCCTTTTCATTTGACGTGAAGATTTGTGAACTACAACCCTGATTTGTTAATAGAACAGTCTACAATAGAAAATGTTAATTTTGTAGTATAAATAGTCAAGTCTCATGATTACTGGGCACAAGGCAAGTACAAATAAGTACAAAAACTATACATTGTTGTTTGTCTTTTGAGAAGTACATTTTGTTTTTCTTTGAAGAAAACAAATATGCAGTGCAAGAAACTTGGCCGAGAAAGTACAACCAGATAGAACGTCTTGGGTACTTTTTCCAGGGGTTTGAAAATCTAATTATTTGAGCATTGTTTAGCTGCTGAGTTCTAGCTCACGTTACTAAATACTTGCCTTATGTCAGACACATTAGGAAGCACTTTAATCCTTATAATAGGTCATTTATATAGAAAATGGTGGAATGATAGTAAACCTAGATTGCATGATTCACAGACAGGCTCTCACTACCATACTGTTCTGTGCTTCCTGTGGAATATAATAGTCTATATTGAATACTTTTCAGAAAAATAGAATTAAATGGTATAGGGATGACAAGAAATTAGTGCTTACATACAGTACATCAGTGACTTACTGAAGTATGAAGATACTAATTGTTTTCTTTTAAAATTTCACCCAATTCCTTATTACCAGTTGTATTCAATGATTCTATACTTAATTTTTTTTTTAAAGGATCTTGACATGCACTATGAACCCACAGACACTGCTGCTATGGCTCGAACATCTAATCTGAATGAGGAACTTGGCCAGGTAAACTTGATTTATTGATATGTGTTGAATTTAAAAGTCAGATTTGGTGTGGTATCTGCCATATATGATAACTTCAGATGAATGGACAGCTTTTAATTTTCTGCTATTTGGATAATACATTTGTTAGTGCATGATGAACAATTTTCATTTCAGTAAATCAATTTTTGAAAACACTGTTTAAAGCAGATTTTGCTCTCAAGGTAGAGTACTCCACGAACTTAGAGATGTCCCTTAGTATAATAGTCTAACTAGTATGCAACATATTGGCTGTTTTTGAGTTATAAACATAGTTTTAGAATTGTTCCTAGCTTTCAACCAGGAAGGGAGGAAAAGTTTAACAACAATGAAGCTATGTGAGGCTAGTCAATAGGAATGTTAGATTTATAATTCATACTATATTTACATAAGTGTATATTTGTAATCCATTTACTTATTATAGCTAAAAACAGATTTGTCTTTTTTTGTATCATTGCTATGTTCCAACTTATACTTTACAAGTAGAATATAGTCCAGAGTTATTCTTACTAATTCAGATGTTGCATGTAGTTAATTGCACAAGCTATTACAAATTGTACAATTGCTTGTTGCATTGAGAAATGCTGATAGATGTTTTAGTGCTCTATTGATGTTAAGTACTGGTAGTAGCACTTTCTAGTGGAAATTCAGACCATACTAAGGCATATGTCTATATAATTTAGTTTTCTAGTATGGTGATAGTCTTTAGTATTCATATGTGAAAAGATTCATTTATAAAATACTTTTTTAGAAGCTGAATATATTCCTTGATGAGTATGCAGAAAGTAGTCCCTTAGTAGTATTCATTGTGCCCCTGTGATGTTAATGAAAAGCATAAGGGTTTTTTTTCTCTATAAAAGACTGGCATAAAGACTTTTGAAATATTAATGAGAAATTTTTAACTTTTTTAGGTTAAATACATATTTTCTGACAAAACTGGTACTCTGACATGCAATGTAATGCAGTTTAAGAAGTGCACCATAGCAGGAGTTGCTTATGGGTGAGTTTTTTTTCTTTAATTAGGATATGAAATACACATTTAATTAGTACTAACAGTTTGGTATATTTGGGCGTTCTTATTAGGGGAGGGAATGAGGATTTTTTTTAACAGCTGTTTTAGGACACATGTATATTTCGCGTTTGTAGTTTGGCATTGTTTTCATTTGGGATGACATGAGATGGGTGCTCTGCCCAATGGTATTTTCAGTGTTTAATGTTGCTGAAAGTCTCTCTCTGGCTCTAGTAATAAGGAACAAATGTACTTCCCTTTACACTGCTATAAATTAGAGTATAGTTTGGATCTGGTAAGGACAGCTAATCAGGCCTTGGGCAGTTTTCAAGTTAAAATAGTGACAGTTACCCCTTTTGATACTTTTTTCTTCTTCTACCATCTCTCCTTTTTGCAGTCATAGAGCAATCTAAAATTCTGATGATGGAAAGGCGATAGAGACATGAAAATCTTGAATCTAGAGGGTAATTAATATCATCAGAAATTTTTATCAGACTGTTAATCTTCTTTAAAATATGTTTGTTGAGCACTCATTTAATTTATTTCTTACTTCCAGGTATGCTTACAACCTGTTTCATAGCCTCCTCTTTGAAATATTTTATAGTGTAATGTGAGAAAATTAATTTCTGCAATTCCTAGAAAAGACACCAAAAGATGAAACACTCTCCTGGTTGGTTGACATTGGCCTATTATCAAACTTGCCAATTATCTTTATCTACCTGCAAGTGAGACTAGTAAATATCAACCTCCTACTCACACAAGCATGGACACTTTCTTCTAGGTTTTCTGGCTTGCACCCACTCTTCCCCACTCACTCTGAGCAGTAAGCCAATGACAAACAGTGTAACATTCTGAAAATGCCTTAGTCAAAATTATAAAAAGTACTCATTTCATGAAAAATCCCTAAAGTGTGTGGTTATTCCTAGATATCCTTGTTCTTTGGATTATGAAAGCATGACTAAAAATGACTTTAAACTCTATGTATAAATGTATAAACTCTGTGTATAAGTGAGGTTAAAAAGACAGTTGATTCAGTGGCTTTTTCACACTGTAAAGACAGGCTGTTCATTTAAGAAGCATACTTACTGTTTCCTGGGCTGGATGCTGGTTTTCATCTTTCTTCTTTATCTGGAAATGTCCTAACTTCCTTAGATGAAAGAGGCTCACCTGGCTGCACCGCTCCCCCAACAAATTGCTACTGGCGCAGGAGAATTGCAGCCGTACTTTTTGACATCTTGTACTTATATATTCTACCCAAAATCATCCCAGAGGAGAAAAGGAAAGCCTATTGCAATTCTGGAGTTTATCATGTTGTCAGATTTATGGTGACTTTTTTTACACAAATTCTGTATTCATTCATTACTAGTATTTCCACAGTGACCTGTTTAATAATTGGCATTGTTTTTTACTTTTTGATTTTTAATTCAATAAGCAGGTTCATCAAATTATTAATTATTGATTGTGAAATTATCAGAACAGAAAGCTAAAATCAGACCTAGCCTCTTTTTTCTTCTGCATTTTATCAGGTTTTTTCTTATTCTTGGAAGAGGTCTTTAAACACTCCTAGGCAGTAGTTCTAAAGAGCAGTACTATTCTGTGTTTGTTGATGATGTCATCATTAACAACTGCTACAGGATAGAGCAGGTCTGAGATCAGTATTGTCATCATTGAGATTAAATTGCCAGTGAAGTGAATTTTCTCTTGAGGAAATAATATTTCTTAATTCTGAGATACAGTCATAAGCTATGAGTTTTGGCTATATCTAGAATTTACCATGTAATCCTAGAAAATTTATTATTAGATATTCCCTACTCTTAAGATGTGGATAGTGAGACTAAACCATTTCTAAGGTCCTTTTCCAGATATAAAATCTAACATAATGTTTAGAAATAAAAACAAAACTTTGTTTGTTTGCAAATTTTAACTGTGTAAGCCGAAATCTGTTTCCTCTTTGGTTATGGTATCATAGTCTCAAGAATACCAGAAGCCACGTAGAGTAAAGAGAGTTAAACTGCTTCCAATGATCATATATTGTTTGTATATGTGCTTTCAGGCATCCTTAACCTTGAATTTTTATCAGCGTCCCCTCCCCAGAATATCCTGGTGGATTATTGGATTGTTAGCATCTTAGAGAGTTGTTGATGTCTGAAGGTTTTGGAGAAACCATGACTTCTGACTTGACCACATGTTTACGATAGAGAACGTAACACTTACTGAATTACTGCCAGTCTCCATGGTTAGATATGAAGGAGTGAGAGAGAGAGTAATTACTGTGGAGCACTTTTCTATGTGGATTTCCTCTGGGCACTCTTGGATTATGGGAATCTAGCCAGAGGGAAATGACATGATTTTGCTATCCCATTTTCCCCAGAGCAGTGTTTAACAGTTGTTTAATATGGGAACTATTATGTATGAGCACTTCTTCCAACCCCAGTGGGAGAAAGCAAGGCATTTATCCCTGCAGAGAGGTGGCAAAACCAGAAAGTAATACAAAATTTCATATCCTGACAAAAGCCTTCAGGTTTACAACTGCAGAGCTGATTTTGCCTCAATGTTGCCAAAACATCAGGTAGCTCAGTGTCACCCCAGATTAGGGTTCAAGTGAGTTCTGTTGTTTTTTATCAGTTAGAAAAATAAGACTTGAAGTTTCCTGATAGTATAATTCTTAGGTAGTTCTGTGTATTCCATAGGTTTGTAAGAAAATAATAATTAACACTTAAAACAGTGTGTCAGAGTTTAATTGTAATAAATTTTCTTTCATTTCCCTGAACCTTTGCCCCAAATTGGATTCGTGATGGGCAACAAAATAAAAAAGATTTGTACATAGTTGCCAATGATGATTATCTTGTAGAGATCAACTTTTAGTTAGGAATGTACTGTGTGCTTAAAATTATTAGATTATTTCATTAGATCTTTTTATGGGACAATTACAGTTAAATGTAAGTGAATTATGATACCATTTGTAAATTTAGCTTATGACAAACTAGATATTTTACTGTAAACATTAGTTATTAAAGTATTTCAGCTAATTGCTTCCTGTAGGGAATAAGTCAGTTTAATAACAGTTACTTGAATACCCGGAATAGCTAAGCAGTTTCTCTGTTGAGTGGCTACAAATCTCAATAGAGTGAAGATTCTGGGATACAGTCCTAAGTGCTATCTTTGTAAAAAATTTAGACTTTACTTATACAGTAAGTTGGATGAGGCTTAACAAGGTATGCTCTCTAAAAAGAAATTCTGTTAAGCAAACTAAATAATGCTTTTTTTAATGTGGACAAGGCACTTAATTAGTATTAAAAACATGATTTGCATTTTCCCTTTAAATGAAAAAGTTTTATAAAGCAATCTTTACATATCAATTTAGTATGTGAATAGCTTTACTTGACAATATTTGGTTTCACTATATATTTGCTGAGAGGATAAACTACTACCCTGAGAAGAGATTCACCATGAGAAATTTCACGATTATCGTAATCCTAACCCCCAAGATCTAGATTACAACCACGTTTATCTTACTGCTCACCATGACTTGTGATAAATGCTAGTCAACCCCATTCATTTATTTCTTTGCATATCTCAAGTGTTAATATATGTGACACTTGGATAGATGACGGAGGTAAAATAGGCAAAAGTTCATATGATTTTCTCCTGCCGAAAGTATATCGTCTAATTGGCAGTTAGTGGATGCTAATTAAGTAATCATACAGACAAATATAAAGTCCTAACACAGAATAGAGGTCTATGTGAGTCTATGATGCGTGATTTGCTCTAACCAGGGAAAGCCCTAAGAAAGTGATTCTGGAGTTGAGATCTAAGAATGAATTTGATTAAGTGAAGAACTTACCGGGTAGATACTACAGCACTGGCACATACAAAGGCGAAAAGCCAGATAGCATGTAGACACCAGAGCTTCTGGAGCAGCAATCACAGGGAAACTTGTAGATAGGATCGGTGGTAGGTGTGTGGGCTGTAGGTAGTGCTCAGCATTCTTTCAGGGTTGCACCACAGTTGGGGAGAGGGTCTCTGACACTGGAGCACTGGAGCTTTTAAGCTGAGTAACTTGGGAAACTCTATCCCCTGTCCTGGTATGAGATCAGGGGCTAGTGTAGCTTGGCAGGGCCATTCACAGTGTTGCTTGGGTAGTACCAGGCCCTTCCCTGGCACAGTCCATGGGCTAGGGTCCAAGCCTTGAGGTTGATCAGAAGTGATTGCTTTAAACATGCAGTTGCAGCCAATTTCCACAGAGCTTTGCAGTTTGCCAACTCCTTTTCTGGGAGTCCAACCCACAAAGGACTTGGTTAGCCCTTCTTCTTAAGCATGCATAAAAGCCCTTTTGTAGGACAGAGAATAGTAAGTTAAAAGAGGCCACCTCCATTGTGATTGGAGTGATATAGTGGATACTGCACTGGAAGCAATTTAATGTTTTGGAAGTGGAAGAGGTGCCTTTGGAAGTGGAAGAGTGGAGTCCCTGCCATGGCCAGGTTAATGAAAGGTTGAACTTTGAGGGAGTGATAGGATCCCATGAGTTTTTAACAAAGTTTATTGTATATTTGTCAAAAAGATAACAGTGACTTTCCATTTGTACTGAACTCTACATTTTAAAACTCTATGTCTAATAAATTTAAAGGAAAACTATCGAATGATTACATTACGAAAGAAATGGAAAATAAGAAAATCTAGTCTGTCATGTATTATGGGCCCCTTCCAGCTGAATACATGACTGGCTGATTGAAATGAAATAATCTCTCAGACTTTCCTAGTGTTCAGATGAGCTAATGGATGAAATTAAAGACAGTATTGATAAATATGTTTTCTGTTTGAGATAAAGAATGTTTTAATTAGTGGATTACAGTTTAAGAAAAATTTTTGAATATCATTTAATCTCTTAAACTAAGCTTCCATTTAATTATAGGAATGTAGTTAACTTTTACTTTAATGTACCTGTTGAAGTAACCATCATCTCATGGTAGCCAAAGTTACTTCTAAAATGTATTTGATAAATTTTATTAGTATGATAGTATGTTCCAAGATATTAGCATGTTTGTTACCTTAAAACATTTTATTCTGATTTTATAACACATGATTAATTTTCCATTGGCTTTAGCATGTATTTAAACTGCTAAGTTCAAATAATTCCTACTGAATTATGAATTTTGTGCATAAAATTAGTAAGTGTTGTGAAGAGGCAAGTTGGCTATACAGTTACAGGATAACTTTGTAAACCTGCTTAGCTACCATGAGTCATTATGTTCCATTTACTGTACTAACTGCCATTCTTTCAGATTCAACTAAAAGTTCATTTTGTTAACTTTTCAGTGATCTATCTTTTCATGCTTTCCTTCTTCATGATTTTATGATTCCAGCCTTTCTGTGATTATTTTTCCTCTCTTTCTGCCCCTGTTCTTGCTTTCTGAAGCCATGTCCCTGAACCTGAGGATTATGGCTGCTCTCCTGATGAATGGTAAGCTCTATGGACCTTTCTGCCTCATTGATCCCTTTAAAAGGTTTGCATTTTATTATTTTGTTAGACACATTTCACTATCTTTAAAATCTATATATGTTGCTGGGCAGTTAGGATAACAATGCTGTAAAGTAGGTATTTCTTGAAGTCTGTTGAATATTCCTGGTTTTCGATTGAGAAACTTTAGTCATTTTAGAAACATGTAGTTTATAGGTTAGGTTTGCCAGAGTTTTACATTATTTATCTATAATAAAGTCTAATGATCAATTTAAAAGTGTCGGCTTTGGACTACACCTCAGGTTTCTGCTACAGCTTCTGAAGCCTTCTGAGGTTTTTTTTTCTAGCTCAGTACTGCCACCTTCTGCCATTACTTATGTACTGTACACAGAGACCAAAAGACACGACTGAAACATACTCAAGCAGTTGAAATTTTCTTTTCTAATAAATCTGTATGCAGGCTATAGAGTGAACATTTCTTAAGTCTGGACCAAATGTGAGAAAACTATGCTACCAAGGACTAGAGTTAACTTGAATATATTTAATTTTGGCATTGTTAAAGACAGCGTATGGGTTTAATTTCACTACTATTTGAGTTTTTTGTTGGTTTTACCTTAAAATTCCTCCTATTTGTGAATTTGTATTTTCATCTTGGATAGTCCAAATGTATTTTGATATTTCTATAATTCATGAGTTGGTGGGCAAATGAAATTTCAGGAAATATGTTGAGAATTTATAGGTGATTACATTTTTATTTTTGTATTACTCATGTATTTGATGATGACGTTATATGCTAGCTGATGGTTCTTGGCAATGAGAAAAAACCAGGCCAACTTACAGTAGGTAGCTACTGGTTGGGAAATAGTTGTATCTCTATAAGCTATTTACATTAATACACCTAAGCAAGTAGAGCTATAACCATCATCTGATTATCTTTAATGTTAACAGAATATATGGAAAAATTTAATACATTATAAGCTTGCCCTCAAACTCATCTAAATGTAAATATGCAATCTATATATATCTAAGAGGTAATTATTTTTTTAACTTGGCATTTTTTGTGAATACTGGTTCAATTAGGGCAGTAAAATAGTTATTTTCCATTTCTTTTGTAATATAATCATTCAATACTTTTCATTTAAATTTATTAGACATAGAGTTTTAAAATGTAGAATTCAGTACAAATGAAAAGTCACTGTTATTTTTGACAAATATACAATAAACTTTGTTAAAAACTCATGGGATTCTATCACTCCCTCAAAGTTCAATATACTTTGAATTCCAATAACATCATTTAAATATTTTTCAGCAGGGAATTTATTTCAATGAAGTTAAGATTTGGTAAAACTTTTCAGTAAATCTCACAACACCTAGGGTTAATGACAGGCAGCTGTTTGGTCCTTGTGACAACTGATGAGTCACCACACACCCATTGCTTGGAGTGTCATACATTTTGACACCTACACACAAGTAATTTTTAGTATTTTTAAATGTGCCAAAGCATCTTACTATTAGTGGATAATTCAAGTTTAATATTATATAGATTCCCTCATATTTAATCCTTTGAGAAATAATTAAAATTTTTGACTGTATCTGCTTTTCTGTAACATTAACATAATTCTATTAATTTTAAATACTATTCATCAGTGTAGAAGTGATATACATACCTCTAATATAACTCAATTATTCCTAACAAGAAATTGCCTTCTCCATATTTTTCTTAATATTGGAAGGAAATGTTAAAAATTAGTATTTGTTCACTCAGGTGATTCAGAATATTCTACTTTCAATAGAGGTTGTTTGTAACTTTTATTGGTATTGGAAAAAGAGGATGTTATCTTATCTAATTTAGTAAGTACTTTCTGTAAAACACTCTTTTGGAAAATTTGATATTCTAAACTAGGTAACTCAAGAAATGTCAGCTTTGCCATAAATTGCTTGACATTTCCACTTATAGTTACATATAAGCTTAGATAGTAATGATTTTAAAAACTAATACTAGGGAAGGCTTTTACTACCATTACAATAAAATGAGTTGTTTGTTTGAGATGGGGTCTCGCTCTGTCACCCAGGCTGGAGTGCAGTGGCATGATCTCAGCTCACTGCAACCTCCACCTCCTGAGTTAAAGCGATTCTCCTGCCTCAGCCTCCCAAGTAGCTGGGACTACAAATGTGCACCACCACACTTGGCTCATTTTTATATTTTTAGTAGAGATGGGATTTTACTATGTTGGCCCGGCTAGTCTTAAACTCCTGAACTCAGGTGATCCGCCCCTCACTCCCAAAGTGCTGGGATTAACAACCACCACTCCTAGCCTCAAGTTTTATTTAAAATATATACCTGGATTCTCCATCTATAAAATAATTAATTACCTGTAGGCCTCCAAAAATGAAAGAACAAATGTTTCCTGAGCTGCCATTGTGTCCAAAGTTATGTGGAGTCATCAAAGATGTAGGGTTTGGATACTGAGCACCCAAGTTCAGATTTTCATTCTACTAGTGCTGTTGAACAAGTGACTCAACTCTCTGCCTGAGTGTCCTCATCTGGAAGAATGTAGATAATAATAGTAGTGGCATAATCGGGAGGTTTTGAAGATTAGATGAGTTGTGTTTGTATAGTGCTTTGGAGAGTGTCTGCACATAGTAAGCCCACAGTGAGTGTTAGTTCTGGTGCTGTCACTTAATCCTCATGACATATTTAACATGTCCATTTTAAACCTGGTGAAATTTAGGCAAAAAAGCTAATAAGCAATTTGCCCCAAATTATATAACCAGTAGACCTGAGTGTTGAAACCCATGTCAGCCTGGTTATAAAACAGTACTGGACTGGTTACATTACATCCTATGGACTTTAAAGAAATTTAAAGAACATATGCTTTTTAAATCACAAGATATCCTTGGAACTTCAGTCATTTTATCTTGATGTTTCTTTTTCATTTGATATTTTCAACCTAGAATTTCTTTCAGTAAATTTCTTGTGGTGTTAGGCAAGAGCAGATCAAGCAGGTAAAATTTAACAAATTTAAGGAAAATTAGCATGAGGGCACCCAACTTTGCACAGCTTTGGGCATTTGTCCAAAACTGGTTTCACACTGCCAATGAAACCAAGATCAAAAGTGTGATCCCAGTTGAATCCTGTGCTCCAACCACCTGATTGCATCTTCATGCTGCTGGTCTTCAGGAGTAAATAGTGTAGCTGACTCTATAAGTCCAAAATCTGAAAGGGCATTCCAATATGGCTGCTCAGCAGCTTCAGTTTCATGTAAAGTTCATTGAATTCCATGTATAAAACCCATGAGCTTATATGTATTTTACTGCCCTAATTGAACCAGTATTCAAAAATGTGCCAAGTTAAAGCAATAATTACCTCTTATGTATAGATTGCATATTTACATTTAGCTGAGTTTGAAGGCAAGCTTATAATGTATTAAATTTTTCCACATATTCTGTTAACATTAAAGATAATCAGATGATGGTTATAGCTCTACTTGCTTAGGTGTATTAATGTAAATAGCTTATAGAGATATAACTATTTCCCAACCAGTAGCTACCTACTGTAAGTTGCCCTGGTTTTTTCTCATCATTGCCAAGAACCATCAGCTAGCATATAACCTCATTTTTTATTAAAAATCTACTTCTCTGAATTGATAGTGTCAATATTTTGGATTGGAGGGAAAAATCTATTTATTCTTAACATCAGTGTAGCCCTAAGATATGCTCATTTTCCTCATTTTCTAAAGCTATATATTTCAATGATTTTTCTCATTTTCTGTCTTCTGTGATGAAAAATTCTAAGCATGAACAAAAGCAGACAGATGTACTGATCCACTTGCTTCAATAATATGCAGTTAAGACCAGTTCATTTATGTCTCTCTCCAACTGCCATTTTGAAGCAAATCCAAAATAACGTATTGTTTGTTTTTCTCAACTGTTTAATATAGTTTCACAGTATTCTTGCTGATCATTTTTTAAGTAAATGCTACTGAGGGTGATTCCCCAGAAGGATCACCTTAAAGTGTTAAAGTGTTCTGTGCTTAGACATTTCACTGTGGTTTTTAGTATTATCGCAATAACAGTGGATAGTACTACACTGTATTTTCTATTTTCTGGTCTTATTTATTTTCTCATTTCATTCTGGTCTATAATTATGTATGAAGTGAGTGGTATTCATTTATTCTGCTGCAAAAGCTAGGCTCACTGAAACATTCTTCCAGGTGTGACTGTAAAACAGAGATCTAACACATCCAAATTAATGTTCATCTTCAAAGCAGTCACCTTGGCAGGTAATTTACTCATTTCAGTAATGCAGACGTTTCACAGAATGTTTTTGAAATTCCTCTTGTGTAACTGCCTTCAGAAATACATTGAGTCACATAGTGTATTAGTTCATTTTCATGCTGCTGATAAAGACATACCCGAGACTGGGCAATTTACAAAAGAAAGAGGTTTAATTGGACTTACAGTTTCATGTGGCTAGGGAAGCCTCACAATCATGGTGGAAAGCAAGGAGAAGCAAGTTATGCCTTATGTGGATGATAGCAGGTAAAGGCAGAGCTTATGCAGGAAAATTCTCCCTTATAATCACCATCAGATCTCATGAGATTTAACTCGCTATCACAAGAACAGCACAGGAAAGACCTGCCCCCATGATTCGGTTACCTCCCACTGGGTCCCTCCCATAACACGTGAGAATTCAAGATGAGATTTGGGTGGGGACACAGCCAAACCATATCATTCTGCCCCTGGCCCCTGCCAAATCTTATATCCTCACATTTCAAAACCAATCATGCCTTCCTAACAGTTCCCCGAAGTCTTAACTCATTTCAGCATTAACTCAAAAGTCCATGGTCTAAACTCTCATCTGAGACAAGGCAAGCCTTTCTGCCTATGTGCTTGTAAAATCAAAAGCAAGTTAGTTACTTCCTAGATATGATGGGGATATAGGCAGGGGGTAAATACAGCCATTCCAAATGGGAGACATTGGCCAAAACAAAGGGGCTATGGGCCCCATGCAAGTCTGAAATCCAGCAGGGCAGTCAAATCTCTTAAAGCTCCCAAATGATCTTCTTTGACTCCATGTCTCACATCCAGGTCACACTGATGCAAGAGGTAGGTTCCCATGGCCTTGGGCAGTTCCATCCCTGTGGCCCTGCAGGGTACAGCCCCACTCCGGGCTGATTTCATGGGCCGGCATTGAGTGTCCACAGCTTTTCCAGGTGCATGGTACAAGCTGTTGGTGGATCTACCATTGTGGCGTCTGGAGGACAGTGGCCCTCTTCTCACAGCTCCACTAGGCAGTGCCCCAGTAGGGACTCTGTGGGGGCTCTGACCCCACATTTCCATTCTGCACTGCCCCAGCAGAAGTTCTCCATGAAGGCCCCACCCCCACAGCAAACTTTTGCCTGGACATCCAGGAGTTTCCATACATCTTCTGAAGTCTACATGGAGGTTCCCAAACCTCAATTCCTTTTTTTTTTCTTAGACAGAATTCTGCCCTGTTGTCCACACTGGAGTGCAGTGGTGCGATCTCAGCTCACTGCAACCTCTGTCTCCTGGGTTCAAGTGATGCTCCTGCCTCAGCCTCCTGAGTAGCTGGGATTACAGGCATGCACCACCACGCCCAGCTAATTTTACGTATTTTTAGAAGAGATGGGGTTTCCCCAGTTGACCAGGCTGGTCTCAAACTCCTGATCTCAGGTGATCCGCCCACCTCGACTTCCCAAAGTGCTAGGGTTACAGGTGTGAGCCACCAAGCCTGGCCCAAACCTCAATTCTTGATGTCTTTGTACCCACAGGCTCAATACTGCATGGGAGCTGCCAAGGCTTGGGGCTTCCACCCTCTGAAGCAACAGCCTGAGCTGTACCTTGTCCCCTTTTAGCCATGGCTGCAGTGGCTGGGACACAGGGCACCAAGTCCCTAGACTGAGCGCTGCACGGGGACCCTGGGCCTGGCCCACAAAACCATTTTCTCCTAGGCCTACAAGCCTGTGATGGGAAGAGCTGCCGTGAAGATCTCTGACATGCCCTGGAGACATTTTTCCCATTATCTCAGGGATTAATATTTGGCTCCTCCTTAGGTATGCTAATTTCTGCAGCTGCTTCAATTTCTCCTCAGAAAATGGGGTTTTCTTTTCTATCACATTGTCAGGCTGCAAATTTTCCGAACTTTTATGCTCTGCTTCCCTGATAAAACTGAATGCCTTTAACAGCACCCAAGTACCTCTTGAATGCTTTACTGCTTAGAAATTTCTTCCACCAGTTACCCTAAATCATCTCTCTCAAGTACAAAGTTCCACAGATCTCTAGGGCAGGGGCAAAATGCCGCCAGTCTCTTTGCTAAAACATAACAGGAGTCACCTTTTCTCCAGTTCCCAAGAAGTTCCTCATCTCCATCTGAGACTACCTCAGCCTGGACCTTATTGTCCATATCACTGTCAGGCTTTGGTCAAAGCCCTTAAACAAATCTCTAGGAAGTTCCAAACTTTTCCACATTTTCCCGTCTTCTTCTGAGCCCTCCCAGTAGTTTCAACCTCTGCTTATTACCCAGTTCCAAAGTCACTTCCACACTTTTGGGTATCTTTTCAGCAACACCCCACTCTTCACTATCATGAGAACAGTATAGGAAAGACCTGTCCCCACGATTCAATTACCTCCCATCGGATCCCTCCCACAACACGTGGGAATTCAAGATGAGATTTGGGTGGGAACACAGCCAGACCATATCGCATAGAAAATGAGGCCTCATTACTTTGGTCAAAACCAGTATCTAACAAAAATATTATTATTGAATTCAATCACTTGCTCGTATTTTTGGACTTCACTCTACTTTGAATAAAAAATTCATTTCTAAAAATTAAATCTCCCTACAAGGAATTGGCACAGCCAATTGTGCCATTGAAAAGCAGGAGGTGCAGAACTTTCCCCCAAAACACTGCTTTATTGCAAGGCCCCAAGGCCAGAGGTCCCAGCAGCAGCAGCCGCAGTAGGTCCCCCAGGAGAACCTCCAGGGCCACACAGAGTGCCCATTGTGCACAGGCTATGCTGCATAGTGCCTCCTCCCTGACTTCACTCCAGCTCCACTTCAGCCTCCTCCCTGACTTCACCTCCAGCTCCACTTCACGCCAGCCACAGTGAGTTATCACACCAGCATGGATCTCTGCCTGCTGCTGATGGCCATGGCTATCGAGTAGGTGGTGTTCCATCAGTTCTTTATACTAAGTCCTTTGTGAAGCATTCCACAGAGCTTGTGTCAATGGCATCTGTTCACCTGGCCTCCAAAATAGAAGAGGCTTCAAGACAAATAGGAGATATCATCAGCATGTTTCATCACCACTGACCTTTGAGAGAGGAAACAGAAGCTTACGCCTCTACTATTGGATCAAAATTATGTTCACTTAACAAACCAGATTATAAAAGCAGAAAGACAAGCGCTCCAGGAGCCAGATGTTTGTCACAATACCCACCCTTAGATCATCATTATATACCTTCAGGTGTTAGAGTGTTAGTGCAACTAACGCCTGGCCCAGACTTCATGGAATGGCATGAGTGAGTGACAGCCTTCACACAGATGTTTTCTCTGATTATAGCCCTGAGAGAATCACCTGTGCCTGCATCTGTCTCACTGCCTGGATACTGGAGAACCCTCTGCCCAATTGTCCCATTGGCTTTTTTTGGAGCAAGAAGAAATTCAAGAAATCTGCTTTGAAATACTGCAGCTTTGTACTCAGAAAAAAGATTAACTGACACACCTGAAAAGTGACGTGGAAAAGAGTGAGCTATTTTAGAAGCAAAGGCACAAGTCAAGGACCTGCAGCTTGGCAGCACACAGGTTATAAACAATGCTTGATGGTTCTCACCTGTGCCCATGCTGGCAGAATTTTCCAAAGAAGGCAGAAGAAGCAGGCCTTTCCCACTTTCTGTGAAGGATGCTGAGAGGAAACTGGAGGGCACAGGAAAGCCTCATGAACATCTTACCAAACAGGGAGAGAGATGAAGGTGAAACGGGAGCCAGGAGCAGTTTTTAGGTCCCCATTGAGATCCACTCCTTCCAAAAGGAGGAAGAGCCACAGAGCTCAGCTCCCTGCAGGTCCAAGTTAAAGAGCCAGTGACTTCCTGTTGAGATGAGCTGATGGTGCTCCCTACAAAGACTCCCTTGTGTCCAAGCACTACAAGTCTTCCAAAAAGTCTCACAAGTCTTAGAGACAGGCCTCATCCAATTCATGAAGACAGTCATTGGAGTGACCAGATAATCCTGAAAATACAAGAAGAAAAGTTGTTTAACCACAGAGATCAGGGTCAGGGTGTTTGAAGTTGTGAGTGGGCCATAACTGCGAGTCGGACTGCTTTGGGAACAGCAGACATCAGGGGTAACCCAGGGGTCCCAGTCTACTGGCTGACTTCAGGCCTCTTCCCAGAGGGATGTCTGGAGTGCTGCCTAGCCTTTGAGCCATTGGCATGTACCTCAGTGTGAGTGGCCCTGCATTACAACTCGTTCTGGAAATGGTTATTGACCCTGTACCTTGTGATAAATTTTGAAATGGAATTGAGGGGACCATTAAGTGCCTTTCAGGCCAGCTTAGGGCACAGTGCACACCTGTGACAGCACACACCTGTCCCAGTGCCGGGCCCACCTGTGCAACAGCCTTGCACATGCTGGGTGGAAAGCAAGTACACTCACCCCCATTGGTGTGGCTTGGTGCTAACAAGTTGTCTCTTCACTCCCATACCAAGACTCAATTATATTAGACCAGTAAAATGGCTATATTAGCTTGAATTTACATGTATATTTTGCAGTGTCTCACAATATGAGAAAATTATCTTAATAGCTCCTGTGATCTATCCATGTTGTAAATAAACATGTTTAAATTACAAGTTAAAGCTGCACATGAAAACTGAGAACTTTAATTGTCCACTTAAAACTTGTTACATGTGAAAAATATTAGGTTGGTGCAAAAGTAATTGTGATTTTTGCACAATTGTTTTTGAATGGCAAAAGTCACAATTACTTTTGCATCTGTCTAATATTTAGATCTGTTGAAAATCATAGACTTTTCTCTGTGCAACCCTAAATGCAGGCTACCAGCTCCTAAATAAAGAAGTTCCTTGTGTGTGCATTTTATGTAGTTAAACAATTCTCTCTACTCAGGACACTTGGAATGTTAAAGAATTTATAGTTTGTCATTCTGCTTGCTTAAGTGTTCAAATGTACATAGCCATGAGTACCTATTCTAGTGGTATGTCTGAGCTGCCATCCTGCTCCTTACTCATGAAAGTGATGAAGTTTTGAAAACAAAAACAAAACAAAAACTCAAGACAGTGTTTAATTTTAAAGTTATACTGCCTTTTTTGTGTATGCATGAGTGTAATATATATATATGTATATAATGTAAATTTAGTGTATAGGTAAGGTGTTTATTTCAGATGACTGATGGATTTCGTACTGTTTTAAATTTGATTTTTTTTAAGTTCACAGTGCATTAACACGTTACAAGTTCAAAGGGTGTAAAAAGGTTTTGATCCACCCCGTCTTAGAGCCCTCCATTTCCCCTACCAAAGACAGCCTGTGTGACCAATTTCAAGTGTGCCTTTACAGATCTCTTCTATAAATATTCATACATTTATTTTTCTCTCACATTTTTACAGAAAGTGAAGCATTCTGTACACACTGCTTTGTACCAGATTTTTATTTGACAGTGCATCTTTGAGCACTGTCAAATATTTTTATGGAATTTTTTCATATTCTATAAAAAGCTTCCCTTTGTGTGTATAGTATTCTATTGTGTAAATGCACCACAGTATTTTTAAGCAGCACTACTGATGGACCTTTGGGTTTTCTAACTTTTTGCTATTAAAAACGTACTGTAGGAGTTGGGCCCAGTAGCTCACACCTGTAATCCCAGCTCTTTGAGAGGCCGATATGAGTGAATTACCTGAGGTCAGGAGTTCAAGACCAGTGTGACCAACATGGTGAAACATTGTCTCTACTAAAAATCCAAAAATTAGCCAAGCGTGCTGACACATACCTGTAAACCCAGCTACTCAGGAGGCTGAGGCAGGAGAATCACTTGAACCCAGGAGGTGGAGGTTGCAGTGAGCTGAGATTGTGTCACTGCACTCCAAGTGAGCCAAGATCGTGCCATTGCACTCTAGTAGCCTGGGTGACAGAGTGAGACCCTGTCTCAAAAACAAAAAAGTACTGTAAAGTATAAATTTATACATATAATATTTTGTACCAGTTAAACACTATAAATTCCTAGAACTGGAATTGCTGGATAAAAGAATTTTAAATTTTGCCCAATTGCTTTTTTTTTTAGAAGTTGTACCAGTTTATGTTATCACCAATGATACATGCTTTACTATTTTCCCACAATTACAACAGCACAAAGTTGTCAAACATTATTTTCACCACAATACATTTAAATTTCGCTTCTCCATTATGAGGTAAAGTTGAATGTGTGTTTAACACCATTTATATTTCCTTCCTTGTGAATTGTGTGTTTACATCCTTTGCTCATTGTTGAACTACATAATTGATCTTTTTGTAAATCGATTTCTGGGAATTCTTTTTATTCCGTGGAAATTAACCTTTAGTCTATAATTTGGAAATATTTTTTTCCCAGTTGTCATTTAGCTTTTGACTTTTCTTGCAGAAGTTGGTTTGGTTTTGTTTTGTTTTAAGAGATGGTCTCCCTCTGCCACCCAGGCTGGAGTACAGTGAGTGGTACCATCATAGTTCACTGCAGCCTCAAACTCCAGAGCTCAAGGGATCCTCCCACCCCTGCCTCCCAAGTAGCTGGGATTGCAGGTGCACACCACCGGGCCTGGATAATTTTGAAATTTTTTGCAGAGGCGGGTCTTGCTATTTTGCCCAGACTAATTTCACACTCTTGGCCCCAAGCAATCTTCTTGCCTCAGCCTCCCAAAGTGCTGGGATTACAGGTGTGAGCTACTGCAGGCAGCCTGTTGACATAGTTTTTGCTATGCCGAAATATTTAGCTTTATGTAGTCAGATTTATGTATTATGTTTTCTGAACTATATATGATACCTGATATTTTTACATTCCTAAGTTTTTGTAAAAAAAAAATTTGAAATTTTAGTTTATTTATGAAATCATTGATTCATCTGGAGTTTATTTTGGTTTACAAGGTGAAAATTATGAGTTCAGCCCTTTTCTTCCTTTTTTTTTAGTGGCTCTCCTGTTGACATGAATTTTGAATTTAAAAAAAAAGTCTTAGTTCTTATTGTCATATGCAAAGATAGCTAATACTGTTAAGCCATATGTTCTTTGAATCTTTTAATTATTATTGCTGTAGAGATTGTTCATTTTTGTATGATCAGAAAATGAGTAGTTACAATGTATCACAGCTGTGAAATCAGCCTAAAGAAGCTGCAAATTATTTTACATTGTGGGTTCCCTGCTCTGATCTCCTTACCTTAACTGTGATACTCCCTGCCTTATTGCTTCTTGCAAAATACCATAATGTCATTGTCTCCTTGGAAGCAAAGTGCTACATGAAAATTGCTAGGCAAAAATGTAACCAAACGTTGATGCTGGCTTGCATTTTTATTTGTGAAAGTTTCCAAATCACATAGTTTGTCAACTGACAGTCTAAATTATTAGTTTTACTTTTAATGTGATGGTTCTTATTTTGATACGAGCCTCCAAATTTTATCTGTTTATTTTTACTAAAAGTAAACATTTTGTACAATTTTGGAGAGGAATGGTGGAAACTCCATGCCTGAGGTATCCAACCTAGGCTGTCTGATTAGAGGATGAATTGTTTATAGTTTTTTGTTTCTGGGTTTTTTGTTTTTTGTTTTCTGTTTTTGTGGGTTTTTTGTTTGTTTGTTTGTTTGTTTTTTGAGACAGAGTCTTACTCTGTCACCCAGGCTGGAGTGGAGTGCAGTCGTGCAATTTCAGCTCACTGCAACCTCTGCCACTCAGGTTCAAGCGATTCTCGTGCCTCAGCCTTCCAAGTAGCTGGGACTACAGGTTTGTGTCACCATACCAACTAATTTTTATATTTTTAGTAGAGATGGGACTTCATCATGTTGACCAGGCTGGTCTTGAACTCCTGACCTCAAGTATCCATCCACTTCAGCCTCCCAAAGTGCTGGGATTACAGCTCCTAGACTGTTTTGGGGTATTTAAAATTATCTTGGGAAGGAAGTCACTTTCTGGAAGAAGAGTTCTTTTTTAGCGTTAGCCTTGGCAGCACCTTCGTTAGTGAGTGGAACATGGGTTATGTCCATGTAAATATGTCCATTGCATATCTAGAGCTACTCAAATATGTTTGAAAATTAAGTCAATTATGGTAACTGATTTATAAAACGAAATAATTATTGGTGAGATTAATAAGAGATATCTTCAGATTTAAATGGCTTTTTCATCTGGAATTCTTTGGAAAGAAAATAGACTTCTTGCAAGATGTTACTAGGAATATTCCTTGACATTTCAATTTATCTAATAAGTAGAAAAGTACAGCTATAAACCGTTTATGAATATATATATATATATATTTTTTTTTTATTGTACTTTAAGTTCTGGGGTACATGTGTAGATCTTACAGGATTGTTACATAGGTACACACATGCCATGGTGGTTTGCTGTCTCCATCCTCCCATCACCTACATCAGGCATTTCTCTCAATGTTATCCCTCCCCAACCTCCCCACCCCCTGCTGTCCCTCCCCTAGCCCCCCCACCCCCCAACAGACCCCAGTGTGTGATATTCCCCTCTCTGTACCCATGTGTTCTCATTGTTCAACACCCCCCTATGAGTGAGAACATGCAGTGTTTGGTTTTCTGTTCTTGTGTCAGTTTGCTGAGAATGATGGTTTTCAGATTCATCTATGTCCCGACAAAGGACAAACTCATCGTTTTTTATGGCTGCATAGTATTCCATGGTGTATATGTGCCACATTTTCTTTGTCCAATCTATCATTGATGGGCATTTGGGTTGGTTCCAGGTCTTTGCTATTGTAAACAGTGCCACAGTGAATACACGTGTGCACGTGTCTTTTTAATAAAAGGATTTATAATCTTTTGGGTATATACCCAGTAATGGGATTGCTGGGTCAAATGGAATTTCTATTTCTAGATCCTTGAGGAATCGCCCCATTGTCTTCCACAATAGAACTAATTTACACTCCCACCAACAGTGTAAAAGTGTTCCTATTTCTCCACATCCTCTCCAGCATCTGTTGTCTCCAAAATTTTTAATGATTGCCATTCTAACTGACGTTAGATGGTATCTCAATGTGGTTTTGATTTGCATTTCTCTAATGACCAGTGATGATGAGCATTTTTTCATATGTTTCTTGGCCTCATAAATGTCTTCTTTTGAAAAGTGCCTGTTCATATCCTCTGCCCAGTTTTTGATAGGGTCTTTTTTTTTTTTTAAATAAATTTGTTTAAGTTTTTTGTAGATTTTGGACATGCCCTTTGTCAGATGGATAGACTGTAAAAAATTTTCTCTCGTTCTGTTGGTTGCTGGTTCACTCTAATGATTATTTCTTTTGCTATGCTGAAACTATTAATTAGATCCCATTTGTCTATATTGGCTTCTGTTGCCATTGCTTTTGGTATTTTAATCATGAAGTCCTTGCCTATGCCTATGTCCTGAATGGTATTGCCTAGGTTTTCTTCTAGGGTTTTTATGGTATTAGGTCTTATGTTTAAGTGTTTAATCCATCTGGAGTTCATTTTAGTGTAAGGTGTAAGGAAGAGGTCTAGTTTCAGCTTTCTGCACATGGCTAACCAGTTATCCCAACACCATTTATTAAACAAGGAATCCTTTCCCCATTGCTTGCTTTTGTCATGTCTGTCAGAGATCAGATGGTTGTAGATGTGTGGCATTGCTTCCAAGGCCTCTGTTCTGTTCCACTGGTCCATATCTCTGTTTCGGTACCAGTACCATGCTGTTTTGATTACTGTAGCCTTGTAGTATAGTTTGAAGTCAGGTAGCATGATGCCTCCAGCTTTGTTCTTTCTGCTTAGGATTCTCTTAGCTATGTGGGCTCTCTTTTGGTTCTATATGATGTTTAAAGTGGTTTCTTCCAGTTCTGTGAAGAAGGTCAATGGTAGCTTAATGGGAATAGCACTGAATCTATAAATTACTTTGGGCAGTGTGGCCATTTTCACGATATTGATTCTTCCTAACCATGAGCATGGAATGTTTTTCCATCTGTTTGTGTCCTCTCTTATTTCCTTGAGCAGTGGTTTGTAGTTCTCCTTGAAGAGGTCCTTTACATCCTTTGTTAATTGTATTCCTAGTTATTTATTCTCTTTGTAGCAATTGTGAATTGGAGTTCGCTCTTGATTTGGTTCTCTTTTAGTCTGTTATTGGTGTATAGAAATGCTTGTGATTTCTACACATTGATTTTGTATCCTGAGACTTTGCTGAAGTTGCTTATCGGTTTCAGGAGATTTTGGGCTGAGACAATGGGGTCTTCTAAATATACAGTCATGTTGTCTGCAAATAGAGACAATTTGACTTCCTCCTTTCCTATTTGAATACCCCTTATTTCTTTTTCTTGCTTGATTGCTCTGGCTAGAACTCCCAATACTATATTGAATAGGAGTGGTGAGAGAGGGCATCATTGTCTAGTGCCAGATTTCAAAGGGAATGCTTCCAGTTTTTGCCCATTTAGTATGATATTGGCTGTGGGTTTGTTGTAAATAGATTTTATTATTTTGCAATACATTCCAACGATACCTAGTTTATTGAAGGTTTTTAGCATAAAGGGCTGCTGAATTTTGTCGAAGGCCTTCTCTGCATCAATTGAGATAATCATGTGGTTTTTGTCTTTGGTTCTGTTTATGTGATGGATTACATTTATAGACTTGCATATGTTGAACCAGCCTTGCATCCCAGGGATGAAGCCTACTTGATCATGATGAATAAGCTTTTTGATGTGCTGTTGTATTCAGTTTGCCAGAATTTTATTGAAGATTTTTGCATTGATGTTCATCATGTATACTGGCCTGAAGTTTTCTTTTTTAGTTGTGTCTCTGCCAGGTTTTGGTATCAGGATGATGCTGGTCTCATAAAAAGAGTTAGGGAAGATTCCCTTTTTTTGTATTGTTTGTAATAGTTTCAGAAGGAATAGTACCAGCTCCTCTTTGTACATCTGGTGGAATTCGGCTGTGAACCCGTCTGGACCTGGACTTTTTAAGGTTAGTAGGCTATTAATTGCTGCCTCAACTTCAGACCTTGTTGTTGGTCTATTCAGGGTTTCAACTTCTTCCTGGTTTAGGCTTGGGAGGGTGCAAGTTTCCAGGAGTTTATCCATTTCTTTCAGATTTACTGGTTTATGTGCATAGAGTTGTTTGTAGTAATCTCTGATGGTAGCTTGTATTTCTGTGGAATCAGTGGTGATATCCCCTTTATTGTTTTTTATTGCATCTATTCAATTCTTCTCTCTTTTCTTTTTTATTAATCTGGCTAGCAGTCTATTTTGTTGATCTTTTCAAAAAAATCAGCTCCTGGATTTATTGATTTTTGAAGGTTTTTTTTTATGTCTCTATCTCCTTCAGTTCTGCTCTGATCTCAGTTATTTCTTGCCTTCTGCTAGCTTTTGAGGTTTTTGATCTTGCTTCTCTAGCTCTTTCAATTTTGATGATAGGGTATCAATTTTAGATCTTTCCTCGCTTCTCATGTGGGCATTTATTGCTATAAATTTCCCTCTAGACACTGCTTTAAATGTGTCCCAGAGATTCTGGTATATTGTATCTTCCTTCTCATTGGTTTTGAAGAACATCTTTATTTCTGTCTTCATTTCATTGTTTATCCAGTTGTCATTCAGGAGACAGTTGTTCCATTTCCATGAAGTTGTGCAGTTTTGAGTGAGTTTCTTAATCCTGAGTTCTAATTTGATTGCACTGTGGTCTGAGAAACTGTTTGTTATGATTTATGTTCTTTTGCATTTTGCTGAGGAGTGATTTACTTCCAATTATGTGGTCAATTTTAGAGTAGGTGTGATGTGGTGCTCAGAAGGATGTATATTCTGTGGATTTGGGGTGGAGAGTTCTGTAAATGTCTGTTAGGTTTGCTTGGGCCAGATCTGAGTTCAAGTCCTGGATATTCTTACTGATCTTCTGTTTTGTTGATCTGTCTAATATTGACAGTGGAGTGTTGAAGTCTCCCACCATTATTGTGTGGGAGTCTACATCTCTTTGTAGGTCATTAAGAACTTGCCTTATGTACCTGGGCGCTCCTGTATTGGGTCCATATATATTTAGGATTGTTAGCTCTTCTTGTTGCATTGATTTGTTTACCATTATGTAATGTCCTTCTTTGTCTCTTTTGATCTTTGTTGCTTTAAAGCCCATTTTATCAGAGACTAGGATTGCAACCCCTGCTTTTTTTTGCTCTCCATATGCTTGGTAAATCTTCTTCCATCCATTTATTTTGAGTCTGTGTGTGTCTTTGCACATGAGATGGGTCTCCTGAATACAGCACACTGATAGGTCTTGGCTGTTTATCCAGTTTGCCAGTCGTGTCTTTTGATTGGCACATTTATGCCATTTACATTTAACATTAATATTGTTATGTGCGAATTTGTTCACGCCATTTGTTACTGGCTGGTTGTTTTTCCCATTAGTTGACGCAGTTTCTTCATTGTGTCATTGATCTTTACCGTTTGGTACATTTTTGCAGTGGCTGGTTGTTCCTTTCCATGTTTGGTGCTTCCTTCAGGAGCTCTTGTAAGGCAGGTCTGGTGGTGACAAAATCTCTCAGCATTTGCTTGTCTGTAAAGGATTTTATTTCTCGTCCTCTTACGAAGCTTAGTTTGGCTGGTTATGAAATTCTAGGTTGAAAGTTCTTTTCTTTAAGGATGTTGAATATTGGCCCCTACTCTCTTCTGGCTTGTAGTGTTTCTGCTGAGAGATCTGCTGTGAGTCTGATGGGCTTCCCTTTGTGGGTGACCCACCCTTTCTCTCTGACTGCCCTTAGCACTTTTTCCTTCATTTCAACCCTGGTGAATCTGATGGTCATGTGCCTTGGGGTTGCTCTTCTTGAGGAGTATCTTTGTGCTGTTTTCTGTATTTCCTGGATTTGAATATTAGCCTGCCTTGCTAGATTGGGGAAGTTATCCTGGATAATGTCCTGAAGAGTGTTCTTGGATTCATTCTCCTCGTCACATTCAGGTACACCGATCAAGCGTAGATTAGGTCTTTTCACATAATTCCATATTTCTTGGAGGCTTTGTTCATATCTTTTCACTGTTTTTTCTCTAATCTTGCCTTCTCATTTTATTTTATTGAGTTGATCTTTAAAGTCTATCCTTTCTTCTGCTTGATCGATTCAGCTGTTGAAACTTGTGTATGCTTCACAAAGTTCTCATGCTGTGTTTTTCAGCTCCATCAAGTCATTTATGTTCTTCTCTAAGCTGGTTATTGTAGTTAGCATTTTGTCTGACTTTTTTCAAGGTTTTTAGTTTCTCTGCATTGGGTTAGATCATGTTCTGTTAGCTCAGAGAAGTTTGTTACTACCCACCTTCTGAAGCCTGCTTCTGTCAATTCGTTAAACTCATTCTCCATCCTTTTTTGTTCCCTTGCTGGTGAGGAGTTGTGATCCCTTGGAGGAGGAGATGCATCCTGGTCTTTGATGATTTCCTCCTTTTTGCACTGGTTTCTTCCCATCTTTGTGTGTTTATCTACCTGCGATCTTTGAAGTTGGTGATTTTGGATGGGGTCTCTGAGTGGACGTCCTTTCTGTTGATGTTTTATTTTTAGTTTTTCTTCTAACAGTCAGGCCCCTCTGCTGTAGGGGAGGTCCACTCCAGATCTTGCTTGCCTGGGAATCACCCACGAGGGCTGTGGAGCAGCAAGGATCGCTGCCTGATCTTTCTTCTGGTAGCTTCATCCCAGAAAGGTACCCACCAGGTGTCAGCCTGAGCTCTCCTATATGAGGTGGTTTTTTTTGCTTATTCAGGGGTCTTGGAGCCATTTGAGGAGGCAGTCAGTCCCTTGTCTGCCTGCAGAGAGGCTGCTGGACTGCCTCGGACTCAGCCCAGCTGCTGTATAGGCTTCCTCTGGCTTTTGTTTACACAGGTGAGATTAGACACGCCTTGGCAATGGCAGACACCCTTCCCCACACTGAGATCGATCGTCCTGGGTCAAACTCAGACTGATGTGCTGGCTGTGAAACTCTCCAAGTGAGAGAGCTTCAGTTTGCTGGTCTTCATGGGGGTGGGACCTGCCAAGCTGTATCACCTATCTCCCTGCTTTTAGCTCTCCCTCTTCCGGCGGGGGGGGCAGGTAGATCCCTCCCACAGGTGCTCTCAGCACTAGTCAGAACTTCTGCCCAGATCTGTGCCGAAAACTCACAATGCCTGGCCGGCCGGAGCTGTCACTCAGATCTGTGTTAGTAACTCACGGTGCTTTTCGGCCTGGCAACGTTCTGCTGGACTGTTCTCAATGGCCATGGGAGAAGCGCAGCATCTGAACTGGAGTGCCAAGGGGATAAAGTCCCCGGTCCTCTGTCCAGTTGCACTTCCGGAGTGGGGCAGCACCCCACCCTGACTCAGTTCACTGTCCTTGGGCTACATCCACTGTCCAGCCAGTCTCATTGAAATGAACCTGGTACCTTGGTAGGAAATGCAGAGATCACTTGCCTTCTGCGTCTCTCTCACTGGGAACTGTGCTCTGGAGCTGTTCCTATTCGGCTGTCTTGGCGGAAGTCATTATGAATATATTTTATTAATAGGAACATTTCATGAAGCCTCAAGTAATGAACTCTTTTTAATAAATGGTAATATTTGGAGGAGAAATGCTAACTTGTTGTCTATACATTGATAAGTCATTTAAAAGTTCTTGGATTTTTTTCCTTCCAACTTTAGCCCCCAAAGATATTTTGATTATTCTAAACTACTACTTGTTAATAAAGATGTATTATCTTATGATTTTGAGATTTAATAGACCAAACTTAGTACATATAAATAAATATGTGTTCCGTTATAAACATTCTAACTTCCTCCTTAGGTTTACTGGAGGAATGTGTTTCATTGAAGATACTATGTATGTTCTGTTCTTTCAAATTTGATTTTCTTCAATGAGTTTTCCTTCTTGTCAAGCTTCTGCCTTTAAAATATGAAAGTCTTGATATCTGACATGTTGACATTGATACTACTCTTTGTAACCTGTAAACGTTGTAATTTAAATCTTTCTGGATTATAATTGCTTAGTATCAGACACATTTTTTTCCCTCAGTGAAATCTGAAATTTTCTTCTGTGCACTGAAGCTCAAATGTATATATTTTCACTAAACTTTGCAAACTATACCCTTTTCTTTTGACGTTCCCACTTAAGTTTTCCTTCTTTTTCCTTTGAATCTCAGTATTTTTATATTTAATTGCATGGCCACGGAATTAATGATAGCTAGTTTGCAGAGATAATTGGCTCCATTTATATCCTATGAAGTACATAATACATTTGCTGATCTGAAGATAGCCACAACACAAAAAAATTCCATACTTTTGTGATTTGTTCTTACATTTACAGAACATAATACGTTCATAAATATTTGCTCAGATATTAGTGATAGATGTTGATATAATCTGTAAATGGTTTATTCGTGTTTTTATATTTCATGATTTTCATCACTACATATAAAGATTTTAAAGTTCTCATATGCCTAAAATAAAAGAATATTTTGTATAAAAACTTTCATTAATTCTTAAAATCCTAAAAATTGAAAATATTATAGAAGTGGAAGAAATTTAGTTCCAGATGTTTTAATAGTTTTATTTCTTATATTTTTTTTAAAGTTTCATGTGGCTGCAAAGTAATTTAACTCCAAAAAAAATGAACTGTAAAATACTATTTTTCATTACAATGTAAACATCTTTCACATTTTAGAATGCATGAATATATTTTATGATATAATCATGAAATCTGTGATGTCTTATTTAGAAATGCAGGCCAAATTCTATTTAACTTATTAAGGTTTTGGAGACATAACACTTACTTATAAAGTACATTAACAAATATATCAATAGGCTTGTATAAATAAACTGGGTTTACTGTATTTTTTCCCTCTTTAGGCAGAGCTCACAGTTTGGAGATGAAAAAACATTTAGCGATTCATCATTGCTGGAAAATCTCCAAAATAATCATGTAAGTGACACAAAACCATTATCTTTTTGTTAGTGAATGAAACTAATAAGCATTTCTCAGAACTATCTTCTATGTTTATGTATTTCTCTTTTTTACTTTCATGATCTTTTTGGTTTTTGTTTTTTTCTGAGACAGTCTTACTGTGTCACCCATGCTGGAGTGCAGTGGCATGATCTTGACTTACTGCAACCTCTACCTCCCAGAATCAAGGCATCCTCCTGCCTCAGCCTCCCAAGTAGCTGAGATTACAGGCACCTGCCACCATGCCTGACTAATTTTTGTATTTTTAGTAGAGACGAGTTTTCACCATGTTGGCTAGGCTGATCTCGAACTCCTGATCTCAGGTGATCCACCCAACTCAGCCTCCCAAAGTGCTGGGATTACAGGCATGAGCCACTGCACCCAGCCTCATGATCATTTTTAATAATTATCAAAGTCTATGCCAAATCCTTTTTACTTGGCCAATGTGAATTCATGGTTGTTATTAATTTGGTTTTAATATTATTAATCAATATTTTGTCTTTTCAAATTGTTTCATTTTAAATGATTATAGAACCCTCTCTGAAACAGCTCAATATTAACAATTTTAGAATATCTATAGAAATAAGTTACCTGCTAAGTACCATAGGCCAGTGCTAAATCTCCAATAGAAACTCCAGGCTTCTGCCACCCAATGTGAAAATTCTGCTTATGAAGTTACTGATCTATTAAGGTTCTCTAGGGGGACAGAGCTAATAGGATAGAGAGATGTATATAAAGCGTAGTTTATTAAGTAGTATTAACTCACACAATCACAAGGTCACACAACAGGCTGTCTGCACACTGAGGAGCAAGGAAGCCAGCCCAAGTCCCAAAGCTGAAGAACTTGGAGTCCGATGTTTGAGTGCAGGAAGCATCCAGCATGGGAGAAAGATGTAGGCTGAGAGACTAAGCCAGTCTAGCCTTTTCACAGTTTTCTGTCTGCTTTATATTCTGACCATGCTGGCAGCTGATTAGATGTTCTGCCTTCCCCAGCCCACTGACTCAAACGTTAATCTCCTTTGGCAAAACCCTCACAGACACACGCAAAATCAATACTTTCCATCTTTCAGTCAAGTTGACACTCACACTGACACACACTCAGATTTCATCAGATCAAATTATAGAGTCTTCTGGAGTTAAACCATCACACTGACACACACTCAGATTTCATAAGATCAAATTATAGAGTCTTCTGGAGTTAAACCTGGAAGATTTCATAAGATCAAATTGTAGAGTCTTCTGGAGTTAAACTCGTATTAACCATCACACTGACACACACTCAGATTTCACAAGATCAAATTATAGAGTCTTCTGGAGTTAAACCGGAACTTATTCTCATAACCACTTCAAGCCCAGTATGTCAAAACTTGAACTTATAATCATCACCCCAAAACATGCATCTTCTCTAGCACAGGTGGACTTGTCACTTTTTCCCGAGTGGGGCCCTCTCAGTATATTGATATGGGTGTTTTTGTATCTCTGTTTTCTATACTAGCCTTCAACAAAATACTGACTTCAGGATCTACAAAACCTAGACCTAGACCACCCCTTCCCTCTTGGATTCTCAGCTTTCGATAAATTGTACCATCACCTATCTTATGATTCTTCCTAGGAACTAGAGGGTTGCCTTTAATGCCTCCTTTTCTCTCCATGTCCAGATGTCTGAGTCACCAAGGCATTGTCAATACTGATTTCTAGAATCTGTCTTGGGTGTCGGCTGCAGTTAATCCTCATTTTCACCACCCCACTCCAGACTGCCAGCACCCGCTCTGTGGATTACTGTGGTAGCCTCCTGGCCAGTCTCCTGGGTTCCACTTTTACTCCTATCCAGTTACTGTTGCACATGACAGCTGAAAAATGCAAAGGAAAATCAGGTCCCCTCACTAACCTGTTTAAGCCTATTCTCTGCCTTCTCTCTTCACTCACAAAGTAACATGATATGGCCCCTGCCTAAGCTATCACCCTCATTTTGAGCTCCTTTTCTTTCTCATCCCACTGACCTCCTTTTATTTTCTAAAACACATCATTCTTTCCTTTTTTATGACCTTTTCAGCTATGTCCTATTCCTGCTTGATGGAAAGCACATTGCCCAATTCTTCAAGAGGCTAAAACCTCATCAGCTCAAATATTACATTATCTTGAGAACAGCCACAGACTCGCCTAAGTCACATTACATGATATTTGCATATTCCCTACTTTACAGTGCTTGTCATGCTATAAGTAAATAATGAGTGTATATTTATTTGTGTTCTGTCTTCCCCACAATGCTAAGCTTCACGTGGCAGGGGCCATGTCTGTGTTTAGTCCACTGTTCTAGCCTGAACACAGTTTTTTCAAATAATGTTCTGATCTGTCTTCCTAGTCACTTCACTTTATTATTTTTTTTGCCCAAGAGCATTGAGAAATGTTTTTCCTTTATTAAATTGAATGACATTTCTCTTTATTGAGAGCCAGACGGGAAGATATCGAAAATACCTGGCTTCTTTTCTCCTGTGAACCCTAGCTCCTTGCAGAAAGGATACACCCTTCTGTCTTCTCAGGCTGTAAGAGTCCACTGGACATAGGAGTTGCTCATAATTTTTTTATTTATTAAAATATGAATAAAGTTACGATTTTTGGAGTGGAGTGAAAAAGCATTATAGAAAAATTCTCAGTCATTATCACCCCAATTCAGTAAAATCACATACCCAAAATTTTAAATCTGATCAGGAATTACAGCTAGGTAAATGAACATTTTTGAATTTTTCTTTTGTCCTCCAAGGACAAGATTCAGCTACATCTGCCTTTCTCACTATACTATTTGTATTTGACAACATACAAGTTGTCTTGTATAAATGTTTAGAAAATGATCGAAAGAGTAGAAAAATAATGTGAATTAACACATTTTCTTTATAATCGATGTTGGCTTCTTAGTTGGCTATAATCCTATACCTCTAGTCTATAATAGCCATGTCCTGTCCTTTCCTTTCTCCTTTCTCCTTTCCTTTTCTTTTTCTCACAGTCTTGCTCTGTTGCCCAGGCTAGAGTACAATGGCAGGATCTCAGCTCACTTCAACCTTTGCCTCCCAGGTTCAAGCAATTCTCCTGCCTCAGCTTCCCAAGTAGCTGAGATTACAGGTGCCTGCCACCACAACCAGCTAATTTTTGTATTTTTAGTAGAGATAGAGTTTCACCATGCTGGCCAGACAGGTCTCAAACTCCTGACCTCAGGCGATCCGCCCACCTCGGCCTCCCAAAGTGCTGGGATTACAGGCGTGAGTGATCATGCCCAGCCAACAGCTATGTTCTTAATAGCCATGAAATAATAATTACTATCAGTGTAAAAATGTTCACGTGAGAAGGGCTAAATCATGTGTTTATTTTTCACAGCCGACTGCACCTATAATATGTGAATTTCTTACAATGATGGCGGTCTGTCACACAGCAGTGCCAGAGCGAGAAGGTGATAAGATTATTTATCAAGCAGCATCTCCAGGTACAAATGAAGCAACTGTAAAGTATTTTTTTGTGGATAATGGTTTTGAATGTAAAAGTCAATTTAATTTAAAAAAATAAGATAGCCAAACTGAGTGGTTTTTATATAAAAATTTTTATTTACCAATCAGAAAAAGCTTGGCTTTTCAAGGTTAAACATATATGTGATATTTTAAAATATGTAACTTTGTATATGTAATTTTTGGTGTATGACATAAGTTACATGAAAATCTGAGTAACATAATTCTCATAAGTGTAAAATATAGTTTTTTACATACACATAATCATTTTTCTCTTCTTTATAAATACCTAAGAACTCTTAGTCAAGCTGATTTTGCACAGGAACAAATAGGAAAAGGAAGATGTGTTTGCCTGAATATAGTAAGCATATATAACTTTAGAACAATTTTGCTCTTCTCTCTTGTTAATGATAATAAAGGAGCTTGTGTATTTATTTGGGTTAAGAAAGTTTTACACATTTGAAGGGATTCTATAAAATATTATTAGTACAGTTATCAATATTAGGTACTTACACTTTATTTTGGACCCATTTTCAATGTAAAATTGGGTAGTCAATTTGATGAGAACTTTTTAGAAATGTTTTAAACTGTATTCTAACCTAGCATCCATGACTTATAGGAGATACTAAATTCCTTAAAAGCATAAGAATTGTTATGCCTCATATTGTTAGGACAGAAACTGTATGACGTTTTCTTATGCCATACCCTACTCTCAGCAATAAAAAGGTTTTATATAACGTGAAATTCATGGATAGTAAAATCATCAGTTCATTTAAAGCTGTTTAAATTGAATCCTCAATTAGCAATATTAATTTCTCTAGACTCAACATTTTAGGAGGAAAACGATAAAACTTTAGAAGGCAATTTTCTCTGATTCCTTTTGAGAAAGTTTTCTAGCAAATACGCTGGATGAAGGGATACATTTAAATTAAGCTTCTTAGAAATTTATCACCAACAGTGAGACTTAACATTTCGGAAATGTAACTCTGAGTTCGATACTTCAGATTATTCTCCTTATTTCTTTGGAATTGTCATATAATTTTAAAATAATTAGATTAATAACAGGAGCCAGAATAAAAAGACCTTTAATTAAACAGAAAATTATCCTACCTTAATGTACTTCACTTGTACTGAGAATTTTTTTTTCATTCATGTATTTGCTTTTACCTCTTCTTCTAAAACAGACGAGGGAGCATTGGTCAGAGCAGCCAAGCAACTGAATTTTGTATTCACCGGAAGAACACCCGACTCAGTGATTATAGATTCAGTAAGTTAGTTGTTTTTAAGGTTCTTTTTAATCCAGGTAATACATTTGCATAGCTTCAGAGATAAACACCAAAAGGCTCATAATAAAATAGAGGTTCCCCACTCCAGAAGCAACCACTGGGTGGTTTTTTAGCTGTTTCTTTAGGCATATATACATCTCATATTTTCAAAAAAATAGGTGACTATTAATACATGCTTTGACTCCTCAATTTTAATGTGTCTTCTGATTCTGTTACGTGAGGATGTATCTCTTGAATCGCCATCCTTTTTGTTTATCCTTCCTGATGTTCCCAATATTATTATCATTTTATTCCAATTTTTAGTTAAATACTCAGGCCCAATTTTTAAAGTGGGCAAAAGACTTGAGCAGACATTTCACAAAAGAAGATATATGGATGACCAATAAGCGTATGAAAAAGCATTGTTAGTCATCAAGGAGATACAATTAAGACCACAATGAGATAGCACTCCATACTCACTGAAGTGATTCTCCCACCTTGGCCTGCCAAAGCACTGGGATTACAAGCATGAACCATGCACCTGGCCACTTTTTCCTTTATTTTCTAAATACTAAAATTTAAAAATGGACACCACCAAATGTTAATGAGCATGTAGAGTAAGTGGAACAATCACATACTGCTAGCAGATGTGTAAAGTGGTACAGTCCCTTTGGAAAAGCTTCTAGAGTTGTCTAATTGAGGTAAACTTACACCTGACCCAGCAGTTGTGCTCACAGTTATTCAGCAGAAATTAAGTTTCTGTCTTTAAAAAAACTTGCAACAAAATGCCCATAGTAGCTTTATTCATAGTAGCCAAAAACTAGAAACCAAACCAAATGCCCATCAATAGAAGAATGGATAAACAAATTGTGATATATTCTCACAATGGAACATCTAAACAATATAAAGGAATGAGTTATTGATTCATCAACAGCATGGATGAAAAATGAATCAAAACATGAATGAGACACATTATGCTGAGAAAAAAAAATGTCAGACACAAAGGAGTGCATCCGTTTTAATTTCATTTTGATGCAGCTCAAGATCAGGAAATAGTGATTTATGGTGACAGAATTCAGAACAGTGATTGCCTCAGGACAGGGAGGAGATTGAAAAAGGGCACAAGGGAATTTATAGGATGTTGGGAATGTTTTATATCTTGATTGGGGTGGAAGTTACCAAACTATACAATTTTCATTTGACTCTACGTTAAAGGTTTATGCATTTTATTATATATAAATTATAGCTTATTTTAAAATTATTTTTTAGTTTCCGTGTAGTATTGCCTTTAATTTTACCTGTGCTAGTATTCATAGCTGCACATTGTTGTATTCAGTAATTATATTTTTTGTTTTTTAAATTTTGTGTTTCCTAACATTAATTTTCTTTTTAGAGATGGGGTCTTGCTCTGTAACCCAGGTTGGAGTGCAGTGGTGCAGTCATAGCTAAGTGTAGCCTTGAGGCCCTTAGCTCAAGTGATCCTCCTGTCTCAGCCTCTAAAATAGCTGGGACTATAGGCATGGGCCACCACACCTAATTTAAAAAAAAATTTTTTTTTAATGCTGTATTTTCAAGACTAGTCTTGAATTTCTGGGCTCAGTTGATTCTCCTACCTCAGCCTCTCAAAGCACTGGGATTACAGGCATGACCACTGGACCTGGCCACTTTTTCCATCATTTTCTAAAGATAAATCTCTTAACTTCTTTTTTCCATTGCTTCCCTTTTTTTCCCCCTATTATCTATGTTGTTCCCATACCTTCTAACGTACTTTTCTCAATACAATCGCACCACATAATCTGTTCATTGGCAGTTCTTTCCTTACGACATCTCTTTTGAAACTCTCCATTCTCTTGTCTGGGCAGGTTATATTCTAAGGACTCTTCAGTGATACTTTGAATTCCTTTTGGTTTTCTCCTGTTTTGGATTTTCTGTTTCCAGTAACTCAGTTAACGTAAAAGTTAGTAAGTTCCTTTCTACATTTTAGTAGGAAAAATTTGCTTGTGTTGGCATTTTTACAGTAAGACTTTAGGATTTATTTCCAAAAGGCTTAAAATGTTTTCAACTGTATGTAATTATATATTCCTTTTCTTCTTAGTTGGGGCAGGAAGAAAGATATGAGTTGCTCAATGTCTTGGAGTTCACCAGGTAAAACATCTGCTCAGTAATTTGTATGGATAAGATAAATTTATATCCATTTTTTTTCCCTTTTAAATAACTAGAAAGTATGCTTTATTTTTATTTAAATTCGTTTAGACAAAATATTAAATCAAAATCTTGAGTGCATTTTTGATCATCATCTGTAGATAAATCACAAACCATTTTCTTCAGAGTATTGCAATGCATGACTACTGGTAGCAGTTTTAAAGTCTTTTGGAAAGTAGATCTCATGGAGGTAGAGAGTAGAATGATAGACACTAGAGGCTGGGAAGATGTATGGGTGGGAGGGGAAGGGATAAAGAGAGGTTAGTTAATGGATTCGAACATACAGTTATGTTGAAGAAGTAAGTTCTGATGTTCCATAGTAAAGTAGGGTAATTATAGTTAACAACATGTTGTATATTTCAAAATAGCTGGAAGACAAGGCTTAAAATGTTCCCAGGACATACAAGTGATAGGTAAATAAATACTCAAGATCATGCATATCCCAAATACCCCCATTTGATCATTATAAATTCTGTGCATCTAACAAAATATCACATATACCCCATAAATATGTACAAATACTGTGTATCGATTTTTAAATTTAGAAAATGAAGAAATCTTTTTGAAATATAACTGCCTGATTCACAAGCCTAGCATATATGGCCAGGCGTCTTATGACTGGCAATCTGGAAACACAATTATGTTTAGAGGCTTCAGATGTAGGTGGAGTAGAGATGAGTCAGAGTCAGGAAGCCAGCATTCTAACTGAATACTCATTACATTTCATTGTCTTCAGGATTTGGGAAACCATATTCATGTCTCTATTAGGTGTAAGACCAGTTAACATCTAGTAGGAAAGAACAGAAGGCAAACTGATTGTCTGACTTATTTTATTTCTTAAGGACGAATAATAGATCACTTTAGTTACAATCAGTGATAAGTCTATGAGTTTTTAGCCTTTTACTCCCACATGACCATGTAATTTCCCAGCTTACCTGTGTTCTTGAGGCAGAGAGGCCTTTGCTTCAGGGTCTTTAAAGATGGCATCATTCACAGGACACTTTACAGAATTAAGGCCATGAGGAAGTAAGGCTGTTTTTCAGGGAAATAAGTGTCCATCATTTTTCTTGAACTTTCTTCTGCATAAGGCAAGCTTGTATGTTGCGTAGGGGAGGCATTTTCTTTTCTGTGCCAACTCTGTTTGCTGCCTTGATTGGGAGTGACCACATGCCAGTGGTTAATAACAAAAATAATGGAGTCTGTCTGACTTATTATTTACAGTTTTTTTTTAACTTGTATGCTCTGAAGATCCCAAAGAAGATGAATACATTGAATAAATAAACAGTTGGAGTATTTTCAAAGTACAGCCCTCGTCTCTTTTCATGTCAAAGTGATTGTTTTTCCCAAGCTTATTTGTAGTATGTCTGTAGACTGTCATAAGTAGCCCATTAATTGGCATTTAGAAATGTTTTTTAAACTACACTTAGAAAGCACCATGCTAGGTGATGAGTGCCATGAAGAAGAAAATAAAGCAGGGTTGGGAGTTTCTGTTCTTTCACAATTCAGTGATGAAGGCGGGTTTAAGAATGACATGAGAAAAGTGAATGTGATGCTGGTAAAATAGTCGCTATGAAAGACATTAGTGGTTTAAACTAGGATGATGGTAATGAAAATAAAAGAAAGTTGATAGAATCCATGTACCTTGTTGAGGAATGTCAGAGGGACTTTGTCAGGGATTGGAGGTAGAAGGCGAAAAGAGGAAGAGGTTAGGGTCTCTGGCATGAACAACTGGGTAGATAGAGTGCCTTTACACAGATGGCAGAAGTGGGAAGAGGAAGAGTGGAGGTTGAAATGTTTGAAGTCTTAGTTTTAGATGCCTGTGAGACATACAAATGGAGGAGTCAGGTAAGCAATTGAATATAAGGGCCTGAAACAAAAGAGAAATCTGTGGTTGAAATAGCGATTTGGCAGACAGTAGTTGACAAGTGGTATTTGAAGTCATAAAACTGAATGGGATCTCCTGAAGATAAGATATAAAGTGAGGGGAAGATGGAAGGCTAACAATTAACCATAAGTATAAGGGTTGATTAGAAAAAGAGGAGTCAGCAAAAGAGACGACCTTGTTGTTACAGATGTAGAGGACAGAGAGGGTCATAGCACAGAGCCAGGAGAAGAGGGCTCAAGGAAAGAGTGGTCATCTGTGTCAGAGACTGCTGCAAGTTTAGGTAAGAAGTTTGACAAGTATTTGTTGAATGTAGCTATTCATTGGAATGGTGAGGAGAGAACAAAAAGGAAAAGACTGGGAATGAAGTGGGGAGATGAGTGAAGACAGTATAGGTAGTGATGGTTTAGAGAAGTTGAAATGTGCAAGAGTTGAAGGATATGGCTTAATGGAGGGGTGCTTGCATGGGCTGAGTTTTGTAGGGGAGAGAACAGAGTATGTTTAAATGCTTATGAACAGGATCTTTATAGAAGGAGAAGAGGCAGATTCAGGGGAGAACAGTGTAACCTATGGAGTGAGGTTACTGAGAAAGTGGGATGAGAGGAGGTTCATAGACATGTGGAAGGAAGACCTCTGATAGGAAAATGTTTCTTCCATTATATCAGCAAAAAAGGTGGAGGAGATGGTGCGCACATAGATATGCAGGTTTTAGTGGCAGAAAAAAAAGTGATTTCTTCCCCCACTCACCTTACCTCTCCCTCCCCACCGTCACCCAGGCTGGATACAGGCGCGTGATCTTGGCTTACTGCAACCTCCACCTCCCAGATTCAAGTGATTCTCGTGCCTCAGCCTCCTGAGTAGCTGGGATTACAGGTGCATGTCACCACAACTGGCTAATTTTTGTATTTTTGGTAGAATTAGGGTTTCATCATGTTGGCCAGGCTGGTCTCGAACTCCTGACCTCAAGTGATCCACCCACTTCAGCCTCCCAAAGTGCTGCGATTACAGGTGTGAGCCACTGCCAAAAAGGGATTTCTTATCTGAAGTTTTTATCAAGGTGAATTTTTGTGAAGGTTCTGGGATGAGGAGGGAGCATGAGAGACTTGGAGAATCAAGAAGATGTGCTGTAGCCCTGCACAGGGTGAGAGAGCAAGCTTGTTGGAATGTGATGGGTTGCTAGGCAGTAAGGAGCACCTAGTTGGTGTTGTATAACGTCATGTATTTGCTAATCTATGTGGCTGGGTATGACAAGACATACAAAATTTCTAAGTGTGGTTTAAAAAACATATCTAAATGGCGATTAATAACTTTTCTTCGGCAAAATCTACTTACTTTGATGTACCACAAAAGAGCATTTTCATTCACCCAGTATTTGGAGGTTACACCAGGAAGAGAAGAACAAGGAAGTTGATGAATTTGGGGCCACATTATCAAAGCTGAAGTAAAAGAGGCATGAACTAGGAAAGGCTAATGTAGAATGTATAGGTGTCATTACAAACACATTATGATTAAATGTGTTCCTGATGTACAAGGATAGAGATTGAGGTAGTAATACCAGGAGCATTATGGATGGAGAAAGGGAAGTTAAATATTTCTAAATTCCTCTGAAGCTCCTGACTGTACACTATGATACCATAACTGACAGCTGCTGTATATTGAACTCGTTTCAGTTTTTTTAGCAGGTAAAATAACTAGTAGATAGAGACATCTGAGAAGTCCTTTTCTGCCGTCAGTTCTGAGGAGGATGCTTATATACTGATGGTCCAAATGAGTCCTATCCTTTGTAATGGTGTCCCAGTTTCTTCCATTCAATGTTATTTGCTATCTGTTTTTCACTAATGCATTGAAAGATGTACATTTGACACAGTTCTTAGTAAACTATGTCACCAACACAGTATTAAAATGTTTTTGCTCATTAGCTTGTTTGCTGCATAAATTAGGTTTTTAGCATGAAGCCAATGGTTTGCTAGTCATCATTGAAAAACAATAGTTGTGAAAGCTTAAGTTGTTTTTTAAAGTACTAGCATTGACCTTTATGTGTGGTGGGGTATCACTGATTATCATTTCTATTTTTAATAAAAATTGATTTTTATTAGTATTTCTGTTTTTAATAAAAACTGTAACATAATTTATCCCTTAAGAAACCAACTTAAATATTTTTTCAAATCTGAAAACATTGAACCAGGACTCTATTCTGATGGGTATGAGCTCTTGCAGGTTTCTGAGGAACTATTTTGTCAACTATTCCACGGGAACAGTAGATAGTACCCTGGTGCCTTAAAAAGCATAATGGAACTTTTACAGGTGCCCAACTGTACACATGGGATAGTTTGCGTATGTGGAAGATTAGGGCCCACGATTTGGTCAGATTTACTTTTTCACTGTGAATATTAAAATATGTGAGGCATTACAAGCATATAGATGCATATCTTTGGTATGATGACACATTATAGAAAACCTCTTTCTTTCAGTGCTAGAAAAAGAATGTCAGTGATTGTTCGCACTCCATCTGGGAAGTTACGACTCTACTGCAAAGGAGCTGTAAGTTTTTATTTTTATTTTTTACAGTTGTGATTTATGATGGTTTACAATGTATATGTTAGGCATTCTGCCATGGAAATGTAACACAGATGTTTAACATGAAGTTGCTGACATCCACTTTTGTTGGTGTTTTATACTAATAGTGTTCAGCCTCTTCTGGTGAAATGTGAAATTCCATCTGAGCAAATTTGGTGCTTTGAAAAAGTTTTGCCTAGGTTATTTTTATATAATTCAATTTTTGATACATAATATTTCAGGTTTATACTATATAAACTATGTTAGAAGACAGTTAAATATAGAAAATATTTAAAAATTATATTAGAATGTGATTCACTCTAGTTTGAATCTAATTTTTTTAAAAGCATAGAAATGGGGGGGAATTAGATCACAGTTAACTACCATAATTATATCATGCGATTACTGTCTTGCATTGTTTTAATTACAACAATTTCTGACTTGGCTTTGGTATATTGTCAGGTTATATTGACAGAAATTGTAATATCTTATTCTAACTGAATTTTTTCAGGTAAATATGTTTATACTCATGGGAAAATGAGAAAGCTACTGACCAGAACCCTTATTTTAATTGAGATCAGTCAGTATTTTCCTTCTGAAGTGTTCTTTCCGGTTACCTAGTTTATAAACTTCCCAACTTGGAACATTCCTCTTTTAAATAGATCAACAACCTTGCTTTATCGCATATAAACTTGGAAACTGAACTTAAGAAGCTCACACCTATTATTTAAATTCATTTTGAGAATGTTAAATGCCTTGATTTAAAAGCAGTGAAATGCAGTTTTTGAATGCCTTGATTTTAAAGCATTTTGGTAGAATTATTTCATGATGTTTCATGAATTTAGTTATAGATTTCCTTTGATTTTGTATTCTCATCAAATAAAACACCTGACATTTATTTGTTGTATACGTTCTACCATCACAGTTTGAACTGAATTTTGGAGGTGTGAAGATAAGACCTAAGACTTGTTAGGAGCTTAGACTAGTCAGAGAAGTATTAAATAAAAAGATTAGGATACAATTTTAAAGTGTATCTTAAAGATCTTCCACATCTCAAAAGTAATAAGGGAGTAAAGAGAGCCTTTAAGACCTCCCACTTTAAATGGTTGATAAATGTCCAGTTTACAAAACCCAAATCACATCCTTTCTTACATAGTTTGGAATAGTCTTCTACCTAGAAACTTGTTTGGGGAGTTAAGGCATTGAATAAAAAAATAAAAACATTGGACTGCCATTTTTAATAATCATAGAATTAGCTGCATATATTTTTGCTGTTCTGAAAAAAATTAATGTATTTTATATAGACTGTATTTTTAGATCAGTTTTAAGTTCCCAGCAAAATCCAGCAGAAGGCAGAGTCCACATACATGCCCTGCCATCACACACACACTCCCCATTATCAACATCGCCCACCAGAGTGGTACATTTGTAACAATCCATGATCTACACTGACACATCATTTTTCACCCAAACCCTAGACTTTACATGAGGGTTCACTCTTGGTATTGTAAATTCTATGGGTTTGGATAAATGTGTAGTGATATGTATCCACCATTCTGGTATCATATACAGTATTTTCATTGCCCTCCAAATCCCCTGTGCCCCGCCTAATCATTCATCTCTCCTCTCTAAGGCCCTGGAAACCACTGTTGCTTTTACAGTCGCCACTGTTCCTTTTACTGCCTTTTCCAGAATGTCAGGTAGTTAGCATGATATAGCATACAGCCTTTCTGGACTGGCCTCCTTCACTTAGTAATATTCATTTAAGGCTCCTCTCTGTCTTTTCATGGCTTGAGAGCTCATTTCTTTTTAGTACTGAATAATCTGTTGTCTGGATGTGCCACAGTTTATCCATTGACCTGCTAAAGGACATCTTGATCTCTTTCCATTTTGGCAATTATATGAATAAAGCTACAGTAAACATCCGTATGTGTGTTTTTGTGTAAGCACAGGTTTTCATCTCATTTGGGTAAATACTAAGAATGATTGCAAGATCTTACAGTAAAAGAATGTTCCATTTTGTAAGAAACTGACAAACTGTCTTCCAAATGGCTATACCATTTTGCATTCCCATCAGCAATTAATGAGAGCTTTTGTTTCTCCACATCTTCACCCATGTTTGATGTTGTCAGTGTTTTAGATGTGGGCTATTCTAATAGATGTACTGGTATTTTATTGTTGGCCTAATTTCCAATTCCCTGACATATGATGTTGAACATTTTTTCATGTACTTCTTTGATATCTGTATGTCTTCTGTGATGAGGTATCTTCAGATCTTTTGCCCATTATTAAATTGGTTGTTCATTTTCTTGTAGTTTTTTAAATTTTTTAAATTTTATTTATTCATTTATTTATTTAGCCTGTCACCCAGGGTGGAGTGCTGTGATGTGATCATAGCACACTTAATCCCAGATTCCTGGGCTCAAGTGATCCTCCTGTCTCAGCCTTGTTTTTATTACTTGTACAAATCTATGGGGTACATAAGAAACTGTTACATGTATATAATGCATAGTGATCAAGCCAGGGTACTTAGAGTATCCATCAACTTAGTACAATACATTTTTGTGGAATATAGTCACCCTACTCTACTATCAAATATTGAATTTATTCCTTCTATCTTACTATATGTTTGAATTGTTTAACCTAGTCCTCTTTATCCTCCTTCCTCCTTCCTTTCTCTTTCCTCTGTATCACCCTTCCCTGTTGGTGTTTCTACTCTCTACCTCTGTGTGATCAGATTTTATTAGCTCCCACATATAAGTGATAATGTGCAATATTTGTTATTTTGTTCCTGGCATATTTCACTTGATAATGACCTCCAGTTCCATCTTTGATGCTGCAAATGACATGATGTCATTATTCTTTATGGCTGAATAGTATACCATTTTGTGTATATACATCTGCTTTTTTAATCTGTTGGTCTGTTGATAGACACTTGATGGACACTTAAGTTAATTCCATATCTTTGCCTTTGTGAATGGTGCTGCAATAAACATGAGTGCAGGTATCCCTTTGATATATTGATTTCTTTTTCTTTGGGTAGTGGGGTTGCTGGATTGAATGGTAATTCTAGTGTCTTTAAGAACTCTCTATCCTCTTTTCCATAGTGGCTGTACTAGTTTACATTCCCAGCAACAGTTTGCAAGAGGTCCTTTTTCTCCATATCCTCGCCTACATCAGTTATTTGTTGCCTTTTAAGTAATAGCCATTCTGACTGGGGTAAGATGACATCTCATTGTGATTTCGATTTGCCTTTCTCTGATTACTAGTGATGTTGAGCATTTTTTTCATATACTTGTTGACTATTTATATGTGTTCTTTTGACAAATGCTTACTTATGTCCTATGCCCACTTTTTAAGAGAATTATTTGTTGCCTGTTGTGTTGTTTCAGTTCCTTGTATATTGTGGCTATTAGTCCTTTTTAGGATGAATAGTTTGCATTTTCTTCTGTTCAACAGATTCTTTTCACTCTGTTGTTTCTTTTGCTGTGCTTTTTAGTTTAATATAGTCCCATTTGTGAATTTTTGTTTTTGTTGCCTGTATTTTCAAGGTCTTTGTCATAATTTTTTTGCCTAAACCAATGCCCACGATAGTTTTCCCTAGGTTTTTCTCGAGTATTTTTTATAAGTTTCAGTTTTATGTTTGTTTTTAATCCATTTTTATTTAATTTTTTTGTATATGGCAAGAGATAAGGGTTCAGCTTCATTCTCATTTAGGATGAGTTTTTAGATTTCCAAGCACCATTTATTGAAGAAGAAGCATGACCTTTCTCCAGTGTAGGTTCTTATCAGCTTTATCAAAGAGGAGTTGGTTATAAATATGTGGCTTTTATTTCTGGGTTCTCTATTCTGTTCCATTGGTTTGTGTGTCTGTTTTTATGCCAATGCCATGTTGTTTTGGTTACTATAGCCTTATAATAAATTTTTGAATTTAGGTAATGTGAAGCCCCCAGCTTTATCCTTTTTGCTCAGGATTATTTTAGCTGTTTGGGCTCTTTTTTTTGGTTCTGTATGAATTTTAGGATTGTTTTTTCTAACTGTGAAGAATGACATTTGTATTTTGTTTGGGGGGAGATATTTTATTTTACTTTCTAGTACATGAATAAATTCTTCAGTGGTGATTTCTCAGATTTTAGTGCATCTATCAACCAAGCGGTGTATACTATGTACAGTATGTAGTCTTTTATCCCTCACTCCCCTACCACCCTTCCCTTCCCTGCAGGTCCTGAAGTACATTGTATCATCCTTATATCTTTGCATCCTCATAGCTTAGCTCTCACTTATGAGTGAGGACAGATGATGTTTGGTTTTTCATTCCTGAGTTACTTCATTTAGTATAATCATCTCCAATCCCATCCAGGTTGCTGTGAATACCATTATTTCATTCCTTTTTATGGCTAAGTAGTATTCCATGGTGTGTGTATGTATGTGTGTGTGTATATATATGTATATATATCATGTGCTGGTTTTGTGTTGGTTGGCCTCCAGCCAGGAGGTGGCATTTTCAGCCAGGAGGTGGCTCTTGTTCATCAGCTGCAGTAGTATAAGGAGAATGCAAACTTGCCCTAGGGTCAGGGAGTAGGTGGGGCCATAGATCTCCCAAGTGATGTCCTTTGTCTTCGGCTACCAGAGAAGGTAGACAAAAACTATCAGATAGGTGCAGAGTTAGGCATATCTGAGCTCAGACTCTCCTTGGGTGGGACTTGATGAAGCTGTTGTGATGGTTGAGGGTGTGGTTCCCAGGCCAATGGAGCTGTGTTCCCAGGGGGATTATGGCTGCCCCTGCTGCATGGCACACATCACCAGGGAAGTGGTGGAAAGCTGGCACCCACAGGCCTTACCTAGCACCCACACAGCCTATAGCCCAAAAGACGTCTTACTCCCACCGTGCACCCCCAACAGCACCGAGTTTATTTCCAGGCAGCCGGTGAGCTGGCCTGAGAACTTGCTCCTGGCCACAAGCCTCCCAGCTGAGAAAGCAAGCCAACCTACAGTTCCTCAGCTGTCCCAATGAAGCCTGCAGTGGCAATCCACCTCCTTCAAAGGGTCTGTGGATTCTCTCAGCTTTGCTGGTATGTTTCTGAGGTAGTTCTTGAAGCAAAAGTTCATAATGTGAGTCTCCATGCTGCTCCATCCACCCGAGTGGGAGCTGCAAGTTAGTCCTGCCTCCTATTCGCCATTTTCAGCATTGGTATTTTGATAGGGATTGCATTGAATCTATAGATTGTTTTGGGCAATGCAGTCATTTTAATGATATAATTCCAATCCAATGGGGCATGGGATGTTTTCCATATTTTGTGTGTCACCTTCCATTTCTTTTTTTATTTATTTTTTTGTTGTTGTTGTTGTTTTTGTTTTTGAGATGGAGTCTTGCTCTGTCACCCAGGCTGGAGTACAGTGGCACAATCTCAGCTCACTACAGCTTCCACCTCCTGGGTTCAAGCGATTCTCATGCCTCAGCCTCCTGAGTAGCTGGGATTACAGGCACCTGCTATCATGCCCAGTTAATTTTTGTGGAGATGGGTTTCACCGTGTTGGCCAGGCTGGTCTTGAACTCCTGGCCTCAGGTGATCCACCCACCTCAGCCTCCCAAAGTGCTGGGATTACAATTGTGAGCTGCCATGCCCAGCCTTCAATTTCTTATACTAGTGTTTTGTTTTTCTTGTTTTCTTTCACCTCCTTGGTTAAATTTATTCCTAGGTATTGTAGTGTGTGTGTGTGTGTGTGTGTGTGTGTGTGTGTGTGTGTGTGTATTTTATTTTATTTACTCATTTATTTAGAGACAGGGTCTTGCTCTGTTGCTCAGGCTGCTGGAGTATAATGATGTGATCATGACCCACTGCACCCTTGACTTCCTGGGATCACATGATCCTCCCACCTCAGCCTCCTGAGTAACTGGGACTACAGGCATGCACCACCACATCTGGCTAACTCTTGTATTTTTTGTAGAGCAGGGATTTCGCCTTGTTGCTCAGGTAGGTCTTGAACGCCCACCTCAGCCTCCCAAAGTGCTGGGATTACTGGTGTGAGCCACTGCACCCAGCCCTGGTATTTTATATTTTTTATGACTGTTGTAAATGGGATTGGCTTTTTTATTTCTTTCTCATCTAGATATTATTGGTGTAGAGAAGTGCTACTGATTTTTGTACATTGATTTTGCAATTTCACTGAATTCATTTATCAAAATCTTAAGTTTTCTGGTAGAGTCTTCAGGTTTTTGTAGATATGAGATCATGTATCAGCAAAGAGGAACAATTTGACTTCCTCTTTTCCAATTTGTATGCCTTTTATTTCTTCTCTTGCTGATTGCTCTGGCCTTGACTTCCAGTACTCTTTTGAATAGCTGTGATGAAAGTGGGTATCTTTATCTTGTTCCAGTTCTTGGAGGAAAGCTTTCAGCTTTTCCCCTTTCAGTATGATGTTAGCTGGGGATTAGTGAGGAAATACTCATGATGGTTACGGTCCTTGTTTCTGCAGCTGGTCATGTAGTCATAGCTGGTATTGATAACTACCTTCTTTTACCACCCATTCTCTATTCCTTTTGTCTACAGCAAGCACCTCTGCAGGTTGTGGTTTTTCCTCGTGGTGTGACCAAAACCTTCTTTCCTGAAGGGTCTGGACCATTTGTAGTCCTGCCTGGATTGGGCTGTTGTAGTTTCCCATTGACCTTCATCACAGGGAATGGTAATACTAAGAGATGCCCTAATGGATCTCCTGTATTCCATGCATACTCTTCCTTACCTCTGTTATGAAACAGTAGACTGATTTCATCTTGGTAGTCTGGGTCAATCACCCCAGCCAACACTGTAACCCCCTACTAAACCTGTTGACTTAAAGGTAGAAAGAGCCCAAAGTGTCCAGGTAGCAATCTTAACTTCCAGTTTAATTGAATCATGTTGTGTCTCCTGATCACAGTGTGCCTCCCTCTGGAACTAAGACCTTTAAGCAAGCAGAATGTGATGTCACAGGAACAGGAAGTGAAAACGTTGCTAGTAGGGTCGCTAGGGGTGATGGGGAGTGGTGCCACTTCCACTTCCACCCCTTGATTCTTGACCCGTGAATCCTGGCTATAGGAAAAACAGTACCATATATTGGATGCTGATTCAGAGCATACATGACCTTCTGGAGAACTTTGCCCCAGCCCTGCAAAGTATTGTCACCTAGTTGGCCTTGTAATTGTGACTTCAAAAGACCATTTCACTGTTCTATAAATCCAGCTGCTTTACGATGATGAGGAACATGATAAGACCAGTGAATTCCGTGAGCATGAACCACTGCCACACTTCTTTAGCCGTGAAGTGAACGCATTGGTCAGAGGCAATGTGGTGTGGAATACCATAATGGTGGATAAGGCATTCATGAGTCCACAGATGGTAGTCTTGGCAGAAGCGCTGCATGCAGGATAAGCAAACCCGTATCCAGAGTAAGTGTCTATTCCAGTGAGAACAAACCTCTGCCCTTTCCATGATGGAAGAGGTCTGATATAATCAACCTGCCATCAGATAGCTGGCTGATCACCCTGAGGAATGGTGCCATATCGAGGGCTCAGTGTTGGTCTCTGCTGCTGGCAAATTGGGCACTCACAAGTGGCTGTAGCCAGGTCAGCCTTGGTGAGTGGAAGTCCATGTTGCTTATGGTATCCAGCCACTAACTTGGCAAATGACTTTTTCTCCACTGCTGACCAAAATATACTTATGCCCATGCATAAGCTCCATCCCCGCCACCATGGCCACTCTGTTCATGGGCCCATTGGCAAATGACAGGAGTGATTGGGGAAAGAGGCTTTGTGGTATTCACAGAACAGGTCATCCTATCCACTTGATTATTAAAATCCTGCTCTGCTGAGGTCACCCATTGGTGAGAACTCTCATGGGCTACAAATATCTTAACAGTTTTTGACCACTCAGAGAGGTCCATTTGCATACCTCTTCCCCAGATTTCTTTGTCACCAATTTTCCAATCATGCTTCTTCCAAGTCCCTGACCATTCAGCCAAACCATTGTCTGTGGCTCATGAATCAGTATATAGTTGCACATCTGGCCATTTCTTCTTCCATGCAAAGTGCACAACCAGGTGCACTCCTTGAAGTTCTGCCCACTGAGAAGATTTCCCTTCACCATTGTCCTTCAGGGATGTCCTAGAAAAGGGCTGTAGTGCTATAGCTGTCCACTTTCAGGTGGTGCCTGCATATCATGCAGAACCATCTGTGAACCAGGCCCTAGTATTCTCTTCTTCTGTCCAGTGATCGTAGGGAACTCCCCATGAGGCCATCAGTGCAGGCTGGAGGAGAGAAGGCAGGGTGGCAGGGGTGGACACTATGGGCATTTGAGCCACTTCCTCATGTAAATTACTTGTGCTTTCAGGATCTGCTTGAGCCTGAGCATGTAAAACCACTTCCATTTGATGATGGAATGCTGCTGTGCACAACCCACTTCATGGCTATACGGGTCAGATAGCACCCAGTTCATGATAGGAAGTTCAGGTCGCATGGTGACTTGACCCATGGTCAAACGTTCAGTTTCCACCAAAGCCCAGTAACAAGCCAAGAGCTGGCTCTCAAAAGGAAAGTAGTTATCTGCCGAAGATGGCAGGGTCTTGTTCCAAAATCCTAGAGGCCTCTGCTGTGATTCACCTATGGGGGCCTGCCAAAGACTCCAAACAGCATTCCTATCTGCCACTGGCACTCAAAGCACCATCGGATCTGTTGGGTCATATGGTCAAAATGGCAGAGCAGCTTCCACAGCAGCATGGACCTGTTGCAGAGCCTTCTCCTGTTCTGGACCCCACTCAAAATTAGCAGTCTTTCTAGTCACTCGATAAATGGGCCAGAGTAACACACCCAAATGAGGAATGTGATGCCTCCAAAATCCAAATAAGCCCACTAAGCATTGTGCCTCTTGCTTGCTTGTAGGAGGGGCCAAATGCAGCAACTTACCTTTCTCCTTAGAAGAAATATCTCAACAGGCCCCACACCACTGGACCCCTAGAAATTTTACTGAGGTAGAAGGTCTCTGAATATTAGTCAGATTTATTTCCCATCCTCTGCCATGCAAATGTCTTACCAATAAGTCCAGTGTGTTTGCTATTTCTTCCTCACTGGATCCAGTCAGCATAATGTCATCAATGTGGGAGACCAGTGTGGTATCCTGTAGAAGTGAAAAGCAATCAAACTCTCTCCAAGTAAGATCATGATACAAAGCCAGAGAGTTGATATACCCCTGAGGTAGGACAGTGAAGGTATATTGAAAGCAAATTGCTTCTGGTGGGCCTTATGGTCAGGAGTGGAGAAAAAGTCATTTGCCAAGTCAGTGGCTGAATGCCAGGTACCAGGAGATGTTAATTTGCTCAAGCAGTGAAACCACATCTGGTACAGCAGCTGCAGCTGGAGTTACCTCTTGGTTAAGCTTGTGATAATCCACTGTCATTCTCGAAGATCCATCTGTCTTCTGCATAGGCCAAATGGGAGAGTTGAACGGGGATGTGGTGGGAATCACCACCCCTAAGTCTTTCAAGTTCTTGATGGTGGCACTAATCTCTGCATTCCCTCCAGAGATGCGATATTGTTTTTGATTTACTATTTTTCTAGGTAGAGGCAGCTCTAATGGCTTCCTTTTGGCCTTTCCCACCATAATGGCACTCACCCTGACAGTCAGGGAGCCAATGTGGGGATTCTGCCAGCTGCTAAGTATGTCTATGCCAATTATTCATTCTGGCATTGGGGAAATGACCACAGGATGAGTCTGGGGCTCATTGGACCCACTGTAAGTCAGACCTTAGTTAAAACTCCATTAATTATATCACCTCCATAAGCCCCTACTTTAACTGGAGGACTACAGTGACATTTTGGGTCCCCTGGAATCAACATCAGCTCAGAGACAGTATCCAGTAGTCCCCAAAATGTCTGATCATTTCCCTTTCCACAGTACAGAGTTGCCCTGGTGAAAGGCTGGAGGTCTCCTTGGGGAAGAATGGAAGAAAGACTGACTGCATACATTGCCAGTAATGTAGTGGGGTCTTTCCTCTAGGGGACCCAGCCTCTCCTTCAGGCAAGGGGTTCTGGGTCTATAAACTGGCTCAAGTCTGGAAATTGATTGAGGAGCTGTGATTCTCTGTTTTTATAATTCAAATTAGTCTTTTATCCATTCATCCTAGACGTTTTCTGCTTACATAAATTAGAAAACTCAAGTAGTTCTTTTCAAGTGTCTCACACCTCCTCATGGGTCCTACTCTCAACCTCACCTCTAGGGGCCCGCTGGGACTTTAGTCTAATTATGGGTCTAGAAGCAAACAGGGGTGTTGGGGGTGGCTCCTGAGGAGAATCAGTGTTATCTTGCATGACAACTGCCTCAGGGGAGGCCATCACTGTTGCCTCAGGCAGCGCAAGATTTATCTCCTCAGATGAAGGTGGAAAGGCTGATGGCAGCATGGTTCAGCAGGGGCATGTTGCCACTGCTGGGGATGGAGAAGCTGTTTCTTCTGGTAAAAAAGGTTCATGAGAGTTTACAAACCCAGTGTTCCCAGCTTCATCAGGGTCCTCCCACAAAGCCCCATTCCAAGTCTCAGGGTCCCTTCTTTTCCAATCAATGCCCTCATTTTAACAGTAGACACCTGACGAGGCTGTGCATGGACCTTTCATTGCAGGTCAGACACTCACATGATAAGAGCTTGTGTCTGTTTATACACAATTTCAGCTCTTTCCCAACAGGAGATAAGACTCTCAGGGCAATCTTAGCAGGTTTGAGGCTCAGTATCTGCTTCTGAAGCCAGGAGACAGAATCACTGAGTTCATTTTCTTTCATCACATTGTCCACTGAACTTAGGAGCAACCAACCAGCTTCATTATGTTCCTTGGTTCTCCACGTATGGTCAGGGGTATTATGTACAGAGTCACTAAACTCATTGCCTCTCACAGGCGAAGCTTCAGGAATGTCAAATGCATTCATTTTATGTAACTCTCTAAACAGTTTACACCAAGGACTATGAGTGTTCTCCACACTGTTAGAAGTAGAGTCCTTAGCATTTTGGGGTCTAATCATATTAAGCAGCCAACTCCAGAAACCCCAAAACCAATGAAAGAACCCCATCCTTAATATTCTGTTCCTCTAGGTTTCACTACAGGGACAAAATAATAGAATAAATACATATATAAAGGGGAGTTATTAAACATTAACTCATATTATCACAAGGTCCCACAATAGGCCGTGGGACCTGCAGGCTGAGGAACAAGGAGAGAGCCAGTCTGAGTTCCAAAACTGAAGAACTTGGAGACCGATGTTTGAGGGCAGGAAACATCCAGCACGGGAGAAAAACATAGGCTAGGAGGCTAGGCCAGTCTTACCATTTCAGGTTTTTCTGCCTGCTTTATATTCGCTGGCAGCTGATTAGCTGGCACCCATCCAGATTGAGGGTGGGTCTGCCTTTCCCAGCCCACTGACTCAAATGTTAATCTCCTTTGGTAACACCATCACAAACACACCCAGGATCAGTACTTTGTATCTTTCAATCCAATAAAGTTGACACTCAGTTTTAACCATCACAATGCTTATTCATTTTTCATGTGTAGGCATTGCCAGCTGATTGTGACTGTTGTTTTAAAAAACATGCTATACATTTAATGCAGAAGGCTACATCTTTCTTCTGCTTTTTCTCAATACTATAAAGAAGGTAGAAAATTAATTTTTCCCATTCTAAATGTCAGCTTCTTCCGCTAGAATGTTTGGATACACTACAGAATTTAATCCTTTTAACTATATTACTTATCACTTTTGTTTTCATAATTTTAATGTTTTCAAAGATTGTCTTAGTTTTAGAATGGCCTGTATTCATCTCATTGAAAATAATAACCTCTGAAAACAATAGAATTTACAAGTTACCCTTCTCATTCTCAGGAAAGAGCCATGAGGGGAAACTATCATTTCCTTTTGCTTTGCCCCTCTTCCCACTCCATCACTGAAAAATAAAAAGAAATTCATAATTGGGGCTTCGAATACTCCATCTGTTCTGAGGTCACTAAGTTCTGTTTCTCTCAAGGGTTCTAAATCATACTCCATTAGTCTGCTTCCAAATCTCAGCCCTGAGACTGGAGACCCCAAAATGGTAATACCACTGAGAAAGTAATTGCAGATAAATGATTTATTTTTTCCTGGTCTAATAAAACCATGAAGGTGGAATACTAAAATTCTTAAAGCACTAAACCAAAGCTGGATAATAACTAAAGGAATAATGGGCAATTTATAAAAGAGCAAAAACTAGAGAAGCATAAGTAGTGCATGAAGTTAAAGCTGAAAAAGACTTTAAACATAATCCGGTAATCAAATTTCACAGATTAAGTAAACTGAGTCTTAAAGCTAAAGTGACACAGTCAGAAATATTCAGCTATTTAAGGCATTTCGAGATTTGTCCGAGGTTCTCCCCACTATACCCACTGGTGCTCTCAGTGGATTTAATGCTGTATTTCTTAAAGTTTGTTCTTCTGTGAGCACTGGTCCCATGAACAGGCTCTAAACCCTAAAAAGTCTACTGGCATTTTAAAGGCCCCAAGGAATATTGCAGCAAGACAAGCTCTGTTTTGCTCAATCCAGTGTTTCCCAAACTTACTTGAGTTCTGGACCGTTCTTCCTTGCAGCACCTATGAACACCTATAGAGGTGTTCTGGAAAACCTTCTGGGTTAACGTAGATCTTGCAGCATGTGGATGGTAAGTGAGGCATTGGTAGAATATGAGACAATTTTTATTTAGAAAGAAGAAAGAGGAAGATGCAGGACTAGAGACTTATTTCTGATTGTCACTAGGAAAATAGTATTATTAGGCAAAAATATATTATGGTTTAAAACTAATGCTAAAAGGGATTGGTGGTTGTTAGACTGATTTCCTACTACTAATGTTATTAACATCAACTTGATTAAACTCAGAATGCTTAATTAAGTCGTTTTACCTTCTGTTTGTTTTCCAGGACACTGTAATTTATGATCGACTGGCAGAGACTTCAAAGTACAAAGAAATTACCCTAAAACATTTAGAGCAGTTTGCTACAGAAGGTAAGTGTAATTCGGCAATAAAGCATGATTAAAATAAAAAGAAATCATATACTTCTGATAGCTTTCAGAATCACTATTATTAGATTTAGAGATTCCTAAAGTAAGATATCAGTTGTTGGCAATTTATATTTTACTATATACTTTTCCCAGCCTGTATTTTTATTTTACTTTCCTAAAACTTTATTTATTAAAATTTTGAGCGACTTTATTCTCACGATTTAGATAGTAGGGACTATAAATGTTTTACTTTTAGTGTGGATCGTATGTACTTTTTAAATATTTCACTTTGTATCTGAAGCAATTCATTAGAGAAATAAGCAAGACTAAAAAGAAAAATTCTAATCTGAATAAGAAAGAAATAAACCTCTAAACTATTAAAATAGTTATTCAATTTAGTTTCAACTCAAAACTTATTAAAAACTTATGTAACTATTAAAATTGTTATTCAGTTTATTACAACTCAAGACTTTTTTAGAGAGACCCTACCACATGCCAGGCTCTGTGTGAGGTCTGAGAATCCAAAATAGGATAAACAAGTTTATCCCTGTCTGTCTGTCTTCCTGAAATATATTATGTGCAAGGCAAATCAGTATATAGTCTAGAGAGATGATCTAGGTTAGATGAAAGGTAGCAAAGGTTGTTAAACATGAGAGTCAGTTACTCTAAGAATCTGTAGTCTTATCTCATACTGGACAGTGGTGGTTATCACTGTATCTAAATCTCCAGTCTCAGTTTTCACTCCTGTCTGTTTCAGCTGGAACTGTTGCCCATGGCACCAAACTGACCTGATCAAATACTTTTTCCTGTTAACTCTGGTGGAGAAAAGATAAAACTCTGGCAGATAAAAGTGTTTTAAAAACACTAGCGAAAATAAACAAAAGCCAAAACAAATGAAAAAGATGGCTTTTAAAAAAACCTCTGTATAGTTCTTCAAAATGTAAAAGCATGGAAATATATATATTCATAGAATTCAGATTCCTTAAGGCCCAGCCTCAGACCTTGGCAGGTACAACCTACCCAGCATACACCATAGGTTCTTTTTGTTTTGGAGGAGAACTGGGGGTATCTTTCTCCTCTCTGGTTGTGATGTTAAAGATACTCAACTCTTAGATTTTAATGGCTTGGCCCCCATCTCCACCCCATTCTTTCTGGCCCTGGGCTGGATGACACTTCCCATGACTACCCTCCAGTGAATTTTCCAGCCAAGTTTTCAAGAGAGAAAAACATGTCCTAAAATGGCCCCAAAGATTTAAGTTCCACTCTCTGTGATCTGGCAACAGACAATCCTTTCTTGGAAGGTAGAGTTCTCTGGGTATTTTGTATGTTCCTTGCTTCTTACTTCTGACCTGTTCCCTTAGACATGTTTTGTCTTGAGATCACTAAGCCTAGCATTTGGTCCTAGTCATTTTAAGAGTTAAATGACCTAGAGTCGGGGCATTGTCTTCTTGCGAACCTAGATAACTGCTTTCTTGCGTAGCTGACAAGTGCTGTGGCCTCTCCCTTCTTCCAATCCATCTACTTTATTTCTGGCTGAGAGAGAAGTGAGTTATGAAATTGGCAGGCAGTAAGCACAGAGGGTGGGTGACTTTAAATATCAGCTTTGACTGTTTTCCCAGGGTGTGTCTGCTGGCAGTTCTTTTTTTGCCACTATCCCACAATTATACTTAGACTTTTAAACTACAGATTTATGATGACAAAGAGCAGTAATAAATGTAGTCATATTTCCTAGTAAGAGGAAGGTGGTTCTCCCAGTAGACCCCACCGGGGTCTCCTTCCTTTACACACATCTGTGAGGCCACTATCATAAGTCAGCCACTATGCTTGGTACTGAGTTACTCTAAAGACCTCTGGATCCCTGCTTTCCAAGTGCTATAATAGAGGAGACATACAAGAAAAACTGTAAAACATTGTCACTCATGCCATAGGAGTATTTCTGCCTTTGGCATCTGGATGAGAGGAGGGTGCATCAAAGAGATGATTTTCGGAACTGAGTCTTAAAGTATTTGCAAGGCAAACAGTGGGCAGTCATTGGGGAAAGCAGAATGGAGAAAAAGTGACCAGCAAGAGCAAAGACCCCTGTATGTGGGAAGTGAATGGCAGGGAATGAGAGTGAAGCCACCTGATGAAACATGAATAAACCATACTTTGGGGCTTAAATTTTGTCCTGGGGAAAAATTGGAAGATTCCAAGCAAAGAAATTACTTGATAAGATTAGGATTTTAGAAATGCCACACTAGGCATGGAAGATGGATTAAAGGGTTGGGAATTAGAAGCAAGGTACCAATTTTAAAGACCAGGGGAACATTAATCTATGTTTTATACTAAAGTTTTGTCATAATTTAATTGGACTTCAGTATATTATTTGAATGGAATCACTTTTTTCAAAATGAGACTTAGTTAAATAAAAACAGAAATCTCAGACTTCTGAATACAATTTTCTTTGATGTGTTGGGGTGATGTATGCTACCTTTTTCAGGGTTAAGAACTTTATGTTTTGCTGTGGCTGAGATTTCAGAGAGTGACTTTCAGGAGTGGCGAGCAGTCTACCAGCGAGCATCTACGTCTGTGCAGAACAGGCTGCTCAAACTCGAAGAGAGTTATGAGTTGATCGAAAAGGTATGTAGATGATTCTATTGATCATACAGAGGGTTTGTTTCCAGACAGTTTCGATCTTTATTCAAGGAACCAATGGAGTAAAAATCAAAATATCTTGACATAGCATTTACTATTGAATATCTTCTTGTTATCTAAGCATTAACAAATCTTAATATGCATTAAAATGTTACTGAGAAGTCTTTGGGGTTAGATATTACTTTGTATAGATCTTCACTCTTTTCACAATTTTGGATCAAGTTTTGGCCAGTCTAGTAATCTGCTTGCCAATGTATTCCTGTTTCTGGATCACTGAGGATATGGAACATGCCCCCCTACACACGTGCAAATTACATACATGTACATGTGTACTCTGAGTTAATAAATACATATAATATGTAATGTAAAATAGCAATCACACAGCTGGCATAGCTGATCATAATATATGAGAGTAATGCAGTGCTGACACTTGGCCAGTCATTATGACAAACATATACCTGTATTCTTTCTGTCACAGCAGTAAATATCCTCATTTTGCAGATAAAGAAGCCAAGGCTATTAAGCCAGAAAGTGGATACATTATGATTGATGCTGTATAAACAGCAAGAATCTTGCTTCCTTAATTAAGAATAGGAAACATTTTTATGTAGCACTTGATGTGTACCAGGTGCTTTTTCTAGCACTTTCGTCTATTCATCTATTCAGTCCTCACAACATCCCTTTGAGGTACTAATTATTCCTATCTTATCAACGAAGAATCCAAGGTAACAGAGGGGTTAAGTAAGTTAGCTGAGATTATACAGCTCCCAGTAGTGGGAGCCAGAATCGTCACTCTTCCTCCAGTGTTCATGCTCTGATTCACTCAAGCATCTTCATTCTATAACCTCTAGCTTGCCATTAAATAACTCTTCAATTGCACTCATGTTTGTATTGCATAGAATCAAACTAGCCTGTCCACTGCAGTTTACTTGATCTTTTCTCCAGGTAAGTAAAGGCTGATATTTTGTTCTTCTTTCCTCTCTATCAAACTGTGTACTTCCTTGTGCTTCCTGTCTTGAAAGGTAGCTGGTGCCACCAGTATCCCCCCACCCCGGACTGTTTCCCACCTCTGCCCCTCACTTGCCCTTCTCTTTAAGTAATATGGGGATGCCACATTCTAGCTGCAGATGGTTTTCTTTATTGCACAAGTTTGCCATATGGAACTCGAGATGTTGGTCTCCTATCTCCTCAACACATTATCACTTTTTACGGAAGATGACTGTTTCTCATATAGCCTTTATATTTTGTAAGGGGAAGATATCTAAATGTAAATATGAGATCACATATATCATACCTGTATAGATAGATACAGATAGATATGTAGGTATATCTAGATATCTCCTCCTTATATTTGAACTTTTTATTCTGCTTATTTATAAGAAGACATGTGATAGCATGTGTGGTGTCTTCCAGTGTGACACTCCCACCCTAAATTCTATAGGTATACACACAGCAGGGGGCTTGTTATCAGTTGACTTATTTCAGTGTGTCTCACTCTCTTCTATCTCCCCCACTCCTTTCCTCAACACTCGGTCCCTCCACCTTCTCTCTCTCCACTTCCTAATGTATTTATATATGATTATGTCTTTCGAATACTTATATAGTGAAATAAAATAATCTGAGGCCATAATCATAATGTCTTTCAATCTGCCCAACTGAAGTCACATATCTTAAAGCATTAGTGGTATTGATTTTTAATCTTTGCTTTTCTTACTGTTTTAAGAAATAATAAAAAAATCCTGTCTGGAAATGGTTTTGTTCCTGTCTCTGAATATAAGGAAGGTTGCCTCCCATCCTCATGAGACAGAATTAATAGGTAATAACTCAGAATACAAAATATATTTGAAAATTGATTCGAAACATATTAAATTGTTTCCACTTGAAACACAACTTCAGTTCTAGAGTTGAATGTTTAATGTGCCTGATATCCTTACTCTCTGGATGCCCTAGAGTTTTTTATAGATTAGATTTTCTAGGTTTAACAGCTTTGTTTCTTGTTCTTTTAATGTTTGAGTAAAAGCCTTGTGACTTCCAGCTTTTAACTGAAATAGATGTTCAACATTTTCCCAGCAGATGGCGATCAAGAGCTACATTAAAATTTAAGTTGCCTTAGGTAATCCATTGAGAGTGTGTGTGTGTGTATAGACATATATACACACATCTATATATGTATCTATATATGCATCTATATAAACTACTTATAGTTTACAGATAACAGAAACCTCCCTTATGACTGCTTTTCACCTAAAATAAATGAAAATGGGAATTTACAAGTAATTTGTCTTCACTTCATAATAAGCCATGCTCTCTGTTGTTGAAAATCTAAGATCCAGAAAGGTTAAGAGATTGGGTCATTTACTTAGCAAACCTGCCCCAAATGAAGAGAGATTCTGTGTCCATCTCTACTCCTGAAATTGGAGTTTCATTTGGTGATCCATTTAAATAACTTTCATCAAGCAGTTCATGTTTACTAGGTGTTGGGGATCCACAGGCAAATGAGCAAGACTCGCCTGTGGCCTTCTAGATACCACGGTCTGAGCAAATTCCCTAAATGAAGAAATCTGAAGGAACCTGAAAAGGTGACCCACAAACAATCCAAAGGAAGCTTTTGAAGAGGTGGTAATTTTTGAAATGGGCCTCCAAGGATTATTTTGCCAGTTAGAGGAGAGCAAACATCTTTTTAGGGAAAAAGAATAGACAAAACAGACCAGAGGTGATGACTCATACCTGTAATCCCAGTACTTTGGGAGGCCAAGGTGGGAGGATCATTGAGTCCAGGAGTTTGAGACCAGCCTGGGCAAACATAGAGAGGCTGTCTCTACAAATAATTTTTAAAAATTAGCTGGACGTGGTGGTGTGCACCTGTGTTCCCAGCTACTCAGGAGGCTAGGGCAGAGAGGATTGCCTAAGTCTGGGAGCCCGAGGCTCCAGTGAGCTGTGAAAGCGCTGCTGCACTCCTGGCTGAGTGATAGAGCAAGATCCTGTTTCAAGGAAAAAAAAAAAGATAAAATTACACAGGAATCTCTGTGACCAAGCTTTTTTTTTTTTTTTTTTTAAGTGTTTCTATTAATCCTGATCATAGAAGGACTGTAGGATTTTTAATATAGAGAGCCAGGGTTATATCACATCTTTCTTGGTCTGAGCTTCTATTCTTTGTTAAAATCAGCTGGGATGAGTGTTCAGAAGTTGGGATTTACTGCCCTCTAGTGATTTAAAACCACTCTAGTAAGGCAAGTTTCAGCACATCAGACCACAGATTCTCCAGCATGTTACCCTGGCTTTAAATTGAGCAAATATAGTCCTAGGGTTCACCCATTGTCTTCTTCTTTACCTACTTTAACTGAGACATGCTGTTTATTTACGTAATCTGTTTTTTATGTGATTGGAATCCACTTTTATATAGGCGGTAATACTGGACTTAGTATGTCAGACAGTGAATTTTTAAACTATGAGGGTTGTTTTCACATCCTTTTTTAAAAAAACATTGCCGGAAGCATAATATATATAACTGATGAAAGCAGGGCTGCTTTGGCTAGAGTGGAAGCGTAGAGAGGAGATCCACACTGGCTTTCTCCTCCGCCTCCACCTTGCCCTCGTGTGTGCTCCATGAGGGGCTTGTTGTGACAAAGGATCCACTTAGCAGTTTGAAAGCCATATATTATATTTATGTGTGGGCTTTTTAGAAAATGAATTCTTCAAAAGATCAGAACGTCATTGTGCTCATATGCAAGATGTTTCTGAACATATTTGAATTGAAATGAAATGTCATTGACACATTAATGGTAGTATTACATTAATGACATTCAAAATATAAAAGATTTATAAAGTTCTTCCTAAAATATTATATTACAAAATAAGTGAAAATGTTACAATAGAATTAAGCTTGTAATTTTAAACCCTACTCTCTCCCTCTTTTCCCTCCAGTGTTTGTTCAAACTAGTAATTCAGTTTTTTTAATTAAGTTAAATCCTTACTCCTTTGGGTACTATAACACCTAGCATAAGCTGAAAAAAATATCCACATAGACCAAAAGTATACAAGAAGGCATATTGTCCTTTGATCATGATGCTTAGTTACTCAGGTATGTTACTATGCAGCACACTGAGTGCACAGCCTTCACTCTTGGGGCACACTACGCGAAGGAGGACAGGGGAAGTTTGAAAAAGTCCAGCAGGTATTGTTATCCCTATTGACAGTCATTGTGAGATGAGAGGATTTGGGACTTTTAATTCTATCTATAAAATATCATTATCAGCTCTGCTCCAACATTGTTCTGTTTGAGCTCCAATATTTGCATTCATATGGTAAACTTTTCAGGATATTTTTAAAAATTTTAATGCTGAGAGTTGTTTCGTGAATCATTTGCCAACACATCTTTTTTGTCTGTTTTTTTTTTTTTTTTTTTTTTTTTGCTGTTACTAAATAAAGAGGTGATACAGATTACTAGGAAGGCCTAACTTGTTCAGGAATAAGGAAGTTCATATAATTAAAATGCAAATGGGTTTATTAGAATCATATCAGATACTTCAGTTGTCTTGACCCACTTTGAGAAGGAGAATTGCAGGTTCACCTTTGGTACTGTGGACAGTGACACCTCTTAGTCTCTTTGTCACCACTCGAGAAAATTTACAGTTGTCTCATTCTTTCAGACAACAAATTTGACCTGTTTTATCTTAACCTCATTCTTTTGAAAGGTAGTCAACATATTTGGACTCCTAATTCTAGACTGGGAAACCATTTATAGTATCAGCCTATATTTTTTAAATCAGATTTTTTTTTTTTTGAGACAGAGCCTTACTCTGTTGCCCAGGCTGGAGTGCAGTGGTACAATCTCGGCTCACTGCAACCTCAGCCTCCCAGGTTCAAGCGATTCTCCTGCCTCAGCCTCCCAAGTAGCTGGGATTACAGGCAGGTGCCACCACACCTGGCCAATTTTTTGTGTTTTTAGTAGAGATGCAGTTTCATCGTGTTAGCCAGAATGGTCTCAATCTCCTGACCTCATGATCCACACACCTCGGGTTCCCAAAGTGCTGGGATTACAGGCGTAAGCCAGAAGCCACCATAACTGACCTAAATCAGATTTTTTTAATTAAGTTAAAATTTTGTGTTTTCTCAAGAAGAATGGTAAATAACAGAATTATTACAAAGTTTTATGTTTCACTGGCAGAGATTTCTCTGAAATCTCTCACCTTTGATCTGTCACTTTAATATATCAAGAGCCAGGGTAGTACCACTTCTTTTTGGTCTGAGCTTCTATGCTTTGTTAAAATTTGTTTACTTTTATTCTAACATATTTCTAAGAAACATAAATTATGTTTGGCCACATATTCATACTATGCTACTGGATTCCTTTGAAAATTAATAGTACAGAAGTCTCTGGTCTTTCTTATTTTCTAATTAAACCACTGTTTGAGAAAAAAAGGCATGCCTTCCTGGAATACATAATTTTTTGAAAATTTTTAGTATTTATTTGCTTTAATAGAAAAATGCATCTATGTCTTTAGTACTGTATAGATTACCTACTAATAATGTGTTTCTGAAAGCAAATTATTTTTCTTGAACATTACAGAAAACAGTGTAAGCTATAATACCTGTCTAGATTCATCACTGATTCAAGCAGTATTTCCCTGGTGATAAGATTTTTCTTTTTCTCTTATTATGATGCATGGATTGGGAAACTTTTTTTAAAGGAAAACTTATCCAATACTTTTATCTGTGCAAGTTTTTCTAAAATAGTTTATGGGTTAGAGGATCATTTTTGCGCTTAAGAGTAAACTCAGAACGCTGTAATTCTGCTATCAAGCCTTTATTTGATCAGATAGCAATGTTGTGTTTTATGTGCATTTTGTAGTTTGTGATTGATGTATGTCATCCACTAGATTGAAGCTTCATGAAAGCAGGCACTGTGTTTACCATATTTATCACTGTGTCTCCAGTGCTTGACTGACTAGCCTATATTAACCACTCAGTCATTTGATGAATAAATTAATTATTCTTTTAAATAATTTATTCAGAAGTTCGAGCTTAATAATGGTTTGCTTAATGAAAGTATACCCCCTATTAACAAATCTAGTTCATGCTTTCCATGCACTGAAGGCACAGGTGTCAAATGTGCTATCACTAAGGATTAATTTAGGGATATGTTAGAAAAGAAGTCAGTAATTTTACAGAAGGCATTCTTTAGAAGAATATACTCATTCCTTTATAAAACCTGTCTTCAAAGTTACTTATTACATAAATGTGAGAAAATCATGATTGGAAAGATTCAGCAACAAATGTCTGAGCACAACTGCATGACAGGCTCTGTTCTAGGCTCTGGGGCTCAGCAAGGAGAGGATAGAAGAATTTCTGCCTTTTGTTTCAGTGGTGGAAGATAAGTAGTGAACCTGTAAACTAAAACAATATAATTCCAGACAGGCTTTAGTGCCGTGGGCACTGAAATAAGGAACCAAGATAGGACAGTGAGGTAGTGATCCTTTTTTACATTATTTCCTTTACCCCTCCCCAAAACGTGGTTGGTATTTTGGGAATGGTTAAAGAGTCCCTTGATGTGGCGTAATACAGATCAACCATTACACTCAGTATGACTAAACGACAATTTAGCACCCTTTGCAACAAATGGCAACAAATGGTTTAGAGGCTTCCTAGAGAAATATAAAACTTAATGGAAAACAGGACTTTTCTTAAACATTCATGACTGCCAAGTTCGCAGTAACTTCTGTATTAGAATGGAATGCTTTTTCAGATTAAACTACCACAGCTATTCATAGTAGCTGCACATATCACTTTCATTTGTGCTAAAAACTAAATGAAAATTTACATGATGTACGGGTGATTTCGTGGTTTAAAATTCCAGTAGTTTCCTGTTCTACTGTTTGCTTAAGAACATTTGTAGTTAGCTCATCTAATAAGACCTGCCACTTTCTGAGCATTTACTAAGCTCCACGTCTTCCAGCCTTTACCCTGGTTATTTAGTCAGAGGGCCTCTAAAGTGAGACACAACATGATCCATTGGGGTGAGCAAGAAAATGTTAGAACTTCTGTTTATTTTATCTTATCTGTTTTATAATTTGCTTTTGCATTTTATAGTGGGCATAATTTACTAATTTTAACAATGTTTACAAAAATGTAACTGTCATAAGTACATATTCAGCATTTTTTCCTAATATACTCAGAAATGTTTGCAATGACTGATGTAATTTCATCTGCAGAACATCCTTATTAAATCTAAGTTATTACGCTTAATCTTGCTGTTGGGAAAGTTGATTCTTAAGTAAGTTAAGTTACTTGCTGAGGGCCCCATATCCGGTGGTTGGCAGAGCAGAGATGCAAATCCCTGTTCTGTCTTAATTCCAAATCCCATGTTAATAATCTGTAAGTTATGTTATGTCGTCAACTTGCTTTAGAAGGAAGCAAGAATGTGTACACAATAGTGGAAACTTGAAAGATAAAATGAATTCAATTAATCAATTGTGCAGTTGCATAATCACTGGATCAGCACTCAGGGTGGGAAGTGGGAGTCATCGGCCTGTTTGGGACTGAACCACTTAGTTAGGCAGCCTCTACGTACTCTATGTACTGTAGTCCACTTTCCTTGAAAATAAGATGGAAATGTGTTTTTCATGATTTTCCCTCAAGTGGTCATTAGAATCTTCTTATTTAAAGTACTTAAGATTTCCTTAGATCTCTAATTCCATGCTCCTCCTTTCTGGAATGATAGATTCCTTCTTATGAATGCTTCGTGGTAGATTTTTCCACCCTGGATATTGCTGTCTTCTCACTCAGATAAGATGGATGTGTTGTTTTGCAAGCTACACCCAATCACCTCTCTAATCCTGATTCCTTTCAGCTGGCTGTGTGAATTCTGGTCTTATAACTAAGCCCTTGGCTTTGTGAGTTCAAATGTGATTTCTGTGGTTTGAAAAGCACCAAGTTAAAATCTATTTCTTGGCCTTAGAAAAATTAACCAGTTGAATGATTTCTCCAGAAGCAGGCAAAGGAGCCATTCCAATAGTTTAGTGACTTCATGCTCTTAGTCTTAGTACTGTAGGCCAGATTAAAGAGAAAGGAAAGAAGGCGGAAAGTCTCTTTTTAAAACAAGTATAATACCCAGTGGAATGCAGAACAGAGAGGAGCCCAGCAGTGTCTGAGAACCAGGGTTGTAGAATGGCTCTGAGAATCCCACAGCACATCCCAATTCCAGAGTTACCATATTTTAAACCTCAAGAGAATGATGACTGCAGTGACCTCTTAACTGGTCATACAGCCTTTTTTTTCCCCCTAATCCATCCCCAGACAGCTACTAGTGACCTTTCTGAAATGTAAATTTGATCCTGTCTCTCCCCTTCTTAAATTCACCAGGTGTCCCTTGGCTTTGGAATTGTCAGCATAATACACAGACCTTTCCATTTCCATTTCCATTTCCTGCTGGCTCTTCCAGGCTCATCTTCCTCAGTGCCACACCTCACTTCATCTGTCATTTCCATACTGACTAAATGGCAACTTCTCGAACATTATGTATCTTTTCATACCTCTGTCTTTGTACATGTAATTTCTTCGGTTTGGAATTACCTCCCTCATCCTTCCCCACCACTCCCCATTGCTTGGCTAAATCTTAATCCATTGTTTAGGGTTTAAAATCAAGTGTCACCTCATGTTGGACAGATTTTTTTTTGAGCCATCAAAACTAGAAAGATGCCTCATCCCTGTGTTTATCCTTTGTAGTCACATAACAATACATATATAGCATGTAACATACAATGTGTATCACATTTTTAAGATAAGATATAACATATAACGTGATTCTCCCAGGGGAGCACTATTTCTCTCTGATGGTAATCCTGTATTATAGTTTAAAGGCTTTGTAGTTTGAAACTGCAAGGAAAAGCAAGAGAATTGGCACCTGAGGCTCTAAGGCCAGGCTAAGGGAGAATGGTAGGAGTTGGACACAGAAATGTCTACAGTGATCAAACAAGATGGAGCCAGGTACAAAGATGGGATACGTAGAAGCATTCTACATCAGGGGTTGCAAACTCCAGCCCAAGGGCTAGATCCACCCACTGCCTATTTTTGTAAATAAAGCTTTGTTGGAACACAGCTACATCCATTTGTTTACCTTTTGTATTTAGCTGTTTTCATGCTACCACGGCAGAATTAACTAGTTGCAACACACAATATATGGCCCTCAAACTCTAAAATATTCACCATCTGTCCTTTTACAGAGAAAGCTTGTCAACTCTGCTCTAGATGAGCAGTTCTCATAGTTAGGTTCTCAGATCAGCAGCTTTGCAACCACTGCACATTTCCAGGTTCACCATAGAGCTATTCAATGAGGAATTCTGGATGTGGGGCCCAGCAATCGGTGTTAATAAGCTCCTCAGGTGATTCTGAAAAATTAAAGTTTGAAAAGCACCATCTAGATTTCTGGCCTGGTGGCTAATTACCTGGGGACTTGATGACAACCAGGCAGTCAGGATTTAGGAGAAATACCAGTAAGGCAAGGGGGTACAGTTAGAAAACGAGGCAGCCAGGAATCCAAGGAGAGTTTCTAATGAAGCTTTCTGAAATATAAATTTCATACAGGTAGGAACTCACTATTGTATCCCCAGCACCTTGCCCAGAAGTACCTGCTTAGTGTATATTTGTGAATGAATGCAGGCATGCATGTGTGCTTGTAAAGGAGCTAATCCCGAAATGTGATTCTGGGGCCTGCAGGTAAAAATAGAGAAATAGGTACACCTGACCAAGGTGACTCAGAACTGAGGCTGAAACCCACTCATAGAAATGAAGTATTATTGAAGACTGAGAACAGACACAGAAGTTTAAAAGCCTGATGATTTGAACAAAATTCTAATTTTCATCTAATCTCAGTTTTACCTCCCATTTGCTTCCTTGGGTATGTATTAGTTCTTGATGTTTTGTTCTTACGGTCATAGCTCAGCTGCACCTCTAGTTGACCTTAGACAATTTACTCAACCTCCCCAAAGCTAGTAACTGAATTCATAAATGTAAAAGCACTTAGCAGTGCCTGGCACATTTTTTCTATTCATGAAATGCCAGTTTCCTCTTCAACATTCCTAGTCATAATCTTATTTCATATGGAAATAAATGGTACTAAATGTTACTAGTATTTATCCACATTTACTCCAGTGGTACAATTTTGCTTAACAATGTTACTGTCTTCAAGGAAATTTCTGCCAAATAGCCCATGTTGTAATCTGAAGCCTAGGTTGATACAAATTTGATTATTATACTTTTCTCATTTAGGGGCATATCACAAACTTGTAAAAAATATGACTTCATCTAAGCACTGACAGAATATTTGCTAATTTAGAAATAGGTCACTTTGAGATTCTATTATTTAGCAAAATGTACATGTATTGGGGAAAAACAATAATTTCTAAATCTATCAGAATACATTTTACCAGACTCTACATGAAGCTTTCTGTCCTCAAGTAGAAATGTTACACATTTAGTGTCTTTTAAAAAATTATGCATACATTAGGAACATCTGAAAGAGAAAATAAGATTACTGGAGAATTTACTAGGTGAATATTATCTTAAGATTTTTTCAGTGATAACTAAATCTATATAATGTCAAAGAGTCATCAACCTCAAGCCTTTATAACATTTGGCATGGTGACATTTAGAAAGTAAAATTAGTGTTTGGAGTTTTTTTAATTCCATAAATGCCATGGGAATTCTATCACATTTCAACACTTGCTGAATATGTAATTCCCCTAGTGCCCATTAGTGGCCATCTGTGTAAGGTAATACATTTTTGGGATGAAATTGATTATGGCCTAAACGCTCTTGTTATGATCGGGAAAAGCATGCAAAGTTCAAATCTTTTTTTCTGATGATCATTATATAGCTAACAATATTAATTTCCAAAAGCAGAACAGCCCATCACTCAAGATTCTAATCTCACCATAAATGATACCAGGGCAAAAAGGAAAGGAGTCCACAGAGCCTCATGCTAAAATTAACAAGTGCTGTTCTCAAGGAGCTCTTAGGATAAAGGGAAAATTGACACACTTTTGGAGCAAAGGTGTTTCCCTCATAGGCATCAACGTAGACCCATTACAATTTTGCTGAATATTAAGAAATGTTTTATTACTCTTCTTAAGGATTCATGTTATCGTCACCACCGACACACTCCACGTTAACCTATTTGTAACTCTTCTCAGCATACCTTGCTGGCCCTACATCTTTGATCCTTTATGTTATTTGTGCCTGCTTTGAAAATGTTACTCTTTTACCTGTGCAAAGCTAGATGCTTTTCTTCTTTCAAATATGATTTCAATGCAATCTCTCCAGTGAAGTCATTCTATTTTTATAGGTACATGAGTGGTAATATATAATATATTGGTGTACTTTCTGAGCTCATTTTTCCCCTTAGGGGATAGAAAATATACAAATATATTCGTTTATATATTTCTAATGAATGTGTTCATATCTTGGCTCCCACATTATCTAGTTACCCCAGTGTTCCAAAAAATGTTTTTGCAGGAAATTTTGAAGGCTTGTATTAGTAAACTGTCCCCAGGATCACTAAAGAAAATATTGTCTTGCATTGGGTAAAATACTTAAAATTTGAACACGGAAATATCCTGATCTTGACTGAGATGTAAGCCAGAATGATTTAACTGCAAATGCCCTAAAAGTAGCTGAAGAATTGGTAGAATCATTGTGTAAACATTTAAATTCAGCAATTGTGATGCTGAATTGTTCTTCCTTTTTTTTTTTTTTGAACTTCTTGATGATGATTATTCATCAGGTTATGGTAGATTTCAAATCTGCTTCCCATTAAAGGAAACAAGATAATGCTATCTTCTGGAAGGGAATTTACCTTCCTGTATTATATATTATATACTAAGAAGTCATGCATCAAGTGAGTCTAATAACTGTCCATATTATTTGGAATATATTGAAAATGGTCTAGATTGCAACAGTATTTTCACAATTCCTGGATTTTGGTTTTGTTTTGCCATTAGCTCACTTAGCAAACATACTAAATGCTGACATTCAGTGCTGTGGAGTCATTAAGATGAACAAGACATGGTCCCTACTTTTGAGCAAATCTACTATGCTCATGCATTTACACAACTTCTCTTAATATAAGATGTATAAAGATGAGCAGAGTTCTGTAAGAGAACAGCAGAGGGAAAATTTTGTTTTAAGAAATGTAGGAAAGCTTAAAAGAAGCAGTAACTAGTAAGTTTGGTTTTATAGGATGAACCAAGTTTCACTAGGCAAGGCAGTAGGGAACGTGTGTGTATCTACTTAGACATACATACTTATGTATACATGGACAAACAGTACACATATGCATGCCCATCCATATGGCCACTATAGCAGGGACTGTTGCCTCGCGAATTTAACACACCTTCCCATCCCCCTCCTTCCTCAACAGCTCTACTATTGAGACTGGAAAAGCTAAATACAAACAGTTAGGGTTAGCCATGTGAAACTATCTGGCCAACTAGTATTTGGAAATATACTGAGGACTTTTTAAAACACTTCGCTTTTCATATAAGAGATAGATAAAGAGATAGGTACAGTTGGTATTTTTGTCTTCCATATAGTTTTTATACCAGTAACAGTCACCTTGGGATATTGAGAGAGGTCAGGAGAATGAGTTGAGGTATGGTTGAGCTACAAATTTAATGTTCACAACTGCCTACTTCAATACTACTTAGGTGAGGAAAATTAATTTATTTAAGCCATTGTTAGATTTTTCTATTACTTGCAGCCAAAAGCATTCCAAACTAATGCAGGTATAAATTACATGCATGCATACACACACACTTTCTCTCTTTCTTTCTCTCTCTCTCGCTCTCTCTCTCTCGCTCACTTGCATGTTTATATACATAGTTAACTTTATTTTTCATGCCTAACCAAAGCTTGAGACTAATTTTAGACTTTAATTTTGATGAAAAATAAGGAAAAGTAGAAAATGGCCTTCTTTGTTATCACTAATTCTGGCAGTATCCTCAGCACTTACTTCCCTTTACAGCCATCTGCCCTTACTATATTTTAAATGAAAAACTGAAGGGAAGAGAAAATGATTAAGAAGAAAGATAAATGCTGAAGAGGATCATGCCGGAGGTTGAAACAGGGCAAGACTGAGAATCAGTTGGTTGTGGCCCCCAGAGCGCTGTTGCTAAGGGTGCCCCGCCAGCAACAGTGCCTGGTCATATGATGGAAAGAAAAGTTTATATCTTAATCCATCACTGCATTCTTATGTATTGAGGACCAAGAATAATATTACCTATGTTCATTTCTCTAACAGCCAAGAGATTGTTCTCTCCCTCTTACCACATCCATTTAGGAAGATGAGAGTAGAAATTATTCTTTCTCGTGAGAGATTAAAACAGCTTTGGGCTGGGTGCAGTGGCTCACTCCTGTAATCCCAATACTTTGGGAGGCCAAGGCAGGCAGATCACTTGAGGCCAGAGTTCGAGACCAGCCTGGCTAACATGGTGAAACCTTGTCTCTACAAAAATACAAAAATTAGCCCAGCATGGTCATGCGCACCTATAATCCCAGCTACTCTAGGGGCTGAGGCAGGAGAATCACTTGAACCCGGAAGGCAGAGGTTGTGGTGAGCCAAGATGGCACCACTGTACTTTAGCCTGGGCAACAGAGCAAGACTCCATCTCAAAATAAATAATAAAAATAATAAAAGCTTTCCCCAGAGCCCATTGGTCTTATAGCAAAGACAACATCTAATGAGCAAGAGATCTTGGAGTCTGATCTTCCAGTACACAAATGCAGAACTATGTGAAAAACATTCAACTTGTTCTTTCTGGCAGAGACTAATACCACTTTGTTGTGGTAGTCTCCCATAGCTGTTTCTGTGATTTTTTCTTAGAATGCCCAGGCTGGAGTTCAGTGGCGCAATCTTGGTTCACTGCAACCTCTACCTCCCAGATTAAAGAGGTTCTCCTGCCTCAGCTTCCCAAGTAGCTGAGATTACAGGCACACACCACCATGCCTAGCTACTTTTTTGTGTTTTTAGTAGAGATGGGGTTTCACCATGTTGGCCAGGCTGGTTTCAAGCTCCTGACTTCAAGTAATCTGCCCGCCTTGGCCTCTCAAAGTGCTGGGATTACAGGCATAAGCCACTGCACCCAAGCTGTTTTTAACTGACTTTTGATTTTATTCCCCTTCTATGCAAGGTTATTTTAGAATGTGTTCCTTACCTTAGGAGTTAGGTTACACAGCTTCAGGAAGCCTCAATCTTGTGCCTAAAGACTGGGTGAAAGTCAAGGATATTTCAGAGAGAAAAGTCAATGGGATAGTTGGAATTTGCACCAAAGTCAATTATCATTTACTCTCTGATTTTAAAACATATACACACTTCAATTTTTTGTTTTTAAAGAATATGAACTGATATTTTTTCTTAAATTTTCTACCACTAATTTTTTCCAGAATCTTCAGCTACTTGGAGCAACAGCCATTGAGGATAAATTACAAGATCAAGTTCCTGAAACCATAGAAACGCTAATGAAAGCAGACATCAAAATCTGGATCCTTACAGGGGACAAGCAAGAAACTGCCATTAACATCGGTAATTCACCTAATTTAAGTTTTACATGTTGGTACTTTTTAATAAGTTGATAGATTTTAGAAGATGGATTTGAGATATTTCAAGATTCAGAAGATTTGATGTGTCAAGATTAGAATATTCCAATCTTTTTTCACCTTTGCATCTCTGCCTCCCACGTGTTCCATCCATAAGTGGCACATGTGGATAACATTTCTGTAGTTGTCTGGAGATTGGGCTTATGGGAGATTTATGTATTGATACTTGATTATGTGACCAAAGATTATTTTAAGATTATAGGAAAGAAGAAGGTTGCCAGTTTGCATTCATATTATGTTAATTCCCATTGTTTGGAAAGAGTTTATAATAGCTCGGGCCGCCATAAGAGAATACTACACACTGGGTGGTTTAGGCAACAGAAATTTATTTTTACAGAGTTCTGGAAGCTAGAAGTTCAAGATCCAGGTGCCTGCAGGGTTGTTTTCTGATAAGGCTTCTCTCTTCCTCCTGAGAGACATAAGGAGTAGTATAAGACACCTAAGATACCAGTCCTATTGTACTAGAGAGCTGTCTTAGTCCGTTCTGGCTGCCGTAACAAAATACCATAAGCTGGGTGGCTTATAAACAACAGAAATTTATATCTCATTGTTCTGGAGGCTGAGAAGCCCAAGGTTAAGGCACCAGCAGATTTGGTGTCTGATGGGCGCTGGCCTTCTGCTTCATAGACAGCACCTTCTAATTGTGTTCTCATAAGGTAGAAGGGGCAAAGCAGCCCTCTGAGGCCTCTTTTATAAGAGGCACTAATCCTATGCATGAGCTTCCTGCTCTCATGATCTAATCACTTCCCAAACACCCCCACCTCCTGCTGTCACCATACTAGTGATTGGGTTTCAGCAGTTTTGGGAGAACACAAACATTCAGACCATAGCAGGCCTCACCCTTATGGTCTCATTTAACCCTAATTACCTCAATTAAGACTCGATGTCCAAATGTAGTCACACTGGCAGTTAGGCATTCCGCATAGGAATTGGAATGAGTGGTGGTGGGGAGAACAATTGAGTCCCGAACAGAGGTCCTACACTGAAGAGTTATTTGGCATTGGAAGCCTGTAGTACCAGCAATATGCCAAAAAAAAAAAAAGTTTTTTCCCCAAATTTAGTAAAAATTGGTAGCTTGAGCACTATAAACCCTGACATCGATTTATCCTCTTGACATTAATCATATATATTACTTTCAAAACTTCACCCAAGTTGAAGGAACTATTTTAGCGGCGTTCACAGCATGGGACCACATTTTTAGAAAGTCATTTAAAAATACTCTGTAGTTTTAAAATTTAAATTTTTAGGAAGAGCCATAAGGAGTAGTATACAGAAGGGGAACCATGCCAGGACAGCCAGGCAGAGAGGATTTCCCAGAAAACAACCCTGAAGGCACCTCGATCTAAAAATTAAAAAATTTAACTAATATTTTAGAAGTTTTAGCTGTCAGCCTAATGTATCCTGTAAATATAAAACTCTACTTCAAATTTATAGCAAATTGATGTTATTAATAGAAAATCCATTTTGTTTTTTTAAACTAGCAGAACTTTACAAACCACACAAGTTGTTAATTCTGATTACAAAATTTACTGCTTTTATTGGAGACAATGGAAAGATGTGTGAGAAGGAAAATAATGGTGAAATGCAGACTCTTGCAATTGAGAGATCTAAAAACACGAATATGATAAAACAGTAAGATGACAAATACAATATATGGCAATAGAGGGTGATAAGTGTGGGAAATAGGCAGTTACTGGTACTAGTAGTTCAGCATATGTTCACTATTATGAATGTTCCTATAAAAAAAGAGTATGGTAGTGATTTCTGGTAACATTTAACATTTAGAATCTTGAGCCATGATTGATTCCTAGAAAAAGGTAGGTAAGATTCACCCATTCAGCATAATTAGGGTACCTATAGTGCCGTGTACTGGTTAAGTGCAAGGAACAGAGCAGGGAACAAAAGAAACCAAAATCTCTGCCCTTATGAAGCTCAGATACTAGTCAGAGAAACACACAATAAAATAAATTAGAAATGCGCATAGTATAATATCAATGATTGTTATAAAGAAAACTAAAATGGAAGTGAAACATGGGGCATTGCACAGAGGGATTTAGTTGGTTGGTTGGGTTTTTTTTTTTTTTTTTTTTTAGGACAGTCTCTCTCTGTCACCCAGGCTGGAGTACAGTGGCGCGATCTCGGCTTACCGCAACCTCTGCCTTCCGGGTTCAAGTGATTCTCCTACCTCAGCCTCCTGAGTAGCTAGGAATACAGGCACCCGCCACCATGCCCAGCTAATTTTTTGTATTTTTAGTAGAGACGGGGTTTCATTGTGTTAGCCAGGAATGGTCTCAATCTCTTGACCTCGTGATCCACCCATCTCGGCCTCCCAAAGTGGGGATTCTGTTTTAAATAACAAAGTCGGGAAGAACTTATTGAGAAAGTGACATCTGAGGAACCACCGAAAATAGGAGAAGGAGCCTTGTCACATGATGATTAGAGAAAAGCTGTCTTCTGTTTCAGAGAGAAACAGCACAAAAGCAAAAGGAAGACTAGTAGTAGAAGAGCTCTTCAGTGTAGCAGTGTCCAGAGTGAATGGGGCCTCTCAGGCCACTGTCAGGACTCAGCATTTACTCCAAGTAAACAGGGAAATGACTTGATGGTTCTCAGCAAAGGAAAGACGTGCTCTGACTTACCTGTAAAAACAGTCATTCTGGCTGCTAGGCTGAAAATGGACTCAGAGGGAAGCAAGTGTGGAAGCAGGGAGAACAGTGAAGAGGCTATGGCATTAATCCAGGGGAAATATGATGGTGGCTTGGACCAAGGTGGTAACAAGGGAAATGGTTAAGAAGTGGTTGGGTTCTTGATGTGTTTTAAAGGTAGAGACAACAAGATTGACTGATAGATGTGGAGTATGAGAGAAATAAATAGACCAGGTAACTCCAAGATTTTTGGCCTTAGCATCTGAAGAATGGAGTTACCATTAACCCAAATGATGAAAACCAAAGGGAAAGTAGGTTTTCTTAGTGGGGGCTGGGGGTTCAGGAGCCTGGTTTTTCTGAGTCTGAGATGATGAAAACGCCTACTTCCTACGTAAGTGTCTGCAGTTAAGTAAGCATTTGGATATGTGAGTCTGGAGTTCAGGAAAGAGGGCTGAGTGGAACATAGGAGTTTCAAAATGGACAGCATTTAGATGATATATGAAATTGTGAGATGGAATGAGATCACAAAGGAAGTGTGAGTATAGATGGAATTATTTTAAATAGGATGGTATTTTTAAAATGTGATATCAGCAGAGTTGCCTCCTCTTCTCTAGACAGTCAGCTGTAGCAAACAGGTACAGAGTAGGCCAAGTTGGATTTAACAAAGAGGGGATTTTGCCCTGCACTAAGTACAACAATGCAAGAGATGGGAGAGGAAAGTAGAGGATGTAATGATTCTCCCAGGAAGGGAACGGTGATGGGATCCGTGGATCCAAGCAACAGCCACCTGCTCCCTTCCCTGGGTGTCTAGGGAGGAGTTCTATCATTCTGTTTTCTAGAAACAATCATTGGTCTATCATTTGCTCTTCATGTTGGTCATCATGAAGGGTATTACACATCCATTTATCAGCTTTCAGCACATCAAGAATCCTTACCACCATCTCTTTCCAGATGTCTTTGTAGCCTTAGGGCCAGACAGACATACTTGTTGCATATCCCTCCTATGGCAAGCAAGAGCATTTCAAGCTTCCTACAAACCTGGAAAACAACTGATTGCCCTCAGTCCTTATAAAATCATCTTAGATATTTTTCATAGTATATATCATTGCTTTAACATCTTCGCATAGTCTCTGGAGAAATTATATCAATTAATATATTCTATGTTTGGATATAGGACACTCCTGCAAACTGTTGAAGAAGAACATGGGAATGATTGTTATAAATGAAGGCTCTCTTGATGTAAGTAAAATTATGTATTTTAAAAACTCCTTTAATGATATATTCATGTTATAGTATTTTACTTTATATTCAGATAGCTGTGGAAATATTTTATCTTCCTGAGGTTCAAAGGTACCTTATCACTGTTGTTCTGCTTTAACATAATGTACTCTTGTTTTGAATCACATGGATATAAATTGATTCAAGATTTACATCTGTGACAGCTAAAAGAAATTGTGAAATGATTTGTGTAATATTGTGAGACAGAACAGTTTTTTTACAAAAGCATTATGTTAAGACGTTGCTGAGTGACTGCAACATGTTCATATCTGAGTATTCTGTATATTAAACATTTTATATCTGCTTTAACTTCCAGTGTTAATATATATTTTACCTCTTTAAAAAAAACATGTGAAAGCTATTGAACAACACAAAACAACCATTCCTAGTAGGACAGAATTTCTTTTAATGTCCTAACTTCTGGAATGAAATATAAATTCCTAGGATGTCTTTTTTCATGGTTGTGATCGCTGGATGTTATATTTGGGAAATGAGGAAAGATTTGTTAGTAATACAGTGTAAAATAGAAGTTAGTAAAACAATATGTAGGTCAAGTTACCTGTCAACATGTTAAAGTAAAGGAGACTATTTGTAATTTTAGGTGGAAGACAGAGCAGTAGAGGTGATTCTACAACTTCTTAAAATAGTCATTTTGACGCAAAGAACAGAGAAAACCTTGGTAATTAGGGATGTTGGTGAAGCTAAGAGGCCACATGCTTGGAAGGGGTGGTGAAGCCGTGACTGCAGAGGGATGGATGGTGTTTACGTTTCATCAGGAACGTGGGTTACATGTGCTGCATAGTTTTTCTTAAACCTGAAGGAAATCAGAGATAGGACCTTTGATGCGGAAGCAAAAGCAGGGCAAGCCACGCCTCATTGTACACTGTATCCTTTCTGTCTGGCTTTGGGCATTTACCTTCCGTAGCATATAGTAGCCTTGCTTCTTTTGTCTTATTCTTTGCTGTCGTATTTCTCCAGTTCTTGGATAAGCATATTCTTTAAGTGTTTTAGGTATCAGGTAGTATGTATAGTAATCTCAAAAAAAAATAGAGAAGTGAAATACCAAAATTACTCATTGTACTGTATCAGTGTATTGTTAAGACAGTGGCATTGTTTTCATTTTGAGGTTTCTAAGGTAGAAATTAATAAGCACTTCAAAGGTACCTTGACTACCTCTTTCTACCAGAGCAAACATTGATAGGAGTCTCAAGTTGAATACTAAATTTCAATAAAAGTAGAAACTGTGTCTTTCTGTTCTGGTTTATCATTCTTTTTCAGTGCCCTGCAAATGGCCTAACACATAGGAAGTACACTGTAAATATATGAGAAGTGAGTCACTGAGTAATTTTTAATTAAGGGCTTCTTCTTAAAAAAAGTTGTATATCAGTTTTAAATTTGGTTGTCATTGATCATATCTGATATTTTTTAAGTAAAGTGCCTAAAAATCTCCTTAGCAATTCAAGTAGCAGTTTAAAGATCACAGGCAAACACTATGGCTGAATGGATTAACACTAGTTTGTCCAGCTCCAGACTGCCAGGCATTCTAACACTGCTGTCTGGGGCAGGCTTTTCTCCCGGGGAGTTAAGTGGTGACTTTACAAATCTGACTGTTTAGGGTCAGGCCTGCTGCGGTGCACTCATTTGTTTCTCAGCAGGAAAGGAAACATCACTTTGCATAGCTCCTTCCGATCTTGTGTCATAAAACCCATGGCTGAGATTTCAGGCAAATCATTAGATGTGCTAGAATGCCTGTAGGTAAATCATTATTTTTTTCATTGATATGGAAAAGAAAATCATCCACTCTGGGTTCAGATTGTACTGATCAGTAATGAAAAAAATTATCATTTTATCTACACAAAGAATAATTAGCATTTATTTAATAAACTTAGGAATATAATGTCTTAGGGAATAAATTGTGAATGTGTGTTTTGTCAAGTGACAATTTTAATGAGTATTCTCGAATCACTCTGTGAAATAGCACAGGGTGAAGAGCACAGTTATGTCCCAATCTAACTGTGGGACCCTGAGCAAATTAAAATCAGCTTCTCTGAGCCAGTTTGGCTGCCTAGAAAGTAAGGAGAATGTAACCTTTGGCATAGGATTGGCATGGTTAACACAGTACATAGCACATGTAAAAAAGGATTTGTTGTAAAATTTGGTAGAAAGAATATCACTTCAATAGCTTGTAAGTTGTTTTGCATAGTGATCGTTTTTGTTATAAAAATATACTATTTCCTCATCTTTTACTTTTTTCCCTAAGGTTGCAAGTTATAACTGTAGGTTCTCTTTCACATAAATGATACATAATGAGCATTTTTCTGTTCAAATTTTCTACTAAAATATATTTCTAAAGCTGATAAAATTCAAAAGCTGAATCTCTTTTTCTTGTGTTGAAATTTTATAATGTATCATATTTGAAGCTGTTAAAATTTCAGATAGAAAACCCTTCCTCCTAGTGACCATGGTAGTGGAAATCTTTGTCTTCCGTAATCTAGATAACCAAAGAAATTCCACTGGGCTAATTTTTTTTTTTTTGAGTTTCAATATGAGTATCCTTCTTTAAAAAAAAAATAGCTCTTCAGCATTTTTAAAAACATTTAAATAAATACATAAGACCAAACTACAGTTGAAAATGCAGTCATATGGAAGTCTTGCTCTATAGACCTGATATGGAAACCTGACAGGTCTTTCTGCCTTGGTTCAGTCTTGACTTCTTTCATAGCAAGAGCAGCAGCCCCAGCTAGAATGTTGTCCACAAGCAAAGCCAGGTGTTCTCACCCAGTTACCCACCAGTCTCTTGTAAATTGCCAGTATCAGCAAAAGAGTTGGGCAGAAAGTTTGATTTTTATTTATTTATTTATTTATTTTTTTAGAAAAAAAAAATCATGGGTAAATAATTAAGAATCATCTAAAGTTGGTCAAAACCTATTAGGTATTTGTGATAAATAATTTTTAAAGAACTTTCTATACTGCTACTTTGAACTACTTTATTAGGAGTTCCGATTGTGCTCTCAATATAAATCTTTTTTTTTTTTTTGAGAGGGAATCTCATTCTTGTCGAGGCTGAAGTGTAATGGTACGATATCACCTCACTGCAACCTCTGCTTCCCGGGTTCAAGCAATTCTTCTGACTCGGCCTCTTGAGTAGCTGGGATCACATGTGTGCGCCACCACACCTGGCTAATTTTTATATTTTTAGTAGTGACAGGGTTTCACCATGTTGGCCAGGCTGTTCTCAAACTCCTGACCTCAACAGATCCGCCCACCTTGGCCTCCCAAAGTGCTGGGATTACAGGCGTGAGCCTTCACGACCAACCGAGACATATCTTTAAGCATCTGAAAACGCAGAAATTTCAAAATACTAACTTGAAGGGGGAACATTTTACTTCTCTAACTCCACAGCACTGCCCAGGAAATATTCCACAAACTTCTAATTAATGATAAACCCTTATACCTAGTGATACTTTTGCATCTCTTTTATAACTTTTAGTTTGTTATCATTTTTTAAACTCTGTTAAATCCAGAAACATCTAGAATGTGAGCTAAGCACTAGAGAATCTCATGCTGTGGCCCATCTTTGGCTCCCAATTTCTAACTAAACTTTCAAAATGCACTGAAACAGTTCTCAAAAGATTGGGTTTATGTGATATTATTTATATCCTCCATGGCACACCAACTCTGAATCTCTGGAAATACTTTCAGGCAACTTAACATATTATATTTTTGAATAGGTTTGGATTAAGTTTCCTCTTATGGGAGAAAAATTTTGAAGACATGTTTCATTGAGATACTTGGGATTTCACCACCATTTCATCTAAATCCAGAGTGGGTGGGAGGGACCATCATTTCTTAAGCCATTAACTGTGTGACTTAAAGAGATTTTTTTAGAGATATCAAAATTGTCTGTCTTGAGCCTCTCGTGATATACCCTTAATCTTGGTCTCTCCTCCTTCTGGCATCTCTTTTATATGAGGAATTGTGGGATCTGTCCCCAGAGGTAGAGCTACATCTCAAATCCATTTTTTTCTGTTTTTCAGCCTCTTTTGTATAGTGCCAGGCTTTCCTAGAAAACAAAAAAGAGGTAGAAAGGGAAAATAGACACTATGCCTTTATTAAATCAACAGGCATGATGTTTGGAGACATAAATTTCTTACCCTCATAAGCTTCTGGTCGGTGTTCCCAAGCTGCTTCACTCCTGAGAAGCCCTGCCCACCTCTGCCTCGGATCATCGGATCACCCTTTCTAGATTGCCTCTCCAGTTGTTGATGTTCGCCTTCAGCCTGATCAGGAGCTGCCACTTCCCATGCGGGAAGTAGTGTTTGGATCCCGCAGGAAAATGCAACTTTCTGACTTTCTGCAGGAAGAGACCTCGGCTACCTCTACAGGGTTCTACACGTTGCTGTTAGAGTCGTAACAAACGCAACAGCTTACATTTATTATGTGCTTATTATTTTGTACCAGGTACTGGACTATGGACTTTACAGGGACAATCACATTTTTACCTGAAACAATTTATATGTTGTAGGCAGATACTATTATGCCCATTTTACAGATAAGGAATCTAGAAAGGATAACTGGACCAAGCACACGTAGTTCAGCGGCACTGGGGCATATATCTAAGGCATTTGATTCCAGAGTGAGGGAAGCAAATAGGTTTTTTCATCTACTACATTTGTAAAACGAGAGTAACAAAATGTCCATCTCATTTAGGGGTGGGGTTGTGAGAATTAAAGACGACAATACCTGTCAAGTAGTTAGAAACAGTGCTAGACCTCATCATCATTATCTCTTTTAGTATTACTTCTAGAGGAGAGTTCTTCACTGCTAGCTGCTGTAACAGATGCCTTTGAACAGCCACCCTGCTCTTAAATTACATAAAGTTCTCTGCTTAATTTGAGAATATAACCTCAAACCAGTTATAGGTTTGATTATGAATACCAGTGTTTTACTTCACTTACATATATTAAAGAAAATGAATTGTTAGCCACATTGGATATTAAGTTAACAAGCATTAGAATATATCTTTTTCAACACCGTGGTAAAAGAAAACCCTTTATGGAATTGCTAATTTTTTTCTACCTGAATTTGACATTCTAACACCATGTAAGTTTTGACTATAACTTATAGGACATTCAGGACATAAAGGCTGGAGTTGTCATCTGCACCCTTTTAAGCTCAACTTACATGTATTATGCAGACAAACCTCACTGTTTTGGGAACGGGCCACTGTTGAATGGCTTCTGAAAGAAATCCAGAATAAGCAAGTTATTGACTCAACTCCAGAAAAGAAGGGAAAAAAAGAGAATTTGGGCTACTTCAGGTTTTGTTTTGATATGTCCCATGAGTCTCATACAATATATTTTGTATTGCTTTGAAAATAGTTTAGGCAAGTTTTAAACCACACTGAGTTTTCCTCTGCTGCCAGCATTGGTGTTCAGTACTATGAATTTTCTTTTACCATTAGCAAAGCTGTTTCAGCTTTTTGGCTTGAAATTTTAAGATCATAGTTTAACTTTGAAGGTGTTAATGTATCCCTATCAGAAGCAAAGATACTTTTTTATAACATCCTAATGCAAAAAAATTTTTCAAATATTGTCTGACAGGCTGCTTACTCCAAGTAGCTCTCAGTAAAGAAAGACAACTTTGTTACATTTGAAATAAATGAGTTAGTAAAAAATGTAAACATTACCAAAAAATGAAAATAACATATGAACAAATAATCTGTTCTCCTTTTCCTGGATTTAAGACAGTGTCTGCTGCAAACCAAAGTGTGTGGTTGAAAAAGTTCCATCAAACCCATTGTTTGGGCTCATAGATTTAAATGTGTCCCTTTTTTTAAACAAAATTCAGTGAGACTGGCTTGTGCTGAGAACTGTAAGTGAGGTTGTTCACAAATTTATAGTGTGTCTGTTTTGAGAAATTCTTCCTCCCCTCAACCCTGAATATTCTTGACCTCATTTTTGGCTAAATGTCTGAACTCTTCCAAGAGTTCCCTAAGACCTAGAATTACAGGTAAATGCATTCTAACTAGTCTGCCCCCTTGCCATTCTCCCAACAAGCTTATTGACATTTCTGAGGTGAACACACTGTGCCTTGTGCCCTCTTTGCATGTCTGCCTCCCATACCTTCCGATGAGTCAGCACAACCATTAAATCACAGTTTTTAGGAAACCTCCTATGTGCCAGTACAGTGTGTCTGCACACATAATCTCTGCTCCTGTAGGGCTGGGGGTGTTTGCCTCAGTTCCAGAGAGAGACTTTCAGTTCCCATGGCTAGCGAGTGCTAGAATTATAAATGTAAACTTTGATTGCTTGAAGTCCCAAACTTCAAGGTTTTGGGTGTTTTGTTTGGTTTTGGTTTTAAAGAACCATACCTTCTCCAGTGGCAGCAGTGACTCATTTGCAGAAAGTATTCCAGCAGGTATCTCCCAAATGTATTAACTCTTTTCATTTCCATTCTCTACCCAACCCTTATCTTCCTTTCCCATTTTCCCACCTCCTTTACCACTCACCACCAGCACCACAGAACCTCTGAAAGAGGGAGGCCCTTCTGGAATATGGAAATGCCCAAATCCTGTGATTATGGAATTCTGAAAAGACTTCATATTTAATTTTACTAATACAACTGTACAGAAGATATTGACTGTGTGTGTGTATATATATGTGTGCGTTTGTGTGTGTGTGCGTGTGCATGTGTGTGTGTAAAATAAAGGAAATTGTATGCCTTTGGGATTTCCACTGAGAAAACATGGCAGATAATGATTCTTCTGTTTTCTTACATTATTTAATTTAAATCATTTAGAAAATGGGTCCAACATAAGCTTTCTCTGTGGTTCTGGGTAACAGTTTCTCACAGGCCCTAGTAGTTACCTTCTCCAAACCATTGATTTGTAATTTGCTTATTTTGAGAAAGCTGGTTGTATATTCTGAGCAGCCTCTTCCTGGCTGAACTGAAGGCAGTGAGAGAGACTGGATGTCTGCCGACCCAATTCCTCCCAGCATGCTTCCTTCTGCATTCACTGCCGCCACTGGAGAATATGTAATACCAAGCTCAAAATAAGTGTTTAGGAGGCTTTCCGCGGTGGTTTAAAATAATTACCACGGGGGCTTTGGTAAAAGCCTTTATCCACAAAACTCTTCAAATTATATAATTATATCCTCTATCCCACTCTTCCTTCCTTTCCCTGGATTTGTCTGTCTTTGCTACGTGTCCCCACCCCAGTGCAGAAACATGGACTAGTCACAGATTCAGCACTTCACTGCCTCTCTCTCCATTGTACCCTAAGTGAGACTACATGCCTTACAAGCAGTTATTTGCCTGATGGAACCTATCATAATCCCAAATTTCAAACCTCTGTTGAGGGGCCAAGAGCAATTTACCCAGCACTACAGCTTCCTCTTCGTACCTGCTTCCATTTTGTGACCCTTGACCTTTTTCAGATGGCATGACCCTTCTGGGAGATTGGACCACTTCCTCAATTACAGTGTTTCATATCTACCCCTACCTTGGGAAATCTCTATTTGTGTATCAGCAAAGCATGGAATTTTTTTCTTTTCTTCTCCCCATTATCTTTAGCAATATATATTGATTAAATGCATTCATTTGGCCGCCTTCCACTAAGCTGTTTGGAGGACCTCTTTGACCATATGTTTTAAATGACTTCACCTTCTGTCTGCCTTACCCATTTTGGAAATATTACTTTATACTGGTTTGATTCTATGCACACATGTTTTTCAACATTATGTTCTTAGTACAGGCTAGGAGTTTAGAAACACCAAAGCTTTTTGATCAAAAAAAAAAAAATTAATTTTTTAAATAAATTTTAATTTTATAATGTGTTGGGGTCTGGGGGGAACTATGTCAAAGAGAACTAGTGATCTTGACTGGGATGAATACTAAATGGGCCAGTTGTACATAAATGTAGTTTCTCCCTGCTCTCAGGCGTATGTTCTTTTACTACCGCCTGCAGTAGCTGGAGGAGTAGTTGATATATGTGTTGCATAGGAATATATGGAATGCCCAGTGTTCCACTGAATCAATAACACATTGTAGAAAAACAAGTAATGCCCAATGGTTTATCCATATGTTATTATGGGAGCCATAACTCACTCTTTAAGAACGTGCTAACATTGTCCATACTTGATATGGTCATAATGTATTATTAAGAATGTTCCTAGAATGTTTCGTTAATTCATAATTTTAAAGTGTGAACATTTAGAGAGTGTAAAAGTAGAGACAGAATGAAACATTATTTAACCATAAATTTGTAAATACCTCACGTCTTAAATGATGATGAAGTGGGGCCACAAACCACCAAAACAGCTAATAAAGTAAGTGTTAGTTTAAGATTCTTTTATATATATCCTCTTATTTGACATTTTAAATTAATTTACAGATTTTAAAAGGTAGAACCTTAGCAAACTAAAGGTGGTGGTGGTGTTTTGTTTTTCTTTTCCTTTTTTACTCCTAGTAAACATTTATTTTCTCCTTACAAACAAAACCTAAGAATTAATTTGATGGTGTTATTTCTGAAGAACATATCAGCAAAACAAGCCCTGGATGTCTTCTTTATAATTAATTATTTTAAAACAAATACATCTATTGATGTGTCATCTGTGCAAAAATATACAGATAAAAGAGAAATGCCACATCAGTTTATAACTTTCACTTTTTTTCAGTTAAGAATTATATTAGGTTGGAGACAGAAATTAAGAGATAAAGAAAAGCAGTGATTAGTTATATAAATATTTGTCCTCCTACCATGTATCAAGAACTATATGTCACGTGAGACTAGATAATGCCATCTTTCCTAGATATGAGAAGATAGGTTTCCAGAAGTAGCTGTTAGTACTGAATGTTGACAGTCAAAAGGTAAATTGAAATAAAACTGCCATTGGGAGATTTCGTAAGAAATCTTAAAATTATGCTGGTACCATACCAGCTGGATTCTACTAAGTTGTGTAGCATTTGACTATTTGCAGATTTTTTTTTTCTTTTTCTTTTTTTTTTTTTTTGAGACGGAGTCTCACTCTGTCTCACAGGCTGGAGTGCAGTGGCCAACCTCTGCCTCCCAGGTTCAAGTGATTCTCCTGCCTCAGCCTCTCCAGTAGCTGAGATTACAGGAGGCTGTCACATCTAGCTAATTATTGTACTTTTAGTAGAGACAAAGTTTCACCATGTTGGCCAGGCTGATCTGAAACTCCCGGCCTCAAGTGATCCCCCAACCTCAGCCTCCCAAAGTATTGGGATGACAGGCGGAAGCTGTGGTGCCAGACACATGTTAATACCTCTGTTAGACCTGATACCAGAGGAAGGAAAGAACTAGCCTTCTCCTGGATGTCACCTCATGCCAGGCACTGGACAGGGCACTTTATTCACAAATAAAGAAGTTAGCACATCTTATCACTATAGTCACTCTACAAAATAGATAGTAACCCAATCTTATGAATGAGAAAAACATGATTCAGAGAAGTTAAGTCACCTGCCTGAGGAAAGACAGCCAGTATGTGGCAGAGCAAGGATTTGGAGGAAGCCTTTCCGGTACCACACAGTTGCCTTCTAGAGTTAGTCAAACCAAAAAAATACCTAAAATCATGAGGCGGTACGTTGAAATAGATACATACCTCTGGCGAAGAGTTTATTGATAGGCCATGAAATTAATTTATCCATAATACTTTTTGACATGTGTGATAATAATCCTTTCTAGAACTCTCTCAGCCCATGTAGCTACCCAAAATCCAAAAGGATTTTGGAGTTCCTGCTGTCTTAAGTAAACGGTAGAAACTATTTCTAATTTCTTGTTTAACTTTTATCATTCATTAGGGAATTTTTTCAAAATAACATTTAAGTTTCCCTTTTCCAAGAAGGTGAAAAATGTTTGATTAGCTGATCTTTACCTTATATGCTACATCTACCTGAAGTTGAGGAAAACCTGGAGTTCTGGACCGTAGGGTATGTTTCGGCTTCTGGAACTTAGTTCTTTACAATGTGACAGCATTTTATTTCAAATGTTATCAGTGTCCAGAACCATTGTATGCACCCTCACGGGCCAGCCTGGACTTTCTCACATCCCACTGTTTTATAGCTGCACAATTGTATGATACAGGCAGACTACTGCTTTTTCTACACTTTGGTAATTTGTGTGTGTCTGCTGACCAGCTATGAAGAGTTGTGTCACAGTGGCTCTGCCTCCAGACAGTTACCTCATTTCAGCAGAGTTACCATCTTTGTTCAGCAAGATTCTTGCAGATGTTTTATAACATTCTGTTGCATTTTTTCCTTTCTAAAGAAAGGAAGTGAAAACAGAAACTTACGTTGCTGATACTATAGAGGGAAGCACAGACTTCATGAACTTATATTCATTCTGATAAAGGTGAAAGTTTCTTCCAAAAGTGATTTGTTGCTAGCTCTGATTGTATGCTCATTTGCTTAACTGGTGGTGAATTCATGAAGAAAAATAACAAATCCAAGAATAACAAAAATGTCTTAGTTCATTCAGGCTAACAAAAATACCATAAACTAAGGGGCTTAAATACCAAATATGTTTCCCACAGTTCTGGGGACCAGGGACTTCAAGATCAACGTGGCAGCAGATGTGGTGTCTCTTGAGGTCCTTCCTCCTGGTTCATAGATGTGTCTTCTTGTGTCTTTGCATGATGGAAGAAGAAGGGAGCTCTCCAGAAACACTTTAAGGACCCTAATCCCATTCATGAGGTCTCCACCCTCGTGACCTAATCACCTCCCAAAGACCCTACCTCCTGATGCCATCAAAACAGGAGTTAGGATTTCAACATATGAATTTTGGCGGGATCCAAACCCTCATTCTGTAATAGAAATACATTATTAAATGATGTGTCTGAAACTCAAAGTGTAATGCAGAATTTTGATTTTTTTTTTTCCTTTTTGGGAGTAGAATCCTCCTTGTAACATAAGTTTATCATTTGACTTGCACACATTTAACAGAGTCCTAAGAATAAGTTTAGATGCTGGATATTTGTTTGTGTTTGGACCTAAAGGCCAAAGTATACTTTGAATAAATAAGTATAGATAGGCTTTTTTTCTTTAACTTTTTGGTTTGGGGTCAGCCTTGCTGCTAGACACCCTCTGGGACATATATGAGAGATCACGTGTTATTTACTGAAGATACAAATAAGTAATTGCAGCCTCAGATCAAGATCTGGAGGCCACTACCATTAGCTGTTCCATGTTGGACTATTTACCCATAATCTTCACCTCATCTCTGCTCTGTGAACCCTTGGCTGACCAGTCATCGAGTCAAATGCTACAGGCTTTTCTTTTTCTTTCCTTAGGGATGTTTTCACATTCTCTACTAGGGTGTTCCTTGGAATTGTTCCTAAGTAATATTGTCTTTTCTGTAAACCTCTGAAAGGAATCGGGGGAAAAAGGTCTAGAAAGCTGAAAAAGGCCATTTTTATGCAGGTGCTTTCTGCAGCATTACATTTGGGGCCATCAAAAACACAGTTCTTAGGTGGCCTCACATGTTCTTTGCACATCTGGCCTGTGGGTTCTTTAGCCTGTTCCAAGCAGAGTTTTGCCAAAATGAAAATGACAGCTTGCATGCTATGATACTTTACAAACAAATCAGGGCTTTTAATTTATTTCAGTATAAAACTGTGTCAGATTTCATTATCTAGGGCACCCTCTGTGATTTTTATCAAGGGTTTCCTCAACATAGGTCATGAAAAAGTAACGAAAAAGATTGCCATAAAGCTGCTAGTCTCTGATTTCTTAAAGATTGCTGTTACATTGTTTTATTGAAGAGTATTCTATGAACGTATTACCTGTTTTGTTAGGTTATAATAATGACTCAATGTGAGGAATTCTACTTGGCTTCATTATCTGCCAAGCATGTTTCTTCATTTTTATTTTTCTTTCCCAAACATGTTTCTCTTTTTTTTTTTTTTTTTTTTTTTTTTGAGACGGAGTTTCGCCCTTGTTACCCAGGCTGGAGTGCAATGGCGCGATCTCGGCTCACTGCAACCTCTGCCTCCTGGATTCAGGCAATTCTCCTGCCTCAGCCTCCTGAGTAGCTGGGATTACAAGCACGCGCCACCATGCCCAGCTAATTTTTTGTATTAGTAGAGACGGGGTTTCACCATGTTGACCAGGATGGTCTCCATCTCTTGACCTTATGATCCACCCACTTCGGCCTCCCAAAGTGCTGGGATTACAGGCTTGAGCCACCGTGCCCCAAATAAATATTATTTCTCCTTCCCCCACTGTTCTACAACCTAATTTGATGACTAAGTAGCTGATTTAACTATACATTGTATTATATTCACTAGACAATTTAAATGATTTAAGGCCAAAGTAGATGTTAGATCATAGTGACCTCTTTGTTTTTCTTTTCTCTGTGAGATAAGCACATTAGCATTTTCTTTATTCTAAATCAGAGTATTTAAAATTATACAGGAGTTTTACAGGCAGCAGAAAACAATCCTTAAAATGGTCACACAAGAAAACCACTTTAACTTCCTATAAGATATTCTCCAATCATTAATAATTTCATTATTCTGTTATTACCTTTTCATCAAAGATCTCTGTTCCAAAGGAAATATAGAGATATAAATAGATAAGCTACTGGACATCATGCTACCTTGTATAAGTATACAGTAAATGAAGTATCTCAGGAATCCAAAAGATGGAAGTATTAATGTCACCTGGAGGACTGAGGGAAAGTAGGGTCAAGGGAATGTGTCTTGGTTTATTTGTTCATTATTTTTAGAGTAAGAAAATTGTGACCTTTTAGGTAGGCTTAGAGAAAAAGGACATAGTGCCAATGGAGAGAATGAAGATGAAAAGACAAGTGAAAGAAACAGAGGTGAGAAGGCAGGTGTTCCCCCAGCTCAGGAACTAGAGAGGATTAGGTAAAGGGAAGTTTTGAGGTTAAGGAAGGAAAGTTGAGGGAATTCTTTCTGCTATAAATGTGTAAGTGTTCTCAGTAAAACGGGCCAATGTTTGCTGAAGTGACGGGTTAAATTTGGACTCGAGGGGAGAAAAAAGGTCTGGAGTAGCCTCTGGGAAAAATGGAATCCAGTAAGCACAGATAAGAATCTGGATCACCAGTGATAAGCAGTGACATAAGAAGAATGAGTGACGTGGTTTTTTCCTTTCTGTGTTGACAAGGCAGAACCAAGAAGTTGTGTTGGGTGTAGCCTAAATGGTGAATTGGCAAGGCAAGAAAGCATGGTAGGAGGCTCAGGCTAAGGGCTTCCAGTGAGCACTGGGCTTTGTGTGGCGCTGTGGATATGGGGAGAGCAGAGCAGAATGGTTCTCCAGAATGACCACACTGGGTGCAGGTCAGGGAAGGGGCACGAGAATCTCACTTTCCACTGTGGCTGCCTCCCTTGCCTGGCTAAGTATCTGATCCTCAGCCTTTCCCCTTGCCTGTCCTCCCGAAATTGTCTTTACCTTGCAATGTGTCCAATGATCCCGAACTTTCAGCCCACAAGTGAAAATATGCAGAACAAGGAAATAGAGACCTTTTATTTCATTGTGCTTGTGTTGTGGTCTTTTATCCTTTTTCTGATTTAGCTTCTCATTGCTATACTTTCACTTTCACAAGTCACTAAGTTTAAATATTTAAAAATTTCCCCCTTCAGTAGCCAAAAAGAAAACAAAACAACAGCTAATATAGTAATAAATTTATTCTTAGCTACAGGAGATAAGCTTCAATGCAATGCAGCCATAAAGCATGGCTCCTGGACTTAGGGGAGAAGCAATAAACTTTCATAAATAAAGGAATTTGAAAATATTCCCGGCAGTAAATAAGGATAAAATATAACTTGTAACTGGCAGCACACAGCTAACAACAGAGCTACTTACAAAAGAAAACTATAAAATAAGAAAATGTTTGCAGCTTTTTCGTTGTTGTTACTTTGAACCCTAGGTGGGGTGATGAGAGAATTCACTGTGGGAAGTTTTTGACTTAACCTTCTAAAGTGTTATTTCTATCACATCTCTTGACACCTTCTGATTTGTTAGAGAACTGCGACAGTCACCAACAAAACCCAGGGGTACTGATGCCATGAGTTTAGAGAGTTTTCAACACATTTTAAGGTGTTAGAGAATGCCTTAGAAAGGAGGGAGAGTAGGGACCACGGGACTGCATTCCCCACTTGGTTCATGAGGGCATTTCATAGTTCTGGGGTTTACTTGACTTTCAGTCTTATTCTGCAGCTGAGCTTTCAAGAAATTTGAGGTTCTCCTGAGGTCTGTCTCAGGTTTCATTTCAGGTTTTCAGCTCAGGAATCACTTGGGCAATAGCTTAAAAGAAAATACAGAGGCATTTTAGTGAGCAATGCCTTTGTTTGAAAGTCTGTTAAAGTAATAGATTATTTGTTCCCTAGAAAATTCGGGAGCAAGAAGACCTCTCTCTCTGTGTCTGTCTCTCTTGCTCTCTTTCTTTCTCTAATCAGAAGTCATTAAAAAGGGGAAATGGAGCATTGCCAATAGGATGAAATCAGAATGTATCGATGCCCACATTCAATAAATATGTATTTCCTGAGCATCTGAAATTGCAGACACTGCCTTTGTTGCTGAGAAACAGGTTAAATGCGGTCTTTTCTGAGGGTAGAATGAGTTACACATGGTAGCATGGACTGAACCTGGGAGGGTAAGCTTGGTTTTTGAAGGCAGCGGACGATCCTCTGGAGAGGAGGGCAATTCCAGGGAGAGGGGAACAAAAGGAACCAAGATTGTGAAGGGCAATGGGAAGGAAAGTGAGTTGGGCTCAGATTGTAGAAAGCCTTATATGCCATTTTAAGGAGTTTGGACTTTATTTTGTCAGCTGTAAAAAGCCCTAGAAAAAGTTTAAAGCAAGTAGAGACAAGATTCGTGTTTTAAATTTGTTTTATAAAGAGAAATCTCTGTTGGCAGTAAAGACAAGATGAGAGACAGATGAGGACTCAAGGGAAGCAACAGCGGGACTGGTGTGGGCATTCCATTTATAACTTGCTGTGCCTGGTACTGTCTGAAGTTTGGTTTGTTGTTTTTTGCTGGATTGTATAGAAAAGAACAGGCTACTACAGAAATTTAATTCTCACTTTGATGTCACTACTTAATAGCCACATATTTTTGAGCAAGGAGCTGAGACACTCATCTGCAGAATGGAGATAACAGTAGTGCCTCCAACTCGGGGTGGTAGCAAGTGTTAACTTGAATGTTGCAGCTCTGTGTGTAGCCTGCAGAACTGTGCCTGGTGTGCAGTATGTGCTAAATATCTTTTATCTGTTCATTGACTTATTTGTTCATTCAATCTATATGAATTTGCTTTTAAGATAATCCAGGGGAAATCTATTATAGATTGTCATTAGTAAATTTTGCTTGCAGAATTATTACCAGCATTTTACACTTCAAGTCCTCCTGGGCCAAAAATTTCCAGCAGGACAGGAGGGTGAGGCTTGTAAATTAGAACAGCTACACTCTCCCCACCACCCATATAAAGTGTGAACAGAAAATTTTGCAAATAATGCTGCTATATGGTGGTCCTTCCTGTCACTGTGTATAATGGGGAACAGGGCAACTGTTAAGTGAAGCTTCAGCATTGGGAACGTTGGGCAATCTTTATAGTACAACATGGTTCTATTATTTTGGTAAAAAGATTCTGATATTCTAGAACATAGTGTGAACCACATTTGCATACAAATGTAAAAACACCTTCAAAAATCCCCGACATAAAATTTTAATTACCTATGCCTTTGCTTCTCTGTTTGTGAAATAACTATAAAATGACTCTCTCTCTCTTTCTCTCTCTCTCTTTCTCTCTCTCTCTCTCTCTCTATATATATATTATACATATATATATTATACATATATATTACACATATATATTATACATATATATATTATATATATATAAAACAACATGCTTAAATTGGAACAATAATTGTAAATCCCATGAACATAATAAAAATTGTTATATAAGTGTACTGTATTTTTATTGTAGGTATATTTTATTATATAAATACATACATTTGTATTTATTTTACAAATAACTGCAGGCTTAGCATTCAGAACAAAAATATGATAGGAGGGGAATTATTCATTATATTTCCTTGGGCAAAGCCAGTGTTGTGTTTCTTCACCATGGTAGGGCTCTTGTGAGATAGAAAATTGTCTCCATTAGGTTATGGGAAGAATCTATAGGATGTGGGGAGAAAAGTTAAATATATTGAAACTTTATCTCTTCGAAGAGCTGGGAAAACAGTGACAAAGGGAGACAAATACATCCCTTCTGTATAGTTGAGGTGAAGAAAACTGTCCTTGACACTAAAGGCTTTTATCGTGCCTGAAAAAGAACTCTTCATTGATAGAACTCTTCTTTCATTTGGTCCATCAAGATAACCAAGTCACAGGTCACCATCCCCAACTAAAATATAGCATCATGAAATGATGATTAAAGTTACCAAAGCCAGTTCATAAAAGTGGCAAGAATTTACAGATTCTGCATTTCCTCTCTTAGTTACTAGGAATTAAATTAAGTAGCATTGAGGACTTTTGAAAGAATGCTCATAAATTATTTAAATTACAGTTTGCTGAATGAAGGGATGCATTCTGAGAAATATGACATTTGGCAATTTTGTCATTGTGTGAACATCATAGAGAGTACTTGCACAAACCTAGATGGCATAGCCTATTCCAGACTCAGGCTATACAAGATGGCCTATTGCTCCTAGGCTACAAGCCCGTACAGCCTGTTACTGTACTGAATATTGTAGGCAGTTGTAACACAGTGATATTTGTATATCTAAATGTAGAAAAGGCACAGTAAAAATATGGTCTTACAATCTTATGAGACCACCATGGGATATGCAGTCTGTTGACCAAAATGTAGTTACGTGATGCATATATTCCCCAACTTTTTCCCATGATTCATGGAGAAGCAACTTTGACTAGCTCATAAATTAACACAACTTCTTAGCAAAATAATTTACTGAAAATATGTTTGTAGTATTGTGATTGCATGGTCATGGTTAGAATAATGAGCAAAGACTACAGAATCATCTGAGGAATGGGTGACTTGTAGTCTAGTCCAGCCCTGCTAGGAACAGATGTATGACTTCAATCAAGTAACTAACGTTTTCTGATAACAACTGTCTGGGTTCCTGAGGGGCTAGTGAGAATCAAATGACTGGAGGTATGTGAAAGCAATTTGAAACATCAAAAGCACTAAAAAGAATTAAATGTAGTTGCCAAATATCTTTCAGGCATCGTAGTAGAACAAATGGGAGTAAATGTTGATGGTATTTTTTTGCTTGTTTAATATTCCAGGGAACAAGGGAAACTCTCAGTCGTCACTGTACTACCCTTGGTGATGCTCTCCGGAAAGAGAATGATTTTGCTCTTATAATTGATGGGAAAACCCTCAAATATGCCTTAACCTTTGGAGTACGACAGTATTTCCTGGACTTGGCTTTGTCGTGCAAAGCTGTCATTTGCTGTCGGTAAGTTCTCCTTAACATTGTCAGATTTTAGTGAAGAGTGACTTGATCCTAAGTTCTCGATTTGTAAACTTCAATGAAAGTGATCCAAAGTTTATAAATGTTAGGTTACTTATTAATGTGTTCACTCAAGACTCGAGGATCACAAACTGGGATGGAATTTGTTAGCAGTTTTTAAAAGTGAGTCCTAACAATCATTAACAAGTATTGTTCATCATTGGAATCGACAGGTTTTTTGCCATTATCTGCTTAAAATTCATTATCTACCTGCATTTCCATCTGGGTAGTTTCTCTAAAGGTCCTGTTTTCTATATTTTAATCTTTGATCCAGCTGTGCTAAGACTTATTTTTTGGGAATAGCATGATGAAAGGCGCAAACTGAATCATTTTCCAAATAGCTGGGCATTTTTCTGAGAGTCATTTATTGGCTATACAGTCCTTTGCCCTCTAATTTATAAAATTGCCCGTATCCTAAATTAAAATCTCTTTTGAGTTATCAAGACCTAATTCATAGAATTGCATTTTTGTAAACTACATAGCTCCAGTCCTTCCTGAGTTTCTTGTCAAGGAATCTTCCCTATATTTTTGTATAAATTGTTTAAACTCTGTCTTCCTAAGACCTAAAGTAGGTTCATGAATAGGATAAATATGCCCAGTCTCCTCTTTTCTGATCACCATGAACCTAAGGATTTTCTCTTTTTCATTCACTATTGAATCTTAGGAGTTGATCAGTCTAGATCTAGGGTAGCAGTTTCTCAAATTGCTTTCTCCTCCGGGAGATAAAATGTTAGTGGGCATTCTGAAATATTTCTCAGAATCTGTGCTTTTGGTATTATCTTTAAAACTATTCTATTTGCTTTTATCATTTTCTTTAAAAAGACATTTACTAATAAAGTTACGTTATGCTTTTTATACCTTTTTTGGTCTGGGTTTATTCACTTAAATATTTTATATATGATATTTATGAATTATAAGGCACACCTTATAAACATTTCCTAAGTTTCAGTTGAGATATACTTTCTGAAATATAACTTAAACCATTTTCAATATCTTTTATAAGCATCTTTCCCAGGATTCTAATTATTTTAGTCATATAATTTATTTTTCTTCTCTGTGGTATGTATTAATAAATAATATTACTATAAAATTCCTGGACAACATATTGTACTGATATTTAATATTAGTAGTAATCAGGCTCTGCTTAATCATGAAGAAAGAGGTTGGAAATTATTTTGACTCATTTTTACTTTGGCATTCTCATGCTTTTTACAATTTGCTTTTACAGTGATTTTGCTTGATTCCTTGTAAATATCTTGACCAAGTGTGACTCATGTTCAACTTTGACACTTTTCATCAGAATAATGTTGTGCCAGATTTGGTCACTTAATCACTTTCACTAATGGGATCATAAGGATCAACAAAAGATTGCTTAAATGCACAAAAGTGTTAGGACTGCTGGCTCCTAGTTGGAAACAGAACAAGAAACAGAATACAAAAGTATTTAGATAAAATGGCCAGTTCACCAGCATCAGCATCTGTTATGCGCCTGCTTTCTGTGTGCTGGACACAGTGTGACACATAAAAGATGAGTAACGCTTGATACCTGCTCTCCTTCATGTATCTTTCTTTTTGATTTAAGTCAAGTCACAATTTGGTTTGAAAGATGTGGGAGGCCAATTTTCATAATGCAGTCATTGCAGCTGAGCCTCATTCTTACAGCATTGCTTAACACAGTACCTCCCACCATTCTTCAAAAAGTTGAACCACAAAATTAATAGCAGAGGGAGAGAAAAACTAGAAAACAGAGTCAAGGGAGAAAAAAATATGTTCTGTGCTTGTGAAATTCCCTCCCGAAATCCTTGTTCTGGATGCTCACAAGTCACATGGACCTCTGGGCTTCTCCAGGCCCCAGGCCCCTGGGAGGGAATCACACCCTGCCATGCACGTGCGGCTCAGCTCTGAAACGGAGCTTATAAAGCTGTGTGTGGCCCCTTCCTCCCTTGGTTCTGTTTTATGCATGTTTCAAGACCATGAAGGTCCCTATGCAGACACTGAGTTTTATTTCGAGTTTTAAGGTTGTTTTTTTTTTTTCTTAAGTAACATATCTTTCCTCAGCTCTTTTCTTCTAATTTTCTTCATACTCTCTGTTTTCCCATAAGAACTGTGGTTCAGCATCCGGCCTTGCTTTTGAGAATTGGTCTAAGCCCATAATTACATCAGTGCCACTGCTGGATTTATGTCTATGTACCTTCTTGGCCTGGTGCCTCTCGGCATTTAAACTATTGGCACAGACCATCTTCTTGCCATTTTGCTTACTGACCTCAAAGTATAATTTCCATGATAATGCTTCTGTCCCTGGATAGGAATAGGTGGGCCATTCTGCGTATCCTTCTTTCCAGTTAAACCCGAGTGTCATTCTTCGTTTCTCAGATGATTACAATCTCTCAGCCTCAGGAAATTCTCTATTTTACTCCATTAGAAGATAGACGCTCCAGATAAATACTGATTATTATTTCAAAATACAGTTCGGTACTGTTTCCCAAATTCATTTATGTTCATGCTAACTTTATGGGCTTTTCTCTCAAATTTAAACTATTTTCCAATCTACTGCTTGTCATTCCACACACATGCAGATAATTGAGAATCTCATCTTCCTCTGCAGTCTTCTCTTTAGCCCTAGGTAGAGTGGAAGTAGAGGGGAAAGCCTTCCCGTAACAGATAATGAGAATCTCCATATTAGTTCCATCCTCAGATTGCATCATCCACTTTCTTCCCTGCTATTATCAGCATATGGGGCAGAATGAGGCAGATTTTAGTGTTTGCCTCATTGACACAGTTATAAAGATGAGCGGTGTCCCTCCAGAATCTTCAGCTGAATTGAAACAGTTGTTCCCAGGCAGTAGACATTATGTCTCTCTCTTACCACTGTTTTCATGAAGGAAATTTTCGGAGACAGAACTAATCCCCCCACCCCAAATTTATTCAGGGCTCTGGAGCCCTGGTGGTTTTGGTTTCCAAAGTATAGGTTGAATGTTATGCCTCAAATATTTTTCTTAAGTATATAAAACCCAAGAAGTAGAATGAAATCTGTCTTATCACGCTAACAAGCACTGTGTTTTCTTTCCTGTCACCCAGGCTGGAGAGTGCAGTGGTACAATCTCAACTCACTGCAACTTCTGCCTCCCAGGTTCAAGCAATTCTCATGTCTCAGCCTCCCAAGTAGCTAGGATTACAGGTGTGTACCACCATGCTTGGCTACTTTTTTGTATTTTTAGTAGAGCCAGGCTTTTACCATGTTGCTCAGGCTGGTCTCAAACTCCTGAGCTCAGGCAGTCCACGCACCTCAGCCTCCCAAAGTGCTGGGATTACAGAAAGGAGCCACCTCGCCAAACCGGATATTGTGCTTTCATGGATACTGTGCTGCTTTTATTTTTAACATTGTATTTTCCTGCATAACCTGAATTGTTTAGTAGGAACCATGCATCTAGTTTATAGGTAGTTTCTGATACATTTTCCTGGTTATAAACATAAACTGCTCCTTTATGGTCCGTCTTCCCCTCTACTTCCTCGCTCAAGTCTACTGATTCTTTTGATTTGGTGTGATCACAGATACTTTTGGAGAATAAATGAAAGTTACAGACCATTCCCTCAAGAAGTAGACATACACACAAACATGTAAAATTGCATGCACCCCTTCAGAGGTTTTACAGACTCACTGAAACTCCTTGGAGAGGTAGACGTAGGGGGAAAAGCTTGTTCTAAGACTCATGGAGATTTGTGGATACAACTGAAATCAAGCACTATTCTGGGGCATAGCTGTACTAAATAAGTAATTCCTAGTCTCAGTGACAAGTACTTTATGCCCTCAGGTCTTACAGTCTGTATAATTGGTGTAAAGGCATTTTATCTAGAGATTCACAGAATGCTTGTTCTAGCTCTACTGCTTTGGCAGTTCGAATATCTGATGGAATCTCTCTGGCCTTGGTTTTGTGACCTGTAAAACAAAGAGATTTGAATATCAGTGATTCCAGTCTTCCAGGGAACCCAGATGTAGAAAGCAAATGAAAGTGGAGCAGCTTTGACATAGTAGAGTAGGAAATACACACATGCCCCCTTCCTGGGTCATCTTGTCCTGGCTGGAAAGCTTCTGGGCCAGAGGACCTCTCATAACCCTTTTAGGTTTTGGATGAACCTTCCTTCTGTTGGCCGCTCTGCTGGGAATAGTCTTTCTACTGCTGGGACCAGCTTAATTTGGGGAAGCATCTGTTCTACCTTTTTTAATATTCCCTCCAGAAGAGAGTGGGAATGTTGCAGTGAAGTATTACTGTGTGTTAAATAGCATGTGGTTTCTGAGGTCCTCATCAGTTCACATAACCCAGCCTTTCAAAGAATTTTACATTTTTTCTGTAGTTGTCAGTTTAGTTTAAACATATTTTGAAACTTATGTTCTGTGACAGTTGGTTGAAAACTGGCTTAGAGCCTCCAGCTTTTAGACTGTCTAGTAATCATTGTTCTTCTACATAATTTATGTACTCATGTCTTCTGAAAAGCAAAAGTTAAATTGAAGTAAGCATTTTTTCCTACTTGCAACATCTCTAATCAAAGTTTAACCCCCTTTTAGGCCATTTTCCCCATAGTGTTTAAAAAAACACTTGACTTCAGTGAGTGTTGTCATTTGGGAGTGGCATTCCAGGCAAAACCTTTCACCTTACTCCGATCAAGGGGTCCTGCAAGAAGTCTAAAGGGACACTGAATATTTGCTGTCATAGCATGAGTGCATTAAAAAAAAAGGCAGATCTACTTCTTAAATCTTTAGAGATTGTCTTTAGCTTTAAGAATTTCTCTAAATATATGTTCTACTTAAAAGGTAGTCAGAAAGTACCCATGACGCTAATAAATGCTCAACAGAGATTCCCTTAAAGAAAAAAAAATTGTGAACACCATTGGATGCCAAGCAGATGTTTGGCTTTGAAAAGACTTACAAACTGTTAATGAATGTCAACCCTATGTTTGCTTCCAAGAAAATATGAATAAATGCTAGAAATGTTAAGAGAATGTTTCTTTCATACATGTACAGCTAAAAGAGGACAGACTGAATAAATTTTATAACTTCATAAAATCCCAGTAGTTTGCTTTAACATAATAATCATCTGCTCAGCCCGGCCCATCTCTTTTGCTATTCTACCTTGACTGAGTAGTGCTAAAGGAACTGCAATGGCTATATTACAGCCTATTAGCCAGTTATGATGACCACCACCAAGGAAGTCTATATTTGACAATAAAATGTCTAAAAATATATAAGAAATCTAAATGCTACAGAAGCCTATAGTAATTTAATGGTTTACAGTTTTAGGTGTGACTCCTTTTAGGTAAACCACCATCACCATCACCCCCATCACCAGTACGTATACGCGCGCGCGCACACACACACACACACACACACACACTCAGAGCTGCAGATTACATACTGCTGATGATATAGGTAATTTGTAATGGAAAGTGCATAAAGTATAATTGCACAGCTCGGGATTTTCGCAAAGTGTACACACTCCTGTAACAAGCACCCAAACAGGGCCAGCCCCCCCAGAAACCCCTCATGCTCCCTTTAGTTGAGAAGCCTTCCAAAGATAACTGCTACCTTGATTTCCATCACCATCCCTCTTATTCATTTAACTGTTTTTCTGTTTTGTTTCATACTAACTTTGAATAAGCATGTATACCTTCCACAACCACATCCAAATTATTGATTCTTTTTTGTTCAGCAAATTTTAAATGCAGCACTCTGTAGCTTTCTACTGAAGTCCTCCCTAAAGCTTTACAAAGTTAATCGTCAGTATATCAACACTCTGCTCTGTATTTCCAATACAAATCTACCTAATAGATTGCTTACGGTTCTCCGACAGTTCTGATTTGCTAAGCACATGTGTGGAACCTGTGGCATTTCTCTGACCTGTCAGCCTGCTGACCTCATTGTGTGGGAAAGGGAAGCAGAGTTAGCTTGGTGTAACTGGTTCTCCTTGAACCCATGATGGTTTCCAGTGATTACCTCCTTTTTAATAAATCTATCTCAGCCATTTCAACTTAGAACAAGTTAAAGAAAGGCTTGGTGTTTTGAGCAAGGTTGGGCACATATTTTCTGTAAAAAGACAGATAGTAAGTATCTTAGGCTTTGTAGGCCATACAGCTTTCTCTCTTACAGCTACTCAATTCTGCAGTTACAGCATGAAAGCAGCTTTAGATGATACGTGAATGAATGGCTGTGGCCGTGTTCCGGTAAGACTGTAAGAACAAAAACTGTTGCCTAAATTTAGCCCTAGGGCCATAATAAAGTGTCTGTAGCTCATGAATGAACATGGAAGGAGGTGGTTAAAACAGAACTTTCCTACAATACTGATGGAGTTCATTCATGCTAAGCTCTCCTGGTCTCTCTAGGGATAGTAATTTCTAGACTATTTCTTTCTTTTCTCAAAAATTGAAACATTTCCTCATCTCTCCTCACCAGCAGGTGTCCTTTTCTCCACAGTTCCTTGAAAAAGACTGATATTCTTTTTATGGTGCCAGCTGCACAGTCCAGGGGCCCCATTAAACTTATCTGTGCCATTGGATCCAAGAAGATCCCTAAAAATAAGTACATGAATTTGTTTTAAAGTGAGATGTCAATACATATTTACATATAGCGGCAAGAGAGAAAGGAGGAACCCAGGGCCATTAACATCTGATCCTGGCGTGTCAGTGCACTGCCTTCCCTCTGTTCTAGGGAAAGCCCCAGCAAGGTGCTAGAGGACATGCCAGCAAAAGAATGAGGAAGATTTGCAAGCTAGCCATCTCCCTAGAGTCTTGAACTAAAGCAAGTTGCTCTTTGATTTGTATGTGTTATTTTTGTGTATTCTTTTTATTCCCAGTCCCATTCTATTTACTTCACCTTAGAGGAATATTCTTAAGTGTTTCATATGTTCCTATCATTTGCTGTACTTTAGTTGTATACATGTGATTCTGTGAAAAATACTTATTATTATATGCATATTGAATTGAAGAAAAGGTTTGTGTTTATAATGATATTCCAGTAAATTATTTTTTTTGAAATGGAGTCTCTGTCACCCAGGCTGGACTTCAGTGATGCAATCTTTGCTCACTGCAACCTCTACCCCCTGCCCTGGACTCAAGTGATCCTCTTACCTCAGCCTCCCAAATATCTGGGACCACAGATGCATGCCACCACGCCCAGCTAAGTTTTTTTATTTTCAGTAGAGACGGGAGTTTCATCATGTTGCCCAGGCTGGTCTCGAACTCCTGAGCCTAAGGGATCTACCTGCCTCAGCCTCCCAAAGGGCTGGAATTATAGGCATGAGCCACCCTGCCCAGCCTAAAAATTTTTACCTTTATTTTTCTGCATATTTTTGAGACACATCCATGTCACAATATGTAGAACAAATTTATTTATTTATTTATTGAGAAGATAGAGTCTTGCTCTGTTGCCCAGGCTGTAGTGCATCCTGATTTTAGCTCACTGCACCCTCGACCTCCAGGGCTCAAACTGTCCTCCCACATCAACCTCCTGAGTAGCTGGGAAAACAGGTGTGCACCACTACTCCCAGCTAATTTTTAAACTTTTTTTTGTAGAGACGTGGTCTGCCTGTGCTCCCAGGCTGGTCTCAAACTCCTGGGCTCAAGTGATCCTGCCACCTAGACCTCCCAAAGTGCTATGATTATAGGCATGAGCCACTGTGCCTAGCCAAGTTTGTTTATTCTCATCACTGCTTGTTAATTCATATACATTATTTTATTTATCTCTTCTCATAGGGATACCACAAAAATTTCCTCCAAATCTTTGCTATCATGGAAAGTACTGCAATGTATATCCTCTCTATGCCCTCAGGCAAGAGTTCTTCTAGGAGATATATTGGGGGGAGGGGTATGGGAATGCTTGGCTGTGGGGTATATGTATATTTCTTTCCCATTAGAATTGCCACATTGTTCCAAAACAGCTGTACTATTGTGCCATCCCAGATCCATAGAATAGAGTTGCTGTTTCCCTACCTTAATAACAATACATGGTATTACTGAATTTATAACATGGTCAATTTGATGGTTATGAAATGACACCTTGTTTTGATTTTCATTTCTCTGATTACTAGAGAGGTTGAGCATCTCATAGGAGTATTTACCGTTCTCGGCTTCTGCTTTTGAAATTTATTCATTCACTTATTTCAGCAAGTGTTTTTTTGAGTGCTCACTGTGTGCAAGTAGCCTTAATAAGTACTAGAAATAGAGCAGTGAACAACGGGAAAAAATAATCCCAGCCTTCACATCATAGCTGTTGTTCAGTAACATAAGTAAATATACACACAAATATTCAAAACACAATAATTGTTGTGTGTGTGTTTGTGTGAATGGTAATAATTGATATATATCAAACAGACTATAAAATCAGTGGTAATATTGCTACAAAGAAAAGTAGTACGTTGAAAAGGGGAAAGGGATGCTGAAATTTCTGTTGGGTTTATTCTCTTTTTGGTGTACGAGAATTCTTTGTGTATTCTGGACATTGATTTTTTGATGTGGCAAGTATCTTCTAGGCTGGCTCCCTTCTTATTTCCTCCTGTGCCCTTTCTTTTCTTTCTTTCTTTCTTTTTTTTTTTTTTTGAGATGGAGTCTCACTCTGTCACCAGGCTAGAGTGCAGTGGCTCGATCTTGGCTCACTGCAGTCTCCACCTCCTGGGTTCAAGCCATTCTCCTGCCTCAGCCTCCGAAGTAGCTAGGATTATCATTGGCTTTGACATAGTCAAATTCCACTAATTTTTTTCTTTATGGTTTGCACTTTTTGGATTTGAAGGACTTCCCACTCCTGCATTTTCTTCTGTTAACTTTTTTTTTTTTTTGAGTCTCGCTCTGTGGCCCAGGCTGGAGAGCAGTGGCACTATCTCAGCTCACTGCAGCCTCCACCTTCTGGGTTCGAGCAATTCTCCTGCCTCAGCCTCCAGAGTAGCTGGGATTACAGGCATCCACCACCACACACAGCTAATTTTTGTATTTTTAGTAGAGACAGGGTTTCACCATATTCGCTAGGCTGGTCCTCTAACTCCTGACCTCAGGAGATCCATCCACCTCAGCCTCCCAAAGTACTGGGATTACAGGCATGAGCCACTGTACACTGCCTCTTCTGTTAACTTTATAGCTTTAGTTTTTTCATGTAGGTCTTTTACACATATGGAGTTTATTTTTGTATATGCTGTGAAGGAGTGGGGATCCCATGTTATTCATTTCTGCATCGTGAGCAAATTCTCTCAATAGCATTCACTAAACACTCGCTCTTCTTCCCTCTGCTAGCATTGTTGCCCTGTGTTGTAGGACTCAGGAACTAAGTCCAGACTTTCCACAGTTTAGACTTCACCTCTTAGTAGCTGAGTAACAAATTACTTCTCTGGCTTTAGATTTTTAATCTTTTTAAAATAGAGATAGAAATTGTTCTTCTCATAGAATTATGAAGAATAAATGAGCTAATACATGGCACCTATTATTAAAATGTTAGTTGCTCTTATAAATGGTATCTAATTTTCTCTTATAGAGCCTAATTGAATATTTCACCTGACAGTATATATACCGTCATATACAAAGACTCTTCTCTAACCATTATGGCCTTTTCTGTGCCCTGAATTTTTTTTTTTAATATCTGATATTTAAATTGCTAACCTGGCTTTCCTTTGCTTCATTATGTGCCTTGTCTTTTGTTTTTTTCTCCAAATTCTTATGTTCAATCCTCTGTATAATGTAGTGGTTAAGAATGCTGTGTCTGTCTAGCCTGGGCAACAAAGTAAGACATTGAGTCTGCAAAAAAAATTTAAAATTAGCCAGGCGTTGTGGCACACACCTATGGTCCTGAGACAGACAAGAGGATCATTTGAGCCCAGGAGGTCAAGGCTACAATGAGCCATGTTGGCACCACTGCAGTCCAACCTGGGCAATAGAGTGAGACCTTGTTCCAAAAAAAAAAAAAAAGAGAATGCTGTGTCTGAATCCACACTGCTGGAGGTTGAATCCTAGATTCACTGCTCGCCATTTTACCTTAAACCTTAATTAATATTGTTTCTCTGTGCCTTGGTTTCCTCATTTGTAAACTGGTGACAGTAGTAACTTAAGGGGTTGTTCTGAGAATGCAATGTGTTAGGTGAAAATAAACAGTATATAAACTGTTATTATACTTATATATTGGGCCTCATTTCTTCCCATTTATTTTGGTTTCCATCTATTATGATTTTTTTTTCTACTCCTAACTTTAGATGAGATTTTCCTCTACAGGTTTGAAACTTTTATACTCTATCCTGTCTATTTCTTGGGTTTTGATAACTACATTTGTGCTCATTTTTCCCCTTGAATGTCTGTATGTTTTAGTATGTCTTCCTTTCCTGCCCCCACCTCCCCAGTAAAGAGACAGGAACTGAAGATAGTGATTTTGTGTATGCATCCACTGTCAGTCTGAAGAAATCTTTTTCTCTCTAGAAGCTTTTAGAAATTTTTCTTATTCTTTAACCATAATATGTCTAGGTATAGGTGTCATTTTCTTCTCTATGTTTTTGGCACTTTTTGAGTCCTTTCAATCTAAGGACGTATGTCCTTCTTCTGGAAAATTAGTAGTCATTATTTGTTTTTTTTTTTTTTTTTTTTTTTTTTTTTTTTTTTTTTTTTGAGATGGAGTTTCGCTCTTGTTACCCAGGCTAGAGTGCCATGGCGCGATCTCGGCTCACCGCAACCTCCGCCTCCTGGGTTCAGGCAATTCTCCTGCCTCAGCCTCCTGAGTAGCTGGGATTACAGGCATGCGCCACTATGCCCAGCTAATTTTTTGTATTTTTAGTAGAGACGGGGTTTCACCATGTTGACCAGGATGGTCTCGATCTCTTGACCTCGTGATCCACCCGCTGCGGCCTCCCAAAGTGCTGGGATTATAGGCGTGAGCCACCGCACCCGGCCCGTCATTATTTGTTATATTTTCCCTCTTATTCTCTTCTTGGACTCCCTTCTGTATACATGTAGTCCCCTCTGTTCCACTTTTCCCTTTTTTCCACAATCTTTCCTTTAATTTTCTGATGTCTTAGACAAATTTTTTATCTGAACTTTCAGACTGCATGATATCATACTCAGTTCACCATTATATTGTTTATTTTAGCAGTTTTATTTTCATTTAACTTTTTAGTTCATCATAACTGCTTTTCTTGGTTTCATGTTTCTAAGATTGGTTGTCATACATTTTAAAAATTCTTAATATCTGTTTTAACTAGGTCTACTTTCTTGTAAGTTGTGTTTCTTTTTTGTTCACGATTCTCTCCTGTCTTAAATGTTTCCCCAAAGGACCCTTTCTCCCGTTGTTCCTAACAGGCATTAATGTCCCTTTGGAGGAACAGCTAAAGCTAGGTCCTACTTAGGTAAATTCGGAAGCAGGGCCCAATCTCAGTTTATTAAATCCCTATTTCCCCCTAGTTCCTTTACATGAGCACTCCTCTTATTAGAGGCAGCCACACTCTGATGGAATTCCCAGGCATTCAGGGGTCTATCAGAATAGCCATTTCATTGGCAGCTGTTCCTGCCTGCCTCTATGCCTTCAGGTTGACCAGAAAGATCTGGTTTTCCTGTTCCAAGGTGTGGATAGGAATTCTTTCTGCAGTTTTCACTTTAGGGCACTGATGATGTACTCCTGGAATTGGAGTGTTTTGCTTTTTAAGCATGTTATTTTGGGTTTAAGTTTTCCTAAGTTCCAAACCTAAGCCAAACTTTACAGTTGCAATGAAAGAGGCTTCATCCAGCCCAGTCTTACCCACCTCCACACACACACACACACACACACACACACACACACACACACACTGGTCAGCTCAAACAGGGCGCTATGGGCAGGGAACAACACAGCCAGAAAGCTTTCTCATCAGTGTGTTCTTCCATTATCCCTCACATACCACTCTTTTCCTCCATGCCACTCAGCTTCTCACAAGGAGTCACCACTTCCTATTGCCCCAAAGGTTTCTTATGGATTGTTAGTTGATAATTATGGTCCTGAAATTTACTGGCTTCCTTTTTTAACTCTTGACATCTTTAGAGTTGTATTTTAGTTTCTGTCAGTAGCCTGTGCTACCAATTGTTCTTTCATCCACTAGGTATTTTTAAGATGAGAGAAGGTTCCTTGGGGAAATTTATCCACACAGCATAGGAAGGGTTATGAGGCAGAGAAGAGCAAGCTGATTTTCTGCCAACCTAAACAAACTCTGGGCTGTGCATGATAGCTCACACCTGTAATCCCAGCACTTCAGGAAGCTAAGGTGGAAGGACTGCTTGATGCCAGGAGTTCAAGGCCAGCCTGGGCAACATAGCAAGACTCCATCTCTACAAAAAAAGAAAATACAAAAATTAGCCAGGCATGATGGTGTTTATCTGGTTATTATTATTATTTTTATTTTAGTAGAGACAGGGTTTCACTATGTTGGCCAGACTGGTCTCGAACTCCTGACCTCATGATCCACCTGCCTAAGCCTCCCAAAGTGCCGGGATTACAGATGTGAGCCACCATGCCCAGCTGGATTTCTCTTTCTTATAACATTTCCATTTTTTGGTCCACTACCAGTTTTTTTTTTTTTTTTTTTTTTTGCTGTGAATATACTTTAGTCATTTTTGTTTACAGTTGAAACTCTGGGAATTCAAAGTTTACATTCTTGCCCATGAGCTTCTTATAGCCACCAGAAAAAGTTCCAGTCTTGCGTTCCATCTTGTTCTCCTGTGCTTTGGCCAAATGAACCTTTAAAATGATCCAGCTGCCATCCAGTTTCACACAGATTCTCTTGCCCACAATTTCACTTGGGAATTTCAAGTCCTCAAGAAGTGTGTTGTGTACGGCTCCTGAGACGCTTTTGCTTATTTTTTATATGGCTTTTTCAAGTTGGCTTAGGCAGAATTCTCCTCTGAGAAATAAAGACAGCATGCTTCCCACTGAGCTTTTTCTCCAATTCACGTACTAGCCAGACTTGGATTTTCTGGAAAGATTTCAGTGAGGAAAGGGAACAAAGATTATGATAGCTTTTTGACCACCACCAACTTAGGTTCTTTGGCTGCTGGAATACTCTGCTTCCTGAGCTGAGCCTTGAGGTCTAAGTTTATCTCCAGCTCCAGAAGAGCCTGGAAGATGCCCGACTCGAACTCGTTCAGCCTCTCACTGTTGGGCTTCACAGTCTTGGTGCTTGAACTGGACATGGCCTTCTCCTTGCTAAGCACCAGCTTACAAAGAGCCTGCTACCATTTTAAAATCTGCTATGTGTTGAGTACAGTGGTTCAATATAACTAGATGATATTTTCCTAATAGAAAATGAACAGCAATATTTTAGATAAACTAAGCTTTCTGGTGTGAACACCATAATAAATATCTATACTAAGCGGAGTTTTCTTTTTAGTGCCTTTCATAGATGTGTTTGCCAATTAGTGTACACATGCACATTCATACATAATCAAATGCACACCAATAGAAACGCTCCCTATTTAAACTACTATCTGAATCATTGACGCATTGAAAGCAGTACCTTAACCTATGACTACATAAATTCCACAGGAGGAGTTTTGTATCTAAAATGCATTGCAGAAAGGAAATCTTTTTTAAATTTGCTTTCCTCTTTTGTCTTATGGAAAGGCTATCCGTATTTTATTTCTGCAGACTCAGTCCCTGTATTGTAAGGTCTCCAGAATGCCTATGACTGCACAATATATCAACAGATGTTGGTTTTGGAGGCTAGAAGAGCTCTCACTCATCAGTCATTTGAATAGCACAGTTTCTTACCTAAAAGTGGCTGAATGTTTCATTACGTATCGTATTGCTAAGTATCATTCTTAAGACTTGCCATATAAGCTGCTGTTTTCATTCCAGTAACAAATCGATGGTAAGTTTCTAGAGGAGTTTACAATATTTTGTAATTTTGGTACATCAGGTTTTCTGGCTGTATCTTAATTTCTTCTCAGTGTAAAACTATAAATTTTTATAAAATTTTAGTTCAGAAGGATTCAAGTAAGATCTTCTAGTTTATGTTTTTCTCTCCTTTTGTAATTTCTTTAATAGTCAACAAAATATGAGTCAGCAGGAAATATACTGATATTCACAGGAGAAATTTTAGGAAGTTTGTTGCAAAGAAGGGCGCAGCAGATCCCCTCACTAGTGATTCTCACCTCTAAATAGGCACCTGAAACAGATCTCAAATTTAAAGCTTGAGGAAGTTAAAGAAATTTAGTAAATACTGGGCTTGGTCATGATGTAAAACACTTCGGGAGAACTAGAAAATACTGTATTCTCTCATATTCTTCCTAAAAATTTTTCTTGATTTATCTTCTAAAGGCAACTTTATAGTAATTTTTAAGTTTCCATTATAAGTCTTTGAGATCATATAGTATTATCAGTAATAGTAATTTTGTGTGTATATAAGAATGTTTTAGGTTATTAATCCCAAAACACAATCCAGTAGAATAAATTATTGTACTCTTTTTGGCTATCTATAAAAAATTCCTTAAATTATCCTTTATTATATGTCTGTATATATATGTACATATAATCTTTATTCATATTTCATTTAGAAAGGTGATTCATTTAGCTAATCCCATTAAAAGAGTACAAAACAAGGTTCATATAAGATGGACCACCTATATATTTCTTAGCTTAAATGTAATAATTTCCAGTGCCCTGATCTAATGTTCACAGGGCAGTGAGAGTTACTACATAGCAAATAAGAAAAATAATGAATAACATGTGCAGAAACTACAGCCAAAATAATATCTGAAAAGCATATTGCACTCAGTGCACATCTAGGTCGTATCACAAAGGACCACCCCCTGTTTGTGGAACCACAGGGAAGAGAAAGAGACGTTTACGGTACACATTGGATACGTAGTCTTTTTCCGTGGAGTCTCTTCTACCAAAGAAGAAAAATCAACAGTGGAACAGAAGAGAACTGTGAATAATTTAAATCCTGGTTTCAGACCCACAAACGATTTAAAAAAAAAAAAAATCTCCAGGAAGAAAACAGTGTCTTTATGGTGTTTCAGAATTATAAGTGAATCACAATTGGCATTTGTTTAGGTTTTAGATATTTTCAGCCATGATATGTGATTTTTTTGATAGACATGGGAAGAATTAACTTGTTGTATGGTAAGGTAGTTCTAGATTCATATGGAAATTGTATGAATCTACAAGCAAGGGTACCTACATCAGGAAAGTAAACTCTGAGTGATCTTTTAAGAGGTGGAGACACAGCAGTGGAAAAGAATATATTCTGGAGAATTTTGAATGTGAGGTTAAAATGTATTCTCTGCTATTTCCATTACCTGAATTGAATTCGCCTCTCCTTTCCAACCTCTGCCTCCTGGGTTCAAGCAATTCTCCTGCCTCAGCCTTCCAAATAGCTGGGACTACAGGCGCATGCCACTACACCCGGCTAATTTTTTTATTTTTTGTATTTTCAGTTGAGACATGGTTTTACCATTTTCTCCAGGCTGGTCTCTATCTCCAGACCTTGTGATCCACCTCCCTCAGCCTCCCAAAGTGCCGGGATTACAGGCTTGGGCCACCGTGCCCGGCCAGTCATCCACTTTTAAAGCTTGGTAATGGAAGCAGATGCTTTTGTTAGTAGCAGCTGCAGTGTACTTTTGAGATGTCTCTCACTATATCATTATCTTTTTTCCCTTAAATGGGCATTGTTGCTAAGGGCAATCCTACTCTTTGTTTTTAACACCTGATTAAACCTTAGAGAATTGAATGAAAATCCTCAGCCAATTTTAATTTGGGTATTGAAAATTGCAGTTTCAAGCAGAGAAAGCAGTGGTTGGTTGTAATCACCATGAAGAGAACTAAATGTAGTCCAACGCTTTTCTGATGCTTTTTTAAAATCACTAATATCAGCTTACCATGCAGAGATTTCTCCTTTATTACAGGTTCAGTTTATGGAAAAAGTACCACTGTTTCCTAGTTCTATTGAACCCTTGGTGTGACTTTATAATATATTCATAATGTTAGACCATTAAAGGGAATTTGATAATGCTTAACAAATGCTTCTCTCAACTCGTGCCCATTTCCCACTCTAGATCATTTATTGGTGAGCATTCCTTTTTGACATTTACTAAATATCAGCTATAGTCCATGTTTAAACATTGGCATAGAGCCAGTGGTCTTACCAGTTTATATTAGCCTGGTAAGAAAAATTAAATAAAATGTGAAAATGAAATGAAAATTGCTTTGAAGAAAAATGAAGCTAACAGTGAAATAGCCTGTTAATGGCTCAATAGGCATTCATTTCCTTGCTGAGTTCACAGTTGTGTCATTTTGTACTATTGCCAGACTGTAAAAGGAAATAAAAAGAAAAAACGAAAAATAGTTTTTTATGTAGCAGCCAATTATTGAGTATCTATTTTGGATCAGGCACTAAAAATACAAAGAAGAGGAGATCAGTGGAGATCAGTTAACTCTGCAAGCAACTCACAGTCTAATGCAATGATTCTCAAACTTGAAATAAAAACCAGAGTTGCTCTGGCTAAAGCAGTTCATAGGGCAGTGGGGCCTCCTGAAGGCACATATCTGTGCAGAGTATCTACCACTAAGAATTTTTCCTATGGAGGGATCAGGAAATTGGACAAAGATGTATCGATTTTTTCAAAGTAATGATCTTCATTTTTAAATAGAATAGTAAATGATTTTTCAAATGTTTTAGCAGATATTATTAGATATCTGTGCCACATAACCTTGATAAAGAATTTAGTTCTGAAATGTTTTTCTTGTACGAATATTGTGTACATTAGTTTATTGCTAATTATTAGCTTAATAGTTTATTAGAGCAATTTATTGTGTAGTTTTCCTGCCTTTCTCTGTAGTTTCCAGTACAATGTAGAAGTGTCTTATGCTGATACATTCTGTCTTTGAACCCTTCTGTCTTTGTTCTAGTGTTTATTTCTTAAATGGCTTTGAAAGTTCTGTGAAAAGTAACTCTAAATCTAATACCAAATATGATTTTAGTAGAGATACTGGTACCTCCTCTTCCTAGTTTCCATTTGTATAAGACGTTGCTTGATTTCTACTTGACTCTTAGTGGCTTTGAAAGAAAATGAAGCCCATGAACTATAACCAAATACTTCGCATTTACCATGGTGTCTGAGAATTAATTTAAGTTGACTTTTAAGTTGTTTTAAGCATATAGTACATTGTCTAAGATCAGATTGCAGAAGACCAAAACTTTTACTTTCCAGCTACTGTGCAGGATTTAGTTAGTATTTGGCAGCATTTATGACATTGTTTTTAATTTATAAGTGAAGAATTAGAAACTTTGATGTTATTTGTTAGGAAGTAAAGGTATTTCTGAACTCAAATGTTATTTCTTTAACATATTAATGCAAGCATTCTGGCAGGCTAACGCTTAACAAAGCATTCTCTCTTCTAGCTGTCACCTAGGGGTTCGCCTCTGAGATTTGTCTTTATTTATTTTAATTTTTCTTAATGTGGTAACCAGGTTAACAGATGAGTAAACACTTGCAAACCTAGGACTTTATCATTAAGGTTCTTCAGAGAACTATTCATTTAGGTCTTTTGCATCTTTTATCCTTCAACACAATGCATTTCAAAATTCCTTTTTCAGAAAACAGTAATTTACAATGTATTTCAATTTAAGGGTTTCTCCTCTTCAAAAATCTGAAGTTGTTGAGATGGTTAAGAAACAAGTCAAAGTCATAACGCTTGCAATCGGTGATGGAGCAAATGACGTCAGCATGATACAGACAGCGCACGTTGGTGTTGGTATCAGTGGCAATGAAGGCCTGCAGGCAGCTAATTCCTCTGACTACTCCATAGCTCAGGTAAAGTGTCATTTCTGCAAAACACATCATTCCTCTCAGTCAACTCATGCTTTGAAGAGGAAAATACTAATTTTTTCCCACTCTCATTTTAGTTCAAATATTTGAAGAATTTACTGATGATTCATGGTGCCTGGAACTATAACAGAGTCTCCAAATGCATCTTATACTGCTTCTACAAGAATATAGTGCTCTATATTATCGAGGTAATAGCAGGTTCAATTTAAAATCCTTGTCATTTGCATACATGTTTAAAGAAATTTTCTTTATGAAGACATTCTGATTGTTTTAATTTTTTATTTGCCCACTTTTTATAAATTCTCAATGTATTAAAACAACTTGAATTAAACAACTTTAAAGCACCCAAGTCACCTCTTGAATGCTTTGCTGTTTAGAAATTTCTTCCACCACATACTCTAAATCATCTCTCTCAAGTTCAGAGTTCCAGGGGCAAAATATTTCCAGTCTCTTTGCTAAAACATATCAAGAGTCACCTTTGCTCCAGTACCTAACAATTTTCTCATCTCCATCTGCGACCACCTCAGCCTGGATTTCATTGTCAATATCGTTATCGGCATTTTGGTCAAAGCCATTCAGCAAGTCTCTAGGGAGTTCCAAATTTTCTCACATTTTCCTGTCTTTTTCTGAGCTGTCCAAACTGTTCCAACCTCTGCCTGTTACCAAGTTCCAAAGTTGCCTCCACATATTTGGGTATCTTTTCAACAGTGCCCTACTCTACTGGTACCAATTTATTGTATTAGTCTGTTCTCACACTACTGATGAAGACATACCCAAGACTGGGCAATTTACAAAAGAAAGAGATGTAATGGACTTACACTTCCACGTGGCTGGGGAGGCCTCACAATCGTGACAAAAGGCAAGGAGGAGCAAGTCACATCTTACATGGGTGGCAGCAGGCAAAGCAAGAGAACTTGTACAGGGAAACTCCTCTTTTTAAAACCATCAGATCTCATGAGACTTATTCACTGTCATGAGAACAGCATGGGAAGGACTTGCCCCCATGATTCAGTTACCGCCCACAACACATGGGAATTCAAGATGAGATTTGGGCGGGGAGACAGCCAAACCACATTACAGGCCAACAGGAATACAGTGTAAGCCACATTAGCAGAAGGAAAAAAAAAATTGACCTCAGTATATCTTATTTAGCTCAATGTATTTGAAACATTATCATTGTCACGTATCACTGTAAAAAATTATTAATGAGACACTTTACATTCTTCATCCTGAGTTTTCAAAATCTGGTATATATTTTACATTTATACCACATCTCAATTTGGACTAATCACATTTAACTGTTTAAAAGCCACGTGTGGCCAGTGGCTACCATACTGGGCAGCACAGCAATGGTAGATAAATAAGTGAACTGAATGGTTAATCAAGACATGATAAACACATTATTTGCCGTTTTTTAAAAAAGTGGCCATTTTAGCATCAGAAGCTATATTTGTAATACTTCTAGGTTTATCAGTTTCATGTTTCTGTTGGAGCTCTGCAGAGCATGACAGTGGCCTTCCCATTGTTAAGAAAACCTCCATCTCCCACTGCTGTCAAGGACCCACCACGCCCTCATAAATCTGCTGAGGGTTCCCTTACAGATAGATGTTTGTTCCTGCCACTTTACCCTTTAATCTGTTGACTGTTTCTACATGTCTGTAAGAAAAAAGACACAGGCATTTGCTATATAGAAATAATCTTCCATTCTTTGCTCTGAGAAATAACAGTATAAACAAAGTCAGTACATTGACACTTCCATTGCTGTATGTTTGCTTCAGCTGTTCTTTGTGCCTCTGTCAGAATGCTTATCTCCTTGTTAAATGTTGACTGAGCATAGTTCTTATTATGAGTCAGGCTAGTAAAATTGAAACTTAGTTTTGAAGTATACAGGCAGTTTTGTGTAATGACCACTAAAAAGGTTACAACCCATTAGATAAAATAACCTAATACATAGACACATAAACAAGATACTTAAATGAACTTACTTGTTACTCATTACTGCTGGATTTGGTCTGGAATAGTCTGTGTTTTTTAAGCAAAATGACTTCTTAAATAGTTTATGAGATCAAAAAATATTCTTTGTTTTTTATATAAATATATAGTTCTTTTCTAAAGTAATATTTTTCTATTCTTAATCCCTTCTATGTATCTAGCTTTGTAATTATATGTTCTTCTCATTCCACAACACTGACATTCAAACAAATATCAATTTATACAGTTTATTTACATAGACTTTTTGAGATACCAGGAATTTAAAGCCACTGCTAGCAATAAATCTGCCTATAAAAAGTTAATTTTATAAAATAAAATAAGAATGCTCAACTTGCCACTTTCTAAATCTAAATTGACAACAATGAAGTAGACAAAATTTATGTACTAATGGGAAAATAAAAACATTAAATTCAAATGAAAACAATCTGCATGCCCTGTTTCAAACCCAGAATTACGTGATTAGTGGTTGATTAACCCTCAATTTCACATGGCTTTGATTTTAAAGCCTCTTCATGAGATATTTGACACTGATCAAATTCTTTACACATTGAAAAGGAAGTGAGTTCTAAACTCTACTGGAAATCTCATTTCTATTTTTCTCTTAACAGTTTGTAGAAATGTATTTTGAATATAATTCAACTATCTTGGAAATGAATTGACCTTTTAAATCAATTCCCAGATACCCAACTTTTGCCAGCTAAAACAAGTTCTGCAGATGTTAATGGCTCATGTCAATACTGTGAATGAATAGACAGAAAACACATCATTGTATGTCTCTAGTGAGGACAACTGCCAGTCTCGAATCTCTCCTTTCAGTTTTTTGTGCTGATCAGGCGTGGGAGCAGAGGACTCATTGACTATTTGTAAGCTGCTGTTTAATATGCAGAAATGCTCCATCAGGAAAATAAATGTGAAGCTTTAGCTGCCACGCCTCTACTGAGAGGTGGAATTTAGAAAATAATACCAGGAGAAACAGGTCGGAAATTTCTTTGCTAATAAAGGAATAATCTTGAACACTGTGCATTTTATATATTTAAAACTACGAACACTGCTTTCCCCATTGCTATATTGCTTAGGAATGTCACTATCTAGATATTCTATTGCTGTAAATTATAGCCAGGCGAATACAGATTTGGCAGATGGTGGTATAAAGCTCTTTCTTATGGGAGCTGCCCAGGAGCAGCTCTAGGTGTTCTTTTAAATGATGGGCTCCTTTTTAAAGAGAGACTTTTTTATTTCTCTGATACCTCTGACTCCTTCCTAGTAAAATAAGACCTTTTCTTTCAAATGATTGGTCACATCCAAGTTTTCTGGGAAGATCTCAGAACCAAGTAGTGTTTTTAATTTCTAGAAGCTTTGATTAAAGTCAGTAAGGTGATACTGTCCCAGCAAGTTGTGCTGGAAGTTGAATTCCCTGTGAATTTAAATAACCTAGACACCTCCCCAGAGGGACTGGTGTTTTCTTTCTGAATCCATGGCTCCGGTTGAAACAGAGGAGGGACTTTTATGTGTTTAGGAGAATTTAGGTGTTTTTTTATTTTGCATGGAAAATGTTCCTAATATTAACTGCAATCTCAGCCTAACTTGAAATCACCCTGCTGGTAGACTACCTCCCTATTAAAGACCTTCTGTTTCTCTTTTAAGACATGTAAACTTGAATGTCAAAATATTAGTGTAAAAATGTAAGGTACTCTGTTGAAAGTTTCTGTTCTTACCTAGTCATTTCTTCTTTAAAAATAAAATATTAATCCTTAAAAATCCAGGAAGTATATCTGTAAAAACATATTCACCTACCTTTCAGTAGGAAAAATAAAATGATAAAAATGTGTTGGTAGCTTTCCACTTAAAAATTGTCTGTCATAAAGCAGTTTATGCATTTTAAAATACACTTTGGATACAGACATGTTAGTTTACTTGCAAATTATTTCAAATTTGAAACTTTCTGTAAATGTTGATTTGAGGGAGAATCTTAAATTTCAAGCTCATAGTAGCCATTGAATCAGCACCAAATATTATGTACAAAGAAGCTAGGGGGCCATTGATATTTACAAATGTTTGCCCACACACAAACTTACTAACATAAACTTCTCATTGTGCAGTATTGCTAATTGCAGATGCATTTAGAAGTACAACCTTTGAGCCAAATCATGTCCCTTAGATGAACTTGGTATGCAGGGCACTTTGGCTTTCTTCAGACGAACAAAGGTTAGACTGTGTCTTCATAGATTAGAGAGGCCATAATTGAAAGTTTCTTTTAAAATCCCTTATATTTCCATCATACCTTAAGAAATCTGAAAGAGCTTTTTAGAATGAATTATAATAGTTCACAGTTGCCTTCATGAAAAATAGCCCCATCACCCTAAGTATCCCAAATATGTATTTACATAATCCACATCTCAGGTCAAATGTGAAAATACAATAGAGAGCATTAATGTCTGTTTTGTCAATTTGTGTATACTCACTAGAAAAGAATAAACTTCACTTCATGTGAAGATGCTCAGTTCTTTTAAAGTTTGCATGCATCATTGATCTGGCTCTTCATTTGGAGCAAATGATCAAAATTATTCCGTAAATATGTGTAGCAAAGCAAGTAAGAATTTCAAATTTAACTCTGATTTCTCTTTTGTTATTGTTGTGGTTAATATGTGTTACAGCCCTAATACAATTTGGACTTATTTTTAATGTGCTATTGCAACTTTGTTTTCTTTTCCATCTCATAAAGCAGACATTAGTTTGTATACATGCTCAATCATTCCCTTCCACTATAAAAAGGAAGATCAGTGCGGGTACAGAACCTGTTCATAGGGAGGCCATCCTGGGTACATATTGATAAATGGTGAATTTGTAGCAATTCATGCTTCCATAATGAGGTTAAATGAAACGTGAAGTGTAGCAAATTCCCTGCAACTGTGATCCAAAAATTCACTTGAGCCGCATGTCAAGACCGCTCTCCTCTAACAGTTTTGTCGTTGTCGTTGTTGTTAGGTTTTGTTTTTGTATTCGTGCTTATGTAATCTCATTGCTGGGCCAGCCTTTGTACTCTCTCAGATCCATTTGATTTCTCATTATACTTCAGGTCTGCTTTTTAAAAACAATAACGTAGGTACTGTTATTTACTGATAGTCACTTTAACTTTTCTTTTGTTTTAAACATGCTAGAGAAAAATTTGTCCGTTATGTCCTTCAATTTTGTTTCCAAGGCTAAGATTTCTGTTTTAAAGAACATACTCTGGCCAAGATAGGATTTTATCAATGAATAAAATTTAAGTTAAAATATTTTAATATATGAACTCAAATTTAAGATTCCGACGGCGGTAGTTATCAAGTGCTATTAAGAAAACTCATGTACTTTGACCTATTCTACTTTAAGAATTCATCCTAAGGAAAAAGAAATATGTTTGGTTTCAGTTCAGAATTATTTATAATAGCAAACAACTGGAAGCAAGCTAAATGTCTAAAATAGCTATATCCACATTGTAGAGGTTATACATTCATTAACATCATTTTAAAGGATACGTGACAACTTAAGAAAATGAATATTACCTAATATTAAGAGGGAGGAGCAGAATATGATACTCTCTCTATGCAGGTTTCTAGTAAAGTAAATTTGTGAATTTAAATGAATTATACAACCAATGCAGAAGAAGATAGTGATTGTATTATTGCAGGAAATTATTTCCTAAATAAACAAGTGTTACTTTTATAATTTTAAAAAGCAGTCTTTAAATAACTACATCCTGATATTTTAAAACAGAATTAAAGCTGTAAAAATTTAATGGCATATAAATATATTCCCTAAAATAACTGTTAAGAAAAACCAGATTGTTTCTTATTTTTAAATCTGTGATTGCCTGTTCATATATTTCTTTTTTGATTCAGCAAGCAGGACCAATTCTGACATAAATAACAAATACCCTATGAAAGCATCTCTTTGAATCAGAAAGTAAAGCAAAGAAATGTCATTTTCAAAAGAGTCATGAGTATAATATGTTAATGCTGCTGTTATGCAGCAATTGAGTGTACAGCAGATTCTAAGCAATGCCTTTATGTTTTTATATTCTAATTTCGGGGGTTTGGGTTTTTTTTTCCCCCCTAGATCTGGTTTGCCTTTGTTAATGGCTTTTCTGGACAGATCCTCTTTGAAAGATGGTGTATAGGTCTTTATAATGTGGTAAGTATAGGACATTTGATAATTCCTGTTTTATTGAATACTTGGAGATAAAGGTTCACCCTGCATTTGGCTGCTTGACATAATGACCAGTGTTTGTGCTTTAGATGTTTACAGCAATGCCTCCTTTAACTCTTGGAATATTTGAGAGATCATGCAGAAAAGAGAATATGTTGAAGTACCCTGAATTATACAAAACATCTCAGAATGCCCTGGACTTCAACACCAAGGTAGGATGCAGTGCCTGCCTGGGACATATTTGGGAGGGGGTCTGTTTTTACTGCCCTCATTACATGGGGTATGTGGTTTTCCAAGGCCAAGGATACACTAGCCTCAGACAACTCCAGGGTATCGACTATTGCAATTCCTATTTCTTAAGGTTCTGATCCAGGCAGAGAAGGTTTTTTTGTTGGTTGGTTGAGTTTGGGGGTTTTTTTGTGTTATACGATTAAAATGTAACCACATTCACTTGGGTTTGCAAGGCAGCAATAAAGCTGGTCTGACCTATAAAATCATTGTGCTTTTGGTTCTCTGGCCTTCTGTCTTTGCAGTGTTGTGGGGACATGCTCACTCCTCACAGGGGCTAGTCATCTAGGACTGGTAAGGACTGGCTTTATGTGTGTAAAGGGGTGAGAGATATTTAATTGCTCCTTAACTAATTTTCCATTTTGTGAAATAACTTTGTCCTCGTTAGAATTTTAGATTGATTGTGTCAGGCATTAAATTACAGTCTCTGAGAAACAGTACTCAGTATTTCCAAGCCACATAAAATTAAAAATACAAGATAAACTATCCAATAGTTTATCTAAAATCATGTTCTGGGTATAATCCAATAGTATTTATCCCAGCCACACACACACACACACACACACAAAAAAAAAAAAAATTCATTTCTGTATAGTTTACTTTCCTGCAAGTATGTATTCTAAAGTGTTTCCACTGGTATTGTTAATAATTCAAGTTCCTGTTTAATGTGAGTGAGGAGGAAAAAATTTAATATTACGACAAACAAGGAGGTCTCATTTTGAAACTAACATTTGTATATTTTTTTAGTGTTATGAAAGCAACAAATAAAATACACCTTCGCAGAATTGTTTCTGTTTAATATAGTGCATGTTTATTAGCATGTTGCTGATAATTATATGTAATCTTAACTCAGTGTCTTGAATTTAGGACAGTTAATGTAGGATATTTTAGTTAGAAATTCATAAAGCTTTCCAGTGGCATTTTCCGCATGCCAAGAGAATAAAGTGAAACAGGTGTTTTAGTGCCTCCAACCTCACACCATAAATGATAGTGCTAGGTTTATGGGCAAGACGTTATTCCTTCTTCTGAGACGTGATCTTCCTTAACACACCATGCCTATGTATCCAGCTGTACACATGCATACAGCTTGATGGGACTATTTTAAATAAATGAATTTTGTTAACTCACACCGTGCCTATGTATCCAGCTATACACGTGCATACAGCTTGATGGCACTGTTTTAAATAAATGAATTTGGTTAACTCAGAACAGACCAACTGAAGGATTTTTTTAACTTATGCCATTGGTTCTGAAAAGTATTTTTATTGGACTCTTTTAAAACTAATACTATTTATAATATGCAATATCTATGCTTTTATTTTTAAATGTTTTACTTTTGGATTTTTAAATTTATTTATGATGCCCAGTTTGCACTAAATTTCGTGACATTGCTATAATGTTTTTCATTACCTATGGTGGGCATTCGCAAATGATGGCAAGCCACAATCGGGGCAGGTACAATGGCCTATGGCCTCTGGTTTCCCTGAAAAGGTGATCTGAGAGCAGCTGAGGAAGTTCCAGGCCTACTGGTATACTAGCAATAATTCTCACTGACCAACCTTAGCCACAGGTCTCATCTACCATAGTGTGGGCTCCAGGGTACTGTCTCTGAAGTTAACTTCCAGCCACAAATTTGGCCATGTCATTCTTGCATAAAAACATAAATTGATCCTCACAGATTACTCAAAATCATTCCTGCAAAGGCACATTCTTCTGTACATGGCAACTTGGACACAGTTTTGTGGCCAGGAAAAGAGTATAGCAGGTAGTATACTGTTTTAATGTGGGAGCATCATTCCTTGTACCTTTTATTGTTGAAAAAAGTCTTTCATTGTCTGTAGAGCCCAGGCATTCAGAAAAGTCATCAGATCAACCCAAATGGGTTATACAATTTTATATCCATTTGAATATTTATAGCTTATATACATGAGTTGCCAACCGTGTTTTATAGGGTTTATGGATTTTTCTAATGATTTCAGTGAAAAGTCTTTGATTCAATCTCATGTAAGTGTTTGAAAATTCAGGGACAAATGGCTACAAAATGCATAGTTGTATGCACAGTGGTTGCTGGGGGTTCCAAGTGCGGCAGCATTGTTGCCTGAATGATGATGCTTACGTTTGTTATGGTAAAAAGGGTCGGAGGTTCTGAGGTCGTGACAGGGGTTAAAGGATTAGCATGTGACAATAAGTATCAGTCAGGAAAATGGAAAACTAGAACTAATTTTTCTTGCACCCACCTGTGCTTTCTGTCAAATAAAAACTTGTGGTAATGACATAGTGAGGAGAAGAGACAAAGGTTAATGAGTAACACAAGTTCAAATGTGTAATGTATTGGAGCGTAAATTGGATCATACAATCCAGTGTGGCTGGGAGAACTAACAAAAGAGATTGAGCTCACAGTGGAAAATTTTGGGAGGCAGGCAACTTAATTTCTGTTGTTTGAACAGCTTAAAACTATTAATACATGCCAATTTTATTTAGCATAAGTTTTGTTTGCAAGAAGCACTTTTAAATGCCAAAACTACAACTGTTCAGAGGGGCCATAGGAATTCTAAACAGTTTTTCTATAACTTAATCTTTCACATCCATGTTACAAAGAAAGTACCAGTGATACTTGCTCTCTTGTTCTTAAAATACAATAGACGTAAAAAGTAGTAACTATTATACGATGTTAAAATGATGCAAAACTTGGTATTAACAGGTGTTTAAAAATTGTGAAAGCCTTCAGTAAACTCAGTTATAGTCACAGTGCTTTATTCGTATGATTATATAATTTAAATGTTATACTGGCTATAACAAGTATATATCTTGATACTCTGCAGAGTATAGTATAGAGTATCTTTATGTCTCTTGATAAGAGAAAGCATTACATCTTTAGCATTGGAAAGTTTACAGTTGTATGTGGGGAAGAGAAAAGGATTTCCCCAAATTATAATTTTTTTTTAAAGTCTATTCTTTTGGAATTATGAAAATAGTCCCACTTTAGGAATTTTAGAATCTACAATTTTTATTTTAAATTTTCTTTTTCAGGCAGAAATATAAATTTGGTTTTTGAGAAGTAGAAAAAATTTCAAGTGAAGCTGAAAAAACATTTTGAGAAACATAAAAATAAATAAATGACCCATGAAAGTCTAAGAGGCAGAAAGTGTCTGTCAGTTCTATTAATTCACAGCGGTGGCCCAACAGAAACACGTTTTGTGAATCTAGCTCATAGATAAAAAGAAAGGTCAGAGTTCACAGAGCTAGTTTATCGCAAATGGTTCTCATGGATTTTTGTTTTCCCTCAGGTTTTCTGGGTTCATTGTTTAAATGGCCTCTTCCACTCAGTTATTCTGTTTTGGTTTCCACTAAAAGCCCTTCAGTATGGTAAGTAGAAGAGATATGAATGCAAAGAGATGACTTTCTACTTTTTTAGAAAAATAACTTATTGTCAATGTATGTTAAGAAGTATAGCAGTTTCATTGTATGGTGTTTCTCTTAACCTAAAATTCATGCATCCAAAAATTGTACACACTTTAAAGAGTTTTATTATTCCTTTGGGAGCAAAGTGATTTAATATATGCAAAGCCTTTCTTCTTTACTTCTCATGTTTTGCAAACTTGCAGAGAGTTAAATTTTAGGGCTTTTTCCCCTCCTCTGTTGATGTATAGTTTGAGGACAATAAGTGCTAATATTTTATGTAGCCTATTTATTATACCTATGAGGCTTGTATCAAGCTCTTTATACTGAACCTAATCAGACATGCTAGTATTTTCAAGTAAACTTGAACGAATGTTTTGGATGAGGTTTTTAATATGTTTTCATGTTCATCTTGGAGTGTTAGCTTTTACTCTGCTCATTTTGAGGGGAGTGATTTTATTCTCTCAGTTTGGAGAGAGAGGATCATGGTACATTTCCTATACACATAAAAGTGATTAAATACCTACTTTAGAAAAGAGATCCCTGTGATTCTTAAGCTGGTGATGCTGTGTCTTGGAGCAGACTTTGCCTTGAGATCCTGGGGAAGACGCCAACTATTCAGGGTGCTTGCTTCAAAACTGCTATAACCAAAAACACAACACCTAGTACACCCAAGGAATTGTCAGTCCTTTATAAGTACAGGCCATACCTATTGTCTTTCAGTTAGTGGTTGCCAATAGAAGAGAGTGCTGCCTGCTGCTGCCCACTACTGATCTCTTCTCCATAGGTAGCCAGAGTGATCCCTGCAAAACATGAATCAGGCAGGTACCTCCCTCCTCAGAAGTCCATAAAGACTTAGCATACTTAGAACAAAATCCTCCACGTTCAAACTATTCCCTATTTACAGATATTCAAGTTGGCTCTCTCCCCGTATACCTCAGATCTGTGCTCAAGAAGCCTTCCCAGATCATCCTGTCCAAAAGAGCAACCGCCACCTGCCCCCACTGCTCCTAGGCTCTATTCCTTTGTCAGCCTGTATGTCTTCATAGTACTTGTCAATCAAGTTTTGATATGTTTGTTTCTTTGGTATGGTCTTTCTCTCTTTTAGAGTTGAAGCTTCAGAAGGGTAGGTAATTAGTAATTTAGTTGTATTCACAGTGCTTAAAACAGTGTGTAACTTGTAGTGGGCACTTAGTAAATTGCGAATGAATTACCAAGGTCATGTGGCATAAGCAAGGTGAGTATTAGAAAGAAGCCAGTGGTTTCATGTTCTAGCTAAGATTTTAACCTTCTTTCTTTATTAATTGTTCAGTAAATTACAATAGTAAATACTTTTCAATGTCTAGGCTGTGGAATGAGCATGGTAAGAATATTTAGTGAAAGTGTAGAATATTGACCCAGGAGACCAGGAGAATCACAGTGAGTTAGTTTGCTTGCTTGCTTGGTGTTGAGGTATAATTCACATATCATAAAAGTTAACTCTTTTAAAGTGTACAATTCAGTGGTTTTTTAATATATTCACAGAATTGTGCAAATGTCACCACAATCTAATGCCAGAACATTGATTTCACCGAATAGAGAAACCCCATACCCACTGGCAATCCCTCCCTGTTTCTCCACACCTTCCCCACCAGGCCCTGGCAGCTAATTATATTTGTTTCATCTCTGTGGATTTGCCTATTGTAGACATTTTGTATAAATGGAATTATTATGTGACCTTGGTTCATCCATGTTGCAACTGGAATCAATAATTCCTTTCTCTTTATGGATGAATAATATTCCATGGTATAGATACACCACATTTTTTAATGTGTTCATCAGTTGATGGACCTTTAGATTGTTTCCACTTTTTGGAGCAACAGGATATGGAAGTCCAGGGTAAAATTCAAGGTACCCTGACCTTAGACAAGCTCTCCAGGTAAAATTTATTTTCAAAATACAAAATCCATATAGATTTGAAAGATGAAGCATGCCCATCTACTGAACTGCTGTTTCAACCTTCTAAATTAGGAAAAAGGAAATTGAATATCAAAAGTCGCTTAAACCAGATAGCATCTGAAACACCTTAATAATGATAAGGTTTGAAAGGAATTCCCAAGTGGCTTCATTTTCCAGAGAAGCAGTTCCTAGATCCATCATTGCATTTCTCTGGAAAGCGACACAGCCATCTAGCTTCAGTAAAGGCAGTTTCACGGGAGTGCTGCTTGTAGAGATCAAAACTAGCCAAGACTAGGTAACACTTGCTTTCTTTTTTTAAGGGATGTATTGACATTTAGCATGAACTGTTTTATCATTTTGAGGTTTAGTGTTTTGTAGTTGTTTGGCCTTGTTTTCATTTTTAAATAAGGAGTGTTTTAGGGGGAAAGGGCTCTTTTGTTTTTTGGTTTCTGAAAGGATGAGGATGCTGAGGAACTTCACACATGCTATGTAATATGTAGCCGTATATTTATTTATTCATTTGCCTCAGCAGTTCTGAAAGAGTAGTCTGTAGACCCTAGGAATACCCCAGACCTTTTTGTCATGCACAAACAGTGGTACCACTGTGCAAACTAGTCATTATATTCTCCACGGTCATGCACCAGGTTTCACTTAAGAATGTGCATGAAGACACTGTAAAACTAATGCTTTTATTAAAACTTGAAGTATCTTAATAATATTCTGTGTAAGAAAATGGGAAATATTAACATATATATAAAGCACTTCTGCATACCAAAGTGCAGTGATTGTCTCAAGGTATGGTGCATTCTGGATTGAACCAGAGGTTGCAGAATCATGCATGAGTAAAAGATCCATTCAAAATGCAAAGTAGGCTGAGCACAGTGGCTCACGCCTGTAATCCCAGCACTTTGGGAGGCCAAGGCGGGTGGATCACTTGAGGTCAGGAGTTCAAGAGCAGCCTGGCCAACATGGCAAAACTCCATCTCTACTAAAAATGCAAAAATTAGCTGAGTATGGTGGCATATACCTGTTGTCCCAGCTACTCAGGAGGCTGAGGCAGGAAAATCTCTCGAACCCAGGAGGCAGAGGTTGCAGTGAGCTAAGATTGCTCCACTGCACTCCAGCCTGGGTGACAGAACAAGAGTCCATCTCAAAAACGAAACAAAACAAAAACAAAGTACAAAGTAGACCAATGGATTTTAATGCAATAAAGTACAGAAAGTTCATTGATGTAGTTTCAGATTCCACACTGGCAACCAACCTTTAAGAAACTATCTCTACCTCTTTAAGAAACGACTTGTTGGCCAGGCGCAGTAGCTCACACCTGTAATCCCAGCACTTTGGGAGGCTGAGGCGGGTGGATCACTTGAGGTCAGGAGTTTGAGATCAGCCTGGCCAACATGGTGAAACTCTGTACTAAAAATACAAAAATTAGCTGGACGTGGTGATGTGCTCCTGTAACCCCAACTACTCGGGAGGCTGAGGCAGGAGAATTGCTTGAACCTGGGAGGCAGAGGTTGCCGTAAGCTGAGGACACATCACTGCACTCCAGCCTGGGTGACAGAGTGAGACTCCATCTCAAAAAAAAAAAAAGTGAAAAAGAAAAGATGAAGAAACTGCTTGTTGAGTTTTGATGTAGTATCAAAGACTATCCACAATTATTGGAAAAGATTATTAAAATACTCTTCCCCTGTATAACTCTATATCTCTGTGCAGCTGGATTTCCCTTTTATATTTCAACCAAAACAACATGAGAATCTGGCTGTTTTCTATTAAGCCAGAAATAAAAGAAATTGTAAAAATGTAAAACAATACCAGTTTTCTCACTTATTTTTATGTTTGCTTTGGAAAATAGTTATTTTTCAGAAAACCTGTCATTTATGTTACCATGTATTGAGTTTTATTTGTATAATAAATCAGTATATAATTTTTATTTTTCTGTTTTAATTTCTAATTTGGTAAATGTTGATAGACATGAACCACATGAAAGCTTTTTGAGGCCCTCAATAATTTTTTAGTGTAAAGGGATCCATAGACCAGGAAGCATGAGAATGAGTGACTTACCCAAATTATTCAAATGCTAACCATGCCTTCCACCTGATACTGCTTGGTGCTTTACATACATAACTTCATTATAACTTCAAAACCCTCTCAGGGTAAATAGCTTCACTCTTTTTAGCTAAACTGAGTTCCATAGGGTTTGATTATAAGTAGCCCAAGATGACACAACTGTTAATAGTAATAGAACTAAGCTTCAGTGTCTCCACAGCCCACCAGTGCCACTCTGTGTTTCATCCCATACTTTATTCTAATAAATTTTGCCCTTTTATATTTGACTCTGAATAAACATTGAATATGTGCATATATTATTGCATTACACATACCATGGATTTTAAATTTTTCAATGGCATCAATGATTTAATTATTAAGCTACTACTTATTTTCACTTGATTTTATCAGTACTAGAAATTTTTGTACATCAGCACCACTTCCTTCATCTAAAGCCACGTTTGAAGGTGTCCAGGTGAGGCAGCTCACTCCCGTAATGCCAGCACTTTGGGAGGCCGAGGACAGCAGATCACTTGAGGCCAGGAGTTTGAGACCAGCCTGGCCAATGTGGAGAAACCCCATCTCTACTAAAAATAACAAAATTAGCTGGGCATGGGGACACGCACACCTATAATCCCAGCTACTCCAGAGGCTGAGGCACAAGAATTACTTGAACCTAGCGGGCGGAGGTTACAGTGAGCCAAGATCACACCACTGTACTCCAACCTGGGCGACAGAGTAAGACTGTCTAAAAAAATCAATAAATAGAAAGCCATGTTTGTTAGTCATCGCTAGAATAACAAAATACTTTAAAATATTCCCCTACCTTCAGCCAGACCCTCAAAGAGCCACATGCCTGAAATCACACTGGTGTTCCCTGGCCCTCTGTGAGTTGCTTTTATGAATCCCTTTTGGCCCAATGCCAACAACTTTATTGAGAGATAGCAAGAAGATTCCCTATGACTCTCATCCATATTGTTGAGTTCTTTATTACTGTCCAGAATGCCCTTTACTGCTTTGTTTGAACAATTTGCTTGTTTGTTTTTAATCTGGTGGACTCTGAAAATTCCTTAACAAGTCAGGTTTCCTTCTTCAATGTTGGCTTTTGTGGCCTATCTTTATAGCAGCTTTTGTTAGCACTTTCTTAGTGTTTGGGTTTTTTTTGTAATTAATCTCATTTCTGGCTCCATTGTGTGTCTCTTGGTTTCCCTTCCTTCATTCAAACTTTCTGAATGCGTTTATCTTTGAAAAGATTCTGAAAGAATCTCATTTTCCTTTCTGATAGGCCTCTCTCCTTTTCGCACAGGTACTGCATTTGGAAATGGGAAAACCTCGGATTATCTGCTGCTGGGAAACTTTGTGTACACTGTGAGTGCAGGATGTTTGTCTTGTTTACCTATAAAATTAAAGCCTTTCATCTGTGCTTATTTTATTTTTAAATTTAAATGTAAGATGTAAAATGTGTGTTTCTGAATTTAAGAGTTGTTTACAGTTTCCTTTAAAACTGAAATAAGACCCAGCACTTATAACTAGGATTTATTTCATTTTTGAAAAATAATGAAATAAAATAACTAAATAATAGGAAGTCAATACTCTTAAGTAGCAGAAGAATTGAGGTTTTAACAAATCTGGCGGGGGCTGGGGGGTCTCCTTTCTATTGGCATCAACTCACCAACCAAAGTAGTAAAAGAAAAGCAAAAATATGTTTCCAGGGGCTTGTTCTCATACAACATGAATGCGAAAGCAGAGCAGTGGGTAGAAATAAATCTGTATTTATCATGGTATACATCATGGATGTCTCCTGGGGACACTAAAGTACCCAGGTCTCAGGAGTATTTTTCTTTAATAAATGTATCTCTTCTTCTTCTTCTTTTTTTTTTTTTTTTGAGAGGGAGTTTGATTCTTGTCACCCAGGCTGGAATGCAATGGCGCAATGTCAGCTCACTGCAGCCTCTGCCTCCTGAGTTCACATGTTTCTCCTGCCTCAGCCTTCTGAGTAGCTGGGATTACAGACACACAGGACCACGCCTGGCTAATTTTTATATTTTTAATAGAGACAAGGTTTTACCATGTTGCCCAGGCTGGTCTCGAACTCCTGACCTCAGGTGATCCACCCACCTTGGCCTCCCAAAGTGCTGGGATTACAGATGTGAGCCACCACACCCAGCCCGAATCTCTTCTTTTAGAATTTTTGGATCACATAAATTAATTTTTACATTTTAATAAGTTTTATTTCTACAAATATTCTAAATTGCCATTAGCTGCCCTGCTGAGAAAGCTCAGTCGTTCTTACTGGAAGTGTCTAAGCACATGCTGTGTGCAAACCCTTACTGTGCCTTAAAGTAGGACTGGGCACTTAAAGCATTTATTGACCAAGTGCTAGCAAACGTCACTTCCATCACCACAATTATCAAAAGTGCCTAGAGGTTCCTTGACTACTAACAATATTTAAGATTGTATTATTATAAATAAGTAATATTCCATGTTGATCACTGTTCTGAGTGTTTTACAGAGTTTTACTCTCAAAAAAAGAAAGAAAAATGTAAGATTGGTAAGCTTTATCAGTCCCAGTTTACACACATATAGGAGTTGAGACACAGAGAGGCGACGTAACTTGCTTTGTTCGTTAACCACAATAGCTAAGTGATAAAGTTCTGGACACAGATAATCTGACTCCACGGCAAGTGCACTTCATAATTATGTTCTACTATGGAAAACACAGAGCAGTTAATCCAAACCCAGTTTTCTTTTGCAGAATGACTAGCATAAGCCCCAGAGATGGGTGCATATATCATGGAGGAACGACAGTCTCATATCCTACTTAGCAAGGTCTTAAGTAAAGTTCCAGAGGAAGCATTTAGATTTCTAAATATCTGGTTATTTTATTTGTTAAAATTTGTCTTTGAAATTCAGAAAGTTGGACTTTTGTATGAAGGGTGATTTAAAATAAAGGTAAAGCAAGCTTGAAAACTCAAATTAACTCCAGGCATGTGCTGTCGCTGTTCATGAATTGTACAGAAAAAATAGGCAGACACATACAGAGGAGCTTGTGGATGGAGGGTCAGGCTGTGCAGGTGAGGGAGAGGCAAGGAAGCCGGAAGTGCGATGCTGCTGTGGGCACCTCTGACCTATCACAGTCCTATCAGCTGCCCAGCTCATTCACCTGTTTGGTAGTTGGACATACAAAGCAAGCAGCAGTCTCCTAGTCCCATGGTTAGGTTCAGAGATGTCTGTTCTTTATAACTCTTTCAGTCATTTGATGAACTATCATGTTTATGAGATAAAATAACATTTTCCCCTTCTGTTTTAGTTTGTGGTGATAACTGTGTGTTTGAAAGCTGGATTGGAAACGTCATATTGGACATGGGTAAGAAAATACCTAACCACAACCAAGAAATGTCACATTTACTTATGCATTATCTCCAGTTTTGGTGTTCGTCACTGTAACCTGATATATCCCAGGTTGATATATCCTAGTCCACAGGATTTTTGTTGTTTTCTTTTTTTTTTTTTGAGACAGAGTCTCGCTCTTTCGCCAGGCTGGAGTGCAGTGGCGCGATCCCGGCTCACTGCAACTTCCATTTTCCAGTTTCAAGCAATTATTCTGCCTCAGCCTCCCTGGTAGCTGGGACTGTAGGCACACACCACCATGTCCTGCTAATTTTTTTGTATTTTTAGTAGAGACAGGGTTTCACTATGTTGGCCAGGGTGGTCTCAATATCTTGACCTCGTGATCTGCCCCCATCGACCTCCCAGAGTGCTGGGATTACAGGCGTAAGTTGTTGTTGTTGTTGTTGTTGTTGTTGTTGTGAGGTCTCACTCTGTTGCCAAGCTATAGTGCAGTGGCATGATCTTGACTAACTGCAGTCTCTGCCTCATGGGTTCAAGCGATTCTCCTGCCTCAGCCTCCTGAGTAGCTGGGACTACCGGCATGTGCCACCATGCTCAGCTAATTTTTGTATTTTTAGTAGAAACGGGGTTTCACCATGTTGACCAAGATGGTCTTAATCTCTTGACCTCGTGATCCACCCACCTCGGCCTCCCAAAGGCTTGGGATTACAGGCGTGAGCCACCATGTCCAGCCAGTCCACAGGTTTTTAATTGTGGAGTGTCAGGGATAGGGAAAGGAGAACTGGAGGGTTTAGTTGGGAAATACTGAGTTAAACAAACTTAAACAAGTGCATTACCACAAGACTTCTCAGAGCCTTTAATGTATTGTCGTATATTATGAGTATCCCAGGAAGTGGCGAGACTTCAAACTTAAAGACTGCAGTTCTTTTCTTAGAGGTGTCACAGGACTGGTGTTCTGCAGAAAACCACTGGGAAGTGATTCTGAAAACTGAAAATACTAATGAAAGATTTGTCCTCAGATGTTTCTAAATACTCAGTCTTCTTCCATTTTAGATACGATAGTTTTGCAGTATACCCTCATCCAGTAGAGACCCAGGAAACAAAAAGAAATTAAAGTTTGATGTCCCTGGGAAAGATTGGCACGAGGCATTTGGATTTAACAGTCATCAGCCTGCATATAATATTCTCACAAGGGTCTGACGTCTTTTGGTGACAGCATACAGACCAAGAGTAAGGCAGGCTTCCAAATGGTCAGGGATAAAAAAGGTAAGAGTAAGAGGGGAAAGCTACCAAAGAAGCTAGAGGAGGGACAGTTCTAAATTCCAGTACCACAAATATCACAACTGTTGTGGAAGAGATTAGCACTTAAATATCCAATCAAAAAACACACAATTATGTAGAAATTCCTACAGATAACATTTTATGGATATAATAAAAAGTTAATAAGGGAATTTGAGAGGGTTTTATTAGTATTTGTTTACTTGGTCTACATAAAATTTTTTAACTCAGATTTCCTTGCTCTGCAGTTCAGCCACATAGCTATATGGGGGAGCATCGCACTCTGGGTGGTGTTTTTTGGAATCTACTCATCTCTGTGGCCTGCCGTTCCGATGGCCCCTGATATGTCAGGAGAGGTAATGTGTGCTAATAACTCACCAATCCAACAAAACCTTGAAAATGGTATTTTAGTGAACCTTAATCAGCATAATTTTCCATCTTGTTGATTTATATTAAAATAGTATTTGACCATTTAAAAGCTTTTCTTAAATTCCACGGTTTTGAGTGATTAATCTTGAGAGAATATTTTTTAAACTTGAACATTTTACTTAAATCTGACTTATCCTTTCATAAACATAGCCAGGACAATAAAATATGGTTGTTGGGAGCTTGAATCTCGTTGAGAATATCCATATAGAAGATGCCATTTTTAAATTACCCCATAAGGCCACATATACATTTTAATAAAAGATTTGGGGAAATGGTGAGTTTCTGTCTTGGGACAGTCTATCATTTCTTCTGTTATCTCTTATTCTAGAGGAAAGTCTGCTGTCACTAGATTAAATGCACTTTTTAGGTTGTCCTAATGACATCAGTTTGGTTTTCATTTTGAAAGAATTAGGGCATCTGACATTTCAGCCTTATCATAGTCCATTTTCAATTCTGTCTTTCAGTTTCTTGTTACACTGGTAGGAATTGAGTTATTAGGTGTTCATGGGGGAGTGTCAAAAGATCTCCATTCCTTCTGAAGAGACTCCAGCAGTAGGAGGGTTTATGATTTCAATTGCAGGAAATTTGACATAAAATGTATAAAAGAAAATGTGGAAAACATTTTGGGATTTCCTGTGACCTCACAGTAACTTGCAAATCAAGGTAATGTGAGCTCCGTGACAGTACATTGTTTTACCGCAGTCACAGGAACCCTTTCCAGTGGTTTTCATGTATTTGTTGCCCGTAAGTACTGCCTGAGTACCTTTCACTTTTGACAGTCTGGTTTATAGATCATTTTCATGAAATTTTATCTGACAGCATCCTGCTTTTTATAAATTAGCAGAATGCAGACACATTTTTAAAATTTTGTGGTTAAATTTATTAGAGAGAGGCATCATATACTATTACAGCAAAACCAGACATATCAAGGAGTATGTACTTCCCTCTACAAAAAGTGAGGGCTTCTTTTGAAACATATGCTGTGAAAACTAGAAATTTAACAACATGTATTCTAAGCAGAACAGGGAGACAGCTGTGAGTGGATCTCCTCTTTATCTTGGTTTCTAAGTCCTTTTCTTGAAATAAAGGAATACAACTGAAGGAAAAAAAAGTGTGTGCATGTGTGTGTATCTGATGATGACATTTGGAAAATTCAGTTCTATTCTTTGTTTTTATTTGATGTGCTCTGTCTCATTGGACCTGCTTTTCCCTTAGGTTGATTTTAACTTGATACCTTTTTCATTAGACATAAGTCTTTGCCTTCCTTTATCTCATTTCTTAATGTTTATTTTATTTTCAAAATGAATAACACAAAAGATTTGAGACCCAGATGGTTTAAGCAAGTATTGCCAATAGGTTTGATGACAAGAACTGAGGTTTTGACCACCTACTTCTAGGACAAGTGTGAAGTTTGACTGGCTTTTTGCCAACCAAATATAATTCTACCCTTGCCTATAGAATTCCCAGTATTACCCAAACACAAAACTTAATATCGTCTCTTGAGACTCATGGTGATACTGTGTTTAATTCAAACTGAAATGAATGTCAGTACTCCATCAAATTTCCGTTCACTTCATATACAGTGGGAAGTGCTAACAGAGGTTCTTTTCTTGTTATTACTACTGCTACTTTGAATATAGCGTTTAAATAGCTGGTGTTCCATTGAAAATATGAAAATGGATTAATTTAGCTGTAGGGTAGACTTTACTAGCATGTCCAAAATGTAAGTCTGTTTTATTTATTCAAATAAAAGAAGAATACTTTAAATTTACATAGTACTTTAGTGCTCCCAAAGCATTTTGGTGTGGGTATGGATGTGGATGTGGTGGGCTATGTGTGTGTGTGTATGTGTGTGTGTGGGTGTGTGTTTCTGTGTGTGTGTGTGTGAAAATGAGCCTCACAACAATGCCAATATAGGGATATAGTGAGAATGCCACTCACATTCTGGAGAGTAAATCATCTCCATTTACTGCTATTGGGCACTAGGCTAATAAGTTCCAAAAAATGCTGTAGCTGTATTCAGTGTTTAACATTTTTATTATAGGTATAGAGTCACTAATTATGTTACATTACAACATAGTTAATTTCAGGAAGAAGTGACTACTCTTAGGTCTACCTTTTTCTAATCTTAAAATTCTTAAGAATATACCCAAATATATATGCATATTTACATACATATATAAATGTGAAATTCATGTATGTGCCATTATTTATATCTATAGGTATACACATAATTGGCCAACTGTCTTAAAGTTTATTCAACTGTTAACTTTCATATATTGTACATTACATATATTATCTATTGCATAGAGTAATATGTTATTATAAGTAATGCCAACATAAGTTAAATATTAGCATCTGCTGCCTTGACATGTTTTATGATATCCACGTAATGAAACACGGCCCAGAGCAGCCGCCAGAACTTGAGGCTGTTCTGCAGGATTCCTGATGCAGAGTGTAGGTAATTTCTGTCACTACCACTAACTGGGTCATAAGTATCTAATCCAAAGACCGTATCCCCAGGATCCCAGTCCTTTCCTGTGTTGATTTGGCAGCAGTTCCTTCCACACTAAATAATTAACTAATTTTGTATGTAAGTATATTTTGGTTGCCCAACAGCTTAAAAAGGGTCTCCAGGATGGTACCTCTTAGAGGTGGAGCAGACAGAGAATAGCAGTCCTGTTCTGCTCTGTGCTGGTTCAGGAGATGTTTTGGAGAGTGAGGTACTGTGTCGTTCTAAAGGGGCATTGACTGAATGGAGGAGGTCTATAAAAAGGCAAACAAGATCTGGGAAGAATAACAGCAATAATTCCTCATGAATATTGAATGCTTACTTTAGCCCAGATAGTTCTGTAAGGACTTTACATATATATATTCATTCAGTCAATCCAACAGCTATTGAGATTTCCTGTGTGTGTAGCACTGTTCTAGGCACTGTGGATTCAGTCCTGAAAGAAACAGAAACCCATGCCCTCCCATAGCTCACTTTTCTAGTGCAAGGGGGCAGACCATAAACACAATGAGTACTATTTAAGTGCCTAGAGAAAAGTACAGCAGTCAAGGGGAACCAAGAGCCATATTTTCAGTTGTGTTTCCTATACAGCCTTGTGGCTTTTACTCATGGTCAGATCAAAAGAACCCTGGAGGAGCTTGAGAGGGAAGTGTCAGGACCTGATTTCTGTTTTCACAGTAGGACTCTGACTCTTGTATTGCAAGCTGCTTAGGAGGTTATTCCAATAAAGCAGGTGAGAGATCATGGTGTGTGGGGCCAGGAGGGCAGCAGTGGTGAGAAGTGGTTGGATTCTGAATATAGTTTGAACAGGGAGCCAATAGGATTGCTGGACAGGTTGGATGTGAGGAGACAGAGGAGAAGTCAGGTGCAGACTCTATTGTGTTTGCCATGAACATCAGGAGAGTGTGCTTGTTGGTAGCTCACATGATCCTCAAAACAAACGAGTTGCCATACTCACCCCTTTACAGGTGTGGAAATTGAGGCACAGAGAAGTTAAAAACCTTGTCTGACTTCCCACTCATAGTGGCAGAGATAAGGTTTCAACTTCGATGTCTGATCACCAGGTCTGCTACCTTAAACGCTGCTCTGTGCTCCTTCTCTGATATTAGTTGCTAAGAGGAATTCGTGGTATTTGCTCTGAAAATTAGAAGTCCAAAGGGACTCTCAGTCCTCGCAGGTATTTCAGGGATTTGTAAAGGAAAAAAAATCTCCGTATTCTGTTTTCTTGACAGCACTACCTCCTCCATGTTTCTTCTCTCTGCCTTTTCCTCTCTATAGACATTGCAGTGGTCTTGTTCTTCCTCAGCCCTTCTTCCACATCAGTGCCGCAATAACTGTTTCAGAATGCCTAAACTTTCTCGAGCATCCACTGTGTCTTCATTTCTTTCCTCATTCACTCAGACCTGGTGGTGTGGGGCCCCTAATGCCCCATAAATGAGTGTTAAGTGATTGGCAAATAACATTTTTTGCTTGCTTATGTGTTTTAGACAAACAAATGAGAAACAGTGAAATAGAGGTTATAGAGAAGCAGTTTTAGCTCAAATAAGTACATCTTTCCAACATCTTGTGTTTTCCAACATATGAAGATTTTCAGCAGCAGAACAGGATGCTGGTCTCATTTAACTAACACTTCCCAGGCCAGGCAGATGAGCTCCCAGCCACTGTGATACTTAATCAGCACTACATTCTATGCCTCTGAGCTTACCTTCCAATTCCTAAGATTGAGATTCTCTTTTATGCCTCTCTTTACTGTGTCCACTTTAGAGAAATATCTTAAAAGGACACAGACTATTTTGCTCTAGTTAACAAGATCTCAGGGTGCAAATTATACAAATTCAGCAACTTACAGGTACAGGTCTCATGCTTCTATATTCAGCTTGACGCAGATTCACACAGAAATTGGAACTTTATAGTCATTTCCAATTTATATTCTTGGGTCATCTTTGCAGCAGAGACAGAGCCATTTCTCTCAACGTGTTGAAGGAAAATCCTTGCTCCCTAAGTTGGAGAGGGAAGGGAGCCAAATTTATTGTGTCCTACTAAGTTCTTCAGGCACTGTGTTTGATGCTAGACATTCCTTGTTTTTGTTAAACTCATGTTTCAAATCTGTGTAGTAAGCAAAAAAATAGTTAGTGACCCAGAGACTTTAACCCAAGTGATTCTTTTCAAGTCCCATTGGTTTCTGCTAACATCCTGAGGAATTTAATACCTTCTTTTTGGATCTCATGGCTGTTCCTGACACTCAGGTGATAACTCTTTTTGTCTTGTAGCCATCCTCCTTGCATTCAATCCATCTGCTATTTCCCCGCTTTTTGCAGGGCCCTGAACAATTTCCTTAAGCTAGCCAGATATGAAAGTGCTCCTGTCTCTTCCCCTTCTCAACACCCACATGACTCCCTCAACCTATTTAGAGAATTTCATCTCACTTCATATCCTAGCCTCTTGCCTCTTCTTAACAGCAATATTAGCATAAATATCCATTTCATTAAAAATTTTAAAAACAACTAAATAGTTTGTTTATAAACATTCAGTCCTGAATGAAACAGAAACTCATGCCCTCCCATGGCTCACTTTTCTAGTGCAAGGAGGCAGACCATAAATACAATGAGTTATAAACTATGGACATATTTCGTTAAATAGAAAACTCAGTCATCCTACATCATTAGAAAATGAATGGTTGCCACCCAGCTATACTAGGCCCCATTTATGAAGGGCCAGTCACTATTAGACACACTTTTCATGTGGTCACTCAGTTAATGTTCACAGCCACACTGTAAGGTACATCCTTTTAGACATTTCACAGACACAAAGTGGTTAAATCACTTTCTGAAGGTCAAACAGCTTCAGAGTGTCTGAACTACAGGGTGAACCCAGCCTGAGTCTGTCCTCTGATGCACCATGCACACTCCTGTCTGTTCCTTTTCCATTCCTTCTCTCATCTTTTCTTTCCCCTTCCCTATGGCTTTTCTCCCAGACTTATCAAATTTAAAGGTTTAATGCCCTTCTAGCATCAGTGCCACCCATCGAAGTACTTAGTTGCATCTGGTGGATGAACTGACCAGTCATCATGTGCATATAATATTTCCATCTTCAGCTTTGTCTCTGCCCAGGAGTTCTTTTCACAGTGTCAGATAGCTTTTTTCCTTTTTGCTTCCACTCATTCTACATGCCTGTAGTGACCAGATATCCCCAAATATCTCAGAGTTTAGTGCAGACTTCAGTGACTGTATCCTCAGCCAAGAGTTGGTTGTTCTGTTGGTGGGCAGGGTGTTCCCATTTGGAAAACATTCCTTCCTAGAGTTCTGCACATTGTTTCCCTATGGTAATTCTACATCTCTACGCATAGTAATGATTAAATGATAATGATTAACAAGTGTCCCAGAATCATAAATTATTGAAATATTTAACTCTTCAAAAGGAATTATGATATCGCGGGTTGGGGCAGTGGGGGTAAGGTAGACAATCGGAAAATGCAACAATAAAATCATTTAGGAAAGGAAAATAGAGAGAAACTAGTGTGACGAACTTGGCTGTGACTTTAAATATGTCGCTGTCTTCCTCTCCTCTCACAAATATGGTTGTGATTTAAGAGGAGACTTTTTTTTTCAGACCTGACTTGTATTTTTTCACACCAGTACAACAATTTATGGGGCAAGGTAGGCCCTGGGGAAAAGTGCTATGTTATATAAACATATGCTGGCCTGCTTTTCCAACTTGTCTAAATGATGTTACTGGATATTTTTTGAATTTCTAGGAGAAAATAGTTTCGCCAATGATTAATAAACCAGATTAAAAAATAAAAAAACCAAGCTACAGCAAGGATCATTTCATATCAGGATTAATAACAGAAGCTTAGTATCAGCAAAACTTTTAAATTTATTGTGGCATTGCAGACAGGCACTGTAAAGTCCTCCCAAGCACCATCTGTTTCTTCTCTCCCTGGCCTAAGGGATCTATAAAACTACTGAAGGAAATTGAAGTTAAGGAACAAGCATGTGTTTTACAGAATTTCAGATCTCTTGATTGAGGTTTGTAAAGGCTTTCTGAAAAACAATAAAAATCTTTGTTGAACCCTTTGGTGTCACTCCTGTAGGAAAGGTATTAATAAACTACGTTAGTGATATGATTTTCCTAAATTGTGCTGTTGCCTATTTTATCCAACATAATAAATTACTTTTCATATGAGGAATTTCCTGGTTAAAATCGTCTTTATTCATCTATCAGCTTTTAATTACCTCCATAGCATGTGGTAATTTATTGGTCTTAAGACCAACCCTTGTTGATGAGGTGGGGCAGTGTTATGATATGATGGAGTTTCATCCGAGATGACTGTTTAGCCAAGTAGTCTAGAGGGAACAAGTACGCAGAGTTCTGTCAGATGTTCTTCAATGAGCCAATGACTGTGAGCCCATCCGGTAAAACTTGCCGTTGGTCACGGTCCTCATGCCCCCAGCAGTAAACAAGACAGGCAGACCTTCACAGTTCTGAAGGCAGCTGGCCAAGAGCCACTTCCAAGCCCATTTTGTGAAGAGAAGTATATATGGAAATGCCAAGAGGGAAAGGGAGACATGGATATGACAAATGTCATCATGAATCAGGACATCTGCACACACTTTACGGTGAGAGCTCTCTTTAGAGCCATTACGAGAACCAGCATTGTGTTTTGTAACCACAGCACCTTTGCCTGCAATATACAGCAAGTGTAGACTGAGTGTCTAATGTGCACCAGGGACTGTGTTAGGCACTGGAGAATGCAAGGATGGAATTGTCCTTGTCTTTAAGGATCCCTTTGCTTAATGGTGGGGCATTGATGTCATAAACCAGAGAGAGGCCATGGTGTACCCACGTGCTACAGTGATGAGCAAGGGATGAAAGCTGAAGGAAGCCTGCTCCTGGTATGGCACAGCTTTAACTGTTCAGCTCTAGAATCAATTCATTGTCACATTCATTTATTCCGTAAGTATGTATTGTGTTGAGGACTTAATTGGTGCCAGGCACTGTTCCTAGATACTAGGTTAATTAGGCAGGATCCCCATTGCCTAATTGAGAGGGCCAGGGAATGGGAAGGAGAAACAGGAACCAAACCAGTTAACAAATAACTAAATGAGGAATAAATAAAGATAAATTGGACAAAGTAATAAGTGATGGGAAGAACACAGAATAGATATGATAGGGGACAGGATTATAATGGGTGTTCTAGGAAGGTCTTTTTGAAGTTGGGACAGTTAAGCTGAAACTCACATGATACAGGAATACTTGGCATACGAAAAAGAGCATTTCACACTCAAGAACAGCAGGTGCCCCTTCTCTAAGGCAGCAATGGGACTTTCCATCCAAAGACAAGGCCTGTGACTCCAGCAGAGAGGGCTGGAGAGAGCACTATGAGGTGGGGTCAGTGAGGTGGGCAGAGGGGTGGTCTGCCCTCTGCCAGGGCGGGATTATATACGAGAAGGTCTCTGCCTGTCTCGTTTACTGTTGGGGGCCTGAGGACCGTGACCAATGGCAGGTTTAACTGGGTGGAATCACAGTCATTGGCTTACTGAAGAACATCTGTCAGAATTTTGCATACTTGTTCCCTCCAGATTACTTGGCTAAGCACAGTCATCTCAGATGAAACTCCATTGTATTATAACACTGCCCCACCTCATCAACAAGGGTTGGTCTTAAGATCAATATATCACCACATGCTATGGAGGTAATTAAAAGCTGATAGATGAATAAAGATGATTTTAACCAGAAAATTCCTCATATAAAAAGTAATTTACTATGTTGGATAAAATAGGTAACAGCACAATTTAGGAAAATCATATCACTAATGTAGTTTATTAATCCCTCCAGGCCCAGCATTCCAGTTCAGGAACCACCACACCTTTTGTTTGAATGACAGGCCAGAAATACTCATAAAAGAAAGTATGAAAGTCGTTGTGCCATCTGTTTCAATAAAGCTCGTAACTGGACATAATTCTTACATTCCATCATATAGTAAGGTAAAGGCATCGTCAGTGGTGTTGAGCTGTTTTGTTCAAAGTTATCACTTAAGCTCCCTAGCATGGATCATCCAAAGCAAGTTACTTTATGACATATTTTTCAGGGTTTAAAAAAGTAACTGTGGATTAAACAAGATAGAAACTTATTTCTCTTCCATGTAAAAGAAGTCATGTGGGAGACAGGCAGTCCAGGACTGGTATGGCATCTGCACAGTCATCAGAGACTAGGTTTCTTGTAACTTACTGTACTGCCAACCTTAGTGTACTTCCTCATGTAGTATACTGCCCACCTTGCTGATACCACCTCATAGGGCTCTCTCCAGCCCTCTCTGAGGCAGTTACGGGCTTTGTGTTTGGATGGGAAGTCCCATTGCCGCCTTAGAGAATGGGCACCTGCTGTTCTTTGAGCATGAAATGCTCTTCTTGAGTCTAGAATGGCTGCCTGAGCTCTAGCCATTTTACCAACCTTCCAAAACTAGCAAGAGAGAGGGAAGAAGGATTAGCCCTCTCTATTTGAGGCTCCTTCCTAGACATTACCAATACATTTCTACTTAGATCTCATTGACCAAAAGCTAATCATATAGCCACAAGTAGCTGCAATAAGAGAGCCAGAGAGATGTAGCCTTTGAGCTGGAGGAAAAGGTGTCCAGCCAAGGACCAAAGTGACTGCATCTAAAGAAGACAGAGAAAGGAGATAGATTGAATAGATTGAGGGACAACTAAAAGTCTCAGCCATGGAAGTCAGTTTTTCTGTGTAAGCCATATCATAGCTATTTTTTTTTTTTTTTTTTGAGGCGGAGTTTCGCTCGTTACCCAGGCTGGAGTGCAATGGCGCGATCACGGCTCACCGCAACCTCCGCCTCCTGGGTTCAGGCAATTCTCCTGCCTCAGCCTCCTGAGTAGCTGGGATTACAGGCACGCGCCACCATGCCCAGCTAATTTTTTGTATTAGTAGAGACGGGGTTTCACCATAGCTATTTTTCTTTAGCTAAGTGCTTCTTGAAGTTTTGAGGTTTTTAAAAATTGCTTTCTACAGTCTTGAAATGCAGGTTATTGTGTTTTACAGACTGAATTACTTGTAATCAAACAACTGATGCTTTATGAGATGGCTTTTTAAAAGTTTTTTTATAAAGCTAAAATGCAGAACCATCACAAAATTATAAAAACCTATAAGAATGATGTAACATTGAGATGACATGCCCTGTTTCATACAACTTAATAACATAATAGCGTCATAGCATTTTAAAATTTTGTGTCTCCTAGTAAAAAAATTTTTTTACCAATACTGTTCTCATTTTTCTGTTAAAGTTTTTAAATAGGACAATAATGAAGATTAAAATAAAACAAATCCTGTTTTTAATTATCTTCACTATTCTGGGAACTGTATTCCTAGAAAATAGTTTCAGAACTGCACATTTTCTAGTGCTCTTGATGCCTTTTTAGAAAGACAATTTTCTTTTGCATTTTTAGTTCTCAGTATGCATTAATATATAGTCAGTTTTTTTTGTAAAAATTAAGTTCTGATTGATCCATGTCCCAACTAGCTCTTCCTCCTTTCCCTCTAAACCCCTTTTTAAATCATTTATTTTGTTATTACTCTCTTGCCAGAGAAGAGATGCAAAGGTCGTTTCTTGTATCATATGGCTAGATTGAATATCGGTTCTGAACTCAATGAGGTGATCACCCCTTTTTCAGCTCCTCATCACCCCAGAGAAATGTCCAAGGGAAAGAAGCACATAAATGCTGTGAGCTGGTATCTAATTTGCATATTTTCTAAGACTTGTGTTTGTTTGTTTGGGAAAACCCAAACCAAGAGTTTTCTTTGTCTCTGATTAATCAAAAGCTGCTGAGAATAATTGTAAACATACTGATGTTTATCTGAAACACCCTTCTCTTTAGTTATTTTCTGGCTTTAGTTTTATGTCTAGTTTTATGGAGAAAGTGAACATCCCATATAAGAGCCCAATTCAGTTCAATTCAACTGAGATTTATGGAGTGCCTATGTGTCAGGGCCTACACTGGGGTGTCGGGATCAAAAGTTTCAGGAGTCCATTGTGAGAAGCTTGTTTGTCATGGAGTAGCCTCACAGACAATTAGGATATAAGATGCTACCTATTATGATCACAGTGCACAGGGACTGAGAAGAGAGTGCTCGACAAGCTATTGTTCAGAAAGGTATCTTGGTACTACTGTTCCCCAATCTGTCCAGGAAGGTGAGTGTGTAAAGAGCCTTCCAGGTAGAGAACAGCCCAAGCATCGAGCAAGTTTGGTGTTACCAAGGCAGAAAATGGTTGGAACTAGAACCAGAAAGTTGAGCAAAGGCCAGGTCACAAAAAGTTACCTGAATGTCATTAACATCATTACTGTAAGTCATGGCAGACAGCTTTTCATTACAGAATACACAGTATTCCACACAGTATTCCAGAGTACCAGGAGCCATAGAATAAAGCTTTGAGTCAGAGGAAGTGATAAATGCTATTGATAAACTAGGACGTCTTGAAGATAATTATATTTTGACATGAATGTATATCATATAATTGAAATTTGCAAGAATTTTTTTCAGCTAAAATAAGAGAAAGCAAAGTTAGTTCCTAATGATAAGGCCCAGAATAGAGAATTTGGCATTTGCACTCCTTTGTCTTTAGGCTTTCTCAGAGGGAAGTTTTGAGTCAGACTACCCAAGATGTGTAGCTACCAAAGGATTGAGTAGGATTTCACCTCTTCATACCAAGTTTCATATGAGCTTAGAATTTGTCTCTGATTAAAGTACAAGGTAGCAAATTCACCACTTACTACTGACTCAGGGATGCTTGTCTACCACCCACTTCAACCCCACACTCAACTACCATAATGAATTCAGATTGGAAGGTTCAGGCCCCTGAGAAAGAGTCCAACAACTTTATTACCTCTGCAGTGTCCCACCGTGGTATTTCAGCAGCCTGGAACACAAAGACACTTTCAAAAGTGTTTGCAAATTCAAATTCTAATGACGCTTTTCAGTGTCTGAAAGCAGAGTTGATTTTGATGAATCAATGTGAAGTTCCCATACATCAGTGGTAGCACTGCCAGCAGAGAATCCTCTAGCATTCTACTGATATGTTTCTACCTTGCCATAAAAATATAGATATTAATATTGTGGATTTTAGCTTTAAGATACTCTAGAATATCTTTGCTATAAAAATATAGATGTTAAAGTTGTGGATTTCAGCTTTCAGGCTATTCTAGAGTAACCGTAGAGTCTCAAATTCCATGAATAAGATCTTCCAGTCCACTGAGATTGGTTGACTGAGAAAAGGAACTGGAGGAGAAAAGAGTCTATTATGGGTAACTGAGATTGGGTGAGATGGGACTGAAATGGGAATACAGCAACACAGAATACACCTTCTTCAAAGAGATACCTCACTAATAGAGCATAGACAAAGCATTGAGGCATAGCAGGGAGGAAAGAGCCACAATTCAGTTAGAAAAATTAAGAAAACTTGTATGAAAAGAAACAGTACCTGCAAACTTGAAGCTAAGCATTGAAGATTTTTTTTGATGATTTCATGAAGAAGATGTGTCCTGAGGAGACCAGAAGGGTTAACTGAGACCTAGGAGGAGACAAGAGAAGTTAAATTACCTCAGACTATGGCAGATAGCTTTTAAAAAGAGAAGTGTGGGAGGTGTGTATGTTTCAGGGATCATGGCACAAATCATCTCTGAAGAGTTATACTACTAGGTTGTTTCAGAGGGATCAGAACCAGAAAGAACCATTGACTTCTTGGATTTGACACCATACCTGACCAAATCCTAAGAAATACATAATGGACTTGCCACTTTTGGAATTTTCTCTATCTCACTAACTCCCTTGGAAAAGCCCTAAATCTTTAAAGATAAAATAGCCTTTTTACGCAAAGAAAAATGAAAGGTTCCATTCATAGCAACAACAAGAAGAAACCTTAGTTATGTGAATGGTTAGTAGAAAGATAACTAGAAAATTTGACAAAAATGAGAGAAGGATTTAAAAAGTTGAATAAGTAAACATACCATTCTCTAATAGAAGGATCATTAAATTGTCAGTTCTTCCCAATTTGTGAGCCATTTGGGGAAAGAATAAAAAGTACACCTTCTCCTCTTGATTGTAATCTAGCCTAGGAAAGTAATTCTAAATGCAGAAAAAGAGATTAGTGTCTGACTGAAAATAGAGGCATTATACTATTTTGAGTGCTTCTCATATCAGTGAAAATTGAAGTTTTAAATTTTATATTAAAATTTTTCAATAACTTAGTAACAGAGTCATTAAGTCAATAACATACTTCAATAAATATATTTCAAAGTGCTATTCTAGTTTCTGGAAATACAATTATGAAAGAAAATCTCTGCATTTAGGAGGTTATAATCTGGAGAAGAAAAATATACAAACATAAGTCTATTATACCACAGGCTGTACTGTGTTAAATGCTCTGGAGGGCTTGAGCGCTGGGGAGAGGATGGGGTGGGTGGGAGGGGTGGGCTGCTGTTTTCAGTGGGGTGGTCACACAAGGCCTCACTGTACCTGAAGTTTTGTGAGCAGGACCTGAGGCTATCTGGAAGAAAATTCCAGATGGAAATAGACAAATGCTGAGAGCCTGAAGACTGCAGAGTGGTGGAAGCTGAATGAGGGAGGGAGTCACTAGTAAAAATGTTATTATTCCTAACGAACTAACGGAGGAACAGAAAACCACATACCACATGTTCTCACTTATAAGTGGGAGCTAAATGATGAGAAAACATGGACACACAGGAGAGCAACACACACTGGGGCTACAGAAGGTGGAGGTCGGAGGGTGGGAGGAGCAAGAAGATCGGGGAAAATAACCAGGCTCAATACCTGGGTAAGGAAATAATCTGTACAGCAAACTGCCATGACACAAATTTACCTATGTGACAAACCTACACATGTACCCCTAAACTTAAAAGTTGGAGAAAAAAAACCACACACACACACTAGCAAGCTGGCCTTCAGAGACAGGGCTGAGGCAGAGCACCCAGGGCCAGGAGACAGTTGTAAAGTCTCTCAGTTTTTCTCCAAGTCTCTGGAGGGTTGAGCCAAGGAGTCACGATCTGACTTCCGAAAGGATTGCTCTGGGAGCTCTGTTGAGAATAGTTATACAGGGAAAAGGGAAAAGGCGGGGGGACACCTAGCAGGCTGTCATAGCACTCCAGACAGAAGATGATGGGGTCCTAGGCAAGTGTGGAAGGCCGTGAATTGGGTAAATTCTGGATTTGGGGTGGGGAGAAGATTTGCTCTAAAAACCTTTATTTTTTTCATTTAATGTTTTTGTTATGGTAGAACATACATTATATAATATTTATCATTTTAAGTGTAAATTCAATGGCATTAAGTGCATTCACATTGTTGTGCAACTTTCACCACTATCCATCTCTAGAACTTTTTCATCTTTTCCTCCTGAAACTTCATACTTGTTAAATAATTAACATTCTCCATTTCCCCTAACCCCTAGCAGCCAGCACTGGGCTTGCTGTTTCTGAATTGGACTATTCCAGGCACTGCATCTAAGTAGAATCACCTTTTATGTCTGGTTTATTTTATTTAGCATCATGTCTTCACAGTTCACCCATGTTGTAATGTGGGCCAGAATTTCATGTCTTTTAAAGCTTAATCCATTGTATGGGTATGCCACATTTTCCTTAACCACTCATCTGTTGATGTCGTTTACACCCTTTGGCTATAGTGAATAGTGCTGCTATGAACATTGGTGCGTGAATTTTTTTAAGTCAAGCCAATGAGATTTACCAGTAAATTGAATGTGCAGTTGTAAAGAAAAGGGGGAACAAAGATGATTTGAGTATTTTGGCCAGAGCAGCCAGAAGGATAAAGTTTGTATTTGCCTAGAGGAGGAAGACTGGGATTTCATATTCTGCTTCTTTTTCTTTAACATTGCAAAGTGTTCATACTGTGTAGTTACTTAAAATCTTTGTTAATGCTGGTACTTCCTTCTCTTCCTGCCTGTTCTATAGCTCTTCCTCACCTCCCCGCAACCACAAAAACAAACAAACAAACAAAAACCACTTTTATTTCCAGGTATCATACCTTTCTTGGATTCACTGAAATATTTCTGATGATTCAGACTGGGAGGTGGGGATAGTTTAACATATTTAGCTTTTAATGCACATCCCTCAACCTTTAACACAAAAGGCAACCTACACTGGAAAAGGGTAGTTGTGGAGTTAAATCAACTCCTCTCCCCAAAATACATAATTATCTGGCAATAACTCCCCCTAGAATAACTCCTTGCCAGAACACAAGAAAACTAAGCAGACCATAACCACCACATCTCAGGAACAGGGTCCCCAGTCTCTGTTGTTTTTCACTTAGTTTCTACAACACTAGGTTGTGAGAACATGTTTATCCATAAATTATTTATTGAACATCTGCTTGGTGGCTAAGCACTTGGATCATGAGAATTAAGAGAGCATATAGTCTAACAAGATGAATGAGCAACTAGAAAACGGGTGATAGGTGCCAGCATAACGGAAGCCCAAGTCGTGTCCTCTGAGTCTAAGGAAGAAAGTAACATCTGAGGGGAAAACGAAGGAGCAGTAGGCATCACAGGTGCAAAGGCCCAAGGATAAGAGCATGGGTGCCTTCCAGGAACTGAAACATGTTATATGCAGCAAGAGATGGGACTGGCTTGAGAGATGATATTGGCAAAGCGATCAGAAGTCAGATAGAAAGGTCTTGAAATCTTATTAAAGATTTTGTTTTCTATTCTGAAGACAGTATAAAGCCACAGAAAGGGTTTAATCCAGGAACCGCTAACATCGAATTTGCTTTTTGGAAATAGCTCTCTGGCTGCAGTGTGAACAGCTAGAAGCAGAGTATTTCTGAAGTCAGGACAGCTAGAAGGACAGGCAAATTTTTTGGACTGGGATAATGGTGGCAGAGTTGGTAAGGGATGGGTGAATCTGAAGATGCTAAACCACAACAGAACCTGGTGAAATACTAGAGGTAGGGTAAAAAGCCAGTTCAGGGCCCAAAGCCAATTAGGGCCCAGGTTTCTGTCTTGGGCAGCCAGGGATGACACCATTCCCTGAATAGCTTGTGCCAAAGTAGAGCAGGCTTTGGAGGGAAGACAGTGTGTGTTCAGTGTGGGATGTGTGAGGTTTGAGGTGCCTGTGCAACACGCAAGTTAGGAGCTCAATAGTCTGTGCTTCAAATTCAGGTGAGAAATCTAAGCCACCGGTGATTTGTGGCTGATTTCCATATAGATGATGATACAAACTGCAAACCCTTCCAGGGAGGGTGTTTGGCTCCTGGGAGAATACCAGGGTAGTTTATCTTTCCCTTCAAGACTCTTCTAAACTATCAGTTTTCTGATAATTACAATCTGTGAATATCTTCAACAGCTTGGATAACATTCTGACCTAGGGATGCACATTTGCCTAATCAGCCACATAGTGCTCTGTTAGCTTTAACTAGTAGTTTGTTATTTAAAACAACCCACAATGAATATTTGCTTTCCCCAAAATTAGTTGTGTGGAATATTTTTAAGAAGGACATGGGGGAAAGTGTTCCATAATCAGTAGATAACTTTAGGAAACCTTGGTTTAAAAAAACTATTCAGTAGGGTGCTTTACTCTGGCTTTTTGTTTGTTTTTGTTTTTGTGAGATAGAGTCTCGCTGTGTCCTAAATTGGCAAATTGAGTTGAATGGCCCTTTATTAAGGATCTCTTACTTTGGCCTATGTTTCAGCATTGCGTTTTAAAATCGCAGATAAGACAAGCATATGTTGTGATATTAATCATAAAATTTGTAAATTGATTTACAGTTAATTTGATATTGTCGTAAAAATTTTCTTCCATGAAGTTCATGGGACAGATCACTGGAAAGAACAAGACACTAGAGCACTTAAAGGCATTTGACAATTGAAATGAAGAAAGTTTATTAATAATCAGAGCTATGCAGCCACTTTACAAACATTATTGAGTTTAATTCTTACAATCCACTGTACAGCTGAGGAAACCGATACTGAGAAGTTACTTCTCAAGTGTCTGATTAGTTGGGAAGGGCAGTGCCAGGACCACTTCCAGACCTGCTTCAACTGGGGTCCATGGAGACAGTCTTAGGGTTTGCCAAAGGGCCTTCTGTTTCAGCTGTCTATACATTTCCATGAGTAAAAGTCACAGCATGTCACTCTGATACTGACAGTGTAAGCACATAGAAGTAAACTGAAGAACCACGTTGTTAAAGGTTTGTAGGCAGGTGGCACACTTGAATTCTCTCCCCTATGTGTCTGAACTTGGGCACATTGAAGATGAAGAAGAGTTTCTGTCTGGTGTGGGAACATAGGTGCTAACAGATCATGCCATGTGGGTCAGAAGGTAAACCGCTCGTACCCGTCATGCCCCTTGGCTTGGTCAAATGCACATAAACTTGTATTTTCTCAAACATTCGTTCTCTGAAACTTTACACAGAAATTTCAGAACAATTCCTCTGTTGCAAGTTGCATTTTCAGGCAGCGTTGCTTTATTTTTGAAGACCCAGTGGTTCGATTTTGAGCCAGCCTCACTCTGCAGAGACAAGCGATTGCTTGTTCCCCACACAGGGCCTGTGCCCTCCAGTTACCAGCTTTGCAGCTTCCTCAGCTGATCCCTTCTCAAGTCCCCCGGGAGCCACTTTTGTGGCAGATTCCATTTGGTTTCACAGGGCCTCGAGGAGGGGCACTGGGGGCCACTTGGCCTGGTGCACCAGTCTCCCACATTAGGAGCAATTTGCAAACTGCTCTCGGAAGGAACCGGAGCCCAGCCCCGAACAGGCTGCTCCTGTTACCACCATTGTCTCAGGATCCCTTCGTCTTTTCCCAGCTGACCTGCCTGCGAGTGGGGAAATGTGAAAAGTTAGAGACAAAACTGGTTTCTTCGGAGTGAGGGGGAGCTTTCTTATACAGAAAGGAAGGAAATACCTCTGTGGGATTTTATTCTTCCTCCCTCTTCATCCAAAAAATACAAAGAGACTCTCTGTCTTTAATGCGAATGTCGGCTTTAAATCTTTTAGGTTTGGATTAACTCTGCAAAAGAAAAAAAAATCTGACAGGCTTTCAGATATGACGCAGAAAAACTTTTTTCCCCTCAATTCATGTTGTTCATTTGTAAAGCCAAAGGCTGGTGGACTGAATGGTGGGGCGCCAGTCACTCCTCCGTTCGTCGTTAGCATCACAATGGTCAGAATTAGCAGCCTTGAATCTCCACCACTTTTGCCTTTTCCATCGGTGGACATTTAATACGAGGTGGCGAAGGCAAGAATAAATCCTCCTTCTCTTGCCCCCACCCCCACCAAATTAAAATATATTAAAATTAAGCCAAGTAAGTGTGGTATTTTCAGTTACATGCCTTGGAATTCTTACCTTACCTTTCCCCCCAGAAGGAGAAATTGGATTTTTACAGTTGTTACCTTACTAGAAAGCTTCTTTCAATCTAAAGAAAATCCACTGGCTTGATAGACATTTCCTATTACACAGTTATTGTTGGTTTTCACTGTTGAGGATGTCAACAAACATGTCAAAGATCATGTTTTGCTTATTAAATAAAGTGACTTTTATGTGAATATGTTTCACCTTGTTGGTGTCTAGAATGTGGATGCTATTTCATTGAACCCACGTGGCAAAACTTATTTTCTGGAATTTTTTGTAATAGCATGTTTTTATTTTAAAAGCGTTTAGAGCTATTCACTTCTACATAGCAAAAAATCTTAGTGTCCTTGAACATACGGTCTGTATGGATAAGCTCAGGTCAATGCAGAAAAGAATTTAAACAGCAGTTCCTAGTTCTTAATTGAGAGTCAAAATGAATAGGTAATCTGAAATATAATTTAAAATTAATAATCTGCATGTTTCATAAGGACTGATTGATTAGGACTATTAAGTGTAATTGTGAAATTGCCTAGAATAATTAAACTCTAGGTTATTTTTAATTCCTGAACCATACCTGAACTTTTTTTAATTTTGTGTGATTTTTAGTAGAATCTAAATGTGTGTGCATTAGTTGGCCACTTTTTAATGGAATTAGAACCGTACCTTTATGGATTTAAATAGGTACTGAAAATTTACTCTTGATAAACAGATTAAAAGAAGTGAAACCAAAATATTTATTTTGCTTTTTTATTGTATAATAGTATTCCTTTTAAGTTCTGTATAATCTAACTATATTACAAAGATATTTTTTATTATAATTGCAAATAAATAATAGAATTTATTTTTAAGTTACAGAATCTTTTTTTTTTATTGCAACCCAAAAAGCTCTAATACAGCAATTTGGTATTTAATATAAAGGAATTATTAAAGTTATATTTAATATACTTTTATTTGGATTTTACATACAAGATATTGGCTTGACTTTAGCAATAACAGCTGTGCACCAATACCAGTTACATAAATCACTGAACAAAAGATTATTCCTACCTAATGTTAGCCAAAAATAATCAAATTGTTGTTTTTGTAGGTATCTTAATTTGATTATACTGTAGTCATGATTTATCTGGATGATTTTTAATATCCTATAATTGTACAAAAGTAATTTTCATTTGACAGAAATAGTAAATTTAGTTTCTAATTATGATTTATTTTATACCATATATTATTATAAGAGAATTTAATCCAGATTATATTTTGAATTTGCTCAAAAATTTATTTCTGTATTCTAAGTTAACTTTATAACTTTGAATTCAGAGTTGTATACTCTCTTATAGAATGATATTCTTAAAATTGTTTTATTTAAAATTACATAAAACCCAAACACAAATCATGTATTTTTTGGTTTTAAAGTTATGTTGTTTCTGCCGATTTACACAGGCAGCAATGTTGTTCAGTTCCGGAGTCTTTTGGATGGGCTTGTTATTCATCCCTGTGGCGTCTCTGCTCCTTGATGTGGTGTACAAGGTGTAAGTACATACTCTGTTCTATACAGAAAAATATAGATGTATATTAATGCTCAGATTTCTCTCTTTGTAACATCAACTCAAGCATGTAGAGTTTGCAGGATAGGGACTGGTAATATTACTTAATTTTAAATAAGAAAGGGGTGATTCAGGAACTAGAAAACTAGTTGAAAAGACTAAATGAGAAGTAAAGCAGGTAGTTTCAGTTAACGGAGAAAAGTACATGGCATTGGAGAAAATTACATAAGGGAGTATGTTTTTTAGAAACAGCCCCAAAAGCCATACAGAGTAGTAGAAGAAAAACTGTACTACTTCCAAACACATTTTTTATTAATATAAAAAGAAATGTTTTGCTTGCCTGATTCCAAACATATATAAAATATAAAATGAAAACATTACTAATTTTTTCAAGGGTTATTAAGTTTTAAAATCTTATCTCTTCCCCCAAAAAAGATAGCATTTATTACATGATGTTTATTTAAATAATTATGAGAGTTTTAATATTGTAAACCTAAACCATCATTTATTTTAAAACTATAATTTCTATATTAATGCTCAAAATTATGGTAATTTTTAAGATTCTGTTGAAAAACTGCTTGTACCCTTGTTCCTGTTGTACCTTATCAGCAGCCTTGATGATAAGCCAGACATCTAGTTCTGTAAAGCCTTCGCAAGAGTATTTCCATGCAAATCCCTTTTTTTTTTCTTTTTGCAGGATCAAAAGGACTGCTTTTAAAACATTGGTCGATGAAGTTCAGGAGCTGGAGGCAAAATCTCAAGACCCAGGAGCAGTTGTACTTGGAAAAAGGTAAAATGCACAGTGAATATGTTCTTTTCCAAATGAACTTTAAATTTATCTCATACTAGTGGTTGGAAATAAGTGATAAAACTTGTATTTATCAGTCAGCATGGAGCTGGCAGTGTCACTGGCAGGTTTGGGAATCAGAGAGATGTGGATTTAAATCAAATCTGTTACTTTCTAAATTGTGTGGCCTTGGCTACGTTGCTCAATCCTACTGAGCCTCAATTTCCTCATCAATAAAATGGAGGCAATAATACCTACCTAATGGTTAGTTGAAAGAGTTGAATAAAATATTATAAAGCACTTAGCATAGTGCACAGTCTTTAATGAACATTAAATAAATGGTAGTTACAAACATTGTGTTATTAAACTGCAAGAAAAGAAAATGACTTTTAGCTTGAAATAGTATCCATAATAAAATAGTATGTAATCAAAATCATAATTTGATATAAGACAAACTACCTTATATAATTGCATTTGTGGTTCAGTAGTTATTAGGAACTGACCTGGATATATATGATATATGAAGTGAATTATGTCTCCCAAGTTCTCTTCCTTATCACCACCCCCTACCAAAGTATAGCAAAGTTAGAAAGCTAATCAAATCCACTAAATTCACAAAGTGTCGTAAGAAAGAAATTAAAATTAGTTGCAGTCTATTATACAACACAATTATGAAGATAGTAGCAGGAATTTATTTTTTCTTCACGTTCATCATACTAAAGTAAGCTGAAGTTTTGGCTAAACTATAGGAAATGTTTTACTCTGGTATATGTCACCTTAATCATGATTCACTGTTGTTATTTATTTTGATGCAATGGAGTAGGTATCAGAACTCAGTGAGACCTTGGCTTCCAGCTCTCTCTTGCTCTCAATATGCTGAAGGAACTCATCACACACCAGTGTGTGCTACTTTTTTGAAAATAATAGCACTGACCTTTGTTGAGCGCTCACTATGTGCCAGGTGCTTCCCTTGCATTTATGTGCACTATCTCACTAAATCCCAGTAACAACCCCATACAGATCCATCATCTCCATTTTTTTTTCCAGATAAGGAAACTGGGGCTTCGAGAGGTGAAGTTCCCAAGGTTATTAGTGACAGATCTGGGCCTAGGGTCCATGCCAACTGATCTCAGAGCTCCTGCTCTAAACCATTCACAATTCTGCCTCCTTTTGCTACTTGTTTAAAAATATAATGGAGCTGCAAAAACAGCCTACTACTAACTCGACAGAGTACTTAACCTCTGACTCAGCGTCCCAGTGTACAGGAGGGGAATGGTAATACCTGCTTTCAAGGTTATATTCTCCTCCTTCCACCTTTCCCTTCATCTAAAAATTTGCATCCTAGGATTCCTCATAGGAAAGCACCTATTCCATTACCTGGCAGTTTGTCAGTAAATTCAGTTAGTAAATTCATATGTCAGTTCTCTTTCTCTGGTGATAAAAAGAATACAGTGAGAGTTCTAGCTCATGAAATTGTGAATAAAACCATTTATTCGTAATTATTAGGGAAAGACCACTGTTAATACCGTTACTATCCTTAACAGAATATTTCCAGATTTGTAAGTGTGTTAATAAAATCACTTTAAGCCCTTCCACATGATACTTAGTTTGCCTTTTTGTTGTCTACTAGTGACTTCAATTCATAAATCAGGCCAATGTAATGACCTCCAGGTCCTAAACATTCAGTGAGTCTCTAATATATGTAGCTCCTTCCATTAAATAAAATAAGCCAAAGAGCCCAAAAAGGAAAGAAGTGAAATCCAACATAAATGACCACCCACTTCTTCATAGGAAATGCATCAGATAAATTTCCTGCTGCTGCCCGTCTCCTTTGCCTAAAACAGCTGTTTAGCTTTTCCTGAGAACTCAGGAATGTGTTAGCTATCAGCTGAATACCATGGACAAAACCCTGGACCAACATGTATTCCATGTTGCTGTTGCCACCCACTGGTGACCAGAAGGTTGATGATCATTGTAACCATAATGGCTTCCTGCTAGATGGCAGGTGCCAGGAGAGGGGAGGCAAGGGAAGGATCTGTGAAAGGAGAAAAATAGCAACTGGATGGAAACATCTTCAAGCTAAAGTAATGGTACTCTAAGGTTGAAGAATTGGTGGATTGATTTTACCATCTGGATTATTTTAGGAATCTTGGAGAATGAGATTGATTTCAGATTTCAAAAAGTTAGCGAATTTTTTTTTTTTTTTTTTTTTTTTGAGATGGAGTCTCATACTGTCACCTGGGCTGGAGTGCAGTGGCGCGATCTTACTCACTGCAACCTCTGCCTCCCGGGTTCACGTGATTCTCCTGCCTCAGCCTCACAAGTAGATGGGATTACAGGTGTGGACCTGGCTAATTTTTTGTATTTTTAGTAGAGATAGGGTTTCACTATGTTGGCTAGATTGGTCTCAAACTCCCGACCTTGTGATCCACCTGCCTCAGCCTCCCAAAGTGCTAGGATTACAGGCGTCAGCCACGGCGCCCAGCCAAAAGTTAGCAAATTTTGTCTACATTATCAAAAGGGAAGAAATTGTGATTCTTGTGGATTCTAATGACACCAGACTTTCTTTAGTTCCAAAACACCATGTTATTTTATATCTGCCAGTCTTTGAATTTGCTGTTCCCCTGTCTGGGAGCCAATACCCCTCTTACAGACCAGGCATTCCAATTCTCAGCTTTCAAAACCCAATGTAGATGCAGTTTTTTCAACTTCTCACATCTATAATATGTAATTCCTAGCCTGCTATCTCTGTACTTTTGTACTCTGTTTATACTCTGTATAAACTTTTGTTGTTACACTGATCGCATTGCATTATAAAGTATTAGTTTACTCTATGTATGTTTTTCCCCCTACTAGATTGAGCTCCTAGAAGGAGAGGCCCATGTCTTAGTCATAGCTGCAACCCAGCACCTGGTACAGCACCAGGAACGTAGTAGCACTCAATAAATATTTGCTGAGTGGATGAACAGGATGGTTAAGAGAATAAACTAAAGAATGGATGAAAGAAAGAGTGGGCAAAAGGATTGCTGAGTAAGAGAAAGGATTGTTGAATTGATGGTTGACCTGTTGGCTGTGAAACAGAAATCTGATACATAAAAACATAGAGAGAACTGTATAATTGGTACTTCCCAAACAAGGTAATATCCAAAGCAACCATCATTTACTTTTTTGTCATACAGTGATACAGTTCTTAAGAAAGATCTTGTGAGTTGATCATCCTCAATTTTTTTATTCTTCACTAAGTATGACTATTAAACTCAAGTTATGTATAAAATGCAAATGTCAGAAAAACAATAAATTGTAAGCACATAAGGAATATTAATATTTACAATAATATCTTGTCTTTGTTCATTTTCAAAAATAAACCATCTTGGTTAAAACAGACATTTTTAGTAGAAATAGCATGCCACCTACCATATTACCCAGAAAATTAGATTCATTTTATTATATTTTAGGGGGAAAATATGTTTAATCAATCTAAATATGTTCTAAAATGCATGCTTTTGAACCATGGGTTATAGTAGAAATAAATGCAAGTCTACAATGGTGAGAGAATAACCTAAACCTTATTCCTGAAGGTTTAAAATAATCCAAACCTTGCTGCCTTCTGACCTCTACCAAAGTCCATGTAAGGAGCTGAGTTCCTTTTTTTTTTTTTGAGACAGAGTCTCACTCTGTTGCCCAGACTGGAGTCCAGTGGCATAATCTCATCTCACGGCAACCTCTGCCTCCTGGGTTCAAGTGATTCTCCAGCCTTAACCTCCTGAGTAGCTAGGACTACAGGCACACACCACCACACCCGGCTTATTTTTGTATTTTTAGTACAGATAGTGTTTCACCATATTGGTCAGGCTGGTCTTGAACTCCTGACCTCGTGATCTGCCCCCCTCAGCTTCCCAAAGTGCTGGGAGGATTACAGGTGTGAGCCACCACGCCCAGCCAGGAACTGAGTTCTGAAGAACTGAAGAAAAACTGTCCACTGGAGAAAAATAAAATGGAAATTGTACTTTAAAAATATAAAATAACCCAAATCTTACTCCTGAACATTTGAACTTTATCCAAAAGTTTACAATAAGAAATTACGGATACTGTGGGCTCCTTGGAGGCAAGACAATTATTTTTGGATATCATTGGAGTCTGTGTGAAACAATGTATTTTATAGACAGGCAAATATAATGAGACTCATAATTCAAATTTCTCACTGTATTCATTAGCCAGCATATCATCATTGGCCATTACTAAATAGAATTTTAGCCTGGGATCTTCAGGTCAGTCCTCACTGATTTGCCTGGCACCACTGTTTGGCCATGGTTTACAGGTTCACATGCTGGGAGAGTCAGGAATACGAGGTGTCAGAGAACTCGGTGGGGTGGATGATGACAGTGCTGTCTCGAACCTTTCTGTTGCATTGTTCATCTTAATGAAAAGCAGTTTTGCCAGGCGCAGTGGCTCACGCCTGTAATCCCAGCACTTTGGGAGGCCGAAGTGGGCGGATCACGAAGTCAAAAGATCAAGACCATCCTGGCCAACATAGTGAAACCCCGTCTCTACTAAAATACAAAAATTAGCTGGGCGTGGTGGCGTGTGCCTGTAATCCCAGCTACTCGGGAGGCTGAGGCAGGAGAATTGCTTGAACCCAGGAGGCAGAGGTTGCAGTGAGCTGAGATCGGCCACCGAACTCCATCCTGGCGCCTGGTGACAGAGTAAGACTCTGTCTCAAAAAAAAAAAAAAAAAAGAAAAGAAAAGCAATTTTAACATTGCTCCAGAACTAGTAGAAAGGAAATAATTATATTTCTCAGTGTTCACGCTAGATTTTATATCAGTACTACTTAAATACTTCGGTCAGGGTTGAAGACACAGGGATCTGTCAGATGCTTCCTTCAGCCTTTCTCATCACCGTGATAATGGTTCTATCCAACATTCGAAAAGAAAAGTGACAGAACACTGAAATGTTTTCAGCTCCAGGGCAGAGATTAGGCCTGTTCTATTCACTGTTTGTCTCCCCACAACTACAGCTACCCTAGTGTAGGACAGCGATCACATGCTATACATTAAACATTCCGTGAATGAATAGTTATTTACTTTTTGGAGATTTGTTTTAATGAATCAACCTGAATAGCTTACCATCCCAATATATAGACAAATGCAAATTTACTCCTCAAGTTTCACACTGAAAATTCCTTAAGATAACACATTCCAACACATTCCAGAACTATAAATTGGTTTTTACCGACACCAACATTTTTTAGTATTTGTAAGTGAAATATTATTTTAAACATGTTATCTTTACATTCACCTCCACCAGATGTTTAAGTTGCAACATTTTAGTGGGTTTGGAAATAAGGTAACAATATTTAGTGGCAGTTGTACGATTGCATTAAACAAACTCAAAATTTACATAGCTTGGTATGCAAATGAAAGACTATGTAAGACTGAGTAAAACTGCTAGCCAAGAGTTGTGAATAAAATGTGGTTTTAGTGAGAAGGTATCATCATCTTGGTGGTGTTTTTTTGTTTTTGTTTTTGTTTTGTTTTTTCACACTGTGTTAAGCTGTTCCACTAAAACTAAACTTTTAATGTTATCTGTTAGTGTTAACATAAGTATATTTTATAATGTGCCTTAATAGTAATATTAGTACCTTTAAACATTGATGGCCCAGACTTGCATAAATGTTTAAATGAGTAGTTCCCCAAAGGTATAAGATGAGACTAGAGAAATACAACTTATCATTTATTTATTAAGCAACCTCCTGTGAATGGCATTTATATTCTGGAGGAGGGACTCTGCTCTATAGGACTAAAGCAAGAAGTTCAAAGTAGCTAAGAAAAAAACAAAACAAAATTCTAGTCATTTTCTTAGTAAAGAGGTAGAATGAGACCATCATAAACTAAAACTTATGTGCAGCAACAGACATCTCACCTTGAGCTTATGTTGACTAGAAACCAAGGCATCAAAAATGCTCCTTACAAAGTACCTTTTGTTTTGTGATGATCTCTGTTCTAGTTGATTTTTTCATAATAAATTCTCAGGATCTTGGGGGTAAAGGTGGGAGGGCCAGCATTTGTTGAGTGCTTCCTATGAGTCAGTCATTGTGCTGACAGCTCCCTGCATCCTCACAGTCTGCCTGAAGGTTAAGTACTGCCCTCCTGTTATATAAGAGATGACCGAGAAAGGTTTGCCTGTGGTGACCCAGCTAATAAACAGCCGACACAAAATTAAATTTAAGCACTATTCCGGAGCCCATGCTTTTTCCTGAGTAATGTGCTTCTTTTTTAAGAAACAGATTTTCTTACTGCTTTGTTTCAATGCTGTACGTTAACTTGATATAAAAGAAGAGCTGAGAGCCTTTATATGAACTGTACAAAATGGAGTTACGTTCTCCTACGTATTTCAGTTGCCATAATATGAAAGATTCTCATATGTGCCTTCTTAACACTTTAATATTGTAATATTAAAGTATTATGCGTTTAGTAAGGCCAGCCTGAAACCTGGAAAATGCCTTTTGGGAACAAGACGCTGCATAATGATACATTGCTGTCTTCTATTCTCTCGTAATCATTTCAGTTAGTCTCCCGTAGTCATTTCGGTTTGTAACACCGGAGACTTTCCAGCACCCCATCCACAAGGCTCTGCTAAGGAAATCAGACCACCTGCTGCTAAAGCTGTGACTTCCTCAAAGCAGTTACATATTTTAGTGTCCCTCAGGGTCCATGGGTCTGTAATGCTAGATCATTTAAAGAGTAGAGTAAGAAAGCAACTCTGTAAAAATGGCCCTTTCTCATTTCTCATATGTGTTTATTTCACTGACAGAAACAAGTTTTACAACTGTTTGCAGAACTGCTGGAGTTTTAGATTAATTAGTTTTCTTGCCTTCATGTAGCTAATTTCCAATGACAGTGAAATATGTCTAATAATACCAGTTAACCTCCCTAGACTTCAAAATATATGTGTGGAAGATTACTACAAATGTCAACATTTCTAAATATTTTTTCTTCGGTTTTTGCCTAAATGTTTGCATAATTCATTTACACAATGAGTTCATTTTGCAAAGGATCCTTTTTTTGTATATGATATTGTTTCATTTCATGGTCTCAGAAAAATTGGCAAAACACAGAACTAACATAACACAGCAATTTAACTAAAGCTTTTATAGTGGGAAAAACACAAGATGGAAAATTTTCAGCTGAGTCAGTTCCAGTTATTAAAATTGCATAAACATTTGCTGCAACACATATGGATTATTTGTCTCATGCCTGTTATGTTCTTTAATATCAAAACAAAATGTTACAAATCAAACAATGAAGAAATGGCACAATGGGAAGATGGATGATGTCTATAAGTACATTTCAGAATTATTACTCAGTATATTCAACAACTATTTGAGTTTCTACTGTGTGAGGCACTGTTTTATGTGAAGCTGCGGGGGGAAGATGCCTAATTTTTTATAATGTGCTTTTAGAAGTTACATAATTAATTATCTAGATTTGGATCTGAGGAGACAACTATTCTAAACACTCATTGAAAAATACTTTCCTTGTTATTTCACCTATCATAATTATTTCTTCTGAAAATAGTTTATTTTAAAATCAAATTAAGGAACGCATGTCATACCGTATTAGAGTGGTAGTGAAACTTTTCTAATTAAAAACTTTATGAAATGTCTTCTTTGTGTAATGTTAATATTTACTTTAGTTAAGATTTTCAACTAAAAAATATTTTGCGCCAAAATGTGCCAAATATGAAAAGGATATAGTAATAAGGTTTTGTCATTCTAAAAATGCCACGCTTAGATTATATGTAGTAAGTTAAGCAGTTCTTAGAGATGAATAACACTCCTGATGTATTTTTTTATTTTAGCTAATTGTGTTGTACTGGCTCTGTGTTGTCGCTTGACTTGAATATAACTGAGTTGGGGGTGGTGAGAAGATCTTACTTTTTACTGGGAGGAGGAGTACTGGGGACAAAACTCCTTAGTTAGAGAAAAAAATGGCCTCAAAAGTCTGTCTAAATACTTGAAATCTCATTTGCTATCTAAGAAAATGGTGTAAAAAGAATCACTAAGCTACAGATTTCTCAAGCGATCTTTTGTTTAAGTCTAACTCTCTTTGGTGGTCCTGTGGGCACACTGGGGTCTCTGCCGAGTTGATAATTCATTTCACACGTTTGCACCTGCTCTGCAGCCTGACCGAGAGGGCGCAACTGCTCAAGAACGTCTTTAAGAAGAACCACGTGAACTTGTACCGCTCTGAATCCTTGCAACAAAACCTGCTCCGTGAGTATTTGAGTTTCTTATTTTTAAATAAATTATCTGCCGTTACTGTATCATAGCATTTATACAATATCCTGACTTTAGGGTGTTTAACTATTTAAAACTAATGCCTAAAACAAGTTTTGCATATTTGCAACCTGTAAATAACAGAAAATCTGTTGGTCAGAACCATTTCACTTTTAACAGAAGAGATAGTTCATTATAAAATCTTGCTGTTTCACTTAAAGAAAAACAATATTTCTACATTCCTTGCTTCCTTAAATCTTTAAAGCCAGTAAATCTTAACTCTTAAAAGCTGACTCTGTCTTGTTATCTTTTCTACTTGAATAACTTTGCAAGAGCCTTTCAGCTTTCATACAACACAAGGAAACATATATTTTCCCCTTCAGAAATATTTATGAATATTTAGAGTTATAAGAAATTATTACATATTGTGCCCTCTTAACATTTCAAGATCTAAAAAAGAATATAAAATGTAAAGTCCTGTAGTAAATGTATTTGTGTTAGTAATATATCTTTTGTTTCATGTTGTTTCCACATAGAATTTATTTTCACTTACATATACTCATGTCTAATGCTTTTGCTCTTTATACATCAGGAGGCCTTTTCTAAAGAGGTAATCCCCTTGGAGGTCATTCCTTATCCCATGCCCCCGCCAACCATGTTGGGGCATGAGTGAGTTTATTTGTAGATGCTGAGAGTCAAGGGGAATGTCCTCTGAAGGAGGGAGACCACTTGCCACCATTAGCAGCTATTTGTGTTTATCTCCTCCTCCTCACCTTTTTTAATTGATAAATAATAATTGTCTATATTTATGGAGTACAAGATGATGCTTTGATGTACAGTTGGCCGTTTGTATCTGTGGGTTCCACATCTATGGATTCAACCCATTGTGAGTCAAATATATTCACGGGGAAAAAAATTCACAAAGTTCCTAAAAGTAAAATTTGAACTTGCCATGAACCAAATAGTACATTGAATCCACTAGAATGAACTGATGTAGAGGCATTGTAATCTAGAGGCTGGACACAGTGGCTTATGCCTGTAATCCCAGCACTTTGTGAGGCCGAGGCGGGCAGATCACAAGGTCAGGGGTTCAAGACCATCCTGGCCAACATGGTGAAACCCTGTCTCTACTAAAAATACAAAAATTAGCTGGGCGTTATGGTGGGAGCCTGTAGTCCCAGCTACTTATGAGGCTGAGGCAGGAGAATTGCTTGAACCCAGGAGGGAAGTGGAGGTTGCAGTAAGCCAAGATCATGCCACTGTACTCCGGCCTGGCAACAGAGCAAGACGTCTCAAAAAAAATAAAAATAAGTAATCTAGTCTAGAAATGATTTAAAGTTTACAAGAGGTTGTGTGTAGATTGCATACAAATACTGTGCCATTTTATATAAAGGATTTGGGCATCCGTGGATTTTGATATTCAAGGGGGTTCCTGAAGCAATTCCCACAGATGCCAAGGGACTGTACATGGTGGGATGGTTGAATCAATGACCTTATTCACCACCTCACCTACATATCACTTTCCCTTCCCTCTCATCTACCTGACCTATATGGAAATATATGAGTCCACTTGACTCCCTTACCCCCTCCAGAATTGGGGAAGCAAAAGTTAGAAGAGTTGGAGTTGATTTACAGAACAGAGGATTTAGGGGGATTGAGGGCACCTCCTCAGTGTTCTAGGCAGAAGAATTCCTAGAATCTAAACTGGCAACCTATGATCATCCCACTCTTTATTTTGAAGTTAAGTGTGTGTCTTCTGGGCATTAAAAATCAGTGTTTCCCTGCTTTTGAAGGTGGGAAAGCTGCATTTGTTCCCAAGCTAGAAAATGAATACTCAAAAGGCAGAATAACAGTGGTTTCCAGTGCCTTTGTGATAATTCATGTTTTATCATTAACTTGTAGATGGGTATGCTTTCTCTCAAGATGAAAATGGAATCGTTTCACAGTCTGAAGTGATTAGAGCATATGATACCACGAAACAGAGGCCCGATGAATGGTGATGGGGAGAGCCTGAAAGGCAGGCTCTATTATGTCTCTAAGGAGAGCTACCTGGTTGTCATCACAGTCTGCTGAACAATCCCAGTCTGATCCATGGAGAGGAAAGGTGGATCTGAGCTCATCTCGCTGATGGACATTCAGATTTATGTATATTATAGACATAAGCACTGTGCAACTGTACTGTAACACCGTATCTTTCGGATTTTTTAAGGTATTTGCTAAGTCTTTGTAAATGGAAATTGAAAATGACCTGGTATCTTGCCAGAGTGCTTTCTTATATGGAGAATAAGTCAGTATTCTTATGCCGTTACTTGGGCTGCAACTGACTATCAATTTATTGGCTGTACCACAAGGTAACCAACCATTAAAAAACTCTAAGTGGTATTTAGTTAAAGGAAGGGACTCTTGATATCCAGGCTTAGATTTCAGGATATGCTGAAACAAACCAGCATTCTTAAGGAACTAACTCAATCTTCCTGAGCAAAATTTCTAAACAAGGCATTATTAACAAGCATTTGTGTCAAAATTGTCTTGATAAATGTTTGCCAAAGAGGTTCAATAAATGTATTTGTAGTTCAGTAGTCATATGCCCAGAAATGTAAGAGAAAGTTTACTTCCAGTTCTGCTGTAAGATCTGCATGCCTGACTTTTCAAATATAAGAGTGATTTAAAATGAATATTTCAAGGCATTTGCTACTAAAATCTGTGATGTTGCACCTTTGGCCTTACAAATGCTTCTTTGTTGTTTGTCGTGTTTATTTGTTAAAGGACACACGTGTTAATGTGACTCTGTTGTTATGACACTGAGTTTTTAAATTGTATGTATGTTTCAGTTGTTTCAGATAAAGTTTCATCATCATCTAGATTTTTCTAAAAATCTGGCTTATCTAGTAGATTGAGTGATGTCATTTTGTCTTAAAGTTTTTCCTGTTAAGAAACATACAGTACATATTTACGTGGGATTTTTAAAGCTTCTGTTGCAGTATTTGGAATAACATGTCAGATAAATGCATGGGCTTTTGTCATGAACATAGGCTCAGCTTTTGTCCTGTGTTCCCGTTCTCACTATGTGTTCCCACAAGAGATACCCGCTGTCTTATGTCGCACACCCAGTGATATGGTGACTGCCCCTATACTGAAGACTGAAAATGATTTCACAGTTCACTCATCAAATAGTTCCCCAAATTCATCACATGCTGCTTATTGGGACAAATAAGTAGTACATTTTCCCCATTTTAAAAATGCTGATTTTACTCAAGTCTGTAACTTTACAGTCAAAGGACACTTTCATCATGAGTAGGTTTTGTTGGTGTGTTTTAAAATCTATGTGAGTTTAATTATTTTCAGCATTTACAAGACATCTGAAATTGCCTATTTTGCTACCAACAGTAAATGAAGGGGCTGTTTAAAACCACAGCCAGTTTTCTACACTAGTTTTTAATAATAGTTTTGTTTGGAAAAAAGGAATTAGTTTTCAGATACACTTCAGAGATTGAAGCAAACTATTTGCCTTTTACTCAAAAGCCTGCTTGCCTTTATGTGGATTTACCAGCAAAATAGGTAGAACTCTCTAAAAAAGTCAACTAGAATTGAGAAGAGGTGATTTTTTTTCAGATCTCTTCTTGAGTTTAATATTCTCACATTCTTTTCACCCTTCTCAATCTAGATTTAAAATTAGGATATATATCATTTCCTTGTCTGTATTTGTAGCTCCTTAGTTACCTGCCTCTACATTTTCTGCAAATAAGAGGTTATATCACATATACATAATTCTAACCTTAAGGGAACATGCATTTACATACTTTACTTCCCAAGCCCTTCCTGTTTGGGGTACAGATTAAGAGAGTCATGAATCAACACATCTAGCAAGACCACAGGTGTAAGAGTCTAAGAGCATCTTCAAAATTCTGAAGTCCCAGACTTTACCTGTCTAGTGAATGGATATTCAGAGCGGCTTTTCCTGAGCTGCCCAGTGGTGATAGCCGAGGTCAAACCACAAAAAATGAGAAAGCAAGAATGAAGTGCACCCCTCCAGAGAAACGCTTTATAGCAGTTACAGAGAAGAGCTGCTTCCCATTTGCCCTCATCATCAGTGGCACCCTTCTGCAGAATTCTAACGTAAAAACATTATGAATATAATAGAACTGGATTTTCTGACTTAATAAATTTTATTTTAATCTTGAAACATGGATTGTTTCTGTGGAGCTCTTAAACAGAAGAATACTTACAGTTGATAATGTGTAACATGATCTGAAACGTGACTAATTTGAGCCTCTTTGTCCCATGGTCCTATTTTTGAATTGTTGACATTGTTAGTCTCTCTGCTTCCTGGGTGAGACTCGGGGTTTGAGGGGCAGGGAGTGAACTTCTTGGTAAAACTTAAAATATAACATTGCAATTGCAGTGACTTTACAGTGTTACATTGGAGAAAATAGTCTGATTTTTTTAAACCTTCCTTAATTGGAAAAAAGTCACATGGTTTTACCAGGATTGAAATAAACAGCCGAAGTGACTTTTAACATGTGTTTTCTGAAATAAAGGCACATACTCTTCAATTAAAAAGTTTCTTATAGGGACTCTGGCAAATGCTAACACAGTTGCTTTACAATGTTTACAATTCAGAAAATACGACTTATAATAGAAAATCCTCGTTCATTTAGCATTGAAAAGCTGGAAGTTGCTTCTTTCATGTTGAATAGTACACAGTGGTACTGAGCATGGACTTTCTAAATGTTTTATATATACATATAAAAATATATTGGTGTCTCACACCCAGAAAGATGTTATATTGTAGAAATTATTAGGAGGAAAACAGTGTTTCTCAGGAACGTTGTAAATTTTAAATGATATATGTACTTCCCGTCCTCCCACCTCCACTCTGTGCTCTAATGTGAGACTGCTTCAGCAGTGTTGCTAAGTTAATGGAAAACTTTTCCTAATCAAGTCAGGTGAATGTGTATTCTGCTAAACAGTGTTAGCCATTTACATGAATTGTGTGGTCATTAAATGGAATCAATGTTTCCTCTTTAATTTCCAGAGGGAAAATGAATTTTGGAAATCAATCAGCATTTATTCTGATCATTAAATTTTATACTTTAATTTTGCTGTTCAGCATTCTAAATATCCAGTGTGAAAGTCACATGATAATTTGTTTTGCATTGCGTGCACTTTACAACACTTAGAACTTGTCATTTAAAATGTTTTTTCAGGAAATGAATGCTAGTAACAGACTGTAGTATTCATAGTTTCTAAATTATGACAGTGTCGTAATTATTACAAAGCTAAATAATCACGTTTATTTTTGTGCAGTTTCCCTTTGATAGTTCCTGGTTTTAAAACCTATTAGGCATATAATCTTATAAATAGTCATCTACAAAATTTATGGAGAAAATGCCCATCCCATTCACATCACATGGACCAGGAATTCTTTTTGTAAATGACTTAAGGTAACACCATGCAGTTCAGTGCCTGATAAATGCTTTTTAATGATGAACATTTCTATAATGCCTCGTAAGACACCATAGTCTGATTTTTCTCACATTAAGATAACTGAAGTCACTTGTGTAACTTAGTTATACTTTGCTACATTTTAATTAACCTTGGACAGCTATTAAAGTGGAATGTAAGTTAAATTTTGAAGGAAAGGAAATAAATGTTTTCCATATTTCGTCTTGATTTATTTTCTGTAGGAGAACAGCTGTGTTTTTGATAGGTTTATGGTTTGCATGAATTCATATTTAAAGTGATCCAGGCCAATGCATGGCTATTGCTGTAAATCTTGATGTTTATTTCTGCCTTATAAAGTTCTATCATGGCCTACCTGGAATTTAATATTCCATAGACAAATTAATTGGTCCTCTGCATAATTTTTGAAGTAGATTATTTTACAAAGAAATTTGAACAAATTTAATTGAATCTTTTGTTTAGCTTGCCTCTAAGAACTTTTCTTAATAAAGCTCCCAAAACTTCTCAGCAAATAAATCTCTCTTAAGTAGGAAAACTAGATTTCATATTTGCTTACTTTGAATTAACAGCAACTTTCCACAGGTAAATCTGTACTTGCAAAGATGTGAGCAGAATAGTTAAAAATAATAATTTTATGTTTCATGGTTCTAAATAGAAGCCATAAATATAGTAAATACTATCTGTTGTTTAACTACGTCAATCTTCATTTTTTACATTTTCAAGTTTATTAGGTTAAAAAAAAATAGGGCAGCCTTGGAAGGCAGCTACTACAGAAAACTGCAGTTTTGCATTAAAGATAAAGTAGTATTTTCAGCTCCCTGAAAAACCATTCCTGCTGAAACTGCTGTAGAAATTGTGAAGCTGCATGAGTGGAGAGTATTGAATCTGTGGTTCTAGTAGTTTTCTCAGGTTTGTTTATCTTGATGTTTGATGCACTGTGTTTTATAGTTATTAAAGTTGAGTAATATTATTTCTATGCAGTGTTATGTGTCATTGGCCTTTTGTGAATGTGCATGTTTTAAACTGCAAATTTTAAACATTTTGTCCTCTAATTGTTATTAAAATAAACTTTACCATTACTTAAAGAAAATTGTTGAAGTTTTGATTGCTAGTTCTAGAAATTATATTGCTTCTAAAACCTTCAAATCCAGGAGTAACTAGTCTGAGAAGGTGTATCCATTTAATAGCTTTTAAACATTTTGTTTACAACCCCAGTGATTTATAAAATATCCCTTCGTTTTAATCCAGCTAAATCAAACATGAAATGGAATGTATTAACTCTAGTTTGGTAAAATTGGTAGTTTTTATAATTAAATAACAATTTTTTAATAAAATTACTGTATTTTGTGATGTCAGTATGTAAAGCCTCCTGGGATTGTCCCCATTACATATTTAAATTGGCTTGCAAGTAAACAGCTAATTCCTGGTTTCAACCTTTTATGTTGGATGAATTGTGTTTTCAAACCAACTGAATTGTTTTAAGTTCATGAGAAAGTGGTCAAGTTTAGCCAATAACATTTGAAGGAAGTAACCAGAAAATAATAAAATGAGCACATGAGACAAAAGTATAGACAGCATCAGAAATGAAAACAATCACTTCAGCAAAAACAAGTGTCCTTTGGTAAAAGAGAAACAACCAAAGATACAATTAGGTAAATTGCTAGAATAGGATTAGTTCTCAAAGAGGCCCTGGAGAGGCAATTTGAGGAGCATCTGATTTTATTAGACTGAAGCTGCCTGTGCTTAGTTGCCTGGAGTCCCATGTCCTCTCCCACAGTCTTCACTGGGACAATTGGGAGGGGACCTCCATACAAAACAGTTTATGGATATATTACCTCTGAATTGTATCAAATAATTTTCACATTCAACTCCATTCTCCTTAAAATAAGCACCGTGTTTCCACTGACCTATAGTTTAAGATGCCTTCTAATACTACCACAAGCAAAAAGCAAACTGGAAATACATTTCCATAAATCCAATATGTCATCCCCATTTAAATTTTTTTTGTATGCATAGGGCATCTCTAACCTAAAACTTCCATTTCAGTAACACAGAACTACCTCACTTTAATGAAGAAAGATCTTCCTAACCTGGATAATTACACAAGTAGGCTAATAAAATATGTTGGAAAATATGAAATACCTCTTGCCATTCAGTTTTTATTACTTTCAAGTACAAACTATATAGCTAGCAATTTAAGGATTTCCTGTCAGAATAATTTCATTAACTACTGTTTAATACAATTTTAAAATAACCATGTGCATGTAAAAATATGTTAACAGTTTGTTCCCTTACGTTTAACATGCCTGTAAATTCTTAGTTTTCCTGAAGATATGCTAAATAAATGTTTTACGTCATGCAAGGGTAAAATGATCCTAACCCAGTGAAATTTGTCAAATTCCTGATTGTGACTGTATCTACTTTCAGGAATTTTTTTGGTTTCTCATTTTAGAGAGAAAATTTCCTATGGATTCAAGTCAATTGGTAAATTCTCCATGAGAAGTAGCTAATAGTAACAAAAATAAAACAGGTGGGGAAAACAAGGAAAAATCTATCCATTTGGACAAATGTACAATCTGTTTACTTTGGTACATAACTATTTTAAAGCAAATTTACTATGTCAGATGTGCTTGTGTTTTTTTGGTTAGAAAAGCACATGTATTTTAGAATAAGTTTGTCTCCAAGAAACAGTTTGGTTTTTTTGTTTTGTTTTGAGACGAAGTCTCACTGCAACACCCAGGCTGGAGTGCAATGGCGCGATCTCGACTCACCGCAACCTCTGCTTCCCAGGTTCAAGCAATTCTTCTGCCTAGCCTCATGAGTAGCTGGGATTACAGGCACCCGCCACCACACCTGTCTATTATAAATGTGCTCTCTAAAGCAGATGATGAAAGAAATGTACCCAACAGGATGAGAGGATTCCCTATTCCAGGCAATAGCAGGAAGTTGGCCAAATACCAAAGGGGGCCATGGGTTATCAAGGACTTAGTCGATAGTAGGACCAATTTCTCTGTTCCCTACCCCTAATCAACAGTGGCATCTGCCCTCCCACAGTACGTAGCCTTTCATTTTTATTCTAGAGTATTTCATCTGCTTTCTGTCATTCATCCTTACTACACAGCTTTTTGCCCACTAGAATGCAAGTGACCTGAGTGTCTGTAACTTCTTGTCAAGACAATCATCAACAATAAGGTAGCTAATATTTCTGTTTTCCAGATGAGAAAACTGAGACACAATGAACTTAAGTGGCCCAAAGTCACTCCACGTTTAAGTGACAGAACCAGAAAACTAACCCCGGCACTATAGCTTCAAAATCCATGTTCAGTCACCCTCTGGAATCTCATTTCTCATGTGTAAAGGGAAAAATGTTTATCATCTAGTGTTTTTATTCATGCTTCATTTTATTCAACATTCTCATAATGCAGCATAAGCTCTCCTTGACTATTACAATCCCCTGATATCAATAGGATATGTACAATATGATGTAACTGATGACTTTTTCCCCAATAGATTTTCTGAAAAGTACGTTGGATATTTTTTTCTTTCCTGACAAAATTAGACCTCCTTCTACAAAGAATGTAGAATTTAAAAGTAGACCACCTGGGTTCAAATCTGTCCCCTGTGGTACTGTCATTGTCCATCCTTGGGCACAGTGTTTAACCTTCTCACCTTGATTTCTTCATCACAGGATAGGCATGATGATAGTCCCTTCTTCAGGGTTGTGAAGATTCAGTGATACAATTCATAAAGCACTGGAACACACATAGTGCTTAATAAATGTTATCCATTATTGGCATAATGACCTTTCAAAATGCAGAATTTTTTTTTTTTTGTATTTTAGGTTTTGGGGTACATGTGAAGAACATGCAAGATTGTTGCATAGGTGCATACGTGGCAGTGTGATTTGCTGCCTTCCTCCCCTTCACCTATATCTGGCATTTCTCCCCATGATATCTCTCCCCCTAAAATGCAGAACTTCTATTTATCACAATTATTATGATATGAGGATGTTGGATTCAAATTCTTTCTGAAAGTAACAAAAGCAGACTAGTTTCCACTGTACTTTGGTGGCTTAGCAGATTGTGATGAGCAGCTCTTCAAAATTCCAAGAGATTTTATTGACCTTTGCAGCCTAATCTTTCTAAAATGAAGATATGATCCCATCACCCTCCCCTGTAAAATCCTTCCAGACTCCCTCTTGCGTTTGACATCTATTCAAATGCCATGGTGTTCAAGATCTCTAATCTGCCCCTGCTTTTCTCTCCAGCCTCACTCTACTTCTGGATACTTAAATGTTCCTTGTTCTTTCAGGCTCATGGGTGGGTGCTTCTGTGCCTCTCTATGAATTCTTTACTCTGCCTGATATGTTTTTTCCCTTATTTCCAGCCCCCCTCTCTTTCTTCCTCTGCCCTGTCTTCTTCATTCAAATCCTGTGTCTCTCAAGGCTCAGGTTCAATGTCAATACCTTCGGAATGAACAGTGTCCTTTGTAAGTGCTGCCAGGGTATCCTGCACTCCCCTATAATCACAGTTACCACAGAGAGCACAAAACAATAACGTGCTTCTTTTACAAAGCATCTATAACATTTTATCACAAGTATTTGTCTTTGTCATCATGCTGGAGCCTATGGTAGATAGTGGCTCCTTGAGTTGGAAGTGCATTTTATTCATCTTTTATTCATCTCACCCAGCACCTGACCCATAAGTGGTGTTCAGCAAAGAATTGTTGAATGGGACAATACCTAGAAATCTATCACAGGATGGGTTTTTTACCTAAAATTGTGAATAATAATATCAGCTACATGGCTTCCAGAGAGAAGATCAAAGGCATGTACACCAATTACTTAGTGATATGATTTGATCTAGTGTCACTGAATGTCATATTGCAATGATGTACACAACATCTCTCTAATTTTAACCAGTTTATGGCCAGATAAATTGACTGGGCATCCTGCTCAGGATGGGAAATTTGCAGATGTGAACTCTCTGTGAATTCTTTAGTGTTAATTTGTCTAATAGACATAAACTGTTCTCCAAACAGATGACAAATAAAAGTACAGCTACTAGAGAAATCTGACAACTAGATGGTATTTAGTGAGGACAGTTCCACCCTCTAGGGGACATCATGGAATTGTGTGGGAGAATCTTTGGCATTAGAGAGTTGGGTGGAGGTGGATGTGCTACTGGCATTCACGAGGGGGACTCAGTTGTAACAAACACCCTACGATGCAAGGAGCAGCCTGCACAACAAAGACTTGACAGATCGGCATGACTCTGGAATGTCCACCATTCCTACTGGTGAAAAAACAGAATCCCATATTACCTATATTTTTTGCACTGCCCCAGTGTACACCGAATTCTTCAGATACACAGTCACTGTGCAAATCAAGGGATGATCAAACTTTGCTGGGAAAAAAACGCATCAGTGCAACTGTGTCTGAGTTGCCAGTCTGATCAACTGCATCTGTCTGGATTTGAAGCTGTCACATCATGGTGGTTTTGAATAAAGGGTTAGCATCTGAGTCTTTTTTGAGTCTGCCCAAGCCTTTACATTTAGAAACAAGTTGCTTTCCTTTCTTTCTTCTTTCTGTATAACAATGGGACATTGCATTGATTTTTTTTTTATAAATTGTGTGTGTAGTGAGTTATCTATAAATCTCATTTTAGGACTGATAAAAGAAAGTCACAAAATATTTGTTCTAAGGAGAGCTCATTTTGGGGTCCAACAGGGCTGAGAATCACTGCCTTTGAAGTTTAGGCTTATACTCAAAATCTCCAGTGAATTTTGTGCACAGAACCATCAAAATCTCAAAGCAGTTTGAATCTGTTTGTTTATGCATATCAACTCCAGTACAGACTAGCTGCAAGACCTTGGGCAAGTTGCCTCACTCCTTTGTGCCTCAGTTTTGAAACCTGTAAAACAGGAATTATAATACTTTTCTGTTTGGGTTGTTCAGAGCATAAAATAAGTTAGTACATATTTATATTTAGTGCTTGTCTCATAATAAGAGCTTAAATAATGTTACCTTAAAACCATTAAAAGGCGCAATATACAGCAAACATAAAACCAGTCTAATGGTACAGGAGTGTGCCCAAGAGCATATGTATAAATGTTTATCCTTTTACATGCAGCTGTTTCTTTCCTTATTTTGAATAATTTGGGATACCTGGAAGTCAGCCCACTTTTAGATACAGGAAAAAGCAGGAGCCTAGAAGTCGGAGCCCTTCTGCCTTTAGACTGAGCAAAGGCATAATGTCTTTGAATTTGTTTCCTTAACTAGAAACGAAGAGACAAGGCCAAACAACTTTCTTAGGACAGAATTCTACCTCTAAATAGTTGTATTTGAAAATTGAGAGTGATATACAATAGTATGAATTCCTATAAATCTGGACTTTCAAACCACACCTGCAGGGGCCAGGTAGGTAACATAGCAGAAATAGATGGGCCAAGTGGGGAGACCAGGCAGGAGGCTGGCAAATGGCAGGTGTCCTGTCTGAAGAAGAGTGACCTGACCTCAAGGCAGTGCAGGACCCGTGGTGCCACGTCCTCTATGTCATCAGAAGCCAGAAATCCAGATTCTTATGAGAAATGTCCCAATGATGAATTCTCTACAGGCCAGATAACACATCGGAGGGCTGCAGACTGAGACCTCTATAAAAATACTTCCTTTGCTGCTTTCACAAGCCCTGATATAGAATTTTTTAAATTTTAAAATATGAAGTATGTGTTAAAGACATTTCCTTTTATTGAGTAGCAAAAACATCACTAAAGAGATAAAATGAAGCACTTTAAAATTTCAATAGAGTTCATGGAAACATATTTTATTTATTCTAACCCAATAAGATATATGCCCAAATATATAGTCATCAGACATAAAATTCAGTGGCACTGGAGATATATAATATTAGATGATTATACCAATAGCTAGACTTTGAACTCCACAGTTATTATTAACATAAAAATTACAGTATGACTACTAAATAATTAGTACAGTCAATGTGGTAAATACATTAAATTAAAATATTTACATTTGTACATAGCTCATTTTACAAACTTTTTTTTTTTTTGAGACGGAGTTTCGCTCTTGTTGCCCAGGCTGGAGTGCAATGGTGCAATCTCGGCTCACTGCAACCTCCACCTCCCAGGTTCAAGCGATTCTCCTGCCTCAGCCTCCCAAGTAGCTGGGATTATGGGCATGCACCACCACGCCCAACTAATTTTGTATTTTTAGTAGAGACAGGGTTTCACCATGTTGGTCAAGCTGGTCTCGAACTCCCGAACTCAGGTGATCTGCTTGCCTCAGCCTCCCAAAGTGCTAGGATTATAGGCAGGAGCCACCATGCCCAGCTACAAATAAATGTTTTAAGCCCCAACTGTCCAACTTTCACTGAAACATTAAATGTTGCTAAACAAAAAGTCTGCAATAAATACTCCCTTCAGTGAGTGGGGGAAATGATTTTACATAGAATCTGTGTTACAATGAATGTCTGAGTATATATTTAAAACTTTAAACTCGTGGTTATTGAAACCTTGTATTTTGGGGAAAAAAACTCGTATTTTAAACAAAATTTAGTTATTTATTTAAAAAGTAAATCTTCTCATATGCTAGTATTATTCATGGTTAAGTTACTCCTGAAATCATAAACAGATTGTTCACTGCCCCCTCAAGTTTACCTAATAAATTTTTAAGTGAACCTTTGATAATTACAACTAGGCATTTTTCTTTGCTTATTTATGTATATATTTGTTCATAACTCAATGAACAACTTATATGAAAAAGAAACACGTAGACCTTTCAAAGCAGTATAGCTGAATGTCCAGTAAAACAGTTTCAGCCAACTTGCAACTTTAAAATCAAACTGCTGCATATTTTGAATAAAAGCAGCATAAATTGCAATGTAGTGATTACATGTTTGCGAAACCAGAAAACAGTTCTCTAGTTCAGCCATTCTGTGATTTGAGCCAGGAACTTTAAAATTAGAAGGTGCTGTGTTTTCCTAGCATGCTCCCCCATGACATTGATCAGTTACAAGGGAAATTTTCTCAGAATTGCATGTAGCAATGGCAGTAGGGCTCCACCTATCTGCCATTTGACTGAGTTGTGGATTCATGCCTGGGCGCATCAACTGGAACTGAAGTCTGGACAGCTCTTCCCAGGCAGCGGGGGCTCCTGCTGGAGGGGGTAAGCGAAATACTGGGGTGACACCAGGAAACCGGATGGCTGAGCCAGGTGGATTGAGTGGTTCGTGGTGTATGGTGGGGGCGATGAGGGCACCAGGCAACCTGGCTCAGCCCTGGCAAAGGAGAACCTGCGGATGGAGCCGCCTGTGGAGCTGGAGCTCGTGGCAGTGCTGGACTGCCGGGAGGGTGCCCTGGGGCTGGTGGAGGTCAGGATCATGGGCAGGGTCTCTGTCTGATAGCTTCGGAGCGAGAAGCGGATTGGCTGCTGTGAGGGCTCTTTGGGTCTCAAACAGGTGCAACAATAAATAGCCACTACAGAGCCCAGGATGATGAACGCAATGAAGATGGAGCCGACGATGAGAAAGGGGACGTAGACAGGCTCTAAAAGGCAAAAACAGACATAAACAGACGCTCAGATGAGGATCTCCCAAACTCTGAGTTCTGCTTGGGCAGCTGAGGGTTGAGAGGTGGGAGACTCAGTATTATCACTGTTGTCAGCTCAACTTTTCAGAGCTTGTTAATGGTAACCTCCAAAATGCAATGCAAACTGTGATGATGGAATATTCTCATTACTCCTAGCAGGGAGGAAGCGAACTTATACCGTAACCTCTGTTAGCAATTAACCATCATATTGCACATCTGGAAGTCAGAAAAAAATAGAATCTGTTCTCCTGTTCAGGCACTGGAGGGAAAGGGTGAGTTTTAGAGGTTACAATAATTCTGGGTTTAAATGCAGATTTTAGTAGTTTGATCACAGTGGGGCAGTTAGAGATTTGACTCCTCCCTTAGGCTGGCAATCCATCTCCTATCCAAGGATATCCATTCTAAGCAAAGAGAACCAGGCCTGTTAAATGAGACCCCCCTCCACACAGAGACCCATGATTTTATGAGACTCCAGAAGGAACAGTATGAAGAAATTCATAGAGGGCCCCAACTTCTGTGTCTCCTACCATACCACAAATTGCCAGCTCTGGCTGCCTCTTTCCAGAAAAGATTTGGAATATCCACTCCAGCTGCCATGCCTCTGAATTCCCATTCAAGTCTGGGAAGTCAGACAACTTTAAATATCGATCATGATGCAATTCTTGGTGTCCACAGCCCAGACTTTCTATAAAAGCATCCCTCAAACAGAGCAAACTCCAATTTCCTTCCCTATCTACAAGGCAGACATAGAATTCCCCAGCCCAGAGGCATCCCCTTGGGCAATTCTATCTCCACTAATAAAGCTGCGATAGACACAGCCTCCAGCTTACAGGCAGAAGGAAAACCCGCATTGACTAAGGCCCTACTGTGTGCCTGGCTCACTCTTATTCATTATCTGATTAAAGTTTCATGGAGACCCTGTGAGATGGGCATGATAAGCTCCATTTTCCACATGTGGAAATACATCAGAGAAGCGTGTGCATTCCCACAGACACGGCCAGTGAGGGACAGTTAACTATCAACTATTTGTGGACTCCTAGGCATAAGCTCTTCTGTGTCCCTCCAGTTCTCCCCTGTTTACTAGCACCAGTGTGCAAGGCAAGGCAAAGGTGAGTAACTACTGGTTACTAAGCCCTGAGCTCCAGCATTCATACACTCTCACATAACCAACAACTTACCTCCTTTGAGAGCAATATGCCCACTTTAGAACTGAGAAGAGGTCCAGAGCAGTTACGTAACTGGCCCAAGTTACACCGCCAGCAAGTGAAAGAGCCAAGTTCCATCAGGGTTTGCCTGATCCCAGACTCAGTGAGTGTGGAGACTGCCTCTCTCCTAGGCTGCCCTCTGGCATCAGACCCCAGTAGAGACCCCGGGGTGGGGGGGCGGGGAGCCCTGGTGCAGACTGGGCAATTGCGCTTACTCCCAGAGGGCAGCCGCGGGGAAGAGTCTGTGTTTTTCTAACAGGCCAGGACGGCCTACGTTTTCCTTTCAACTGAGCATCTTTTCTCCAGAAACTACTTCCCGAATCCTCTAGACTGGAAATGTTGACCCCCAGTATTCACCCTCTAGTGGAGCACTAACGAAGGGCAGATTCCCCTGTCCTTTGGGTCATCAGCTTGCAGGGAGGGGTCGTTGGAGCACACTTAATGATCTCTCCAGCTTCACCTCCCTTTCCGGCAACCTTCTCTTGCCGGCTCCAGACCTCGGCTCTGGAGTCCTGGGGTGTCACCCGCTCTCAGCTCCGCCCGCTTCTCCGGTTTCCTCGGCCATAAAACCCTCGCCTCAAGCTCTAAAGGGTTTCCCTGATGTTCCGATTCAGGTGGAAAACTTTTTTTCAAGGTGTAAATTTCCTCTGCTGGGGTCGTGATTTATTCCGCTCTGAAGTGAGCGGAAATTTGACCCGTGTTTTCCGACGTGAGAATAGGGGGCGGGGAAGCCCCCCTTCGACCCTTGTTTCTAAATCTCCACCCCGAAGACCTGGGCATTTCTGAAAGGAGTGACAATAGGGGGTGGGCCGGAGAGGGTAATTCGATGCCAAGAATTGAAAGGAAGTCTGCAGAACCAGCTAGTGGCTTAGAAACGCTATCATAGAACAAAAAAAAAAAAAAAAAAAAAAAGGGACTGGGGTTTCTTAGCCCTTAAGGGCTGCAGATGAGCGCGCTGCAAGAGTCGCGTTTCCCTGCCTTCGGCCCTTCACTTCCCGAAGCTCCCGAAGTGACAAGGGCTCACAATGAGACACCCTCGTCGCCCCCTAAAACCCAAGTCTACCCTGACTCTACCCGTACGACCCTTCTCCCAGGAGCTCCAGCTGTTTCCCCCCGGGCCACCAGGCACAAGCCCGCGCTCCTCACTGTCCCTGGCAAACTTTCTCTGGGGCCGACCCGCAGAGACCGCAAGTGGCGGGAAGCGGGACTGCAAATTTAGAGAACCCGACCACCCACTACTCCCTTGATTCTCCTCACTCGGCCGCGTCCCCTTGGCGCACAGACCCAGGAAGGCGCACAGACCTTCCCGCACACACAGGCAGCCGCCGCCGTTAGGCGGGCGGGGATCTGTCCCCTAGGGCCCCACACTTACGCGCGGTGATGCCTGGGTGCTCCAGCTCGCCGCGGTCGTTGGTGCAGCCGCCCTGCTCCAGCCTGGCGTCGGCCGCGGCGCAACAGTAGCGGAGCGCGCAGGAGCCGCAGCAGATGGTGGCGTCCAGAGTGTCGAAGTCCTCCGGGCACTGGAAGCCCTCGTGGTAGTTGCCCTGCACGTCCACCCAGCCGTGGCAGTACTCTCCGGACTGCTGGGCTCCCACCGGGCCCCAGCGCAGCCAGCCGAGAAGGCAAAGCGCCAGCAGCGCCCCCATCGCCACTGGGCGCCCTGGGCGGCAGGGAGCAGGACGCAGATGGAGAGCGAAGGGTTGAGCCCGAGCTCCGGGCGCACCGCGATTCCGCCTCCCCAGAGACGCGTCGCAAGCGACTGGCCCCGGCGGCCGAAGCCAGCCCTGCGTGGGGATAGCAGGGGCCGGGGAGGCGACAGGGGCTGCACTACGAGTTCCGCAGGCCGGGAGTCAGCATGGTGCGCGGGGCGAGTTGGCGAGGGCCCGCGGGAGGCGCCAGCCGAGGCTGTTGCTGGAGCTATCGCTGCCGCCCTTTGCCCGGCTCATAGCGCTCCCCTCGCGAGGGGCGCGCCAACCCCCTGGCCACCTCCCTCCCCACTCCTCAAGGGAGCCCTCGCGCCCCGGGCTGCCAACTCCAGCGCCGCACTGCCCCAACTTGTGGCGATCGCCGGGTCCCGAGAGGAGCCGAAAGAAAAGAATTTGTTCCCCACGTGCGAGTATCCCGGACACGCCGCTCAGCCCCCGCCCCTATCTGTCACAGGAGCAGGAGTCAGCTCCGCCGCGGCCAAGTACAAACGGCCGCCCGGTTGCTGACAGCTCTGCCCGCAAGGCGTCCTTTAAAAAGGAAGAGGGAGGAGGAGACAACGAGGGTTAAGAAAGAGTCCGCCCTCCCGGGTCGCGCAGCCGGAGCTAATCACAGCGGGTGCGGAGCGGGCCGCGGGTCCCCGGCGCTTTTTGGTTCGCGCGCCATCCTCCTCCTCTCCCCGGCCACCCCCGCCCCTGCCGCTCCCCTAGGACTTGACGCTCAACCTGAGGATATCAAACCCTCCCCCTACCCGCACACCCCAACTCTCTCACGGCGGGGAAAACTCTGCAGAGTGACGGTGAGGACTGCCAGATTCCAGCGTTTAACCACGCGCGTGGGAGCGCGAGTGGAGACGTTGGATTTACTTTTCAATGGATTTAATGCGCGAACGCGGTGCAGTCACTGAAGTTAGTCGAATCATCTGTGCCCCGTTGCATAGACTCAGACTCGTTCCTGGGACACCGCTTCTAAAGGTTCAGGACCGAGAACATGTTTTTTAGGTGTCTCCAACGTGTGCGCTGAGCTTTACACCTACGTTTCCACTTTTTCTGGGAGGAACGGCACATTTTCACAAGCATACACACACTCGCAATCTCTCCTCTAGGTGAAGGATCGCCGGTCACCTCTGCCAGCCAAGGCTAGCTCGCAAAACCTCAAAGAGCACGACATCTCGGTTTACGCTCGCAAAGGAAATAAAGGAGCGAAATTAATGATAATTGTGCAGAACTGAACTTCTGTTCAGGGGAAGAAACACATTTATTTAAATGATGTGTCCCCTGTGGGCTATTTTCAGGGGCACTGCTCCGTTAGCGGAGTAAGTGCCTTATGAAACTGGTGTTACGTGAAACCTGGGCCAAACGCAAGCATTTATTTTGACTGCATCCTGAACTTCCAGTCACCGTCTATTAGTATGTGTGAATATGTTCGGCGTATCTCGGCTTATTTGTCAAACACGCTGCATACCCGTGTCCCTGAGTTAGATGTCGGCAAGTTGAGTGAAACAAAAGGAACAAAGTGTTCTCAGCTGCAGCTATACAAGGTGAGCGGTCAGACGCATTGATCAAGCTCGCAGCCTCCTGATGGTCCGAGTCCATTCCGGAGAAACTTTTTTTAAAATCTCGTATTAAAACGATTTCTCTTTTTTTAAATCCAAGTTAAACTATACTCCAAGTAAATAATTACTTCTGATTTCTAATTTTAAGTATTGGGATTAGCATTTAGTTATGAGGCTGTTGTGAATACATGCCCCAACATTTCACATGGTAAGTGGGACTGTGTAAATACTTAACTTTATTGCTCTCTTAGAAATACATATTTCTTAGGACAATACTAAGCTATGAAGTAAAACCAAATTAAGTTGGAGCTTTCAATAACAAACACTGAAGTTTTTTTTTCTTGGTTTAGTTAAATAATTTAAACATATGGGAAATTGCTTTGCAGAAATTTCTTAGATATTAGGTTTTTTATTTACAAAAAAAAGTTCTTGCCAGGCTTAAACTTTTTTAAAAAATCTAGTTGTTTTTTACGAGTATTGTTTGGATTGTATATATATCCTGAGCAATTACAGGAAAATATCACTTAGAACCACAGCAAAAATGAGATATAATGATTATAATAAGATGATAAAAATTATGACATGTTTACTGCTAATAACTTTCCCAGAACCACACCTCTCAATATTAGTTTTTGTTAAAATTCAGAGGAATTTCATTACGTCATGACTGCATAAAGTTCTGCAGCAGCAGCAACCTTTGCTAGTCCCCCACGGGTCAAGTTTCTCTCATTATCCAGCTGTTCTTTGATAGCATTAATATTTTAAAGAGTGATTTGTTGGCACTTACCTCCCGTTAATTACATTCTGCATGCCACTGTGGGATTCTTTCTCCTTAAGACACCAGCTATAATTAATTCCCTCATTCAAAGCTCCTGTCTACTTGACTTATTTAGAGGTCATTTTACCCAAATTTAGTTGGATGATATTTACTAGTGGAAAGTAACCAAACCTCCAAATTACTTGATCCTTCATAGATCTGACTTGTGGGAACATTAAACAACTGTGTATCATGCTTCAGATTTAAGTCCTGGTCCTAAGTGCCTTTCTAAAACCATTACAACAATCAGCTCCAGGAGATTGCCTGGGGGAGGGTTTAGAGCTGGGGGCAATGATATGTTTGGTTTCTTGTCATAGAAGATCTCTGCAAACTTTCCATTGTCAAATTTTAACTTCAAAAGTGATGCCCTGAAAATGCTCTTCACCAACAGAAAGAAAATATTCACCTCTTTTTAGATTAATAAATATCCAAAGTTTCTGTTATTCTGTTACTATTTTAATAGTAAAGGAAGATGAAAAAGTTCTCACAGATCCCTCCTGAAAATAAAGTTTCTCAAAAGGCCATGAAATAAAGTCTGAAATATCTGGGGTATTATGAAGAAGTTTTAGAAATTCTTTATTGTTTCTTAATACCACAAATTCCATATTTTGGTGAGGAACATAATCATAAGAGATCATTTCCCCAGCCTACATTATCTTGTAGCCCTGCCTCAAGGAAACTCTGTAGGAAGTGAGTTAAATGACATGATGTCTGGAATATGCTTTAATAAACACCAGCAAGAAAGAAAGAAAGGGAAAGAAAAGAGGATAAAAGAAAAGATAGGTGAGCAATAGAGATGAGAAGATGGGCTAGGCAGAACTGAAACACAACTGGCCACATGTTGATAACTGTAGCTGGCTAAAGGGAGCTTGTAAGATCGAAATGCAACTCTATTTTTATGTATGAATGTAAATTACAGTAATTTTTTAAAAAAATTGATAGAAATCAGTGGCAGCAGGAAATAAGCATTGGACTTTTTTTTTTTTTTTTTTTGAGAAAGGGTCTTACTCTGTTTTCAGGCTGGAGTGCAGTGGTGTGATCTTGGCTTACTGCAGCCTCCACCTCCCGGGTTCAAACAATTCTCCTGTCTCAGCCTCCCGAGTAGCTGGGACTACAGGCGCCTGCCACCACACCCAGCTAAATTTTGTATTTTTAGTAGAGGAGGGGTTTCACCATGTTAGGCAGACTGGTCTTGAACTCCTGACAGGTGATCCACTCGCATCATGGACCATATTTTTAAACTTTGTGCTGGCCAGACATGGTGGCTCATGCCTGTAATTCTGGCACTTTGGGAGGGCAAGGAGGGAGGATCGCTTGAGCTCTGGAGTTTGAGGCCAGCCTGGGCAACATGGTGAGACCCTATCTCTACAAATAAAAAATAATTAGCTGGGCATGACAGCACATGTCTGTAGGCCCAGTTAGCTACTCAGACAGCTGAAGTGGTAGGATCGCTTCAGCCAAAGAGGTGGAAGCTGCAGTGAGCAGCAGTGGCACCACTGCACTCCAGCTTGGGTGAACAGCAAGGCCCTGTCTCAAAAAAAAAAAAAGGTTCTGTTGACTTCTTGATGACTACTACTACTTCTTCTTCTCCTTCTTCTTCTTCTTCTTCTTCTTCTTCTTCCTCTTCTTCTTCTTCTTCTTCTTCTTCTTCTTCTTCTTCTTCTTCTTCTTCTTCTTCTTCTTCTTCTTCCTCTTCTTTTTGAGAAGGAGTCTCGATCTGTCATCCAGGCTGGAGTGCAGTGGCATGATCTCAGCTTACTGCAACCTCTGCCTTCTGGGTTAAAGTGATTCTACTGCCTCAGTCTCCTGAGTAGCTGGGATTACAGGCACGCACCACCACGCTTGGCTAATTTTTTTGTATTTTTAGTAGAGAAGGGGTTTCACCATGTTGGTCACACTGGTCTCGAACTCCTGACCTTGTGATCTGCCCTCCTTAGCCTCCCAAAGTTCTGGAATTACAGGCATGAGCCACCACGCCCCACCAACTTCTCTTTTTTATATTCTTTGGAGCAGAGTAAATGATCTGAGAAAACCAAAAGCAGTGGAATGAAAGGCCACATGGATCAGAAAGGTGTGGGAACTAAATATACCGAGGGAAAAGGGGGAAGGCTAAAGGAACACAGAGAACAAAACAAAAAAAGGACAATTCACTGGACTATGGAAGTCTACTCCAGCTCATTTGCATTGGACTCGGAAACAAAATGAAAAACAAAGAGTTCCTCAACCCTCTGTCAAGTTCGCTTGTAGGGTGACTTGTTATCACTTTCCTTTAATTCAGAAAAAGCACTTTAATTTTCCTGTAGTTACTTTGCCCATGACTTCATGGGATTCTCTTCCTTGGATCGCTTGCTGTAAATCTCTTACTCCAGGACTCTCATAATCTGAGTTACTCAAAAGATGTTTTTTCTGAAATTTGCTGTGACGCATGTTTACCCTAGAGAACAGTAAGTGCCCAGAAGGACACTCTCAAACCTGGGCAACCTGGCCCCAGGCCAGGCCCCTCCTTCTGCCCTGGGCTTCAGGCAGCCTCAGTTTCTTCATGTACCAAAAGAGGGGATTCAGCTAGAGCCCTTAGAACGGTGTTTCTCAAAAGGCCATGAAGTACCTGAAAATCTTGTTAAAATGCAGAACTGGATGGGTGCAGTGGCTCACGCCTATAATCCCAGCACTTTCGGAGGCCAAGGCAAGTGGATCACTTGAGGTCAGGAGTTCGAGACCAGCCTGGCCAACATGGTGGGACCTCATCTCTACTAAAAATACAGAATTAGCCGGGCGTGGTGGCTCGCACCCATAATCCCAGCTACTGGGGAGGCTGAGGCTGAATTGCTTGTACCCAGGAGGCAGAGGTTGTTGCAGTGAGCTGAGATCGAGCCACTGCACTGCAGCTTGGGTGACAGAGTGAGACTCTATCTCAAAAAAAATAAAAATGAAAAAATAATGCCAACTTGACTCACAAAGTCTGCAGTGGGGCCTGTGATTCTGCATTTCTAGTGAGTGATGCCAAGTGGCTGCTTTGAGGACAGAACTCTGAGTCCCTCTGGCCTTCCTCTGCCCTTGTCCGAAGCCACAGGGGAAGGAGTGAATAGAGCCCGAGGGCCCTGCTCACCCAAAGCCCATTCCCTCCCATTTTGTACCACTCTCTGGATCCTGGATCCTAGCACTCCCTACTCAAAAAGACCAAAAATTGCTTCTAGGCTGCACAGAAGCCTCTTCCTGATTTTAAGAGATTCTAACAGGAGGTGTTTCAAAATGTGTACACATATGCTGGGATGCCCAGACACATATATGGGAGCCCACTTACAGTGCAAGATGAAGTCAGGTATGGGAAGAAAGAGGAAATCAGGGGAACAGACTCAGGCTGGTGGCTTTCATGTCTTTTCCTGCCCTGGCTTGAAAATGTGAGAACGGGCCTGCTGTCCAGTGTATCACAGAGACTATGTAAGTGATCATAGAGGGAATAAGGGATTGATTGAATAAATAACAAAAGGAACATTTTTCCTTAGCAATTCTGTAGTATTAAACCACACACATTACAATTTTGTGTTAGAGCATCTGTCTTCCCCATTAGTCTGACCTCCTTTTTCTTTATTGTATCCTAGGACATAGCACATAGTGGATGCTTAGTAAATATTGAATAAATAACTGGCTGCAAACAATGCATGACTATGTGAGAACTTGTTGCAACTGAGTGACATCCGTTTCACAACTATACAGAACTGTAGCAGAGGAGAACAGGATGAATTCCCTGGCAGCAGGTATTACAGAGTCACCTCCTGGTGATTCAATTGTAACTGTAGTGCATCAAGAACTGTCCAGTGTGTCAGCACTGCCAGAATAGGGCAGTCACCAGCCCATCCCCCATGGAGACAGTGGTGACACTTGTCATAGAGAATAGATGTATGATGCAGTGGAAATCTGCCAGCACAGGAGGGTGTGCCTCTTACTAATCATGTGACCTTGACCAAAGTCATTTCACGGTACTGAACTTCAGCTTTTGTGTCTCTAAAATGAGGGGTGTGGGAAGGAGTCATCCTTACCTTGAAGATTGTTGTAGGGATTCAAAATAAAACATATAGCAAGAACGCAAAATAAAACATGGAGTGTGGCACAGAGTTGGCACTTAATAACCAGTAGGTATTATTATTATTACCTACCACCAGCTGACTTGAATCTGTAGTCGAATAATCATGGCAAGTTTCCTGCTAACCAGAGTAGACCTGTTCACCAAGTAACTTGAATAGATTATTTACAGTTCCCCTTCATTCATTCACTTAGTCATTAAATATGCCCATTCATAACCACTGGCAACTGAATGTTGATTATTCATTTTTACAGTTGTTCTCCTGAGACATGCCCAAGGCTAGAAGAAGAGGAGGATACGAGTGGGTGTCATATGATCACAGGGTAAGGACAAGCCTTACTGGACAGACCTTATTTCAGCTGGATTTCTACAAAGTGTAGCCCCAAGCACAGGTGGGCATTTAATAAGTATCCGATTAGTCTGCGATTCCATATTATGTCAGTAGAGATGTAATTTATTAACATGGGCTCCTGGCATCCTTCCAGTGCATGTATAATAGACTGACATTTTTCATGCAGAAATATAAATTAAATTAATTGGCATCCATACTTAATTGAAACTTCCTTGACAGTAGATGGATTCTTCCCTAACACCACCCCTTTCTTGGCAAGGGGCATTTCCTTCTGAGTGCCTGCAGACTGAAGAGAGGCCAGCCCCCATTCCTGCAGCTCCCCGGGGAGCTGGCTTTCAGCAGGGTTTAGAGCAGCAGGAAAAGTGAACTGACCCTGGAAAAATGGTAAGTTGCTGCTCAGCGGCCATGTGTTCTTTTGGTGGGGGAAAGATTTTATGGAGGAGAAAGAAAACATAGAGGGTTCTTGTCTTGTTTCTGTCTCTTACTTTCCTTTTCACCTTTACCAGCCATAACAGAATGTTTTGAGAATTTTTAAGTCACCTTGAACGTTTGTAAATCATGTGGAAATGATTTACACTTTTTGCAGCTTTTTTTTTTTTTGGAAAGCTGTTATGTAATTGCTTGCAAAAGGTATCTTTTATTTTAATTTTTCTCCTTCTCAAGCAGTCTGGGTTTGGTTAGCTCTGTTGGTAACTTAAAGGACCAATAAGGCAAAGGTCTTGATTTCTGTTCCTGTGGGTCAACTACATTTCCTCTGTATCAGGAGTACAGAATAAGCACTTGACCCTGGCTTGCAAACACCTGCTGTGAGCTATTCAAGGACATCAGCCGGAAAAGTTGGATGTAAAAGATACAATCAAATATGCAGTGTGGCAAATGAAGTCAGCGTGATACCCTCCCACAGCAAATGGGTCAATAGTGCTCTCTTCATAAATGATGCTACAAAACGCTGAACACCTGGTATGCCCTTCATCCTATCATCAGAATTGTACTTTGAGGTTTCTTTCTGCTTCATATGTTCCACCTTCTGATTTTGTTCAACCACTCATTCTGTAATCACCCTCATTTTGTATTTTGCTTTTGTGTTAGATGAAGTCTTGCTCTGTCGACCAGGCTGGAGTGCAGTAGCACGACCTCAGTTCACTGCAACCTCCGCCTCCCGGGTTCAAGCAATTCTCCCGCCTCAGCCTCCCAAGTAGCTGGGATTAAGGCATGTGCCACCACGCCTGCTAATTTTTTGTATTTTTAGTAGAGACAGGGTTTCAACATGTTAGCCAGGATGGTATTGATCTCCTGATCCACCTACCTCGGCCTCCCAGAGAGCTGGAATTACAGGTGCGAGCCATCGCGCCCAGCCTGTACTTCTCTAGTGTACTTTTTGTCATCGAAGACAAAAAGAAAACTTGTTCTTAGCATCTTTCTTGGCTTCTCTACTTGAATTGGAATGGAAGTATCTACCATAGTTGTAGCTGTCTGCAATGCTATTCCAGTTCAGCATGTCAAAGACTGAGACTCAGTAACTCCTTAGTTTATGTGCTACACCCTTCCCCTCATCCCAGAAAGGGTCTCACTCAGTCACCCAGGCTGGAGAGCTTTAATAAATGGCTGCTAATTAAATAATTAATTTAATGGGACATAAATGACATTTTTTTCTAATGTAAAGAAGACTAGAAAATAGAGCGTACATCACACAACAAATTAAAGGTATATTTGATTTCATGATGTTTTATTTCAGGCATATGTGTAAGAACATATGTTCTTGGTAGTGATATAAAATTTTTTACTGAGGGACATGATCAAAACATTTGAAAGTCACTGCTTAGAACAAAACTGCATGACAGATTTGAATAGAGTAAAAGCGTCAAAAAAATTTAACATGTTATTATTCATAGGTTCTTTAAAAAAATTTTTTTTTCCACTACTGATTTGTCCCTTCTTGCAAGACATTTGAGTATATGAGAGATGGTTGGGACACATGCTTGGAATTAAAGTAGTTAATTAAAAGTGTATCAGACTCTTCTAGTTTAGGACTGCTTCTCTGGATTATTTATTCAGTTAGTTTGAAGCTCATCTCTTTATGAGGGCTTCTTTGCTCCCTGATCTTCACCCCTGAGTATAAGGGGTAGAGGAGAGAAATAGCTTACCTCGCCATGAGAGGGCAAGGGAGTCTGACTGCCCCTGCTCTTCTCTGTATCTCACTGTTGCCTGTGCAGGAGCTGGTTTCTGGGAGGAGTCCACTGAAGAAGTCTGTGGCTGGCAAGCACTTGGTTTATTCTCTAGGCTTGGAAAGGGCCCATGACCCTCCATTCCCAGCCTGCCCCTACTCTGGATCTCACTGGTGCTGTGAATATCACTATCCTCCCTTCACCCCTGTCTATCTTGTCAATGACCACAGGGTAAATCGCCCTCACCATGTGATATGATTTGGCTGTGTCCCCACCCAAATCTCAACTTTAATTGTAACTCTTATAATTCCCACATGTTGTGGGAGGGACCCGGTGGGAGGTAATTGAATCATGGGGGTGGGTCTTTCCTATGCTACTCTCATGATAGTGAATAAGTCTCACCAGATCTGATGGTTTTATAAAGGGGAGTTCCCCTGCACAAGCTTTCTTCTCTTGTCTGATGCCAAGTGAGACTACCTTTCACCTTCTGCCATGATTGTAAGGCTTCCCCAGCCACGTGGAACTGTAAGTCCATCAAACCTATTTTTCTTCCCATTCTTGGGTATGTCTATATCAACAGCATGAAAATGTACTAATACACCATGACAAAGCCACCAGCCAGCACCATCAGCTATATTCTGTGTTTCCCCATACAGCTTCAGGAACCCTTCACATCCCTCCACAATCCACACAAACCTGGACAGGCTCCAAAGTGCTAGCTCAATCTCTTTTATTTATTTATTTATTTATTTTTCAGATGGAATGTTGCTGTCATCCAGTCTGGAGTGCAGTGGTGCAATCTCGGCTCACTGCAACCTCCTCCTCCCGGGTTCAAGTAATTCTCCTGCTTCAGCCTCCTGAGTAGCTGGGACTACAGGTGTGTGCCACACGCCCAGCTAATTTTTATATTTTTAGTAGAGACAGGGTTTTACCATGTGGGCTAGGATGGTCTCGATCTCTTGACCTAGTGATCCACCCACCTCCGCCTCCTAAAGTGCTGGGATTACAGGCATGAGCTGACACCCCCCGACCCCTGCAAGAGCCCAAATAGAGAAAGAGGCAAATTGCACTCTGCTTTTAATTTTACCATGAAGTTTCTGCCACCCTCCCATCTCACATGGACTTGGAAAGAAGTAACCAGAATACACTTGGCTCAACAATTCCTTCTCAACCTTCTACCCCTTCTTTTATCACACACTGCACTGGGACCAGCAGGGACAGGCTTTCCCTTTTCTTCCCATGGGTCAGGGACTTCCCTGACATCATTTACTGAGTTCTTCTTCTTCTTCTTCTTCTTATTATTATTTTTGACATAGTGTTTCTGTAGCTCAAGCTGGAGTGTAGTGGCACAATCTCAGCTCACTGCAACCTCTGCCTCCAGGGTTCAAGTGATTCTTCCACCTCAGCCTCCCGAGTAGCTGGGACTACAGGGGCATGCCACCATGCTTGGCTAATTTTGTATTTTTAGTAGAGACAGGTTTTCACCATGTTGACCAAGCTGGTCTCAAACTCCTGACCTCAAGTGATCTACCCACCTCGGCCTCCCAAAGTGCTGGGATTACAGGCCTGCTGCCTATGACTTTTAATAAACCCAAAGTCACACAGGCATAGCTCTTAGTACATAAAGGAGAGCTTAAGGAATTGAGAAAATCTTCAACATTCTCAAGACCATTGTCTCCCTACGAACTTATAAAAGAAATTCCAAATTGGTAGCCAAAACGTGAGCATTGGCCTTTTCTTCCTCTTTCTTTCCTGTTTTAACAAACTCTGAACATCTGGAGACAAGTAGTTGCCCTTGATGGAATAGGGGGAAGGTTATGAAAATTGTATTGCTAAAATTTTTGACATAGTTTAATAAACATTATCCTTTCACAAGAATAATTTATGTTAATAATTATCATCACATGTGATGATCAGCTTGAAATAAATTTAGGTATTGTAAATACTTAGTGCCTGTATACATAAACTCACACATACACAAATATACTTGGTATTTCTACCATGAGATGTGAAGACAGTTGTTCACTATTATTTATAAAAGTGGATGGGCCTGTATAAGCATAGAAATAGCCCTACTTCTCAGTCCAAAACAGGAATTTCTAAGCAGAAAACAAAGTAAATTTATTCTTCTAGATTAGTAGTCAGAAAACTTTTTGTGTAAAAAGCCAAAGAGTAAACATTTTAGGCCTGGCCAGCCATATGGTCTCTGTCACAATCACTCAACTCTGAGGTTATGATATGAAAGCAGCCATGGATGATACATAAGTGAATGGACATGTCTGTGTTCCAATAAAACTTTATTTACAGATACTGAAACTTGAATTTCATGTAATTTTCACTTGTCACAAAATAGTTGTTTTTTTTTTTCAGACAGAGTCTCACTTTGTCACCCAGACTGGAGTGCAGTGGCGCAAGCTGGGCTCACTGCAACCTCTGCCTCCCGGGCTCAAGCAATTCTCCTGCCTCAGCCTCCCAGGTAGCTGGGACTCCAGGCTCCCGCCACCACACCCAGCTATTTTTTTTATATTTTTAGTAGAGACGAGGTTTCACCATGTTGACTAGGTTGTTCTCGAACTCCTGACCTCAAGTGATCCACTCGCCTCAGCCTCCCAAAGTGCTGGAATTACAGCTTTGAGCCACCTCACCCAGCCACAAAACGTTAATTTTTTTCAACCATTCAAAAATGTAAAAATCATTCCTAATTTGTGGGCGATATGAAACAGACAACAGACTGGGTTTGGCCCATAAGCCACAGTTTTCAAACTCCTCTCTCATTAAAAAAAATTTAGGTAGTTTTGTTTATCTGTCCTTCGTACTCATTTACAACACAAGTTAATGTAGCAATGACAGCAACTAAGTTATAACATACTGACCCCACCACCACACCCAGCTTGCCAGCACTTAGAAGAGAAATGGCATCATACATCTAAGCTAAACAATGAATATGTGACCTGGGCATTTTGAGTGACATCCTTCCATATTTGCAAAATACATTCAACTGACCCGAAGAAATTGGTGAAGACAAGGACCATGGTTCTTTATGCCTCCTCCCCAGTCCCTTGAGTTCTTTTTCTGGTTGGACACTGTATGAACACAGAGGCCACATGATAGACTCTGGATAAACAGCAAGAGGAGAAGGTGGTGTGTGATGGACCTGCTCTAGCGGTCATATTTGCAGACCTGGGTAGTATTCCTGCCAAAACAATACCCTGTGACAAGTCATTGGAATTAATGCCTTATGCTTTTGGCAGGTCATAAGAAGAGAAGTGAACCCATGAGTGATATGGTGGGAATAATTCAAACACCAAGATCAAAGTCTGATTCCTTGGCATCCCAGCCAGAAAAGGATACATCATGAGTCATCCCGAAAATTTTGCATTATAATTCGTATATGATCTGTCTAAGAATTAAAAATCATAGGCTAAGCACAGTGGCTCACGCCTGTAATCCCAGCACTTTGGGAGGCTGAGGTGGGAGGATTGCTTGAGCCCAGGAGTTCAAGACCAGCCTGGGCAACATAATGAGACCCTGTCTCCACGAACAAAATAAAAAATTAAAATTAAAAAATCAGCTGGGTATGGTGGTGTGTGCCTGTAGTCCCAGCTACCTGAGAGGCTGAGGGAGTAAGGATCCCCTGAGCCCAGGAGGTTGAAGCTGCAGTGAGCTATGATTCTGTCACTGTACCCTAGCCTAGGTGACAGAGCAAGACCCTGTCTCAAAAACAAAACAAAACAGAATAGAAAAGAGGCTGGGCACAGTGACTTCACATCTGTAATCCCAGCACTTTGGGAGGTGGTGGCGGGGTGATCAAGAGGTCAAGAGTTCGAGACCAGCCTGGCCAACATGGTGAAACCCCATCTCTACTAAAGATACAAAAAATTAGCCTGGTGTGGTAGTGCGCGCCTGTAATCCCAGCTACTCAGGAGTCTGAGGCCGAATCACTTGAATCCAGGAGGCGGAGGTTGCAGTGAGCCGAGACGGCACCTTTGCACTCCAGCCTGGGCGACAGTGGGAGACTCTGTCTCAAAAAAAAAAAAGAAAGAAAGAAAGAAAGAAATGTATGATACAGTTAGAAAATATTCCAATTCAAATAGTAAGTATTCATTGTTTTGCTATTTTATGTCAGCTATCTGGAGCTTTCAGTCATCCACAACAACTCATGCCCATCAGGTCTGGGGTAGCCCTGGTTTACTGTAAAATTGCCTTTGGTGGGATTTGTCACAGACACTTAGAATGTCTAATTTGCAAGACTCGTTTATGGCAGTCTACAAGAGGTTAGATACAGCTAGTTTTTATATAACACTATTTTTATTACCCCCCCGAATTCTAACTAAATAAACCAAAGTGTGCAACATAATTTCTCACCAGAATTACACTGGCCATCAGTCTCCTGGCCATCATTCATTTTCACATTACATAATTTAACTGAATGAAAATATTTTAACATTTTGGTGGTATGGCTAGACCTCAGAGGTTTCATTATAAGAAAGAAAAATAACTTATTCATACAAGAAACACTCTTTTTAGAAGAACTTCATATAAAATGGCGATAATTAGTGAACATTGGTATTTTTGATTCATTTACAGTAACCTTGTGATCACTTTTTAAATTCGTATCAAGCCAAGTTGTTTCTATGGTTTAAAAAAAAAAAATGATTTCCCCAGGCTGGGTGCAGTGGCTCACGCCTATGATCCCAACTCTTTGGGAGGCTGAGGCAGACGAATCACAAGTTCAGGAGTTCAAGACCAGCTTGGCCAGTATGGTGAAACCCTGTCTCTACTAAAAATACAAAATTAGCCAGGTGTGGTGAAGGGCACCTGTAGTCCCAGCTACTCGGGAAGCTGAGGCAGGAGAATTGCTTGAACCCGGGAAGCAGAGGTTGCAGTGAGCCAAGATAGCACCGTTGCACTCCAGCTTGGGTGACAGAGCAAGACTCTGTCTCAAAAAAAAAAAAAAGATATCCTTTCAAAGAGAGGTCATAAATGGCAGTTAATTTTGTATTTCACTTCTTAGAGTGGAAGATGTTTCTAAATCTTTTTTTTTTTTTAAGTATTTGAGACGGAGTCTCCCTCTGTTGCCCAGGCTGGAGTGCAGTGGCGCAATCTCTGCTTGCTGCAACCTCTGCCTCCCGGCTTCAAGTGATTCTTCTGCCTCAGCCTGCTGAGTAGGTGGGGTTATAGGCGCCCACCACCACATCTGATTAGGTTTTTTTTGTTTGTTTGTGTATGTGTTTTTGTTGTTGCTGTTGTTGTTTTTTAGTAGAGATGGGGTTTCACCATGTTGGCTAGGCTGGTCTGGAACTCCTGACCTCAAGTGATCCCCCCAACTCAGCTTCCCAAAGTGCTGAGATTACAGGTGTGAGCCATCCCACCAGGCCTCTAAATCATTTTTTAAGTTCCCACTTTGTGTTAGGTATGATGGTAGGTGTTTGCTATGTGTTTCCTTGTTTAATTGTCACATCAACCCTAGGAGAAGACTTAGAATATAAGTAACTAGCTCAAGGTCATACAGTCAAACCTACTGATTCTGTGCTCTTGTTTGCATGACTCCAGAGTTCAAATCTATCCCCTGAGTTCTCTATTCACCGTGAGACTGCTGCACAGCGAGAACAACGGGAAATATCTTATAATCAATTGACTGTTTTATTTATGTGATACAAAAACTCAAGTTGATAGACTTTTCTCAATAAATAATCTTTTTTGTTTTTACTCAATTGATCAAACATCCTTATTAAATCTAATTAGGTTTTACATTGAATATATTGATTACATTCTACTTTGGGGAGCCCAGGAGCCCACACAGTTTTTAACTTACTTGACAGATTTACAGTAAGCAAAAGAATTAGGCATCTCAGACAGCCCCTTCACACTGCACATTACACACACCTTACCCTGGCTAACAGTCTAAATGTATGAGTGTTAGAGAGAGTGTTATTCCACAGTTTCATTTTTTTAATTAAAAAGCTTAGACTTCCAGGATCACAATTTAATTAAGCTTTCATCCTTGGGTAGTTCTTCCTGCAATTAAAATTTTTTTCAGTAATAGATTGGTTATAGAGTATATTAAAATTGACTTTGGGGGATTTCTTCTTTCATTTCCACTTCTGTAATATTCAGCTTTCACAAATGTGAGTTGAAAAATAATTGGCCTTCAAAGCAGAGTCATTACTTAGGAGGAAGAATAAACAGACTTCCAAACAAAGGGATCTGATAACTTACAGCTAGTGAGAAGTCACTGGGCCCTGGAATGGCAGAGACCACCCTGGAAAGGCTATGAGGTTGGTAATGCTGGCTCAAGGAGTGCATCAGACACATAATGTTACCAGAATGACAGGGTTTCCATCTAGGTCCTGTCACTGACCACACAAAGCCAATCCCTGAGACAATGAGTATTGCCAGGGAAGAAGGCTTTAATTGGTTGCTGCAGTTGAGGAGATGGGAAATAATAGTCTTAAATCCATCTCTTTCATCAAATAAATCAGGAGTTTATATAGCAGAAAAGAAATTTAACCATTGTGGGAAAACAGGAATTAGGGAGGAGTAAGTAAGATAAGTTGGTCAACAAGAAGCAGGTGGTTGGATAGGCAATCAAGAAGGTGAGGGGTCTGGCATCTCATTGTCCAGATGCAGTGATCTGGTGAGTTTCAGTTCCTTGGTATGATCTGGGAAACCTGATGATTGGTTTCCTGATGTAACTTGAATTCAGAAAAAGCAAATGTAACTTTCTTTAATTTTAATACTGGGTGAGTCCATTTCTATGTTTATTGAAAGAAATCATAAACATAAGTTCTATTGGATGATTGAAATCAGTTTTACGGGACAATTGGGCCAATTTTAATGGGAGGCTAGAGAGAGATAATGACCTGTGTACCAGGCTAAGAAATTTTATCTTTAGAATGTGATGGGAAGCCATTGAATGATGTTTATCAGGGAAATGGCATGATGAGGTTTACATTTTTTAAAAGGTCAGTCTAGACCCAAAGCCTAGTGACATTGTAGAGGTACATTAGAAGGCGTAGAGTCAAAAAAGCAGAGTCTAGATGGAAGATTCTGAATAATCCATTAGAAATTACTTAGGCCAGACCTGGAAAGGCTGAGGTAAATATGTTTGCAAGTATTTCTAGAATAGCATCCAGATTTAGTGGCGTTTTCTGAAAAAGAAAATGCAAGTCCATGTCCTAAATAGTGTGTCAAATACTTTGCAATTTCCCCCACTACAAATAAGTAGATCATACATGAATACAAAATGCTTCATGCATTACTGGGATCTCAAGATGAAGGACAATTCTCAAAAGAAAATTTTAGCAATAACCACCTGCAAATTTCACCCTGATGTACTGTCTTGGTGAATTCAAGCCTTGGGCTAGCTGCAGGGTGTTACAGCGGAAACTGAAACTCTCACGACGGGCCAGGAAAACTGGAAGGAGGTGAATTTGTCACAGGGACTTCAGATGCCCTGGTAACTAGAAGAAGCAAATGCATATCTTCTCAGAAATAATGTCTTCAAACAAATAAGAACTCACAATCAGAAATAAACACATTGAGGGGAAAATGCCATAAATGAGAGACAGCAGACATATAAAATATAGATTTAAAATCCCAAAGACTTCAGAAGTTGGAATTATCTGATACAGGAGGGTATTTAAAAATTATGTATCATAGCTTTTAAAAAATGGAATAAAAAAATGAGTATGCTTAAAGGGAAAAGTGTATTAAAATCATTAAGTAAAATTAAATAACCAAATAACTTTTTAAAAGTAGAAATTATAATTGTCAAAATATGAAACACAATACATGTATTCAATAGTAGAGTAGACACAGGTGAAGAGAAAATAATAAACTGAAAGATGGATTTTTCCTTTTTTTTCTTTTTTTGAGACGATCTCACACTGTAGCCTAGGCTGGAGTGCAGTGGTGCAATCATGGGCTCATTGCAGCCTTGACCTACTGGGCTCAAGTAGTCCTTCCTCCTCAGCCTCCTGAGTAGCTGAGACTACAAGCATGCACCACCACACCTGACTAATTTTTGTATTTGTTGTACAGACGGGGTTTCACCATGTTGCCCAGGCTGGTGTCAAACTGCTGGAATCAAGCAATCTGCTGGACTCAAGCAATCTGTCTACCTCGGACTCCCAAAGTGCCAAAATTACAAATGTGAGCCACCATGCCTGGCCAGGAAAATGAATTTTAAAACATTTTTTAGAACATAGTACAGAGAGATAATGAGATAATCTGAACAAAAGTTCAAGAGACATTAAAGATAGAATGAGAGATGTTACATATACCTATTTTGAGTTCCAGAAAGAAAAACTAGAAACAATGAAAGAGAGGCAATATTTAAAGATATAAAGAGTGAAAATTTTCCAGAAAGATAGTGGGAGATGTAAGTGTACATGTACAAAAAAAATGCTAAGCAAAATAAACAAACAAAAATTGGCCAGGTACAGTGGCTCACGCCTGTAATCCCAGCACTTTGGGAGGCTGAGGCGGGCAGATCATGAAGTCAAGAGATCAAGACCATCCTGGCCAACATGGTGAAACCCCATCTCTACTAAAACTACATAACTTAGCTGAGTGTGGTGGCACGCACCTGTAGTCCCAGCTACTTGGGAGACTGAGGCAGGTGAATCACTTAAACCCAGGAGGCAGAAGTTGCAGTGAGCCAAGATTGTACCACTGCACTCCAGCCTGGCGACAGAGCAAGACTCTGTCTCAAAAACAAACAAACAAAAAATCAGTGCTGACACATACAGTAATGGTGCTGCAGAACATAAAAGAAAAAGAGAGCTTAAAAGCAGGCAGAGAGAAAAAGAAGATGACCTACAAAGCAAGGACAACTAGACTTACAGCCAATTTCTCAACTAGAAGCAATAACGGAAGCCAAAAGACAGTGAAGTAAAATCTCAAAGATGTCTAGAGAAAATGACTGTCAATCTGAAGTTACGTAGCCAGCAAAACTATACTTCAAGAATAAGGAAGAATCAAGACATCCTAAGAAAAAGAAAATTGGGTTATTGAAGTCAAAATGTCCTATAGTAATCTTACTGTTCCAGGAGATGGGCTAAGACATGAACTTTGCCACTACTTACTCATACTTGTTAAATATGAGTAATAATATTTCAAATACACTATCTAAAGAATAGAAATTATGTCTACACTTTCAATCCAGTAGGTGGGAAAGAAATTAAATAAAAAAGTATAATAAAACAAAATTCAATCAGTTTTTTAAAGACAAGCAGACAAAAAAAAAAAAAAAAAAAAACGATAAAAACAAGTTCAAGGCCAGCACAGTGGCTCAGGTCAATAATCTTAGCATTTTGGGGAGGCTGAGGTGGGCAGATTGCTTGAGGCCTGGAGTTCAAGACCAGCCTCGGCAACATGGCAAAACCCTCTCTCTACAAAAAATACAAAAATTAGCCAGGCATGATGTCACATACCTGTGGTCCCAGCTACTCCGGGAGGTTGAGGTGAGAGAATCAGTTGAGTCCTGAAGGTGGAGGTTGCAGTTAGCTAAAATCACGCCATACTCTATATATGTCAGTAATCACAATAAATGTAAATTGATTAAACAAACTGAAGATTTTCTGACTGGAAGAAAAACAGAAAATATATAGAAAGCCTCCTTTATAAGAGACACACTTAAAACACAGGACTCAGAAATGTTGAATGCAAAAGGGGAAGAAAAGGTGAGACAAATGTTAATTTTAAAAAGCTGATAAGCTGATGTAGTTATATTGATAGCAGAAAACTAAACTCAGAGACAAAAGGCATTATTCGGGATTGAAAGAATCAGTACATTATAAGAAATTCACCCAAGATAAAGAATAATTTTAAACTTGTATGCACTCAATAATGAAACCTTCACATACATAGAAAAAAATCAATAGAATCACAGAAAAATATTGGCAAATAGTAAACATACTGAGAGATTTCAATGCATCTATCTCAATTATTCATAAGTTAAGAACACAATAAATCTTTGTGAAGACTTGTGAAGTAACAATTCAAAAAATACAGGATTGATCAGCTTGATTTATTAGACAGTTATAAAACCCTGCCTCTAACAGCTGAGTACAGTCTTCAAGGTATCTATTGTACAACACAGGGAGTATAGTTAACAACAATGTATTGTATATGTGAAAATTGCTAAAAAAATAGATTTTAAGTATTTTCACAACAACAAAGGTATGTGATGTAATGCATATGTTAATTAGCTTGATTTAGCCATTCCACAATGTATACATATCTCAAAATCCATTGTAACCATAAATAGACACGATTTGTATATATCAATTAAAAAGTAAATTAATAACAACTTTTAGAAAGAATACACAATCTTCCCCAACACAAATGAAATATTTCAAATCTTGACCACATACTAATTCATAAAGCAAGTCCCCAACTATTGTCTATTTCAAATATTGGGTACCATATAGATTAGTCTCTAAATAAAATATTTCATAGAATTCCATGAATGTTACTGATACATCTAGTTACCAATACAGAAAAAACACATTGGATTCTTACCTTACATTACACATATTAATCAAAGACATTGGGAAATAAAGGGTTAAACAGCAGGGCTGTAATCCATTCTCTCCAGCAGGGGACTTGGGAGCAGGGACCAGGAAAGAGGGTCTACTCTATATATAAACATGCTACTGACAGACATCTTGGCAAATGAATGGAATTTGTGAATAGAATGCTCCTTATCTATCAGGTGCTTTTAGCAGGATGTATCTGGCTATCCAGAACTAATCAGGATAAACAAAATTTGAGATGTATAGATTTGTGGTGCATTATTGGATACATTTTATTTTCCAAATAGCCTCTTTCTATATAAGAGAAATGACTCTCACGCATTGTCTGAAGACCTCAGGTATTAATTATAGGCACAGAGTGCATCCAGTGGGGCAGTTAAGGATCTGAAGAGTGACACTGAGGGTTCCAGACCTCCCTTGCTTCACCTCAAAATTACCTGTATCCTGCATCAGTAAACCTTAATACTGGGTAAGACCTCTGACTTGTGTGAGTGTGATTTGACAATTTGATTCTTTGTGTTATTTAAGACACTATAAAGAAAGTTAAGAAAAAAAAAAAAAAAGACAAGCCACAGTCTGTCTGTTTATTCACAGTACAACTAACCAATGAAGGATTCATCTAACAAATATATAAAGAAGGCCTAAAAGTGGGAAATAGGCAAACTACGTGAGTAAGCACTTACCAAACAGGAATCACAATAGGCTGAAACATATGAAAAGATGCTTACTCTTGTAAGTAATGGAAATATTCAAATTTTAAAAAACTAAATGACTTACTATACAGCAATGACTTACTCTATTGCTTGTTGGCAAAGATATGGAGAAATTGTAATATACTGTTGGTAGGGGTGTCAAATAACTGAAAAAGTAACTTTATCCTTTAGTATACCTTATAACCCAGAAATTCCACTTCTAGATATAAACTCTAGAGAAACCCATACACATTCTTGCTCCAGGAGACAAGAATATTTTTAATGAACTATTTATAGCAACTACAGAATGGATAAATAATTTTGGGTACATTAACAGAATGCTTTAAACAGTAATATAAATACATGTACTACATGTAATGTGAGTGAATCTTAGACTCATAATATCAAGTAAATAAATAGAAGATTACATATTGTATTTTGTCATTCTTATAAAGTTCTAAAATAAACAAATGTAATAATAAAATGTTAAGACACAGCCAGGTGTGATGGTGCACACCTGTAACCCCAGCACTTTGGGAGGCGAGGCAAGTGGATCATGAGGTCCACAGATCAAGACCATCCTGGCCAACATGGTGAAACCTCGTCTCTACTAAAAATACAAAAATTATCTGGGTGTGCTGGCACATACCTGTAGTCCTAGCTACTCGGGAGGCAGAGGCAGGAGAATCGCATGAACTCGGGTGGCAGAGGCTGCATTGAGCTGAGATCACGCCACTGCACTCCAATCTGGCGACAGAGCGAGACTCCATCTCAAGAAAAAAAAATTAAGATACATCCCTATTTGGCGATGCTATATTAAACAAAGAAATTGTAACACAATTCAGGATAGTGGTAATTACTACATGTAGTAAGTAAGAGAATAATGACTCTCCAAAGATGTCCATGTCCAAATCCCCAGAACTTGTGACTATTTTACCTTACATGGCAAATGGACTTTGCAGATGTAATTAGGTTAAGGACCTTGAGATGGGAGGATTATCCTGGATTACATGGGTGAACCATTGTAATCTTAAAGGGAGGCAAGATGGTCAGAGTCAGAGAGGATACATGCTTATGGGAGTGTTACTGAAATGCCAGGTGTTTGGTCTAGGTCCAGCTGCTCGCCACACAAAAAGCAACCATTGAGACAATAAATATTGCCAGGGAAAAAGGGTTTGTTTGTTGTTTTTTTTTCTGGGTGTGGTGGCACATGCCTGTAATCCCAGCTACTCAGGAGGCTGAGACAGGAGAATCGCTTGAACCCAGTAGGTGGAGGTTATAGTGAGCCAAGATCTGGCCACTGTAATCCAGCCTGGGCATCACAGCAAGACTCTGTATCAAAAAAAAAAAAAAATTGCTTTGCCTTCGTGTTTCCCTCCTCCCCAATTGAGCAGCAGTTTGTACTTTGATGATTTCTAACAACAAGATTTCTGAGTTTTATTAGGTTTAGGGAGCTGATTGAAAGGGCAGCATCACTTGCTTAAGTTTTGATGACCTATGCCCCTCTTGTGATATAAGGAACTAGAGCAAGTTTGTTTAACCCATGGCCCCTGGGCTGCATGTGGCCCAGGACAGCTTTGAATGTGGCCCAACACAAATTTGTAAACTTTCTTAAAACATTATGATGTTTTTTGGTGATTTTTTTTTTTTTTTTTTTTTTTTTGCTGTTAAAATTTTCTCTTTGTCTTCGGTTTCTGACTATCTTGTTCTGATGTACTGTCATGTGGCTTGTTTGTGTATATTTTGTTTTGGGTTTGCTGAGCTTGTTGAATTTATAGTTTGATGTCTTTCCTTAGATTCAGAAAAGTTTTGGTCTTTATCTCTTAACATACTTCTTCCTAATTTTCTCTTTCAAAAACCATGTTTATACTATGTTAGATCTTTCATGTGTGTTGTATTTATGTATTATGCTCATTTATGTTTTATTTTTAATTTTTTTCTACGCTTCAGTTTGGATATTTTTTTAAAAAAGAAAGAAAGAAAGAAGAAAAAAAAAGAATGAAGGAGAAGAAAAAGGAAGAGAAAGAGAGAGAGAGAATTGGAGTACTGCTTTCTTTCCCAGGCTAGAATGCAGTTTAGAAATGGGTATTGAAAACCTCTTTTATACCAATAATTATACTTGATGTAGACAGGAAGGAATAAGGGAAGAAAATAACAAACAAGCAGCCAACCAATATTTCATTTAAACCTATGAAATGCTATGCGATTACTGAGGAGTGATTTACTTCGAATTATGTAGTCACTTTTGGAATAGGTGTGAGGTGGTAATGTGTGTTTTGTGTATTTAAAGTGGAGAGTTCTATAAATATTTATTAAGTTTACTTGTTCCGGGTCTGAGTTCAAGTCCTGAACATCCTTGTTAATTTTCTGTCTCATTGATCTATAAAATCGTTAGCTCTTCTTGTTACATTGATCCTTTTGCCATTATGTAATGTCCTTCTTTGCCTCTTTTGATCTTTGTTGCTTTAAAGTCTATTTTATCAGAGGCGAGAATTGCATCTCCTACTTTTTATTTATTTGTTTATTTTTACTCTCTGTTTGGTTGGTAAATCTTCCTCCATCCCTTTGTTTTGAGTCTTTGTGTATCATTGCATGTGAGATGGGTCTGGATTCAGCATACTGATGGGTTTTGGCTTTTTGTCCAATTTGAATATATGTGAGTTGAATACTGCCATTTGATGCTAGCTGGATGTTTTGCCCATTAGTTGGTGTAAATTTTTCATTGTGTTGATGCTCTTTGCTTTTTGATATATTTTTGGAAAGGCTGATATTGGTTGTTCCTTTATATGTATAGTGCTTCTTTCAGAAGCTCTTGTAAAGCAGGCGTGGTGGTGGTGAAGTCTCTAAGTACTTGCTTGTTTGCAAAAAATTTAATTTTTCCTTCACTTGTAAAGCTTAGTTTGGCTGGATATGAAATTCTGGGTTGAAAGTTCTTTTCTTTAAAGATGTTAAATATTGGTCCCCACTCTTTTCTGGCTTGTAGGGTTTCTGCTGAGAGATCTGCTGTAAGTCTGATAGGTTTCCCTTTGTGGGTAATCCGACCTTTCTCTCTGGCTGCCCTTAGTATTTTCTCCTTCATTTCAACTCTAATAAATCTGGTGATTATGTGCCTTGGGGTTGGTCTTCTTGAAGAATATCTTTGTGGTGTTCTCTGTATTACCTGGAATTGAATATTACCCTGCCTTGCTAGGTTGGGAAAGTTTTCCTGAATGATATCCTGAAGAGTATTTTCCAACTTGGATGCATTCTCTTCATCACATTCAGGTACACCTATCAAACGTAAATTAGGTCTTTTCACATAGTCCCATATTTCCTGGAGACTTTGCTCATTCCTTTTTATCCTTTTTTCTCCAATCTTGTCTTCTCGTTTCATTTCACTGAGCTGGTCCTCGACTGCTGATATCCTTTCTTCTATTTGATCAATTCGACTGTTTAAACTTGTGCATACTTTGCGAAGTTCTCACGTCGTGTTTTTCAGCTCCATCAATTCACTTACATTCCTCTCTAAATTGTCCATTCTCATTAGCATTTTGTCAAACCTTTTTTCAAGGTTCTTACTTTCTTTGCATTGGGTTAGAACAAGTTCTTTTAATTCACAGAAGTTTCTTATCACCCACCTTTTGAAACCTGCTTCTGATAATGGAACACACTTGTTCTCCATTAAGCCTTGTTCCATTGCCGATGAGGAACTGTGATCCCCTGTAGAGGGAGAGGCATTCTGATTTTGAGTATTCTCTGCCTTTTTAGGCTGGTTTCTTCCCTTCATTATATATTTATCCCTCTGTCGTCTTTGTAATTACTGACTTTCTAACTAGGTCTCTGAGCGGACGTCCTGTTGTGGTCCGTGAGATCGGCACGTCTGCCGGGGGTCTCTTGACCAGCAAGAGGGTCCCAATACCTGGAAGAGAGAGTGCGCGGAAGAAAAGAACGACAGGAAAGTTTTGGGGTCTGGAGGGCTGACGAGGATTGCCCAAGTCAGCAATTTATTTTGTGCACAGGGTCTCATTATATACCCTTTAGCCTGCAGTGGCTGACATCAGGTTACTTAGTGAGGTAACTACAACAAAGGAGAAGAGAAAATCACAACATTACAAGCCTAAGGTTCAAGTTAAAACTAGTAAAAGGAGAAGCATACAATCAACTGTCATAAAGATTGATCAAGAAGTCATAAAACAAACAGGTGACCTTTTCTACTTATCCGATAATCAGAAACACAGAAACAAGATCAATTTTACAATGGTCAAACCAAGGTATAAATCTTAGAGGTAACAATTTCAAATGTCATATGAATAGTCACAAGCTTCAGTGAGTACCTGGTAATGGAGTCATAAAACAAGCCCAGAGCAGAAACTTCAAGAAATAGCATGTGCAGTGAAACCACACAGCCTTCACCCAGCCAAGCTGTTAGATCAGTGAACCAGAAAACTTCTGCAAAATCAAACTTCTTGCACTTCCTTCTTTCCCTTAGCTCGACTGCATCCAGGAGGGGAGAAATGTGTCTGGGCTCAAACTCCATTATGGCGGAGACACTTAGGGGTCTCTACGCTGGAGCGATCCCCACAACGTCCAACTTGTTGATTCCCAGTGCCGAAATCTGAGCAATCCACTGTGCCAGCCAAAACAGCAGTGTTAAGATTGATGGTGCTTTTCTGCCCATGAATCTCTGGACTCTACACCAAGAACTGCCACACTGAGGCACCAGCAAAACCGCCGCGCCGGCCACAAGAGTCGCCCTGGCGACCCGTGGGGCTCCTCCGCTGGGAATCTCTTGGTCTGTGAGCAACAAAAATTCGTCTGAAAGTGTGGCGTCCTCTCGTTCTCTGTGCTTTCACTGGGAGCTACGATCCCAAGCTGCTAGTGATCAGCCATCTTGGATCTCTGTCCGGGAAAAAGGTTTTAATCAGGTGCTGCAGCCAAGGAGATGGGAGATCAGTCGGAAATGTATCACTGATAAATCCAAATCTAAATCCATCCCAAGGAGATGGGAGATGAGAGTCTGAAATCTATGTCCTTGACTGACTAAAATCAGGGGTTTATATAGCAGGGAAGAAATGTAAGCATGTGTGGGAAAACAGGAATTAGGGAGGAGTAAGGAAGAGGAGTTGTCAACAGGCAGTAGGTAGTTGATTAGGCAACCATCACAGGTGGGGGGCGGGTCTAGCGTTTCATTGTCCAGATGCAGTGATTTGGTCAGTTTCAGCTCCTTGATATTATCTGGGAGTCCTCATGCTTGGTTTCCTGAGAAAGCAACTCAGGTAAGAAAAATATAACTTTCTCAAGTTTTAAGACTGAGAGGGTCAATTTCTATGTTTATTCAAAAGAAACTTTAAACATCAGTTCTATAAGAAAATTGGGCTTGTTTCAGAAGCAGAGGTCAGAAATAGAGAAAGAGGGATTTGAAGATGTGATGCTGGCTTTGAAGATGGCGGAAGGGGCAATGAGCCAAGGAATGCTTCAGCCTCTAGAGCAAGAAAAGGCAAGGAAATGGCTTCTCCCTTAGATACAAACTCCAGAACCCCCGGAAGAATGCAGCCCTACTGACACACTTTACACTTCTGCTCTCCAGTACTGCAAGATAATAAATTTCTGCTGTTTTAGCCATTACATTTGTGGGAATTTGTCACAGAGGCAATAGGAAACTAATATGTCTCCTTGAAGGAGTCAAGAGGTTGAGGGAGTGAAGCTCTACACAGATGCAATCATATTGATTAATGTGCTCATTCCTAAGTTGATGAAGTCTTCATGAATTTCTGTTTTATAATTATGCATGTTCTTTCTTTAAGTACAAATATGATACTGGAAACCTTTCACATATAGTACGTACACACGAAAGGTCAATGCAAAAAAGCAGTAGGTGTGGGAAGTGAATGATGAGGTGTTTTTCCCTCAAGTACTGCATTTGAGATACTAATGGAACCTTTAGGAAGAGAGGTTCAGATACCGGAGGGAGGAGGCAGTGGCTCAGGAAAGAAGTCTAGAATCTTCATCCTCCAGGTAGTAACTGAGTCAATGGGTGAATTAGAGTGGACTGGTGACCAATCCCTGGGGTGGAGCCCTAATAAAATAAAGATGGGAAAAGCCCACAAAAGCAACTGAGTGAACTCAGGTAGAAGAGAACATGGAGAGAATGAAGAGAATAACTAAGGCATCATTTAAATGTTTAGTCATTAATGGGCATACCTTTGAAAGTTCAGAGTGGTGTTAATCTCAAGAAAATCACTGATAATCCTACTGGCAGGGTATGTGATATATCAGACATACCAGTACCTGAGTAGATCTTACTAACCCTCCAGGGGGGCCCAAAGGAGGCTGTTTGACTCTTCCTGAAACCTCAGTCCCCAGGCTTATGAAGGAAGAGAGAGCGAGGAGGGGCCAGGAACGCTTGGTATCTCTTGTCTTGCTCCACTGTGGCAGGGCCCAGCCAATTCAAAAGCACCTACTTTCTTAGCTTTGGCCAGTTGCATTTATCTGCAGGTTGTATCTGCATCTGAGATAGAGACTTCGTGATGAGACTAGGTAGAGAGACAGAGACAGAGACAGAGACAGAGAGAGAGACAGAGAGAGAGAGAGAGAGAGAGAAGTGACAGCAGGCACTCTTCTCAAATGGTTAAGTAAGTGATTAATACTGTGAGGTTGCTCATGCCGCTGCTGTTGCCCTGTCTATACTGTGGTGTGTGACTCTCCATGCTACAGGAGCTGCCAGACTGTGGCCTTTTCACCACACTGTTGTCTTAAAACACATCCATCCACTCCTCAGATCTGCAGGTTGAATAATGGGCATAGGAAAAGCCATAAGCACTTCTACAGAAAAATTAATGAGGGTCACAATGGGAGCTCTGTTTACATGTGGCCCTTCAGAGAATATTTTACACGTGGTCTGTGAAGACCATATTGGTTTGTCTAGCACACTGAGTGTTTAGGTTGGTCCTTGTCACCTCCAGTGTAAACACATTGGAACTGCAAAATGCAACATTTGCTCTAAAAGCATCATGCCAGTGCTCCGATGTATGCAAAACATCCTTGTTTTTATTACCAATGAAGGATTTTAATCTCTCAGGGAGAATGGATTGGGCAGCCAAACTTGCCCTGTGCTGTTATAAGGCTTTAATGAAGAGTTAGCACAAAATATGTCTATAGTGTGAGGGAAGGGTCCAAGTGCAGCCGGGTGCCTCCCCTCTGTTTCTTTCTCTGATCTACAAATAAATCTTTCTTTTCAGGCTCTGACCTAAGGAAAGGGCCTAGAGAATTTAGCTATTTATAAGCAAATAGACACATATGAACATGTTTTAATAATTCAGCTATAAAATTTAAAGTAGTAAAATATATTCCTGAGGATTCCATTTCTACCCCAACCAGCACTTGAAATTGGAATTGAACATCATATTAACATTGTTTCTATATACGCTGTTATGGGAAACAGCATGGTGCCATCTGTTGGTAAATTCCTGGCTATTGCTAGGCTCTTCAGTATTTCAGATGCTGAGATTATCTTCATTCATTCATTCAATTATATTAAGAACTTTTTTGTGCCATGAGCTGCACTAACTGTTAAGATTAATAAGATATGATGACTAATCATAATATAATACAAGAAATCTGGAATTTATGTTCTATTCCAAAGTTCAAGAATTTCACACGCTTGTACTGCAACACAGATAATGTCACAGTTCTATGTTTTAGGGAACAGTGCACAATCCATTGTGTTAGTAACATTAGTTACCCTAAAAACAGATTTTTGTAATCCTAGACCGCTTTGTTCACAATGATTTTGTGGGCCAATCCAAATACAAGTACTCCTTTAAAATTCTTAGCATTTCTTTTCTCTGATAAAATAAATTTAGAAGCTGACTGCAAGCTAATAGACATTTGCAAGCTGATTTATTTAGGTCAAAAGCTTAATAGAGAATAAAAAGTAAGTTAGTAGCTAGTTTAAAATTATATTTCCCTTAAGCAAACATTTCCCTTGAACCCCTATTCCTTGGCACCTCCATTATTCTGCTCCTCTGTGGGGCCAAATTACTATAACTGATGCTCTAATCCCCACCTGAATTCCCTTTTTAGGCAACTCTGATTAGGTTTTCATGCCATTCCCATTCCCACCCCACCACATACATACACACTGAAACTAACAAGGACTCCAACAATGTTGCTAAGTCCAACAGTCACTTTCCAGTCCACATTGTATGTCACCTCTCAGCAGTCTCTAAGATGCTTGCTCCCTCTTTCTTAACACATTTCTTCACTTGGTTTCCAGAACACCACATCCTCCTGGGTGTTCTCCCTCTGAGGCTGCTTCCTTTTTAGTCCTTTTTACGCTATGGACCCTCTCTTCCCAACTGCTACATCATGGAATGCCCCATGGGTTCAATCTTCAAAAATTTCTTTTTTACTATACTTGCCCTTTGTCTAAAGATGAGCCCTATCTGGTAGAAACGTAACGTGGGCCACATATGTAATTTTTAGCTTTCTACTAGCCACAGTTTTTTAAAAAATGAAAAGAAACCAGGTGAGATTAATTAAATTTTATTATTACTATTATTATTTGAGACAGGGTTTTACTCCCATCACTCAGGCTGGAGTGCAATGGCATAATCTTGACTGACTGCAACCTCTACTTCCTAGGCTCAAGCAATCCTCCTGCCTCAGCCTCCCTCATAGCTAGGACTACAGTACATGCCATCATATGCAGGTAATTTTTGTATTTTCTGTAGAGATGGGGTTTCACCATGTTTCCCAGGCGGGTCTCAAACTCCTGACCTCAAGTGATCTACCCACCTCAGCCTCTCAAAGTGCTGGGATTACAGGCATAAGCCACTGCGTCCAGCCTAATTTTAATAATATATTCATTAACCAAGGATATCAAAAGTACTCTCTTTTCAACATGTTAATCAATATTAAAAACTGTTAATGAGCTATTTTATATTTTTCCTGGTGACTCTTTGTAAACAAATATATATTTTACATTTACAGTACATCTCAATTCAGATGCTACATTGTCATAGGAAATATAGCTACCAGTAGCTACTGTGTTGGACGGCACAGCTCTAAATGATTGTTTCTTTCCATGGATTTAAATAACATGTATAACTTGGTAACCCCCAATTAGACCTTCAGCATGGAACTCCCCACTGACTCATTTATTCAATGAAACGTGTTATTTAGATATCTAAAAAGGCAAATTTGATGTTTTCTTTTGTTTTGGCATCTACTGCCCTGGTGCCTACCCCTGAAGGGGAAAAAGTAGAAGTCTTCTTTGCTTTCTTTCTCTCCCGCCCCACAACTAATCCATCAACTCCACTTTCAAAATTACATTCCAAATCTGACCATTTTTCACCCCTTACATTACCACCTGGTCAAGCCCCCATCATCTTTCTGCAGTAGCTCCTAACCAGCCTCCCAGCCTCTCCTGCTCTCATCCTAGGATCTGTCTTCCACATGGCTCCATAATGGGTGTTGACAATGAAAATCCAACCATATCTCTTCCTGATTCATAATCCGTGTCACTGACAGCCCAGTGCAGTGGCTTATGCCTATAATCCCAGTTACTCAGGAGGCTGAGGTGGGAGGATCACTTGAGCCCAGGAGTTGGAGACCAGACTGGGCAACATAACGAGACAACACCTCCCACCCCCCACAAACCCCCAATACTCCTTACCCTCTTCTCAAGGGGAAAAAAAAACTCCATTGCTATCTTCCTGTCCTGCCTTTAATAACATATTCAGGACCCCCATGACCTGGCCCCTGTCTTGTGTTCAGCATCACCTCTGATCACTCTACACCTTACCTGTTCCTTATTAGTTGCACTGGCTTTCTTTCTTTCTTTCTTTCTTTCTTTCTTTCTTTCTTTCTTTCTTTCTTTCTTTCTTTCTTTTTGAGACCGAGTCTTGCTCTGTCACCAGGCTGGAGTGCAGTGGTGCGATCTGGGCTCACTGCAACTTCCACCTCCCGGGTTCAAGCAATTCTTCTGCCTCCACTTCCCAAGTAGCGGGGATTACAGGCATGCGCCATGACACCCAGCTAATTTTTGTATTTTTAGTAGAGATGGGGTTTCACCATGTTGGCCAGGATGGGCTCAATCTCTTGACCTCGTGATCCGCCTGCCTCAGCCTCCCAAAGTGCTGGGACTACAGGCATGAGCCACTGTGCCCAGCCTGCCCTGGCTTTCTTGATCACACCAAGTCTGCACCATCCCCACAGCTTCACTCCTCTGTACCCATCCCAATCCACTCAGTCCTCTTGCCACTATTTTTTCTTCCTAGCAGCCATCACTGCCTGAGAGCCTAGCCTCTGTCTGTCCGGTTTTGTCTGGCTTCCCCTTTAGGAAGTAAACTCCATGAGGACAGAACTTGGCAAGTTTCTTTATTTCATCTGTTTACAAAACGTGGTGTCTCCAGCACACAGAACTATGCCTGGCACATGGACTCTCTCATTAATTATTGAACAAATAATTATTCATGAATAATATGTAAATAAAATATATAATAATGACATGAGTAACATTGTTTAATGACTGTTTTGAATCATTTTGTCAGCATTTAAATAACACTTGGCATGATCATTTCTCCGGTTTGGAGAATGTCACTCTTCCTATCAGTTAACAGCTGATGATAGAAGGAAGTAGGAACAGCCACTCCCCCAGGTGCCAGAGGTAGCCAAGGGACACTGCCTGCCTCCAGCTTCTAGTCAGAGCTAGACAAAGTGCCAGGCAGTTGCACAATGCCTGGGGTGCCAGTCTTCAAAGAGTGCTGACATATCAGCACTCAGGTCTGCAAGCAGGACTTCAGATTTAACTAGCAATATGTAATGTGTCCTCTTCCCTCAGAAACAGATAGTGCTCTAACAGGACATCCTTTGCTGATCTTATCTAACACAGCTAAATCAATATAGAAGAAGCACCTAAAGAATAGGTGCTTTCCTTGGAAGGGGCACCAAATGATTGACCATCACCCATGTGACGCAGGTTGACCCAGCTCCGAGACTCCTCAGAGATGAAGACTACTGCTACCACCATACCCAGTTCTCCTTTTTGCCCTTTTAAGAGTCAACATGGGGCCGGGTGTGGTGGCTCATGTCTGTAATCCCAGCACTTTGGGAGGCCTAGGCGGGCGGATCACAAGGTCAAAAGATTGAGACCATCCTGGCCAACATGGTGAAACCCTGTCTCTATTAAAAATACAAAAAAATTAGCCAGGCAGAGAATTGCTTGAAACCGGAAAACAGAAGTTGCAGTGAGCCGGGATCATGCCACTGTACTCCATCCTGGCAATGAGCGAGACTCTGTCTAAAAAAAAAAAAAAGAAGAGTCAACATGGTAGAAGGGTTAAGAATACAGACTTCAGGAGTGATGTTACCCTAGCTGAAATACCAGCTTTGCCATTTATTAGCTGTGTGGACTTGGGCAAGTTAATTGGTTTCTCTGTGCCTCAGTTTCCTTCTAAGAGTACCTACCTAATATGCTTTCTGTGAGGATTAAATAAATTAATATATGTAGGCCAGGTGCAGTGGCTCATGCCTGTAATCCCAGCAGTTTGGGAGGCCAAGGCGGGCAGATCACGAGGTGAGGAGTTCAAGACCAGCCTGGTCAATATTGTGAAACCCTGTCTCTACTAGAAATACAAAAGCTAGCCGGCCATGGTGGCACGCGCCTGTAGTCCCAGCTACTTGAGAGGCTGAAGTGAGAGAATTGCTTGAACCTGGGAGGTGGAAGTTGCAGTGAACCAAGATTACACGACTGCATTCCAGCCTAGGCAACAGAGCAAGACCCCGTCTCAAAAAAAAAAGATAATAATAAAAAGGGGAATAAAAGCATAATATAATCTAGTGCCAAAATGGTGGTACCAAAACCAGGAGATGAAAAAGATATACTGTATTTATAGGGGTCAGAGTGGTGTAACTCACAGTGTTTTACATCAGTGACCCATGTGAAATACTAAATTTCATTTAAAAATCAACTCATAGAAGAATAGTTCATAATGTGAAGGAATATTAATAGTGTATTATTTAGAATAACAAGGAAATTATGAAATAGAATGTATAGTGAGATCTAATTTGAATTTTAAAACGTATAGAGCACCGGGTGCAGTGACTCAAGCCTGTAATCCCAGCACTTTGGGAGGCCGAGGTGGGCAGATGCCGAGGTGGGCAGATCACGAGGTCAGGAGATCAAGACCACGCTGGCCAACATGGTGAAACCCCATCTCTACTAAAAATACAAAAATTAGCTTGGCGTGGTGGCACATGCCTATACTTCTAGCTACTCAGGAGGCTGAGGCAAGAGAATTGCTTGAACCCAGGAGGCGGAGGTTGCAGTGAGCAGAGATTGCACCTCTGCACTCCAGCCTGGTGACAAAGCGAGACCAGGCTGGACAACATGACGAAACCCTGTCTCTACAAAAAATACAAAATTAGCCAGCCATGGTGGTGGACACTGTTAGTTCCAGCCACTTGAGAGGCCAAGGTAGGCAGATTGCTTGAGTCTGGGAAGTCAAAGCTACAGTGAGCTGAGATCATGCCATTGCACACTGGCCTGGGTGACAGAGCAAGAACCTGTAAAAGAAAGAAAAAGAGAAAGAGAGAGAAAGAAAGAAAAGAAATGCATGGAAAAAGACTGGAGGGATAACGTCAAAATGCTGGCAGCAATTATCTTGGGTGATTTTCTTTCTTGTTGGTACTTAAAACTATTTCAACATTTCTTTTATCATGACATGCGTTACTTCTAAATCAGGGGACAATCTCATCAATAAATGTAGCATTCTTTTTTAAAGGCATCTGAGAGATGTTCTATTTCAATGACTCTCTGTGAAATGTGGGTGAGGGTTGTCATCTTGACCAGGCATTTAGGGCCAGATATGCTAATGATATTAAAGTCCTTCACAGCAAAGAATTATCCCACCCAAAATGTTATGGCAGCCTTATTGACAAAGTTGCATCGGCCTCATCTGTTTCACATCAAGGAGACTGAAGTCCAAAGAAGTGATAGCCCAAGGTAAAAAAGCAAGTTAGTTCTAAGTCAAAACTAGAAATAGTTCACTAATTCCTGGTTCAGCACTGTCTCCATTTTCCTACTTCATGGAAAAGCTGAGACTTGAGGTTGGTTAGGAGAATGGTAGTAAGGTAGGCTGAAAAATGGCCACCCAAAGATATCAGGTCTGGTTCCCTGTAAACTGTACCCTTTACCTTATAAAGGAAAAGGGCCTTTGCAGATGAGATCAAGGATTGTGTTACTCCATTTGGGCAGCTGTAACAAAATACCATAAACTGCATGACTTAAACAGCAAACATCTATTTAGGGTTTGGGAGGTCCAAGATCAAGGTGCCAGTAGACTTGATGCCTGGTAAGGGCCCTCTTCCTGGTCTGCAGCTGGCTGCCTTCTTGATGTATCCTCAGGTGGAAGAGACAGCTCTCACATCTCTTTCTCATTTTATAAGAGCACTGATCCCATCATGAGGCACCCATCTTCATGATCTCATCCAACCCTAATTATTCCCAAATACCATTACACTGGGGATTGGGTGTCAACATGTGAATTTGGGGGAGACACAAACATTCAGTCCATAGCAAGGATCCTAACATGGAGAGATTATCCTGCATTATCTGGGCGGGCCCTAATTCTAATCACAGGTGTCCTATAAGAGACAAGGAGAGATAGATGACACAGACAGAAGAGGAGGAGGCAAGGTGACCGTGGAGGTAGAGAGTGGAGTGGTGCAGCCACGAGTCAAGGATGGCTGACAGCCACCAGAAGTTGGAAAAAGCCAAGGAGCAGATTCTCCACTAAGCCTCCAGAGAGAACAGGCCCTTCTGACCACTTCATTCAGCCCAGTGAACAGATGTCAGGTTTCTGGCCTCCAGAACTGAGAGATAATACATTTTTGTTGTTTTAAGCCACCGGGTTTGTAGTAACTTGTTACAGCAGCCACGGGATACTAATACGAGTAGGATTGAACAAGCCACATGGAGCACATTCTGAGATGGGCATAGGGTCTGAAGGGTCATCAGAGCAAAGAAAGGATGGTGCAAATGACTGTGCCCTCAGGAAACATGAAAAAGACGACTTTACTACTGAAACTGGAGTACATGGAACACAATGGGAAAATACACCCTTCTTAAATGGTCTCTTAATTGTCAGCATTTCTAAAGGTTAACAAATTAAGGGCATTTAATTCAACATTGTCAGAAAGCTTGGTACAATATGCTGGTTTCTATTGCTTTTCTATATTTGCTTTCTGTGAAATGTAAACAAACTACATACACTAAATATATAAGAAATAGCAAGTTTAAATCTCATGTATACATTTCTTCCCCACTGAAAGGCAATTTACATAAAACATAAGCATAAACAACATCTGTGCATATCTCCAGTAATATATTAAGTGATGATGATGTTCTCTTTAACCAAAAATGTACTTATGCGTTCAAAATTACCATTTACATAGCATTTAGGGGTAAAACACACGTTTTTGAATGGAAATTATCCTAATGTGTTTAAAAATATGTAAACATGCCCTAGATCTATCAGAGTGGTATTTGTGAAATATCACACATGTTCAAGGCTTACCCAAGTAATTACGTTTTATTGCTTTTAAAATGGTATGTATCACACACACACCACATACATACACACTCCACATACACATACATTCCACATATACACACATAAACATGCACACACACACATACTCCACATGCATATGTACAGAGTCCAGAGTTCAGATTTGAATATAGCGTTTGTGTGATTCCTTCTTTAGGTGATTAAGACACTGAGAAATTTAATTAACTCTTCCAGGAATACAACATGCATCTTTCAGTGGTAGTAAAGTGGTACAAGTTTCTTGCACACTATCTGAACCCCAGGGACCAAATGTCTTACTCATTCAGGCTTCTGAGGCCCTGTATGAATGGATATAGAAAGAGCAGGCTTGGAGACGCCAGTGTCACCATTCACAAAGCCGTTTTCCTGGAACAAACACCTTCAATTATAGAAGGCATCAGACAACAAGGGTGAGAGTCTGCTTACCTGTAGTATTCCTCTTGCTTAAAAAGAACTTTTTCCATTTTCTTCCACCTCCTCTACACCTACCCTATCCAAGTAAATTATCAATACTATTTCTTCTCCAAAGACCATCTTCTTGGAAGAGACAGGGAGGTGTAAGCATTCTGGTTAAGTGCACAGGCTCTGAAGCAGCATGGACCTGTGTTCAGGTCCTGGCGGCCTCACTTATTAAAAGTGTGACCTTGGGCAGGTTATTTACCATGTTAGAACCTCGATTTCCTCATTTATGAAATAGAGAAAACTACTATAGAGTCAAACTTGCCCTGTGCTGTTATAAGGCTTTAATGAAGAGTTAGCACAAAATATGTCTATAGTGTGAGGGAAGGGTCCAAGTGCAGCCGGGTGCCTCCCCTCTGTTTCCAAGAAGAACATTGTACTCCATACAGGATGTGCTGGCAAGTGCACAAATAGCATTACATGCAAAGAGCTCAGAGCACATCCAGTGTGTCCCTGTTCCTGCTGCGTTTGGCACATGCAAACCTCTCCTGGAACTGCTTAGCTATTCATGCTTCAATGGCCCTCCGGCATGCACCCCACTTTCTGTATTTCAAACCACATGGGACAAGGGTTGTGGTCCTTCTACTGCAGCATGAAGCTGAAGTTGGCTGTGGAACAGATTTGCCAGCCACGGGGGAGCAAAGCATTACAAGGGGCTGAATCCTGTGCACATCCTCTTTCCTCTTGCTCTGAGCAAATGCTATGCTAATTGAGTCTGGTTTGCGTGTTATCTGTGCTCAGCAACCTGAATCATGCACTGGTCTCTTCCCTGGTTGGTACTGATCTGCCTTTCCACCTTGGCCACACCCACATTCTCCGTTACAGCACAGACATACCACCAGTGAAACACAACGTAACTACTGAATAAGTGAGAGCTGTTTGTGAACTACATCACATCTAAATGGCAACAATGGTAAGAAACGTCACTGTTTTAGGCATCAATAATAAAAACACCCCAATTATACTATGGACATGTCATTGATTTTAAGATACATTCTGACTTCAGATACTAAAATGCAAAAATAGTGTACAGCCTAGAACCCATGAAATACAGTATTATTATACAGAAAATAGATACATGTATGAAAAGACACCTAGTGCTTTCTCTAGATAGAAAAACAAGGTTTTTTTTATGGGTGTGGACATGCATTAAATATGAGTATGCATGTAAATGGCATCCAATTCTTAAATCCCTTCAACACTGTCCCTATGTCATCACTTGCCATGATCACTCACTGTCATCTTTCATATTTCCATTTGGTGGCTGATTTTTGGTGCTATCAGCATTTAATTTCCCTTTGGACACCTTTGATCCAATCATCTCCATTATCGCTCCCTTCCTCCACCTCTACTGTACCCTCTTCCTCCTACTGCAATGGGATTCCAAGACCAAAAATCTCCTTTTTAAAAAAGTCTTTGCAGTAAACGCAAGTTATCAGATGATCAGTTTGTCCTCTAATGCTATAATTTGTTCTATGTGATTAATTCCAGGGACTTGAGCCTTGCATTCAGGCCCCCAAACACAGTGGGTAGGGTCCCCAACTTCTCTTCACTTTCCCCAGGAGCATCCCTGCCAGCTTCTCTTGGGGCTGCTTCTTCTCAAAGGCGCCCCTTCACTAATAGGAGCTTTTCTGGGCACTGGCTTTGCCTGTGATTAATGATAATGAACCCAACTTGGACCTTTGGCTTTCTGGCTCTTAGCAGAGTAGCCAAGATATTTCTCTAAACTAAGATAGTTGGCTTCAGTTCTAATTAATGATCAGCTGTTATCAGCTTAGTTTAGACTGTTTGCTCTCTGACTTTTTGGCTGGGTAGCCTAAACACTTCCCAGATCCAAGGGCTGGCTGAAATTTATGTTCCTTTTTTTGGCACTGTCTTGATAATTCTGATGCTTTCCCGGATCTGGAACAAGATTTTAATTGTTTACAGTCTTGATTAATGGGTTTGCTGTTGCTTTGATAGTCCATCATTTATAATGATAAGAAACCAACAAATGGGCATTTTATATTGCTCTTCTGGGATATTTTGGTCAATCCTTTTTAAGGAGTTACTGTTTTGTTTCCTTCCCTATTACCATTAAGTTACTAATAATTTAGTCTTAATTGAATTTTAAACTATCACTATTTGTAGCTCCCTTTCTCCCTGCAGTATTTCTTCTACTGTAGAATTTCTCATTGTTTCAGTGAAGCCCTTTCTCAGAGTCTTCTGCTTGTATATCTGAAGTTAGCAGCTCACTAAGACAGTTTGGTTTCGGTTTGCTTGCAAACACAGGGTGTTCTTATCGCTTCTTTAACATCTATCACTAAGCTCAGTGAAACTTGTCTTTCTACTATCAAATAAATTAATCCCTTAGACTCCTTAATCATTCTTTGGTTAATTACCTCATTTGGCCAAGTAAATAATACCAGTTTTAAGATGGAACTCCAAGTTCACTTTTACTAACAAGTTTTATTTCTGTACTATCAACTTGCTATCTAGGTTATAGTTCAGGTCAGAGGTTCTTCTTGATATCCAGGTATTATTTATGAGGCTGCTGCTGTTATGAATCAATACACTGTTAACCTAGTCTAGATGGCCTCGGTTTTCCAAATACTTCAATTAAAAGGAAATATATGCTTTCTCTTCTAGAATTCTCTGCATCTGTTTTATTTGCTACCACAAAGAATGAAAAAAGAAACAATGCAGAACATTAGAGTGAAGTGGTAGTGTCAATTTCTTTCTCTTTCTAAAATGATCTTTGCCCATCCAGTTCCATAGGACATTTTCTTGGCAGTGACACTAAAAGCCAAAGCTTGCTCTCAGTTTTGATTAATGCCTTCAGTCAACTGACACCTGCCTTTACATTGATTGATTTGTGCATCCTGCTTCAAATATCTGTATATGTTTTTTGTCAGATGTTAATAGACATTTCAAACATGGAGGAAAGTATCTAAGTTCACCAATGACTTCCTTTTGGAAGAAATTCTAGGTATTGTCCCCTAACTCGTTCTTTTTGACCTCTCTACTGCAATTGATACCTTTGATCCTTCACCCCTTCTGGAACCCCATTCCTCCCTTGGCTTGCATGACCCTACAAGGTCCTAGCACTCCCCCTCCCTCTTCAATCATTCTTCTGTCTCCTCTACCGATCCCCTCCTCATCCTCCCATCTCCTAACCCTAGACCACTCCAAAGGCCTGTCTTAGCCTTTAATTCCTTTGTCCCTACACTTTTCCCTCCAGAATGCATGGCCTCTTACAGCTTTACTGATCACCTCAGTACTGATTGATTCCATTACCTCTAAGTTCTGTTCTCCCACCTGAGTTCTGACTCATATTTTTGTTTAGAGAATTTCCTCCTGGATACCCTGTTGTCATCTCACATTTCTCTCTTTTCTTTTCTTTTTCTTTCTTTTTTTTTTTTTTTTTTTTTTTTTGAGGCGAAGTTTCACTCTTGTTGCCCAGGCTGGAGTGCAATGGTACAATCTCGGCAATTCTCCTGCCTCAGCTCATGTGCCACCATGCTCAGCTAGTTTTATATTTTTAATAGAGACAGGGTTTCTCCATATTGGTCAGGCTGGTCTTGGACTCCTGACCTTAGGTGATCTGCCTGCCTCAGCCTCCCAAAGTGCTGAGATTACAGGCGTGAGCCACCACACTCGGCCACATCTCATATTTCACTTATTCATTTATTTTGCAAATATTTCTTGCATATTACAGTGTGCCTAGGACTATGCTGAGCCCTGAAATGATGATCAAAATATATAATTTCTCTCAAAGAGCTGAAAGCTCAGTAGAATTTAAGGATTCTATCAAATTATTTGTAAAGCAAAGTAACAAAGCAAAACAAAAACATACTGCACTTCTTTGTCCTCCAAATGTGCTCTGTTCCTCTCTTTTCCAACTATTTCCCTCTTTCCAATCAGTCCTTCATTCTCCCAGTCATCCAATTTGTAAAGCTTGATCTCAATCTTTGTGTATTAGTTAGATTTATTCTGTAATAATCTATCTAACAAACATCTCCAGATTTTAGCAGCTTACAATAAGCATTGATTTTATATTTAGAGTCTGTCAATGAGTTACAACTCAGGTGACCTCATCCGGAATGGGATAGACTAGGCTGGCCTCAGGTTGAGTTTGGGTCTTCAACTTAGATCTTCATTCTTGGACCCAGAGCATGGCTACCAGGAGCATGCATTCTTCTTTCTGTCTTCTTTCTGTCTTCTTTGCCTGCCTGCCTTCCCATTCCAATAGATATGTAGTAGTATCTCATTTTGATTTTAATGTTTTGTTTTATTTTATTTTATTTTTCGAGACAAGGTCTTGCTCTGTCGCCTAGGCTGGAGTGCAGTGGCATACTCACAGCCTATTGCAGCCTTAAACCATCCTCCCATGTAAGCCTCCCTAGTAGCTGGGACTATAGGTGTGTGCCACCATGCCTGGCTAGCTTTTGTATTTTTTGTAGAAAAAATACAAAACATCAGTTCCCCTATGTTTCCCAGGCTGGTCTCGAACTCCTGGGATCTGGTGATTTGCCCGCTTTGGCCTCGAAAAGTGCTGGAATTACAGGTATGAGTCATCGCGCCCAGCCTCAATTTGGTTTTAATTTGCATAACTCTAGTGAGTAAAAATGGTGAGTATTTTTTCATAGATGCCTATTTACTATCCATGTATATCTCCTTTGGGAAAGTGTCTGTTCAAATCTTTTACTCATTTTTTAAATTCAGTTGCTTGTCTTTTTATTACAGTTTTGAGAAATTTGTATGTGTTATAGATACAAATCTTTTGCCAGATGTGTGTTTGCAAATACTTTCTCAAAGTCTGTGGCTTTTCTTTACATTCTCTTAGTGTCTTCTCTGATCAGAAATTTTTTATTTTGACAAAGTCCAATTTATCAATTTTTTTCTTTTATGGATCTTATTTTGGTGTCATAGCTAAGAAATATTTCCTTTTTGGTTTTCCTAGAAGTTGTATAGTTTTAAGTTTTACCATCAGGTCTATGATGCATTTTGAGTTAATTTTTGTATAAAGTGAGACTTACAAGTCTCACACACAAAAAAAAGAAAAAAAAGTTCTTTGTTTTTTTGCATGTGGACATCCAATTATTTCTTCCTCTAATAAAACCTGCATACTTCTGACAAAATTATCTTCCCAAGCATCATTTTATTATGACTTCTACTTAGAACTTAGCGTGGCTACCTGCTGCCTCCCACTAGCACCTAACGTTTCTCAGCCTCTATTCTCTGGGGCTTACCTACTCAACCCACTTTATTCTCCACGACCCCCATACTAAATATGCCATTGTCCTCTCTGTTCAATGGCTTTGGGAACTATTGTCTCTGGCTTAACCAAGGAAGGTCAATCCGAATGCTTCCCTGGAATTACAAGATGGATATTGGAAGAGTGCAATTTTCTCCCACTGGTGCTGCTAATCTACAAGAGCCAAATCGAAGAGAAAAGAAGAGAAGGCCAACATGCACAGGAAAGCAATGGAGAGGCTTGACAATAGATCCCGGCCTCCTGGCTCCAGGGGTTGGCATTTAACCCAATGTCACCCTAATGGTTGTAAGGCTGGAAAGGAAAGGTATAGTCCATTAGCAGACAGAGAATCTTCCTATGAGATGCTCAGCCTGAACACAAAATTTAGAAGGTGATGGAAGAGGTCTTGACTCATTTCTTGGGTTTTAACCTTATCCCTCTGGTTTCCTTCACTCTCCTCCTCCCTCCATAGTCCTTTAAGTCTTTTGGCTCTCCTCCTCCATCCCGGCTTTTTCTTTTTATTCTTTCTTTTCTTTCTTTTTTTTTTCTGAGATGGAGTCTCACTCTGTTGCCCAGGCTGGAGTGCAGTGGTGCAATCTTGGCTCATTGTAACCTCCGCCTCCTGGGTTCAAGTGATTCTCCTCCCTCAGCCTCCCAAGTAGCTGGGACTACAGGTGTGCGCCACCACACCCAGCTTTTTTTTTTTTTTTTTTGTATTTTCAGTAGAGACAGGGTTTCACCATGTTAACCAGGCTGGTCTCAAACTCCTGACCTCATGATCCACCCACCTCAGCCTCCCAAAGTGCTAGGATTACAGGAGTGAGCCACCAGACCCAGTCCATCCCTGGCTTTTTCTGTTTTCCTCCTCCAACCCTCCTCCCTACTCTTCTCACACTGGCTTCCATTCAGGTTTCCCCTGATGAAGCTGGGACACGGAGCTACATAATCTGTGCTTATGAGGAAAGAATGAAAGGAAACGTACTCTGCTGCGCAGACTTAAGAGTGAATCACCTACAGACAAACAAACCTCATAAAACAGCTAGGAATTTCCTCTAACATCACATTATTTTAGTAAATCAAATTAAATCTGAGTCCCAGTCCACCTGCTCTAAGATGGGAGATATCTAATTAAAACAGTTTAATTAGAACAGTAGAGAAGAAGACAGTACAGTCTAAATTTGCAACATTTGAAAGTTTGGCTTGATTAAAAGGGCATTTGGAAATTAAGTCACAGGGATCTTCAAACACCTTATGTGACTGGACTGTAATGACCAGCTCAAATCCAGCTTGTTGCTGGTGAAAAAAACACATAAAGACAGTCATGCTGCTCCTTCCTGAGCCCAGCCATCTAATGTCAGCAACCACAATGGAGATTACAGCTTACAGTTCTCCTTATACATGAATCCGATTGGTGAGTAACTGAAAGAAATCCCACTCCCCTTTCCTCCTGGACCACTGGTAAAATCTTCTTCTACCTGAACCTCTCATCTGCCCCTGGCAATTGGAACATACCCCATTAAAACCTCTAATGAGGACTTGTGCTGTTTGTTTACAGATTGGATGAATCACAAGATTGACGTCTTGCCCTGGCTAGAGTAAGGAGATGCCCTTTCCTTGTTGGTTGTTTTTGCTTCTACTCTTGTAATTAATTTGAAGACTTTTGTATAACTGTAAGCCAATATGAACAATTGGACTGTTCCATATGTGATCTTTTCAGGACTTCTCGCTAAGAGGACACTATGTGACAAGACCCCTCCTTTCCTTCACTCCATGGAAAACAATTTCATTACTGGGATTTTAGTGGAAGTCGACATGAAATGTAATTCTTCATTTTGAGAGAGGAAAAGAAATCTAAGTAGATTAAGAGCTGACTCATAATTGTGATTTACTTTGGCTTTTTAATTTGAACATTTTAATTGCTTACTTTACAAATTGAGCTTTAAGAAAGTAAAATAATAAAATAAGATTTATAACTTTGGGTCTACCTTCAAAGGGTTGTGCTTGTGATTTCTCTAAGACAAAGAAGCCATATGCCCCTCTGCTTCCAATTATTCTTGCCTGCCTTTTCTCCTCATCTCCAGTTTTCTTTTTCATCCTTTGTCTCATGTGTGCACTTGAAGATCTTTCAGAAACTTTTAATAAGTGTATCTAAAACAAGACTCAAAGGGAGAAGTACAGGGAGCTAGAGAAAGAGAAGTCATTTCAACTCTAGGTCCTGAGGCAATTGAACAGCTTGCACGGCAGCCCCTCTGCCCTGAGATGGCCCGGTCCTTAATCCTCAGATGCTGCCCCAGCACCTCCTCCCCATTGTCCCTCACACTGTCTTTCCTTCCCTTCCTGAGACCTGCAACCCTTTCCCAGCCTCTGAGCACGCTGTTCCTTCTACCAGGACACCTCACTGCTGGCTGTCAGCGTGGCTGCCTCCTTTAAGCCTCAGCTCAAATTTTGCCTCCTCTTAGAGGCCTTTTAAAGAGGGTCTATATCCCCCTACCCTGGTTTTTCTCTGTCAGTATCCTGTTTGTTTCTTCATGGCTCATGTCACAATGTGTAATTGTCTCCTTTACTTTCTGTGTCTTAATTTCCCTTTCTGTTTGCCTTTGGTTTTTCTTCTGGTCTATCTCCCACTCTGATTGTGAGTGTACTAGGTAGGGACCAGGCCTTACCAGTTGAATCCACAGCTCTAGGGATAACCTGGTGCATGATAGGTACTTAATGAACATCCATTTAGTGAGTGAAAGCATGAATGAATGAATGGACTATCCTCTCCAGAATGACCCAGTCCACGAAGCTACTCTGAAAAACTCTTCCCTGCTTTGATTCCAAACCCTACTCAACAAGAGGTCTAGGGAGGACTATTTCTATGGTCAGATCCAGAAGTCACCCCAAGGAAAACAGGACAGAGTGAAACAATGCCTGAATTTTTTTTTAGTGAAGGAAATATACTCAAATTGAATCAGGTGTCTAATATAGATAGCTCAAAGGAAACCACTTTAGTTAAATAAAAAATAAATGACCCATAACCCATGCATAGGAAACCCTAGAGGCATCATGCCAACCTTATTAAGATGGGGCACTGACCTTAGCCTAGAATAGAAAAGAAAAAAATTAATGTTAAATATTCTTGAGGCTAAGTCTCTGAACAGCTGCAAAAGATGATGGTTTTCCTCTTATTGAGCATTTGTAATTTTTGTTACTATTTTATTTGTCATGTAACACTTGCACATATTTATGGGGTACAGACTGATATTTAATACATATATACAATGTGTAATGATCACATCAGAGTAATTAGCATACCATCACCACAAACATTTATACACCACATCACTTCTCTCTGCTGTGAGCATTCAAAATCTTCTCTTTCAGCTATTTTTTTAAATCTTGAGTTTCTGAAAGGTAGATACTCTAAAACATTCATCTTTATTTCTCAATCACAATCCCTGTCATAGGAGTATATGCACAAGAAAACACAGATATTATAAAAATACATGTCCTTCTAGTTATATTTGTAGGTATGCTCCATTATTAGAAGCAAATTCTTATTATTCGCTGATACACACAAAGCCCAGAGGATGATGAGAAATAATCCTTGTTATCTTTATGGTGTTAACTTAGCCCATAAAGAGTTCTTCTTGGATGGCTATCTGAGAATGACCCTGTGTCTCTGGTCTCACCACTCGGTGATCTCCCCACTGTCCTTTGTGTCTTTTGTTCCCCAGCCTTTCCTTCCGGGTTTATGCCTCGATCTTGGGTGTGATACCCAATATTTACCATGTGTTGCCAGAATAGGCTTTTATTTCTCAATTTTTTTCAGAGTATTGTATTTATAAGATGTGTTAGCATTGGAGTCAACTGCATATAATATAAAGCCCCACAGTGGCTTAAAGAGAGACATTTATTTCTCTTCTAAAGAAATTGGAGGAAGGAGGTCCCAGGCTGATGGGGCAGCACCACATTATCAGGGGCCAAGGCTCCTTCAATCTCTCTGCTCTCTCACCTTCGGCCTTAGACCTTGTGATCCAAGATGGCTTCTGGACCTCTAGTTCCAAGCAGGAAGTAGAGGAAGGGGGCAAAGGCAACAAGGGTGTGGTGAACATGAAGCCAGCACCGTTCACTGAGATTTCCAGAAACCCCACCCTCTGATTTCTGCTTGCACTCAGTGGCCGACTCTATCTGCAAAAATGATAAGAAATATTTTACTTTAGCTGAGTACATTGCTGCCCTCTGTTCTATTACCATGAAAATAAGAGGAAAATGGATGTTGTGTAACCCAGAGGCTTGGTGCATGTGTCAGAATCTTCTGGTGGCCTTATTGAGATATGGTAGTCCCCCCTTATTCACAGGTGATCCATTCCAAGACCCCCAATGGATGCCTAAAACCACAGATAGTACTGAATGATATACATCCTATGTTTTCTATGTTTTTGAGACAGAGTCTCACTCTGTCACCAGGGCTGGAGTTCAGTTGCGCAATCTCAGCTCACTGCAACCTTTGCCTCCAGGGTTCACATGATTCTCCTGCCTCAGCCTCCCAAGTAGCCAGGGTTACAGGCACACACCACCACACCCAGCTAATTTTTATATTTTTAGTAGAGACGGGGTTTCACTCTGTTGGCCAGACTGGCCTTGAACTCCTGACCTTGTGATCCGCCCACCTCAGCCTCCCAAAGTGCTGGGATTACAGGCATGAGCCACTATGCCTGGCCTGTTTTCTGTGTTTTATCCTATACATACATACTTATGATAAAGTTTAATTTATAAATTAGGCACAATAAGAAATGAACAATAATAATAAAATAGAACAATTATAACAATATTCACAATGGCATACAATTTAAAACTTATGAATTGTTCATGTCTGAAATTTTTCATTTAATGTTTTCAGACTGTGGTTGAACATGGGTGACCAAAACTACAGAAAGCAAAACCTTGGCTAAAAGGGGGACGACTGTCCAGACTGCTGTGTCCCCAGAGATTCTGACTGAGATGTTTGGGTAGGATCCTGAGAATTTGTACGTCTCGCGAGCCTCCAGGTGATGCCAAAGCTGCTAGAAGGAGGGCCATATGTAGAGAATTTGAAGATCCACTAGCATTTCCTTCAGAAAAACTTTTTTCTATTTTCTTTTTTTTTCTTTCTTTTTTTTTTTGAAACGAGTCTCACTCTGTTGCCCAGGCACAACACTGTGTACAATTGCACAATCTTGGCTCACTGTGGCCTCGGCCTTCCAGGTTCAAGCGATCCTCCCACCTCAGCCTCCCTAGTAGCTGGGATTACAGGCATGCACCACCATGCCTAGCTAATTTTTGTATTTTTAGTAGAGACGGGGTTTCACCTTGTTGACCAGGCTGGTCTTGAACTCCTGGCTTCAAATGATCTGTCCACCTTGGCCTCAAATGATCTGCCCACCTTGGCCTCCCAAAGTGCTGGGATTAAAGGCCTGAGCCTCCATGCCCAGCCTGAAAAGCATTTTTTTCCCTGCTACTGTTGACCATATATTTATTTTAACTTCAGTGTATTATTTTACTAACAAATCTCCAGACTTTTTATTCCACCAAAGAGCCCCTTCCCATCAGATAAAGACAGAGAAAGAAAACCAGGGTAAGGGAAAGAGAAAATCAAGTTTTGTCATAACTATCATGGCTGGAAATCATGAAATCAGAAAGTTGAGAAACAGCCTGAAAGGGGTTGGACTTTAGCAATGTTTATTATTGATGCTCAAGTGAATGAAACAAGAGCCATCACTAGAACCCAAAAGCCAACCCAGTGGGAGATCTCAGAGGATTGGGGGACTTCCTAAAAGCCACATAACTGGCCTTCCTCTGCCTTTGGTGGTGCTGCATAATTGAGTGGACTAAGCCTTAAGCAGGAAGACAATGTTATAGACCAGCTGAAGACTGGAGGAGAGAGAAGACCAGTGTCTATGAGCTGGCTAGCAGTGCCAGCCAGCCTGGGTTTGGGATTGAATAGCTTGGGAATCAGAGGCCTGCATGCTGCTGGTTCAACCAGGTGGTACTCACGCCCCATCCTCCATTCCTCCGTTGCTCTCTCCCAGTTTTTTTGTTTTTCAGAAATTTGTTGAGCAAAGGGAGGAAAAGAAAAGAATTTTTGTCTGTGCATCAGCCTAAAGAAATAAAAATCTACAAATCCTTGGAGACTGAGTGTGGTAGGGAGAGTGAAAGAAAAACTTAAAGAAACCCAAGGGAGAAGTGAAAACTCGGGCCAGGAAAGTCAGAGGCCACTTACACAGAAGTACTTGCCCCTTCTGGGGTTGTTTACCACACAAGCTCTTTTTTTCTTATCATTTGGGGAATTTTTGTATTTTATTTTATGGTGGAATTCCCACACAAAGCTTTCTCCTGGTGGAGTTTGATTTGAAAATGATGCTGTATAGTTTCAATCCAGTTGTGTGTGAGAGTGTGTGTGTGTGTATGTGTATGTGTGCACATGCACATTTCTTCAAAATTGTTCATTGTCAAAAGGAGGGGGACATGGGTTCCTGTGCCTTCTTTCCTTCTTTCAGATTTGGGCCCCCAGAAAGCATGGACTAGCACTTCTAAATTATATGTATTTGGAGAAGCTTTACTGGGAAAACAAACTCAAAATTCATTTTATTTATTCATTAAAATTTTCAAAAAATTTCTTAAATAGAGATGGGATCTTGCTATGTTGCCCAAACTGGTGTTGAACTCCTGGCTTTAAGCCACCCTCCTGCCTTGCCCTCCCAAGGTGCTGGGATTACAGGCATGGACCACTGTGCCTGGCCTCAAAATTCATTTTAAGCTTCATTTAATTGAGTTGTAATATAATTTAGACCTTGAACTTCTTCCACCCTCCAAAAAGGCACTTTAGAAACAGGAATCCTATAGAACTCACCATAATCTATAGAAATAGATGATGTTAGCCACAGATCATCCACTGCTAGGTCAACCCTTGCACTTGAGGACAAGGAAGCTGAGGTTTTGAGTGGAGAAGTGGCTTGGCAGATGGTCACTAGCAGTGACTTTCCAATGCATGTACTCCGTTATTCCCACATTTTTTTTTTTTTTTTTTTGAGACAGGGTCTTACTCTGTTGCCCAGGCCAGAGTGCAGGGGCACAATCTTGGCTCACAGCAACCTTGACCTCCCAGGGTTAAGTGGTCTTCCCATCTCAATCTCCTGAGTAACTGGGACTATAGGTGCTCACCACCACAGCCAGCTAATTTTTGTGTATTTTTTGTAGAGAAGGGGTTTCACCATGTTGCCCAGGCTGGTCTCGAACTCCTGAGCTCAAGCGAGCCACTTGCCTCGGCCTCCCAAAGTGCTGGGATGACGGGTATGAGCCACTGCGCCCGGCCTAGTCCCACATTTATAGGCATTCCTTTTCTACTAGTACTTGACTATTAGCATTTTATGTCTTCATAAAGCTCTGAAACTTCTTAAGTATCTTGGTAGCTTGAATTTTCATTTTTAATTAATTGAAACAATTCTTACTTTGTGTCAGGCATTGCGCCAGAGGTTAGGTTAGGAGGAAAATAAATACAGACACCACTTTTCCTGTCCACAAGGATTCTTAGTCCAGCACAAGGATAAGATGTACCCAACAGCTGACACACAGGGTAGAAGGAGCTCGTGCCATAGAAATGCAGAGATGAAAGGGTGGGGGTCGGAAGAGAATCACTTCCAGTGGGAGGCAGTACTCATGGAGGATGTGGCTTTTGGCTGCTGCGGGTAATAACTGCAGATGTGACCATGAACCAGGGTAACGCAGGGAGGAGGCCACCCACGTGGAAGAGACAGAATAAAGGGAGACTGAGAAAGATTCACCAAGGACAACAGAGTGTTTGGTCTCAGTGGAGAATATGACATGTGAAGGGGATTAGAATGACAGAAACACCCTGCCAATGGCACTTAAGGCAGATTTCTTAAAATATAGTAACACTATTAGTTTGCTAGAGCTGCCATAACAAAATACCACAGACTAAATGGCTTAAATAGCAGAAACTTATTCCTCACCCTTCTGGGGCTAAGATCAAGATGCCAGCAGCGCTGGCTTCTCCTGAGGTCTCTGGCCTTGGCTTCCAGATGGTCATCTTCTCACAGTGTCCTCACATGGCCTTTCCTCTGTACACATCTTGGGTGTATCCTGCTCTTCTTATGAGGACATCAGTCATATTGAATTAGGGTTCCACCCGTATGACCTCATTTAACTTTCATCACCTCTTTAAAGGCCTCTTTAAAAGCTCAATCTCCAAATACAGTCACATCCTTCAGGTATCAGGGGTTAGGGCTTCAACCTACAAATTTGTCACATTTTGAGATATTAAGCAGAACTTTAACATACAAATTTTTGGGGGGGGCACAATTTAGTTCATAACAGATCGTTGTCTACATGACTGAAACTGCGTAGTCTTACTTTAAGACAGATAACACTTTTATCTACCAGGTGGCCAGGCGAGTGGCTCACGCCTGTAATCCCAGCACTTTGAGAGGCCAAGGTGGGTGGATCACCTGAGGTCAGGAGTTTGAGACCAGACTGGTCAACATGGTAAAACCCCGTTTCTACTAAAAATACAAAAATTACCCAGGCACAGTGGCGCTGCCTGAAATCCCAGCTACTCAGGAGACTGAGGCAGGAGAATCACTGGAACCCGAGAAGTGAAGATTGCACTGAGCCCAGATAATGCTATTGCACTCCAGCAGCCTGGGCAATAAGAGGGAAACTGTCTCAAAAAAAAAAAAAACGGTCGCTAGATATAATATGAGCAAATTACATATTTACTTGTCCCACACATTTTTCTATGAATCTTTTATTCAAGTATAAAAGTTAAAGGTGGAGATTCAAACACTGCATAAGACCTTAAGAAAACAATCTGCATTTCCACTCCTGGGAATTTACTCAGGAGAAATTTTTTTAAAAAAAAGGAAAATGTCAACACAGATAAGTGTACACAAATGTTAACAGCAGCATTACTCATAGTATCTAAAATGTGGAAATAACTGAACTATCTGCTGATATGCAAATAAATGAAATGTGGTATAGTCACACAGTAGAATATTGTTGGGCCATACAAAGGAAGGAAGTGTTTGTGTCACAGGATTCTTGAGGTGTTGCTTTTCCAGCCAGAAACCCCTGTGGCTGGTGGTTCCTTTGCCTGAGTTTTGCTCCCGCCTGCTGGGTTCATTTCGCCCACTTGGCCTGGCAGGCTGTACTTGGCTAGTGCTCCCAGCCCAGATCCCACGCCTGCCAAGGGCGAGCCAGGCCCAGAGTGGTGAGGGGTGCATGAGTGATCGAGCACAGGGTCTGGTCACTGCAGGCAGCGAGGCACTCCAGCTGCTGCAGTGGGGCGGGCAGCTCCAGGCGCCGGCACAGGCAACAGGTTCATGCAAGCCTGCAGCTGGATCTGATGCACCACAAGTGGCTTCCGCTGGGGCCACCTCTGTCTGGATAAGGGGAACTCAGTGGCGCCTGGAAGTTTGGAGACACCAGAAACCACAGAGCCCCAAAGAAGGTGTCACAGCCATGGTTCAGGGAGCCTCTAGGACTGGGTCCCCGAAGGGCCACAGCTCTTCTCTACTTCTTGTAGCTCACAACATGGCAAGTGGGGGAGCGTGTTTCAGCCCCGTTTGTGTTACAGCTCTTTCAGTCCCGCCATTCAGCAGATCCTGAGTTCTTCTCCTGCCTCCAAGAATAATGAGGTACATGGATAACAGGAGGGTGAGCAAGTTGAAGGAGCTTCATTGAGCCACAGAACAGCTCTCAGGAGACCAGGAGTGAGTGACTCCTTACGACTGGCAGGTCGTCCTGAGGAGTGTCCATTTCTCAGTGGACAGGAGACCTGGAGTGAGTAGCTCCTATCCACAGGCAGGTTGTCTCAGTGAGTTGAGGAGACCTGAATTGGGTAGCTCCTTCAGGCAGCTGGTAATCCTGAAGCCTCTGTGAGTCTGGCTGAGTCTCGGGGTTTCTATGGGATTCAAAAGGGAGGAAGTATGTGCTGATTAGTCCATGGGCAACCACAGGTGGGCCTGGAAAAAGCACCATCAGTTCTCACTCTGGGCCTCAGATTCCACCCAGAACTGAGAGCCTAGCCGCCATGCTTCAGGCGGTTCCTGAGTCGACGGTGGGGCTTCGCCAGAACCTGCCCCTTTCTGCCCAGGAGCTGCCTGCCTCCTGCCGCCGTCCATCATGCAGTTTAGGGCGCTCAGCGGCTCCAGCTGAGGAGCCGGCAGGCCCTCCCTTGGCCTCCCTTCTGTGCTAGTCGGTGCCCAAAGTCCAGAGGGGGCCGAGGTGGCAGGGGGCTGGTGTGTCAGCCCCACCCCGAGCACACACATACCTGGTCAGGTCACAAAAGCAACCGGATTAGGCCTCAACTTTTCTACGAAATCAGAGCCGGCACCAGGAACAGGCAGCAGGAGCAGGCATTTCCGAGCCTGCGGGGGAGGCTGCACCCAGGAGAGCGGGGATCCCCCCATGCCAACTCCTAACGGGGCAGGGCTGCCGCCTGTTCCCGGCTCCTGCCGACTACGAGGCGTTACAGCCCTGGCCGCGCCTTCCCTGCTGTAACCAGCGTCTTCACAGTGGCCGCTCCAGACGGCTGCCGCCGCCATCAGTTGCAATGCTAGGTTTAAAAGCCAGATGGAAAGGACTACATACTCTATGACTCCATTTATATGAAAGGTCCAAAAAGGGCAAATTTATAGAGACAGAAAGCAGCTTAGTGGTTGCCTCGGGCTGGTGAAGGGGATGGAGACTAATGTAAACGGACACAAAGGAACTTTTTCGGGTGAAGAAAATGCTCTAAACCTAGATAGTGATGATGACTGCACAACTCTATATATTTACTGAAAGCGGTTATTTACATAATTACGATGGGTGGATTTTACAGCATGTGAATTACACTTCAATAAAGCTGGAAAATGTTAATGAAAAAATACATAGGAGAAATTGAAAATTACAAGAAAATAAAATGAACTTAAGAAATTTCCCGTAATCAGACAGGAAAGCTCTTTGCATCTGTAGCCTGCTGAAGAAAGAAGTCTACACTCCCCACCATCCCAAGTGAGTCCTTAGTTCTGCACTGTGTGGGGTAGAGGACGGGGAAGGATTCTGTGGCTCAGGGGTCTTGTATTCTGTTTCCCATCCACTGAGTAATTCCTGATGAAGTCAGGTAAGTGGTAAAATTTTGTAACAGTAACACTGGGAGGGTCCTCAAGGATCAACCCCCTTGTGTAAATCTCTAATTTAACTGAAGCTGGGGTGGAGGCTCAGAAAGCTTTATGGAACTGACTCGCTCAAGATGTGCTCAAGACATCTGGTGTATGGCCAGGTTGGAATCTATCCCAAGTCCCCTGGTTTCTAGTCCAGAGTCCTCCGCTGGTCTGTCTCTCCACCTCTCTTAACTTCTGTCAGCCCCAGTTACCTCATCTGTAAAATGGGGAGTAATATCTGCCCTGCCTGTGTCACATGGCCATGTGAAGATCAAATGAGAAAAGTAATGTGGAAATGCTTTCAAAAGCAGAAAGTTCTCTACTAATGCAAAGTACTGTTGTAGTAGTAATTACTGGTCAGTTGTGAGTCAGTCTAGCTCAGAACCCAGACCAAAGTTCTACAAGAATGCACTTTTAGGAAATGCATTCATCTGTCTTCATCTGAGTGTGAACCTCTGGTTAAAGCTGCTCCCCAGTAACATGGAGGGTATTGGGGGTGAGAGGTTGGAAGCAATCTGGGCACCATTCCCTTAATTTTCCAGAACATTCCCTTATTCTAGAATATCATTATCTTCCTGCTGCCCATCCATGACACTTTAATGAATTTGAAGACAATCAAATCAAGTCTGTGTGCATTCAACTGTGATTCCTCAAGTAACAAAGATGAAAACGAGGATCCGGTTTAGATATCTATAACCTAGACCTTGTTTATTTTACCCCCCACCTTTGAAAACTTATCCATCCCTGTTGGGATACCATAAAGAACTCTGTGTCTAATAACACCTGGAAATCCCCACGACTGTAAACTAAGTGTATTTTGGAGTGTATTAATCTCTGCTAAAGGATCCCCTCCACCTAGCCTCCTTTCCTGAACCCTCTGCCGCCCACACAGGCGCGGGTCTCACTGGGAACCCTCAGCGAAATGAGAGCCCAGCAAACCAGTCATTGCTGCCGGCACAGGGAAAACACCAGGTGCAGAGTCCAGCACAGAATGTGAACTGGGAAAACACTTATAAATCAAGCATGTTCCCAGGAGTAAAAGTACAAGTTAGCAAAAAAATAACAACAAAGTAGCCATGAAGTGTTAAATCAGACCAACCCAACAGCAAGCTAATTACAGTGGCCCCTATAGAAAGCCCAGAAGTGAAGACTGAAATGATGAGCTAAGAAAAAAACCAGAGGAGCATTCTCACCTCCCACATCCTGCTACTTTTTATATATTAGGAGTATTGGACCTGTGTGATACATGTTACAAATGTTTTTTCCCAGTTGTCAGTTATCTTACAACTTTGCCATGATTTTTTTAAATTTCTCATGCAAATATGTCTTATTTTTAGGTGGTTCAAATGATGGGTCTTTTGTTGCATCTGGATTTTGAGTTGTATTTGAATAGCATCTCCCCACATCTATGCTATAAAGTCACCCACATTTTCTCCTGACACTGGTGGATTTCATTATTTTCTTCTTCTTTGAGACAGGGTCTTGCTCTGTCACCCAGACTGGAGTGCAGTGGCACGCTCATTGCAGCCATGACCTCTCAGGCTCAAGCAATTCTCCCACCTCAGCCTCCCTAGTACCTGGGTCTACAGGTGTGCATCATGCCTGATTCTTTTTTTTTTTTTAAGTTGAGATGACATCTTCCTGTGTTGCCCAGGCTGATTTTAAACTCCTGAGCTGAAGCAATCGTCCCTTTTTGGCCTCCCAAAGTGCTGGGATCAGTTTTTGCCTCAGTGATTGTAGTTACCACCTTTATCATGTACTAAATTTCCACACACATGTGTGTCTATCCTTGGACTTTCTGTTCTATTCTGTTGGTCTGAATGTCTATGCATGTGCCAGAATAAAACCTTGAATTACAGAAATTTTATATAGTACATTATAATAGATGTTAGGTAGCTCTTTTTTTCCTGTGTTTCCCCATCTATTCTTGCATGCTTTTTAAATTTTGTTTTGTTTTTCTATATTAACTTTAGTGTCTGCTTGTCTGGCTCCAGATAAAGGCTTATTTGTATTTTTGCTGGGATCACATTAACTGGGAAGAACCGATATCTTTATTATATTTATGACACTAAGTCATTGTACCAAGAACAGGGATATATTCTTGGATATCTTTCCATATGTTCAAGTCTATCTTTGTGTCTTTCAGAGTGTTTTAAAGTTTGTTTTTTTCTAAATAAAACACGCATATTTATTGTTAAATTTACTCTTAAGTATTGCATCTTTTTTGTTGCTGCATCCTGTTACTTTTTGAAGGCAAGCTGATCTTGGCACTTGATTTCTGGTTCCATTTAAAAGTAGTATATTCTTTTCCACCTGCATTTTGGTTTTCTTTTGCCCAATCCACCAATCTCTTTGTCAGGCTTTGAGGTATCTATACTGACCATGTTAGAAGAACAAGAGACAACAGTAAGTCTAGGGTTTAAGACAGATGACATAAGACAGTGGTGAATAAGGCCTTCAGATCTTAGCAAGAAAAAATTTGCATATGTCTGGGGGCAAAGATAAGAAAGTGTAGTACTCACATATTTTAAAGTCTGCTTTTCTCCGTCAAGTAAACTCTATCAATCATTGTGACATCTTGGACAATCTTCCAAATCTTCTTTCCTCTTCTTGGTCTGATATAATACAGTATACCTTTGAGTAATAGTATTGAGCTGATAAATCGCTACTATAAATTCTCCTTTCCTAATGTTTTCCTAATACTTTCATGATCCAAACTCCATGTGGCCACGAGACTCTCTGATAGATAGTTGTCTCCAAGGCTATCTGTGAAGCCAAGTTAGAGGCGAGCCCCATAAACTGAACCACATCTCAGATTGTACATTTCTGTCTGATTTCAGACTCAGGGGTATGTAGCTAGTTTTCTCAGGTGGTTGGTACATGGTCCTGCTGAGACCAAGACCACTGGTTGGATTTTACTGAAAACCAGCTGGCAATCCTTTCCCAATGCCTCTCTTCCAATAGTACTTTAATCCCCCAGACCCACAGAGGAACAAGTGAGAAATCTGGACAGGTCATAGGAAATGCAATGCTGAATAGCAATTGGAGACTTGAAGCCTTTGGCAGGAATGAGAAGAAAGACCCCTACTGGGTCTTTTGCTTATAATACCTCTTTCTTCACCAGTTTCAATGTTGAACTTCTAAACACCCCTCAAGGTCAAGCTTAACCGTCACCTTCGGTACATAATTTTTCATGAGAGCCCTCTATCTCTTAAAGAAGTAATCGCTCTCTCATCTGTTTTCCTACTAAATTTTAAACATGCTTCTATTATCATTTTAATCATGTTTTATTACTGCTTCATCATTATTTGTTTATATCTCTGTCTACCAGCTACATTTCAGATTCCTGAAGGGCAGAACTGTGCTTCATTCATCTCAGCACCCACAAGATCTAGCAATTTAATTGAGTTAAATTGACCAGAGGAAGAGATTTGAACTTTTTTTTCTATTCACTGTTTGAGATCATTAGTCACAGCCTCAGCGGGAAGCAGTGGTATAACTATTACCCAGCTCACATTTATCCCAAGATACCCTAGCTAGAGCTCTCTTATGAAAGTGTGGAATGTCCTCCATACCCTACCTCCTTTTCAGCCTATTAATGAACTCTTAATTAGTACAATGGGAATTGTTTTAAGGATTAAATAAGATGATGCAACTAAGGCACTCATTAGTGAAATATTAGTAATTTTATTACCACACAGACTGATGAGAAAATTTGGATGACAAATAGTAGAGCTACCAAGTCAAGAACATTCCCTTAATGGATTGTGATGTGATCCAGTGATAGTTCTCTACCTTTATTCCACCACTACATATAGACGAGTGATGGCACATCTGGTGCATGCTCCCAGGGCCACTTCTGTGGACTGGCATATGAATTCATGCAGACTGTGGGCAAAGTCTGGTGCATTTGCTGGAACTCCCCATTTCCTTTCCTTCTATCTCAAGAAAGCACACTGGAATATGTGTGAGAAAGAATGGCATAATTATAAAAATGCACATCTACTCTTGTTAGTTTAGTTTTTAATAAAAAAAACTTTTTCATTATTACGAATGAAAACTCAATTCTTCATTATTACGAATAAATCACTCCAGCATACCTCTGTTTTGGCACACTGGTGTTTCGTAACAAAACTCAGTTGTTAAGATCCACTATTGTAGACCATGGGGTTCTAAAGCTGACCATTGTCACACTATGAAATGTTTGCAAACTTTCTACTCACCATAATGATTATGAAACATGGGCTCTGTCAAATGTGCCATCAGGATATTCTCATAGGTAGACATAACACAGAATGAAGCTGAACTGTGCCATAAAGATTTTAAAGCTCAGGGTCCTGGCAGGAAAGAGATGGCAAATTCAAAAGTAAAGATTAAAGAGAGTTGGAGAAAAGGACAATTTACAAAGGCTTGGTGAGGTTTAGGGGAATTCAACAAGGGATGGTAAAGCACCCAAGGGCTAGCACCACCCGAAAGCTGCGGCTACCTACTTCCCTTAGCGCAAAGGGGAGGGCCAGGAGTCAGTCGCTGGAGCCCAGAGAGAATTGTAGCTGTAGGAGGAGGCTGCCTACAGGATAAAGCTGCTGACAAGCCCCAGCCCAGCAAGAAGTGAGCCAGGGGAATAATGCTTCAAAGTCCTTCTCCCCTTCTCCTGCCCATGCCTCCTACCGGCCAAACCAAACTGGAATTCAGTGGCAGAGGTCATAGATGCAGTTCAGAATGACCAGTCTTCTGGGACAGAGGGCAGAGTGAGAGATGCAAAGTGTTATCTGGAGGGACAAGCAGAAAACATCCAGCACTGATGTCAGCCAGCTCTTTTCTTCTTGATTCCATGTTGTGAATTCTATTTTTTAGATGTACTGGACAGGATTTGAGTCATTTCCTATTTGGTCGAAAAGAAAAAGCTCTTTTTTTTTTATCAGCTAAAGCTAGAAACAACTAGACTGATCATAGAACTACACTGCTTCATCTCAAACTTAAATAAAAAGAGATCTCACACTTCCCAGGCCATTTTAGTTCACTTTCTTGAGAAAATTCTGAATGTCTCACTCTCTATATCTTCATTTTCAGATTATCAATTGGATAGAAGGTAAAGATAAAACTTAATAAAATTTAAACTGACGGGGAGTGAAAAAAGCTTAAAAAATAACAGAAATATTAGATTTCTCCCCACCCTCTTCCTTTTTAATTCTTGTCATGTGTATTCAAGAGGATTTTGATGGTTGACAGAACTAAAAGTCCTGTGTGTTCACTTTGATGATGCCTCTCCTGCTCCAGCTGGAATCTCCCCTGGAGAAAGGAGCAGAGGTCAGAATGATCTCCCTCTCCTTGCTGGGCAGGTAGGGGCTCTATTTGCATTTAAAGTTAGTTCATTTGAAAGTTTTCTTGAGAACATCAAATACTTACTCTTTTTAAAATTACATTTTTATTAGGCTGGGTGCAGTGGCTTATGCATGTAATCCCAGTGCTTTGAGAGAGGCAGGTGGGAGGATCACTTGAGGCCAGGGGTTTGAAAGCATCCTGGGCAACATAGCAAGACCCCATCTCTACAAAACAAAAATTAGCAGTGCATGGTGACACTGGCTGTAATCCAAGGTGTGCCCAAGCACAGAAATAAGAAGGGAGATTTTGTGTAATCTGTTCAATGAGCAGTTACATTCTTGGTCTTTGCATATGCCTCACATGTGGGCTCATCTCTGAGTGATCATATTCCCTGTGTCCTATTGAAGACAGTACTTTTTTTTTTTTTTCTGTCAATCCAGCTTGGGCTTTTACAGCGTTACAGACATTATTAACTCTACAAGATGCTGTAAACTCTGCACACGCCAGAGTGTGTAGGTAGACAGCTAGATGAGAAGTTCTGAGTAGCCACATTGCAGTGATAGTGCTGCCTCTCCTGGAAAGTCTGCTAGCCCTTCTCATCAGCATGACATTTGCCAAATTTCAGGAATTTCAATTGTAAGCTACCTAGGAGGCTGAGGCAGGAGGATGGCTTGAGCCCAGGAGTTCAAGGCTGCGGTGAGCTATGATCACGCCACTGCATTCCAGCCTGGGCAACAGAGAGAGACCCTGTCTCTAAAAAATAAATAAACAAAATCACATTTTATAGATTGTTTAAATAATGTATACATGTTAATTATATGTAATTTCTATAATTTGGAAAACACAAAAATATATAAAGAAAATAGAAGCAGTGAATATTCTCATTACACAGTGGTAACTATCATTAATGTTATATTCTCTTCACTCTTTCTATATGTAAATTTCCTAGGTAGGCTTTCCACACTGTGTGCAGTTTTGCATCTTCCTTTATTATAATTAACGTTATAGAACAATATTCTTTGTGTTATTAAATAAAGTTCGAAATAATTAAATGTAATGACTATATAACATGTTACATGTAAATGATTATATCCCAAGTTATTTAATCATTCCCCTATTATTGAACATTTAGGTTTTCCCCATCTTCTTTATGATAAATAAGATTGCAATAAACATCCTCATTCACTCATGACTTTCAGAATCTATGGTAAATTTCTTAGAATACATTTCTAGAGGCAGAGTTACAATGTTAAAGTTGTACTTAATATCTGGCCAAAGTCGCTATCCAAAAAGATCGTACCAATTTACATTCCCACCCACGGGGTAGAAGAATGCCCATTTTTCCAGAACCTGGCTGACACTGAGTGTTGGAATTTACTTTTATTCCCATCAATAGCATTTTGTTGTTGTTTTCACTGACATTTCTTTGTTCAGCGAAGTTGAATATCTTTTTCACACGTGTAGGCCCTTGAACTCCTTTCCTTGTGAGTTGCCTGTTTCTGCAGTTTGGCAGCTAAGTTTTCTTCCAAACTTTTGTTCCTCTCCTGAGGATCACAAAACTTCGTACAACTTTATTCCAATTCATTGAATGTTTTCAGATGGTTGGTTGCTTTTAACAGAGTGAGTTGATTCCAAAAATGTCATTTCAGTTTGGCTTTTGACAGAGAGGGCCTATATGTTCAGTTGAATGCTGCCCAGACTGTTTTCCAAAACCATAACTAAAGTTATCTTAATTGTCTCTCTGAATATATTAAAATACACAGTAGCCTACAGTTTTCAGTCCATAAATCCACAGCTCTTGGAAACAAGTTTCTTTTGTGGGCCTCTCTAGGCCTAATTAGGACTATATGATCCTTTTTAGGTACTGGGAAGAGTGAGAAAAAACAGTTTGGTCAAGCACAGGCCTTTTGACATGCATTTTCAACTTGATGTGAAGCCAGAAATGTTACTACGAGTATGTCCTTGAGTGCCTGCGTGCTCTCCCACTGTTTCTGTGGTAGGTGATGATGAGATTATTTCTATGCTTGGGCACACCTTGCTGTGGCTACTAGAAGTTAGTGATCCCAGAGGAGAGCCCAGGAAAGCCAGAAGGATCTAAGGACACAGAATTATTTTCCATTGCAAGTTGACCAATAATCTCAAGTAGTATTTGCTCAGTGTTTTCCATTTTACAAGCACTTCCTCATCCACAATCTCATTTGATGCAACCACATGGGTTGTTTAACACCAACACCTCTGGTTTGCAGGGATGATTACATGACTGGCTCAAAGTCACAAAGCTAATAAGTGGCAGTGCTCAAACTCCCGGCTTCGGTCAGTAAACGTGACTTCAACTCTATTCTCCTGTCACCCTGGTACTTTGTTTCCTGAGCACCCTTTAGAAATGTAACAGGATCATGGAACTAGATTTTTATAAAAAAGAACAAGAGCAACAACAAAAACAGAAGGTGCAACAATGCTGCTCACCATCTTACGCGGTGGTCTGGAGTAAAAACTGCATAGCAAGGTGTGCCCAAGACAGAAATGAGAAGGAAGATTTTGTGTAAACTGTTCAATAAGCAGTTACATTCTTGGTCTTTGCATATGCCTCACATTGTGGGCTCATCTCTGAGTGATCATATTCCCTGTGTCCTATTGAAGACAGTACTTTTTTTTTCTATCAATCCAGCTTGGGCTTTACAGTGTTACAGACATTATTGACTCTACAAGATGCTGTAAGCTCTGCACATGCCAGAGTGTGTAGGTAGACAGCTAGATGAGAGTTCTGAGTAGCCACGTTGCGGTGATAGTGCTGCCTCTCCTGGAAGAGTCTGCTAGCCCTTCTCATCAGCATGACATTTGCCAAATTTCAGGAATTTCAAATGTAAGAGAACATTTTTCCTACACTTGGGGCCACTGGTGGCCCCAGTGGTGGATTTGGAAATTATCTCTCACAACTTGACCATGTTCACTGGGGACTTGGATGCTGAATGGTGAATAAAGATAGGCAGCATTTTTTCTTAGGTATGTGCCTGTACAGATTTCCTAAAAAGCTTGAACTTCCTGGGAGAAAAGGAATTTAGACCCCAAGTCCCTGTTCTCATTATCAGGAAACTACAAAACAAGGGACTAGTCTCAGTGCTAACTGAACCCAGCTTATTGAAAGCTACTGTGTGGTTTCTGCTCAGAAAGCTTCCATCCGAACGTCAGTGTCCTCACCAAAATGTGAGCGATCAGAAGTCTGTGAATGAGCAGATCCCCAAACCCAGCACAGCCATCAGGAGTGGGCATTTCCTATGGTGTAATTGACTGTGGGTGCATGATTATTGAGTGAGGAGTAGCACTTTGGACCCAGGCAGCTTTCCTCTGATCACCACTTGGAATTAGAACCCAGACTGTTGAAGTACCTGGCTCCCATTCTCATGCTCTTTCCACATCACCCACTGTCTCTCATTAACTCATAAGAGGTTTATCTGTCATCAGCAAAATATGTGCAAAATGGAGTCTTTAGACTCCATGATTCTATGATTCTAAAAAAAAAAAAATCTTTACTCAGAAAAGGAATTTCTTCCCCATCAAACTACAGTATCTACCAATTAGCACACACCTCTTCATCTTAACCTACGGCATGGAAGTTAGGCCTCATCCCAGCATATGGGGTCATAAATGTAAAACTCACACCACCTTAATGGGGCATTCATTAGCTTAGGAAGAAGGTAGAGAGAGGAGGCCTTCTCTTGCCCACAAGAGTTTAATATGTCAGTAAGATACCTTCAAAGAATTATGCAATTCAAATGCAATCCCATCAAAGCTGGCTATTTTCAGGTACATGATGAGGGTCAAGTACTATTTGGGGACATCATGGATATTTTATTTGGAAGTGCTAGAGTTCTTCAGTTAACTTAGAATCCATTTTTCCATTCTTCTTAGGAGTTCAGGATAAAATAACCTTTATAAGCAAATTTTAAAGTTTTCCAAAGTAAAAATGCCTCTCCAGACACTCAGAAGCAACCAACACGTCTATGGTAATGTAAAAATGACACAAAATCGACAGTCTGTCTTTGAGCTGTCATTCATTCACTGACATTGGGTGGTTTCAAACTCTTAGAATCTAAGGACAATGTATCAAGAACTATGAAATTTAGATTTACTTGTTTATTTTATTTATTTATTTATCTATTTTGAGATGGAGTCTGGCACTGTTGCCCAGGCTGGAGTCCAGTGGTGCAATCTCCGCTCACTGCAACCTCTGCCTCCCTGGTTCAAACAATTCTCCTGCCTCGGCCTCCCGAGTAGCTGAGACTATAGGCATGTGCCTCCACGCCTGGCTAACTTTGTATTTTTAATAGAGACCGTGTTGGCCAGGTTGGTCTTGAACTCCTGACCTCAGGTGATCTGCCTGCCTTGGCCTCCCAAAGTGTTGGGATTACAGGTGTAAGCTACTGCACCAGGCCAAGGTTTAGATCTATAGTCACACTTCTACTCCCCCGCCTTTTTTTTGAGACAGGGTCTCACTGTGTTGCCCAAGCTGGAATACAGTGGTGCAATCATGCCTCACTGCAGCCTCTACCTCCCAGGATTAAGCAATAGTCCACCTCAGCCTCCTGAGTATCTGGGACTACAGGTGTGCCCCATCATACCATACTAATTTTAAAAATTTTCTGTACAGGCCAGGTTCGGTGGCTCACACCTATAATCCCAACACTTTGGGAGGCCAAGGTAGGTATATCACGAGGTCAAGACACCGAGACCATCCTGGCCAACATAATGAAACTCTGTCTCTACTAAAATACAAAAATTAGCTGGGCATGGTGGCATGCACCTGTAGTCCCAGCTACTCAGGAGGCAGTGGTTGCAGTGAGCAGAGAACACATCCTTGTACTCCAGCCTGGCATCTTGTGACACAGTGAGACTCTGTCTCAAAAAAAGAAATTCTTTTCCATGTAGAAACACAGTCTCACTATGTTGCCCAGACTGGTGTCGAATTTCTGGGTTCAAGCCATCCTCCTGTCTGGGCTTCCCAAAGTGCTGGGATTACAGATGTAAACCACTGCACTCTGCCCACACCACATTTTTAATATCAACAGGTGAGACTGGTTCTGTTTTAGGTTCATACATCCATCTTTATTGACTAATAGAGAACACACTAGACTTTGCAATTAGGTGACATTTAAAATCCCATCCCCCTTTTTAAGCTGTTTAATTTTAGCTTCTGATATTTGCATCCAATTGAGATGTGATTAATAGAGTATCTCAAAAAATATGTTGACCAGGAAATTAGAAAATTACTCTTTTGATTATCTATTAAGTAACTTTTATAATGAATCAGTGCCAAATTAATAATTATAATTTTCTCAATTAATTCTAGTTATAAGATTTCAAAAGTTTTTTATGGAAAACTTATTTTGTACATTCATTTACCACGATTATACTCATTCTGAACAAAACATTTATGGAGGAAAAAGGGAGTAGGGAGAGCCATCTTCATCAATCCAAAAAGTGTGGTTATTTGATTTCTGGGGAATTGTTTCTCTCATCATCCCTATTTTTAATTTGTAAAAGTTAGTGACTGTGCTAAAACATAAATTTCTCACTCTGATTTACTGATTTTCCCTCAAATTCATTTCCATCCTGCTAATCTGTAATCAAATAACCCCATTAATATCCCCCTTCATTCAGCTGGGAGAAAAGATACATTTTAAATCTTCTAATATTATTTAACAAAGAAAATATAGCACACCTCTGTACATTTTTTAAAAGTTCTGAACAATTGTTATTAGTAGCACAGCATTTCAACTTAATGCCACAGGCAACCCATAAATATAACCAACTAACTAAAGAATACGTCTCAAAAATTCATTAGCAAGTCAGTCATGTGAAACTCAGAGCACATTTTCCTAAACGCATGGTCTTATTGTTGGTGGATAGATTCCTAGAGCAACCCTCTACTACCCCTTACAACTCATCTTAATCTACAGCATGGAGGTTAGGCCTCATCCCAGCATGTGTGGACATAAGTGTAAAACTCATACCACCTTAATGAGATATTCATCAGCCTAAGAAGAAGGTACAGAGAGGAGGCCTTTTCTTGCCCACAAGAGTTCAATATGTCAGTAAAATGCCTTCAAGAATTATGCAATTCAAATGCAATCCCATCAAAGCTGGCCATTTTCAGGCATATGATGAGGGTCAAGTACCATCTGGGGACATCACGGATATTTTATTTGGAAGTGCTAGAGTTCTTCAGTTAACTAAAAAGCTATGCTTTCGTTGTGATGGTTTCCAGTTGTGATGGTTAGTATTATCAACTTGATTAGATTGAAGGATGCAAAGTATTGTTCCTGAGTGTGTCTGTGAGGGTGTTGTCAAAGGAGGTTAACATTTGAGTCAGTGGACTGGGAGAAGCAGACCCACCCTCAATCTGGGTGTGCACCCTCTAATCAGCTGCCAGCACGGCTAGGATAAAAGCAGGCAGAAGAACATGGAAGGACTAGACTGGCTAAGTCTTCTGGCCTCCATCTTTCTCCTGTGCTGGATACTTCCTGTCCTTAAACATCAGATTCCAAGTTCTTCAGCTTGGGACTCTTGGACCTACCCCAGTGGTTTGCCAGGGGCTCTTGGGCCTTCGGCCACAGACTGAAGGCTGCACTTTTGGTTTCCCTACTTTTGAGGTTTTGGGACTCTGGCTTCCTTGTTCCTCAGCTTGCAGACGACCTATTGTGGGACTTTACCTTGTGATCATGTGAGTCAATACTCCTTAATAAATTTCCTTTCATATATACATCTATCCTATTAGTCCTGTCCCTCTGGAGAACCCTGACTAAATGCCAGTCCTTCAGAAGCCCCTAAGCCAGGATCCTGAGCCCCATAGCATAGTCAAAACAAGTCCCATCATTAATCAGATGGGTGATCTCAATGTATTCTCTCCTATAAAATGGGTATACTATTGGCTACCTTTTAAGAGATATATGAAATAATGAAAGTAGTGCTATTAATACAGAGCTTGGCACAAAATAAATCATAATAATGACTATGGTGAGAGTAATGACAAAGACTTTTGAGATTTAGGCCCCTCTGTACCTAAAATAAAGAAAGGCCTTAAACAAAGTAAGAAATAAAATTAAAAATAAAAATAAAAAAATAGAAAGGCCTAAGAAGTTGTTTCTCATCTCAAGTATGTGTTCACCTCCTATTTATTGAGAAAATGCATGCTGAGTGTATTGGTTTCCTGACGCTGCCATCGCGAAGTACTGGCTGGCTTAAACCACAGGAATTCATCATCTCACAGTTCCGGAAGCAGGAAGTCTGATGTCAAGGTATTAACACTGTTTGTTCCTTCTGAGGGCGGTAAAGGAGGATCTGTTCCCTGTCCTTCTCCTAGCTTCTAGTAGCCTCAGGCATTCCTTGGTTTGTAGATGGCGTTCTTGCTGCATCTTCACCTCATCCTCCCTCTGTACCTGTGTGTCTCTCTGACCAAATTTTCCACTTTTATAAGAAATACATCATATTGGAATAGGACCCAACCTAGTGGCCACACCTTGACTTGATCATCTGTAAGACCCTGTTTTCAAATAAGGTCACATTCATTGCTACTGGGAGTTAGGATTTCAACATCTTTTGAGGGGACACAATTCAACATGAAACAATAAGTGAAAATTTTCACTAAGCATCTTCCAGTGAAATATCGGGACAGGCTTCAGGAAGGGGAGGGAGAGAACGTCTCAGCATCTCTAGGTCCATGGAAGGAGAAATGGGGGCTCCAGCATAGCCACTGCCATCTCCGAGAACAGGAGCTCTGAGAATGCTCCAGGGTAATGATGATAAACTCAGGAATCATCTTTCTCAAAAGTAAGGCAAATCATCCATTTTAACCAAGTAGATATCCAGATGCCAGCCTCACCTTTTCTTTTTCAGAGTTTTTCTTGTTTCAGATCATTAGCTTGTCTCCCTTCCTGAGCAACAAAAGCATCTTAAGAAATTAGTTGTTCTTTCTGGCTATTAGGATCCTGAACAAATCGTCATATTATTCAATTCCTAACAATGGGTTTCCAACACCTGGGATTTCATCAATATTTCAAAACTCCTCAAAGTGAAATGAATTACATGTCCAGTTAAATATTTAAAACAAGCACATATGTCTCATAGCACTTTTGGAGTATGAGGTCATCAAGAAATCTAACAAATGACATGAGGGTGTCCCAGTTCTCCCAAGTTGGGAATCACGGCACTAAATAGCACGCCTGACCTCTGGAAGGAAAACCAACTCCCCCTGGTGACTCATTTACAAGCAGGAAGTAATTTTTCCATTGGGAGACTGTGTATCAACAGAGTGAGTTCTTGGTGTTCTCCCAGGGTTGTAGTGAACCAGGCAGGGGGTGATCTGGGCTCACTCTTCCCATGGGCAGGCAGAACACCGCCCAAGTTCCTGCAGGGGGTCTACAGTGGGAGGGTTCTTTTGAAATAAAGCCACTCAATTATTCACGATAATGCTTCAACTCTCAAAACATCACAAGGAGCTAATCTCACGCAATATTTTAAAAGACAAAAGTTCAGGTTTGGGGGGTTTTTTTGAGACAGAGTCTTACTCTGTTGCCCAGGCTGAGTGCAGTGGCTTGATCTCGGCTTACTCCAACCTCTGCCTCCTGGGTTCAAGCGATTTCTCATGCCTCAACCTCCCAAGTGGCTAAGATTACAGGCGTGCAGCAGCACACCTGGCTAATTTTTGTATTTTTAGTAGAGATGGGGTTTCACCATGTTGGCCAGGCTAGTCTCAAACTCCTGACCTCAAGTGATCCACCTGCCTTGGCCTCCCAAAGTGTTGGGATTACAGGTGTGAGACACCATCCCAGACCAAAAACTCAGGTTTCTAACATTCCAGTGGATAAAAAACCATGAGCAATTGTCCAACAATACTAAGACAAAAAGAGGGTCTTTTGCCTGGGTCTTCTCCCCTCTGGCCCCTTTGACTGCTTATTCTTCAGGTTTAGCTGAAATGTTTTTTGTTTGTTTGTTTGTTTGTAGAGACCCATTCCCTGACCATCCTCATCTTCATTAATCTTCATTACACCATCCTAGCTATTTCCTTCATATTTCTACTATCTATCCATTACATTTTATATGTTTGATCCTTCTTATTCATCCGAATAGAAGCTTCAGAAGACCAAGAGTCTTGCCCATCCTCTTCTCTGCTTTAGCCCCCATTCTGATACTGTGCCTGGCACAGAGTAGATGCCCAGTAAAATATGTGTCAAATGATGAATGTTCTAAATGACAAGCAGGTGAACCTTTAATCCTCAGAGCACCGCTGGCTGGTGTGCAAGGTGTGGTACATACTGTAGGTTGGATGGAGCAATAAAAGATTAACCTGCAAAATATTATTTTCTTGAATATTCACTCTGGCCTGCATAAACAGAAGGAGCCCTTAGGAGTTATCCTGCAAGGCTGATTTAATAGAATCATTGGCACTTGTGTAAAATTTTGGAGAATAATGTCCTAAGCACAGATGCTATTTTTAAGAACTTAACACGGGGAAAAATCTTCTGGGACTAACTCTGTGGGAATGAGGCCCTTTTTATGTCATGGGTGATGTATGAACCGATGGCTCATGAAAGGTGAAGCTCAGACTAAGTTATCGGACTTTTTCCTTTTGAGTTATAGCACAGCAAGCCGACTTGACCGATTACAGTCACCGACGAGAGTGAGCAGTCTGTGGGCTTGTTTATATTACCAAAGAGAAGTGACAATATGGCCCAATTTAGTGCCTACAACCCAACATAACTAAACAAATTCTCTTTCCAGCCCAAGTCAAAGCTCATCTAAGGATAGCTGGATTTATGGGAAACAAACGCCCAAGAGAGTTGATCAGTCTATGGTGCTTGTTTTGGGACAAATTACTTTAAAAGCCACAAATTAGGACCTTCTTGAAACTAAATAAGAAGAAATTAAATGGCGCAACTAGGTTTCTGGCATCTGGTGCTCGTGAATGTTGGGCAAGGCCGTTTGTAGTAGTAAGGGAAGTTCATGGGGTCACACAGCACCACCAAACCAGTCACCAGCTCACAGAGGCAGGGAGATTCCATCACTCAGAGTCCAGGAGGGCTTCTGCATAGCCGCGGACTTTTAATGACAACATCCATCAACGAGTAAAGTATTTCAAGGACAAAGGTCTTCTAGAAAAGGCAAGTTTACCTGTTCTGTGGGCAGGTCCAGAGATGGGGTTCCCTGACACAGAGGGGCCAAAGACACAGGACTTCCTCCCCTGAGAGCAAAGATAAATACTTGGGGAAAGAAACTGAACAGAAGATTTACATCTTTTTTACTGTTACAACTTCTGTGTTAGAGAAAGTGGGACAAGTTCCAAGGAAATCTGCTTCCCATCCTTTTGCGGAAATAAATTGTGCTTAGGCTCCAAATGGAGTGGCATTTCTGCATCCGTCTTCTCGCAGAACGATGTTTCTTAGCCTTTGTGGGGGAGGGAGGGTCGTGGAGCCTTGTGAGTCTGTGGACCCTCTAACGGAGGAAATGTAACACAATTTCAGGGGTGTCACCCACCCCATTTAAAACTCATTCAGGGACCCACTAGAGAGCTTTGTATTCTTTGAATAAAAGTGGCTCACTGTTGAGTCAGAACTGGTGGATGTTGTCAAGAAGTGATTTTACAAAGAGAAAGATGGGAGAGAAGGGAAGAGAGACTTTCCTGGAAGAAAATTCTGTCCTCCTCAAAACCTAGCCCTGCCAAGTCACATTACAAAGGTTAAGTATATGTAAATGACATGTAGGAATGACTTTAACAAAGGGGAAATTGGAAAAGTTCCCCCACTTTTTGGCTACTAGAGTGATTCTCTAATGGGGCCCAGTCACTCTCATGCCCCTCCCTCCTTCTGTAACTGTAAGTGATTTAACAAGGTTTATGGCTAAAAATAATAGCAATAAAGGGTCCAGTGAACACTGGGATAAATGTTTTTCTATTGCAGACCTAGGGAGATGAGTATCATGATTGCTGTCTGACACATAAAGCAATAGCCTGTATGGTTAGAGAAAGCTAGCTTTATTTTAACAGTCCTAAGAGATGTGTGTCAAAATTCCAATTTTATTAGTGAAAAAGCTGAATTGAGAAAGCTTAGGTGATTTTCCAAGGTCACCAGTAAGTGACAGAGGTAAGAGTTGAACCCAGAGCTGACTGACTAAGTCCCTGACCTTTCAGCTGCACCACCCAGCCAGGGAGCTCATCTTCAGCAATCAAGGGAATGTGTCCATCCCAGAGCACACCTCCTGATTCCCAGCCTCTGTATGGTGCATCCTCCGGGAATGTCCCTTCTCTTAGTCAATTATTAGACCCATGCAGATGGGCTATATATTACCTCGTGTAGCCTCTATAAACACCTCATGAGAAGGTCTTATCTGGTTCATTCTGCAGACAAGGAAACTAGACTTGGAGAGATAAATGACTTACCCAAGGTCACACAGCTGAGTCTCTAGCTCCAAAACTTGTGGATTTTTTTTTTTCCATTATATGAGTTTCCTTTTGCAAGAAATTGAGGAATTCCTTCAAGAAGCCCATCTCATATTTGCCATCTGGGGATTCATGTTTTGGGTCGGTGCTAATCCCCACACCAGACATCCCTGTAGATAAATCCACCAGCTCCAAGATGCTTAGGTCTTTGCTCCCCTAAAGCATGACCAAAGTAGACCATGCCTGGCATCATTTTACTCAGAAGGAGGACTTAGAATGTGCTGAGCCTCAGAAAAGCAAGCAAGCCTTCAGTGCTCAAGCTGTGGCTGCTTTTGTAATGCTCTGTGCATCTGTCAGATGACACCAGAAGTTGCAGCTCTGAAAGCCGGAGCCACAGAAGGACCTTCTGTTGGACTTTCCATGTATTCCCTCCATATTCTATCTCATGGTAAACATGGAGGGACAGCAGTCATGATAGTTAGAACTGACTTAACATGGATTGCCTGGCAACACCTCTTCCTTCCAGGCTGTGTCACCTGGGCCAAGTTACTCAACCTCTCTGTGCCTCAGCTTCCTTATCTATATAATGGAATAGATAGCGCAGGAGGTTGACAAGATAATTATAGAAGTTAAAATGTGTAAAACACCAAGAAAAGGTCTGTCCCATAGCTAGTGTTGGTTGGTTAAATAAAAATGCATAAAGCTAGCAACAAGCTGCTCTTACTCTCTGAGTGCATCAATCTGTGGTCAAGAACTCTCTTCAGTCCTACAGATTTCCAAAAGGCAGAAACTTAATCTAGACCTTGGCACCTGCCGAGGCAGAGGCTGCATCCGGAGGTCCTCAGGTCTCCTGAAATGCAGCCCAGGCGAAGCCTACCTTTCCTGTGGGCCAAGCAGTTGACACAGATCTCAGCCTGGTGGTGTGTTCTAAGAGGTGGTTTCATTCCAAACACCCCCTCATCCTAAGTCCCACAACGGCCATCCTATTTCAAGGGAAAACTGAGGAGACTGAAACCCTGACAGCCTTTGAGCCTGAGGTTCCCAGGGCTGCCTGAGAGCCACGGTCTGCAAGGGCCTCTGGGAAGGCTACAGGGGTGGCCTTTCACCGAAGCCCATCCCCTCTGTGCATCTCTTTGCTGTCCCACTGACCAGGCTTATCCCAGGCCGGATCATAACAACCGCTAGGAGACCTCCAATGAGCATTTCCACACTTTTGCAGAGAAAGGTTACTGCCTTAGATTCACAACCTCTCATTACCCTCCCACCTCACCAGGCTCAAAAACTGCTCTGCTGTGGAGTTTGGAGTCTGCGGGGCCTGAGCTCGTTCCAACAGCACTGAAACCCAGGTGGGAAAAGAGAGCCAGCCATTCTTGAGAATAGGCATAGGGTTTGAGGCAAAGACTTGTTTCAAGATGAGTTTGACACAAGCCACCAGTGCCCAAACTGAATCTTCTCAGGCCTGGCCCCAGATTTGTTATGTTTTTGTTTTTGAGATGGAGTCTTGTTCTGTCACCTAGGCTGGAGTGCAGTGGCACTATCTTAGCTCACTGCAACCTCCGCCTCCCAGGTTCAAGTGATTCTCCTGCTTCAGCCTCCTGAGTAGCTGAGATTAAAGTGCGCCCCACCATACCTGGCTGATTTTGCATTTTTAGTAGAGACAGAGTTTCACTGTGTTGGCCAGGCTGATCTCAAACTGCCGACCTCGCGATCTGCCTGCCTTGGCCTCCCAAAGTGCTGGAATTACAGGCGTGAGCCACAGCGCCCAGCCCCAGATTTGTGTATGACCTCTGAGCAGCCTATTCATAGAAGAAAAAGACAGGAGGAGTTACTACTTCCATAATGCCCAGGCCTCCCAGAGCTCTTCTCCAAGTCCTTCCTTCCTTCTTTTCTTCCTTCCTTTGTTTCTCCTTCCTTCCATCCTTTGTCCTTTGTTCTTTCCTTCCTTCTCTCCTTCCTTCCTCCATCCTTCCTTCATTTTTCCTCTTTACTTTTTCTTCCTTCCCTCATCTGTCCTTCCTTCCTTTGTTCCTTCCTTCCTTCTGTCCCTCCTTCTTCCTTCCTTCCCTGCTTCCTTCCTTCTTTCCTTCCTTCTTCCATCCTTCCTTCATCCTTCCTTCATTTTTCCTCTTTACTTTTCTCTTCCTTCCCTTGTCTGTCCTTCCTTCCTTCTGTCCCTCCTTCTTCCTTCCTTCCTTCCCTTCTTCCTTCCTTCCTTCCTTTTCTCTCTCCTTTTAGTCCCAAGCACAACAATGTTTTGTAAAAATAAAATTCTGGAAAAGTAGAGCAGGGAGGTGAGTTCTGAAGGGGAGAAATATTGCCACTGGCATGTGCAGCAACAGCCAGACCATGCGCACAGACAGCAAGAAGGTGCGAACAAGGTCAGTCAACATCAGCCCATCCCGTGCGGTTCACTGAGGTTGTCACACAGCCTGCCAACAAGATTGCACAGGGAGATTTTACTACACTGCTATCTTCTCTCCACTTGATTCTTGGCTCTGATTACAAAACACAGGCAGTGATGGGCTGGGCACCCATGGGACAGCCACTTAGAACTCCCTCACTCATCCCTCTAAAGAAAGAGTTTGAGAAAAATAAAGTAGCACAAAAACCCCCATAAGTATTTCATCAGCTCTTCCCTCTCAGCAATTTCCCTTTGGTTCCATTTTTTTTCCTTTATTATTCTTTTTTAGTTTATGGTGTCTTCCAAATGCTAAGTATTGCTTTGCTCCTATGAAGTTCAAACACAAAGGTAAGCTTTTATTTTCCTAAGAAGACATACTGATGAAAAGCTTGAAGGTTCGAATTAAACGTCCAGACAAGATTCCAAACCATCCCTTAATTCTTGGTCTCTACAGATCTAACTTGGCAAACTATCCACTGGGAAAGCATTCACTCATGCTGTCAGTCACTTGCTCAGCAGGTAGTTATTGAATATCTACTGTGCTAGGCTCTGGAGGCACAATGTCTGCTTTTCTGAGACAATGACAGAAACGTTCTGGGAATATACATTTTCAAAGTTATGGGGCAGGCGTGGTGGGTCATGCCTGTAATCCCAGCACTTTGGGGTGCCGAGGTGGGTGGATCACAAGGTCCGGAGATCAAGACCAGCCTGCTAACATGGTTAAATCCCATCTCTACTAAAAATACAAAAAATTAGCCGGGCGTGGTGGCACGTGCCTGTAACCCCAGCTACTCAGGAGGCTGAGGCAGGAGAATCGCTTGAACCCAGAAGCCGGAGGTTACAGTGAGCCAAGATCACGTCACTGTACTCCAGCCTGGGCGACAGAGTGAGACTTCATCTCAAAAAAAAAAAAAGTTATGATAACACATAGGAGAGATTCCTATGTTTGTGTTGGGGAGGATTCCAGATTGAAGTATTGTTCCTAATTCTTGACCCTTCCCTGCATTTATACCTTTGTCATGGCTTCATCATGGCTTTGGGCTTGATTATGTGACTTGCTATGGCCAGTGGCACGTGGGCAGAAGTAAGAGGAGGCCAGTTCTGAGACTAGGACTTAAGAAGCATCACATATTTCCACTAGTCTTCTTGCACCTTTACCATGGTGATGAGAACATGAGCTGGCTTGCTCACTGGTCTAAAGAGTGGAGCCACCCTAGTGAATTCACAGGCCTGCAGTGATTCTCATGCCTCGGCCTCCTGAGTAGCTAGGAGTATAGGTGCCTGCCACCACGCCCAGCTAATTTTCATATTTTTAGTAGAGATGGGGCTTCACCATGTTGATCAGGCAGGTCTCGAACTCCTGACCTCAAGTGATCCGTTCTTCCTTCATCCTTTTTTCTTTCCTTCCTTCATCTTTCCTTCATTTTTCCTCCTTGTTCCTTCCTTCTTTCCTTCCTTCCTTCCATTTCTCTCTTCTTTAAGTCCCAAGCATGGCAACATATTTCTGCAGCCACCATGTCCTGCAGCAGAGCCACCCAGCCTTTCAGCAGAACCCCAGTTAACTCATGGACCTTTTAGCAGTCATAAATAATTATTGTTTTAAGCCACAAGTTTTGGAGTGGTTTGTTATGCAGCAATATCCAACCCTTACAGAAATTGGTACTGCAGTCAAATCCCAAGTTATGTGGCATTAGTCTTGGGCCTAGGAAGTAGATAGAGGCTGAAGAAAGGAAACTGTTATAGGAAGCTGGAGAACTGTGACCTATGCTTTCTTTGTAGTAATGAAATATCTGGTAAAACTGTCATCTAAGCTAAACTGGAAGACAGAAAATGTGCCTAATGAATCTATGAACTTGGGCAAGAAGATTGCCAGGCAGAAGGTTACAACTGGAAGACTGCAGCACATATGATACGGTATAGCTTAGAGGAGAACTGGTCAGCTTGCAAGCAGAATTTAGAGGGAATATAGACAGCCCAAACTAGCTGGGTTGGAAAATAGAACTGTTTTTTTATCCCAGCCTTTCCAGCCAGTAAAAGACTCCCGAATAAAATACAACCTGGAGACAAAGATCAAGTCAAGGGTGTGGCCATTAAGATACAGCTTGGAAACAACCAACTCAGGGCACTGCCAGTTAAGCCAAGTCCCCAGGGTAAAGACCAGACTCCAGGAAAAATAAGATAGTCCCCAGTCATTTCTCAAACTTTCACATGCTTCAGAATCACCCGGAGGCTTGTTAATACAGCTACCTGAGCACCACCTTCAGAGATTCCAATTCAACAGTTACAGGAAAAGGCCCAAGAGCTTGTACCTTGAACAGGCTCCCAAGTGGTACTGATGTGTCTGTGAGTAGCCCTGGTCTAGGAAAGCCTTCCAGCTGCACAACCAGGTTCCTAGAAAACTTAAAGGCATAGGCCCACAACAATCTGTTATACACCAATTAATAAGAATTATGGAGTGATAGACAGACAGAGTGGTATATCCCAAATGAATTTTGACACATGGGTAGACTAGAATAAAATATGTTAAAAACTAGGCTGGGCATGTTGGCTCATTCCTGTAATCCCAACACTTTGGGAGGCTAAGGTGGGGGGATCATGAGGTCAAGAGATCGAGACCAGCCTGGCCAACACGGTGAAACCCCGTCTCCACTAAAAATACAAAAAATAGCTGGGCATGTTGACACACGCCTGTAGTCCCAGCTGTGGGTGGGAGACCCCGCAGGTGCCGAGGCAAGGGTTACTTGGGAGGCTGAAGCAGGAGAATCGCTTGAACCCGGGAGGCAGAGGTTGCAGTGAGCTGAGATGGTGCCACTGCACTCCAGTCTGGGTGACAAAGCGAGACTCCATTACAAAAAAAAAAAAAAAAAGTTAAAAACTCATAAAGGCATCAGGAAAAATAGCTAACGCATACCAGCCTTAACATCTAGGTAATGGGTTGATGGGTGAGCAAACCACTATAGCGCATGTTTACCTCTGTAACAAACCTGCACATCCTGCACATGTGCCTTGGAACTTAAAATAAAATAAAGAAAAAAAAACTCATAAAGGATTTTCCCCAAATTTTATTCCCTCTGTTTTATTGTTTGTGCTGAGAAATTGTGTCCTTATATGTAAGTTAATAAAAATGAAAGAAACTGGGTCCCTTCTACATCACTCAATTCTCTGAACTTCTTAGAAAAATGCTAAAATCACAAGATAGGCCGGGCGCAGTGGCTTACGCCTGTAATCTCAGCACTTTAAGAGACTGAAGCGGGTGGATCATGAGGTCAGGAGTTTGAGACCAGCCTGGCCAAGATGGTGAAGCCCTGCCTCTACTAAAAAAAATAAAATAAAATAAGCCAGTCATGGTGGCACACGCCTGTAGTCCCAGCTACTTGGGAGGCTGAGGCAGAAGAATCACCTGAACCCAGGAGGTGGAGGCTGCAGTGAGCCAAGATCGCACCACTGCACTCCAGCCTGGGTGACAGAGTGAGACTCTATCTCAAAAAAAACAAAACAAAACAAAAAATCACAGGATAAGCATTTTTCGTCTTTAATTTTAAAAGTTCTATCAATTTAAAACTCAAATCCTATTATAATTTTTTTAAATACAAAGAATTAGAAATCGTCAGACTTGCATAAAGGTTGAACTCAGACAATATAATCATTTACTTTCTCAATGTAAACGTCTTCTAAAAAGATCTTCTCAAAAGTTATGCATTAACCACTAAATATACAAATTATGTTTTCACTGAAAACCACCCTGTTTAATCTGCCATCCTCACAAAGATTTGGGGAAATTACAGTATCAATTTCAATACACTACTACCAAGATAATGTTTGTTATACATTAGTTTACATAAATTTTGGTCTAAATCTTGAATTACTTAAACCCAAAACTATCGATTAGAAAATGTGTATGGGATACATTCCTATTTGATCTTTTTGACTACATCTTCAAAATTGTTTTTTTAGATAATCATTAGGAAAAATTTGTTCCTTTATCTCAACTTTTTGGGGCAAAAATGTCTTTTCTTGCCACTTTAAAAATCTTTGTCTTTATTTGTAAAACTCAGAAAGTTTTTTTGAGAGTATTATTGGCAAAAATACTTCTGGCTTTGAGTATAAAAGACTGTGGCTCTTTAAAAAGTAGAAAGACCTCTGAGCCCCCAGCTTTCTCCAGGCTGAAAGCATTCTGAGAAACTTGCTCAGATGAAAAAAAGGGCTTTTTTCTAAAGCCCCTTTCAGAAGTGGTGCTCAAGGCAGATGATGTAAATGGAAGGACAACCATCCTTCCATTTCCAGTTATACTGGGGGTACAGTATTGTCCCCAGTTCCTTATCCCTCCTTTGTCATGGCCTTATTATGAGTATCTCTTGGCTTTGGGTTTGGCCATGTGACTTGCTGTGACCAGTGGCATGTGGGAAGAAATAGGAGAATTTCAGATGGAAATTTTTATTTTGGTTATTTACTTCCTGTTTCACCTCTGAGTGTTTGGTATTTAAGGTGCAAAGACTTGCCATTTTAGTCTACAGGTATCCATGACATCCTGCTGATCAAATCAAGCCCTTTGGGGCCCAGGGATGGGGGTAAGGGCATTTGCATGTTTGAGGAAAGTGAATAGTTATGATCAAAGTGGTGCACTGTGGTGGATGAACTTGTTGGTCTTAATTCTTCTCTCTTCCCCATCACGCATCCGCATCTTTGCTATGGCCTCACCCTGCCCCTTCAATTTAGAGTTGGCCCTGTAACTTACTATAGCTAATTGCAGGTATATCTCAGTGGGTCCAGACTCTAAGAAATGTCATGTTTCCGCTCACTCCGTTGTGCCTCTGCCTTTGTCATAAGAACAAATGATGGCCATACTCCTGGTTCAAACAAGGTTGGAGACCTGTGTAACAGAGCCAGCTAGCAGACCCAGCAGACCCAGAAGATCCACAAGCCCAAAGCGGGGCCACCCAGCGCAACCTCGCCTAATCAGCTGAACACATGACCCACAGATAGTGATGGCTATTTTCAACTACCAAGTTTTGAACTCATCTATTACATAGCAAAGGCTATCTGATACAATGGGGGAGAGCGCTTTCCTGCAGAAGCTGTCAACTAAGTCAAGAGTTAAAACTGAAGCGGAAGTGGCACCTAAGCAAATGAAAAGATGCTCAATGGCATATGTCATTAGGAAATGGAAATATTGAAACAACAAGGAGATACCACTACACACCTATTAGAATGGCAAAAATCCAAGACCCAACACCAAATGCTGGTGAGGATATGGAGCTATGGGATCCCTCACATATTGCTGGTAGGAATGCAAAATGGTACAGCGCTTTGGAAGACAGTTTCTTACAAAGCTGAACATGGTCTTACCATACATCCTAGTAATCATACTCCTCGGTATTTCTCCAAATGGGTTGAAAACCTACAGTCCTCCAAAAAACCCTCACGTGAAATGCTTATTACAGCTATATCCATAATTGCTCAAACTTGGAAGCAACCAAGATGTCTTTCGATAGGGGAATGGGTAAACAAACTGCAGTACATCCGTACCATGGAATATTATTGTCAGTTAAAAAAAGAGTTTTCTTGGGAGGCCGAGGCGGGTGGATCACGAGGTCAGGAGATCGAGACCATCCTGGTCAACATGGTGAAACCCCGTCTCTACTAAAAATACAAAAAATTAGCTGGGCACAGTGGCACGTGCCTGTAATCCCAGGAGGCTGAGGCAGGAGAATTGCCTGAACCCAGGAGATGGAGGTTGCGGTGAGCCGAGATCGCGCCATTGCACTCCAGCCTGGGTAACAAGAGCGAAACTCTGTCTCAAAAAAAAAAAAAAAAAAAAGAGTTTTCAAGCCATGGAAAGATATGCATGCATATTGCTAAGTGAAAGAAGCCAGTCTGAAAAAAGATACATACTGTGTGACTGCAATGATACAACACTCTGGAAAAGGCAAAACCATGAACACAGTTAAAAAAATCAGTGGTTGCCACAGGTTTAAGGGGAGGAGGAATAGAGGAACAGGTGAAATACAGGGGACTTTTAGGGCAGTGAAATTATTCTTTAAGATGCTGTAATGGTGGCTACTTGACATTATGCATTTATTGAAATCACGGAACTATACAACATAAAGAGTGACCCCTAATGTAAACAATGGACTCTGGTTAATAAGAATGTATATTGATTCATCAATAGTAACAAATGTACCACCACACTAATATAAGATGTTAATAACAGGTGCAACTGTGGAGGGGATGGAAAGGAAGTACATGAGAACTCTATACTTCCTGCTCAATTCTTCTATAAACCTAAAGCTACTAGAAAAAATAAAGTCTATTTAAAAACTCAAAAAAAAAAAAAAAGAAAAAGGTAGGGGTGAACCCTGTGCCATCTTAAAATAAAAACGAAACTAAAGGCGGGGAGCAGAATGTAGCCAGCTGGGGAAAAGACGGGGAGAGCAGGGCACAATGGAAGAAAAAATATTGCAGGCAGAGGGCGTGGCTAAGCAGGAGCTAAGGCGAGTGATGAGAGACCAGTTCTGGGGGCTAAAGAAATCTACCAGTGAGGAAACAACTCGCGGCTGCTGCCAGACCACAGGCCACGTGAGGAGGAGCCTCCCTAGAGGACTTCCAAAGCAAACCCACCCCACCGGACCAGGAAGAGCTTCCTACCTCCCAGAGAAACAGACCTCAGCCCTAATGATCACATAAATCCAAGTCAATCGCTCTCTTTTAAAAACGCACACACATAGTCTCCCCTCCCTTCCCTGGTCCTCTTGGCGACAGGGCAGTCACAGGACATATGTGTTCTTCACCAGGTGCTCCTTGTCGTCTCCGGAGCTCCAGCTGGTGCGCAGGGCCCGCTCCTGGTTCCACCGCGCCACCCGGATCAAGAGGATCAGCACCATCACGAACAGCCTCGCCAGAACCACCACCTTTGTGCCAAGCAGCAGGGAAGAATCCACCTGCTTGCGGAAGCAGCGGAGCATGCACGCGGCCTCAGAGAGGTAGCTGTTCTTATTGCCCCAGCACTCTCCATAGATGAAGTTGTCGCAGGAGTTCCTCTCCACGTCAAAGCACCAGCGTGGGAAGGCCGCACGGCAAGGCCCAGTGACTGCCTTGGCGGTGCAGTATTCTTCATAGTTGAACATATCGCTGGAGTGGTCATCCAGAGTCCTGCCTTCTGGGAGCACTTGGGACAGAGGAATCTGCTGCATTCCTGCTGGTGGTCAGGTCACCTGTGGCATTCTCTGTGACAGCAGCACATCTCTTGAGACACTCCTCCTTGTTCAGGTGATTATTGCTGTTTCCGTCACAGCCCCCATACACAAACAGCTGACAGGATCAGTCAGTGACATTGTATCACCACCTAGGCATGGAGGCCCGGCATCTGCCCACCACCTTCGAAGACAGGCAGAAGTCGTGGATGCTGCGTTCTCCGTCAGCCTCCAGGACCCCGGAGAGGAGCAGCGATGCCAGCAGGGCAAGGAGCGCCCGGCCCCACCTCGGCCCACACAGCTGCGCCATGGCCCGCTCCGCCGAGACTCTCAGGCGACGCCGCCAGGCGCCAGCCTTTGGGGTCCCGCGATCAGGTTCCGGAAGCCCCTCTCCGCGCACGCGCACTGGAGCGCCTGGCCTTCAGGTGCAGGCGCTCTGGGAGGGTCTGCCAGGTGCCCAAGCCCCCAGCACTGCATGGAGTGCAAAGGGATAGGGGGGTGGATAGAGATGCGGCTCACAGGACACTGGACACCATGCTGGGGAGTTCTAATTTTATCCTGGGAGCACGGGGGACACCACTCAAGCGTTGTAAGAAGGGAGTGACCTGGAGATTTTTGCTTTAGAAAGAGCATTCTTGTCGCATTATGGAGAATCATTAGGAGAGAAAATAAGCCTGGAGACAGGGAAGTCTTTAAGAGGCTATTGCAATAGTTCAAGTGCAGGGAGCTATTACTGTGCTAGTTATTTTTCATTTCAGCCTCCAGACCCACTCTGCTGTCTCTGCCCTACTTTGTGCAGAGAAACGGTTGTGATCAAGTTTCAGCAATTGTGGATAAAACTGCTATAAACATTCGTGTGAGAATTTTTGTGTGGATATAAGTTTCCAACCCACTGAAGACATATCAAGGAGCATGATTGCTGGAATGTGTAGTAAGATCACGTTCAGCTTTGTGAGAAACGTCTGTCTTCCAAAGTGCTGTACCTTTTGAATTCCCACCAGCAATGAATGAGAGATCCCGTTGCTCTACACCCTCACCAGCAATTAGTGCTTAGTGCAGGAGGGAGGAGGCGGACGCTGGAGGACTGCATCTCCGGGGCTCCCCTGCCCTTTGGTGTCAGTTGGGTTTGGTCAGTTGGAGGTGCCGACAAGATTAGAAGACAGGAGGAGGAAGGGTTGGCATATTTATCCCTTCACCCCAACTTCCCAACTTCGGTGCTACACAAGCCACATCCTCATCCACACGCTCTCTTCACCACAGCAATCGCTGGGCAGCCATAGCCCATAGACTCTTCCATTGGCTCTCACTGGGTCTTGGAAACACAGTTTCCTCCCACTGCCCCCAGCCCTAGGAGTAGTAAGGGCATCACTGTGCTTGTTATCCTGGTACCCTTGCTTGTTCCATTCACCTTGGCTACACTTCTCAAATAGTCTCCTTGTGAAAGTCTCTTCACTTCACCCATCTGGGGTGCATTCAGTTTTCTACCAGGCCTAACAGATATAGTTGTTATAGGAGTCATTAAGAAATTATTTTAGGCAGATAGGAAAAGGGGTCCTTGGGAAGTTTTTGTTTCTTTGAAAGCAGCTCCAGAAACATTTCTTGTCTAGCAGGAAAGCCCCAGCTGTGCTGACAGGCTTTGATATGCAAATGTAGATCATTAGGAACTAGGTCCACCCAAACATGGCGATTCCCTCCCTGGTCCTCTTGCCCTTGCCCCCACATGTTCCTGGTAACATGGCCACCTCCACATATCCCCATGTGTGTCAAACATCATGGCCCCTGTATTTGCATATTAAAGGCTAGGGTGGGAGGGCCAGTTTTTCGGCGGGCTCCGTGAATGACATGCCAGGTCAAACCAATCCCGAGCCCTATGCAAATCAGACATCGCCTCCTCCAATTTCCTCATATAAGCAGCCACTTTTCTGAGCATGGGTTTCCTCTTTTGGCTTCGAACCCATCTCCATCTCTGTGTGGGGGAGCTTATTCCTTCTTTCTTAGCTATTAAACTTTCCACTCCTTAAAACCACTCTGTGTGTGTCCATGTATGTCCATGTCCATGTGGTTTTATCTAAATCAGTATGAGGTTAAGGATCCTGGTGTTCCTCCCGTCACCAGACCCATATCACAGTTGCCTTAACATAAGCTGTGGTAGGAACAAACACCAGGAAACCCCTGGAGATGAGGAAGGAGACCTTCCACTTATGCTTTTAAGACCGCTTCCCCTTAGCCTTCTACATTGCATTTCAAAAGGAGAAGTAAAAGTTGAAAATAGAAAGCGCAAGGTCAGGGGAGGAGAAAAAACTAGGGCCACTAGCCAGACCTGGAGGTTAAAGATCAAACCCCCCACCCTAGTTCCTATCCTATCCACAGATCACAGGCATGGTATGGAGGAATCTTCTCAGGAAGTCATTGTTCTTGCTTAATCACAATTAGATGCCCCCTAAGTCATGTACCCCTCGCTTACCTCATTGATCACCACGACCCTCTCACATGTACCCTCTAAGATTGTGAGCCTTTAAAAGAGGCCAGGATTTTCTAGTCGGGCAGCTCAGTTCTCGAGACATGAGTTTGCCGAGACTCCCGGCCGAATAAAAAGCTACTTCCTTCACAAACCTGGCGTCTGAGAGGTTCTGTCTGTGGCATGTCCTGCTACAGAGAGATACTGCTCTTAGGCAATGAAATTGACAAGGGGGCTTAGACAGAGCAGGGATGAGGGAGAGAAGTACAGGCAAGAAGTTGTGAGTGATTATTGGATATTTAGCCTAGTCCCCTGGGTTGATGATGATGCCATTTACTACCATAACCTTGGAACTGCTTCTAGATGCTGGGAGGTTTAGGACAAACCACAATTATGGTGACTCTAACTTGAATATTAGTAAAAATTGTTTTTTGCTGGCATGTTACTTGTAAAAACATACAGTTCAATGATTCACTTCAGAGTCAGTAACTCTCTAGGCCTATTTAAAAGGTTTTCAAAAACATCTGTCCTCGATTAAACAACAGATACTACTTACAGGCCATGTCTGTTTTCAAGGGTTTCAGAGCAGTAATTAATCAGGCAAATGAAAAAGCACAGACCTCATCTTTTTATCCAATTAGGAGAAACCTCTGTGAGTCTCGGTCACCAAACTGTATGGTTTTGTCGAAATGCATTGTGATGAGTGACTGCTTTTATATCTTAGAAAATATCAATATTTACTTTAAACTTACAGTTAAACTAAAGGAAAACAAAATTGATTAGTTAACTGTCACAGCATACATGAAGGCTGCTGTTGGGATGCCACCACACACACCACGAATGGGAAAAGAGGTACAAGACGCTTTGTACTCTCCCCAGCTGGGGACATTTCTGGCTTTCTCTTCTTGTTTTTGATTTTTTGTGTCCCGTCCATTGTCCACATGGGATGGGCTTGTTTTCACCTCCATACCTTTGCCTGTAGATGCTAGACCGTCCTCTTTCCTCTCTATCCCACGTGAGTTCTTCTCTACCTTAAAAATAGGCCAAGCAGGCCAGGTGTGGTGGCTCATGCATGTAATCCCAGCACTTTGGGAGACCAAGGAGGGCAGATCGCTTGAGTACAGGAGTTCAAGACCAGCTTGGGCAACACGGCAAAAACCGGTCTCTACAAAAAATACAAAAAAATATTGACCAGGTGTGGTGGTGCATATCTGTAGTGCCAGCTGCTTGGGAGGCTGAGGGTTCAAGGCTGCAGTGAACTATGATTGTGCCACTGCACTCTAGTGAGGAGGCTGCCTCTTCACCCAAGCAAGCCAATCTAGTTAAATGGTCTTCTTTTTAACACCCAAGGAGGGGCACATACAGTGGAGTTCTGGTCTGAGTGGGTAGAAGGAGGGCTTTCTGATGAGAGAAAAAATGCTAGGTCTGAGTCTGAGGGTATAGTGGCAGCAGTGGGAGTGATGGGAGGAAAGATGTGGCACCAGGCTTGAGGGACATCCAGGCTAGGACCAGACTGCACTGAGGGCCAGGGAAACGGCTCTGGATGTATGCAACTTAGTCACAGATAGTTCAGAAAAATTTACATATATGTGTATATAAAAAGAGGAGAGAGAAATTTGAGCCCAGAAGTTCAAGGCTACAGTGAGCTATGATTGTGCCACTGCACTCCAGCCTGGGTGACAGAGTGGGACCCCGTCTCAAAAAACAAAACAAAAAAAAACATGTCAAGTACCAGTTCCAGGAAAACCCTGCCAGATTGCTACTACTTAAGTTTTCTTCCTTTGCACAGCACCAGAAAAGCCATTCTCATACTTAATTTGAATTACCAGAATCTTCAAGAAATTAGATCATTATAGTCTAATGAAGTCAGTTGTAGTCTAATTGTTGCCCTGTTTTCCAACTGACTTCCAGAGACCACGAAAGATTCACTGAGGTACAGACCTGGAAGAGGTGGCAGAGGCCATGGAGTCCAAGTCGCTTTACCAATGAAAAGACTACCAGGCATGGTGGCTCACACCTGTAATCCCAGCACCTTGGGAGGCCAACACAGGCAGATCACTTGAGGTCAGGAGTTTGAGACCAGCCTGGCCAACATGGCGAAACCCCACCTCTACTAAAAATACAAAAATTAGCTGGGCATGGTGGCACACGCCTGTAATCCCAGCTACTTGGGAGGCTGAGGGAGTAGAATCGCTTGAACCTGGGAGGCAGAGGTTGCATTGAGCTGAGATCACGCCACTGCACTCCAGCCTGGGTGTCAGAGCGTGACTCTGTTTCAAAAAAAAAAAGACCAAGGCGCTCAATGTTTGGTGGAGCCAGAAGGAGGACTCACCTTTCTGACTCTCGGCTCAGAGCTCTTTCCATCTGTACGAGACGCTGCTTGGGTCTGTACTTACAGTTTCTAGTCCACCTCCTCCTTAGCAGAACAGATCCATCCTAGAGAAATTTCAGGGAGCAAAATGGAATAAAAACAAAAAATACCATGCCTACTTGAAATAAAGTTGCACTATAGTTTGCATTAGATAGAATAAAAATATTGAAAGAGGCAACTAATCTCAAAAAGAAAAACCTATACAAACAAAATCCACTTTCTTTCATATCATAAAAAATAGCACATACTTACGGAGAAGTATAGAGAAGAAAATTAAAATAACCCATAATTGCATCACCCACAGACTTGTTAGCATTTTACTTTATTTCCTCCAAGGATTTGTTTTTTAATCCATGCATGACCAAAATAATGTAACTTTATACATAAAGGGAATAAAGCAACATCTCAATTTTGGAAATCCCTAGCATATTAAAAATATCACTGTACTACACTCAAAAAGTTATAAAATAGAGGGATGGAAAAGCAAAAGATAACATCTCACAGTTTCAGGGACGGGATGTAGATAAATCAGTTTTCTGCAAAGGAAGGAAGGATTAAGAGAAGAGACTTGCTAATGTGTGGGGATTCATATGGGATTCTGGAAAAGTGTCCTTCCTTTCAATATGGGGTGGTTGCTCTGGTGTTCCAGGAGCACATGGCTGTGTCTAGTCATTGAACGTTCCCAGGGTTTGTGGGTCATTTGGATGGCAGCCAGCGACAGCAGCCAGCAGATGGGCAGTTAATAGCTTTTCTTCTGCAGTGGCCCAGTGCCAGGGGACCATTACCCACGCCTGAGTCTCCCCACAGCTGGAGAGAAGGCTGGTCATCCCACTGCACTGTGGACTTCAGTTTGGGTCAGAGACAAGGACAGGCACAACAGAAGGTCAAAGTGAACCCTGACTTGGCTAACAGGGTCTCTGTGCTTTCATCTGTAAAAACATGACTCAAGAAAAGAACTGCTAAGCCAGTCATCCAGAACACTAAAAACACAATTCTCAACTGAGTCCTAAGCCAGAGCTAGGTCCTGGGCAAATGTGCTTTATATCCAAAACATAGTGTCCCCAGGCTGAGGGAAGAGATGAATCCCATTAACACAGATTTCAGTGAGTTGAGGATCATGGGCTTATGCAGCAGCTGAGCTCCTCCCCACTCCAGGTGTCCCCAGGGGTAGCAGTAGGGGGCTCACCCATGTCTGGAACAGTTCCAGTTTCCCTGAACAGGAGGCAATATAGGGTCATGGCTAAGAGCAGCGACTCTGGCATCTTACTCTCTGGATTGAAATCCCAACTCTACTGTCTGTAACATCAGGAGAAGTTCCTTAATTTCTCTTTGCCTCTACTTCTCAACTGTAGCATGAGGATAATAAAAGTACTATTGGCTATTGTCACAGGGTTGTTGTGACCATTAAAAATTATAGTGTATGTAAAGTGTTTGTCAAAGCACCTGGAGCTAAAAGCTCTGTAATTTCTAGCTATTACGGTAGTTAAGGGTCACCCCCACACACATACTGTCCATGTTCCCTTCCTCTCAGCACACATGTGCACATACACACACACAGACACACACACCCCAAGTTCCCCAAATCCCATGAGAAGGCTCATCTGCCAGGCACAGCCATCTCCCACAGAGCACTCTGGGATCCAGGGCACGAACTGCAGTCCAGGGGGAAGAGATGCCCTCCCAGGCCTACACTGCTGTTCCTGTGCCCAGAGTCTCACAAAACCCTCCACACACATGGGAACTTCAGAGTTTGCGCTCAGTCTCTCTCTCTCTCACTCTATCTCTTCATTTCTACTGAATCTCAAACAAGTCCTTCTTTCATGTGACACCTCTGAGGATTCTCATGGCTCCTCTTTGAGAATTAGAAAAGATACACCACTTGGTCAGACACAGTGGCTGACGCCTGTAATCCCAATACTTTGGAAGGCCGAGGCATGTGGATCACGAGGTCAGGAGATGGAGACCCTCCTGGCTAACACGGTGAAATCTTGTCTCTACTAAAAATACAAAAAATTAGCTGGACGTGGTGGCACACACCTGTAGTCCCAGCTACTTTGGAGGCTAAGGCAGGAGAATCGCTTGAACCCAGGAGGAGGAGCTTGCAGTGAGCTGAGATTGCGCCATTGCACTCCAGCCTGGGTGACAGAGCAAGACTCTGTCTCAAAAACAAAAAAGAAAGAAAAGAAAAGAAAGGAAGGAAGGAAGGAAAGAAGAAGGAAAGAAAGAAAGAAGAAAGAAAGAAAGAAAGAAAGAAAGAGAGAGAGAGAAAGAAAGAAACGATACACCACCCAAACAAATGTAACCCTGTGGCCAGATGCCAGCCCACTTGCCCCTTCGGCCAGGCCCTCTTGTACTCTGAACACCTGGACCCTGGGGCCTGAATGGCAGAATGGAGCCCATGACATGGCCTCCCATTTATTCCTCTTCTCTTCCTCTCTCCCTCATCAGTACCCCACCCAAAACGACTTCTCCCTTCTCCCTGAGCCTCTTCCTGAAACAACATCAACAAAAAGCCTTAATGTGTATTAGCTCATGCAAACAGATACTTGGGTGGGAGTAGGGAATATCATCCATCTACACATGAGAATTACCCAGAATGTCAATTAGGGACCAGCCAGAATACCCTACTAATACATGAGTTTCTTATTAATCCACCTGGCACCCTTATGAGTAACTTTTATCATCTCCATTTTAGAGATGGGGAAACTAAAGGCCAGAGAGGTTAAGTGAGGTTAAGAGGTTACCCAGGTAAGTAAGGAAGAACATCAAACCCAGGCATGTTTCTCTGCAAAATCGACGCTCATATAACCACTAGTCAGGTTCATCATAGCTAATACAATCCAACTTCCCAATGGTTAAAACAAGAGCTACTCAAAGCAATCAAATATTAAGATGTAATCAGATATTATCAAAGCAGTTATACAAAGAATACTGTGAAGTAAATAAACTATGAATCATATTTATCAAAAGTGATCAAAGTATAATTATGATGGGTAATCAAATCAATCAAGTATTAATATGCATTAGCATTTTCAACATCTAATTATAGAGCACATAATCAAAATATAATGGTGACAAGGGTAATAACAGTCACTCTTTAAAATTGCTCATCTAAAAATTCAACATTCTTATCCAACCAGAGCCAAATCCAAACTCTAATGAATCTTATGGGCATCACTCAGAATCCTTCCCTGGTCCCACGAGGACCCCTCTAATTAGAGTGCTTATATCATTTATCCTTTACATTTCGAGACTGAAAGAGGACTCTGTTAATAATTACATTAGATCAATAGGTCCAGGCAGATGCAGACATATGAACACCTTTCCTGTAACAAGCTCTGTTCCCAAATTTTTAAAAATTGAACCCAAATTTTAAAAAATAATCATAAGTCCATATTTTGTGCAGAACTGATGCTAGATATTAGAAATACAATTGGCAGCAAAATATCATTTTAGGCTTCATATTTTCTGCTAGAATACACAGACAAATAGATAGTAGAAAGTTAAGCTACAATGCAATGAACTCCACAGTGGGGACAAAATAGGATGCCATGGACGCACATAGAGAGAGAATTGTTGCAGTTATCTATTGCTGCACAAAATACCATCCCAAAACATGGTGACTTAAAGCAATAACAATTTTATATCTCATAAATTTTGTAGGTCACAAATTCAGGCAGGATTCAGCTGGGTGATTTTCGTGTTAACTGTGGCATCAATGGAGGTCACTCAGTGTCATCCACTTTGTGGGTGGGCTGGTCTAGAGAGTACAAGATAACCCAGTTACATGCCTTGCTCCCTGGCAGAGATGGCTGGAATGCTGGATCTAACTGGAATTGTCCCCTGGAGCACCTACATATGGCCTCTCTACCATGGTGGCCTTGGGTACTTGGATGTGTTATACAGCACCTCAGAGCTCCAAAAGTGAGTGTTCCAGCAAGTAAGGTGGAAATTGCATGACCTTTGATGACCAAGCTTTAGAAGTCACAACATTTCACTTCCACTTTATTGGTTGAAGCAGTCATGAGTACACGTCAAGGAGACATGACATGGTTTCTGCCTCTTTGGAGTGAGTGTCAAATAACTTGCAGCCTTATTTAAAAATTGCCTCAAGAACCAAGCCAGGCTTTGAGAATAGAGGCAGGATTCTATAGGCTGAAGGATGACTAAGAATTAGCTCACAGAGAGAGGGGAGAAGGATAGGTGGAATTTTGCAAAGGTCTCCAAGATGAAGGAAGCCATGGCTTGCTTAGGAAAGTGAAGATGGTGAAGCAAGGCATGTAAGGAGAATGGAGAAAGAATTTGTACTGAACAAATGCAGAGATGATGATATCGAATTAAAACTCTGGTGATGTTTTGAGTTCAGGATCTGCCACATAAAAGGTGTTCAATAAATGAGAATGAATGGACAAATGAATGAAAGAATAAACAGTAAAAAGAGAAGATGGTCTAACACAATGCTTTCAGAATTTCTTTTCTTTTCTTTTCTTTTCTTTCCTTTTCTTTTCTTTTCTTTGAGACAGAGTCTCACTCTGTTGCCCAGGCTGTAGTGCAGTGGTGCCATCTCAGCTCACTGCAACCTCCGCCTCCCAGGTTCAAGCGATTCTCCTGCCTCAGCCTCTTGAGTAGCTGGGATTACAGGCCCCCGCCATCATGCCCAGCTAATTTTTTTGTATTTTTAGTAGAGATGGGTTTTTCCCATGTTATCCAGTCTGGTCTTGAACTCCTGAGCTCAAGTGATCCACCCACCTTGGACCCACAAAGTGCTGGGATTACAGGCCTGAGCCACTGTGGCCGGCCTGGACTTTCTTAAACAGAAACCTTAGGAAGAAATACATATTGTATTTTTTATGTGTATAGTTGTGATATAGTACATCACAGCCTAGTACACAAAAGCACATACACACACTTATGTGTGTTTAAGTTTCAAGAAACAATATTAACCCGTATTATGGGTAACACACTCTGACATCCAATCTTTTCTCTTCAATTCTATTTCATTATTTTCCAAATGAGGGTCATAATCCACGGAATTGGTTCAAGGCCCACCAAGGCTTTGAGACTCACAGTTTTGAAAGACACCGGCCTAAAAGAAAGAGAACAGCTTAGAGACATGAGGGTCAAGTCCTGATTCCATTAATTGTGATTTGAGTAAGACACACTCACCTGCTTAGCTTCCATAATACACATTTCACAAAGTTGTTTTGAGATTTAAAAAAAGGTGCAAAAATGTCACTGAAATCTACAGAACATAAAGTATAAAAGTGTCCTTTATTTTCTGTCTTTCTGTTTATAATATCCTGCAAATCTGACTTCTGGGAGCATCATGATTTCCAAACAGGGAATGGGGCTGGGGGGTCCCCAGGAACAGGATGGGGGAGAGAGGACCGCCAGTTATTCTCTTCACCTGTCAGGTCAGTTCCCACTCCTCTTCTCCTCTCCCCTTCTCTTTGCCCCAGGGGCCGATCTGTGTGTATGCCTCACCCAAGCAGCTTGATCTTTGGCTTCCATTTTTATTTGACCACTGGGTGGCACTGGCGGGAATCAAAGGACCGGAAGAAAGAGACATTGGAGTGCTGAGGCCTCTGTTTCCTCCCTGCCTGGCCACTTCTTGGCAGTGGCTGCATTCTAATATGACCACGGCTCCTGCCTTCCCAATTCTGTAACATCAACCCCTACCCCAGCTTCATCAGGCCTGGGGAAGCACTAGCCCCACTGTGGCTACACCTGGAGAGCTTCATACCCTCCTGCACCAACTCCTCTCAGTAAATAACCTCGTCACTAAAGCCTTTTCCATTAGACCCTCTGAGAGTGTCAGGTGTCCCCCGTGTGATCTGACTGATCCAAGAGGTCACATGAAAACGAGCCTAGGACCCTTTGTATTTGTGAGTATGGGAACCAAGAGAGAGAATCAAGAGGCTGGAGTGACATCACTGTTGTGCGTCCCAGACCTTCTAAAGCGTGTTTATCCTTCAGGTCATCCTATATTGATTATGATGTCAAATCAAAGGTGAGCGGATCACTAGGTCAGGAGTTTGAGACCAGCCTGGACAATATGGTAAAAACCTCATCTCTACAAAAATACAAAAATTAGCTGGGCATGATGGCGGGTGCCTGTAATCCCAGGTACTCGGGAGGCTGAGAGGAGAATTGCTTGAACCCGAGAGGCAGAGGTTACAGTGAGCTGAGATCACACCACTGCACTCCAGCCTGGGTGACAGAGCAAGACTCTGACTCAAAAAAAGAAAAGGAAAGAAACACAGGTAAGAACTTGGATTTGTGTCTGAAGTGAGGGCAGTCTTGTGGGACTGAGCCCCTAACCTGAGGGATCTGACACTATTTCCAGGTGGATGGCATCCTTTCTTTTAGTTTCTCTCTTTCTTCCTTTCTTTTTCTTTCTTTCCTTCCTTCCTTGCTCTCTTTCTTTCTCTTTCTTTTTTCCTTCCTTCCTTCATTTCTTTATTTCCCTCCCTCCCTCCATCCATCCATCCTTTCTTCTTTCCTTCCTTCTCTCTTTCTTTGCCAGGCCAGGCTGGAGTGCAGTGGCACCATCATAGTTTACTGCAGCCTCAACTCCCCAGGTTCCAGCGATTCTGCCACCTCAGCCTCCCGAGTAGCTGAGACCACAGGCGCACATATTCACACCCAGCTAATTTTTGAAAAAAGTTTTGTAGAAACGGGATCTTGCTATGTTGCCCAGACTGGTCTTGAACTCCAGGGTTTAAGCAGTTCTCCCACCTCAGCCTGCCAAAGTGCTGGGATTACAGGCATGAGCCACCATGCCCAGCCAATAGCATCGAATTGAGTTACATTGTGTGATATCCAGTCAGTGTCTTCCACAAACTGGAGAATTGCATGGTGTGGAGGGAAAACACATACATTTTGGTGACCAGAATTGTGAATATATAGAAGAGGAAAAGTTGTTTTTCGCTAGTCAGCATTGAGGACAAAAAGATATCAAAGCAAAACTAGACTCTGGGAAGACAACCAGATGATGATGCAATTCTGCCTCCTACCCAGGTAATCATCTCATCTCTGAGAATATGGAACTCCGGCCTCTTCCTGGACACCTGATGATCCGCCTGGGATAGGCTCAGAGTCTTGAAACACAGAACTATGAGCGCATTGCATATCCCAACCCAGCAGCATGGAAACCTTAGATGGTGAGGCTCACGATGGGCACTTGTTCTCTCTCAACCTTTTCTTTCTCTCTCTCCTTTCTTTTCCTCCCTTAATTCCTTCTTCCTTCCTTCCAAGATTTATACTGACTATTACCTTTTAGGCAAAACATCCTGAATATGTAGAAGAAACTAATGAAAATGAAGTCAATTTCCCTGCTGTTATTTGTTAAGCTTCTGCAAGATCTCAAATTTTAGTCATTTGCATACCTACTATGCAATTTTTTTCTATTCTGTGGGCCACCAGTATTCTTTTTCTATAAATCAACTAATTCTTTAACTTGAACCCTCTTTAAGCTTCATCCTGGCTGGGTGCTGTGGGTCACACCTGTGAACTCAGCACTTTGGGAGGCTGAGGTGGGTGGATCACTTGAGCTTAGGAGTTTGAGACCAGCCTGGCCAACATGCTAAAATCCCATGTTTACTAAAAATACAAAACTTCACCAAGCATGGTGGCATGCACCTGTAATCCTAGCTACTCAGGAGGCTGAGGTGGGAGGATCGCTTGAACCCAGGAGGCAGAGGTTGCAGTGAGCCGAGATAACACCACTGTACTCCAGCCTGGGCAACACAGCAAGACTCTGCCTAAAAAAAAGTTCATTATAAATAGACACATCAGTAAAATCACATTTTACTGATTTTGTTCACTTGTATTTTTTTCTTATTACACATTAAAATAAATGTTAAATATATTTATAAAGTGTATAATACTGTGAATATATCCAAAGAAAAATGTTGTGTGCTACTTAAAATCACCTCACTCATCACAGATGGTGCACATGCCACACTTTAGAATTGTTGCCCAATGATCTCATATTTTTTAGGAGTCTAAGGCACAATCATTGCTGTCACAGAGCTTTACATCTGGTAAGAGACAAAGAAGAGGAAGATTTCACAGCAGACGGATACAAGATGAACAAGGAGGACTATAGTTAAATCCCAAAGCATGTGGCCAAGGCAGGAAAGCAAATGAGAGGTCAGAAAAATAGAAACACCAGTGGGGGAGAGAAGGGCTGACAGGCCAAGCTAAATGTATTGATTTAGAGGTTACATTTAACTCTCCAAAGACTCCCCAAAGTTACAGGACAAATGGCCAATTTCTCAACACACCTGCCCCCTCATCGCTGGCCTCTGTCCATCCTTGAGGGCTAATCTCCCAGCTTTTTCCTGGATAGTCTCTTTTACAAACTGCTTATTCTTCCCCAAATTCAGCATCTTCTCTCCCTCCTCAGTACATCCACTCGCATTCCTCCAGCTCTCCAACACTTCTGTCTTTTGGCCAATTTCTTTATTATTATATTATTATAGTAGAGATGAGGTTTCACTATGTTGCCCAGGCTGGCCTCAAACTCACACCCTCAAGAGATCCTCCCACCTTGGCATTCGAACGTGCTGGGATTACAGGAATCAGTCACTGCACCCAGCCCTTATGACCAATTTCTATATTTTTATTTTTTATTTCGTTGATGTTCGCTCCTTTTGCCCAGGCTGAAATGCAATGGCGTGATCTCAGCTCACTGCAACCTCTGCCTCCCGGGTTCAAGAGATTTTCCTGCCTCAGCCTCCCAAGTAGCTGGGATTACAGGCATGCGCCACCACATCCTGCTAATTTTTGTATTTTTAGTACAGACGTGGTTTCTCCAGGTTGCTCAGGCTGATCTTGAACTCCTGACCTCAGGTGATCCACCCACCTCGGCCTCCCAAAGTGCTAGGATTACAGGCATGAGCCACTGCATCCAGCCTGGCCAATTTCTTTTGTTTTGTTTTGTTTTCTTATTTTAAGACAGGGTCTCTGTTACCCAGGCTGAAGTATAGTGGCATGATCTTAGCTCACTGGAGTATCCACCTCCTGGTCTCAAGCAATCCTCCTGTCTCAGCCACCTGAGTAGCTGGGACTACAAGCACCACCATGCCTGGCTAATTTTTAAATTTTTTTTTTAAGAGACAAGGTCTCACTGTGTTGCCCAGGCTGGTCTCCAATCCTGGGCTCAGTGGATCCTTCTCAGCCTCACAAAGTGCTACGATTACAGGCATGAGCCACCATGCCTGGTCCTTTTGGCCAATTTTTTTCAACTCAGTTCAACCATACCATTTTCTCTCATGATTGCTTATCAGATTTTACAGCACTCTTTTGCAAATGAGGTAATGTTGCTTCCTCCTGCTAGTCCAATGGATGGAGAGCCTCAGTAGTTGGCAGGCAAATGGCACCCTGTATAGACAGAAATACAGTGTTTCCCCTGGATGTATGCAGCCCGATGCCAGGGCCCATGAGCTAGATTTCTGCCCTTCTGGCCTGGCACCTGTGTGCATTGCACGCTCTGTGCAACAGAAGTGGCAAACCTGCCTTGTCTACACAAACTCAGGCAGAGTTAGTTTCATTTCCTCCTCGTGTTTATTGGTTTATTCACATCTCACCAGTAAACAGTCTGCACGTTGAAAGGTCTTCATCTATCTATCTCAGAATCTTTGACAGCTAATAGAGGATCTATAAACTGGTGCAGAATAAATATTTACTAGACAAATGATGATCAGTCCGTGAATATATGCTGAAATGGTTCAGAAAGCAGTAGGCACTGGGAAACTTTGCAGAAAGAGAACGAATTCCAACTAGAATGAATTTTAACTCACCACTAACCATGTTGTGCAATACACAAATTGTACTAACTACTTATATGATGTGGGTAGAAAATACCTCCAAGTAGCCACAGAGTGCAACGAACAAGGACAAATCTTCATCTGGACAGAAACATGACCTGCCTCCCTTATCCCAAAGACTAATCACTGCTTAGGGAAGAGACCATGCCTGTCTTGTTCCACGCTATGCCACCAGAGCGCACTTAATAGTACTTGTTCAACAAATATTGATTCAACTAATATGTTTAAGTACACACTCCTTGCCTACCTCTTTTTATATATAGATGTGTGTGTGTGTGTGTGTGTGTGTGTGTATTTTTTTTAAATGATGGGTGGAAGGCTGTGGGCTTAGTAGACCCAACACTGCAATAAAAGCACAATGAACACAGTGGTTCAGACGTGCAAAAAAAGGGGAGGGCTATTTTGTGACCCTAACTGTTCACATCACGTTCTTAAGTCCCATTCCCGTTGATTGTAGAAAAAAACTTAAACTTGAAAATTAAAGATAACTCAATTTCTTCTCATTTAAAACAGATCCTTTGGGTCTAACACTATCTCCTCTGAGTAAATGTTCACTTGGTTGAAATATCAAATTCCTTCTCAGGGCTATTTCTCTTCACCAAAAGGCCCCTCTTGGGTACAAGGGAAAAGCTCACACATCTTCATAATGGCCATGGTCTCTGCAGGTCCCTGATGTGGTATGGCTGGTCTGCTCTTGTCCCTCAGGTCCTGGATGGGTCCTCACTGAGGTATAGCTGGCTCCACCTGGTTATCTTGAGTATGGTGTGGCCCCAACTGCTGCAGACTCATTCTGACCCCTGACTCTTCTTCATCCCTCTACCCCATCATCTAAGAACTTACGGATACCCTGCACATGATCCCTGGTTTCTCAGGCCCATCACCGAGTACCTCACTTAAACATTTTCAAATTACCCCCTGAGGGCTTCATAAAGTTCCAGCTCCAGGCTAGATGCAGGGTTACCCTAAGGGGCTGACAATTCCCCAAGTTATCTGTCAGAACAAGGGCTAAGCCCTGCCGCAGTAGGATGCCACATACCCATCTGTACTTTATTTCACCACCCCTTGCTCACCTTCCCTCCCCTGGGGAGGGCGGATTCCCTCCCATGAAATCTGTAGCTTTCCTAGCTCTCTCTCACTTTTCTCATATTCCTTGCCCATCCCCTGCACCCACAAGGCTGGAGCGGACTTTTCTTACAGCATAACCCGAGTCTCTATCTTTGGTTTCTCACAAAATACTCTGTTCAGATCACTAATTTAAATGCATTCCCCTTCTGCTCTTGATATGTAAAAGGGGCTTTTGTAATTCACAAATCCTTACTTTTTCTCCACAAAGTCTGGATTTCAGGACTATTGTTTCATTACGGAATTCAAAACCCTGTTTTAAAGTCAACTCTGTAGACTGATTCTTTCTTTTTGGAATCCTGCTAAGATGCTTCTGGCTGAATATGAGAAGGCCCTATTCAAGGACATTCACACATTTCAACAAGTAGAATCTCTGTTACATCAGCAAATTCGACCGTCCAAACCATAAAACCTTCACAGTCGGCTCCCTTCTGAACCCTTGCTGGGAGGGGAAAAGTTCAGACGACCCAAACCCTTGTACAGATAGGATTGAAACAGCCTGGACTCCAGCTTCCACTACTGGATGGTCAGTGGTTAATCAGAGGTTCTCATGAGTATGATCCAAAGATAGGGAGATGAGAGCCAGTTCTTGGTGGATACCAGTCCCACAATGTCGAGTAGAGTGAGGGCCAAAGTCAGCCTCATGGCAAGATAAAGCTATGAGCAGCGACCCTGGAACCACAACAAAGTGGAGGAAGAGTGAAACAGATGTGCAAAGGAAAGCAAAGCCCAAAGCCCACATGATCTTAGGGACCACGAGATGGTCTGAATAGCTGTTAAGCAACTTTCTAGATTCCTTGAGGCCTGGATGCACTTCTTGATTGACTTTAGTTTTCAAGAGATTCCCTTTCATACTTTCAATAAAGCGAGTTATATGAACCCGTGTCCCTTCTTAATGATCCCTGACTGAGACATTGGAAAAAGACAGGGGCCAGGTGAGTGAGTGAGGAAAAAACAAGCTTCTGAAGGTGACAGAGACCTTGGAGTCTTTTGCCTTACCAAATTCTCATTTCCTGAACCGTCTTTTGGGAGGTATAGATTCAGAACTCAAACACCCAAGTCCAGGCAAATTCCTCTACAGAAGTTCAATAAAGTTCATCATACTTTCTTAAGGAGGAAGTGTTTGAGGAAAGGTCCAGATCCAGACTCCCAAGGGAGGGTTCTTGGAGCTCACGCAGGAAAGAATTGAAGGCGAGTCCATAAAGTGCAAGCAAGTTTATTAGAAAATAAAGGAATAAAAGAAGGGCTACTCATAGAGCAGCCCCGACAGAGCAGCAAATTTTATAACCACACAAATTGCCCATTGTTATGGCTATTTCTTGACGACATGCTAAACAAGGGGTGGATTACTTGTGTCTCCCTTTTTAGACCATATGTGGTAACTTCCTGATGTTGCCATGGCATTCGTAAACTGTCATGGTGACGGTGGGAGTGTAGCAGTGAGGACGACCGGAGGTTACTCTCGTCACCATCTTAGTTTTGGTGGGTTTAGCCGGCTTCTTTACTGCAACCTCTTTCATCAGCAAGGTCCCTATGACCTGTATCTTGTGCCAACCACCTCTCTCATCCTGTGACTTAAAATGCCTTAACCATCTGAGAATGCAGCCCAGTAGGCTTCATCCTCGTTTTACCCAGCTCCTATTCAAGATGAAGTTGCTTTGGTTCAAATGCCTCTGACGGAAACACCCAGTTCTCCTGACTACAGAGGCGTGTCAGAAGTCGGCTCCCCTAGCATCACCAACACAGCCTGTCAGACAAAGCTGAGTGCACGCTAAGGGAGAACACCACCTTGCAAAGGTTTGGCAGTGTCTCCAAGGGGGGTAACATAAGGGGAAAATTTGGGTAAGTATCATGATATAACAGACCGGAATTGGTGGAAACAGCAAGGCAAGAATTTGGAAGCAAAGGATTCAGAAATTTAGGGCACAAATTGTCTGTTCACTGAAGAATTTAGAAGAGTCTTTGGGAAGTTCCTGTAATGAACAATTAATCCATTTGCCTGGATAGGCTGCTTCTGGGAAAATAAAGTCATGCTAATGAAGACAGAAGAGTGGTGAAATGTTCTGCTAATGTAGACAGAAAGCTATGACTTGTAAGGCCTGGCGCAGTGGCTCACACCTGTAATCCCAGCACAGGGACACTAAGGCAGGCAGATCACTTGAGGTCAGGGATTCGAGACCAGCCTGGCCAACATAGCAAAAACCCCCATCTCTACTAAAACCACAAAAATTACCCAAGCCTGCACGCCTGTAATCCCAGCAACTCAGGAGGCTAAGGCACCAGAATCACTTGAACCCAGGAGGTGGAGGTTGCAGTTGCAGTGAGCCAGATCGTGCCAGCGCCCCTGCCCTCCAGCCTGGGCAACAAAGCAAGGCTCTGTCTAGAAAAAAAGAAAAGAAAAAAGGTGTGGATTAAAGGAAAAACTTTAAACAAATTAAACCTAATAGGGCTTATTTGAGCCAAATATTCACAAATCGAGCAGTCCTCAGAAGCAGAAAAGGTTAGGAGAGCTCCCCTCTGCAAAGCGGGCACTTTGCAGGGAGTATTTATAGACAGAAAAATGGAAGTGAGGTACAAACAGCTAGATTGGTTACAGCCTGACATTTGCTTAATTTGGGCGTGGTCTTTCAGATGGCAGCCTGTGATTGACAGAAGCTGGACACCCAGCTATTTGCTACAGAATATACTCCTCATTCGATTCTCATTTGTTTACGATGTTGCAGTTTATTACTTAGTGATACTCAAGGTATAGTAGGTGGTCTCAGGCCAAATTTAGGATAATTTAACAGGTTCCAGGACTGGTGGTGTTCGGCCTGAAAAAGAAAAACTTCAGCCGAATTAAATTTAAAGGCGTTTGAGCAACGAATGATTAGGTTCAGAGACGCCGGCACAGCCATGTGGTGGAAGATTTATGGACAGAAAAAGGAAAGTGATGTACAGAAAACGGAGGTGAGGAACAGAAACAGCCAGATTGGTTACAGCTCGGTGTTTGCCTTATTTGAACAAGTGTGAACACTTAGCTACATTTGATTGGCTAAGACTCGCATGATTGGCACAAGTGTAGGCTCTGGTCTGTTTATACTTCCACTGGTTACAGTTACAATAAAGAGAAACCTTTAGGCCTAATTTAAAATATATAAAGAGGCTGCTTTAGGCTAAAGTTGATTTAACAAGGCTGAGTGTCAGGATGGGCAGTTTGGGTTCTCAGGTAGATTAAAGACTTTCTGAAGTTTGTTCTCAATGGGCTTGAACATTCAGACAGCACTGTCAGACATCCTCGTGGACGCCCTTTCAGCTTCTAAGAACAAACTCTGTGTCTCCAGGGCTAAGGATAGAACAGAATGCTAAAATAACATAAGAAGGGGTGTGTTGTTCAGTCTTTGAGTCGAGTCAGGCTTCTCTGAGGAAGCAGCACCTATGCCGAGACCTAAAAGATGAAAAGCATCAGCCAGGCAAAGGAGTGTGCAAGTGAGCCTGGAGGCTGTGTTCTAGGTACAAGGGGCAGCATGGGCCTAGAGGTGAGAGAGAGACAGTGTGCACTGGAGAGCTGCCTATCATCCAGGAGGAAGGGCTGAGGTTGTAGGACAGACCAGGACAAGCCTCGTAAGTTGTGTGTACTAAGGAGTTTGGACATTTTCAGGAAGAGCAGTGTGGAGCCACTGAAGACTTTTCAGCAGAAAAGATAACCATAATCCAATGCACATTTGTAAGGGATCATCCTGGTGCTGGCAAAGGATGTGGGGAGGGGCATGACTAGAGGCAGAGAAAACCGTTATACCATTTATAAGGCCGAAGTCACACGGATTCATAGTTATATTCCTCTCACTTCAGAATCCACACATTCATGGAGTCATAGAACCTAAGGGTTGAAAAGAACCTTTAAAATCACCAGACCCATACCTCCCTTGCAAACTATACCAGCTACTCCGGTTGCGGTTGGAAGATCTCTTGAGCCCAGGAGGCTGAGGTTGCAGACTCAGTCCTCTCCCCGACCCTGGGCTGGAAGGGGAGGAAGAGAAGGGCCCAGTGGGGCCGGGCAGGCACCCTGTCACTGGGGGAGGCTGAGAGGCAGAGCAGGTCTTGGGAAACAGCATTCTAGTCCAACCACCCACCCATGCTGTGATTGACTCTCCTCCATGCTGATCTGATCCAAGGAAAATACACACTTTTCAAAACACGGAGAAATGTGTACCCAGAGTGTGCTTTAACAACTCCAAAGCCAATTATGGTCCATCTAATCTAACCAAAGCTGATTTCCTCAGGTGGCTGAATGAGAGGTCAAATAGCCATTCCCGAGGATTTCCACAGCGTTCAGCCAGAACATGAAGTTCCCGGAGTGTCCCCAGGGCCGACAGCTCAACCGCCGAAGAGTAAGGCAGTCAAATCTTTTAATTTCCCTCCCTCTCCTGATAATTATAAATATGACACTGCAGTGAACTACAGCAAACTCCCCTAGAGGTGAGGGTTCACTAGTCATTCACAAAGGAAACAAAAAGAAATCCTCCATATTTCACTTTCCCACATGTGCATGATTTTCACTGATGCTGATCAGAAAAAAAAATAAAGAGGCATTATTTGCAGATGAAAAATATCTGCACTTCCACATCCATCTGTTTATATAAATCCCGTTTCGCTCCCATGCAGTCTGTTCCATTTCTGGAGAACTTTATTTTCGCCAGCACTTCATTCATGAAGAGTCTACGAGCGCCCTCTAGAGGACTTTTCTGTCTTTTGCATCTACACGCAGGTGAAAAGGGCAGACTAGGGCTGCTCTTGTGCGGGCTGAATTCTGGAAAGCATGAATTTCTCAGGATATGTATGCACCGTTAAGTACATTTCTGACTTCTGGTTTTTGGCGGGGAGGGGAGTGGAAGACGGAGTTTCGCTCTTGTTGCCCAGGCTGGAGTGAATGGTGTGATCTCAGCTCACCACAACCTCCACCTCCCGGGTTCAAGCGATTCTCCTGCCTCAGCCTCCCGAGTAGCTGGGGTTACAGGCACGCGCCACCACGCCTGGCTATTTTCTTGTTTTGTTTTGTATTTTTAGTAGAGACAGAGTTTCTCCATTTTGGTCAGGCTGGTCTCAAACTCCCGACCTCGGGTGATCCACCGGCCTCGGCCTCCCAAAGTGTTGGAATTACAGGCGTGAACCACCGTGTCGGCCTCTGCTTCTCTTTTGATGCATGTGGTTTGCAAATCAGAACCAAAGCCAGTGCTGCTGTTCAGTCAGAGCTAGGCAGGATGAAGTGTAGTGAGCCTTATTAACCCTTGAGAAGATGCATTTCTTGCTGAGCGGTCCCCAGGGCAGAAGACAGCTCAGTTACCCTGGAAGAATTCAACCAGAAAAAGGCCTCACAAACCCACAGCTCTGTGCTAATGAGAACCATTATCGCCAGGAAGGTGAATCTCTGAAACTGCCACAAAACAGCCTCACTGCCCTTACCCTGAGGTTTCACAAACCACAGGAGAAATCCAGTCAATACCATTCAAGCCACCAGCTAGCCATGTGACCCCAGGGAAGTCATGTCACTTTTTTAAATGAAGGCTGAGGAACTCCTGGAAATTTTGCATCAGTCATTACGAAGTCAGGGGTACATACACCTGGAAAATCTTGTTCAAAAGGCAAAAATGCCCTTTGAACTCTTTCTTTTTTACTAATATGATGCTGAGGGTTGAAAACAACTGGGTTACACCAAAGTGTGAAAACTCACTTCAAATAGATGAATGATTCATATGTGAGAAGCTCTCATGTATGAGATGACTGGAAGTATGCTTTATCTTGAAGTCATTCATGTCTTCGCGATCTTTTACTTACAGAGAGTGTCTTTTTTGTATAAGGCACTGAAAATATCTGAAAGGAGATCCCTGGATCCCTGATGATTTGCCTTAATGTAATACTGAGTAAAATCTCATTAAACTGAATGGAAAATAGTAGGGAAAATGAATCTTGAATTAAGTGGGCTTGAATGGTGCAATTTAAAATATATATATTAGGTATCTAGATAATACAGAGACAGCAGTTGCTAAAATTGTCAACCTCTTGATTTACCAGTGCCACTTCCTCCTGGTGCAGTGAAATGAGCACTTTGGGGAGGCAGAAAAGCCTCAGTTCAATGCTGCTTGAGAGTACAGATCCCCATCCTCAAACCTAAAACCGAAACTTCAAGTTTCCCTAACTCAGCCAGGTGGTGGCTCACTCCTATAATCCCAGGACTTTGGAAAGCCAAGGCGAAAGAATCCCTTGAGCATAGGAGTTCGAGACCAGCCTGGGCAGCATAGTGAGACCTCCATTACAAAATATTTTAAAATTAGCCGAATGTGGTGGTGCACGGCTGTAGTAGGGAGGTTGAGGTGGAAAGATCACCTGAGCCCAGGAGGCAGAGGTTGCAGCGAATAGAGATTGCACCACCGCACTCCAGCCTGGGCAATAGAGCAAGACCCTGTCTCAAAAATAAGTAAGTAATTATAAAAATTAAGTTTCCCTAACTTAACTCAATTTCTGTAGTGAGCCCCCATTCTACTAGAGGGCAGAAAGGTTAGCTGAGTCAATCACGGTTCCTCCTCTTTTCTCCAGATCGGCACTTAATGGGGACTGTGTGGGGTCACAGTGTGGCAGACTGGCATCTGACTTAATTTTTCTCTTTTTTGGAAAATGAGAATCTTTATTTAGAACCACTCTGAGTTTTCTGATAGGTCAATAATTGTATTTAATATATGTCATGATAGATCCAATGTAGTTTCAAGTAATTATGACATGTTCTTAATCAGAGATTACTGAGCCCCCCCACCCCCGCCCATTACATGATAAAATATTACGCATTTTTGCCTAGAACCTTTTCTTGTCAGCAAACTGTGGTTCCTGCATTTGGCAGCAGCCGTGATGCAGGGCAAGGGGGACTGGAAAGGAGCTGTGGTCTGGATCTTTCCCTCTACACTCTGGCACACCCACCGAGATCTCCCCTTCCCAGCGTGTCTTCAGCTGCACCACCTGAGAAGTCTGGAGGAACGCTGGCTGGAATCTCCACGGCTCCTTCCAGCTGGGATTCCTCTGCTATGGCTTGGGGCTCTCCTGAGCTGCAGAGGCTGCCCCAGGTCCCACTGGGAGCCACACCAGCCATGCTCCTTAGGGCCTCCCCACCCCTTAAAACCAGCTGGGCTTTCATTTCCACCTGATCCTAGCCCCCAGCCCACCTGGAAGGTGAGGCATATAGGCCTCCCTCTCTCAGAGACCCACAATGTCTCCTCACAGCGGCCCCTTCTGCAGCTCCTCTCACCCTGACCGAGACACTCTGTCTGGTCTGGGAGGACTGGGGTGGGAGTTCACCTTGCCCTGAGTCATCGGGGTTTTCTATGTTCTGAGATTTCTTTACAGTCCCTGTAACTACCCTTTCCAGAGGTCATGGATCCACATGACACCAGGGAATTTACATCATAAGAATTTGGAAGGGTCAGCCTGGTGCTATGGCTCACGCCTGCAATGCCAGCACTTTGGGAGGCCGAGGTGGGTGGATCACCTGAGGTCGGGAGTTCGAGACCAGCCTGATCAACATGGAGAAACCCCGTTTCTACTAAAAATACAAAGTTAGTCAGGTGTGGTGGTGCATGTCTGTAATCCCTGCTTGGGAGGCTGAGGTAGGACAATTGGTTGAACACGGGAGGCAGAGGTTGCAGTGAGCTGAGATCGCGCCATTGCACTCTAGCCTGGGCAACAAGAGAGAAACTCAGTCTCAAAAAACAAAAAAAGAATTTGGAAGGGTCAAGAGTTACCAGAAATATTGAGCGAAAAGGGTCCATTGCTGCTCTGAAAACTTCCTAAGAACTTTCACCAAGCTCCTGACTCAGCCTCAGCTGCTTCATCGAGCCAGAGGGAAAATGGCATCTACCACATAGGGTTGTGGAGAAGGGTAAACGTTAAACTCCTGGCTGGGAGGCTTAGATAATAACCCCCGCTCCCCAGCCCCCACTCCTGCTATCTCTTAGCACTCTTGGTTAGAAAAGAAATCAGAGGGCTGAGTGTCTGCAGCAACGGCTCTCGACTAAAGAAAAAAGACGGGAGGAAAAGTACATGGACGCCCTCCCAGGTGACCTCATGACTGGCAGAAGAATCTTGGAAATGGAACTTGGGAAGACGAGGACCCAGGCACACAACCGGGAAGAGTCAAGATGTATCCCAGGAACAAAATGCAAAGTGTCCAGGTCCCCAACCAAGGGCTATTCCAGCCACACACAGGGCATTCAGCATCTCAGGCAGAGAGCCCCAGAGGCCTGCTCAGCCAGATCCATCCATCCCCATAATGCTTGGGCAGCCACAGGGGCAGGGTTTAGGAGGCAGATCATGGCTCCGCAGGCCCACGCACCTGGTCGGGAAGCTTCGCTTCTGCCACCTGCTGAGCAAAGTCCTAAGATGTGGCTTCTGTGATGTTCTACGCTGGTCCAATTGACTGTGTGGTAAAACCCTGCCATACATTTCACCGTTACCCTACAGAAACTTGTTTCACTTTAAAATGATACTTCTCACTTCTTGATTTCATACATCTTTAGCAACACTATCTCACCCAGCCAATTAGACAATAATTAAAGAATTTCCCAAAGCTCTGGTTCCTTGATGTCAGAAAGCCATTTGCTTTTCTCCAGTGCATCTATTAGCCTATCATTTCCATTTAGCCTATTTGTACACAGCACTCCACTGCTCCAGACCCTCAAATTGCTGATTTTTATGCTTCTTCCTTAGCACTTAATGCAGTTCATAAATTTTACTCTAAAAGTTCAGGTATAAATCACACTAAAAGCCCAAGTTACTGAGGAAAACTAGCAGCAAATCAAGATTGGAATATCAAGCCACCGGCATCAATTCTACATTTACACACTTCAAATTAAGGGTTCCCTCCCCATTATTTAAATGCAAACTTTTCTTACAACTTTTCCTTACTTCATATCAACCTCCAAACCAAAAAGGAAAAAAAGGGGGGAAAAGTCAAAATGTTCACTTGCATTTTTGCTGCTATTGTTATACAATATTGAACTTTCTGGGGTATATGCATAAAAATCACCTTTGTAAGGAAACAAATGGAAAAAAGATACTTCTAAGCAACCATTATTCATTTCTGGCCAAGATGAAAAGTTGTAAGTTCAGAGTATTCTGGAAGGAAGAAAAACAATTTTACATACAGCATATATCTCCAGTACTCTGCATATGATCTAGGTTGATATCAGTAGCATCTGAGGTGACATTTGGCTTACAAAAGGCAACCCCACTTTTTACCATCAGTGCCTCTGAATAAGAGGGCAAACCCCTTGCTGACACAGACCCAGACATCAACCTTAACCGTGTTGCCCAGATTACATTCCATGTTGGTAATTCCGCTCCATCTTTTAAAAACAGATGAATGGGCTTCAAGGAGCTATTCTGTGTAGAGACATTTTTCTTTATCGGTAAATAAATATTCCACCTGTGAGACGCAGAGCATTAAAATTAAATATCAGTGACCATTCTGTGGCTCCCTTTAAAAGGCAGGGAATTTCTCTTAGACAACATAATAATAATAATCAGCACTTTTCATCCTCCAAGCAATTTTTGAACATTAACTAATCAATCTGTCCAACATCTGTGTGAGGTAGATGAATAAGAATCATTATTTACATCGAGGAGAGAGAAATGAGGAGAGAGAAAAGTTGAGGGGCTGAGGCTTAGCTGAGGACAAATCAAGCTTGAATTGAGAAGCCTCTCACTACACAACCATTCTAGCTTTGGGACTTTTGGCAAAAGAATAGAGACTGCAGAATCCGTTCGGAGGATATTGCAATATTCCAAATGTGACTTCTGCTCTCCGTATGCTGGGGACGGTGGAAGAAATGAAGGAGAAGTCTTTAACTGCTTTGGAGGAACATCAGAACCTACTCAGGAAATAGTCATTTGATGTATTAACCCATTCACTGATTCATTTCTTGACTCATTCACTTAGCTCCTGGCTGAAGATGTGTTGGCTAAACAATGGAATTTATCCGTTTACCAATGTTGAGTGTCTACCAAGAATTGTGTTCGATTTGGGAGATACCAAATGAAAAAACAACCCGTGATCTTGATTTCCTAATCTAGACATTGGGATCAAAGGAGCTGCTGTCTATCACAGAGACCATGAACTCCCATCAGTTATGCCTTTCAGCCTTCCCTCCAGTCTATCCTGTCCTCTTCATCAGCACTGCAGCTACCCTTCCTCAGTCCTTGTCATCTCTGGTTGCCGATGGGTCCCCAGATCCTGTTTCTATTTTATTGCTAGAGTATTTCTCTAAACTTCAGATGGGATGCTAACATGCTTTTGCTTAAAGGCCTTCAGTTATGGCCCATCATGTCTTCCACAATAAAGACCCAACAAAGCCCTTCCCTCTCAGGCCCATGCCTCTCTCTCCACTTCATCTTCCTTGCTCCTTATACTTCAGTCATATGGAACTGCTTTCACTCCCCTAAACACAATATGATGGAATGTTTTGCCTCTCTGACTTTAAGCACATTTTTCTCTCTGCCTAAAATGCCCTCCACTTTGCTTCTCTGCCTGGCCTGTGTAGTGAACTAGCATCCTGCGGCTCTTCGTTGCTCCTCCCTCCCTTCTGGGCACTCTTTCCCAAACTTTCTAAGCAGAGTTCATCACTCTGTGTGACCACATTACCTTATACTCACCCCTCTTGAAAGTATGGATATCCTCTGTTATCTGAGGACTCAATTTATAAACATTTGCTATAATGACTTGCAAAATTTTTCACCCAACAATCTTTATCCAAATCAGAAATGCATCACAATAGAGCTGTATATTTAGGTTGCATGCAAATGCAGGCAAAAACGTAGTGCCCCACATTTTACTCAATGTCAGCTGTTCTCCCAAAAAGATATTATCTCAAGCTTCCGTTTTTCCATATCATGCATTATCACGCACAGAGACCCCACAATGTTAAGTGAAAATGTCTACCAAAAATGCATCCAAAGCCCCACGCGGTGGCTCACCGCCTGTAATCCCAGCATTTTGGGAGGCCGAAGCAGGCTGATAACTTGAGGTAAGGAATTTGAGACCAGCCTGGCCAACATGGTGAAACCCTGTCTGTACTAAAAATAGAAAAATTTGCTGGGCCTGGTGTGCACCTGGAGTCCCAGCTACTCGGGAGGCTACGACGGGAGAATTGCTTCAACTCGGGAGGCACAGGTCACAATCAGCCAAGATCGTGCTAGTGTACTCCAGCAGCCTGGGCGACAGAATGAGACCCTGTCTCAAAAGGAAAAAAAAAAAAAGAAGAGAAAATGTATCCGAGACAGAGACAGATGAATATAAGATGACTGGGCAAGTCTACATTTTAGAAGTGACAGAGTGTATTGAGAAAGGTAAACATACCAAAGACCCAGCTTGGCCATGTTCTCATCTCCATCGACTTTGTCTATGCATGAGAAAATGCGGAAAAATTTCAAAAGTGTTGTGGGTTCTGGAAAGCTTCACTGGGCATGACATGCTAGAGAAGTACTGTGCATAGTCCATCGATAACCACATCAGAGTGCGATGTGTTGAGGCAGTGTTCCTTGCAGCAGAAGTAAAACTAATTCACATGCAATACTCTTCAGTATCTTCATATGCCGTGCAAAACCATGAGGAGTTCATTAAGTGCTTAAAAAATCAGGTAATTCGTGTTTAAAATTTTTACTTATGTTAAACAATAGTCTTGGGTGGCTAGTGGTATAGGTGCTTACAAGTGTTTTGAGAGAGTCTTGGAGAAATTGTTTAGAATTTTGGGGTGGGATAAGGACACATTATTTTTTCCAATTTAAAACAATAGCGTGGGCTGGGCACAGTGGCTCATGCCTGTAATCCCAGCACTTCGGGAGGCAGAGGCAGGAGGATCACCTAAGGTCAAGAGTTCAAAACCAGCCTGGCCAATATAGTGAAACCCTGTCTCTACTAAAAATACAGCAATTAGCTGAGCGTGGTGCCGGGTGCCTCTAATCCCAGCTTCTCTGGAGGCTGAGGCAAAAGAATCGTTTGAACCCAGGAGGCAGAGGTTGTAGTGAGCCAAGATTGCACCACTGCATTCCAGCCTGTGTGACAGAGTGAGACTCTGTCTCAAAAATAAATAAATAAATAAGCAAACAAACAAGCAATAAAGTATAGGTTATTCTATCTGAAAATATGCAATCCAACATTTTGGGAGGATTTTCTTTTTTTCTTTTTCTTTTTCTTTTTTTTGAGATGGAGTCTCGCTCTGTAGCCCAGTCTGAAATGCAATGGCAGGATCTCAGCTCACTGCAACCTCCACCTCCCGGGTTGAAGCGATTCTCTGCCTCAGACTACAGGTGCCTGCCACCACACTCAGCTAACTTTTTGTATTTTTAGTAGAGACGGGGTTTCACTATGTTAGCCGGGATGGTCTCAGTCTCTGACCTTGTGATCCTCCTGCCTCATCCTCCCAATGTGCTGGGATTACAGGTGTGGAATTTTAAAAGACTAGATTTGGATGATAAGAATGCCTACATTTACCCACAGCTGTCTTTCCTTCTCCCCTGTAAGACTGTGAGCTCCTAAGCCAGGGGCTTGTGATTTATTTATCTATCTATCTGCAGATGCAAACACAGTGCTGGCACTCAGCAAATGTACAATGGATGTGTGGGTTTCAGTATCACTAGGATTCTATTCCCCTGGAATACACCAGTGGACTCAGCCTCCTTCTGTTCGTATACACAGACAAGAATATGACTTTGCTGTCCCCCTCATGACATGACAGTGATAGGAAAAAAGAAGATCTTGAAAGGCTATTCTGTGAGCAATGGATATTAAGTAAATACAAGTGACTTAACAATTGCTTTTCTGATTGAAGAGAAATATAAGCACAATCCCATAAACCATCATATTCACTCTTGCCCCTGGTTTTTGCACTTGATCCAGTTTAGAATGAAGCAGGAATTTCCAGAATTGTATTTCCCTCCTTCCAGAAGAAAAATCAACATGGTTCCTTTCCAACAGGCACACCCACTAGGAGAATTTCTCTTTGCATTAGTAATTTCCCAGTAGGGAATCATGTCTGCTCAAGATTGTTTCTGTAGCCACCTATAGGTTTTGAGCTCTGTTAATCATGCCTGAAAATCAATAACCACCAAGCCATAGACCACACTGCGTTCTCCATCAATTATTTGTAAATAAAAATAACAAGATCCCCCAAGGATTGGTTGGGTTTTTTTTTTTTTTAAGTATTCTATAGGTTTATTTATAAAAAGTCCTACTACCTATTATATGAGCTAAGAATACAGACACCAGCTACCAGGAATCAATATGTACTCAAATTGCTCCATCAATATGCATGTTCATTTACTCCCTTCAAGGTTATCTTGGCTGTTCAGGGCAGACACTCATATTCTCTATTATAGCCATGCTCTTTAGGTTGAGTGAGACGAGTAGAAGGGAGAGGCCTCTCACACAAGGACATCAGCTTGTGTATTCACAGTCCTGGGAATCAGGCAGACCTCACTGCTAAGAGGGGTGAGAGCCTGTGGCTAGTATCTCCACCTGCTTTTCTTATTTTCTTGTTTAAACACAGAATTTACTCTGTGTTTATTCAAGAGTTTAATCTGTGAATTCAGGAAACATAGCCCCTCCAGGATTTCCCAGGATAAACAGTGAGATATAGTGGAATATCCCATCCCAAAAGATGCCACTTTGGCATATAAATTATTTTGAGCTAAAGGTACTTTTTTTTTTTTTTCTTGAGATGGAGTCTTGCTCTGTCAGCCAGGCTGGTGTTCACGGTGCAATTTCAACTCACTGCAACTTCCGCCTCCCAGGTTCAACTAATTCTCGCACCTCAACCTCCTGAGTAGTTGGGATTACAGTCGTGCAAAAGCAGGTGCAAGAAGAGTGCTCTTACTCTTCCCTTTGTCTTCCCAAAAGCAGGAGACAAAATCCCCAAGTGAAAAAGGTCCATCATATATCAAGGAAAGCAACATTCCCATCATTGTAAAAATGAAGGGAATTTTTCCCCACCCCTCTGAAAGTATGATAATTTGAGTTTATAACACAAACTGACGGCCGGGTGCAGTGGTTTATGCCTGCAATCCCAGCACTTTGGGAGGCCAAGGCAGGAGGATCACTTGAGCCCAGGAGTCCGGGACTAGCCTGGGCAACAAAGTAAAACCCCATCTCTCTTTCTTTTTAATTAAAAAAGGAAAGATGTCTGGGTGCAGTGACTCACTGTAATTCCAGCACTTTGGGAGACCGAGGCAGGCAGAACACGAGGTCAGCAGATAGAGACCATCCTGGTCAACATGGTAAAACCCTGTCTCTACTAAAAATACAAAAATTAGCTTGGCCTGGTGAACCCGGGAGGTGGAGGTTGCAGTGAGCGGAGATCTCGCCACTGCAGTCCAGACTGGTGACAGAGCGAGACTTTGTCTCAAAAAAAAATAAAAGAAAATTTCAGTCACCGGGCTCTTCATTGAGTTCTCATATTCTGTGTGACTCTCATGCCTATTCATATAATACATTTTTTTTTTTCACTCTGTCACCAGGCTGGAGTGCAGTGGCAAGATCTCGGCTCACTGCAACTTCCACCTCCCGGGTTCAAGCAATTCTCCTGCCTCAGCCTCTTGAGTAGCTGGGACTACAATCATGTGCCAACATGCCCAGCTAATTTTTGTATGCATATTTTTTTTTACTACAGACGGAGTTTCACCATGTTGGCCAGGATGGTCTCAATCTGTTGACCTAGTGATCCGCCCACTCTGCCTCCCAAAGTGCTGGGACTACAAGCGTGAGCCATCGTGCCCAGCCAGGTGATTGAAGTTTTTACACTGTACACAAGGAAACAGCTCCAGGAGCTCCTGCCGGGAGGTGGCAACAGGTATGAGGAGGGTGAGGGAAAGAAACACACAGTGAGCAAAGACTGGCTTGTTATGCAGATGTAGCCTTCCAGGTAGCAGCCCTCAGAGAGAACGTGGTAAAGATTTCCCTTTCAAACCTTAGGGCTTCTTTTCCTGCAAGTTTATCTTTTCTAGATCCAGATAAGAGGACCTCAGAGAAAGGCTCTTCCTGCATCCCCCATTTGCTTTACTAAATTGGGTAGATGTAAATTTTTCTTTTACAAAAGGATAGTTTTTCTGAGCTATTTCTTTCTACAGTTTCTCTGAATAACCAACTCAAAATATGCCAAAGAAGTATATTTTGGGGTGGCATATTTTGGTTTCCCACATCATCAAGAACGGGAAGTTGAGACCAAGAGAATTCTGCACAGACAGACCTTGTTTAAATAATCCTTATATTCCTTTAGCCTCCTCACATAGTTTAGTTACTTTTCCACAATTGAATTTTTTTTTTCCAGGATGGAGACTTGCTCTGTCACCCAGAGCTGGAGTGCAACGGCACGATCTCAACTTACTGTAACATTCACTCCCAGGTTCCAGCAATTCTCCTGCCTCAGCCTCCCAAGTAGCCTAGGAATACAGGTGCGTGCCACCACCTTTTGTATTTTTAGTACAGATGCGGTTTCACCATGTTGGCCAGGATGGTCTCAATCTCTTGACCTCATGATCCGCCCACTTCGGCCTCCCAAAGTGCTGGGATTACAGGTGCGAGCCACCGCATCTGGCCCAGGTTTTGCCACTTCTTTGGTCTTCATTTTCTTATGAGGCTTCTCATGTCACATAAAACTTATGTTAAATAAATGTATATGTGTTTATCCTGTTAATCTGTCTTATATTAGTTTCGTTTTTAAATTTAATTTATTTTTTATTTTTAGAGATGGGGGCCTCGCTCTGTTGTTCAGGCTGGAGGCAGAGGGATAATCATAGCTTACTACATCCTTGAACTTCTGGGCTCACACAATCCTCCTGCCTCATTATGCCAGCTTACTTCTCAGGCCCAGCCAAAACAGCCCTAAGAGAGTAAAGGTAAAATTTTGCCTACCTAACGTCAAGGTCACTAACCATGTAGGTAAGGTAAAAGCATAACCATTTTAACCTTCTTTGTATCAAAGAGCTTGGAACTTATGGTACATAACGAATAAATGACCATTGTATAAATCCAACATGTTATGTGTAGAGACAACCTGGGTTCAGGTTACTAAATGCATGTTAGTTTACTTCTATGCGCTCGTTTCCTTATCTGAAAATTGAGGACAATAAAATCTTCCCTATTAGATTGTAGTGAAGATTAAATAAAAGAAGCTTAATAAAGCACCTAGCATAGTGCCTTGTAGGCAGTTGGTAAAGAAAACCAAAATACGCAGCCCCAAAATATATTTCTTCGGGAGGCCAAGGTGGGCAGATCACTTGAGGTCAGAAGTTCAAGACCGGCCTGACCAATATGGTGAAACACTGTCTCTACTAAAAATGCAAAAAAATTAGCCAGGTGTGATGACACATGCCTGTAGTCCCAGCTACTTGGGAAGCTGAGGCAGGAGAATTGCTTGAACTCGGGAGACAGCGGTTGCAGTGAGCCGAGATCATGCCACTGCACTCCAGCTTAGGAGACAGAGCGAGATTCATGTATATATATGTGTGTGTGTGTGTGTGTATATATACACACACACACACATATATATATATACACACACACACACATATTTCTTTGCTATATTTCAGTGTGGCTTTACAGGGGCTGCAGGCACAGAAATAGCTCTGAAAATCTGTCTTTTTGGGGGGAGATTTGCATCCATGAGGAAATCTACATTAGTGAAAGAAACAGCAATGCAAACAGGCTTTCTCCGAGGACCCCGTTTTCTGCATTATCTGGATCTAGGAAAGATGAACTCACAGGAGAAAGAGACTGAAAGTCTGCCACTTTTAAAGGTCTGAAAGAGAAACTTTCAGGCTACCATCTATTCTCTGTGAGGACACTTCTGAGACTACCTGGGAGATTTTCTTTTTCCCGTTTTTTTTGTTTTGTTTTGTTTTATAAACAGAGTGAGACTCTGTCGCCCAGGCTGGAGTGCAGTGGTGTGATCTCGGCTCACTGCAACCTCTGCCTCCCAGGTTCATGCAATTCTCCTGTCTCAGCCTCCGGAGTAGTTGGGACTACAGGCATGTGCCATCACGCCCAGCTAATTTTTTTGCATTTTTTTAGTAGAGACGGGGTTTCACCGTGTTAGCTAGAATGGTCTCAATCTCCTGACCTTGTAAACTGCCCGCCTCAGCTTCCCAAAGTGCTGGGATTACAGGCATGAGCCATTGCACCTGGCCAAGGGAGACAGTCATTTGCATAACGAGACAGCCTTTGCTTGTCATGCCTTTCCAACCTTCTCCTTCCCATAACCTGTTGCCGCGCTCCAACCTTCTGTATTCCCTTCTGCACAGTATAAACATTTTAGTCATCTGGCTCTTCTTTGAGTCCTATATTTGCAGGACTCTTACGTCCATGTTCATGTTAATACATTTGTATAACTTTGTTTCCTGCTCATCTGTCTATTGTCAATTAATTTCAATGTCTTCAACTCTAACCTTCAGTGTAGGGAAGAAATTCTCCTTGCCTCTACATTGGCCAGGATGACAGGTTTTAGCAAGAGTGCCAGCCAGAATCAATTACTGGTGACATTAGAGTGCTGTGACAGGGAGGAATCTGAGGTCATCAGGCCTGCTACAGGAATGACCACTGCACTTGAGTTGAAATGTCTGCTTTAGGCAGTAGAAACCGGGGCAGGGTCCAAGAGCCATATATTTTCTGATCCTATAGCAGGTGCTCAAAAACTATAAGCTATGCATTTCAAGAAAAGACTAAATGGAAAAAAAATGTAAACTATGATTGTCAGTTTATATATATTATGTTATATTTAGAAAGAATTATCTATGTTGCAGACCACTTTGAGAGACATCATTTTCCTTGAGGCCTATAATGACCCTGAGGCAAAGGTGAGGTACCACAAACTCTTGTTTTTACAAAAGACTAAGAGTCAGAGAGGCTAAGGAACTTGACCAAGGTCACTTGGTTCGTATGCAATAGAGCCAGGACCCAGATAATTAAAATAAATTAAAATCATGATAAGCCATCTGACATCAACTTCAGCATTCTCACTATTATTTCAGCAATTCTCAATTCCCCCATGTCAAACTTTTTGGCTACAAAATGTCATCAGTACAACCTGTTGACAAGACAAGGCTGAGTTTATTACTTACTGTGCTAAGAGAAAGCAGTGAAGTGCTTTGTGCTTTCTGTTCTCAGCGGGGGTGGATGTTTTAGTTCTCAGCTATGCATTAGAACAATCTTGCCCAGCTGGGCACAGTGGCTCACATCTGTAATCCCAGCACTTTGGGAAGCCAAGGCCGGCAGATCACAAGGTCAGGAGTTCGAAACCAGCACCTCAGATATAGAGAACGTGAGGGCAGAATTCCTAGAGAATTGGAAATTTGATTCAGATGTGCCAACAAAAAGAGTCAAACTCTGTAAAGTATTTGAAGAGGTTCATTCTGAGTCAAATGTGAGTGACCACGGCCTGTGACACAGCCCTCAGGAGATCCTGAGAACAATGTGCCCAAGGTGGTCGGGGTGGGGCTTGGTTTTATACATTTTAGGGAGACCTGAGATTTCAATCAAATACATTCAAGAAATATATTGGCTCAATTCAGGAAGGCGGGACACTGTCAGGGTTTGGGAGGTCGGGTAGTTTCAGGTTATAGGTAGACGTAAATTTTTTCTAATTGACAATTAGTTGAAAGAGTTACCAATAAAAAGAAATGTCTGGGTTGTGGAGACTACAGTTTTTCCATGTGGATGAGGCCTTCAGGCAGCAGGTTTTAGAGAGAATAGATTGGAAATGTTTCTCTTAAAGTCTGTGTTGATGTGAATGCCGGAGGTGTAAATGATGCATGTCCAACCCCTGCTTCCCAGCATGGCCTGAACTAGTCTTTCAGGTTAAATTTTAGAGTGCCCTGCCCTAGAAAAAAGTCCATGCAGGTTGTTGGAGGATCTTGGAATTTTATTTTTGGTTTACAGATGAGTTCTTCTTAATAGGGAGTTAGTGTCAGGTAAGGATTGTGAAATAAAAGCCCAAAATTAATGAAAACAGCAAGGCAAGGATTTTGAGGTACAGGATTCAAAGACTCAGGACACAAACTATCTGCAGATGCTTTTTTATTGAATTGTGTCATTAGGGAAATTCCTGTAATGAATTAGCCATTTGCCGGGCCAAGAAATCCCATGAAAAGCAGAGCTATGTCAATGTAAAGAGTGAAGGATGAGGGGGCCAATGTGCTTTCTGTTTTCAGCGGGGGTGGATGGTTTTAGTTCTCAGCTATGCATTTGAACAAGCTTGTCCAGCTGGGTGTGGTGGCTCACACCTGTAATCCCAGCATTTTGGGAGGCCAAGGCTGGCAGATCACAAGATCAGGAGTTCGAAACCAGCCTGGCCAATATGGTGAAACCCTGTCTCTATTAAAAATACAAAAATTAGCCAGGCGTGGTGGTGGGTGCCTGTTGTCCCAACACTCAGGAGGCTGAGGCAGGAGAATTGCTTGAACCTGGGAGAAGGAGGTTGCAGTAGCCAAGATTGTGCCAGAGCAAGACTCCATCTCAAAAAGAAAAAAAACTTGTCCAACCCACAGCCCATGGGCTGCCTGCAGCCCAGGACAGCTTTGAATGTGGCCCAACACAAATTCATAAACTTTCTTAAAACATGAGTTGTTGTTTTTTTAAAGCTCATTAGCTATCAATAGTGTTAGTGTATTTTATGTGTGGCCCAAGACAGTCCTTCTTTTTCCAATGTGGCCCGGTGAAGCCAGAAGATTTGATAACCCTGCATTAGAAAAACCCAAAAAAATTTAAGATATACTGATACCTGGTACCTACTCCAGACCAACAGAACCAGAATCTCTGGGAATATGACCTGGGAATCACAAAAATATATTTTTTTAAAGTATTCCAGTGATTTCAATGTAGAATCAGTGTTGAGAGCCACGTCTCTAGAGCTCTGGTTTTTAAACTTCAGTATTCATAAAAATTATTTGAGGAGTCAATTTAATATCCCTAAGGATTACCCAAAAGACTGTTAAAATCCAGGTATGTAGAAGGACCTAGGGTTCTGTATTTTAAACAAAAGTTCCCAGAGTGATTCTGAGCAGAGGGACTAGGGACCAGACTTGGAGAAAAGGGTCTCTCTAACATGCTGTTTAAGGAAAGATGCAAATGCCACCCACATGTCTCACCCAGAAACCATGAGGCTCACCATCTTACCTAGGAAGTCCCAACCTTATATCTGGTCTTGGAGGCAATCAGGGCCTCCTACATTGTGCAATTGTGGAGATGGCAGGAAATCTCCATTAACCCTAAATGGCCAACAGCAAGAATTCCCAAATCCCCAACATTAGAAATACATACCTTTGGGTCTTCAAAAGTCCAAAAGTCTGAAAATTTAAATACGCCTTGGGGTGAAATTTTTTTTCTCTCTCTCTCTTTTTTTTTTGAGATGGAGTCTTGCTCAGGCTGGAGTGCAATGGTGCCATCTTGGCTCACTGCAACCTCCTCCTCCCGGGTTCAAGCGATTTTCATGCCTCAGCCTCCCAAGTAGCTGGGATTACAGGCACACACCACCATGCCTGGCTAATTTTTGTATTTTTAGTAGAGATGGGGTTTCACCATGTTGCCCAGGCTGGTCTTGAACTCCTGACCTAAGGTGATTCATCTGCCTCGGTCTCCTAAAGTGCTGTGATTACAGCCACCAGGCCCAGCCACCTTGGAGTTAACATTCTAATCACTATTATCTATTATTAACGAACACCTTAACAGGGTGCCATTCCTGTCAGGAATGGGAACAAGAGTAATGATGCAGTTAAGAAAGGGGGAAAGGACTGGATGGGAGGGAACAGGCACTAGAAATGACTGAAAGAGGTCTTTGAAACACCACAGGCACACTTCATCGCTTCACCATCTCTTAAGGCTAGCTCTGCTGAAAGATGTTTTTGTTAATTACCTCATAATGCAGGGTGGGCTCCTCTATGGGTTACTTTCTCTCCCATGATTTTCCTCCTTCCCTGTGACAATCAAAAGTTGCCTTGATCATGGCTAAGATACATGGATACATAGACGTGAATCAGGGTTTTGAAGTGAAAAATTTTATATAATTTAGGACCCATGTCTTTTACTAAAGGGCAATATATGACATGTATCAGAATTTTTTTTTTTTTTTTTTTTTTTTGAGACCAAGTCTTGCTCTGTCACCAGGCTGGAGTGCAATGGCACCATCTCAGCTCACTGCAGTCTCCGCCAGTTCAAGTGATTCTCATGCCACAGCCTTCCAAGTAGCTAGGATTACAGGTGCACGCCACCACATCTGGCTAATTTTTGTATTTTTAGTAGAGATGGGGTTTTACCATGTTGGCCAGGCTGGTCTTGAACTCCTGACCTCAAGGGTTTCGCCCACCTCAGCCTCCCAAAGTGCTGTGATTATAGGCATGAGCCACTGCACCCAGCCTATCAGAAATTTTTAAAAACCAAATTATTTTGTTCTAACAAATCCACTTCCAGGAATTAAGCCTAAAGGAATTGTAGCAGGCATGATTTTTAACAAGTAATAAACTTAATTTTTTTAGAGCACTTTTAGGTTCACAGCAAAGATGAACAGAAAGTACAGAGAAGTCCTGTACAACACTTGTTCCCCACCCCCCCATCCCTTCCCCCACTACTGACCTCCTGTGTCAGAAGCCTTCCAACCACAGCGACTCCATCTTGAATGGGGGCCTGGATAAAATGAGGCTGAGACTTACTAAGCTCCATTCCCAGGAGTAGGCATTCTTAGTCACAAAATGTTTACAGTTAAGGGAACAGATTAATAATATTTACTGAACAGGCCCAGGAGACCAAGGAAACGTCCTGATGTTCTGATAATGTTAAGCACAAAAGCATTCTTCATTTGAGACTAAGTTTCACTTTAAAGATGATAATATAGATTCTTAACGAAAGTCAGTGTAAGGTATATTGCCGAGTCAAAATGAAGAAACTGAGGCCAGTATGAGAAAATGAGAATCCAATTTATTCAGCTCCTGGGCGAGGTTCTGTGGTCCAGGAAGGGGCCAGAGAAGTCACGCTGGGCTTCTCAGGGTGTGGGGTTTTATAGGGAGTGGAGGTAATTGATTGGTCTTTAGGGAAACAAAGAGCAGACAGTTTCATTGGTGAGGAGGGTTGATTGATCATTAGGGAAACAAAGAGCAGACAGTTTCATTGGTGAGTTTCATTGGTGAGGGGGTTTGATTGATCACTAGGGAAACAAAGAGCGACAGTTTCATTGGTGAGGGGAAGTCAAGGTGCTGATGGGGCAAGCTACCATTGGTTGCCAGGCGGGACTACTGGTGGGTTGACCGGCTGGGGAGGTCAATGTTAAACTGCCGTTGGACAAATCTTTGGCGGGCTTTTTAAATTTTGAAGGGGTTGAGTGAGGAATGCAGGAGTGGGTGTGTGGAGCCTGCATAGAGAGACCAGATAGGAGTGGGTGTGGGGAGCCAGCATAGAGAGGCCGGCACGGGAAGAGATAAGTGTGTCCATTTAGCTCCCAGCGAGGCAGCCGGCCTTACAGTCAGTAGTTACACAAAGATTAAGAATCCTTTGTCACAAGACCTTTTAGTAGAGCACACCTCCTCCATGATTTTTTTTTTCTTTGTCTTAAGGACAAAAACTTCATTTGAGACTAAGTTTCACTTTAAAGATAATAATATAGGTTCTTGCAAAAGTCCGTAGTTACACAAAGATTAAGAATCCTTCCTCACAAGCCCTTGGAGTAGAGCGCACCTCCCCCATGACTTTTTTCCCTTTGTCATATATAAACAAGCATTGTACATAAAGGTGGGCAATTTCTTCCTCTTGCTTTTGGGAACGTCCTGTTCTGCCTATGGAGTGGTCATTTCTTTGTTTCTTTACTTCTCCAGTAAACTTGCTTTCACTGTATTTTGTTGGACTCTGTGCCAAGTTCTTTCTTGTGCAAGAAGGGAGATCCAAGAACTCTCTTTTTTGTTCTGGATCTAGACCACTTTCCTGGAACACCTGCACCACATTGGTAGATTTGTTGCAATCAATGAACCTACACTGACACATCATTATCAACTAAAGTCCATAGTCTGTTTACACGAGGGTTCACTCTTAGTATTGTAAGTTGTTATTGTATAATTTCATTGCCCTAACAATTCTCCAAGCCCTAAAAATTCATCCCCCTTCCTGCTCCCTGATCCTTTTCCTGTCTTCGTATTTTGCCTTTTCCAGAGTGTCACACAGTTGGACTCATAACATATATAGCCTTTTCAGATTGGACTCTTTCACTTAGTAATATGCATTTAAGGTTCCTCTGTGTCTTTTCAGGGCTTGATAGCTCATTTCATTTTGTACTGAATAATATTCCATCTTCTGAATGTATCACAGTTTGTTTATTCATTCTCCTATTGAAGGACATCTTGGTTGCTTCCAAGTTTGAACAAGTATGGATAAACTTGCTGTAAGCATCCATGTGCATGATTTGTGTGGACACAATTTTCAGTTCATTTAGATGAATATCAAGGAGCATGACTGCTGGATTGTATGGTAAGAATACATTGCCATACAATATTATATGATAAATTGTATATTTAGTTTTATGAGAAACTGCCAAACTGTTTTCTAAAATGCCTATTCCATTTTGCATTCCCACCAGCAACGAATGAGGTTACTATTGCTTCACATCCTCACCAGCATTTGATGTTGTCAATGTTTTAGATTTTGGCCATGCTAACAGTTGTATAGTACTCTCTTATTGTTTTAATTTACAATTCCCTAATGCCATAAACTGTTGAACATCTTTTCATATGCATAATTGCCACCTGTGTATCCTCGTTTATGAGACACCCATTCAGGTTTTTTAAGTTGGGCTGTTTTCTCATTGTTGGGGTTTTTTGTTGTTGTTTTTTTTGTTGTTTTTTTTTTGAGACAGAGTCTCGCTCTGTCACCCAGGCTGGAGTACAGTGGTACAATCTCAGCTCACTGCAAACTCCGCCTCCTGGGTTCAAGCGATTCTCCTGTCTCAGCCTCCCAAGTAGCTGAGATTACAGGGGCCCACCATCACGCCAAGCTGATTTTGTAATTTTCTTTTCTTTTTTTGTGAGATTGAGTTTCGCTCTTGTTGCCCAGGATGGAGTACAATGCTGCAATCTTGGCTCACCACGACCTCCACCTCCCAGGTTAAAGTGATTCTTCTGCCTCAGCCTCCCAAGTAGCTGGGATTACAGGCATGCACCACCACACCTGGCTAATTTTGTTTTTTTTAGTAGAGATGGGGTTTCTCCATCTTGGTCAGTCTGGTCTGGAACTCCCGACCTCAGGTGATCTGCTTACCTTGGCCAGCAAAGTGCTGGGATTACAGGCATGAGCCACCTCACTGGGCCTCACTGTTGGGTTTTAAGAGTTCTTTGTATATGTTGGATAACAATCTTTTATCAGATATGTCTTTTACAAATATTTTCTCCCAGTTTGTGATTTGTCTTCTCATTACCTTGGCATTGTCTTTTTCAGAGCAGAATTAGTTTTAACTTCAAGAAAGTATAACTTATCCGTTCTTTCCTTCATGGATTGTGGCTTGGATTTTCAATCTTTAAAAGTAATCTTTATATCCAAGGACATCTAGGTTTTCTCTTATGTTACCTTCTAGGAGTTCTATAGCTTTGTATTTTACATCTAGCTCTATGATATATTTTAAAATAATTTTTGTGGATAGTGTAAGGTCTATGTCTAGATTCATTTTTTTGCACATGAATATTCAGTTGTTCCAGCAGCATTTGATGAAGAGACTATATTTATGTACTTTTAAGGCCCTAGAATTTACAATATATATTAACGCTGATCCAAGTTCATTTTTAAATTACACCATGTGGGGTCTTTAAAAGTTCATGGAGACCGGGTGCAGTGGCTCATGCCTGTAATCCCAGCACTTTGGGAGGCCAAGGCAGGCAGATCACCTGAGGTTCGAGAGTTCAAGACCAGCCTGGCCAACACAGTGAAACCCCATCTCTACTAAAATGCAAAAATTAGCCAGGCATGGTGGCACATACCTGTAATCCTAGCTACTTGGGAGGCTGAGGCAGCAGAATTGCTTGAATCTGGGAGGCAGAGGTTGCAGTGAGCCAACTGCACTCCAGCCTGGGTGACAAGAGCAAGACTCAGTCTCAAAAAAAAAAAAAAAAAGGTCACGGAAAGTTTGCATTATGAAAAAACTATGCAAGGATTTCAATTTTTTTGAACCAAAATAAACTAGTACTAGCTTGTTATTAAATGTCTGAACAGAATCTAGTTTGAGGCACTAAGAAGGACAAACATCAGTTTGAAAAGGTCCTCTATCAGAGCGACATGAGATCTGCTAAAATTGAAGAACAAACATCAAAGTTGTGGTGAAGTTTGGATGGAAGAATGGTGAAATCACTGACGTATTATGAAAACTGTTTGGGGACAAAACCCCAAATAAATCAGCAGTTTACAAATAGATAACTCATTGTAAGAAGAGATGAGGCTATTCGTGGTGGCTCACACCTCCAGCACTTTGGGAGGCTGAGGCAGGCAGATCACCTGAGGTCAGGAGTTCAAGACCAACCTGGTCAACATGGTGAAACCCCATCTCTACTAAAACTACAAAAATTAGCTGGGCACGGTGGTGCACGCCTGTATTCCCAGCTACTTGGGAGGCTGAGGCAGGAGAATCGCTTGAACCCAGGAGGCGGAGGTTGCAGTGAGCTGAGATTGCACCACTGCACTCCAGCCTAGGCAAGGTAGCTAGACTCCATCTCAAAAAGAAAAAAAAGAAGAGATGAGATGATGTTGAAGATGAAGCCCATAGTAGCAGACCATCTACGTCATTTTGAGAGGAAAAAATTAATCTTTGTGCCCTAATTGAAAAGAACTGATGAGTAACAGCAGAAACTGCCAACATGATAGACATATCAATGGGCTCAGTTCACACAATTACAACTAAAAAATTAAGTAGAATAAAGTTTTCATTCAATGAGTGCCAAAAACATTGCACCAAATCAGGTGCAGACAAGGGCAGAGCTTTTAATGGATTTTTTTTTTTTTTTTTTTGAGATGGAGTCTTGCTCTGTCACCAGGCTTGGCTCACTGCAACCTCTGACTCTTTGGTTCAAGCAACTCTCCTGTCCCAGCCTCCTGAGTAGCTGGGATTACAGGTGCGTGCCACCACGCCCAGCTAATTTTTGTATTTTCAGTAGAGACAGGGTTTTACCATGTTAGCTAGGATGGTCTCGATCTCCTGACCTCGTGCTCCGCCAGCCTCAGCCTCCCAAAGTGCTGGATTACAGGCATGAGCCACCATGCCTGGCCCTTTTAATGAAAATTTTAAACAAGTAGGGTCAAGACTCTGAAGAAATTTTTTTGAAGATTTGTAACAGGAGGTGAAGCTTTTGGACTCTCAGACCTTTGACCACAGACTGAAGGCTGCACTGTCGGCTTCCCTCCTTTTGAGGTTTTGGGACTTGGACTGGCTTCCTGGCTCTCCAGCTTGCACAGGGCCTATTGTGGGACCTCACCTTGTGAACATGTGAGTCAATACTCCTTAATAAACTCCCCTTTACATATACATCTATCCTATCAGTTCTATTTCTCTGGAGAACCCTGACTAATACTGACAGTGGGAAAGGAAGGCTAGAGGGGGCCGGACTTAAGTATTTCCTTTCCCTCACTTGGAAAGCTTGAGGGAACCTGCATTGACTGTCTCTCCCCCTGCCCGAGTAGACTTGGCTCTGATAGATAAATCCCCAGCGGATTAAGCTCTGGTCAGAGTTTTTTCAGAGGATTAGAATGCTCATGTATTTCAAAATGGTCTCTTTTCCCCACCCCTATCTGGAAGCACGAGGGTATTTTCTCTAGTATTTACTGTGAGGACCTGGTAGACCTCTTAGAGGTAAAACTGGCAAAAGTGTGGGGGTCTTCTTATGAAAGGAGCCCCCGGAGTTTTTAACCCTGAGAATGGTCTGCACTGAGTCTCCAGAAAATTCATAAATTACATTTTAGGTGTTCCCCCCTCAGCCCTGGTTTCTGCAGAGGTGTCCGTTTGTGTGTTTCTCCTCTGAGAAGTTGCGGTTCTCTGTGTTCACCCATCTGTCTCTCCAATTCTGGGGGCAGTGGTTTGCCCTGTGACCTCAGTTCTCTGATGGATCTAAGCAGAGTTGATAGTTTTTTAGTTTGTTCAGTTTTTTACATGTTGTTAGGATAGAGTGGCAATTTCTAAGCTCCTTACAATCAGATGTTGCAGGCATGATTTTTACTTATATGAATTTGGGCAGGCAAGAAACAGCCCATTACTTTACGTTTATGGGTTTTTTCTGAGACGGAGTCTCACTCAGTCACCCAGGCCCACGCTAGAGTGCAGTGGCATGATCTCAGATCACTGCAACCTCTGCTTCCTGGGTTCAAACAACTCTCATGCCTCAGCCTTCTGAGTAACTGGGATTACAGGCACGCACCACCACACCTGGCTAATTTTTATATTTTTAGTAGAGACAGGGTCTCACCACGTTGGCCACGCTGGTCTCAACCTCCTGATCTCAAGTGATCTGCCTGCCTCAGCCTCCCAAAATGCTGGCATTAAAGGTATGAGCCACAGGCCTGGCCTATATTTATATTTCTTTTACTTACAAAATAGGTATATTTCATACCTTTCATATTACTATGTGCAAGGTATTGTTTTAGGTGTGTATTACTACATTCTCGTACTGCTATAAAGAACTACTTGAGACTGGGTAATTTATAAAGAAAAGAGGTTTCATTGGCTCACGGTTCCATAGGCTCTACAGGAAGCATGGCTGGAGAAGCCTCAGGAAACCCACAATCATGGTGGATGGCACAGGGAAAGCAGGCACATCTTAATGTCCAGAGCAGGAGGAAGAGAGCTAAAGGGGAGGTGCTACACACTTAAACAACCAGACCTCATGAAAACTCACTCACTATCACAAGAACAGCAAGGGGGACGTCAGCCCCAGGATCCGACCACCTCCCACCACGCCCCTCCTTCAAAACTGAGGAGTACAGTTTAACATGGATTTGGGTGGAGACACAAAGGCAATCCATATCAAAGTGCTTTATAAACATAAACTCATTTTCGTCAAAACAACCCCACAAAGAAGATTCTTTCATCATCCTCAATTTATACGTGAAGAAATTGAGGTAGAAACTCTTGGCCAAGAAAACATAGGATTCTGGCTCCAGACACTACGCAGGCATCCTTTTAAAATTCAGCTTAATTTGATTTGATCTAAGGGCTCATCCTCCTAAACTGGAGTCTCTCTTTTTTTTTGAGATGGAGTCTTGCTCCGCCTCCCAGGTTCAAGGGACTCTTCTGCCTCAGCCTCCTGAGTAGCTGCGACTACAGGCATGTGCTAACAAGCCCAGCTAATTTTTTGCATTTTTAGTAGAGATGGGGTTTCAACATGTTAGCCAGGATGGTCTCGATCTGACCTCGTGATCCACCCACCTCAGGCTCCCAAAGTGCTGGGATTACAGACATGAGCCACCGCGCCCAGCCTGGAGTCTTTTCTTTCTACTTGGGTTGTAGAGTTTTCCTGGGCGTCAGATTCGGAGAAGCCCATGGGATGGAGTGGAGGTGGGGGAGGCAGCTCTGGTCTTTGGGCAGCACTGTCCCTGCTGAAGCACTCCTTACCCAAACTCACTCATTCCCTGAAGATGAGCAGCTCTGCTCCTGGGTGTGTCTCCCAGGTGGGCCTGTAGTGTGTTAAGGACTCACAATAGTGGTATAAAAATGGAATCATTTCATATTTTCCTATGACTACTTCCAACTTTGTGGTGTTAATTCCCTTCCTCATTCCTCAGTGACATTTTGGGCAGACTTTATAACTTACAATCACTTTTGATTATTAAAATTCCAGCCAAGCTTATCCCAAAGGTGCTTCAAATCTCACGTCTTGCCCTTTCTTTGCCCTAGCACAGGCACTAGGGTGGGGGCTTGGTGTTGCTCTGATACATCTCCAGCCCCCACCTTCAAGGCTGGCTTCTCTGGTGGGAGAGGGCACCACAGCAGGAGGCTCTCAGGCCTCATTCTGATTGGGTCTGGTTTTATGTGGTAGTTTCTCATGCTGATGATGGAAGCGGTTTCCTGAGGTAAAGCTCACCTTCACCCCAGCACTACTGCTTCTAAAGATCAACTCAAAAAGGGGCGCCACCAGGAATCCGTGCCTTCAGCCACTTCTCTAAGGCGCTGTCTGCCTGAACTCACCAGGGCCACTCTGGCCTGGCTCCCCCTCCAACATTCTGCTCTTTCCAGTAAGCATGGAAGCACTGAGATCCTCCTCTACTTCCTCCATTTCTTCCAGGAGCCTCTGGGAATGTGAGCGTTTCCCTACATCTTCCCCTCAGCTAGTTTGGGCACTACTATCCCCACTTGTTGAAAAGAAGTGGCACTAATTTATTTTCTTTTCTATTTTTTTTTTTTAAGACGGGGGTTTCACCATGTTGGTCAGGCTGGTCTTGAACTCCCGACCTCAGGTGATCCACCCGCCTTGGCCTCCAAAGTGCTTGGATTACAGGCATGAGCTACCGCGCCCGGCCTCTTTTCTATTTTTTTTTTTTTTTTATTCGGAGTCTCACTCTGTTGCCCAGTGGCACCATCTCAGCTCTGTGCAACCACCACCTCCTGGGTTCAAGCGATTCTCCTGCTTCAGTCTCCTGAGTAGCTGGGATTATACAGCACCATGCCCAGCTAATTTTTGTATTTTTAATAGAGATGGGGTTTCAGCACGTTGGCCAGGCTGATCCCAAACTCCTAACCTCAAGTGATCCGCCAGCCTTGGCCTCCCCAAGTGCTGGGATTCCAGGCATGAGCCAGAAGTGGCACTAATTTCTATGGTTGAGTGCCGCCCTCAGCTTAGGTTCCCCCAATAACTCACTCAACACACCCCATTCTTCTCCAATAGCAGCTCCAGGGTGGCCAGGGACAACTCAGCCAGGCAGCAAGATGCCATTCTCTTTTTGCTGCAGACATCCCCAAGCTACAAAACTTCTTGAAATCTTCCCCTCAATTAAGCTTGGTGGTGGGTGGAGCTCCTTTCCTGATCCCACAGAGAAAAGTGGAAATCTTGTCATCACCAACACCATACTTTCCAGACTGAGAAATCTGGCGACTCCTTCTCTCAACTCCCCAAAGCATGGACTGTGCCACATACCCAGTGATCTACATCCAAAAACAAGGACTGCAGCTTAGAGATGGACATTTGCAGCCTTGCTAAGAGAACACCTTCATCTTTGAACCTTTACTGTGTTTTGTACACATTCTCTGAACTAGTTTGTTGTGGTTATAAAACAGCTAGCAAAGCAGCTTATGTTTGTATTTATTTTCTATTCCATACTTCTGCCCCATATTGTTTCCTCTCAAAATCCATCCGTTTAAAAAAATAAATCTGGGCTGGGCGTGGTGGCTCACACTTTTAATCCCAGCACTTTGGGAGGCCTAGGCAGGTGGATCACTTGAGGTCAGGAGTTTGAGACCAGCCTGGCCAACATGGTGAAACCCGTTTCTATTAAAAACACAAAAACTAGCTGGGCATGGTGGTGGGAGCCCGTAGCCCTCGTTACTTGGAAAGCTGAGGCAGGAGAATTGCTTGAACCTGGGAGGTGGAGGGTGTAATGAGCTGAGATTGCAACACTGCACTCCAGCCTGGGCAACAAGAGCAAAACTCCATCTCAAAAAAAAAGAAAGAAAGAAAGAAAAAGAAATGAATGACTAGAAAACAAAATATTGCATAAAAACCTTGACTCCTGCGACCTGATCATAATGCTGGCACAATTAGAATAGAAAATATTCAGTAAACTTTTGTGGAATTAAATAAACTGAGTAGAGTCTTATGTATGCAGCAGGTTGATGTCAACAGTAAGTCTCGGATGACACAGATATGGATTCCACTGAAAACAGAACTTGGAGATTAAGACATAGGGACAAACCAGGTAAAGTTTTGACAGAAATGAAATCAAATATTTTTTTCAAGTCTTCTCTAGACCAGCCTGTTTCTTTCCAACATTTTCAATGGAAACAATTAGTTTTATAGTAGGAAATGAAGTTATAATTCTTGAAGCCTGTGTTCAAGTCTGACTGCAGCTCAGTCATTTCAAATTTTCACTTGTAAAGGATGATTATAAAATAATGAGCCTGATATTTATGCATGTCTTATAGAACCAGTTTTGTTGTTTTATAGCTGCACACAGCATTTTCTTTTTTGTTTTTTTTTGAGATGGAATCTTGCTCTGTCTCCCAGGCTGGAGTACAGTGACATGATCTTGGCTCACTGCAACCTCCCCGTCCTGGGTTCAAGCAATTCTGCTGCCTTAGTCTCCCAAGTAGCTGGGACTACAGGTGCATGCTGCCACAACCCTGCTAATTTTTTGTATTTTAGTAGAGACGGAGTTTCACTGTGTTGCCCATGCTGGTCTCAAATTCCTGAGTTCAGGCAACTGGCCTGCCTTGGCCTCCCAAAGTGCTGGGATTAAAGGCGTGAGCCACCATGCCCGGCCCTGCACATCATATTTTCAAAAGGTTTTTTTGTTTTTTGTTTTTTGTTTTTTTTTAACTTGAAGCAATGGCAGGGGATCGATATTCAATTGGTTTGTGCAGAATATGATGACGGATTTGAGATCACTAGGGTCTGGACTTGTTTGATGCCAAATAAAGTCAATAAATCTCATTTATTCATTCAACAAACAGCTATTGTATGTATACTGGACACTAAACACTGAAATATAAAGATAAAAGACATAGGTCCTCTCTTTTAGATGCTGCAGCTGTTGGGAATTCAGATGATGAATAGCCAGCCAGTTTCAATGCAGTAAGTGTCATGGTACAGATGATGTCTTGGAAGCACTTGCGTGGGACCTAACCCAGCCTTTGGGGGTGTCAGGGAAGGCCTCCTTGAAGGGGTGATAGATGAGGAGCATTTTGAAAGATGAATGATTGGTTGGATGAAGAGGGTGAGAAGGTGTGCTTTAGGCAGAAGAGAATGACATACAGCACATACATAGATCAACGCATCATGTTATATACAGTAAACATATTCATTCAATTTTTATTTGTCAATTACACTTCAAATAAAGCTGAAAAATTTTATAGTGATTTATTTTCTCATTCTAAACAAATACTCACTTTCACGTCCAATTCTATTTTATTTTACTTATTTTATTTATTTTTGTAGGGACAGGGTATCCCTGCGTCACCCAGGCTGGAGTGCAGTGGCACAATCATAGCTCACTGCAGCCTCGATCTTTTCGGCTCAGGCAATCCTCCCATCTCAGCCTCTTGAGCAGGAAGGACTAGAGGCATGTGCCACCAGGCCTGGCTAATTTTTTTTTATTTTTTAGAGAACAGGGTCTTGCTATGTTGCTCAGGCTGGCCACAAACTGGACTCAAGCAATCCTACCTCAGACTCCCAAAGTGCTGGGATTAGAGGCATGAGCCATTGTGCCTGGCCTTATGCCTAATTTTATGTGGATGATTTTGTATTTCTTTTTCAAAGGGGGTTTCCAAATTTTATAAGCTTCAGGTTCCACAAAACTGGATCTGCCCCTACTACCTAGTTATTGTGATGCTAATTTGTCATATCCAATTTGCTTCCTCATGTCTACAAATACTTAATAAATTCTTATCAAGTACCAAGCACTGCGTGAAGGGCTTAGAAATTTTTATTTGCTTTTCAGGGTTAGTTCTTTTTAGACTATCAGAACATTTTCTGGGTGCCTCTGACAAATAATGCCAACATCTAGAGTTCAGTACATTAGAGATATAGGCTGGGCATGGTGGATCATGCCTGTAATTCCAACTCTTTGGGAGGCTGAGGTGTGTGCATCACTTGAACTCAGGAGTTCAAGACCAGCCTGTTCAACATGGCGAAACCCTGTCTCTGCAAAAAAAATAAAAAAGAAAAAAACTGAGTGTGGTGGTGTGTGCCTGAAGTCCAGCTACTTGGGAGGCTGAGGTGGGAGGACTGCCTGAGCCTGGAAGGTCAAGGCTGTAGTGAGCCATGTTCGTGCCACTGCACACCAACCTAGGTGACAAAGTGAGACAGTGTCTCAAAACAAAAAAAAAAAAAAAAAAACTACAAACAAACAAAAACAGAAATTTTTTTTTTTTAATTGTGGAGGATTCCTTGGAAACGCTTTGACCTATAAGAATGTATCAAGTTATATAGAGTTTCCTTGTGTTTTCCTCAGAGCTGGAATTTCTCTAGGTTGTATATGTTAAATCCACCTTTTTGCAAATCAGTTTTAATTTGGTTGATCATGTATATGGATGTAAATTTTCTTGAAAAACTAGGTGAACAAACTTCTAGGAGTGTGCAAAGGTTAAATATTACATTTTTAAAAAGAAGCATACTTGGCAGGGTGTGGTGGTTCACGCCTATAATCCCAGCACTTTGGGAGACCAAGGCAGGCAGATCACTTGAAGTCAGGAGTTCGAGATCATCCTGGCCAACATGGTGAAACCTCGTCTCTACTGAAAATACAAAGATTAGCTGGGCATGGTGGCAGGCACCTGTAGTTTCAGCTACTCAGGAGGCTGAGGGAGGAGAATCACTTGAACCCCGGAGGCGGAGGTTACAGTGAGCTGAGATCACACCACTGAACTCCAGCCTGGTGACAGAGTGAGACTCCATCTCAAAAAAAAAAAAAGAAGCACACTCAATCAATCAGATATCACTTTTGTGCAAAAGAAATTTAAAGTTTGACTATATATTTACATGACACATGATGGTATTTAATAGTGGCAATATTATTGGACATCTCTGTTTTATAAAATTTACGGGTATTTTTTACATATAGTTAATGATGGTATTTACTAGTGGCAATATTATTAGACATCTCTTCTTCATAAAATTTACGGGTGTTTTTTACATATAGTCAATCCAACTGTCACAAAATAGTATTTTTTTCTCTATCTCTCTGTGCCTTTGCTGTACCTCAGCTCTGCAATTTGTCTTGTTTGCTAGTATATTCTTCATACCTTGACAGTGCCTGGCACATAGCATACACTCAATAAATATTTGGTGGATGAATGAATGAGCCATTTCATAACTTCCTATTCAGGAAATAAGAGTGTTTTCCATCCTCCCAGCCAGAAACCTTTGGTTGTTCCAAAACACTAACTACCAGATCTGTTAGACTATTTATTTCTTTTCTTCATGCCTAACGTCAGCTTTACAAGCATCATCCCAACACAGGGTGCCTAGATAATGTATGTGCATTATGATGTTTTTTTACTCTCTGTTGATGTTCAATTCGCAAATGATAGCCTTACAGTTTTGTAAACATCCAGCCAATTTGCCCCTACAAATCTGTGAATTTCAGCAAGCCTCATAATGCAGCATGATAAGTTCTGATTGTGAAATTCCAGCCACACAAATAATGATGGAAGCGATCAATTGCCTTAACAATGCCTAATAGCTCTCTCCCTGTGCTCAGTAGTTTCTGGCTGAAGTACTTAGAGTTTGACTATAGTAAGCGATTATTACCTTATCAAGAATCATCTTGTCTGCAATGCATTTCTTCTGGACAGAAAAAGCCCCCATTAATCCTCAAATTACCCATACCTCATATTTCTTTCATTTACATCCACTGTGACTTTCTTTGCTTCACTCTTTCTGACTCAGAGTGCTCTTTCTGATCCAGAACACTCACATGGCGACTGTATTTCCAGAGCCCAAATTTGACTTCATATTCTGACAAATTGTACTTTTAATTTGTGAATTTATTTTTAGAAAGCTTCAAAAATTAGAAAATCAAATTTTATGAGTTATACATTTGACCACCATCTATTATGGAGAAGAATATAGGTACACGAGGATAAGTACAAAATTCTGCCAAAAATTACAGAGGGGTTGATGCAATTTTAGTCTTGTCATTTTCATAATTCCTGTTGAAGTGAATGGCAGGGTGTTCCACTTTTGTGCTCATTTGTAGAATTCAATTTATAAAGTGACAAGTTGTTCTTCGTTGTTTCCAAACATGTCTTGGAAAGTTTGAGTAATTCATTTGAATTGAGTGAAGATTTTGTATCAATTTCTTTAGTAATCCCCAAAAGTTGTTAGTAAAAATGATCCGATAAATCAGTCATACCAGGTGGTATGAAATATTTGGATAGTAATATATTGTTTCATGAAAATCTTTATAGAGGATTTTGTTTTCTTCCGCTTCGATTTGGTAAGCAAATATTTAAGTAATAAGATAAGAATTTTGTTTTTAAAAGTCTCCATAACAACAGAAAATAAAATATCCTAGAAATTATTCCATGCCTTTTTCAGAGCATCCTTTTCACAACCTTTTAACAAATTTTTGTTTGTTGGCTTGTTTGTTTCAAATAAAGCAAAACTGTTAAAGGCTTTTCAATTTATGCCTCTACAAGTAGGTAATTCAATTCCCATTCCCTTTAATTAGTTTCACTAAATCTATATCACAATGAATATTTAACATTATTAGCAATTGTATTCTAAATTTTTTTAATTTTTAGAGTGAAACCATTCACATTTTTATCTTTCTCCTTAATTCTGATTAAAATGCAAAGATTCACATGGAGAAATATTCTGTCCCTCCATTTTGGAAAAAGTGTCATGGAAAATTGCAATGGCATTGTTTTGATTTAATGTCATTGGAAAATGTCTTGACAATGGAACTTTTTCAACTGATAAAAACTAAGCATGTGATGGTTGAAACATGATTAGTATTCTTCTGAGAACAGGCATCTGTATCAGAAATCTTATGTTTGAATAGGACCAAATTTGTCTTTGATAAAATTGCACGATTATTTCAGTGTCTTCACTCATATTATAAAAATGTAACAAATTTTGAATAATTTTACAATAACAACTTCTACATCAATTGAAAAAATCTGATGAATTATTAATACAATTGTTGTAAATCTGTGCCATGCAGCTGATCCCTACCAAGATTCTGATATTGCCATTATTAGAAAAGAATCTCAAAGCTAGCATTAGAAATACTGGATGGAAATAAAAAAAAAAATATTGGATGACACACTGACAAGATAATCAACAAGGCTGCTGAGGCTTAGACCAGAGGAAAGATGGTCATTTAATTTGGGCACGTTAGTCACCTGGAGGGATGTCACCTTCAAGAATTTTTAATCTCCGTGTTTTCATTAAGATATCTTATTATTTGTACATCATAAGCTATGTCAGCATAATCAGAAAAGATTTTTTACTAGTAGTATATGCTAGAGAGGTAGCAGAAGATAATGGTTGAGAACACAGAATCTGGAATGAAATTGGTGGGGTTCAAATCTGAGTTTGGCCAGTTACTAGTCAGGAAATCCTTGCCAAGTTAGCATAACTGTGCTCAGTGTCTCAGTTTTCTTATCAAGGATGATATATATTAATTCTGTCTTTAAAAGGCTACTATGAGGTTTGAACAAATTAATGTTTGTATAGTGCCTGACAGATAGGCAAGCACCAATTTTTTTTTTTTCTTTTTTGAAACGGAGATTCGCTCTTGTTGTCCAGGCTGGAGTGCAATGGTGCGATCTTGGTTCACTGCAGCCTCTGCCTCCTGGATTCAAGGGATTCTCTTGCCTCGGCCTCCTGAGTAGCTGGGATTACAGGCACCCACCACTACACCCAGCTAATTTTTGTATTTTTAGTAGAGATGGGGTTTCGCCATGTTAGCCAGGCTGGTCTCAAACTCCTAGTCTCAGGTGATCCACCCACCTCAGCCTCCCAAAGTGCTGGGATTACAGGTGTGAACCACTGCTCCCATCCCAGACTTTCTAAAACAGAAACCTTACAAAGAAATACATGCCACAAGCATCATTTAAACATTATTCAAATACATTTGTGACTAGACAAATATATTATGATTCTAAGATCTAATGTTATACGCAATACTATTATGGTTTTGTTGTGCTCCTGGAAGAAGGATGTTTTTCACTGTTGTTACTCTTTTTACTTGTGCTGATGAAAATCTGGATTTAAATAATATGAATATTACCTGGATGTACAACCCAAATATCTGAAGTTATGATTTACCTTGTGATATGAAAATCAATGGTTGTTCTTAATGGTTGTTCCTAAATTCCATTTCTGCAGAATTACATTTCCAGTAAAACTAAAGAACACTCTGATCTTTGATTGACTATCTGAAGTTGCAGTAGCCCTATGGAGGATTCGTTTGTAGGCTTGAAGAAAATAAGCACTGGAACAGATACATGCAAAGAAGCTATAGCTTGCATCAATAAGCACAAAGATGGCAACTTCAGAAAGCATCTAGGGCCTTCCCAGCTGGGATGTGTTTGGTGAGCACAGCTTCCTAGATGTCCCCATGTCCTCATACAGGAGATGCCTTTAGGTCAGTGACTTTGGTCTCTTGTCTGTTTAAGGTTAGATCCTGCCAGGTCACAGGAAGCAACTTGCAAGAGAAGCCACCCTTAAACTTCAGCATTGTTCCCACATATTACAAAGTCATGTCATCTGGATCTAACGTCTGGTTATGGGAACTACTTCTGACCAGGTGATCTGGACTATCTCCTTCCATTTTTCAGGTTATATCAGGGAATGGCAAACTACAGCCCACAAGCAAAATACAGTGCAGTGCATGGTTGGTTTGTTTTTCCTCCAAGCCCACAAATTAAAAATGGTTATAACATTTTTAAATAATTCAAAAATAATCAAAACAAGAAAACAGTTTTGTGACAGGTGAAAAATTATCTGCTATTTACATTTCAGCATCCATTTATTGTTTTATTTGAACACCAATGTGGCAGACAGAATTCTAAGGTAGCCCCAATATTCCCATGCCCTGGTATAGACACTCTGTATAATCTTTCCTCCCCTCAAGTGCGGATGCAACAGAGAATATGACAGGGTGTCGCTCCTGTGATTATGTTACTTTGTATAGCAAATCTGATGAGATTTTGCAGATGGAATTAAAGTTCGTAATCAGTTGACTCTGAGTAACCAAAGAAAGATGATTCTGAGTGGGCCTGATCTAATCAGGTGAGCTGGTAAAAGATGGGCTGGGCCCTATCTGAGCCTTCTACTGAGATGTGCTCTCCTGCTGGTTTTAAAGAAGCAAGCTATCACAAGTTATCCAGCTGCAAGGAAATAAATTCTGCAATAAGTCCTGGGGTTTGGAAGAGGATCATAACATTAGATGAGACCGCAGCCCTTACTGACACCTTGACTGCAGCCTTGAGAGGCCCTAAGCACAGGACTCAGCTTAGCTGACTCCCGGCCATGGAAATTGTGAGAAAAATGGATGTTGTTTTAAGTCCCTAAGTTTGTGGTAACTTACCATATAGCAATAAAATCAATAAAATGAGCCATGCTCATTTGTGTAAGTATTGTCTATGGCTACTTTGGGGCTATAATGGTGGAGTGGACCAGCTGTGAAACATACTCAACATAGCCCACAACATGTAAAATATTTACCAAAAACATGTAAACACCTAGGTTATATAATTATAACCTAGAATCACACATACTCAACCATCCTGCATCTGTATAATAAGAATGAGCCTGTGGTTACACACAATTGGATGAAGGCTGAATAAATAAGATTTCTTGCTATTAGCAAAGCTTTTCATACTGATGTAGGTACACAAACACGTGGAGATTGTGATGGGTCCTCAAGGAGACATATTCCATTAAATAGTCTCACGAAAAGGCTTCTTTTCTAGCACCTGTACTCATTTTGCAACAAATCAAATATTAAGTAATTTTGTACTGCTTTTTTTTTTCTTTTCTTTTTTTTCTTTTTTTTTTTGAGACAGAGTCTCACTTTGTAGCCCAAGCTGGAGTGCAGTAGCAAGATCTCGACTCACTGCAACCTCCACCTCCCAGGCTCAAGCAATTCTCATGCCTCAGCCTCCCAAGTATCTGGGACTACAGGCGCCCACAACAACACCTGGCTAATTTTTTTGTATTTTAGTAGGGACAGGGTTTCACCATGTTGCCCAGGGTGGTCTCGAACTCCTGAGCTCAAGTGATCCACCCGCCTCGGCCTCCCAAAATGCCGGGACTACAGGTGTGAGCCACCATGCCCAGCTGTAATTTTGTACTTTAAACACCTTTAAAATACAAACAAGATATGCTTGATGACAAAAGAAACACTCACTATTGTTATCACCTTACATTGTAATCACTTGGCCTGGCAGCGACAGTGCCATCGGCTTTTCCATAGATGCTGTTTGGTGAGTTCATCTAGAGGTGCAGAGCACGCACACACAGCCACAGACAGACATGGTTGCAGCAGCATGGCATGGCATCCCAAGTCACCACACTGTTCCTTCATCCTGTGCCAGCCTTTACACATGATAGTCTGATTGATGCATTTTCTCCAAAAATATTATGAAATGTCTACATTCTGCCAGCTGGGATTCAGCAGTAAGCAGGACAGATGTGGCCCTGACAAGCTTATGATCTAGTAGGAAGACATGCATTCTGTAAGAAATTAGAAGTAAAGATAGTAAGTATAGTGCAATAGGACCATAGATCCAGGGGCCTAACTTAATGGGTGATCTGGATGTCTTCTCTAAGGAAGTGCTGTCTAAGCTGTAGCCTAAGAATCTACAAGAACCCTAAGCAGACCTGTTTCTAACCCAGTGAAAACCCTGGAGGCTTGGTTATTCATTAGAACCATCTGGGAGAGCTTGTTTAAAATCCTGACATCCAGGCTATAATGCAGATCAATTAAAGTAGAATCTTAGGGCTGAGAGTAGGCAACAGTATATACATTTTTAAGGTTCCTAGGTGATTCTAGTGAGCACTCCAAAGCCATTATTTCCTTTTTCACTCCTTTGATGATGAAGGAGTGTTCCCCTGCCAAGCTAGAGCAAATCCTTCCAAAGTGTTCTCAATATTCTATTCCCTCCTATCTTCTCAGGAAATCTAGTGACAATCTGTTGTCTTCTCTTTCTTCAACTTCTTCCTATTAGCATGTAATCATTTTCTAGTCTTATATTTAAAAAAAAAAAAATCCTCCTGATCCCACCCCACCCACTTTAGGTACCTCCTTCCCTTCTCTTCTTTATAGCCAAACATCTTCCAAGAATGGTTCACATGGGTTGTCTATTCCCACCCACTCTTCAACAAACAGGGCATAATGTTCAGCTCCTGTTAAGGTTATGGATAACCTCTTTTTCATTAAAGACAATGCATCCAGCTGGGCATGGTGGATCATGCCTGTAATCCTAGCACTTTGGGAGGCTGAGGTGAGCAGATCATGAGGTCAGGAGTTTGAGACCAGCCTGGCCAACATGCTGAAACCCCATCTCTATTAAAAATATGAAAATTAGCTGGGCATGGTGGCAGGTGCCTGAAATCCCAGCTACTCAGGAGGCCGAGGCAGGATAATTGCTTGATCCAGGGAGGTGGAGGTTGCAGTAAGCCAAGATTGCACCATGGCACTCCATCCTGGGTGACAGAGCAAGAGTCTATCTCAGGGGGTGGGGGGAGGTTTGGGAGGGGAAGGCAATGCATCCTTTACAGTCTTCATTCTACAAGATCTCTCAGCAGCATTTGCTGTAAATGGGCATTCCATTCTAATTCTTGAAAGAGACTCTCCCCTTGGTATTTCCCAGGCCTCAGTCTGGTTCTTCTCTTTTCCTCCCCCGCCCTCTTCTATTCTCTCCATAGATGATCGCATCTCCCCCCGTGGCAGCAAGAACCATCCATGTGTTGCTGAATTTTCTAGACAAGTGTTTATCAAATTATGGTCTCTACAGAGTCTGGAAATTCAGATTCTAGAGCCTCACTTCAAGCCTACCAAATTAGAATCTCTGAGTTGGACCAAGGAATCTGAATCTTTTACAGTGTCCTGGAGATGAGTCTTACGCACCAACGCGTTTGAGATGCGCCATTGCAGACCCACTATCCAACTGCCTAGGAAATAGTTCTACCTGGATATTTCGCAGGTATTGTAAATGCACCATATATGTGATGGACATTCTTAGTGCTCACTAACATACAGCTGTCCTCCTTCCTGGGCACACAGAATAACACCACAAGCCCTCTTGCAGTTATGCACAGTCACGTGACTGGCCCTGCCCAATGGACTGTGAATAGAGATATGCCCCTTCCAGGCCGAGGCTGTGAATTTCAAGGATCTCACAGCTCCTAGCAATCTGGAAGCCCTGGTGACAGTAACAGAACCACAAGATGAAGGTGAGTGCATTTCCTTCACTGCTTGGAAGGTTGCTGCCAAACGCACAATAGATGTCGTGTGCATGAGAAGCAAGAACTAAACCTTTGTGGGGTTAAGTCCCTGAGATTTTAGGAGGAATGTACTATGCTACCAGAATTTAGCTCATCCAAAAATAGAAATTCATCCTCTCTCTGGCTCACTCCAACCCACTACTCTTTCCAGTGTTCTTTCTCTACTCAACTGTTGAGCCAGAAGCTTCATGTTAGCAGTGGGTGGAAGTTCTCATGGATTCTTCATGTTTTCTTAGAAATGAACAGTTATTCACTCCACGCTCCAGAAAGGAAAAATATGGGAGCATTCGTCTGCTTTTCTTTCCATTGTCACTATCCTTTCGCTCTTTAGGGAAGAATGAGCTTCTTACCTTATTAGTGAGATTCACTGAACTACCTTTACTGTCACTCGTCTTACATGTCCTGATATTGTACTTTAATCCTCACCTAGTTCTTGGAATCTGAACTCAACTAACATAGAACTAAAAGGGAAGGAAATAAGAGGTTAATAACATCCCTAAACCCACACTATAGAAGACAGAGATGACAGCTATATTGTTTTCTACTGTATTACCAGCACATGGCATATGGAAAACATAAGTATATGTTGTAGATTTGCTGAGATACTGGATGAGAGTTCAACTGTTACAGAGAAAAGAGTACAGAATATTTGGCAGCAAGACTATCATATAAGAATCTGTGTTAGAGAGGCATCATTCTTTTTTTACCATCCAGATTTTTCCATGCTCATCAAATACTTAATTTTTCAAGGATGAGAGTAGAATATGGCTCACTATATTCTTCCTCATCCCCATCTCCTTTTGTTTTATATGGTTGGGGTGGTAAAGGGCACAGTCTGCTCATGCCTGTGCCTTATGTCATTCTAAATGTTCACATTTCCATGTTTGTGAAGTGAATCTTATTACATGGTGCATTATTCTATTCTAGAATCCCTCTGTTCTTACCCTTTACAATTTCAAATTAAATTAAAAGCTGACAATGTGGCATTTCCCTCCTTGTTTTAAATTCCCTTCATTCTGTTTTTGTAAGGTCTTGTAACAATAGTTACATATTTACTGATTTCAGTTATTTATTCAAATTATTTCACAAGAGCCTGCAAGATGCCAGGCATAGGCCTAGGTGGAGGGGATAAAATGGTGAACAAAACAAACTCATTCCCTGCCCTGAAGGAATTTACAGTCTAGTAGGGGCAGGAGATGGGCTAATTAATTGATTCCACCAATGAAAGCAAAATTACAACTAGAGATAAGAGCTTTGGAGAAAAAAATATGATTGTATGACAGAGAAAAAGACATGATTTTAACAAAGTCATTTGACAAGGGACTGGAAACCACTAGGAAATGCTTCCTGAGGAAGATAGAAAGGAGAAAGGAGGTATGAATGGGGCATCTCCAAGGACTGAGGAAGGAGAATGGAGCTGAAGGAAGGTTAGCACCTGAAGCCCACAGAGGCAGGAGAGTGGTTCAGGGAAGGCTCAGGGGTCCTGGGGTAGGGATAGGACCAGACATGTATTTTGAAAGGAATTCCTAGACTTCAGTATGAAGAACAGATGGCAGGGAGTTGTGGCTAGTGAAGGTGGGGAGGCCAAGTGAGGAGGTTAATATAATTCTCCAGGCAGAGATGATGAAAAACTGGTCTAAGGTGAGGCAGTGGAAAAAAGAGAAACAATCAATTGTTAAGGATGGGAAGGTAAAATAATAATTAACCCTCTTATAACACTCACCACGTGCTCTGCCGGGGCAGCCACCAGCCACATGTGGCTGTTAGGCATATGCACTGAGCTTCATACAAATTGAAGCATGCTTTGAATGTGAAATGCACACCAGATTCCAAAAACTCGGCACATAACAAGAACCTAAAATAATTCATTAATAACTTTTTTTTTTCCTGAGATAGAGTCTTGGTCTGTTGTCTAGGCTGGAGTGCAGTGGCAGGAGCTCGGCACACTGCAACCTCCACCTCCTGGGTTCAAGTGATTCTCCTGCCTCAGCCTCCCAAGTAGCTGGGATTACAGGCACCCACCACCATGCCCAGCTAATTTCTGTATTTTTAGTAGAGATGGGTTTCACCACGTTGGCCAGACTAGTCTCGGACTCCTGGCCTCAAGTGATCTGCCAGCCTCAGCTCCCCAAAGTGCTAGGATTACAGCGTGAGCCACCACACCTGGCTTCATTAATAACTTTACATTAATTATTCATTGATATGATAATATTTCATGTATACAAGCATACTTCAGAGATATTGCAGGTTTGGTTCCAGACCACCACAGTAAAGTGAATATCGCAATAAAGCAAGTCACATAAATTTTTTGGTTTCCCAGTGGATCTAACATTGATTATACTATGCTAGTCTATACCTTCCCATTGCTTTACTGTCATATTAAGTGTGCAATAGCATTATGTTTTTTAAAAAAAGTGCATACCCTAATGTAAAAAAGTACTTTAGGCTGGGCACAGTGGCTCACACCTGTAATCCCAGCAGGTGTGATTTGGGAGGACACAGTGGGCAGATTACTTGAGGTCAGGAGTTCGAGACCAGCCTGGCCAACATAGTGAAACCTCATCTCCACTAAAAACACAAAAATTAGCGAGGTGCAGTGGCGAATGCCTGTAATCCCAGCTACTTGGGAGGCTGAGGCAGGAAAATCATTTGAATCTGGGAGAGGGAGGTTGCAGTGAGCCAAGATCATGCCATTGAACTCCGGCCTGGGTGACAGAATGAGACTGTGTCTAAAAAAAAACCAAAAAACAAAAACCATCAATTGACTCTGCTTTCAAACAAGATTTCTCTGTGGCATGTGATGCTGTTTGACAGCATTTTTCTCACAGTGGAACTTCTTCCAAAATTGTAGTCATTTTTCTCAAACCCTGCCACTGCTTTATCAACTAAGTTTATGGAATATCCTAAATCCTTTGTTGTCATTTCAACAATGTTCATGGCATCTTCATCAGGAGTAGATTTCATCTCAAGAAACCACTTCCTTTGCTCATCTATAAGAAGCAACTTCTAATCTGTAGGGGTTCTGTCAGGGTAGTGGGAGAAATTAGAGAGAAAAGGATGCAAACCTTCTTGGAAGGCTGGGAGGTTTTTGCAAAAGCCTCAGGAAGGAATGAGCTGAAGGCGGTGGTTCTTACCCAGAGGCAATTAGTCAAAAAGGAATGTAAAGCAGTTTATCTAAAGAGCGTGTTTACTCATGTGGTCCTAAGACGGACCTTTGAACATTCACGGGCGCATGACTGCTCTCTACTCAGGTGGTCAACAATGTTATTATCCACAAATGGCATTTGCTTTAGGCCTCAGAACCTGGTCTTTAATCATTCCACAAGTGTGTTGACTCAAAGCCTCTGTCATTAAATCTATACAGAATAAATGCCTGCAGCGCCAGCTAGTAAAGGCCATGGCTGCAGACTCTTTACAGCACCGTCCTTAGTGTCTGTGAGTGGCCCAGACCCCTAAGCCTGCTCGTTCACTAGATATCCATGTCTGAGTGCATTTGCTCATCCGTTGCTAAGTCAAAGTCTGCAAGTCAGACCTGACACTAATCTGTTCAAGTTTTATCATGAGACTACAGAAATTCAGTCCCATCTTCGGGCTCCACTTTTTTTTTTTTTTTCTGAGACAGAGTTTCGCTTTTGTTACCCAGGCTGGAGTGCAATGGCATGATCTTGGCTCACCGCAACCTCCACCTCCTGGGTTCAAGCAATTCTCCTGCCTCAGCCTCCCAAGTAGCTGGGACTACAGGTGCATGCCACCATGCCCAGATAATTTTTTTGTATTTTTAGTGAGACGGGGTTTCACCATGTTGGCCAGGATGGTCTCGATCTCTTGACCTTGTGATCCACCCACCTCAGTCTCCCAAAATGCTGGGATTATAGGCATGAGCCACCGTGTCCAGCCTGGAGTCTCACTCTGTCACCAGGCATCAGGCTGGAGTGCCGTGGTGCAATCTTGGCTCACTGCAACCTCTGCCTCCTGGGTTCAAGTAATTCTCCTGCCTCAGCCTCCCGAGTAGCTGGAACTACAGGTGTGTGCCACCATGCCCAGCTATTTTTTTTTATTTTTTAGTAGAGACGGGGTTTCACCATGTTGGCCTGGATGATCTCAATCTCTTGACCTTGTGATCTGCCTGCCTCGACTTCTCAAAGTGCTGGGATTACAGGCATGAGCCACCATGCCCTGCCCAGGCTCCACTTCTAATTCTAGTTCTCTTGCTATTTCCACCACATCTGTAGTTACCTCCTCTACTAAAGTCTTGAACCCCTCAAAGTCATCCTTGAGGACTGGAATTAACTTCTTCCAAACTTCTCTTAATGTTGATATTTTGACCTCCTCCCATGATTCACGAGTGTTCTTAATGGCATCTAGAACAATAAACATTTTCCAGAAGGTTTTCAATTTACTATGACCAGATCCATCAGAGGAATCATGATCTATGGTAGCTAGGGCCTTACAAAATGTATTTCTTTTTCTTTTCTTCTTTTTTTGAGATGGAGTCTCGCTGTCACCTAGGCTCGAGTATAGTGGCGTGATCTCAACTCACTGCAACCTCTGCCTCTTGGGTTCAAGTGATTCTTCCGCCTCAGCCTCCTGAGTAGCTGGAACTACAGGCACATGCCACAATAGCCGGGTAATTTTTATATTTTTAGTAGAGATGGGGTTTCACCATATTGGCGAGGCTGGTCTCAAACTCCTGACCTTGTGATCCACCCCCCTCAGCCTTCCAAAGTGCTGGGATTACAGATGTGAGCCACCACACCTGGCCTGTATTTCTTAAATAATAAGACTTGAAAGTCAAAATGACTCCTTGATCCATGGGCTGAAGAATGGATGTTGTATTTGCAGGCATGAAAACAACATTAATCTCCCTGTACATCACCAGAACTTTTCGGTGACCAGGTACATTGTCAATGACTAGTAATATTTTGAAAGCAATCTTTTCTTCTGAGTGGTAGGTCTCAACAGTGGGCTTAAATTCAGTAAACCATGCCATAAATAGATGTAGTGTCATCTAAGCTATTTTCTTCCATTTATAGAGCACAGGCAAAGTAGATTTAGCATTACTCCTAAGGGCCATGGAATTTTTGCAATAGCAACTGAGCACTGGCTTCAACGTAAAGTCATCAGCTGCATTAGCCCCTATCAAAACAGTCAACCTGTCTTTTGAAACTTCGAAGAAATGCATTGACTTCTCCTCTCTAGCTGTGAAAGTCCTAGATGGCATCTTTTTCCAATAGAAGGCTGTTTTGTCTACATTGGAAATCTGTTGATGAGTGTAGCCACCTTTATCATTGATCTTAGCTAGATCTTCTGGATAACTTGCTGCAGCTTCTACATCAGCACTTGCTGCTTCCCCTGCACTTTGATGGTATAGAGACAGCTTCTTTTCTAAAACCTCATGAACCAACCTCTGCTAGCACGACACTTTTCTTCTGCAGCTCCCTCACCTAATTGAAGACTTACGATTTTGTTCTGGATTATGCTTTGTCTTAAGGGAATGTTGTGACTAGTCTGATATTCTATCCAGGCCACTCGAACTTTCTCCATATCAGCAAGAAGGCTGCTTGACTTTGTTATCATTTTGTATTCACTAGAGTAGCACTTTCAGTTTCCTTCAAGAACTTTTTCTTTGCATTAACATCTTGACCAACTGGCACAGGAGGCCTCACTTTTGGCCTATCTCAGCTTTTGACCTGACTTCCTCACCAAGCCTAATTATTTCTAGATTTTGATTTAAAGTAAGAGACATGCAATTCTTCCTTTCATTGAAACCCTCAGGGACCATTATAGGGTATTAATTAGACTAATTTCAATTTTGTTGTATCTCAGGCAATAGAGAGGCCCAAGGTAAAGGACAGAGAGATGGAGGAATGGCCAGTTGGTAGAGCAGTCAGAGCACACATAACATTGATCAATTGAGTTTCCCATCTTATGAAAGTGCAGTTTGTGGTGCTCTCAAACAATTATAATAGTGGCCAGGTGTGGTGGCTCACACCTGTAATCCTAGCACTTTGATGGATCACTTGAGGTCAGGAGTTTGAGACCAGCCTGACCAACATGGTGAAACCTCATCTTTACTAAAAATACAAAAATTAGCAGGGTATGGTGTCACATGCCTGTAATCCCAGCTACTCAGGAGGCTGAGGCAGGAGACTCACTTGAACCTGGGAGATGCAGGTTGGAGTGAGCTGAGATGGCGACTGCACTCCAGCCTGAGTGACAGAGTGAGACTGTCTCAAACAACAACAAAAAACAATTACAATAATAATAACGAAGATCACAGATCACCATAACAGATACAATAATAATGAAAAGGTTAGAAATATTATGAAAATTACCAAACTGTGACCCAGAGATGCTAAGTGAGTACATGCTGTTAGAAAAATGGTGCCAGTAGACTTACTTGACACAGAGTTGCTGTAAATCTTCAACCTGCAAAAAAACACAGTATCTGTGAAGCACAATAAAATGAAGTGTGCCTATATTGGGTTAAGTAAAACATATTATAATTCATTTTACCTGTTTCTTCTTCCCTCTTTTTTTTTTTAATGTGGCTACTTTAGATAATTTTAAATTACATCTATGGCTCATATGCTACTTTTGACAGGTAGCTCTAGACATACCAATTCTCTTAATTCTGCCAACAACACTTTAGGCTAAATATTAACACTACTTACTGGAAACTGAGGTGGTGGGACCCCAGCTATCAATGGCCACCCAGTTAGTAGAAGGTGAGCTAAGATTTGCTCTCATATAGTCCAGTTCCAGAATCTATGCTCTTAACCACCAACTCACACTGTCTTTTGGAAGGATTTAATGCTAAACAACTAAAATTTTTATATTTTGCTATAATGGCCTAAAAGCTGTTTTGGAAATTGGCACACTGTAATAGTCAGGTTCTTTGGAAAGAACCAAAATTATATACATATTATATTATATATAATATATATGCATTTACATATTATATAAGCTATAGAATATATGCATATACATATTTTTAATGAAGAATTGTCTCACATAATTATGGAGGCTAGACATCCCATAATCTGTTGTCTACAAGCTGGAGACCCAGGAAACTAACAATATAGTTTCAGTCTGAGTCTAAAGACTCAAGAACCTGGAGAACCATTGGTATAAGTCCCAGTCTAAGGGCAGGAGAAGACCAAGGTCCCAGCTCAAGCAAGAAGGCAGGAATGAAACAAATCCTTCCTCCTTCTGCCTTTTGTTCTATTTAGGCCCTCAATAGATTGGACGTTGTTCATCCACATTGGAGAGGGCAATAGACTGCACTAAGTCTGATTCAGATGCTATTATTTTCCAAAACCCCTCACAGACACACCCAGAAATAGTGCCCAGCAAGACACTTGAGCATCCCATGTTTGCCAAGTTGACACATAAAATTAATCATCATGCACCCATAGAGTGCTAATTAGGAAAAGCAGCTTAATATCTTTTTACTATATTTGCTGCTGATGCACTCTTTGGCATCCAAGTGCAGGTTATCTCTTGTGTCTCCATCTTCTCATCTTTATAATGCTAATAATAAATGAACTTATTGAGCTGGGCATGGTGACTCACACCTGCAATCCCAGCACTTTGGGAGGCTCAGGCAGGCGGATCACCAGGTCAGAAGTCCAAGACCAGCCTGGTCAACATGGTGAAACCCCGTCTCTACTAAAAATACAAAAAATTAGCTGGGCATGGTGGCGAGTGCCTGTAATCCCAGCTACTCAGGAGGCTGAGGCAGGAGAATTGCCTGAACCCAGGAGGCGGAGGTTGCGGTGCGCCGAGATAGCGCCATTGCACTCCAGCCTGGGTAACAAAGAGCGAAACTCCGTCTCAAAAAAAAAAAAAAAAAAAAATACAAAAACTAGCCGGGCATGGTGGCATGCACCTGTAGTCCCAGCTACTCGGGAGGCTGAGGCAGGAGAATCACTGGAACAGGGGACGCAGAGGTTGCAGTGAGCTGAGATTGCGCCACTACACTCCAGCCTGGGCGACAAAGGAAGACTCTGTCTCAAAAAATTAAGTAAATAAAAGAAATGAACTTATAGTATTGTTGCAAGGATTAAATGAGGTCATTCATGTCAGGCACTTAGAACAGTGCTTGACACATAATAAGCTATTAGTATCATTAAAAGGGAACCAAGTTTATGGTATTTGTACTAAATAACATATTAATATTTTGCTTTTCATTTTGTATTTGTTTCATTTTATTCTTTATCTACCTTTTGCTTCTTATTTTAGGTCTCATTTTGTACTCTTTGTTAGGTAAGGGTAGTTTGGCTACAAATAGTTAGAAGGCACATCTAAAGTCTGTGTAAAAATATACCAGAACTTTTCTTATTGTCCTACAATTGCAGCTAAGGCACAACTCTTAGGTCCAAAGGTACTTAATCTATCACATTCTAAGTGTGTCATTATTTAGGGCTGGTCATCTCACTCCAGAGCTTACTCCAGAAGTACCTCTGGACTGGCCCATCACTAACTGCCTCCCTTGCAATCCCCCAGTCAGTATAAAGGGGGCATTTAGAGCAGGGATATGGCACTAGGGGCAGTGAAGTGTTTGCGGCTATTCCCTTTGCTCATCCAATCAGAGGCCTCAAGAGATTCACTGGTCAAGACAGGAATGACTGAAGAGGAGATCAGCCTTTCATTCCTTGGTTAGATGACTGCATAGATAGAAGACGTGACGATCTGTCACCAGTGCATGTGACCATTTAAAAGAGAATTATGGAGATGTGACATGACAGGGCAGGAGAGGCAGGCATGACACTGCCAAGGAAGAGGAAGCCAAGATCACCTCCCTTGAATTCCAGAAGAAAGGTATGAGGATGGATCTTGCACTGAGTTAGCTCCAGATTATAGCAAAGATTGGAGACTGTCACAGCAGAAAGGACAACAAGGTGCATATATCAGAGAAATGTAGTGGAACAGAACCAGCCAGGGGTTTGCTGCAAGATCCAGCTGTATCATGAAAGGACCTGCTAACATTTGGGGAACTACTTGGAAACGAGCCCCTGGTCAGTGGAAAATGACAATGACCATCATTCATATCACTCCTACATACACATTGAGAAAAAAGAGCAACACAGCCAGTCAAGCAGAGCATGCAAACTTATGCAGGATGGCAGAGAGATGTTTGCCCTTTTCTTCCTCCTCCCCTAGTTCCTTGGAGAAGTTAGTTCTTAGAAGATGGAGGGGATATCTGTAAACCAGACCAACTTCCAGCCATAAATACATAGTCACATGCAAACATACTTACATACAAAGTCTCACACTTACATACATCATGCACACTTACACACATGCACGTGTATCCACAGACACAGACACACATACACACACTTGAAGTCATTAGAGCCACGAATCTAGCTGTCTTAATCTTTTTGAGTGTTCTAGCAAATGGGTAATTTATAAACAATAGCAATTTATTGCTCACAGTTCTGGAGGCTGGAAAGTTCAAGATCAAGAGGTAAGCAGATCTGGTGTCTAGTGAGGGCTCGCTCTCTGCTTCATAAATGGCACTCGTAGCTGTGTCCTCACGTGGGGAAAGGGGCAAATGAACTGCTCCTAAAAATCCTATCCCTTAACCCCTTAATACTGTTGCACTGGAGATTAGGTTTCAACATATCAATTTCAGGAGGACACAAACATTTAGAACATAGCACTAGTCTGTGCTGAAGAGAGGGGTAGGCTCAAGATCTGAATCACACACAAAATTGAATTTTAAAAATGAAGATGCATGAGTCTTTTTTTTTTTTTTTTTTTTTGAGACAGAGTTTCACTGTTGTTGCCCAGGCTAGAGTGAAATGGCGCAATCTCGGCTCACTGCAACCTCCACCTCCCAGGTTCAAGCTCCTAAGTAGTTGGGAATACAGGTGCCCACCACTATGCCTGGCTAATTTTTGCATTTTTAGTAGAGACAGGGTTTCACCATTTTGGCCAGGCTGGTCTTGATCTCCTGACCTCAGGTGATCCACCCACCTCAGCCTCCCAAAGTGCTGGGATTACAGGCATGAGCCACCATGCCTGGCTTAAAAATGAAGAGGCATGAGTCGTGAATAATAGAATAAGAACGATTCTTGTAATAAAAATGGCTGACAAGTTTTAGAATCTAGCCAAAAAGTCTTTATGGAAGATACTACTGAGTGGGAAAAGGAGGGTTCCAGCTACATAGTTGAGAGCATCCAATAAGCTGGATGTAGAAAGAACTGAAAGGGACCAAACAATTTAATCCATGAGCACCAGAGTTACAAGGGGACAGACAAGCCCATCCTTTCATGATAGACAAAGCCATCATCTGACAGCTATTCATGAAACACCTACTATTGTTCTATACAGTTCACTGTAGATGCAGAAAGGATTAAGATCTGGCTCCTATCTTCAAGGATACTATCACAGCTCTTGCTAAGGATTTATGGCACTGCCCAAACCTTGCCTGAAATGAGTGGTCCCGGCTTTGAACTCTCACTCTTCAACTGTCTAATCACCTTGAATCTTTCCAGAATTCTAAGATAACTCCCTGCTCTAAATCACTTGATGCTACACGGATTTCAGTAACAACAGGTAAATCAAAGAGCTCCTCCAGCTGCATTCTCTGCATTACGAGTGCAGCTTCTCTGCAGCCTGACAAAGTTTTCACAGACAATCCAGCTCCATTCTTCTCCTCTGGTTTTGTTTCTTCTTGCTGTCTGTCTAAAGTAGGCAAATGGGGCAGGGATCGCGGATGGGAGAAAAGAAGAGAAAAATTTACCAAGGCAGACATTTTAAGTTCCACTTAAAAAAAAAAAAAAGATTAAGATCTCCACATTACCTGCTAGCAGTTGGCAATTATTTATGTAAACAGGTAATGATTTTCTAATGGAATTGACTCAATCAAGGGGAGTCCTAGTAGAAATCCATTTTTAATAAACCAGTGACTTTTTACACTACCAAATTTCAACCATTTCATAACCCAAATTTTAAATCACCAAATTTAATTCCACGATCCTCATTAGAATCCCGAAACATTAGTAATTCTATTCCCCGATTAAGTAACAAGTTGATTTTTAATGGTATGTCCTATACACAATGCATGTCAGTATAAACATAACAGTTTTGTCTTGAAGAGAATGCACAGTAAAACTATAAAAGTGCTCAGTGCATTTCTAGCAATAAAACCCAAGAACACAGAGTTACTTGAGAGGCTGCCTGCTGCGGCAACAAAGTCAACTGACAAGGAATCCAAGATGCTAATAAGAGTGGATACTGAACTCTTGTAGTTTAAACGACCATATATTACCTAAAGGAGGAAGAGAATTAACATATCTATTGCGTCTATATATTAGCCTAAATAAAAGAGACATCTGGCATCAAGTAAAAGTTTATTGATGTTAAATGTTACCAATTTCTTCTTTTGTCTCATTATGAGTTTTTTTTTCTAAATCAAATAAAAGTAGAGAGGAAATGTTATCCAATATTTTAAACCCTTTGAATAATCTGTAAATGTGACATTTGGAGTGGTCACATGTGAATTGAAAGGAAGAGAATGGACAATCAAAATATTTTATTTTAGTTCTCTATGAAGACTGTTTAACAGACCACCAGGAGGAATCAAAAGGATTTGGCCTTATCTGCTGGAACAATTATTCACATCCGCACAACACCGGGAGGAGTGCAGAGCAGGGAATGAGGGTGTGGGTGCTGCAGTCCAGCTGGCTTGGTTTCAGATCTAATCCTAACTTTCTATTTGCGTGTCCATGGGAAAGTAATCTCTCCTAAGCCTCAGTGTCTTTGTCTATAAAATGGACAATGGTTCCTGCATAGCAAGTGCTCAGTAAATGTTGCCAATTACCATTATTGTGAAGGTTTATTGAGCGAATGATCCCAAAGAGCCACCTGCCCCACTTCTTCCTTTCTCCACTGATAAAACAGTGTTGAGGTGATCCCACTTTTCTAAGCCAAATGAAAATCAGAAAGGCTGAACTTCTAGAAACAAAATTATTTGACATAGGAACTCCTTTATGACAATTAATTAGACTTCAAGAAGCTACCTTGCATCCAAAAGAGGTTCACAGATTTCCTGGATGCCATTCTAAGAGCCACTGTGTGGCATGGGCACTGTCCTGCTGAGTCCAAATGAGCCCCACAATTCTCAACATTAAACTTCGGGCAGCTACTGTCATCCTACTAGAGTTAGCAAATAAGTTCAACCCAATTTGCCAACCCTGATGGACACTGAATTTTATGCAGTAGACTGAGAAATACTAAACAACTCCAAATTAAAGGAGTTAGAAAACTATAATTAGTTTGTGCACCACTATTTTTCAAACCAGAGAAAGTATATGATAAAAATAAGGACCATTGGCCAAATGTAGTGGCTCACACCTGTAATCCCAGCACTTTGGGAGGCCAAGGCAGGCAGATCACAAGGTCAGGAGATCGAGACCATCTTAGCCAACATGGTCAAACCTCATCTCTACTAAAAATACAAAAATTAGCTGGGCATGGTGGCAGGTGCCTGTAATCCCAGCTACACAGGAGGATGAGGCAGGAGAATCACTTGAACCCAGGAGGCAGAGGTTGCACTGAGCCGAGATCATGCCGCTGTACTCCAGCCTAGGCGACAGAGACTCCATCTCAAAAAAATTAATAATAATTAATAAGTAAATAAAGACTACTGCCAGATATTGGCCCATCTTACTTTAGATTTTTATTGTTTTCATGGCTTTCTAATCGCACACCTATTTTAAAGTTTCCTCTCTGTTTCCAAAGTGTTTGTGACTCATTCCTCTCTCACACTCTCTTAAATGTGGTGACCATTCAGCAGCTGGATCTGGCCTCTCCATCTAAGAGCACTTCTGCTCCATTTTAGACCTTTCAACATTTAATACCCTCTCAGTGTCACTATCAGTAGAGCTATGAGTGAGTTCAACCTTTCCCTAGAAGTGGTGATTTAATGTGTGAATTATATGGTTATTAGAATGGGTGTCAGGGAAACAGTGTAATATATGTAATGTGGGGGTTGATGGGGCTGGAGGAGCTGAATCTGTCTGAATGATTTCTGGCACTTCTTTTAATGCTATGTCAATTATTCTTATGACCAATCACTCAAAGCTGTCTATTACCTTCTAATAATAATAATAATATCTTTCACTTAATGTTGCACCTTTCACCAGAGGATTTCAAAGAGCTTTGCAAACATTCATTAACATTTTATGAAGTGGGCAGGTAATATATAAATATCAAGTCACATGTCTCTGAATAGCAGCCATTAATAGTTCCCTTGACACCACATTCAGGCTAGGGCAGAAACTAAAAGAGACCGCATAAATGAGAAGTCACGCTCCATCATTACCGACATTTACTGGGCATCCACAGGGGCCTGCCAGAGATGCAGAGATAAGCCTTATTTTCTTGCCTTTCAGTGTGGTGGGAAAGGTGGGCTATTCCTTCTCTTACTACCTCTCCTCATACACACGAACTCCTCTTTTGGAGACACAGTGTAGACAATCCGGAATACTAGATTTTTTTAGCCTTAAGCTCTTAGATCCCCTGCTAAGAGGAAGCCATCTTCACAGAGGGATCATTCTGGTTATCCTATCCATGACGCTAACACAGGAATTGCAAGTACTTCCACCCCATCCTCAGAGCAAAACGGAATGGCTGACAGTGCACACCAGGGGCTGGGAAGGACATGCTGTCAGACCCTAGGTAAGGGTCGACACTGAGTGGCTCGTACTCAATTGAACATTGAATGTCAATGAGATTGAGTGTGAGCAGTGACCTGAGAGGCAACCACGGGGGTCCCTAAAAGCCAAGGTTACAAGTGCCCCAGTTGAGTGGCTGGTGAGGGCAGGCAGAGGAGAGGACTCACCCCTGAACTCCTATTCTTTCTCTCTCTCTCTCTTTTTTTTTTTTTTTTTTTTGAGATGGAGTCTCACTCTGTCGCCCTGGCTGGAGTCTAGTGGAGTGATCTTGGGTCACTGTAACCTTTGCCTCCTGGGTTCAAGTGAATCTCGTGCCTCAGCCTCCTGAGTAGCTGGGATTATAGATGTGGATGTGCACCACCACATCCAGCTAATTTTTTGTATTTTAGTAGTGACAAGCTTTCACCATGTTGGCCAGGCTGGTCTCAAACTCCTGACCTCAGGTGATCCACCCGCCTCAGCCTCCTAAAGTGTTGTGGTTACAAGGTGTGATCCACTGCACCCAGCCTGAACTCCTATTCTTTATGTAATTTGTCTGTATTGGAAGATATAATAGAATTAGAACCAGAACCAATGGCTCAATTTTTCACTCCTCTTGAGTTTCTCTGGGAGTGTAAGCATGTGCTTACCCACATACTGGTATTAGTTAAGATGGGCTAAGTTAGGCTGTGGTAGTAAACATCACCAAACAGTCTCAATGTGTTGACCCAACAATCGTTTACTTGTTGTTCATACTAAATCCATTTCAGCCTCATATCAGAATCCCTACTAAGAGGAAGCCATCTTGATGGGGGAGGGGGCAAAATTCTGGCTGCCTATAAATGATCCTGAACCGGGAACTGTAAGTACCTTCACCCCAGCTTCCGAACAAGTCCAGGTCGTTCTTGGGGACACTCGTCCTCTATGTGGTGGCTCACCATTGCAGGCTTCAATCTTGGGCAATTCCATCTCAACACGATCCTTCCTGGTTCACCATGGCAGGAAATAAGGTGGAAGGTAATGCCCCAGCTCATATACTTTCCCCAGAAAGGACACATATCATTTATTCCCAGCCTGTTGGCTAGAACTTGTCACATCGGCCACCCAGCTAGTGGAAGGGCAGGAAGACACAGTCCTCTATATGCTCCAGGGGAGGAGAACTGGAAATATTAGTGAACATTAGCAAATAGGCTGCAACTATTAAGTGCTGCTTCAGTTTGGAACCAGTGGAATTTTTTTTTTTTTTTTTTTTTTTGAGTTGTGGAGTCTCGCTCTGTCGCCCAGGCTGGAGTGCTGTGGTATGATCTCCACTTACTGCAACCTCCACCTCCTGGGTTCAAGCGATTCTCCTGCCTCAGCCTCCAGAGTGGCTGGGATTACAGGGGTGCACCACCATGTGCAGCTAATTTTTGTATTTTTAGTAGAGATGGGGTTTCACCATGTTGGCCATGCTGGTCTCGAACTTCTGACCTCAAGTGATCAGCCTGCCTCAGCCTCTCAAAGTGCTGGGATTACAGGCATGAGCCACTGTGCCCGGCCAGAATCTTCTTTAGACCTCAAAGACAATGTGATAGAGCATAGAACAAGAGTGTCATGATACATAGGTTGGCTTCCCTTGCCTTGTGCTCTGTGGATATGGTCGGACTGAAGATAAATGCATCCTCAACATTCGATATCACTCAGATACATCTAACAGTGCCATTGTGCTCCTTTCTGCACAGATCTAAGCTTTCTCCCAACAATTTTTCCAGTCATGCTTTCTTTCTTCTTTTTATCCATTAATTTAGAAAGGTCTTGGGTCAGCATATTCCTCTCCTGCCCAACCCCAAGTTTCCTTTCCACAGAGGGTGTTTTCTGACTGCAAAAACATCATGCAATGGGGCGGATCCTATGAGCCAGTATTTCTGTGATCACTAAGAAGTTCTCTCCTGTCTCCTGTTTCAAATTTAAGAAATGATGATCATTCCAGGGACTTATGCAATATTCACTCATGATTACTCACCAGTGCATTATCCATATTGTTTCCTAATCATTGTTGACATAATTGGGTTAGGAAGATATTTTTCACCCTAATTCACTATCCCTTCTTTAAAAGCAGAAACTTTTCTTAAGGAAGATTTTTCTTAACCCTAAAACAGAGTTCATGTTCTTCATATTAGAAAGATTATGAAGCAAAAAGGTACTAGCTCCCTTCGCTACTCATGGCCAGAAGTCAGTCTCTCCCTTCCTTCCCCACCTTCTGGGCTCAGTGGCCCCATCAATCCTTCATTTTCTTTTGAAAGCTGGTTCAGGGAATAGTCTAATGTGGTAGAGGAAAGTCAAGGCAAAGGGGAAGGAAAGGAAAATTCCTCCATGTCACAGTCAAGTACCCAGCACCCTTTCATTCTAATTCTTTATAGCTAATCTATTTTTTTCTAGTGGGAAAAAAAGGATTGGAGGGATATAAGCCTAGGGGCAGCAGGCTGGTTCCACAACTTCTCAGCTATGTGAGTTGGACAATATACTTAATTCCTTGGGTCTCCGTCTACCAATCTCTAGAAAGGGAACAATAATACTGCCAACATAGTAAGACTGTTGTAAGGAATAAATGAAAATATATACATGAAACAGCACAAAGAAGACATTTAACATTTATCTCCCCTTCCGGAAAAGGTTGTTCCATCACACTCTTCCTCTCCTCTCTCCTTTTTCCTCTCTTCCCAGCCCATCACTTCTATCCTTTCCCCAGGCAAAGACTGAGATGCCCACAATGAACCTTTCTTTGCCCAAGAAATGTTCCATTAGGCCTCTGTCTATACCAAAGCTCCATTAGACACTGCCCAGGTGAAATTCCATTAGATCTTAAACAAAAGGACAAGTATCTCATTAAATCTACTGGGAGGCATCAAGAGAAGAATTCCTAATAACAACAAATCTGCATATAATATTTATTATCCCTTAATGAAAGTATGCATGCAGTGACCCTTGGCATATCATCATGAATAAAAATGGTTTTAATATTAATACCCTCTCTCCTGACTTAAAAGAAAAAGTATTGCATAACAGGCCATTAAGAGGTTTCAAGTGCCCCATCCAGAGGTTAACATGAGAAGTTAAATCTTTCCTGGGGGCCGGGTAGTGTCACACCTTTAATCCCAGTACTTTGGGAGGCTGAGGTGAGTGGATCACTTAAGGTCAGGTGTTCGAGACCAGACTGGCTAACATGGTGAAATCCCATCTCTACTAAAACTACAAAAATCAGCTGGGCTTGGAGGTGAGCACCTGTAATCCCAGCTACTCAGGAGGCTGAGAGACGAGAATTGCTTGAATCTGGGAGGCGGAGGTTGCAGTGAGCCGAGACTGCGCCACTGCACTCCAGCCTGGGTGACACAGCAAGACTCCATCTCAAAAGAAAATCTTTCCTGGGGAACCTTCTATCCTTAGGTTTGCACAATCCTGTCAAGTACCTCCTTCATGCTTCCACCTCATGAATCTCAACCCATCTTTTGGGAAACCTCAGCCTCTCCTCTTGTAGGTGGTCCTCAATCCCATATCAATCCCCTCTCACGCCCCAATCTAAGGTACATTTCTGCAAGTTTCAGTAGTTAACTACATAGTAACATCTCAACCAGGAGGGCTAGAAGGGAGACACTCCTAGCTGCATATTAATAGCACAGCCCAGGATAGGGAGGGCACAGACCTTGCAAAGCAAGTCCATGTGTGATTTCACCAACCCCATCAGTGTAAACTAAAGACACATCTATGTATTCCCCCAATTTTATAGCTAAAACTGTGTGGCCTAAATAAACACATCCTCCAAAGACAAAAATATCTCATTTGTTTATTCATTGATTCTGCAAACATGTATTGGGTCATCATTATTTGTTTTTTGAGATTGAGTCTCACTGTGTTGCCCAGGCTGCTGTGCAGTGACACAATCTCTGCTCACTGCAACCTCTGCTTCCCAGGTTCAAGAGATCCTCCCAACTCAGCCTCCCAAGTAACCGAGATTACAGGTGTGTGCCACCGCACCTGGCTAATTTTTTTAGTAGAGACAGAGTTTCACCATGTTGGCGAGTCTCGTCTTGAACTCCTAGCCTCAAGCAATCTACCCACCTTGGCCTCCCAAAGTGCTGGGATTATAGGCATGAGCCACTGCACCTGGCCTGTATTGGGTTATTATGTGTGTCAAGAATGCTCCTAAACTTTGCGGACCGTTGCTTCTCTTGTGAAGCTTGCATTCTAGAAGAGGCGTGTGCTGCATATCTTCTGTGTGCTTGGCCAGATCCCCTCACCACTGTTTCGAACCCTACTCTGTGTCTTGGGAGACACAGAGAAAGACGTATTAATCCATTCCTACACTGCTACACAGCACTATCTGAGACTGGATAACTTATAAAGAAAAGAAGTTTAATTGGCTCACAGTTCTGCAGACTGTCTAGGCCTCTTCTTCTGGGGAGGCCTCAGGAAACTTACAATCATGGCAGAAGGCGAAGCTAGTCCATCTTACATGGCCAAAGCAGGAGGAAAAGAGAGAAGGGTAAAGGGCTACAAACTTTTAAACAACCAGATCTCACGAGAACTCAATCACTATCATGAGAACAGCAAAGAGAAAATCCACCTCCATGATCCAATCACCTCTCCTCCAACACTGGGGTTACAATTCAACCTGAGATTTGGACGGGGACGCAAATCCAAACCATCTCAGAAGGAGTTGAGATTTCGTTGTGGGGCAATGTGAAGGCATGAAGAGGGGTTAAGTAGGAAGGTGGCATGATCAGCCTTACATCTCCGAAAGCACTCCCTCGGGCCAATCTGCAAGAATGGATTCTTGGGAACAAGAGAGGAAGCAGGAAGATCCAGTGGTGCCTCTGGGAGCATCCGGAGAGGAGAGGATGGGGACTCAGACTAGGATGGAGATGGACAGTGAACAACAGTGTTGGGTGTAATGTATATCGGAGGAAGAACTCACAGGACTTGCCAGAGAATGAGATGTGAGGAATGGAAAGAAGAGGAATCAGGGATGACAGGGAGGTTCGGGACTTGAGCAGCTGCACATGCAATGGTGTCATTGATAGGGATGGCAAAGACTGGGACAGCAGTAGGGGTGAGGGAGAGGAGGAAAGATTAGAGAAGACATCCAAGTACAGCTGCCAGCATCAGAGATACCAACACGGGCGTCATCCTCAAGCAGAGAGGGACTTACTGCAGAGGAGCTGGACAAGCTGGTGGAGGGAGGCAATGCAGTTCATCTGCACCATCTAAACCATAATTTTCTAACTGTTTATATATTTCAAAGTGCTGCTCTCTCAACAGAGTCAGTGTGTCACATTAACATGCAGAACACTGTTTAGTTTCTTTCCTTCATTTCCTACTTCCAAATTGTATATCTTCAGGCCTGCAGAAAATAAGAAAGAGGCCCAGCTCTGAGCCGTATCCCTTTAATAGCTGTTCCCTTAGAAATGCAACGAAAAGTCTGGAGCTCATGGGGGTGACCTGATTTTTTTCCCATGGAGCCCTCGCTCCTCAACTTCTATCTGGGGGAAAAGAAGAAACAGCTTTATTCATTCACATATTCAAAAAGTATTTACTGATTACCAACTCTGGGCCAATTTATAGGTGCTGGGGTAGAAAATAGACAAAAATATCTGCCCTTATAGAACTTACCTTCTAGGTGAGAGAGACAGAAAATAAACAATAAACATCATTTTTAAAATTAAATGACAAAATATCTTAGAAACGGAAAAGGCTGGAGGGGAGACAGGAAACAAACAACAAACATCATTTTAAAAATCAAATGAGCCTGGCGCAGTGGCTCACACCTGTAATCCCAGCTCTTTGGAGGCCAAGGCAAGTGGATCACCTGAGGTCAGGAGTTCGAGACCAGCCTGGCCAACATGGTGAAATCCTGTCTCTACTAAAAATACAAAATTAGCTGGGCATGGTGGCACATGCCTGTAATCCCTGCTACATGGGAGGCTGAAGCAGGAGCATCGCTTGAAACTGGGAGGTGGAGATGGTGCCACTACACTCCGGCCTGGGCAACAAAAGCAAAACTCTGTTTCCAAAAAATAAAAAAATTAAGTGATACGTTGTAGACACTGAAGAAAAGAGCAGAATAAGGGACATTTGAAGCATGGAGGGGGGTTCCATTTTTAAATAGGATGATCAGAATAAGTCTCATGGAGCAGGTGGCATTAGAACAGTCACTCGGAGGTGAGGCGCTCACTAGGCAGATACGGGGATAACATCCAGGCAGAGGGAGCGGCCGGAGCCAGGAATGAGCGCAGTGTGGGAGAAACAGCGAGGAGGCCAGTGTGACTTACAAAGCCGTGCCTAGGACATCAGCCCTCTTCAGCACCTGCTGAACCCCACCTGTCCTTCAAAGCCCAGTCCAAATGCTGCCTCCTCCATTAAGCTCTCCCCAGATATTCCAGTCCACATTCATCTTTCCACTCTCTGGACTGTCTCAGTACCCACAGTCAAGGCCACACAGTTCAGAAGTTTTCAAATGGTTGTATTCATTGTGCCTACCCAGCTAAACTCTCAAGCTTTCTAAATTCAGAGAACCCTTCTTTGTACTTCTTTGTGTCAACCTTAGCACACAATAAGTGAATAATAAATGCAATTGATTTATTGACTAAATGAGGAATTCTTAAATCATTTATATTGGACTTTGAAATACAGGCACATAAATGTACACCGGCATATGCCTAGAATCTTCCCCTCATGTAGTGCTAACCTCTCTTAAGGACCTGGCTGGAATATCAAAAGACTGGCACCAAGGAGGACAGGAGAGATGGAAGGGTGAAGAGGCTCCAGGAGATCATGATCTGTTTGAAAGATGAATGCTTGAGCCACAGATACTTGGGAATAAATTTTTTAAAAAACGGTACAGGGCAAGAAACAGTTAACTTTGGTGCCTCAGAGTGGCAGAGGAAAAAGCTGAAAATAATTTTTTTTGTAAAATTTGTAACTTTAAAATCTATGTTTTGAAAAAGACAAAAAAAAAAAAAAAAAAAAAGAACTGCAGGAGAGACCGTCTCAGTCACTGTCTAACGAAGTTGGCAAAGTGACAAATGTTTTTCTCTTCTGTAGTTGAAAAGGGAAGTTAACATCCCTGGTAATATGCAGCATTCAACAGAAAGATGGCCTCGGTTTGCAAGCAGACTTCCTATTTTCCTTCCCACTTGGTGCATCTCAAGAAATAAATGTGGGCAATGTCATAGGAAGAGCACTTCTGCTTCCACCCCCATGTTCTTACCCTAAACCACAGATAAGACGCCATCTCCTGTCTGCTAGGTGAGAGAATTGAGAATATCTGTACTTTCTCCCTCTCCTCTGTCGCTGGCTCATTCCATGGGACAGAGGGACAGGAAAGGGCAGGGCAGTCACAGGCCATGTTATCTGGGAGACAGGGCCCCCTCCAGGAAGTGGAGAGCAGCTTTGGCTCACTCCTTCACATTTGCACTCAGCTCAGCTTCACAGATCTGCATGTGCTCAAGCAGATGAATAACTGTGTTTCCTCTCCCAGCTAGTTAGCAGTCAAATCGGGCCTTCTTCTGGCAGGTCTGGCCAGGTCTTCACTTTTCCAAGATGGGCTGAAAATGGTTAGGTCAGGAATGGGAGGGTAAGGAAGGTCGTATTTTGGAGGAGGCAGAAGGCTTTGCCACGTTCTCCAGCATTGCCACTAATAAAGCTGATTAGCATCTCAATTGGTTAAGCCCCTATAGAGGAAGGGTGATTAATTAGCACCCTCAGATCTCCAAGACAATTGAATTCTCCGGATAACAAGGACTCTTAGAGAAGTACCTGAGATATTGAAACATTCAAACACATCAGCATCATCGTATTTTGTGATAAAGACTAGAAAGCTGAATCTAGAATCTATGACCATTTTCCAAAAAACGTGGCAGCTTATAGGGCTCTGTTGTTTCATGTAGTAAGATTTTCAAGGAGAATTTCCAACTAAGAAATACCCTGTAGTCTTCACTTTAACAAATAAGAAGGAAAACAAGACATATTCTAATGCTCATGCACATTTTCGAACTGACATTGCATATTCCCTGCATTGTGGCATTGAGAAGGACATATCTTTCCTGTGGTATTTTTGGCAAGAATGCATAACTTGAAACAAATCATAAGGAAACAATCAAACAAACCAGAACTAGGGGAACCTCTGGGCCCGTACTCTTCAAAAGTGTCAATCTCATGAAATACAAAGAAAGAAAAATCAAGAAGTGACTGCAGATTAAAGGAGACTAAAGAATGTATGATCCTGGGGCCCGGCGCAGTGGCTCAACCCTGCAATCCCAGCACTTTGAGAGGCCGAGGCGGTTGGATCACTTGAGGTCAGGAGTTCAAGACCAGCCTGATCAATACAGCAAAACCCCATCTCTACTAAAAATAGAAGAATTAGCCAGGTGTGGTGGTGCACACCTATAATCCCAGCTACGTGGGAGGTTGAGGCAAGAGAATTGCTTGAACTTGAAAGGCAGAGGTTGTAGGGAGGCAAGTTCATACCACTGCACTCCAGCCTGGGTGGGAGAGGGAAACTCTATCTCAAAAGAGAAAGAAAAAAAGAATGTATGACCCTGGATGGAAAGAAACAGTTGCTAGAAAGGACACTTCTGGCATAACTGGTAAAAATTTGAATATGAAAGGTATACTAAAGGTATATTAAAGAATAGCCTATATCAATGTGAAGTTTCCTAGATCTGTTAAGTTTATGATGTTGATGCACTTAATTATTTCTTTTTTTTTGAGGTGGAGTTTCAACTTTGTTGCCCAGGCTGGAGTGCAATGGCTCAATCTCAGCTCACTGCAACCTTCGCCTGGGTTCAAGTAATTCTCCTGCCTCAGCCTCCCGAGTAGCTGGGATTACAGGTGCCCGCCACCAAGTCAGGCTAACTTTTGTATTTTTAGTAGAGACGGAGTCTCACCATGTTGGCCAGCTGGTTTCAAACTCCTGGACTTAGGTGATCTGCCCGCCTTGGCCTCCCAAAGTGCTGGGATTACAGGCATGAGCCACTGTGCCCAGTTGATGCACTTAATATTCTTAGGAAATATTTGATGACACCATCATGATCTCTGCAATTTACTGTCAAAGGGTTGTATAAAAAATAGAATTTGTTACATATCATGTATCATACCATAGACATGCATATACAGAGCAAATGTGGCAAAACACTAAACAATGGATCGATCTGGGTGAAGACATTTGATCCTCTTGCAACTTTTCAGTAGAGCTGAAAAATTTCAAATTAAAGGTTAAATTTTTTTTAAAAAAAAGATCCTCCCTAACAAGATATCATAATTCTTATGAATTCTTGAAACTTTGAGAGAGGATTAAATAAGTCTTGAGGATGTCATAAAGATAGAAAATAATTTTGTAACAAATCCCCTGTGCCTGAGCACACGGAGGCTGTAATTTAGGTCACCTCACAAGGGGATCTAACTGTCTGAGTGACTGCTTTCCAGTCTGCCTGTCAAAAACAGACCCCCACGATGTGCAGGGTAGAGAGTGGTGGCCCATAAAGTGAGGCTTGCTTTAACTGGTTCCATTTGGAGCCACGTGCAGCCCTCCTCACTTTCCACCTCTCCCTGGGCTTGTAACCCCTCATCTCATCCCTATTCCAGTCTACAGCTACACTGAAAACACAGCTGTGCCTTCAGAGTCGAAGAAAAGAGAGAGAGAGAATCATCCAACACTCAGACTCACCTAGATCACAGATTGTGTTTTTAAAATACATTCACACTCTTCTCAAGCCTTTGCCATAGAAACAGACATGCAAAAATCCGCTTTATGACAAGGTCTTTTTGTGAAACCAGTTTAAAAATATTTCCTTGAAAAGGGTCCAAGACAGACATGCCTTATACTAAATAGTGTTAGATTAAGGTTTCAAGGTATAATTATGACCATTTCAAGTAAGCTATTTCCATCATAAATGTTAGATAATTCGCAAATCTTGTTTTAGTTACATAGCCAGGATTCCTTTACCTCCTCTTTATCAGCCCATTTGCAGGCCCTCAGTATGTATTAGAGACTGTGCTTGATAAATATTATCTTATTAGATCCTCACTACAGTATTAGGTATAACATGTTATGCCTTATACCTATATTTGTGTCTCTATTTTGCAGACAAGGAAATTGAGACACAAATGGTTAAGTTAACTGCCCAAGAACACACAGCTTGTTAATAACAGAGCCAGAACTTGAGCCCAAATCTACCTAATTCAAAGGTCCGGACCTTAACATTACTCCATACCTATATCCCATCAACTGCAAAGTATCCCCCATCTTGGATTCCATCAGACCAATATGAGGCCATGCAGAGACTTCAGAATCTTAAGAAAACTTGGCAGGGTGCAGTGGCTCACGCCCGTAATCCCAGCACTTTGGGAGGCTGAGGTGGGTGGATCACAAGATCAGGAGTTTGACACCAGCCTGACCCAACATGGTGAAACCCAGTCTCTATTAAAAATACAAAAATTAACCAGGCATGGTGGCATGTGCCTGTAATCCCAGCTACTCAGAAGACCGAGGCAGCAGAATCACGGGAGGCGGAGGTTGCAGTGAGCCGAGATCCCACCACTGCACTCCAGCCTGGACAACAGAGCAAGACTCCGTTTCAAAAAAAAAACAGATAGGACAAGCCAAGCAAGAAAACAAGAACATTTCTTATCACAGGAAGAATGACTTTTCTGTTCAACTCCCACTTTTTTTGCCTGGATTGCTTGAACTTCACACTCATAGAAAACGGAAAAGTCCAAGTATTTTTTTTTTTTGTTCCATTTATTCTCTTCCTGAAATTTTGTAGACAACTTAGAATGACGTTTTGAACCAGAATCAAGTTCTTCTGCCACTCATCCGAAAGTTCAAAATGACTGTTTTATATAGATGACACCAAAAGCTTCAGGACATAATTCACAAGCAAAAAAGTACAATGCTGAATATGAAAATCTGAAATACATACTGCATAAGTAATAGTAGTGAAAAACCAATGATATTTTAAAGATTTAGTATTTATCATTGTAACACAGCTTTTATGTTTGATGTTATAGGAAGCTATGAGCTCACTTCAGAATCAATGCTATTTTATTGCTTGCTGTTATATTTATGGAATGTTACTGTGAACAAAGCAGAGCAGGCCAAGTCTATTCCCAACATAACTTATAAATAATGTAAGTAAATAAACTAAGCAAATCTTCCTGAAGCAATACATTATTTACTATTCTTTGTTGCTGAAATATGAGTTTAAGTTTTGGTTACATATTAATGTAAGATCTTAGCTTTCCCTAGGTCTCCCTGGGGAGTCAGATTCTAAAGCTTAACTCGGAATTAACCTTGCAGGCCTTCCCCACTCGGTTAGCTAAAACCCACTCTTCTGTCCAGAGTGAGGAACCAGAAGCTGGACTTTGGAAGTAACATCTCCCTCCATCACAGGCCAATTATTGATAAGTTCACATCAGCATTACAGTGTAGCTAATCCAAGTGGGTGTCCTGTGGTCTTTGGCCAGATGGGTTTTGCAAGAAAATCACTTGTCTAGGAACTTATCTCACTAATTAAGGCCATTTTAACTTTCATATATTATACTCCAAGTGAGAGTCAACCAAACTTTCTTCAAGTTTTACAGTGTATTTAATGACTCATTTGCTCATTTAAAGAACATTGGCCAGGCAGAGTGGCTCACACCTGTAACTCCAACTTTGGGAGGCTGAGGTGGATCACTTGAGGCCAGGAGTTTAAGACCAGTAGGGGAAACTTGGCAAGACCCCATTTCTACGAAAAATAAAAAAAAAAAATTGCCAGGTATGGTCGTTCATGCCTGTGGTCCCAGCTACTTGGGAGGCTGAGGTGGGAGGATTGCTCGAGTCTAGGAGTTCAAGGTTGCAGTGAGCTCCAATTGCGATTGTGCCACTGCCCTCTAGCCTGGGTGACAGAGCAAAACCTTGTCTCAAAAAAAAAAAAAAAAAAGAATATTAATTGAGTCCTACCATGGTGCATGATGTTACCATGAATAAGATAGGTAAGGGTGTCTTCACAGAGATGACATTCTTGAGGAAGCAGATAACTAGACAGCAAACATGTAAACAAATAAACAAGATCATTTTAGTAGTAATGAGGAAAATAAAATGAGGTGATATGATGGAAAATGATGAACTCGCTTTAGAAAGGGAGGTTAGAGAATGTTCTAGAAGGAAGTAACATATGAGCTGAGGCATGCTAAAGAACGACTAGCACTTTTTTTTTAAATGAGAAATGGTTTTGTCTTTTCTTTTCTTTTCTTTCTTTCTTTCTTTCTTTTTTTTTTTTTTGAGACAGAGTCTCACTCTGTTGCCCAGGCTCAAGTGTAGTGGTGTGATCTCAGCTCACTGCAACCTCCACTTCCTGGGTTCAAGCAATTCTCATGCCTCAGCCTCCCAAGTAGCTGGGATTACAGGTGTATGCCACCACACCTGGCTATTTTTTGTGTTTTTCATAGAGATGGGGTTTTGCCATATTGGCCAGGCTAATCTTGAACTTCTGACCTCAAGTGATTAGCCTGCCTTAGCCTCCCAAAGGGCTGGGATTACAGGTGTGAGCCATGGCACCCGGTCTTTCTTTGTCCTTTTAAGGCCAGCTAAAAGTCGGTGATCCATGGAAAAGAGGCAGTAAGATCCCCACTGAGGAAACTTTTCAAGGTAATCTGGTAAACTTTTCAAGGTAGAGTCTTCTTGGAGAAAGGAGACAAGGTAACATTCAGCAAGTGCCAAATGGTGGACGCCATCCCTCACAGAGAGCAGTGGTCCAAAATGGCATGGGGGAATGAAATTCAATGGCAAGAGATGGTTCAGTCCAGGGGAGGGCACCAGGAGATCACAATAGAAGCGGACGTGAAATAAGAGATTTGTGTGGCCATTAACAGCAGGGGTGGCCTCAGGAGGAAGGTGGACGGACAGGAGCTGAAGAGACAACACTAATCCTGAAGATGTTCTTAGGGGTCAACCATGCAGATTGCACCTTCGTTCATCCCTGTGTAATCTCTGCTTTGTCCCTGAAGAACAAGCTCCTGAAGAACAAGCAGCAGTGATCTTACCAGCAACCCCAGGAGGCTGAAGGTCTTACTTGTTTGGGAACATTGTCCTCATCTCCTAACCATGCTTGAAAAGTTGTACAGCTTGGCTATTCATGTGTATCACCCCTAATAGATTTAATTACCTAAAATCAAAAGGCCAGAAAAGATCTCCAGAGGTTTCCCACTCAATGTTCTGCCTCTAAAGAGAATAAATGAACAAACTACCCACAACAGAGGTTAAACGCTTGGTTAGATGATCAGGCCCTCCGCAAATTTGTGAATAGGGTGAAAGTTGACTTTTTACTTAACAATTACAGCACCCTTCAGTGTGTGGGGTTAATGGGGCTTATTTTCCTAATGCCTAACATCTATTTCAAGTTGTCTGCACCTGTTCTATCAGGCTGTCCCTTCAGTAAATATTAGGTAGAAAAGACTATAGTAAATGAACTCGCTCTAAGCAGTCAAGGTCTCCAAACAGTTTAATATTAATTAATTATAGCCCTTATTAAAAGTTTACCCATAGGATGGAAGTGGGATGGAGGACGAAGAATGGTTGCCATCTACCAAGGACACTTGATAGGCCAATTAAAGGAAAAGAGGGTAAAAAGGGCACAAGAAATTGATTTTTTTTGTTTTTACTTTTTATTGACATACATAAGTGTACAGGCTGATGAGATTTTCAAAAACAACATGCTTGTACTCAGCACCTCAGTCAAGAAATCGGCTGGGTGCAGGGACTCACACCTGTAATCCTAGCACTTTGGGAGACCAAAGTGGGCAGATCACTTGAGGCCAGGATTTCCAGACCAGCCTGTGCAACATGATGAAACTCTGTCTCTACTAAAAATACAAAATTTAGCAGGATGTGGTGGTGGGCACCTGTAATCTCAGCTACTCGAGAGGCTAAGACAGGAAAATTGCTTGAATCCAGGAGGCAGAGGTTGCAGTGAGCCGAGATCGTGCCACTGCACTCCAGCCTGGGCAACAAAGCAAGACTCCATCTCAAAAAAAGAAAAAGAAAAAGCAATCGGTCACATTCAGCTGTTCAGCACCCCTAGCCCTCCCTTTTCCTTCCTGTGTCACTCCTGTCCCCATGGGCAACCATTTTCCTGACTTCTCACACCATTGATGAGTTTTGCCTGTTTTGGGATCTTCTGTAAATGTAACCACAGAATATACTCTTTTGCGTCTGGCTTATTTGGCAAAACATTATCTTTGTGAGATTTGTTCCAACTGTTGTGTGCAGTTAGAATCACTCATTCTCATTGCCATATAGTATAAGAAGTCATCCTGTAAATGTCAATATTTGACCCCCAGGACTGAATTCCAAGCATGCTAAAAGAGAAAAAAATATAAACTCATCCCCAGAGTAAAATGAACTCCGTTGACTGCAATAATTTTTATTTTGTTCATTGAGCACTGAGTTCATAATGCATTCTCTTAGACATTCTTATTTAATTTGAAATTTACATCTGAGCTACTCTTAACAGGATACAGACAGATGAGTTCAAGACACAACCCTTTTCCAGCACCAAAGGAATGAAGCCAAGCTGTTCTCTTGCTCCAATTTTATTTCCTCTGTCGCAAGTAACTATGCATGAAGATATACCAAGAACAGCTGCCAGCGACCCATCCTCTGGGGGACCCATCCAGCTCAGCCAGCCAGTCAGTTGTTGGCATTTGTTCACAGGTTGCAAACAACAGAAAGTGCTTGTGATCATTATCTACACAATTCTAAGCCTGCAAACACAGACACACAAAGGCAGGAGCTACAGCTGCTCTCTAATTCCTAAGTGTGTGCTTTGTCCATTCCGCCAGCTTGCCTCTCCTAAATAACTTGCCTTCCGTCAGACACCTAGGGAATAACGGCATTGGACCAGGAGGCTTCTAGTTCACAATGGACTGCAAACTGTCCCTAATTTTGGCTTGGATGCCAGTAAAATATAAAATGAAATGAGTAGAAGTTGGCATCAGTTTAACTTTAAGAGTCATGCCAGGTCTTGCAAGAAGTGTTCAGGACCAGCCTGTGAAAATTTCTGTTTACTCTATCTTGAAAACTAGGCGTTTAAAACAGCAGAACGTTTTCAGGACTGTGTGATACCTATGGTTCATTACAATAGCCTGTAAATAAATTCACAGGAGAAAGAAACATTTCTGTTCAGAATAAGCTTGGCCTCTGTTGCCCGTATTGAGAGGCAGCATGGAGCAGTGGAAAGAGCTGAGTTTTAGTTCGGGAGATGTGAGTCTCCTTACATCACAGCATCACAAGCTCTGAGGCTGGTGTCCTTTAAGAATGTCATAGGTCCTAGGTTTCTTCCTTGTGGAGGCTAACTTCACATCCAAGGGGCTTGGATCACATCACTTCATAACCAAGGGGCTTTTAAATCTAAGTTTTATAAATTGTTCTCATTGTCTAATGTAAATTTTTTTTTTTAATATTGATCATTTGAGTTTAAAGAGAAATACTTGGGATGTGAAGATCTGGGTGTTTAGGACCCTGAAGGCTTAGTTCCTGGGGTATGTTTGGAAAAATATCACCTGATTAGAGAAGAATTTGCCCATTCTCAAAAAGCTGATTTCCTAATTCTTGGGCAAATAAGTAAAAATCACCAGAGGAAGGAAATAATGCCAATTCAATCCCAGCATGGGCAACATAGTGAGACCTTGTCTCTACTAAAAAAATTAGACCAGCTTGGTGGCATGTGGCCTGTAGTCTCAGCTACTTAGGAGGCTGATGTGGGAGGATCACCTCAAGGTCAAGGCTGCAGTGAGCCATGACTGAGTCACTGCATTCCAGCCTGGGCAACAGAGTGAGACCCTGTCTCAACCAAAAAAAAAAAAAAGAAAAGAAAGAATGCCAATGTCAATCAGACAAGGCACCTCACATCCATTATCTCATTTGGTCATTTTAACATTTCTAATGATTTTCTTAATTTTAAAACAAATACGTGCTCATTGTAAACAAATGACACAATCTAACAACGCATAAAGAAAAAGTCAGGCATCTTCTGCTCCACCTCCCTCCATTCTCATTCTGTTTCCAGAGAAAACCAATATTGACAGCCTGTATGTACACTTTCAGATGCTTTTCTGTACACATAAAACACAAACACGAAACTCAGATCATCCTCTTTACATAATTTTGTAGCTTACTTTTGTCTCTTTAATTACCTCATGGACGTCCCTCCAAGCTAACAGATATAGGTGAATTCATTCCTTTAAATGGCTGCACAAAACTCCAATGTGTGGATCTTGTTATTCAATGGTTCTGCTGACGGACAGTGAGGTTGTTTCCTTTTTTTCTTTTCTTGCCAATAAAATGTTGTAATAAATATCCTAGTATGCATGTTCTTATATATGGGTGCATGGGTGCTTTATTTCTATTGGCTAGAATCCCACTGACAGAGTCAGAGCTTAAGTACATTATTCTTTTTTTTTTTTTTTGAAACAGCATCTCGCTTTCTTGCCCAGGCTGGAGTGCAGTGGCATGATCACAGCTCACTGCAGCCTTGACCTCCCAGGCTCAAGTAATCTGAGTAGCTGGGACTACAGGCATGCGCCACCATGCCTGCCTAATTTTTATTTACTTGAAAATATAGGGTCTCCCTACGTTGCCCAGGCTGGCCTCAAACTCCTGGGCTCAAGAAATCCTCCCTCCTCAGCCACCCAAAGTGTTGGGATTACAGGTGTGAGTCACTGGGCTCAGCCACATTATTCATTTTAGTAGATCTCAACATATTACTTTCTTTAATCTACCTGGACTTTATATATGATGAGGTAGAGGGTATAATTTTGTTCTCTTTCCCATATGTAGCCAATTTTTCCAGTGTTATTTGTTGAATTAACCATCTTTTAATAAGCTGCCATGTTGCTTTTGATCTACAGTATGGTCTCATAAACACCTGGGTCTTTTTCTGGAGTCTCGACTCTACTCCTCTGATCGATTTATCTGATTTGATACCAGCACCAAACAATTTTGATTATAGTGGTTCCAAAGTTACTTTTAATACCCAGGAAGGTATTTCTTATTCCTCTTTTGCAGAATTTTCTTAACTATTTTAAGATTTCCATTAAGATTTTCAATGCAACTGCAAATATGTATTTACTAATTTTGAAAAAACGGAAAATTTTTACCATTTTGAGCAATCCATGTCAATGATTATGCATTTCTCTATTCAATATAATTTTTAAAGTTTTTTTAAGGGGGGTACAATTTGGTGTTTTTTTTTTTTTTTTGAGATGAAGTTTCACTCTTGTTGCCCAGGCTAGAATTCAACGGTGTGATCTTGGCTCACTGCATCCTCCTCCCAGGTTCAAGAGATTCTCCTGCTTCAGGCTCCCAAGTAGCAGGGATTACAGCCACCCACCATCATGCCTGGCTAATTTTTTGTATTTTTAGTAGAGACAGGGTTTCACCATGTTGGCCAGGCTGGTCTCAAACTCCTGACCTCAGGTGATCCACCCACCTTGGCCTCCCAAAGTGCTGGGATTACAGGTGCGAGCTACACCACCTGGCAGGGGTGGGGTACGAATCTTATCAAATTATTCCCATGAATTTTGTCGGGCATGGTGCCTCATGTCTGTAATCTCAGCACTTTGGGAGGCTGAGGCAGGAAGATCCCTTGAGCCCAGGAGTTCAAGACCAGCCTTGGCAAAGTGGCAAAACTCCATCTCTGTCAAAAAATAAATACAAAAATTAGCTGGGCACAGTGGCATGCACCTGTAGTCCTAGCTACTGGGGAAGCTAAGGTGGAATGATCGTTTGAGCCCAGGAGGCAGAGGTTGCAGTAGTCGAGATCACACCACTGCACTCCAGCCTGGGCAATGGAGTAAGACCCCACCTCAAAAAAAAATCTAACATCCAAAATCTGTAAAGAACCTAAACAAACCAACAAGAAAAAGAAAAATTTTTTTAAATGAACATTTCCTTTCTCATGTAACTTGAAAAAAGAGAAAAAAGGGCAACAGACATAAACAGACACTTCTGAAAAGAAGACATACAAGTGGCCAATAAACATATGAAAAAATATTCAACATCATAGTCATCAGAGAAATGCAAATCAAAACACAGCAAGATACAATCTTACACTAGTCATGAATATACTGTTGCTGAGAATGTAAATTTGTTCAGTCACTGTGGAAAGGAGTTTGGAGATTTCTTAAGGAACTTAAAACAGAACTACTAGTTGACCCAGCAATTCCATTACTGGCTAATATATCCAAAAGAAAATAAATCATTCTACCAAAAAGACACATGCACTCATATGTTCATCATAGCACTATTCATGGTAGCAAAGACATGGAATCAACCTAGGTGTCCATCAATGGTGGATTAAAGAAAATATAAAACATTTTTACCATGGAATACTACACAGCCATGAAAAAGAACAAAATCATGTCCTTTACAGCAACATGGATGCAGCTGGAGGCCATTATCCTAAGTAAATTAACTCAGGAACAGAAAATCAAATATCATGTATTCTCATTTCTAAGTGGGAGCTCAACGATGGTTACACATGGACATAAAGATGGCAACAGGAGACACTGGGGACTACTAGAAGAGGGAGGGAGGGAGGATTGGGCTGAAAAACTACCTATTGGCTGTGATGCTTACTACCTGAGTTACAGGATCATCCATATCCCAATGTCAGCATCATGCAATGTACCCAGTCAACAAACCTGCACGTTTCCCCTAAATCTAAAATATGAGGTGAAATAACTTTTTTTAAAAAGAATGACTATTTAATTTTACAAAATTATAACATCTAACAATTTAATTCTATGACTCTTTTTCCTCTTTTAGTTTGTTAATTTGAAGAATTATTAACTTGTTGTTTTTCTTATATCAAAATATCTTTACTTACAAAAATAAACCCTCCTAGTCATGGTGTGTCATTCATTTTATACAATGCTATATTCAGTAAACTAATGTTTTAGTCAGACTTTTTGCATCCACATTTATATGTGAACATACAATTAACAGATTATCCTAGCTTTGTAAAGTGAACAAATGAACTGTCTTTTGTTTTTTCTGTGGCCTGAAATTATTTAAATAATTTAAGAATTTTCATTTTACTTCATAATAACTTAGAGAGGTATTACTACATATTATTAGAGAAGATACTGTTATATAGCTTTGAATCATGACAAGGAGCTGGTTTTCCGAAAAGTATGTAACTTGACTAAAGTCAGGCACCCATTAAGAAATAAAGCTGGGAGTGGAACACTAGGATTCTGATTCCAGGCCTGACGCTTGATCTACCATTTACTACTACATCTTTCCAGGGGTGATCCTGACATCCTGACCTAAGCAAGGGTGAACAGAAGTCCTGCAGCAGAACCAACAGAAGAAAGCCGCCCTTTGGAGAACACACAATAGAGCAGTCACAAGCCTTGCAAAGAACTATGAATTGCTGGAAAGCTACAACTACAGAATAGTCTCCTTGGTATTTGATCCTTTGAAATGGGATGGTCCAGATGGAACAAACAGACCACTGCCAGTGATTCAAGATGGCAGATTCACAAGGGGCAACTGTGTGTGGGTTGAGAACACCAAAAGTAATGATAATTCATGCACATATATTCCTTTATAATTTACACATGACAAATTTAGGTAGCTTAAATCATTTGTTCAACATTATACGCTATATCCCAGGGGTACTGGACCACTCCATAAGCCCTTGAATTATGCTCCTTATGTATTTCCTTCATAGCATTTATCATTCTTATTGCAATTATTTTATTTATTTGTGCTACTTGTTCTTTGCTTGCTAGAGTGGAGCAACTAGAATGGAGGCAACAGAGGAGCAGGGGCCATATGGCATTATTGTTTTATCCATAGGCGTGAACACAATGAAAAGACACCCAAAACATATATGCACTGTGATTTAAAAAGTAAATACCATAAACCATTTACGCCTAAAGTGACCCCTGCTTGAATCCTATGCAGAAAAGACACCATCTTTTCCTCTGGGATGGTGGTCCCATTGCACACAAGTTTAGTAATCATACTGTTTGCTGCTGCCTCTCTAAATATAAAATGTGCTGTACATCCAAGTCCAACTTCTACATATCAATCTTACACAATCACCTTATTTGACAGTGACATTCTTTTTAAAGGCAAATCAGTGTGAACTCCCAATATCCCAAATTAGATCAAGCACACAAGTTCAAATGAGTTGGCCATTAATTACTCACCACCACTGGCCTAAGTTTGAAACCACCAGATCTCATTTTTCATGAGACTGACATCCTGAAAGGCATCATTTGTCAGGAGACCTCCCTTGTATTTTTTTTCTTTTTCTCCATTGTTTCACTGAATTAACCAAAGCAATATTAAATAAGTTGCTAAATACAGATATTAGTTCATTTGTAGCTAATTATTATAGGTAAATGGTGCAGTAAATGAAGCACCCTACACCCTCCCTGGCCTTTTTTTTTCCTGAAGCTTTTGTGATGTTCTCCAGGTAAATCCCATGCATAATGTAAGAGTGGCAATGTTGTTTGCATAATAAGCTATTTTCTACCACAGAAGCAGAAACATTTTATCGCTATAGAGAAAGCTCAAATTATGAATACATTTTCATATAAGTTGATTTATGTGAAAATTACAAATAAATGCAGAGCCTAGCTGCAAGTGAATTGTTTGTTCCCAGTTCAAGGAGTGGTGCTATTTGAAATTAAAAAAGAAAACAACCCCACCACATCCTGCTAAGAGAAATATTTTTAATGTTATTCAGACTGAAGCACATAACATGTGATCCAAGAAGGAAAACATTACCTGGCCTGGTAGTAGGATCCCAGGTTGCAAAAACTAACACAAACTTGTCCACTGATTTCTGACACCATTTTATCCATGATATATGTGTTTTTACTTGAACTTGGACTACAAAGATTCTCAGCAAACTCTATAATAGAATTATTTCTTTCAATAGTCAAAGGAAGTTGAAGGAAAAAATGGCAGCCCATTATCACCTCTGCATAAGAAAAAGAGAATGTGTGTTGAAGATATGAGATTGGTTTTGTACAGAACCCAACAGTTCGGAGACACCTGCAAAATTCTCAAATTCTCAAATGGAATGCACATTTCTAATTCCAGGCAAAATCATCAGGAGTAGAGAACACATTTGGCAAGAAATTCCCCAAAAGTGACACAGGTATATTATTTGGCATCCAGGTGGTTGATCCGTAATCAGGATACCAGGCTGGCCACAAAGTTTTGGCCAACATCTAAGATATGGGGGAAGCAGGTTTTAGGGAACAAATCTACATAGTTCTATCTACATAGTCTACATAAACAAATCTATATAGTCAAATAAATGCCATCTGTTTAGCCATTTGCACAACGTACGTCTTCCTATGACTAGTCCTCTAAGCCTATCGGAATGGCCCATACCTCGGCCATGGTCATAAACACCCCACTCCTGGCTCTGGTCCCAGAACTCTGCCTGCTTATGCTTGAATTGCTGCTTTCTAATCCCTTACTTTTCAAATTATTGGTTCCAATAATGATCTGCGTCCCTCCTTAAATTCTGCACCCCTTCCCATGTCCTAAGCTAGGTTGCAAGAATTGGGGTCTTACTCAGCTCTTTGCAGGCTCCTCAGAATCTGGTGATGCTTAAAGCCTCAAAGGAGACTGCCCATGTTACTAAGCCACCATGAACGCTTCTACCTCTTCCTCTCCTCCTCCCTGCAATACAGAGGAGGGCCATTTGAGTTGTATCCATAGCTAACCTGAATATTTGTTTCAGAAGTCTTACCCGTACTGCTATTAGTTGCCAATTCACTGACCTGTCAAGAGATGTTGCATATGTGAATGTGAGTTTTTGCAAGCCCTCTCCCTCTGTCACCTCCAAGCCATTGAGAGTCATTGTTTTTTTGTTTTTGTTTTTGGTGAGTATCTTCCAGCTAAAGCAGAGACAGAAATCATGTAACGTGACCAGGCTTGTTAGATCACAGGCTAGAGCCAATCCCTTCACTGTGACCCAGATTCAGGTATTAAATGTCTGCCACATTCATTCCTATTTTACTTCTTACTTGCATGTCTTGGGTTGATTCTGTGCTTTCCCTTAAATATTATACTGGCAGCTTTGGTAAGGTGTAAAAGTAAGTAATGTTTGGGTGAAACACTGTATTAATTGCATTGTCTTGGATTATCGCATTCTGTGTGTCGACAGGCGAGAATACTGGGTTCACCATTCATGCACCATTTGAATTTTAGTCTAGCAATAAATCTTATACTTGGGGCTTAAAAGTCAGGAGTTTGAAGCAGATGATCTGTTATATCTCTTCCTCTTCTATTAATCTCTGATTCTATAAATATAAATAGGCCAAGAATAATCAGCGTTCTCTTTGAATTAGATTCTTAAAAACCTCACTCTACAAACAAGACTGCGTAAGTTTGTGTCCCTTACCAATTCAGAAAGATAAAAGGCCTTTAAAGAAAAAATACTGTAGCTGAGCACGGGCTCAAGCCTATAATCCCAGCAATTTGGGAGGTCAAGGCGGGCCGATCACCTGAGGTCAGGAGTTCAAGACCAGCCTGGTCAACTTGGCAAAACCCGATCTCTACTAAAAAATATAAAAAATTAGCCAGGTGTGGAGTTGGGCACCTGTAATCCCAGCGATTTGGGAGGCTGAGGCATGAGAATCCCTTGAACCCAGGAGGCGGAGGTTGCAGTGAGCCGAGATGGTGCCACTGTACTCCAGCCTGGTCAACAGAGAGACTCCATCTCAAAAAAAAAAAAAAAAAAAGAAAGAAAGAAAAGAAAAAATACTGTACGATTCCACTTATATGTGGTACCTAGAGTATTCAAATCCATAGAGACAGAAAGAAAGTAGAATGATGGTTGCCAGCGGGTGGGGAGAAGGAAATGGGGAGTTATTTTTTCAATAGGTATAGAGTGTCAGTTTTGCAAAATGAAAAGAGTTCTGTGGGTGAATGGTGGTGATGGTTGCACAACAATGTGAGTGTATTTAATATCACTAAACTGTATGCTTTAAAATAGTGAAGATGGTAAATTTTATGTTATATACGTTTTACCACATACAAATAATAATAATAAAAAAGATTTATTGTGCCCCATTTAAAATGAGTAAAAATGTACCTTTAAAAAATATCAGATGTTGGGCCAGTTGCGGTGGCTCACGCCTTAATCCCAGCACTTTGGGAGACTGAGGCGGGCAGATCACTTGAGGTCAGGAGTTTGAGACCAGCCTGGCCAACATGGTGAAGCCCTGTCTCTACTAAAAATAGAAAAATTAACCAGGCGTGGTGGCAGGCACCTATAATCCCAGCTACTCAGGAGGCTGAAGCAGGAGAATCGCTTGAATCTGGGAGGTGGAGGTTGCAGTGAGCTATTACACCACTGCTCTCCAGGCTGGGAGATAGAGCGAGACTCTGTCTCAAAAAAAAAAAGACAAAAAATATCAGATGTTCAAATGTGAATAGTTACCTATTGAATCATTGATGTAACACTCTAAGCACATACTATATGCCTCAAACTCTGCTAGATCCTGGGCATACGTTTATTACAAGAGACAAGGCTCTACCTCACAGAGTTGAGAGTTAGGAGACAGACTGATATAAAAAACCTATTATTACAATTAGATGAGGGCTTTGAAGGAAAAGCAAAGGCTGCACAGAACCATTTAGCCTAAAACTGGAGGGATGATGGAGAGTTTACTAGAAGAGAAGCTTCAGGGTGATGCTTAGTTTCAGATTTTTCATTTTTTTTTTTGTTTGTTTGTTTGTGACAGGATCTTGTTCTGTTACCCAGGCTGAAGTGTAGTGGTGCAATCATGGCTTATGGTAGCCTTGACCTCCCAGGGCTCAGGTGATCCCCCCTCCCACCTCAGCCTTCTGACTGGCTGGGACTAAAGGCATGCACCACCATGTCCAGCTAGTTTTTTGTATTTTTTGTAGAGATGGGGTTTTGCCATGTTGCTCAAGCTGATCTTGAACTCCTGGGCTCAAGTAATCCACCCACTTGACCTCCTAAAGTGCTGCGATCACAGAAGTGAGCTATGGTGCCCAATCAGTTTCAGATTTTTCAACGTTTCATCTCTCCACTAAGAACTCTCTGGGCCCTTGGATTTCTGTAATGATTGTCATCAAGAAGTTTACTGGAGACCAAACTCACACAGAAGACAAATATCTTTCTCTTAATTCAATCTGAATAACAAAGAGAGTGGGACCTAAATACTAGGCCAAGATCAGTGATAAAAGAGATGGCATTCTAATCTTTATCTTTTCTTTCCAAAGCTCTTATTGGCATATAGGGAATAAAAGAATTCTCTAAGGGCCCAATAAGGTTTTTTATAAATAAGTTTGGAAGAAACTTTAAAGAGGCAAAGTGGTTGGCTAAAAGATTGTCATTAACAGTTCAATAGCATGTTGTATGTTTTTATCTGTCTCCATGCCTTCATTTGTAAAAATCATCCAGTTGATCTTAGACTTACAGCAATTTTCCATCATCCTTAATGTCTGCATTATCCCAACAAAAAAGTTTGGAAGTAATATCTCCTGCCACAAAACACACACACACACAGACACACAGACACACACACACACACACACACACACACAAATTTTCTATCCCTATTAGATTATAAACTTCACAAAGCAGGGTCCAGTTCTGTTTTATTCCCTAATGCATATTCCCAGTGGTTCTTACAACATCATAGGTCCTCAACAAATATTTCTTAACTAAATCCCTCTCTTGGCCCCAGCTTCTGAAATCTCTGTCACACATAGCTATGATACAGCCCTTTTCATACTGTATTTGAAATAATATGGCTTTGGGAGTCGGACAGACCTAGGTTTAAATCCTGGCTCTGCTGTCTACTAAAATATGAATTCAGGCCAATTACATAAACACTCCAAATGCCAGTGTCCACATGTGTGCAATGAGAATAATAATATACTCAATGATATGATGTTAAAAGATACGAAAATATCATATACACATGTGGTGTGTAAAAACACTGTAATGGTGCCCAGGTTGTTATCTCCTCTTTACAAATGAACACAGTGTGGCCCACTGAGGTTAAGTAACTCCCTCAATGGACCAATTTCGTCAGCTTCATATGCCTGATTTTAAAGAAGGTGAAAAGAGTAAATTGTAGAATTGGGGAGACTTTGGCTGAATCCTGTTTTCTTAGATCAACACAAAGTCTCACCCCTCTGAGAAGGATCTAAAAATCAAATTATATAGGATAATATAAAATAAACCCAGCAATGCATCTCAAACTTCAACACGTATACAAATCACCTAGGGATTTTGTTACAAAGCAGAATCAGAGTCACTGGGGCAAGGCCTGAGACTGCATTTCTAAGAAGCTCCCAGATGCTCCCCTATGCTCCTGTTGTCTGCAGACCTATAGTTGGGTAGCAGAGGTTTAAAGCACTATGGAAAATACTGGCTATTATCACTCCAAGGGCCATGCTATTATAATGATAGTGTAGAAGCATCTCATTTCTGTGCTCCATGCAGTGATTTCCCCCAAGTACTGTGATTTTCTCTTGATGTCTTTTAAATGCCACAGAAATCATTCTTTGACTCCAATAGTGATTGTGATAAATCCATCTGAATTAGGATCCCCACACTTCTGCTCGGCAGTGTCTTGAAGCTCACGCCATATTGTTTGTAGTTGCCGTAGTTTTTCTTCTCTCCAATCTGCTGTCAAGTCAGTGAACCAGACTCACATCAAAGTCAATTTGAATTCATTTGGTACAATTTCAACAGATTCTATTTCAAAAGGCTCTGCTAACTTCAAAAATAATATTCATTACCTGGTCGTTGAAGGAAACTGCTCTCAGGATATTGTACCCCGCCATCCCTTAATTTGGTAATTCTATCAGGAAAAGCAATTAAGTTTGTCTGACATGACTTGTTTTTATAAATCCATGATGCTTACTGCTCTTAATTTAATTCTCCTCTTACCACTTATAATTTCATTCTCATCTGACAGTTCATATTTTCTCTCTCAATGATTTTTCCCCCTTTATGTTACTAATCACAGAAAATGCAGTGAATAACATCAGCCTTTGGGTAGGAAAGAGGCTGGAAAGTGATGGGTAGTGCACAGGCTTCCTTCAAGAAGAGCAGGAATTTTGTTCCTTATGGTTTCCACATCCCCTAGAGCAGTGCTTGTTACACAAATGGTGCTCAATAAATACCTAGTATCAGACACCATGCCAGGCACTGTGGAGACAAAGACTCTGACTAGGCCTTTCCCCACACATCACATTAATGGGAAGGCAGACATTTAAATAAATAGTTACAAAGCAATCTGGGAAAAAATGATACTATGATAGGATTTCTGGAGGCTGGACCTTACAATTTTATTTTATTTTCAGTGCTGGGAAAACTTCCATTTAAAATGCTGTGAGCAGTTTCTACCTTATTGATTGGAGACCTGGATTCCCTGTGATAATGTGCAAATAGCAGTAGTGCAAATGAGGGGCTGGTCAGTCATCCTGGAAAATCTGAGGTGAGGAAAGGTGATGGGTAACAGAAGTCACTTAGTGAGGTCTTGAAGGATGAGCTGGGGTTAGAGACAAGGAGGCATGAACATGTTGCATACAGACGGAGGAGTATGGGCAACTCCATAAATGCACAAAGCTCTCTGGTGTGTTCAGGAAGCGCTAGGCATTTGCTCCAGCTAGAATACAGGGCTCAAATGGGGAAACAGCCAAAGATGGATTCAACTGTGGATAACAGCCAGATCCTGGAGGACCTTGTATGCTGGGCATAAAAACTCCATCAGTGGGCAATAGGGAGCCACTGAAGGGTTTGTAAGCAGGGAACAGAGATCATAAGATGTGTGCTATGAGAAAAATCAATAGTGATTGAAGGAATTTAAGGTATGGGTTTGATGGGGATAAGACTGGAAGCATGAGAACAGGAGACATTCCTGACAGTATAGGTGAATGGTAACACAGATTTGGAGCAACTACTAGTAGCAGGAACAGCTGTCATGTATGCTGTGCATACCATGTGCCAGGCACAGGGCCAACACTTTGCATGTATTATCTTACTGAACTCAGAGACCAAGGCCAAGAGAGGAGAAGGGGTTTGAAAGACATAAAGGAGGCAGGGTCAATATCCCTAGTGACTGACCGTGGAGAAGTGAGGGAGAGAAAAGAATGGAGGATGATTTCCCTGTTTTGTGACTTGTAGATGGCAGTGTCTTTTTTATCAATTTAGAAATGAGTTGAGGTAAAATATTTTTGGGTTAGTGGAATATCATGAGTTCAGTTTTAGACATGGTGAGTTTGAGGGGCTTGTGAGACCTCCAGGTAAAAATGAACAACTGAATAAATGAGTCTGGAGCCCACAGCAGAGTTTTTGACAGGAGACAGGTTCAGGAATTCACCACATATAAATGGAGGAAGAAATGGTGGGCATGGGGGAAAGAGAGTGCAGGTGAAAAAAAGCACAAGAGCAGAGATAGAAACCATCAATATTCAACAGGTGGGCAAAGAATAAGGAATCTTAGAAAGGTAGGATGAGAACCAGAAGAGGACAGTGCCAGGACAGCCAAGGGAAATGAAAGATTAAAAAGAACAGAATGGTCAACATTGTCCAGGGCTGCTCAAGGTATATTCATTAAGTTTATTTGGGGAATAAAGCTGTCATTTATTCATTCAACATGTGGAGTCTGCTTTTACACACTGTAATCCTTACTGAAAGCTTTCTTGCCCATCAGAATATGGCAACAAGCCAGATGAAAAGGCACCCTCTGAAGCTTTTTTTGCATACAAGTTTATCCACTTAAAGTCTATAAAATTCAAGAAGTGTAACACAAGTCAGCAGCGTTGTGTGGATGCTAAGAATTGTACCACAGAAGTACAATATCTATGTCAAGAGAGATGAGAGCTTCCGGTGGTCTTCTTTGCTGATTAGGCTGCACCTGGGGTTCAGGTATGAGCGTTATACTTTGGAAAGGGTATATATTAAGCAGATTTGACCAACAGAGAAAGATAATGATGATGAAAAACTTGAATCTGCATCATGGAGGCAATGGCTGAAAGCAGATCTTCCCAGTGCATGTACCTTGGCATCCTCATGTGCTCTGAATAGTTGAGAGCTTTGCCTGGAGCTGCTGGATCCCTCAGCCCTTCAGTAGGACCTGGGACAACCAAAGACCCCATGCCAGCTAGATCTGGCCCAGGTGGTTTTAGTAGGGATTTATCCAAGCATAGGGGGGTCTGAGGATGCCCTTCATGGTTCTCCAAGGGGAAAGCACCTGCTCTGCTTGGATGTACTGATCATGAACGAGAAGATGCTCTACCACCTGAGATATGTACCTTAGCAAAAAGCAACAAAAGGCATTCCTGCCCATCTTGAAAGTGGGGCTAAGGAGCTATTGCTGAAGTGGTTCATATTCCAGGGGCCCAAAGAGCACAATGTGTCACCGGACGTGTTGCTGCTGGTTAGAGGGTGCAGGTAGGAAAGGAAACTGGGCAGAAATGTGATTCTGGTGCTGTCCAGAGCCTCTTTCTTCACATGTATTGATATCTCTCTCCATGTTGCAGGACAAGTCCCATTAGAGACCCAGCTCTTTCCCCACTTTCTGGCTTGTGGTTTTCAAAATAACTGCAAAATATGCCGGGAACACAAAATCACGAGATGAGGAGTAACTGTCCAGAACAGCCTCGGTTCTGTTCATGTCCCCACTAAAACAGGGTGTCCTGCAATGTTTTAGCTCAGCAAGATCTGTTGTCTCCAGGTATAAACCCCAGAATGGACTGCTTTTGGAGACCCTCTGCTCTAATGTGATGTGGGGACCATGCAGACAAGATCCCATCTATCCTGTGCAGATTTCCTGAGCCTTGGGGGACTGGTTCACCATGAATGCTAGGTGTAGGCTCTTGCTGCCTGTCTGTAAGTAATAAAGTTGCTTTGCATAATAGACCCAGTGGCTCATGCCTATAATCCCAGCTATTCAGGAAGTGGAGGCAGGAGGATTGCTTGAGTCTAGGAGTTTAAGGCTGCAGTGAGCTATGATTGTGCTACTGCACTCCAACCTGGGCTACAGAGCAAGATGTTTTCTCTAAAATAAATAAATAAATGAAGTTGCTTTGCTTAACTTGTGTAAAACGTGTTCTGTCTCACTAGACTTTTGCAAGTAGCAGAAGTTGCTGCCCAAGATGCAGTGGGCTAAAAAGGTAACCGGTACACAGTAAGTCTGCTTCCAACATCTGTGGCTTATGCAGCCATACAGCAGGCATCCATACACTGCTTTAACAACATTCATGCATTCTGAAAAACAGAGCTTCAACATATTTTGAAATACTCTTTTTTTTTTTTTGAAACAAGGTCTCACTCTGTCACCCAGGCTAGAGTGCAGTTGTGTCATTTCAGCTCACTGTAACCTCCGTGAAATGGTTTGATTCTGTCTCCCCACTCAAATCTCATCTTGAATTGTACTCCCATAATTCCTCGTGTTGTGGGAGGGAGCCGGTGGGACATAACTGAATCACAGGGGCAGTCTCCCCCATACTGTTCTTGTGGTAGTAAATAAGTCTCATGAAATCTGATGATTTTATAAGGGGTTTCTGCTTTCACTTCTGCCTCATTCTCTCTTGCTGCCACCATGTAAGCAGTGCCTTTCAACTTCGGCCATGATTGTGAGGCCTCCCCAGCCACGTGGAACTGTGAGTCCATTAAACCTGTTTTTCTTCCCAGTCTTGGGTATGTCTTTATCAGCAGCATGAAAACAGACGAATACACTCCATCTCCTGGACTCCAGAGATCTTCCCACCTCAGCCTCCTGAATAGCTGGGACTATAGGCACACACTACCATGCCCAACTACTTTTTTCTTTTTTTTTTTTTTTTGTAGAGATGAGGTTTTGCCATGTTGCTGAAGCTGGTCTCAAATCTTGAGCTCAAATGATTCGTCTGCCTTGGCCTTCCAAAGTGCTGAGATTACAGACATAAGCTACCATTCCTGGCCTTGGAATACTTAATATTAAAAAGTTGAATTGGATTAGAAATGCTTTCTCATGAATACTAGAAAATTTTTCAACATTCCATTTGTCAATGAAAGCAAAGAAAGAGTGATTACAGTCTTTAACTATAACTTCAACTATTACACATTTTTGAAAAGTTGTAAAAATGGTAATGTAATTTTTAATCAAAACTTCTTGACCATCATGACTATTAAGAATTTGAATAAATCTTCATTAACAAGTCTTGATCAGGAATTTCATGTAGCCATTTCAAGCATAAAACCTGGTATTAAAAGTTATGTTCATGGAAGCAAGCTAAGTTTTGTTTTCAAACACTTGAAAAGATTTTATTTGGAAGTTTTATACAAATTCAATATTTAACATCTTTCATAATATTTTGTATTTTATTTTCTTATAATACACTTTAAGGTTCTGACAGATACTGGCTGATCATTTGTTGTAGATGAAGATTTAAATTTCACAGGATGACTGGCCTCAGGAAGCTATAAACTCCCCCTGACCTTTAGATTCTATGATTCTGTCCCAACCAGTTCAGGAAGACTTCCAGCCTCTCCCGCAATGACATCTCTTAAATTATCAGCATGGAGAGACAGAAGTCATCAAGCAATGTAAATAAGATACAATGCTTGGCAGAAATACTGGGACATCAGATCAAGATTATGCACATAGCAGCATCACTAGCCTTTACCTGTAAGAAAAATAAGAGGATCGGGCATGGTGGCTCACTCCTGTAATCCCAGCACTCTGGGAGGCCGAGCCAGGAGAACTTTTTATGTCAGGAGTTCAAGACCAACTTGGAAAACACAGCAAGACACCCTCTCTACAAAAAAAATTTTAACTATTAGCTGGGCATGGGACACACCCATAATTCTAGCTAATCAGAAGGCTAAGGCAGAAGGATCACTGGAGCCAAGAGTTTGAGGTGCACGATTGTGAGCTATGATTGTGCTAATGCATCCCAGCCTGAGTGACAGAGCAAGACCTTATCTCTAAATTTAATAATTTTTTTAAAAGAAAAACATGTGAGGAGACAGACACTGACCACAACTCAGAGTCCCTGTGTTCAGTCAACTACCCACTAACTACTAGATTCTGAAAAAGTTGATTCGTCTCTTATTTAATTTTCTTCTCAGTACAAACAGTGGGAATGAGGAGGGAGGCTTGGTTGATCTCTAAGCACCTTCTCAGCTGCACACTTTTATCAATCTAAAATTGTAGATATGACTTTTCTTGGTTGTACTACTCTTCACATATGCAATGAATACAGAAGGGCCTCTCCCTTGCAAGGTAGTTTCCTTCTTTCCAACATTGTCTAAGTACTTGCTGTATGTCAGGCTTTGTGCTGGACACAAATGTATCACATTGTAATAGAAAGGACAGACTACAACAAGGCAAGGAGAAACGACAGCATTTCCAGAAAGGCCCTTGAAGACCCAAAGGGCACTGAAGTAACTCTCAGGTTATATGGAAAATGAGCGTGTAGAAGGATAAAACCAAGATGGTGACAATCAGAAAAATGAAATAAAGTCTCCCACCAATCTTGTCATCCATAGCACCACAGCAACAGGATATTCAGACCACTGTGTGTACCTTGAACAAAAAGTAGGCTGCTGGACAGGCAACAGCTGCTTCAGGACCCAGGGCTTCCCTAGAGGGACCAAAAAGAAGAGATTGGAGACTGAGCCAAAAATAAGAATGGGTGGCACCAAGAGGAGAGGTACCAATTGGTTCACCTTCAGACAAAACTGAAGAAGGAATTCCTGAAAGTTTATCAGTGGAGTTCCAGGAAGCCAAGTGGTTTGACAAAGACACCCACATACTCACCAAGACTTTATTGGCCTACCTGAACAATGGAATACAGAGACAGTGATTGAAGACGAGTTTTGCAGATTGTGGCCATCCAAGAATTCCAGTGCCATCCAAATACCATCCCCATGTTAATGTGTTATGTGCTATCTTATATACATTTCTTAACTTAGCATAATTATATAATTTTGCCAGAATGGTGCTTGTTCTATATGCCAGGTAATCCTAGAAATGCTGGGAAAAGGGTGTCTGCCATCTGGCAATGTTCTTTGAAACAAATTGCCTAGGAGAATTCATGAACAATTAAATGGAAAGAGGAGGTGCTCATAAAAGGAATAAGACTTCAGTTCCTGCAGCCATGGAATTCAGAAGCTAATTGGGTGCACAAACATGTATGCAAATATCAATATGAAGATACCATGAGGATCAAATGGATAACACACAGGAAAAGGGGCTGTAATCCATAAATCATGACACCCACCACACAGAAGGCATATTAGTGTTAGTGCTAGAAGTAGTGGTATTGTCACAGAGCAGTTCCAGATTTAGACTAACTTTCCTATAATGAAGAGGCATATGTCTGATCATTTGAGTAGCATCTAAACAGTGTCTGTTTCTTTTCTTTCTTTCTTTCTTTTTTTTTTTTGAGACAGAGTCTCACTCTGTTGCCCAGGCTGGAGTGGCACAATCTCAGCTCACTGCAACATCTGACTCCTGAGTTCCTGCAATTCTTCTGCCTCAGCCTCCTGAGTAGCTGATACTACAGGTGCGTGTCACCATGCCTGGCTAATTTTTGTATTTTTTACTGGAGACAGGGTTTCACCACATTGGCCAGGCGGTCTTGAACTCCTGACCTCATGATCCACCCGCCCCGGCCCCTCAAAGTTCTGGGATTACAGATGTGAGCCAGCGCACCCGGCCTAACAATGTCTGTTTCTAAAAATCATTATTCTATGCAAGTCTATGTTTGTCACTCAGCTGCGCATTAATGTTTTAACCAAGCACTCTAATACCAGTTTAGTCAGTTATATAATCCCCAGTTTTTTTCCTGCATTTTGAATGTCTTTTTGTTGTTTATTGCTCTGCTTTCACATAGAACTTGTCTGAACGGTCTGGGTGCTTTCAATTGGGCCTTATCAGAGATCATGGTTATTGGAACTCTCTGTATTTTACAGCTTCCATCTCATTAATGCCAGCACTAATTTGTGGTCCAATCCAATACCACCCCCATAAGATCTGCATGAATACACACTGAATTTCAATCTGCCATTCAACAAGCATGAAGTCCTTTATGTTCATTATTAGCCAATCAAACGGCCCCAGTTTCTTTTCTCTGCATTTTTTCCATAGCAAAATCATTTTGTTATTATCCCAAAGCAGTTGCTTGGTAGGAAATATTAGAAAAAACAATGACAACAATAACAGCCCTTCCTCCTCTTCCTTTTCTCTAGAAAATGCAACTGCTTCAACCTGGAAACTCCAGATCAAATTGAGTTGCCAACTTGTTTGTTAAAATCCTCCTTCCCTAAAATAGCTCACCCTAAAATATTTTGTGGCATATTGTAAAATGGGCCTATTTTCTCACCCTTCAAGGAGCAAAAGGACTGTTGAGATGAAAACCAACTTATGCTCTGGCAGAGAATCAAACCAGGTTGCCAAACCAAAGCAACCTGCTAGACCCAATGCCACATGCATCAGGGTGACCTCATTCCAACACCCACCATTTTCTTTTCCTGAATACTTGGGCCTTGGGTCATTATCACGGAATTCTCCTTTGTTCAATTTACATGGTTAAATGATTTCCCTTTCACATCATTTCAGCCCCATGCATCATTACCAAAAGTACTCCAGTCTGCTATAATGTTCTGCATTTCCTCTTCCAACAAATGCCTCGTCCTTCAAGTTCCTCACGCAATTTTCTGTTCTGCAACAAATTTCAACTGCAAAATTGATTCAAGTAGGCTTGGCTATTCACATTTTGAGATAAATTAAAACTACAGTGAACGTTAGTAAATAACGGAAATAACAAATGGCAGAGTGTCTCGTTCAGCAAAAGGATGTAGTGAATTTCAAAGGGGGTCAATTTTGAGGGGTTTCCTTTTTAAGGATCAAAGAAAGAAGATCTCAAAAGTGAGTCTTTTCTCACACAATGAAGACCTGAGAACGACTTCCTTTCCACCTGACATTGCGGCCTAGTTTTGCAAGTTGAACTCCTATGATTTCTGTGCAGAGGTGTATTGGGGAGTGTTCTTGACTCAACACCAGTGGGGCAGAGGAAAGGAAGTGGCAGTGAGAGAGACTGGACTGCAGTGCCGCCACAACATGGCCTCAGCCAACCCCACAGGGAGGTCTGGAGCAGGCATGGCCCTCCAGAGTTGTCCCCAGTCTGGACAAGGGGGCTGGGCTTTCATACCTCAGTAGTGGCCAATCACTGGACGTGGGCTGCCCCAAGTAAGGAGGATGACCTTGAACAAGAATGCTGTCTCTCCACCGGATGGTAATTCCCAAATAATAACATCAGCCAACAACCTTCCCAGCAGTAAAAGGAGTAAGTCCCTTAGTCCTAAAAGGGAGATCTGAGTGATGGCTCACAGCACCCAGACACACAGAAACCCTTTGCAATAGGAAATATCTGATGAACCGCCTTAAGCTGAAACACGTTCCTTGAGAAGATCTTTTGCTAGAGCTATTTAAATCCTATCTGATGGTTGATATCAATCACTACTAAACAGTTTATTCCTTATGGTTTTTATTTTAAAAAAGTATATTCATCCCTATTTTCATAAGGTACAAACATCTATTACTTGTGGTACAGAGGAAAGTAAAGAAGTGGGTTTTTGTCCCAGGTCAGCTACTTCTGTGTCTTAAAGTGACACTTAAACTATGTAAGACTTTGCTTCTTCACCAGTAAAACATGGATAACAATATGTACTACCTTCCCCATAGGGTTATTTAAAAAGGCAATGCACATGAAACACTGCATAAACAATAAAATGCTACACAGATAAAGTTTATAATACTGGGCAAAGAGTAAGTGCTCTAAAAATATGTTGAATGGTTATAAGAATAAGTTCATTCCCCCAAATCCACAAGAGTCTATGGCCCCTGGCTTCCTTCCAGCACATTGTCAGTCTGAGTCTCTCAAACTAGCAAGTTGTGTAAGGAACAAGTAGGATGTAGTGTGATGTGGGGGCACGTCCCCTGCTGTGACAAGCAGCACAGCAAGAATTCTCTCCACCCTGACGTCATGGCTTTCATCGCAAAAACCCGGGGAAGTCTCAGAAGCAACTGATGTCTTTGCCTAATTGAGTCTAAAAAATAGCTCTTTATCAATTATGCCTAAACAAAAATTATTTTTATGATAGATATGCTCTAGTGTTCAAGTGTGAAATGTTAACTAAGCTCACCCAGCAAGCCAACTTGTTTTCAGGTGTCTTAAAAGCATAACCATATGATGCAAGTCTGAAAATCCTTATCCACAACTCCAAAATCCAGAAAGCTCTGAAAACCAAGCTTTTTCCCTAATTCAGTTGGTAGCAAAACCTGACCTGAACCCGTATGAGGTGGTTTATGTATGTTTATTTGGCTCTCCTAGTGCATTTCACTGTATACCTATGACTGTGTGTGATTATCAGGGACTACCAAGACCCTGATGGTAGTGCTATAAAGCTAGCTATAGTACATGCTCCTTAAGGCTTCAGATATGAGATTATGTGGACCTCTGATAATAGCCAACATTTATTAAGGAATTGCTACATATCAGAAAATATTCTAAACATTCTGCATCTATTATCTCAATTAATTCTCACATACTCTTAGGAGATACATGTCAACTTCTGTCCCATTTTATAAATGAGGAAGTTGAGGCACATGGAGGGTATGTAACTTGCCCGTCACACAGCAAGTAAGAGGTGAAGCTGGGAATTGAAACCAGGAAGTCTGGTTCCAGAATCTGCCTCCTTCCTTTGCCACAAACTTATCTTGGTGGATCCTATATATGCTGACCTTGGAGGTTAGCAACAGAGAGAGAGAGAAAGAGAAAGAGGCCCGGATGCAGTGGCTCACACCTGTAATCTCAGCACTTTGGAAGGCCAAGGCGGGCGGATCGAAAGGTCAGATAGAGACCATCCTGGCCAACATGGTGAAACCCTGTCTCTACTAAAATACAAAAAATTAGCCGGGCGTAGTGGTGGGTGCCTGTAGTCCCAGCCACTCGGGAGACTGAGGCAGGAGAATCACTTGAACCTGGGAGACTGAGGTCGCTGTGAGCCGAGATCACACCACTGCACTCCAGCCTAGGCAAGAGAGTGAGACTCTGTCTCAAAAAAAAAAAAAAAAAAAAAGAGAGAGAGAGATTAATTTTAAGGAATTGGTTCATGTGACTTTGGGGGCTGGCAAATCCAAAATCGGCAGGACAGATTGGCAGGCTAGAGATCCAGAGAAGAGCTGATGTTGTAGCTCAAGTCCAAGGGCAGCCTTCAGGGAGAATTCCCTTGTCCTTGGGAGAGTCAGTCTTTTTTCTCTTAGGGCCTTTAACTGATTGTATGAGGCCCACCCACATTAAAGACAGTAATCTACTTTACTCAAAGTCCACTGATTTAAGTGTTAATCACATATTTAAAATAGCTTCACAGCGACATGGAGACTAGTGTTTTACCAAATACCTGGGTACCATAGCCTAGCCAAGTTGACAATAAAATTAACCATCACACTACTCTTAAAATTATCCAGTCTAAACTGGATCTGACATTTAACAATACAGTTTTACGAGATTGCAAAATCATAGACCTAATGTTGTCCCTAGAGAAAGAAATACTCCTAGCTATAGACCCCTTATTGCCCTCCTCTGTGCAGAAAATGTAGGGGACTTGATAAGATACAACTTGGGCTTCCCAGTTTTCACCAGAAAAGCCTACATCTATGGCATTGTATTTGTTAACACTGTTTGGCTCACAAGTGATTGAAATCCAACTAGAAACAGAATAAGCAAATAGGGGGTCTATTATCAGAATGCTTAGACCAATAAAGATAAACACAGAATCTCCCTCCTCTAATGCTTAAAGTCGAGCAGTTAGCAGAAATTTCATCAGTGACAACCAAGCAAGGGGTAGTTAAGGAACAAAGCAGAAGTTTCTGGCCTAGCACAGCCCTGAGCCTGACTTTTGGCCTCAGCCCCACTTCAGGCCCCTCCCCGACCCCGGCCCATCAGATGCAGTAACACCAAGGAGTGAAAAAAGTCCTAAACTGCAACTACTTTATTCCAAATCTAAAAAGCAGTGACTTGAGGATCTATCTTTACATTTTCTGCCTTTCAGTTGGGAAAGAATAAAAATGGCTTATAAGTTGAGATGGAAGACACGAGAGGAGACACCAAAGGCCCATTTTTCTCTGCCAGAAATGAAGGTTTCAAGGCCATTCAGTGAATCCAGGGCCGAGAGCAGGGTGAGGTGAGAGGTTATGGGATAATCTGGAGCCTGGGGACTCTGGCACATGGAATATGATCCACCCCAATTAGCTGGGGTAAAGTCTCATAGAAGACACCTGATAAAATCAGAATATGGAACACAGCGTGGATCTCCTGATGGTCTCCAGAGCTTCAGCTGCCCCTTCCCCATCTTCTCTCTGCTTTACCCATTCCCAAGGGCCAATCAAAAAACAAAAAGCAGAAGGAAAACAAAACATCCAGTCTTGTAACAACTCAGAGTGGAAAAGATGAGGGCTCAGATACAATGGAAGGATCAACAGGGATGCATTCACACTCTGTTGGAGCAGACACTTTGTAAAATCTACTCACACTAAGCATAACAAAAAGGAAACAAGATGACAAGAAACCATCCAAACATACTACAGCAAAGGAGGAGGCAGAAGAAATGCAAGGGAAGAAGAGAGAAAAGGAGGAAGGATGAAGGAAGGAGAGAGAGGGAGAAAGACAGGGACAGAGTGCCCAGTGGGTGGGCCCTCGGTGTGGCCCAACCAGAGAATCACATGGCAGGTCCCCAGTGGAGTTTTCCCTCTGCTTAGTCATCCTTGGTTCCCACCCATCTTCTGAATAGGATTTCCTGGTCTTCCCATTTTCGAACCACCAATATCCTCCGATCAATTCTTTTTCTGTCTAAGTTAACCAAAGTTGATTTTCATTGCATAAAACCAAGAATTTAAATGTATACAGATGGTAAGCACCTAATCCATTTAAGCAGAAAATTAAGATTAAGCAATTGAGGGAATAAGAGCTACAAAACAGGTGTTAATGTTATACACTTTCCCAATATTTAATAAAGTCATATTACAAAAACGGGGGGAGGAAAATGGAAGGAAGTGGGAGTGCTAATTTTCTCATTTTTCCTAGCAGGGAATTAGTAGGTACTAATTAAAATGGAAACACATAGTTTTAAAAACACAATGACTCATAACATTTCTTATATCATTTTATTAATCTTAGAGTGATGCTTTAGGTAATCCAGGTGAGTAAGCTAAAGTCCAGAAGTAATAATGGACTTAACCAAAATCTGACAACTGGTTCATTCAATAAAAAATTTAGCAAATGTGCCTGGTAGGTGCTAACCATTATGCTAAGTGTTGGGCTTACAGTAGAGGACAACCCAACATGGTATCTGCTTTCATGGGGCTGCCAGACTAGTGGGAGAACCAGGCATAAAAAAATGAACAAAGAAATAAGATGAAATTATAATAGTGATGAATGCTGTGAAGAAAAAGAACAGGACACTAGGAGAGAGAGAGAAAATCAGAGGTGGAGGCTCACTTGACATAGGGTGGACAGGAAAGGTGACATTTAAAACAAGACCCAAAAGTTGGGAAGGAACCAGACTTACAAAGATTAAAAGGAAGAAAATTCCAAACAGAGGGCACATAAAAAATCCCCAAGGAAGGAGAAGACTTGGCATGCAGGAGAAAATGGAAGAGGACATAAGAACAGTGAGTGAGGGGCAAGGGGGATGAAATGAGGGTGGAAAGATGGAAAGAGACAAATTATACAGGGCAGGCTTGTGTGGACATGGAATGGTGTTCAGCTTTTATTCCAAGAGCAATGGAAAATTTCTGAACAGTCTTCACCAGGGAAATGGCATAATGAGATTTGCATTGTATAACAGCCACTATGGCTGCTGGGTGGACTGCAGCTTGAAAGACTACAAGAGTAAAATTGGGAAGCCAGGTTAGGAGCAGTTGCCCAGGAGAGAGATGATGTTGATGGAACGTGGCTGATGGCAGTAGAAATGGAGAGAAGTGCATGAACTGGAAAGATATTTTGGAAGTAAGGTCCACAATGTTAGTGATGGATTATATTTGAGAGGTAAGGGAGAGAGAAAAATAAAGGATGACTCTCTGGTTTCTGGCTTGGGCTATGGGATCATCCCATATACTGAAATGGTGAAGGCTTTGGGACAAACATTTTGGGATGTGAAGTGGCTATTAAGAATTTTATAGACATTTTATGTCTAAGATATCTGTTAAACATTCAAGCAGAGATGCTAAGTAAGTCATTCAGTCTTTTTCTTTTTTTTGCAATTGCTTCTCCTTCTCTTCCTTTGACATCCCAGGATATCATCACGGGCTCTAAAGCATTAACATTTTTTACATGGAAGCTGCTCTATGTAGTCATCTATGTAGTAAACCTTGAGGGTGGCCAAATAGCCTGTATATGCAAAACTGATCACCATACATGACCGAAAATCTTGTCATTATAACCTTTTTTAGTCATGGATAAATTAGCCAAATATATCTGGTTTTCTACTCTTCAAGCCACATGGTAGAATCGTTCTCCTCCCTTTCCTGTGGTTGGGTGTGCCCATGTGACTAGCCGGGCTGGGAAGCCATTAGATCTTGAGCTCAGAAGAGAAGTTGGGGCTGGAGTCATCATTGCACAAGTGGTATTTTAAAACATGGGAATATCAAGGATGACCTAGAGGAGAGTGCTGAAAAAATGAGGCCTATGATCAACCCATGAGAAAAATCTAATACTTAGGGGTAGAATAGAGCAGAAGGATCTAGGGAGGTTGCTGTAAAACTAGGAGAAGGTGGTGCCCCAGAAGCCAAAAGAATAAAGTGCTTTAAGAAGAGAGAGTTTCCTACTTTGTTGACTGCTGCTACCAAGCTAATTAAAATGAGGACTAAGGAGGCTCCATGTGTTGGGCAGTGAAAATTGACAAGGATAAAATACTCTTTTTCTGTAGAGATAAAAGCTAGAAAGCTCTTTTAAGAAGTTTGACAATAAACGAGAAGCAGAGAAATGGAGCAATTACTAAAAAAATATTGGGTCAGGAGAGGAATTTGAGGATGCTTGTATGATCTGGTAGTGGGGGGTGGGGGATGTGGTAAGGTAAGGAAAGAGGAGAAGGCACAAAGATGAGATGTGAAGGGGGATGTTCTAGAAGAGAACAGCAAAGAGGTGAATGAAGACAGAGGAAGGCCTGTAGATATGTTGATGGAAAGATGAAGGTGTTTCCACCAAATGGCTTCTGTTTTCTCAAAGAAGACAAGTTCGGCCAGATTTGGTGCATCACGCCTGTAATCCCAGCACTTCAGGAGGTAGAAGCGGGCAGATCACAAGGTCAGGAGTTTGAGACCATCCTGGTTAACATGGTGAAACCCTGTCTCTACTAAAAATAGAAAAATTAGGTGGGTATGGTGGCATGCACCTGTAGTCCCAGCTACTTGGGAGGCTGAGGCAGGAGAATCACTTGAACCCAGCAGGCAGACGTTGCAGTTAGCCAAGACTACACTCCAGCCTGGGTGACAAAGCAAGAGTCTGTCTCAAAAAAAAAAAAGAAGAAGAAGATAAGTTCATCAGCTGAAAATCAGTTGAGAGAAATGAAGGAAGGGGCAGGAAGTTTAACAAGCAAGTCATACACAAGTCACTGGGAGCATGGGAAAGCACCTTGTCTGAGGTCTGAGGTAGGACTGCAACACATTATAAATGTGGCAGTACCCAGGTGCTCAGGTGAATGCTGTCTCATCCTGGGTTAGGATTTTGCCAGGTAAATGGGCCAAAAGATGAAAGAATCAAGGGAATTCAGATTATCTATAAGTGAATGGATTGTAATAATGTGATATGAACACTGAGTTGGATAATGAGGATGAGATACAGAGAAAAGAGGGTGGTTCATGGACCAGAAGTCTTAATGACACCAAGGAATTGTTATAGTAGAGAATTAAACATGACAACTGGAAGTAGAGGTTTCAACTGGAAAGTGTGGTGAGTGGAGCAGGGATTTTGAAAACGTTGCAGTATTTGATGATAAGTGTGGTCACTGCAACAGAATGGAGATGAAAGTCACTGAGCCAAGTGTTAGAGGGGTCAACTCCTGCAAGTTGCAGTCATCAATTATAGGTGCAAGCATTGGGGTGCTAGGAAGACTGTTGGCTGTGGACAAAAACAAATGAGGAGGGATCACGGGTAAGATTAAAGGGCAGACTCGGTAACACTCATCCGGCCTCACTTTGCCTTTGCCTGACGGCTTCCCCGTTCAGCCACTGTCACCCAGCATTCAGCTGCCTTTTTCTACTGAGGAGCTCTTTTTGATTTCCTCAGGTTTCCTCAGATTTCACTGTGAAAACCTGAGGAAATCAAAAAGAGCTCCTCAGTAGAAAATGGGTTTCTCATTATCCCACCACCTTCTTATCTCCTCAAGAAGATAAGGGGAGATGATAACCCTGAGTAAGGGTGGGGACCGGAAAAGTCAACTACTGAAGGGAACAGTCTTGACGACTTGATAACTTTTGCTCCCCATGGAGACCCTTCATTAGGAGTTGTGGCAACACCATTTAGGATGCAGACTACTCAGGTAGTTGTAAGATCTGCAAATGGGAGTGCCCTGCCTGTAAAAATAAAGGAAGACAGAGATAGAAAGAGGAATAGCGAAGAGGAGGAAATATGCATTAAATCATCACCTATTTTGTGCCATATTTTTGGGCTGTTTGCCATTTAATTCTCTATAGATTGTGTATTCCACAAAGGAACCACAATCCACAGGTAGACACCAGAGATTTGTTTTTTGTTTTTGTCTTTAATTTTTATGGGTACATAGTAGATGCAAATATTTATGAGGTACATGAGATGTTTTGATACCAGCATAAAATATGTCATAATCACATCGGGGTAAATGGGGTGTCCATCACCTATAGCATTTGTCATTTGTCATTTGTGTTATAAACATTTCCAATTAGATTCTTTTAGCTATTTAAAAATGTACAATAAATTATTGTTGACTATAATTACCCTGTTCTGTAATCAACCTGTCGTGCTACCAACTACTAGCTCTTCTTTTTTTTTTTTTTTTTTTTTGAGATGGAGTCTCACTCTGTTGCCCAGGCTGGAGTGCAGTGGGGTTATCTCGGCTCACTGCGACCTCCGCCTCCCAGGTTCAAGCGATTCTCCTGCCTCAGACTCCTGAGTAGCTGGGATTACAGGCACACACCACCATGCCCAGCTAATTTTTTGTATTTTTAGTAGAGACTAGGTTTCATCGTGTTAGCCAGGATGGTCTCTATCTCCTGATCTTGTGATCCGCCCATCTCGGCCTCCCAAAGTGCTAGGAATGCAGGCATGAGCCACTGCCCCCAGCCTCCAATACTAGATCTTATTCATCCTATCTAACTGTATTTTTGTACCCATTAACAATCTCCACCCCCCGCCACCCCACTACCTTCCCCAGCCTCTGGTAACCATGATTCTGCTCTCTAGCTCCATGAGTTCAATTGTCTTAATTTTTAGCTCCCACAAATGAGTGAGAATATGTAAAGTTTGTCTTTCTGTGCCTGACTTATTTCACTTAACATAATTCCATATTTTCATCCATGTTGTTGCAAATGGCAGGATCTCATTCTTTTTTATGGCTGAATTGGCTCCACTGTGTATATGTACCACATTTTTTGTGTCTATTCGTCTGTTGATGGACACTTAGGTTACTTCTTGATTTGTACATCTATTTTGACAGTTTTCTGGCAGATGGCAGTTAAGTGTCTTGTTCTAATTTTCAGTATATTAGGACAATTTTCTAATAAGCAGAAGTAAAATCACTTGAAGAAAGAGTGGATTTTTTGTAATTCACATAAAGTTGCCATATAGACCAGCAGTGGCCCTGATAGTCGCAATGCCAGATGCTTTCTTTTATATTATCTCATTGGATCAACATAAAACCTTACAAAATCATAAGATGAAGAAAATGAAGCTTAGGGAAGTTCAGTAACTGGTTAAGAGTCAACCACATGGCTGGGCACAGTGGCTTACACCTGTAATCCCAGCAATTTGGGAGACTGAGGCGGGCAGATCACGAGGTCAGGAGATTGAAACCATCCTGGCTAACATGATGAAACCCCATCTCTACTAAAAATACAAAAAATTAGCCAGGCATGGTAGCACGTGCCTGTAATCCCAGCTACTCAGGAGGCTAAGGCAGGAGAGGCGAAGGTTGCAGTGAGCCAAGATCGTACCACTGCACTCCAGGCCAGGTGACAGAGCAAGACTCCCTCTCAAAAAAAAAAAAAAAAAAAAAGTCGACCACACACCGGCAAGAAGCTGAGCTGAAATTTGCTTGCAAATCAGTATTTACCAAAATCCAGGTTTCCTACTCCGCCACATTGCTTTCCACTGCAAATCCTGATTTAAAGTGACACCACTAACATCAATTGTGCTTTTACTCTGCCTCAGACATTCTTCCAGGTGCTTTCACAAACAGTGAGCTAGGTCTTATTAACTCTGTTAGAGAGGAGGAAACAGGCCCTGAGTGGTTTACCCGAGGCCACACAGCTCAAACTGTCCATTTACTGCCCTTTTCCCACTTTCTCCTTCTCCTCACACTACACGCCACCATTGAACGTTCCCACATCTTATATCCACTTATCTCAGGCAATCCATAAGCACAAAACAGTCTTTCTGCCATTTACGGTAAAACTTATATCCCTTTAGCACAATCAACATCATTTAAAATCATTTACAAAGTAAATAAGATAGCAATTATCTGATGATGCATTTGCTCCCAAAAAACAAATAAATGAAGATCAAGTTAGAGGTAAGCAACAGCTTCATTTCAGGGAATAAATTTCTAGCTCTTCTTGATGTATATAGTTTTCACTGGGTTGACTTATGAATTTTACCCTAAAGATTAATTTGACCCTCTATAAAGAACATACAAATTAATATTCAGCCAAGATATGAATCTTTTTTCATTTTCATTTTACTGGAAATCAATTTGTTAAACTATTGTTGAGTGCAATTTGTTACTTTTTCACTCTCACTTTTCTGCCTAAGTTGAGGTATTTGGAAATATCTATATAAACACTTTCTATCAATACTACCAAGATTTATATCGCCAAGTTACTGTAACTGTTGGCTCTGAGAGCACTATGAATTATGCCATGTGATGTTAGATTTTATTGGGCTTATGTAATAGAGAAGTGATCAATTTTTTTAAAAAGCTCACAATGATTTTTGTCTCCAGCAGGCAGTGTATAGCAATGGCTTCCAGGTTGAAAAGATACAATCAAAAAACTGGACGGGACCCTCAATGTTACCTAGTCTGGTGTGCTGACATTTCCATGTATTTTTTAATCCATTTCCTATGGTGGTCACTAAGCAGCTAGCTGCACCAACAATCCCACTTAGTTAGATCCCAAGATTGGGATTTATTCAGAAGTCTCTCTCTCTCTCTCTCTGATAGTTGGTTAGGGCTGTTGTAACAAAGTATTGCAAATGGAGTGGTTTAAACATCAGAAATGTATTGTCTCACAATTCTGGAGAATAAAAGAAAATCAAGACATCACCAAGGCCAAGTTCCCTCCAAAAGTGCCAGGGAAGGGTGTCTTCCAGGCCTCTCTCCTGGCTCCTGGTGGTTGCTGGCAATCTTTGGCATTTCTTGGCTTCTAGACACATGACTCCAAGTTCTGCCTTCATGTTCATATGGCCTTCTCTCTGTTTGCATGTCTGTGTCCAAATTTCCCCCCGACCTTTTTTTTTTTTTAATAAGAATAGCAGTCATGTTGAATTAGAGGCCTACCCTATTTCAATTTCACCTAATTACATCTGCAAAGACTTTATTTTCAAATAGGGTCACATTCTGAGGTACCAGGGGTTAAGACTTCACTGAATGAATTTTGGGTGACACCATTCAACCCATACACTTTCATACCCTTCAACATACAAACATGCTCAATTGCCTCCTTTCTTATAAATGCAGTCATACTTCACTTAATGATGAGGATATGTTCTGAGAAACCCATCATTATTGATTTAATTGTACTTACACAAACCTGAATGTAGAGCCCACTACACAGCTAGACTATATGGTAGAGCCTACAGCATCTAAGCTGCAAACCTGTACCACAAGTGACTGTACCGAATACTACAGACAACTGTAAAAAATGGTAGGTATTTGAGTAAACATTCTATTAGTCTGTTCTCCCATTGGTATAAAGAAATACCCAAGATTGGGTAATTTATGAAGAAAAGAGGTTTAATTGCCTCATGGTTCTGCAGGCTGTCCAAAAAGCATAATGGCTTCTACTGCTGGGGCCGCTTCAGGAAACTTAGAATCATGGTGGAAGGGGAAGGAGAAGCAGGCATGTCTTACATGGCTGGAGCCATGAGAGATGAGATAGAGAGATGGTGAAGGTGCTCACACTTTTTTTGTTTGTTTGTTTGTTTTTTGAGACGGAGTCTCACTCTGTCTCCAGGCTGGAGTGCAGTGGTGGGATCTCAGCTTACCACAACCTCCGCCTCCCAGGTTCAAGCAATTCTCCTCCCTCAGCCTCCCAAGTAGCTGGGACTACAGGTGTGCACCACCATACCCAGCTAATTTTTGTATTTTTAGCAGAGATAGGGTTTCACCATGGTGGCCAGGATGGTCTTGACCCCTTGACCTCGCGATCTGCCCCCTCAACCTCCCAAAGTGCTGGGATTACAGGCAAGTGCCACTGCGCCCAGCTGGTGCTCACACTTTTAAACAACCAGACTGCAAGATAACTCACTATCATAAGAACAGCACCAAGGCGATAGTGCTAAAACCATTCATGAAGGACCACCGCCATGAGCCAATCGCCTCCCACTAGCCCCCACCTCCAACACTGGGGATTACAATTCGACATGAAATTTGATGTGGACGCAGAAAACCATATCAAACATAAAAAAGTACATTAAAAATATGGTATTATAATCTTATGGGACCAACGTTGTATATGTGGTAGGTCACTGACCAAGATGTCGTTCTGCAGCACATGACTATAAAGCTAAAGAATAATAACATTTACTATGACCTTGATACTTGCTTCCCTTTCACAGCCAGCTTCGGAAAAGAGCATCTTTTCTCTTTGTTTCTCCATCCATTTATTCCTAAACACATTTTAATCTAGCTTGGCACAAAATGTTCTCGATAGGATCACCAACAGCTGCCTAACTTTTAAATCATCTTACTTTTTAATCTTGATCTTTATAAACCTCCTTATGGCCTTTGAAACTGTAAATCACATCCTCCTTCAGAAACTGCATCCTTTCTTGGTGTCGACATCACTGTCTTGAGGTTTTCCTCTTTTGCTGCCAGGTCTCCTTGGCTGCAACTTCTGAAAGCATTCCAGAAATCCCACCTCCTGCCACTTCCCTTCACTCATCCATGCTCATGGCATCAACCACTTCCTGTGCATGGATGTCCCAAGTCCACCAATTGAGCATACACCTCTCCTCTGAATTCCACAACACCCGCAGCGCTTTATTTCCTACCTCCTTCATGTGCTCAAATCACCTACAATTCAAGGTATCTAAATGGAAATCTTCATCTGTGACGTGTACATTGGAGAATGGTCCCACCACTGTCTCAGGTGCCCTTATCAGAAACCTGGGAGTCATTTTGCCTCTTGTCAAGCCCTCTTACCTCCAAATAAAGAGTCACATAGATTTCTAACACACCTTCCCATAAAAGGCCTTGGAAATATGACACATAAGTAAGAGCAGGGTTTGGAGATGACTCCCTAATAACCTGAAATTTGATTGTTCTCTCAAGGATGAACAATAAACAGCTGCTCAAGGCCACTGGTGGAGTAGAGGGCATTGTTCCACCCTGCCTTCTAGAATCTTACCCCTCCACTGTGGTAGGTATCTCCTTAGTCCCTGGCCTGTCCCTAAGCCTCCCACCTGGGCCCAGAGCCAACTCCCCCACTGGGCTTGGTTAGCACAGTGCCTAGGCCATGTTCCTTTTAGGAGCCCGCAAAAAGGTTTTATTTTAAAATCAGAAGAAAAAAATAAATATAACTCAGCCTGGATTATATTGATCTATACACCAACACAATTGTAAAATGTAACTTTTGATTTTTTGATTGTTTGTTGTTTGGAAGAGGTGGCCCACAAAAGCAAAAGTGCTCAGGGCATACAGCAGCTTGCCTAGGTCTGTCTTCCCTCTCTCACTACCTTGCCCACGGCCCTTCTCTTAGCTACAGTAGGAAAAGATACACAAATTTGTTCATACTGCAGCACCAAAGGTTGATTATTTAACTAGGCAGCCAACCAGATGATTTTCTTCAAATTTGTCAAACAGAAGGCCCTTTTGAAAAAATTTCATTGAATCTTCCCTTTTAGATGTAAAGAAAATACATAAGCATTGTAGAAATTTCAGAGATGTCATGAAAATTTAAAGACACAAATACAAATTATGTATATAATGCCAGAGATAACCACTATTAACAATTTGATGTATTTTCTTTCTGTATCTGTATGTATTTGTTGATACATGTATATATGTTCTTTTTTTTTTAAGAAAGAAAGAGAGAAAAAAAAGAATGAAGAAGAGGAAGAAATAGGAAGAGAAAGAGAGAGAGAATGGAAATATTGCTTGCTTGCCCAGGCTAGAATGCAGTTTAGTAATGGGTATTGAAAACCTCTTTTATACCAATAATTATACTTAATGATGTAGACAGGAAGGAATAAGGGAAGAAAATAACAAACAAGCAGCCAACCAATATTTCATTTAAACCTATGAAATGCTATACGATTACTGAGGAGTGATTTACTTCAATTATGTAGTCACTTTTGGAATAGGTGTGAGGTGGTAATGTATGTTTTGTGTATTTGAAGTGGAGAGTTCTATAAATGTTTATTAAGTTTACTTGTTCCGGGTCTGAGTTCAAGTCCTGGATGTCCTTGTTAATTTTCTGTCTCGTTGATCTATAGAATCATTAACTCTTCTTGTTACATTGATCCTTTTGCCATTATGTAATGTCCTTCTTTGCATCTTTTGATCTTTGTTGCTTTAAAGTCTACTTTATCAGAGGCGAGAATTGCATCTCCTGCTTTTTGTTTATTTGTTTATTTTTACTCTCTGTTTGGTTGGTAAATCTTCCTCCTTCTCTTTGTTTTGAACCTTTATGTATCGTTGCATGTGAGATGGGTCTGGATGCAGCATACCGATGGGTTTTGGCTTTTTATCCAATTAGAATATATATAAGTTTAATACTGCCATTTGATGCTAGCTGGCTGTTTTGCCCATTAGTTGGTGTAAATTTTTCATTGTGTTAATGCTCTTTGCTTTTTGATATATTTTTGGAAAGGCTGATATTGGTTGTTCCTTTATATGTATAGTGCTTCTTTCAGAAGCTCTTGTAAAGCAGGCCTGGTGGTGGTGAAGTCTCTAAAGAACTTGTTTGTTCGCAAAAGATTTAATTTTTCCTTCGCTTATAAAGCTTAGTTTGGCTGGATATAAAATTCTGGGTTGAAAGTTCTTTTCTTTAAAGATGTTAAATATTGGTCCCCACTCTTTTCTGGCTTGTAGAGTTTCTGCTGAGAGATCTGCTGTAAGTCCGATAGGTTTCCCTTTATGGGTAACCTGACCTTTCTCTCTGGCTGCCCTTAGTATTTTCTCCTTTATTTCAACCCTAATAAATCTGGTGATTATGTGACTTGGGGTTGGTCTTCTTGAAGAATATCTTTGTGGTGTTCTCTGTATTACCTGGAGTTGAATATTACCCTGCCTTGCTAGGTTGGGAAAGTTTTCCTGAATGATATCCTGAAGAGTATTTTCCAACTTGGATTCATTCTCTTCGTCACATTCAGGTACACCTATCAAACGTAAATTAGGTCTTTTCACATAGTCCCATATTTCCTGGAGACTTTGCTCATTCCTTTTTATCCTTTTTTCTCCAATCTTGTCTTCTCATTTCATTTCATTGAGCTGGTCCTTGACTTCTGTCTGCTTGATCAATTCGACAGTTTAAACTTGTGCATACTTCACAAAGTTTTCATGTTGTGTTTTCAGCTCCATCAATTCACTTATATTCCTCTCTAAATTGTCCATTCTCATTAACATTTCGTCAAACCTTTTTTCAAGGTTCTTAGTTTCTTTGCATTAGGTTAGAACAAGTTCTTTTAATTCACAGAAGTTTCTTATCACCCACCTTTTGAAACCTGCTTCTGTTATTGGAACACACTCATTCTCCATTAAGCCTTGTTCCATTACTGATGAGGAATTGCGATCCCCTGTAGAGGGAGAGGCATTCTGATTTTGAGTATTCTCTGCCTTTTTAGGCTGGTTTCTTCCCTTCATTATATATTTATCATAACTCTGTTGTCTTTGTAATTACCGACTTTCTAACTAGGTCTCTGAGTGGACGTCCAACTTGTTGATTCCCAGCACTGAAATCTGAGCAATCCACTGTGACGGCCAAAACAGCGGGCGGTGTTAAGATTGATGGTGCTTTTCTGCCCGTGAATCTCCGGACTCTGCACCAAGAACTGCCGCGCTAAGGCGCCAGCAAAACCTCTGCGCCGGCCACAAGAGTCACCCTGGTGACCCGTGGGGCTCCTCTGCTGGGAATCGCTTGGTCCGTAAGCAACAAATATTCGTCTGAAAGTGTGGTGTCCTCTCGTTCTCTGCGCTTTCACTGGGAGCTACGAGCCCGAGCTGCTAGTGATCAGCCATCTTGGATCTCTCTCTATATATGTTCTTTTTTTTAACACTTTATTGAGGTATAATTGATATATATTTTTTCTTAATCAAAATTGAGATCATCTTTGTTTACTTATAATTTTATCCTGAGCAATCTCCTACAGTATTAAATATTTGTGATTGTTAGTGACATAGTTAATATTATTGTACGAAAGTTTTTGTCTGTATTTCCAGTGATTTCCTTAAATACTTTAAGTGAAACAACTAGGTCCAAAGCTATAAACATTTTTAGTTTCTGATGCCCACTGCTAAATTTTTTATTAGAAATGTATAACCCTCTCCTGCCAATTTCCCTATACCCTACTCCACATTTATGGGGTGCTTTGTAATCTCTGAAAGTCTAATATGCAAAAAAAAGGCATTTATTTGTTTCACTATGTATATATTTGATTAACTGTGACATGAAAGGTGTTTTTTTAAACAATTACTAAACAGTTATGTTTCTTCAGTGAACTATCTATTCATAAACTTCACTTATGATATTGGGGTGATGATATTTTCTATTTGTAAGGCCTCACTATTTAATAATTATTAACTCTTTATATATGATTGCACATTTTGGTCCAAGTTTATGAACCTTTCAACTGCATATTATATCTTTAATCATGTAGAAGTTCTTAGTTAAAATTTAATAAAATCAACCAACACTTCTTATTTCTGCTTTAGAATATGCTTTGAAAAGCCCTATGTCATCCTAAGATTATTATTTTTGTTCTAGTATTTTATGGAATTTTGTTTTTACATTCAAATCTTAATATACATAGAATTTCTTTTGACATAAGTGCTAAGGGAATACTTTGGTATTCTTTTCTAGGTAATTAGAAAATTATACAAAAATTAGTTTTTGAATAATCCATCCAGTCTCTCCCAATTGATTCTGTTCTCCTTTATTAATGGGAAGCAAGTCTGTTTCTTGACCTTCTAGTCTGCCTCATCATCTGCTTGGCCTACTTGCTGACCAAGCACTGTTTGAATATTTGTAACCTTACAATATGTTTTAAAAGCTGCTGGGCTAAGACTATACTTTTAATCCTACTTTTCTGAAATGTTGTTTGTTACCCTATTGCCTTTATTTTTTCAGAGTAAGGAAGAGCAATACAGAGAGACAAAAGAGACAGTGAAAAGACAAAGAGAAGACACTGAAGACAAACTTGGCCATTTAAGTTCCTCCTTAGCCTCATTTTCTCCAGCTGAAGATCTTTAGATTTTTACTGACTGCATTGTAAGTGACCTAAGCACATTCATATAAATTATGTCAGTTTTTTCCTGTTTACTGTCAATATCCAACTTTTAATCAATTACAATTTTTTTACACTTTAATATCCAAAGAATATAGACAAAGCTTTTATGTGTTCAGAACTACAAAATAAATTTATTAGTGATCATCCTAAGGACCAATACTCCTAGACTTCTCCATTCCTTGAGAAGGAAAAAGACTTTAATAAATATCTTATAATTAGGGATTCACATCCAGGGACACACTTTGCTGACAAGCACCATTTATATTATTTTATGAATATCAAAGTTTTGAAGTTTTATTGTGTAATTTAAAAATATATATATATATTTCAAGTAGTAAATCCATCCCCAAAAGAACACAAAAATGCAGATAAGTTAAGGTTCTATAATTCACAGCATTAGGAACAGTTTTTGTGGGGTTGCCAGACAATGGGCTCAGGTAGAAAGTAGATGTGTTTTCACAGAAGGGGTAAAGGATGTGAAATTTCTCTTTGCCACCTAGATGTAGACTTCCACCTAGATCATTCCAGATAAACCACCTTCCCCACCCTGGTAGATGGTTCCCCTTCCCCACAGCAGCCAAAGAACAGGCCTTGAAACCAAAAGATCCACCTGCCAAGCTCAGCTCTTCCACTTTGCTTTATGACACTGAGTCAACTGCTTCACTATCTATGACTCAATTTCCTTATCTACGAAATAGGTAAAACAATGCCAGGTTTTGGAGTCATTGTGGAGATTAAAAGAGTAAATGCATGCAAAATGCTCAACATAGAGCATTCACATACTTTCACATACTTTTACTGAAGTTTTGAGGTGTTTTTGTTATTGTTTTAGCTATACCTGCTGGAATGGGATGAGGTTTTGAGCTTTACAGGAATAATGATGTTTAAATAAATTCTATTTTTAAAAATAATTTAAGATAATTTTAAGATAAATCATATTTAAAACAAAAGCCCTAGAACAATGTTGCCATCGAATAAATGTCATGCAACAACTTTTATGCCTGAGGCATAAAAAATTTTAAGATTCATGAAAACATCTAACAATATGAATTCTTAAAAATTCAAACATTATATATATATTTCCCATTCACCAATGTAATGCAAAGGGAAATAAGTAAAAATAAAAAGTTTCATTTAAAATGGTAAATAAATTTACAACGTATGTTTTTAAACCTCCGTTCTGCATTGTACAGGCAATCCTGCCTTGACTATACAACATGTTCCTAGATGGGTGTGAATAATACACCACTTTGAACAGACTTCTATTCCTATCCAACTAAAAAGTACTGTAAATTCCCAAATGATCCTCATCTTTGATTTCCTTTTCCTTTCTAGTTAACACGAATGAAGAACTGAACTAGTTTAAACACAGACGTTCTGGCTGAGGTTAAGATTTACCACCTCTTGCCCTACTGTGGTTTCCATCTTTCTTTCAATGGAGTAAAATTTATGAGATAATCACTTCCTATCACTTTAATTTTTCCACTTCCCACTGGTTTTTAGAAATATAACAGGTAATATAAAACAGTAATTTTCCAAAGTTTTCAAAGTTGTGGAAATCTTTCTTTAAAAAAAAAAAAAAAAATCTATCCAGAAGCCCAATATGCAAAATAGATCGAGGTAAAGCTGTCCAGATTGAAAGGAGTTAGGAAACCCAGAAGCCTTCAAGTAGCAACCAACCCCAGCCCAAGAGGCAAGGTATCTGCCACCACCAAGATCTCTGAAATAAAACATAGATCAGATCAGGTCACACCCGGCTCAAGACCCTCCAATGGCTTTCCATCACACAGAATAAAACCCAAAATCCACACCTTGCCCAACTTGTTCTGGACTCCTACTACCTCTCAATCTTTGATGTCCTAACAGATATTCCTTCCCACCCACTGCTATCCCATTCCTGCCACCATCCTAATACCCTACACTGAAGCAGGAAATAGGGTCTGGAGGCAGGGAACCTAAGGTTAATTCACCCTGACTTTCTAGAACTAAATCAAAAGGAACCCCTCCCACCAACTCTCCACGCCTCAGTAACAAAAGTACCAGAGGCTACTCACTTTGCAAACTTCCACCTTTTCTGCATGTCACATGGAAAATTGAAAGTACCTCTGATTGGTTGCATAGGACTATAATTTTGTAACTTCACTTCAGCCTCTGACTGGTGGTGGACAGCAACCAGTCAGACTGATTGCGGGCCAGTCTTCATTTGCATAGGAGTGCAACTTTGTAACTTTAGCTCTGATTTCACTTTAGCTCTGATTAGTTGCTTTCTGCAACCAATCAGATGTTTGCATAGGAGTGTAACCTTTGTAACTTCACTTCAGCCTCTGATTGATTGTGAGCAGCAACCAATCAAACTGATTGCAAGCCATCACTTCATTTACATGGGGTGAACACCAAGTGGCCAATGGGAAACCTCTGGGGGTATCTGGACCCCAGAAGATTCTGTATTAGGGCCCTTGAGCTGCTGCTCGGCGGGCTCCCACACTATGGAGTGTACTTTTATTTTCAATAAATCTCTGCTTTCATTGCTTCATTCTTTCCTTGCTTTGCTATGCATTTTGTTCAATTCTTTGTTCAAAACGCCAATAACCTGAACAACTTGCAGTCAAAACCTCCTACAGGTAACAATACCACTACTACTACTGCCCTAATTATTTCTTGAACAAGACAAACATTCTTGTTCCTCAGTTCCTTTACATTTATTGTTCCTCTATCTAAAGGCTCTTCCCCCATAAAACCCATGGTTCTTTCCCTTATTTCTTTTACATCTCTATGAAAATGTTATTTCCTCAGAAAAGTTTTCCTGGCTGGCTGCACTGTACAAAGTAGTACACTCCAATCCCCATTACTCCACCCCTTACCAATTTCTCTTCTGGGAACTATTATTGAAACATTTCTCTAGTTACACATACATACTTGTTTATGGCCTGTTTCTCCCAGTTCCATGTGAACTCACTCAGATAGTTCCATGTGAACTCACTTGGATAGAAAATGTTTTGTTCATCACCTACTCAAATATAATGCCTGACACATAGTATGTGCTCAATAAATAGTGCAGTTTGAATAAATGAATGAGATACCTATGCATGGTTCTTGAGGCAATTCTAAATCTCTACAATGAAAATTCAGATATGTGTGTGAGCAAATGCAGGTACACCTCATCTCATTGTGATTTGCTTTATTGTGCTTTGCAGATATTGCATTTATTATGAATTGAAGATTTGTGGGAATACTGCATTAGGCATGTCTACTAGTGCCACTTTTCCAACAGTATGTGCTCATTTCATGACTCTGGGTGACATTTTGGTATTCCTGCAATAGTTTAAACATTTTCACTATTATTATGTCTATTATAGTGATCTGTGATCAGTGATCTTTGATGTTAATATTGTAATTGTTTTGAGTTGCCACAAACCATGCCCATAGAAGATGACAAACTTAATTGATAAACGTTGTGTTCTGACTGCTCCACTGACTGGCCCATTTCTCTCCCTCTCCTTGGACCTCCCTACTCCCTGAGACACAGTATTTGAAATTAGGCCAATTAATAACCATTCAATGGCCTCTAAGAGCTCAAGTGAAAGGAAGAATCTCACATCTCTCACTTTGAAACAAAAGCTAGAAATGATTAGCTTAATGAAGAAAACATGTCAAAAGCCAAGACAGACCAAAAGCTAGGTCCTTTGCACCAGTTAGACAAGTTGTGAATACCAAGAAAAAGTTCTTGAAGGAAATTAAAAGTGCTACTCTGGGGAACACAATGATGATAGGAAAGCAAAACAGCCTTATTGCTGTGCAGAGAAAGTCTGAATGGTCTGGATGGAATATAAGACAAGCCACAACATTCTCTAAAGTCAAAGCCTAATCCAGGGTAAGGCCCCAACTCTCTTCAATCCCACGAAGGATGAGAGAGGTGAGGAAGATACAGAAGAAAAGTATGAAGCTACTAGAGGTTGGTTTACGAGATTTAAGAAAAGAAACCATCTCCATAACATAAAAGTACAAGGTGAAGCAGGAAGTTCTGATGAATAAGGTACAGCAAGTTATCCAGAAGATCTAGTGAAGGTCATTGATGAAGGCGGCTACACTAAGCAATGGGTTTTTCAACGTAGATGAAACAGCCTTCTCTTAGAAGAAGAGACCATCTAGGACTTTGCTAGCTAGAGAGGAGAAGTCAATGCCTGGGTTCAAAGCTTCAAAGGACAGGCTGACTGTTAGGGGTTAATGCTGCTGGTGACTTTAAGTTGAAAACTATGCTCAGTTACTATTGCAAAAATCCTAGGGCCCTTAAGAATTATGTTAAATCTACTGTGCCTGTGCTCCATAAGTGGAACCACAAAGCCTGAATGACAGCACCTCTATTTACAGCACGGTTTACTAAATATTTTAAGCCCACTGTCGAGACCTACTGCTCAGAAAAAAAAAAAAAAAAAATTCCTTTCAAAATATTACTGCTCATTGACAATGCACCTAATCACCCAAGAGTTCTGATGGAGATGTACAAGGTGATTAATGTTTTCATGCCTGCTAACACAATATCCATTTTACAAGACATAAATCAAAGAGTAATTTTGACTTTCAAGTCTTATCATTTAAGAAACACATTTTGTAAGGCTGTAGCTGCCATAGATAGTGATTCCTCTGATGGATCTTGGCAAACTAAATTGAAAACCTCCTGGAAAGGATTCACCATTCTAGATGCCATTAAGAACATTTGTGATTCATGAGAGGAGGTAAAAATATCAACATTAAGAGAAGTTTGGAAGAAGTTAATCCTAATCCTCAAGGATGACTTTGAGAGGTTCAAGACTTCAGTGGAGGAAGTAACTGCAAATGTGTAAATAGCAAGAGAACTAGATTTAGAAGAGAAGTCTGAAGATGTGACAGAATTGCTGTAATTGCATGATAAAATTTTAACGAAGGAAGACTTGCTTCTTACGGAGTAGCAAAGAAAGTGTTTTTATTTTTTTTTAGAAGACAGGATCTCACTATGTTGCTCAGGCTAGTCTCAAACTCCTGGGTTCAAGCAGCTCTCCCACCTCAGCCTCTCAAGTAGCTGGAACTACAGGCATGTGCCACCATACCCAGCTTGAAAACGATTTCTTGAGATGGAATCTACTCCTTGTGAAGATACTGTGAACACTGTTAAAATGACAACAAAGAATTTAGAATATTACATAAACTTAGTTGATAAAGCAATGGTAGGGTTTAAGGAGATTGATTCCAAATTTGAAAGAAGTTCTAATGTGGGCAAAATGCTATCAAACAGCATCTCATGCTACGGAGAATCTTTCATGAAAGAAAGAGTCAATTGATGCAGCAAATTTCATTGTCTTACTATAAGAAATTACCATAGCCACCCCAACCTTTAGCAACCACTACCCTTATCACTCAGCAGCCATTGACATTGAGGCAAGATTCTCCACCAGCAAAAACATTATGACTTACTAAAGGCTCACATGATTGTTAGTATTTTTTAGCAATCAAGTAAAATTTTTTTAAATGGGGTCTGACTATGTTGTCCAGGCAGTTCTCAAACTCCTGGGCTCCAGGGCCCCTTCTGCTTCAGCCTCCTGAGTACAGAGGAGTACTACAGATCTGAGCCACTGCACATGGCAGTATTTTTTTTTGGGACACAGTCTCACTCTGTTGTCCAGGCAGGAGTGCAGTGGCACATTCAGGGCTCACTGCAGCCTCAATCTTCCCAGGTTCAAGTGATTCTCCTGCCTCAGCCTCCCAAGTAGCTGAGACAACAGGTACATGTCACCATGCCCAGCTAATTTTTTGTATTTTTTGTAGAGATGGGATTTTACCTTGTTGCCCAGGCTGGTCTCAAATTCCTAGGCTCTTACAATCTACCCACCTAGGTCTCCCAAACTGCTGCAATTACACGTGTGAGCCACTGTGTCCAGTCCATATTTTTTAAATTAAAGATGTACATTGCTTTTTTAGACATAAGACTATTGGACACTTAATAGACTATAGTGTTGACATAACTTTTATATATAATAGGAAACCAAAAAATTCATGTGATTCACCTTATTGCAACATTTGCTTCATTGCAGTGGTCTGGAGCTGTACCCACAATATGAGGTATGCCTGTACTATTCTATAGACAATTATGGGAACACTGTCAAAACTAACAAAATAAAGGGTGACTGAAGGTGTCAGATAACACCCAAAAGTACAAGTTGTTTGAATATACAAATTTTGTGTCTTAGGCCTAGATTTAGGAGAAGCACAGATGAGTTTGTGAATGGGTTATGAAATTGATCTCATAAATGCAGCATTATTTTTAATCACATGCTTCACGAGGCATCAAAAAGGACATAAGAATGACAGATTTGTAGAGCACTGCTAGGTGTGTCTTCTTGGCATCCTCCAAGACGGTGGTCCATGAGGTATGAAAAATCCACCAGGTCCAAAGATTCCCCACGCAAAAAGGATTTCTAGCTCTTGCTTCTACACCATTCCCTGCCAGATAGGTCATGTGATGCTATGGTCTGAATATCTGTAACCTCCCGAAGTTTATATGTTAAAATCCTAAACCCCAAAGTGATGGCATTAGGAGGTGGGGTCTTGGAGAGGTGATTGGATTATAAGAACAAAGCCCTTATGAATGGGATTAGTGTCCTTATAAAAAGAAACCCCAGAGAGCTAGCTAGCCCCTTTCACTACATGAAGACACAGTGAAAAGGTGCCATCTATGAACCAGAAAGTAGGTTCTCATCAGACACCGAATTTGCCAGTGCCTTGATCTTGAACCTCCTAGCCTCTAGAACCATGAGAAATAAATGTTGGTTGTTTCTAAGCCACCCAGTTTATGGTATTTTGTGATAGCAGCCCAAATAAACTACATGTTAGCTTCCGGAACAGTTTATAGCATGTACAGAACATTAATTATAGTCACCATCAATCTGCATCCCCCAGGCCTGACATACAGAGTCTCCATCCTGAAATTCTTGCAGCATGATTCTTATGAAATATCCTTTTTCTTTTTCCCCTGTGTCTCAGGATCCACAGATCACCCTTATATATACACTTAAGGGCTATCCATTGACTGATCCAGCCCACCAAAGCCTGAAGCTGAGGACACTTTGAAAACACACACAGAGACCAGAAAATCCCATAGCTTAAGCAAAAAACTGGTTCTGGAAATGATTTAAATAAACAAAATTAGGCACACAAAAATGGCTCAGCCTAGGAGTCCTGGCGGGCATATTAACAGTCACTTAATACAGTTCTTACCAGAGTGGGAATCAGGTCCAAAGAAATGTGGCCACAGTCACTAAGAATAAAATGTGTTATTTTGGACATTACTACAACTCATGTTTAAATTGAAGTTACTATGCTGGAGTTTACCATTTTGCTATTGATAAATCAAGGTTTTGGGGTTTTTTTGGGATGGAGTGTTGCTCTGTTTCCCAGGCTGGAGGGCAGTGGCACAATCTAGGCTCACGGCACCCTCCGCCCCACTGGGTTCAAAAGATTATCCTGCCTCCACCTCCCAAGTAGCTGGGACTGCAGGTACGTGCCAACATACCCAGCTCATTTTTGTAATTTTAGTAAAGACAGGGTTTCACCATGTTGGCCAGACTGGTCTCAAACTTCTGACCAAGGTATTCGCCCACCTCAGTCTCTCAAAGTGTTGGGATTACAGGTGTGAGTCACTGCGCCTGCCCTAAATCAAGGTTTGACATATGTACAGGACTCTTGATCTCAAAAAAAACTTTGAGTTGTTTCCTCTGCCTGGAACATTCTTCTCTTTGCTCCTAGAAAACTCTTACTCATCTTACAGGTCTCAGCTTCTCTCTGCATCTGATTCTTCTCCCACACCTCACTGCCCCCTCTCCATACAGTCTCACAAAACCTGGACTTTGCCTTCAATCCTCTTAACTCATCTGTAATCAATGTGCATTCACCTATTTAATATCTGTCTCCCCTACTTCTATCTAGGGGGTGAGCTCCAGGTGGGCAAAGTCAAATTTGCATTGCTCACTATTGTATCTTCAACATCTAGCAGCAAGTAAGTGCTCAGTAAATCTAGTGCATAAAGGAATGAATCAATGGAACACAACCTGGACTGTGTTGGCACCACATGAATACTTGTAGAGAACAGCTTTGCTGGAGTAAAAAAGAAAAAAGAAAAAAACGGTGATCCTTGCAGCAAGATGTAGATCATTTTCTCAAGACTCCCATTCCCAAACCTCCCTCTGGGAATAATTCAAATCCTTGCAGTGATACCTACAGGGTCAGGAAGCCTATGGACTCTTGGGCTAGAGTACTAATCAAAACTTGACCTTGAGATTTTTGAAACTTTGATAGAAATGGTAGAAGTCAGGTCAACTGTCATTCCAAAGCTTCAGACAGACAACAAATAACCAAACAGAAAAAAAACAAGCAGTGCTGCTCCTCCATGCCCAGAGGACCAAATGCAGCAATGCACTTGACACTGGGACATTTGTCCACCTCTCAGAGTGATGTCTGGAGAACTGGCAGCCTTGGGAGCATCAGGAGATGGCACCCTTAGCCTATACACTATGGCATGCTTCCAGTAGACAGCACCACCACGGATGATGATGAGAGCCTCCAGGTGGTGTTTTTGGCACTGGGTACCAACTAAGAAGAGCCAAAGCAGGAGAAAAGAACATGGTAGACACCAAATGGTGTCCATAGGTGACATCCAAGTTGTGGAGCCCTTTGAGGACTCCAAGAAATCTTTGTTAGGTGAGGTATTTTCAGGGCAAGAGACGCTGCAGAGTATGAGGATAAAACAGGAAATCTGCATTTCTAATGTTCTGCTTCATTTGTATCTATAAGGTGGTATGCTTTGTAACCTTTGGATAATAGCGTTACACATTAGGCACAAGGAGAAGGAAAAGAGACAGAGGTTCAGAACATGAGAAGTATGGAGTAAGGGGATCCTGGCATTTAAAAAAAATGCCTCCTTGGAAACCAAGATAGCATTAGAATTGCTACTAGGGGCTGCAATGTTACAAAGGAGCAGGAACTGATAGGTGGATGCCAAGGCAGCAAGTATACAGCATGACAATGACGCCCGGAATGTTATAGGCTTGGAAGTTTTCCTAATCCTTGTTTAATCTCCTCGGAGTTTTTTTTGTGTTTTTTTTTTTCCTTCATAGAAATGCATCTTTAATTCCTTAATGAAAAGAAAGAGACAACCAGATTTTATGTTATGGCCAACTTATGAGATATCTGTTGCATTAATGAGTTGGCACCTATACTTACAAAGAGAAGGAGTTCTAGATGATGATCATTTAGCCTCTGAGGAAATTGCCTTCAATTTATTTATTTGACAAACATTTATCCAACCAGGCACTGCTGTCTGCAGTGGGGATACTGCAGTGAGCAAAAGTCTCTGCCTCCACGGAGTCTACATTCTAGCGAGGGTAGGCAATGAACAAAGGAAACAAGCAGAAGGGATACTGTGAAGTGATGTGGGCTGCAGAGAGAAAGCGGAGGGTGTTAGTGAGTGTAGGGGCCGGGAAGGAGGGTCTCACTGAGAAGGCAACATTTTGATCTCTCATTCAGGGCACACTTGTTCACACTGAGAATTTGATCAGAGATGTAAAGGAGCTGAAGAAGCAACCCCCGTGGATCTGAGGGGATGAGAGTTCTAAGCAGAGGGAGCAACAAGCTCAGAGACCCTGAAAAGAGGCTGTCCCTTGAGGTCTCCAGAAACAGCCAGAGTGGTGTGGATGGAGTGGGGTAAGCACGGGAGGGTGAGATGGCACAGGTGGGGAAAAGAGAGGCAATCATAAGGGTCTCTGCGGTGGGTGTGAGCTTTGGCCTGGGTGAGAGGGGAATCCACTGACCAGATTTGAGCAGAGAAGTGACAAAAGCTGACTTACTTTTAAAAAGAATCACTCTAGAGGGGTAGCACTACAGGTGCTGGATATTAATTGACTCGAAGCCACAGAAAAAAAAAAAGATTAAGATTTAAACTTCCAAAGAGTTCCTACCCATCCACTGACTTACCTTCAACATTCCCACTAAGATTTTAAAAACTGGGCTGAGAGATCATTTTGTGAAAATGCATAAAACAGCATTTCTGTCACTTTAAACATACAACAGAGATGCACGAGGAAGTGCGGGATGGGATAAAGCGCTGTCTCTCCACGACAGGTCAGGGTATGCACACTGGCCGAGTCTGCAGCTTCTGGGCCATGCTTCAAACTCAATTTTTGTCCCACTGGAGGTTTGGGACAAGGGTAATGTGAGGGGAGAAGAAAGGAAGAAAGAACTGGCCTGACCCTAATCCTAAAATTCAGTCTTCATGAAAGAACCTGCAGTTACTGCCTACAGACACAAGTGTGGGGTCGCCATCAGACATCAGAGTAAGCGTTTAGGTCCTGGTCCAGAGAGGATCTGACAGGATCTAAACATTACTCTGATGTCTGATGGTGACCTCTGACCCTAGAAATTCCAGGACAGTCGTAATTTCATATATCATGTCCCATTGGTCCCACAAACCATCGAATGTTTGTGTTCATGAACAACTTCCCTCAAAGTTGCAAACAGGAGTCGCTGTCACAGAGAGAAAAAAGAGAAGGGAGGCTGGAAGAAGAGAGTTTCTATCAAGAGGAATCAACACTCAGGGTGATGACGAGGGGGAAAAGGAAAGGTTCGGGTAGTGCAAGGGCACTATACAAGTGGCTGGGACCACTATTTCTATGTTTCTGTGTTGGTGATCCTGATTTTAAAAGAGAATGTATGCACATAATGCTCCCCAGTGCCCCGGCACTGAAAAAGGTCAACTCCCTGTTCTCACTCCTGAGCCATCTATGATCAACTTTTAGGAAGGCAGGAGGAGAAAAGTAGGCTTCAGACAAGTTGCATGATATAATTCCATGTTTAAAACACATACAAACACACATGCATATACTAAAAAACATACACACACATGCATACACACAAATACACATGCATATACTAAAACACACACATAATAAAAAACATACCCACATGCGTATACCCAAACACCCATGCATACACTAAAAAACAAACACACATGCATATACTAAAACACACACATGCATACACACAAATACATATCATATACTAAAAAAGAACATTAAGAAGAATGTAAGTCAAAGTGTTAATAGTCACTATCTCTTTGTTGTTGTTCATCTGTATTTTTTTCCTTTTAAAACAATGAATGTGGATTACTCATATTTCTTTCAAGGCAGGGAAGTATGTGTTATATGGTAGAAAGGATTTCAATACAAATGGTCCAAATGAGAAAGTCCCTAAAAAGCTAATGTTTTGTCATGTAAACGACATGCCCACGTGGAAGCAGTTCTTGAATCTCTAGTCAGACTTGAAGTCTGGTTTGGGTTTTGGAATGTATGGCCAGCATGTCACCCAACCCTAAACAGACTGGTTTGAGCATGACACGGGCATCAGGGATGGGAGCATGTCTTCCAAATCTTTTTAAGACAATGTGCTATGTCCACCCTGTTGTTTCATTATAAGCTAGCCAGTAAAACCACTTCAAATCAAGTGACTAGATTTTTGGAGGAGTTTCACTACCAGAGAAAGAACTCCTTGCTAACCCTGTCTAGCAAGATACAGAAAAGTTGACTGTTATATTTTGCTTTCCATATGCCCATTTTTCTAACTGGGTGTTGTTGTTGTTGTTGTTGTTGTTGCTGTTTTCCTGGAGACAGGGTCTTGTTCTGTCTCTCAGGCTGGAATGCAGTGGTGCATTCACGGCTCACTGCAGCCTCGACCTCCTGGGCTCAAGCAATTCTCCCACCTCAGCCTCCTGAGTAGCTGGGATCACAGGCGCATGCCACCACACCTGGCTTAATTTTTTGGTTTTTGGTAGAGACAAGGTCCCTCTATGTTGCACAGGCATTTTTTTATTTTTTTGAGACAAAGTCTCACTCTGTTGCCCAGGCTGGAGTACAGCATAGTGCAATCACTGCCCACTGCAGGCTCTACCTCCTAGGCTCAAGGGATCCTCCCACCTCAGGCTCCCAAGTAGCTAGGACTACAGGCAAGCACCACCACACTTGGCTATTTTTTGTAGAGATGAGGTTTCACTACGTTGTGTAGACTGGTCTCAAACTCCTGGGCCTAAATGATCCTCCCGCCTCGGCCTCCCAAAGTGCTGGGATTACAGGCATGAGCCACTGCACTGAGGCCTAAATGGAGGATTTAACTGTATTTATCCTACTTTACTTCCATTATTATATGCTGGATATTTTGGAGATAATTAGCTGTATGTTGGCAGACCATAAAGAGCCACATTCGAACTTGACCAAGAGGAAAAGCCATGGGCCAGAAATCCCACCCTTGGAGCTAGATGCAATTACTGGATGTGATACTAAGTTGTTTCTCTCATAGGAAGTGGATGAGTTGTTTTGGTTGAACATGGGACAGTTATGAGAAATGAATGCCTTCTTCTCTTTGCGTATGTGTGCCAGGCAGCCAAGGGGTGGACTGTCCTGGCCTCTAATGACGATTGCATCCCCTGCTTCTGGAAATACACCCTCCCTCCCCCCTGGCTGGAGTGGTAAACGTTGGACTCAAGTCAATCAATCATAATATCCATTCATTAGCAACAGAGATTAATTGGTCCCAGGGTAGTCATATGTCCCAAAGTAGAGCAAATCAGTGTCCTTCCCTAGAATTTATATACAAGCCTGTGACGAAAGAATTCTCTTGTGCTAGGCTCCTAAGTTGAAGCTGTGGGCTCTGACATGTAGACAGGGTTAATCTGCAGTAGGAGAGGCTGAGATGGATTCTCAAAGGTAAACTGAGGCAAGCAGGGAGGAGGAGTGGATGCCAGCACCAAGCCCTTGGTTCCAGTTGCTACTTCCTTGATTGCTACAGTGATTGTTAGCCATGCATTTATCCCAGTTATGTCAGTCGATACATTCCTCTTCTCCTTAAGCTGGTCTGAGTTGGTGTGATGGTCAGTTTTACACGTTGACCTGACTGGGCCACAGGGTGCCCAGATATTTGGTTAAACATTATTCTGGGTGTATCTGTGAGGATGTTTCTGGCTGAGATTAGCATTTGAGTCAATAATTGAGTAAAGCAGGCTGTTCTCCCTAATGTGGGTAGGCCCCATCTAATCTATTCGAGCCCTCAATAGAATAAAAATAGAGAGTAAGGGCCAGGCACGGTGGCTCACACCTGTAATCCCAGCACTTTGGGAGGCTAAGGTGGGCAGATCAGGAGTTCAAGACTAGCCTGACAAACATGCAGAAACTCCGCCTCTATTAAAAATACAAAATTAGCTGGGCATGGTGGCACATGCCTGTAATCCCAGCTACTCAGGAGGCTGAGGCAGGAGAATTGCTTGAATTCAGGAGGCAGAGATTGTGGTGAGCCAAGATCGTGCCATTGCACTCCAACCTGGGCAAAAAGAGTGAAACTCCGTCTTGAAAAATATATATATATATATATATATATATATATATATATATATATATATATATACGTATAGGGAGTAAGGAAGAATTCACTTTCTCTGCCTATTTTGGGGTCTGACACTTCTCTTGCATTTGAACCGGATCTTACACTATTGGGTCTCTTGGTTCTCAAGCCTATGGACTCATATTGAAACTGCACCACCAGCTTTCCTGAGTCTCCAGCTTGCAGACAGCACATCACAGAACTACTCAATTTCATTATCATGTGAGCCAATTCCTTATAATAGATGTATCTATCTATCTATGTTTTATTTCTTTAGAAAGCCCTAATACAGTTGGGTTTACTGATGACACTTGTACCCAAGGGTTCAGCTACAATAAATATTACCAAAAAGGCAATGGATCCCAACTCATGTTTCTTTGTCATAAAAGAAACCTAACTAGTTTATTTTTCATTCAACTCCATGCTGATCTTCCACGGCTGCCTGTTCTTAATTTACCTTTGATTGGTGTTGAAAGGCCTCAGGATTACAATGGGGTGTCAAATAAAGAATGTAAACATTTTGTCATTGGGCCCCCCATTTGAACAACATGTCTCACAGCAACAACTGTTGTTAAGATAGACTTGTGTTTCCCCTGTAGAATTCCCTGGCAACTGAACATAAAGAAAGAAATCAGCCATAGGAGGGGGACATCCTGGGGCGACTGAGGTGGGGAGAAATGGAATTTAAGACTCAGATGAAAACAGCATTTCCTGCGCTACCTCAAAGACCCCAGTACCTGAGAGAAGTGCAACCGTGACAAATATGCAGAGTGTAGTCTCTCACCATAGGAATTACCAAAGAAACTAAAAACAGAAACATGCACTGCATAATCTCTAACCTCAGGGGACAACAAAACAGAGAATTGCTGTGTCAATCTCATTTCCTTGTTAGGTGCATTATCATAAATGGGGGGCTTTCGTTCTGAATGCCACACTTCACTAACATTTACCCGGCTCCATCTTCTGAAATATTGAATTCCATAGTAATTTTATGTTTTGCTTTTGATCTTTACTGTTTTGCTCATTTATCCATAAACATGAGCTACTGAGCCAACTTTAAATTAAATAGCTAAGGTTAAAGTCTGAGGCCGTCCAGCTAGGACTAAATCAATAGCCCAAGGAGGACCTTGCTGTTGGTGTGAACAATAACAAATTTAAAATGCCTGTCTTTGGATACCTCCACGTAAGATACTTCGATGATGATCCATGTCTTGATTATCTTGCTGCTCTAGTTTAGGAGGAAAGATGTATGTAACATTGGGATTTTCCTGGGTGTGGATGGTAAAAGTAGTTCTCATAATGTGAATTTTACAAATTTTCCCATTTTGTCAAAACATTCTATTATAGGATGGTTCTGAGAAGGGGAATTGCTAGAACTACTGTGCAAAGCAGTACTTTGTATCAGTTGATTAATTTCAAAAGTAGCTCAATTCAACCAGTTTTGGCAACCAAACTATTTCTGAAACCCAGAATAGCAAAAACCTGAGAATAAGACAGGGAAAAAAAAAACAGGAGAGTTAAGAATAAGTCACAGTGAATTTACTGAATCATTGTCAGTGGGGGGAAGGAGAGACGGGAGTGCACCTCAGCCACTCCTTGGCTGGTTCACCTTCCCTGTGCTTACCCACCAATGCCAAGTTCAGGCCTGGGGCAGCTGGCAAACCTGGCCTGCTTCATCTGCCCACCTGGCAGAGGAATGAGTTTGTTGTGATTATCCTGTTTTTACGGCTGGGGAAAATGAGACTCAGAGGTGTGCCTAATTGGCCCAAGGTAACACAACTTGCCTACGGTCTCACACATAATGGTGGAACAAAAATTTGGATCCAGGGTTCCAAGGTCTGTGCTCTTCATGTGGCTTGGGGAAAGGCCAGTAGAGAACACCAAGCTTTGACGATCCCTCTCGTGGGGAGTTGCTCATTTTGGATTTAGATATATACAGAGGGGCCAGAGGCGGTGGCTCACACCTGTAATCCCAACACTTTGGGAGGCTGAGCTGGGTGAATTACTTGAGGTCAGGAGTTCCAGACCAACCTGGCCAATGTGGCAAAACCCTATCTCTATTAAAAATACAAAAATTAGTTGGGCATAATGGCGTACATCTGTAATCCCAGCTACTCAGGAGGATGACACATGAGAATTGCTTGAACCAGGGAGGTGGATGTTGCAGTGAGCCAAGATCACACCACTGCACTCCAGCCTGGGTGGCACAGCAAGACTCTATTTCAAAAAAAAAAAAAAAAAAAAAAAGATATATACAGAGAACTTAATCTGATTCTGTCTAATGATGATGATAAAAGCCAATCTTTACCAAGTGTTTCCTGTGTGACAGGCATGGTTTGTGTATAAATATTAATCCTTTTAATTCTCAGAACAATTCTGCTAAGTGGGCACTATTATTATTCCTATTCTTTAGATGGGGAAGCCTACTTACTGACACAGGGATACATAAATGGTAGGTGAAAGATTCAACATAAAACCCAACAACTAGGCTGTAATTCCAGCACTTTGGTTAGAACTCAAGTGGGAAAATCGCTTGAGCCCAGGAGTTTGAGACCAGCCTGAGCAACATAGGAGAACTACCATCTCTATAAAAATTAAAAAATTAGCTGGACATAGGCCTGTCCCTGTAGTCCTAGCTACTCAGGAGGCTGGAGCAAGAGGATTGCCTAGGGGCAGAAGGATTGCTTGAGCCCAGGATGTCAAGGCTGCAGTGAGCTATGATTGCACCACTGCACTCCAACCTAGGTGACAGAATGAGACCCTGCCTCAAAAAAACAAAAACACATCAAAAATCCAAGCAACTGGCTCCAGAGTCCATGCCCTTAACCTCTAAGTGTTCCTGTTTCTCAGACACATGTATAATGAGTGGTTAACACAGTCCACAACCTTGTAATTCCAGATTGCATGACCTGGACTTTCATTTAGAACACTCATGTTACTCTCCTGTTGGCAGTAACGAGACATTTGGGACACAAGCAGCTTAAAAGTTTAAAAAAAAAAAAAATAGGATCTCTCTCAACTTTATTCAATTAAAAATCTATACTTGAAACCAGAACTGTGTTCTTGGACATCCAGAATGGTTATGATAGTTTCGACAGGCTGAAAAAGCCCTCACAGTTTCAAGGGCTGGGCTCCTCATGGCAAGGGTCATACCCATGGGTCTGTCCTTATCTCCCGAATGGATGACTGTCCTTGGAAAGCCTGGAGTCCACTTAGGAAAAAAGTAAACACTAGATCTTTCATTAAAGGGAAAGTAACCTAAGTAAAGCTATTGTCACACATATTATAGAAAATACATGACTTGCTTCATAGAGCACAGTGTGTCTCAAGTCACTTTTTGTGCAAGTATATCTGTCCAGAGCAATCCTTCTAAATTTCACCAACTAGAAAAGAGAGATAGCAAAGCATAAAATCATCTATCACTTTTGACATTCAAGATTGTCTGTCTGACTTTGTCCTTTCGCTTTTCCCTTTCAATTCCACAGAAAGTTTTATAGTTGACTTAGGAATATCTTTATCCCACAAAAATGACTTTTATTAAAAGGTTGAAAGAAGAGCTATTAGTTCACTCACTCTCAAAGATGCAATAAAGAGCAGTTGCTCTTCTCTGTTCAGCATCCCTTCCTTAGAGAACCATTTCCTCCCATATGCAGTTCTGGAGGTGTCTTGTACCCTAAGCGTAGCTCGTGACAGGACCAGTTCTCCCAGGCAGTGATGCCTGATCCAAGGATAGCATGTGACAATTGTCTTTCTATTGTGGGTTTTAAACTGGGAAGATGACACTTCATGGCTGCTGGAGGCCATCTTTCCTGCAACATGGAGAGATGAGAATTGGATGAAAAGAGAGAAAATTCTGGAATCAGTGAGCCCATTTTTCATCTCAAAGACTCTAATTCCTGCAGTCCTCTTTTCCTGTGAGAAAACTTAGCATTCTTCCAAGCTGAATGAGCCAATAAATTTCCCTTTGTTTTTGAGTTGGATTTCTGTATCTTGCAACCAAGAGTCAGAATATAAAAGACTAAAAGTTTAAATCTCTGCCTTGATCTCTCAGAGAAGGTGTCTGCCTAAGTTAAATGTATTTCCCTCTCTTAAAAAGGACTGAGTTTCTTTTATACCCAGTAAACTTGTCATCTTGCTAGTCTCAGTCCTCTTTGTATTAAATCCATTTCTTTCATTTTCACTTCCCACTTAGCCCAGACTTTAAGCAGATGTGATTGCTTTCTAACTGCAGTAACTTACTTTGTCTCTGGGGAGACAGGGAGATACTCAGTTTGCTCATAAATAGCAAAAAGCTTAGGCATCCCAATGTGTACTTGTTTTCCACGTGGTAACCTTGATACCATGATGTGTTTATACTAGTGACATTGCCAGTGCTTTAAGCAATCGTTTTCAAGATAGTTGTATATTAAAATCACCTGAAGAGATGTTTAAAACACCAATACCAAAGTCTCATCTCAGAAATTCTGTGTTAATTGCTCAAGAGAGGGGTCCAATTATCAGTATTTTTCAAAATTCTTCCAACCAAGGTTAAGTCAGCCAAGGTTAAGATTGGCTGACTAAAAATATGTTCATATATGTCTTTAATAATTTTTTATGAGTGATTAAACTAGAATAACTTGTTCTCTGTCCATGCTTTTGGTGGTGGTGTCAGAAAAAGTTTGGAGGCACTAGCCCTTTGTAACTGTCCTTCAGCATTTCCTGGGATGTGCTTGAATTCATTAAAGCACGTTGGACATTTCTAGAGATGTGATGGAAAGAAGCAAGAGACCCTGTTCTTTTTTCCTGAGACAGGGTCTTACTCTGTTTCCCATGCTGGTGTGCAGGGGCATGATCACAGGTCACTGCAGTCTCAAAGTCCTGGGCTCAAGTGATCCTCCCATCTCAGTCTGGGAGTTGCTGGGACCACAGGTGCATGCCACCATGCCCTGCTATTTTTTATTTTTCGTAGAGGCAGTGTGTTGCCATGTTGCCCAGGCTAGCTGAGCTCCTGAGCTCAAGCAATCTGGTCACCTTGGCCTCCCAAAGTACAGACCCTGTTCTTAATAGCCACACATTGGCCTTGTGTTCTGTGGCCTCCTAAGAACCCACTGTTCATGCCCAAGTGTACATATCTGTTGTGTATATTTAAGTCTTCTGTCAATATATATGAAACCATACAAGTTCTGATAGACTTGCAAAAAAATAAAATACTTGACCTTTTTGGCATAACTCATTCTGATAAACAGATTATCATATAAGCTATATATGGTACACATGATCATCATATATGTACATATATCATACACCTACATATAAGGTATATGTATTAGTTTGCTAATGCTGCAATAAGAAGTACCACATCAGCCAGGCACGATGGCTCACGCCTATAGTCCCAGCACTTTGAGAGGCCAAGGTGGGTGGATCAAAAGGTCAAGAGATCAAGACCATCCTGGCCAACATGGTGAAACCCCGTCTCTACTAAAAATATAAAAATTAGCTGGGCATGGTGGCGCTTGCCTGTAGTCCCAGCAACTTGGGAGGCTGAGGCAGGAGAATCGCTTAAACCCGGGAGGCAGAGGTTGCAGTGAGCCGAGATCACACCACTGCACTCCATCCTGAGCGACAAGAGTGAAACTCTGTCAAAAAAAAAAGAAGAAGAAGAAGTGCCACAAACTGGGTGGCTGAAACAATAGAAATTTGGACAAAGACAGGCATATAGGAAGAACGTAATGGAAGATGAAGACGGAGATTGACATGGTATTTCTACAAACTGAGGAACACGAGAGATTGCCAGACAGCCAACAAGTAAGAGAGTCATGGAATGGATTCTTTTTCATGGCCCTTGGAAGGAACCAATCCTGCTGAGACCATTTGGTTGAATCTTTGCTGGATCTTGGATTTGTAGCCTCTAGAACTCTGAGACAATAAATTTCTGTGTAAGCCATTCAGTTTGTGATATTTTGTTATGGCAGCCTTTTCTTTTCTCGTACGGAAAAGAAAAATCATTCACCTTTGATGCTGGAGTGGTTGGGAGAAAGGCCCACAGGTTTGAATGACCTGAAAACAATAAGTTAAAGGGTCACTGTTGATCTTCATGCAATATATAAAGTCTGTTACCAGCTACTTTTTGGAGACCAAAGAAGAGGTTAAAAAAAAAAAAGTCCTTGTTCTTTCCTAGACTAGAAAACAGATCTAAAATGTCCAGTTGCCTGGACATTTCTTATATAAGTCAGTTGGACACCACAATTTTTGAAGTAAAATCACACTTCTATTGGTTTCCAAAAACTAGTGCTTACAGAAGTTTTGTTAGTAAACCACAAAATACTCCAGGCACCCAGAACACCAGACAAATCCAGTTGCTTTCTTGGCTGGGGGCAAATGGCACACATTAATTTGTAAAAATTCTAATACAGTGTATAATATGTGATGTTACAAAACCTCAAGTTGCCAATATTTAAGATTATATTTCAGTGGCTCATTTCAGAACTTCTCTATGGAACTGGTCCTCCTATGACGATATGGAATAAAACCCTGGCTTAAACACAATTGCCATTATGAACTGACCATTTCCTGTTGCAGCACAGTACCCAGCCAAAGTTAAGAGTGGGCAGCATGGAAATGGATCTTGCTGGCCAAGACTGCAAACTCTGCTTAGAAATTAAATCTCCAACAGATTGACTTGCTGTTACCATATCTTCTCAACTTTCTCTTACTAACTGTTTTCTCTTTTTTTCTTCCTGGCTTTAGTATCCAACTTTATTCTCTTAAATATCTCAAGTGGCTGGGTGCAGTGGCTCTTGCTTGTAAGCCCAGCACTTTGGGAGGCCGAAGTAGGAAGATCACTTGAGCCCAGGAGTTCAAGACCACACCGGGCAATGAAGTGAGACCCTATTTCTACAAACAAACAAAAATAGCTGAGCATGGTGGCTCAAACCTGTGATTCCAGCTAGATGTGAGGCTGAGGCAGGAGGACTGCCTGAGCCCAGGAGGTCAAGGCTTCAGTGAGCTCCTGGTCTTGCACCACTGCATTAATGGCCTGGGTGACAGAGCGATACCCTGTATCAAAAAAAAAAAAAAAAAAATTACAGCAGGTTACAGTGGCTCACGCCTGTAATCCCAGCACTTTGGGAGGCTGAGGCAGGCAGATCATGATGTCAAGAGATTGAGACCATCCTGGCCAACCATGGTGAAATCTCATCTCTACTAAAAATACAAAAATTAGCTGGGAGTGTGGCATGTGCCCATAGTCCCAGCTACTTGGGAGGCTGAGACAGGAGAATCACTTGAACCCGGGAGACGGAGATTGCAGTGAGCCGAGATTGCGCCACTGCACTCCAGCCTGGCAACAGAGTGAGACTCCATCTCAAAAAAAAAAAAATAAATTAAATATCTTAAGCTCATACGTACGTCTATGGTGCTTTCAGCTCTTTGGAGGAATGTTCCTTTAGGAATTGGAAAAAAAGTGAAGAATAGAGAATAAAAGGTTAAATTTACTAAACGTGACAAGGTATATTTGCTACATTGATAAAGAGAATATTGAGCTAACTTCTTCAATGATTTGCTTGGTGACTTTGGGGAAATTTCTTCATTTCTCTGAAAGGAAATAGCCACAACATCATAATACTGGAACGGTCAATGGATAAATAAACTAATCCATTAACAAGACTCAATTAGCCAATAGTTACTTCTGGAGCCGATGGGAAAGGAAGATAATCTCTTGCACCAGTTGACAACTTCTGGTGGCCAAATGGACACTGGAAAGGAAAGACCTGCCAGAGAATAAATCAACACAAAGAAAACTGGAGGCAAGAATGGACAGGGGTAGATGACTAATAACACCACGTGAGCACCCATGCCTGCAGAAACATCTCTCGTCTTCATGGGTATTTGAGCCATAAACATGTTTGCTTAAGTTCATTTGAGTGGATTTCTGTCACTTGCTACTAAAAAAGTCCTAATGATTCTAGTATTCTATTAGTGAAAAAAAAAAAAGTAATTAGATCAAAGATGACTGTCCTCTTCTATTCTTTAAAAGGATTCCAAAAATGTTTTAAAAACCATCGTAGGAAGGTGTGGTGTTGTGATATATATTGGTTTTCATCCACTATTCCAGGTTCATAACTCTCATAGCTCTTGTTACAATCTTTTGTTATAATGTTGAGTATGTTAGGCCTCAGGGGCAGGCCTCAGGAAACAAACTCTCTCCTGCCCCAAGGCGGAACTTTAGTCTCTCTCCCACCTTTCTGACTGTAAGTCTTTTTTTTTCTTTCAAATCCCCTATTCTCAGAAGCATGATTGTGGGTCTTAATACCCTTGCCAGAGAGGGTCCTACCCTATACCCTGGGAGAAGGAACGCTGACATCATGAAGCTTCTATAAAAACCCAAGAGGACTGGGTTCCAAGAGCTTTTGGATAGTTGAGCACGTGGAGGTTACTGGAGGGTGGCAGGTCCAGGCAGGGCATAGAAGCCCTGAGCCTCTTCTGTCAATTCTCACCCTACACGTCTCTTCATCTGTATCCTTTGGAACATCCTTTATAGTAAACTGCCAAAGGTAAGTAACTGTTCCCCTGAGTTCTGTGAGCTGCTCCAGCAAATTAATTGAAACCAAAGAGGGGGTCATAGGAACCCCAACGTGGAGCCGGTAAGTCAGAAATTCCAGAGGCCCAGATTTGCGACTGGTGTCTGCGGAGGGGGCAGTCTTGGGGACTGAGCCTTCATCCTGTGTAATCTGACACTATCTCCAGGTAGATGGTGTCAGAATTTGATTGACACCATCTGGTGTTCTGTGCTGGGTGGTGGAGAACCGCCACCCCCACCCCTGCCCCCGACGTTTGGTCACAGAAGTCTTCTGTGTGGTATGAGAGCAGAGGAAAAACGCAGTTAAGAGTTTTCCCCAACCGAGAAGGAAAGAAGCAAGGATGGAGGGGATTAAGCTTCCTCTGAATAGCCGCAAGGGCCAACAGTTCTGAGAAGGAAAGAAGTAAACTTGTGTTCAACACAAGGAAAAAATTTCCACTGTTCAGAGCTATATAAAGCGGAACAGGTTGCTTCTTGAATGCATTCCGGATCTGCCCACTTCCTTCCATCGTCACTGCTGCTACACTGGTCCAAGCAGTCTGAGCTCTCATTTAGACTGCTGCCAGGGCTTCATCATGCCACTTAGTCAACAAATATTTATTGAGCCTCTATTGTGTGCTAAGAATTATTTTAGATGCTGTGGACTCCATAGAGAACAAAACAGATAAAATCTCTGCCCTGAAGGAGTTTGCATTCTAGTCAATGGAAGCAAATAATAAACAAGTAAATACACAGCATGACAGATGGTGATAGGTGCCAGACAGGAAAGGATATGGGGGGACAGGGAGGGGCACGTCATCAGCTGTAAATAGGTGATCAGTGCAGGCCTCCCTGAGAAAGGGATACAAGAGCAAAGAGTCAAAGAAGATGAGGGCAAGAGCTATATAGGTATCTGGAAAAATAGAATTTCAAGCAGAAGGAGTAGTGACAGCAAGAATCTTGCATGAGACAGGACATTTTTAGCCTGTTCAAGACCAGTAGGGCTGGAGAATAGTGAGGGAGGGAAGGAGTACGAGAAATGAGGTCCCAGAGGCAAGGGGTAGCTGCAGATCATGAAAGGCCTTAAGCTGTCAATTTTAAGGACTCTGTATTTTACTCTAAGGAGGAAGAAGACAAGAGAAAGCAGAGTGGGGACCACATGATTATATTTATTTATTTATTTATTTTGAGATGGAGTTTCGCTCTTGTTACCCAGGCTGGAGTGCAATGGCGCGATCTCGGCTCACCGCAACCTCCGCCTCCTGGGTTCAAGCAATTCTCCTGCCTCAGCCTCCCGAGTAGCTGGGACTACAGGCGAACGCCACCACGCCCAGCTAATTTTTGCATTTTTAGTAGAGACAGGGTTTCACCATGTTGACCAGGATGGTCTCAATCCCTTGACCTCGCAATCCACCCACCTCGGCCTCCCAAAGTGCTGGGATTATAGGCGTGAGCCACCACGCCCGGCTGTCCACATGATTATATTTAAAAGGATCACTCAGCCGCTGTTTTAAAAATAAATTGTCTCCCTGCTGCCAATCTGATCCTCTAAAGTTCATTGTCCACAGAGGAGAATGAATCTTTTAAAATACTATAGGATGGGCTGGGCGCAGTGGCTTATGCCTGTAATCCCAAAACTTTGGGAGGCTGAGGCTGGCAGATCACTTGAGGTCAGGCGTTCGAGACCAGCCTAGTCAACATAGTGAAACCCCCGTCTCTACTAAAAGTAAAGTACAAAAATTAGTCAGGCATAGTGGCGTGTGCCTGTAATCCCAGCTACTCAGGAAGCTGAGGCAGGAGAATTGCTTGCACCTGGGAGGTGGAGGTTGCAGTGAGCTGAGATCACACCACATCACTCCAGCCTGGGCGACAGAGCAAGACTTCATCTCAAAAAAAAAAAAAAAAAGAAAGAAAGAAAGTTAAAATACTATGGAATGACCCAGCAATCCACTCCCAGGCATTTATTTTTATTCCCCCCAGAATAAAACTCATGTTCACATAAAAACCTGTATGTGATTGTTCAGAGCAGAAATAGTTGTAAGAGTTCAACACTGGAAACAACTAAAATGTCCTCCAATAGGTGAATAGTTAAAGAGCTTGTGGTACATCCAGACCATGGAATATACTCAGTAATTAAAAGGAACAAACTACCAATACACACAACATGGGTGGATCTCAAGGGCATTCAACTAAGTGAAAAATTTCAAAGGATTACATATTGCATGATTCCATTCATATAACTATAGTGACGTAAGAAGTACCCATCGGAGGATACTGATGAAGAGTACCTGGGACCTCCTGCAACTTCCTGTGAATCTGTACTTATTTCAAAATAAAAAGTTGTTTTAAAGAAAGCACTGTAGAAAATGAATTGTGTTTCAGTGGAAAACTATGCACTGCCTACATGCAGCACACCATTTTCAGTTACCTGATTCTACTCTCCCATTGTCTTTGAACTATTTTTACAAGTTCTAAACTCTACAAGTTTAAAAAACTGACAGACATGCAAACTGTCCCATCTGGTAGAGGCTCCCTTTTCTCCACCTGCCCACCCCATGGAAATACCATTTACACATTCAATTCAACATTCCTTTATTCCATACCAATTTGCGCTTCCCTTTGAATAAGGACCCTGCATAATTAGGTTCAATAAAATCTTTAACACGTGTTCATTTTTATGTCTGTATGAGAGTCACAATTTTACCTTTCCTGAAAATATCGTTTTTTAAGACCATAAATCTGGTCATGTCACTCCCTCTGTGTAACTACCTCCAAGGCTTCCCACTGCCTTTAGAATAAATCCCCCAGGTGTCCCATGATGTACAAGGCCCCTCACAGCTTAGGCCCAGCCCGCCTCTTCTCCCCGCCTCACTCTGTCCCTTGCCAGGGCAATTCCCACAGCTTGCCCTCTTTCAGAGCCCTGAGAGTATCAAGCTTGTTTCCACCTTATGGCTCTTGCACCTGTTGTTCCTTAGCTTGGACTGCTTTTCTCATGAGTGGCTTTTTCTCATGAGTGAACTCTCAGCTCTATTGTTCCACCTCAGAGAGATCGTCTCAGCCACACTCTATCAAAAGTAACACCCTCACCCTATTTTTTTCTTTTTTTTTTTTTTTCAGAAAATGTCTCACTCTGTTGCCCAGGCTGAGTGCAATGGCATGATCTTGGCGCAATACAGCCTTAACCTCCCAGGCTCAAGTGATCCTCCAGCCTCAGCCTCCTGAGGAGCTGAAACTACAAATGCTATTAGCCACCATACCTGGCTAATTTTTTATTTTCTATAGAGACAAGGTCTTACTATGTTGCCCAGGCTGGTCTTAAACACATGGATGCAATTGACTCTCCCACCTCAGCCTTCCAAAGTGCTGAGATTACAGGCATGAGCCACCGTGCCCAGTCTCCCACCCTGGTTTTTCATCAAAATTTGTATGTTTAGAGACAGGCCTGGCTCTGTCCTACAGGTTAGAGTACAGTGGCACAATCATAGTTCCCTACAGCCTTGGACTTCTGGGCTTAAGTGATCCTCCTGCCTCAGCCTCCCAGGCAAATAGAACCACAGGTGCACACGACCATGCCCAGTTATTATTATTTTTTTGTAGGGATCTGGTCTCAAACTCCTAGGCTCAAGTGATCCTCCCCACTCAGCCTCCCAAAGTGCTGAGATGACCGGAATGAACCACTGTGCCTGTCCCTCATCATAGTTATTTCTATTTAAAATAATATTTTAAGTTAGTTACTAGTTTGTTTATCTGCTTTCCCCAAATCCATAATAGTAAGGCCTTGTTATCTCCATTATATCCCCCAGTGCTTAGAAAGGTACCTAGCACATGGTAGACACTCAATATATATTTGTTGAATAAATGCCTGGGAAAATGAGGTGCCTGAAGGTGGCAAGATCCTCATCACTGAAGGCATTTAGACATGGTTTGCACAACCACTTGCCAGGGCCACGGGAAAACCATGGGCAGAGGCTCGGCCACAAGAATAAAAGACTGCTAAGGTCCCCTCTAGTCCTATGTACCTATGATTATAGGGCCACTACATCTTTTTTGCTATGCAATGGGAAAAGCAAAGGTGTATTCCTCAGTTACTTTGTACCAAATGATAGTATGCACACTCCTGTTCCTGCTGCAATATCATCTTGGCACTAAAATGTTGAAGCTAATCAGACATTTAATTTCAAAGTGGAAGGTCATTATCTTGTCACAAAATTTTATTCCAATTACTTTTTTTTCTATTATACGAAACGAATTAAAAGTAGCACAAAACATTAGGAGATCAAACAGTCAATCAGAAGCTCATTAAATATCGTTGAAATTGGTGCAATAAAAAGCATTTCCCATGGCTGAGTTATTATTTAAAAGCTATATTCTGGATGGCTCAAGGAATTGACATGCTGCCAATCAAAAAATCACCCTGTCCATAAATAGCCACTTGGCTTTTAAAAGTTCACTCTCTTTTGTTTGTTTGTTTGTTTTGTTTTGAGATAAGAGTAAATATCTAAAAAGATTTAAAGCATGGGTGTAATTACTATTCTATCAGCCCCTTTGGGACCCTCAAGAGAAGATATCCACAAAGTCACTATCTGATAATTTAGGCCACAGTTTAGAGCAAGATGCTCACAGAGTGCTACCAGTAATTTTAGAAACACTTAAATACATTACATTTATGTACAATACTCAGTTAAATACAATCTCAGGCAGGGATAAGTGGTCAGTTATAATTTTAAAATTGTGTTCAACTCCACACTTAGAGTAAATGCTCATTTTATTTTTTAAAGACTGATTCTTAAATACTTCATTTTTCTATGAACCCAGGACCCAGACATAGGTGACTGCCCACATGAGAATCTGAAAGCTGATCATTTAAAAATTTTTTATGTTTTTCCTCTGGGAATCCTACTCTCCCCACCCCTTTTAAAAAGCTAAACCACTAATTTGATTATTTCTATTTTACAGAAATGATCACTTTTTGATGTAAAGGACAGCAGGTCCTTTTCACTGAAAAATATACAATAGAAGTATTATTATCAGTCTCTTAAGGTGTTTAAGTGGTGAAGAGAATATACACTTAAAACTACATAGAAAAGCCAGGCGTAGTGGCTCACGCCTGTAATCCCAGCACTTTGGGAGGCGGAGGCAAGCGGATCACTAAGTCAAGTGTTCGAGACCAGCCTGGACAATATGCTAAAAACACAAAAAATTAGCCGGGCATGGTGGTGTTTGCCTGTAGTTCTAGCTACTCGGGAGGCTGAGGCAGAAGAATCGCTTGAACCCGGGAGGCAGAAGTCACAGTGAGCGGAGATTGCACTACTGCACTCCAGCCTGGGCGACAGAGCAAAACAGAGTTTTTTTGAAACTCTGTTTCAAAAAAAAACCCAGAAAACAAAAAACCTACATAGAAGAGAAAGCCCCCAGGTGCAGGAAATTACTTCTTCAGAAGAACTAAAGGATTTCTCCCATCTAAACTCCCCACACTGCCACCACCCCAATTTCTTTTCAAAAGCCAGGACTTATTGGCAAATTATCTGGGAGTAAAGTGGGAGGGAAGCATTTCAATGCAAAATTCAGAACTGCTTTATAGAAAATGTGGGGAGGTTTGTTATCATTTATTTCCTCCAGTATATCATTCAATTTCAGCTGTCTCACGTTTCAGAAGTAGCTCCCCCATTTCTCACTTATGTGCCTAAGAAACATCTCCCTGGCATCTCATTCTCTTTCTCTGTCTTTCACCAGCATTTCATTATTTCTTAACTGTCCCTCTCATGCTTGTCTCCCTTTTTCCTAGTGATCCACGTGTCCTCATTTAGCAGTTTTCAGAAGCCAGGGAGAAACACTGCAAATAATGTTAAATATGATTAATATCTTGAATTCCTTGAAATATGACATGCATGAGTTACAATGAAACCTCTTTTATTTCCCCATGAAATGCTTTTGCATAATGAGAAAGAAAATGTCCTCTATGCCCTAATCAGCCCTGACAGTTCCTGGACTCCCAAATACTTTTATTTATGGCATTATTTATTTCATCTCTAATAAATGGATCGGGGGAAACACAGCACCATCAGAGGAGGCTGCAGGAGAGAGGGAGACAATCTAGGGTGGAAGAATACAGAAAGAAGCTGAACAAGCAAGGGAGAGAAAGAAAGCTTCCAAAGGGAAGGAGACCAGGGAAAGGAGAGGCCAAAAGAGGTGAACCCCCAGAAGAAAATGGGTCACTATCCCAAGAATAAAAGGAAGGCTCTAAAAAGGAAACACACTTCAGAGTGCAGAGATGAGGGTCCTACATCAAGGAGCACCCAGAACTCTGACCTGGAGAACGAAGAAGGAAGGCTGAAAAGCAACCCTGGGGCGGGGTATGCTGGTTGGCCTAGAGGAGGGGTGATTTGAGATAGGGAGCAATGGACGCTCTGCTCCAAAAAGTGGCTGGGAGAGGCCAGGACATTTGTACCCCATGGAGGATCTTCCTCCAAACCACTGAGATCTCTCATTCAAACTGCTACTGAACTCGTGTGTCCTCCAGACTCTCGCCGGTGGTGCCACTTGCAGTGAGTAAGCCAATGCAAGGAGTGAGTTCTCCGGTTACCTTGGTCTTGCAAGTGCATATACTTATATTAAAAATGACACTGTTGAAAGTAATCACCACCCTCAAAGGGAGGTGTCAGGTCATTTTCTCCCTCAATTGCACAGTCTACTGGCTATGAGAAGTGAGGAGTTGAATTCAAATAACCCGGATCCATCAGTGCAAAACAGCCACAGGATCCCAACTGTCTGACTTTGGGCAGTTTCCTTCAACCTCGCAGAGCCTCGGTTTTCTCATCTTTATAATGGGGGGAAATGATGGTGTCATGCACTTTCAAAGGGACCTTATGGGAAACAAATGAAAACGTGAAAAAATTCTACGTCCTGCGCACTTTTATGTTCCGCATTAGCTCCGAGGCCGCGAGGCTCCAGGAGAGCAGGACCCCAGGGCCGGGTAAACACTGCGCGACCACCTGGGACAAGAGGTTCTTTCCAGAATGATCAGGGAGCAATTCCCGATTGGCAGAAGAACTTCCTGTAATACACATATACTCTGACGACCCCGCCCCAACGACTAATCCCTCCTCTGTGCAACCCCGAGAGTTTGGGGTCAAGCAGGGGGCGCCAGGAGCTCGTTTCGGAAGCCGGACCCCGCCCGCAGCCGCAGAAGCCACGGGTCCACATCTGGGGCTCTAAAGTCTCGTCGTAGCCGGATTCCGGATCCCCACCTTCTTCACCGGTTACCCGGGCGCCCTCCAGATCCTCGCTCTCCCCTTCCCCCCTCCCCGTCGGAGGCGCGGAGCCGGCGGGCCGACCCCGCTGGCGGCGGCGGCGCCAGGCCCCGCCCCCGCCCCCATTATCATTAGCAGATATTACCCTAAACACTTGCTCTTTACCTCCTTTCTCCCTCCAGGCATTGGCGAGGCGGCCTGTCAATCAGGAGCTCGGGCGGCAGCCCCCCGCGCGGGGGCTCGGCGATGCCAGCCTCAGCGACAGGCGGCGGCGGCGGCGGCCACGGCACAGACACACACCCTCCCACACGCGCGCACCGGGGCAGAGCCGGCGGGCAGGCGGCGGAGGCACCCTCGGAGCCCAGCGCCCGGCGGGGAGGGGACGTGCTCCGGGGGACCGGCCGCGAGGCGCCGGATGGAGGAGGAGATGCAGCCGGCGGAGGAGGGGCCCAGCGTCCCCAAAATCTACAAGCAGCGCAGCCCCTACAGCGTCCTCAAGACGTTCCCCAGCAAGAGACCGGCGCTGGCCAAGCGCTACGAGAGACCCACCCTGGTGGAGCTACCGCACGTGCGGGCGCCCCCGCCGCCCCCGCCGCCCCCGCCGCCCTTCGCGCCGCACGCCGCCGTCTCCATCAGCAGCAGCGAGCCGCCGCCGCAGCAGTTCCCGGCGCAGAGCTCCTACCCCCCCGGGCCCGGCCGGGCCGGGGCCGCCGCAGCCGCCTCGTCGTCGTCGCCGTCCTGCACGCCCGCCGCGTCCCAGGGCCACCTGAGGACTCCGGCGCCGCCGCCGCCCGCGTCCCCCGCCGCGTCCTCGTCGTCCTCGTTCGCCGCCGTCGTCAGGTACGGCCCAGGCCCGGCGGCGGCCACCGGCAGCAGCGGCACGGGTAGCGACGGCGCCAGCCTGGAGCTCAGCGCAGGTACCAACTCTCGGCGTAACTTTCCTTCCCGCCACGGCCGGGGGCAGCGGGAGGGGACCCGGGAAGGAGAAGCGGGGGGCCACCGACACCCTCCCGCGTTCGGCCGAGTCGGGGCGTCGGGGCGCACCCTGAGGCCTCCCCGCGCGCCCGGAAACTTCTGGAGGATTCCCCTGCGCCGCCGCGCCGGGCTTCCGACGGCGCGCTCCTAACAGGTGGCTCCGCGGCTTGGAACCCGCGCCGGGAAGCGCGGCTGTAGCGGTCGGTGGCCGGGATCGCTCGGGCGGGGTCGGAGTGGGGGCCGGACGGAGTAGGAGTCGGAGTGGCAGCGGCGGCCGCTCGGGGAGAAGCTAGAGCTGCTCAGGCCGTTCCGCCCTCGTAGTGCTTCACTTTTTCCTTTCGCTTCTTCCCTTTCCCCTCCCTCCTCCATTTGTTTTTCCTTCTCTCCACTTCTCCTTTGCTTTCTGGTGCTTTCTTCGCCACCTCTTTGATGCACTCTCACGCTGTCGCGCACCACGCCAGCCGGCTCTCAGCTTCGTTTCTCCTTTCTGTGCGCCCGTTTTCCTCGTGCGCGCTCTGTCCTGCTCTGCCCCTTTCCCCTCCCCGCCCGTGGTTGTGAGACTCGGGGCTCCTCCGCGCTAGCCACGCGGTGGACTTCGGGCGCGGGGAGCTATCTTATCCCTCCTCCCGGCCCCGGGAGCAGTGGGTACTCTGCCCCCACCGCCCACGTCGTCGATCCCACCATCCCCTTGTCCCCGTCCGTGGGACACCGCCGCGCCGTGGGGTGTTGCATCTCGGCCCGAGCCCTGCAAAAACGCCTCCTGAGGAGCACTCACACTTGGGCCCGTGACTCCTCCTTTATCCTGACTCTGCGGGCGCTGCCCAGGCAAAGCACCCCACCGCCTGCCTGCAGGAAGCGAGACAGACTGGTGGCGAGGCCACAGCCTGAGGCCTGCGCCCAAGGGAGCTCTCCACCAGCTCCCAGTGGGCGCAGCCACGTTTATCCGCTCATTAGAATTAAAAGTTACTGCCAAGGCTTTTTATGGCACTTTGGAGCCCCCCAAATCCTGCATGTCAGTGAATCTAAGACTCTTTTTTTCCCCTTGTGGAAAATAGAAGAGTGTTGTGTGTAAATGAGTTATAGATGCCTCCACTAATAATTCTGTTTGTCAATATTTTGACACATGAAGAATTGGTTTTGAAAAAGAAAATCTAATTACAGGTTATAGTGAAGACTTGATTTGTCACATGTCTCACTGATTTGAAGATGTTTGATGGCTTTCAGTGGGGTTCTTAGGTGGGCTTCCTTATTGTTTGTGGGGTGTATTTTTTTCAGTTGCTCTTGCCCCAATATTCCACTGTGTTTTTATATTATTTGTTAGGCTGTTGGCTCACTTGGTTTTCCTCCTTACTTCTTTTTCCCCCACTTCTTAGTGAGGTTTGATTTCTTTCTTTCTGGCGTGGGATCTTGTTTTCTCCTAAACTACTTCTTGTTCAGGCTTATGTTTATTCCCACGCTCAGCTTTATCATTCTTTATTTTTATGTCGTTTTCCAGCAGTTTGGGTCCTTTTCCCATTTTCTGTGTTTTGCTTACTCTTTTGCGTAGCCTCAGTTCCACCATTTTCATTGAGGTTTTCCCCTCGTTATCTGCCCAGGTCAGTCTTTGATCTCCTCTTGCTTTCTCCTTCCGGTCTTTGCTGATTGTCTTTCCACATTTTACTTCCCGTTATACGCTATAAATCTAATCCCGTCTCATTTCCATTTTCATCCATAGTTTTAACGGGCTATATTTTCTGTATTGCTTCTTTTTTCTGCTCCAGTCACTTGCTGTCCTTTTCCTTGGTCACTTCTACCCTGGAAGTTTCTTTGCTGTCTTTCATTCACGGGGAGTGGGTGTTGTTTTTTTTTTTTTTGTCCTCCCTTTTATCACCTTGTTCTAAATGTACTCTTTCAGTGTTTCTTCTAATGTCCAGTTTAGTTTATTTTGTCTCTGGCCCCAGATGGAAATCATAACATCACTAAATTTAAAGGAGTGAAGAGGGACTTTTTTGATGCCCTTCGGACTTCCCTATATTTCTTTTTATTATCAAGGCTGCCTTTGTTGTTTTTAAGGGAGGTCATAGAGAGGGGTGAGCTTGATAGCACCAAGGGCTGGATGCCTTATGCTTTTTGGAAAGATGGGAATTGGATGGTAGGTTTCTTCCATGCAGTAAGGAAAATAGTCTGGGGGGGGAAAGCCGTAGAATTAGACATCATGAATTGTGGTCATAATATTAATCACTGATGGACAAAGCCATCTCTTTAGCAGGCACAGTGATGTGAGTGGCCATCAGAGGAACAGCCACCTGAAGAGCTGATTGGTTCTTTGAGAAACTAGTTGTTCCACTTTGAACCAATGAGCATGTGTGCACAGACCCATGGCCATTTAAGCATACTGGGTAGGGTAGGGGTGGGAGTGGCACTTTGCCTGTTACACCCTTGCAGAAGTGTAATTGCAGTGTCTCAAACTACCTAGTAAACTGGAAATAGTCAAAACATCCATGTGATGAAATGAGTCAAGGACAGAAGAAGAGACATAACTGAGTGTCCAGAGTAAATGCAGTAAAAAGATGAAAGGGTAGAAGTGAATCTTATATGCCATTAAGGGCCATAACTGAGAAGAGAAATATGTGATTAAAAATAGATTTTTTTTCAACATTCTTATAAAATCTCATGAAGAGTATAATTTTCCTTAAAAGGGGTAATACACCATAGTTTTAAAAGCATATTTTTCCTCTGTGGGAGGCTTAGAGTTAAAACCCACGTAGATCTTGATATGCAGCCTAAATTTGGCATCAGGAAATGGGAAATTGCATCTTTAAGCAGAGTACAATCAAAAATGAATTACAATAAATCCTATATAATTGCATAGGTCATTCTCTTTAATGAGATTTTATTAACCTGACTGTCAAGCTTTTGAGTCAGGCAGATATTTTATCTTCTTCAACTGATAAAAGTGTCAGCTATAAACCACCATATAAATATTCATAAATCTACACATCTGTGGCAGCCTATCAGCATCATTCTTTTGGACATTAAAAGCATTCTAATTACTTTCTGTCTAGCAGAGCTGAAATGCTGCCTGTTATAGTATGTGCTTGGCAGGCATGATTGCTTTTGTTTGCCATCACAAATAGCAGCATCCTATTTTATATACCGATGGTCCAGAAAATATTCAGGGATTGACTGAGCAGGATGAATATTAGGAAGCACCATCTGGTTTTGATAGCACCGAGTATATTAACTCATCTGTTAATTTTTGACACATCATTGATTTATTTATTTAGAAAAATTGCATCCTGTTTTGCTGTGTTGATGTTTGCCATTATGAAAAAAATTGGATGGCATTTTTTTAAAAACAGACATAGTTCATTGATTTAAGACAAGGGTGGTGCTTCCAAAGACGCTTTCATTTTCTAACTTCTATTTTCTATGCCATGAAGTCCTTTCTTAAAAAGAAGTTAAATTAATGTTTTAAGGAAATCATCTATTTTGAACTAGTTAGAAATCCTTGGGTAGATATAATATATGAATACATGATAGTAGGTCACTAAAAAAATTTCTGCTTCTGCATTTTTAATATTAATATATTTCACCCTTCGCTGGGCTAAAATCAAAAGGTTACCACTAATCTTGACTACTATGATCTCCTTCATAGAAACAGAATTCTCTTGGGGATCTGCTGTGATGGGCAAATTCCATTCAAGGCTTTACTTACAAAGAAGGGCAGTAAAGTAGGGAGACTGTGTTTGATTGCCTACTTCCCATCCCTCTTCTTACTCACTTATCAGATTTAGGATGGATTAAACCTCTTAAATTCAGACGAATTTCCTGGAATGAATTTTTTAATTAAAAAAATAATCATGGGTTCAGATTTTGGAATCCGACGAGGCACAATTTGCAGCATGATATTATCTCCCAGTAGGCTGTACAATAAAGCAAAATAAATTAGGGAGAAGTGGGCATTTTAGAGGGCTTTGTCATTGTGATTTATTAACATTTTATGGTGTTTAATCTTAGGGAAGTTAGGAATAAAGTAGATAAGGGTTAAACTAGTCCTTCTGTAAACTGTTGACTTTCTCTTTCCCTGCCATCACTTGAGTGGAGCATTCTATGACTAAAAAAAAAAAACCAGTTAAAAAAATCATAATACATGTTCACACTTTGCTCAATTAAGAATCATGGATCAGTAACCATTCAATTGCGTTCATATGAAAACAGAACTTTTCTCCATTTCTTAGTGATAATGGGCATCGCACAGTACTTGGATTTCTAATTGTATTCTATCTAGAAGGCTAAACTAGATGCCATATGTGTTAAGTGGAAAGATTTGCTGTTTTCCACCAAATGTAATGGTAATATTTTTCATCACACTCTTCTGTGTATCAGTGTTAAAGTAGTATTCAAATAATTCAAGGTATTGAAGAGAGAAAAAATTCAACTTTAAAGGTGACAATAGCCATTTTCGTATAAATTCTGAAAGCAAATTCAGAATGAAGCATTTAAAAAACTGCAGGCAAGAACTACTTTGTAATTGTAGTTATTCTCTCATATTCTGAGTGCACTTTAATAGATTATCTTCATAATGTAGTATATTACATAATGATTTTTTCTCAGCATGTTACAAGTTTATCCTTCATTTAAGAAAACAAATCATGCTTGTCCCTAAGTTGTATTTTTTTTCCCTTAAAAATCTATGTTCTAATGTGATTTATCAATGTGATTAAAACTACTGAGTGTGCTGTAGGACACTGAACAAATATATTCAAGCAGTTCTTTTTAGGCAATTCTGTTTTAGACTTTCATATTTTGTCCCTTTCATCAAGGTTATGTTAAAGGTGTGTAGGCTGTAAATCAATTGGGACTATACTGATTAAAATGCAAACAGTAAATACAACTTCAGGTCTAGAATGGGATTATAGGATTAAAATGAATGAAAACTGCTGTTGTGCTAGAATTGAAAATTCCCAATCAATATCCTTTGATTTTACTAATAAAAGAACAGAAACCAGGAAGTAAAAAAAAAAAAAAAATGAGTGTAACATCTTAAACCACTTACTTGTATAGTTCAATTGTTGACTTTCTTGTTACTTGGTTTTGGCCATTGTAAAGAAATGGCACCCAGATATTTTCATGAGACTCCAGATAAGAATACAAATGCTGCCTCACAGAGCATATACCAGATAATTACAAAGTATAAATCAAGCTTACAAACTGTTTAATAAAATATATTCCATACACCTACTTTGACAAATACACTGACATAGTAACCAGGTTTGGAATTTACAGCCAACCCATGTCTTTCTCTCCCTACTCTCAGCTTTATCTTCCACTAGGAGGGACATCAGGTACACATGTGGAGGTCCCAGTCCACACTTGCAGGATCTGGCACCATGGTCTGTCTTTGGATTCATGGCTCAGAGAAGATGGCAGCATAGATCCTTAAAGCAGTTTGAGTGGGGAATTCCTGGAACTTGGAGTACTTGGCCATAGGGACAGGATTGGCTGGAGAAGGAGGGTCAGGTGGGGGTCTTGTTGCCAAGGTCTGAGGGTAACACTGTTCCTAAGAGTAAGAAAGTACTATTCTAAGAAGAAAATAGTCCTGTGGACTCTCAGCCTGCCTAGGGTAGACTTGCTACCTCTACCCCAGTCAAGTAAATCTGAAGATGCTATAAACTGAGATGCTCTGTGTATGTACAAGAGCCCCTGCTATGGCTTCAGTAACTATTTCTTGAGGCATCATGCTGGCCCTCACACTCAGGTACAGTTTATGATCCTCTACTGAGTAGAAGAGATCTGGCCTCTGTTCTGACCTGCAGTTTTCAGAGGGATTCAGGATTTGGGAGATGTATGGGCTTTACATATATTATTATTTATTTATTTATTTAGAGATGGGATCTCACTCTGTTGCCATGCTGGAGTGCAGTGGCATGATCTTGGCTCACTGCAATCTCTGCCTCCTGGGTTCAAGTGATTGTCCTGCCTCAGCCTCCTGAGTAGCTGGGACTGTAGGCGCATGCCACCATGCCCAGCTAATTTTTGTATTTTTAGTAGAGACAGGGATTCACCATGTTGACCAGGATGGTCTCTATCACGTGACCTCATGATCCACCCGCCTTGGCCTCCCAAAGTGCTGGGATTACAGGAGTGAGCCACTGCACCCAGCCGCTTTACATAGATATTCTTATTAAAAAATTGGAAAAGGGAAGTTGGCCCCCTCTCCTCTCAGATTCTTAGTTATTTCATGAAAGAATAGTAAGGTAAAAGAGCACAGTGGAGTGTTGAGTACTGCATGAAGTTCTCCTGAAGTGTAGCTTCCTTGGTCTTACATTCCGGGTGTTGTAGAGGATTTCTTATTGAAGCTGTTCTAGCTGATCATCTCCATGGCAGCCCTTAAACATCTCACCTTTGTTAATTCTAAAAGGTTTTTTTGTCCAGAAAAAAAATGGAGCTAGTCATCATTTTCAGAGAGAGCTAGTGCTAGTTGCATTTTTAATCTTAAACAGTTGTTATAGGCATCTAAAATCTTGAATATTTTGTTTGTTGCCATTAGTCTGTGAAAGGGGAGAGGAAATAAGAGATATCCTCATGCTTCTGTGTCAGCTCTGAAAAGTTCCCGTCTCTCTATTTATAATAGCCCATTCTAGGTGGCAACCAGGAAAGAAGCGAATCTACCCATGACATCTATATTTAGGGTAAATTTTCAAGACCCTTGGACAACATTAAATTACATTTTCACAATTTGGATTTTTGCCCCCTTTGTTTTTGAAGTGAGTTGATTGCTTTTGTTGCTTTTTCCTTTCAATGATTGACAGTTAATATGCTTTAGAATTCATGTACTTAGGCTAAGAGGTACCCATGCCACGTGCCATTTTAGGATATTTGGTAACCTACTGGAAGAGGTTCTAAGAAGGGATACTACTGATTTTCAGATGATACGAGTCAGCCTAAACTTTGGCCTTGATGAGAAATCCGAGTTAGCAAATAAATGAAAAGGAGGAATAGTGAACACGATGTTAGAAGACACATGCAGTTTGTGCTCATCCTGTGCCCATAGGCCCACTCTTTGTTTTACCTTAGATTTCTAGTGAGCTCTTCAAAAAGACTTATCTTTCTTCTCCAGTTTGCATCTGGGAGCTATGTACTCTCGGCAGGGATTGTATCAGCTGATTAATAGCAAGGGCATGAGGGCACTCCAGAAATAGAAGTAATGATTGCTTTAAGCCCTCCTATCAATGAGGAATTGAGTCTGCAGTGGCTGGCTCGATTCATTAGAGTAAGGATATTAATGAAACCAAGGTGTGAGTTCAGACCTGTGCAGCCAGTTAATGCCACAGAGAGGGAAATCTCTATATGGTGCCCAAAGTCACAGTCCAGCCATTTCCTAGAGTAAGAGACTGAGTGTGACTCATCAAGTACCCCGCCAGTTGCAGAAAAACAGGAAGCTATGCATTCTATTCATAGTGGATTTACTGTGTCATCTTGGTTTATGACAGGGAATAGAAATACATATTTTTAACATGTTTGAATGTTAAGCTCAAAATTAAGGACTTTATCTCTTGCCATTGGCTGTTGGTCACTGACGTACCCTTTCATTTGTTTCAGAGAGCCGAATGATCTTGGATGCCTTTGCCCAGCAGTGCAGTCGAGTTCTCAGTCTCTTAAATTGTGGAGGAAAACTTCTGGACTCCAACCATTCTCAGTCCATGATTTCTTGCGTAAAGCAGGAAGGCTCAAGTTATAATGAAAGACAGGAGCGCTGTCACATTGGGAAAGGGGTCCACAGTCAGACCTCAGACAATGTAGACATAGAGATGCAATATATGCAAAGGAAACAACAAACTTCTGCCTTTTTGAGGGTTTTCACTGACTCTCTACAAAATTACCTGCTCTCGGGGAGCTTTCCGACTCCAAACCCCTCGTCCGTCAGTGAATATGGCCACCTGGCCGAAGTGGATCCTCTGTCAACCTCTCCTGTGCATACACTAGGTGGCTGGACTTCCCCAGCAACGTCCGAATCCCATGGTCATCCATCTTCGTCTACACTGCCAGAAGAGGAAGAGGAGGAGGAAGAGGAAGGCTATTGTCCTCGATGCCAAGAGCTGGAGCAGGAGGTTATTTCACTGCAACAAGAAAATGAAGAGCTCAGAAGGAAATTAGAGAGCATCCCAGGTATCCTGCCATATTCCTTGCAAGACAACTGCAACTCTTACTACTTTCGCTTGCCTCATCTGTCTGTCTGTATTTCTGTACTCATGTATGTGGATGTGTATATGTGTGTGTGGGCTTTTTTTGTTTTTTGGCCGGTGATGTAGAAAAGCTGGAAAAAAACCAGACTTGCACAAGGGCTTCTTAGCCTGTCCAGTGCCAAACAGAAAGTTTAGGATGAGCCACGAGCCAGTTTACTTCCAGCTGCCGTGTTCTCGTGTGTAGGCCTGAACGCTATAGTCCTATTAAAGGTATCTCTATCAGTATAAAAGTGATTTCTAGATGTGCTGCTTTGACATTGAAATAGGTCAAGTGCTGTTAGCCTGTTTTCTTAAAAAGTGGTCCTTTTCCTTTAAAATGGCTTTTGAATTTTTCAAACTTTGATTGTATGCATGTTATTAGTCAATGATAGAAATTAAAGTAAAATACTTTCAGAGGCAGGACTCAAATAATACTGAACAAATGAAATGGTCTCTTCTGCTTCATTAATTTTCCCTGCCTTTCCTTTTAAGTTTCAACAAGCTTAGGCTCTTTAGCATACACACCGTCCTTTAAGATTATTAAGAAACTGTAAACTAAAACTAATAGGTCAGAGATAGAACAGTAATTAAGTTGGCCCCAAACTGTGGCCCTGGCTAAACATGAGGCATTTCCTGCCTCTTGGACTGGATTTTCAGGGTAGTAAAATCATCTTTCTGGCAAGACATTCTCTGGGTTGCAAAGTTTTTTGTTTTTTTACTATTTGGTAAAGTACTGATTATACTTTTATCTTTGAATTCATTCCTGTATGTCTGTGGCTTACCGAAGACATTAAGATCATTAACAAGAACAGTCTCTTCAGACCTTTTTAATTGTGCAGTTGTTGCTAAAAAGTGTTTAAGCTTGTGCCCACCAGTCTACACATTTATTGGTTAATTGCATATATGTACTATTGTTCTAATATATGGGGTTCAAAATAAATCATACATATGAAATTTTAAAATTTAATGTCAATACATATGTATAAATGTAAGTTATATTCTTTTTTTCTCGTTTTTTTTTTTGAGACGGAGTTTCGCTCTTGTTACCCAGGCTGGAGTGCAATGGCACGATCTCGGCTCACCGCAACCTCCGCCTCCTGGGTTCAGGCAATTCTCCTGCCTCAGCCTCCTGAATAGCTGGGATTACAGGCACGTGCCACCATGCCCAGCTAATTTTTTTTTTTTTTGTATTAGTAGAGACGGGATTTCACTGTGTTGACCAGGATGGTCTCGATCTCTTGACCTCGTGATCCACCTGCCTCGGCCTCCCAAAGTGCTGGGATTACAGGCTTGAGCCACTGCGCCCGGCTTTTTTTTTTTTTAATTGAGAGGGAATCTCACTCTGCCGCCCAGGCTGGAGTGCAGTGGTGTGATTTTGGCTCATTGCAATCTCTGCTGCCTGGGTTTAAGCAATTCTCCTGCCTCAGCCCCCTGAATAGCTGGGACTACAGGTGCACACCACCATGCCTGGCTAATTATTATTATTATTATTTTGTATTTTTAGTACAGACAGGGTTTTGCCATGTTGGCTAGGCTGGTCTTAAACTCCTGACCTCAGATGATTCGCCTGCCTCAGCTCCCCCGAAAGTGCTGGGACTGCAGGCATGAGCCACCACACCCTGCCAATATAAACTATATCCTTTTCCTAATATGGTATCTTTGTATCACTCAATTTGGCAGCTGATATAGAAAGAAGGGAATGTTAAAGAAAGCTACCCACTTGTTGGCTGGGTGCAGTGACTCACACCTGTAATCTCAGCACTTTGGGAGACTGAGGTGGGTGGATCACGAGGTCAGGAGTTCGAAACCAGCATGGCCAACATGGTAAAACCCTGTCTCTACTAAAAATGCAAAAATTAGCTGGATGTGGTGGCACGTGCCTGTAGTCCCAGCTATTCAGGCGGCTGAGGCAGGAGATTTGTTTGAATCCAGGAGGTGGAGGTTGCAATGAGCCAAGATCACGCCATTGCCCTCCAGCCTGGGCAACAGAGGGAGACTCCGTCTCAAAAAAAAAAAAAAAAAAAAAAAGCTATCCACTTGTTTATTAGTAGACAAATGAAGCAAAAAGAAGTGTTAATCATTTAAAAGAATTCCCCAAATAGAGCTGAAGTTTGGTTCAGAACATTTTGGAATTGGATTAAGTACAGTTGTCTTATGGAGGGGAAGTAAGAGGTGCAGCAAATTCATTCTCTCCTTTTGCACTGGAGCCCTGGGGTTAGATGCAGAGGCGTAGTGTTTTCCCACACAGACAGGCACTGACTTTAAGAGGGACACTGTGTAGAACCCAGAAGGATGTAATGGAACCAGATCACTCCTGGTTTCCCCAAGTCGGAGATGTGGTTGCAGCTAGCACACTGTAGGATTTTACAAGTCTCACAGCTATGTAAACCGTGCGTAGTTCACTGTGGGTTTATCTGATAGAGGTATTTTTGTTGTCGCCCTCACTGCCCCTTTAACTAGGGCAGAAAATAGTGTCCTAGAGGTCATCCAGCTCTAGGGGCTTCCATCAGCCACTCAGAACCATAACCAAAGGAGCCTTCCTAGCTTCTGAAGTGCTTAGTGGCACTCCTTGATCTCATCATGGGAAAGAGTTTCAGAGTGCAAGGACAGGTGACACAAATGTCCCAATATTATTGTCTAAAATCTGATCCTAAATATTTGGCAAACTGTATGTCTTTGATGTGTCCTGAGCAAACCCAGTCCCCCTCTCGCTTACTGAACCCATAGCACGTCAGGTGCCTGTGTCAGGGGTTAACTCAGTGTTGGCTTGCCACTAATCATTGTCTTTTGTACTTCCCAGAAAGATGGAAATGCTGCAATTTCTTGAGACTTGTTAATGATCAAACATCGAATTGACACAGGTTGCAATTAGGCTAATGATCAATCCTATTACTGTACACATTCAACCCTGTTGACAGTCCCCTCCCTGAACTTGAACCAGCAACCATTTCACATGGAACCCTATGTGATTATGTTTAGTAATACATCAACAATATGGATGAAAAGTCAGTTTATTAATTATGCATAGCAAAAATAGTATACAGTGAAGAAAATATTAGCTTATTTGTGATTACTTATCACATGTGTTGATGATCTAGGGACACCCTAATATTGGAAAACAGGTTAGAGTGTCACTTGGAGATGAAAACTTGATCAAAGCTGCCCTCTTGCCCTTACCTCTCAATAAACCAGCCTGTGAGTGACATCCAAGAATCCACTTTTTACTCGATTAGCTGTGCATTTTTGGTGGAGGAGATATCTGTTATCATTTGAAGAAAAGTGTGCTAAGTGGTACACTAGTTTTGCATGGAATAAAAATAAAAATGTTTTGTCATGCAGTAACTCTCCTCCATAGCTTGGGATGGATTTTCCCTAAGCAGCAGGCCCTCACCGTTCCAGAGGCCAATAACATTTCTGTGGAAGGACTTGGGGCTTTCTTCCAGTAGAGTTCACCTGTGCTGTGGGAATCAGTTTTTTACAGCCAGTCAGGATGGATAAGTACAAAGGAGAAGATAGCGCTCAGCAGTTAGCACAGAAAATAAGGTTGAAAAGGAGATGGGTCAGCTGCTGCAGGCCAGAGCCCAGGCAGCATTCCTTGGTCATTTCTCCAGAGGAGTGCTGTTGAGAATTTGTTGTTGTTGTTGTTGTTGTTTTCTGAAATAAAGCCTTTACACCTGGGAGCAGTTCTTGAAATGAGAGTTAAAAATAAACAAGCCTATCAGTCTACAAGAAAAAAATGATTTCACTTGGGCAGTTCTCAAGGGAAGACATAAGAGACCATACCAAAGAGCAAGAATCTGTGGGCAGGCACTACTTCTGACACTACTCCGAGAAGGCCAGTGTTACTGTATTATTTGTAAAATATCCAACAGTCTTGATGATCAGCTACATGCAAGGCAGGGGTTTCTGGAAAATTCTCTAACTTTTCAGAGTCAGTTGCAGGTATAGGGAATTCATATTTTATCCCAAGGAAATAGCATTAGCACATATTCTTTTATATTAGATCACCACACTAGAAAATTAGAAAGTCTGTTTAGAAGTTAAATTTTTTTAAATGAAAGTGAAATTAGGTTAAAAGAAAAAAGTCACAAAAACAGAAAACTTTTGGATTAGGAATATGAAGGGTTGAGAGGTTATTAAAAGAAGGAAAATGGCACATGGAACTTGGAAAGAGTGTCAGTTTAGAGTAGTCACATTTACTTAGGAAGCTTAGTCGACACTAAGGAGAAATCATAAAGGAGGGCAAATATAAAATGCCCTATTTCATCTAATCTGAAACACCAGTGGATGTAAGACACACCCATCTTTATGTTCCACTAAGAAAGAAGTCATAACTGTACGTTATAATTATATTTGAACACAAAGTCCATAGGTTTTAAAATATGAAAAACTGTGGGTCTTAGAATCATAAAATGTGATGATTTTTGCTAAGAAAATTCCAAAGTGAAATAATTATAACACATTAAAAATACTTTGAAATTTTCTAAGGGCCAAATATAGGGAAGATCTATTTATTGTTGATATTTTAAATAAACTTTATTTTGTAAAGTATACAACATGAAATTATAGGATATAGACAATTGAAAGGTTACTGTAGTGAAGCTAATTAACATACCTATCATCTCATATAGTTACCCATTTTGTTGTTGTTCTTGTAGTAAGAGCTGCTCAAATCTTAATCTCAAGTATGGTACAGATTTGTCACCTGTATTCCTCATGTTGTATTGGATCTCTAGACCTATTCATCCCACATCTGTGCTACTTCATAAACTCTGATCTATATCTCCCCATTTCCACTCCAACTCCCCACCCCTTGTACCCACTGTTTTGTTCTCTAGCTCCATATATTTGAATTTTTCTGTATTTCAGTTTCCACATGTAAGTGAGATCTTGCAATATTTTTCTTTCTGTGTCTGGCTTAACATAATGCCCTCCAGGCTTACTCATGTTGTGGCAGTGGCAAAATCTTGTTCTTTTTTAGATCAGAATAATACTCTATTCAGTCATGTACCACAGTTTCTTTATCCACTTGTCTGTTGACAGACACTTAGGCTGTTTCCATGTCTTGGTTATTGGGAATAACACTGCAATGAATGTGGTCGTGCAGACATCTTTACAAGGTGTTGATTTCATTTCCTTTTGGTATATGTCCAGGAGAAGATTTGCTGGGTCCTATTTTCGCTTTTCTAGGAAACTTCCAATACTGTTTTCCATAGTGTCTGTACCATTTTTTGAGCAGCGTGTCCATCTAGATATTCTACATACCCAGTGGAACATTTGTAACCCATTCCTCTCCATTTTTACTTTGCTTGGATAGTGTTGGCTATTGCTGCTTAGACAATACAGCTGCCAAGACACCACAGTCAACAGAATCAGGGAAGTGGATTGTATGTCGAATTCATAGACAACCAATCTTTGAAATGACAGTAGCTTACATTAGGCAGTGTATATTGGGTGCCTTTTGCTTAACATGTACTATTTACACAAAAGACTTTCCTTCTTTCCTTTCTTCTTCTTAAGTATTTTACTGTTTCCAGGATTATCCAAGATGCATTTTGAAATTCTGTTACATAGAGGAGAAAAAATGATAAATATCAATATCAGGATAGGTAGTAGGTACGTTTTGGGTGCCTTTATAGCCATTTTTCTTTTAATAGAAGTTTCGTTTTTGGTTCCTCATTTACTTTCTCATTATACCTGCTAGATTCATCGGACTTTCTTCTGCAGAATGGACAAATGAATGACTAAAACCTGCCCAATGGGTCTAAAGTAGTAGTTTCACCGTCAGAGTGACTTAATTAAAATTCCTAATTTAGGCCGGGCGCCTGTCATCCCAGAACTTTGGAAGGTCAAGGCGGGTGGATCACCTGAGGTCAGGAGTTCAAGACCAGTCTGGCCATCATGGTGAAAACCCCTCTCTACTAAAAATATAAAAAATTAGCCGGGCGTGGTGGTGGGCACCTGTAGTCCCAGCTACTTGGGAGGCTGAGGCAGGAGAATCGCTTGAACCCAGGAGGCGGAGGTTGCAGTGAGCCAAGATTGCATCATTGCACTCCAGCCTGGGCAACAAAACTGAAACTCTGTCTCAATAAATTAAATAAATAATAAAATAAAAAATTCCTAATTTGCACAAGAAGGCAGTTAGTTGGCCCTGGGGGCATCAGCAGCTCCCCGAGGATCCCCTTGACCTCTTGCTGCTGAGAGCCAGACCCATTCTCCCTTCCTTTGGGGGCCAAAGGAGTAGTGTGGTGGCCTGGACTCCACACAGCTGCACCTGCAGCACTGGCCACACACCTCACTCGTGAAGGCCAGTCCTCACTCGGAAACTTCACAACCCCCCACAGAACCTTAGATGAATAAAACAGAGGGACAGAAGGACAGGAGGTTTTCCACAATTCCCTTTTCAGTGACCATGCACCTCCCAGGCAGGCACGTGGTGTAACTGTGGGTCAGGATCGCAAATTTCACTCCCACTTTTCTAGATGCACCTATCTCCATTTTCCAGATTGACTGACTTTTTTTCTAAACAGAAAATACCTTATTTGATTCCATAGCTTCCCTGTGTAAATCTTGGCACCTATCCAGAGAGCCCCCGTCAAGAGCGATGTTCCAATTCCTTCACGGCAGGCCTTGGCTGGGGGTGCCTGGAGGTCCCTGCCTCGTGGGACTAGGGGTGGAAGGACATCCAGTGAAGGGGGTTACTCAGAACACCTGAGGCAGTTTTGGCTATTACAGTTTTTGTTTTTGTTTTTTGTTTTGAGATGCAATCTGGCACTGTCACCAGGCTGGAGTGCAGTGGTGCAATCTCTGCTCACTACAACCTCCGCCTCCCAGGTTCAAGCCATTCTCCTCCCTCAACCTCCCGAGTAGCTGGGACTACAGGCACATGCTGCCACGCCCAGCTAATTTTTGTATTTTTAGTAGAGACGGGATTTCACCATGTTGGCCAGGATGGTCTCCTGACCTTGTGATCCACCCACCTTGGCCTCCCAAAGTGCTAGGATTACAGGCTTATGTTTTTTTTAAACAATTGACCAAATATGAGCCTGACTTTAGTCTTCCTGGTCCTTAGCCTGTGCCCAGCTATCAATGTACAGGACCCACTTCCCTTAAATAGAGCTGCTATGGCCAGTATATACACATAACACTCCATTTCCTTCTAACCTGTGTGCATCCACTGGCTTGGGTCATAGCTTAGCACTGCTGCCTAAATGTTATGCATGGAAAGAAAGAGCCAGCCTCTAAGCCCTTCCAGGACTGTCCCCTCCACACTGAAGTAATAGCAAGGAAGGGGAGACAACAGTGATGTAGACGTTTTTCACACAACTTCAAAATTAGTACAAAACTGTTATTATACTCAGTGTAAACGATTGGGCTCTACAGTTGGGTTTTCAAAGGTTATAATAACTACCCTACTAATGGCTTCCAGTTCTATCCATGTCCCTGAAAAGGACATGATCTCGTTTCCCTTTTATGACTGCATAGTATTCCATGGTGTGTATGTACCACATTTTCTTTATCCAGTCTGTCATTGATGGGCATATGGGTTGATTCCATGTTTTTGCTATTGTGAATAGTGCTGCAGTGAACATATGTGTGCATGTATCTTTGTAACAGAATGATTTATATTCCTTTGGATATATACCCAGAAATGAGATTGCTGGGTCAAATGGTATTTCTGGTTCTAGGTCTTTGAGGAATCGCCACATTGTCTTCCATAATGGTTGAACTAATTTACCTTCCCACCAACAGTGTAAAAGCATTCCCATTTCTCCACAGCCTCACCAGCATCTGTTTGTTTTTTTTGACTTTATAATAATTGCTATTCTGACTATCATGAGATGGCATCTCATTGTGGTTTTGATTTGCATTTCTCTAATGATTAGTGATGATGCACTTTTTTTCATGTTTGTTGGCTGCATAAATGTGTTCTTTTGAGAAGTGTCTGTTCATGTCTTTTGCCCACTTTTTAATAGATTTTTTTCTTATGAATTTGTTTAAGTTTCTTGTAGATTCTGGATATTAGACCTTTGTCAGATGGATAGATTGCAAAAATTTTCTTCCATTCTGTAGATTGTTCACCCTGATGATAGTTTCTTCTGCTGTGCAGAAGCTCTTTAGTTTACTTAGATCCTATTTGTCAATTTTTGCTTTTGTTGCAGTTGCTTTTGACATTTTTGTCATGCAATCTTTGCTTCTGCCTATGTCCTGAATGGTATCACCTAGATTTTCTTCTAGAATTTTTAGTTTTGGGTTTTACATTTAAGTCTTTAATCCATCTTATATAAGGTATAAGGAAGGGGTCCAGTTTCAATTTTCTGCATATGGCTAGCCAGTTCTCCCAGCACCATTTATTAAATAGAGAATCCTTTCCCCATTGCTTGTTTTTGTCAGGTTTGTCAAAGATCAGATGGTTGTAGATGTGCAGTCTTATTTCTGAGTTCTCTATTCTGTTCCATTGGTCTGTTTTTGCACCAGTACCATGCTGTTTTGCTTACTGTAGTCCCCAGCTGTGTTCTTTTTACTTAGGATTGTCTTGGCTATATGGGCTCTTTTTTTGTTCCATAAGAATTTTAAAGTAATTTTTTCTAATTCTGTGAAGAATGTCAGTGGTAGGTTAATAGGAATAGTATTGAATCTATAAATTACTTTGGGCAGTATGACCATTTTCATGATATTGATTCTTCCAATCCAGGAGCATGGAATGTTTTTCCATTTGCTTGTGTTCTCTCTAATTTTCTTAAACAGTGGTTTACAGTTCTCCTTGAAGAGGTCCTTCACTTCCTTTGTTTGTTGTATTCCTAGGTATTTTATTCTCTGTGGCAGTTATTAATGGGAGTTCACTCATGATTTGACTCTCTGCTTGCCTGTTGTTGGTGTATAGGAATGCTTGTGTGATTTTTTGCACATTAATTTTGTGTTCTGAGACTTTGCTGAAGTTTCTTAGCTTAAGAAGCTTTTGGGCTGAGACAATGGGGTTTTCTAGATACAGGATCATGTCATCTACAGAGACAGTTTGGCTTCTTCTTCTCTTTCTATTTGAATATCCTTCATTTCTTTCTCTTGCCTGATTGCCCTAACCAAAACTTTCAATACTATGTTGAATAGCAGTGGTGAGAGGGGGCATCCTTGTTTTGTGCCAGTTTTCAAGGGGAATGCTTCCAGCTTTTGTCCATTCAGTATGATGTTGGCTGTAGGTTTATCATAAATGGCTCTTACTATAAATGTTTTTTCATATACCCATATACCTCTTTTTGTTTGTTTTAGGGACTGAGTGTTGCTCTGTTGCCCAGGCTGGAGTGCAGTGGCACAGGCATGCTTGTTGCAGCCCCAAAATGCTAGACTCCCAGACGATCCTCCCAGCTTACTCCTGGGTTGCTAGGATTACTGGCACAGGCCACCACACCCAGCTATTTTTTTATTTTTTTGTAGAGATGTGTTCTTACTGTGTTTCCCAGACTGGTCTCAATCTCCTGGGCACAAACGATCCTCCCACCTTCACCTCCCAAATGCTGGGATTACAGGCGTGAGCCACTGTGCTTGGCTACATCTTAATGACTCTAAAATATGGGTAAGGGATCAAAAAAAGTTTATTGAAATCCTTATCAGTGAGTCTTTACAAATTTCTCTAAAACTTCCAAGCTAAATCCAAGGTAGTACCTTACACATGTCACTTGGCAAAGCAGTGACATATGTACCCTTGCATTTTATTCTAACCATAAACTGTGAAGAACAGAGTGCTGCTTTGGAGTCTTATATTCAGCCCTGTGTAGAAGAGATTCATACGTAGAAAGTAAATGAAGTCCCAAAGGCGACACAGTCAGTGAAAACCTGGAACTAAAATGCAGACCTGTTTCCTGTCTACATTTGTTTCTCGAGATTTAGGGTTTTTTCCAGCAGTTAATGCTCATTGTCAGAAGACGCATTCTTCCTCACTGTGGCATCAGTGAAAAAGGGTTGGACTTTTAAGAAGCTGGTGAAATTAGGGCCATTTGACAGATTTTATTAAACTTTGGTTTGATAACAAGCCTACTTCTGATACACGTGTGACTTATTTTGGTTGACCTCTTACTGTTCAGCAAATGCTTCTTCAATTTGAAGAATATATGCATATAACTGTTAACAGGTGGCCACAACCCAGGTCTGTAAGGATGATTATTTAAGAAAATACTTTTTTTGGCAATAAGAAAAATTTTCTAACTTACTCCTACTTCCTGTTATTCAAATTCTTCAAAAGGATGTTGAAGTAGTTTTTGATTTATTATGTTACATTGTGATGGCACCTGAAAAATCCAAAGCTATTAGCAGTGCATAAAATAATAATTCCTGTTTGCAATCTTAAAAAATGGTGAGGAAAACAAAATTTAGAAAGCTCAGTGGTGATACTTTAAAATTAGGGCTTAGGTTAAATATTTATTATTTTCTTGAACGTGGCAAAAACATCTTAAGAAAACACACAGCTAAGAAATATGGTGGCAACAATTCATTTAAATTAGGTTATTAACTAAGCTACCAAGACCTTTAAAGGCAATTAGTTACTACTCCTGAAAGGGTTCTAATATAAATCTTAAGATGTAGGCATTATTTATGCAGTGGTACAAAAAAATGTCATGCTCTATGTTGGGTTAGTATCTATTCAGTTATATTGTGATTGATTATTCAATGAGTCTATAAGACTAAGCCTCAAAAAGTAGTGTATAGTTAGTGAAATACATAATCAAAGGGATCAAATCAATTGAGCTTCTTTGGGACACTTACAGAAAAAACTGTGCGGTCAAGTGTGTATGCACTGAGAAGCAGGTCTAATTGTATGGAATTTCTGCTTACTGAAGAACTAGGAATGAATCCATCATTAGAAACAGTTATATTATTGATTAATAATTAGCAAAACATTAGTTTTCAGTACTTGAATTTTAAAAAGTGTCATTGGGTGCTCATGCTGCAATCTGAGTCAAATAAGTCAAGACATGTCTCTTTTGTGAGTTCCTTGTGATCATGATTGTTGACCCAAATTCATCTAGGAGTAAGTTTGACTTGAAGGTTCTCAGTGAATTATGCTGAGCCTAAAAATTCTTTCGAAACTATAGCATCTGTTCTGTATTTACAAACTGAAATAACTACGGATGTCAAATGAAAGAAGATTCTATTTCCTTTAGAAAATCTTTTTTTCTTTTTCTTTTTTTTTTTTTTTCAGAAGTTTGCATCAAAATCTTTTTAGAGGCCGGGTGCGGTGCCTTGAGCCTGTAAACCCAGCACTTTGGGAGGCCAAAGCAGGAGGATCACTTGAGGCCAGGAGCTCAAGACCATCCTGGGCAGCATAGCAAGACCCTGTCTCTGCAGAAAAATTTAACATAATTAGCTGGGTACAGTGGTGTCACCTGTAGTCCGAGCTACTGGGGAGGCTGAAGTGGGAGAATCACTTGAGCCCAGGAGTTCAAAGTTGCAGTGAGCTAAGATCACCCCACTGCACTCCAGTGTGGGTGCCAGTGAGACTTCTGTTTTTTTGTTTTTTTAAAAAAACTTAATTTTTTTTTATTTTGAGGTTGTGGGATAGCCAATGTGTAATTGTTGACATTTCTTCCCCCCAGTGCCCTGCCAGACCGTTTTAGATTACTTGAAGACGGTTCTGCAGCACCACAACCAACTCCTGATGCCACAGCCAGCCGACCAACCAACTGAGGTAGGTCTCTAGTAAAAAGATAAATGTTCCATTTGGAATTCCCTTAAAATGAAACCTGTTGATAACTTACCAGGTGTATACCAGAACAGATTGGCTAGCATAATAGTTTTTGACTAAGGTTTATGGGTCTATTACCTGTAAGTATGTAATTTGTGGAGAAAGATCATGCATGTATTTAACTACAGAGATTCAGCTTTGTACTCTGAATAGGGAAAAGACAGAGGTAATGGCAATTTAAATAGCATGGGCAATTTTTCCACCATTCTGTTTGCACAGAGGTGCCTGAAATGAGAGACACCAACTTCTCATTCCCTCAGACAGCCTGGGTTCCACATGCCCCTCACTCTGGGCCCCGCACACACTGGGCAAGATTCTCCAGTATGTAGATAAGCATTCTCCAGATGTCAGGGCTCCTGGACATGGGTTATTTTCTTCATCTGGACCTCAGTGGAAGAAACCACAGTCTCTCCCAATCGGTAGAAGAAATGATGTGTTTTAATAGTAATAAATATGGTACATACTTATAAGATGTTCAAGGCTCAGTTTTGAATATATGACTTTCATACGAGACTTGAGAACCATGGGCCATCCCCATGAGAATCCCATGGAGAAGCTCTCAGGTTTCCCCCAGCCTAAAAATAAGCCTACCTTGGATTCTCCCTCCCTTCCGCCATCATTGCCCTCCTTTCTACTTCCATCTCCTTGCAGGCTCCCAAAGCATGCTGGGTCAGCACCTTCATTCTACACTATGGCACATCTTGCTCCTTGAAGGTTGGGCCCAGGTTTCATCTCAAGGGTCATAGAAGGCACTCGATTCATGCTTGCTGAATGGTGACCTCATGTTATTCTAATGATCAAACATTTGAAAGGCTGGTCTGTGTTCATTATCTTCTCTCTATTAGTTTCCATTTGCTCTTCCACCCTGTAATCTGGCTTCTCGTCCACCACTTCCAGAGTTTTCTGCAAGAGGCCCCTGGAAACTCTCCCAGTTATCTGGTCCAGTGGCCCTTTTTCCACTCTGATCACCCCAGGCCCTCACCTCTCCTCCTCTGCGCTCTCTCTTGCCCATGGCCTTAGTGTCAGTACTTTCTCCTGGTTCCTTGCCCTTCTTCTATGACTCTGTCATGAGTTTTTCCATCCGCTGTTCTCCAGAGTTGTGCTTTGTCTCTTTCTCCCACTCTCTACTGCCTTTTCTCATTGGTTATGTTTCTTTTTATTTATTTTTACTTGAGACAGGGCCTCGCCTTCTTGCCCAGGCTGGAGTGCAGTGGCGTGATCATGGCTCAGGGCATCCTCGCCCTCCCAGGCTCAGGTGATCCTCCCATCTCATTCCCCCAAGTAGCTGAGACTACAGGTGCACACCCCCACACCCAGCTAACTTCTGTAGTTTTTGTTAGGCAGAGCCTCACTTTGTTGCCCAGGCTGGTCTTGAACTCCTGAGCTCAAGTGATTCTCCTGCCTCAGCCTCCAAAAGCGATGAGATTATAGACGTGAGCCTCTGCCCAGTTATGTCTCTTATAACATTCACTACCTGTGGGTTAACAAGTCCCACACGCATATCTAGAGCACCAGTCCCTGTGGGTCCGTTACAGACCACCATGTCAACTGCCTGGCCCACAGTGGATTGCCACACAACGCTTGCTCTCACACCTATTCTGAATACCCATCTGCAACTCCTCCTGTTTTCAGTAAAGGTCCTACCAACCCCTGGTAGAAATTTCTGGCACATCACTGACCCCCTCATTTCCTACATCCAATAATTCTATAGCACGTTGAATTGTCTCCCTTCTCCTGGGCTGACTCTCTCACCTGAACTATTGCAGCAGCTTCCTTCTTCATTCTCCACACTGGAAAGTTTTTTTCTTTTTTCTCCTGAATTACAGATCCAAACTAAATGTTGTATGCTTAAAATCCTTTGCTCCCTAGAATGAAGTCCAGATTTCCTAACTTGACATTACTGTCATACAAACAGCACAGCTGAAAAGCCCACTTCCTCCAGGAAGCTCTCCCTGATTGCCACACCCCACTTTGTGCCTGTGTAGCACACTTTTCATAAGTCTAATTCAGAACTAGTTACCTTGCTTAATAGTAAATGTACACCTATATCTTCCATTTGATGATGACTCTTAAGGAACCCATTAATTACGGGTGATTCATCTTGTTTTTTTTCAGTGACTCAACAATAGTCAGTGTTTAATAAGCTGCGGGTGGCTAATTGAAGAAAATATACAACCAGAATTCTACAAAAATAAAAGGATGGGGAAAATCTACATTTCCTCTGGATAGGACTGTTTAAACTTTTATGACTCATCATCATTATGACTGTACTGTTTTTATTGTCATTTCAGGCATATATTTTCTCATTTTTGTTATTTATCACATTTTACTTCTATTAACAATGCTAAAACAGGTTTATAAATCTCATCTGTAACCCAGAGAGCATTCTGAATTGTGTTTGGGGCTATAAATTACTTTCTCTTTCTTTCCCTTGATGAAAATTACCTCCAATTGGGATTCCTACATTTTATGAGACCAACATCTTATGTAGATCTGCTACATTCAGTGGATTTTTTCAAGGGTTTTGAGAAAGCTCCTTTCCTGGATTGTCAGCTGCCAAATCACCAGTCCCTCCCATCTTGAAATAGACTAATTTTGGGGGCACAGCAAAGTATCGTGCTTGGGGTGAACCCTGAACTCAGGGATGGCATCCCCAGACCCCCCTTTGAGTTGTGAAACCTTGGAAAGGGATTTGACCTCCTTGGTAAAATAGAGCAGTGATCCTGGCTTAACAGGTGTGCTCACTTCTGAGCAGAACAACTTTTAACAATTATATAGTGTTAAATAAACAGTTTAAAAACCAGCTAAACAGTTTTTTCTAAGGCTGATGACTATTTACAGGGACCATCACTAAGAGGATTGTGGCAGTCTCGTTTTTTAAATTAAGGATGGTGGAAGTCTCGTTTTTAGTGGCTCCTCATCTATGTTGGTCTCCTTAAAGTTCTTTAACTTGGCAAATTTGTGCTCAGTTGTTAAGAAAACGTAAGAATTCTTCATTGTAGCCACCGTTATTGGGTGTCTGCTGTGTGCCAGCCAGCCACAGAGGCCTGTGCTCTACTGCATCAGCCATTCAATAAATGTTTACTGCACCTGCATTGTGTCAGATGTCAGGTGCTGTACTCCGCCCTGAGAGTCTGGCATTGAATAAACAGGTAACAGTCTCAGCCTTCATAAGTGTATCTTCTGGTGGGAGAGACGGCAGGACTTCTCACCACAAACCACCAAGCTGGGATTATCATCTCTTTTAACAGAAAGGAGTAAAGTTTAGAAAAGTCACCTGCCTCAGGCTGAACCCGGAGCCCAGCTGTGGAATAGACCTAGTACCTCCACCAGTGAGGAGAAAGGAGGCGAGTGTGCAAAGTGCTTGGGGCAGGTGCCTCGGGCTGTAATCAGTTGCTCGGTAAATGGTGACAGTTATTAAGCTTCCTCGACAAAAGTACTGGTGACAGAGAGAGTAGTTTTGAGAGGGCCAGCCCCTGGATTTTACCCACCCCTGGCCCACCCAGCTGCCTTGGGGGCCGAGGCGTCAACCAGTCAGAGTCCTTAGGAGCCCTTTCCTCCAGTGCTTGCGAAGCAATGGAATTATTTTCCCTGCTGCTGCTTTCCTCCTCCCGGCCATAGCCTCTGTTCCTAATTTTTGTGAAAGATGCCACCTAGGGATCATCTTGCCTCCTCAGTCTCCTGTACGTAGCCTGGCCGATTGAATTGGTTGCCTGGCCTTTTCGATCGACAGCTTTCGCTCCCACCTCTGTCCTGCACAAACCTGATTCAGACCTCCATTTCTCACCTCCTGCCATGAAACAGCACCTGGGGCTGGAGGACTCTTGGGGAGCTCTGGGCTGTTGCCCATCTTTTGATTGTCTCTTGTATACAGGGTCCTCCACTGTACCCAGCCAAGGCTTGGCTCATGCTCCCAAATAGTCGCATTTTGCACTCATGATAATTTAGTTTCTTTCAGTTTTACAGATGGGGAAACTTTGGTCCAACAACTTGACGTAACTTGCTCAAGTTAGTATAGTAAGACATAGAACCAAGATTCAATTCAAACCCAGCCTGACTGTAAATTCAGAACACAAACTAGGTGCCTCAGCTGTCCTCCTTAGGAAAGGAAACTACATCACGCTGTTGCTAGTTGAGGAAAGTATGAATGCTGCCGTGATGAGTCTCCACGTGCAGAACTTAGTGCCAGTTTCCTATCGCATCGGGCTGCCTCCCTCTTGTTGGCTCCTATGCCATTTCCCCTTCTCAGTGTTTAACTAAACAGAGCACTTTTTGAAATAAAACCCCAGCAGATCCAAATGGTGCCACATTTATAACCTGTAGTAAATTTGCCGAGTTGTAAAATGAATGAGTTTTCCCTTTTTTGTTTTGTACACCTTAATTACTAGGGAGGGAGTACATTAAAACTAAGATCATGGGTTAATTAATTTGTCCTGGACTGTAGAATTTTATGTACAACCAGAACTAAAGTAATGGTTGTGTAGGTGCAATTGATTAAACATGGCTTATAAATGTTACAGAAATTCCCGTAATTAATCCCACTGCAGCTATTTAGCCTGGGAATTTTATAGCAGACATAAATTATGAAGGTGAAAAGGAAGAAAAATTTTGAGTTGACATAGTGGCATTTGCAGAAGCTATAATTTGAGGAAACCTGTTTTGCATGATTATTAGTGATTTTTTTTTCAGTTTCCACAATTCTCCCTTTTTAAAATTTGCTTTTTAATGTCGTTTCCATTGTAATGTAGTGACTACCAGATGTTGGATGCGTTAAACACAAGTAATGCCTTATTAAAATAGACCACCAGCAGCATTTCTAAAAGTACTTAAAAGTAACCAAAGAAAGAAGAGACCTGTTTGATCATACTCTTCAAAGTCATTTTTGCATATTTTAATGGATTGAAAAGGAAAGTTACAGGTTATGTTTAAATAGTGTTCCCTGTCATTGGATCTTGACACATTTTAACCTACCTGTTAAAATGTAAGTTATAAATAGCTCCCCTTTCAAAGGTGTTCATTATACCTCATTGGCTCTTGTTATAGAAAATGCAAATGTAATTTGAAAAGTGCCCCTTCTGAGTCTGAGCAATTACTTGCGCACTTCAATACCTGGTTCATTGTCAGCATAGCCACTTGGTTAAAAAGCATGTTTGCCTTTGAAATGGAGATCACTTCGGCTTCTGGCTGGCTGGCTCCTTGGGTAATGAGAAAATATTTCGCTTTTCCAGGGAAGCAAGCAGCTGTTGAACAACTATCCTGTCTACATAACGAGCAAACAGTGGGACGAGGCTGTAAATTCTTCAAAGAAAGATGGGAGACGGCTCCTTCGATACCTCATCAGATTTGTTTTCACAACCGATGAGCTTAAGTACTCATGCGGCCTTGGGAAAAGGAAAAGGTCAGTGCAGTCAGGAGAGACAGGTCCCGAAAGACGCCCTCTGGATCCAGTTAAAGTAACATGCCTCCGAGGTACTGCATCTTCCGCTCAGTGTCACCATCTGTGATCTCATTTCACCGCATTGGCTGTGGCTCTCCCTGTACAAGTGTTCAGCCTTACTGTATTTTGATTTCTTTCTGCTGAGAACGTCTAGGCTTCATGTGGCCCATCTACTCAGTATTGAGAAGCTCTTTTAAAAATCTCCGTTTGCCTTAGCATTGTTGTTCTCACTTAGTGGTACATAAGCATCGCATAGCACCTCATGTTTCACACTTCCAATTCAGATTTTCTTTGCTGCCAGAGAAGGCCACCTCCAGCAAAACTGGAGCATAGGGGAACACACAGAGGAAGGGAAGGCGTGGAAATTTTTTTAATTGGTAAAATGTTACCTCATTTCCAGTACTAGTTTGTGTCCCCTTCTAGTACCTTCTCAAGAATACTTGGCCAAACCCCTTACATTTGTTTAGGATTAATTCTCCTTAATGCTAAAATATACCTTGCCCAGTAAAACGTTCTTCTTTTGGTTAAAAAAAAGTTTCTTTTAAATGTACTGCATAGATAATACGACTTAAGCAATATTAATAGCGATTACTTTGCAGTTAATCTGCACTATTGTAGGCCGGGCAGAGGGGTGGGGAGGAGGAATCAGGAGGTATCCAGTTGATTCAGCAAGTGCAAATAAACACAGACCTAGACAAATAGAAGTGTTATAATGCCAAGAAAACATTCACACCTGAAAAATCCATATCAGAAAGCTCAATATTAACCTGTACAGTTCAATGGCAGTTTTATTGGCTGGAAAGACTTAATATTGACTTACTCTGAATAGGGATAAAAATTTTTCCTGGTGAAGAAATCACAGTTTAAAAAAAAAAGCCACATTATCTCTGCTAAGGCCCTGGTTATTGGAAAGAATGCTTATGCACTCCCTCCTGAGATGCCCACGGCAATTCTGGGCATCATGTGCCTAGGGTGCATATGTAGTACTTGTTAGCAGCTGAGATTCCCTAGGCCTTCGCCCAGAGATTCTGATTCAGAAGGGATGGGGCAGGCATGTGTGGTTCCTAGATTGAGACAACCTTATAGGCTTATGCACATGGCCCACAATTCAGGAAACCGCCTGAGAGGAAAATGCCTATATTTATTAGACACAAGTGCTCCAGAGCACCTGCTATTAGCTGGTCTAAATATTCCACTTACTCAGAGTGACTAGGTGGTAGAAATCTGCAGGGTCTGTCCTACTAAACTAACCATCGTTTTTCTGTATTTCTTGACATCATAAGAGATGATGGAATTAACTCACCAAGAGGCAGTGTTGAGCTTGGGGGTTGACTGAGTGCACTGGCTGTGTGTACTCAAGGGAGTTGCATTTAGGCTTATTTATAGGAGTCAAATAAGGGGTCTCATTGCTGTATTGTTTTTCCAGAAATTCTTATTCAACATTTTACATTTCTATAGCAAGTCAGTAGAACTGAGGGATTAAAATACATCCCAGAAAACTAGTGCTGCTGCTCTGGAAACACTGAAGGAGCCGCTGTCACACTGATGCCTGATGCAGCCCAGCCTGCCTAACCAGAGACTGCCATCTCCAGCTCATTTTTCACTTAGGGCCACAATGCGTGGACCTCCATCCAGCCCTTGGGTGGCGAATACATAGGCAAGATATGGTGATTGTCTGTGTTGGAGGCAGCTAAAGCATTTCACTCTTTCAGGCATTTTAATTGCTTTTTGGTGAAATTAAATATTTAGAGGAGACAGCATATAAAAAATACTTGCCAGCCCATGTATAGAAATTACATTTTGAGAAATAAGCATAGCTAATCATGCAGCATTCTAAGAACATGGGTACCTTTTCTGAACTAACACTCAGGCACCTCCTCAGTCACTAAGACTCTGTTATTTTATTGTACTTCATCTTCAAATTAGTAGCTAGATAAAGAATACCATGCTAATGATATTTGCTGTGCTTCTGGAGATAGTAACATTCTCAAAATGTGAGCAGGTAACAACTTAGGTTTTGAAATCTCCTTGACTTTTACCAGACAGGGTGCATTCCGTGCCTTACAAATTAAATTTACCTTTCATTTCAACAGCAAATGTTCCTTGGAGGGATTACCCTCTCACTTATGCGATTTTTTTTTTTAACTTTTGCACATGAGGAGAAAATTTTTGTATGGAATAAATTGGGTCTAATGAGTGACATCATCATGGCATTGCATTGGATTTCCCATAAAGCTTTTCTGATAGAGCTTCTGTTAAAGTTTAAGCAGTCTGCCCTGTCATCTTCTGCAAAAACCAGCTGTTGTTTTTTTCTCTCTCTCTCTTTTTTTGATGTTGTGTATATTCCTGCAGAATTCATTAGGATGCATTGTACCTCCAACCCCGATTGGTGGATGCCCTCGGAGGAGCAGATAAACAAAGTGTTCAGCGATGCTGTAGGTCACGCCCGACAGGGGCGGGCGGTGGGGACTTTCCTGCACAACGGTGGCTCGTTTTATGAAGGGATCGATCACCAGGCTTCGCAGGATGAAGTCTTCAATAAAAGTTCCCAGGATGGATCTGGGGATTAGTGGACAGAATCTTCCTGTTGTAGCAGCCGGTCCTCTCAAGAGTTCCAATTGTGAATGTCCTGTTCCTGTCACCTGAGAGTCCAAAGCATGTCATTCTGTCATACTCTACACATTCTCAGCTGCCACAGTACCCCAATAGAAATCCATTTTAGGGTTGTTTGGGAAGTTGTGGTGCCTACAACATACTTTCGGAATACTATATTATAAAAATAAAAAAATACATTTGATTTTAAATGATTACTAGCTAGATGGTGAGGGTGAAAAAATAGGTGAGCTCCTGGCCGGGCGCGGTGGCTCAAGCCTGTAATCCCAGCACTTTGGGAGGCTGAGGCGGGTAGATCACGAGGTCAAGAGATCGAGACCATCCTGGTCAAAATGGTGAAACCCCGTCTCTACTAAAAATACAAAAAATTAGCTGGGCATGGTGGCGCGTGCCTGTAATCCCAGCTACTCAGGAGGCTGAGGCAGGAGAATTGCCTGAACCCAGGAGGCGGAGGTTGCGGTGAGCCGAGATCGCGCCATTGCACTCCAGCCTGGGTAACAAGAGCAAAACTCCGTCTCAAAAAAAAAAAAAAAAATAGGTGAGCTCCTAGTTACCTTTCTCAAACCTTCAAACTCTGCTACCTGGGCAGAGACAGTCCACCAGGAAGGCTGGGGTAGTGTTTCTGCCCGTGGGAGAAGATGGAGACAGGGAGTTATGTTAAAGGACAAGGAACAAACATTCTCTTAATTCAAATAAGTTGTCTTTATGTTTTCCAAAGACTTGACTTCATATTTCTCGGCAAAGACATAGGATAGATGACATCATATACTATTTCAACATTAATAGTGTCTATTACTAAAAGGAAGCCAGAGAACAGAGGCAGCATCTACAGACTGATTAATTACAGGTCAGCTATTTTTCTGTTATTTAAAAAAATCCACTGTGTTGATCAAGAAGGCATTATTTGATCTCCGGAGTTTGCAAACAGTAGTCATTTTTCATTGTTAGTCAAGAAACATCCAAAGATCCAAAACCATTTTCAAATGCTCAGTTTTTAGGTTAATAAATTCATAGTTTCCACAGCCTTAAATCAGGCTTTGTTGACACAGTGCCAAAGTGATGGGTAGAACAATGAGAATTTCAATCAATTCGTTGTTTGGTGCACTGAAGACCAAACAAGTGGTGTGACTAATGGTATTCCCTGAATTGACTACGTGCTCTGGCATTGTATACACACAGCTTCAAGGCCATTCTGACAACTATGCAATGGGCTTGTCAGTAATTAGTCTGAAACTTGAGGGTCTTTCTCTGCTGATTTGATCTTTAGCATTTGTATGAATCTTGTTTCCAATTGTCATTGAAGAAAATGTTTCAGCCCCACTGTGCCTCCTTTCCCCCAGTGTGCCCCTTAGCTTTGGCTAAGTTAGCACTGTGCCTCTCCCACTCACTGTTCCCTGGTTAATTTGTTGAACTCCATATGTGAAATTAGTGGTACCTCTGGAACCTTTCCTTATTGGCAAATGCTATAGAGGTGCTAGAATCATCATTTCTGAGGGCTTCCTGTTTGGAGTCAGAGAGGCTTTCTTTACGAAACTAGTCCAGGTTACTGCATTCTTTGTAGAGCAAAGGACTAAATGGACACCGTTTATTGAAGGCTAATAGTCATCTACAGACATGACCAAGGGTTTTGAAAATTGGATGGAGATTGAAGTTTATGAGAACCCATTGATAAAGGGTTTTTTGGCTATTTTTGTCAACATAAACTCATAAATTATCCTTTAGATTTAATATTTAATTTGCATTCACTATATACGAAGTCCTAGAAACAGGTCTTTCTGTAGCTTTTGTTTATTAGCTTTTTTTGTATTACTACCTTTCATCCATTGAAAAGTTTAATGTTTATAGAGATGGTCATCTGTCAGATCTGCTCAATGATATAGGGGGAACTAATATTTCAGTCCTATTTTGAGAAAATTAAAATTTGTCAAATCTATTCAATGGTAGAGGGAAAACTAATATTACAAATCTATTTTGGGCAAATTAGCTAAAATTTAGAAGTGGAAGAAATGATATGGGCAAACGCCATGTTCTTATGGCAACCATGAGACCAGTATCTTTGGCTATCCAAGGAAGAAAGATACTTCTTAAAGCATTTTTAGAGGTCCGAGAAGTTGGTGTCTTTCTTATGAGATTCTTTGGCAACAGACATCTTTGCTAGAAGAAAACCCCACCATAGCCTCATCTGTTTTTCCATCTTACCTTTTCTTAATTTTGCTTTGGCCGTAAGTTGTCCATACTGCTGAGTACATTGTTCTGTTTTTCTATAGCAACAATATTTGATCACTCCTTTTAAGAAAAACACACCAGCCCTTGTTTTCCTGCAAGCTTGAGGGTCCTGAACATTTCTTCATATCTAAGCATCATCTTGGAGCCCTGTCATGCTGGTCTTCGCAGAGGCCAATGAGAGCACTTTCTGCACTCCCGCTCCATGGCCGTACATGATGACACACCTGCACCACTGCTGCAAGGGCAGGGGACAGCAGCCTGTGGTTTGGCTGTCACCGTCACCTCCTGAGGAGGCTGCTGTGCCAGGCTTGCACACCACCTTTGTTCCAAAGTTACACATGGTCTCTTCCTCCCTCATACCCACTCTAGGTGAATTATTTCTCTATCAGCTGTTTCTCCATCAGCAAATTCTGAATGTTGAGACTGATTGTTGAGCATCTCTTTTGCACAAGGCTGACACACTCCATACTCAGAATCACACAACCAGTCCTAACTCCTCTCCCTGGTCTAGGACCTGCGACTTTTGCCCCCTGGTGAGATGGTCCATTATACTTCTACTGTTTGTGTAACTTCTGGGCTCCTTTAGCCAAACCTAGCATCTGACGAAGGCACTAGCAGCCACTAGGCTATGATACAGCATCAGTGTAGACACTGCTGGCTCCTCTCCTTAGGACATATCTACACTGCCACATGAGCTTCACCTTTAAGGCTGGTATGTACCTGAGTTCATGGTGGTTGTCTGCATGGTTTCCTGATATTTAAATCAGGACCTACAAAGGATGTTCATTTATTTTTGGTTAAGGCCCATTGGGCCTCTATGTAACCAGGGTAAAAGCTCACCACTAAGATCGGATGCTGTCATTGCTCTGTGAGCCTTTCAGTTGAAATTCTTGGAGACTTGAAGGTGTTGCTTATCATTTTGATTTGATTTTCTACATCTTTATCTGGCAAATGGACAGATTGCTCTACAAGAAACTTAGTCATGTCAGCTTTTAGAGTCTTCCTTGAGTCATGTTAGCACTGGTGTAAAATAGATGGAGTTAAAACAGCTCAGGATGCAGCTATGGCTCCACTTCATTGGTTAGAGGAGGTGGTCACGGGGCTGGCCTGACAGCAAAGACTAAATGTGGCTTTTTTGTCAATGACTAGGTGTGATCCATAAGCCCAGCTATCAGAAGAGCCATACCTACCAAAAGTGACAGTGTTTTCCAAATTAAAATCTTGTCATAAAGATCATGCTGGCTTTTCACAGTGAGCTGAAGCCCCAAGCTCAGTTCCAGCCTGGCTCAGGATGACCCTGGAATGATCTGAACTGGATAGTGTAGGCCGGGAGCCTGTGGAGGGGACCAGTGTTTTGCAAGCAGATACTTAAGTCACGTTTCTCACTGACTCTTTTGACAGTGCTTCGTTCAGAATCTCATGGTTTAACCTTAGTGTTAAATGCTTTCAAGAAAAATTGTAACCATTTAAATTTTACAAGTACTTTCTTGTTTTACTTGGACATTTTACAACTACCTTCCGTATTTACTTGAAAATACTTCCTCCAGCCCCTGAACCCAGGCATCACTTTTTTGGTTTTCCTCATTCTATCACAGCATTTAGGTGACTGTTACCATTTATGTTTCATTAAGCTTCACTAAGGATAATAATAGAGCGTTTGCTGAAAATTGCTATCATCTCCTTTGGTAGGGGAATTGAGGCATGTAGCTACATCACAGCTGTAGAGTTAGTAGGTGACTGTGTTCTGCATTGTTTCTTACCTTTCATCAGTGACAGACACATTGACATAAGAGATTCCTTCATCAGGATTGTAAGGAGATATAAATGATTACCGTTTATTATTTGATCCAACTACTCCATGTGGCATCAACTAGAGGTGACTGATATTGATAGGACTTTTAAAAGTCCAGTAACCTTGCAATATCGGATATTTTGCCCTAAATTAGACAGTAATCCAGACTTCAAATCTATAAGTTTATGATTCCTACGTTGCCCTGCCACTCTCAGTGGCTTGTTGCCTCCCTTCTGTTACTCTCAGAAAATGGCTGGAGCATTAGGTAAAGATGAAATGTGCACTATGTTCAGAAAAGCAAACATCCATTGCCCTCACTTACATTCCATTCTTCACTATGTGCTCTAGAACCTAAACCTAATACCCATTGACTACCTCCTGAGTTTCTTAGATTTCAATTATCTTTAAAAATCTCATTCATGGATAATAGCTTCAACTTTAGAGAAGATGTAAATGTCTAACTTTCCTCATTCAGTGCTGTGTCATTTCACAGTACAGATCTGCGTTAATTTTTGACAGCTCATATATACAGATTTTTAGAAATGTAATAGAAAATGATTTCGCACATATGGTGCAAGTCTTGCTGGTGTATGTTTAATGTGGCAACACGTGCCAAAACTGTTTGGCAAAACATGTCAAATGGAGTGCTTGAGTCAGAACTCTAATGTAAATGTGTCTAAACAGCAGTATGTATCATTATGATGTATTTTTGTAAACATAGTGATGGCTTCTTTCAGTCATGTAAGTACTGGATAAAAATAACCACTTCACTTGGAATAATGTAGGAAAATATCACCCAGCAGATAGTCCTCTGCAAAGTTACATTGTCAGCCAGTGGCACAGGTTCTTTCATTTATGTTAGGTTTTTCTTTAGAGGAGAGCAAAGAATTGACATCATGGAGAGCCAAAATAATAACCCATCAATATTTGCCTTCTAAATGTGAAATGTAACATTTTAACTGATCTGTGTACACATTAGAGACCACTTTCACCCTCCACAGAATATTCAGTTGTAGGTAACACTGAGAGGTCGAGACTTCAATCATCTAATGACCAGCTTGGTTAATTTGACTTCTGAAGGCACTAAATTACCAAATCTTTGCAGTAATGGTGACCAGATTAATTTCCCTCATAACTTTCTGTAGCTATCTGATAAAAGGGCTATGTTTTTATTGAATCACAGATCCCCAAATTACAATGAAAGCACATCTGCTAGTAAGACTTATTTGAAAATCTGTTTATTCTTAGAATAATTGGGCTACTGCAAGTGGCCAGATGTATCCTGGCCACACTGGAAAACTATTTAGGCCCATTCAGAACCACTTAATTAACAGTATATACAACAACTATAGCTAATATCTATCTACTGAGTTCTTGTGTGCCAGTTACTTTGATAAGCACTTTAATGCATCCTCATTTTAATCCTCACAACCACCCTGTGTGGCTGTTAGGGTTCTTACCCCATTGTATTGATAATGAAACTGCCCAGGGTACTTAGCTAAGAAGAGGATCCCTTTGGGCATAGTAAGCAGAATGACCAGTTCAGTCTTCCTTAGTAGCTGGAACACGGTTCTCAAGGCCCATCAACACTTTAGAATGGATTTGTTGCTTTATTTATGCCGTCAAAGGAAAGTTGATATTTGTGTTACTAAAACCTACTTCTAAAGTATGTCTGTACTTAAGTAGGAACATACAAACCATATATCTTCTGGGAATTGCCCAGGTTTCTGTATAAGGCTTGATCTACATAAGATCCTATGATGAAAACCAGAAAACTTTTTTTAAAAGTGGGTAAATTAAAATCACTAGCATGTTCACATTTATCTCATAGGTTCCTCGTGCAAAAATGCAGGGAGATAAAAGCAAACTTTGAACTCAGTGAAGTGAGAGTCTTTGGGAACTCCAAGATGTTAGAAATAGCACCGGGGCATCAGTTAGCCAATGTTTAATTCACTTTTCATGTTTGTTGTCTTTGTAGCTTTAGAGCTGATGAGTCTGGTTGGTTTGGAAGAGAGTGTTAATTTACGATGTCACTGTGAGAACTGTTGTGGAAAATTCTGTAAGAAAATACAGTACTCTGTTGATTCTTCCCTGTAGTTTGGCTTTAACATCCCTTTGGCTGTGTTTAAGTTCAAGAGCATGCCAAGGCCATGAGGGGCCTGGCTTGTGCTTCTTGGGAACAGGGCATGCCAGAAGTGGGTCATGGAGCTCTCAAGGTCACTGGTCCAGCCCGACCCTGCCCAATTTAAGCATTGCCTTTATGTCTCTCCTCTCTGGAACTTCATGTAGCAGCCTAACACCGGGGCCGACTTGCCTTTACTCTATTTTCTATGATGAATACTTGTGGAGAAACTGTGACAAATCCATTGATCCTGATATTTTTATTGTTGGAGTCTTGTTGATTCTCTATGAATAATTTCTATTTGATTGTACTGTGTAGAGTTAATACCCACTAGGGATATGTTAATAAAACTACAAATGCATAGTGTAATATAGAATAGCAAGATTTTTTTGTGAACAATTTATATAGAAAAGTAAGTTGTTTTTTAAGTGTTAGGCTCATTTCTTTTAGGAACTTAAAATGTTATAAAAGTTTTTTAAACATTCAATATTTTTAATTATAAGAGACATTTGTTACTAGAGCCAGTTATTTCAGGTGTTCTAATTGGAGTGTTGATTTTATTACCTCATATACCTCTAGAATGCCACATGTTCTGTTGGGAATAAAATTGCACAATAAATGTCAAGTCTCTGTTAAGTGTTTTAACTTGCTTTTTTGCGTCTTTCCAACTCATCGTAAATACTTTTCTGTTTCTTTGAATAGGTAACTTTTCTCTCCCTGAAGCTAAGGGTTTTCTGCTTGTCTCTGAACACCAGGAAAATGTTATATGCTTAATATCCAAATAAAAGATACTCAGCTTTGTCAGGAAAGTGACCAAAAGTCATCCAGAAGTTCATTTGATCTAGTGAATGAAAGGGATAGCCGGTGACAATCTCAGAGTGACATGTGGTCTGAGAGGATTTCCATGCAGTATTTTCTACATTCACACATGAAGCACACATACTTCCTATTCACGGTACCATTCCATCAGGAAGGAAAAAAACCCTATAGCTCTACCTATGACTTTTAAAAATAAACAGATAGTGATTATTTGTGGTTTTTGAACAGTGTTCGGGTTCAAAAGCAAAATAGCTGTGGCTAAATAAGGGGCCATGGTTGTGGCTTCCCACTTCTAGTTATTACCTAAAATATAAATCTGACATAATCATTAGCAAACAGCACAATTGTAAGTGTTATTTCAAAGTCAGACAAAGTAAAAGCTAAGACAACACACTTTTGCATTTTAGGGAAAATAGGTGTTTTATTTTTGCCCTAGAAGATGCAAACTTAAGATAATAGTTTTTGGTTTTATTTCTGTTTTGAGACAGGGCTTCACTCTGTTGCCCAGGCTGGAGTGCAGTGGCTAAAAGCTCACTGCATCCTCGACCTTCCTGGGCCCAAATGATCCTCCCACCTCAGCCTCCTGAGTAGCTGGGACACAGGTGCACACCACCATACTCAGCTAATTTTTGTATTTTTTGCAGAGATGGGGTTTTGCCATGTTGTCTGAGCTGGTCTTGAACTTCTGAGATCAAGCAATCCTCCCACAAAGTGTTGGGATTACAGGTGTGAGCCACCATACCCAGCCTAGTCAGTAGTTTTGGATGGAAAAGCAATACTTTAGTCCAAATAATTTTTGTTAGAATTGGAATATCAGTTAAAATGAAATTAAAGTTATGCTGAAGCATTAAAAGAGGTTTATTAAGTAATACGAGCTGTTGGATATTTTGTAGCAAAGCACACACAGAGTAAAGCCACCAATTTAGAAGTATTAGAAACAGGCTGGGCGCAGTGGCTCACACCTGTAATTCCAGCACTTTGGGAGGCTGAGGTGGGCGGATCACTTGAGACCAGGAGTTTGAGACCAGTCTGGGCAACGTGGCGAAACTCTGTCTCCACTAAAAATATTAATACAAAACTTAGCCAGGCATGGTGGTGCATGCCTGTAGTCTCAGCTACTTGAGAGACTGAAGTGGGAGGACCACTTGAGCCTGAGCAGTGGAGGTTGCAGTGAGCTACGCTGGTGCCACTGAACTCCATCCTGGGGGACAGAGTGAGACCCTGTCTCACACACACAAGAAAAATGATTAGAAACAAGTTCATTTAGGCTGCAGAAAGCAAAATCAGTATGCAAGAATCGATTGTACCACTAGCAATACACAATCCTATTAATTACATTACAGGTTCCTGCCTGTAATCTCAACACTTTGGGAGGCTGAGACAGGTGGATCACGAGGTCAGGAGATCCTGGCCAACATGGTGAAACCCCATCTCTACTAAAAATGCAAAAATTAGCTGGGTTTGGTGGCTCGTGCCTGTAGTCCCAGCTACTCAGGAGGCTGAGGCAGGAGAATCGCTTGAACCAGGGAGTCAGAGGTTGCAGTGAGCTGAGATCATGCCATTGCATTCCAACCTGGTGGCAGAGCAGGACTCGGTCTCAAAAAAAGAAAGAAAATAATTACATTTATAATCACATCAGAAAGAATAAAATAGGAATAAATTTAAAAAAAATAAGCGCCAAACTTGTATACCGAAAACTACAAAATATCATTGGAAGAAATTTTAAACCTAAATAATGGAAAAACATCCCATGATAATGGAGTGGAAGATAATATTGTTAAGATGGCAGTATCTCCCAAATTGATCTACAGATTCAATGCAATCTTTATCAAAACAGCTGGCTTCTTTGCAGAAGTTGGCAAGATGATCCTAAAATTTATATGGAAATTCAAGGAACACAGACAGCCAACAGAAATCAACCCTTAAAATTATGATCAGTTGATTTTTATCAAGGGTGCCAGGACAATTCAATGGAGACAGAATAGTCTTTTCAACAAATGGTGCTGGGACAACAAGATATATCCTAAAGAATGAAGTTGGATTCCTACCTCAACCTCAAAAAGTAACTCAAAATGAGTAGTTCTAAATGCTTCTAAGAGCTAAAATTATAAAACCCTTAAAACACAGGAGTAAGTCTTCATCTTGGATCAGGCGAGGTTTCTTTAATATGACACGAAACGCTTCAGTGACAAAAAAAAATAGATAAATTGGATTTTAACAAAAACTTCTGTGCTTCAAAGAACACCATGAAAAATGAAAAAGACAACCCACAGAATGGGAGAAAACACTTACAGACCTGATAAGAGACCGATGCCAGAATATATAGAACTTATGACTCAACAATAAGGACAAAAAGCCCCACAAGAAATGGGGAAAGGAGGCCGGGCGCCGTGGCTCACACCTGTAATCCCAGCAACTCAGGAGGCTGAGATGGGAGAATTGCCTGAACTCTGGAGGTGAAGGTTGCAGTGAGCCAAGATGGCGCCACTGCACTCCAGCCTGGGCGACAGAGCAAGACTCCATCTCAAAAACAAAAAAGAAGGAAAGAAAAGGGCAAAGGATCTGAGTATGTATGCTCCCAGGAAGATATGCAAATGGCCAACAAGCACAAGAAAAGATGCTCAATATTATTAAACATTAGGGATATGTAAATCAAATTACAATGAGATGCCACTTCACTAGGATGGCTAAAATGAAAAAGACAGTAATAAATGTTGAGGATGTGGAGAGAATGAAACCCTCAGACATTGCTGGTAGGAATGTAAAGTGGTGCAGTCACTTTGGAAAATACAGTGGCAGTTCCTTAACAAGTTAATCATAGAGTTAATAGGGGACTCAGCAGTTCTTCTCATGGGTACATACTCAAAAGAATTAAAAATATGCCTACATAAATGCTTTGGAACATTATTTATAATAGTCAAAAAGTGGAAATAACCCAAATGTCCATCAATTGAATGGATAAATAAAATACATATCCAAGCAATGGAATATTATTCAGCCATTAAAAAGGAGTGAGGTATTAATACATGCTACAACATGAATGAACCTTGAAAATTTATGGCAAGTAAAAGAAAAAAAAAGCCATGCATTGTATGATTCCATTTATAGGAAAAGTCCAGAATAGTCAAAATACTATGTAGGCAATTTTAGAGAGTGCTGCTCAGTGCACGGTTTACATAAATGAAGGAATCAAATATAGTATGATGTAATCACTTCTAAATTTATTATGCATTCATACAATGTATTTATCAAGAGCTTGATGTGCCTGGCATTGTTATCAGGCACCATGACCTAAGAACCAAAGTAATACATCCAACAGCTTGGCAACTATTTGAAGAAAAATGACAAAGAGCTGTTAATTATGAGAAAATCCCAAGCTTCACTGGACAACTTGTTCCCTCATATAAAGCTGTATTCAGAAAGCTGAATCAGTTCGGGTGTGATGACTCACGCCTATAATCCCAGCGAGGTTGAGCTGGGAGGATTGCTTGAGCCCAAGAGTTTGAATTAGCTTGGACAATGCAGTGAGATGCCATCTCTAAAAAAAGCTTTTTTTAAAGCTGAATCAGACATAAAACGAGAAAAGTATGTACCAGTCAATCTGTGTCTCTTATCAGACAAAGACAGTTAAATGTAGGAATCTCTTGGTTCTGATTTAGTCCTAATGCTTAGAGATACAGTCTCAGTGCCTGTATTGGTCCTGATGTTTAAGAAACATGCCTGCATTTTATCTGTAAATTTAAAAACGAGTAATAAAATTGATATTTTAAGAAAAGAAATATGCTTACAGTTTTAAATAAAAGTGGAGTAGAATAATACATCTAAAATACAATATCTTAGTGCTTGTACTTATCGGTTGTATGTTTTTTCACAAATTGGATTAAACCATGGCTTTGAAATACAGCTTTAAGATAAACATTCATTGTCATTTCATAAACATTTTATAGACCAAATTGATCCCAATTTTTTTTACCTTGTTTAGTATTAAAAAAAAAAATTTTAGTCAGACACAGTGGCTCACACCTGTAATCCCAACACTTTGGGAGGCCGAGATGGGCGGATCATTAGGTCAGGAGTTCGAGACCAGCTTGGCCAGCATAGTGAAACCCCATCTATACTAAAAATACAAAAGAAACTTAGCCAGGTATGGTGGCGTGTGCCTGTAATCCCAGGTACTCAGAAGGCTGAGGCAGAAGAATTTATTGAACCCAGGAGGCGGAGGCTGCAGTGAGCTAAGATTGCACCACTGCACTTCAGCAAGGCTCCGTCTCAAAAAAAAAAAAAATTTCTTGAGGCATGGGAATCCTTAAAAACATTCTCGTTTAAGAATGTTTAAGAACATAATAAAAATGAAATATAGGCCGGGCACGGTGGCTCACGCCTATACTCCCAGCACTTTGTGAGGCTGAGGTGGACAGATCAATTGAGGCCAGGAGTTCAAAACCAGCCTTGTCAAACCAGAGATAGTGAAACCCCTGTCTCTACAAAAACAAAAATTAAAAAATAACTAGACATGGGGGTAGCCGCATTTATTCTGGAGGCTGAGTGGGAGGATCACATGAGCCCAAGAGTTTAAGGTTGCAGTAGGGCATGATCACGCACTGCACTTCAGCCTGGGCAGTAGAAACTCTGCCTCAAAAAAAAGAAAGAGAAAAAAGATGTATAGTCACGCATCACATGGCGACATTTTATTCAATGACAGACTGTACATATGACAGTGGTCCCATAAGATTCTGGGACTATTTTTACTGTGCTTTTGCTTTTTTTAGATACATAAATACCACCGCATTACTGTTAACAGTTCCCTGCATCGTTCAGCACAGTCACCTGCAGTAGGACAGGGATGTCTAATCCTTTGACTTCTCTGAGCCACATTGGAAGAATAATAATTATCTTGGGTCACACATAAAATACACTAATGATAGCTGATGAGCTAAAAAAGAATCTCACAGTGTTTTAAGAAAGTTTACAAATTTGTGTTGGGCTGCACTCAAAGCCATCTTGGGTCGCATGTGGCCCATGGGCCACAGGTTGGACAAGCTTGCTGTACGGGTTCACAGCCTAGGAGCAATACGTTTGCTCTACTGTAGAGTCTGGGTATGCAGTAGGCAATACCATCCGGGTTTGTGTCAGTGCTCTCACTACGGAATCACCTAATGACACATTTCTCAAAACCTATCCTCGTCATTGAGCAATGCATGACTGTATAATAAACAGTAGGCTGTGTGGTTGAATAGAGGAGAGGAACCAGCAAATGTAACTGGAGATATAGGCTTTTTAAAGAAAAAACAAACCAGGGTTCACTTCCAGACAAAATGAGGGTTAAACAGTGACTTTTCACTCTCCACCAGATGCTGGGGAGAAATGCAGGCCCTGCCAAGAGATGAGGAAAGGGGTATAAACATGTATTCTAGTATTTTTTTTTTTTTTGTACCAGTGACAATGATTCTTTCTCCTTCCTAGCAACACAGAAGCATTTTCAATTCAGCATAAAAATGTAATAATTCTGTTTGATTGTGGCTTACATTGTGTTTTCTGTTAACATTTTGTGCTAATTAATTACCCGTTCACTCTCTGGTATATATTTGGATAGACTTTGTGTGTGTGTATGTGTTTTCAGACGGTCTTGCTCTGTTGCCCAGGCTGGAGTGCAGTGGTATGATTGTAGATCACTGCAGCCTTGAACTCCTGGGCTTAAGTGATATTCTCACCTCAGCTTCCCGAATAGCTAGGACTATCAATGTCTGCCATCGTGTCTGGTTAAGTTTTTTTTCTTTTAGTAGAAAACAATTTTTTTTTTCTTTTAGTAGAAACAAGGTCTCACTATGTTACCCAGGCTGGTTTCAACCTCAAGTGATCTTCCTGCCTTGGCCTCCTGAAGTACTGGGATTACAGGTATGAGCCACTACACCCAGTGGATAGACTTTTTTTTTTCTTTTTTTTGCAGAAGAATGTCTATGATAGCTTAAAAATAGGTAAAGATTGGGCTTTTCCTTATCCTTTTATATTTCTCTTTAAGGATACATATTGAGGGAAATCCTCATGAATCTATGGGGAACTGTAAACATTTATTTAATGAAGAATTAATAATACTGGTGAAAAGTATAAAGAAAGCCATTTCTTTTCAGTATCAGTAATTGAGAAGTTACGGATTGGAGGAATTCAGAGATCTTCTTGTTCAGCAAGCAATTACTATCACTTAAGAAAGTATGGCCCAGAGGCTGGGCGCGGTGGCTCACGCCTGTAATCCCAGCACTTTGGGAGGCCGAGGTGGGTGGATCATGAGGTCAAGAGATTGAGACCATCCTGGCCAAGAGGGTGAAACCCTATCTCTACTAAAAAAAAAAAAAAAAAAATTACAAAAAAAATTAGCTGGGCATGGTGGCGCACCTGTAGTCCCAGCTACTTGAGAGGCTGAGGCAGAAGAATCGCTTGAACCCAGGAGGTGGAGGTTGCAGTGAGCCGAGATTGTGCCACTTCACTCCAGCCTGGGTGAGAGAGTGAGACTCCATCTTAAAAAAAAAAATTTTTTTTGAGTAACCTGTTCACATTTATGCAGCTATTAACTAGCAGTGCCTGAATGAATATCAAAATAATATAGTTCCCCAGAACCATAAGGTGTTTACTGCCTCTACCCAAATTTATTCATGTCTCCCTTTTTTCCTTGGCTGCTAGGGAGCCCAAAGTTGTTATACAAGTTGACTGTCAACTGCTGCATTCCTTAGCTTGGTTTTTCTGATACGCTTATTCTCTACCACTGTCAGCCACCTTTTTCTGTTTTTGTCTCTGCATTTATCTTTAAAAGTTTGTTATAACAGTGCTTTCTTATTATAAGCTGCCTGTTTCCTGTTGGAAATCAGCAAAGTATAGAAAATAAGCCTATTAGCATGCTTCCTGGAACATAAATTGTAGTAGTCAAATTCCTAACTAACTTCAGAAATAAGACATCTCCCTCCCCTCCCTGCCACCTACTCCTGTCACACACACACTAACAGAACATTTTAAATTATTTGTTTCCACTTATCTATCTGGAATCATGCTGTCTTTTTCCCACTTGAGTTCTGGTGCTTCTTTGTAAGGAAGGTAAGAGTCTCGTGGGTAAGGAAAAGCCAGGAACTTGCTTCGAGGTGAGGTCATGTGAAGTTCAGGGGACCTGATCCTTCCCTCCCTGGAGTCTTAGCTTGGAGCCTTTGAGCAGAGCAAAGTCTGAACAAATGTCTGTTGACTTACAGAAGCTGGAAGGGGAAGTAACGTAGGGAGTGAGAAAGCACTGTGACTTTAAGCTCCTGAGGTTTCAGGGTTAATTTGTTACAGCAGCATAACTTAATTTCTCTTAAGAAATATTACAGGAATGATTCTAACCTTCTGAGTCAAGGCCAAAACTAGGGAACCTTTCTCCAGAAGAACATACACTCAGGATTTTCCAGGAAATTCCAAGGGATTCTTGAATGCCCTGATACTTACCCATGGTCTCATGTTAAGAACTCCTAATCTAGAGTTCTCTGCTCAGAGTCACTTTTTCCCTGACAGTTTATCTTACAGTTCTTTATTTCTTCTTTATTGACTACGTAGAAAGGCATTGTGGCAGAATACACTGTTCTCAACTGTTAAAATGAAATGCCTAAATTATTATTCTAGAAAGAAGGTATCAGAAAGACAAATGGAAGAACCTATTCAAAAAAATAAAAATTCCACTGTTAAAAAAGCACTGTGCAACGGGGAACACTTCTACACTGCTGGTGGAATGTAAACTAGACCTACAATGAAAAACTGTAGCGATTCCTTAAAGAACTCAAAGTAGAACTACCATTTGATCCAGGAGTCCCACTGCTGAGTATCTACCCAGAGAAAACTCATTATATGAAAAAGATACCTGCACACGCATGTTTATAGCAGCACAATTCGCAACTGCAAAAACGTGGAACCAACCTAAATGCCCACCAATTGAGTGGATAAAGATCCACTCAATTGGTGGGCATTTAGGTTGGCATTTATGTATATATATATATTATAGATACAGATAGATAGATATAAATCACAGTTATATATATATTATAGATAGATAGATGCACACACAATGGAATACTACTCAGCCATAAAAAGGAATGAATTAATGGCATTTGCAGCAACCTGGGTGAGATTGGAGACTATTATTCTAAATGAAGTAACTCAGGAATGGAAAACCAAACATTGTATGTTCTCACTCATAAGTGGGAGCTAAGCTATGAGGATGCAAAGGCATAAGAATGACACAGTGGACTTTGGGGAATCAGGGGGAAATGATGGGAAGGGGGTGATGGATAAAAGACTACAGTGAATACTGCTCGGGTGATGGGTGCACCAAAATCTCATAAATCACCACTAAAGAACTTACTTATGTAACCAAACACCACCTGTATCCCAATAACCTATGGAAGAGAAAAAAAAGCATTGTGCTACCACCCTTCTTGAAATAAAGCAGTTTTGTCCCCCTACAAATGCCCTAAAAACTGATGCATATACCTTCTCAAAATTATGCCAAGTCTTAATCTGGTCAATTCTTTAATATTAAAAGTAGTAAACTAATATATTTGTAAGGAAACAGTTTCTGAGGACAGATTTTTCATACTGGAAGCGATCCTTTCCATTTTGTTACCCAGACAGGCTTGCCCATTTACATTGCAAACAGGCACACGCTGCAGGCTCAGCCACTGACATCATGCCCTGCCTGTTTCTGCCCTCTGCTCCCTCCCTATTGCTATTATCAGAAAAGCAAATGGAATTGTTGGAGGGCCTTCACCCTGTGCAATGGTATCTGTTCCATGAGCAGAGGTCTCTATTGCTTAGGTACTAGATGCCTAGCCAGGGAAAGACTTGGTGAGAATATTTAAATCTGCCCACTTAAATTTGTTCCTAAAAGGAAACTATTTTTACAAACAAGTAACCATGTAACAATCCATTGCTTTTGTGAAGTAGCCTTTAAATCATCGTTTCTTGTCTCTTCCTGTTCATCCAACAATGAATAAAAACAAACTTTAGTTCCATCCCCCTTTTAAGCTTTCTGAAGCCAGACACTTATTTTATTGTTTTCTTCCCTTCCTTCCCTTCCTTTCTTCCCTCCTTCCTCCTTCCTTCTCTTCCTTCCTTCTTCCCTCCTTCCCCCTTCCTTCCCTTCCTTCCCTCCTTCCCCCTTCCCTTCCTTTCCCTTCCTTCCCTTCCTTCCCTCCCCCTTCTCCTTCCCCTTCCCTTCCCTTCTTTCCCATCATTGGGAAAAAGATGGACATGAAGGAAAAGTAGTGTGATTGTTTCAGAACAACACTGGATCACCTTTCACACCAGGTGCAGTTGGGGTTCAGACCAGCAGTCTCTGGTTGGGAAGAATCAGAAACAGCCCCTATAAAATCAGGCCTTGGTGAGACAGGGAAGTGATCCTCCATCTGGTAGCAGACCTGGCTCAGCTTCTCCCAGAACATCTCAGGATAAATGTAAGAGGATCTGGGTGGGCCTTTTACAGGCTGTAGGTTACATTGGTTTTAGCTTATCTTGGTAAAAAATATATACACACCCGTTGTAAACAGTACCTAAAGTGAAGGTTTTTTTCCCTGAAGTTGTATGGCTAAAGTCTGTGTTATAACAAAAAGTTCACAGTAAATCTTCATTCTTAAAAATCATTATTCTTTTAACAGTATGGAAAGGAAAGGATAAATAACTTTCAAAATAATTGCAGGGGGCAGCACTTCCAGCTCAAGAGACTACACTAAAATAGCTTATAGAAATAAATCACTTGTGGCCAGGTGCGGTGGCTCATACCTGTAATCCCAGCACTTTGGAAGGCCAAGGTGGGCAGATCACCTGAGGTCAGGAGTTCAAGACCAGCCTGGCTAACATGGTGAAATCCTGTTTCTTCTAAAAACACAAAAAATTAGCCAGGCATGGTGGCGTGCGTCTGTAATCCCAGCTATTTGGAAGGCTGAGGCAGGAGAATCACTTGAACCAAGAGTCGGAGGTTGCAGTGAGCTGAGATTGCGCCATTGCATCCAGCTTGGGCAACAAGAGCAAAACTCCCATCTCAAAATAAACAAACAAACAAATAAATAAATCACTTGTACTAGAAATGAATAAGTGGGATTTGAAATTAATAACACAATATCATTTCTATTAGCACCCCCAAAATGAAATACTTGGGTATAAGTCAAACAAAATATGTACAAGATCAATATAAGAAAAACTATAAAACTGATGAAAGATGTCAAAGAACTAAATCATTGCTCATGAACAGGAAGACTTGAAGGAGACAAACAAAGTTGGAGGATGACACTTTCTGACTTTAGTACTTAGTATAAAGCTACAGTAATCATAACAGTGCAGTATTAGTGAAAGAATAGACAAATCAATAGAACAGAATAGAGAACCCAGAAATAGACCCACCTAAATATAGTCAACTGATCCTTGATCAAGGGACAAAGGCAATACAATGTAAAAAAATAAAAATCTTTTCAACAAATGGCACTAGAACAACCAGACATGCACATACAAAAAAACGAATCTGGACATGTCTTAGATCCTTCATGAAAATTAGCTCAAAGTAGATCACAGGCCTAAATGCAAAACACAAAACTGTTAGAACCCTAGAAGATAATATGTAAGATAATCTAAATGCACTTGAGTTTGGCAATAACACCAAAGACACAATCATTGAAAGAAAGAATTGATAAGCTGGATTTCATTAAAATCAAAATTGTATGCTCTGTGAAAGGCACTGTGAAAAGATAAGCCTTAGACTGGGAGAAAATATTTGCAAAAGACATCTGATAAATAATTGCAAGAGTGTTATCCAAAATATATAAAGAACCCTTAAAATAACCCTAAAAATGAGGTGAAACCTCATCTCTATTAAAAATACAAAAATTAGCTGGACGTGGTGGTGTGCACCTGTAGTCCCAGCTACTTGGGAGACTGAGGCAGGAGAATCGCTTGAACCTGGGAGGCGGAGGTTGCAGTGAGCCAAGATCACACTACTGCACTCCTGCCTGGGTGACAGAGCAAGACTCTGTCTCAAAAAACAAAAACAACAAGAAAAAACTGAAACAACTTTTTAAAGAAAGATCACTATGAATTCTCTTGTAAAGGAATACATTCTTACCTACTTTATTTTTGGGTAAACCTGTAATCATATCCAAAGTATGATCATGAAATAACATCAGTAGTATTTTTAACAAACATTAAAGAGGAACTAAGTGTTCCTTTAAAAATAATCTCTTATGAGGCTATCATCTTTTTCTAACAATGTCATCATATTTAGGATATGTCTGAAATACTGCTTGGGAGTTACCTGAAGTATGTGGGACCAATTTTTAAAAGAGGCTTGATTGAATAATGGATATCTTTATCTTTTGAGGATAAATTTGATTTTTTGGAAGCAGTCAAAACTAGTTGGATCGATGACTAATGAATATGGTAGATTGGTAAACTGGCTATTATTATTTTGGGTTAAAAATAGAGAACACTAAAAATAACAAATAAATAAAAATAAGGAACACTAATAAAATTTATTTTGTGTTTGTGACTCATCAGTTCATTTTGTAGGAGAAGCTCTAACCATTCTATGAACATTGTTAAGATAATGTTCTTACTTCAAAATACACTATAAAGCTACTGTAGTAGCCACAACAGCACAGTACTTGCATAAAAACAAAGTCCAGAAATAAATCCACACATCTACAGCCAACAGATTTTCAACAAAGGTGCCAAGAACACAAGGGAAAGGATAGTCTTTCCAATAAATGGTTGCTAGGAAAATTAGACACCCACATGCAGAAGGATGAAACTAGACCCCTATCTCTCACCATATACAGTAGTCCCCCCTTATCCACAGTTTTCCTCTCTGAGGTTTCAGTTACTCATGGTCAATTATGGAAAATTTCAGAAATAAGTAATTCGTAAGTTTTAAATTGCACACCTTTTTTTATTTATATACTTTAAGTTCTGGGATACATGTGCAGAATGTGCAGGTTTGTTACATAGGTATACATGTGCCATGGTGGTTTGCTGCACCCATTAACCCATCATCTAGGTTTTAAACCCAGCATACATTAGGTATTTGTCCTAATGCTATCCCTCCCCTTCTCCCCTACTCACTGCCAGGCCCCGGTGTAGGTATATGATGTTCCCCTCCCTGTGTCCATGTGTTCTCATTGTTCAGCTCTCACTTAGGTGTGAGAACATGTGGTGTTTGGTTTTCTGTTCCTGTGTTAGTTTGTTGAGAATGATAGTTTCCAGCTTCATCCATGTCCCTGCAAGGGACATTCCTTTTTATGGCTGCATGGTATTCCATGCTGTATTTATGCTACATTTTCTTTATCAGTCTGTCATTGATGGGCATTTGGGTTGGTTCCAAGTCTTTTCTATTGTAAATAGGGCTGCAGTAAACATACGTGTGCATGTGTCTTTATAGTAGAATGATTTATAATCCTTTGGGTATATACCCAATAATGGGATTACTGGGTCAAATGGTATTTCCAGTTCTAGATCCTCAAGGAATCACCACACTGTCTTCCACAATGGTGGAACTAATTTACTATCCCAGCAACAGTGTAAAAGTGTTCCTATTTCTCTACATCCCCTCCAGCATCTGTTGTTTCCCGACTTTTTAATGATCACCATTCTGACTGGCACGAGGTGGTATCTCACTGTGGTTTTGATTTAATTGCTCACCCTTCTGAGGAGTGTGATGAAATCTCATGTCATCCATCAGGGACAAGAATCATCCCTTTGCCCAGTGTATCCATACTCCATACGTTACCTGCCTATTTGTCATCAACATCGTTGTGCCTTAATGATCCAGGATCACTGAAGTAGATGGTCTTCCATCTGACCTATCTTCAGAAGGTCAATAGTAGCCTAACGCTACAGCACAATGCCTATGTCATTTACTTCACTTCATCTCATCATGTAGGCCCTTTATTATCTTGAAATGGATTAAAGACTTAACTGTAAGACCTGAAACTATGAAACCAACAGAAGAAAACAGGAGAAATGTTTCATGACTTTGGTCTGGGCAAGGATTTTTTCTGACCTCAAAATACAGGCAACATAAACAAAGTAAAAAGCTTCTGCACCACAAAGGAAACAATCAACAGAGTGAAGAGACAACCTGCAGAATGGGAGAAAACATTTGTAAACCAGACATCTGACAAGATGTTAACATCTAGGATATATAAGGAACTCAAACTATTGAGTTCAATAGCAAATAATAATAATAATTCATTAAAATTCAGCAAAAGAACTGAATAGACATTTCTCGAAAGAAGACACACAAATAGCCAACAAGTATATGAAACAATACTCAACATCATTAGTCATCAGGGAACTGCAAGTCAAAATCACAATGAGATATCACCTCAGTCCAGCAAGAATGGCTATTATCAAAACGACAAAAAATTACAAGTGTTGGTGAGGACGTGGAGAAAAAAGAACCCTAACACACTGTTGGTGGGAATGTAAATTATTATAGCAATTATGGAGAACAGTTTGGAGCTCCTCAAAAAAATAGAAATATAACTACCACATGACCCAGCAATCCTACCACTGGCTATTTATCCAAAGGAATTAGAATCAGCATGTGAAAGAGACATCTGCATGCTGATGTTTATTCACCACTATTCACAGTAGCCAAGGTATGGAATCAACTTAAGTACCCATCATCAGATGAATAGATAAAGAAAATATGGTATATATGCACAATGGAATACTATTTCACCATAACAAAACAGGAAATGCTGTCATTTGCAACAACGTGGATGAAACTAAAGGACATTATGTTAAGCGTAATAAGCCAGACAGAGAAAGACAAATACCACACGATGTCATTCATATGTGGAATCTAAAAAAGTTGATCTCATAGGAGTAGAGAGTAGAACCATGGTTATCAGAGGCTCAGAGAGAAGGATGGGAGGTAGGGAGGGGAGGAGCTGGGGGGAAATTGATTAACAGGTGCAAAGTTAGATAGGAGGAATAAGTCCTGATGTCCTATTGCAAATAGGGTAACTATAGTTAGCAATGTATATTTCAAAATTGCTAGAAGAGGATTTTGAATGTTCTCACCACCAAGAAACAATAAATGTTTGAGGTGATGGCTATGCTAATTACCCTGACTTGATTACACAATTGTATACATATACTGAAACATCATATAGTACCCATAAATGTATACAATTATGAGTTGATTAGAAATAAAATTTAGGCTAGGCGTGGTGGCTTACACCTGTAATCCCAGCACTTTGGTTGGCAGAGGAGGGCAGATCACAAGGTCAGGAGCTCGAGACCAGCCTGACCAACATAGTGAAACCCTGTCTTTACTAAAAATACAAACATTAGCTGGGCGTGGTGGCAGGTGCCTGTAATCCCAGCTACTCAGGGGCCTGAGGCAGGAGAATCAACAACCTGGGAGGTGGAGGTGGCAGTGAGCCGAGATTGTGCCACTGCACTCCAGACTGGGCGAGAGAGTGAGACTCTTGTCTCAAAAAAAAAAAAAAAAAAAGTGAGGCTTATCTTTATTAAGGAAAAATTAATTCCAGAATTAAGTGTTTAGGAATGTAAATCTTCAAAAATATTATAGCTAAGTTTAGTTGGACTGGGGATAGGTAAAAGAAATTAGGTAAAGAAAATTGAATTCTAATCTGAAAACATTGCCAGGCCTTGATGGGAGGTCCCATCACAACACTAGGCTTGTCTTTTGGACACAGCAAGTCCTCACAGGAGTGGAGGTAGCTGAAGATCCCTGGAGGAATCTTGCAGGTTTGGGGACATAAGGGAGTCCCATGGAACAATTAAGATGGAAACAGGTGCGACATATATTTTTTCCCTTTAGAGATCCAGCCTTTCTCCACTTTAGAATAAACTGAGAAGTTCTATATAACTGCCTGTAAAATTTTAAATTGCTTCAATCCGAGTTTAACAGCCACCTTTCCTTTCATCTCTTACCAAGTAATCTTAAAGCTGTGTCTGAAATTCAGTAAGAAAAATTACAGTAAGAATGGGTTTTGGAATTTTTCAGATTTATTTAATATTTCTGTAGAGAATGAATAAATCACAATTTACAACTCCAGCATGAAACAGTATCTTGAAGTCACGCTTATGAAGAAACAAGTTAAATATACTGAACTGCCAGAGACTCTATACCGTTTTGAAATAGGCATGAAACTCATTCATTGTGATTCTTCAGATTCGGCAGAAATGTGGCAAAGTGGAATTTATTTCATACTGAAGGCTAGAGACAGTTTGTTTTAACACCAGGGAAAGGGTCCTCAGGAATGAACATGCACTCTGATACCCTTACCAGAATAAGATGGTAGTCACCTAATTAGACATAGTTATCAGCTGAAAATCAGTAGCCATCTATTTGTACATGTCCTCTACCTATTACCTAGCACACGCTTCACCCTCCTTTTTCTCTGTGCCTGGCCTTAAAAAGGGTACTTACCCAAGGAGGCCTCCCCACCCCAGCTGCTTAGGTAGTTACGAGGTAGTATAGTGCCCAGTGACACAGACACTCAAAAAGTATTTGTTATATGAATGCAATGGAAGTCTGTTTTTAAATTTTTTCAGTTTTCCATTTTAACAGGACAATTGTCCTACTCTTCTCTGACAATGTGTTGTTTTTATGATGATCCATAGTGAGATTTGAGATCATTTCAGATTATATCAACAAAAAGTTAAGCAAATGACCATACTGAGTTCCAACAGCATATGCCATATTACTAAGGTTGGAAATTTAGAGTCTAGTGGTATCAAACTCAAGTTTTATACTTCAAGGAAACATGCTCATCTTCAGGCTTTTCTCTTTGGTTCTTACCTCCTCTCGAAAGTAGGTATTAAAATTAAAATTCTAATTCAAAGATTCCCACACCTTAGTTTTATGACACTCCAATGTCTTCAACTATTCCAAGATTGAAGAATTGCTTGTCATTTGTTGTTGTTGTTGTTCGAGACAGTCTCGCTCTGTTGCCCAGGCTGGAGTGCAGTGGCCAATCTCAGCTCACTGCAACCTCCACCTCCCAGGTTCAAGTGATTCTCCTGCCTCAGCCTCCTGAGTAGCTGGGATAGAGGTACCCGCCACCATGCCTGGCTAATTTTTGTATTTTTAGTAGAGATAGGGTTTCACCATGTTGGCCAGGCTGGTCTCAAAGTCCTGACCACAGGTTATCTACCCACCTCAGCCTCCCAAAGTGCTGGGATTACAGGTGTGAGCCACCATGTTCAGCCTGAACTGCTTGTCATTTTAAATTAACTTTTTATTATAAGAGAAAAACTCATTGTAGAAAATCTGTAAATGACAGAAAAGGAGAGAAGATAAAAATTACTCATGTATGAAATTGTTAATATTTAGCATATTTGATTTAAATCCTTTTTCCATGTACACAAAATTGAAATTATTCTGAATATAGTTATGTATCCTATCCTGTCTTTTCACTAGAAAATGAATCTGAAGCACTTTTTAAAATTTAAAAATCTACCTTGTTCATAAAAATGATTTTTATGTCCCACTCCAATCTCAAACCTTAGCAGGAACAATTAGAACTGCAAAATGTATATTCTTTTCTTTTTTTCAGACAGGATTTTGCTCTGTTGCCCAGGCTGAATGAAGTACAGTGGTGCCATCTTGGCTTACTGCAACCTCCACCTCCTCCCACCTCAAGCGATCCTCCCACCCCAGCCTCCCAGGGAGCTGGGACTACAGGCACGTGCCACCACACCTGGCTAATTTTTGTACTTTTTGTCTTAGAGGCTGGGTTTCACCATGTTGGCCAGACTGGTCTCAAACTCCCAGGCTTAAGCAATCCACCTGCCTTGGCCTCTCAAAGTTCTGGGATTACAGGCCACCACGCCCAGCCCAAGATGTGTATTTTTACATTTTTCTCTGTCATAAGCATTTTGCCATATTAAATATCCTGCAAAAAATGCCTCCAAAGACTGTATTCTGTCCTACCTTATGAATATGCCATAATTGCCATAATTTATTTAACCATTCTCCTAAATGTTTTCAAATTTTTTCATAGTGAAGTAACTCTTTTATTAGGCTCTATTCCTAAAAGTGGAATAACAAGGTCAAAGGGTATGACTATTTTCCAGACTCTTTTTTGAGCCGTAGCATTGCTATATTGACCAGGCTGGTAACTTCTGGCTTCAAGCAATCCATCCATCTCTGCCTCCCAAAGTGCTAGAATTATAGGTGTGGGTCACCACACCCAACCGCATTTTTCCAGACTTAATATCTTCAGCTAAAGCACCCTCCACATAGATGGCCCTACTTCATACGCCCATCAGCAGCATATTGGAGTGCCTATCTCACAAACCTGGAGATGTCATGTGGGCAACTGGACATTTGAGTCTGGGATTCAAAGTAGAGAATCAGGGTTTCAATAAATAATGTTTTTTGTTTTTTTTGAGACAAGAGTTTCACTCTTATTACCCAGGCTGGAGTGCAATGGCGCGATCTCGGCTCACTGCAACCTCCACCTCCCGGGTTCAGGCAATTCTCCTGCCTCGGCCTCCTGAGTAGCTGGGATTACAGGCACGCACCACCGTGCCCAGCTAATTTTTTCTATTTTTAGTAGAGACGGGGTTTCACCATGTTGACCTCATGATCCGCCCGCCTTGGCCTCCCAAAGTGCTGAGATTACAGGCATGAGCCACCGTGCCCGGCCCTTTTTTTTTTTTTTTTTTTAATCCATGGGACTGAATCACTCAGGGAATGAATATAGACAAAGAAAAGACAGTCCTGGGATATGCCAATGTTTGGAAGTAACGGAAATGAGGAGAAACCTACAAAAACAGACAGAAGGCCAGGCATGGTGGCTCACACCTGTAATCTCAGCACTTTGGGAGGCCTAGGTGGACAGATCACTTGAGGCCAGGAGTTCGAGACCAGCCTGGCCAACATGGTGAAACCCTGTCTCTATGAAAAATTCAAAAAGTGGGTATGGTGGTACACAGCCGTATTCCCAGCTACCAGGGAGGCTGAGGTGGGAGAATCGCTTGAACTCGGAAGGTGGAGGTTGCAGTGAGCCAAAAGTGTGGCACTGTACTGTCACCAGCCTGGTGACAAAAAAAAAAAAAGGTGGAGAACCACAAACAATTCTGGAAGCCAGATTCATTGTGACAAATGCTGCCGACAGGTCAAGTATGATAAGAACCTAAGACTGACCATGGTATTTAGCAGTATGAAGTCAAGGACAGGGTTAGTGGAGAGAGTGGCAAAAGCCTGATTGGAATGGGCTTCAGAGAAAAGGAAAGAGAGGCAGCAAATACAGACAACTCCTTTGAGTTTTGCTGTAAAGGGAAGTAAAGAAATGAGAAAGTAAGTGAAGGACTTCTTTGTTATTAAGGCATTTTGTGTGTGGGAAGGGAGAGGTTGTGGTGTTTTAGTCTGTTTTTCTAAGATGGGAGAAATAACAGCATGTTTATAAAAATTTAGGAATTCTGTAAAGATCATGTACATTATGAAACTTAGGAAGCTTAAGCAAACACAAATAAATTATGGGCATTTCCCAGGATACCTCCCATTATGTGGACTCAAATTAGGATCCCAGCGTCTTCTATACTTGAAATCACTGGCCCATGATGGATGAACAATTGGTTGGTTCTGATCGAAGCAGGTCTTATTGACCTCAAGAAGGACAAGAGGCCACAGCCATGAGTAATTCTGTCCTGGTTACTGGATGAGGGAATGATCAGGATGGGACATCCTCCAACTTGACCATCAGGAATGATTATCTGGTTGACAACACTTTCATTATCTTCCTTCTTCTAAGGTAAACAGAGATTAAAGTATACTTGAGGATGTGTGTAGGTCATATGCAAACATGTCATTTTATATAGGAGATTTAACATCCTTGGATTTTGGTATCTCAGGGATATCCCCACAGGGTATTCCCACAGATACCAAGGGATAACCATATATATATATGGGGCCCTAATGACACATACAATTCTCTCTCTTGCTGTGCAAATAATAAACTGTAGTGGCTCTACTTTCAATAGGTTTTGAATTTGGGGAGGGAATTATACCTTCTCAAAAATACAAAATTACTTTGGTTTAGTTTCTCATGAAAAAGAAAATTCAGTTGGAATTCCTACAGATTAGTATAGAGTTCAATTTAGATCACAGTGCAGGCTGGCTTTATGTTGAGGGTTTTGATGTTTCCATGTTTTGTATTTTTTCTCTAAATATACTCATGTAGACAGATCTCAAACAAAACAGCCTAATTAAAATGTTTAATAATCTAATTCTGTCAAAATGTACTGATAATATATATCACTAAGGAATATAACTTTCCAGATTTTGTTTTACCAAAACAAATTGTTATATTAGTAATAGTTAATGTTAATAAACAGCATATTAATAATAGTTCTTTTGAAACTGAAACATTACAAAATGTATTAAGTTATTATAGTTTGGCTTTATAAAATAAAAAATTTAATAATAGTTCTCTTTAAACTGAAACCAATTATAAAATGATTAAGAGTTATTATAATTAGGTTTTGTACAACCAAAAAAACCCTAAAAACTAACAGGCACACTGAATGAGTAACAAATTCTATTCAAAACCACAGGCATAATTTTTAGGGTAAAATATATCAGATTATATAGTTTAGTTCTTAGCACATGAGGTCAAGAAGAGTTCATGTTCAACATTTATTTCTCAAGGGAAAAAAATCCCAAACTAATAAAGGAGTTGCCCTTATTTACATATGACATTTATTAAGGGAAAAAGTACCTTGAGGGACCAGGACCATCTCAATGTGCCAGTGAAATCAGACAGATGAAACAATGTAACAAATGAAAATTTCCTTTTTGCATAAAACCAAGTCTAAGGATGCAAGTAAACTTACATGCAAATATAAAGGCTGTCAGACCAATCTTCTATATAAATGCCTTCCAAAGTTCCATTTCAGAGACAGGAATGAAGGATTTAGGGGAGACAATCTTTGAATCAACATTTTACCTTCAATTCTTTGCATCACTGACTTCTGATAGTTTGGCAAATTGGGGGTCATCACATTTAAAAGAAATGCTGCAAAAGCTTGACAAATGCAATCTATGAAGATAATACAAATTCCAAACACCTATGCAGTTTTCTGTAGTTCCCAGCATTCTTCCTCAAAAAGTTACCAGATTAAAACTTAGGCACTCTTTAGATGGTATCATTTTAGCAAAAATCATTACCTAAATTATGAGGTAAGGTAACAGTGAAAGCCATATATCAAAAACTCAAGCCTTACGACATTTTGTTATTCTATGACATTGTGTTACTCATTTTGCAGTGTGTGTGTGTAGGGGATGTAGGCAGGGATTAACTTTGCTTTTGAAAAATTTTGAATATTATGCTGACTGACCTTATCTCACAGGTTCTTTCATATATGTTCAGGAACCTACTTCTTTGGAGCTGGATACTATAGGCCCCCAGGATAGTCCACTTAAAAACAGATCTCCACCCCTCATTCTCCCACTGCCATGATGAAAACTGTGCCACCTTATATAGTTTGGGGCCTGCTGCTTATAGTGAATTGGAGATCCATTCTCAGGCAAAACTAAAAGTAGGTACAGATGCTCTTTGACTTCTATGAGGTTATATACCAACAAAGCCATCATAAACTCAAAAATTCATAAGTGTAACCACTATAAATCAGGGACCATCTGTATACCTCACCTTTGATAAGTCCTAGATTTTAGTTTAGGGCAAGAAGGAATCAATCATAGACCCTTGACTGCCCCTCCTCTCTGTCCAATATTAATTTTGTAATTATTTACCTGCAGAGAATATTTTCCTTAAAAATGATTTATATGCTTAAATACCCAAATGCCATATGCCAAAGTGAGATATAAAGTAAGAAACATTAATTTGGATAAAATAACAAGAAACCTGAAAAACAAAGTATAAACTTATTTTTGGAGAAAGAGATCCAAATTCTCTGATTTTTTTTGAGACAGGATCTCACTATGTCACCCAGGCTGGAGTGGCATGATCATAGCTCATTGCAGCCTCGACCTCTGGAGCGCAAGTGATCCTCCCACCTCAACCTCCCAAGTAGCTGGGACTACAGGTGCTGTGTCCCCACCAAATCTCACATCAAATTGTAATCCCCAGTGTCAGAGGGGGGCCTGGTGGGAGGTGACTGGATCATCGGGGCAGAGTTCTCATGAATACTTTAGCACCCTCTCCTCTTGGTACTGTATAGTGAGTTCTCATGAAATCTGGTTGTTTACAAGTGTGTGGCACCTACCGCCCCCCACCCTGCTCTTCCTCTGGCTATGACTGCTTCCCCTTCATCTTCCGCCATGAATGAAGTTTCCTGAGGCCTCCCTAAAAGCAGAAGCTGCTGTGCTTTCTGTTCAGTCTGCAGAACCATGAGCCAATTAAAGTTATTTTCTTATTTCTTTATAGCAATGTGAGAATGGACTAATACAGGTGCGCCCCACCACACTCGGCTATTTTTTTTTTCTTAAGTAGAGATGAAGTCTCGCTGTGTTTCCCAGGCTGGTCTTGAACTCCTGAGCTCAAGCAGTCCTCCTGCTTCGTCCTCCCAAAGTGCTGGGATTACAGGTGTAAGTTTATCAGTGCAGAACAGAATTAGAAAAGACAGCAACATAAGCCTTCAATTACTATTTAAAAATAGTATGACTGCAACCAAAATCATATTTAAAAAGAAATGTCAGAAATTGGCCTTTTTTAGGGCATCCTAAAAAAAAACTACCATTTGGAATACCTGCTGCACATTAAGGGCCATCTTGGAAAAAAAAATGAGTTAATTATTCTTGTCTGGCTTTGTGAACTTTTTCAGAGTAATATCACTGGGAGGAAACTGAATATAATTTGGTGCTTTCCCATATGGCAATGACATGAAGCAACAAATGGCGGTGGGAAAGGGGAAGGAAGAAGAAAAAAGTATAGAGCAAATCATAACGAATCGAAAAAGAAAAGATTTTCTTTTTGTAAAGAAGGGGCAAGGAATTTGAAACTATAAGAATTGAGTATCAAATTATATATACAAAACAATTTTCTATCTTAAAAAATAAAACTGGAATGTTATTTCTCTTAAAACGTACAGCATGCAAAATGCTCTGTAATAGTAAAAAGAAAAAAAGAGTACACCAATGTAAATTCTCACAATTTTCCAGTAAATAACATTTCTAGATTAGAAATCAGCATTACAAACCCTTTAACCAAGGATTTTTGTTTCCAGAATTACAGTTTGCAGTAATTCATAAACTTCCATTCTAGTAAGGTTTGTCTTTTTTTAAGACAGTCTCACTCTGTCGCCCAGGCTGGCGTGTAGTGGTGTGATCTCGGCTCACTGCAACTTCCGCCTCTTGGGTTCAAGCAATTCTCTGCCTCAGCTTCCCGAGCAGCTGAGATTACAGGCACCCCATTTCAGTAAGTTTTAAGACACAGATCTCATACAGGCAATTGGGTCCACATGTTAACAACTCATTTATTCAGCAAAGAGATCACCCAGCCGCCATTCTCATATGAACAATGCTCACTGCTACCTGAACATTTTAAAGTGCGTTATAAGTTGTTTTGATGGAGACAGCTGTAGCTTTTCACCACATTTTCAATTACTGAATTATTTCTTCACCTTGATAACTTAGGGTCAGTAGAAAGCTATTTACTTACATGTTATAGTCAATATACTATGCTAAATGCCCATTTGTAACTGCAACAAACTCACACACTATGAACTATATCATACAAAATCATGACCACGAATTTCAGTGAGAGATTCTGTCTCTCTCTTAACGCAAGAAATATCCCACAGCTCAGATTTACATAAGTAGTGCCTCCTTTTAAATAAATTAAAAATCAAATCCTGTCCTGCCTGTAAAATTATAAATATTTCTAACCCATTTAACAGAATGTTAAAATGTTTCTAAATGCATTATCTCCCAGTAAATAAACATGGAACTGAACCTCATTTAAAAAAAAGTCATCACACTGGCCCATGGAAGTATCTAGGATTTATCTCCTAACGTTAGAAAAATTAAAGCAAATAAGAGGAAAAGAGCAAAGAAGAAAAATGAAATTTTACAAAATGGCAACTCCTATGACCTAAAAGAGTATATTGAGATGTCTTCCTTCAATTCAGTAACTACCATTTCTGGAATGAACATTTGTAGATAACTAGGTAAGGAGAGTGATTCTCTTAGCACTGAGGTCAAAACCACAAGGTATGGAGAAATAATTTACACATTCTATAAGGAAAGACAGACTTTGAAATGGAGTGACTATTTAAAAATCACATACCAAAATTTAGCTGGAATATCCAAGACATAGTAGATTTTGATGGAGTGAAATCTTCAGTGGCAACAAATTAAAAATCATGATCCTATGGATGCCACTTATTTTTACCAATGTGAAGAAAGGAAACATGATTGCAAAGTACAGTATACACTGAACAGGTGAAAAAAGACATTATGAACAATTTAAATAACCAAAATGTTCCCTATGGAAGCATAAAAACATGATTTTCAAATTGATTCAACTTGTAGTGTGTCTCTTAGATGTAAGAAGTAGTTCTAGTTTGGTGGCCTACTGAACTGCTCTTTACATAAAATATTTCCTTCATCTTTAAAAAAAGGCTTCTGCACAGCGCTGACTCCTTCAGTGTGGGAGAGGAGGAAACTTTGTAGAGCAGGCTGACAAACTTGTTTCCAAGGGCCCCGCCCAGGTGATTCATTCCATCAAATTCATAGTATCTCCAAATCTACATGTCGAACTTCAGGATTTCGTTTCTGGAAAGAAAAATCACCACCATGTTATTTGTAGCAAAATAGTATCTTGTTTCTTTTTATTCCTTTTGATCATTAGTGCCAATGAAAACATTTGCAAACTACTTCACTATAGCATACTAATGAGAGAAACAGTTGCATAAGAAAAAAAAAAACAGATCAATAGGTAAATAGACACACTATATACAGCACAATAAGTAGTCCCACATTCTTAAGTTTGTTCATGTGTTCATTAATACAAAAATGCACTAAGGATCTAGTACATGCCAAGCATTGCTAAATACTGGAAATACGCATTTTTGTGCAGTGAAAAGAAAATCACTGCAAAACAATAATAATCAGAAAGAGTAAACTGGCAACCACTCATTTTGTAACTTTAGCAACAATCCATATATTCTTAGGCTGGGCACTGTGCTAGAAAACAGAGCTATGATTATTAAGTAAGACTCTGTTCCTGACCCTGAGGGACTCAGTTTAGCCAGGGAGACAAGCATAGCAGTAACCACCTACAAGATAAAGTATTAGAGCTAATAATAAAAAGTTAACATTTATTGGGTATTCACTCATCTATCAAGTACTGTGTTATGTGTGTACACGTGTGTATTTTAAAAGCCCCATAATAACCTAATTATTATTTCCATTTTATACATGGGAAAACTGAAATATGAAGAAATTAACCTGTCTGAGGTCACACTGCTAGTAACTGATGGAGCCAGGACTGATTCCAGGCCTGACTCCAGACAGACCCCAAGCTCCTAACTATTACAGTGTACTAAATAATAACACTGGGAACAAAAATGAGATAGCTATTACTTTTGCTCACAAGATCCAGAAAGACTTCACTGAGGATATAATATCTAAGCTAGGTTTGCATATGGTGAGCCTTCCAGGTAGATAATGAAGATTGTCTAGACAGAAAACACAACATCAGCAAAGTCAGAGAGCCTGCAAAGTGTGCACTGGCACTATGGTATAGCTAGCACAGAAGCTGCAAAAAGGGTAGGGTTGGTAATGAGGCTGGACTGACAGGCAGAAAGCAGGTTGTTAAAAATCTTACATGCTAGCTTAAGGAACTTCAATTCAGTAACAACCAATACTATCTATTATTACATGCCTACTCTGTGCCAGGCACTGAAGTGTATATGACAATGAGCTGGAAACACACAGTATTTGCCTTTAGTGGACTTAAGTTTGGTAGTGAGGTGACATAGGTAAATTAAGCAGGCAATTACAATACTCAGCTACCACAGAGCAAAGTGAAAGGTTTGGGTTTCCTTTTCCTATGAGTGCACAAAAGAAGGGCACCTAAATCAACTTGAGGGGAATTACAAATGTAATAAACTGTAATATATTACTACTGTGAGAATGGAGGACAGAAAGTAGTGTATAAAAGAACTAAATCTACACCTATCAAAGGGGAAATAATGTTAAATAAAGAGGAATTGTATAAGACTTTTATGTAGAAACATGGCAGTAAATAAAGACATACTAAAAGTATTAAAAACGGTTATCATTGAGAATATAAGTAATGAGGAAGGTGAGGCAGTGATCATTATTTCTGTTATCTTTTCAGTTCTATTTGACTTTATAAACTTTGTGCATTATTTGATAAAAATTACAAAAATAAATCACAAAGGGAGAAAATTTCTCTTAAATGACTGTTAGGATTAGTAATTCCTAGCTTAAAAAGTAATGTTGGCCGGGCGCGGTGGCTCACGCCTGTAATCCCAGCACTTTGGGAGGCAGAGGCGGGTGGATCACGAGGTCAAGAGATCGAGACCATCCTGGTCAACATGGTGAAACCCCGTCTCTACTAAAAATACAAAAAAATTAGCCGGGCATGGTGGCGTGTGCCTGTAATCCCAGCTACTCAGGAGGCTGAGGCAGGAGAATTGCCTGAACCCAGGAGGCGGAGGTTGCGGTGAGCCGAGATCGCGCCATTGCACTCCAGCCTGGGTAACAAGAGCGAAACTCCATCTCAAAAAAAAAAAAAAGTAATGTCCTAGGATCATGTGCATATTACTTGTATTAAAGGTATCCAGTTATAAAAACAAAATCTGGCATAATACTGGAGTTTTGCTCCAGCAAGAACACCCTACTGAGTGTACACAGGGATTTTTCTTATAACTAGTGTCGTTCAAGTGTGCCTGGGGGTACTTTCCTCTTCGATCCTAATGTGAGAATGACCAGGAACCTTTCAACAAGGAGGGCACACTTTTGCTCTCAATCTTTTCCTTACTTAAAACTATTCCTTGTCTCTAGAACTCCTTAAACTCAATATGGAATTTAAAAAATATTCCTCCAAACAGAAATGAAACTAAATTTTATCCTCCTACTCCAATCAACCCTTATCTATCCTAATATGACTTGAAAATTTTACCTGTTCATGGGAAGTTTGACATTCTATCTAAAAAGCACAATGTAAATAAATGTGTACTAATAAAAGCTTTATCTCAAAAAACCCTAAAAAGTTAATTTGCTCTGCTTTTTAAAATCATTTTCAGAGTGACTAATCAAATTTGTAAAAATATATGTGCATAATACAAAGCAGACACATGTTTGCTGAATGAATGTGTAAATATGATTAATATCCTTAAAATTCAGTATTTACTACCTAACAAGATATTCATGTGCATAGTAGAAACTGGTATTTATTGAATAAAACTGAAAACCAATCATTGGTATCCAACTTAAAATTTTCATTCACTTATTCAACAAATACTTTAAAATCTACTATACTCCTTGCATTGCTCAATACCAATTAGGCTATTTTACATACCATGAGGATTTTATTCCAATGCCTGCAGAGAGTTAAAAACCAAATTACATAATTTATTTTGCAATGCTGTAGACTTGTTAAAAACAATGCTATAAGAGAAACTGGAGAAACAAAGGCAAAGAACAGAGCATTTAATTCAGACATTATTTACAAGGAATTTTTGAATGCTACAGCAGCCTCCCAGTGAATTAATTTCCATTACTTCATCATAAACATAAAACTTAATAGAGGGAAAGGAGAAAGGTTTATCCATACTCTGAAATACAGAGGTAGGAAAAAAACAAATGTTTAACAGGTCAAAGAACTTCAAAATAATAACAAGATATACTGTATAATTTTGTATTAGATTTGTAGTTCCCATCTTGTAATATGGGAATCTATGAATTAGTCTCTATTATTTTTAATACCTTTACATAGAACTATACAAGTTCTAGAATTTTAAGCCAAAAATATCTATTTCAACACTCATGGCATTACTCAAGAGATGGCTCTACTAATACAGAATAATATTAATGAGTGTGACCTTCCGAAATAATCCAATAATAATTACAATTTAAACTTGGAAGGCAACCCTGAGATACTAAAAATAAAGGAATATGCCAGTGAAGAAAGTTCAGTTCTCAAAAGAAAATCAGCTTATTTTCATGACTAGGAAAAATAATTACATTCATGCATTCCCTTTTGGTTTGGCACCTCAACTATGAAGGTGTCCTTTGACTTAAGATTAATTATGCTTTATTACTTTAGCCAAAGATGTTTCCACCTGAATGTGTGGATTATACTTAGCTTCCTGGTTTGAAAGACTTACATAATTCAAAAACATAATTGATGATTTAATAGCCTCTAGTTAAAGTACAAAGTTAGCTAAACAAAAACAATGAGGTCTGACTGTGGTAAAAGTAAATACAGGTGAGAATGACCAATTTGTTAATTATTCTTAAATCTGGCTTCTGATTTATAATTTCTATGAAAATGTAAAGCAAATAAAGACTTAGTCCATTATTTTCCTTGCCAGGAAATTAAAACAAATAGAATAAAGAGCTAAATTTATTCAATTTTGTATTACCTTGTACAAAAATAACCATCGTCTCACATTTTATATAGATTAGTTGTTTGCAAAGTGCAGTCCAAGGACTGCTGGGGTCCTGAGACCTTTTTAGGGGGACTCTTAAGGTCAGAACTATTTTCATAGTAACTGTAAGACATTTTTTGCCTTTTTTGCTACGCTGACATTACCTGATGGCATAAAAACAATGGTGGGTAAAACTGCTGGCACCTTTGCACAATTCAAGGCAAATGGCATCAAACCATACCAGTAGTCTTTCTTTTCTTTACTGTCCCACACCTGACATTAGGGGGAAAAAAAAGCCAGTTTAATTTAAAAAGTCTTTCATGAAATAGCAAATGTATCCATTTTATTAAACCTCAACGCTTGAGTTCACTTTTAAAAATACTGTGACAAGGCCAGGGGCAGTGGTTCACGCCTGTAATCCCAGCACTTTGGGAGGCCCAGGTGGGTGGATCACCTGAGGTCAGGAGTTTGAGAACAGCCTGGCCAACATGGTGAAATCCTATCTCTACTAAAAATACAAAAATTAGCCAGGTGTGGTGGCACGCGCCTGTAGTCCCAGGTACTCGGGAGGCTGAGGCAGGAGAATCACTTGAACCCGGGAGGCAGAGGTTGCAGTGAGCCGAGATTGTGCCAGTACACTCCAGCCTGGGTGACAGAGTGAGACTCCATCTCAAAAAAACAAAAAACAACAAAAAAAACTGTGACAAAATGGCAAGTATGTAAAAGTACTTCTGTTATTGCCTGAGTTGTGAGATGAGAGCTTACAAATATTTAGAAATGTATCAACATCTGAAAGATCTATGTACGTCAGTGAATCAATATTTTCCAAAATACTCATTCATAATGTTATGGAATCATGCATGGGTAAAAGATTCATTCAGAGTATAAAGACAGACCAACATATTTTAATATAACAGTGTAAAGTAGAGAATTTATCTTACCCAAAGAGAGGTTTGGCTTTTGTTCTCCATAAATGGGAGGGAAATTCTAGGCCCTTGACATGTCCTGCCTAAGAGTACCTTTGTTTATCTGGGGCATTAGCCACTAGACAGTCTAACAATGTGATTATGATGGGGGCCTTTGGCCACACAGTATCTACTCTACCTCTAGAGGGGCTAGAGACAAAAGGTCAGCCACTCAGGCAGTCAACCGTGGAGCCTCAATAAAATCTCTGGTCATCAAGTCTCAGATGAGCTTCCTGTTTGGCAACATATCATGCTACTGTCATATTTCACTACCACCAGGAGAGTAATATTGTACATTATACAGAAAAGACAATTAAAACTTCATGTTTGTAACTTTCCTGACTCTGCCCTATGCACTTCATCTGTTGGCTGATTTCAGTCAGTATCCTTTCCCTTTAATAAGCCATAACCTATAATAAACCAAACCATGATGGGTTTAACATCATTCGGTGAGTTGTAAGAGTCCTAATGAATTATCAAAACTGAAAGTACTCTAGGGAACCTCCTGAACTCACAGTTGGTATCAGAAGGAAGGACAGTCTTATAGATTGTGCCCCCTACCTTCACAAGTAGCATATAAAAAGTTCTTTCATTGATTTAGGTTCTACCAGCTGTTACAACATCAAAAGAGAATATCACAGTTATCTCAATAGGCTATAGAAACAGTCCTCCCTTTCCTTCATATTCTTCAACCAAACAATCAAATCACTATAGACTGACGGCAGAAGCAGATATAGGAATCTAGCTGTCTTCTACTAAGCCAGGCATAAGAGACTTTTGCAAAAATGTGAAATAATATTCTTTTTACTTTTTTTCATTTTGGAAATAAAACTATTTATATGAAAATGTGGCCAGGTGCAGTGGTTCACTCCTATAATCCTAGCACTTTGGAAGGCCAAGGCGGGCAGATCACTTAAGGTCAGATCAGGGGTTTGAGACCAGCCTGGCCAACATTGTGAAACCCCATCTCTGCTAAAAAGGCATGGTGGTGGGCACCTGTAGTCCCAGCTTCTCAGAAGGCTGAGGCAGAAGAATCGCTTGAACCTGGGAGGCGGAGGCTGCAGTGAGCCGAGATCGTGCCACTGCACTCCAACCTGGGCAACAGAGCGAGATTCTATCTTAGGAAAACAAACAAACAAATAAAAAGTTGTTTATATTAAATAGGTGTATGCTTTTAAAAATAAATGATAAATATTTTAAAATTTATCTGTTTTCATGCATGGTTTGGTAAATATCAATAAGTATAACTCAAATAAACAAAATCTCTTTGGGGTCTGCAATAATTGTTAAAAATGAAAGTCTTAAGACCCAAAATATTTGAGAAATGGTCATCTATAAACGTCCGAAATTATGTCAGATAAAGCTCATGAACTATAATATTAACAAATCTTATCTGAAGAACTTCTTTTAATCTAATCAGATATCCAGATTCTCAAAGAAAAACTTGTAAGGTAGAGATAGGAGTTTTTTCCTTCAATATTTTACAAAATGAAAGAATAGTCAATATCAACTGAAGAAAAAGCACAACCTTCAACAAACCATATACATTAAAGATCATTTACAAGTTTTTACTTATTGCAAACAGAATTCAAATGCCAATAAATGGCAATTTGAGAACACTGAAACATTTTAAAAGACAACCTGATCAGGAGCAGGTAATATTTCTGTAACATAACCAATAAATTACAATAACCTCCAACTGAATAGAAACAAACAAAAACAGAAAATAATGTCAAATGGACTAAAAGCAAGATATACATTCTATTTTTTCTAACTTTTGACCAGAGTCTAAAGTTTCCTTTTCATCTTTCTCTAGGAACTTCCAAATTGCTTATTTAATGACAAACAAACAAAAAAAAAACCCTTTGACTATTTTAGAAACAAAGCAGGCAGTATAGAATAGTGGTTAAAAGTAAAGAATCTGGTTCAAATCATAATTTCCCTATTTCCTTGGGTAAATTATTCAATTCTTTAACCCATTTTTTTGTTTATAAATACCTACACATTATGGAGTTACTGAGTAGGTGAAAGCATGCATGTGATGGACGCACTTAGTGTCTGCTGTAGAGTAAGTACTCAAAAAAATAGCTGGCATTATCATTATGTTATTTTTATGAACACATCTTACTTTCAGTTCCTTCTCAAGTCTATCTACTTCAGCTCCTAAAGTATCAATAATATTTTCTCCATGTTTAAGCATAAAGATCTCTAGTTCTTCAGGAGTTTTCACTTTTTGAATTTCCTGTAAAGAAAATGAAAACAGGAAAATAATTTTTTTTAAACCATAGTTGGTACACTTATGACTCCTTAAAAAAAGGAAAAAAAAAAAAACCTTATAACAAACACCATTAAGTTTAATGAACATTTTTAAAACTTGAAGCCACAGGCAATGGATTACCTATTTCCAAAACGATTCAGATCAAGGAAATTCAGTACAATACTACACAGATGTAGCACTACAAAATCACTGGGGAGATAACATAGTCAATAAATAGTTTTAGAATAACTATTTTCCCATAAGAAAAAAAATTTAATCCCTATCTTGGACCATTAAAGAAATAGTTCGAAGTGGATGAAAGATAGAAGGGTAAAAAAAAAAAAACCAAAAAACTCCTAGAAGAGAATATAATATTTTTATGATAATGGGATATGGAAGGATTTTTCATGCAAAATAAAAAGCATAGGGGAGAAGACTACAAATCTGACATTAAAATTAAAAATCATATTAAATCTTTTGTATAACAACAAAAAGAAAAGGAAGTTACAAACTGGAAAAAAAGAATTAGATTTATACAAAGAATGTAAATTTATAAATTACATTTATACAAAGAATTATATTCTTTGTATAATTTATATAATTATTATATAAATATATTATACAAATATCCATGATATGAAAAATAAAGAGTTTTTCAAATCTATAAGAATAATACAAATCATGAAAAATCAGGTAACAATGTAGAGGAAACTCCACTGGTCAATGAACTTCAATGTTTACTAACCTCAATGCTCCCAGAAATAAAATTAGAACAAGATACTATTTCACACTTGACAAAGTGGCAAAAATTGTAAAACTCTATCAATACAATCATGTAAGACTATGAACAAAGAACTCTGATACATAACGATGGAAGTTAAATTGGCACACTTTGGAAAATAATTTGGTAATATCTAGGCAAGTTGAAGATAAGTACATTCAATGGCCCACCTATTTAAAATCTAGCTACCTATATATACATTACACTAAAGAAACTTTCATATATGTGAACAAGGAAATGTGTGAGAATGCAATCATGGCATTATTTCTAATCGTTTTACACTGGAAGTAATATAAATGTCTATAACTAGAGACAAAATAAATTACAGCATATTCATAGGATGAAATACTCTATAATAATGAAAGTAAATTGACTTGAAATGTATAAATTAACATGAAGGAATCTAAAAAATGTGTTGTTATGCAAATTGTAGCACTGCATATACTTTGATACCATTTATATCAATTTTTAAACATTCAAAATGTTACATATTATACTAAAAATGCTGAAAAGTATAACAATCTGAATGGAAAAGACAGGTACCAAATTCAGCATAATGTTTAATTCTAGGGATAGAATAAGAATGAGATCTAGAAACAGAAAATAGGGGCTTGAACTGTTATTATAATTGATTTCTTTAAGACCTTAAGCAAACACACTATAGAGCAAGATGTTAAGAGTTGATAGCAGCAAGTGGTAACCTCTGTGCTGTTCATTATATACTCTTTAATAAATTCTCTTAAACTATTCTTAATTAAAAAATGGATTCTGGAGTCAGGTAGATCTAAATTCATTTATGACTTATCTCTATGGCACTGCAACCTCAGGTAAGCTACTTAATCTCTCTGTGTCTCAATTTCCCTATATGTTAAAATAAAAATGTTATTTCATTGTTGAAAGAACAGGGTTGTTGAGAGTAAATTAGAGTAAAAAGATTTAATGCACAGAGCAAGCACTTAATAGTAAGTTTGTTCTGCTGTCTCCTCTGAACCCCTCCATAGTAAATAAAAAGGTCTCTGTCAAATTTTGGAACCTAAGAAGTTGAGAGCTCAAGTGTCTTTACGACCTATGAAAAAAATTTCATTTTGTTTACCTTAAAAGTATTTTTCTAACCCTCAGTTATGTAAGAAAATGATAAATAAATAAACTTACTTGTAACATTTGGTCAAAATCTTGTTTTTCCAAATATGATCTTGTAACAACTCGCCCATCAAAATCTACTTCTGCCTTAAATCTTACTTTACCTAATCCCAGATCTGTGGCTTTAACATCATGAATTGCCCTGCAATCAATAACAATGCATACAGATTTATTTATACATGCATACACACACACACATATATATATATATATATATATACTTTAATAGCACAAAGTCTTAAATTCTTGTTTTTTTCCCAACTAGTGACAAAAATGGACTAAGATGGTTTCAGAATATTCACCATTAAGTACCACTTATCATTTTCCAAGGTCCGCTGTCCATTTAGCTTTTTTTTTTGCATAATATCATAGAAAGGTGCAAATTTAACAAATGTTATTTTATGGTAATTTGTATACATATGAGGTGTAAAACTTGTGTATTAAAAATTCATTAACTCAGCTAGGCTCAGTGTCTCACACCTGTAATCCCAGCACTTTGGGAGGCCGAGGCGAGTGGATTACCTGAGATCAGGAGTTCCAGACCAGCCCAAATCCATCATGGTGAAACCCTGTCTACTAAAACTACAAAAATTAGCCAGGCATCGTGGTGCATGCCTGTAATTCCAGCTACTCGGGAGACTGAGGCAGGAGAATCACTTGAACCCAGGAGGCGGAGGCTGCAGTGAGCTGAGATTGTGCCACTGCACTCCAGCCTGGGCAGGATGAGATTGTGTCAAAAAAAAAAAAAAAAAAAAATTCATTAACTCTAAATCACTTTTCTAAAATGTCATTTTATTTCATAAGGCTTTGTCTCCATATATCCACTTACCAATTTCCTACATGCCATATAAAAATTTGTTTTAATTTATAATAGTAATTTATAAGAGTATACTAACCAAGTATATGTTCACTGGCTTCTTTAAAAGTCTTCATACAATGCTGTGACTATCTCTATTAGAATAAGGTTAATAATAACTGCCACATGGGACTGATGTGAGGAATAATGAGCTAATATATATATAAAATGTTTAATATAGTATAAACTATAAGGCAGGCATTTAATGAATGGCTTTCATAAAGTGGGTACAGTGACATCTTTATTTTCCAGATGACAAAACCATCCTAGAGGGGCATAAGTGACTTGCTCAAGGTAATTCAACTAGTAAACAGCAGACCAGGACTCCCCAGCCCAGTTCTTCAGATACCCAAGCCCAGTGGTCTTTGCATCATACCCTTTAGCCTCCCAGACAGGAAAGCAGATACTCAAGCATAACTACTTTTCATCCCTCCTGCCCTAACCCTCAGGAATCAATCTTGCCTAGGAACTGTTGAAAAATTCTCTTCTTTCTACAGTGATCACCATAAGATCTTTTCTGTACAGCATATATAACAAAACACTCTGAATTCTGAGGACATAGAGATCTACTAGAAAAACAATCCTAAGTAAGACTCCAAGTGTTCTTAAAACATTAGACTCTAATTTCTGAGTGATCCTGAGGAGGTTACTAAACACTGAATCCTAATTTTTTAATCCATATAATGAAGCTGTATTTTAATCAACCATTAAGGGTGAAACAAGATTTAATGTTTTAATATTTATAAAGTTACATGTGCTCAAGTGAAAACAAAACTTGTTCAGATTGGCCAAAGGCTATATCATTTACTCTTTTTTTTCCTCTCCTGGTAACTCATATAACATATTTATTCATTTTTAAAAAGTACTTCTACTTTAGTCTTCACAGAGTATTAATAAATTTCATTATTTGGTTGATATGTAAGTAGGAACTAATAAATATATTTAGACAAACTTTTTCCTTATGTTCTTACACATAACTAACTACAGGCAGATAACTGTTTGGGACAGGCAGCTTCTCATATGGCTCCCAATGATCAATCCCTGCTTGCTATACACAAGCCCTTGTGTGATTCTCCCTGAATGTGGGCTAGACCTACCAAATAAGACAAAGTGACGAGATGTCATTTCCAAGACCAGGTGACTAATCTATGACTATTGTCTTGTTTACACTCACTCTCTACTGCCTTATCAGCTTGTACTCTTTGATTAAGCAAGCTGCCATGTTGAAGAGGCCCATGGGGCAAGGAGCTAAATCTTGCCAACAATCATGTGAATAAGGTTAGAAGCAACCCCTTTCCCAGGAGACGACTATAATCCCAGTCAACACCTTGATTACGGTCTGTGAGAAACCCTGAAATAGAAAACTCAGATAAGGTGTGCCCTGATTCCTGACTCACAGAAACTGTAAGATGATAATATGTTGTTTAAACCACTAAGTTTTGGGCCAATTTGTCACACAGCAGTAGGTAACTAATACACTGTTTAAAAAATTGAATAAATTTTCTGGATTACTGGCATGTATTTTTTCCAATAATTTAATCCATAGGTTTTCACTCTTCCAGAAAATTTCAAATTTGCCAGTCTTTCAGTTTGTAGCTCTTTTTTAAGACATCGCTTATTAAACAATATATGCAAAATTATAAACATATATGTATCAACAACAGAGCACCAAAATATGTGATGCCAAAACTGAGAAGAAATGAAGGGAGAAACAGATAATTCAACAGCAATAACCAAAGACTGCAATACTTTCAGTTCATACCCAGCACTTTGGGAAGCCAAGGTGGGTGGATCACCTGAGGTCAGGAGTTTGAGACCAGCCTGGCCAACAAGGTGAAACCCCATCTCTACTAAAAATACAAACATTAGCTGAGCATGGTGGTGACTGCCTATAATCCCAGCTACTCTAGAGGGTGAGGCCAGGAGGCGGAGGTTGCAGTGAGCCAAGATTGCACCACTGCACTCCAGCATGGGCGACAAGAGCAAAACTCCATCTTAAAAAGAAAAAAAAAAAAAAAGGACAGAACAAGAGGACAAGAAGATCATTAGGGAAATTGAAGTCTTGAACACTATAAACCAATTAGACATAACAAACATCTACAGAACACTCTACAGAACAACAGCAGAATACATTTTCTTCCAAGTATTCATGAATATTATCCAAGAAGGACTATATGTAAGACCATAAAACAAACCTCAGTAAATTTAAAAGGACAGAAATAATACATATTCTTAGACCATAATAGAAAATAAATCAATAATGGAAAGAAATCTGTGAAAATTGCAAATACGTAAAAATTAAGTAACATACTCCCCTAAATAACTGAAAAGAAAAAAAGAAATTAGAAAATACTGGTAGATGAATGAACATGGCACAATACACCAAAATGTATAGAGTGCAATACTTAAAGGAAAATTTGTAGCTATAATTGCCTATTTTAAAAAAGAAGAAACATCAAATTAAAAGCTTAACCTTAAGACATTGGAAAAAGAGCAAACTAACCTGAAAGCAAGCAGAAGGAATAAAATAAAAAAGATTAAAGCAGAAATTCATGAAAAAGAAAATAGAAAAAAAAATAGAGAAAGTCAATTAAACCATAAGCTGGTTCTTTAGAAAAATCAAGAAAATGAACAAACCTTTAGCCAAACTGACCAAGAGAAGAGAAGATTCAAATTACAGAAATGAAAGATGAGACATAGATGGATTAAAGACTTAAACATAAGACCTAACACCATAAAAACCCTAGAAGGAAACCTAGGCAAAACCATTCAGGACATAGGCGTAGGCAAGGACTTCATGACCAAAACACCAAAAGCATTGGCAACAAAAGCCAAAATAGACAAGTGGGACCTAATCAAACTCCACAGCTTCTGCATGGTGAAAGAAACAGTCAATAGAGTGAATTGGCAACCAACAGAATGGGAAAAAATTTTTGCAGCCTACCCGTCTGACAAAGGGCTGATATCCAGAATTTACAAAGAACTAAAACAGATTTACAAGAAAAAAACAAACAAGCCCATTCAAAAATGGGCGAAGGATATGAACAGATACTTTACAAAAGAAGACATACATGAGGCCAACAAGCATATGAAAAAATGCTCATCATCACTGGTCATTAGAGAAATGCAAATCAAAACTACATTGAGATACCATCTCACACCAGTTAGAATGGCGATCATTAAAAAATCTGGAGACAACAGATGCTGGAGAGGATGTGGAGAAATAGGAACACTTTTACACTGTTGGTGGGAGTGTAAATTAGTTCAACCATTGTGGAAGACAGTGTGGCGATTCCTCAAGGACCTAGAAATAGAAATTCCATTTGACCCAGCAATCCCATTACTGGGTATATATCCAAAGGATTATAAATCGTTCTACTATAAGGACACATGCACATGAATGTTCACTGCAGCACAGTTTACAATAGCAAAGACCTGGAACCAACCCAAATGCCCATCGATGATAGACTGGACAGGGAAAATGTGGCACATATACACCATGGAATATTATACAGCCATCAAAAACGATGAGTATGCGTCCTTTGTAGGGACATGGATGAACCTGGAAACCATCATTCTCAGCAAACTGACACAAGAACACAAAATCAAACATCGCATGTTCTCACTTATAGACGGGTATTGAACAATGGGAACACATGGACACAGGGAGGGGAGCACTATACACTGGGGTCTGTTGGAGGGGAGGGGGGACAGTGGGGGGTGGGGAGTTGGGGAGAGATAGCATGGGGAGAAATGCCAGATATAGGTGAAGGGGAGGGAGGCAGCAAATCACACTGCCACATATGCACCTATGCAACAACCTTGCATGTTTTTCACATATACCCCAAAACCTAAAATGCAATAAAATAAAATAAAATAAAAAAGAAATAAAATGGATTACAAAGGAATATTATAAATAGCCGTATACCAGCAAATTAGGTAATTTAGAAGTAAAAGACATTTCCTAGAATACAAACTACTTAAACTTTTAGGTCAAGAAGAAACAGACCAGCTGAACAGATCTATAACAAGAGATAGAATTACTAATCAAAAAACTACCCACACAGCAAAGCCCACATCCAGCTAGCTGAATTCTACCCTTTAAAGAAGCTAACATCAATTATTCACAAACTCTTCCAAAAGAATAGGAGAAAACACTTCCCAACTCATTCTCTGAAGCCAGTATTATTTTAATACCAAAACCAGACAAAAACATCACAAGGGGAGGATATTAATTTGGATTATCTCACATTATGTTACTAGCTCTAATACTGATTTTAAGAATGCTCAGCTGCCCAGGCTATAGTGCTGTGGGTGGTATTCACAGACATGATCATTGAATACTGTAAGTAGAAGACTTAAGTCTCAAACTCCTGGTCTCAAGTGATCCTCCTGCCTCAGCCTCCCAAGTAGCTGGAACTATAGGCATGCGCCACTGTGCCCATCTCTCAACTTCTAATCTTGTTCCAATGAGATAGTTACTTTTCAAGATTAAACATATAGTGCATAAAACATAAATCTAGTAATCATTAATATGTTTTACTAGTTGAGATATACAGGTCATTTTAAAAAGATTTAATTTAAATGTTTCAAGTATAACACAAAACATTTTCTTATTTTAAAGTTTGAAAAAAAAAATAGGGCGAGTTAGTAGAAAACTGGGTTTTTAAAGGTTTGTTCTTTTACTTCATTAAAAAAACCACAATGCTGCTGGAATTTCACTGAAAAGCACTACTAGAATTCTATATTGCTTCTGCTGATTATCTTCTGTCTCCAGTTCCTTAGTTTTAATAATTTAAAAGAGAAAGATTATAAGAAAAATATTTAAAATAAGCTAAAACAAAGAGTCTATTTTCAAAATAAATATAAATTATATTTAATTTGGTAATCATTTCCCAATGAATAAAAATCTTTTTGAATTTATTATTTTCAATTTGTAATTACAATGCAAATATAAGGCAACTCTACAGGTTCCACATTATGTCCACATTAAGGAGGCAACTACTTTGCAAACTTCTATTCTCATCTGACTGTTCCTTATCCTAAAACTCAGAAGTATACAAAATTTAAAAGGGAACTTATAAGGAGTTTCCTAAGTGTATTCTTTCTTCCAAGATTATAATTCTGAAAAGTAAAATATTAAAAAGTTCTGATGACCAGGAATCCAAAACCTTCTCTGGAAGTTTTTACAAACCAAGCATTTCTGTTTTTTAATATGTTTTTGTAAGCCTTAACAGGATTACTGGAATAAGGCTGACCTTACTGATGGGTCATTCTCCAGGAGTTCAGTGAGCCGCTGTACTTGTTCTGGCTGGATGGACCGCCCTAAGAGTGCTTCTGTATTAGTGTAGATGAGGAATGCTGAGACCACGCCTAATAAGGTGCCCACACCCAAAGAACCTAGGCTGTCATAAAGTGGATTGCCTAAATAAAGCACATTAAAAAAATCAGTAAATTAACATTTTCTATTATTTCAGTGAAGTTTATAGAGAGCAAAGAACCAGAACTAGTAAATCAAGGCACTTGAAATTTAGTCCTAATTTCTTTAACTACTTCTTTTAATGACTACAAATAATTTTAGTATACTACAAAATGAGGATGCTATAACTTGCTCCATATTACATAAGAATATTATGTGACATAATTGTTTAAGATCTCTGACTTGTAATTTGTCATTACATATGTGAACTTTCAGAGCACATTAAGATTAGATACCATATACCAAAAAATGACATAATGAAGAGTCCATTTCTTTTAGATACATCAATAGCACTTTTCCTATACCATACAGACAAAAATAACAGTGAAATCAAAAGCTGAAAGAAACCATTTTCTGCATCTTCTTCCTACTAATGTTCTGTAAGAGAATTAAGCCCTACAGAAAATAATATGGGTGACTCTTCTCATCCAACCAAGGGTGACATATAGCTGGTTTCATTTTAGATACAAAGGAGAAAAGTTAATTCATTACATGCCATAGGTGTCTCAAGGTGGTGGTTCTCAAAGTGTGGTTCCTGGACCAGCAGCATCATTTGAAAACTTGGTAGAAGAGCAAATTCTCAGGCCTCATTTCAGGCCTTCCGAATCAAAAATTCTGGATATGGGTTTTCACATTCTGTATTTCCCTAAGCCCTTCAGGTGATTCTGATGCTAATGTTTGCCTTAGGTTGTTAGGGCTTCTCTCCCAGAACCAATGAGAAAGGCTGGTTTATCATCTATGAATGTATACGTAGTATTTATATAACAGACATTAATAAATATATTTTAAATTTTTATAATAAATTTTACATATGGCTTTTATGACTACAAGTTTTTTTATTCCAAAGATGAAATGTCATCAATATATTTAACTCTTTAAATGCTTGATAAAATATACATTTTGCTAAGCTGTAACACTAAAAAGCACACTTGTTTATCTATACTAAGTGCTAAAAATGATACACTTGTAAAACATTATCCTTTAGAAGTTTTGTAATTATAGAGCTCAAAATCAAATACTGCTCTTTAGAAATCCAACTTTAAAGAGCTATTTTTATTTAAATATGTACATTTATGTACTCTTACAGAAATTACAGGAGTTATTAGCTGAAAGAAAATACGTTTTTTAAGAAAACTTTTATTTCTTGGCATGTTAATTTAATTTGAATAAATTAGCTAATTAAGTAAAATTTAATTCATTAAAATACATGACATTTTTATAAGTTTGATTTGATTGGTTTCTATTATTATGTAAAATAAAATAAATTATTCAAAGTTGACTTCTGCATCAAGTCACACTTTTCTTAAGCCTAAAATTTTGCTAATAATTTATGTTCAAAAACAGTCTAAAACTATATGGTCAACCAGAAAAACAATCAACACTTTTACAAATATTTTGGATCACAATAAACAACAGAGAATGCTGGTTTGGCCTTAAAATGCACACTCAAAATGAGAAAGAAGTGTTCATATTTCAGACTATTTGAAGAAACACTGCAGAACTGTGGAAGCTTGTCACTTAAAATTATTTTAAATATGTAAGGACAAATAGAGAAGAATGGAAGAAGTTCATTTCCAAGAGAATTCCAACTTCATAAATTGAGTCTTTTCATGTTAAATGGTTCTTTTGCTTTAGAAAATAAAATTAAATAGATTTTGTCTTTTCATTTGCCTATATAGTAGTGCCCTCAAAACACTTAATTCGCTACCAAAATGAAGACAGAACCAACTTAAAGAAATAGGAAGGTAACAGTAGCTATTATTGGCAATAAGGGTGGAAAAAGACAAATGAACAAGAGTCACAATATACAGTAAGTCCTCACTTATGTTGTCAATAAGTTCTCAGAAACTGTGACTTTACAGGAAACAACATATAACAAAACCAATTTTACCATAAGCTAACTGATATAAACAAGCGTTAAGTTCCTATGGCATATTTCTGGTCACAAAAACATCACTGAACTTCTAAGACCCAAAATGTGTCTAATATTGAACATTGAAATTAATGTGAGCTACATACACATTTTTAAAAATTTAATAAAAGCTATGTAAAATAATTATTTATCCAATTTTTGGTAAATCAGTGAGTACTGGCAGTAATGGTGGTGGTGGGTTAAATCAAGGAATAAATGTTTGCAAAGTGAAAATTATAAGGAACACCTCTTACTACCACATAATTCAAAAATAATCACAAATAAGTGGGCTTGCAGAGCACTTTCACACATCAGTTATTGTCCTGAATCTGTCTGATTATCACCTAAATGAGCCTATCCTAACCAGCCCTGGCCAGGATGCCATCCTATGGCAGGGCACACTTACACACACACCCACACTCACTTAGACTGGGACTATTTAGACACCCCATTTTACTGAACATGCACAGCACTGTGATGTGGGAGGAAGTTGGGAGTGCCTGAAGAAAATCCATGCAAATGAGCAAACTCCACAGAGATGGTGGCCCCAGTTAGGAACTGATTTTTTTTCTCAATAATGTTATAACAAAATCAAGTTGAAGAAAACAATGTTATTTGAGGGCCTACTGTATATTTGTTTAGAACTTTAGAGTTCATTAAAGCTTTCATATTTTCTTAATAAACCCATTAGGTTACCAAGGCAAATATTATCTACACTTTCAATATATAAATAAAAAATTCAGGGAGATTGCACAATTTTTTAAGTCACAGTTAGAAGGACTTACAGTATTACAGAAATCCTCTACTAATAGCCTTCCTTATTTCTAATTTAGAGACATTTTTAATTCAAATAAACCTGAATACTTTTGCTGACCAAATGTCTTATAAAAGTCAATGATCAGTATGGAATTAATATTTAACAATTTATTGGTTTAATATTATTCAACGATATAAGAGAAAATTCCCAAATATTAGAGAATTATTTAAGTAGGACAAATAAATCACCTATAATTTAGGAAATATTTACCTGTTACAGAAGTAAGGCCCATGCAAGTGGCTGCTATTATAACTCCCAAGACTGCAGCAGTATCCTCCAATAATATAACATTTGTACTAGGATCACGACTTTCCATTACTTAGTCATTGGGGAAGAGACAAGAAAAGAAAATTTCTAAAATCTTAACTTGATACTATCAGGTAATATTTTAATAAGTATCCATTTAAAAAATCAAGATATAAATTAAGATTTAAAAAGTATATGAGAGATCATGATTTTCAAAACCTTGTTCAATGCAAACATGATTTCTTGGTTTAAATGTCAACAATAACTGATACCTAAGGTCAAATTACTTTCTCAAGTTATACAACTATATAAAGAAATAACTTAGTTCACTTAAGTCAAATCCCAATATAAGGTATCCATGTTCAAATTTCTACACTACATTTTAATAAGGGATGAAGGATATGTAAGAGCCACATAGGGACAATATTCAGATATATTTTGTACATATCTATTGGGAACAAAGCAATAATAATACTAAGTAATTTTAAGCAAATAAAAGAGGTGAAACAAACACCTGATTTCTAAAATACATACCGTATTTGTAAAATGACATTCCTTTGGCCCGAGCACTCCTACGAAGTTCATTTACAGCAACAAGAAGTGTTGCTAAAAGAAAAGCATTCATATCAGCAAGACAGAAACTTCATGCCTCCAAACTTTAAAGATGGCATCTCAAAAGATAAACAAATAGGCACAACATTTTAAAACTAGGGTTGGCAATAAGGAAAAGTTCTATGTTAACTAGTGATTCTTAATTAATCATTATACTACAGTGAACCCCATAATTCTAAACCATAATAACTAAATGTAACTGCTAGTAACAACAGCCTTAGTTTATTAAAGAGTTTCTATTTGGCAGCACCACACTAGCCACAATCACTTTTGAGCCACCCAGTCTTTTGAGGCAGGTAGTGTTACAACCATTTTATAGACTTTCAAAGATGAGGGGCCCCATAAACATACACAATTAAGATCTGTCAATTAAAAATAATATTAATTTTAAAAAGAGATGAAGGGAACATTATACATAGAAAGTTAAAATGTTTCAGAAGTAAACATGAGTACAGCAGTGAATCTGGCAGTTTTATACTGATATTAGCAGTTCTCTCATCATTCTTCTATAGCTGTATATTTCAAATACTTTGAAATATTTATATGACAAGAGCCAGGATTCTTCTGATTCACACTATTAAACTCTGATTTTTAAAAGTTCAGTTTAGTTATGTTTTTTTATACTCCATTTCAAATGTTTTGAGCATTATGATACTCAAAAATAAAACATACTTTCCCTTTTAAGTAAGTAAAATAATTTTCCAAATTTTAGTGACTCAGTGAGTAACAGCAATAGTAGCGGTAGTGGGTTCTATCAAGGAATAATGTTTGCAAAGTGAAAATTGTAAGGAACACCTCTTAACACCACAGAGTTCAAAGACAACAACAAATATGGTGGGCTTGCTGAGCGCTTTCATATCACATCAGTTATTGTCCTGCATCTGTATGATTATCGCCTACTTGAGCCTATCCTAGCAGGTCAGGACACAAGAAGAAATGAGCCCTGGCCAGGATGACATCCCATGGCAGGGCATACTTATACACACCCCTACAGCTATCCGTTACAGTACATTATACAAAGACTTTACTCCCTGAAAGTAGAGAAAGCTTAGATGCCTATTCCCACACTTACTTTTCTTTAATCAACAGAACTTAGCAAACTATAATAATGGACAGGTGAATATATATTACTAAATTAAGAATAGAGACATACTTTGTGACAGTACATACCTCCTTCAGATAATAATGATCCTGCTAAAATACAATAGGCCTAGGAAAGAAATATTAAAATAAAGCATACATTAAGTACTTGCAATCACAATTGTTCATATATAAAGTCTGCAATGTCTAAAACAAAAACATAAACACAAATCTAAGCCAGACAATAAGGTTACTAATGGGAAACAACTCAGATGAGGACAATGAGATATGATCTGACATCAGGGGTTGTGGACACCAGATACAGAAGAGCCACACCCAAACTCAAGTAATTTCTGGATTTTACTTGGATGTCTAATATTAAGAAAATCCTGATTCAGAAAGATAAGCAATTCTAAACAGTAACCAATTTTTTTTTTTCTTTTGTAACACCACATTCCCTGTAATCCCAGGACACTCTTGAATTAAAGATGGCAAGAAAAGCTTTAGTCCTGGGTTAAAAAAAAAAAAAAAAAAGAGTTAACCTAGCAACACAATTTTATTTTAATGAAATATGAACCAAACATCTACAGAATTTTCAGCAATGTTTAGAACCCTGGGCTTTCCTAAAATAGATGTTTGAAAACTTTGAACGCAGTCCAACACTATTTTAAACAGGGCCATAGTCTAATGGAAATCCATTTCGTTAATGAAAGACACAAGAGCGTTTACAAGTTTTAAAACTTATCCACAACTGAAAATTTAACTGATTACCTAATCTCTAACTCCAGAGACTGCTTTGCCTCTGTAAAGTGATGCTGTACAAATTAGAAGAATGCTAGGACAATGAAGTACCCATAATGTGGCTAAATCTTTTCAGAATGGAGGAAATACATTTGTTTGTTTTAATTATATGAAATGTATTATGGTAAGAAACTAGTCAATCAAAACTATAGGAAACTAGAGAATAACAAATAAGCTTAGTTTAATTGGCTTGTTATTAAGTAGATTTGCATGATATAACAGGATATTAAAGAACCAGACAGACTGATTCTGTCTAGTTCCAACTACAACCCAAAATACAGAAGAAAACAGGTATAAATATCCCCACATCCCAAAAAAGGTGTTATACCATCTATTCAGGCCTTGCACAGAAGGTAGCCCAAGCCTGGGGCCTCTACCCATAGACTACATGCTAACTTCACATCCTCTAGACCATATAAGAAGAAGAGGTTGAGGCAGCCAAAAGTGAAGATTTCTTTGGTGAAAGCTGTTGAGCTACTAAGATTGTTCAGTAAGCTTGATGTGTGCCGCCTGTATATTGGGTATCACAGCAAACTGTCTGATGCATGCCTGAGTAATATATCATATTCAAGTCTACTAACTAATATTGGCTATTATCAGTGAGTAGATCACTGGGTTTAATTTAAAAAAAAAAAAAAAACCTGCACTCCCATGGAAAGTGTGTTACAGATGTCTGTTTTAACACACAGGTCCCTAGGAGTCTTTTATAAGGAGATCAACTGCTCAAAGGGCATTCTTTCCAAATGCAAGACAACTTCAGCACTGTCTGGAACCACACCATGAGATGCAGAGCTGAGAGGGTAGGCTACGTGACCAATTTGGGCAGCCATAGCCAGAGCAGCCAAGCAGGGTAATCTCCAAGAAGTGCCCATGGGGGGAAAAAAGACAGCTTTAAGCATCTACAAAGGCCAGAGGAAACCAATGCAAAATAACAGTGTAGTCAGTAAAGTAGTATGATTTTATCCCCTATCCCAACTTTCAACACTGCCTAGGGAATAACAGAGAGAAGCAGAGCCCTAGAGGGGATCATACGGGTGATTATCCTGCCATCCTCCTGTTCCCCCAGTGCAAGCTTCCTATTACATGGGACTGGATATTTTAATTATTGAAATAAGACTATTCTTAGAACCAAAAGTGAACAGAGGGTTTTCTTATTCCTCAACAGTAACTGGAGAAATTAATGCAACTGCCCAAGATTTTAACCGAGGAGGCAGGGTTTGATAATTGGTACCTCCAGAGATCTTGCTCAACATCATTGAATCTTATGGATTTAGAGGTTATGTCCAGTCACATTCTAAAAAATAAACTACAGATACATAATCCTATATTACATAGTCAAGAAGGTGTATGTCATTCTTTAACACCAATATGACAAAGGCCTTCTATTGTACACAATCACTACGTCATAAGACTTCAAAACTGGAGAGAAAAAAAGAGGATTACCCATAGAAGGGATTCTATTGGTTGAGGATGAAGCAATCCCATGACTCCATGGTACCAAGATAGTCCTGCACCCATCATGAAAATACCAACACCACTAATTAGCGAAGAAATATAGCGCATATTCGAAAATCCGTACCTGAAAAATAGAAAAGAATATAGTTTGCAAGAAATATGAATGGCTTCCTTTAAAAATATAAGCTTAATATTAATATTAAATTTAATAGGTCAATGAAAAAGAAAAAGACTCAGTATATCAAGATGTTATAATTTTATATTAAGATGTAAGTGCTAAGCTTGAAAAGCAATATGTAAAGTGGAAAAAAACTGTAAGATCTTTGAAAACACATAAAAATAAAGTGAATACCATTTAATTCAAGTATTTTCTAATCTCTTTTCCAAATAGACTATTTTGATTTAGAGAGCTACTTTACTGTTATGTACCACAAATTCTGGTAAAATTAATCTTTTAAAAAATGCATTCAGATGTTTAATGAACAGGATAACATTTAAATTTCCTTGTAATGCAGCTTTTAATTGAATATTTTCATCTTTTTGTGCAGCCAGTCTATGATTTATATTATCTATAATTTGATGCTGGATACAGAAGTTTACAACACATAATTTATTGCTAGTTCTGAACAGGTTAGCACACAGTAACTTTCATCTATTACTAGAAGTAAGATCTTCAGTTTTCTGGGTGTTTTCATGGTGTTAAAATCTCAATTATTTTTCAAGCATGCTTCATCAATATGTACATTATTTTGTGTTATTCTAAGAACTGACACAATACTTAGTATTAAAGGTGTTCAAAAATATATTAATAACATACTAGAGGAGGAAAAAAATCACTCATTAATAAAAACATTTCCTGGAGAATTTAGTTCCAAACTCAAACTTAGTGGCACTCTTCTGAGAAATACAAATTTAAATAAGAATTCTTAATCAAACTGCTCTTGGAATTCCTTTTTGGAAAGATGTAATCCTGCCACAGGGAATTCCCAGTTTAGAGATGTGACAATGTGACAGCTCACTCAGAAAAATTTACTTTCTTCTAAAGTTTCCCCCCAAAGTAATACAGAATATATATATTTATTCAAGTTAAAGTAAATTAATATCTAAAATAAATGGCATTACTTATACTTAAGGTGATTTCAAGAAACTATTCTTATTGAAAATTTTAATTATGCAGACCTAAACTGTCTGATATGATGAGCCACTAGCCACATGTGGCAATTTAAATTTAAATAAATTAAAATTAAATATAGTTTAAAATTTAGTTCTTGAGTTGCACTACCCACATTTCAAGTGCTCAATAGCTACAGGTAGTTAGCTACTTCCATACTGGACAGATAGAGAATATTTCCACAATTGCAGAAAATTCTGTTGGGCAGCACTAAAGTAGACTATAAAAATACCTTGAGAAGAAATCTTCACAACCTAAAATTTAAAAATTTTACCTTCTTTTTAAAAATCTTTCATATATAAAACTGGCCAAGAAAAAAAATTTTTCTTAAGATGGTAGAACACTGTAATGAGGTGTAATTAACACACTAGAGAACTATTCTCTATATTAGCTTACTGACAGTTACAGAACATTCAAGTATATCATTTACAGGAAAACAGTAGTATTGCTTTCAACTAAAGAAAGGCATTTCTAAAGAACAGAGGTAGATGCCTTTACAGAAATAAAACTGCATATTTTTGGCCTTAAGATTTATCAAATTCTATTACTGAAGCTAGTCTTAAAATGATGCACGTGGAATTCAAAAATTTTAGATGGTTATGTTAATAGAAGTAATAGAAAAAAAAATCTCTGCATCAAATAATGGCTATGATTCAAAATAATACATTCTAAAAAGTATACTCATTTTACAAATAAATAATTCTGAAATATTAACAAAATGCTATTTTGTTAATCACAAACAGGACTAAAATAAGTGTGAATGTAATAGAAGTTATCAAAATTTTAGATTGGGCAGTCTATGAGTCTAAATCTAGAATATATGTTTCCTTGGACCAAAATAAAACAGACCTCTAAGATAAAAATATGTGCTTTACTATCAAATATGAAGAAAATGAGATCTCCATGCTGTGCTGCAAAGCATAAAAATAACTCCATTTTCAAATTATACCTTGAATTTACTTTGACACAGTGGTGAGTTCTGCATTTTAGATACTACAGTGGAAGAAATGACCAAATCTTTAACAAACTGCAGGTATATAAATTGCAGGAGATTTCTGAAATTTTTTATTTCAATGACTTGTCGCCAAAACAAACAAAAACAAAATAAGGCAATGTCCTTACGGATGAGAAGGATCTGGTGTTTGAACAGACTTACTGATGCCCAATGCTAATAAACCCTATGAAGAAGAAGAAAAAAAGGTAAATAATCATTAGCAAGATGGAGAGTATAATATGGTAAAGCCAATGTGGAGGGTGCAAGCTGATAAAGAAACACTCAACATATGCATGTCCAATGGCCCAGCAATTCTGGTTTCTAGTACTTACCTTAGAAAAATAAAGATGAACTCAAAGGGGTTCAAAACACCATTGTTTATAAAGATGAGAAATATGAAAGCAACCTAAAACAAATCCATCAACTGAGAATGACAAAATAAATGATAAACCATAAATTACTTCTACAGGTTAAAAAAAATAGGGTTAGAGTAGAGTTTTCTATACTGACACAGATAAAGCTCTTAGACATACCATTAAGCGGAAGAAGAGAAAAAGCAAGTTAGGAACAGTATGTAGAGTACAGAATTTATGCTTTGTCGTTTTTATAAACCACATATAAAATAAAGCATAGAAAAGGTTAAAAAGAATATGCATGTAACTATGCTTCCATCTCTGAAGAGAGAGAGAATTAAAGTAGTCTGTAATATTTGACTTTTTATAGGAAGAATAAGTTGTATAGCTGTACAAATAAAAGATAGCGAAAACTTTAAGCAATATATTGTGTATGAGCACATACATTTCTAGTAAAACTGCAAAACCATGCACAGGAATTATGTATCACATTCTTTTCTTTCCTTCCTTTCTTACTCCCTTTCTTCTGTCTCACTTGTTTTCATCATTTTTTCCTTGTTTCTTTCATTTCCACTTATGTAGTCTTCATTTCCACTTATGTGGTTTTGTCCTTTGTTAAAGAGTTATCCATTAGAACCTCTCAATAGTAGTATGTTTGTCCCTAGTAAGTCCTTTCCATCCTAATTTGATGTGAATCTAGAAATCCCATCATAAGACTACCTTATTAGAACTATTTGATAAAAATACAAAGCCTCTGAGTGAATTCCCTATGTAATTTTATTTGATTAATCTGAGGTTTTTCCTTTATTCAGCATCGTACCAAATAATCAGCTAAGTAAACTTTCTAGATAATGACTTCTTCATAGATGAGATTTCCCTATAGGTTACATTTAATAGAAACATTTTTTTCTAATAAAATAGAGATTAAACAACCTTGAAAATAATTAATACAAATATATTTTTAGGTTTTAATATTGGAAACCCTACCCTAAATACACAGAATGTTGTAAGCTTTTACCACTAGATTCCATGGGAAAAGGGAGCAAACAACCTAAAACATAGATGATTTTTCAGTGACTTAAACTAAAATAGTTGACCATATCTCACTAGGAGAGAGAACTATTTAAGAGTCTGGAGTATATTTCAGACTGTCTTTACACATACCTGTATACAGCTCTTAACATTTCTTTGTAAACATTTTTGTGCTAGATTTCAAAGAGGAGGTTGTATGTACATAAATATATGACCACAATGTGCAAAATGTCTTTTTTTGCACTTTGTTTTATGAAAATTTTCTAACATGCAGATAGAAATTTTCCAACATGGATAGAGTAATTTTTAAAACCTGACAGAACATTTTTTTTTTTCTTTGAGACAGCGTCTTACTCTGTTGACCAGGCTGGAATGCAGTGGCACAATCTCGACTCACTGCAACCTCCATCACCCAGGTCCAAGTGATTCTCCTGCCTCAGCCTCCTGAGTAGCTGGGATTACAGGCATGTGCCACCATGCCCAGCTAATTTTTGTATTTTTAGTAGAGATGGGGTTTCACCATGTTGGTCAGGCTGGTCTTGAACTCCTGACCTCAGGTGATCCATCCACCTTAGCCTCCCAAAGTGCTGGGATTACAGGCATAAGCCACTGTGACCGTTCCTGATAGAACATTTTTAAAAATTCAATTCATCCACCATTAAGTTTTAACAATTATAAATATGTAACCAAATATGTTTCATTTCATCCATATCTATTACCTCATGAATATTTTGAAGTAAATTCCAAGCATCATACCATTACATCCTTAAATATTTTGGATGATCTCTTAAAAAACTAGGTTTTTCACCTTAAACTTCATATGGAACCAAAAGAGCCTGCATAGCCAAGTCAATTCTAAGCAAAAAGAACAAAGCAGGAGGCATCACACTACCAGACATCAAACTATACTACAAGGCTACAGTAATCAAAACAGCATGGTACTGGTACCAAAACAGAGATATAGACCAATGGAACAGAACAGAGGCCTCGGAGGCAACACAACACATCTACAACCATCCAATCTTTGACAAACCTGACAAAAACAAGCAATGGGGAAAGGATTCCCTGTTTAATAAATGGTGTTGGGAAAACTGGCTAGCCATGTGCAGAAAGCAGAAACTGGACCCCTTCCTGAAACCTTATGCTAAAATTAACTCCAGATGGATTAAAGACTTAAACATAAGACCTAACACCATAAAAACCCTAGAAGAAAATCTAGGCAAAACCATTCAGAACATAGGCATAGGCAAGGACTTCATGACCAAAACACCAAAAGCATTGGCAACAAAAGCCAAAATAGACAAATGGGACCTAATCAAACTCCACAGCTTCTGCACAGCAAAAGAAACAGTCATTAGAGTGAATCGGCAACCAACAGAATGGGAAAAAATTTTTGCAGTCTACCCATCTGACAAAGGGCTGACATCCAGAATCTACAAAGAACTAAAACAGATTTACAAGAAAAAAACAAACAAGCCCATTCAAAAGTGGGTGAAGGATATGAACAGACACTTTACAAAAGAAGACATACATGAGGCCAACAAACATGAAAAAATGCTCATCATCACTGGTCATTAGAGAAATGCAAATCAAAACTACATTGAGATACCATCTCATGCCAGTTAGAATGGCGATCATTAAAAAATCTGGAGACAACAGATGCTGGAGAGGATGTGGAGAAACAGGAACACTTTTACACTGTTGGTGGGAGTGTAAATTAGTTCAACCATTGTGAAAGACAGTGTGGCGATTCCTCAAGGACCTAGAAATAGAAATTCCATTTGACCCAGCAATCCCATTACTGGGTATATATCCAAAGGATTATAAATTGTTCTACTATAAGGACACATGCACACGAATGTTCATTGCAGCACCATTTACAATAGCAAAGACCTGGAACCAACCCAAATGCCCATCGATGATAGATTGGACAGGGAAAATGTGGCACATATACACCATGGATTATTATGCAGCCATCAAAAACGATGAGTTTGCGTCCTTTGTAGGGACATGGATGAACCTGGAAACCATCATTCTCAGCAAACTGACACAAGAACAGAAAATCAAACACCGCATGTTCTCACTCATAGGTGGATGTTGAACAATGAGAACACATGGACACAGGGAGGGGAGCATCACACACTGGGGTCTGTTGGGGGGAAATAGGGGAGGGACAGCAGGGGGTGGGGAGTTGGGGAGAGATAGCATGGGGAGAAATGCCAGATATAGGTGATGGGGAGGAAGGCAGCAAATCACACTGCCATGTGTGTACCTATGCAACAATATTGCATGTTCTTCACATGTACCCCAAAACCTAAAATGCAATAAAAAAATAAAATAAAAACAAACAAAACAAAACAAAACTAGACTTTTTAGAAAATACAGCCACAAGACTATTATCAGACTTTTAAAAATCAATACTAAATCTTTACTATTATCAAATATCTACTAAGTAATCATATTTCCACATATGGAGAATTTTTATGAGGTAAAACTCACATACAATGAAATGTACAGTTTTTGTTTTGAGATGGAGTCTAATTCTGCCACCCACACTGGAGTAACAGTGGTGCCATCTTGACTCATTGCAACCTCTGCCTCCCAGGTTCAAGTGATTCTCCTGTCTCAGCCTCCTGAGTAGCCAGGATTACAGGCATGTGCCACTATGCTTGGCTAATGTTTTTGTATTTTTAGTAGAATGGGGTTTCACCGTATTGGCCAGGCTGGGGTCTTGAACTCCTGTCCTGCAGTGATCCACCCACCTCAGTCTCCCAAAGTGCTGGAATTACAGGCACGAGCCACTGTACCAGCCCAGAATGTACAGTGCTGGTTATTAACAGATACACACACCCTTGTAACATATATTCTTATGAAGATATAGAACCCTTCCATCACTCCCAAAAATCTCCCTGTACTTCGTTCCTCCCCACATCAGAAACAATCATTTTTCGAATTTTTTTGAACTATTAATAATTAAAAATAACTGTATACAATAACAACAACAACTTGGGGGTTAAGACCAAGTTTGACCTAAAATACAAACAATTAACATGTAAATTAGGAGACAGAGTGGCCAGAGTTTTAAAGTTCTTCTGTTGTTTAGGTAGAGAGTGGAGATGTGATTTTAGATTTTGTTAATAATGAATATTAAAATGTTAAGGATTCAAGTTGGTTGCATAATAGCACTCAGAAAATATGAGTGATTAAAAAATACAACATTTGACCTTACATCCTTACTGAGATACCCACTAAAAATTGAAAGAATTAAAATGAAAAATTTTTAAAATATTAAGGGTAATCTCTAAATGAATGGAAACAAATTATATAACTTAAATATGGATATAAAAACTTTGTGAATTCTGAAGGCAGGAAAAGAGAAAAAATTAAGCAGAGAGCTCAAGACAAGATAATAGTAATTAACTAAAAAAGTTAGTAATTACAAGAAAATTAAATACACCAAACTTACCATTCAAAAGACATATTTTCAGTTGGGATTAAAAACAACAAAACCCATCTATAAGTTGTTTATAAGAGACACAAAACAAAGATACATAGAGAAGTTGAAAGTAAATGAATAGCTAAAAGTGAACTAGGTAAGCAGTTACCAGAAGTCACTGATTCTTGTACAGCTATATTCATATCAAATAAAATACATTTTTAGGCAAAAAGGATTATAGGGGAAGGAGGCTTTGTCACTATGTAATAATAAAATGTACAATTCACTGAGAAGATATAATTGCTTTAAGTTTGTATGCCTCGAATAACATAGCCCCTAAGTACCTAAAGGAAAATGAGGGCAAATTAAGATGAATTTTATAATGCCATCTCTGAGGATGAAGATAAAAACTGTGAACATGTTGTGTAACTAAATAGACTACCTATTGTTTTATCTTCCCAGATGTCCTTCTTTTCTGATAACTTTTCCCAGGAATTTATATCAGAAATAAGGTATAACTAATAAATGCTCTAAAATGTGAAAAAAAAAATTAAAGTTCCTTGCTGGAGATACATCTATATTGCCAGTAAGAAAAGCAGTTCATTCTCTTTTATTGCCAGATAATATCCCATTGTATGAGTATACCACAATTTGTTTATCTGCTGTACTACTGATAGACATTTGGGTTGATTCCAATTTTTTCAGCCATTACAAGTAAAGCTGCTATAAACATTCTTTTTTTACTGAGACCGAGTCCCACTCTTGTCACCTAGGCTGGACTGCAGTGGTGCGATCTCGGCTCACTGAAACTTTCACCTCCTGGGTTCAAGCTATTCTCCTGCCTCAGGCTTCCGAGTAGCTGGGACTACAGGTGTGCACCACCACATCCAGCTAATTCTTGTATTTTTAGTAGAGACAGAGTTTCACCTTGTTGGCCAGGATGATCTCGATCTCTTGACCTTGTGATCTGCCCACCTCGGCCTCCCAAAGTGCTGGAATTACAGGCATGCACCGCTGTGTCCAGACTAATTTTTGTACTTTAAAAAGAGACGGAGTTTTGCCATGTTGATCAGGCTGGTCTCAAACTCCTGACCTCAGGTAATCTGCCCACCTCAGCCTCCTAAAGTGCTGGGATTACAGGCGTGAGTCACTGCGCCCAGCCAACATTCTTACAGATCTTTTGGGATCATTCATTCCCATTTTCCTTGGGTAAATACTTAGAAGTGGAATTGCTGGGTTACAGGATAAGCATATGTTTATAAGAGACTGCCAAATGTTTTCCAGAGTGGTTGTACCATTTTATTAATACACTCCACCAGCAATGTCTGGGAGATATGGCTGCTACACATCTTCACCAACATTTGGCTTTCAGGGTTTTTACTTGTAGCCATTATAGAGGATATATAGAGACGTTTTGTGACACTAATATACATTTCCTGATAATAAATAGTATTAGCACTTTTTCAGGTGTCCACTGGCTACCATTCATGTATCTTTATTTGTGAAGTATCTGTTCAAATCTTTATCCTGGAGGGGAAAAAACTGTTCTGATTTTATTACTGAATCGTGGAAGTTTATCCTGGATACCAGTCCCTTGTCAGAATGCTTTGTGAATATTTTCTCCCAATCTATGCCTATTTATTTCCTTAAGGATATCTTTCAATGAGCAAAAGTTTTAAATTTTGATGAAGTTTAATTTGGAAATCTTCTTATTTTATGATACTGTTTCTGTGTCCTATTTAAGAAATGTTTCCCTACCGGATCTAAAAGATATTCTCCTAGGTTTTCTTCTAGAATCTTCATAATTTTACATTTGGGCTATGATACATTTCAAACTTGTATACAATGTGTGAAGTAGGAATCAAGGTACTTTTTCTCTCCATATGTATCCAATTTTTCCAACATTATTTTTTTAAAAAAGTTTCACTTCTTCACTCAATTACTTTGATGCCTTTGCCAAAAGTCACGGGCCATGTGAATGTTGCTCTGTTGTTAGATCCTCTATTCTGTTCCACTGACTTGTCAATCCTTATGCCAGTACCTCACTATTCTAATTTCTATAGCTTTATAATGCCTTAGAGTTCTCCAAATTTCTTGTTTCAAGATTGCTTTGAATATTCCAGGTTCTTTGCACGTCCATATAAATTTTAGAATTTATTTAGTTTGTCAATTGTATAGAAAAGTCTGTTCATTTTATGATTGGGATTGCATTAAATCTATAAATCAATTTAGGGAGATTTGACAGATTATCATTATGACATCCAATCTATGAATGTGGTTATTATATCTTTCCATTTCTTTAGGTCTTCTCTAATTTCTCTCAGCAACATTTTATGATTTTCAGCGTTAAGGTCTTGTATGTCCTTTGCTAGATTTATCTCTAAGTATTTAATATTTTGTGATACAACTGTATGTGGAATTTATTAAAATTTACTTCTCCATTTATTTGCTGATAGTAGAGATACAATTAATTTCTTCATATTAACTTTCTATACTTACTGACTTTGTTAAACCAACTTTACACTCCTGAAATCTTAATTATGATGTATATTGTTTTTATATATATTTATATTTTTATATAATTCAATCTGATTATATTTTAAGGAGATTTACATCTGTATTCATGAGAAATAACTGGTCTATAGGGTTTTTTTCCTCTTGTAATGGCTTTGTAGAATTTTGGGATCAGGATTATACCGGCCTCATTAGAGCAGTAGAAAGCATTTCATTCTCTATTTCTGAAAGTCTGTGTATTCAGTATTGTTTCTTCCCTAAAAGCTTGATAGAATACCCTTGATACTGTTCCTTCATTTCTGTCAATCTTTTTTGTCTGTGGCTTTAGTATGAATGTTTTCTATTGTTACATATTCAGGTTCGCTGTTTTCCATGAAGTGTCTAATCAGCTGTTAATTCTATACAGTGAAATTTTCACATCAGATAAATATTTTTCGCTCTAAAAGTTTCATTAGGTTTATGTTTCATACCTTTGATTTCTCTTCTCACTATGCTCAGATTCTCCTTTCAGTACATAACTGTACTTGAAATAGCTGTTTAAAATCCTTGTCTGCTAATTCTATCATCTGTTAAGTCTGCTTCTGACTGGTTTTTCTCCTGGTTATGAGTCAAATTTTCCTGCTTCTTATACTGGCTATTAGTCTTTTTACTGGATGCTAAACACTGTGAATGTCATACTGAGTGTTTGGATTTTGCTGTCTTTATTAAAGAATGTGAAGCTTTGTTCTGGCAAGTGATTAAATTATTTGAAGATCAGCTTGATCCTTTAGAACTTTTAAGAAGATTTGTTAGGGAGGGTTCTAGAACAGCCTTTAAGTTAAGAATAATTTAGCTCTGCTCCTAAGGTGAGACTTCTATTGGCCTTGATAATCAATGAGAACTCTCTTACCTCAGCTGGTCAGAACTTAAATGTATCCTAGCATTGTGTGAGTGCTGGGAATTAGTCAGTTACTGCTCCCTGCTGGTTCTCTGCCCAGACTCATGCTCACATCTTACACATGTGTAACTCAACATTCAGCAAACATTCAATTCAAGGAAATCCCTATGTAGACTTCTATAGCTTTTTGTCTTTGTAGGGCCTTCCTCTATGGAACTCTGGTTGTAGCCACCTCAGACTCCCTGAACACTGATTTCTGTCTTCTCAACTCAATGAAACTGTTATTTCCCAACCTGCTCCACTATTCCAAATATGCCTTCAAGAAAAAGCCAGACAAATTATAGACTTCAAACAATTTGTTTCCTCTCTCTCAGGGATCATGGTCTTATGCTGCTATTGTCCAATATACTGTCTAGTTTTTTAATTGTTTGCGGCAAAAGACTAAAATTCAATCCCTGTTAGTCTGTCAAGGGTGAAAGCAGAAGTTCTAAACATAATATTTTGCAACTTGATTTTTTACTCAATTTATCATGGTTATTATTCCAGGTCAGTACACAGATATCACCACATTCTTTTAAAAGCCTGAATAGCATAAAGGATGAACACTTAAATATTGTCTTCAATGTTTGAAATAGAAACTAATATTGAAACTAATAACATCATACATATCTCCTTGCCATATGTATAAATATTTCTGCATTTCAATTTTCCTCCATAAGCTTACAAGAAAATAGAGATTATAAGTCATATATATCTCTCTACCCTCTCTCCTCCCACCACATGCCACAGCTGAATGGTAAAATTTTACAGAGATGGTATTTATTAAGTATATATTGAGTATAAAAATTAAGTTAAAGGTAAATACTTAGTACTAACGGCAAATGTTTGCCTTCTTTCCTTACTTTTATGAAGGGTTTTAATCAATTTGATTTGAAAGCGAGTAAGGCAAGTTCTCAGGCTTAATTTTTAATTAATATTGCTCTCCTTGCTCCTTATCTTCATATTATTTTTAATCTTGTCTTAAATATTTGTATTTTACCTGTGTCTTTCATTGTAAGTTCTCCCAAATCTGTTTTTACATAACAGGACTAAAAATAAGTAAATACTGAAAAGGTATCCTCTTAATACATCACACTCTTTAAAATGTAACATGATGCACAATAGAAAATTTTATTATATTCTTACAAAAGGATTGGGTTTCTAGTTTTCACAATCTGGGTCAAAGGGGGTTTAAAAGGTATTTTAATTTTATTAATACAAAAATTTTTCTCCATTTGCAAAGCCAAGGAAAGTAATTAAATTACTAATGTGAAAGCATTTTAACCAATTACATATGATTTTATAACTTTATTCCAAAAGCTTAAATTCATTGACTATTACAGTCATTGAGAACTCATATTCAGAGACCAGATTTCTGCTCGGTGACTGACAATCTTATACTTCACATTCCATTGTCAGAAACTGTTAAAGCGTAACAATCTGCTTAAAAATACTGTAATTATATTTCTATGCATTTCATTGCTGAAAAGTAAACTTTTATTTTCTTCCACAAGCCAATTTCTGGAATCAGTCAGTTTTAAAATAGATCAACTTCTAGATTAAAGCCTAAAACTATTACTTTAAAATTAATTTTTAAAAAAGCTTTAGTCCTCACCTGATTACAAGTATCAGATAATGAGTGTATAGCTTCTGAGAACATACTTGCTGAACCGGTATAAATCCAGGCAAGAAATTTGAAGAAGCAGTTTAATCCATTGCTAGAAGAGAAAGAGAAAACAATTTAGCATAGGATTGGATAAAAACTTAAGCCAAAAGCATATTCAATCACCTGGATATACCTATATACTAGATTCTGTTGAAAGTAAAATTAGGCTGAGCACAGTGGCTCACACCTATAACCCCAAAACTTTGGGAGGCTAAGGTGGGAGGATTGCTTGAGGCCAGGAGTTCAAGGCCAGGCTGGGCAACAAAGCAAGACCCCTTACAAAAGTATTTTAAAAACTTAGTCTGGTGTGGTGGCACATGCCTGTAGTCCCAGCTACTCAGGAGGCTGAGGTGTAAAGATCACCTGAGCCAGGAATTTGAGGCGGAAGTGAGCTATGATGGTGCCACTGCACTCCAGCCTAGGCAACAGAGTTAAGGTCCTGCCTCTTAAAAAAAAAAGTATTAAAAGAATCCCTAGCCTTAAAAATCTTTCTGTTTAGGTAACAAGAGTGCAAATTTGACAAAATACAAATTATGTACTATTAAGAGACATGCTATGTGTAAGGAAATTACTTAAGTCCATTTTGAAAACTCACAAGAAAAAGAGGGTCTTCTGTATTTGGACAAGTTAAATTAAATAGAAAATTATGTGTTTCAGGTAGATAAAAGCAGATCTTCACCTGATACGGTCCAATGGGCCAGTGTCAAAGGCAAGACTTCAGTGGAAGTCTGTTTATTTAAGGAGGCAGATGGCAGAGGTGAGGCTAAATCTAGAATAAGCAATCTCAGAGTCATACTAGAAGACCCTAAATACTAAAATAAACACTGTTAACTCTGAAGAAGCTAGCAGCTCAGAAAACAACAGTAATGACTAATACGATTTAGCTTGGATGTTATGCTAGTGACATAATACCATGTTATATTACAACTCTATTATACAAATATTAACACCCCCATTTTATAAATGAAAGAACTGTACATCCCCTTCTAGCTACCCTTGAACCCTCTCCTCCACCTCAGATAACTTACTGAAAACATCACATCTATTCTTGCTGTCACAGTTTTCATCTTATCAATACCACCTACTATTCCTTACTACTAAGTTTCTGGAAACATTTTAGCATTTCTCTTAACCTCAAGGGAGCATCTGACACTATTTTCTTCCTTTTTAAAACAATTTTTAATTTATTTTTAAATTATACTTTAAGTTCTGGGGTACGTGTACTGAACGTGCAGGTTTGTTACATAGGTATACATGTGTCATGGTGGCTTGCTGCATCCATCAACACATCATCTACATTAGGTATTTCTCCTAATGCTATCCTTCCCCAAGACCCCCACCCCTCAACAGGCCCCAGTGTGTGATGTTCCACTTCCTGTGTGTCCACGTGTTCTCACTGTTCTACTCCCACTTATGAGTAAGAACATGCAGTGTTTGGTTTTCTGTTCCTGTGTTAGTTTGCTGAGAATGATGGTCACCAGCTTCATCCATGTCCCCGCAAAGGATATGAACTCATCCTTTTTATGGCTGCACAGTATTCCATGATGCATATGTGCCACATATTCTTTATCCAGTCTATCACTGATGGGCATTTGGGTTGGTTCCAACTCTTTTCTACTATGAATAGTGCTACAATAAACATACGTATGTATGCATCTTTATAGTAGAATGATTTATAATCCTTTGGGTATATACCCAGTAATGGGCTTGGGGGGGGTCAAATGGTATTTCTGTTTCTAGATCCTTCAGGAATCACCAAACTGTATTCCACAATGCTCGAATTAATTTACCCACCAAAAAGTTTAAAGGTGTTCTTATTTCTCCACATCCTCTCCAGCGTCTAATTTCCTGACTTTTTAATGACAGCCATTCTAACTGGCATGAGATGGTATCTCATTGTGGTCTTGATTTGTATTTCTCTAATGACCAGTAATGATGAGCTTTTATTCACATGTTTGTTGGCCACATAAAAGTCTTCTTTTGAGAAGTGTCTGTTCAGATCCTTCGCCCAATTTTTGACAGGGTTGTTTTTTTCTTGTAGATTTGTTTAAGTTCCTTGTAGATTCTGGATATTAGCCCTTTGTCAGATGCATAGATTGCAAAATTTCCTCCCATTCTATAGGTTGCCAGTTTACTCTGATGATAGTTTCTTTTGCTGTGCAGTAGTTCTTTAATTTAACTTAATTAGATCCCATTTGTCAATTTTGGCTTTTGTTGCCATAGCTTTTGGTGGTTTAGTCATGAACCACTCATGCCTATGTCCTGAATGACAGGTTTTCTTCTAGGGTTTTTATGGTTTTACATCTTACATTTAAGTCATCTTGAGTTCATTTTTGTATAAGGTGTAAGGAGAGGGTCCAGTTTCAGTTTTCTGCATATGGCTAGCCAGTTTTCCCAACAGCATTTATTAAATAGGGAATCCTTTCCCCATTGCTTGTTTTTGTCAGGTTTGTCAAAGATCACATGGTTGTAGATGTGTGGCATTATTTCTGAGGGCTCTGTTCTGTTCCATTGGTTTATAGATCTGTTTTGGGACTACTGCCATGCTGCTTTGGTTACCGTACCTTGTAGTATAGTTTGAAGTCAGGTAGTATGATGCCTCCAGCTTTATTCTTTTTGCTTAAGATTGTCTTGGATATAGGGGCTCTTTTTTGGTTCCGTATGAAATTTAAAGTAATTTTTTCTAATTCTGTCAAGAAAGTCAATGATAGCTTGATGGGGATAGCATTGAATCTATAAATTACTTTGGGCAGTATGGCCATTTTCACAATACTGATTCTTCCTATCCATGAGCATGGAATGGTTTTCCATTTGTTTGTACCCTCTCTTACTTCCTTCAGCAGTGCTTTGTAGTTCTCCTTTAAGAGGTCCTTCACATTCCTTGTAAGTTGTATTACTAGGTATTTTACTCTCTTTGTAGCAATTGTGAATAGGAGTTCACTCATGATTTGGCTGTCCGTTATTGGTGTATGGGAATGTTTGTGATTTTTACACATTGATTTTGTATCCTGAGACTTTGCTCAAGTTGCTTATCAGTTTAAGGAGATTTTTTGGATTAGGCAATGGAGTTTTCTAAATATACAATCATGTCATCTGCAGAGATAATTTGACTTCCTGACTTCCTATTTGAATACGCTTTATTACTTTCTCTTGCCTGATTGCCCTGGCCAGAACTTCCAATAGTATATTGAATAGGAGTGGTGAGAGAGGTCATCCTTGTCTTGTGCTAGTTTTCAAAGGGAATACTTCCAGCTTTTGCCCATTCATTATGATATTGGCTATGTGTTTGTCATAAATAGCTCTTATTTATGACATGAGATATGTTCCATCAATATCTAGTTTATTGAGAGTTTTTAGCATGAGGGGGTGTTGAATTTTGTCAAAGGCCTTTTCTGCATCTATTGAGATAATCATGTGGATTTTGCCATTGGTTCTGTTTATGTGATGGACTGTTTACTGACTTGCATATGTTGAACCAGTCTCGCATCCCAGGGATGAAGCTGACTTAACTGTGGTAGATAAGCTTTTTGATGTGATGCTGGATTCAGTTTGCCAGTATTTTGTTGAGGATTTTGCATTGATGTTCATCGGGGATACTGGCCTGAAATTTTCTTTTTCTGTTGTGTCTCTGCCAGGTTTTGGTATCAGGATGATGCTGGCCTCAAAAAATGAGTTAGGGAGGAGTTCCTCTTTTTCTATTGTTTGGAATAGTTTCAGAAGGAATGGTACCAGCTCCTCTTTGTTTACCTCTGGTGGAATTTGGCTTTGAATCCGTCTGGTCCTGGGCTTTTTTTGGTTGGCAGGCTATTAATTACTGCCTCAATTTCAGAACTTATTATTGGTCTATTCAGGGATTCAACTTCTTCCTGGTTTAGTCTTAGGAGATTGTATATGTCCAGGAATTTATCCTTTTCTTCTAGATTTTCTAGTTGATTTGCGTAGAGGTGTTTATAGATTCTCTGATGGTAGTTCGTATTTCTGTGGGATCAGTGGTGATATCCCCTTTATCATTTTTTATTGTATCTATTTGATTCTTTTCTTCTTTATTAGTCTGGTTAGCAGTCTATCTATTTTGTTAATCTTTTCAAAAAGACCAGCTCCTGGATTCACTGATGTTTTTGAAGGGTTTCTCATGTCTCTATCTCCTTCAGTTCTGCAGTGATCTTAGTTATTTCCTGTCTCCTGCTAGCTTTTGAATTTGTTTGCTCTTGCTTCTCTAGTTCTTTTAATTGTGATGTTACGGTGTTGAGTTTAGATCTTTCCCACTTGCTCCTGTGGGCATTTAATGCTACAAATTTCCCTCTAAACACTGCTTTAGCTGTGTCCCAGAGATTCTGGTATGTTGTATCTTTGTTCTCACTGGTTTCAAAGAACTTATTTATTTCTGCCTTAATTTTGTTATTTACCCAGTAGTCATTCAGGAGCAGGCTGTTCAGTTTCCATGTAGTTGTATAGTTTTGAGTGAGTTTCCTAATCCTGAGTTCTAATTTGATTGTGGAAGAGAGTGAATGCAGTCTGAGACTATTTATTATGATTTCCATTCTTTTGCATTTGCTGAGGAGTGTTTTACATCCAATTATGTGGTCAATTTTAGAATTAAGTGTGATATGGTGCTGAGAAGAATGTATATTCTGTTGATTTGGGGTGGAAAGCTCTGTAGATGTCTATTAGGTCCACTTGGTCCAGAGTTGAGTTCAAGTCCTGAATATCCTTGTTAATTTTCTGTCTCGTTGATCTGTCTAATATTGACAGCAGGGTGTTAAAGTCTCCCATTATTATTGTGCAGGAGTCTAAGTATCTTTGTAGGTCTCTAAGAACTTGCCTTATGAACCTGGGTGCTCCTGTACTGGGTGCATATATATTTAGGATATTTAGCTCTTCTCATTGCATTGATCCCTTTACCATTATGTAATGCCCATCTTTGTCTTTTTTGATCTTCGTTGGTTTAAAGTCTGCTTTACCAGAGGCTAGGATTGCAACACCTGCTTTTTTTTTTTTTTTAACTTTCCATTTGCTTGGTAAACATTCCTCCATCCCTTTATTTTGAGTGTATGTGTGTCTTTGCACGTGAGATGGGTCTCCTAAATATAGCACACTGATGTATCTTGACTCTTTATCCATTTTTCCAGTCTATGTCTTTTAATTGAGGCATTTATCCTGTTTACATTTAAGGTTAATATTATTATGTATGAATTTGATGCTGTCATTATGATGCTAGCTGGTTATTTTGCCTGTTAGTTGATGCAGTTTCTTCATAGTGTCAGCGGTCTTTACAATTTGGTATGTTTTTCCAGTAGCTGATACCAGTTTTTCCTTTCCATATTTAGTGATTCCTTCAGGAGTTCTTGTAAGGCAGGTCTGGTGGTGACAAAATCTCTCAGCATGTGCTTGTCTGTAAAGGATTTTATTTCTCCTTTGCTTATGAAGCTTAGTTTAGCTGGATATGAAATTTTGGGTTGAAAACTCTTTTCTTTAAGAATGTTTAATATTGGCCCCCACTCTCTTCTGGCTTCTAGGGTTTCTGCAGAGAGATCCACTGTTAGTCTGATGGGCTCCCCTTTGTGGGTAACTGGACCGTTCTCTCTGGCTGCCCTTAATATTTTTTCCTTCACTTCAACCTTGGTGAATCTGATGATTATGTGTCTTGGAATTGCTCTTCTTGAAGAGTATCTTTGTAGTGCTCTCTGTATTTCCTGAATTTGAACGTTAGCCTGTCTTGCTAGGTTGGGGAAGTTCTCCTGGATGATATCTTGAAGAGTATTTTCTAGCTTGGTTCCATTCTTCCCATCACTTTCAGGTAAATCAATCAAATGTAGGTTTGGTCTTTTCACATAGTGCCATATTTCTTGGAGGCTTTGTTCGTTCCTTTTCATTCTTTTTTCTCTAACTTGTCTTCATGCTTTATTTCATTAAGTTGATCTTCGATCTCTGATATCCTTTCTTCAGCTTGATCAATTTGGCTATTGACACTTGTGTATGCTTCATGAAGTTTTTATGCTGTGTTTTTCAGCTCCATTGCAGTGGGTTACAACATGCTCCTTTAGCTCGGAGGAGTTTGTTATTACCCACCTTCTGAAGCCTACTTCTGTCAATTTGTCAAACTCATTCTCCATCCAGTTTTGTTCCCTTGCTGGTGAGGAGTTGTGATCTTTTAGAGGAAAAGAGCTGTTCTAGATTTTGGAATTTTCAGCCTTTTTGCATTGGTTTTTCCTCATCTTCATGGATTTATCTACTTGGTCTTTGATGTTGGTGAGCTTCGGATGGGGTTTTGGTGTGGACATTTTTGCTGTTGATGCTATTCCTTTCTGTTTGCTAGTTTTCCTTCTAACCATCATGACCTTCTTCTGCAGGTATGCTGGAGTTTGCTGGAGGTCCACTCCAGACCTTGTTTGCCTAGGTTTCACCAGCCAAGGCTGCAGAACAGCAAAGATTGCTGCCTGTTCCTTCCTCTGGAAGATTCATCCCCGAGAGGCATATGCCAGACCCAGCCAGAACTCTCCTGTATGAGGTGTCTGTCAACCCCTGCTGGGGGGTGTCTTGCCATCAGGAGGCATAGGGGTCAGGGACCCACTTGAGGAGGCAGTCTGTCCCTTAGCAGAGCTCGAGCACTGTGTTGGAAGATCTATTGCTCTCTTCAGAGCCAGTAAGCAGGAACGTTTAAGTTTGCTGAAGCTTCGTCCACAGCCGCCCCCTTCCCCCAGGTGCTCTGTCCCAGGGAGATAAGAGTTTTATCTACAAGCCCCTGACTGGGACTGTTGCCTTTCTTTCTGAGATGCCTTGCCCAGAGAGAAGGAATCTAGAGAGGCAGTCTGGCTACAATGGCTTTGCCAAGCTGTGGTGGGCTCCACCCAATTCAAACGTCTTGAGGGCTTTGCTTACACTGTGAGAGGGAAACCACCTACTCAAGCCTCAGTAATGGCGGATGCCCCTCCCCACACCAAGCTCCAGTGTCCCAGGTTGACTTCAGACTGCTGTGCTGGCTGCAAGAATTTCAAGCCAGTGGATTTTAGCTTGCTGGGCTCCATGTGGATGGGATCCACTGCGCTAGACCACTTGGCTCCCTGGCTTCAGCCCTCTTTCCAGGGGAGTGAATGGTTCTGTCTTGCTGCCGCTCCAGGTACCACTGGAGTATGAAGAAAAACTCCTGCACCTAGCTCAGGTGTCTTCCCAAACGGCTGCCCAGTTTTGTGCTTGAAACTCAGGGCTCTGGTGGTGTAGGCACCCAAGAGAATCTCCTGGTCTGTGAGTTTCGAAGACCATGGGAAAAGTGTAGTATTTGGGCTGCAATGCACCGTCCCTCACGACTTCCCTTGGATAGGGGAGGGAGTTCCCAGACCCCTTGCACATCCCGGGTGAGGGGATGCCCCACCTTGCTTCGGTTCACCCTCCGTGGGCTGCACCCACTGCCTAACCAGTTCCGATGAGATTAGCCAGGTACCTCAGTTGGAAATGCAGAAATTACCTGCCTTCTGTGTTGATCTCGCTGGGAGTTGCAGACTGAAGCTATTCGTCAGCCATCTTGCCAGTCACCCTGCAGCTGGGTATTTATTTTATTATTTAAAGACAGGGTCTTGCTCTTGCCCATGCTGGAGTGCAGCTGTGCAATCACAACTCACTGTAGCCTTAAACTCCTGGGTTCAAATGATCCTCCTGCCTCAGCTTCCTGAATAGCTAGGTCAATAGGCACACATCACCCACCATGCCCAGCTAATTAAAAAAATTTATTTTGTAGATACAGGGTCTCACTATGTTGCCCAGGCTGGTCTCAAAAACTCCTGAGCTGAAGTAATCCTCCTGCCTCAGCCTTCCAAAGCACAGGGATTCCAGGTGTGAGCCTATACCAAGCCTGCTATTTTCTTAAAACACTGTCTTCCCTTCGCTTTCATGACACTCCTTGATATGGCTGCCTCTGTGTCCCCACCAAAATATCATCTTATAGCTCCCATAATTCCCACATGTTGTGGGAGGGACTTGGTGGGAGATGACTGAAGCATGAGGGTGGGTCTTTCCCATGCTGTTCTCGTGATAGTGCATGAGCTCATGACATCTGATGGTTTTTAAAAAAGGAAGTTTCCCTGCACAAGTTCTATTTGGCTACTGCCATCCATATGACACAACTTGCTCCTCCCTTGCCTTCCATCATGATTGTGAGGCTTCCCCATCCACATGGAACTTTAAGTCCAATTAAACCTCTTTCTTTTGTAAACTGCCCAGTCTCCAGTACATCTTTATCAGCAGCATGAAAATGGAGTAATACACTCCTGGTTTTCTTTCTACTTTTCTCCTTACTCCTCCTCAATCTCCTCTGCAGGACTTTTTCCTCCACTTTTGTCTTTCTTTTTTTTTCTTTGAGATGGAGTCTTCCCCTGTCCAGGCTGGAGTGCAATGGTATGATCTTGGATCTCAGTTCACCGCAACCTCCGCCTCCCAGATTCAAGCGATTCTCCTGCCTCAGCCTCGGGAGTAGCTGGGATTATAGGTGACTACCACCACGCCCAGCTAATTTTTGTATTTTTAGTAGAGACAGAGTTTCACTATGTTGGCCAGGATGGTCTCAAACTCCTAACCTTGTGATTCACCTGCCTCAGCCTCCCAAAGTGCTGGGATTACAGGCATGAGCTACCACACCCATCATTCCTTCACCTTTTTCTTAATGTTAACATTCTTCAAGGAATTTTTCCTGAGGGCTTTTTATTCTTGATACTATATATACACACATTCCCTATGTGATCTTCACTTTTATGGCTTTAATTATCATCGATAAACTAAAAACTATCAACTGTAAACCTCTAACTCAGATTTCCCTCCTGAGCTTCAGACCAATATATATTAATGATAATACTTAAGTGCATATCTTAGAGCAGGTACTATGTTAAGCACTTTTCATACATACATTCCTCCAATGAGAAAAGCGATAATCACTATCCCTGTATTACTGGTGAAAAGAACTAACCCTGTTGAATATCTCCACCTGGGTGCCCTAAACACACCTCCAGCTCAAAAATGAACTCATCATTTTCTCTGCTCCCACCCTGATCCTCCTTCCAGTGCTCCCCTCAAGTGAATGGTACATTATTTATCCAACTGTACAAGCCAGAAACCTGGTTACTATCCTTGAACATACCTTCTAAGAACCTGAAACTGTCCATGTTTATCTGTACCACCACTATTCTAGTTATGAAATCATCATCCCTTGTCAGTATTATAAATGCCTTCCTCCAGTTTAGTGTCCCTCCAATCATTAGATAATTATGTATTATATCTTTATACTTCCAGATCATATCACACCATCTGATACATATTTTACATATAAATGTTTAAGAATAAAAAAACTAATGAATTACAGAATGATTTCATACATCTTCAAATAGATTAATTAGAAAAATAGCTAAATGATGAACAAAACAATAGGAATCAAGAAGACAAAGGGAAAAAAGGAGAAGGCAAGGCTGGGCGTGGTGGCTCACACCTGTAATCCCAGCACGATGGAAGGCCGAGGCGGGCAGATCATGAGGTCAGGAGATTGAGACCATCTTGGCCAACATGGTGAAACCCTGTCTCTATAAAAATTAGTTGGGTGTGGTAATGCACATCTGTAATCCCAACTACTCAGGAGGCTGAGGCAGGAGAATCACTTGAACTAGGGAGGTGGAGATTGCAGTGAGCCAAGATTGCACCACTGCACTCTAGCCTGGTGACAGAGCAAGACTCTGTCTCCAAAAAAAAAAAAAAAAAAAAGGAGGAGGCAAAAATAACAATTATGTTATTCCAAGATAAGGTGGGACAAAGATAATAACCGTAAAGATATTCTTGAGTAGCAGTAACCCAGTTTGGTTTAGCTACTGTAAAAATATCCTTGGCCAATCTAACTTCTTTAAAAAATACTTCTATCAACTCCAATAAAAATAAGAAAGGATTTTCAGGTAGCAACTATTCTTAAATCTAACCACATCAAAAATACACAGAGCATGAGCGTGGGTATCTATATGAATTCATGCTCTTTCCTCCTCACTTTACTGACAATAATAAAGACTTACTCAATTTCCTCATAAAAGAATATAAACCTCAACCTCTATAGCTAGTTATCATGTAATAAATTTATATATTCAAGGATATATACATTAAAAAAAAATATTCTATTTCACACAGCTTATTTTTCAGTACTTACATGCAAATTGCAACCATCACCACTTTTCCTGGTCCCTTAAAAAACACTGATGCCGTCCTGGAGCGTGGCTGTAAGAAAACCAAATACTTTTTTAAATACCTCTAAAATTCTGCAGAGAAGCACTATAACTGGTGGTTTTGACAGATGAGTAAATTTCTCCTCTATCAAAACTTCTGAGCTAGGTTTACTTATTTTTCTCTAGAAGTTCTTGTTGAGAAAGTAGAAAGATTAAAATTGAAAACATATCTGGGTCTCTTTCCAGAACCTTGTTTATTTTGTTTCCTTATAATTCATGTCCTGCCTACTTCCAGAAAGGATCTGAGTTGGCTATATAAAAACTAGTAACAAAGTAGAAAAATGCACTAAGCTGAAATTCATATGCTCTAAGATTGTGTGAAATGAGACACCCCAAATTCTGTATTGACCTGCCTTCAGGGTTAAGAGAAGGAACTACACAGGGATAAACCTTGTCCATGTGGTCTCAACTTTTACTTCGATTTGTAAGCTATAAACTCTGACTATGGGTCTAGATTTCTGAATTACACTGTTTATTGATAACAAACAATGTATGTTTTATTAAAATAAGAATATATTGTATCCTTTGATTGAACAGAGAAAAAACTCAATGAAACTATTACGGGAACAATAGAATGCTGCTTAAGGTGATAAAAGATTTCTTTAGAAGAAAGGTTTGGGAACTTATGGGAAGGGAAATGAGATCTTTAAGATCAGAATAAGAAATAATAAGGAAAATAATAAGGAAAAAGATTCACCAGGCTCAATTCACTCTAATAAAGAAAGCTATAGAAAAAGGGAAGATGTGTTGGTAGTAACTTGAAATAATGATAAGGCCCAAGGAACTCTAACAAGACAATACAAATCTGGAAAAACAAGAGATCACAGGGAACTAGGATCCACAACCTGCTTGAGAAGCATCTTGTAAAAGCTACTCAAAAATTCCATAATTAGTCCAGGTGCTGTGGCTCACACCTGTAATTCTAGCACTTGGAGAGGACAACATGGATGGATTGCTTGAGCTCAGGTGTTTGAGACCAGCATGGACAACATGGCAAAACCCCATCTCTACTAAAACACAAAAAGAATCAGCCAGGTGTGGTGGCTGGTGCCTGTAATCCCAGCTAGTCAGGAGGCTGAGGCACAAGAATCTCTTGAATCTGGCAGGTGGAGGTTGTAGTGAGCCTAGATCATGGGTGACAGAGCAAGACTGCATCTCTAAATAAATAAATAAAATACAATAAAAAATAAAAAAATTCCATAATCAGAGAACTGCCCCTTTTTAAAGACAAGGACAGCAAAATGTGAGAAATTAATGAAACTGGATATCTACTATCTATTTTTTCTATTTTTATATGTCTTCGAAAACATTCACAATAAACAAGGTTCTTTAATATTGGGACAAGTACAGCAAATTTGGATACATTTCAAAGAGGACCACCAGGAAAAGGAGCATAAATTGTTCAAAGCATTATTGGTGCACTTCAAGGTGATACTATTGCGGAGTTAAATATATTAAGTAGAAATAAAGGTACTTCCAGTTCTCTGAAGTACTATACCAGAAACTCATGAATCAGAAATATAAGGGAAGGCATACGAAAATTATTATACAAGAAATTAAATATCAGAAGGGCAGACCCAGAACATTGTGATTTCATATATCTCACTATTGGAGTTCTCATGAGATGAGAATATAATGGAAAAACAAGAGTCTGAGTCAGAAAAAAAAAAGACATTTAACTTTTGCAAACAGGATTAGCCCTGTGTTTTAGAGAAGGAAAGTAACCATCTTCAGTGGGAGAACAAAGCATTCCTAAAGGGAATAGGGGTACAGTAGAGGGAAATGAAATACTAGTTTTATCCTAATGCTCCCCAGCAAAAGATTGTAATAGCAAAAAAAAAAAAAAAAAAAAAATCTATTCAAAACATGGAGCATTTAAAAGCTGATCAGTATTAATCTTCTAAAGGCCTCAAGTAACAGATTTCATAAGTCAACAGCTACTATTAGAAAATCTGGTGAGAATGATTCTCCATGTGACACAGATGTAAAGGTTAGGAGTGAATCTTCTCAGGAGGCAGGTCTCACCAGCCAAAGTTATCCCACAACAAAGCATATCAAATAAGATTTGGCTAAAATTATCATCACTGCCAATGTCTAAACTTTGCAAAAGGGGTGCAATATCTCAAATGCCACCAGAGAAAAGAAAATGTGCATAGGTTGCCTTTTATCCAAAAATGACATTAACTTCTTGATAGGAGATCCCTCCCAGCCAAGTTTAAATGGAAGCCAACTTGGACATAGACTGCTTGGCATCTTAAAGGTGCTGGGGACTTTGGTAAGTCATTTCAGTGGGTAGTGGGGATGAAAGCCCAATTGGATTGGGTTCAGTGGAAAATAAGAGGTAGGACAGTAAAGGCAAACTTTTTATATGTGTCTCAATATTAATTTCCTTCTAGTAGGAAGGAAAGCAGAGTATTTTGGCATATGTGTCAATTTGGTGATGAAAAGGTGAGGTACTTTTACAAAATTACACCTGTTTTTTCAATAAAGTATGAAGCAGGGTCAACAGCTGAAGAGTAACGAGTGAGACCACAGGAAGTTTGGGAAGAAAGAAAAAGATACACAATCGCTATTTCAAAGAGTAGGAAGGTGAACATACTCTGGAAGTTTAGTAAGACTGTCAAATAATATTGAGTATCCATTGATTTTGTATAGTCAAATAATGAAGAAACAATCAAATTGGCTGTGTAATTTTCTTCTCCAAGGGCTAAGCTTCTTGGATACAAGCACAGAGTTGGCAATCTGAATGTTGAACCAGAGTTAGGAGCAGAAAAAGAGATGTTAAAGGAAATTAAGAGTGTGTATGGACAGATATAAATCTCACTAAAACCTAAAAAAATAAAGTCTTCTTCCTCATCTATATCTACATGCTTAAGGTTCATTACATGGTTATGACTTTAAAGAAAACTTATGTACAAATATTTTAAATTTCAAAAAAATCAGACAGCAATGAATACACTGCAATTCAATGAACGACAATGTACTCAAGAAAATCTTAGATTACTGAGATCACAGACTATGGGATAGAATTACTATGGGATAGAATTACTGCTAGAATTTCAAAATAGACTGATTATTAGAATTTTGCTGTGCAACACATACATACACATTATTAGAAAGATATCCTTACCTTGGTATTTCCCAAGAAATCTCTGTATTCTCTTAATATTTTTTGGTTTCTAAATAGCCCTGTAAGAATTACAAAATAAATTTACGTCATAGATAGTCTTACCAGTCACAGTTTAGAGTAATATGATATTCTCTTTAGGACTATGTTAAATATGCTCTATTAGCTAACAGCAAAAATATTAAGTTACACAAAATTTGGATTTGAAACATGATTTTAAAATGGGCAAAGGATTTCAACAGATATTTCTCCAAAGATGATATAGAAACTACCACACCAAGCATATGAAAAGATGCTCAACATCACTAATCATCAGAGAAATACATATGAAAACCACAGTGAGATATCTCACATCCATTAGGATGGCTACTATTAAAAAAACAAGAAAACAGAAAATAAAAAGTATTGGAAATGATGTGTCAAAACTGGAACCTTTGTGCACTGATGGTAGGAATGTAAAATGGTGCAATTACTATGGAAAACAATATGGAGGTTCCTAAAAAGAATTTTTAATATAGAATTACCATATAATCCAGCAATCCTACTTCTGGACATATGTCCAAAAGAACAGAAAGCAGGGCCTCAAAGAGCTATTTACACACCTATGTTCACAGCAGAAATAGCCACAACAGTCAAAAGGTGAAGCAACAATGTCCATGGATGGATGAATGAATGGACAAACAAAATGTGGTATATACATATGATGATGGAATATTATTTAGCCTTAAAAAGGAAAGAAATCCTGTCATATGCAACAACATGGATGAACCTTGAGGACACCATACTAAGTGAAATGAGCCCATCTTAAAAGGACAAATACTGCATGATTCCACTTATATGAGATTATCTAAAGTATTCAAATTCATAGAAACAAAAAGCAGAATGGTGGTTGCTAGGGGGTGGGGGTGGGGGAAAGGAAGGTAGTTATTTCATGGGTATAGTGTTTCAGTTTTGCAATATGAAAAACGTCTGAAGATCTGTTTCACAACAATGTGAATATACTTACACACTTAGGAACTATACCTTTAAAAATGGTTAAGAGGGTACATTTTAGGCTATTGTTTTTTACCACAATAAAAAAGGAGGCAGGAAAATTTGGATTTGCAATGAAATAAAGGCAGTTAGGTAAGAGTCTTTTCTCAATATTACCTTTAAAAAGTTAATTAAGCCTGATGCAAAAACAGGTCCTTTATTTTTACCTCAAAGTTTAAAAATATAAGAGAAAGTATTTCTCTATTACTGTTTTTTCTCAAATTTTTGTATTATAAATATTTCCTTTAACTTTTATTTACAAGGCTACTCATGGTATCATTTTAATAACAAAAGACTAGAAACATCCCATGGGGGAATAATTGAATAAATTACAGTATATCAAAACAATAGAGCATTATAAAATAAATGAAGAAATGCCTTTATTTACTGCTATGGGATAGCCCTTAAGACAGATTTAAGTAAAAAAAGCAAGAGCAGAAAGTATGTATAGTATGCCTTACTTATGAAAGGTATGGAGTTTAATATAAATGTGTACGTTTGTCTTCTTTTTAAAAATTACTTTTAAGTTTTTGGTAGAAAAAGGGTCTCGCTAATGTTGCCCAGGCTGGTCTCAAACTCCTGGCCTCAAGTGATCCTCCCACCTCAGCCTCCCAAAATCCTGGGATTATAGGCACAAGCCATGAAGCCTGGCTTTATTTTCTTATATTTTAAACATTTTTTTAAAACCCAAAAACTAATTTTTAAAATAGTTACCTATACAAGAGAAAGGACCTAGAGTGGAAACGACAGAGATGGAAGCTAGAGTTCTCTGAAATATCTGTTCTGTAGATTTGACTTAGAAATCATATAAATTTTTAGGCAATTATAAAATAAAAACAAAATTATTTTTAATAACCAGAAGCAAAATGAAACAAATGAGCCTGTTTATCTATTGATGGTATATGTATACAGAAAAGTTTCAAGTGACTTTATAACACAGAAATTGAACTACACATCTCTAGCGGAATATATACTAAAGATACAAAGAAAAGCAAATAAATCTTAAAGCATACTGTTATTATTAATAATTTATTTGAAACTATACTTTATTCTCTATGTGTGTAGAGACAGAATAAATCAAGTATGTAATCACTTTAATTGTGTTAATAAATTAGAAAATAAGATTTACAGTGTAAGAGAAAAGATACAAAACCAAAGGGAAAAAAATAAGTTTATCAGAATAACTTTTAGATTTTCTATTAAAAAAAAGAACATTTCCTAGCTCTGTCCACTGAAAAACCTAAAAATATGCTAAACTATTAATAATAAATACTCCTAATGCCTAGATTTTATTTTCTAGTAAATAAAAAGTTTATTTTCTAGTAATAAAAAAAAACTTGATTTTATTTTCCAGTAAAAGGATTAGAAATAGTTGATTACCAGTCCAAGATAGGAAACATAAAAGATGAGTCTGAAACATATTATTCCTGAAAGTAAGGATGCCATGATACTAGAATTATGACAAAGGTACTTAGGAGCCAAATGAGGTGCTTCCGTTGACCAACAATAGGACAGTCCCAGCATTGCTGCTTTGTTTTTCTCCTCCCATTTCTCTCTTCCTTGATCTTCGTATCCCACTGCTCCCCTCTTGGTAATGAACTCCTGTACGCTCATGAAACTCTCTCCATTCCTATTCTTCCTGGGTTATTGATCATAACTGTCTCACAATTTCCACTTTGAAATTTTGTCAACTTATCTGGAGAAGAAAATATTCTCATTTCTAAGCCTTGGTCCTGTGCAGAACTGAGATAGTCAAATAATTTAGAATCCTCCTAAATATTTATACTTCAGCACTTCCAGTTTCATAACTTCTTACCAAGTTACTAGTAATACAAATAAATAAAATGGGGTGGAATCCTAATAAAACCATTGAAATCGGGTTGGCAAACTTTTTCCAAAGAGGGCTAGTGACATGGTTTAAACCTATGCTCCCACCCAAATCTCATGTTGAATTGAAATCCAATTGTTCGAGGTGGGGCCTGGTAGCGGGTAACTGGATCATGGGGGTGAATTCTCATGAATGATTTAGCAATATCCCTCTTGGTACTGTCCTCATGACAGGTGAGTTCCTTCTGATGAGATCTGGTCATTTAAAAGTGTGTAGCACCTCCTCCATCTCTCTCTTGCTCTTGCTATGTAAGGTACCTGTTCTCTCTTTGCCTTATGCCATGACTGGAAGCTTCCTGTACAGCCTGCAAAACTGTGAGCTAATTAAACCTCTTTTCTTTATAAATCACCCAGTCTCAAGTATTTCTTTATAGCAATGAGAAAACTGACTAATGCAAATACATAGCAAATATTTTATGTTTTGGAGGCTAAGAGGTAACATAAAGGATATGATGAAGGTATAACAAGAAAAAACTACAAATTTCCATAAAATTTTTTGACAAAATTTAAAATATAATAAAAATATGTGAATATAATTATTTGTAATACAGGTCTAATAATGAGAAGAACATAATTCTTTTTGGGGAGGATACAATAAAATATTTTACTTAATTGGGATTCAGTTAGTATTCCTCATCAAAATTAATTGCAAATGTTCATCTGTTAATGATGATCTGATATTTTACATATTTCATATTTGAAATCTTATCAATAAGTACTGCCAAATACTGATATCACTCTATAAATGTGATTTTAAATGACTATATTCATTGCTTAGAAGCATTTACAGAATTCTATGAAATTCTTGTTAATATTTGCCTTTTAGCATCTTGTTACATTGAGGACTAATCACTTCCAATTGAAGTTAAGCGAAAGCTGCTCAACTTCACAATTCAATGGATTTTGAAATATGCAAATTTCCTCTGCACTTGCATGAAAATCTGAAAAACACTTCTGGAACTATAGGTTGGGCATGGAAAACATATCTGCTATAGATGTCTTGTTAATTTTTTTTATGTGTTCATTCTTTTATTGTCAATTGTTTTAACCTGACTGAATACACGAAAAACAAGAGCACTGCACTCCTAGCAGTTATTATATAAGTTAGAACATGGATTTTTGTATGGCAGACAACATTTAACACCAGTCTATGAGGTACTGCATTGCTTTTTATAAAGTTCAAATTAATATTTATTTTCAAACAAGTGACTCTGGTTTATTTCACACATTACACTTTTCTTGCAGAAAAAATAAAATTGTACAACTGCATAAATATAAAATTCTTCCATCATGAAAATGGTTAAAACATTCATACAGACACAGCATCAGCATGTGATGCTTCCAGAAAGGAAGCAAGAAAAGTAAAAGAAAATGTACAAAGCAAATTAATTAGGCCTGTCACTAGCCAAGGTGATGGGCAAATCCAGATATCAGACACAGCTTTAGAAATACTAGAGGACAAGGGAAGAGATGCCAAGATACCATTCAAAACAAGGACAACACAACTCATCACCTTTTTGTATTTTTCTGTAGTGTCACTTAAAATTTAAAGAGCAGTTCCCCCATGACAAATCCCTGTCCCAGTCCCAGGAAAAAAAAAAATACTAAAGTAAGACCTAACACCACAGGAAAAGGCTACAGAGTATGTTAAAAATACTCACTGAGGCCAGGTGCAGTGGCTCATGCCTGTAATCCCAGCACTTTGGGAGGCTGAGGTGGGTGGCTCATGAGGTCAGGAGTTCAAGACCAGCCTGACCAATATGGTGAAATCATGTTTCTACTAAAAATACAAAAAAAATTAGCTGGGCATGGTGGCACATGCCTGTAATCCCAGATACTGAGGAGGCTGAGGCAGAAGGATCACTTGAACCTGGGAGGTGAAGGTTGCAGTGAGCCAAGATCACGCCACTGCACTCCTGCCTAGGCAACAGAGTAAGACTCTATCTTAAAAATAAAAAATTTAAAAAAATGTAAATTGATGGGCCATTATCCTTGAAAGAGCCCCCTCCCCCCCCCAAAAAAAAAGGACCATGCCGGTTTTATTTCTGTTGAATATTTATACCTTGGACAGCAAACCCTGCTAACATAGGTACAAAACAGATACGAAGATACAATAAAACATGGCTTGAAAAATGACCAGAGTATGCACCTATAGCACTGTACATTAAATAAAATACATGTACATTAAATAAAATAAACAAGAGGCAATACTTAGGGGCCAGAAACACTACTACTACAAGTCAGTTATAGAATCATAATTTACAGTAAAAATGAGCATGTCCCAAGGCTCAATTTTTCTTTTGTCATTTACAGTAGAATATTTGGTTGCTATTACTACACTTTAGTTTACATCAATTACCTTTTAACATATTAAATGCAGAAAGCTAGTGTAAAGCATATAAATTATGCTTTCAGTGTAGGTCTCATATATATGACAGTCTGTTTAAGACTAGTAGGTTTTTATATCTTTTTTTAAACTTATTAAATGGCTAGTGGGAAAGATTTGTGCTTGTGATCAGCTCTTCGATTTTTGTATCAAAGCATCCCTGAAAACCATCTTTCTCACTGTACCCGATGTTCTCACCATACACTTTACATTCTATGTGAATTTCAGTGTCCATGGTAAGGTTGGTAAACTGTACAGCCAGCAGGGGCTGCAGGTATTTGGGCTGCAGGAGTTTGTCACAGTAGGAATAACACTGCAGAGGAAAACCAGGGTAGTTGCCCAGTCCAAAATACTCCACATTTCCATCTTTATCCTTATCTTCATCTTGCTTGCCAGTGCACTGAACACGAAAGACATATGAGTTATACTTCATCACTGGGTAAGTCTCCAAGGACTCATTCTTGGGAGGCTTATGTTTGAAGCCTAGAACTCATTTGAGCTGTATAATAATGCATGGTTTGCCCTCTTTGTAGCTGTAAGTTTCATCATTTAATCCAAAGCTATTTCCCAGTCACTCAAACTTGAATTTGCAAATCTTTCACTCTCTTCATTCATGATTAGTCTCCTCATTCTTTGGGTACACTGGACAAACTGTCACAATCTTAAATCATGCCATCCTTCAGGGCTGAATCTTTGTACTTTTCCAGGAACCTATCTATGTTCAGCCCATATGCCTCATTGATCTTGGGATCACTAGGATGAAAGGCAATTTCAGTCTTCTGGATCTGAGAAATCTGTTAATCCTGCTGGGTCACTCGGTCCTGATTTGTGGGCTTAAGTTCACTGATGCTGAGCAGTATCACTTGGATGATTCTAATGAAGAGGCCAGCCAGGTAGCCATAAAATATTATGTAGAATAGAAGGATCTTAAACCAACTGCCACCAGTCCTGCACAAAAACTCCTTCTCTGAGTTTCAGATGAATTTCTTCCAACTGCTCTCCTCCTTGGCTTTCCCATGGGCCATGGCGACAGCAGATCAGCAGCTGCCAGAGTCCAGAGGGTGGGTGGCTGTGGGGTGTACCCTGGCATCCTCTGAGGTGCTGCTGGTTGTCTCTGGCCAGGCTCTCTGCAGACAGGACACACTGCTGCCGCTGCGGATCTCAGAATGCTTCTGGTCAACTTTTAACAGCATGGGAAGTACATAAAGCTGACTGACATTACTTTGATTCAAACAATTAATCTACTGTTGAAATGACTTTACAGCAGAGTAAGTTTTGTATTTAAGCACTGTTTTCCCTCATAATTTTACACTGAATGCATTAAGAAACATAAGGTTTACAGCAAAAGCTAATTTTCTAAGCCATTCAGTGTTTAAATAATAGTGGTTGATGGGTACGCTTCTTATTCATAAAAATTTCAATTTTGAATTTTTCAATCCTGAGCTCAAAAAATTGCAGTAAAACTGCTAAACCATTGAAATCCAGTGTGGAAGGACAAGTCAGGATAATCAGCTTCAATTTCTTTCAGTGGTTAAGTCCACAAGTTCAAAAGTGATACGACTGTACTACTGATTCAAAAGCAAACAAGAGATTTAAGTATTTTCCATAAAGTAACTACTCTTGACAAGTATTTTCTGAGAATATCTACTGATGAAAAGGCTCTAAACATCTTATGTTTTCACGAGCTTTATAAATTTGTCCAACAAAGGCTTTTTCTGCTCCACACATATTTTTAACACCATCATCTGTAAGACATCTTAGCAGATTCCATATTGGGTTTTCTGAATTAGTATTTTCACATCTTCTTTGAAAATATTCCTGCCTGTAGTTGTTCCACACAGACTATTCATAAAGGATAATTCTTCAGTTTCTTCAAACTCAGCACTCACTCCTCAAACAGTATTGGTACATGGGTCAATTTATCAAGAGCCAAAGAATATCATTCCAAATCATTTGCCTTGCTTTTTAATTGACCACTGATGTTGTCTGTCTCCAGTGTCCTCAACTCTTGAAGCAACTAGTCTTGTCTAAAGACTACCAGTCCTGGATATATTTCTTCAGCCACTCAAATTAAACAGGACTTAATTTATTCACCATTAGAAAACCACTCTCTTTGCTTGCCTAATAATCAAGCCACAGGGAAACCACAACTTTGGTTACAGCCTCATCTTCATTTTCTATTTTTGTGAACATATTCTGCTATGATATATTCCATTTTAAATTTTCTAGTTTTTCTGATTGTTACGCTCCTATGAGTTGGGAATACTGTGATGATTGATTAATCTGGTAATGTCAACATATATTATATTCTTCTAACTCAGCTACGGTGTCACTGCATAGTAGACACACAGTGCTTTGCCATCTAATTCAATAACAAAATAATCCATGCTCAATTGTGACTTAAAAGCACAACACTAGATGTCTACTTTTCTTACTGATCAGACAGGTATGCACTCATACTAAAAAAATAAAAGGTCATGTACAAGGGATACCTATGACTTTTGAAACACTGTTTAATTATAACTGTTACTGCAATTTGTAGTATACTGAGCAGCAGTGCAAAGTGACAGGAGCATCACACATGGCCTCTGCTGGAGCTACTCAACTCTGCTGTTGGTAGTGCAAAGGGAGCCATAGACAGTATGTAAATAAAAGATCATGGCTACGTTCCAATAAAATTTTATTTGTGGACTCTGAAATTTAAATTTCATTTCATTTTCATGTGTCACAAAACATGGTTATTCTTTTGCTTTTTTGTCAGTCATTAAAAATATGAAAACCACTCTTGGCTTATAAACTATACAAAAACAGGCAGCGACTAGATTTGTTCCACAGGCCACAGTTTGCCAACTCTGACTACTGAAGACAGATTCCACAACAACAGCAAAAGGTATTTAATAAGAGCCGGGACATAGGTTGTTGTAAGTTATTCAGAAAGCCATCCTCTATTGAAGTTGATTACACTAAGATCCAAAAGTATAAACAAAAAACCTCACAGAATTAATAGGTATTTTAGAATTAGACTTGCTAGAAATATACAATATATGGACACTGACCCTGATGTAAAATGCCAAGGGACCCTTTATGCTTCCTTTGGTTAAAGGGCCTTAAATTAAAAATAGGATGATAAGAAAGATTAAAATGAACTGGCAGTTAGTTCAGTTGGAAAACCTAAATTGCAGTGCACTGTCAAGAAACCAAAAGAGAAGATGAAAAAAAAAAGGAATAAACTTAGGGCTTTCAATAGTCATACAAGGCAAAATTTATTAACTTCTCAAATCCTAAGCAAGTGTAGCCCCTTTCTAATACTAATAAAAATCAGAGTCATTGGTAAGAAATATCTACATTAAGAAAGAAAATGTTCTGTTTTTTGCTTTTTTCTTTTTGAGACAGAGTCTTGCTCTGTCACCCAGGCTGGAGTGCAGTGGTGCTATCTCGGCTTACTGCAACTTTCACCTCCTGGGTTCAAGCAATTCTCCTACCTCAGCCTCCTAAGTAGCTGGCATTACAGGTGCGAGCCACTATACCCACCTAATTTTTTTGCATTAGTAGAGATGAGGTTTCATCATGTTGGTCAGGCTGGTCTCAAACTCCTGACCTCGTGATCCACCCGCCTTAGCCTCCCAAAGTGCTGGGAATTCTATTAAACCAAAAAAGGGAATTGCAGTAATGATTCTCTTCTGAGGAATGTCAGGATGCTTAATAAAATCTGTTAGTCATTTAACAGATAAAAATAAAGTTAAGCCTGATTATCAAGAAAAAGTATGTATACATTTTTCATAAATACTAGCACATCAATCTCTACTTTAATCCTGACACATTACCATATGTAAGTGCCCAAGGGTAAAAGAACTATAAAACTGCACTGGCAATATCTAATTCCCCAATGGAATATGCCCTGTTAAAATATTTGATTGTATCCTGTATTAGCACCTGTATTACCTATAAAGAAACTCAATGGAAACCATTAACTGAATAGTATATTGAAATTTCCAGGACTATCGTCCCTGGTATGTATTTCTTCCACTGAAAGTCATTACTTCACTCCTGTTAATTTAAGTGCAGCTCTCTTTAGCATATCTGTGGATAAAGATAGTCAGCTAGGCATGGCAGCACACACCTGTAGTCCCAGCTACTTAGGAAGCCAAAGCAGGAGAATCACTTGAGCCCAGGGGTTCAAGGCTATAATTCACTATGATTGCACCTGAGAATAGCCACTGTATTCCAGCCTGGGTACCATAGTGAGACCCCATCTCTTTAAAAAAAAAAAAAGATAATCAACAACTTTTCCTGAGGCCAAAAATCCTTAGGATTCACTGTCTCCTTCAAACTTTCGAAAATGCCAAACTAATGATTTAAAGAACTTGGATTTCACAAGGAAAACTACACTTATTCAACATCTAAATGATTTAATATTATATATTCCAGGCCACAAGAATTTCAAATATACTCCTTATTCCTCCTGACTAGATTAGTTGAAAAGAGACATATACCATTTTCAAGTTTGTCAAGAAAAGGAATCATCAACAGAAGGTCAATCACTTCCTTTGTCAGAATTAAAGCTGTTCAAGAATATCCTAGAACTTCAACCAAAGGGCAAATTAGAGGATTATTAAGACTGACAGCTTACTACAGGCAATGAATAGTTAACTTTTCTAAAACAGTTCAACCATCATCATCACCTGAACTGACTAAAAGAAACACCCTCACCTTTTAATATATGCCGGAATATTTATAAAATGATATAATATCTGGCCCTGGTTTCAAAGTAATCCAGTAGAGTGAGGGTTAGTGAGAGGAATATACATTAAACAAGGTTGGCCATGTGTTGGTAACTGTAAAGCCAGATGAGAGGCATTAAAACATTATTACTTTTCTCTGCACTTCTGAATATGTTTGAAATTTCCCTACTAAAAAGAGGGGAAACCAAATTTCAAGATAGACTGTTAGAAAATATTAGAGCATATAAAACTAACTTGGCTAGATTTTGGTTAAAATCCACCAAAAACGTACTTAAATCAATTTTAAACGACCTACGATCTAATAGAAAAGTGAACAAAAGATATAAAACTTATTACAGAAGAACTAAGAAAAACCAACATACATAGTAGAAGATAATCAACCTCAGTAGTAGTCGGAGATATTCAAAATTAAACAAGGCACCATCTGTTGCCCATCAAATACACAAAAAAGTTAAAATCTTGTTAATATCAGCATAGGCAAGGGTATGAAGAAACAGTCACCCTCATACACTGTGATTGTAAATGTAAATTGGTACCGTATTTCCTTTAGAGAGTAATTCTCTAGGATCTATCAAATTTTTAAATGTCTATGCCATTTGATCCTAAAATTATACTATTAACACTCAATCCTATGTAAATATTCACAATTATCTCACGTTAAAAAAATAAGAATATTTATTGATGTATTCTTTCTAATAATGAAAAACTGAAGAACACATAACTTGCTACATTCATACGATGGAGTACTAAGCAACTGTGAAAAAGAATGAGGTAGATTTCTATATGTAGATATGGAAAAAAGTTATGACTGATTACACTACTATTTATAAAGAACAAGATGTACAACAGTACGTACGGATATCATCCCATTTATGTCTATGTTGCCCAGGCTGGTCTCAAACTCCTGGGCTCAAGTGATCCTCCCACCTCAGTCTACTGAGTAGCTGGGATTACAGGCCAGTAGCTGGGACTACAGGCATGTGCCACCACACCTGGCTCCTAAGAGTCTTATCTGCATATAAATTTCAAACACCAAGTAGGTCTTCTTGTTCATAGCAGTTATTGGATAAATATCTACTGAATTAATTAATGTGGCAGAGTGAATAGATCTTTCTGTAAAAAAGCAATTGATATGATTTGGCTCTGTGTCCCCACCCAAATCTCATCTTGAATTGTAATAGCCAGAATCCCCACGTGTCAAGGACAGGACCTGGTGGGAGGTGACTGGATCATGGAGATGGTATCCCACATGCTGTTCTCGTAATAGTGAGTTCTTGAGATCTGATAGTTTTATAAGAGTTTTAAAGTTCCACCAACATCCATGCTGTTTCTTGCCCGCTACCATGTGAGATATGCCTGCTTCCCCTTCCACCATGTTGTATGTTTCCTGAGGCCTTTCCAGCCATGAGAAACTGTTGAGTCAATTAAAGCTCCTTTGTTTATAAACTACCCAGTCTTGGGTAGTATCTTTATAGCACTGTGAAAGCAGACTAATACAGCAATTACTTCTTATTCTATCATTTTTATAACATGTAAAATCTTGAAATCAGATAATGTGTTGATAGTTATATGTCTTATAAAAATGATAAACTATAGCTTCTCTTCCTCTCATCATCTTCAAAAAGCTATACAAGAGAAAAACACAGTTCCTGTTTTTGTAAAATAATTGAATCCCAAAGCGGAAATTAGTAATTGCTGGAAGCAACAGAGTCTATGTGAACAGGTATGCTAGCACTAGAGAGTTCTTACAGGCACAGTTCTTACCTACAAGTTACTTTTCAATTAACTTCACTTTAAATTGAACATACTTACTTTCTCTGTATTCTATTTCTGCTTCCTTGCGCAATTTTTTCTCTCTGGCAAGAGCTTCCAGGCTTCCCCAAACTTCCAAAGATCTGTGCATACAAACATGGTCACCACAATGAACAACTGTAATGACTTTACTGACATCACATTTACATCCAAATTCTCTAATGAGAATCTTACAACAAAGCATAAGGTACTTTCGGAGAAACATAAAGGACTTAAGGAACTTCTCCAAATTAAATCTAAAAAATTCAACAGCAAATTTTCTTACACATTATGACATATATTTACTTGATGAATACATATTAATAACTCACAGATATACAAATTTGCAAATACAAAAATATTGTTTTAAAAAGTCATTTAAAAAATTCTGAATTTGTCTAAAATGTATTTTTATTAATCCAAAATTTGGCTTGCACTTTTATTCTGAAAGAACTACATTCTTACTTTGCCTCCACATCTGATCTCAAGTATACAGTAAAAGACTCAGTATCTTCATGGGGACTTCGTCGTCTGATTTTTCGAAGTTGTTCTAGATCACTAGAGAAAGAAATGTGTTGAATTTATTCAGACAAGATACATACAGTTTATATACTTAAAAAGGATTACTAAGGGCAGATAAAAGCAACAACATTGATCCCCATCTTAGAGGAATATAGATCTGAATGACTTTTAAAGATCAGTTTAAGATCACATTTTGTATACAAAAATATTCTAGAGACAGTGAAAAAAAATTACTCTTGATGTTCAGTGTAGACACCACAATATAATATGTAGAGATCAATTCCCTCACCAGTGCTTGTATTTTATTTGCTATGGGCACACCACTGCCATCTCTAATGTATGGGGAAACAAAGTGAAAAGTTAGGTAATGCACAGTGGCTCACACCTGTAATCCCAGCACTTTGAGAGGCCGAAGCGGGTGGATCACCTGAGGTCAGGAGTTCAAAACTCCCCCGTCAACATAGTGAAACCCCGTCTCTACTAAAAAAATACAAAAATTAGCTGGGTGTGGTGGTGTTTGCCTGTAGTCTCACCTGCTCAGGAGGCTGAGGAAGGAGAATCACTTGAACCCAAGAGGCAGACGTTGCAGTAAGCCAAGATCGCACCACTGCACTTCAGCCTGGGAGACAAAATGAGACTCCATCTTAAAAAAAAAAGTGAAAAATAGGTAAGCTGTGGTGGCTCACACCTGTAATTCCAGCACTGTGGGAGGCCAAGGTGGGTGAATCACTTGAGGTCAAGAGTTAGAGACTGTTCTGTGCAACATGGCAAAACCCCGCCTCTACAAAAAATATAAAAATTAGCCAGGCGTGGTGGTACACAGCCATAGTCCCAGCTACTCGGGAGGCTGAGGTGGGAGAATCACTGGAGCCTAGGGAGGTAGAGGCTGCAGTGAGCTGTGATTGTGCACTATATTCCAGCCTGGGCAACAGTGAGAGACCCTGTCTCAAAAAAAAAACAACAAAAAAAGAAAGAACATGGATTAGAATATCATCCCTCTACTTAAGACTTTAAGTTAAAACTTTACAGTCATTATTTGTTTATATGTAGATTAATACTAAGTGATAATATCCATTCAAAGGTATCAAATCATAAAGAGTATATGTCAATTACATGCTATTTGTTTTCCTTTCTCTTAAATTCTGAAAGGTTTATATATTCATCAAGTCACTGCTAAATAGTCATTCTATATTTAATCATGAATCTTCCTATGGAAACTTTGTAAAAGCAATGAAATAACCTATAAATTAAAAGTTGGTGACTATGGAATGTTATCAAGTTCTAGAAATTAAACCTAGATTTAAAAAAAATTAGTAGCCATCACATGTTAGTAAAAATGTATGGATCAGCTTTCAAAAGATATATATTCTAGTTCTCCTTGTCACTGACTCACTTAAATGAGCTGGGTCAATCACTAACATCTTGTATTATGTTCATCCTGGCCTATTAAAGTGGAGACAACAATGCTCAAACCACTTAATTCACAAAATTTTTGTGAGAACTAAATCGGTATCATAATTGGTTGTTGATTTAATAGTTATAAAAGTTAAAACTGTAGGAATATCTGTTTCTTGATATATACCAAAGAGACTGTGACAATGAGAAAGAGTGAAAAAAAGATAGATCATCTGATTTCTCTAATTGGCACTCAAAGGAGGGAGAAAAGTTTAAATCTGTGACTAAAATAATTTCAATAAATCTCTATAAATAAGAGAAAATTAATAATAAGATATATTGGAAAGTAGTAAAAATAATTTATACTCAAAAGAAACCACATTTGGGAGCATGAACATAAATTTAACTCACTAAATTAAGTAATCAACTCTGCTGGCCAAAAAACCAAAAAAGTCAAACATACAAATATGCAAATAATCTTATCAAAAATTCTGTCACATACCAATGACTTAACAATTTAACTCCTAAGATTCTTGTGTGGAGAGGTTTTGAAGAACTTAACTTTGTGGGTTTAAGAAACTAAAAAAGACTAGAAGTGCTAATGCTAGGGAAGGATTCAGTTTAGTTAGCTAACAATTTTTAATATTTTTGATGGAATATTCTTCATTTTAGGGAGCCAGTAGAAAATTTTCAACATATGGATGGTAGCAGGTAATATACTCTAAGAAAGGAATAGTTATTTAGATTAGATATGACATACTGCTACATATTTTTTTTTAATTACCTGGATTTAAGGCAGAACTCATTTATTGCTCTGACTCCAGTGATGAAATTATTCTGAGTGTACTTTGATCCATACTCCCTTTTCTTAAGGACTGCTTTAACTAAACCAAAAACATAGGAAAACATAGTAAATATGCACATTGAAAGTCACATGTGAAGATGAATATAGGCTGATACTTAAGAGGCTTCTCTAATGGATTTCATAGAAAACTGATCTTTTTCACTGAATAACATCAGAAAAAAAAATTATCCAAGTGCAGAATAGGATGAAATTGCATTTGTAGCCATCTAGTTTTTGTCTCCACAGCTCATCTATAACTGATGCTAAAATGTCAACCTTCATCTAATGAACACCTTGAATAAGTATTAATGGTCTGTCTAAATAAAATTAATACAATTTAAATTGCTTAGGATCTAAATTAAAATGAACTGAAGTTTTGATAAAAAATTAGTGTATTGGAAGGTCGAGGTAGGTGGATCACTTGAGGTCAGGAGTTCAAGACTAGCCTGGCCAACATGGTAAAACCCTGTCTCTACTAAAAAAATACAAAAATTGGCCAGGTGTGGTGGTGGGTCCCAGCTTCTCAGGAGGCTTGAGGTATGAGAATCACTTGAACCTGAGAGGCAGAGGTTGCAATGAGGCAGATCATGCCACTGCACTCTAGCCTGTGCTACAAAGTCAGACTCTGTGCAAAAAAAAAAAATTAGAGTAGTTCAGTGTTTTTCAAACTGTGAGGTGAAATCAGCATTTCATACAAAGTAGAAATAGAAAGTAATCAAAGACTACTACATATAATTAATGTGTGTGGAAACCTTTGTTTCAGTTACATATACTAATCTATATGTATACTAGGTTGCTAATTAGTATTTCTTATGTGGGTTGCAGTCAAAAAAGTTTAAAGCCACTAGACTATTTCACATAATGTAATAAAACTGAAGGAATAATTTCATCAGTTAAAAATTACAAAAAAAGTACATTACAAATTACAGGTTAAATATTGCCTTCTAATAAACTGTTTTTCTATTGTCAAGTATAAAACTGCTCATAAAAAAGCCAGCGACACCAATACCGATACCAATTTGGCATTAATTATAGTCCGTGAGTTAAAAACTACAGAACATTGATCTATATTAATAAATCAGTATAAGGTGAGAATTTTGGTCATATGATAGAGGAAAAAAACTGAAGCAAATATATGAAGAGAAAGAGCAAAATAACAAACTCGTGTTCTGCTTCAAACTGTCACCTATTCACTTCATGTTCCATTCTCATTATTTATTATTTCACAATTTTCTGTTCTACTTCCAAGTTGAAAGAGCAAATTCAACCTAAGATTCCTAAAATAACATATTATACTTAACACTAAATGCACAAATATTACTTAGTAAGAATATTTCAAAAATAAAGCTCAATAAAAATCAAAACCTTATCTGAAAAAACTACATAAAGAAATTCAGCCGGGCACGGTGGCCGAGGCGGTTGGATCACGAGGTCAAGAGATCGAGACCATCCTGGTCAACATGGTGAAACCCCGTCTCTATTAAAAATACAAAAAAATTAGCTGGGCATGGTGGCACGTGCCTGTAATCCCAGCTACTCAGGAGGCTGAGGCAGGAGAATTGCCTGAACCCAGGAGGCGGAGGTTGCAGTGAGCCGAGATCGCGCCATGGCACTCCAGCCTGGGTAACAAGAGCGAAACTCCGTCTCAAAAAAAAAAAGAAAGAAATTCAGATTTCTTTTTGCATGAGTTTCAGGCCTCTAAACTGCCTTACTCCCAAAATATTAAAACTCAAAATCCAGATGAGTTCCTCTGTAGCAGAAAGAATTACATCTCTCTTTAAAAACATTACTGTAAAAGGCCAGGCACGGTGGCTCACGCCTTTAATCCCAGCACTTTGGGAGGCCGAGGCGGGTGGATCATGAATGAGGTCAAGAGATCGAGACCAACCTGGTCAACAAGGTGAAACCCCGTCTCTACTAAAAATACAAAAATTAGCTGGGCATGGTGGCACACGCCTATAGTCCCAGCTACTCGGGAGGCTGAGGCAGGAGAATTGCCTGAACCCAGGAGGCAGAGGTTGCGGTGAGCCGAGATCGCGCCATTGCACTCCAGCCTGGGTAACAAGAGCGAAACTCCGTCTCAAAAAAAAAAAAAAATTACTGTAAAAAAAAAATATATATTAGTTTTACAAAATTTCTTCCAAATAGCAGAAAAATCCTGACCCATGTTACTAATGATGACAATGAGGATGATAATGATGGCTACCATAACAACATTAATTATTATTAATTGACTGTCTACCAAGTGTTAATCAAAGTTACCCTAAAAAAGAGGTCTCATTTTCAGCACCATGTTAAAGGGGAGAAAACTAAGTCTCAGAGAAGTCAAGTAAACTGCCCAAAGTCAGCCAGCTAGTAAGCAGTGGAGCCACAATTTTAACCCAGTTTTTGTCTGATGCCAAAGCCACACTGCTCTTAATCATAGATTTGCTGCCTCCATGAAACAGCTGCTTTGGAAATGGGAACCACAGCCTGCTATACAGAAGAGAGCTACAAACAGAAATTCCTTCAGTTTCTCCCGGAAAAGAAAGTCGAACAAGAACGCCAAACTCTACCTGGATTTGAACAAGTAGTAGCTGAAAGGTGTTGGCCTCTTGTTCTTTAATTGCATTACTCGTCTAAAAATGATAATGCAATCAATGATTCTTATTTGCCATTATTCATTTCTTTGGGCTTTTTAAATAATTTGTGATAAAATGCAAAATAAATTTTAATAGAAAATTAGTTTATACATAAAAGAATAAATCCTTATGGTCAATCTATTTAAATAAAAGTAAAAATAAACTATACTCTTAGAATAATATAAAGAGCTCTACATAAACCAATGTTAAATATATTTACCTCTTACTTGGAGAGGGTCTGGCTTAAGTGGAGCTTTGAGTTCTGCACCTATATCTTCTGCTGTAAAGTTTATTAAAAGAAGTTTACATTAAACTGTAAAGTTTATTAAAAGAAGTTTATATTAAACAACTGCTTTCATACAAATCTATAAACTTAAAATTAATACTGGCCAACTTACTATAGCAATGCATAAAAAAGACAATATATCCTAGACCATGTTTGGATTCATCTTAAGAATGTAAGAGTAGTTAAACATTACAAAAGCTATTTATCTCTTTAACAGATTAAAGAAGAGAGACTACAGAATCAATTCAGAAGCTAAAGAAAAAATATTTATACAATTCAACATCCATGCAAATCTCAAACCCTTTTAGAAGACTAGGACAAAAAAAAATTTCTTTAAAGGGTAAAACAATCGTATAACAAACACTGTCTTTAATGGTGAACATCTAAATACATTCCTTTAAATTAAGGAACAAAAGAATGCATAGTTCAGTGAATAAAAAATGATTACTAAGCGGAACTGGGACAACTGTACAACCCTCCACCTGTCAAAAAAAACATTAAATAAAAGAATATTTGAATCCACCTCCCACCATAAAGAAAAAACAATTACAGGCAGATTAATTAATTACTTAAATGTTAAGGTATTTACATGCCTCACAATAGACAATACAGAATACTTTTATGTAGACAATATAGAATACTTTTATGGTACAGAAAGATTTCTTAAACAAGATATAAACAATACAAGAAAAACAATAAATTTCTGCTAAATTAAACTCAGAAAAACTGTTCATCAAAGAATTCCATAAAAAAGAGAGAAAAAAGAAAGGTCTCAAACTGAGAGAAGGTATTTCCAACAAATAGAATCAACACAGGTAATCAAGAATATTTAAATAAGTCCTCGAGTTCAAGAAAATGACACTTCATTAGAAAAAAATAGGAAGAACAAACTTGCACAGAAAAGGATAAACAAATAACCAATAAACATTTGAAAAAACGACTGCCTCATTATTAATAGAATCCAAATGAAATTACAAGATGCTATTTTATAACCATCAGATCAAGAAAAAGGAAAATATGACAATACCTAATGTTGGCAAGGGTATGGAACAACAAAAATGCATACACTGCTGGTGGAAATATAAACAGGCACAATACCTTGGTAAACAAGTTGGCATTATCTACCATAGTTGAACACAAGCATAATTTATGACCCAGCAATTCTTCTATGTCAATATATTTGGCTTCAAGAAACTCTTGCACAAGGGCACAAGGACAGAGGTACATTAGTGTTCAGAGCAGCACTCTGTTCTATTGTTATAAACTGGAAACAATCCAAATGCCCATTAGCAAGAGGAGAGATAAACCACATCATATTCACACAACATTTCATACAGCAATGAATAATAACAAACATAATAATGGCCATCTTTCTTTGAGCTTTTACTGTGTTCTAAGCACTACTCTAAGCATGTATCAACTCATTTAACTCACACAATGTCCCTGAACAGTATGTGCTACAATTATCTCCAAGAAAATTAATGAACTAGACACATACCAATCAATAGTTAGGGTAAATCTTAGCAACTAAATTTAATGAAAAAAGTAAATCACAAAAGAATACATACGATAAGCTATCACAACAAAGTTTACAAACAAGCAAAAGTAAACAATCAGGCTATTCACAAATGTATAAAGCTATTTCCTTTTTTATCACACGGATACATAGGACAAAAGGAGATGTGAGGATGTGATCAAGACAGTGAAGTTCTTAGCTTGAATAGTAAATTCCAAAGTTTGATTCTATTATGTTTTTTAATTTACACATTATTATAATATTCTTTTGTATGTACCAAATATGTCATAAAAATCTCACCCTTAAAACATTTTCCATTATATTTATATCCTCATTCAATAACATTTCAGAGTTTATGAAGAATGGCTACATTTACTAGGCATTTAACATCTGCCATGTACTGTCCTACGCACTTTACAAATTATTTCATTTAACTGTCACAAAATTGTTCTGAGGAAAATACTATTATCTTCATCTTATGAGGAAACTGAAGCACAGAGATTATAACCTCCCCTCAAAGTCACAGAGACAGTTTTTCCTTATTATGAGGAAACTGAGGCATAAAAGGTTTTGCAAATTCTCCCAGTCACATAGCTAGTATTTTAAACATGGAGGCCCAGTCATTTTGTTTTACTGTTTTACTCTATACTCTTAACCACTTTCCTGTATCGCCTATGTTTAGAATAATATTTAATTTTATGTGTAGGTTTTTGTGTATTTTTCTAAGGGAGAAAAAAGATGTAGGTACTGGATTACCAATACTTGATACATCGATTTTCTTTCTTTTTTCTTTTTTGTTTTGAGACAGAGTCTCGCACTGTCACCAGGCTGGAGTACAGTGGTGCAATCTCAGCTCACTGCAACCTCTGCCTCTCAGGTTCAAGCAATTCTCCTGCCTCAGCTTCCTGAGTAGCTGGGACTACAGGCGCATGCCACCACACCCAGATAATTTTTTTTGTATGACTGACTTCCTTTTGGGAATATACCTAGCAGTGGGATTGCTGGTAGCTCTATTTTTGGTTTTTTGAGGATCCTCTAAATTGTTCTTCATAGTAGCTGTACTAATTTACATTCCTACCAATAGTGTACAAGGGTTCCCTTTTCTCCACATCCTCACTAGCATTTGTTATTGCCTGTCTTTTGGATAAAAGGCCTTTGAACTGGAGTGAGATATATCTCATTATAGTTTTGATTTGCATTTTTCTGATGATGAATGATGTTGAGCACTTTTTCATATACCTATTGGCTACTTGCATGTCTTCTTTTGAAAATGTCTATTGAGATCTTTTGCCCACATTTTAACCAGATTAATTATTAGATTTTTTTCCCCACAGAGTTGTTTAAGCTCCTTCTGAATTCTGGTCAGATTGAGAGTTTGTAAGTACTTTCTCCCATTTTGCGGGTTGTCTCTTTTGACTGTTTTTTATTGACTGTTTCCTTTGCTGTGCAGAAGCCTTTTAACTTGATGTGATCCCTGTGGGGATCCCCCACCAGCGTAGAGGCCCCTCCGTGTCTCCGCCATGACGGGGTTTGAGCCCAGACACGTTTCTCTCCACTGGGTGCAGTCGAGTGAGGTGGCTACAGGAAGACGTGGGAAATGTTAAGCTTGCAGAGAGTCACTCTCAGTTCACTGCTTCTAAGGCATGACTGAAGTAATGCCAGATTATTGTTTTTCTCCTGAAGTCACTGTTCTGGGCTAGTTCTATGACTCTATTTACCCGTAGTCACAGAAGCATTGAGATCATTCACTGAATCACTAGAAAATTGTTCCCCTCCTGATTTATTGCTTGCCCACCTGTCTTAACGTCATTTTCTGTAACAATGGATAAGAGGATAAGAATCTTTTGTGACCTTTAGGTAAACTTGTATGTTGCCGCCTTCCTTGGTTATTTTGTACTTTCTTCGGTTACTTTGTAACTTTCTGTTCTTTCCCCCGATAATGATTCTGTAAGAAGACTGACGTCAGTCACTGTATGTAAAATCATATATAAGAACATGTGCACAAAGAATAAATCGCTGATCTGAGCATATCTCTTATCAGACCTCCAGACCCATTTCTCTATCTCTCTTCTCTTCCGCGCACTCTCTCTTCCAGGTATTAGGACCCTCTTGCTGGTCAAGAGATCCTTGGCAGAAGTGCCGATCTCACGGCCAACAACAGATCCCATTTGTCCATTTTTGCTCTGGTGGCCTGGGCTTGTGCAGTCTAACTCAATAAATCTTTGCCCAGTCCAATGTCCTTGAGAGTTTCCCCAATGTTCTTGAGAGTTTCCCCAATGTTTTCTTTAAGTAGTTTCATTATTTGAGGTCTTAGATTTCAGTCTTTAATCCATTTTGGTTTGATTTTTTTTATGTGGCAAGAGAAGGGGTCTAGTTTCATGCTTCTGCATATGGACAACCAGTTTTCCCCAGCACCATTTATTGAATATACAGTCCTTTCCCCAATGTATGTTTTCGGCACATCTGTCAAAAATGAGCTTACTGTAGATTTATGGATTCACTTCTGGGCTCTGTATTCTGTTCCATTGGTCTACGTGTCTGTTTTTATGCCAGTAAAACAATATAAAGGATTTAGGTTTAGTTACCTAAACCTATGCTGTTTAGGTTATAAAAGCTCTGTAGTATAATCTGAAGTCAAGTAATATAATTCCTCCACAGTTTTTTTCTTATTGCCCAGAAAGCAAAGGTGGGTGGGGGGTGACTTGGAGTAATATCCAGGAAAGAGAAAGAAGAAAAATAAATGTTACTCTAGAATTTCATAGTGATCTAAATGTCTTCTATCATACTATTATTTTTTTAAGAGTCAGGATCTTGCTATGTCACCCAGGCTGTAGTGCAGTGGCAAGATCATAGCTCACTGCCACCTCCAACTCCCAGGCTCAGTGATCCCACCTTAGCTTCTCTAGTAGCTGGGACCAGAGGTGCACACTGTCACACACAGCTAATTTTTAAAATTTTTTGAAGAGATGAGGTCTCACTATGTTGCCCAGACTGGTCTCAAACTCCTGGGCTCAAGTGATCCTCCCACCTTGGCTTCTCAAAGTGCTGGGAGTACAGGTCTGAGCCACTGAGCCTGGCCTCATACTACTACTCTTGATTATAATTTTAGCATTTAATATTAAAAGAAAATTTACTGTTTAATTATCAGTAGTTTTACCAGGACACTTTATCCATTTGTTCTTCATTGTCTCTTGAATATCTCATCACTTCTGTAACTCTGGGTTTCTTCTGTATCTTGTAGGACATGCTTTAAAAGTTTTTTTGTTTGTTTTTTAATATGATTAGCAAAATGACACTCATTTTTTGGGAAATGACGATGGGTAATACGTACAAAAACAATAGCACAAGACCTACTATTTGATAGCACAATAGGGTGACTATAGTTAGTAATAACTTAATTGCATATTTTTAAATTACATTATACATTTTAAAATTATATTATACATTACTTATGGAATGTAATTGGATTGTTTGTAAATCAAAGTGCTTATTTCACACTGCATGTCTATATCAAAACATTTCATGTACTCCATATAGATACCTACTATGTACCTCTCAAAATTTTAGAAAATACATTTTTTTTTAAATGGCATTCATCTTTATATGTATAATGTTCCTATTTTTACCTTCACTCCTCAATGATTATTTAGATCATCATAAAATTCTAGAGTAGCACTTATTTTTCCTCTTATTGCTTTCCTGGATATTACCCCAAATCATTCCCTCACCTTTGCTTTCTGCATATTTTTGCAGGTAAAAATTCTACTTCAGTAGAACAACAATTAGGCTGACAGTATTCTGATTTTTCTCTTTGTCAGCTTTTAAGTTGCATTGTTTCTTGTTTTGGTTTTTAAATCGGTGATTTCGCTACAAAGTGTCAGGAGTGGATTTCTTTTTATTTATCCTGCTTGGTACTCAAAAGATATTTTTGATCTGAGAATTCCTGTTTTTCTCAAATTCTGAAAAATTCTCATCTACTGTCTCTTTATATGTTGATTCCTCATCAATTCCCTACCTCTTAAATGAAGGCTAGAGCTGCATGCCTCTTAAATGCTTTCAATTTTTAGAAATCTTTTTGCCTTCCTATGTGCCTTTAGACTGAATTACAATTTACTAACTCTCCTTCTGACTATGACTATTTAGTCTACTACATTTTTACTTTAGTGGCTACACTTTCATTTATAAGATTTCTGATTGTCTCCTTTTCATAATTATTTGCTCTGGTTTTATTTCTCCAAGTTAGTGTTTCAAAACTCCCTGTCATTTTTAATGAATATGAGTCCTTCATTTAACCATTTGAGAACATTAAACTTATTTTAAAGCAATTGAAACTGTTATTTTAACTTCACCTAAAATTAATTCATATTTGATGATTCTGTTGGCTTTCTTAGCATTAGGATTCTTCATCTATTTTGAAATTTTAGAATTTGCAATCTTATCCTAAATAGGGTGTATCCTTTCATTCTCCTTTTCACATTGTTCTGCTCAGAGTTCAATCTAATACCTCTATGCAGAACTCATATTGCCAGTTTAATCTCATATTGCCAGTTTGAAATTTCTTCCCCTCAATCCAATCTTTAAGCCAGGAAACAGCAGGTTTCAATTCCTGGTTGATATGGTTTGGCTCTATGTCCCCATCCAAATCTCACCTTGAATTATAATTCCCTTAATCCCCACGTGTCAAGGGCAGGACCGGGTGGAGGTAATCAGATCATAGGGCAGTTTCTCCCATGCTGTTCTCATGATAGTTCCAAGATCTGATGGTTTTGTAAGTGTCTTGCATTTCCCCTGCCTGCATTCATTTTCTCTGCTGCCACCCTGTGAAGAGGTGCCTTCTGCCATGACTGTAAGTTTCCTGAGGCCTCCCCAGTCATGTGGAAGTGTGAGTCAATTAAATCTCTTCATAAATTACCCAGTCTTGGGTATTTCTTCATAGCAGCATGAGAACGGAATAGTATATTTGTCTTCTTCTTGCCTCCCTAGGCCAACAGCTTCCTATAAGACAAAGCCTCAGGTGGCAACTGGAATTAGCTATTTTCAGCCTTCTTCTAGTCGGGGTGGGTGGATAAGTTCAAATAGTCTGACTCCAGTACCTTGCTATTCATGTGGCACAAGTAGCATATTACTCCAAACAAGCCAAACTCCTAGCTGCCACTCCCAGGTTACAGACCCAGAAGCTCAGATACTAGTTTCCCATTCCTTTGATATAACATGTCTTTTGTTAGTCCAATTACGTCTTCAATTTTCTTTTTATACTTTATTATTCCAATGAATAGTTAGAACAGGTGCCTCAAAGCATGTATTCACAATACCTCTGTGATCAGAAGTTCTGCCTATCCATTGAGTTACCTTTTTCAAAGCTTATATGAAGCAATTAAATGTCAACATATTAAGCATTAACAAAAGCAAAGACCTATTTGAAATAAAAGCAAAATATTTCGCATTTAATTTTTAGTATATTTTCTGGCAATTGTTTTTCAGTGAAAAACACTGGGAAAATGACTAAATACAGAGAGAGAGAGAGCACGTGTGTGTGTGTGTGTGTGTGTGTGTGTATTTACTTATTTTTATTTTTATTTTATTTTTTTGACACGGGGTCTTGCAGGGTGTCGCCCAGGCTGGATTGTGGTGGCACAATCAGAGCTCACTGCAACCTCGACCTCATGGGCTCAAGTGACCCTCCCATCTCAGTCTCCTGAGTAGCTGGGACTACAAGCACATGCCACCACACCTAGCTAATCATTTTATTTTTTGTACAGATGGGGTCTCCCTATGTTACCCAGGCTGGTCTCAAACTCCTGACCTCAAGACATGCTTAAACCTGGCCTCCCAAAGTGCTAGATTACAGGTGTGAGCCACTGCACTTGGCCAACATACAGTGTGTTTTGATACCTAAAGCATGTACAGAAAATCTAAAAAGCCTTTAAGTATTTGCCAAATCCTAAATAGGTTATGATGTCATACTGGTAAACTGAAGACAAGCTTAAAAACACTTTTATTTAATAACTACATTTGACCTTGAAAAGTTAAATTTATTATAATTTTACTTTTGTCTAGCTACACAGCAAGCAAATTCTAAAGCATCTTTATGTATAGAATCTATATATTAATTTTTTACCATTTAGCTTTGGGAAACAGAAAGCAGGGAAGAGAAAAGAGAAGGGAAAAGGGTGGAATAATACATTTTCAAAACTTACCTAATGTCCAAACAACTGGTATCTACTGTCAAAAGTTACCGAAACAAACCTAGTTTCTACAGTGCTCAAAGTCATTCAACTAAATTACATAAAATGAGTTGCTCTAAGCTGTATACTTCTGGATATTCTTCTCACTACAAACTGTCTAGATGTTACTAAATATATAATGTTATAAAGCACAAACAAGAATGCTAGTAAACGGCTTAAACACATGTATGAATACTTATTTTGCATGACACCAACTTAATAAACTCACACTGCATCACTGGAGTAGAATCTTTATGATTTCAATGAGTAACCAAACATTCTATCCATGAATATCTCTAGACATTTGTTTTAAGCTCAAACCCTGGCTGTTTGCCACACATCTGCTGTCATTAGCAAAATTAAAACTAATTTTACTAAAATTTAACACATCTGAATGCTCCTTAAAAACTTAAAGATTCCTTAGCAAGTCTCTGCTTCTTAATGAGCTGTTCCTGACTTTATCATATGATTTGAATTATTCAAAACTCAATTTCAAATCCTTAAATATACAAATTATCTTTCAATCAAGCAATCACTTGCTATCTATCTGATGGCTAACAAGGTCTAATGTGGCCTAAGCAAATCCTGAAAAATTGAGCCCAAAATAAAACTGTCAATAAATAATATATTTCTAATATAAGAAAATAAACTAACATTGTTATTCCAGTCAGCAGAGAAAAAAAAAACAAAACTTGGATTTCAATTTGAAAGATTCTGAATGGTGGAACTATATTAAATATTTTCCCCTGAGTCTATGTTCACCTCAGCAGAGCATTATAATATATTTTACCCTTAATTATATTATTTCATCACTATTTATTTTCCCTTAACTATGTCCTAATAAACATGCTTGTTTCTGGAACTTTGGGACTCATTACACTCTGCATTCTTTCATTGCATAAAATCAAACTCTCAATCAATATTTACCCAAGCAGTTCTCCATCACCACAAAAGAAAAAGAAGAAATTACACAGGTAAACCCAAAGGGAGGATGAGGCTTAGGAAAAAATAATGAAAACAAGGAACCATTAAAATGTATACAGGTTTCTCAAGGAATCTGTAAAATCTTCCCCTGTGAAACACATCTATCTAAAGGAAAAAGGTCTTGAAATGTTTATTATTCTTCAAACACTATTTGAAGAGGACATTGTTCTCCTGACACAATATAGTCTGGTTTTTCTCCAGCCACTCCTTTTAAAGTCTTCGTTGCAGGCTCCTCTTCTACCTGTCTCTTACCCATGTGGGGAATTCTGTACTAGAAGATCTTTCCTCGCTCTAAACACTCTCCCTGCACTGTCTCAAACAGATCCATGGCTTCAGTTACCATATGTGTACAGCTAAAAACTCCTAAATCTTTAGCTCTAGGTTAGAACTCTATGCATTCACTTACTTATAAATATTATGTCCCTACTATCAGCAAGATACTGAGGTTCATGCTGTCATGGAGCTTGCAAGCATGTAGTTGATGAGGAAATATATAAAATATTGAAAACATCAATCAGGAGTAAGTACTACCTATGCGGAAAATTAAATTAGGGTAATATTAAAGACTTACTGGGTGGCTACTTTAGATTGAGTGATTTAAAAATGCCTCTATGCAGAGCTGACATTTAAACTGAGATATGAATGACTGGAAGAGGTTGAGCCATGTGAAGAAGGGCACCTTGGAAAGAGCAACTAGAGCAAAGGCCCTATAACAACAAGCTTGCCATTTTTTCAGAACCAAAAGGAGACTGCTTTGGCTGAAACACAATGAACAAGCAAGAGAGTAGAGAAGAAAAAAAAGAGGAATATGGAAGCCAGATCAGGTAGAGAGAACTTTGAGAGTCAGAATAATAAATTTTAATTTTATTGTAGCAGTCTCAGCTTTGTTCTATGGGTAACTGGAAGCTAATGGAGAGTTTTAATTAAAAAAGTGACATGATCTGTTTTTAAAAAGACCTAACTTGTTATGTGAAAAATGAACTACAGAAGGACAAGAATGGAAGCAGAGATCCCAGGGAGAAGACTGGGATCAGACAAGAGATAATCACATCTTGAAGTAGGATCGTAGTTGTGTTAAGATGTGTGACATCTTTTTTTTTTTTTTTTTTTGAGATGGAGTCTTGGTCTTTCCGAGGCTGGAGTGCAGTGGCAGGATCACTACAACCTCCCCTTCCTGGGTTCAAGCTATTCTCCTGCCTCAGCCTTCCTAGTAGCTGTGGTTATAGGCATGTACCACCACGCCTGGCTAATTTTTATATTTTTTGTAGAGATGGGGTTTCACCATGTTGGCCAGGCTGGTCTTGAATTCCTGACCTCATGATCCACCTGTTGCGGTCTCCCGAAGTGCTGGGATTACAGGCATGAGCCACCATGCCCAGTCTTTTTTTTTTTTTGAGACGGAGTCTCGCTCTGTTGCCCAGGCTGCAGTGCAGTGGAGCGATCTTGGCTCACTGCAACCTCCGCCTCCCGAGTTCAAGCTATTCTCTGCCTCAACCTCCCGAGTAGCTGGGATTACAGGCGCCCATCACCATGGATGGCTAATTTTTGTATTTTTAGTAGAGATGGGGTTTCATCATGTCAGCAGGATGATCTCAATCTCCTGACCTCGAGATCCACCCACCTCGGCCTCCCAAAGTGCTTGGATTACAGGCGTGAGCCACCTTGCCTGGCCTGATGTGTGACATCTTAAAAGATAATACAGTGACTAGCAGACTCACTGGATACCCAACTGCCTACTGGTCACTGCATTATCTGTTAAGATCTTCCATAGGCACCTATAATTCAGATGTCTAAAACCAAGCCATCATCATCATCTCAATAAAATATCCTCCAGTTCTGGTACTCCTAATTTTAGAAATAATCTACACAGTTGGCCAAACAGTAACCAAGCATTGCTCTTTACTTGACCCTCTCCTTCATCCCCTAAATTCGATTACTAAGTCTTTTTCAGTTCCTAGATCTCTTAAGGTAATTTACTCCTTTAAAAAAAAGCATTATCATTACCCTAGTCCAGACCTTCATTTGCACTACTACTTTCAGTCTCCCTCCTTTGCAATCTGTTTGCCATTTTGCAGCTAGTTATCTTTCTAAAACCTTAAATCTGATTAAGTACCTCCCCTACTTGTATTAATAATATTCTGTTATTCCCACTACCTACAAAACAAAGTCCAAACTCCTGAACAAGAGCTTGATCTGACTACTGCTTAACTCTTCCCATTTTCTCATTACATGGCTGAGTAAAAGGGAGACTGCTTTGGCTGAAACATAATGAGGAATCAAGAGAGTAGTTGAAAAAAATAAAAAGGAATATAGAAACTGGATCACCATCTCTTGTATTTTCAACATTACCAACCTTACCACCAAGTCCTCTACTCACTATTCCACGAATTTTACCTCCTTTCTCCAACATTTACCATACCAATACCTACCTTTTTTTTGCCTTTCTTCTTCTTTTTTTTTTTTTTGAGACAAGGTCTCACTCTGTTGCCCAGGCTGGAGTGCAGTGGCACTATCATGCCTCACTGCAACCTTGACCTCTCAGGCTCAGATGATCCTCCTACCTCAACCTTCCAAGTAGCTGGGACTATAGGCACAAGACACTATGCCCAGCTGATTTTTGTATTTTTTGTAGAGAGACAGAGTTTCGCCATGTTGCTAAGGCTGGTCTCGAACTCCTGGGCTCAAGTGATCCTCCCACTTAGGCCTCCCAAAGTTCTAGGATTTCAGGCATGAGCTACCATATCTGGGCAATACCTGCTTTACTTTCATGTCCCCAGGTAGGTATCATTTCCTACGGAAATCTTTCCTAACCACTCAAGACTCAGTTAAGCGCCTCTCTTATGTGCCCCTGAAGCACAATGAATCTCCTCTATCACAGTACAGTCATCCCTCAGTATTTGTCAAGGACACTGGTTCCAGGACCTCCCTACAGATACCACAATCCATGGATGCTCAAGTCCACCTTATAAAATGATGCAGTATTTGCATATAACCTATGCACATCCTCCCATGTACTTTAAATCATCTCTAAATTACTTATAATACCTAATTCAATGCAAATGCTAAGTAAATCATTGTTATACTGCATTGTTTAGGAAATACTGACAAGAAAAAATGTCTATATATGTTTGGTACAGATGCAGCCATCCATTTTCCCCCCAAATCTTTTGATCCTTGGTTGGTTGAATCCAAAGATGCAGAACCCATAAGTACAGGGCCAAGTGTCAAAATACAATATCTGTTTGCTTAATTTTCTGCTTTCGTAATCAACTCTGAGTCATTCTCATTTGCTGCCATATAAAAAGTGCTCAATAAATACTTCTTGAGTAAATTAATGAATAAATGAATAAATAAAGGACTTCCTTTAATGCTTCTTTTTATTGTACCCCAAGCAAAATCTTTTAAAATGCATTGTTAGTCCAGCAAAGAATGATATGAAAAGGGCAAAAATGAAGTGAAAGCAGGACCTCTACAAACAAATGAACACACCAAAGCCAGCTTTCCCCTGATTTCTACTGAAGCTTGGATTCTTTGAGCTTATTTCTCCTCCACAGCTACAAGGGGCATGGGAGACCAGAGAATAAAACTAGGTTCTGCCCAAGATAGAGAGTCTAACAGGGGACACTGAGGCAAAATGCCACAGCCATGGCATCACTATGAACTGGAAATAAATAATACACACAGAAGGGAACAGCAAGGAAACAGGCCTGTCTGTACTTTGGTGTTAAGTAGTGGGGTAGAAAAAAATATTCTGAAAATCTTACAGACAAGTGAACCGTAACACAAGTATACAGTCTGAATTCACAATGTAAATCTAAAGCAGAGAATTGAATTTAATGTTGTCTCAACTGTATACCCAGTAGCTTACAGAAGCAAAAACAAACCCCCCTGCCAAGGCAGAAAGGCATTTTCAATCCAGATAAACATCAAATACTTTCAAGATACAAAAACATCATGGAAAATGGACAACTCACAGTTACAAAATACAGATGTGACATCATTAACAAGAGCAAAAATGGGAAGAAAAGGATAATATAGTGAGAAACAAAAAGATTTCCTTTAGCAGAATTTTCAGTTAAAAATATAAAATAGCTATGTTTAATATATCTAAGGTAATAAAAGGTAAGTCTGAAAATACAACCAAGGAATTAAAGACCAACCAAGCAAGGTAAAAAACAATTCCTAGAAATGAAAAATATGGCTAGGTATGGTGGCTCACACCTGTAATCCCAGCACTTTGGAAGGCTGAGGCAGGAGGACTGCTTGAGCCCAGGAGTTCGAGACCAGCCTGGGCAACACAGGGAGACCTTGTCTCTACAAAATATAAAAATAAATTAAAAACAAATTAGCTGGAGATGGTGGCACACACTTGTTTTCTCAGCTACTTAGGAGGCTGAGGTAGGCTGAGCCCAGGAGGTTAAGGCTGCAGTGAGCCATGATCTTACCACTGCACTCCAGCCTGGGCAACAATGAGACTTAGTCTCAAAAAATAAATTAATTAATTAAATTAAATAAAATAAAATCATTTAAGTTAAAAACCCAACATACCTAATCAACCAGCATATCAGAGGCAACTAAAGAGGAAATTAGTGATCTTGGTAGACCTAGGGAAATAATACAGAATGCAGGCCAGAAAGGTAAAGAAATAGAAAATATGATGAGAGGTTTAGAGACATGAAAAACAACATAAGATGATGTAATATATTTCTAATAGAAGTTCCAGAAGGAGATAATACAGAAATTAGAAGATGTAATATCCGAAAAGATAATAACAGAGAACTGTAGAATTCCAGAATTGTAGTAAAATACTAATCCTCAGGTCCAGGAAGCCCAACAAATTTCAAGTAGAATAAATACAAAGAAATATATACGTAGTCACTTCAGAATAAAACTGCCATTTATACCAAAGAAAAATGCTTTCAAAATAAAGTTAATCAAATTTTAAAATGCAGTCAAATAGAAAATATATACAAACAAAGGCATAATATCTGACTTCTTAACAATTAGTGAAAGCCAAAAGACAATGGAGTAACATCTTAAACGTGCCTTTCCCACAAAAGATCCTTACCTAAAGGAACTTTTACAGGATGCACATCAGACAGAAAGATCAGACATAAGAAGGGGTGGTTAACAGGATTGTGAATAAATCTTAAGTAAGCAACAATATATATTTTATAGCAGAGAAACAGCAGAGTAGAGAGAAAATATTAGCCAACAAATAGCATGTAAGGTGAAGGAGGTGATCAGAATTAAAGCATTCTAAAGCTTTTGTGTTTTTCAGAAGGAAAGTAAATTTACCAATTACCTTTAGGCTTTGAAGTACAGACACAGAGTCTGAAACTTCAAATGAGAGAAAGGGAGAGAATGGGGGCGAGGAGATGATGGAATGAGAAAAAAATTAAAGGCAAAAAAGGAATTTAAGAAAACAGGACAAGAAAACATGATAAAATGGTAGAAATATATTTAACTATATCAGTGATTACAGTAAATGTAAACTGACTAAACTTCCAGTTAAAAGATATAGATGATTGTATTAAGACAAAAAAGTTAAAATCAAAGGATGGAAAAAATTATAATGGGAAAATAGTAACCAAAAGAGATGTAGTAGAGATGTCACTAAAGAAAAAGAGTAGCTGCACAGTGATAAAGGGTATTATTCATCAGTGTTATGTAACAATTCAAAATACATATGTATCTAATGACAGCCTCAAATTATAAAAAGCAAAAATTCACAGAACCGTAAAAAAAGAACACTGAATCTACCATCAGAGTGTGATACCTCAATATCTCCCTTGGTAATGATGAATTTTAAAAACAGGACAAAGATCTGTATTGAACAACTAAAAATCAGAATTGATGTGTATAAACACCACACCAGCAACCAAAAATACACATTCTTTTCAAGCACAGGAAAACCATTTAGAAAAACTGACCAATTGCTAAACCAAAATGTTACACTCAACAAATTTCAAGACTGAATTAATACAGACCACATTTCGTGAAATACATTAACACAAAAAGATAAAAATTCCATCTATCTGTAAACTTAAAATGATATTTTAATAACTAAAAAGTCAAAGAAGAATCACAATAGAAATAAGAATACATTTAGAATTACAAATAATAAAAATATTATATATCAAAACTGTGGGATGTGTTATCATGGCTTAAATGCCTACTTTAGAAAGGAAGGAAGAAGGGTTAATATTAATAAGCTAAGTATCTACAGAATGACAGGCCAGGTGCGGTGGCTCAGGCCTGTAATCCCAGCACTTTGAGAGGCCAAGGCAGGCGGATCACCTGAGGTTGGGAGTTCAAGACCAGCCTGACCAACATGGAGAAATCCCGTCTCTACTAAAAATACATTAGCTGGGCATAGTGGTGCATGCCTGTAATCCCAGCTACTTGGGAGGCTAAGGCAGGAGAACTGCTTGAACCCGGGAGGTGGAGACTGTGGTGAGGTGGGATGGCACCATTCATTGACTCAAGCCTCAGCAACAAGAGCAAAACTCTGTCTCAAAATAAATAAATAAATAAATAATAACAGAAAGACAGAACCAAAAAACAAGAGATGCCAGTGAGGCTGCAGAGAAAAAGCAATACTTACACACTACTGGTAGGAATAAAAATTAGTTCAACCACTGTGGAAAGCAGTTTGGGGATTTCTCAAAGAACTCCAGCAATCCCATTTGTGACTATATATTAAAAATAAATTATTCTACCAAAAAGACACATGTACTCATATGTTCACTGCAGCACTCCTCACAATAGCAAAGACTTGAAATCAACCTAGGTGTCCATTTATATTTATAGTACAGTGGATTAAGAAAATATGGTAGATATACACACCATGGAATACTATGCAGCCACAAAAAGGGATCAATCACATCCTTTGCAGCAACATGGATGTAACCACATAGGCCACTGTCCTAAGCAATTTAACACAAAAACAGAAAACCAAGTACCACATGTTCTCACTTATAACTAGGAGTTAAACACTGGGTACACATGAACATAAAGATAGCAAAAATAGGCACTGGGGGCTACTAGATGAAGGAGAGAGATGGAGCAGCAATGGTTGAAAAACTATTTGGTACTATGCTCACTATCTGGGTGACAAGATCAAGTACACCCTACACCTCATCATCACACAAAATACTCATGTAACAAACCCTCACATGTACCCTCCTGAATCTAAATAAAAGCTGAAATTATAAAACAACAAAACAAAGAAAAAATAATGACAGAAGAAACACCAAAAAAAGGCAGAAAGGAGGCTATATTTAAAAAGCAAAAATTGATGAATTAGGAAACAAACATAATGGTTCAAAGTAAAAAAAGTTAATACTTGGAAAAATAATAAAAGACAAACCTCAGTAAGACTAGTCAAGAAAATAAAACAAATATTAGGAATGAAAAAAGGACGTAACTACATATGCTTTTGAGAGTAAACAATACTGTTACACATTTTATACCAATAAATTAAAAATTTAGTTTAAACAGTTTTTCGTAGAAAACTGAGTCAAAACGAAATAGAAAAAATAAAGATTAAATTACTGGTTTAATCGTTCCTACAAAGAAAACATCAGTCCAGATAACATTACAAGTAAATTCTATCAAACATTCAGGGAACAAATAATTTTACACAAACTATTCCAGTACACAGAACAAAATACATTTAAAAAAATTATACCTACCTGTTTCAAACGATGGTACTTTTTCCACTCTGAGAGTTTGTGATCCCTGTCCTTCTTTCTGAACATCTGTGGAATACAACTTGACTTGACTCAGTGTACAAATGTATGGATGACTATAGGGAACCAAGTTTGAAAAGCTTCCAAATGTCACTAAATTCTGCCACTCTAAAAGAAAAAAATACATATATTTTAATTTCAAACCTACTCCCAGCTGCACCATTGCCAAGCCACCCTCTTCAGAAGAGGTGTTTCACTGCTCCTAGGTACACAGGAAATACATTTTGTAAAGAAAAATTAGTGACAATATTCCATTTTTCTCTAACTTGTTAATTTATTTATTTGGAAATTTAAAAAAATATTTAAAAAATCAAATAAAACATTTTACTATTCAGCTATTTGAAAGCTATATAGTCCATAACAGATACTCTTTTATTTTGCATGCTGGTTGCAAGCTAAAAAAATGTTGTCATAATTACTTTTCAGAATAAAGGACTCTGAGAGGGAAAGTCAGGAAGACTTTCTACACAAAATTATCCTGTGTCCTTCTTCCATTAGCTAAACATTTATTTCTCTTTCATTTCACAATCAATAATTATATTAATCAGTCATTCATACTGTCACCGATTTTTTAATCAGATAATTAGATCAACATTTGGTGAGATGCCTCAGTATACGGGGAATTTTAATTGAGTGAAGACTAGAAGACTAATTACAAAGCACTTCAGCTGCTTCATCTGGGTTGACTGTGAGCTTTGAAGGGCTCAAATACAGAAGGAAAATATATTTCACAATTTAGCCAAGTAGCAGAAAACCACATTTGTCTCTATTTTCCTGTGACTCTCCTTCTCTTTTATTTTTTACTATGAGTCCTGAGAATTCATCTTTTGGAAAGAATTCAAAAACTCTATCTAGATATCATTCATATATTTTGTAAAGTTTTAGATGAAATCAAATTACATCATTATAGATAGTCAAGTTTTTCCAAGGATGGAGGGTTGAGCATTCAAGAGTTGAAACTTTTCTAACTGCTTAATAATGATCTTCCAAAAATGTTAACTCATGTATTGTGTGTGCAGATATATGTATTCTGAAATAAAGAAAAGCCATTTCTTAAAGGCTCAGAATTCATCAGGAACATCAACTACTGTGAATGTTGAAGATAATTTGAAGAACAAAAAGGGCACAAGGGAACATAAGTATTCACTCAAGTTTCAGGCCTAGAACTTATTTTCTTGAAAAAGTTCCTGATATCAACTGATTCTTTTTTTTTTTTTTGAGATGGAGTTTCACTCTTGTTACCCAGGCTGGAGTGCCATGGCACAATCTCGGCTCACCGCAACCTCCGCCTCCTGGGTTCAGGCAATTCTCCTGCCTCAGCCTCCTGAGTAGCTGGGATTACAGGTATGCGCCACCATGCCCAGCTAATTTTTTGTATTTTTGGTAGAGACGGGGTTTCACCATGTTGACCAGGATGGTCTCGATCTCTTGACCTCGTGATCCACCCGCCTTGGCCTCCCAAAGTGCTGGGATTACAGGCGTGAGCCACCACACCCAGCCCTCTGCACACATTTTAATATGTATCTGATTATTTCTTTAAAGTAAATCCTTTTGAATAAAAACTGTTAGGTCAGAGGCCATAAACCTTTTATGTTTTCAATCAGTAGTTCAGAGAGTTTCTGTTTTCCTGTGCTCTCAATATGGGGTATCATCATTATGAAAAATTCAGCGAAATCGAGATAGGCAGTGAGAAGTAAAATTTTTTAAAGTCTCTGTTTTTTAGTAAGTATGGAATAGTTTTGCATTTTTATTGGCCACCTGAACAACTTTATGAACTTTGTATTCAATTCCTTTTTCCATTTTCCTACTGGAATGTACACTGGTTTGTAAAATTTCTTTATAACTTAAAGATACTAACTCTAACTACACTATCTAATTGAGCAGTCACCATTTACTGAGCACTTAAAATGTGGTTAATCTGAACTGTGATGTGCTGTAAGTATAAAATATTCACTGGGTTTTAAAGACAGTACAAAAAGACAATGTAAAATATTTCAATAATTTTGATATTGATTACATGTTGAAATATTTTGAATATACTCAATAAAATATTATTAAATTTGATATATTTTATTATTAAAATATATTAATTTCATTATTAAAATTAATTCACCTTGAATTAATTTTACATTTTTTAATACGGCTACCAGACAACTCAAAATTACAAACATGGCTCTCATATTTCTTTTAGATAGCTTCTTTTTTGCCTTTAAAGGCATTTCTCTTTTTCATTTTTTATTCTTTTGGGACAGAGTCTCACTCTGGCACCCAGGCTGGAGTGCAGTGGCGCAATCTCTGCTCATCACAACCTCCGCCTCCTAGGTTCAAGCGATTCTCCTGCCTCAGCCTCCTGAGTAGCTGGGATTACAGGCCCTAGCCACCACACCTGACTAATTTTTGTATTTTTAGTAGAGACAAGGTTTCCCCATGTTGGCCAGGCTGGTCTCAAACTCCTGACCTCAGGTGATCCACCCTCCTTGGCCTCCCAAAGTGCTGGGATTACAGGCATGAGTCACTGCGCCTAGCCGGCATTTCTTATTTTTAAGTATTCAAGCAATCCCTCAAGGTTCCCTCCTCTCTTTATGCTTTATAAGCTTTTCCCAGCCAAACAGGTATTTTAGAAGTATAAACTAAACCTTACTTCTAGACAAATAAAAACATGTTTTTAGATTTTCTTTCTCCAAAAGTTCTTCAAATAGTCTTCTCACATGCATCCAATTTAAATAGTACTCTTTTTCTAAATGATTTTTAAATTTTGCCATACTAATGGCTGCCCTTTTAAGAAATCCTTCATTACTGAAATTAAATTTTCACAAGCAAGTTTATTTTTAAAAACCTACTAAGCATTTTTGTGAAAAAACATTTTAATTTTTTGTAGTAGTAAACATTCCAAAGAACTTTGCAAAGTCATTTTGACCACAAAGATAAGTAATAATTATCTGTGTTTCACAGACAGATGAAACAAAGAACACATAATTTTCAACATGATGACAGCTACACAGAAGAGGGATTACAAGTATTACACTGTTTCAACTCATTTTTACCAACACTTAAAGGGCAGTTTAGACTACATTTAACAGTCACTGTAATTTCAGTGTAAAATGCCAAAATTGCTTCGTCAATAGAAGCAACCGTGTTAGAAACTTACTTGGGGATTCTGAAGTACAGTATAAACAGATGATTCATTTTTCTTTCTTTTTTTTTTTTCTTTTTGAGACATGATCGGTCTCTGTCACCCAGGCTGGAGTGCACTGGCATGCTCAAGGCTCACTGCAGCCTCGACCTCCTGGGCTCAAGTGATCCTCCCACCTAAGCCTCCTGAGTACAGGCTAGGATTACAGGCGGCGTGCGTCACCACATCAGGCTAATTTTTTGTACAGAGGCAATTTGCCATATTGCCCAAGCTGGTCTGGAACTCCTGGGCTCAAAGGATCCACCCACCTCCGCCTCCTAAGGTTTACAATCCTCCTGAGGATTACAAGCATGAGCCACTGCACCTACCCGATGATTCATTTGTGTTCGTAAGAGAACCTGGCAATACACTGCCAATATGAAAAATTCAACAGTTTTCTATCACTACCATAAAGTCCTGGGAATAGTGCTGTTAAAATGCATCCGTATGAAATTTTAAGAGTCAACTTTAACATTTATTGCAAATAAAATATATGAATATATTCTAATTTATATGCACAACATAGTTACTATAGTTTATAATACATACAATCTCAAATGAGTGCAATTTCTGACTTCTTTCAGGAGGTCACAAACATGCTACAAGTTTTTTCAAACATGATATTTTTTAAGAAATGGGTCTCACTACGTTGCCCATGCTAGTCTAGAATTCCTGTGCTCAAACAATCCGCCTGCCTCAGCCACCCGAGTAGCTGGACTACAGGAACGCACCACCACACCTGGCTTCAAACATGAATTTTTGAGAAATGTTTCTGTAAATACTCTTTGCACCCCAAGAATGGAGGGATTAGATTAAGAGTGGACTTAGTTCTGCCTTCTCCCTCAGAGTTCCTATTAATTCTCAGCGTCAAGCAACGTGTGCCAAGCTACGGCAAAAATGAAGGTAAGCCTGATTAGAAGTTCAATGTTATTTTTGGAAACTCTCAAACCATTTAAATTTGAGTCAGAAAATGTTGAGAGAGATGAAAACTCTCTTCAACCATCTTTTTTTCTGGGTTACAGTTACAGCTGACACTTTTTCACCAAAAAAACTGCTCAACCGAACTGAAGAGTTCCTTTGTTTTTCGGCCCCAAACTGGGTTCATTCAATGATTGTGGGATACTTTCGTACTTCTTCAGAAAGATCCGTATTGAGTAGCATCCCTCCTTCCTTTCAGAAAATTTAAGAAAACAAGTTGGGAGAATGAGAAAAAGAACAGGCCAAGAACATCTCGACTAAGTGCTAAATGAGGGTGTGCTGGAGAGCAACAAAGACCCTAGAGCTTTGCGGAGTCCGCAATTTTCAACCGCGGAGGTGAGTCACCGCGGGACATCGCGATGCGCACGTAACATTTAGTTTGGTACAAAGCTGTAGGCTTCAGAGGTGCAATCCGGCCCGCGAGGTGCCCACAAGTTCCCGCGGGGGCCGCGCGAGGGACCAGAGTCAGGGAGACCTGTCAGGACCCCCGTGGGCTGCGCAAGGTGAACTGGAAAGGCGGAGGCAGGAAAAGAAGGTTCTGAGGTTGGCGAAAGGCAAGTGGGCGAACTGCCCCAGGCGAAGCGCCGAGCCAAGCCTGGCCCTCCAGTTCGGCTTCTACGGAGCCAACGGGTCAGCGCGAGACACTCACCCTGGCGGTTGCTGGGGCCACGGGTCACCGCCCTGCATCGCAGACGGAGCCGGCACAGAGAGGACCAGCTACATCTGTGGGCCGCGGCGGCGGCGGCCAAGCCCGGTAACATCCTGGTGGGGCAGAGGCCCCTACTCGGACACCGCCTCCTGCCTCCGCGCCTCCACCGGTACCAACTGACTCCATAGACTGGGCATCCGCAAACACTGACGCCTTCGCCGCCAGTGGCGGCCTTAGCGACCCGGAAACGACAACGTCATTTAGCGACGCCTGCCGTGGAGGCAGCGGAAGTGACGTAGCACGTTGAGCACCAATAGAGAGGCCTTCCCTCCCAGGAACCCAGACCCCAACGTGGGGAGGGCGTGGCTGCGGGTGAAGTTTGGTGTCAGCCGTCTTCTTTGGCACCCGTGCTTTTGCGCGTCCTTAGAAATCAACACGTAAACGGTTTACATCCTGGTCAGCCAGGAAAGCTGTCCTTTGGAAGTTCTGTCTACTTCCTTTTTTCTCGAAGCCGGGGCCATGGTTTTGGAAATGGGAGGAGAGATGGGAAGGACGGACGCAGGTTTTCTGAGCCTCTGTACCTAGAGCCTGCCAGGATAAACCCAAGTTGGGGCCAACATGTCCAGTACTCCCCGAACCTCTGCCACTTACATCGTTCTCCTTAACACCAGCGTGTAGCCAGTATCATAAAGGCAGGTACACACTTCGGAATCAGTTACTTGCCCTACTGATCTGTGAAGCTTAGATTTTTGTCTGTACTATAATAAAATAAGAGGTTTTATATGTTTATGACATGCTACGGTAAACGGAGGTGTAGAGACTTCGAAACAGTCTGGTCCCAGGAAAAAGAAACCTGAAGTGTTCACGTTAACTGTTCCTCTCTCCCATGCTCATTCAGCTCCTAGCTCAAACTCAAGAGACGCCTTCCTTGACCACCTTAGCTATGATAGGCTTGGTCATTCTCTACCCCGCTGTCCTATATACTTTTCTTCAAAATGCTTATCACTATTTGAGATTATGGTGGGTATTTTTTTTTTTTCCTATTTTCTGTCCTAGAATAGAAAATAAGCATCATGATGCTGGAATCTTGTCTGTTTCGAACATGGCTGTATAAAGAGGCTAAAACAATGCCTGGCACAAAAAAATTGAATGGAACATATGGTGGTTTGCTTTCAAGTTAATCTGAGTCGCTTATTTATATTACTGCAAAATAACTATCTCGGGAAAACTTAGTATGTCCTTAATTTTTTAAAAATCAAGTATTTTGTACTAATTAAGTATAACCAAATAAATTATCCTAAGAATGGTAAGAAAATTTAACTTTCTATAACAAACATAACTTAAAACATTCAGTGGACAAACATTAAAAAATGTCCCATAAATCATAGGCTCAGTATTACTAAAAATTGAGAGTATTACTGGAATGTTATTTTCCCTTTCTTGAAATAAATTTTAATAGAAATTCAATTTGATGAAGTAAAAATACATAAAGACTTACCTCTTAATTTATGGTAACTATGCAGACCTCCATTAACTTTTATGGATAATTCTTTTTGAACAAAACTAATCTCATATTTTGGATTCTTAAAATGGCTCTGGTTTCAACTGTCATTTTAGGCAAGCCTGATCAAAACTTCTCAGTTTTAATTTGTGTGATAGGATTATTTCTATTTTGTTTACCTGTATTTTCTAATCATTTTTAGAAGAAAATATGTCCCTTTTGTGATAAGAAACTTTAAAATACATTTTGTGCAGAGTTCTCAATTTCTGTAACAGCCTGCCTGATGTGTAAAATACAAATGTTGGTGCATAGTAAAATTTAACCGTGTGTATTTTCCTACTCTTTTTCCTGGTATAGTTGGAGTGTAACTTGACTTAGATACCACTAATTTTTATAAACCTCCAGTACCCTTAATTTGCCAAATAAGTTTGAAGAACAAAATATCATTCTGTGTGTTACGTTGTTTAACCCTCACCAATGTTGTATCACATAATAAAGCCTCAACAGACTTGGATTAAAATAACTCTGAAGCTGTCTTGGTATTTATATCTACAGATCATGATATACTTATCCTTTTGGAAAATCCTTAAAACATCCCCAAGTGCTAAAACTTAAGGTAATGTCAGTTTTAGAGTTCCGTAGGGGAATTTCCTTTGACTCTCAATCCCATCCTTACCAAGAGACTTTGCCTAATTGCCAGGCCCTCTATGTGCATTATCTCATTCATAATACCTTTAATAAGTTATATAGATGAAGAAACCAAGGCACAAAGATCTTGCTCTTAAGCACCAGTCTTTCTAAGTTAGTGGGTACTTGCCTTTGGAAAAAAATGTGAAGTCTTTTCAAAAGACTAGAATGACAATGTGTTTTTTATTTTTATTTTTTCTGGAATATAGGTTAAGAGAGAATTTCCCCAGATTTTTTTTGTATCATTTTGTGTGTGATTGACATGGTGTAAAATTGTCTTTCATGTGGATTCATGATATAAATAGATGCCTAAATATAGGGAACTATTAAGTCAGATAGATAGAAATAGAAGTAGGAAAAGAGTGAAGTGTCATTTGATTATTACCATAAACCACAATTCCTGCAAGGTTTTCCATTAACTCTGAAGAAGTTCCAACATCTTTCAGAAATTTGCTTGTGCAACTGAGCTGACTACTACTATTCCTTGGTTTCATCCTGTCTATAGCTTTGGGAAAATAATTCTGATCATGAGACAAACTTGGCTGGTTATCTGGAAAACTGACTTAGATAATCCATTACAAAATAAAGTGGCTCTATCATGAGGCTTACCAAGAACACAAATTTAATTTTGAACACATGTGTTGTCCTCACATTGAGGGGATTTTTTTCTTTGCCTCTAAGAGTGGGGGAGGAGGGAGCTTGCCCACCTGAACACTTCAATAAGAAAATGGCCCAGCCTGGCCAATATGGCAAAACTTTGTCTCTTCTAAAAATACAAAAATTAGCTGAGTGTGGTGGTACATACCTGTAATCCCAGCTACTCGGGAGGTTGAGGCACAAGAATCAATTGAACCTGGAGGGCAGGGGTTGCAGTGAACCAAGATTATACCACTGCACTGCAACCTGGGCAACAAAGAGATACTCTGTCTTGAAAAAAAGAGGGAGGAAAGAAAGGGAAGGGAAGGGAAAAGGGGAAGGGAAGGGAAAGGGAAAAGGGAAAGGGAAAAGGGAAAGGAAGGGGAAAGGGGAAGGGAAAAGGGAAAGGAAGGGGAAGGGAAAAGGGGAGGGGCAAAGAGGAGGGGAAGGGAAAAGGAGAAGGGAAGGGAAAGGGGAAGGGAAAGGGAAAAGGGAAAGGAAGGGGAAATGGGCAGGGAAAAGGGGAGGGGAAGGGAAAAGGGGAGAGGAAAAGGGGAGGGGAAGGGAAAAGGGAAAAGGGGAAGGGGGAAGGAGAAAGGGGAAAGGGAGAAGGGAAGAGGGAGAGAGAAAGAGAAAAAGAGAAGGAAAGAGAGAGAGAGAGAAAATGGAGAGAGAGAGAGAAAAAAAAAATGGCTTATAGCCAGGTGGCTCATGCCTGTAATGCAGCACTTTGGGCGGCTAAGGCAAGAAACCAGAAGTTCAAGAGCCGCCTGGGTGAAAGGCAACACAGTGAGATCCCATCTGTACAAAAAAAAAAAAAAAAAAAAGCAAAAAACAAAAATGGCTTATACATGGGTAAGAATTATCTAGTCACACCCCTATCTCTCCTGTAAAACAATGGTCAGAAGCAACAAGGGTCTGCACAGGCGCATTTTCCTGTACAGGCAAACATGCAAAAGAAGTGAAACATGCAATTGATATGGTTTCTGACCAGGTTGCTAATCCTCTTTTCAGAGAGGTCAAAGGTTTTTCCACAGTTCACTTAACAAGAATGTCATAGAACATGGAATCAGACTCGGGTCCTCTAACTCCAAATCAATTTATGTGCTTGAGTGAGCATTGCAGAGAGATAGGAAAGAGTATCTTGTTCTTACAGGTTTTCCCCCTGACATTATCCTATGAAATTACTTGTGAGATTTTTCTTTTGGTCACAATTATCTTGTCAAATGACCATTTAGTATTCCACTACCATTAAACTTAGGTTCACTCTTTGCCACTTCCATCCAAGAAAAGGAGAATGCTTCTCCAGTCATGACTGTACACCTGGATCATAGCTCTCTTATTCAACTCTTCTTAGCTTCTCCAATAGCTCCTTTTGCAATTCAGCAGGTATGGTGGAGAAAAAATTACATACACACACACACACACACACACACACACACACACCCCTTTTCCTCACAAGGTAGTGAACAAGATTCAAATTACAGCTGAATAGTTGAGTTATTAAATATTCCTGGAGGCAAGAGATTGACCTGTTTGATAACCTTTATCCTTGAGAGGAATTAGGCTGGGACAGAGCATAGAAATGTAATACTTTTAGAGAGGGTAGCATTTGTAAAGAGTGGATTCTCTCCCCAAAGCCACAGGTGGGGGCAGCAAGAGAAAGTCTTACTAAGTTTTCAAAAATTTAACTTTTTATTTAAGTATAACACACAGAAGAAGACACATATATTAAGGGCACAGCTCTAAGAATTATCACTAGTGAACAAAAACTGTGTAACCAGTATTTCGCTATGCAGTCGATGCACCTGACAGTAATAACAAGCATTCTCTGAGAATGACCCTGTGATCTAAAATGAATGTATGTTCAGACTCCCAAACTAAGGAATCAAGGGGTGACCAACCCTAAGTTTCACTCATCTGTGATGAACATCTGAACCCCTAGCCTATCCCTTACAGCATAGGTAATACAGGGGATCAAGGTCCTTTGCTACGGGTTAAATGGAGGTTGCTAGGTGGAGTGTGCTAAATGAAAATGCTATATAGACTGCATGATTTTTACAAACAGTAGTGGTTCTTCTGTCCCAGCATGCTACCACTGGACCATCCCTATATGTAAGTTCCCCCAATAAACCCAAGTCTTGTTCACTGTCTCCACATGTCTTTGGCCTCTTGGACACAGTGTCTTTCCTATTGGAGTCACTAGGGGTCTGGCATGACCCCAGCATTGCTAGCTTCCCAGATTCCTCTCTTGTGGTCACTACTCTCCTACCCTACAAGTATAGCATTAATCCTGATTCTAAGTACATAGATTTATTTTGCCTGTTTAGGGACTTTACATGCATTAATTGTACAATATATGCTCTTTTGTGTTTGGAATCTTTATTTCAACATTAGGTTTGCAGGATTCATCCATACTGCTATGTTCATTCTCATTGCTATATAGGATTCTATTGTGTGAATATCCCACAATTTATCCATTCTACTGTTGATGAACAGCTGAGTAGGTTCCAGCGGGGCTATTAACAAATTATGGTGGACACAGGTATGCATTTCTTATGAATATATTCCTAACTGAAATTACTGGGTTATAGAGTATGCAAACTTCTACCTTTAGCAATTACTAAGTTTTCCAAGTGCTTGTACCAGTATACACTCTCAACAGTATATGAAACTTCTGTTTGCTCACAACTGCACCAACATTTGCTTTTTTTTTTAATTCCTAAGGTCAGTCTACCTAAACTATTTTATTTTACCATTATAGTGAAAGTGGTGTGGCATTGTGATTTTAATTTGCATTTCCTTGACAATAAATGAAGTTGGATGCCTTTTCAGATGTTTATCAGCCATTTGGATCTCTTTTTCTCCTATTCAAGACTATTGCCTACCTTTCCTTTAGGTGTCTGTGTTTTTCTGATTAGTTTTTTTCTTTTTTTCTTTTGCATTTGCTTGCATTTGTTTTCTTTGCAAGTGAGGATAAACAGCTGATCAAGTTATGCAGTCATTTTTTCTTTTGTCAATTGCCAAAGCTGCTTTTGGACTTGCCATATATATATATATGTGTGTGTGTATATATATACACACACACATATATATATATATACACGTATATATATATACACGTATATATATATACACGTATATATATACACGTATATATATATACACGTATATATATATATATACACGTATATATATATCTGCAGCTAGTGCTTACTGAATGCTTACAATGTATTTTTTTCATTTTTTAAAATTAAAAAATTTTTTTTTTAGAGACAGGGTTTCTCCATGTTGGTCAGGCTGGTCTCCAACTCCCAACCTCAGGTGATCCTACCATCTCAGCCTCCCAAAGTGCTGGGATTACAGGCATGAGGCACCGCACCCAGCCCATTTTAAAATTTTTTCTTTTATTTTGAATGCTTACAGTGTAAAAAAGACAATGTATATATCCTTTAATCCTATATCTACTTTATGATTTAGTTTTATTATCTAAGACATTTTACACTGAAGAAACAGCAAGTAAAGCTTACACAATTTCTCATGTCGCATATCAAGTTAGTATCAAAAACTGATTTAAAGGATTCCAAAAATCTGTGCCTAACCACACTCCCATACCTTCTCTATTGATCTACTTCTCTTCTATCAATATGTAGTTATTACAGTATTAACCCCATCTATATCATGTAAAGTACATCTAGCCCATCTATTTTAATTCCATGTATTGAAGTCACCAAATTTGTATTACCAGTCATGTCATGACCCCTGATTTAGAGAATACTTTATATCTCCAATTGGAGGTTTGTAGATCCTAAAACTCAGCGTCATTCCCTTCACCTAAAGTTTTTTCTCCTCATCCCCCCCATGCCAGTAAACGACACCATCATCTACCAGTTCTGAAGTTAACAAAAAAGCTGCCATGCTATATTCTTTCACTTTCTAGATTACTCTCATCAGCAAGTCTAATAATACTACCTTCAAATGCTCTTCCAATGCAATCATTCTAATCATTTCTACTTCTCACATGCAGGTCCAAGCCATCATTGTCCCTTAACTAACTACAATAGTGTCCTAATTGCTTTCTTATTTTTATTTTTTGAGGAATAACATATATAAACTATAAAAGTGTGATGCGTGTAGATATATGAATTATGTATCAAGTTATCAAGATAAAGAAACTCAGCATACCTAAATCTTCCCCATGTCACGTCTCAAACATCCTAAAAAGAAAAAGAAAAATCCTTTCTTCCTTCTACAGAGGTAGCTACTATTCTACCTTTCATCACCATAGACAAGTTTTTACTGCTTTTGAACTTTAGAACTGAATCATACAGTTTGTACTCATTTCTACCCTAATTTCAATCAACATGTTGCGAGTGATCCATATTGTTTTGCACAGCAATTGTGCCTTATTTTCTATTATTATGCAGTATCCAATTGCATGATTATAGTACAAATTTTAGCATTTTGGAAATTCACATCTTTCCAGGCTTTGGCTATTAAGAAGTAGCAACTAACATTACACGTTTTTTTTTTCCTTCCTTGCTTGGTAGAAAAGCAAGCTCTTTAACATTTTTAACAAACCTCTCACAAACTGCTGTTCCTAGATTACAAAACGTCAAAGCCCTTTTGACAGCAGGGTCCTTGAATCTGAAATTCAAGTCACCATAATAGAAACTGGAGCTGCTGTACCTTACATTCTGAGAAGTGCCTCAACAAAAGCACATGAAGGGCTGTTTAGTATTTAAAAAGATCCATTTTTCATTCCAATGCCTATAGATAATAATAAAAGGAGAAATTTGGAGATCTGCTATTGAGTTTGAGAAGGCCAAATTTAATGATTCCAAACTCCAGCCTTAAATATTTCTGTAGAGACTCAGAGAAATGACCTCTCCTTTGTCTCTTCTCCCACTGGCTTCCTCAAGCACAGATGCATTGGACCCCGGTAGGACTAGTCAAAAAGTCTTACCAGTTCCATCATTATGCTTCTCTAAAGAGCTACTAGTGAAAGCAGCAGCTTTAATTTAGTTTTTGCCAATCTTCATCCCTTAGAAGTCTTTTTTTATTTAAAAAAAAAAAAAAAAGTGGGGGGGGCAACTATTATAAGGTATTCAACAAGAATAAATAGGTACCTTTTATGGGAAGGACTTTCAAGCTAAATCCAGAGCTTAACTGAAATAACTTTACAGAAATGTCTCCATATAAAACTCTTAACACTTTACCCCTGGCAGCAGGATGGATGGGATCTATACACACTACGTCTCTTAAAATGCTCTCACAAAAACGGTAACAAGATACTCAACTTCCTTAAGTCAAATTCACATTTGGCCGCGCTGCCACCTGCAGAATTAGCTGAAGGGGAAACAATAAAGGTCCTGCCGGACAGCCATGAGCAGCCCTGGTGCTGCTCCCCGGATGCCCCCAAGCCGAGAAGTGAAGGCCACGCTGGGAATGTCGTCCTCGGAGGCGGGGTATGGGGAGGGGATGGTTCTGAGCAGGTGGGCATCATGAAGGCTCCAGATTCTCATGTAGCAGTCCTGGCCTACTGCCACCAAGATTCCCTCTTCCTCGTGCACACGCAGGGGCAGATAGGCAGACTCATTCACATGACCTTCATATTCCCTTATACATTTAGTGGCCCTCAGGTCTCACAGCTTGATCTTTCCAGTCATATCCGATGCCATCAGGCATTGCTCCTCTTGGAGGATTTGCACAGAGGTCACTGCTGAGTCATGGAACAGGCGAGTGGCCTTCCACCCCTTGCCTCGATTTCTACAACGCAGATCAATGGCAAAGATCTCCCTGGAGCGACAGCCATTGAACAGCAAAGGAGCCATAATGGAAAACTGCTGGGCCAAGACATCACTGCTGGTACCAAATGACTGCTGCTGTCCCGTCGCCACGTTGGTCAACAGGACCTGCTGAGACAAACCGGCACTAAAGCAGTGATATGCCTGGAAGTTCAGGGACCAGGCACAGGACCAGGCAGCAGGGATCTGGAAACTGCAGAGCATCCCAGGCTGGTTGACTCTACTTGTGTAGATATTAAAGAAGCGCGACGCTGGGAGCAGCACGGCACAGCTTGGAGCTTCTCTGATTCCCTCAAAGCACAGCAGAAGGTGCGAGTCCAACTGGTTCAGCGAGGCCCAGCATAGGGACTTCACCTTCCGGTCGGGGACGAAGAGGTTTCTCAGCACGTACACGTGGAACGAAGGGATCTTCAGCGTTCGCAAGCTGATGACGCCGTACTTGGAGCCTTCGACTTCCACCTGGTTCACTACGAAGAACTGGTTGCTGTCGGTACTCACCAGGATGAAGTTAAATTGGTTGCTCGCCAAAGAGGAGAGATCAAAGCTCCGAATTTGAACCTTTTTCCTCTGCATGCAGCTCACACGCAGCTCATTGGCTAAACGGGAATAACTGGTGACGTTAAGGAAACCTAGCTGGCTTTTTCGGAGAATGGAAGATGCATTAAATCCCACTCTGGCTACCTTTTTCTGCTTGGCCTCTTCCTCGAGGAGTCGCAGCCTTTCGGCCTCCATTTCTCCGGGCCGGAGGGTCCTCGTAACAGGAAATTCTGCCGGATGTTCTTCTCTGTGACAGGAAGTTCCGTCCAGGCTCGAGCGGAAGTGTCGCTAATTTTTTACGAGTTCTGTGTTCTCGGGGAGAGTCCTTTGTTGGAGATGTGTGTTACAAATCTCTTTTCCTACTGTGTGGGTTTTCTTACTCTCTTAGTGTCTTGATGAAGGAAGTTCTTAATGTTAATTTTTTCCTTTTTTTTCTTCTTGAGACAGGGTCTTGCTGTTTTGTCCAGGCTGTAGTGCAGTGGCATGACCATGGCTCACTGCAGCCTGGAACTCCTGGGCTCAAGCGATTCTCCTACCTCAGCCCTACTTAGCTGGGACTACAGGGTCACGACACCATGCCGGCTAACTTTTTGCAGAGGTGGGGTTGTTGCCTATGCTGATCTGGAACTCTTTTTTTTTTTTTTTTTTTTTTTTTTTTGAGATAGAGTCTTGCTCTGTGGCCAGGCGCCAGGCTGGAGTGCAGTGGCAGGATCTCAGCTCACTGGAACCTTCGCCTCCCGGGTTCAAGTAATTCTGCCTCAGCCTCCCGAGTAGCTGGAACTACAGGTACACGCCACCACGCCCAGCTAATTGTTGTATTTTTAGTAGAGACGGGGTTTCACCATGTTGGCCAGGATGGTCTTGATCTCTTGACCTCGTGATCCGTCCACCTCGGCCTCCCAAAGTGGGATTACAGGCGTGAGCCACCGCGCCCACCCTGTATTTTAAAAGTACGGTTAGAGACCAGCCTGGGCGCCATGGTGAAACTTTGTCTCTAAAAAAACATGAAAAATTAGCCGGGCATTATGCACACCTGTAGTCCCAGCTACTCAGGAGACTGGGAAGGAAAATCACCTGAGCCCAGGAGGTTGAGGCTGCAGTGATCACCCCACTGCACTCCAGCCCAGCTGGGAGACAGTAAGACCTTGTCTCACAAAGAAAGAAAAATAAGTAAATAAATTATGAATTTGTCCAAATTATCAATTTGTTTCATTAATGGTATTTTTTGTGTTCTGTTCAGGACATTTGTACCTATTACATGGTACTAGTAAAGGTTTGGGGCATCTTCAAGAAGAGGAGACTGATATCTCCAGTCCCCATTTGGATGTTTCCTCTGCCAAAAAGCTTGCTGACTGCTCCTTCATTATGAATTTCCAGGAATTTTGGAGGACTGGGGAGAGTTGGTAGGGACTACAGAGAAATATGGTGATAATCTGGACTGTGGATCCTGTCGGAATCTACAGGCCCTAGAGCTGGGATCACAGGAAGCACATGAGATTGAGGCCTACACACTTGCCATGGAATATAACAAGGGACAAGGGATTTCTATGTTTTTCACCACTGCCAATTGGGAGTCAGCAGACAGATGCAGCAAGTCTTGCAAATGGCTACCAAAACTTACAGTAAGGCTGCTTGATACTGAGTTCTCTGTGGGGCTGTTGGGAACCCTATGCATTCTCACTGGCAATGAACTACAGAAAGCAGACAGCAACATGGCAACAGTCAGGCATTTAAGGCATTGACTGTTTCCCTTCTTGAAACTCATGGCCCCACCATTGGAAGAGCAGGCACATGGAAAAAAGAGAGGTGTGTGTAAAGAGAGTTGGAACTACAGGTCTAGTCTGCTCTGGAAGGCAGAGAAAAAGTTTTTTAAATAAATATGAGACTAATGTTTTAAATGAGTAGGAACTAATTTCAATACCTAGAATGAACGTTTTAATAACTAAGGAGGTGGACAGTTAGAAGCAATGAAGTGTGACAAAATACCAAGCATAGAAAGTATGAGACTTTTGGCCATGCACGGGTGCTCACGCCTGTAATCCCAGCACTTTGGGAGGCTGAGGTGGGCAGATCACGAGGTCAGGAGTTTCAGACCAGCCTGACCAACATGGTGAAACCCTCTCTCTACTAAAAATACAAAAATTAGCCAGGCGTGTGGCACGCGCCTGTAATCCCAGCTACTCAGGAGGCTAAGGCAGGAGAATTGCTTGAACCCGCAAGACAGAGGTGAGCTGAGATCACGCCACTGCACTCCAGCCTGGGTGACAGAATGAGACTCTGTCTCAAAAAAAAAAAAAAAAAAAAGAAAGAAAAGAAACTATGAGACTTTCATGCTTATGCCTCTTGAGGTAAGATTCTCAAACTGATTACACATCTTTGTCTATCCTAGTATACAGTGGACATCTTTAGACTGGGATTGTTTCTTAACCATCTTTCTATCCTTACTGTCTAGTATATCATACAGTACCTGGGACATAGGATATAGGTGAGTGAGTGAAGGAATGAAAATTATAAGAACTACATAATGTTTAATTCTCTTTTATGTCATAGGCCCCTTTAATGAGAGGAATAAAGGGTTAAGGTTATTTCTGCAAAATCTATCCAATTTCCACTCTACAGAGAGAGCTTTCAATCTATTTCCACTTCTTTTTTTCAATTTTTAATTTCTGTGAATATATAGTAGGTGTATATATTTATGAGATACATGAGATACTTTTATACAGGCATGTAATGTGAAATAAGCATATCAGGATAAATGAGGTATCCATCGCCTTAAGCATTTATCCTTTGAGTTACAAACCATCAAATTACACTCTTTGTTTTAAAACATATAATTAAGTTACTATTGACCATAATCACCCTGCTGTGCTATCAAATAGTAGATCCTATTTGTTCTTTAACTATTTTTTTTTACTCATTTACCATTCCCACCTCCCACTTCTTTTTCTGATCAACTAACTTCCTTCCCTTTCAATAAATATACAAATCAACCTTCTAGAAAAAATAAGTCTTTCTCCTTAAACGTTACATGACTTTTTATCTACTGTCTTAAAAAATTATTGCAGCCTTCAGGATTCTTTCCTTCTCTTTTAGGAATTTACATACTTTGTTCCCACCACTCCACTCCATTTCCTTCATCCACCATCTTCCCATTTCTCCATAGGAGAAATTGGAAATGTTCCCTACAACTCTCACAACTCTGTCCCTCAGGACTTACCTGCTCACCCCAGCTCAAGGTCCCATACCCCTCTGCCCAACCACATCATGTGACCAGTGGTTCTCATCCTGGGACAACTGTTGGCAACATCTGGAGATACTTTTAGCTGTCACAACTGGATACTACTGGCATCTAGTGGGTTGAGGCTGGAGATGCTGCTAAACATCCTACAACACACAGGGCAGCCTCTGACGACAAAGAATTATACCCCAAAAACATCAATACTGCCACTATTGGTGTGTGTGTGCATGTGTTTTAAATTCCTACATCTTCACACATGCCACATACATCTTATTACTGATCGTTTTTCCCATACCTCACCTCTGTTCATGTCTGAAGCCACTTCTCCACTTTAGCCTCACTGTTGTTAGTCACAGAGAGAACAAGGGGCAACATTCCTCATCTTCTTAGCCCAATATCTATACAAGAGGGATAGGAAGGTAAAAAGATAAAACAGGGATAGATTCTTACTCTATTCTGTTCTGAGCCTCTTGCAAAGTCATCTTCTAAATGCTTCAGAAAGGCTTCATTGCAGCTTATTTTTTCTTACCAATTTCACTATACTTTTTCCTAATATCTCCAACATTCTTCTTCTTGTCTTTGAGAAGCTTGCTGGAAATAAGTTTTGTCTGACATTAAATGTATTATATTTCTATGACATTTTACACTAATTCACTTTCTAAAAATAACCAGGCCTTTACTTTTTAGTCAATTTTTTTCTTTCCAAAACAGGGTGAACTGTATTAATTTTAGCTATGCCATATCAACTTCCGCACACGAGCAGCTAAAGAGAAACTGGAATGGGAAGAAAATTACATTCCTGCTCTGTTTCCCGATTAGGAATGAGCAGACTTTAGAAAAACAAGGCCAAAGCATGGTTTGTACCAAGTTGAAAACATGCCCTTGAAAGCTGAGGCATCAGTTGTGCCTGTGAAATGGTAAACAAACCTGGTAATGGTAAACAAGCCATGGCTTTGGCTTATTTGCAATAAGTAACAAATCAATTGAAGTATTTCATATTCCCCTTCAGAAGCAAACCATAAAGAGCCATGAGACTTCCCAAACAATTGGGATAAATGTGAAAATTTAATAAATAAGATGAACAGAAGGAAATAAAAAGAAGCAAAATGCTTTTTAAAAAGCAAAAAACATTTTAGGAAGTGTGAGAATAATAATTACTAAACCCATATGTCTGTGACAAATGAATTGCAATCAAAGGCCAGAGTACAAATAAGAATTATTCATTAACTTGCACTGTAGCATCTGCTACTTGTCATTTCAGCAAATGAACTGTGCACTAACGACAGTGAATTCTAAACTTGAATATCTAATAATCAAACAGTCATTCCTGCTTCCTACTTGCAAGAAAAAAAAAGAAACTAAAAGAAAGGAAGAAAAAAAATAAAAGTTTTGAAAAAAATGGTAAACTGATTTCAAGACTGGTCATATAATTCAGTATACCATTCAAACTGGGCAGCAGGCTTCCCACTGATCTAGCTGCTGAATATAGAGGTTTTTTATGGTAACAGGTGAGCTCTAACATGGCAGCCCAGTATTTTGATAATGGACTCACACTCTTATTCCTTTCCCATAAATAAAGCATTCAGTTGTTCATTCATCCCACTCTAGCCAAGGAGTACCACTCCATAATGGAAACCATCCTCTAGGCAATGCGTTTCGGCTATTAATACTGGGATGTCAAATGAGAAAATATGTGATTGGTTAAGCTTAGAAACAAGGTCAGGAATGAATAATATATAAATTTGAAAGCAGATAGTGTTTAACAATTGCTATGGGAAATGGGTTCTGGATTGCACGTAAAGTTTTAAAATAACTTCAGGTCTCCTGAGCTAATTTTTTTTTTAAGTGATAGCACTCAGTGCCAGTGAAGAACATTTATATTTTGTGACTGCACAGTGTATTTTAAACATACTTCCAATATCTGGGAGCTTCCTACCTTGTGAACCTACCTCCCCAAAGTAGAAGGCTGGAACTTGCTCTCCTGGGCTCCTTTGGCATAAAGGCTCATGCATGTGACAAAGTACCAACCAACCATGAAGACATCTATGAGAGGCTACAATTTGATATAAAGTAATGGGAAAAGTAAGGCACCTCATGGAATATTCTGGCAAGGGAAGAGACATAAGGCAAAATACAGCCAGTGGAGGTGGTAAGAACACAAGTCCAGGGGAATGTCCCAGTAATGGTGACTGTTCCCAGTGGAAACTGCATTATTCCTGGTTAGATAGCTTCCAAGCCTGATTCTACTCCTTGCCAACTTTTAAAGACCCAATGTCATTTTTTTAAAATTCCTCTTCTGTTTAACAAGGGGAAGTTTTGTTTCAGGCATTCAATGTGTATTTATTGAGTGCCTACTATGTTCCAGGAACTGGTTTTTAGCAATGATCAAAACAGAAAATGATTCTTGTCCTAATGAAGCTTACACTCTAGTGGAGACACAAATGAGAAATAAAATAAACAAATGTGTGATAATGCTATGTGCATTACGATAGGCACTATAAGCCAATAAGTACTATAGAGAAAAATTAAGCAGGAAAAAAGAAATATCAGTGTAGAAGTGGGTGTAGTATATTTAAATAGGGAGGTGAGGAGAGAACTCACCAAGGTGACATTTGAATAAAGATCTGAAGGAGGTAAAGGAATGAGTCAAATTGATATCTAGGACAACATTTTAGGTAGGAGGAATACTTTTGTACTTGGCACATTCAAAAAAGAGCGAAACTGCCAGTGTGGTTAGAACACAACAAATGAGGGAATAAGTAGGAGATGAGGAACAAGGAGAAGTATGATCAAGAGGTGTTTGTCGGTCACTGCAAGGGCTCTGAAAGTAGAAGCCACAGAAGGGTTTTGTGCAAAGGAACCAGGTTCTGATGTATGATTTAACAGAACTATTGTGGTTGGTGTATCAAGAACAAACTGGGGAGAGAGCAGGCAAAAGCAGAAGAGAAAATGGAGGAAGCTACTGGAATAATCGAGGTAAGACATGAAGGTTGCTTAGTTCACAGTGATAATTAGGCTGGGTGAAGAGAGAATCTGATTGTGGATATTTGTTAGGTTTTTGTTTTTTTGAGATGGGGTCTCATCATGTTGCCCTGCCTGGTCTTGAACTCCTGGGTTCAAGCAGTCTCCTTCCTTAGCCTCCTAAGTAACTGGGATTACAGGTATGCACCACTGTGCCTGGGTATTTCTGAATATATTGTGAAGGTATAACTGACATAATTTGTTCATGGATTATTTTGGTGACATTCTGATGACCTAATGCTTCTGAAAACTAGAATTAGCATATATGATTTAATGCAGTTTCTAAGATCAAAAGCCAGAAATATGTACTAAAACAGTATTAGTAGTGCTATAAAACCCCAACATTGATATACTGATATAGAGCTTTAGAGTCAACACCATCTGATGCATATAATAAAATATATCACCATTATGATGCCGACCTCATTCTGTAAAGTGTTTATTTTCAGCACTATGGTGCAAGACATAGTAATCTAGTAATATCACCAAACATTTTAAATAGCAGTAGAATTTACAAAGCACTTTAAAATCCATCCTTGAACATACACAGATTCTGTAACTCACAAAGTGCTACATCACAACTATACTCTGAAGTAGGATTCTACTATCACCTGTTTCACTTTCTTAGTTATAAAAAAGTTTCTACATATGTTTCTTGAACACTAAGCCCATATGTTCTGGACTGAGTGGGCCCCCACAAAATTCATACATTGAAGCCCTAACCTTTAGTTTGTATTTGGAGATAGGATGTTTAGGAGGTAATTAAGGTTAAATGAAGTCATAATGACAGTGTATTAGTCCATTTTTCATGTTGCTGTTAAAGACATAGACAAGACTGGGTAATTTATACAGGAAAAGGGGTTTGGTGGACTTACAGTTCCATGTGGCTGGGGAGGCCTCACTATCATTGCAAAAGGCAGGGAGGAGCAAGTCACATCTTACCTGGATGGCAGCAGGCAAAGAGAGAGCCTGTGTAGGGAAACTCCCATTTTTTTAAACCATCAGATCTTGTGCGACTTACACAAGAACAGAACAGGAAAGACCCACCCCCATGATTCAGATATCTCCCACCAGGTTCCTCCCACAACACATGGGAATTATGTGAGCTAAAAGATAAGAGTCGGGTGGAGACACAGAGCCAAACCGTATCATCTCACCCGCGGCCCCTCCTAAATCTCATATCTTCACATTTCAAAACCAATCATGCCTTCCCAACAATACCCCCAAAGCCTTAACTCATTTCAGTATTAACTCAAAAGTCCACAGTCCAAAGTCTTATCTGAGACAAGGCAAGTCCCTTCTGCCTATGAGCCTGTAAAATCAAAACCAAGTTAGTTACTTCCTAGATACAATGGGGGTATAGGCATTGGGTAAATACAGCTGCTCCAAGTGGGGAAACTGGCCAAAACAAAGGGGCTACAGTCCCCACACAAATCCAAAATCCAGTGGGGCAGTCAAATCTTAAAGCTCCAAAATGATCTCCTTTGACTTCATGTCTTATATCTGGGTCCACAATGATGCAAGAGGTGGGTTCCCATGGTCTTGGGCAGCTCTGCCCCTATGGCTTTGCAGGATACAGTGTCCCTCCTGGCTGCTTTCACGGGCTGGTGTTAAGTGTCTGCAGCTTTTCCAGGCGCAGGGTGCAAGCTATCAGTGGACCTACCATTCTGGGATCTGGAGGACATTGGCCCTCTTCTCACAGCTTCAACAGGCAGTGCCCCAGTAGGGACTCTGTGTGGGGCTCCAACCCCATATTTCCCTTCCACACTGCCCTAGCAGAGGTTCTCTATGAAGGTTCCACCCCCGCGGCACACTTCTGCCTTGGCATCCAGGTGTTTCCATACATCTTCTGAAATCTAGGTGGAGGTTCCCAAACTCCCATTCTTGACTTCTGTGCACTTGCAGGCTCAATACCATGTGGAAGCTGCCAAGGCTTTTTGGGCTTGCACCCTCTGAAGCCAAGGCCCAAGATCTATGTTAGTCCCTTTCAGTCACAGCTGGAGCAGTTGGGACAGAGGGCACCAATTCCCCAGGCTACACACAGTACGAGGACCCTGGGTCTGGCCCACAAAACCACTTTTTCCTCCTAGGCCTCCAGGCCTGTGGTGGGAGGAGCTGCCGCAAAGGTCTCTGACATGGCCTGAAGACATTTTCCCCATTGTCTTGGTGATTAACATTTGGTTCCTTGTTACTTATGCAAATTTCTGCAGCTAGCTTGAATTTCTCCTCAAAAAATGGGATTTTCTTTTCTATTGCATTGTCAGGCTACAAATTTTCCAAAGTTTTATGCTCTGTTTTCCTTTAGAAACTGAATGCCTTTAACAGGACCCAAGTCACTTCTTGAATATTTTGCTGCTTAGAAATTTCTTTCACCAGATACCCTAAATCATCTGTCTCAAGTTCAAAGTTCTGCAAATCTCTAAGGCAGGGGTAAAATGCCACCAGTCTCTTTGCTAAAACATAACAAGAATCACCTTTGCTCCAGTTCCCAACAAGCTCCACATCTCCATCTGAGACCACTTCAGCCTGTATTTCATTGTCCATAGCATTATCAGCATTTTGGTCAAAGCCACTGAACAAGTGTCAAGGGAGTTCCAAACTTCCCCACATTTTCCTGTCTTCTAAGCCCTCCAAACTGTTCCAATCTCTGCCTGTTACCCAGTTTAAAGTCTCTTACACATTTTCAGGTATATTTTCAGCAACACTCCCCCTACCCCCCACTGGTACCAATTTACTGTACTAGTCTATTTTCATGCAGTTGATAATGACATACCCAAGACTGGGTAATTTATACAGGAAAAAGGGTTTAACGATCCTACAATTCCACATGGCTGGGGAGGCTTCACTCTCATGGTAAAAGGCAAGGAGGTGCAAGTCACATCTTACATGGATGGCAGCAGGCAAAGGAGAGCTTGTGCAGGGAAACTCTCATTTTTTAAAACCATCAGATCTAGTGACACTTATTTACTATCACAAGACCAGCCCAGGAAAGAGCCACCCCCATGATTCAAATATCTCCCACCAGGATCTTCCTACAATGTATGGGAATTATAGGAGCTACAAGATGAGATTTGGGTGGAGACACACACCCATATCAGGCACCCTAATGCAACAGGACTAATGGCCTTATAAGAGGAAGGCAAAGAGATATCTATTTCTCTCTGCATACACATACACACTGAACGAAAGGCCATGTGAGCACACGGTGAGATGTTAACTCCCAACAAACCAAGGGAAGAGGTCTCAGAATGAAACCTATCTTGCTGGCACCTTGAACTTGGACTTTCCAGGTTCCAGAACTCTGGAAAAACACATTTCAGTTGTTAAACCATCCAGTCTGTGGCATTTTGTTGTGGCAGCCCATGATGACTAATACATCACATTACAGAAGGGAGAGGTGGTCTTGATTTGGGCCAATTACAAATACACACAAACTCCCAAGACTGTTCATTCACAATTTCATTTTCAGGCCATATAATCCAAACTACACAAGGTCCACAAATCTACAAGCCAATGAGCCTAGAATCACTGTTTGGATCTCTTTAACTTATCCCTAAGTTCCATTTACAGCCACAGGGTGTTAGTCCTAGACTCTGGGGGAGCAATATGAAGTGACACCATGGTCACAGAGAATCTCCAACAATCCCCCTTCATACCCTCAATACTTATGCTGTCCAGTACATTAGTCACAAGCCATATGTACATATGGAATATGTATATAAATATTTGATATATAGCTAGTCTGATATGATATGCTATAAGAATACAATACATACCAGATTTCAAAGACTGAGTATGAAAAAATGTGAACTATATTAACTTTTATGTTAATTACTGGTGAAATATTTTTGATATATCTAATAAAATATATTATAAAATTTATGAAACTTTATATTAATATATTATAAAATTATTTTTAACAAAATATATTATAAAAATTAACCACCTTTTTTGTTTTTAATGTAGCTAATAAAAAAAAATTTTTAATTACATATATGGCTCACATTTGTATCTTGCTTTATATTTTTATTGGACAGTGCTAATTCACACACACTCTTAGTTCTTTTGATATATAGTACTCACTCCTTCCTTGAAGTCCCTGCTCCAGCTCTTCTTGAGTCTTGTCTCCAAAGGATGTTCTCACTTCCTCTACTCAAACTGATTCTGCTACTGATAGCAGTGAGGTTTCAGAACATGAGTCTGCATGAGGCAGAGGGGAAAAGTTCTCATGGAGGTCTGCCCCCCATGTAACTATCTGATGTAATTAGGTATTTTTCCTCACCACATTGATGCTTTTTCTGATTTATGACCTTAGGCAACATTAAAAACTCATCCTTTTTTTTTTTAATTGAGACAGGGACTTACTCTGCCACCTAAGCTGAGTACAGTGGTGCAGTAATAGCTCACTGCAGCCTCAACCTCCCAGTCTCAAGTGATCCTCCCACTTCAGCCTCCCCCAGTAGCTGGGACTATAGGCACATGCCACCACATCCAACTAATTTTTTTTTTTGTAGAGGCAGGGTCTTGCTATGTTGCCCAGAGAGGTCTTGAACTCTTGGACTCAAGCAATCCTCCCACCTCGAACTCCCAAAATGCTGGGATTACAGGTGTGAGCCAGTGCGCCTGGCCAAAAACATGCACCCTTCTATTAAGACAGCCTCGAGAGATTCAACATTCTAGAAAATGGAAGAGAGTGGCAGGGAAGAGAACCTTCTCCCAGCACACAAAATGATTTTGATTCATTATTACTTTCCCAATTTTACAAGAGGAAGCAGATGTTCAGAGTTGTTAAATTTGTTACCCAAAGTCACAGAGCTGTCCATAATTAATGCTGAAGTCTGGGATCTGATCTTTATTCATTCCTCTTACCATTATATCACAGTATCATATAGCTCTAAAATTTAAATTTTGACAAGTCAAAACTTTAGACTATCTGGGTAGGGAATAAGACAGGGGGTGGTCTTCACTATAAATATCAATTTCTAGAAAGCATCTGAAGAATAGTTATTTTCTGACTCTTTGGAATATAATCATGTGGGAAATTATGTTAACTACTCAATATATTCAATAAAGCAATTCACGGAATTGTTGTAATTATAGATTGTATTAGTCCAATCTCATACTGCTAATAAGGACATACCCCAGACTGGTAATTTATAAAGAAAAGAGGTTTAATTGACTCACAGTTCAGCATGGCTGAAGAAGTCTCAGGAAACTTACAATCATGGCAGAAGGTAGAGCAAATCCATCCTTCTTCACATGGAGGCAGCAAGAAGTGCAGAGCAAAGGGGAAGAAAGTCCCTTATAAAACCATCAGGTCTCATGAGAACTCACTATCACCAAATCAGCATAGAGGTAACTGCCCCTATGATTCGATTACCTTCCCCCAGGTCCCTCCCATGACACATGGGAATTATGGTAGCTATAATTCAATATAAGATTTGCGTGGGGACATAGCCAAACTATATCATTCCAACCATGTTTCCTCCCAAATCTCATGTCCTCACATTTTAAAACACAATCATGCCTTCCCAACAGTCCCTCAAAAGTCTTAACGCATTTCAGCATTAATTCAAAAGAGTAAGTGTGGGGATCGCTCCCATGTGAAGCCCCTCGGAATTGGGCCTCACCATATGGTGAGCTTGAGCCCGGACACAGTTTCCCGTTGGAGGCAGTAGAGATCTGGGAAAGTTAAACTGAGATCAAAGGATATCTAAAAGCAGCTTTGCTAGACGATGAGGTGATACCTATATGGTCTGGGAAGACACTGTGTTTATTTTCTGTTTCTGCATTTTATGACTTTGTCTACCCATTTGCTGGGTCCTGTGCTTGTTCTTGTGACTGCTGTTTGCATAGATAACAGGCTGCCTCTCTGGTGCCCTGCATAGATAGTTAACTTTTTAACTTTAGGTTTCCCCAACCTGATAATGAGACCCACCTGGTCGACTTGATTGTATCTGATTATGTATGTGACTTTACTATTGTGTTATCTGCTGCCTAAGCTTGTATCCCAGGACTTTCTGTTCCCTTTGATGTATGAGATATTGGTGTCTGTTCCTGCAAACAAAGTAGGACAAAGATATATATACTAACTGTGTGCAAAATAAATTTGTCATTTGAGCAAAAGCTCACTTGACCCTCCAGACCTCGCTATCTCTCTCTCTTTTCTTCCCGTGCACTCCCCTATTCAGGTTGGAACCCTCTTGCTGGCCAAGAGTCCCCGGCAGACGTGCCGGCCGACGGGGAGCCCAGAAGTAAGTCCTAAGTCTCATTTGAGACAAGGCAAGTTCCTTCCACCTATGAGTCTGTAAAATTAAAAGCAAGTTAGTTACTTCCTAGATACAATGGAGGTACAGGAACTGGGTAAATACACCCATTCCAAATGGGAGAAACTGGCCAAAACAAAGGGGCTACAGGCCCCATGCAAGTCTGAAATCCAGTAAGGCAGTCATTAAAGATCCAAAATGATCTCCTTTGACTTTATGTCTCACATCTGGATCATACTGATGCAAGTAGTAGGCTCCCATAGCCTTGGGCAGCTCTACCACTGTAGCTTTGCAGGATATATCCCACTCCTGGCTGCTTTCAGGAGCTGGCGTTGTTTGTGGCTCTTCTAGAAGCATGGTGTAAGCTGTCAATGGAGCTACCATTCTGGGGATTAGAGGACAGTGGCCCTCTTCTCAGAGCTCCATGAGGTAGTGCCCCAGTGGGGACTCTGTGGGGGGGCACTAACCCCACAAATTCCCTTCCACGCTGCCCTAGCAGAGGTTCTCCATTATGGCTCCACTCCTGCAGCAAACTTCTGCCTGACCATCTAGGCATTTCCATACATTCTCTGAAATCTAGGTGGACATAATCTCAATTCTTCTGTGCACCCACGGACTCAACACCACATAGAAGCTGCCAAGGCTTGTGAAGCCTTCACTCTGAAGCCATGCCTGAGCTGTACCCATGCCCCTTTTAGCCATGGCTGGGACATAAGGCACCAAGTCCCAAGACTGTACAAAGCAACAAGGTCCTGGGCCTGGCCCATGAAATCACTTCTTCTTTCTAGGCCTCTGGGCCTGTGATGAGAGGGACTGCTGGAAGACCTCTGACATGCCCTGGAGACATTTTCTCCATTGTCTTGGCAATTAACCTTTGGCTCCTCACTATACAAATTTCTGCAGCCAGCTTGAATTTCTCCTCAGAAAATGGGTTGTTCTTTTCTATCACATCATCAAGCTGAAAATTTTCCAAGCTCTTATGCTCTGCTTCCCTTTTAAACTTAAGTTCCAATTCAAAACCATGTCTTTGTGAATACATAAAACTCAATGCTTTTAACAGCACCCAAGTCAACACGTGACTTGGGTGCTGTTAAAAGTACTTTGCTGCTTAGAAATCTCTTCCACTGGATACCCTAAATCATCTCCCTCAAGTTCAAACTTACATGAATCTCTAGGGCAGAAGCAAAATGCCGCCAGTATCTTTGGTAAAACATATCAATAGTCACGTTTGTTTCAGTTCCCAACAAATTTCTCATCTCCATCTGAGACCATCTTGGCCTGGACTTCATTGTCCATATTACTATCAGCATTTTGGTCAAAGCCAAAATGCTCTAGGAAGTTCCAAACTTTCCCACATCTTCTTGACTTCTGAGCTCTCCAAACTGTACCAACCTCTACTTCTTACCCAGTCCCAAAGCTGCTTCCATATTTTTGGGTATCTTTACAGCAGTGCCCCAGTACCTGGTACTAATTTACTGTATTAGTCTGTTCTCACACTGCTATAAAGTACTGCCCCAGAATGGGTAACTTACTATCACAAGAACAGCAGCATGAGGGTAACTGCCCTCATGATTCAATTCCTTTCCACCAGGTCCCTCCCATGGCAAGTGGGGATTATGGGAACTATAATTCAAGATGAGATTTGGGTGGAGACACAGACAAACCATACCACTGATGATGATGACAGCCAAAATTACTGAGCATTATGTGAAACACTATGCTTAACACTATATGTGTCAGCTCATTTTACCATTTCACAAAGTATGGGGTATTGTTATTCCCATTTTATAGAGGAAAAACAGAGGTCACACAGCTAAAAAGTGATGGCAACCAGGTCTGTCACACTTCAGAGCCCTAGAGCCTGATCACGTCATACAGTCATGCATCACTTAATGAAGGATTGCATTCTGAGAAATACATTGTTAGGTGATTTAGTCATTGTGCAAACATAATAGCATGTACTTACATAAATCTAGATGGCATAGACTACTATATAAATAGGCTAGAGCCTATTGCTTCTAGATTACAAAGCTGTACAGCATGTGACTCTACTGAAGACAGGGGCAACTGAAACACAATGGTTATTTGTGTATCTAAACAGAAAAAGTACAGTAAAAATACAGTATAAAAGATTAAACAAAAAAAGGTAGACCTTTATAGGGCATTTACTGTGAATGGAGCATGCAAGACTGGAAGTTGCTCTGGGTGAGTGAGTAGTGAGTAAATGTGAATGCCTAGGACATAACTGTATACTACTGTAAACTTTATAAATAATGTACATTGAGACTAAATTTATTTTTAAACTTTTCTTTCTTCGATAACAAACCTTAGCTTACTGTAACTATTTTTACTCTATAAACTTTTTGACTTTTTTTTTCCCTGAAGACAGTGTCTCACTCCATTGCCCAGGATGGAGTGCAGTGATGCTATCATGGCTCACTGCAACCACCAATTCCTGGGCTCAAGCAATGCTCCCACCTCAGCCTTCCAGACAGCTGAAACTACAGGTGTGCACCACAATACCTGGCTTGCTTGTTTGAATTTTTGTAGAGATGAGGTTGCCCAGGTTGGTTTCCAAATCCCGGGCTCAAGCGATCCCCCTTGCCTTGGCCTCCCATAGTGCTGGGATTACAGGTGTCAGCACTGTACCTGGCCATCTTTTTAAACTCTTTTGCAATAATACTTGGCTTAAAACAGAAGCACATTGTACAGAAGAACAAAATTTTTTTTCCTTTTATCCTCATATTCTATAAGCTTTTTTCTATTTTAAATTCTTTTTAACTTTTTAAATTAAAAATGAAGGCACAAACACACACCATTAGCTTAGGCCTACACAGGGTTAGGATCATCAATATCACTGTCTTCCACCTCCATGTCCCACTGGAAGGTCTTCGGGGCAGTAACATGCATGGAGCTGTCATCTACAATAACATTGCCTTCTTCTGGATACCTCCTGAAAAAAACTGCCTGAGGCTATTTTACAGTTACCATTTTTGTTGTTAAGTTCATGTACACTCTAACAACAACCAATGACATAAACCAGTGACACAGCTGTTTATTATCAAGTATTTACCTATTGTATATAACTGTATGTGCTATACTTCCATACAACTGGCAGCACAGTAGATATGTTTACACTAATGTCACCATAAACACAAGTAATACATTGTACTGCAACATTAGAAGAGCTAAGTCGCCTCTAGGAGATATAAATTTTTCAGTTTCATTTTAATCTTCTGGGACCACCATCATATATGCACCACTGTTGACTGAAAGTGGTTCTTCAGCTGTGACTGTAGTACCTTCCAATGATAATGGTTTTATCCCTGCTTCTTCCTAGGGGCCTCAGAATAAAAATCAAGTCTCCCTCAATTTCTGGCATAATCCCTAATGAAAACAGAACTGTAATTCTGGACTGTATTTTCTGCATATTATAGATACATTTAGTTTTGAGCATTTCATAGACTATGTTTGCATCCTTCTTATGTATTCATTTGGGAGGGTTTAAAAGGAGCATGGTTTTGAAGGGGACTTATAATCATTTCCTGATTTTTAAGAAGTACTTTTGGAGAGTGCTCTCACAGTTATAGAAGTGGATCTTATTTCGCTAAGTAATAGCATTTTTGCTTTCTGTCCCTTCCAAAAGCCCCAAAGTCTCACAAATCACCACTAAAGAACTTACTCATGTAACCAAATACCACCTGTTCCCCAAAAACCTATGGAAATAAAAGAAAAAAAAAAAGAGAGAGTAAAAGAATTTGACTGTTGATACAGATTTAAAGCTTTTTTTTTTTTTTGAGACAAAGTTTCACTCTGTTGCTGAGGCTGGAGGTGCAATGACATAATCTCGGCTCACTGCAACCTCTGCTTCCCAGGTTCAAGTGATTCTCCTGCCTCAGCCTCTAGAGTAGCTGGGATTACAGGTGCCTACCACCACACCCAACTAATTTTTTGTATTTTTAGACGGGGTTTTACCATGTTGGCCAGGCTGGTCTTAAAACTCCTGACCTCAGGAGATCTGCACGCCTCGGCCTTCCAAAGTGCTGGGATTACAGACGTGAGCCATTGTGCCCAGCCAAAAGCTTTTTTTCTCACAAAGGTGACTTAAAATATGGCCACACAGATTATAACCATTCTTTTAAATTCCAAGAGTCCCAGAATCTCCAAAGGTAAAATGAGACGCATCATATAATGCAAAATGTAGCTGTTTGCTTGTATAAATCTTTACAGTATACAAATACTTTCAAATATACTACCTCAAATAATCCTCTCCTAGCCACATTCTAAAAAATAAAAAAATCGAGGCCCAGAGAAAGTAAGAGAATGTCCACAGATTGGAACCACTATTTGAGGACTTGCTGCCATCACTCCTGATGCTATTATTTGTAATTCCTTGATAATGTTTTAACACTGCGCTGCTTAATTGGATCCAGTGTGTGATTAGCACACATTTTAAAAATCTGAATGCTTTTAGGCAAACCATGTACTTTCCAGCTCAGTTCAGTCTTCCCACTACTACTAATATTACCAATTCATGTATGTGTGACATTATCCTGAGTTTATTTTCCTTGGTAGTAATTACCTGCTTGAACACTTGGGGTCTTGGCCATCTGTTTTTTCTTAAGAGCCTGATCAACATTCAATAGCAACCATTTCTTAAAAATTCTTTAAAAGAGTCTATGTGATTTTGTACTGTGATTTGTAACCATGTTAACTAAGTGGTTAATTATGATAACCCAAACTTTTTACTTTTCAAAAAGGCTTTTGCATACTGTATTTAATGGTGAAAATATAGATGGGTTAGACAGTCTATAAATTAAAAAGTATTAGAAATAAAATAATTAACCAGTGTTAAATTCTACTGATATCTCTAAATGTATTGTTTCCAGGCAAAAGAAATGGACTATTTGGTGCATGTATTATACAATACTTCTTTTCCCCTTGGCATAAGATAGAAGATCCATTTATAACAGACCCATTAATAGCCAAAAAATGTTGATTTACAAGAGTAGAGTATCACCTCCTATCTTTGCTCAAAACTCTAAAGACGTCTAAGAGTATCTGAAACCATTCTTCTGAGATGGTACCAACAGCAAATGTATTCCACAAATTCTACAAATTTTTTAAAAAGAACTAATCATGTGAATGCCCAAATTACGATGGCATTCCAAAGAACATCCATGGGCACATTTCTGACACTGTTGCTTAGCATATAAAAATGCACACTTCAATGGCCAGGCACAGTGGCTCACACCTGTAATCCCAGCACTTTGGGAGGCCAAGGCAGGCGGATCATGAGGTCAAGAGATTGAGACCATCTTGGCCAACATGGTGAAACCCCATCTCTACTAAAATACAAAAATTAGGGTGTGGTGGCATGTGCCAGTAGTCCCAGCTACTCAGGAGGCTAAGGGAGGAGAATTGCTTGAATCCAGATGGAGGTTGCAGTGAGCCAAGATCACACCACTGCACTCCAGCCTGGCGACAGAGCAAGACTCCATCTCAAAAAAAAAGAAAAAAAAAGCACACTTCATTCAGTGAACAAGATCTGAATGAGGATTGTACTCTAAAGCTTTCCTTCGCAACTGTCAGTAAAAAATTCTCTGATTCTCTGTGGCATTTTAGTTTCTCAGTCTTAAACTAAGACCCCAAAAAGGTCCTTCTACTTGCATAAATATAATGGAATCTATCATATTTACTTGCATAAATATAATGGAAAAAATTATTAGCTCACTTAGGCACCTTGAAAACTAGTATTAACAAATCATAATGGTCTAAAACTTTTTTATAGCATGGAAAGGTTAAAATAATGAAAAAGAAGCCCTTTTGAACCTTGTTTAAACAGGTTAGTGTAAAAACCAGCTGGAAATAAAATGAAATGTCAAAATCTGTTTGCTTTCCCCCCCAATTTTTTTAGTTACAGGCAAAATGAGAGCCATTAGAATTATTTTTCAGAAAACTCGCCACCAGAGGGCAGTTTACTTATAATTAAGGTAAGATTCTAATGTTTCAAAATTTAAGAATCTGATAATTACCAGTAATTAGGAAATGAACAAAGAATGATTTTATAAACCTGTTTCAAGGTTATTTGAGAATTTTAATATCAAAGATTTAAAAACACTGATGCTACTGAAAGCATATTACTATTGTAATATAGGTATAAAATTACAGCTGCCAAAAAACCATTTCAGAAAAAGTATAATAAACAAAGAAACTCAAATAGAGTTGTAATAAGTCTCCTTACTTGGCCACAATATTAAAAGGCAAACAACAACAAAAAACCCTCCGGTAAGTTATTAGAATAAATGTTTACTTATTTAGAAAAAAATATTTTTTATTCCCAACAATATATCCATATAATGAAAAACATAACTAAAAACAGAAAAGAGCACAAATTAAAATATTTTCCTTGAAATTGTTTCAATATTTTTCATTTCCTTTTTAGAGGAAATGAGGTCTTGCTATGTTTTCCAGGCTGGACTCAAACTCCTGGGCTCAAGCGATTCTCCTACCTCAGCCTCCCAAGTTGTTGGTATTGCAGGCATGCACCACCATGCACAAAGTCCGGTTCCAATATTTTTCTAAGAAATGTTTCTTTTGCTTATATTTTGAAATTAAGGACTGTCCTCAGGACAGAGAAATAAAGTTCATTAAAAAAAATTAATTCAAGGCCGGGCATGGTGGCTCACGCCTTTAATCCCAGCACTTTGGGGGGCCAAGGTGGGTGGATCACAAGGTCGAGATCAAGACCATCCTGATCTACATGGTGAAACCCACCTCTACTAAAAATACAAAAATTAGCTGGGCATGGTGGCTCATGCCTGTAGTCCCAGCTGCTAGGGAGGCTGAGGCAGGAGAATTGCTTGAACCCAGGAGGCAGAGGTTGCAGTGAGCCGAGATCACACCATTGCACTCCAGCCTGGGTAACAAGAGTGAAACTCCGTCTCAAAAAAAAAAAAATAATTAATTCAAAATAAGCCCAATAGCACAAGAGCCCAAAAAGGAAGTTTAGCTAACTAGATAAAGTGGGTTTTTTTGTTTGTTTTTTAAAAATGTCATTTCTAAACACTCTAAAAGACGAATTAAATCCTTTAGATGTTACTAAGTTAAACTACCAAACACAATATTATGAATTCATAGTATCAAGACCTATTATTTTAGAGAAACCTAAGTATATGACTGTATCTTCTATAAATTAATGACAAAAAAAAGTAGCTATTTTATTCTGGATCACTACAACTTTTATTTCTGTGTCTTCAGTGTCTTGGTTTGTTACTTAAATGGAATGGTCTACTACTGTTGGAACACTAGGCAATAATGGTTGTAAAGCTCCAAATTTATAGGATCAAAAAAAAAATGCTACAAACTGAGTTGTTAAAGTACATAAAAGTTTAAAGTAAACCTGTGATTAAATTCACAAATTCACAATCTAATTACTTGATATTCATTAATATTTAATGGCAACTTAATGAAGACAATGATACTAATATTAGATTTATCTTCCCCAACTTACTCCCTCCCTGTTCTTTGGTTAACAGGACTCCCTTCTTTTGCAGAACTTAACTGCTTCCTATTCTGTTTCTGTTGACACTGCCATTCCAAAATCCCACGTTCTCAGGTTTTTAGGGAAAAACCGTTAGATATACTATCTGCATTGGGAGGGAGAGAGTAAAGAGTAGAAAGGCAAAATCTATTTCTATAACTTCCCAAAGAGGGAGGAGATGTTTAGCTGCATTTTCCTGAGGGCAACGATATAGAGGAAGACTTCCTTTACTAAAAAATATCAGAATTTCCCCCTCCCTTCATAATATATTGCTATAAAATCACGTAAGCCTTTTTCCTATCAGGGTATTACTCTTAATCATTTCTAGTCATCAGCCTAAAAGACCTATGTTAATTATTGTTAACTTCTTATATTGATCTTAAAAAGCATCCTAGTATTTTAGAGATGCACAATAAAAAATTTGCTGATAAGTGATTTAAAATAACATGAAATGATGTAAACCAGGAGAAGGGAAAGTGAACAGGAGTCGGGGTAGGGCACATTTGGCCATAGTCAAGGATTGTGAAGCCTGAGAGATAAGAATATGGAAGTTCATTACACTATTCTATTTTTGTGCATGTTCAAAATTTGCCATAACATAAACTTTTAAAAAGACCTTTGTTGACACATCACCTGCTTAGACTGATAATTCTCAAGGATTTCAATGTACCACTTTCCTGGAGTTTCTCCATTCAATCAGCCTTGAGGAAGGAAATATTTTTCCCTTCCCAAAGCTCAGAATTATTTTATAAACGGTTTCAAATATTTCCATATGCTTAAAAAAAGAGCATTATGAGTCAATAATGCATATATCCCTAAGACCCCACACCATTAAATCTTTAGGAAATCCATTTCCTAACCCACTCTCTTTATTTATTGCATTACTTTTCCCCTTTTGTAGACAACTCATTTACTAATTAATATTTATTCACCTGTCAGAATTGCCTTTATATAACTGATTTCCATAATGCCTCTTAGATTACAATCTCCAAATGGACAAGGATTTAACTTCCTTGTACAGTGCATTGCTTAGCACCAGCTGTTAAACTGTCACGGAAAATGTGTGTCAATTCTAAACACCTAGAAAGGAAACATATTTCTGTTATCCTGCGTTGACTGATGACTTTGGATATATTGTATACTGTGAATCATTATAGGGGTACAAATAACTCATCTCTAGACTATAAATTTTACTAGACAAAAAAAGTACAGAATCAAGCAAACAACTGAATCATCAATGTAATTTTTCTTTCCTTATTTTTCCAGTTACACCTTAGATCACAGTTTTACCAGTTTCACATCAGACCTCAAAATCACAGCACCTCTATTATTTGTCATGGGCTGAGGACAAGAATGTGTGTTCAAATTCACCTTATTCTAACAATAAGGCAATTAAGCTCAAAGGAAAGCTGATTTCTAACTAGAAATGTTCTTTGTTCTTTTGCAAGACAACATTTTTAAACCTGCTTAAAATCCAGAGAGATTTTTATTCCACAATTAGATTTTTACATCAATAAAATCTTAGATATAACAATATAGATGAAGAAACAATTTAATTTGCATTGAAATAAATATTAGACATACAAAGCACATACGGTGAAAAAGGGTCACAATAAATTACAAGTAAAGACGTTATTTCGCTCAATCACCAAAGAAAGCCCTTGATACTTCCAATTTCACACCATCAAATTTATCATTCTTGCTGATTTAAACAGAACACAAAACAAATATGGATCCCAGGGCTTACTTTCACAGGTACCAGCATGGATAATTTGCTACAGTGATCCAATTTGGAAATCAGTAGGGACCAGTAAATCGCTGCATAAAGAAAGAGTGAATGAGGTCCTTTTTCCTTAGTGTCAGCAGGCTATGATTATGTTTATTAGATTTTCTTGAAAGGACTTCACATTTTCTCAAATATGCAGGAGAACTATACTTCCCCTTTGAGCCCTACAGTAGCATTTATGTGCTTTGGTCTTGAATACAGGGAATCGAATTTTGCAATTTATTTTATAAATTTATATAGTCTGGATAGTATTGGCCTGAAGAATGTAAGTAACTCCCCAATCTGTACAGGATTAGATATTAAAAATGGATTCAGGAGAAGTTACTAAGAAATGCTGACATACTGTATATACAAATTTTTAGTTCAATATATCCCATTATATAAAGCACCAGAAGTAATGCATTTATAAATCAAGCCATTTTTTATGACCCTGTTTCTAATCTTTGTAACCCTTTTACATTTGTTCCAATATACACACATCATAAATGTTACTTGCTCAACATTTCACCTATTTGGTCTCAACTTAAAAATATATATGTAGGCAAAAATTAATATCAAAAGGAACTGCACTATCTAAAAGTTATAAAAGAAAATAGTAAAAGTTTGGAATTCAACTGTCATGAACCGAGAAAAAAAGGTTAGTTCCAAAGTGCTAAGCGTATCAAGTGAGTAGCTTCAAAAGGCTAGATAACATGACATGACTCTTAGGTCATTCTTTCTCCCGGAATATGAGCTAATTTTTAGTCTCCAGTAAAGATATCCATCTATAATTTTTTCCTATTGTTTTCTAAGAAAGGAATCTGCTCTAGATTTTAAAAAACTGTACTTTATCTCTTGTCACATCAACTCAAACAATGCAGGTCAGATTTCATATATGCACAAGAGGAGAAAGGCTATAGGTTAATTCATCATATAGGAAGGAATATGTTCCTTCTAAAGAACCCACGTGAACACCGCCTTAGAATATAAACATTTCCTAGAATAGTTACCACCAGGAAACTTCCCAAACTTTTAGCAGCTCCTTTATCCTTAATAGCAGATCCAGTCATAACTTTCTACCCTGAATGTAAGACTGTTCCTTAAAACAATCTCTGGAAACAACTCCTAGATTTACACAGGTATGCCTTTGGTATACTAAATGTTGAGATATAATATTATATAGGCTCTGTGGAATTTTCCTAATCCTAGAGAATTCCAATGAGTTGAAGAGAAACTAGTTATTTCAGCCAGGCGTGGTGGCTCACACCTAAGCCCAGCATTTGGGAGGCCGAGGCAGGCACATCACTTGAGGCTGGGAGTTCAAGACCAGCCTGATCAACATGGTGAAACCCTTTCTCTACTAAAAATACAAAAATTAACTGGGCATAGTGGTGTACACCTGTAGTCTCAGCTAGTAGGAAGGCTGAGACATGAGAATCCCTTGAGCCCAGGAGGTGGAGGTTGCAGTAAGCCAAGACAGCATCACTGCACTCCAGCCTGGGCAAGAGAGCAAGACTGTCTTAAAAAAAAAAAAGAGAGAGAGAGAGAGAGCAAAACTAGTTGTCTCTATAAGCCAAGTTTAATTTTCAAATCTATGTACCATTCCTGATACAATATGTACAAAGTTCAATATGCTTTTATATTACTATGAAAAGTCTAACTTTCAAAAGAGGTTGAACTGGCTATATCTTTTTACCTACAAAATGATAATGAAAACATTTTAAATACCATTTGCTACACATCTGAAAATGAAGGAGAAAGGACAATTGTTTATTAGCATATTTCAGTGTTTTAGGCACTTAGCATGAAAAGAAAAAACTGGATAGACCATGATTTGAATGATGTCACTCCAAATTGTGGCCTATTTTGCTGTTTTCCTAGAAAGCACGTATTGACAGGGTACTTCTTTTGAATAATTCAATATTTTAAAAAGTAGGCTGGGCGTGGTGGCTCACCTGAGGTCAGGAGTTCAAAACCAGCCTGGTCAACATGGTAAAACCCCATCTCTACTAAAAGTAAAAAAATTAGCCGGGCATCGTGGCAGGTGCCTGTAATCTCAGCTACTTGGGAGGCTGAGGCAAGAGAATTGCTTGAACCTGGGAGGCAGAGGTTGTAGTGAGCTGAAATCACATGATTACACTCCAGCCTGAGCAACAAGAGTGAAGCTGTCTCAAAAAAAAAAAATGCTTATTTAATATTTTTTCAATCTCGAATGATTACATATTTAAAAGGGCCAAGGAATTCAGATACTTAGTTTTACAGCTGACTCAGCACTTTTGGTGGCATTTAACCTTCAAACATAACATGTGAAAATGGGGGGGCTACCTGAGGAAAGAGTGCCACCTACTGATAATAAACATAACTGTCCATGGCTACTTCCTTGAAGTTTTCATTTCCAAGTATCAAAACTAGTCTAACTTGCGTGACAGCTTTGAGACTCAGATTCTACAGAGATTGAAGAAGGAAGAGGTGGTGGTCAAAATAACTATGTTAATCAAAATTAACTCCTTAACATTAGTGTTAGTTAAAATTATTCACCTCAATCTCTCAAAATTATTCTGAACTAAAACTTAAAAAAAAAAAAAAAACCTAAATCTCTCAGTTCTGTTTGTCTTATTACACATATACTCATCTTCTTTTCCAGAAAAAAACATTATTTGTGTCCTAAACTTGCAAACCTAACCTGAATTTTTGATCTGGACTTTTAGGAAAAAGGATGTATTGATAGCTTTATAATTCTTGGCTCTATAACAGAACCTATTAATTTTTCATTACTTTTAGTTTAGTATTATAACTGGCCTTGATTTTCTCTGTAAGGAACATTCTTAAATATTGAAATCAATTTTCTATACAAAGTTTGCTTTCTTTCTTCCAGGAGCATTTACCTCTAAATTTTATTCCAAAAAAAATTAAATACAGATTGCATTTAAGAAATTTCTCTTTAGGGTTAGGGTTAGGGGGAAAAAAAGAGAAATTTCTCTTTAGACTGATATTAGAGTTGAAATTAATAAGGTATCAACTATACAAAAGGATACAGAATCCTTGCTAAAATAAAGTAGATTTTATGTAAGACTTCCACCTATCCAAAAGGGTTTAATATTTAAAAGTGCTAGAACAATGGTACTACACCACTTCCTGAAGATTAGACACTCTGGATGTTAAAAGAGCTTCTTTTAACCCTGAATTAACAATAAGTTCAACGATGCAGTAAAGAGTTGCTTTCTCTTACTACATTCATTCTATATATCGCTACTGTATTTACCTAATTTTAACTTGATAGGCTTACATGTAACACTATTAATTTCAAATTCCAAATCAACTGGTTGTAGATACTCCTACTGTAGAATTTCTAACTATGAGTTCATGCAAACTAAGCATCTAGTAACGCTCAAATTGTAAGATTTACTTTCTCATGAATTTAAGAGTACCTTTTTTGTATATTAAATCTTCCTTTAAGAAACAAATCTATGTTTCAACTTGTCAAACATGAGTATATCAGAAATATAATTCTGCTATAATGACACAAAAACCCCAATTTATAGCAGAGAGTGTTGTTTTATATTGTAGTAGTTTTAATGTTAAAACCAACATGGATTATTGACCAATTATCTTGACCAACAGTATTTTTCAAAATAAAGAGGAAACACTGAAAACAGAGACATACTTACAGTTCTTTAGAAGACAATCATGGTTAAAAAATAAAAATAAAAATCATGGATCATCGTATAAACAGAGCACGCAAAAGAAAAATAATAAAAATAAAAACTGTTGAAATTCAAATAAGTTTTATACTTTAGCTAGTAGTATTGTTCCAGGGCTAATATCTTACTTTAGATAAATGTTCTACAGTTACGTAAAATGTTAACATGAGAGGAGCTGAGTAAAGGGTATGCAAAAGAACTCTCTTGGCCAGGCATGGTGGCTCAAGAGGTCAGGAGATTGAGACCGTCCTGGCCAACGTAGTGAAACCCCATCTCTACTAAAAACATAAAAATTAGGCGAGCATAGTGGTGAGGGCCTGTAGTCCCAGCTACTCAGGAGGCTGAGGCAGGAGAATCGCTTGAATCCAGGAGGTGGAGGCTGCAGTGAGCTGAGATCACGCCACTGCATTCCAGCCTAGGTGACAGAGTGAGACTCTGTCTCAAAAAAAAAAAAAAAAACGAAAAAAAAACCTCCCTTGTACATTTCCAACTCTTCTATAAAAGATTTTTTTTTAATTATAGGAAAAAACTAATAGCTTCAACATAAATATGCCTTCAGCTGCCAAAATTTCTTGATATAATCCAAGACTTCATTTTTAAAAACATAATTAGAAATCCATATTATGTTTACTTAATATTACAGTCATTTTATTGCTTTAGAAAGTTAGTTTCTAAAACCATTAGGTTACTTACATAGTGACAATGAGATTAGCCACACACACAAAATCAACTGCATATTATGAGGCTGCTTCTCCAACTTAGTGAACAAATATTACAAAAATACAAAAATAGCTGATTATATTTAAGCTATCAAGTATAATTTTTCCTGTATTTATCCTAAAAATATCCCCTTTCTTTTTTTTTTTTTCCTAAGATGGGGTTTCACCATGTTGGCCAGGATGGTCTTAATCTCCTGACCTCGTGATCCTCCCGCCTAGACCTCCCAAAGTGCTGGGATTACAGGCGTGAGCCACCACGCCCGGCAGAATATCCCCTTTCTATAGATTAGGAAGATGGACAAAAATAAAAATAATGCTACTGATAAATTACTAATGAATGTACTTGAGAAATCCAAATTACATGCAGACAGAAAACTGGTCACAAAAACCATTACATTACTCTATACTAAAACTGTACAATGTTTTAAACATTTCCAATCATGCAACGGTAGCATAGATCAGTAGGAATTTTATAAAAGAGTTGATGGGAGCTCAATGAACAGGATTTAACACATTTTACAACCCAAATCAAAGTTGTATAATACATCCAATTCCCCTAAATGTATCTATGCATTAAGAGACTGGGAATGCACACTATTCCCCCACAACTCCTCCCCCTACCCCATTCCTAATCAATTACCTTACCTATAAAATCTTCCATTTAACCTTTTAAGTCAGATTTGATGGGTAAACATGAACTCTACAGGATACTCTCCATTAATATTTCAGAATAGACACACATATAGTCAGATGCTGAATCTTCAGTTACATTCCTTTCAAAAGGCATCTAAACTGTTGCAATTGTCTATGAAAATTCAAGCCTAAGAAACCAAGAAAACCGGCAGTCAAGATTCTGAACTAGGTGGTTCTATAAACTATAATAAGAATAATATATATGCCCACATTAGTAAAAGAAGGATTTCCTATTTGAGAAATGTTTCTCAATGGCTCTCTGAAAGGAAAGCTGTGTCACTGCTGCTTTCTGCTTTCAATGGCTAGGTGACCCCAAAATTTATCCAATTGGCTAAGACACTTACAGTTGAACCTTTTAAAACATACTCAAGGCCACAGAAGTACTTATGGAAATAAAATTTTAGAAGGTCATAGTTTAAGATACATAGAATTCTGCTTATAATGGTACATTCAGAACACATGTGTCCTAACAAAGTGGCATTAAACCAATTAAAAAACAATTAGAAATTAAATACACTGAGAAATGTTAAAATCATTAACCAAAATTACTGAATGGTAGAATACTGTCTCAAAATGTACTGAATTCACATATGTGTATCAACATAATGAACTCATGCCAGATAGAAACTCAGGTTACCAATTAGGTTGAAACAAATTTTAGAGCTATTTTTACAGGAGAAATAAATGTACTTCATGATATAGGCACAACAGCGTCTTTTTAAAAAAAATTGGTACATTTATCACTAGATACAGACTTCTTTAACCATTAGCAACACAGCGCAGTAAAATTTTCTCAAAACTTCTTAAGCTTGATTTAACATGCCAAGAAAATGATTATTTTTCCACTGAGATGCATTTATATAAATTATGTAAATTGGACTGAGGTCAGTGTAACACCTGGAATTTACAACCCCTAGCAGAAGTACCAGCTGCTAATAATGCTTATACTATATTTATAGCTTAACTAGATGTTAAACTACGGAACTGTTGGTGCCAATCTGCTTATAAAGGCAATGCTCTGGAGACAAAGTCTTCTCACAAACAGTGGGCAAGCAGGTTTCATTATTATGTGTTCAACAACAATCCTCAGTTCATTAAATAAGGTCCTGCAAGATAAAATAGTTTTCTTTGAGAAATACAAGGAAAAAGCAATACATAGGCTTACCTCACTTTATTGCACTCCACAGACATTTCATTTTTTACAAACTGAAGGTTTGTTGCAACACCATGTACAGCAAGACTATCAGTGCCACTTTCCAACAGCATGTGCTCACTTCATGTCTGTGTGTCACACTTTGCCAAAATTCACCCACTATTCCAAATGTTTTCATTATTACTGTATCTGTGATGGGGATCTGTGATCGTGCTCTTTGGTGTTACAACTGCAATTGTTTTGGAGCACCACAAACTGTACCCATGTAAGACGAAGCACTTAATCAAGGTCATTCCTAGTTGGTCTCTTTCCCTCTCCTCAGACCTACCTATTCCCTGAGACACAATATTGAAAGTAGGCCAATTAATAACCCTATAATGGCCTCTAAGTGCTCAAGTGAAAGGAGAGCTCCCATGGCTGTCACTTTAGATCAAAACTAGAAATGATTAACCTTAGTGAAAAAAGCATGTCTAAAGCCAAAACAAGCCAAAAGCTAGACCTCTTGTGCCAAATAGCCAAGCTGTGAATGCAAAGGAAAAGTTCCTGAAGGAAATTAAAAGTGCTATTTCTGCGAACAGATGAATGACATGAAAGCAGAACAGCCTTACTGCTGATAGTAATGCTGTTGCGTGCTACAGTAGAGCGTAAACGTAACTTTTGTATGTACTGCAAAACCAAAAAATTCTTCTGATGGCTTTATTATGATATTCACTTTATTGTGGTGGTCTGGAACCACTCCCATAATAAGTATGCCTCTAATGCTAAACAAATGCTGATGAAGGAATATACCATAGCCATTAGAGAATTTGAAATAAAAGAATAACTAGAATGCATTGTAGAGAAAACACAAAATACACACAATGAAATTCTCAGACTGAACACCTGTATCTTTTATGGGTGGAAATACTCATTTAACAAAGGTATTTAACAAATGGCTATCTCTGAAACCTCAGATTAGGGATAATTTATATACTTTCTTTAGAGTAGAGTCACATCATTTTCACATTTAACTTAGGCAATTTCAACAAGTTTTTTTTTAAAAGAGAACAAGAAAAAGTATATAACATGGGCAGTGTTATATACTTATTCACCTACTATTTCCTTAAATTATATATCATCCCTCAGAGATTTCCTCCTCTGTAAAATAATCGAGAGTTGTAGTGAAGTTTAAATGCAACATAGGCTCAATAAATGTTACTTCCCAGTTGGATCATTATACTGAACTATGACTTTTTTATGCCTTCAGACTTAAGCTCAAGTCCTCAACGTTACCTAATATCCTCCATAATCTAGTCTCAATGTAATTTTCTGCCCTATCTCCTGCCACTCCCTGCCCTCACTACTACCATCAACAACTTACGTTGCATGTTTGTGTCCAAAACTACGAGGACTTGGTCTTTGCCTTAACTGCTCACTACTTACAAACTATTATCACATAGTGTACACATCACATATATATTATACAAGTCAGTATATACAAAATTATGTATACTGTACTGACATTTATAAGTGATATGAAGGATCATCAAGGGTTATGTTAACCATTCACAATTTTCACCTTATGTGCTGACTCATCCTGTGTAAAGATACAGCTCCTGTACTACCTTTCGGTATCCTGTTTTATGATTAGAAAAAAAGCAACAAATCTACTTTTCTAAACAAGTGTTTAATATGCTTGGACTGAAAGACAGGAATAATAATATTTGGAAGGATGCCTATTTTTCCAAAACCTGCCCTTCCTGTATCTCCTGTCTTCATGAGAGCACCATTATAATTCTCTTAGGATTCCAGGCCAGAAACCTGCAAGTCTTTAATTTACTCTTTTCTCCCAAGCCCTAATATCCTACCCTCCTAATATCTTTTATATTTATTCCCTTATTCTTTTACCAATGGATCAGTTCAGGCTCTAGACTGCTAACACTCTCCAAATTGATCTTTTTCTTCTCTTGGTGAGCCTGCAATCCATTTTCTGGAATATTTCTAAATCAGATTTCATCATGGGGGTTCCTAACTCCTCCATATTACAATCCTGAAAGGTTCTCCTTACTTCAAAACAAAATCCAAACCCTTCCATAATCTAGTCCTTTCTACCAACTACCTTTCTGGCACAGATACTGACCAATTCTCTATATACTTCCTGAGCTCAAGTAACATTTACCGACGGGTATGCTAAGCACTTTCAGGCACCCATGTGTCAGAACTCAGGCTCATTCTTTAAAAGACTTGGCTTATGTTCCCACCTCCTCAATGAATTCTCATTTGTCTCTGTTCTGTATGCTTTCAGAGCACCTTCATCATCACACTGACTTACATCGCTGTCGAATTTATTCAGCAGTGAGTACCTCTGAAGCAGATATTTTAATTCCACGTAAGTTCATCAACATACAACACTGTTTTCTTAACCAATCAGTCAAATGAATAAAGCTAGAAGACATAAGGACTAATGAATCAATCGCTTTCACTCAAGTTACATAGCTAGTTGTTTTATTATGGGCTGCATCACTGGCACAGACCAAGTCAGAGAGTTCCTTAATAGCACTGACAACAGAACTTTGAGCAATGATAAAATTTTTGCATATCTGTGCTGACCCATACTTGCTACCAGCAACACATGGCTTTTGAGAACCTACCTGAACTGTGCTCAAAGGGAACTGAGTTTTAAGTTTTATGAATTTTATTTAAATGGTCACATGTGGTTGCTGTGCTATACTGGACATACAGCACAGCTATAGACAATCTATATTAGATATCCACAAAGAACTGAAACCACCAACTTGAGAATATCGCAGGTGAAAATGGCACAATTGTGAATACAGATGGTCTCAAAATCTTTAATTTAAAAAAGCGTAATATTGAAAACGTAGTTTTATAGTCTGTTTATCAATATTTATAAGTAGAAATATTTTCCATTACCTTTCCACTGGTTTGATTAAAATGTGTGCTTAAAAGAGATCTTTGAAGATGTTTATTAACACATATTTGTGTTATCTCAATTCATTGCTATCCTTTCCTTTTCAGTCCACTGAAAACTAAGTTCTAGATGTACTAATATGATTTAAGGGTATGTGCAGAAAATGGGAATGGAGGAGGAGGCACAAAGAAGCACAGAAAAACAAATTTGCTGATTAAAATAATGGATGTCAAGGCAAGAAACTATAAGATAACGCCTAAAATGAATATAGGGACGAGAAAGAAAAAAGGCTAAAACTCATGAAATCAAGTAAGAATGAATGTTAGTTTGCTACTAGAGACTCATTAAGAACAAATGTTTAAAATAAGCTCTATTTTAGAAAGTATTATAAAAAAAGACATTGCCTAAAAGAGCACAAAAACACTCTGAAAGGAAAATGAGATCACAGAATAATAAACTAGTAAGAACCTAACAGAGTCTAAGTACTTCTAAAATATTACTTCACTTCACCCCCACAAGCCATTTCCTCTATCAGTAAAGAAAGCCAAATTTAAATAACTTGCCTAGTCATGCAACTGGTTAATGATGGGCCAGCATTCAAATTCAGTTCTTTTTACTGTATTTACAAAAATATAATATACAGATTGCTCTAATGCACTCATTGAATTTCTGGCTGAATTCTATATTATTTTAAACTTGAAAATACACTATATTACTATTAGTATCTGAGTATCATTTTTAAAGTTATTAAAAACATCTATTCATTTTAGTTTTGCTCCAACGCTTAAGATCAGAGTGTATAATTTAGTGTATATTAATTTAAGCCTCCATTCCTGAAAACTATAGTAATTCCCTAAAATTTCTCTGCTTCCTCATTTTTCTGTTTCAAACTCTTCTGGCACAAGGCTATCCGAAGAACGTTCTCACCATGTCAAAACCATCATTCCCATTCACCTAAAAGATAAATTCCAAACTTCTTACCCTAAAACTCAAGTAGTTTTATAACATGGCTCCAATATACCTTTCTAATCTTAGCGTCAGCAATTCACCATTCAGAATCTCCATTTGAGTCAAACTAGGTCTACATAACATTCCTCAAATATAGCTTGTGCTTCTCATCTCTCTTGCTTCTACTATTTACCCACCTGAAGTGTTTTTCCCTATTTTCACTATTTGAAAGCTTTACTCTTTCCACAATCTCAATTTTGTGAAACCTTCCTGGGCTCATCTATCTTCTGGCCCAATGATCTCTCCCTTCTGAGGACTACAGTACTGATATGATAAAGCAAACCTATGGCATTACTGGCTTGTGAATACTGTATCCTAACCATTGTTTATCTAATTGACATGTGCTTTTGTTTTTTCAACTAAGAAAGTTGAGAGTGGAACCTATGTCTTACACATTTTAAAATTTGCTAAGTTTTAGTAGTGCTTTAGAGGTGGCGTAGATAACTCCAGTCTCAGTTTCTAAAAAGAAATACAATCACTTCCTCACCAACCCTAGTACATTTTAAGGCCTAGAACTTAAATTTACAAAAACACTGCTTGCTTCTAAATTCTAACACATTAACTAAACAACTCTTGAGAATTATAGATACTATGTATTCACAATACTCTCAACAAATAAAACATGTTTAAAATAATCATCAGCTTACCGACAATATGGATTTCTTCGAGACGAATATCTAAGAGTCAGAAATCGATAATATATAAAAGGTTGGAGCAAACTTCCTTGACCACTGAAATAAACAAATACAAGAGTGATAAATATACAGTATCAATTCACGTGTATACTCTCAAAACTTAAAGGCAATTCAACTGGAGAATATGTGTATCTTCATTCATCAAACGGTCATAGTGAAATCTATCATGTCTAAATCCAAGTTATCCTTAAAAAGAATATCATAGAATGTACATGATTAGTAAAGAGTAAAATGCTACTGTTTAATTTTTATAAATGTATTCTTTAAAATAAATGTATTTTTAAAATTTTGAAATTTTTAAAATACTAAATCAGAGAACGTTACATAAATACTTTGGTAATTACTAACTGATGAAATCAAGTTGTAAGGCTTCATAAAATATGCAAAGTGACTTATTTTATATATAGTAAAAAAAAAACACTCCCCCCCACCAAAAAAATTATCCTGGGTCATCATTAGTAAATTTACATGGCCTATACTAACTATTTTTCTTGGTTAAAAAACACAATTACAATATCCAAAGAATTATATATATGTTTATCAAATTCCAAATCTGGAATTCTTCCCTAAGAAAAACTATCTCAATTAAGACATTCACTGAAATAACTACAAACAAAATGTGGCAACAACCTAATGTGAAAAGTAAGGAAGTAGAATTAAACAACTTATATTATAGTTATTTAATGGATTCAATATGCAACTACCTAGAATCTTGGTTATGAAAATTACATAGCAACTTTGAAAAAAGCAGAATATAAAACTACATATATCATTACAACTGTATTTTTTAAAACTGGAAGAAATACATTAGGATGCCAAATGTGTTTTATTAGGTTTTTAGCTTTTTCCTCTAAACTGTATTAGTTTCATAACAAAAATAATTACACGATTGCAAACTTACCACTACACAAATCCAACATGCATTTTCCCCAATAATTTGATAAATTTTTAACTTTTTAAAGTGAAAACGTAAGAGACACAACACAGAAAACATAAATAGAAAATACTCACTTAAAAAACAAGTTTCCCATCACCCAAGTTAGCCCCTTCCTCAAATTTATACCACAGTTTCGAATACGTCCCTTCAGAAATTTATATACACAAGTGTATATATAGTCGTCACTTTAAAATTCACTAAATCTGTTTAACAACTCTAGGACAGAGATGGCTTATCATTCCCAAAAAAACGAGACAGAAACATATATATGTCCTTACACACATACACCCCACAAAATAAAAATGGAGAACACCCTACAAACTAACTTAAATCTCTTGGTCATTATCCCATATCACAACACATAAATTATCTCAATCTTTTTTACAGCTTCAAGTATTCCATCTAATGCTTAACAAGCTCCCTACTAATGAATATTTGGGTGGCTCTAGTCAACTAGAAATGAAGCTACAATGACCCTTTTATCTGTCTTTGCACACATGTGCAATGCACATGTAAGATAAATTCACAGACTATGCATCCATTTTTAAATACAGAGCTTGAAGCATTACTGGTACAAATAACTTGATAAAGCCTTGTAATATTAGACTGTGTGTCTACCACAAAGGACAGCATATTAGGAATAGCAATAATGTAAGATTGTTCTTAATTTTGTTGTTTAGGTTATATTCAAGCTACCTACCTACAGCATTAACAGCTTTTCCTAATAGGAATTAAGTACAACTTTATAAGTTGATTTTAATTTTTCCAACAAACAAAATGATTTCTCTATTTAAACATTTCTGGCAAATTCTCACCTTCTTTACAGTAAACTTAAAAATTAAGATGATAAGTTTGTACAAACAACATTTAAATAAAACATTTCAGGAGCACAACTGAATTAACATACCAATGAAGTCAAAACCTGGTGCTCTTAAGAAAAAATTCATTATAGTTCCAAAGTGAAGTTTTTGTCTAAGTTTGCATGGCATCTCAGAATTTCATTAAAATTGTCTTAATATGATTTAAGAGGAGCATAAGAAATTATTTTGCTTACTAAACAGAATCTGGAGGTTTCAGAATACAGACATCAATTATACCCATACAAAAAAAACTAGTCTTGGTATCTACCATTTGAACCTTCATCAAGTTACATGAAACAAATCATAGAACCTGGTCTGACCCAAAAGCAGGATTAAGAGACATACCCACACAAAAACCAGAAAAATGAATAAGAAAAATAAGAGAGCAAAAAGTTTCTTTTACTAATTAATAATTAAAGTTTCTAAGTGTCTGAGAAGTGAAAAGAAAAACCTACAAATGATGGGAAAAATATTGGAATGTTGATCTTGTCCCTTTTTCTATTGTCTCAGATTACAATACCCTTGTCAAGGTTTTAGAGTTAATTTACAAATACAACTGCATCAAATCTTATATTCAGCATTTATGGAATGTTGTAGATAGAAGGATTTTAGGCATCTACCTATTTCGACTAATACTAGTTTTTTGTTTTTGTTTTTGTTTGTTTGTTTGTTTGTTTGTTTGTTTTTGAGACAGAGTCTCACTCTGTTGCCAGGCGCCAGGCTGGAGTGCAGTGGCACAATCTCGACTCACTGCAACCTCCGCCTCCCGGGTTCAAGCAATTCTCCTGCCTCAGCCTCCCGAGTAGCTGGGACTACAGGCGCACACCACCACACCCAGCTAATTTTTGTATTTTTAGTAGAGACAGAGTTGCACCATGTTCGCCAGGATGGTCTCGAACTCTTGACCTCGTGATCCGCCCGCCTCGGCCTCCCAAAGTGCTGGGATTACAGGCTTGAGCCACCATGCCCGGCCAATACTAGTTTTTAAATGGTTCCGGGAGAAGGCTTAGAAGGCTAACCAAGATAAGGTCAAATCAACTAAACTCCAGGTCCATAAAGCCCAGTAGAAAGTGTTTCCACTGTATCACTCCAGAACTTTATTTAGATTACATTTTCTAGTTGGGACCACACAACTTAAGCAACACCTGCCAATCCTGGAGTTCTCAGAGGAAAGCACTACTTAAAAGAATGAAACAGATACACTGATAAGGAAATCTAGAAAACTCTGTTCATAGTTTGAAGAGACTGCTAAAGAGAGAAGTAATTGTCAAGTACATGAAAACTTTACTAGTTAATCAAGGCAAGGTACTGTTAAAATTATAAAATATAACTATATAATTAATAATGACTGTTACAAATTAACAAGATTATGAAAAACAAGTAATATGGACATTTTAAAGAACAATTTAGCATGGTCCATTAAACACAAAAGGCACCTAGCTTGTATTCAGCAAAATCAATTCTGGCATCTATGTTAAAGAAAACACTGGTATTAAGTATAAGCAGGTAAAAAATATTTACTGCGTCAATATTTGAAAAACTAAACATTTGGAAACAAATTCCCATGATCAGGATATAAGTTGTAATGCTATGTGGCTAAACAAAAAACAGAACTGGATATGCCAAATCAAATAGGTTATGGAAACATACAAGTATGAAAAAGGTACAGAATAACATCTTTTTTGGGGGGGCGGGGGTGGTGAGAGGGAGTCTCGCTCTGTTGCCCAGGCTAGAGTCCAGTGGTGTGATACCAGCTCACTGCAACTTTTGCCTTCCAGATTCAAACAATTCTCCTGCCTCAGCCTCCCGAGTAGCTGAAACTGCAGGTGTGCACCACCATGCCCGGCTAATTTTTGTATTTTTAGTACAGATGGGGTTTCACCACATTGGCCAGGCTGGCCACAAACTCCTGGCCTCAAGTGATCCATCCACTTTGGCCTCCCAAAGTGCTGGGATTACAGGCATGAGATGAGCCAACATGCCCAACTAGAATAATATCTTTGATGTAAAATAAGAACTAAACAAATTAACAAACAAAACTCCACATCCACAATACATGTTCTACAAATTTGTATGAGTATTTTTAAGGGACTACATACACAGACGTATATCAAACTCCTTACACCTCTGGGAAGGGGACAAAATTGCAACTAGGATTCATATAGTCAAATGTTATTTTAGTTGTTTTTTTTTTTTTTTTTTTTTTTTTTTTAAGACGGAGTTTCACTCTCGTTACCCAGGCTGGAGTGCAATGGCGCGATCTCGGCTCACCGCAACCTCCGCCTCCTGGGTTCAGGCAATTCTCTTGCCTCAGCCTCCTGAGTAGCTGGGATTACAGGCACACGCCACCATGCCCAGCTAATTTTTTTGTATTAGTAGAGACGGGGTTTCACCATGTTGACCAGGATGGTCTCGATCTCTTGACCTCGTGATCCACCCGCCTCGGCCTCCCAAAGCACTGGGATTACAGGCTTGAGCCACCGCGCCCGGCCTATTTTAGTTTTTATCTGTAATGTCCTATTACTTGTAAAACTAAAAATTGATAAAGCAATTATCTGGGTAGCAAGGTGTATTGTTTTAAAATATAATGCAAGAATTTCAGTGCAGAGGTCAATACTATTTTAACGTTCATACTTTTAAAAGGAGGCTCTTTGGCCGGACACAGTGGCTCATGCCTGTAATCCCAGCACTTTGGGAGGCTGAGGTGGGCGGATAGCCTGAAGTCAGGAGTTAAAGACCAGCCTGGCCAACATGGTGAAACCCAGTTTCTACTAAAATTACAAAAATTAGCCAGGTGTGGTGGCAAGTGTCTGTAACCCCAGCTACTTGGGAGGCTGAGGCAGGAGAATTGCTTGAACCCGGGAGGCGGAGGCTGCAGTTAGCCAAGATCGTGCCACTGCACTCCAGCCTAGGCAACAGAGTAAGACTCTGACTCAAAAAAAAAAAGATACAAACAAAATAAGGTGATAGTAGGCAACTGTTAATACAAGTCCATAATTTTAAAGGTTTTTCTCTAGTGTAAAAAACATCTCAATAGTGACAGAATAGACTAGATTAGACTTTGTAAGATTCTTTCAAAGCTAGTTAATTATCAAGGTAATTTTTAAAAGGTTAAATGATAAATCACAAGCAATAAGACAAATTCCTGGGTCTACCATATTTCAGATTCTCTACTATAAATGAAAAAGGTTAGATTAGGTGACTGCTAAGATTCAACCAGCTCTACATGTCAATACCTACCTTTAACAGATTTAAACAGAATAAAAACTGAGTTACTATCTTTATTATGTTCACTCATCAGTCTTCCAAAACAAAAATAATTTTTCTTACCTAAAAAGCATAAAAACTGTTGCAGGCATCAAGAATATTTCATTGCAAGCAATGAATTTCAGAATATTTTGTTGATTAGCACTTAATTTGTCCAAGACGGATCTCAGCAGAGGTAAACTATTTGAACCCCTTGCCTAAAAAAAAAGAAAGCCAACATTAGAAATAAGTGAAGCATTTCTGATAACAATATTTTCTTTCTTTAGGTAAATAGCCTATCCAACAGGCAATACAACCAAATATACTAAGAAATGATGGTACAAAGTTCACAAACCATTTAAGGACAAATGCAGCATATGTTCCTGCTTTTTTTGTATTTTTAGACTTTAAAAAACAAGTAAAAGTAAAAGTAAAAGTACTTTTCATTCTTAGCTGCTTTATTTTTCTTAAGAACGATTATTTAACAAAAAATGGTTATTTCTCTCCAACCATAACAAAATCTGACTATCCAGTAATACAGTTAAAGTATCTTTGACTCCTTCCTTAGCTAGTGTTAGAAGTTAGAGTGAAATTACTGCTGTGACCAAAGAATTACAGGGATAAAGAAAAAGGCCAATACAAAGCATAAATCTGGATATTTTCATTCAAATTTCAGTATATATGCTGTAAATGGCCTGGTGCCAAGCTAGGCTTAATGTTCCAATCTAGCAATAAGAATTTCAGGAAAGCAGCAGTTCTGAAAATAAGTGTAAAAGAGATTTATTCAGTACATGCAACTTCTCTGATATGCCAGAATTAAACACTGACAGAACAAGAGATCTGACAACTCCACACTTTTAGCAACACCAATTACAAAAAAATAGACCTATTTTAAACTTGAAAAATTCTCCTGGAGACTGGGGGGTAATTTTAAGTGCAATCCTTTATCTACAAAATGTACTAGTTCGTGAAACTTCAACAATTAACACTTCTGAACTTTAGATTTTCAAACCAGAAAATAATTTATAACAAGTTTGTAAGGTATAGAGGGATTTTTTGTAACAAATGTCAAAATGTCTTAGAACTCGAATTCATATCAGTGATCCATAATTCAGAAGTTAGAGAAATAGCAGTTTTACTTACATCAAGGACCTTTTTCGTGTATGTGGCAGCATGAAGCAACGAGAATAACAAGACTGGGAAAATACTCACTGAAGAAAACACTTAAGGAAAACATTTAAAAGTCATCAAGCATTTTGCAAAACAGACTACATATTATGTCTAAATATACAGATCTGAAACATCTGCTAAAATGAGTTCAGTAGAATGGCTTGTTTTACTGATACACTTTAAGCCAAATCAAATTTTGTCAACTGCAAAGAAAGTAAACTATTTCATTTTCTAAAATTCAGTTTTTTTATGACAAAAATTAATAGTGAAAATTTTTTTTCATTCATTTCTACTGGGTAACATTGTAAACACTTGCTAAATTAAACTGAAATCTAGGCCACCCCAAAAGGTTATAAGTATAGCTTTTAACCCTCCAACGGCTTTATTGGTCACTTTAACTTAGCCTTCAAACAGTAGTTTTATAGTACTTTCACAATCTCAAATGCTGAGGAAAGAGTCTAAGGTAATGGTTTAAAGAGTAATTCCCCAGGTTTTAGTCCCAAATACTAAAGATCTTCTATTACTTCTTTCCTACAAAGACTCCATTATTTTGAGATACTATACCTAAACAAGTTGTTACATTTACGCTATCAACTTGTAAAAATTAAAATGGCAGTATATATTTTGTTTTTTATGTAGTCAATTAAAACTCTCATCAGCTTAATTATAGACATAAGGAGAGAAGCCTTTTGAGTCCAACTGTTTGGCTTTATGTTATGTATAAACACACACTTTTCATTCAACTTTTTGAAAAATGGAAAGTGTTCAAAAGACCCCATTCTCCACTCCAGTTTCTGCCAGGTTGATTAAAAAACAAAATTGTCAAGTAGTTCCACAGAATGATATAGACTCTTAGTCAATCATGCATGGCAAAAATCTTTGTCCTAAAAATATTAGCAGTTCCTAAGAACTAAACCACGTTATTTTTCTATACTAACTGAAGGCCTGATATGACAGGAAATGGTGATTGCTGTAACATAATCTGAGTAGCAAATTTATTACAACCATAACTCATTTAGGAATCCAAGGGTCTCAGTTTTCAATTGGCAAGCAAGACACCAACCTATATCCAAGTATTAGAGGAACCTTAATTCTCTAATATAGTTCTCAAAATTAATATCCCGATCAACTCTTTCCCACCTCTAACAAGAATTAAGAAAAATGTCCATCTCCTAAGTAGAGATCATACATGTATACATAAAAAGTTTAAAATTTTTAATGAATCATAGACTACTTTGAAACTGATGGAAGAAGCTACAATCCTCTCTTAAAGTCACTATAAAATTCTGTTGATGCTTAAAGAATTTAATTTAAACTTTGACACATATCCAGACTGAATTCAATAAAAGGGGGAGTGTCAAGTAGTAAAAATAGAGCCCGGAACTGGGAGTCAAGATACCCGGGTTCCACTCCTGGCTCTGTCACTAACCTAATTTTCTTAGGCCAAGTTTCACGCTCTGGCGAATGAGTATGTAGATTAAGGCTAGAAATTTCTAAGGAGTCTTATCTCTAACATTTACAAATCCTCGGCAAGAGATTCATAATCTTCAACATTACCTTCTTTTTTTTTTTTTTTTGGAGACGGAGTTTAGGCTGGAGTGCAATGGCGTGATCTCAGCTCACCACAACCTCTGCCTCTTGGATTCAAGCAATTCTCCTGCCTCAGCCTCCTGAGTAGCTGGGACTATAGGCATGCGCCACCATGTCCAGCTAATTTTTGTATTTTTAGTAGAGACGGGGTTTCACCACATTGACCACGATGGTCTCGATTTCTTGACCTTGTGATCCACCTGCCTTGGCCTCCCAAAGTGTTGGGATTATAGGCGTGAGCCACCGCACCCGGCCCAACATTACGTTTAAACTATTAATACAATGTATTTAGAAAAGGTAAGAGGTGAAAAGCTCTAAGTACCTGTTGTTAACCAAACAAGGACAAAATACCACCTTTATAAGAACAAAGATCAGAACGCAAGTCTGTAATATTACTTTGGGCCCACTTTTATTTATTACTGTATCACCTTAATAATCAGATTAGCATTTCCTGAAAATTACTAGTTTATGTTATTCCCACTGTTTACTACATTCCCTTTGTAAGAATTTAAGGAATATGAAATCCTTAACCTTCAACATTCCCAGGAAAGAGGGGCAACCAAATAACCAATTGTATAAAAAGGCAGAAAGGTTGTCTTCACCAGTCATGAGTCTCATTTGGCAAGACCTCAGGATTCACTCAACAAAACTTACTGAGCACCTGATCCATGTGAGCCACTGTTCCCAAAGTTACTGACATATTGAGTTTACTCTACATTAAAACACCTTTCTGTCATTTCTATTTCTCCCTCCAAAGAAATTTTAAGCTACTAAAAGGTATGACCAAAAATCTCTATATAACTCCTCATTATAGCTCAGAAAGGCTAGAATTTTAACATTGGTGACTGCAAAATACCTCAATCAACATATGCTGGTCAAGCCAGTAATATGCCAAACAAATGTGATTATCATTTACAGTTATAGTATAGTAATCATTTAATGAGTTTTACCTAAAAATGAACAAATACAAGTTATGATGGGACATTACAGACCCACGTATTGAAACAGGAAAAATTTTATCCTTACATTTCAAACTACCCATATTATCTCGATGAAGCAAGTAATTTAAAGGGAATCTCCACATACTGAACATTTATGTGAAGTTACCAGCTTTATACACATACAGAAAGAATTTTTTTTTTTTTTTTGAGACAGAGTTTCGCTCTTGTTACCCTGGCTGGAGTGCAATGGCACGATCTCGGCTCACCGCAACCTCCACCTCCTGGGTTCAGGCAATCCTCCTGCCTCAGCCTCCTAGAAAGAAATATTTTTAAAGTACACTTAAGTGTTACTCACCCACTAACTATAGATTAGGTAGGGCTTTTAAGTTAGAAAGACCCTGTCAGCATTACTACTTACTAGCCAATGTGTAGGAAGTGGATACTGACAATCAGCAAATCAGCTTCTTTATTAAAAATATACCACAAGGATTTTTTCAGAGTGCTATAAAGATTAAATATGTCAAGATGTTATACTGGCAAAATAGGTGCTCAGGACATTTTTGTTTCCTCCTATTTCTTTTTCTTAAGGCCTACAAAAATCTATTTAAAAATCTGATACCCCATGAATAGATAATATTTAGTCTGAGGAATATTTTATTGTGATTTATATAACATATAAATGTATCATAAATATTCCAAAGCTCTTAGAGCAGCACTTCTCAACTCACAAAATGATTTTCAGAGAGATAATCTACAGGAAAAAAACAACCAAAAAAGTTAAGTTTAAAAAACACTAGGAACTCTTTTAGTCTCACAACACACATTAGAATGCCAAAGGCCCTATAGTAAAGAACCCTATTTAAAAATGTTTAACCTAGCGTTTTCCAAATACACTATAGAACTTCCATCTCTTTTTCCCCTCCTTTATGGAATACTCAGTATCATCCCACAACACACCTTTGAAATGTGAAAACATACAAATTCCAAATGAGTTCTCATTAGCTCCAGGGATTATCCATGCATGTCCTTGTTTTCTACTCTATACAGCAAATATTAATTTCTTTGTATTGATTATCTCATTCCCTGCTTAAATACCTCATTCCCTACTTATTTCTTAGTTGCATTCCATTTGTGTCTAGTTTACTGGGGGTTAAGACTAGAAAAGTTGAGGATCTCTCTTTTTTAAAGCAAGACATCTGGACACTTTGCCAAAAATGTGAATTAAATAAAAAAATTTAAATACTCCCCCAAAAAAGCATAAAACAAGAGTGCTAAAAAAATTTTTTTTAATATTAAAGTAACTTCTGCATAAGCTTGTACTTCGAAGCAGAATTCAAAAATATCCATTCTAATAGAGAAGCTTTCAAGAGACAAGAACAAAAATAGTTTAAAGTTCCTAAATTAGCTCTTCATAGCTTAGACTTACATTTTAAAGTCAGAAATTCTTACACTAAACATATCTTCATTCAAATGAAGTGTCAAGAACAAACCCAGGCTTCATGGAATGCTTTCATTGCTGAAATAATCAGAAGAGGTCTCCTATATGCTTAGTTGGCAATTTCATTGTTAAAAAAGTAGAAAAGGATACTTGTAACTGGATAGGAATTTACAAAGATGAGTGAATACAACAGGTAGTGGCAGCTGTCCTCTAACAAAGCCTGGGCCAGGAATGCTCTGCTTAACTGGAAGTGTGGTAATCTTTGATGCAGCCTCAGAGCACTGGTAAGAGCATTTGCCAGCAAAGCACGTTGGTAAAAGCTTGCTGCTTCATGCAACCTGCAAATTACCAGAGGAGAGTTTATCATGAGACATAAACAACTCCAGTGTCTCTTCCTCCTTTGTGAATTGCATCATAATTGCACAACGCCTAAATCACTTAATTGTCAATAGAAAAAAACTACTTGAACTTAGTCTACCTTTTTAAAAGCATCACTTCATATATATACCCAACTGAATTTTTCATATTCAATTTATAAAATTGAATTTTATAAAGCAGTGACTCTTCCTATCAAGTAGTAAGTAAAAATAAAACATGAACTTATCTCATTCACATGCATCAATTTTTCCTTGGATTTTCAATGTGTTCATTCTACAAAGCACAAGATATAAAATATTCCTCTAGCTGATAATGTTATTAGGTCATTAGTACCTTAAGGCTGAAACTTGCATTTTATTTGTGCCTAAACCCTTTACAGTTTAACAAGTCTTACAACTAAAAAGCATTCCATATAAACTGACTCAACAATTGAATATCGAAGGCAGCAATATGTATAATACATACCCAAGAAGAGGCAGAACAAACAAAGCAGAGCAGTAAACTGTGAACAAGCGAGAAAGCCACATTGCTGTGTCCAGTTTATTGGTCATCATGAATTGCTAAATTTAAAAAGAAAAATACTGTAAGCTATGCCTGCAATTATGTTTTAAGCATCAACACTGTGTGATTTTTATGTCTACTCAAAATGTTTTAATTTTGTTCCATTTGTTTTTTAGATTAGGTGAACACTCTAAGGCAATGAAATGTTTCATGTATATGCTGAATGAGAAGTCTAAACACCTTATAGTTTCATATGGAAAGCACAAGTACTTAAACAGATATAAGAAAAAATATCAGCTGACTTTTTTTAAAAAATGCAAAGACTAATTAATTAGAAAAAAATACTCAACAGAAATTCAACTACAATTGTCTGTGTTCCTTTAATACGTGTAATATTGGCTTCACCTATTTTAAAAGAACATTAAATAAAAACTAATTGCTCTCAAGAGTTCCATATGCCTATTCTTAGCAAAAAAAATCTCCAACCTGAATAGGTAGGTCTCAGAGCTGAGTAAGATATCACCTAAAGCCAGTTTGGATTAAATTAAACCTTTTGAAGAAGAAATATAAAACCAGGACAGTAGTAACTATTGAACTCATTACCCTTGTAATCTGGCTACACGCGCATGGGCCTGGCATACTATAGGTGCTCAAAATACAGCTGACAGGTATTAAATGGCCACCTGCCTCTCTGATTACACCACTCTCTTTATCATCTCCATGTTCCCCACAAGTCTTACCTTAGTTCAGTGGTCCTAGATTAAACTTCCATACACCATTTTCTTCTCCATTTTTTCCCATTCTATCTTTTCCTTTGCTGCTTTTCCCCAATACCTATGTCTATTACCATTAAAGCAGAATCTTAAAATTTGTTTTCTCATTAAATTGTATCTTTTATTCAAATTCTAAAGTGGCTTTTACATTTTTTGTCTAAGATCTTCCTAAGTAATTTTAACATCGAGATCCACATACATGGATATATAAAGTAAACACAAGTTTCACTAACAGTATTTACCCTACTCTGGGTAATAAATTTTGACATTTCCTATTTAATTTTTTAAAAATAGCTGGTGTTTCCACTAGTTAAACTGACTTCTCAACTCACTAATAGGTCTACCTGAAGTCTAAAAACAGTGCTCTATGTAATTTCATTATCTTTTGAAAAAATAAAAAAAAAAAATTTGGGGAAAAATGCAAGTACATTTTAAAATTCAAGGCTGTTCTATTGCATGTCTTTTTAACCCACATGCAGGTAATTTCAGAAATATGAAATACAACTCTGGTTTATTATTAAATCCATACTTACCATACTGTGACTCCAGTAAATCGAGATGATTAGCCGTAATCAAGTAAAGGATGAATCTAGCTTACTTTGCTCAGTTCCTCAACAAATATTACAACTGTGCACCATAGTTTGAAAGTTAGTTTTAGAACATTCTCCCCAAAATCTATTTGTTCAGGGTGTTTATTCTGCAATAAATCGTTGAGCTATGGATTTTATTTTGTACACACTTATGTATATTTTATTACACAATTTTAAAACCTTAAGAAAGTGTATTGGTATACATTTTTTTAAGAGTAAACTCTCCAACCGTCATACTAATAAACGGCTCAGGCAAAAAGAAAAAAAAATCACTAGATCTTTGGTTGAAAAACTGAGAAGCAATGTCACATAGTCTCACAGTATCATGCTTTTTAATTAGGAAGGAAAAAAGGTATCTTTACGATAGAGAAACTGGTGGACACCACCTTAATCAAATAATCAAACAAATTTGCAATGATGGGATAAATCAACGTAAAATGCTTCCTACATATCAGATATACATATATATGCTGCAAAACACGTCTAGACTCTTGAAAACTATCAGTATCTTTGAAGACAAAAAAGGGGAGGAGGCCGGGTGCGGTGGTTCCTGCCTGTATTTTAGCACTTTGGGAGGCGGAGGCGGGTGGATCACGAGGTTAGAAGTTCAAGACCAACCTGGACAAGATGGTGAAACTCTGTCTCTACAAAAAAACACAAAAAATTAGCTAGGTATGGTGGCAAGCGCCGTAATCCCAGCTACTTGGGAGGCTGAGGCAGAGAACTGCTTGAACCCAGGAGACGTAGGTTGCAGTGAGCCAAGATCGCGTCACTGCACTCGAGCCTGAGAGGAGCGACAGCGGAGAGCCAATCTCAGAAAAAAAAAGGGAAGGGAGGGGGTAGAGGAGGAGAGGGCAGAAGAACTGTTCTAGATTATTATTATTATTATTATTATTTTTGAGATGGAGTTTCGCTCGTTACCCAGGCTGGAGTGCAATGGCGCGATCTCGGCTCACCGCAACCTCCGCCTCCTAGGTTCAGGCAATTCTCCTGCCTCAGCTGGGATTACAGGCAGGCGCCACCATGCCCTGCTAATTTTTTGTATTTTTAGTAGAGACGGGGTTTCATCATGTTGACCAGGATGGTCTCGATCTCGACCTCGTGATCCACCCGCCTCGGCCTCCCAAAGTGCTGGATTAAAAGAGAGTAAAGAAGATACGGCCAGTAAATTGAATGCATGCTTTCTGAGATACAGACTCACTCTGTCACCCCAGGCTGGAGCGCAGTAGCACAACCCGCCTTAGCTTCCTGAGTAGCTGAGACTAAAGCGGTGCACCCCCACAACGGGCTAATTTATTCTTTTGTTTGTTTTGAGACAAGGTTTTTCTCTATCGCCCAGGCTGGAGTGCAATGGCGCAATCTTGGCTCCCTGCAACTTCAACTTCTCGGGCGCAAGCGATCCGCCGCCTCAGCCTTTCAAAGTGCTAGGATTACAGGTGTGAGCCACCATACCCTGCCTAATTTTTTTGATTTCTAGTAGAGATGAGGTCTCACTATGTTTCCCAGGCTGGTCTCGAACTTCTGAACTCAAACAATCCTCCCGCCTTGGACTCCCGAAGTTCTGGGTTTACAGGAGTGAGCAACCGCGCCCAGCCATCAATGCGTGCTTCTTGACTGAATCTCGATGAAGAGAAAGCAGCTTTAAAGACCAATTACGGAAATGTGAACATGGATTTTATATTAGCTAATATTTCCCAAATGTGGTAACTGCACTGTGGTCACACAGAAGAATATTTAACTACTTATGGACTAAAAAGTGGAGGACAATAATGCTCCGGGCACAAATAACTTGTTAGCTCCAGATCAGCATTTTAAAAAATTTACAAAAGCATAATGATATTCTCTTCATAAAGAACAAAGTGAAGAAGAAAAAGACCACTGCTCTCCTCCCTTTCCATAATTTCTATATACAATGATATAAACTAGGCAGAAATGTTCTTTGCCAGCATCCGTGTGCTCCACGTGGTGTGTCATGAATCGTGTGTCATGGCACAACCTCATGTGAAATCTTTAACCTTGGGGCCTACGATAATCAAGAGACCGAGGTGTGAGAAGAGGAAAGGCCCAATTTCCATGGCATACAGGTAAGGGTCACCAACTCCAGGCCAGCCTGTTGTCGCTTCGGAAACAAACTTGAAGTTCCCTCCGTATGTGCGCTCAGGACCTCCTCTCTCCCCTCTCTAACTCCCCTACCCTAACTCATTAATCCCAGTCCTGAAAGCACTGTTTCTAGAGCGTCTCGGGACTCCAAACACTTCCTGCTGCTTCCTAACTCGCAAATCAAGCCAAACTACCCAGCCCTCGCACTTACCACAGCGCCAGCCCCTTGCGGGCCGTTCGGGGTCGTATCTGCCATTGGGGCTCACAGGAGCGTCTGCGACGCTGCAACCGCGAAGAGAGAAGAAAGGGGACAAAACGTCAGCGTCGGGGCCACCGGCTCCCCTGCCTCGCGCCACACACAGGCCGGATGCACCCTGCCGGAACTCTGAGCCTTCACCAGGAAAGGGTCTTGCCCGCCCAGTGCAGCAAACTAGACCCAGGGTACGCGCAGCAGTCTGGAAGTACCTGTCCCGCAGTGAGGAGATCAAAACGGTGTTCCAGAAAGACCGGAGCGAAGGCGGAGCTTCGGAGCGAAGCCCTAAAGAGCTAACCTATGCCGCCGGTTCCAGGTTATTGCCGAACCCGGAAGTACTCCTTTCATTTCCGTGGGGAAGAGGCGGTGACGAAAAGAGAAAAACGGGAGCGGAGCCCAGAGGTATGACGGGAAGTGTAGTTTTTTTCTCCTAATTTGCGCTCCACCTGTCCTATCCGCCGACTGGCCCAGTGAGCTAAGAAATTAGGGGCCGGGCGCGGTGGCTCACGCCTGTAATCCCAGCACTTTGGGAGGCCGAGGCGGGTGGATCACGAGGTCAAGAGATCGAGACCATCCTGGTCAACATGATGAAACCCCGTCTCTACTAAAAAAAAATACAAAAAATTAGCTGGGCATGGTGGCGCGTGCCTGTAATCCCAGCTACTCAGGAGGCTGAGACAAAATTGCCTGAACCCAGGAGGCGGAGGTTGCGGTGAGCCGAGATGGCGCCATTGCACTCCAGCCTGGGCAACAAGAGCGAAACTCGGTCTCAAAAAAAAAAAAAAAAAAAAAAAAAGAAAGAAATTAGGATGGGGGAGCAAGTTTTGCGTCACGTACAGCTCACAAATGCTCCTCCCTGCCCATTGTCAAACCATGAAATTTCTGCACTCCCTGATATAGAGGCCTCAGAAACATCTTTGATCCCTTTCTCCAGGGCTCACTAAGCCCTGTGGTTCTACCTCTATTATTAATTCTTTCAACAAGTATTTATAAGGTCTGCTATGTGACAGTCTCCATACTTGGCATTGCGGATATGACACAGATTGCAAAAGAGACAAACAAGTAAACTGAAATCAGAGCTTTTGTAACATGTGCAGAGGCTGTTTTAATCACAGGGAGCACAAAGGAGGGTACCTAAATCAGAAGGGTCTGGGGAGGTTTCCTGGAAAAGGCAATGCTGGCCCTAGATCTTGAAGGACAAAGAACTGGCTGAAAGTGGTACCGGTGGAGGGTGTCCAGGTTCTTGGCGTGTTAAACATAGAACTGGACAAAACGCACAAACAAAGCTAGGAAAGAATAAAGCAACAAAAGCAGACATTTATTGAAAATGAAAGTACACTCCAGAGTGTGGGAGCGAGCAAACCAGCAGTTCAAGGACCTGGATATAGAATCTTCTCACATCCAAATACCTGCTAGAGGTTTCCACTGGAGACTTGGTGTTCACTTCATGTAAATTAAGTGGTGGCCAGCAGTCAAGTGAAATGACAAAGTTACACTCCTATGCAAACGTCTGAGTGGTTACTAAAAGCAACCAATAAGAGGTACTTTCAATTTCCCATCTGCCCCACAGAACAGGTCGGGGTTTGAATAGGGAGTAGTCTCTGGTCCTTTATGTTACTTAGGCGTGAAAATTTAGGGTTTTCTCTTCACTTTAGTTATAGGAAGTCAGCGAGAAATGGCATTAGGTTCCGTACCTCCTATACCCTATTCTACTGCCTCAAAAGGAGAAGGGGACTCCAGACAGTAACAGAAAGAGCAAGAAGTAACACGACAGCCAGAGGACTAGTTCAATGTGACCAGAATGACGGTACCAGTCAGGAGGTTATGAAAGATTTCGGCTAGAGAGGCAGGCAGGAGAGTACTGAGGAAAGGATCTGAACTTTACCCTGAAATCCAGAGAACCATGGTACAATTTGAATCAGAAGTGTGACATCATGAGATTTAGAAAGATATCTCTGGCAACAGGGTGGAGGATGACTAGAGGGGCAAATTAAAAGTCAGGAAATTAGTTGTGAAGCCATTGTTTATATATAAATTAAAAATAAAATCCTAAGTCAGGGGTCTGTCTACTTACTGGACAGATCCCTCTCTTGGCCAAGGGGACCCCAGCCATGATGGGACAGGAGATCAAACATGCCTCATTTTATTCCCTCCCTTTTGTAGTTTAGACACAACTAACTAGCAACTACTTAGGCATGGAAAGTTAGGGTTTTTCTTTCAATTTAGTTCTAGGAAGTCAGCCTATGTTTAACATGTTAATGTTACAATAAAGATCATAACATTGACAGAACAAATTCTTTGCGGGAATAGGATACCAAATTATAAACAGAACCTAAGGCCATGCCAGGCAAGGGTTAAATCATACACCTTCTACACTTAAAAAATAAACTATGTTCTACCACAAGAGTTTTCTTTTTCTCTAGCAGCTAAACAAACAGTGAACTAGAGAGAAGCAATATTAAAACAATTACAACTGATCCAGTTCACAGACACTAACCGAACCCCTCGTACGCCAACCATAGTTACATCTTTGATTGCACAAGGGATTTCAGTAACTTTCTCCAGATAAGACCACTGACCATGGACTGGTTCTGGCCACTTTACAGAGGCCCATGCACTTGTGTGCCTTCATCTCTGCTTCACATTTTGATATATAGGGCCTAACTGGAATACATTAAATGTTAAGTCTCTGCCTCAAGGTGAACAGAGGTTGTATGTAACATGCATGTTGTTCAATACACATGTGTCAGGACTACCTTAATGAATATTCATAGCTCTTATCCCTGCCAAAATTTGTTCTTAGTTCTTACTAATATTAGGTATATAAAATGATATGTCATTATTTATTCAATTTGCATTTTCCTGAGTAGCAGTGAGGCTGAGCATCTTTTCACAACTTTATTGGACATTCAGATTTTTCTCTCCTGTTGCTTTTTTTTTTTTTTTTAGACAGAGTCTTGCACTGTCGCCCAAGCTGGAGTACAATGGTGTGATCTCGGCTCACTGCAACCTCCACCTCCGAGTTCAAGCAATTCTCCTGCCTCAGCCTCCTGAGTAGCTGGGATTACAGATGCCTGCCACCACGCCTGGCTAATTTTTTGTATTTTTAGTAGAGACAGGGTTTCACTATGTTGGCCAGCCTGGTCTCGAACTCCTGACCTCATGATCTGCCTGCCTCAGCTTCCCAAAGTGCTGGGATTGCAGGCATGAGCCACCGTGCCCGGCCTCTGTTGTCTTTTTTCTATTGAGTTGTTTATCTTTTATTATTGTCCATTATTATTGATTTGTTGGCATTTTAAAAATTTTTGTTAAAATTATGTTTTGATACTAGTTTTTGTTATAATATTACTGGTAGAGGGTCTTGACTGCAAGTTGTCCAGATTCTTGGCATTTTGAACAAAGACTTGGACAAAACGCCCAGCAAAGCAAAACAAGATTGAAGCAATGAAAGAACAAAAGCAGGGATTTATTGAAAACGAAAGTACACTACATGGTGTGGGAGCTGGCCAATACAGAATCTTCTCAGGTCCATATACCCTCTAGAGGCTTCCCATTGGCCACATGCTCACCTTATATAAATGAAGTAGTGGCCAGCAATCAGTTGTTTTCTGCAACCAATCAGAGGCTGAAGTGGAGTTACAAAGGTCACACTCCTGTGCAAACATCTTCACCTTCACCTTCCTCTCTTCCTCTTCCTATAAGGCCACGAGTTCTCTCTGATTGACCCCATCCTTATAACTTCAGTTAGCCTTAATTACTTCCTGAAGATCCTATCTCCAAATACATAAAGTCACATGAGTGTTAGGGCTTTGACATATGAATTTTGGGAAACACAATTCAGTCCATAGCTGTACATGAAGTTACAAAGGTGAAGGCTAAGGTGAAGCTACAAAATTGCACTTTCACACAAAGAAAGACTGAGCCTCAGTCAGATTTGTTGGACAGCCAGTTTCCCAACTGCCATTCAGAAAAGTGGGGATTTGCAAAGGGAGTAGCCTTGGGTCCTTTGTTACTTAGGGTTTTCCTTTCAATTTAGTTCTAGGAAGTCAGCGTGAAACTGCCTTAGGTTCCCTGCCTCCAGACCCTATTCTCCTGCCTCAATATGAGTTGAAAATTTTCCTTTCCCTTTCAAAGCTGAATGAAAATACTAAATGACTATACAGGAGAAGGATGGAGAGAGGGTCCTGCAACCTTAGACCCCAAGCTGAACTGGAAAACTGCTAGGCCATGGCTCTGTGAATCTGCTAAATGGAGACAAATGAGAAAGGGGCACAAACCAGGTTGCTTTCCTAATAGTTCATGGTTTCCCTGCCTGATTATCGTAACATGATACTCCCCATTAAAATTCTTTTTAATAGGTTGATTTTGTTTTGCTGACTGAATCAACTTAATCACATTAATCTAATAATGGAGTTCTTTTGATTTCACTGTCTTTGCTTCTGCATTCTCAGATGTGCTGAATATAGACTAATAAGGACCACAAATGTTCTATAATGGAGGTTTTAGAAAGGTTTCTAAGAAGTACTCATTTGCTTTGAATGAATAAAAATCAGAAGATAACAACTTTGTTAGATTTGTACCACAGTTATCCTTACAGTGTTCAATTTTACTAACAGCTAGATTTTCTTCTTCCGTTGTCTTCTCCTAGAGCATAAGCATTTCAAAGGCAGACTATATTTTCTCCATTTCTGTGCCATTTCCCCAGGCTTCAAACAAAACCATAAATGTTGATGTGGATACCAGGACAGTGTTTCAGGCAATTTAGATGCAATATAAAATAGACTGATGCCGTAGTGGAAGAAGTTGAAGCCACTTTGCCAAGATACCTGGTTCTGGTAAGATATTTTAGTGTTTGGTTTTCACTATTGAATGCAATGACATCTATCATTTTTTTCCGGAAAAAGTATCATTAGTAGTTTTATGTTCTGTTTAATGTATGGATACCATTTGAATCTCCCCTTTTATTGTTTCTAACAATTGGAATTTGTCTTCTTTTTTTCCTATTGTATTTCTTTACTTTCTTCCTTGATCATTCTTTTTGATAATGAGATAACTTCTCAAATATACATGGTTTTCTTAGTCAGGACTCTCTTGATTGCAGGTGACAGAAATTAAGGCCAAACAGATGTATGGGTGACAAAAGGCAAAATAATATGACTACTCTGAAAAGATCAGAGGTAGGCAATCTTTTAGTAGATATGCCTAGATTTAAGAGCCCACATGACATCAAAGAAAACTGTGTTCTCGTCTCTGCTTCCCTCTGAGTTGACTTCATTGTCAAGTTGATTTTCCTTCAACTTTAGTCCATATTTCACCAGGTTAGCAAGACCAGCCTGTAGAAAGTGCCTCTAGCTTGATACTTTCAATTTAATGATCCAGGCTTGATTCTTACTGGATCAAATGTGCTTGCACAAAAATTCTTTTTTTTTTTTTTTGAGACAGAGTTTCGCTCTTGTTACCCAGGCTGGAGTGCAGTGGCATGATCTCGGCTCACCGCAACCTCCACCTCCTGGGTTCAGGCAATTCTCCTGCCTCAGCCTCCTGAGTAGCTGGGATTACAGGCAGGCGCCACCATACCCAGCTAATTTTTTGTATTTTCAGTAGAGACCGGGTTTCACCATGTTGACCAGGATGGTCTCGACCTCTTGACCTCGTGATCCACCCACCTCGGCCTCCCAAAGTGCTGGGATTACAGGCGTGAGCCACCCCGCACCCGGCCCACAGAAATTCTTAAGCTACTCATTTAGTTTAAGAGACAGATTGGCCAAGCTTTGGTCATTCACTCACTCTTGTTTGAATGGAGAGTTCTGAAAGGAAGGTATGCAACATTGTTACAGCATGTAGCTAGCATAGTAGAGGAGGACAGAAAAGGACACCCCGCCCCGCCCGACCACACACACGCCAGAAGTGTTGGGTGAACATCAGGGGATGGTTGGGCTGTTGTTAACTGTCTCTCTAGAGTAATAATTGGTTATAGTCAGCACCAGGAAAGGGCAGTCTCCCAATGGATAGAAAACACCTGAAACTGGTGATCAGCAGCTTCCTGATAAGATCTCAAGAGTTGGACAAGTAAGCTCAAGCAAGCACATGCGGACAGCAGCCCACACCAAGGGAAGAATCAAGGAAGAAGTAATGAAAAATCCCGGAAGTATGCCAACATGTAAAGCCCCAAGTCAAAAGGTCAAACCATGCACTTGATCTCTTAAGTCACCCACTTGGCCCTCTTCCAAGTATACTTTACTTCCTTTCATTCCTTTCTGCCATATGCCTCTCGGTTGAAATCTTTCTTCCGAGGAGACAAGGATTGAGGTTGCTGCAGACTCGTATGGATACAGATTTGCAGCCGGTAACAGGATGAACCTCATTTGAGACTCTGTGTCTTGCTATAAAAAGAACAAGGTATGGATGCCAGGGACAGCCAAAAATTGGATTCTACTACACTCCTTATTTATATATTTATTTATATATATATTTATAAAATATAATACTTTTTATATTTTGAATTCTTTCTGTGCCTGCCAATTAATGTCTATTTGATAAGAATTTCCATAGGGTCAAACTCAATTCCTTAGTGTTACCTAGCTTATTTTAATTGAAGGTAAGAAAATCCTAGTGTAACACAAACCTCGACGCTGAAGCAGTTGACTACCAAGAGGCCATTATTCCATTTGGCTAGAAATTGGTAGATGGAACAAGAATTGATTCCAGTGTTATTGATGACTTGGCTCTCCCCGTTTTCAAGGGGGATTCTACTGAACCATCAAGTCATCGATTTGCTCATTTCTGCTTCCATCAGTGATTAATAATTCTGTGGTCAGATAGGGTATCTTTGCAATTGCTAAGTGCTAAGTCATTCATCTCATTAGGAATACATTCCTACTTTTATTTGCTGCCTGAAAAGAATGCACCATAAGCTCTGCAGTTATACCTTGAGTATGAGGTCTTAATCAAGAAATGAAAATTATTGTTACCTTTAAAAATTGGTAATGTTAGAAAAACTTGAAGACTTTGGAATGGGTACACATTCAGTGGAATGCTGAAGACTGGGGATTATCGGATGCTGTGTCAATGTACCTTTGTCTTTGACTAGGCTATTTTTTAAACTCTTTAAGTTGTAAATAAATAATAGCAATGCAACTAATTCTTATCTATTACTTCTCCATTGATGATGTGATAAATTTTGACAAATTTCATGACTTAAAATAACACAACTTTATTATCTTATAGTTCTGGAGGTCAGAAGTCCCACACAGTTCTCCCTGGGATAAAATCAAGGTCTGGAGGGCTCTACTCCTTTCTGGAGGCTCTAGTGGAGAATTCATTTTTTTCTCTTTCTAGCTTTAGACCTCACTTTTGATTATTGGACTCCTTTCTCCATCTTCAAAGGCTTTCTGAACATTTCTCCATAGACACAACCCCCTCTGACTCTCTTCTGCCATACTCTTCCACATTTTTTTTTTTTTTTTTTTTTTGAGACGAAGTCTCACTCTGTCTCCCAGGCTGGAGTGCAGAGGCACAATCTCCACTCACTGCAACCTCCACATCCTGGGTTCAAGTGATTCTCCTGCCACAGCCTTCTGAGTAGCTGGGTTTACAGGTGTGCCACCACACCTGGCTAATTTTTTTTTTTTTTGTATTTTTAGTAGAGATGGGATTTCATCATGTTAGCCAGGCTGGTCTCAAACTCCTGACCTCAGGTGATCCTCCTGCCTCAGCATCCCATAGTGCTGGGATTACAGGCGTAAGCCACTGTGCCTGGCCCAGCCTTTTCCACTTTTAAAGACTTGTGATTATTTTAGACCCAGTTGGATAACCCTGGGTACTTTCCCTATAATAAGGTCAGATGATTAGCAATCTTAATTCCACCTGTAACCTTAATTCCCCTTTGTCATGTAATTTAACAAATTCACCGGTTCTGAGGATTAGGATGTGGACTTTTTGGGATGAGAAGCAGGGAAGGGTAGTATTATTCTGCTTACCACACCTATAGACATGCAAATAAATTCTGCCAAATGGGGACTGAATTGACTTTTCTACCTATCTACTCCTACATAAAAATCCATTTTTCTTTCTATTTGTAAGTTCATGTCAATATTTCTTTATTCTATATAAATTTATAGTCTTTGAATGAGGTGTGGTGGCTCACTCCCATAATCCCTGCACTTTGGGAGGCTGAGGCAGGAGGATCATTTGAGGCCAGTAGTTTAAGACCAGTCTGAGCAACATAATGAGACTCCTGCCTCTAAAAAAAAAAAAAAAAAAAAAAAAAAAAATTCTTTTTTTAACTAGCCAAGCATGGTGGTGCACACCAGTAGTTCTAGCTAGGATTGCTTGATCCCAGGAATTCAAGGCTATACTGAGCTATGATTGTGCCACTGCATTCCAGCCTGGGCAAGAGAGCAAGACCCTGCTTCTTTTAAAAAAAAAAAAAAAAAAAAGAGATAATCTTGACTTCTCCATTGACTCAGTGTCAACAGCCTTCCCAGTCCCCACATTAATTAATGAGCTACACAAAATCTTTGACATGTATTTATTTTATAGATAGCATAAAATAATTATTTTATAAATATTACATATCTATAATGTCAAATTTTACCTTTTTTGAAAATTTATCAGAGACTTGGCTACTAAAGATGGAAAAAAATATGTACACTAGACATATATTCTAGAGCTTCAGAAACTGCATCTGTCCGCCACTCTCTTCTGTCTTCTTATAAACTTCAACATGCACAGGAGATGGACCTCGCTGGGACTGTAATGGCTGCTGGTTGAAAGTTGGAAATCAGAGTATCTCTCCCTGACCTTTGAAACTCAACTTTGCACCATAATCAATTCAAGAGAATTGTTTAAAATCACCTGTTCATTACTCTAACTGGGTCCTAGAGAAATTTTACAATCTGCTTTTTTCCCTGTTTTTCAAAGTTGTTTATTTGAGTAGTTTCTAGCCATTGTCATGTTTGCTCCTGAGGCACACCGAGAAAGAGAGAAAATTCTTGGGCTAATTACAGAGTACACTGACATGGAAGTGAGTTCCTGGCAGGCTCAGGGTATAGCTAGTAAACAGGAGAGTTTTGAAGCTGTGGAAGTGGTGGCCCAGGCAACAGCATGCCCCAGAGCATGCCCCAAAGCATGCCCCACACAGCCATGTACAGAGAAGTGTGTCTCAGCATGGGGTGGGGGGAGGAGAAACACAGACAGATGTCTCCACAGCAGTGCCTCCCAGCCCACCTGGCCTGTACCCTCTTAGCCATGCCCTTCCTACTCCTCTGGAGAGCCCACTACCCCAACAATAGCCAAGACAGTGGCTCTCCTGTGCATGCATGTACATGTGTGTATGTAGACACACACACACCTTCCTTGCATACAGCTCCAGGAAAAGCAGCCCCAGCAGAGCCACAGTGGCTTTTTCTGTGGGTGGACAGTGCACTTATACATACAAACCCCACTCAGGACTCAGATCCAAGCAGAAATACCTTCTGCAGCCTTGCCTGTCACCAATACAGTAGGAAAGGGTCCTGAATGGGGGAGTGGGGTTCTACCAGAGACCTCAGTAGGCCAGACATATGGCAATGGCCCATGGCAGACTCACCAGTTGCCTTTCACTGCTTTGAGTCACTCGGGAGGCTCTGGGCCAGAAAGATGCCGAAGATCTGGAGGACTATCTGGAGGAAATACTCACAAAGACCTTGGTTGTAACAATCAAGTTGTTAAGCAGCCATTTCTCAAACTGACACGTGCAGCCTTTGGCATGGATGGATCCCTGCTACTCCAGCTCCAGTTTAAGCCAGACATCACAGTAAAGCAGTCAATGTCCTGGTTAACACCCGAGGTTTGTTGCCTCATGCCAAGGAAATCAAGAACACAGAAACACACACACAGAGTGAGTTTAAGAACAGAGGTTTAATAGGTGAAAGAAGGAGAAAAGAAAATAGCTCTCTCTCCTGCAGAGAGAGAGGGGCACCCGAGTGGGTATTCTGTCCTGTGATGAAGTGCAGGTGGGGCAGGGGTGTTTATAGACTGGCTTGAGGAGGTGGTGTCTGATTTACATAGGGCCCTAAGATTGCTTGGACCAGGTGAGATGTTTACATAGTGCATGAGAAAGCCGGCCGTCCCACCCTAGTCTTCTATTATGCAAGTGGCTTCTCTACCTGACCAGCTCCATGTTGTCTGCTCCTTACTGTACACGTGGTTGGCAAGGAAAAAGGAAGATGGAGCCGCCATGTTGAACATGCCTAGCCCCTAGGTAGCCTTTTCCTGTTGGAACAGCTACTAGCATTCACCCATACAAGCTTCCAGCTTGCTTATCTATGTCTGCAGCTCAGTTTTACAGGCTGCTTTGTGTTAGAAAAGAAACTATTTTGGGGCTGCTTTTCATTAAAAGGAAAACCTTACCAAGGACTTCCTTATCCTTGCTAAATTCCTTATGCTTCCTTACCCTGAATAATTTCTTTTTAACTCCTATATCAATAGCCATACTGGGTGCTGAGGGCATCTTCTGCAGGGCCCCTGATGCAGCAGGAGAAAAGTAATGCTCAGTGCTCCCATCTTGGGTTCAAGTCAGAGCTGTTGAAGTAGATGCTAAGGTTCCAGTCATTGGGCCCTTGGGCTCTGCAGCAAGACTAATATTCCTAAGTGAAGTCAATGAGCTTCTGGAGATCAATGTCGTGATGGTAGGTCTTGACATTGTGGTTGCTAAAGTGGTTGAGCTGGTCCTGAATTCAGTCTTTAAAGACAAAGACCAGGATCCCTATTGCCAGCTCCAGGAAGAAGATCAGGCCAAAGAATATGGAGAAAAACTTGAGCAGAAAGATGTTCTCCTGGAGGGTTCTGATACAGCCAGCAGAGCCTGGCACCAACATGATGCCTCCAACAACCACAAATGGCCACCCAGCTCTGTCAGCCCTGATCACCCCAGGCCCAGAGGCTGATGGCCAGGAACAGGGACCCCAGCACCCAGAAGACAAGGTTGAAAGCAAACAGGAAGTATTTCCCACAGTAGCAGACCTCAGTTTCCTGGAAGTGCCCATGCTTGCCAGGCATGGGCAATAGCCATCCACGGGCCCAGGAACCAGAGCTGAGATCTGGAGGCTGGGCTGACTCCTCCCACTCCTGTGGGCCACCCTGGGCTAAAGCTGCCTGCGGCCTAGCCTGGAGGCTGTGGCTTCATGCCCTGACCCATAATCTTCTTAAAAAGAAAGCTGATAGGTTGCTACCACCCTGCCTTCTGCCTTTGACCCATAAATAATGTTTTGCAAGATTACATGAAATTTCTAAGCATTTCTGCTTACAAGTGTAAAGTATCCAGTTACTCTTCACAAGGACATAGGAAAGGAGAGTTCTCCATTCTGATGTGTGACAATTACCCTAGCTCTGTTCTCTTTCATGTCAAACACCTCAATTCACCCTGATAGAATAACTTACTATATAAACTTTACCCTACTTATTGAAACATAACCACTCAATAGACAAAAATTTCTAGTAGTCTAGAACCAACAAGGAAATGGGAGACAATGAATTTGACACTGTCATATCACCAATCCAAATTCTTTTTATTACATTATCACAGAAGAGCTGGACAGCAGCTCTATAGATTAAGATTGTGCTGTGCAGTTGTGCTTTAATTATAACAACATCTCAGTGAAATCAAAATGTGGATAAATAATAAGAATATGAATATCACATAATGGGATTTGTAGGCTTGTTAGAAAGCTGAAAAGTTAGTTTTGGGTGCTGAACAGTATTTATTTTATTATTTTATTTTATTTTGAGACAGGGTCTCACTTTGTCGCCCAGGCTGGAGTACAGTGGCACGATCTCTGCTCACTGCAACCTCCATCTCCCGGGTTCCAGTGATTCCCATGCCTCAGCCTTAAGGGTAGCTAGAACTACCTGTGTGTGCCACCACATCCAGCTAATTTTTGTATTTTTAGTAGAGACAGGGCTCTACCATGTTGGCCAGGCTGGTCTTCAACTCGTGACCTCAAGTGATCCGCCCGCCTCAGCGTCCCAAAGTGCTGGGATTACAGGCATGAACCACAATGTATTTGTACTTATCATCAAGTTCCAAAGGAATAATTTTTATACTTATTTTTCATCTACCATTAGTGAAGAGTCCATCAGAAGGCACTGCTTCTCTTTTAGCACTCCTGTGCCCATATAGTAGCTGGTTAATGCAGACATGACCACCCCAGGCCTGATGTTGTAAAGGAGGGGATGTTCATGAAACCTCGGAAAAAGGAAATCATATAGAGAGGGCTGTGTTGGCAGCAGCTGTAACTTTTGGTCAGGGAGGCAGCCATTCCTGCAGCATCCCTACAGGAAGGAAGCCAGGGGTAAAAAACTCAACCTCAAAACTGGCTGTACCTGTAGTCCCAGCTACTCGGGAGGCTGAATCAGGAGGACTGTGTGAGACCAGAAGTTTGAGGCTATAGTACAATATGATCACCTTTGTGAAAAGCCACTGCACTCCAGCCCAGGGAATACAGGGAGACTCGTCTCTAAAAATAACAACAATAAAAAACCAACCTTTTTATTCCTACCTTCCTCTGATCTCCTACCAGGGATCCCCATCGGTCAAATTCAAATTGAAGCCAGAGAGCAAGTAAATCCAGTAAAGCATACCAAACAGGCCAAATTTCCAGGGTCGAGAACAGGATGGAGACGTGTGGCGAATGACCCTGGAGAGACAAACAGAAGATATTCAGCACAAACCCTATGAGATGAGTAATATTATTGTGCCCATTTCACATATGTGGGAATTGAGATGCAGAGGGGTGAAATAATGTGCCTATAGATAACAGGGGGATAAAAGTGGCATTTAAATCCAGAGTCTGTGTTTAATCACTATCTATACTGCTACTACTTTTTTCTCCATGATGTCTCTCGCATAGTGCCATATGGAATAGAGGTCCTCAATAAATACATTTTAAAAGAAAAAAGAAAACAGAGGAGATTAAGTAAGCTATTTATGAAGATCCCTTGAATGTGCAGTTCATAATAGGGTTCAAGCTCCTATGAGAATCTAATGCCACTGCTGAGCTGATAGGAGGCAGAGCTCAGGTGGTAATGCTTGCTCACTCACCGTTCACCTCCTGCTGTGAAACCCAGCTCCTGATAGGTCAGTACCGGTCTGTGGGCTGGGGGTTGGAGACCCCTGCTGTATTAGTCCATTCTCACGCTGCTCTAAAGAACTACCCGAGACTGGATAATTTATAAAGGAAAGACAATTAATTGACTCACAGTTCCACAGGGCTGGGGAGGCCTCAGGAAACTTAGAATCATGGCAGAAGGGGAAGCAAACACGTCCTTCTTCACATGATGGCAAGGAGGAGAAATGCCAAGCAACAAAATGATAAGCCTTTTATAAAACCATAAGATCTCATGAGAACTCACTATCATGAGAACATCAGCTCCTCCCCACAGCTTCTAGCATCTACCATTCTTCTTTCTGTCTCTATGGATAAAAAAAATACTTTATCTGAATTAAATTTAAGATAATTTAATTGAGCAATGAACAATTCACAAATTGGGCAGCCTTTCCAGCCAGAGTGGGCTCAGAGACTCCAGTGCAGCCATGTGGTGGAAGAAGATTTATGGACAGAAAAAGGAAAGTGATGTACAGAAAACAGAAGTGAGGCACAGAAACAGCCTCACTGGTTACAGCTTGATGTTTGACTTATTTGAACATAGTTCAAACCATTGACTACAGTTGATTGGCCAAAACTCAGTGATTGGCACAAGTGTAGGCTACAGTCTGTTTACACCTCTACTTGTTATAGTTCACTATGTACACAGAAACCCGTAGACCAAACTTAAAACATGTAAGGAGGCAGCTTTAGGCTAAACTTGATTCAACACTATGAATTTCACTACTCTAGGTACCTCATATGTGTGAAATCATACAATATTTTTCCTTTCGTGTCTGACTTATTTCACTTAGCATAATGTCTTCAAGATTCATCATTCAAGATTTATGTTAGGATTTTATTCCTTTTTGGAGGCTGAATAACATTTCATTGTATGTATAGACCACATTTTCTGTATTCATTCCTCCATCAAAGGGACATTTGAATTGTTTCCACCTCTTGGCTATGGTGAATAATGCTGCTATGAACTCTGGTGTACAAATATCTGTTTGCTAAGAATTAAAAGTGCTCTTGCTTTTAATTCTTTTAAGTATATACTCAGAAGTGAAATTTCTGGATCAAGCTTTTTCGAGCAAGCTTTATGCCATTTTTCCATAGCAGCTGCACCATTTTAGATTCCCGCTAGCAATGCTCATGGATTCCAATTCCTCCACTTCTTCACCAGCACTTTTATTTCCTGGAGTTTGTTTTGCTTTGTTTATTATGTCTATCCTAATGGGTGTGAAGTGGTATCTCATTGTAGTTCTCATTTGTATTTTCCCAGTGATTACTGATATTGGGCCTCTTTTCATGTGCCTACTGGCCATTTGTGTCTTCTTTGGAGAACTGTCTATGCAAGTCATTCACCCCTTTTTAAATCAGATTGTTTGTTTTTTTTGTTGTTGAATTGTAGAAGTTCTTTATATGTTGTGGGGATTAATCTCTTATCAGATATATGATGTGGAGAGATTTTCCCCATTCTGTGGGTTGTCTTTTCATTGTCAATAATATCTTTTGATACACAAAAGTCCACGTATCAAAAGTTTTATAAAGTCCAATTTATCTATTTTTCTTTTGTTGCCTGTGGTTTTGCTGTCATATCCAAGACATCATTGGAAAATCCAGATTGAGTGTTCAATACATACCTTTTGAGAATCAAACACCTAAACATTAAGAGCTAAAACTACAAAACTCTTAGATGATAATAAAGAAAAAGCTTCTGTTTACAGAATTAGGTACTGAGAGGGTGACAACAACAACAGAGCTAAATCTTCCTTTAAAGTTCAGTAGGCAAAGTGTGATGCAGAAGCTAATGCAAACAAGGAACAAACGTGCTGTCAAAAATTACATGTCAAGTGCTTCTGGAAAGTTGAAAGGAAGGTCAGATCAGGGAGGATTTCATGAATGCCATTTGAGCAAGCTTTTGAGGGGTATTTAGAACTTGGACTATGGACATGAATGTAAATAGGCTGAAAGCATTTTGTTGGCATGCATGAAAACTAGTGTAGTTCCATAGCTAACATGTTGAGTATGCATGTATAAAGGAAGAGCAGGAGTTAAAGCTGAAAATACAAGCCTGATGCATGCACGGGAGAGAGAACAAACCAGATAATACTTAAATCTAAGACATCCCTAGTACAAGCATTCCAAATTACCTTTCTGGGATATTAACATTTCTGTTAACAACCAGAAACCTGGGAAATCTATCCTTCCATAGACTACTAAGAACATTCCCTCTTGCAAAATGAAATTTTTCTAAAAGAAAGGGAAACTTACATAAATTCTTGTGGTTTGTAGTTTCACCTTGTTCCGTAGTAGGCTTGGGAAGGATCACCTGGCATTCCTTGGTTCCAGGCTGGTTTAGGAGCTCATCTTAGGTCTAATAACCTTGTGTTCCAGCTAAGCTGCCCCAGAGGCTGAAACCTAACTGTATTGCTTTACTAAGGCCTAGATGGCTTTCCACAGCAAGTGAGGTGCAGATGCTAAGGTCTTTGGTCTGGATCTCCTCACATTTTCCATTAAGGGTCATCCTGCTATTTTTGAGTACGCTCTCTCAGTTTAGCTTCCCACAAAGCTCCACAGCTTCCCATAAGTACTACGTAACATTTTAGGGAAAACCCAAGCATTTCTTCTGAGATGTGTGACAATATTAGCATGTCTTTAAAAGCAATTTATAAAAACATGCAAAAGGGTACATGTTGTCTGTAAAACATTTCAGCATACATAGGTAAACAATAATAATTTTTATTAAAGCTACCATAATCTATTGAGAGATCATCTCTGTTTACAGTCTGGTATTTATTTTTTTGAATCTTATTCTATGCATATATATCACATACATACTAAAAGTCCTGCTTTTAATAAGTCCAATGGCTGTGTCTAGAAGTCCTCCAAGAAGTGTCTCTCTTGTACTTGAAAAACCTCCATAGGACCGGGTTTCCTTGTCTGCCAAGTGGGGAGAATAAAAATAAACACTCAAATAATGTCTATTATCATTAGCATTATGATTAAATCAGTCTTTCAGCTTCAGTCATCACACGGCTGTATTTCTGTCTGGCAGCAGCTTCCCCTCATTCAAATCCTCTGCTTGAGAGCCCTTTGACAAAACCTCATACTGGCCGCTGCATCTAATGCAAAAAACCTTAACATCGTTGCCAAAGGATATTGTCCATCCAAAGCCCCTAGTTCTTCCAAACCTCCCAGTGCTCTGTTATGAACAGAAGTTGGGAAAAGAGCCCACTTCAGACCACATGTGATTAATGAGCTTTACAGAGAAGCTCCATCTTCATCAGAAGTGGATTCACTGTGAAGTTAATGAACTTAGGCTTCAGTTTCATTTACTTGCATGGGCTCTTTCCAAGACCATGGTAAAGGTCCTGGAAAGGGTGTGTTGTCTTTATAACTAAGACTGCCACATCCTTCTTTAGCTTCCTCTCTATGATGTTTCCTCTGTGCCAAGGGGCCATAGTGGTTGTAGGAATTTTAAGGATCCAGCAAAGGAGACTGAATGCAAATACACTTCATTTATGCTTATTGGGATGCAGTTAGGTGGTCTCTAATCACCTTGATGTATAGCTGACTTATTTAGTTATATTAACATACTCAGATTTTGGAATGGGCTCCAAGAATATTCCTGCCACCATGGTGTGGACTTCCCAGTGTCATAACATGAAGGCACAAGACCAGAGGTGATTTGAACATAACCTACAACACCCACCAGTGAAATAAGTCTAAAATGTATGGAACTAGAAGCAGCTCTGTAAAAAATTCTTCCAACCATCAGACGTGAGTTTTTACGAAGATCTAGTCAGAATAGAATTTCTCTCCAGTCAGCAATACACTTAATAATGCAGCATATACAGTAAAAAAATGGACCATGATGCATTGTTTGATAAACTGACTAATAAGAAGAATATATGACATGAATACTTTAGAAAAAAAATTTCTGCATAAATTTTTTGCTACTTGGACATTCAACACTGACACTAATGAAGATAACATAAACTTCATAACATCCTACTACTGTGAGTCTCATAAATTCAAAAATTATGTATTCACCACATAAGAACACTTACTTGAGAGGCCATGAAATCTTATAGCCCATATGTTAAAGAAACTTAATTGAGGCTTTCTCAAATTTGACAATAATTTGAAAATTTTAATTACCAATAATGTCATGTATTTAATTACCAATAATGTCATGTATTTAATTACCAATAATGTCATGTATGAGCCACGAGCCAGGCTCGGTGGCTCATGCCTGTAATCCCAGCACTTTGGGAGGCTGAGGTGGGTGGATTACAAAGTCAGGAGTTTAATACCAGCCTGGCCAATATGGTAAAACCCTTTCTCTACTAAAAATACAAAAATTAGCCAGGGATGGTGGTGGGCATCTGTAATCCCAGCTACCTGGGAGGCTGAGGTAGGAGAACTGCTTGAACCTGGGAGGTGGAGGTTGCAGTGAGCCAAAATCATGCCACTGGACTCCAGCCTGGGCAACAGAACAAGACTCAGTCTTGGAAAAAATTAAAAAAAAATAATGTCATGTAAATCTGAAATAAAATTTTCTAAATTATAAATAATAATTTTAAAAATCAGGGCTGGGCATAGTGGCTCATGCCTGTAATCCCAGCACTTTGGGAGGCTGAGGGGGGCCGATGACTTGAGGTCAGGATTTTGAGACCAGCCTGGCCCACATAATGAAATCCCATCTCTACTAAAAATACAAAAATTAGCCAGGCATGGTGGTGGGCACCTGTAGTTTCAGCTACTCAGGAGGCTGAGGCAGAAGAATCACTTGAACCCAGGAGGCGGAGGTTGCAGTGAGCTGAGATCACGCCACTGCACTCCAGCCTGGGCAACAGAGTGAGACTCCATCTCAAAAACAACTATAATAATAATAATTTTAAAAATCAATCATGCGGCCTGATGTAGTGGTTCATGCCTGTAATCCCAGCATTTTGGGAAGCCGAGGCAGGTGGATCACTGAGATTAGCAGTTTGAGCCCAGCCAGGCCAACATGGTGAAACACAGTCTCTACTAAAATTACAACAATTAGCCGGGCGTGGTGGCAGATACCTGTAATCCCAGCTACTTGGGATGCTGAGGCATGAGAATTATTTGAACCTGGGAGGCGGAGGTTGCAGTGAGCTGAGATCATGCCACTGCACTCCAGTCTGAGTGACAGAGTGAGACTCTGTCTCCAAAAAAAAAAAAAAAAAAAAAAATCAGTCATGCTAAAGGAAAAACTGAATGATCTTTCTGATCTCTCTATAGAAGTAAGATTGTATAAGCTGAGGAGGAGTTGAACAAAAGGAAAAGATTCTAGAATTGTTGTCTTGTGAAGAGAAGATCAAATAGTTTGCAGCTAAAACATGTAGGGAAAAAAGTATAGAAGTTGAGTTAGGCAATTAATTAATAAACATGTTAATTAATAGCATGTTACCCACATTTGTATGATGTTTGTAGTATTTGTTAGTTCAAACTCTGCTAATATTTTGCGATTTTAAACAAGTTCTAGACCAGGTACTGTGGCTTATGCCTGTAATCCCAGCACTTTGGGACGCTGAGGTGAGTGGATCGCCTGAGGTTGGGAGTTCGAAACCAGCCTCACCAACATGGTGAAACTTCCCTCTCTACTAAAAACACAAACATTAGCTGGGTGTGGTGGCATGCATCTGTAGTCTTAGCTACTCAGGAGGCCAAGGCAGGAGAACTGCTTGAACGTGGGAGGTGGAGGTTGCAGTGAGCTGAAATCACACCACTGCACTCCAGCCTGGGTGAGAGAGTAAGACCCTGAAAAAAAAAAAAAGACATTTTTAATGAATTTTCATTTTTGTAACCTAACTTTGTATTAGTAACATGAATTTTTTTTTTTTTTAAGAACATCACCAAATATGTAGGAATTTCAGGCCCTTCAAAATCTACCTCTGCCTTTGGTCTTCATTCATTTAGTCAACAAATATTTGTTGAACTCCTACTGTGTGTCAGGCACTGGTGCTAGGAGCACAGCAGTAAGCAAATTAGACACAGAGAGCCTTGTGGAACTTCTGCCTGCAGTTCCAGAGCCTCTCCCGAAGAGTTACATCAACTCCTGGCCCTCATCTGCCAAATTGTAGGAGCTTAAATGTGGTTTCAGGGCTCAAGGGAAAACAAACACCAAACTAGCTGCCCTGTCCTCCTCTTTCTCTAGTTTATGGCTCCTCTCTGGGGAACGAGTTTCTTCTCTTTCGGGGCACGTATCTCTCACGGGTCTACTCCATATTGTCTTTATTCCAGTGCCCAGGCTGAGGGAACTGTCCCTGCATGGGACATGAGGTCTTGTGGCACAGGGAAAAGGGAGTGGACAGACCACATGAGGGCTTTTAAAGCATCTGCTTGGAGTGGTATACATCACTGCCACACACTTCATTGGCTGGCCAAAGCAAGTCCCGTGACCAAGTCTGAAGCCAGTGTGGGAACTATAGTTCTCCAATAGGGAAGCTGTACTTATTTAATAAGTACAATAATGCAATCTACCTCATAAGCTCTCTGGGATTGATTAGGGATAAAGATATTTTTGTTACCATTTCTTTAGAGATAAAGAAATGTTAGAGTCGTCTCCAGAATGTTGGCTTTCAAATGTCCATTTGTAGAATATAGTTGAAAACTAACAATCACACATTTTTGATATGTTGGTTAAATAAAATGCATTATTAACAGAAATGTCATGTATCTCTTTTAACTCTACTAGAATATGTTACATTTATGGCTTGCATAATATTTATTTTGGACAGCACTGATCTATACTCTATTTTAAAGTACTTCACATGGTGAAAGCAGGAACAAGATGGGCCTGATGCCACACACTGAAACAACTAGATCTTGTGAGAACTCACTCACCACCAGGACAGCACCATGAGGGATCAACCCTCATGACCCACCAGGACCTACCTCCCACCAGGCCCAACTTCCAACACTGGGGATTACAATTCAACTTGGGATTTGGTGGGGACTATATTCAAACCATATCCACACCACTTCCTTTAATGTAAATATTTATAATTTGGTTTTCACTTTTGGATGAAAGGAAAGGAATAGCTACGTTTTCTCTTGACACTCTCAATAGAAGTCTCCTTCCTTGTAGACATTGAGAAACTTGTTCTGTTGTCATGAATCAACTAAAGCATTACAAGACAGTTTCCAATATCAGCAAGGTGAGGGAATTTTCATTAACTGTGAACAAAAAAAAAAAAAGAAGAAGAAGAATCTGAGGCGTTGGTTTTCTGATTTTTAAGTGTTTAATGTTAAGCAAACCTACATGGTAGGACAATTTGTTCATGTAACCCAGAGGAGTGCTTTGTGGTTAATTCATGTGGTAGGTCCCTAATTACATTGAAGTTTATATCCCTAACACTCACAACAGAGCTGGGCAGGTCATATGCAGTCCATAAATATTTGCTGAATTGAATTAAAGGTGGCCATCTAGAAGCCTGTAGTGTATGGGGCTGTGTCAGAGGGAGAGTAGGTACTGGAGGAGATAGGGGAGTCAAAATGGGGCAAGGAGCACTCAACACAGAATGGCAAGAGTCCTGGTGATATCCACACAAAATGCTGAGATGAGTTTAAAGGTCTCTCAGCAATTCTATACTTTAAAATAGACACTACATGCCGGACGCAGTGGCTCACGCCTGTAATCCTAGCACTTTCAGAGGCTGAGGCAGGAAGATCACTTGAGGTTAGGAGTTCAAGACCAGCCTGGCCAACATGGTGAAACCCCATCTCTACCAAAACATACAAAAATTAGCTGGGTACATGCCCATAATCCCAGTTACTTGGGAGGCTAGGTCAGGAGAATTGCTTGAACCTGGGAGGCAGAGGTTGCAGTGAGCCGAGATCGCACCACTGTACTCCAGCCTGGCTCCCGGCAACAGAGCAAGACTCTGTCTAAAAAAAAAAAAGACATTAAGTAGTAGTAGTAATATAAAGGCCATTCATAGCCAATAGAGTGGTCTTAAAAATCTTTAGTATTAAAACATTGTGTGTTTTATTTTGCAGATACAAAGGAAGTTTTTCTTAGTCTGGTCTTGACATAATACTATCCCATTTAGATGCCTCAAATCTTCAGAAGAAACTGGATGATGCGAAAGTATATCTAGGTCCCCAAGAGAGATGAAAATTACCCCACCAGCTGTGTTCCCTCATGTTAGGAAAAAGAGAGTCCACTATATTTCTTGTCAAATACAAAGTATCAGAAGGCTGAAACACATTAACTAGAAAAGGGAATGCAATTTGGATTCAACTACCTGCTCTCATGAAAGGTAACAATAATGTTTGCAATTCACAGGATGTTAGAGATAAAAGAGTCCTCAAATATCCTCCAGCAAAATCTCTCTCCTTTTACTAATGGGCAAACTAAGGACAAGAGAAGAAAGATGAGTCAAGTCTTCAGTCTCATGCTGTGATCTGAAGGTGAGCGATAAAATCAATGTCAAGAGAGCCTTTCCAACCACTAGTGCTCCCAGAATTCATGAGGGAAACACATTCTTAAATCTGAACTAGTAACTTCAAGATATTACCAAATGCTCTTTTTTCACTCTTAGTCTTCAATTTCCAGTAATTTAGCGCTCTGTTAACTATGTTATAATTTAAAAAGTTCAGAAACAAGCTGGACACAGTGGCTCATGCCTATAGTCTTAGCACTTTGGGAGGCTGAGGTATGCAGATCGCTTGAGCTTAGGAGTTCAAGACCAGCCTGGGCAACATGATGAAAACATGTCTACATTAAAAAAAAAAAAAAAAAAATTAGCCTAGTGTGGTGGTATGAGCCTGTAGTCCTAGCTACTTGGGAGGCTGAGGTGGGAGGATCACTTGAGCCCAGGAGATGGAGGCTGCAGTGAGCCATGATTGCTCTAATGCACTCCAGCCTGGGCAACAGAATGAGAACCTGTCTAAAATAAATAAATAAATAAATAAAATCTACTCTGAGGGTGGCTGGCAAGATGGTCAAATAGGAACAGCTCTGGTCTGCAGCTCCCAGGGAGGACAACTCAGAAGGCAGGTGATTTCTGCATTTCTCTCTCTCTCTCTTTTTTCAGATGGAGTTTCACTGTTGTTGCCCAGGCTGGTGAGCAGTGGCACGATCTTGGCTCACTGCAACCTCCGCCTCCAGGGTTCAAGCGATTCTCCTACCTCAGCCTCCTGAGTAGCTGGGATTACAGGTGTGCACCACCACACCCAGCTAATTTTGTATTTTTAGTAGAAATGAAGTTTCACCGTGTTGGCCAGGCTGGTCTTGAACTCCTGACCTCAAGTGATCCATCCACCTCAGCCTCCCAAAGTGCGGGGATTACAAGTGTGAGTCACCATGCCCAGCCTGCATTTCCAACTGAGGTACCCGGCTCATCTCACTGGGACTGGCTAGATAGTGGGTGCAGCCCATGGAGGGCGAGCCAAAGCAGAGTGGGGCATTGCCTCACCCAGGAAGCACAAGGAGTTGGGGAACTTCCTCCCCTAGCCAAGGAAAGCCGTGAGGGACTGTGCCGTTAGGGACAGAGCACTTGGGCTCCGATACTACACTTTTCCCACAGTCTTTGCAACCTGCAGACCAGGAGATTCTTTTGGGTGCCTACACCACCAGGACCCTGGGTTTCAAGCACAAAACTGGGTGGCCTTTTGGGAAGACACTGAGCTAGCTGCAGAAGTTTTTTTTCATACCCCAGCGGTGCCTGGAACGCCAGGGAGACAGAACTGTTCACTCCCCTGGAAAGGGGGCTGAAGCCAGGGAGCCAAGTGGTCTAGCTCAGTGGGTCTCACTCCCATGGAATCCAGCAAGCTAAGATCCACTGGCTTGAAATTCTTGCTCAGCACAGCAGTCTGAAGTCGACCTGGAACGCTCAAGCTTGGTGGGGGGAGGGGTGCCCCTCACTAAGAGGCTTGAGTAGGTAGTTTCCCCCTTGCAGTATAAACAAAACCTCTGAGAAGTTGGAACTGGGTGGAGCCCACTGCAGCTTGGCAAAGCCGTTGTAGCCAGACTACCGCTCTAGATTCCTCCTCTCTGGGTGGGGCATCTCTGAAAGAAAGGCAACAGCCCCAGTCAGGGGCTTATAGATAAACTTCCCATCTACCTGGGACAGAGAAGTGGGTGAATGATATGAACAGATACTTCTCAAAAGAAGACATTTATGTGGCCAATAAACATATGAAAAAAAGCTCATCATCACTGGTCATTAGAGAAATGCAATCAAAATCACAATAAGATACCATCTCATGCCAGTTAGATAGTGATCATTAAAAAGTCAGGAAATGACAGAGGCTAGAGAGGATGTGGAGAAATAGGAACGCTTTTACACTGTTGATGGGAGTGTAAAGTAGTTCAACCACTGTGGAAGACAGTGTGATGATTCCTCAAGGATCTAGAACCAGAAATACCATTTGGCCCAGCGATTCCATTACTGGGTATATAACCAAAGGATTGTACATCATTCTACTATAAAGATACATGCACATGTATGTTTATTGCAGCACTATTCACGGTAGTAAAGACTTGGAAACAACCCAAATGCCCATCAATGAAAGACTGGATAAAGAAAATGTGGCACATATACACCATGGAATACTATGCAACCATAAAAAAGGATGTGTTCTGTCCTTTGCAGGGACATGGATGAAGCTGGAAACCATCATTCTCAGCAAACTAACACAAAAACAGCAAATCAACACTGCGTGTTCTCACTCATGGGAGTTGCACAATGAGAACACATGGACACAGGGAGGGGAACATCACATACCTGGTCCTGTCAGGGGTTGGGGGGCTAGGGGAGGGATAGCATTAGGAGAAATACTTAATGTAGATGACAGGGTGATGGATGCAGCAAACCACCATGGCACGTGTATATCTATGTAACAGACCTGCACATTCTGCACATGTACCCCAGAACTGAATGTATTAAAGGAAAAAAAAAACTTCAAAATGACACAAGAACAAAAAACCAAACACCACATGTTCTTACTCATAAGTGGCTGTTGAACAATAAGAACACATGGACACAGGGAGGGAAACATCACCCACTAGGGCCTGTCAGAGGATGGGAAATTAGGGGAGGGAAAGCAGGAGGTTGGGGGGTAGTGGAGGGATAGCATTAGGAGAAATACCTAATGTAGATGACAGGGTGATGGATGCAGCAAACCACCATGACACGTGTATACCTATGTAACAAACCTGCACGTTCTGCACATGTACCCCAGAATTTAAAGTATAATAAATAAAAAGAAAGTTCAAGAATTGTGCACACAATTCAGCCACTTCAGAAAAGGAACACAAATGGTAATAAATATGTGTATATACAGTCTGTGTGTGTACATATATATGCACACAAATATATATTTATAAATATACACACATTTACACATATCAGCTCTTACATAAAGAGACATTATCAATAAACAGCATAAATGGAGCATCTACATTCTAAAATATAACTGCTATTAAATATATTGGAAAAGAGGAATAAAGGCATATTTTCTACTTATCAGTATTCAAAGTGTTTGTGAAAATTTATCACTCTGTGCTTCTGGGTTCAGTTGTCAATTCCTGGATTTTGCACTGTCTAGTAATAAGCCTTCAGTCAATTATGCTAAGGAAAAATGATCTACCCTGAGGTGTTTGCTTAATATGGATAATCCAAAATTGTTTGTAAAAGAACATAAACTTTTACTTAAAACATTTAAAGTACTCATCTTTTGTCAAAGTTTAGTGTTTTGGCTCTACCCTAATTCTTCTTCTAACCATTTTGTAAAGGAAAGTGGGTGTGTTCATAAGCCTGTGCAGGACATCAAAGTCCAAATGTAAAAAATTACATTTTGTTTTACATTTGGATCAAAGTCCAAACTATCTTCACAATAATGTAAAGATGCTATCAGGAAATTAATTCCACTGGAATTGGATATGTTTCAGAGTATTTCAATTATGATGATTTCTGGTGATATGTGTTTTTGACTTTTGGACTTCACACACACACACACACACACACACACACACACAGCTCTAAGCCAATGCATACTAGAATTTTGTATTATTACAAAAAAGAACCATATTATTAAGGAAGTGAGTTATTGCTTGGAGATTAGAGGTTTGATTCCTGAATATGAATATGAAACTTTAAGGTAGCATAGCAGAGAGATTGCAAACATGGACTTGGGTTCTATTACTTCCTAGCTGTATCCAGGGCAAATTATTTAATCTGTGCCTCAATTTCTTCATCTATAAAATTGGAAGAATCATTGTACTTACTTCATAGAGTTGCTACAGTTTGTAAAGTGCTTAGAATAGTGTCTAGTTTACAGTAAATGCTTTGTGTGTGTTTGTCATTATTATTACAAGGTCATCCTCTACAAGGATTACCAAAAATTTGACTCTAAATCTCCTGTATGGTGGTGAAAGATATTGCCAAGTTATTGTATTCATGATCAGCAGGCAAAATTATCTGTCTTCTGCCCTCCTGACCTGTCTGTGGACCACTTTCCCTCACCATTATTCACACAGAATTGACGCCGGGCCCCGATACCTGCATTACTTGGTTATTTGAAAACAATATTTTAATGCAAGATTTTTTTTCTTTTTCTTTTTCTTCTTTTTTTTTTTTCAGATATGGGGTCTTGCTATGTTGCCCACGCTGGAGTGCAATGGCTATTCACAGGCGCCATCCCATTACTAATCAGTACGGGAGTTTTGACCTGCTCAGTTTCTGACCTGGGCCAGTTCACCCCTCCTTAGGCAACCTGGTGATCCCCCGCTCCTGGGAGGTCACCATATTGATGCCGAACTTAGTGTGGACACCTGATTGGCATAGCGCACTACAGCCCAGAACTCCTGGGCTCAAGCAGTCCTCCCACCGCAGCCTCCCAAGTAGCTGGGACTAAAGGCACCGCCGCCGCACCCGGCAATGCAAGATTTTATTGAGTGAATCTGGTTTTGCATCTTTGTCTTAGTTTGAGTGGCCATAACAAAATGTCATAAACTAGGTGGCTTAACCAACAGAAAGTTTTTTTCTTGCAGTTCTAGAGGCTGAGATTCCAAGATTGAGTGCTTGAATGATCAGGGTCTGGTGAGGCCTCTCTTCCTGGTTTGAAGATGGTCACCTTCTGACTGTGTCTTCACACAGAGGGGAAAGACAGACAGAGAGCAAGCTCTCTGGTGTTTTCTTATCAGGGCCCTAATCCCACCAGGTCCCTTCACTCTCAGGACCCATCTAAATCTCATTACTCACAAAGACCTCATCTCCAAATATGAACATATTGGGGGTTAGGACTTTAACATATAAACTTTAGGGGAGCACAATGCAATCCATAGCAAATGGGAAACCCACACATATCAGATTTTTCTTTCTTCCAGATGTTTGTAGATGATAACATGGTCATGAAGAGAAAGAAGAGAAATATGTCCACCTGCTCCCTAAACCTCTGCTCTTCTTGATGTGTCTTGACTCACATGACACTGCCTCTTCTCATGGTTTTGCTGAACCACTTCAAGTTTTCTTCTCAAATTGCTAGATCCAAGTTTTCTTCTAAAAATACTTTTTCTTTCTTTCTTTCTTTTTCTCTTTCTTTCCCTTCCTTCCTTCCTTCCTTCCTTTCCTTTCTTTTTAGAGACAGAGCATTGCTCTGTCACCCAGTCTGGAGTGCAGTGGTCCAATAACGGCTCATGACAAGCTTGACCTCTCAGGCTCAAGCAATCTTCCTACCTCTCAGCCTCTTAAGTAGCTGAGACTATAGGCATGAGCCATCACACCTGGCTAATGTTTGTATTTTTTGTATAGATGGAGTTATGCCATGTTTCCAGGCTGGTCTTGACTCTGGGGCTCAAGCAATCCACATGCCTCAGCCTCCTAAAGACTACAGGTTATGAGCCGCCATGCCTGGCCAAGAAATACTTTTAATAATATAATTGGAATTAACTATACTATACAAATATTGGTTAATTTTTAAAAACAAAATAGTTGATATAGGTTGAATTGTGTCCCCTCAAAAAAGACATGTTGAAGCCTCTAAACTCCCATTATTTCAGAATGGGTCATTATTTGAAATAGGACAGTTGCCCCTGTAATTAGTTGAGGGATGGAGTGCTTATAGGAAAATGGTTGGAAGACAGGATTGGAGCAATGCATCATTTACCAGCCAAGGAAGGCCAAATATTGCTGACAAACTACCAGAAGCGAGGAAGAGGCAAAGAAGGATTTCCCTACAGGTGTTCCCCTACTAGCGTAAAATGGCCTTGCCGACTACACCTCGATTTCAGATTTCCAGGTTCCAGAACTATGAGGCGATACGTTTCTGCTGTTTTAAGCCACCCAGTGTGAAGTACCTTGTTAGGACAGCCCTGGGAAACCGATTGGAATGTAATGGAATAGTTAGAGGCACTTGACATTCTTACTAAGTTTGTACTCACACTTTTTCTTTTTAAAATATTGTAAGAAAACAAAAGATAATCAGATTCTACTATTTATTTTTAAAATTCAAGGCTAGCAGAGTGAGTCACAGCGATGAGTTGTTAAAAGTCAAACAAAGACGAAGGTAAATGTGTTGTTTTATTTAATTCAGGAAAAAAAAGAAAGGCTTTGCCACATAGTATGGCTTATTGCCAGAGGAGTTGCTGGGAAAATAGTTAAGTACATTAAAAATGACATTTACAGAAGCAACTATCAAATTATTTGTGGAATACATTTAAAATTAAATTCTCATTCCCAATCCCAATATGAAAGAACATTATTAATATTGTTTATGTGTTAATTATGCAAAGTAGATGGAGGATGGTAGACTTATAAGCAAATTGACAATTTAGACAGAAATGGCACTTGGCCAGGCATGGTGACTCATGGCTGTAATCCCAACATTTTGAGAGGCCAAGGTGGGTGGATCGCTTGAGTCCAGGAGTTTGAGGCCAGCCTGGGCAACATGGCAAAACCCTTGTTTCTACAAAAAATACAAAAAAAAATTAGCCAGGTATGGTGGCTCATGACTGTAGTCCCAGCTACTCTGGAGGCTGACATGGGAGGATCGCCTGAGCCCAGGAGGTGATTGAGGCTGCAGTAAACTGTGATCACACCACTTTACTCCTGGGCAATAGAGCAAGACCCTGTCTCAAAAAAAAAAAAAAAGAAAAAGAAAAAAAGAAAAAAGAAAAAGAAAGAAAGAAAGAAAAGAAAAAAGAAAAGCTCTCTGGAAAGTCTAAGAGGTATTTTGAAGAGTTCTTCAACTGCTTGAAATAGAGCGAGAATATTAGAGATTCATAGAGGTTTCTAAAATCTTATACTTTGCTAAAACTGTTTTCCATATTTAAAACATTTGTTTACATCCTGTCACATCATCAAATAAAATATACCCTATATTGACTTATATGGAGAAATCCAAGAATGTCCAAGTCAGGTTCTTTTGTGTCTAACTAACCTCTGTTCAACACTGAAAGCAGAAAGTCCTAAAGGAAGAGGTAATTGTAGAATAAACAACACCCAACTGAGGTATGACTTGTTAGTTAGCACTCATTTATGTAGGAATGGAGGGGAATATACACTAAACAGTAACCTGTTTTACCCCCTAAAAATACTCATTGATAAGAGTATTTTTACTCTTAACAAAGTAAAAGATATGGTACTCCTGCAAAGATATGGTCAGGAAAATATACCACGTATAATACACTTTTCTTCACAAATTCAAAGGGAGTAATGAGTGCCTCTTCCCTCTAGACAGGTTAGATTTAGTACCTACCATGTGCTGGGAGCACACCATGGAAATATACAAACAAAGGCCCTACTGTCACAGAGCTTACATTATAGTAGAGGACACAAAAAAATAGACGTTGTTCCACAGTATGTTCTATCAAGTTGTTTGAATATTTAATATTTCCGTTGAAATGATTTTCATCATAGAAGTGAATTTGATGATTTCTCAAATTTATAAATTTAGGATCTTACTTTATTTTATTTTATTTAAACATGGTTTCACTCCATCACCCAGGATGAAGAGAATGCAGTGGCACTATCATGGCTCACTGAAGCCTTCACCTCCTGGGCTCAAGCAGTCCTCCCAAATCAGCCTCCTGAGCAGCTGGGATCACAGGTGTGCAGCACCATGCCTGGCTAATTTTTGGATTTTTTGTAGAATCAGGGTCTCACTATGTTGCCCAGGCTGGTCTTGAACTCCTGGGCTCAAGTGATCCAACTGTCTCAGCCTCTCAAAATGCTGGGATTATAGGCATGAGCCACTGGGCTTGGTGGGACCATATTTTAAAATCTGTTTTCTGGGATCATTAAGTCAATAATAGGTTGGTGTATACTGCTGGTACGGTTTAGTTGGCAGCTTAGCTTAAAAGACAACAATCATCAGTGTTCTTGAGCATTTTGTTGTTGTTGTTACACTGAAGTTTGTTTTACCTATAGCAAATGTAATCAGCTGCTTTTGGTTTGGAGTTCACACCACTCCATACAATTTTGCTAATTTTGAGTAGATAAATTTTGGAGCCCCTCAAAGTCCTAAATGAATATGAGTTTAGCAATCTGTGTTCTTGTAACAAAACAAAAGATTTTGGGCCTTTATTCTACCTCTTAACAATTCCATGAAAGGCCCATGGGAGAAAACACCTTGGATTCGGGTAATTTCATACAAGGGTCTCCTCATTTTCCTTATGTTTCTTATTAGAGCTGTTTGACAGGTTCCCACACTTTCAGTCCTAGCTCCCCATAATCTAGAGAATGAGGTCCACACATTATCATCAAATGATTTAGAAAATCAAGACAACATCAACATTAAAAAAAAAAAAAAATTACTCTGGACGTGGTGGCTCATGCCTGTACCTTCTAGCACTTTGGGAGGCCAAGATGGGCAGATCACTAGAGGTCAGAAGTTTGGGACCAGCCTGGCCAACATGGTGAAACCCCTTCTCTACTAAAAAACAAAAATTAGCTGAGTGTGGTGGCACACATCTATAATCCCAGCTACTCTGGAGGCTGAGGCAGGAGAATTGCTTGAACCCAGGAGGCGGAGATTGCAGTGAGCTGAGATTGCACCACTACACTCCAACCTGGGCAACAGAGTGAGACTCCATCTCAAAAAAAAAAAAAATATTACTTGTGCAAGAATACCCCTAGTCTGTATATAAAAGGAAGGGCTAAGTTCCAAAGTCCTTGTGGGTATGCACTTCATTCTCTAACATACTGAAAGTATCAGTTGCGATTTTCAGTTGCAAGCAAGATATAGCAAATCTGGTTGTTTTAAAGAGAAAGGAAACTTATTAAAGAATATCGAACAGTTCATCTGGAGAACAAGTCTTACAGACTCTACAGCCAGAATGTACCTGTATGTATATATACATGTCTGCCCCGATCGTGCTCTGAAACTGGCCCTGTGAAGCCAGCACTGCTGCTGTAGTGGGTCCAGATAAACAACTTGAACCACTCACACAGAACACGGGACAATTGCACTAAAATCACAGCCACTGACAGCTCTTCAAGCTGTATGTGTCTGCCACCTCTGCTGCCACTGTCTTCTCTATGGACTCTCCTCAAGTGGTGATGCTGATGCATCTCTGGTCCTAGCTGCAAAGGAAGCTGGGAAAGTGGGTAACTGACATTTTCAGATTCTAGGGTAGGCTCCAAAGCAGGAGATGCCTCCGACCAAGGAAGGGGATTCCAATGCAATGGTAAATATGTACCTTACTGGCTAAACTAGAAGTTGAGTTACCATGCTTTGATGAACAGGCATGTGTATTAGAAATGAACTTAAGACTTTTGCTGTCTTTATTGTATAACACAGCAAAACAAGTCACCTCTGAGAGGGTGGCTGCTCTTCCTGCTGCTCTCTCTCACTTGCCCCTCCAAGCCACTGAACACAACAACTTTAGGTATGACTTAGCCTTATCCAGTCCTATGCCTTGACTGGCACTGTGTCCACTGCCTGGAGGGCCTTCTGCCCCTTAGCCAGCTGCATGACCCGTGTGGCTTGATGAATGCCACTTCCTTCAGGAAGCCTAGAAATTAATTTGCAAAGTAGACTCATTTTGGCCTAACTCCCTCATGGCCACTACTCTCTTGGCTCTCCACGCTTCCACAGCACTCTGCTGTTACTTTCCACAGCACTTATCTGCCTTGCAGTGCTATGGTTTCTGTACACACCCAATCTCAGTGGAAATAGCAGTAGTTCCTTTGAGGAGAAATGAGTGCAGAAGTCAGGGGTGGAACTTAGAGGCTGGAAGCTGTGTTTGTTTCACAATTGACATGAAGACTAACACATTGTGAGTTTCATTGTTAAGATAGGGGTTTTGTGGGAGCTTAATGTGCTCCTCTTCCTCTAGCAGTCACCATCTAGCTCTGCTCTCTTTTTCCTATCTGGTGACCCAGGGCACAGCCTCTGCAGCTAGCCCTCTGCCTCTTCCCGATTGGGTGGCCTTTCCAGTTGTGTGGTGTTCAGCAAGTGACTTTACATATGCCACAGAATTATTGTGAAGACGATCTGTGTTAATACTTGTAAGGTGCTAACAATGGGGCCTGGCACCTCTCAAGCCCTATCTTGGTTCAATTTTTTTTTTTTTTTTGAGACAGAGTCTTGCTCTGTCGCCAGGCACCAGGCTGGAGTACAGTGGTGCAATCTTGGCTCACTGCAATCTGCGCCTCCTGGATTCAAGCAAGTCTCCTGCCTCAGCCTCCCTAGTAGCTGGGACTACAGGCGCACGCCACCACGCCCAGCTAATTTTTGTATTTTTTAGTAGAGATGAGGTTTCACCATGTTGGCCAGGATGGTCTTGATCTCTTGACCTCATGATCCGCCCGCTTTGGCCTCCCAAAGTGCTGGGATTACAGGCGTGAGCCACCGTGCCCGGCAGCAATTTTTTTAGAGACAGGATCTCACTCTTAACCCAGGCTGGAGTGCAGTGGTGTCATGATCATGGCTCACTGTAGTCTCCAATTCCTGGGCTCAAGGCTCAACCTCTCAAGTAGCTGAAACTACTAGTGTGTGCCTTCATGCCTGGATAATTTTTTAAAAACTTTTTTATAGAGATGAGGTCTTGCTATGTTGCTCAGGCTGGTCTTAAACTCCTGACCTCAAGCAATCCTCCCAAGTTGGCCTCCCAATGTGCTGGGATTATAGGTGTGAGCCACTGTCCCTGGCCCCCGTCTGTGTTCTTAATGTCACAATCTTCTAGCAGGCAAAGTCCTTCTTGGTTCTTTTTTGCATCTTTCTCTTTCCAGCTCCTCTCCCAGGTCCTTGCTTATAGGAGAGACTGTTGAAGAGAGACTTGGTGTCTGCAGGGAGGGAGGTGGGAGGGGAATCGGAAGCGGCAGAGCAGTGAACCCTGGCGAAACACCGTCAAGGCCATGAGAATCCTGAGGCAGCCCGTCATAGGGCTATCCCAGTTTCAGGGGCAAAAGTTGGGGATAGAGCCCAGAATGACCACTTGTAGTAATGTCAAATACATGATCTTAGAAGGAAAAAAAGTGTCTACCTCAGTCCATAGAACTTACTTGTTCATTTCGATGTTATATACAGCATGCTTAACTTTTTTTTAAATTGCATTTTAGGTTTTGGGGTACATGGGAAGAAAATGCAAGACTGTTGCATAGGTACACACATGGCAATGTGATTTGCTGCTTTCCTTCCCATCACCTATATGTCAGCATGTTTAACTTTACTGCAAGGAAACGTATACTCTCTCATTTATTCCTTTCTAAAAATGGCTGCTGCTCACCACCTCTATCTTTCATCTTTCCCATGTACAGGGATCACAAAGGATCTTGTTCACAGGGTAGACTGTAGTTTAGTCGGTCTGGGCAGGGCTTTAGATTCTGTATTTCAAATAAACTCTCAGGTGACACTGATGCTACCAGTCCACACACTTTGAGAAGCCAGGATATACAAAATGGGTGAACGGGGAAAAAAAAGCACCTAACATTTTCCCCATCATTGCAAAATAAGCAGTTATCAAGGTTAATGATAGTCCATTCTAACGAGTCATTTCAAGATATACATGGCTGTGGTAGGGTTTTGTCACAATGCATTTCCTTTGCTGCCCCTGGCTAGGTGACATTGGAGTGGTCATTTATAACTACATTACTATGGAGACAGGAAAGATATATATTTATCCAAACCTGGGATGAATTAATCTTAAAAAGATGAATATAAGTACTTCAACAGATGGGGACAATCTGAAGGTTAGGTGGGTATTTCAAGTGAATTAAAAAGGGCTAAGTTATATTTCTTTTTTAAATGTATTTTTCTTTTCATTTTTAATTGATATATAATAGTTATACTTTAAAAAAAAATTCTTGAAGAGTCAACCACAGGCCGGACACAGTGACTCACACCTGTAATCCCAGCACTTTGGGAGGCCAAGGCAGGCAGATTGCTTGAGCCCAGGAGATGGAGACTAGCGTGGGCAACATGGGGAAACCCCATCTCTATAAGAAATTCAAAAATTAGCCTGCCATGGTGGTGCATGCCTGGAGTCCCAGCTACTTGAGAGGCTGAGGTGGGAGGATCACTTGAGCCCAGGATGTCAAGGCTGCAGTGAGTTGTGGTGTGCCACTGCACTCCAGCCTGAGTGACAGAGCGACACAGACCACCGCTGCAGAATCATCTGGTATATTTTTTCAGATGCTGGCTTCTGGGCCCCACTCCAGACACAATGAAACAATCTCTGAGGGAAATCTGAGAATCTGAATCTTTTATAAACACCTGTCCTAGGAATGCTTAACCATTAAAATTCAAAAAGCACACGTTTAGAGCCTTTGAGGTCTCTGCTGAGACTTAAATATCATTTGATGAGCTCACAATCCAGTTAATGGATAATGGTGTGAGTGGTGATAGCTCCAGTCCTTATCTTGCCATAAAATATTCCATGATTTCTACTTTGGTTTCTTACTGAATCTTGCAGGAATCTTAGGGTTCATATAAATATTCTTTGAATCCACTGACAATCTGGTCTTATCTTTGTGCTTTTTATTGTTATTCGCTAAATACTATTGGTTCACATGTAGTATAACCAGACCAATGTTATTTCCACAATTTGTACACACAATGGACTATTAAGTAGTACTTTCTTCCTCAATATAGTAAATACAGAATCAGCTAGATGAAGTAAACTTCCAGTCAGAACCTACAGTTATTTACTTGAAAATATCAACCTCCGACCCCCGCCCTGCCAAAACTAAATTCTGAATTAAGATTACTTCCATGGTAACATAAGAGCATTTCACAGAGAAAGGAAAATAAATTCATGATATTACTAGAATGAATACCATCCTTGACTAAGTGACTGTTCAGTGAGAACAATTGCCATTTGGGGGTCTTTTTCTGCCTGGATAAGGTTGTAGTCTCTCTAGCACGGGCACCACTGAGCTACAATTGTATATATAATTGTGTGGTATCTTAAAGGCATTTTCTGTGTAGTGTTTATCAGAAAACAGCAGAAGTATACCAGAACCAAAAATACTTTTCTTCACATTGTTAGGAGGACTTTCATGCTTTTCATCCATTCTTCAGAAAATGAAAAGCTAATGCCATGTAATCACAATTTCCTGGGATTCTGCAAAACCATTAAAGAGGCACATTGATGGCCTCTGAATAGAAACACTGTAGCGCGTTTTGGATTGGCTCTGTTCTGGGGTTCTTGACACTCATATGCTCAAATCAGAGTGGTCAAAGGTTTCTTTTGTGTCCAAAACACCCAGACGGTCTGATTTTAACCATGCATGTGCTTCTGGGTGAATGCAGATGGTAAGCTTTTTTTTACTTTTTTTTAGTAGAAAATAAAAGAAAATTAAAGCCTATATTAATTATGTTAATAGTTCAGGCTTGATAATTATGAGAATTTCATTTTGTATGTATCTAAAATGGAATGCTTTAAAGTTGTATTGTCAGATGAAGTGTTTTTTGTGTGTGTGTTCTAGATTTATTAAAATCAACCAAATACCACATAAAGTTAGCTTTATTAGAAGCAGGAATAAGCAGGAAGATTTCTGGCCATGTTAATATTCAATTTTAAGACAAAGTACCTCACCTGTGTTACTAGACCTATTAGGCTGTATTTTAAAACCACGTTATTCTTCTTAAGCCCCTGACACAGCTTCCTCCTCCTCACATCTTCAAAAACATTTCTGAAGTGTGTGCTTGTATGCAGTGTCCTGAAGCAAGCTCTAAGAGCTGCATTGATTCCCAGGAAAATGGTTATATAGAAACAAAATTGGCTTGTGGTGTATTCCCAGGTACATTCAACAGCCAACACCATGTATTACTACGTACTGTGTGCTGACCAGTGTGCCAGAGAAACCCACACAGTGTCAGCTATTGTGACAGAGTGGCATGGGCAATGTCAACAGTCCATGTTTCTGTGAAACAGGACATCTGATTTTGGTTCTCCAAATAGGAGGTGACTCTTCCTATCAAAAGGGAGAGTTCAGCTCTTGCAAAGATGGCGAATTAACCTTGGCAGTCAGATGGGAGAGTCAGAGAGCTGCTGCCCCAGCAAGCCAGGCTGTGGGTGAATAAGTAAGTCCATAAAGGCCTGAAACAAGAAGCAAGTATCCCAATTGCAAGGGACAAGAACAGCATGGACCACCCAGAGAAGGAGCACTTCCGGGGTTGGCATGCTCCCTGGCCACCTTTGAGAGGGTAAACCCACAGGATATTCATGTTTGTTGTAAAGGTCTCATCTTAGATTATGAGTTCAGTTTTCAACAAAACTTTTTGTGACTGCCTTAGTCTGTTTTGTCTAACAAGATACCTGAGGATGAGTAATTTATAAAGAAAAGAAGTGTATTTGGTTCTTGATTCTTGTGGCTGGAAAGTTCAAAATTGGACAGCTGCATCTGGTGAGGGTCTCAAGCTGCTTCAACTGATGGTGGCAAATAGAAGGGGAGCAGGTATGTGTGCAAAGAGACTGCACGGCAAGAGAGGATGCAAGAGAGAGAAACAGAGGAAGCCAGACACTTTTTAACAATCCACTTTTGCGGAAACTAATCCATTCCCTGAAGAACTCACTTACCTCCTCATGGGAGGGCATTAATGTTTATGAGAGATCTGCCCCTGTGACCCAAATACCTCCCACTAGGCCCCACCTCCCATCACTGTGACATTGGGGATCAAATTTCAACATGAGTTTTGGCACGTACAGACCATATCCAAACCATAGCAGTGACCTGCATTAAGTCCAGTGTCAAAGAAACCCTTTAAGGTGTTATATGCGGAAATGTGGTTCATCCGGCATGAACAAGAAATCTTTTCTCAAAAGAGTGAAGCCAGATACGTAGTCTTCTTTACTGAGCTGAGTAAAGCCTGTTTTGGTCTGGATGTGCTACATGTGATTCTAGCATGTGTCAATAATCGTATATGTTATCCTGAATGAAACAGTTAAATAATCCTATTTGGGTTGTGTAGGACCCACCATGATTTTGTGAGAAAGAAATGAATAAAAAATAAATTGAGAGCTGAGATTTTCTGGGAAAAAGGCTTTGAATGATCCAAGCTCATAGACAAGAAGTATTTACTGCACCCTAATACATACAATGCTCTGATAGATGTGACAGTGATGAAGGTAGTGGAAGGTATGGAAAGGGAAAGGGGTTGGGTCTGCCACAGGTTCATTCTAATCCCCTACAACTTCTACACCGGTGAGCAGCAATGCTCAGAAGAGGGATCCTGTGGCATCCTGAAATGTTCTATAACTCATAAGCAAGGCCATTTAGCATAGGGTTGAAAGGCATACTCTCTGGAAACTTGTTACCTGGGTTTAAATTCCAGCTCTATCATTTCCCAGCTGTGTGAAAGTTCTGTTTCTTCATCTTCACAAGAGAAATAGTAACCACACCTATCTCATAGAAAAGGAGGAATTAAGTGATCTTAAGTATCTGATGTACTTGCAAGTAAGTGCTTACTATTATTGTCAAGTACTACTGAAATTGACATTCAGCAGTCCATGTGTTCCATTACACACTGTGTACTAATTCTTTGCAAATGGTTAGCCTGTGTAAGTTATATCAGTGACTGTGAGATAACCTACGAATTAGAATTCACAGTCCCCAGCCATTCTAGAAAAATGGAAATTTACTATACAAAGATTATGGCCCTATTTTCATAATTCAGGCTATTCCAAGAATACCTGGATGAATCCTAGAGTTCTGTTTTTTTAAATTGAATTTGACATATTATGATTCAATTCTTATTGTTCATGGAATATAATTCATATTAATTGAAGAAAAATAAAAAGCATGCTAACTTTCATGTGAGCTGACAGTTTTTGTCCACCAGGGGGCAGTCCACTCATTGAAACCAAGAACAGAAATAACCAGAATAAATAAAATCTGTAATTTAAAAACAAACGGATATTCCATTAGTTTCAGTTTCAACAAAACTTTTATAGAGAAACAATGACATAGCAGAACCAGTCCTTGTTCCTGCCCTCCGGTAGATGGGCAATCAAGAGGCAGAATAAAGCAAAAGATAGTACTAATCTACAATCCAGTCTCAGGGCCAGCTAGATAAATGAGGGGGCTGAGGGCACTCTGTGAAGTGAACTGGACCAAGGCTAAATTCACCATACAGAACAGGATTTAAATGCAAGAGAACTAGTGACAATCAGAGGGAGTATTAAGTCATCAATGACATAGATGTTCATCAAAGGGCATTTTATAATTCCTGCCTCCTCTAAGCTGTAATAGCAGAACTATGAGCTTCTCAGTTAAGAAATGCATCCCCAAGTTTAGGACTACTGGTTCATATATTGGCAAATCTAAAGGACTTCACATCCAAATAAATAAATGACTGTTTCGCATGCCAAGAATTGACATTTAGCTTTAGAATAGATGCATCCCACTACCAGAATACAGAAATCACACTTCATGATAGAATAAAATCAAACATTTTAAACTCTGAACCTTCTTTGCATCTTGGTGAAGCTGATTTGGTGGGTTACATATTTCCTAGTAGGGAACTAAGGAACAGTTGAGTTCAAACATACTATTGCATAATCTGCAATTAACCAGGAACCAGTGGAATATGGTGGAAAGATCAATGACCTTGGTGTTAAAAGAGCCAGTTGTAAATCTTAGCGTCTCAACTTTTCATTTACATGTCCTTGGGCAATATATATGTAAGAGAGTTTTGCAAAACTATGTGAAGTATGATATCATACATTCACAAGGTTTTACCAATTACAAAGCACTTTTCAACACACTGTCTCCTCATACAGTCTTCCTTAGGTGGAATTTTGCAAGGGTTAAATGAGATAATTCACATAAAGCACTTGGAGGGTGCCCCAGCATCGGAATAAGAATGCAATGAATGGCAGTTATTATTATTAGTGGTAGTAGTTTGACCCTCATGCCAATCCCCTCTGCTAGAGATTGTCATCTCCACATTGTCAGAGTTTAAAAAACTGCAGCCCAAGAGAAGTGAAGTGATTGGTCCAAAGTCACAGAGTTGGAAGATTAGAGCCTGGACTGGAGCTCATGCACGTTGTCCCTTTTCGAGTGTATGTTCCAGGCACTATTTACAATGAGCATGAACAGAATCACAAGGAAGAGGGCTTTTTCCCTTTGAAGTGAAAGCCCAAGAGGATGCCCCACTATTGATTTTGCCACCCTTCTGGTCCTGGCCTCCTAGTGTCCCTGACCCCAAGAGCTCCTTCAATGCATCAGTATAGAACAGAGGCTCTTAACTTTCACTGCACATCAGAATGCCCTGGGGAATTTTAAAAAGCACTGAGTCTCAGACCCCAGAGCAATCTAATTAAGTCAGAATGTCCTATAGGAGATTTCTTCCTCGTCCTCTCTAGCCACAGTGAGTATGCCTGAATCTGGAACTCAGGGTCAATTTCTCCAAGTCCAAGCACAGCAGCCTTTCTGCTGTGTGAAAGCTCTCAGCCCCAAGAAGGGAGGCACCAATTACAGAAAAACAAGACTTTACAAAATGGAAGCTGGCCGAAGAGGCGGATTGCCAGGAAAATGTAAGGGGTTTAGGGGACAAGGTGCCGGAGGAGGGGGTCAAACTAAAGAGAATGAATTGAGATGCAGGTATTGGTTCACTTTTCCAGACATGGATGAAGTGTGCAGCATGAATCATTCCCCTTAACTGTATACGAAGAAAAAGAACTAGTATACTGGTTGACTGCATTGTGTCTTTGTGGAAGTAGGGCAAAATCAGTAGGCATTGGCCTGCCACACTGGCTCATGCTTGTAATCCCAGCACTTTGGGACGCTGAGGCAAGCAAATCAACTGAGGACAAGAGTTTGAGACCAGCCTGGCAAACACAGTGAAACCCCGTCTCTACTAAAAATACACAAATTAGCTGGGCTTGGTGATATGTGCCTGTAATCCCAGCTACTCAGGAAGCTGAGGCAGGAGAGCACTTGAACCCTGGAGGCAGAGGTTGCAGTGAGCCAAGATTGCACGACTGCACTCCAGCCAGGGTGAAAGAGTAAGACTCCATCTAAAAAAAAAAAAAAAATCGATCCACATGCCAGGTAACTCTCAAATAAAACTTCCTTGATAGTGATTACTCTTGAACGCAGATGTGTGCTTCTGAGGCTGCGAATGGGTGGTAAATGTTTTGTACTTCAAAAGGGTGCAACAGAAACCCTAGAATCAATTGAAATGTGAATGTCTAGTAGAATCCATTAACCAAAATATTTTTACTAGCCAAGTTAATGGATAGCCTCCTCAGCTCCAAATCCACCTATGAGAAATGCATGTCACTAAGGTCAAGTAATCCTGATAAATTGAGATCAGCTTTGTTCTCTAGATAACCATGAAATAGGAGGTCCGTTTTCACGATCTTCCAATGACAATCTACCAAGCCCTCTCCTTATCTCCCATCCCCAAAAGCAACAGGCACTATTTCCAGCTGGCAGTGGGATCCGAATCACTGTCAACAGATCAGAGGATCAGAGTGGCAAGCTCTGGTCAGAACAGCGAAGGCAGCTCTGGATATTAAGAGTCAAGTTTTCCGGAGGCCCAGGCTGCTAATGCTGGCAGGATTATCACTTCCTTTCAGAGCTGATATTGGAGGTGGAATCCTCCTCCTTAATGTAATTTCTCCCCTAGATTTGGCAGCAAGTTCTCAAATTTTGTCTCAAGTGGGAAAAGTCCAAGTTATGTCACTGTTCAAAAAATATATATTTCTTCCCTTTGCCAAAACCCAACAAGAAAACTCTACTCTGTCACCTCATGGGTGACAGAGTTTTCTTGACCTGTGCCCGGCCTCAGATGTGTGGGCCCTTTTTCAGGTTGTAGCACAGCTCCTGCTTGGCTTTTGGGATCTATAAGTTACTCTGTCTTGGGTTAGCCATTGCCTTTTTATGTAGAGTGCTGCCTTGTATGGGATCAGCTAGAAAAATCTTAAAAAAAAAAAAAAAAAAAGGTCGGGGGGAGCATAGCATTCTCACTTCAGAGGGATAAAGACAAGAAGAACAAAAGTTTTAGGCAGATGACAATGGATCCTGTCAGTTAGACTAGGTGAAGTTAAAGCAAATGAATGCTTTACTGAAAAAGATGGAACATGGGGAGGGAAAGAAAATGAGGCTGGAGGAATCCAAGTACAATGGAAGTGACACTGATTATCCGAAGAGACCTTTAAGAGCACGTGCGCCAGTCCCGGCAATGCCCTGATAAAGAGCTACAACACAAAAGCCTGCGCCTTGCTCACCCTAGGATCACAAATGACCAGAAATCCCAGGAAAAACTCATGTTTCAATCTCGCAGGAGCCCAACTAAATACCATCAAATGCCATGAGCGGCAAGAGGAACTCAGGGTCTTTTTTTAATGTTTCAATAGAAGAAAGGAAAAACAGGCAGACCTAAGACACACTCCTGCTTTAAAATTTTTATAACAAAGTGCAGGATGGGATAAATTGATTCAGAGAGCATCACTTTTCTCCACTGGTTTCACTGGAGGGGGCTGTTTGTGTGTGCAAGGAGGGGTCTGAGATATATGACTGTGCAGATCACATCATTTGTAGTGATTTATTAGTTAAGAAATAAAGCATGACAGGTGGGTGTGGCTACCATTGCGTAATCACACCCCTAGGGTGAGACTACACTACACGCTACCAAATTCCCCCCAGGAGTGTGATTAGCTCATAAAACCCTGCCTCCTAGAACTG